>NW_022882923.1:0-9874085 GCF_011952255.1 Bombus vosnesenskii
TATCTTAATCTCGTTGATTAATCTAAAATCTTTGAAATATTTTTATGTTTATGCTAAAGTCTGTAAATATTGGAACTTCAAACTTATTTCGGTTCTCTAGGCAAGAGTCGAGTTTTGATTTAAAAATGCTTGCGGGTATAGAAACTTTGAGCATTTTGTTGTCAGTGGAAACAGTAGCAAGGAACCCTTCCAAGTACATAGTTGACGGTTGATCGGTGATTCATACTAATGACGAGCGTGGCGTCCATCGATTGAATTTGTAACGCTCGTAGAAACGCACCTGCGCTCGTTACGATCCTTTCTTTCATGCAGGTAAAGGTGTTCTTTCGTAATTTCCGACCGGTGGCCAACAATCGATCAAACATTGATTGAAATTCGAAACGATGTTTAGAATTTTCGAGATGCGTGTCACGCGTCTGGCTTATTAGACATTGAACGAATTGTTATAAAATTAATAACGAAATTAATAATAAAAATAGCGTTTCCTCACTAGCGAAGGAATCTAATTCAATATGTACATAGCATAGCTGTGAAACAATAACTGAATTGCATTACACTGAATCACTGAATTACATAGCATAGCAGTCTCAAAGATCATCAACTTTGAGATATCTTGAAAAATTAAATCAAATTAATGAAAAATGTATCGAGAGAGAATTATGCATAATTATCGTGTCCTATTCTCCAGTTTTATTTATAACAAAATTTTGTTAATATTAATCCTCAGCCAAAACTGTATTAGAATATGATACTCAGAAAGGCAGTGAAGGTTCAACTAGCAGTACGTGAAATGTCAACATGAATTAAGATGAACGAGAATGTAATACGTTGAAAATGGTGAAAATGAAATTTGCGAGTTCTAAAAAATTCCGTCTGAGAATAAAAGAAGTTTCACTGGTCTATGCTTCACCTCAACGTACAGTACGGCATTCTACTACGTTGCACTTCATTTCACTCTACGTATCTCATTATTTTTTAAACAACATTCCCTGCAATCAAGTCCATAACAGTTGAATATAATAGCATATACCATTGGGAAACTACACTACTTCCAAGAATACTATTACTCTTCTTCTTGGAATATAACTCTCCAAAATTTCCTTTCAACGAAGTAAAATCCACTTATTCGCGAGAATCAAATGATATTATTACGAGAAGTCTACATTTGCTTATAGCGAGAAAATTGAATTTCTTTGCTGCCGATTCGATGGATCTATTACCAAGAGTAGATCAATTTAGAGTTCATTTCAAGCTGCGAAATAAACGAATGCTTGGTTAAAAAAAAGTCTCAGTCAGTCGCAAAAGTACAAGAAACAGAACATGATCTGTGCTGCGCAAAACATTATCCACGTTTGTATATACGTGCTGTTTCATTTCACTTTCACATAGTGACAAACGTGTTCAATTGAACGAAGGTTTATCCACCGTAGAAAAATATAGATTTCTTCAATGACGTTTGATGAAAGGGAAAGAATGCTACGTAATATTGTTGAAGTATCTAACAATAAGAATAGTATTCGTGGAATATCTAACATTCGGAAAACTTCAAGAAAAATAAAAAGAAGGTCGAAGGTAGCAGATGTACAAGTCATGAACGTAGTATTAAAAGAAGAACGCGCCTGGTCGAAAATGCTCACGTGCACTCGTATTCTGTGCATCGTTTATAGCAACGAGGGGGCATGCACGCATAATGGCCGTGTACTTCTGTCAGTGGCACGCGCTCATTAGAGCCTAGTCGGTTGCGTCGTCACCGTGGCATTGTTACCACCTCCGAGCCTCGGTTCAGTGTCAATGGAAACTCTAAAAGAAAAATCTCGAATAAAGAAACCTCCCCGATTCGTATCCTGAATGGCAAACTTACAATCTGCTAGCGAAATGTCTTCTAATGGGGTCGTTTTCTCTCGCGCGATCTTTCTATCGGCAAAGAAGAAAGATACGTAGCTGGTCGTTACACGGAACCAATAGGATGTTCTTTGCGATCGATGAGTTTAAATTTGAAATATTTGCTCCGATGAATTTTATTTCACCTCTGTTGCAGTATCTCGATACTCTAAAAAAAAAAAAAAAATGCAGTAGAATCGTCAGAATTAACCAAACGAATTACTTTTATGTTCTAATAGGTGCTTTGGTATTCGATACGTCGAAAGACATTGTATAATTCCAAATGGAATTTACGAAATCACGAAATCTATTCTGTTAGCAAATCGATACGATCTCTACGAGCTGTGTGAAATTCTCCGTCCCATTTTTCTTATGCAATTTATTATACAAAATTTTGTTGACACGTGCGATTCTTCCTTGGACCAACGAACACTTTTCTGATTGCCTCAAAACTGCACGCGTCTTAAATTACAACTATTCGCACAATATCCATAGATATCTTGAACGTTCCGCGTGATCACATAATAATATACATGTATGTACACATACGTACAAGATAACAAAAAAGAAGGCACATTCTAACAAGAGATTCCTATCCCACACCACCTATACGTATATGTATCCACTACAGCCTGCAACCGTATTGGATTTTCTATCAAAAGTGCTAGAAAAAAAGGGTAGAAGCTGCAGCCCTGAGAATTTGATTTCTTTCGAAGCAGAGTCGCCTCGTCAGTCCTCTATTCCACCATTGGCCCCGGCAAATTAACCAGGGAAAATTCGTATAGAGATAGAGGAACGAGCACAGTCGCGCAACTTTGCCGACTTTTCTTCGCCAGGTAGTCCGCGCACTTGCTGTTTCCCTTTAAACGAATTACGACAGTGTATTAGCTTCACTATTCAGAAGTGAACCGTGCAACGGCAACCCTTTCGGATTGTACGTGAATACGGCAATTAACGCGTACACCTCGAATCGACGTTGCATGATCCTAGCAGGGACACTGAGCATGAGAAAGACCGGATAGAGGGTGAAAGAGAAAGAGAGAGAGAGAGTGAGAGAGAAAGGGAGGCGGAAGTCGGAAGCTAGTGGGGGTGCAGTCGAGCAAATATCCAGCAAATAAACGCGGCGTACGCGCGTTAATAGGGTTAAACGGAGCCGGCGCGACCTCTCCTCTCTTCGAAGTAACGAAGTTATTCGAAGTAACTGCCGGAGCGATACTCTGTCTATAGGCACACACAACTTTGCTTCCACATCGAGCATCGCAAAACAGTTCTCTTTTGATTGATTTAGAATTGGCCATGGAGATTTCCTGTATGATTTGCTGCGGTATTTTAGTTCGGTATTGTTCGCCCTATTCGTCTTTAACAGAGTATCTGACGTATTTATAAGAAATATTGGGTATTTACAGAAATGTAGAACTTATTTGACGTAATTCAATTTGTGATTTTCTAAATTCGCAGAATCTCTTTCACGAACTTGATACTGATATTTTCTTACTGAACCTGGAATGTATTGCATTACTCTTTTATACGCGTATTAACACTTTGACTGCCACGCCGAAATCACATGTTTCGCTGAGGATGCCACGGGAGTATTTTTATTATTCAAAGCATATAATGGCAAAATAATAATAAATTGATGATGTAAGACAACATTCTTCCCCGATGGACCGTTTATCTTATTGGTGGCCACGTGTGACCACCGTGGCGCCTTGGTAACAGTTTGATAGCGACATATTATAACAAGGTTTAGTTCATTTCAACAAACCATTGGAATTCGTTAATTCGTCGTAAGCAAAACGTGCAGAATATATTGTTGAAACGTGTAGAAGATATTAGGAAACAGTATTTGCTCATTCTATGTACAATAGTAAGGTATGTTCACACTTCTAACTTCAATTATATGATTATAAAACAGCATTTACGATTATTTTCTAAGGTGTGTTTATAATAATATTCGTAGATTACCCTACAAAGATATAGATGCAAACACGGTGCACCATTAGGTGCAAGATTTGTTCTTATTTTTTTTTTATTGATGTTCTAATAAAAGTGTTTAATCGGGGCACTTTTTATTTCAAAGTATTTTCTATTTATCGGTTACATTCAAAATTCCCTAACTGTCAATCTTCATTCAATTTTTACAATTGTAAGAAGTTCAAGTACTCCGGTCACCAATGACCACCGTGGCAGTCAAGATATTAAAAACTAATATAGAGACGTCCTGTAGTATAGAAATAACAAGATCGATTATCACGTGCAAAGTTCAAGATCGAATTTTATGATGTCGAAGCTTAGCTGAATTACGTCTTCTGATATACTACGATTTATACAGAGCGTGACACGCTCTTTGAAATCGAACGGTACTTTCTTCTACACTCACCCATACGTGTATGATCACCAAAAGGATCTCTGCGTTCATTCCATGTCCCTGGATCCAACCGTATACCACATCCTTCATCCGCCATCCTCCACCATCAGAATCTTCTCCCTAAACTAAACTACCTCTAAACAGTTCAGAGTCGTTTAACTGTACCGATAAAATCGCGGCAGATCAAGCCAATTAAAAATGCGCAAGGGCGAGCCAAAAGAGCGTAATAAAATTAGTCGACTCGGACCCTTTTCAATGAACCCCCTGTTCCGCAATGACATCGTCCTCGGTACAGTCAATCTGATCAAACACAGCTCGGGAAAACCTCGAAACGAAAAGCGTGTCTCCTACGTTCGTTCATTCACGATGCAAGATTGTTTGTTTATAGGGTGGCTACCGTACAGTTACCACGAGTACACGAGCCTTTATACACACACGCATACAGGATCCCTATTCGTCGCTATCTTTCATCTCTCTTTTTTTTTTTTTTTTTTTTTTTTTGGTCGATCAGTATATATGTACATAGAAGATCGCGTTCCTGGTGAAGCTTCATCGAGTCGAACAAATTCTATTCTGTGGCTTAGTGAAAGCGTATAATGGGCTGAATCCACGCCGTGCCGTGGCCTATGAGTCAGTTTCTGGTCACGATGCGATGGTTCATACGTAGTACGAGCGCCGTCTTGTCGCGACTACGCACAGACCCACCTAAACACGCGTGCATACGTGACGCGGGGAATATATTTACGCTATTGTACAGTTCACGAGTTTTGGACACTGGAGTATTTCGAGTATTTTTCGAGCAATCCAAATTATGGGAACATTTAAGGAAACATTGTATATTTTTTTGTAGTAAGCATTGAAATATTTATATCTGTCTTAAGTATCTTATTATAATATACACACCTGGTGCTTCTTTTTCCTATAAAAAAGTAAAGTTTTCCCCTTTTAGTTTCTTAACGTATGGTAATTATCTCTCAACGCTGCTCGATTCAATTGGAGAAATATCGACAGATAGTTGACATATAATTTACATTAAGACATATAATTAACGAATCTTGTACTCAAAGTATTAATAGTTTCGATTCTACGTTGAAACGTCTATCCTATTTTCTAATCTGGAATTACGTCATTTTTATCTATTTCTACTGACGCGTTAACTTTCTATCGATTAGTTTAGCATTCTTTCGAGGAACTTAAAAATTTACAGCCCACTTTCTGACAAGGAAATATTGCAGAAAATATGGTATCGTCGGTTTTAATAAGCCTCTGCAAGATTATTTATCAAACCAAAGTAATCCTACGAATACTTTCGAATAATATCTAGATATTTGAATAATTATCGAAGTTTTACTATAACACGGCCCTTATTGGTAGACTCGTGTGACATACGAACGCTCCACGATTGCACAAAATTGCTCCAGAAAGAAAGAGTGTTGATATGGTCGAGAAGAATGATAGCAGTTAACTGGACAGAATATATGAAATCTACTATAGAAGGCTGCGTGTTTTTACGCACGAGCGTGTGTGAACGCTTGTCGCCAATGTTACTGTCGCCATCGGCACCGCCACCGGCGCGGCGGCGGCGGCGGCGGCAGCAGCAGCGATGACGGTGACGGTGACGGTGTCCAAGGCGGGGTCATTTCCTTTGATGTGTTCCGTTAGTTTTGCCCCGTGGACGAGAAATTGCACAGAACTTCCTGTGTATCGGATTTCGACGTTGTTGGTACATCGACGCGACACGATACTTTTGTTCCCTGCATATCACGAGATTATGGTTATTTATGAAGAGGAAGAATACCATTAGGGGATGGTTTGCCGTTATGCTGGAGTAAAGGTCTTTTGCTATAGAAAGGAAAAAAAAAAGAATATGAAGTTTCAAAGAAACTTTTTACTGATATGTCATTTCTGATATGTCAAGGAATAGAAATATTTCGATTGTTAAAAACCAAGGTAAATTCCATCAAATGATAAGATGTTAAACTAAAAACGGAATTCGTCCAGAATAGAATATTAAGAATAACACAGAATGTATACGCTGCTGTTCATAAGTATCCGGACATTTACTTATTTGTGGACTTTGCATAATCACCTTGCTTTAATTTCTTTTATTCATTTATTATGCCGTTCTATAATCTTCATGCTATTTTTGGCCAATTTGTTGACAAATGATTTTTGATAAAGTTATTGTATAAACAGGTAAGCGAAGACTAAATTCGTCTGAAGTGTATCAATCGTTAAATGATTGACACCCAACCACAGGTTGAGAGACACCAAACTTTACAAGAAATCAACGTATTAGTAAATTACACCGATGAAAAAAAGCAGACGGGTGACAAGATTATCTGAAACCTCTTTCATATCATCTTGATAGCTACATATCACTCCTATATACAGAGTGTCTCGGAAATCATGAAAGTACAAGTGGTCGGGTGGTTTGATGATTCTATGTGCAGAAATAAGTCGGAAAAGAAGGAATAATATTGTTTCATTTAAGGCTCCCCTTTTTAAACGAAAATGAGTTCGAAAACCCATCAGATATCCGTTAATTCACTGGAAGCTTGGAATTATGAAACTTCTGTTTCCGTTCGTGTATGTATTATTCAACAATGATTATTATTGAACAATGTCACGATTTGCTGCTCGTTATTGTTGCTGTCATTCATTATTACTTTCCTTTATTTGGTATTTAATTCGAATGGTTTCACAAATAAGGACAAAATTAGTACTTTTTAAGTATCATTTTATTAATCAGAAATCTTATTTTAAAATTTATCACATTCTAGATATTAGGTATTTCGTTAGTTTCTTCATAAAATATCACATACTCGTCATTTGTTGCCAAAAGACTTCTGTCTTCGAATAGATTGTTTCTTTTTTTAATTATGTTACATCAAGCTACATACTCTTAGTCATCAAGTAACATCAGAATCAGGAAATTGCTGTTTCATCCTCGTAATTATCCTACGTAAATTATCTTCAACATTCTAGTTGAATCGAAAACGATAAAGAAATAAGAAAGACGATAAAAAGGAAACACCTAGATAAACCTAACGTTTTAAATCGATTTATTTATCGACAATCGATGTATTTCCAATAACTTTGTAAAGAAGATAGTTACGCTGGTGCGTAGGATATAAGTGAAGTAGTGAATGATCGACGGGTGTAAACCCGGTAAAGAGATGTTGACTGCTCTAACGTCGATGAATCAGCGAAGTCAGGTGACGATACTGTTGCAAAGGAAAACTCTTACTCGATGGTGATCGCCCCACCACTGCTCGCGTGCGGGTGGAATCCCGGGAAGCATGGGAAACTCAGGTTTCCCCAATTTTTGCTTGATAGCGCAATAACCATAAGGAACCTCTTGACTCGAAGATGTTTTATGCCACTTAACGGCCTTAACGGTAAATCAGAAAGCCTCGTTTTATGACAGTTTCTTAGGATTATTGCGATCCGCTTAATTCTATGTGCACAGCTGGTGGCCGCCTCGAATGTAAAGAGTCACCGGACGTAACACGCGGTCATAATAGATAAGCTAATGAGGTATAAATGAGAAAGAAAAAGAAGTAAAAAGATGAGAAGAAGAAGAAAGAGGAAGAAACAATTTGATGAACCTAACGTTTTAAATCAAATTGAATCACGCGTGCTCCAACCATGCTACTACCCTTAAACAATTCTCTATCACGCAGCCATGATTAACAAGGTGACGAGGCGCAGCGCGACCCTCGACCAAACTCATTTTACAGTAGGTACACTCAGTCTTGGTCGATTACGAGCAGCGTGATCCTCTCCCACAGGGACCTGGAGACGGCCTCGAATATCGTGAATCAGTATATGTATGAGGCACACTATATATGTGCTCGCTTGCCTCATCATGAGAATAACAGGGGCAGAGTGCACAATGCGCCATAGAAGGTAGAAAATTTGCGATTTCGACGCGTGCACGACACGTGTCGGGCCAACCTTCGGCTAGATTAACGAACCTCTCTCTGTATCCAACGCTTTTCTTTTCCCTTCCTCGCTTTTCCTAACTGGAAATTTGCCCCGGACGTGTCAGAACGTTTCGAGGATTGTGTTCAAGGTTTCACAATGGGTCACGATGGGGAATTTATTTTTCGAATATTTTTCATACCGAGCTTTTGTACACTGAATATTTATCCCGGTTTTCGAAATGACAAACAGTTCCTATTCTTTTCGTTACGTCAGCCGACTGAATAAAAATATTCCTAATCTTGCAACTCTTTTCCAAATTATATCTCATTTCGACATAATTTATTCTTCGATATTTTCATTTACACTTGTTGGATTATTTAATAGCAATTACATACATATAACACACATATGATCTCATTTTGAACAAAATTTTATAATTAAAATATAGAATTTAGTAAGTAACACTGGACCCTATGAAAATAGTATGACAAACTCTCACAAATATTCTTAGAAAAGTATGCAACATATACGTTCCAACAAGTTTCAGTGGTGTCTACAAAATTATGACCCAAGCTTTTTAATAGTTACCTTGGGACATTTTATCTTATTAGTCTTGGACGATTAAATGCAACAAGACTAAATGTTGAATGTAACATAAAATTTCCTATCGCATATCTCCTAAATTTGATTTAAAACGCCTACTAATCATACATTGGACAGCTCTCCATAACTTGCCATACTGAGAGAACATGGATCCGTTTCTCCATAAATGTCCGACGTAGTTCGCTATAATGCGGGCACGTAGTACAATAAATACTGGCACAGGACCTACGTATCTCGATGACACCGCTTTTTAATTTGGTTGAACAGTAATATTTCGAGCACGTGTCGGCTCATCCCAACTAGAAACTCGCCACTAGACGGTGGCGTCGTTTTTATGGGGATGCTGCCGACGAGTAGAGCTGAAACACCGGCCATGTAAACCAATTTGCACACCATGAAGCCCCTTTTGATAGCGATCTGTCGGGCACACGAGGGTGAAGATATTTCCCACAGGAATCGATGGTTGTGCACATCGCTGAGAAGCGCGTTCCCACAGGAACGTCGCTCGCTCTCTATGGGAACCCATGAACATCGAAAAGTACCGTTGAATGCCTGAACGGGTTCCACGAGACAATGGGCCGTTCTTCTGTAATTGAAAAGCTCGCGATAACCTACGATGAAGACGCTGATGAGCTCGCCGGATAATGAACAGACACTGATCCTGATCTCTTCGTTTAGGGATGATTGGGAAAGAAACTCATTTAGCGATTTACATACACTCACGCTCAAAAGTACGATGCACCTTATTCTTTGGAGAAAACAAACAAACAATTGTTGCTATAATTGTTTACACACTTAAACATGTTGTCCATCCGATAATAAAGCAACATATTTAAATTGTTGCCAATTGTTGCTTATGTATCTGTAAGCACTTCCCCATGAAACGAATTATGTAGTGCTATCAGGTACTACAATATCTAGTTTTTGCCTTAGACTGTCTATGCATTTCTGGGAAATTTAAGATTTAAAAAAATCACGACATGCATATACTTGACGTGTTAAAATATATAAAATGTCCAAAGTAGAGCGCATATTATTAACATTTAGTAGTTACAGTAACATCAGGAGAAATCGTAGAAAGTCTAGATGAAGAAAAGATTTTCTTTTTTATTATTTATTTATTTACATTTTACAATTTGTCCAGTAGGACATTTGGTAAAATATTATAGTTTAGTGATATAGCAATATAGCATGTGGATGGCTACCCCCAGTGGGATACCATCTTCGAAGAAGAAAAGATGACAGAATGGTTGAGGAAGTTATTGGGTTGGCAACTAAGTGATTGCGGGTTTTGTCATTACCACCTAATGACGAAATCCGCAATCACTTAGTCACCAACCCAATAGAAGGAAAGAAGAAACGTATGAAAGAAGGTGGGTGAGAGAGTAGAGCAGGTAGACAAGTGGAAATACCAAAGAGAGTTGAAGTTAAGCGATTCAGTATAGAGTAAACAGAGCATAATTAAGAGTAAGTTTAAGTACATATATAATAATTTAATGTATATTAAGATTGAACGAATGTGAATGTTTTTTTTATTATTTAATTTGTACTTTACAATTTGTCCAGCTGGACATTTAGTAAATTTTTCTAACTTAATTGCTAAATAACATGTGGATGGCTACCCCCAGCGAGATACCATCTTCGAGTTTGACTCTTTTTTTTCTTTAGTGAAGTCAGTGGAGTGTTTTCTTTTTAGTCTTCTTTCTATGAGAGTTTTTCTTTCTTTCTATGAGGTCTTTCCTTGTATTTTTCTGCGTACCTGCCGATTTCTTCTTTGACCATTGGTACAGGAGGTGTAAATCGATCTCATTTTGTAATTGGCGAACAAAAATTAATCAAATATGTAGTACCTACGAAAAAAAGTTTCTATTTAGAATCTATCTTTCTTAATCATGTTCGTAAAAACGTAAAATCGCATGAATGTTTGCAGTTTATTAATTATATATTTGCGATTGGATTTCAATCACGTTAACGAACAAAGTATATTGACATTCTAACGACACGATTGAAACGCAAAGAATCACAAATATGTCATCTAATCATCGTGAAGATAATTAATTAGAAAGTGAAAATGACCAAGTATCGATATTATAAAAGAATATTTATATTTGTTTAAGGAAGTTATTGTTCCTTGTGAAATTCTAACAGGCTGCAAACTTTTAAATCGGAGTGTAAATAAATGTAGACTCGATGTTCTGGTTCTTTGTATTTTCAAGATTGACGAACGTTTGTTTTATTTCCGTCCTTTGTTCTTCTCAGGCGATTGCGACGTAAATTTTTGCTTGAAATAAGTGGAGGGTTCTTTAGATCGGTACAGGTTCGGTTTGGGGTAAATGGCAGTCGTGGAATGGAGAATAATGAGAACATTGTGATGCTTGAAGAATAGCGTAAATTGGGGGAATATTGGTTCTCCATTCGTTACATAACATATAAAAAATTAAATATCAAATATTAAATGTTTCTGTATCAAATATAATGTAATATATTAGGTAGAAAACTACTGACACCTGTTTATCGAAGAACAAATGTTTAGATCATGTTTACATTATATTTAGATCAAATGTATAAGATCATATCATATTTTATTTCACAAACTGAACATACGAACTACGTTATTACAACAGGTAATGGATAGGTACATTTAAATGGATTACCATTGCATTTTAAATAATCCTTCTGATACGTTAGCACTTTCCGCCCGCAGTGTACCGAGCTATCTAGACAAATCTTTGATAAAATGTTCGATTACGAGTTACGTTAGCTTTGCTCTAACTTTTCTTCCGATTGTCTCAAAGATACAGCTCATTCGCGTTTATTCTTTCTCACCTGTAGGAAAATTATAGAAAAATGTATTGGGAATATACGTTATAAAAATATATTGAAAAATACAAGGATTTAATAATATAAACATAAGAACGTGAAATAATTTTCTGAAATGTGTTGGGTTGTAATGTATGAAATATCCAATTGGACGTTTCAGAACCTAGAATTATACCAAGAATTTATTTCAAATAATATTTTTAAGCTCCTTGATGTTCTATTCGCGACAGTAAAACGAATGAACACTAAATTTGACTTGTTTTTAACAAAATATCTTCGAATTGTATTAGTTTAAAGTGAAATATTTGAAAAAGTTAGAAATCCAGATATCGATTAATTTTCCTTGACTTTCCAACAGCGAGAATAATATTGGGTTGGCAACTAAGTGATCGCGGATTTTGTAATGACAAAATCCGCAATCATTTAGTTGCCAATCCAATATAAAAGATCAAACGATAATAAGATGAACGATGTTAAAATCAAACATTATGAACGACGAACATGTGTGCATTTATCAACTTAATAGTTATCCTATGATACTGTTTTTCACAAAATATCTTTATATCTTATAACGATATAAAGGCCGGAATACCGATCTACCGTTAATATCCCAGCAATGTGAGTGATATTAAAGGCGACAGGAATCAATTTCGTGACCTTAGAAGAAACGGCGACTGTAAAAAAACTCCGTGAAGTATCGAATAAAGGAGTGTCGCGAGCAGTGGCAGTAGCACGAGCAGTCAATTAGCAAATTCTTAGGAAATCGCTTGGCATTGCAGCCATTCTACGCTCTGCATACGTAATCTACATGCGAGGGTGGACTATATTATTCGCGCTTACACTTCTCCGACCTGTACGCTGTAATTTATTGAACGAGCCGATGTAGATAACGAAAAGAAAAAAGAAAATAGGGATAACATCGTGAACAATGCTACCGCGAGCGGTATAAATGCTGGCTAACCCAGAAACCTGCTATTAAACCGAGCAATGAACAATTTCGCTGCTGTTGAAAAACATCCAATGGATACGTTTGAATATTTTAGGATCGCTAGATTAACGCAACGATTCGTGTAAATATGATTTCATTTAACCTGTGATTGTCTCGACAACTTTCGTATTCATATTGCGATAAACGCTTGATTAAAAGTAACAAAGATACGCGTGTACGATACGTATGGTTAATTTATATTTGTCGTACGAGAGTATTTCATTGAATATATATCTGTTTAACGATACAGATTTTATTCGAACGGCTTAATCAAAAGAAATAACGACGATCAGAAGAATTTCGTTTTCTGGCGACAGCTTTACATTCGTGTAGACGATGTTTCACTTATCGTGAATTTCTTAATATCGACCATAATTACTCGTATCATTATAACAACATTTTATACATCGGTCGACGTGTTTTTTATTTTATATAAAAAGTATTATGATAGCAGCTGGTGTATGAAAAGGATTAGTGTAAAGGATTTATTTTAATTTTATTATAAAATTTATTCTCTGAAAGACAAGAATAGTCGCGTCTTGTGATGATATTTAGTATTAATTGTAAAATATACTTTATCATATAAAAGACATATTGGGCAGACTGGAAAATCCGTACAGAGTTTTCATATTTCCCACCTAATGGATAAAAGAGAATCGTATGTTACAATATAGAGCGATCTGAGTAGTATTTGTTTCAAACAAATTTGTTGATCTGACATTTTTTTATCGGAGGATGTGCGTTTTCTTACTGCGAGGCGTAAGCTTTTATGGAATTGGTATTTATGGAATATCAATTATTTTTACGTATAATGCGTTCAATACTACACAGTCCAACTTTCGACGCTTTCAGTTCCAGATTAATCGAATTATTGTTTTAAGATTGTATGTTTGAGTAGATTTGAGAAGTATGAAATATATAATATACATTATACCTCCTCAAAGCAATCTAACTCCAATCTATGATAGTTATCTGTGGCAAACAAATTATGACAAAAATTTGTAGAATTTAATAGACGTCGTGTAAATTTATCCCTAAGATTCAGCTGGATAATTTTGGAGATGCTGTACTTGAAGCTGTAAATGAGAATAAAATGACATTATTAAGATACAAAAATAAATATAACAATTAATATATCAATCCTGTGATAAATAGAAAGGCTCGACATATCCTGCATGTTTTATAAAACAAAATATTCTTCCAACATGTTTCCAGTTTGTCTATAAAATGCAAGTTTTCCTTTGTTCAAAAATATAATGTTCAATCTAAATATACAAACGGATCATGAAAATATTATTTGCTTTCGTTTACACGACGTTTTTTTTCCTGAATATACCGACCCTCTCCAGTCCTCCCCTTTTATACTCGTTTTCGTCGTTCGTGCCTCTTAACTGCGAAAAGATTTCATAATTTTCGTCGGTTGAACCGAAGAAAACTTAGCTCGTTGAGAGGTTAAGCGCATACATATCATAATTGAGATCCACTTGGTCGTGGGAATCATTAAAGCGCGCACCACATCGAAACGCAGATATCGAATGACACGGAACGAAGTAAACCGAGGTTGCACCACTCGGCTTGGTATCTCGTGCCGTGGAAAACTTTTTTTTTCTTCTTCCATGAGCGAGCTTGCACGAAGCATTTGTCCTCAAACTTTGCGCCGTGTCGATCCTGATAAAAAGTCTGAACACATTTCGTTTGTAGCGAGCTTGGTTGCTCACTAAACGTTGAATGTCGTGAGAAACGGTGCTGCATTTTTTTTTTTTTTTTTGTTATCTCGAGAAATCCATCGCCCGCATAAAGAAAAAAGAAAAGGAACCAGGGAAGAAAAGGAATTGTTTAGATTCTGAAAATTTTGAAGCAGAAAAAAAAGACACCAAAAGGACTTGTGTTAAAGTTATATGAACATTTGGTGATAATTATACTTATTTCCGTTTTACATTATACTTAGTGGCATATTATTTATTTATAATTAATACTACTTACAGTTACTTACTAACAATTCTTATATTTTCTTCTGATAAATTAAGAAACGTCTTTAAAAAAGATGTCACTTTAAAAGGTAAGATTTCATGTATGTAGAGAAGAGAAATTATTATTTCTTGCTTCAAACTAATTCAAGGGTGGCTTTATTTGGGAATATTCGTATCTCATAATCGCTCGATATATTTTCAGTGATTCTATTTAGATATAAAGCGTAACCTCATTCTTAATCTAATACATCATGTAGCATTATAGTGGACATTATAAATGGAAGGGTAGGAAGAAAATAATACGTGTAATTCATGTTTAATTCGGTGACAGCAGCTATTACTTTCTTTTCATGTTTTTAGTAACTATAGTAAATAATTAATATTACATTATTTTCTTTATATGGTTATTATCATGTATTATATAATACATGTAGAATTTTGTTATTTATTTAGAAATATTAGAAATTAAGGTTTCCAATGATTTCTATCCTATATGTTAATTTTATTGATCTATAGATCTATTTACAATGGATTAAACAGAAAACGATGGTTATTTAACATAAACTAAATACAGTAATGTGCTATAACTAAGACAACTAAATAGTTAATTCACAACTCTCTTAATTACTGAAAATTCTCAACGCGAGAATTGATTGTAATTTTATTAAATAATAATAAAAAAAAAACAACTCTCTTCACCACGGTTCCAATGCTCTTTTTCACGCGGACCATCCTCCTCGACAATGCTGAAAACACTAACTTCTCAACTCACGACTGCCTGTTAATTCGTCTTTCTCCCTTAAACATCCCTTTGTCTTTTCTCATAGCCACACCACGTACGTGTTGCACAACCGTCCGCGACCATGGTCACGTTGACCATTTTTTCGCGTAACTATTCAACTGAAGAATCAACGACACATTGATGAGCCGCTCAGCCCATTGAAGTTTCCAGACCCTTTTGGCCTGTCGGGACTTAGGCTTTCTCGCAACATTGTTTACGGTTCAGCCGATATTTCTTAGGCAATCTGCTCACGATACTACTTTTCGATGTTTTTTTTTATTATTATTTAATTTGTACTTTACAATTTGTCCAGCTGGACATTTGGTAAATTTTTCTAACTTAATTGCTAAATAACATGTGGATGGCTACCCCTGGCGAGATACCATCTTCGAGTTTGACTGTTTCATTTCTTTAGTGAGGTCAGTGGGGTGTTTTCTTTTTAGTCTTCTCTCTATGAGAGTTGCTTCAGCAACCAGCTGGTTTGGATGTGTTGCCGTTCTTTCCTTGTATTTTTCTGCGTACCTGCCGATTTTTTCTTTGACCGTTGGTATTTTTAAGTCTTTGCGTATATCCTCGTTTCTGACATACCATTGACATACTATTGTTCTCAGTATCTTCGATTGTAGCTACTCTAGTTTATTTATGTGGCTCATTGCTACTGTCCAAATTGGTTTTATTATCGTTCTGTAGATTTTTAATTTGTTTTCTATGCTGTGTTTAGAACTTCGACTAGTCAACCAGTACATTCGTCTTCTTTTTTATCCGTATTTTATCTATAATTGATTTAGTATGTTGCTTGAATGTAAGTTGTGTACCTAAGTGGAGTCTTAGGTATTTAACTTGCCTTTTTGTTGTTGACTTGCTTTTATTTGTTTATCTTGTAGCCATCTTCCTATTTTTGTGACATGCTCTTATAGTCATGTTTTTTTTTTTTATATTTATTTGTTGAAATTACAATCAATTCTCGCGTTGAGAATTTTCAGTAATTTTTCTGGCGTGGCGCAGTGACATGGCTGTTTATTTATAATAAGTTAATACTTATTATAGATAGGTATAATTTATAAGTATTATAGTAAGTGCATATGCTTAATTTGGATAATTAAATGAATCTAACGTTTAGGTCTAGTGGGTAGTGCCTCTTCAGCCTGCGAATCTGGTCCGTCGTATCGAGTAGTCCAGTGATTAGGGGGTTTCGGTGTTTGCTTATAGTCATGTGGCTGCTGTTTCTGGATTAGTGTGCCTGACTAGTACAGCCGTGTCGCCCGCGAATGTCAGTATTTTGCTGTTGGTAGATGTTGGTATGTCGGCCGTGTATAATGTGTATAATATTGGACCTAAGACGCTTCCTTGCGGTACCCCTGCCTTGATGTCTTTCACTTCAGAATATACATCCTTTATTTCACTTTTCGATCTGAGATGATAATGGGAAATCGTGTTCTATTTGTTGCATTGTATGTTACGCCCCTAGGGCTCGTAATATACCCCAATCATCGCGTTCACGCTGAAACACGAAGTACCAGTATGACAATAGCTTGTAGGATTTGATAGCAAACCATTAGATGAAACCAAACAGCGAATTTCCATACTTTATGGAAACTAAGAATTGAAAATGAAAGAAAAGTAGTTAATGGAGAATAATGTAGGGACAAGAGACGTCTTTTGATCTGTATGTAAGTGATCCATTGATATATGTGCCTATTTCATTCAATAAGAAATAAACGCTGAAATAACACGCTCCCTATTTTTAAGACTATGTCAAGACAATTTTACTATACCGTAATATAAACCAATCAGATCTGAACAGTAAAGCTAGTCCATAGCTTTATAAAGCGTTTGATTATTGTACGGCCATTCTACTGTGCTCGGTTGTTCCTTATATACTTAACACTATGATCATTATATGCCAAGGCTATGGCTACACTGGATGCGTATTCTATCAAACTGTCGTTCGGATAAATACATCATGAAAATAAAATATCTACATGTATAGATTCTTATGAGTGTATTCATTTCGGTCTTCAAATGTTTAATTCGTCACACGTATCCATTGTAACCATAATAGTTTTAGAATGGTCATCGTTTTAAGTAAGACCAGGGAACTGACTTATTAAGCACTACGATCTCCGTGTTACGAATTATTCAATGCTAAGATATGCCTCGTAGTTACAACAATTATCGTGTGCTGTGAAGTATTAAAAAGAAAACTATCGTCGCAGCTATCAAGTTTCCAGCTTTGAACAATATTACCTTGAAAATTGTACGACTGTCAACGTTTGTTATTCAACGCGTTGGATATGTGCAGATATTATGGCTACTCTTTGAAGAACTCATACAGTAAATGATTTATGAGTACCTCGACCTACGATATTCCGTCTGCGCTCTGTATATTTGTACACTTTCACGTTTTCCATAAATACGTAAACATTCGCAATTTATGGAAAAAGCTACGATCGATGGAAAAGCGATAGGTTTTCTTCCATACAAGAGTATACAGTGACACGTCAGAAACGTCATTTCACGCCAAAATTACCAAGGAACGTATTTATAAATGAATTCTTTCATTTTAAAATGATTCTACCTTCAAATAAAAAAAAAAGTATCTTTAAATTTAAAATAATAGATTGCTTTCATTTTAGTCAGCCTATACACATGTATATCTACATATATACCTACACACATGTTATATGGAGATTCGAATGAAATACAGAGAACGTATTTTAATTTAATCGCATATCAATCGCGTTAATTCATTTGTAAAGTGGTTACGTGATGCAAAAGAAATACGATTATGTTGTAAAATAAAAGTGGGCTCGCACGCCTATCAAAGTCAGGTGATTTCGTGCCGGTTCAGTTCTTTACTCGTACTACTTTGGCTATTCCTCTCACGGTGTTCCATTTGCCTCCCTTTCTTTCTCCCATTCTCCCTCCGTTTACCTCCTCACCCTCGTTTCCGCTATCCCCCATTCCATCCTGCACTTGTTGCTTCGTCACGAAATCAACTTGTCCGAAATTTTCAGCCCCGCTACGGATTATTGTGCCGTGAACGATAGAATCCTGATACCTTTTTTATCATCTGCGTTTGCACATTGTGATGCAATATTTTTGATAGCTTCAATTATACAAAGGGGAAAA
This sequence comes from Bombus vosnesenskii, assembly GCF_011952255.1. Lineage (NCBI taxonomy): Eukaryota > Metazoa > Arthropoda > Insecta > Hymenoptera > Apidae > Bombus > Bombus vosnesenskii. The sequence continues at coordinate 18,474 of NW_022882923.1, forward strand.
TGTAGAACAATACATGCCCGTTAATGTTACTATTCTTTATGGCGCAAGATATTTCTTTTGTATACATTTTATTCTATGATTAAAAATTATATCCTATTGAAAATTACTCGCAAATTATCTGATTAAAGGATTGTCGAAAATGGCAACGTGAGTTCGCGCTCGCCTTCTATACGCAAATGCGCCAGTTACAATAAATAGTAACTAGAAGATAGTTTCAGATACAATCGATAGATTTAATCTATAGGTTTAAGATGTTCTTTTGTTTTTATCCTTCGTCCATATAAAAATGTGCAATAAAGGTTTCTCGGCTCAGGACGGTGTGATAGATTTATCCAAAGAATAAAATAATAGCTATTGTGATCCTACCTCTGAATACAGAAATAACAACAAAGATGCAATGGAAATATTGTATATATCGTATCATATAGGATGATCTTTTCAGGTAAATGTAAATTGGTAAAGTATTTTCAACTGTATAATACTTTTTAATCGTAGTTTTTAATCGTAGGTTACGATTTTGGATTGTGTAATTAAATTTTATATAACGAAAATAGGTAAATGCGTATAACAATAGTAATAAAAACAGTCCGATAGATGTTTTATTAACAACGTAAGTTATTTAATAATAACGATATTCATTTATTTTTTCAAATTCACAACTTGGAAGAAAGACTTGGCTTACATATATCCAACTGTCACTTATTGCCATACAACACTTACACCATCACACACGTCCCCTCTTATATCTAATCTACGAATTAGACATGTATATCTTTGTTTCTCTTAATCTATATACATTTTCCTACTTAATTTACATATTATCACATATCTATCCTTGGCTTGCAATTAGTTGGCTGTCTATATTTTTACCCTTTATTTCTAGCTTACTACTCTAGAATCGAGTCTATAGCAGTTTTTTAACGAGTGTCTTAAAATGCGTGTCTTTAAATTACATACAATACATTTTCTTCTTCCCTGTTCCAACCAATAACGATTTCCCTCTTTCACATTTCCGTATCTTGCCTTTTCAATCAGCCTCCTTTTCGTTCCTTCTTCGGATACTCCATATTCCAGAATTAATACTTCTTGAATTTAACTTAATAATATGCTACAAAAATTTAATCGAAAAAATGCCCATTAAATATGCAATTAATTCATATTATTTGACGGATTATTATTACTATTGATAATCATCAGATGTTCGATCTTTAATCCATCCATCGGTATTTAATGCAAATACTACGAAGTAGATAAATTTTACTACACATACTTACGATAGAATGAAAACATACTATGATATATTTAGTTATAACTTACTACTAGATACATAGATAAAAATATGAGAAACATCAGGATATAAGAGGGCTAGGTGGATGTTCCCAAATGTCATTGTTACCTTGGAAAATTAATAAGTCGGTGCATGATAGGGGTTGTAACGTGCGTAATTATTTAGCTGGTACAGCAGAAAAGGAACGTAGGTCGGTGAACAGAGGTGAGGTATATTAAATGCGTGTACTAACTACCTGGGCTACGTGATGAAGCATTCCATTACACATGACTTAACATCACGACGATCGTCGACAGTTTCATGGAGGGAATTTCATAGCTCTCCATTAGCTCCTTTGCCAGCATGATAATGGCTCTTTGATTACAGAGACGCAAATGCATTTAGCCAGCGCGTATCCCTGCAGGTTAGTTCACAAGATTCGATACAATCAACCACGCGACCAATGACTAAACATTTTGCAAACTTTTATGCTTTCGGATCAATGTTTTGAATTGATTATTTGTACAAATATCTCTAACACGATAATCGAGGAGACGAAATGGTAAACGATTGAACATTTTCGATAAGAATTAACGACTCATTTCTTTTATACTAATTTTTGCCCTTTCCTTATTTGTCATTTGAAACCTGTTTTTTTTTTACATTGATTAAATTTATTTTTACGTTACAGTTTCATTTTTATTATCTTTTCTTTGAAAAACTAAAAATAAATTATTGCAGTACTCGCAACATTTTTCTATCGCATTCTTCGTCTCTTCTCAATGATAAAGCCTGCAATTTTTATTCTTTTGGAATTTACATCGTTTATCATTTTCAATTACTCGATTATTATGCGTGAAACTTTGTTTCCAAGAGAATTGAGTACAATCGTTATTATTCGTTTCTATAGTAATAAATAATACAGCGATCTTGCCGCAAATTAGATGTGAGAGTTTCAATGAAATTAAAATCATCTATCACTGTTATTTCCAATTATTCGGTGCAATTTAAATTTTCTGCCCCGAATAACCGTCCTAGATTGCGTCAATAATTTCAACATACTATAGCGGGATACACGTATATTTTGTTGTTTCATCGCTCTGTCATATTATACTATTTACGTTTCTCGGATTAGACAGAAATTTGATAAGCGAGTTCTTGGTCAATTATACAGAATTTCATGTAAACGCATTCTCCCAAAACGATCCACGCAAATTCATTTGTCACAGTGGATTACATTCACCTAGTTGGAAATTTGATAATGGCCAAAATGTGATTTCATCGATTCATTCCTGGTTAACCTCAAACTTAGTTAAATGCCAAACTAGGAATGCATTTCGTTCATTGTAAGTGTTCGCTGTCTGCTATATTAGCACATTTATTAACATATTTATAATATTCATGATAAAACAGATTACATTGAAAAGTTCAAGCAGTTCTCTCAGTATAAATTAATTTCTTAATCTAAAGATAAAAAGACCATGTGACTCGTGCGTTATTATATTGAATAAATTTGAATATATTACTGCAGCAGCTTTAATTTATATTTATAGTAATATATGTATATATATAGCTTGAATTAACTTAGGAGAAAATTCAATTATATATCGAAATTTTATATAAAAATATATAGAGTGCAAAGAGGGACATTTTGCAGGTTTTGACAAATTGATAAGTACGGTCAATTTACATAAAATATTTTCCATATATGTAACAGATCAATTTGTAGAATTAATTAATATTTGTAACAATTATCATTGGTCATATTTATGTTTGATTTAGTTAATTATAACTCTATACATCAATCATTTTTAAAACCAGACAAAAAGCTGTTTATATTATATCTTTCTCGGTATAGTAATGAAAATTGAACACATTTGGAATGGCATCCCTTTACATCGATCGGATAAAGAGCGATTTTCAACGATACGATCACTGTCTCCCACGTAAAACAAGCTATGAAAGATGGTGTCCGGAAATTGTCATAAAACGCCTAAGTAGCCAAGGCTTTGACGATTATTATATTTCCAAGAAGTTGCCAGTTAAAAAGGACTGTATGGATTTCATACCTAAAATACCAAAAATTGTCACGATCGGTTTAAAACTGGATCATCAGGACAATAATAATAAAAATACTCACCAATTTTGGGGCATAGCTATTATCAAGAATATTTTGATGCAATATCTTAGCTTTATTCACAGGTATTTTCACTTTAATTTGTTTTATTCACCTGCTAAGAGTAGTTTCTTTTTCTTTCCAAAGATAACAATTTCGAGATATCTGCCCAAATCAAAGTCCAATAACGAACTATTCATAGAGCGAAAGTATTATTATTTTACCTAATACGATTAAATAACTAAATTTGCACTGTCTAACAATTAAATGATTTAAATTAAAAACATTTGCAGATATCAAAGCATTTTATGGAAAACCAGTCCCAACTTAATTGGTAGTAATCCATGGTGCGTCTTCTTCTTTTCTTACAAACCGGTCTGTTACTGTACCCACATTTCGCATCATACACCGCTACATTGCACACATGTACATTCACCACACTGTGACCTTGAGGTAGTACACAATTGCCATTTTTCGAAGAAACATTCTTGCAAATTAGAGCCATGCGACGATAAGCCCATCGATCAGTGCCAATTTATAGAAAACACAAAGAAGAAAAAAGATGCTTGTAACGATAATACGTTCGTTGCTGATAAAATCGATAACAGACAATCAGATTATACGGTGAAAAAATCTACTAAATTCGTATCGGAAAGCGAATACAATTCTCGTCGTACCACATATAACAGATCTTATAATAATCAAATCGTAAAGTCAAAGAAAAGTGTTTGTTGCCAAACGGACAGATCGTATCCTATAAAATCGGAAAAGCATGTTAAACATAATCAAAAAGAAAATTATACTTCAACGAACACATCGTCATCTAAAGACATTAAGACAATCTTCGCGACTGACCGCGTGAATTTCCATAGCGAAAGGAGTAAGACAAATTTAGAATTGCTAGGAACTCGGTATATGAAGAAAATAGCATCGAGAAAACACGGAAACAACACAACAGAGAAAAGGCCGAGAAAATACGATACGGAGAATTTGTCGAGAGTTCGTAGAAAAGAAAATAAGTTTGTCAAACTTAAAAGACGCGGAACGATTAAAAATATTAATTTGTTACCAGAAAATTTCTTCAGTAATGGCAGCGTGACAAATTTCGCCAGCGATAATCTGACGAAAATACTGCGAAAGTATAATAGAAGAAAAGAAGCTTTAAGCGAAAACAGAAAGTATGATCTTCAAAGAATGTTGAATAACAGGATGGAGAACGACGTCGATATATCTAAATCGATAGCTTGCAACGACACGTATTTTATAGATAGTACAGACCGTGTGGAAGACGAAGAAGGAATTATGCTTGAAAATTCTGTTCCCGTTGAATCCAATGTAAATTCACTAAAAACTTCAAACGTGTCATGGAAATCGAACAATTATTTGGTCGAAGATAAAACTTCCGAAGTGATAATCCTTGGAAACGTGAAGAAACGATTGGAAGAGGACTATGATGATTATTTTTCGCTTCACGATGACGATCTTTTCCACGATGCAGAGGATTCAAACGATATTTTAGAAATAGATCAACCTTCTACAGAAGTTACTATGAATCACTATGATTACTATCGATACACGTTATATAATATTTACCCCAACGAACCGAAATCTGTACTGGTGACAACGTCGGCAACGAAGCACCAAAAAACGAAGCAAGAATTGACAGAACAGTCGGTACAAACCTCCCGAAACCGTACATCTTCCATTCACAAATTCCGTTTTGCAAATTCGAACTTGAATTGCAATCGCAGCTCGTTAAGAGAGCAAGAATGCAGTCCAAGCTCGTCGATCGAGTATTGCTCCGCTAGGGACATTTCTTTATCAAAGTTGCAATCGTCCCACGACGATTGTTTTTCAAATGACGTTTCTTTCAAAGACGACAACATGTTACAAGACACTAGGGAATTTTTCGATCACATCCCAGTGGATTCCTACACTGTGTGCTATTACCAACGGAACTCAACGCCAAACTTTTCGAATTCGTCTAAATTGATCACCGAATCTCTAGATTCTGGAACCTTAACTGATTGTTCACGTGGTCAGTTTCGAAATACGTCGAACGAACGACCTAACGAGAAAAGCGAGAAGAAGGTTAGAGAAGAGTGGAAAGGTTATGTGAGAAAAGTGGATTTGCTGCCTACCTACGATTTTGACACGGATAGCAGTTATTCAGATGAATCGCTTGATCGAAGAATCGATGTTGTGATCAAAGAATTCACGGAGAATCTGATTCTAAGTGAAAGAAAGGCAAAGACGAGATTGAGAAAGATGGAAAATTCTACGAGACACAGGCCGACGAGTAAACGACGAAGGAATAGGCAACAAGTATGTCTAGAGGTTTTTAATATTGAATGTACAATTCTTTAAGTGATAGTTCAAAAGCTATGAGAAAGTTTGAGTTGTATAAGTTGGATTAATTTGGAACAGACATGATTTGTATACGTATAGTATTGTGAAATTTGATGTAAAAATTATACAAATTATAGAACCGCAGTATATTATGTATGTTAAGAAATGTTTCGATATTTGTAAGAATATTATTTATAGAATTTATATTGTGTATTATATTTATTTCGAGCGAAATATACATCCTAAAAGTAAGAGAATTAAGTTTTGTAAAATTTTATGAATATTAAATCCGTATCAAAATTCATCATTTTTTTTAATTGGAATGCTCGATCGCGTATAAAATAGAATTTGAAAATAGAACAAATATTCATTATATCATTATATTAATTATGAACAATACTATACGTACTTATAAATCGATCGAAAAGCTGAATTCTACAAATAATTCAAATTTCTAGTCATGTAATCCTATGAAAAAATTTATTATCCAATATAGATTTTCGATATAGTTTCGAGAAAGAATATAGAGTGTCCCAATTTCCTCCGGCTGTACATTGTCAGTATATTCCATAGACCAAGATAAGAAAAAAAATGTCATATAAAAGTATGTCATTGGATGCATTGTTAAAGAGTTATAACAAAAAACAGATTAGGAATATTTAGATTTGATAGTATTCAGAAGCTATCGTATATTTTTGTAACTCCAACTACAATTCCATTTTAAAATCTTCATCGTTCCTGTCAATATAAGATTGGCAGCGATAAAAAAACTGAATTTATTACTATTTAAAGTTTTCCTTTATTACCCGTTGAACATTCCTGACCTATTTATGCGTTGCACTGTAGTAACGTACGTTCGTTACCGCCCATTTTATTTATCATCTTCCTTTTTTTTTTTTTTTTGTTACAGCTCTTTAACAATGCTTTCAATGAAATATTTTTATGTGACATTTTTTACCTAGCTCGACCTATTGAATATATCGACAACGTATGACCGAAAGAAGGACACGGACACCCTGTATAATTAATACCTGATAAAACAACAGGCACAGAGGGTAAGAGGGTGCATTTCAAAACGAAGCTCTACCAGCAAATTCGAATCTTCTCCGCGGCTGAACGACGATGATTGGGTCATAAGTAGCTCCACGCCACCCTTGTTCTCCTTTTCTGATTCTGAAATCGATCACATATAGTTTTCTAAGAAATCGGAACAAGTATCACGCCTTAAAGCACAATTTGAAGATACGAAATTACCAATCTCCAATTATTTCAACTAGTTTTGTTGAGTCGCAGAACTTGTTACTAACCAAAGTTAGTATTCTAGATTAGTATACAACGTTAATAAAAGCTTCTTATCATAAAGATTTTTATTCTAAACCGCAGATTTTTATGCATTTATGAGAATGTAAACAGTTTAGAAAATAGCGTGAAATATTCAGAGTATAGTAGTATCTGTAATATTTAGTAAATAAAACAATATCCTATCTAACTTTAATTATATTCATAGAAATATGAATCTGCATAAGAATCCGCTAATCATCGATCGCACAGTTATCACCTTTCATAAATATATCTCGTTGTTTTTTATTATATATATTAATTATTATATATAATTAAAAGCCCATTTGGACTTATCATATGCTTGCCTAATTTGGTGCTTTGCCTCAAAAGTTTACATCGAAGAAATAGTCTCAGTTCAAAGCCTCGTGAACAGACAACGAACTGAGACTGGTACGAAATACGGACATACCTACTCAGATGGCAATCCCAATAGTACAGGACACTATACTGGATCTTTCAATTAGACACTTCATATGCTCTTTAAACTAGCCAAATTCTGACATTATTCAATCCACCTCGCACATAAGGAAATGAATTGTGTCTGATTTGATGATTACGTTTAAGTCTAACGTTAGATGGCATGTTAGAAGATTTAAATGTAATCATCTGTTAGACACAATTCATTTTACTTCCTCCCTTACCTTTTCTTGTTACCGACTTACATGACCTTTACGTTAGCTGTAACGACATAGTCCACGCTGAAAGGAAGCATAAGACATATACACATGCATGACAATACATAACAACTAGTCTAATCATTACTATCGATCGATCGATACTCAACCCCATGAATCGAATAACCATAAACCCATCTGGCCAGCAAAGATAGATATTACTTTTACGCATTGACGCTTTACGATCCCTCGAATATCCCTTGCAGCACGCAAATAAGCAAACAGAACAACAAAAGAGCAGAGTTCCGTGAAAGGACGCTAAGTGAGAGAAGTGTGAAAAGTCAAAGTGCTCGGAGACGCAGCAACAATGAAAATGTAGAGACACGTCGATTCTAGACTGGTCCAACAGAAGTTCGACCACATCATTAGACGAGGCTGACCGTCTTTGTAATGTGGTTTCCTTTGAGGGCAAGGCGACGAAACGAGAGGACACTCGATAGCCAGCCGAGCGGAAATGCATAAACGACCAACAGACTGGCCCGGACTGGCCTTTTCCACGTTCTCTGTCGTGTCGACAAGGTACAAGACTACGACGTCTTTCTCTTCTCAATCTTTCTGTGTATCAGTTGCCCAACATCAATAGACAACGGGGCAACCAATTCTCTATTAAACGAAGGGTCCGGAAAAGTCTGCTGGAAAAACTGACGTCGCTACTGAACGACGCTACCGATCAAAAGAAATCTCGCTTTGGATACTGAACGCTGGTCATTTCCTGGAAATTACTTTCCGTTCCTTTCACCGGACCGCGTACACAGTCTCTTCGTCTCTTTTACTTCCGGTCTCTGTCCTTCTTGGTTCTCGTGATACAAAACGGTCTTGACGTATTTAAATTGTTTCACGATCCTCTTGATGCCGAAAAGAGATCATTGCGAATACGGCTGCGTAGAATGAAGAAAAGTTACAGATATTTGGTTATGATATACCGAACCCCCTTGCATGACTAAATTAATATCATTGACGACATTTTACAGGTTACAAGTTGGATGTGTTTGTGACAGCGTTTGATAGCAATGTTTTCGGTGATAAATCGAATGGAGTTTTTTTAAGTTTCAAATTATTTTATTTAACGTGAAATTGTACGATTGTAGAACCAAGGTCTATATAATCTTCAATTGTTAGAATTTATAACTTGCCAATTTATTAATATCATCGACAGATACATTTCTTTTTATTTCGGCTTTATGTCGCATTGGCACCTGAATTATTAGCGGCCATCTCGCCTCGTTATTCTTAAATTAGGTTTCGTGGTAAAACTCAGTTTCTTTGGGTAATTTAGAACGTCGGTGATGTGATCCTTTGATATGAAGGCGGAGTTTGCGTTCAATTTGTACTCGAGTCGTTGGGTTCTATATTTTCCACATTCTTATGTGTTCAAAGATTAATACCTATACTTAGGATTAATACTTAACTATAGGTATCTGGACACTAATATTAATTACTTCGTATTTTTTTAGTTCCATTTTCTCGAAAGCGTATCGCCCCTTTTCGACAATCTTATTCTATATTTTTTATTTACCGTTTATTAATAAAAAGTGCAGAAGATTAATGGCTGTACACTAAGAACGCAAGCGTTAGGTTTCCAACGATGCTCTTATTACATGAAAAATCAATATCTATAGGCGTCGTTATATTTTTTATGCGTAAAACACATGTCTCCTTAAATTTCTCAAAAATTAATTCGCTATCCACGAAACTGCAAAAGCAACGGCAACCGGACCATTTAGCCTATGTGCTGGTTTAATCAAAATCACGATCGAAAGGAGCATAATTACCGGAGTACGCTTGGTGGCGGGTCGAAAGAGACAGAGAAGGGAAGAAAAGAACTGGAAGAAGGTGGGGTGGTTAGGGTAGAACGGCGGTTGGATTCAAGCATCGGAGAAATCCGCATTCACGTAAAGGAGGATCAGCCGTGGAAAAGCATCTTACACCGAGTCTACGATATCTAATTCCCGAGAGTTCTTTGATATAGGTATATATGCCCACACCGGTTCGTTCTGTCGCAGCGAGAGAGTCTATACAAAGGGAGAAATAAATATCACAGTAATCTCAGATCCGCTATGTGGGACACACTGGAGATCTTCGACGTCCTCGTCATCCGTGTACCCAGCCACTAGTTCATTGGCAACGCTTGCTATTTAACGTAGGTCTGTATGTATGCGTACCCTGCCAATGAATATGAGAATTTTACTCGGTTTATGTACTATGTATTATCTATCGTTTTCAATAATTATCAGATAAATTCATTGTGATAGATAAATTCAGAAGAATATATGCATATTTAAAAGAAGAACATTTTTGTCACTTTTATTTTACGTGTATTGTGCAACACTCTCTGAAATTTAATTACATTATATCGAAAAAAATCATGACCAATATGAAAATGTACATGTGCAGGGTGGTTGGTAACTGGTGGTGGAAGCGGAAAGGGGGTGATTCTACGCGAAAAAAGAAGTCGAAAATATAGAATAAAAATATTTTTTAATTTTTTTTTTACACGCATACCGAGCGAAAATTCAAAGTCGATTTTCTCGAAAACAAAGCCTCAAACGAAAAATTGTTATTCTATATTTTCGACTTCTTTTTTCGCGTAGAATCACCCCCTTTCCGCTTGTACCACCAGTTACCAATCACCCTGTATATATATTAGTTTATAGTGTCTTTCTCTTGCAGACACGTCTTTTACAACGCATCTTTATACAAACACGAAACCCAATCTTTCGAACGTTGTGATCTTTAGTTTGATAGGACAAAATGGATCATACGTAATTCGATAAAATAATATAACACGGAAAATCCTGCGCATCCATTATTTCCTTATAAAACGAAAGAAATTTTTCAGACGACCTAATATATGTGTATAAATTACAAAACATTTATGTAATACAATTATTTATTTTTTATTTAAAACAATTGTCCTAGATCCTTAGTCTTAAAATTAGAACTGAGGTTTATTAATGTAAGAAATATTTAATTGATCGTTTAAATACATTTCTGATCTTCGCAACATATATATGTAGTTGCAATAAACATTTTCTTACCTTTTATTTCCCACCTAGGTACGTACTGTACGTTCCAGCATTGGTCTCAAAATTTATCAATATGATAACTACGTGTCGTGAAAAAGTGCAATGGAATTTTTCAATGTTTCGTATAACAGAGACAGTAATGTGTATGTTCATAAAAGTGTTCAAGTATTATACTTCAGTAAGTCACTGTAGATACTAAATTTAGATTCAGCGATATTATCTTCTAGATACAGATCTTTGATATTTTACAACATAACACTATAACATTATTCGAAATAACTCAGAACACCTTATTTCACCATAAATCAAGCCAATGTAACGAATGTTGCGAGTTTGCAAAGATAGATAGAAATTTATGATATTTGCCTATCAAGGAAGATAAAAAAAGGGCCAAGCAACGACGCTGACACACTGTTCATATTTACTTTCGCGTAACAACCGCTGAAGATCAAACGGATTCTTATACAAAGGTCCCTGATTTTTGTTAATATCCCATAGAAGAGCAAGTTCGAGTCCCGAAGAAATATTACGGAGAGAATCAATTGATCCATGGGGATGTTTCGAGAATGGTCGAAGGATGGATGAAGTCTGGTGACGAACGGAGACACGGTTGGGGTCGGGTCAAAGCAATTTTCGGCTTCGGAGGCAATCGTGCTCTAATACCCCGAGATAAAATAAAACCAAAGCCGGCGTGCCCTCCGTGAAAGCGATTTCGCGCGAATGACAAATCTCGTTCTCGCCAGTTGATTTCATTTTAAACTTTTCTATAGTCAAGTTGCCTTTTTCGTTTGACGGCAAATTTTAAGGCATTTTAAGGAATGTTCACACGTGTGTCTCTCTCGAGAATTTTTGAAGAATTTCTTAGGATTTTTGGGAAAATTCTACCGTTTAGAGTGCTGTGAGTAATCGAAGAGCGCTGAAAACGCCAAGAAACAAGTTTTTCCGGAGGAAAAGAAAGCTTATCCGTTAATGTAGTCCAAATTCATGAAAAAGAAAAGTGCATCTGTTGTAAACAAAATCAGTTGCAAAGAAAATTCAATGTTTCATTCATTTAGTCGGATGATATAAACAAAGGCCAAGAAACAATTAACTGTTTTTCTATCATTTTCTCCATACCAGGGGAATTGCGCTGAAATTCTATACCACGGTATTTTCATTGGTATGTAAAACATTTTCCAATACAAAATTAAAAGTTTTCTATTTTTGCACTTACAGCTTTGTTTACAAACACTCCTCGATTATAAACTCAAACACATTTTCTGCATTATTTCTTCGATATTTTTAAGAAACTACAGGTCATAGCTGGATATGTTAAGTGAAATTGTTTTTATAAAGCGTGAATTGAACGTAATAAGACGTGGGGAATGTTACATGGCGAATTAATGGCTTTCATAACTGAGGTGGAAGACAAGAGACAATTTTCCAACATGACGATGCTCCTATTCACACGTTTGCCACTACAAAAAAATGGTTTCAAGATTTTCGAATTATTACCATGGTATTCAGTTCTGATCTGCAACCGATCGAAAATCCATGGGGAATTCTAGCAAGAAATGTTTAGGATCGGAAGGAGCCACGTATGGAAGATATCGTTGAAGTTGAAAAATAGAATAAAATAAAAAAATAGAATAGAATAAAATAAAAAATAGAGGACAAATAAAAAATAGAGGACAGTGTGTCTAACAGATTAATAAAAGTAATCAAAAATAAAGAAATATCCACTAAATATCGAATGAAAACGTAATTAAATTAACTATTGACAAATTAATAATTAATTGAGTTTATATTGTTTTTCACAAGCGAAGACAAAATTTTAAGAGAAAATTTCATTTTTTTCCAGACTTCTCAAGAAAACAATTTGTATTTGTTGTATCTTTCATTTTGTTCAATGCTAATATAATGCGTAATTATATAAACGATTTTGTCAATGTTTGTTTTAATATCGCGAAAAACCTAAAGCAGAGAATTTAAAAATGGAAGTTGATTTAGAAGATCAACATTATCTAAATAATAAAATACCTATTGAACAATGTACAGTAGCGTGCAGTTTCGTTGTAAAAGTAAAATTTAATTGAATTGTAACTTTTAATTTCAAAACGCTGATATTTATTCTTCCTATGCTAATGATTAAAAAATGTTGAAGCAGATAATACACGTTTTTTGCGATAATATTTAAATCTTCCAGCGAAATGTTCATGCAAAATGAGATTCGCTTCTTCTCATTCGATCGCTAGACATATCAATTCGTAAACTACGAAACATCTTATGATTGATTTACAATAAATTTTATTTAATCATGTGACCATACTGTGTGCCAAAATTTAATTTTATTCTGCTAGATTGCAAAATGTCACATTATGAAATACGTAGATTTCAATTGCTTCGAAAGAAGGAAAGCAATTCAAAATCAAGAAAACAATTTGTATTTGTTGTATCTTTCATTTTGTTCAATGCTAATATAATGCGTAATTATATAAACGATTTTGTCAATGTTTGTTTTAATATCGCGAAAAACCTAAAGCAGAGAATTTAAAAATGGAAGTTGATTTAGAAGATCAACATTATCTAAATAATAAAATACCTATTGAACAATGTACAGTAGCGTGCAGTTTCGTTGTAAAAGTAAAATTTAATTGAATTGTAACTTTTAATTTCAAAACGCTGATATTTATTCTTCCTATGCTAATGATTAAAAAATGTTGAAGCAGATAATACACGTTTTTTGCGATAATATTTAAATCTTCCAGCGAAATGTTCATGCAAAATGAGATTCGCTTCTTCTCATTCGATCGCTAGACATATCAATTCGTAAACTACGAAACATCTTATGATTGATTTACAATAAATTTTATTTAATCATGTGACCATACTGTGTGCCAAAATTTAATTTTATTCTGCTAGATTGCAAAATGTCACATTATGAAATACGTAGATTTCAATTGCTTCGAAAGAAGGAAAGCAATAAAAACTTGTTATTTATACAAAATTATTATTTCTTTAAACAGAAAAATTTAACGAAAACGTTGAAAGAAATAAGCTTTTAAAACGATTGCAAAATATTTCTCCGCGCGTCATCCTTTCTATAGCATTGTACAGCACGTATATAACAGATTTGTAGGACGAGTACGTGAATCAAGGAGATATTCGGAATGCTCGAGGCGAAAATTTCTCTTCCGAGAAATCCAATGTGCCGAGAAGCGGCAGAGATTTCTGAGATGTGCTTTCCCAAAGCTTTTACAGTTATTATCCCACAGATGTTTGTCGTTTACAGGATATCGAGGCGATATTGTGGCATCGCGGATCGTGCTCTATAGCTGCCATTGTTTACCTAATGATAAAAGCACCGTTTTCTGTTTGCACGACCGTTTCTCAAATACAATTTTTCAAATAGTATTCGACCTCCATCGCTTCTATAGTAACGCCCTGTTCGTTTCTCCTTTTCTTAATTTGTCTCTCACGCTTTTAATTACAGTCCATGGAACTTGCTTTTTATTGTATTAACGTGAAAAACAAAATTATTATATAGTTCATAAATTTCACTTCAAGCTTCATCTCATTTCATAAATTTCATTTCATGAGTTTTCGTTTTACAAATGTTTCATTTATAGATTCGTTTTATGACTTCATAAGTTTCGCCGTTCCTTTTATTAAGAGTTGGAAATTACCAAAAAGCAGCGTGAGTGCAATTGTCGCTTCTTTCCAATTAGACATCAATTCTTCCGCCTGTACTAACTGACTTATGAGGTCCTTATGATTCAAAGTTTGATAAAATTTTGTTAACAAAAATTCACTCGACACGAAAGAAAGATGCTTTCTCAGGAATTTTGTCAAATCGGTATAAATATCATGCGAACAGGTTTACATAAAAATATATAAAAAATAACAGTACCAACTGACTTATGGGATCTTCATGATTCAAAGTTTGATAAAACTTTGTTAACAAAAATTCACTCGACACGAAAGAAAGATGGTTTCTCAGGAATTTTGTCAAATCGGTATAAATACCATGCGAACAGGTTTACATAAAAATATATAAAAAATAACAGTACTAACTGACTTATGGGATCTTCGTGATTCAAAGTTTGATAAAACTTTGTTAATAAAAATTCACTCGACACGAAAGAAAGATGGTTTCTCAGGAATTTTGTCAAATCGGTATAAATACCATGCGAACAGGTTTACATAAAAATATATAAAAAATAACAACTCAACTGCAATATTATATTATATAAATCAATTATTCAATATTATATTACGAATAAGAAATATATGAGAGATAATTCCTAAAAAATCTTCTACATTCTACACAGAGAGAAAGTGATTTTTTGGAAAAATTTGTCGAATCGACATGAACACCGTAGGAACAAGCTCGCATAAGCGCACACGATCACACGTGTGGAGATAGATATGTGTGACATGGCGAGGGAGAGCTTCCCACGGGAGAAAGCGATTCTGAAAATTCTTCGAAGACACGTCGATAAAAGGACTATGCTGCTACACTCAAGAGAGCACTCGTCTTCGTCTCTCTTTTGCCAACGCTTTCTTATCCATCGCGCCGGGGAAATTGTATTTCGACCCGACGAATAGCAAAGCGAAGATGACAAAGTCACGAAAGAAAAATTACGAAATTGCTTGCTGCTGCAGTGGCGCACTCGGATACTTGGAAGAGGTGTATCTAACCTTTCTCGAATCGTAGCTTCTTCTCCGTTTCATCGATCGATCTACGATAGAAAGAGGAAAAACAAGAACAGAGGCCGAGGATAGGTAAGTGGATACTTCGATTTCCACTGGCACAGACCTTCTCGAATACCGGTGTGATCCTTTGACTACGTTAATGTGCTAGAAATGCACAGAAAATCGAATTCTTGTCGCCCAAAAGAGGAACCAAGGAAAGGGAGCTTTATGTAGATAAAGTACATAGTGCATTTCGTTTAGATCGAACGTCTAAATCAATTTAGATGTTGTTACCGAAGATAAGAAAGAACAATTACCAGAAGTTCACACGGTTCGAAGAATATTTTTATCTTTGTACATCGTTTCGTATATCGTATGAAAATCATGAATTTTCAATGAATCAATAATTTTGGTATACTGACTTTTATACATAACTTATCCATATACTTTCTTCGTATGTATAGGAAAAATGTTTCCTTTAGGATTCAACGAAACATAAACACGATCTAATACATTTTTCCGTACACCGATAGCTACCTTCTATAACGTGACGTTGTAGTCAACAGGCTTATCTTGACGTAGGCATCAAAAGAAGTTGAAGATGTTTATAAGCAGTAAAATATCCTTCCAAACATTAACTTTTAATTCCAATTCCTAATTCTTTTAATTCATAAGCGTCAGTACATTTTGTTCCTAGAAAAATGATCTTCATTTCTAACGTTCGTACCATTTCAATTCTCGTTCCATTTACTCAAATACCTGCCTAGGTACCTACATCTTATAACAGATTTCTAAGCCTATTTCATGGGCTGCAGTTTTCAATCGGTGTGAAAGATCTACCTCGTAATTCTTGACTGAAACAAAAAACCAAAAGAGGATTAATTTATTATATATTATTCTTCTCGATGAACTAAAGAAGTTCGTCAAAAAGTTTATTCAAATAATTGTTATAGCACCTCAAAGTTTATTTTTTCTTTTTATAAAACACATTTTTTCTTTAAACCCGCCAAAATTTTTAATTTCACACTATTTTCTGCCTTTTTTTTTAGTTCATCGAGAAGAAAAATATATTATAATTTAATCCTCTTTTGGTCTTTTATTTCAGTCAAGAATTACGAGCTGGATCTTTCCCACCGATTGAAAATTGCAGCCCATGAAATAGGCTTAGAAATCTGTTATAATTTTTTTTTACTTTAAAAAAAAAATTTTTTTTATTCGTTAAATATATATAAAACCATACTCAAAATTCAATAACTTCATTTCTTTCTTTCCCTTCTAAAAAAAAAGTCACAAAAAGACGCTGTTTTAGAACATTCCAATTCAGGACACCCCCTTAAGCAGGTGAAAAGCCTCGTAATGTATCTTTTTTTCTTCCACAAAAAGAAATCCTAACTTCTTCTAGCATTCGCGTCATTTATTATTTCAATTTCATAATCTTCCAGGATTCTTAAAACGTAATGAGAAAGAAAGTCCGCGCGAGAAAAATTAGCGAGAACCTTCTGGGAACACGTTGCAGTACGCGTAAGCCTTATTACGCGTACAAAAGAACAGGGGAATTCACGTACGATTTAAAGAGCCGATCGCGGAAGCGGGAATTTCGAAAAATCAGCTTCACGGATTTAATGGCCCCTGTTGAACGGCGAGGGCGCGACAGATCTCCTTATTCAGCCGGCACAAAGGCACCGCGCAGATTACAGAGCCAGCAATCCCTCTATGGATTCTACGGTGAGGCATTATGCTGGCACACGGGGCCAAGTAACGTCCAAGGGCATCATCCCTGGACAATACTGACTTCGATCACTCTATATCTATATCTTTTTTGTTGATCCTTACGCAATTTCCTTTGGATCAATGAAAATCAATCATCCTCGATATTGTGACTCTTAATTCGCAGACAGAATCTATCGGTAGATGAACAAGCAGTCGAGGATTTTATATCAATGGTATTCACACAACGATGAAAATTTGTTTGTTTTTGAAACCTATTTGTTTGCAATCTCCTCCCATCTTTCTTCGCGTGGCGTCTACACTTATCGTAATATACTTCAAATGTATTGGGTTGCTTCGTATTGGCTGAAAAGTTTCTTTCGTTTTATGAGGAAATGATAGACGCACAAGATTTTTTGTTCTGTTGAGATAAACACCGCGACATTTCACAAACTTTGTTTCACGTTTGTACGAAGGTGCACTGTTGTAAAAAACACTGTTGTTTGCAAAAGAAAGATACTTTCCGGGCAACCTAATAATTGTAATTCACATTAATGTAGATCGACCTATACGATATCGATACCATAAATCGTACAAGTTGTTCGTGCCATTGAAATACCTGAAAGTGATATCCAGAAAAATATGAAAATGGTGATCTATTGCTGTGTGATTCATTGGATTACTTGATAGCTACTTCAGCCTTGATGCTACCAATAGGTGTATTTGTCAAGAATATCTGTATTTCTTGAGGATCGTTGCTGGTTTTGTCTGTTTTGATCTTCAAAATTTGTTAAATCTTCTGTGGAAACGATGCAAACGAACAAGAACGTGATACTTTTTCATATGTGTTACGATTATGTAGATAATTGCGTTGACGCAACATGTGCGTCAGTAGCAGCAAAAGTTAAGTTAAGATGCGAACGAAAACGCGTAACGTAAGCTAAAGCAACTCATCTTCATTGGAGTCATCGTATTCAATGGTAGAACAAAAATGATATATCGAGGAGGAAGTTGGAGGAAGGAAGGAAGAAATAATTATCGTGAACAAAATGCGAATGAATAATCTTCAAACAGAGATTCGCCTTCAAGATTCGTATATTTACGAGAAATGAAATTTTGATATATACAGATATGAACAGAAAATACATCTGGTGACTAGCCTACGTTACATACAATCAATTATACTTGCAGTTTCTTAAATGTGCGATGATACTCAGCTCACATGGACGCGGATCGTTATTATACATATTTATAGATACATGTGCATGTATCGCAGACAAGATTATTACAAACATTTTGTCGATTTTCCAATCAAAAATTTCGTACTTCTTCTTATCGATAATTTTTACATATTTAATCGTGATCTTTTATTACATCATGTATAGATAAACAAAAAGGAAAATGTGAACACGAAGTGCTTACTTTAATTTGATAGGTGACAACCTCTTTGATTCGCTTAAACACGCAACCTGTTGTGCTATCATGAGTGCTGTTAGAGTTATAGCACCACGTATTAATCTTCCAAGTACGTAGGTATAATTCTTACATGCTCTTGCATATCGAGCTTCGGTTAAATAAAATATTCTTCGCTATGTACTATTTAAGTAAGACAACTTAATTCTAATCGCTTTCAACAGCGTATAAATAATTCGTTAAAAAATATATCACGCGATATAGCCGGACAAATTCTTTGTAACAATCTAACGCATACATATGTACATACGATCGCCTGATTCGTTGACTATCGTGTTACAGACACATAATTAACGACGATCAGAAGATATAACTACCTATACAGATAATTCGACTGCGGATATTTATGCAGATTCAGATGTCTGCGAACACGATTAAACAAATGGAATTTAATAAATATTCTACTTCGGATATCTTATATATATTTTCACATGTTACGTGTATCTTTACATCTTTAAATTATTATCACGTTATCCATAAATTAATATTTAGATAAAATATAATTATTTCCTAATAAAGCAGCGTTAGTCCAAGGGAAATAAAAAATAAAATAAATACATAAAAATCCGCAGTCTACGAATAATCGTTTGCCCCTTGTCGCTGATAAACTTCTTCATTTTTAAGTTCCTTTCATACACTTTCTAGAGATAGTATATATATTTGTATGCTTACTCACGACTAGTTCTGACTAGGCTTTGTTTAATTAACATTCACCGCGTTCATCTAGATACGTTTATCTTTTAACGGTGCCCTACTTTTTTTCGTTCGCCGGTTGGTCGTCGCTCGAATGTCTCGAGCTACAATCCACGTGTAATTATTTCACGATTTTCTACGTTTCCGAACGCTAATTAAATTTCATTATATCGGAATTATACATAGATGGCTATCCTTATGACATATACCTAAACCAGTCACTCGGTACAAGCTTCTCGTGATTGTTCTTCGTGATTTTTATTATCTACTTAATCTTAAAAAAGACACCTTCGCTCACTACTCTTCGACTAGATTATACTCTTTTATTCTAAATGAGTAGAATAAAGCAGAATGGAAAACTGAAAAAAAAAGAACTAAACTGAATATTATTATACAACGTCGGTGACCCGAAACGATATTACGGTGATTGAACAAGCGTTTGATATTCTATATCAAATCTTTAGTGTTTTTTTTAATTATAAATCTTTTTCTAAAGAAATCATTGTATTCTATCTTAATATTAATTTACAATACAATAATACCGAACTAACGAATAATAATAGTAATAAAAGGATTTTGTGAAATTCTTTAATTAAAAAAATTGAAAGAATGTTTACAACGTTTCACTGTCACCTCAAGCCACCTTACTATGATGAAACCCAGTAATTAAGCGAAACGAGTGGCAAAGAACGATGGCAATAATAATAACGTGTACTATTATTATTATCGTTCACACAAGTTGCCTTTCTTTGTTATGGGCGAAAAAATAATTTGTTATTAAATGTTTAAATATATGGAAAAAGGTGCATCGTAGAATTTATATTCCGAGAACTGAACATCGTTTTGCTCGTTCGAAATAATTTGATAGATGCAACGTTTCGATTAACTACGAATTTTCAATCAATATGTGTTTCTATCTAAATAATACATGTTATCGGAGTACGTTTTAGAACAGTGAATACATTCTCATTCTCTAACTAGATACAACTGCTACGATTTGGCAATGATCGTTAAACTATGCTGTCTGAGTAAAGACTAGAAGCAACTCTTTATTACACGCAGCCGTACATACTAACTCGGACGATCATATTCACGCAAAATTGAAATACACTATGTAGTCACTGAATTTACTGAGTCGAGAAATTTTCCTATGGTACTTCCCTCCCATGTTGACTTTTTCATCTATGACATGACAACACGTGTAATTCCTTATTAGCAAATATCTTCCCTTTTACTAATGACTTTTTCGTTTAGTTACTGTCAGCTCTCTTTTGCTTCAATGTATCGTTATATTTTTATAAAAAGTATTACTAACCCTTTGCACTTCTATGTCGAGTGTGAGTTTTTATCTCCTTTGTCGAGTCCCACTCGACATTCTTTCATGTTCACCTTTTGTTGTGAAACGTGCGAAAGGAAACCAGGATTGCATCCTGGAAATTGTTTCAAGATATATCACACACTTAAAAATTACAAAATACAACAATACTGTGAACAAAACTGGTATTTAAGTGAATTTGTTTCTTCCTTTATCTATTCAAATCGTCTTATTTTTTTAGTTAGAATAAATTTCAAATAAAATACTTAAAAGCGTTGGATGTCGGTGGTAACGAAATTGAAATAAAATTCGGAGTGCAAAGGGCTAAGATGTAGTTTCATTTGCTATGAACGAAATAAACGTATTTATTTTCCTCTCATTGGGAAATATAATTTACAAAGTAGACAAAAATTTCTTTTATCTACCAAACGATATAACGAACACTATACTTTGCGTATTTTTGCGTTTTCGAATTTCTCATAATTGCATTAAAATTCGCAGAATTTAATGGCAAATAATAAATGATTCAGGACTACTATACATGCAATTCTGTCACTATAAAACATACCAACGATTTAATAACATTTTCTCTCCTACATCTACTTACGATTAATAAGAAATAATACACGATATGCATTACAGTGGCTGTTTGATTAGAAATTTATCCACGAAATATTCACTGAATCTAATTCTCACGATTAAAAACTACCTATCCAACTTACTTAATCCTACATTAAAAGTAATCAACGAGTAGTTGATAACCCTGTCGACTAGATACGCGCTAATTCGATCGCCTTAAATATCTTTGATATTCTGCTGTATGATCACGATTCACTCGATTCGATGAGTCCAATCAGCGAGTTAAGTTAAATTTATGACGCTAAGGAATACTTATCAGAATAACGTACGTCCTCTTAACACGTCGGCTGTCACGCCAGTTCTATGTATTTTCAATCAATAAACTTTCATTCGCGCAAAGTATTAGATCCGATTTACTCATTTTTTCCTCCAACAATGTTATCCAAGATATTCACGTTGTTAAAACAGTTTTCAGCCCGTGATCTTTATCTTATTTTAATCATTCTGAAACAGCAATTCTCAACCATTATCAACTATGGACACAGAGGTGTGCAGCAAAAATTTTCAGACACGCGATACCTAACGTATTCAATCGGTTCCTGATCGACTCTCTTTTCAAAGGATCGTCAAATAAAAAGACAACGATGGTCAAAACGATAGCCTTGTCTCCGATCAAATATATCTATTTATCATAGTTTTTAGTCTGTGGCAAAATTTTAGCAATTAGTCTATGCGTGCCATAAGATGAAAAGGATGGAAGATCGCTGTTCTAAAGAATTTAATAACGTGGCTCACCGATGGCCACCGTGACAGGCAACGTGTTAACATAGGATGAAAGATGGGGAATCGTCGCCTTGGATAAATATTACAACACAGATAAATTGCCAGCTAGGTATATGTACACGCACAGTCACGCTTTATAACCGACCTCTCTCTACTATCTACAGATTTACATCGCACGCAACATCGTATTAACCTTGCTGCTTCGCTACTTCTAATTCTATGCAAATTTACAGTCCGATTCGGCCCTCGTGCCATTCGTAAGCACACACGTTAGTATTTAACTGTTCCGTTGCAACGGCTGTTATTGTCTCGAGTTTTGGAGAAGCAAAATTTTATTGGTAAACGAAAAGTTGTCAGTGAAATCTTTTCTTGGTTTCTTTAACGCGATTCCGTTAGGTTGTTCCATAAGATTGGTCGTTTTCTCTGTTGTTACTTATTTTTGCTATTTGTCAAATATTGCCTATTTATATTTGTTTTTTTTTCATTCATTAAAAAATCGTCTAGTTTTCTTTCACCCGTTTTCTAGTTCTCTTAGTTTTATTAATTACTACGTAGTTTTTAGTAGGAGATATTTTTGTCGAAGATTAATAAGAAGCGGAGATTTTTGAAATTTCGCGAAAGAAGAGTAAATAGAAGCAAGTGAAATAAATTGAAAAAGAAACAAATATAATTTCTAGATGAGAAGAGGTGAGAAGACGAGGGAATTTACGATTGATCTCACAATGATTCTTCGCAATTTCCTGCCAAATTTTGTTATCGAAAAGCGACAAAATTTATGAAACGACCTAATAGGTATCATAATCGATGTTCCTTAAAAAAAAAAAAAAGATTGAATTATTATAGAAATTCTGAAATTGATCGTTAGCTGTACTTTACGATTGTGCGTCGTAATATCGTCCCGAATTATTGATAACTGAAATTTCGCCGTCAGTAAAATGTCTACAATCACGATTGAAATTTACGCTTGTTTCGTTCTGTTGTTTTTAAAAGCAATATTCTCAGCTGCTGCAAAATCTTTTTATCGGTAGTAACACACTCTATCGTTTGATAAATTTTATCATGATATGAAGTAGGATATTTTATACCTTACTATAAAACTTATGAAACTCCAAGATATGTGCAATCTATTAATGAATAAGTTTATATAAAAAAATACGATAAGCGTATCGGAATATGAAACATATTTACGTAATGAAAATAAATTTAGCATAAAGATTAAAAAATCACTGTATAGTTGAAAATATATACAAAACCTTTCAGGCGTTATATAAATCGAAATATTCAGTTTTCGAAAGAAAATTCTCAATCCTCGACCGACATATTCTCCATCATAATGACTATATAACGCGTACAGAGAAGAATGTCGTATTAAATTTTGCTTTCGCTATTATTTACTAATCAAATAACACGTTACTCCTTCCCTCTTGCATCATTCCCTGTATACGACACCGGTTGAGTTACATGCTCCAAGAAAAAAAAAGAAAGAAAAAAACCTATCCTTTAAGAAAAGTCTATTCCATTAATGAAATATTAACATAAAATTGCACGTGTTACGATTCTAAGGAAAAATACAAAACTAGAAAAATAAAAAATAAAAAGAACAAAATTTATCCCATTACTATATAATATGAAACTTAAAAAAATGCCAGAAATACCCTATGACAACAAGAACAAAGGGGAATGCAAAGATAATATATCAACTGCTCTTTATCATATCTCCAACCAAGCAACTATAAAAAAATTCGAAAAAAATTCTCAAACGTTAGATTGCGAAAAAATAGAGCCCTCCACTAGGAGACTCGGTCTTTACAAATCAAGGCCGAATCTCCAGTAGAGTCCTGGTCTTCTGGGCAAGGGTCTCGCGGGGAACTGGTGTCAGGGGATCTCGGTGTTCAACGTACCCTTGGAAACCACCTGAACGACGTCAGTCTTACCAACAGCTCCTCCTTGCTCCAACACCACGTTATTGTTGTTGTGATTGTTGTTGTTATTGGTCTCTGGATGTTGACTGGCTAGGTGTTTCCTCAGCGCTGCTTGCCTGGTGAACTTCGCGTCGCACCTGGTGCACGATATCTCGATACTTCCGGTAGACGACGAATGTTCTCCGTTGGCCAGTCTTGGTTTATGCCAGCGTCTGTGAGAGGCCAAATTCGCCGGACACGAGAATCTCTTGTCGCATTCTGGACATCTGTACTCGACGTGGGCTATCCTGGAGCACCTGTGCTGGGCCAACTGGAACGCGTCCTCGTGCAATTGCCTGCAGAGCTTGCACTGATAAGGGCCAAGCCTGTTCTCGATCTTAGCTAGCTCCGCTCGCGCCTCCTCGGTGACTTCAACGATGTTGAATGCCGGATCGATGTCTCCGGTGACTACAGCCTCGTCCGGGCCCAAAATCACGGTACCCGACACCGGGCTACTGGTATCCTCGTCGAATTTCAGTCTTCTAGCGTGCTTCTTTTTGGGTCTCTGAAGAAGCTTCTCGGTGGAACTGGATCTGGAGCTACTAGACGCGACGTTGTTGTTGCTGGTCGTCGAGGCTGGACTCGAGTCCTCCTCTCTTACTTTTCGTCTTGGACATTGCGGAGGCGATGGTGTGCTCGGAGGAGTCATGGGAGCGTGCTGCATCCCTTGCAGGTGATGCTGCGGCGTTAGAAGAAGCTGCTGGTGGTAGCCTTGTACCGATTGAAGGTGACTAGGACTGGTTAATAGAAGCTTCTGATTGTGCGTGTAATACTTGGAAGCGATCTCGTTCGAGCTTGAACCAAAGGGAGCTAGTCTGGTGGCCTCTTCCAAAGTGCAGGCTTTGACCGTTGGTTCCGGAGTTTGCAGTGGTTCTTTCTTGGAAAGTAGCTCGTAACTGGAATGACTGTGCACCGAGGAACTTCGTGGAACCGTGTCGAAGTCGTCGACCACCAGGGGACTCGTTTCGTCGCTGTTCCTTCCGTACCCGGTGTTTTCCAATTCTTTCTGCACATCGTCCAACGTTCTCTGATCTTTCTTGGAATCTACGAGATCTTCGGTTTTCGGCGTGATCGGTGTAGGCGGAGGTTTCAGAGACAGATCCAGGGGACACGGGGTAGACGATCTGGACAAGTCCCAGTTTTGAAGAACGTGATGATCGGGAACCCTGGAGTAGGTGGGAGGGTTCTCCATAGGAATGTGCCAACTGGTAGCCGCGCCGTACGAATGCTGGTGGATCTCGTCACCGTAGTAACCCAGATAATTCAACCCAGGGGCCAGGAACGCCCGTGGCAACGAACTGTGCAACATACTGACGTTCGTCTCTGCCAAATGTCTCTTTCCTTACGTTTCTCCTTAGACGAACCATATATTCGATATTTCAACCGTTTCCATTTTACGTTGATTAATAATTCTTAGAAACACTGGGATCTTCTCTAACGTGCACAATGCAGTCTCCTACCAACGTTCTTCATCTAATAATTCTGCGACTCACGATGTCCGATGATCGCTAATCTTTCACTCGTCAAACAGATGGTGAGTTTCTCGATGTCTTATCAATTGATAATTCTACAACGATTAGACGACGTCTGATGATTTTTCAATATATTTGTTTCTCACTTGGCGAACAGATGGGATTTCTTGACGATTTTAAAGACTTGTCAAAGATTTTTCCGATATTTTCCAGTATATAAGACACGCTATCTGCTCCCTCGACGGCTGAACGCCGTTTGACAGAAGTACGCGAGTCGAACCTCTGGTATATTCGAACGCTCCGCCCGGGAGCCGCGTCTCGCTTTGTTTCCTATTGGTCGACCGATCTCCGGCCTCCTACCCCCACCACTGTGCATATTTGCCACCACTCCGGTGGAATTCTGGCGCGTGCTCATGTAAACACTCACCGCCCCGTCCAACCGCCTGACTAATGAATGTATATCTCCTACGCCGCTGTACCGTGGCCTCTCCACTGGAGAACGATGTCGTTCCTGTCGATTCTTTAATAGAGAATGCTACCCTTTAAACGGATCCCTTCCCCAACGTTATTTCCTTCCGACGAGCTTTCTTCGAGCCTGCACGGATTCAATATGGTGAATTTATTGGAGGTTAGGTTGATGGCGAGTCGATTGGCTGTGTTCGTGGAAATGCATGGTTTTGGGGAACGTACTGGCGCAAAAGTGAGATTTAATTGTTTAGATAAATAATTGTTAGCCCGTTAGAATGTTATAGCGTTGAATACGAGAATGTTAGGATACTGTATGACATTAGAATGTTAGAATGTTATGGAATACTAGTATGTTAGAAGGTTAGAATGTTAGAATGTTATGGAATATTAGAATGTTAGAATGTCGTAGAATGTTAGGAGGTTAGAATGTCAGAATGTTATAGAATATGAGAATGTTAGAATGTTATAGCATATTAGAATGTTAAAACGTTATAGAATATCGGAAGGTTAAAACGTTATAGAATATCGGAATATTAGAATGTTAGAATGTTATAGAATGTTAGAATGTCGTAGAATGTTAAGAAGGTTAGAATGTTAGAATGTTATAGGATATTAGAATGTTAGAATGTTATGGAATGTTAAAATGTTAAAACGTTATAGAACATCGGAATGTTACAATGTTATAGGATGTTAGAATATTAAAACGTTATAGAATATCGGAAGGTTAAAACGTTATAGAATAACGGAATGTTAGAATGTTATAGGAGATTAGAATGTTAGAATGTTATAGAGTGTTAGAATGTCGTAGAATGTTAGAAGGTTAGAATGTTAGAATGTTATAGGATATTAGAATGTTAGAATGTTATGGAATATTAAAATGTTAAAACGTTATAAAATATCGAAATGTTAGAATGTTATAAGAATATTAGAACGTTAAAACAGTATAGAACATCGGAATGTTACAATGTTATAGGATATTAGAATATTAAAACGTTATAGAATATCGGAATGTTAGAATATTATAAAGTGTTAGAATGTCGTAGAATGTTAGAAGGTTAGAATGTTAGAATGTTATAGGATATTAGAATGTTAGAATGTTGTGGAATATTAAAATGTTGAAACGTTATAAAATATCGGAATGTTAGAATATTATAGAATATTAGAACGTTAAAACGTTATAAAATATCGGAATGTTAGAATGTTATAAGAATATTAGAACGTTAAAACATTATAGGACGTCGGAATGTTACAATGTTATAGGATATTAGAATATTAAAACGTTATAGAATATCGGAATGTTAGAATATTATAGAGTGTTTGAATGTCGTAGAATGTTAGAAGGTTAGAATGTTAGAATGTTATAGGATATTAGAATGTTAGAATGTTATGGAATATTAAAATGTTAAAACGTTATAAAATATCGGAATGTTAGAATGTTAGATATAGTTACTAGAATATTGAAATTAGATAGATTGTTGTGTTATTAATATTGTTATGTGACTGTTAAGCAATTAGTAGATCCGTCTGCAACCTTCTTTTTATTCACATGCGGTTCTTTTCAATTTTCCGTATTTTAAAGTCTCCTAAAATTCTTGAATGCTCTTCCAAGTTTCTAGGATATCATCCAATAGTTTTTATCGATACCTATATTATATTACGTTACCTTAACTTTTTTAAGCAGACCAAAATTTTAAACAAGGACATGGAGAAAATGAAAAATTACTTGAAACATTGGTCGAAAACGACCCAATATGCAAATGAAAGGTGAAGTTAGGAAATGAGACCTGTGCACGTTGCACCAAACTGAAAATTTAGTGGCTCTGACTTTTTAAATAGCTGAAATAATTAAAAACTTTTACACTAATAAATCCATTTTGTTCTCTTGAGATAAACACCGCGACGTTTCACAGACTTGGTTTTACGTTTCTATGAAGGTGCACTGTTGTAAAAAACACGTTTGCAAAAGAAAGACACTTTCCGGACAACCTAATATCTAAATAATAGGTATCGACCTACTGTATAGATTGCTGTAAAATTAAGAGAATTATAAATGAGAAACTATTGATTTTGAAAAATTAACGATATAAGATGTCCAAAGTTTACAATGAAAGATTTGTTCGACGCTAGATACCATTAATAGATTGAGATAAATTATTGAACCTACATAGTGAACCATTCACGACACTTTTTGAGTTCGTCATTCTTATTTCTATTCTCTATCTTGTTCAAATAGAAATTATTAATGGCATTTATAAATACGCGTTGAAATGAAGTAGCCTAAGATCGAATAACCCGATTCAAATTTAATACGTTTCGATTCGATATACATTTATCGAATTATATAGGTGCCATTTTCTTCCACAACCTTTCTCCATCTTTCACGCAATTTGAATATTTCATGCTTCTAGAACCTCTCAGGTTTTTCGGTGAGAAACATTTCAATATGATCTTTCGTGTCGACAAAATTCCTGAAAAATCGGAACGAACCTTCCGAGGGCAACTTAATATTATTCGGTCATTTGTAGAACGATTTTTCCGAGATTTTCTTTTTTCTCGGCGTGTCAATGAAACTCGTTATGTGTGAAAGACAATTTAGCGTGAATGGCCGCCAGCGACAAAGACCAAAATTAATTATTCATTTTCTCATTTCATCGGTGTTTTGCCATTGAGTCAACTTGACGCACGAGGAACGCGTTTAACTGCGAAAATGAGAAACGAAGAGACGAGTGAAGTACGAGCAATTTCATAAAACTTAGGAAACGTTAAAACGTGAAAGAAACGTTAAAACGTTCGAACCAATTAATCGTCAAAATTATCCATCGGTAAGGACAACAACTTTACGGCGATTTCGTTGATTGTCGATTGTCGTTGGTCTGGCGAACGTCTTGACGAGACCTCAACTGGCTCTCGTGCAATTACAGTAGCCGATTGTCCGGCCTGAACGGTTCCCAAGGGTGAGGATTAACTGGCAAAATCGGCTGAAGCCTCTACACGTTCACACGTAAGTCCATTGACGTCGACATGGAAACGCGGCCTCGTTGCATGGTGAATCCATCAGCAACGTAAAATTATTTATGACGATTAATTGAACATACTCCGCAGCTAATTTAGTAAGAAGATCAAGAGATTACGATGCGGTCACGGAATCACTGGCTGCCGCCACTTTTATTTCGCTTTTTATGTATAGCTACGTATTTCAGATGTTGATGCTGTAATACAGTTAATAAATTTTTAACAAAGAGAATGATCTGAAGAGTTTTTATTTTCGTTTCTTTTTTTTTTTTTTTTTTTTGGTTAAGAATATAGTACCATTGTTTTCTAGTAATTATGATTAGGTATGGGATTAGCCTATGCAAAAGAAAACGGGAGGTGATCCTTTAGCCGCAAAGCAAGAGGAGTGTGAAATAAAAAAAAAAAAAAAAATGAAAAACAAGGAATGGGTAATTATATTTTAAATATAATTCGCTCTGTTATCCCTTTTTGTCGTCTTTTTTTTTTCTTAAGGATAGAATTACTCGATTTTGCGTAGAGAAATTACCTACTTATATTTGTCATTTGGAAAAAATTCCAAACTCCGGTAATGAACTATGTATAAATGTTATTTTTTACGAAGATTTTATTGGCGAAGCGTGTAAATATTGAATAAAATTTGAATCCCATCGTTATTTAAAATTGATAGGTAAATCTGCTTATAAAACAGTTCCAAAATTATACCGATGAAATAATCAATATTTTTATATATGTAATTTGTTTGAAACGAAACATATCTCTGTGTTACTTCTCTCATTTCATTTATTCCCTATAATCTTTAATGCTCTCGTAACACTTCGCCGCGTAATTCATTTTGGACGCAACGTGGACAAATCATTCTTCTAATCTCGTCGTTACAAAGACTGCTGATGTTTCCGCGTTAAGAAAAAAAGAATTTTAAACACCAGAAAATACATATAATATACAAAAATACACAGAATATTCAAACTTACATCTACCAGTTAAAAGTTGCAAATTGTGAGTGTGAGAATAACTTATTTTAGCTTTTCAAACAATCTAATTAACTACTAATTAATCTGCCAAATAAATGTAACTAATCAATAAAACAATATATTTTTAACATTTATTCTGCCCTTAAATTTGTCAAAATGGTAAGCGTCGGAAATCCGTAGCTGGTAAATGTTCAAAACTTTGCTTCTATCGAAAATTTATTTATCGATGCTTTAAGACAACATAGCTAGTTCAAACGTTTTCCACTTTTCCATTTGCTTTCCACTTCGTCCCATTTCGTTCATCCTTTAAAACACTTTGTCTGCCACGTCGAAATCACATGTTTCGCTGAGGACGCCACGGGAGTATTTTTATTATTCAAAGAATATAATGGCAAAATAATAATAAATTGATGATGCAAGACAACATTCTTCCCCAATGGACCGTTTATTTTATTGGCGGTCACGAGTGACCACAATAGCGCCTTGGTGACAGTTTGATAGCGACATATTATAACAAGGTTTCGTTTATTTCAACAAACCATTCGCACACGTTATTTCGTCGTAAACAAAACGTGCAGAATATATTGTTGAAACGTGCAGAAGATATTAGTAAACAGTATTTGCTCATTCTATATGTCGGAGATGAAAGGACACCGGAGCCTTCCCTCTGGAACCTCGCGAAAATCTGTAAAATCGTAATTAAAGTTCACAGTCGTAATTAAACAATTTGCCGTCATCCTGCCCAATTGTACTTGTTTGCGATTTGTGATAATAAACTTGGGCCCAAGGCGACCATCAACCGCCGAACGTAGCCGCTGTCAACGGGACGGGCGCTTCGTCTAACAAAGGTGTGGAATTATAGTATGACCCTCATTAGAAGAAATACCCATAGAGGTACTTTTTTTTTATTTATTTATTAAAATTACAATCAATTCTCGCGTTGAGAATTTTCAATAATTTTTCTGGCGTGGCGCAGTGACATGGCTGATTATTTATAATAAGTTAGTACTTATTATAGATAAGTATGTCGGAGGTGACAGGACACCGGAGCCTTCCCTCTGGAACCTCGCGAAAATCTGTAAAATCGTAATTAAAGTTCACAGTCGTAATTAAACAATTTGCCGTCATCCTGCCCAATTGTACTTGTTTGCGATTTGTGATAATAAACTTGGGCCCAAGGCGACCATCAGTCGCCGAACGAAGATCCAAAATTCTCAACAAAAACGTTAAACAGTTAGGATCAAAAATTGCTAAGAATCGGACCAAAAAGGTGACCACCTATTGTCCAGATTGTATTGATGAGCCACATTTATGTTTAAAGTATTTTAACACAGTGCACCGTTAGATGCAAGATTTGTTCTCATTTTTTTTTTTTATCGATGTTCCAATGAAAATGTTTAATCGTTCAATGGGGCACTTTTTATTTCAAAGTATCTTCTATTTATCGGTTATATTCAAAATATCTTAACTGTCAATTTTCATTCAATTTTTACAATTGTAAGAAGTTCAAGCGCTCCGGTCACCAATGACCGTGGCACTCAAAGTATTAAATGTTTCTTAATTAAGAATAAACGACCGGCATCCGTTCGATATCATTCTTCGTGCCAATGTTTATATGAAAACATATATGAAAATTTATACGAAACATCGAAAACACGCGAATCGATCGCGTATTTGCACGGGGGAATAAGTTTCAAAATTTCATGCCGGACGCAATCATTCTATTGGCTGAAGGTACGAAAACAAATGGCAAATGATCCATTATTACGTGCAAACATCGCGTGGACTAATACCGCTTGCGGTAGCCATAAAATATAGGTATTAACGTGGAATAAGTCGGTCGATACGGATTTGCCATGATTATTTGATACTCCGTGAAACATTTTACCACGTGTTGCACTCTCCGCTGCCGACTACGTATGCATGAACGTCTGAAAACACCGTGACGCGTTCGATACTCGAATTACAGAGCGCTAAAACCTCGCTTCTCCATATTCTGCTCACATATACAGGCACCCGAATGGAATGGGTTACCCTATACGCGAAAATCTGCTTGATAATAGTTCAACATTTCCCGTTACTCGCTTCTATAACACTGTTTACTTTTTGATCATGTACCGTGTTTCATTATTTTTGTAAAAGAATTCAAGCTTTTTGTTCATTTAATTTATATAGAAGCTGAAAAGTCATTATCTTGTATCTTGGAATATTCAAATACGGATTTCAGAAAGTTTTGCTATTCGAGGCCACGTTCGATCGAAGAATTAATACGTGCATTAGACTGAGACGTTCCGCATAGCAGAAATTAACAATTATTTTTTAGCCTGAACACTATATCTGCCCAACTTTGCCAAGTAATAAAGAATCTTAATTTACCGTGACGTTCTCTAACAAAAAAACTCGTGTTTCTCGTGTACCTTTTTAATGAAGCGTTCATAAATTTCTGTTTATCTAATATTCTTTTCTTATTTTTACTTATACATGAGGGAAAAGTGCAAAATATCTTGTATAATCATATTTTCCCTTACGCTCGATCTTCTTTTAATGTACATTAACCCTGTATAAATCTCTGACTCAACCAATTGTGTAATTAATCCAAGTCTGTACAAAAAAACACTTTCATGTTTATATTCAATAAACTACTTTCCAAAGATCTTCATACTTCATACTTTTAGAACGATTAGTATATAATACAAAATATTATGTTTTACGCGTTAGGAACCAATAGAATGCAATAAAATACAATACCAATTCCAGTTCGACGTATTACCATAAATAATTAATATCACATTAGCCAACCAATTCTTCCCACCTACAAAATCATCCAAATTTAATATGTAACCAGTTTCTACAACCTCTTAAAACATTCACCTGCACTTCATAAAATATACATCCAGTCCTCTTTACATTAACAAAAACTTCAAATCTCTCAAAAGAAAATCGACGAAATCTTTTCTGAAGTATTTTCTTCCATAAATTCATATACTGTATTCCTAACCTAATATACGAGTGTCCTCAAAACACGTGTAAAGTGTAGGAGGGACGAAGAAGGAGAAGAGGAGTCGAAGGAGGAAAGGAGAGGAAAGGAGAGTAATGCGACTTCCAGGACAGGCAACCTTTTTGCCTGCACGGATGTCGACGAGTGGCTCCCGCATCCGCCGGTATGGAAGGGGCGAGAGGACGGCTCTACATATTTGATGCGATTTTAATGTCTCTGCCCGGCATATCCGCGTTCTGTGCACCAATAGCAACATGAACAGCAGGCCGCCGCACGAGGCACCACTGACTGCCGTGATGCTGTAATCGGCTTACGCAACAAGCCACCCTTATCCCGAGTTCTCAGCGCAGCGCTCTTGCCTCGCCTCGAACTACGTCCTCCAGCCTCTTGCTTCGACGCTCAGTACCCGTTACTCTGCGGTTTGGCTCTATATGTGATCTTCTTCCCTGCTTACTTTATACCACGCTTAAAATATATATAAGTATCTTTGTTTCCCTTTTTGGAAAAAGTCCACCTGCCATTTCAGCGCAGTCACTCGTGCATTTTCCTTTTCATTCGTTTTTCATTTGCGTTTAGTTTTCTTCCTCCGTTTATTTAGCTGTTTTTTTACGGCCCCTTTTTAAAGAGAGAAGAGCGGAAATATTAAGTAGCTGCTCGGTAAGTAAAGAAGTGGAGAATTTTCAGGATTACGAATGCGAGGATTTTTCGCGTTCAAGAAATTACTAGTTTTCTCAGATGCTAATGATTGCTCTGTAATATTTTGTTTGTAAGAAAAGCAGTAGTTGAAAAGGTAGTTTTGAGGATTACAAATGGTTTTTCATTTCAGCGGTTTAGTAGTTTTCTCTGATGATAATATAATTGTTCTGTAATTTTTTATTTGTAAGAAAATATGTATTATATTGGAATGTTTTGTTATTTAGAATATTTATAATGTTTATAATCTTGATAGAAAAGATTGATAAATAAAACTGTGAATTCGGACAATTAATATTAAGCTATTGTAATTTGTAAAGATTATACAGAAATGAATTCCTATGTTACCGATTTATAAATTTATGTTCATGATTATTATATTGCGAAGCAAATGATAATGGCGATATGAAATATTACGTGTTAATTATTCAATTAGGTATTTTAGTTTTGATAGAAAATTATGATAAATGATTCTGTGAATTTAATATTACCTACTAAGTTGTTTACGATTTGTATTTTATCATTTTATGCTGTGATCAATTATGCTTTCTATTTTCAATTTATTTCTACATAATTATTTACAGAATTGTATTATTAAACATTAGGATTTTATTTCGGATTTTTAGGACTTTTGATCGATTTATGTCCTTTTTACATCAAATACTTTTTATATTTAAACAAAATATTGGAACAGAAATACGGCAAAATGAAGAAATATACACATAGATCAAAATTCTTTGGTAAAAAATCAAATTAAATAGATGTCGTCGATATATCGTCGATACAGAAATTGAGAAATAAAATAAATGTCAATGATATCAACTAAATATCCCTTTGAAACGAAACGATTTAGATGAACAGACTGTATGTTTCATACTGTATGAGAAAGTTGCCCTAGGCATGGTCGCACATTATTGGCTTGAATTACATTAAACAAACATTTGATATATTGTTCTACCTCTTTTTAGCAATGTTTTTTTAAATACATATATAGACATGTGCAATTTTAACGTCAAACTTTTTCACTTTTATATATTTCTTTTCCGACGTAGTAAGCAACTAAAATATCAAATTAAACAATTATGCTTTAATTAAACAAATTAAACAAATTCTCTTAACGAAAGTATTTGTCCTGTATCGAGAACTAGTTAATGGGTTTATTGTAAAAATTGTATTATATTTGTTCATTTGTAATTGTTTTATTTGTCAAAAATATTATCGAAATTCCATCACATTTATCAGTCTTCAGTTATTTCTATTACCCTGTCTGCTATTACATAACATAATTAATACTTTAGTTTTATAACAAGTATTTCTTTATTTCTAAAAATATGTCTATACATATAGAAAAAAAACAAATATATAATAAAATTATACAAATCTTTATAACAGTCTGCATATTACTTATCTATTAGTTACATATATGTGTATATATAAAAATAAACATTAAATTAATAAACTATTAATTCTATTTTTACGATTTCATTTGTTTGAGGCATTATCATTTATCGAATCAATATTCGTAAACACAAAATTTTTTGCCTTTATTGATGAGAGTGGTCCTTTATTTCGTTTAGCTAAAGTAGCTAAACGCGTTAACGCTTCTTCTCCTCTGGCAAGAAACGAACGTTTTTGCATGACATTCTAGAAAATTTATATAAATTATAATCAGCTCTATGTATTCTAGTTGTCAGTGAACATGTTTTTAAAAAACTTACATATATCGTACGCGATGTTCCATCCAATCTTGAAGTGTTTAACATTTCCGCAACAGTATGAGATACTTTTGGTTCCGTTTTGGAATCAAGTGCTTCTACCAACGTATTTTCTTTTTCTAATTCGTTAATTCGTCTTTTCTTTAAAATCTTCAAGCCAAATTTAAATATTTGACTGCTATTTAATTCATTTTCGATTTCGGTGTCTATATTTTTCTGCAAATTGACAATATATCAAATAAGAAGATACGATTCTAAATGATCACAAATTTTCTAATTTATCTTACTGCGTTTGCTGCCAAAAATGCCTCTCTTTCGAATCTCATCTTACGCCACTTTTCTTGGTCTTCGTCATCAGATACGTCTACCCAACCGTCTTTACCTTCTAATAGTTGAACGTCATTGTTATCATCTTGCTTGCCTGAAAGAAAGAATAGAAGGCTAATAATTACTATCATTGATGTAAATTGATGCAAAGAAATAAAGATGGATTTCGATTTTTTAGATACCTATATTTCTCCATCTGAATTTCCTCTCGCGTGTGCTTTCACTGAACAGATCTCCATCCTCGAATAGCATCTCTTGAAGCATTCTTACTTCTTTTTTATCTTCATCTAACATCTGTTTCATATGAAGTTTTCCTAATTGATTCTTAACTTGTGTTTCATCAATTTCTTCATTGTCTCCATCTTCTAATTCCAATTTATCCAGATCTTGTTCATCTTCGTCAGCAGATACATCACAATCACTTTCACTAAGTTCGGCTTCTTCTTCCAAGAATTTAGCTGCATATTGTCTTATTTCTTTCTTTGGAACAATGACTTCGTTTTCCTCTGAGTCATAATCTACAAATTTTTCATCCTCATCATCATCTTCTTCTTCTTCTTCTTCTTCATTATTACTGCTTATTGCAGAATTGTTTTCATCTTCGTCGTCAGATACATTTAACTTCCTAACTTTTTTCAATCGCATCTTCATTTCTTCTTCAACTGAATCATCTTCATCAGAAGATAAAATGCGTAACTTGTTCCAAGATGCTGTTTCCTTCCTTAAGTGTTGACTATTTTTTTCCTCTGTTTCAGTGGTTGATGAATCTTTTTCATTAGGTGCTTGTGTATTCTGAAGTATTCTGTGTGTGATATCAATTGACTCTTTATCATTATTTGATTGAGAACTAAATGTTCCTGAACATAATTCTAATAATTGTGATTCGCTTACATTAGGTTCT
Source organism: Bombus vosnesenskii (assembly GCF_011952255.1). Taxonomy (NCBI): domain Eukaryota; kingdom Metazoa; phylum Arthropoda; class Insecta; order Hymenoptera; family Apidae; genus Bombus; species Bombus vosnesenskii. Next base: position 54,989 of record NW_022882923.1, read on the forward strand.
TTTGCGAAATTCAATTGAATCTTATCTTCTGGAAATTTACCTGAAGAGATTTCCATGAGTTCTTCATCCAGTACATCACCTTGAACGGCAAATAACTTCTTTTGTGATACGCCTCGTTTTATTTGAGGCGATTCTGGAGTTTGTATAACTTCTGTCAAAGTAGGATCAATAAACAACAATTTCTCTTCTGTTGTTAACTCTTTATCTTCCTCCAAGTGTACATTTAATGCAGTTAATTGTGTTATAGGAGAAATGAAATCAAAGGAGTTGCTTTTAGATTGTGGTGTTTGGTTTATTTGATATTTTGGATCACTTCCTACATGTACTTGAGATACTGGAATACTTTCATTATTGCTTAACTCATTTTCTTTAATGCTTTTACCAAACATATCATCTAATTTAATTTGAGAAAAAGAAGTTGGCTGTTCTTTACTATTTTTATCATTTTCAATAACCGAAGATTTTGAATCATCTTCTACTGGTTTTACAATCCTCTTAAATGTTTTACATTTTGCAGGTACATCATTGCTATCACAAGTACTATTCTCATTTTCATTTTCCGAATCAAGTCTTTCAGATTTTTCATCTTCCTCTGAACTTTCTTGTACTTCATGTTCATCTTCATCTTCATCCTCATCTTCGATTTCATCGCTATCGTTTATTTCATCCCCACTGACTTCAGCTTCATCTTCTACAAAGGCACTTTTTTTCTTCTTCTTTTTTTCTATTTTTGTATAGACATCATCTTCTTCTACGTCATCCTCCTCGCTTATATGAGGTTCTATATTTGGGGAATATGGTTCATTAAAAGTATCTTCTTCATTTATAGATTCATTCCACTCAATTTCTTGTTCTTTCATTTCTTGTTCTCTCTGTTTCCACTCTTCGTTGCGTTTTATTGCCATTCTACGTTTCAACTCTTCTTTTAAGCGTATTAATTTTGCACCAGGTTTCTCTAATTTAGGATCTTTATTTTCTATGTATGGTAATCTATATGGGAGCGTTTCTTTAATGATTGATAGTCCACCATTTGGAGTTTCTTTTATTTGTGTTGTTATAATTTTAGATATGTTTTTAACAGGTCGATCGGGTTTAGAATGCTTTTTTACAAATCGATTTATCAAACCATGTATTCCTTTCTTAGCTGATGTAATATCATCTGCCAAGTCGATAATCTGCCCCGGAATACCTCGTAATTTAGGTTTTAAACTTCTTATATCCTGTAAATGTTTTATTCTATTTGGCGAATCCAGGTCATCTAAGTCATCCAAGTTAAGCGGTGGAAAATCATATTCGTCATATTCATCAGATTCATTCGTAGTTATTCCAAAAGGATCTTTTGCAATTTTCGCATTATCATTTAGAATTTCTAAACTATGTTCATCATTATCAATGCATATGCTTTTTCCCTTGTGCTCATTTTGACTTATATCTTTTTGTAATAAACCATCTATTTTTTCATTTGCAACTGTTTCTGAAATTTTTGCTTCAGTCTTATCCTCTATACTAGATTTACAATGTGTTTCTATTGTTTGTACTGAATTAGTTGCATTTTTTTCTGTTCCATTACTTGCTATTATCTTATTACATTCAATGTCTTCTGCTTCTGCTAAAGTTTCATTCTCTACTTCCATTGTGTTTCTATTATCTTCTTCTTCATTATCTTCTTCATTATTTTTTGTAGTAGATAAATCATCATCAAATAACTTTCGTGAAACATTATCTTTTTTAACATCTTCTGTACATTGTATGTTTATATGCCCTTTATCTGTATTTTCTTTATTATTTTCTGTACTCTCTTCTTCTGAATCAGAAGATTTATAAAATATTTCTGCTTCTTTCTCTTTTTCCTTCAAAATTTCACTGTTTGATAAAAATATTTTCATTATCTTCATTATTATGTTCAATGAAAACATAATAATATTCAACATTAAATTTTAGAAATGCTTACCTAACAATACCAGAAAACTCTTTCAGTTTAGATGCCACTGTAGGTACTGGAAAAGATGAAATTACCTTCCTTCTTTCTAGAAATTCTTGTATTGTTCGTTGTTTTGGATTATGATATGGTAATGAAATTTCTGTTTCTCGTACTAAACGTTGAGTTTCACTTTGTATTTGTTTCATAGCTTCTTCTTTAGAAGCTCTTAATGAAACCTGCAATGCAATATTATTTTTACTAAGTTTAACTATCTAACATGTGCAGAGTAAGATATATATATATATACAATTTAATCGCTAAAACCTTTCAACAACTTACTTTCCTTGGTTTAAGTTTAGGATCTTTTTTTTTATGTTTTTCAGTTGTTTTACTTTGTCTTACAGGACTTGATGGTTCGTCTGATTCTTCTCTTTCTTCGTCTGATTCTTCTCTTTCTTCGTCTGATTCTTCTCTTTCTTTATCTGATTCTAAATCTACTAGATCTTGAAGCCTGCTTTTCATCTGTGGAAATAATTATTTAATAATTGAATTATATATTTGTTATAATTATTACTCACATTATTTACAACCTTTATCCCATTTGAAGCAGTTTTTTCAGTATCAATAACATGAATAGTATTAGATGTATCATCAGAGTCACTATCAATGAGTTTCATAGTACTGCTTTTATTTAAATTCTTTGTGGACATATTGTCGTGCTTAGAATTAGAAATTTCATCTTCATCATCTATAACATTCTTTTTCTTGGATTTAGAAGTAAATATATTTTCTTCTTCTGAGTCACTATCTATTATGCTGAATAATCTACTATGAATATTGTTGTTTTTAAGTTTATCATCTTTTTGGTCAGGTGTTTTATCTTTATCTTTTATGCTTCTATTAAGCATATCAGTATTGATGTCAGAATTATTATTAACTTGACTTTTGGATTCATCATTTTTTTGCTCTGACTCACAATCTTTTTCTTTTACAAATTTATTTAATATAAAGTCACTATTGTCAACATTACTTTCAGAGTAATTAGTTTCATTTTCATGTTTATCATTTTTGTGAGCACGTTCCTGATTTTCTTCTCTTAAAGTTTCATTAAATATATTTTCTTTTTCAATATCAGAACAGTTTTTGATTTCCAAACATTTGTTTTTCTGTTCTTCTGTGTACTGTTCTGATTGTTCAGTAATTTCAGATTCTCTAAATTCAAGTTGTACATGACATTCATTGTTGTTATCCAAATCCTTATTTTCACTCATTGTTCAAATTCCTAATTTCTTATTATATTCTTAAAACTTTTGTACTTTTCTTTACTAGCTTTTACTATAATGACAATTTTGTATTTAACGCATGTATTACTATCTACAATAAAATTATTAAATCACAATATAATAGCTGTCATCCTTTTTAAATTGTTCCTCTAAAAATATAATTGTTTGTTATTATTTAGTTAAGAGAGAGAGAGAGAGAGAAAGAGAGAGAAAGGGATTATTTTCCTCATCCTCAAATTTACAAGAACACAATATATTAAAATTATTTACAACTTATCACAAAACACAATTACTAACTAGTTCTATTGGTTCTACTTACTATGGTCAACAAATTTGGCGCGAAAGAGCTAAGCTAGATTCGATGTTTCATCTTAAATTACCAGTCCCAGATGGCAGCAATGTTGTTTGTCATTCAGGAATTTTGTTTTTCATACTAGCTCTTTTTATCCTTTTGTTCGGATAATATTACACATTACATTGATGTATCTATCATCTTTCGAAATTTATTTAAATAAAATGAGTTATAATTAGTAAATATTATAATAATAATTAAAATTTAAGGAAATCACAAGATTCAAGATACATTCGCGAATTCGCTATTTCTTGGTAGGGAATTATTTTAATGTTGTCAAGTTACTAGATAATCGTGAAAAAACATTTAAATACCTTTCAAGATACCGTAGATTCTTGGCTGACTATAGTTGGTCAATAGTCGATAGATCAAATTGTTGACGTATTTTTAAGTTAGTTTGTGACTACGTTACGATCATAGTTGAAGCAAATACTGTATCTGTAGGTTGTCTAAATTATTTACAGTATATCTTTCAACAATAATGAAATATAACTATCGTATAAGGTATCTTTTAAGATTTTTATTTATTTTCAGACATGGTTACGATGGGCGAACCCCTCACTTTAGCAAATGGTAAATTTCTTCATGTACAGTTGTTTAAATAAATATATACATTTATTTAAATAATATGTGTAATTTTACAACAGATATAAACTGGGCTTAGTATATGACGACTATTTCAAATTTAAATAATCTTGATGAAATATACTCGCTTTAGAATATAAAATATAAAATGAGAAATAATAAATATACAGATTAAGATGACAAAACTAGATTACTTTGAACTGTAATCAAATATTTTATTTTTATTTACAGATGTTAAAAGATCTATTGAATTACTAGACAAATTACAAAAAGGTAATTGATTAAGTGTATTTTATTAACAAAAAGTAAAGGATAAGACCGCTATATGTCAAATATTATTGCAAGAATTACCTTGTTGATGTAGGTCCTCATATTGGTTTCTTCATAATGTTCTTGGTTTAATTTACTTTCTTATGTAGATCATGTACGTCATTTTACTTTGTAATAAATGTTCATTTAGTAATTGTAATTTTAATATGTATATGTATGTTAACTATACAAATCTTTTAGGCGGCGAGGTACCTGCAACAAAATTAGCTGCCTTACAGAAAGTTTTGCAAAGTGATTTTCTTAGTGCTGTTCGTGAAGTATATGAACATGTATATGAAACAGTGGACATACAGGTATGATATATTTACTTATTAGTGATTATATAATTAACAATAGATTTTCCTCCAGAAAATTTAAATTTAATGCTAGTATTAATAATTGTAGGGATCTCAAGATGTTCGTGCATCAGCTACAGCAAAAGCAACAGTTGCTGCTTTTGCAGCAAGCGAGGGTCATGCACATCCACGAGTGGTGGAATTACCAAAAACCGAGGAAGGTCTTGGTTTTAATGTAATGGGCGGCAAAGAGCAAAATTCGCCAATTTATATTTCACGAATTATACCTGGCGGTGTTGCTGATCGTCATGGTGGTTTAAAACGCGGTGATCAGCTTCTCTCAGTGAATGGAGTGGTTAGTATCGCTTTTATGATTTGTTTTGTACCTTTATATAATTTAATACACAAATAGTTAATTTCCTATATTAAATGTACAACTTTTTCAGTGTGTGGAAGGAGAAAACCATGAAAAAGCAGTAGAACTTTTAAAACAAGCACAGAATTCTGTGAAACTAGTCGTGCGATATACTCCACGTGTTCTGGAGGAAATGGAATTACGATTTGACAAACAAAGGGCTGCACGTAGGCGCCAGCATATGCAATAAAAACAAAAGTTGTTATATTTCATTACTTTTTTTCAATGACCATATACATATTGATATCATTTAAATGTTTACTTCATTATTCGTATGTACACTATGAAGTTATTCAAGCAATGACTTATGACATTTATGAGATTTAATTTTAATAATATTTTACAATTATTGCAACTATCGCTGCTTCATATGTTTTAAAAAGATATTGTGTATGAATGTTATATAGTTTTAAGAAATAAACTTGAAAAATAAAGTAAAATCTATTTTTTTTTTTATTTATTTGCTATGAAAGTAAAACAACGAGATATAATTCTTTTAATCATAAAATACCCATTTTTTGTATTATAATCTTAAAGGTTCTGAAGAAGTTATATAACTACTACAGAACAAATAAAAAATAAACCTAATAATTTTACATAATATTAGATAATATTTTACATACTATATGCTATTATGAAATATATTAGAAATAGTGAATGCTATTAAAAATATTGGAAATATAGGAGTACAATTTTATATTTCACCTTTCTCTTACATTATTGCGTGTTAGACAATATCAATACTAAGCTCGGATAAATCTTATGCAATTTTTTATTTTAGTAGTCATAGACATTTAATTAAAAAAATGTAACGTTTAAAAAATTAGATTATATGCATTAAGGCTGAATGCGCATGAACGACATTTTATCACGCGATTCCACGACCATATCTTTCTTTGTTTTCTTATTAAGAATAGGGCCCAGTACAGATGAATGACTTTTTGACGTTGCGTTATATATTTTTTGTTGTTTTAGAAGTTAAAAGCATCAAAAGCAGACATTATATGACGCAGAACGCAATGAGAGTGCAGTGTCAAAGTGTCATTCGTGTGTACCGAGTCTTATAAATATATATGTATACATTCGTAACCATTCACACAACGATAATATGTAGTATGTATTTTCATATATGTATGTTTTGATAATGCAGAGAAACGAGAGGTTTTAATCACTTGATAATATTGGACTTTATATCTCACGATCTGGAGAACGGTGTGTATACTGTAATGTATGTATTTATTTTAAAAAGTAACGAACTTTGAACTACCTTTAATTCTGCAGTTTCATTACGAAGGCAGAAATTTATATATAAAGTCATCACTTACTAGTTTACTTTAAGCAGTTAAATAATTTTGAGCTAGCATAATGAAACAACCAGAAGAATTACGTTTTGTTGATCGCGTAGTTATTGTAACCGGAGCTGGAGCAGGTAATTATTCTTATTTTCAATTTTTAGAGATTAGTTTGCTTATATACAATTTTATTTTGCGATATTTTAATTTGTCCTTAGGTTTGGGCCGTGCATACGCCTTACTTTTTGCTTCAAGGGGTGCGAGTGTCGTCGTAAATGATTTAGGAGGAAGTAGACACGGTGATGGAAAGAGTACAAAAAGTGCAGACTCAGTTGTCAATGAAATTAAAAAGAATGGTAACAATACATTCAGAATTTATTTGAGTACTTTTAATTTTCTATTCATAATTGTATGAGTAGATTGCGGATGAACTAAATGCAGTTTTATATTTCTATGAGCGTAATTAAAAAATGGAACCTGAATTTGTTTCATCTACTAATATTATAAATTTTTAGGTATTTTTATGCGTTGTATGCATTCTGTAGAGTTTAGTATTCTTAAATTAAAATGTATATATTCACAATCTAGTCGTATGAATATCTATTTCTTGATATAAATTTTTATTATAAATTTTTCATTACAATTTTGTAAATTATTAATATAAATCTGCATATCTTAAAATTTTGAAATGAAAGTTTATCCTTTTATGTATTGCTGTGACAGGAAGTATTAATATCTTATAATCTTGTCATTAGTCTCCTTATTGTATAATTTCTCTTTTTAATTGCAGTTGATAAAAGATTTCAATATATATTAGATAACTTTGAAGAAGGAACTATTATTTGTGTTTTTGTAAATAGGTGGAAAAGCAGTGGCCAATTATGATTCTGTTCTTGATGGAGAAAAAATTGTAAAAACAGCTATTGATGCATTTGGACGAATAGATGTAGTTGTTAATAATGCTGGAATTTTAAGGGATAGATCTTTTGCTAAAATGTCAGAGGCTGATTGGGGTATGTGCGATATATATTGTTACTTTAATTTCTATTTCTCCAGATTGCAACTACAATTATTTATATCTAATTTCAGATTTGGTACAAAGTGTTCATGTAAAAGGAGCATTTAAAGTCACTCAAGCTGCTTGGCCTTATTTTGTTAAACAAAATTATGGCAGAGTCATCATGACAGCAAGCAACAGTGGTTTGTATGGAAACTTTGGTCAAGCTAATTATAGTGCAGCAAAAATGGGTCTTATTGGTTTGAGTAATACATTAGCTATTGAAGGCAGAAAGAGAAACATTCATACAAATGTAATAATACCAACAGCTGGTTCTCGTTTAACAGAAGATATTTTACCACCAGGTAAAAACAATACTTGACGTTACATATATCACATTACATCTGAATGTATTAATATTACTTTTATTTATTTTCTAGAGTTCTTTGAACAATTAAAACCTGAATTAATAGCCCCTGTAGTTGTTTGGCTGTGTCATGAAAAATGTATGGAAAATGGCTCTATTATTGAATCTGCATTAGGTTGGGCAGGAAAATGTAAGTATAGATTTAACTAGTTTTTAATGTATTCACTACTATAGTGATGCTAATGTAGTCTTCGTACTTATTTTTGTGTTTTACGAAAGAAAACTGAAGATGTACAAACAACAGAGTGACTAGTGTGTTAAAATTGAGATATTTAATTTATATGAATATTTTTAATGAAAAAGATATGAAGATTATGAAAAGAATAAATAATAAAAAATTTGGTTACTTTAGTACTCTATTTCAGAACTTTATTAATTACAAATAAGTTGATATATTAATATGTATTTTTAGGCCATGTAGTTCGTTCATCAGGATCGACATTAAGGCAAGATTTATCTAGCAATGTCACTCCCGAAGATGTCGAAAAGAAATGGTCGGCTGTTACCGATATGTCAGCTGCTAAACATTTTGATTCTCTTGAAGTACATATTTTTTTCCATTTTATAAAAAGTTTATTTTTTAATGGTTGTTTTGTGATATTTTTACATTGCTACATTTTGCAGGAAGTAACAGGACAATTTATGGTTGCAGTTGATACAATGAAATCTGGAAATTCTGAAAATTCTGGATTAGAGGTAGTTAAAACAATTATCTTGTAACTGGAAGTTAAATATTATTATATTTTATTTTGAATTTTTCTTTTTTAGGACTGTGGCGTCCTTAGACATACTTATAATTACCGGGACATTATATTATATGCATTAGGAGGTATAATTATTAATTTTAATTATAATTACATTAATTGTTAATTATCATTAATCATTACTCATTATTTTTTGGCAATTATAACCACAAAATTAAAATATGCTTTAGTTGGTGCCTCTGTTAAGATACCAGCTGACTTTCGTTATTTGTACGAAAATGACAGCAATTTTGCTGTATTTCCTACATTTTATACTACGTTTGATGCAATGTCCGCCACGGATATCTCCATATTAGAAAAATCTTTACCAAATGTTGAACTAAATCCAATGAAGGTAATTTATTTTATATAATATTTTTAGTATATTAGTATCTTTATGAATTTACTATAATTTCAGTTATTGCATGGGGAGCAATATATCGAAATTCATAAAGAATTACCAACGGAAGCTACGGTCGAAATACGTCTCAAAGTTGTGGATGTATTGGATAAGGGAAAGGGTGCTGTATTTGTGCTGCAAAGTATGCTAATTCGTCATTTTCACAAATAATATTTTGTTCTATGTAAAATGAAATTAACTAAATTTGATTTATTTTTACAGATGAAACATTTGATACTAGCAATGGAGATAAACTATCTACAGGGCAAATGATATTATTTATAGCAGGAGCTGGAGGCTTTCAAGGAAAACGATCATCTTCAAAAATTATACCAACTATCGATGCTCCTGATCGACAACCAGATGCATCGGTTACTCAACAAACAAGTCATGATCAGGTAAAAGGTAATTATAATTTCGATGTATCTACTAATCTTTACTTAAAATATCATGTTCCAATTTACAGGCTGCATTATACAGATTAAGTGGTGATAGAAATCCCTTGCATATCGATTCAAATGTATCAATGATGGCTGGTTTCAAACAACCAATCTTACATGGATTATGTTCTCTTGGATTTTCTGTTCGTCATGTTCTTCAAACTTACGCTAATGGTGATCAAAACTTATTTAAGGCTGTAAAGGTTGGTTGATCAATAGTTATATAATCAATGCTATGATGCACTAAATATGCAATAACTTACTGGCTCTTTTTGCTTCTTCTTATTGTTAAATGAATAAATATTTTATGTAAATTCATATCCTTGATACACATTGCAGACACGTTTCGTGAAACCAGTAGTTCCTGGACAAACATTGCAAACAAATATGTGGCAAGAAGGAAACAGAATACATTTCCAAACATCTACTGTAGAAGGGAATCTACCCGTTTTAACAGGTAAGTTATATATTTGTATATTTGGTGATATAATTTTTGGAATATAATTGTTAAGTATGTATAATTACTATATGTATTAAGCTTTAAATTTTTCGATTGCAGGTGGATATGTTGATTTGAAACGCACGGTATCAATGCAACCAATAATGAAGCATTTATCTGGCAGTGAATCTCTTGAAAGTGATGTATTATTTAAGATGATGGATGAATACGCAAAAGCAAATCCAGAACAGGTAAAGAAAATCAATGGAATATTTCTTTATCACATTTTGGTAAAAGGAAAGCCTGAAGCAACATGGAGTAAGTACATTTGTTTGTGTTAATTAATATTGTCTATACTTTATTTTTAATTCTTCCTCATTGTTCCAAAGCTTTGGATATGAAAAAAGGTGAGGTATATAGAGGAAATCCAAAATCAGGCAAGCCTGATGCAACATTAACTCTTGAGGATGCGGACATGATGCAAATAGTAAATATATGATTCTTTAGAATAATATAATATTAATATAATAAATATAATAAACAATTCATGATAATACACTTCAATTACTATGTATGAATTACTTTGTTTGTAGGCTTTAGGTAAATTAACTCCACAAATGGCGTTCATGCAAGGGAAGATAAAAATCACTGGAAATATCATGCTCACTCAAAAATTAACATCACTCATAACAGCTAGTAGATCAAAATTGTAATATTAATATAATTGGTTAATTAGTATTACGATATATTTGTTATTATATTGAGAGATATATATATATATATATATATATATAATTGTATTTGTTATTAAGTATTTTTATACCAATTTTTATTCGCTTTAAAACTGAGTTATACATATGGTTTGGGATAAAATATAATATAAATATTAATAAACCTGTTTTATATTGCATATTCTAAAAGGTTATATGTATTTGTATATTCAATTTTGAATAAATTAAAATTTCATATCATTCTGAATTTTGATTATTTTCAAGATTAATAATTGAAAAAGAAAAATATTCTGTAAATTTATATGGAGAATAATGTCTTCAATATTTTTATAATGATAAGTTTTATTACCTAAAATTTTATTATTGCCACAATTTCAGTTTTATACAAAACATAATTATAAAAATATAAAATGTAAAGATGTCAATCTTCCATGCAAGAGATATTATACATTTGTATCCTATTTCTATTTTTATTAAATTATTCTAATATTAAATTATATTATAATTAAATTGTATGCTACTAATAACAAATGTTACAAGTTAAAACACGTCCAATCTATTCATCAAAATTGTTTAGTTTTCCTATCAGTCTTTGTTTTATCAAATTTATAAAATCATTAGTGTTATTTTCAAGATCTTTACTTCTAACTGGTTTGTTAGGAAATTTTTTAACAATCTTTTTCTCTTTCCTGTTTGTTTGGCGTTTAGATTTTTTTATATCACTGGTCATAGCTTGATTGTTGGGTTGTTTGATTTTTACATTCTTTACAGCTAGTGATTGTTCTTTTTGTGAAGTTCCATCATTTCCAAAAAATGTTTTTACAATATCTTGAGAAATACATGCCTCAAAATTTTGTGATGAATCAGATTCATCTGTATCAAGTATTTCATCAGTTTTATCACTTTTATCAGGTTCAAGTTTCTTTACAATGAACTCTGTACTATGTGCTATTGCTACATTTTCATCAGATGTATCTAGACATATTGTATCTTTATTAGCAATTCTTCCTCCATGTAGGAATGTAGACATATTTTTTCGCCGCCACATTTTTGACGTTTGTGGAATAAACTGTTTGCATTTTCCTTCGAACAAGAATTCTTTCATATCAATATCTTTGATTTCTCCTTTTAGGAACTGCAAATATTTTTTCAAGGAAGTAAAGAAATGTAATTTGTCTGTCATTCTTGGAAAATTTGCACAACGCGCACTACTTGATGGAGTGACCCAAATTGCAGTTTCATCAACTTTTTCTGGTTGCAATCCAAAATTGAAATTATCTGTTTTATTAGCAAATACTTCATAGATGCATTTGCCATTGAAAACAGCAATCTTTGGCTTATAAAGTTTTAATTTTTCTTCTACAATTTTAGAACCCTCTTTGATCTCTGTACGCTTTAAATCAGCAGAAGACTTTGTAGCTCGAGCTACTATGTTTGTTAAACCAATTCTAAATTGAAGAAGTTTATGATCTTCTTCGTAACTTAAACATCGAGATGTTAGTCTTGATTCATGCAAAAGTTTATAAAAATGGTTACCTGGACCAGCGTAGTATCTACCACGATGGGCTGCCATTAAACTTGGGTTTATACCGACGAAAACTATATCTAAATTCATTTCCAAATAATCTGGCAAAGTATACTTTTGCACTTCTTCTTCCGTTAATCCATCAAACCGGTTAATTTTTTTTCGTTGTTTATCAATCTTTCCTATCGGTGCTTTTTTTAATTTACTCAAAGTAAGCGAAGACATCGCTCTGTACAAAATTATCACCATGGATTGAGAAAAAATATTACGTTATTTCCAAAATATCAATCATACACATTTTGCTTGTTGTGACAAAATGTTTCTAAATTAATTGAGAAGACATTTGAGGACATGTTTCTTTTCATTGTTTTGAATTGAGTTATATTAGATATCGTTAAGTATTTATGTAGTGCCAACTTTGCTACCAGAGGTCTATAATACGCCGAAACACACGCTAGCGGTTCAACTCCGAGTAATTCATACAAATACAACTTCTAATACGATTTCTACTATCCCGGCAGTGGCTAGCAGTCTAAAGTTCAAGACAGATTATGCTACGTAGCAATAAATACTAGTATCTGATAATACATTATTTCGTTGCATACAAAAGTGCTTACAGATACATACTTAATCAACAAAAGTAGGCAACAATTTGTTATATATGATGCTTTATTATCAAATAGATAATATTAGACAATATTGAATTGATAATGTTGACGTTTAAGCTTGAATAAAACAAGGAAAATATAATATTTATTTTTTAGTTTACCTAAAAATATTGAGGAAAAGAAAGTGGCTTGATTGAGGCACTGAATTTATTAAAATTATAGCTCACAAAAAGTAGGAGCTGTTTCTCCGAACATTTTAAGGAGGAAAATTAGAATTTAGGACATTGCCTTTAAAAGTTGAGAAAAGATGCTTTCCATATATATGTATGAAGAATCATGAATTTACAATTAATGCGTTTACTGCATAATACTCCAGTACCTAATAATTTTTACCTGCTGGAGGTATTTGTCGCAACATCCTTTTAAGTACAGTAGGGTACAGTAAGAATTGAGATTCTTAATTGATACATATTGGTTTCAGAATTATTACGTGATCATACTTTTCTAGCTTTAGCTTTCTTTTTAAGATCATATAACATTGAGGGCAAGAAGTCGGTTGAAACGAAGAACGTAGATACATATATTCACAAATATTATTAGGCACAAAGCAGAAACCGTAACCGTGTTAATTATTATTTGTGTTATTCGCATATAAATCTAGGTTTATTTATATTGATTAATCTTATTTTTTAGTTAGCTGAAGTTAATTTATGAAATGAGTTTGCGTGAAAACTGGAATCATTATATATGAAGAGTTTAATCTGCTTTACTTAAATTATAGAGGCGATTTTTCTAAATTGTAATTGTCAAATGTAAATTGTTATTAAAGTCAAAAAATGAATCGCTACATGTACTTTCTTACATATATTGGTAGGAAATTTACAAAATATATTTAGATATATACTAATATTCATGGTATAGAGAATTTATGAGCATATTCAATCGATGCATTGGTTTATCTAAACTCAGCAACCACTGCATATCCTATATCTGTACATATAATCGGATGTAAGGTATGTGCATAATGCGACATATCTGCAGAGGTACAGATAATATGTATGTAGGTACACACTACACAGCGACATAATGTATTCTCACGTACAATTTCTTACCGAATTCTGTATATACATAACTAGGCCAAGCTATAGCTTTGGAAAGATAGAAGCTAGAAAAAAGTTACTAGAAATTTTATGCCAGAGAAAAGAAGACAAAAGAAGATGGTATTAAATGATCATGTGGTGCATATATATATGTGTGTATGTACAGAAGTGGAGGTGTTTTATAGAACTGAAGATTAGCTTTAATTTTTTAAATAGAATCATATTTTTTAAAAGATATTTCAAGCTTAAATTTGAGAAATTTTGCATGTGTTATATGTTCATTATCTTCTTTAACGCTGCCTACATTTAAATAAATTTCGATAAAAAGTTCTAATTTGGATATAATATTTTATGTTGTAGTAATTCTTTTATAGATAGATAGAACATATAAAATTGATTCGAATATATAATCCAATACATACATCCAATATCTCTTTTTAGACAATAATATTATCAATAATTTCTTATATCCGATTTTTATGAAATTGGATTCACGAGTATTCATTCATTTTATATAGGTCAATATTTTAAAGCGATTAAGTTTATAGCTAAAATTTAAAAGTTTATAATCCGTTTTACAATACCCGTTGTACTATGAATTATGCATGTGTTATTTTGTAAGAAAAGACAATTACAATTTTTATCAGCCATACAAATATAATTGTAAATATCTTTATATTACAAATTAATATATGAATAAATTGAATTATTTTATACTACAAATTGGATTCGATATATATATATCCGATTTTATTATTAGTAAAATAAAAGAATTATCTGTACCTGTGATCCACAGATACACTATAGAAGTATTACACTTTTACTCCACAGTTTAGCTCTCCCCAATTTTGTTCGTTTGTTTAAACCGTAAGCCATGTGCACGAAGAGCGAATGGACACATTTTGCAAGAGGGAAACGAGTACAGTATCGTACGATCATAGTGTAGCACATAATTAGGTGGATGTTTGCACAGCATATCTGCTAATCTAGCTGCCAGAACTCGCGATCGTGTCCAAATCGTGTTAGTCTTTCGGTCTAGCGAACATAGTCGATATTTAAATACAACACACCTTATCATTACACCAGCCAAATGATTTGTGCTTTTCTTGCATCGATAAGTAATATTGTATAATTTACCATCATTTAATTTTGGATCATCTTTGTAGCTTGAATCATGTAGTATTTGAATTCTTATGCAAAATATATGCAACTATATAAATATATTATATAATACACTATTATATATATTATATTATTTATATTATATATATTATATATTATATATTATTATATATTATATACTACATAAATATATGCAACATAAATCCAATAACAAATACAGTGACATGCAAATATTTTTTTGTATATATATATAAAGGTTTACATACACGGTGGGGCGGTAATCATAGTACAACCGAACAGGGAATGATTTTACGTGAAAAGATGTGTGGAAAATATGGAATAAAATTTTTCCACGTGACACTCCGTTTCTGAGAAAATCGAGTTGTCAAGTATACTTTAACTTGACTAAGTACAGGTTATCTATAAATATGCAACAAGCAGTAGGTCATTATACAGAAATGTAAAATAAAATGTTTCCGTTGAAGGCCTCATTTTCGAGAAAATAACGTTTAAACATGTATAATTGAAAACGAACTAGCCTGATGTGTATGCGTGCCGCATTTTTTAAATTTTTTCTCTCGAAAATGAAGCATTACGAAAATATGTATTTTACATTATTATTTTTCAAATGTAGCTACATTTATTTTACATGTAATTATATTTACAATACAATACATTTATTTTCAAATGTAGCTTAAACTTTGCCGATTATTCGCCTTTTCTCATTTCGGAATTAACGAAATTTTAGTATACTTGTCAAATATTCAAAGTCGATTTACTCGAAAACAAAGCCTCAAATGAAAAAATGTTATAGCAAACCTTTTTTTTATTTTGTATATTTTCCTTATTTTCTAATCACCCTTGCTCGATTGTACTACGATTATCGCCCTAACCTGTGTACGGTTTCACACGTCCATTGATATATGAAAGGCTTATATACACACACCACCAGTAAGTTTTATTCAGAAAAAGACGTTTACTGGTTTACTAAACTGATACAGGATGGGACAGAAATTCTTAGATGATTTCTATTGTAATAACGAACTAAGAACAGAGTGAATTAATAAATTTGAGAAAGAAATTGATTATAGATTGTGTTACGCCGCCTAAAACATCTGCACGCCAGCCCGCGCGACCGGACAACAACCGACCTGCGTAACGGCACTTCGACCCTCAATAAATCTAAGGACCCACCATAACTTTCACTTCCCTGCATTGTTTCGCCATATGTCTTCAATCCGATTGTCTTGAAGAATTGCTAAAGCTTAAAAATATGCTCGAAACACAGTCGGTTTTAGAGGTGCCCTTGGGTTTATTAGTCGCATTTAAAAACACGGAGAAAGCGGGTATGCACCCATTAGGAAAATCCGAATAGCCCTGTAATAAAACAAGCTAGGTTTTTCTCACGCACACAGTCATTTACGCACCACGATGGTAGGAGACTCCCTACTCATCCCTTCGAGCAGTAGTGCAGGTCATGACCAATCGACACCGCGGTTCGTTACCCTCACTTTTCCTAACGAAAGTGGGACCAACGAATCCGCGTTCTTTAGGCACAGGGGCACACCCACACCGAACTTTTCTTCCGTATTAGAAAAAGAGCGACAGTCAGTCTACCAATTAACGCCTAACGCAGCAGTCTACACATAGCGCGAGAGTCGCATACTTCACGCACATCTTTTATCGGTTCTCGGCGGTGTCGAACATACATCTTCTCTCCTAAACATATCATAGTGCTAAGTCCATTGACACTTTAATTTCCATTATAAGAGCCCTGCTCTAGCGTACATATCTATCGCATCTTCGTGCGACAAGTTGTTAACTATTTATTTCTCTACGTCAGTGTAATCTAAGTGGTGTAAATATATACTTTATAATACTGTGAATCCCAGTGTTATACAAACTCAATCACCCCTTATTATCTCAACGGAAATCAGGGGATCGATCAATTCGTGGTGTCGATTGTTATAATCGTAACGGGGATTTACGACCCCCGTTGACGTCTTTCCTCGCGATTACGTCTCCCCGCGATTGGTCGAAAATACATGGTCCTTCGAGCCGGATCTCGTGCCACCAAAAAGTGCACTGACCAGTGACTATACAGTGTCGCGTGAGATCCAAGTTCCAATCACTTAGTCAACTGATCAAGGGAACCGCCATCGGAGAGAAGCACCTCCGTCGCTCAGCATCTACACGAGCCCACGCCGCATCGTAACGATTATCAACCGAATCCCAGATCAACGTCCATTTGATCAAGGTAAGATCGTTCGTATTATCAAAATCAAATATGGCCCAAGCTGAATCACTCAGCACGTTACGGCGGAGACGAGGCGTCCTAGACCGTCGACTTGCAACCATAAGGCGCGAACTCGATGAATACGAAGCGTCTGGGAAGGCAAACAGAATCTTCCTAGCATCTTGCCGCAGCTCGTTCGATGAGCTTTGGAGGAGGATACTCGAGGTTCAAGAAGAGTTAGGTGTGGAAGATGAGAGGGAAGGTGCGCGGGTAGATTCGTTATCGCAAGAGCATCGAGAGCTTGACATGCGGTTCCGAGAGCTCTTTGAGCAAATATCAGCAACAACCCCGTCAACTACAACAACAGGTGAGACATGCCGGAAACCAGAGCCGACCACCGTTCCAGAGGTCCGCGTGCTCCAATTCGACGGTGCCCTCGAGAATTGGACCTATTTCTACGACACGTTCTCATCCATAGTGGACCGTAACGAAGGTTTGACGAATGTCCAAAAGTTCCAGCATCTACGCTCATCTATAACTGGACGGGCCGCACAGAGTATCCAGTCATTAGAACTCACAGAGGCCAACTATCCCATTGCGCTTGACACACTGAAGGACAAGTTCAATTGCCCCCTCCAAATCTGCATGCACCATTGGAATTTGATGCGCAACTATCCGGAAATCAAAAAGGAAACTCCAGAAGCCCTAGAGGATTTGTTGAAAACCATCAGCGTAAATCTAAAGGCGCTCGAAAACCTAAAACAGCCCGTCACATCAAATATAGCGATTATCGAATTGCTCGCGTCGAAATTGCCCTCGTCCAGCCTGCGTAAATGGCAACGCACACTGCCCCGCCAACAGGTGCCATCCTATCAGCATCTGATAGACTTTCTCAAAACACGGGCGAACGGGACTCAACTCCTCTTTAAAGCGAAGGAATCAAAAGGGTCAACCCACAAACATCACAGTCAGCGAACAACCATACCGCATGGACGAACCTTTGCTACAACCAGCAGGACGTTGGTGTGTCCGACCTGCAACGGACCTCACGAGCTCAGGCACTGTAAAATCTTCAAGGCCAAATCAGCGACAAAACGTTTTCAGATCGTGAGGAAGGCATCGTTGTGTATAAATTGCCTAGGCAGAGGACATTCGCCGACACAGTGTACATCGGGTTCGTGTCGTATCTGCGGTCACCGACACCATACTTATCTACACTGCGAACAAACACAGGTAGACTCACGGTCGTCGAGCGGCCGATCGTCGAGCGGTCGGTCGGCAAGCGGTTGGTCGCCGAGCAGTCGTTCATCACACAAGCGAGCCTCCGCTGGACAATCACCATCTGGATCATCGAAGTCGCGGTCGTCCCACAAGTCGAGGCGTACATCCGATACTTCACGGAAACATACATCTTCGGCTCCAAGAGATACGAAAGAGCATGCCTCGTATGAGTCACGCTCAGCACGGATCAAGAACACCGCCCCAACCTCCTCGTCCAAATCCCAACCGGCAAGTATAAGAAAACATTGAGATTTCTTGTTATCCCGGCCATATCGACCTTCATACCAAATGAGCCCATCGACCCCTCGAATTTGGGATTACCCAGAAATATCCAATTAGCCGATCCACAATTCCATTGCCCAGCCCCGATCGATGTCTTGCTTAGCACCGGATCAACATTTGCGTCGCTGTGCATCGGGCAGGTCAATCTGGCGCAACCAGGCGAACCTGAACTGCGTCTACAAAAAACACGGTTCGGTTGCGAATTTCCGAAACCATGTCCGACGAACCAAGGAAGGCAGATACATCGTTGCATTACCATTCAACGAAAAGCTTTCCTCACTAGGGTCATCGAAGGCCGCTGCAATGAGCAGGCTCGCCTCTCTTCATCGTCGATTCCAACGCGACAAACAATATGAAACCGCGTATAGTGCTGTGATCCAAGAATATTTAGACGTGGGTCACATGACGAAGATCAACACGGATCACGCCACCGACCACGGATATTATTTACCACATCACGGCGTGATCAAGGAATCGAGCGACACCACCAAGCTCCGGGTTGTGTTCGACGGCTCAGCATCAAGTACCACGGGAGTGTCTCTAAACGACGCCCTTCATACGGGTCCGAAATTACAAGAAGACCTGAGAAACATCCTATTGAGATTCCGGTCATTTCAATATGTCCTTACCGGCGACATCGAGAAAATGTACCGTCAATTCATCCTACGTCCAGAAGATCGTCCTTATCAAAAGATTCTGTGGCGTGTCGACAACGGAGAGATCGAAACTTACCGACTCAACACCGTAACGTTCGGTCTATCCGCAGCCCCGTATCTGGCCATCCGATGTCTCAAACAGTTGGCAGAGGACGAGGGACCTCGATTTCCGAGAGCAGCGCAGATCCTACGGCGAGACTTCTATGTCGACGATGCGTTGACCGGAGCCGATACGAAGGACGAAGCCCTATCAGTCAGGAATGATCTCACGAAATTACTGAAGCTAGCCGGTCTAAATATCCGCAAATGGGCATCACACGATCGGGATCTGCTGCGAGGGCTACCTGAGGAAGACACCAACCAGAAATTACATCTCGGTGAGTCATCCACGTTAAAAACACTCGGCGTCTTGTGGGATTCAGCCGACGATGCCATACTATATTCGGTCAAGACGAACAGTGACACTTCCCGAATCACAAAGCGATCAATCAGTTCAGTCATCGCACAAATCTATGATCCACTAGGATTGCTCGCGCCGGTAATCGTTCGAGCAAAAATGATTTTGCAACAAGTCTGGACATTGAAGGTAGATTGGGACGAATCCCTTCCGACAGACGTACACACAGAATGGATCAAATACCACACCCAATTGCCGTTGTTAAATGCGGTAAGGTTCCCTCGGAAGACCATCCTAGAATCCGCAACGAAAATTGAGCTACACGGATTCTGTGACGCTAGCGAAAGGGCATATGGGGCGTGCGTCTACGTGCGGACGACGGACCGAAAGAACAACATTTGGACTCGACTCCTCACGGCGCGGTCGAAGGTAGCGCCGCTCAAATCGCTCTCCATACCACGTCTCGAATTAAGCGGGGCACTTATTTTGACGTCCTTGATTTCGTCAATACAACAGGCCCTGACGACCAAGATATCGCGGATAGTATACTGGACTGACTCCACCATCGTACTCCATTGGATCAGGTCTTCGCCGCACACCTTGAAAACATTTGTGGCGAATCGAGTCGCTGAGATACAGACCAAGACCAATATCTCCGACTGGCGTCATGTGCCTACCGACGATAATCCAGCGGATCTCATCTCCCGAGGCCAGACGCCCAAGGAATTCCTATGTCCGTCCATTTGGAAAAACGGGCCAAGGTGGCTCCTGCAAAGCGAAAGCTATTGGCCGGTCTGGAGCCCGACACCGGTAGTCGACCTCCCGGAGCAAAAGAAGACGATCTGTCTGAGGACGAGTGTTAACGACAACACTCTCCTCCATCGCTACTCGTCTTGGCCAAGACTAATAAGAATCGTCGCCCGGTGTCTTCGATGGAGACATAAGCAACACCGAACTGCCCATCTCACCACAGACGAACTGACCGCAGCGCACAACAGACTAATAAAAATATTACAATCCCATCATTTCGCGCCTGAAATTCGGATCCTCCAAAAAAATCGAAGCGAGGACGTTGGAGGGAAACTACAGCCATTAAACCCCTTCCACGACGAAGATGGGCTACTCCGGGTAGGAGGGCGACTAACCAACTCCGCCATACCCTTCAGCCAAAAACACCCGATCATCCTACCGAAATCCCCGGTGACAGAGCTGATTATAGAGCAAGAGCACCGGAACAATCATCACACAGGGACACAAGCTACACTATACGCGATGAGACTGCGCTATTGGCCGATCGACGGCCGTAGCCAGGTATGGCGCACTCTCAGAAGGTGCGTCCGCTGCTGCAGAGCCAATCCTCCACCAGTGGAATACTTGATGGGTGATTTGCCAGAGGCGCGTATTACCGAATCGCGGCCGTTCACGAACGTCGGAATCGACTACTGCGGCCCATTCTACATCAAGGAGAGGAGGGACCGCAACCGACGTAAAATCGAGACGTACGCCGCCATATTCGTTTGTCTGGCGACAAAGGCGGTCCACATAGAGTTAGTCAGCGACCTAACCACCGACGCCTTCTTGGCCGCGCTACGCCGTTTCATCTCGCGGCGAAGACACTGCGCAACGATCCTCACCGACAACGGCACCAATTTCGTCGGGGCTAATCGGGAGCTGCAAGAACTCCGGACCCTACTGCAGTCCGACGACCACCAGGATAGGATACAGAATTTTCTCGCCGACCGACAAATACAATGGCGTTTTAATCCTCCGAACTCACCACATTTTGGCGGCTTATGGGAAGTCGCAGTTAAAGCGTTCAAACGCCATCTCATTCGCGTGGTCGGCACGGAGCTCCTGACCTTTGAGCACCTCAACACCCTTGTGATCGAAATTGAGGCCATTCTCAATTCACGCCCACTGACTCCCATCTCATCCGATCCGAAAGATCCCCCTGTCCTCACTCCCGGTCATTTCCTAATCGGTGACACACTAACCAGTTTACGGGAGCGTGATTTCAGGACAGTTCCATCAGGCCGGCTATCCAGTTGGCAGCGCATTCACCAGATTAAGCAGCACTTCTGGAGCCGATGGTATCGAGAATACCTAAATGAGTTAACCCGCCGCAGCAAATGGGACAAGGGCAAACATAACATTCATGAAGGCACCGTAGTAATCCTCAGGAAGGACAACGTGCCCTCTATGCAGTGGCCTTTGGGCCGCGTAATCAAGGTCCATCCAGGAGCCGACGGAATCATCCGGACCGCCACCGTGCAGACGGCAACAAGCATCCTGGACCGCGGCGTCAAAAGACTGGTCCCCTTACCCATCCACCCAGATCCAGACGAGGCCGAACGCCCACACGGAGCGAAGGAGGTCACCAACGACACACCTGACTCCACAGCCAGAATTTGATCGGTGCCCTCTCAACGGGGGGAGGATGTTACGCCGCCTAAAACATCTGCACGCCAGCCCGCGCGACCGGACAACAACCGACCTGCGTAACGGCACTTCGACCCTCAATAAACCTAAGGACCCACCATAACTTTCACTTCCCTGCATTGTTTCGCCATATGTCTTCAATCCGATTGTCTTGAAGAATTGCTAAAGCTTAAAAATATGCTCGAAACACAGTCGGTTTTAGAGGTGTCCTTGGGTTTATTAGTCGCATTTAAAAACACGGAGAAAGCGGGTATGCACCCATTAGGAAAATCCGAATAGCCCTGTAATAAAACAAGCTAGGTTTTTCTCACGCACACAGTCATTTACGCACCACGATGGTAGGTGACTCCCTACTCATCCCTTCGAGCAGTAGTGCAGGTCATGACCAATCGACACCGCGGTTCGTTACCCTCACTTTTCCTAACGAAAGTGGGACCAACGAATCCGCGTTCTTTAGGCACAGGGGCACACCCACACCGAACTTTTCTTCCGTATTAGAAAAAGAGCGACAGTCAGTCTACCAACTAACGCCTAACGCAGCAGTCTACACATAGCGCGAGAGTCGCATACTTCACGCACATCTTTCATCGGTTCGCGGCGGTGTCGAACATACATCTTCTCTCCTAAACATATCATAGTGCTAAGTCCATTGACACTTTAATTTCCATTATAAGAGCCCTGCTCTAGCGTACATATCTATCGCATCTTCGTGCGACAAGTTGTTAACTATTTATTTCTCTACGTCAGTGTAATCTAAGTGGTGTAAATATATACTTTATAATACTGTGAATCCCAGTGTTATACAAATTCAATCACCCCTTATTATCTCAACGGAAATCAGGGGATCGATCAATTCGTGGTGTCGATTGTTATAATCGTAACGGGGATTTACGACCCCCGTTGACGTCTTTCCTCGCGATTACGTCTCCCCGCGATTGGTCGAAAATACAGATTAAAATAAATAACTATTATACTCACTATACACTATGTATAGTGACCAACTTTCATATCCTCCATCAGAGTGCGTCGCAGTCTTTTGTTTACGTTATACACGTCATACGCGTTATCATACCTCAAGGATACTTTGGTTAATTTTGAAATATCAATAAATAAGTAGACAAAATATCAAGCACAATCTAATTATTCTTCATTTTCGTCTGATTTTGGCTCATAGGAGCTCTATTTAAATTGCCATCATCTGTTACTAAACATTCTGTCTAAATCTCCCCACTCTTTGGACGCGTTAGTCAAAATGAAAATTCTGAAAAATTCCTTAATTAATTACCAGTATTTGTTCACCATGCAGTAAACAACGAATTATGAGGCAACCATCGAAAGTATCGCTCGATGTTTTCGTTTCTTCCCTTTACAATGACCGCGCAATTAGCACAGTTGGAGAAGTGTGTAACAGATCGCGACCGTTGTTCCACAGATCCGTGCGGAAACTCGAAACTCGATTTGCGAGCTGTTTAATTTTCACCGGTTATTCATTAGCCAGTTACTAACTCGTTATTACGGATCGGTGAATTATTGCACGCGTATACAGGCTCGCAGCGCATACGTGTTCGTCGTGAAACCACGGTTTCCGGTTCTCTTCACGCGCCACACCGCAAACGAGTAGATTCTGGCGCACACTCAACGCTGTAAATGCCCGACGAAGACATAACGACTATGGGAAAAATCGACGAATTTGAGGTTACCTTGGCGAACCCTGGGAAATCCTATTATCGTAACCACTGAATCTGCTCGTATATTACGATTTAAGGGCTCGTAACAAAAATGACCCTTGGTCATATTTTTGTCTTTTTCTAGAACGATGAAAGATTACTCTAGCATCTTTTATTTTTGCTCGATACATTTTCATTTTTTTTAACAAAGTATTATTTATTATGTATAAGAATTATTTAATTAAATCACGTTAGTAAGTTTTGGATGCTCGATAAAGATTGTTTCCGAAAAATTATTACATTTTCTCCTCAATTAATACTATACTCCGTTCTACTGTATATGTATTATAGCGTAATATGGTGTAATATTTGTCCGGGTTTGACTAATTAATTTTAAGGATACATAATTGTATTCTTGGTATGGCGTTGGTGAAATAAGGTTGTCGATAATAATTGATAATAATTTAATAAATTGTGTAACTGTATACACGTAACCGCGAACGCAGCCAATTAGCTCATATTATTTGTTATGCAATTGATAATTGTATCGTATAACGATGCAATTAATAATTATATATCATATAATACCGATAGCCCAGAATCTCGATGCACCACATGGAAGTTGCAGTAATTGGACATCCACCTTAATTATGTTTTATCTACTCTACTTTTACGCACAAGTTTGATCATTTTCAAATAAATTTTCATTCTAGACCGTGTTTTCAGAATAATCAACCTTTAATCATTGGTTTTATTAAAGAATTGGTAACATTAAAGGGCTTTCGGGAAATATTGATTTTAGGAAATACTGAAAGCTAAACCTGAAAATTAACGAATCGCTACTATTAAATATTATGTATATTTAATTATTTATATATATGTATATATATTAATAATTAATTAAACAATGAAAGAGGAGTCGACGTCAAAATATTGTTATTGGTGCGTATTAATTAATAGATCATCTGACTTGAACAGAATGATCCTGTATTATTTATTGTAAGAAATAAAATTCATTACTTTTGTAGCGTATATCTCTTGAATTAATTTCTGGCGATCAAAGTGTCTCTGAATAGCACAAAATTTAATAACGTATACAAGAGAAAATTTTCATTCTAATTCAAAGAAAATTCGCTATTTCTAACGAGCCAAATCCATCGCATTTGTACATTTCTTTCCTTCTTTTATCATCTTCCTTCTCTCTCTTTTTTCCTCTAAATCTGCTATTTTTTCGCGTACCTTTGTTTCTCCTATCCCATTCTTTACTTTTCTCTCTCTCTCTTTTCTCAAACGCAGTATTTCTATCGTCACATCTTTATTCCTCATTTCGTTCGTTTCTCGCTTTTAGTGTCGTCCTAGCGACACGGTATCAACGTACGTTCGAATGCACGTGACACTGGTAGCTAGCTTTTCGACTAATTAAATCCCCTTCGTTCGCAGGAATGAAGCAGGAACAACAGGAAATTCCCTCCTCGTTCCTCGAACATCGCCGTCAGCCCCGCAATTGCGGTGTCCCGTTCTCCGTCACGAATCTTTCCCGACTCAAATGGAATTATGATCCAAGAATTATCGTCATTGGCCTTCTTCGTCGCTTGGTGAATGTATTCTGCGAATTCTCCCCTGGAATTATCGGGATAAAGAGAAAGGAAGTCGTATCTACGTGGAATGTTTAATATGTATTCATTTAAGAAATAAAGAAATTCACGTTTAAATAGAATTTCTAAGTCGACTTTCTTACAAAATTTCCAAGTTTTGTGTGTAAAAAATTAATTTCTAAATTTCGACTCGCAAGTAAATTCATTTCTTGAATGCGATAGAAGAACGATTTTCAGTCGCGAGAACTTTTAAAATATCTGACTATATTTAGTCAGAAGCACTGACTTCTTTTACTATAGATTGTCAAATAAAGAAACGACATAAATCATATGACAGAATATTGTTAGTCTTCGTTAAACAAATGTATAATTATATAACATTTGTACGTAATTATATTAGAAATTGCACTCTAACGTAAAGAGAGCGTTGTTTATATCTTGTATCTTTCTACATCAGAATATTTGTATAAAAATAATTATTAGTATTACTTAATAAATAATATGAAACGTAGAAGTGGAGTAATAGTATTATTTAATATGGGTGATGCAGTGGAAAATACACGGTAGATTGTAGATCTATATACATGGTTGACAGTATGTTAAAAAACATACGTGAAGGAGGCAGAACCGGTGAAACTGAAAGGCGGAATTTCTGGTTGAAGTAAATTTACGAACTGCCTCGCAGTGGTGATGGATGTTATGCACTGACCCTACTCTAGTTCAGTTTGGAATTACGTCAATTCTGACAACACCAAGTGGAGCAGTAATAAACCCGTGAAAATTAATACAACATGTTAATTGCGATTTACAACATTTTCATAGAATGAAATTTTCCAGAACGATGTAAAAAAGTTCACGAAAGAACGATGCAAAACACACGTACAAAAAAGCTAATGTAAAATATTTGAACATGAAGGCAAAGTGGAAAATTCATACGACACAACGGTCGATATTGAAAGAGATCTCCATTTTCGGAAAAAAATGTAGTAATTCCCTCGTATATTGAAAGACATTGTTTGATTAATCTCTATTCATTTTTAGTCGGCGAATTTTGGACGAGATAAATGTGTATTACTCTCTTATTACAAAATATAGCGGAGATTTAGTCATGTAGGGAATAAAAATGAAAAGCAATGATTTGAGTATAGCTAAATATATATCGATAATACACACACACATATATATATAGGTAGATATATTTTTGCTGGAATAAAAGGTTTCCTCCCCTTTGCAAATATAGTATTATTTAATAAAATTTTAAATCAAAATCAGGCTTGTGTATGTACATTTCTGAGACTATGGAGTGGATATTTATTGACGTTACGAGAGGTATAAATTGATATAGGTTAATATTGTATTACGTACATACAATCGCTTCATGGAAATGAATTGTGTGTTTGGGTTAATACCCTTTCTAGAAAGGATTAACTCATACCAAATGGCTGCATGCTTTGTGCATCAAGCATATTTGGGATCTGAAATGCTTTCGGGATCAGTCTTTACTCTGATAGAAATCTTAATTTCAATACTTAGTAAGCTTAAGTTTCATTTATACATATACAGTACAATAGATACATAAATGTATGAAAATCGCAAGGAAAAATATATTTTTCTTGACTTTCTTATTTTTATGTCACTTTATAACTAGGAAGGAATATATTTTAATATAAACATTGAAAATAGGAAGAAGCTATTAAGCTCAAGGATTGGAAGCTTTCTTTTTAAATAGCTGATAGATCAACGAAGTTTCATGATTTTCGAAATTATGAAGAAAGAATAGGAAAACAGATATTTAGTTACAAAATCAAATGGAAAGAAATTAGTAACATAAGGTCGACTGATAACGTGTGAGTTTTCAGATTCTCCTCCGAGTCTCCTCTGTGAAAAACGAAAACTGTGGCTTATCGTGTTCTCCTCCTCTCATCAATTCGAGACTTTAATGTCTTGATAGTTTAATTAGTGGATATTTCATATCGATATACCTTTACTATTTAAGATGTGAAGATATCACCGGATAGCAGATTACTAGATCCACAATCCTTTATCCAAATAACTTTCAATGATCATGTTGCACTAGTTTAGTTTATCCACGACTTCCTCAGTGGTTCCAATGATGCTCGAGTACCAATTCATCCACGAAAGCTTAGCTTCTGACTCTCAATGATCGTGTACCATTGATTCGTCTATGTTTGCCTATTTTCTGATTCTAAACGTTAGCGATATATCCGTTCATCTGATCCTTTCGTGAAAATTCGCTAGCTCGCGAAAATTCATTGATTTTTCATTTAAAAATCGACAATTTATTCCATAGGAACGATGCCAAATAACTGCACAAACGAAGGATTTTAATTGTCCCAATTCAAAGAAGTAATTACCAATTTAATTACATAAAAAATGAAATATCCTCCGACGTTTTAAAATTTATTTTAATGGTTATTCATCTCGTTCCATTGAAAATTA
Organism: Bombus vosnesenskii; assembly: GCF_011952255.1. Taxonomy (NCBI): domain Eukaryota; kingdom Metazoa; phylum Arthropoda; class Insecta; order Hymenoptera; family Apidae; genus Bombus; species Bombus vosnesenskii. Next base: position 82,987 of record NW_022882923.1, read on the forward strand.
TTAAATCGAAAGTACAGCAGGCCATAGTAAAGAACAACTGTTAATTTTCAATTGGTTCGGTAATTGTACAGACCGATTCCCATTTAATCAAACAGAAAAAACATTTTCTTTTAGATTTCCTTCAGTTATTGGGTTTGTCCCGTTTACTGTACCACGAAAATAATCGAAGCTCGTGTCTGTCGTGTAGTAAGGAACCGTGTAAATCACATTAGACGCCATTCTGAAGCTAATGAGCCGAGAAACGAAGCTGAATCGAGAGGCGCAACGGCTTGGATCCTCCTTCGTCGTCTTTTAACCTTTTTCTCTTGTCGTTTACTTTCCCCCCTCGACCTCGACCTTTCATTCTCTTCTTCTTCTTCTCCTTCTGCCTCTTTTATTCATCGATGGACGAAGAACAAGCGACGAAGCATTCTTCGAGAAACAATAATGCATTCGCCGGTAGAGAGCACAGTAATTAGTCACTCGTCAGAGGCCAGTTGAACAATGGAGCGGACGCATCCTCGCCATTTCCTTGTATTATCTCTGTTATACAGCGCTATCTGAACCAACTGTGCTTGATTAGCACAGCTTACGACAAACGTAATTGATACACGTAATCAGATTACGTTTCAAACGTATCTTCTCCCCAAGGGTCTACGTTCTCATTTAGCCAAATTATCAGTAGCATCATTATTACCGGAACAAGGACTTTCTAAATGTGCGACAAACCCACGCAATATCAAAGAAGATTTTCAAGTTTAAATCGTATGCTCCTTGCAACTTTTTAAACGAATCTGAATTTTTTTCATTTTATGATTGAAATATTTATATAATTGTAAATTTTAATTTGAATATTTTGGAGGACAGTGGCGAGAGAAAGTTTAGTAAGAGAGAGGTGCTCTGTTTTTGTCGCTGCAATGCAAAGATATCTGAGTTCCTGTGTGATTTATTTATAATTTATATTACACTATAGCGATGTGCAAAAATTTTCGGTCAGATAGGTTGCACACTCTATGTGCCAAAAGCAATATCAAGAAAATTTTTAATTTAATATTAGATATGAGGGTATGATAAGTAAAAAGAAACACTATAAAATATAAACATTGTTATATAATTATATAATATTAACTGAAATTCTTTGAAATATCGCTTCTGTGATATATAAAGTAAGACGTTCATCTGGTCAGGAATTTTTTTGTGTTATTGCATATTTCATATATCGTGTTAATCTCAATTGTGCAATATCAATTAATCTAAAAAATGCATATAAACTCGTTGATGATTCTGTGGCAGTAAGGGATGTGCAAAGGATCATTAATAAACAATGCATTTAATTTTCTACTACATTATTATATCGGATGATAATCAATTTAAAAAGTTCAAATTCTTTCTTTCGTTACTATATTGTGATAGTTTCCTAATATTTATAGATCTTTCGTAACATTTCGTGTGGTTTGTATCAATTCCGAGAAAGAACACGAGAATAGTTCACTTCGCTTATCTTTTCACAGCAGAGGCTTGACAGAGCTAGAAATATAGGTCAGGAAGATCTTTCTTGCTGATGGCGTGTTTCTTCAGTGGAAGCTGTATGCATATATTCAGCCGCGACAGTAGTACAATCATACGTATATGATACCATGTATCATAAAACGCATTTCCTAGTATAAATTACACAACCTACGATCAAAATTTATTTGCACGACAAGATGAAACGGTGATATAGTAACAAATTTAGTTAATTAACTTATAAATAATAAATTGTACATAAATATATCAAAAGTAAATAAAACTTTTAAAATAGCTTAATTACTTAATTCTCGTATTTTGTTATTCTTATCGATATCGTGCAAAAAAAATCCTTTTACAAAGAAAAATTTCTATAATAATAAAATTCTCTAATAATAAAAATTTCTCAATTTCTACAGATTTTTACACGGTAAATATCATACCTTTCTCTTTCGTATTGCGATTTCGGCTGCACCTTACACGTAACGGGCTAAAGCTATCGGGATTTGTTGGAGGATTTATATAATTCGTAGTCCGTGATATTCTAAGTCCTGACCACTAACGCTGATCCTCCTATATTTATCGCGTTCCTCAGAGAAATTTGGACAGGGAATTTAAAATAACGAGAAGAACACAACGAATACGTTCAATGCGCCTTTTTTTACAACATCTTCCCTAATGATCTTATGTCCTGTTCAATTTTCTATATATATATATATATAGAAGATTAATAGTTAATTAATATTTAAAAGCTCCAATCACTTTAAATATCTTGTTACAAACATAGAAAATTTTATAACTTGAGAAACTTATTTAAGATTCGAAGACCTTCTAAAATTCTAACTTCCTAGTCGAGAAAATGACAAACACACTATTTTTTATTTTATATCTTTACGAACGTAATGTAATATAACATGCAACAGATTAATTTTATTCTAATTAGAAAAACTTTCCTCCTACAATTATTATAAAGTTCACACCCCATCTAGAGAACTTTTTTTCGCGCGATAACTTTTTTCAAAAGTGTACCTACTAGCTGGACGCGTACTAGGTGCTCTCTATTGATATCGTCAGGTACATGGGAGTTTCTAGGAAATTACATGTCAAGCGTCACTCTGTCGATGTGTCTATAAGTTCACGCCCCACGAACGTTTACAACGTGTGTCACGCAATCCTCCTACCGTCATGCTTTTCAAGTGGACACACACGGAGAACAAAAGATACACGGAGGTGCACATTGACGTCAGAGGTAGCTTGAATGACAAGAACATTACCTGGGGAAAATTTCTCCTGCGATGCCAAAATAGATTTAACTATAATTATGTTTTCACTATGTAATTATCGGTAATGTGATTAGCACGACGAAAGTTGTTTATTGAATAGTTCTATCTATCTTTAATAATTAATTCTCTAGAAAATAAAGACTGCTTTGTACGTCTATTATACTTGCTTAAATATGGCTTGAAATTAACCCAGGTTCTGTCTGTCATCTTTTCAAAAGAATGATTTTATTAAAATTTCTGATTCTTGTATCATTACTTGATATCCTTCAGAGCGGATGGTTATTTTTCGCTAAAATAAATTTAGTGAAAAATTAATTATCACGTTCGATTAAGAATGAGCACGATTTCCTTGAAAAATCCAAACGAATTCAATCTATCTACGTTAAAGCCTTGAAGCAAATCATTTCTGTCGATAATTCTTAGAATGACCTGAATGGCAATAGAATTGTCGAGTCTTCGGCTGAATTTGACGTTTATTCTGCGCTAATATGAATTTATTGTAAAATGTTCTGTTGGAACGTGGGGTCGATTTTTTAGCTATAACAGTTCGAAGCTTTTAAATAGACGCGGAAATATACTGTAAATTCGATCCCTTGAAAATAGGGTAGGAAGGCAATCTTGATAGCAATACCCTACGGTCAATCAGCTTAATACTCCCATCAAATCGGGCAAAATATCTTTCAACCTGAATCTCGACCGTCGTTTAATTTTAAATCATAATTTTGTCACATGTTCCTTTCAGTGCAAAATAGGATAATTTTGAAGTAGGTTGACAAAATACTTTCATGGTATAAAATAATTTTATTATAAAATTCCTACTCTTCATTTTCCAAAGCTTTTTATACAATCTAAATATATTTAGATATAATATTCACAATTATCATAACAGAATCTTATTATACAATTAAAAATCTTTCTTTAAGAAGATCTTTCGTATAAAAATTTGGACGGCAGTGTTCCAAATATAAAATTACCAAAGATATCCAATATTTAGGAAATATGTATGATTGAACCGTGCAATGCATAATCTGTTAAAAATTCATCATCTGTTTTATACTTTCCTACGTTTTTAAATAACTTACCTGATGCAACGTGATTACGAATAATCACTACCTTAAGAAATAATTACTGGAAAGAGGTTATCAGCTGGTCACTATATCGATTTCGGTGACTAAATTAAAGTCCCCCAATACGTTCAGTTATCGATTTGCTCCAGCCACTAACACGCAGTAATTTAATTAAAATTACATGTATGTATATAATTTTGTAATGGACAACAGGGCAGATGCGCTGCGATGACTTGTTAATTAAACAATATATGTACGTACTGTTGATGTTGTACATAGTTGTTGCTCCGAGGCTTTTGGCTCTTATGCCTGTCTCCGTAACCAGTTTAACAAGCTGCAACCTAGCTGAAGCTCGTGGATTTACATCTTTGCATAAGCGTGATATGATATATTAGCGGCATCGTATTTGTTACTGCTGCTTTAATTAATGCAGTGGATAAATCGCAACAACAAATGACTAAGCATTCGTTAATATTTTAATCGGATTATTTTTCCTTTATGATTCGAGTTTTATAAATTGAACAATTGAAGTGCTTTCTGGGAGAACGGTGCCGTGAACTGAATAAATTACGTTGGAAGGTTTAGTTCCAGTTTTTAAATATTTGTTACGTATAAAAATTCCACAATATTCCAATTATTTTACTAGGAAATACGCTATATACATTTACCAGATATCTATGGGTCCTTTTTCACAGGAAGCTGCTTAATTCGAAGAAAAATGGGATACGAATGAAATGTAGAAGTAAATGTAAGGACGGGTTATATAACAATTAGTATTGTTAAATTGTTAAAATAACTAATTTTGTAAGTTTGCATCTATATGTCACATGTTAATATATTTATATGTTTTTACAGTAGGGACTACTGGAAGCTCTTGAAGCTATTTGAAGTTATTCTTCCCATGAGAACGAATAATAACAAATCACGGAATATACTACAGGAATATTTACATATAGTTCGTAAGCAAACAGAGATTCTACCTTATAATAAAATATAGTGGCAACTCCAACTAAAAGATGATAACAAGTCTTTTTATTACTTTTGTAACTTCCATTTATATTCTTTATAAGTTACGTCGACAGAAACAATGGAAATTTTGTGATTAAGTATAATACATATTAGCCGTATAATATTGTCTTATAAATATACTGATTTCGATATACAATCACTGATGCGATGTAATCTCCCCTATCCTAACAGTGGCAAATCATGTTTAATCCCGGCATATTAAGTTCATCGAGAATGCTAAAGCCGTACTGAACATCAGTTTCAGTAAATTTCGATAGCGATGTAGCAATTATATTACATAAATTTATTTCAAATAATTTTATAATCATATTGTATCATAAATTATAGGATTACTTGTAAAATGATTCGTCATGATTCTACATTGTCAAATCTCGTTTTAGTCGCCAACTATTCATGTTGGAATTTCACGCAAGAAACTTCTGAACGATTAGTCCGAAGGGATTTCTGTTCCCATACTGTTCGATATTGCTCTCTTTGGCACCGTCTTTCGAATGATTAATGACATGGCAGAAACTGCTGCTATAGTTTATTGGAAACAGTCCATCGATGATGTATACCGCGTGTTATACGAGCAGGGGAGGCCTTGTTTGTTTCACGGGTTAATAGGAGGTGCAATAAGATAACGACTGCCATTGACACGTTATACGCGTTCATGTAACGGAACGATGCGCGCGAATCATGTATAGCCAAAATATTTGCAGTTACTGTATGTAACTTCATCTGATCGCGTCACTTTATGACATATGCATGTATGTATATGGCACGATACATGCCAGGTGCGCGCCTTATTAAACGTGACGGAGTTTCATAATATGTGTGCCATGTTTCGACAGTGAATTGAGAAGACAAACGCGGTGAAAAAAGTTCATATACGCTTAATTAATAACAAAGATGGTCGAATTAAGCGTTGAGATAAATTAATGGAGAAATAATTAAATCCTTTTGAAGTCACGTTGATCAATTGCGTAAATTGAAAAATAAAGCAAAACGATGATATATATATATGTCGGATCACGATTCGAATTTTGGGCGCGCGACGACTCTTCATGTGGACTAGCCATCGTTTCACAAAGCCGAGATTTTATTCACACGTATATACAGGTCTATCACTAAGCTTAACAAATAATAAGTACAACTAATAATAAGTCTAACAAACACTAAGCCTAATGAATAATACGATCTACGAATAATTAAATTAAATAATACTATTAGCAATGTTTGAGTTCAAACGAATCCACGGTCACCGGGATAACTCCTTACTAAGCGAAACTAACTTAGACGCAAATGCGATCGTCGAAAATGCTCGATGTATCACTCTCCAAGGCAATCGCAAGAATGCCAGCCTCGTGGAGATTTTTCTCCCTGTACGATTGCATTTTGTTTTCTATACCCGTTTGGAAGCATCGAGAAGGTTCCAAACGCCGTTGCTAGGCACACTCGTTGGAAGCATCGAGAAAGTTCCAAACGCCGTTGCTAGGCAGTTTCTGCCTGGAGTTTTGATTACTAATACAATGTATGTCCCATTGCATCGGCACCTCCGAGGCAACATCACACGTGGCTAGGCCCGCTCTCGAGGCCGCATGCCGCCACAACCACATTTCTCGGAAAACACATACAACCACTCCAGACCTCCGTTAGATAAAACATCCATCCCGTGACCGTGGCTACGTTCAGCGACCGATTGTCACCTCGAACCCAATCTCGCTTATTACAAATCTTAAGCAATTACAACTATAATAAAATCTAGGCTAAGGTACTAGAGGATGTTCCTAAGATTTCCAAGGAAAGGCTTCGGCTTTCCTTTCATCTCCGACATATACATATATCGTAATATAATGTAGTATCGTGGACGAGAGGCCTATGAGATATCGGGCGAACTATAAACAATATCGCGAGAAAGCCTAAGTGCCGACAGATCCAACAATGTATCGTCGGTCCTTCAATCGAATAGTTACGCGGAAAAGGCCTGTGTGACCTTGGCTACGAGCGTTTGCGGAACACGTGCGTGGTGGGGCTAAGACAAAAGACAAAAGAAAGGGATGCTAAGAGAGAAAGACGAATTAACAGTCAGTGTTAGTTGAGAAGTCAGAGAGTGTAAATGGAGAAGTCAGGGAGTGCGAATTGCGTTGTTGAGAGTGTGTTGCTCGAGAGAGTATGGTCCGCGTGAGAAAAAGAGCGTTGGATCCATGGTGACGAGAATTGCAAGTTAACTATCTAGTTGTCTTAATTATAATACGTTATTGTGATTAGTTCACTTTAAACAACCATCGTTTCCTGTTTAATCAACATCTATTTTAATCCATTTATTGTAAATAAACTAATTGTAATAAAGATCCTATGACGAGGATTATGTTCTTTAAGTTTAGAATTTACTATTATGTATGTATACCATTTTGCAAGAAATAAACTTATGGATTTAGTTTCGATTATATGTTCGTACTCGATGCGATTCGGTATATGTTAGATCTTTTCCCAATTTCATCCATATATTGCCAAGCTTTTTATCTTATTTTTCTTAAAAAGCTATTTTTGGAAATTTATGTTTATACGTACAGCGACACAAGTCTTCCAGTTCTACTTTTACTTGTTTTACACGTTTCCGAAATACAGTCATTTTTATATTACAGAAATACTTAATTCTTCAAATCTATAGCAAGTGCTTGAAATGATTATCTTTAATCTAGATACAAGCCTATCTTTTCAGGTACTGATTTGAGAACATTGTCAAATTCGACTTAAAAAGAAGTTATAAAATTATTCCACCTCAAAAAAGGTTTTGTCTTAAGGGATTGCATTTAGCTTGACCACATCAACTTACCATAACTTCAAGCACAGTTCTCTTGTACCAATCATACTTCGCTTCTCCTAACTTTTTTCCATTTTCGAGGGTCCATTAATTATAATACTCAGTTCAGTATGAAGGATTTATTGTTTCTCTCGCCACTCATGACTCAACCTCTTCATCGAGCTACTTGCAGCTTGCCAGACTATAGAATTTCCTTCTTCATAACTTTCGTATTGTTTCCGGATGGTAATTATCGTTTTCGTTTCGCATACCTTGCAGGTATGTTCACTTCTTTTGCATTATAAACTCTAACATGATATGATTATTATTATTTCGTTAAGATGAAGTTAGTTGGTTTGCCTATATTTCACACTTTTAATTTAAGAACATCTATTTATAGATTTCGAATAATTATGCATTTATTGTATCATATAACGTATTATGCAATTGTGTTGTAGCTTTTTAATACAATATTAGTTATTATGATTTTCATCCTGATTAATGGATGTCGATATAATAATTCGTGATTCATCGAGAAGTGGTAAAAATGAAAGCGTAAAATGTTGTATATTCTACTGGCACAGTGTTAATTAATACGAGAAGGAATTGATGCAAAATTGAATTGGGGTAAAAAAAGGAATTAGTGCTTTTCGAAGATTAAAGAATATACCGATTTTTGAAATTTCTTTTTTTAGCTTACCGTAAAAGTGGGTGCTTAAATATGAAACTTACGAGAGAAAAATAATGGAAAATAAAACCGAGATAAGTATTTTTCATACTGTACCATATGCAAATGAAAATGTTTTAGCATGTGACTAAAACAAGTAAAAGAACAACTGGCTTTTAAAGTAGATGAGACAGTCTCGTCTCAAAGTACTAAAAGGAACTTTTTACTTATAATATTTTGTAATTCTGGTAAAACTATGCGAATCCACTGCCATTTGAATATACAGGTTGCGAGAAGTTTCAACTATTCGAGTATTCTGGCTAAAAAAAAACTATTTAGCGTACTAAAAAATGTATTTTAGATTATCACAATCTCGAACATGGATTGAAATTTCTATCAAAATTATCTTTAATTGATAAAAGCAGAAAAGAACTGTTCCAAATGATCAAGTGTTTATTATAACTTTTCATTTTCTATTGAGAAAATACAGGATAAAGTTGATGGATTTAATAAGAAAACAACTATATAAAATTGGAGAAAACACTGAAAGATTATCCGGAATTATTGTAAAATCATTTCTGAGGAAAGATATTTCGTAAACTCGTTGATGTATAGATTGCTAGAACTGTGTTACCAAGAAACAAAGGAGCAAAGGAATTATTTTCATTAAAAAAATACCGAAGTAGATTTTAATTAAAAAGTTTTAATTAAAAACTCATGCTAGATTTATTACTTTTCTTCAGTATTTGTACCGTCGAATGTAAAAACATGTACAATACCATTGACCATGGAAAATCTACGTCCATTCATGTTAATAGGGAACTGGACCAAATTTGCATCTGCTATCTCTGGGAATTCGAATGTTTTACCGAATTTTGTTATTACTCGTTTCACTATATGTAGAGAAGCCATAGTAATTACATCATAGATCATGCCTTGTCTTTTGTACTATTCATGTACACAATTATACCATCAGATTCTTAGCTATACGTACATAAATCATATTAATTTCTAAATAAATCAAATACTTTCTTCTTCCTTTAATTACGATGCTAGTATTTTTTTTTTTTTAAGAATTAATGCCTTATGTAGAAACCGCTTTATTCACCGCATATAGAAACAATTTCCAAAGCACGAAACCCGTATTTTACGTGCCATACTTTAATTCATATTCAGATTTCCAGGAATCGTCGATAAATTACACGACGTAAAAAGGGGGTAATAAATTTGCAGAGATTGCACGGGAAAGACGAAAATTACGAGGCCGAGGAGATGAAGGAAATCAGTAGCTCACGGATGGGATTCGATTGAACAAACATTAGAAAGCGCATACCGGGTCAGGGAGCACTTCCCTTCAAGTACGCCACCGCCGACAGGTTCGAGGGTATGCACGAAGGCAGTGTTTGCACCTGCCTGTGGCAAGCTCTCCCGTAGCTTCTGCAGCCCGAGACATAAGTGCAACTCGATTTGCATATTTAACTCGACGAGCGTGCTGAACCCTCGCCGTTCCTTTAACATACTCTCCACCCATCCGTGTCCTTTCCTGGGATCCTTCGCCACTCTCTGCCACGCTGTCCGGATTCGATTTACTTGCAATCATGCTGCGGATTAATTAGTTCGTCCCAACATAAGCGCATACGAAGCAGATAGGCAAGACGAACGAGCTGTTTTCCTAACTGATTGCGTTTGATGGTGAGGTGCCGTTGTTTGCGGATGAATCGGGGGAAAGAAAATCGCTCGAAACTGTATGGAGAGAAAGACCGGAGCAGTGAGAGACGATGGTTATACCGTGACTAGGGAAGGATTATTCTTGTTTTGTGTTTCTCTCGATGGATTTTTTACTTGACCTAAATCCGCGATTTTCAATCAGCGTGCAGCGGCGTACTGGTGTGCCGCAAGGATTCTTAAAACATGCAATGCCTGACTACCTAGCAGGGGTGTTGCCCCTTTTCTCCTTGGATCGTCAAGTAAAAATAATAGCCATCCGATGTGAATACGTTATATCGAAGCAAATACAGTCTACTTTGTGTATATACCGCAGAATTTTAGTAATTAGTCTATGCGCGCCACTAGATGAAACAGACTGAATATTGCTGATCTAAATAACTGTAAACTTAGGTTTGTCAGAATAAGAACAGAACCCTTGTACTAATATTTGGTTGATCCACTAGTTCGTTTGACTTTTACGTCGTTTCGGAAGTTATCAACCGATCCGTCTTTTTCTATGTAGTTTCCAATTTCATTTTCTGTGCATATAATAATTATTTAACATCTTAATAAGCAAAAGACTTACTTTCACAAACTTATTTCTTGCAAATAGGCAATATTAATATCGTAAATTCTAAAGTAAAGTCTTAAAATTTCTGGGGTTGCGTGTTAAATGATTGGAAAAATCTTGAACAATTGATAAACGTATATTGTTTCATCGAACTGTTTATTTCCAAATGAAAGATATTACATAAATTTGAGTATGGAATGTTATTATACAATTTTGTTGCGATTCTTTGATAAATCAGCTATGGGTGTGGAGCGATTGTTTCGAAAACTTTGCACCATGTGCAATAATAAAAAAATTAAACTGTTGTAATGACAGGTACAAATGCGCATATAACGATAAATGTTATCAGAGAAATATTCCAATATTTGTTGGATTTATATTTATTTTAACATGTCGCCATGCACTACTGAATGTCAATAACGCCTCGATACTGATACATAACTGTACGTATTGAATCGTTATAAGCATCGAATGCAAAGGATTAATAACATTCGAACTCTTATTAAATTTTCATTATTATTATATCGTAAGATATTTATTAAAATATTAAAAATAATCTAATAAATTTACTATTTCAAAGTGTTAGCAGATGTATTTGAAAAGGATCATACATTTATGGAATTATCAAGTTATTCAAATGACGGGTTTCAGATTAATTGTTTTTGTAATTATCAAAAACATACAGATATTTTTGACAAGATTAACGTAAATTTTTAATATGACAGGAACATGTTTTTATCTATAATTTATTTCTGTCATATTATTTTAATCAGAATCATATACGTTACATGAATATGTATATTAGTTATGCACATATATATGGTGTTTGATTATGGTATTTAGTATCTGGTTATTTAGTTAGTTAAATCAGTAATTCCAGTGTTAAGAGTTAAATTTAATTCAAAAACTTTAATCACATACATATTACATTACTTTCCCAAATTCTCTTATAAATGTTTTCTACGAAACATCGAGAAAATGTTTTTTATTTTCCTCACAGAATGAAGAAACTGAGTTTCCATGAAGCTTCTCACGATTCCTCTGGCTGAATAAAAATTCAGAGTGGGTTAGTCTGGACCAGAGTCGAATGCTTAACGCCGCCGCTAGACAGCGGAGAGAAGTTCGAATCTCCGCGGGTTGGTACGGATCGTTACAAAGCAAATAGAGAAGGCACTTTAGAGGGAAGTTACATGTCTGAGCACAAAACGTGCGACAGTCATAATTTTCTTTGACTACGCTCCCTTGCTCGTTGCCACTTCGCTAATGAAATAGAGCGGCGGCTAATGAGCCTAATGAGGGAGCTCTGTTGAAGGATGTACTTATCACCTTACTTAGACCCTTATGGGACCTAGCTGCGAGTAAAATAGTCATACTTCGAATACAAAGAAAGTCTCTTGTTTTGACATCGCGAGCTAGAATATTAATCACATTACGTAATTTCATGTATGAAATTGGTTGTGGTAATTAAAATGCCAGTTGATCAACTAACCAAGTGGTTTGTCGCCTATTTTATATTATTATCTATTATATTTTTATATATATAATATAATAATAATATATTTATAAAATACATAATATATTTTATATTATTATATATTATAGGATTTAATTATAACAAGTATTTCACTTCAGATATTTTATATATATATATATTTTTCCTCTTATTTCATATTATACTGCAAATTTGTGCACCTTTAAATTTAATATTTTTATAATAATTATATAAATATGTAGTCTAGTTAACATATGACGTTTGTACTTTAGACGAAATAGTAACAAAGTATGTCTTACACAGAAATAGTCATGAAATTTGATTGATGTTGTGGAAATAGAGTTAAGATTTGGTAATTTACTATGGTAAGTAACAACTAAAGTCTCTTTATTAGGCGTACTCGATTAATTGACGTTGTAACCGAGAAATCTCTCTAGATTAATAATTATACTGATAGCAAATCTGTTTACATAAAAAATTATTTAAATTCATAGGATGTACAGAAAGAATGATTTAATAGAGATATATGAAAATAAGCCACACAGATATTCATTTAATGTATGAAAAAGGATTTCAATTTATTTTATTTGAGTAAACGATACATATTTCATATGCATCTAATATAAACATTTTCTCTGCATCCTCTTTGCTACTTTAGCGATTAATGAAAATTCATTAACATCCAAAATAACTTTTCTGCCATATAGAATCTTCCTTTGATGCGTTTATCGATATTTGTTAATTAAAATTCAATTTCATTAAAACATTTCATAAAGTCTAATGATAGCCGACATATTAAAGTGTGCACGATTTCGAAATGATAAACAAATTATTGAAGAGAGTCACATCGCGTATTACATGATTGAAGGTATTCGCTGCCAGTCAGTTTTAAATAATTCGTTGGAAGAATTTGACTACGGGGGATTTTCTTAGAGGAAGTAGCCAAGTATATCTGGAAGATGGATTTTCTCAGCATGTACCGGGAAAGCAGGTGAATTAAGATCGAAAGCTGAGGAGATTAGAAAGATGTCAGAAGCAAGCTTGGACCATTTGTCAAAGCTCGCAAATTCGATTCGAAGGACGCAAACACGATCTGAAGTGAGATCGAAGGTTCACGATGTGGAGAATGTAGGAAACAAGTGGTGTAACTTGTTTTGAAAAATTATTCTTGTTGATAGGAATACATATAATATAACGAAATTGTGAACTGTTTAATCTTTGAAGCGAATCGATTGATATCGTTAGATTTATCGTCGAAGCTATAGTCATTCGTGATAGTCATGGTACATCTTATAAAAGTGCAACTTTATTAAATCATTCTTTATTCTTTTTAAATACTCTTTATTCTATTCCTTATTCTTTAATAATAAGTTTTATAATAAAACGTATTATTCTATAGAAACATGTAATAAATGAAGGAGAAAACGAATACTTTGTACACTCTTATTATTTCAAACTACGAGTTATATTAATATTTTGTTGAGATCCATTTTTCGATAAAACAGTTCAATTAGCCTCCAATTAGAATGAAACACGTTAATTTTCTCTGATGAAATTTGGAAAAGTTTTATTCAGACTAGATTGTGTTATTTTTTTATAAAAGGTAGGAAAATATCCATAAGTGATTGCACATTGTGGATGAAAAGTTTAAAAGTTCTAATGATATACGCCACGTGCCTCGCAACCGTACAATCATAAAGTTATAACTATAACACGGTTGTGATACGATCTTTCTCTATAAAAACGGAAAAGGGACGTGCAATAAAATTCTTGATTTAAAGATTAAGTGATGTTTGCGGCTTACGTAAGATCTCGTCCCCTTTAATGGACGCATTAGGCTTATAGACCTTAGAGTGCTGCTATCAAGTTATTTTTCACGGGATCAAAAATTCTGTTTCCTATTGATACCATTTATTTTCTGAACGACATTCTGCAAAAGGTTATCGTGCATTTTAAAGGAAGAATTATTTAAATTCTAGAGAATTTCTTTACAAGTTCTGTATCAGATAATATCACGGAAAGAAATTTTAAAAATTAATTTAAGGAAGAATACATGGTAATAGAGTGTTTAAAATAAATAAGTGGTAAACATATTAATTCAAACACTGGCTGTATTTATAAAAATTGCTTATTTCATCAAAAATGTGTTCCTTCAACGTCGATAGAACACGAAGAATAATCAACCTAATAAATGAATTGATTTCTGAAGGTAGATGTACCTTAGAAATATCCTCGCCGCACGTATCTGAACCGTTGTAGTATCCTCGTTACTTTGAGTCTTGAAAATAGAAAACTATTACCGAATTGCTTTTTATCCAGAAATTCACACATATATACGTATACAATTACTCTATATATGAATAGAATAAGAACCTAGAATATATATTTGAACTTCAACATATATAAATTCTATTATTCGTATCGCTATCGGATATCAACTATCTATAAAAAGATCGTGTTCTATAAAATATGGACGAATCATGGATATGAAGACATTGGATTTCTAAAATATCGGTAATCTGAGCCACACAAACATTCAATGTTTCCGCAGACCGGGAGTTTACATTCCGGAAGCATTTCCTTTCGACGCCTTGTCGTCTGAAGCTACGTTCGATATGCCAGGACACATTGCATGGCCATGCACTTCCCTGCCGGAACTCATATCAGTCTCATACATGCGTGCGTTCCACGTGCATGAGGCACAGGTTTGAGTAAACACCATAGGCTAGAAAGGTTGCGCGAATCCAACCAAAGATCCCCGGAAAATGTCGGGAATTCAGAGATGCGCGATGCAATGTTGCTATTTCTTCTGCTTGAGAAAGGACAGATATGAAACATGACATTCAATTACGTTTAGTTTCTATTGCGTTTCGTGGTTCCCTAAACTTCCTTCGTATTCGATGTTGGAACCGTGCTTTTCCAACAGCGATGTAAAATTCAACTCGCTTCGAATATAATCTCATACCGATGACTGTTTTGTTGGAAAATGCTACGTACTGTTTAACTCTACCGCGATCCTCGATTTCTTCTTTTATATGTCTCGAGCTCGCGGAACAAGGCACACTACCGATCTTTTCATATTTTTCTTAGATTTAAGAAATTTTTTGGCCGAACTGAGCTGAACTGTTATGAAATTCTGATTGATTTTGTGAATACGAGAAGAACGAAATTCTTTAACCGTTATAAATTATCAAAACCAACGTAGCTAATATTTAAGAAACTAGAACTAAAATAGAACCGGAGTTTATTTTACCTTACGAACCCTTTCTCTGGAAAGCTCTGAGGTGGTATTAAACGTGTTAGTTATTAACGAGACGAGTGGAAATTTGTAATAGTCAAATATATTAAAGTTACTTCAAGTACAAGTACAGAGATAGTGTAGGTCGGTTATAACTGTCGTTCGTATGACTCGCTATGATAATTCGCTATATTCGCTATACTGGTTCGTTTTCTCTATACTGTCCTCCTAGAGAGGACGCTCGTCTATTTATATTGTCTGGCGGACTTACAGAAGGTCGTATTTCGTTCACATCGACGATTGCTCATAAGGGCGATACTGTTTCTGTCTGGAGTTCGTTTATTCTAGAACTTCGCAAATCCAAAACAGCGTTAATACTCCAAGGCACAACAACATCAGTCACTCTCGATTCGAATCGTCCTACGACTCTACGAATTTCTAATTGTTCGAAAGCAAATATGTTTCTTCACAGACCAGAAAGGTGAGCAGAATAAAATAAGTACATTAAATTATTACGATAGAAATTTATATTAATGTATGTGTTATGATTTTCTGGATTTTTTAATCAATTTTTTTTTGGTTTTTGTCAATCATTTAATATCATTTAATACAAAAATAATAGCAATGAAATAAAACAATAAACAAAAAAGAGAATAATAATAATAATAATAATAAAGTCATATTCAACGTTTTTCGTCTCTGTTGCACTCAAGAAACAAGCGAACCGAAGAGATAACAGTCGGCATTCCCAGAACACCCACCTCCCTTGATAATAGTCTCGAGTCTGCGTCTATTAAGCAACGAACATTCTACTGTTCCTCATTATATACAGTCACGAGACATATGAAAAATAAAGCATTCGTATAAAAAGTATTATATATCGTATAAAAACATAATATCATTTCTTAAAATAGTTACTAAAAAAAATGTAAAATACTCTTACTTTCAAAGTACGAAGTATCTTCTACGCGATATTGTTTTTCATCTAATATACTATATAGAGTAGTAAACATATAAATAGATGGAAAAGTACATGGCAATTGAATTTTTTTATATGTACATTTTATTATCAGAATTCTTTGAATATTCATTACAGTTATGCGAATATTTCATTTTACTTAATTTAAAAATAAATTTATGTCGTTTATATTCTTGCCTCGAATATCTATTATAATTTTGCGAATATTTTATTCCACAGCGTAATGATAATCATTTCGAAATAAATAGTACATATACATATTTTACGTGAGTTATGTAAACAAAATGTTTCACTTAAATGTTCACTGCTGTATAATATATACAGTACAAAAATTAATAACGCATATAAACGAAAAAAGTCCTTCTTCAAAATGGAAATATAAAAAACACGAAATTCCGTAGAAACCGAATTTATTATTAAGAAAGGCATAAATTATAATGAATGTCTATCATCATATTAATTGTTAACATTCGTTAATAATACATGGTATTCCATTGCAATAAAATCGCATTTGCTCGGTGGAATTAAATCGATTTATGAGAGAAAATCCGTTTCAAATGTCTCTGATACATAGTACCAGGCTCCTTATTATTTATGATATTACATTATACTGTATCACTGTCTCAATAATTAATAGTCGTATTCCCGTTTTCAACTTTCCTCCCGATAAATGCAAAATACTAATGCATGGATACGTTCGATGTTAAAGTAGTTCTACCAATTCACTTTGACGTCTACGTCTTCACAACTTATTTGTATAGTACTGTGTAAATATGTACCTAATCAGGTTCCCGATCTCTGTTTCAAGAGTATATACCCAAGAGGATGCACATTACGCTTCTGTAGTTTGTGTTATGGTAGTATAATTAATCAGCAAAAGGATTTGGCAAGAATACTAAAACGATTTAATGGAAAGATATAATGTTCACTTTTGTTCAAATACAGGTTCAAATACTCAGTAGTATAGCATAGTTAAACGCGAGTAAACAGTTTGCAGACGTGTGAGGATCAGATTATATATTGGATATTGCAAGATTAATCCACAGATTGCCTTGGCATCTGTGCCATTGAAATATCGTAAAAACTCTCAATTCTACGAAATGGGAATTATCTTATTTTAGCTGAAGTAAATTTACCTTCTCTTTGTGTAAAGAACTAGGAATCGTTTAAAAATATTCTTAAATATCATAATAATAGGTTATTGCATATTTTGGTAATATTGTCACGTGAATCGCGTGGATCAAACAAATTAAATAATAATTTTAGATATCTTCCTTTTTAATCCAAAATAATGAAATTCTATTTTACCATTGTCGAAGAAATAATCTTTTTTTTGGCGAAAATAAGAATGGAATAAGAAAGCAGCAAGTAGAGAATGAAATGAGAGAGTAATTTAGAAAAGATAGATGCTAAAGTAAAGTTTTGTTTACGTTGTGTAAAGATCCAGATTAATGGAACCACATCGTACTAAAATTTGCTTTGGAGTATATGTAACCAGGCGTCCCATAAGCGCAGGTACTGAAACCAAATTAATGTAACGAAATATCTAATATACATACGTTCCATGGTTGGCTAACTGGCTACCCTGAAATTGCGTTTCAGATATTTGGTCAGAAGCCAAGAATCTTTGCTACACCATGATATGTACTATATAATTGCTATTTAACACTGAATCTACATAATATCTTCTATATATACATAAAAGAATTTTAAAAATAATTATATATAACTAGATTGTAATTATTTAGAATGTTGTTTAGAACATATTTATTAAACTCTAATGTATTTTTCTTATAGGGCATTTTGTATTGGAAAATGACAGAGTTGAATCATTAAATTACCCTAAACGTGAATTTAATTGTAAAACGGGAGTGCTGAACTTCATTTGGAAATTGAGTAAATTAATTTATTTACTCATTTCAATCTCACTTTATCCATATCATTCGATCGATGAAGACAACTGATAATGGGAGAATTACAATGGTTATTTTTTCTAGTAAACTACGAATCAGGTAACAAATACATATATTTCCACGTAATACAGCCTAAAAGAAAAATGGATCTATATAAAAAATTAAGTTGAAAATATATATAGACTACATTTTTTCATACAGAATTTTATTTCTAAATAAATCGATATGAAGATTCATCGAGTACACTTATTCATCATTTACTTTCTACCAGCTCGAAATCAAATAATTAATCGAAGAAGCACAAATACTTCCACCAATTCTCTACGTTTATATAGAAGCGTACTTCGTGAATTCGTTTTATTTACTTTGTAGATAGCCGACACTTCGCGGATTGACTTCAATCGTACTTCTCCTTCCTTTATTATCTACAAAATCACCATTTCCTCTTAGTAACTTTCAAGACGAAATCCTTCAATCAGTTAGCTCTCCCACTAATAAAAACTGTCCTTCCATCTTACTCTTGAATTCTCGCTAAGCAACGAAAAATACGTATTGTTAGTTCTTTTGTAGTTCGTCGGTTGCGGTGCTCTTCTATTCCCCTGCATTCTATTCGACTCGTTAGCTTCTTTGTTCTAGCTTTGTGTTTTCATCTCACCTCTTCTCTCCCTCTCTTCTGTCTTTTTTTTTTTTTTTGTTATTTCAACCGTACTCTCGATTCTTCCTTTTTTTCTAGATACTGGTAGATAGAACTAGCGGATACGCGTTTTTAATTAAATAACGTGATCCCGCAACGTAAAATACCAGCGATTTGTTCCATTCTTCTCATTGTTGCTCTATTCCTCGTATTCGTGCTAACTCTTTTTCTTTTAAGGTGCTGTTTGAAGGAAATCGCTCCGCAATTAGTTCGTATTAAATTTTGGTATGCTAAGTGTCATTGCAAGGATGTTGAAGCTAGACATAGGGTGATTTTTACTATACTAAGAATTTTTATAATATAGTACATACAATTGCCTAAAAGTCAGAATCTTTCAAAATCCTGTGAAATAAATTTCAAAATTTATTAAAATCCCGTAAAAACGCACCGTTGTAAATCCATAAAATTTCTATGAAAAATTGCAAATGTTATTTTGACTATTCGTGCTAAAAATATCCCAAAATGAGATATTTGAAAAGTACTGAGAAAAAATGAGAATCCGTGGTGGAAGGAGAAGAGAAATGGCGAGATGTGACAAAATTTCATATTCTAATCCATCCTATTTATTTCTTTCAAGTGGCTGTATCCATTCGTCATGATTTTTGCATGCCGCTTAAATCACGTGAAACCCATTTGTTCATTTTCTTTATCCTTCTTACTCGAACCAAGTGACGAATGATAATATTAGAAAGAATGGCTTATTTTCATTTGAAACGCTATTTTCCTTTGCTGCCCCTAATAAATTACTGAAAACCAAAAGAATTACAGTTTCTGCAGTAACTAGAATTTTCTGTAAATTCATACTTTCATAGATACAATTAAAAAAGTAGGGCCTAAGCAAAAATATGATTTACTTAATAAATATTTTATGTGTTTTGTTATGTTGTTTTGTAATAAATATTTTATGTCTCGTGTGCATACTTTTGTATCTGTAAAATTCTCCTAGAATTGCATAAAAATCCGCAATCAAGTAATAACATTTCTCTAACTATTGCGCAAAGTAACCGCGTGAAAATTGCCAGCGTGAAAATGCTCTAATCTGCCAATGCATACGTATTTACATATATATTTCAACGAAGCTTTTGACATTAGATGTGCTTCCTTAACCGAGAAATCGTGTTCAAAGTGGAGCAAGCTACAGCCGACACTAACGGGAAAATCTCGATGCTAGAAATTCCTACTTTCGCGTTTGCGACTACTGTAAATTTTACTTTTACGCGAGAACTTCACAAACGATATTTTACCGTGTAATATTGCTGCAATCATATGTTTATCTTTGTTGTTCTTAATACGAAAACAAAAAAAGACATATGATGACAGTAGAATCGCATGGAAAATGTCGCTCGCATAACGTTCAACCTTACGTCGAGTATAAACTAGACACAACAGTTTCAGTGCGGCATACAGTGGGCAAAAATCGAGATAATTACTGTTCGATTTTGATTTTATTATTCGATGATATCATCAGTCTGTAAATAAGTAACGTAAACGTGAACAATAATTCCTTGAAAAATCTGTAAAGAATTAATGAAAATTGTCTGTACATGAAAATTTAATCATTTGAGAATTAGCTCACCCATTTATTATACATTCTTGCTTGTCAATTCTTGTTACATAGTGTTTGTTACAGCTTAGATATGGAGAATTTTAACGAAGATAAGTATAAG
This sequence comes from Bombus vosnesenskii, assembly GCF_011952255.1. Lineage (NCBI taxonomy): Eukaryota > Metazoa > Arthropoda > Insecta > Hymenoptera > Apidae > Bombus > Bombus vosnesenskii. The sequence goes on from NW_022882923.1 coordinate 103,564, forward strand.
TTTAATTTCTAATTTAATAAAGATGTATACTAGTTTTTTACTAAATATATGTTTGTAATAAATATCCTGTAACAAGTATCATCTTCAGATTGGTTTCAAACTTGACCAATATGATCACAACAGCGTTAATGAAATTTTTAAATGATTTATATAATATTATGAATACAATATGGGTATAAAAGCTTTCTATTCTAAGCCGATATAAAATATTTCAAGAACAAAAATTTTTGTAAATAACTAATAATAATTTCAATCGTCCAGAATCCAAACGCTTGTCCCCAAACTTGGAGTTCTAACAGAACCAAAGCTTAACCTTGACAACCCTACAATCGTAATTATTAGACCGCGCGTATATCCCAACTTGTCAGCGTAGTCAAGTAATTTTGGTAGTCATTAACATTTCTGTATGAACTACATATAAATGTATATGTACATGTGTATATTCTCCTGGAAACTTTATTCCAAGTTCCGCCATGATTATGACAATGTTTTGAACGGGGAACTTACGCGAATGCAAGCACTTCCGTCTTGGCCCGTGGCAACAATTAACGCCGTTAGGAGTCCATTCGCGCTCATTAGCGATCTTCCAGTCATGTACAAGTCCCAGACGAAACTTCGAAGTTCTCACGCTAGGCTTCTGATGTTTTGTTGTTTGCGAGAATTTAATACCACCAACAAATAATAACTTTATTGTGACGGCCACGAACTTTCAAACTTTTACCATTTATCGTTCGTTTCGAATGTTTATGACGACTGCTTCCAAAACTTGGTTAAACGTTAGGGATGTTATTCTAAGAAACCGAAACATTCCGACTCGCTATTAATCATTCATTATTATCAACTTCAACGTTTAATTCAAAGCTAATGATCTCGGCTTTTGTTGCGACCTCTCAACTAAGTGGCAATCAGTTAAATTGCAATTGTTCTATTGGTGTCGTGAACCTTGAACGATATTAACGCTCGAGGTACAGGGAGATTAAAGATTTCTAGTATGCTTGTGATTTTTATGTTTAGTATGAAACGTAAGTTTAGTTTAAACGGAAGTGAGAGTCTACAAACGTAAGCGTGAGCGTGTTGAACATAACTTTAAGCACCTGGTGTTTATCATATATTGTAAGTGTCGATCTATGAGGTGGGTTTTCGTCAACGTTTCCTGTGAGTTGCGAACCTGTGTCTGTCTAATCTACGATTGTCGAACTGTCGCGGGCGTCTCACAACTGTGCCTCTTGTGCGTACCTGGTCGAGGGTGCGTAGCGTAACTCCCGTTAGCGATATTGTCCGATGGTCTGTTGTCGAGTTCTCATCTGATGTCGAAGTTTATGACACGTTTGCTATTGAGTGGGCCCGTCGAGCGCTTAATTATGTTGTCGACGTGGTCCGAGTTGTAGACTTTATAATGTAGGAAATTCCAACTTTTCAAAAATAACAGATGCGTCTGCGTCGTAAACTGAGGATAATTTTATATCCTCAACAGTTTTCGATTTAGCTAGCTAATAATTTTCACTAGAGTTTGCTCATTTTTATATTTCAAATCGAACTTCTTTCATTTCATTAAACTCCAAGCTTACCGTCCATATTTCTTTTATATTGTTTTGGTATTCTAGAGGACCTGATCACGGAGAAACTCTGTGAGAAACAACGTGGCAATTATCGTAGACCTTCAATCAGATTAGTGTTTAGTAAAATTTAATAAACTAAGACCGTTGAACGTTTGTCTTCCTTGACAACTCTACAAAGAATGTTCGTTCTCTGTGTCGTGGTTACAAAACAATCGATTCTCTTAGCCCACAATGTAGTACCTGGGGGAACCTAATTTACGACACCCTGGAGTTTTCAAGCCAAGCTTTCTCTTCCTAAATTCCATGGTACGAAAAACCGAATGCTTGAAGTTTCACGTTTTCTTATACGGCGTAATCGAATTCTCGGCTGCATAGTAGATTCAGTCATGCAGTGATTTGAAGATACAGCTATTCTGCTCTACACAGTAGATTCTGTCACCCATTGATCCGACCACACAATGGTTTAGTCGTTTAGTAGATTCGGACGCAAAGTAAATTCGGTCACGCATTGATTCGACCACACAATGATTCGACCACACAATGATTCGAATGCGCATTGATTCAACCTTACAGTGATTCGGCCGCGCAGTAGATTCGGTCACGCATTGATTCGGTTCCACAATGATTCGATCACGTAGTAATTCGGGCGTGTAATAGATTTGTTACCATAGTGACTCTATCGCGCAGTAGATTCGGCAACGCGGCATCCGACCATGCGGAGGATTTAGTCACGCGGTACATTTAACCGCGCAGTAGATCCGGCCACGCACTGATTCGGCCACGCACTGATTCGATAGCGCAGTGATTCGATAGCGCAGTAGATTCGGTAACGCCGTGATCCGACCATGTAGGAGATCTAGGAACACAATATATTTGATCGCGCAGTAGATTCAGTCACGCATTGATTTGGTATTTGGTGATGTTCTAGATTCGATAACGCAGTGATCCGACCGTGCACGGAATTCGGTCGCGCAGCGATTTATTTGACTACGCAATGATCCGTGCGTCTATGGAAAGTTTCTAAAAGGTGATTTCTCAAAAATTATCACATCGCTTTTACTAACTTCTTGTACCGGATTACAAATTTAAGTTGATTATGTAAAATGTCGTAAAGAAGAATATGACATCTATTCCAAAATTGTCACGATCGAATGAAGTATTTCAGCGACTCAGCCACGCGATAATCCGTTTTTAACAGATAATTTTTTAGAATTCTCTCACACTTCCACTAAGCTTTCGTATCGAATTTCGAGTTCGAGCCTAAATCTATATACCGCACTCTAGTAACAAGAGGGGTGGAAACGAAGGTAGAAGCGTCGGTGGGGAGGGTGGTTGAGCGAGGTCGAGGGGAGGCCGTAACCCATAAAGAGTCGCTACTAGTCGCTGCCGCGGCAGTAAGCATCGCGTCGTCCATCGAGGATGCGGTATGCGGTGTCTCTCTGCGTCAAGATTGACACGTGGTTGCTCGAAATACGAACACGTAAATTCCATGTTCTTGCTTTTAGTATTTATTTCTTCGTTCTTACGCGAATGTCTAATATAATAATGACAACGATTGCAAATTGAAAGATAGAAAGAAACTCGAAGTATATGAGTGTTGTGTCATTTTTTTATTGGAATATCATCACGTTCGTTTTCGTGACTGTGTGATGTGAATTATTTCGTATACAGAACTGATTACTATACGTACGGAGATGATCGCAAAGGTTCATCATGAGTAAGTTTTTCTTTACTGTAAAGCGCTGTACATAGTTGCTTATGCTGGTACATATTGCGAGTTTGCTGGAAGAGCGACTAAAGTAAGAAAAATGAATTCAGGAAATTGTTTCGAAATAGGTAATTGGTAATTATTCAAGCGTTTAATAATCAGAAAATTATTTCTTTTACGATTTGGTTAATACATAAATAGATTTTTAGAGTCTTTAGTAAAATATCGTTTATGTGTGTTGTTAAGTTATTAAAAAAAAGATCAAATAGTTTTCACATCGTGACATGCTTTTTGTTAAGCAGATTAATTTTACTGGACAGAGCAGACAATTTTTTAGATTTGTTAGATATGTCATTTTCCTAGCAAACCGACGATACGTCGATTTAAAACGAGATTAAAACTGTGAAAATTATTACAAGTAAGATAAAATCTCATTAAATCGAATGATAATTTGAGGAAATTTGAGTTAGTAGATAAAATATACTGATAATTAGATAAAACATCCTTACGTAAGGTACTAAATTCTTTAAAAGGAAGGTTATTGTATTTTACAATTTAGTCCAATCTTCCACTAACTTCGTGATACCCAGTCACGTATGAGCAACGTTGTCTGAATAAAATATTCAGTAGGTAAAAAACGATGATATGAACTGAGCAAAAGCTCATAACTTTATCCTGGTATTAACGATCCTTAACTTCATTTCATCCCATTAACTTCCTTTTATTTTTTTATATCTTTTAGTTAAAATTAATTAATTTAAAGGATTAGATATATATATATATATTCCCTGCTTTACATTTAACACGATAAAATATACGATAAAATGTTTTCTCAGTGAAGAGAAATCAGATAGCTATTTAAATCAGACATGGAGTTACTAAAGCAGCTGCGGCATAACTTCACGCTGCCATGATTTATGTACTTCACTCAGTCTAGTGGGATCAGTTCGAATAAAGACCTGAAATTTTGATGAATGTTAAGGCAGAACTTTCGCGATGTAACTTAGTAACTGCTTGCAAAGTTGGTACTTGTGACATTAAAACTGTTTTATAGAAATCTTCTTGTAGCAGAAGCTCAAATATAAAGTTTATTTAATTTAATCATTTTTCCTGATGTTTCATGCTTTTTCCTTTCTCCACTTTAATTAATACTTCGTTGCACTTCGAACGTTATCTAAAAAGACACCTTAATTAAATTCAATATTTTTTGTTTTCTGAAACATCCGCACTACCTCGAGATACTGAGAACCAATAACGTGGAAAACCTCTATACGTACGAGACCTATTACGACTTATCAAAGGCTAAAAACGAAAAATATTTGAGTGCGTCATTCTTTTGTTGCGTAACCAATTTTTCCAATTTTTCTATTTATTTTAGCTTTTGTTTTTATTTTAAAGCGATACTCGATCTTGAAACGTATTTTTTTTCCCGATCCAGATATCTAAACGACTCAACTCTATACAATAGGCAAATACTAAAAAAAAGTTTCACGGTTTTACATTTTACACTTGTAAAAATCATGCTGCGTGCTGTTTCATCGTGAGCTGTACGTAGGTACAATATTTCTATATTTTTAAGTGTTGTTCACTTCCATCGATTCGACAGTGGGATGAAACATTTGACGTGCTGTGGAATCTCTTCGTCAAATGGAACGTTAAATTGAAGTTAGCCCCTTTATAGTTCTCTATAGCTAAACTTGTTCCATTTCTTAGATTATTCTGTGCTTAAAATTATTCCATTTTTAATTCCTAACTACAAGCAATTCGTGTCTGAGTAAGAGGAATGTAAAATTTTATTTTATTATTCCTCGATATGTCAAGGAATTAAAAAATAAAGAAAATAAACGCTTTAAATGAAAACAAAATAATTTGACCAATAAAAGTGCATTATTAGATAGCATAGTCACATTTTATTAATTGTTATAATATAAAACAACCTCGAACAATATTGGCAAATAGATCGAAGGTAACATGCCCGGGGTTATGATAAAAATTCTGAGAAAGAGACGTCTGTAACTCGGGGTTAAGGCTAACGTATCGTTCGACGTATCCAAAGATTTTGATCGGAAAAGATATCTATCCCGACTGATAGATGTAGCAAGAAGGTCAGATGTAATTTTAGAGATATTAATATTTTTTTGTTATTAATATTTTATCTGCTGAATAATCTACGAAGTGTTACTTTTAACTAGAATCGAGTTAAACGTTGCGGAATGCCAAAGTTTCGAATAACTTCTAGATATCAAAATTTGATCGGCTTACATACCACTGGAAACCAGTATAGTTAATAATGGTATATATGAAATATTTCACATGGAAGGAATGCAGTCATTGGATGTGACTTAAATCTACCTAGAGGTTCACTAGCATAAAGAGCGCGTGTTTCATCTCCGTGGAGAATTCGTACGCAACAGTCTTTATTACGTAAGATTACCGGTACGGTAGAATATAATGAGAAAATACATAACAGAATTAGAGCTAAGATACAAAGGCGAGATCTCACGAATGCTATTTTTGAACATAATCTCGAGTAATATTTAAGAAAGAAAAAAAGGGTAAAGTAGGGGATAAAATAAGAGAATAAAGATCAGAGGGATTGAGAAATAGCGTAGAGGAAAATAATATACTGGCGCAAAAAGCCGGATGTTTCCGAAATAGATAAAAATGAAGAGAGAGATAAAAAATATTTAATCCACGTAAATGATGAAATGAATATTTTCACTGTAATTTTATAAAATATAATAATGGACTACTATTTTGGTGAAAAATTTTATATCAACCATGTTTTGACTTATTTCGAATCAATTTATTCACCTCGTCGTAATTGTATGCTAAGAAAAAGCGCACAGAACCTTTTACTCGTTACAATATTTATTAATATATTCACTGTTAAAAATCCTAAGAGATGTGTTTTGTATGGAAGTAGCGCCTTTGCGTTTATCGCAGAATTGGCTGTACTAGATCATTCATTTCTACTTAACGAATAATTATACTGCGCGAAACAATTAAACAATCGCCACTATGAACCGTTGTAACACAAATTCACGTATTACTCGTATGATATCGAAATAAAGCAAACAAGCAACAAAATCAAGATCAAAGTCAATAAAATAGAATATTTTCTATATTAATGATTCTTTTATATAAATTATATAATAAAATTAAATAATGGGTTGGTGCTCCTTTATAAACAATGGCGAACTACATCGCGTAATGTATTTAAAAATGCACGATTTCGTTTAAGATAGTAAACTCGACATCTTCTAATGTCAAATATATCCTGTTTGTAAACTTGAGCGTTTCTCGGTGGAGGCAATAACTGAAGAGGATGTGAATTAAAACGATACAATCGGGTGTCTCACCACGTGTAGTATATCTTTGATAAGAATTCATTTAATCATGCTTAGATAGAAGTTTCGCAGAAGTAATCGTTGTCAGGTTCGATGAAACGAATTTGTATTAAGAATGCGCGATAAATTCTATCGAGTAATTTGTACAATAGCGTGGCCAAGCGGCAGTAACGAATCTCCCCGGTGTAATTACGAAGGGTGCCGTAACTCAGAAAAGGTGGAGTGTACGTAAAAGGGGTTCCGTGTAAGCGTGGGGCGTAATCATCCGAAGAATGAGTTAGGTAACTCGAGAAATCCGCACGTAAGCCTCGCGAGTAAAAAGCGCGATGAATTGCAAGAACTTGGGAGCTCGTTCTCGTGACTTTTTCCTTTGAATTATAGCGATCATGGGTAGAGGGTGTAGTCGTGTCGCGCGAACCGCCGCTTTTTATCTTCACGTTCTTTATTATTTTCAAATTTCTTGCGATTTTTCGAGTCTGCAATAATCCCGGATCTACATAAAACGATACTTTTTGCCGAAATAATTTATAATACGGGGACTGGATACTGGATTAACACGTTCATCGTGGAACTTGCACATGGGAGAATTTTATGTGCATTCGTATGTGCATTAAATAAGTTATCGTGGAAAGATTGATCCGTAAATGGGTTATTGAAGCTACTTAAAAAAGTATACACACAGTTATTTGCGAGCACACAAATTAAGATTGGGTACAAATTATTTATTAGTAAAGAAAATAGCAGAGCTTTTTTGGAATAAATTATTCTATTAACTTTCAATTTACCTACAAAAATTGCAGTTACTAGTTTTTAATTAAGGAATTAATGAAAAATCCAATATATGCAAATTAAAAATAACGTAATAAATGTCAATCGAAAATTTGTTTCCAACCAATAAATTAATTAATAATTACGATATATTTTATGTAAATAATCGATAACGAGTCTACTTCAAATATATGGAATGCTAGTTTTTTTTTCGATTTCTAAGGCTGAAACGCTTAACTATTGTTTATTGGAGCTGCCATAACTTCATACTAATTGAATAATAATATTACGTTATTTATTCAACTAAGAATTTTGTTAAATTCGTTTCCAAATCTACCACTCTAATACCTTGAAGAAATAATCATACGATTTCGTGAAAAAAATTTCACGTGGCTGATTTTTCTAAAAGCAGAGGATATCAGAAATCTTTGCCATTGTGTTACACAATAAATACAAAGAAATTTTGAATTTCTATGATATTTTATTTACACATAAAGATAAATAATTATATAGGAATAAAATATATAATATAATATATTATAGAAAGAGAATTTTATTAAGTTCAACATTTTAATCATTTAATTTTATGCGTTTTTACAGATCGATACATTTAAAGAATACATAAAATGCATTATAACATAATTAGTCTTTTAACTAAAAGTTTTACGAGAAGAATACGGCATCAGGCACATCCTTTACATAGACATAGACATTTCCTTTTTATTCATAATAAATTTCAATAATTTTAGAATGACGAAGCAGGAAGTTCGAAGTACAGGAAAAGAATTAACGCATTTCATGCTTAATGCATCGATGTCCTTTATTCTCGGGCAAAATACGTATCGATGGGATTATAATTCCCTTTTTATCTTCCCTAATTTTCTCTTTCTTGATTCTCCTTTGAAATTCGCTTACACTGCTGACTACTTTTCAAAGGGTGTGGACGCGTCAGACTACTGCAAAAACTCTCTATAATTAAGTGACGTAATTAGCCTACGGGTAAAGAGACTGAGAAACGAGAATTGAGATCGGACTGAGAACACTTGGCACGGATTAAACGTAAATGCTGGAAATCAATGTATTGTCGTGTTCAACTATCTCATACTGATAAAGAAAGTGGCTGCATTGAATGCTTTTAACGTAACTTTCGACTTTTCAATTTTCAGTTCAAACTACAACTGTACGAATTATATTTGAGCAATTTTCTTAATTTCTATCTCGATTAATATAAAATCTATAGATTCCTGAAGTTTTATTCTGAAATACGTATGAAATATTTCTTTTTCTATTTTTATTGCGACTCTCCTTTTTTTTTTATCGCGTTTCAGCATCGTAGTGAATAACAAGGAGGTATAGCTAGAAAATCAAACGGTACAGAACGCATTTTCTCTGGAAGATATTTCAAAAAATCGTTGAAAAACAAACGAAACCAATGTGCAAAACTGCATTTCAACGTATACACTGTCAAATTTGTTAATGCTTAGAACAATTGGAGAGATAAACAATTTTATTTATTTTAAACTGCAATGCAATATTTGGATATTTTTATGCAGAACGTTATTTAATTCACGAGGAATTACTTAATATAAAAATATGAGATAAAAATGTGAAACAATATTCATTGTTCAAGCTTCAGATTCGAATAAATCTATGTCAAATATTTATCGAACATACTAAAAATAATATGTATATAAAAATTGATAGGGAAACACAAAATCGTAACTGGCAGATATTTCTGATGACAAGTTGTACATTTTTCCGATATTTATAGTGTATACCACCACGGAAATAAATACTTTCTATTGTAATCCTTGTTATTCATTATTCAAGTTGTAACGTTCTCGAATCAATAGATTTTTCGTAAATTTTAGCAAAACTTTTGTAACAAATTTTGTTCTAAATTCATCCTTAGAGATCTCATTTTCTGTGACTGCTTATTCCTCGCAATTTCTAAAACTAATCTGGAACATCGTTATTCTCGAATTGCGAGCGGAAACGTTCAAAAGACCATGATCGGTCAAATGAACTCTCTAAAGCATCCAGCGTTATTTCGAGGAATAGGAAAAATGTCTCTACCAGTGTGACGCTACCTGAGGGAACTATACATTATATCAGATAACCAAGGAAGTTCTGCCGTTTCTCTTATGACAGAAACAAAAGATGCGAGAAATGTAGAAAAACACCAATCCGTTCATCAAAATACCTTCACACGCAATTATATATTTCCATGAAAAACAAGCTCGTAAATATCGATTTTACAAAGTTCGCAATTTTGCCAGGTGACAGATTTTTATTCATTTGAAATTTATATTCAATCCTTTTTTTACTTTAACTGAGTGGTATTTGTCCGTTAATCATTCAATTCTTCGTGATGGAAATTACTAAAAAATTCCATTTTGTTCTGTTCGCAGCGTTTTACAAAGGATTAAGGAGGTTCACAATGCCATCCATTTTCCATGTAGCCAGGGATTGATATATCATTGTCAGGTGGTAAACTATACTTTGGATTAATCGTGGAAGATATAATAAATGTTGCTCTGGAACGTCTCTGTTAGAAAGAGTCCATAAATAAAACTGTGCCAGTTACCATCCTCGAATCATCTTAAGAAAATCCAATGTTCTATATTGTCACACTGAATACAGACTAATTGAAATAAAGCTACACGATGCAAGAGGACATCATCGCTATATCATCTCTGAAGAAACGAGCCACTGAAATTCTCATGTAATAATTCTCTCTCTGGGAACATTCATTGTGGAATATCTTAAAAAATACAATTCATATCAACAAAGAAAAATTTATTTTTTATGGAAAGAGAAAAAGTAGCAAATAATACGAAAACGTAAAGAATGGCAAAAAATATCGTGTGACTTGAATATAATGATAAATATCGAGGGAACATAATTTGAGAAAGTTTGGAAAGTACATTAGAATAGGACGTCCAGGATGTCCTGTGAGAAGGCATCGCGGCGTCTCAAGTTCTTGCTCAGCAAGACTAAGAGATTAGGTTTGAGTACCGACGAGGTTGTCGGCTTGCCAGCGGCCAAAAGACTATTATCTGCCCGTGTGACTGCAGCCTCTACCGTATGGACGATCTTGGCCATGATCGCTTTAATCCTTGGCGGTGGTACGATATTAATCTTCTTCTGTGCGCCTTGTGTTACTAGGAGCAGAACGTGAGGCACGTTGTGTCGATAATCGTCCCAAAATTCATCAGGTAATTGTTCATCACATAATCGTTTACGTAATTGATTTATACGTGAGGAAGAGTTAGTGCAATTTCGTTAACTTCGCATTTATAATCAATGAATGAAATACACGTAAATAATATTCGATTGAAAATTAAATGAGGATTTTGAGAATTGTTGAACCACCGCTTTAGGATAATATATTACTTCCATATACTCTTATATATTGCAACAAATTTCCGATAAATCTCAGCTTTTCACTTATTCTTGTATAATTTATTGTGATGTGGTTAGTGAAGAATATAACGGAAGGTTCGTTGTATATTGTTATGCGTTGAAAAGTTTTGTTCTCTAAGAGGAAACGAATCTATCGTTGCGAAATTTTTCAACGCGAATACTTATTTTATAAGGAATAAATATCTTTAACGAACAAATAAAACATTTGATGTTTTCATAAATTATTCCATGAAAGTAATATTTTATTACAGCACACGAGCATAAAGTTTCATCGAATAAAATCAATGCACGAACTGTACTCAAATTGATATACCGATTATGACTGTCGTTATTCGCGTGAATTACTAATTTAGAATTGCGAAATTTATTTATGGTCGATTGGTATCTTGCGTCGGCCAGCCCCGTAACAAGCTGCGCAACGAAGCGCCTCAATTATTTTACGGTTGATTAAATTTACATAACACAATAATAATCACTGAGACCAGGAAGTTATTGTAATTAGTTGCTGATATATTGATTAAACAGGGGTAGACATTTTGATGTACGTCAGGCAAAGTGCCACGTAACTTAGAAGTACATTGGCGGTAACGGAAATTATTTCACACAATTCAACAAAGAAAAACATCGATAATTAAAAATAGAAGGGGAAGAAAAACACCGTTGAAATATTAACTTGGAATTTTCTAAATTTTAATCATTTATGTATCCCCACGTTCGATATTGTTATTCAAAATATCTAAAAAAAAAAAAAAAAAAAAAAGACAAAACAAAATGGTTTACACGCGATAGTGTTGAAATTTCAATATTAAAAGTTGCTTTTAATAAAATCATTTCACTAAGTGTTCTTGATATTTTACGCTTTATTTATGCTCACTCGAATATAAACCTCCACTTGTATTATTCTGCATAAATTATATGGTAGTTATTATTGAGAACATAGACAACATAGAACACAAATTGATATTTTCCAAACTACCCAATAAAGCCAAATAAATAAATTTCTATTTTTTATTTCTAGTTTCTCTCTAGTATTAGTATTAGTATTATACATTCTAGTATTAGAATGAAATAAATTCTTTTCTTAAAATATCGCGACTCGTGTTATGTTATTACCAATTTTATTTGTTTAGACACATAGTGAAATGGATTTGATAAAAATGTCTCATATAAATGAAAAATTTTGCTGTGTAACATATAAAAGATAACAAGGAACATATTTAGTGCGTTGTCTTTCATTTCACATGCAATTATTAATACTATGAATCGAAATAAAAGACAGATAGAAGAGCAACGTGATAAAAGCAAAGGTTTCCAAGGGAAAGCGTGTTTTACGAAGATTTCTATGGCTGAAAGCTAGGTTAGTATATTTCAATAGTAACAGAACCGAGAAAGGGAAATTTCGCGCATTCGCGTTTCAGTCAGTCGAATCAGACGGAACATACATGAGCGGATTTAAAAAAATTTACATAGCGAAAAGCGGTAGCTGGATCAAAGCGATTACCTGGTTTCCGGTCGAGTTGGAAGGAACGAAAGCAAAAACATAGTGGAAGGAAGCTACTCTCGCGATGATGATGATTCAAAGGTACTACTAAACAACGGAGTCAGTTTTTTGTGTTTTTACATCACATTTTACTGTACTGACTAAAAGCATTCGTACGAATTAATGTTACGATCTAGTAAAATATTTTGTCGTTAAATTGAACTTTAAGAGATATTACATTATTCTATACGAACTTGTAAAAATTACAACATTTGTGCTTTTTCATTATATCTTATTAGGATAAAGAATAATTTCCAGCTATTCTATATATAGAAGACGTATTTGATACTATATTAAAAGATTCTGCATGCACGAAATACAAATTTTTCAAAAGATTGATCCACCATATAGATATATTTTCTCACAACACAATTACCAAATTACGGATTTAATTAATATTGGAATTTAATTCTATGTTTAAGAAAGATTCCGATTGAAAAACTTACTAGAAAATATTTTAATTTAATACGATCTCTAAATTGTCTATTTTATAAATCTTGAATAACTTAACGAAATTATACATCTTAACTGAATCATATTTGTTACAATAAAAACCATAACTAGCTATTCTTTCAAATTCTTTCAAATAAGGCTGTTCTTTCAAATTTTCAAGTACGAACATCAAAGACGTTTTTGACATTACTAATACAAAAAAATAATTAAAAATTTTAATTTTAGTTCTTTTCCTGTTCTACGTTTTATATTTTTATCAATTGAAAGAAGTAGATTTACTGTCTTCTGTCAGGAATAATTCTATTTACGACCCTTACACAGTTTTTATGGCACCATATAAGAAACTGTGAAATAAAAGTGGTAGAAAAATTGCATTAATGTTACTGAAAGAGTTAATCCACTGGAAAGAAGAAATCTTTCAGTTCAGTGGAAACTTTCTATCAATGCGGTACATTTCATTAAATTTATTGCTCTAATACAGTGAGAACTAATTACGTACTTCTTGGGGCTAACAGATTTACGAGACGGACGCGAGCGTACAATGTCGAAACTCGTGTATTTTACGAACTAGCTACACCATGTTAGACTAGAAATTACATCACTCCAGCACATGCTCTGTATAGAGAACAGAGAACAGCTTTCCCTCCCTTGACGAATATCTCTGTAACTGCCTCTGTATTTGATAAAAGTGCAATACAAATGTTGTTACCCGTGACCATTATTTTTTGTTCACGATGCGTCAGATAATAAACTTTCACGACTGATTTAATACAAAAAAAAAAAAAGAAAAAAAAATAGTAACGTAGTAGAACAGAAAATTATTTGAAAAAGTTTCTCTTAAAATAACTGAAATCTCAAACAATTGGTATATCTGCATGTAAATTTCAGCGATATTTTTGAAAAATAACAATCACTGGTCATTGATAGGAAAAAGGGCGATGAGACGTCATATACGGCACAAAGAAAAGCTGTCACGTCTCGTCCAACTACATATTGGTTGAAAAAAGTCTTTTCTAATCTGGCCAAGAGATTCTCGTACACGTTCGAACAGCGTATTTGCAAGAGGATGAGGTTTGGTCTCTGCGAAGGAGATTGGTAGTTCGCCACAGTTTTGTTTGAATTTCAAACGAACTATTGCGATCGTTTCGATGAGACGACTGTGGTTACATTTATGTACACTTGTGCATATACGTACTAAAATAATCATTTTCACTTTATGATGAGATCCGAAGTTTAATTGCTTAAGGCTAGTATTCATCGTAATGTTTGAGTTGTGAATGAAATTGTTTTTAGTAATGCATATGTACTCATTATATATACATATATATCATCCAATTACAAAATGTAAATAGAAATACAATTAAAAAAGGTAAATATAATAAAATATTTATATTCAATCCTTCTCTAATGATTATGCAAATAAGTTTGAGAATTATAATTTCGTGCAATATAATATGCAGAATGTCTCGTTTAAACGGTACACCTAGGTCTCATCTGATTTAATTATTTTTACGCTGTTCCCATTTAGACACATTTTTTATGAACACGTAATATTCTAACTACTTTTTAATGTCTGTTTCAGATGAAATATGTCTGTCCTTTGGCTCGTGGACTTGAGCTAGAAAGTATTTTAAGATTTCATTTACATAATTAATCTAAGCGCGATATTCCTGGTCGACTGTAACCTTTCATACTTATAAGCGAAATTACAGAAAGAAAAGAATAAATCTTTTAACAAGGAGGGTGGTGAAATTAAAGAAAATTCGTAGTGTCCGTGTAAAGATACCAGAATAAGTTGTAAAGTCGCAGCGCGACCTTAGATCTTCCATAATTTTACGTAACTATTTGAATCAATCTTACCCGACGATATGTGAAAGTTGTGTAAAAGAAAAATTAGATATAAGAATGGTTTAAAATTGTCTGGACAAACCTCTGGTAAAAATTATTTTTTCTAAAGAAATGGAGGATAAATTTGACAATTTTGTTAGAAGCAACCATTCGACAATACGGCGTACAGATATAATCTTGCGTAGTTTCTTAACCACGATGACGAAAACATTTCATGGAAACGAATTGGTTTACTCTTGGGGAAATCGAATTTAATTGTCACTCGATTAGAACTTTGCTCAAATGTACGAATGAGTTTCTGAACGTTATATCGAAGCCATGTAAAGGATTACTTTTATATGTGACGAAATAAATTTTTAGTAAATTAGAAGTATTTGTTATTAATCACCCTTTGAACATCGAACATAAGAAAATTATTTAAATTTAGGTATCTTTGTCTAACTTTGTACAGGCAGGAATAACTTTTCCGGCAGATTGGATTAAGCGTTAGTTATTACATATTAATCATTCACAAAAGTCTTCGCACAGCTTATAAAAAGCCATTTCTACTTAAGCAAACAATTGAAAGCAGTTAAGCAGAAAAGATAATAAAATAATTCAAACTTTGCAATGAAATTTCGTAGCATTTTATTTTCATGAGAATAATCTTTTTATATGGTGTACGAAGATTTTTGCGAATATCTATTATTCTTCTCCTCTTTTCCATTCTTTGCAACTTTACATTTTCCTTTAAATTCCCACTCTTCTTTTCTTCCCTTTTTTCTCTCCTTGCTCTATATCTTAGTGTTTGGTCATGTTTTACATAACTATACTCTCTGTTTGTCCGTTGTCTTGTTAATCCCTCGATCTCTCTCTCTCTCTCTCTCTCTCTTCTTGCCTAACGAGAGTTTGGGAGTAACTTTGACCTGACCGTTGTACGTCACGGATGCTTTAGCAACAATTGCACATGTGTGCGACCGCACGATGTACGCATATACAAAATGTAATTCACGGACGATCGACCGCACACGGCCAGACAATCGTAAATTACCGGTATGTCCTGTACTTAAGTAATGACCGAAACTTCGACTTGCTGCCACGCTTTGAACTTGAGCACTTGAGTAAATTGTAGATACAACAATACATATTACGTACATATGTAAAAAAGCAATCGGAGAAAATACTCATTAAGGATGGAAAATAAAGAAGATTTTTCTGCATAGAGGGACTTAGGACTGAAGCAACTTTTTTTTTAAATTTAACGTAATTTTTTGACCAATGAACGTTAGTTTTAGAATTTTTTGGGATTAAGAGTTTTGTTATAGTTTTCCAAGATGTTACAGTATTTCTTGCATAAAGTTTTAAAAGGAATAAATTTTTATATTTTTTTAATTGAAAAATAAGTTTAGCTTAACGATAATCAAGCTTTAAAATAAACAAATTTTTATATTCTTTTATCAAAAATTTTTGTACATTAGTATTGTATATTTTACTAATATTTTACTTATTTTAAAGATTATCATATAATTAAGTTGCCATAATCACAAATGGCACAGGTAACTATTATTATACCCCAAACATTTTGTTCGAATATGCTATAAAAAATTCTATTTGAAATGTGCTAACAGCATGTTTGTGTAATTAGCTTTGCTCTTCATTAACAATTATAATTAATTAATTAAATTATTTATGTCACGTTCTTGCGCAAGATTTTAACGATTCATTGTTCCAATATAATAATGTGAATACATATTTATGAGGTAAACATCGAAAATGCTAATTGCATTTAATATATTTGCGTTACACCTTTGTGCGATTCGATATTGAATTGCTCTATCGATATAATAAAATGAAATTGTGAAATAAAGTTTAAATTTTAATCGTTTGCTCCTACAAAATTTACATATATCCATTATTACATTTAGCGGAAATTTGAGAACATCACATACTTCAAACACTGTTATATTTTCCATTTGATACTAATTTTGTATAATAATTTTCTGCACTATCTGCTCTATGTTACTAAATTATCTATTCTGTATTATTCGATTGTAATATTAAGATATTAACCTTTTAATTGCCGAGTTTAATCTCAAAAATCCGTTACGGGATACGCAGGTAAAATCAAGCAATGACGAGTATATACGTCGGCCACAGGGCAAATGCTCCTGTTAAAAATTTTACGAAGAAAATAAAGCGAAACAAGGAAGTATTACATTTTCACTCGGTAAAAAATTCACAATTCATTGTTGAAAAAAGATATTGTTATTAAAAACTTTAAAATTGTCAAAAAATAACAGAGTACACAAAACAATTTGGGGAATAGCCGATATACGGACTAAAATGCAGAAAACAAATTCGAGAATAGCCGATGCATTGGGGAATATAATCAACTCAATTTGTAAAAAGCAATATATTATATGAAGTATAACCGATATACCAAAAGGAATAATCAAATAAACAAACCTTTTCTTTTTTTAAGTACATCATAGTTTTATTGGGATAATAGTTCCACAAAAATTTTGAGTTTTTATAGTAAATGGTAATTTTCTATTTTACACGTCAACCGCCCCGAAATAAAGTTTTGGATTGACGTGTATACACGTGGAACGCAGTCAACCAGTTAAAATAGAACACAAAATGAATTTGTAGATACCATTTATGCGTTATCAAAATTACACCATTTGTCATAAAAGGAATAATACAAGCTGTGCTTCATCTTAGGTGGAAATGGAATATTTTTATAACACGAATAGGTCACGAGACTCAATCGTGTTACGCGAGAGGACAGGTACAGAGGTAAAAGGATGGGCCTATACAACCAGTAGAAAACATAAAAACTTTTCTAATATAAACTTCGTCTATCAACGACGAAGCTCTGGATAGATTCTATTCGCGAATGCGATACGAGACACGTAATCTCGTTGTTAGTTTCAATCGAAACTATAAAGAACAGGAGATATCAGATTCATTGTAATATCCAATTAAATGTGCACTAAATATGCATCTCTACTTATTGTTGATAAAATTTAATTTTTCAGGAAAGTATTTACGTAAAGAATATTTTGTTAGGATTCCAGCAAATTTCAATTTCAGGAACTTTGTGTGATTCTAGTAAACTTTCATTCGAAGGATATTGTACGATTTTAAACGAAGTTCGATGGAAAAATCGTCACGTGCATAGATAAGTATGAATATACGAAGATAGATTTGATATTGTACTAAAAAATTATTGTACTAAAACATATATTTATTATATTATATTACATATATTACATTTTTCAACAAATTTGGAATCTACCTCAGTGTTGTACTAGATACATTTTCTGATTATTAGCGTAATTTCTAGCGTAGTTTATCATCTCGTTAATATCAGAATTACGAATTTTGGTTCTTTCATAAACAAATAAAAAAAATGTTTCTAACGATATAGTTGTAATAGGAAACGTTGAACGAGCAAATGAAATAGCTATCGCAGAATCCGAATTCCCAGTTTCTTTCAGATATAATATAGTCGATAATACTCTGAATGGAGGTGAGGTAATTACGTTTGATGTAATAATCGATTGAAAAGTTCGAAGTCCAATAAATTTAATTAAGAGGAAAAAGGATACCGGGATTGCGGTTGCAGCTTACCGAGGAGCCGAGAAAAGTTTTCCAGAGACGTTCTTCGATTCGTGTAATAGCGTGTCATTATAAAGAGCGGAAGAAACGATTCTCGAATACACTTTTTCGTTAATTGAGCTAGAGTGTTAATTAACAGAGCATTGAAGACATTAATTCCCAAATCGTGCTTTGAAATAATTCCATAAATACGAACCACCGAGAAACCAACTTTTATGATAAGGAAGTTAGTTCGGCATGAAAGTAAATGTAATAAACGGAATTAATTAAGCTTCCCTTTCGACGTAATTTTCTATCTATGTACATACACCGTCGAATATAAATAAGAGTGATTACATTTATTCGAAAACTTTATAATTCTTTGTATTTGTAAAAACACTGTCCATTATAGCATGGTTTTTTTCTGTAGGTACGATAACGTACTACAATTATTTTACATTATAAAGCATGCATGGTGTGAGTGAAATAATACTCTTTCATTTTGTTGTTTAACGTTTGAAATTATAAAGCACATATAATGTTAAAAGGCTTCAATTTCTATTACCTGCCAGCAAATATCTTAATATTTGCGCATAGCTGTGTATATGCATAATTGGTACACATGCACCGCGAATATACCATGAATATAAATATTAAATACTCACTGTGATTTATTTTAATCAACTTTTATCAATTCACGATATCCCATGCAACGTAGACTATTAATCTATTAACGGATTGGCTGCTATTGACGCGTGCAATCCTTCTACTATTACTGCTATTGTGTTCTTGAATTTGTGCGTTTCGACAAAAAAGATTTAAAAAGAGAAACGAATCAATAATTACTGTGCTAAAATAAATACTAAATAAATATTATTATTGAAAATAAAAATTTTCTTGACGAAAGAAAATAGTAAAAAAATTGGATAGCCTTATTTTAGGCTTTATAAATTAGTATTTGGAAACATTACTGGGTTACTATTTTATTGGCGTCATTGATTTCAATCATGATTAACGTCGTTGTTAAAAGAAACATCCGTCTTGGAAGGAATACCAGTGCATATACTAAAATAGTATACAATTACATTATTCAAATCTCTCACAAAAGAGCACCTATAAAAGAATAAATGATTGTACAAAGCAAGGGACTATTACTTTATTCTCGTACAAATCCAATAAATATTCCATCGTTTTCACTCTATGAACAGCTTTTAACGTAACTCAATATTTCATTGCCTGTTCGGTACCTCTTCAAAAACCCAATACGGAAACAAAATGGGGTTTGTTTTATAAAAACTGATTATCGCATTTTCTGGATGAAAAAGATGCGAATTCACGAGGAACCGAAAGAATGGTCTTATATAGTAATTCATAATATTAGTCATGGTAGTTTAGCAGATCAGCGAAGAAAGAAGAGATCGACATAGCCCAACTACATGCATAGGCCGTTTAATTATCGTTGAGGCTCGAGTGTGAAATTGCGTCACTGCAGAACCTCACTTTGCCTGGATGATCCAATTAACTTAAAACGACCATTTTCTTCCTCTAATCAGGCGAATTTGAAACACTAACGACGACGGGAGGAAAATTGAAGCTAAAAGAGGGGTAGAAAAATGATTCTAGAATAACTTAAATCTTTCGGAGAAAGAAGGGAACAGGAAAGTGTCTGACATTTGTGTTCTGTAAGTATATTTGTCAATAGTATTTATACCAAATTAATGAAATGATATGAAATACGTAATAACCAACGAAAATAGTTACCCATTTCTAAATTCCAAGAAAAGGTAAGAAATAGAAAAGTAGCTCCTCCGAGATTAAATTTTTAGTCCGCTATATATAATCAATTTAATTCTTCTTTCAAATCTGTTGTTTTATAATTAAATTGAGGTTCCATTAAGTTAATTATCGCTCGTAATTACATTCTGATTTATCGTAACAGTGAATGAATATTATTAACATATGTAAATTAATTGCAAACTAATGACTGAATATCAATAAACTACGATCTTCTTGCGGAGTTATCAAATTGTTCATGATTTTCAATTGTTCATTATGAAAATTATCAACAAGATATTATAATTAAGTACGTGATTCGTTAATATTGAAGTCAAGTTTAAATCGACTTATATTTATTATGTACATAATTACCACAAAATTTTTATTTTGTAATCAAACGAACACAATCTTTGCGTAAAAATATCCAAGATAATTATTCTAGTTGAAACCAGCATCATTTTATTGTATTCCTCGGTATTTGAAAAGTATTGTAGGTGCTGTGAAGCATGCTTTCATCAACTGTTATGTTTGTATAACATAATCAATTTGCTCCCTGCGTGACAGATATCGATACATCCCTTATAGGATTTCTGAACTAACATAAGCTTCATATGAATGCACCTGAATGTATGCTATTTACATGTTTACACAACAGTTGCCGTAGACACAATTGGATGTAAACGTACATAAACACTTCTGTATAGTAATCATTTCATTAGAACGGAACGTGTCTCAGCGTCTCATACTACGTTGACATGATCACGTTATCGTGCAATCAGGTAAATAATTATTATGTCATTGATTGATTACGAATAAAATTTTATATAACTTGATTAATCAGATCGTTTCGTTCAATAGTACATTTAAACAAATTTTGATGGTCGTATTTTACTAATGCTAAAGATGATGCAGCGATGTTAGGTATAATTAACATTCGTACAAATTTATAGAAATATGGAAAATATGAATCGATAGGGATGAAAAACATTTCGAATAGAAAAGTACCGAAAGTAAACTAATTTATGATATAAAATACTATATCCTTTTCTTTGTTGCAATATACTTAATTCAATAAATCACCATAGAAAATGTAAAACGCTATAAAAATATATCTATTAATTATTCGTTATGACTGAGAAGAGATGAAAATTTTAAATATCTGCAGAGTTTTATTAAGAAATTTCAGATCTACTCTTCCTTTGTAATTATAGATAATCATAAGCCGCACGTTGCGGTGCGCTTACTATTAGAGCACCTCCTCTTTCGAAACTAATCATCGGTTGCAAGGATTATTTATAGTTATAGCAGCTTCATAGGGCCCATTTGCAATTTACAGATTTCCTACTTTGGTCTTCTCCCATTACAAACATCAGTTTTGATCAAGATCTAGGTACCATCGATTGATTATCCCCGCGGATACTGGTCTCCTTTGCGAGGAAGATAATACCATGGCCATGTATGTCCATTTGAGAAACACGAATCTATTAATCCGACATCGATTAGCAGACTCTCCCATATCGTGTTTCGTGTTACGGACGTGTTCCATTTGATACAGTGTTTCACATTGATTATAACTGAGACGCGATTTTACTATGAGTAACGATCATTGCATCTTACACAGAATAAAGGATTATAATAAGAAGTTAATATAATACAATGTATCTGAAGAAATTCGACGATTATATATAAAATTTATCTATATAAACTTGTCTTTCGTGCAAATGACTATCAATTTACTTTTGCTTCTCTATTGCCATTACATATCTATATCATGAAATAAACTGTACAGTTAATATACATTGTATATATGCAATATAATCCGATAAATAAACAACCATATACTATATCATTAATAAATAGCAAATATATAATCCAATAAATAGTCAACCCTCTGTGATTTAATTTGAAGGCCCTAAACAAATCAAAATTTAACTCGTATTTGCACGAAAATATTTTTAGGTTATCTAAGATCATCAAGTTTGATTTATAGTGACAATTTAGAATTTGTAATACAGCTGTTATTGGTAGACACTTAGGCTGTTGAATCGCTCGAGTCACGACAGTCGTTTCCTCTTCGAGTCGTCACCGTTGAGATGAAATCCAAGAGGAATCATTCGATTTCACGGTGAAAGGAATAAGTTTGAACGTCGAGATGCCCGGCATCGGATCTCTTCGTCGAAACTTACTCCGTTTCCCGGGTTCGCGCGGCGAGAATGAAGGAAGAAGGCGAGGAAATTACGTGTCAACTGAGCATCAAAGATTCCGCTCATGCGAACCGACGGTAAAGACTTTTGCCATCTGTACAGGTCATAACGCGTTTCGATGTCTTTAACCTTTCGCCTTGTCATTTTTCTAATGACTAAATTTTCTGGCTTCCCTCTTTCACGATAATTTGTCAACTATTAGTAAATTGATTAAAATTTAACAATTCATAGGTAATATACTCTTCTTTTATGATTCTATCTATATTATAGGCCTCTTTTACAATTTTATAATTTTATATTAAACGGAACAAATAAATAACTTGCAATAATGTGTGAAAGTTACTTGTGAAATTTTATTCATTTTATTACCAGATTTGTTACTGCTGCGTAACCGAGATACATATTCATGTATTAATATCGTTAACTTCTAAGTTGTGACTTGAGACCTTATGACTCGTAAAATTTCATTAATAATATTAGCTAAATTGCGCAAAAGAGCTCTGGAAATAAATAAATTATGTGACAAATAAAGAACATCGGAGTACTATTAAATCTAATTTTTCTTCTTTTTCATTTCCCACAAAAAGTGAAATTGTATCAGGTTATTCGAGAAGTTCGTGCCAACTTTTTCATCGAGGAGAAAACGAATATATGGAACTAACTTTGAGAATAATCACCCACTCTTTATTTTTTGTCAAAGTATTTGTGTAAAAATTTCCTAATTTTTTAAATTAAAACATGTATTTTATTTGATCTCCTTTCTGCAAATCATAGTTATTTTTATATTTCATGAAACACAGTTTTTGTTTTTCATAAAACAAAGCTTCTTAAAAGGTGTATTAAAAGGTTACAATAAAAGCACAATATGTGAGGAAAATGGCAATGGCTTTCTGTTTTCTTCTCTGGACAGGGCAAAAATAGATAAATGAAATTTACATTGTACGCCAATACAAGCTATATAATCGATATTATCTCGAAATATGAGATATAATGTAACATCAATGTATTATCGGATTTATTCAGCGAGTCTATTTATTATTCAATACACTTAATGCGTTATGCTTACTGCTGTAAATCAGTAGAAAACGCATACGTTATTTATGTACATATTCTTGCCTTGTATCGCATTAAAAATGAATCCATTAACCATCATTTATTTTATATTTTGAATTTTCATTGCTACTTTTTAATAGGGAGTAGCAAAACAGTCTTTAAAAAAGCGAAAAATGTATAGCTTATGCGTATATGAGATCTTCGTTTTATTTTTGACAGTAAAATACGTTAGAAAAACATATAAAGGAGACATTTTTTGACTTTACCCTTTTAAAACATAAATTAAATATTCTTTACTATACGTGTTAGATATTATACGACGTATTAAAAAAAAAAAAGACGTTAAAAGCTCTGGAAGCTTATAGTACTCATCGTATTGACATATATCGACATATGCCTAAATCAATATAGGACACCATATGTAGGTCACAAAGTCAATACTTTTGCTATAAAACGTAATTTTACACCTGCTTTTATGGCGATACATATTTTATTTAATTTACTCATCTACATTGTTCCATTTAAAATCTGTTTCATCTAAAATTGAGAAAGAATCAATAGAATGAAGTAATGAATTAATAAATTTTATTAATTTCAGTTCAAGATTTTTAATAAAGTGAAGATGAGAAAACTACGTTAGTTTTACTTTCCATCTCTTAATATTAGTTACGTCTGAATTAATAATTACAACGACCTTTAAAGAACTTTTTATATTTGAAAAGCGAATAATAGTTAATGATTCAACTGTTTGCCCAGAAAATACAGCTGACCAAACTTTAGAATGAAAAATTAAAGAATAAAAAGATTAAATTAGTTCGACGTGTGAAACTCAATTTTCAAGAGGAACGTGTGTATTACAGAGACAAGGATTAGGCGAATAATAGCACACTGATGTAGACGATATTTGGATATAACTCTGATAAGGTTTCCTTTGTACATGTACTCGCTATCTGAATAATCTGCACAGATAATATGTGCATGCCACTGTTTGCCAATATGTGTCTTGAAAATTCAATTTAAATAAAAATCGCGTATTTTTCTTAGCTTAGCAACAATTTTGAAGATTAATAAAATATTTATATCGATTAATCAACTGCGAGTATATTTTAATAGCACTAATTAGAGCATGCTTTAATTCAAATTCCAGTAATTCAAGCTTTCCACTGTTTACATAATCGGTATAATGTAAACGAGAAGCACTTATGAGAATACAATAACATCATTAGAATTATCACAAGACAAATTTCGATATTCATAGTTTTGGATATTCAAAATAGATTTTGATGTTGAAATTGAAACTGGAGAATATTTAACTAAACTTAACATGTTTTGTTTTAAAAGCTAGTATACTATTGACCGTTTAATTGTAAATGCTTTTGATAATTACTTTTAGTCCCTTCTTTAATACGATATGACATATTTCAATCTATATTTTTAATGAGAATATTTCGTGACAGAGAAATTTCTAACTTTATTTATAACTAAAATTACCGAATGGTACAAAAAGGATCGTCGACATGTATGAATATTTTTTACAATTTTCATTGGATGGTATCCATAAGTTTTATAATACTCCTAACATACGTTTTCCATTTAACGATATACTTTTAAAATAATGAGAAAATAGCTACAAAATGTTCCTCTTCTACATTCGACCCAAAAATTTCTCGAAAAGTTTGCACTCCCACAACAGTGTATGCAATTACAGTTAGAGTAATTATAAATTCATATAAAATCTCAGTTTTTGTTTCTACTTTCTTTTACATCTGCCGTTAATACGTATGCTAAATATCCCATCCTTTTAAAACAGCTTGTATCCTTATACACAATTTTTTTAACGTATATTTCTATATTTCATAAACCTTCTAATGAACTCTCGTGGAATTTCTAAATAATAATACAATTATATAGGTATTATAAATAAAATTATAATGATTTCTATCGTATTTCAAAATAAAAGAAATTTGTATGTTATTTAAAATAAAAAATTAAAGTTTTTAAGTTATCTAAAATTAAAATTTAATGAAACTCAATTTTTTAAGTTACTTGAAATTACTTCAATCTTATTTCTAAAATGTTTATATACCTTATTATACATTATTGAAAGGAAAGTGAATTTATTATTCAATGATCATACATAGATATCTTCGTTCAGAACTCATGTATTGCGTAACAGCATTAATTTACGAATGAATAAGAAAATGAATAAAACATTCGCTTACTTCGGTTTACTAATAAATAATTACTTCGAAATTTGTCGATAATATAAATTATAATACGAATTAATAACAGAAAATCATGATAAATGAACATATATTCACTTGCAAACAAAAAAACAATTAATAAGTAATTGATAAATAATTAATAAATGATTTCTATTTATCTTCTACAATATTATTTATCTTGGAGTATATACAAAGAGAGAAAAATATCCTTTGGAATATAAATATTCATTAAATATATAATATATGTAATATATAAAATATTCTTTTCTTCACTTTAGTATAAAATTTCAATATCACTGCTTTATTACTATACAAGAGTAGTGCAAGAGTTTTTATGGAGATTTTATAGAACAAATTAAAATGAGAAAATAACCTTTTATCGTATAAAGCTTTACTTTTGAAACAAAATAAAACGGTTGACTTGTACTTATATTACGAATAGCGATCCAATCTTATATTTCAAAGAAAATTAAATTAAGAAAATAATTAAGTTTATCATATGAAACTTTACTTTCGAGAAAAATAGCCTATAACATTTGTATGTATTTTACCAATAATAATAGTCTAGCCTTATAATAACACTAATAAATCTTTTAATATCAATATATTTATATATTGTTTATTTATCTGCACGTCATATTTCACTCACATTAGGTAATGAACATTCGACTAATATTATCCAGAGAATAAACCACGTATGATAACAAATCAATTCTCCCGCGAACGTTGAGGATATCCCAAGGTATAAACTGAACTTGATTCAAATTTTAGCCGCAATCTAAAAGCGGACTATGAAGGAAATTAACCGCGTAGCGCAGTATGGTTTTCTCCCTATCCTAGTTATTTCTATCAAATACCTTTTAGTTCTTTTGCTTTTTTTCATATTGACAAGCAATCAGTTTGAGCTATCGATGGATAACCAAAATTCACGTAAATAAAGGTGATGTGACTAAACTTAAAAATTTTCTATAACTTTAACATTCTTAATCTTAAATAATTTTATATCTCATGTATGATAGAGGCAACTTAATTGAAATTATTCAGCATTTCTTCAACTTAACAATTTTAGGCATATATCGTTAACAGTTATTTACGAAATCTCTCAAACTAAATCCAATTTGCTTCAACGCGAGCAACTCTGTTTTACTTTCATGTATAAGGTTATGTTAAAGATTATTTTAGTTAAATTATCAATTTAATTACATATGTTGTTTTGTTTGATAAAATTTAAAAAAAGTACGATGAACTGAATTCGACAAATATTCAAAGTAATCGAAGCAAGAATAAAAGAGATAAGCATAACGTTCACGTTATTAATAATTTCGGAGATGAAACAGCGCGGGCAGATCACGTTGAAAAATTAAGAGTATAATAGCTTCTGCTCAGAATTATCATTTCAATAAACTGTTTATTCATTCAATGTGTATAAAGATGACAACTATTATAGACATATAGAATTTTTTATTTCGTTTACGATACTAATTTGAAATTCCATAATTATACTCAATCACTCACCTAAATCTCCAAAATTGTGAAGCACAAAAAGGTATTGTATTTCAGGTTTATCCTGTCCTTCAGAGTTTCCAACTTTATCAGTTTCCCCTATTTCTACATTTCTGTGCAACCGGAAATCATAGAAATATTTGACAATGTAAAAATAAATCTAAAATCTGTTGATTTCAATCTTTAGTTGATGATACTTTGGATGACACTTTTTCTTCTTTTCTTACTGTCACGTTAAATCTTATAGATTATAGGTTGATGGCACGAAATTATATCAATAATAATCGAATATTGTAATGTCGCTAGATGTAATTACACATTTTATCGTTCGTCATCATTTCACTGGCGCTATAGTCTTTCTCAACACCGAGTCGGTAATGTCGCGTGAGACACAAAAATGATAAGATAACATTTTCGCTAAACGTACGTACAAACGTACATATATATGTTTATACGTACATACTTGGATAGTAATTAAAATAAATAAATAGAATATTAATTAAATATTAAAATTTCCTGAATCTCTATATGATGATCTATATGATCTCTATATGAGAATCTGATAGTATTCTTCTGAATCGTTAACGTCAGAAGTTATGGAGACGGAAATTACGTAGTCTTTGGATTATATGACACGAATTTACATTTTTCTACATAAGTAAAGATAAAGATTAGATCAATATCTGCTTGCATTTAATTTAACAAAATTTTGTATAGTATACAATTCGGAAAACAGGTTCTAGAATCGTATATTATTTATGTTATATTTCACTTCTCACGTAATGCAATACATATTTTATAAATGATCTTAAATATCAGAGGTGACCTGCAGTGTAAGGTTCAAAACAATTCTCGACAAAGTTATTTTAATCGCTATTATTGCTTAATAATTTAATCAAAGACGTCATTTTTTCAATTTCACCAACTACATACTGCACAACTATGTGATACGTTGTGCAATAGATCTGTTTATGCGATAGATATGCATATCTCGGCTATGTTTATACTTCCTTTTTCGGAGATATTGTTTGAGCTATCTTTCTTTTACTAAGTAAAGAATGAATATCGGTTTCTAACCGGATATATATAAATATTCATACAAAACAGCAATATGTATAAGATAGAAAAGAAATATGAAGTCACGGCATAGATGAGAAAAGACTAGAGAGAAATACGATAGAGAATTATACACTTACCTATATGTATATAATCCTATAAAATAAAAAAAATCGTATAAATTTCAAGTAACATTACAAGTACTTCATTTTTCGCGGTTGAAATAAAGAACCAAAGCTCTAAAACGAATCTTCAATAAAAACGATTGCTTTTTTCATTCTTTCCTACTATTGGCTACATCTAGTAATGGTATACATCTAGTAATGGTATACATCTAGTAATGGTATATGATGGCTTATATTCGTACACACATATGCCAGAAATATAAGTATACTAAATGTATTCATGTGGTATCTAAGTACTTACATGCAGGAATCGAGAGATCGAGTATTTAATTACTTTGTTGGTTCAAATATGACGTTTGACAAGTGAGAGCCTAACCTTGTGTGATTTGTGTATTTATATACGGCATTTATAGCAATACACGCTCTTTAACTGTAGCTATCATGGTACGTGAAATAATTATCGTTTGATGTAATTAAACACGCGTATTATATTATGTCCTAAAATAAATATGTACGTTTTAAAATAAAATATACGTTATCGTTAAATAATTATATGAATGATAATCAATGTGAATTATTTTACAAACAAATGCAGGTATATCGTTAATGGGTTTTAAAGATAACACGTAAATCTCTTAATATTTACTACTTAGGAAATGAATGGATTCCTTTGTCAAAATTATCATTAATTATTAAATTAAACTGAATAAAGGAAAATTACTAAGGAATATTTTGGAAATGTTTTCCACTTTCATAAAGAAAAGTTTAAAAAATTCTGATTAAAAGATTGTTTTCATAATTTCCAATTTCTATCATATATAATACTGTGCATAGTTTTTGTTTGGTATTTTGATATTTTGTTTCATTACTGAAACACAAAGTAAATATTACATTTACAGGACAATGATGCAGTTGCTCTGCAGAATTTGGAGCATCTGATGACTGAATTTTTCTCTCCAGAAACAACAAATGAACGAAAACGTATAATTGAAAGAAGTTTCCAGGAATTCGCAGGACAAATTGATTCCTGGAGACCGTGTTTACATTTCTTGTCTTCTACTAACAATCATTATGTCAGTATGTTTGCTTTATCTACATTAGAGGTATGAACTAACACAATTGAATTCCATCATTTTAATTGTTTGTAAAGTAAAATTTTCACAATTCAAAAAAGGATAAAAAATTAAATTAGTTATGAAATGAAAATTATTGTAGACGACAATTGGGAGAAGATGGCCAATACTGCCATGGGAAGACAGAGCTCTCACAAGATCAACTTTATATACATTATCATTAGAAAGAGGTGTAGCTCCTTTTGTAAGAAACAAAGTAGTAAAACTTGTTGTAGATATTGCTAGGCATGATTGGCCACATTTCTATCCAGATTTTTATTCAAATATCTTACAGGTTTGTATATATTTTAGCATTGAACTTAGGTTTTCAATTAATTGTTTCGATCTAACTTTTAATTTCCTTGTATGCATTGATAGTTATTAAGTCACAAGCATACAAGACTGTTGGGTCTCATTTACTTGCGAACAGCTTCGGAGGAACTAGCCACTCCAAGAGAAGATTTACCAATACAAAGGAAAAATGAGTTATTTAGATTTCTTAGTGCCCAAGTACCACTGACTTTGGATTCTCTTACAGGTATAGTTCATATATCTTACATTATTTCTATCTTCATTAAAAAAAGCTATGTAATTATTATTTTTGTTTAATATTTATTAAAATATTTGTTAAAATATTCTAAAATATTTATAGTACTTCTAAAAGAAGCAACAAAATTGCAAAGTCGTTCTGGAACAGTTACACCACCTCCATCACCCACTAGCGGTCAAACAGTAGCACCTGCAAGAGCTATTCTAGACGTAGAAGGGTTAGCCACAGGAACTAGTGAAGTGTGTATAGCAACATTGGATGTGTTAGCACATCTTTTCAGTTGGATTGAATTATCAGAACATATCTCTACAAATTTACTGGATGCTATCTTTACCTGTGCCAGGTATCACGATTCAATGGTAGGATTGCGTATCAAATATCACAATATATTGTAATTTAATTAGCAAATATATTAATCATATGTTTTATCAACAGAATGGCAAACAGATTGAAATGGCCGTACAAGCTGTGACTACGATAAATGAACTTTTATATCGACCGTTATGTTCTCCCGACGTAACCGATAGATTATTAGTAGAAATATTTCAAAATGGAGTCACATTATTTCAATTTTTGGAACGTTTGGATTCTATAAATGAAAGGTATTGAATGGTGTGAAGCATCTGACAAATTCTTGTAACTAAAGGCATTACATTTGTGAAAAAGTTATTATATTTCTAGTTATATGGAAAAGCTGACAGAGTTCTTACAATTATTTGTAACAAATCATCTGAAGAGAGTTGAATCGTGTCCGAAATTTCCAGTAAATACGTTATTAGAAGTCTTGTGCCATCATACCTTTCAGCAATGCTCAACAGTAAATGGATATCTACGATGCTTAGATGTTTGGACTACACTTTTAGAAAGCACTCAGTCTCGGTACTCACCAGTATCATTAGCTCTTGCCGAGAGAGTATTGCAAAAAATGAGTTTTAAGCTCAATACCCGCACATTGAAAGATCTTGATACAGAAAGCTTAGACGAAAATGTAAGGAAAATGTAATCTACAAAATTTCATCGTATTTGTCCTGTTTTTAATTTAGATCTATTTTAATCTGTACATTTTTATTATAGGAAGAAACAGAGTGGCAGCATTTCTTAAGATGTAATATAGAGTGTTTAGCAAAAATAGCAGATATTTCTCCGATTCCGATCTTTACATTATTGGTAAAATTTTCATCAATTATACATATATATATATATATATATCAATCAAAATATATATATATATATATATCATCAAAATTTCATCAATTATATATATATATATAATTATTATATATTATATATATATTAAATATATATTATATATATATATCATTTAATTAATCAATTATATATATATAATTATATAATATATATATATATATTATATAATTAAATGATGAATTAAATGATATATATATCATTTAATTCACAGTTTTTAATTGTGTAAAACCTTTTTAGTATCGTTCTTGGAGGGAAGGATTAATAATGTTTGGAGAATTAGGTGCTGTTATTGCTAACAATCAAGTTATTTTGTTAAACGAATCAGAAGCATCAAATGTACACGCGCATTTACGAGATTTAGCTTCTACTACTCAAGCGTTAGCTAGATTGTATTCACTTTTCCTCGGTAAGTTAGTTCTTATACATATAATAATATCATGATTATGATTTAGCACAATATAATTGTTTAATAAAAAATAAGGTGATGATCAGAGTATTGACCAGTCATTAGCTGAAGAAGTAGTGTCTCAAACATTAGATGCCTGTAAATTTGCCAAAACAAACCAATTGTACAAAGCATCATTGCAACCAGCTGCAATTGTAATAGATCTTATAGAAGTGTAAGTAATATTTATAAAGAAAAGTATTTTTATGCAATTTTTAATATAATGCAGCTTATAAAAATGCTTCGTTTTGTTGACCAGTCATTCACAGTTGTTAGCATCACTCCAAGCTTGGTGCCATTGGATAGCCAACAGGCCAGAAAAGACAAAAGAATCACTATGTCAACGATGTATTGATTCATGCATTTTAGCATTAGATTATACAACATTCTGTGACAATCCACCACCAGCGAATTTAACTCATTCCGCCACACATCTTTTCCAAAGTATCACTGCTGTGTTGAAACCTGTTTTATGGGATGAACCCACGTTTAGAAAGTTAATTTCAATGGTAACATATCCATTCCTTAAACCTGATACAATAAAAGTACTACGAAGGGCATTAGTAAATGCAATTGTCTTACCACATGGTGATGGATCTATTCGAGAAAGATTGTTGGGTAAGTAATTAAATGCTTACTAAGTAATAAATCTTAATAATACATGTATGATTTCAATCCATGTAGGCACGATGGTATCGACATTATCTATACCTCTCGGTTTAGAAGGACAACTTGCACCTTCGGAATCTACCATTTCAATGACAGTAGTGCCATTAACTCAATTATTAGAAGACTGTTCTGCCTCATCCACAACGATAAAAAAAATGTTACATTCGTGCTTGGGATCAACTATAAATCGAACATTAGAATTATTGCCATATATGATAAGATGTCAAAGTGTATGTGAGATTCTGCTTAGTTTTTTGCATTCAGTGTTTTCAGTACTACAACAGCAACTAGGCCCTGAGTTTACTCAAAATGCAGTTCAAAGAATGCTATACATTTATACTAGGTAGATCATTTCATTTTTAATAATTTTATTTAATTTATATCATATAATTTTATTTTCATATTTGATGCATTTGCAGAGAAAATATATCCGCGGGACCTGCATTAGATCAATTATTAGAAATCTTAATATTGGTCGTATCAGCACCTAGTAATGCATTTAAAGCATTTGTTCCTTCAGTGACTAATTTATGTTTAGGCCAAGTCTGGCCTGCTGTCGGGAATGATCTTAGTGCATATCCAGATACTACACTTGTGTTATTAAAACTTTTCCACAGGTACTATACGAATTGTATTTTGACTATTTAAATCATTAATGTAACAATAATAAAATTTAAATATTTGTTTTAGTATACTTATGCATCGATGGCAATATTTTTATAATACTTCTATACTACGCACCCTCGGTCATACTGATGAAGAGGAATCCGTCGAACACAAGGAAGAATTAGTTGCAATTTTAGAAGCTTTCGGCCAAGCTCTTCTTCAGCCGGATGTTAACATATTTCGTCAAAGTCTACAAAGTCTAGAACAGTTAAATGTACGATGGCGGCTTTATCAACGAGCTGTGTTCAAAGTTCATTTACTCGAGAGATTTCTAATGGCGTTATTCACTGTTCTATTTCAACAGTTAGTGGGATATTCTTGAATTACAATTTGTTTCACTTGAAGTGATAAAATATCTTAAACATTTATTTCTAGATCCCATAATTTATTGGCGGATGAGATTGCAACTGCTATTCATAGTTTAGCTTCAGTTAATATAGCATGGTTTTTCGGACATTTTTTGCCAACATTCTTGGCAAGTTGTGAGGGTGTAGATGACATGCAAAAAGCTACATTATTAGGAAACTTTGACAAGTCTACGGTAAGTAGAACTAGAAAGATCATTTCGTAAGTAAGTTAATAAATAATTTTCTTACTGACTTTATTACGTATTAATAGGATCAACCGACTTTGACGAGATCAGTGCTGCAGTTAATTTCTGATCTACGGTGTTATCAATTTTGTCGACCGGGCTGAAGCAGTTGCATTTCAATGCGAAGATGCATTACGATGACATATTCAATATGAGTTTCAAAATTTCAGTAATGAAATTTTGAAAAAGCAACATTTTTTATCAATTTCCGTGCCTCGTGGCATATACCAAACATTTTTAAATCATAACATGTAAAGAGACGAATGTTTCTTAATGTTACAATTCTGTATCACCTTGTGATGTTACTAACATTATTTTAATGTTAGTAAAATAGGATAAAACTCTTTTTTAAATATTTTAAGTGTTACATTTATACTTTCTAATTCAATCTATTTCATGAAGTTTTATTGAAGAAACATACTTCTGTTAGAGAACTGAATATACGCAAGAGAATTTTTATTACAGGTTTTAAAAAAACATTGTATATTAGTGTCAAACTAGCATTGTAATTATTTTGTAACATGTATGAACGTTAAACTCAATTCCAATTTTTTGTGATATTTACTGGTATTTAAGCTTATCATACCCCTTCTCTTTTTGTCGATAAGCGGTTGTTTTGATAACCCGGAGTCTTTTTATATTGCGGCTTGAAGATTAGAGAGTTAGTCGTAAATATTTAACAATGATTCGTGCGTTGTCAAGCAATAGCATCTACATCCCTCAATTACAGAAAGTGAGGCACTTAGTAACAGATCCAAAATATGGATTCTTAAAGCAGTTAGGCCTTACAACCGAGAATCCGGGTCATTATGATGGACGATGGGGAGGATCTGGCAAAGTATTCTTTTCTGTTTATTTAATCATATCGTATGACTTTTAATTTAATTCATATTATTGATTCAGTTAATAGTAATTAAAATTATACCAATTACAATATACAAGAAATGGTTTTATTAATAATGCAATGCAGGTAATAGAATCAGTTTCACCAGCAACTGGTAAAGTAATAGCAAAAGTTCAAACATCAACACCTCAAGAAGCAAGTAATGCTGTTACGGAAGCTCGTAAAGCATGGCCTCAGTGGGCATCACTGCCAGCTCCTACAAGAGGCGAAATAATGCGGCAAATAGGAGAAGAACTACGAAATAATTTAAAACCATTAGGACAATTAGTGTCTTTAGAAATGGGTATGCTTTGTTTATCCACAAAATTCTACTTTTTAATATTGTAACTTAATTTCAATATTATAATATATGACATTACAGGCAAAATATTGCCAGAAGGTATTGGCGAAGTTCAGGAATTTATTGACATATGTGACTATGCTGTTGGCTTATCTAGAATGCTCCCTGGTAGTATATTTCCTTCAGAAAGGAAATATCATGTACTTTTTGAGAAGTGGAATCCTCTTGGAGTAGTTGGAGTTATTTCTGCATATAACTTTCCTGTTGCAGTAAGCACAATTTGAAATAATAAAATGATTGGTAAATAAAAAAAATAATTAGAATTAAGAAAAAAGATATTCTAGGTATATGGTTGGAATACTGCTATAG
This sequence comes from Bombus vosnesenskii, assembly GCF_011952255.1. NCBI lineage: Eukaryota > Metazoa > Arthropoda > Insecta > Hymenoptera > Apidae > Bombus > Bombus vosnesenskii. The sequence goes on from NW_022882923.1 coordinate 138,536, forward strand.
CAATGGTTTGCGGAGATACCGTTGTTTGGAAAGGTGCACCTACTACCCCATTGACTTCTATTGCAACTACAAAAATAATTGCAGGAGTATTAGAACGAAATGGTGTACCAGGTTCGGTTGCATGTATGATAACAGGTGGATCAGATGTTGGTGAAACTATAGTTAACGACACGCGGTAAGATGTAATATATTTAAACCTTAGGAAATTTTTGTAATATCATAATCAATGCAATTACTATTATTATTTATAGCGTACCTCTAGTTTCATTTACTGGAAGTACTGAAGTTGGTAGAAATGTAGCTGTTAAAGTTCAGCAACGATTCGGAAGATCATTGTTAGAACTAGGAGGCAACAACGCAACAATAGGTAAATTAAGCAATACTAATAGCAATAATTATATCTTTATCACATGGTTACAGTATATTAAATTTAATTTAATTTATTATCTTTTGTAATAGTTGCTCCAGATGCAGATCTAGAAATGGCAGTTAGAGCAGTAGTATTTTCCTCTGTAGCAACAGCTGGACAGAGATGTACCAGTACTAGAAGAGTAATTCTTCACAACAAGATAAAAGATGAATTTTTAGGTAAAGTTTTATACTTTAGTTCAATTAACTGTAATTACAGCAAGCATTTAATAAAAAGATAATGTGTAAATTTAATAGAAAAATTGAAAACGGGATATAAGAGTATTTTGGAACGAGTAGGAGATCCTTTAGATGATAATGTTTTGTATGGACCATTACACAATCAACAAACATTAGATAAATATAAGGTACAAGTGTTGTGTTAATATCATGAAATCAATTATTAATATGATTTACAAATGATTTAACAAATATAAAATATAAAAATACAAAACTACAAATAATCAACTGATAATATAATTAACAATCATTTATAGCAAGCAATAAATAGTGCTTTACAAAATGGAGGGAAAATTGAATTTGGTGGAAAACAGATAAACAGAGTTGGCTTTTATGTTGAACCAACCATTATTACTGGTTTATCACCTAAAGCTGAAATTGTTCAAAGGGAGACTTTTGCACCAATTGTATATATTCTTGAAGCAAACTCTTTAGAAGATGCTATTGCTATTAATAATGATGTACAACAAGGATTAAGTAGTACTCTATTTACCAAGGATGTACGAAATATGTACCAGGTAAGGATATAACTACATGATTGCATTATATATGTCTCAAAATATTGAAACATAAATATTTTGTAGTGGATGTCTGCACATGGCTCTGACTGTGGGATAGTAAATATTAATATTGGAACTAGTGGAGCAGAGATAGGTGGAGCATTTGGAGGAGAGAAAGCTACAGGTGGTGGACGCGAGAGTGGAAGCGATGCATGGAAGAATTACATGCGACGTTCGACTATAACTTTCAATTGTGGAAATGAAATGCCATTGGCTCAAGGCTTGAAATTTGAGTAATTAGAATACAATTTGCGTCATGAAAATATTTTATTAATTTAATTCAAATCGTATAAAATCCACCTTAATATCTACATAGTATTGTTTATGAAACTTATATGATTGTGGTATATCAAATTTCACTTCTGCAATAACTTTGCCTTTGGCTCCATACTGTGCAGCTTTTTGAAGAACGTAATTACGCGTGCTTGTTTTATGTAACGAGTACACAGTATTTGATGCTAATTTAGTCGCGATTTCCAAAAACTTCATATCTGTGCCTGCATTATGTTTGGTACCAAAAGGTGGATTCATAATAACTGTATCAAAGAATTTCTCGAATCTCCCTGTAAGATTGTATATAATATAAAGATTTTTACTTTTAAAAAAGAGTTTTACATATTTATATATCTATACCTGGTAGATATTGTAGTATATCACACTGTACAGTTTCCACAAATAATTCTAAGTCATCGCAATTTTTAGAGAGAATGTTAAGTGCATCAGGATCTATTTCAAAACCAGTTACATGACTTGCTTCAAGCAGTTTCGCTCCAATTGATAAATGACCACAACCACAACCTAAGTCAGCAACTGTTCGTCCTTGTATATCACCAAATTGTACTTGAGCACAGTACAACATGTGTGATGCTACATGCGCACTAGTACAATATTGTTCAAGCAATATTTTAGGCTTTTCAAATCTGTCTAACTCTTGTAACCATGTCTCTAAATTACGAAGTGTAATGCTAGCCATTTTCTGTGTTTAATCATCAATTGTCACCCAGTGTTACACTTTTAGTTCTATTACTTTTAAGAGGTACCCTTAGAAGGAGGTACTTAGTTCATATTAAAAATCACTTTATCACACTTGTTCAAAGTCTGTAGAATTATTTATTACTTATTATTTGAAACTGCAACTTAATTTTTCTATTTAGTATCAAATCTTGGAAGAACTGGTAAAATAAGATTGCCAAAAGAAGAATCCTGTGTTACAAAGTAACCTGATGATGCTGCATGCGCATTATGTAAAGCAGCTCTTTGGGATGCATTCATTACAACACCATCAGAGGTCTGTGTAGGAGGCTAATGAAAACAGATGATTAAGAATATAAAAACATATAATTTATCAGTCGATCTAAACAAATATGATATATAGAATATATATTTACCAAATTAGAAGGACCTGTTGATGTAACAGCTAATGATGTATTCAATGTTGGTGCTACACCTTGCTTTAAAAGCAATTGTTTTTTTAATTGCAATTCTTCTAAGATTTTTCTATTCTGTAATTCTACAATCAGTGCGAATAAAGATTCAGTATCAATTTTATTGAAGAAAATAATTATAAATAGTATTACCTCTCGAATTTGATTGTGAAAAAGCCATCAAAGTTTTGATTTTTAAATTGGAAATAAGTTACGTCGCCGATTATATTTTACGATATAATTTATTATTAAATCTTACCTAAAAAGTATATAAAAGATATTTAACAAAGGGATATTAATTTAAATAAATTTTTGCTGACAGTTTATAATTTCGCCATCATGCTAATAGTTTCATTGTTAATCATTTTGCGTTACCTTAATTTCGTCAAAACATGAAACTCCTAAAAAATATCTTTAAACGAAGTTCTATACCAATACTTTAACTGCCATTATCGATATTATAACTACTTATCTACTTTTTTATTAACATAAAATTATTTACAATGTCAAAAGTTTGTTGCTTGTAAAATATTTACGTGTCTTCGATAATCTCTAACTTTGTTCTACATAGTAAGGTATTGTTGCGTTTGATTTTGTGTGCGTATACTTATATCGGATTGGTATACATAGACAGTGGTGCGAGGGAAAATGAATATAGAGGACACTGGTATCAGTAATAGAGAGGAATGAAGTACACTAGGCGAACAACAGTGGCGCTTCATGCCAAAGCCATTATAGCTGTGATCAATTCGCTTCACGGAATCTCGTATCCATAGAATATATATATCAGTGATACGATCGCGCTCGTTTCTTTTCCCACCAAAATACCCACTAGAGACAGAAACTGATATCCCGATTTACAACCTAGAATATTGCTCTCTCACTCTTGTGTTCTCTTCACTGGTTCTTAAAAGAACACGCAGACTATTTGTATAAGTCTATGGTCGAAACGTAGTTCCTTCAGATCAGTGAGTTCCTTCGGAGAGCGAAAAAGATTAGTGACATCGATACTTGGCGCATGCGTTAGAAAGGAAGACTTTCGCAGGCGCCACCTTGTGAGACAGTCCTATCGCAGAAGTTATTTCGAGTAGTTCTTCGGTGGTTGTGTTAGTCCGGTTTTCCCGTGATTTTTTCCGATCTCAAAGGATCCCGGTTACTGCTACTCCGTTAAAAAGAGTGAGTATCGGACTCCAAGTACGCGGACTTTTATTCTCACGTTGCATTCGTTAGTTAGTACGTTGATCTGACTGTAAAATATACTGCAACCAGACGTGACAGGTTCTAGCAAAATGGCCGTGCACGATTTACAACAAACGGTTGTTCCGCGTTCGCCCGATGATCTTCTAGCAGCGCTTTCTGACCGACGTGACATTGCCTGACAGTGTACACTCGATCAAATACCGATTAAAATACCGGTTGATGATTTTCGGCCAGTCATCCAACCATGTTCTACACATATTCAACATACATGTTGCACGTCACTTCGAATTGATTTTTTCGCGAATGACCGTTTGCGTCGTGCGGTGGTACAACCGCTTTGCCGCAACTCGCGAGCCAGCCTACTGAAACGTTTGTACCGAATTTCAGTTTTTTCTCCAGTCTCGAGCATTATCTTATCTGTCAGCTACCAAACGATGAGAAATGATCAGATTACATCTTTTGACAGACGTTGTTTGTGCGAGTTGCTGTCGACTCAGCGATCAGCTGTCGAGTCTGTCAGCGAACTGAATTCCTTCTGATGTTCTTATATCTTCGGAATATTATAACATGGATTATTTGATCAATCCTCGTCGCGGGCTTATATCTCTTAAGGTTACGCGAATTTTTTCATGAAAATTAGCATTGTTGTCAAACGAGTCTTGAATTCGTCCTATTCGTACGCGCGTAAACGAGTCACGGTAATGTTTGAAGCAGTGAACGATTTCGATCAACTCGTTGTGCCAACATGTAAGGAGATTAGAGTCGAGAGAAGCGAAGCCACAGGTAGATTCACGGTGCACGGGGTCGAGAAGGCCAAGAGTCGCTCACCCGTACTGATGATCCCGGAAATAGTCGTTGCAAAAATTCATTGGTCATTAATATCACATACAAATGCGCCTTAGCAAAATCGCGAATTAGAAAGTAACTCGATGGTTTAATCATTACCGTCTGAAATAATATCTGTGTTTTCCTTCATGTTTTTCTGTGAAAATTTTCTACGAGTTTGAGTTTCTTCCTTTTATTAAACATGGTTTTCTGCTCAGAGATATAATTTCATCGAGTTATATCTACATCTAACTCAATTCGTAATAAAACACTTTCGAAAAGTGGGGTTGTATCTAGTCGAAGTGGCGTCAATACAAGACGTATCAATACCATTGTTGATATTATTAAAAGAGATTTCGTTGATTGACTGAACAATTCTATTATGAGTTTTTCTAGTGTATATTAACGTGACTGGCCGTAGGGAATTAAAGCAGGCCGTGATGAATATTTGAATGCACCGTAAGGTGAAATACACGGCAACGAGGGTGGGCGGACAGCCGGTTTATCGATTACGGCGCATCGCGCCGATAAGCATCGTCATAAAGCGTCGCGACGACGCAGCGCGCTTTCTCGATTGTCAAGGTCCTTCCTTTTAAAGTATTTGTTCCCACGACACGTTTCTTTGCGTACGAAACGCAATCAGGAAGATTGTTTGAAGAGAGCGTTTTTTGATCGTTGGGTCAGACTCGAACATTACCGGGGAAAGATGGCCGCTTTCGATTCGTTCATTCTAATTGGCTGATTTCGTTTCGTATTCGCCAATTACAGTAGACTTTTGTGACCGCCGTTTAATCATCGTCGTCCAATTGCGTTCATGTTTATTTGGTCGTGACCCGCGTGTTTTGCCAAATGTTATGTCATTCCACGGATCGCATCGCGAGGGTGGGTTTGGCAGGGGCTAAGGAATATAATCAATATTCTGGTCCTTGCTGTTTCTAGCCGAATAAAGTGTTGTAATACCATCGAAAACTTTCGTTACAAATAAAATTTCACAATTCCAGTCTTTTATATAGATGATCAGGTTTTATTTAAGGTATTAATTAAGAAAATTTAGTGATGCAAAGTGGACAATATACGGATATGTTGATATTTACAAACGTTGTTTACAAATACTACGTTTAAGTATTAACTATGCGATCAGTATAGTTATACAGAAATACCGTACGTATTTAATTCTTTTTCTCTTCTTCTTTGATTTTGTGTAGTATTCATATAAAATTATTTGATATAAAAATTTAGCATATTGTTAAGATTATTAGTTGGGTTAGGATACAACTTCCCAAGGAAAATAAATACTTTTATTCTTTGAATGACGTCTGATTTATAACATAAAATAAAGATTTTGAAATGGAAATTGTTTCAAAAACTAGAATTACAATTGTGTGCAAAAATCTTCTACATTATTGTTAAGTTTAATGTTTCTGATAGTGAAGATCAAAAAAATGAACGAAGTTTCTTGTCGAATCACCTCCTATTTTACCATCAATGGAAAGTAAAATAAATTATGAGAGTTAGGAGCATGTTATTGTTCCGATTAAGGATTTCAGGACAAACCGCTCTCACACATTCGTCTGAATTTCCTTTCATGCTCGTGTATTTCCTTTCTTTTTCTATTTTTTTTTATTAAATAAGAAAATAACTGTTACGCTGGAAGTATTTTAAACGGTAAAGCCTAGTTAAACAGTAACTTTTGTAGGAATACAAAAAATTGTATTATTTTATCGTTTTCTCTCTGAGAAATTGAAATCATATTTGCTCTTCTTTCTTTTTTTGTTATTTAATTTATGTAATTGTTAGTAATATTCTTTTCCGATAATAGCTGTTAATTATCGTTTTGAAATGTTATCTCTTTTCCCATAAAATCTAATGAAAAACAAAGTATTATTTAATTTTAATCGATCGATTGTCCAAGAGGAGGAGACATTGGATTATGATGTTGAAGTATCATTTGCGATTGAGGAATGACAGCACGTGGCAAGATTGTTATGCATGTGGGATCTTCTTTAGACGCAGTAACTGCAACTGTTGAACAAAATGGATATGTCTATTTATTTAGAATTGCACATTTTACTTGTTGATTTCACTAGTTAATTATACTCATAACAAAGAACGAACTAAGAGTCTCTATAATTACAAATTTGAATCCTTATGTTGTCAACATTGATTATTTCCCAATCAAAATAATCTATATAAAAAAAGATCCGGATAAAATTAAGAAAAAGGAAACAGAATTTTATAAGGAAAAATAATCTTATAAATTAAGTGGTCTAAAACAAATATAAAAAGGGAACTTTATTACTTTCTCCCGGAATGTAATCTCATTTTAGTCTCTAGCATTCAACGAAAGAATTACTATAATTCTTCTATAAAAATTATATACTGTATATCTCAGTCCACTAGACAATTGTTTAATAACAATCTTTGATCTTAGAATATAATGACCGTAATCAAAATTTATAATTTTCAACGTACTCTATTTCCTTAAACATGAAACTGTGTTAAAAATTAAACTGTCTATTTCCTATTGTAGGCGATGTCGATGGCTGGGTATTAAAGCAACCAGGAGCTGACTGGAGAAAAATCTAGTCGCGCTCATTTGAATCACTGTTGAGTATCAGCCAGTAAACACACACAAGGATCATGAAAATGGTGCTGTCTCAACGTCAGAGGGAGGAGTTGTAAGTTCCAAATTTTCTCATTTATCAAAATCACTAGAAAATCTGATTATATTACGTTACTCTGACTACGTTATTCTGATAACGTTATTCTGATTATATAGAATCAAATAGATCAAATAGAAGAATATCATTTATCTCTACTCGTCTGGGAAGGAGACAGTTCATATAACCGTTCATATAATAGGAATTCATCGACTCTCCACGCTTCCTACGATTTTTTATTCAAATAAGTAGAACTTCATACTCAGATGCGTAGATTTAATCGACAGGTATTCAATTGACCGAGTATTTACTAATTAAAATTTCGTTTCAATAAACGAAGTTCAAATGAATTGATTTCTGGCTGTTATTATTTAAAAATTCTTTAAATTAACGAGTGTAATTACAAATATTGTATAAAAAGTAATATCGTTTCTTTTGAAACGAAGTCATCTTCTTTAGAAAATAATTTATTTTTTAAATAATTATTAAACATCATTTATATCTTATAAACATCATATATATCTTTTGTATATCTACTTATATTTAAAATTTTTTATTTTGTATATTGAAACTTCAAAATTTCTTACATAATAGCTTTGATGTTTTTATTTTTTTCTTTTCTCGGTAGCATGATATTAAAATATAATTGAAAATATGCGTAGGAAAAAATTTGTTGAACAATCAATTCTTATAAGATCATAAATTGTTATTATAACTCTGACAGTTCTTGCAATTGGAACGGGATCGAAATTGAACAGTAAAGATTTATTGTTATTGCAAAACATCTACAGGAAAGGAGCACGTTGCGTGAAATTTTTATCGCGCGATTATAGCCGGAGCATGTTTTGTAACACGCAATGCATACTAATTAGTAATGAAGGAGCATTAGCGATGGGTTAGAATATTCTGATAATGAGAGAGACGAGAACGTTTGTTCGATTTTGGGTAACCCTTATCCTGAGAGCTAGTTTAGCAAATCGGTTGGAAACCACGATAAACCAATTTATGAAAGACTAAACAGTAGTTGTAGGATTGGAAAGTGTTGAAAAATTCTTGTTTGGATTCAAACTTTTCCAAATATATGAGGAATTTGATAAAAGCGAATCTAAATGTTTTAATTGTGTATAGTGTTAAATGTTTAATTCTGTATTTTAATAATTTTGCATGAATAGAAGTAGATTTAAGAATGTATGTGTTAATAGTTGATGATTAATAATTTCGAGAGGTACATCAATTATTTAAAAGTATTTAAATTAAACTTCACAAAATATTTCATTCTGTGTAATATATTCACAACAATTAAAATAAAGCTTTAGATAGGTAAATACTTTAAAACATTTGTTTAGACATTGTTTTTATTTTAATAAATCTATAACTTTTCACTTCTTTACTTTTTTTATGAAAGGAAGTTGTTCAGCAATATACATTTTATTTTAACGAATATATGGATGACAATAAGTCGATCAAGATAAAATGGACAAAAAATAATATGTTACGGATAGTTGTTTGCAAATGAAAGTACATACTATTTACTGAAAGAAACTAAGGTTCGGTAAAGTATACACGTTACGTGTTTCTAGTAAGAATTGTTGTAAGATTTATATGGTAGTAATAATACAGGCAACGCACCAACATGTCAATTGTTACGCACATGTAAGGCGTGCATAATGAGTAGAATCACCGCGAGAACAGGAAAAGATGAAAGGGATTGCAACGTAACGAAATTTTATCCAGTAAGGTCGCATTAATCTCAGTTGAATACGCGAGAACAAAAGACCCTATTGCGTACTAGCCACTTTCCTTTTCTTTCTTTTTTATGGTGATATAATTTGGGAATTGGATTCAAAACATTACAAATATCGAAATCTGAGATCATTCTGTAAGTATTGCGAAACGTATAACATTTAAGATATCACTGATAAGTACAATTAAAAATGAGACGAATAAAATACAATTAAATGTTATGTGACGTACAAAAATAGCAATGCCAGACGACGGTATTGATTTCATCTTCGTTAAGAATAATCAATTATTAAGATGATAGGATATTTGGAAGGAAATTAGATTATATTATACATAGCGATGTTTTCAGAGAGAGAAATGTAGTCTGTTAAAAGTATCTTGATAAATTTGTTCCATGAATTTTCATGGAACTGTTCCATGATGATTTTTGGGTAATGCATTTTTTAAGAGTGAGATGATGTATTGCTCTTAATATTTTAATACGATTTTGATGAGAAAGATGTTGATAACAGAGTGATGATGATAACTTAAAAATGTTTTCGTATTTCTTTTCCAGTGCTTGTAAAATGTTAAAAATCATACATATTTACCACAGTCTTGTTTCTCTTAATATTATGAATTCTTCTAGAAGAGTTTTGAAGAATTTAGTGGCTCCACCTTAATTTTATAGAAGTTTAATTAGCTAATGAGCTTTTGTTTGAACAGCGATTGTAAATATCAGAAAAGTGAATGTCCTTAAGTAGTTAACAGCTACTTAAAGCTTCTCTCATTTTGAAAAACAGGCGTGCTCCGTAAAAATATACAGTGGAACGTATGACGAAATAATTTTAGCGAAGTTGGTAGAAAAACTGAGATAATACGGAACCCTTATGAAATTATATAATTTTCATATAAACGTTGGATTAAACTGCATTTGCATATACCTTTCTGGCTGTAGCATCACATGCTAATCATTGGAATTAAGCATAATTAGTTTTATTCTTATCTTGAAATGTCTTGATCCAATGGTTGGAAATTTATATCGAGAAAGCTAAATATACAGATTAAATAAGTGAAACCCAGGTAAATATGTAAAATGATAAATTCTTTTAGAATTTAAAAGCCTAGAAAAAGACAACTTATTAAGTATTTATCTCTATCCGTAACTGAAAAAAGTAGTTTGTTTAAAAGATATTTACTTTTCATTTTGTTTTCAAAATTCTTAATCGACGAATTTTGAGTTAATTATTGAATTTGTAGTAGATATACACGTGAGAAATTATATCGAGCATATAACGATAAAAATAATGATAATGCTAATGGAGTAACGCGAATAATAATTACTGATGGATGAATAAGTAAATTAAAATGTTTATTGTACCTGTGTATTTTCTGTATTTCGATGTACATACGGAAATCAAATATGATGACTGTGTGACGATTTATTCCGTATAATAGGTTTTCATTCGATTCCCGCGAAATGATCTGTAAACATAAATCTGACTCAGGTTCGTTGGGTACATGAATTAACCAGTGTCATCAATCATGAATCACTATACCTCGTATTTCGAAATGGGATAGCAAATGGAATAGAAAGAAACGAGCTCACGATAAAAGAGAAACTACCCAGCGAAACTACCGTTTTAAACAAATATTTCTGCAGAAATATATTTATCTTTCTCGAAAATGCAAGCTTGCTAAAGATCAAACGAACATAACACACTTCCACGTTGTGTTTCAACGAGAAAACGTTGTTACGCCCTGTGGAAGTATTGTGAAATAATTTTGTAAATGGAAGCAAGTTACTTCGATGAAAAATATCGAGGAGCTTTCGTAAATATTTTTTGAGAAGTTAATCTTAAAATAAATTGATTCAATAAAGGAATTGATTAATGTTTAGACAATTTCAGTGCGTAAAATAAGAGTAAACGTTACATACATATCATGAAGTTAATGTTACTTTCAATCGGAATGTTTTACCTGTCATAATGACGTCATACGTAGTCGATAGGATAGCCATAGTGTATAAAAGTGTCATTCATGAGCGTGTGATGAGGCGTGTAATATTTTCGAAATAATGAGTCTGTTTCAAAATTTTTATACCTAAATCCATCTTTTTTTCAATGATAAAAAAATTAAGGAGAGAATCAAATTAAGGGAACATTGGCAAAAAATTAAGATATCTATATCTGTTTCAAAGTTAATGACACCCGTGACAAATTTCTCTGGTTCGAAGATTTTTCTCACCAAATAATGATTAATTTTACAGTCGTATATCATCACTCGATTCGCTGGAACCTTCAGTCTTGCGAAGCCTTACAATTTCAAATACTTCCTCTGAAGCTATTCATCTTGCTCCTTTTTCAGTATATCATTTTATTCATATACATCTTCCAAAAACCTATACGAATCTCGTTAAAAATGTACAAACTCACGTGTATGTACTTTACGACATTCCTTCAACTATCGTCACTTTTTATTCCATTTGCTTATTTTCTTGATGAATGAAAGAGCTAAAACTATCGTCGAACTGAAAGTGATTTTCATCGTGTCTGCACGAAACCTTATAACTATCCTCGAGCGATCAATTAATCGGGTTCGTTTGAAACGTAGGGACTGAAATTAGCATGGCAAAAATCAATAAGTCAGCGTGAAGAAAAACTGTGCGTTTCTGTAATTTCCTCCTTGAAGGGGGACTGACGGTCGCGGTCGGTTGTCGCGTCGGGAGCCAAGGGTTGTCGGTGTTCGCGATACAACCCCCCGTCCACCCTTCGCGATGTTATTAATGGGAAAACGGGACAACATCGATCGCGGTGTCGATCGATGCCGACTAATTCCGGTGACGTCAAATCGGTCGTGGATCGGCGCGTGTCGTGCGCGGCAGCTGGCGCAGGAGAGGGCGTCTCTTGAGCACGCGCGAATAGCGGGATCGATAACGCGTCGAACCGGTGGACGACGGCTGCCAGCCTGACCCGGGAGAGAAAGAAACGAACGAGCGGGGAAATGCAGAACGATGCAGCCTGATATCCGTTAATAAAGAATGGATTGATACAGTTTGAATTGATACGATCATACAGTTTGTTTAGGAAATTTTTGAAACAGGCGCTTATGGGTAGGTCGCGGATGCTTATGCGAACTTACATTTTTATCTTGGTTAATGAAACGGATTTATGGAAAAATTTATTTTGTGCACTTAAATACCAGTATATATATATTTTATGTCTTTTTTTAAGTTTTCTATAAATAGATGAGATTTACTTGGCGAGGAAATGATAAAGTAAAATGATCGGAAGTGCAAAAGGATGCGGTTGATATTCACGGGCAAAAAACGAATTGGTTATGCATAGATGCAGTTGGTCTAGGAAATTTTCTAAATACTTATTACTTGCTTTTTTCCTGTGAAACTGCTAATAAGGTGATCAGAAATGCAAAAGAACGCGGTTGATATTCGCGGACAAAAAACGAATTGGTTACGCACAGATGGCTAGGAAACTTTTCAAATAGTTATTTTCTTTCTTTTGGGCAACTGTTAATAAAGTGGTTAGAAATGAAAACTGACGCGGCTGATATTCGCCGGCAAAAAACGAATCGGTTATGCATAAATACAATTTGTCTAGGAAATTTCTGAAATCTTTTTTTTCTTTGTATTTTACGAGGGAATGTTACATAGTAAAGTGATCTGTAAGATCGATGCGTGTGGTTTTAGCTGAACTGAAATGTTTGAAGCAGGGCGATTCATCAACTGATAGTTATTAGTAAATTGACAAGTTATATTAGCGTCAAAAAAGGAAACAAGAATAATAGTGTTGATTTGGCCTAATATGTTACAATTAGAGAGAGTGAAGTGGGATAGGTTCGTAAGGAATTAAGCGAATTTACTCTCTTGCTATTATTTTTAAAGAAAGCAACTTCCTACTGTCGCTTGTGTGTTATTAATTGCGTCTCTCAGGAGGCACACTGATCGATACCATAAATTGAAATAGCAGAGAAGAAGGATGAAACTACAAGAATTTTCAATTCTTCATATCATCCTCTTGTAATAAATAACCTTACGGAAGTAAGATCGTCTATTTTTATGGAGAAATTCAATGCTAATCACATAGGTGGATAAAAATGAAAGTGTAATTGATCAGTTTGATTGCTGAGAAGCTCGATTATCAACTAGATTCTCTCCTATTCATTTGATTGATACAGGTATACATTTTTCTGTTCTCGGAGGTGAAAATACTTCTGATCGTGAGAGGATTTAGATAGCGGTGACTAAGCATCTAAACACCATTCCACAAGAAAATTTTCCTATTCTCTTTCGCACATTTCTGGAGCAATACAAGACGCATGTAAAACAAAAAGGGGATTACATTGTAGTTTAACGAATGCATTTTTCTCTATACCTATTTAAAGCTTTATTTTTTTTATTGTATTATTCGTTCGTGCAAATTGTATATGTCATTATATTATTTGAAACTATTATGTAAATAGCTTGGGTTTCGCAAGACTATGGAAGAAATGTGAATCACGAACGAAAATCATGGTTTTACAATTAACAGGCTGAAAATATGGTTGTGGGGATTAAGTAGGTCAGAATGTAGAATCGAAGCATGATATAATATGCAGGGAATGTGTTGCATGCAATGAATGTTATAATTTCGATTGCGAAATAAATTTTTCTCAGTCTTACGTCATCAGTGGACGATAGCTTTAGAAGAATGACATATTTTTTAAAAAATTGTTAATTTCAGGAAGCCTACAAAAATGATAAAAGGACATATTTATTGGGGGGGGGGGTGTTATGAATATTGAATAAAATTACTATTTAAAATAAAATTCAAAAGAGCGCCGTTGTAATTCAAAATTGTTGTGAAGCATAACCTAAGAGTTATATTAATCGCGAAAGAAAAAGATGTTTTCGTTGCCAAATAGTTGAGTAATAATTTTCTACGTCAAATCTTCTATTTCCTGAAAAATGTTCTTTTTTTAGTTGCGTCACTCCTCTAGCAAAGCATACGGTAGAAATTGAGCGTTCAATACCGTATAATACGAATAGGAACGTATTTGAATTTGCTTCGGTATTTATCATCAATTCTATTAGTTGCTGTAAATATTTATACGTACACTAACCTAACTTGAAAATTCACATAATTTATTTACACGAATATTCGGGTTACTGATCTCATCATACTTAAAATCTGCCAGCAAATAAATTATATTATTAAATTTCACAAGTTAGAAACGTCATTTGCGACAACGTAGTTATTTGACAATGAGATATACCTATTGATAGTTGATTGTAGCTTTTCAACGCATAGACTAGTAATGGACAGGTGCGTTGTGAAAGAACTTTCTTAACGGCATATATGGAGGTACTAAAAAACTTTATTGAAAGCCAAAACGATATTTACAGCAGGTATTGCGAAAGAGATATAGAAGAACAATACATCGAATGAGTGGTACGCACTGTGGGAAAGTTATGTTAAAATAATATCGACGCTTTGAAGAACGATGGTCTAAAAATAAAAATGATAGAATGTTTGAGGTAGTGTGCTGATTGTGAGTGCGAAATTCTCAAGTATCTTCCTCGTTAACATATGAATTGAGAGTCTTTCAGCTGCTACTCTATTAGGAATCCATTGACAAATGAACAGTGACGAGTACTGTTTATAAAAATTATATAACTAGACAACTTTCCTGTAACAGATGCTAAATATGAATATCGTTTGTCTTAATTAAATTATCTGTAATAAATATATACTCTTATCATAAACACTTTTAATTTTATGCAAATGAACTATTCTAAATTCTAACAAGATGACGCGAAACCGAAATGATTTCATTTGATTTATTTTTATCTAGCTTAGATATACATATTATTTATATATACGATTAGTATGCTAGAAAAAGGAGGTCGTTCTATTAATTGTAGCCTTTAGTTTTGTTCTAAGGGAGTAATTAAAAAATTTAAAGTATTTAAAGATATTTAGTATTACTGAAAAATGTTGATAATAGTAGAAAGTATATGTTGTAATAAACAAACGAATACAATGAACGTTAGCATATTAATTATATGAATTTATGCGAAAACATGATTATAGGTTTCTCTGATACTGTGAACTTGAACTTGAAATACTTCACTCAATGAATCTATTACCTTAGTTAGATCGAGTTGTGGATACTTAGAGTGAATTAATTTTCTTTCACTATCAGCAAACATATTCGCGTCAGTTGATTAGGTTTACACAACGTACTAATTTCGCTGCGTATGTAAAATTCTGCAAAATATTGCGATTGCAAAGGAATCCTTTTCCTGTTTTTGTTTATTTCAAAATTCTTTCGTTATAGTTATGTTAAATTATGTTAAAATATTTTAATTAATATGCAAAATGGTTGTTGCGTAGAATGAAATTCTTAAATTCTTAATCACTTTGATCACTCTGATAGTTAGATAGTGTTACTGACAGGTAGTGTTAAGAAAACTGATACTGGATCGTTAAGACATTCAAAATGCCTAAAAATGACGTGAATTTTGCTAATAAAAAATTACGAAGTCAGGGAAATATCCAGGGTACGATCCGAAAGAAATAAAAAGATTGTATGTAAATATACATGAGCCAAGTTGAATTCATGCTGCAGATAAATTTCTTAACTGGATAATAGCTCCAATTATGGAACGATAAAAGTCCTGGTTAATAGGCAAAACGAAGAAGAAATAATCAAACTGTCCTTTAATTTACATAAATTCTACTACCTGATAACATTATAATTTTACAAATTATAACAGGAACGTTTTCGGAGTAGATCTGCGGAAGTTTGAATGACTAAACAGATGCGTCATTATATTAAAGTGCAATAGGATCTTTGGAAAGAATATATAAGACCTGAGGGAGGTAAAGGGTTTCATTGATCATCGCAGGTGGCCACTTAGAGTATATCTACCTCTTACCAGGCTTCAGTGTTTACGATTCGGTGCTCTTTAGAGTCAAGTGAAACTTACGCCTCGTTGTTAAAACGTTCATTGATCCAGTTATGATCGATGAATGAACTTGCTCTTTTTTTTTCTTATTTTGTTTGTATTTTGTTCGTAAAAATCGTTTGACCACGAAAACATTGAAATCCGGGAAACAAGGAAATTGCTACCTAGGAATATTTGACGAACCACCGTTGGCTAGCTTTCGTCGCAGGAAACGATCGATTTCAACTCGGAATACTTGATGAAGCAGTTCTTTTTTGTCCGAGTTCAAACCGATGATTAATGCAGAAGTTATGAAACAACGAAATTAGTGAGCTAATCATGGTTGACGCAAACCAATTATTATCACTAGACTGTGGACTTTCATCTAAACTTATATTTTTATAAATGCAATCAAGTAGAGAAATGGAACCTAAGCAATTTGTTTTAACCACCGAATAAATATAAAGAGTAGTATACTTCTATATTTTCTATACTTTTGCATATTATATCTATTCTGTGCATCTTCGCACATTTAAATTTCACATAGGTGTGCAAAAATGCACAGTCTAATGATGATTGGAAAGTTAGCAAGATCAGCAAAATTAATAATTTTTTAATATTTAGTGCATTAAATGTAGGTTCTATAAAAAATTATACAATAATTGTAATTTACTATAAAAATAATATTTAGTATATCATATTCTAATAATTAAAAAATTACTATAAAAATTGCTCTAAAAATTTACAATTTTTCTGTGAATTTCAGTATTTGGTGGTTCTTTCATTAATAATTTTAAGTTTAAAAAAAATAATTATTATTATTATTTTCTTTGGAATCTCCCTATTTACTTGTTAAAATAAGAAACAATAGAAACTAATGTTTTGTAGGCTAGTGAGTTTTACAACTGAATTGGCAAGTGAAATGGAATTTTTAATTTATTTCTTTAAGTTACGGGTAATTACGATATCGCAATTATGCACATGGTTGAGCACGATGTTAAAGGGAAATGAGATTCGCTGGATTTCGTAATGAGACAATAGAGGGTAAAAGAACGTGGAAAAAGGTTTTTAACTGTGCTTTAAGTCGTATAGAACACTCGAGTTGAGTGTATACACGAAAGTTGGGGAAGATCGGCTTGGCTGCAATGAGACCTAGCAATCGATAAAGCTCCTCCCCTTCGCGTTGGTCAACGTTTCTCCCATTCTGTTTCGTTAACCATGTAAGAAAGTGGAAAATAATAGGGGAGAAGGGTGAAAGTGGTATACAACACGATCGATACAAACCACCGTGTAAAAGGGTTTCAAAAGCATTCATTTTTGAAGAGATGTAACAGAGAATTGCAGTCTCGAGAGACGACTTTTTTAACGACGCGTTCCTCGTTCAGCAAAAAGAATCTGTTTCGTGCTGTACGTTATTACAGTAATAAAAGATAATGACTTTTTTGGTGCAAATTTATGTAACATTTTTTATTTTCTTTTAATCGAAATCATTCTCCGACTTTAATAATAATATTTAGTAACATTTCTTTTACTTTAGAATATTTATAAATATTATTGATAAATAAATTGTTTTTGTATTAACACATAATTTTCTTTTTTAATTGGAAACTTACTTTTTTATATAGATATTTATTTGTTATTATAATTTAAAATTTATATGATTTGTAATAATTAAAATTAAAATGGGCAATATTAATAATATTCACTCCCTGGTTATTATTACACGATCTCGGAGTTATGTCGGTTTTACACATAAATGAAACATTGTTTATGGTCTTAGTAAAATTAAAAAAAGAATAAAATCGCGAGAACAGGTTTAAACTTACATTGATAGCCTATGAATGTTTTATGATCGAAACTACATTAACTTACTTTTTTATCGTATTAGGTAACATTTTTTTCAAACATCTCTACGTTCATACTATTGTTACAAAATCTAGATTATTTATTGTATATTCGGCATCTTAAACCTCACCACGAAATTGCTATAAGTAGTAGGATGGTCGTGACACGAAACAGTGAGTGATTTACAGCAGAAAAGGGTTTTATTCCACTTGATGTGAATTGTTCAATTGAAGAGTTGAGATGATAGTAGACTATGTTACGGTCTGAACTGAAGACTTCCAATGGAAATAAAATACTTTCTTATGTCTATTATCTCATTTATATTATTTGTCACTTGCATGTTATTGATTTTTTGTATTTAACATATTTATAAATCCAGAGAAACAATAAGTGGTAAAGAATATATTTAGTTAAATTTATCTCACTCGGCTGTATCTTGTGACATCGAAAGACGAGTTATTCAAATTGAAGTTCTCTAAAACTGATGTAAGAATTAAAATATATCATTTTAATATTTATAAATATCTTTACCATGCAGAATTTATACCTCCTACCACTAAAAATATTTTTTTTACTATCTCTTTTATCGCTTACGTCTATTATTATTTCAACTTCACAATTATTCAAGTAACTTCTTAAGAATCTTTGCTTCAACATCTCGCACGCTCTTGTCTAATGCATTATTTATGGAATAGTTACTTCCTCGACTTCTCTTTGGTATCTTATTCAAAGAAAGAGGATTGTTTACGAAAGTAACAGGCTCGTTCAACTAGAAAACTTTCGTTGATCGATGCAAGAATCACTTTCTAAAAGCTACCTTGTTATTCCGGCTTATATGGAACTATAATTAAAGAGTTGAAATTTACACGTAAATTATAAGTAGCAAGCCGTGCCGATAGATTTTATTGCAGAGAAATTAATCTGCGTTATCTCGCATACTTTTATTTATGTGTGCCCTGTTAAATGTTAATAGCCAATTAATGATACAAACGCGTTGATTATCTGGTAGAACGTATTCCGTGACTACGTTTACTTTATGCATAAGATTGAAGAAGGCTCCGAGTGTGAATAGAAAATGATTTACAAAGAACGTTAGAAACAAAGATAATATTCCGTTTTTACTGTAATGGGGTGTATGGTTAATGTAATTATTGGAGAAAATATTAAGTAAACATGTACATATATCAGTTTTCATATAATTTGCAATTATTAGATATTATACCATTCAAATTGGTGAAAAAGACGATATTCTTTGTATTTTATTTTAAAGCAAAATTCGTTCGTATTGTTGGTTTGCTAGAAGAGTGACATAACTAAATTTAGAAAATAGAAAGTGATTAATTGCTGAATTATTTAGTTATGGATATTTTTTTCTCTTACAATTTGGCTAATACCTTTTGGATTTTAATCTCACGATAGCTGATTTTTAATTTCGTAACAATAATCACCAGAAAAATTATTTACATCTTTTGTATCACGCTAATGCAGAAGAATCGTAGATTTTATTCAGTCTAATGTGTAAAACCCAGATAAAGATGAACCTTGTATTGCTATTAAAGGTACGCGGACTTCACAGTGTATAATTACATTACTTACGTAATTAGAAACACTAACAAAGTACTAAATAGTAGATAATATATCACTATTACTTTACCCTACATTTATTCTACTACACTTAGTAATATCAAAATATTTCCAAGCTGTTTAAAATTTAATACAAAGATACTTCATAATGATTGATGAAATGTATGTACAGTGAAAGAGAATTCCCGTCTAAATAAATTAATTAAATTAACCACGCTATTTGTATGAAATGAATTGGTTTGAGAAGGGCAAAAACAAATTCAGGCGAAGAATCTAAGCAGTAGAACCGCGTATGGATGCAGTTCTCGTGGCGCGTTCCTGCGATGGGAAACCTTATATCTCGAGTACGCGATACCCGTTGACGGGTGTGTTAAGGTAAATGGAAAAAGAAGAGCAAAAGAGAGTGGAAAGGGATCGTCTTCGCATAAAAGAAGAATCGGCTGAGTGACCTCCGATCCTTGAAATTCACGCGAGCATAAAACAACCAGAATCGTTTTGTCTGACCTGTTTCATGCATAGCAATCTTTGACCCACTAAATCGATCGAAAATCGATCAACGTTCTTTCTTCTTCCGTATGGCTCATACTGGCCCAAGATCGAAAAACCGAGAGGTTCAGGTCGTTAAATAGTTAGAAATTTTAATACATAAAAATAAATCTTGATACGTTTATAATAGACTAAAAGTTAGGAAATCAATTTCTTCGCCAGAAACTTTTATAAGTAATTATAGAACTAAAAGATAATATAGACGAATGAACTATAGTTGGGTTAATTTTAGTTTTTGTAAATATATAACGTAACTGATTTTTGCGAGAAATAACACGACAGATTAAGAAATAGGAAATCTATAAATAAAAAAATTATGTCCAAAGGAGTGGGAATCCGGTTGACGAGTGAATAATAAACGAAGCAGTAATTCACTAGTAATATTTATTTCGAAAATATGGGAAAAAGAATTAAATTTCGAAACGTTCTTAATAATTTCAAACCTGCAATTGCTACTTGAATTACTTAAGGTAAATTCATTGGAAAATAGCTCCAAGGAATCTATAAATAAATAAATCATTTTTGGGTCGTTTAATTCATCTTTTTTAAACCACTGGATTAAATTTCGTTTATGTGGACCAGCGTGCGCCGCCTCGAGTGACGGTTCGACGAATGCGTTTTCGCTCACCTGCGTAACTTTCTCTGCTCGAGATTAATCGACGGCCGGGTCCTAAAACAGTTGAATAATTAGCGAAATGGCCATGTCCCGATAACTGGAACGAAGAGCAAAGTGGTTCGCGGCGATAGTAATTTATTACGTCTCGTCTCTCGTTTCGATCAAGTGAAAGG
This sequence comes from Bombus vosnesenskii, assembly GCF_011952255.1. Lineage (NCBI taxonomy): Eukaryota > Metazoa > Arthropoda > Insecta > Hymenoptera > Apidae > Bombus > Bombus vosnesenskii. Next base: position 159,285 of record NW_022882923.1, read on the forward strand.
TCTCGGTGGATCGTTGAAAGAGAATCGATCGCGCTTTCCGGCTATTTGCTTTGTTTGCCGGCATTTGAACGGCGCGGAACAAAACTCATGGTGATAATTCGCCACGTACTATCACGTGAAGCAGGTGAACAGAGACGAACGACCGACTTCAGGCCTTTCACCCCGGCATAATTCTGCCCGACTTTCAATCTCTTTCCCACGTACTCAACCTGTGCCCTCTATTGTATCGGCCTACGTTGCGAACAGTTGTTAGTGAAATGTCATTATTGAAAACCATAGCTCGACCACTGACCGTGATACGGTGGTTAGCGCATTTGAGGCGTTAAAATGCTTCGAAGATATTAATCTAAGCTATATGCAAATGTTGCACGTAGGAATGGAGTCCGGCTGATACTGTATACAGGTAATAAGCCTAGAATAGCTATAGCACGGTGTGAATACTGTGAGAGCATTTGTATAATAGAATTCTTTTAGAAAATGTCTTCGATACAACTCGATCTAAAACTAATTTTTTTTTTAATTAAATACGATAAGTTAAAATTAAATTAATAAAGTTAATCTTTCAATTTATTAGTAATATCAGATCAAATTGAATAGGAATATTTCCTACATTGGAAAAAGAAATTTTGTCACTGCAAAATTGTTGGCTATGGTTAGGATTTTTCTATTGCAAACTAATTTCTTCTAAAATTATAGGCGAATTTAATAGGGATGACAATCTTCTAAAACTGATTTCACGAAGAAATATCGAGCGATGAAGATTTTTCTGTTATCAAACGACAGTGAAATATTTTTGTGAATTGTTTCTTAATTTTCAATGTTTTTATCGTATATTATCATCTCATTTTTATAAGTATACCTTCATTTATGTTCGTTTACTTTTAATAGCACGAATATGAATCTTTTCTAATATCTTTCAAAATGGAATGTCTATAGTATCTATTACCTTTTGCATTCGTGAAACGTGTTTGGTCTCGCATAACACGATTTCCTACAACATGTCTTCGATAAACCATGAAACACGTCTTCGTGTTATAACAGGATTACCTGTACTAGATAGGTCCAAAGAAGAATAAATTATATACATATACACTACTACTCAAAAGTTTGAAACTACTTAGTAAGACGAGAATATGAATTTTTTAATGAAAAGAAAAGTACAAATAAGACTGACGATACACCAATATTTTAAACTATTGTATACAATTGTTACTTCATATTTATTTAAAATGATTTATTGTTTTATGCCATAGTAGTTTGATTCTTGAGAAGATACTGTCGATTAAAAAATTCGAAAAACATTATAGCGAAGTTAATTTACTAATAATTATAAAAGATGTAAGTTAATTTACCATCTAACTACTTGCTATTAATTAGTAAAACGGCGATATAATAAAATAACAAAAAGGTTTAGTTTAATATTAAGAATAGCGACCTGTATTTGTGAAGCACTGTGTATTGCGAAGGAGGAGCGACGCGTGTAAGTTCGCAGCGTTATTTCACACGTTGAAGCGACGAAGAAAGTTTGTTTCATGAAATGAGGCTAACGGAGAATGTTCAAGTACCTCTGCTACTTCCGTTAATGCAAAGATCTCATCTTCCTTCATCACGACGAGGATTTCAAAGGCGATAACGTTTCATTTGTAAACAAAAACGTGTAATTCAGACACTATACGGATTAACAGATTATTAAATACACATAGAAATCGGTGGTTCAACTTTGATGACTTATATTAGTGACTGAAAGTAGGAAACCTCTTGACATTATTGGTTTACGTAGCACACAAACACGATAAGATTAAACCTGCGAAGATTAGACTGTGCTCGTTTAATGATTCTAATATCTATTTTATAATATCATGTTTGGGCCAACAGCACTGCTATTTATTAATACAAATTTTTTGGTACATAAAAAGAAATCCTTTAAATACAGGAGCGGTTCACATATTTTTAACGTATTCTTAGTATGTATCATATATTTCGAAATTAATAATATCATAAATAGAAAAATTTCTTTCTTAATGTTCACATAGCAAGAAGTAAGAACCGTAAATTACACGAAAAGGATATACAATTAATTTGCAATTTTTTAAATGAATAAATTAAAATAACGATGTTTTGAGTACTTTGAATTCTCTTATGAAAAGATATATGTGATACTGCCAACAATGTTTATTTAAATCATACATTACTTAATTTTTTGAGTATTGCTTCTTTACGTCAGATACACAGAGTTTAAATATAACTATGTACTAACATATAAGTAACAAGATAGTGCGAAACAAATTGCCTTGCATCGATAATTGCTATACAGGAAAAAGTTGTCACACATGCGGTGCTTAATGAATTATGCTTCCTACTTAAAACTGGTTTTGATTACAAGGTTACACACAATATCGGAGGCGGTTGTTGTTAGCTATCTCCGCAATATGTCATACTAAAATTAATCTATTATTTCAGAAATAAGGCGATTGCGGACTATCTAAGCACCAATGGCTATCAAGATGCGTTGGAAGCGTTCAAAAAAGAAGCTGATATGCCTGGGGAAGTAGAAAGAAAATATGGAGGTCTTCTCGAAAAGAAATGGACTTCCGTCATACGCTTGCAGAAGAAGGTAAAAAGATTTTAGTATCTTTTTGCAGTTCTAAAACTGCTAGTTAATAAGTTTTCAAAAGTAATAAGTAGATTAATAAGTAGATGTAAGAAAGTACATCTAAGAGAAATTACTTGTACAGAGAACAAAGTTTGTAGAGAAGATGTAAATATTTTTTTAGCAAATTCTGAATATGTATGAAAGATATTGCAGTACTGGAAGCATTAGTCTTAATATGTATGGAAATATCATTTTCTAAATTTTGTATTCACATTAGAATTTTAACATAGATCCTTAATGTCAAGTTATTCCTTGGACTAATTTTTGTTAAAATAACTCCTATAAGCTAAAGAGATTATAAGAGCGTTCACTTTTATTGTAAGGTACAAATTGCAGTATTGCTACAATTTGCAGTATTGCTATAGGTGTTGTTGATCTCATGAACTCATCAATTAGTCTTTGTCTATTATTCGTTATCAAGCATTAATTTCAAAGTATTGACTTACTACCTTTGAAATTAATTGCTTTTGTTACAAGTAATTTTAATAAATAGGATAAAAGGCGACGCCATAAAATGAATATAAGTAAATAGTTAATGAAATATTGTTTCAATGTTCTAGGTAATGGAACTAGAATCCAAACTCTCTGAAGCAGAGAAGGAGTTCATCGAAGGAGCACCGACACGTAGCAAACGATCACCATCCGAGTGGATACCAAGGCCACCCGAAAAGTACAGTCTTACTGGACACAGAGCTCCCATCAACAGAGTCATTTTCCATCCGGTTTTTAGTCTTATAGTATCTGCCAGCGAAGATGCCACCATTAAGGTAGGATCACTTACTTTTCAAAGTAGACAGGAATCGTTGAAACTAAATGGCAGATATTTTGAAACGAGTATGTTCTTAATATAAGAAACGATATTCATGGTAAACGACTTCGGTATACTCGTTTCAAGCCAAGCCAATTGCTTTCAACTTTTTTCCAGCTGTGTTTCCTCTCTGTAAGTTATCCTCCTTTAGTTTTTACTAAAACTGGTTTTCTCATTTGTGTTAATTTCACTTAGGTGTGGGACTTCGAAAGCGGCGAATTTGAAAGAACATTGAAAGGACACACTGACAGCGTACAGGATGTTTCTTTCGATGTCTCTGGGAAACTGTTAGTCTCATGCAGTGCAGACATGTCTATTAAGTTGTGGGACTTTCACCAGTCATTCGCCTGCGTGAAAACCATGCACGGACATGATCACAGTGTCAGCTCTGTCGCATTTGTGCCACAAGGGGATTTTGTAGTGAGCGCCTCTAGGGATAAAACCATCAAAATATGGGAAGTCGCGACAGGGTATTGTGTTAAAACGTTGACGGGACACAGAGAGTGGGTACGAATGGCCAGAGTCAGCCCCTGTGGGGAACTAATTGCTAGTTGCTCGAATGACCAAACGGTACGGGTTTGGCATGTTGCAACAAAAGAAACGAAGGTACTTTCGTACGATCAAATCGTAAACTTATTTTAGAATCTAAGGTTGATTCCTTACGATATAATTTTACTGTGATTTGTAATGCAAAATTATGCATTTGGTGTAGGGTCTCTTTTCATTTTAAAACAGAGGATTTTTTTTAAATATATTTTCTTATCTACTAATTAGTTGATCGTCGGATAGTATTTTGTATAAGAATCTTTATTACCACAAGTGTGTGATAATAAAGCATTATATAACGCAATTAAGTTGACTTTGAGACACTTGGCTACGTAGCGTAATTGTTCTGCCAGGTAAAAATTAATCAATTAGTACGAGTAGATTAAAAACGGATGTTAAAAACGAGGTACTTTAAATTGAAATTTGATAATAGTAATCCTACGAAGCATTTAAGTGATTTGGATAAGGTTACTATATTATTTTACTGAGTTGTTGTGCAGCGAGCCAGATGTATGTGGTCACATTTTTAGTATTGTTTTATTAGCAACTACTACTTGTAAAGCTAAATAATTGTATTTACAAAACATCTACAATTTATAGTAATAATAAATCCTAAAGAATTTTAAGCTTCAGTAGCGCTTCCATTATTCAATATATCTTTTTAACGAACATTTCTTGATTTAGGTGGAACTCAGAGACCACGAACACGTAGTGGAATGTATCGCATGGGCACCAGACAGTGCAAGGGCATCGATCAATGCTGCGGCAGGAGCAGACAACAAGGGTGCCCACGAAGGACCTTTCCTCGCATCTGGCTCGCGAGACAAGGTAATTCGTATATGGGACGTCGGTGCCGGTGTTTGTCTCTTTACCCTCTTGGGACACGACAACTGGGTTCGCGGCATCGTCTTCCATCCCGGTGGCAAGTTTATCGTCAGTGCCTCTGACGATAAGACCCTGCGAGTCTGGGACACGCGCAACAAACGGGTAATGAAAACCCTCGAAGCGCACGTCCACTTTTGCACTTCCGTTGGTGAGTATACAATTCGCAAGCGGCCTTCATAGCTTAACGAAACGCATTTACTTGGAAATTTAAGAAGCTACGAAGGTTTACTTAATCATCCAAGAGGTATAGCGGAGTTGCCGATTAAAAAGATTAAGTGATCGTATAACATATTGAATCATTTTTGTTATCTTACGTATGATTAAGTGTTTTGATTACATAAGTTAGGATATTGTTATTGCATCTCAAGTTTCGTTTTGATCAATCTTTTTAATATATTCTGTATTTTATGTTTGAATATGAAATAGTTCATAAAATTTATGTATATAGAATAATAATTTATGTATATAAATAGATGCGTAACTTAAAGGTTAATTGAAGCGTAAATTTAGATTACTTTAAGATTACTTTCTCGAAATGTTTACGGTTGTCGAAGATTTTTCTAAATAGCATTATATCCTAATTAATATCAAAACAAATTGTATTGCATATCACAATATGGCCTTGATATAAAGTGAGTTTATAGATTATTCGATATATACACCACCGGTGTGCTATTTTTACGATACATTGATCGGAACAATTTATACATCAATAACTACCAGTTGAATGATAAATCTTATGAATTTTTATGTTGCCGCTGCTAAAACTTCGAATGTTTTTACTTCTTTAATCCTGAAACATGATTAATATATCGTCTTATCTGTAGTGGTAAAAATAAAATGAATCGATAATTACGTGAATCCAAAAGCGATAAAAGTTTGTAAAAGTTATTATTTATTTCTCGAAATTGTTGAAACAGTGGCCTACATATCTTTTAGTGTAGTTTTAAATCTTAATAATATGTATTTAGTGCTATTTATTAAGTGCTCTGTTTTTTGTAACTTATTCTATATGTGATGAATTTATTTTGAAATTTCTGTTAATTAGGAAAAAATGTTAAGTTCACAAACTTCGAAGAACTGTTATAGCAATGACAGTCTAGTTAAGGGAAAAAACAATTTTTATTTCATATCTTTGACAAAATATCTTATCTCTGAGTAATCATAGTTATGTAATCTGTTACTCAAATATAAATGCCTCAACTCTGCCATGATATATCGTATGAAAGACGCTATATGATAAAATACACTATTTATATATATAACGTAATAATAAATATTCAAAAGAATAAATGTTTAAACTCCTAAAACTGAAAAAATACTGTCTCAGTAATCTGCATTTATTGATTATTGCATAAACTCCTCATAAATTGCAGATTTTCACAAAAGCCATCCTTACGTGGTCACCGGTAGTGTCGATCAAACGGTGAAGATTTGGGAGTGCCGCTAGTCACCAAAACATCAGGGTCTCGTTAAACCTTCGTCGAGGAAGAAAGATTTTGGAGAGAAGGCGAACGATGCGCGTCGAATTCGATGAAAAGGGCCGAGAGAGTAAGCTGCTACAAAAAAAAAAGTTATCGTACATACTACTATTATTAATATTAATATTATTATACACACATAAACACGTACGATTAAGAGCTCTTTAATTAATTTATAATAAAGTATAATTAGTAATTATTAATATTACATATACGTTTTACGGTAACGAACTGCACGATTCGAGGAGAGTCGGTCGAAATTAACTTTCTTTCATGAGGAGGACATTGCCATAATTTCGTCGACGATGAAAAAGAAAAAACAAGAGAAGAAGAAATTCAAGTGTTTCGAATTGACTGACAAAAAATGTACCGACATAACAATGTTGCTTCATCGAAACGATTGGTTGATTGTTTCACAGAAACATTATCCCACTACGAAGCATGTTATAATTGTACATCTGGCTCGTTCGAACGTGTCGTCCTCCTCGATCCATCGACAATGACGAGAATTTCGGCTTGTGTTGCGTCTCTGGAATATAAGAAAAGAACATAGTCGCTCGTTTGCTATGCTGACCTCTCCTCGAGCGTTCTTGACGATGTGACATCGGAAAATGACATCGATACGTATAACAGAGATTCGCGCGCGCGTGCGTATACACGTATTAAAAGAAAAAGTTATAAAGAAAGGTATGCGAGGCGTCATCATTTGTCGTGTACTGTGAGCGTCGATAAAATTGAATCCAGCCTCCGACCGAGTACGTGGCATGTATCTTCGTACAAAAAAGTAAAAGGATACACGATGTAATAATAACAAAGTGCGAATGGACGTGCCAAACGGGTGGACAGATTTCAAGTGACGTTGAGAATCGAGTAGCGCCCATTTGGAACGTTTTATTCATACTCCATATTCCGTATGTGTATATTCATACTATTCATACAAGTGGACTATTTCAAATTGTTCCCCTGACAAAAAAGAGTTAAGCGAACGAACGAACATCTGATATGATTGGCCGAAGGCGTACCTAATGCGGAAGGAATAATATAGTGTATCGATAAACGAGACGTAGCTTTTCGGCAATGCATGACGTCCAAGCAACGTGCATTATTAACGATAATACTAGAAACAAGGGACGGCCGAATGGAGCGTGCGATTCGTGAAGAAAATACGAGGAAAATATGTACAAGCATGTATTCGTATGGAAGTACTTGAGCCGCATAATTCGTTGCGTGGGTCCCGAGATACGAGGGGTATTAGTTGTATATTTAGCTCTAAACTACTATTAGCGGTAGTGCAGACGTAACGTAGACAAGAAACATGAGAAAAAAGAAAAGAGAAAAATAGAATCAGGCCACGAGTGTACGATCGATCGGTACAAACACAACACACACCATATATAATATTTACGCAGGTATTCATCGAGACCTCGTATAACAATGCTTAATTGATTAAGGCCGATTTTTCAGACGATATATTCTATTCTCCGCTATTACATTTTTCCTACCATTTTTCCTCCATCGTCTAAGTAAAAGCCCTGTATTCCCTTGTCCATTTGCCCCCCCCCCCCAAAAAAAACCTCTCCAAAAGATATATATATACACACACACACATATATATATATATATATATATATGGTACTAAATTATTTTGATGAACAATAAAAACAAAAGTTCTCATTCAATCGTTTAAGATGGTTCTGCTGTATTACCTGTGTGTTTCGTCGTCGTTCGTGCATCGTTGTTTGCCATTTTTCGATCCATTGATAATAAAAAACCTTGTAGTAATCACAAATATTGGAAATTCTGTTCTTTTGGGAACAACAGTCCCTATTTGTCTACTATAAAACGGATCGGTGAAATTATGGAAATTCTTCCGTAAGGACAAGACCAATTGTAATATTTTTATTCGAATCAAACAGCCTCGTTCGTCTGTCGATTTGAAACTTCGTTTACTTTTTCTTTCCCCTGACAGAATTTAATGTAGCACTCTTGTACAAAACGATTCTTTGGAATCGGAGCGTGGCGGGATCGCACGTCTACACGTATGGTGTTCTGAAAAGGCTCGCGTGTAAAACCAGAACAGACTTCTTTCTTTCTTGTCAACCGACCGACCTCGTGTACCTCGATTTCGTTCGCGAGGCATGTACGATACTCGCAGGTTCCGTAGAGGCGAGCAATGCGTACGATTTAAGTCACGACTCCGCAAGTACATGCATGTCAGTATTTTACATTTATAATATAGAAAGAGAGAAAAAAAAGCTAACACGTACACAAACACGTATACACACTCATGTATATTTATAATATACGATATATATTATACATATATATATATATACACACACGCACACAAACACACACACGCACACAAACACACACAACACACACACACACGCACACACACAAATATAATACACAAAGAACACAGTGTGTATATATACACACATAAGTATATTATTGTAATTGAGCAGTAAAAACGAAAATACGCGTATCGAACAAGCTAAACTTAACCCAAACACAATTCGATGTTCGGTATTTATACGTAGGATGACGTAATAAAAGTAATGTCGTAGTTGCTTTTCGTAAATTCCGCCGCACTTGCTTTAGTAATTTTTCTCGCTTTTTCTACCCGCCCTTCGAAACAACTAAAGAAAAGACGATGCTGACACGTTTAGTAGAGTAAACAATAAAGTGTTATCATCATTTGTGATATATACGTACACGTCGATGAACTTTCATTAAAAATCCTTGCGTTATGGAATTGGAAACGAAATTTTTAGCGAATTCATAGGGAAATAAGGGGACAAAGAATAAAAGTCTTTTAAGAAACCGCGACGGCGAGTACAATGCTGGCCTACGCCTTACTGGCTTACAAAGAGAGAGCTTATAATAATAAGATCATCAATAACAGTCTTCTTTTATGAATTTAAAATGCAAATGAACAGGTACGTGTGTGACACATAGTAAAAACTTAGTTACCTTAACAAATATTTTTGTTCTAATAGGATGGCCAGCGTATGAGTCAATATTGTAGGATTTATTTCATATTTTTAGTTTTTATGTTTTTTATACGTTTTAATTTCATTGATACGTATTAGTGCAATTTTTTCTTCTAATTGTAAGAAGTATAGTTAAATAATCAGCAGAGACCTATTAGTTGAAGAGGTAGGAATATAAAAAATGTTCATTTTAATTTGCTAAACTTTTACAATTGAATTTATTTCAACTGTGTCCTTAGCTTAAATTTATAAAAAAAAGTTCAGTTAAAATTGGCGATCTTATTATATAGTGCTCTTTTTACAAGTTACATATTAAAATTATTTTGTATTCCTTTATATTGTTTCTTTTTCTTTGAGAATCTTTTATTTTTAATACATTAAACCATACAAAACTATTTTCTGCAATTAGTAATTATAAAGAAAGAAGTTTATAATTTAAGTGGAACATGTAAAAAGTACATAAAGGTTGTACTCTTTATCCTCTTGTGATTTGAAGTATGTGTCAGTAATGGTTTTCTAAAATTGTTTAAAAATTTCTAAACATTTTCTGGGAAATTAATTTATTACTGGTGATTACTATGTAATAAAAGTGCCAAAAGAAGATTACTATTGAATAATAGTACTATTTACTACACTATATAATGTGACATATGTCGAAAACTTACCTATGTGATTGATGATAGATGAAATTCAAAAATATCTCGGCTGAAAGGATTGTAGATAATGTTTGGAAATCGATTTCAAGTCATTATTTGTCTTAGATTTCGAATTAGTTTTTATTAATCTTTATTATTTTTTATTACTTTAAAAAAATTTTTTTCTAGTCAGTTTTGCAATATATTACGCTTCGTTTATAGTTGCTTTTGCTAATAAAATTAGTATAGCGTACTTCATCTATATTCTATATTTAACATGATCTGGGATTGTATTAAGAAACACAGTAAGTATTTTCATCAGTTTTTGTGATGATTTGTGAACGATTAGAAAGAGTAAAGATAAAAAATGAGAATTATATCTTATAATAGCAATAATAGGAATATTTGCCAATAGACGTGTTTTAATGTTGTAATGAACGTATTAATTTTTATCATAGGCAACAATGATAAAATGTGTAATTTTTGAATATATATTTTTAGAGAAGTAGGGAACTGTGTTACCATTAGAGGATAATAGAAGGATATCAACAGTAAGTAATTTAGTGAATTTTAACGACAGAAGATATTATCGACAATTTATTTCCTTCTTTATTGACATATGTTGAAACAGAAAAATCGATATTCACAAAGGAATTTCTGAAATCTTTCTGTTTTTAAATTACCGCTATTAATATTTTTAACTAAATGAAATTGGTTTTTAGTACTGTTGCGATTGTTAGTATACATATTCTTCTCTATATTTTAATAGACATTATCGGTTAAATGATTTTTCAATATTTAACATCTAATAAGATTTAAAAAACGTAACAAATTTTTCTTATTTAAAAATATTAACAATGAAATTTGAAAGGAGGGATCAATAGAATAAGCGCAATACAATTTGCAATACAGTCCTTTTAATTTAGAAATTCTTGAATGGAGACACTGATATGAATAATATAATCATGTACGTATATACAATAAAGAGAATTTTCCATTCGTATTGTGTTTAAATCGTATTATTGCGTGTCTAACGCTATCGCGGGATTTAGATCGATGTAGACTGTTTATCAAGTTTCCCTACCAAACAGGAATTGATTAATCTGTACACCAGTAAGTCGTAGCGTTCGAGACATCGAGTGTTGCGTGTATTTCTAAATATTCCATATGTTTTCATTTACTAATAATTTATTAGAAAATTTCTATCTACATTCGTGAAACAAAACGTGTAATTCGCAAAATTACTGTAACATTAATCACTTTCTATTAAAACAATTCGAATAGTTTCGATGGTTTAACATATATTACAAAGCCTCAAATCATTCTGTTACGATATAAAAGAAGATTTTTACATAAATATACGCTCGATGCCTCTGAAGATGCGATTTCTACAAATCTGCCGTAAAGGAATCATCGAAGATTCTCGTAGACCGAGAGATTCAGAATAAAATTTCCCACGTGTCTTCAATACTTTGTATACCTTATTTATTTTTCTTTTTTATCTTCGTATAATAATCATAAACGTACAATTTAAAACAATAGTGCTCGTGTGTGAGTGTGTATGTGTGTATGTGTATGCAATGTACAGGATAATCTTTAAGCTATAATACAATTTGAAATGAAATACAAATCAATAAACTATTACGTTAGGTAAACCTTCTCTCGTTTCGTCTCGTGTGTGTGTGTTTTTTTTTTTTTTTTAAATACAATTATTTTCACTACTGAAATGACAATGTCCTTTCTCGGCATGTAATATCTCGCTCCTCTCGTCGCTATTTTACCTTTCTTTTTTTTTTTTCTTTTTGTCTTCTATCCCCGAAAATTTGTTACTCATTTTTTGATCATTTCGCGCGTGGCGCGTAGAACACGCGCGTTGTACAAGAGCCTCGATAACCGTTTTATTATTTCTCTGTGTTTCCTTATTTCACTTTTGTTTCCTTTGTATCTCTTTAATGTTTCCGAACCTGTCTATCTACAGAGTTTATCTTTACGATTTTTATTCTTTTTTCTTTCTCTCTCTTATTATTCACGTTTATTTTTCTTTCGTTCCCTCCTATATTTCGCCGCCGTTTCTGTAAAATATTCATTATTAGGTTTACGATATGATTTTCCCTCCTTTCGGTGGTCCTTTATGCGACCCCCGCTCGGTTTTGTCCGCGCGAACCTCCGCGTTCAACCCTATATTACAAATTCCTCAGCCGAAGATCGCGAATGATTTTAACTTCGTCTAAGAAAGTTACCGTTTACCGCTTAAATAATTAAAGCTATCTGCTATCTAGAGTCTATTCGGTATCTACAGAAGAACCTATATGCCTCGCGTCTCGTTCGAATAAACAAGAGAAAAGAGAAAAAATAAACCGTGAAAAGAGAAAGGTGGGGGTGTGGGTGGTGTAGGTCTTTTTGAGGGCAAGAAAACAAAGGGGAGTGTACCATGGCGCTGATCGTCGCCGGAAGATCCGGTTACACGTTTTGTTTGATCAGCTGCGCGCGACGATCGGCGACGATCGGCATTTTTTCGCGGCAATTTCGACGTCGTAACCTAACGAGATTGACGATCGATCGGACGGTCTCATCGGGCTGAATCGATTTTTCACGGCTATTTAATACGCGTTTCTCTTTACGTTTCCCTTTGTTACACGCTCTTTATATATATATATATATAGTTTATTGATTTGATATTATCATGTTATCATTGTCTGTTATATTTGGATGCCATTGATGATGATCGTCGGACAGCCCCATGCGACTGGTCGATGTCATTAAGTTACGAACAACGATGACATAATAATCATGATAAAAGGTAATAATAATAGCGATAGCAGTAATGATAATAATCGTAATGACAGTAATTGTAATAATAATAATAATAATAATAACGGTAGTAATAGTAATAAAAATAATAAGAATTAAAATAATAATAATAATAATAATAATAATGGTAAAATAATAATATTAATAATAATAACGTGAAGAATAATGAGGGTGACACTAGCGATAATTAGCGTTTAAAGATGATGATAATAGCGTTTGTATACAGTTTCACACTATTCCCCCGATGGTTATAGATTTCACGAAAAAATGTAAATCGAAAAGAAAGAATGTCGGATCACTGGTCTCTCAATTAGCAATGCCCTTTTTTGTTTAAGTGTTTTTCTCACTGGTTGGCTGTCTCGATCGCGCATCGTCTTTTTTTCTTTTCACTCATTCGCTCCCTTCCTTCCATTCGTTCATCCATTCGATCCCTTTTTTCCTTCCCACTCTTTCACTCTGCTATCTTTCTCACTCTCTTTAGCCATCGTTCGTTTAAATTGCGGACTAGAATTTAATCGAAGATTAAAATTTAATCTGGTAAATACAAGTTTGATTCGTAATATCGAGGATAATTTTTGCCCCTTTCTCTCACATACAAGCACACGCATTCACCCTCACTTCCTCTCCCTTCTCAGGCATCGATAGTGTACGGTAATTTTCGTAATTATGTTCACCTGTCGCGCTGCGTATAACAGCCTTAACGCCGCGTTTCCACATATCTCTCTCTCTGTATGTGTGTATGTGTGTACATATATAATATACACATATGTATATATATATATATATATTATATACGTTCGTACATTTTAAAAAGGGACTACCCCTAAAATTTGTTGTTCAACGACCACCGATTTTATACCTATCGTTCGATCGTTTAATTGGAAACGGGGCGTTAAGTGTTCACTATTCGCGCCCTTAGCTCTGTGTTCGTGAATATACCGCTATTAGAGAGTTAAGTGTGGTAATTAAGTATAATATACAAGATCATGTACGTGTAATGTTTCGCATGTTCCGAGTCTCTTCTTCTTCTCTTCTCTTTCTTTCGTCGTTTTTTTTTTTCTTCTTTTTTGTACAGCTATTTACATGTGGATGCGAGCTTTACGGTGCCACCGCTTTATAACGTCCGGTTTAAAGATGCCGGCGCATCTTCATCGCACAAAAGAAGGAGGCCTCCGACCTCCCGGCACATCGCTCTAATTTCTCTCTCTCTCTCTCCCAGTCTCTCAATCCCTTTCTCTCATTTGTTAATTTCTCATCAATTTACTTTTATCATCGCATATAAGCTCTATCACATTGGCTTTAGAAGCCGTGTCGTTATCGCGATAAGAATTCGAATGGTAATAAAATAATACAATATAATCAATAATAATATTAATAATAATCATCGTAATAATAATATTATTCAATAATAATAAAATAGCAGTGATAACGTAAGCCTAATAATACATTAATAATTGGTAGTAACTGATAACCTCGATCACCGATCGCTTTGTATAACTATCTTTCTTACTCTCCCTCTTTTCACAAATTCTCTAGGCGGAAATAGAAAGAAAAACAACATAAAGAACTATATATTCGTAAGTGGACAGATTTTTTTTTTTTTTGCTTGATCCTGCTTTTTTCTGCTTATCCATACGAGAACAGCAAACGAAAACCACGCGCGTTGAATCATCAAAAAAAGAGAAACAAATAAAATACGAAAAAAGGATAGATATAACAATACTAACCAGTTCTACTTAAGGGATTGACGTTTACTATTCCATAGGTTGGCGGACAAGCAAGAAGCAGGAAAAAGAGCGAGAGGACACGTTTTCCTTTTCTAAACCGTTGCCTTATTTTTCTTTTTCCTTCTTCACGAAAGATGACGCGCCTACTAACCGAACAGACAAAAAAAGGTACGTAGTCGGAGAGCGGAGTGTAATAACATTAACAGCTTAACGACTATTGGGATAGGAGAAGTGTATAAACAATATAACATGAATCACAATTATGCAATAATTATTAATCGCTCATCTTCGTCGCGTAATTAGATAAAATTAATAATAATTTGATCTAACAACTCTCTGGTTACTCGTAGATTGCACTCTATGAATCCGGGCCATTTCCGTTTTACCGATCGATCATCGTATTCTTTTATTTCTTTACTTTCCTCCGGTTCTATTTCAATCTCTTCCACCGCGTTCTTCATCTCTTTATCTTTTTCTAACTGAAGCCAACTCTCTCGAGATCCATCGAAGAAAAAACGGAAGCGGCCAGGGTTTCCTCGGATTTTTTCGAGCGAATGTGCGACGAACGCCTTTTGCTACTCTTTATCCCCCAGGCTATCCAGTCGCGTCACAGTCTTTTAACAATTACGAATTCGCCGAATACGTAGCAATTGTGCACACCATCACTAACCCCTTTTCTCGCACAGATACCACGTGTGTGTTACGAAAAACAGTTCTGTTCTTTCTTTCTTTTTTTTTTTTCGTTTTTTGATTGAGCTCCGTCTTCTTTGATAAAGCAGCGTGTGTCTGGTTGTTTAGTCTTCGAAAAAAGTTCGACCGACAATTCTCATACACTGATGCGTCTTTTGTTTCTTATTTTTTTTTGCGTTTTAGTTTCTTTTAATTTACCATTTCACGTATCCTACTTTGTATTTGCCTCCCTATTGATAATGCCCTCGTGGTAGGCAGGAATCGACCAACCAGGCCTGGTCGAATCCTATGACTGGTTTTTTTTTGCTCTTTCTTCCTCTCTAAGAACTTAACTAGGCCCGCGGTCCACGCGGATACGGGGACCGTATGCGACTCGCAGCATCGTTTTGGCATGTTTCGACAACGTCCTCACTCTTAGCGTTCCCTCTTTGATCCTGTGAAAGTAACGATATCACGACAAGAGAGACAGAGAGTTCCTTAATAATCCCACGTTTCCTCGGGTTCGTGTTTCACCACGCTGTCCTTGGGACTCTCATCGGTGGACTGCTGCGTCTGCTGCGTCGAGGGTGGCCTGGGCGAGGTTACCGGACTGTTCTGTCCAGACTTTGGACTGGGCAGAGGGCTATCTCGGTCCTGACCGTTGTTTCCAGACACAGAAGACACGTCACTTTGCGCGTCTTCCTCGTATCTGTCCTGTACCGGAGTCGGTTCTACCCTAATCGTTTCTTCGGCTTCTCTCTTAACGCCGTAATCATCCGTTTGCATCACGCAGACACCATTGATGATCACTTCGTCCCCCGTTCTGGCTGGTTCCTGCCACTCAGGATTCACCCACTGCGGCGCTGCAGGTTTTCTTCTGTTTGATCTGACAGTGGCCGGTGCTGTAGGCGTTTCCGCCGGTTCTCTCTTTATACTCCCCGCAGATCCTTCCGAATCCTCGCTACCGAGATTGCTCATAGCGTCTTCCACATCCTCGTCCTCGAATTCTTGGTTTGGCTCCCTCTTCAGAGCGTTCATAGAAAGATCCAGACCGGAACACTGTTCCTTGAGCGCGTTCCCTACTAAGGCAGCCAGATTAGGGTTGAAGTACGGCGTGTAAGGCAGAGGCACGTTGCCCAAGCCTAGTCTCTCTTTTTGGATCTCCAACAGTCTTTGGTTTAACAGCAATCTAAACTGGACCGGGTCGAATGGCTGGCCAGGCTCTCTTGGCGATTGAGGCTCCGGCTGACCGTGTGGCGTCTGCTGTTTCAGTCTCATCCGATGATTGTGAAACCAGTTGGTTATCGTCCGCGAGGATAACGCTAGTTCACCAGCGAGGAACTCGATGGTGGCCACGTTGGGATATGGATCGAGCGCGAAGGCAAGCCTCAGAGCTTCTTTCTGTTCTTCGGAGAAGAGGACTCTTTGCTTCTTAGCGGAGGCTGGTCCAGGTCCGGGCGACGCTGCGTGATAGAACTCGGCCGTGTCGTTACTCGAGGTGTCGGAACTATTATCGTGACCTGGCCCGCTGCTACGCCTTCTTTTGTTCGCCTCTCTACGCTCGTTTTTCAGCGCCTGTAATCGGTCCACGTTGTGCGCATCCGATAACCACAATTGCATTCTTATGAAAGGTTCTCTGCCCTTTATGCTCAGCATATGCCATGGCTTTGGTTTGCTGAGTAATTCACTGACCGAGCCTTGCGACAGTCCGAGCACAGCCTCGCCGAAGATCTTCTGGCCGATATTATTGGCAAGTAACGCTTCTTTGATCTTCGTCGTAATCGTCTGCGTGTCCAGATCTTGCGTCAACGCGGCCATTTCGTATACACTCGGCGAGATATGTGGATGAAGACCACGGAGAGGTGATGGGGTCATTTGGTGATGCGGGGAATGAAGGTTCATCTGCTGTTGCTGTTGCTGCTGTTGCTTTTTCTGCAGTTCCTGCATGCTGAGCTGAGAATGGGGATGATGAGGTCCAGGTGGTGTCAGCATCATTGGCGGTGGTGGCTGTGGATGTTGAGGGTGTTGCGGACTCTGTTGAGGCGGACCAAGCTGCATTTGATTCTCCTGCTGGTGTTGCGCTGCTGCCTGAGCCGCAGCTTGCGCCGCTGCTTGCGCCTTCGCTGCGTTCTGTAGCTGTTCCTGTACCAGTTTCGTCGGAGGCATTGGCTTCATTGGTGTTCCACAGGCTGCAAAAAGAAGAAAAAGAGACGCTGAAAGGTGGTCGCTCACGAAACTTTTGAGTTATAGTCCGAAAGCTCACTTTGACAGTTGTCAGTTGCTTCGTTAAGCTGGGATTAAAGAAAATCCCTTCTTTAGGCTTAGAATTAGCTTCCTTCATCCACAAACATATCTTTCACTCGTTCAATTTCACTCAACGCATGTTCTTCGTATTTTAGTTTTCTCTTTTGCTTTTTGTTTCTCCCGTTTCCTTTTTTTTTTTAAGGCAGCAGCATTCGTCACACAGAGATATCGAGCTCCCAAACTATGTTGTTTTTAGTAAAATAACAAAACATCTATATTGACCTGAGTTAAACTTACGAGGCAGGCCACCGTAGCCGCCGGTCCTCATCAACTTCTCTGGCGCGATCTTGTATTGGCTGGCGACCAGTTTGTGCACCGCGTTATCGTCCTCGAGGAACATCTTCATCCTGATGAAGGGCTCGCGGCCTTTCTGCGTCAGCATGTGCCATGGCTTCGGACGCGCCAGCAGATCTGACACGGAACCCTGCGACAGGCCCAACACGGATTCACCGAACAGACGTTGCGAGATCGAATATTGAGACAACTGCTCCTTCACCTGCAAAAACGAATTTTTATTCTTTATTTTATTATTTAATGTCGTTTTTAGGCTAAGGAACAATTGCTAGAAGAGATATAGAGACTCTAACTAGATTGAGTCGAACTTTAAACAAGTTTATAGACTTATAACTCATATATTTCTTATATAGGGTGTTTCACAAAACTGGAAATGTATGATGTTAATAAAATGGCTATAGATAGAAGAGAGGCTATAAAAATAGTTCAGAACAGAACGTTTACTGTTATAGATTCTCTACGTATTTGTGCATCGATGTATCTGAAAAGAACGAGCGAACTCTTTTTTGTACTTTTGTCTATTACTTTTGGAAACACTGTTTGATTTTTCCTTAGTCGAAGGAATATCTTGTTTAAAAGCTTCTTATATCTGGTGATATATATATTGCCGTTTGAAAATTAGGGATCGTCCGTTCGAAACATAGATTACGTGAATTATCAGGATACTTCGAATTTTAAGTAGATTTACTTGAAACTTGCATCAAAATTGTGCCAAAAATAATTCGTTAAACGAAGCGACGGGATCACTGCGACAATAAAGTTATAGTAACTTCCAGAATAAAATACCAGTGAAAATCTTAGCGAAGTGACGAAATTTACTGATGATTAAGTAACGTTTCTTTCACACTAAATGAAACATAACATCATAAATTAATCGAAATATCAAGGTTGTGAAGAAGTTCACTGGCGAGGCACAAGGGAATACCCGGCAAAAGAATGCAGCAAATACGACAATAAAGCAAAGACGATATTTCCTTCCTGATGCACACAATTGTGCGATGCAAGCGAATAATCGAATTATCTCTAATCCCGATCTGTAACCTTCGAACGGCATGCTTGGAGGACCACCTCCAACTACTTCTAAACAATGTTACGATTCAACTTACTCTCTTAACAATGTCCTCTGTGTTCAAGTTATTGTACAAGTCGAACTGTTGCTGGGTAATGGGAGGAAGTACAGCTTTCAGTGGCCTCTGGTTGGCCGCGTGGTGGGTAGGCGTGGACGGTTGACTGATCAGACTATTCGTGATAGAGGCCATCCTCTGAAGAGGACTGGCCGCCGCTGCACCCGAGAATTCCTCGCTAGGTGTCATTGCTGGTGGAAGAATAGAGTTGCCAAGCGGTGAACTCGCGCTAGATCCACCTGGCGTCGATTGGGGTGCGGTGGTTGGTTCCTGTTTTGGCCTGACCAACGAGAAAGCACTTCCTGCGTGTCTCATCGCTTCCTCTATCTTCTCTTTCTCCTCCTCGGACACTCCGTTTATCATCTTATTTCTTGGATCGACTTTACCGAGGCTCAGATCTTGGACACCACCACCGTTTGTAGCGAGATGATGTTGCTGAAGCGCTTGCTGCTGTAGAGCCAAGAGGCCAGGCAGGCCAGGTAGTCCTGGCAGTCCTGTCAACGAGGGATTCTGACCTGGTGTCGCGTTCAGCTTCTGTAGCTCACGGTGGTACGCGTCAAGCGCCAACCTGATGTCCTCCTGCGTCCGCTCTATACCCTGAAGACCACCTTGCGTGCCGCTGAAAAAGTGCGGGAACATCGCGCTACAATTAATCGAGGTCGCGTGCTGTCCTCAATAATGATCAATCGTGGCGGCTCGCTTGACAATAGCTGCGCCCTGTAATCCGAGCTTTCGACCAAAAAAGCCCGTGTTTACACCTGACATTTTCGTGTTAAGCAACGAAACAAATATAGCTAGCATATTAATTTTAGCCGCATACGTCATCCGTTCGGCATAGTTCTCTGTTGCTCGGCCGCGATCCGCCGTGACTCATATGATCTATGGGATGCGCTACCGGTTCGCATGGATAGCGGCCTGATGCGCTATCGAACATCTTTTAACATCGTAACGTGTGTGCTTTTACTTTTTACTTATTCTTAAATTGATTATGTTTCTTGCTTTGATTCTTTGGACTTATGTTTTCAGATTCGCGAATAGAGGAATTGAGTAATGATGAGAGGTGTTGACGATACGAGTCACATTCTTGGCACACTGAATATTTATCTTCACGGAGAATTATTAATTCGATGGAGCTTTTAGTTTTTTGCCGGAAGAATAATTTTGTTTATAGATTTTGTTAATGGAATTTCATTTCCATTAACGAGGAATAAATTTCTCGTGACAAGATAGGGTTGATAAATAGTGGAATTGTACTTCTAATTAAAAATGTTTAGAATGTATATGACCAACTAAAACTATATCAAATATCCAAATTGAAGTTCTTCTTATGATATTCAATAAACGAAACAATATCCTTCCTTAGATCTCTTCAATTGTGTTCATAAAAATACAAAATTTAAAATCGAATATTTATATCTATCTCTAATTTTCTTATTTTCCAATCAACCCAGCAAGTGATGGCGATACGTTTTCATTTGTTCGGGCCTCACCTGGAAGAGAACTCTCTGGGTCCACGTAGATCCTCCACCCTTCTTCCCATAAGTTTAGCCAGCTCCTCCTGGTAAATCCTGACTACCTTTTCTTGCGGAATGTCATCGTTCTCGTATTTCTTCAGTCTCCTATTTTGACTGTCGAGCCTGTCTTTGTTAAATGGGCTCGGACAACCGATTCTATTTGGACTTTTGCTGTCCGCGTCGTTCGATACCTCGTGCTCACCCCTCATCTGTAGGTGGCCCGATTCTGAGAGGATATGCGCCAATCTTTCGTCACTCATTTCCGGCGGACCACCTTCCTGTGGACCACGCGCGAACGCTGGCATTCCCTGCTCCTTGCCTGAAACATACTCTACGGGTGAGGCACAACTTGTGGTGCGTTCTTACTCGGTTTGGTCTTATTGGTATGTAGAAAATGTAGAAAAGATGCATTAGATTAAGATATAAATAGAGGTAAGAGGCTGGTTTCACTGCTTGGATCCACGCTCTGCTTTCTACTGTAGATTTTATTAGGTTTGTAATACGAACCGTTCGCACGCCAAATTCGTTAACTCCAGTTTTTGAAAATTTTGAGATTTTAGCGCTAAAATCATCGATTTCCTCTACATTTCGTTTTGTCGAGTTAATTGGCGAATTAGCGATTCATATATGTGAAAAGTCCATTTGCTTTGGTTCTAGTTAATTTACTTCTGTTTTTTTTTTTATTAAAGTTTGTTTATCGATGGAAATACCTGGTCTCTGGAATTTTTTATCGATATAACGTTCCTAATATTACTTTTGCAAAGTATTTAGCGGTGTAAGTACATATAATAGTTGGGAATTTTGCAAAATCTTCGAAGCTTTATTCCATTTGCTATTTTACAGGTTTGTATCGCTGGAAGAAAATTTGGAAGATCGATGGCGAATAGTAGGATGATTTTATCTGAAGATTTCAAATGGACATTTCGCATGTTACAACCTAATACAAGACGTAGATTTTACAGAAATCCTCAAAAGCTGTTATTCGTTTTACATCGTTTGCATGTTAATGTAAATTATCATATTGTAAATCGCCTCTTGATTTACTTTTCCAATACCTTTTGGATGAAGTAGAAATCGAAAATAACGCTACATGTCTCTCCAAGTTTTCACTGTTTCATAAATGTTAGGATGTTTGAAATGATAAATAGTAGAAGTCGATGGAACAGAATTATATCGAAAATTAAAAACTACAAAATTAAGACAAATAATAAATAATCATTTTAAACAAAACGATAATTACAAGAAGCATTTTTATACAGCCAAGAAACAATTTTACTTAGAAGAATAAAGAATTAACGATCGTTTCTGGTTGAGTCGAAAAGAATGCCAGAACGAACAGGTTGAAATTCAAATTCCCTGGTGATCAGTGTCTTTTAATTTCGTCGGTTACGAACGACGTTCGATAAGGAAGAAGCAGACCCACGAACCTAATCAGATCCGAGGGTTGATTCCACGTTCGATCGAACGTGGATGCAATTAATACAAGCAAAATCAATAATACCGGCTCGAAGCCTAAGGCAGAAGCATAACCCAGCGACGATAATTAAAATATCCTTTTCCGAAGCCTCACCCTTGTGGCCTTCCCTACTCTTACACGTAGCCAACAGTCTACTTCTCGTACGTGTTTCCTGTCTAATTGACCAATCAGCCGTAAGATTCAGACGAATGAGCCATCGATCATGTCTTTGATTGCTTCGCTACCTTTCTGCTCTCTCACTCAACCAAATATTCTCGCCACGGACGTGTTTACGGCCGAAAAATAGAAGATGTTACTCGTTAGGTAGATTAGGGAGAATCATGCGATGAAAACTTCTTTAACCAGTTACGAGAAGATTATACTCGATACGTTGGACGTAGATAATTAATAATGATCTTTTATCATTTTTTATTTTAACGTACGACATGTGTTGACTAATTTGTAGAAAACTTGAATTTCCGTGTATTCCTGCTAATTTTTTTATGTTAAATTTCACTTAGAACCGTATTATCGTTTAGAATTATATTCAATATCTCTTGAATTAAAATTTACTAGCTATGAAAATATCAGAGTGAATTGCAAGAGTGATTTTCCAAGTGATCAAGAATATAGGAAGCTTAAATTTTGTAGTAATTTCTGTTTTCGAAATAAATTATAATTAAATATAGATTGCATTTCGAGCTTTCGCTATAGATCAGCAAATAATTATTGGAATCAAAAAATATATTATGAAAAGAACTTCTAGAAGTGTTATGCTATGTCGTGTATCACTAAATCGTCATCAGCTTAAATCTAGGTATTCGTGTAAAGGGGTAGAAGAAAGAACGTTACAAAATTAGTTTCAATACTTTAACTCAGCTCTGAGGAAATTAGATTCAATGAATTTAATTGTATCGTGAAAATAATTCTTAGAAAATCATTCAAAAGAGATTGAACTTTGTAAACGGTGTCATTGCTTGACTGTTTTCACTTTGATATGTTTCACATGACATAAATAGACTGTAACTCTGTTATTTTAAATACTCTATTTTCTATTCAGATCTACCGTACCTCGTTCTACGAACCACTAGCTTTTGTCTCCTTTTCACGTGTCTCGACAGTGTTAAACTCAAACAATCCCCGAGTATCGATTATACGATATTCGAAACAAAATGTGCCTCTTTTTCCACATTTACCCAGAAACGTATCGATCATTAAACGATCTACGTTTCACCATTTTTAAAAACATCCATTTCATTTAAACATCTAATCTATTATTTAGATCTCTGTTAATTAAATCGATCTAAACGGTGCACAGTTTCAGTAGCAAGTTCGTCGATGAAATAAAATACCTTTGTCATCTGTATTTTTTTTTTAACACAAACCGATCTATATTTCACTCCTAAGAAAAAAGAAAATCTGCTTTAATCTCGTATAAATGAATCGGCTCTTATATCATACTTCGCTATCCATAATTTCCATTGTAAATTCGTCGATAAAAAAAAGAAACAGTTCCTCCTTTGCTTTGTTATTTGCAACAGAAACTGATCTATAATTCACCTCTTTGCAAAAAGATGCCTCTTAATCTCGCCATACGAACGAAACGAATCTCTCAGTTTCTACACTTTCGATCGTAAATCCGTCTATAACCGAAAATTTCTTTCCCTTTTTATTTATAACAAGAATAAGTACAGTGTCGAATGCGGAACGCAAGAAAGGAAAGATTAATTGGTCATTAAGGTCGGAATGTAGACGGCGATCCAAGAAACCGATGTTGCAGTTATTGCGAGAATATTGGTCGACGGGAAATGTTTCAAGAAATCGACAACGTTGGTGGGTGGAAACATTACGGGGACAATGACGACAGTCGAGGTTCGTTCGGTGCTTGTGAAGAATCGAACGCGACGTGTACACACGATGCTGGTACGCCTGTATTGTCTCGTGATGTTTGAATTCGTGCCAACGGACTTCGACTTATGCCAACCTTCTTCTCTCTGTGCCCATACGACATTTTCGTGGGACAACTACGGCAACCTCTTAACGAAAGAATCGGCTGTTTACCAGATTGATTGGCAATGACCATTGAAATTCGATCTGTACATTTTGCGATCTTTCGGCAAATACACTTCCACCTATATTTACAGCTACATTTTGTAGTTGAAACGACCCACTGAAGACGACTGAAGTTTCACTAGCTTCTTTATGTCGTCATCTTTTAAACTTCTCTCTTACAATTCCACAATATTGCGTCGGATAAAGAATAATCGTGCGATTTGTAATTTGTACAAATTGATTGTAAAGTTTCATCAATTATCAAAATTGTTACTGTTATGCCAGGTAACTTAACGATAGACTGCGGATTTTTCTGCAAATTCGTATTTCCACGAACACAATTCGAACAATAGGTACAATAGATTGAAGTTTGTTTTACCCATTAAATATTACGTTACGAAGAACAATACGTTTCGGATATTTTACATCTTTGTGTATATCATTTGCATTCTATGCATTTTGGTATCTGCAAATTTCGTAACGTTTCACTAATAATATCGATTCAATTACATGTATCGCAAAGGGTTTCTGATAACAATTTACATCATTTCCAATGTTTAGTAATAGAAACTGAAAATTCCAATCAGAGTAACGTATATATGCAAGTGAATTTTCCATCGAATCTTTGGTTGCAGTTCACGTTTTGCGTCGCAGAAGAACGAGATACGCTTGCGTCTCGGATACATCGTTGTAACGATGAACAGATCGGTGAAAAACGTGTTTTCAACTTGGTTACCAGCAGAAAAACTTCGCCGAGATAAAAAGAATCCAGGTCGTTATTATGCGTTACTCCTTTTCCTGTAAGCGGACTTTTTGCGGTTTACACTGATGAAATTGACATTATCGTTATCGAACGGAATGGTGATTAACGTATTGCGGTGAGAACAACGATACTTCGTAACATATTACGTATAAAGATTTATCGTGTCCAATTACCACAAAGTTCCTGCATTAATATCTTGTTCCTTACGTCGCATCTATATTCATAACATCTATATTGGAACGTGCGTCAATATCTTATCAAACTGCGCGTTTAAACGCATCAAAGAAAAATTTCTATTTCAAATGTCGGTAAATACGTAAATATCATGATTATTGTTAACGCGATAAATATCTCATAGTTTCATATTTCATCGACGCATTTGCTCGTGTTCTAAAGCTACATCTACGATATGAATTTACGACGTACTTTAAATCTACGAAACTTTTTGTTGATACTGGGTGCATACGGTTCAAAAATATTAATGTTATTTCAGACGAAAGACGATAAGTTTTTCTTTATTGAAAGAGCTAGAAAACATAAATTTATAGAACCTTTTTACCTTAACAATGAAGAAATTTCCAGGAAGAAGAAATCATACGAGAATACTGAAATTTATTTAAAAAAAAGACGCTAATAGCATTTAAGAAACTCTTCACGCTTTGATCTGCTTTCACAATTGCTTTACATCAAAGTGGATCAAAGAAACGTCTTTGTTTTTCCTAGGAAAAAGATATTTGGAAGCCAACTTTTCCATTTTTCACTGCTTAAACAACATTCACGTGTCTATCAGAAATTCGTAATTATAGTAATTACATAAATACAATTCCGTGAAAATTGGAGGAAGAGATTTTCTACAGCCCTATTTTCTAATTCACAATGTCTTCGGTGTTAACTTTCTTTTCTTCTCATAAGCGCTGAACGTCGAAGTAGAGCCAGCCTGAGCCAATTAGACAAAGAATAATCTAGGTGTCGCGAGCTCGTTGTTTCCGTTGCGCACGCAGTCTTGCCACCATCGTTTCTCCCGGATGATGAAACGTCACGGTTCGTTCGTTCAGATCGCGCCAAGGCATCAAAGGCTCGTAAGAATCGTCGAAAGAAAGAACAATCGGGCTCTGGTAAGGACAATGGCCAAACCGGATAAGAAATCCATATTACGCTTTACCTTTTATCCTACATTCCATGGAAAATATTTCGTGATAATTACGGCTGCCATAAACAGTAGGCAGGCCATGAAATTTGTTTTAAAGCTAATAAATGGCGGTGAACGTTGACAATGGCTGATTACAAAATTTCGGTACAATTTCGTGAGAACCTTTCAACGAATATGACGTACCTTAAGAAACGAAACGATTGTTACGTGGAACGCGTGTTCCCGATTTATGTTCTCGACAACGAGAATTCTTACGCCAGCCGCGATTGTTGGCTGACCCGTGGAAAGTACACGTGTCTATGAGGTCGATAGGAATCAGAAACGATGAAAAATAGGTTCTCGAGAACTGGCGTTTGCTAGTCCTTGTATTTTTGGACCGCGAACAATGGTGTCTTGGTTGAGAGAGGAGAATAGAACAGGTTGGATATCGATGGGAACTTGGGTTAAGGTTCTTCAATGATTGCGATTTCCTCTTCTTTAGGATCGAAAATTTAGATTCCTTTGTTCAGATGATTAGATTAAATTCGGAAACGTTAAGAATAAAAGAGGAAATAGAATTCTTTGGACTGTATATAGTGTGGTTATTACTGTTATTTTTGTGTAAAAAAAATTGGAAATGAAATTGGAAATTAATTACACGTGTTACAATTACAGTAATAATTATTTCATTAAAGAAATCCATTAGTTATTCAGGAAGGAGATTTAAGACATTGCAAATGCACAGTATTGGAGAAGAGGAATGGAAGAATATTTAACGCAGATTCGAAAAATAATCCTTGTTTCGAAAACCACGATTTCTTAATTGTATCGCATCCAAGTAAAATAGCAAAGATTTGATCACGAATATAATTTACTTGTACGAAATGAGAATTCATATAATATCGATAATATCTCGAAAACGATATATCTCAAATGTTTCCTGTATTAGTGTTTTTTCTTTAATATTGTCTATGTTTATTATTTTGTTTCGATGTGATGTAATTGAAAAATCATATTTCCTGAAATAAAAATCATTACTTGTTGAATCTGTGATTCTATTTTGACAATCTAGCCTATACCATAAATTCCTTCGAGTAAATGAAAGAAGAGCTTTTCACGGTTTAAAAATCACGGTTAAAAAAGCTAAAAAGAAATTTTCACAACTGGTAAGGAACGGTCGGGTTGTTTTTCAAGATGCACCTTAAGACCATGCAATTTCCGTGGACTCGAACGACCATAAGGGCAATACGGTTGTATGAGCGAGGCGTCAGGAGGTGGAAGGATACAACCGGGACAGAAAATCTGATAAAATCGCTATATGAACCAGAGTAGCCTCGCTAATGAACGTAACTCTTTCGCGTTGCGCCGGTTCTACGTGGCTCTTTCTCGCGTACACGCGCAAGATGTGCGTGGCTGCATATAGCGCGTTTAATTGACGGTGAAATACGCGACTGCGAGGCACCGACGGGGGTTCCTTCTTCGAATCGAGCTCCGTAACAACCTCGAGAACGCGTTGTCGAGAACGAAATTCGGAATGGTCGGCCTTGCTCGCGGAAAATCATCGTCCAATATAACTCGGTGTCTGCTCTTAATATATTATGTTCGTGGATATGTAATGTCCAGACTGCGGATTTGTATGCACTCGTAAGAAATTTGAAGGTGCAAAATTGCACAGAGCGCGCGTAATGTGAGAAAATATATAAAATATCCAAAGTATAGTACTTTCTACGATACTTGGTATGTAAAATAATTTATAACCGAGGTTCTCCTCTTTTGATTTTAGAATATGAATTAATCTGTGAAACATGTAGCTGCGTAAGAATTCACGATCTAGTGATATATCTCCCTGCTGTTCCAATTTGTTGAGTCAATATTATATAGTAAATTTTCTTATATCTTCAATTGCTACCACAAAATTCTGTCTTCGATTGGAACTACCAGACCGTTTAAATGGATCGTCTTGCTGCGTTTCATAATGCAGATCTTTTCATTACGAATATGTTTATGTCGATTAATGGACATATAAATAAATAGTATACTTGTATGTTCTTTTGGTACGAGTTTAAACTTTAAAAAATGCAGCAGAATTTTCTAGAAACATAAGAAGATTTTCCAATAAAACAAGAAAACTTTCCAATGGCTTGTTTGTTAAATATAGAAATAGTAGAATGTTTGAGTTGCGGAATGATTAAGTTTGATAGTCGGTATAATGATTTAGTAGAATGTTTGGACTCTGGAACTAATGATTTCTTCAAACATAAAATAACGAAATCAATTAATCATGGTCAATTAATCAGTGGAAATTTTATCGTTAGCCTCTATAAGGTAACTAGCAACAGCAGCAAAAGTAATTTATATTTCAAACTCGAACCATTTCAATCAATTATAATTTTCAGTGTTCTTAGGCTTTTTCTGGTCATTGACTTTGATCTAAGAAATTGTCTGTTCGATGAAACTCATTGTCAGAAAATTAACTTAAACAGCGAAGATTTAGTTGAATTTTCGTAACTAGTTCGAAGAAACATTATCTCGAGGCAGTAATTAGAGAAAAACCCGGTTTCCAGCGATAAATCGTACGCAATACCGTAGAGACTGGCAGCGATCGAGCCGATCTTGTAACGTTCCGATGCTTTCACGCAATTAAGGAATTAAAGCGTGCTATTAGAAAAAAGTAAATAAGTAAAGAGAGAAAAAAAAGACGATCGTCGTATAGTTGTTACTGTACGAGTGAAATTCAAACCGACTTTGAAAACTGATTAGAAAGCGTACACGAGTGAAGCGTGAACGATTCTCGATACCGATATATTTCAGGCGAAAATCATGGTTCTGATTATGTTAAGGAATTTGAATCGTTCACGAATCACGACTCTTTCGAATCTTTCAGCTCTTTCGTTCATAGTCAACTCCTACGCAATCGGATTTCGAAATCGCAATCGCGCACTCTGATAACGTTATCTCTACCGGATTGGGTCAATGAACGTTACGATCGAGCGTTTTAATTAATACTTGTTTCAGTTACGACCTTATATAGAAAATAATTTCCAAGAATGGAGTATCTTTCTCTAAAAATTTTTCAGAGAAATGAGGTACCTATCTTCTTCCTTCTAATATTTTTTCTTTTTGCAAATGATGGAACTTATTTCTTGGTTTGTTTCGAATTTTATGATTCTCGTTGACGGGACAAAATTTAATTAGTATCGATTAACCAATATGAAATTTCGAAGAAACATTTCATGTAAAGGATATAGAAGAATAGATATAATGTTAATTATTTTCAGTATAGTAAATAGAATTTTATTAACATTGAATCTTATTTTAGAAATATTCGTTCCTTCTTCCTGCGAATCCGATCGGCTAACTTAAAAATCAAAACTTCAATGGTGCACCGGTTTCCTGTGTTTTACATCTCATTTATTTACGCGGTCTCGCGGCGAAGAGGAAATAACAAGCATATTTCAAGCCGTGCAGTAGAACAACTTTACAATTATAATCGCACAATTAGAGTCCTATGACCGTGGTGATGCATATCCGCATTTCGATAAACGGATCACGCTCTAAAGGGTAACTGAATTAAAAAGAATTCCAGTGATTTCAGATAGTTCGGGCAACGAACGTTGTCAGTATTAAAACCGGCTGAATAATGAATCGACATCAAAGCAAAGAGTGAAATAAAACAGATAAACGGCGCGCCGGTAATTTCATTGTTTTTCCGTAAAAATGATAAATGTCGTGATCGAAACGTATTGGGAAAATTTCATTAGTCGATCTTTTAATCGACTCTTCTTTATTTTTAATCAAAAGATAAAACGGTAGAGCATTTTTAGAGCAACGGACGATTATTAGAGTTTAATCTTCACGTAATATTTTATAAATTTTTATAATTTTTCAAGTTCGATGTTTATAGATTAATTGTTTGTAAGTATTTCTCTTCTCTTGATATTTACTCTATAATTTTTATAGATTTACATGTACAGAACAATCATTCGTAACTTTATTCGTTGTGCTTATATATTTTTGTATATTTGTGATGAAGAATAGAAAAATAATGCAACACTCATTTTTAAGTAACTGAAGTAACTAAAAAGATATGTATGTAACGAACATGGAAAAAGTAGTTCTCGAGATTTCAGAAGAAAATCTTTGCCAAACAATTTCTACTAAATTTGCATCAAGAGTTTGATTTAACAACAAGTCTTATGAGACGATCTAATATATCAGCCGAGAAGTTGACGGGAGATTAGCGCGAGCTGTACCTGAAAGAAAGAAAATCTCTCGATAAACAGCGTTGGACTAGTACCAACTATCTTCATTACGGTAATCGCGTGGTGCGTTGCTCTTGGACCAGCTTAGATCAATTGTATTGCACCGCTCATGAGCAATAATAAATGATGTCCGAACGCGCTTCGCTGAATAGTGGGCCAAGATCCAGGTATATTTGTCACAGCATTAGTAAAGTTCACGAGATTTTTACGATACAGTTCAGTAAATATTTATTTATAACTGAAGATATTTGCTCCCAGATGGCGGCTTCTACTTGTAAAATTGTTATCTAACGGTCTACGAAATTAAGAAATTATATTTCTAAATGATTTGTGAAGCATATCCAGTCTTGATATAATAATTTTCTCTCAAATTGTCTAAATTACTTAATGTTTGGCAAGCTTTGAAATAACTATAATTAATGGAACTTTATTAATATACAGGATGCCCTACTCTTTTTCGTAAAATAATGCTAGTATATTTTATATTATAAAGCTAAAAATATAAAATGACAACCGATATACACTTTATTATTTTTATGAATAACAGTGAAATTACCTGTTCTTAAATTATTTTTTTACTCGTACCTTTTCAATCCTACATTATTTGTTCTTAAATTGTTCATTTCCCTCGCAATGATACAATTATGAATGGAAGATAAATATATTTGTATCGTTCAAAACAAACGTTTAATTAATTAATTAATTACGAATATTCCGCATCGACTATCTATTAAAACACGAGTAAGAAGACTAACTCACCGTTGGAAATATTCTTTGTATCAGGCCTTGATTTAAATCCATCAAGAACTTATTTATTGCTTTTAAGTATCGTCTTTTCAAACGGAAATAAAGACATCGATTTTTGCCCATAAATCACCACCGATTATGGAAGTTTCGAACAATGCCGCAGGTACGTTTATTGAATTGAGAAACAGCCGACGACTCGTCCGTCCGTAGCACAAAGAGCTCGTTGCAACCGTGAACAAGAAGTTGGTGCAATAATTAGCGATTAAAATGTCCGTCGAAGCAGCGATGACGTTACGTTTGTTCAATATCGATGCCACTTATCACATAATATCGATGGTAATTACAATATAATATCGATAAAACCTGGTACGTTTGTTAATCATTCTTTTATTAACGAATGTCTATATTCATCCTCGGTTGAATGAATATTTATGAAAATATTATAAAATTGATTAAAAAAGATGATAGACCGTTTGTCCATGTATCTTAAGTTCTCGATTTCTATAGCTCAAATTCTACCACAAATCTCCTTTATTTCATTATTTCGATGAAAACGAAACGTCTAATATTTTTACAATTTCCTCTTAATAATTTTGTTATGGTAGACTTTCTCTATTCGCTAGTCCCACAACATTTGACCGAATATTTAAACACTAACCATAAATTCAACCTCAAATAATAAAAGAATATCTCATGAAAAGATTCTTCGGAAGATTCCATTTTTCCAGTTTCAACAAACAAAACATCAACTACCATTCTTTCTCCGATTAATACTAATACCAATTCGGAAATTCAAGGTACCTATGTTACACGTTACAAAGCTTCTCGCTTGTAGCCGCAATTTTACAGACAGCACATGGTCGTTCTACGAGTCCCCATTTTTGTCGCATCGTTTCACCCCTCCCTCTTCCCTTCACCCTTCCGCATGATCCTCTTTCCCTTTTCCTTCTTTCCTGGTATTTCTTTTTTTCTTTTTTTGCCGCGCGATGCACATGATTATCGTTGTCGGCGATTCGACGGAAACCGACAATCCATTGATGCACGACGTCTGCGTCGACCTTTTTCCCTTTCCTCCTGCTGGAACCTCGTCCGGCCATGCATTTATCCGTGGTTACCGTATATTTTATACGCGGTCGTTTGATATTTCGCGCGTCGGACGCGGATACCCCATTATGGCAACCGTACATCCTCTCCGCGCAGCCATCGGTATTAAATAATATTTACAAAAAGCAAAGGGGAGAACCGATCGACATGGCCGAATGATAGGTGGCCGGCAGAGTTACGGGAGAAGAGGATATGGTTTAATAAGTGAGACGAACAGTGGTTCGACGAACGTGACCTTGTAACGATAAAAAACAAGGGACCATGTATCCCGAAGTGATTCATGTCACCGGGCACCGGCGAAACGCGAATGTTTTATGACGGAACACGGATTTCGACGCGCGTGCACCACCGTCGTAATGAATGTTTGCATTGTTTTCGCGCCGACAGATGGACGTTTCGCGGTTTTCGACGCTGGTTCATGGAAAAATATGAAGAATCGCTCCGAAGCGTGTAATGCGGCTGGAAGAACCATCCTAATACGGGATCGCGCGGCGAATTTTTCATCCATATTGACGCTTTTAGAAGATAAACTGTTTTTGGTAAACGCGAGGATTTTTTTTTAATTCTCGTACGATGGAGCTTCGAGAAAGGTTTGGGGAGACGGTGAGTTTGTTGGAAAATACTTTTGTGTAATATGAACTACAAATATTCTTAGGACGTTGAGTGGGAAAGTACGATGATACTTTAAGTTTCAGGAGTTCTGTCGTTTTCTTGTTTCTGGTTTCTAATGATGCGCCGTTCTCTACGTGCGTCGAACGCATGACGATTTTTAATTGTTTATTTTGTTAACGAGATTAGGTTAGTTCAGCAAAAAGGTTGAGAAGAGCGAGGAAAAGAATGGACACTTTCTAACGATGAAACTTATACAATGACCCAACAAAGAGCAAGATATTTGAAGTATACCTATAGATGTATATTATAGGATTCAGCAATAATTATTTGCAATCGTTGAAACGGTATAAAACCAGATGTTTTAAAAATAGAGAATAATGAAAATTTAATTCCGGTATCTATATAGAACATATATTATATCCTACATTAGCGTACGATAGTGTTAGGGCAATAACATTCACTTGGATCTCTTTCTCTATTATTAGAATAGCTTATACTACACCGACACGTACTTTGCTGCTAAAATACGCTAATACATCCAGATATTGCTATCTTCATAGCGTTAATTACTGGAAATTATTAGTCCATTTTCAAAATCTTCGATCTGATCGTGGAAACACGTGAGACAGTTTATCGTTTTGTCTCGATAGCAAGCAATTAGTAGGTTGGATCGGATCGAAACGCGGAGAGAATGCGTTCCACAGCGATTCTGCGATCCCTCGGTAATCTGGCGTAAGTGTAAATTACCTTTTGCGATAAATGCAGCGGTACCTAGAACGTCTATCCTCTCTCTTGGATCCTGTTTCCATTCGTTCCCCTCTCTCATTCTCCTTTCTCTCCTGGAGCCCTTTATGTATTGCACCCTTGCCTAGAAGTCATCCCCAGTTTCCTACTCCCAAGAGCTATTAGTCTAAACAATATGGCTGCCAAACGCAGCGAACAATCGATAGCGAAGCATGGTGCGTCAACTGGCTGTATAATTGAATTAAGACTATTAAAGACGAAATCGAACGTCATCTTCCAACTGTTTTGCGTAACACCTGTCATCCTTAGGTGTTATGCCATCAACCTTTGTCGAACTAAGTAAGACCGTCGCCTAATAGCGTACAATTGATCTTTTCAAGTGGTTCTATGGAATTAATTGCATCATAAGATGATCAGTTTATGACGATCGTGAAATTGATTTTGATAGTGAAATAGTTTTAAATCGCAATAAGTTAGAATGATTCGTGTAGGCATTAGTTTGAGTATTTTATTTTACCTTTGATAGGTAATATAGATAATTAATCATAATTGAAATTAAATTTGTTCATAGAATCACATAGCAAGATCCGCGATAAAGAATTTTAGAAGAATACGCGAATGGTCTAAGCAACTTTTAATTATAGCGTAAAGTTGTAAATATGAATGAAACAATTCTCAAATCAGTAGATAATTATTTTTATTTACGTAACTTTCTTCAATTTGTAAACCGTGATAAAGTAACGATAAGCGAAGACGTTCGAAAGTGTTTTACGTAATATATTAACCTTCGTATTGTAATATCA
This sequence comes from Bombus vosnesenskii, assembly GCF_011952255.1. Lineage (NCBI taxonomy): Eukaryota > Metazoa > Arthropoda > Insecta > Hymenoptera > Apidae > Bombus > Bombus vosnesenskii. Next base: position 193,404 of record NW_022882923.1, read on the forward strand.
TGAAAAACATTTTCGTTCGATTGTAACAGGTTCTATCACTCTCAACACTGATATTTCATTATTATAGTTGTGCAATATTTGGTCGAGAAATGCCTATTGCAGTTCAATTTCAGCACGTGGTCCTCCGTAGAGGCGAAACAGCCTGTTGCGCAGTACCCTATAACGCCGAGATGCTTCGAATACCTGTAAATATCTTAAGATGCCTCCCTGTTGACTATTTTAAGTAATCTTTCTGAATAAAAGTACCTGACCTATATTCGTACCCTTTATCGAATTCAACAATCACATAAATAGATAGCATTATTTTTAACATTATCTCTTAAACTCGATGAAAGGTCATGATCCACGTAGATACGTCATAGACTACAAGTATTTGGACACTTGGCACGATTTGATTAGAAAGTTTATATAGCTTTATGGTTTCGCAGTTTAATTTTAACGCTAGCTTTAGCTTCGATTCTTCAATAAGAGTCATCAAATACGAACTACGTATAATGATTCAATATTTTTAAATATTTTGTGTTATAGCGACGAATAGCTGAGGATTATTTAAATACCAATTAAAAAATCATAAACTAAAGGGCCAATATGATTTACCTGATATAAAATCAAAGATCAAAATTATTATATCAAAGAGTTTCATTCGAAGTATATTTTCATATATTCGCAAAATGTGGAAGTATGTATTACTAATGCTTATGAACGATAGTGAATATGAAAACACGACAAAATTGTAACTGATTATTTATTTTATCTGCAGAGTTTCTTGAAACGAGGAGTGAAAGCTCACGACGTCACCAACGCATGTGCTACCACGACAATTGTTTCTCTATCTTTCATCGAGGGGGATGCGACCTCCGGTTCAAGGGTTATACGTGTCCTTATTCCACGGTGAAGTTAGACCAAGTAGAGATACCATTAACACCCGTATTAGACAGCCGAAATAAAAATAGTTAACTGACAGTTTGATGGTTAGTGGTTCGGCAGAACAGATTATTGGCAGTGCGAGGCAGAAAAGATTTCGTAGGAGTCAAACGTTCAATTGTCAGCGGCGAAGCTGGAACGAGCCATTTATAGATCACTGGTGAAATCATCAACAGGTTAAGCCATTTTGAACTATCTTTATCTCGCGATAATCCATAAAGCAATTCATACACATCTTCATCCATTGTGTCGCCAAACTTGTTGATGAGCACCGTTCCCAACAATCAAAGAACAAACGGAAGCAATTACTCGTATCCTCTGATGTGACAGGCGATCCGACATCTGTAGCCTGTTTCTACGACTTCCGGGATTCTTTGATCGAAGATCTGATCAGCCATGTTACCAGAAGCGTGTACACCACATGTATAACACGTATAATGTATCTTTATCCAAAGCCTGGAATTAGGAGCACGAAACACGTAACCTCTAACGATCCTGTCTTCTGGCAGATGTCTGATCTTCACCGCTTGATAGAAGTATGCGTACATATTGTACATATATGCGTGTCCAGAGAAAACAATAAAAACGGGGAAAACTGGAGAGACAGAGCTGTCGTACAGTTCACAGGTACTCACCTTTCTTGGGTATCAGAGATTTAAGCAGCATTACAGCGTTTTCGTCGCACGCCCAGCCGTGCATCTTCCTGTAGCTATCGCGACCTTTTTCCGTCAGCTTGTCCCAAGGCTTCGGTTTGCTTAGCAACTCGCTGACGGTTCCTTGACTGAGGCCGAGCACATACTTGGCAAACAGCCTTTGACCGATGTTGTGTATCGACAGCAGCTCCCTGACCCTCCTGGCTATGTGCAGCGTGTCTAGATTCTGCGAGGCGTACTTGTCCATGTTGTACCGTAGCATCTCTTGTAGCCTAGCCTCCATAGGGTCGCCCTTTGGGATGAGTGATTCACCCAATCTTCCAGCCATTCCAGCAGCACCGAATTCGTCGCTGAATCGAAACGGATGCGTCCTATCGTCGAACCGAAACGGGCTCTTCAGTGTGTCCAGCACACTCAGACCTCCGATGTTGTTGTTCGCTAGATGGTGGCTGTTATTGTTATTGTGGCAGGATTCCTGGTCTGCTGGGCTCTTAGGTGGTGGTGCCGTTGAAACGGCGGGTGTCACGCTTCCACCGTTCACGGAAGCGGAGGAGGTGGTTGTCTCGACCATCGACGTCGGCGGTTGAAAGCTCGGCGGTGATGTCAACGCGGTGGTAGAAGATGGGGTAGGTGGCGCGGGTGTTTCGTGTCCGGACACCGGGGTCGGTGCCTTCTCGGCGTCAAGGCAACTCAATGGAGTGGTTCCTAACGGGGTGTTCGATTTGGCTGGCGTATTGGAGCTGGATGATGGATCCGTTGGCGATGGAAGATGATTTAAACTACTGCTAGTGGTCGGTGGGTGTAAACCGATCAGTGGTTGAGCTTGCTGTAACTGTTGCTGCTGCTGTTGCGACAACTGACTTAAAGAAGTCGTCTGTTGCTGCTGCTGCTGCTGTTGATGTTGTTGTTGTTGCTGTTGTTGTTGCTGCTGCTGCTGTTGGTTCATGATGGACCTCTCCAACGTCCGCCTCCAGTTTGCGACGATCTCTTCGCCGAGGAAGGAGCCGAAGGTCTCGACGTTTTGCAGAGGAGGTGGGAAGAGGAGACTGGATGTCGTCGAGGTGGCCGAAGATGGTGTCGGAGTGGAACGCGGAGGTAGGGAGACTGCTGCTGGGGGCGGTGGCGGTGGTTGCTGGGAGGACACGTGGGACGAAGGCGGCACACCTCCGACCACGTGGGGTGAGGCGGTTGAGGCGCGCTGCAGGGGTGACGATAGTCCACCTGCAACCACCAAAAACACAAGGGGCCGCGTCAACACGAGCTCACACACGCAACCTAGATGTGACAGTCAAGCTTAGAACGGTTCCGCGATTACCGGACTCGAAAATTCTTACTCGAACTCGTCATTTAACTCGGAGATCACAAACTCTGATATCACCGATCATTTCTTTCTCCTTTCTCGCGTCGTCTGTTGTAACAAACTGGTCATCCTAAGTTCTTCGGTAGCTTCCTGGACGATAAACGACGAACCGAGACTCTCTTTTTCGACGCTTCGTCGCGTGGTCCACGTACGCATACAAACGAGGAACAACGTGGCCCAACGAGAGGAAAAGTGTCGCGTGTCAGTGAAAATTGGATTTTACTTACTCCTCTTAATTCTTACATTCCACTTTCTATTACTATCATCGTCAAAAGAAATCTTATCTTCTCTTATCTTGTGACTGTACTTTCTCGAGCTTCCTCGCAATCAACGAAGAAACATTTCTAATTATAAACGTCTCTCTTTTTTACTTTTCGCCGAAGGAAAGAAGAAACTTGCTCCTTTTCAAGGGATTTCGAAAAAGTCGCGAGAGATTGGAGTGGGTGGTAACGCGTCGTGAGGAAGCCGAAAACGAAGCAGTCGTGTATCCCTCTCTGGCACGTTCGCGCGGCTTCTCTCTCGCTCTGTCGTTCTTTGTTCGTTCCCGATCGATTCGGTATAATAAAGTTTGCTTCGCGGAACAATGCTTTGACCCGGGCAGATATCGTATCCCGAACGCATGTACCGTCTAGAAATTTGCGTGTACGAGGTTTACGTTTCCCAGCGTGCAGATGCTCGTGGTTTGGGGGCTAGGTCTCCGGTTGACGTATGTAAGCTGGACTTGAGGTTGGATGAATCGGAGATGTCCGATGGTGTTTTGGTAAGGATCGCGGATTCATTTATGGAGAATATACATGTATGTAATATCGTGCTGGTATCGTCGATTACGTTAGTACCATCTACAACGGCGCGTTGATTCACGCACCACAGCGAGAGAGTAGCTCGAAAAATGTGCAATCTAAGCGGTAGAGGATATCCCGGAGAAAATAGGCTTGAGAACGAAAGAGACAGCGTTTCGAAGAAAGAAAAAGATACAGAGATATAAGAGTGTAAGGAAAGAAAAGGATATAGGAAATAGAGATACGAAGAAAAAGACGGAAGCACGGTAGCGACAGAGAAAGTAAATAGAGAAAAAGTGATAAAACAGAGCCATGATAATGGAACATTGTAGGGGTAAGAGAGAAATAAGTTAAATAGGAGAAAAAAAGAGAGAGGTTAGAGGAGGATGGATAGAGATGAAAAGAGTTAAAAAAGAAGTGCGAACACAATGGCAAGCAAGAGTTATTTTGTTGTTCCTTTTCTCTCGGTAAGCTCCTTCAGTCATCCCTCGTTCTTTATAGAAGCGTCCGCGTTGCGTGACTCGTGTCCTTTTTGTACTGTTATACACGATACTGAGCCCTTCGACGTAGCCTCGAAGAGAGAGAGAGTCGGGGAATCGAAGACCAGAACACTTTAGCACAGGAATTAGTAGCAGTGATACTATTATACATAGAATGATTTTCTCAACTATTCTCAGTTATCTCGTATATGTAATGCTGCACACGCATGTGACCGCATTTATATACCGCTAGAATATGAAATCTAGATTCTTTGCAATCAGAATCTTTGCAGATGTTAAAACAAGTGTTTCTAAAAATTCCTGATCTAAAGCAGACGCGATAATTTTTCTTTCAAACAATCGTTTCAAATCTTTTGCCAAATTTTTATAAAGATTGACCTAACGTTGGTGATATTTCAAATACAAAAAAAAAAAAAAAAGAGAAGCGAGTCAATGGATTCCTGAATGCCATGTATACGAAGTAACGATTTTGGGAATGTGATCGATGGTTGGACTTACCGAGCGCGTCCGGAGTATTGGATGGCTTCAAGCTCTCGGTTTGCTGAAGCGCCTTCGAGCGTTCCATTAGAAGGTGCTCCAAGCTCTTGCCAGGTTCACCGGTTGGTATCTGTGAGAGATCGACCGACCTTAGTGCGTTTATCTCGCGTTTTAGGTCGTCATAGTCCCTCTGTCGTTCTAGTTTGCTCTCTAGTCTGTTGATGTGCTGTCTGCGCGCCTCGAGTTCTTCCTCGAGCCGCGCCGTCGCCTGTGCGCTCGTCTCTTGAAGACGCTGCAGGCTCTGCTGTAACCTGGACACTTCCTCGACCAGCTGACTGATCTGAAAGCAAACGTTTGTTTCGTTGATGAGATTCTTCTTTGAATCGATTATCGTCTCTAGTGAATTAAGAATCGAATTTTCTTCTTTCTATGGAATATGATTACAGTATATGTTACAATATTAAAAATGTGACATCTTTATGATACAATGACATAATCAAAGAATAATACGAACATTAGGGTATGATCTGGTATAAATGATTGATATTTTATATCAGTTGTCTTGTACTATTTGTTAATTAACAATGTGTGTTCAAAGCACATTTCGCATATTTTGTTTAGTAGAAAAGGTGAGTATAAAATTTTTGATAATGAACTTTATCTTCTATTCGGTTTCTTGACGTGTACTTTAATTTGTGAAAGAGATTGTTAAATCAGATTTCTTTGTTACTTACTAATACTACGAAATGTAACCCGCGAAAGACAATGAGCGCTATTCATTTGTTTAGTAGTAAATCAAGAGACATAGATATTTGCTTTGAATATGTAAAAAATGCCCTACTTTCATCAAAGCAGTGTGCCTCATCTATATTATTCATTTATGATTTCTTTCCCTTTTTTTTCTTAAAATAAGAAACACGTGTTTTTTATTGTATGAAAACGTTAGATGAAACCTATTGTCGCATTCGACTTTAACAACCACTATACATTAAATAAACAAGAAATTATCTATAAAAATCTTCTAAAATAAAAATTCTCGATTGTCAGTAGAAAGATTAACGAATTTATTAATTACTTTACGGATGCGTCGATAAAATGGGGGACTCGTATCGCGGTTAATTGTATAAAGTATCATCGTATCGCGTTACTAGTATTGCTGGCTCGCCCAGCGGTGCTCGCCAATCGGTATACCTGTTCCCAGTTGTCATGAAGCGAACATGAACGTAATTACATTACCATCGATACAAATATAGAATCACATTCACGGAATCCAGCCCAGCCGCTCCTTTCTACCCCTTGAATCAGTACGGTCCGCTTCGGGGGCCGTTTATCAGCGAGTAAGAAGCTTAGCAGGAGCTCTTTATTAATTTTATCGAATCGATTGTACCGAATCGATATCGGCCGCTTACCGAACAGGAACTTTAAATCTCGCCGAGTCTCAATGTAATTATTGTTGGATTAAATTACGCCTAAATCGTCTAGCTTTTCCGTGTCGTGTCACTTTCCAAAAAAATCAGCATATTTAATTTTTATTTTATTTTTTTTATTTGTTATATTCCATTTTGTACGGAATTGAAAGTTTCGGTTACTTTTTGCTTTACGTTGTAACGCGTTGCTGTTTTAATGAATGAAGCTTTGCCTAACGAAAGCTCCCATTCTGTCGCCTATCCTGAACCATTAACCTATTAATCAAATCACTCTTTAATCACAACTGTTTATAATCACCTTGATTGAAAATTGATAAACGATCTTAATTAAATCAATGGCTGTGTTTATTTTTTATCGATGGTAGTGTAAATACGACATAATTTATTTTTGTATCTAATGAAAAAAGAATAGAAACTCATAAAAAATAAACTGCAAGTCTGGAAAATAGAAATCTCAAAACGTTGAATTGCAAATCTAAGTTACGTTAAAGGAATCGTGTTATGAGTAATCTTGAACATTTTGTATGTTCATATACAATTGAGTTGATGTAACAGGAATTTTGCAAAAAGATATATCGAACGAAGGTTGTGGTATCGATTAGTCGGATAAAACATCGCCGTCTATGAGAATTTATTCCGTAATTGTAGAATAATACGGACATCTAGCGGGGTAGTCGAGTCGCGCATCAATAACGAAAGTATTATTATTCCGCCCCCTTGGAAAGTAATCAATTGCATGAGAATTCGAGTCCCATCTAGCTGTTTCATTCGGCTCCGTATGAATAGGTACAATGAATACGTGTTGGAAAATGCGATCAGGAAGAAAGGGTGCAACGAGAAGGGGAGATGAAGAAAAAGAATGGTGTGGAGAGAGAGACAGGGGCAAACAGGCAAAAAGGAGAATGAATAGCAGATCAGGTGGAGAAACAAAGGGAAAGAGAGAGAGAGGAAAAGGGAGCAAGAACCAGGGGACAGGCTTAGAGACACACATTGGCTAAAAAAAAAGGAGATTAAAACAACGATTAAAATGCAGTAGATTTAAACAAAACAAGAAAGAAATGAAAAGAGGAGGATAGAATATTTGATGAAATTGAGAGAAGAATATTAGCAGACGATTACGAAGTCTGAATATTCTGAAAGGACCAGAGAAATGCTTATCGTGAATGCATAATTAAGAAAGCATAATGAATTTATATTGAAATATTAGAATCGTCGCAATGTTATAATATTAGAATCGTTGTAATAAAAATAAATAATTAGAATGTTAAAATCGTTGAAGTAATAAATAATTTCGGGCAGCTGTCATCGATTAATCTATCGTCACGGAATGCCTTCTTCTATTATTACGCTTTCGTGTGAATGTGTGTGTCATCTTCTCGAAAGAAAATTATTGAAAATTTTCAGTATTTGTAATGTCACCAAACATCACGTTACCGATTAACATACTACAAATTTAAAACTGCGTGATGAGATATTAGGCAACTGCGTAGAAAACAAATGAAGACACGTTTATGTTTCACAATATGTTAATCTTGCTATTTATCGAAGTTTATCAGGAATCATCATTATTGTGTCTGGACTCTGGACAGGGTCGACGAAGGAAAACATGAAATTTGAGAATCGTGAATTTTTGCGAACACTATCGAAACTTGAACCACAAAGCGAAGAACTCACATCGCGGCAAAATTGAGAAATGCTAACACATCAGTTATAAAAACAGCAATTACATAAAGATCCATGGGAATATCGATATCACTAATTTCACACCGCGTCTTCGATGAGATAATGGCATAATTGGTACAATTTTCTGTTAAAATAATTTCAATGAAAACGTGAAAGAAAAGGAAGCCACCGCGTGATCGTGGTAAAACCAATACATCCAGAAACTACAGGAAACAGCCTTATCAATAGCAACAATTATTCCATTTATATTGTCAAATAAAGAAAGGGATAGTTACAGAAAATAGCCGATGTTTGCTCGTAATCGAACACGATAAGATTCGGTTATGTTAAAGTAAAATTAAAAACAATATTAAATATATTAAAATATTGTATACTATCCTAATAATAAAATTAACAAATAACTAAGTTTAATAATTTATATCTGTAACTATGAAACTTCGCCAGCCCACCAGCTATTTTTGAAATACTTGCACCTTTAAACCTGTCATGTTCAGTTGTTCTGATTTTCAATTATGTCGCATTAACTTTTCCTTTGTTTAATCAAAAAGTGACATTAAAACCAGAAAAGCAAGAAGAAATGTACTTATCATGTTTCTCCCCTGTGATCTTTAATTATCGCAACATTTTTTATTCCTTGCTAAGGTGGATGTTAACGAGGGTAGTTCTTGGGATGAACGGGGCAAAAATGGCACAGCCAAGGTGGTGGGAAAGGGTAGGCAATCACGTCGTGACGCGATCAATTGCGATGAATCGCGAGAGCGCTCGGAACTTTCGAATCGGAACCCATCCACGTGTTACGCGACCGGCTATAGCTCGACGAAAATATCTGTTGCGAGGGTGTGCAAAGGGTAGCCAGGGGTGGAAAGAGCCGGCAGCAGGCGAGAGGGGGACGATTTTAAACCTGAATGCGTTTTGCACGGTGCAACGGGCGATGCGAACGAGATCGTACCAATTGTTTTTCCCCGGTGAGGCATCATCCCTTTTCCGGGGGTTAATTGAGGAGCAAAGCTTCAATTTCGCGGAATTCACGCCTCCGGCATGCATCGACAGGTCTAGCCGATAGAATGAGCTGCGGATTTAAAAAAAAAAGCGTCGTTCTTCCTTTTTTATCAACCCTTCTCTTTCCTTTTCCCTCTCTTTTTTTGTTTTCGACGGTGTTTAACAAACAAACATGCCACCCTTTTTCTTTCCTCCTTCCTCTGTACTTTCCTCTTTCCTCTAACGCAGGAAATATAATTGTGGAAACGGGTGCATTAAGAGAGAACGCGAATTTGTGTTTGGAAATCGCATTATTTAATGTTAATTATAATAATGGTAATTATAGTAGGCGTGAGATTTACGAAAAATTGTAACACTATATGGTTAGGTTAATTGTAATTGGTTGTTGAAAGTATCATATAATAATTATAAATATATAAAGGTAAAATTTTAGATTACGTTTACGTTGGAGATTTTTAGAATGAACTTTTTTCACCCAGTAGGAAAAATTGTTTTTTTTTATTCGATATGAATAATAGGATTGGTTTCTTTTTCAATGATTTTGTAAAGAAAATGTAATGTGCACTTGAGATCAGTTTTACCACAAACAAGTACATATATTGATCCTTTAGTTAATTAGTGTAACTTATTGAAGTAACTTGTTTCATGTGGAAAATATAGAAGTAACAATGTTTCATATAGAATTCCTATAGAATGTTACAATTTGATTTTCGGTTGTACGATTTGTATTGTAACTTACGTAATAAACATATTATTACTTTTAGAAAATGGAAAATGGAAAATTAATTGAACCATCTTATTTTTAATATCGCGTTTTAAAGAATCTAATTTTAAAAACACAGCTAACTACCGCGGTATCTAAATACGCGAAACTTTTTATATCTCAGTCATCCCTCTTATCTCATCAAATAAAGGAATTTTTAATGCTTTTGAGAGAAACTAACATAAAATTGAAACAAGAATAACAATTTTATCCTGTTCTTTCCAGGAACATCAACTAAAGAAATCAAAAAGTTGATCAAAAATATTACGTTGAAAATGAAAAAGTGCAGTAGGCTGAAAATACTTAAATTCAAGTAATATAAGAAGGTTAAAAAGCCCTAATCAGTATGTCGTATCGCCCTCTTCTGCGAAGAATATTTTTTAAAAGCTAACCATACAATTTCTCCAACTAACTTCTAGTCTCTGGTGGTTATACGAGGTCGAAGGTCTTCGATACAAAGTACTGGTTAGTCTTATCTTTTAGTTTATTTATCAGGGGCAGCTACCTGTCAATTGTCCTCAGCCGCAATCGATATACACGCCTACAGCTTTAAGTTTACTTTAGCCTGCGTTTCGATCACACGGCGACGTGGAATGGGGATGGCGCGGGTTAGAGATAAGTACTTACGCATTGATGTTCTATACACGTGGGGAGGGTTGCGGGCAGACGTGGGGGTAAGTTCTCGAAGTTGCTCGTAATAATGTCTGCCATTAGCAATGGGGCAGGTTATCGCTTTGCGGGCAAAGCTGAGAGGAAGGACAGCTGGAATTAACAGCGTGTCGATATCGTCGAACTTATCTCCGTGAATGCGACAATCAACTGGACGAATTTTTTTCTCCTGCCCAGGAATCGGAAATAGAATTCTTATCCGGATAATGTGAAAGAAGAGAGGAAGCTGTGTTTGGTGTATGGGTATTCCATAAGAAATTGCGATGCAACGTGTATTGAAAGAGTTATTTTAATAATATTGTAAATGATTTATATATTTATATAATATAATATATCATTATAGTTTACAATGTACAGGTATACTGAATTCGGTGACATTTGTTGACCAAATTTGTACAATTTTAACGAGACTTTCACGCGTTTGACGAAGAGGACAAAGCAAAGATAATGAAGAATGAAACGAGGAAGGAGAATAGTCGAGGAAAAAATATTTAAGATCGTAAGGCTTCAAAGAGATTACGCGTAATAATATTAATATTGTAAACAATAATATTTGAAACAATAGTTCACATAAATAACAGTTCTTACAATAGCGGAACTAAAGATTTTAATAAACTAGTTCATAGTTTTAATTGTGTCTTTTTTTAGAATATTAAATTGAACTAAGTAACAAATAAAAAAGATTCAGAAATAAATAGATTAACTCCAGATTAATACAATTCTGGCTGTTTAATTAAATACAAACATTTTCACTTTTACAGCTCTAGATACTAAATACCTTTGATAATTTGCGTGAAAATAATATTTGAATAACCGATCGACTAACTTTAAATAATTAATTTACTACAATTCTATACTAGCATCCTTATTTCATCTTCGAATTTCGTTCTCCGCATTAGAAAATGATTCGGCTCATTAAACAAAATGATCTACTATACAGGTTGGAGTTTTAACCAAACAACAATGGCATCGAACAATCGATTGAACCAGCCATTCGGTTTAAAACGCGGTAGAACTGTCACGCTGTGAGAAGTGAATAGCGGTGAATCGTTACTAACAACTTGGCGCCGTTAAATACTCAATTGGCTGGGTCGGCTGCAGACTCGACCGGATCGTCACGCTACTAGAAACTCAATCCAACGAACGCTGCTACTAGAAATTTACTATGCCTTATATACCCCTAGAAATTCAATTAGCCGGCGTGCTGCTAAGGAATTGGTAGATTATCCAGCCATCGCGAAGCTTAATTCGAGCAGTTTGAAACCGGGTTGCCTAAGAACCAGCCAGTATCGATAACATCAACTGCGAGAGTGCCAGAGAGTTCGTTCTGTCCGCGAATTCGTAAAATTTAATGTCTCCGAGTGGTTCGTAAAATCCGCGGGCACTCGATTGGCCAGGCCAACACGAGTTGCGCTTCCATATTGAATTTCGATCTTGCCCCAGATCTCAGGTTGACCTATGGCATCGCCGCTGAATAGGGATATTTCGCGGACACGGGGATCATAAATTTTTTTTTGTCCCGCTTTTGGATCGTTCAATCTGTCTGGCCGATATACCAGCCGGTAATGAAAGATACGAGCACCAAGCCGGTGATACGGTTCCAGGCGAATAAAATCCGGAATCGTATCGTTCGACGTGCTTGAAAAACCGAGAAAAAAGGAAACAAAGATGGGGGCAGACCGACGTCGTAAAGCTTCGATGTGTTCGCTTGAGAAATAAAGCTTATGGTCCAACGTGCATTCATCTTTTGGATAATTTGAGAAAATTCTGACCAATCGTACGAATCATTCGAAGAAATCATAAAAACTTTAAATGAACAGATGAGGAGTTAATCAGGTTTGACGAGGGATAGGGAAACTAGTTTCATAGGGAGGAAAAGAGATTAGGATATGACAACAGCGATTTCTCACCCCTTCTGTTTCTCACCCTTCCGCAGCTTCTCTTCTCTTATTTTTATCAGAGAGGAGGAGATTGTAATCGTTGTGATTCATTGGTCGGACTCTCTGCTTCTCTCTCCTTTCGTGTCTCTTGCGATCCTTCTCGCGAATGTTTTTTTGACAGATCAATCCTTTCTTCCATCCTTTTCGTCTTTTTCTAGAGAAACACTTTTTGTTTTTTTGTATTTCGTTGGTTACGAAGGGTATATGTTTCTTTTTGCTGACAAATAGGAAGCTGTAATTCATTTTAGCTACTCTTTAAAGATAAACAGATTTTACAGCAAAGAAAAGGGAAAATATGTAGAAATATCGCAAATATCCAAAACATTGTATTATAAATTTAACAATGCAACTCACGATACTCAATTTCTAGCGCTGCATTTTCAAACATCACAGAGAAATTATTTCAAAATAAAACCACCAAATAGTCTCGTAACCCAACCCTATCCTAAAAAACTAAAAAAATATACCGCGTAGTCACGTCACGACCGTTCGCCCATTATTTCTTCCGGCGACTGTATGATCCTCACCCTCTAGCCAAAGAAACCTTCGTACTGTAACAACGTCATCGATAGAAGGAGCAATCCTCGTTAACGGGATCTTGGTCCGAGAGGGGACACAACGAGGCATCATCAGCGTTGCACGGCACGGCCAGTGACCACGAGAACCGTTTTGTGGAAGGGGTGATGTTACGAGAAGGGGGGGGGGGGAAAAACAAGCGAGGCTTGATCGATGGACGCGAAGCATGGCGGGGGTAACAGGACGAAGGTGAGTCGGACCGGAAGACATGATCGGCCGTATGCAAATTAAAATGGAAGCAAAGGCGTCGAGGGTGAGAAGTCGAACGATAGACGGAGAAAGCACCGGTTAAAGAGAAGGCGAGTGAAAACAGGGATGGGAGAGGGTTTGAGAAAAGGGGACGGTGTCGGGTCGAGCGTGGCTCCAAGTAGCCGGCGCGCGTTGCCATTGTTTCTTGACCGTCGATCATCTCCTTCAACCCTCTGTGCGCCTCGGCCGGCCCCAGCTCCGTGATTTTTGCTATTTGCATTATACACAGGCGTCCGAGGGGTCTTTGTTTGTCGAGCTATTGATCACATTTTCTCCCGCGGTATAATCAATCTTCACGCACACGGCCGCAGCCCTCCTCGCACTTATGTGCCCGCGGGGGTGCGCACACGTGACCGCGGAAACGAGTACGTGTGCGCGACGGCACGCAGGGGGTGCGCAAGGAGGCCGGTTGCTTCGCGTATTAATTTTCGTTGCCTGTCCACCAATGATGCGCCGCGAGGGGATCGTTATGGCCGCAGGAGCCCGCGTGCTTCCGCCGTGGATCTCCTTTCTTCCAGAGGAGGAGGGGATGACGCAAGTTTCGACCGATGCTTGATACTATACGCGCCGTGGGATCGCGCTCTCTAGTCTTCTTTGTTTTCCCTGTTCGATACTAATATCGACTCGACTACGATAAGGGTTTTAAGCGATGAAGAACTTTTTACCGTTCCGTCCCTTTTCCTCTTCTTGTTTTCGAGGAATGTTTACCTTTGGGAGATCGAACGGTTGACTTCCTGGCGGAGGATTGCAAGTTTTCTTTGTAACTGCTATACGAGTCGTAGGTAACTAATTTCCGCTTTGCTAGAAATCAATGTTCTAATCCAAAGTATCAAAGTACCGAAACATTCGCCAAGATAGCGATATCTTCCACAAACTTGACTCCGTGTTATACAGATACGTGAGTTCGCTCCGGAAACAGGAGTCGGTGGATCGCGATGTGGAATATTTCGTATCACGCGGAAAAGATCGCGGGCTGGCCGTCCCTCGTAAGGTAACGCAGCGGCGCGTATCCCTCCGGTGGGGTTAGAGGAGATCTCCGGAGGCTCTCTCCTTTTCTCGCCACGGGAGAATGCCAATTAAAAGCCGGGCTTGGAAAGAAAGCCCAATCGATAGGAGGCGGCTATCCCTTTCCCTCCCTTCTCAGCCCACCACCGCACCGGTTCCTCTTTCCCTTGCTTATTCTGATTCCCTTTCGCTCTCTCAACGGGGGGGTAGCGAGGCAGTCGGAGCCGAAGGGTTGCCCAAACTGGGAAGTGGGAATTATGGGCAGGATTAATATGCAAGGACTGGATACGTGCGGTGGCAGGGGGTGGTGGATGGCGAAGCAACAAAAGGGGTCGAAGGGGAAGCGCGCGGGAAGAGGGAAAGGGGTTTGCGTTCTGTCTTCGTCCGTCTGATGTCGAGGCGAAGAGCTTCGTTTCCCTGCTTGTGTCCCTCCCCCCGACCACCCTCTGCCGCCCTATCTGCTCGCATCTCATCCCCACCAACGTCTCCTTACAGGATACACGGCTAACGGACACCCCTATCGATTTTACAACTCGATATATGTGAATACCCACTTGTCTAATGACTGATCGGGCTTCGAGCTCAACCCTTTCCCTCCGACTACCCCCCGTGCCTCCTACCGGTCGGCAGAGCTTCTCCGGCAGCTACTACCACCGACGGGGCCGCCCCCCGGGCGAATGTATCTCGCCTCATTACACCGACTACGTGCCTTTGGCCGACATCTCGCGCTGCATCGACGCGCACAAAAATCCATCCTGACCTCCGTCCACCTTTTTCCACTCGTCTCCCTTCCGCGGTACAAGACTCTCTCTCTCTCGTATTTGTACGTTCGACTGTCGTTTTTTCTCCAATTTCGATGCTTACTTGATTATCGAATTTTTTCTATCTAAAACGCAGCCTCCGACTCATTGGCAAACGCGGGTGCCTTCCCTCGATACGCGATCGAAACCGGGACGATAGAAGCGAGATCTCTTTTTTCAAACTTGTTTTAATTGACCCAGATTCGAGAGCGAACGCTGCTATCTTCATCTTCCCGAGCATTTCCTTCTTCCTTCCATGATCGTTGACAAATGAGATAGATTCCTTTTCTTTCTTCCCCCTTTTTCTCACAGGAGCTTTTCGAGATCTCATAGTAACGTGTTTACGAAAGAAATATTTTGTTGTAAAAATATTTTATTAGCGTTATCCGCGAACCGTGGAAGGTGAAACGAAAGTAGGGTGGAGACGGACGATTCAGAGAAGGGGGTGGTAGTCGTAACATAGCTTGGCACGAAGGGTAGAAGGCAGAATGTATGATATTTTATTTTAGCGTTCTTCTGGGCGCCGCTAGATAAGCCTCCGAGGATTTATGCTTATTACGAGCGAGCACCAGCGAGGGCACTCTTTGCCGAAACCATTTCTGTACAGTGGTACTCCCTCCCTCCCTTTGTCTTTCTCTCGTTTATCTTTTCTCTCGCTCTCTTATGGTATCCCTTTCTTTCTCTGTCCTTGTTTCTGTCTCTCTTTACGCTGTATTCAGTGTTGCTGTCTATTTTATTTCTGTCATTGCTCTTTGTTATAGAGAGGATTGCTCTCTCTCGCTCTCAATCTCAGATTCTCCTTCTCATTGGTTTCTTTTTCCTTTTGTCATTGTTTCCGTGACCCTCGATTCCTCGATGTTCCTTCGAGGTTCCTTTCCTCGTGCTGTGATTTTCTGCTCGATTCTCTCGCTGAATCCTCTCTAATCCTTCTGCTCGATTCTCTTCCTAATTCTTGCTTTCGTACCTCGGAAACTTTGATTTCTCTTCGCACCCTTCGTTTCCCGATCTTTCTATCTGTTGCTAAAATTTATAATTTCGATGTTTCTTTCCCTTTTTGAATTTTTTACGATTCTATAGAATGTTATTTTCAACAGTTTTACTTATCTGAAAAATTTATCATTTCAAGTACTTTCATATTGTTAGATGTTAGAAGAGCTAACGAGTTGTTAATTATAAGTAGATTCTTTTAGCCTAACATATGATTTAATACTACACATAATATAAATATTATTTTAGTTGAAAAAGATCGATAGCTATTTTCCATTAATCTAAATATGTCCACGGTATATAATATTCGGCAAAATTAAATTTGTGAAAGGAACGACACGAACGAATAATTAGAGCATACACATGCAGCTCCATTTGTCATTGGAAAAGATCAATCAATTTATAAAGCTCTTTCTTGAATAATTGTGGAAATTACTTCGTGTCGACAAAAATTAATTAACTCACAGAGAATCTCCGATTGTAACTGGTCATTTTCTTGTTTCAATATTTCTCTAGGACGAGTGGTCGGACAAACATATAGCTTCTATCCAACCATGTTCATATTTAACAGGTGCATAGTTTTCCCCGTGCAAATTACGAAAGCAGAAACCGAACGAGAATGATAATAATAAAAATGATCATACAACTATTATTATTATATAAACGAATTATAATAAGATAATAATCGCCATTGGCGATTCTACTGTTCCAATATTGATTATCCACAGAAAGAAATACGAAATTCCATTCTTTTATGAAAAATAATTATATACACCACAAAGGTGGTTAGCTAATTTTAATAGCAACGTGTTAAACGATATGAATAATAAGTCGACTAGTTTGAAAAAGAGAAAGGCGTGAAAGACTGAGTCGTTCGTTTAATAATCATCGGATTTGCAATCGACGACAGTGTGGCGGTGGCCGTCGCTTATTGACAGAAGCGTTCGATATACCTGCGAAGTGTTCGGTGACATTTATGCGAGGCGGGAAGCCGGCGATCGCGCGCGTTCATTGTGCGTCGCGTGCACGGACGCGGCCACCGTATTATCGCGCTGGCTAATGAGAAAGTTGCGAGCAGCGACGCGACGACGAAACGACCAGATCCGGGGATGCGATTTGACTCTCCGGTCTCGAGTGAACACGTTATTCCATCGATGGTTCGGAATCCCTTATTTAATTATTCGTTCGCAATGTACTACGTCACATAAATTCCTTGACTTCTTGGAAAGGCCTGTCGGGTTTTTATGGTTGTATTTTATATATTTATGAGCTATGGAGAATCATTAATAATATTAGATATGACGACAATTATAAGAAACAAATTTCTGATCGAGTTAATTGCAGATTAGACAAAGGGAACAAGTTTGCATCTGTTTTAGAAAATTCTCGTGCGAGCTCGGTTAAAGTAAAATTGTTCAAAAATTGTAAGGAATGCTAAAAAATAGTAAGCAATGAAAACACGAAAACTGTTTACAAATACTTTTTCTACAAGCGTCTTAGTATTTTGTTACGATAAGAAATCTCTTCGAATTAAAATTAAGGATATACGGTTTAATAGTTGATTTGTAATTTTGCACAAAATCGTCGCAAATTTATTACGAAAAGAACAGCTAGGTCCTACAGACCAAAGTACAGATACGTATCGTGGAAATGTATTTGACAAAGTAGCTCGTTCAAATTCGAAGATCTACGATCCCCATAAATCCCCAAAATTCCTGTAGACGGTTGCAAATCGGTAATTTCGATTCAAACAGGCGTAGTGTTAAAAAAAAATCGGCCAAAGAAACCCGATACACCGAGCGTTACACCGCGGAAAATACATTGAAGCACACGTGGAAGAGGCGAAGAGATCGCGGAGAACCCGGCACGGGGGTTTCCTTCGCGTGGTCTAATTGGTGGATCCGAAGGGTGGAACTTCCCCGTAAAAACGAGCGCGATATCGAACGTACGTGTCCGCCGACGTTATATGGTTCCGCGTATGATACGTGTCGTTACTCACCCCCTCGGTCTTCCGCAACAGAAAACCGCACCCCGTGCCACCCCTGGCCACCCCATTGCCTGGGCAATGCAAATCTCTTTTTCTCCGCGCGTCTCGGTTTTAAATGCCACCCCCTATCCTATACTTCTCTCTGTTCGTCGTATTCCACCCTCTTTCTCTTTCGCTCGTTCCGTCTGCGCCTCCCTTACGCGGTCGGCTACCCTTTCCGCTTATATCGCTTTCTACCACCACCCCCGTACGCCGTCCGCGGTCTTTGTTCCTCCCACGGGCCAACTCCGCCACCGTCGCAACCCTTCCTTCGCGGCGTCGCCCGGCTCTTTTTGTCGTTGCGGCTTATTCGATATATTGTAGCGCGTCCCTGGGCCACGGCGAGTGGGAACGGGAACGGGAACGAAGTGATATCGGAGACAAATGACGGACGGGCAAAAAACCAGCGGACGCGGGGGACAATTTGCTAACTGTTGATCCGTGACGGGATGGAAGGATAAGGCGAACCGACGCGCCACCTAAGGACCCTAGCTTTCCATGATTTTTTGTTGCTTTTTTGGAAATGGGAAAGATGTTCTGCGAGTGGGTAGAAGCGTGCGTGTTTCCATACATTTATGAATAAGCCGGTTTCTCTAGATTTCATGAAATTATAGAATAGAAGGAAGAGAAATAGCGATGGAAAAGATATTAAGCAAATTCTTGCAGCCTCCCTTCATAGGCAGAATGTTAAAAAATAGAATTTGATACTGTATGTTAATTGAACAAATATCTCAAACGAATTTTTAATGATCCAGGATAAAAAGTGATGCGTTTATATGTATCAAGCTGAGGAGATAAAATCATATACGAAAGAGGAAATTTGTAATTTTAAAATGATACATAAAATAATCTGGAAAAGTAGGAATATTTGCTGCAAAGGAAAATTATATAACGAAATCGGATTTTGATTAAAATACCGAATTCTTTGTGATCGTAAAAGTGACGAGCTTATTAGTAGTAGTAGTATTATTAACCAGGTGTTCTATTTAGGTAAAAATGTAAATGAACGAAAGTAAGAGGAATTTTTACTACGTTTGACTTCTAATAATTACCTTATTTAAAAAAAGTCGTATAGGAATAATACATTGTGTATTTAACAATTCTCAATCTATTACAAATACGACATTTCTATATTAATTTGGAAATACAATCATCGCTACTAATATATGTATAATATGGAATTAAATATGAAAGAAAAAACATTTTCACAATAATTGTATAAATATATATAATATATTATATGTAATAATATATAGAAACAAGTGTTGTGTGGAAATTATTCGTTATCACATATCATTGTAAGTACTGAAAATTCGATCAGCAGCGAACGTGTTAAGCGTGCTGAAACGTATTTCTAAAGTTTATCAAATTAGTTTCTCTCGAGTAAACGAAAGAATCTCCTTTCTTCCCTTTTCCTTTACATCTTCTTCCGCATTATTAAGAGACCATTGAACATCCCAAGGTAACCGATACTTTTTACAAATTATCGAAATCTCTTTGAATGATCTTCTTCGCACCGGCAAAGCCGCGGAACGCGGTACCAAAGCGTCGTCGAGTTCTCCGCCTGCACTGTCCATCGTATCGAGGGTAGCTCGAGAGATATTGGAGACAAATGACGCAGCAAAAAAAAAGGAAAAGAAAGGACGAAGCAACCCTCCTGACACGGCTTTCTACCCGATCGGTTCCACTTTGAATACCAGCAGCAATAACTGTCCGATGGAATAAACTTCCAAGCATTATAGATACACAATCTTCCTTACAATCGGAAAAAGTGCGCAAAAGCAAATCCAAGCAACCAACTCCTCGGCAGACCGATCGTTCCGTGTTCTTCACGAGCAGACATTCAACCTGGCTAACAATAAGGGTGGTTTATATATATGTATGTACGTGTTGTATTTTATCACCGCCACGTGATCTCTGGCGATACTACTCATCGAAAGGGTGAAAGAGAGAGAGAGAGAGAGGTAGGCCCGGATCGGGTCGGAAGGTGGGGAGGGAATGCTCGCGGTACGGGCTAATGAACTTCTCATTGATTGGTTAAAATTTCGTTAATACTCTGACGTGTGCTTCCATGGACTCGCGTCGGCTCCTCGGAGGTATACACACAACCCCAGCGCAACCCGTTCCTCTTTCTCGAGCTTCTAGCCTCGTTCCCCGTACGAACACCCTCGTCTCACTGCTGGCCGAGGGTGAATTTCGAAGGGTGGCTCCGAACGTTAGTTAGGCCTCTCCGCGGTGGTGGTTAAAGTACCAACACCACCACCATCACTACCACCCTTGCCGCCTTTTATGACTGGAGGAAACTAACGAAATTTCCCTATCGGCGATCAATCCACCCCCGGACCGAGGCAACCCTTTTCATTGATCTACAGCGGCCTTCTCCGCTGAGGCTCAACCCCTTATCGTAACACCCTTTTGGCCGAGCGAACGTCCCTCCACCACCTCCGCCACCTCTTCCGTCCCGCGGCATCCTCGATCGTTCTGTCTCTGCTTTTCTTCTTCCTGCTTTCCTCCTCTTGCCCACCACCCCTCTAGCCGAAATATTACCATCGTCCGAGCGTGTCCCCGCGTTCGACGAAGGGTGCACCAGGGCTTCGATGACGGATCTCTAATTTTAATATCGCTCCAGTTTGCTTTGAAGTGCCCTCGTTAGGCATGGGGGTGGACCTACCGTAGGGTTTCTTCGCCCTCGTACGAACGCAACGGCACGTGTTGCGGGACCAGACTTAAACTCCGAATCACATATTGGCTACGCCTCCGCTGGAGACGTTACGAGCTTCCTGATTTTTCGTGCAGATCGCGGAAGAGTTGGTACTCTTTTCAAGAGTCCCCATATTTACGATACTCAGAGTTAGTATGGCAGGTCATTTTATCAAGTATACAATAATGTTCAAAAGATTAGGAAAGATGGTATTTGCAGGTTATGTGAGAGAGTGATACTGGCTCGCGATTTTGAAGATTTGATATAGAAACTTTTATTACGATTCTAGATATCGATCGAATTTGAGACATATATTTAGTAAAAAAGATAGTATGCAAGCACGATGAGATTTATTAACATAATGGATAATTGACAGATTAAATACTTTTGCGAATTGTACAATTTTCAGATTGGTTTCAAAGATGGCCAATATAATCAAGATAGTCCAACCTCGTAACAGTGTAAGTGAAATTTCACAATGTTTCATGTAACACACATATGTTTATAAAATGTATCTACAAGTGCTTGAATATTTTTGTAAATTTTTGTATATATATACACTGGTCAAATGATATACAGGAACGTTATACTTTTTAACTATCGTAAATCTCTAAAATTCTACACATTGAGAAGCATAAAATGTTTCATCGTAATTGTGATTTCGTTTTGAGTTATTTTTTCCATCGGGAGAAAGACAAGAAGAAAGCAAATCCATTGGGAGGTAATCGAAAAGTCGCGAATTAACGTGGAATTAATGCATCGATGGCGAGCTTTCAAACTATCACTCTCGTTATATCGATAGAACGTAGAACGCGGCTGAAAAAGCAAGCCTCTGGATGCGCGAGAGAAATCCTTTTTAATAAACCAGCAGGATAGGAAGCAATGTGGATAATCGCTAAATTGCCTCTGAATTCCTAACGCCGCTGAACCTTCTGCCAGTTTCAATAGGAACATACTTATGATCCGTTTTAACAACAAATTGATTCCGCAAGTAGTAACTTCATTCCTCTATCCGCAGCTCGAATCCAACCGTGTGCAGTTCGTGATTCCGAAAGGAAAAGTCAGAGGATGGCCACGTTTCACGTCCCAGCATTCGTGTATTTCACTGATATCGTAACGGGATCTTTTTTCTCCGCTGCGATTATAAATCGATAGAATAAATTTTATCTAGTAATTCTTTTTAGCGGTGGATAAATTGCAGCGATTCTGTGATTTATTTCATCAATTAATATTACCAAAACATATTCTTTATATTCATATATCCGTACAAACACTTTCTTTTCTTTCTAATATTTCTACCTGAATATTACATGTAATCTTTGACTTGTACGTGAAAGGGAATTACATCGACTCTCGTCTTAACGTAAAATTTAGAACGTTTATAATAACTGAAATGCTGCAATATCCCTGGGTGACACTTGCAACCGATAAAATAACTTTTACCTAAACCAAACATCTCATAAGAACAGTCTACTTGCGCGTGAAATCAGAAGGGCAACATCTCGAAAGCCCAAGAGAATCGAGGTTTCACTAGTAACCTCGACCTTCGTGTCCACTTCTGGAATCTCTGAAAGGACCGATACAGGAATCATCCGTGTTAGAGCCGCGGTGGAGCTAGTATAAGGAGAGAAAAGGGAGACAAAGCGTGCCGGGGCAGGGGTACAGAAGGGTGACAAAAGCGGGAAGAATAACAAGAAGAAAGAGAAGGAGGCGGTTGGCCGTTTGTGGATACAAACGCGTAATCCCTAACCTCAGGCAACGAGCAAGGGTAGGAAAGAGACCAAGAGAGAGGAAAGGAAGACGAGAAGGTGGGTGGAGAGGCCCGAAAGAAGTTTCTGACCTGCTTACGGGGAGTGCGAGCTTCGGAGTTCCCGCTACTTCACAAGAGTTTCCGAAGTGGCGAAGCAGACACCACCCTTCTCTCTCTCTCTCCTTTCGATGCCACAATCACCTTCCTACCTCCTTCAACCCCCTTGCGTCCGACCTGGTATCCTCCTTTCAAACACCCTACCACGCCGTCCACCACAGTCTGCGTTGTCGGTTCCTCGTTGTTTGCCCCTTTCGCAGACCCCCGCTGAGAGAGTGAGAGTGTGAGAGAAAGAGAAAGAGAGAGAGAGAGAGAGAGAGAAAGCGGGGATGCAGCCTTTACTTTCGCTGAACGGAGTGAAAGTGAACGCAGCCCACGTTCCGCGTGCAGCTGAACACGCGCCGTTTAACTGGGACGTCTGGTACGCGCGGCTGCCGCGCGTCTACCGGCAAAACTGGGACGCCGTGGAATTTCGAGCCACCTCCCGCAGGCGAACAAGGGATTAGAGGTGAACTACAGGGAAATCGGTGGAATTTTTTGACCCTTACCCTTTAAGGGTAGATTTAAGCAAGATGACGGAAAAGAGATGTAAGCGATGCTCCCTTTTTGGGAAGCAGTTGTACGGTTAATTAGGTATTACTTAGAGGAGGAAGTTTAAGGAGATAATGTTCCCTGTTTGTTATTATTTAGTAGCATCTTTTTCAGTATCAAGGGATTTAGAGATTTACTTGATGGTAAAATTAATAGTTGCTCTGTGGCCATGTTTAAATTAGTTTCGAATGTATATAAGTGTTCCAATCTCAGAAGATAATTGTAGGATATCACGTGTTGCCCGTGCAACAAGGTTTCAACGTCTCAGAAATGCAACTAAGCTGAATGTTATAAAATTATTACCGACTGAGAAACATTTAACTTTACAATAAGATTACTGTTTGCCAATTCTGAAGAAACCGAACCAGATCTATCGTATATGGTTTCAAGGAATTCCTTCCTTGCCCAATAAGAATCTTGCGTGCCAAGAATCTTCGATCGACACCCGATGTTCCAAGGATCAAAGACCTTGGACCAGACCGTGGAACCAAGTTTAGACCGACCGAGTGATCGAAGCCGCGAAGATGCGAGTCTTGTCGCAGGCCGATTCGCGGGCTGGTAACACGACAAGCAAGTCAGAAGCCCGCGTCGGGGGTTTCGCCTGTGCCTAGGTTATACGAAGGAGGATGAGAAATCGGAGGCTGGGTGGTTTAAAGGGTTGATAGTGGTGGAGGCGGTCGCGATGGTGGTGGAAGGAAGAAGGTGGGGTGAGTGAGAGAAATAGACAGTGGCTCGGAGAGGGCGAAGGGAGACCAGAGTGGATGCGGTATAGGTGGTACTAGGTGGCTTTAGCTTCATCTCGCTCGGTATCTTACGCCGATACCTAACTCTCGCTCCGTTCTAACCCTTTGCCGAGCGATTCATCCATCCCCTTCTCTCTTTATTTGAGTATAATTATTGATTATTGGACGACGGAAGGCCGGCTACTCTAGGACGTGGAGAAGGCAGGGTTGGTGTAGGTACCAACGTTCGAGAGGGTTGGCTGGAGGTTGAAGAACGGTAGGAGGGTGATTAAGCTATATGCCTGGCATATCCCACCCCTTGCTATCACCCTCCGGTCTACCCCGCGCGCTCGCTCGCTCGCTCGTCCTCCTTCTGCGTTCGCCTTTCACTCACCCAACCCCTTTGCCCGCCATCCGTTCTTCCGATACCACGGGGCCGCTGTCTCTCTCGGTCTTTCTGTACTGACAATTAGACTGATAGGTATATCTTAGTCTGCTATCGATTTGATTCCACCCTATCGTATAGGGTGCACCCGCACACCCGGGCGAAATTTACATCGTGTATGCTACAACGACGTCGATCGCGGTGCCGTCCTACAGCAGCTACCTCCCAACCCTGAATGGTGCCTGCCTGCCTCTGCCTGCCTGCCGCCTGCCTGCCTGCTGCCACCGTTGCCACCAACCACCCCCCATCTACCCCTTTCCTCTGCCTTCTTCCTTGTTCTCGCACTCGTCCGTGTCCACCACCTCTCCGCCTTCGGAGCAGCCTTCGATTATAACCGAAACCCCTGCGCCTCGTCTCTATAGCGCCAATACATCCGCCTTCCAAGGGGTTGATTAGTGCATTACCACTCGAACTCGTTCCACCCTGTCCGACCGAAGAGGGAGAACATTCCCGCCGACCCCGTTCGCACCGAATTCACGCTCGTTCTCCGCGGCATCGACCACCCACCGATCCACCCACCCACGCCATCCCGATATCATCCCCCACACTCCACCAGCCTCTTCGCTTTCTGTCTATCTCGCTTTGTCCCTTCAGCCGGAGGACGTTTTTTTTTCCTTCCTATTCCCCTCCCATCTCTTATTACCCTTTCCGATCTGTCGGTATCCTCCTTCACTTTCGACGTAATCCTCGAGGCTGGGATCTCCTACGGAGTTGGCTACCGGTCTCGGCGATCGGTAATTGTGGGATTAATTATGAAAGTTACACTCACCCCTACCTATCGCCTGTTCATCCCTAACCCCTGTGTACCCCGGGCGGACCACGATTAATTCGTAATTCCGCGGGGCGGGAAACTGCGTCGACTCACCTGCAACAGAAAACGGGAATCACGTGGTTAGTCGATATCATTGAAATTCGTTTTCAATTGGAATGTGGAACTCCGAAAGAGCGTTCGGATATGGAGGCCGTGATTTGTGACTTTCGGGAGGTATCAGTTCGGGAATGGGATATGTACTACGCTCGCGGATTTTCGCTAATTCTTCTCTCTTGAAAATCGATATATTCTATCCATCGATACCTGGATGTGTTTAATATCGTTAAGCTTCTATTCTGCCCTTTTAAACTAGTTTTTCCTCTAGTAATTCTTCATATTGCAGCCAATTATAATAGACATAGAAATAGAGTCCGTTGAAATTGTACAAAGTTAATTACGTAATAAAGACGGATCTCTAATGAGAAACAGAATTTAACTTTATACTTCATACATTATAAAGGAACACGGTTTTATAATATTAACGATTTTACCCAAAAATGTATAGAATTTAAAATTCATTATCTGGACTAAATACCAATGTTCCCTTAACCTTTCAGACTGAATTTGCTTACAAGTATCATTGTACCTGAAATATACTAAGTAACAATGACTTAAAATATCACTAATTAACAAAATAATAAACCTATCTATTTCCACCTTCTCTTTCTCTCTTTAAAACAGATTAACCTATCGCATCCTTCTTACAAGAAGACCAGAAGAAAATATACTTCTGTCTTCAATAACTATCAACATTCTCTTCACACAGTCCAAGAACCAGATTCAGTCGTACGATTTTTTAACGAAAGTGTATATAATCTCCATGCACCTCGATCGGGAAACAAAAAGACAACAAAAAAAACCATCATCGACGAGGGAGAAGCAATGAAAAGTCGGGAACTAGTCGACACGTGAAAATGGGCGGGGGGATGAACAGAGCACCGATGTCGATTATTAAAACCCCGCCGAAAGCGGGTATCGACGGTGTCCCGCGCGTAGGCGCTCTATTAATTGTCGAATAATGAACGAAGTTAATCGACAGCTCGACGAGTGTCGACCAGCTTCCCACCCTCCACTGGCTCGCTCGCCATCCCTCTCACGGGACATCACCTTTATATCATTATATGACGAGCTAATGAAATTTTCATAGCGTCGAAATATCGATGCGCCACGCTCGATGCTTTGTATCGGTCTATCAATCACCCCTCAGTGTACACACAGCCACAAGGCAGGTGCACACATCGATTACGGTACCATCCCTTTACCGGCGCACGCCTCCCACGCACGCACCCCCGGGATATAATTGACATCCGTCCGCCCTGTAAACGAGTGCCCGCTCGTTGTCATTCGATTCAAAGTCGATTTTCACTCACGAGCCTTGGCTCCCTCCCTGCGAGAAGGGATTAAGTTCGACGTCTTCGAGATACAATGAAAAATTCATATTGTAGGACACGTACGATACGAGATTATCGATCTCGATTGGTACCAAATTGATAGCCTTGGCTAGTTCTCTAATAGAGAACAACAAGAGTAATTACGGTATTTTAATGATGCAAGGTGTGGTGAAGAATGATTATTATCGGTTTAATACGTTCACATAACCTTTCAATTATGTTACTTAAGTCGTAAATAATTTTGCTGAGGTGGTTATTGTGTTTTCGGGTTTATGCGGTGCGATAGAAAGATTTAGACGATAAACAGTGTGTTAAAGTAGGGTATTGTGTGTAGTTGTCTATGGTATATCATTCTAGCATCTTAACGCGAAGGTTATCTTTCAAATTACCCTTATAGCGTTAATTCACGATTGGTATTGTTGGGATATAGGAAACGAAGGTTCGTTGTGAGATTAGTTTGCTTATTTAGTTTTAAAGGATTTAACTTTGATCTGTATTTTGTACTTTGCGTGATAGATGTTATTGACTGTCTTTAAGACATAAGCTATACAATAAAAATGATAGTATTTTAAATGTATTTTAGGAATAAATAACCTACAATAAAATCTCCTGTGTTGACTACAATTGAACGACCCCAATCGCCGATGAATAATCAAATTTACGAAGCACAGTTATAATTAGAATTCGAATTAAGCTGTATTACGAACACATTTCAATTTCATCGTGCTTTGACTATAACTCGCGGTTCAATATCATAAGTCAAAGGATAGATCATTTCTCAGATCCACGCAGTAAAGAGAATTTCCAGCAAGTAATAACAGAAGCGTACGTTAAATATAAAATGAAATGTTTAACGAAAAGCTAAAAGCTTCTTCAAAGCTTCAGCTTCTTCAAAGAGAGTTCACGCAATTTCCTATAAGTTAAACGTATGCAAATGAGTGGCTCAAAGGATGGGAAAATATCTATTCGAGGGAAACTTGTTTTGTCCACCGGAACGGTGTTACCACCTACGTCCCTAGGGCGCGCAGAGAGAGAGAGAGAGAGAGAGAGAGAGAGAGAGAGAAAGAAACGACACGGTATAATAGAAGGGGGAGAAAAAAGAGAACTATCGATCATAAAAACGGGGGAGGCAAACGTGTCCTCCAGGTACAGGGTCTCGCGAGCCGCAGGAACGTTAATCTCGCCAACGGGAGGATTTTATCGCCTGCAACCCCCAAGTGACACGCGACTCGTCGTAAAAATCTCAGATGCCCCCTGGGCAGGTGAACGCGCCAGGCCAGAGCAGTAAACGTTGCCGGTTAATCGAGCATATCCACGTGTCCGCTGATACACACCGACCCAACTTCCTTTTACCTATAGATATACGTACAATGTAAAAGCCTCAGTGGAAATAGATTTTCCTGGTTACATTTAAATTTGATCGTTTAATAAATAAATTGTTGGTTACGCATTAGGTTGTAACGTATGAAATTTCTGATTGTTGACGATTTGCATTTTGCCGAATTTTGATTGACACGATATGCGAAATAGAAATGTAGCGGCACATGAGTCAGAGAACGATGCGATTCATGTTGTTGTTTTGCCTTGGGACATTGACACCGTTTTGACATACCAAACGTAGCGACAAACAAACTCCGGGCAAAACAATATCTTCGCTACGTGGAACCGTCAATCGAAGTTGAATTTAAACTTTCCGGTACTCCCCCGACCAGTATAAATAACCGAACACGAACGTTAAGACAGTCAGTTTTTGGAGGAGTCAGTCTTTAGAGCGAATCGATCAGTAATTAGTCTCGAGCATTCTTATATCAGCGATCAGTAGTCAGTCTTTGGAGGAGTCAGTAGCAAATCAGTAGTCAATCGATCAGTTATCAATCAATGAGTAATCAGTTAGTGAGTATCGAGCAATCTTAGAACGAATATCATCGAGCGAACGTACTCATTACCGTGTATACGCATAACGAGCGAAGCTTAGCGAACGAAGGTGAACTCTGTACTACAGCCAATTTTAAATATATTTGACTACACCAAATATTAACTCGTGTAGTCCTTAATAAAACCAACACGTTCAAACGTCCTCCATAGAACGTTCTCTTAAAATGATCTATAGAGGTAAGAATATTTTTTGAAGGAAGAAAAGATTTAGGAAATTGATACAAATCAGACTTATACGTGTTATCTGATAGTCATAATCCGTAAAAAATTCCTATGACTAAATCTATTGCTTGTTTATCGTTATTTATATTTGTATAAACTGCAAAGTTATTAGTGGATGATTAATTTCGAACACGCGATAATTCAGTGTGAATAAACGTAATAGATAAGGAACACAACGATTTCGCAAAAGCTTCCTCGATGTTTCGGTGTTATTCTTAAGAAAAACTATCCCGAAAAAACTTTTGTCGTGTTCCAGATATTTGGAGGAACATTCGTGTTTTAATATTTCATCCTGTTCGAGACTTCGTGTAATGCAAACACCGTCTTATTTAAAGAATGTTTGCTCGTTTTCATATTCTTCTAATATCTCCCAAATGTAGATAGTATTTCTTACATTTCTCTACTCGTCTAGAGATGTCCAAGTATCTTTCGAATCGATAGATGGTTAGATTTAAAATCGCACTCAATTTTGCGAAACTCCTAATAAACCAAAGCTACAGATGCTCATCTTCGGTAAGGTCTAATATAGAGAAACACATCGATAAGTCTCTATATACGTAGATAGTGAGATCTGGAAAGACAAAAAGAGATGGAAGCAACGCGCCATATAACCTACAAACGAGAAGCAACGCGGGAGGAAGCAGGGCAAAAAAGGTAAATCAAAAAGGGGAAAAAGGGAAAGAACGAGAAAACGAAAAAACACGAGGAAGAAGAGAGAAAGAGAGGAAAGAGAGAGGAAGCTCGGGCAGGCGTCGGTTAATACGTTTCCCGGGTGGTGTGCGTGTGGGTGTACGTTTCAACGGCACTAGTGCGTCGTTGACAAGCTTGTAAACTCATAAAGAAATTTCATAATAAATAGAGAAGCTCGTCCGGCGTCGTCGCTTTTTATCGGGCCAGAGAAATTACGCCCGAGCCGCCGCGTGAGCCGTACACGTATCGTTTGAATTTACAATACTCGGAGCTATAAAAAAAGGGACTGCCCGTGGCGGTTAGAGAGAGAAAGAGAGGAGAGGAGAGAGCAGAGAGAGTAAAGAAACGTAGGCTGGTTAGAACGAGACGGTCGCGTGCGCGTGTGTGGGCACGTGAGGGGCCGATGTTCGTTCCAGAGTGTGCGTGTGTGCGCGCGTATGTGTGTGTGTGTGAGAGAAAGAGAGAGAGAGAGAGGAAGAACACGCGCGCGCGATTACGTTGAAGAGGGGAAGATGAGGAAGCCGGTGTCATGCGATGTAGGTGGGACATTTATGCGGCGGAGAACTAAACAAAATCGCGTTCACGTGGCGGGTGTATGGTTTTACGATCTCTGGCTGATCTTGTAGGAGGTTTGATCGCCTCGAGATTCAGATACTGTTGCCCGTGAAACGAGTAGAACGAGCTGTGTCTGAAAGGACTGTGTCCATTTGGCACGCAAATGGCCAGCCCATTGAAACGTATATAGAGATTTTTAAGTACGTTACGATTTAGATCGAAGATTTTTAAGTAAGATATATGTAGGAATTTTTAGTAGGGAGATTTTTTTTATTGTTGATCGCAACGTTTATCAAATATACTTGTGTTTTATCAATGTAGTTTGTCTAATCCTGTTGGCTTTCTTCGGTCAGTTATGACATGATTCTCCTTAAAAGATAATCTTGAGTTTGAATAAAATACGAAAAGTTACCCCATTTCCATTTTAAAAACATTTTAAATATTCAATTGTTTGTTTATTGTTTACTAAAATGAAAGTACAATTACGATATAAAAATTAAAGAACCATACACGTAGAAAATCGTTCCATATAAATTTCATTGGTTTTATTAATTTTATCAAGTTATCACATGCGTTCCCGTTACGGTGCATTTTAAATTGCTGACA
The DNA here is from genome assembly GCF_011952255.1 of Bombus vosnesenskii. Classification (NCBI taxonomy): domain Eukaryota; kingdom Metazoa; phylum Arthropoda; class Insecta; order Hymenoptera; family Apidae; genus Bombus; species Bombus vosnesenskii. Next base: position 223,697 of record NW_022882923.1, read on the forward strand.
GAACATCCTGATCGATTCTTCCTTCAAAATCTGTTAATGTAGATCACGTTAATGCTTCCTTCAACATCTGTATTCGAAAATGAATCGAATTGAAGAAATAATAAAAAGTCATACACGTATCGCACAACGCATTATTTCTTTCGTCTCTCGTTCTAGAACAAATCCGTTCGTTTCTCCATGCAGGGCATCCAATTTGTATAATCTCTTTAGCTACGCGATCAGTTAATGTCTCCATTGTTCCCTTTTATCTTTGTCAGTCGCCTTTATTTTTGCGCTTCTTTTATCAATAATTCAAGCGTCGTCGTCGCAAACAGCCAAATAAATATAAACGAAATAATTTCGAGTCAACCATCGACAGCCGAATAAATAATGGAATTATTGCACAACGGGTGTTCGGATAGACGGTGTTTCGCGGCAGAAAGGACGCGAGTGGCAGGGAATAATTGAAAATTTGCCAGCGAGCAGAAGAGTATAGGAGAGGGCATCGGTTAGATGAGGCCTGCAAAATCGATACGATATATTGAAACTGGAAGTGGCTCGGGGGGATTAGAGTCAGTTGAACCGTCGTTAATCGATACCGAGTAACATCTATCGAGACGTGTCTCTTGATAATAAACCCTTAGTATGCCCGGACAAGCGGTTAAATTGCATTAACGCGGCCGGCGAGTAGAGACGGACAGAAATTCAGGCAGGAAACGCTGATAAAGAATTCAAACGCTGTCATTCCGTGTCGCACGCTCGTCCTACGAAGAACCCGTCGATACTGTCAATAAACCTCGTGGAATAATAATCAATCGACCAATAATTCATTTCTTCGCTCCGCGGTGAGGTATTAAAAAACAAACTTCCTACGATCAGCCTTTCATGCATTTAATCCATTTCTCTGTGTAAGAGACCAGTAACATTCGTAATGTTTGTAATTTATTAACATCCGTAATATATGTAATTTGGTTAACATGGATTAAAGTAGAGAATAAACGATACATTCATTTATTTTTTAAATTCCCTTTTAAAGTTTCGACAAACAAATAGAAAGCAAGTTATTTATTTTGTTATGTTGTTCGCATCAAATGTGTGAAACGTCAGTGTTTAAATTGATCGCATCGAAGCTCCGTAATCAGGAAATTTGTATGATTGCAACTCTATATTACTAATACGAGTGAATCAAGTGCGGTGAGTTTCGAGAAATTACGAATACGAGAAACTCGAGAAGTAAAATTACGTTATATTCTGTGATTCGATAATTTCCACTGATGCAGAAGCATAATTTTTAAAGGAGAAGCCAGAGTAGGTTTTTCTTTTGGATCAACGAGTGCCAATTTTCGCGCTTTATCGTTTCTCGTATTAGCCGTTGTACGTATTAAATGCAATAAAGTATTTCCGATGAGGTTTCGGCAAACATATCGATAACCAAATAGTTAATCGATTGCCGGTTGCTTCTCATCAAAGAGCTCCTACGCAAACAACAAGGAACCCGATTAATTAAAGGTGTCGCGGCCCGACAAAGAGAGTCGAAGAGAGAGAGACCAACGACACTTAACCGGAACGGAACCCCATAATGGCAGTGGCTCAATTCGCTCGATCGGCGTTGCCGGCCATCTACGAGTGTATCGACAAGCGGCTGCACGTCGAGTGTCCCTCGGTAATGAACACTTAGCCAACGAACTTCGTGCGAAACGCGTAAAGCACGTTACCACCACGAGCCATGAGTAACTATACAAATCCTGAACAAACTGATTAAAAAAAAAAAAAAGGATTAATTGCAGTGGCTACAAAAGCTATTTACACATGTCCTTAGTTACCGATGAAACGTTATTTTTAATCAGGTTTTATATTTCATTTTTATAGCATCAAATTTGTATAGTTATAAGGATTATATATATTACTAAAGGATAGAAAATTTAATGTAGTTTGATTTAATCGATTAATGCATCTGCTAGTATATTTTTCAGTCACTTTTATTTATCTTAGTTTTCATTATTCCGATACTGAAGTGTTAATTGATAAAATTTTACTTTCCTAACCAGAGTGTGAACGCTTACTATACACTTTTAGGGATATAATTAAGAAAATGGAATCTAAATAAGGATTTATTTCATATTTTATATAACTTTGTATGTTCTGTACATTTTTGTATCTTTCAATTTTTCACAAATATACAAGTATTTATAATCCAATAGTTATGATAGAGTAAACAGGGTAAAGTTGTTCTAAAATTGATAAACTATCATTAAGTAGAATTCCATTTATCTGAATCCACTTGGTGACGATTAAATCAAATCATATGATAGAAGTTTGTTGATTCTTTCCATTTACTTTCGTTGTTCAGTAGATTCAATCGACAGGAGTTCGTTTAGTCAGACGCTTTCGTTCCACTAAATTCTACCATATTATATGCGACTGAATTATACAGAATAAAGAAATCGATAATTTGGCGAATAAATTTTCTAACAAAATAATGTCGCGTATTATTCGAGATTCCTGAACAATTTCTATAGTCTTTTCATTTTTCACTGTACTATTCGAAATCGATGATTTATAAGGAATAACAAAGAAACGTAAATGTTAAAGTACGCATCATTGACACCAAAAGAGAAAAAGAAGAAAAAGGGAAACGACAAAATACGACCTACGATTGATGATAATATGAAAAGATAGTAAGGATAGTAAAATATTTCTAGAGAATGAAACTCTAATTGTATTTCTAACGTTACGATTTCGCGCAACCCCTTTAAGTAACTCTGTAGGATCTGGAAGATGAAATGGTGATACATAGTAGCATCGGTATGTATATACGCGCGCGCGTATAGACTTACAAGCGAAGTTCCATCGATAATGCCCGGATTCTAACCGGCCGCTCAATAACGCGCATATCCAATCCATAAGTTATTAAGGCTTCGTGTGCGTTCGCCAGTGGCTGGCTGTGGAACGTCATGCGGGTAGCTTCAGGGATCGGTTACAGTGGCTAGATTATTTCGCGCTCCTTTTGCTTTCTCTTTCGTCCCGTATGTCAAGTGAACTACCGACCACTCATTCGGCAATCCAATTGAAATAAGAAGTTCTATTCGCATTCTAATTTTCCTTCTTCGTTTCTTGACTTATCAGAATAGCAATTAATATTTTCAGCTCTATTACTTGTGGATGAAATATTGTAGACATTAGGTCGTCATTTTTCTTTTCGTGCAGGACCTTAAAATAGAACGCGTACAACGTAGGTACAGTTCTATATAAACGGGTCTGCAAGTCGAGGACATCAATCAGTGCTGTTTCTCGATAGTTTAATTTACGACCTCGTTGTATCTTGGTCTGTACTATACAATGAAGTAACGTATATGAAAATATATATATATATATATATATATATATATATATATATATACACGCGAGGCAGAATATTTTAATACAATCTTAAAAATTTCGAAGATGCAAGTAGTTGTCGGGAAAAGTCAAATTGACCAACTCCATGGAGGTTAATCATTTGATTTTCAATAAATTATACTTCCATACATTTCATTAAAAAACAATCATATAAAATTCCTAAATTCTTTCGTAAAATTCAATCTGATAAACGAATCACATATTCTAATACGAACACCAAACAATTTTCAGAAAATGAAGCTGATCAATTTGCCTAGAAAGTGGCTCGAGTAACATATCCACATTACAATTTAAAGGAGCTTTTCTAGGGAATATTAGAAAAACCAGGTTATCCTCGACGATGATTTATGAGATTAGCAGAGGCAGTAACTTATCAATGACCTAACATCGATTTCCCGTAGGTCGCCTCTGTTGAGCCTGATTTTCCCGCGGCTCATTAACAACGAAGCAGAATCGATATTCGCAGAAAGTATCGTAAAATCGCGTTTACCGCACGAACCCCATTCCCAATCGGGTAAAAAGCAGCCAGCCATTGCTCCTTCGTTCGCAATTATTTCGTATCGCCGCGGTGTCTCAAATCCACCATCCCGCCCCCCAACCATCCTCGATCCACCCCCTTCCCCCTTATTTGAGGCGAACATTCGATCGCATGCAAGCAACTTTCTCGCCGCCGCCGGCATTATTTTCACCGGTGGAATCAATAATCCGACCGGCACTTCGGTTTCTTGCTTTGAATTCGTGGCTTGCCAGGGTCGCTAGCCCCCTGTCGCTGCAAAAATCAAGACCCACGCCACGAACGCGAAGACGTCGTGGAACGAGCGTGGCAACGAAATATAGAAGAAGATAATGGGTACCAGCCACTTAAACAATGATTTAAGACGGCCCCGTGAACTTTCGTGGTTCGTGTACCACCCGGTCTTCTAATCGAGCAACAGAAAAAGGATGCGGCTCCAAAGGGGCGGCAAAGGGGAGAGGGGTGGAATCTACAGCCGATAGTTGGATCGCGTGCTACGAAATCGTGGGAGTGCTCTGAACAAGGGTCGCCTGTTTCTTCTGTTGCCCTCCCCTTCTCCCTCTTCCTCTTTCTTTCTTTTTTTCTGTTCTCGACTTTCATGCCGAGGGGTGGGCGAGGTTGGCAGGGTTGAGCCAACGAAATCGGGGGAAAGTGGGCCGACGCGGCGTGCCGGCTGTAAATTCACAGCGAAAGGAGATTCGGCTCGTGAAATCTTTAAAGACTTCGGTTCCGTTCCGTTGGACAGGCAAACGGATTGAGGGGGTGAGCTTCGAGATGCCTTCGAGGGGGTTGATAGGAAAACTTTTTGGTAACTACTGGTAGGCTCGATCGAGTCGTGTCGTTTCTTCGACTTTTCGCGGTTCTTTCCTTTTTTCTTTTTCTTTGTAGTTGTTGGAGACAGGAAAGGGACAGATTTGGGGGAGTATCGAAAGACGTTAATACGATATGACAGGATTCCTGATACTTGCAAGAATAAAAATAGCTTAGAATAAATAGCTTTCATATATGAAATGGACTTGGATTTTATTATGGATTTTATATTTTTATAATGGAATATTACCATAATAATAATCATTATCATTTTGTACGAAACTAGATACAAGATTGCTTTTGCAAAGAAAAAAATGATAATTTTCTTTAACGTTACATTCTTATTAAATAATATAGAAATATTATGCTATACATAGTTTTCAGCAATTAAGTATTCCTTCTATGTAAATTCCTACAAATATTTCTTCGACTTTTAAATAAAAAATTGTTCTAAGTATAAACATAACTATAATGAGTTTTTAACTATAAATCTGTGTACAATTAGCGGTAAAAGATCTACGTTCGAGTTTTCAAGACAGAAATGGTACCTTCGAGTCCCACGATTTTCAACGCCATACGTCGCTGGCAAGAAATAGACTGAGGGGGTTAAAGGGGAGGGCGAAAATTTCGTGGCACTTGGGACGAGCAAGAAGTTATTAAAGAAACACAGAAACAATTATCGAATTGCCGAGTGTCCAGCGAGATCGAGCTTTTTTTGCCGCGGTACGAAACCGTGGGAAGATAAAGGAAGGCGATTAGTGTCATTTGGAGAATGCGGGAAGAATTTTTTTGCCGTCAACGTGGAATGCACGGCCCTTTCGAGAACGTCTGTCGTTTGTCCTGAAGTAACAGATCCGGAGACAAATGTGAAAACGACCAGGACATGGGTTCATGTACAGGCCGCGTAAAATGACTGTAATTTACCCGGTTCTCTTGTTTGCTATTTCTTCCTTTATTTCATTTTTCAACCTATTCGTAGAATAGCAGCGTTCAGAATGCTCAACGGACGTGGCTTGCCAATTGGAGCGAAAATAAAATTACCAAATAGCTGCTAATAATCGTCAAAACTGTGTAAATAGTTATTACGTCGTTTTATGAGGTCCTTCCTTTTCATTATCATCAATTTTTAATGACTTATCGCTGCCTACTAGCCGAAATTCTCTTAGTTTTTAGTTATCTATTTTTTTAATTACAGCGATAAAAGATACTGAATTTGACAAAAAAGAATAATAGCGTGGACTAAAAATATTATTTCGGTTTATCCACAAATGTTAAATGTAAAAACATATAGCTACCAAAGTTCTTTTAAAATTAGACCATATTCTAAATCACAGAGATTTCGTAAGATAAGGATAACGTAGTTCGTTTATAAATGAAACAGAGTCCTAGCAGACAAGGAAGAATACGTCGATAATTAAAGTTACAATACTCCCCTATATTTTCGAACTTTTGATTAAAAACAGTGACAAAACTTTTGACGAAGTTAATGGAGTAGTTCAGTACTTGGACGTTAGGGTAGGTTCAGGTTTGTTTTATCGAACGTTTCAAGTAATTCGAATGGATCTAAGTAATTCTCCATCAAGAAAAACATTTACCTAAATTCTCATATAATAGCTGAAACTACATATTTAACGCAATCGATGCAGCAGTTTATTCGCTACGTTAAATAACGAAAGCTGCAATCGATGAAATCTAATTATCCCTTCAATGAGTTGATGAATAAGATAAAAATCTTAAAAAAATATCGTTTCAATCGACGTCCATATTCGATAAAGCTTAATTAACAAGATGTACATTTCCTATAAAGAAATATAAAATAATTCGTAGGATTAAAAACAAATTCCGTTGATTCTCAAAACTACATCATTTACTTTGTAATTTTCAGAAAATAATCCCAGCGTCTTACGAGCTGTCCAAATAAAATTCTCCACCCTTTTGCTCCTGCAATCGACCATTGGGGACCGCTTCCCTTTTTTTCCACAGGCATTAGTCGCAGCGAAGATATACCTGGCCCGATACACCGTGACGACGCCCATGGGGCCCACTGAGTTCCGCCATTAGAATATCTCAGCTACTCGAACCGTTCGTCTGTTTACCAGATAAACCCTCATTTCGCCTCATCCTTCGAGTTGTTGCGCGGCGTAAGATGGAATATCTCGCGCATCCCCGAGTGGACAGAGAAGAGGTACTTGATGAAAGAAGATAAGAATGGCAGGAGGGATGAGAAACCCTCTTCAATCGACAAGTACGATTCCGATCGAAGGTTAAACAAGTGATTCTTGCCAATTTTACTAGACATTTGCTTTTCTCCCCGAAACCACCCTCTTCCTTTCAGAAGAGGAGACGTTAAAGCTACTTTCACACAGGAAATAGGAATGTCTATGGCAATTCATATTTTTGTGGACCTAAGTAAAGAGAAAAAATGAAACTCAAGCTAAGATTTGTTTTATCCACTAAATTCTGTAAGGAGCGTCGCACTATATAGATATTTTATATATGTTTACATATAGCAAGTTCAGTGGATTTTTGCATTTTTAAATTTTCTTAGTATCTCTACCTTCATAGATTGTTTTATTCACACGGGGGCTACATTACCACTCGCTTCTTACTTAAGAAATAAAAATCTGATGGATACTTTCTCACGTGACTATTATTCTCTATTATTCTATATGCATAGCTGCATAGTATAATACGATACACATAGTAAAATACAGAGGCAAAAAGACGCCTGAACAAAACAACGTCAGTTCGATTATTTCTGAGAGACCTAGTACAATTATAAAAATAAACACATGACAGGAAGCTTCTATATCAACGAATACGATCATATATCAACGCGCGACTATCAATGAGCGACGAAGGTTACACGTCTCGCTGTCTGTTCACAGTATCTCCGTGTGAAAAAGGTTTAAGGTCTGTCGTTGGCGATTCAACGATGGGTAAGAAGGGATAGGAGAAGATAAGTAATAAAGAGGGAGAAAAATCGTCTGGATATCGATACCTATTAAACTAATGAATTTAATCAGGCTGGATTGAAAATGCGGTGACTCGAGACGAGCCTTCGTCCCGTCGTTGACTCTCCGCTTTTTATCTTACGAACACTTTGGACGAGCGTCGGAGATTAGATTTCTAAATTGGAAACGATCTCGGTGTTCGTAGACACCGAGTTGCGTTTCTGTCGGGGAAGAGGGTGGGTCAGAGCGCGGTGCAAAGGGGGGTGCTTCCGAATCTCGGAATTAGCATATCTCGGCGAAGCGATCCCCCACCTGTAATTGAATTATTCTTAAATTCCCATAAAATCGCGCAAAAATTACCGTAGCCGTCGCGCTTCTCGCTCCCGCGCGATATTGGACGCGATTAATTTTCTGGAACGTTACGTGAACTTCGACGAATTTCGGCGTATCTCGATCGAGTCTCCACCCTCCCCCTTCCCTGGAATGATTCTTTAATTGGAGGGGTTCTCGATTATCCGCGCGGCGGTTTCTTAGATTACTGTCTCGTTCGAGGGTCTTCGGCTTCGTTTTCTTTTTCCTTAATGTGAGAAATGACGCTCGAGAAATTCGTTCCAGTTACGCGTCTCTCCGTAAGGCCCTTCTCTTTTCTTTATTCTCCTATTAGAGGAGGAAACGAAGATATTTCAATTGAATTGTCGTCGAGAACGAATTATATTCGTATTAAAGTGATTTTAATAAAAGCAGGTTGTGTCGAGTGGTTGGTAATTTACCATAGAGTATGATGTTAAGGTGAATCAGGAAATATTGTAGAGACGTTTTGTTATTTTGGTTCTAACTGTCGAAACATTTTTCGGAATGAAGTTGAAAGATTTAACTACGCAAATTGTAGAATGTGGTTGCTAGATATTTGTGTCTTTATTGTCCCTTTGGCTTGGCAAACTGAAATTGTGAAATGCACAATACATTACTGAATCACTCAGGAAACATTGTACCTACAGTATTTTGGTTATTTTGTTTTCAGAAATGAAGTTGGAAGGTTTACACAAGCAGCACAATATATTTCTGTTTTCATTGTTTCGTCTGTATAAACTGAAGTTTCAAAGCGCACAATGAACTACTTAATTCATGCTCTTATCATTAGATAACAATAGATTAAAAAGGAAAAAAGACTGGAGAAAGTTCGATTCCATTGTGAATCGTTAATTAACGTCGTATGAATCGTATTCTCATCGGCAATACTCCATTCATTCGATATCAATTAAAATGATTCCGTCGTCGAATCATTTGAAGAACGAAATTAAATTTTGCCGCTCGGAGGAAAGTTGCCGCGGCGCCCTCAAACAAGCAAAATTTTCTCGCGTCGAAGCGAGTAAATCAACCCCGAAAAACTAACCCTCATCCACGCTCGATTTTAACAAACATCTCGAAAAACTTCCCCGCCATCGCGGAAACTCCGCGAGGCCACGATAATCGAAGCCGGGACACTCGAAGGGGTGGCTCCAATCAGCGGCACACGAGATACGCGTTTCCACTAGCATCCATCCACTTAAAACTAACTGCACGCCAGGGAACGCGGCTCACCAAAGGCACTCGACGGTCCCTATGATAATTTTAATTTTAATTTCGATCGGATCCCTCGTACACCCCAGTTTTACCCCTGTCGGAGAAGTTAAGGAGCCGATCTAAAAACGTAATCCTGCCACAGCGTGAGGAACTCATCTCCCCCTTTTCACTTTTCATCCCCTCTCTTACCTTCACCTTACTCTCTCTCTCTCTCTCTTTCTATCCTTCGTCTTTTCTCTTCTCTTCTACTTCTCGTACTTTCGCGTCTTTCTCTCGGAACAGTGTCTATTTGCTTAACTAGTTCTCCAACCCTCGTGCAACCCTTGCGAATGATACACGCGGCAATCGACTCGCGGATACATTACATTAGTCTTGGTAGATAAATTAATTTCGTTAGTCTGTGAATTAGGAACGGTGAGGGGCAGAAACGCATTCTACATTGATTACATTGGTATTGGTATTCGCAAGGTTTAATCATTTTTGTTTCTATCGGATGTTATTATCGTGAACATTTGTACGTATAATATCTATCGAAGATATTTACGTAAATTCATATTTTTATTCAAACGGTAGTTGAACGAACGAAATCTGAATAGAAATTTGTCTTGCCCTACTAAATCGCAACGTGTTCTTCGCTTTGGACATTTTACACGCATATTTCATATTACGTGTATTCTACAAACTTTTGTATCTTTAAATGTTCTATAAATGCATAAACATTGATAGTCTAGTTATTAGATTTGAGACACAGTGTATAGTCCCAGACTATACTTCCGAGTTTTAATTGAAAATTCTCGTTGATGGTATGTTTAAAAGTGTGACATACACGGCAAGTTACAGATTATGTAAGTTAAAAATGTTGTTTACATTGATTATATTGACATTGATATTCTTAATGTTTAATCGTCCTCGTTTTTAATATATTTTATTATACTGTCGATTTTGAACTTTAATCGTAAAGTTTCATCGATGTTTAGTCTGTGATGTACACTGCAAGTTGCAAAGATTAAATTAAAAACTACAATTCTAAAGTTTTAAAAGGGAATGACGATGTAATGATCAGATAAATTTTAATTTCACCGGAATTCGTACATTACAGATCGCTGACGGAAGTTTCAATAAAACGCTGGTGTCCTGAGATCACGATTCACAAATAACCCACGCTTGACTTCATTGTGGATCACGAGACCTATAATTTATCGTTAACATGGGTCATCTATAATTCTACGAAACAGAATTAGCCTTTGTACTTAAACCCATTAAATGTTTCTAGCGTAAAAAAAAAGCAATTCTTGTTCTACTAAATTTTAGCAATATTAATCTATAATAACATTAACTTTAAGAGTAACGCTGCTAATTAATTCCACTTCTATGTTCTAAAATTATAGCGTCCGTGAGTTTGCGAGAATCGAATTTTCAAATTAACACGTCCAATAATTTACCTTAAATTACTATTGATTGTGTCTGACGTAGACCATGCATAGATGACAATAAAAGCCCTCATTAAGCCCTTCATGATCTACGAGTCGGTATTCCACGATTTTCCAATAATTATACTCACAATCAGTATTCCAGGGTTTTTTTTCGTTTCTCGGTATTCCCACAAGGGCCAGCGTTCGAAAGCAAAAACCATTCGTATGACGGAATCAATGCAACGAAGGACTGCATTAACGCAATAACGAACTTCGTTACTTGATTTTATCGTCGAATCGTCGTACATCTTTAAATAAAAATTAAAGGTTTCAATCGAAGCCTAATGTAAATTTAACATTGCCTACGTGTCTCTCTTTCTTTTCCTTTTTTCTGCAAATATGGAATGAAAAAAGAAGGGGAAGGAGTTAAATCGATGTTGAAGATATTGCGGTAAAATTATCGATAACGCAGCCAGCAAGGTACATTTGAATTAGACGAATGTTTTTTTATTGGACAAGTCGTCAATCGATCCCCCAGCCGACCTATAAATGTTCATTCGCTTTGCGACGAGGGAAACCGCCTCGAGTTTCGCGGACGTCTGTCGCCGTAACGATGCTCTATAGATTTTTCGCCATACGTACCATGACGTGGCAATCGTACGAACGCTTATGTTTATTTCAGATGGCCGGTCATGTCTATCAGCCACCTGCAACTTCTTAGTACCCCGGCTGGAAATACCTGCGCGATTTCACTTCCGATTGGAAAAATTGCTGCTGGCGTCACGTTCTATCTCTTTTCTGATGGCTTTATCGTTTCACCGTCTGGCGAGAAAATACCACGTGGCCTGTGTTATGGTGTGTCACTTCAAATAACTTCTCGAAAAACTAATTTCTTTAATAAGACATCAAAGCTGTCTTCTTATTTAACTCTTCTATACGTAAAATGATATATATCAACTATTATACATATAGAAAACATATTATCAACATATTATATTAATACTATTTGTATCTAAATTATATCTTGGTAATGATAAAAGATGTTAAACGAAATATACAAATCATTATAAAGGAAATTTTCAATGTAATGTAAGGTAAATTACGATCGATAGCTTCGAATAACAGAAACTAAATAATTTATCAAAGCTAATAATAATATATTCATCATAAAGAATTACAATAGCCACAAATAGAAAACGAACAATAAATAATCCCATGATACATATCATAAATGTATTTACAAATATTTTTAATTATATCCGAAAACCAAAACAAGATAAAACGTCGAAATTATTGTTGATTTGCAAGAAACATTGGAAAATGCGTAATGTGGAAGTTACGTTTCCGAAATTGTAATAATGGCGAAGAATATCGATTAGAAAAGAAAGTGAATTTGCAGGATGCTAGAAACGGCTTAATGAGGTATAAATATACTACATAGTGGTCACAAGTGCCGCATGTTATTTCGCGCGCGACACGTGATACGCATTTCTGGCGTGGCTTCGTACACGCGGCTTCCAACATTTAACGGTGCAGCCAAAACGTGCATGACGTGTGCATGTGCATCCCGTACACGTTGTCTTTACGTCGACGTCTATTTGACGCATGAAGGTTGCCTGATATTCCTTTAATTCCACCGTCAGATCAATTTTCATGCAACTTATTAAATCGAATCTGTGACACTACGGAAACTCTTCGACGTAAAGTAAGTAGATGTTACGTCAGGTGTTACGTTCGACGAGTTATCTCTTTTGGAACTATAATCCTTTAAAAGTAGTTACTCTGTACAGTTAGAAGGAGTTTGAAAGTTGGAAAGGTGTAGTTAGAGAATTTCTGTTTTGTTTCATCGGCACCAATAATTATTATTTTAACTAGACAATTAATAATTCTACGAGGACTTATTTTAGCCTCGAATATTTTTTATAAAACTTTCGAGAAATTTTGCGAGCAAAGAAATGATCAAAGTAGAACATATCCAATCAACGCAAGCTACATTCCACGCAAGCGAATGAAAGAAGAAAATTTGGGGCAATAATATTTATAGGAAATCCAAAATACGTAAGAAAACACGTGAAATATTCAAACTAAAGTACTCATTATAACATTCACGGTTTAAAACAATTCTCTGTTTAGATTCTATCCCCTCCCTCTTCCAGTACTACGCGCAGAGACATAAATTTGCATAAAAATCCGCAGCCTATCGTTAACTTTTAATTCTCTGCTTCTAGAAGTCGACCCGGTTAACAGGTTAAAGTCAAACGTGAGAAACGAGGCCAAAACGATGGACTATAGGTGGTTGGCCGGGTGGATGGAACAGCGAAAGATATAAGTTAAAAGTTTTCCTGTCAATCAACGACAGAGCCGGAGTATCTGCGGTGAATGGCTGGAGGGTTTGATTCGATTGATCTGGAAACATCGGGAGGAAGCTGAAGAAGAAGGAAGAAGAAGGGAGGAGGGTGCACGCAAACAGAAAGGATGGCGAAACGAGAAATCTTTTGGGCTCTAATTGCCGTAATTAAATCCCAGAACTTACCCGATTCTCCAGTCGAGATCTCGAATCGCCGCGCCCCCTCGAATTATTCTCAGTCACCCGGTGGTGCCCGGTTCTCGTGTAATCCGTTTTCGGGGCGTCGCGCATTTAACTCGAATTTCCACGCTGATTTTCCCCGATGTTTTCAACCATTCTTCAGCGACCCACGTTGTCAAGGGGCTCAGGGGGGGCTGCGGCCCCCCTGCAAGCCTCCAGGCTGAACTAGCTTTTTAACTAGGAATTTTGAATCAGAGAAATCGCGATGTTTTGGCATTTTGATCAATGATGTTTAGAATAGACGAGACACACTGTTTTTGATAATAATAATTAATTCGTCGAGGACCAGTGTGATTTGAAGTTGCATGTGAAATTTTCTTGCAGTTTGTATATTTTTAATTTTTCATTTTAATTTCGTTTTATAAGATCGAGACGTAAATGAGAGGAAATTTCAACCATTTGATTATATGTCTCATGTCGCTATTTTTTCTTGCACGTTACTATAAAAATTGGATAATTTTATGAAATTTGCAAAAGTCGAAGTATTTATGGTTGCAGTATAGGATTATTTCTGTTCCAGAATAATAGAAACTCTTTCTGTGCATCTGATTGCTATAATAGTTTCCTCGTTCGACAAAACAATAGATAACTTACTTCGTTTATTTTTTCCAATAATATTCCGTTTACGCAACTTTTACTTGTTCCTTAACCCTTCGCAGTCCGCGCAGCACTTGACATTTCAACAGGCTCGTGCTCAATAAACTACTTTCAAAACTAGCTTATAATTTCGATAAATTTTCATATTTTCGTAACCAACATCTATATCGATATATTTCGATAAAATCCATTCTTAACACGGTAGAATCTTACGTATTAAAACTGAGAAGAATGCCAGGTCTAATTTAACACATAATCACAAAAGTTCAATGAATCAAAAAAAGAAAAAAAAAAAAAAGAAGAAAGGGGCAAATATCAAGGAAAGGATTTCACATAAAAAAATTGTCTAAAATCACGAACTTCACTGTGACATACCCAACACAGTCAAGGGTAGTATCGAATCACTTAAAGAAGAAAACTTGCACTTTTAAACTGTACGTCTGATCGCGAAGCTTCCTATCTTCGAAAAAATCGTCGATAGGAAAATGGATAGCGACGACTTGTCACGCACGCGGACGATTTGGAAGTGCGAGGCTAATCGAGGGCCACGATCATTGGACCTTTCCATCCTTGCAGCAGGCGTCGAGGAGTACAGTAAGCTGTTTCACGAGATCGAACGGTGCCGCACGATTAGCCGAAATGTATAAACTTATTTATTTCATGGCAGATAACCCCAGCTTCCCGCAACAGCCGAGCTGGCCATTGGCGTCGAATTTCTCCGTACCGATAAGAAACGCAGGTTTCTGTCTTCGATCAAATGCCATTAATCGATTCCGATGAGAGAAATCATGTACATAGTTATGTATATTGCTGTCAGGCGAATGAAACTTTTTGAAAATGTATGAAAGTAATGTAGCCGAATGTAAGTTCTTTTGGTAAAATAATACTATGTTTGTTGAAATAATAATATTAATAATGTACCAGGCTGTATTGGAACATTCAGTGACAAACATTGTAAGAACGTAGGATACTATTTGTTTCTGAATTGATATTATTTCGTGGAACGAGGTATTAGTGAAACTCTGATTCAACGAATTCTGATATCTGAAAAGTGCAAAGAAAAAATAATTCCAGTTAAATTCAGAATTACTTGTACCTATTTATACGCTCGCTACTGCATGTCAAAGACGTATTTCACTGACTGAAAGTTTTGTAGAAATTTCTTTTTTCGAATACGAATAATACTCGTTAATGTAATACAGAAATTTTAAACGAAGAATTTTGTATTTCAAATTATTCTATTCGATAATAAAACGCCTACGATACAGGCATGTAACTTATATTGCAGTGATATAATCGTAGTGGATTTTAATTCAGTTTAATCGTAATAAAAATTTATTCAAGTAATTTTCAGGTCAATTTCGAGGCTTTTCATTCAACAATCGGAATTTGAAAAAGGAAATCGTAAAAGGCCATGACTACGATACAATCGTAACATGATCATGTTAAAATATAATTGAACTTA
Organism: Bombus vosnesenskii; assembly: GCF_011952255.1. Classification (NCBI taxonomy): domain Eukaryota; kingdom Metazoa; phylum Arthropoda; class Insecta; order Hymenoptera; family Apidae; genus Bombus; species Bombus vosnesenskii. The sequence goes on from NW_022882923.1 coordinate 238,977, forward strand.
ATTGCGATAAAAATGTATTCGAATAATTTTCAGATCCATTTCGGCCACTTTCATTCGATATTCGCAATTTAAAAAATGAAATCGTAAAAAGCCACGATCACGGCGTAATTGCAACATAATGGTAGTGAAATATATAATCCAGTTTGGCTGAAACAAAATTTCATTGAAATAAATTTCACAAATATATATCGAAGATTTTCATTTGACAATTGCAATTAAAAAAAGAGAAATGATACAAGGCCGTTGCGTAGTAATTACGCAGTCGGTGAAACAAGCCCGTCGTTTTTCGAATCTCTGGTCGCTGCGTTCTGGAAAGGTCACGAGTCATTCATATTACTCCCATTCGAAAAGGCGTACAAATACCATCGAAGGAAGCCGCTGTGATAAAGATTCCTCCTCGAGGAATCGAGCGTCACGCGTACGCGGGAAAACTGTAAAGATAATGAGAGCAGCGCACGAACAAATCTAGCGTCCAAAGTTATCGAATCGACTGATGAACTATTTCATTCCGATCGGTCCACGCGCGGAAGTTGCCGTTGATAATTGATAAGAGGTCTCCGTTTCGGCCACCATATGAGTATAAATAGGTCGAATAAATCGGCACAATTGCCCGTATTCATTCGATCACAAATTGATCTTCCGATTAATATTACACGGTGTTCTAAAATTATTACGACTAAAATTGGTGGTATTTTTATTTGAAAAAAATATTTGCGATTCAAATTTTCATGTCGATAATCGTAGAAATAAGATTTTTAGCTAATAATTACAATTAATGATTGAAACTTGAAACTATTGGTTTTAATTTGAAGTAGTAAGATACGATATTTCTGACGAAACGAATTATACATTGGAAATTAGAGTTAGAAACGAAATTAAAATTAAATTGCAGGGAATACGTACCGAGGTTTCAATTTTGATTTAAGGAATAGGGGTAGGGATTAGGAATAGGATAGATCGAGCATAGAGATTAGAATAGAATATTAAAAAATCGAAACGAAGACTATACCATGAAATTCCCAATAATATTATTCAAATTGTTTAAACTTTCATAATTCAGTCCAAATCTTCGCTATTATTCTACCAACTTATCTTCCCGTAAATATCGTTTTCTATCGATCTCACCAAACCAAATAAAGCAAAGAAGAAAATATAAAGCTAAGTATCAAAACACGTCCATCTCTCTATTAATCACTCGCAATAAACAATCAATTTAATCAAATATCTCGTTCAACGACCTCCAAAATTGCCTGTAAACAATTTTCTCCGCCAAAATTCCAAACTTCCGCGGAGAGCCATGATAAACCTAAGTTTCCGTAGAAAGATCCGGACGATTTCGGCTGGAAGGATCTGAGAAGGTAAGTTTTCGTGGCTGATCGCAAAAGCAACCCCTCGAAGCTGCGGTCAGCGCGAACAGGAGCGACAGAGGGTGGGTGCGATAAGCACGGGGGATTGCGGCTGGACCCGATCATTGGCCAGCTCTGTGCCGGCAGTCACATCGAATCACGATCACCGATCTGCCAGGATAGAAGGTGCACCGAAGGGATTTCCGGCGCAGATTGGCCCTAAGCAAATGACAAAGCACGGACAGAGGAGCGTGAATGACGAAGGGAGGGTGGCCAAACGAGGAAGGAGGCGACGAGACAAGGAGAGAGAGAGACGGAGAAGGGAGGAGGCTGGAAATAACGGTAATCCTAAAACGGGGTGAGATCAGAGGGTGGTTTCCTTGGCCAGCCGCAATCTGTCCGGTCGGGTCAGCAAAGCTCCAAGAAGCCTGGCCGACTAGCCTTTGGAGTTTAGAGGTGGCCGCGGTGCAACCTGCACCCCTTACACTGCAAATCGAGCGCGATTCCTATTTATTGTCGCTCGACGATGGTTCTCAATCCTTGCGAATCTGCTGCAGCTAATGGGTCGGGCAACGTGATTCGATTTTGGTCAAATGGATTAAATTTGTTAGGTATTCCGAAAGTTCTTGCAGCTTCGCGTTGTCTATTCAGAAATGTATACGTAGATCGAAGTTAAAGTATTTCTGATCGTAGGTTAAAAAGATTTTTTTACTTCACGACATGTATTAGGTTGCCCGAGAAATTTCTTTCGTTTTATGAGGAAATGGTTTTATATTATTTTGTCGAATTACGTACGATCCATTTTGTTCCGTTGAGATAAACACCGCGACATTTCACAAACTTGGTTTCACGTTTGTATGCAGGTACACTGTTGTAAAAAACACGTTTGCAAAAGAAAGACACTTTCCGGACAACCTAATAAATTTGTTCGATCAGTTTTGAGTCGTTTTTGTTTTAAAAGAAAGAAACGATTCCTTGCTCATTCAACGTTCGTTGCATTTTTTATATTACTTATATGTACAACACTGGTTATAATTGTTCGTTTACCTGCAGTTTTTTCATGTCTGTTATGAAAGATAAGTTCCTTGTTATTGCTAACGTATACGATTTATTAGAACAACGAATACTGTTTTTATTGCGTTATTGGTTCAAAGTTACACGTGTTAATCACATATGTTCAATTTAGATTATTCGTCCAACAAAAACATGAAAAGTAGCGTGTATCATTATCGATCCTTGTCACGAAAATGGTCTCCGATTAAGAGGTTAAGAGTACCTTATACGAATCTTATTAGAAATTATAATTTCCAATATTCAGAAAGTTAAATATATCCTAAACCATATCGTTTGCTTCGTTTAATCAATACATCATACGATTTTCATATAAATTAAGAATCTGAAGAATCTCAAAATTAGCGAAGTATGTCTTGCATTAAAAATGTATTACTCGCTTCTCAAATCATTTTCATAATTCTCGATACAATCGTGATATCTAGTATACCATATATACAATATATAGCTACGAACGCAACTATTTGACAAACTACGCGTTAATATTACCTTCGTCGTAAGGAGAACCGATTAGGACGACTGTATCCATCAACAATTACCGGTGTCGTATCGGTTAGAGGAGCAAACGGGAGTCGATGAGCCGTGACCGACCACGTCTTGGCATAATCGGTGTGTGTTGTCATCGGAATTAACCTATTAACGCCCACTGTCTAGCTGGTTTGCCAAGAGTAATCGGCTCCGCATCGAGATTTGGACGAGCCGCGAAACACCGGCATTTGTCAGCCAGTTTGAAAGTCCGCTTCAACAAGTATCTTTGGAAGGGACGAAGAAATATTACGGCGCGTCTTGAGTGCCCCGGCCTGGTAATATCAGGACTGTTTACTCGAGCGATAAATCTGTAACTCCGAGCAGGAAAACCGCCCGGAGGAATTTCTTACGAGGACAACCCTCGTTGAAAGATGAGATCGACGGAACGGGACGAACCGTGTTGCACTTGCACGTCAGTTACTTTTCATACTCTCCACTCCATTTAACATGTTACACTACTGGTCACGTAAAAACACGTCCCTTTTCATGTTAGTTTATCGCTTAATCGCTGGTCGTATAAAATATTCATCTACGGTGGTTGCAAAAAGTATTTCCACGCTATTATATGTATTTGTATACAAGGCATTTACATGCTAATTAATTGGGTCCACGTATATTAAATTTCGTATTGTTTACTAGGGCTTACGTGTGACTACAAGAATGTGATGTTATGACAATGAAATCTAGAAAAGGACGTTTTTTTGGAAAGTAAGGATATGTGTTTATACTTTTTGTAGCCACCGTGTACATCTATGTAAAATATACATATACATACATACGTATTTTCTTTATCGATGATACTTTCTCGATGATAGCAATTTTCGGAGAAAATAATTAAAAATCACAATAAACAAGGGTTTTATATAAAACTGATACGCTTCTTTGCAGTCGATAGTGCAGTGAGAAGAAAGTGAGTAGAAGTATGTGATCCGTAACACACGTACAGTTACAAGTTCAGACGTTGAAGTAGCTGCGCTTATCGATAGATCGCAAAGTTATCAGAAGAGCTTAGCAAGAAACGAGTTACTATTTCAACTCGTGAAAACTTCATTCACCTTGATTAAACGGGGAAGCGTTTAACAAGGTAAAAAAAGTTCGTTTACAAAATTTCAAAGCAGTTTAAAGTCCTCGAACAACTTGATTCTTTTCATGCTTTCACAAGGCCGCCGCAATGTCTCCGAGAGAGACAATAAAAAAAAAGCTATTCGTCGCAAAGTGTTAACGAAAACTTAGTTTCGATAAACAAAGAGAGAGAGAGAGATAAAGGGAGGAGGAGAAAGAGAGGGAGAGCAGTGGAGTTCGAAGCGTGGTGAAAAAAAAAGAGAAACTTGCTTCGGTCGGTGGCGAAGCGACGAAAATGCGAAGGGGGATGAATAGAAGCGCAGAAAACGAACCAGAGAAACAGCGAGCATAGAGGGATGGGGCAGGCAGCAGCCGTCAAAAGTTGCCGAACTAATAGGACGATTTTCAACGCGGAGCGTTTAATTAAATTAATTATATGCGCGCCTCGGTCGTAATATAAATTGTGAGCAAGCGTCGGGGACGAACGTGAAGGGGGTGAGTTCCGGTTGTGCGAGGGCGGGAGGGTGGGAAAATGCCGTCAAGCTGCGATCGCCAACTTTGATAGTTACGTTTCATCCATCTATCCCAAATACGTTTTCCGCGGACTGCTTCGATGTAAAGTTCGAAATCGGAACGTTGCGCTCGCGCGCTACTCGCGCCGCGTTCCCGTGACGTTTGTGTATACAGATACAGATGGGTATATGCGTGTCTATGTATTTGCACATCCGTATTTGCAGTTGTCCGATTAAAGTTACGATTTTGATGCTTCGCGTGGGAAGACAATGGCGGTTCGAAAGAGGAGGTAACCCGGTGTTATCGTTCGCGTACTTTGCGATTCAATTTAAACGCGATTTAAACGGATAGCGTCAGCTGTCGCTGTTGATGGTCGATTTTTGAACGATAATTAGTTTATAGTTAGATGGAATTGTACATACAGCGAGAAGGACCTTAATTCTTTTAAATAAGCCAGAATTATTTTTATGACTTTCTATATATAAGCTTTCACAGCGATACGAATATTTTCTGGCCGTTTTACGGCGTGGCGAAGAGAGCCAAATAAAACGGATCATCCTGAAAGACTACACCGTTTTATAGGTACATTTTATGCACGAAGCTTGTATAAGAGAATTTTCTATCAAAATGAAACAACTGTTTCAAATCTATACGTAAATAAAAATGTGCACGGTGTCCATAGAAAGTCCGTAAACTCGTCGAAGGAACAGAATCAAACTCCTTGAGCGTCTTACGGTCACAATAAAAACCTAACAAGGTTATAAAAAACAACGTCCATAAAGCAAACCCATGCTACGGGGTTACACGAGACTATCACTCCGAACCTTCCCTAAAAACAAAAAGAACTGGAAGAACAAACGCAACAAATACGAAATCCCTAAATGAAATAAAAAAAAAAAAAAGAAAAATAGAAGGAAGAGACAACCCTCTAATTCGAAGCTACCGTGGAATCTACAACAATCGAGTGGACCGCAAGGGTCGTGGAGTTCCATAAGGGTTGCAATTTTCTCCCTCTACGGCGCGGAGAGTAGCCGAAAAGGTTTGAAAGGCCTCTGCGGAGGCCAGGAAACGGACTCGCGGGTTCCTTCGGTCGCGCACGCGCCCCTTCCCCGATGTTTGCACACACGCATCCGCGGATAACAACAGGGGTGGCTGCAAGCCCCCGTGCGCCTCCTGCGGTTTCTACGTCTCCAGATAAAGCGGCGAGGGGTGCACACACGCTCAACGGGGTAAACACCGAACTTTCCAGGCGGATGGCGATCCTTGCGAGCCAGACGGTAAATACATTTTTAAATAAGAGTTTTTTACTCCACGCCCCCGTGTACTCCTCTTCCCCACCCCCATCCCCTCCCACTTCCACCCCCTTTCTACGCTTCCACCCACGCTCTCTATCCTGCCTCGTCATGCCACTAGCCGGATTCCGTCCCCGTATCGGGGAATTATCCTTTGCTTTGCGCATTATCCTTCGGGCCGCGGTTGGGGAAGCTTCAAAAGGCATCCACGAACCGGGCCAGCCCCTTTCCCACACCCCGCCAGACACTGAATCCTGCTGCTACTCTTCCGATTGCCGTCTGACTTCAATCGGGTAATGCTACTTGCCGCTTGCTGCAGCTATCGATGACTTTTTTGAAGGAACTCCAACGGTATTGCGACCGTTTACCGGCTGTTCTATGCTCATCCAGGAGTTGATCGTACGAAAGTTCTTTCTATGGGGTGGTTAAGGATACGGGATGTTTGTGAATGTCGGTGTTGATCGTGTACTTGGTCAGTAGTGCTGTATGTATATTATTGCACATGCCTAGTTGCTGAAAATGAATTGATCGACTTTGCAGATCGAAATGTAGGGGAAATAACTAACGATATTGAATATATTGATGTTTGCCAGTTGCGATTATCTCATGCATTTCCTTATCTTTGATGATACATCTTTGAAAATAGGTCGTTTGTTTTATTTCCTGAATGCTGTTTATAAATTAGTTACGAAAACGTGGATTTGATCAATTCGGTGTCTGATTACTAATTCCTATTCTAGTTTGTGCATATAATCATAAAGCGGATACAGATAAGCATTTTAAGCTCGGAGCGAGCGAAAAGAATTGTAAAATATAGACTTGCCGTATCACGTTGAATTATCTTCTACTTTAAAGTTACTCCAACTTTTTACCGTTTTAAAAATACTTCGATTAAAGTCGATACAAAATCTTGCCAATTTGTCAGAAACATAAGCAAGTTTCATCGATTTAAATCACGCGTAATATATTCAAAATCGTTAGACACGTTGCACATATGTTGCAGGGCGCCGCTGTTCAACATCGAGAGTGCCCGTCTTCGACTCGTCTTCTTCAGCGATTCGAGTTCCTTTTTTTCAGGCTGCTGCGTCCTCGCCGCTCGAATTCAATTGTGATTGATCACCGACGGTGATTGAGGATTCGAAATGAAAGCCTCGGCGGTCCCGGTGGCAAAGACAAAAAGACGAACCCCGTCCCCCGTGCCGCTCCTCCGGCTGCTTCCTCTCTTTTTTCCTCTCTTTTTCACCGGTGCTCCGGGCTTCTCCTTCCCGCGGCTCAATGGTTCACGAACCGGCTCACAGACGGCACGAATAATGGAGTAAAATTCATACGACTCCATATCGGCGCGATAAAAAGACAGACGGACAGACAGTCGAGCAAGCGAGAAGCTCGCACAAAGGAAGGATTAATTTTAAATATCATATACTTGCCGGGCTAAAAGCGAAGGTGGAAAGGGTTCCGTCGCCGGGGAACTCCGACGACTGATAAGTTACGTCCTCACCGGGTGAGCCAGCTTTTCAGGGGATTCCCTCCCCCCTTCCTTTTTTTGGCTGGTAAAAGGCCACAGTAATTTCACAGTTGCCCGAAAAAATCGTGTTTCTTTATTCGGTTCTTTAGAAGATTACTTATTCATTTGGATGATTACTTGATGGACATTGATAACTTATACATATATCAGTGACCAGAAATGTAGAATTATATATGTTGTATGGAAGACGAGATTTTTCGAAGATGGTCGGCTCAGAATTCTTCTATACTGGAAATTGCTTTGTCAGAAGTCTGTTCGAGTAAAGAAAATGAATATCGATATCTGCATTGATTTCGAATCGATAATAAAGTTGACAGGAGATTCGGTACAAGCGAAGAGTGATTCCAAATATTCGATCGGTAGCGTACTTCGTCACGCTATTTTCGTTTTTGGGGCGAGTACTATGAGAAAAAGTGGAGTTCATTTCGAGAGACTCGGTTTATTAATTTCATCAAACGTGGTTTGAAATACCTAAGTAATCGCGTAGGTTCGACAGATGGAAAAAAGTTGGAAGCAAAAGGGAAAGCTTCGCGGTAAAGGGTGGGGACCGTTAAAAAGCGGCGCGGAGAAGCGGAAGCGGCGGCGGTGGCGGGGAACAATGCGCGGCCACGAAATCGCATAAAGCTCCGCGACAATGCGGAACACAATCTAAGAACTCCAGCATTATATTACGTCCCATTGCGTAATAATACACCAGTTCGTGCTTTGGACGAAGCGATACACGCGCAGTTTTTGTTCGGCCCGCGAATAAACGTCGCAGGGGAATTCTTATCTGACGATAATTCAACGCGGGCCTCTGTATCGCACGCTCGATTTACTGTACACTCCGTGAACCTCGCCGCGCCGCCAAGGAATGTCGGCCCGTTATTATTACACTTTCGAACCTATATTCCGCGAACGTTGTACCGCGCGGCAAACGAGCCCGCGGCTAACGAGCCTTTGACATTTTGCCAATCCAATTGAACGCACCCGCCGAAAACTTGTAGTTGTCTCGCGCCAATGAGACAAGCGAAATCGCGGCTGTTTCGTGTTATTTCGCGCGGCCGTCTTTCCGTTGGCGATAACGTTGTCCAGCCTGCTCGAGGCTATCGGTAAATATTTGGCGAATAAGTTATTGGTCAGCTGTGGAAGGGTTCGAATATCGAGCTTGTTTGCTCGGGGTTGAACGTTAGGGAGCCATTCGCTAATCGGTGGTTTCGGATTATTAATGGGGATTGTGTTCTATGGTTGATTAGATTTCGCGATTTCTTAACGCGTCTATAATATCGGATCTTCTAATCCAAATTGAGAAATTTCGTTTTCTTGTATTTATACGATATAAGTCTATTCCGACTACGTAGCTTGTACGCAAATTTAATGAATGTTTTCATTCATTATTCTGACGAATCTTAATATTCGTATGTATGAAAAGAAGCAGATGAAAAACTCTAATAAGGTTCGAAATAGAAGTTCTAAGAACGAAAATGGATCACGTAGAACGGAATACAATAATTAGGCTTAGTAGTGGTAAAGGTAATCCAAGCGTTAAATGGATGCTCGTGACGAAATCAGAAATGAGAATCTCGTGACAATTCTATACCATATTAATTTTATACTGTATTATACAATTATATTTTATACAATTTTATACTATATTAATAAAGTAAAACAAATAAACGACCAGCAAAAATAACATTCATCAAAATATTCATCAAAATCCAAAATACGTATAATCGCCACTCATCGTCGATGTCTTTGCTCTCGGCCGACTGCACGAACCTATATTTCCACTCAGGAATGAAACTCCTCAAACGCCAAAGAGAACGCTAAAAGAGAAACCCGCGCGTCTTCATGCTATCGCGAACATTTTCAAATTCGCGGCGCAACGAAATTACGAGCCACCGTGGAATTTGCCGTGAAGTCTACCCAGGGGTGGAAACAGGCTTGCGGAGACCACGGTGAGGAGAGGCCGGCTCTCGTAGCGGATTAATCGTGAATTATCAATCGACGGAGTCGAGCCGAGCCGAGTCGAGTCGAAAGCCGAAGAAGAGCCAGCAGCAGCGGCAGCACCCTCTGGTCGAGAGGATCCCGGAGGGCTTGCTGACCGACGTTTCTGGTTAATCGCGTTTGCGGAAAAACGGAGATAATTCCTGGTCGTCCGTCTGGACGATGGAGGCGTGTACGTGGCGCGGAGGAAAGGCACACAAGCCGAGTCGGAGGGCTATAACCGTGTAGGATATACGGGGGGGTGATGAGGGGTGAAAAAGTGGGGTCGTAGGTGATCTCTTGCCGTGTATGAGGCTGGAAGCCCCCAGCTTCGAGGTGGGTAGGGATTGATATTCGCGGGCACACAGAATTTTTAACTAGCCTGGCCAGCCTTTAGTCGTTCCGCCGCGAAAGCGCAGCAGAAAAGTTATGAATCTAATTTTCAGCGTATTTGTGTCTCAGCCACCCCTACCCTCCCGTTGCTCCGCCATCGCCACCAGGAACACCTATATCAATCCCCCTTTTCCGTATCTCCGTCTCTGTCCTTTTCCTCGTCCCTGAATACACGCGTCCCTCCACCTTTCTCTGTCTCACCCTCGCGCTCTCCACCTCTTCCGTCGTTCGCTTTCGCGTAATAAAGCGCGCCGCGGCTTCGTTAGGTTTTTATCTCGGCCAGCAAAAAAAATTAATTTCGAGAGACGCCATGGTTTTCCCATCCCCACTCGCCATACTCCCCTTCGTTTGTGTCCTTCCTCCACCTGCGGACAAGTTCGTCGTACGCGTAACGCAAGGAAGATGGACGCTTCGTACTCTGGTGACGTTTTCTTTATCCTCAAACGCACACACGGTTTTTCTTGTTTTACGAGGAGGAGTCGGTCGGAGAAGCTAGGCGGAACTCGAAACTTGATTACCTTTTGCGTTGCGCTCAGTGCCGGTTTAAAAGCGATCTAAAATTTAAGGGGTTTCACGATGGATCTCAACGACGTGGCACGGCTCGCCCTGGTACTTTTAAGGGTTACTCTGCGATACCGTATGAAATCCCTTGAAGAACATAGAGTGTACTAATACGAGAGCATTAAATGGTAAGTTACGTGGCATTAAATGATAAATCTGTAAGGAAAATCGAACAAAAAACGAACTGACAGATTGATAACTGCAAAGAGAAATGGGGTTTTTGCTCCATTTGGAACTTTGTATGTACCGCGGAACAGGAGAAATTGATTTTTATCCTAATCATCCGATCGTATGGATACGTTTTACTCGGGTCATTAATTTTATCAAGCCGGCTCGCTAATATCTACGTTGCAGTCACGCGTCGCCAACATCCAATAACACTTGAACCACGCTGTGACTGGGCCACTACACGGGCGCTAGTGTAAATCAAGCCAAAAACTCCCTATATTTCCCCATACATCACTCGCGCGGATCGAGCGTGTAATTCCCCAGCTCGCGTTCGTCACGGTTATAAGCGATAATTCCAGTTAGTGCTTCCAGTTCCTCTTATGGCCGCAGTGGCCACGTTCACACCATCGTGCGCCCGCGCGCGCGACCACGCATATATCTCGCTCTAGATCATGGTTCGTGTACGATGCTAAGTCATGACAGTACGCCATTGCGGTTCGTTTCTATAAATCTTCGGTGACCTGATAAGAAAAGATTGCCTATCGATGGTTTTACCCTGGCGGACTGAAAGAAAACCTTAAAATTGTTCCTCTGGTATCCACATTGTTCGAAATAAAAATTATATTTCAGTAGATATTATCAGAATGCTCTTTAAATATTTTTTTCTACAAGGATTTAATATTCCACGTATTTAGATTTTACTACTTGTTGCTTATTCCACACCTTGCAGGAATAAAGACATAAATAAAATTTCGAAATTTGGAAAGAATTGAAAAGAAGCAGTGATAATTTGACGCATACGGTGCGTCCATGAAATCGGTTGAATAATACTGTTGACATATCTGTTGCATTCTCGTGTGTTTAGACAAAATGACTTTGGAAGTTAAAGAAGTCAATAAACAGTGTATAACATTTAGAAACAATCGTCGTTATTAATACGAAGATTCCTCCGATGAAAGAGACGTGCAATTCCAAATACAGGGTAATTGTGCCACAGTTCTCGAATTTTTCTCACTTTTGTTTTAGCAAATAAACAGACCTTGGATATTCTAAAAAAAAAAAAAAAAAGAAACTCTAACACGCAAATGAAACAAAATATCGTGCATAGAAATAATTCTATTCTATTCTTCTCGCAGAACAACAACATTTACGAAGAATAAAACAGTCGATCCTGTAAAATAATTCAAAGAACTTAGCAGAGTTAAGAAACAGAGTCTCGCGTTACTATCGGTACTCCGCCATTTCCACGATACAACGATACCTATACAATCGCTATTAAATCGAATGGGGCACGACTTTAACTGTCTCTCTTCCAGTGGCTGTTCCGGCTTTCCACCCCCGATGTTCGTGGCTCGCGTGCTCGATGAAATATACTTAAAACCGTAATTACGATATAATCAGCGGGCCGCCGTGACCAGATACGCATCTCAGGGATGAAAGGAGAGGAAGGGAGGAAGCAGGGGGTCGCGATCGATCTGTTCGAACTGGAAAACCCTTTTTAAAAGTGTACGGAGCAAGGGTAAAGGTGCAGGAGTAGAGAGAAAGTGGTAGGGGGTTTTAACCGCTGCCGTTGAGCCAGAGGCAGAGGAAAGCGGTCTTCCCCCGTCCACTTCGACGACGCGCACCCATACCGACGTTCGCGATCGTGCTGTATACGAGATCGTGCATGTGCACGAGAAGAGAGGAGGAGGGGGCGGCGTGAGGGGGGAAGGGGTAGAAACGAGTTTTACACATCGCGTAAAAGTTAGTTCCTAATTATTCAGATTTTCTAATTAATGTTTCAGCCGACGATGATGGAGCATCCGGCTCGTCTTTCCTCTCCCTCTTTTTTCCTTTATCGAGCGCGCACATGCAGTCCCCTGTGCGCGCGCGAGTTCTCTCTCCTTATTTGTAATTGTCTCGACCGCCCGGGAAATTAGCTGCTTTCAGACCTATTTTTAATGGGAATTTAATGCTTCCATGACGAATGGCGCGATACTTATAGGAAGAATCACCGCGTGATCGATCTCGCGGACGAGAACACCGTGAACCGTACACTATTATGACACTGAATACCATTTGGCTGTGCATTTTTTTCTTTCTTCTTCTTCTTCTTTTTTTTTTTTTTTTTTTTTCAAACGTTAAGCGTTACGTATAATCGGGAATTTTATTGCTCTTTCGGATCGATCTTGCAAGTTTTTGCACGAGGTGTATGCTTTCGCGAAGGCAGTTTAAGTTATGAAAGAATATTAACGCGTTCGCTGGTGATGTACGATTTGAATTTGTAACGCAAGCGAAAGACCCACGGAGGTGGTGAAAGAAACTTCATGGTGATTTATAGAAGATTCATACGTAAAGTTCTAGAATATGGAAGTAAACGCGTGAAAATTATTTGTTAACATCGTAGCGAATGACAATCGACGGTCAGAGAATTCCTGAAATAGTACAATTGCGTAGAATATCGAGGCGGTTACTCAGAACAATTATGATACCTCTTTATTGTTAAACGATAAAGCGTCGACTAGAAAAGATGGCAAGTTTGGAACGATAATCTGTTGACAAACGATCGTATCGTTTCGACGACGTGCAAGCGCGATAAATAATAAAGAGCACTTTCGCGAAGAGCCGTCATTACCACGACCTTATCAGCCGCTCCAACGTCATTGAGAACAGACTCTAAGGATGTTGTCGAAGAGTATCGACAGATGGCGCTGACTCGAGTGCGACTCTCGTTCGTTCATACTTCAAAACAACTTAAAAGATACGCAAGAAGAAGAACTTCGGAAAGAAAAGAAAAATCAAGTCTGGTTCGTGTCTCTTTACGAAGAAACAACCTTGGATGACCAAGCGAGAGAAACATCCCTTAACGCAAGGGGAAAGAAAGCACTCGTATCGGAGTCGAGGTCGATTCAACGAACCTCACCGAAACATATGCATCGTTCTCATTGCGAACGCAATTTCACGGGTTACATAGATAAGAGAGCGGGTTTGCAAGTTGGCCAGCCTGAAAATAGGGAGAAGAGGATGGAAAAAAAGCGAGAATAGGGTGGGCAACTATTCTAGGTTTGGTCCGTATATTTTGTTCTACTTGAAACTTACGAAATGAATATCTAACGATATTGGCTGTTTCAGGCTACGCCTCTGACTCGCGTCATTTTCGCTCGAGTGCAAATATTCGCCGGTTTTTGTCAGAGTTCACCCGTACCCATCCTCTGACAGTATGTTCCAAAACCACTAAACGCGAAATTCATCGGTTTTCATGGTAAACCATGGTACGAACATCGACGTATGAGCCAGGCTCGCGATACAAAATGAAATTCTCCTGACGCGTGAAATTAATCGCGTACGAAATTTCTTATCGATAAAGTGGAGGAATTTAGAAGTTGGTGGGAAGGGAACTAAGACGTTCGAAAAGTAGATTGTAATGCTGTTAATAAGAATTGGAAGATTATTTGCGATAGTATGGTATTAATGAGAACACCGGAACAAACAACGAGGGTGACAATGATATCGATTTTTTATATACCTTGGTGAAATCTAAATTTACGATGCCATCCGCAAATTGTTTACCTATTTAACGACTCATGCTGATATGATAAGAAAACGATCGAAATCCGGCCTAGGAGGAATGCTTTGTAGCCTTCCAGAAATTTTTTATACAAATCATCGTTAACTAGTAGCCAATAAATACTTCCATTCTATATAAATAACAAGAGATTAATTTCTTTATTTTTAGAACTTGTAAATAATTAACACCTCACCCGTATGTTTCTAATATAGTACGAGAAATCGTGCTAAATATATTTTCTATTAATCATTTTCTCAATTGGACACTGTGTGTATCTAAGTTTATTACTAATACAGTTGAATTTAAAAAATCTTAAATCTACGCGACAATTCGTATATAGAAAGCTCCATTGTACACTAAATACATCGCAAAGAAAGTAAATCTACTTTCCTTCTTTTCACCTATAAAATCTTCGTAAAATTTTAAGAATCTTTCAAATGCATCAGAAAACCTTCACCGTATAATATTGCTCCCTTTCTTCGCGCGACCAAGTATACAAATGACAAATTGTAGATTCGAAGGGCTTCAGTTCAAATTCATTCGATCGAGAGATGCCGCGTTCGAACGAAAGTTGGTTGCATCGAAATGCGACGCGTTTCTGTGAAACGCTGGATCGTGACGGTACAGAGGCGCGGCGAGATTTTCCCGAGGACTATTACGCAATCGTGAAAGCCTCGGTTTCTCCATCCACCCACCGATCTGTCAGTCGGTCTCTAATCCGTTTCACAACAGTCGATTTCACGATGAGCGGCGAACGAGCGAGCGAGCGAGCGAGCGAATACGCTCGTGCGTTCGTACGCTCTCGCACGGAGAGAGGCGATAAAATTCGTCGTCCCGTTCGCGGCGATTGTTTGTCGCGGCGCGTATTGCGCACTCGATTGCCCCTTATCGCGGTAATTATCAGCAAATCTTCGTATCAGGACAAATACCGTAACATCGTGGCGGGAATGCTCGGCCTACTGGCGTTAGAAACGACATGGCCGCGTCGTCGATGTCTCCGCGATGGCTTCGCGGTCCACGTGATCGCCGGCGATCGCAATTATCGATAAAAATCGCGCCACTCGAATATTTGCCATTTTGGAGATTTTTTGATTTCGCCTCGATTTAACGTCACTCGTTCGGATTCAGAAAGCTTGTCGATGTTTACATGGTTTCGTGTATTTCGTCGATTCCTACGGTTCATATTGATTTCGGTTGCTATCGTAAAAGGATATTGGTAGATACATATTGTGGGTACAGTAGATTTGTACCTTTTGTGAGATATTTGGAGATTTTGCAAAAGTTCTGAGAAAGTCCATAGGCAAATGTGAGACTTGGACTTCTGGGACTATTTGGACTTGAAAAAGATTGATGATATTAATGAATGAAGTGATTGGATTTGTTCTCGAGGGAGGTTTCGTGTAACTCGTCGATTGCTATAATTGGTGTTGGGGAACGCAAATTGTAAGGAAATAGTGATGAGATTTATACTTATAGATATTTAGAGAAATAGTTTTAGGAAAAGTTTCAAGACACCGTAGTTTTAAAATAAATTTGAGATCTTACGTGGTGTTCGAAAAAATTAACGATACTAATGAATATACATAATGTATAATATTATTATATTATATAGTTTCGGAGTAATAATGTGTTCTTAGTAAATCGGGAGAATCGTGGAACTAAAGAAATTCGTTACGAATGAACTGCTTGTCAAGATGACGATTAGGTTTCGTTAATTGAGACGTATAGTATAAGTAAATGAACGGTTAATTTATCGTAGCTAGTAGAACAATTCAGAAATATTAACTCTGATTGTAATGAGATATATCAATGAATTTGTACTAAAGGTTTTGTACAAATAATTATAATAATATAAATAAAGCTAAAATAATAAATAAAGTAAAGTAAAATGAAGAACGATTTACATGTTTATCATCTTTTTTTATCATTTCACTTCGCTGCTAAACAAGTCCAAATACATAACGCGTACTCCTTTTAATCAAACTGACAAATACAATAAAAAGAAAAAGTCAACCATTCGTACAAAGAAACTGAAGAAATATTTCGAAAAGAATTTCCACATCTTCGCCGTTCAGCTATCGATAAAAACAAACATCGGAAAAGAAAGAGAGAAAGAGAAGACATGTTGATGATAGTTTGTCTAAAATACTTGAGCGAGAAAAATAACACCCTTCACCGAGCCGTCCTGAAGAGGCCGCCCTGGTGAAGCAGGAAGTCTGGTCGTCGCAAAAGATCGTCCGGCCTAGCATAAGTGCGAATAGCGTTCTCGGTTATTTCTTGATCTATCGCTCTGGGTACATTAGCCAACGTGTTTTGAAACACTCGCCGAGCGTATTTGTGTTGGCATCGGCGGCGCGTTGTCTCTCTTTCATCTCCCCACGGTACCAGACTCTTCGCCTCGCGTGAAACGTGCCGCGAAACCGAGAAACAAAGTCGTTAGCGGTCTAATTGCGAACCCTTTTCCTCCTAGGACGACCTGTCCTTGATCTCGCGATTCTTTTCCCCGGAACAGATCAAAGACATGGCTGCGTCGTGTCGCGAACAACCCTGTCAATCATCCGCGACGCACCGCCAAACGAACTTGCGGGGAGTTAATTACCATCCTGATCCGTGGTAAATTCGTCCAAATAAGAATTACACCGACTTAAATGAAATTACGCCAGGCGTTAAGGTAATTCGGTATGCTCTGAAGTCTTCGTGCATGACCAAATGTATCTGTCGTGCGATTCTTGGTTGGAGGATTTTCTTTTTTATTTCAGAAGATTACCGGTGACAGAAACGAGAATTCTTTTTATACTCGGTATTCCAGATAATAAATTTCTTGTTCGATTAAGATGAAAATGCGCCAAGTATTTTGTTTGTCCGTTCTTGGACCTTTGTGAGTAATCAAATATATTTATCGAAGGATTTTTCTTGCACGAACTTTTTAATATAATTTCTAAGATTACTGATGTTAAATGGAAACTATAATTTTTCCTTTGCGCTCGATTTTCTTTGCTCGACGATAAATTCGCTGTATTCTATCATAAGGTTTTATTATCTGTAATAAGTAAGCCAGATCGAAGTCAAAGGTAACAAAGGAGGAAAGTAACAAGGTACGTATTCTATTTACAAATGTATTGTAACCTAATACGAGTGTTGATCATACGGTGAAAAACTACAATTAAGATACGCATAACTCGTATTTTGAACTGTAAAAAATCTGAACAAAAGAGTATGTGTACACCATAAAGTAATAAGATTAATTTGTATAACAAAACGATTTAATAAATAAAAGTTACGCGTACCACTTAAGAGTACGAAATACAATCTTCAGATAATATATTTGATACAGCGTAGCGTTTAGAAGTTGATTACAACTCCAGAGTGAGTCCTAGAGTGAGTATTGTTGGATACGATCTGTAACTGTCTATATAATTTACTAAATTATTCTGTTGAATACGGTACTTAATTCCATCAGGGTTATTTCGCAACGGGCTTAAGTAAAATATTTATTTTTCTCACTACCACTTGATTCCAGTGAAACGGCGCATAAGCGTTGAATTGATACTGATTCGTAACTGCATATTAAACTGGATCGTTATCTAGCATGTGATCACTGATTTAGCAATCTTTGCCCTTTTATCTCAGTTATGTGGCAACGCTATCAATTTCTTATGATACCGGCCGTGATTTTTCCAAAATGTGAAAGCGCCATATCGACCGTCACTCAAGGTGTTTGAAATTTACGGTACGATAATAAATTTATTTATCGCTGTGTCCTCTATGGATGAAAAGCAAATGATCTTGAACGTCATCAGCGAATCGTTTGCCTCCGCTGTATGACAAATTTATGATCGAATCGTACAGATACGTAACGTGTTTGCTCCAATATTCGTTAGAAAGTAATATCGAATCCAAGTCGGTAATAACGAAAAACAAAATTCCTTCGTCTCTCAAAAGTGCTATCTATCTGTTCTAAGAAATAACTGTACGTATACGTGCAATCGGAGAAAAGAAAACGTTTCAAATTCCAGAGAAATATCTACTGCAAATATTATTTGGGATTTTTAGAGATAATAAATAAAGTTCGAGTCGAGAATTTTACAACTACGTTTCAAGAAAAATTCTCGTCTTCTTCTTTCTTATCCCTCCTTTTTCTTTTCTTTTTTTTTTTTGTAATAACTATATGTTTCGTCGGAGGCAGATCAAAGGAATCCGGGTTTTGAGGCCGATACTGTAAACAATCGAAAAATGTTGGTCTCGAATGTCCCCGATATAAAATGATGACTTCGTGATATTTATAACTCAAATACGTCAGTCGCTATGGTAGAAAGCATTTAGCTGATTTCCATTCTGATTTCTATAAGATGCTCTACCGATAAGAATAGCTGTTAAACAATGGTCGATTGTGATGTTCTAATTGTAACAAAATTCCTTATTGCCGACCATTAATTTTTTAGACAGTTTTCTTTTTATTTCTAGAAAGACTTTGAAGAAACCAATTTCATTTCATTGCGAGTTAGGAATAGATAATTCCTTTGAAAACGTGTTCTAACTTTTAAAGAAGTTGTATATTACATATTAGAAGATTGTACTTTACACGTCGCTGGTCTCGAATCTTAAAAATCGTCGAAGCAACATCGATTTGTTCAGAACTAAAGTTTGCAGCAAGAAATGTGCCTCATCTTTACGACAAATTCCTTCGTACAGATTATATACCATTAATTCCGAAACGCCTTGTATATAAATTAAAAGGAAGAAAAACGAAGATCACGGAAGCTATCCCCTTTCTAAATAAATGGTCTGAAATCCATCGTGCAAAACAACATCTCTTTCATCCCTATCAATTGATTTCCTCGCTTGGTAACCATAAACCCAGTCCCTCGATAGCACGAGCCTGCCAACGATTCATCTCCAGCGAAGATAATCGAACTACTCCTTTCCTCGGCTACATTGTCGCATTATTTACTCCTCATTATCATCCGGGGCCAGCGTAGCATCCCGTCATCTACCGACTTCCACCCCTTAATCGGGGAATAATAAAAATCATCCCTGTCGCGCGCGATGGCTTCTCAATAAAGACATTGTCCGCGAAGCAAATTCTTATCCGTGAAAAGGCGTCGTTGCCGCGTTCGGTGGTAAGGGGTTGTTCCGGTTACCCTTCGAGAATCGGCGAAGGGGAGAGAAAAAAGAATGGCGGGGGGAGGGCGGTTGGATTATCGAGCTTCGAGATTACAACTCGGGCTGAAGCGAACGATTTCCTTCGAAACGGGAATACCAGAGCAGCCAGTGCAAAGTGGTAGCTGGGGCGGACGAGGGTGGAAAAGGGGTGGCAGCATTATTGGCCCTAAGCAGGATACTTATTGAACTCTTAGCGGTGTTTTTATCACTCCTTTCTGGTGTTCGCGCGCGCGCTTACCTTCTCACCACCGGCAACGAAGCTTTTAAGTGTTTTCGCCTTTGTTTAAAGGACTCGGTTCTCCCGCCCTCGTGCCGCTCGCATTATGCACCCTTCTCGTGGCCCGCGAGAGGTTCTTACAAGACTCCGATCCGTAAACCGTCGCTCAAGGGTTTGACCACTTTGTGTCCTTTTTTTCTCGAGGGCTGCAACAGCCGCGAAACTCGAGACCCCCTTGCTGACGGTGGAATTAGGCGCGGTTCGATTTTTTCCAGTTGGTAATCTGCTTCCAACCAGACTTTCAAAGATTCCGATGATGATGGTGAATTTTTGTCCACCGAAATACATTTTCTTATGTTGAATTTTATGTACGCTTCTTGGACGAAGCGGAATTTTGTAAAGCGTATGGTTTTGTAAAATGTTACTGGAAAATAGGGCAAATCCGTAGACTAGCAAACGCGGAGAGGTGTTACGCGAACGATATATGGTATAGATGAATTTTTGCAATGAATTTTTAATTGACACGCGTTACGTTATATTGTGGAGAATTTCGTATACGTATTTTAATAGAGCGATATTTGGTACATTATATAGTTTGGTGGAATGTTAGTAGAAAATGAGGCGATTTCGTAGAAGGATCTTTTAGATGGTATATAACAATGGAATGTTATTTTAAGAGTCCGTGGGAAGACTTTACGAGGATTTTAACGCGACGGAATGCAGTTTAGGAGAGGCTTGCATCGCAGCAGTCTACCTTAATAAAATATCGTAGTGTTATACTACGCTTTAAAAAACTGCCGCTTTACGATCTCTGATAAGGTATTGCTTGATTATAATATACCATAATAGTAAAGTAACAGTGCGTTTTTAATTCATTCGTTGAAATATTAACTTGTTAGTAAAACTTCCGAATAATATGATGTATTAACGAAGTACTGTTCTCTATCAGATAAATAAAGGATAATTTCGAATTACTCTTTGCACGGATAAATTACATACGAATACAAGAAAACAGGTAGGATATATACTGAAAAATTATACGTACAGAACATCAATTTCTCAAACAAATTCATTTATACCCTTTTCCTTGAACACACAATCGTTCAATTAAGGTCGACGTACAGACACACAACAAAATAAAGCAATTTATGCACGTTAAAGATTCTCTGATCGTCAATTTGTCACGAATTCACAGGTAGAATCGATGAAAAGGAAAGCAAGGTAGGCAGTCGATTCATCGTGGCTCTTGATATATCCATAGAGTGTATGTCAAACCGTCTTCGTCAAAATCCAAACGATTCCCAACCTCGACCCAACCCCGACCGGATGAATATTCATCGATACCGCGTTTCCTATTTATGATCTTCTTTCATTACCAATTCCGTCGGTTCGTCGACTGCCATTAGTCACACTTTGCGTACCGAAAGCGTGATTCCAGGCGTTTATCGCGAATCGGGAAGGTGAAGTGCACTCGGGGGTGAATTTCACCGACTGGTGTGCGCGTGCTTCGTGCGTACGATCTGCAGAGAAAACAGTGAAGGGTGAGAGAGAAAGAGAAGGGTAGGGGAGAGAGTGATCGAGAGAGAGAGAGAGAGAGAGAATGAGAGACGAGGACGAACGAAGGGGTGAGGGAGGGCCACCACGTGCTCTATCGAGTACGTCAGTCATTCAGTTCAACGCGCACGCGGCGCAAATCTCTGTGTGCAACAGTTCAACGGAATTACACGGTGTTGTATCGGTGTGAGAAGCTCGATGCACTCGCTCCCGTGTGCCGTTTTTACAGATGAAAAAGCCAGCGTATTTAACCGTTAAAACGCTTCAAATTCGAGATGCACTCTCGAGCCATTTTCGATAATTAATCGACAATCGTACAAGTTTCGTCCACCTGTAATTCCTTTCGCGTCAAATTGATTGCGTTGATGCGAACTCCTTTGAAACTCAGTCTCGAACCGACTACATTTTTCTGTAAATTATCCTTTTTCGCAAGATACAAATGGCATATGTAATAGAAAATTCTGAGTAAATTTATTTATTGTGAATCGTAACGTCATCACGTTTTTTCATTTTTCGATTTACAGAGTTTAGATCAGTATGGCTGTTGAAGGGCTCGAACTGTTCACGATTGTAACGAAACCAAAAGATTCTCAATCCTATGAACATCTTCAGCCGAGTTTAATATTAAAATCTTTCGAATTTTAGTTAGGTTCAGTTTTCATTGTATCGTAATCAATTTGACCGATTTGAGCGAGATGTAGGGACACTTTAGGAACGTTAAAATACGAGACTCACCTCTTTGTCCTTCGCTTGCAGTTCCTGTTCCAGGTTGCTGTTCGGCGTCCTCCTGGGATTGCTGGCATCGTGTACCTGCTGCTGATCACTTGCCTGTGGAGTCTGAGACAATTTATGTCCCTCAGTCTTCGAGTTCCCATCATTTGCCGCGGCAAGTTGCTCCTTCAATGCAGAAACTTCCTTTTCCGCCAATGTCGCCCTCTGCAATCAAATCAAACAGCAAATTAAAACCTCTGCCCTTACGTACTTATAAGATTATTTAATTCCTACTCAATGTGTAATTAAAATTGATATCACCGGCTTGCCACAAAGATAGTTTAACGAAGAGAAAGAAATTATTTAGAAAACCGATTTGAAAACAAATATACACAGTTTAATTGGTTTAATCTCGATAAAAGAATTTTTGACCATCTTCTTATTACGTTAACTATTTTGTTATGCTACGACAGATATATACACAAATGGAATTCTGTCGATTAATCAAATTAACTACTCATAGAGGGTTTGGGATAAGTTGAAATTAGTGTCTAAATTTACTATTTCGCGAGTCTTGCTGGAAATACTTGGCAAATAATTAATCGACACATGAGCTATATTTATTTCACTGAATTCAATCACTATCAATTCATAAGTACTCGTACAAATTTTAGAGATTTAGATATAACGATATATTCTTAGGACACTGTATGAGCTTCTGTAAAATGTAGGAGTAGAAACATGTTTTTCTAATAATAACTACTACGAGTTCGTATTTTTAGCTTGTTGAATATCGATATATTTTCGATACGAGTAACACTAGAAGGCTAAAGAGGAATCACGGAAACGTTCTCAAAGATGATAAAATCATCGCGGTGTCGTAATGACAAACACATGCGTCCTGGTCCCGCTCCAGTGCTTCGTCTATTCGGCCAATCTGTACAGCAACGGCATATGCTAAAGTCATTAATTGACATCTGGAGGCAATTAAAGTAATTGCGAATTCGGTAGTAAAATATCGAGAACGCGCCGCGGACTAATAGGCAACAAGTCCACGTCAGTTTTTACTCGATGCATCGAAGCATCGATCGATCGTTCCGCGAAACACCGACGCTAACTTCTCTTCGATTTGAAATTGTACGGCAACACGGAATCGTGCATATGGCCATCCTATAACATGCTCGTTCACGACCCGCATATATTTCCTATAATTCTCTTTGAGCGTACGAGTTCGACTTTTTTCTCTTTCCATATTTTTCTTTCTTCATGAAGCCAATTGCGTTCAATCGTTGTCGATATACTGGCAAGTGAACGTATCTTTTTTCAACGATCTGTTACCTGAATTTACTGTATCGAGAACGTAGGAATTTATTCGTCCGGAAATTCATTGTCACATTTGCATTCAAAATATGTTACGTTGCATCTATGTCTGTAAGGATTAAAATTGCACTTCATGTCGGTTAATTTCTAATTCTGTGATTATGCAAAATATTTCTGATATCTCCAGCCGAACGGTACGAGTATAGTGCACAGATTTATAAGAAAATATAATACAAATTACAAAGTTATAAGAGAATATCGAATGCATCCTGTGCATAGAAATGGATTCTACACGAGTGTTAGAGATGTTAATTTCTATACTAAAACTATCCCAATTCTTCGGCCAACGATCGTAGAATATTTCCGATATCCGACTTTACCACTTGTCGATGAATTACAAATAATTATATATTATTCCAGAATATTAGCCTTCGCTATCTCATTTACCGTAATTTCCCATTTATCGCGATATACAAATCTTACATTTCATTTATGGTACCAGTAGCTATTGATCGGGAGGTTAACGTAAATAATTCAAATATTCTGTCGTGTGACACGTAGAAATAGTAGAAATAAGATATTTTCAACTTCATATAAAAATGGAAAAGAAAGAAAAGACAGTTGATATACCCTAAACGTTCAAAGTTGAATATCAAAAGCGTTTCGCAGCGTAAAATCGCGAACGAAGATTTCGAACAATCGAAATGTACATCCACTAGTCATCCGGTGGTTCGATTATTAAAGAGAGGAGATCGTAAATAAAAAAAGGAAGACGACCACAGTAGCCGACATCGAAACGACAAAAAGAGAGACAGTGGTCGTCGAGACGAAGTACGAGACAGCTGTAGTAATGACCCATTGTTTCCTGCAAAAAGCCTTGACGATGTTATCGATAATTACGAAATGATACGGGAAGCATAAATACATATCCGAGTGCACGATGCACGTTCATCGGAATGGCGGACGAAGTATCGATAGGCTGTCGAGGCTCATCCTGTGTATTTGTCACGAGTCGTTTGGAAAAGTGGGGGAGCAACGTCAGCGTAGCTATATAAGGCTGATGAAGAGGATCGAGAAGATCGCCGATAAAGATCGTCCGTCCGCGATCGTCACATTAGCGGCGGAAGTCGTTGGAAGATAATGGCTTCTTTGAACGTTCCTAACGACGTTGCTTTTGTCGTTGTTCTATCAACAATCGGCTGTTAAGAAATTTAAGTTATGGGATTACGGGAAACTCGAGCAGTTCTTCCGCTCTTTCGATTCATTTCAAGGCTTTCAGATGCTTCCTCCTTGATTCTCTTCCTCCTTCGTATCAATCGATATGATTGCTTCAACGATCGTTGATTTCTAATAGATTGCCTATGAAATATTGCCATTAAATGTTCCATTGTCGCAGCGGATATTAACGTGGAAAATAAGGAGACGCTAAACGTCCCTTTTCTTCCACCTGTACAGCGTATTATGAATTAATTGCAGCTGGATAAGAATGGTTTTGAACGTTGACAATTGTTCGAACGTATTTCATAGATGATAGAAAGTTTCGTGAAAAACATTAGGGACTAACGTTATGATCGCACTGAGCTTGTTCATGCAAATGCATATCTTTGGCAATACGCGCTAAAGTATGGAACCTAAAGAAAGATTCGTTTCGTCCACTAAGTATTATAACTACTATAGTTTGGATCACATGCTTTCGCATATCGTATATGTACACTTTCGCATCTTTCAACTTCATATCTCCATCGCGAACATTCTATCAACATTTTTTTCACTATTTAAACATGAAACCAAGCACACATATTCAATACCAAAACGAAACGACAGAAACGATTTAAATAATATGTGATTGATTGACAGTGTACAGAATTGAATATCCGTTCCCATATGAAAGAAATGAAAAAATATAACAGATTTTGCCGTGACTGCTGACTTGTATCAGAGTCGAACGCGTTAACACAGATATTTTGCGAAACACAATAATTCAACGCGACAGAGATCACGTTCGTTTTTCGTCTATGACATCGCTTGACAAAGAAAATTCGCAGGATTGATAGGAAGCAGGAGCATGCTCGGTTCGATCGTCAGACAGCGCCTATTACGTACTCGCCTTTCGACCCTGACAGAGTGAGAAGGGGAGGTGAAGTTTCGATCACGACAAGGCGTTTCGTCTTGGGCCCGACGCTCGTCTTACACCCCTTCGCAAATTGACGGTTATCCGAGTTGCACGGCGTTCTGAGCATCGATCGATCGCCACTCACCGATTCGATATACGGAATCGCGGCTCATTGCACGTTGGCCGCGTGTGCAAGAACCTGCTTCGGGGCTGCTTTTAGGCCGGGTGGTCACGCACTTTCGGATCAACTACCAGGGCATCGATCGGTTTCTGTCGTGTTAATGCTTGTTTCCACGTTTTCTGCCCGTTCAAAGACTTCGCTGTGTCGTGTAATTAAGCCCCGTAATTCGTTGTAATTTCGCGGCCACGGTTTCGTGTATCCCCGTGGCCGCCGTACGGCATTTGTAATTCAAATCTTTTTCCGTTTTCGACTAAGTTTTTCTTGAGAAAAGGAAGCGTCGCCGATTCTTGCAGCATTTGAGATTTATAGATAAGAAAATTCTGTTTTTCTTGGTTACTCGTTTTCCCAATACGATTCCCAAATACGATACGCGACTCTTGATTGTTCGTTTTCCAACACGATCGTGATTTCTTTTACGAAACGACTCTAGGCTTGTTGTTAAATTACTATTGGCCTCGGAAAAATTATAATTTCAGAATGACGTTGATATAACGATTGATTTAGTTTAATGTACCTACCTATGTAGGTATACAGCTATGTAACTCTAATATAACCCGAGCTTGCTAAGTATTTGAATGGAAATTGATCCTCAAGTTTCGTGCAGCGAATTTTATAGAAATTTTAGATATGTGCTTTGGCGACAGTTGACTAAGGAATTAATAAAACTATACGCAATTAGATGATTAGAAACGATCCGTAATGCAAAAGCCGAACGTAAGTAGTATAGGCTGCAAGAAAGCGGTAGTGTTCCTGATATTATAGTACGTTTATAGAAGCGCAAGAAGAAAGTCACATAAGCTCAAGTTGTTACTTATGTCCAGTATAACGACAAATATATCAAATTTAGATAGGTGGAAATGCGAGTAAAGAACGTTGAAAAATAACATTTTTCGCAATAAAGAATCATCGCCGAAGAAAATCTACCATCAATCTCTGTGCCTTACATTGTCACATATTTATATTCAAAACCATAATAACAATTATATTATAATATAACTTTGCAAAAGATTTATGAATTTATGGACATTTTCAGAGGAAATAAATTATACAAATATGGTCCTTGTACATCTTATAAAACACCACTACTTTTACTCAAATTTATTTCCCAATCTATGTGTCTTTCTTCTGCAAACGTGTTTTTTACAACAGTGCACCTTCATACAAACGTGAAACCAAGCCTGAGAAATGTCGCGGTGTTTATGTCAACAGAACATACTGGATCGTACGTAATTCGACAAAATAATGCAAAACAAAAAAAGCTGTGCATCCAACGAAAGAAGCTTTTCGGACAACCTAATACAAAGCAATAATAAAACGGTTCTTAGTCATCTCAGCATAAAACCTACAGTATACATAGAAAGTTCTTCGCACTTCTACATATAAACATCTTCGTACATAGACTATACGCAAATAGAAGTACGTCTGTCCAGAAAAGTCAAAATCTACCTAAATGTCTCTTAAAGTCAACTCCACTTAAAGTCATCGTATCTGCATATTCTACATTTTCTCCATATTTTCATCAAGTTTGAGTAATCTGACGGAATTCAGAAAGGAAACGGGCAATCGTCAATGAGCACTCGTAGCATGTTGGCATAGCCAACGTATAAGCGTGATTCGAGAACGTTTGCGAGTGCACGGCATGCGAGTGTCGCAGCTGGCGACGCGCGGTGTCGTAGCCCGTCAAACGCCGAGCATTCTTTGTGCCCTGCCGGCGGAATATCCCGAATAGATCAGCCTCCCTCGCGGCTCGCGTACCCACCCTGCCGCGCGTATTTCTATTTTTACGCCCTGGCCCGAATCATCAGCGTGTCCCGTTCTTTTCTACCATTTATTTCGTGACGGTTGACTAATGCGCGAGAGGCATCGGGAATTCCGGTTGGATCGATGCGTGTGTATTTCGATGCGACCTGCACCCCAGTATCACTTCACTCTGGATATTGTGAGAAGCGCGAGGAAAAAAAAAAGCGGGAGATTGATACAGCTTTTTTGATTAATTTTTAATCGTTTATTTTCAATTTAAATCCCCTGGTGGTTTTAAATTCTTTCGGGCTTATGCTTTTCCATTCGATCAGTCATATATAGAATTTGTTCTTTTTTGTTGTAATCCGGTTTGATAGAAATAAAGTATACATGTGGTTGGTTAAGAAGCATTGAAAGTACATCGACATCGTGAAGAATTGATCGTATTATAGGTATATTTTTCCTTGATAGCAATTTCTTGTAATTAATGGAAAATTGAGTATGTCTATTGAGTATGGAAGTATTAATCGTGTGTAATTTATTATATTAGTTATATATAAAATATTAGGAAAATACACGAGTAGTATTTTTCAAATACTTGTTATAATTGTTACCTAATTGAAATCCAATTTTTGATATAATTAAACATATATTAACATATGTTAAAATGTTTCTAAAAATTTATAATTGAGGATTAACGAGACACGATACTGATCGCTCATTGAAGCAATATGAACCTTAATTAGAATAAATGTAAATCAGCCATATAGAAACAACAAATGTACAATAATTACAAGCAGACCACTTGTCAAATTTGAATGAATTATCTCATTATCAGATCATTTAAAAACAACGTGTACCGTACAATTTTCTCCATAATCTACATAAGTACATGTTAAGCAATTATCAAATTAAAATTGTGTATGCACGCATCTGCTTTATCACTATAATGGAACTCTTTGCACATCAAACGAGCGTAACGACGTCGAACTACGATATACAAGATACACTTCTTTGATTTATTCTCTCATTTGGAAATTTATTTTCGAATACCTCGCACGTGCTTTCACCTCGAGTGTTCTTTCTTTTCTTCTTTTTTTTTTTTTTTTCTTTTAAACCATAAAACACGCATTCATGCCGAGACGTTACTAGAGGCGTTTCCATGATACTCGTTCTCATTGAAATGAATTTTAACGATCGTGTGCCACGCTATTCCCCTCTATACTTTTTCGAAATAAAAGGAAAGCCGCAGCAGCTAAATAAAGCAATTTATACTAGCAACTAAAACGAATATCTAATTAACATGAAATGCATCGTTTACCTTTACGACGTGTTTTACTACGCCTTTGGTTTCGTTTCCAGATTCGCGTGATCCAGCTAGTCGCTACTTCCTATATTTGACCTTTGACACGCTGCAGTAACTGTTTTGTGCGACTATTGTGCGTCGTTTTAAAATACACGAGTCTCAGCGGTGAAGTCTCGATAGTCGATCCTCGCGAAATATTTTTACGCTATCGCGATTATTACGCAAGACGTTCAAGAACATTTTACGATCATTCTATTTTTTTCGCTTTTCTCGCAAACGCTGTCTGCTACAAATTCGCGAATAGTGCTTGAAAGTTAAAAAGATATTTGATATCCCTACCATGTATATCGTAATCGCAAGAGCTTTGATGTAGACACGTCATGCTAGGATTTCCAGTAAGCGTTAGACGTGTATGCGAATGTAACATTTGAAAATCGTTTAGAAGTATATGGCTTTTGAACGTAACGCCAGTATTTTAGGCTAATAGGAAATCGAAGGTGCCTATACAACGTATACGTCCAAACTATGTTTCGCTTTATACACTATATGTTATTATACGTGAATTACATTTCAAATAGACAACGAAACATTAACCAGCTTCGAAAAACCATATCCAGCTTTCCATTCCATTGCAAAGGAACTATATACGAAATATCTATTTTAAACCATCCGGTGACCCTTCGAACCGATATTTGTACAACTACAAACTCTCCCTAAGAATTTCTGTCGATCGATACGGGGAAGCAAATCGATCGGTGGTCGTAAGCAAAGGACTGTGAACGTGTATGTAGAATCGCGGTTGCCCGGTTGAACACCAAGGGCCGGGGCGTTATATGGTGGCAAGAAAGGGAGGAATACCTTACACCAGCCGTCTTTATAATCTCCCGCGTGGCAACAGAGGGGGTGGTGGAAAGGTGGCACGGGGTTTGGATCAGCCGTTTATGACTAGCGGCGGTGTTATATTTTTTTGGCTGGTGGCAGGAGGCAGGAGACGGTCGTGATATTTCAAATTTTCTCATTACACCTCGAGGTGCGAATGATCTCCACCCCCTCCTTCTCCCTTTCCTTCTTCTCGTTCTCTCGAGCTCTCTCACCCCACCTCTTCGCTCTGTTCCTTCGTCGTGCTCTGCTACCCTATCTAGCGCAGGCTCTCTTTACCGCACCGATACACCGTGGCGCCGTTCCACCACCTCCCCCAATCACCTCCCCACAGCCCCCTTCTTCAATCTCACACCAACCAGCCATCAGGGTGAACCCCTCTTGTATTTATTATTAAGATATCGACCGGCTCTAAGTCCCGCTAGGTACTACGTGCAATATGCGGCGGGAAACACTCGAAGCATACACACGAGTCGCGAAAGAGAATACCCGAGGTTCGACCCCTCTTTACTTGTTCCCCCTCTCTCTCTCTCTTTTTCTCGCGCGCGCTCTCTCTCTCTCTCTCTCTCTCTCTCTCTCTTTTAGCCCCCTCCACAACGGAGGAGCTTTCAGGGGTCTCCTCTTTTTTCGACGGGAGCAGAATACCATCGATGCTAATTCGTGCTTTGTTCGGGACACTTTTGTGCCACTGCAGAAACGCAACGCGGAGGCAAAGTGAAATAGATGAGAGTGCTCTTTGTTTCGATCTGATTAAATGGCGCGCTGATTGGCGCGGCCTGAATTAGTAGTCCGTTGAAGTGCTCGCGCATGTGACGTTCTCGGGGCCCTCCCTAAGAACAGGGATTTCTGCGATATATTGTCTCGCGACGGCCATTATTTCCCTGTGTCTATGAATATTTCGTTCCGAGGTGTATGACGTTCGAGAATCCGTCGATATTCGCGTGTTCGCTGGTTCGGCCGATTTTCAATCGGCGACGAAGATCTTGCTACGAATATCTTTGGAAATATATTTACTCCAGCCGCTATCTACGAAGAACTACAAAATCGAAAAGTTTTTCCGAGATGGAAAATTATTGACTACTCAACGATTCAGTAGTAGCAGAATATTTTTCTGGTTTTGCTGAGTCTTTGGGTTAAAAAGAGGTAAACTCTATCTTGTATTATGATATCGTTCCTTTTTAAATATCTATTGTACGCACACATGGATGTACGTAGTACAACTTTATCGATTACCTATGAAACTCCTAGCAAACTTCTATCAAACTCAAGATGTATAGAAATGTAAATTTATAATCACATAATTCATGGGAATTAGAAAAACGAAGCGAATAAATGAAAATAAATAACGTTACAAAATACATGCTTTATTTTATGCACTTCACATCACTCACTCACGTTATACAATATCTTCACCTTTCAATTTCTCACAATTTCTTCAATTTTAATGGATAAACAGTGACGCTGTGCAAAATTTCCAAACTTTTCCAAAGGCTGTACTCGGAGTTCGCAAGAACCGCTGCAACTACGACGATCGAAAATCCGTTGGAAAGAAGCGGCCGAAGGCGACGAAGAAAACCGCGAGGGCCGAAGCCGTCTGTAGCCGGCGGTCTTGGGAGGTCCATTAATCGTAGGACAATAAACGCGGTCCTCTTCTCGAACGAGATACTTTTCGGAGGGTCATCGACCGTCGCGTCGCCTTCGTTTGCTTTTCTCCGAAGCATGTGTGCCGAGGACGGCACTCCATGTGGCACAGGTTCCCACGTGTGGGACCAGTTTCAACATTCACATCGAAAGGAGAGAGACTCGAATGAAAGAGAGAAAAAAAGAGGGAAAAGCAAGGGAGCGACAAGGAGCACGTCTTCCAATAAGAACGCGTTCGTACAGCGATATTTAAGAAATGTCAATACATCGTGACGACGATGGATAAGGGGTGGCGGATGAAGGGTTCGTAGATAGAAGCCGGGCGCTACGACGACGACGACGACGACAATGCCAATGGCGGGGCCATCAGTTCCCGAGCAACTAGCCCCGAGGCACCGGTTAAAAAACGAACGAACCCCTTTGATGTTCCCCGTTGTCCTAATGAAAAATTAAAGCCCCTTCTTAAACATCATTAGACACGGCCACTCTTTCAAGTCTCTCGTCGACTCGCGATACGCCTGCAGCGCGTAATCATGGCCCCGAACGAAGATGCCTCGCGTTTTGGCCGCAGGCAAACGATCGAGAGGTTTGACGATGCTGTTTCAGGCCGTTAGTGAGTTTGCAAGTGGGCATTTTTCGAAGGTTTTAGGTTGCAGCTGATCGATGTTGAGCAGAGGCAAATATTACGTGTTTGATTTGGAACGAGATATATCAGATATTACGATAGATCGTTTCAGATAGAACCTTTATATTGGACCGTACGTTGAAACGAGCCACGTGATCGGTTTATTCGAAGAAGTCACAAGCAATGAATGAATTGTATGCTTTTAAATCTCAGCGAAAGCGCAAAATCGAAGCATTAAATATTCAAATGAAAATTACGATGGAATATTATAAATATTGTTAAAAATAGAATTTTTATACTACAGTTCGTTTTCGAGTTAATTATAGATAGACATGGAATATTAGGAAAACCAAATCAGTCGTTATTTCTGCGACACAGCGATGCCAGCCAGTCGAAGCTGCTACCCGACTTATTTTTAATCTCTTTTTCTCTATGCAATCATTCCCTCGGCGAATTCCAGACACACGTGCGAGTCAGCACCCGAGATCTTCTCACGCGCGATCCACTAATAAATCACGATGGGCGTAAGGAAAAAATCGGTGATCATCTGCTGCGGAAAGAGAGAAACGGGCTATTTCTTTCAGCCGGCGTTCTTAGGAAGCGTCGGCGTCTACTTCCTTTTTCCAGTACGAATGGAAAAAAGACCACGGCCACGGTTAGAAAAATCCTCGTTCTCTCGAGGAAAGATATCAACCACGCCGATATATAATTAAATATGAAGCGTGTTTTTTTTTGTATAAATTAGGTGGGCAAGAGGAGCGCTTCTATCCGATGTTTAAAAATACTTTCTCGTTAGTAAAGATGAAAGTTTAACGATTATATGCCTGTACGATAGAAGTGAATGTCTCATTGGCTTTCTTAGTGCTCAGTTTTCCTCATTTCATCGATGATTGAAGTTTCATTCACTCTATCGATGGTTTGTATACATCAAAGAATTAAAAGATAATGGGAAAAGAAAGCTTTGTCTATATTATTTGCAAAAGATCATCCACATCAAAAATATAATAAATCTACAAGGTTTCTATAAAATTACGAATTCATCTACTTGCTATTCTTTATTTTCCAATTGATTTTACTTGCGTCTACGTTCTTCCTTTAGTATAAAAAATTATCAATTATGCAGTCGTGAGAAAAAAATTACTGCTTAGTAATTGATTATTACAAGGACATAAAACATTTTTTATTTGATATCTAGTTTCACTCTATTCGATCAATATCTTGTGAAATTTTGTACTCGCAATACACAATTAATCATCGAAGATATTTGCAGCAATATTATCTTTTATTAAATCTTTATTTCGATTAACTTTCAGTCGAACAATAGTCGAACTATTTCAGTCGAAATAGAACAATTTTATATTAAACGTCAAAACATATCAAATCCACGTTCTACTTAAAATACCATAATTCCTAGATCTTTCAATAAATAAAATCAATAGGCAAACCATACAAGGATAAAACGATACATTTATTATACGCAAACAATTCGATAAATATTCCGATTGACAATACGACCATTACTATGAATTAACCAGCTTAACGCATATCGCAAAGAAAGAAGGAAACCTATTTTCTCTGAATTTTCGAGAGTCCGATTTTTCCGATCGGAAAGCTCTTGGGGATCGCGGCGCGCTCTCGAAAACGAATTTCGGTTGGGACAATGGAGGACTTGATACGGCGGAATCGGCGAAAGGGACAGTGGTTGGTGGGCAGGGCGATTGTTGGAATTTGCATGAATCGATCACGATTGTTTGGCCGCGAAATGAGCGCGCCACCACAGGAGAAATAATTTGCAATCCGTGTACAGGCCGGCCAATCGAGTTACCGTTTGCCATTTCGATTCTGCTCGGTCCAACGGACGACAATGGCCATACGCTAAAAGCGAATCATCTTTGTGATCTGAGCCGACTGATCGTCGCGTCTCGTTCGCCTCTGCATCTGTCTCGTTCGTCTCTCACCATCGCGACGTTTTTATCGAAACCTCCTCTACAATGTCTCCTCTTTCAGTTCGACGTTAAAACATTTCAATTACGGTCCTTGAATTAGTCAGCTAATCGGTTGGTTCGGTTGGTCAGTTAGTATTGCTGAAAATTTCTCGTGTTTGCATCATTGTTCTTAAATTGGACCTTTTATCGAGTTCTTTGATTATTAGGTCGTACCGATAGTTATTCTGCTTGAAAGTCTTTGGCATGTAGAATTTGCGTAATTCAGTTTGATGGACGTTTTTTGAAGAACGCGAAGTACGTGCGCAGGCAAGCGTGTTTAAATTATTACAATGGGTTCGGTAGTTTAATATTTGAACTTCAAGGTTGTTATTTTTAGTTGGTTTGTCGAAGGACCGAATGGATCTACAGCTCTTAATAGAAGAATAAGAGAAACTGAATATATATAATATCGTGTACAAAGGGTAAAAACGCGTATCTATAAACTCATCTTATTAGGTATATTATATAAACTAGACGTTCGACGTGTGCGTAGAAATGTAAAGATACTAGAACTACTAGAATACTAGCGTCTTCCTTTTCTTAAACAATATCTTCACAATTCAAGACCGATATAAGGAAGTTTTAATATATGCTATATGCAACGAAAAATGTTTCCTTCAAAGCGAGGAGATCTTTTTTAACCTGTCTAACCAGTGCAACCAGTTAATCAAAACTTACCGTAATCACGAAATTAATAATGTTAATAAAGATA
Source organism: Bombus vosnesenskii (assembly GCF_011952255.1). Classification (NCBI taxonomy): domain Eukaryota; kingdom Metazoa; phylum Arthropoda; class Insecta; order Hymenoptera; family Apidae; genus Bombus; species Bombus vosnesenskii. Next base: position 273,095 of record NW_022882923.1, read on the forward strand.
AAAGAACTGCATTGGAAATGGTAAAAAAATATATAACAAGTTAACTGTTCTACACGTTACAAAACGAAGAAGTATGATTATACGAGAAAGAAAAATCTCGAGACCCATAGCAAAAAGACCAAGCATCGCTTAATTTTGAATTAAGGAAAAGAAGAATAATGTGCGTTTGAAAAGCAACAAAATAATAGGTAAAAATGGAAAAGGAATAGTTGGCGAAGGAGTGCGAGACAGGATGGACGGGCGCAGGCTTGCGTTGTACGAAGATACATGTGGCGAAGACAGCAGGGACTTTTAGTGGCTGCGAGGATATCGATACCTGAGCGAGCACAATACGGGCTATATTTTTATAGGGCCGCCGCGGGAGTCTAATGGCAGTCAGCGCGAGGGAGAGGGTAGAAACAGGGATTTGGTATAGACGTCATTGTTTCCGTTCGGCACCCTTCTTCCACCCCCGACTGGAAACTACCCCCTTACAACGGTGTGTGGCTGCCATTGAAGCCACTTTTTCATCTCTCCTGTGTTTCTCTTCCCGCGTTCTTTCACACATAGATTACAATATTACCGCGTAACCCACCCTCAACGGCGCGCCGTTAGCCGCGCCGCAACGCCGGAACGCGTCCTCTGATATATACGCGCACTTCTGATCATAACATAAATTTTAATGATGGCCGTGATGAAAATATAAGAACGCAGCGATATTTATGGCCGCCTGGCCCGGCCAGTTCCTGTGCGTGCAACCGTCAACCCCCTTTTCCCTGGACCACTCACGACACCCACACCACGACCGAGCTACTTGGAGGAGAACGCCGCCACCCCTTTTCCCGGTCGACATACGCGCGAAACACGCCATTTAATTGTTCGTACTACTCGTCCAGTCTGCAAAGCTTCTCTCGTCCCCCCGCAGCATCGTTCTTCGATTTTCGGTATACGTTCTACATCTACGAGGAATTTTAACGTTGAAAAGAATTCGCAAGCTTGTCAAATAAATGTTACATTAATTTTCTATATAATCGATATTTAGCAACCAATAAACGCGATGATAAAACTCAGAGAACTTGTAAAATTATTTTATTAATTAACAAGCTTTTTCTCTCACGCTTCACGACGATAAGTGGACAAATCTAAGAACCTTCGTACTTTACCCATTGTGTTTTGTATTTTTTACACTCTCCGTTCGCTTGTTAACAAAATGTTCACCTTGTCTGTATTGAATAACCCAAATTTCTCAACGCTCTATCGATCTTTATTCAGTTGAGTGTCCTTAAGAACCCTGCGCGCAATTTTTTGCAACACGATTACTCACGTGCCAATATTTCCAAACAGCTCTCGATATTGCGTCAAGGCCGTCGTCTCGGTTCGAGAACGTGTCAAACATACCTGGCTACGGAACATATCGGCGGTAGGGATGTGCTATAGAGACACACGTGCAACGTCGGTGCACACGCACACATTCAATGCCTCCCAACAACTTCTGATTAGAGGTAGAATTAATGATTCGAAAATCAATACAGGCCCGTCCTCCCGTGAGTATTAAGACACTGACGAAGCTGACGGTATCCAAAGACGAAGAAGGGACTACGGTGAGGAAGGAAAAGGGGAGGAGGTAGGAAGCGAGGAAGAAGGGAGTCCGTAGGAAGAGAAACTAGAGGGTTTGATGATGGTAGTATATCTGTCGGGGGTGCGGAGCGAGGGTGCTCCTCGTTTCAGGATCTACTATTTTGTCACCAAACCCTTCCTCGGCCTTTGATAACTAATTAGTGTTTTACCTCCCCGCGCAGCTCGGTCCCTGCGGCCCTCTTTTATCGTCCCAATCAGGGGACAGGCTCGCAAGGAACCCCTTTTCATGCGAAGGCGCATCGACGTTTCCCGAGCCCTCGAAAAGATGGGAATCAAAGGATTTCCAAAGCGAAGCGTCAAAAGTGCGCGCGGGGACGAGAGGGCCGCACCGACAGGGGTTTGTTAAGCGGAAAAACGAAAACTGCCGGAGTCACGGGACGCCCCGGACTAAGCAGATCAACGCTCATCCTTCCGAGAATGTGATTAAATGGTTTCTTTCTGTCATCGGCTCATTTACACTACTTTCAATCCTTCGCGCTAATTTTTAAACCTAGTAAGACAATAGGTATATTAATACTACATAAATCGTGATCGCAAATATTCCATCATCCGCGAAATTGTTCAGAAACATTCAGAAGTATTCGGTATGTCAGTACTTTAGTCAGTTTGCAAGATACTTGAATTCGAGCAGAATGTACAGCCGAGACCGTTCATAAATTTAAACCCAGAGAAAATCATCGGTGTTATGAGCAATGCCTTTTAAAATATCACTTGCGTCTGTTTGCAATAGATGAACTTATAGAGGCGAGTCATTTGTTTCTTAAGAATTGGATGTTAATCGTGTAGTTATATAACGAAACTGAGAAAAAAGTGCAGTTGATCGGTTTGGTTTCTATGAAGTTTAATTAACGATGAATTAGTCATTAGAAGCAACACTTACTACATTTGTATGGAGTCGGCAGATTTAAATTACATCTACAACATGCATCTACTGTTTGAATATGATTGTTTGCATTAACACTAAAAGTATCAATAAAAAGTATTCCTATTACTGTAAAAGGATCCCCTTAACCAAATTTCTAGTTTTGAAATTGGAGAATATAATCATATAGAAAGGAATCTGAGAATATGCCGAGCGATAATTTATATATATTTTATATATATATATAAGTAGTCTGTTCCTAGATTTTATTGACTTTCTTTTTATAGACGCGATTTGTTACTTGTCTCGCTAAACAGTTGCGAAATCTACAATGTTTCCAATAACAAAGTTGTCGTCGCTCTGGTATTGCCCAGTCATCGCTATAATTAGCGATATTCGCGTCGATATATATACTTATATACGCTTCGATTCGTTCCAAGAAGCAACTATTCGATAGATTTCACTAGTTGCACGCTGTGTTAAATAAACGGCCACGTCTCCAAAAAGGAGCCGCGAAGACTAATGTTCGCGGCGAGAAGCGTCGACAGGAATTCGACGATTACCCCGGTGACTCATCTCTTGACATAATACTTTTTGCCTCGTCTTACGTTATTTCGACGGAGTTTCCGAGAATTTATATTTCGCCTCGCTGCCAACCACGATCAGATTTGTGTAACAGTTTCTCGTTTTATTTCTTCTTAATTTTAATCTGCTGATACCTCGAGAACTTAACTTTTAAAACTCTGTTATCCGATACGTTCGTTCGTATTTTCGCCTCGGTTATCTCATTTAGAAAATAAATAATTAACAACACAAATAATAGCCGTTACGATATATGCGAGCTACGAACGATTCTTCCCTTTAATTATATTTTATATATTTATTATTTAGATAGATAGATCCATAGTCTGTCAGATTTTAAATATGTTTCTAGAAATGTCTCTTAAGACGTACGATATTTTCTTTCATTTGTTACAACGACGCTAATACATTGAAATCGAGGAAAACGTAGGTATTGAATTCAACATACGCGAAGTCTAATTATCTATGTACCTCTTTTTTTTTTTTAATTCGACGCAATAAAATAATTTCCAAGATAATTTCTCAACGAAAGAATTATTAATAACTGCACAGAATTATTTCCCGATCATTTCCATTTTACCAGAACACGAAAGTGACACCAAAATTCGCGGCTGCATTTAACAAGAAACATTTTTATCGAACCATCTCCGTCCCCTTGACTCCTCGATTATTCTTTCACCTGCACGCTTGTCTACACAGCCTATCCGGCCACTTTGTTCTTCCTTGTGAAGCGGAGGGCCGTTAAAAATTAAGTAATCGAATAAACGCGACTCACCCATCAGGGATCAACGGTGAAATTCGCTCGTACGAGCAATACTAATTAACCGAGACATCGGAAGCGAGTTTCCACACACCCCCGCTCTGCGCCCGCCCCTTGGTCTGCCCAAGGGGGCTGCACAAGAACCGGGCGTTACGCGCTTAACAGTGGAAAATTGCCAATTTTCCCGATAATGAAAATTCTCCCGTCGCGGTTAATTCAATTCCCTTAATTTCTTTCGCATTGAAGCCAGCCACAAAGATTACGATTGCAATCGCGAAAGGGGATTCCGATGGTTTCAGAGGCCTGAATTATTTGAGGATCGGTAATACGCCACGGCAAAGTGTATTAATGTGTACGTTGCATGGCGATTAAATCTGTAAATAACCAGTTGCAGGACAATTTATGTTATTCGTCCAGTACCGATTTAAGTAAGAAGTCAGGATTTGGATATTAACACTAGAACTACCGATAGTTAACACGAAGCTATTTCTACCAAAGCCAGTGAAAATGACTGGTCTTTAAAAAATACGCAACAATAGAATATTTTTATATTTATATTTATTTATGATTATTATATCATCTGGAAGCATGATCCCTAAACGAGGGTTGGTACATTTATAAAATTGTAGAACCAGTCTCATTTTCACTAGTGTGGTATTTCTAGTGTTAACAGCGGATTAAGAACTGCCCATGAAATTCTATTTTCTAGTCAATTATCAATCGTATTAATAAGGAAGAAATTTTCTACGAATACATTGAAAATGTTAAGAATATTAATAATACAAGTATACAAGATTCGCTATTGACCATTATGAATGATCGGTATATTCGTGTGATTTTCTTATGTAAGCTGGAATTTAGAAAATTAATGTGAAAATTGGTGGGAACGTTGCATTTGGAGAAGGTTACAGATATCCTGTATATTACAGACACTATTCCTTAATCCATAAATTATTTTAAAGGAACTGCGATTGCATCATTCCAAGAAGTTTGGAATTCTAGAACTGATAACGTTTATAAATCTGCCATAGTAAAACAAATTAGTGGTTGGGAACTGCATTGAATCATGTGTAATATGATGAAATCACGCGCGATTAAGATTTTATTCGGAAAGAACGTTTGATACTGAAACTTCATCACTTGCATTCAGAGGAAATGAATAATTGAGGACGCAAACGCCTTGAAAGAAACAAAGAATTATATCTGTCCTGATTTTTCGATTCGCTATCTTGTTTGCAATCCACTAATCGACTCTTTCAGCGAATTAATCTCCACCTTCGTAATCTTAACGATTTTTTCGATAAAGCACAATAGCTATGAGAGGCATCTATACTAATAAGATAAAAAAATTTCCTTCAAAAGAAACCACAGAGCAGTTGATATGGTCGCGAAACGTTGAACTCTCTTAATTCCTGAGCAAAGAAAAGCGAGATACTTCGCCATAAATCTCAAGGTAAAATTCCGAAACGTACGAGCAGGCAGCTTCCAAGTTCAAACGGATGACGCTAAGGTTCGACACGGGGGCGCCAGTAAATTTTCGCGTTTCGACGAACCACGATGTTCGCGATGATCCGTGGACTAATAGATTTATTGTTCTTGCCCTGATAACGCTGACTGCGAATCGTTTCGAGGGCTCTGTTACCTCTTTCCTCTCTTGGAACGAAATCCAATTTATGAGAGTTTCGATAACGCTACAATATCGTGATAGGCGGCATGATTGAGACTTCTGATATTATGAATGCTGTGGATACTCTGAAATATTTCGAACAATATCGTTTCTCATAACTGGAAACGATGTTCTTTGTTGAAAATTATTAGGTTGTAATATATGAAATAGGCGATTTTTAACGATGTACATTACCGGCTTTTATATGTAAAAATAAAAAATTAAAATGATGCTTTTAAAATGATGTATGAAATAATCCACGAAGATGGAAACAATCGTGTAAAAAAACAGAATATTGTTTGGAAAATTGACGCAAAATGTAATTGTTGTTAACCCATAATCTTTGTTGCTTTTAAGATAATTAGAAATAAGTTATAATAGATTAATTAAATAGAGTAATTAAACTTGTGTTCGAGCAACACAATATGCGCTTGAATTATCGAAAAATTATCCGAATTATAATAATTCTTGGAATGTTGAACGTAATAAGAAAGATAAAAACAAATATTTCCGTATTCATTTTTACAACGATTTCATACTTCTCTTCTGAAAAAATATTTTTCTTGTACTTTTCACGATTACTGCAAAGATAAACATACATTTTATGAAGATCAATTTTTCTGTTTAATGATTGTTTATTATTTTCATGGTGCTACAAAGTGAAACGAAGAAATGTACGAGGACAAATATACATAAAAGCTTTATCTAAAAAATAATTAATAATATAACATTGAATAGTAATATTTGATTAGTATTCGTTTGTAACAATCTATTCGACTAAAAGAAATTTACTCTTTCGTGGAGACGCATTGGTCAAATATTTTATCTCTTAAATATTTCGATTAAAATGGATTTTATAGAATTTAGTGGAAACGTGGAAATGTCTAAATATAACTTATCAGTGTAATAAAAGCAGAGATAGCGATCATTGTAATCAAAGGTATAAAAATAAGATACAATTAACGATGGTAATGAAGTAAGGTTGATACGAATTTAAAATTTCACTGCATTTTATTCACTTCTTATCATCATTCTATTCACTCTCGTACACACAAATTATTTGATTATTATTACTATAAAGATCTGTTTCATCAATAAAACATTTTATATCGTGCTATTGAATCAAAGAAGATTAATTTTATTTTAATCAAAGTGAAATACTTTGAACTAACTGGGGAACAATAACGTTCGTAACGAGCGATCTGATGTGTTAATAAAATTATAAATTTACTGTATGCTAACAAAAAAAAAAAAAAAAAAAAAGGAGGATTTTCAATCTAATCGCTAAACGTTACAAATCACGACTTAGATGCGTTAACAGTTGCGAACCATAATTTGCAAGTTTCCCAGTGTTGCGATAACGCAAGTGTAGCAAAATTATAGAAAGATAACTATGGTTAGAAGTTAAATATTTGAAAGTTTACTGTAATCGTTATACATCCATATTTTAGTAGTCTATATGAGATATGCAATGGACATGTTTCGTTGACTTAAAATTGTAACACAGACATTGCCTACAGAATTTGTTCAGGATTTTTATTCATCTAATTTGGAACCTAATCTTTGCCAAATGTAGCTCGCAATAGATTTTTAAGCACATTTTCACTGAAAATTTATAATTAATATTCGTGTTTTACTGCACAACCTAAGTCTCTTTATACGGAAATATACCAATTAATTGTAATACTAAAAATTGTACATTATTAATAGTAATAATACTTAATAATTTTACAATTTTGATAAACTTTCCAACTGTGATAATCATAAAATTGATAATTTGTAAGATTTAATCGTAAACTTTCATTTGATCTACTACAAAATTCGTTACTGTTATGCAAATTACTGTTATACAAACTTACTATTAATTCCAGTTATTTATTATTCATTTATTAATTTAGAAATTTGTGATTGGTAAAACACCAACTAAGAATATTCTATTAATGTTATCGGAATTCTACTATCGAAAGCATAATCTTTAATAGCGCGAACATTTTGAATCAACGGAGAGAAAAAAAAAAGAAGTAAACGAAGAAGAGGTTATAGGTAATGCGTTACAATTACACGAAAGGTTGGAGCAAAGACGCAACGCGTGCCGGGGCTCCGTTCCCACAGAAATTTCGTGCCGCGAATTGGCCGAGAGTTCGTCGCTGCCACCGCAATCCCCGAAGGACGGCGCGCCTTTTACCGAAAGAATTTTAACTCGACACAGTCACGTAGCCGAACGACGCGGCGTCGCGTCGCGATCCATAGGCGCGGGAAACTTCAAAAAGACCTCTCAGGAGACAGGCTGATTACTCGATGAGAATACGACCGTTTCTCGGTACCCTTTCCTGTTTGTTGCTCTCCGCGCTCTCTCCCTTTCTCCCTCCACGCCCGCCTCTTTTTCCTCGAAACAATGAACCGACGAGCGAACTTCGTTTCCCACCCTTAACCCTTCTTCAGTCGCCTCCGCGACGACAGCGACCGATATGCAAAGGCCAACACTCGTACACCCCGCCCTACGATCATTATACGATACATTGAAACACGATTCGAATCGATACACGTCCAAGAGATCGTTCTCATGATTCCTGTTACTATAATTATACTTCCCTCTCGTAATATTTGGATCTCGTTGTTGATTCGCTGGCACAAACGTACTGGGCGAAATAAAATATATAACGTAAGAAAGAAAGACGCGTTGCGGTGCAGTGTAAGTGTAATGGATATTGCAAGCGAAGAAATAGAAAAAAAGTTAAGTATGTATGGTCAGTTTCGAACGGTTTATCTGATTCGAATTTATGTTGTATGAAAAGATAAAATACTATTGTCGGTAGTTTCCATAAAAAAAGAAACAAGATATCAGTCACCGTACCGTGTAATAAACGCAAAAGTGATTACTCGATTCTACGCAAATTCATAAGCACAAATGTCGCGATTACACGGTACTCGGTTTATGTTTCAACAAAATAACGTAGGTTCATATTCCTTCCATTTTGCCTTTCCTCTTTCATACTTGCGTGTCGTGTGCGAGAAAAATGTCGTAAAGGCACGCAGGTCAAAATTTGTCAGTGTTTCCCGCCAACCTACGCTCGACATTCCTCCATCACGATATATTGGTACGTTTCAACCCCTAATATCAGCTTGCATACGGGATCGCGCGAAATGTACGCGCGTTCGTGTTCAGAAGTTGAAACTGCAGTCTCGTTGCATCGATCGCATGCTTAAAACGAGTGGAATTGAACGGGATCGATCGGTAGTCGAAGCGATTCAAAGCGAATTCAAAACGTAACTACATGATACGTGGGGTAGTAGAGTGAATAGCGTAACGAAATTACGAATCCCTCACGGTTAGCGTGTATATTCCAACGTTGGCAACTTACGCGGTGAAAAAGATTATTTGTTTCTTTTTACGTGGAATCTCGAGTCGCGAAGCACAAGCACGACATCAAACACGTTTATTCCTACGAAAGTCACCCCTATCGCGCACGATTCGCTGCGACTGCAAGGCGACTGAACAAGTTAAACGATAAAATCGTCCGGAGGTCTTTTGAGGAATGGATTTCTAATGATTGATAAAGATAATTAGCTGAGCACGGTACGGGCGCCCGACTCCCGCAGCTCTGCAACCCTTTGATTCCACCCGGCAAACCCCCGCTCTTCAACCCCTGTAGTCGTCGTGCCAGTCTTTGAAATCCCGACGGCAGAAGCGATTTTCCGATCCCCTCAACCCGGACTATCCACTTTCTTCGTCGTTGAGGCGCGCTTCTTTTGACAAGAAAATTCGAGTCTCAGGAGTTTCGCTCGATACGCGGCTGTTATGCCGATCGTTGCTCAGGCACTCGCGATAGCGCCGCCATCGATCAGCCTTGTTTGCTTCTTTAAACGCGTTCGAACGAGTTTTGCGATGAACGTCGTGCAAATAACAGGCATCCATAAAATTCGATTGTCTTGTGATTTTTTACAATATAACTCGGTCAAATGCGGCATCATAGAAATATTATAGAAATATTATAGAAATATTATAAATAGAAATTATTACAGAGATCTAAGAGTCTCGATTGGATTAGATACGTTGTATGAATTCGAGTACGGTGGAACTGCACTTATTTGGACCTATTAGGGTATGAATGGTTTATATATGTATAATAGTGTTTCAGTGATTTCTCTCACTGATTAATAATAATCATATACATATATACACATATATAATATACATATATATAAGAATCTACGTTTAGATATGTGGATTCTAATCAGCAGGAACTGGTTTCATTGGACACGAACTGGAATTTCCTTCGGATAAAGAAAGATAGTGTTTTTTATTGTGCGAAACTGTAAAGCACGTCACGTTTTAATATAATATAAGTTATAATTTACTTATATCCGTAATTATATTGTACTAAATAGCTTCATGAAGATTAATTTCTAATTTAACGGAAAAGTAATATTCAAAATATTTCCAATGCATTTCCAAGATACCATTCCATCGCGTGTCACCACGCGCGTAAAAAGTCTACGGTAGCTTTTATCGAAAGCTCGCAAAGCTATCTCCCGATCTTGCACCCTTTCAATCGCGAAAACCTATCGAACGTAGATAACGGAGACACGTTACCACTGCCGACCCCCTAAAGAAACGAGAAACAAAAATCCGAAGAATATAAAATCCCTATCTCAACATCAGCAACCACCGCCGCCACCATCACCAATCTAATACGGAAGCAAAAAAAAAAAACAAACAAAGGAAACGAGAGTTTGCACGACCGCTCGATCCACCAAAAGTTGCACACGAATCGAGAAAAACTTCTAACGGAAGGGGTGGATCGCTGGCTGGGTATCGTGAAGGGGTTGGCGGGGGTTGAAAATAAGCGATAATGCGGCAGCTTTACTTAGCTAATTAGGACTCTCTCCCTTTCTCCCACTTCCTTCGTCCGTCCGATCGTCGTTTCCTCGCTCATCTCTCGGCTATCCACTGGCACCGGTCCTCTCGCACGTCACTCTCCTTTCACCGCGAGTATTAATTCATTTAGATATTATTTTGCGAGCCGGGCATTAACATTCTCAATCAAATTAATTAAATCACTGCCCGAGAACGTCCGCCTCCATCCAACTCCCTAAAAATCCCAGTCATCTCTATCTACCGGAAACCTTCTCTTACCAATCCTCGTCTCTCTCTCTCTCTCTCTCTCTGGTTCTTTTCGGTTGTGCCTCGATGTAGAGTGCCTCTGCACGCATGCGGAGATTCGACGAATTCGAGACGAGAGAAAGGGGTGAATTTTCGGAGGATTCACGGCGCCGTGAGGGGGAGAAATCCAAGTAGAAAGGCAGCGGGCGCCGGGAAAGGGGTTAATGCAAAGGTCCAGGATAATTACCCACATGGCTGGCAATGCGTATTTCACTTTGATCAAGTCTGTGTTTTTCTTCGTTCGCCTATCAGAGACCCTGCTACCCTCTTTCTGCGACCTCTTTCCATCCTGCACGGCCCCGACTCGCCGTTCTTTCCTTGCCAGAGCAAGGGCCACCCTTATATCGTCCATCGGCTAACTGATGATGGATAGGTAACCGGTCCTTTTGTCTTTGCCACCGAAGCACGTTTTAATTATTTTAAAGCCGACACCCGCAAGCGTGTAATTTCCTGTGTTTTACGAAAAAATTTGTCCAAGAACGAGCGGCCGGAGCGGAGAAAAACCTCCTGGCGATAGAAGGTTCTCGTCCAGTGAAACTGGAGTACCAGCAGGAGAACGCGCGAATAACGAATTCGGTCTCGCCACGTGGAAAATTTCGTGCGCAGGTAAAGGCTGTGTGACGTTGTCCTTTATAGGGGCAGTTTAAAGAGTTTTCATTGGATTTTAAGGCTGAAACTTCGGTTTCCGCGAGTTTCCGCTCTTTCATCCGTTCCAATTATAGCGAACGTGCGAGTGAATGAGCGTATGACACGGAGCATTGCAGAAACTCTCAGTATTTACTTCTTATAGTTTTCTGCGTACCAATTGCGGCAAAGATAATTTCTAATTATAGAATCATGCATCTCGCAGAAGCGAGAACTGGAAGCTAGCAGCCGATAAAATGTAAACTCTTTCTAAAACATAAATTACCGTTTCTACATATTTAGTATGAAGACTGAGTCTAGATTTGATTTTGGATCGTTTTGACACTTTATTTGTCGACGATCCACTGCTGTAGATTTTTAGACCACGTTGTTATATAACGACTATTCGTGGAACTGAATTAACAGTGACAGAAACTATAGATATCTACGACAATCTTGATTTATGGCAAGATAATTAGAAGCACGTGCTGCTCGGTATTAAACTTGTATTAATAAACTTGAGCGAGCAGAGGATATCGTGTAAATAGATCTTGTTCGATTATGTATCGCTTCTTAAATAAGTAATACTGTGAAAATACATGGAAAATGACAAAAATTTTATAAAAATACTCGATAAAACCATTTGGCGGAAGCATACTATTTAACCAAGGTACTTGTTCAATATCTAAAGATCATTAGCTAGATCGTGAAAGAAAGAAAAATTCATTCCTCGTTAAATATCTGACTGATTAATATAATTTTCTATTTAAGACCGATTCCCTGAAAAACGTACTTTTCTCGGTCGACTGACTCCTCCAGCAAACAGAGGACCACATATACTCAAGTTCGAAGTGTAATCTGTTTTCCGCTCTATTAATACGGCCAACTTCCTCGTAAATCTTAAAATCCAACAACTTCCACTCTGAATAATCTAAATGGTACATAATCATCAGATTCTTAACTTTCTCAACACACGTTGGAATAATCCGTCGACGAAGTACCTACGTTATTAAGATCAAGAACAAAAACATTCCTCAGGCATGAGGAGCATTATTTAACAACGCAGTCTTTAAGGGGTAGGTATTATCGCGATAATCGTCGTCTCTCGACAGGATACGGCCAGGGCAACGAGAGGAGAAATCCGAGAAGCTTCTATTCAGTGGAATCTCTCGACTCGAACCAATCGAACGAATCCGAATGTCCCTTGAAAGTGCAACAAAAACTCTCGAAGTCTCTCTCTCTCCCTCTCTACCTATCTATCTATCTCCCTGTCTCCTCTTAGCCTGCTCTGTTGAGGATCGACATAACGCATATCGGAATTAATTAAATCTCGTTTCCTCGAGCAGCCGGCCAGGCAGCGCTCGCGCGCCTAATTTATTAAGTCCGTACCGCTAATGATTCGCGAGATCCAATAATTAGGTTCGTTATCACTATTATCAAGGCAAGATAAAGGAGTCCCGGGAGCCGGAGACGACTCGAAGAATGCGACCGCGGTAATTAATGCAACGGCATATAATAAATATCGAGTGCGGGCCCGGTTTCGCGTCCCGGCTTTCCCGTTAAATTGAATTCACTATAGCGAGCTGGCGCCAATATGCTCGCCTTCAACCCCCTAGCCGTCCCTCGTCGTACCCTTTCCCCCGCCCCCTCTCACCCGTGAAATGTCGCCGATGCTAACCCTCCCTTCTAAGTACCCTTTGGCTCGAAGCGACAAACAAGCTCGATACGAAATGAAAATCAAATGAAGATTAAGGCCTGACTTATAATGAGAAGATTGCCTCGGGGGTGGGGGGATCAAGGGGTGATTACCGGCAGACTCTTTTCATCGGGGATTTCGTTCGTTCACGCTGATTTGTTTTCTTTTCCTCTTTCGTTCCAGCATTTTTTTTTTCTTTCCCTTCTTCGCTTCTCTTTCCATGCTTATTATTCTTTCCTTTTGTGTTTCGTCCCGATCATCGAAGTTTCTAACGCTTTTATACGGGTTTCACGTAAATTATGGAATGATTATTTAGGAATCGAGGTGTTAGAATGATAAAGGATGTAAGTAACAGAAGAGAAGATTTTTAATACGAGAATGAATTTTCTCACTGCTCCCGTCACTGTATTCTTCGTGGAATTTTCATCTTCTCCTATTAAAACGTCGTTTTATATCGTTTATATCGTTTACCATTTCAATTCGCCGATCATTCTTGGTACCATGTTCATTGCGTACGTGTTGTGAAACGAACAATTTCCTTTTCCCGATAAACAGGCAACGATCGCTATTTGCTCGGTTCTCTTTTGTCGCGAAAGTCCGGAAGTAGTGGAAAACGAAATTTTCTCTGTAAAATGCTTAACTTTTCAGCAACTCTAATATGTATTGCACAGGAAATTCCGTTTTGTCTGAAATTTCAATTTTGCGAGTTGAAAAAGGACCAATGATTCTTTAATTAATTCCAATAGTATTGACATTCGCTATGTGAAAGTCTTTTGAATTATGATGGATTAAAATTATGGTAGATCAAATTTTTTTCCAGGAAAAATTAATACAGTCTCCGTTATATAGTAAAGACAATTACGTTACATCGTTTTACACTGCATCACGGTGATTTCGACATTACGATATTAACACAGATATTGATTTAACGCAGTACAATAGAGCCGGCTTTATAAAAATTTACTATACTTCGCGTTACTAAACGTTATCGTAATAATAGACTGTTTTAATGAATTTGTTGGAAGAAAAACCTGATTAAACGCCGGTTGACGATATTGGTTTAACCAACGCTTTGTCACCAGTGCGATTTTTCATGCAATTTTTACTCAAACTTTTACACAAACATCCGACAACCTCCAGAGCAGGAAGAAACGAATTCTTATAAGCGTATTATAGTTTTGCATAAAATGATTTTTTCTCCAAAACAATACAGGCATTTATCTTTCATTATCGAAGTTGAGAAAGTTTCCTCTACGGAATCGAAGATTAGTCTACTCTATACTTCAATAATATTTTTCAATTATATACGTATTTTCTAACTACATTCTATTACACTTAAAAGATAAATTAAACCAGTAGTTGGAATTTCTTTCTTTCAAACTATCATTCTTAAACTAACATATTTCTTAGTATTAGAAATGATTAAACTTTAATTATTTAAAATCTCCTAATCGTCGTTGCTGCAAAAATCACAATAAGTAATGGTATCCAATTCAAAAATACGGATCATCTGCAACAGATCTGGAAACCACAAACATAAGGCAAAAACTTTGCACTGAGCCCTTTCCCACTCAGAGCCATATTTTCGTCCGAAAAATAACAATCGAGCTGGCTGTCAAATAGAAAAGAACAAACTCAGCCTTCGAAACTCACCCTCGTAACGAAATTCGAGCTCATGCGTATTCATAGCTTACCCCTCGCTCCCCTAGGCTTCACCGTTCCTCCTCAAACCGAACTCACATTTTTCCATTTTATTTTTTTTTCCAGCAAAGGAATGCAAAAAGAACGAAGAATTGGGGCGCGCGACGACGACCACGGCGACGTTCCTTTCGGCAGGAAATCTCCCGCACAATTTGGCTCAGAGAAATCGTGGAGGGGGGCGATTCTAAGCTGAAAGGGGGATGTTGTTCGTGAATAATGGTGGCCGGTCATTGTTCTAATTATTCGTGCATACGATTAACGCGTGTGCGACAAATATGCGGCGTTCTCGCGGGAAGAAAAGGGGAGAAGGGACCGGCGATACTCCCACACGGGGCACAGGGAGCACAAAGCGTGTCAGACGGACACAATGCGCGCCATCTGACACTCAATTAACGAGTTAATGCGGTACCGTTGATAATTAAACAAATACGTGCGGTTTTTTGCCTGACGGGCCACTAGCATTCGCTTTTGGCAGCGAGGAATAGGGTCTGGTCGGCAGACAATGTTATTTAGCCGACCTGCGCGACCACGCTTTTAGAGGCTTCGCGGTGTTTATTGGCAATTATTGAGGGCAAATGATGGAACCAGACGCGTCTGTTTCGAAGCTCCATCTCGTTTCCCGATTATTACGTGATTTTGCGGAGCAAAGGTTCACGACAAAGGCGAGAGTTGTGACATTGTAAGCGTTTCTTCTGGATAATTTTGCTGAGAGTCGAAGATGAGTCGAGCAAGTGATTAAAAGATACTCTGATAATATTACGTGGTCAACAAGTGACAGATAAACTGGATACAAAATATAAATTTCATTTTTATATAGTAAAGTAGTAAAAGTCAATTTCTCAAAGAAATGAGTCTGCACAACAAAGTTATCGATGACTTGGTCATTCAACGATGGAAAATTTTATTTAGGCATCGTAGATTTCTTCATAAAACTGAAGAAGTCTCGTCATTTCAATATGGACCATCTTACATTGCTGCAATTATAATTTATTATTACGTTTTACAAGCTAAACTTAAGAGTATTTACGACAAAAGAATCAGAAAACAAAAATAAAAATTATATCAGTCCAGCAACGTGTTTCCAGTAATTGTAAATATTATACCTACATATCTAATATATCACATTTTCTCGTAATCCTCGAAAACTCTTGAATTAATTAAAACCGACAGAGATATATGTAGACAGGACATAATCTACCCCCATCAACAATCCGCACGTTAGATTAACCATCGTGTACGACTGAAGCAAACTGCTCTACCATCTGGCATAAATTCAACCGCAAAACACCTCAAATCGAGCATAATAAAGGAGATAAAGGAAAAAAAAATGAAATTACGTAAGCATCTCTGTGCCAAATCGAATGAGTATACGTAACTAACCTGGCTCATAGCTACGTGGAAAACTTTAATTTGTAAGTAGATTCGAAAACTGTTCGAAGTTTCCAAGGCGAATCGCGATAATGTTCCAGCTGGTCGTACCCGTCACAAATAACACGCCAAGGAATTGTACCGCGCGACCGATTATTGTACTACCGGAAGCGGATGTGTGAAACATAGGAGGGGGGCAATGAACGTTGCGTTGCTTGTCGCGAAGAATAGAGAGCCGAAAACGAGCATTGGAAACGAAGAACGACGGCTTGCATCCGCCATCACCAACGAAAAATAAATATGCTTTGAAGTTGTTCGATGCCTGGAAAAATGACAAATTCTAATCACATTTGTCCAGATACGAAGATAATTCGAGAAATGTTAGCTTTATATCGTCGCGTTTTAAAAAAGATTTTAAACTCTAATCTAGTTTGCCAAGATCCTTCGATAATGAGAAATCAAATGTATTGTTAGTTTGCAGATACTTACGCGTTAATAGAAAATTTGAATGAACATGGAAAATATTCACAGCATAGAATTACGCTTAGTTTATGATATTTAGAGAGTGAAAACAAATCTGTATTTAACTCTTTATTTATCTGTTTTTCTATATATAAATCTGTATTTAACTGTAGAAGTTCGCGGTCTGTTTAGGAAAATTCGCAGATAACGAAAGATACGTTTCGTGACTCGGTGGATGTTTCGATTGAAAACGATGCTATTTGATTGTTTTTCGAAAGAAATGTTATAAGCTACGCGTTACGTTATGTCCCAAGCTGTTCCGATTACGAAAACAGATCGTAGCTAGAATCGATAGGGCGATCGAAATATTCGGATCAGGGATCGAATGTTTCAGTGGACCGTAAACACATCTTTATGAATTGTACAGCAGGACCTGACGTGGCAGCGTGTTATGTCTTTGTCGCGAACGATATCGTATCGCGTTAGCTTATCAGCTTCGATACCGCTATCGACTCGAATTGTTCTCGATGCTGCGAGCCATTGCACCGGAAGTATGCTACTGTTCCTCTTTCTTCCTTTCTGTGGATTTCCTCTCCGGAGGCAAGTCTCGAATAAAAACTTTGGTCGCGGTTTTTCTAACGACGTTATCATTTTTTCTCCTGAAATTTTCCTCCATATATCGTAGATTTTTAAATTACGTTAATCTTCTTTTAGTAAATCAACGAAAAAACGTTGCTAATTTTATGAAAGCAAAAGATATATTTATAAAATATTACATTTCATGAAATGTAAGTTAAATATCGTGCATTTTTTCTTGCTGTATTTCAGGTACTCCGATATTCCAAGATGTAACTTGAAGTTTTATACGAAAAAGTTAATTTACGATTTGCTATGACGGCGCTGATTAATAATTAGAATTAATTAGAAATTTTAATTAATACAACTTGAAATTCCATCTATTTACTCTACTTTGATATTTCACCATCGCGTTCTGTAATATTACCATCTTTTTTACAATGTTTAGTTTTGTTCCAAGAATTTTTTACTCCGCTCATAGTAAAACATATAATTTAAACGAAATATACGACAAAATAATTCTGTCGAAATTATGATATGAAAATAGATTAAACCCCTGAAAAAATCGAGACAAATCATTTTTGAATCTGACTATCGGAATCGTTCGATCGGTTCTGAGAACAGATAGCTGTTTTCGATGGCTTCGCCTGGGTGGCACGGACCCCATGCTCGTTATCAAGTTGAATGACACCTAAACACCGATGAAGCAACAACAAACAACATGCCAGTCGATCTCCCGCTGTAAACATTTTTGAGTATTGTTTTCCTATCTGGTAATTATCTCAAGGTGGTGTCTCGTGAAAAATGATCCTTGTGGGATAGTCGATCATCAGAACCAGTAGTTTCAAACCTTCACACGTACTTTTCGTGAATTTCCTTCAATTTCAATTTTTTTTTTTTTTTATAATTCTTTATTTTACTTGCCAAAATAAGATTAAACAAATGCGACGTTTTTGCAAAATTTTTAGAGCGATCGAAGTTTCTTATTAAATCCGGTAGAAGGGTAGATTTCAACCCTTGGATTATAAATGGCGTACAATTTTTGTGAAGGGTAAATTCGTTTTGTCATATCGGTCGGTCGGTAAATAGAAATTTGACAGGGTTCGTGTTGGTGCACCTGACTCGCGTCAGTGGTTTCCACCCGCCTCCCTTTTCTCGCCCCTCGATTCGTTGAAACAAACTCTCCCTTCGTTTCTGTCGCGACCACGCGTTGCTTGAAAGAATTTTTTTTTTTTTCAATTCTTTCGATAAAGAATTATTTCTCTGGTATGTTCAATTTGCCAAACTATGAAATTACATGTGCAGCATCTTCTATAGAATTCAATACACGCCTACTGACTTTTACAAATTGACGCAACAGTAGAAAGCAGGTTAATTTTGCAAAATCATTTCCGCCGAAGCAGAGATCTTATAGATAAATTGGCCGGCAGTAAATTTATCGACTTTCCTTCGAAATTTCGCAAGGAGAATGTTTCTAAAAGAATTCCTTCTTTACAACAAAACTTCGCTTTAAATATCGTCAGCCGTTAATATGTTAAAAAATTACATAATAATGTACACTGAGAAAACGTTAGCTAGAAAGCATCTAACTGATCGTATTATCTTGTCCGGAAAGTGTCTTTCCTTCGCAAACGTGTTTTTTACAACAATGAACCTTCATAGAAACGGGAAACCGTCTGTGAAATGTCGCGGTGTTTATCTCAACCGAACAAAATGGATCGCACGTAATTCGACAAAATAATATAAAAGAAAAACGTTGTGAGTCTATTATTTCCTCATAAGACGAAAGAAATTTTTCGGGCAACCTAATAGATTCGGATTTAAGTGTCCTATCCTGTAGAAGGACGATCTGAAGAAAGAGTGGCTCGATAAAATCTAAGCGGAAAGATTGCCGGGAACACGTAAACACCCCGTAAATTTAGCCAGAAGGTTTCGCAATTCGTTCCGAGGCCCCGGTTGCTCGTGAAATTAATTGTCCGGGTAAACGGCGTTCCTTAAACACAGTAAGAAGCGTCATTACACGTTGCAAGATGGCCGGCTGTCGTCACCGGCCACTTGGGCAACCGCGCGAAATTCGTTTTACTATGAAAACAATGCGATTCTTACGCCGGTAGCGCAGCTGTGCCGCTAATTGCAAAACGATTATCTCGCAACGTAGTACTTGCTGTGCGGCCGAACCGCTGATTCGAGATTGCTAGCCGACAATACGATGAAAACTATCATAACGCGGATGTGAAATAGTTAAACTGAAATTCTATAAACGTTTCTTGCCCAAACGAAAACAGGTATTCTGAATAGGTATTATGCTGTTTCATAGGAAATGATAGATTTTGCAAACGTGTAAAATCACTTAGAATTTAGTCGCAAAAACCTCAGTCTGTTGGTGTTAAGTAATATTTTTTAGGCGTCGATTTAAGATCGTAAGTTTAGCTTACAAAAGTTTAGTTTGTGTATGAAAGCGAGCCATGGATTAACATCGAAACGGCGTGTTCTTTATATAGAACTTTGAACTTTTAAAAAAGCTACCTGACGCCTGTGCGAAAATTTTCGGCCGGATAATATGGACATAATAATTGAGCTACTCTCAAGAAAGTTAGAAATCTTTTCGTTTAAACCTGTCTATAGAAAAACTTGATAAAGTTTGATCGAGAAAAGCTACAACACTCTGTATCTAAATTTCATGCACAAATAAAAACGAGCAATGCACAGCGAATTATCCGGACAAAGTGCAGCAGACCCTTTCGAATGTCAATTAAATAGCGAAATAGCGAGTTGAGAGGCTTTCGTAGGCATCGAGCGAAACGTCATCGAGGAACGATCATCGAGATTTCAAGCGTTGGCAGACGATCCGAGAAGTTTACGAGAAGAACGTCCGGTAGCAGCTCTCACAGTAACCCGAAGAGCCGAAACATCTGTTTGACATCCCTGTTTGTCAAGGCGTGACTCGGCACTTGCGCCTCTTCCATACAAAAGGGATCCGCTCTGGTCTTCTCCACGATCGTCCTCGCGATCGATCTACGAACTGCGAACCATTCGCGTCCAATTACGCGTGAAAATCGTAAACAATCGTAGACAGATGGCTCGGAAGCTAACTGTTTCCTTTCTTTTTCATTTTCTCTTTCTTCTCGCAAGCCCCGATACTCGTTCGTCTCTTTGTTTCATCCCTTTCCCTTTGAGTACTGTTCGACAACGATCGAATCGCGATAGACTCGCTTCCACGAAGTTGAACAGAGTGTCACTCCAGTTATCGTCATAGGCAAATTTCAGACAAAGTGGTTTCCACTGAGAGATTTATTATTCTACACAGTTGGAATCGTGACGGTTGTAAGGGAAGGTCTATCATTTGGTTTTTAATCGTTGCTTTTGGAAACTTAAACTTTTCCTTATAAAATAGCAAGCGTTTCCCTATTTATCTATTTTCCTTACTAATATCGATAGATATAATATAAATATTTCTTATGGTTTAGTTGAACTTTCGTCGATTGAGCGTATTTATTATACGAACGCGAGCTTTTATTGAAGAAAAATGAGAAACTCGGTTCATACTTGAAAAGGATGCAACAATTCAATCATAACTTATTCTCGAATAGCATCAGAAAAATTTACATTAAATGCTATTGTTAGACTAATATTTGTTCTGAGAAATTGTGGGAATACAGGCTGACAGGGAAGGAAAGAGAATGTGAAAGATTCTTTATTGATATGTTTAACATGCTAGTGTATCGCGATATTGCATTGCACTGACTGATATTACACACCTCATCAGTATGTACTGACAGACGTTACGGTTTCTCAAGAATCGCTACTTGCAGAAGCATTTTTTTTCTCCTGGAATATTAATGAATCATGATTGTCAAAATGATAAAATAATTTTCCACTGCTGCTATTCCGTTCTGATAAGAACAATAAGATTATTTTCTTTAATTGCGAGTATAAGAATATGGATCTGCATAAACATTCGCAGTCTATTAATTACTATCGCACAATTCAAAATGTCTGGCAAGTATACTGACGAAAATAGATTTCCATTGTGCTCCACTCACGCGGATCACTTGTTGCTTGATCCTGCGTGGGTCAGGATATGATATCACTCGTAACTTTATGGCAGCGAAAATTACGCGCCTTGGTATGCTCGAGACTAACTTTGTTTCGGACAACAGCAGTTTTTTCCAAATGATTTAATTTCATCGTTAAAAGTATGCGTCTATTACCTACAAGAGAAGAAACGAAAATTTCAGCTACAAAATAGCTACGTATATGCCATGTTGAAAGGAAGATCTCGATGAGAATTGTGTCGATATTTCGATAGTAAAGATAAACGTCATACACATTAATTTACAGAATATTTAAGAAGAAAACTAAGTAGAACTAAATATCGTAAGTATCCTATTATCTTACTTAAATTCAACGATTGCCAAGAATTATGAAATTTCATATTATTATTATTTATTGTTTAGTTTAGATTGATATTTATATACCATTTACTTTCATACACTTGTTACAAAAGTAGTATCTACTACATACGCAATGTACACTACTGGTTAAAATATTCAGTAGTTGACGAGTAATTATCTACGTAATATCTTGATAAATGATTTATTTTCTCGAGAAGTATTTTACTCAATGATTCACTCCGCTAAACCAGTGGAATTAGATGTCGTTATCGTTTTAATTTATACACGCGCCGGTTATATATTCGCATAGATAAAAAGCTGTTCATTTAGATCATCTGCCCTTAATGCAATACGCGGTCCAATTGTTAGCAGTCACGTATTATGTGTTTAGAATTCACGTTATTCTCTACAGATAATAATTGCATTATCTCGAATAACACTGCTTTGATTTATCCAAGCTTGGCAGCTTTGTTGTCTAAATAATTTATTGTCGTTTATTGAAATAAAAACTGTGCGGGATAGCTCGGTATCGCAGCAGGGGCATCATAAAAATATTTTTAGACGATTCCCAGCTAGGGAGAAAATGTTAGGGAACCAGCTCGATCGGAACAGGCAACACGTGCAGTCAATACGTCTCGAAAAATACGAGAATCGAATTTTTGGAACCGAAAATTAGGAACATACACTAGATTGTATTTTATGCTTCCCTCATTTCGAACACGTTCTTCCGTTCACTAATCCTCGGCGATTAAAATATTACAACGAGGAATTTTGAAATTCTAAAAGCGGATTTTAAGGCACGGATTTGTCGTTCTGAGAGAAAATAAATTTAAAGAACAATATCCTTCATTACATTTCTTATGAAAGATATTTCACGAAAATTCATCAATAATCAAGGAATTGTTTAATTATCAAGTTTTTCAATCTATCGAGATTCAACAATGGAATGAGCTTAGAAAAACCACCCTACCAAACCTCGAACGCCTATAAACTAAGTGGACGCGTCAATTCCATCCCATTGTTTCATCCTTCTACTAATAGAACAATCACCGTAATGTCCTCGGAACCCGAGTCATCGATCATGATTATCAACCGATTGGGCCCGCGTCTCCGAGACAAGCGAGTGCTCGTGCACAATCATTTGCTAACTAATAATATTAGTAAATTGACAAGCGAGAAATTTAAATTACAACACGAATAACGTTATAACACTTTCTACTAAAACCACTTCTTATCATTTTACAAATTTCACGTTTAACGCTACGATCGTCTGATTTAATACAATTTACTTAGAAAACTTTATCTCCTTGCCAACTTGTCATTTACTAAACATTCTCTAATACTTGTATCGCGGATGTTCATGCAAAAATACAAAGAAAAAGGAAAAAAAAAACAGCACTCTAAATAAAATACTCGATAGAATATTCCAAGAATAAAACAAACCTTCAAATTCCGTTTCTTTAATCCTGTCCATATAATTACGAATCTTCGTAAACGGTCACAGTCTACCGACAAGGTTACTCCAGTAACGTAAGAAGCTCGTCTATGATGTCGATCGTCTACGATCCACCCCCGATGGAAGGCCGTTGGCGGGCGAAAAAGTGTCAGCGCCCCGCGATTCCCCGGAAGTGGCGTTGTGGGATCCCCGCAGCCTCCCGCGATTTGAAACGCGTCGAGTCACCGATCCGTGCCCCGCGCGTGATGCCTCCCCTCCCCCAACCGCTGTCTCCTCAGTTTCCCCCCCACCGCCCCGTGTCGAGACGCATTCAGCAGCCGGCTACGAGTTTCCCGCGGTCAATACTTTCACGGCTGGATATAAAACGTTCGCGATAAACGTATCGAGATAAAGCGGCGCGCTATCATTGGCTAGGACCCTCCGCCTCTCGCCCTCCGCCTCTTTCGCCCCCTTCTGCGCGCTCAAGAATCCCGTATTTGTCCGGCGCGGATCGCGAGTTGCGGGAGAAAGAGCTATACCTTCACCGGCGAACCGGCGATACGGAAAGAAAGAAAGAGAGAGAGAGAGAGAGTGTGTGTGTGTGTGTGTGTGTGAGAGAGAAACGACTACCGATAGAGGGAAAAGGACAGTGAGAAGAATATAGGTGAGAGAGACAGAGAGAGAGAGAATCGTATCTTTCTCACGTTTCCCTCACCTCCCTCGATCGTCTTGGACTCGATCCGAGTTCGATGCCTCAGAGTCGAGGCGGGGGAGGGCGGAGGCGGTCGACAGATCGCGGGCGGGGGCGAAGGGGAGAGAGAAAATCGAGCGAAAAAGAGAGAGAAAGATGGGACGAGGATCCGCGGCACCGCCCCCTTTTTTAACCACGCCTACCCTCGATATAATATTATATCCACTGTGACCCCCCTCCCGGACCCCTCACCCGCCGCGACGCCCCCCTGCAACGCGCCCAGAGACCTGTCCCGCGGGTTTCTCTCTACGTGCACCGAGAGGAGATACGTTTATGTGGGACGCACACCGCCACGCGGAACGATACAATGCCCACGTTTCACGCGGCGCTCTTCTTCGAGTCTCCTTCCATCAGCGAAGGGATGCTGCTGCGCGGACAAACGGAGAATACTTTGCGGGAATCCTTGTTACTCCCTTGAATTCTAGAGTGGATGATTTCTTGGTTGTTTTTTTCGAGTTTTTGATCCGTTGCAGAGCGTGAAGCCGGCTTTGAAGTATGGAGCAAGCGAAGTTGAAGGTGTTTTTAGGTTCGCTTGATTCCGTTGCATTAGGAGTTATAGAAGTAGCTCTAGCTATAACAAAGTAACGAAATTGTAGGAAGCGAGGATTTATCTGGCTTTCGACCGGTTATTTGCCTGTTGGTTAGATGATAGTAGTTTGATCGCATCTTTGCTGAAACGACTTTTATCCGCGTGTTCTCGACAGGTTTACAAGAATGCACGCGATCTTGTGAACTTACTCGGTGAATACGAGGTATCATTAGTATCGTTACGAGTTGCGGGTAGATAGAAATTTTCAGGTATTGATGTTTTAGAAATGGATATCTCTTGTCTTTTAACAGCCACAGTAAGTTACGAGCCACTGTCGCGTTTCGTATCAAGAAACGTTCGTTGCTCCGAGAGGATTCTTATGGAAACACTGTATGGATAAGGCGATGTCTGAATTAATTGATTTATTTTGAAATAAATATCCGGACAATTATCTATACCCGTGTTGATAGTTTGCTACAACGTAAAAGTGATTTGATGGACAGAATATTGAAATTCAACTTTCGAACTAGATTTTTCAATTTTCCTCGAAAACCCGTGAAACAAAGCATTTTGGATTTCAGTGGAAACGAGGCCTGAGAAATCCCGCTGTCAGTCGCACTCGTACTTTCTCATGTGGCGTGTCTGATGTATTCCGGAAGCGTATTTTCCGGGATTCTTAACGGCAGGCCAGATTCTGGGGTGAGAGTTTCTACTTGCTTTAGGTTTTCCTATATCTGTTTCAAGCGCTTCTAATGAAGTTGACACGAGCTCGAGTGATTGTTGCCGTTTGGAAAATAAATGTGACAGGGTTCATTGTTTCTGGGAGAAAGTGAGAGATCTTAACGAGGGGATGAGCGTCTTGTGAAATATGACGTAAAAGTTCGACAGGAAGGAAAATTAAATATCAAGGAAAAGACCCTTTCTGTGACACTCAATTATTAAATAGGTTATTTTTACCAACGATTATATTATTAGATCTACTAACAGAGTAAAGGAACGTTTAAATAATAAACGAAGCTAAATTATAATTTACTATGCCAGAAGTTCGATTATATAGTTAAAGAACTGTCATCCGCGAGTTAACGAATAGACAGCAATTGAGATTTAATTAGTCGATTAGTTATCTTAAACTAATAAATAATATGATAAATTATTTAATTCATTTATTTTGATTTATTTATTGAATTATTTAATTAGTCAATAGAGATCGCTGACAAGCCCGTTGACAGCGCTGCATTAATTTGTGTATTTAAGTAAATATCCAGATTCGATGCAGAATGACTGGAGATAAATACAAATTGAATTATTCAGCAAAGCTATTATAAAGCAACTATTTAATTTTCATTGATTGATTTCGTGAAAAATTTTGAACTACTAGAAGTATTCACACGAATGAAATACAAGAGTGAAGAAATTCAAATTCTTGTTCTATAATTTTCATTTCAATTCCATTCGCGTCAATTCCATGTTGAAACAAATTTGAATATTATATCTTTACGAAATTGAAATTGAAAAATGATCGAACAAAATGAGAGGACCGAAATACTTTTTCTTCCACCGCTTTTATCTCCAATGTTTCAACGATATCAATACCAACAATCTGTCGACAATTTATTAATAACCTTCAGCAGTGCCTCCGCATAGAAATGGAGCAAATAGCGATCGACCATGGCCGATCCATTGGTTGTTCGATCGACTGGACACGTACTTATTACGTATTAACGCGACAACCGGCTAGGAAACACGTAATTTCGCGTTCTTACTGTGGTGTCATCTGGCCGTGGCAGCGGCTTTACGTAACGCTGGGATACTGTCACGGTATCTGTGCTTGCACTAGTACAATAACGCCGTATTGGCATTCGCTTTTATTGTCTAAACGATAAGAACGGCAGATTTCTGTGTTGTCTATCGGAATTCCACCTCGTCGGCGATTAATCGATCCTCGGCCGATTGTCTACGGCACATATTGCAACTTGTGAATCACTTGGCCGCCCTGTCACTGCCAATCCCCCGGTTACATTGCTGCGAGCTTTTTACGCGCGCTGACAATCAACCCCGCGTTACATTTCCATTTCATCAGAATGGATTTCCTTGTGAAGAAACGTTCCCTTTTATCAGCTTCCTTCGGATTCGCGTCCCATAGTCGATATTGTACAACTTTATTTTTGCATTAGTAAATTTTTATTTCCAAGGTTCATTCGAATTGGAACATTTTAACCTTTTTGATCTAGAGGATAATGTTTTTATTACTGTATAATCCCGATAATTATTTGGTATGTGACAAAGAGAGAGAAACGATTCCATCATCTTCTTCAAAGAGCACTGCAAGATTCACCGAAAAGCAGTATCATAATTATACAAAAAGACGTAACTATCCTAAAATACAACCAATTTCGCTATGCTGTTGTAATAAAAATGAAAAAGTTAAAGTACCTAATCGATCATTGTTCAACAAGGGCAACTTCGCACGAAATCTCTATGAAACAATACATAAATATAAAATAGCAAGGAGGAAAGGAAGAACGACAACGAAGAGAAAAAAAGGGAAGAATCCGGAGTATGGGCACGAAAAACCAAAAAGCCAGAATAAGTAGCGAAACCGAGAAACAATCAAACGGCCGATTAAAGGCAGCGAAGTGGTGCAGCCATCTATCAATAAATCGCGAAGCCGAACGTGCGATAATCGCGTTAATCCGGCGCACATCCGGCTGATGGGATTCCGCCCCCCGGTTTGCCTCGTGCAAACACACTCCTGCGTGCGAGCGAGCGAACGAACGAGAGACGGGGGTGAGTGGCGAGTTCGATTCCTCGTTTTTTTTTTCCAGCTGCGGGGTAGCCGAAAGGGGTCAACCACGCCACGTGGTTTCCACGCGTGATGCGAGACACGTTGCGTAAACGGCGACCAAACCATACAGTAGCCGACAAAAATGTGCAAACACCGACATGGGGATATACCAAACGTGTATTTTTATGTATTCAAGAACCAGGGAAAAGATCTATATACGTAATATCTGTATCAGGTGGATGTGTATGAAATTTTGATTCCTGAAAACTTCAATTCGCCATTAATTACAGTTGATTTTTTCGTTAATTGTCTACGATATTAAGGACGAACATTTTGTTATATGTATAAATTACGTAGGGGTGTATTAAGTGTTTGATATTATGTGTATTATATGCACAGTTTCGATGGAAAAATATTTATTTGATATTTTTATTCTACCCCTTATTGTTATTCTAATAAAATGAAAAGTATTGCGTATTTTCATATGATGATACTTTTCTATATTTCTTTCATAAATATCCGTTAGTTGATTATGTCTATAATATCAGCGAGTCTATAAAGTTTTGCTAGTTACTGTACACCGAAACCACGCGTCTAGTAATAGCCTGTGCATTCTATTGCTTGCATGTTGACGAAGGGTGGTGGTTACCCTCCGTTATGCAATCAATTATTTGAGCCGAGATTCGACAACTTTTAAAACGGAATTACTAAGTACTTGCATAATACTTTTTTAATAGCCAACAGAGTCTATAATTAAGTATAAACTTCGCTAATAATTCACGAATATAGAAACAGCAAAGAACTAACTTTCTTCGCTAAACGAAGAAGATGACAATTCCTATAAAACTGATATATTCCAGTATATATTTGCTATCATAAAATGTCGTTTGTGCGCAGAGAATCCCTTTAAAATTTCCAAATCACTCGTTCTTACTCTTCAAAGTTCTACTTACTATTGGGTTGACAACTAAGTGATTGCGGATGTTGTCATTACGTGGCATTGACAAAATCCGCAATGACTTAGTTGTCAACCCAATATATATCATGGGCCTTTTATCGCGATAATTTACTAATAATAATATTAGCGAATTGGTAAATTACAGTTTCTTCGTGCAATTTCAAGTCGAATGTACATAATCAGACGATTTATCATTTATAAATTGTGATCGTAAAATCTCATTTTATTGGCAAGATAGTTTATCAGTACGTACTAGCATGTAACGCACGACTCGTGGCTTGTAAAATGTCGCTAATGATATTAGTCTAATTGCGAGGCAGGAGGTGCTGGTCGATCAGTTTGCAATTCCACCGTGTTCGAGCCCTTAATCAAGACTCGCGGTCGAATATCAGCGAGTTCCGGCCGCAACCGCGACCCCGGCCGCCGTTTCCCGCAGCCATGGCGACGATCCGTCACCGAGGAAAAAAACCAGGCAGAATAGAGTCTAACCGGGACTCCTGTACTTCTCGCTTCCACGATCGCGACAATCATCATCCATAAACACCGAAGGCCTTATCTTTGGCCAATGATCGACGTTATTACGAGCTTCCGGCACCGATTATCGAGCAGCGATGCTCGTCTTACGCAATGCACCGGGAGGAAAAACCGGGGAAAAAGGAAAGCGAATTCCCACGTCGCGATCCGCGACAGACAAATCGGCTGAGGTCTGGACTTGGTGTACGTAGTAGGGGCGAGCCAACGTCGAGGCGAACGTCTTCAAGTTCATGGCTGCGTTTAAAACACCATCTGCAAACGGACGTGGCCTGCGAGCGGCCGGAGGGGGCGGCCGTCTGATGCATTCTGACGCGTGATTATGCCACGGAGGTCAGAGAGGATCTATGCCTGACTGCACCTCCGCCATTGCCCCGGCACGATCGCGTATCTTCCACGATCGCTCCGAAAGTCCGCGTTTCTTTTTCATTTCGGGGATACAGCTCGTCACGTTCGGGGATTCCCCATATAGCAATTAGCACCTTTTTTTTCATCATCCTCGGCGGAACAATGTTCTTACCGGCCTTGAAAGACGTAGGTAGCTGCCGGTTCGTCGACGCTGGATTATTCTTTATGGATCAACTGGATGGATCGTGCATAGATGGAGTTGCGTGTGGACGTCACGCGTCGCTTGCGCGGCAAACGTCGACGGGATCGTGGTTTACGAGCACGATGAAACGCCGGAATTTACTGCCTGTCTTCGTGAAAATCGCCGTTGTTCTAGCGTCATACTGTTTTCTGACAAATAAAACACTGTCTTTCTATTGTTTTTCAGCACAATGTTGTTCTCTTCTTGTCTTAGGTACCTTGATTATATCGGCAAGGTTATTAAGAGACGATAAGAAGCGATTCATACGAACTTAATTTGTAAGATTTGGCTTGTGAATAATTCGATGAGTCGCTACTTGTCTCGTAGAATTGTAGCAAAGATGTACCATGATATTGAATAACGAATAAAAGAACTGATACGTGTGGCCTTTTACAGCAATTCGTCAGTATCATCGCACAAGTCTCATAAATTTCATGATTCTCACTGTAACGCCACAAGTGTACGTTTCGCTTTTATACTCCCGATAGATTCTTGAAGTTTTCGATTTTATTCATAACGACTCGTTTCTTCCGCTAGAATTTAGGTTTAGAAGCCACGAAGCCCAATAAGATAGTTCTAATTGATTATATTCTTGCAGTTCGTGCAACAAACGATTCCTATACCTACTAAATGCCAATTTTGCAGGAATACAAAATTCTGATTTATTAATTATTCTCTGATCTTCATTAACTGTTACGTTTCATATTCAGACAGACCAGGCTTACTAGTATTTACGAACAAAAGAGTAGATGACTCATTTGTACATGTGACTATATATTTCCTCCAATAACGAAGCTACGTACGATCTATTTTTAAAACAGTAGCACATAAGGTGGCCCTGCTACGCTATAAATCAAACCTGCATCGTTCCTACCACTCAACGTTTTCGAACTGGACAGAACACAAAAGCCAAGTGTAGGAGCGAAGGAGGCAGAAAGTGATCTTTGATCGATCGCTCGTTCCGTTTCAATTCAGAAAATTGGCCTATTTTAAAGGGTCTCGAGAGCGATTCTTTTAATCACCCAGGGAGAAGGCTTGGACCGAGGGGGCAGCAAAGATGCAGCGAAGGAAACCGGCGAGGAGTTGAACCGAAAGGGAAATTATTCAAAGTGAAAAAAGAGGAAATACTTTTGCCAAGCCCTTGACACGGAGGAGCTCAAGTATGGAAAGCCACTTCAAAGCCACGGGCGCTAATTGGATTTACAACGAGTTAGTCTCTCCGTGGACGAAGTTTTGAGTAGCTGCGAAGCAGCGCGCCCCTACGCGTGCAAGTACATGTCTTTTGTGACCGGATGCGTAGTTAAATCGACCGACAAGTGAACCGCGACCTTACTCTGCCCGTTTCTCCTTAAGACGCTATTTTCACGAAAATTATTAACGTTTTATCGGCCATCGAGCGGAGGTGGGGTCGAACTGTGTCCCAGAGGTGGGAATGTTTAGAGTTTGGTAAATAGCTTTCTCTTCGATAATGGACCCACGTTTGTGTATATTTTTATTATTAATGTATTGAAAATTAATATTTCTCTTATAGATCTGCAGTTTTTAACTTTGAATTTCAAACAGGCAGTAAACTTAAATTTCCGGAATCTACTTTATCAACCCTTCACCGTTCTATTGTATTTATAAAAGCTTACGTTAATCGCATAATAGCTATGATTATCTATCTTCTTGATAAATCTGGTTAGAATATTCATGAGATACCAAGAAATTAGACAACAATTAAGAAGTTATGTTACGTATTAACTAAATTAAGAATATTAACGATAAATAGCCTGAGAGCGTTTATGTATTCATGGAAAATCTAAAGCTGCAACAATATACAAAATGTACATAAAATATCAAACTGCATTAAACATGGAAAATAAAATACCTACTAATAGTTAGATACGCTATCCAATAAATGAAACAAATCTTCCTTTATATTCCATTCCTTTGCTTCCATTTCTAAAAACATGAATCTACATAGATACCCTTGGTCTAAAAATAAGAAATTAACTGCTCCGAAAACACATCCCCGAAGTCACTTCGAAGAACAGTGAAGATCCAACGGGAAATGGATTGAAATCGTTGGTGGCCGATAGAAAAACTCGCGGTCGAGAATTGATTTGTCGCGCGTCGAATTCCTGGCGAGGGTATTTCACACGCGTGGTTGTTCGGCACCCGTAGAGGCATGTGCTCCGCAAACCGTGCGACAAAGCCCGTTCCGTAAAGCGCAAAATGTAAAAAACGAAAGACCGATATATATTATCGTGCGCGGGGGCCATTCAGTTGAAACCAGTTTGTGGGCCAATTCTTTTTCCCAACACCACTCTTCTTCTGGCTGACGCGCGATTTACATAGATCTCGTCCTGCCGATCTGCATATCGGGTGTCGTTCAAATTAGCTTCGCTTCGAGGGGCCACCTCTTGTTCCCCCTTCCTTTCCTCGCCGCTGGAGAAGGGATAACCCCTCCAGGATGACGCGTCACTCGTTTCAAGCTGCGATTGGATGGATTTCTCGTTCCGGTGGTTGCATAAAAAGCAGTTAAATCATCATATTGCCCCTCAACCCTCTGTAGCAAGGGTACGATTTTAATTGCCGATTTCTGTGCCGATGATTAATGCCAATTTTCTTACAGAAGCATAATTTTCACATCTTGTGATCTGCAGCTTTTATGCCTTCTGCGTACCTCGACGCGTCGTTGAAATTAGCGACAAATTACGATCTACGTGTGACTGCATAATTGACGATATGTATTATTGAGTTAAACGTTTTACTCGATATCATATCTAATAAAGAAAACGTAACTCGTCTTTCGAAATTTCATACGACAGTACATTAATCACATCGATACGAAAATATCCGTTTCAGAACCTCGTAAACCATATTCGTCGTATCTTCGTATCTAGAACTTACGGATAAACCGAATGAATATTTTCCATTGTTATAGTTTCCAAATTCTATCGAAGATCGAATACATTAATTAAGAAAATAGTCGACTGGTAGACAAACAAGGAACAACGCTTCATTAAAAATCGACAAAACTTACGAGGCAATCTAACGATTTTTGAAAAAACTTATTCATCCCTCTATCTTAACTCATCTCGAGTCATCTAATAAAGAATAACTTAATGGTAGACGGATTAACAGAAAAACAAAGGAAGCTAACCAAAATCCATTGGACTTGGATATCTGCGAAGTATATGTGTTCGATTCTCGTCAGATTCATCATGGTAACGGCAACAATGACTCCAGGTGATAAGTAATTAGAGCGAGCGTTCGCTACGTATCCAAGGTGAGTCTACTTAATCCTCCCCAGTCGGTCGTTTACAACCGGAAGCAAGCGGTCTGATTCACATTGGCCGAGTAATATCTACCACTCTAACCGGCCCCGACAACGACATTGTATCCGTATTCAAAATATACGGGCACACGTGTTATACTCGGCCGCGTTATTTCGAGCGTCCCGCTTCCTTGGGGGCTCGACGCGCGTCACTGGCCCTTTTTTCTTCCTCAAGGCACTTGTCTCCCCCTCGAATCGCAGCCACTTCGTCCGTTTTATGCGTTTCGGAAACTGAAAAACAACGACGGAGCGAAGATCCACGCCATCTCCCGGAAGCGAACACCACCGCTGAAAGTCGTTAAAGCTTCTGTGCCTGGTATCGGCTCGATCCATCCACTTCGTGGCGCTTTCCTTTGAATACCAAAACGTTTGAAGGGGTTGCTGGATGCTATACAATAATAATTTCTCGGAATTCAAAACTTAAGTCCCATTTGACAGTAAAATTAGCGACGTGGAATTTGTCTTTTTATATATTATCGTAAATATGTAGCATATACATAGACGATTATAATTATAGCGATACGATGAGAATAAATGGTCGATATTAATTTTGTCAGAAACGTTTGAATGATTTTAGTAAGTGGTAATTCTAGTGTTGTTGTAAGAGCTTCTACGAGTTTGTAACCACTTACCGCTTGTTAGTGCACAGCTATGTGATGTAAACGAGCAAACGTAATATGTATGTATATACATACTTACAATATCGTGCAACTGCGTAGATAGCGCAGGCGGTACGATTTTGCAGGGATTAAAATATCGTAATCTCGAATGATAGACGCGTATACGTGTACGTGTTTAGTATGACAACTTGCGTTTTCTACCTATTAATGTTGACTCTTTCTAATTGGTAAAGAGGAAACAAAATTCTTGTCAATTGATATGAGAACTTTTTTTATACTCAATAAAATTTCAGTACATGCAACTTTCATAGCATGTTATGGTTCACGCGTCAATCTCGTCACTATTTGAGCACCCATTGTTAAAGAATTAAGGCATATAACTTGCAGAGAAGCTCAATTATCCTCATCATTGATTCAGCAATTAATTAATCTAATAATCAAACAATGGCCAATAAATATCAATAACTGTCAACTATGAATTTCAATTCAAACTCATTGGCTCATAACTGAGGTAAAGTCCATTTTATGCTCGTCTAATTTAAAAAAAGAAACCTATTAAATAGAAATTAACGTCTTACCATAACTATAGTGATCGTAAAGAAAAATATCATTGGAGATACTTTTATACTACTTGCTTTTGAACGCCAGCGTATCTCGAAAATTTCAGATTACATTATTCATTTTAGAATTTTACACTTGAGAGCCATACAGAACACATGAGCCGTATAGCCATAAACTGAAAGGTAGGAAAAGCGTTGATATTAAAAATACTATCTTTCCTAATTGTACTTGAAACTCGTCGTTAATTTCGAAGTATTTTTGAAAAATTGAAACTATGCAAGTAATTTATTTTCGAAGAAGTTGAAGCCTAATCACGATACTATGAATCCTGCATGTAAATTCACATCTTTAAAAATGTAACTAAGCGCAGATTTGTTTGTTCCTTCAATTAGTGCTGTTCTCAATAATGCAACATCCGCATTCAACTAATCGTGCATCCTGAGAAAATGACAAAAAGTAGAGTTGATCAACTTGACTTCTAAGAAGCTCTTGATGGAAGATATCGCCGCTTGCGCGTAAGAAAATAAGAGAAGAAAAATATAAAAAGAAGAACAACGAGTAGCAGAACAGTTTGAGCGAACAAAAGCAGCCAGTTGCTTTCCTCGCGGCGGGATCCCGTTAAGACAGCCGGATGCGGCTTGTTTTCGCGACGTTTTCGCGGCGCCGCTGGCCGCGCCGAAAGTGCAGAAAACCGTGGCCGCGCGAAAATAGCGGTAACTCGGTATAATGCGATGCAGTAGCGGATACGTTGTTACAGTAATGCGTTCGTATCGCGCGCATCTACGCACATGCGTGTCACGCGCGTCTCTTCTCTCCCTGAAGCTAGAACAATAGGTTCCCGCGACTGAAGGAACGAGCCCCGTACCGTCATCCCAGCGTCCGTCGTTTACTTGATGGCTTTGTGGGTTACAAGTGCAATTAAACTTCAGAAGCCTTACCAGCGGAATTAATCTAACCTAACGTTGCTACAGAATAAAAGAAAACAACAAAGAGTTTACGAACTGAAATGGTAAACAATATGGCGAAAAAAATGTTTTAAGCTATTCTTTTGATGGGGAAGAATATAAATCCTTTTACCCCTAATAATATTTTCATCGTATTCGCGTAGAATATAGGCGTTCTTCGTGCAGAAGAAACACATTCTTTTACCATTTATTCTCTCTCTAAATCTGTACAGGTGGTAAAAAATGGATGTCCATAACGATACGATAATAAATAATG
Organism: Bombus vosnesenskii; assembly: GCF_011952255.1. Taxonomy (NCBI): domain Eukaryota; kingdom Metazoa; phylum Arthropoda; class Insecta; order Hymenoptera; family Apidae; genus Bombus; species Bombus vosnesenskii. Next base: position 307,869 of record NW_022882923.1, read on the forward strand.
TAAATGACATAAATAACAGAAATTTTTAGCTCTGTCAATTGCATCGTTCGCTATCTCAACCCCTCAATTGCAATTAAACCGATTAATTAGCAGAAAATATCCAAAGTAAAATAAAGGTCCAATGCACTTCTTCTTATATACGCACGAAAGAAACAATTAACAAACGCGTATCAAACTCACTAATCTTGTATTTCTCACGTCATACGAAGACTACTAGATCACATCTAATCCTCATAATAACTACTATGTAATATGCTTAAACATAGAAGTTCAGCCTATCTTATTTTCTTCCCATCGGATCCAACAATTTCCATGCGAATATAGCGAACCTCATGGAAAAACGTGAGGCATGAAAGAAATATCTTTCAAGTGTCCCGCGAATTAGTATCGGGGCAGTGGCCACGTAGAGAGCAAGCAAGTTCACAGCTCGCAACCGGAAGCACGGTTCAAGTGTTACTTATATCCCTTATCGGGACGCGGCGGTCGTTGCGACTCCATGAGACGGTTTGTGGCTCATTGTCCACGTCCGAAACGGACGGCGCAAGGCCGTATAAATATCGGGCCAAGCGTATCGCGCATGCATATCGCTAGTTTCCCCGCGGCTACTCTCTCTTTCTCTCCATCCTCGTTTTCTTGGAGTAAACGTTAGCCGAGGTTACAGACAGTCGAGTAGCTGCTACCACTACCATAGACACCGCTACCGACTACCACCAACCGTGTACCAAGTAATTGGTACAACTGTGCCGGACCTAGACATGGACAAAGTGGGAAAAAAAGTACCGCTATTGATGAGAGAAATACATTGAACGTTAATTCGAAACTGTTACCAACTGATTTCAAGGAACTGTAGCCTCCGAATAGAAGGGAACGCGGTGAGCTATTTACCGAACGTTTCACGCTAATTACCGTGTACCAACCCGATACGAGTACTATCAAATAAGACGACGTGTGTAAATAAGACAAAAATATCGCATGACAATTGTTAAATTTAATCGAAGTATCAAGAAAAGTTAGAAGTTGAATTAAAATAGGGCTAGTGCCATGTTTCTTCTCAAAGCAATGACTAATTCGTATTTCGTAATCGTATGCGTCCTATATACAAATGTACATTTGGTGAATATCCACAGAGTTTGTTAACACGTTGAAATCATGAGGGGTACTAACGATTAACACTAGTCAGTGATACCCGTTACATTAAAAGAAATATTCATATTTCTAAAATTCCAAATGATTTCAGGCAATGTGCTAAATGTATCATATAAAATGTATTTAATTAATGCTATTTTCTAACTAAAGTAGGTATTAAAATTGTGTATAACAGTGTACCATGCAGGAGCGAGCACTGTAGACAAGCCATACAAAATTTCACCAGTCAACGTGTTAAGCCAGGTGAAAGACAAAGGCGTCTGAAGAACGGTGGTGCCTCGAATTTCAAGAGTTATCATTCTGTCCATCTGTAGGTCCCGCTAATTTCTCCGCACGCCGGCATGGCACCCCGCGTTTCTTTCGTTCTCAACGTTATCATCATCGGTCTTTACGAGCGCATTTGCATCGGCCCGGAACCGCTTCTGAGTCGAGCACGACTCGCTAAGAAGAACAGGAAGAAGAAGGGGACGTGGAACGTACGAGGGAAACGCGAAAGAAGAGGACGAAAAAGAAACGAAACAAGTGGAGAGCGGGGAAGGGGAGGACGTGCGAACGGCGTTGCTTAATAACCCGTATACCGATTCGCGTATGCTTGCGATCGCTCTTCTATGTATATGTGTATGTGTTGGTGTTCGCGCGCGCATGTTCACCCACCACGACTTGCAAGACGAGTAAACGCGGTTATACTATACGCGTCGCGCTCACCAAGACGTCTGGCGTCGGCGCATAATGCGAGCGGCACGTAATTTCGTCGATTCTAATTGCGATGAGTTACAATTAGAAAGCGCACTAATTGAAAGCGTTTCGCAATGCGCGATGGCGCAAAAGTTCGCGGATCTTCGCGAGCCGTGTGATTTACTGGCTCGACGTGGGATCCGACATTCGTTGCGAGGCCGTGCCTTCACTTCGAAACGCTTCGATTTCGACGTCGATCGTTCCTTTATGGAAAATACTATCCTACTGAATTTTAGGTCATCGAAGATTCAACTTTGCAATTTTTTTCAAGTTCATATGACTTCAAATGGATGTTATATTTCAATAAATGGTATTGAAATATATGAGATAATTTTTAAATATTTGATTTTAATTAACATTATAATTTTACTGTCTCTGTATGTTCCTCCGTTTTCATGAGTATAGTATTCCAAAAAGGAAATCCGAAGAGGTATAAAGACGAAGGAGAAGCGAAGAGAACAGCAGGACTAAAAAGAAGGTTAGGATTTTAAGTCATCTAGAAAGTATGATTAATCCTTTAGCTACCATGCAACTATATACAGTGAGTGTCATTGGTGTAGAACAGTGCATACGAGCCTGCTAATCCATCTCATATTTCTATAAAACATTTATAATAGATTTTGATAATATTTAATGTATTACACATACCTATTTATCTATAAAAAGAAGAACATCGCACCAGTATTGAAATTAATTATTGAAGTATTGGAATTAAATAAGTATTGAAAATGTTTGTTCCGAAATATTTTTATAGGTAATTATGACATAAAATAACTAGAATAACGGCAGCGACCTCTCAAAAAGCATTTCGCATCCTTTTTAGGAATCTTGGCTCGCGATATAGGTTATGAGTACACATAAACGAAATACATTATTGATATCTGTATATACTTAAAACAAAAACACACGCCTCCCTCTAGTTATATAATCTTCCATATCAAAATCTCAAAATTATAATAATATCCTCAATATATATAATACCTAACTGACATATTCTATACAGTATGCAATCATTTTGCTCGCAGTGACAATCATAGTAAATGAAACATCGTCTACAAAAAATATTCATATCCAAAGTATCCAATACCTAGGAAAATGATGATAAATATAAAAGAAAAAAAAAAAGAATCAAAGTAAAAATAAGTGACAATCATACCGGAATCTTGAGTCAGGAAGGATGACGTTTGGGAGAGGTGTCCCAGGTAAAGAGGCACATTTTTCCGAAGCGGATTCGTTCGAGTCGTATTAAACCCACTGAGCGCTCGGAAACGCGAGAAACGTCGATGTGCGTATGTGTTCATTTGTATTAAATTAGTTTCTATTCGATTGGTCTCAATGCAACGCTTCCGCAGAGACTCTACCGCGGCGCAGGCACGCACACACCGAACGAGAGCCTACTTAAAGGCTTGTACGCAAGTATCCGTTTAATGCTCGCCTCTAGTGGCACACCATCGAACCACGCTATAGTTCCACGTGCGTGTATGTATATATATTTATACATACGTGTGTAACACTGGATATTACCGACACTGTACTTGCGCGTACTTAGCGTACACTCACGGCCGATGCACAGATAACTTCACCGTGTACACCGTAGAAACGAGAGTTACGTCGAGGCGTTCGAGGATCGCTTTGCTTTACGACCGTTTACGTGCACCCGGAGAATTCCGTGGCGGTGCGTGCTGTTGCACGTGCACGCTAACCTAGAGCCTCTTTTCTCTTTCTTCCTTTTTCTTCGGACCTCTCGTTAGAGGGGGTTTCAACGCGGAAACTTCGCGCGCAACTTTCGATCGGTCGCGATCGTGTACGGCAATTAACACGTTCGGTGCGGAGTCGATACATGTATCGAGAAGCAAGATGCCCTCTAGTTCGATACATGTATCGATATCATTCTTTCTTTTTGTTATTTTTCAACAATCTGACGTGTGTTTTAACTTCTTTCAAGAAAAAGCAATTAAATACAATTCTTTTTTATTGTTTCGTCGCTTAAAATAAGAATTATAAGAATTCTACCACATTGAATGTTTTAAGCGAGATTCGATATCTCGCATTCTTCCGGATATCGACGTTATGTGGGATTAGCTGAAACGTGAACTGGTTAGACGTTTCTTTCGAACGACTTCCGAAGCAATCTCGCGGTCGTTAGAAAACATTTTCTCAGTGGGAGACGTAATGATAGTGTTCGTTGCAAATCTGCAATTTTCTGCGTAGTTAAGTCGGAGGCCTTACACTTGACGCGGTAATAGATCGTGGTTACTAAATTATTTACGAAAATTCCGTATGTGTTAAATATTCTCTATAACCTTTTGTTTTCAGCTCGAGCAACTGGTGATCTTCCACTTCGTTTTAACACAGTTCAGGTAAGTGTCGGAGATTTTTCGAAGAGAGATGTTTCGTAAAAGGTATATGTATCTAAACGATCGGAGGGAACGAATTTATAGGGAGTTTTAGTGACAAAAAATCATTCGGTCCAACGAGTGGCACGTGGACACTGATAAAAAATAATTTAAGGGACGGTTTCGAGGCGTTTAATCGCATGCTATCTGACCGGATGAACGAGGAGAACCAGTGCAGGTTGTTCCAAATGAAGTAACAATTGTGACGTATGGCCGTACCGATTACGAAAGTTCGATATTCCAGGGACTTTTGCGCGCCGCTAACTGTTACCGATTGCAGTAAATTCTACGAGCGATGCCCACACGACGCCACAATAAATTTCCGCGAGCGCGTACGTTCGTGAATCACGTGCCGCAGCTGGTATTGTCTAGAAAGAAGAAACTCGGTCTGCCGTGACGCGATTGCACGGTGTTGCGATAAATTTTCCATCGCATCGCGATGTCCTTCCGAACCAAGAAATACAATTTTCCGATTTCCCGACAGGAAATCATGCCGTCAATCAACTCAACAATAATCAACTCATCACGATCGATTCGTTCTCTCCATAATCGTTCTTTCTATACATAAAAATGGCGGCTATGTAAGTAGTAGAAATTAATCCTCTTCTCATTTTATTTGTTTGCCATTCTGCTATTGTACTCCATTGTTATATTATTGCATTGATACGAAGTATATTTATAAGAATTATTAATCTTTACTATGATCTTCGTAGTAGCGTTTCTGAAAAAGAATCTATATTTATAGGATACACAGAAGTCTATATAATAATGGAATTTTTAGAACTGCTACTTCCGCAACATCAAGGTCGAATTGTATAGACTACTCAATTCTTATCTCTCCCTAAAAGAAAACAGAGAAATTGACATTGTAATATAAACTTAAAATCCTTGTATCTTTGAAATCCATCGCGAGCTAGTAATGAGGTTTTTAGAACCGCAACTTCCGCCAAATGAAATAACTTTTTCTTAACTAACCAAGGTTGAATCACATTACTGAATTCTTAATCCCTCCTCTTTGTTTCAGAAAAAAAAGAAACCAACATTGTTTCTCAAAAAATGTAAAAGTTTAGTCTACCGTCCCAACCACGTATCCAAACAGCGGTCTTAACCTCAAATCGAATCACCGTTGACGCACTTCGGAGCAATGTTACGGATGCTAATTAACGTTTCGCAAGTTTCCGCGACAACGGCGATGCAGGTGTAATGCGTAAGTGCCTAATGCGCGGAAGTTCGGCGCAGACGGACTCTCGGTTAGAATTGAAGGAACTTTTCGGCGAAACGATAAACCGATTTGCCAGGCTGACGTTAGTTAGCCAGACACGGGACAGCCATATTCGCGCTTCGGCCATTATCCTGTTTCGGACGCGACTGTAATTAAGCCTGTTTCCGGGGATTAGCGCTCGCCCGCACGCGCGTTCACTCTCTTGCTCTCACTCCAGGACTGTTCCCTGGCTTGAGTTCTCTTTCTTTTTGGTCGGAGTCCATTACAGCCCGGAACAACTACCGGTCGGAATAGTTTCGCGTACGAATGCGCGCGAAATCATGTCTCCTGTTCAACGCAAGACGACTCAATCCTGTTTTTATTATTTCGTAGGCTTCTTTCTTATACGCATTACAAGCCTTGAAAGCATAGCTACAGTTTTCCAGAATCTATGGTCTAAGCTATTTGCTACGTTCATGCTTTCGTTATTTGGTGGCAAATGTGCAGATTTTGTCGAAATACAGATTTCTTAGTAGTAGAGTTTATAAGTAGATATAAGAGTACTGATTTTTCAGACATCATCTGAGTTTATCGATCGAAGCTTCAAATAGAAAACAGTTCGCTGCATTAATAATATTAAAAATATTTCATAGGCAATACCTTCGGTTCATAGCCAATATCTTATCACATACGTAAAGGAAACTAACAAGCATGCGTTTTGATTTCAGAAACAAGTTACCAATGTTTGACATTATAATAACGTAACGTAATAGAAACAAGCATCGAGCATCTTCGTACTTTTACTCACTCCAAGGCAACAAATCTGAAACCTGTCTGAATAACAGGTTTGGAAGCTCTAGTGTCGAGCAAATTACAGAAGTATTTAACCGTCCAATAAAAGTAGTTTAACCGGCGAAGAAGTCTAATAACGGTCATTTGATGTAGTCAATAAAATGATCGAAGACCGTCCAGCGTCGAATTGTCTAGGTTTCCCACGTGTCACGGGTTGCTGCATTTCCTAGCAGCGGGTGGTTAAGTTGGTCCCGGTGCACCGCGATCGGCCAGTGGTTTCCATGAACGGGTCCCTCGGCGGAAAGACGACCGGCAGCCCCACACATTCTTCACAAATGGGCATCAGGGTTGTGTGTATCGATTGATGTCCGCGCCTTCCTCATTAGGAGGATCGGTCGATTTCGTAGGTGCTCTTTTGACGCGATCGCGGCTTGCGATCCGGTCCTAAAGTGGTGACGCAACGGTCGAACGAGACCCCAATAGGTCGAGATGAGAGCCATTGTATGGCAATCTTATAATTTAGACAATCACCGATCAATTGAATGGGCCTTTACTACTGCTATACATGCAGCGCCCGTACACCGGCGAGAGTGAATGATGAATGAATGAAGGGACAAGACCGAATGAATGGACAGATAGTTGGCTCCGCTTAAACGTTCGTAAATAACCGGCCGCTTCATTCAATTACTTTCAATCGCTTCGAGCCAATAGATACAATTTAGAAAAAAAAAGAGGAAAAATAAGAAAGGACGGAAAACAAGAGGCCGTGATGGACCGCGGTGAGTTCCGTGCAGCTACGCGCTGATTCCGACAGTGCATGTGCGACGTTGTAGGAAGCTGATTGTGAGGATCTGTGGGGATTTCGCTGTTGACAATAGTTGGTTTGATGATTACAAATATACCGTGATTTGATACTACTTTCTTGCAGTAGATATAGAGATTCGTGGAATGAAATAGGAAATTTGGAAAATACAGAGATTAGGATATAAAAATACGCGATTTGTTTAAAAGTCTAATTTTCATTTCGTAACGATCATTATTTTTATACTGTAGTGATTTTGATGAAGATTTTGATTAAAACAGTACGATATGGTAAAAATGTCTTGTTTTATCGCGCTGATTTTGATCAAAATGTAAATCAAAAGATAAAAATATTTTATTGACTAATCTGCACGCGACGTGTAACAGAAAAAGAAAGCAATCGATTTTATTTTTAATTCGTCCGGCACAAAAGTTCCGAAGAAGATGTTCGGTAGGTAGGTGCCAAGAAATATTTTACGATGTCAAAGATTTACGACGGTATTAAAAATAGCTGCATACTCCCGACAAGCGTGGTTTTTGTGCAATATGATTCGCATTTATTTGTATAAATTATACACGCCATATTATTATAATCATCGTCACGCGTGACTTTTACGTTGGCATCGATTAATAAAAATTCGTCGGTGTAGTATTTCCTTCTCGTGTAACGATTAAAATAAATTATTTGCTATTTCGAAACGTCGAAGGATGTTTTCACTGATGCTCAGTTCAAAGACAAATGCGAACCGACGTCCGTGTAAATACACAATCTACCGCGGACAACGTCGATAAGATAATTTGATCGAAAGTCCCGGTCGAGAGAAAATTACACCGATCAGCAGTGTCATTAACGAACCACTAGCTGACTTGGATCTAAGAAAACACGCAGTGTTCGGACTGAAGAAAATCTCATTGTCTAATAAAAATCCTCACCCAAATATGTGTTTTTCGGTTTACGAATTTTCTTTTATTAAAGGGGATAAATGAAAATTTTGATATTTTACGTATCTATTACGATACTTTTTCTTTGGAAAAGGAAAATTATGATACTTTGATGGAATTATTTTAAAGCGTGACCTACATACATTGCCAATTTTTCCTTCCATCCAATGACTCTTATTTTGATTTTCTTAAGGTTAGATTTCTAATTTCTCTAATTAATTAGTCGTTTAATTAATAAATTTCCATTCTTTGACTGATTAAAAGTCAAAATTTTGACAATTTATATGTCGACATTGAATCTACGCTGTACTAATAATAAAGTATAATAAAATTCCATCATGTTGCAACTTCGACCATTGCCACTTCAACCACTTCAACCACTTGCAATTAATCGTTGGATCACGTCACTCGCGAAGAAGACGTCGATCAGAATCTCTGCTATCTCGATAGAAAGGAGAGGGTAACTAATAATTAGAAAAGCCTAACGCTGTCAGGCACGCGATTTCGTCGCGTGGTTGATGGCCGAAAGAAATCTGGAAACGTGAAACTGAAAGGCAAACGAGTCTCTATGCCGACTTAATGGACACCGATTGGTACAGATGGCCTTAGACGGCTTTCATACGGCCACGAGACTTGCGCCACGTCACGTCCGGATGAATTTATATGCGTAAAATGAGATGGTCGGGGTCTTGATTGTCGATAGCGAGTTTCCTTTACCACTGCGCTCCGTTCCATCCAATCGATTTTCCTCTAAAAGTTCGATATTATCGATTACATTAATTGGCAAAGACTAATTATGTCGTCGTAGCAATCTCTTATCTTTCTGTGTCATTTTATTTATACTAAGGACAACCTATAATATAATTATGTTATACAATCGATCAATTTTATCGAAGTTAATCATTTGATTTCCGAAAAATTAAACAACTCGATTATACGTTTTAAGACTAAAATGATGAAATTTTCAGAAAATTGGGTTATCAGTTACATGAGATAAAAACGGAATATCGTTTATATGTGAATCGTTCAAAAACAACATCGATTAATTGCACAAATCGAGAAGTACAGAAAAATGATGATGTTACAAAAATTGTTTTTATAAATTTATCTTAGAATTGACCATTATTTATGTCAATCTTCATACGACGAACGAACTTATAAAACTAAGTTATTCAGAATCGAATATTAATCATGTACTTATGTATGTAATGAAATTAACAGACAAATAAAAACCGGAGTTGATCAGTTTGGCTTCTAAGACACTTGCTTGTTACATCGATATTGGCTCGTTCCTATTAATTTCTAGTTAAGAGACGACTTGCCTAACAGGTCAAAACTCCAGGATTATTTTTCCTTCGTGTACATGATCTCGAGCGTTTCTGTTATGTGCAGTCGTACGGTGAACCGTGTGATCCACACGAAAAATAAATAGATATTCGTTAAATCCAGCGTGGCGTGTCGACAATTGAATTCCCGAAACGAACATTCGGACGGAAGAGCGTTTGATAAGCAGCCGGAAGTTGGTCGCGGGCAAACGCCCAGCTTTCCTCTCGACTCCGATAGCGGACAGCCGCTCCAACGAACATCACTCGATTCGCTTCGAGTCCACTTGCCGGCAGATTCGTTTTCGATCTATCAATCTCGAGGGTCGAGCTCGTGCTTTGATCTATGAAAGCAATCTTATCGATGCGCATACGATATACCGCCGATGCATATGTATTTGCTGTTGCAGCCTCAGAGCCTCGAGGAGTCTGTGATATTTGCTTAAGTGATTTTGTTACCTTTATGGGGGATTCACAATGCTTTTATTGATACGTAATTGTTCGTCAGAATGAAATACAATTTTGTTGTTTCTTAATTGCATCCTTTACCGATCGCGATATCTTTTTATAATTTCATACAGAAAGTAGAATAACGATGTATCTGAAAGGCTGTTGTATATTATTTCTAACGGATAGTAGATTATATTAGAATAGTAAATACCGTGTTTAGTTATCGTATGGGTTCGACAAGCATTTTGGCTTCTAGGCGATGATTCACTTTACTCGCTGTTCAATTTAAATGAATACAGATATAAAAAAATTGTGTATTTATTACGTAGTTAACTTTCTCGTTTAAATTGAGCTTTTCAACGATACTAATAGGGAAAAATAGAGAACAGCCACTTACGAGTAATCTGGTACCGTACAACTCGAAACGTACATGTAAAACTGCTTGCGCGAGAACGATGGGCCATTAGGTTCATACGCAATAACTTAAAAGGATAATTAAACATCGCTGTTTTTATATTACACGACATTGTAATCTCATTGCGGTGCGCGGGATTCGCGCAACAACATCGTGTAACAAAGCTAATCGCCGTTCGTAAAGTAATTCCATCAAAAGTCAATTTTGTCGAGTGGTGGAATGAGGTGGTGGTCGGAGCGGCTGGAACCGTTCACCATTAGCAGCGATTATTTGCAGTCATTGTGGGCCCGTTTGAAAATTACTCGATCGAAACGCGGCCGCGGCTTCACGAGTCGAATAAGCAACCGAACCGATTAATCCGTCATTCTGATTTATTTCTCCGTTGGCGGGCCACGTTCGAACATGCGCCATGCGCTGCGACGAGTAGCGTTATCGCGTGACAAAGCGCGTATAGGTGAACGATAGACGGTCCGTCGCACCCGTGAATATTCATCCGACCCGCTAATTGGCGATACGATGACTATTCATGAATCAACGATTTTCAATAGCTGTTATTTGACGTACGAACGAAAGGCGGAGCAACAATGAGCGAAACGGGGCGAGGAGGCGAGGGGCGGCGCGCGCGGGTGAAGGAGAAAGAGCGCGAGGGGAGGCCTGAAGGAAGATGGGGGAAGGAAAAAAGGATTCAAAGGAACGGGCAGAATCGACGGCAGAAAGAAGTTCGCTGGGGTAAGGGAGAAGTCCGAAAATCCAGCCAAAGATAGGAATCGGATAGGACGGTTCGAAATAAAGGACTCGGAGAAAGATGGGGCGATGGCTGAAATAAATCGGTCTAGGACTACGTATAAAGGAAAATGTTCGACCTCGACGCGTCCGAGACAATGAGTCAAATGGAAATTTGTTGGCAGAATAAAATATTTGAAATAAATAGATTCTATTAGAAACGATACCTAGATAGTTTTTGGAAATGTAGAAGTTTACAAATTATATATGCACAAATGAAGTGTTTAAATCGCGTGGTTTAATAAACGTTTTTGGAGAAACACTTAATCCCTTCGTTCCTATGTACATCTGTCTGAAGCAAAAGTTTCGCTCAGACCAAAGTACCAGATATGTATATCAATATCTCGTTATTTACTCTATCGTTGTAGCTAATTCTTTCGTGTTTAATGTCTCTTTATGATCTCGTAATCCCGCGTATATATATATTAAACTAATTTAAATACGAAACGTAACCGTAAGAAACTCATTGAATATATAGCATGATCTGAAAACGAAGACAAAAAGTCTATCTATCCAAGTACCGAGAAAACTCGGGCAAGGATAATAAAGAAACGAAGGCAGAGAGAAGGAAAGCTCGCATAGCTAAGGCACGTTTATATTTGTTGATTGCAGCAATATAGCGCAAATTATGATTCTCAGGTAATTGCTCGCGCGCACTGTTCCTCCTTTGCTTCTCTCTTTCCTTCTCTTCCTCGCACTTTCGTCGTACAGCTTTCTTTCTCTCGCTTAGTTCTTCCCTCCTGCTCTGATAATCACGCGAAGTAGCCGCGTATGCAGTAATCGCACATGTCGAACATAAATTCGTGCGTGCACCACGCGCTTGCGTCGGCAAACAGCGACGCTCCGCAAGAACGCAGACGTGGTGCCACCCCCGCGATGCTCTGCGACGCCCGACCCCGTCATCGGTATTGGTCATCCTCGATGACAAAGGAATCGACGCGTGTGCTGCTGACAGATCATTTAAATCGGTCGCCAACTGCAGCCGGAAAGTGGATCGTGAACGTGGCCCGTTTCGTTCCGAGATTTGACGCGTTAGAATAATGGTATTGTCGTTGGTTTTGGTCTAACCCCATTTTACGAGTAATTTTCTAATGAAATAATACGTACAGGAATTTTTGGAACGTTGACATGCTACGATTTGCGTCATGATTCCGATACAACGTTGTTATTGCTAACAAATTTTTCCTATGTTACAAAATCGTTTACAAACTGATCGCGGATGGGTGTTAGGAGTTTGTTGCAAATGAATTGTAGAAGTTAAGGAGAAGTTAGATAAGAAATATAAGGGGAACGTAAAAGAGATTTAGATAGATAGGAAGATTTAAAGAGTACGTAATACAGAATGACTTTTTAGTGACTCCAATAGTTGTTAATAACTTCAATGTCGAGTCTAAGAATGTACAGTGTTTTTTTTTATATAAAGTATACTGTTTTGATAAATATCTCGTTAATAAGACGAATGAAATTAAATACCGCGAATAAAAATCTGTTCTGGAATAAGAGAGACCGAAAGAATAGAAAATGTCTACTTCCGTCAGTGGCAGTGATAGTACGAAATAGATAAAGAAAGAAACATTGCTGACACCTTCCATCTATTAGGTTGTCCGAATAGTGTCTTTCTTTTACAGACACGTCCTTTACAACGACGCATCTTTATACAAACATGAAACCTAATCTGTCGAACGTTATGATCTTTATCTTGATAAAACAAAATGGATCATACGTAATTCGTAATAAAATAACATAAAACGAAAAATGTTGTGTATCTATTATTTGCTTATAAAACGAAAGAAGCTTTTTGGACGACCTAATACTTAAGAATTGTCACGGATTAACATATGTACGTAAATTATTACTAAAATCTCCTTTCTAGACTCGAAACGTCAAAGTTGAAATAGTGAATGATAGCAAAGAATATGAAATGATGTGAGAATGGTAGCAATACAGGGTACCGATGCACGACTCGCTGAGAAAAGGTGATCAAGCTCGGTGGAAAATCGAGCGAACGAAAGTCATGTGAGAGGGGCGTCATTCCCTCAAATCGAAGTTTATTTAGCCTGGGTTTACGGCTCACTCTGGATTCACTTAAGCTCGAATCGCCGCAGGAATCGCAGCGATGTCGTCCCATGCGATTCGGAATTTTGGAACGGTTCCAAGCGACCTTTGAATAGTCTCCGAACGCGCGGCCACGTAGAAAGGGGAATGTTAGCGATCGGAGGCCGGCTCGCGGAAAAATTTACGACGACAATAAACTTCGTCCATCGTGCGGGGAGCAGGATTATAAAAAAGCGAAGAAAAAAGACAGAAAAAGCAGTGTGGAGGAAGAAGAAGAAGAAGAAGATGAAGAGAAAGATGACGAAGAAGAAGAAAGGGGAAACCGGTGAATTGCAGGTCGCGAGGCCGCTGCACAATTATCCAAGGCGTTTCGTTCACCAAACGTTCTCGCGATGATATTCACCCCTTATGATACTTGTGATTGATCCTAGCGCGTTTCTACCTAACAGCGACTGATAAATTGCATGATAGTCGAGACTCTGAGTTCGTCAATGTTGTTGATCTATGTAATTTTCTTTGTACACGTCGTGATAAACGTATAAATTAAACATTCATTAATTTAGGATTTATCTGATACTAGTAGACTGTAAATATTATGAGAGAAGTGGAATTTCTTATTTCTTCTCAATATTCTGACGAGTATTATGCTCTCGATATTTTTTGGATTTTTTTATTCCGTGCACCTTCGCATAAAAATGTACAGAGAGTACGGAGATTTGATAATTAACAGTTGAAGAGTTACGTAAATGTAGGTAGGTTCAAAGAGATTTAAGAAGAATAGTTATCATATATAGGAAATGTAGATTACAGCTATTTTGAAATTATAGGTATTCTACCGTAGAAGCAGATAATAGAATGAAAGAATTCAATGTTCACTGTTGCGCATTCGTCCGCTACAATATACTTAGCTTGTCTATAAGGAATCTGATTTACAAATTATATCTAAATGAATATGCTAAGTTCTTAATTAATGTAATCCGGATACCTGTTACTGAAGAAAATTCCTCCAAAGATAGATTAGATTTTCGCGCATATACACGGGAAAGTATTCCAAGTATTCATAATGGTTACTTAGAACAGTCTACTGCGTGTCTGTTTAAAATTACAATGAAATTTTATCGCGTTCGCTTTGGATCACCAGCTTTAATTAAGCAGAAATTTCAAAACCGCGTAAATTACGGCGTTTCACCGTGGAAATTTTTGTACTCGCCGGGCTCCACTTCCAAATCGGCGATTTTGAACAAAACGAGCGAAAGACATGTTATATTCGTATCCGATGGAGAAGCTCTCGGACGAAGCCATAAAAAATGTCAATTTTTCCCAGAGGACGAAGATGATAGACATTGAAATGGAAGTCGAAACATCGTCCCCTGCCCCGTACTCTTCCCACCGAAAAAAAGAGACGAAAAGAAAATAACGGCGAAAAAAAGAAGAGAAAACAATCCCGCGCTGCTTGATTTTCGATTCTTCGTTTCGACGAATGGCGGACACAATAGCGTGGTTGCTACCCCTCCGGATGGAGCAGGGCTGGCAAATATTTCGGAACGCGTTCGCGTGGCCGGCGCATCTGTTGCACGCACACGCGTGCCAATTTGCGATTCCTACGTAGAAATTAGCGACACGTAGCGAGTGACCCTCGAGCTTCCACCCTAGCAGCCACGGGAGGGGTGTTTAAGGGGTTGCGCGGGATAATTAACTCGGTCAGTGCCATACGAAATTCGAAACTTCCGATGGATTCCTGAAAACAGGTGAAAAATCACTCGTATTGCAATGTCCAATCGATCAATGATATCGACAAGTATGTAATAGATGATTTTGTGAATTGTAGAGACTCGACTTGTTCAATCGATTTTTAAGAGCACATCGTATTTTCTTATTCGTTTATGCATTTCGTATAAATTCAGACTTTTATAAATATTCTATACATAGATATAGCAGTTAAATTTGTTTCTATTAATAAATATCATATATAGCAATTAGTCTATTTTAAATATTTTATATATTCTTGGGTTTTATACGCGAATTATTCTCAGTTCAATAGGTGTAATTAATATGCTATTTTTTTGTACCTCTATTGCTAACTACGTGACTTTATTTTCAAATTTCGTTTAACGCTTGCTCGTTTAACGACACCGATAAATTCTCTATGTGCATGTATGTATAATGTAGATATATTTGCGATGATATTAATTGGTATGAAAAATTCAGTAATCGTGAAACATTGACCAAAAATGGTCAACTCGGCCGATAACGTCGACTGAGAAAAATTTTTCGAGAATTCGAAAATTTAAATATGTAAAATTTGTTCGTGGAAGGAACGTATAAAAAAGCCTTGGTAATCTGGGAAACGTAACTGCATCCATAATAAGCAATCTGAACAAGAGATCTCGTCGGGGAAAGTGCATTAATCGAGAAATAAAAATATACGTATACAGATACTCGTGCTCTGAAATTGGTCGGAACGATCGTTAACCGCTTTGCAAGGGTTACAGTCGCCCAAATTACGTCGTGGAATTTCGTCACGAAATTTCGAAAAATAACAGGGATACCTATGTGGCTATTTTAATGGAAAGCTGTTAAGAATGTTTTTATTTCGTTGGTTTTCCAGTGACGCAAGTAGAAAAGGTGAAAATTTCTCGAGAAAATTGGATTCGAAATAGGAAGTTTAAAAAAGCGGAAATGAAAAAATCTTTTTTCTTTCTAGAATGTAATATCTTTCGGTTTCTAAAATATTGAAAAAAATATTCTCTATATAGCTTAATGTTTGATAAAAGGGTTAACATAGTTTCCGTTAAATAATACGATTCTATCAGGCAGTTAAATAATTTTTTATTAGGTTATTAATATTTGCAGTTGTATAAAAATTGAGGATTTTTTTTAGACTCGCGTCACTAAGCTTCTAACAAACCAAGGATTTCTCCACTAATATAAAAGTATAATTCATTCATCATTCATTTATCCTGCGTAATAACAATGAAAAATCAACGATCAATTAGAAAAATATAGGCAATCCAATTCATAGAACGTTAAGGGAATTTGAAAAGCGACTGACGCAGATTCGTTCGAAACGGACGTTAAATCAAGCGAAATGTCATCGTCATCGTCATGCGCGCTCGATGGCGTAGTCATTAGCTGTCATTCGCTAAACCAAAATGTGCCCAAGGTTTCCCGGCTGTCTCGGTGTCACAGAGAATTTTCTTTTCCCCTCCAGAGCGAACGACTGCAGAAATTCTGAGAAACGCTCATTAAGGCTCGCACGAGACTCGCATTTCGCGATGCGTGTATCCCGATATTTTTAGAGTGTGGGTGAATCACTGTTTGGCGGGAGAGCTCTACGGCTGCGGCAGTTAAACCGCCGATTTCAGAAATAACGGCCACGGAAATTAATAACCGAGGTATCGTTGTATCGCGACTGATCGGCCAACGATCGAATTTTCCTTCCTTTTTGCTCCAAACGACCTCTCGTCGTTCGCGTTCTCTTCGAATGGAAAACGTTAAAGAAAAATCCATAGGTAGTTTCTTCCGATTCCTTAGCGATAGATGTTTCAATTTAGGGATTAACATTTCTAGACTTTCTCGATGGTAAGATTTTGTAACATCGTCAAAGTTTCGATATTTATAATTTTGCACCTCTTGTTCTTTATTTATGATTACAAAAGACGCGATACAGCGATGCAATTGATTTCCTTATCGTCTGAATGTATGTGGAAATTTTGAATAACACATTGATACATGATCGATACAAGGCAAAGTTTATGTGCTATAATCCAATAAGAAAGAAATTCGATGCTCCAACGAATCGAGTAAAACTTGGTAAAATCGATAAATATAGTAGCCTACATAAATATTACAATTTGAAATTATCATAATCGCCATGGTCTACCGTTACCATAATTCCACTTAATTTCCAGCAAAACAGCAGTAATTTATATATTTAACACTTTGACAAATATCGCATTCAAAGCATATTAGCGTGAACCGTGGCAATAATTTACCCAAATGACATAGTTCGTGGATAGGGGTAAGAAAAGAAAGAAAAACAAGACACGGTATAAATTACAAGAACACCTGTCACAGGTAAACCCTAACGCATGATCAGCCTCTATAAAACCACCCCCGTTGTTCTTTCCCATGTTCGAACGGGTTCACGTGGTGTTCGACACTCGTTACGTCGTTCGTAACGCGTTTTAATAAGGCGACGAGACGAACGGCAAATATGCACGCGGCACGGTGCACCTGCGCTCGATTCTAGTCACCACCTAAGCGGTCGTGTTGCCTGCCGGCAGCTCGTAAAACGGGTGAACCTCGGAGGTCTAGACCAGCCCTGGACTAGACCAACGAGACGACGCATCCGAAATAACCCTCTATATTCTATTTCGAGGCCGACATGCCGCGCGATACAGTTTCTCGTGTCAGTGGAATACGGCAATGATTCCCTCGTTGGCCCGTTTTCATGCTCGCGACAATTGTCCCTTCGCTAAGCTTGACGTTTCTCGCTTCGTAGGCAATCTCTGATCAAAATTTCTTCTTCTTCCAACATTCTGCCATGCCCTTCAAACTTGGCCGTAACAGTGGTAAAAATATTGCTAATTGGTTTTAGATCGAGATACAGGATCGAGTGCCGATCCTGTATCTCGCGCACACAGCAATCGGTATATATCTTTGGTAAACGATTCGTTTATTTTAACCACCGAAGTAGATCTAAATCTTCCAAAATTTTCTCAAAATTATGTAAACGATAATAATCTCCAAAACTTTCGGCGTTCTAATTGCAAAAAAAGCAAAAAGAAAAAGGGAATAATATTGCTAAATCTAGTACACCGTTTCGCTATACTTCATCCAACGTTCATCGCGTACGTTCTATACATTTCGACATTCTTCGATTGATTTAAAATCGTCGGATATATACATCTTCGTTACCCCGTAGATCGCTTTTCTCACTTTGCTATGTCGAAATTATAAAGTACTATATTGTAATCGCGAAGCAGCAATTCTACCGGAAAGCGTCAAACCTATTATTTCTCTGTATTTACACGGAGAAAGTTTTCGCCCTGGATGCATTAACCCGAAAAGAATCGATCTAATAACAAAAGCAGAGCGCGTCTCCGTCGCTAGTGACTTAGCACCCGACAGACGAGTGTCCGCGCGGCTGCTCTTCTCGCCGGCATCGGAGCACGCGTGACTCACGTCTCCGCGTCTCGGCAAGTGCCGCCGCCACTCGGGGATCTCGGGAACCGCGTCAGGGATCCCCCTACTCCCATTCGGATCGTTGGCGCTGGTGGGGGTACGGCGAGCATGGGGTGGGGAGCCGGCAGGGGAAGCCGAGTCATGGCAAAACTTTTGTCCATTCACGGTCGACACGCTCCTAATTGGGAGTACGCTTCGTGGTCTCGTTCCACGCGCACGGCCGCTCCGTGGAAACTCTACCGGACGCCGGTTCTGTCTCTCCTCTCCGAATTTTCAGTCGCACGAAACGCGCCTCCGTCCCTTTCGCGAACAACTAATAATTGGCGTAGCAGCGATTTTTCCAAGGCTAGCACCGGCTGAATCACGCATTCGCCTAACTCCACCACGGGAAGATGACGGGAGAAGTGGAGTAGGAGGGAGGGGGAGGAGGAGGAGGAGAAGAGTTTCGTTAAAAATCGGGAAACGTGCGGCGTGACCTCGCTTTTGGCCGCCCGCGTAAATCAATCCTCGCGAGACGGGCATATTTTTGCCTGACTGACGGACGAGCCAGCAGGAATTTCTTAACGAGCGCGTCGATTCTGGAATCACCGTCGATCGACACACTGCTTCGACGCGCGTTTCTAATTTTCCAATTATTCGTCTGTGGCTGATGCGTAGCTACGATCGAGGCAAAAATATGGGAAAGTTTGTACAGGATAGGATAACGATCGATAGGAGAATCGATTCTCACGAGATTAGATATCAATGTGATGGAGCAATTTTTCTATGCTCTACGCTACGAGTAGAAGTATTTTTTTTTTTTTTATAAATTACCGTAAGAGATACCGTTCTTCGATCATCTTTCGATGAACACGTATAATGTTATCCGCGGAAAATTGAAATTTTTCATGGTTAATGATACGCATCTAATTGTAGGTTATAACAGAGAAGTCAGATTTTCCATAATGGACAATAAATTTGTAGAAAATAATGCTTCTTACAGAATCTTGCCTCACCTCGTCTGTTGATAACGTTAGAGTATCGTTAGAGTGTTGCTACAACAATAATTTTACCACCTTTAGCAAACCTCCAAAAATAAACGGTACAATCTAATTCGAGATTTGATATATTCTAGAAGATCGGAAAGTTAATCTCAAAAATATAAACAAATTATGTATTTGTCTTACGACAAACAGAAACGATATTTAATCCTTAAAACGACTTTATTAATTCGTCCTATTTCTCGATAGTAAGTCAACATTTCTTCAATCAGCCATTACATATCGACGAAAAATGTTCCGTTTTCACGCAACATCGTCAAATCATGCATATGTCATCGGAGTACGGCTGTCAGCGTTCCAAGAAACCGAAACCGTTGACTGAGTCACCGCTCGCTACTCCACGAAAGAATGTTCGTTTCACCCTGAAAGAATAGCTGGGAAAATCGTGAGATTGCCTGACCACGGTTTAATCACGGTCGACGGTTGAACGACGAGCGGGTTGGCTTTTGGCGTTTTCACTTTCCTCCGAAACGTGTCAGCAGGTTATACCGCTTCATCGATCCTCTCACTACGACCTTTCTGCACCGCGTCTATTGCGATTACGTCCGAGCGAATTAAGTCGGGAAAGGGGACGTGACGACAAGCTTTGCCAATAATTGTCTCCGCGTTTCACAAATATCGACGTGTAAAATTTCCAAGCAGCTGTTAAAAACGAACGACAGAGACGACGGTACGTCGACAAGTTGGAGGAGCACGCGTGCGAACAATGGAAACTGGTGAACGCGACGAGTCTTCCACTTTCCGGGCATTCGAGCCACGTTCCGGCGTCGTTAACCCGCGGCCTAATCAATATACATAATTATGAAACTATGTGGCATTAATAGTGGCGACCCGGTTAGCTTGTAATCTTGTACCGGTACGGGACTAGTTCGCGCGTTATTAAGCGGTCGTATTTTATCGGGAGCATCTAGCCGACCGGCACCAACGCTATGAGAGAAGATCGTCGCCAGTTTACAGTCAACCTCAACCTATAACATACGCGCGACGTATTATTCTTTGTAATTTAGTGTTTTATTCTTCTTTCCGTTGTTGGTAATTTTTCAGAGATAACTGGTAACATCGACAGCTTATCGAGATAGACGTTTTCTGTCGATAGAAGCAATGACATAGCCACTCGAATATAACGAGAGATACATCAAGTGTATTTTCGAAGAAATTACTTTTCAAGATTTTGAATACCGAACGCGATATTATGTTTAAATTTAGGGAAAGATAAGTTACGCGTAGCGGAGTTTTCCAGGTGAACGTTCCCTAACATAGAACGGGTTAATAAACTGAAATACTAGGAAAACACGTGACGTGTGATTTTCGAAAAATTTAGTTTCCAACACAGAGATTTTTAACGACCAAGCGAACGTACTTAAACTTGGAAGAAAATAATTTAAATCACGTTTCCAACGTATTTTCACGCGCATATATTAGCCGTGTGTCATCTAAACGTGAAATTTATAATTGACTAATGTAGCTATATAATTCAATTATATTCCAAGATGATTACACGATAATTCATGGGCCTAGGAATTCAAAGATAATTAAGTATGTAGATGATAGGCTTCATGGACCAGGGAATTCATTAATTCTAAACAGTATTTCCATAATAACGACGAAAAATTCTGAATATGTATATTTTGATTGGTCGTAAGAAGAAGAAGCTTCTGCGTTTCGTATAAAATATTAACTGTCAGGAAATAGCAGGAGATGTGCAGAGCTGTCAACTTTGTATCGCGTCTCTTCTCGCTGGTTCGTGGTGCAAGGTAAATAAATAACCGCATTTATTCGCGTTACAGGTTCGCGTGAAATAAAGAAATTGATGGCGGAACGAGTTTTGCCATAAGTAGCGCGGCTCGAACACACTTTAAAAAGAAAATCACTGACGATGATAAGCCTCGGTTCGATACAACGGACAGAAAATTTGTATAATTACGCTTCCGTTAATTTCGTAGATTAACCCGCTTCGTGTTCCAAACGTTTAGAAAATATCGTCGGCCTGTCTTGTCCAAGATATGCAAAATCAAGAACAGCTTGTAAAAATGTCTCTCACGTGTCAGTCGATAAACCAGCGGAACTAGGAAATGCTTCTATGTCAGTTCGTTTATGCGGACTATCGTCTCTTTCAAACGACCAACACACCTCTGACAATTGCAATTTTTTTCAAACTTCTTTCAACCAGCTATAACTGACAAACACTTGCATACAACGATCTCTATCGTTGATAGCCGATTTTAAGTCGATTTTAAGACGAAACCAGTATCTTTATGACTACACGGCGAATGTTTATACAGATTCGTATTTTTATGGTCGCGACCAAACGAGAGATTTGTTTCACTTGCTCTGGATATTTTCTATAAGATTCTGCTCCTTTGAATTTCTTTCGATTCACGTTCGTTAGAAATGTACGAAATTTAGACGCTTCTGTCACCTTTCGAGATACACGGATAGGCAAATATTTAATATTATCAACAAATAAATAATTATAATTAATTCTTCGCACAAAGGGTTTGACGAAACTGACCAAGGAAAGTATCATTTTTCCCGAGGCTGAAATTCGTTCGCCGAAAGATTCTCGATGATAGGCTACGACTATAGAAAAAGTACAACGTCCTCCTATGGCGAAAGTGACACTTCTCGATTGCCTACACATAGCAGCACGACCATTTCTTTACATACGCTATGCAGAAAGAAAATGAGGTTGTCAACCACTGTATGTGGGCCACTTTGCCGCAAGTCGGTCAAGCCATCCCCTAAATCGCTGAACTATCCTCGAAACAGCAAGTGCCGGGGAAACTTCGCCACCCTCGCACCCTCGTTGAAACTCGGGGTCGGCCAAGTGGCCGGGAACCTGACCGGCAATTATCAGTGGAAAGACTGACGGCAACGTGATTCGATTTGAAAATTTGACTTGAGAATCTGCACATCACGATCGATCCTTTCTAATCACTAAATATTCCTTTACTAATTGCTAGTCACTAAAAAATGGTAAATTTCCATGGTTGCTATGGCTGATGGGAATTTCAACTGTCAGCTACACTGTCACCGCACGATTTCTTATCCCGATGACGATAATTGCAAGGTTTGACGTTGCGATCACACACTTGGGCCCCGAGTCACAATCACATTTATGGTTGTCGCGCTCCACCGGGCCCGGAAGCTACAAGTGTCCGCGGTAAACCGGGGACTGTGCAGCTGGAAACGGAGCGTTTCCCTTGGGTGGTTAGAGGCGATCGACTCGAGCGAACACGTTCGAGGGTGCAGAGGGTCGCTGCTGTATAATATCTGTTTCTGACGACACTGATGGTATACACACGCGCGTACCAAGATAGAAGAGAGGATCACAGAAAACACGAGATGACGCACGTCGAGCACTTACCTGTTGCCAGAACTGGGCGAGCAGGTATATACGCTCCTTCTTGAACAGCCAGTCCATGGACTGCATGGCCTGAATGTCCAGCGAGTTGGCCTCCGCAGAGGCCTGCATGCTGGCCAGTGCCGGCGTGTTCAGGCTGGCTAGAACGGGCTGCTGGAGCACGGACGCGTTGCTGCTGGCTAGCAGATTCGCGTGGTACACGGACGGTGCATCCTCCGAACCGCCAGTAGCCAGTAGTTGGGCCCCTATCGGCGCTGAAGGCCCCTGGAGGCCCAGTGACGAAGCCACTTTGACGGCTTCGAACTTCTCCGCCGGGCCCAAAACTGTTCCCCTTGGTTTGCCGGCGCCGCCGACGCCTCCTGGGGCGCACGCCTCGGCCGGCGGGCCCGTCGCTACCGTCTCTTCCTGTTCCTTAGTCCCGGACACTGTCCCGGAACACACTGGACCCGTCGCACCACACACTGGCCCCACGGTCACACGAAATCGCACAATGTCCCTTCCGAGTTCACCAAAGTCATCGACGTACGCTCCTGGCTCTCGGCACCAGGTGTTCTTCGAATCTGGATTCAGGCCGGACGTCAGGCTGCCCGTCGTCGTCGTGCTGCTGCTGCTCTTACTACTCGCGGCGGCATCACACCCACACTCGCGCGGAAAAACCGACAAACATATAGGTACACTGCACGCGGTCACACTTCACTGGCTCCGGTTTTTCCCTCGTCTCGCCCTCGTCTCGTCTCGTCACGTCTCTTCTCACGGCTGACTTCAGGAAGAGAGTACGAGACCCGTCCTAGCAGGCTCCTAACCTGAAACTAAGAGCTACCGAACGACCGATGCGATGTCTGGAGGAGGTGCACGGCCGCTAGAGGGGATTGGGCGGAGCACGGACGGCGTGGTGGGGGTCGGCCGGCCCACCGGCTGCCCAATCCCACGCCGCCCGGTTCTCCCACTCTCCTTCGCGGCCCTCGCGTTCAGAGGAGAGCGTGGTCGCGGTGGGGATAAGCTGCGCGGAGAAGGGAGACGCCACGGAAAGGACCGGAGGCTGGCTAGGTGGTCCCTACCAGAGCGGATCTCATATTTTCAGCTCCCCGACCGCCCTTTTCTCCAACCCCTGCCGATCGTCGGTTCCCTTCTTCTTTCCTTCCTCTTTTTCTCCCGACGTCTCCCTCCTCTTTGTATCTATGTTTCTTATTTTCGCCCCCCTCGTCATCCCCCCGCTCTTTCTCCGCACCATCGAAACCCCCAGTCCCTTGGTCCGCGGTGGTCCCCCTATCCCCTTACCCACCCTCCACACGCCCCATCAACCCACCCGACCGCCCCGCAGACAGTAACCCTTCGATTGCTCGTTGGTGACTGAGCGTTACCTTTGTTGCGAGCGCCGTTACGATTTTCAGACGTTCGGCCACACCAGAACGAGGTGTGATCGAGTTTCGAAGGGGTTACCGATGCGCCAGCACCACCGGGCTTTTTTTTCGAAGCGCAGCCCTGCCACCGACACGACGCCCTCCATCTTTTTTTCTTCTTCGACCCCTTCGCCACGGAATACCGCGATCTCCGGCCCTTTGCCCCTTCTGCTTCTCAACTGACTCCATGTCGCAGTCAACTTTCCGATACAAGAGTCGTTCTTCGCCTGAATTTACTAGCTCGAAGCGACCGCTTGCGCTTGAACGTCTCTGCCAGAACGTTTCTTTCCTTTACGATTTGTTTATGGAGAATCTCTTCCGACGAGCGATATCGATCACAGGCCACGAGGGTACGAGACTAGTTTTTTCCACGATATACACGTCACTTTTTTCCTTTTCTTTGTCTTTCTATCGTTGCTGAAATTCACGCGTGATAATTGAAAACTATTAGTTGGACGTGGAACTTTCTCAAAATTCAGGGCAATGGTTCAACACGTGTACGGCGAATGCTCGCGGAGATTACGCCACGGCGAAAGGGTCGAACGTTTAAGCCTGTGCTCCCCTCGCGTTTCTGGCGTCGACAACGATTTTCACCGAAAATAAAAGTCGCGGACAACGGAACGCAGGAGAACACGAGGTCGATAGGAACACCGCGAAAGCGTGCGTTATTTGCGTTATTTACGCATTGTGATTAGCGAAATGGGAACACACGCGACAGCCCAGCTTCTTGCGAGAATTCACTGCCTTTATTTCTAAAATAAAGTATTTTGTAATCGAGTTGAAAATGAAAATTGCGAATTGTTTGAAATTTCTTACATGTGGAATGGTCGAAATTCAGATCGTAATAGTTTCTTACTAACTTTCGGTTACCACAGAATTCCTGGTTTCCGGGAATCTCAACGACGTGCGAGTAACTTTGATTACACTGTGTTCTTGCACCAACTCGTATCTCTGTTGGTATCCTAACGCACTCGATACGACTGTAATTTGGCTATGATACTTTCAGAAAATATACAAAACAATTTCGATGATCTGTGATAAAGATTTTGACGAAGAAGTTGATTCGTCGAGTGGAAAATACGTGGCCAAGTACGTACGAAACATGTCACGATACGGTACGTATTTTCTAAGACAACTACGAGGAGATTCGAGTCGGTGGCCAATGATTATAGCAACGTTTGAAATTTGTCGTTCAGCAGAGTTAATTAAACTTGACACGAATGAAGGATAACAGTAGATCTAAACTTGAGGCGAGATCAATATTCTCAATACGAAGAAAAACTTGCCTGCAATTAAATTCCTAGATAATTCCAATTACAATTTCGAATCAAACAACGTGTACTAAGAAATCCTATAACCAAATGAAATCCTGAAGAAGCGATAGTGCAGCAACGCTAATGAAAACTTTCGAAAAAAACTCCAACCACTTACCCTCTTCCATCAACCACCATTGTGTGTTTCAAACTTGGCAAGTTTCGTCACAACTTTACATCACAATGGTGTCCTCAAGATTTATAAAACACCGAGAATGTACATTCTCAAAAATACTGCAATCATTTTTTAGGGAAAAATAAAATACTCGTTGAAGGAAAAGATGGCAGTTCTGTCGAAGGTTGGCGGAAAATCGAAGAATCTGACGGATGAAACGATCGTCGAAGCAACGTCCCCCGATTACCGCAAACCGTGAAAGACGCGCGGCTTCCGGCGAACGCGTTAATCCGCGTTACCGTGTTAAGCACACTTCGTGACAGTCGAGTTAACTGGCGCCGGGTCCTGGATAATGCAACTTTAATTTCCGCGGCGTTCGCCGGTTACACGAGTTAATCATCGCTGGTGGATGATAGTCGCTGTTGACGCGGAAACGAAAACAACTGTAACTCGATTCACGCCACCAACGCCGCTTACTTGTTGCTATGCCTTTCGGCTCATCGATTTCCCGTGTCATGGAATCATCGATGTTTCACGTCCGAGTTTTGTTCGAAAATTGCCCATTTCGGACGAGGATTTCATCGGGCAGTCTATTCGTCGATAAACTCGAGCTGAGGAAACTTGGCGGAAATAAGAAAACGAGGGAAAAAAATTCAGCCAAGTTGTAGAAAATTCGCTGGTCTAAGAATTGAACGAGAATTGGAATTTTTAGGGAGGAAGAACGATTACGTTTGGTTGGTAAATTTTGATGAAAATTGTTGCCTATTAACGGAGGAAGCGTGTTAATTAATGTGGAGCGAGCGAAATAAACGAGCAAAATTATTGCGTCTGCGAATGATTGACGAAAAGCTGTCCGAAATGAGAACACGCAATACAGAAAAAATGGTTGTTCTTATGCGATAAAAAGGATGTAGATAGCAATCGGTATAATAATCGTTAAATGCGAATTTTTGAACGAATTATCCAAATATGCAAAATACTCTTCACGCAGCAGAACGAAATATAAACGACTCTCGATGGGCAAATTTTGAACCGCTTAACGCAATTTCTCGATATAGAATTTATCGAAATTTATAAAAACGCTCGTTAGAATGAACATTTCTCAACTTGCTCTTCCATATGTTTCGAAATTGGTAACACGTCGAAATTAACCGCAAGGCAAATTGCAAAGGAATTATAGAAATGACAAAACGTCGAATTTCTCGGATGGAGGAGGCGAAACGGTCGTTGCTCGATCCAGAGATGGCATAGGGAGAAATTTCTGCCGGCGAACGTGTATACGTGCGCCGCGTATTCGACGAGACACAGTCGGCATTCGCGAAACGCGTCGCGAAAATTCGTCGCAGCCGCCCACGAAAATACTACGCGGCTGTTGACTTGTCACCGCGTGCTTTACGATCACCCGATATAACGCAGGGATTAGTTTGTCAACGCGGACCGGCGTGCGCGTACACGCGCCGCGTGCATCGCCATCACGCGTCTTCGCCGACCGAGCGCAACACATTGTTGCCGCGAATTTCGTAACGATCCCCGCGCCAATGAATCGCGACGTCTTGGAATTGTAAGACGTGGAATTCCACGCGGCTCGCCTCCGAGAAACCAGCTCGTCTCTCCCCTCGAAAGTCACCGAAAACCGACGAAAAATCGACGAAGAAATCGCCGATGAGGAATTTCTCTATTCCGCGATAACTCGATAACGGGAAAGAAAACAACGAGATAACAAATATTCGAATTCGAAGAAATACCTCGAAGATATTAATGAAACCGATTGCGAATTATTGCGAAAATTCTTCTACCCATATGTAACAGTATTTGCTAAAATAATTTCTCTCGTGTGTTCTTTACCTTGTACAAGTACCTAGTGGTAGTCTGAAGGTATCGAGTATAATAATCTCGAATTTTCCTTCTCACTTTTCAATGTCCACCGAAGAGTAACAGAAAAGAAACATTTTCACAAAACCGCACTAGTATCTTTCATTACGTTCTCCATTACATACGTTGCACCGAAGAACGTCTTCCATCAAATGGTTCACACACACTGCGCGGGAATATCGTTTTGCTAAGCCTGTTAAGCACTGAATAGTCCCTTACACCCCCTTATCGTCAACCACCCTAACCAACCTAAACACCTATCACTCACAAAATACTCGAAAACATCATCCACCACTGAAATACGTTGCAGCAAAAGTGGAGCGTAGACGCGCTGTTCGATCAATATCGGGCACATCTATCAGAAAGAAAAAAGAAAGCCAGGGGGGAAAAAGATTCGAAGCTGACCATGAGCTGGCCGAAGAAAGGGGTGGTTAGCTGGCGGATGGAAGAAAAAAGAAGCGATGGAAATGGCGAATCTGGATGACTGTCTCGCCGGTGGAATTTCGCTGGTCGCAGCACCTGGACTCGCTTTCTTCTCGCGGTCGCACGCTACTCAATATACTGGTCGACGATAAACGACAGCCCCCGCGGCCCCTCGCGTCGCGACCCCCGTTCGAAAAGCAACGCGACGCTATTCGAGGGCGATTGTAACAATATCTTCAGGCGAGCGAAGGATGCGCACAACACTACTAAGTTCAAGAGCCGCGCTCAGGGACATGGCGCGGATTTTTTTTCGTCGGATAAGACGATCGCTGCACGCGGGGTTGCTGCACGCGAAACGGGGGTTCCGAGCCGAGCTTTTCTGTCCGCAGCGGCAGACTCGAAGAACACGACGATGAGATTTTTCATTGGTGCGCGTAATCTTCGACGATGCACTGGTTTGTTGCGCTGGAGAACACGTTTTAGGGATGCTTTTGTAGAAAAATTGTATTATCTCGGTTTGACGTTTCTAGAAGAAAGCTAATAGCGCAAGGAAACACGGTTTTTGAATTGATTCAAATTTGATCTGTTCTCTTTAATTTTGAGCGTGTCGAACGTTTTGAAGAGGAGAGCGACGTTTTTAGAGAAGTTCGTAGAGGAATTCGTTACTCGAAGAACTGTCAGGAATGTAGAATCACTGAATTTTTGGAGGAAAATTCGGTTACTTTCGACGAATTCGTTAGAGGCGAGAGGTCACTCCGAGGCAAGTTCTTGAGGAAGATTGTTTGCAATTAAACTGACCGAGCATGTGGTGCACTTGGTGAAAAGTATTTTAAAGCAGGAAGTTTCAAAAAATTCGCATGGATGTTACGAGACGTTCTTCGGGAGATTAACGAATTTTCTTCCAACGAAATTTCCAATCACTACCATTGCAAAAAATCAACGACTTGGATTACAGTCTCTTAGAACGCAACAAATTTTTATTTCCTTTCAGCGACAAGCTGAATCGACGAGAACCGAATCAAATAAAATTGTCCTCCACGAGAACCACAGAAATATTCCCCGGACTAGAGCAGTCCCAAGCGGAAAATTCGTCAAATTTTCTTTCCAGACGAAACATTTCGACGATCAATTCTAAACTGTCACAAGCGTCCCTCTGCAAAAATTTCTCTTCCAAGGAATATTCATTGCAAATTCCTCTGTACCATGTACGAGCTATTCCTTGCACAAAAATGTATTTCAAATAGAAGAGATTCAACGTACAAAATCGTCGCACGAATCACTTCACGAGGACGAATTTTCAAAGGATACCACCGAAGAATACTCGAGAAGAATATCCGAATCGACGAGCGACACGAACGATTCGAAAACAACGATGAGATGAACGACAGTGGTATTTTCAAGTTGATTTGCTGGTTCGCAGTTTCTTAGGACTTAATCAGCTCTGCGGCGTAGCTCGATGCTGGCCAAGAACGCCGGCTAGATTCTAACAGTCAGCTAGGCGCTATCACTCGGTTCTCGGGTTCTCCGCGTTCCTTTTTCTCTCTGTCGAGGCCGAGTTGGTTGACCGGTCGAGATAGAGTCGAGCAAGCGACGATCAGGAATCCGTCCGATGGTCACGTTCGAGCCGGTCGCGTTTCGGCTTTCAGATAATCCGAGGGCACGGCTGCACGTGCGTGCGCGTGAACTGGCTGAAGATGCTGCGAGATCGCGATCAAAGGGCTACCAATTGCATTTCCTTCACGCCAGACACGATAACAACGAATAGAAACGAAAACTAAACATATTCTCGCGATAACGTCGACCTTGCTGCGAAATCGCGATGGGGAACACAGTTCACAGCACAATAATTAGCACAAACAATCACCTGTGCACTCGCAGCGGTCCGTTGGTCGTGGCACAATAATCGTCGCATGCGAAACTCGCGATCGCGGCCAGTGAAGGGGTGGGGAGGCTCTCCTAACCCTCGGTTTCCTTAGTCCACGCACCGTACGCGGCTCCAGTGCGTGCACGTAGATCCTACTGGGCCTGTGTTCTGGCCGAGACTAACTCGAACGCTCGGCTCCTGCAGCCCTCGCAGTCATCCCTCCAGCCACGCACTTTTCCACCCCGGCGAAACTATTGTCCGTGGCCGTGTATCCTCTTCGTTCGTTCGTTCATCGAAATCCGTAGTTTTCTCGCGGTGACGGATTGTCGCGTGGAACGAGCGTCCGGTGAGTGCGTTCAATGGCAACGTGTCGCATCGCGATGCGCGAAGGCGAGCGTCTCACGCGGCCGCCAGCCACTTACGGTTGGACAAAAGTTGAGCGGCGCGGCGCCAAGGGACGTCCGCCGCGCAGGCTGTACGGTGGCGCCACGGCGCGGCCGCGCGGTCAAACCAGCCGCAGAAACGCAAGGGTGGCCACCCCCACCACCAGCCGGCACCCCTTCCAGCAACGGCCACGAGGACACGATGCGCTGTATCAGCTATCGGAAGTATCGGTGACTTCAACGGCCTGATCGGAAAGAAGGGTTGCGTTCCGCCTCCCGTTGCCTTCGGATTCCAGCGAACTTTGCGTACCAGCAGGCTCATTCCTGGCAGTGATTTGTTGCTTCTTTTATGCGTATGCACTTTCACACGGATTAGTCGCGTTGCTGTTGCCAGGAAATGAGATATTTTGTGTGGAAGAGCGGATTACGGCGTAGTGGCGAAGGAGTTTGAGGCAAGTGAGACTGATTTTAACGTTTTATTTGTGAGTGTTCTTTCGTTTTTTTTTCGTACGTATAGTATCGTGTAAGGTGAATTTTAAAGATTTCGTATGAACAATGGTATTTTGTTTGAGGAAGTCGTGAGCTTTGTGAGATTTGTAAGAGCAGTGGTATTTGAGGGAATGTTACTTGCGAAGAGGATTGTTGAAGTTGCGAACGCGTTAAAAATAATTTTACGTTTTGTCTTGGAGATGGAAAGTACTCTGCTGTTATTAAACGACGATCGTGATATTTAAACGTTAATTACGAAAGAGGATTCTTTCGAGGAATTAGTAAAATAACTACGTATCCAATACAGAAAATATGTAATGATTTATAGCGTGTCATAAATATCGGCAGGTGTTTCAAGTAACAAAACCAAATTTCAACGACGATGGTAATAGCTTTTCTTAAGATATATACGTATGGAGCTAAAATACATCGGAATTTCTGTAACCAAAATAGAAATACGTATATGATCTTTCCAGACGTTTAATACGAAAATGATCGACTTGAGGTGCTGCGTTTTCTGGGCAATTTGGAAAATACATTTCCATCGTGCAGTAAATGTATCAAACATTTTTCGGCACAAAACTAAGGTCACGGTTTCCCTACCTTGAATAAGGTTCGTTACGAGGAAAGAAATAAGAAAAAGAGAAGAGCAACGTGCAATTTTTCACCAGGGAATTGTCTTTCGGTTTGCTCTATCGAAAGGAAAACTTTTTTAGATAACTTAGATAACTCGAAAGGAATTCACGTGGGTCGTCTTTCTTTTATACTTCGTACTTTGTCTTAGGAAATTTTTCATCGCAGGAAAATGTTCCTGAATATATTTCTTGCATCGAGTAGTCTCTTCTGGCGGAAAAGTTCACGTGGACTTTCCATTTCGAGAATTAGTTTCGAAAAAGTATCGTTGAAAGAAAATACATTCCAGTTGATCTCTTATCTTGCGCTTTTTATTGACAGATGGAAGTTCGTTCGTCGTAATTTTTTAAAAGAAAGAATTAACATTTGCGATAGAAACCATAGTAGAGATAAGAAATATAAAAACGTTAATAATTTTAAATATAATTATGACAATAATAATATTTGTATGATATTGTAATTTAATTGTTATTAATATATATATAGTCATTGCCTATCTATACATTGTTTCGAGATCTATATTTTTTAATGAATAATAAATAACGTAATTTTACTTGTAAATTACGTTCTAGAATGGATTCAGGTTTCGTAACACCAATTTCAGGATTATAGAAATAGTCGTAACAGTAATAACGATGTTAACTGCTATGGTAACAGTAATTATTAATGTCTGTAGATTACACATTGCGAATTATTCATTCATCTATTTGTCTATGAACAGAATGAACTTTTCTACAAGAATTAGAATTAACCTCTGTAATATTTCACGTATAATTATTGCAATTTTTCCGTATATTACATTTGCAGTACGATTAGGGAAGAAATAGGATAGTACATTCCATTAACACAAAAGGGCAAGAATATGGAAATACAGAATAAATTATTTCTGTCCGAATAATATGTAAAGAAATCCATCGTCCATTGTCCAGTTCGTTTTACCTTCACGTGACTGTGTTCGTTTGAAAAAATTTATAATAAGAAATTTTCATTCTACCTAAATAGTTTTTACTATTTGATATAAGTTGAAATGGAATTTATTAATATAAATTTATCGTAGAATTATAATTCTGCTCTCACTATATACAGGATAGATGTAGAATGATTAAAACAATAACTCAATATACGTTATAAAAGGTGGTTTATGTTGTCATAAATGACAGGTTAAAAAATGTACAACTCGCTAGACGATATAAAACTGAATCTTTCATTTTCCATTATTACAGATGAACAAACGCTTGAAACTTGTGCAAAATTAAAAAAAAGCATTTAAATCATCAACAACGTATTAATTACGTTCTCTTTCATCACCGTCCAGTTTACGTGGTAATAAACCATAATTTTTATACAGCTTGTCACTTTTTATTCAATTACTATCCTTTCTGCATTAAAACAACAATGTAGGTCCTTTCTCAACAAGAACGCAATTTATCTTTAACCTATTAATCGGATTTTCGATCAACAGCTTCTATCGATCAGAAAATAAAATTTAAAAATTAATCAATTTCATATAGCTCAGTTTTAACGTTTCCAAATATAAATATAATTCACTCCTATGTGTCAAATGATATAATTCGTTAAAAAAATATGGAATTCAAAAAGAAAAAAATTTAACATATTAATTATTAGAGATCAGGAAGAACTCCTGTTAACTAACATTCCTCGCTTAACAAATTAAAAAAGCAAATAATCCGTCACAAATTTTCCATAGCTACGCGGTACAAATTCCCCGTTCTCGAAACACCTAGTCCGCAAAAATTTCCAACAGTTCGACAAGCTCGAACCTAAATCAAAGTGAATGGAATTTCCGATGTGCCTTTCCGGTGTATCTTCGTTTTGAAGATGTTTCGCGGGATGGCCGCGAGTTTCAATGAATCCAAATGGTCGTAGTTTAGCGGGCACGGTAACGACAGAAAATACTAGGGGCTGAAAACGAGTTCACGAGGGTGGCGGGCAGGGGGTGGCGGTGGTGGTGGCAGTTTAGCTTCTGGCTCCTTTTTCCGATCATATCGGGAGTCAAACCTCGGCGACAGGGTGGGAAAAGTGGTGCAGGAGCATGCGCCGGGAAAGGGTAAACTTAGGCGCAGGTTCTAACCCCTCGTGATCCCCCACTACCCGGCCGCTTTCACGACGATCACACGACCCGACGTTTTTCCACCCTTATCTTCGCTCGCTTCACCGTCTCAAAAACCTGTATAGGCACTTTCATAGCTTGCGCCGCGAAGATGTCAACGGGGATGTCGCTTTTTTCTCTCTCCCCCTCCACTCTCTCTCTCTCTTACTCACTCTCTTTCTCTCTCTCCATCTCTTTGTCAAGAGTGGGGGACGACGCTCGCGATCGTCGATACGGGCCTGTGTTTCGACCACGGGAACGGAAACTTTTGCATCCTGCTCTTTTACTGGTAAGCCACTCTTTTTCCTTTTTTTCCGTATTTTGTCATGGGTGTTTGGAATTTGAGACATTTAAGCAGATCGTTGGCGTTGCTTTTTAAGTTACTTTCTTTGGTCTTTGGCTGTTGGTCAAGGAAGATTCGTAGTTCTTATTAGTTGAAATAATTTTCGTTTTGGTGTTCTTTGTATTTAATGTTCGTTTGTTTTATTGGAAATTATTCGTGCGGTGAATAACGGTACGTTAGTCGGACATGAGTCTGAATGTGTGTTTATATTGTAACTTGTCGCGAGTTTTCAAAACAAGAAGAAATGCAATCAAGGTAGAAACAATAATTAAACGACGTATAATACCTCGATTTAGCCCTAAATCGTTTCGTAACTCGTTCTCTCAGAATTGTGGTTGCACTGTATTTGTAATAAGTAACTGCCTGTTAGCGATATCAGTTCAATACACGTACACGGTGATACAACGATGTCGCAACTTGAATGCTTTTTATTACTTAATATACGTATATTGATAATTACATATTTCTTTTCTTCTTAATCACTGAACATTCAAGTGTAACCAATTTTACTAATCCAATTATGTATACGAAAACAAGGTAAAAGAGCGCATGTATTCGATATGATGTTTCTTTGATTGCACATTTATGTACATTGAATTGCTGTACACTCTGGCTTTATCGTTATTACCACATATTTACGATGGTACACTTAAGGTAAGCGTCAGAAGCAAGGTGGAAAGGGATTAAAACGAAGTTTTAAGTTATGTTTGCCACTTGATGCCATTCGAATGCAATTCTTAGGATCTCACGAAATAAGATCCAAGTTCTTTGCGTTGGGCACGGCCATCTGCTGTGCATTACTTTCCTCTGAAAGTACACAAAGAAACTCTTCCTTGGGTAATGCAAAGCCTTAAATGTCTGTAACGGCATACTTTTCATGAAGCATTTACACTTGTCTTCTTATTAAAAAGAAAAAGAAACTTGAACAACGATATTTCGCGAAACCGGGAAATTGGCGTACACTTTGAAAATACGAGTCTACGTACTTTAACACATGTTCAGGCTTACTATAATTTTAGCATTACGCTTACCAACCTTGAATGTGCATCTCGATATGTTATATACATAAAAAATAAATACGTGTTACATATATAATCTGTGTGAACAAATGTATTAATTTACACGATATTACATCACGTACAACATTTTTTAAACATTCGTGAACGCTACCATAAACGCGTCAAGCTACAATCTCAAATAGAGTTTTACGCGTGAACCTCTCGGAGGCCAAAGTGACCAAGTTTTAATTAGTTTCTTAATTTTATTGTATAAATACATTGATCGTCAATTCTGAAGGAACAAATGACTTACTTTTATAAATTCATTCATTGCAAGATAATGAAATAAATAACGAGAAATTCCAAGACAGTTACAATTTAACAGACAATTTTCGTGACATCTTCATATTTTTGTGCTTTCTAATACATGGAATTGATCAATATGTTTTCGCAACGATTCATACGATCTTTCAATAATGTCGAAGCAAACCTTGTAGTTATTAATTTTTATAAATATCTGGATACACTTAAATACGGACACATACTTCAAATGGAAATAGCAAAATCGGATGAGAAATTGATATGGTAAATTATGTACCTAAATAGCGAGATCGATAGATGCGTGTCGTAAATTTTCATTTCAGTCACTTACATGCGTACGTGCCATTTGCGATTTTAACTGCAAAATTCCGATTTTAATGATCCTGTAATAATTAATTCCAAGACGATCAACAATTTTCACGGTCGGTCGCATTGACATCTAAGCG
Source organism: Bombus vosnesenskii (assembly GCF_011952255.1). Lineage (NCBI taxonomy): Eukaryota > Metazoa > Arthropoda > Insecta > Hymenoptera > Apidae > Bombus > Bombus vosnesenskii. Next base: position 343,208 of record NW_022882923.1, read on the forward strand.
CAGCAAACGTAGTAAAGACGGGAAGCCGTGCATTACAACCTCACACAGGGCAACAAAGTCTCGGATCCACGTTCCGTCTTTCCTCCCACTTGAAATCCAAAATGACCCTGAATGATCCCGTCTTGTCGTCTCGAGCCACTCCCCGAACCCTCGGAAACATCAGGCCGACAAAGAGGAGAGCAGGGAAGGATGCACGATACACCTGATGAAACGGTGGTCTCTGTGACTGCGTCCCGCAGCGTGACCCATTGTTTCCTGTCGTTCTGTCGAGAGCCAGGGCCCGTGGTGCGTTTACTTTCGATCATATAATGAGTGGCAATGTAGGCCAGGAACGTCTACGGAATCATATTTCGCCGTACGAGGCGACACTCAATACCCGGCCCGGAGTCATACAGAGAACAGACGATTAACGCGATAGCGTTCCGCGTTTCGCGGAATCCAAGGTAATCGTCGCGTAATAAAGAAACTGAAACAGCCGTGTCGAACTTGCGCCGCATCGAGGACATGCGCAAGAATACCGGAAAATCACAGTAATTTTCGTTCAGACCAATCAAGTTTTCTGCAATTCGTCGATTTCTCTAGATTTGTTATTCGCTAAAATTGATTCCTTCGAGTTCTTTCGGTGTTCTTGTCCTTTTTTTTTTTTTTGTTTCTTTTTATATAAATGTGATGGATGGCTTTTGAGGTTGTTCGAGTATAATTGCTTCGGTGTGTCTTTTGATAGTTTTGTTTGTTCGTAGTATACCACATCCAGACAAGCTTTTATTTTTAATACGATATACTTAGGTTAATTGTAGAGTTATAGACGGGATGATTTGTAATGATTTTGTTCTTTATGGTTGCTACATTTTTTTTTCTGTACCGATCACTTGTTAATTTTATGCTTGGATTTATAGTAAAATATAGGGAACGAAACAAAGCATAGCTTTAGTATAGTAACGTGAAAAGTGTGAAGATATTAGATTTGGATGTAATTTGAATCAATAAAATTCTGTTCTTAATATTACGAGGTGAGCGAAGCAGACTTGAAATAAAATAGCTTTGTTTGACGATGGTTGGCTAAAATTTGCTTCGGCTAGTAGTGTAATAAATGTCTTTGAAAAATATGCAAATATAATGTTCAAGCGTTGATTGTTTTAGTTTCGAAGCTTGTTTGCCAGCTTGTTCGATGAAGCTCGCAGTTGATTCATCAGACTGAGAAATTTATCAATTTCAAAGCGTCTCGCGATACTCGATACGTGTAAGGTTCTAGAAGACGAGAATCTTTCTGCGCATAAGGTTCTACGATACGAGAAGAGTCTTCCTGCGTGCAATGTTTTCAAGCTCGGACTAATATCTAGGCTTCTTGAATTTCTGAAACTTAGAGCTTATTTTATTTAGCATTCCTTTCCCATCGTATTTTGCGATTATACGATTTTATGCACCAGTCGTGTTTCATGATACAGACCTTAAACCAAATGATACACAATATTACCATCGACTTCCTGATAGAAACGTTCGATTCGCGATTGCCGCTACAGCAATACACGAATCATCGTGTCGAGAAATAAGTGCGTGTACGTACAAAGTAAACATATGCGCAATTTCGACACGCATCATGCAATATAATTCCTTCCTGAAACAAATGCATGAAAATATTTTCGGCTTACGCAAGTTGAACAATTTTTCAAAATCGAAATAATCTTACGACATATAGCGCTTCATAGGAGTGCACGAGGATACGGAATATTAATTTTAGAATAATAATTTTACATAAAAATCACCACCTCTCATAAAATAATGTCACTTTATATCAAAATCCGTATACTTACAAAACTTGAATGATCTCATCTATTGGATTCCAAACGTTAAAACACACTTCCGAAACTGACTTCTTCTAATTCCATTAACCAACATTTCGTTTCTCACAAAAATAAGAAAAATTCTATCGCTTCGTAACTTCGTATTGAAACTGTTCTTTGATCGAGCGTCTGAATTTCCTGAAGAACGTCAATAAACTTCGGAAGAAGACAATTCGCTAGGGAGGTATCGGTAGGCACATCGTTTCGAAGCGTCCGTTGTCGCGCGATAAGCAAAATTCAAGCTCGGCCGTTGCCGCGACGCCGTTCTCAGGCCTGTTGTGCAACGTCGTAATCTCGCCTAATTGCCGCTGCAAGAAGCAATTCGCGATAGACGTTTCAGAGGATTAATTAAGACGTTTCCTAAGACGCCGCTTAATTTCCGCGCTTGTATATACGTGTGCGTGTTTCTATATGTATACGTACAGGTGTGTACACACTACTGTTTCAAAGTATTCGGACATTTGCTTACCTTTGACATGATGTAATTCAATCGCAAAATTAGGGATAAAGGAATGCACGATGATTTTATTCTTCGTGATTATTATGCTTGTGCACGCGAGTGTTTCGTGTTATATGCAGAGAAGATATTATAGGACGTAATTGACTGGGTATTTTAATTTTATGCGTTTCTGCGCATCGATATATTTCAGACGTACGATTGCATCTTATGATTAACACTAGAACTACCGATAGTTAACACGAAGCTATTTCTACCAAAACGAGTGAAAATGAGTGGTATTTAAAAAATACGTAATAATATTTTATATTTATTGATTTATTACTTTCTTACAGAAGGAATCCCATGCTATGAAGTATATTTTTGGTATTATTAATCCATCTGGGACCATGATCCCTAAACGAGGGTTGGCACATTTATAAAATTGTAGAACCAGTCACTTTGACTGGTGTGGTATTTCTAGTGTTAACATCTAGCGATCGATCCGGAATTTTCCTGATAACTGATATCATCATATTGGATGATACGCAGTAAAAATTTAAAAGACGTGTGGCAAATTGTACAAAACGAGGAAACTGGTTAATTGGGGTTCGGTAAACAGATTGCAGGACTTTGACAAGTACCAGCCATTTTGACTGGTGTTGGTATGAGTAGCCTTCATACAAAATTATTTTGAGTTTGAAACATAAGAAGCAAAATAAAATTAGTTATATTATTCTTTCAGTTATTACATAAAGTAGGAATTTTAAAATAAAATTGTAAAACCAGACAATTTGACTAATGTGATAGTTCTAGTGCTAAGCTGCTTATGTGTCGAAATGATTAATTTAAAAATTACTACAATGTGTAACCTGTGAAGTTATTTTGCAGTATCAGCGTACGTTATGATACATCGAATGATACTTCGTTATAATCTAAACATTCCAAATTCATATTGAAGCGTACCTATTTCAATCTATATCACCCGAAAATTTTTATTCAATCGAATTTTCCACCTTCTCTTAAAAAAATTCTAGGTATCTCTATTCTAGATAACCATCGCTTCCATTCATTGGTTCTTCGTTAATTTGTTAATCTTTAACAGAACTGTATTGTTGCTACAGATCCACTGAAGTATCGAGATATTAACGGTAGCGTATGAGCAAAAGCATTGCGTGCATCGGCTACTGTTTTGAAAAAAAAGGGGAATACAGATCGATCAGGAAGCCGGTCGAAACGATACCGAAAGGGGTTGCGAACTAGTCCGGCCGGTTTGCCGATGGGAAACGGACCCGGTGATTAATAAACATACGGGCAGAGTGTCACTCGACGCTGCTCATTAGCATCGAGCATCGATCACAGAGCCACGAATCGTGAAAAAAAACGTTGCTACAGCTTGAATTATCGATCCTCCTCGTTTTATATCGCCACTCATGCGATTCCAAGAGGGTGCTACTGCTCGATTCTAGGTCTCGTTTTTGCGCACTTAAAGGGTGAACCTACTGGGAACACCGATAATACGACTCGTTTCGATGCCAGGCTGTTTTTGTTTATTGATTAATTTCGGGTTTCGCCGGGCTACGAGGAAACAAAGGTTACGTATGTTACGGTGTGGAACAGTGCGGACGTTTTGTCCGACGATAAAAGGTAACTCGATGGAAGTATTTAAAAAGTAGACTTGTAGTTAAATTGTTTGAAACATTTTGGAATAAGAATGAATGGGATATGCAAGGAAATGTAAAATATTTTTCGCTTAATAATCTGTTAGGGATAAAACTAATGTTGATATACATATTATATGTTGGCAATACGAATGTTTTAACAATAACAACGTAGTGAAGTAACATAGCGTCACAGATAGTAAAAATGTATAAATGAACTTGGAAGTGAAAAGTAATTTAAAACGGAAGGTAGAAAATTCAAGTTAAATTTCCCTATTAGTAAGCTATATTATACATAAGTAGCTGTACTAAAAATTAAAATGCATTCGTTATTGCCATCCTCATATAATATAGCATTCTAACTATCAGTCATTTATTTGTATGAAATATCAAGTAAGTTACGTCAATTTTAATTTAACGTTATAAACTGTTGTAATTATCGATACAAATATTATCTGCCAAATTAGTAACGATTGCTCTGAATTTCTCACAGTCTCGTGTCGAGATCGATTCTTCTATTAATTGTATTTATACGAATAACAAATATTATCTATGATGTTAATTTATATAGCTTATTAAAAGAAAAAAATAATCTCCACGACGATCATAAAACGCCAGTCTCAATCGAGGTGATTACACGCGTCCGATGGAAATACGCAATGATCGTATCCGATCATCTATTTGTTTTCTCAGCGAAATATTGTATAATAATCGAATATCATACATCGATCGTATAACGTGTTGTTTGCACAGTAATTGCGTGCGCTTGCACAACGCACCGCCCCGCTATTGCAATTCATCGCTTGGAAAACACTGCGTGAAACGCAAACATCGATCCGTTCCAACTTGATAACACTCGTCGAAGATCGTGATATTTCCAAATTGATTCGTGTCTTTTTTTACTGACAAGCAATAACGTCTCTGTCTTGTATACGTGTTCTACGGAATCGACAGTTGTAACGTTCATCCCCACATGTGTTAACGGCAACGAAAGCAGGTGTAAAACCTATAGTAACATACTTTATTGAAATAACAACGTCGATGCAAAATTTCGGCGTCGATCTTTCTCGAATTTCGGCGATATTTTCGTGCGTTTCGAAATTCAGTGTCGACCTTGTATCGTTTCACATTCATACAGATTCTTAATATCGTCAGAGATTTCAAGAATTATGTGAAACGTTTTAAGTTACCATTAAGAAAAACAAATATTCACCTTCTTAACTCAACGCAAATATAATATTTCTATAATAAGTACTTCATTTCTATAACGAATACTTGCAACAAAAATTAACCATTAACAACTAACAATATCTTACGCCAATTAATAAATTACCCAACACTCAAACAATATTCTAGCAAAACTCTACGAAAGATACAAACATTTGATAAAAAAAAAAAAAAAAAACATGAAACACCGAAGGAACGTCTAATTAATGAAATTTCAGGAAGTGGAAAGAAGGGGGCAATGTGCTCGAGAAACTCATAAACGCATCCTTCGGGCAGGCAAGTCGCGAAGAATGGGCGCAATATCGACCGGAAGTCGCGGAAATTTTTCCACGAACACGAGCCGCACGCCGGAAAGCGCATCGACTCGGCAATGCGGACAATTGCATCCCCCCTAAAAGCCATTCGTGATGAAAGTCCAGCGTCCATGGGGGCAATGGGGTAGCCGGGTGTGGGGGTCGCATTCCGGCCGAGATTAATTCAGAGCGAAGAGGAATTCAGCGTCTATCTCGCCGTTTGCGGAACCGTTTTCGAGCAATTATTTCAGCAACATTGCAAAACGATCACGCCCCGCCTCCCTCTTACTCCCCTCTTCTCACAGAACACCACGTGTTTCGATTAAGTTGCACTACGTTTCTTCGCGATTACCAGCCTTTCTTGTCCGTCTTCGGTTCAGTTTCAACTTTCACCTTTTTTCGGAATGCGTACTTACTACGAAAGTTCTCCACGCGAGTTTCTTAATTGTCAGTTGCATCGGAGATATTCTTTCCAACTTGTGTATATCTTTTTCGGTGGTATTTGAAATTTGCCACGTTTAATAAGCAAATAGGTAATATGACGTCCATGCGAACGAAAGGAATTTTAATTCTTCCATTACATCGCGACCTCAAGATACCCACGGTCAAAGAAGAAATATCCAAATTCAGTAATAGATATAACATAAGAGTTAACAACCACCAAAACCCACTAATTACTACCCATAGTTGTAGGTTAAGGGGTTAAGCGCTAGATTCAACTAGAATCAAACACACGATAAACATTTATTAAACACGACATAGTACCACGCCAAAAAGATTTACTTATAATTCTCAATGAGAATTTTTTTTTTATTATTTATTAATATTTACAATCAATTCTCGCATTGAGAATTTTCAGTAATTTTTTCTGGCGTGGCGCAGTGACATGGCTAATTATTCACAATAAGTTAATACTTATTATAGATAAGTATAATTTATAAGTAAGTGTTATAAATAATATAAATATCTAATATATTATATATATAATATATTATATATTATAATATAATATAATATAAATATCTAATTAAATCTAGTGTTTAAGTCTAACGGGTAGAGTGTCTTCAGCCTGCGGATCTGGTCCGACGTATCAAGTAATCCAGTAATTAGGGGGTTTCGATGTTTGGTGACTCTTTTGCTATATCTGTCGCTATATTTTGCTATTTCCTCTTTGACTGTGGGTCAATGAGAATTGAATGTAAAATTCATCCAAACAAAAAAAAATTCTTCCATTGAAATTTTCTATGTCTCATTTAAATACAATTTTTGATATATAGGTAATATAATTTGAACATTTTCGTCGAACGTTATTTTGTAAAATTGACTTTAGTATATTACACATCGCGCATTTTATATTACATAGTAAAATTAGAAATTAAAAAGCACTTGTTTTTTGCTATTTCTTAATTTAATTTTAAAAGACGTTTAAATTTAAAAGACAACCTTCTTGCAATATCTAGTTACGGTAAAAAGAAAATTATTTTAAAATGACGAAATACTTTGACTATTCGCGTATCTTGTACCTGCCCTTGTACCTCCTGTATCGTGTACCTCGCAGATATAAACGCAACAAAAGAATCAACCAACGATACAACCAACTAAAAACACTCACACACACACATAGACGCGTGTACATACACACAGAAATACTTTCCCCCTTCTTTTAGCATAAAAAGATTCATCCGGTCGCTCGTCAGTTTTGCTTTTCATTAATTCCATGCTCGTACGATTTTCAATTCAGATTACTCGCACCGATCAGACTGCAACGATCATTTCCTTTTTCTTCGTACCGCTTGCGTTCAGACGGAAGATCAAGGCCGGAGTGACACTATAATAAGCTGTTTAATAATCAATGCGCATGGACCAATAATTACGATTCGACGGAGGAGTGGGTATGCAAAGAAGCACCAGCGCGAACTGGTTTCAGACAATGACGACTCCGGTACGATCGCGTTCGAAGAATAATGCGATCCTTCCTCTTCCTCTTTTCTTTACGTGCTTTCTCTTTCTTTCGTTCTCTCTGGGCCTCGTTTCGATACGCTTTCGATTGTCCCGTAATTTTGATATGCCAGACGAACCGGGAAGGACTGCGCCCCTTTTTTTCTCACGTTCGCTGTTTCTTCCTTTTATCTGATCTACGTCGCTGTTAAATAAGCAGCTGCTTACTCGAAGGTGTAACGTATCGAATAGCTAACGATGATTCTTCTTGTCAATGGCAATTACACATTTTTTAATATCATCGTTCGCTCGATTTTACAAAATCTTCTTCCATTCGCTTTTAGATATACAAACATTTCCTGCCGGACAAATATGTCTTTTTATTATCTATTTTCAAGTTGTGTTTGAAATTCTTAGTTTTTCTGCTACTATTCAAGATTATTATTTAGTCTTCGATAGATGGAAATTTCACGAAGATTGATACAGCAGCGCTATCAGGCACCTGTTTCATAATTTCGTAAGAAATACAAAATAAAAGTAACGACTGAAAATATCGATTCAATTCATCCGCAGGCTCTAGATTCAAAGATACGTCAAAGGCACTTCTGGATGTTCCTTCAAAGTATTTACGAAAAATTATCGAACAAAATCCGTCTAAATCACGAAGACCTTATTTAGGAAGGGACAGAAGCACCAATTTCTATGTATAGAAAGCGGTGATAGAAATCAAACATCGAACACATTATATCTTCCTACAATTTCATATTGAATTTTTGAGAAAGCCTGATAGAAGAAACGTGCAACAGGACGCCCACGAGTCTCTGCCACGTCCATATTCACCTTTCATTCTTTCCATTCCCCTCTTCAACCCCATCGCATCGATGATTCGAGTCTACATTTGATCGAGACCCGTGCAGCATCCGGCATCGAAGAAACCGGAAGACGATGTTCTCTGCCGGCAGATTCTCCTGGGAACACTCGAGGCTATCTGTCAATCGTGGCAGCAGTTCGATTCAAAGCGATATTCGGATTAATGGTTCGGATAGACGGGACGATCGCGGTACAATGGCCCCGATACAATGAGAGGAAATATCCAAGATATGCAAATACCGATGATCTTCGGCCGGAAAAAGGGTCCGGGAAGACGGAACGGGGCACACATGTTCGGCCATATTTGCATACCGGCTGATTTGCATGCGGAAATTTGCATCGCACCGAAGACGATCTCGATCGGAAAGGGAATTCTTCTGTTTGCCTATTGGCGTGAAAGGGGTGCGTCGTAGAGAGGAAGGGACGAAGAAGGTGCTTGCATGTAAGGGGCGAGAAGGAGAGATAAACGGAATAATATATTAAGGGCGCAAAACACTGTTAATGCCTTTGTGTCGCTCGGCTAGGAATAATGCCACTTTTTCCCTTTGTGGAAATCCTAAATGTATTTTGATTCCCGACGCTCAGCCCGTTCTCACCGGGCTGATTTGAATTCTCGAGTGGTGGTTTTCGCTCGTCTATTACTATCAATCGGGGCACACACGGATTCTCCGACCTTTCGACACCGGCTGTCACATTTCGACTGGGATTTCTCGATTGCGGTTTGCGAATCGTAAGTACTTATATCAGGATTCTTCCTACTGTTGCTGTCAGTCGATTAAGTGTTTATTCGTGTTGGTGAATATTAAAGTAGATATGTAAGAGAAAATTTTAGTTCGTAATTTTTAGCAAGACAAATTAACTACGTTCAAGTATACTTCAATTTCCTGAGTTACTGCAACTTGGTGCAATTCGTTCGCGGATAGCGTTAAAAAAGAGCAAACACGAAAATTGTATATATTTTTATGTTTTAGTAGTATAATTATAGTTATATTATTATACATTTAGCAGTATAGTAATAGCGTAAACTATTTACAGTCGATATAACTACTTCACTTTTTACACAGGAAGATGTTACCTGCCAATGTTCCTTCCTTCCCAATTTAATTTTAGTCAGTCAAGTATTTTGAATTTTTAAATTAATATCCAGCAAAGTTTCAAAGGTACAATCTCGTGCTATTATTTTCATAATAGCTTTATTAAACAATTAATGGTTGCAAAGCATAAGCCTTTATTCTGAACAAACAATCTTTTTAGCCTTTTAAACTTCGATCTACTGCAACAAACTCTAGAACGAATCAATCTGATCTACTCACAAAAAAAAAAAAAAAAGAAAAAGAAAGAAGAAAAGAACGTACTCCATGAATCAGACGAAAGCTCAGTGAATGGTATGTGATATAAAACACGTCCTCAAAGAAAGGATTGGTCTTTCTATTAACATCCGATTGATCTCTATGGAAAGGAAAAAAGTCCTCTCGACCCAGATACGTTCGTAGACGTATCAGAGTCATTTCGAGAGCCATCGTTGGTGAAAAGGATGGTGGTACGAGTCGTTTGACACTGTTACGAGCCCCTGATCAATGTTAGAAATCGAGTCCGAGAAAAGTCGTTGCAGGTAGCTCGGACGACGTCCATTGTGCTCGACGAAGAAGAAGCTGCGTGTGCCAGCCACGGAAAGTGATATCTATTCAAGCTGTTCTTCTTCATCCACGGGGCGTCCTGGAACTGGAAACGTGAGACGTCGCTGGCTGTAACAAAGGCGACAGGTAGAAACACTTTCGTCGGGGAAAAGGATGCGCTCCTTTGGGAAATCGAACAATCGGGTTGCCTGTTTTTCGAAAATCGGAATGTTTGCCTTCTCGCGTCCAACTAAACTGGGTTTGTATTCTTCGACTTTTGACAGGATATGATGTTATCGGTGTGTGACGTATCGCACATGTGTATCAATTTCGAGGATTTTTAAGAATTTACGACTATTCAAAGGATTTAGAGTTATTGGGAGATTAGTCGATCGTGAGTTTATTTAACAGCTGAATACCGTTGCTTGAACTATAATAATAAAATAGTTTGGCTTTCGAAAGGTTGTTTGTGTTAGATCAATTAATTGTGATAAATTAGATAGGCAACTTTTCTTTCGTTTCCAAAAATATTTTTCGTGTTTCCTTAATATCATTCAAGAATCAATCGTTCTAGTAATAATCATTCAATAAATTATCTTTTTATATTGAACGTAAGCATAGAAATTATCATGGAATGGCAAGTATTGCTGCAGTAGATCGTAAAGTAAAGTAACTCAGTAAATAAGAAGTTTCACTGAAAAACGTATAGAAATGTCTTGACTCTATCTTCAGCGCACATTCTTCTCATCAGTCATCGACATTTTCTGTTACGATACCGTAGTACATCCGCTCTCTGCACGTATCTAACTACATCGACGAGATAGAAACATATTGTAAATTGCTCGTTTTCCAACACGACTATAGTTCAATATCTTTCAATAGCCGAAAAATTCCCTATCAATAGTAATTCCAAAAAAGTATTAGTTTCTATCAAAACAAAAAGTACTGCGATTCTATCCAACTAGAAAAAAACCACAAAACCCCATATGTATTAATACAGAGCACGAACAATCACGAATTGACAATTTCAAACAAATCGATTTTGTTTCAAAACTTTTTGCTTTTCCCTCCGTTCAACCCAATTCATTCGCATCGAACACCCAGACTAACGCAATTTTCCCTTAATATACCACCTGTTCCTCTTGAAAAACTTCAAATTTCCAAATCCCCTACGGATACGTTACTATACACGACCGTAACCATTTTCAACTATCGCGTTCGGTTCCCGTCGAAGTAACAACGTTACCGGCCAGTTTTTCATGGAAAAAATCCCGCCTTTTCTACGCGGTGATCACGGGCATTGGAAAAACACGTAAGATGGTGCAATGCTAATCCGTGATCATCGATCCGCAACCCCTCGCAACGATCGAGAAGACGCAAAGGAACGGGGTCCGACCTTGGCCGGGCCCCTTCACCTGGCCCGATAAAGGAGAGGTAACCGTGCGTGCGGGAACACACGCGTGGCCTTCTGGGCTCTCCTCGTACGTGTCATACGATCCACGTTTGCACACACCACGTATGCGTTTATATACGGCAGTTTTATCGGCCGTCGGCCTCCCCCTGTTCGTATCTACCGAGGGCTAGCGCTAGCCTATGGAATCCGCATACGATCGCGCATATGCGCTTTCTTTTTGCCCCGTCTGCACCGTTTGATATTTTTCCTTACAACCTACTCGATCGTCTTTCGTTTCATTTTCTTCTTATTGCGTCTCTATATATTTATACGAGTCTATATGTGTTTAGGTTATTCTTGGTAATCTCGGCTGATGTGTCATTTTCGCATTGGTAGCTTCGAACTTGATTAGAATCTCGGAATATTCAATGTTGGAATCTTTGATTCAGGAATTGTCAAGGATCTCTTTGGTATTAATACTTAACGCTCCAAGTGTGCCTCTCAAGCACCATCGATGTACGGCGTTATAAATATTGTAATCCATATTATATTAATTCTGAGATGAATAAGGATTGTTTTGAGTGACTTTAATATTATTATTTACATTGTAGCATGTAAAATCTGACACTTAAAAACTTGCAAGTCGAAGTATGATGAGAATAAGTTGGAGTTGCCGGTCGATATTCATAATTAAAAGTCGGAGTGTTAAGGGTTAATAAATTGACACGATGGCGGAGGTTTAGGTCATAGACTTCTACTTTACAATCCTGAGTCAACATAGACGGTCGACCGATATGTTTATAGTAAAATCTACTTACAAAACTTCATTTGACGATAAAGCAATATTTGATCTGCAAAGATTATTAGGACTTAGAGACTCGATGAAAATTCTTATTATTAACTGTTCACACCGTTGATTTCTTCACTCTTACCGTGTTTTCTTACTCATTACGTATTCCACATATTTGCAAGTCTTTTATAACGCAATAGACAAATCAACCTATAATACCAAGCAAGAACGTTGAACTGCTATTTCAATTCTTCTATTTCACTTTATTCCCTCTCACACCTAATCTTCACCAGCCTACTTCATTTTCAATTCCTATTTCCTGCAACTTTCTTCGAGTTGCCCTTCCTCTTTGAATTGCTCCTCCCTGAACCATGCAACTCCACCAAACGATTCTTCATTTTCTCGCTTTTCATTTCTCCGTTCTTCGTTCGCAATACACCTTCCTCGCCTTACCTTCTCCATGCACCCTTTCCTCCCCACTCTATTCATCCTTTCCCCTCTTTCTCTCTCTTTCTCTTTTCTTACAGACTTCTCGCTTCTTCCAGTGAACCGTGTTGGGCCGCGCGTACGCATATATACACGTGGATATGGTAATTCACCGGCATCGCCGGTGATATGTAAATAAGTTAGATTCGAGTTTTGTTGCGGAGCCACGGGCGGGGGGTGAGCGCGGCCCAGTCTCGATGGGAACCATGGTATAGGAAACGAAAGAACGAGCCATCCTGGGGGAGAGGAATGACGAAAAGAACGCGTAAGTGTAAGCGCCTTAGTAGCCGCACACACGATCCGGACGACCGGATCCAGATTTATTGGCCGTTCGGCGAACAGAGAGGAGAAAAGCTGGCCCGTTCGGTGTGAACGGAAGCCAGGGATTTTACGATCTTGATTCCGAATCAACTGGCGACTCCGTTTCGTCTTTCTGCTGCCTGATAATCTTCTCGGGACTCGACGACGCGCGCGCGATCGAAACTGACGTCTCTCGATCGGAATTTTTGACTTGGTCTTTCGAGCTTTACTGTAAAAGGTTAACGCGTTAACAGCCACGCGAGATTTATGTATCTTGTCTATATAAGAAATACTTGAAATATAGATATATATTTATGATCTCGATCATTCTGTATATTATTTTTTATTTATATCACTTGACTCGGGTATAGCTTAGTCATGGTTTAGTGACTAAAGTCATATGCTATATTAATCAAGTAAAACGAAAATAACTAAAGATACCTAATAAAAAATAATAAATAATAAGTAATAAATACAAAATATTGTGCTACGATAACAGTTATTAATTGTAGAATGGCGCATTGTTTATTTTATATTTATAACGTTGTATAATTATTTACGTTGTTTAGAATTTTTCAGTCGATGGTATTCATCTTATTTGTGTCATTCGGAAATATTTAGAAATACCAGTACCACGACCATCCGTGTGTTAAATAAGAGAAATTTAACCATTGAAGAGCCCTACAAGCTTCTGAATGTTAGAGAAATGTTTCAAAATTAATTTATACGAAGCAATGCGCATCTCCGTTCAAGGGAGCGTTAAGATATCGTGGAGTCCTTTAGCAAAATTGAAATACGTTAGTTTACATAAGTTTTTAGAGTGTACATGTGCTAACTTTCCATTTAGTCATTAACGTTATCATATCATTTGTAATGTGGATTAATCTTATGTAATTGTATCATACATATGTGTACGTGTTCTTGTATAATGTTTTCCGCTTTAAAAACTGTATTTTCGTTAACTGTACATATTTCCTAGATCTAGAAAACAGTCCTTTAGATAATACAACGCGAACACAATTATTTTTAAGATGCATTTTTACCGTAAAAAAGTTATATTTTTTTGGACGAAATTTTCATAATAAATTGTTTCTTCGTATCATGTTATATGATAGGTTGGATTTCTTGTCGAAAACTTAGGAAGTTTCCCAGAGTTTTCAAAATACGTGTCCCTCATTGGTCGTTATCTTTCACCGGTACACGAGTTTGACGTTCTACCACGACTTGATAGATCGTTTCTACTGTTTCACCTTCGACTATCGCCACCGGAACAATCGCAATAGGGGGTCTGTCCCCCTTGACGCCCGCGCTTATGTTAATTCGTAATTACGCACTGCTACTTAACGAACGTGACCTCGATTTCTGCTTAAAACCGGTTCAACGAAATAGCAAGTTCTAACCGTTTACGGAATAATCGACAGTTCTCTAAATTTCGCGCATTTCACCACTTCAAACCTATACAAAATTAAATATCAAATGGAAAAAGAAGTGAAAGATTAGACTCGTGTTATTCAAGATTACAATTAGAATATAAGATAAGAATTAAAGTATCTTATATTATGCATTCGATCACATGATATTCCTTATCACACGATAACTTCTATATCACGTAAGCTTCTATTCAAAAACTCATTCTCTTATTCTCGTGATTCCAGAAACATTCAAGCAGATAATTCTTATCAATCTTCTGTATATAAAGTTGAATTTTCCAACATCACGATATAATATTCACGATTTAACTGGATTTTTAAATTCAATCCCATTGAACCCGAATCGTGTCTGGAAACACTGATGCAAAATCTCGATGAGAAGATCATTTTAGGTGGGCGTGTAGTGGCACTGAATGTCGATTAAAATCTCGTATCCTCCGCAAGTTTGGTTTCTGTGGGCCGGATGGTTGGATCGGATCGATCGATAGATCGTCGGGGCGATTACGCGCGGGTGCGAGGTGGCAGCACCTGTCCACATCGTGCTCCCTCGCGGGGCCCCGCGCGTAGAATTGGGCCACACTGCACGCACGCGCACGCGCGCGCGCCAACGCACACACGCACGCCGTCCGTCACGCGTCTCTGAACAATGGCATTAATAGGCTCCGGCGAGTTATTAATTGCCGGTACCAGCCGGATATGACTGTCTATAGCGCCGTTCGCCGACAGAACGTTCGACTAATATCTCTGCTATCCACCGGAGACGGGTTTTTCGATAAAGCCTGCTCGTTCCTCGTAAATTCACCGAATACTCAGAGAAGGGACGCCATTTAAGTATCCTTGGATACTCGAGCGCCACGCTATCAGCGGATGCGTGCAAGTTCTCCGTTTCGGCTTCGAGATAATCGGTTATCGAATTTTTCGACGACCAAGTTTTTGGAGGACAGGAAACGTGTTCTGTTTATGTAATTTGATGGTATTTTGAATGTAATTTCGACTAAAGCGAATGGAATGGGAGTATTCTTTTTTTTTTTTTCAAACAGTGGTTTTCCAAACGGTAATTGTTTGGAGAGTGGCATTGTATGCTATGTGTTACAGTAAGCAAGTAAATTAGTATGAAGTTTCACTTCTTCGAATAAGAATATCAGGAAATACAATTAGAATACAATAGGTAAGGACAAAAGATGTTTGAAGATGTTTGAAGGAGTCTGCAAAAATCAACGTCAAGTTTAATTCCTACGCCTTTTATTTTATTACCTTACTTCTACATGGTCTTACATCTTCAGCAATATTTTGAATTTTGATTTGCAATTAGTACGAAGTCTCACTTGTTCAAATAAGAATATCAGAAAATATAACTAGAATACAATAGATAAGGATAAAATATGTTTGAAGATGTTTGAAGGAGTCTGCAAGAATCAATGTTAAGTTTAATTCCTATGCGAATATCAGGAAATACAATTAGAATACAATAGATAAGGATAAAATATGTTTGAAGATGTTTGAAGGAGTCTGCAAGAATCAATGTTAAGTTTAATTCCTATGCGAATATCAGGAAATACAATTAGAATACAATAGATAAGGATAAAATATGTTTGAAGATGTTTGAAGGAGTCTGCAAGGATCAACGTTAAGTTTAATTCCTATGCGAATATCAGGAAATACAATTAGAATACAATAGATAAGGATAAAATATGTTTGAAGATGTTTGAAGGAGTCTGCAAGAATCAACGTCAAGTTCAATTCCTACGCCTTTTATTTTATTACCTTACTTCTATATGATCTTACATCTTCAGCAACATTTTTAATTTTAAATTTTTTTGTAAGATACACAGGTTGCGATACCGATTGCATTGCACAAATATCGTAAGACGCGCACGATGCGTCGTCGCTTAAAAATATGTCATGATACGATTGTCATTGTAATAGCAGCTAATCCATGTAACATAGTACAATAGACGCGCGAAAACATTTGAGAAAAGTAAACGTTCCTTGAAATTATCTTGACGACGAAACGTTGTACAATATAGTACATATCAATTTTTTCTTTTACTTTACTAGCGTGTCATGATTCACGCTCGCTTCAGATTTCTTCCCTTACAATTCACTTATCCTTTCTGTCAAGTTCTTCTTAAATCCTTTTGTTACACAATTAACGTGTAAACGCAGATATTTTGAAATAACGACCAACCTTGAGCCGAAACATCAACATAAACTGGATAATTCAGCCGCTAACAACGTTAGTTTATACGGCAATTTGAAGGAAACCAGTCGGCCGATTCTGTGGACTGACCGATCCTCGCCAAAAACGCAGACTACAAACAGCGTGTCGGAATGAAAGCGGAATTTCGCGGATCTATTAAACGTATTTAACGACACCTTGAACGTGAAACGGTCGGAGAATGTCCTTGTCCGGCGTACGGTTATTTGCCGAATGCCCTCGGTCTCCTTTCATCGAAGAATCGACTGGGACCAAGCGATCTTTATGGTCAATCTACGTGCGCGTAATTAAGAGCCCGCCACTGTTGGGGCTGATTAATAGAGGACGGTGCGAGATAATCGAAAGGAAGTAACGAACGGAGAGCAAGCGTAAGATGCCATCGAAAACTGGTACGCCTGTTTCGCAGGAAATTGCGTCTGTTTGGCCACGGAAAATAATTATTTCTTTTTGCTCGTTTTCCTTTTTATTAACTACGTGCACGATATGATGGGGCTAACCGCGGTTTGAAGGCTGTTGAGAAGGGGGAACAAAAACGAAGACGATCGAACCGACGATATCCCCGAGCACGTGGAACAGGCAACTCCATCCAGGAAGTTAAGAACCTGGAAATAAAAAAAAAAAAAACGAACATATACGGGACAGAAGGAAACGTACGAGTCTAGTTGAGCAAACGATATTGAGAAATATGTGGTGCTATTTTGTAGGAGACGAAAGGGGACATTTACATTTGTCGACTATTTTTTCTTATTGCCTTCTATGGTGTCTTTGTTTCGCTTCCTGTGTGTTAGTTTCCTTTAAAATAACAGCTGTATTATTTTGTCTGATATGTATTCACGAGTAATATGAAATACATAACATACAATGTTTTTTATCGAAGAATTATTGATTACCGATACAGTATTTTTCATGAAATTTGGATTGTTTCTTATTATTTCTTATTATTATGGAATATTCTTTCTTTAAATTAAGAATTCTGTTGTTTTCTTACATATCACTGCACGAAACATAATCGTTAATAAAATCTGAAAGTAACTTTCACACTAATATCAAACATTCAACAGCGCAAGTATTCCACTTTGTATCAATATTTACGAACTCGGTAGATAAAAACCAACTTGGCTTTTTCTTGCTAGAAACGCCATGAAATAACAGAGAATTGTAAATCCGCAAATAAATACGTCCACGCGTATTAACCAAAAATTCTTTTCAAAGTCGCACACGTCTGCGACCATAATCCACCGAAGGGTCGATGGAGCAACGAAGAAGGAAACGAGCTCGAATAAGAAAAGAAAGAAGGGAAATAGAAAGGCGGAGGATGCGTTTCATCGTATTTATCGGAGCTGTGTGGTATTTTCACGAGGCTCCGGTCAATATCCAGTGGCGTTTTCCTCGCGAGCGAATTTTCAGCCGCTGAGGCAAAGTTCTAGAGCCACGTGGCTCCCTTTTAACGTGTGCAGGCCCCGCCGAGCGAGACGCTCGAAGCGGGAATGTTAAAATAATATTCCGCCGCGTCTGTGTTTTGTTCCTGGCCGCTCATGCATACGTAATTTCCGCGGTTAACGATCAGTCGATTCCCTGTCGAGGAATTCCTGCGCCGGATGGACGACTCCGTCTTCCTCGGGTCTGACGTCGAATGACAGTTTGATGAACGGACAGGAAGAGACTGCAAGTCCCACCTGGCTCTCCCCAGACAATTAGGACCAGCGTGCAAGGTGGCTCCCTTTGTGGGGCACGTCGATTCCCGTGATCGCGGTCCGTTTTCATCGAAAACGTTTCCTTCGATCTTTCGTGACAGCCTGATCGTTTCGAGTCGTTACGATTAATCGACGCGATGCCAAGTGAAACGAACATTCTCCTTCGGCTATAAAAATTTATACGTCTGCGTACAGTTGCTCGCGTAAGTACGCGAATATTTACTTATATAAAAAAAAACACACGTAATATAATAAAAAAATACTTGTACAAGAAACATTCTAGTTCAGAATATTTTGAAACTTGATTAGCGCTATAATGAGGTACGATTATCACGATTATGTTAGCAGAATTTTAATGATAAAATATAAAAATTTGAAAAATATGTACTATAACTATAAGTTTAGCAAAATATAATACAGTAGAACTCCAACTTGTCGACAGACAAATAGGCTATTTTATCTTTCGTACACGTAATAGAAGCTCACCTGCGGATAAGTGAATTCAATCAGCAACAGTTCAGTTAACCGGGCATTAATTAAAATTTCCTTCCAACAAATGGATGTCAGATAAATGGAATACTGTATGGAACATGAATAGTTATCTTTAAACATACACCTAATAAGTGGTAAAAATGCTACCAGTAAATATTTAGACTTATTAATACGAAGGATAATTGACTGTTTAAAGCAATGTGATAAGTATCTTGTAGTTACTCTATACACTTTGAGATAGGAAGAACTTTACCAATATAATCATGATAATCGAACCACGTTACGATGCTAATGTAAATTTTAAAGTGTTGGATATAATGCACACAATGTATCACTATATGTACACGTGTTTGAATGTTTTCATGAGTCACTGTATATGAAAAAAAAAAAAAAAAAAAAACGAAGATAGAAGAAGGATACAAACATTTAATTCGTGCCCTTGCTCGTCGACTTCGTAATTTTCTTCAGCATGGGAACGGTTGCCACCGGGGGGAAGTCCGTGTATATACGACGTTTGATGATTCTCTGATTAAAGTAATACGCTTCCGAGAAAGGAGACAGTTGTGGAACGTTTGTACTTTGTACAAATTTGTGCACGTGTTGTTCCGTGACGATGATTCCTTTTTTTTCACATTGCGTGAAGAGCAGTTCTGTTATTTAGTTTAACGATTGGAATCGAGGAATTGATGTTTGTTGGTGTTAATTAAACAGAGGTTTCTCGAAGGTTAATTATCAATATCGTGGGTGTTCTTACTGCTTTATCTTTCCCTCATCGAAATTTAAATATTCATCGTGATCGATCAATTATACAACCAACTAATTAATTTTTCTGTAATTGAAACTTTGAATAAATAATTATGGTTTAAGAATGAGGTATAAATATAGGATATGGTAAACAGTGCAGGATTCTTTGCACTATATTTTAATGTTGTCTAGGACGATCGTTCTCAAGAATAGATAAATCAGTCTAGAAGGAAATCCAGTTCGCGGCATAAAAAGAGGCGCATTTCCTGTTAGAATATTTGTGACGAACTACAGACTGTCTTTCCTATTCATGCACTCCAAAGAGAGTAAC
Organism: Bombus vosnesenskii; assembly: GCF_011952255.1. Classification (NCBI taxonomy): domain Eukaryota; kingdom Metazoa; phylum Arthropoda; class Insecta; order Hymenoptera; family Apidae; genus Bombus; species Bombus vosnesenskii. The sequence goes on from NW_022882923.1 coordinate 362,968, forward strand.
CTAAAAGTGGAGAGGCTCCTCGAGGCTTATGTCTTCGCCAAGGAGAGCCAATTTGTCAAGACTGTTATACACATGAGCCAAAATCGTATTCAAACAGAGTACATTCTCAATACTATACTACTGTTTATCATTCGTTATATTGATTTGATATATAATATTAAAATGTCAACGCAGCATCTGACGAGTCCACTTCCATATAAGTCAATCGTTTAATATTCCAGTCCCTCTTCAACGTGCAACGTATTCAAAAGTATAGCAAAACGTTAGTTTTGTTTCTATACAAAGGGAGATCGTCTAATTTGGACCACTTAGTTAATTAGTTAAGAAAAATAAATTAATTAAAAATAATAGTTAAATTAGTATTATCGTATAGTATATAGCAGTATATAGTAGTATTATATAGTATTAGTAGTAATTATAGTATAAATAGTTATATTATATTATTTATATATTATATATATTTTATATTATAATTAGATTACATTATATTAATCAATTAGTTAAGAAAAAGAGATGTGATCATTGTTGCCAAATTTTACGCTTATTTCTCTTTCTTTTTTTACAAACACCCACTTGCAAATTATTTGTTAATCAATATTAAAAGTTTTATCAGAGATTTTAGTTTCCCAATCTTTCTTACAAAGGACAACCGCCGAGATCTCCATCGTCCAATATTCCAATAATCGGCGTTTTGATAGTAATTGAGATTCTACTATGCAACAGAGTAACAACGAAGTTTTCCAGCGTCCTGAAGTCACTCGAATATTACACGGCCGTTGTTACCGGAGCGGATCGTGCTCTCCTCCGCGACAACTTGTGCAATGTTGCAGCAATATCGGGCCGGTGTGCCCCTTTTTATTTTCCTCTTCGCGCCGTTTCACCTATCGCGGCGTACCGGGGCCCCTCGAGACCTCGATTCATTTGCACATCTCATTAACTTCGCCGTTTCAGCCGAGCCGGCGAGGTATCGCCGGCTATCATCCAGGCATCGGCTTCGACGTAGGAAGTGAGTCACGGTTCACCGTGCATCATTTCACGCAGGCTCCGAGCCCGCCACCGCTCCGCGTGTGTATGCATATTTCTCGTACGCAGTTTCGTGCGTTTCGCAATTTTCCTGGCCATTCCGATGTGTTATTGTTAACGGTTAGCTGGTCTCGTCCGAGCTCTCTTACCGATTTTTATTCTCCATTAAAAAAAAGAAAAAAGAAGAAGATAGGTCGTTGTCTTCCATCGTTGCATTTTCGATGGATCGTTAAAATGTTTGAAATGGTAAACGACGAAAGAGAAGGTTTTCAAAAGAAGCAAATTCTTCTTAATTTTTTATCAAATTGTATTATATGCCACTTGAATGCAGTGGGTATGTTTATCGCGTTTATAAATTTAGAGGGAGTATAAGCGGTAAGAGATAAATTTATTTTTACATTTTATTAGTATTACATATTATACTTTCAATTCTTGCTTCATACTCTAGTTGGCACTTGTGATCATAACTTGATCCTACAATAGCATCGAAAGTTTACATAAATTCTTGGAATAACTTCTTGGAATTTACATCTTTTCTTGCTGTAAAATTGTTCTTCTCAATTTTCCTCACTCGTACATCGTTTATCAGCTCAATTTTTTAATTATGGCTAACAAAAATAAATAAGTCATATGCATATGATAAATATGCATAGAATATTCTATTATTGCATCGAAGAAGCTTGGTTGATCCAGGAATAAATTAATTTAATATAAATGGAAAGCAGCTTGTGTGTAAATAACTGTTCTCGAAATGGATGAATGGTTGATAGATCATTATCGGATGAGTTTCTACATGTAGTTTACGCGGACGAAATTTAATTTAGCTTACTTTATTCGAACTCTTCTCGTGCAGCTTTGTGAACTGTAATTCCTCTTGATTTATTTTCCAAGCTTTTCCCGTGGTGCTTAAAAAAAATTTCTGATAACTGGCGCGCCGTTAAAACTCCAACTCGCATTGGCTACTGACGCACTTGTTTAATATTTTTCCATTACGTCGTAAATATTATATTATTACGCCGTAGAGTATCTACATTCAGATGCTTTTCTCCTGAAATCTTTCCCGTGATTTTTATTTATCCACCAATTTTATACTGTACAGCACATTTTTTAAACGACAATTGTAATCACAGAACTGCCCACTTTTTCATCTCTAATATCCAATTATTAAACAATCATTAAACAAAACAAACAGCAAAATTTCTCTATCGATGAACTACGCTACTAAATGTTGTCCAATTATTGAACAACAATTTCTATTATAATATACACTACATAAATCATCATAAAATTCACCGAACCTTTTCCTTTTTACCGGTTAGCCATATATTAAATACTGAAATCTCCGGTAAAAATATTCTTTCCACCTACCCTCTAATTAATATTTAACAAGAGTTCCTTCGATCGGGCCAGGTCTGACGTGTCCATCTTGCTTTGCTGGCAACAACCACTACAAAAGCCACCGACCAGGTTCCCCTATCGTTTTCCGACATGTTCTCTCCGGTATCTGGTTCCTCTGTTCAAGTATTCCGTGAACGTGGCTGGCACAGCGGAACACCCGCGGCGCTAGAACGACGCCAGAAATCGGCGTCGTAGCCTGGTTCGGTAAAAGGAGCTGTTGGTGACAATCGAGTCAACAACCTGCGCCCGTTCCGGTCGCTGAACGAGCGATATTTTCGAGAGGAAGCGGCGCCATTCGGCTTCGCGGAAAGGATCAAACCAGCCGTTACTAACGGCGCCGGCGTCGATACGTCACGCGACCAGGACCATCGCGTTCCCCCTTAATCGAGGAAGCTCGATCGCTATCTTCACGCTTCATATGCGTTAATTGGGCGTTGTCGGTGCGACTGAATTAATTTGCGATCGCCAGAGCTAATGAGACGACGACGCGTTCCTCCATCGGAGAGCCAAGCGCGCGGGAATCGCTACCGCTTGCTTGTTCGAGAATCTTTGCTACCCTTCGTTTCGTCGGTTTTATGGCAGTTGTGCTAGTAATTAGGTAGTTGTATTAGTAACTATGTATATATAGTCTCTAAGAGACTTGAAATATTAGCGAGTTTCGTAAACTGTAAAGAACTCTATTCATTGAGAGGAAATTTTAGTTACAATCTGATTAAGTGAACCTTCGTCGATTGTAGCCATTTGTCTGACTGTGAACGAAAAATAGGAATTGTTAGAAATTAGAGAACTGTTAGGTGAACTCAACTGCTGCTTCAGGTACGTATAATAAGTGGAACTGTAGTCGTCACAACGACAATTTTGTACATTTACACAATTATAAGGTTATACAATTTTGAAACTATAGTAGAACTCTATTTTTATTAGAAGCAACTTTTGGCTAGCGTCTGATTGAATGAACTTTTGCTGATCGAATCTAGTTTTTTGAACGTAAACTCCTATTACATGAACGAGAAGATCATACAGGAACTACTATATGAAATTCAGTGCACATTATAGGAATCGTAAAACTATTATATGAGTCGCAGTTATATGAACTATTTGTCTCTGCTCGAGTTCAGATAAATAGCATTCTACTCTAGTGATTTATACAGCTTGATCTTTCGAAGCCTTAAAGTTCAACTTTAAAGTCTGAAGTTTTACAACTAACATCATATAAATTTCAAGCTTATGGAGCTTTGAAACTGAAGCTCCAAGATACAGTTCTTGAGGTCCAAATAACAAAATTCACAATAATTATGTCGTCTTATTGACTTTACGAAACGCGTAACTATAAGTATGCAGATTCGAAGACATGGAAAACCGAATTATTCGTGTCTCGGTATTCGAATATTTTTGAACGATAGTCTGTCTCCCTTGGATAAGAAAGAGATAAGATTAATTAAACTACATGCTTCTTTGTTGCATAAAATAGTCGACCTAAAGTTTTCAGTAGGAAGTTGATATTATTAGAGAGGAAGAACGAGTCACGCGTAAATTTATCGAATTCCATAAACGACTTGAAATGCATAATTCAGTTGGAAAAGGAAAATTGAACGGTGGCAGGAACTTATCGTGAGGTCTCCTTTGGTTCCCGCAGTTCTCAGGCGTGTGCACCTGCAACGGCTCGATAGGCGATCGCTTAAAAGTCAGAGGCGCGTAACACGAAAAGCGCACGAGTACCGGAAATAGATATCTGCCTGGTGGCACGGGCACAATGGAGACGACGTATTGGCAGTCGAACGTTGAACAATGGCTACAATGTCAGAAGAAAGTAGGGGCCGTGCTTCAGAAACCTGACGTGCCTCGGTGCATCGTAACTGTCTATGGGAATGTCGACTTCTGCGACTTTTGTTGCTACACGATAAGACGCTCTTCGCCATGACAGACGTTCTCTATTCTATACACTTCCTTTTCATATCTTCTATGCATTTTTTATTCCAATATTTCATATGCTTCCTTCATTCCAATAACTCGTCTAACTATTTTATAATATCCGAGTATAATATCATATATTATATTCTGTAATGTTTATAAAGGCAAAATGGATGTAACCATATAAAATGAAATTAATGAAGGAGAAGAAACAACACGAATGAGGAATATAGCGGATGCATTTTTAACGAAGAAAGTGGATGAAGAATGAATGAATGGATAAAGAAAAATAAAAGAAGTATATAAATTAAATGTAATGAAATAAAACGCAAGAACAAGATAGAAATAAAGAGTTAATCACTGGAACGTAATAATTTCTTCCTCTTCTCGCGTCAGTTTCTTTCTGTTAAAAATAAATTACATGTATATTTACTAGTCTTTAATATTGATTATAGATACTTCTGATTAATAGGTTAATGTGAAATAATCAACACCTGCTTCGATCTCCTTATGATCCTGCGAAGCCAAGATGATCACGCGTCTTCGGACCTCACATCACACAGGTTTTTGACCAGATCTCGTCGCGTCGTTATCCAACATCTTAAACAACATATAACATCTCCGAGCTATAAGAGGTTCAAACGCACCGAAACCGAAATTTTTGTGAAAAATTTTTTTCACCAAGCGTCGATGCATCTAATTAATACCTACCCAGCGAGCAGGGCTGGGACATTAATTATTCAGAACGATGATGTCAAGTAGCACACGTATCTGAGTAATAAAGCATGAAGTAATCATATCCTTACCGCGAGGATAATGATGAAACATGGTAATTGGGCGGCGTGCCATCAAATTTGCACAGTTTGAAGGTCTACGGGAGAACAGAAAATTGAACATTTTACGGGTTGCTCGCTCCGCATTAAAAACTGCATCATGTGCTCGATCTCGACGGATGGGTATAATTATATGCAAATCGGCCAATTAGTTGTGCCTGACATATTTGCGGTACTTGTTAATTTCACTCTCGCTGCGCAACAAATTGCAAAGATTACGACTTTGTATACATCACCAAGTGCGCTCGTTTAGTTCGGCTATTATCTTTATTGATTGTGCTCTTGTTATTGCTTGACAGTATATAACGTACCTCGCTGTTCCGCTCTCATTGACGTTCGATTACCGCCACTGTCCGCTGGTGACGAAACGTTAACAAACCTCGTGTCACATTACCTGCTTCTTTAACTTCGGGTGATTCAATTGTCAATATTTTACTAGTATAGTATTGGTGTTAATATTAAAGTAATGTAAACTTTTATTTACTTGCACATGTAAATACTTAATGCAAATAATATTTTTATCTTTTCCCACTTTCTTCTATGACACGGTAACCTTTCTTTTAAATAGGTACCATTAATCCACTGTAGATTAGAATTGTTAAGGATTGGAATCACTTATATTTAAACCCGATGTTACTTTACCAGGTATTTCACGTTTTCAAATCTCCTTCCGATGAGAATAAAAATTCTAAGAGAAGCATTTATCTATGACGCTTCGATACCCATACATATTATTATAATTAACATAATATTCGTAGGAAAAAGTTATCACAAGCAAAACTTGGCAAATACAAAGAAAAAGGGAAAAAGCGGGATGAAAGAAGCGTACGTTCCAATATACCAAATCCGCTCCGAAAATCGCGAGGCCGAGACAACGAGCAGGAGGCGAAACGACCGACTCCCACAAAACCAACCCTTAAATCCCACCCCGTCTCATTCCAATCGTTGCCTTCCTTCCTTCCTCGAACGAAAGACGAAAGAGGAACTGGAAAAATCGTGGCCGGAGGGACTGCAGGAAAAGCGGGAGAGAGAAAGAGAGACGAATTCAGGCCGGGCAGGCTGCTCTCGGCTCTTCGAAACCAATATCGCAATGTTCTCCGCAGAAAGTTCGTCCGGTAATGCCATACAATATCTACTCCAGCTTCCATTACTCCGGTCTGGCCTCCCCTCCCGCCGCTCGATAGGCTTCCCCTCCTCGTCTTCGTGAACCCCGAGTGGAGTACCGGTCCACCTCCACCCATTCTGCCTCTGGACTCTCTGCTGGACCTTTCTGAGCGAGCAGAGGCCGAAGGGGGGTGTGGGGAATAAGGAGAAACGGCCGAGGAGGCGGCTGTCGGTTTCCTTTTCTCTCGATCCTCCTCCTCCTCCTCCTTCACCACGATTACGCCACCCTCTGCACTTTTTCCAAAAATATTTCGATGCGGTGTATTCGACGTGGACACTGCGTTGTTTGTGGGTTCAATGGTTGCCGGGTAATAGAAACAGAGCGGTGATTGATATTTTTATGACCTTTTCGGCAGTCCGATTGTTGAAACGTTTATTTATATTTTTGCTGGCAGTTTCAATTTTGTTGATAGATTCTTGATAGTCTTCGACGAGAGATTTTTCTTTGGATTGATATTGTACATTGGAGGAAATATAGGGGAATAATTACAGAATAATAGACATTGATGAATTTGAAGAAAAATACAATTATTTGTAGATATGTTTTGCAACAGTAAATATATATATATATATATATATATATATATATACATAGATAAAGTTACCGACTAATTTTAATTTTAGACAACATACGCTTGTAGGAAGATATTGAGAAGGATCGATAATCAGATGCTTTCTCTAGAATATCACAATACGTATAATGCAGCAAACTCCAACTTTCAAGACGAAATTCAAATAATCAATCCGCCGCTGCTTCCAAACTTTGTATCTAAACTTTCACTGCTCTAAAGCCTTAAAAAATCGTCTACACAGCAATATACGTCATCAACCATAAAAATACACCCTGACGATCAATATCAAAAACCGATATTTCCAAAAGAAATTACATATCCATTATCATACGTCCATGATCATTACGCGAAAGTATAATTACACAGAAAACAATTTTCTGACAGAATTGGTCGTATTTATAAAGGAAATCGCAACGATAGACGAATAGAAATAGAAATATGGAAACGATACTCGAAAGAACTAAGTATAGAATTCTGCACGATGGAATAGGTTAACGGAGGCACGGCAGTGGCAGGCGAGAAGATAGCGAGCAGATCGCTCGGTCTAGAGCAGCCGGTTCGAGCTGTGGTTCACGGCAGATCTCGGAGCGAGGAGGACAAGGCGATTTAACACGATTGGCCGGTGGAAATAAACTGGCAACACGCGCATTGGTTCCATCGGTTCCATTGGCTATCGGGGCTCCTCGCGCTTCCGTCGGCCTCCCGCTTCCACCGACGCGCTCCCCCGCGGCCTCGTCGCGCTCTTTTTTCGCGTTCCACTCCACCTCCGCTTGACCGGTGCGTCGATCCGCTCGGCCCCGGTGGCCTCGATCAGCCGTCACCAACCTCCGACCAACTGCCTCCCGGACACCAGCCACTGCTACTTACGCGCAGCGCCGCTTTACGGACATTCCACTTGATTTCCAGCAGATTTCCCGACCTTCCATACCGTAATTCCTCGATTATTTATTACCGAGTCTGATTAATTGAATTTTGGGGTTAATTGAACCGTGCTGAAGTTTAGTAAGGTTATTTAGCTGGAAATCATTGGAACGAACCCTTTCAGAAGGAATTATCCTTGGACTGTGGAAAATAATTCATTAATAATTTATTATAAACGATTATTGGTGATAGAGACACGTACTTTCTGATGTTTTTGCGGGGAAGACGTGTGATACGCTAAAATCGAATTTATTATATATCGTATACGTATATAATATTATAAAATCGAATTACAAGAATATTAACTGCAATATTTAAATTATATTTATCGAAAATAAGAGATAGAGGGATAAGATTCATATTCGAAAGTGCAAAAATTTATTACTAAGAATAATAGTAGTCGAATTTATAGCGCGCCCCAAAAAGTGATTTTATTTTGATTAATTACGTGTTGATTTTTATTGGCTTACTTTCATTGCTGAACGTATATTGCTGCGACAAGACGCTCGGTGTTGAATAATTTTTCTTATCGATCGATTACACGCTATACGAAATTCGTAAAACGGGTTCACCATGGCGGACACGTATTTCGCAGAACTTATTACTACGCTTACGTTTCAACAGCAAGAACGTTAAACCGCTGAGAAGCGATGATGTCTCCTTATTATAGCAGTTCTTCCAATTAGGAACAGTTTTGTCAGAGATAAATCCACTTTTCGCTTAATTATTTGGTAACGTTTTAAATTTATTGATACGCAACGTCGATCGATGTATTTGCTAATAATAAATGCTTGAAATTTTTCGTTCAAGTCGAATATAGGCCATTCGTGAGAGTTTGTTGGAAAAGGTTTTGAAGTTGTTTTCGCAATCTTTTCACGTGTATTTTAATCATTTGCAGTTGTCATTTAAAGCAATATATTATCGGGTAACAAATAGTTCGAGCTAACTAGGAACGTAGCGCAGAGGAACAAGACACAGAGTGACAGAGTACCTAAATAGTATGATGAGGTTACTTTCTCATACCCTTCGGCGAACAATTCGTTTTGGACAGGATAACTGATCGCTGGTGCATCTTGATGACACTACTTGACAGAACGATCTAGAGATTACCGCGTTTTTATTTATCCTGCTAAAAATTCGTAGTCTATAGGAAAGCTGAGATCGGCATAGTTACACGTACAAAGTTGTATCACAAAAATTCATCGTCGAATCGTATTATCAGAAATTGCAATAATACGATAAAAAGTTACCATCGCAAAAGTTAGAATTATGAGAGTAAAAATCTCGTTAGATTGGCAAACGTAACGTTTTACATAACAACATTAATACTTGTCTGCATAACGTGACGTATCCACAATACGCTATTATATCTTACTTACCAGTAATACGAGTAATCATAACAACAGTAATAGTAACATCATTGGTATGAAAGCAGTATTATAACGCAGCCTGAAACAAGCGTCGACGTTAACACGAGCGTGTCGACGGGATATTGATTGTTGAAATTTTTCTATAAAACTGAATTGAAACAAATGAGCTTATTAGCGTTCCTGGTTTCTCGCGCGGTTCTAATGACTCGGCACATAAAGTCCAATATACGGCAAGCCACACGATGACCATGACTCAAAAGTTCCCCCATCACGTCGGGTAAATAACACCCACGTGACGGTGTCGCTTTCTTCCAGTCGGTGGCTAGATTACCGGGATGAGTTATGATAATTTCTGCCGGACGGCGATCAACGACGTCGGGCAATCAAACATGGCGCCCGTCGAGCAATCGAGCGTCTTGAACTCCGCCAACGCCGTTGCCATAATATCTCCTGCACGCGGAATGTGGATTCGCGTCCGAACACTTTCTATCATACACCTTTCTTTGATTGATCTTCCCTTCGAGCGAATTCCAGACAGCTCCCAAGTTACCTTCTGTCTTCGATAGGTTTTGCTTAGATTGCTATGATTCGAATACGTCTTCTAGGATAGCGTAATAGCGAGAGAAGTATAATTGGAAAGGACGAAAAGTTTTTTTTTTTTTTTTTTTGGAAAATGATCGCTAGATTGATCGCTGGATTATTCGCCTTCTTATTCTAAAGTTTTGTTTATGTTCTTATATATAATTAGTTAAACGAGAGCCAAAGGTAGATTTGTTTCATGCTAACGCGAATATCGTAACGAGTGTCTTTCTTTGACACATACGTAACATTTTTCTGTCACACGTGTGCATTCTGTTGCAGCGCAAATATCGCGAATAATTTGAAAATTAGCTGATCACAGACGAAAGGTGACAAGATCGATATAAAATATCTGTTGATTCTATAAAAATCTGAATTGCCTTTGAAGTTTTCTCAAACTTTCTTACTAGTTTCTTATGGAATTCAGTATTTCGGAGCAAGTATTTTTTGGAATACAATGCTGGTTCGACAGGAATCGAGGTTTTTGGTAGAACATGATATCTTATACTAAACGATAATCACCGTGAATCCGTTAGTTCCACTCTTTCTTGCGCAATTTGATTTCTGGAACCATTTGTGTTGGAATAGCGTGCTATGTTGCCCGGTACTTTCTACAAGCCGTTCCTGGAAACGACGTGCTACGCATGTTTTTTGTTCCTTCGGCTTAGATGGTATCGCGCTTTGTAACCGGTTAGTTTCTGGTGAACTAGCTGCAAATCATTAATTGTTACGATATACTATACACCATAATTACTACTAATTTACCACTATTACATTCTATTATCATCCTACACAACATCCCTCTAAGAAATCTAATTGTAAATCCATCTGTACAACAATTGAAAAATCATTCGATTCCATAAACTATTCTAATTTTATTCAACTTTTCTTTTTATTTAAATTACAGGTATACATAACTTCTGATCTGGAAACAGATTCAGAATATTCTCACGAACCTACATATTCGATAGCTTGTTACGAAGGTCAGAAAACTCGAGCGGGTGGTCTCGAGCTGGACCAAGGTCAAACTTCAAGGAGAGCTCTAGCTTCTCTGGAAATTCAGCTTCGCGTATTCCCTTACTTCTGGTCAAACTGAATCCCAGCCTCTGCACCAGCGAATATTATTTATCTTACGAATATCAAACACACGACCACGCATTGTATTATAATTTACTTATCGGTCGTTATAATTACAACTTTCAAGCAAATGACCGAGCCGCCCTAAACTTGTATGGAATTGCGTTTGCGGAAATTGGTGCAGACTGCCAAAGACGTGTTTGCACGACCGACCATAATATTCAATTGCGATTCATCAGATATTAATTTTGCCGCATAACGTGTAACCAAGGGTTGATCTGCCTTCGAAACTCGTAGTTTCGCGTAATATCATAATACGATACTTTTTGCTGCTATTAAGAGCGTATTTGAGGCAAGATGGTGTTTCTAGCGTGTTTCTTGGGCGTCTTAACACGGGGGCCATTTAGAAACGATCGACGAACGATTAGTATCGAGGAAGAAGGGGCGAGTTCGCATCTGGCGCACCTGACCGTCAGTTGTGTACTTTCTTCGTTACTCTCGAACAGGAACTGCCTTTCTCCTCTTCAACCCCTTCCTTGAAATGAACGCAGCCGGACAAGCGCACTTCGTAACGTCTGCTTCTTAACGACCATTATTGAAATTTTACTGCCTTCTTAATTGGAAATTAATGGTTACACTGACGCATGACTCATCAGGGAATTAGCGTGTCTGAATCTGCTTTTCACGCATTCTATGCTCCAAATATCAGAACTGGTTCTTTACGGGCGGGATCTAATTGATCATGTTTATTGCATCTTGCAGGCTTTAATTATTCTGAGAATCGCCATTTATTTTTCTTGCCGTTTTCTTCATTGTTCGCATTAAGGAGAATGCTTCGTTGTTGCGATTGGCGTGGAAAATCAAATTGTATACATTTTTATTTAAATAGAACGGATATGTTGCGAGTTAATTGACTAAACGAGATAAGTTTGGGCTAAGTGTTAAATAAATTTGTTTAAGGTGCACTGGATTAGGAATGATAACTCAGGGTTACATAGCAGATCAGGTAGATTAGGTAAATTAGATCTGGGTTAAGCATAGCAAAGATGAAATGGAAACTTATAATCAGATTTAGACTAAAATGACTCTTACAAAATGATATATACAAAGTAGAAGTGCTAATTTATAAGAATATTTACAATATTCATATTTCACGAACTAAATGTTTTTGAAATATATATATATATATCTCTGAGTCCGTGTAAAACACAGTATTTTAAGAAGTTTCTTCATTTTTCATTTATGCAATACGATTTTTCTTCAAACAATTAATGTCTAACAATCCGATGGTGAAAGTTCCGTTCCATAAATCAAAGAAGCAAGGATATAGAAACAAGCAATTTCTAAATTTTCATAAGACAATACCCCTCGGCTTAATACAACGATGCTCAAATTTCTCAAGTTTCTCTATCAATATTGTTTTAATTTATTTAAGATTCGAAAATGTTCAGATCGTATCTACGTGAAAGTTCCCTTTCGTTTCATTTTCATATAATGTAATCCAGTAAAATCAGTATCACGCTTACCCGACTCGTAATTGCGAGTGAGCAAAATTCCTGGCCGAATCTTCGATCGCAACCGTCTTAATGACGAAAGTGTGCGATCGTGGGGTCACGAGTACCATAGGCGACACGATGCCCGGTCGATGTCGAGACGTCCCGAATTTACGCGGGGAACGAAAGGAAGACGCCTCAAAGTGAGTTGGCTCGTCCACTTATGCACGCGGCTCCGCTCGAGTGACTCTCCGAACGGAATTTCACCGACATCTGCGCGGCTCCCCTTCGGTTTCTTCGCCACTCTGTGCATCCGCACTCGCAATACGGTGTGCATGTAACGCGCAGGAGGAACATTCGGTCTCGGAGACTTAAAGGTGTCGCGTCAAGGGTGAACGAGCACGACATAAGGAGCAAAGTGGACGTTCTACGTCCTACGTGAACTTCGAGTACGTTGACTTCTGGTGCGGAACCTTCCTCCGACTTGGACATCGTTCGAACCCGGTGACTGACTGTTCGGACCAGTTCCTTTCACCTTGTTTACGTTACTCTTTAGTCCTATTTAAACCTTTAAATATGTACGATGCAACATCTTTGACCCTTCTTACATTCACGGTTTTCTTTTTATTAATTAATTGGTTGAGTATAATTAATAACTTTTCTCTTTAAACTCTTTATTTGGAACTGATTCCTTGGAAGATGTAGATTCTTCTGTTTAGAAAATTGTCTAGTTGCATCGATATTTTATAATCTTTATACTTCGTGTACGAAATATCGTGAGATTATGATGTCACTATATTTTAGAATATTTTATTCTTTTCTCTGGAAGGTATTATTTCTAACAACATTTTTATCGTATATCGTAAGAACTTCCGAAGAACGCAGAGCAATTGTGTATCAATACAAAGGAACATGAAGAGCATTAGCGAAATTAATTTTACAAAGATAGTACCTAGAATCGTCTATCTGACGCAATAATACGATAAACAACATTGAACAGCGACTATACAAAATACTCCGCTCCACGCTAAATCATAGCCATTCAAACAGCTCAACTCCCACTAATCACGTAGATATAATTAGAAGGCTAGGAAGGAACTATTAGTCAAACGTTAGGACAAATTTTTCATTTCGTTCAAACTTCCTCCACCATATCTCCCTCATCAAATTTACTATCCACGAAGTGTCAACTCTGTAAAGGTCTCGGCATCTTCTACCTGTTACAACGTGTACAAACAAAATCGATAAGTAAATTAAATCTGAGCAGAAACTAAGCCGACCGAGTAAATATCCTTTCGCAGGACCCGATCGACAAGTTTCCTTGTCGGAAGTTTTCCTTTCCGATAACCATTTTACTGGCACAGGTGTAACCTACCTGGAAAGGTGTCCGCCGGACAAAGAGCCTAAATTGAAAGTTAATTTTCTGTTGCTCGTCCTTGCACCTTCCTCCCGATACTAGGTACTTAACCACGGTTAGCTGGCTACCTAACCTACTCTCACCGGTCAATCGATAATTAATATCTGCCGCCTGTTTCGGCTGGTGAGCTCTAATTGACGATTGCAATTAGTTCCGGACGATATAACCGGTTCAATCGGTACGGTGGCCTTCACCGGATAAACCAATTCGCTGGGTTCATGGTTTTAAGAGATTGGAGAACAGCATCGATTGTTTTTATCAATGGATTGTATACTTTTATGGTTTCGTAGTATATACAGTGGCTATAAAATGACAGAAATGAAAATGACAGATATATGGAAATATCCTTAGAGATGCACCGTTAACTTAACTAGTCTCAGTTTCAATAACTTATTAACTTTCTGTAAAAAATTGAGAACTGTAATGATAATTCTAGTTTAATAATGGCACTGCCATGGGGGTCACTGGTGACACTGGACGTCCTAATGATGCCATATTTTCTATTGCAGAGGCTCGCGGCGCATTTCTCCTATACATATAAATATACATGTAGGTGAAGTGTTCAATTTCGCAAATATAGATTTTTAATGTAATTATACACGTACAAATGCGTAATGTACATAATGAGTAATAGAAATGTGAAAATAAGGAGATTTTCTATACGCGTGGGACTGTAGTTAACCGTTTCCACTTGTCTATTAGTCTCTCGTTAAAATAACGAGATTATGCTGTCATATTATTCCATACCTGTGGCGAACACAAGATGTTCGCCTCCACCGCATTTCTGTACACAACCCTGTTGCCGCCGCTGCGGTCAAGGGATGGCAAGGATAGCAAGAAATGTGGTCTGGCTTGGAGTGCGCGGCTACCTTTAATTCTAAAAGTGCCGGTGAAGCTTTTCGACAACTCGCTGTTCTCTAGCTCATTGAAAATCTTTGCAAGTTTCCATCGTCAAGTTAGATAATTATATATTCTTAAATATTTTATATGTCGAGTTCTCATTGGGGTTAGCGGCTTGTAACGAATCTTCATTTGGATTAGCCATTGTTGTTATATAATATAGATGGTATTTACTGGTACAAATATGATTAGTGGCGATTAGATACTCGAGATGATAATGACAATGATCTTAGGTTTAATAACGAATCCACGGTCAACGGGATAGCAAATGCGCTTTCTTCCAAAGTCTAAATCGAACTGAACTTACTTGTCCACAGTTCAAGTGTAACTCAACTTACTTTTCCACAGTACAAGTAGAACTCAATTGACTCAGTCCAAGTGGAACTGCGCTTATATACTCTTCTCCGTACCTCTCTCTACCCCTCGGGTCAACTATATTTTTAAAGAGAGCTATACAATTACTTCATATCTCTGTTAGGTAAAAACGTCCATCCCGTGACCGTGGCCACGTTTAGCGACCCGTTATGTCCCTTCGAGCCCAAGCCTATTGTCATAAATCTCGGGCACACATAATCGAATCAAACCATAAATAACTACTTCTAAATTTTATTATTTAAGTACAGCTATAATGAAAAGTCTAGACTAAAGTATTGGGGATTTTCCCAAACATTCCAAAAGAAAGGCCCGATCCTCCTTTCATCCTTTCATCTCCGACATATACATTTGTAATGGCATGTTTATAGAAGGCTAAGAGGAAATGCAGGCAATTTCCTAGAAATTAAATAAAATCCACCAATTTATAAATCCGCTTTATAAACACTTTAAACAAATTCTTAGTTTCTGTCTCTGTACTCAGCAACGCGTAACAACGCAACATTAAACGTAATTAGCAAATTCCGGTACATTTTTGGGATCGCATCACGAAGGATACTGTTCGTTCTTCGTACGATTCCCCGCAGGGACTATTAACTTTCAGTAACGTGTGAAAACGACTGTAAATTTCGACGACGGCCCGTAATGGCTGGTGGGACTTTAAGGATGTATAGTTACGAACGGGGGGTTCCTCCGGCCCCTTTCGGTTGGAGGTAGTATGAAAAACCCTCGTCTCAACCCCCTGACTCGCCCATTCGCGGCCGTTGGAACCCTCGCACGCACGTAAGAATGTGCAGTAATACACTCTACAGAGCACCCCATTCGGGAAAAGGGGTAAGTAAGCTCGGAGGCGCCTACGGCCGCATAAACATAAATTATCAGCTGGTAATTACGAGATACAGCTCGAACCCCCTCCACGAAAATGTTGTTGCCTTCCTTTTCCAACGGGGGTGAGCCTCCTCCACCTTGCACGAAACGCTGGAGGTGGCTAGCAAAGCCAAAGAAGAGGAACCATTCGCACCCCCTTTCGGAGTAGCGGAACGGAACTGCGTGGACCGGCTAATTGTTATATACATTCCATTAGGTTAATTGCTGAATTAAGACTTCTTTTGGGGGCTCTCGCGGGCTGGATAATTATCGCACGGTTCCCTGAGTTATGACAGATGCTGCGATCAGTCGAAGTCTCGCGATTTATCAATCCTTACGGAGGTGGCGAATGAAAATGAGGAACATTTAGTCTTATAAAGATTCATAGTTTCTGAATTGAAATACAGCGATTACGAAAAGTTCTTTGAGAAGCTTCTTTGTCGGATTCTATATTTTATTTTTATAGTACAATTTTTATAATCATACAAAGACACTAGCAAATGATACGAAATTTAATATACTTGGACCTGATTACTTAGTACGTAAATGATATGATAAATTCAGAGGAGTTGAAACGGCTGGACAAAATAATTTTCTCATTCAAACAAATGAACATCCGATTATCTGAAAACAAAATCTCGTCGGGTAAAATCATTTGAATAGTTGTTCTTCGTATATCATACCGAAATATCGCCCAAGCCAGACTTAAAATAGGCCATTGTAGTATAAAAATTGCTCGGTTCCGTCGTCTTGGAATTACAGTGTTGCGTTGATAAACTTCCGCAGTTCGAAGGAAGTATGAAAGGGGTCCGGCTACATAAAGCTTGGCTGAGAAGCGGGGGTGGGCCGTGAAATGGTGGATTCAACGCGTGTGCCGGCTAATAAATAATTAAAACTTTTGTTTCGAAGGTGTCACTGATGTACGGCCTCTTCCCGGCTGTCGCGGCTGCTGAGTAATCGCGCTTTATGAATTAAGGTTATGCTTTATGTTAAAAGATTCGCTCGGCATCTGTTTCTAATTACCCGTTAATGGCTATAGCGCCGGCAGTAAAGCATTCGTTACTGTAAAGTTCCAGCCTCCTATAGCGTGTCTGCCGCGCTCTGTAATCATCCTAGATCTCAATACCGAGTGCATACTTTCCGACTATGAGTCCGCTTATGCGAACGAAAGTAGCGGAAACCAACTGCTCCGATGAATGATTAATAGACATACTTGTACTTGAGTTATGTTAGACAATTTCTTAAATGGATCTGTTCCTATCTACATACATATATATATTGATGATTGAATGTCTGAGAGTTGAAAACTATATATGAAATACAATGTCGTGTCTAGTTGTAAATTTGAAGAATCAGAAAAGGCATGGAAGATTAAAATGTAGATAGAGATGATGTAATAAACCTTTGGAGTAGTTTGTCTTTTTCGAAAGAAAGTTCAGGAGTATGTTGCGCATATTGAATTATAGTAACATTAGAATGTAGAATTACTTTTTCTTCGTATAAATTATAACTTGTCGCGGAAACGTGTTAATAGCGTGTTTAATAACGTGCTTAACAGTGATAATGTGCTGAGTCTATACCTGATAACTGGACACTTTACATATTTATATATTCCATATTATCATATTTCAAAATCTGAGATTTATATTAAATTGCAATCGATGTGTAAATATATCGAACGGTACAGTTACCTAATCCACATCGAATCCACTGAAAATTAACTTCAGACGCTATAGCCTCAACAAACTTTGTCGTTTTTCAATACGCACGCTCCTATAGTTTCTACATTTTAAATAACATTAATTCAATTATAAAGAAATATTTATTAAACCATACAAAATTGTGCTTTCTCTCTCAACTTAAATCATCAGCAAAGTATACAATAGAGAAAATAAAGCAGTAGCGGGTTAAAGAAAAACACGAATTCAGACGTTGGTGGCTAGCAGGTATTGTGATTCAGATCACCGAGTTCCATTCAGCGTGATCTCGAGTCCCACGTGGTGGTTTCTCGAGCGACGGATGTTCGATCGCGACCGGACGCGCGGGCTTTTTCGTCCTTTTATCGGGGCCGCAGGACTCCACGTGATTGCGTGGCCCTGTGGGAGGGCAGACGCGCAAAACATAATGTGCCCATGGCCCGGGTGTGGGTGAGAATGCATGCGACGCACTTGGCCGGTTTCTTACGCGACCATTCAACGCGTATGCGTGTGAGTAATTAAAGAGAGCGACTGTCACATCCGGCGACCCACGCGTGAAGGGTGCGGCCTCTGTCCCTCCCTGTTCCTCTGCACTCCGACTCCGTTTCTATCCCTCCCTGCCCTGCTGGCTAGCCCTGGGCCACGTCACTCTGCTGTTTCCAACGCGTCGCGGACTCGTTTTCGAGACCTCTTTCTTCTGCGATACCTCTCATTCTTTCACTTTCTCTCTCTCTCTCTCTTTCTCAGTCTTGGATTCAACAAATTCACTGGCGCCTAGCCTGCTCCAGAACTCGACAGAGAATCGGCTGGTTTCTCTTATATAAATGGAGATTTATCGTAGTGAATAACGAAATTTGATCGATATACAAATTATATAGACGGTATAAAAGTACTTGAGTATACTGCGTGATGAAATAAAGAGAGCTTTTAATATAATGTTTTTGGTCTGTGAGAGAATTGGTGTTTCATCAATCGTTGGTAAAAATAAATCTTTTGCGTGATTTTCAAATGTAAAGAAAATCAATGGTTGGAAATTTACGGCCAGTTTTATCGAAAAAAATACACCTATTTGCATAAGATGAATTATAGAGGGTGTCACAGTCTGTTGAAAATAAATTGTAGAAACAAAGATACGTTGCCAGAAATATGGAGGGAATAGGTTAGTATTCATTTAGTTAATTAGTAATTTACTAAAATACCTTAATTTACGTATAATATAGCGACGTCGGCCGTGAAAATGTAAACGTGAATTAGAAATATTTTATAATGTACCTACTTTTCATTGTGTTGAAATTGGTTCTATGTTTCTGATTCTAATTACATCGCATGCCAGTTGGTTCTTTTAAAATAGAAAGCACTTTAGATTATAGTATAAAGCAGGTATATTTTAGCGTACTTACGTCATTCTGAAAAATGTTATTCTACACTCTGCGTGAGTTGTACAAATGCATAGAAGCTGCATATAAATGATATCACTAAAAATCAGCAGGGTATGTTCAAAGGCGTGAAAGAATGAACGATAGCGCCCCATTGTTGCGTGCATGGCTACTAATGAAAAAAGCTTTGAACATTTGCTATTAAAGGGTGCCTTGAATAGGTTTGCCGTGCCTCAACAATAAATGGATTGCAAACTCCTGTTTACTTCGTTTTTAATTTAAAATATGAAACTTTACTTATATGCGTGAAATTAGTTCATTAGATTTCTAATGGACGTTCAGGTTGCAAAATTTTTAATATTCCTAATTTGATGCTTGTGATAAATAAAGTTGGACGTATCCAATCGTGTAAAGTAATATTGAATTAGAAATATTAATTTATATCATTTTAATTGAATACACTTTATAAATTTCATTGAATGAACGAAGGGTTCAACAAACATTTTATTTCGAACCTAATGAAAAAATAAAAGTCTAAACAAGTCATTATTTGAAATATTACACAATTTGACATTATGCAACAAAACTCACAATTTGAATATGTATAATAAAAGTTCATTTGTAATTATTTTGCTCTTAACCTAACCCCAATCATACACACATTCCATTATCTACGTCTACATTTTCATAAACACTTCTTTACGTCATCCGCAACACGCTCAAATGTTCACGACCTCTTCGTGTTAACACGCTTCATCTCCAAAAGAAGTTGCTTACCAAACTACTTAGTCTTCTACCAAATCATAGCTACAACAAAAATTTTCAGCAAATTACATTATTTATACAATATACCTGCGATGATTTTTGTAGTTCTATATATTGAACAGAACAGGCATACTATCATGCTCCTATCTTATCTCAAGCTTGACACTTCGAAATCTTACAATACTGAGAAAAAAGCATCTAATTCATGGAGGTGACCGGTGTGACCTTAGTTTAGATATATTAGGTTGTCCGGAAAGTGTCTTTCTTTCGCAAATATGTTCTTTTTACAACAATGCTTGCTTTGCAACCATATACAACCATATACAAACGTGAAACAAAGTCTGTGAAATGTCGCGGTGTTTATCTCAACAGAACAAAATGGATCGTACGTAATTCGACAAAATAACATAAAACAAAAAACCTGCGTCTATTATTTCCTCATAAAACGAAAGAAACTTTTCGGACAACCTAATACGTTAAGGTCGGTATCTCTAGCGTTAAGATCAGGTTTAAGCAAAGACACAGCGAAATAGCGAAAGAATCCATCCTCGAAGAGCATCCAATCGGGAGCGAGCGGCATAACTTCGCAGCTGCGAGGCTCGATGCCTTTAAATCCGCTCGTCCCGCGGCATAATTCAGCTTATTTACGATGTTGGCGGCGCGGGATCGGGGAATGGTGGCGGGAATATGTGACGCATTTCGCTGATTGAAATTTTCGCAAGATTATTCCGTTCCTCCGACTGGTGGTGTCCGCCCCCACAAGACCGTGGGGGGTTGCATTGTCTTCGGAAGGCGAGCCGGGGCCCTCTTAAAGCGCATTGATCCAGTAATTTACCGTGTTACGGCACTCGCGACATCGTTATGAAGATTACAGCGAGGGAAAAAGTGGCGTCGAAATTACGAGCGGACCGAGAACTAGGCATAATGCCGGCTGCGTGCGCGCTTTTGTAACAAGAATTACGCGACCGGCTGCTGCCTCCTTAATTCTGCCGCCCAGCCAAATAGAAATGCAATAGAAATTGCACGGCTTACAATTTTTTTCCCCCTTTCTTTCTTCTGCCTGCAGGAGGAAGCCTCCTTCCTGGTCCTTCGCCTGCACCGGAAGATACACTCGAAGCTGAAGACATCGCTGGACAGGCCTCTTTTTTCGACAGTGCGGATCTATCGAGGATTTAGCTGCGATTAAATTCTTAATGATTCTTCTTTGTCAATCTCTTGACGATTTGTTAATCTGGTCTAGTAGTATCGACAAAGTTAATTTGGTTTTGTGATAACGATGAACGTAAAGGATATGCATTTTCTATGTTCGAGATCGTAGAATCGGAACCTGAATCGTTATGAAGAAGTTTGGAACTTCGTGCACCACTTTCTGAAAACTGGAACAATTTGAATGAAATCTTGATTCATAGTTCTTGACGTAAACGTTGCCTTCTCTATACCCTCGTTAAGCATGTTCAACAACTTGTTGAACATAATCATGAGCAATTTAAACGGATTTGCTTTATTCAAATCCTGAGGAGAGATATTTTTCGTCAAATGCTAGTATTTCATTTGTTGATCAACCTGAATAAGAATTTATCCATAAAAGATAAATTTAGAGAGCGTAAACTACGACAATTTATAAAAAAGAAAACAAACAAATTATCTGGCTCATAAAATACGAACGAATGCACGATTACTTTTCCCTTAATAATGAAATTTAATTTTCAAGATAGAAAGGTATACATTTTCAAGAATATCTCGATCGGTAAATCCCGTGCCACGAATTTTCCGGTGTCTGTGCAACATGAAAACGAGAATCGTTCGACGTCTAGAGACAAAGCAAGAAGAAGAAGCGACGGATAGTCAGAGTTAAACTCGATGGAACGAACGAAACAAAGGGAAATCAAGGAAGCAACGAGCAAGCTCGGAGAAGGATCTCGTTCTCGGTTAATGTCGCGCAGGGCTAAAACTCTTCGAGGCCCATAGATCAATGGTTCGCAATTATTGTAAGTTCATTAGAGGCAGAGGGTCTGCGACCAGTGTTTCTTCCCAGTCGACGGTTCTCCGTCTTCCTCCACCTTCCCTTTCGCCCGCGGAAGAAGTCTCCACGGGCCGAAAACCCCTGTTGCCAGACCTGAAATTGCGACATTCCGCGCGAAACGCCGAAACTATTTGACTCTGTAATTTGTGATTGTAGTTTATTGCGCGGATAGACTAACGGACCGTCGTTGCAACGCTGTTGCTCAACTCCCCGCAACGATTCCTTGCAATTTCGGGCTTGGAATTCCTACGGTAGCCTGGGACACGCGCGCTCCGTTATGGATTGCGGCTCTTCGAAACTTCTATCGGCCCAGAAAGAGTCAGCTTCGTTTCGCTGTTTCACCGAGAAGATACACGTCGCACCGAGATATTTACTGTATACCGGCAGTACACCTCAACCGAACTGCATCCGTGTTCGCTTCTCTTTCGCCTTTCGACTCGTGTCTGGCAAGTCGACAACAATAAAACAAGCTAACTTACGGTCTTGCTTCAACCTGTCCGGCTTTATGTGATTTTTATATCGTTTGTAGTTATGTTTACACCTTGATCTTATAATTTGATCTTATATTGTGATCCTAATTGTTGAGCTTGAGGTTGACTGATTGAAGAACGAGTGGATGAATTTGTAATAGAAAAGTATATTGAAATAATTAAAGGTATAAGTATAAGTTTATGCTGATTCAGGTCCTTACTCTCTTAGTGTTACTAGACAATGGAATGATAGGGAGCACGTTCATATATTTATAACAGAAGGACATTATCAAAAATGTTAACCTTATAGCTTGGGCTACAGGCTATAGGGAACATAAATAGAAATTTGTTTATTGTTCCTTTGTTCCTAGACCTTGCCGTCCAAAATATAATGTATATTCAAGGGTACAATAATATGCTCCTTATTTAGAATATTTCTGCGTAATAGCAGTCTCCAGGTCGCGGATATACATAAATAAAGATGTAGAGTTTTGCTTGAAGTAGTTACTTCAACACTAATGACAACGAAGAAAGTACACATGCCTTGCTACGAAAATAGAAGGAAGAAAATATAGTTAAATCTTCTTAAATGATTCGAGATAGGCTCGTTTCCAGTCACTTGCAGGGGTTTGACATTTTTATTTCACATGGATTTTACGTGTAACTTTGAACTTAACAGGTTCTTTTCATTCTCGATAGTTTCGTATCCAAAACTCTTTTGTTCGATCATTAACCGATATCAAATCACAGGGTCAACGAAAATGTACCAACAATACTTTTCTCCTGTGATCTTCGTTTTCGTATCTTCGCGCAGGTCGTCGTTTATTTTTGCTTCGTTACGGTCTACTCGATCTTCACCACGCCACACTGTATCTTTTTGTCCAGCGTGTTTGCTCGATAACAACGTTTGTTTCTCGATGTCGCGAAAGTTCTCTGGTGTTCCCCTGTGTTTGTCGTACGAGTCGAGAAAAATACATTCGATCTCACATATTCGACGTTGTAGGTATAAACACAGGGAATGGGACGCAAGGTGACTGGTTGTTTGAAAAGGGTGCTTTGGCAAGAAGAAAATCCGGGCGCCACGATGGCAAACGCTTTCTGCAAGGAGGAAAGAAACCATTTACATGCTACTCGACAGGCAATATTGAGCGCAGACGCCGTTAACTTTAACCGCCCGAGCCCAGCCATTCTCACTATCGCAAAAACAATTAATGCTCGTTAAAAGAAATCCTTGATTTACTGCTAGATGAAGGTACGGGGTCGAGATAACTATTGTCGGCGTGTAACTCGCCTTCCACCAACCTTCTTTTTCGCATCGAGTCTGCCAGGTTTAAAATTCCCTGTAATGTTTGTCAGTTCTTGCTTAGTCTTCTCACTTTTTGTATAGAAACATGGTAGAATAAAGTGTGTAATATTTAGATGTCCTACTTTCGTGTTTTCAAATCTCTGCTTTATCTTATGCTTTAAGCCGAAACTGATGCAAATGCAAGAAGCAGGTCCATCCTATGAGAATGTAGAATTCGACTGACGTCGTAGAAACAAGTGAGAGTGGAGAAGGGCAGAGTATATACAGTAGAGATATTAATAATTTATTGGATCTAATTCTATAAATTAATCTCTAAATGTATAGAACGTATAACGTTGCTGTTTAACAATATATTTAAATTTTTCTATATATTGCAGTATACATGTACTAGCCATATACACAACACTTGTCACATTGTACATTTAAATACACTACATTGTTTTTCATATTAGAGTACATATAATAATACATCAACGTAAACGAGTAAATGTAATTTCTTTATTATATATATTTTTGTCATTTATAGATGAAACATTAGGTTGTTCGAAAAGTTTCTTTCGTTTCATAAGGTGATATTAGATGAACAACAGTTTCTGTTTTATATTATTTTACTGAATTAGGTATCATCTATTTCGTTCTATTTCCATTATTATATTCGCGCATAATTCAATAAACTAATATAAAACAAAAACATTGTGCGTCTATTATTCCTTTATGAAACGAAAGAAACGTTTCGGACAACCTAATATTTATAGATTTAATTTATAGATTACGTTTTAAGCAAGTCTATTCGTACATGTCTATCTATCTCTCATTTTCATAGAGTTGGTATCTTAATATTTCTCCTGATATCTTCCATCATCATCTTACGATATACATTTAGTATTAACAGAAATAAAATGGGAAGAAAATACTAAAAACGGAAATGTTCATAGTAAAATCTATAAAGTAGATTACAGATTAAGTGATAAATCTGTACAAAATTTACAGTGATACTTGTAATAAGTAGTAACAGCTTCACTGTAAAAAGTCAATAATAAACTCTATCTCTACAAAATAAACGTATCATAAACACACGATAAAAACGGAATCCACTGCACGTTATGTGGTGACAAAACTTTGGAAAAGGTAGAGACAAACTCTTGATGCGTGAATATCGTAATAGAAGGAGGAGCAGAAACGGTTTTAAGCTGCGAGAGCGGGCACGTGGCCGTAGGACATTCGGAGATATCCGAGTGGTCTATTCGTAGTAATGACGATGCCTCGAAAGATGCAATAGGGCAATTACCATTTCTCCCCTCCATGCGGCGGCGTGTGACGACACGATGAAAATTGTCATTACGCGAACCGTCGCGACAATTATCGCAGCGTTCACGATTGCAATTTGCAACCGTCTGGAAACGGTCTGGGATTACTCAACGAATCATCTTGTAACTTTTAACTACCGGGCTGTGCGCGTCCCCCGCTAAATCCTGCCCCGGTTCCAGGAGCACGAATCTTCCTCTCTGGGAATCTTGCACTCTTAACCGGGACGGCCCGTTCAAAATCTCGTCGTTTCTTAACTTTCTTCTTTCAATGCGGTTCTTCATTTTCCTTTGCTAATAAAAATTCGTATTGCGAACAATTAGTTGATATCTATTAGATCGTAAATAATGTATTTTATAATGTAAATAATCTATTTTAATATCTTTTTAATATCTTCAATATCGAAAATATCTATCGTTACAACGTTGTCTATTTGATATACACGTTGGATGCAGATATTTTTGAACGTCTAGTTTGCTTCAATTTTGCTAGTTGAATTACATGATTCGTTTTAGACAATACGCTGTTGTGGACAATTGTAAGCATTTTCTACAGGAATTACTATTTTGTGTGTAAGCCAGATTAAAAACTGATTTCGAGTGTTTCTATCAATTTGCTTTTAAGATTCTGGTGGAGTGCGTTTTTTTTTTTTTGGATTCATCTTCGTTACTTCTTGGATTCGCAAACTTCAAGTTGACCAAATAGCTTCTCTATATTTGTATATTTTTTTATCAAGCACATGCCTTCGCCGTTGTAGTCTAAATTGTGAAAGATATTTGTTGCCTAACTGCAGTACCAAATAAAATTGATGTCAATAAATGTTACCAATAGCAACTGCAAATATAAAGAACGAATTTGTAATTTACTATCAAGTTACATAAGCTATAACATATTAGAACAATTCCAAACCTAATATTAAATATCTATTACTAGACATTGCCTCGAGAACAATATTCGGTAATATTAAACACAAAATAACGAATTATATGAAACATCACTGAGTTCGTGTCACCGATATATCTTGCATATTTATATCTATTAGGTTGTCCGACATGTTTCTTTCGTTCTATAAGGAAATAATAGAAACAAAATATTCTTTATTTTATATTAGTTTATTGAATTATGCATGAACATAATAATAGAAATAGAACGAAATGGATCGCATCTAATTCAATAAAATAATATAAAACAGAAATTATTGTTCATTTATTATCACGTTATGAAACGAAAGAAACTTTTCGGATAACCTAACACAAAATATTAGAATTGCTTCTTATATTTTCAGCTTCACGCCACTAGAAACATCCACATTCTCCTCATGAAACGCCAACGAGAAAAGAATAAGCGTAACGATAAGAAAGAACCGCAAGGTTACCGAAATTGGTCCCAAAAAGCCTTAAATCCCAGCGTTCTGAACAGGCGTAGTTATCCGAGGACGCGTCAAACGCGGTGAAAAAAATCTGCTCCTTCGCCGGCGATAAATAACGAATAATTCTTAAAACAGTCGCCTATGCATCATCGTGTCATTTTCGCGGTGCTATATGCGCGGCGGTGGCGTCGCCGGCGTCGTCGTCGTCCTCGACGTCGCCGGCGACAACGCGGAACGACGCGCCGGAAAATTTATCGATGCTAATTTCCCGGCCGCGGTCCTCCGTCGTCGTGGAAAAGAATTGTTGTCATCCCGCCCCATCTCCACCCCCGGCTCTGGCTACACCCGTGTTCACGGCCCGTCGTCTTATCCTGTCCTCGAGGCCGTTACCTGCGAGGGCTGTTTTCCTCCTAAAATCCCCGTTTAAAACGCTGTTCTTCGGGTTTAAGTCGCGCTGACTGACGCGGATCGGCAACCTCGGAGACCAGCTTTCTTTTCTCCTGGCCGATTTTCTCGGTTTTCTCGTTTTCCTCGTCTTCTCTCTATCCCGGTGCTTGATCAAACATCGTAATTGAAGATTCTAAGGCTGAGCGCTGTGTCGCTTTAGCTTGCTTTTTAACTGGTCGTTGCAATTTCTTTCTTCGAGGGTGACTTTACGATGCTTTATATTTTTATATGTTAGCTTATGGCGGTAAAGTGCGATAGGGGTGTTTGGACAAATGATATTTATGTGGGTTTTGGATGTATTGTAATAGAACTTGGATCATTCGTTAGTCTCTGTTGACCTTGATGGTAAGTTTGCGATGGTTTGGTCTGAGTTACGACAATGTTTTCAGATAGAGGCGTTTGGAAGCGGTGCAAGTGTTGTTTCTCAGAGTGTTTGAGAATTTTTGAGAATCTCTATTACCTGTTAGGCTGCAGTAACTGTCACGACAATATCCTGTTGTATCGGAAAATGATAATGCGCTGATATCTACATTGTATATGAGATGTATGCAATATAATTACGTACTTTATGCTCGAAAATGAAAGAAGATATAATTAATACTCTATATTATGTGTATATAATTGATACTTTACTTTATGTATATAGCTTTTAATTAAATTGTTGAAAATTGTTGTGACAATTAAACCAGCAAAACTTCAAATTTCCTTTAAAAGTTTACTACTACAAGTTTAGAAAAGGTACGTTTTAAAGAATTTAATAGCGGTATTTTATCATAATGTACGCATTGTCTCGCAAGACATGAAATTTACATAGGCAAGACAGCTGACGTTGTAAATGAAAGTAAACGTTTGTAGAAATGTTTTCGCTCGAAATGCGCGTCGTACGTCCGGATTCGCAATTACCGGTCGAAAAAAAGGGGGCAACGAAACATCTTGGTGAAATCGAGCAACGAGAAGCATCAAGAGCCGCGGTTACAGCAACACAAACCACGGCAAACGTTCTTTCGTCCGCAGATTGAGTAACAAGGAGGCCAGCCACGTGCCAAAGCCAGCGCCGTTTACATTTTATTATCGCCCCTCCAGCAAATTTTCCATTATGCCGTAATTAAATGCGAAATCGTTAAGTGCAACGAATTTGCCGACCAAATGCCTGCCGTTTTAATCAACTTCCTAATGAAAACCTGCCAATCGATATGTAATAGAGCGATAAAGGTTTTCTTCTCGTTACTTCGCTGCATCGCGATGATTAAAATATCGATTTTCCATGGACTGTTTACTTTTTATGATGTTCGCTAATTAGCCATTAATTAAGTAATGCAGTATTCTTTAATTAGATAATGTATTATTTATACACTAGATGTGTTTTCGTAGATACATATAGATTATTATTACGCAAAATGAGGATAGATGACGAGAGTTGGTACAATCAGGCACAAGGTGATCCTTCGCGTAAAAGTATGCAATGAAATAATTGTAAAAGAATCAGTAGTGTAGATGATAGCTGCTTGACACAACCAGTTACATTTAGCTCTAACATTATTGCCAATTGTAATATTAACACGTCTGTATGATTTGAATAGTTATTAATTTATATAATAAAATTGTTACGTACAATTCTTTGTCACATAGGAATATCAGAAAGTATTTAAATCTCATTTTACATTTTCCTTTTGATAGCACATAATCTCAATTTTTAATTTAAATGAAAAAGGTAGTAAATGCTGATTTTGATTATTCGTTTATGATTAATTTGCTCCAATGTATCTATACATTTATGGATGATCATCTATCTCTTTCTATTCTCTGTACGAATAAAACGATACATTAGATCCATTTAAATAGAAATAAAATAAGCAATAACGTAGCAATATCCATATGGAGTTGTCGCAATAAATTCATTTTCAAAGTCGAAACATCCCAGAGCAAGATAGATTACATCTAGTCTGTAATATAACAAGTACTATCGTATCTTAAGCTACTTTCACCATGCATTCGATGGCAATGGCCAATTTTTATCATGATCCGCCGTGGAGAACCAATTTCCGAGCGGACAAATGCATTTGCTTAATACGCAAATAGCTGTTGCTATTAAATTGTAGCGACGTTTAACAACGATGCCGTGTGTACAGCGGAGCTCGCGAGGAACGTAATTAAATACGAAATAGTATGCGCTTCCTAATTGCGAGTGGCCAGAATTTAGCAATATTCGCGGTTCGTGTCCGTCTTTCGACAGACTTTTCCCAGTTGCTATCGCAGTTCAGCCCTGTGCCTTCGATGTTTGCTTTTCAATTCCTTCAGTCATCCATATTTGAGAATAATCGTAAAGTTCGAGTGATAAACGATGCAAGCACGTGAATATACGAGCAGATACAAGTGGAAATTTTTAACAATTATTAACATTTTTATTACATCTATATCATTTATCGTTTGAATGTTTTGAACTTTCAGCGTAAACTATCTTTGGAGATTCTGCAGAAGAATAAACGGTTAACATGTTCCATTAATTTTGATATATTATTGTTCGAATGATTTTTAAGTAATTTTTGTCATCAATTAAAATCTTTTGTTATCTGCTTAAATTTTTATTTAAAATTTAATTATCAGTTACATTTGTACGTATTTTCTTTAAATTTATAAATTTCTCTTTCGATGGCTGTAAAAATTAAAATATCAGAGATTGAAATGTGTCAGGCCACAAAAATTAAAATAAATTTGGAATGCCGAAATTCTAACTTTCGGAAGAAAAGAAAATTTAAAATATTAAAATATCTAGAACTATTTAATTTTAAGCTCCGAAGATAAAAATTTAAAGTCTAAAAGTCTAAAATTCCAAGCTGCTAAAGTTAAAATATCTATCGTAGAATTTTAAGCTGCCAAGCTTTAAAATTCCACCATACTCCACATGGCATTTGCATTCCTTTTTTTTCTAATAAAATTATTTCATATCTTTCGTTTGTATTTACATGGTTTATCATTTGAAATGTTCAATTGCGGATCACAAGTTGTCTTCGTATTCCTCTGATCGTCGTCGCTCCTTCGGGCGATGCTTCGCGAGGGATTGTTGTTCCGAGCCCCTGTTTTGCTAATCCTGAATAACCACATGTATTGCTCGTAGTGAGTGTTTTCGTTTCACCTGGACCACAGCTGCAATTGCTAAGTACGATTAAGCGTGCGTGGGAGAAACGAAACAGCAACTAAGTTTGGGAAATGAGCTTGCGATATTAATACATTGATGCGTTATTTCAGGAGATTAATTCTTGGGGGGACAGGGTAGCTCGCGTGGGATTCGCTGATAAATTTCGATATCGAATTAGAGACGGAACGCATTCGAATAATTTCCAGTAAATATTTACCTGGGATGATCATTGCAACTCTGTTCGGCGGTTTGTCCGTATAATTTCTGCGGAAACTCATTATTCGTTGGATTATATTTCCATATGTTTGAACCACAGTCTAGTCGGTATTTACGGTTATAGCTCTTCAATCATTCGATTGTTCATATAAAAAATTCAAACACGAATTTTAAATCAAAAGCATACACGACGTTTACTCTTGAATACGCTGAACACTATTGTTAGAATGAATGCGTGTTCTTACGAATGAAACGTCTGAAAATCGAAACGCATATATTCGTAAGAATTTACATATTTGATGTTGACGTGTTCGTCAGAACGACATTTCGTCGCATCACATGTAACCATAGCCTAACTCGTAAATAAATCAGCGAACGTTTCACAGTAAATAGAAATTATATTGGCCCATACATGACTCACTATTGGAGTACCGTCAATCTATTAAATTACCGATCACCAAAAGAAAATCACTGTCCAGCAAAATCAAATTCTTCCAGCGATCTTCCTTCCTTAATGAAATTTTCGTCCACGGGTTCGTCGAGGATCGCGTTTCTTCCGGTTTGCGGGCTGGTGCCTGACGAAGGTTGAGAAATTTATTATCGTTAACGAGGCCACGAGCGTTCGATCAGTGCGGACAAAGCGTAGAACGGCGAAGTAATTTTCTCGGCAGGTGCAACGCCGCTGCGACAACAAAGTAGTTTACACCGTTTACACAATGAGGCTCTTTGAGAGCGTAGGGCGAAGGCCTCTAATCGTTTCCCTCTTCCCTTCGCGGAGGGGATTGTAAGCGTTTCAGGGTTTTTGCAGCGGGAGCAGCAAACAGCGTGCTCGCCTTCGTCGTCGTTGACATCGTCCTAGCGAATTCGTCGATGCCTCGGCACCGAAAACCTATTAGCTGACAGTCAATAAACAAAGGAACGGTTCTGGGCGATATAATATTGATTAATGGGGAGGTTAAGGAAGCGTGGAGCCGTTTAGTCAAAGTTCTCTCCAAGGCGGCGCGAAATCGACGTGGAAGGGGCCCCGTTTGTGTGCGTGCCGAGTATATGCCGAGCGATTATCGAATTTCCTCCCCGTAACAACGAGGTTCTATTAACTCCCACCCGGCGCCGGGGCTCACCCGATACAACCCCTGCTTTTGTGTATTGTTAAGACTATCCGCATTAAGCGATCCATAATAAGGAGTTACGCCGCGCGATAAATCGTTTCAAATTGCCGTGGACGCCTGCCTCGATCGATCGCATCTCACTGCCTGCTACTGGTTATTAGCTGGAAAGATAGAGCAAATGATAAGTTGCAGGTAAATAGGTGATAAATTATACGGTTTGTTTTTTATTGACAATGTTAAGATGTGAGCAAGTTGCTGTAAGATATCTTGGCAGTTTTGCATTAACGAAAAGCAATTTTTCTAGGATAGAATTTATACAGACAGTAAACTACTATATTTGTGTTCATAGCTTTTTAATTGCACGTAGTTTCTTTCTAGTCTGTGTTTCCTTATTCTTATTTATTATTCCTTTCGTATAGAATAATGTAGCAACATGATACGGCAAAGTAAGATTCTAATAGCATTTTGGATTTCTCGATTCCAGATACGATTAGATTGATCGATTACAGAAATCAAAACGATACCCTTTTACGTGATGAGTTTTGAATTTTCTGTGAGATGCAGATAAATGATATATATATTATATATCTATAAATTGAGGTATCATAAAGAGGCGTAAAGAATCGTAAATACCATAGCAAATTTATAAAATGATATTTGATATAACGTCACGTTTCTCTACTTCTCTAATTCGCCAATTCATATTGATTTGGCTGCTGAGAAGCTCAATTAACGGGTCGTACTTCCACTAACGTGTTCGAAATGCTCAATTATTAATTGTGCACTGTAAATGAAACATGAAATAGTAATTTTTCTAAAAGATAAATTTAAGAACTAAGGTTCATCATTCTTTAAGTTTGAAGTCTAGAAAAGTGTAGTATGTATGTATAGAAAGACATGTACGAACGACACTACAATCTTCAACCCGAGAATATCTTCTACTTTACACACTTATCAAGAATTCCTAGAAGAGACATATTTCAAGTGAAGCGAAGTGCACGTTCGACCTGCATTTAAAACGATATAATTCGCTTCACGCGTGAAACGATTCCAACAATATATCGCGATGAACGAGTTCATGTTACCCTCCATTCTAAACCTCAAGTTTAACAGAATAATGAGCAACATCACGTCATCGCTACTCATTAACCAATCCTGCTATAATCTTGTCAAAGCTCGATTCTATTAAATAAATAAATTACTCGAACCTCGTTAAAAAAATCGTTACATGCCAATATTTTCCGTGCCACTCGTACATGAGCCGTAGAACAGTTGCAGGGACCGAGAATTTTCCCAGTGAAAAGGTAGCAGAAGGGGTCGTTGCTTCGCGGAAACGTTTTCTTAACCGGCTCTCGTTGTTTCCGATAGCCGGAACAGTCGCGTTTTCCGTCTGCGAGAATTAAGTCCGTGAACACGAATGGCAATCCGGCCCGATATTAAAAAAATACCTTTTGAAGCGGAGTCCACGGATGGGCGAGCAAACCGACGTTGATACCACGGAAATCCGAACAAAGCGTACTTTGAAAATCGAGAGATATCTGCCGGCAGGACGTGGAAGAGGGTGGCGCAAGGGGGAAAAAAATAAATTCGAACACGGACGCAGCAAACTGAGAATTCGGGTCATCCTTTGCCATCTTGCGCATAATGTCCTCCGGTGAATGTTGTCTCTGTTCCGCGAAATTTGACGACGAAAGAGGAGCAAACGAGGAAACGTTTTGAAGGAATGTTTCGAAACTACCCCCGCCTAGCTCGTCGGATCGCGAGCAAGGAAAACCACCGCGAGTTCTTTCGATTTCAAACTAGACCTGCTATGGAATTATTTGCCCAAAGTGATCCTAAATTTTTGACTATTTTTCCCTGGCCCTCTCTGTATATCGTAAATGGATTCGAAGTGCTCGGTTTCGAGTTTTTGCGTGTATTTATAATTCTCATTCCTATCCTTTCTTCTTGATCGTTTTTTACGCCACCGTATAGTTGTTGTTTTTTGGTAATTATGGAGGCGGTTACATTACTCAGGATATTCGTTGTGATAATATGTATTGGGATAAAATGTAGGGTTATTGCAGTAAATAGGATTGAGATAAGCAGTTTTTCTTGCAATTCTACTTAAATGTAATTTACATAGTAATATGATAAATCTATTTAGTAATAGTAACGTAATAAATCTATTTGACTCGTTGCTCTCTTCTATACAATTACTTATACCTTTCATACGATATCTAATGAAATAAAAGCTCATATTTGTATTAATAACAAATAATATAATATCAGCATCTATCCTTTTTATAAAAACAAATCTAAGTCTGATATCTAGCGGGAAGTAAGAACTATCTAAAAATTGTTCTTCTCAATCATTCACAATCTAATAATATTCGATTAGAATTAATTTTATAATAATAAAAATTAAAATCTGAAATTTAATAAATATAAAATTTTAATAGTAAAAAGCCTACTGTTTTAATAGTAAATTTTTTTCCACAAAGAGATTGCAATATATATATATACATAGAATAAAGTTAATTTTTCATCTTCATCCTACGCTCGCCATTATAATAATAATACCGGTTTGCGATCGGGACGAGAGAAAGCTGGCGAAGTTAACGAAAAGCAAGGAATGGAAAAAAAAAAGGACGGAGGTGGAATAGAAGCCGGAGGCAGGACGTTTATTTGCAATTGAAAGTAGGGGCAGCAGATTGCACGCCAATTTCTCGAGGACGGTTTCCGAAGGAACGGAATGCAGTTTCCGTAAGAAAAATGGAACTAATTGGTCCCCTCGAAAGACGCGGACGTTCGTGGCAAACAAGACGACGTTGGAGCGCATGAAAAGCAAGCCGTCGGTGGATGATGTAGGGTTGAGGGGAGGGCTGAGGGAAGGCATGGAGGAACAGAGATCTTGTAGTATCTGGAATTCTAGAGCATGGCGTCGAGTGTGTACCGTGCGCTGCAGGCTTGCGAAAGATAGTTGGTGCACTCGAGAGATAAAAGGGAGTCATTCTTTTTTTAGAGCGAACGCAAACGAGAAATTAGAGCATGGAGACACTGCTTACCAGTCGAAATCGTGCGAGTCCCGGTCGTAGACTTCAGAAGAATTCTTCAACTTCTCGGCTGAAGATACCGGACGGAGAAGTCGCCGCGGAAAAGAAAGGAACTTCTATGCCACTGCTGACTAGAACGGTCATTGAAGAATGGCCCGAGAGCAACTTTTATGAGCTTCGAAGTCAAATACGGTTGCTCTGCTTTCGAGAACTTTGAGGGACTTTACATGGTTTTCATGTTTAGATTTTGCTATCGATAGATGTTCAATGACTCTCATAATCGATCAAACGTTTCTTCGGCACGGAGGAATTTTTAGTAATAACGAAGGACAATGTGCATGCTAAATCTTAATTCTGTAAAATTAGATTCAAAGGGTTTCTGATTATTTCCTTGTTGTTTTTCGGAAGCCGAAATATTCGAGTTGTTCGTAAGAAAAGAGACAGAATTCTTCGATATATTTTTCAATGTATAAAAACTCAAAAAAGGTCAAGTGGAGCTTCGTTTAAAGGTGTTCGAACATTGGAAGATTAGATTCTATTCGTTGAATTTAGTCACTCAATTTATGATTATTCTATTATTAGAAGTTGTATAGAGAAATTTGCAGACAGAATTCGTATCGCTATGAATATTATTAGTTTTTCTTCGATGCTTATCAATTACTCAAAGAGATTATCAGTTTTATTACATATTTAAAGAAACTTTTGAAACGAATGATAATACGTTCCAAGATGAGTACCAGCATAAC
This sequence comes from Bombus vosnesenskii, assembly GCF_011952255.1. Classification (NCBI taxonomy): domain Eukaryota; kingdom Metazoa; phylum Arthropoda; class Insecta; order Hymenoptera; family Apidae; genus Bombus; species Bombus vosnesenskii. The sequence goes on from NW_022882923.1 coordinate 397,865, forward strand.
TTTGTTTTAGCTTCAAGTGCTTTGTAAATTTCAAAGTTCCATTAATAACTCATTTAACTTTCCTTAACCTTGAATTATTAGTCACTAAGTTTGTTATGAAACGAATTGTAGTCGCAGATATTTTGAAAACTATAAATTCCTACATAAGTCGACAGGTAAGTTTAACCGTCATTTTTATTCGAGACAAATTTCTATCGGCCGTAAGATATTCTCGAACACGAATTAAATTCCATTAAAAAAATCCTCCCATATAAAACGGTAATAAATTTCTACAAAGATAAAGCTCGCAAGTTTCTTTATCCAAACTTAACAAAACCTTAATTTTCCGCTCTTCTAAACTAAGCGCGACCTTCGTGCTTCCAGCGAAACGAAAAAAATCTCCGAGTCCTCGCGCGAGACCCTGAAATCCTTCTTCGTCCTACAGGATTCGCTAAAGACGATGTCGTTAAACCTTAAGTGAATTTTCAATTTTGTGAAGCTTGCACGTATATTTGTATAGTTAATTGCTTTTGTTACAAACAGTCTATACACTGTTTTTCAGTATTTTCAATCATCATTTTTATTGCATTTTTCACATAGTTCAAGCAGATAGATTACTATTGCGCCAGAAATATTTATCGTATCTGTCTTATATTGATGTCGCGTCTATTTCACGTCTGTATTTCATCCATGTATGGTCTCGAATCGTCTAATTGTATATCAGTTTCGCTAATTTCTCAGCTAATTCTTACCAAAAGGCACGACTAAAACATTTTAAAAATTTACACCACGACACCTAAAGATCAATTATCTTTCCTGTACTAAGCTACATTTCGAATTCATACACGTACCTCGATTTGAACCCAAATCTTGGTATAAACCCTAGACTTCTGTTTAAATACTCCCGAAGATTAACAGATTTCGTCATTAAATGATAAACTGTAAAGTGTAACTGAAAATTCCGTCAATATAACAATTATTCCATCCAATACTGATTTCTATAGAATCGTCGAATAGAGATGAATCCTCCGCTGTAACGCAAGAAACGCAATTATCTAACGGAGAATCACACGAATCTTCCAATCTTCCTATATCCCTTCGTCCTGACTGAAAGGTACCATAAGTCCACAGCAGGTCTAATAATACTTGCAAGGTTTTAATCGAAAGAAGCTGACCAGCCGCGCGGTCCGCTCGGTTACAAATCGACAACGGCTCGTTTGTTACGGCGGTCCAGAGTTTCTAACCAGATTTTCGAGACTTTCGAGTGGTACTTGGCGCGTCAAAGGATACTTTCCGCCCGCGGCGGCCCGACGATCGCTCGGGAGCGAAGCGAACAATCGACGCGGCGCGGAGTCAAGTGTCGAACAACCGCCGCGTAATCATTCCGGAAGCTTTGTCGCGCGCATCCGAGTACGGCGTACAGTTCGCTGCTGCTTCCACGCTATTGAAGAGCCTCATTAGTACTGTTTGTTATTGTTTGTACGGCACTCGGGGTGAAAAAGAGCGTGATACTAGAGGGTGCCCGAGGTGTCACCGTGATCCCGCTGATTCTCGCACCTCTCTCGTCGTTACGAGTCCCACCCACCCCACCCCCCATCGTCCGTCTACTTGTCCTCATTTTTGGTTTCCTTTTAAGCATGTTCCTCACAATACGCGAAAGCTTGTTAAGTAGAAGCACACTTGGACTGATACGTTGAGGTGCACGCTGTCTTCTGTCAAGGGGAACAGGGCACACTTGGGACGTTCTTGCGCCAATTTTCGTCCGGTTGCATCAGTCCCGTCTTTGGTACGTAAGTAAGAGGCAAGTTACTTAATCCTTGCATCGATAGTCGAAATTGACGATGTTGAACGATCTTTCACGTGGACGAACGCAAGGGAATCGTGCGATGATTCGTGTGGACTGTACATTGGATGTTTCAATCGTTTGTATCGAAATTCACGCAATAACTCGCGCGTCGTAGTCGCAGCATTATGGCTGTGTTCGTAACTGTCTCACAACTTTTTACGGTAAACTACAGCGATAATTGTTCCAGGCTTTCACCCGTGCTTTGGTTTCTTCAGGGTGAATTCCCGTATCGAACATAGTTTCTGAGTAGTATCATCTTTTCTTATCGTCCGTATTGAACTACTGAACTATGATTTATTAAGTAGGCAAAAGCGTCTTTTTTAGGGAGTTTGGTTATTAACATAAATATCCATTTTTATTCATTCTATAACGCGTCAAATATAAGATGCTTGGCTATTAACGTAAAAATTTTATTCATTTTACGAGACACGAATGTCCGTGTCGTATCAAAATACCAATCGTTCTCATTGATTGCTTGGAACGTTGCATGCGTAACTATTACGTTTACCTGTGTAAATATTCATGCAAAGTATTGAACAAACATTTAATTAGTAACAAAATTTGAAATATTATGCAGATATCGATAAGAAGCATATCAAGTAACAACGACCTTTCATTTACTGGCAATATAACGAATGTCAAATGAAAATTTGTAAAGTGGTTACCAGACTATGCAATAAGAGTTAAGCAGGCGATCGAGATGAGCCAAGGCTATCGTAAAAGAGCGTTAAAATGTATCGACGTAATCCACGTTATCCGGCTGGTTCTGTAAAGCGGATTTCACATACAGGGGGTTGTAACATGCCAGTTCGTGACCCGATCTGACGCTAACAAAGGGGTCGAGTGGGTCCACTCGTGTATTCGTGCGCACACAGTGACCAGAGCATGCGCGATTACCCATTCCTTTAGAATTAGCGGGACATCAAACTTGCACGGGGCAGAAAGACAGTAGTTCCAATGGAAGCAAGAAGAGAGAACCGGAAGAGCAGGCCGGGAGTCTTTCAGCTCATCGCGCTCCGCAAACAAAGCGGTCCCGCGGAATGCACGCGCCCGTTTTCTGTATATCCACGTACATCCTAGTCGCCAAGGTTTACGACTATTCCCTTAATTGCGAAGATATCGCTTTTGTACTTTCGTATAATAATCTTCCCGGAGGTGAACCATTAGCCACTGCTAAATGAAGAAGGCCCCAGCTTCTTTCTTTTTCTTTTTTTTTATTATTATTTCTTCTGCCTTGCAGGCCTCCTTTTCTCGTTTGGTCCTTCGTTCGTCCTGGTACCGCGAGATAAACGACGCTCGCGGATTATTCCGCTTCCTACGTTTGGAAAAAAGGAAATTTCGCTGGCAAAAGCAAGGGAGAAAACGCGAAATTCCAGGCCGCCTTCGGGTCTCCCTGAACTGGCCGCCTTATATTCGGCAAGGTACGAGCTAATGAGGAGCAAATCCCGAGGTAAACGCGGCCAGCAAAGAAAAAAGGAGAAGAAGGTCCGCCAGGAATTGCGGGAGTTGTTTGCGTCATCAGGAGGCAAACGCTGTTTGTCTTTGCAGTTTGCATTGCATTAAATTCAGATGTAGCCACGCTCCACGTTACCTACTTCTGATTCTTTTTTTTTAAGGAGTTTCGTGTCTCTGATTGGTTGCACGCTATCTTTCGAATATTGAGAATCTTTACTATTGCAGCTTTATTTTATTTCCATATAGTCATTTCTGCTATGTAAGTTACAAATTCCGGAATATAAAAATTTAACAAGGAATTTCATACAAAAAGTGTAAACTTCTATATACAAAGAAATAACAATAGATATTGATAACACAATCAACGTAGTAGTAGATTATCTTCTCTATTTTCACATGCATATAACGCACATCCTGAATTCTTCAATTTTTCGTAAACGCATAAATACCCAGGCTATACCAATAAATTTATTCCTCGCGTGTTTCGCATTATCTTCATCTAAGTTATTACATATTCCCCTTAAAATTCGCGGCATACGCATTCTAGTAGCCTTATCAAACCGCTATAAACCATTTTAAGCAATAAAAATAGCGAACTAACTGAAAAAAACCAACGAACGAAAGAAAAGAAGGAGGCTCGTTGTTGGTGCGTTCCATAACGAATCAAACTGTATAGGCGAACGAGTTGCCGGTTGTTGGGAACGAGTAAGTGGCCAGGGATAAGGAAGTGGCAGTCGAGTGACGGGGGGGTAGGTCTCCTAGCTGGTGCAAGGGGTTACACGAAGAAGAGAGGGACGGTGGTGGAGCGGTGGTAGTTGGGTGGCAGTAGGATGTACTCATCCGTTGCAGTGCTGCAACTAATGAGACATCGCTAAAGGGCACGGGGTAGGTGGGTAGACACGGTGAGGCATATACGTGCGGGGGTAGGCGATACACTTCACCTGAGACTGCAGACTGCAAGAGATAGACGACGACGACGACGTCGACGACGATGAGGACGAGAGTGCAGGCACAATTAAAACTGACGCTCCTAATGGCAAGTCAAACGCCGACGGGCTCGAGAGATTCTTGACTTTCCAATGAAGCGATTGTTTCATATTCCTCTGCTTTCCTCCTGCTCCATCCATCGACCGACCCGCACATCGCTCCAGCTCCGTATTTCTCTCTCTCTCTCTCTATCTTTTTCTCTCTCTCCACCACCCCCTTCACTTGGCCCCTTGTTTCTACCGAGCCGACACGTGAATCCTGGTTACGCGACGGAGCCAAGGGGGAGGTGGAAATAGAGAGAGGACGAGGCCCCGTTGAAACTTTAGAAGGGAGAAATCGGTAGGAATCTGCGTAGATCTCGACCGGGATAGGGATGGGGTGGATTCGTCTGTTTCGTCGTTCACGCCAGACACGTGTACCTTTGTCCGATCCTTACGTTACGAAAAATTCTCTTTCTCTTTTCGAGATTCGTATGGACTTGTACAGTTAGCCGTGTCAGAATCAATTTCTTTCGTTTAGTTCCTGTTACGTACGTTTAATTAAGAGAAGTTGAAATTTACCGATCGTCAAACGTAACACGTTACTGTGTCTGGGTATTAACGTTGAATTTAATTGGTTACTTACTGCAACAGTAAACGCGTACTACATATTGTAAAACGTTACACATAATATCAAAGTGAAGCTACAAATGAAACAAACTTTATGTGTAAACGAAGAAGCACAGAAGTTAACAACAAAATTATACCAACACCTTTGCTCAATAGTATTACGGTGCATCCTAACGATTAATATAAATGTTCGTAATTAAAAGCAAATTCAACGTGTTGAACTCAACGAACAGGGAGTATGCATGTGCACTTACGCTTAATCTATCATAAACTGGATTTTACAATAGCGATAAATATGGTAACGGGCTGGTACGAATTTTACGTCGCGTCTAACACGCCACGCTTTTGTTAATCAACGTTTGCGGTTCCCAACCGAAAACTAGGTAAAGTCTTCGGCAACACCGTGCACGGGCAGAAAGACGAAAACTCTGGTCACAGTATCAGAGAAGCAGGCAGGCTGAACGGCCTGAGAAAGCGGCAAGACAGTGATCGGTAGATTCAGGCTGATGTCTAAAACAAGCGACGACGCGAGGCAACGACTCCGATACGCGGTAGGAGCAGGCGGCACGGGGTGGAAGGTGAACGCGCGGAGGGTTAAGGGTGGGTTGGATACACGAATGCTAGATAGTAGCTTCGGGCGGAGCTTGATTATTTTCCGCTAGCTCGTTCATTCAGGTGGAGAGCGTGGCGCACGAGGGGTTCAATTGGAAACAGCAATCACTGCTCGCCTGTATTTTGTTCTCTTCTCGGGTGCAGCGAACTCCAATAATAAGCTTTCTCCTATATTGCCTCTTCAGTTCCCCTCCCGCCGTTGCCGGCCTCCTCGCCAAGTCTCCAGAACCGGCAACAGAACTACCCTTTCCCTCTTTCCGCTCCCCTGGCTTCGACTGTCCTCCCCCGACCCACTCTCTCCCCGGTGCCGCGTTTCCTTCGAGTTTCCAGCGTTTCGTCTCCCGTACGTTCCCCAAACGACCTCGGTTCCCGAGTTCGAGTCGTTTGCCGAGATACCCACCCGCCCTCCCTCCTCGTCTTACCGCCCACTCACCCTGTAAGCTCACAGGTTATTCCACGGAATTCCTGCGTTCTTCAACGATGGAAGGGAAGAACGTTCGTCTGAGGATGAAGGACGAGACACCGAGATGAAAAGTCTTCGAGGCTTCCTCGATCTCGAAAACCACCAGCTTTTGTCGTACCTTTGCTCTATTGGGCATTTGAAGTATAGATATGGACAAGATCGCCACATTGAAATAAGATCAACGTTAACGAAAACTTATATGCGAACCTCTTGCAGGAGAAACTGATTAACATAATTTTTTGGTAAACTTGCCAATTTACGTAACTGGTATCCAAAGTTTCAAAAAACGGAAGGTTTACTAACGTGAGAAGAGAGTTCAAATAATTCTAAATACCAAGGTGAGTATTAAAAAATAAACCCTATAAATCACTACACTTTTTTTTCTGTATTTCTATTTAAGAAGTGTTCTCGTATATTAAGGTACTATTTATATTCTTTGTCTAGCCTTGTCGCTGCGCGATTCGTGTTTTATATAACATGAGGCTATGGTTACAATAGATACGTAATTGGATACACTTAATACGTCACAGCGAGCAATTTATAAATCCCTGAGAATACCAGCGATCTTCAGATATTTTTTCGTTCGTTAGTACACTCGCATTCACTGTACTCATAACCTAAGACGAAATGCAAAACATCTAGTACCCGTCGTGTTCTATTTGGATATAAAAGTTCCCACATTTGTCCACTGTCTCGTCCTAATATGTTAACGTTCGCGGACACTATCCAATGACGCGTATATCGCTTTTTATCACGAGAGACACGTTTGATAACGTTTGCACCCATATTTGTCCTCGAGGGAGTTAACCAATTTCGCTTTTCATCCCCGTGGAAGTATTATCGTTATTCTAGAAAGCCGTGTTCGAGACACGAACAAAATGCACGGGAGGCACGGATGGTATGGAGGGAAATGCCCGGCACGTGAGTGGGTCGCCGTTATATCAAAAGACCAATTACAATAAATTCCGAGGACGCCGCTTACTCTGGCGGCACGCGAGCGGGTATTAATCCGCGCGGACTGTCAGCGCGCGGCCGCGATAATGGAATGGATCGGCTTTTATCGGTCCCCGAGGCACACCGCCGTCTAAAGTTCAATCGCCGTTGACGAACGCGAAAATATCAGCGGCTGAGAAATTCCGGAGGCTACAACGCGGTCGCGCTACTCCTATCCTCGTTACCTGACATTTCGATAACGATGGGGAATAGTATGCTAGCAATTTCTGTCAAATATATTCTGTACAATGCTTCTCAAGGACTGTATCATAGCATCATTCGTTTTGTTCTATCTTTGATGTATAAAAATCTACCTGTAACCTAACATTCCATAAAACATTGGCGAATCTGTACCGTGTACTTAGTTGTTTCACGAGTTCGTCGCACTTTTTCATTAAAAATTTGTTCAATTAGAAACGTGCAAGTGGAAGCAGTATTAATGAAACGGACTGCGTAATCGATATTTGTTGATAGAAACGATCGGAGAATTTACTATTGGAAGATACAAACATGTCACTTTGGCTCCGTTTTATCGCTGTTGTAAGTAAAAGAATTAAATTGACAGGTTGAAACCGAAAATGAAAAATTGTTCGTAGTATAATACACGTAGTAGATAATTTCATATGAATCTCTCAATCAATCAGAAAATCAATCAGAAATAATATCAAATTCAACTAACTCGTCCTCCTCTTATCTCCATTTAAATCTCATTGAATTATTCCTACGAAAAACACAAATTTTTACTGAACAAGACTTCCGTGAATTAGGGTGAAGCAAGTTCTTTAAATGGCAAAGAACTCGATTAAGCGAAATAATTCTTGTTCGCGGCACGTCAAAACAATAGCAGGAGTCAGATCGCACCCCTAATCCCCCAGTCAGTGTGTGCCCTGCAATTACACGAGCGCTAACTCCAACCCTTTCCCTCCGGTAAACGGCACGTAAATATATCGATTCAATTCCGTTTCAGCGGTGACCATCCCCCATACCCTTTCGGACGGTCTCCTGCGCGCCCTTCTATAAAAATTTATCGTCTGGTAAATTGTTTCGCGCGGCGTGTTCGCGATTCCACGCAAAACGGACGAGAAGTACGCGCGTGCACGTTACGCGCCGGCATTTCCAGCTGCAACGGAAACGTCGATTCGAGGGGTTGAAAGGGGGTGAAAGGAGCAGGAGAGGTGGAGAGGATAGGGGGCAGAGGGACCGAAGTGACCCGTAGCTGCTCTAAACCTGTCCGACGGGATGTTAATTAACAAAAAGTCATTAAACTTTTCACGGTGAGCGGAACGAAAGACCGTGGACCTGTCGCTTCGCCTAGGATCGATGCACCCTCTTTTATTTTCCTACTTTCCGCGTTTATTGTTCTACCTTTTTCCGCTTTCTCGAACCAAGCCGCTGAGTTCTTCGTATGGTGAAGCGAAGGTCGAGAGGACTGACGTTTTGCATTGTGTATTTTGTGTCTTTTTTTTCTTGTGCTTTGCTTTGAAAACCTACGAGCGTTCGTTTGATTCGGATTTTTTAGGCAATGGTAGGCAATTTGAGATGCTTCGAAGCTCCTATTTTCACATGAAATTCACACTTCTATAAACGTAATTAAACAATTGAACGCAAATAGAGATTTGTTTCAGACTTTCCTTAACTTCCCACATCTACGTTTTTGTATATGAACTGTACAGATGAATCAATACAAAGAATGAAATTTCCTCACCTTGTCTCGACGATGCTATAAAATCCCCTCCAAGAATGTACTCTTTCTCGGTTTCCACAGTGTGAAATTTAAACAATAGACTACAAACCAAAGAAGATAGAAAACATCCTATGACAATAAATCACCCTAATCTTTCTCCAAAATATAACTTCCTTACCCGAAAATTCAACGTTTCGCGTAAATCCTCTACACGAATTCAAACAGCAATTAACACATGACTTCCCATATCGAAGTTGCAGGCATCGTAGAAGAGTTGGCTTTATCAATTCCATGAACTCCCGGGGCAATTACAGGGGCAGCGGAACGTCGGCCAGATATCGTGTTTCTTTTGACGCGTATCGTCCAAGAAACTTTTTCCCAGGCCTTGTGTAGCGGTAAATTCGAGCCTCCAACCCCCTTTTCGCAACGTTTAAGCGAGAATGGGCCGAAACGGTCGCGGAATTGCACCGCACGGCATAACGAGTTCAAGTGCTGCAGTCCATTGGTCGTGGCCGGGGCTGCGAGCAGCCAGACGATTCGTACGACACGGCGATAATGACAAGCATAACCATTACTGACCCGAGGTCGGTAAACAGTAACGGGCAGGGGGTAGCTTTTCGGCCTCGGATATCGTGGCGGCCGGCCAGATAAAAATCACTCGTCTAGAAGATTAAATAATAAATCACCCTCGCAGCGCTGCCCGTCTGAGTTCGTTTGCGCTCCGGTTGCAACGCCAATTAAATGTTTTCTCTTAACGATACGGGCAGGGAGTCTTCTTCCAAAGCCGAGCTTTCGGTCTCTTCCGTTTCCTGGAACTGCGTTCTTTTCTTTTTTCTTTATTTATTTATCCTGTTTTTTTTTTTTTTTTTTTAAGGAAATATTGAAAGTGAAGTGGTGCTTGCATGGTGCTATTACACTGTTACGTTCGGCGTTGAAGTACTTTTGAAGTTTATTCATTATTCGTGGATTGGGACTTCGATAAAATACGCGATGCTAAGTCTCGTAATATTAAATTCTAGTTTTAAGTAAGTTTTAATTGATAGGCAGTGTAAGTAAAGTATAACAGTTGGTACATTTATAAGTAGTTTGTAGGGATATTCTAGCAAAAGTGTGTGTTTCCAAACGTGCGACAGTTAGTTTTTAGTTAGCTCCGACATAACACGATTTTCGTTGGGTTTCAGAAAATTGGCGTTCTATGATCGAAAAAGAAATACATCACAAGCATCGATGGTCACATACCTCGAATAGACATTTAGATTAAATTTCCTATAACTTATACACCCTATCTTTGCAACCCTAAACAAGAACAGACCTAAAAGCCATTTCAATCCAATAAGACACAATTCATTACCCATTCGATCTCTTGAACGACCCTCGAGCCTATTTCCAAGCACACGAAACCCAGCCTTTAACCATTGTAAAAATGTTTCAATTCCGTAAGACGGCGCTCATTGCTCCGGAACTCAATTAATTTCGATACGCAGCGAGACATTCGTGGAACGCGGTGGTTCCGCCGCCCCCATGGCCTAGTCGACCGCGGTTCGAACCACGGCGGTGCAAAAGACCTAAACACCGCAAACCCAAACGCTCACTAATTTTCTGTTTAGTCGTAAAATAAATTCTCGACGTTGGGGTCGGGTGGGATGGAAAGTAGGTGGGGGGAGAGGATAGCAACGAGTTCGAACCGTGGAGAATGCTCTCTCCACCGACGTATTTTCCACCCTTGGTGTAAGGGTGAAGGTGCCGATGCCAGCATTTACCGGGGGCCGAGGCAAAATTTGGAAGCAGAAGTAATCGAATTTGTTGGCGTCGTTTAATGAGAGCCGCACAATAGTTGTGTCTGTATAATTGGTACACACCCCCGTCGCTACGAGACCCGAACCCACCCCCTCGGCCCTCCATGGCCTTTTCCGACACTCTAACTGTTCCACCGATGCAGCCGTCAGCGAACAGAGAAAGGGAAAAGGGGATCCTACGGCGTAACTATTTGGCTCGAGTACCTTCGCGAGAGACCGCATACAGTGGTTCTCGATATCTCCTCATACTCGATCCTCGGTACAGTAGATGTAGCAGATGAGCGTATCGTTTGACTGGTGATCTTGTACGTGTTTGTTTTTATTATAATTTCATTTTATATTATATAATTATGTTATATATTTATTATAATTTTGAAAATAAGTCATTTAATTCATGTACACTGTGTGTAAATTAGTGTAGGATATTATTTATGTACACACGATTTATAGAAATAGTGGAACTAGTAGCTACGACTGTCTGATCATTGCTGATTGAATGTATTTATCTGAATGTGCACTTCCATTATGTAAGGATTATACTGTAAGAGAAAAATCGTAGATGGACGAAATCAATGAAGTGCTATTATATGAACTGTATTTATTGAACTTACTGTCTTTCTATGAGTTGGAAGTTTTAAATACAGCTCTGCTGTAAGTTATTAAATCGCAATATATGAAATTTACAATTCGTTTGATTAAAATGATCAATCTTTCGTAGCAAGTGAGTATATAGTATAATAATACGTCGATTTAGATACATTTCTTCTCGTATTTGAATCTCGTGCTTCTTCATCTGATCAAATGTTTTGATATTAAATTCGGTTCGGAGCAAATATTTTATCCAGTAGATATACTTCTTATATACAAAAAAACTGCCACAAAATGATATTTCTGAATTATTTGTATTCGCCCATTATTTCAAATATAATTATACTCTATCTTTGTTTCAAACCTGATTCATCCTACATAAATACCAAATAGAAGCCCATAAATTCTCGATGCTCCATTTCAAATTCTCTTCAACGATCGCATCAGCATCGAGCAAAGCAATGGAATACCCTTTGCAGTCCAATGTCCGAGAACCCCTGTTTCGGCTATTTACCAATATAGTGATTAAATGTTCCATGAAATCACGAGTTCCACGTCATAACATTTTAAGAGTACTCCTCCCTTGGTCACGCGGTGGTCCTCTTTTACCAGGACAACGATGCATGTAGCTTTAATACCAGTGGCCGTGCGAGGTGCGTATAGGTATGCGAGGTGGCACGCGTGAACACGCGTCTCTATACGAAACTTCGACAAGCTTCCAAGTACACTATCGTTCAAAAGTAGACACTCGGTTATTTTCAGTCACAAAGTACAGATAAATCGAATTTTATAATTATCGTAGTTACGATTGAAGTGTTTTTAAAAGCCAATATGCAACAATAAAGCTGGTGTTTATAATTGTGAAATCTTGACAAGCTCTTTATTTTCAGATTGTTTAGTTGTTGGATTACAAATCAGATCACGAAGGTTCCTCTAAATTGATAGAAATTTTTTTTGATGCGAGCAATGATATCTAAATAATAAATATATGTAATAAATAATAAATAATAAAATATATTACTCTCCTGCTGATCTGATCTGTTGATATTATAATAAGATAGCAAGTGATGTTTCTAATTAATATTAATTCATCATTCATTTGTGCATTTGACCATCGACTGTTACTTTGAATTGAACAAAGTATTCAGATACTTATGAAGGGCAATGTACTTATACACTGCATAGTAGCTGGATTCTCTTTGCCTACTGTTTAATTACAACATACTTAGTTGCACAATTGTCTCTTTTACTCTTTCCACGATGCTTCTAGCTGGTTGGTCTGTCGCTTCCCTTTGACCGTGTCTCTTCTCTCTTCGGCCAGTATCTCGATACTAAAAATAACGAGGCTGGGACAGGGATCACGGTGTAGGACATTTCTGTTCATTTTTCCCGAGACGGTTCCGCTCCGAGAGAGGCGTAATGGTAATTAGTTTTTCGCGTATGCGCTCGGAACCAGACCGAACTCTGGTACCGTGTTCGTCGTTGGGTCGAGGTTCCTTTTCGAATGGCATCCAAGATGGTCTAATTACCCTGCGTTCGCTTTTCATTTTCGTTTTTTGGAAATCACGCTTTATGCTGTTTCAGATGTAAGATGGATGTATTTTAAATGATACCAGTGGTATTTATTATAATTAATTACAATTTGTTAAATTCTTCAATACAAAAAATAATTGTACCGCAAGAAAGTTTGGAATTTTATTTGTTAATTTAACAATTTAGCAATTTAAAATGCGTTAATTTCGCAGATCAGTTATTTTTCATTTTCCTTTTCTTTCGATAGTTATAATTACCAAATTTTCATTGACGTGTATGGTTTCATTTTCTTTTCTATCGTTTCTTTCTTCATCGATCTTTTTACAAAATTTCCCGATTTCGCAATATTCTCTTCCCGAGTCTGCTGAAATCACTCGAATCGCGTGCCCAATGTCTTAATATCCTACATTCGTAGCAAAAGTTGGCGATTTAATATTAGAAGGGATAAAAAAGTTTCGAAAAAGATCGGGAGGATTAGACATTTTTAGATCTGGTTTCCTTTCACAAATTTTTTAACCCTCTTCTCTCTTCACGCCTTTCTTCCTTCGACGAAAGAATGTCTGCGATGGTGGAGTATCGCTTACCCCGTTCACCGGCTCTAAAAGTGACAGAGAGTCAAAACACATCGGGTAAGTTGTTTTGCACTCACCTCCTTTTGCGTAGCGCGCGACAGCTGTATTTATACAAGACACTTCCGGCGAGACTCCAGCATGATAATTTCTTTTCCTTATTTCTGCCTTCTCCTACACGAACACCAAACAAGAAAAACAATAATTTTGCTGGCACGTGTACACAGAATTGGTCAGCCACTAATCCGGCTCGTCTTTCCCAATCAATGGGTAGAACGTTGATCTGAAACCTGAAATGAAACTTCCGGTTACCATCTATATATGTATCGTGCAAAAAGGAAGGAAAGAGATTTAAGGGAGGATTAATCGAAAACCGAGATGTTACAAACAACTTTATCGAGGGAAACGAGTTTCAACCCTTAAATTCCTATTAACGCTAGAACTACCGATAGTTAGCACGAACCTATTTCTACCAAAACCAGGCAAAATGATTGATCTTTAAAAAATACGTGATAATAGAATGTTTTTATTTTTACAGAAGGAATTCCATGTTATGTAGTATATTTTTGGTATTATTAATCCATCTGGGACCATGACCCCAGCATTAGCATTTAGCGATCTAGCGATCGATGCGGAATTTTCCTGATTACTGATATCAGCATATCGAATGATGCGCAATAAAATTTTTAAAAACACGTGGGAAGTTGTACAAAACGAGGAAACTGGTTAATTGGAGTTCGATAAACAGATTGCAGGACTTTTTTACACTTTGACAGGTACCAGTCATTTTGACTGGTATTGGTGTAAGTAGCCTTGGTACAAATTCATTTTGAGTTTGAATACATAAAAAATAAAATAAAATTCATTATATTATTCTTTTAGTTATCGTTGCGAAAGTCATTACGTCATTGCGGAAAGAATATAACATGAAGTAGGAATTTTAAAATAAAATTTGACTATAATAAAACCAGTAAATTTGACTGATGTGGTAGTTCTAGCGTAAGAAGATTATGATGTAGCGCAAGAAGTTTTGTTCATTTGTATCTCTATCAAAACAAAAACGAGACTCATAGATTTCACGAATTTGTAAGAAATGAATGAAACTAAAAATGCCATCGGTGAATTAATGTTTGAACAAATACTAAATTTCTCATTATAATGCATTAAAATATGTGTATGAACTACTAATTTTATTGCACTGCATGTGCCTATGGAAATTGAATAGTTAATACCGTAGTCTATCGGTAAACAAGGTTCAGTGAATTTGAAATGTATACTTTTATTAATTCGGATTTTTATCCATTTATGCGAAAATGTACGGAGCGCATATAACGTGCTAGAATATAAAATGGTATGAAAAGTAAAGTAGTCGTTATGATATTTTAATGGATAAAACAAATTTTCATCCAAATTTTGCTGTTTTGTTTAATTGCATTTATGAAACCCCACAGCCTGTTTGTTAGGCTTGAAAAATATCATTTTCCTCCTGTTTCCATTATCCTTCAATTAACTGACGAGACGACAATTTTCACAATAATATTGCGATGTTAATGCGAATCCACGAGTGCCAATCGATCGAACGAGAAACACTGTTTTAATTTTCACAACGTTCGCAATTGAATTGATAATTTTGCATTAAATGCCGGGCGCGGTTTAAACGAGAGGAAAATCGCGCGCGCACAGTTTGCGAAGTAGAGCGATAATTCAACTGAGATTCAACTATAAATAATTATTGCCTGGCTCGTGATAATTTCCCGTTAATTTAACTACGCTTTTTCTGTCGTTCGTTCGTGTTAAATACGGATGCCACGGGCAAGTACTCGAGCCACATAAATGACAGCGTTGATTAAAACGTATGTACACAGAAACGAATTGAAGTTACTATTCGTTTTATCTTCGCGCGCGATTAAGCTGTTCGCATAAGTATCTCCTCTGCGCGATACTTCGAAACAACACAATTAGTATAATGAGTTAGTACTAGTCCTCTAATTTACAAATCCCCCAGTTTCCTACTTCACTAATCCCGCGTCCTCGCATTTCGTGAATTCTCGACTCGTCAAATATTTCACTTTTCCTGCTTCTTTGCCTTTATATATTATAATTTCATCTCGTTTCTTCAAACGTTTCTCTTTTGCATTGGTCTATGTTATAAACATGTCTAACACTCTTGACGATTCTTTATTTTATGATTTTATTGATTGTCTATGTCAACTCAATTCACGGTTTCAAGGATCTATAAATTTCCGGCTGTCTAATATTCTATTTCTTAAACTGTCCAATTTTCTCTATTAATTTAATTTTCAACCCGGCCAATTTCTATATTTCTATAACACACGACGAACATTTTAATCTTTTGTATTTAAAGAATTTCTGCTTTCTAGTGTGCAATTATACCACTCTTTAAATCTATATTACAGAAATTTGAGAAAATATTATATAAATAACGATCAGGGTGTCTAGGAGTGACTTCCAGCGAAATAAATGCATGATTTTCTAGCAAATAACTCGCACCTGGTTTAGCTGACGAAATGATCTAGCCAACACACGGTTTGCCAACTTCGATATCAATCTTATTACGCGTCCCTACTTAACTTTCAAATTTGTCTGCTTCTTTAGCTACATCCTGCTTAATATATCCGTTAATCCCGCTGTACGTTGAACAAGGAAAACAAATGTTCGCGAGTATCCGGAAACGTGGTCGATTTGTAGTTGTTGGATATCGTTGACTGACGATACGTAAGATTGTCCAGCAGACACTGTGATTATTTAATCAAAAACAAAATCTTGTTCAGTCTCGGATATATATTTTTTTTTTGTACTAAATCATGATTTTACGAAATTCGATCTTTTACAATATGTACTACTGCCCTCAAAACTTCCAACTATTAGTTACGATCAATTAAACTACAATTCAATTATCATATGCATGTGTTAACGTTTGAGCTAAATTTCGCTCGTTTCAATCGGTTTGCCAGTAAATCTTCGTAGGGGCTTGCTCGATCGATATTGCTATATATCACAGCGAATGAGTAGGTGTGGAGGGTCGAAATGTCGTTAGATTATACCAAAGATGTTTATTGGACGTGGGCCAACCTTCGAGATTCTCAGTCGCTTCCTGCGCAGATCGCAACGGTGCGATGCCAACAGTCAACGTGACGATGAGACAAGTGTGAAAGCTCGACCGTTTTGCGGCCTCTATCGCTTGAAGTAACAAAAATTCGCCAAGCGTACAACACGCCCGACCAGAACCCGACATTTCGTAGCTCTATTCTTTCAATTTTACTGAGCTTCCGTATTTGTTTAGTTCCTGTTCGAAAATTTCACCAGGCAATTTCCATTATGTTTCGTTACTTATTAGAGTCTTAGACTTAGGAAATGAACACTTTATAACCGACTCTCCTTCTTAGTTTCCCACTTTTCGATCTTTCCACTATTGGTAACTTGTATAGGATAAAGGCACGAGCGCGAAAATTATTGCTTACGACAGATACGATGAGCGTTGTCATCGAGCAGCTACAGATACCAATCTAGGTAATCAAAGGGTTTCGTTTTGGAATTATCGCGTGCCATATTCTTCTCTCTTATTAAACACGACATAGTACAACGCCAGAATAATTTACTTATAATTCTCAATGAGAATTGATTGTAAAATACATCGAAATAAAAAAAAAAAAAATTATTCCTCTCGATAAATCTACCTATTCCTCTGTTCTATCCTCGTCTTTCTCGATCACAGTCTAATCTATTTATTCACGGGCTACTTTTGTTGTTAAACTAGGAATTTTTATGACTTCCGGAGAAATTTCGAGGCGCGAAAACGCACGCAACGCATGTAATATGCAAAGATATAAAAAATATTTAAAATAGAGTGTTGATTATAATATTTAGCACATGAAATAAAATCTCTATAGTTACGTCCATAAAAATATAAAAGTCTATAAAAATCCTCGATCTGTCAGACATAACCATAACACCATCTCGTAACAGTTTTAAACATCAAAATAAATTATTTCACCACCTATAACTATTTCCACCATACTCTACGCCAACTTTATATCCTTTCCCTCTAGAAATATCGTTTTGTATCTTTCTGACTTTCAGCCGATGCCCAACGATCCCTCAAGACTGTTTGACGAGGAATTTTTCCTTTTGGTTGCCAAACAGCGGAATCCAAGACACATCAGCCCCATTGGAGCATGTACGTGCGGACGAGCGAACAGACGGAGTTGTTAATTAATATCGCTATAAATTAAAATGTATTATGCAAGTTAGGCGGTCTCGTCCGCAGGCTCTTCGGGACTCGCGGAGTCTCGGCTGCGGCCGTGCTCGAGGAACCGAGTTTTACGCGGTGTGCGAGCTTCCACGGGCGAAGGGACGACGATGGAAAGGGCGAACGAGCGGAGGCTGAGGCAACGGGACGCGGAAGAGGGCGGCGCGGCGCGGCGTGGCAACCGGCGGGCAAACAACAAGAGGTTTTCGTAGCCGGCTAACGGCAGAGTTTCCTCATAAACTCTTAGGGAAGTTCGCAGACAAACACAGAAATATTTTGTAATGGAAACACGTCCCTGAGAAATTAAATATCGCAATGAAGAAGATGAAGTTGCGTTTGTAGCCGAGTGCTACGAGGAGACGACTGTCGGCGAATCCAGAAGCGTATTACGTGCGACGAACAGTCATTAATTGCTACCGTTTTCGAACGTCGTGAATGTCAGTCACCTGATCTTATTCTCTTTCAATCTATTGGATCGGCAACTAAGTGATTGCGGATTTTGTCAATACCACCTAATGATAAAATCCGCAATCACTTAGTTGCCAACCCTATAGATAGAAAGTCATCGCGTTGCTCATTCGTCCAAAGCATGGAGGATCTGTGTTATTCATATTCGACTCCATTTCACTGTGTAAATCTTTGATATTATGAGAAATTGAATTTGCATTATTTGCTTCAAATTCAAGGATGTGATCGTTAAAGAAAGATACATTTCAAATTTGCTACGAATTATAAGAAAAGTTGCTAAATTCGCAAAACTTAAATCTCTTGTGTCTGTCAAATCATTTTTTAATCTAATCTTGTCTTCTTATCGTTAAAAACCTTCTCAAGTTTCGGGTGGTTTCTTGTTCGAATTTACAAAATTTGAATATAAAAATTCAAGGACCTTGATGGAACCGGAAGTCTAGCAAATACAAGACAAAGTAGATCCACTGTCAAGACCGAATATTGCAAACAGAACGTCACGCGAAATAATATTAACTCACACGTAATACGTATTAACAATAATGATTGCCCGAAATTCCTGAAGCATCTGGTCACGCGTTCGAGGAACATTCGCGCTATTAATCGTGCCAAGTTGCCAGTGCATTCCACGAACATTATATGTCGGTACGTTCGACGGATTATTTATGTTATTTATTTGCGGACAGTTCTCTATTTAATCGTACTACAGTTTTCGATAATCTCAGTTGGCTCTGGTCCCTGGATCTCCAAAACAACTTAGTTACAAGTTGCAACTGGTCGATTGCGCAAGCAATCATGCGAATTAAAGAGATCGATCGCTGAAGTTTCGTTTGGTGGAAATACTTTGAAAATTACAGAGAAAGAACACGATAAGTGATATTTCACATTTTTCCCAACATAGTTTTATAATTCCATGAGTCGTTGCTTAATTTGACATACGTTATCAAGATTGTCGTTTTATTTGATTTTATGACTGCACGCCTATTTACCCATATTTTTCACCACATGAAAAATACTGCTTGTCGTAATACTAAGATATTGAAGAAATTAAAATATTATTTGTCTTAACAATTACGAAAGTATTTGAAAACTCGCGAAAGTACTTGAAAGCTTAGCATAGAAAACTTTAATATCCATATGGCGGATATTATCTGAAACATTTTGAAATTTCGTTAACACTGTAATAAGATAAGATTGCCACGATTATATCGGTAAAATTTGAAACCGTTTTGAATGCCTATAAATGATATGTATTGCAAACGTATATATAATGAAAAATTATTATACAGTACGAACAGTCATCCCATCATATCATAAATGTCGGGAATATGATTTTGCTGAATACTCAAGTTTATTAATGTAATGGATAATCCACTATTCGAATACATTTGTAATAGTTGCAAACTTTATCAATGTTAATCGCGATAGTGGAGCCTCAGAAAAGTGCTAATGAAATCTTAAAGTGCTTCGTATAACACACATAACATATTCATGAAACGTGTCCAGAAGTGTTCAAATACTTTCGTGAGTCTTTGCATTTTTAGCTATTTTATATCAAAATATTCTCCTTTTGTTATAAAATGACAGTAAAATAAAAAGATCGACAAAAATCGTGTACCTTTTTCTTGTGCTTTTTTCTTTCTTTGGGAATTCTGCGAGGACCAGCGGCCGATCGCCGCCACATTGGGGCGGAATTAGAAGCGAAAAGCTGGTCGTTGAACGGCAGAGGAAATCGAACGAGCGGAACGTTTGATAAGCGCGCAAATTGGCCGGGACAGATGACGGATTTCGATAGTTAGAAACGGCTGCTCGTTAAAACTAATGGCAGCAGCGGATTTAGAACTTGGCAGTGTTAATCATCAATTATATCGACCTTATTGCGGCTAGCCCACAGCATGTGACGTGCGTGACAATCGTTGGAACGAAACGGCCGCCACGTGTTTTCGCATCACGCTTTGAATCGATCGCGATTCGCTCAAAATAATTGTCGCGCCCCTGTCTCGCTTTAATTAATCATTAACCTACCTCGACCCCGGAGAATCCTTCCTTCCGATTTAATTAGTTATTCGTTAATTTCGTCTACGACGAATTTGTTACAATTCCCCTGTAAATGCATTATTCTCCGGTTCATTCGATTGTCTTATTTTTACACGTTCTGCAGTCGCATTTTCATCCCCTCTTGAACGTCTGCAACGGAAGAACCGAATTGTTCGTCGTCCGTTTTATTAGAAATTCGATTGCGTTTATAGTTAGCAGCTTGAATAGATGGCCGAATAAAATATTGAAATTTTAATTGCACCGTCTGAACAATAATGGAAGTTTAATATTATTTTATTAATTATAACAAAAGTTATCGGAAGAATATAGAATTCGTTTATCTTTTTATATATATTTCAACTGTAATTTGCATCACAAAACTTTGAAAAGAAGGGAATACATATTTTTTAAAGAATGTATAAAATGTAAAGATATTACAATTTATCATTAAAGATCAAAAGCATATTCCTTCTAAAGAAGAAAGTATCAAAAGCGTATCTATTAATTAACAGCAAAGGTTAAGAACATTGGAACTTATGGAACTTCTGGTTCCTCGATTGTCACCAGATTTTTCGTCGGTCTAATTATTGTCCCTGCGGCAACTACAACCCTCGATATGCCAGCCGTAGTCGAACTACAGCAATCAACGAGATCGCAATTTCTCCCTGTTCTCTTCAGGAGAACCTCGAGGACTTAGCAAGTAGTTAGTCCTCCGACTTTGTCCGCCCAACCCCCAAAGAAACGTACTACGCATTCTGAACCTCATCCAGCAAACATCTAGCTGAATCGCGTATCCTTTTTCTCGAAACACGAAGTGATACGAAATCATTACAAAGATTGCGATGTCAAAACATCTTAGGTTCAAATTATTTCAATTAGACTTTTTATTGGTTAGCCATTTTTAGAATCGTCGATTGCATATTTCTGTCTTTGCACTTTGATTGAGATTTCTTTCGAACATTTCAATTATCGCAATTTAATTATTGTCGATTGTTTACATATATTGAGTATTATTATTACATAATTCCTAATTTTATAAATATATTTACTACCATACGTATTCTTAAACCCTCCAATTTTTTCCCCCTTTAAATTCCGCAATTTTAATTTCCTCAACATCGAATATCCTATTTACCCAAATTTTAATTTTCTAAATATTTATACTTTTCCCTCTTAATTTGATATTATTCTCTATATACCTTTTCCTATTCCTTTTCACTTCTTCTATACATTCCCAAGCAACTAATTCTTCAATACATCTCTCCCTATTAAATTTATTTACCACTTTCCCCTACCATTTCCTCGCGCAACTTTTCTCGTCCGCTCTTACCTTAATTTTTCAATCTACGGACGGTTCGTCGGTCGAATTTTAGCGTCTCTCGAGTATCTTTTAATTCGCCGGCCCTCCATTTTCGAGCATCAGAGCGCCGATTCGAATTCCCAGCCAGCAATCTCTATGGTAAAACGGTCAAAGATCGCGCGATAAATTTTTTGCGCGCGTGTTCCGCGAAATACGAAGTTGGGAAAAGGGTGCGCGCACTTCTGGTTCATCCACGTTCCGTGCCAGCAGAGGTCGATTCATATCGTCCGTCGCAATAGCGTGGAAAACACTTCCGGGAACCATCGTAGACCATCCACCGAGCGGAGCACTTAAACTCCAGGCGCGACCAGCGTGGAGAACCTGACGGATAACGAGCGCCCAGAGATTAATCGGCGGTCACGGATTCTAAATTCTGCCACGCGGTTAAACCGCGACGATCACCGCGAACTGCGTGCAAGTTCGATCATCTCTTTGATTCGGCTCTGCCCTTCAACGTTTAAATAATCTTTTTCGTCTAAATAAACGTCTAAATAAATTTTTCACTTCATCATAGATCGATAGAATTGCAGCATGATAATGTGAAAATACATACAGCGGTCGAATATACCCGGCAAGATTAATTTAGATATCATTTTGTTAAGCTGCAAAGTAAATGAATATATAATTGACGTGCTTGTTAAGCAGAAAGCAAATCTCCAACAGCTATCGTTTATTAGAAAAGAGTACGTGATTGTTAAACATGATGTATGAATGTAAAAGAAGCATAATATCATCTTCATGTTTTGTTTAGAATTATTGAAGTTACTTTCTGAAACTGCTAAACCTCTGTTTTTTCAGAATTTTTACATCGATATCGATCGATAAGCGGTTCCAATACACCATTATAGTGGATCTTCTGCTATCAAAAGGTTTGCTTCATAAATTTATTTCTATTAGGTTGTCCCAAATGTTTCCTTCGTTTCATAAGTGAAATAATAGATGCACATTTTTTATTTTATATTATTTTATGGATTCATGTATGATCCATTTTGTAGTAACAGAATAAAATGGATCAAACATAATTCAATAAAATAATATAAAACAAAAAATGGCGAGCTCCGATTCCGCTGCATGATGCGCAGCTGTCAATTTGATTATGGAGGAAAATCCTTACAAAGCAGTGCCCTGAATATAAAACAAAAAATGTTGTGCATCTACTACTTCCTTATAAAACGAAAGGAACTTTTCGGACAACCTGATACAATATAACCCTCGTCTCTTTCCCACACACGCCTATATAACCATAATATATGTATACGTGCACAAACTGTTTTCTGTTTAACCGAATATTCTATCTTATTTGTCTTGAAAAAGATATATCAGCTACGTGTTACCTGTTTTAATATAAAACAGTTTAAGCATTCATGCTATACATAGGAGAACAATTTGAGCGTAAAATGGTTAAAGACAGCGAAGTTACTTGTGCAAAATCAAAAAATACGCAACATCCAGCAAATAACTATCTGTGATGGAAAAAGAAACAAATGAACGTGCATGAAAATAACTATGCAAGTGAATCGTTGCTAGACCAAACGATCGTTGACGTTTCGCGATAAACCGGTGAAATTATTCGACAAAAGAGAAAAAGGAAGTTTCACGGCACACCGAATATAACCGCGGGACGGTTGTCATTTTATCGATATCAACAAAGAGGAGCTGGCCGTCGTAGAAAACGCTTCTGGCATCTATACGGCTAGCTATGGTGCAAGGGGAAGGCACTTAAAGTCAAGTAACTCGACCAGCGTGGAGAACTCGACGGATAACGAGCAGTCGGAGATTGATCGTATTGCGGGCGCGAATTCGAAATTCCGCCAGGGCCGTGCTTTATTCGCTGAGAATTTCGCTATGTTACCCGGCATTTCGACTCGGATCGGCCAGAGAAAACGGCAATGCATGCCGACACACGCGTCCGCCATTTATATTTCCCAAGTCACACGCGCGATTCCGATTTCATATCCGAAATTCCTCTCGTTCTACCGATTCATACATTCTTAGCTTCTTACTTGTTTTTCTGATTCTTCGTGATTTCCACGGCTGAATTTTAATACTAGAATTACCGATAGTTAATACGAAGTTATTTCTACCGAAACCAGTGAAAATGACTGGTCTTTGAAAAATACGTAATAATAGAATATTTTTGTATTTATTGATTTATTATTTTCTTACAGAAGGAATTCCATGTTGTGTAGTACATTTTTGGTATTATTAATCCATCTGGGACCATAATCTCTAAACAAGAGGTGACACATTTATAAGATTGTAGAACCAGTCATTTTGACTGATGTGGTATTGCTAGTGTTAGCATCTAGCGATCTAACGATCGATCCGGAATTTTCCTGATAACCGATATCGTCATATTGAATGATACGCAGTAAAAATTGTAAAAACGTGTGGAAACTGGTTAATTGGGGTTTGATAAACAGATTGCAGAACCCTTTTACACTTTGACAAGAACCAGTCATTGTAACTGGTATTGGTATAAGTATCCTTAATATAAAATTATTTTCAGTTTGAATACATAAAAACAATGTAAAATTTGTTATATTATTCTTTTAGTTATCGTTGCGAATGTCATTACATCATTGTGGAAAAAGAATATAACATGAAATAGGAATTTTAAGATAAAATTGTAAAACCAGTCAATTTGACTGGCGTGGCAGTTGTAGTGTTAAAGCTTCGAATCTACAGGTCGAAAAGTTTCAACTTCGTACTCTGTTAATCGTAGAAGACAAGCCTTTAAAGTTCTGCTTGAAAACTTTGAAAAATACTTTTAGACACCTTTCATGTATATGTACTATGTATGTTATACGAAACATTTCGAAATTCCATTAACACTGTTACGAGATTCCACTATTATGGTTATACTAAAACTTGAAATCGAAGTGAAAATATATAGATATAGAAATTGCATGATATTTAGTACAAGTATATACTTTACAGAAGTCAGAAATATTTGAACTTGTCATATGTTCATGAATCATATCTTGAACATTTACTGTACGTAAAATATAGCTGTTCATGCCGTATACAAATTTTTCAGTCGATCTACTTTTTCAAGAAACATCTTGTAATTTCTATATACATTTTCAGCTTGTTATCAATTCTGACCAATATAATCATGACAGTCGTGTTTTATGAAAGTGGTAATGAAATTTCTAAATGTTTCATGTGTATAACACATACGATATGAACATAAAAGTTACCAATATTAATGTGGTCAAATACCTTCGTGAGCCAACGTAGATGACTGTACGGAGGAAGATAGTATACACGGCGGATGATTCAGCGCGTGTAATTTCCCGGTGAACGATTGACGCGGACCGCGTGGACGGCATATATCGCGCGGCACCGCGCGCCGCGACGATTTCGGTAAAATGTGTGACGGTCGAAGCGACGGGCAAAGCCTCCTTTGACTTCTCTGCCGTGACCATAAACCTCTGATTTACGCCGTTTCGAGGCGAGCACGGGTGCCGTTCGGCAAACCACGCGTGAGATCGACCTGTCGCGAAAATCGGATTACCAACTTTTTACTTTGTCTCGTTTCTACGCGCGCGAAACCAGACGCGCAGAACCGCACAACGATGCGCTTTGCGCGCGCCAGATTCATGCGGATACGCGAACTCGCGTTTCCATCTTCGTCTTCCTTTTTCTTTTGTCCCTTTGTCTTTGCATATTGCAGCTCTGCTCAAGCGAATTCCGAAACGCGATGGATTCTTAAAAAGAGGAAATTAGTTTTTGAACGTCGCGAATATCGAAGTTCGTGTTTCGCATTTAAAACACGAGGTTCGATAACTTCTGTTCCGTGGGGGCAAAGTATTGGCGATGCTACTTTTCAACTTATATCTTGGACACTTTCTCTGATATTTTTAAGTTCACCGAATTCTTGTATACTGATGCTTTATAGTATTAGGTTGTTAGGTTGAAAAGTTTCTTTCGTTTTATAAGGAAATAATAGACGCAGAATATTTTTGTTTGAATTATGCACGAACATAATAATAGAAATATAACGAAATTGATTATACATAATTCAATAAAATGATATAAAATAGAAATTGTTGTTCATCTATTATCACCTTATGAAACGAAAGAAACTTTTCGGAGAACCCAATATGTTTCGATGATATTAGTATCTGTAAGGTTTTTATTAATTTTTCTGTATTCGTTAGACTTCGGTTTTTGTTCTTTCAACTATTTGGTTTATTAGTTAGTTCTTTTCAGACCGTGAATTGTCACTTTTTAAGTTGCACTCTCGCTCTTATCGTTAATGTCGATCCTATAGTTAATGATTTTTACGATGATGTATCAGTACATCGGAATAAAAAATGATCTCTATACAAACATATATCTTGTACTGAAAGAATCAAGCTAGCAATTAAATTGCAACGAATTAAAGACAATTTTTACATTCGTTGAAAAGTATCTAGTTTTCTTTGAATAACTTTAACCTCGTTCTATACGTTTCATGCGCGCCATGGACGTTAAATAATTCATACAACACGTGCAACACCTTGGAAAGTGTAGCAACATATAAGTATTTATCCGACGTTTCTTTTTCATTTATCTAAATTTATTCCCCGATTTGCACTCTGCGTATGTAGTAATAAACACATTAGCAAGTAATCAACAACAATCATTGCGATACTATGCGAAAAGAAACATTAGGTTTCTTCAATGAGACCATTTATATACATGTATCAAAACCAATCTTAAATTCGAAGAAGGAGAAACAGGAATGAGACAGGATAAACAGGAATGAGACAGGATAAACTCGAATGATAAAAATGTAACAATTACTAGACCAGAAAGTTATTTTTAATTTCAACACGCAACTTTTTCAGTTGTTAACCGGGAAACGAACTTGTCACTCGCATCTCACTTTTGTATCTTGTTTCATCACTTTACTTAGATTTTATATTACATTATATGGTAATTATATTAAAACCAAAGCTAATTCTTCTTTGTTAACGTCGAAATCCGCACACTGAGTCTTTCATCCAAGTAAGATTTTCCGCACAGAGTGTTAATAATTTTGTCAAATAAAATTGATTCCTATTAAGTATTCTGCTAAACAGTTAACCACGATTACTAAAAAAAAAAAAAAAAAAAACAAAACAATTTCTTAAAATTCTCATTTCAATGTTATAGAAAATTCACACAACTTTGATATCGACGTAGTAAAGAATTCCTTGAGAGTTTTGCTAAACATTGGTAACTAACTTATTCATCCATTTCGAAGTTTCCGTACTATAGGTGTCTATGGAAATCGAAGGGTTGAATATGCAAGCATATTCGAAGTGATTCGAAGTTTTAGCCGCAGCGCACTAAATTAATTATGCTGTGAATTAATTACGAAACTAGAGGAATGATACTTTTAACGGTTGAGGTACGTGATTAAATCCAAATTTTCAAAACCTTAACTTTTCACCACTATGATTCTCGGATTTCCATATGTAAAACGATCCAAAGTGTTTCAGTGCCTATCCACCACGTAAATATCCAAGCAAACGTTCACGCTTCGAGACATCCTGGCGATCGACCACGAAAAATCGAGGCGATCGCTCTCGATCGTTTGGATCGCGGCTTCCTGAACTTGGTTTGGTTCGTTCGGTTGGTTCACCGTGTATTTATAGTTTAATTTGTGGCCTAGGGCCACGTTGAGGGTCGCGGGTATATTTACTTGGCCGGCCTGGCTTTAGGAGCCTCGAAATCCGTTCGCTCCCGGTCTTCCTCGCCACGGTGGCCGAACGAAAGAATTTTTATGAGCACGTTAAACGAGCAGCCGAATGTATCTCTGTAGGTCCACGGCCTGCCGCGGTACGATCGGTTTATCGTTCACCGAACGATCGGACGTTCCCCTTTCTTCGCTCTCGCGCGACGCTTTCGCGCGACTCATCGAGGAACGACCGAGCTTCCCGATCCTCCCCACCGACCAACTTTCTAATTTTGGCCATGCAAACGAAATTTTAAAGATCAGTTTCGCCAGTTTCGCATCGTATACTATATTGTGTAAATTATGCTCTTTAATCCTTTCGATGACAATTGTGTCGCGATTTTCATATCATCTCTGTTTTGCAATCGTCGTATAGTGGAAGAAGAGACGCGGAGACAGTATAAATACAAGTATTTCTATAGAAATCAGTCGCAAATATGCTTTGCGCAATTGTTCAAAGCGTTAATTGTACATGACCATAAAAGAAAAATCGAGTTTCATTATTTTCTTTTATCGTTCCGATAGACGGATTTCGAAATCCTTAGTTCGGTATCTTTTACACTTTTCATTTCTAGTTTAAATTATTCATGGCAGCTTATTTGTATGTATCGTTACGTGCTAATATGTATCGACAATATACTACAGCGATGCTTATCGTTACACTTGAAGATTAATTTCTGGTTTACGATAAGAGGAAATTTTCCATTTTCAAAATTTGCTTCCTGAACTCGTCATGCGTGAAGTATTATACAATACATAATTGGTGGTAAAAGATTAAATTATGAATTTAGTTGGACCTCAATTAATGCTTTATTATCACTGTGCAACTATATCGGTAAATATTAAGGAGGAAATTGGAAATTTCAAGAAGTACTCGTAAAGCAATTTAAGGAATACAGTGGGAGGAAGTGAAAACGAAAAAAAAAAAAAAGAAACGTGGGACGAGTTCGGAGAAATAAGAATATGTAGAAACAGTTCAATCCGTGCGTTCACGGTAACTTACGTTCCGTTCAATTCCGTGATGTTAACTTCCTTGGAGGATCACAAATTTATCATTATTCCTAACCAGGAAGGAATTAAGTTTTCCGTCGACGGCGACCATTAAAACGTCGGTATTCTTTTATAAAATACGGAGAGCAATTACACTTATCTGTTTGCAATTAATTACGAGCAAACCAAATCGAAAAACAGCACACACGAATTAATATCACGTAACGATAGTGCGCCGCATTAAAATTAATCAGCAATTGTTCTTAATGGGCGCGAAGGGGAAGGTTTGTAAGGCGTCTCTTAGCCTCTGGTTCGTTTACGTGAATCAAGGATCCGTGGATCTTGCATGTTTACCACAATTTATTTGTTAATAATTATACGAGTCCTTTTACTCTATTTTCTATCTTGATTTTTTTCTTCATTCCAACAAAATCGCGCGTAAGCAAGCAATCTTGTTTGTATTGCATATGTGCATACAGGGTGCTCTATAATTGGTGGTATCAAAACTAAATTGAAAATATGAAAGAAAATGTTTTTACAAAGAGCTTGGTTTTTTGAGAGAATTTATTTTATAATTTAAAATTTATTTCAATTTATTTCATCTATATTAAAAATAAATCTTGAAAATTTATTCTGCACTTAATTATTGCACTATGTCTCACGTTAATTGGTCTTGCTGTAGATCGATATCTCTATTTGTATTTATCTCCAGCGTATGGATAATGGACACCTAACAGCCGATAAAACATAATCTCTGAACATTCACGAGTGATAAATGTTATTTTATGAATGAAAAATATTTTCAATAATGTTTTATCTCATTCCATGTTGTCTAATATCCAATACACAAACACAAACACTTACAGATCTTACCAGTCTTCAGTCAATTCCATTAAATTATCACGTAATTAATTTATCAGGCAAACATTCAAAGTGAATTTTCTAAAAAAAAAAAAAAAAAAAAAAACAGACTTGTATAAAAAGATCGTATTCCATCCTGTCGACTTATTTTTTCCTATAGGAGGAACCTGTACTAGCTATACGACACCCAGTATATCTATACACACATAATGTGTATATAGTTCGCGTGCAAAAACACGGATAATTTGTGGCCACGATTATGCAACGTTGCTCGCGAGCCTGCGTGCTCCGCTTTTCTGCTCCGCTCTTCGTTCCGCGTCGAGTGATTTCGGTTCGTACATCGCCGTATCGCAAATTTGTATCGTGCACCGAGATTTGTTCGTACCGAGAGCGACGAGCCAGGCAGAAACGGCCAGGCGAATCTTGTCTGATGTTTCCTTGCTTCGAGCCGCGATTAATCGCCGCTTCTAAAATCAGCCCCCGGCGTTTATCCTTTTCTTCGTCTTTTTTTTTTCTTCCGTGAAACAAGGAACGCCGAATCTGTTTTAATTTTTCGAATTTTGGATGAAGGGATGAGGGAAAAAAGTTGCGTATGTGTATATTTATAGGGAATGATTTATCGCTTTCGATTACTTATAGCGAATGTTTTCAGTATTTTTCTTTTACATCATTCTCTGAATCACCGTCATCGTGGCGTTCTTGTTACTAGCTAACATCACGTGACTCACCGTTTCATTAAATAACTGCTTACTAATGAATTTGTAATTTGTACTTAACGTCTTAGATACCCATATTACGTAAAACAGATATCGTTCGTTGTTTTTACTAGTCTTTCGTCAGCCACTTTTTACGTCTCTTTGACGTAAATGGTGAATAGAAAATGCATTCTAAGGAAAATTGAAGGAAAAGTAATCGCTTGCCAATCATAACGCTACAATTATTCGAAAGTTTCCAAACGAAGCTTAGTATAGGTTCGTTTATGTTATCCGCCAAGACTGGAAAATGTAAGAGAACAATTCAAGCAAATACACTGAATGCTTACAGGTATTATCGACATTGTCAGACAAGAATAGCAATAGTCACTATTTAATAACAAAAATCATTCTACAAGAATATGTCACGGCTCGGCAATGTCGTCGCGCTTGCATAATTTTCCTACTGCAAAACTTAAGCGTACACCTTTGTGTGAAGATTCTACGACACATAAAACTATCTATTACAAATACTCCATTCTATAAAACTCGTAGAACAGCAAAAGTTTGCATAATTGCGTTGTAATTGGAGCAGTGGAAGTCAGAAGGTTTAACAGTCGGAATTCGCAAACTCTGTGTCCAATATGGCGCGTTTCGCACAGATCAATGCACCTGTCGACTCCCTCGCCAGACGCGCTGGTCCGCGAGAGAAAAAGAGAAGGGAATGAAAAGACGGTGCAACGTACTGGCGCGTTTCTGGAAATCGGCTTTCCGCAGCGCGGCGGCCGGAAATAGAAAGAAGCCAGCCCTCTTCTGAGATCGAAGTGCAGGGAAAAAACGCGGGTCCCGTTTATTTTTACAATCGGCAGTAGATTGAATCGTTCGGCGGTCGTTCTTAGGGCTCTCGGGCGACGCCGACGAAGAGAAGAACGAGAGGCAGAAGAGAACGGAAGGAAAGAGAAGCATGTGCGATACACGCGGCTCGCTGTACGCCGCGTTTGCCTTTTTGTTCGTCTCCACCGCGAGATCTGTTTCTTCGTTCGCTGCTACCGACGTTGTTGCTTCGGCGAGCTCAGCCTTTTGCCTCGGAAAGCCGCGCGTTCTCTTTGAATGGATCGGCCGCGATCTTCACCCGTTCCTCCTCTTTTCTCCTTTTTATTTCTTCTTTTTTTTCTCTTCTGCTTTCTTTATTCTGTCTTTTCTGCCAGCCCATCGCCGTCCATGGTTTTCCGGGCTCGCGAGGAAACGATTTCCAACGCGGCGAGCAAACGTCGACGCGCACTGTTTAGCGCTGGCCTCGAGAAGATCAGACGCAATGAGGCTGATCTTGCGACGCACGGGAAAGTGCGGTTACACTGCTTCCGCCATGCACGAGAAGGGGGTTGTTGCGCGATTCTTCACGTACAAACGGACCGTAACCGATGCCTCGATGGAGAAACGTCGTTTCGCTGTGTCGTTTCTAACGTTTGTCACGGAAACGAGTTTGGGATGAAACTTATAGTGACTAACGTGTATTTTACGAACATGGTTTTCGTACTGAATAGTTTGGAAATTGTGGCAGCATGACACAGATAGAACACAGATCTAGGAATTGGTAGAATCCTCGTATTGGGTTGTCCGAAAAGTTTCTTTCGTTTTATGAGCAAATAATAGACGCACAACGTTTTTTGTTTTGTATTATTTTGTCGAATTACGTATGATCCATTTTTTTCTGTTGAGATAAACACCGCGACATTTCACAGACTTGGTTTCACGTTTGTATGAAGGTACACTGTTGTAAAAAACACGTTTGCGAAAGAAAGACACTTTTCGGACAATATTATATAAGTTGAAACTGTAGGAAATTAAAACTAAGTGGGAAGAATCTTCGAAATAATAATTTTGTTATATAAGAGAAGAGTTATTAATCGATGAAGACTTCTCCGGCATTAGAATATTTCTGTACGATATTGATGACGAAGATAAGGAAACTTTTAAATCTTAATTAACTTTTTTTTAAATATTTGATATCATTGTCATATACGTATCAATTTACCTTCACAGTTATCGCGATGAAACTTCACGAAATAACAGAAATAAGCGCGTAACATACAACAGGCGCACACGCGTAACATTCACTTGCAAATTCAATAAATAACAGAATGCGAAAGTTGGGAAATTTCAAAATAAACGATATCAAAATAGCTGGAAATTAATGATCCGACAACTTATAAATTTCGAAATTTCTCGGTACGAGAATTAGTCCGATAATTAGCAACTATAAATCTACCGGACTCGTTGAAATAAAAACCGCGAGAAACTTTGAGAGATGAAAAATTAGAAAGATCCTCGATCTTAATAGGAAATTTTCGAACGTACGATATATAGGATTAAATGTTGGCATTTATTCATGACGTCTGTCGACCAGTGTTACAATACTGAACATGTACAGTATCCACAGAACGTACAGTTTATTCGCGAGACATTACGAGCAGTCGTGTTATAGAAAGAGTTAAGAGAAGCAGCCAGGAATTGGTGGCGGAATCGTCGAGATTTAGAGGCGTGCATGTTGTTGATAATTAATTGTAGCGAGAGCGTCGTAGAACGATGCTTCGCGGCTCGTAACGTAACTGTTAATGGATATTATCCGTGATAGAACTATTCTAGTTTTCAGCCGAGTAATCCCGAAGTAAAGCGCAGATAGATCTAGCAGTTCCAAGTAACAGCGTAATAAGACAAGGTGGAATAGTCAAGTGGAGTAATCGAATAAGCTGGCTCTTTTAACTGATAATAAAAAACAGCGATAAAAGCGATGAAACGTTCGCGCGCGCATACGTCAAACTTGAGTTTCTAGAGCTGAGTGTAAAAGACGATCATGCTCAATTAATTACGAAAAACACAGATATGTAAAATTTCAATGCCAATTACCGAATAAAGAAATCGTAACGTACAAAAATGTCGAGGAACAAAAAAGAACTGCGAAATCAATTACGTGTACAACGAATGATTAAAAAGTAGTAATAGTGTGCGAAACTAAAATAGCAAACGTGGAGAAGGAAGAAATTAATTGATAAAAGATCGAACGATGAAAAATTTGAAAGCTCAAGAAAAACTGCGATATCGTACAATGAAATAGATGCAGAAATTGTAAAATAGTGAAACTAAATTCTAAAGATCTAATAATTTGTTACAACAAATATATTTTCAACATTGAATATACGTGATTTATAGCAAATCTCCTCCTCCTTCATAAGTCGATCATTAATAATGAGACAAAACTTAATAGATACTATTATACTGTGCAATTCAAAGTTCAAAGAAACGACACTTTATATGAAACGAGGTAATACATATCGTAAGAAGATAGAGATTTGCAAATTCGTGAAAACGTTTGGAAAATTTGCTGACCGATCGAGAAAGCGGAGACTCCATTTTCAAGGAGCCACGTCATCTCGTTCGCGTCTAAACACATTCTCCCTTTCATCGTCGCCAGCAGCTGTACTTACGTCGTTTTCCCTCCGCTACTTCAAATTACCACTCAATTCCTGAGCAGCGTTCGGCCGCAAAATTCAAACAAACACAATCGGTTAAGTACATCGTCGCTTTGACGCACTACCGCTGTATCCCGTTCCAATAAAACGTTTACCGTATTACAACGTCAACCGCGGCGGTTCGCCGAGAGTCAGCGTGCTGTTTGCTTTGGCCGCGTCTCTTCATTTTCCTCGTACAGCCAGCACCAGCTTTTCGAGCGATTTCTTGCCGATGATTGCTTTGACGGGCGGTATCGGTTGCCTGGAAATCGAACGATCGCTTGTAAAACGCATAGAATCGTGGCTTTCAACGTTGATCCTTTCATTACGTACCATGAAGAGCTCTCTGTGCTCGCGTTTTCAGCATTTCACGCTAAAACTATTCACGAGAAAAGCACGAAACTCGTGCAAAAGAGATTAGAATGAGATGACGCGCAGATAATGTAGAGCAGGAAAAAAAGCTTCCACTTATATTTTATACGGAAAATCATTCAAATTCCTAAGAATACACCGTTGAAAATCAGAAAATTTCTATGAGGAATTACGAATTAGTCGTATTCGATCCTGTGTTATTTTTTAACCCTAATACTTCTAAAAGCGACGCTTTGATAAGTCGTATGCGAATTCAAAGGGAAGTGTATAATTTTTAGGAAGATCAATATTTAGAAAAACCACGAAGAAGACTAGGTTTGGATTTCTAATAATTTTGGTTGAATTTCTACTAATTTCCATGTGTCTTGCGATCATAGCACGCCTCGCTTCTTGAGATTTTATAGACTCGCTCATTAAATTTTTAACAATAGTTCAGCCTATTTGTGCCGTGATTGATGGTGAATGATCATGAAACGCGTTTTACGAGCTTCCTTTAAGGAGAAAGCTTCGGTGGCTGTATTAAATGAAGACATTAACATCAATTCAAACGCTATAACGCCTAATATATTGAGAAACTTGGTAAACACCAATTATCAGGCGATCTTCTGTTAATAACTAATTATTTCCTGTTTCAAAAACGTGCATAAGACTTTGCGAAATTGGACGAAATAACGGGAATCAGTTCGTTACAATTATTCTCATCTGTAACGCACCAAACAGATGAGCAATATGCGTATTGTAAAATATGAAACGCTTTTATTTCTTACAATAAAATTATATACGCATGTATATGTGGTATATATTGTTCGCGTGGTCCAATTAAAATTCAATGATTTGATTTTGAAAAGGAAACTTGGCTTACGATTTTTGGGTTATTTACGAGAATTACCGAACGAAGATTACGAAAGCGAAAAAATCTCGCATTAAAGGAAATTTGCAATAGGATACCAACAATAAGTAAAATAACTCCGAACATTCAAACTGTCCATCTATGTGCATGATAATATTCATTTCCGACCCCATATTTATACAAAGTCAAAAGTATCAAATTTTAGTCAGACGTCCGCAAAGCAATAAGATGCGCGAAATTACTAATCGCCGAAAGTAACATAGAACCTAAAAGGCTCCAAGAATTATCTAATTACATTTCCACAAACTTATAAGACCTAAAAATTACACAGAACCAACAAATCCTCTTTTTCAAAATTTACCTTCTAATCACACTTCCGCAAAATTGGAGGATCTAAGGATTGGTAATCATCGAAATTACATAAAACCACCAAATCAGCCAGTACCAAACGCGTTTACTTTCTACGAATCAGCGATCGATGAATGTCTAAGATGGAAAAATGACTAATCGTGTTACAATCGGAAGTCAACGAACGCCGTCCTGACCCAAGAGAAGGTGAACGCGTGGGTGTAGCGTCGGAAAAAGAAGCTGCGGCCCCGTAGAGGGGCGAGGAGGTTGCAAAAGAGGTTCTCGTTGGTAGGTAGCGTGGTCTCTGCTCGTCGTCACGCTGTTAGCGCCGAGTTAATCGGGGCCGGAAATGAAGTGAGGGATAGAGGAATA
This sequence comes from Bombus vosnesenskii, assembly GCF_011952255.1. Lineage (NCBI taxonomy): Eukaryota > Metazoa > Arthropoda > Insecta > Hymenoptera > Apidae > Bombus > Bombus vosnesenskii. The sequence continues at coordinate 432,814 of NW_022882923.1, forward strand.
TTAATAACTGAATCTAATCAATTCCATGAAACGATGCTGGCCACCCCGCGCAGACTGAAAGAGCAAACCGTCCCTCGTTCTCTCTCTTTCTCTGTCTCTCTGTCTCTGTCTCTCTTTCACGCCCTAACTCTCTCCTCTCCTCCCCCTCTCCCTCCACCCTTCGGTATTTCCTCCTACGAGCTCCGGCAGCGATCTAATCAAATGCATCGCATTAAGCTAATTTAGTGGCGCTGCTAGCGTGGCGAACCGCTCTTTGCTCTGTCTCTGGCCTCCTCTCTCTTTCGTCGCCCCTGCAACGAGCTGCTTCGCGGTTTAACGCGAATTGTGCCGCTGACAAATTTTCAATTGCTGACACCGGCGCGCTCGCTAGCTACACGTCTTCGTTTTAGACACCAGACTCTGAGCAATATGTGACGTTCGTCACTGAACTCGGTTCAAACGCTGCAGATTTCCCGGAAAGTTTCCATTGTTCTTCTAAATCTACCTTCTGCGCGGATTCGTTATGAGTATCGTTAGGCTATGGTTCAAGGAGATGTGTGTTCCGAACACGTCAAAGCGGTCATACACAGTAGCGGATAGGAGAAAGTTTGAAATCCGTGAAATTTTGTGGTATATGTTAGGTACATCTATTCATCGCTCTTATTAAATGTAAATCCTTTTTGTGAAATTACGGTGTCTTTTTCTACCTCTTATGTTATAAACTTTCTTTCGTCTGTCGCTGTATATGTAATAAAATGTTGAGATGTTTCATTACGCGGAATAGCTTCTTAGAACACGCATCCACTGTAAAGTAACTACCGAACATAGGCTTACGAGTATTTGACAGCCACAGTATACAATATCGAACAGACATTGTGTATTGTGACAGGAAGTCAAGATGGTTGTCTTTACAGGTACTCGAGATATTGATTAAGTACAAAAAGCAGTCACAGTCAGACGTTTCTAGAACTTTGAACACGGTGAACGTACCGCAAGAATTTCTATTTAAGTCATTCGGAAGACACATTGATCAATTTCGTAAATTGGAAAGTACAGACAAGTTATGTCGCACAGTCTTGTAACTTTGCCTTAGGATCTATCGTTATCTATGTCATCCCCTCGCGACTAATGAACCTACGGAAGTTAGTCATTTGTTTCTCAAGAATTAAATACTAAATGTAAGCTTGTGTAATAGACAGATGACGGATATTTATGAAAATTCATATCTTTATAAATACGATTAAAAATGTGGAATAAATATTATAACGAGTACCGTATTTTGGATATTTTACACATCTTTGACTATTATGTGAATTCTGTGGATTTTTGCACCTTTAAATTTCCCATAAGCGTATAAAATTCCGCAGTCTAGTGATGAAATTAAGAAAATAGTAAAATGTACAGTTAATCAGTTTTACCTGTGATTCATTTGCTTGTGACCGTAATAGAAATGGATTCTCTAATCGGCCAGTGTTCTCGTCTCGAGCAGCGTATTTTATTTAAAGCGTTCACCAAAGGAAAGGAGAGTCATCAACGCGCCAATATTTTCGCCGCACTTGTTCCAATATTTTCCATTTCACTTCGCAACTCGCATATACGAAAAAATTGGCGAGACGCGGGTGCACGTTCGATCGGACAGCGAGACGTTTATTTTCGTTCTCCCGAAATCTGACTTTTTCTTCGGCCGGTATAATGACACGGCTCGTTTCTCTCCGCTTGGCGAGGAGTTATCGGTTGGAATCGGCGCGCAAACGAACCTAAATCCCGCGACAGGTCGCGCTGCTCGCGGCCCCTAATTTCGGGGATAAAGAGCCGGGGAAAAATTGCGGGATCTATGCCGGCGATGGACGCGAGTAATCGCCGCCACATTTCACCGCGGCTTTGCGCGTTATTTATGCGGTCAAGCAGTTATGCCACTTTACAGCGATCGTCCGAAATAAGGCAAGCGCGAGTTTTAAGACGCGACCTCGGGGCCACTGAGTTATTGGCCCCGGCTGCATTTCTACTCTTACTTTGTAACTTTGGATTTGTCAGCGAATCCCCCGCCACCTGCTCGCAAAGGTATTAGGTGCTACGTGTAATTATCCTCCTTGCTGTATTATTTCACAATGTACGTTTCAACGTATTAATAACACGCAATATTCACATAGGAAATTATAAAATCCTTCGGTGAGATTCTTCAATCAGAATCTTCAAACGAACCACTTACAAAAATATAAAGTCGAGGTCGTAACTGTTGCATGCCTTTTTTAATTTTACGGTGTACTTTTTACGTACGAAGATCACAGGTTCATTTTTGTTAATATCTCTGGACGTTCAGGAAAGTGACAGACACATATTCAATTCTATAATTAACACTAGATCTACCGATGGTTAATACGAAGCTATTTCTATCAAAACCAGTGAAAATGAATGGAAAAAATACGTAACAATAGAATATTTTTTCTATTTATTGATTTATTACTTTCTTACAGAAGGAATTCCATGTTATGTAGTACATTTTTCGTATTATTAATCCATCTGGGACCATGATCCCTAAACGAGGGTTGACACATTTATAACATTGTAGAACCGGTCATTTTGACTGGTATGATATTTCTAGTGTTAACATCTAGCGATCAATCCGAAATTTTCCTGATATCTGATATCATCATATTGAATGATACGCGGTAAAAATGTTAAAAACGTGTGAGAAGTTATACAAAACGAGGAAACTGGTTAATTGCGAATCGATAAACAGATTGCAGGACCCTTTTACGCTTTGACAAGTAGCAGTCATTTTGACTGCTGTTCGTGTATATAGCCTTAATACAAAATTATTTTGAATTTGAATACATAAAAAACAAAATAGAATTCATTATATCATTCTTTTAGTTATCGTTGCGAAAGTCATTACATCATCGTGGAAAAAATGTAACATGAAGTAGGAATTTTAAAATAAAATTGTAAAACCAGTCAATTTGACTGGCGTGGTAGTTCTAGTGTTAAAATAGATTAGGTATAGTACCAATATATGTGTAGAATTGAATAACGACATACTAAATTCTGGAAATTACACTTCTACAAGAGATTGAAAATGTGACTCGTTCTTTCGTTTATCGTCTTCGTATTATATAGTGTCGTGTAACATTGTGCAGGAAATGATAAATCTAACGATGTAAGATCCTTTAAATAGAAGATTTTTTAGCTTTCCTCTTCCTGGCTTTTCGTCAGAGTCTTAAAACGAACCAGGATTACTGTCTAGACAGGGGAAATTATGATTCCCGGTATCTCGAAAGTGAAATTGGTCCGGTAATCAAAGAAGAATACCCAGAAGTTCACTTCTGCTGAAAGTGGATCAGTTAACAGAGAATGTGTTATAAAGACGGATATCATTAATCGTGAAAATTTTCGATGTATAAGCGTATAATAAAATAATAATAGAATCTTGTAAATAGAAAGTCATTTAACTCACATCTGTCCCTCGTTTTCATAATTTAATTCACCATTTTGTCATTTCACGATTAATACGAAGTTCTATAATCGAATCGACTTTTTAGAAAGCTTATTTTCTTTTGAGCAATCTGTTCTTTCTCGCGAAGATTTGATTTAGAGTCAAATAAATTTTGCAAGTCCGAAATTATTTTCTATTTCATGCTACCATTACTTTCAGCTTAAATTAAACGAAAATTATTGAAAACGAGCGAGACAAGGAATCGTCGTCGTTTCACAGAAAAAATCCACTGGGTCGATAATAAATTTTCCAAAGTGTACTGGCCGTTTAATGGCACCAGAAGAGCTTCTCAATCTTCGTTCAATCGGAGCAGAGACACGAAACTGATGGGTATCACACGGCGAGTCTTTAATTCATATTATAAGCTACTCGAGACTAGTTGAAATGACATTTACGAGCAAAACTCAAACGACGCGAACCTTCAGAGGTCTTTTACCTTCTACGTACGCGTGCTGCCGAACCATATTCGCAGATCAAAAGCCGATTCGTGGAAATTGCCAATGTGGAAATAAATTAATGCTATCGTGAATCATCGTGCCGATTCATTCGGTAATTCTATTCGTCCTTTTACGTAGAACTTAATTTTTCAATCATATTATTATCGATTCTTTCTTCATCGAACTCTATTAGTCATCCACAGAAATAAATGACTGTAACTGTAATTATCAAATAACTATCGTACATTTCTATTAATTAGGTAATCATCTCTTATCTAATTTAAAATTTCAATACGTTTTGTCAGTGAAACTTGAGCAAAAATATGAAACTTAAATAAGAAAGCTTCTAATTTATAGGAACTTGCGTAAAGCGTGTAAATAGGGAACTGCCTATTCATAAATTAACTGTATTACAAATAGTATGGTTTCTAGTTTCTTCTATAATACAAAATCGCTATAAATATCACGGTCAACTTGGAAATGTTTATTACAGTATCTAATAGTTACGAACTAAATTAAGTTGGTTTTGTTATAAAAACCAAGTATCGATAAAACGTAAAAATAACCAATTCTAATAAATAGAACTAAATTCCAATAATTTCCCAAGAAATTAGAGACCAAGCTTAATATATCATGTTCAGGGAACTGTTAGACCAATCACTGTAATTCTCATGGTTGCTACACGTTCTAACGAGTCTTTGAAAGAGCAACGCGATTTAGACACGTTCACGTGTTACAGTGGCATTGGAAAATTAGGCAGCTCGACGTTGGTGGCCAGAACCGGCGATTTTTCCAGCGCGAACGCTTAATATCGGCATATCGCGGGCCGTGTTCCTGTTGTAAATACATCGTCTATATTTACGGGACGTATATTTAGTGTGTATTCGCGTGCAACGGTGCCGCGAACGAAGACAAGGTGGGTGTGTCCGGGGAACTCACACGCTGCCCGCGAGACGATCAGTCATTTTGAAGCTTCAGCCCTCGTCAAAATTGTCGCGGATTCCTTCCTCCTGTCTCGCGTCTGTCGCGCTTCGAACGAGCTTCATTAACGGGGGACAGGCAAACCGGGACGGACACGCCGCCCGAACTCTTTTCGCCTCCTCAAAGAAACCTTGGGGGCGTGTGAACTGCTAAATTGTTCGGGGAACTTACGCTCCGCATATGAATATTGGAGACCAGGGTAAATTGCAGTTTTTGTTGCGAATTTCTAGCAATATTTACAGAATCATACTTATGAATTGATTGTAGATTTAACGAATTTAAAATAAAATTAAACATTCCTACTATCGATGGTTATTCGAATTAAAAAAAGGCAATTAATACATATTTTAGGAATTATGTAAAAAAAAATTCGTATTTATATCTTTTAAATGTTATTTTGTTTCCTTATCACACGCTCGCTATAACATTGTATTAAGAGCAAGCAGCGTGTCTGCAGCGATTATCATCTTTTATTTTTCTGTAAAACGAGACCGCACTGATTCTTAGAACATTTTCGACAATTATTTTCCATGCTTGAGCAAGATTCTTCTTTTTCACACATAGAGAGGAAATGAAATTTTATTTGAGAAGATATACTAATTTAATCTACTACTATAACCGAGCCACTTATGCTACCATTCAATATCGTATACGCTAATATTACCATGACCAGGACATTAAGATAAATTGCGTTTCAAATCCGATTTCCTTAAAAAAGAAGCTTCGTCAGAAAGAATCTCATCCTGCTAGTTTCGCATACAACCCTACCATCCATACCACCCTTACTATATCTAACATTTCACTCCACAAAAGCCATTAAACAAAGCCAAATATCGATCGAGGTATACTACAAAACATATCACTCTCAAACACCTATAATTCATTTCGCTCGCAAAAAGTTTTCCCTTTCTCAGGCATTCGGTTGGTTCCATCGAACGCGCGAACAGAGAAAGAGCGGTGGATGTGTCTCAGGCCGAATCTGATAGCACTCGCAAGTCTATATTAAGACGATGGCACGCCATGAAAATAAGCCGGGTTAGTGCGGCGAAGTTGGCAGTGGCGGTGAGGGACGCATTAAACGAGATCGGTGTTTCCGACACAAAGACGGGTTCGCTTTGGCATAAGTCAAAATCTTCGGTATGCGAGCGGACACGCGTGGCCGCGACCTGACTTCTCAACCCCCGGGTTTATTTCCGAGTCAATTAGGCTCGTTTGTTTGGAAGGCCGCGGTCCACCCGAGCAATTACGGCTCCGTTAACGCCGCATTTCCTGTGGACAGGTGGCCGATCGGTACGGCAGCCCGGAACGCGACACAGGAATCGCAAATATCTCGAGACTTCCGGCCCTCTGTGACACAGCTCCTCGTCGACACGTTACGCGTCCAACGATCGAACTGTGCGACCGTGATACACTAGTCGTGAATCTGCTTAGATTTGATATACACGTACGTAGAATGTCTTGCAGAAACAGGACCAGGGATATTATTGGATAAATTCAAGGAAACATAATGAATAAGTTGATACTTATGTAAATTCATAGGACAATAAACGCAAAACAAGCAAACATGTAAGACACGTACGAGAAAGCAAGAAATCTTAAAAAGTCATTGGAAAATTATTAAATTTTTTAAGAATTATTATCTAACGTTACAAATAATTTATGTATTTAATGTTGCGATACAAATTTCGCAAGTGATTTGCAAGCTTTTGTTTTAATAAGTTTACTGTTAATGTTACGCAAAGTTTAGTGAAATGGCACACTGCGCGTAACAAACGGTAAATAATATTTTATAACAATATTACAGATCTTCAAAGGCATCAAGCGATTGATATAAAGCGCGTGAATCACTGTTGGCATGTAAAACCATTTCAATGATGCGTCAAATCCGTTTTCCATCTAATTCCACATAAACTCTAAATCTGCCAAAATGCTGTTAATAGCCCCGTTTTCTAAAACTTTTAACCACAACCACGATAAAATATTTTTCTTGATTTCGATATTTCCTATATATTTCCATTTACCTTGCACGTTTTAAACTTTTCGTTCTTTTTGCCATCCCAAGTACTGCAAGCAAATATACAAGCGAACCGCGCGAAATTCTTATCGCAACAAAGATACCATATAGTTTATTACCAGCAAGCTACGAATTTCCCAGCAGACTTTCTACCATTTTACAGGAAGTCGTGCCACAGTTTCGCCGGGCGTAAACGTCTCACTTTCTCCAGCGGGAATAAACGTCGGCACGGGGTGCGGCTTTCGACCGTCCGAATAATTCTGACCAATTAACCCTGCGAGCACAAAGAAGCACGAAAAGAAAAGCGAGGCCGACCTTGACGCGTACAAATGCGCCGATGAATAACCGAGTCATTTTATTTAGAGAACCGATCCGTCTTTTCGCGAGCAGGAACGAATCGGGAGACGGAAACTGGGGAAAAAGAAGCCGAGAAACGGTCTCTGCCCGGTTGCTCAGAATAGCAGCCTAGTCACCGTGGTTTTTCGCTACTTCGTCCGCTTCTTCGCGGTCGGTCGATGTCGGAATATGTCGACCAATTAATTCCCACCCTTTGATTCCGTACTGGGGCTCGCTATATAAATTCCTGCTTTTGTATTCCTTTTACGTGTACTTCTAGTCGGCTATTGAAACATTCGCTGCAACCAGGATTTTAAAAATTAATTATTACGGCGATATAATATTCTTTTTTGAACGCGAAGATGCAACAGCTGTGGATGTTTAACAAAAACAAAGACTGTCATTACATTGATATAGTTATTGAAATAATTCACGGAATCTTTGTATTGGCTCACAAGTTAGATCGATAGAAAGTATTGAATTATGAATGATTTTAACTTTGAAGAAGAAAGGGTCGATTCGATCAATATTTCGCGCAATAAGAACCGAAATGAATGGTGCGGTGAATAAGAAACAAACGTATGGACTGTCTCCTCAAATTTTATTCAAAATAACGAATATTCGAGAAGGTATTGCGTTTATGATGTATATAAATATAATATAACATATAAAAGTAATAAATACTAGATAAACACGTAGTACTACAAAAGAACATATTGTACCTTGCACGATGTTATCGCATATCTTCAAAGGGTTAAAAATATATAATATCCTGCAACATCAGAAATATTTACCCAGGCCAAAATTAATTTTTCTATTTCTCAATATTCTGTCAGAAATTCTTCATTCTGTTAAGCTTACTGCTTCATTCAGGTGTTTCAGGATTTTAGCAATTTTCCACACATCCCTATGCAACCCCAATTGCCCCCAGTAGTTGCATTAATCGCGTGTGCAAACATGCTAATTAACTCGTCCATAGATTACACTTCTTCTGCGAATCGATTGCTATATTTAAGAGAAACCTTAAAAATGGCACCATTTATGGCTCTTTATTATTACCAATCGCAATTATTTCTTCATTTGATTATTCTTTTCGCATCAAAAGACGTCGCTCGTACATAAATAAGTAATAATAATAATAATAATAATAATATTCCACAACGACTCACGAAACAGCAACGACAACGGAACATAAAAATTCGAGGGTTAAGTCAACAGAGCAGCGCGTTGAAACGCTTGTCCACGAAGAAGAGGAATGCATTCCGCCCGCAGTAGGCGCATCGCCGGTAGCACTTTTGGCAAGTATTCAGCTCGCTATTTTTTCCGCGTGCACGGTTCGCGGGCTCCTCCGCGTGACGTCCTCGATTCGTCGAAGAGATTCATGGCCGCTGATCTCTCAGCGGCGATCTTCGAGACGAAGGTGACGGCTCGGCCGCGTTTCCGAGAGTTACGGAGACAACCGGGCTGATTTAAAGCGCGCTTAAGCGGGGAATAATGCAAGCCCTGCCAGACCGGCTGTTTATATTTATCGTTCCAATGAAGGGAAATTATGATCTTTTTTCGGGTCCCGTATTTTGTCTCGCGAACTCACGACCAAAGGGTGCTGCTAATTGATCATTGCCTCTTAGCATAAAGCTTCACGATGCGGTGTGTTCGGTTTCCGGGAAGATTTCGGTTATTTTGTGGTACCATTTGATGTACGTTAAATAGCTGAATTTAAATGAAGAATCTCGTGAACGCAGACTCTAATAGATTGAAATCTTCTTTTAAACGTATAATAGTGTTTCTTAGCTCTTTTACTAGGAGACAAATAACCTACAACCAGCTCTTTCATATTTATGTAAGAACATATTTGTAATATGATAGATAAAGTAAAACATTTAAGACAGTTTAATAGGTACTTTTAGTTAGACTTTTAAGAGACTAGAGTCTCTCGCTTTGGTTTTCTTTTATTTGTCGAAAATGAAGCTAACTAATAAAGTATCGTAATGTAGCCAGATAGAATAAAACAAAGGTTGAAATTATTTATAGAAACCTATTATTTTTGTTATTTGTTGCTAGTTTGTTTGTAGCTGCTATTTACGTTACTCGAATAGAAGCTACTTCTTAAGAGCGAAGTCTGTTAACGCGGCGAAACAAATGACCCAGAACTCGCGGTGCTCGCGCTAAATACGCAGCGACTGCAGTGAAATAACACTGCTCGTACGACATTTACGAGTCGGCTTTTCCGATTTTTCCCTACTAAAGGAACGTTATTCGAAATGTTAAATTTTATGTCGAAAGTGGCCGACGATGTGCATTTTTTTACGTGCCGCGGCACACGTTCTAACTACCTGTACGTAACTGCTAACGTATACTGTTACGCCGCGGCTTCATACGGCGTTATGAATAAAATGTTAACTGTTAATTAAAATTGCAAACCGTGTTCTTTATGTTACATCGTATAATACCTAATATAATACTATTATGTAATATCTCGTGCGTGTTGAGATAACGTAGCGTTATATATCGTCGTACACAATGGAACGAGTGTGTTTGCAGCTCGAAGCTGTTTCGAGGGGAAATTATCCCTTGAAAACGACGAAATTGGAGCTATCCCATCGACGCTGAAATAGCTAATAAAAATGGCGGATGAATAGTAGGGCAAAAAAAATAGAGGAGAACCGAAAATACCAGTCGGAACCAATGTAAAATAAACTTGTATGTCTCCAAAAACGAAGATCGATAGTCGCGAGCGAAACAGCCACTGGGAAGCATGGTCGTTTTATCAAACTGGTCGGAACATAGAGCGGTTTTCATAACACCGAAATCGTCACATTCGAATTTGCCACTGGAGAACTTGTGAAGTAATTGCCCGGCCGGTTTCACGATGCTCGTAAACGTCCGAGTAGATCAAACCTTCATAGGTTGTCGCGCGCGTGTTTAGCTGGTTTTCTCTGGCGCAACTGCTACTCATGAAATTCCACTGCGACTATGACCTGTTAATGGCACGGCGGACACATGCAATAAAAAACGTCTGCTTAAAATATATCTACCAGCTTTGGTGAATTTTAGTTGCTTCATGACGTATTATATTATTATTATATTTATATTTACTATCACGTAGGGTTGTTGACCTGATATTGCATAGGGATTAATGTGGGTCATTTTCTATCTTTCTTTGTATCGATCGATTTTCTGTTTAATCCGACGAGGAAAAATAGAAGAAGTTGTATTTGACATTTCTAGATATAAACGTTGCAGATGTAGAATAATTATTGACCGATGATTAATTATTTTGTGCCAAGTTCGTCTTTAAGATCTATATTTATTTAGATTCCACGATTTATTTATTTTCCAACAATTTCTTAACGTCTCACTTTTCATTCCGAGGTTGATTCTTGAGATTAGAAAGATTCTATACTGGAGCAGAATAGCGTCCGTTTTGTGAATCTTATTTCGTTCATTTCAACAAGAATATTCCAAAATATCTGTTACTTTAAACTCTGTAACTTTTAATTTCACAATTCTCTCTCCCTCCCTTACCAATACTTGCGATCATTTTCCCCAATTCCAAAAATCTTGCAATATTCTAATGCCTCGTGCCAGGACCGCAGAATTCTCAATTTTCAATTTCAGTGGATGCTTTTGACTCCGTTTCACATATCCGAGAAACCAGCCCCGAACCGATACTTTCTCCATTCGACAACCCAAGGAAACTCACCCCTTCCGTCTCGCTAATAGCCAGAAAACGTTGTAGACACGACACCTAAAAATATTCGGTGCACGCGATCGCCTTCCTCCTCCGATGCTGGTAGTCGTCTTCGTTGTTCGTTGACGCCAGCGTCGACGATAAATAAGCGTGTCCCTGTTGGTGCGGCGGGGCCACGGGGACAGTTAAGATATGACGACACACTTAGTGTCGCGAATAAAGCAACGCGGTCCGTTGCACGTTGCACTTTCCAACGTGCGTCGCATCGAACCGCACACACCAGGGGCGGTTCTATCGGCTCCGACGCCCACGAACCGCCCCGCACCGTTTTCAATCGGTTATCGATCAGGGGGTGGGTTTCCGTGGAGATTGAATGGCGACGTTATTGGCTGCCTGTCAGAATTTCGCGGCAAATCAAACGTGATCAATCGGACAAACAGACTGGCTGGTCGTCGACTGCGCGGTGCAAAGAATTCGACTTGTAGTCCAGTGGAGGGTTGCTGATCGTTGCTATGCATAGTGATTTTTTTTTCATTCGCGGGTTGGAGTAGGACTAGTGTGACTAGGATTAATCGCTATTGTACAGTTATTGGATATTTTCCAGTTAGTTTCATTTTAGTATTTAAAGGAAGGCATGTAGGGGTGTAATAAGCGCATTGCAACAGTAGAGCGACAACGTGCGCTTATAAATATATTTCTATGAAAATAAATAGATATATATATATATATGTAAACATGTTTCTATTTCAATGAAAGTCAGCGTTATTTTTGACAAAACACCTACATTTTATCAATAATTGTATCCTTCGTTTTAATGGAATTAATTCAACAAATTCTGTAATGTTAGTATTAATCATTACATCTTCTCCGTATTCATGTCGATGCTTGTGTTCCACCCACTAATCGTTACTACAATTTGGATATTTCATCAACTTTTGCATACCTATTGCACGCGTTTTATACATCTTCGCGGTTTTCAATTTTTATAGACATCCGCAGTCTATCGATCAATCACGTTTATATCTCCCACATGATCGACCATTTTATTTCGTATTTCACGGAGGACTGTCCTGAATTTGATTCTATAAAGGTAACAAGATCCATTTCGAAAGTTTTGACGAAACGAGGGACGTTGTTATTGCGCGGAATTGCTATGCACCTAATTCGGTGACCGGCACGTCGCCGGTAAATCGGCCGGAAAATAAATTACCGATTGCCTTGGCAATAATCCCGGCTGATTTTCAGGAAAACACGACGGGTTAATGCGAAAATCGTCGCTTTTTTGTTGCTCGAGCCTGAGTTTAACGTCGCGTGACAATGATGCGACGAAAGTGATAACCATAACTCTGTCAAACGCTCGCCGCCGACGGTCCTATCTGGAAAAACGATAATTGCAGAATCAAATTTGCCCCGGGGGACCTCTGTCAGAAATAGACACTGGCTGGTAACACAGGCTGGAGGAGGAGCGCGGTGACAAAAGGAGGTGAAAAAAATTTTTCGCAGGAAGTTTGACCAGTTTCGCTTGACAAACGACTTCGTCAAACGGCGCGGTATCTCTTTTGCCGAAACGTTGCTGCGTCGCGTCGCGCTAAAATTGTCCTTTGCCGGAAAATGACGGAGATATTGCTAAATCTGATATCGAAGTTATTAACGAAATATGAATCGCGTCGCGTGCATTCATCGCTCCTCGGAAGGTACGAAGTAACGTTTTGTTACCAACTACAATTCTTACTTTCTTGATAGACATTTGTCGATCGAACGAATTAAATCTTACAAATTATAAAACGTTCGTAATCTGCAACTGTTATGCACGATCCTTATTTAATATTTATAATTCGAAATTTCATACTTGTAAGACATTACTAATGATATTAGTTCGATTTATTGCAGAATTACCTTAATGGCGGTACGTAGGATTTACCGTTTGCCAAATAGTTACGTTTTAACCGACCTGTGTATACATATTGTGGCTACAAAGAGTATCTATACAAAGAAGCGTCTTTTTATCAAGTTCTATATGTAGGCTTCAGTTTCGTAGTATCACAGTTTTATAGTCGTACGAAAGTATTATCAAATGATATGAAATTTGATATACTTGAAGCACACTCGTAGCGCAATATCGGAATCATCAGCATTAAAAACACGTATCCTGGCGTATCGTTGGGGAGAAGAGGGCAAAAGGGAAATGGCCGATCGACGAGAGCGTCGAGGCTTCACTGAGAGCCCGGCTACGGAACCAAAATGGAGACACTGCTAGGCTTTGTCGTGCCAAAATTCTCTGCGACACAGCGGTGAAGAGGCAGAGACAAAGGCGCGAAGGCATTACCACGAAACTTCGACAGAGGCCGCGGATTATATGTATCTGGCACAAAGAGAAAAACGCCGTATCCATTATAGCCGAAACGCCGATGCAACGAGAGGATGCATTAAGTCCGGCACCGCAGCCACCCCCGCGTTGCGTGCATCAGCTTCGGTTATAAATAGATCCCGTTGGGGTTGAACCGTTCTGCCAGAGGATGATCGACTGCTGTTCGTGCTTTGAATATTTTTCCCAAGGCCGATTTTCGCGGAAACAATGAAACTTGCGTCGTTAGAGTCGTGGAATCCGTTCTGCGAAGTGGCTAAACTTGGAAATTGATTCGTTTATTTTATCGTGAATTCTGCGTTACCGATATCGAGATCAATCACTTTAAGCTTCCTCTCAAGCTTCTAGAAGACAAGAGCCGTTATAAATTACTTAATATTCCCAAATAATTTGACAATTATTGAACATTTCTAAATAATTTGATAATTGTATCGATAATTGTATTGGCTCTATGGAAAAGTAGTATTCGAAGCTCGTTTTTTTCGAACAACGACTTGCTCGTCTTTTGCAACTGCGTGTCTCTCAACAATAACACATTCGTTGCCAGGGAAACTAGGCGCTAAGCTCTTCCACTCGAGAACTAGTGAGGTGTGACGAGAAGCTGCGACGATACTGGTTGAGCTTTTTATTAGCTCCGACTCGGTGGGATGTTCAGTGGGAGTTCGGATATGAAACCGAGTGCATTGGTTTCTGAGAAGGCGAGTAAATGTTTAACGATCGTGTTGATTAGACCGCATTGCCTGGGGATGTTTGAGAAAAAGAAAGATGTAGTACGATTTGTCATTACTATGGTGAACAGAGTAATGAATATGAGCACAACTTTTTATAACAACAAAACGGAAAAAAATTTTTTGGTATCACATCGGTCAACCAATGGTTAATATTTCGTAATTTTATGAAATTTTATTATAATAACTTTTCGATAAGAAACTGCATTCCCTATCTTTAACCGTACATTGATAATTGACAACTGCGAAAATTTCTCATTTTTCCACTTCCAGTTTTCAACTGCCAATAATTATTTAGTATAGAAAAATTGTACCAATATTTTTGATTGATTATTGCAATATTGATTATTATCCCTATACTATAACTGCTACATAAGCAAAGATAAAAATATCGTGTCAATGTCAAAACATCGTTAGTCAACCTGTTATTACGTTAATTACCAGCTATCCCGAAACGAAGGTTAAAGAAGGAAAAGTACTGTAAATATCGTTGAAATCGAAAGATATGAATTTCGCATCATAAAAATTTACCAAGAGCAAAGTCCACTTTCTCGGATAAAAATTGGGACACTTTCGTGGATCTCTTTTGTCGTGAGGCTGTTCGTTGGCTCTGTTTGTACAGTTCTCCTGCGACAATGCGAACGTAACACCGGACTACTTCCATCTTCTGTCGGATATGTTTGCCGCGCTCTCTGAAGCCGGCTGCTAAAACAACAAACCGAAGAAGAGTAGCCAGCGCAGGACTTAGCTGACTTAAAGCGCGACGCAGATGTTACTCCCATCAATTTGGAACGAGCAAACATTAAAATCCCTCGTGTAACTGATGCACTACGCTCGTTTTCGAACTTAATTCCGCGCGCATGGAACAATACTTACCATGCGAAACGACTGTCGAGGACGTTCGGCCGCGTTTAAAATGGACGAGAGACCTTCGGCCGATGAAGTGGCCGATTCACGTTGTCGAACAATTCGTGATACGTACAGTTAAAGAATCTCCTGAGTTTGGAAACTTCGTCTGGTACGTTATAGTCGTGCGATATGAGCACGCAGTCAAGATGTAAGAGGAATCTCTAATTGATTGAAATATCTAAATTAGAAAATGTTGTAGAAACTTCCATGATCCTTCTAACAAAATGAATAACGTAAAAAATGGTCGACTTCAAGAATTCACTTTTCTTTTTTTATCGTATGTTGCACTTAAAAATTGATGGGTTTCCTAATTGAGAATAAATATTTCTTTGAGAGTATTTATTCGTTCTGTAGTTTAACAAACGCACTATATATAACTAATTTATTTCAAAACGGAGCTAAATAAAGCTTTAGACATTAATAAGGCACGGAAGGTACGGCAACAAGCTGAAACACAGAATTACAGGAGAAAGTAAAATACAAGAAAATTTTAATGAATGGAGAAAGTTGCAAACTAACATGAAATAATACAGATCTAAACATGGAACAGCCACAAGACAGCATTAGAAAGGCAATGTATCTCTCAACCTACCCTCTCTAATTTAAAATTATTTAAAATCTCTCAATCACAATTTCAAACAAAAGAGCCACGTATACAACCCGTGAAAGCTATCGTAAAGATCTTCAAATGTCGGAACCATCTATGTTGACAGTTTGTTCCGGGTCACAACGAACCAAGTCAAAAGTCATAGAGCAGTTCTACCCGTGTCGGAGTATTTCAATTCGTGAATCGTGCTCGGTCGCGAGTCGCGGTCTGCGTCGTCTATAGAGGTCGTGCATTCCAGGAATAGGCTGTCACGAGCGGTGCCAATGCAGCCACTAACCTATAACTTATTTCACGTATCGTTTGACGTGATGCATTCGATCCAATAATATCCGCCTAGGATCGAGAACGACGTCGGCGGGGCGCACCGGAGCAAATTCATAACGCTACATCGCATCGTGCCGGCACCGTCGTTGGATGTTCCGCGAACCACGGCCCGCGACGTGGATATTAATTGATCCCTAACCGTTGCCTCCATCTGAGGAACAACTTCCTCGATCGTCGCCAAGGGAACGAACGATGTTTGTCGTTCCGCGAAAATTCTGCTCCCGCTAAACGGACGATCGGCTCTCGCGGTCTCGACCTCTCGTTGCCGCGCGTGACTCACGAAAATTGTTCGTGACGCCACTTGTTCCAGGAAGCAACTTTAATACGGTCGATAGTCGCCATTCGATGTGATTTTGTTTCTAAGGCGAAGCTTGCAACGTCGATGGAGATAAGATTTTGAAGAGGAATCGATCGGAGAGTACAGGGCCAAGGTCGAAGTTCAGGGATGCTTTGTTTGCATGATGATTAATTTCTGAATTCATGTATACAGTGATAAATAAAAATATTGGCACGGATGAACTTTTCGTATATGTACAATTCTATGAATATTTGCAGAGGAGACGATTCCTCTGACAAATTAACTTCTGACTCGCTTCTCTTCCTCCAGATTGCAGCCGTCAAGGGTTAAACACCGTCATATAGAACCTTTGAAGACTTCTGAATAATCATCGTTAGAAAAATAGGGAAATTTCTGTCTCAATGTTCACCCACAAACAACTATCCGAAAGTACAAAGGAAAAAATGAAAAGAGACACGCTTTATGGTTCCATTTCAGTTGATTCGAGTGGAATCGTACAGAGGAAGCCCTGCCCAAAAATGCGCTCTGTAAGCTGGAAAATTTATATCAAATCACAGGTTGTCAAGAATAAATGGCCGAGGCAATAACGTGTCCAATATACAGTCACTCGAAAGACCGCTTATTTACGCGAGTAAATAAACAATTTATTTCTCTCGTTTCATCCGGTTGTTGCTCGTAACCGCCGCCAACTGAACGAAATCGTCAAACGAATTTAGCTGGCGAAATAATTGAACCGATTACGACCGTCAAGGGCAGGGAAAATTCAATTTCACGTTGCATGAAATTCAGACGAGTCTTGGTCGCGTCGCGATGCCGATGAGCAGCGTCGTCGGCCCTTAGGTTCACGATTGGATCGTCGATCGACAGATTGTGACACGGTTCTAACCACTCGTTTACCAATTCGAGGCGTTGCTACCTATTTTCGACGACCAACGCCGGGTCATGGCCTATTCCTCGTTCACGGTGGGCGTCGTCGCATCGACTTGGTGATAAATTGGACCTGATCACACACCTACCTTCGCACGTTCGCACCTTCCGGGTACTGGTCGCCAACCATCTCACCTCTTTGGAAGAGTAGCCTCGATCTAAAGATACCGCGGGCCATCGAAAACGCCGGATCATCGGTTGCCAATGATCCCTGTTCTTGCAATGATATTCTTGCTCCTATACTGTTCTTCGTATAGTAGTCGATGGGATAGCGTGCGAGCTTCTTTGTCTTCGACGAGTTACTTGGTTTAACGGTAACGTGACCAGAGTGACGCTGTATGTAAAATGATGGGAAAGTGCTTGAAAATGAATTAAAAGTATTTAATTAGTGTAACATGAAACGTGATTTATCCGGTTTAAATTTGATGGGCCGATACTATATCTGTGAAATGTGATCCTATCGTCAAGTATCAACCACGGTAAAGAAGAAAACATTTCCTATAAATTGCATACATATATAATTAGAATATTCTTGTGATTTTCTTACGTGAGTTTCAATTTGAAAAAAACAGCCGCGAAAATATTGATATAACGATCACAAGCTTCTTATCTTTTATCCAGAACTCGACATAGCTAATAATGAACTGTAAGGATAAAAGAACTAGAGATATGGAAAACAAGTAAGAACTACGAAGAACAAGTAAAACAACTACTACAGCTTGAAATTGAAAGAAAAGAACGAAAGGAAAAAATAGAGAGCTATCGCGAAGAACGAAAAGTTCAAGCTCGCTTTCAGTACTTGTTGTTAGTTAATCAGCACAAAAATCTTTAAAAACTCACGTAAATTGTATCTGTAGTTGACAAATCGACGCAATCTCGCGTGTTGTATCTCGATTTGCTTATTGGTTTTCCGTTACACGTAGCAGCATGGAGGAGCCGCGAACGGAAGCGCATCCACGAGAATTTCCCATGATTTCCAGCAGAAATAGCTCACCACAGTAATGGGTATCTCGCATTTTATCACGTTTCGAGCGTGAAAGAGTCGTCTTCGATTTCCACTCTATTTCCTGCGTTTTCCACGAGGAATCTCGAGCCGGTTTTATATCCCCTCGACGGCCGACCGAAAATAAACGTCCGACCATTTATATCGGGAGCATACATTATTCGATTCTTTACGAGACCCGCGTCTACTCGAATGACTAATTGGAACAACAACAATGGATATATTTTACAGCGAAAGCAGCGGAGGTGGCCACGGCTCGAGCGGTTTGAAATACATTTATTGCCGCAGCCCGAGACACAATCGAATCCTGTCGGACAAGAAGAGGACCCCACCGCTCTTCCTTATCTTTCGTCGTAAATTAATCTGCCGCGTTTCACCCTCCGTGCCGGGCTTTCGTCCTGACCCTGCCCTCTCCCTCTGTTTTGCTCGCTAATATCCCTAAAACATCCCCGACTACGGGGGTCTTCTTAGAACCAGACTCTTAAAAATTGTTTTCTTTCTCCTCGGATAACCTTTTGTACAACAACCTCTCTGCTTATTTTTCTTCGCGTCCACGGATACCGATATTCATTGTCGCTCTCCCTATAACTAACTGTTGATGGAAATATCGTAATCCGTACATCGAATTATATACAGTGTAAGTATGTTGCTCTATTCATTTAGATATTCTCATGTGCTTCTTGTTATTCTTGGTTTTGCCGTATCCGTTGCCAGTCAAGCGAATACGACGATGTTAATGAGTTTGATGGCAATTTTTTCTAATAAGCTTATTTCAGTATGATACGCGTAAATGTTGCCATCGATATATTAAATTCCCCTGTACGCTGTACGAGAAAATGTTTGAAACGAAAGATTAGTTGTATTTCGGAGCGTGTACATTTTGAGAGCCAGAGTTACTTTCGAGAAAACAGGCAAGGATTACTCTAAATGTTATGATATGTATTTCGCATTAAATAGCTTATATATTTTTTATATCACAGATATTTATTTTATGCACTTCTGCTAAATATCTCTGATGAATGAATACAAATCCTGATAAATAGTATACAAATCTCAGCATAAAAGAATCTACTGCACAAGTATTTTCACGCACCCGCGCTTGGTAAAATGTTCGTTGCACGACAGAAATCATCTTTAAAATCACCTAAGGAGGTGTGTAAATTGCAAGCAAACGAACAGCGGAACAAGCTATTTCCGTCTATAACCTTTCGGATCACGGAGAAGCATAAAATTGTGCAATTAATAAATCCATTCGTGCGTTCACATCAAACGAGATGTTCGTCCGGTCGCACGTGCAAGCGTAAAGGATTTCTTTGACGATTTCCATTCCGCGAATGGCGGTCTGCGTACGGCAACATAACGAACCGTGTCCTGGCAGTTGCGGCGCAGGAACAAATGCGGCGTGTTAGCATAAATCTCGAAATCCGTTTGAAAGCGGGAGCCTATTATCGCTCCCGGACGACCGAGATCGTCTTTCTGTGACGGACGCTGGCTAATTAAACAAATGCTTGGCCAGGTCGGACCTGGATCCCGGGTTTAACCTTTAAGCTCCACTCTATTGTCCGATATATTACATTTTTTAATTTACGAAAAACACTTTACACGTTTGAAACGATTCTTCGGGCCGATTGAAATTATACGAGCTGTTTGCAAGCCGCACTGATCGACTTAATAAATTAAAAGGTAGAAAAATGTCAGGATATTAGAGATATTACTTTTGAAAATTCTACTTATTTACACGATATTCTTCTGATCGATACGTGACAGGAAATTCAAAACCAAATTAATTTGAATTGTATGTCTATTATGATTTTGCTAAGCAAGAACCAAGCAACATTGACGTAAGAACGTGTCGAAGAATATCACCGAGGTTTCGAGAAGGAAATTTTAATCAAAGATCGTCGACAAAATTCTAAATCACAGAGATCTGACGCAATTTCGAGATGGAAAAGTTAGTATCCAAACGATGGGAAGAAGCGATAGGAAATGAATCCTGTAATTTCATATCAAACTTCCCATAAAACGAAACAATAAAATTATGAACCCTGATAACTCAGGCCAGCGTTTCTTGCCAATGATGTCTGGAAAAATACGTTAACGATCAAGTTGTACGCCGTGTAAGACAGATCCAAGTTGCGAATCAGAACCCCGCGGAAGCTCGTCGTATTTATTCTGCATCGTCGTAGTCGAAAGTATCTTCCATTTAAGAAGCGTAGACAATCGGGATTGCGAATTCGCTGTCGACAAAGGCGGGATCGCAATCAATAGGTCTTCTCAATGGAGGCCGTCTATCTCTAATGCCGTACATAATTTAGGCATTAAAATACGAGCAGCCGGTAGCGGAGGTGCTATTAGCGTGGGGTGTGCGAAAGCGGATGACGCCACCCGATGCAATTATACTTTATGCCCTCTGCCACCCCCTGCCGACGTCTCCTCTCTATTTCAAACCTGCCTTCATCCACGAAAGAGCCACTGCTCGTCTCTTCTTTCCTCTTCGACTGTGTCTATCTTATCCTTTCCCTCTGCATCATCCCTTAGTCATCCTCTTCTTTCCACCCTGGTCCTTGGTCCACCCAGTTCTCGCTCCACGACGAGTATAGATTTATAACTACTTAAACTTTCGCGATTTATTTCCCGCTTATCGTTCGTCTGGATATGTTTACCCAAGTTTACTTATCACTTAGTGAATGCAAATGAGAGATCCGAGGGGGTGGCACCGGATCTGGCTTGAATTAAGCCGGAGTCGATCTCGGTTAAATGTGTAGATCCAGCTGGCAACGTTATCGTCGATCGTTCTGTTATTAATTTCTCGATTCTGGCCATTTATGGAAATTTGCATTTTTAGAGATATAATTAAGAAAACGGTACTTTGGTAGAAAATTGTTGTACTTGCGATTAGTAGATATCGCGAAGGGTGCTATTCTTTGCACATTTCAATATTAACGTATTATGTGCATTATTTGTATTTTTGCATCTTGAAAATTCCCATAAATATAGAGATCCGTGGTCTATTAGTTTCTTTGAGCAACCGTCATTGCTTTCTACTTTTAAACCTATTACGCTTACTATTAAACGTTGATGAATATGAAGGTGGAACTTGAAAATTGGAGAATTACTTTTCTATATTAAATATATACATGCAGTAAGTATCTATAGTGTTACAACTCTGATTTTGGTAACGGAGAAAGTAACGAAGTAGCGAAAGTTGGTGATTCTATCGATGGGAAGAAATTTTGAAGAAGAAACAACGGTGTCTAGTCCAAATTCAACAAACATACACGTTCGGAATAATTTGAACTAATTTTGGTGTGGCGTGCAATATTTTAAAGGACAGTGATCGAGTGTACAGAATATATCATGACAAAGCGACGGGTGTGAAAGAATGAGCCAGTCGAACGCGTTAACTGTTTCAACGCAGTGAAGTCATTTATTAGCCGTGTAGACTAAGTTGCTATTTTCGCGAAGCTGCTATGCCGCGTGTGTTGGTTTCGACTTTTGCAAGCCACGGTTGCAAGACGGATTTGATCGTGCCAAGCTGATGGCGATTTCACAGTGTATTTAGAGACGCGCCACGCTAAGGGCTCGATTAATTGTATTTAACTATCAAGTTTATATCGTGCTTATTTTCATCGTCCTATTTGCAACGCTATAGTATTTCACGTGAAACTAGCGACGATATCTTTAACATTGAAAATACTGGAATTGTCGAAATGACCAATTTATAGCTTTTCATAGATTTATAACGATCGTATCAGGGTGAATTTTTCGCGATTTCAATAATTCTTTGCAAAGATTTATCTTTCCAGCCGAACTCATCTCTCGTTTCTATTTTTTTAGTTTCAGTGATAAATGAGAAATCGAAGTGACAAACAATGTGAGTATCGGAAATTCAGGTTTCCAATGGAAACAGAAAAAGCATTCTGGTTAAAGTTGAAAAAACAAAAGAATGTTATTTTTTTAAATTATTGATTACCCGCTCTCTACCAACTTTCAACCCTACAGCAAGCAGCCAAATAGTTTCTGTACTAGAATGGTGCCAAAAATCACGGTACAGAAATTAGATCGGCTCATAATTTTTAAGGAAATCGAAGCTCTTCATTGGGCGAACCTTCTATAAATAGTAGGAGGTCAGACGGTGCTACTTCTAGACTAATTACGGATGTCATTGAACTGGCTGAGAATTAGCTTTAGCGCTATTAACAAAGATTCTGATAAAATCTTCCTATATTTGACTCGGGTCTATCTCACAGGTCTTTCGATCTTTCTTTCAGTAACCAGCGTACACAATCGGGCGTCGAATATTCTCAAAGTTTTGGTAGAAAATAAAATTCTTCCTTCTAATCAACTTATTCTCCTATTTCTTGAAACTGGTATGCCTGTCCTGGAAATGAAATTCAATTTCAACTAATAAAATATCCTTTCAGGCTTGATTTCAATGTAATTAATCGATTTTCCTTCGCGCAACCCAAACTTAATGAATATTTTATACGGATTAAACGTCTGTCAGGAAAAGGATACAGAAAGAGGAAAAGAGCATCGAGAACATTGATCGTTCACATACATCTACATCGTGGAAATTTTCGATCGACATCAGCGTCCAATTATTTACCGGCAAATTCCGACCAGCGACACGAGTTAAATGGCGCAAATTCAGACAGAGGCTAGGGACGGAGAGGAGGAGGGGGAGGGAGAGGAGATGAAGCGGGAGGGTAAAATCTACTTTCGGTTCGCGATGTGTATTCGAATGCACGGGCTCACCTTTCGCGGACTGAAGGGATGCCGGCGGGGATAGGAAAAGGCGGACGAGTAATAGCTACGGAATATTGCAATAATATGCAAAGTATATGAGGGATATATTAATTTCGCGAAAACGGTGGAAATGTAGAGAGTTGCTGCCTCGGCAGAGCCCGGTTTCTGCGGGCTTCCGTGCCCAAAAGAGGCGGCACATCGGAGTCTGGGGGTGGAAGGTGGTCGAGACGAGAAACCGGGGGCTTCACAGACAAATAAATACACGATATTTCACCGGATGGGAAATGAGAGTTTGCTTCGTGGCTTGCTTACCGGCTAGACTCCGCGAAACTGAATTTTAATTCTGAGGAGCGTGTATCTACATACCTCGATTACCTACTCCGCCATATAATGTACGACAGATACGCTTTATTACATGCGGCGGATTCGTTGCCCTGTAATTCGTCCGACCGATGGAATGTCGTATTAAGTCGAATATCAGCGACAACCTTTTCCGGTAATGTTCCAACACGGAAATACTTTTAACTCTTCTCTCGCTATTTTCCGAGAGATTGCGCAATTTTGAGGACATTGGTCTGTGTTCACAAAATGGGATTATTTTTCATATTTGAAAAGAAAAAATACATGTGAATTTTAGTATAGGCTGTCGGTTCGAAAATTAGGTTTTGGAGAATCGAAGGATTGATCGGAATATTGATATCTTCCAACGTCGATTATTGTTTTATCCTTCGGAGAAGGAGCTACCCTTACTGTACACAGAGGAATTATCCTTACACCACGTACAATTTTTTCTCAAGTATATCACAACTAAAGTATTGCAGTATGAACTTTCTATCGAGGAAATAAATAAAACTCAAGTGTAAGATAACTTCCGCGAACTTTCTCCTCGAACAGCACCGCGACCGGACTCAAAATTCTTGGAATAAAAAAAGAGAGATAGAAAATGATATCGCAAACAAAACTTGCAAGTTTTCCAAACGTGAAGGGAGAAAGTAGAAGAAAGAAAAAAAAATAGAGGGAAACGGTAAACTCGGAAGGGCTCGTTTAGTAACCACTGTTCGAAAGGCCAAAGGCATCGAGGTTTGGTGACGCGGAGAGGTACGGGACCGAGAGCCGGTCATAAGTTCAAGCCAAGAATTCGCACGGGAATGAGGAATTGAAGTAAGTTGCGGCTTTGCCGACTCTAGCACTCGTCGTCGTCGTCGTCCTCGTCGTCGTCGTCGTTGGGCCGGCGATGGTGTGGTAGTACCGGTCGGTTCTGCCGGATAAAAAGTTGAGAAAAGCAAGAGTTGAGATCAATACCTCCGACCGACCGCCCCATCACGACCCCCTGGCTTCTCCGTAGAAGTCGCCAGACTTGTGAGACCTCTCAGAGACTTCGAGCACTCTTTCTCTCTTTCCCCTCTCAGTCAGCGTTTTCTTTCTTCAGGTAACACGGAGAAATGTGGAAATTCTCCTCACCCGGCCGCGAAACCTTGTCCCGAATCCTTGCAAGTAGTTCCTCTAACGCTACTTGCACTGAATTTATTCGATGTCGAGCTCGTTGTCATCGTTGCTCGCGATTATTATTGACAACACCTTGGTAACAAAACTGTTCGTTAGCGTGGCTCTTCGTTTATGCCTTCTTCTTCGTGATGTATCGATAATAATACACGTTCGATGCCTTAATTTAGTAAAAATTAAAAGTCAGAGATTATATGTAAAGATGAGATCTATTGACTGAATTTGGAATATTACATCAGTTGGACCAAGATCCATCGTTCTCGTGCTTTGGAACACGTCAATTGTTTTAATCGAAACTTCGATATAATACTTGTAAACGTATTTCACATATTTCCATTTTCTTAGTTATTAGAATATTTCCCTGCAGTTTGGTCCAGCAAGTTTACATAGAATTTATTTTATTTAAATACACGATGGAAGCAAAAATAACAAAACTATAGCATTCGTCGGAAATAATCCAACGAACGTTCCGATCTTCCTTTCCAATTCCATTTCTCTGAACATCGTCCGAAAAACGAAACAGATCGCTCTCCTAGTCACATCCGAAGACGTTTTACACCCCGTTATAATTCACGGTTAATCCAATCTGCCTGTTAGAAGATCGCTACGTTGATCCGTGAGAATCCTTCTAGTGGCGCGAAGATACAACAACCGGTGACAGTTGCCGAAAAAGAAAACGTGGGTGGTTGAAGAAGGGGATGGACGTGCAGACGTTGGAAGCTTCTTGGTCGCAGCAGGACGAGGGTTGTAACTCGCGTATATCCATAGCACATAATCTCGGATACCGCGAACGAGAGAGCCAGCTGAAAACGCGCGAAAGGAGAAGAGAGAAAACGAGGTCGTTCTCCTCCCCGTGACCACCCTCGGTCACCAACATTCCCCATTCCGGTCGGCTTCGGGCCGAGTTGTAGCTGCTAACTTAGTTTGTGAACTGCAAAATCCTCCGCCACCCACGAGGGCATACAAATAATAATTCTTTGTTTCGCGCGAGCACGGAGACGTGTAAATACCGGCGTAGCTCTCTCCAGCTCGCAGGGAGCCCTGCCAGACGCGGCAGAAGCGAGAAAGAGCTGGCTCGGGGTTCCAGGGAGGAGACTATTCCCGCGGTAACGCCTAAATCGCTCCAACAACTCATCCGCTGAAAGTTGCGACGAGCTTCGAAGATGTACGGCGGCAGGGCTTCACGGCTCTTCTTCCTCGCGAAACACTGCTTCATGGCCTCTTATTCGCCGCTCTGTCTTCTGTCTCTGTCCCTTTGTCCCCCGTTTCCTTGCCCCTTCCGTCCTTGATGACCATCAGACCGGCCCACGGCTTAGGTGTTCAAGCGGTGTCTTTGAAGATGGGACCAGCTACCGTAATGCTGACATCGACCGTTCGTCTTGATTGAGACGAACGGGGTGCAGCAGTTGCCAGGGTGAAATTGGCCCCATTTTCAGGTGCGATTGGTCCCGCTCTTGATTGTGTTATGCTTGAAATTGCCTTCATAATTGGATTCATAAATTTTGGATTGTTGTCCGGTTCCGAGGAACTGATTCTATTGGTATTTTCATACTAATGATTGTGATTTTATTGAGGATATTTTTACGTTCGTTTTAACGAGTTCCAGACTTTTTTTTATCTTCTTTCACGTTCTTAACTTTTTCGCCATGTGTTTAGCTATATATCGCAGATTGGTAGTCGTCCGGTTCGACCACGAGTTGTGGATTAAAGAAAATTATTTAAATTCCAAACCTCGAACTTCAAAAACCAAAACGATAGTTCGTTTCATTTCGATCATCGAATCTTCATCGATCGATCGCTTACGATCTGTTGCTTACAACATTCCAGCAATTCTCTCTCTCAAAAAAAAAGGCAAGAAACAAAAAAAAAAAAACCAAGAAAACGGTATTCCAGCCGGAAGGAATGGGACAAAGTGCAGAGAAAATTGACGTGGAAAGTCCGACGCAGTCGTCCCGGACGGTCTGGCAATAACACAGTAAACTCGAAGAGGCTGGGAGGAAGGAACGCGGAGGCAGAGGAACAGAGAGAGACAGAGGGAGAGAGAGAGAGAGAGTCTAGGTAAGAGAAGCAGCGTTGGAAGGAGGGAACGTCAGTGGAACGGTCGACAGAGAAGCCGGTGAGCGGCGGCAGGAGTAGTGGGAGGATGAAGGTGAAACCGGCGGTAGCGCGAGCGAGACGGCGATCGAATACGAGAGGAGAAAAGTGCTGAAGAAAGACGAAGATGGTGGAACCGGTGCTCGAGCTCCGCGAAGAAAACGCTTCGGTTTATTTCAGTTCGATTTTTCCAGTGTCGCCGTCGCCCTGACGACAATTCGCAGGCGCGGTACACTCTCTGTTCCTCTCTTCGTCACACACCGCACCACCGCTCTTCTTCCGTCGATACCTTTCTCCCTTGCTCCTATCGCATCGGACCGACGGAACGAACGAATGGGTTACGCCCAGATGCGCGCATCGAACCCTGGTCAATAGAATCGTTCTGTCTCCTGTTCGTAGTCGTAGCTTTACCCTCTCCAACGACCCCTCTCGGACAGTCGACGGTTCGGCAGCGTCGAATCGGAAAGGGGTGTAGCAGCGCAGGGTTGAGAGAGAGGAGTGCGTGTAGGTGCGTTCGGTCCACCTATAGAGGAAAGGGTGGACCCTGGCATGCCGAAGCAGGCAGGAGTTCAGCAGGGTGCTCCGGTGGCGAGCATCCACTGCCGGAGGACCACCCCCGCGCGATTGGAAATCTATTCCCACCCTCGAAGTCGAACCTCGACCTATCGGAGGGTTCGGTTCGGAGATATTGAGTCTGCGCTCTCTCTCCATTGCCGATGCTCGTCGTTCGTTTCGGTAGTTACGTTGATCCACCCCTCTTGCAGTCTCTCCTGTTCGCACCTCGTTTCTTCTTTCCTTCGTCTCCCACTCTTTAATCCTCTTCCTCATTTCGATGCTTTTCGACACTCGAGTTAGGCTAGCCCGCCTTTTTTCTTCCGGCATTTGTCTCGTTCCGCCGACGACTTTCACGGTGAACCGGCTCTGTCGATCTTTAATGAGAAACTGCTGCTCGTTAGCGACCTTTCAGCGATGCCCCTCGATCGATCGTTTTATACCGACGTAAGTTTGTCTCTTTCTGCTTCTTGCCATTCTTCTTTTTCTTTCTCTTGTTCTTTCGTGGAAAACCAGGTGAAAGAAAACAGAGGAGGAGGTAGAAAAATGGGGAATGGTTAACGATGCTCGTCGGTAGCGCATCGCATCGTTAAAACCGAACGCAATGCGAACCAGTGCGTCGGTGACATGGAACTGTCGTTAAGTGCGTTTATGTTCGTTTAGCGGTGGCCGCGTGAAATATTTTCACAGCACACGGCCGCATGCATACGCGTGCATTGTGCCTGACCCGGCAGCCCCGGGGTCAGCCATACCTCATTGCACCGGACAGTGGTCAGATATTTTCACAATAGGTTCCGCGCCGGTGCTTTCATTGCAGGAAACTTCGCGGCTTGCCTGGGTGTTAAATGGCAGGTCGGCATTGAATACGCTTCTACAATACGGCCAGTACGCGGCAACGTAACGCGTGGCTTTGCCTTCGCTCGTGATAGGAATATTCGAGAGTGGACGTCTTCTTGCCTGGAAAATTTCACCGGGACGATACGTAAAATGGGACGGAGTTTACTTGAATAATGGCCCATTGTACGCCTGGCACCCTTCGACATTTTCTCCACGATTAGACCAAACTTCCTTCCTTCAGATAAAATTCCTATTATAGTAAAAATAGCTATGTCGCGTCACTAAATTATTCTTAATCTTTCAACCAACAACTGACAATCTTTCAGACAAGATAATTTCTTTATCGAAGGATCTTTTACGCGTGATTTCCTTTTGGTCAAAAGTAAATTATATACATTTATGTTGAAGTGGGATTTATCTTTGTTTATTTTGAACTCTGCGATTATGAAAATTTTCTCTCCAAGAATATGATTAGCAAGTTGTGAAGTAAAAAATTGGAATCGAACGTACAAGAGAAATTGATCGATAAAGACAGTCATTTTGTTCGGAGAAAGCGAAGTTAAATCGGTTCTGACTATGACGACTTGTTGATTATAAAACGAAAGGGAGAAGCGGTCGTACCAAACTAGCGTTGTTCAGAGACATAAAAACGAGCACGAACTTCCTCAAACTATCGTTTTCTCTCACCATATTTTAAGATCTTTCCAAGACTCGACCTACTTTAACCTCGTTAACATCACACTCTGTTACGGAATTACTTTACCAAATTGTACCAATGTCCAGCGACAAACCACTAAATAGTTCCATAAAAATTCGCTATATTCCTTAAGAAGGAAAAATAAAAAGATAGAATAATTATTTTATTTGATTCGCAACTTTCTCTACTGACCTTGATCGTTAATACAGCAGTTTGTCATCGAGAGCGGAGAAGATTCTAAGAAATCGATAGCGGGATCGGTGTACCGTCGACCAGCCATTTCTTCGATAATGCGTTCATGCCCGACCGAACGAAGAGGCAGTGGCGCACGGCGCCGATAAAAAAGACGAGTTCTCTTTCTTTCTCTCTCCCGTTGGTTCGTCTATCGCACGCGATGCCGCTGGGGGCGGTGGCGGTGTGTCGAGGACCGTCGAAGGGGTGGCCAGACCGGTCGGGTGAAGGGTGGTCGAGAAAGAGAAAAGGAGAGGAATCGGTAGTGGAAAGAGAGCGCGGTTCGGAGGGAGGAGAAGAGGGCCGGGAGGGCGGAAGGAAGGAATGGAGGGAGTGCGGCGCATCGGGGGTGGGACAAGAGAGGGTATAGAAGCTATCGACGTTTTTACGTAACAAATCAGTCGTAACTGGCGCGCTCCGGTTGCGACCGTGCGCGGTAGAACGACCAATCAGAGAGCCAGCCGATATTCGATACCCGATCGCATCATAGGTTCCTGCCCGCTGCTCGAAACACCAAGGTAGTCCAATAGCCAGATGGGAAAAAGGGACGCGATAGAGGAGGAGAGAGGGCCGAAAGCCAGGGTGGGATGCACGGAAAGGGATGAACGCCGGAGGGAGAGGAGAGCACTCGCGCCAATGTCGTGGCGATGCGAGGGGGTGAAAGAGAAAGCGTTAAGCTTCGAGGGGGGAACAATTGCACCCAACCTTGTGGCAGACAATTCGTCGCTGGTCTCGCCATTTTTTCTTCCTTCCCGCCGCCTCCTCGAGACAAGCTCGTTGCTCCCATTGCACGCCTATCTATGTGCCAAAACCTTGTTTCCGTGATGGATTAGATCGTAACGATACGATACGTGGAAGCCAATGCATACTGGAAAGTATCTCTGCGCTCGAGATTTATGGTAGATAGAAGGTGGTTGGGAAATGTCGCTTCTTACGAGGTCGTCAGTCGTGAAAATGCAAACTTTTCCTTCGCGTTCTTTAACGAAAAGTTTCGCCGCTTCTCAACTAACTTTTAAACTAATCAATGCTCTCAGCCAGATAAAGAGAACGAAAGTAACCGACTATACCCTTGAGCATGTTCGCGATGCTTAAACTGGCTGGCACTTTCACTCGGCGAACAATTCCTATTTATTATCTATGGAAAATGACGAATACGTCTCCCGGGATAATTAATGGATTTTCTCGTTTATCCTGCTCGGAGCACAACGCGTACCTGCCACTCGTTTACTCGAGTAAACGTTATGTACCGCATTCGCTAGCTGCAGGGGTCAATACCTCCGAGCTACTTTCGACTCGGTGTCGTTGGAAATAACTCAAATATCGATTGCACACAGTTCAGCCGGTGGAACCTTGGGCGACCTTGCCTGGTAGCGTTACGTCGTGCCGAAATACATACTCGTCCGGAGGAAACTCGATCTTAATACGAGCGGAGCGATGGAACGAAGGACGAAGGAGAACGAAGTTGGATACGTGATCAGCGAGAAGCGGAAAAATTGCGGGTAGCGGGGATAGGAGGTACGGCTACGGGAAGAAGACAAGCCGAGTGGATGGGATAGGTGATGCGAAGAGAGTGAACAGCGGGGGTGGCCGAGTGGGTGGTGGTGGCGATAGGGGATGCCGGTGGATAGGGGTAGTTGGTGGAAGTAAAGGCGCTAGCGTAGAAGGAGCGTTTTAATCTATGGTCGCTCACAGGAGCGGGACTCTGGGGTCGGAGCTCACCCCCCGCGGCCGGATTATAATCAACCCTTTTATCCTAGGCTTTCCATGTCGCTAATTTCCATAATTACACAGACGCTAAAATCACAATATCCTCTGCCGGCAGAAAGGAGTAACCTACGTGAGCTTCCTCCTCCACCCACGGCAGCGTCACACGAGGAGAATGCCTGGTTCGGAGGGTGAAAGCGCGGTACAGAGAAAGAGAAAGGGACAGAAGGCGAAAAAGGAGACGAGAAGCTGCGACTGAAAGGAAAAGAGAAGGGTATACAGAGCAGGCTACGAGGAGGAGATGGGAGGAAGCGGCTGGCTAGAGATAAAGGTACTCTTTAGCTAGGATGGCGTTCGCTCGCATGTTTATGCACTCGTATCCGCGTGGCCGGGCATGGAAGTGCCTGGATAACCAGCCAAGTGACAACCCGGCAGGTCCCCGGCTGGCATAGACCTGCCAGCAAGAGCACGCCTCTCGACTCGAATTTTGAAAGGCAGCCAACTCGGAAAAGTGGGTTTAAAAGTCTCTCGATAAGTGCCGGCGTGATGGCCCGACGGGGACTGCCGTTGTTTCCACCTACTGCCTGTTAGAAACGTTTCTGTTCAGCGTAAAAGCGAGTTGCGCGCGCGAGTATGCGTTCAGACTGGATCGTTTCAACTTCCCTAGCCGGTCTAATCGTGTTCAACTTGAAATTCGGTTCATAAGAGGCGACCATCGAACGCGCTGTCGAAAAACTGCGCGAACGACCGTACATTCCATGTACGATGACCGAGGTCGGCAGATCACCGCAGGAATCACGAACGTACGGAAACTGAAACGTTTGCCAAAATGTAGACAGACAGATAGAGAGAGATAGAGAGAGAGAGAGAGGGTAGTTACCTTCCGGATGATCGAGTCCCTGTAATCCTGTTCCGGTCGAGATCCTGTCTACCTCTCGATATTCCAGCACAGGAGGACTCACCGAGTGACTAGGGTTGACTTTTCTCACTTTAACCTCGCGATGCGATGCTTGGCTTCGGGAGAGGGTGGAGGAGGAGGTTGCTGGGGCTGTATCGAGCGGCCCTCCTACATACATCTATCTCCTCCGACTCCTACCCTCTCCTGGCCGTTCCTCTTACCCGCCTCCTCTTTCCCTCTTCCCCCCGCCCCCGACATTCGTGGCCTTCCACCCCTTCCACCCCTTTCCAACCTTCTCTACCTCTTCCACCTTCTCCTCCTTCTCCGGCTGTGTGCCTCCCTCCGCGTCC
Source organism: Bombus vosnesenskii (assembly GCF_011952255.1). Lineage (NCBI taxonomy): Eukaryota > Metazoa > Arthropoda > Insecta > Hymenoptera > Apidae > Bombus > Bombus vosnesenskii. The sequence continues at coordinate 464,521 of NW_022882923.1, forward strand.
TCTTCACCCATCCTTCGCGACTCACCTACCTAAACCCCGTCTCTCCTCGGCCACCCCCTCTCGCCACTTCTCTTCTCCTTCTCAACTCCGACAGACTCTCTCCCGCGTCCTTTCTCTTTCCTTCTTTCCCGTTCTCCCTCTGCGCCCACAGCTCTCGCTCTCTAGGCCTTTGCCTCGAAAACGCTCTCACCGACAAACAAACCGCAGACACTTTGCAGTTTTACGCAATCGTAAGTTCCTCCGTTTGTTTACTCGTTCAACGCTTGTGCGAATATTGTTACGCACGGGGGCCGAGATCAACCGAACGGGGTCTCTCCGTCGCGTCGTCATGTGCAGGATAATAAACACCAGGGAAAAAACGAACCAACTTCCCGGGAACCCTGTAAAACTTTCCTCTCTTCTGCTGCCGCGTCGTCGCTTCTGTTTCTCACGTGTTGCCACAACGTCGATCATCGCACCCTTATTCTCGCGGTGGACCTTAAATTTTAATTAAAGGGAAAGCGTCCGTCAACGTTCATCGATATCGGAGTGATCGCTTCGCTACCTCAGACTCCTGAGTAAATCTTCGTGAATCTTGTCTGAAATTGTTCACCTTCTCGAAGAGAAGACAACCAAGGCGAGCACAGGACGTTCCAAGTGGCGACACTCTACAGCTTTATGCACTTTCCTTTGCTGCTCGGCGCAGGGTTAGGTGAGTAGGACGCCCGGCACGGGGAAGGAGGATTGCTCGACGCCGAAATTGCTTGCAGTGTCGAGTTGCCGAGAAACTTTGGATTTCGGACGAGCGGTGAAAGCGGCGAGGGGAAAACCGAGTACAAGGTCACGCGTCGGGGCTGATTATTAACTTTTCCGACAAAGATCCTGGCCATCCCAGTGACTCTCCATCGAACCTGCGATTACCTTTATCATGCGATATTCGTTCACTTCTTATCTCTGAATTTTTTAATTTGCCACGTGTTCGTCATGTGTGCCGATTTTAAATTATTAGATACGTTGCAATTATTAAAATACGTCTTTAACGTTTTGTTAATATTCGCAAACATTGATATTTCATGGTTTGTAGGGATATTTGTTTTTTTTTTTAACTATATAGTAATGTAGATTGTGATCATTTAGAAGTCCAAATGTTTGATTTGTTCGATAAACAGACGGTAGATGTATACCCATAGAAATTTAGGTTATATGTATGTCAGGTAATTAAGGGTTCTACTCTTGCAGAAGTACATCTCAGGGATTGTTTCAAGTGCAAGGGCACAACGAACAGGGAAGCACGCAAGTTTGCTTGTGTTCAAGGTCACGCTCGTCCTAAACCTTCTACCTTGCATTGCTTGTTCCAAGAAGCGCTGTTCCAGGGGCGCTCCAAAAATAATATTCGAGATAAAAAGCTAATTACCACTGTCGAGGTAACAACATTAACCTGACCAGATTTTCCCAAAGTTCATTTGAAGTACATATCATCAAGTCGGTCGCTTCCTAACTTCTTTATGCTGCACGTTACTCCAACTACTGACACTCCGAAAGTACGATCCGCGGTGAAAAGAAATCTACGATAACAATTATAAGTTAGTCAAATTTTCTTTCCGAAAGAAATTGATCTACATATGGTTACAGAAAGTATCGACATATGCCTTTATTTTGCAATAAAGCAGCTTTTCTCACATTCTATACTTTATTTTCAAATTTTCGTAATTAAATTAAAATATTAGTAAAGAGAAAAAAAGGAAGAAAGAATGAAAGTATCAGCGATGTATAACGAAATGGTACAAAGTTTAACCTTAATTACACCTGATTAATTAGTACGTAAATGCTATAATAAACACAATTATATATCGATACCTTTTCTATCCACTGTACATTGATTTCTTTCGAGTGTTTAAAATCAGAACAATCCATGCACCGATAATTCGCAAAACTCTACTCGACATGATATCCACAGAGAGATAGGCCAATGACCAGTGAAAATATGTTACTTGGAATTTCCAGAGAAACGCCAGTCCTAGCACCGAGTTATTCGTTATTTTCCATGGTCGTACGTACTAATCGGACCCCATGCACGTGTACGGAACGTCTTGGATGTACGACACGGTCGCGAGGGATGGCGGGGGACGTCGCGGGCGCGGACGGGGGCGTCGAACGGCGCGGTGGTGCTGGACGAAGAAGAGGGGAGGGGGCTGGTGCTCGGGTGGAGGCGGAAGAGCGCGAGGAGAGGCAGGACGGGTGGAGTAGGAGAGCAGTATCTTGGAGACTTCGCACTGTATCTTGAAATGAGTTTTGTTGGATCAATAAGTTCCACTATAAGAACACTCTCGCTCTGTCCCGGTATATCGGGGTGTTGGTTCTGTTCGTGTTTATCTGTGTCTGCAAATAGATACACGCCGTACATGAGTCTCTCCCCTTCTCCTCCCCCTCGCCGCTCTTCTGTCTTTTCTTCGTCTCTCTCGCCCGCCCTCCCCACTACTCTCTTCGTGGAACGAGCTTCTCTCCCTCGATCTTCCCTCTGCCACCGAACGAACGTCTATGTATCTGTCGCACCAGTCGACTATGTACGAATAGGATAGTCGCTACAAGCATTTTGAGATGAGTCGAACTCAATCTCGCGGCAGACGTGGCTCTATCCGGAACGAATCTACCTGCCGTGGTGATCACGTGAGCATGGATACGCGAATTTCTGTGATTGCCGGTACTCGAAAATGTGCGGGGGATGATGAGGCACCGGCGATGCGCTAGAAATTTAGACTGCGCCTGCGAGGTATGATTAATACGCTCGACCAAGATATAACGCGAAAATCTGTCTATTTTGGGGGGTTCGCGAGGCGTTTAAGAAGCTACCGAATGAGTCATGTGTGGTGTTTTATATCGCTAACGATGCTTGTCAAATAGAGCAAGTCTTAGCAAAACATGTGTCATTTTTTATATTGAAGAATTCATGCTGCTCTGTTCAATATCTGATCAAAAAAGATCCTAATCTATTAATTCCAACATACACGAACTCTTTGGCAAAATATTTTACATACTCATGTTATTTCCCCTTTATTCGAGATCTGAATCGAACGTATCGATGATCAAATGTTGAATATCGATAGATAATTTTCAAGAAATGATGCGTTCCAAAAAATATCGAGTTACATAATAATTGCAAAAACCACATAGTATAATAAAATTACCCTTTAAATCCACGCTCTTAGGTTAATAAGTATATATCTGGGCTAAACCTAAGAAATGAAGTCACATTGTTGCAAGTTTTTCCGCAAGCTTCCACCGGGGAATCGGGGTTTTGCAGTCAGGCTGTACCAATGCCAGCCAAGCATTACCGTATGTACCAATAGAATAGAATCTATATCGGGCAGCACCGTGGGGGTGGTTACATAAGACCATACTCTCTCCCTGGTGCACATCGACAGCGTTGCAAGCAGGTACACGTCGCACACGCATTCACGTGCACCACGACGGAGCCAGACAGTGCAACCAACCAAACAGTGTCGCAGTGTAGCTAGCAGATAGGGGAAACAATTGCTATCGGCCCGTAACAAATGCGCGGCAACCTGCGTTCGCAAATCAGCCCCCGTTCTCCTTCGTTCCCCCGCACCTCCTTCCTGTACCTTTCGTTCGCCACGCGTCGACTACAGAGCGATCATTATATCTCCCGATTAAAATAACGTTAATGCCTTTCTCTCAAGTTTTGCGACTATCGTAGTCGGTACGTCTCTCGTTTCAACCCCTCAGACGCCGTTTCAAGCTGAGCTTCTTGGCCCCGTGCCTGCGTCCTAGCTCCGAGCGCCGGTAATGGCGCCGTAAATTAAAAGTTTGACTTATCGTGCGATTGATTTCACGGATGGCAATCCGCGGTGCCGAGGATTCGCTCAAATGGCGTTGATAATTTCTTGGATGACTAGTTGGGAAGTTTTTTCTGTGTCGAAATACTGTAGGGATATCTTACTCGGTGAATATTCGTGTTAATCGGACGATGGCAATGTACGGTTGAGTTAAAAACCTTACACTTTTTGCGAGTTGTTCTGACTATAAACGAAAAATAAAGTGAAGTTTCTGTACGTAAAACGTTAAGAGACAGAATTTTCTCCGGTTGAAGATAATTCAATTATTAATATTGAAACAACAGTAAAGTACTAAAAATATTTACAGCGAATGTAGTCTTATATTTGATCTACCAGAATAAAAATATATGATACCGTACAAATTTTCGTAACTATCTGATGAGCAAACTCAAAGCATTAATACTTATCGTTATGTCTTCAGTTACTCGACCAACGTGGAAACGAGTATTCCTTCGCTTTCATTTTCTCATATCGCGGCTAGATTAACACGTCCTAGAAACGTGCTATCTCTCGGTTCACACTAGAGCGAGGAGGTAAGATTGCGACGTTCATTCGGGCTGATTCCAGAGAAGGCCCATTCCTTGATCTCGCCACAATAAAGCTGATCATCGAGTCGCACGACAACTCGGAGCACCTTTCTCCCCATTTTGGAATTTCTTCGTTCATAAATATCTAAATCTCCAGGCCCTTTTACCGCGAACAGAGAGAAGCCCTTTGTGCCGGACAATCTCGAACGATAATCAGAGTCCTCTTGTGTCTCCCGCGTGTGGAACGGCGGTACCGTTTTACAACGAGTCCCGGTAAATCATTCCGGACCGTCGTGGAAACGTCTCGGCCACGTCACGAGATTTGGTACGCTCGTTCCGCGAACGTGAATTCTTCTTCTTCTTCTTCGTACACCTCCACTCGATCCAGCGCGGTCCGCGATGCGCGTTTGATAACGAACTCCAGTCGGAACGAACCGTTCTAGAGATCCTGCCGCACTGTCCTAACGGTGGGAGAAAAATTAGTGCCACTTGTGGCCGATGTGGCAGGGGCTGCGTTTTATCGCAGATTCTCTTATGGAGAGGTTTGCCCACGGATACCCGACATAGTAATGTTTGCTGACAGTCGATGTGGTCGCTTTTTACTACTTAAAAGGATTCAAAAGTAGCTAGGATCATTTTCCTTTTTTTGTTTTTTATTGGACCGGTTGTTTGGAAATTTGGTATAGTCGACAGAAGACAGGAATTTTGGCTATTTCTTTGAATATTCGAAGAGGTGCATAGTTTCTTTTTGTTGCGTTATTGCATTTGGACTGGTTATTAGGAAGCTTGGTATAATTAGCAAGTAGCGAAGAAAGGAAGGAATAATAAAGGTTATTTCTTGGAATATTGGAAGAGGTGCTTTGTCCCTTTATTGCGTTGTTACGATAGGATTATATAATATTATGGATAAAAATGTTTACTTGCTATGGCTAGGTAAATATCGCTTGGTTGACACGAAGTTATATAATCGATATTAATAGAAAATTAATGGCATATTAGCTAGTGCAACATGTGCAGCGTACTATATGAACCACTCAGCCATAGTTATCCATAAATTAAAAATAGAAAAAGCTGATGATGTTACGAACATTGTTAGGAGTAGACACCCCTTAGTTGGTAAGAAATTATATAATCGATATTAATGGCACTTTATACAGTATAACACGTGGCAGTGCAGTATATGGGTCACTTAGTCATACTGATCGACTTCATTAATTAAAAATTACATTGATTAAAGATAGAAATAAGTGACGATGTTGTGAACATCATTATTTTAAATTCACTTTATAATTTAATATTACTTACGCTAGTTTCTTACAATATACAAAGCGAAGGAAGCAAGTCATTCAATTTAGGAAAACTGAATTCTAACTTCCCACCTGTTTAATGATATTGACAAATTTATTAAAGTTAAAATGTTCACCAATTTATATACTACGGGCTCCTGTATACTATAGTATATTGGTGTATTAATTCAAGAAAATTTTCTATCACGAAAATTGAAAACGCAGGTTACCTCGCATTCTCTGCATTCCTTCGATCAGTAAGCTGATTCATATTTTTACAAATCTAAAAACTCACTCAAATTTCAACAATTCTGATACATGTACATACATATCGTAAAGAAGAAAAACTTGAAAATGCATCTCTACCCAAGCCGATAACCATGAACATTATTTTCTAAGATAAAAGCAATTCAGATTGGAAATTGAATGTCTACGTCCACGGTGTATTTCGAGAAATCTGTCGACAAAAAAAAAAGCACCACTCCTAAGCACAATGCTAAGCATTCCACGGCACCGATTACCTCATTCCAACGCAGATTGCACGTAGCCTGAATAAGGTATGGCTGCTCGCGCGTCGATTCCTATCACGATACGAGGAAACTCGAGCAGGATCCGGATTGCACATGCGAAAATCCGATGCAGCGGGGCGACGCTGCGCTGTTGCGATAGACGCGCAAGCTACGCTGGTTCACGCGCGTAATTAGAAGCCGCCGCGAACAATGAGGAGTATAACTTTTATTTCGCTTATCGGACTAGCCTATCTACTCCTCCTCGGGCGGTACCTAGGCGCGTTTCGCGCCAGCCGCGCCATGCAGGAAACTATTTAACTGATTGTCGCTTCGAGGTAAACTTTGCAGTCACTTTTCCGCACGATACAGCTACTTCCTGCTCGAGTTACTTAGCTGTGTCGCGGGAGGAGCTGGCGTGTGACCGGAGCGGAGATGATTTAGCCGCTTCGAAAAAAAGCAACCTCTCTGGGAAACTTTCGGCGAAACGTTCGCGTATTTTGACGATCGATGCCTTGCTGTTGAGTAAACAGCCAAGTCATTCTGATAAAATCCAATCAGAGGTCAAGTGTTTTAAAGGCGTGTACGTTATATCGTTGGAAAATCTATGAATTCAAGATTGATATGACAATGTATAATATATGTAGTTTCTATAATTTAAAAAAAATTTTATTATACAAAAATACATATTGCTATAACAATAGGTGTTAATAAAAAGTGATTTTTGTGAGTGATAGGTATCATACGAGTTAATTCATTTCTCGAAAGATTTAAATTCTGTACAAATACCTATATTATACAGTATTAGTTACGACGGAGAATAACTTGCTGAAGAGCTACAATTATTTTTCTGTAAGAAATATCAATGACACGAAGGACCAGGATAAAACGATTCTACTGGAAATCGATGAAAACTAAATGGTTAAATAAGTGTATAACTAATCGAAACAATTTAATCCAGTTTCGCTGAAGTAACCAAGTTTTGCCAAGACCTACATTCCTTTTCGTTACATTTTTCTATCGCCAGACAGAGGACAGCTCTGTACAAGGGTATCACAAAGAAATAACCACCGTCTGGCATATCCACCTACTCAGGAAACTTTTAATGCGGCTCCAAAGTTAAAGTCCACCTTTTCCACCTTGAACCTCTTACTTTCTGACCGTCCTGTTCCTCCCTCTCCCTTCCACTCACTCAGCTCACTCTCACGGAGCGTGGCTCACACCAGCGTCCCGACGCGACGTCGGAGTCCTTCGCTCGAGACGTCTCTAATCGTAATGGTCGTGGAGTGTTAATGTTCCCGTTAACACAGCTGAGGTGTTTAACCTTGTTAACTTGCGCGACTGCCGCGACTCTGACCGAGCATGCATCTCCACTTCCCGGTTGTGGTAATCACTGACGTGTATATGTATATGTATATATGCGCCTCGTAACTTCCTTTTCTTTTTCTAAACTTGCTCCCGTTTTCGATTTACAGAAAAGAGATAGATACACATCATTTAAGGACGTCAGCGTCGAAGTTGTATTTACTGTATTAATTTAGTTGTATTTGACATCTGCCGATTATGACTGTTTTAATCGTGGATTTTACTAAAGATTACTTACTCTATATTTAATTGTATTGTCAATTTGTTCAGTAAATAGTAGGAAAATTGGTCAGCTGATTTGATTATCAATATTTTTGCCTTTGTATAAGAATTAGAGTTGATCAATAACGCTAAGTCTTTAAAGTTAGACGGAAATTTACTTTTCTAAGAAATTGAACTGTTAATTTATTCGTCACTCTCTCTCTCTCTCTCTATTGCTGTATAAGTCAATTTAAATGTGTCATCAATCAATATTCGACAACTTGTACTCAAATCCCCTGAAACTAAAGCAATTTCAGTCTCCACAACCGTCCTCTACAAAGCATCTATCTATTCATCCTAACTAATAATAGCGCTCAGTTTTCGATCACGCGAACACGCGACAAGAAAATAGGCGGACGATCGACATAGAAACGTTGTGAGGGTTTAGCTGGCCGATTAACGCGGGGGTTAGCAGCGGCCATAATCAGTTTCCGTGCTAGGACGGTCGGTCAATCGACGGAACGACAATTTCTAGAGGTATTTTCAGCTCCCGGCGGGCCAGTCTTCTGCAGGAATATATCGATAGGACGAGCATTATCATATTATGGAACTCTCCATACAGTTTCGGCCGACCTCCCTTCCTTAATTTAAATTCTATTACACCCGATCTCTATTCCCTCTTTCCTATGAATATTCAAACTCGACGAGACCAGCCTGCAGCCACCCCGAGCCGTCCTCTCTTTCCAGCATCTATCGAGTATCCAAAGAATTAAATTAATATACCGGGCAAAACAGCCCCCATTTCCCTTCCGACGTCTCCTCCGGGCCTCGTCGCACTAGAATCCACTGACACATCCCCTTAGAGAAGCTCGTCTCGACGGCCATTAACGTCATTTTCGCGATAAAGCGGGATAATTAGCCTGCAAAATCAAGATCCAATCGATCTGACCAGATTTTCACGCCAGCCTGCGCGAGCCTGCCGCCGGCATCTTTGATCGGGACTTTTGTCGTTCTCTGTTATTCGCCAGTTAACATCCCGTACTTGAGAATCAAATTATGAAATAAATAAGTCAATTGTTTCTTCGACATTGTTTTATATGCGTTGTCATACTGACCTATCTTCGTTTTATTGGAATGGTAATCCATTTAACTCACGCTGTAGGTAAACAAGATTTAATGCTGTAAATTATTTCAACTATTCTACAGTAAACATATACAGAATTAATGTGTTATAGTTACTCGAACAATAAAACGTGCGATATTTACAAGAAGCTGTTGCGTGTATATGATGGATGTAGCTCGCAGGATCTTTGCAGGATTCATTAATATTTGTACAAGCTATTAGATACAGTTGACCTAATTAGTTTTAATTGTGAGAAAAAACAGCTCAGACAAGATACAGTCCATTTCCTTCTCTTCTCTTCCCTTTTCTTCTTCTCTGGTTTCTGCATTGCCAGGGTAAAGTATTAAAACTTGATTTCCTCAATAAAGCCGTTTTTATGACATTCTTTGTCCTTTCCCCCATCCCTCGTAAGCACGCAGTTATCATTATTATTATACTTATTAGTAAGAAATAAATTGTCAGAGCCATTCGAAGGTCACATATTAATTTCTCTCTGCACATTCCACAGTATCATAGAATGAAAAACATAATATTCAGCTTAGACAAAAATAAATATATAAATCGCCTCGCGGTGCAGTGAAAAAATCATTAATCGGGCATCGGACGTAGATCCGAATCACATTCATAATATTTCGAAGCTGCGTACACACAAAGCATGGTCGGTAATGAATCACGCGAGCTTTTGTTGCAGACGCATAATGATCGCGCGAGGCGGACCGACCGCGCCATGAAATATAATAAATCGCTCGTAATGAAGCAACATTGTAAGACACCGGCCACTTAAACAGCCGTCGCTAACGGGCATAACTTTTCCACCCAACCAGAAGACGATATTAATCGCGTACATAGCGTTTAATGCGCGAGCTATGGCATTCATTAGGCGGTTGGCTTCGATCTTATCGGTTTCATCTTGCAGAGCTAATACACTCGGCCGCGCAAGGGTGCACCAGGAATCGCTCGTCACTCATTGTTTCGACGCCACCACTTTCGATTCCAATGGAAATCTACAATCTACAACTCTACAAGAGAATACACTTTCCCCTTTTTATATCATACAGACATAGAGGAAGCAAAAATTCCATTAATGATTCGAAATATTGTTGCAACGATCTACAGTAGAGCTTCTTTCATCGACAAATAAGTTCATATAATAAGAGTTCTCTCATTATTCTCACTCCTTGACGATGAAAATGATTTTTCCTTTATATAATAAGAGATCGCGTTCAAATAGATCATCACAAGCTCATCGAATAGAATGTTAACGAAAATGTCGTCCTAATAAATGGCGTTACAGTATATTCAATTATTATTGCGTGATGTTTTCAAAAATATCGTCAAGCTACAGTATAATAGGAATTTTGTCGACAGACGAATAGTTCATAAAATTGAAATTCGTATAATGCAATTTATATTCGTCGCTTTACCTCCTTACCTATTATCGTTCGTTCGAATGATAAGAATTCACGTTTAGACAAACAAATTGAATGGGAAAATTTCCAACAAATGATGTTTGGATAAATGGATTTCTAGCGTACTTTTCCATTGGAAGCTCATTCGGTATACCGTGCAACCATGTTATAGGAAATAGCTTCCACTTCCCGGTTATTTGCAGTTTTCGCGAAAGAAACGGCGTGTAGAAGACAGAATCATTAAGGAAAGGAACATCCGGCTTCCATAAAGAGATACGTAATTCCTGCCGCTTTTGTTCAAGCTCGACTAATCGCTGGCATTATCGCCGGCTTCAACGAATCAGCAATGAAGTAACCACGAAAATAGTTTGTATATCTAGAATTGAATCGGTCTAATTAATGCTCGGAGTTGTTCGAGAATTTTATCGCTGACTGCTTTCTGCTCGATATTTGTCATAATTGGGGCTATATACAACCGTACGAATAATTTCGTATCAATCTTCCTCTTTCTACCTATACGCTCTAATAACACTACTTTTTTCACCCGCATCTCCATTTTACACTCTTAATTGTTACACTTTTAATTTGCCTCTGAATAACTAAATAATTCGCTCATCTGATTCATGTCTTATTATTATTTATCGCACACTCAGAATTGGTGAGACAGTTTCAAGTCTCTGTGTAACTTGGTCATTCGTGATTCCAGAATTCCCGATATCTGCGGTGAGATTCCTTTGTTCCAACAAAATTCTAATCGATCTGATGAAAGCAACTGCTGTTAACTGTCTGGATTTGAGCTCCTATTATTTGGAGGAAAGTTATAAACGATACATAAACAATAGTTTAGAGGAAACTGTTAAAATCCAAAGAATATTTAACTAAATTGTAAAAGGAACAAAATGTCTCACTACAAACTTTCTATTTTAGATTGATTCCCTGAAAACCTCATTTTCTTTTTAAACGCGTTACTCATGCGGTAAACCACCAATACCGATAATTATGCGAATTATTTATCCTCTGATAAATTTATACACGAACTTGTATCTCTAGCACAAAAATTGTCACCTTATTCGATTAATATCAGATTATATTCTATCAATATCATATACATATGAACAGTTATGATATGTGTGTATTATTTATTATTCCACAAGTTTATACATTCGCAAAACCTACGCTATTCCGCATTACATTTTCATTCAATCAATCTCTAAACGTTCGAACGTATAATCCAAAAAACTCTACAGTTCGCCAAAAAAAGACATTCACTGTAACACGAAGGATCTTATATTAGCACAATTATATTAGCAAAATAGTGTAATATCCCAAGTTCTGTCGCTCGTTGTATATCAAAGCATTATCATGTATCATCGTTCTTTCAACTTCGGCAGGTCGATTATGATCCATAGACGATCATGGCCACTCCGTTTCACGAACAATCCTGACATTAGAAGCACACGGTTGTACAGTTTTCCCGAACGCGATCCATCATCATTCGCGCGTAACGCATACCTCTGAAGACGCGAGTCGACCTCGGTCGAGGCAAGTAGACCGTGTCCTTATAGCCGTGCCGGGAACGCTATTTAATGATGGGATGGGTTCGCTTGTTATGTGATAAATTCGTTAGAAACGTAATTATTGATAAGTGTTAATGAGTACAAGCGTGCATGCAGGGTACATCATTGTGAATCATGCGGCCGAGCGTTTACTCACGCACAACAGCTTGCCCGTGCACAAGCCCATTGTTCGGCGAGATGCACGCGTGTGCACGGGGATCGACCGCGTTATCGAGCTCTCCTACACCAGCCACGAAGATCCGACGGTAGGGGTCGGAAAACTCAGTAAGATCACCGATAAATATAGCGCGTCGAATGAGCGGCTAGCCCTCTGGTTAGATCTTACGATCTTGATCATGGCCCGTCGTGCACAACGCCGCGGTTTCCTTCTTCTTTCCCCTTGCGAATCTCTTTCTTTTCTCTCGCGACCTCGCCACGGACGCTCTTTTTTCTTCCGATTGCACTTCTGTACTTGAATACTTTTTAGTTTTTGTCATGGAGATAGTTATATTTGATGAATTTTTAAATGTGTGCTTGGGCTTGTTTGTATCACGCGAGGCTCTGTAGCGACATAGTTTTATCATTCATATAATTCTGTACGAGTATGAAACAGGAATATTACTTAAAAAGTGGTTTAGTAATGGCGATTTTATAGAGAGATACAATTAGCTCGTTAAGTTTCTTTCGTAACGTCAAACAACTTTCAACGTTTCAGAAACGATAGTACGTATACGCTTAAATAACATATATATACATGTCGTGCATATATATTTTAAATATTTCTATTTGTTTAATCAAGAATATTTCGGTAATTGATATATCATTAAATTTACTCGATATGTTACAATTTTCTGGAAACCTCTCGCTAATGATAATTCGATGGCACCGATCGAGAAATATCAGAAAATCCGGCTTCTGTAATGGGATTTAACCTGTCAGTTTAATTCTTATTAATCGTCCCATTTCGCGTCATATTCCACCGTGAGAATTCAATTAGATTCGATGGGGAAATTACTGACAGATTTGTCTGACGATCTGGCTCGTGTTCCCGGAAGCGTAATCGACTTCGATCTACGACCTGTCGAAAACCAGGAACAATGCCAGTAACCTTAAAAGGGCCAAATGCGAATTCGACTTTGACAAACATTTTCCTTAATCGCTCTCTAAATCGAGATATGCCAGAATTCAAGAAATTCAACGAAGAAGAATTAACCTTTGAACGATTGATCATTGGGGTCTATGAACTGAGCACTACGTGCAACGTAAAAACCGCAAGAATATATTTCGATAAAAATGCTTAGCGATATGTAATTGCTTGAAATAAAAGTTATAAAAGACGATCGATAGAAATGGTTTCTGTAAAGAAGATACAGTTACCTATTTAATGTTTAATTGAAATAATGAATCTTTTGTCTGCTCTTGTTTAACCCCCAGTCGGTTTATCGGTTAGTCTATGGTTGGTTTCTAGGTGATCGTAACACACACAGACTTAGGAATACATCGTCTTAATTTAAATTGATGGTCTTTAGCGCATAAAATGTGGAATATTAACTGAAATAGAGTACTCTAAAATTAAGTGATTTAACAGAAACTAGCGTGATTCACCCATGGTCCAATGATACCAATTGTCATGATATCAATTGATCAATGACAACAAAATTAGAAGATAATAAGAAGGCAGAATTATTCGTCAAAATTTACAAGTACATTGAAAAAGTAGGTCAAGCAATTGGAGCAATTAACAGATCGATACTAATCTATGATATTTCAAATTCCCTGTTAAAAAGCAAAAATATGTTGGTTATAACCTGCAGAATTAACCATACGAAACTCTCGTTCTTATTTTTAATCTTTCTTAAACAAAGGCAGCGATGACTTGATTTGAAAATATTGATAGGAATATTCACTTTAATAATTTACTTTAAAGAATTATTCGAGGCATATTTAAAAATGGTTTCGGGGCGGAGGAACTTCAGGGACACTTATTTCCAGTCTTCTGTGTCAGGGGATCGACGTACAAATTTCGGAGCCGGAGCGGCCGGGAGCAGCCGGGGAAAAAGTGACGAAGAAGATAGCATGGAATCTGGATCGGCACGAACTCGACGGCCCAGTCTGTCAGCGGAGGTGAAAAAAGGGAGAGGCGAGAAGGTAGATCCGTGTTACCGATAGCGTGACCAGGACGAAGCCAGGAATCCGAAAACACGCGGCATCAGGCCCGTAACCAGATCCCGTTAAGACTCTCGGTTTCTCGGTGTCGCGAGAGCGCAATCTTCGGAATCAAACGAAGACATAGATCATTCTAAAAATACGCTCCCACCACTGGGCCCTGACGGTGCCGCCTCCGCCTCGTCCATTCTCCCGAAGCGGCATCGTTCCGGCGGGTAATTCAAAGCGTCAGGACGATAAGGCATTCGCATAACTCCTTTTGAATTATTTGAGTTATTTCACTATTAGATATGGTATGCGGCTCTCGCGACGGCCACGCCGATGCAAACGTTCTCGAACCGTTTCACAGTTCTCTTCGATCCTTTTGGGACGCCTCGGCTCTTTCGGTCGTATTAATAGCTGACGAATCTCAGCCGTGATCGCGACAACGATCGCTTTGATCGAGCATCTGAGCGTTCTTTCTTCAATGACTCCATGAACCAACCGTAGAATCGTTCACGTCTATTTGGAGGCTAAACTCGCTGTTTCCAGTAGGAAGATACTTTTTGGCGGTTGGTCACTGAAGGCCAGAAGGAGTCTGATTAATTCAAATTTCCCACGGTCGTTTGGAAACGCCACGGAGTTCGTGTTAGACGGTTAATAATTGTAAGCGAGTGTTTCGTCTCGAGGCTCGTGATGCTCGTGGCACGGTGTCGTTGACGTGGTCGTTCAGACGATGCATAGGCTCGACCGTTTGCGTCGGCAATAATTTGTCGAATGAGAAATAAACTTGTACTATCATGGAGAAAATACACCTTGACGATGTACGAGTGAAATAATGCAGGGAAACGTCCGCGCCACCGACTTCAAATGCTTTTCGGCTACTAATTATCGAATTAATAAATCTCGGTGATTGTTACGTGACTTTCACGCTGCTATTTTTATTCGCATAAGAATGGAACGTATATACGAAGTCCAGATAAATATTAAATAGGAATGTAATTGTTAAAAACTGAGAAGATTCGCGATAATATGTATACTCGTTGAAAACGACACTAGTGAAAAGTTAAAAGAACTCGTTATTCGTTAATGGTCGGAGGATTCCTGTGTCAGTTGCTCTCTTCGGTTCCTCCGGCGTTGAAACTACCGTGATTCGAATTTTACGACTTTCTAAAAAAGAACGTAACCAGTGTTTCGCTAATTTGTAGTCATGGCTCCTGGATCACATTAAATTTACGTGCCTCCGAAATCGTATCTTTACTTATTAAAATAGTTTAAACCATCTTCTGTCCATATAACTGTATATGTGTAAATACTATCTGTAAGTTCTTTATCTGCAGATGTTCTAACATTAACATGGATCAGATAAGCTGACACAAGGACTACCACGATTAATTCAAATGTGACTATTTGGTTTTAAAGTACAAGAGGTATAACTTCCTAGACTTCAACCAATGCCCTAAGTAATGTACTATAATACACTATATTTTGCAACTTATCAATCTGCGGAAAGATGACAAGATGAGAAAGTTATCTCAAGCAGCTCGATGTATCGAATCGCCAAGCTTCTGATAATTAAAAACAATAGCAGAAACGAAGCTGTTAGATCGTTTCAAGGCCCAGCAAAGACTAAGAGAAGGGTGCAAGAGAGCAGATAGAACCAGCACCGATAATTCAAGGAGTTGGCGAGCACCCTTTGCTCGTTCGATAATTGTAAGTGAACGGTTAACCGATGTGGCGTTGTGCGGCGCACGAGGTGTGACGACGCGACGCCTCGCCTCTGCGATTATCACGTCTGTCACGATTACGCGAGGCGTCATATTGTTTGGTGGACGCTGGCGAGAAGACATCGTTGCGACGACGTTCGCGGGCACCGCGTTGTCCCGGTAATCGTCCTTGCGGCCGTGTCGTCGTGAATGGTCGGACGCCTAGTCAAGTAACAGCGCCTCTCTCCTCTCGCACGCATGGTAAACTTGTCATTTTTATAACTGTTTTTGTAAACGGCCGCTTCCCAGCTTCTATAAATTACGCGGTTGGCTTCTGTTACGCTCGCGTGGAGCCACGACGGCTGTAGCGGCTTTGATCTGTGGGAAATGTCTTTCTCTATATCCGCCCTGGTCCCCTCTGCCACCGCGACATCCCGCCACTGCTCTCTCGTCACCTTTTCCTTCCCTCGCCAAGCCACGAACCACGCAAAGTCTAGCTGAGAACGAAACGCGGTTACCGCGCGACTTTTATCCCGCTTCCTTTTTCGAACCAAGTTTCTCCTACATTCTTTGTTCTCCTCGTGTCGTCTTCCCCTTCCTCAATTCCCTCCACTCGCTATCACCGTTCCACCTCGATTTCGTAAAGAACAGTTTAGACAAAGGCCTCCCAGTTATATTGCCCACGGACATTTTTGGCGCGAAAGAAAATTCGCCCGTGATCTTCTAGAGAAGAGCAGGGTGTTTCATTGCGGGAGGATGAGAATGCGTGTTAACTTTATACTTCGCGGCGTCGATGCCCTGGTATAGAATTCGATGTGTCTAAATTAGAAACGGAAATTTTATGGATCTAAGAACTTCGTGATGGATTTAGTTCGCTGCGTGAATTGGAATTACACACGTAGTTTATTACGTTGAATTGCTGGCATTCCCATTTTTCCTAGCACGAAATATCGTGATAAGCATATTACGATAATTTTACGTGAAACGAATGAATGTTTATATTCGTAGAAGATGTTCCTGATTCTAAAGGAACAAACTCATTCTTTCCAAATCTCTACGCAATTTCAGCAGGATACATTATTTTTATTAGAAATTATCAACTGTCGTGGTAATCGTAAAATTTCCTTTAAATACGTGAAATATCGTTAAAAACGTCCTAATTACGATTCTGTTGCTATCCCTGCGCTTTATATCAAACTACCTTGTCACTTCTTCGCGTTTTGTCATTATCCGGCTGCCACGAAAGATCGTTCGACCGTATTAATTTCGGCCACGCACAATGTTAGTTGGTAATGATCGCGCGATGATTTCACCGGAAACATGTAACGCGCTGTGTAAACAGCGCGTCCATACTCATGTAGATAGTCGCAGGCGATCGCTGATGGGTATCGAGGTGACCAAACTTCGAAACCTTTGAAATCATAAAACGTAACACACTCTGCCATACATGGCCCAATGATTTCACATACTACTCTACCCAGGCTATTTTGTTGTCGGATACCAGGATCGTCGACGGAAATATCTGAACCCGTTACTCGTTACCAATTGTTAATTCTGAGATTACAACTAAAATTTGGTAAAAATAGCATCGAAGTGTGATTGCACGTATATTATTTATAATTGGTACTAATCTCGAGTACTTTACATAGAATCTATCGATTCGATACAGAACTTGCATCTCTTGAAATAATAAATAATTCGTATTACAAGATGTAATTTAACGTGTTTGATAACCGAAGACAGAATAAAATTCAATGACAATCTAATAAATCTTCTGTTTCGAAAAAATAATATCTATACGACGGTAGATGGCCTATTTCAGCGACACGTTATCTCTCAGAATTACACATCGCTCGAACATTCTTCAACTTCATGAAACATAAACAGGCATCCCCTTTTCCGCGTTCCATCGTTCCACCATTATTAAAACGATCTTCATATAGAATTGTGTTGAAAAATGGTTGAACAGGGTCCGCGATAACGATCGCGCAACCATAATTAAACATTCCATCCGTGAGAAACGTCGCGTCGCGTCTCTGACAAAGAACGGCAGCGTTTCCACTATTTATTTGCCGGTCGCGTTGCGTTATTCAAGGATGCACCCACGAAAAGGTCATCCTCGTCGGGGCGTTTATTAAACCGGAAGTGCTCGCAGTCGGTTATCCTCTCATTGAACGCCACGACGGCGATAACTGTTCAATGGCTCGTAGCGAACGCGTCTGGTGAAATTCCAGTAGCAGTCTCTCCATTATGATTCCTCTTTTTCCCCCAAGATCTCTCCCTCCTTCCTCCCCCGTTTCTCTTCCACTCGCTTGGCGGAGATTTGATTTGTCGCGTGCAGTGCACGCGCGCGCGAGTTCTCTTTTGAGCTACGATAATAGCGTGCTTCCAGTCGCCCGCTCATCCCTTCAACTTAAGCGACGTTATGCCCAGCGATGTACAAGAACGAGCTGCGTTCTGGCGACGCTGCCACGATCGAGAAAATCCTTTCCTCTTCTTTAGTCACTCACTTTGCGCCGCTTCGGGATCAACCCCCGACGCAGAACGGAATTTACGCGGCTCCTGTCGCCAAAAACGAGCTCACGCCATGAAATTGAGAGTGGTTCGCGTTTGCCCAAGCTATAAAACAGCTTCCTTTCGTGTATTAGGACAAGCAATGTGCTTGTTAACACTGCGTATCTATTTGGATTTTCTGTTGCCAACAAGCAATAAAATACAGTATCGATTTGAATTTGTTCTATTCGAGCGGAGGAATGGAGAATTAATGATTGATATAACGAAATGATTTGATGGTAAAGTAATATTCGGTGAGTAATCGTCTATTTTACTCGGTTCGAAGGATTACAGTGTATTTATCAATTCTACAGTTACCATTTAGCAGAAAATATAACATTTATCTTATTCACAGCTTTAAATAGAGAATTCCACTTTATATTACACACAAAAGCAGACGCGTTAAGTGGAATATCTCTTATTTCTACTACGGTCACTCCAAGCAAATATTTCAAAACTCATAGTCCGATCCTAATTAAACATAAATATACTGGCACATTAATAATACCGACCGTTAATAAATTTAACGTGTTTAACAGGCGAATTTTTATACTGGCCTTAATATTCTCATAAAAACGACCGAATATTCTTTCCTTGGAGGAAACCTGACGGTTGAATCATCAGGCGTGTGGACTGGTAGAATAATTAAGTGGTTCGAAAAAGACACGACAGCCAGTTGATAATCTTGAAACGACAACGAACTAAGTACTAAGAGTACATCGAACGGCGATCGTTCGCTAAACCGGTAAGCAAATTTATTCGTCTGTTGTTGAGCGACGCCTCCTCGACCACGTCCGGCCGTGTCATTACTCCCTTTCACGATCCTCGTTAGCAAAGAGTCGCGCGCGTAAACCACGGATCCTGTAATAAGACGCGCGCATACCCAACCAGTTGACAACGACATCGTCTTTATGGTTCGATCGTTACCGTTACGTCTGCCGTGTGAGTTTCTTCTTTGTTACCTTTTCAAGCATTGTTCGACTAGACGCTGTCATTTCGAAGAACAGACACGAATTGAAACGATTCTAATTTTGCAATTGATTCAGGATTACTCTGTCTAACGTTGGCAGATGGCTACGAGAATGTTAATTAAGTATTTGTAGTTCAGATATTTTATGGAGATATTATTCGATGTTTCTTCGTTACTAGATCTCTAGATTGAAATGAACAGTGCTTCGAAATGCGAAAACTCAGAATTCATATTTCTTTTTCTTTGCAATCCTTATATCCTAGTAGCAACAATCGAAAACATTTTTATCGGTTTAACACTAGAACTACCACACCAGTCAAATTGACTGGTTTTACAATTTTATTTTAAAATTCCTATTTCATGTTATATCTTTCTCCACAATGATGTAATGACCTTCGCAACGATAACTAAAAGAATAATGTAATGAATTTTATTTTGTTTTTTATGTATTCAAACTCAAAATAATTTTGTATCAAGACTACTTATACCAACACCAGTCAAAATGACTGGTTTTACAATTTTATAAGTGTATATATAAAGTAATAAATCAATAAATATAAAAATATTCTATTATCACCTATTTTTTAAAGATCAATCATTTTGGCTGGTTTTGGTAGAAATAGCTTCGTGTTAACTATCGGTAGTTCTAGTGTTAAGGAAGTCTTTGACATAAGATTAGGACGGGAGATCATACACATTAGTTAATAAATAATTAACATCAATAATGAACTCATCGATAATTACATAATTAACATCAATAATTAACACATCAAAGATCAAGATGATTCTTTCGTATATTCTTCACCTTTATCAAACGTGTTAAAAATAGAGAAACACATAGAAAGAGTAAACTCCATATAACATTCTGCTATTGTCTTTCCTCTAAAATCCACGGACGCAATTTACACGGAAATTCGTTGAATTCTCCACGTTTCAACTTCCAAGCTATCGAAAGCCAAAGTGATTCATCATCGATTCCATGAATTTCAATAAAACAGCATTGTTTGAATCACTTCCAGTCTTCGATTAGCAGCGTACGCAGGCAATTGGCGGGTCGAATTCGCAGAGCGCCACTCTGATCGCTGTAGTATGTATCACGTCGAATTCTTTTAATTGGAACTGGTCGATCTACGGAGGAAGAGGATTACGTGTCGCGGTCGAAGAGAACACGTACGAACGCACGGGCGCCATGGCTGCGGCTGGCAAGTGTGTAATAAGATATCCGCGGATACTCGAAGCCCTCAATTGGCTAATTTACCGGCAGTTAGCGGCTATCCGACCGCTTAGGTCATCCTAACGTGGCCGGGTATTCGGCCTGAATAATTTATAACTGCCTGTTTACGAGAATTGAGAATAATGAATTTCAGCGGCAATTCGCACTCCGACGCATCATTGACGAACTACAGCTGGCCATCGAGCCGGCTCGGATGTTCGTTATTAGGTGTTACGATGATACGTTCATATCCCGTGAATAACATCCTTCTTCGTTACGATAGCCTGTCGTTGTTGCATGCCGTACACGTGATAGACCTTGATTAATCGAAGGAAATAATACCCTGATCATCAGCGGGATTGATGCTTCTGACAGACACGGGCCACAGATCGTACGAATACACTGCTACCGGATAACATTGCGGAAACGAGCATCGATCCGACGTAGCGTAAGAGTTTTCAACGGAGTTGGTTAAGCGTCGCAGCTGTAGCGTGTTCTGCGCGTTATTGTCTTATCGAAAAGTAGGCTAATAAAAAATTAAGCTATTTGGAAGTAAATGGTGAAGTAATAGAGGCAAAGTTGCAGAAATGCATTACTGCAACAATGTATACATCGTTTTATACAAAATAGGATTAATGTAAAAAGTCTAATGCACAAAATAGAGGAAAACAAGAGAACCTTCCATGATTTATTGAAAAAAGGAATATCAAGGAAATCAAAACTTTCCGAGTAACTCGATATCGACACAATCGAATACGATACTTTCTATTTTTTAACTCGACACCAACTTCACTTTCGCTAATACTTCCATTATGATTGCAAATCGATTTTCCAAAGACCCACGTGCCAATCGTAAATTATCGCGCATCCGGTCGCTGCGACGAAAGTTGGTCTTAACGTACGTTTCGATAGGACGCGTGTTCTTCGGCCGATATGCTTCAGATATACGCTGGAGCGTGTAGGTGTCCGGGATCGGAGCGCTTCCGGTGGCCAAGCAGGGTCTCGCAGACGAGAGGGGCAGACGGGGAGGCCGATGTAAGTGAGCAGTCAAAGAGATGGCGCCTAATAGATTGGTTTGTAGGTGGAAGCATTATCTGCGACTTGTATGTGTGCGCGCGCGTGAACCACGATGGAGCGTGTAGAGCAGTGTGCATGGCCGAGGGCGGAAATTAGTAATGGAGCAATGAGCACCGCGCTGAGTAAAGCTGTCGGTCGTGGCTCTTCATCGGGGTTTGGGGAGGCAGGGAGTTGCTCGTCACGACCGTTTTGTTGAACAAGACGACGCGTGGATTTGGACACAACACATGAACGATTACTGGTCTAGCCATTAAATTGACACATACGAAAAACTTTGTGCTTCTTAAACAAACTGTTAACTAGACGTAGACCTCTCGAACGATCTTATAATTTGATTGTCGTGTAATTATATTAAATATGTATAATCCTTAATAATTTTCGTATGATTCAGTGCAGCAGTTTCGTTATTACAAATTTATAAAAATTATTAATTATAGAATTCAATAAATAAGTTGTGGATTGAAATATTGTCTAGATGAAATAGACGATGTCTTTAATTTTCTCTATGTATCGTGTCTCTCCTTGGAATAAAGTTAAATTAAATGAGACACTCATTAAGTTAACCCTCGATAGTATCGTCGAATCGTAAGTAAATAACAAAAATAATAATCGGAGCCGGATTTGAGTCAATCGAATTATAAGATCACGATTTCTCGTGACAAGTAATTCACATCAATGTACATAGATGTTTGCTTAAAAATTAATCGAGGCGTGGGACGATCGATTCTCGTGTCTGCGAAAATCACCGACAGGTATAACCACAAACATTGCCCTCACCCTTTAGCTGGATAAAAAGTGAAACGAACATAAAAAGCGGCACCGCGAATCTAATCGACAGCTTCATAAAATTGAACCCATAAAGTCATAAAATCAACCACTCCGTTGGGGGATAGCCCGCCAGGAAAATATTTACAGTTCTTTTTGGCCGCTCTCGTTCCTGCAATCTTTCGCCAAATAGCAAAGGACTCGAGCTACTCTCGAATTTCATCAAATCCAATCTTTTTACTCTTACATTGATACCTAATCGAGTCGAATTATCATTTTCCTTGTTCTTTCCAATTCAAAGATCTTCTTCTTATTTACAGAAATAATTTAAGAATAGAACGAAGACAAAGTAGGAAGAACTGAAGTAACAACTGAAACATTTACGAAATTACAGAATTTACGAAAATTTGGAACGTCTTAACGTCGCGTCTTCCAATTTTTCTTTCACTTTATTTTTCAATCGTTTGCTTCAAAGATCTGGAATGTATATTCCAAGTATCGTGATCGTAAGGGCTTCGTAGCCGCCACTAGTGGCCACAAAATCGAAGGATCAGAACGCGGTCGGTGGTCAGTGCCGTCGGTTATCTAGGAGCTTTTACAGCCAGCGCCAATACTCACTTTAGTGGTGGATCGATTCGGAGATATGCAAGCAATAAGCGTTTAATTGCACAGGATTCCTCATCGTAGCAGTCTCTTTAGAGCCGCCAGCGGTCCTGCGGACTATAAAAGGCATCGGACCTATAAAACGCATCCTTGGCTGGACGCTCGTTCCTACACCATTGTATGCACGTTCTGTCTCCTTCGCAGCGTTTTTCTCTCCTCTCCGCACTTCCCGGCTGCATCTCTCTGCCTCCTCCAACAGATTGCATACTCAGAGATACAATTTAACGATCACTTTGACTTGTGAGATACCGGACAGCGTTCTGATGGAATGAAATTGTTAGGTTCCTAGACTTCAGCACGGACGGAGGAAATGTTTTAAACCGACTGAAGAACGACGAACGTTCGTTGAATAGGTTGGACGATTTAATAAAAATCAGACATTTTCAAGTGTTTTTTAGTTATTTTTTAGTTATTTGAAATTATTCTCATTAAATAGATGTTCGAGAAAAATTCATTTTTCGCCGATTATGGTTAATTAGAACGAATCAATGTTAGTATTACTAATTAATTTCAAGGACGCTTAGAGACTCAAGTTACGATAGAAGATCTATTTAGACGCGAGATGGACTCGGAGACAATTCCTTACAGACGTTGAAGAAAGAATTCTGCCAATTAGAAACACTTGCAAATACTTAAATGCACTAGACGTTAGAAGAACAAGCTCCGAGTCGTTTTAATTTAAATGCAATAATAAACGAAGGATAGGAATCCTTCTAGAAAAGAAACTGACAGAGAAGTCTAATCCAGAAATAATTCTGTATTGGCAAATAAAAAATTGAAAGTTAGAATAAAGTTTCTATTGCTAAGAAACAAACTCATCAACCTTTCGAAATCGAACGAATTGAAAATAAGAGATTTTCTAGAACTGTAGGAAAAGAAAACGCGATTCGAAAGTTTGTGCAGAAAATTTGGAAGTCTAAGGGAATCATATTGACGAGAAAATCGGAACACGAGATTGGAAGGAACGTCCGAGCCTTTGCTGGGGTTCGAGTAATTCCAAACATCTAGAGAGTTTTAATTAATGGGATATTTTGCTGTTCCGCTTCTTTGCGAGCATCGGTGTGCTGGCCGATTAAACAAATACGCACGTTCTCTCGTGGCCGCGCCAGAGTAATCGCAATTTGTACTTGTTATCAGATCGACTTTCACGAGGACTTGGCAACCTCGTCACGCGTGCCGACTACATTTCAATTAAAACTAAAAGCCACTGACCACCGTCGAAAAGTGGTAGAAACGTTCAGAAATGTGTCATCGGAAGGAAGTTGATTAGATAGACGATTTTCGATGGCTTCCTGCTTATCGTTGATAGGGCGAGAAAACGAACGTTCGATGCTGCGGTTGACGTCTAATCGCGACGTTTCCGGTAACGACGTTCGGAAATAAAGAATAATGAACATGTAGGAGGCTTATAACATCATACTTCTATATTTATATAATTCAAATATTTTAGAACTCCCCCTTTGTTAACTTTCTTCTTGTATGTTCGTCCGTTTTGAAAATATTCAACAGAATATTAAATTACTTAATAAAAGTTTTATCTGCTGCAAGTATCGTAGATTCTTTTAATTCCAGGATACAGAATATGTTGGATGGAAAATATAAGGGGCTCGTTAAAGTTTCCCAACCTTTTTGTCTAATTATTATATCACCTCATAACTCAACAGATACTATCCGAACAATAATTTTTATACTATCAGACGCAAATATTATTTTATATATTATATTATATAAATAGAATATCGTTTAATTTAAAATATTAATTATAACAGTGAGATATCTTAATACATTGGGTTGGATTTTGTCATTAGGTGGTAATGACAAAATCCGCAATCACTTAGTTGCCAACCCAATATATAAACCATTGTAGAATTAACTAAATGATTCTAAGATACTTTAACTCTTTAACTAGATGATCCTAATTAAATTGAAGAATTAACTAGATCAATGAAGTAGGATCGAAGAAATGAATCAGTAAACGACTAATCATAAACATTGTAGGCAAGCTATTTGATCTTGCACAATCAGAAACCCGTAAAAAAGTTGGCTAGCATCGAAATAATCATCGATCGTGAGTCTGGTCGATTTCATGGAAGCGCGTAAATGAATTTCCTCTTCCTTGGAAGAGCTTGGCAATCCAGGGGGATCGCAACAGACGAAGCCGGGGCATTGCACAAAATGGAAGTTTAATTGAAGGCAAACAATAATGCGATGCGCGCATAACCACGCGGGTCAGGAATGGCATTCGTTATATGTCTCCGTTCTCCTCTTTTCCCTTCGTTTCTGCCGTGGCCGGGGCGTCTTCACGTCGAACGTATTAAATTTCACGCATCGCCTCTCTCACACTCCCACGATTCGCAATTGCTCGCATTCCCCGCAATCTAGAAATCTAGATCGCTATTAATTTTATATCTTCCTCTACTGCACGCCGTGCAGTTTTGCATCGGCGCATCCTTCTCCACCACATCTTCTTCGTCTTTACAGTACTTGGCCGTTTGATCGCGAGATCTTTCCAATCTTCGTACGTGTTTCAACTTAGCGGAGATTAAAGCTCTCTTGTGTATTCCAGACGAGGTATGTTGGCAAATCGATATCAGATCGAGCTGTGCAATCTTTTTTACTTCTTTCGTATCTTCCAGTGTTACCTGAGATTGTACTTCGTATATACGCGCACGCTTTTACTTAATTAAGATGCATATAACTTACATTCGTCCTGCTTGTATACTTATTGCATAAGTGACAGAAGAGACTAAACGTAGATAGCTGTTACGAAATTTGTAAACTCATTACTCGAGTAGATACGTAATTGGTATTCGATATCTTTAAAAAAACGCGCTATTTGATAACGTAGATAATTCCAAAATAAATTTCAAAAATTAATATTTATAATTATCGTCAC
Organism: Bombus vosnesenskii; assembly: GCF_011952255.1. Taxonomy (NCBI): domain Eukaryota; kingdom Metazoa; phylum Arthropoda; class Insecta; order Hymenoptera; family Apidae; genus Bombus; species Bombus vosnesenskii. Next base: position 490,315 of record NW_022882923.1, read on the forward strand.
CGTATTGAGGCATTGACCATGATAAAATAACTTGTCTTAACAATTGATGCCTTTGGCTTTTACAAATTCCCCTTTCTAACCATAAAGTGACATTAGAATGAGAAAATCAGCGCAAGCTTCTCGTGTGTTTCCTCTATGATTTCCACTTTTCCTTTACCAAACTTAACAACGTGTCTCCTGTCATTTACATTTATTGCTGGAACGAGAGTCTATCGGAATTTCGTCCAAATTCGCCGGCATTCAGCATCGTAAGAAGAAACCTGATTCCGGTAGTCGCCGCGAACAAGGTGCCGAACAAAACTCGGCGAGATCCCACGATCGATCGAGGATGCCGCGCTAACGAGCGTGTCTCGCGTCGGAAAGTTGGTACCGGACAACGATTCGTCGTGCAAACGGGCCGGGCGCCCGATGTCTTCACCTCTGCCCGTTGCCAGGTTCCGGCAAAAAGCGAGATTTCGAATCGCCAGTCGGGGCCCCGTTCAACGTGTCATTACTTTTAACTAGCTCTCTCAGGGAGCATCGGGTCCCCGGTCGGCCTAATCTCGGCAATTATCATCGCGTAGGTACACAAGAGCGGCAAACTTTTACAAGCGTTCTCGAGAGAGAAGTGGCGAAGACGGTGTACGCAGAGAAGAAGAAGAAGAAGAAGAAGAAGAAGAAGAAAAAGGAGGAGACGAAGAAGAAGAAGAAAAGGCCGTTGTTCGTGTAAACGCTTACGTTGGCCGTCAACGCCGTCGACCACTGTGCTGACCCGTGAGCGACTTCCCACGACACCAGCAGGACCAGTCCTTTCCACTAATTTCATTAAACAGTCCGCGGTAAAACCGAAAAAATTACGTGTCCCTGACACGAGCCACGACCAGCTACCGGCTAAAGGACTGCTACGTGCCCACGAAAAATTTGGTAACTCCGCCATGGTATTAAGAAAGATTTTTACGCGCACGACTTTTTGGATACGAGGTTTTGCATTCGAATGTTTAAAGCCTCTGTCGCTTTATTTAATGGCGAAAGACTGGAAGGATACATTTTCTTTGCCTGGTTCTGTGTCGTAAACGATGGATGATAAGAGTTGTTCAGAATTCTGCATTTTTTTAAATATATGATCTTTCTTCTAATTCACACTATGCGTGTTACCCTTTTTTTTGCTATTTTTATTAATTTTGAATTGATTTCTTTCCATTTTTATTAAATACAGGACGTTATTATAAATATCGCGCCTAACAATCAATGAAGCGACTGGAATTTCGTCTATGCAACGATTTTTATCAACGATAGACGACAAAGAGTAGTTTCTCGTGGCAAGCTGCAAGAAAACAAACGATTTCGAGAAACGAGAGCGCGCGATCGTCGCCGCAGTTCGGACGATTGCGATTAATTAATTTTACTCCGAGCCGAGACACTTAGTTTCCGTTCGTTTAAGCTCGTTAATACGCTATCCTCTGCCCCTCTAGCTGCCTCCGGTTTCCCTTTCTCTTTCTCGTTCTCTCGTTCCCCTGTGGTCTCTCTTCTCTATCGTCCGTCGAGCAAACTGGAGAAACAGCTCACTCAGTTTACGCCGTGCATGTAAATTCATCTGCGCCAGTTGGGTCGTCACGAAGACCGACCTCCGCTCTGACCGATCTACTTGTCGCGTTCCCTGCTTCTGCCACGCCAGCCAGTTCTCCGGGCCTTTTCACTAAAAAGCTCACACGAGTCTTCGAATGTTCTTTAATTCCGTTTCCAGTCGTTCTTCCATCCACCGATTTCTTCTCGCTTTTTATCGATAGATTACTTAATTTCTTGATATTCGAAACCAATTGATTTCTACATATTAAATACACATTCAACTTCCTCAGATTTTTGAATCGTCGCCGATGCTCACATTTTCCTTCAGTCTACCAATTTTACAAGTGACATAAAGAACACTAACCTTACCTTATGATCGATTTCAAAATTTAATTTAAACTTGCACATTCATCGCTATATTTTTTGTTCATCCGATTTTATGTAAATTCTTATACTGCCCGATTAATCAATTTCCCAATTTCTTTCAACATAAGAATTTACATATAGACGAACAAAAGAAACAACGATGGATGTACAATTTTAAATTAAATTTTGAGACCGAGTCTGGTAAGGTTAACGTTGTTAACGTTGCGTCGAGGATTCGCTGTTTCCAAAAATGAAACGAATCAAATATATCCAGATGAAGGGTTGAAGTCTAATTAGCGACGGTAGCCGATGCGTGTAAAGTAGTTTTCTTAGGAGCGGAATCGCCAGAAATTGCGATGAGCTGGTGGAATTGTCGAGAGTCCGCGGAAAACATCGCGGCAGAAGTCCGCGCCTGGGGAAAGAATGCGCAATGGCCGGCTCGTTACAACCACGACCTCTCGCGCGTCTCTTTGTCTCCGGAGGCCAGCGGTACGCACCAGGTGCCCGTAATCGTTCACAAATTAACGTCGCCGGGGCAGGTTCTTCTCGACTCGCGCGGATTCAACGCTGCCTCCGTATAAGGACAATATACCAGGCCGTGTTTCAATCATTTTGTTCCGGCGTGTCTGCTACCGTTCGCGGTCGATGCCAACCAGCGGCTCGCTTTTTCTTCGATCCTTGAAAAACACGTCTCTCTCACGTACCTTTGTGTTTCCCCTTCTATTCTGCTGGATTCGAACTTTTTTCATTTCTTTTTTCGATAACTTGTTACTTGGTTTATCATTCAAATTTAATTAGGATAGAATTAACAGTTGTAGGGGAATGATATAATGTAGATACGTATTTTTGATATAAACGTAAGAATCTGTTAAAAGAGGTGAAATGGTCAGGGTAATAAATTACGGAAGCAGGTTAACCGGTTTTTTTTTTCGTAGTTAATAGGTTGAAATGTTGAAGGAATATAATTATTAAATTTGGAATTTTTATGTATTTAAAGGCGTGAAAAAACACGAAATATACATGACACACATACGAAAGTATGTAAAATATCCAACGTACAGTATCTACTGGTTATAATATTTGGCGAATGAAATGTATCTCTGTTTCAGTCCCATTTTTTAAAAATGTGCTTGTAGAGATATAAATATGCGCGAATATCCTTAATCATGCTTAATAACAGTGAATATACAATCTAATACATGCGTTTAACTTACGGTCTTCTATTCGGACAAAGGTACTTGAACCATGCTACCTCGAAAAAAAAAAAAAACTAAACGAGCAAACTTTAACCACCCAGCAATCAGCAAAATCAACAGAATCCGCGGTATCTATCTCGAGAGATACGATCAAAAATTTAGGATCCGCGAGCTTGCACATAACCGCGCGCGAGTGGAGGTCGCCCTAAACCGATGAAGCTATAAGAGAAGTTCGCGCGACGAAATGGCGAACCTACGTCAAGTTCACAAGTCGGCGGAAAGGTCCGGCCGATCAAATGCAGCATAATTCTCGACCAGTGAAATTCCACGTGCACGCGAGAATCCATCAGCGGATACCGAACACTGTTCAAGAACCTGCTCTATCCGGCGTCGCCGCGAGACCGCGTCCATCAGCGTCGTTCGTGGCAGTTCTCACACTTTCCACGTGTCACGTCGGCCCGATACGATCTACATAAAGATCCGGAGTTCATTGCTCAACGCGTTAACGCGGCTGACGACAAAGACGTAGTTCGTGGAGACCCGAGGACTTTCAATCTGTCTCTTTCTTTCGCGGAACGTTCAACGATACTCCTGATTTATGGATATTGCTCGCTCCCGTGAGCCGTTCTCAGAGACCCGGACACGTGTAATAAAACGCGACGGATGCGTGCGTCATCGCGGATACAACGCGCGTTTCGGACTCTCTTGGAAGTCGTTGCTACTTGACCTCACGAACTCAGCTGTAACAGCCGCTTTCCGAAAGTCGATTCACCTTTCGACTGTCAGCGTGTTAATTGGTCTCCGCTCCTGCTGCTCGTGATTTGCTATGTCGAAGAATTGGGTACTTGAAGTGATAATAGCGCGAGCGACGTGGAAATAAAAAATGATTCTGACCTGTATCTGTCAAGGTAGGATCTATAGAAGATAGAAGCCTACGATTTTTACTTTTGTGGTAATTTTAATTTTGTGGTAAATGTTGCGTATATACCTGGTAACTTGTGTTGCAATAAAAATTGGCAATCTTTAAATAAAGTGAGCAGTTTAACGCAAAATACTAGCTTTTCTAATTTCTTTAAAATTTCTTTTTTAACTCGTGTTCGAACGGTTTATTTCGCTTTTTACGTCCATAACGGTATGAAATCGTGACTGTAAGTATCAACCGCTTGAAACCTAAAAAAATGAGACTATAATAACTAAATAAATCTATGTACGGGTAGCTCGCGACCTCAAGATACCCACAGTCAAAGAAGAAATATCCAAATTCAGTAATAGATACAACATAGTAGTTAACAACCACTAAAACCCACTAGTTACTCAATTACTTGACACGTCGGATCAGATCCGCAGGCTAAAAAGACATTACCCTTTAGATTTAAGCACTAGATTCAACTAGAATCAAACACAAGATAAACACTTATTAAACATCGTACCACGCCAGAAAAATTTACTTCTAATTCTCAATGAGAATTGATTGTAAAATTCATCCAAATAAAAAAAGAAAAAAAAATGTACAGGTAGCTTCAAGTACATATTTAACAACCGATAACTCTTCTTTCGTCCATCACCAGCTGTAACTTAATCAACGCTCTGTCACCTTCTACATTTTCACCTTCGTTTTTCAAATCTTTCGCGTATTCTTCGTGTCAGATTTTCTCTATCATATGTTACTTTCGACACAAGTTGCAATTAAATAAGGAAGTTTCTAGATGTTTCTACCTTGATTCATCTATCGGTAGGACGCGACGTTTTCCGAGTAAAGGAGATCCAGCTAAAGGCAGTATCTTCCGCGTATCTTTCCATTAAGCTTCATCTGATCCGCGCGAAACAGCGATTACACGGAGGGTCGTCGGTCTGCCACGAGGATACACGTAAACGCGAGCGACTCGTAAATTTTCCGTTCCGCTCCCGACCCCCGCCCACCATTGCAGCACAGAGGCCCGGTGGAAGGGTGGGCCCTTCGGTTGATTTAGCATTCAGCACTTAAATCAATTCTAACAAGTTCGGTACTTAAGAGCTCCCGAGTTTGTACAGAGAGCGTTGCTCGCTCATTCCTCGAAGCGGCGTCTGCGGCGGGGCGGCCGGGGGTTGGCGGAACCTGGGCGCAGATGGGCTCGCGGAATCTGCAAGCGTTCATTACAATTATCATAGCAGCCCCACAACCGTAACGTTGCAAACATTAAGATGCCTTTAGAACCGGGTTTCTTACGGGGCCTGCATTGGTTTCCGACGTCTATTACGTTTTATCCATCGTTTCTATTTTGAATTTGCGTCGAAGCGTCGTTTACTAATTTTAGTCGCTATTGAATAGCACGATTGCGTAACTTTGTCGGTTCGTTTGTTATAACACGTGCCAGCGGTGAGAAAAGATTGAAATAAAAGATACGGAGCTGGTGTTTATCTTGAATTTCGTTATGTAACAGGGTTGGCTTTGTCCATTTTGTTAAACATATTTTAATACGAAGCTTCGTGTTTTAAGGATTGATTTAAAAAATATCCTGTTGTTATTCGATGAATATAGTTCTATCCGTTGACTATGAAAAACGCGAATAGCTAAATAATTTTTACGAAGCGAACGTACGATACGAACATTTCAATTTCGACGTATTGTGAAGCACGTACATTGCTTTAAATTATTATTTGCAATACGTAGTAACCGTTTATAAATTATAAAATGTTTTCAATATTCACTTGAAAAAATGATTAGTCTTGTTCGAAATGAAACCGACGATAAAAGGGAAACCTTGAAACGCAATGTTTGGGATATTTCCTCTCATTGGAGGCCTGCGGTCTCTTTAGTTATAACTTTTTCTGAAGCCCGATTCCCCGCAATCGAAAGTAGCATAAGGTTTAAGGATCGGAGGGGGTTGAGAAATGGCAAAAGAAAGGGGTGCGAGGGCAGGAGTGGGCCGCCTTTTAGCGAGTGGCGCGAGCAACCCCTTTCTTGTAATTCGACGAAATAAACGCCGAACGTTAGGCCAGGAGCAATAAAATAAATCAAGCCGCCGAGTCGGGAAGGAAAACATTACCCCCGAAGCATCCTGATGGCAAACGAGGGTCCTTTAGTCGTTAGAAGGTTTCTGGTCGAAGACACTACTCTTGGTCATTGTTTCCGTAGATACTTCAACGTATTAAAATTATTTTATAACTATGTTATCGGCCGTTATTCCACAAAAACTGATACGATACACAAGGCAATTATTTTGTTTATTTTTAGTTTTTTATTTCAAAATGTTATTAAAGTTATCGAAGATGAAATGGTCGAATTTTTAATAAAAACTTAACGCTTATAGCTTACTTCGGAATATCAGCCAAAATATCATACGATAGATTCAATATATTCTGACCATTGTAAGCTAAAGTTATGTTCATATATACTAATTAAAATCTACAGTTTATCCTTCTTTGGTATATTTCAATGTCTGATTGATACGTCTGTCTGCTTTAATTCGGCAACAGAATTTTTTCATGCCAACAACAGGCTGTTTTTTGTTAAAATTTTATTCGAGAAAATGATAATGGAAATGAATGTCTTTCCCAATAAAAACTTGTACACATGCAGTGACGAAAGAGTTAAATTTAAAGATAAAATCGACACATTAATATCCCCGGGTGGTTCTCTAACGATTATTAACCGTAATACCCAGGTTCGCTCGTTTGACTTGTCACTAAACGAAACTACGAATTGAGACGTCGATTGTAAATTTCTCATAACCCAGTAAGAGATGACCGTGTTGTAGTGTCGTAAAGTCATCGGGCACGATGACAAACGACTTAACGGAAAAGTGTACGACGTTCAAAAACAGTGAACGTGTCATGTCGCGTATGTCCAAGCTGATTATTAGTGATCGTAAAATATTGATTGATTCTGACACCTGGTTTTAACCACCATATATTACGATTCCCCTGGACTCTGACCACCAACCAGAAGCCATTACCTTGATGATACGTTCACTACCTGTGATCTACATAATTACAAGCAGACGCGTAACAAATATATTTAAAAGGAGTTCAGCGTACTTTCTGTCGTGTCTGCACATTCCGCTCTGCCTGCTCCACATTTTAAACATATGGCAGGAAGTAAGAGCTTGCTATTACAAAACGAGAGAATTTCGATTGGTCTGGCTGAAATGTGAAATATATGATAGTCTCAATTATAGATCTGCGATCTTAATGATTAGTCTATCCTTTTAGAGCCAAGTGTATGTGTTTACTTGAATTTTTATTTTACAAGTACGTATAATTTGCAAGTGATATATTTTAATGTCTGTATATTTTTTAGATTTTATTTTATTTACTCACTTTAATCTGATTATAATAGTTACTGGCTTCCAGTTTTCAAATCGTAATAAAAAACTATGATCTATGAAATCATAAATCTTTGGACAAGGAATATGGCAGCAGTAACGAAACCTATTCAGAATATCAATATCCTTGATTAAAGTTAAAAAAAAAAGAAAGAACGAGTTCATATGTTTAATAGCTTCGGACATAGTAATTATAGAAACAGTTCTCACAGCATTCGACTAATTAACCAACTGTTCTTTATCTCTTTTAGAAATCCACATTTCCCATTCGCGCATTCGCCATTTCAACTCTTCAGTAACTGTGTAACTAAAGAAATAATGGCTTTTAAACTCTTCTATGTTTTATATAAAACAACTCATAACTCGATATTATAAAGAATAGATCATAAAAACGATACCAATCTTTCACTAGTTAGAATTCGTGATGCAAAGATCCAGTTCTTCCCATAGCAAAAATCGAGACGTACGATAGGGTTGCGTCAGCGGTTGCTCGATAAATCAAATGCAGCCAACTAAAAGGATACTCGATCTCCGAAAACTCGCGGCACCCTTTCAAGAGCAGCACTCCCAGCCGCTTTCATCACCCCCGCGGAGATAAGGATCGACGGGGTAGCAAGGGGCAATCGAAAGAGGAGCCGAGAGGAACGAGGCGGCAGAAAGTCGGAGGAATCGGGAATCAGGGAACCGGATTTAAGGACGAGGAAGAGGGGGGCTGCGTTGAAGAGTTCGAAAGATACGGGGTCGGGGGTTGAACGGGTTCCATGGGGGATAAATACGGCGCCGACGGAGAGAAACACAAACAGTAATTACGAATATCTCGGCTCGGGATCGAAAAGACATCGCAAATCTTTAACTGGTTTCAGCCATCCGGCTTCCTTCGCCTCGACGGGAACCCGAGGGTGATCTTCCGCTCTCTTTCGACGCTTTCACCCTTCCTCCTCTTCCCTCATTGCCCCCACGGGTCCTCCGTCTGCCGAGTATCAACGGTACGAACCCCTTTTGCTCGTACTTTCGGATTAACCCTCTCCCTTTTCCTCACCTCGTTTCGTGTCGAAAACTTATTAGTAATTACGCCGGGTATCTGCGCGCCCAGATCGAAAAGAGAGGACGCTCGTTCCTTCGATCACCACCTACAGAGTCAGCTTTCCGCTCCAAACCGTTTAGTTTGCTCGCTTCGTACCTCGGTTTCTTTAATTTTCGAACTCGATTCGATCTGGTAAATATCGAAGGAGATGAGAAAAGTTTCGCATCCCTTTGCAGTCCTATTGCTGATCGCATTGTTGGTTAGCTGGCTCCGCTCAACTCGGATACGATCATGCTTGACCGAATTGTTAGGTGGAATCGAGTATAGGATAGGTTTGTACGAGTTTGATTCGGTTTCGGTAAGCGCAGTTACTGGTAGCAATCGATTTATCTTTGCTTCTGTGGATGAACGTTTTAGGTAAATGTCGTCGAGCGATATTCCGATCTCGATGATCAGAGAATAACGTTAAGGGTTGTGTAGGAGCTTCGAAGAATAAATTTAATTTCGGCTACATTCATGTTATGAATATGAGAAATAAATGTTACAGGATAGTCGAAACTAAGCTTTAGCAGTTTGATGCTGCTTAAAAGTTTGTATTACAGTAGATAAGAAAGACGCAAAATCTGAACTACACTTTTGATAAATTCTAAATTTCACGCTACGCGTACATTTCGACTATGAGATATAAACTACCGAATAACGCAAGGACCAAACATATATACGTAGATTTACCATTAACAAAATACTACTTGTCTAATTGTTTAGAGATCGATTTAAAGATCAGTCTGACACTTTGAACTTGCGTAATCATAGAATGGCTACTTTCACTGTTTTTACAGAAAGTATCAGAAATGTTAAACACAAATTTCAAAATCCTGGACAAAGCACATTTACGCATGAACCATTTATAACAAAGGAGCGAAAAATTGGGAGGCTGTAATAGAGAGATGAAATTAGTTTCGACTGCGATTCGCTCGAGAGGAGGAATTGATCGCATCTGCGAAGCATCTCGTTAAAAATGAACATTATTAAAATCGATAAGGTCGCCTGTGCACCAAAGAGAGTTCTGTTCTCGTTGAAAATGCAAACGTGCAAAGTATCTCTGAAGGGCTATTACTGTTACCGTCACTGTTACCGTTCTCTTGATCTCTCTCAAGAGCACGAGAAGAGGGGTTCAGCATTACCCAATGGATGGAGAGTGCTAGCAGTTTGAACGGCAGTATTATACGGAAAAGAGTGGCGATGTCTATTTGAACGAAGATAACAGGAGGCAAGGGAGCGGAAAGAAAGGATAGACAAAACGAACTGGAAGACCTTTGGTGAAACAGTAAACTCCAAGGATAAGCACGTCTTTAAAACGGATCCGCATGATTCGTTTTAATGATTTTAATTGCGGTCATTTCTGTCAATAGTTCGACGTTTGTACGGATACGATTTTCTTCCAAATCGTTGGCTGTGCACAATCATTTATAGGAGCTTGAAATTTGATAATAACGCCGAGAAATAAAATGGAAATTTTCCGGTAAAAATCTGATCTCAGCGAGTTAACTATGACACTGACATTTAACTTAACGTTTTTAACATATATTTAACATATACTTCCTCTCGAGGGGATTAGTGACACTAATTAGAATATGTGAAATAAATTGCTGTAGCTTTAAAGGAATCGATATTCTTCCAATTACGGCAACTTCTCTTTTTCGATCTACTATAGTCGAACTCCTTCTATTTTAAGAATCTACCTCCTCTTTTTCATTTCAAATAAATTTTTCTTTTAAAAAAAATGTGTACGTATTACTAACATGTAAAACAAAGTATGTGCAAAATATCGATGAAAAGATCTGTATAGCTCCTTTATAAAAAAAAAAAAAAAGAACGGAAGGGTCCTAAAAAAACTTGTACAATGGAATATTCTTTAAGCTATCCCTTTCAATTTTTCCAGGAAATTCAACTGCGTCAACATTTTCTTTTGCAATTAATTTCAAGCGTGTTATCGGCGATTGTTTTGTCAGACGCGAAACACACTTCAAAGCCGGACCCCGTTCAAACGATTCCGGTCAACTGATGTTTGCTTCGGTTAGCCAACTGGTTGTCCCTTCCGGCGTCCTGTCGCACCCTCCTGTCCAGTCCTTTCCCCGACAATAATCACTGGGTCTCCTTTAATTCCGTGGCAACCCCATTACATCGGAGACCCTTCTTAGTCAAATAGCTCTTTCCGAAAAGCTCCACGTTTTACCACGGTGTTTAGCAAAAAAAAAAAAGAAGGGTTTGATTCCCAGGTTTCTTCATTGCTCCCTTTTTAAAAGGATTCCCATCCTTCCTCGATAAGACTAACAACTCGATCACAAAAGCGATAAAATGGAAGTTGGTTATTTGCGATGGTTTTCTACTAAATTCTACCGCGATTAAATAGAATTAGCATGCATGAGAAATAGAAATAACGATAATAGAAATATGAAAGAAAATTATTGGATTTAAAACATATTTGGACTTGATCGAATTGAAATAAAACTTTGAAATAAAGTAAGAAAGAAAATATAAGTTACAAGCGAGCAATCCCCAAATCTTATCATCTAAGAGATAAATCCTCTCATCTAAAAGAATACAGGAAGATTTAAAAATATTTTTCATATTACTTATAATATATTTTTAGATATGCAATCAATCATTTGTACGTTCGTTTATCAATAATTAGAAGCGACATGGTTCACAGAAATTCACGAAGGAACAAGATTCACTGTGAATACCAGGGAAAGACAGGATCGCTCATCGAATCCAGGTCCACTTGGGGATGCTTCTCACCCCTGTCGTTCGGCTCGGATCGCGTTTATGTCTGGATCGCCCCAAACACGCCATAAAATCAGCCCCTGCATGTCCCACATGAGCATGCGGGCGAGAACACCATATTCTCCCCCTCCCCTCCTAAACACAGGGGAGTGGGTGTGAAAAAAAGGAAGCGGGGAGAGGAAAAAAAAATAGAGAGAGGATAGGTCCCGTTCGCAGGCCGGTGCAAAATCACCCCCTCACCCTCGCAGCAAGGCTCAACAAGTGTATCCGCGCAAAAAAAAGCCAGCGCCCCGACCATTATCGGTGAAATTGGGAATCAATAGGCCATGAAAGGATGGGGTCGAGTGCACTTCTCCCATGGCAAACGATCCTCCACGTTCGTTCGTGCATCGAGCTGTGCGCGCACACATATTCTCTATCATCACACCCCTATTACTTCCACGGTAATTCGATCGTCGCCAGCGGCGTGTTAAAAAAGAAATGCGGAGAAATTTCCTACACCCGATTCGATAAATTACGTGCGAATACGGCACGCCAAAGCGTCGTTCAGCTACACCACTGGTCATCGGGGAACAACGTTCCATCGCTTTATCAAGTACGCTATTATAAAGAGATTGTAGAAAAGAGACGAAGAACACGAGGATGGAATAATATGTGGTTATTTTCATAGAGGGGTTGCTTTACGTATTTACGCCATTACTAGAAATTTTCGATGTACGCGCACAGTGATATCTTTTATATTTTTAATCGCTTCTACCATGAGAAGGTTTCTAATTAAAAAGGGTTCATTGCTATTGTTAATAGCTACGATTCTTTATTGAAACGACGAATACTGTTTTTTGATCGTATCGTTTTTTAAAAATCACACGAGTCTTAGTTTCAATTATTCGAGAAATATTCCTGGTTATCGAAGTGATTCGGTTAATTGTATTATTTCTTATCTCGTAATATACTATTGTAATTATTATATCGATGACTATTAGTTTGATTTTTCATCGACTATTAATATTGACATCAATGCAAGTCGGAAAATTGAAGAAATTTATCCCGCACGATAAAGTATAAATACCAGCAATTTTTTTAAAAACATTCCTTAAAAAATCCGTTTCAAAAATATACGACGTACAAGTTGCAAAGCAGTTGACGCGCGAAGAAAAGTAAAGCACGCCGTTCTTTCATTGTCCGAATCATGTTAAAGAAGAACGAAGAAATCTCGGCACGATTAAAAGGAAAACTCCTGGTACCTGTTCTATCGGAATTTCTTATCGCGTGGAGCAGGTGGGAGACGGTAACAATGCGAGCCTAAATAAATGTCGATTTACGGGCTCGCAAGTGACACGGGATGTATAATAAAATTTCGTTTGCCGAGAATCACCGCGCGCGCACAATGCGTGCCAGGATCGTAAAACTCACGCCTTCTTTCCACGATTCTCACTCCTGCTCTTTGCTATTCCCTGACTTTATTACGCCACCATGGTATACAGACATTCGTTTGTATCGTCCACGAATACACCGAGAAAGACCTGGATCTTCGAAGAGGGTTGCAGAACGACAAGGACCAAAGACAATGTTTCTATTGTGACCGCTCGTAATCACGGGGTTCGGCTTCGCCAGGTGCTTTGCCGGAAACTGATAAGTTCTCTTAATTTCTTTATTGCCGCCATACGGTCCTACGTAAATAGGACCCAACCTCGTTCCCGACACAGAGTTATTGTTCGAATCAAGTGGGGAAAGAAAGGAATGGTGCAACGGATGTTCTTTTTTGAGACTGTTACGATGGTTAAAGGTGTTTGATCGTCGAGATGTATGTATAACATTTTGACGCGTAGGTAAGACGGATGTTAAGGTGATTCAATTATTTTAATTTATTTCGAAACAACCTCTTGTGCAAATTGCTGAACTGTAAAGTAATAATATAATATGTAATTCTGGATATCTTCAATAATCGTATCGTAATTAATTATGTATCTAACAGCATGACATTATAGAAATCATGTATCGATAAAAATGCAATAATTCTAAACCTATCTTTTACCTTTACCTCAAAATACAATATGCGCCAATATGTTGTATCGTACAAAATCTACATAAATACGATTATAACAAAATTGTATAACGTTGATTTTTTCAAAAACAAAAATATTCACCAAGTCAAACAGGACGATTGGGATTAGGTTAGTGAAATAGCGCGCGTAGCATCGAAACAGTGATGAAATTTTGAATGCTTTATTCCACGAGGAAACGGAAGATTCGGGGTGCTGCACTAGCTCCTCCTTTTCAAACGTAGTCGAGCGCAGGAAATGCGCGGTCGATTGACGTGTCCTTTATAGCCACGACTGTATATACCCAAAGAATTACCATATTGAAAAGATGGTCGCGTCACCGGGGATTTCGTCGTTCTTAGCTTTCTCATTAAATAGTCAAGGACCGATAGCGGTCTCCCGCTTCAATTCCCAAAACTATTTCACTGTAAACGAGATAGTAGAAGAGGAAAGTGAGAACAGAGCAGGCGAAGAGAAAAAGGCAGATCCCGTAGCACTCGTTCGTTAGAAAAATTTCTCGAATCGGCAAGGAGAGAGAAAACGGACGGGCGACGAAATTCCTCGACTTCCGCATGGGTCGTTTGCCCTCGTCCTTTCGTCGTCGATTCGCCTCTCCCTGAAACACGTTGCGTCGTTAATATTTTTAAGACGACATCAAAGCCAGCCGCGCTGCGTAGAAACCACGTCCTCCAACTCGTTCACCCCGCATCGAGAGGGTTGAAAGTTGCTCAGCCGGTGGTGGTTTAGGGTGGCGCGCGGGTGTACGTATTTAAAATATCCTGGCCGCGAAATGCCGATACGGATGGGCTCTCGAGGTAAGGGGCCGACTTAAGGTACGAGAAGAGGGAACGTTCTGGCCTCTCAGGCGGCGGCGGATGCTTGGGGGTTCGTACGCGAGAATTTGCTACCCCGCCAACCCTTCTCGTCGAGGCGAGGTATGCCTTTGGCCTTTGTCATTTAATATCGGTGCCGGTATGCAAGGACTCGGGGTAAGGAAGCCTCGGGTGATCGCTTTGATGGCTGGGCGGTCCATTCGCGAATTTATGGCAACTTCAAGCCACCCCCACCCGACCGCTCTCTTAGTCTCTTTCTCAGTCGCCTACCTGCCAGCCAGGCTTTCCTCCGGCTAGCGGGCCGAGTCACCGCGACCTTGGTGAAGCCCCAATTTCGATTGAGAAGCTCGCAATTGTAATAAAAGCCTTTGCCTACCAGATAGATATCGCTTTGATTTCACTGCGCGAGTTTCGAGATTCGGGATTTCCCACAAATGGAACGAATATAACCATGAAAGGAAAGTAGGCTGGATCATTTTGTAGAATCAGTGGATCGGACGAATGAAATTATAGAATTTTAAACGAATAGATAAGGATCAATAAACACGGTGCTGTTTTTAATAATTATTGTTTCTAACGACTCATTACCTTAAGTATGATTCACATTTATCATATGGATACCACAATTCTAATATTACGTTTTTTCTATTTATTCTTAAAAGATTCTTTGATATTTTTTAGATATTTTTATCGTCATGTTAAATTGGGAGAAAAAGTCGACAATTCTGTCTAACGTTTGTTATGCAGTACTCCTCATAAGATTTATGTTCCTTGCTACTATTAAAAAAAAAAAAAAAAAAAAAATCGTTTCTGGATTTCAATAAAAATTGGAATAGAAGAAAAGAATGGTTCCATCGTCGATTATTCGTACCCCTTTATTGGTAGAGCGTGATCACGGATGCACGCACCGGCACGCAGAAATGACGGATGTGCTTTGGTAGCGCCGGCAGTTATTACTTTCCTTCAAGTTTCCCACAGAAGTCACGATCTGTGGTCTCGGATCATAGCCCAGTCCGCGATACAAATACAGCTGCGCACAATGCGGCCTGTACGCGTACATACATAAATTAACGCTGGGAATATGCAGCGCAGCCGCGCGTGCACGCATACGCGTGTCCCTGCGTGACCATACACATCACCGTATACATACGTATCTACATACTCTCTATACATTACGTATATACGACGGCCTTGCCTGCTGCCTGATATGACCGTACGCGATGCGTTCTTTCCTACTATAATCGTATGCGGTTTGGCTATGGTCGTTACGGTTCAGGCGTTCTCCAATAACGCGTACCCCATGGTCACTCAGCACGTCCGCAGGAATGTTGGGGATGTGCAGTCGCTCTATTTACGCATTCGCCGATGTTAATAAAGCCCGTCGCTTCGAGTTTTGCTCGACATCGTTCGCGACCATCGAATTCCATATAACGAGAAATCGGTTCGTTGCTCTATCCATGTTTCCACCGGTAGTGTAAATTACGCTTAGTTTTATACGAATTTTACAAGATATCAAATTGCCAAAGTATATGACAGTGTAAGTTAAAAGCATCTAATTAGAACGTTAGGAAAACGATTAGTTATACACTGATCGAATCTTCTGAAAGAGACATTGCTTTCCAACGTGTAATTCGATGCCTCTAGCAATTTGTTAAGAGCAATCGCAAATATTTTAATCGGAGAAAATCACGACTACGTAGAAGAACATTTTTTTGAAACGAGTGTTTGTCAGCCTGTTTGAATACAAAATTCAGAGCAAGCAGCAGGGAACATTCATCGTTATTAACCATTATTAAACATTAACAGAAAGCCGCGGAGAGAAACGAAACTGGAGAATGCGTTCAAAGAAAAAGATAATCGTATTTATGGAAAAGAAGTTAATAAATAATTACGTCCGTCGTTAGTAGAATTCAATCTTTAAAATAAAACTTTGTGTTCAACATTAAAAGAAAGTATTATACCTTGATTGTTACTTTCATCGCTATACAACCGTTTTCATCTCCTGTAGAAACTTCAAACATACTTGTAAAACTCTACGCTGAAAGATTCTACTTTGCCACATCTCCATAAAGCTTGTTGAATTGAAGAAACAAACAAATACAAATCGCCTCCGAATCTCAAAGCACTGCCACGTACGCACGTAGCTCGACAAAAACAGAGGGGGATCTGAAGAACGCGTTGGACACGAAAGATCCAGACGGCAAAAGTAGGAAGCAACGTTGCGTTGGTTTGGCACTAAAGGAGATGGCTTTATCGTTGTGTCTCTCTAACATCCGTATCGAGACAGTCGTGGGTCTGGATAGTCGACGGGCAAATCGAATCTCATCCTAGCGTCCGGCCGCGTTCGAACGATACGGAACGAGTTTTCTCTTCGTCCGACTCTTGATCCGTCACACCGCCCCCGCGAGAGGCGGCCACAATGCCGTGCTCAGCAATAAATTACAACGTTATGGTTTCCCCTGACATTTGTGTACAGTTCGCTAACCCGACCTGGCCTAACCTCCGAGTCCTTATAGCTGCGTGTATGCGCGCGGCGTCGATTCGTGAAAAAGCGTGTGTACGCGGGTGTAGAGAGGCGGGGAGATGGCGGGTAGCTAGCGAGAAGAGAGAAAGAGAGAGGGGGGAGAGAGATAGGGAAAGAAAAGGCACTGCTCAGCCAGTACTTATCTTCAGCCGGGGGCCAACAATGTGAGCGGGGCTCACGCAACTGTCCCTCTGCATCCGCTCTCATCGAATGTCTCTTTCCTCTTTCCAAAGGGGACAGACAGCCAAGCAGACACGGAGAAACGAAGAGACGGACGCGATCTTTATAAAAATGTAAAGCTGTCGAGGGGAGGGAGAGAAAGAAAGAAAGAGAGAGAGAGAGAGAAAGAGAGAATGAGAGTGTGGTTGAGCAATAGCGAGCATAGAGGAAAGGAAAGGAGTCGAGAGAGATATAAAGAAAGGAGACGAGGCGCCTGACAATGCCAGCGGAGACGTGGCTACGAAGCTCGCATATCAATAATTACTGTTATTCCGTAATGACCGATGTGGGGCATGGGAAGACTCGATAATCCTATGCATTAACCGGCCGATGGTTCATTATGCCGGAGCGCAGCTCAGTTCGCCTTTATTTATGGAATTAAGCCACGACAAGAGATGTATCTGTTGCGTTTTCTATGTTTTTAACGGTGCCCCCTCTCGGCAAGCGGTCGTCTCCTCTCGCGGTTACTTCCGGTGACGGTGAGAAAGCAGCCGCGATCGTGTGCCCCCGCGGTCGTTGATAGACAATCCTGGAATGTCGCTAGCTGAATTATACGATTTAATCCGCGCCGGAGGAGAAAACCTTCGTCGCAATTACTGTACTCGTTAATGGAAGCAGCTAGACTAATAGCGGCGGTGAGGACAACGGGAGAGAGAGATTCTTTTCCTATTCCAGGTCGTTGAATCGCCCGTTGTTTCCTCCCATTCACCGCTTTCAGGAAAGGACGGAACACTCGCGACGATTTGCGTTTCAAAATCACTCGGATCGAACGAACCGTGTTGCTTCTTTAGATCAGTTCGGGTTTAAATTGTTCTATAGGCCATTCGAAGGAATTTTCAGTCTTTCGTGATCCATTAAATAAGATGTAATAAGTATGGTATGTAGACAGCTTTTTTGTCAACTGGTTTATCATTTTTTAATCATTGCAGCAATAGTATTAAAAATACTCAAAAAATCGATCCAGTTATCCTTAGAATAATATTTATCATTGTCAAAGATATCTTCTTTTTAAAATCGGGGATTAATCAGGCTTGTTTAGATCGACGGAATCGTGACCTACAATTAGCTACGCTGATAATTTGCTTGAAACGTGGATTGATCAATTTAATGTAAAAATAATAATAATTTTATTACATGTGTAGAAAGTTAGAGTTTACGTAAAGCAGAACAGCGTGTGAGTAAACGAATGCGTGAAAGAAAGGGAGAAAGGGAGGATTAGGAAATAGAAAGATTAACATCAGCCGCGATGTAAATGTAGAACGTGAGACCCAGAAATAAAAATATGCTTGGCTATTAACTTTAACCTAATTTTTATAGGAAATAACGGGAAGCTTCTTGTCTTCTTCGTAATTAATAACGTTGCGACATAAATTCAATTTCTATCGCATAATTAAAAATAATGTGACATAAATTCAATTTCTATCACATAATTAAAAATCATGTATGTTTAAACTATTTGACCAAAACTAAAGACTATGGTGCTGGAAAACTCATTATCGCAAGCAACATAGGATTTGCAATACGGTTTGGTGATTCTCCGTCGTATTACCGTACAAAGCCAACGAGAAGCCTTAGTAGAAGGAGAGGTCGATAAAGCTAGATCCTTCGATCGATCAACAGAAATCCTTTGACCTGGTGGACTTAACCTAGTCTGGCTTTCACGTGGATTAACTTCTTCCAGCAACTTCTTCTGCTGGTTGATCTTGCCAATTTGTTCTCGTGAACTTTCGGCTAAATTAACATCGAAGAACCGTCTGGACACGGAGACTCCTTCCCGATTTGTACTCCTTATCTTCATCGATAGTTTGAGCAATTTTTAGAGAACAGCATACTTTTACGCGTCGAGGTTCCCAAGTTTGAAGTTTAAATTGCTCGTAAATATTTAAGAATGTTCAAAACTACTTCACAATAACTTATGGATAAGTATATTAAAATATGGATGAATGTAGACTATTTTCTATGTTATCCTAAAGACAGAAATTTCATATGCTTCCATTGGTAGCTAAATTTTTCTGAAACATAAAACCCATCTTCAATGTATATCCTTCGCATCAAAATTAAAGAAATCGATTATATTTATTGAAAGAAATATTTCTTCCAAGCGATTCAATTTATCTAATTCATATCTCGATAGCAAACGAAAAAAAGAAAAGGAAGTTACGTTAAATCTGAGTTGACCTGTTCAATGGTTGCTGATGCTACGTTTGCTATAACATAGTATTACCAATGGCAATTCGTTCAGCGTGTCGCGTTCAACACGCGGAATTTCAAAGTCCCATTCTTATTAAAGTTGAAAGATGTCGGCACACAATAACGTAAATAACGGGAGACAACGTGTCTTTGTATATTTCGCCATACATCATCCCTATGCCGTGCTGTCTACTTTATTCCACGATCACGATCGTTGTTTTTCTCCCTTATGTATTGTGAGTATCACGGGGATTTTGGCTCTCGGATGGAAAGCAAGAACGAATCGGCACCCAACACGTACGGGACGCAACCGTACTAGGTGAGCCGTAAATAAACCCATCCGAAGGAATTATTTTCTTTCTTTTTCCGCTTTTGTGTCCCTCCGCCCTTCTCCGCCTTCGCCGAAACCTTTATACGCGGACAATCGTGTCTATCTGTGTTTCTCCATCTTTATATACAATGATTTCGTTACTTCTCATTTTCACTCGAAACGTCAGAGTCTCATTACGTGACAATTTAACTTCGAATTAAATTCCAATACATTGCTGACCGTATGAATTTTGATAATATAAGAACGTATAATATTTATGATACAGCAATTTGAAAAAGTATCTACGTATGAATTTTAGAAAATATACAAATCGGTCGAAAGTTTTGCAAGTTTAATGTCGGATTAAGAAAACCATGAATTGTATAAAAATCCACAGCGTATCGATAAATTTTGTAAAAAAAAAAAAAAATAAAATCCTGCGTTCATAAGCGCTAACGAATAATAGAAATATTACTGCAAACCTTTCAATGATATCTTAACGATAAAATAGATATAATAAAAAATGGTTAATTAAGAAAACATGAACTCTATGTCCTATTTCTTAAAGTAATAAAGTATCTGATAGAAGAAAAAGTATCTGCTTCATTGCTTCCCGGCTAGAAGATTCACATTCGAGAAAAGAGGATCAGAGAGATCGAGGGTGTTACCGAGCATTTGTCAAGCTGACTTGCTACCGAAAGACTAACCCTGACCGATATGCGGGTTCTAGCGGAGGAATCGTTCTGACGTTTTCAGAAGGGTGATTCCAAAGCATCGTTATTTGAAACCCTGATACGTCCTGGCTGGCTAAATGATTCATGACCCTACATCAAACTTTCTTGGACCTTCTTCTACGTTTAATCGAAATCTTCATTTATACGAACGATTCATATCTATTACCGGAATAGCTGACGTCTCGGCTCGCTCTTAAAACGAGTTTGATTTCAATATTGCTAACTGCTGACTCTGTTAATACATTTTACTAATTTATACGACGTAGGAGGGATACATATTTTAATATCAGCTATACCGAGGATGTAAGGATTAAAAACCAAGAACAGAATTATTTCAAAGTTCGAAGAGTTTGAACATTTAAACCTCGCGTCTTAAAAGGAATCTAAAATATATATAAAAAAACCCAAATCTATAATATCTTAATCCTACTGAGAAAAGAATAGAATTCTTTTGCTTACAAACATCCCTATATTTCGTTTGACGCTTCGCTCCAGGATACTTGTTGCAGTCATTACAGTCGCCAAATCGAAAACAGTCAATCGACAAAAGTCAGAGCTGAGCAGTCACAGTCAAATCTCGACAATAGTCAAAATCAAAACGCAGTCGCCAACACGAGAAGAGTCTCAGGCTATACTCACTCGTAGTTTGGCAATCAACATACACACAATTGTATCCAATATTGAAGTTTAATTGCTGAAAATATAATATTATAACCTGTTAAAATCAGCGTTATACTCACTCAACCACCCCTATTATCCTAATCGAAATAGGGGATCGATCTATTCGTGGCGTCGATTATTCGAATCGTAACGGGAATTTACGACTCCCGCGTTGACGCGCTTCTTCGAGATCGCGTCTCTCCGCGAACGGTCGAAACAATGTTTGTTGTACGATTATTATACCCACATAATCATGCAAGCGCCTATCGATAGATATCATAAAGTAAACTCATATTCAATGCTCGATTTGTTTAATGATTTCAATTTGCATCTACCTTAAATCATAAGAGCCGTTTTAATTCATCACGAGATATCGCAACAACCTTTTGAACTGAACGATCGTTTCCATGTTTCTAACGGAGGGACGATAAAATAATAGAATTTCTTCGGAAGCAGTAGTTCGCTACGAAGTCACGTCAGTTCCAATAAATTCGCCGTCAGAGAAGGAGAACAAAGAACGAGGCAGACAATGCTTTACTTGGCGAAATTAATCCGAGTTACTTCCTGTCAGTGGCGCGTCCTTCCCCGCGTCTAATCGCCTACTTTTTCACGGACTTATCTAGTGTAACGCATCGCGACTGATTATTTGATGCACAAGCGAACCGAACCTTGAAATAATAAGCGTCTTCCCTAATTCCGGGTTGTGTCGCCATGTTCACACGTGCACGGGTGACAACCGATGTGTGAACGCGTCGCGGATCCAGCCAGGCCAGCAGCGTAGAAGCGGTTTTTCATTCTCGACCGCGCACAGAAGCTGCTTCCGTCAACGTTTCGTGCCAAGGACTCTCTAAAACTCGCGTCTGTTTTGTTTTTTCAGAACAAGAAACGCAACCATTTTTTTCCTCCTTTTTCTTCCCCCGGTCCTTTTGTGCCATTCTTATACCGCTTCGTTCCCGTTTCACTTTCTTAAAACGTTCGATCGAACATCACGATCGTAGAGTACTTACATGTACGTCGAGGCCGAATGTTTTTTCAATAGTTACACGTGTATACGTTAACTGGAAAGGTATTCGTTGCACGGGTTATTTGCAAGATTCATATTCATGTGTCGGTGGATCATTAAAATTGCGAGTTCTGCGCCAGTTTACAATAAGTTAACGATCCCCCGGCGCGTTTATAGTTCACGTAAGTGTTAACGATCTCCGACGATTTCAGAGTTCGCTGATCGCGCCTGAAATTCCCCTTCGAGTCGTTCGAAGTGGAGTTAATAGCCGCGTCAAATATGTATATATATAAATAGAGAAATTAAAGAGTCGAACATTTTTCGATATTTCGTCTACATCAATCCAAACGGGGAATTTCTAAAATTTAATATCCTCCATTAACTCTTCCATGATTTACAAACACGTTCAATTGCGGCGAACACCAACGACCGAATAATCAATTCAAATTAAGGCAGAAGATTTCGAGTAATTTCAGTTTACAAATAAAAGTCACAAGCTTACCGTGGCAGGTGCAAAGTAGAATGTACGGTCGTTAGTTAGAGTTGTCCAGGAGGAAGCTCGTTGAGAAAATCGAAACTAGATCGAGCGGTCTGCGCCAGTGGACAACAGCTTTTCTAAGGCTACCAGTCCGTGGCATAAGTAAGTAATGACCGCGATGGCTGGTATACGAGAGCTAGGAGGCGACGTAGCGTCGGTGGTTTCCTTGAACGATGATAATCAGCGATTTCGTGACAGACACGGGGCCGTGGCTCCGCTAACGAGCAATCGCGGGCAGACGTTCGCTCGGGCGACACTCCAAGGCGTGTGGATGTGCCTTTAAGGATACCTAGCGTTCTAGCAGCCTCGACGAGCGGTCACATGTGTATCGGCCGTAATTAGGCTCGATGCTCTTCTATTATTATGGCTCAGGACGTTGGATGAAATAGCAACGTTCGGAGCTGACACTCTTCTTCGACCAATCGTATCGTCGACGAGCTACAGCTGGACGTTCACACGGGTAGTCACTGTAACGATAGAAAGCCGTAAAAAATTTTTCATTCTTTGTCTCGACTTTGAGATTCGAGCAAGATTGCGTTGGATTAACGATCGTGAAACGTTGGGTTCATGGTTAGAGGATTTTATGTCGGCTGTGCACACGCGGTATTCGTACGCGGATGCTTAGTATTTAATATAATTTGTGATAAATTCTTAGTATTCGTATACCTGTAGGAATATTCGAAACAATGCATATCGTTTCGAGTTCCGATAAATTAACGTGCATTAAAGCACAAGAGTATTCATCTTTCTGGTGTTCTTTGAGTTTGCGGTGTACAGTAAAATTCACAATGGAGCTTGTCACATGTTAAAGATTTGATACGATGCTTGCTTTAGAGCTTTCCGTCGAAACACATAGACTCAAAAGAACATTAGTTACTTCGCTAGAGTCGTTTGTAAATGTAAATGTAAATCAGACGATTGAATCAACGCAACGTACGCGTCAGTAGAAACGAATATATCAAGCATACCTGAGATTGTTTCACGCTTTGGAAGATTCTACTTAACCTTTAACTTTTTCCTACTGAAGATCATGCTCTACGATTAATAAATATTCGATCGAAATAAGTCAAACACTTCGAAAATTTATATTTGAACGGGTCGAACATTCTGAGAGCAGCGTTCAACCTTCACTCCAACTTCACTATGCTAAGATTGCTAATAAAATTCTTCCAATACCACAAAGAAAACATTTTCTCCCATCAAATTGAATCTATTGTCCTGGCTAAATGTTTTCAGTGTTTAACGATCCAGAAAAGAAATTAAGCGAAGTCCTAGAGATTTTTTATACTTCAAACATGCTAATGACCAATAGCGAAAGCAGCAAAGAATATCTTCGATACTAATTACGTGCGTTTTACCGTGCCACGAACGCACGTTTATTAACCAATTCGCGAAATAATTTAGAACTTTGTAATCGTCCTGGTTTACCCAGACCCCCGCTGATGCCTACCACGATATTACTTCGATCCTCGTTAATACCGCATGGGATTTTATTAGCTATCCACCGCGGAATTACCAAAAAAGCGATTCGCGCTGATTAACACACCCATATACAAGGTGATTCGTGCAACTCGAACGCTTTGATTGCACGTTATTAGTAAACTGACGAGGAATTTGCTTTTATTGGATCATTACACTGAGGGATAGGTATGCAGGTTAATTACTTGCACATTCCTTTTCCCAGTTTGGAAGTGAGATATTGGATTCCTAGAAAATATTTTACATTATTTTTTAAATCTTCTTGTTCCTTAATACCAATACGCTTTTGCAACGAAATGATATATAATTAATGTAATCGAATGTAACAATCAGATTATAAACTAAAATATATAGATAGTAAGATGTAAAAATCATGTAGAAGAGAATGCAGACATTCGAAAGAAAGAAACTTTCACGCCTACGTTGCAAAGAATCAAAACAACGATGTCGCACGGCTCACCCTGTATAAATGCGGCTGTAATAATCGCAAGCGAACTCGATCCGCGAATGAGCGTTTTACGAGTGCCAACGCATAAGCGCGAACAGAAATTAAAACCTTGCTTGAAAGTACCGATGATGACAATTGAACGCAAATTCTTTTAAGCCGTGCCAATTTTTGGCTCTTCTTTATAATAAATTTATTCCACGTATCATCTTGTGACTCTTTACTTTTATTTGTCTATATTTCAAGAATATACAGTGTCTTTTCGAAGCAGAAATAATCGTTTAAGCTGAAGTTACTGCAATCTTATGGCAACTCCCTCAGAAAGATCTTCAATTACAAACTTAATATAAGCGGTTCTAGTTTCCTCAAGTAAAAAATTTAAAGTGATTCTTAAGGAAATAATTTATCACCTGACCTACAATAGAGATTAAAAATAATGGAAAATTAAAAAATGTCAAGATCTAGTCTTTACAAAGTAAAAGAACAATATTGGAAATAACCATAAAATCCTAGATCGATAAACGATAGAAGAACATTTAGGAAATGATGGATTCAATATAAATCGAATAATTCGTTATCGCCGTTGCCATTTTCGAAAATACTATTCTCATATCGTCCAACGAATATCAAACACATTTGGTGGGTTACGGTGAAATAACGACGACCATCCGATTGGTCTTTTCTGTCCGTTGTAAATTCAGCTTTGCATTCGTTTCTGAAGAAGCGGGATGAAGAGAAAGAAGAAAAGAGGTGCAGGAAAAACGTGGTGGCGGCGTAAGAAAGGGGGCCCCCGTTTGGCTGATATGGACGATCGCTTCGTCTGCGAGCGGACTGATCACTCTGCCGTCGCTCTTATAATTATTATTCGTATTTTAATGGCCGTGGAAAGGCTCGTACGCCTTTGAGATCGGGCAAAACGACGGCTCCTCGAGACCCCTCCTCCTCAGCAGTCCGGAGCAGCAGCCCCTGTGCTTTTAAAAATATTGGGGATTTCAGATATCAAATGCCGCGCGCGCTCTCGCGGCAACGTGCTCTCTCTCTCTGTCTCTCTCTCTGTCTTCTCATGCATAGAGAGGGATGTGAGATCTCCCTCTCTTTCTTCGTAGTTCTTTTCTGCCTCCCCGTCGACTGCCTCCGGCGCAGCCATTCAATCAGAAGCCGAGTCCGAGGATAAGTCGCGGCTTTCATTTCGAACTCGCTTCTTCACGGGGAACGAGCGCCCCCGATACCGATAGGTGAACCTCTCTTCTAACTTATCTTCACTCTTTTTCCGTGTCGCTGCAGGGGTTCTCAATTAACAGAACAGCGAGACAACCGCGAATCCCTTGATAGCCTTTCGTTCGTTAGGTGCGTGCTCATCGGTTCGATTGGCGACACTGCATGTCGTGAAGATTACGCAGAAGCAATTGTCAAATGATCGTTTGGACACGATTGTACTTACGTTTGTAGGTTAGGCAATTTGGTAATTGTGTAAGGGGCAAATCTATGTTAACCACGATGGTATATTCTTCATTCTAGTTTAAGATTATGAAATGAGCATGATTTTAAGAATATGACAAAAATCAATAGATATATCATAATCTATGAATGGACTTTATAAATCAAGGATTAATCAGCCCATTTAACTGAATGCAATCATGAATTAGTGCCGTTTATAACTTAAGTGAATTTTTAAGACATACATGCGAGTAGATCAATTTAATAACGATAATAATTATGTTATTGCATATAATATGAAAATCGAATGTATTTTAAAACGATCGACTTTTCTCGTCTAGGTTAGACGATTTGATTACTAGCTGAGAGTTTGATCAGATGACGCGATTATCAGGGTCCGAGGAAGATGGAGTTAATTCGTTAGAACGAAAACGGAAAGTCATAGTCGATGATGCAATTGACGACAAGAAGCCCTGGACGAAAAGAGACGAATAGAGAATGAGACATCAATCAATTTACAACCCTTTGGTCGATTAAGCCGAATCAGCCAGTCGAAGACGATTCGTTTCTCGGTGGCCCTACTCCCCGAGTTAATATGAATTAATAGGTAAATATACAATTAGAAGTAATCTATATTAATTAAGGGAGGCCTTGTCTTCGCGGTGGCTCGACTTGCCTCCTTTGTGGCTGTACCGTGAATATCCGGCGATTCATTCATTAACCCTCACCTTCGACCCATGGGCCTCGAGTCACGAAGACTCGAATCATGCTTCGAACAATAACTGAACGGGAAAGAACCCTAATGCGCGATCGCTCCCTTCATCTCCCAATCATTTTCGCTGTTTACTGCCTTCCAATCATCCCTAAGAATAATCGCCAGTTTGCTAGACTCGTCACGTTTGCTCCTAATTTCTATTTGCCATGCCGAATGTTCTAAATTGATATTAACGAAATTCTAGCAACTTGAAAATGTTATCGATAATGAATTGAAACTGTTCGGAAACTCGAATGAGGCGATACACTCGTTCGTTTGAATCACTTAACTGCCCCTTGAATTTATATTCATTAGCGAAAATTTTAAGATATTGTATACATATACTGTTGTTGCAAAGAATATTATATTCAGTCTGATTTCTTCGAATATAGAGGTATAAAACTATAGATATATCGTGAATACGAAATTCAAGAACAAAGTTAAGAAACCAGAATTCTTCTTATGTTCTTTTTGATTTTCGTACTCAAGCTTTAGCAATTTTTTCTCCACGCCCAATTGACCAAAAAATTCTATAACTTTTCTCTTCGAGTTCCTAATAAATAATCCTAATTTACAACACTTGCGTCGTGTTTTTCCAGCAACCAGACTTGTCCTCACAAGCCTCTCTAATTCTTTCTAATCAAATGTACGGCATATAAACAGGGTGAAAGAGACGAAAGCGAAGGAATTTCTATCGGCACGCACGATCTCTTCCCCCGTGGTCCAATTTCAAGCAGATTACGCTTCAGAAAACGATCTCGCTTCATAGACGAGGGCGGTTCCGCGATAGTAAAGCGAGGAAAGAAGCGAGACAGTCACCTGGCCGTTGTCCTTAATCCCAAGATTTGGCCGTACCCCTACACTTTGGGATTGCGATAAACAAACACAGCCAGGGGGTGAATGTGCATGAGAATGGGAATACGTCCCGGATATAGGAGGGAGCAGGAAAGGGGAATCGTTATTAATACAAAAGGAACGATGGTGGGTAAATCCCAATCTGAAATACGACAGGAAATAATCCGGTTGAAATAAAACGGGAACCGCGTTAAGATTAAGCTCGACCTGGCTACAGAGTCACTTGCGTTCCCGCGTTTTTCGCAGTTTCCGAGGAAACTGAGCCGGTTCTTCAAGAAAAATACGATGGCCCCCGGAAAAAGGTAAGCGAAATAATTAACCGACTCGCCGCGGTCCACCTGTGCACAAAATCGTTGTACCCATTCCGTGAAACTACGGAGGAAATATGTAGGATGTCGGTGCACAGAAAAAATCATGGAATATTGCGTGAATTTCTATGGGACAAATTAAAGCCTGGTTTGGTTGCGTTCGAGTCGTTGAACGATTAGGCTGGTTTGGAAAAATTAATATTCTTACGTTCGTTGTTCTGGCTTTAATGTATTTCTCATAGATGTGATACGATATGATCATTTACGACTAAATATTAGTTTGTTTCGATAATTCTATCGCTTATTCGTTACTGATTTTTAAAATTCAAAAAATTCACCGGTAGATCTTTAATTTTCTTTCTTCCCATATCTTCTATATCTATTTTTAGTTATACGCGACCAAATTCTCATCTCTTTAACACAAACTTAAATTTTGATATCGATGTCTTCATTAATTTAAAAAACACAATTTTTAAAAAGAATCATTATTTACAGTAAAGACACTCCGTTGATAAGATACTAATAATTTCAACAACTATCTGAATATATTTTATATTGTTCGCTATGCATGTAATTCTATTTCGTCAGTGGTAAAGCATCGAAAATTTTAATGACACCAACGGTTACGAAGTATTCGAGCTTTTTAACTGTTTATCGAAACACATTTAGCCAGCACAGCTGCAACGGAACACGTAGGACGGAAAATGCGAGCCACGTGAGAATATCATTAGCAAATTACTTAATTTATGACACCCCGCTGACACGGCTGTGTTTCGGCGGACCAAGCCTTTGTAATTATTATTTCGTCGACCATCGTTCTTATTTCGCGTCCTGTCACGAAATGCGTTCACTGGCAGGTGTTAGGGCCGAAGGGTAAATTACGATATCAGGATTCAATCAAGATTTCAGGGGCCAGTCTTATTTGCCCGATGAAGTTGTACGATGGCCCCTGATGAACTCCGGATTGCGTTACGTTCCAGATCATTATTGATTCAGGCGGGAATTAATCGTAATTATTTTTAACGAGTTATGATTAATATTAATTACAAAAATGCCTGTCGATTCTTCGTTTATTTATATTCCCTTGGTAGACAGTAGTGGGCGCGATACCAGCATTGACTAATTAATTAATTAATCGAAGTGGAAGTTAATTTTTCGAGAGAACGATTGCGATTTGTTGATGGTAGAACTATCGATACATGTATAATTCCTCTTACATTGAAATTTTGCATGAAGAGAATAAAGTAGTAGAAATACCTACTGACATTATTAGAACATATTAGAAATTCTTTTATATTTTTGATTATATAAGTAGTTTAAAAATGTTCATTGGATATATATGCGTTAACTTAATTAGAAATGTATGTAGAATCAATTAACATAAAATCTTTACAGAATATCGATATAAGAATAGTTTCTTCTAAAATTCAATAATTTGGATGATTATCAGATCCTTTTTACAGAAAGAAACAATTCTTTCAACAAATTTTCTGCCACATCTTTAAATAAAATAATAAAAGTGACTGACTCACACTTTACAGAATCGACATACATCATTTTCTAATAATAATAAAATAATATTTAGATAAAATGGATCTTGCATTTTCCACTAATTTCACTTATAACTTTTCCAATAGAATTTGCATGGAAAAAGATATTCCAAAGAAGCCGGTAAATACTGCAGTCACTCGGTCAGCCCATAGAAAACGTATGTACATGCTAACAGTAAGAAAGAGGAGCATCGAGGGTTCTCTCGAATCGGGGCCCCAACCCGCTTTCTGCGGTCATATATAATCCTGGACGTTAAGTGGAGACCTCCACGGCGCCGTGGGCCCAGCTCGTTTTATCACCACGCTCATACCGTTTCAATATGCCATCAATAATAACTTCCTTTCTGATATTCTACGGACGCGTGCACTGCGTTACATTTACAGCCTGGCGCTGGCCCGTATCCCGTCGGTTAACCTCTTTTGTGCGCGGCTCGGTTACATTGTTGCAGATCGACTGAAAGATGGCCACAATTAAAACCGGCGAAATTTCTTCGAATCGACTCACGAAACCACCGACGGATCGCTTCTTTCCACCAAGCAACTTTTTCGTCTGCGTCGCGTCGCGACACGGTATTTATGTCACCGAGCGTCGGCTATTTCATTTGTGAAAACACGACCAGGACAGGCCTTTGGAAGTACGTTTCGTTCTGTCGATTATAGCGTAATAAAGTCGTGAAATATCGCCGTGTCAAATGAAATCGTCGAGGATTCTTTGTTTGAGCGAGCTTTTAAAAACTCTAAAGGATTTAGAAGTTACTATATATACGTATAGTAGGATATAGCATCGATTTTATTAGGTGTGAATCAGAATATGACAATATTTCGCATGGACAGATTATTAGGTAGGTGCTGAATAGGTTTCTAATTGTGTAGCGTGTTTTATGTAGTATATTTTAGCTCGTATAAATTTTCTTATTCCCGTTCACAAACCATATTTCTCATTTTTTCGGAGGAATAGTATCTTTCATTTAATTCGATCCTATGTTCAATATGTTTCTAGCAACTGATAATAGAATGATATTTTATATTGAAAATAGCAATTCTAACTTAAACGTTGAATTCATCGCTTCTAAAATCGTCAGCCACTGAGATCACTTTATTTTGACATATTGCTAGTAGGTATAGGTGAATTAAAGTGCGTGTATCCACGAATTCACGAGTGGCTTTTGAGCAAACTGCTGCGACTAGTCTGCAGTCAACGAGAAAGCTAACGATAGACGATGCCGCAGTAAACGATCATGATTTACGTGGCTATAATTACTAATTAGGGGGTAATTGTAATATAGTAGACGTCGAGAGTATAAATATGAATTGATACTGGCGGTATACTTTGTGAATCGTCGTGAACCGTCATTTTTTTTATTAGATCGCGTTTTAAAAGATACATTTTATCCCGAGATGACCGGCTATTAATCAGATTCCGAGAAATGTTTTATTGCTGTAGCTAACATATTGATTAACTGCGTAATGATCTCGCATATTTTTAAATACACTGTTTTTTCCAACCTATGCGATACTTGTGGTTACTTCTTGCAATTCTAAAGATAGTTTGCAGTACCGCGAACAAGATAAACTAACCAAGTATAGAACGCGTGAGATATAGGAAGACTAATGGATAAATTTCCAACGTATATCGTAGATAAAAAGACAACAAAATCAAGTATGGTTGATATCAATAGACGATATAATATGAGAAATGTTTCCACAACATGTAATTTAATGATTTCCAACGGAGAAAAATTATATTCACGTCTGGTTAATTTTATTCGAAGATATCGGTAATATACATTTTATAATAGTCTGCCAATTTAGAAATCTAAACATGTTATGTTTTTAAGATAACCTAGATGTTAAAACTTAGCGTAGCCCTGTTACAGATTAATATACGATGATGTAAAATTCCATCCGTAGTTATTGTATATTTGATGTACAAATGCATATTTTAGCATTCATAATGTTAGAAAAACTCAGCAGTAATCGGTCTGATAACTATCTTGATATTAAATGGAATATTCGAATAACATGTTTATACGTGTTTATGCTATATTTGAATTGTGCTGTAAATTGAAATGTAACAAAATTCTTATAAACTACACGGATTACCATGATTACGCTACTTTTTCATTAGACCGAAAGAAATATTGTTTACCTTTAGAGTCTTTTACTATCTACGCCAGCATAAATCATGCTAACCAGGGTATATTTATGGAAAGCATGGTTTATTTTTTCAAATGACGAGGACATAAAATTCGATGATCGAGCCACGACGAATCCAAACCGTTTTCTTTGTTCGAAGTAGGAAGTTAAATGGAATCCGCGAGCGCATTTCCGGCCGATCGTGTGCTACGGAGAAAGCACACACTTCGGAATTGATTTCATCGCCAGCAAAGCGTGCGCTCGGTAAACTATAACACACCTGCACGCTCGGTGTAGAATGGTGTGCAGCCGCATGAAAATGAATTTTTATGTGATCGAAAAATCGATGCTCAGGCTGCCGTGAAACTCGCTGGAAACTCTTGGCAAATAGGAATAATACTTCAGCGAGCAATAGATCCGCCGATAGCTGGCCAGTGAACCCGCTCGATGCATCAGTGACCACATCTTTGGTGACGATGCTGCTTTCAATATTTTTCGAAAGCAATATTACAATCATTATCATTAATTACAAATTATTATCAACATTTAGATATTTCAATATTTGCCTAATAAATTTAAAAGACTTTGAAACTTTATTATTCATTGCTTCGATTAAAGTTCTCAAAGTATACACAGAATTTTTAAAAAAACTAGGGCACCTCTGACGACCTCCGCAATAATTTCAATTCAATTTCTCATGTTCAATCGCGTGACTCGCAGTAACTGTGCAAAGTATTGATACACGCTTTTAGTCTCCAATAAAGCGTTTTTTAAATTTCATAGTATCAAGTATTAATAGAAATAAAAAAAAAATGTAAGATACGTAATTTAATATACCTGAACGAAATTAATTAGCACCTATGTAAATGCAATAAAAAATACAATAGTACACCAATACTTGTTGTAAGCATTGTAATTAGCTCGATCGCGATAAAGTTGAATCAAAATTCTGTCGAAACGAAGATAAGCAGAGATTGGAAAAAAAGAATTGATTCCACGCGAGTGCACGAGCATCTCCGGGATTATGAACGTCCCAGAGTTCGATGGCCGCGCAGTGGGGACAAGAAAAACAACAGTAGACGAAGAAAAGACCGCTGGCCGATACGATCTTTTCGTGCTAATAATTATTGCATTAATTACACCGAGGGAAGCGTGCGCATCTACGACGTTTCGAAGATACAAACGCGAGCGTACGCGCGAAAAGAAGAAAAAAAAAAGGCCGTGTACGTGGTTAGCCGCGCGCAGACAAGCGAGTTCGCACAAGAACTCGTATATACGCGAACGAACGAACGCACCGAGGAGGACAGAACGAACAAGTAGGCAGCGTTAGACATTAGCGGAGGCACATGGGTGAGACTGACTTATGAGCCAGATTTCCTGCGATACCAATAGCGATGCCGCGAGGACATGCAGTGAAACGCGTGGGACTTGCCACGAAGACACGCAACTCTGATCGAATAATCTCGGTGTGTAATTGTGGACTGCACGCATGGATTATTTCTCCGGGCTACCTAGTACGAACTGAAGCAGCACGAACTACGATCGATAGAATGTTAATGTCGTCTTTAATCAATTGTTATTTCGTAATTCCGTTGCTTATTCTTTGTTCCTGTTTTTACGCTGTATTATATAAATATGGTACTTAATGGAGAAACAATACAATTACATTTTGTTCTAGAAACAAATGAAGACTCTAATGAATTTCTGACATTTTGATCTTCGCCGAAATTCCAGTTTCAGGATCTGATTGTAATATCGTCGAATTTTCTTGAAACTTTAAACGAAACATCTTTTACACTTTCAACAATTTTTGGAACGACCAAAGCTAAATTTGGATATTGTTTTCGAAATTCTGTTAGTCGAAATCCCAACGTCACAGCATCTTTCCCTCGAATGAGATTGATTTTGGCTTCAAATCGACTTTACTAATTTTAAGTGACTGTAGAACACGCGTGAGGATTCAAGGTCGAAGAATCTGACAATTAACGCTATCAATGCGAGCACGGTCGAAGGTCGGGGCCAAAAATCGACTGAGAACGCTAGGTATTTGGCAGCGAGGTTCCGTTGCGCGGGCAAAGACAAGCCTCTCGAGCTGGTCGGCTTCGAATTCTTAGTTGGCACGTGTGACCGATGTGTACGCGCCACGTTCTGACGAGCGCGAATGTGCACGTCCTCGTTACAAGTCCCACGCGTCCCGCGACATGTGCCTCGCTGCGCTGCCGCTTATTACGGATTTTAGGGAAGATTTGTCTTGTTCACTGTGAATTTCTGTCAGAGCTCTAAACGTTGGCAACATTCGCCGTATTGTTGGATACCAGGTCGCGAAAATACTTTTCACAGTTACGGCGTGACGTTCAAACGAGCCGCAGCCGTTTAAACGCCGTAACACCATGGAGATTGAAATGTCGAGGTATAAATAATATATGCAGATAAACTGTGTTAAACTGCTTTTTACGTGTTCAATGATCACATTATTTTTCTCTTTTTTGACAAATCTGATAAAAGATCCATTCACATATAAAGATCACAGACAAACAATTTTGATATTATATATAAGCGATCCGTAGATTAAAAAAATATTACGCAATTAGCAAATTTTTGCAGATCTCAAAAATTCTAAATTCCCAACGTACAATGTCGGCGTTCATTTATTACGATCTATCCGATCACCACAGCGAGATGAGAAACGATCGCCCGAGCGTCGATGCCGCTAGTGTTCCGCACGTCACAACGATAATTAAACAGATCATTAGCGTCATTGCGATGCGACCGGTAGAAAACAGTAGCGAATCGCAACGCCTGCTGGCGCATACCGTTACGCGATGGTTGTGAGCCGATATGGTACTCTGACTAATGTGACCACGGTGTTGCACCTTGCAAATTGCTGCGGACCGCGGCTGCGCTGCTCGCTCTATGGACGCAGAAAAACTATCTGGCTGCGATTTAAGAGGCGCGCACCATCGCTCGCGTTCGGTGACGACTTCAGGACGATCACCCGGATCGTCGTCGACACCTGTCGCGCGGACATCGCCCCGGGAACAACGACCACAACGTTCCGCTTATTTATCTCGAAAAGTTTTGACGCGTCGCGCCTTTTATTAATGCGTTCGAAACGTTTTGGAAACGTGGCGCACATCGCGAGATACTCGATTTGCTCTGGGAATATTTATGAGAACTCGCGGTTTGGTACGTTCGAAGTTCGATGGGGTGAGTGTATCGGTTGATTCTCGTATAGCTGGAGATTGATCGAGGGAGGACTTTTATCGTTTGGCTTTTTGTGTACCTTTTGCTTCTGAAAGTTATGAACAACTATAGGGTAGCGTTTTGTATATGAAGTGAATTTCATGAAAATTTCACGAAGACCTTGTAATAGAAACTAAATGTGTTTTCAAGCAGAAGAGTCTATTATATTCTGTTCTCAACTTTTTAAATTGAATCTTCAACACGTTACCCCCACGTTTGCACGATGTTGATCAACCAATAGAATATTTAAATGCGCAATGTATAAGTTACGATACATCGAGCTTAAATATTAGTCGAAATAATTGAAAAATTCTTCGCATTACGTATTATAAAATTTCCATTTATATCTCATTTAAACAAAAAAATTCAAATCCATGTACCGCCCAACTTCGACTCCTCCCTACGTCAAAAAACATATTCGTATCCGTCGCTTCAATTAGCATCGCGGGACCTTGAAGAACGATAAAGCTTCAACACAATGGTCGAAGCAGCAAAAAGCAAAAAAGAAAAAAGAAAAATACGGGGGCGGGTGCTTAATTGAAACGCGAATTTCAGTCATTACTATTTCTCCAAACGCGACTCCGACGTCACAGAAAATTTCAATTTTCCGCTCGAGTTAGTAGATAATAACGCAAATATTTTTCCGTGTGACGGAAGTCCTGCCGTGGACAAAGGATTCCTTCTCCACCTCTTGGATCCCTCACCGTCCTTTTCCACCCTCTATCTCGACCAGCGCACTTTGCACACAGAAGAGAACGTCTGTGACGACAGAGAGCGCCGGATGCGCGATGCTGGCGTCGAAAGAAAGAGGGAAAGAGCAAGAATAGCAAGAAGGGGTCAAGAGGATGTCGGTGTCCAGGAGAGAGAGAACGAGCTCGAAACAAACGAACTGAACGGCAAGATCGGCGCCCGGTAGCGTTGCCATTCTATAAATATGTATAGCCAATATCCGCTTACATATTCGGTCATGGCACCGGGTAATATCGTCATGCAGATCCATGGTGGGGTTAAGGGTGGGTTTCCGGGGATCGGCGAGCACGTAGCGCGCTTTCCTCGGTTCCGCTGGATCCTTTGAGCCGGGGACCAGCCACGTCATATCGTACGAAAATATCTAATCTGCATGTGTTTACGTTTGACGTGTCGATAGCTGCGAGACCCGCTCTTTCGCCTCTTACTAGCTCGTGAATTGAATTACATACATACTAAGCTGAGATAGGACGAGACACCGTGATTCGTGAATTTTCGAATTTAGGAACAGGCCAACGAGGTAGAAGTAACGAAGAATTTTATGCACACGTGTTTGCGTGATTAAAGGGTTTCTATTTGGTTAAGATAGCTACTGATTAGAAGATACGTGGTTCCTTTGTATAATAATTTCTCAATAATATCATCCACCAAATGGTCGACTAAATAAATTGTAGATTGTAATTTCGCAATTTTACAGTGTAACGAAGCTTGGAAAACGTTAATAATTCACCGTCATCTTAACTTTCGATACAATCCGATACAGAACAATCTCTATCAACCATAACAAGTCAAGCTGCAACATGT
Organism: Bombus vosnesenskii; assembly: GCF_011952255.1. Lineage (NCBI taxonomy): Eukaryota > Metazoa > Arthropoda > Insecta > Hymenoptera > Apidae > Bombus > Bombus vosnesenskii. The sequence goes on from NW_022882923.1 coordinate 526,348, forward strand.
CTGCGCCATGACGCAATCCACGCGACACTGACGAACTCAAGCAGCAAAGAACACGACTTTAACAAATCGATACACCGAATATCCCAAGGGACACAGCACTCGTAGGCGGGTTCGCCAGTAGCAGCAAAGTCGACTTTGGTATTTTTCAATTAATTTTTTCAACAGGCTGAAGGAAGGCTTTTGGTCGCGCGTGCCGCGCCGAATATCGACAGGGTCTCCGTACATTGGCTGCGGTTATTCGCTCGCGGACACCGAGGCGAAGTGGCCCCGGATCAATCAGAAGCGGCCTATAATTAACGAGTTACGGCCGAGCCGGCGCGTTTGCATTAAGACGCGGCTTTTTGTCACTCGGTTTCTCGAGGGAGAAGCGCGGTCCGGCCGTAATTACCTCGGGCGGCAGACGGTTGGTATCCGAACACGTTAGAACCCGGTCGAGGCGAGAAGGAGAAAGAGAGAGAAAGCGAGAGAGAAGAGAGGAACTAGTCGAGTTTCTTCGCGGACCCTGCGGATTCGCCTCGAGGGCCGTCTCCACCCTCTCCTCGCACCGGTCCTCCACTCTCACCCTGGCGTGCCACTTCGATTGGCCATACTGTGTGGGTTTTTCTCGTTAGCAGCGGTGCCTTCGAGGCGAGAGTGCTTTCAGGGGGGCATAACACCGTCTAGAATCGTAATTAGTAGGCGTGAACGCACGCCTACCAGACACCGCGACTTCTTTCTCCGCTTCGACATCCGTTTGGCCTGTTTTGCGCACCTCTGCCTCGCGAAAACTATTCGTGAGGGGATCGGACGACACTTCACCCCTTGCTAATGAGGATGTGACGCCTACAAAATGGACTGTGATCGGGCCGATGCTGGCGATGTTCCTTTTGGTATGTTGAAAATTTTACCTGATCCGATTAAATGTCGATCCAATTTGTACGAGAATGATAGGTAACGAGAAAAATTAGTCACCTACAGTTATATAAATTATTTCTTCTTCGATAGTTATTGTTCGAGTAAAAGAACAAAGTATTCTTTCAGATAATTACTTGGATCGTCTTGCTGCATTCTGCAGCTTGTTATTTTCGAAAGATTTGCCCTATGTGAAATAGCGATATTTTAGACGCTTCGTAGAGATTCTTTACTTGTTAATGCATAATTACATTTGTATTCCAGACTGTTATGTTATATTTACATTGTAAAATCAATTCTTACGTATACATCTTTAATTCAGTGGCTGGAAGACTTCGCGATTAAGAAATTATCCAGTTCACAAGTGGCAGGAATAAGATAGACGACACTTCTATCCAATCTCTATAACCAATTCAAATTCACAGAAGATACCAGGGAGAAATTTTTTGTACTGATATCGAAACGATAATTTATTCTTGTAACTACAATTTATTCTCCGCAAAAAAATCCGTTCCAATCTTTTGGTTACAAAATGCAAGGCGAAAGAAATTCAAATATAAATGCGTCGTCTACCGCGCAGCCATTTACGATTCCTCCCTACCCAACCAAATGATCGGCTACCGAGTAAAATTACACGTTTTAGTGCGTTGCTTTTTCATAAGTCACCAACATCGAAATGCGTTTGGTTCTCCCGAGGGCAGTCGGCTGGAGCGCTCACGCATTCCTTTATCCATTATCGCTTCGTAGTTTCCTGGACTTCGACGCCCTTTCATCGCCTATCATCTTCATCTACCGCGCGCGCAAGAAACAGATGGGGACGGCTGACGTGCAGGGTACAACGTACTCTTCATTAATTTTCCGTTAGCCGCGGTTCGGTTGCGGCGAAACGATCTCTCTAGCGAAATACGTTTCACTCGGCTGCGAGACGGTCACCGGTCGGTTCGAGATCATTATCGATACGAAACGAAGTCATAGCGGCACCCTCTTGAACTGTTCCTTATAATGCTACTGATGTCGTCGCGATTGTGACAAAAAATGACGCGTATCCGCCGGAAGCAGTCTTCCTCCCTTCGGAGGCCCTCCATTACTTTGTACTTAGCTCTTTTTCCCCGAGGCTTGCTGAGAGAGATGATTCGTCGTTTCATGGCCGGCGGAGCCCGCGAATTGACGCATCTGCCACTGCCGTGACGAATTCGACGGCAAATTAATTGATCGCGATCCCGCGATCGGTCCACATAATTGCCAGTTCACGCGTTGCAATGACATACCTTGTTGATTACGGGTTATGCTACGGCTACCCGTGTCTCTTTCGCTAATTGCCCGACTTTATTTCATGCCGCCTATCTGGATATCGAATCACGCGAACAACAATACTGAGAAATCAAATGTTCATTTTCTTTTATCAAACGAAGATACAGAAGAGAAACATGTTAAGTATATTTTTATTGATTCTCTGATTTTAACGCCTATCATTGAACCAAAACCATGATGAAACCAAAGATACCTGATAATTATCAAGGCAAGCGATATTTTAATATCTTTATACAATTCTTCTACTATGGGATTGATTATCAACAGAATCTCAAGGTAGTTATCCTATAGAAGAAAACAGGAAATATGATTTATCGTGTTTTGTGGTTTTCAGGTGAGACGAAATTATTAGATATTGCTATTGTTTTCACTCTTATCATGATTACCATAATAAATCAAAGAATAGGCGTAATTAAAAGAGTGCGACTAAAAAGAAATACAAATGCAAAAATTCGCTTCGATGAACTATAATATAGTTGCTTCTCGGTTGAATTTATGTTGATAGATACGAATTATCGATCATTGTAGAATAGATTGTGAGGAAAATTACATGTACCTTTCGGTTGTAATGATAGCTTATCCTAACACGATTCCGTAATATGCATCTTAATTTCTATACGGTTCAGTTATATCGCGGATATTACGTTAACTATACGTTATACACGGGAAAAGATTTATTTTGAGCTTAAGTATCCTATAAATAGGGCCTAATGATCGGAAGAAGCAAATTATCGAATTTTATATTAATTAGCAAGGAATTAATAGGAAAAGAAAGGAATATTTCCTTTTATATTAATATACATTGGGAAATATTATGTTCTCCAAATTTTAATAAGATGAAGTTAATAATAAACATTGACAAGTAAAAGAATTTTCCTTTGTAACTACTGTACAAAGATCTCTGAAACGATACATCAATTTGTATATATTTGTGTACTCGTATCTACTTTATTAACAATCTTTGTTACAACAATATGTTGAGTGCAAAATAAACTGTGTGTCAATAAAAATGAGTGTAAAAAAATAAAGTTGTATATTTTATATAACATACGAAGTATAATTTGTTACTTATTTCAACATCTGTCTGCAATGTGTATCTATTTTATTACAAATTCAAATTTTTCAAATGTTCCACGATACACTCGGTACTTTGCATCACTATCGTAACATCAACATATCTCTATTTGCTTAATTCACGTGCTTTAATATCTTCCGACGAGCTTTGCTTACCAATGACTCCCATACGATATATCTTATTAAAAATTCAGAATGTTCAAATGTTCTACAATATACTGGGTACTTAGCACCGCTATCGTAACATCAGTTCATATCTTTGTTTAATTCATCCGAGTGCATTAACACACCCCAACGTTGTTGCTCATCAAAGACTACAATGGCGCCACTGGCAGGTCTAGCGTCTATCATCAACTGACGCCATCGCAGTCCCTCCTTAACATTCACATAATCGAATATCTCATACATCAAACATTCCATATAATAATCTATACAACCAACGATTAATTTTTTCCAAATTATCCACTCCAAACATAAAATCCTTGCCTTTGTCGTTCCATCGTTGGAAAACTTCGTTCGAACAAACATTAGCTTGTCGCTTTCTCAGACAGTTTGTCGATCGATCGACGGCGCGTTTCACCGCGGACGTTTCCCCGGGTTCGCAGAATCGGCACAAGAAAGAGTGAAAAGCGGTGCGTTACGCACGAGACGCTCGAGACGCGCGTGTGAACGCGCAGCGCGTTCCTACGCATAAATCATTCCACGCTCGCGTAGAACACAGTAGCTGGCGCAATTGTTATGCTAACCAGTCGACCAGTATCTGCTCTTATATAGCCTATGTTTCCTGCTCGACCACCTGTTACCCTCTCGAACCACGACCCCGGTAACGTTCGACTCATCCGTCCCGGTTCGGCACGTGTATAATTGCCCTCGCTCCAACTCCTCTCCTCTTCACTCCGTTCCGCGCCACGCAGTCACGTCGCGATTTTCTTTTTCCATTCCTGGCTCTCCGTGCGAGCTCTCCACGGCGTAGCGCATTTTTTATTTCTATATTTTCTTTTTCTCTTGCTTTTTTTAGCTGCGCATTAGCGAATATTGATTGAAACCGGTAGTTGAATTATTCAGTGCGCTCCGTTGAATTCCTTCATGAAACGCATACGCGCGCTCGGTAATTGTGGCATCGCACGCAGAAAATTTATTGCTATAGAAAGTTTGCCTCAAGTTTAGGAGCTCCTTGATCGAGATGATAAAAATCGAGTTGCTGATAGATCGGTGAATGTTTACGCAGCGGGTTTCGTTTACTTTACACGTTTCAATTCAGTTACGAACCTTTGGAGACGCGAATTTCGTAAGTTTCTCAGGAAATGACCAGTTGCTCGGTTGGATTCCGTTGCAATTTAGTATCAATTCTACGAGATTATTGTAGACAAAGTTTATGTTGTTAGAAATGTATGTTATTATTCGTTAATAATATTCTGATCCTCTAATTTTATTTTATAGCGGGATGACGAAGAGGTATTATAGTTAAACAGATGGTTACCGAACAGTGATCGATTAGACAGAATGTCATGGGCGAATAATGTACTTCTTCTGAGTAATAAGTTTGCATACTCTTTGATTAATCGCAATAATTAGCATTATGGTAGTTATAATACGCTATCCAAGTGACTAAATATGTAAATAGAAATCAAGATATCTCACTGAAGAAACGAAACGATCCTGTTTCATTATACTTCTCATTACCACATAGATTAATGACTATCGTCATAAAAGTGTATTTACCGAATTCATTAAAAGTTTCATCGAATCTGGCAGATCCGATCAAAATCGTTCCAAAATTCATAATAATATTTCACATTGCAAAGTTTTTCACAGAATAAATCCTATCTAATGCCTGTAATACCATGGAGTGTGCTCATAAAAAGCCTCGGTGCTTCCATGAAAACAGTGAATTGTTTCTTAATTTCCCGAGGCCATTGTTCACGACGAAGGGTCCTCGCGATTGTGCTGCAACGCGATACCGGACGATACACTTTATTGCCCCCTCGTTTTTACAAATGGATCCACAAGTTTGCCCGATACTTCGCCCTTTTATCACGGGCGAACGCACGGCTTCATTTCCCACCGGCTAGATAAGAATAATGGACCATACGAAGGTGTTTCCTCGATCCCTATCTTAATAACTATCTGTTTCGCGAGTAACGCGTAAATTACGGAGGATAAACTTACGAAGGAATTTAGAAGAAAACGATGCTATCGATATCGTGGATATTATCAGGCCATTACGCCATTCCGACAACCAACAACATGGCTGGTACACGAGGCTCTCTTCAACTAGCTTGCTGAATTATGTATAATGATGAGCGCGCGCGCGTTCGAACAATGACTGGCCTCTTTAACCGCATTGTTCGACTTCTGGACAGGCAACCACGGCCATAAAAGTTCCTCAAGAAGATGCGCCGTCAAGATCGTCAGGGAAACAAATGACGCCTGTGAGCCTTTTAATTGCAGCACCTGCTCTCTCGTACGGCCTCTGCGAAAACGCGGAGGTGATAATTTTTCTTCTACAGCTGTTCGATTTCGTTTTCAACCGCGTCATCGACGAGCCAGTCGTAAAAAAAAACGGAGCCACTTCGTGCACTGTTATGGTAGCGACTACCACGTGACTTGGACCTACTTTTCCACTCGAAATGCCTGATGGCTTTGTGCTGCAATTAGTGAAATTGCCCCCGTGACGATCAAGATTGTCGGAACGGTGGTCAATTTATTGGAAATTTCACGTTCGGACTAATTTTAATCTAAACAGGTAGAACTTGTTGAATAGAATAGCTAATTATTGGAATAGATATACAATTTTCTTTCGCGTCAAATTGAACTTAAAATTGAAATATTTCCGACATTTTCGTCGCAGTCGTACTTTCGTGTCGTTAAAACATTTTGTAGATTATCAGGATGAAGTATTCTAGTAACGTTGGTTCCCAATTTTTTCGAGAATTTCATATTGAATCACCAATACGAAATTTAAAATTGCAGCCGTTTTACAGTCACAAAAGTAGAAGCGCATTAACATATGGAAAAAGTCCATCCGACTGGCGTGCAAGCCAATCAGTCACCGTCTCCGTCGTCTTCTGTTTTTAATATTCCACTAGATAGCATATTAAAAAATATGATGGAGCAGGAATAATTTCTTCGTTAGTCATAGTAAATAATCACCGATCTCGTCCGACACGATTTATGTAAATCAGTACTTCCTTCTTTCTCATCGAAGACACGAGCAATAAATATCAACGTCAAAGAACAAATAATTGAAACATTTAGAAAAAGATCATTTAGACGTGTATTCTTATTTTAATGCTAAGAATTTGCCGTATTACGTTACGAATACTGTATTCGGACTCGCTTGTTTTAAATCAAATAAAGAACCTTCATGTAGAAATACCAAATATGCCTGTTGGTTTCTGTTACCTTCCTTCCACCGTACGTGTGTCCATCGGTTTTCTTTCCAGGTGCACCGAACCGCAAAGCAACGTAGAGGGGTTCCACGAAGAAACGCGCAACCAACGCGACTAATCATCGACGAGATATTTATTTTCTATTATTTCGTGGGAATCGAGCAACGCGCCGCTTTCCTTCTCGATTTAGAAGCCCTCGACTCGCCTATGCTCGATGACGGATTTTTATTTTCGGTATCGCGTTTCCATCAGAAAACCCTCGCGCACCTTTCTTCCTTGACGTGTTCCGAGGATGAATCTCCTGCTCACCTGTCACGTGTCTATTAACGACTCTACTCGCCACTCAACGATCCCAAATTAGCACATACAATTGCTGTTTCAGAAGGAATTTTGTATCGCGAGTCGGTTCTTTGTCTTCGACGTGTAAACTTTTTTCTAAATATCGTAGAATACTTTTTTTACATATAAACATATATCTATTGTATCTGTAGCACAGTTCAATCAAAATGTAAATAATTGTAGAATAACTTAGTTTCATTAAAAATAATATGCTCCCTGTTTTAAGTGAAAAATCACCAGCATTGAATTTTACGAATCAACTTTGAATTATTCCAATTTCCGCATAATTTTACATAAGCTCCTTCAAATGTCAATTTTATACTTCCGACAATTTTCACGATGCCTGATTCAAGATTTAAAAGATTTAGAAAGGTTTCGTGAATATCGCAACGATTCGTATCCTAATTCAAATTTTGCACCAACCTAATAAATTATTACGAACTACACGGAAACTAGCAATTATTACATTTCGATTACCGGCTCAGACGTGATGAAGAAGGGCACGACGGTAGATCAATCATTCGAACGTTCGATTACGAACATAGTCAGGTCTGAGAAGATACGAATGCGTGCGATACGTTGCGTGGTACATATACACGTTGCGTGATACGCAGGCGATTGGTTCTGTGGGAACTCGTCAGCATTGACGAACCCCGTTTATCAACCTATTTAGATACCCAATTGCCGCTGGCTTCTTCGGCAGATGGAGATATTCTGGGAGATTCATGGCCACTCGTGTTTTGTTCTACGAGGACTTAATTACATCTGTGTGCCCGTAATGTTATATTGCGAATTGTTCCACTAACGGTCAAACTGATACTAACTTTGTGGCCGAACATAATTAAAGAAAATAATTAAAGAAAAATTTCTAGATACGAAATAGCGGATTTTAGAATTGTAACGCATCATAAAGATTAACGTTTGTAACGTATGTAAAAACATACAACGAAGATAATAACAATACTAAAGCTATTATCTGTTACGTGAACTTGAGTCGAGCTTAATATAGGTATGTATACGCTTCTGTCGCGGTTTCCAACGAATCAGGGCGAAATTGTGAAGGCGCTCGGCGTTACATTAAGAAACAGGAAGTCGATTTCTAAACGATGCCGTCGGAATCATTAAATGATGCCAATTAAAAAAGATAATGAGCGGGATTCATTACTCCCGCGAACAAAGATTCCATGCCCGTTTCGTAGAACGCCGTGGCAGGAAAACCGCAGCTCTGACGCAACGAAATCCAGTCGAATAGCATCCACAATGGACGCAGATCGAGAACATCGCTATTAGAGATAATAGAATGTGTAGAGTAATTTTCCCACAGTCACAGGCGAAAACACGCGGCTTTCCTACCTTTCACCTAATGCCACATTTCACATGTGTTCGCTCGGTAAATCCACTATTGAATGCTACGAATTAACGCGGTTAATACGAGCAGAGAATTGTCGAAGATACCGTTCCGAAAATCTACGCGAGTTCTTAAACCGCGTTTTCCACGGTTCTTTCGCGGAACCGATAATTAATAGATGAAAGAAAGCGTGTATTCTCGCATTATGCTCGCGAATACAGTTAGCCTAACAATTTCCAAAATCTTCGTCCGAGCGAAACGACCGACAATTTTCCGCTTTTTCGTCACCGGAGAATCCTTCGGCAAACTTTTTTCCAACGGTATCAAGAACCGACACGGACGCTTCCAACTTTTTCACCACGCACGCCACACTGTCGCCAATCGTACGCCGTTGCACGCTACCGTGCGGTTTGTCGAGTTTTCAACCAGATAAAGTAGAATGTATTGCGTAAAACGATTCCCTGCACAGTTATTCCAAAACAGAATTTAGAAAATAGCTTGATAAATTTTAATCTTTGCATGGTCTTTCCTGTGAGCTTCCGATACAATTTTTCGCCGAGATAGTTTCACTGAATTACACAGTTGAGAACTAATATTAACAAAATTAGCAAAATACAGTAGCAAAATTTTACGAATCAAAAGTTGCTATCGCTAGTACATTCTTTTGTATAAATTGTAAAATTCTAATTGTTTGTATAACAGTTTGTAATTTATAACCTATAATTTGTCACTTGTCAATTCGTCGTTGTTATTAATTAGTAAATTATTGTGTAAGAGTGTCCAAGTTAAGTTTAAATACAATGGTGTTCAAAAATTAGAAACATTGTAGTTTTGTAATACGTAAGATGCTTTTATGACGAGAGATAGATCTTTCGTATGTATTTTATATGTTTTTTCGATGGTATTGATACGTTGCATGAATCATAGATGTGACTTCAAAATTCTACATGTGAAAGCACGTCGTATAAAAGTGTGTTTATTTTATCTTTTAGTAAAATACATATAATCATTAAATGTGAATACACTTCCAAATGAGAAAATATCTATATAAAAAGTCACATTTACAATCCGAAAATAAATTTTGAAGTCACAGTGTAATTCTAACCTTCCAGGTTATGTAACCTCCTAAATGAACTTTCTTCATTACCGACTAAGAAAACTACAACTAATAATAATTAAAGAATAATTTCTATTTCACTTACCATTCATCTTGAACGAGTTGAGAACATTTCATCAGTCGAATTACATCCAGATGAAGCCAATCCAGTAACACCAAAGAACGATCTGTGATTCTTCGAACGAAGGGGAGCACAGGCGTTTTCGTCGAAAGAGTGATGTCCGCGAAAGCAATGAAACACGTTTTTAATTACTTTTCATACTTTCGTGCGATAAACGAGGCGTTGACTGTCTGTTTGTCGTTGTCAGGAACAGCAATATGCATGCGGGTCGGGTTTTAAATAAACGGTTGTCTTCCCCTTTGACTTTACGATAATAGGTTTGTTTGCATTCCAATTTCAAGAAGTTTAACACTGTTTTTTACACTTTACACCGCACTGTTCGTCGCCGAACTAGATCCAGCTTTCACCGGTTCAATGAATTTCGATTCGTTTGCTTTTCTTTGTTCGTATTACCACAAGAACAACGCATTCACAATTACGACGCGCAATTATATCGACGACGCGTTACACGAAGTCTTCCGAACGACTGTTGTGTCGACGAGACGAGCGAAGAGATCGATTTAGTATATCGACGTTCGAGAATCGAAGTATTTACACGAGTGAATACACGGAGCTATTGAGTGTCAGAGATTTTCAAACTGCGTAAATATTCTTCTTCTCTTAATTTTATTATTATTATTATTATTATTTTATTATAATTTATTATTTTAATATTGATAACATTTTCGTAGCTTTTCGATAATTAATATTTAATTTTCTCATTTAGATAATAATCACTGGAATCAACATACTTCTATCGACGAAGAAATTGACGAATTCTCGGATGGTGTTTGGAGGTTGGATATTTGAGTATACGTAATTTATGCCTCTGTGGACAGAAGAATCTCCACTGTGTGCAATGATGCGATCGTGATGCAACAATCTGTGAGTAAATATTGAATATGCATGCACGTTACATTACTAATTTCTACTTTTACAAAATAGAGTCGTTCGAAATTAACCTTAGAATACAAACGTTATTCCACATTCCTTTGACATAAACGTTCCATGTAATCGATAATCAAACATCGATATAATCGATATCACTTGCGATAGACAGAATCTTTGTCAGTCATGAAAATTATTAACGTCTGTATTGTAAGGTTAAGATTGATTGAACAAATTGAAATTTATTAAACTTTAAAGAGATGGTGAATATTATATTACGATACTTTTCTTGATACAAAATTAATTCATGCGTGTAATCAAATATTTTGATGTGGTTTTCGTTTTGACTTAAAAAAGTGATTAATGATCTGGTATTATTATAATATCGGAATCTATTTGTACGTTATTACAATTTCTCCATTACAAACACGAATAGTTCATACCAGATATATTAGGTTGCCCAAAAAATTTCTTTTGTTTCATAAAATGATAATAGATGAACAATTTCTGTTTTATATTATTTTATTGTATTAGGTGTGATTTATTTCGTTATATTTCTATTATTATGTTCGTGCATAATCCAGTAAACCAATACAAAACAAAAGACATTGTGTGTCTATTATTTCCTTATAAAACGAAAAGAACTTTTTGGACAATCTAATACTATACTTACAAACTGTTAAGTCTGAAGCTAACTTAATGTCGGTTCATCAGGAAAGGCAGGGAACTCGAAAACAATCTCTGTTCCTTTCAGATTAATACAATATTTAGGGCCTCCTATTTTACGGTCTGATTACGATCCGTAGTATCTCTGAAAATCGTTCAGAAATTCGGCAGTGGTCCGTTGTTATGAGATCGTAATAACGCATCGCTTTTCGAAAGTTTCGCCCCCGCCGAAACGTGCGTTGTGATTAAACACAATGTGCGCCGTGAAACACAATGGAGTAATAATATTCCGGTGCGGCAGACGGCGCGAGATTTGCGTGCTGAATGAAAAAGTTACCAACAAGCAAAATTCCCGCGAATTCCGACAAAAGCATCGGGGCCGAGTCAGGACGAGAGAGAGTGAGCAAGAGAGAGGAAGGGAGAAAGAGATTGAAGAATGAAAAGTACCGAACACCGCCGTGTGTGTTCGGAACACGCCGCTGGCCAGGTTTCTATCGTAAAGCCTCATTATCGTTGTAATTATCAGGCAAAGAATATAATGTGAGACGGTGGCGTGTCAGAATGCATTCAATATCGGCCTCCCTTATACAAAGTTAATCCCCGTGTCTACGTGGAAGTCGTACGAGTAACTGCAGACCGCACCGCGAGGGAAGGAAAAAGGTTCGTGTTTCCACTAAAAATTATGATTTTCGAGAATAATGATCGAATTTAATTTAAAATATCCAGCGGTTAAAACGAGGCTCTGTTAGTAATTTATTAATTATCCAGCATTACTTAACAGGATTTCTATAATAACGCCACACGAGAGAGAGAACGACTCAATTTTTCGCCATGAAAATTAACGCATCATAACGCAACACTTGAAAAATCATTAAAACCAGAATATATTTCATGATACCGTCGTGTTCCGTTTCAACTCTTCATCAACGATCATTAAACACAATACGCCGCGATATCAAGTTTTATTTAATCATCCGTATCTCTTGCTAACAGTCCTGCAATCCATGTGAACGACTCAATTTCCATATACGGATACACACGTATACTCACATACTTACGTAACATCGGTGTACATACATATCGACTTTGTAACACGTTCGCAACGTCGACCGTGGACGCTCTTAAATTCATGCTCCTCCCACTTCAAATCCGAATTGCAATCGCGCAATTAACGGGTGCAATTAGAGTCTCCGATATCAGGACCGATATTATAAAGCACTCTAATTGTCTCGTTGACTGAATGGCTCGCACAGCGCGCGTGCGGCATTGGTGAAATCGCAATCGTCAAAACGATCGTTCTGCCGACGTCTCACGCAAACTCTTCGATCCAAGGTATCTATAACTGCCCACCCTCTCCACCGTGGTGCCGCGGACCAGTTTACTCGACCAGAGGCGTGGGTGGGCAGCACGAAACGGCCCTAGAAGCCTCTTAATCGCACCCCGTCCGAGTTTCAAAGTTTACGGGTTAAAGACCGGCTGGGTTATTAATGCACGGATTCCGTGATACAACAGTCCGGTCAATATATCGCGCGTTTCCGAGCGATTCCTCGCTATAGAGAAACGCAGCACCCTGTCTCACCCCTTTGTGCGAGGCTGTCGACCGATCGAAGTATATCGCGTTTTAATAGTCGAGCGAGGAATCGAAGGATGATAGAATTATAGAACATTCTTGTTCGATGAACATGATACTTATCTTTACTAGCGAATAGAAAAGGATTCATTTTTAATTTGGTGTTTTTCACAAGTATATTTAGATACACGTTACACATGGATAGTTGTAGTGTTAGAAAAATAATAAATAACGAAAATTGTTTAACGTGTCAATCCTTCGGAGCTCCGAAAACGGATAAGAAACTCTCTTCCCATCCGAGGATTATCAAATTCTCGACGCGTCGCTCGTCACAGGACGAACACTTTCCCGAGCGAAATTTCACATCCTCTCTTCGCATCCTAAATGTTCTTCGACTACAACGTTACCGCGTCGCGTCACTTTTATTGCGAATTCTTCTTTTAACACCCTCCTAACGGCCGGGACACAAGATATTCCCTGGTCCCCGGTATGAAAACGCCAGTCCCGTTCGCACGCCTCCTTATTCCCATGCATAGGACCGGATCTCGATGTCACTACGAGACGAGTCTCTCTCTGTTCCACGTTTCAACGACGCTCGTATGGCTCGCGTGCGCTCATTCGAAGCGGATAATATTCAATTTCAGGCACCTCTGTGGGCCCGTGTGGCAATTTACGCGTTGCACCATGCCTGGATCTGCACAGCTCTCGTAGCTGGTGGCCAGAAGTAGATGCGCGCCAAGTGAAAAAAATTGAACTCCGAGGTTCTCTCTTCCCATAATGGCGGAACGTCGCGAGCGAGCCAACTTCAAACCAGGTTTCTTCGATCCTTCGTCGAGTTTACAACGCTGTGCCCTTCGAGCTCGCGTAAACGGCGATAATTGCACACGCAGTTGCAGCAAGGACGCCTCTGGAATCGCGTGCACATTCTCGTTGAACACGTGCAAGTAACAGCATCGAACGTCCGTTCGAGCTGAAGTTCGGACTAGAAATAGGCGCATCCGTTTTATGGCCGCGTAAAGAGCATGGTGAACGCAGTTATACCGCGATCCTCCTGGCAAGGCTCGTACTCGGAGAGAGCCTGCGGAACGCCAGATGCGTTACGACTAGCCAACGCCGGCTTGTCAATTATTGAAATGAGCTAATTATCGTTTTCTCGAGCCTCACGGGCGGACAGCTGCACCTTGCTCGCGCGTTTAGACAAGGAAGGGGAGCTGGGTTCTTGGCTGTATGGCCCCTGCCTGTCTGGTCGAGCGCGTGCTACACGTCGCGTCATTATCCTTAGAATGCAACGGCCGCTCCTGGAACTGCTTATTCCGACATCTTTCAGAGGCATTCCATCGAGCAAGTGCACACGTCGATGGGGTAATTTATTAATCGGTTCGCAAACGGACCGTGTAACGAGTTTCGCCGACCTCGTTCGTCCGTGATTCTAGAAATTTTCTATATATTCACGGAAATTCTTCCAGTGAAAATATATGCAAGATGCAGTGGTACAAGTTATTACCCGGTTTCTTTCCTAATAGTCTATTCGTTGATATTCATAAAGAAAGATTATTTAAATTATATTTGTAGAAAGTTTTAAGAAGTTCTACCTGTACAATTGCTATTACAGTTTCAATTACGTTACCGTCTTTTAAACCATTTATTTTTTTACTAAAATTCAACTTCTCTATGGCAGTTCTTTTTGATACTTAGCTCGATCATAATCTGGTACTTGCGAGATAATATGAGACAAGGAAACAAGTAGACATACTGTACCTAAATCATATTAACAAGGAGTAGCCGTTTATAATACCATAAAATCATCACAAACAATACGTTCAACGACTTTTTAGTCCACAACACCACTCGTATCTCATCAGATACGAACATAATCAATCTATTAACCCATAACGTTTAATCTGGCACAACGTATGTATAGCTATCTCGTAGAACGAAACAGAATTTTCTAGTTAAAATATGACTGGCCTCGGTATTGAATCCCGCGTAATCTGCGCAAAGACCAGGTGATCCGAAGTGGTAAGACGTCGCCGGGGAGAAAGCTAGAACTCGAGGGGGTCGGAATCGTTCGACTAATGGAACAAGAACGAGGGGTTTGCCGGAGAAGAACCTTATTTCGCTCGTTTATCCGCGGAGTGCAGATTCTTAATAGAATACTCGATGAATGTATTTCTCTTACGAGACTAAGACCGGTTAGGAAGGACCGAAGAACGGTGACGTGGGGACAGAGGGGGTGGTCGACGGAGGATGAACGGGGGTGTAGACGAAGAGAAAAGGGAGAGGGTGTGTCTCAACGCGATAATAAATCTGTGCTTAGCTGTACGACAATGGGCCGGACGGAGAGAACGGAAAGAAGGGTTTAAGCCGCGTCCTACTTACGCGACGGGGATACTCTCAAATGGATCGTGCCCGAAGACCAGATTAATCCGCCAGGAAAACGGATTCTGCGAACGATTCGGTCCGGTGAATATAACCGCGTTTGATTTTCGTGCCTGTGAAATTGTTCCTTTTATTGAAAACGTCCCACGGTTTAGACGCCCCTAGACAGCGTTTAATTAAATTTCTTAATGGGTTTGTTTTAATCGTGAACTTTGCAGTTCCTTATTTTTGATATCAAAGGATGATCAAAGATCATATTTATGATCTGATAATATACGCACTCTCACATTGCAGTATAAATTATTGAAGGTTTGGCAAGATTTTAATAAGCAAAGAATTATATTACAATTATGAAATGAAGCCATTGTTTATATTATAGAGAGGATCTTTTCACATTCTACTTTTGCATTTTTTAATTTTTCATCGAATCAGAAGTACCCACATTTATGTCTATAGTTTTACAAACTACTTCTGTTTCTTTTCTACTACAATAAATTCCTCCGATCAATTATTCCTTGATTTATCTGATATAATATGATTTTAAACAATTAAAAATTAAAAAATTCAGCACCGTATCTTGAAATACCTAAAGAAATAGATACGCAGCGTTCTGTAGCGTACACTCGAACCACTTGGGGAATAGCCAAGTGACATCGTAGTATATCCCCTTTACGATAATTGTCACGAACACCTCGGATCGAAGAATCGAAGAAGCTACCGATGCTTAATCGGCCGTCCTTTATCACAGCTTAATAGCTTTGAAGAAAAACCTAGAAAGCCTAGACCGCAGATGCGGCTCAATCAATGTCGCATACTCGAGGCCGCACGCTCGACCTAGCCAAGGTCGGCCAAGAGTTACCTGCATTCTACGTGTTCTTGCCGTATTCGCTGGTATAAGGCAGGTGATCGCCGCTGTTCAGGTGACCACTCCTCGAGAAGGGTAACACTGAACCGACGACATTTTCTGGATAAGCGGAGAAATTCTCTCGCTTGCTACCAACATCTACCTCAATTGTCTACCGAGGTCGAAGAGCTTCGTAACGACAAAACGACCATCTGCTAACGATTCAACGAAATCTTCATTTTCGTCTAAAATTTCGTCATCGATTTATGACGTTTCCAAATGTTTCGATATACGTACGAATCGATCAATTTTTCAAATCGCATGTTCCATCAATTATATGTTTCATCAGTTAAAAATTGAGTGAAATAATTTTCTACATTCTGAATCTATGCTACGATTGAAATAATTTGGTTCACGAAAAATCATAAAGGCAGGTATGTGTGAAGCGTGCGCAGAACACCAGGAAAGCTCATCATTGTGACCGGTCGGAAACCGGTCGATGAGGTACGACAGGCATGTTCGAGAAATGCCGTCAGCCAGCCAGCTGATCCTGGGAACAACGCCCCGCGACCATTTCTTGCTGGAATTAGGCCTTCTTGATTTAAGGCCGGCCGCCAGGTTTCTCGCATCGGCAAGGGTAGCTCCGATTCCACCAATTCGATCGGGTCTTCTATTTAAACTTCTCCGATCCAGCCAGTTGATGAACACCGAATGGAATAATTTTTGTTCTAGAAACGTCAACGACAGAGCACGAAACTTTCGAAAACTTCGGCTCAACTTTGCTCTCGTTTCATTGTGCAATTGGCAACAGAGTGAAATTTCTTTCGTTGCAATACAGCGGTTAAACCTTCACACGGTTTTAAGTTTTTTAATTAATTTCCGTTGAAATTGCTCGATTTCGTTCGTGATACTGTGCTTATTGATTCAGTGCCAGGATATCTAAAATAGAATAGAATTGCCGAATCTTGCTTCATACGTGTTATCGACAATTACATGTTAAATGTATCTTATTTTATTTAAAGATGAATATTTCCATTCATAAATTTATTATTATTTCATATCAGAGTAGTCAGATTTTAAATTGAAGAGATTGAAAATAGAATTTTCCTGGACTAACTCTCACGTGAATTTTGTGACACAAATATACTTTTATTCGACTTTGAGCTCCATATCTACAAGAGAGATTCTTTTGATTAGAAGACAATTACTTTCCTCGTTGGATATAATGGCGCAATTCGTCGTATAGAGGAGACGACGACGCGACGGTTCAGGCGAAACCAGACGGTACTTGAGAAAAGAAATTCGTCGAATTGCTTGTTGTCAGCGTGTACAGGTGAGCGATACCGTCGTTTGAGAGGCCGTCGGCCGGGTAGTTCCCAAGACCGTGTGTCGATTGGTCGGGATTGTTTGTGAAATTCCTTCGATAGTATTCGATGAATCTATCGAGGCACGTCGTCCGCGATTCCGAAGGAGTCGGTATGCCGGTGCCGGTCGTTAGGCGGGTCGTCTTTGCTATCGAGAGCCCGCGGATAAAACCGTCTTGGGAATCCCCTGGGCAAACGTCACTTAGACCACAACATGCCACCAACCAACCTCCTTCTTAATTGTTTACGCAATAATTAAACCCACTAAATTGTCGTGCGGTTCAACTCACTAACTAAGAAATTAGTTTTTCTAATTGGTTGCCCGAATCTTATAAAGTGAAGTTTATTTCTTTAAATTGACTTAAATCAGGTTTGTAGTGCCAACGCCAGATTCCACTTCATTTTTTAAAATATATCTATTAAGATATATGTTTATTACATAATTTTATAAATGTGATTAGGTTTTCATAAATGTTAACTAACTGAAAGTGCTCCATTTAATTGATTCAAACGGGATTATAATGATTCACCAGAAAAGCTTTCAATTTTTGTTTCTTTCTGCTACTCTGCACTTTTATAGAAACATTATAAATTATCATAAATTCTAGAAATAACATACCAATAAATTTTAACGATATAACAGTTCCTTGTTCATTCTTGGGAATTTTACTACCGAAGATGAATATCCTCACGGTATTTCGAGCTCGATTTTCTTTAATCGACAGTTGTTACGATGGTAATAACTCTCTAACGAGATGGAGAATTATAAAGTCGATCCGTGGAGAAACGCGGTCGGATTTTTCGGCGAAAAAGCGAAGGATCTTTCGAAAGAGACCGGCGACAAAGGGGCATGAATTTAGAGAGGAGATATTTTAATACGACTCTTTGCCAGGGCGGTGGAAAGCGTTTCGGAATAATTGCGACGACAACGGAAGTACTTCGTCGATAGACAGAACATACACGACTCTTTCCACCCTTAACCGGGCGGAGGTCTGCAGAGGTTTTGAGGGACTGAGGGGGTAACTTCCAACGTTCAAACAAATAGGAACTTTGTTTGCCGAGCGTACAATAGGTGGAAACCGAATGATATGTCTAACTAAATACGTTACCGTACCGGTATCAAAGGGAGAACCGAACCTTTATGATGGTTTCTGGTTGGCTCGCGTCTCCGCAGTTTGCCGCTCACCCTTCTGTGGTTGCGCGTATCTATACGTGCACACGATCCTCCCGTAGCCTCATCCTGCCCTTGCCATCCTACGAGAGCGCACAGACACAACGGCATCGCTTTCCGGGCGATGCATCAATTGCAAAATTGAAATTTCAGCATCAACAATAATTACCATTGTCACCGCACCGACGGCTGCTTCTCGTTCGTTACCGAATCGAAAGTGGTTCTCACAGAGTCTCTTGCCTCTCTCGTCATCAAGAATTCGACTTATAGATTACGTGATTCGCTAGTCACCTGTATCTGATTTTATTCAAGTCGCTGCTTTTAAGTTGTTTCGAATTACTTCAAATATTTCGTCGTGTGTTCTCTTTTATCCTATGCGCCAGTAGGTTGTCACAAAACTTCTTCTGAGTTTTTATTTCGATCAAGCGATAGTTAGATACAGCGCAATAGAAATATAAGAGAAAGATACATTTTTATCTTTTCTTTGCCTCGTTTTCTTCCTCGTAAGGCTCAATGGAGTTTCTTGAAAACATCCTACGGAGTAAGGTGAGAACCACTGAAAATTCAGAACATCAGCAAATGAAACTTTGCCTAAAGGCTCAGAAACATCGCGAAATAGGTAGCTGCTTCAGGCAGCAACGCATCAGCGTTTCCTGATGCGTCCCCCGACCATGTATCACGAGTAGCTGCCGTTTCCGGTTTATCTATCGAGCCGTTGAACGGTATGACAGCCAGCTCGTCTACACGCTAATATGTCAAAGGCAGGCAGAGTACCGAAGACAATTAGCGCAGCGATTCTACGAGACGGTAGCTGCTACTCTCCCAAAGTCCTCGTTTCGGTTATTTGGAAAGTCGACTATGACTCCCGGTTGCTTCCTTCGTTCCGAATGAAAGGCTAAATGCGAGTCCTTCCTGTACGAAGGTGCTTCATCCTTCAACCCTTAACGGAGTACGTGTATCCCAAGAAAATTGCTGCCTTTGTCTCATCTTTGCGACTGCCAAACCTGTTCACCGTATTTATCGTAACGAACGAGACGATTTTTCAATTATTTGGTAGCTGATTCCGGTTCCGCGGATAGTAGACGCAAATTGCTCACTTAAAATTCCTATTTTAAGGTTCTCTCTTTTTCTTCAGAGAAATCAGTTGGCACTTTTTCTCTTGCAATTAATTATTTGTTATTAATTGTATATAATACGTGGTTTATGTTCGAATTCACACTTTAGAAAGAAGTATCTTCTTTGATCCCTTAAATGATCTTTAATAAGGTGTCGAGATTATCGATACAATCCTTCATATTCCCGAAAACTCCCCCAAAGCAGCGATGCGAACAGACACAAGCTTAAGCCAGATTACAGAACGCATCTGACTCCCACTTGCAGTAATCTCGTATCACGTGACAAATATGTCAAGCGGATTGAAACAAGTATTTTGTACATGATTGAATGCCTCATAGCTTTATCTCCAAACGAAAGCAGCTTAAATCCCATATATACCAAGCTAAAAAACGTGGTTTCGAGTTCGCTAGCGTAATATTGCAAAAGCCACCGCACAATACACATTACGCGCTATTCGTTTTAAAGCTCCACATACCTATACAACCTCGTATCACGAGTTTCAACAATATCGTCATATCGCATATCTACATACATCTACCAACATCGTTAATTCCATTTCTACCGAGTATTCCACCGAGTATTCCACAGAGTATCCCAGCAACAGGATCCTTCAGTGGAATCCTTTTCCTCGCGGTCATATCCATCGACTGTAGCCATTCGTCTTTCTTGAATGGCAATCGATGGTCGCGCTCGAGATTCGAATTCCAGCGAGCCTGTAAGACGATTATCGCGCGTAGAGGTAAGCTCTCTCACAATTAGAATCAACGCATCCATTGGTTGCGAGCGAATCTCGGGCCGGGGCGCGAGACAAAAAGAGAGAGAGCTCGCGTGGTCTCCCGTGGGAAACCGTTCCTTTCGTGGCAGTGAGAACAGAAAGAAATAAATAGTGAAAAAAGAGGTACGGCGGACATGTGTGGGGCAAGGTGAGGCGAAGAAGGAGAAGGAGAGGGAGGACAAAATCAAATAGAAGGAAGAGGGGACGAATAGCTGGGTGGTGGAGGAGAAGAATCGGAGGTAGGTCGAGGTAAAAAGTTTGGCGACGAACGTGGCCAACTCGCCTCATGGCTAAGAGGAGAGCAGAGGAGATCAGCTTTGTCGGCAGCCTTGCTAATTAGTTTACTAACTTATCGACTCTCTTTTCGCATCTATACGCCTCCACTACCACCAAATCCCACTGGGATGGAACATTGACGCTGCATTGTCACCATATGGTTGAAGTGTTGCACACTCGACAAAATAAACGTCGAAATCGTTCGATTCCCTTCGCCTGCTGAGATAAAGAGAGAGGGAGAGAGAGAGAGAGACCGCGTGATCACATCACAAGACAAGACAAGAGAAAGCCCGAAGAACTCGAACTCTGCAGCCCCATCTGCCCTGATGCGGCCTCGATAGTCGCTCGCGTTCCAGGAGACAAATTAAGTTCTTGCTCCTCGCGTATTCCCTGGACAATCGTTCCCCTGTGCTCGTCGATATCTAAAGGTTGGGATTGAAGCATTATCAGCTAGACGGGTGTAATTAGATGCCAGCAATGAAAAACGATCGACCCTCCTAAGTCTTCTGGTCTGACATTTGATAGAAGATTGGGTTAGATGTAAAAGATATTAAAATTAGGCATCTTAATGTTTCATTTGATATTCCAGATCTCTTTTTCTGTGAAGATCCTCTTAGAAACTGTTGTTCGCTCTTTCCTAACATATCTCTATCATGAATCTTTTTTATTTCATTTTGTTCTCTAGCTTTTGAGGAGAGTCTGCAATTTACCTACTTGTTAAAAATGTCTTACAATTTGTGATAATGGTTTTATCTTTAAAAGCTTATAGTATGCGATACACTTGGGAATAGACTATAGCGTAGACCTATATCTTTGAACCAATAACGTCTCCTTCAAGCTGTGTAGTGTCACCTCCATACAATATTTTTATCTAGATGAAAGGGATATTTTGCAGTTACATAATTTAATAAAATATACGAATATAGTAATATCTAAATATTTATTAGAAGCGATAACAACAGTTTGATGAGATATTTTGCCTGCCGCAAAATGCGAAAGAAGAAAGTCAATTTCTCTAGGTATAAAGCACAGTTGTCTTTTAATGCAACTCGTAACCTGATCCAAAAGATATTTTCGTTTCCTTATTTTCTCTTTTTCTTAATATGACATACATAAAATACTCTTCTGATGCTATAAACACGCATTTTTGATTAACCGAGGTTCATCAAATCCGCGCGATACCATAGTCGCGTATTTTTAAACAGCTTGCATATTGTCAGCTATTCGAAGCTTATTCCCAACGAAGTTATTTCGCTTTTACAACCGGGAACAACATTTCCATGGACGGTGTTGGATATTTAGCAGCACGCGAGCCATTATTCCCTTTATTTCCAGCCCTTACTTGACTCGCGCTACGAATTAAAAAGCGGGAAGAAGACGAGAAAGGGCGAAGTAACGGGCGAGCTGACTCGACGCGGAGGCGGCGCGGCGGCCAAGCGAGCGCGTCGAAGCGAACCGATGAAATTCAGACGAGGGATAATTTTTTAACGTTATTACTTGCCGACCGTCCTGCGAATCGGTTCTCTCTTCCACCCTTTCCCCGGTCTGCACCGTTCTCTCACCCTTCGTTGATTGGCAATTTCGCGTCTTGAATTTTTATCCGGCTCGTCGGAATCGGGGGTGCGAGCCCGGCAACCCCTTCGTTTTTAAATTATCCGCGAGATTAATCAAGGCGTCATTTTTCACGTCCAATTTGCAATAAAAAGAAGCTGGCGAACCAGGAAGCGGTGGGAACGAGACTGGAGGGGGATAGAGGCCCGGTGACGTTAGAAGAGTAAACCTTATTCTTAATTGATATATTTTGAATTAATTAATCCTTCCGAGCGTGATGAGCCAATGGCGAGAACGCGCAAAATAGGACTCGCCTACCCTTTTTTCTTAATTAGCGCCAGTCGTAAATTTTTTCCATTGGACACTTTTTTCTTCGATTATTAGCGCATATATTTTCCAACCCTTTATTGGCTCTGCAACCCTTTCGTCGCTGATGTCCGACATCTGCTGGCGTCCGGGGTGGTTCGCGCAGCTTCTTGTTGTCCCTTTGCATCTTGCGAGAAAGTGAGAAGTACAGTCGATACGAAAAATTTAATATATTTCTTGTTATCAACGTGAAATTAATGTCAGATATTTCTTATTATATAATATAATAATATCGTATATATAAAGTTTATTAGGTCTGCGATATAGCAATAAATAGATTAAAGAATATCTAATAATAATAGAATCATGGATTGTATTTCCCGTAAAATAAATTTAAAAACTTTCTAATGTCAGTATCATCCCCAGATACAATTACATTCTCAATGTATCGATATTCTCAGTGTTCCACTGAAAAATTCATGTCAAAGAGAGGGGAATGAATTCGCGGTAGAATTTCATTTTCAGCATTGAAGCGAACAAATTACTTAAAGAAACGGGGAAAAAAGAAAGTTTCCTTGTAAATACGAAGTATTCCGTCGTCTTCGGTCTCACGGTAAAATACTGTTTCCACGAGAGGGTTGAACTCCGATTCTCAAGGGTGTTCAGGATGGAGAATGCCACCGCTTAATAAGAAAGCAGCCCGATGGACTAAAGATCGAAGGACAGAGGCGTTGTAGCGAAGTAATTAAAAAATATACGTCGATAAAATAATATTGGCTACAAATTCTGTTGCAAGCCCACAACGAGAGCGAGAGAGAGAGAGAGAGAGGGAGAGAGCGACGGTTTATCTTCCTATATAAAATATAAAATTTTATTCGTTCTCTTGCGCCTACCCTCCAACCCCTTTCCTTCTTTATTTTCACAGTGGTTCTTCGATGTTTTCGAAACTTTTTCATAAATCATCTCTAGATATGCACGTTCTGTGCACTTCTGCACAAATATTCCGATACTTATGCAACTTTATATTTTTATTAATATAACTATACGCAGATATTTTATCCGTTAAATGTTAAAACTCTTACTTCGCATTGAAAACTTTTTTATCTTCCAGTGATATTACGTACACTTGGACGATATTGCATCTTTAAATGTTTTATGACTGCACACAAATTTGCATTCTACTCACAACTAGAAATATCCAGGAAAGACGTCGGAAATCGAAAGGTTCCTCCTTGTTGGCGGTTGATCGCGAAAAATTCCGCCGATGGAACCCGTTGGTCGAAGCGGAGATCCTTGTGGCTGGCAACGTACACGGTCGCGTTCCGGCGGCGAGGGGGCAGGGGCGCACCATGCCGCGGGGTGTCCGCTCGTTTCCATCCTGGGAAGGCGACGGAAACGTTATGCAAATGGGTTTTTACGGGGAGAACTTTCGTCGGCGACGAAACGGAGAGGAGAGCTGGAGGATGCTCGGTGGGGTTGCGCGGAGAGGGATGCTGTGGAATCAGTCTGCCGCTCGTCTCCCGCCCCCTCGAACCGCGCCGCGGGATCGGCCAAGAGGCCGGATCATTTTTACCGAAATTAAATCGAAAATTAGACTCGCATTAAAATGCGCTCCCGATAGGGCTCGCCTCGAATCGCCGGTGGCTCAGCCAAGGAAGAATAAAGAGAGGGAAGGATAAAAGTGGGAGAGAGAGAGAGAGAAAAAGAGGTAGAGAGAGCAAGGAGGAGCGGCAAAGAGACGACGGATAGGTAGAGAAGAAAGGAGAGCGCGTAGAGGGCTTCGGGGGGTTTAAACCGAAGGAATTCCTTGCTCATGCAAATCAGAGATTCACGGCAGGCCGCGCGGGTGGACCGGGATTGTACGAGTTAATCAGGATCCGTTCGCGCGGAACACGCGGCAACGGGCACGGTTGAAAACCACTGAGAAATAAGAGTCGAAACGAGGACGCGCGCGCGAGCCGAGGAGAAAGGGATAAAATGAAAAAAGTTGGCCGGCGAACAATCGTGTATAAATCAGGGGTGGTTAATAGGTAAGAACAAAGGGTTAGAAGCTGGCGGGTTTTCGCGGTGGCAGGCTCCGTGGAAGGAGTACCGGAGGGATGCGCTCTCGGGGGTTGAACGTGCACGGCTCCAATTTACGATTCATTTCGTCGAAACGGCCGCCACCGTCGGCGCGCCTTATATCGCCATTTTCCCGATCTGAATAATTAATTTTAATAACGAATTTCCAGCCCTAGCCGCCTTCGTCGAACTTGCCCCGACCGTCACATTCGTTCCTCTACTCGGAGAACGACAGACTGCTCGGTGCCTGTCTACGACGTTTGACGGAATGTCTCTATTGTAAGATATATTTTTAAGCGACTAAGCGGATAACGCGCCGCGTTATTTGGTTTGCTCAGATTCCCTTCTCTTCTTCTTTTGCTACTATCGCGTTTCAATTCACGCGAATTACGATTTCTTCTCTGGGAGACGGATGAATTTCTTGTGGATGTATTTTAGAAAACAGGAAAAAGTTAGAATATTTGTTTAATTGGATAGAATGTTATTTCTTCTTTCGATTATTTAAAGATGATATAAAGTTGATACGAGATTTACCAAATTAAGTGAAGTAAAGAGAGAATGAAAATACAGAGAGGAATATAAAGCTTTAGGTACATCCTTGCAATTTTAACGAAAGCAGAATTATTTGAAAAAATCTATTGCTACGTTACTATTTCTTCTTATCTTTATTGATGATTCCATGATCTAAATGCGTAATACCAGCGGTTAGCAAAATTGTATCCTACATATTATAATCAACGTTACCTTGTGCATAGTATAAATGTCAGTCAGTTAAACTGCTCAAACATCGTACTTCAAATTTTTTTGCAATACCATCATAAATATCGCCACCATATCGCCACTTTTGGATAATGAAATTACGTGCCGTAAGCGAAACGCAATAACTTACGATCAGTTCGTGGTCTCGAGACTGTGTAACTAGAACAAGTTAGTTAATGAGCTGTTTCGAAGGTGAAATTGATACTCGACTCGAATTAAATACCAACATGACTGAATTATTGATTATCGCGACGCGTATAACAAATTGACTTGCGATGCCAGGATCGATCACTTTACAATCCGACTTGCTACCGATTATGGATTGACCACGTTAACAGTTGACTCGTAACTGATTCCCTAAAGAGTATGCCTGCCATTAACCGTTTGAAAAAACGTTTCTGAACTCTACTGGTACTACTGTCGCTTAAAATATTCTTCGAGCCTGTTTCTGACGCTAATTTCTTCGTAATGATTCATGCAAAACCATTCGATCAATAAATTCTTCACATCGAAACGAATTATATTATCGTTAATCATAAGCAGCCTGCGAGTATTCATGCATTTATGAAAAATATAAAAGTGCGAGAATGCACATAACATAGAAAAAGATACAAAATATCCTAGGTATAATACTTGTTATAATATTTAGCGAGTACAATCAACTTCTGCTTAGATTCTATTTCTATGGTTTTGCCCATACGAACAGAAATTCTTGTTTTATACAGTTTCTGAATTAAACGATTCCAAATTTGCCAGGTTTCTTATAACATTTTACAATTAACATGTACGATGAAAATTAAAACATTATATCTTACGTGATTTTACTACGGCTATAAAAATGCATTGATTTTTATCCTGTACTGTCAACGTTTTTCCAGTTTACGGTAACGATTCTTAAATAGTAATCCCTTTTGCAACGATAGGATAGAATAAAAGATGGAGCTGCGATATTCCATTCCGAAAACGATGGACAAAACGGGACACAACGATTAACGGTACATAAACGTCAATCTTATTTATCGGTAACTAAAGTTATTGAGTTTTTCGTGTCATCGCGCGACGGAACCGGAACGATCACATGTCAGAATCTCTGTTCATAGCGGGATTAATCCGCGATATTTACAATATTTCGAGAGACCCGTCATTTACATTACTTAATTGACAGGATTGGTCGATAGGATCGTGAATATGAAATTTCGAAATTCGAAGAAAGCTAGTCGCGGTCTGGAGATCGATGAATACTTGATCGATTCGTGTGTCGAGCGACGATACGATCGTCTCGAACGACGAAATCGATGCCAAACGAGAAAATAAATATCGAAAAGTATTTCGTTTCGTGTTATAACGCTAGGTACGTGCCGCTGCCATGACGGTGAATAAATCTCCGGTCGGAACCGATGATAATATCGACTTTGAAAAATAGAACACAGCGTGATAGGAACCTCCCGAGATTCGATTACAGTGGTACTGGTCGGGCAGAAGTTTCGAATACGAGTGAAATTTACAATCTAATAAAAGAACGACACGTACCATAGAAAATTCAACAGCCACGAAACGATACGAAGTGCAGAGGCGGTCAAGTGTTACCAGATAATGGATGAAAGGGCAATGAAATTTCAAAATTACCGGATACGCGGTCAAAAGTTCAATCACGCGATCTGATGTTTCATGAAACGGTTATAATCGTTCGAAGTCTTTTTCAAATGGATTAACGATGACGCGTGAAATATGACATTTTTCTTTCTAAAAAGGAATTGAAATTTATTAGCACGATTCTCTATGTGACAACACGTTTTATGGAATTTCTGACTAAATACGATTATTCACAAAAATGAAAGAATGGAGAGCGTAGAAAGATATTAATTAGAATATCGGCTTTGGAATAAAATATCTTCTTTGTATGTATTCGAGTGTCATCGTGTTGGCAGTTCCTGACATTTAGTAATTTTATTATTTTAACTATTAATCTTTATGGATTCGAGCTGCGATATCTTATAAGACACATATCATGACCACTTTCATTATTAGTTTCCTCATTGTAAAAGAAACTTGACCCTGTTTCATTGGACATTTCGAAACAAAGAAAAGTGAATTAAGGGGTTCGTTCTACTTAAAGACATCATCTTGTCAGGGTTGTGATTTTCTATCAAATTTTGCATAAAAAGAAGACTTCCCAACGAATATTTCAAGTGACATGTTGCTCTTAAATTCTATTAGAAATCATACGAGAAAGCGACGATGGAGTATGTTTACCAATCGATCGGACGATAGCTTCTTGCCGCGATTAAGCATCGTGTATGTTAAATCGTCGTGGTTCGGAGAAACTCGGTATCTCCGTTATGTCTCCAGTGATACACGAGCCTGGAGCGGATGGTTAATTGTCAAGAATTCTCTCGTCTTGATGTTATGGCATTCCGATAACTTTCACGGATCGAATAAGCGCAATACTAAAATGAAACGACAAACCGTCACCAAGTCCGACACGTTATCGATCATTGCTTCGACTGGTACAAGCGTGAAGAAGAATCTGTAGTGCAGCTAGGCAGTGCAACTTTATAAGTTGCGTAAGTACTTGCGCCATAATAAACATTAATAATGCGTTTAATATTTTTCACGTACAAGAATATACATATATGTTATCGTGTATTAGTGTACATGTGATTGTCACGTTTAATATGCAATATGCAACTATCTGGTATTCTATACTGACGGCGACAGTGGTTTTGAGTTGATAATATTATAGCCAAGCCAGACTTTACCTGTGCCACAAAATCAAATTAGGGAGATAATTTGGTTAACTATTGGTATCCTGTTGCTAATTTTCTGTGTCTTTTAAAGTACCTTCGTTTGTCAAGAGAAAGAGAAACAGATAGAAATGACACAACGCTGTTATGGTAACAGGTTTGTAGTCCTAAAGAATTGTAATTTTTCGAAGGATCCTCTCCATATCTGTAGTTTTTCTTTTTAAATTGTATGTAAATCTTTTTATTATTTTTTGAAATCAAATGTATTAGTTACTCTATGTTAATGAATTATCTGTAACTTAAAATTCTAATATGGTTGGTCTATAACTGGTGACTTAGTTCGAAAACATTTTTTATTTTTTACGTAACCGATATAAGCAGAAGTAAGTAACAGTTTCTAATCAAGTTTCGATAGTGACATGTTATTAACATACAGCAAGACAACGCGGCATTTCCTTTTTCAATAAACGACATTTTTCCCTCAAATATCTGTCGTAAAATTTCTGTTCGTCTCTATTGGTAAATTCATAATTCTGATTCTCTGATTAGCTTAGAGAAATCCATCATGTCGATATTGTAGATTTTTACGATTTAATCAAAGCATTTCTCTCTTTAACATGTATAATAAATACATGCAATTTTTATCGCCTGTTCAAGTTCACGTCCTGTGTTTTATAAATCATTTTAATTGAGCCTGCTAAGATCTTCTGATTATAAAGAAAAAGATGTAGCGCCGAATATTCACTTTATTATATTCCATCTTTACGAGATTCATAAAACATTAGAATGTAACAAGATCGTTGAAGATTTAAGGAAGAATTCATTTTTTGAAAATCATTTATCTTAATAACTTACGAAATGCGACGATTATTACTTCCATACGCACGTAACATTTTCTTCCAAGTTATCTCTATAGACATCATCTATCTACAATCTGCGATAAAAGCTACAAACCATATAAACCCCTTCTAGAAAAACAAACATAGGAAACTCCACTTTAAGATTTTCACAAGCTGCATATCTGCAATTCTCCATGATTTACGCACTTCCAACAACATCAAGATGTGCCATCAACGTTCTTCGTCCAACATCACACAGTGAACAATGAAACACAACATCCCCGCTTGATATCGATCTATAGAATCTAAAAGTAGAATCAGCCATGAAAAACGGAATCGAACCGGGGAAGGGAATCGAAGGAAGGTAGGAAACACACGGCAGGTCCGTACGATTTTCTAGCCACTTGGTACCTGATGCGACAATACAAGAGTGGTGGCAGCGGTGGTAGTGGTGGCCCAGTGATATACAACGCTATCACCCTCGTATTTACTGCAGTGTCAAACCAGGGCGACAACTTGGTTACAAATTAGTGCTTTGCATCGCGCGCCTGGCCACGTCCCGCTCTTACACCGTACTCTCGGTATATATGTATGTATATTGTATATGTATATATCTACATCGGTGGCCCTTCCAGCGGGCTGTACGAGTCTCGTATGTTTATGTTGCTGGCAGCTGCGCCGCAGAACCTTGCCAATATTGGTTCTCAATTTAATGATCAGCCGGTTGCGTGCACCCTTCCTAACGATTCCGATCCGAGGCCCCGTAAAGTCACCCGCTTTTGGAATCGGAATAAAGTTTCAATCGACGAACGTGTGCGTGCCAAGGGCTTTCGAGGAATATATGTCGCTGATTAAATCTAATTGCGTTTCTTGGAAAATACATGTATACGTATGTCGAATTATTGCTTTTAATAAAAAGGTGGTTTTGTGTGGGAACTCGAAGTATTATGTTGGAAGTTAAATTTAGGCAAATTACGGAGCGAATTTCCGAGAAATTTGTTTCAGTGATCGAATTTAATCGTACACGTCAAGTACACGTATCGAAATATCGCTTCATTTAAGGATAGTTCTTGGGTAGGGATATAAAGTTAAATATTTGAAGGAGGTCTTCCACATTGGTTAGTCAAAATATTTTACGAACGCGAATAATGGAGCGATCTGTTTCTTTTGAAAAAATCACATACTTCGGACGAATTAAATTACAAACGATATTAACATTCGAGACTTAGTTTCTTATTCGACGGATTATTTTTACAGTTCCATTATTCACGAACTTCCTTCAATCGATTAACCTGTTAACTGGGGAATTTAGTTTCAAAAATCCCTTACGAGGTGTGCAGATAAAATCAAGCAATGACGAGTATACACGTCGATCTACTATAAATTTTACGCAAAAAGTAAAACAAAACGAGGAAGGATTACATTTCCATTTGGTAAAAAATTAACGATTCATTCTTGAGAAAAGATATTGTTATTAAACACTTAAAAATTACCAAAAAAAAAAAAAACAATCCGGTGAAAAGCCGGTTCATTGGGGAAAATAATCAACTCAGTTTATAAAAAGCAATACATTATACGGGGCATAATCGATATACCAAAAAGAATAATCAAGTAATCAAATTCTTCTTTTTCAAACTTTCTTTTTTTTTATAAAATACATAATATTTTTACTGCAAGTATAAAGAAAACATATCACTAAATGTCATTTATATTGCTTTTTGCTAAAATTTTCAGTTCTTATAGTAAATGGTAATTTTATATTTTACATGACGAGCATACACGTCAACGGCCGAAATAAACCGAAACAAAGTTTTCGACTAACGTGTATACTGGTTAAATAAAATACCACAAATTATAAAATTGACTCGTACACATCGCTTCAAAGTACACAAATATTAAAAAAAAAAAAAAAAAGAAACAAGGGTCTGATCCCATATGGATTTTTATTAACGTTTATGGTTCAGGAATGTTCCCAAGAAAGGTATTTACACCTGCTCAGGTGTTTCTAATCGATCAGAATATCGTCGTAGGAATTCTAATTCCAAGATCTAAATCACGGAATCGATGAGATCGATAGGAAGAACTGAGAACCGCTTGCCAGTAGAAGAGGCGATATATCAGCCACGGGTCAACAATGTGTAAGCAGTATCGTCCCCGAGCCCCCAGGTCGTTCGACCCAAGTTCGCTCTCGGTGACACTTCTGGAGTTTCTGCTCTTTGGATGGTGCACACCAGAGATACATGTTATTGACCGTCTGTGTGACTACACGTGTATGTATAGGCTGTATAAAAAGTATATGTTGCTACTATTATGGATTATACATTTCTGGTTCGATACAGATTAAGTTGAACAAACTAATATTTCATCCAGGGATTCAATTTTCAAATTTTTTGTTTGCGCTATTATAGTAACATTCGTCAAATTTTGGAATGTGAATTCCATGGGGTGGAGTGGAAGTCATTTCAAATTCAAATTCACATACAAATTTTCAAGTTGAATTATTAAAAATCCCTGGCCGGATCCTTTGTAGTCCTATGTTCAGTTTAGTGTGATATGGTGATTTTAAATTCGAAGTACTTAACGTTTGGTTAAATGACGGGAAAACTTTTAGGAATAATTACATTAAACAAAACATCTCGAACTTGCAATATTGATCTTTATATTCTGCTAACTTGTTGCGTGTGCTCAATTTAATATAAGGTTTGAAAAACACTGGAAAGTAAGGGCAGAGAAATAATGGAATCCCTGAATACTCACATCAATTAATAGGTCCCCTTTTTTAAAGATATTAAAAAACAAGCAATTTATTCTACTACAGAAAGAAAAATCATAAAACTTTCAACATCCACGTGCAGAAGTGCAATCAACGTTTGTTGATCATTGAAAAGCGGACCAATTAATGTTTCGGATAATTATGAACATTTCCAAGTGGACGTTTAACGTGTACTCAATAAATGGCATCGATATAAAAATACGGGGAACCGTTGGGCCTGTGTTAATGAGCAAAAACGTATCGTCCGCCCCCGCGGTGGTGGGTAGCAGCGGCGTCGGCAGCAGCGGCGACCAGGAGCTTTTCACTCGTGAAAAGTGGAAAATTGTAGCAGCGGTATCGAACCGGTCCATCGTGCCGTGAATCGACAAATTACTTTTCATTGCCGCGATGTAATCACGGATTCAGGTGTCGCCCTCATTACTGGCGGGCTCCGGCAGGAGGGTGCGGAAGGGTGGGTAACAGGAAAGGGGCGGTTGCCTTCGAGGGTGAACGGTGGAAGCAACAAATTGAGGTTTTGAAAAAAAGCACTCGCCTCCGCGTCGCTTTACCACAGGGAAACCCATTGATTTCCCCCATTCAGCCCCGTGCGATAATTAAATGCATTTTATACAGTTCTTCGTGTGGTCGGTATAACGGCGAGTAATTAATAGACATTTAAAATTTTTAATAACGCCGCTTTTATGCGTGCCGTACTGAGCGTCCCCCCGAGTAATTATAGCCAGTGAATGGATCTGTTGCATTTGACTTTTAATGCCTGCCGGATCAAGCGGTTACACCACACCTCGGCGACACTTATCAACCGGTGCTAATGACGAGAGAAAATTTTCGTGACATAGGTTTTTCACAGGCCTGAAGCCGTTTTTTTCGGGGCGAACTCCGAAGAAAAACACACACCCGGCCGAGAAAGAAGGACGTACAGAGCTCCGTTACATCTACATGTCTAACGAGCTGTACCAACCCTTTTTTTCATTTTTTTATCGTTTTTTTCTCTTTTTTACTTATCGCTTTTTCTGCTCGATTCTTTCCCATCGTCACGCGTACTTCATTACGTTATAAGATTTGGGATTCCTGTTTTCACGTGAACCGGTGAAGCGCGAAGTAATGATAAGGATTAATTGGAAGCAAGTTAACGACTCTACACTGACAATATTTCACATCTTCAAAGGTGAAAACAGATCCCACTTGGCGGAGAGTTTACATAAAGTCTTCATTCGGCCAGTGCGATAAATCAGAGCTTCTTTTCCGTCCGGGAAGAAGAAGCAGAGAGGAAAGGAAAAAAAAAGGCTGTTGACTCTGCGTCATTAAAATTAATGATCGCGTGATCGCTAAACGCGTTTGCGCTCCATCTCTCACATTCTCAAATCTGGTCAAACCGAGCGGCGATAAATCACGAAACACCTGTTTCATAGGAACCAGTAACTCGCAAGACTTACATTCAATTAAGTTCTTAAGCAACGAACGTTGAATTAGGACATACGAAGATTGAATTAGCCGCTTGAACGTAATTGTTCGATGGTAACCGAACCTGCTCTCGAACGGAACATTATAACCTATATTCTAAATAATTTCGTGCTTCCTGTAGAAAGTCTTTGCGTTTCTCGGTGTCGAGTGCTACGATGAATTTTTTCACTCTTGAAACTTTCCAGTATATGAATAGGAGACTACTCGATCCATCTTTGAAATAATTATTTTATTTCACCTATGACTTTTGCGCTATTTCTACGTTGTCTTTCCGATGATATTAAACATAAGATTGACGACTGTAATATACCAACTTCATATTAAAATAACGAGGAAACTAAACTATTTGAGTAGATTATCGGATAGCAGAGGAAGACTATTGTTCAAAGCTGCAGCACATAAATTTGAATATTCTAAAGAATTTGGTTTGTTTTCCAATTTTTCTTCTAATACTTCAGGAAAACGAATACTTATCGACAACCATCGGTTCGCTTTTAAGATCAGTTTCAGCGCCTCGAGTTCGCGTGCTATTTCGTATTTGAAGAAATCGAGCCGGCTCGTAAAGTCTCGTATAATTTTAACGGTGGACAGGTAACGCGTCTATACTCGTCGAAAACGCCGCCGATCAAATTACTGGCGTCAAGGCTGTGTATCGAGAAAGTGTCGAGACTTGGTCTATAAATTTGGCCAATTTAATTGGTCGCTGATTTATCATTATGTAAGCAAATGGAACTCGTTGTAAATTCGCTGTGACAACTAGCTGTGCAGTCGTCATGTCCAATGATAATGCGCGATTAATTATTATAACACCGATTCTCTGGGAAACACAAATGCAAAGAATTCGACGAAACGTCCTTATCCTACTAGAGAAACGATCTTCTGCTCTTTTATCCGAAACAAATGAAAAGAAACAGAAAGAAATGAAAAGAAATGAAAGATAGTAATAAATGCAACGAAGGTGTTGGAAAATAATCAGAGCATGGATTGGAGAGTTTTCTCGAGTCAGATTTCATAAGATAAAATGGCGAGTGGAATAAATTAAGTGGGAAGTTCCAGTTCGAGATTTTTAACATCATTACATTTGAATCGATAGTTATTGAACTGCGTATTTTTACGCAATTTCATATTTTTACAAACGTAGCTAAAGAAGTGGAATCTAAATAAAATATACTCTACTTAATAAATAAGATAATAACGATCTTTATTTCAGACATTTTCTATATTTTTTTATATTTACACCCTAAATAAATTTCTCATAAGTGAATAAATATTCGCAGTGTAATAATGACAATGGCTCTTGTAGAACTTGGTAGAAACTTAAACTCTATCCGACTAGGAAATGCACTTAAAACCGTATGCCCTTTTTCAGAAAGTTCCTCAGTTAATCAACAATAAAAGAAAGAGAAGGAACTGAAAGTGTTATTAAGCAAAATATTGAATTACGAGGAAGAGACACAGCAACGAGGAAAAGATATCGTGCGATATAAGAACGATATAGGGAGCTGGAATGATATCGAGTGGGTTCTCTGTCTTGATATAGACCACCATGAGCGAGCTGGGCCCAACCAGTAGGCTTTAAATCGTCCTCACACCGGGAGGGCAACCGGTGCCCCTCGGTACCACCTAAAATATCCTCGACCTAAGGTATACCGATCGAACGTGTCCACCACGACTGTTCTTCGTACCCTACAAAATCGACGTTCCTCCGCCTTTAAATCATTCAACCCACTAGGTGTGGTGCGACACGGTCGGTAGTAGGACTTCCGGGAACGATTACGCGCTGAAACGACTTTACCATCCTCTCCTGAAGACATCGTCCGAGAAAAATCAATCCTCGATATTGGAAGTCGTATTTATGTCTCATATTTTATGGTACTTTCATGAATCCACGTTCGACTGCGCAATATCATGCAACGAAGAAAATGTAAGAGTTCTGTTCCACAAATTGTTGAATTCTAGGATACATAATTCTTGCATATTTGGAACTGTGAAAATGGATAATCATTGGAAAAGTACATAGAATCAGGCGAATTGTATGATGTTTTAAGAAACCAGGCGTGGTTAAAGTTTTCGTATGCACCAGCTTAATAAAATTAAGCCTGACGAGGATATCGCTTAAGATTGTGACAAACTCGAGGAACTATCGTGACTGAAATTCGTGGACGTCGGGTCGCGTCGAAAGATAAACGAATCAGTTTCGTGCAAGTGTCAACGAGGTTGATCTTCTTCGGAATCGGCACACTTGACCAGCGGCTGTCCTCTTGTTTCAATACGAGGAGCCCAATTTGTCGTCGGCTTCGTGTCGTGAGCTCGCATTGCATGCTCCAGTCTTGCCTCCTTCTTTTTCTTCTTTTTCTTCCTTTTTTCCCTGGTTTCCTTCGAGTTCACGCAAGAGCCAGGGCTGACAAATAAGCCCACCGTGCAGCAGTGGAACGGGCGAACGAACAAATAGCTTCGCGGCCGGGTGTCAGAATCAAGATTATGACAGCGCGTCGGGTATAAATTTGAAATTTAAGAGAATTCTACCTTTAGTGGGGCGCTACACTGACCGCGCCCCCCCCCCCTCTTGGCCAAACGGCGGTACCACGTAAATCACGGTGATATGCGGGTTCGCCCAAAATTCCCGGCTAATCTCGAAATCAAACAGCCAGGAAAGACATAAAAATGCTTTATCGCCGGAGGTTGAAATACACCTAAGCCACCACCCTCTTCGGGCCCGGGCGTACGATCGCCTTGTTCGAGATGGGACACCAATGTAGCACCACACTATTTTCTTTACGAAAGATGGATGAGATTTCGTTCCACAGCGTTCAAGTTACTCGAGGATCCGATTCGGGGACGAACGTTTCGTGCACTGTTTCTCCCGTGTCCGTTATCTCCTTTGGTAAAGGTGTTTCACGTTAGTCACTCTCCGATCGATGTAAGCGATCATTTATCGAGAATCGATCGTTGGTCGGTACTAAAGTATAGTTGTGTTTCGTATGAAACAGAATTTGGTAGTATAGAATTTCCAGATCTGATCGAGGATATCTTGGATATTTCTAGGTTATATTTATTCTGAGTTTTTCTTCTCTTTTCGTAGATCCTAATCGTGTGACTTTCTACCGTTATTTTTAAAATACTTTTCTACGCTTCTTCTAATATTTTCGATCCTTTTAAGACATCGACGAAGCACACAGTGTCGCGAACGCTCTTGACTTGTTGCTATTCTTTCCCCATTCCGTCAATATTCTTGACATTTCTACCTATTAAAGAAAATTTTCTTTTATTTTAAGAGATTTTAAGAGATAACAAATTATTCCACTGCTTTATCATTATACTGCTCATTCCATGTAAAACAATTTTCATATGAAATCGATAAATAATATTGTTTGAAGCTTAACATCACCAATTATACGAAGACTAATTACTACACAGCGAACCGAGAATTATTCAAAACCTCTCCAATTGTCTCCTCTCTTTAAAAAAAAAAAAAAGGAATTCCATTGAAAGAAAAGGGATCTGAGGAGAGTAACGATATATTCGGTGCACAGTCATTGCGCCGGAGCGTTTTACGTCGGTTTCGTGGACCGATACGATCTCGGTATCACCGTTCCGACGATTACGCGAATATCAATGACTTCTGGGAACAACCGGATGGATTCGAGCGAAGTATGCAAACAAGAAGAAATAATTGCAATCGGATATTCGGAGGCCGAAGAAGGGCCCCGAAGGTGTATCGTATCGGCGGACGGTGGTTATTGACGACCGGCCAAAGCAGTGGCGATGCATTGGCGGACGAGCATAAATTTCGCCCCCCAAACTGACCGTTGCGTTTTTCGATGCGTCTTAAATTGCCTGGCAACCGTATTCTCGCGGCCAAGCCAACCCCAGAGAACGCATGAAATGCGAGGCGACGCGGACATTAATCAATGTATTTATAGATAAAGTCCTTTTGAACGTAAACTGAAACATTTCGAGGCTACGGGATCCCTGTACATGCTGATTTTATGCGCACCGGATTCCCCTACGCGTCAACTACCGAGACAATTGAACATCTTCGCGATCTCTCAAGATCTTTCATACTCTTTGGTCTTGACACGAGCAGTAGACGAACCAATAGCTTCCAGTTTATTAACCTTAAATCTTCTAGGTTGGAATTAGATCTGGTTGAGCGACGTATAGGTTAGGACGATCAACTGCATCAAGGTTAATCGTTTGATTTTTGAGTTAGAGTTAAATATTAATCAGGTACTTTGGTATCAAAGTCGTTTTAATTTTTAGGCGATTTAATTAATTTTTTAAATAGGAACTGTTGAAGTAATTACTTCAAGAAGAACTCTACAGCTTTTCTTTCGTATACCCGTGACCTAGAGACCGCTGTTACGAAGAAAATAGGATTTAGTGAAACAAAAAAAAAAAAAAAAAGAATTCAAAATAAGGAGAGGTGCATATTATTGTGCCCTTGAATGTAAATGTTGTTTTGGGTTACAAGGTCTAGAAACAAAAGAGCTATAAGTAGATTTCTATTTCTGTTTCTTGTAGCCCTCAGCTAGAGCTACACACCAAGGTTAACTTTTGGTAATGTCCTTTGCTATAAATATATGAACGTGCTCCCTATTGTATTCTATTGTATGGTAACACTGAAAGAGTGAGGATCAGGATCACCATATTCTGTACTTGTACTTATACTTACACTTATACCTATACTTATTTCAATATATTTTTCTATTACAAATTCATCCACTCATCATTCATCTTATTTTTGATCCCCTTCGAAGCTTATGAACATGGATATATTCATTCAACTAAACATAGACAGAGCTCTAATCTATTTCACTAATTTTCAATGTATTTAAAGTAAAAATGAAAAAAAGGAAACAATCTTTATTTACTGTACACGATTCTACAAAGTCGAATAACACCTGAAACATACATTTAATATCCAATATTTATATTCTGTGCATCTACACAAAATCCATAGTCTATAAAAAACGTACATGCACAAATCCGAAATTCAAGCAGGATTAACCAGATTCAAAGAAAATCAGTGATACTTCGTACATATCGTTCCTTGTACAACACACTACGCTCGACGGATTTCCTTGAAGATCACCGCGTTCGGTGCTCACGAAAGAAGAATTCGTAGAAAGGAAGAAATAGAGGCGACAGATTCAGCGTTCAAGCCGAGCAGAATACGCGGCGGCGCAGCGTTCGGTTCACGTGGTGAACCCTTCGAAAGCCATCGGCATATTGCCATAGGCCGCGTGCGGTTGGCCCCGCTCTTATGGGGCCCCCACGGGCCCATAAATATCGAATTTTTATTTTGAATGGGAAAACGAACGATCGGTCGATGCCGCGCGTCCCTGGCCCACACTAAATCAGCGTTACTTTATTAAGTATTACCTTTAGTTAACAGATACTTAATCAAAAGGTGCACGCCGTACGCCACTAATTTGACTTTGGCCCCCATAAATATTCGAGGACCGGCAAGCGTCGGCCCTATGCCGCCGTCGAGCGCGGCGCATCGCCCGAAACCGGCGCTGCCCTCCAAATACCAGACGCACCCGGACGTGAACACCGACAGAACGACGGATGAATGGGCGACCAATGGCTTCGTACCGATAAAATACTCCTGTAATTAAATGCGAGGCGGCAGCATTTGTTTCGCTCTCTATGCGCGTTCCTACGCTCGCGGTCCTATCGATCACGGTTTTCGAAATTTTCAACGGCGGCCGAGATGCACGCGGAACCAGCTATTGCCCACGTGAACCGCACCTGACTCTTTCCACAGACAAATGCCGCATCAAATTCTACGGATAAAAAGGGTTCGCCTGTCCTCTATATCTTTATCCTTGATCCCCGATGCATCGCTCCTGTTCTGGACTTGGATAACGATTGATGGCACAGTAGGAGTTGCGTTATCTCGATCTAATTAGTTACAGGGTGGTAGGCTGACCAAGTTTTGATCAGCTAAGCGGATCGTTGAAATTGTGATCACGTTCGATATGAAAAATTATAATTTATTACTATATCTATTTATAATTCTATATTGCCGAATTAGAGATTCTTTTTAAAGTTAGTATATCGTATACAATCCAATTTGACATTCAATGCAAAATGTTTCGCGAAACTCGTACAACTAAATTTGCTGTGAATCGTAAATAATTTAATCTCCGTTTAATATGATTCAGGTGATGATTCTTTTGGCTCAAAGTGATGGAATCTAATGTCTGACTGTTAACTGTAAGCCAGGGAGCGATATTTCGGTGATTAATCGCACTGTATTCGCAAAAGACGCGGCAGAAACGTATCGTGTGCTTGAATCTTCGGATGGCCAAGTAAGGGGAAGAGAGCTGGAACAAGGGGCACGGAGAAAGGTTATGGCAACGAGGGCTGCTGAAGCACAAATCAATTAGTGGGGGGCCTCGGGCTCTTCGGGCACCAGAACTACCCTTTCTCGGCCGTACAACCCCGGATCTCCCTTCTTCTCTTGACGTAACGAGTTACCATGGCCTTTCCATCCGTTTCTCTTCCTTTCTCCCTCCGTCTCTCTCCCTCTCTCTCTCTCTCTCTTTCTCTCTCTTTGCCGCACTCAAGGTAGCCACAGCGAATACAGATTGCGTTTCAATCTATACGCTAACGAGTGTTTAGTGTTTACCGAACCGCGAGTCGACCGCCTTTGCTTTGGCCACAATTTCCCGTGGCCCCTGTCTACAATAAACGGGGAGGATATGACCGTCTCCAACGCGGTAGAGTCTTAAAATACGCTTGATTTTCCATTTACCCTTCCTAAGTATCTCGAACAACTCGAATCTGTGTGGAAACGTATGATATTTCTCTTGCAAATACGGTTGTCGATAGAAATTTTATTTCTGTTTGTCTTGTGCAGGAAATTAGTTGGATACTTAGCGCAGAAAACGTTTACGTATACGTTGTATGTTTTACGTAGAACATTGCAAGGTTTGAAACCAATCTGAAAATGTATATATTATAGAAGTTGCAAGATATTCACAGGAAACATATATTTATAATATCGCATAAAGTATCGAGGCTTGTTAATATAACAAATAATTGGTTATTTAAATATTTCTGCGATCTTTGATGTGACTTGATGCGTGTATCTTGTAATTTGTATGTACGTTTTCAGATCGGCTTCAAACTTTGCCAACATAATATTACGTGTAAAATATTAAAGCAATAGCTTTTACTAAAATGAGAATTTCAAATTTCACAGTTGTCACGGTTCACGAACGTAACCATTTTTCAAGAAAATACTTTTAGTATATCGATCCAGCGTAAAATTCTTTTATACAGGTGTGATGGCCCGAATAATGTCGCCAGGCGTCGTTCGAGAAGCTCCGTAATTATATTCGCCGTTAATTACACGGACGAACGATGCCTTCGAGTGCGTTGCTCGAGGTGAAAAGCAACGGACCCTTTGTCGCGGCTCCGAGCTGTCCACTTTGCTTTCGTCCGGCATTTTTCTGACTTTACGTAATATCCTGAGCGGCCAGCCTAATGCAAACAAGCTGCCGTGAAGCGTGCGTCTCCTTTGCAATGACACGCTCCTGTTTCTCTGTGTACGTGCATGTGAATCTGAATAGTGTTGGTATGGTATACACGGATACTGTCTGTGTCAA
Source organism: Bombus vosnesenskii (assembly GCF_011952255.1). Lineage (NCBI taxonomy): Eukaryota > Metazoa > Arthropoda > Insecta > Hymenoptera > Apidae > Bombus > Bombus vosnesenskii. The sequence goes on from NW_022882923.1 coordinate 567,085, forward strand.
ACATGCATGAATACTTTGAACGAGAGTAAGAAAGGCAATAGTATTGCGTTATCCATGGATCATGGATAATTTCGAAGTAATTTTCTTGATGTGTCGCACAGAAGTTCGTGTTACGTTTGTTTAAATTTAATCTTTAGATATTGATCTTTTCTATTTTGGATATTTTTCAACTTAAAAGAACAACAGGGAGAAATATTTATTAATCACTATGCGAATGTTATAAAAAAATAAAATCAGGAAAGAAAATTACGTATACATACACTACGCTTTCCCCTAGAAAGCATCGAACAGTTAAAGATTGTTCGTAAATCGTAAACAGGAAGGATAGAGCAGAATTGCATCGGGCAAGGAATGTTTACAACTTATCTGACTGCAATCATGTAGCGTATAGTATAAGCTTATGCGAGATATTTAGTCGCATATCGTGGCGCCACACCACCCAGGGGACCCTCTCATTATTTGCTGCCAGGATGAGCCTTTATTAGCAGTTATCCTGTTCGGTCTCGAATCTATACGTTCGCATATCCATAAATTTGCGTTTACGGTGACCGTATCTTATGCAAATGAGACGATTTAATCCGTCGGATATTTCAGGGCATTTTTAATAACCCTTTCGCCCCTCCTACCCTCTCGTTTGAGAGGTTCGCTGATCGCTTCGTCGTTCCTACAACACGATCAATTAGTGACGATTCATCGTACTGGCTCTTCAATCTTGTCAGGTTTTCGAGGCCCCAGGTTTTTGCCAGATGCAGTCATTTACGACTCCTCTCGTCAAGCAATGAAACCCTCTAAAGTGTATTTCGATATTTGATTCATTCCAATATTTCTGCATCCTAAAAATATCTTTAGCGCTTTAATATAATGTTGGTAACGTTCAAAGTTTAAAAGAAAAACACTGTTACAAAGAACGTACGAATAATTTATTAGACGATGGGAAACGTTAAATTTATTCGGAAAGATTTTTAAAGAAAATTTATTTTTAGGGGTTTTATTACAAGTAAATTGCACAAGTATTTATAACCATCCACGTTATTTGATTTCTTTCAGTACTTACGCATGTAATTTAAATTGCATCTATCTTACCATCTCTGATAAAGACAACACAATCATAAAATTATCAAACGATTTATGTTACCAGCTGCATTCGAAACGGTTGACCGAATAATAGAGTCATTGAAACGATGATTCGTTCCATTGCCTTAAACAGCCAATGGTTAATTCTCCCCTGAGAACCTGAAGATTCGAATCAGGCAATAAGAAGTCGAAGAACTTTATTAGAGGGCTCGGACGTAAAATCTCGATAGTGTCTCAAGTCACGAGATCGACTATATATTCCAAAATGTTCTTTGATTCGATTAGATCGATTCGCGTTCAGATGGAAGACTATGGAGAAAAGAAGGCAAACGGAATCGAAAGATTATGCAATGCTTCTGTAAATCGGGCCTCGAAATCATCGTGTATAGTGAATCGAGCCGACTAAAGCAGCAATTTCGCTCGATGTTTCGAGCCGGCAAAGTGCGATAATAAGCCCGCGGGCAGTCGGTGAGAATCTGCAATTCGCTCCGCTCAAATTGAATACTCCGTAGGCAGAATCTGGACTCTCCGTCGAGGGTTAACCTAAGATCAGCGATCCGTGATATAGTTGAGCTTTGTAGTCGACTGTACAAACGCTCATTTACTTCGTTCGACAACGAATGTCGTTTCACCGCGCTTAAGGGGAGAAGACATTACGTTAGCGTGAAAAGTAGCGATATTCTCCGAAATTTCTTTCAGATGAACAATACAGGCAAATAAATTTATTACTTGTCGTGGTTAATATATCTACTGAAGAATGAAATATTTTCAGCCTATGTTGTCCATCAGTTTTTGGACCATTTCACCTTGGAATATTTGTTACGGCAAAAATCGATACTCTCTCGTTGGCACTGATTGCACCATAAAATTAAAGAAGATATTTAGAAAATAGAAATCTGTGTTTATAATAAGTATGAAAGAAAGAGAAATTACAGTATCTCAAAAAATTAAGAAAATATCGAAGCGCTTATTCTTTCAAATTTCCAAGCATTTATTTTATGTTCAAAAGAATTTATAAACTTTAGAAATAGTATCGACTTTTCAAAATGTATGTCATTTCCACGGCAAATATCTTAGACATATATTTCTCTTGAGAATACACCATCACGTAATCATCTTAAAAGAATCATCAACTAAAATTACATAGCAGCAATATCTCAATCCAAGATAAATTACTGGAATCTACCAATCGACCACTCGATAGGAACATTCTTTTAAGTAATTATCCTGTTTTTCCATCTTGTTGTTTCGCCACGAAGCATTAATGCAGAGAATCCACGGCCAGGCAGTTACAGTCGCTCCTCGTGTACGGAAAAGCTTCGTTAAGCGCGGAATTGCCGGTCGTCGTCTATGCTTAAGATTATAAGCGAATGAACGTTATAATATCCTTCGACGAGCCACCTTAACGAAAGATACGATAGTGTTTGCTATCAGGGGATCTTCAACAGGCTTTTTACGCCAGCATACCTGTGCTGGCACGTGCCGCACCTCGTTACAGAGTGCGAAATAATATTACCGTTTTCGACAGTGCAGATTTTCTGACACGCGCAAGATTAATCGATAGATTGTTTAAAACGTGTTGCCATCCTGGATCACGTTAATTTAATTACAGCGTATATACGTGAATTGAAAATGGCTGAAATAAATTTTAACGGCAAAACCACTACGAAAGATTGCAATCGACAGCAGCTGCTTTGAGAAATGAGTTCGTGCGTCTTGGACAGCTGGAAGTACGATTTAAAATTAATTCGTAACTTTGAATATTAGGTGTATGACTCGGTGAAATTTGTTGAAGTGTAATCATCTAGGTTGAAAACAAGAAATTATACGTATAGTGGATACTGATAAAGTGTCACAAATAAATTTATGATAAGAATATTTATATTTTAAACGCTAAGAAACGAAACACAGAAGATAAAAATACTGAATCTTTGGAATTGATTAATAATTTCATCAGCGTCGAGTAACTTGCGACCTTAGAAAATAATTCACTAGAATTACTGTACGGAGGCATTCATTTTCCAATGTACTGTACAATTATTAATACTGTTGAACATATTAGTACATTTTTAAAGAATTGACTAGGAAAGGAAGGTGACACAGATTTATTAAATTTATTTTATCTCACAGATTTAAATTCCCACGAAGCAAACAAGTTAATAATCGTTCGTCTGAATATAACCATAAAATAAATAACAAAGAACCGAGTAAAACGATATACTTTCATCGTCACCTCGAATTAATGTATCAAAAGACGGTAATTGTTTCTGCAACACACCATACACCCATGGGTGCAGCTCACGAGATTTCCAGCGGATATAAAGCCCGATTACCGCGGATATGCTGAATTGCGTTGGAAAATCGGAAGAAATTCCCGTAGGTCTCGTTCAATCGTCGTTTCGCAAGAGTGATTTTGTGGAAACTAGAAAGAAAGGAAAAATATAAAGGTCGTACGTGTAAATGATGGCACGACGATAAATTAATCCAACGCAGCGTCGACGGTGCTGCGAGCTCGTGGTATACCAAATTCGCAAGCTGTTCCCTAACCCCCACCCTATTGCCCCACCCCCGCGTATCCCTTCGCCCGACCACTTATCCATGATTTATTGAAATTACATCTCGACACGCGAAAAAAGGAACGTTTTCCCGCGGCATTATCTTCCGTTCTCTCCTCTGGCCCGGCTACGAACGACAATCCCCCGTATCCGTGACAGGACAATATAACTATCATCTCTTTGAAGATTAACGATCTTTTCAGGTGAGCCGAAGGGCGGAGTTGTACAGATCGACCGAACGTCTTTCTTCGCTTTCGCGTCTTTGTGCACGGGTTACCAGCATGTTATTTCACGATTAGAAACGGCTGTTAGCCGGAAACGTACTGCCTTCGATTCGTTCTGTTCGCGTTACTCGATGACCTACGAAACTTCTAAAAGCGTGATATTTTCACGTTAATCTATCCCATTGGCTCATTCAGTTTCATCGACTCTATGATCTATTACAGAACCTTCAAGAGAACGTAATCTCTCTGCGCTTTCATAAAAATCCAATTCTATCCTATTCATCAAACGATGTACGTGTACCAGAAATTAATTATAATTTTCTTCGTCAGCACGTTGCGACGTTATCGCCCAAGGCAAACACTCATATTTCAAATGAAACCAGTCTTCAGCGTGACCCAGTCTTGGTCATGCGAGATCCAAATGACCATTGATTAGAAGCAATAAACGCGAAGTAAACCGTATCACCGGGTTTATATCCACAGACATGACTAGGAAATATAAACCGAACCTTTGCTGACGATTATTAGAGTACCAGGTTCTCCAGAGGAAGCTATCGACCGGCCTTGTCGCCAATTAGATCCTACAGAACATTGGGTCGAGTCGGTTTTCCATCGATGGCGACGATATGTAAACAACTTCGCTAGAAAAACCAAGCTTCATCGCGATATTGGAATTCCCGGTTTTAACGCTGCCTTGAATTAACACGCGATAGCGGCTCGTTAACGTTCGCCATCACGGCAACAACTCCGACGCGCGTTGTTCCCCGCAGGAAGGCCACCAAGCAATCTACACAGAAACCATAATGGAGTGCGTGCTCCGTCCGCGCGATCGAACTGGTTTATCGATGAAGGGAAATCATAGTTTGCGGAGTTTACACGAGAGGTGAATCTAACGAAATGGCTAAATGAATAAATAAGTACACGGTGACTGTGGTTGCACGTGTTTCTTCACCGATAGATATCCTCTACAAGCCTCATTAGATAGCGTTGGGTCTACTTAGCTTCTTATCGGGAGGAAACCGAACCATATGGGACGACATGGTGTTATCTCTGACATCATTACGTACAAATAAGTACTGATTTTGTTCATTTTACGAGGTTGTACAATGTTTGGTGTTAGGCAGTTAATAGATAAGTGGATTTACAAAGTTGAATTTAATACTGTTGGCTATACTATGTAGTATTAAATAGTATACTATGTAGTTTTAAAAATAATCAGCCATATCGTCATCTCTCATATGTTCTCCAAGTTGAAGAAATTTCTTGATGAAATCATGGCAAACATCTGCTTTGACATTGATAGTAGTTGTATGTGATATATAGGGAACAGTTGGTGAAATCATATTTCGTCTTGTGTATTTTTTCGTTTACGCACGAATAAATAGAAATTATCGATAACAAGGCGAAGTCTAATGGATCGGTTAGTCTTTCGATTGATATCATAATCGAAAATGGTTAAATCTAATAGATAAGCGAGAAGATGATTTGAGCACAGCCTTCAGAAAATCCCCAGTGTCAGTAACATGAAGCGATCAAGAAGCTACGTAATCGCATCATTGAAACAATTTCAAAGTTCCTTTCTATACAAAATTACTCCATTAAAATCACTGTATTAATTATCGAATGCCAATACGTAATTACAGCAAATCTCACAGCAAGTAACTCGCATCAGTATCTCGAGTATTGGGCTCAGATGACACAATACGATCGTAAAAAGAGAAAAGGAGAGTTTCACCAGAGCATCCCCTGCATTCAGCCAGCTACTTTGCCGTTCCCTCGTACACCAGACGCTTCCTGTTTCTCGTTTCCGTCGAATTGACGCTCTCCAGATCCAGATAATCGAAGCATCGCTCATTCGAACGCACGTATTTACTGGCGCGGAGAGGGTGGAATCGGCCTGAGTCCCGTTGTATCTGGGCGCTATTAACGCGAACAATACCGGAACCAGTCCGTGATGTATCCTGTCCTTAACGCCTCTCTCTTCTCCGTTCCCATTTCTTTCTGTTTCTTTCTTGGGCCCCTCTCTCGCGCCACCGAACAGCCTCGAGTGGCCGATGCTTTTTCTCCCGGGCAATTTATCAAGGCTCTCCGATGTTTTTGTGTCTGTCAAAGTATGGCGGCCGGTTGCGTGTGTGCGCGACGCTTCTGCGGCCCCAGTGTACGCACAGGGGCTGCCCGGTCTGTCGTGGTGAAGTGGCAGCTCGACGAAAAGGGTTTCACCGCGATTCCTTCTCGCGAAGAATTACGGCGATCCGGTGCAACTGGCGCGCTCGCACAAGGATTTGATGCATCGCTCGGTGTCACGCTTCAATGTCGCCGTTCGACGTCGCCACGCTTGCACCTGCGAGCTCAAAAACCCGGCAATCGGGCTTCGTTTAATTGAGATAACGCACGGCTACCGCCCTTTCTCTCCGATTCCATCATTCGGGATAAGTTATATTAGAGCATAAAGCTGCGTTTCCTTTGATCCTGCGAAAATTATTAGCGGAGAATAAATAGGAATACTTTTTGGTTAAAACTCTCTGCCAAATTATTTTGAGACTTGTTTTATACGATACGAATAAATTTACTGGTAATATTAATGTTAAGATTGGAAAATACGCGATAAGAAATATGGATCATTTACGTAATGTTAAGTGTAATCAAGCTAATATTTCGATGCTTTCTTCTACATATGTTGCTTACTTTCAATTTTATTCTTATTCAACTTCCAAAATCTTTTATTCAGAAATCTGATCATCTATTCGGATTTAGTTTAGAATTTAAATTGGCGATTAGATTATACCCAAAGCTTTTTTCCAGTTTAAATGGGGGCTGTCGATTTTTTTCGTTTAATTTTTAGGTAACTAAACTTGTTATCAACGGTGAATGTCATCGATAGGAATATGCTTCTCGAAGTAATTTATATATTTTCTTTTGTCTGATATTTGTCATCAAAGAGTGGCCATTAGTAGACGAGTGGGGCAAAAGAAAGATCTTTGGGAGACACAGCAGGAGGCATTAGACCATGGCTCCCATTAGGTCGACTGGGTTTTTCTCTCGAAAAGAAATTAATGGCCGATCTTCGCACGAATTTTGTTGGTACCAAGGCCAGATAGACTTCACTTCCATAATCTTTTTCCTATAACACACTTCTACTTTTCACAAATAACTCCATTACTCCGAAATCTAGTAAATGTTACATTAACACATAATACTTGATATTACGTTATGCAACAACATTTATTAACACTAGTAACTTGTAACTTATGGCCCGTAAATCTTGTTAATGATATTTGTCCGATCGTGCAAAAGGCTCGGATAATAAAATATTCAGCAGATAGCGGCGTTAGAACATGATATAGGAATGATATAGCAAGTTCATAAAAGACGATCGCCTAATGGAATTGAGTCCTCCTAGCTAAGGGAACGTGTATTTGCTTCGTACGACAATAATTCGTTTGACCACATTGTAAGAACCATTTATTTATCCGAGTGGAAAATTTATTTTCAGTGTACGGGACAAGACTTTTATTAAACGATCAATCAAACCACAGCACGCGGCAAGAAACGTCCTGGTATAAACGTCGGTGTTAAGCGCTGTACCTTGAAGCTATAGTGCCTCATAGTCGTTCGCACTCGCAGTTGGGAACCACGTGAGTGGCACGTGACTAAGAGGATGTAGCAATTATATCTTGACTCCATCCTCTCCTCCGGTCTTCCCTCTCTCTCTCTCTCTTTCTCTCTCTTTCAACACCACAATCACCTCCTTCTTCTCTCCGTCCTCTTATTCTCCTTCAGCGTCTCCTCAGACGCGGTCCCGTCTTCGTAACGCAACAATTAACGTAGCTTCGTGATATCAAAAATGACCCTTCCTCGAATCCGAAAACCGGCGGCCTACCGTCAAAGGCGGCTGCAATAAATTCTTATTGCCGTTCATCGGGGTATTTACGGTTCCCCGAACACCAACGACAACTCCTCTTCCCTCATTATTTCATCGCCTGATTTCGTCTATCGATGCTCCGACCAAGCGTGCCCACTCCTACGCTCCGATTCGTGAAAAGTTTCAAATCGCCCTTCTACAAGGAAGTAGATACGTCTTTTTAACGTTTAATTGATCGATTTGCAAAAGTGAATCAATCTATCGATGAATAGCAAGTTATATCCTATGTCCTATCTATAGGGTATTTATTTTATTTATTCTACCTATAATACAGGACTGTCATGTTCTTTCAAGTAGCTGGCAGAATTCTTGAAAATTACCCTCGAAATAATTATTAAGCAACAAATTGCAAAAATAATTTCGCGAAGGAACTATACTACTTATAGGCTTATAGGTACTAATCAAGATAAGGTATTATTCGAAAGCTTGAGCGAATCGTATCACTCATACATGACAATTATTACATGAAGAGCTACCGACTACTAAAGTACGAAATTTCTATCAGAGAAATCGAAACGAAAGATATCTATACAAAGAAATATACAGCGTAAAACGAGAAAAACATATATAGATCTTCGTCTATAAATTGATAAGATAGAATGTATTGTATGTACATATACGAAAATGTATATGAAAAATAATAAATCTATCCTTCCGAAAGCTGCCGATAAATTTCGCCACGAAAGGGAAATAAAAATGCCTGCGTACATCGCACACGTCGGAAAAGCGTGAAAATCCGTGAAATCTCTTTCGACGGCCGAAGATAAACACAGATCGAAATGCACCGCTTTCACCAAGATGACTTTACCTCGGATCTCCATCAAGCACGTGATAGCCCCACGCACACGTAAACGCACATCGGACGTGATACGAAGGATCTACCCTCTTCTATAACCCGTGCGCACGTCGACTATAATTATCCTCGGGTAATCACGACTCACACCACTGTCTTCCAACGGCCGCTTACCGCAGTCCGGCCACCGTATTCCGCAAAATTAGTATTTCCATTCTCCGTAGAAGAGAAGCGAACAGGGAAGTAAGAGGAGGGATTGAGAGAGAAAGTGAGAGAGAGAGAAAGAGAGAGAGACAGACAGAGCAAAAAAAGGACGGACTTCCAACAGCAGCGACTGGTTGTTGGTCTTCTCGATTCAACCGTTCTCCTTCTTCCCTTATCCCTTTCCTCCTTGTAACCCCTCGGCCTCAAGCTTACTCCTATCTGCCGTTGCCGCCACCGCCACTGCCGCTACCGCGGCCGCACGCCGACGTGTTTATTTTTGCAATTTGCCCACTATGTCGAAGACCGACAATTAGATTTCCTGGGCTACGTTGTTCGGCTACCGTATAAGTGCAAGGCACAGGGAGATCGGGCTCCGATCTGTCGGCCCAAAGGGCCTCCGCAAATGTGCCGGAGGAAATGGAGAGGACCACCTACACCTGCCCCGTGTAATTCCTTCTTCTCTTATCTCTTTGAATTCCTCCTTCCTGATGGATCACCGTGATGCGCTTACAAGGTGAAATATCGTACGCCAAACGGACAGGTACACCGGTCCTCGTCGAGCCTTGGATTTATATGAGAGAACCTCTGTTCTTTGATCGAATCTTCCACCCGACCGAAAGGGTAGCGACGAAATTCTTCAACGCACTTCGATCATCGCTATACGAATCGCTATATTCCCGTTACGGTATGGGAAATATAAATTCGCTTTTCTAGATCGAACGATGCGTAGAAGTGTTGTGAAAAAGATGAAACAGGGTACACCGTGAACGAGTTGGGAAAACGACAACGAGGTCATGAACTTGCGCGCGGTTCAATTCGTGTCTTTGTCTCTTCGATGAAGGGCGCCGCGGCAGATATCTCTCGGGGTATATACGCACGCGGTTTGAGGTGGAGGCACTAAATCAAGGCCCCGCATGCTTTGGATGGCGTCTAACAAATGAGCCAATGACAACCAGCCCGGCCCTGGCTCGGTTCTCTCGTTCTCCGCTGTTCCATCTCGCTCCGACTCGCACGAACAAAACGATAATATATTCCAGCGAGCGAGCGAGCGAACGAGCGCGCGAGAACGAGCCGAACGTCGAGCGAGAGCGCGAGAGAGCACGGACGGGATCTGGACGGATCGAGCGAATACTATACGCCGTTTCGAGGCCCACGCCACGGAACGATGATCGAGCCTGAAGGAGAAATGAGGCGGCGCGGCGTAGGGTTAGGTCAGGGGGCGGCGAGGGGAGCAGAGGAGGAAGGGGGGCCAGCTGAGCCTTTTACACGTCACCGGGAACTAATACCTCGACGCACGCTAATGACGGCCAATAATTTAAAATATGAATTTGTATAAATCACCGGTAATCGTTAATTTCTCGGAATGTTAGATCGGCCCCGGTCCATCAGCCGAGCGCAGGACAACTGGCCGGCCCCTTGCGTCTTTGAGGTCCTCGCTGAGGTCATTTGTGCTCGAGAGCCTAGATTAATTGGATTAATTAGGCATTACCGTGCCCCGGGGCACGGCGCTGCATTAGTCGGGAACGAAAGGGGGAACCGTGCGGTAAGGCACGCGGGAGAAGGCCTGGCGCGATGCGACCTTCGTCGTGGAGATCATTTCAGGGGATTCGCGGGGTCTTTGATTTTGGAACAAACTGATTTCGTCTTTCGTCACACGGCGACGGGGACAAATCGTTTGTAATTTTTATCCATGGCCTCTGATAGCCCCAAGCTTCGAATTTTGGCTACGGGATTTTCTTCTCTCACCTAACGGACCTCTCTTTGTATTCTTTCGCTCTATCGAGAGAAATTCGTTGTTTCTCAACGTTTGCACGCTGACGTTGCTACATATGTATATAGAAAGACGGTGACGGGTTCAGGTTTATCCAGAGGAAAGTTCGCGAGAATTAATCGATTCCTCGGTGATTGTCAAACGCAAGTAACGCAGTTATTATTTACTTTTTCTGTTGCATGGTCAAAAGTCATTACTGGCCAGCGAAATTTGACATGGTTTTTACTTTTATTGCGCGACCGTTCGCCTATAATTATTTCCACATCTATCACTCCGACCTGGCAATGACCAGCACGGCCGTGGCTCGAAGATTGAAGATCGGCTCGGTAGAAAAAAATGAGACGCGAAACCAGGGCCTTTCGAGCAATAGCACTGAAGGAGAAGAAGAAGAGGAAGGAAGGCCAAGGGGTGGGTGGAGGAGCGAGGGACGGCGGGGGCCTCGTCTATATGGGCATTCGTTGTCGACTGAATGCCAGTCGGTTTCCTCTTGTTCGACGAGAACACGAAAGGCTTCGATGACGTATGGTTCGTGGAAGAAGGAGAAATAAAGAGCGTGAAGGGAGGAACGAGCGTACCTGTGATTGTCCTCGGCCGGGATGAAAAAAAAGTGTCATTGTGCTCGAGCGAACGAATGGTCATTTGGCCCGAAACCGCTTGACATTTCTTCGCGTTCGTACTATGGCCGCGGCGCGACCGTCAATCGACGAACGCTCGACAGTCATTAACGATTTCAAATACACCTGGCCCCCTGTTTCATCTCTAGAGAGAATCCTCCTTTTCTATTAATATCTCTAACGAGTGAATTTCTTTCAAGTGTCCATCAATATTTCGTCCGACGAAACAAAAAAAGTAAACCGAAGAAAGAAAAAGAATCCTTTTTCTCGTCGTCGTTGAGTTTTAAAAAGTTCCACGAAGTAAAAGCGGATTCACCGAAATCCAGCTGGCTTTCGTTACATCGGCCCATTCTTCATCGAAGAATGTTTCACCGTCATCGTGTAACGTTCACACTCTCTGCTGTGCGTCTTCAAACAAGACGATCGAAATGTTCCAGCCTTTTGCTCTCGATAAACGTCGTTGCGTACCACGTACTTGAATATTCCACGATTTCTATGGAATCCGAGCAAATATATCTATCTATAGTGAGCCGGTCTCATGTATTTCTGAAGCTTGGCGAGCGGCCACCATTATGCACATGATAATTAGAATGCGTTAGCGCGTGTCTCAATATATCCGCACGTGCTATACGCGCGCCATGTGAGTTCGACTAGCTAACTGGTCGCGCCGCGTCCACTGGATTGGACCTGGTGCTCCTGTCGTATCATGGGTGGGTGGTGACCACTTCTTCCTCTCGTCTGCGACTCTGCGACGTGACCGTTGTACACGCCGTTTCTACTGACGCGTGCTACGTAAACGCGCTGCCTGTCTCGGCTTTGAATAAATTGGCTGATTCATCGCCGCGTCAAAGGTGGACAACAACAACCACCTTCACGCTTTATCGACAGGCTGTTTTTACTGGTGAACTCTTTTTACTCGTGAATTTTGTTCGTTTCTAGAAAATTACAGAAATTAATCGTAAATCTCATCGTTGAGATTCTAAGATTCCTGCAAAATCATCCGTGGATAGATAAACATTATAAATGCAAATGTTTGTCGTGGGTTATTGATATTATCGTTTGGTATTTACGTTGGAGAAATCGAAGCATAGGAATTGGCAGCTTTGGATTTTCAAAGAGTTTACTTCAAAGTTTACTCAAAAAGTATTCACCCCTGTCGATGCAACACATGACGATCATTGAACTACCAAAGCTATCCGAAAATACAATTGCGAACAATGTGAGACTTTTTTTCCTTAGAATTTTCTCCCTAAGCAATAATGAGAATCGATCGACGAGCTATTTTTGAAGCGCTCGGAGTTCAAGGTCGACAGGAAAGAGACGAAGCCGTTCTCACGTTTTCAGCGGCAAGAAAGCGGCTACGACGAGCATAGTCAGCAGGATATCGAATATGGTAGAAGCTCGCACAGGAAATCGTTGAAACTCTGTCTGATGATCAGGACAAGCAGGCTTACGCGTTTTTTCCCTGGCTGTCGCGGAGACGCAAGTGCGTGCCATCTGCAGCGAGCAGTAATTCTCGTGACTTTGAATATATCGAGTTTCGGTATCGAGTGCCTTGAGCGGGCAAGAGGTGTCCATAGGTAAAGAAGGACGCCACGTTTTCTCAGGAAGAACTCCGACTTCGGAATCATCCAGCCAGACAGCGATATCTTGTTTCTTTAATAAACGGAAACGGAACGTAATCGTATTATTTGTTTCTACCTTTAAGAACACTACCCTCCTTCTAATACTCGAGTCGACGTGGAGTCACGAGGGGTGGGGAGGCGGAAAGAAGGAGGAATGCGAAGATCTTCCGAGCCGAGAGCAAGACGGAGGAGGGAAGAGAATGGGGGGAATATTTAAGAAGGTATTAAACTCCCCCACCAGCCCTCCCTGCACACCCCGCCGCGAGGATAAGGAAGCATTAACGTTGTACTTTATTCGCGAGTACTCGATGAGTTCTGAAATATGGAAAGTATCGTGAATTCCGGTTTCGGGTAACAAAGTTCCTTCCTGCTGGTTGTCGATTCGCCGAATAAGACGAGTCCCCGCTGGCTCAGACAGAGAGGAACGGCTAATGCTTCTCCACTAAACTTTCAGAGGAAATATTTCCGCGGATGAATAAATGGGTTGATTCGAAACGCTGGGAAACTGATAAAAATATAGAGAAATGAGAAATGCTTTTTTAATTGATCGTACGAATATACATTTGTATATAAATTCTATTGTTAGAAAAATTGAATCGCAATGCTTGATATAAACATTCTAACATGTTTACTAAACTTGTTGGTCGAAGAGTTCTGTGTCTTTTGCTTCCTAATAATTACTATCCACAATTCTGGCAATCTTCTGATATTTACAGGATTTTTAAACGAGCTTGTACATCTTATCAATTTACCAGCTCCCTACCAGGATTCATTAATCGAGAGATCTTTTGTTCCTAATATTGATATTGAATGAATCGCGGCTAATAATAGGATTCTGTATCGCGTAACAACGAAAAATACTCGAATTAAATTATACTAACGTATAGAAGAAGGTGTTATTATTGGCGAGATGCACCTGTGATCGATTCTTCAATCGGGCACTACCATAGGTACCTTTATCGAAGATCGATAGAAAACGAGAAAACTCCAACACATATGCAATTGTCAAGAGACACAAAGGCAATACTAATTCCAGTCGTAGCTCCTGCTGCGATATTCTTGTAAAGAATAGTAACGAAAGCAAAACGTCGAAAGATCACTGAATGGACTAGCAGAGTCAGGTGTTGAACCGCGAACCAGAAGAGAAACGCATTAACAGGTGCTATGCTCAGGGTAATAGCCAATATATCATTGCCTGGACCTACCTGAAGGACCTCGCGTATACTAGAAAAGGAAAAGATGCATTCTCCGCTTTTTTCAACAGAAATTTTAGACGATGCGAAAAGATGTTTGAATCGAATCAGACGGGAAACAGATGGCTGATGAATGTTGGAAACACATGTCACATCAAAAATCCTCAATTTTGAATTATCTATAAAAATGAACTGTCAAAGTGAATTGTCTCCTAAAATGGACGTATCAACAAGAAACGCGCTTCAATTGAGAAGCTTTTTTTGTTAACATCTGAAGACTTATTACCTAAATCGTAAAAGAAAAAAGCTAGTTCATCGGTAAATGGCCGTAAATAATTTTCCATCTTGACTTATCATCATCATCATCATCGTTCGCAGCAATTTGATCTTAACATATCTTATATATATAACATATTTTATATATATATATATATATCATAGACGAACTATAGTATGATTCTTCTTAAAATGAGTAAATGAGGAACGTTACCCTGTAATGTACGCTCCTATGAAAATAACCAGTAAAATAAAATTGCCTGTATATCGCTCAGTAATCTCGAGCTAAGTGCATGAAACCACGGGAAAGATTACTTGCCAACAAGAAGCGTTTAAAAAGTGTCGCCCAACACGGGGATCGCGCATGTACCAACGTGCGATTCCTCTCGCGATCACGCGCGAATAACTTCTACGTTACGTATCTTGTCTCCAAAAGGACCGACCAGTGGCTGAAGGCTCCGAATCGGGCTCAGTTAACGATTACAAATTGGCTGGCCGATCGGTGCCTATTCGCGGATTAATAGAGTGATAAATAATCGAAAGCTGATTACTGGGAACGGCGTCGGTATATACGTATGAATTCCAAACGTTGTCGACGTAACTGTTAGAGTTGACGGGAGTGGGAGAGAAGAGAAATAAAGGAAAAGAGAAGGGCGCAAACAGGCGAGAGAAAGAAAGGTTGAATCGGCACGGCGGCGACGACGATTTCTTAAGGGCCAATGAATCCTTGCGCACCCGCGATACACACCAACCCTGCGTTACGAGCTTGGTCTTAAGTTATACCAGAAGGAACGTAAACCCGTAAACGTGCCCGAGGCCAACATATTACGTGCATTAATTCGCCGTGGTTGACGTGAGAGGCGATTCGTAATACGCGGCCACGAAGAGGGACACGAAGAGCAACCGGTGAGAGGGCTGGGGCCCAAGAGGAGCGCGCGAGATGACAGAAACGAGGGAGAACGCTCCAGTGCGATCCTAGTTTATAACGAGATCGGTAGGGCCACGTCCGATATGTATATACGCGGCGTTGGATTTCTCGGTAATTATAAACTTAGATTCTAGTAAATATTCCCGTCAACTCTCGGCGACGGCAATTTACGAGATTAACCGAGGGTACGGATGGAAGAAAAGGAAAGACACAGAGCAACCGGAGAGGATGTTTAAGCGTGTTTTTCAAGAGTCCTTAGCGGAACAACGCGCGACCAGAAGCGAATACGCGAATATGATTTACTCGCCTTGTTTGCGCGTCACAGACCGCGATTATTTTCGCGATAGGTAGGTAAATAACGTGGATTTTCTCTTGTTAGAAATCACTGTCGATAAACGTACACGGAAGACATGTGTATTGCACAGTGTAACTTGGTACATTCTACTTAAAATTTATGAGTATGCTGGATATATTTTTTAGACAGGTTAATGTATATCGCTCATAGAATGGTAACAGAATGTTTAAGAGACGCATGATACGAAGGAACAATATAATTTGACAAAACAAAATCATATTTGTCAAAAGGAATGGATAGATGATTGATATTAACGCGGTAAAAAATGTTTAGTACGAAAATTACTAATATCTATATACATTAATATTCATACATATTAATTTTATATCTTCCTTTATTTACCAGAGTATATAATATTCGATAACAATTTGTGACGCGATAACAATTTTTTATTAAGTAAAGTTTCTATTAAATGTCGTCTAGAATGTAATTGAATATCGTAAGACGAGAAGTTAAATGCAATTGTCTTTTATAATTTCTTTCAAATAACACCTATCGGAGCATAATCCGGGCAGTGAGCTTATTTGCAATCATCTATTCGTTCTTGGTGAGATATTCTACGTTGAAGAGTTTTGTTCTTCATTGGAGACGAAAATATTGATGGCACGATAGGGATTGACATACAGACAACATTGAACAGGTAATGAAAATTACACGGCCGCAAATGATCGAACCGCGAACACCAATTACTCGAGTTGGAAGAGACGATTCCTTGATTCGCTTTAGCATCTGTCGTGGCCGCCGCCCTTGATGGACCACCCGTTGTTCACCGTTATGAACGCGCATCAAGGACGTCCAAAAGTGTCGCTGATTTGTAAGATGATCATACGTTACTATGCTTTTCTCTCGTGTCATCGAGTAAAAGTACATCACAGAGGATTGTTGCTCGCGTATATTTCTAATCTGGTGAAATTTTCCGAAGCCTTAAATCGAAACGCCTTTCCTGGTTCGTGAATTGCGAAAGTTTCATTAACATACTTTGATCTATAAACTTGATTATTTCATTAAATCTACCAAATCCTTAATGAAATAAAATATCAGTAGGAAAAGAAAATAAATCGTGAAACTATGAGGAAGTGGAAGTTATTCTTTAATTAGAAAGATAAAAGCTTTCATCGCAGTTTTAGTTGAAATTATGTGTAATTGAAACATTTGCAACGATCAACAGATAACTATGAATTATATTATCCAACTGAAATAGCTATAGATGTATAAATCGTAATTATTCATTTGGATTAAAACATTAGAATGATTATTAATTAAGATAAAGTGTTGCATAGAGTAAACTTGTAGATCAACATTTCCGACTGTAAATTGTTGCATATTAAAATCGGCACGTGTATGAAATCAATTAATTTGCTTATCTAAAGAAATTAGAAATATCCAGCTTCATTTGCATGACATTACTCCTGATGCATTTTTACGATAAGAGTAGCGCCGTCATTTACATACAGATAAGAAGGCACTTAATATTTCAAGAAAATTTTAGTGATTTTCAATTCTGATTCTAAAAAGATCTAGATGCTTATCAATTCGAAAATTTATCTTTAAAAAATTAATAGTATTGAATTTTACACGAATAAATGAAGAATGTAAGGGAAACGTTTCGCACATAATTTATAAATTTCGTTTAAATAATATTCTATATATGTATAGCCTGCGTTCTCTTGCCGCAATATCGCGAGTAGGGTTGGTTCGCGTGTTAAACGCAAGGTGTGTGAACTACTCATCATTGATGAGTCGGAAACTGGAATCTAATAGCAAACTTAGGGTAAATTTCCCACGTGTTAATTACTGTTTTCTCTAGCCAGCGATGTCGGTTTCACTTATTCTACCGGTGTTATATCACATTACACTAATAGGAAACGTTCCATATTAATCAATGTTTTTCGTGCGGCGCAAACGAGGGGAGCGAATCGTGAAACGTTATCGGTCTAAATGATTCCATTACTAAATCGATTAATGATATTCTTCGTTCAATTTAACGTGAAAGAGTTTACGCTACTTTTGAAAAATTTGCAATACTATACTATTTTCCAAATGGCGAAAAAAGATCCCTGAATGCTTAACCATATCATCTCTTAAGGAATATTCATAATATGAATTTCTTTAAAATATAATATTTCCAGCAAGACAAACGCATCTACACGTAGATACACAAATCACCGTTTATAGAAATTTTGTCGAACAAAGCTAATTACATCCCTTCGTCCATCAGACACTCTAATTAAAAACTTATTAATTTCGAATATAAAGACGTAATACGACGATACGCCTATCTATCCAGCTTAAATTCTCTTTATAAAATTACATAACATCCAAATATCTAACACAGTCATATATAGCATTAGAGATGGTATTTTCTCCATCTTCCACGCAAGTTCCATAACGAATATCCGCACGTGTATTTGCAAGAGGGGGAAGAACAAAGAGTATTCATAGCTCGATTTAAACAAAGACGCTAACCGTCCTGCGAGTGTCAAGCGGACCGACATCACCGAGCTATTCGAATGAATGTTGGTAGAGCGTGGACGTTTGTAATACCATGGAATTAATCTATGCCCGCGTTCGTAATAATAAGGAAATGTTTCAATCTCCGTGATGTATAGCACACGGTGCCGGTTCGTTCACAGTGGGGAAAAGGGTCTTCGTTGTTCCCAAACGACAACGATTGTCGCTGAGAAGCGATCAATCTCGTCAACGAGTCAGACATTGGGATCAGGAATCCCTTTATGACAAGTTCTATCTAGGAGAGATGCCGGTCTTGGAACAATAAAATCTACCAAATCGAATAGTCTTGATTGTCGCGGTGATTAGAAGAATTGAATCGCCTGGCAGTGAATGATTTATGAAACGTAATTAGCTTTGTTCTGTAAAATACCGTGTGAAAGACATAGCCGTAGGAACAGTGACAAGGTACAGAGGATCGTTTTAGAATTAGTCAATCGTTATTGCTGACGATTAACAACGTTTAAATGTCTAGTGTTAAATTCTTCTTCAAAGGTTGACCACTTACTTAACGCTTCATGGTTTTCGAAGCTTTCTAAGCAGTATTTAATCGCCAGATAATTCCTCGAGCTGTTAACACTCGGTTTACGTGGAACAATAATTGGAGATGAAATAATGTGTAGAATTAGAGGCTATTCAGACTTAAAGTCGTTTAGTTTCGATTAACTTGTATTAGAAATTTCAAGTTTTCTTACTGAATAGCTACGGTGACTTACCATGGGAAAGAATTCCATACACAGAGATTATGGCAATTGAATTTTGGTTACCTTTCACAATGATGAAATTCATTTGTTTAATTTTACACGTTTCTCGCGCGATGGCAAGGATATTTAAAAATTAATTTATTTATTTCATTTGATTGAAAGTAATTTTCTTAAATATATAGATTGCTCGTCAATTTCATTCGAAATGAAATAGCTCAGTAAAATTGCTGCAAAGTGTTTATAGGAAAATTTTCGTTCAAACGTATTAAAAATTTCAACGAACACCGTAAAAAATAAACGAAACCAGTACCACGAAATAATCATCGATCTCACCATAACGTTCCCTTTGATCGATACCTTTACATATTCAAAACCTAACCGAACTTCGATAGGCGCGCAAAGGCGCATTCGACGATCCGTTGTCTTTTAAGCTATCAAAGTCGAAATACTTTATCGTAGTCACATAGGAACGCGAGTCGTCGTTCGTGGTTCACGTGCAACGAACTCGACGGGATTTCTGATTTATCTGGATAAGTTAGCAGGACGTCATCCCCTCGGTGGCAGCCCTCCTCCGTTGACGGTGCCCCCCCGGAGCTTCGGCGTCCTGCTTTGACTTTGATAACTATACGATAGTTGCTTTCCGCTGGTGGGGTGGAAAGCAGAGACGCGGTAGCGCGGTACGGCGGTTTATCTTCGATTACGAACGTCTTGGCTCTCGGTTTCTTGACTCCAGATTTATGGCGAGCGATTTGTCGGTAGCACCCAGATTAGAATTAGTTTGCGGAACCTCAGATCCGCGTTTGTTTGTGATCCGACACTCCGTCGGGGTTCGTACCGTTGGGAGATCGAGATCTTCTCCAAGAGAAGAGACGTAACCCTTGCTCGCTCGTGATCCTAGAACCAGTTGATCGAGGGCACAGCGAAATTAAAATCGTGCCTCGATGAAGAAATCTCGTGGTTATCAGAAAGATCGTTCCATTCGTTATTTGATAGGCTTTCGCAACGATTTGGTGCTTAGGAAACTCAATCGAGAAGCTCGGCAGAAAGGTGATGGATATTTTTCCTCAAAAATGCAGCGATTATAGGAATTAGACTATTAGAAGATTATTACAACTTGTCAAATAATTATTTCATTTTCCTGAACAATTTGCGTAAGTTGTGCCATTTTTCAATATTTAAAGTGTTTTCATAGAAATTGAAGATTACCGTGGAAAATGAAATACATGCCATGAATCGATAAAATATAATCGTTAGAATATTATTGTCCGAAATATGTATGTCTTTTTTGACATTTCTGATAGGATTGATAGACAGCGATAAGCCACGATTCAGTCGAACCAAAGACTGTCTATAAATTTCTACAGTATATGTACAGAGGATAATGTGTAAAGCACGTATCACCCTTTCCGTAGGACTTTGGTAGTTTGCACCCTTCTACCGAGCAATATTAATATCTCTAATCATTCACCAACCCCTTCGTACCCTTATCAAGGGACACCATAGCCGTCGGTTGAAACGTGTTATTCAGATTTATCCCATTTGCCTTTTGGGACCGTATTTATCCGTAGAACAAACCAAGTACATAGTCTGATAAAGCGTTTGTTTCGCGAGTGGGATTAATGCTAAGCCGCGAATGAAGGGTTCGAATAATTTTTTGTCTTATACAATCGCAAACTCTCGAGCCGTTTCTGAACAACCAACTAACTACTCCTTGACCACGCTGAAATTCTAAAACTGAACGCTCGTTAGTCAATTGTCAAACTGTAAAGACATCTTTTACAAACTCGGTAAGTGGAAATAATATAGTTTTTGAAAATGGAACATTTAACTTTGCATTAACAAAGAAGCATTAACCTTAGACTATAAGAGAATGAGAATTTTTGTTAAGGTAAAACGAAACACACGCTTGAAATTTGGTTTCTATGAATTGGAAACTATATACCTACATTGAAGGGGATAAAAATCATTAAAAGCTCGAGAATCTATATCTACTTATTACTTTCACGATATCTCCATTTTTACCAGCAACCTATCAAACAAGCAGACGAAAGTTTTCTAGCTTCCTGGCTGGCCGAGCAGATAAGGTCGTTCCAAGAGACGGCGGATCATTGGTGAGATATTAAAAGCTCGCAGAGGAGAAAGGACATGAACGAAGGGAGGAGACGTTCGGCCATTTAGCCGGGCTGGTTCACCTTTGGCCAGCTTCGTCTGGTTATTAATGAACTCGCTGATAGGAAGTGTCCGTCTCCCGGCGAAGAATCGCCTCCCAGAGCAAGGCTGTCACGTATTCGGCTTCTATTTCCCTTAGCTAACGCTCTCTATATGCAAATACGTACGACCGGTCCCTCCACGTGTCCTCTTTCGCGTGTCTCCTCTCCGCGTGTATGTATGGAAATGCGTATTATCGAGGCCGGCGTGTGTCGAGCCGCGTCTTTACGCCACATAGCTCGTCGGTGTTGGTGCACGACCTGACTCTTTATAAATAGCGACTTTGATATCCAGTCGCGCCTTTATAGGGGATGAAGCCGCCCCTATACGCTGGCCCTATGGGCCAGACAGAGAAAATGCTGACTGCGTTAAAAATTAGAAGGTCAACATTATGTATTAACCGGACCTCTTTTATCAAGCTGTTGTGCGTGCGTAGACTAACACCCCCTATGGAAAAAATACATTCTCGCTTATTCTTGAAATTAGTCGACCTAATGAATGAATTTCATTCGTACGTTTGCTCGCGTGATACTCCGTTTCTCCAAAAGCTTTGGAAATTCGACGAGGTTCCGTGCGAAGCTCGTTAAATTTTCACTTAGAAATGGACTGAGCAATTTTTAAATTAGGGGAAGGTAGATACGCGAGTTTATTCCATCACACAACATCCTAATAATTTTGTTACTATTTTGAATATATATTTTTAAAAGACGCTTTACAAAAGCAGTTACGAAATGTGGATGACGAAACTTCGATGTATCCATTTGTTATTTCATAATTGTTGCTCGGCGAGTTTAAACATTGTAAATATTTGTGTATAGAAGAGGAATCAGAATCAGTTATTTCTTGTACCAGTACTCTATATCTGGAAGAATCAAATATCGTTTCTTTGTTCTACTTTCAAACAATGGAAATGACTTTAAAATATCCAAAAAATTTAAGTCTGACAAGATAACTTTCACAAATAAAGTTGTTCGATCGTACAAACGATCCAGTAATCGAGATATTCGAATTATCGCGATACTTTGTGCAAAAGAAATGATCTTGGCCCATCTGATCTGATGAATCGAATAAAAGCATCGTCTCGGAATTTTAAATAAAAAGGCGAGATCTATCGATATTTCTTTCGGCTCGCGTTCCGCGATCGTTGATAAAGCAGCCAGTGCTGTTCAGTTTACCTGCAAGAAAGACACTTTATCTTCCTAGAATGGTCTGACGGTAAATATATATTTTGCTCGGCGCATAGTCGTTTGTGTTTTCACGACACAATAGCATATTCGATAAGGAAACGGTAGAGAAACAATTGCTGTCAGAAACTTGGGGCCGTATGAATGATATTGGAAGCGAGACAGCAGCTGGGTGGCGCTGAGCGCACCTGTCGACTTCCTCAAAGAAACAACCGGAGCAAACAATCTTTTTCTCTTCATCTAATCAAATGTGTCATTCACAGTCGAGTTCAACCTACTTTCCGACATAATTCTCGCTTGAAAAAAATTGCTTCGTGTAACACGCATCCTCTACTTCGGCTTCATCGTTCGTTCCGTAGATAGAACACGTGTTACAATCTGCAGGTGCTTGCTTCCGTTAATTCATGACTGTAATTAACACGTTCCACATCGGAAATTAGGTTTCTGCGGACGTTTAGGAGAAAATTTAGAAAATTCAGCGTATTAGGATTCAGTGGAAAATGTTTAAGCATTTAATTGGCGTAAGATTGCAGTTGCGTTGATTTTTATTTCCATCTATTATCATAGGTTAATAATGGTCCACATGAGAGGTGGGAATAGGAATTTCTAAGTTAGGATAACTAAACTTATGAAATTATATAAAATAATTCAAATGTTCAAGGATAATACCTTGATTATCAACGCAAATCCATCGTGTGTCTAAAATTATTATAAAAGACTCTAATGATTTCTGGAATAATAGTATGAAAAATGGAAACTTATCTCACAAATTTCCTAACAAAATCGTTCAATTCATCTGATTATCCTTCATCGGTTCTTGCAAAAAAGGACCCATTTCTTTTAAAAAATACACCGATATAAATATAAGTGTAGAACCCATACAAAGTACGGATGAATTGAATTAAATTAGTATCGCCGAAACTCCATGCAATCCAGTCCATACCTACAAATTATCAGACCTAAGCCACAGTGAAACTTCTACTTACTGATTTCGAGAAACCCGGACAACCTCATAGAGATTAGGGCGACTCGCGATGATAAAGAAGCATCCACCAATCACGGGTCCGGATAGATTCGGTCAAAGGTGTACATTTTAGACGCGTGAACGGTTGGCTCTATTAGGGTCGCCATAAGTTACAATTAGGTCAGTTGGGGTGTGCCAGAGCTCTCTCTAGATGTAGGTGTCGACATGGAGGGTGTGAGGAAACTCCAGTGGTCGACCGGGTAATGGTGAAATCGGTGGTCCCCGTGCCCGACGAAGAAAGCCAACTGGTCTCTGCATCTTCGAGAGATATCCAACAGCTTGGTCTATACTGATTTAGAGGCTGTCTAATTTCAGCCTTGCGACACTTACTGTCATGCCATCTATAATGCATAAATAATTACCACTTAGCCTCTTTGTTGTTGCAGTGCCATGTCCGGTCCTCGCCTGTGGTCGATGCTCCACTCCGATGCTTCTTTGTCCACTGGAATCGTTTAGGACCGCGAGATTTATTGGTCTGTAACGCACGGCTTGCCGGAATCATTAAAGATCGATAATTTATAGCTATCAGAACGCTTCTGTTTTCTAGAAAACGATCATCCCGCCGAGATTAACGAGGCTCGCACAAAGGATACTTTAAACGAAGTAGAAATTTCGATGACTAGTTTGCGTTAGGATAAAATTGACGGAACATTTCTTAAGGGGATTTTGTATAGATCGTTTATTTACTTAGAAATATATCGAAGGTGTGTACTTTCTTCAAATTTTCTTCCTATTAATTTTTACGGGAAGAGAAGTCGAATGCACGAGATATGTTTGATTATAATAGGCAGATAGAATTCATGATTATTACGTAAACATTTCCCTGTAATAGAGTGTTTAATGGAAAATATCTTTGAATTTTACTACTACGGAAAAATTATCATGGCAGCCATGCAACAATATTTTTGCACACACTTTTATGAACTTCTAATAAATCCATTATTTTCATTTGAAAAAGATTCAATATATAGCCGGAATCTTATCTAATAAAGTTATAGAACTTCAAATTGATACGTTAAACATCTTTCCTTAACAAGATTTCCCAAGATCGCCACATTTTATCATTGCCACACGAGTCTAGCTCGTTAACAAAGTACAATCTCAAGTGTTGATACGCGATTCCACCTCACATTTCCATCCCTATTGGCCTATTTAAGCTCGAGTCGACGTCGGAAGGATTTAGAAACATAGAACGAGGTTTTAGCATCGGTCGGACGATTGTACGTGTCATTAGATACTAGCCGTCTACTCTAGTCGGTTTTACGGTCGAATCGAGAGAGCAGATCCGATGTTCGATAAATTTTTTCACGTAAAGCCATCGTCGGTTCGATTCGACAATATCGACGCGCGTCCTGTTCCACGAGAATAATCGTCCTCCGAACGAAAAATCAAAGTGGACGTTAAGATAGCCGGGCATTTTGTTATCTTTACGGCCAGCCAATCTGCCGACCATGATTCTCCATCCACTTGGCTGGTCTATGAACGCATGCAGGCGGGAAAACGAGCTCAGGTGGACAACGCGATTTCCAAAGGTACACGACGATACTCTCTGGTTCCCCGTAAACGTTTTACGACACCGAGTTATAATTATTTTATTATCGTCGATCGTAAACGATCGGGCAAGTGAAGGTAATAATATGCAGTAAATACCTTTAATGGACAGCCTGGGACCCGACAGGACGTGTTAAGACGTGGCCGCCGTAAAACAGCAGGACGTCGACATGTTTTCCTGCATCGATCCTCGATTCGCCTCGATTCAACTTAATTTATCTCGAGTCCTTGCAAATGGAAGGAGGACAGGGCTGTGCGCGCCGATTGTCGACAGGCGATTTATACCGATTTTCTTGGTAAACGCGCCGATCCATTCACGGCGAACACGCGGACCTCTAATGTCCTGGCTAATTAAGTACCTATTCGTCCTTCGAGAAAATAATTAGCTTTATACTTCGAGGTGTGCAACGGTATTAAAAACATTCTGTAATATCTGCCGAAAGTATAGAAAAATTCATAATTCGGTCATTAAATTAAAATTTAACATTTTTATTTTATATAAATATATATATAAAATTATATCAAATGTATATAATCTGTCTTTTACGGTCCGCAGAAAAATATTACAAAAATCTGCCAATAGTTCACGATATGTGATTAGTCTTTATTCAATGTCTTGGTTTCCTTTATTTACGCAAAACTCGAACAGACGTTCGATCCGCGGAACTGCTCCGAGAACCCCTGCCGCTCTATTCACAATCACGGATTTGATTTAGCGGTGGAGAGGCAATATAATGTCTCTAACGAGAGTGTAGTATAAGGATAAGGGTAGGAAGCCGAATGGAAGAGGCGGCGAACGAGCTGAAGGAGGACAGCGCATAATACCATAATGCCAAACCAACACAGTCCCGCTCATCAGTATCTTTGATTAGAGGCTCTATCCTCCTGATTTGCTTCTAATAAACCCGTGAAATCGCCAGGGGTTCGTGCTATCCACCGGGCATGTGAGCCTTGAGGATCCGCTAAGGAGGGTAACCATTTTTATCGATAAGCCCGGTATCATTTGAAATTATTAAGCAGCTGGAATTACACGGGGCGAAATTCTCGAAACGGAAGTCCGTGAATGGCGGATGAAACGAATCCCGGGTGGATCTGTTCTTCCTGATTACGCAATTGCGAGAAATTATCGATAATTCATCTCTAGTTTGGTTAATTCTGCGTTTTGAGCGTGTTTTGAACTGAAAATTTGAAGATGTCTCAGGGAATTTTTACGTCTAACAGATTTATTAGATCCATTCGAAACATACGCGAAGACGTAGTAAAGAATATTCAGCGCGGGAAATACAGAGGAATTGTTTCAAGTAACGGAACAAGCGTGAAAATTTCTTCACTGAAATTGAGAATGTACGGGACGATGATGACAAGTTGACGAATTAATGAAGAACTTCATAAACTTTCAAACTAATGTTCCATAAAAGAAAGATTCAACACTCCAAGCATCGATCTGTGCCTAAATTTGTCGCAGCAGTATAAATTGTAACGAATGTTATGGACTCGAGGAAGAAAGGTTTCACATTTGATAAGCCCAGTTCGATTTAGGAGTAGCCATCTACCAATGCTTGACCGGCAAATATTGCGGCGGAAAGTTGGCCAAGTTACATCGTAATTTCCAGGTTGAAAGTTCCAATACGGCGGCCGTTTTTTCCGGCGCGTTTCGAATCTGAATCCTTGGAAAGCGAATGAGCCTCTTTCGAGGAGAGGGAAACGAAAGGAGAGTGGGTTGACGGCTGCTCGAAGGCAGCATTATATACACTGGGAATACCTCCCGCTGGCTGCAGAAATCACTGGCGGGACTTAATAAGCGTGGAAAGAGCCGAAGAGATAGAAGATAGCTAGCCGGATGATGCGAAAACTTTGCTATATTAGCCGCTTTGGCGATCCGTAGCGCTTTTGCCACGCCGCGAAAACTTGCGGGATACGGGCACGCGTACCAACATATTCTCTCTCTCTGCCTTTTACACCCGTATCGAACTCCAACTTCCCGTGGAATATGTTTTCCCTCGGAGTTCCGACGAAGAAACGAAATATCGCCTTCCGGTATGGAGACCGAATATTTGTGCTTCTGATTCTAATCGAGGGGAAAGCCGCATAGAAGTTCCCTGTTTCGCTTTAAACCACCGAAATTAGTAGCTAGTCTAGTTCGTGGGATTTTCTTTTCGATTTCGTGCTTATCACGTTGCCCTGAAGTTTTGTCAAAATGTAACTGAATATCGATATAGAGATCAGAGTATAAAAAAATATGATTAGCGATATATCGTAAGTAATATCTAATTTGTATAATCGAGCAGAAATATCACAATACCTATCAAATTCAAAGATATTTATTATTATTTTAATTCAGTTACTCTAACCATTAGGCAATTTCTATGTCAAAGTTTCAACAGTTCACACGCTAGAATTTTTCTGAAATCAGCGAATGCCCGAAAATATTTCAGCTAAAGCTACAGGAAGGCGTTACTAGCTGATTTTCTTCCAACTCCGGCAAAACTTGCGACGCGTTTCCTTGCTTTTAAATCCGCGAATCCCACGCGGCTCGTATTTAAAAGGTCACGAAAAGAGAGGAGAGGACGGAGAGGATCTTGACTCGGACCAGACTTTATCAGACGCCTTTTCTCTCTTCCTTTCTTTCCGTTCTTTCAGTGGCAAGAAGTTAATGAACGACAAACACTCTCGCTCTCAGTCTTTGATGCACTGGCGTCTTGGCCCACGCGTCACCATAATTACGTCGTGCACGCACGCGTGTCCCATACTGCGTGATCGGGGTGCTAAGTGCATTCGCAGCTTCTTCTAGCCTCGCTATTCCACCGATGCTGATTTCATTTCTCTTCCAATGATCCTCTCACTTACTCAAAATTTTATTTTCAT
This sequence comes from Bombus vosnesenskii, assembly GCF_011952255.1. Lineage (NCBI taxonomy): Eukaryota > Metazoa > Arthropoda > Insecta > Hymenoptera > Apidae > Bombus > Bombus vosnesenskii. The sequence continues at coordinate 594,663 of NW_022882923.1, forward strand.
ATTTTTTCTTAAGAAGAGATAGATGATATCATATATACCGAAGTACAATTCCAAAATGAAATGAATTTTTACAATACTTTTTTGAATACGTGTAAATCAAAGACTAACAATATTCGTGCAGAGATATTTAAACGAGTAATTATTCGTATATTGGAAACACGGAGACTGTAATAATGCTTCAAAATTTTAGTGTGACTTTTAAAAATGTTCGAATATTCAATATTTAAATTTTTCGATATTTTGACCTAGGGATCAGTAATCTATATCTCACACCACGTAGGTAAATCTCAGTATATCAAGAAATAATAAATTGTCAAACTTTCGAAGGAGGAGAATAATATTAATAAATATCAAACATCGGACAACCGCATAGATATTCTTATACGTAATTAAGATCCGATACTCGTAACACAATCGAACGAATAAGTAAAACAGTATGTATAACAAAAAAACAAAAAAAAAAAAGAAAGAAAAATTGGCAACGATATCATTCGTTACGATCATTCGAGATCAGTGCAACAAGTTACGAAGGGTATATCGGAATGACGTTATGATGTCACGATGACATCATTGTCCGGGAGATCTGCTGCCGCTGCACCGAACGGAGTCGGCCAACGCTCCAGACAGGATATTATCGCGGCAGTCATTCGCTAATTGATCCACCGTAGTGTTTTATTTTACGCCGTCCAAACGCGGTTCTCAATATCTGATTGATGCTCGGTTTAGAACCAGCTGTGCACAATATCGTCTTATCTGTAATTGCATTACTTCGATCCTACAGTGTAATTATGCTTGTCGCGCAGATGTCTCTCTGCTACGTGGTTCATGCAAATTTTTCAGCTTGCAAGATTGAGACGTTTGAGCTCTGTTCATGTTGCATTCATTGAGAGACGATCTTCCGTCACGGTTGTTTCGCATTCGTTTCGATAATATCAGTTTTCTTAACTTTTTAATTATCGGCTATACGATGCGTGTCACAAGATATAATTGCGTCATTGCAACTGTCTTTGTGCGTATATGATATGTATAAGGTGTTAAATATAAGAATATAAGACCTTAAGAGTTCAGAATACTTATTAAAACTCTGGAACATGATTAACGAGTTAAAAAAAAATTGTATGTGCGAGTATTTGCCAACGTGACAAGTAAATAATCTACATGTTTAGAGGTCTGTTTGAAAAGAGAAATCGATCGAATATGATGTTAATTTAAAAAGAAGATTGATAGATGCTTCATCTCGAAGCGGAGAAATGAGAACCGTTTCAGTGACGATGCTATTAATTCATAGAGTTCATAATCTATTAGTTACGTTAGCGGAGGAGCGTTAACGAGTGTAATGGCAGCACACGCCATCTACGTGTCATTTAATTCTGACACCCTCACACCATCGATGATCTCATGCCGCGAGCCGACTTGACTTCGCTTAATTGTTTGTTATCATTACCGAGCGCGTGCTATTGAAATTAATGTTGATCTGTCTCAGTTAACATGTGCGCTCCCATAAAACCTGCTTCCGGCGCGTTGGCCCAGCTCACTTGATGGAATTAAGCTGCATGCGTCTCGTGTCGACGCTTGTTCCCCTGAAATAACCAGTTTTTCGACAGGCATCCGCTTTTCGATGTTACGTTCACCTCGACTGCACTCAATATGCTTGTTTGATTGCGTGCGTACGACTACAGTTTACTTAAAATAAATTACCTGAAGCAATTTTATTTTTTCATTTTATTTGCTTACAAGAAAAATCCAATTTTAATTTGTCTAAATTTTATAAAGGCAGCAATTCATAGCGGACTTCACCTTCGTTCTCCGTGCAGAAGTTTGTTCCCGATCAGTCAACTGAACCCTGAAGTCGTTTCTGGTTGAAGTTCATCCCGTTGATCGCAGAGAGAACTTCCTCTCATTGATGGACGATAAACGATTCTAATCTAACGCGACCAGCGAGCCAACGCATAATATGGTCGTTGACCCTCAGCCAATGATTCTGATCTCTCGACCCCAGCGTGTTATTTGATCGTTTGAACATCGAAAATTGTAGAAATGCAAGCTATTGTGCGGAAGTAAATAGCTCCGTCTACAGAGAGTCTACTGCAATTTGTGTTCATTTCCCAACTATGAAGCTAATATTTGTATTCATAGATACTTCACACTGGTTCCACGTTTTCTCTTATATTTGAATTAATTTGCATATTTATCCATTTGATTAAAAAAAGGTTTTAATTTATGGTATCGTACGAACATATAATATATTATACAAAATATATGGTGTTCAATGAGAATATTCATTCGACTATTATATTAATATTATATTATCTTACTCACTATAGTCGTTACTTTATACATACTCGTACCTTTTTAAGTTGAGGATTTTGTAAAATATCAAAGCAACCTACATATTCTTAAGTACCACTTTGTGACCTATAAATAGAGGAATTCGATATGTACAGGTACAAAATTGCATAAAAGAACGAATATTATTCGACATTCGTCAAATGTGTAGATATAGTATATACTCGTACACGATAGTTGGTGAACGACATTATCTTGAACAACAGCTTTTCCGAAGCTGATAGGACAAACCTGATTGGCCTTGCAAAATCCAAGTACATATAATTTGCTTTTATGACTCGATAGCTTCGCGAAATGTGTTCCCAACGACGAAATCGTCGCCGGAGGAATCAGAAAGTCATTCTGGATATCGATCCCAGACGAATCCAAATGGACAACCCACTCGCGATATAATTTAATGATCATCGAAGGTTTTTCAAAGAACGCGGAGCAGTGTTGTCCGTAGCGCTAAAACCGGCTATCGCGATCGGACACGTCCGCAACGGACACACATAGTCGTTGATCGCAGTTTATTACGAATCGGGCACGGTCCAGATACGGCCGATCGTCGTTACGTGTGCTGCTCGATCGACGATATTATTACAGATTGCCTGAACGGCCTGTGAAATTCATGATGAGCCGTTTAATGGCTTTCGACAGCCGCGAAAATGATCCATTATGTTTCGACGCAGCAGCTTGGCCTTTGTTGATCAACCTCGAGCATCATCGATGCACGAGAGAGCTCTATTAAACTGTTGGTGCAATGCTTGCTTCATAGTCGCTAACAGTTCTATTCTGTTAACCTGGTAAACAGAAAAATTGAGTTGATTCGACGAAATCGTTCGCGTAATTCAGTTGTACCTCCAGTATTTGAATTAATGGGAATAAATAATACGTAATTCGAATAGGAGAATGTGAAACTTGTTAAGATTTTCAGGAGTTTCGATACTTTCAAGAGTTATCGAAACTTAGAAATTCGAGACAAAATTCAAAACTTACCGATGGTCCGCGGATATTTATGCAAAAATTGAACACAATTTAAGAAATAAAAACCTAAACGACGAATTGTTTCGTCTATTAAATAAAATATTACAAACAGTATTCCACTTGAAATACTTTATACAATATATTTCTACGAATTATATGCATAATAGACATTTTTATCTTTGCGTTTCTTATACTTACTAAGAATTTCAAGAGTTTTAAATATTCCGAATTATTTGAAATAATTTTGCTGTTTCTAATACACAGTGAGAAACTACGAACCGCTTTGAATTTAAAATTCAAATGGGCCCGCCGCTAGTAGCGACGCTATAATTGTAAATGACCAATCACATCAAACGTCGAAGATGCGAAACGTCATTTCTAAGATGGCGAGGATATTGATGACACGTAGAATTTTCTCGCGATTGAATATAAAATTTGTGATGTTTTTTAAAATGTTCAGTGTATGAGTATGTGTATATGTGTGTTTGTGCTGTGAGCTGATTGCTGCATATGGACTGATATTTAGCCGATAGCAACGTGAAATATCAGGTACCCTCTCTTTGATATTAACCTACACAGTAAAGGCTAGATTTCGTTGTCATGTTTACGAATGCAACATAAGAAAAATTAATACAATAAACATGTCAATGTATTATTACATTCGTATCTGTAATCTATTGTCATTATTTGAGTTTGTTATTGTTCAATTCTGCGTACGAAAATTTTTATATGATTTAGAAAGAACATACGCTGTATGTACATATATATATATACACATATTTGACAGTTTAGTTGCCACTAAACTTCTGGTAATATAATTACAGAAGTACAGATTCGATAGACAATTATTTTAATTATCACTATTGACGATTCAAATATAGTAAGATCGATGGAGTGAAACGTTTCTTTCTTTATTCTTTCTTAGGATCTCTATCCATTTCCAAATTTTTAAGCGTTCCGTTTTTCTATTGTACTTTTTCTAGCGATCCATCTCGGTGCGCGCGCATAATTAGACTGAGTTATCGGCGCCAGATTCGGGGACAATGGCTGTATAAATATTCTCGTCGGGAGCGGTCCACGTACGTGGGCAGATGCGTCTTGCGGATACAGGGTGGTCCTGACTAAATGCAACGTGGATCAGAACAAGGCCGACTCGTAACGAGCGCGTCGCGAAGCGCCTGTTACGGCCACGCTTGATGCACGACGATCTGTCGCGTTTTTGACGCGAGTCGTTACTTGCCACTTCTCAGGCCATCGCCGAATTCCCTTGCGTTTCGTGTACGCGTTGCGATTCCACGATCTTTCGTCGATCCTTGTCAACTAGCAATTCTTCTAACCAGCGAAATAATAGTGTCTCACGTGTCTTCAATAAATCCAAGATATTAACGGATCAAAGACCTGTGTAAGTTACTTGCAGCTTAGGTTACTGTTATTCTTACCATATGTTATGTTATGTAACTGAAATCTAAAAGCGTAATAGTTCTGAAAGAATTTATTTATGTGATGTAAATACAAATGAATGCTCTATTTATCTGGATGTCTGAAGATAAACGGTTTATGTAATAGACATTCATTGATTCTGTCCATTACGTTTTTTTATTCAAATAAAAGAATTTACTTGATAGAAGTTCAATTCGTCCTAATAAATAGAGATTTACTATAATTCTTCTTTATAGGGTATTCTTGTAAGTAGTCCCGCAAAGTATTACTCTGTTTATTAGAGTGCTGAAAAGAACTTAAAAACTTGAAATAGGTTGAAAATACTCTGCTGAGAAAACAATCGTTTACTAAGTAAGTATAAATTATCTAATATATTAAACACCATTTTAATACTACTTATACTGAAAAAATCTAAGAAAATATAAACCTCATTATATCTGTGTAACTCCATCGATAGGTCTACTACTTCTTAAAAACAAGTTACGCTATCAAAAACTCTGTGTTTGCAATCTTCAAGATGTTAAAAGTTATGTAAAAATCTAATTCCATTCTCGCAACGAGAACCACCAACGAGATAGTGAACTGATCGACACATGGAAGAAAGAAAAGCTGCAAGCATTAATAAACGTGCAACACGACATCGTAAGTGGGATGGTAACTCATGCTGGGACCGGAAGAAGAACGCGGTTATAAAATAAATGTAACGAGTCCTGTTCGATAGTAAAAGGCTAATGAGAATAGGTGCGTGCGAATGCTGTGAGACAACGCCCCAATTAACATAACGCATCGTGCGGAGACATTTATTTATTTATATTCGTCTCCAGAGAGTGGTGGAGGCGGTTGGTGGAGGGGGCGGGTCGAGCTTTATTTATGGTCTATCAAGTTAATTAATAACGCTCTCTATCCTCCGTCTCTGTCGTTCTCTTCTCGGGCGTGTGTACGACTCGTCGTCGCATGGAAAAATTAATTCGGTCATTAACGGATCGTATCCGTAACAGTATGATTCGTGTCCCTCCTGAGTCTCCCGAGACGACCGAGAAAGATGAGTTCGGGTCCCATGGGCGTTTTCAGAAATATCGATTAATCAACGAAAGGGAGAGGTTGTGGATACAATTGATGGCTTCTACGGTCTCTATCGCTTTGCTTCGGCTCTGATGTACAATTGAAAAGAAAAACAGGCAGGATATGACAAGGGACAAGATGATATAATGTGATACACCTCGGATAGATTATTAGTGGATTAATGGATGTTATAGATATGCTTTTAGCTTTTCGGTTAGTTGCATAATTGATAGATTTAATTGATAGATACGTATAACGATAAGATGCTGGAAATGAAAATTTCATATAAACAGGCGATTCACTATATTACTAGAAACTCATAAATAACAAGATACGAAGGACCTGCGATTGATTGTCTTATTGTGTAATACAAACTACCAATTTCCAATTTAAAAAGAAATGAATTTTTGATATAAAGCATAGACGAAGGGAACAGGCTTGTTAACAACTATTGTATTTTTCTCAAGACTAATTAATAAGAGAGAAATAAATCAGGTGATATGGTAAAACGAATTAAGTAGTGAAATGGATATCGAAAGAATAAGAATAATTAAAAACAAATATACAATGTCTACAGAAAGTCTTAATATTAAATACAAATTGAAAATTTAGAATTCTGCACGAACGTATGGCAAGAGGTAGAATTTATTTCGCAGGCGTAAAAAATGATGCCCACTAATTGCATAAACCAACAAGTGTAACCCAATCCAAAGTGTCTCCATAGTCAAGAGGATGGATAATTACCATGATACGAGGCCCGAAATGCCGGTGTAACACGATCGGGCCACTTCTCGGGAAAGAAGGACCTTTTCAGACGGCCGTTTGAATTCGGCTGACCTTCCCTGTTCGAAGGATACTATCTCCTTTAAACCGTAGAGCCCTCTATAAAACAAAAGTCCTCGTGGCCTCTTAATGACCCGACCTAGCGTGTTTCTCGAGGTCGCGGACCACGAATGCGCCACGTCGTAAAATATCGAACAAAATCTTTCCATCGACGTCTTTCATCTTTCTTTCGACGACGTTCACGGCAAGATCTCTTACTTCTTTTCTCTCTATTTTCCAATTAAACGAATTTCCATTAGAAACGATCGTTGGATCGTAATAAAAAATAAAGATTGTATAGTATATATTTATCGAATCAGCGACGTGTAATCGACGTTTTGCAACGTTTCGCGTGATGTTTCATGTTATGAAACGTCATTTAAACGTGGAATGAAAAGAAATCGTGTATAATAGAGATCGTATGAATCTTGCCGGCGGAATAAATTCTGCAATTCGAGATGGAAGTCGTAACAATTTTTTCTCTTCGGATCCGGTTATTTTAGAGTAACGTTCAAACCAGCCGCAGAAATGTCGCACCTTCGGTCTTAACAACATGATAGAGTGCGAGCGACAGCCAACTTTATCATTCTTGAGCGTGGTGGGTGCGTTAACTGCGGTGCACGCTAGTATTTTGCTGGCCCTATTAATAGATACGTCTGTGTCTATGTAGCCGCAGCATTACAGATATTAATAGCCCATAAATTCAACGCTATTTCCACAGGTAAAAGTTGTACAGCAAAAACTCGCAGGCAATTCTTTGCTATTTCGCGGAAGCTATCGTTCAACTGATACTGACAATAAGCGACGTACGAACAAGGAAATTACATTTCTGACGAACTGATTTCTGATATGATTTTAATTGTTATTTGGTATTCAATAACCAAAATACTAATTATAATATTGATTATATTTCATAGCAATCATTGAACAATTGTCTCTAAAAATGAAAATTTTTAGTGACGAAATAGCGAACAAAGTATATGTTCTGCAAAATATAATAAATAACACGTTATTAGGTTTCAAAAGTTTTTATATAACATGCGAAGATAAATACAAATCACTTCGTAGGAGGACACCGTATCAGTAATTTTTAAACAATCAATTTATTATTTAATCAATTTGTGTAAAACTAATGATCAAGTTATAGAAGGAAAAATCATATGAAATTACGTAAGCAAACTTTGAATCCTATTAGAGATAGATAAATCTACAAGCATCGTATTAATTTATACGCAAAACGCACTAACCATCGAGCCAACAAAAGCATGAACAGCGTAAACAGATTTCGCTGTCCATTAAAATTCCCCGATTACCCCGTCTTATTACCAAAAATACTCCAACGACGTACGCCAATTTCGTTAACAAACATCATCTTCACGCTCCTCTCTAATACTTTTCGCACCTGCAACAGGACAGGTCTTCGAGAAAAGGTCTACCGTTGCAGACATTCAGTCCGCGATGGAGAGGAACATAAAAACTCGGGTTGCTGGCTTTTCGATGGAGCGTCGCATTTTAATTATTTCGCTAGGTTTCGTGATGACGGTTTCGCGGGGGAGCGAGGAAAGGCGGGCAGAGGTTGTGCACTGGGCGGACACAATGGGGCACCGTCGAACGAAGGTCTCGCGGTTCTCTGCCGAGCCCTGGTATAATGTTTTATGGCTGCGATCAGCCGTAGAAGTATGAAGTGTCGATAGAGCGAGGCAGAAGCGAAGAGCGGCAAAGATCAAAGGGCCTATAGACGCCGCGTGGTAGCTCGGGACACGCTCGCCCCCCTCCTTCCAGCTCTCGCTTGTTCTCTTTCTCCTTTGCCGACTGGATGGGTCTTGCTCCATCCACATCGTGATTTCAGCTATTCTCACCGTCCTTCTCGCTCCTCACGAGACCCGCTTACTCTTCGAGCAAATGTCTCTCTCTCTCTCTTTTTCTTCGTTTCTTTCTTTTCCTTTTCGTTTTTTCGCCTTTTTCCCCTATTTGTTTCCTTTCGCGTTCGCGATGCTTCTTCCACTTCTTCGCGACCGCGACCGCGTCCAACACTTTTTGCATCTTTTTCCCGAAGATTCCGTGCTTCTCGCGAGGCCATTGGTCCTCCATGCAGTTCTCCAAGATCTAAGATTCTAAATGGAAGAATTCTGAGTTTAAGTGGTTGTCAATGATAATAGTTTGAACGTGCGACGATAAGCGAGAGACTAGGAATGATTAGTTAATATTTGATAGCTTTTGGATGATTTGTATCGTATTTGTATTCTAGTATCGGACCTTTTTAGATTTTTATTTTGCTAATGTCGTAAATGATTGGTTAAGTGGGTTGTGAAACCTTTACGTGATTTATTCGTCGGATAGAATGATAAATTACAATAAATGGACAATGTGGAAGGGTCAGTTTGCAAGTTTGGATTGCAAGTTTGCAAATCGTAGTGTATATTTAACATACACAATTTCTTTCTAGAAAAATGTTGCAAAGAAGAATTGATGTACTCAAGAATTCATCTAGTAGTAAATTTTCAGAAAATTGCGGAAATATTACCATCTTCTAAATTAAGACATTTCATCTGTTTAAAAAACTTTCAAAAATTAACTTGCTAGGAAAACCTAACAATTTTATTGTTAACAAAAAATTTGCTGCAACTTGTAAGAAGGTTCTTTCAAATTTCGCCGAAGGGAAAGTTTGCTAGAAGCGGTTGAGGAGTGGTAGAAGACGTCAGAGCTTCGTAAGTTGCGAATTCGTTCTGACGACGGAAACCCCGGCCTGAACGTCGCGTTTCGAAACTAATAACGGCCAATTGTCGGCGTATCGCGTACCCGGCGTAATTGGAGGAATAAATTGAAAAATTAGCAGAACGGCTCGGTAGCTCTGAGTCATCAGAGTCCCTCCAGATCCGCCGGTCTGCCGATAATAACAACGACTGGAATGTCAAACGGTCGCTTCGGCCTGCAACGAGCGGCCTAACTCCTTCATTTCCCCGCAAATTGCGAACCTCGTGTCCCCTTATCGGCGTCTCTTTGCAATCTGAAAATTTCATCACGTCATCGGTGACGCGCAACAAACCCAATACAGATTATATACTTTGAGCAACCTATTTTCCAAATTTTAATTTTATATCCGATTCGTCGGAATCACTTCCAAAAAAAGTACCGAGAATATAACTATAGAGTTTGGTAAAATTTGATTTTGTAGCTCTATATTGATACTATAGAGAACTGTTCCACTAACGAAACTCTTTCGATTATTTCATTTTATTCTCATTTTTCAAACTACAAGTTTTCCATCGGTAACCTCAAACTTTAAAGATATACGTAAAGTATTACATTTTCCTTAGTTATGTTCGTGAAAGTATGAAATTGCATAAGAATTTGCGACCTAGTGATCACAATCAAAATTATACATATATAATTCTATCGTTAAATTTGAATTTCAAGTTTGCCAATCATGTACCAAGAATTCCTTCTCGAAATAATTAGCAAACTTTTTCCAAATTCCCTTGACCATATACGTAATCCTCTTTTGATTCAAACAAAAAATTCAAAGACATTGGGAACACTGTTTACCTTGTAAACAGTGCAAAGTCTAACCATGAAGAGCGAAGGGGTCAAGAACCCAGTTGCTAATGAGCGGAGGAGGCATCTCTAGTCGCAATCGCATAAATCAGGGCAAAAGGGGCAGAGAACGACGAAGAGATGACAAGGGGAGGGGGGAGAACAACGAAGAAGCAAGTAGGAGAGATAGAGAGAATACGTCGGGCAGGTACGTCGTATACCTGGTGGGTTCAGGAAAACATTGACACGACACGAGGCAACGCACCCGTCCCGCCGATGACACAGCGGCGCACGTGCACTCTGAGTAGTCGGGCATAAATAATACAAGACGCGGACAAAGATGCCGCCCTCTTGACCATTTGTTTAAATTAAAATTATCCCTGGACCGAGCAGAGTTCGTCTCCTCTGGTGTCCGCACGCCGGCTCTTTTATTATAATTGTTAATGGACGCTTGTCTATGTTGCCCCGACCACCTCTGCACGTGGCCTATTCGCGCGCTGATCTGCTCAAACCTCCAATCTGCGTTAATTTGTTCGTTCTGACGCTTAATTTGATTTTTTAGCGCCTATGGTTCTTTTGGTATCGTAAAACATAATTTATAGAGTGTGTCTTTGACCATTATAAATCTATTTGCAGAACGTTGTCTTTAAAATACCAACGTTGTTACTGTTCAATGTTGTTGGATCACAGATGATCTTCGAGAGTATAGGTTGAGTTACATAATGGTTTCCAGTATTTCATAATAATTTTTTTTGCTGCGTTTTATGCGACGAGATTTACCAATTGTACGTACCGCGAGAAACATATAAATTAAACTCAAATACCTTTGAGCTTAGAACTTATCATCGACTCGAAGAACAAGAAAGCCCGAATACTAAACTTTCGAATAGTCTAAAACCAGTGTACCCTGTTAAAGCCATTATTCTTGACGTATCAACATATCAGAACCGTAGTAGAACCGTCATGCTGTTAAAATCGAGACTTTTATTAGTCGAGGAGATGGGATGGCCCGGTATAGTTATCGAGGAAGCTGATGACATAAAGATGGGCCAGGATCAGGCTGGAAAGGCAACGAGGTTGAAATAGAATCATCAGGAATTCCGGGCATGACCTTAAATCGACTCCCCGATACCAATCTCTATCGATAGCCTCTCGCTTCGAGGACTCAACTGGATCCTGAAAACACGATAATTCGTCGAAGACTTTATGACGGTCATTTCAGACGTCCTGTCGATTCTCATTCGTAGCTAATTGAACGTTTTCTCACAGGGTTCAAGCGAGCCAAAACAGAAAGGGATAAAAGGTTCGTGACGTTCTTCGAATCCTCGAATCACCATCAGATTCGCCGATCTGCTCGCGTATGCCCAAACTAATTTTCCAATTAGCAACGAGTGGATTAACACCGTTGTGTAAAATTGAAATTCGAACGAGCATCGCGACTATCATATAGTGTCGCTATCTTATAACTGACTGCCGTGATGCTGAACCACGTTAAAGTTTCCGTATATCTAACGATCGGCTAGTAGAAGCTAGACGCTATCGGTTAGCCTGGATCACAGGACAGTTTCGTAAAAACCGTGCTAGACCTGCTGGAATCTTTTTACGCGGGGAATACATTAAAATACGCAATAAGTAATTACGAGCTGATGTTACTGTTAATTAAACATCGTTTTCGCTACGATGTTACAGAAAGTCAAGTCGACTGGAGTCTGAAAGTAATAAAGAGGCAAATAGGTAGTTTCTTGCGCCCGGTAATTATATCCATATAAATATAACGCTTCCTTTTATGGCAACGGTTGATGCAACATATTTTCTGTGATATTATTTTCATACAAAATTTCTATGGACATCGAAGTGAAAAGTTATATCATGAATGATATTGTGTATTTCTAAATTCCAGTTATAATTGTCAATCTATATAAGTGAGACGAATAATAGAAGCGCAAAGAATTGAAAACTCGATAAAAGTAAATCAATTTTCCACGTTTGTGACAGAAGGCTGATTTAGGAATTTTTGTATGTTTCATTCTTATCAATTAGCCACACTAAATCAAACATTTTGTCGAGTATCTAATTTGTAAGAAATATTTGTCTGATGATATAAAACTCATAAGCATAAAACTCATTCGCGCTAATGAAAGAAAATAGCAGAAAAAATTATAAAGTTAAACGCAATATAATTGAAACTGTCTGACAACAACCCTTTATCGACGTAAACCGACGTTTCATCCAATATGATGTTCCCGCATTCAGCGAACTTAATTCCAGCAAAGCGTGGAATCTGTGGGAGAGATGCGGGCAATCGAGAGGAGGACAGCCAGAAAAATGTTCTTCGGAGCATTACTCATAGCCCATTGAAGGAACTATCCAAAGGCAAGCAACATCTTCAGAAAACACGAACGTTAACGTGGCCGTGGCCATGACGCATTGGCGCGTAAGAAAAGCACGACGGGACGACCACGGAGAACAGAGTTGCTCGCGCGTTCGTTCTTCGTGGCTCGAAGAGTAAATAGCCCGACAACGGATCCATTCGAGGAGCGAATAAACGGGGGATCCAGTACGATTCGATTGGTCGTTTAGTAGAACGATCACACGCCTGTAAAATGCGAAACTCGTTCCTACAAGATCCGAACGCAGCACTACGCGCAATTTACCTCCTGCTCCGGAGCGCGGTAAAGCACTTTACACCGGGGTCTGGAGCGGTTTTATCGAATTCTGATCTCCTCCCGGTTCCTCTGTCCTTCACCGCCGTTGAATGTGATCCGACTGATAGGCAAACACGATGCCAGATGTTGGGCCAAGGCAATTTGCGCAACGATCGATTTATGACGGTCATATACGTGCACGATGTTCGCTGCTTTTCCCGTTTAATGGAGCTCCAATAAAGTCGTTCCTCGACGAGGCCAATCGCGAATTACAACGGGTCCTCGCGGCGATTGCTTTTTTCATGAAATTTCGAGAGGTTAGACGGAGATACCACGGGACGATAACAGCCGCAAATATCGTGTTTCAACGAACGTTGTTTATGAAATTTGAAAATCCCCGGGAATCAGGATTTTCGTTAGGTGTGTTTTTGGGTCCGATTAACGACGTGCTTTTCTGACGAGAATGACTGACAGTAGGGACCCAGGAATAAGATTTCAGAAAATATTAACACCGCAAATGGCTTCGTGTGTTTTCGATTCAGCGTCATTAAAATATATCAGGCGTTATCTTTCACAAAAGTTTTAATGAAATTCTTATTTATTGCAGAAAGCGTAGCTTGTGTTCTTAATCCACCACATGCTAACTGAATCATTTATGTTCAAACTTCATTCTTTCGCTTTTCTCAATCTCCAAAAAGCATGAAATTTTGGGATACTCAGCAATGTCTTTATTAGATTACCATTCGTCGAATAAAACGTTTGAAACTTATTTCAGTGATATAGTAATTCCGAAGGAACAAATACAATTTTGAAATTTCGTTGGGATTATCTACGATCGCAAATGAAAGTCAAACTTTTCGATTAGTCGATGTCAATGTTCTCCAAATTGTTTCATTCCACTATTCGTTTACCTTCGTGCAAGACCTTGCACTATCTCTGGAGATCGTATCATCGTTGTAACCGCGCGCTGTATGTTCTGTTAAGTAACGAGACAATCCCTCGAATAGCATAAAGAAACGTTCCACGCGATCATTCACTCTAATAGGAGTTGGCGAGCACTGTTCGAATGGAATGATAGATCGGCATGGCGTTGATCGCATCGAGCCCGCGACGAGAATCCGTCAATGTCGTCGGGTGCGGGGAGTTTCCGTGGCCCTCCTCGTTTGACACGGATACCTTTTCTCTCCCCCTTCTCTTGTTCGCCTTCTTCAGAGACTTTGTCTTAGATGCTGCGAGAAGATACCGCGTGGAAGGTGTAATGGATCGCCACACGACCAGCCGCCCCAACCCCCGTAAGGAACACCGGCTGAGATCGGTCAGATTACAGAGAAGCGGGGCATAATGTCCAAACAGTTGCTCGTCAACAACCGTCTAACGGTCCTACAAAACGTCTACCATTGCCGATCGCGCGGCCGACAGTCGAATTCCTCGAACATCGGCCGATCGAGAGCTGAAATCTTCACGAACTGTCTTGGATACCGTTACGAGGCTCTACAACATGGGCTATCGTGGAAACCGACGATGTTCGCGCCGATTCCAAGCTGCTCCGCCAGTAAACCAGATCCCCCGTGATCTGGAAACGAAAATTTTACGGTGGCAACCGTGGTTCGTGTTAACTGGCTCGTCTCTCAATGAAATCGTGGATTCCTCTGACATGACGGTAGGCTTAAAGGCTTACTTCGCTGAAGTCGTATTGTGCGAACCATTGAGCAACTTAGATGAATCAGTAACAGGAATATTAGCCAAGTGTGACACGCAGATTTCGATACAACTTTCTAGATTCATAGTGTAAGTTACTTGCAACGCATCTGTTTAATGCTACGACGATTAGTAACGTTACAGCCACTCCATATAAGGGTCAATCTTTTTTGATTGTTTATTATTTCCAGCGAAATATTCGAAGTTACTGAATTTTTCTACTAACGTAACAAAAATAATATTTCATTAATTTTTGTTGTAAAAGCCGTACTCGACTCTAGTCGATAATCATGACAATATTGAAGATTCGAAACTAATGCATCTTGATTAGAACGAAGACCCTAATTTATAAAATGCTTCTACTATATTGCTACTATATGAGGACCATTATCGACAAAGAAACACGACACCAAATTGACTTAAAAACCCAGCGAAACCCCTTCGAGTCTAACGAACTTAACAGCAGTACAAACAGCAGTGCAAACATAACCAAGAGTCGATTTAGACTCGGGAAATTTAAGAACCTTCCAATCCAACGGTAGAGACATGGAAGCATTTCAATCCAGTATAGGGCAGCTGAAGGGATTATTAACCAGGTAGAAGGTAGCGAGAAAATCAAAGCGTAGGATTGGTGTTCACGATGAACAGGCTGAACTATCCCACGGTCGAGCTTCTCCTCCCGCAGGATATTCGATTTCGGTAGCTGTGGCTCGCGTCCGTACGGACTCTACGTCGTAGGAAAACGATGGACGTGGATCTGCGGAAAGACGTGGCACGCCGCGCCGTGGGTGTGTGCGCGGATGGGACGAGGAGATCCACGAGCACACGGCCGGAAAAGGAAGAGGAGAGGGGCTGGTAGAAAGAGCAAACGAGCTGTGGAAGATGAAAGAAGGACGGTGGTATCTCGTGGGTCGTAGTCGAGAAGAGCGAAGAAGGAAGAAATAGTGGTCGTGGGTCGAGGGGGGTGAGTTGGAGGGCGGGTGGGTGGGGGGGAGGCAAGAGAGACACAGAGGGAACTTGTTATGCTTTGAGAGATATGGCGGAGGCCTGCGGAATACATAATTTTGTAAAGACAAAAATGCTGCGGTCGTGCCTCGGTGGAGTCGCATTTTTCCTTGTTTCACGAAATGTTCAGGCTCGCCTTCCCTCCCACTCCCTCTTTTCCGTTCGTGGCCTGCTCCTTGTCCAAGCTTCTCCCCGCGCATCATCCCTCTCTCGTTCCTCTAGTAATGCGCCGCGGAATGAGAAACGTTTTGTAAAAAATGTATCCGCATCTTCGCAACGCCGCGGCTCTACCGGCCATGTCCCTTTCCTTCTTCCGTTCTCTCGTTCTCCCTTCCTTGCTGTGTATGGGGTAACATGCTGCACAGAATCGTGCGCGTGTTCTTGGAACGCGATCAAATGAATTCTGATGCACTTGAAGCGTTCGTTTCGCTGTCGATGAGGGAAACATGCGGCACGGCACGTGCCATTCAACTTTTCTAATCTCTTCAATGGCGGAGCAGATTAAACACCATTGTTACTAATTGATCTTTATGGTGTAGAATTAGCTAATCTTGTCTCTCTCCCTCTTCTGTTCTTCAGATAAGAACGTGTGAATCTAGATTGATTTCCACCGATGAAATTTTATGAGTTCGTGAAAATAATTCTTAGTTGCATCAGCCTTGAAAGTAAACGTATACTTCATCCAAATCACATCATCGAAATGAACAATGTTTATTTCTTATAATTATAGAGGGTTAATTATTAAAAACCGTGTTTTTCGTTTCAACATATATTACGTAAATAACAATGACGAATATCACGATCAGAATATCCAGATGATGTTTTTCCGTACGATACACGTAACGAAAAAGTGCAGCGTTGTATTGATAGCGCATTGAGATTTCAGCTTCTCGTTTTCCTCGTTTCCTGTAGGTCGCATGGGTCGGGACATATTTCACGATTTACAGACTAAAGGACACACATTCCCGGACAATAATTCTCGAACTGAGATATCGGCGGGGTCGTAAAGAACGACAAACTATTGTCTTAAGGACAAAATGTAGCCAATAAGTGGTCGTGCCACGGAAATAGGCGAAACGCGTGTAACGGTCCTTTTCTGAGGGAAAAAAAATTTCCATAAACTCCGCCGATCCTTTCGTGTGATCTCCTAGTCCCTTCCTCGTCGTTGGAGTCTGTTCTCTCTTGTCCCCTCTTACTTTCACGCATAGTTGAGATCCCTAACTGATTTTAGTGGTTTCCCTTTGACTTTTTGACGTCTTACAAGGGCCGACAGCCATTCAAATACTTCTGTAACCGCGCGCGGGGACTGTCGCCGCCATAACTAACCTAGGATAACTCTCTGGGAACTTCGCCTCTCTTTCCCTCCACCGAATATTCGCCATTGCTCTCTCAACTACCGCTCCTTTTCTGCATCAACTTTTGTTCAGGGTTAAAACGGCCCGTTTTGTGGTTAGGAAAACTGTTAGGGTAGCGTGAATTATTGGAATTTGATTATGCTTAAGTTCTCCAGCAACGAAGGTTGGACAACATTGGCAACGTTGATAGGATCAAACATAATCGCAGGGCTAATTAGGTATCGTTATGTTGCACTTAAAGTTGTGAATAATTGATGAAAAGTTCACTTCAACGTTACACATGATACTTTTATGTTAAATTATGATTTAAACGTTTCTGTAGGTATATTTGTAGCTTTTGTTAATGTCAATGTACGAAAAATGTATCTTGCAATGTGATTTCTGAAAGTTTTTGAGTATATTTCATTTTTTTACGTATAAACGATATCGAAAATTATGATATTGATAATCGAGCTTTTAAAAATCAGGTTAATTGAAAACTTTTCGTCAATCACATAGCTACAACAATGATCTCCAAGGAATGTTATTTAACGAAACTTCTCATTACCGAGAATCTTAATACGTTCCTTCTAACTGGAGGAACCGTCTCAACTTATTGGCAGAAGAGCAAGCGCAATAATTCGAAACGGCTCGATCTTCTTCAAAAGCGGAACTTCGACGATCCACCGAACTACGGTGGAACTTTTCTAGGTCAAACCCCTTCGCGTTCACATAACCCACTTCCGTCCAGAGGTTTTCCAACCACTTATCCGCCCTAACACGACGGTTCTTTCAACACAGAGAGGAGCGGATAGACGGGACGAAACGAAGGAGACTGAAAAGCTGAAACGGGCAAAGTGTGTCCGTGAGATTCAGAGAAACGCGAGTTCGCTTCGCAACTGTGGAGTTTGCATTCTGGCACGTATAGCAGTTTTCAAGATGGGTATTTGATAGGATGTGGACACGTAGGCTATGTATACGCGGCGACTCGGTAGATTAGGATGATATAATTACAACATTAACATAAGTCACCGGACAGGCACGGCCGCGGAATAGTAATCGTGTCGAACACGTGTGCGCGTCATCGCTGTTTCGTTTTACTGCACTTCGTTTCTAGGGACAGTGCCGCCTCGACGGGTTCACGTGCGTTTTCGTCAGTTGGATATCCTTCTCTTAAATACCGAGATATTTATCGCGACGATTCGCGCAGTCGGCCACGGTCAACTTGTTTTCCGAATTTAATCGTTCGACCATAATCACCTACTATGCATAATTATTAATCAATTGAGCTTAACTACTTAACTTGATATCAAAGTTATTGAGAACCTTTGACAACGATTACTCGGAGTAACTTCAGCAAATGGGAGCAAAGATTGATCGATCTTTTTCAAATTAATCGAAATACTGCTATAAAATTTGGAAGATATATCAGAGAGGTTTTGATTATTATTTTTGTATTGTTTAGTTACTCCAAATATACTTGTGTACACATTACATTTGGAACTCGTACATAAAAAATTGTAATAGTTTGGTTTCGTTTAGCATATTGGGAGATCCAATCGGTGTACAAAGAAACTTTGTCATTTTACGAGAAGCGCAGTCGTCTTCTTTTTATTCTCTTTCTTGTGATCCATATCTTTGTTATATAACGTTTCTTCAGACCCTTCGGAAGGATATTTGTGAACGTAAAAATAGCGATGCAGGTGATCGAATGGCATAATTCTATTAACACAACAAACATTTCAAACAAGTTCAAAAGGGAATGGGCATGATATTTCGGCCTTAAACTTGATCCGTAAACGCGATACGTAGTTCGAGCAGCAAAGTTGATACAAATTCTTTCATTCGATAAACGTGGAACGAAAAATTTCCGCGATTCACCGGCTCGTGGCCTGTTGCAAGGGCGGTCGAGCTTGTCGCGTAACAATTTCCAAATTGCCGTGAAATCCGCGATCCAAACGTTCCAGTGGAGCACAAAGAAAAATCCGTTCCGCGGCAACAAGCAATGAACCAGAGAAAACAGAGACGAAAGAAAAAGGTGGAAGCGAGGAAGATAGAACGGATGGGAAAAAAAGAGCGAGAGGGAGAGAGGAAGGAACACCATGAAATCAGGAACCTGACTGGGCATACAGCGTTCGGAAAGTTGGTGAACTGATGAAGCAGTCAGACGATCATAAAAGGTAGGCAAGTTGAGCGTTGCCTGATGAAGAAATAAAAGTGTATACCTCCGTCTGACCCCGCTTCCCTCTGTCCGCGGTCCAACCGGTCGGAAGGTACAGAAAGCACCGAGATAGGGTTGCGGAGGCAGGCAGATTTCGCTCCCTCTCTCTTTTTCTCTCCCTTTCTGGGTTTATCCGAGTCACCGATCGCGTAGATTCCGAGAAGCAGCCGAAACAATATCATAACTCGTCGGCCCCGGGAGCCCATGGCCGTAAATAGAAATGCCTGATACCGCGAGAGAGAAGAGACTTGCTGGCTGCCCCGGCTGCTTCGTATTCCACCCGCGCAAACGGGGCTCCATGATAATTATGATGCGTCTTGGAGTCCCGCGCGATCGGTTTTTGATGTGGTTGAGCCGCCGAAACGGTCCCCGGTACCGGTTCGCCTTCATTCGTGATAGAAATTTTTGATCGATCTTCGCTAGTTCCACATTTTTTCGGCGGCTCCGCTTGAAATAGTATGGTTGGTGTTTCTTCGTATGATAAATTATTCTCTGAGGATAATGCCCTCCGATCGTTATCGATACGCGGAGGAGAAACTAAATGGTTTCGTGGAAGTACGCTGGCAAGATTTAACGATCGGGAATATTAGAAATCGCTGTAAAATATTTATTACCTTATTATTTTTTATATTAAGTTACACGTAGGGTTAATTAGTTCCGAAGAAATACATCGTCGTTTTGTTGGAAGAATACTGAAACTAGGAAAGTCAATTTTTTAGCAACTCGATACGTATCTGATAAGACAGAAACGTGACGAATGTAATTTCGATCGTGATACTGTTTGATGTAGTAAGAGCAGTTGTGCAGGGATGGAGTTATTCAAAGGAAACTGGATCGTTTTGGCGATGCTTTCATAGATTCTGGTCCCTTTGACGATTTTATCCATTCTCTACGGTCCGAATCTTTCAACATTCGCCACGGACAGCTCCGGTTGGCTAGCTTCGGCTTTCAGGACGAAGAATAGACACTAGAACCACGGGTTGCGCTCGCTTAATCCGCGAATCGAAGCTTTCATGCATAATTCATGGCCGCGCCTTCGCATCCCCGCTTCTCCACGCGGCGTCTTTTGAATCGGAAACTTTTGGAATTCCCTTCCCGACGGGAAATTTATCGCGCTTACGGCATTTACGTCGCCGAGAAAACTCCGCGTTTTACACCTCCGTGCTGCCCCCAAGAAGAAGAACGATGCAACGTTGTATGAGATCTATTTTTCTTTCTTTTTCCTCTCCTCTTTCTTTTTAATATGTTGCTAGCAAAGCATTTTTGGCGCAAAGGGAAAACATTGTTTCGTTCAGCTGAAAAATAGAAACTATTTGGATAAAGTTGCTTCAGAGGTCGAGGCGTTTCACGGGTTTCTATCTTTTATTTTTTATTGCGTGTCAAAATGCGATGCACTCGACTTAAAGATACTTATACTTCATTTGAATAACATTACGACAATTGATGAAACACGAACTTAGCATTGTGTGAAACTGACTAATCGTGTATTCTTACGTTTATTTGTTACAGCACCTTTGATGAACACCTCCTGGATTCTGACCAGTGAATGCGCAGTAAGAGTAAGTAACCTGTATTTATATTTCTACGTCAAAAAGATTTATTTCGATTTAACCACCGTCCTGAAACTCAAAAGTAGAAAACAAATCATTTTCCATGTTTAAAAACGCTTTATTTAGCGTATCAATCGCTCTATATAGCCTTCTATTCTTGCCACAATGCTCATCATAAGAAACGCAGGTATCGAACTCTAAAAGCTCCAATAAAATCATCCTAATATATTTCCTTTTCTTTTTTTTCTTTTTTGTCTAAACGGCCATAAATTTTCAAATATCACAAAGCAACCCTAGCGAGGGTGGTAGGAAGGAAAAAAGGTCGTGATTAATATTTGAGAATTTATTGGATGACGGTGTTGGATGTGCACACCGCGTTAATCGTGGAAATCGGCCCGAATGGACCGAGGACCGCGACTGATTCGCTGATACAATTTAGGCATGCGGGTGTGAGACCTTCCTCCCCTTGACTCGGTGTCAATTTCAATTGTCCGTTGAAGAGATTGATACGGGCGATTTTGGCTGGCTGATAGCAGTGTCATTCAACGACAGGAGCACGTCTCCCATAAATGCAGAAAACGTCGTTTCTGTTCCGGAGGACTCGAGAGAAGTTTATGAGCACGTTTTTGGTGGCCGCTTTCGGGGAACGATGATTTGGGTAATTCTCGTTGGACGGAAGATTTCGGGGCCCGATTAAGCGGAACGACTGATGAAGAGACTTGGAAATCCAGCTCTCCGGTTGAAAGGTACTGCGTACTTAATAAAGATGATGACAGTCGCGAGAGCCTTTGTGAGAGCTACTCGAAAGGCCTACTAGGCTCTTCTTTTTCGTGGAACCAACTTGTACGCTTGAAACAGCCCTGGTAAATAAAACCGGCGATAATCTGGCCAATTATCTGATCTAGATCTGGCGAGGAAGTAATTTTTATTAGACGTTCTCTCGTAATAATAAGCAGTTGGCCCTTGTACGTGCCTGTGTCTATGTTTCTTATCAAGTAAACTGATCTATGAGCGTGTAATAGAGCTGGATTCAGGATCGATCGGGAAACGATTCGGTGAAACGAGTCAATACTAAGTTCATTAGAAAGTTTTCAGGGTAAAAGAAGTATAAGAAACTGTAAGTGTTTGTCAAGCCACCATTCCCATTGTCAGTGAGCCTTTTTCACGAGCGTGGCTAATGGATTTATGGTCGCAAAATTCGCCGACCAGACATGTCTCGCCTTCGTACAATTTCGGAGACGATATTAGCATTAGAGAGACGAGCAAAGTCTGGCTGTGGGCAAGGTATGGCCCAGGTAGATCATCCTACGCGTTGCTCCAACAACGACAAACCACACCCGCCTTTGGACAATGGGTGACGCACTCCACTGTGCCCCGCTCGCCTCCCTTTTTCTTGAATTATGGCTTAGCTGCTCCTTTCGCGCCGTTTCAACTATCGTTCGACCACCATTCTGCCGATCGAAGATCTTCGAATTACGTATGCTTTTACGTAAGCCTTACAGCTCTGAAACAGGTAGATCTCGAGAAATTAATAGCGGTAGATAAATGGGGATTATAAGTTTCTATTTATTGGATTTTACGATATTAATCGATTCTCAAAGGTGTTTTTATTATTGTAGTTTATTCCTTTCATTTTTCTACTCAGCCTTTGTTTCTCCTTGTTTCAGGAGCTTATGAGCTACGTCTAGGGATGCGTGTAAAACAGATTTGAGAAACTTATGTACCAATATTAAAATGCGATATTTGATTGGAAATTTAGAAGTTTCAGATCTTCACTATCAATAAATAACCGATCGAAGTAACTTTTCTGTCGACCTAGAAAAGGACTAATCGATTCTATTACGGACAATCTTTCAATACTGGTTCACACTTCTTAATCTTCTGTTTCCAAATTCTTGCATTCTTTAGGAAAAGAAGATTCGGAATTTGAAAACTTTGTGATATTCGTGCAATAACTTAGCAATAGAAAAATCGAATTTAATGTTTAAAATACGAATTGCGTACGATAAAAATGTGAATATTCCAGTGTATCGGCGCTTTAGTACACATATGATGTGTATTGGATGTAAATGAAGACGCACGGATTAATGTCTTTTTAATTAATCATTAGTCAAAGATATAAGGAATAACGTACGCCATGACAAATGTTTTTCTATAGCCTATGAAATAATGATAAATTAATACGTTGATAGTTGTACCAGGGCTCCTGTTGATTGCGCAATTACTCTGGCTGTGATTTAGCATCAGCGCAACTTTACGCTCATCGAAATGTCGTCAGGTTCAACTTATAGATTGTTTTGCATCGCTCGAGATTAATGAAGTTTCGTTGCCATTACATAATTACTGCAAAGATTTTTATTGTCCCATCGTATATCATAATCGTTGACATTCAACGAACACCATTCAAATCATATCTAACTGCAACTTGTAACTCTGAACTGTTTCTCGGATAAACTCTCAATGATTATACAAGCTATATGTAACTTTCGAAATGTCAGGAAGTGGAAGAAATTTAGGAATTTAACGTTAGTTAAACGTTAGTATCAGTAACATACTGTTCTACAACTAACTATACGTTCATCGAAATCTCTTTTCCGACAAGCGAGGAAAAATTCGCTTTCTACAAAATCTACAGCGAATACCGGTAATTCTTCAAAAGAAAAATAACATGAAACATATAGCCCACGCTATGTCAAAACCGCAAATGTGCAAATTTTCCCAATAAAACATAGACTGAAGTCTTCTTTCCTCTTCCTTTAATTACATAAATTAAAATGACAAATACGAAGTTACAACGATGATTACGCTATGAAGCTTCACTCGTCTTCAGGATTATTCGATTATCCTTTATTCAATTGCAAACATCCACTAGCTATTTACATAATCTTCTATTCCCGACACCGATGTCTTACAAGAGATATGAAGACGATGCGACGTAACCTTCGATTTCCTCCAGGAAGTTGACCAAACAGAAAGAAACGTGAAGGGAAGAAGGAGACGAAGCTTGATTACATTGGAAAAACAATTTAGCATGAGCGTGCAGTACAGTGGCGCGCGGGGCCATCAAGCCATCACTGTCACGTCGACAGGCGACTATCCGCGATCTGCACAATAAGTCAATCAGCGGGTCGATCAGAAGTAGACAGACCTCCAGCCGCGCGACGTGAAACTCCTGACAAATGATTCTGCCGATACGAGGCTCGAACCGGAGCCAGTGACGTCTTCATACGGTCTCGCGGTGGCCGTATAGCCCGGTCGCTTGTCCGTCACACAAATCGCCCAACCAGCCTTCCAAGATGTCACCGATTTATTTTACGAGATGGCCCATCGTCCTGGACGCGCCGCGCCCCCTGTTCACGCTTGTATTGAGTCCTTACGCGACGCGTCCCACGGACTCCTGATATACACCGACACGTATCGATGCTTTATTGGGATCCATTACCTTTCTACGGCCGCTATAAGTCGTCTCCGGTGGAACGCGGCTCCGGATATCGGTACAGGTTTCGGCCTGGGCCCCGGGGACAAACCGGGGAAAAAAGGGAAAGAAAGTCATAAGGCATCGCAATCACGTTCTCCGCTCGGAAGATCGAACGTTCAGATACAACCAAGATTTCGGCCATGTTTCCTTGCTTCTTCGATGATTTTGACTTCTCGGTTCTTTCTATTGCTGTACTATTTTATCTTCTCTGGCAGCGTCGCTTCGCAGGATCGGTTGATAATCTGTATGAAGCATTGTTTGAGATTGAATGACGCGTGTGGGACAGGTGTTGGGATTCCTGAAACTACTAGAAAGTTGGTTTTGTATATGTCTAGATGTGTAGGGGAAATTGATTTTCAGTAGTGATATTATTCGGTTCTTTTCGGTATTTTCAATGGAACATCCAGAGGAAGTAGATATATTTCTTTATCCTTGACATTTATTGCATGTTTGGCATTTTAGATATAAGAAATACATATTCTCAATTCCTTATGACGTTTAAGATGTGAAATTTATCTTACGCTACACCGTCACAAGGATTAAATTGTTAGTTTAGAAATTATGTAAATGTATTGAAATTTCCCATAATTGCAACTAATTTTTAGCGTGATTATTCTCCGTTTTCTCTTGTGCCTACATATTTTAAAGTATCTAAAACAATTTCAAAAGACAACTTCCCAAAATTTCAAAAGAAAATGTACAAGATTGATTGTCTACTATTAACACAATAGAAGAGTCACCCGGATGACAACTGCCCTTTTCCATAAAA
Source organism: Bombus vosnesenskii (assembly GCF_011952255.1). NCBI lineage: Eukaryota > Metazoa > Arthropoda > Insecta > Hymenoptera > Apidae > Bombus > Bombus vosnesenskii. The sequence goes on from NW_022882923.1 coordinate 619,533, forward strand.
CTGAACCACTTTCTAATAGCACCAGGTCCAACAAGCAAATTGGTTGACTTGGTCGAAGCGAGAAGCCTACTAAACGCAAGAATGCCGAGAAAGTGGTGAGGACAAAAGGTGTGGGACCGGCCAGGCAATTTCCTGGTAGCCCCAGCCGGAAGACGGTCCTTGGAATAACCCTTAATTACGGCCAGCAATTAGAAAATTGCGTCAGCCCAACCTAGGCGCGATTTATCATCATCTCTTTCGAACTATCGACCTGTCCGATTCCCCTGTCTGCCCTCAGCGTGTCTTCTCGGGATTGCTCTGGATTTCGAGTCGATTTTACCTGACCAGAATGAACCAGGTAGAGAAAAATAGAGAGAGAGAGAGAGAGAGAGAGAGATCGGAAATTGCAAAAGTAGCGAATAGAAAGGTTTACACAGGTACGAGACCGGGATGCAACTTTCGTTCCCGTGGTAAGAAAAATTGCCGAACATATTTCACCCGTGCTTCCCGACGGGGCTCCTAACTCTCGATGGCCTGGCCGATATTCGTCCGGTCTTGGAGAAATAGATCGACGATCGGAACCATTATTCAGAGGCGACCGCTCGAAAACCAGAGGACGGATTATGCTGGTGGATCTCCGGGTAAATTGGATCGCATTAGATGCACGCAGGAATTAATGGACTGTGTTATCGAGGGAACAGGTTGGTTCAAGAAAAATGTGTGACGAAAAAGTTTGAATTATTTGGAACTCGATGGCTTATTAATCGCGTGAAACTTGGTTATTTGATTATTGGTAACAGACTTGTACAGGTGAAATTTGATTTCTCTGATATCTGAATTTCATTATATTTCGTTTCATCGTTTATTAATAGGGCACATTATAGAAAAAGAAATTTATTACCTTTATTAGGAAGATTTATAATAGAAATATGAAAACCATGAAAAACTGTAACATCTTCGTTCCAACAATTCCCAAATGTCAAATAATAATTCTCTATATTGCTTAAGAATATTTGTTAAGAATCCATTAATTTCTTAATTCTCTTAGTAAATAAAATAAACGAGCAAGAGATATTCCGTGGTTCGAGAACTTCGGATCCTGAATCGACTACTATTTTCCACAACATTCCTAGTCGGTCCATTATTTATCAAGTTTTGATATATTCCTATTTATTATAATTTATGCGCGATCAAGCGTGTCCAGACTGACTAAGAATACCGGTTTCTATTAGCAAGATTTAAATCACGATGTCTAGCGGTGCAATTTATCTCGACCACGATTCTTCTTCGTTTGAGAAGTATAGGTATCCACCAAGACAACTTTTATTGCTTTCTTAACACCTTTCAGATGCCCGTACACTTTTAAACAATTCGTATGTATATCTCCAATTCTCGTTGATTCCCAACGACTGCTGAGTCAACATATACAAATTGCTACGATTTCATAGGTGTCTATACAAAAACAAGAAACAGAGAAAGAAGAACAAAAAATTAAAAATCTAGAAGTCTTCCACAAATGATGGTTCCCAAGCAGTAATGTAGTTATTGCTGGGTTACAGTTACTATGAAAGATAAATGCATACCTACACTTTAATTTTCAAATGATACATTTTTTAAACAGATTATACATTTATACAAGTTATACATCACAGGAAATCTAATATACTCGAACCTAATTAATCAACATGTAAATGTAAATACTTCTCCTAGCCACTGTACATATCCTTATTATCTCTGCCCACGCGCAATTTTTCGCATCGACATCGTGTCACCAGGCCGCAATGTAGCGCGTCGATTTTCAATCTCATTCGGGTGCAGCGCGGCGGTGGCATCCCGGCTACAAGAAAAATTGATACGTGGGCCTCTAATGGCCCAACAAAAACGGACCCAACAGGGACGCGACAACAAAAGCGTATGCATATTATGAATGGATGGACGAGGCGAAGGAGGAACGGATGCCAGAAATATATTGCCTCGGTGCACCCACTCTCTACGAGTTGCACACGTGGTCTCGACACGGAGGTGGGGGGGGGGGGTCAAGGGGGAGACAGAAAAAGCAGGGAGGAGGTGTAGAAGCGCGGAGAAAGAAACGGAGACAAGAAGAAAGAGAAAAAGGCGGGGTCCAAGGAAAACAACAGAGACAGAAAGAAGCAGAAAGGGGAAGAGAACAGAAGAAGAATCAGAAGAAGAAGAAGAAGAAGTTGAAGAAGGAGAAGAAGGAGGTGGAAGTAAAGGAAGAAAAAGGAGGATAAAGTTGCGAAGCTCGCGCATCCCTCCTTTTATCTGCCTTTGTGACGAGGAACAGGCGAGGCCTGCACGACAGAAAATTAGTAAAATCCGGCGGGTAGCGCGTGGAACTGTCTGTCCTGGTGCCCAGAGTCGGATTTATAAGGAGCGAAGCCACGATTTATGCCGGGGCCTTGGTTATTTATCGATTTCGATGGTGCACGCGATATCGTTGCACGGATATCGATACGTTCTTGCCTCGAACTCCGGTCCTGCGTTTCTCTTTTTTCCTCTCTCTTTCCCACTCTCGTTCTTCCTTGTCTTTTTAGATTTTGTCTTTTTAAGTGATTTTCAGTTTTCCACGTGTTTTTAGAAAGTGCCTACACGTTGGCGGAATACGGCGATTGAAGCGTTGAAATTTAGAAAGGACAAATGAAAAGGACGTATATTCGAAGCAGAAAATTTTGCCGGCTGCCACGGCAAAATCCTATAAGCTGTCTATCGCGTTTCCCGAGCTCCTTGGAACTTCGGAACTTTGACCCGTAAAATTTATCCGAAAACTCAGCGGGAGCTCGTATCGGGAAAGGAAGCGAGGAACCACGCAATAAGGGGATGGAATAAGTTTTCAGTCAACACGTTGAATCTCTAAACACCTTATAAGTCTTTGTTTATGTAATATCAAGAACCAGTAGCGGATGCTACCTTTCCCCTATAACTATTAAAATTACGTACCATTGACTGTATTGTACAACTTAATATATCAGCTCCCATCTTTCTGCCGTGCTATACACAGAGTTCCTTATACGATAGGAGAAACAAAAATTTATTTTCGCAGAAATCTCATATCTTTTAATTGTGAACGATCGATCGACCGTGTCGTCGATTCGATTATTCGAGAACGATGTTCCACTGAAAAGCTAGTTCGAGACGACTGAATAACGCGGCAGTCATCTCTCTGTCCTTAAAGGCCTTCCTCTTCGAGAGAAATCGTCCGTCTACTTTTTCTACGATAGATTAATGCCATAAACGGGGGAGCCTCTCTGAAAGACGAAAGATCAGGCCGATTACCCACAGTGAACGGGGCGCAGTGTTAGGGACGGGAGTGGTTTGCCGTGCAATTATTAATTCCAGGAAATCGATAAGCTCAAAGAGCTCCTCCCGAAGCCGCGCTTGTAATTATTGCCGGCAGAGTAATAGGAAGAAGAAGAGAGCAAGGAGCAGAAGGCAGCCCTCAAAGCACAATGCCACCCTCTAATCACGCATCGACTTATCGACAAGGAGAAGACTGAGAGCTCATGTTTTACCTACACCTTAGGACGTCAACAGTTCTTCCAGTCTGTCTAATAGCTAACCGTTCGACCGGGCTCAAACTACAGGAAGCACTTTCTTCTCCGTTTCACGCCAGTTTTAAACGAGCTACCGACGAGTTTCAAGCTGAGCCATGCTTCATTTGAATACTTTAGACCCCCATCGATGTCACCTAAGTGTGGTGAAATTTTGAGAAAATTGCTTCTTCTTCCATGATATTGGAAAAGTGTATAATCGCTTTTAGATTTGATGCTTTAGATTTGTAATCGAATTCAAAGTTCAGCTTCCATGCTTTAAAAGAAGTTGGTCGATGTTTAGGACATGTAAAATTGCAACAAGTTTCTTATTTGAGTACGAGAGAAGTTTCTGGGAACTTTGGAAAGAAGTTTGGAAACGTGTGGCAAGGGCTTAATAACTTGGTTTCAGCTAGTTAACCTTAGTTTTTGTTTCTAAATTACGAACGGCTCCGCACGTGTCGCGTTCACCTTATAATTAACAATTAGAGCATTTCTTACATTTATGAATATTCCATGAGGAGCGATGTTAAACGGTAGTAAATTCGTTAATGTGATTTCGCGGAAATTTATATGAAGTCGCAAACATGTCAAAAATCTCGAGCTAAAATGGTGATACATTTATGTGCAAAAGATATTCTTGTAATCTTTTATTGTTCATAAATCGCCAATATCTGTGATATAATTTAAAATTATTGTATAATCTTACTACTTTCACATTTTATATTAATATTCTATTTTCATTTATAATTAAATTCTTTTAAAGTAATTTTTTTAACGAGCAGAAAATAATTTGAATAATTTTGTGCATTGAGATTAATTGTAGTGGACAATAACAGTATATTTTAAAATGTAGCAGCCGCTCATTGTTGATAACGCTGAACGTTAATTAACGGATCGATCGCAACGTCTCGTTAAAAATGTCAAAAGTAAATCTCTGGTTTATTATCCGGAACGCTTAGCTTTTTACGAAGCTAGTCGGCAGACCCTTCGATGGCTCCGCGCCAAGCTGTTACCGGGCGATTAATGCGTATTTGTGTGTATTTCGTAAGGATCCTAGAATCCAGTAACGTCAAGTTATTTTCTCCCCGGACACGATTTTTCTTCGCGAACACTTCCATAACGAATGTCTTTGCAATTATGATTATCTATTTTCGAAGTAAAATCTCCACTGCCACGGTAGTAAATTTAAATAGCTCGCGAAATGTTTTCAAAATTTACTGGATTATATTATTCATGTTTACGTAGTTGGAAAATTAGATTTCTACGGTTAATTATTGTAGGTTTTAGATTTGCGAAAAATTGGAGAAATGGCAGAAGGAGAAAGAATTTCACAGAGCAATTGTATTAAGCTTTAATACTTATTGTAAGATATTCTTTTTATATATATACTTCTAAACAGGCGTATTGCAAACTTTCTGATGAATTCGTACGTATTAAAATTTTTAATTTCATACGTATATGTGAAATAGGCATTTATATACACGTATATTTGGTCGTGCAGCTAAATAGTCAAACAAACTGATGAATAAATATTAATTAATATGCTTGGAACAATGACCCATTGTAAAAGATTTTAATACAGGACGCGCCACGATGCATGCCTTGTACAGGATATATTGCACATATTCAAAAGAATTGTAATAAATTTCTGCGACTGCAATTACAGCTAATTAATGACTTGTGGGAATGCCTGTTGTATAAATCATGCGTGTTACTGCTGTCGCTGACGGATGAATCATTCCTTAATATTTATTTTCGCTTCAAGGATAGGGTTGTAATCACCAAAGGAAATGAAGTTTGTAATTTTTAAACGAAACAGTGCACAATATTATTATTCCGAAACTGTTAGGCTATTTATTTCATAAATTAAGTATACGATGTGTTCCGGTATCCTATTAAATTTATGCTAGACTTTTAAATATTGTTAGGATCCCAGAAACGGATTTCGATAGTTCTTGCTTCTTTTGTATTCACGTTTTGTCTTCTTGATACTCCTAATCTTAGGATATGATCAACAACTCCTCATACTTTTATTCAACTATCTACATACAAAATGTACTAGTCGTATACGTAACTAGGAATTTGAAATTAGTTCACTACGTGTTAGATTGTAAATAAAATTTAATTCTGTTGTTTATGAAGTACACCTCTATACGATGACTAATATTTCATTTTTTACATTTTCACATTACACCCAGCATTCCGCTGAAAAATTGACTACGAAGTTACTAAAAATACTGAATATTACCCAAAAAGATAATACCAATGTCCATTAATAAAGATTTACACGGAATAAAATTTTGTTCTTACAATTTTCCTCGGATTAAATAACAATTCTACTAAACATTTACGGTTTAGTTTCCACGATAAGGGGAAGACAAACAAAAATAAAAGTATCAAAGATCGGATACTGACAGTGCGTTTAAAGGGCTTGAAAGGTAGAAAAGAAACGGGAGGAATGTTACGATACCGGAAGCTGAGTGATAGCGGTTGCGATATCGGTCGCGGTACGACCTCTAGGAACGAGCCTCTGACCACGGTGGGCCCTGTTCTCTGTGGCTGTGGCACGGTGTGCCCTATAAGAAGTGATCGTTACTGCACGCCGCCCTATAATCTACACGGGCTAATGACGTCCATTACGTTACTGCGCGCTTCGGACCGCTCGCGTCGTCCTCTCCCTTGGCCACGGTCCCGATGCGCGACTCGGTGTGTTCTCGTGCCGGTACCACGGCAAAGAACACACAGAACACACGCTAGGATTTCACACCGTTCCGTAGAGTAGTTCTCTGAGAGCACAACGACACACGGGCCATGTGATTTCTCGAACGATTTCAATTTTCTGCCATCGCTGTATACGCTCCCCTTCGTCTCTCACGACCTCGGAGCTTTCTCGTTCACGCCATCTTGACCTTTAATCGACTTTAGGTTGAAAACGAACGCCCTAACGTCGTTTCTGATCACTCGGTGAAGTTGTCTTTGACTCGCGCCATTTTTATGGCTCTTTTACCCCCTGCCGGCGGCACCTTTGCGACGCCATAATGGGAACCGCTGAACCTAACGCTTCGACACAAAACAGCTCGTTTTAATTCATCCGCGCGTCTGACGTAGCGTCCATTAAAGGCGGCGCCTTTCTAGGATCCTTTATATCCTTCCCGCTAGTATTTCGATGGGAAATATCGCGCTGTTCGTGGATTACTCTACCTACGATAGCGAAAGGGTGAAATTTCGAACACGAAGAAGGTAAAGAGGAAACTTAATCGTATTCCCTTCTTATCAGAACGACAACGTGGCTCATCCGGATTGATCGTGGAGCAACGTTCATGCTTCAACTGGAGAACAGTGTCTCCTTCCTCCTTCTGCCTGGCGCGCTTCGTTTCCACGCCCTATTCCATCGTCCCTCGACAGCCATAACTCGGTCGAGCGAAACAGAGGAGCGCGCGAGCGAGCGAGCGGAATCTGTGTGTGGCCGCGCGCAGGCATGTATAAATACGCGAGGAGAGCCGCGTATAACAAGTTATGGCAGATAAATTTATAGCATCTCCAGTGAAACGCCATTACTTTAAATGCACCCCTCTCCGTGCCGAGTGCGCTATCCTTCGCGGTCCTTCGTACTGGCTTGTCTTCCACCTCTGCCCGCGTCCCACAGCACCGTCCGCGGTGTGTATCGGCTTTTACGATTTTTAAATAGCCCGCGCGAATACCTTCGACGTTGCAGGAACCGCGCCTTTTGTCCGGTCTCGATCCACGGATTTCAATGATCCCTATGGATCCCTTCCACTCTGCTCTCACTGGCTGCGATTTTACGGCCGGTGCTTCAATGCCGCTCCACTGTTAGTGTATCTCGAACGCAGTTCCCAAGGGAACGTTTCAATGTGTGCCACTTTTTGCTACGTCGTAAAGAATAATGACGATGATCGCGACTTCGTTGCGTCACAACACAAGCTGTTCCTTGCCTCGCTACCTTTTGCTTGTTTTGATGTCTCGGCATAATAGTTACACTTTCCTTTGATGATTATTCAGATGTTTAATCGGACTTTGTTCGAGTATTCGCGATAAAGAACTTGTAGGTTTTCTATTTATCTTTACAGGAAAATGATCAATTTTTCGTAGAAGTTTAGTTAGGTTTACTGCGATGTATTTTTAGGGATTTTGTTTTTGTTAGATGTTTTCTACATATCCTTCATTCTAATTTCCTCGGTAGAAAATTTTCGTTACAATTTACAGTAGTTCTAACGTTGTCGTTATTATACAAAAGCTCACTGGAAAGTGAGTACTACACTTCAAAACCGGCCCTTGTTAGCTTTCTTCGACTACTATGAGCGATTTTGATCCAAACTTGATATTCTTTAAGTATTCTTTTTCAAGAGGATCGCGACAAATAATTGTGCGGCTTTTCTTGCATTTATTAAGATACTGTTATATCGCAAGAAAATATTTCTTTATCTATGTATATACGCGAAGAAAAGTCGATTTTTAGTGTTTCAATTATAACATTAAGAGAAAAGAAAGAAGAATAAAAAATACTATAAGTGCACAATCGAAGAATAGTATAGGTTCAAAGAAAACTGCACAGATAAATTCGTGGGCGATAAGTCGAGAGGGTCGTGTCGTTGGTTGAAAACCCACCCCGTTCGCTGCTCTTCGCGAGAGTTCAAAGTTCAACCTCCATAATCTGGCCTAATCATGGCCCGGTGCCCCGAGTCGCTAACTTCTGTGACGTGTGCCAAGTCGTGGCGGGGATTCAGGAAGAGAGAGCGAGCAAGGGCTGGACGAGGGTTGGCGGGGAATATGGCGAGGGATATCAGTATCGCTGCGAGTAGGTTGCCAGGCGGGAATAAACCGTTTATCCCATATTATAATTAGTTAAATTCTTCGGGACGTGAAGGTGTCTTTACACGTCAGTCAGCCCACTTCGCTTCCAGGCTCACCCACCCCCGGGTCCCCATCTTTCCGCCTCCTTCTACTCTTCCTCCACCACCTCCTCCTCCCTCGACGTCGTGCGATCATCTCCAACGCAGACGAGCCAGTCGTTCCGACTCAACTCGTTCGCCTGGCCAGGTCGAGTAGGGATACGTAAGATATTAAACTATCTGAAAATTAGTTAAATCTTGTTTAAAAGTTGGCCGGAGAAGTATTTGCTAGCGGAGAAAATCGACAGCGGCTGCTGCAATGCGGCGAACTGACGCGCGTTCCCTTCCTTTCGCCGATGTTTTGTTCTTCGATCTCCTGCCACGTGTTTCCGTTCATTCCTCGGTCCAATAATTCTTCTTTTTATTTTTCTACGAAAGAAACGAAGAAGTTCAAAGAGTCGATCTATACGAACTCGACGTTTTGCGTTTAGCTTTCTTCTCTTGACATTATTGATCGATGCGGAACGAATACTTCGTTGCTTGATTACTTGCACGGCTATAGAGACGCGGGTTGTGTCTTTCTTTGTTCCTCTGCCAAAGAAATATATGCATTTACAGTGCTACGATAAAGCACGTTGTTTAGCTCTTAACGTAGCAATACAGATAGTCGATAATATTTTCTTGTTTATCTACGGCGAAAGTTTGAAAAGTCAGCGAGGAAGAGATGAGACAAGGGGAGAGTAGCTGTTTTCGGCGAGGCGGCACGGCGGCGTGATAATTTATTCCAAAGTCGTAGCGGTTAAAAATCGAAGAGCCCGATTGGAATCGGAACGGGCGAACAGGACGAGCCGAGCACGCGTGTAATCGAGAACGTCCAATTCTGAACGAGAGATTAACACGGTATTATTATTCTGACAGGATTTTAATTTCGTCCGCGGCGAAGCGATGCCCCAGCTCGCCCGTGAGAAGTTCCCGTTCGGTTTTCTGTGGAACGTGACGCGCGCGCGGCCATCAACTCCGAGGTGGGTGTATCGATATTGACGAGGGTGCGGGCCGTGACGTTTCCAGCTAGAAAGGCCAGAAACACCCCTGGTTGCTTCTCAGCGGGGGCTGCCCACAAATTATAACTACTCGACGTGATGCTAATCTGGAGAAAGTTTGGAAAAGCAGGCTTGATTGATTCTAATTTATACGCGTCGCCTTGCTCGACCAGTCTATGCTAAATCCTCGGAAATCTGTCGAATCCAACGTCATACGCTCCTCAGGAATTCGGACCAGTTTTTCTGGTATTTTTCCAACAAAAAGATCTTGTATCTATGCAAAACGCTGTTATTAAAGAAACCTGTTCTTTCAAATTTTCACATAAAATGCTGGCGTAGATACAGGAAAGATTCTCTTATAATACAGTGATATGGAAAAATGGAAATGTTTCGAGTTTTCCAATGGATATAAAGATGTTTGGTATTTTTTTTCAATTCTGTCACTGTCCAGTAAAGTAACTACGTAGTTTGATTGAAATATGTCGATTAATCTATAACAAATAAAATTAATATTTTATATTATCCATGTAATTTTTTCACTATGCAATCACTGGATTAAGGAAATTCAAGGCAACGTATTACGTAATTTAACAATTCTCGCAAACCTAATGAAAATAAAGCACAAAAGACGTTAAATATTACAATAGTAGCCTCTGCAAGACACTAATTCTTGACAAGTCGTCCTCGCTTCTACACCTCTGCGAAAGAGAAAGAAAAGAAAAGATTCGTTTCACAAGATGAAACTAACCACTATACGATGTTAATCTCATTGGAGCACGTATCGTGATTTCGGAACGGCGATCGGTTGGTGCGAAACGTGTGATTCGATCGGATTTTCAGGTCCACTAGATGAGAACCAGTTCCTTCGGTAGTTCTTTCCTTTCCTCGCTCCTCGCATCGATAGAACTCCCCCTTGGACAAATCCGCACCCGCACGCAACGATCGAATGTGTGTGCAGGGGAACGCGCGCTTGGCCCAGAAAGTCGTCTGACAATGGCGAGTTACCTGTTGAACATACGGACAGGTGACACCCCACGTCCTTTATTCGTTGTATCCGTTGCGTCGTATTTTATCGCTCGGAAAGTTTGATTTCTCGTCGAGCGTGGCCTACAATAAAATACTTTGGTTGGCTCCCACGCCGATCAGCAGTCAAGTGAGGCCGGATTACTTTCATAAATTTCCTCTACCCCTCTATCGGCTCGAGGGATTCGTCGATCGCGACTGGAGAACTACGAATAATCCGAAGGTGCACCCACGTGCAGCCGTGGTATCGTTCTGTCTTGGAAAAAAGCGAAGAATGAATCGTAGTACGTCGAAAGAAGGCGAAGAATGGGATGGATCGAAACGTCGTTAGGTTTTTCTTCTTCCTGCAAAACGCAGGAACAACGATTCAACGGTAAATGGTAGGTAGAATGAAGGAAGAAGTTATGATTTATCGCATGAGTCATGCGGAAACCGAACTAATCTACTATATCAAATTTAATATAAAGAGTCAAATTTGTTTGACTTTTGGACAGTTCGACATTAGCGCTGGAATTGTCAAGTATTAGGTTGTCCGAAAAGTGTCCTTTTTTTACATTTTTATACAAACATGAAACCTAATCTGACGAACGTTGTGATCTTTATTTTGATAGAACAAAATGGATCGTACGTAATTCGATAAAATAATATGAAACGAAAAATGTTGTGCATCCATTATTTCCTTATAAAACGAAAGAAACTTTTCGGACAACCTAATGCTATGGTAAGGTACTGTGTTCCTCGTTTGATTTTATTTCAGCCATTTCCAACTAACAGACGGTAGCTGTTTATTTATGTCTGCTTCAGTTATTCGTAAGTGTCAGATTTCATTTTATTTGAAGAAGTTGTCATATCAATAAAATTATTTTGCAACCATTTGATCTCCATGGATATTCATTTTCACGGGTGAGATACTCGATCTTTTGGTAATAAATGTATATCTTGGTACTAGAATTTGCAGAGTTTCAAGAAATGGAAATATTAAGACAGTTATATCGATGAACTTTATCATTTAACGAAGCGTCATTTCACTAATTGAGAAATCGATTTCCAGGCACCAGTATAACAGGTTTATACTGATTTCATCACGTCCAATTATCAGCGCCCCATATCGCATAAGTTTTATCGCGAGAGGAAATTTACGATCGGTGTTCGATCAGATTCCACTACATGGAACTGGTTTTATCGTTCTTATCAATTAGAAAACATGTTTTTGCATGTACACAATATTAGCATATTAAACAGGTACGATTGTTTCTAGCTTTGGTAATTACGTCTGTCTTCGCTTCTTGTGTGCCGCGTTTTATTAAAACTCATCTGACTTCTTTTTTGCAACAATTTCCTCTAATACCTGCTCTGTCGATCATACTGATAAATTTCACGGTTTATGTTCCTTCAAATAAGTACGGTATGGCGTGTAACACTCGCCGCGCTTTATCTCATCTAATGTTTTATCCAAATAATTTGAATCGTTTTATTGCCGCACACGCGTATTTCTGAAAAGTATTCGACGTATAACGAGAGCTATATGAATGATTTTCTAGAAAAACAAAGTATGTACCTATAATAGTACTTTGCAGAAAGTATGTCGGAGAAATTGCGTGTAGAATTCAAAATATTTTATGTAAAAGCTTATTTATTTATTTTTGTATATTATTTGTCATCAGTTTTGGGAACAGGTCAGTTTTTACTGATTCTCTGGTTGTCATATTATACAGGGTGTGTTTCATTATAGTTTTCCCACTCTATTATTTTCCAAACTATTCGAAACTATCTACTGTATGGAACATTATAATAGAAATATTGCTGTTTTGCTATCCAAAACCTACATGTCACCGTCAATTTAAACTCTAGAAATTCTACTACACTTGGTTATGAAAATTCATAGTCAGAGATTGTCATAATCAGAACAAAGCATAGCATTAGATATGATTCGTAGAAATCAAATTTTCAGTTCTTATTGTTTTAATTATTCAATCTACTCCATTATTCTGTATGATTCTTCAGATATCGAACTGATGAATGATACATTATCCAATCTTGTTTTATTCTCTAGAATTTATTCTTAACATAGATTAATGTATTCTTAAAAAACTGAGCAATCTACCTCCACAGTATTATCGATCGTCCCGAAGCTATTCGTACACTATGCGTTCTTCGAGTAATAAAGACTGTTATAAATTTATGGAATATCCATAATATAATATAAAACTAACATTTACATAGGAATCTGAGGAATTCCATATCATTTCCGCCAAGGATTCAAAGGCACGTACGAAATGGGGCCTCTAATCTGCACCGAAGCACCTTCGTCCCATCGAGACAGGTACGAAGCCCAAAACGTCATGGGTTTCAGATCGATTCCCTCATCGATGGCTTCTCGAGTGTAGCCTTGGATCTGACGTTCGTTTCTACGAGCTAAGCCAGCACCGATCGAAGGTCATCCGATACACACGCAGCCGAAAATCGAATGCGTTCATCCAGCAGGTATTCCAATGAGGCAAACAAGTCGAAAGAAAGAACGAAAGAAAGGCTAGAAGTGGAGGAAGAAAAAAGGACACCGGGACGATGAGATGTAGACGGATGGCGTGCTAGGATCTCGTAGTCTTGTTTTAGCGTCTACGAACGCTACCAGAGATGCTACCGGAGCCCTTTAGCCGACGCAGGGCGTAGCCTGCAGGTCCGATCATTACCGACATTGTCCGCTAATGGATATTTATGAATGCACCAATCAACGCCGCCACTACCGGGCTTCAATGCAATCAGAATCGATTATATAGATTCCGGCCGCAGACGCAACCTTCGATCGTCCTTGCGGACGCCTGCCTCGAGCTTTCGAAGCCGGCCTTCTTACTCGTGGGCGGTCTTTGAAAAGCTTCGAGGAATCGGGAATCAGCGGCAAATTGTTAGCGGTGCAATTGTAGCGAACATGAAGCAGCTCCTCTTCTTCGCAGACTACTTGAATGGTATAGAAGAGGGTTGATATTCCTTCTTTCTGTCATTTTAACGGAGCTATTGAGAGTGATTCTAAGTGGAGCTTGCAATTTGGCTGTTGGATTGTGGATAAATTATGTTCGTAATCTGAATGATAGTTGACTAATGAATATCGTGTTTCTGTTAGTACAAAGTCTTAGATCTTTCAAAGGTGCAATGTATCATATTACGTTGCTATGGGTTTCTAAATGTTTGCAACAGAAAATCTATTATAAAGTGTGGTATACCGTAGTATCTGTGAGGTATAGTTTCATCGCGTTTAAATTTCACCGCACTACTTTCGACGTATTATTATATTAATTCATATGAAATATTAGGTAACAAACACAAATTCCAACACCATATAGAAACTCATATTTTTAATTAAGAAAAAAAATATGAGGCAAAAATTACGACGTTTGTTATCTTGCAGCAAATGTCAAGTGACAATGGCTGCAGTACGAAAAATACAAGAAAATATATTTTTTCATAGCACTCTGAACTTTCCAGAAATACATAAACATTCCACTGGCAATAACAATAAGCATTTCTCGATATTCGTTCGAAGAAAACGTGCGTTGCGAAGATACCGGGTTTTGATCTTACCGCCCACGCCTCGGCCAAAGACGTTTTGTTTCCTGTCCTCGAAGAAACAAAGGGGCGATCAACCGAACTAATGAGACCCCATTCTCGGACCTTCGTATATGTGACGTAATCGCGACGTTTTTAAAAAGTCACGAATGCGTTTGCAGTTCGGCACGCGGTGAATGCCGTCACGGGGCTTAACACGGCGTGACCGCAGCGTGTATAATATCGCATGTAGCTGGCGCGTATTGTATGTTTACGAGCCGGCCTGGAGGGCCAAAAGAGCAGCCATAGGCACGTCGGAGAAAGGTGTCGGGCAACACGTGTCCATATCGACAAGGATGTATCGACGACAGCCGCTGCCTTCGGCCATCCGCGTGTGGTCGCAAAGACTGCCTCCTCGCGAATATTCCTTGCCGGAGAATTTCACTTTTTTTATTCGCTTCTTCTCGCGTATCGGCCTCTTCTTCCTTGTATACCGTGCTCCATAAATACTGTGATCGTCTTGCAAGAAAACTCCGCTATGCTATCGAATAATTAAAGCAGATTGATATTATTTGAAAGAAATCGCTAAGATATCGCTACGGTAACCATTAATGTAATATTAATACGATTGTATGGTGGGCAGATAATTAGTCGTGTTACTTCAGTTTAAACTAGGGCCACGAGCGAGTCTAATGTGTCGTATAAACAGCAACACTAATTAATTGTTAGCGAGTAACGACGTAATCGAATTAATTATAATACGCCATTAACTCATTGCTTTAATGGTTTTTTAATGGCTCTTTTATTACAGAATTCGTTGTTTAAATGTTTAAGTAGCATTGTATTATCCGTTTAAATGCATATACATTATTAGCATAATATTTATCAGGATGTTTTAACATGAATTCTAACCCCACTACGAATCCTGACACTCTCTCGTTTCAAACATATCTTCGATTGTTTTAGGAGAAAATCTCCTCCTCGTTGTAGAAAACAAAGAGACGAAGCTGTATCGTGAAATTGAAAGAGAATATTTTCACGTTTTATTCTCAGACCGTTCATCTGCATATAACACAAATTCTAATTCTACACCATAACTGTGTTAAATGTTACTTCTATAAACTTTGTAACCAAGCAATAACGTATCAACATCTCCAAACGAGAACGTACCCCTATACTCTGTAATCTGAATTAGCCATAATTCGAAGTTTCTGAGAAAAGTGCGTAGCAGCGAGGCAAGCTGGATTTTCCGCGCAAGATAGGATGCACTCATATGCGTCCGCGTAACGACCGTTTCATGGGAAATAACGTATAAAATGAATTGGCTATAAAGTTGGTAGCTATGCAGCCAGCGAAGTTATTCGTACCCTGGTTCTACGTGTAACTCGTGTACCCTATAACTTGACACCCAAGCCGCATCGGGCCAACCATAACGCGCATACGCGTCCTTCCCAACGTATATCAGTATAATCCATCTTAAATCTGGATCCAATTTCCCTTGGACGCTGGAGTAAATTCGACATTACGAATTTCCCTTGGTCGCGATACACGTCGCGGTGCGATAATCCTGAAAATGAACGTTTCGTTTCGACCAATGGAACTAAAGTCGTTTTAACAGTCACCTGTGAGACAGATCTCCGATCTACAACGCAACGCCGATAATAAAACATCGTTCCTATCTGGTTTGATGCCCCTATCGTTACACATGGCTATCGAAGATACGGATGCGAGAGAATAATCCGTCTTAAACCAGGATATGGGAATTTTAAACTCATCCTGCTATGGTGGATAGCAGCTTCTGTCGGATAAATTCGTCCTGTTAAACTGTGATAATATCTGTTGCAGGGTTTGCTTGAGTTTTACGAAATAATTGCTAGCAACGTCGACGACACGCATTATTTCGGGTTTAATTGTGGAAATGGTGGTCGTGGTAAGAATTGAGAATTTTGCAGGTTTTATCGTCTAACGTGTTATAGGTGTAGAGTGGATAATATTGAATTAACACGACTTTGGTCAGTTTGTACAAACGATAAGAATTCTCCTCGTTCCAGTTAGCGAGATATAATAACGACGACAAGAAATGGAAATATCGTTTGCGTATGTTGTCAGAAATGAAGGATAATTTTCGTTAAAAAGAAAGTAGTCCAAGTGTATTGAAATCTCACGATAATTTTCATTTCTTCACTGAAACTCTTCATCAAGATCATTGTCACAGAGAAACAAACAAAGGTACAGCATCCTTCGTACAGAGTTTCACATATCCTAGCAACCGCATTAAAAGCTTAGTAGCCGATAATATTTCAGAAGAAAACGATAAGTCAGAAGTCGAACGCTATCTGGCGAAAGGAAAGAATCTCCAGAAGTGGCGTTGGTCCGAAAGAAACTTAAGAAAATATTTTAGAATGATCGGCTTAGATGGCACAATAGATCACTGGGTGAACAGTAGCAGAGGCCCATTGAATCCCTCGGTTTCTGATTCCTTTCAACGTGCATTGAACCTTCGCCCGGGGAAGCAGACGTGCTGCCGGTTTCCTCCGAGAACCGGCGCAGATACGGTGTCGGTCGCCAATGACGACGCGGATCGGTGGATTCTGAGGCAGTGGCATCATCAGAATGAAGAACGACTCGGAGGTGTCCACCTAACGTTACTAATGATCTCGTGGGCCCCGTAGAATACATATGGAGCGGCCAGTCTGAATTAAAATCGCTCCGGCTATAGCGACGGCAACCTACCCTTCTCTTCTCCTATGATTAATGGAGAGTTCACACTCAGAATGCACACACAGGATAATTAAGGGGATATATTCTGGCCACCGAGTCCGTGTGTTGTTTGAAGAATGTAACGGGTGACGGGATCGTCAGCTAAACATTCGTTCATCGATGCTTCATGCTTTAACCTTATCCACAATTATCATCAGTAAGAAACCGCTGGAAATTTATTTCAAGTTGGAAACATTTTCTAATCACCGTGTCGTTCGATTATTTTATTAGCGTATGGACAAATTTGATGTTTCTAGAGAAATGTCGTTATTTTCCTGGATAAGATGAAGCATGATTGGAATTGAAAGAGTGGAAGGTCGCAAAAAGACACCTTGTATACGGCGTTTGGGCGGCAAGCCTTAAGATCTGCCGCATCACGGTACGGAGGAAGGGTGCTCTAATCATTAATTCAAGGCTTAGGTGTAAACAAACGATAATTTGATAACGTCCAGAGACGGAGGGGCGTCTCTAACGGCTACCGAGCGAACGCGGAAAGGGCGGACGGAATCTTCTCTTGATCCATCCACGCATGATGCGTGTTGAGGCGGTACAGGGGTTTCGACCTGTAACTACAGGTGCTGCACTTGCTCGTTAATTATGTATACGACTTGCAAGAATTACGGTCGATTAATTTTCGCTGATGTCCGTCCTCTAACAGTCGCGTGCGTTCTTTGCAAATGGTATCCGTGTTCTTGTCCTACGATCGTAAAATGCCCCTCTCATTTATGCTGGATTATAGAGGATTCTGCATCCGGCGAAATGTTCGAACAAGGAAACGAGTACGAAGGTTCGAAGAATTTAAAAACCACCGTTGTTGTCGAAGGTTCGTCGACCTTGTTGATTTTATTGAACTTGTAATAAATTTCTGAGTTTATAAGTGTGCAGATAGATAGCGGCCTTATAAAATAAACGTAAAACGTGATAATCGTCCTAAATCGTCGGACGAAAGGTTAATTTGTTAAAATTTGGTAATTCAAAGAGATATTAATTAGATACGATATCTTACAATTTCCTAACTTATATCGTACGAGACAAAACAACAAATATTTGCCTGTCTTGACAAAATCAATTTTCCTCGTTGAAGAATAAAAATCAAACAAATCCTGGATTAACAAAACTTGTGCAGTCGTTGATACACTCGTTAGAACAATGGAAAGTTTCTCTTTAAATCGCATTCGCGTTCATAAAAGAAGAAATCGGAAAAGTAAAATGAATTCCTTGGATGCACGTAATCCTTCAAAAGCCCATTTTACTCAAAAATAAGCCACGGCCACTCTAACTTGCTACACTTAATCCTTGTAGCCAAGAATGTATCTCACACTTGACGATCGCACAAAGCAGAAAATTGAAAAGTGGATTCATCGGAACATCCAGGGACGTTGAACACCAGCAGCAAATCCAATGGCAGTAGGTCTGGCGGAACAGGACATTAATTGTGAGGTAGGCTGACTATAGTAACTCGGCGCGAATTTATAACCAGCCTAATCTCTGACAAATTGGTCAGAAAAAATAAACGTCGTCTATTCGGTGGAACGTTGGCCTCGTGCGCACAACGTCATTGAACCTACCAACTTTCATGGTGCTGGAAACGTAAGAGGTGGGGAGGTTTGGGGGTGGAGGTTGGCCCGAGGGGGTGATACAAGCCACCGTAACGGAAAAAGGGGGGGAGAAGGAGAGATTGGGATGGCGATGCTAGTCCGGGTTAGTGGTGATGTGTACGGGAGCGAGAAGAGCGCCATTCTTTTGTAAGAAGCTCACATAAATTGCGACACCCAAGAGTTAAAAGCAGTCTTAAATTACGTGCCGTCGACTCCTTGATGAATTGAGTGCTCCCACCTACCTCCACCTCCGGTTCTATCCCCTTCCGCTACTTCCTTTCTTGACCTCTTCTCTAGCTTCCTTTGCCTAGTAGTCCGGCGATATTATACATTGTTTTTACGTTCCCCTTTATACCCTTGGTCCAACGTTCGCCACCCTATCTTCGCCAGGTAACTAGAGCAACTAGTCGTAATGAACAGCTCCTTTATACTTTTCAAGACTCACTGTTTGTACAGCGTACTCTCTTCGCCATTCTGCACACCGAGGTCTTACTCACTTTCCCTTAAAGTCGACCAGTTTCGCGTCACTGGAAAATTGAATAGCCGAAGGTGAGGCGTAAAACGAGAGAATGAGATGGGATGTTGGTACCGGGGTCACTTGATGATCTGGTGATACGGGATTTGAGAACACTTCTTAGGCAACGTTGGACGTGTTTCGAATATCTTATGGGAGATATTCATTGGTTTAATCAGTTCGTAACTATCTGGTCCGTTAAAGTGAACCATGTTGATGTGGAAACTGTTCATAGGATTAATTTAGTGTACGTACATGTACAGATACAAGGGTCGTTCAGTATCGTTTTATGCCTATTTTGTATTATAAAATGTGTATTTTGTATTTAAACTAGTTGAAGGTTATAGATAACGATATTTACAACGGAGACAGCTTCCATTGTTTTACTTGGATATGGTTGGTTTGTTTAAGTCTCCGTATAGCTTTCTCACAGGAAAGACGTTCAATACTCTGATTCAAACTGTACGTAAATGCCATAAAAGAATAATTTTGATAAAAACGAAGCGTTCTACGACAACGAAATAATTTAGATGGATAGGTGAATAGAATTAATAGAAATTGTAGATAAAACGACAAAGAAGAAAAATGACGCGTTACTCGATCGAATATTTTATACATCTGTGCACTAGAAAATATACAATATACAATTCTATCTTCACATCGTTACTCATATTTTCGAAATTCCTTCACGACGCGAGCATTTCGTTCGAGGCTCGATTGAACTAGTTTTGGTCGGCGGTTGTTCAGGTCCCCGAATCCCGCAGCTCGCGGAACGCGTATAAATTAGCCCGAAATTCGCGTAAACAAGTTGTATCGCGGGCTGAATCGTGGCCACCAATCACCGCAGCTTCTCTTGTCCCGCCGACAAGCTCCTTCAGCATCGTTCTCTCCCCCTTGAAGCCGGCCTCCGCCGCCGCTTGTTCCGTGCCACGGCCTTGCTTCCTTTTGTTTTTTAATATCGCCGTGTATTTTATATTTCTGAAATCCTATCTGATCCTCGTCGACTGATTTATATGCACGATGATACACGCGTGCCGGCATTACCAACGAGGGGGCCCCTGAGAGCAGCCATCATATCTGGGGGAATCATCGGGCCAGCGCAAACAGAAAATAACTGGGTTACCTTTAGTTTTATTTGGCGCTGTGTGTTACGTTGCTTGAGAGAAAGAGAGAGAGAGAGATAGATAGATAGACAAACAGACAGACAGACAGTGGAACGGGCGAAGAGGGGAAAGAAGGGGTTGACACGGCGAGAGGGAGGACGCGCGGCGGAAGAGGAAAGGAAAGGCAGGGTGAGAGGAACAAGGGGATAGGAGGTAGATACGTTATTGTTCTTGGAATGATTCCAAATAAAGATTTCACCGGCACAGTGTGTAGAAACCTGAATAATAAAATTCCGACGATGGGCCAGCGCAGCGCTAACCTCCATTTAACTCAGCTGCCGGTTGCTGTGCACGGGTGTAAAGGCTGCCTCCTCGTAACAAATTGTCCTGTTTGGTTTTACCACGGGCCGCCGTCTTTAAGATATCAGAAAACGTAACGATCCGAGCAGTGCTGATGGAATTAGCACTTTTCAACAGGGACTTTGTTGTATTATTGTCTTATTTGTCGTTCTTCCATTCCGAGAGTTGCTATTTTAACAACTGGAATTGTTCATAGAATTAGATTTTGTTCTATCGTGTTTTGATGACGTGTCCTTATGGGTAATTAATTTTTATCGAATTACACCGAATAGAATAAATTTACTATGAAGAAATTTTTATGACTTGGAGTCTGTAGATGTTAAGCAGAATCCACTAAATCTTTCCCGTATTATTTGGAAAATGTATGTCGTAGTTAATGTGTACGTTGTTTGTGGTATAATTTGATTAATTTTTCCATTTGTTCACGATCTTCATAAAACGACCAAGAACTTACCTATCCAGGCCGCGAATATGCTTCATCGCGTTAAACATCTCATTAATTCTAATTAGTGACATAAAATAAACAATCGATTAGAAAATTACTGAAGCAAAAACTAATTTGTCAAATTTTTATCGCTGCCATATATATATTCGGAAATCCATTTATAACTTCCAACAGTATTATTTAACAAGTTCACAGATGTCTGAGATCCAAGTTGGCACGTAGTTTTACGATATGCGCGTGAATCATGCGTTACTGGCTGAGATATAGAAATTAAACATCACGAAATTTTGAAATATTAAAATGAATTGTATACGTAATATTTTACAATACATAAGAAGATCTAGTGGGAAAATTATTTGTGGGCATACAGCATAGATAATGGAGGTTCCATCCTGTTAAATTGCGTTCTGGTTTGTTACAACGCGAAGAAAATTAGTTCTTCAGCCGTTCATGTTTCGTTAGAGATCTGGCATCATAAATTCGTTCTCGTTATCCTGTTTACAATGTACAGCCATACAGGGGAACAGGATGGAGTAATGATGAAGACATGGGTCACTGTAGAAGGAAAAGGGACGAAAGTATGGCGAATTAATATGAAAGGAGTTTTAAAATGGGATTTGCTGAGATTTACACCTTTTTAATCTTGATTATTTTTATACGAATATCTGTACGTACTTAAATCTTTCGAATACTACTCTGAATATAATAAGTAACGGAAGTGCTAAAATTAAAACATTGATTATTCAAGTCAGTATAGAATATCATAGGATATTGAATATTCATGTTGAACATTAAGACGGAGAATAGTAAGAAAATGTATGATTATTTTATACTGAATAAAATATAAATGTACTACTTTTTCTCCTTCGTTTTATATTAGTAAACATAGTTTACTATGTATTATACAGGATGTCTCATAATTTTCTGTGTAGCATTTATCAGTACATCCTATCATGAGAAAAAAGATGTTTCTCAATAAAATTATACAATTTAATACAGTAAGATATTGAATGTGGCATTTTCTGTTCATCTCATGTCTTCGTTATAACGTTATAAGTCTTTAATAAAACATTGACGGACATATTTTTGCATAGAATTTTTATCGTATTTTCAGTGCTATTATATATTCACAGAAAGACAGTCCGTATAATAGCATAATAACACGCATAAATGTTATGATGAAATTCGCAATTTTATCCTTTGTCTTACAATTGTTCATTGTATATAAATAATACTAATTTGTATACAAGTAGAAAATATCAAATTTTAAGTTCTTGATAAACATCTTCAATCGTCTAATCATAAGCACTTGTATCACATAATCGAAGTTATAAATTTTAAAAGACAATAGTTTAGAATTCTTCAAGATACTTGAAGTATTTTAACAAAATTTATTTTAACGAAAAGTGTATCTTTCAAATAAAAGCGTGCCATTCGTATCTCCCAATAGCATTAATTTCGAATTAGGTAATAACGAAATTGACAAAAAATTCATTAGTCTTTAATTATAATCTTTAATAAAGCAATGAAGGTATGATACGAGTATCTTTGCAAGATTGTACAAATTTAGATAAATTTACAAAATTACAATTTCCCTGCGCTCGATATCACTTTCGTTTTATTTAGCTCGTTTTTTTAAAAGAACGAAGAAAATGGTGGACACAGAACGAAAGAAGGCAGGGAAGAATATCTCGAGTAAGAAACAAAAGAAAGAAGATCGGAACGCGCGGGGCGTTGTTGGTTACCAGGAATGGTACCAGGGTACAGAGATCAACCTCGAACCGAGCACGTGATGTATGTCCCCGTCTTGTCGCCCAGATCCGCATCAAGTTTATATCATGGTAATCAAATCGCCTGGCATAAATTTTGCTTATGCACAGTTATGCGCGCGCCATGCGACCACGGCGAAATTGGCTGAATCGAAAGAAGTGCGAACTTCGTGACGATAAAGATCGACTCGCACCGCATAATTCGTGAGAAAATGTATCCAGATCTTCGGAACCGTATCTTCAAATATGATACCTACGTATTATCATAACGTGTACTCTAATTATTCTTCGGGACTCTTCTTTAAATTTCAGACATTCAGATAATATCGAGATATTATTGTAGGCAAATAATGAAGAAATTCTATTTCTTGGTATTTTATAGAATTATCTATAAGTTATTTTTCAAAGAACACCACTCGTTTCTTTGTCAATTCTGATAAAGATTCTTTATTAAGTCGCTATGTATTATATTTCGCTTATTATTCGTTTACTTATTATTTTCAAAAATTACCACTATCATAAACGAATGATTATACGAAGCTATCTCGTATACGTTTCTTCAAACATTACAATTAATTTGAATTTAAAACCAAACGCACTCGACAGACATTGGGATCGCATAATTACAAGAAAGAGGTACTTCGACTCGCGACTGTTATAAATATTAATGGGAGAAAAGTTGGCACGATAGAATTTACTGATCTTCGAAACAGCAGAGAGGGGACAATTAACACCCACCGATTCACCTGCGTTTGTGTACACACGTTCACATGTGCTGGTGTGTATCGTTCGCGATGATCCCGTGGTCGATGGGGGCCTAAATCACCAACGTCTCTTGACTCACCTTCGTCACACCCAGGCGGCACCCAGGAATAATAGCGGACCGGGGCCGGAAGTCCCTCACCTTGCCGGACCAGTTCGTTCAGAAGAATCGACGGTTTCGACGCGTTTGTGTTGACTACGGTTCGTACACGTGGCATTCGATTTCATATACGAAACCTTTGCGCTAATGATGCCTACACGCAGGCAAAAAGTCGCCTGGACGTGGGCGATGAGATTTTCTAATTCGCATCTTTATGAGGGATGCCCGCGAGATGACGAAGGGGCGGGTTTTTAGTCAACTTCAATATTTATAACTTATTGTCTCAAGTTTAGTAGTCGCATAATCGAAAGGTTCTATTGTTTCTTCTTCGAACTAGCTTTCGTACTTTGAACTTTACGATAAGTTCGATTTTGTTCATCGTATTGTACTGGTAAAATCAGTTTGGTAGATAAAATGGTCATTATGGTTATTACGATATTAATGGTTATTATTATACGAATGACTATCCTCTTCTATTACTGCTCTCTGGCCTGGCTTTCCGAGAAAATTGTTTTCATTTGATGTAAATTTTGCGTTAGATTTTATACTTTTGAAAAATGTTCGTATCCCAAACGCAGATTCTCGTTTAATTCATGAGCTTAAACAATTATTTCTACAAGTACCTTAGTCTTTCGTTTCTTTCATTCTTTTAAGAATTTTTGTTCAGAAATATACGCATAGATATTAATGTTGTAGCTTTTTACAAAAAATTCCTGAAAATTACTCATCTCGGATAAAATGTCCAACTTATCAGGAGAGAACAATTTGTGGTTCCTTTTGAAATACGACAACGATATAAAAATCTACTGTGGCATAACCTTCTAAGTTCGAAGAGTCCTAGACAAGATACGAGATATTATTAATCGTAGTTAGAAAGAAGTTCGATAAACGGCCTTGAGAGGCTATAGAAATTGTGCGGGTATTCGCGAAAGGACAACGATTATAGGGTTCCCGTGGTCAGAGAGCATTCGATGCTCGATGCTGTAGGTACAGGCGACTATAAATCATAATTAGGCTGCAAGCGGTAGCC
The DNA here is from genome assembly GCF_011952255.1 of Bombus vosnesenskii. NCBI lineage: Eukaryota > Metazoa > Arthropoda > Insecta > Hymenoptera > Apidae > Bombus > Bombus vosnesenskii. The sequence goes on from NW_022882923.1 coordinate 643,957, forward strand.
GCGAAGTGGCTGCAGTCCCATTAGCAGCAACAATGCAGCCAAGCAGCTTAAGACGTCGTTGTTGCCAGAAGAAGAGTAAGTTAGCTGCCTATTCAGAGCCAGATCGTATCGAGACTATAGAACAGGATATTTGCGAACGGAGAATAATGAGTGGAATGCACAATGGGTCGTTTTAAGATATTCCCAACCGAGGTAATTGGAAAATGCACGATGTCTTGAAATATGAAAATCGCCGATAATCGAACTGCTTAATCTTGGCGCGTTGATTGGTTGGGAAATGAAATCTTTGTCGATTAAAGTCTTTGCATGAAAACTGACAATGCCGTTTGCATAATACCATGTAATACTATGAAATAAGAATTTTGTATAGCATCATGCCATTGAAATTAATCGTCAAGTTAATATTAAAGGATATTTGTACGATTGTTCCATCAGTCGTGGTAAATTGATCGCAAATTCAGATGTAAATGCAGCTTAAACGAAATGTTTATCAAACATGCGATTATCCCGGCGGTAATTTAATTATTTCTCCGCTAAAAAGGGATAGCAAATAGCCGTTTTGTGCCGTGACTGCATTCAACACCCACGCACACAATGGTACGTCGGTACACGGTAGGTGTATGTGTGTCTGGTACAGAATGAACAAAATCGTGACGAAGCAAATAGCGACTTTTGTCCTACTGCTTCTCTTTACAAACGTGCCGGGGGATTTCAGAGTAAAAAGAAAGAGAAGAGGATCACGCGTCACTGTCCATGATTGCGTTATTCGACAGGTAAACAGATCGATTTCTAGCTTTTTATTTATTGAAGGATAAATATAGAAGTACACAAATAAAAATAGGAGGATATACATGAAAGAATATAAATAAAAATCCTGTGTAATTAAATGTGATGACGATTGATATAAGTTGCGATTTAATTGAAAGTAGGTAAAAAGTAATTTCTTGGGAATACGATGACAGTGCAGAACACGCTCTACCTTTTCCCTCGTTTCACGAAGACGGGGAATCACGGGCTACTAATTGGAACAAACCTGCTCGAGCAAGCGATGAAATTGAGCAGAAAATTTTCAAGTTAGACAAACCAGTTGCCGCGTAATCGTCGATTTAACAGCTGATTTTTTGTTACCCTCTTTAAGCGTGACGCGATTAAACAGGTACCTGCCAGCAATGATTAGGCATTATTGGAGCCCGGATAAAAGATGTCCAAACGGAAGTAACTGTCCTGTTAAAAAATTCTTATTCACATTGAAATTTCTGTGCTGAAAAGTGATCTATATATGTATATCATATTACAATACAATTTTAAAAATATTGAACACTCCAAATTGACGAATCACAGATACGTTAAGAAAACGTGGTTCTTAACAGATCTGATTGCGAGACATTTGGAATATTTCCACTTATGAGTGGACTTAATTTTGAATGTAAAGAATTTTGGACCACCAAAGGTGATCGTCGGTTGAATGGAATCTCTTGTGAACACTCGTGCCGTTGATCGAAGAACACCCAGTTGATGTTATAAAAACTGAAGATTCATCTTTGAATACTTAACTCGACTATTGACGTATCACAATATTCCTCCACATTATAGACAGATGGTATAACCCTACAGAATACACGTCTGAAAAGAAGAGAGTTCATGAAGCACTAAAATTTTTTCGGAATAAAAATAATAATTTCCTTCGCACTCTAAGAAACGTTTAGCTTCACTTTTGTAATAAAATTTGTTAAAAGATAATTCGAAACACTATATCACGCGATAAACGTTACGGTCCATTCAAGAATTCTCCAATTCTCGCTCTCTGTTTATCACGTTATATCAATTTCCCAAGGTGCCTCGAGTTCGCACTTTCGAGCGATAGAAAGCTGCATGCAGTTTTGCGTCGATGCCAACCGTTTCTCTGTCAAATGACGAATGAACAGTAGTCATGACGAATTATTGCACGCGGTACGCCATGCATCAAGCTGCCAGCATTTGCCGGCAGGGAATAACGAAGAACCGAGTCAGCCGAGTGTCTTAAATTTCATACCAACACCTACTTGCCGAACTGTTCACCGACGACATCCCACCATCGTGTACGTTCGACATATCTGATCGTTGAATGAACGCAGAGCCGATGATTCCAATCTGCTGTCAATGGCGGCCAACCTTCGGCCGACGAACCATTTACCAGCCAGCGGGACGCGAATGCTACTTAATCATGTTTCGAATAAGCGCACGGAAGCGTTCGAAGACGAAACCCTACGATTTGTTAGCCAACTGGAATCAAGAAGTGACTGCTGCTACCTTGAAACTGCTGGTACATGCTATTGTTTAATTAAACAGCAGACTGCATAGTGAGAAAATGTCACATGAGTTGTATTTGTGACGGAGCATTGCGTTTAAATTGAGAAATTTAAATTTTGTATAAATTTTTAATACAATTTCGAGATGTGTCTCTTTGCGTTCATATTTATTGGATTTATGCATAAAATAATTAAAAATCATTTTATCTTTAAATTAAACTCCAAGGAGAAGGACTTTGAGAGAAAGTTTTCTTTGTACAACATATTTTTGAAACGGTTTTATCTTCGTGAATACAGAGGACGATAAATGATCTGTATCTATTATCTCAAATACGAAAATCAGTCAATGATGCAAAGAAGAAGAAGAAGAAGAAGAAGAAGAAGAAGACTCTACAACGAATATGGAAGACTATTGTTCTCCCTCCACATACCGATGTCTTCCACACAGAAAGATTTGGTAGTCGAGGACAGGTCTTCTACGTAGCTTCTTGAGGAAATTGTTGAACGATTGAATGGATCATGGAAAGGAGGCGGCCCTGACAAATTTTTCGGATATCGTCGATTTATCAAGCGGCAACGATTCCCGGGCCGAGGTGTCAAGACAGGTTGACATCGTCAGAAGGGGCTCGCGTTTCAACGGCAACGACGTCGAGGTAGACGTCGACGACCATTAGTCGCCGGACGATATACCTCTGATGTATTCCGATGTTGACGGAAAACCTGTAAAACGGCCTCACGCCGGCTTACCGGAGATCTATTAGCGACCGTTATAAATGGTCCGACGTCTCCGTCGATGTCACCGGTGTCGCTGAAAGGAAATTGACTACTCATCCCACTGTACACCCGCGACTCCCACGTTCCTCTCATTGCGCCGCCTACTCGAATCGTACAATTCCAACGGAAATCAAAAACGGTACACTGATCGTGAATCAGAATTCTGTACTTTCGGTCAACTAGTGCTGGATTACGTACGATGGTTACGTGAATTTTGGTAGCCGTGGCATTTAAGGGAAGTTTAAATGTGTGGAAATTGTACAAATTGCATACAATACGTAAAAATATATGCAAAGATATGAAAGCATCCAAGCAAACATCCAAGCATACAAGTGTCTAAATATTCAAACACACAAGTGTTATCAAATTATAATCTAAATATTTCGAGGGCGAGACAAATCTCTAATCGGCTTTCATTTTATTATTTCTATTTACAATGTACAATTATTTTCTTGATTATTATATTTCCTGCATATATTACATTATCTTGCAATTTGAATATAAAAATAGTTCACATTAGAAGAATCTCCCGCACTTGTTCAAACATTTCTCTATTACCTAGTATTCTTTAAAATACGCGCGTAAATAATCCATAACCGAATTATCAAAGGAACGAAACGAGACATTCTTGATCGGCAGGATTGAAAAGTGGCGAGCGGTGAGTCGCGCGGGAGGCTTTTAAGATTCCAGTAGCCGGTGGCGAGCCAATAACGCTGGCGTTAAAATATGGTAATCGAGCCGCGGGATCGGCATATCGACGACTTGACAAACGATGCGACGCCCGGAGCATCAGACCACCAACAGATCTTGCGCGCGCGCGCACGCTCTCGCGCCACCGAGCTCACCATTGCATCCCCATTCTCCTCTTTGCTGCTCCATCTCTCTCTCTCTCTCTCCCTCTCTCTCTCTCTCTTTCTCTCACTCATCTCTGCTCTTGCTCGACCGACCCGCAATCATTTGTTATGTACGTGACTCGAAGCTGACTGCTATCCTGGCATTCTGCCATTCCTACGTCCTGGCTGGCCGAGTACTGACACCTGGTCGCATGAACCGCGATCAGCATGAGCCTCGCACAAGGATTTTGATGCGATGAGTGTGATTGCTTTCGATAGCCGTTGCTCTTTCGTTGGCCGAGGCAACTGCCAGTAATCTCATGCATCCACTTACCCTCGAATCGACCACGGAAATAAGGGGAAATCACTTGCAGGGGAAATCTCTGGTTTTGGAATTTTAACAGATAAATGTGATACAAGATTTATGAGATCCTTCTGGAATTGGTTTATGCTCCTTCATGGATACAGATAGTGATAGGATGAGATTGAAATTAATTTATCGAAGGACTAATAGAGTTTTTAAAATCGTTCAGACAGTGTCTAGGTTATTTTGTTTATAAATTAGTTGATAGGGTAGTTTGTCCTAAGATTAAGGAGATGTAAATAATTCGTTATTGCAAATGATGAAAGTGTATCGTCTTTTAGACTTAGATCTATGAGCACTGTCAAAAGTAATTTAATAATTGGTTATTTCCAATGATGGTACTAATAATATGTGGGGGACAAATACTTGAAGAAGTATTCAATTTTTGATGATAACTGAATGTTTCTCTTTGTCGGTAGTAATTCACAATACAATGATGTTATTTCAAACGTAGGAATTAGGGACAAATGTAGAGACAATTGCAACAATTCCGTTTCGCGTGTTCTGTCAAGATCGGTCGGAGGGATTGTCTGAAGGGCTCTCCGCAAATCCCTGAAGCCTCTGCCAACTGACCGCATCAATCCTATTACAAGACGCGCCTATCTCGACATGGATCACCATCGGTTGATCGCTTTTGACCCGATACGTTTAGAGAATTGGGTTCTTGTCTCATTAGGTTAGAATCCCTGATGAAAATCACGAATTTTCTCACCTTCGGCTATTTTCTGCTTGGAAATGTATTTTTCACTTAAATAAATATCTATTATACACGTGTTACGAGTATGTATACTAATTAATGTCTTAACTCGAGCAATCTTATCCTTTGAACTTTGTCATTAACAAAGTTCTAAGAAAATAATTACGTTGATTGGAGAAAGCACATTCTAAAATAATAAATAATACAACAAGCTACTAAACTCCTTCTAGACAATATTCGATACATCACAAGCTTGCAAGTACGACAGGAACATGTTCCATCACCGAAGAACGATTAATAAACCACTTTTCCAAAGGATTATCATACTCCAGTCTTCGAAGTTGAAACTTGCACGAACCTAACTAAAAAACTCAATCGATTAAGCGAAACGGTCGAACGAATGTGCAAGAGTGTATAGATCGTACGTCTTGCAGCTCCTATGGAAGAAAACAGTGGGTTCTATGAATTAATAACAAAGTGGTCATCTGGTATCAGACAGTCGCGTAGCCCATCTAAACGTGGCAGAAGATTCTAGCAAACGGGCGATTTCTGTCAGCGTGACGGTAATATTCTTACACGACGGTCAAACATTAAAATACAGAGAACGAATGTATCAGGGTAAAGTACAAGCACGCGGTGCATGTTGCTAAATTACGTGCGAGCATTTAGCAGCGCGCCCAATAATAGACAGCCACGCCGCGCTCCGCTCTCTGGAACATCGAGACACGCACGCTACTTTCGTCGGACCGTTTTATAGCGTTGTATATCTCGAAACGCTTCATTACTGTTTACGCGACAACATAACAAACATTCGGCGAGGTTTAACATCAACTAACGCGATTTTACTGTGCCCTGTAGATTTGTAAAGTAACGTTGGATTCTTCGCGGACCACGTGGACACGCAGGGAGAGAAAGAGAGAAAGAGTAAGAGGAGGGGAAGGTTCCCTTACGAATGGAAAATTCTCGGAGGACGGTTCGAGCGGTTTTAAACGCGGTCCCCGCTGGTAATCGTCCAGTACGTTCGCCCGGCAGTAAATCTCGAAGAGAAACATTCGTTGAGACATGCCTGGAAATTCGATAATTCGAGCCACTGTAATGCGTGTTTCGGGCTACGAGTCGGGCATCGCTGAATTCAGAATCATGCCCCGAGGACTGTTTCGTTAATGTTCACGATTTACTGGCTACTTCCGTTCATAATGTTAAGGGCTGCGTTAAATGTTACGCTTTATTGGTCTTGTATCTTGCGGCCGAGTTGATTAATGCTTCGCCGCGGAAGAAAATGTCAATGAGTGTGCATTTGCAAGTCGTTCGGGGATAACTAGTGGAATATATTGGAGGGTTAAAGTAATTCGCAGTAATTTATAACACCGTGGATGTTTCTACTAAAATATGGGAATCTTTAATCTCTTTTTTTTTCATGTGTCGTGAATGAGACTCCTTTCGCTTTAGTTTCTAAGAATGCTTCTAAAAATTACTCTTCGGTATTCCTTTGACGACGATAGCAAAGAATTCAAAGTAGAAAACGTTAACTTCAATTTGGAGTTGTATTCGTCTAGAGATACCAGCAAGTTATGAAATCTCTGGATTTTTAGAGTTTACTATATGATAGATACTTAGGCTAAGATATTGATAAATTGATGTGATGATTATAAAATGGAACATTTTCGATGCTATAGATAGTTGTGCCGATTGAACGAAACTCATTATCTTCACTTACGATCACGTACATAGATGTGGCAAAAAAGATCTTTGTTGTTGTATCTATCTACAAACTTTTATACGAAGAGTGATATGAGGACTTTGTTTAAACGCTTTATACGAAGATTTTAATGAAGTATCGATCAACATGTGTCTTACAAATCACCGAATAAAAAAGTTATACCAACTAAATTAAAAAAAGTGCAAATACGAGGAAGATAAGCGAATGGACTAGCACTGGTTGACGCGAACGAGCGAAGGAACGACGAGTAACTTCGTATCACTGGTGCCAAGAGCACCTCAGGACTTGGGAAAGGATTGAAGGAAAGAGAAGCGGGAGGGTGGTCAAGTGGGAGACAAGACTCGGAGCTGTGGAGAACGTCTCCGTAATGACGGAGCATAAATAACTCGGACGTTTACGTGCGCATTGATTTAAGCAAACTAATGATTTCACTTTGACCGGGCGGCGGCAGAGTCTCGGAGGAACCACGGGTATGGCAAACTCCGGCTGTCATATTGACGTTTATATCTGGCCAGTATAATTTACATGTCTATGTATGACAATTATTGCATGGCCAGGTTCGCACGTTATTAGTTGCCATCTTGCTGAATCGGCCACTGTCCAAAATTATTGGCTTCTTAATAAACGTTTTGTCCATTAGCACAATATTAATTTATGGTTTAGACCGCCTAATCCGTGGTTGTCATAGATAAAAAATTACTTCGAATACTGTACTTTACTCTAATAATCATACGCCAATAGCATTTATAACAATATGTGCCAATCTTTATTAAATTGTGCTATTCTTTTCTAATAAACAAAGTCAAATAACTTATTTCGTAATAAATAATCCCATTGTAATATAAAAAGGGTTTTTAATAAGGTAGAGCAGTTGATTTAGAAACAAATGGTTTGGAATATGAATCTAACTTAGTATTTAAAATTGTTAAAAAACGTTAAAAACCTTCTACACTTCAGGAAACACATCGCGACCTCTAGGTTGGGAACCCAGGGTTTATGGTCTTTCTTATGGTTCTTTTCTTTAGAATTATCACTTGAGCGTTTACGCTGCAAACGTGCCGATTAGAATCTGCAGTGCTGTTCTCGATTGTTTGCCATATTATTGTCGCAATTAACTCGATTCGGTTTTGGCCAACTTAAGTATAAAGTCCAGGCGAAAGCGAATAGCGACAAAGATTAATGTAACGTTGGCTCGTGCTTTGCTCAGTTATGTTGTGCGTGCACGCAAATGCGGCACAGACGGCAAGTCGTATATTAAGAGCAGGGGTGTTGAGGCTGAAAGAAAATATATTAACTTGTTAGGAGAAATAGTGTCACTAAATTCATACTATGAGTCCTTTTGTAGGCTATAGCAGGAGCGCATAAATCTCCTTTGCATTAACTTGGAATTTGCAGTTAGCTTAAATCGAGTATTGGTATCCAATGATTGTAGTTGAATTTTTAATATAAGACAAATTCAAATATTTTAATTAGGGAGCCAACAAGAAGCAATTACCAAATAGAAAGCAATAACGAAAAGATATCACAATCATCTCGAGAGGTAAATCAACCAGGAGGAAGCAGTAAACATTTACAATTTCTTAAAATTTAATTGTCTTTGTAATGAGACTGTGGATGCTTGAAAATTCAGATTTTTATCAATAGAACTGAAGAATGGAAATCTAAATACTGATTTGTTCGACTATATGAATATTAGAAGGAATTCTTGATTAATTCTTGGTCTGAAACTAGTATGGAACACTATGAATAAATGAATCGTCTGTCGAATAAATAATTGTTCGTTTTACTATTTTTGCACGCCTGTATCTTTAATTATTTTCCTACAGTTTTATGACACAAGTTCTACAATATTTTACTGTTTTTAGACAAATGATCTATTTGACAGTTTATTTGATCGAACTTGGCGTCAATGACATCATCCCACGCATATCCGCGTACGATTTACAATACACTTCTACATTTTAGTAAAATAGTTGGTTGTCCCGAAATCGGAAGCTTTTCCATTAGACGCGGATGGAAGCTAAAACAAGAACCGAAGGAATTCCGACATTCAGCCCCGTCTAGAACAGTGAGAATATCAACTTAGACAAACAGTGGCCAAGTATGTGTATCGTGTACTGACGGATGAGTTAAGCCCCAGGCTTTAAGTCCCGCGCTTAGCCCGTCAATGTCATCTTCTCGAGCTCAGCCCCTTCAGACTTATCGGGCCGCGCAGTAAACGGACTGAATGTATGGAGAATCGCCCTCTAGCGTCGCGGATTTCCGCGTCGTCAAGTTAGAAAATCGCGAAAATGCCGACATTCGACCGTTTCGGATCGTTGACGCTGCCCAGGACAATGCCGAAGCAAAATGTCCGGTTGAATGCTCGCCTAAATTTACCCAACCGTGAAACGTCTCTCGATTTCTTCGATTCGCTTGCGCCTTAAATTCTGCTAATTTATCTAAACATAGCAATGGCTTACTTGATGAAAGAAGAATTTCTGCAACTGTTTAGGGATGTGGAATGAAGCATTTTTTATGATTTATATTGAAGCTTGTCGAGCTTTGTTAATGAAAAGTACCCACATTTATTCGCATATTTACGTATCTTGGTAGATGTTTTTGGTTGATACATTTCGGTATTTTATAGCAATTCTTTTGTTTAAACTATTTTACACATATTAAATTGTCGATTAAAGTTAGAAATTAGAAATAGAATGTGCTAGGTTGTAAACGATAAATTGCAAGGATTTCCATAGTATTGTGATGGAAATCTAATTTGTGTGCATCAATCGAATATCTAATTGTGACCGTTCATTTTACCTACCCTTCCTTCAAAGAAGCAACGTCAGACGTACATTTCACGAGTTTCCGATCGGTCAACCTAGATGCATAGTAACATGCTCGTCCATACGCTCTTAATGGCACAGTGTAATCTTATCGAAACTGCTCCGTGATATGAATATTCTATAGTGGCCGAGTATAGGTTGTTAGATGTTGCGTATCAGTACAGGTGAATACATGTCGTGAAGAAATCTATGTATGAATGACACAAGTTGGCAATCTGCATCTGGGCATCTTCAGATTCTCTAATTTTTTAATTATAACTTAGTATATGGAGTCTTCTGATCAGTGCACTTTATATAGTACGAGTATGTAGTATTGTTATATTCTTTAACATTCTAGCTATTGATTCATCAATAATTTATACATAGCTGAAATTCAAAGACAATTATTATAAATGAATTACTATACCTGTATATATGGTGTATATTTACCATTAGTCTGTCGTCTTCATTGGAACAAATACTTTTCCAAATTTGAAGGAACGAGCGGCTCTGGAAAAATGACAAATATAGAGCCGCGACGCATGCTAATGCTTTCCAGCCACCGCAATCAAGTGCCTCTCGTCGAAATGATTAATTATTGCCTATAGCTAAACCGATGCAGGAACGCAGACAGGGGTGGCTCGAAGAGAGTGCACCACCTTCTGCCGGAGCACGAAGGACACGAACCGGTGTTACCACGGCACGCTAATAGCTTCGTAATAATTCTGATTTATGCGCCGGTAAGCAGGCGCGCCGCGTAGCGACGCTCGACGTCGGTGGGGGCGACTTCGTTTACACGTTCTTGGCTTTCGCGCCCGAAATATCCTTGCCCGCCTTACTACGAGCCGTCGACGTCTGCGCTATGTTGTACGGGGAGAGAAGAGACGTTCGCAGTCTGCGAGCTTTGTCTAGCTCGGGGATGAAAGTGCGAACGGGCCAAGCATCTTTCTTATACGAGGCTAAAATCGTCAAACTGAATCGCCCAGACTCGTTTCTTCCACTGAATCGCCACTCTTCTTCTGCAATCGAGCCACGTATGATGTGATGTCTCCTTCGATTTTAAAAGTTCCTATTTTTACTATGCTTGGTTATAGACGTTCGATCTTGTGGAATCTTTTTTCGTCCCATAAACATTGGATTGCAAGTAGTAAATTGGACTTGAATAACGGGTATCTAGTAAGATTCTTCATGTTGGTTTTAATACGCATGTTAATAAACATATCTTTTAATCTAGGCAGTTCCATTTTCGGTTAAATTTATAAGAGGATCTACAAGAGGAGAATTTTTTATGGAAATTTGTCGTTAACTATTATCCTTTGTTAGAAGTAAAGAATAGAAGGGTAGAGATATTTGTTTTCATAATGGATCCTTTAAGTTTCCTTTCGTTAATGTTTATGTAATTATTTCAACGTTTCCAGCTGTAGTTATGCTTGTTGAATATCTCCGAAGTTACAGAACAAAACAAATTGTTAGAATTTTTAGAAATTTTTATTTCACCAAACTGTCTCTTTTAAAAAGTTTATATCATAATATATCATAATTTATTTTTAAATATGAATAATTCTATATTTACGCGATGATTATTTTACAACTCAGAATCATCATTTTACATTGCGTTCGTCGATTCATAAACAGCTCTGTCTTTTGATTCTCTTATTCGTTGCGTCTGCACTCAACGTTATCTGCAGGATAGTCGAGAATTTGCATAAACTGATTGGGAGAGAGGGCCATCGACGATAGGTCGAAAATCAGTGAGCCGAGAAAGCAGAAAGTGTTTACCCAATCGCGTTCAATTAATCGCCAGCGGAGCGATTCGATCTTCCAGCCATTATTCAATTTCTATCAGGCTGAGGAGTCCATTTTCACGGGCCATGGTGAACAGAGTCGAACCCGGGCACGCGATCACTTTCCTCCAAGCATGAATTACGCATGGAGCGGATGCTCAATCACACTGGAACACGCTAACGACATGCAAGATGACGTTCACCGTGCGTGACTTCCAGCATTCATTCCAACACTGTGTCATTACAGGTAGAGACAGTTGTCTCTGTGCATTAATAGATTTTACAATGATCAAACGTGATTGTTTGTAACCTGGAATTTTAGCGTTTCGGTTACAATTTTATAAATGCTCTCCCTAGTTCGACAAAATTATGATGTTGGACAATGATATTATTCTTATATATTATCAGCATTATAAAAACAAAAGACACAGATAATATTTCGATGTCAGTATAATGAACAGTATCTGTTCTATGTGAAAATTGAATCGAAAACTTGCCTAAGCTCCTCGAGTTCTCGTCTAAAAACATATTAAAGAAGAAGCGAATCGAGATTAAATAATCTTGAGTTATTTTGAATAATTTTGATCGTGTATGCCAATTCTAGACGCAAACGATTGAAAATTCAAAATTAAACCACAAACTTATAAATCCTTCGAAGAAGGATGATCGTCTAACCCATATCAATCGAAGAATATCTTTTCTGGGATTCATTAAAAGACGACGGATGCAGCGCGTTTTCCTAGACGCCAGGAACGCCTCCATACGGTAGTTAGTCATTGGCTGGCAATTTATCACCAGTCACGGGATTCCGACGGTCTAAGCCTTACTTATTATGCGCGTGACTGTGCAGTCACGTTGCCGATTACATATAATTACGAACAGATTAATTAATTATAGCAACGTAGACCACCTGAACCTCTATAGATACGTACATATACGAAATAACAAGTGTCTTTGATAAAGCTGATAACTCTTCCTTGAGAGACACAAATATATATATCCGATGTTTAACGAACAGAAGCTTTTCATACTTCGAAGAGAGACTTTTATAATGTTTTCTGTGCGGCAATTATTTGTTGTGTTCTGTTGAATTATATGTTATATTATCTATTATTATTATATTAGATAGTATAAATTCCTCCTGCTTTTATATATATTAGATAAACGGAAAATATGGGATGAATATATGTTACAACATAAAATGTCATGTTAAATTCTCCTAATTAGTTAGGCAGGCATACGAGTCACCGCACATGTCATTCACATTGTCACGGTAAAAACGAAAGACGTCGATAAAATATTAATATTACCAATACACTCGTCGTAAGTGAACTACGTACAAAACTTCATTTCAGTTCAACTGCATTTCATCATTGAAACGCTTACGATAAAGCTTCATCTAGCGAAACACGTCCGTCAAACGTCCCTACATATCGACGTATTATACGCTACATTTAAATACGTTAGCACGTGTAACACTAACTATAGAGTCTAAAAAGACTAGAATCGCGAAGCAACTACTATTTTCCTTAGCCTTCGTCCTCGGCACGATACCAAAGAGTGCGTTCTGCAAAGAAACGCCTACGACAGTAACAGCACACGGAGATACGTTGAGACTTAGTAGCGGCGAGTTTAAACAGTTCTAGGCCGGCAAGTATTCAGAATATAAGCAAGGAACAACGTTGCAAGAAGCGTCTCGGCGTCGGTTGAAATTACTTTAAAATAGATAGAAAATAAAAGGACGAAGGGTAGAGGGTGGTATGGGCAGAAGAAACGAAGCAAAGAGCGAAGAGAAGAGAAAAGAGACGAGGGCACGCGAAAGACACGGCATTGATTTATGTCTCCGGCGTGGAGGTGGCCTCTCAGCGGTGAGCTACATCTTAATATTTTCGTGGCGCGTCGAAGCCAATTGCTTTGGCAGCAGCTCCCGGCGGCCGTAATGAAACAACGCGCGGCGTGCCGTAGGAATAAATATCGCGACGATGCTGCGTATCTCTCGATTACCACTGAAATCCCTCCATAGATCCTCGGACCGCCTTGTCCCGTGGATGCATAACACGGTTCGCAGTGCAGTAAAGTAGCGTGGGTGACACGCTGCATGATGGACCGAGAAGCAGGTGCAGGCCTCTCGCTTTTACTCCTCCCGCGTGCCACCTCCGCGAATCCATACGCGGTACGCATTTATACGACCACTGGCGTAGCATGTCGGCCTTTGTCGCTTTGATGCGTGCTACTCCTTTATGGACTACCCGTATCTTTCAGCCTCCCGGTTCTAACTCTTTGCTGTTCAATGGATTCGCCGGGCTTTCTTGTCCCGCCCCGGTTACTCTTATTGTACCGGCACAGACTGTTTTCAAGAACTCCCACTCGATGTTCGTCGCGGTGTGTTACGGTAGACTGTCACGATACTGACCAGCCAGAAAAGGATCACCAGAAAGATAATTAGCGTTCGAAAATAATCCAGTGCGCGAGCTTGGTTATAAGAATACGTTGAATTGCAAACGGGTCAACATTGATAGATCCTCTCGTCTTAAATAGTTGAATACATGAAATATTATTTTTCAAAGCTTCTCTCGGCGTTTAAAGCTATTTATAAGCTTAGGGAATGAGGCCTTTTGTTTTTTAAGAAGCTACAAATTGTAGGTAATAAAGTAGAGAATAAATCGTAAATTTAAACGTATAAAAATTGTATAGAATGTGAATAAAACGCGAAGATATACAAAATATCTAAGTTAAAGTATCTGGCATGATATTTGGAGGGTGAAATAAGTTTCTTAATTTGCATAGATAAAAGCATGAATTTGTACAAACACTCGCAGTTTCTTAGATATCTGTTCAAAAGTTGAGCTAATTTCAATAAACATCGAAGCAAACTGATTTATAATCTAGCAATAGTTGAACCATAGTATAATGCTATAATACTGCTAATACTAGGCTTGCAAAAAGAAAGAATACAATAAAAACATAAGATAATGGAAAATATAAATATAAACAGCAGGAGCTTTCAGATACAACGATCATCTTATCCTACGCCTTTTCAAGAGAACTTGCGAATAGCTTAACGAAGAATCGTCGAAAGACGCGAGGGAAAAGGGTGACGAAAGGAGGCTTCGCGAACCACGAAGTGTCCAGGAAAAATTCTTTCCATGAAACGAGGGATGAGATGCTACTCGCGAAAGTACCTCTTCGAATCTACGTACTCAATGAGACGTGGAGAACGAGATGGAATAAACTTGGGCACCGGGTGGTCCGTTCTGAGATTTATGAATGGCCCGTTCTGGAACATTCGAAGGAAACAGTGCGAAAACTCGAAATGGATTTCGAGCTCTGCTCTCGCAAGAAGAATGCCGACTGATTCTGAATTTAGACAAAATACCTGCTTACAATATTGTACGCGTGAAACGAGAATGCTTTGGTTTATCCTCACGAGACGTTTATCCTCTTTTACGTGCCTGTTTTTGCGCCAACAAGTCCAATTTGATACTCTTTTAAGTTCCTAAAATTAACCTACATATTCTTGAATTTTATAGCTTTCGTTATCAAGTAGGTGTGACACGTGTGTTCCAAAATTATTTCTCACTCTTCCTACGATAAAAGTTATCGATAGATACGAATAAAATTATAGAAACTATGTGATATATAACTAGTTACGAAAGTCTTCATACAGTTCATCCTATGCTATGAAGATTAATCAAGAGCTACCTTGATTCTAAAAGAAGATTCCCAAAATATATTAACGTAAGCTATGCTTCTTGTAAAAATGGCACATTTAGCTGTAAAATAAGACGTACGAAGAGTTGCATAAGTAACTATATAACGAACGACTTGCCACAAATAAGCAAATTTAGGTAAATAAAAGAATCTAAGATAACGTACAAAATTGAAGTGTCGCATTATCAAGCGTTGGCAGGAGAATATATCAAGTATGCGGTTGAATAACTGTCGAGAATATCAATGCGGATCTTTCAGCGTAAATACAGAAGCGAGTCGTTGTCTCTGTCCGAGTGTCTTTTATTCCGAGAAGTCTTTTAAAGTGCGCACAAGAACCGAGTCTCTGGAACCCTTTCGATGGTCCATGACACTTCGCGGAAACTAAATAGATCACGCGGAAGGGTAATTACAAGCGTCTCCGTGAAAAGGAAAGAAGCCTCGACGCTGCCTGGAAAAATAAAGAGAGAGAAAAAGAAAAACAGAAAGGAGAAAAAATGAAGGGAAAAGAAGGAAGGAAGACGAAAAGCCTGAGCGAGCAACGTAAGCTGAAGCTTCTTTGATCCTCCCAATGCGTTATGCCCGCCAATGATTTAAGGGCGCACTTCGTCGGTACCTGTGCGCGAGCGCGCGCGCGCTCACACTCGCGACGGCCACTAACATCATGTTTAATTTGATTTATCGACGCTATTACGCGTGATGAAAAATAGCTGAACTAGGTTACGGGTTTGGGACAAGCGTCGCGGGCATCGTTGACAAGCCGAAAGTAGAGAACCGTTCAGGAACTTCCGCGTCAGCTTTATAACCGTTAATTTAATCTCCGCGAAAATGATGAATACCGTGAGTTATATGATCGGTAATTAATGTACGTTATTAGCTTGACTCTATTCCCTGCTAATTCGGATTTCTACTCTGAAGTGGACCGTGGCGGATGTAAGAATTTTGCAATTTTACGTTGTGTTTGATTCATGTTTCGTTAATGTTGCATTATTTTCTTCGTCGTTTACTAATGCCGTGATATATCAGCGAGCTAGAATATAAAATATGCAAATACGAATGGTACTTTACACAGTCAGATTTTATAACTTGTGAACCAACGATGTGCTAGGATTTCGATAAAGGTTTAAAAGGTTACGAATAGATCAATAGATGCTACATTTTTGCCAGATATTTGATCAGTTGCCAATGTGACCAGAATGTGCCAAGAATATTTTATAAAATCGACGCGGTCTTCGACGCAATCGAACGTAGGTAGAAACCTTAATAAGACCGTGAAGCAACAAAGATCACGTAGACGATAATTAAAATATCCTCCTCGGTGCTGTCTCGTTCGATGGTTTTGGTGCAACTCGTGGCTGGGACGTATTGAACGTGCCTGGAGCGAAACGACGTTGGTGATCCCGGGTCAAGCATTTACAAAACATTCGATCTGAATCCCTTTCCTACATATTATTCTATATTTAAATTTCAATAACTCGTAGAATAATATCATAAACGTTGAATAGCAAACAAACACTAAAAATCCATCCTTTCGTTTCTTAGTCGAAAGGGACACAAACTTTTTAAATGACAAAAGATTAATGCATTTATGTCATTCTAAATTTGCATTGGAATCTTATATATATTTGTAAAAGACTCTGTTCCCTCATTTCCCTGTTCTGCATAAAAATCAATATATGTAGCAGTTCCAACAATGAAAACTTATGAATAGAGGTGCTTCAATCACAAACTAAAAAACCAAATTAAAAATGTCGGTTCTTCGAATATTGCAATTTCGAAAAGTGATTCTAACGTGCATGTTGTCTATTGTTAGAGGGAACTTTGGTATCGTTGAAAGGCAAATCGCGCGGTTAATTTCCATGGAGAACAGAGGCTGCGCTGTAACCGGAGGGCGAATTTGTAAGCGTGCATCATGCGACTTGGTCGTCCCTTCTCCCTTCTGCCGCGGCAAAGGTGTAGCGGGCGAAAGGTAATGGTCCCGGTAATATCGGTGCTGTGTGTGGGGCCCGAGTTGCACTACTAGTAATTGATTGGTCATACCCCCCGTACCATTACTCGTTCAAACTTCGCCTCTCTTGGTTTCTCGGCCTTCCGTGACCCTCTTTTTGTTCGCCTCGAGGTTCTCGCATTTTTCGACGTGGAAATCCTCCTTTGTAGCAAAGATTGCTTTGTTTTTCACACATCGAACACGTGAATTTCAGCCCGCCCGCGTAACATTCGCCACGTATTTTGCATAACTTCTCGGGACTTCGATGATATGGCTAAAAAAAAAAAAAAAAGAAAAAATGACGAGCTGGGCATTGTTGTTTGAGCTCTTGTAGAAGTTTTCAGAAGAAAGTAGTACTTTTAAATTTCTGACAAAAGAGTAATTTGTTTTACAACTAAAACAGTAATGGCTGATGTATAGTATAGGTATGATCTTAGTGGAAAAATTTTAAATAGAAGCAGTGTGTAATTAGAATATATATTAGAATGAGTATAATAATAATGAGTATAAAAATATATTCGAGAGTTTCTGCGATAAAACGAAGGAGTGTCATCGTCAGATTCGCGTCTGATAGCTCTCCTGTCTCCTGCTGACCGGGCTTTGTAATTTTATTCACTCGGAAGTTTATCGTCATAGAGCTGCTTTCCTTATAATTGGAAGAATTTATTGTGCCTGCTGAAAATAAGATTATAGTCACGGTTCGAATTTATTCGGATCGTAAAGCGCTACATTATGTTATTTCAAAGGAAGAGTGCGCTCTTGCATCTATTTCGAACTATGAGCGTTCACCATATCCACTGGTACTTATCACGACCAGGAGAAATATTGTCTCATCCGAAAGCGTTCGGATCGTGAGTTTTATTGTTCCGCTTGTTCTCTATGCCAAGTGTCATTTTAAATTGTGCCATTAACAGCTATAAATACCTTTTAAATGTTTCTATTTTGAGTGAAAGGCTATTGTGCCACGATAAATTATGTCATCAAAGGATTCCTTTGTGTTTTCGATGATGGCGAAACGCTTCTCACATACAGACGGAACTTTGTATTAGGAAATTTATATCGTCAAGCTTATTGATACGCTCATTGTCGCGTGTGTACTGTGAAATTTAGCAAATTACCTATAGCAAACGATAAATTATTGCTCGTTTACTTTTGACTAATTACGTGTTGCAAACTTCTATTTTTTTTCATTTATTTTATTTATTGCTTGGTGAGGAAATCCTTCCATAATAAGTGTCATTTAATATTTCACCGATTAAATTCCAAACTCTACCTTCTTTCGTACTTTTCGGAGGAAAGTATCTTATTCTGAATTAATATTTTTCTTTTCTGTAGACGACAAGAATTTTTGTCCACCCTGGAAAATCCACTAAAGCTCTTCATATTTTAACGCCGCTCAATTATTATTTTGATTTTCGTCATCTCTATTTTCCAGTTGATAACATCCTGCAACTTCCTACAAAAGAGTCGTTATCGATAAAAGAAAAGTGAGTCGATGGTTAGTCGTTGCAACGTTTGATCTGTCTCCTTTCGTCGAGTGATTGTCGCGGGTTCTCAAGTCGACCGCCTCATAATCCCCGTAACACTTAGTAATGGACAGTTAAAGAGCAATCTTCGGCGAATTCGAAAATGGCCATAAAATGGCCGGTGATCCCCCGCGCGCGTTCACGCGAGACTACATTACCGATTGTACGCGATAATTATAGAATAAATAAATTCACGTCGTGTTGGAATGCGTATAATATATCTACGTCTGCCAAATGGTACCGAGATACAGTCGTATATCACTGTGCGAGTTATAGGCTCCTCCCGGTAACTCATTGCCGAGCGTATGTCGTTTCTAGCAATGCGTTTGGCTCGCATCCACTAGTCTATGGCGCGTATCGTACGGTCTTCGGGAATCGATGGCATTTTAAACAGATGAAAATTCCTGAGAATTGGAAAACCGGTTCACGCAGATTCAACCGCCTCTACCATGTTGCGTGTGTGATTCGAAAGCTGGTGAATAATTGATAGTTATCGATAACGAAATCTTTTCCCTTCTGCTTTTTCATGTTGCGTGGAAATTGGTAATAGATTGTGAAAATGACTAAAGTTATGGATATAACTTTAAATTTATAAACGTCCAACAAGCGATTCTTCCAACGTCAAAATAACTAATGGAGTCAGATTTTCCAAACTCTTAACTTCAGCTATTTTCAGAAATTATTATTGGCACCTCCACGTGTGAAACTATTTTTAGTTCATGAGTAACAGCGAATAAAATATCGAACAGAAAAAGAATTGGCAACTTGTAATAACCAGAAACTGCTACCACCTAGTCATAGATCGTAACGTTTGGATTAGATTTGAGTTAGTTTATCGCGTAGAATGTAGATAGAATATAACAGAAATAAAATGTTGCCAATCTTTTGCCAGTACAGTGCAGGTAGCCTAAATAATTTAGAACGAATATGCATAAAATATCGCGAGTATCATCGAGCAGTGTACACATTTTACACACCTCTTTTAAAAGATGTATGGCGTTACTTAGTATTTCTCTGTCTGTCGTTATTGTACATCCGAGCTATCTTAGAAAGCTTAAGGTGTACGGAGAGTAGATTGCAGTTTCTCTGCAGCTATACATCTTGCTGGCCAGGCTTCGCGGTAATATAGAAATTCAATCGTTCAGGCAATTATGCGTTGCGGCTGTTATTATGGCTCCACTGTGTCCGCCGACCGGCCCATTCTTCGGCCTCGTCCGCCGCGTATATATAATATTTTATTGGCTTTGTTTATGACTCGCTAGTGTTTCTTTACTGTCTCTCAACAGCAAAAGCCTCTTCCGAACACCTACGTTGCACGCTATATTTTTTAATCCCCATTTTGTTAAATCTTGATCTTTGAATTGCCACTTGTATTTATCTTACGGTTCATTGTTGATACAGGAACGTCAATATTCATGCGAAGAATCCAGATGAACAATGATCATAACTTATTAAAGAATGAAATTAAGATTTTACTAGTTTGTAATGTAAACTAAAGGAAATAAGATTAATATCATAGGGTTATTCAAGTTATTCAAGGAAACTTCTTTGCCTTTTTTACATCAAAAATACAAAAATACAAAGTATTCGAACAATGAAAAATAAATAAATTTATGAAAGCACGTCTTCTGCTTTTTTTAATCAAATTAAACACTCGTCACTAGGCTGCAAATATTGAGTGATTAAATATTGATTTAAAAAATAGTGAAACCTAAGTAGAATTTTCTTTCACCTGCGAAATATTATGACATTGCATTATCTACTTTCGCGTATCGTCCACATTTGCCCACCTTTCAGTTTCCCATAAATGACTCAATGATTCACTTTTAGATCGTCCCTGCAGGGTTAAACAAACGCTGTTTTCTAAAATCTCCACTAATTGCTATAATCCGTTACGCACAATGGTTCCTACATGGTCAGACCGCGTGAGTATAGATACAGAGAAAGCTGTCAATGCATTTTTGATGGCAGCAAACTCCAACATATTGCCGGAAGCAACCGGAGCCCCTCACGAAACATTTTTTACGTCAAAGGGAATGGCAAATGAAATAACGTTTGCGATCTTATCTCGTCAGGTATTTTGTCCATGCCCTCCCGCATCAAAGGTTATGACCAAACTCCGACTGACGATTAAACACAAGTGCAGCAGCACGTGTGTGTACGTGATGTGCGTGTATCGAAGATCCATGTTTCGTGCGTGGGGTACGATCATCTCGACGTAGACGTTCACAATAGCTTCTGTTTAGAGTACTTATGGCCCGAAGGGGGTTGAGGGGCTGCCGGGTAACCCAAGTCAGCCATCTTATATCGAATAAATCATCGCGGACACGTCAGAGATATCATTGAGTCAGTTGACGGGTAGCATCGCCGTGTCCGATGCAACGGGTGTCGCAAGAGTATCGGACACGCGTGTGCCCGCCTCTCTTATCAGTAGATGATGCGGGTTAATTAATCGTCCGGAACGCGAGAACGTGATAATGGTTAGACTTGATGAACTTTATCTCGATAAATTCCAAACTGAATGGAATTCGTATTACGTTCGAGTATACTTAAGCGTGTACTTTGAAATTAATTAGAATACTTGAATGTTTAATTTGTTAATTAATTTATTTATTAAACCGGTTGATGGGTGGACTATACAGCGATTGGTTTTACGAATTTGATATTTAATAATTTTTTTTTTGCTTTAATATAAAAATAACACATTTCAGTGAATTTCCATGAACACTGTCAATTATTATTATTAGATACACTCTGTATTTTTGTAATTTAAAATTATTTCATTTAGAATCAGAGCATTGTTGAAGAAAGTTACGTTCAAAATTATTTGAAAAAATCTGGAATTAAGATTGATCTAAGAAATTAGAATGACTAAAAGACAACGCTAGAATGGCTTAAAGAAGAAAGATGGACAACAAAATTACGTTGCAAATCCTTCTTTCATGCTACTTAGTGAAATATATGTGAAGAAGATTAAAATATATTTTTCAGAAGAGTTTGACGCGTAGAAAAATAATTCAGGCAATACAGCGCAGAAAATACACGGGGTATATTTCGAAGCGTAGTGTTACAATAGGTGGATAGTATTGCGTATCAATCAGATGCCGAGGGCCACATTGTCTTACGCGTCAGGCGAATAAAGGGGCGCCTGGCCCTTATGCTTGAGGCCCCGAGTGCCCAGCAGCTCGGGACCACCCGGACTGAACCTATAGACCCGACAAGGATCGTATTGACTCCGCACAACTCTGTCGAATCGTAGCCACGTCCTTGAGTCAAGTGGCTTACGGTGCATCTTGCTGCATCTGAAGGTGCCCTACGAGATAAGAAAAAAGAAACGGTTATCCGGTTCTTTCGAATATGACTAGTAGGAATTGTTAACCGTCGAATCAAGAAGTCCTTTGTCAAGATTTCGATAATTTCTCTTCGCGTGTGTCGTTCAAGCACTGGAATTTTCTAAAATAATATTGCACGACATTTTTCACTTTCACTTATTTTCATGAAATTAGATCTTGATCAAAGTGCTCTCAATTAATTCTCCATATGTGAATATGTGATTTCTTTTTAATATCTTCTTTTTTATAAATTTAAAGTTTTTAATACTCCAGTCTTTGAAAACATTTGAAAAAATTCACGAATGCTTATCAATGTCGTCGATATATCGTATAATCTTTTGTTGGGTCAACGACAGATATTTGGAAGTTTGTCAATAAAAATGTAGATTTTTTTTTCAAGAAAATTCAAACACGGAATTCGCAATTTGATTGAAGGTTAAAATTTCAAATAATGTTGCAAATAATTTCCAATACTTACATGTATAATTTCCAGTATTTCAATACGTTCGAATCAGGTATAAATCGAGAGCAAAATGGAAAATAATTCCCGTAACAGCGTTATTCATAATGATAAATTTTTCGCGGACGAGTGATCAGTTGGTCAAAAGCTATCCGTGGACAGGAGTCTGCGAATGGAGAGGCCCAAAGAACCCGCGAGAACTGAGTACACAGTAGCAGACTTCTCATATAATGCGATATAATCACCTGGCATGACTACACACTATCTGATCCGCACGCACATCGAACCAGACGGCGTACGGTGATGGCATTGGGACCTCTCTTGTGCGTGTACGGAAATCAGTAGTCGGGCTGCGTTTCAATTCGAAGCGATCATTACTCACTGCTCCTGATATTACTTCAATTCAATCAGTGTCTTCCTACTGGCTGTGCCCTGGCCGACTCGTGTGCGGGTCTCCCGACGACATTCACATTCGAACACGCACCTATGGCCACGCGTAGTTCAACGCGGTCAGGTGATGAATGGCTTCGGCCAGTTCTGGAATGCGGTCTCGCGCATCGATGTTATTGGCTGATTTTTTGGTCGATCCCGTGGGCACAAACAACTGCGGGAACATCTTATCTCGAATACCTTACGGTTGCTCCAGGCAGACGCCTCTCTGTTAAATTGATCGTCGTCAAGGTTCGTACGATTTCGAGAAATTCTGTAAAAAGTGTTTAGCGCTCCCTTGCGTTCGGCGTCGTTGATGCGTATAATTTTACTAAGTGAGGTAAAGTGAAGTATGGTAAGTCATAGATTGAGTCATAAGTAATATATTACTTTCTTCGGCAAATCCTCGAGGAGGTTTCTAATACTGAAAAGAAAACAGCTACTATTCATTGTAATATATCAGTCATATGTCGATGACTTGTGCTTTAAGATCATGTACGAATGATGAATTATATGCACAAATTATAGTGTCTTTTTCATTGATTTACAAGCTGTTCGTTGTAGCTATTAAAAATATCCAGGTATTTTGGTAAAATTGGTGTTGACTTTCATTTAAGTAAAAACATATTTGTAAGTAATAACAAATGACTTTTGATTTTCATTATAGCGTTTTAGTGATAGTCATATATAGTATAAACCTGTAGTTTAATCTTCAATTCTAATAGTTTTTCATTGTTTATACATGAAGTGTAAAGAACCTCGCCTGACTGTGAATAAACGCAAGACGTCTGGTCATATGTTCAATTTGATTTCAATCAAATCTACTTGAATTCATTGTGTTATACCACTGAAGCTACGTTTACGTATCAAGTCTGGAACCGATCTTGATATTCTTTTCTATCAAGTAAAATTTCGTAGGTGAAACACAGAACTCCGAATAATCGTGCTTCCTTCAGTGACCCTCGTTCACCGTATCGTCCATCGGCGTAGCAAGTGGATAATTCGAAATTGGTAATCACGCGATGGCGCCAACCTTTCCGTCAGCAATCTCGAGTTTTGTTATTCCTCGATACTCGGTCCTTCTCTCTGCTTCGCTCCTTGTTCCATTTCCTTTTCCTTAACCGAGCCCTTCGTCTCTCTGTTTTCGTCTTTCTCCTGCTTTGGTGCAGTCAGTGTTCATCTTCCTGGCGAGAAACTCGCGTTGCCAGTGTACACGGCATGTGGGATGATTGTGTGCAGAGTGGAACGTTCCGGTGCCGCGTCAGAGGTTTGTCTTTGTGATGGCCGACGCAATGTGCAGGGACGCGACCGGCTACTGGGATACGCGTTGAATTATCTACTACGATAGTCCCTTCAACTCGTGCCTCGGATACCCACGTTCGCTGCTATCCGCCTACTTCTCCTCCTACTACTTCGCTTCTTCATCTCGCGGAAGAATAAAGACCGAGAGGAACAAGGTCTATCGTCCTTGAGGATGCCCCGGGATCCGATACCATCTTTTACCTCCTTTCAAAGCAAATGATTTCTAATTTTTAGACAATAATTGGAACGACCCTGTGGACTTGGGAAAATTTTATTTCGACATATAGATGAAAGGTAATAATTTAAAGTAGTGAATTGTGCTATTTCTATTTTAGGAATAACGTACGTAAGGTAACTCTACTTTCTATTAATTGTATTTTTTCAAGTAGTTGCCTATTTTAGTTAAATCTTCCAAATAAGTGTGAATTTTAATATTAATTCGAATCATAAAGTATCATAGTATTGGATCGTAAAGTATTCTACAGATATCCTCACCCTATGGGTTGGAATAGGAAAAATTTAGCCAGGTAAATGAGACTAAGTTAACGCTTGTTAAATCAGTATTACGACAACATTTGGATAGATAAGATCTACCTTATACATCTCAAGATCGCATTTATCATCAGGAATTAGAACTGCAGGATGTCTGGAACAAGTTTTTGCATCTGGATCAGTGTAGCAACGTATCGCAGACAAGTTTAATTCCGAACAAGTGCCCACACCGTCAATTCGAAAAGGAAGATGCAGCCGGCTGATATCAAGTCCTGGCTCACGAAGGTTAGAGTCCAGAAATTACGAGGTCACGATCTAATCCTTCCGCGTGCATCTAATGTAAGTCTCTGGTTAACGATACCGCAACGACTGGTTTCTCGTCGCAAATAGATTGCACCGTGCGCCCAGACAATGATAATCGCTGCTCCTTCTGTCAGAGACGGATAGGAGCAATCGGTACACCCAAGTCGGACCGTGTGAATTTCCGATCAAATCGGTCTCCCTCGGATTTTTCACTAATTCTATGTATCGTTGAATTTTCTTTTTTAGATAATTACGCGATCTTATTTTTATTGATCTTATAGTAGATTTGGATTTTTATATAAGAAATATTATCTATTAGCAACGTTTGATCAATTGTTGGCATTCTTGACTTTTTTATTTTTTTATTTCAATGAGGAGCTAAAATTAATGATATTCTCTGTAACATCTAGTAACTATCAATATTTACGTAAATTCATATTTTTGCAAATATATTTTAACAAATGAAATCCGGAGTATTGTTTTGCCCACTAAATAGATATTACAATAAGTATATTATTCTTTGGATATCTTCGTATTGTGTTTTTTCCGTACATGCACTCTAGCAATATTGAAGAGCTTAATGAATATCTTGAATTGCATTTTTATAAATTATATCGTAGGTTTCGAATCGTTCTTCCTATGGTTTCGATCTTCTAACGACCAAAGATATCGAAAATGTTTGGTGTACAATAATACTTGCATCGACATTCAGATTCGCCAGATTTCCTGAGATCTCTGACTCCCTGCAACCGGACAATAAATGCTGCGGTAAGAACAGGGGGCAGTAGATTATTTCCAGTCAAATGATCAAAATTACAAGGTTCGCCTGATGATGTTCCCCCGGACGTTGCTAAGGGTAACCTCGACTTTACCCTACCGTGCTGATTTTTCTCCGTTATGATTGGTTAAGTAAACTTGCTGAAATCTCGTCGTCTGGAGTGAAGAATACTAAACGCTGTGGGAAAACAAACAGTGATTATTATATTATCCAATATCATGCTCGCCGCTGTTATTTGCATAGCTTATTTCCTAAGAGATTTCAAAAATAACAATTCACTTTGCTAGGTTATAATTTGAAAATAAAAGAGAGTAGGGATTAACTGTAATACAAATCTTAAGTTTTTCTTAAATTTTCTGTCAGCATCGGAAATTTCAAAAAATTGGAGATGTCCATTGACGACTAAGAATACTTGTGCAGTGCAATGATAGTAACGGAGAATCTTTTTAAAATTCCAATTCGATAGAATAATTTTCTCTTGAAAATAAGATCTTATCATATTCTAATCATTTCTACTTCGAACAGAGCCGAACTCTCGCCACGATTTATGACGGATTCGCAACAATATTTAATGACGGTCCGATAACAGCGACCAGGCTAAATTGTTTTCCAGCAAGGACTTGCGAGCCGAGCAAAGGAAACGAATTGTAAAGAAGTCAGCATGGTCAGGACAGGTCCGATATTCTCGGAGATTGGCACCGACCCACGCCAGGAGGAATTACAAAATTAAAATTCAATTATACGCCGGGTCGGACGTGGGCTGCCGAGATATTTCCAGGAGTTTTCTCCAAGTACGGTTTCGAAAGACATCCGGGGAAATTGCGTCGCCCATTCACGGGATCCCGGATGATCGCCGGGAGACGTCGCCGGTACGGAATGACAGGAACAATCTGCCGTTGTCATTCGTTTCGTGCCTGATTCAAGGCATGGCCCTCGAAGAAAAGAAACGGAGAATCTCCAAGCAATATCGCGACACTTGGAATCGGCATTTCTCTAACGAACCTCGCCTACGATCGAAGCTTCCGTACGAAAAATGACCCTAATTTACCTATTTTAAAAGTACAGAAAAATATTTTATGCAACATCTTTCATTTTTATTCAATAGGTTTCCATCTTGTCTCTAACTGCCAATATATCTAACAAGTTAGAATAGGCTTTTGTTATTTATATCGATAGTATATAATCGTTAAAGTTAGATTTGGAAAATATATATAAGTCCCACAAAAATCTGTACGACGATTGTCATATATGTATATAAAAGTACAATACACTCTGTATTAAAAATATCTTCTACCAAAAATGAAATAACACTATATAAAATTGTTTCACCTAAATACTTTGAACTCTATTGGGCAAACAACTACCAACTGTATTGATAACTACAAATTGATCAGATTTTTCTGAACTATAGCAGATGCTTTACTATAATTGTAGTATCCACAAACACAAGGTGTATCTACGCTTTTTTCTCTAAAAAAGAAAATAAATTGTTTGCCTTGGTTTATGAGCAGAATGCAGGAACGAAACATGGAAGTTACATCTGGTAATAGTTGATCGAGTATCCGAAGGATTCGACATCAAAAACCAGTGGAATCGACGAAACGCGGGCCAACGTAAACGGAAATACAAGTGGCTTCGGGCGGTCCGTTAATTATTAAATTCCAGAACGATCTTCGTTGAATGAGGGAGGTTTTGACTTTGACGAAACCGTAGTCCCGTCGAAATACTTTCGCCTCCTCTCTCCGCCGCCGCCGTTCACGGAGTCGCTTTCAGGTTCCCCTACGTTCCTGTGTTTGCATTTCGTTATATTCAATCGCGAACGGGAAAAAAGAGACGAGAACAATGCGAATTATGATATTTGTTTGCTCGGCCGGTCAGGAGAGTCCCTGGGGCGCGCGGCTCCTGCTAGAGGCCGAGATCGACCTTGAATTTATCTGCGCAAATCTGTACGCCGGGATGAATAATTATTGAATACGAGTAACATAAATATGATACACTGTGCACGGGGACTGGTTCTCGCACTGGGGACTGCCTTAAGGAACGTCCACACGAAACATGGAATTCGTTCGATTCCGGATTTTACGAGCGTCTCGCCTTTGTTCCATTGGGTTAGCTTATGGTCCAATTAAAAGAATATTCCTCCTTTCTGTGAAATATTCTTCTAAGTGGTTGAAAGTAAGAATAAATGTAAGATAAGCGTGAATAATGTTCACTACAGTTTTGGAAAGCTATGAGAAATAAAAAATGTTGGTATAAATATCAAAGAAGATTTCGAAGAGATTCATTACTAAACCTAAACCAATATTCATCGCTCAAATTATAGTTGATACAGCAATTTCGATCGGAGAACCAATTCGAATCGGTCGAACGATTGAAACAGGATACCCGATAACTAATACAGGAATTGGGATCGTGCTCACAGGGGGTCCAGGCTCACTCTTAATAGCCAGTTTTTGATTTATGTCTAATTGAAGTTATACTACACTCGCTAATAAATTATATTACCTGTACGATGTTGCATACTACATCGGTATCATAATTACGCCATTATATCTAAAAAGAGCAAACTGTTAAATTGAACATCATTTCTTACGTAAAAGTTAATTCTGATGAAATGAAAAAAGTTACTACTTACGTATAGTGGCTAGAAAAATACTCATAGCATCCATATACCAATTAATTTATTCCGAGTATATCGAATTTCATATCATTTGCCAGTACGTACTTTCATACGATTACAAAAATTTCATCCTACGAACATAAAATGTGAAACCTGATAAAAAAAAACTGCGTTACGAACTAAAAGTATGTGAAAATATTTCTTCTTGCCACTATATATAATATCCACAATCTACTAGTGGATCATTAACAAATAACAAAACCGATATAAAAACGCAAACAGCCATTGATTCCAATAATAGGAATCTCATAGAGCATCAACTAGCGCGAATTATATTTTCCCTGATACGCGTTGATATTTATATATTCAGCATCAAGGTATGGGGTGGAAGGGAAAAGGGTGGATAGCGGGTGCAGCCGGTGTCTCGATAGTTGGAGGCCAGGAGTCGGGCAAAGTTTGGCTGTTCGTATATCGGATGCTCGCGGATTTTAATCAAGCAGCATCTGAAGGGGGGACTTCGGGGGAATAGCCTGAGTCGCGAGATGGTGCCGGGGCACCACGGGGGTTCGACACGTACAATAACCGGCGTGAGGCGCGGGGCGCCTGTACCCCAGGCCAGCCTATATGTATGTTTATATACCTGGTCTCCGGCAGGCAGCTCTTCCCTCCGTTCATTCTTCCTCGACCTGACGCCTTCTCTCTCTTCTCGCGCGAACACCTCTCGGAATCACCGATTTTATGGGCCACCTTCGACGTTTAATGAAGGAACTTTACGAGGCGGGATTTTGTTTTAAAGAGTGTATCCGGCCTCGTCGATAATTTTCGCATAACGACGAGCCACTATCCTGCCTTCTCTCTTGCCCCGCCGTGTGTCCTGTTTCGGACTGTTCCTTCCTTTTTCATTGTTCCTCTTTATATTCCTTTTCTGGGGGAATCGACTGGCTATGGTCGTGTCTGAATACCGCAATTTTACCTGTATATTTTTTAACGCTAGAATTATCGGTGATTGAAATATGAAACTTGTACCAGAGATATTAAGGAAGATACGCGAAAAATGATATATAACGGAGGAAATCTTTCAGATCCCTAAAAACCTGTAAATTTATAAAATTTCCGTGGAAAATTATGAATTGGTTATTTCAACCATTCTGATAGTTCTCGTAACGTATGTTCTAAAAAGTAACGTATTTCATTTCTTTCGCTGAGAAATATGAATTAAATGGTATTCGCCATCACTGAAACTATCCTCGAATTTAGGCAGATTGCATTTTTTGATAGATTCGTCGAGGTTTATCAATTGATAGATTTGCCATTGTCGTGAAATTACTATTACAAATTGCAGATTTTTCATTGTTGGATAATACGACGTTGTTACCGGTGCAAAATTCCGGCCGAAACTCATCGGCTGTATCCGAATTCAAATAAGTATGTCGCAGGATCGTTTATTTATTCTCGGAAGATCTCATAAATAATTCCAGGTTATCTATCGCTGCGTTCAATCGGTAATTACCCTAGCCTGGCGAGGAAACCGAGGCTTTCCCCGGGGCCGCGCAGCACGGAGTCTTTAATGGCTTTCCAATTAATATTTCCGCTGCGATTCAATTAAAATTCAATTAATCAGTCGACCGAGTTTGGCCTGCCGCCGTTGACTAAGTCGTGGAATTAAATTTTAATCTGTCCCATATTAGTTATGGATCTGTTTGTTGCGACGTGTTCTCGGTTGCTTGCCGGTTGCCGCTTAAGAACTAGATCATTTTGTATCTCAATGAGGAAGAGAGAGAGAGAGAGAGAGAGAGGGGAAGGAGCATGGAAGAACGGAAATTTAAATAAGGGAGAGGAAAGTATCGATGGAATTTGTATTTCATGAAATAGCGTAGAATCGGATTCATAAGAAAATTTAGAAGAAGGAAATCATAAAAATGGAAGAATAGTATCTACTGAAAAACTTATCTACGTTATATGGATTTGTAAAATGTCACATAAATAGATCTTTTTTCTTAATTATTAGGTCCAGAAACAGACAAGAGAATTGACTATATCGCTTATATATTTCATGGGAAGATTAGTTATTTCACTAAATGATTCATTTTATATATCCCATACGATATCGTTATTTAGAAGTGTCACGCTCGGTATCTGAATAATTCAATTATTTTCATATAAATGGTATCTGAAATGAAACAAATATACGAGAAAATTCCACAACAAGCTAAAGATAGAGAAAATCGATAGGAGAGGACAGAGGGCGAAAGATGAGGTTGGAAAGACGCCGGGCTGAAAGTGAAAGTAAACGTGTCGCTTAAAAAGTGAAACAAGTTAGAGCGGAATAAGACACGATGGAAGGAAAAAGGGACGAGAAACTAAGAAAAAGGAAAGAATTAAGAAAGAAAGGGGATGTTGTTGGAGAAGAGGGAATATCTAGACAGAAGGATCTTGGGAGGCAGAGGTCGTCTAAGAGCAAAAGAGAGACGTACAAAATAGTCTGCATCCCACCCGCTGACGCTGTGCACAGTATCGAGCGTGCAAACAAATTGTCTTGTTTTAAAGGAGCAAAATCAAGCGTACGCTGGTCAAGCATACCGGTACGGTTGCTAGTATGTCGTCGTTCCTGGCGGCTGCTGATATTTAATACACGATTCTTTGCTGCATATTCATCGTATTGGCGCGAGATCCACGGGGGCGCGGTGAATCGTGTTCCTGGTAAACTTACACGGTGTACGCGGCAGTAAATATATTCCTGCATCGATATTTTAACGGCAATGCGGCGGCCACGTCTCCAGAAGAATTTCGAGGACGATCCTTAAGCTCCTTGCACAGAGCGATCGTGTTCCTTCTACGCGCGCTAACTGCGTTCCCACTGCTTAATTGTTCGCCTGGATCTTGCTACCATTTAATCTTTAATTGCCGCGTTAACGATTTACGATCGCTTAATGATCGTTTAACAGGGCTCTTCGAACTCGACATTTGTAAGAAATCAATTTCTTATGCTTATGCCACGGACGTAATTTACTTGTTGGAAGACTTAACAGGTACTTTAGTAGTTGAACATCTTTTTTAGAATTCCTATAGATTTCAGTTCAGACATAATTTTATATTGCACGGTTTCGAACGGTTATATGGAAGTTTTTCCACGAGGAAAATACAGACGTCAGACGTGCGTAAATTTCTTGCTCTTAACGCGAAGAGCTGAAAATGAAATTGGTTATTTTCAAAGATAGATATTAGATATTGGTCGGAAGTGAAAAAAGTTGTGTAAATAATCCCACAGAGGTAGTATTAAATCGAGCGAATGTGAAAAGATATGACTAAAAGATATACCGTCTTCCTATTGCAGAATATTAAGTAGAATAAAACTGCGTAAGTAAGTAGATTCAGACGTGGATAAGACTGTTCTGCAATTTCTCATGCGTTCAATCAGCAATTATTTATTCCCTTTTTTATACATCGTTTATATAGAGCCTCCTTAATAAAAGTTGTTAACAAAATTGTTTAAAAATAATCAAAAGCAAAGAGTCTTAAAATAAAACTTCACGTCAATTGATAAATAGCTACTTGACTAGAAACGATCCGAAGTTTTAGATTTCCCGTTAAAAATTTCATTCATAGGTAATTACGTGAACCATTTCTTGCAAAAAATACAACTGCGTAATTTCGTGTTTCAAGATATTTCAAACGTAACATCGACCTGTTCTCTTTTAAAATTAGATTTATATTATCTTGGAGTAGGGTAGCTGTAAGGAAAGTAGGCAGGAAGTAGCTACGGTGGAGTATCT
Organism: Bombus vosnesenskii; assembly: GCF_011952255.1. Taxonomy (NCBI): domain Eukaryota; kingdom Metazoa; phylum Arthropoda; class Insecta; order Hymenoptera; family Apidae; genus Bombus; species Bombus vosnesenskii. The sequence continues at coordinate 675,934 of NW_022882923.1, forward strand.
TGGAGGAAAAATTGATCGAACCTGAAACCCGGAACTTTTATTCGCTAGATATCCGGGGGTGAGTGCCCCGTTGACTGTTTGCGCGATATCGCAGCTAGAAGCTTCTGACCCTCTCTCCAACCCTTTCTTGTCTGTCCTGTTTGGGTGCAGGTGTTCCGGAGGTGGTGATAACTCGACTCGATCCATCACTGCCTCGGCCGCCGGTCGAAGAGGTAGTCGAAGGTGGTTTAAGGCGGTTTAAGCTGTACGAACGGGACGTGCACGCGCGCAACCGTGTAGACACCAGGCCTTCATGCTCGAATTGCCTTGGTCGTTACCAGTACAGGTAACTAACTGCGTGACGAAATATATCACAGCAATCGATAGAGCCGGCCTCGACCCCAAGTCGAAGATCAATGCGACTAATCGTCCAAGTAACCCTTCCCAGATTATATTCTGTTATTGGACAATATTCTTATAGTTTCTTGCGTTGGTCACTTTCTGTTAGATTTTTGCGATATGAAATATAAATAAGTATCGATGGAGTATAATAAGGAAGTCCTAGGAAAAGTAACAATTAGAATATTTTCATGTAATGTCAGTTGACGTTGTTTATGATAAGTTTACGAATTTTTAGACTCATGACAGAGGCAATAAGATATGATGCATTGTATTATAATTGGTATTATATCATTTAATCAATTTCATGCAATGACAACGTAACAAGCAAAAACAACAATGCACATTACACTTTCAGATTTCTAATTAGTATATGTAATAATTCCTATAATTAACCATTAATCTGTAATTAAATTTCTATCATATATTAAATCAAGCAGGTTGAAAGTCCCAATTATGAATTCATGTTACAATATCAGGAGGTAACAGTATCAAATCTTGAATAAATTTCGCTCGTTACATTTTGTAACTCCATTTACTGCTTCACCTATTTATATCATAAAAATGTATTGTTATATATCTTTGACGAAAAATTTATATTAAAATTCGCATTGTATTATTCGCATAATCTATTGTGTTTCAAACGACAATCTAAACTTAAAGCACCTACATGTGCTGATAGAAATATACAGTAAAGAGTCGAAGTGACTCCAATTTCACGGGCGTACATCGAAGTTTTTCGTTGTTTCCACGCGACTTCGATATTTCCCCAAATTTATCGCGCAAAACTAATTCAAATTGCTCGCCGTTCCCGCGGCAGAATTCCGATGCGTCTTTGCATCATCAATTACGGGACCCGATGCGCCGGTCATGGTAGTTTCACCCGTGAAAATGCTCGCCCCCTCCCCTTCGTCCCGCGCATTCTCTCATCCCTTGGGAAAATTCAGACGATTTTCCACGATCGTGAGCAATGTCGATCACGCGACACGGTCGCACGACAAATCCGTACAATAACCTCGCACCTCCGCTGCCACGTGAAATGTGCAAATGTGGCCAACCGACACGAATCGGTGCGCAAACTGGTTGAGTTACAACCACTACCGGTTATAAAGTCCAAGGAGAGACGTCGATACGTACAGTACAACAGGCAACTGTGGTGAGACTACAGGAAAAAGGGGAAGTGTATTACATGTACAACATTCGTGCACGGTATTTAAAAGAAGAGTCGTGATAGTGAGATAGAATTTGTAAGATAATTCGAACAGGAGTAAACTATGTAAATTGGTTACAGACGTGGTTCGAGTTTGCAAAACCAGTCACTGATATTCACTTTGCAAAACATGAGATTTTGATGAATTTTATAGTTAACGTTAGGTAAGTTAGGAAAAGGTTTTGCCAGGAGATGGCTAGAGTTTCTCAGAATTTTGTACTAAATTTTGTATATATATATCTATGTATACATAATTTTTAGAGCGAGAATGATATTAAAAAATTGGAAAATTACTAATTGATATGGAATAAAAAAAGTATTCTTCGAAACCTAGTATAAGTTTCTTGTAAAATTCGGGTGAAGACACCTTAATAATAATAATACCGTTAATGTACATGAGAAATGTTTAGAATCATATTTTTAACATATATGAAAACAATAGGTACATTATTTGTCAGTAGAATGTATAACAGTTTAAGCACAGATAATGAAAATCATAACTGAACGATAGAATGATGAATTATCAATTTAAAAGGAATCTGAGAAGATGTACAGTAGACACACAATTAACGGTGAGATACAGTAAACGCAACAATTAAAAATAAATAGGTTCGTTACATGCGCGTGTAAATTATTGCGTTTCCTTCGATAATAACGGCCTATATTACACAAGAACCTCCGACTGGTTTTAACAACTCGCGTATTCTACGCAATGGAAAAAAAAGGATTCTAATATTAGACGATAAATGTGTTAAGAGTAATCTATGCAAGGAAAAAAGGGGTATCCTGTGCGTCATTGTGCGTGCATGCAAAACGGGGGAGTAGGATGTGCATTTACATTACGCGTATTATGTGCATGAATGAGTGTCTGCGTAAAGGAGAAGGGATAATAGAAAGCCAACATGTGTATACATGATACATTCGAACGAAAGGAAAAGAAAGTATACCTTTCGTTGTGTTACGTTCGCCGACTGCATAAAGGAGTCCAATATGTAAAGGGTGGGATCGGAAGGGGGTGGAAATCGAAAGAAAACACGCGTAAAAGAGAGCACGAAACACGGGAAAAGAAAAGGAAGGTGTGCGAAAGTCAAAGCAAAACGAGAAAGAGAAAGGGGTGGTTGTTAGTAGCCCCTGGGTAATATCTCAGTGCCACGCAATTTTTAATATCGAAGGGTGTTTTCTCACCTTCAGCACAACGCTGGGTGGCGGATTTTAAATTTAAAGGTCGCGACTCTCCACTATACCTATCTATCCGATATGCTAATGGCGTAATATGTAGTCACGAGGTCGATGTGATAATTCCACCATACTTCTTCAACTTCTTGGATCTCAAGAAGCATAAACAATACGTTCGTGTGGTAGATAGATAAGATAGCGAGGTCGAGCAAAAAATTTTACTTTTGCGGTGAATTTAAAGAGACACACATGTTATGGGGATCCATTTAATGATTTATTTGAATTTTAGATTCTTTTATTTATGATACTTTCGTGTCCTCAAAAATCTGATAGAGAAATTTGTTTAGTATCGACACGAGATTCTTACAATATAATTAACTTTTTCAATACGAATTATTCTTTCGTACTATAGAAAATAAATTTTCTTGTCTAGCGCTTTCATTCTTAACCTTCTTAGCCAATCCTCAGACCTTTGCTCGAGTCAGAAAACTTGCTAATCGGTGCTAATACAAACTATCTACTGCTAAGTGTAGATAACCGTACACAGATAATATAAATTTTCCTAGGGCGTACGAGAGTATTATGAAATATCCAGAAGAATGATCAGATATTGCGATGGAATTGTCCAATATTACGGTTCGCAGAGTGTTTGCAACATGAAATTTGCAACGGTCTAAAATACAACGGGCACAAATGAAAATTTCCACGTCGGTATGCTGGAGATTTGGGGTAAAACGGGGGTTAACGCGATGGATGGAGTGAAAAACGTTCTATCTTGCAATTAATAGTAATACGCAATAAGGTGTAGAGTGGTGACCTATAAGAAAAATTGACTTTCTAGCTTAAACGACGACGATATAGCTCGGACTTTCTTTTCTCTCCCTTTTCTCGTTTCTGTCGGCGTTGCGTGGCACGCGGGCTAATCTCGAATAAACTTTATGCACCGCAATTGTACGCTCCGCGACATTTACGCCTATTAATAGCGAGCGCTATGAATGTACATCAGAGGCCAGTTGTTCAAACAAACAGGGCTACTCGTGCAGCGCATTGTGTTAGGAACGCACGTGAAAACAAACCCGTCGACCTCGACAGTGTAATTCGGAGTTTATATTGCGAATGCCTAATGATTACCGAATCATTCGAGGGAGAATCACTTCATCCAAAAAGGAAACCTGTAAGTCAACCTTGATGGAGTTATTTTGATTAATCTCATATACAAGAATCGTTTTCAATGACGACTGTATTGAGTAGTTATCGCTGTACAAATTGACGTTTGTTTCGAAAACAATGAGATTTGTAATACTCTAATTAGTAGAGAGACGTAACTTTCGTACTTGTAATTATCTTGGGTTTCAAGATGGATATTATACTGATGGCGGTTAGATAAGATGGAGATAAGATTTCTTCTTTGTTAGAATATTTTTTTTCTTTTTGGCATTTTATGTATTTAGCGATTATATGTAGATACTGATACTTATATAGATATTGGGTTGTCCGAAAAGTTCGTTCCGATTTCTAAGGAAGATTCAAGCGCAGCACATTCGTATTTCGACATACGTTTACTGAATTGTATAGGTGCCACAATCTTTCTGCATCTTTCAAACAACTTCCTAACTAAACTAAATACTAACTAAACTAAACTTCCAACTAAATATTCCATCCTTCCAGAATCTCTCAGGTTTTTCGGCGAAAATCTTTTCAATATGATTTTTATGTCGACCAAAGAGTTGAAGCTTTTACCATTAAGGGAATTTTGTAATGACCTAAATGGGTGAAAATCTGAGGGTGAAATGATCTTTAATAATCTTAAACAATAATGATTATGATAGTTCGTTCTCCTCAATATTAATTTTAATCCTATTTTATAGCTTGTTAGTGGTCAAAGCTTAATTTTTAATTATTAATAATATTCAGACTCTCTTGAAATTTATGTTATCTTACGTTATATTATTATTGCAGTTTCACTTAAATAACGTAGATATTATTCGATGTAATACATGCTGCTAACCGTCGAGGTATTTTATTGTTAACAAGATTGGATTAAAGGAATTATGGTATCTAAACATCGTCGTTTCAATCTCTATTAATTGAAATACGATATTAATAGTTTCAATGGATCTGAAAAAACCTACTTTTGTAAGAATTGTATGATCTTTGATTTCACTTTACGTAATTATTTGAGATGGAGCATCGATTTCAGGAAAAAATAAGAAAAAAAAGAGGGAAAGGAAAATGTGTAATAGCACTCGTATAAATGAAGAACGTCACGGCACTGTGACCTTGAATAAAAATACTATACAGAAAACCAAAACGTTACCAAGACTAGTAAATTTGTCACCGGGAACACATGAGTTTCTTTCGTCCTGCCTCGGTACCAGCCAACGATTGATTTACACGAGGCGAGCATGGAACAAGTATTTATGGAGCTTATTTGTATGCACGTGGAAGATAATTAAAAATATGGCGCTCAGGTCAAGGCTTTGAGAAAAAGAAGAATGGAGTTGAAGCGAAGTTTGAGAAAAATGATGGAGTAAAGGGACGCAAAGCGGAAACCGTTCATGGAAAAACGAACACGAACGGTATTCAAATTTAAAGATCAAGATAATTAGGAAAATCTTTTATACATTTTTAACCGGAAATGGATTCACTTGTTATAGATAAAATTTGATATGAAATACGCATTTTAGTGTTTTTTGAACTTTGTAACGTTTTACTGAGAAACACGAACTGAAGAATATTCCGAAAGTAATTATCCTATCATTACTGAAATAATTTTTCCACAAAAGATTCTTCGCAATTTCATTTCAAATTTTTATATGCAAATGTACCAAGATGAAGATCGTATTCCACGTCAATATATTATTTTTAAAGAAAAGAGAGGAAAAAACGAGAATAAAGTCGGATGCGTACGAGAACTAGTAAAATTCATTTTTACATTAAAACGTAAAAATGGCGAAAAGGGAACGACGTCGTGCACCCTCTGTTGAATAGAGAATAACGTACAGGAAAGAGGCGCCACCCTCTGACTTCGCCGAGCTGGCCACACTTAACCATGAAATGGAAGAAGGATAGAGAGAGATGGAAGAACATAAACTCCCGGGAGAAAGGAAATTAGAATTGAATAGTTGATGAATTTTAGGAGTGAATTTTAACCGCTGATGCACGCGAGTGGTTAATTCGCGATGTAGTAAAACGTTTTCCGCATCGAAAATTCGCGTCCGATACTGTCTTAATCCACCTACGTATGTCGTACAAATTCCAGTAGTTGCGTTTAGTGTATTGAAAATAACGATGCACAGTCGATAAATGAATAGGCACGTTATTAGCATGAATTCGAATAACAAATATACGAAGAAGATTTTATTAACATATAGTTATTGTGGATCATTATTAACATACAATAATGTTTTGTTATGTATTTCTATTGCAATATTTCTAAACAAACAATTTCTGAGTAATATTAATATGATCATCTTAAAGTATAAAGTATACGTATCAAGTACTTATTTCTAGATTATATTGCTCAAGTTCTGTAACCATCTATACAGTGATGTAGATACGTATTGATCGTCCGCAGAAAATAATAACAATAAGATAATAAAAATACATGTTTGTATTCCAAAGGTCCACTTCTGAAATATAACGTTGCATTTTCTGTCCTCTATTACAATAGCGAAGGCAGAGTTACTTCTCTCACACAGCTCTCTGAACCAAAATATAATTTGGACACTGTCAATCCAACTTACCATAGTTTACGTTAAGAGTGAACGACACTTGAAACGCATTGGTCAAATAAACAAAATTAATAAATGAATCAAGTCAGCCTGATTATGCGATTTAAGGTAAGACAATAAAATTGAAATTGAAAAAATTGGAAACTGTTCGTGCAACAGGTATCTATAACATAAAACTACTATGGATACTGTTGAACCTATCTACGAATATTATTACTTAATAAATTATCCCACAAGAAGCCTCAAATATAAAAATTCCGAAATAATAACCTGCCAGTTCTTTCATCGTTGCTTTACACCACTGATATCACGTTTGTGTATAGAGTAACAAAATACAACGTTCAGGATTACATTGTTACGCTCCTGATCCACGTCTTCGCGCCTATGCACAGTGCCTATAATAAAGTAGCAGCGGGGCCGTAATACATCGCATATACGGCGACCAGCGATCCATCGTGGCGTGGAAGCCGGGCAGTAAGTAATTAGGAGCTGGGTGTGGATTGAGCTAAGGCAAATATTACGTACTTGCTCGCGTACTCCCTGATACATGCACGAATGCGCATTGGCGGACGCAGTCTGGAACAGACTAGCCGTCGAAATTACATATTTATGTGTATACACGTAAGTAACCGACGAGTCTACCTCTCTACGTGCGCGTAATTTCTACACGCTTGTATTAAAATATAGATGTGTATTTGATTTCACGTTTGCGAAGAATGCGCGCGCGTGCGTGCAACGTCTGCTTGTGCACGTGGACGGTAATAAAATTAATGACGGGATCAAGCTCAATACGTACTTATAAATCCGGATCAGTTCCGATACTCAAGTTCATTTAATTCGATTCGAATACTATGTGTAAGAAATATTCATATACAGGGTGTTGCATTTGTGCCTGACTATTCATTATTAGGTGAAATATTTCACATAAAATTTATTGTATTTAGAGGAACATACTTTATGTTGATCGCGGTTATTGTTTAAGCGGATGTGTTTCTGAGATTTTAAGGTGATTTTTGTCATTTTAAGAGTAAATGTATATTTTCGTTTAGCTGCATGTATAGTCTTTTCAGCTCAGGCAAATTGAAAATACTTTTCGTTATGTTACATTGTACAATCTGAGCGACAATTTGGTATTTAAATAGTTCCTTTCCTGACAATCATTTTATTATCCCTTTTACATCCTTATGCGTCCTTAATATTTAATTATTACCCTCAGTGTATATAATTAACGGTTATTATCGCATACAGAAAGATTCAATAAACCGAATCAAACGAAAATATAGTTACCGATAAAAAGACGTGCGTATCCTCTTGTTCGATAATTACTCAATGCAAAAAAAGAACAAATTACCTCGAAGAAGACTTAAATAGTCGCAGGAAATGCTGTCGTTAACCCCTCCAGATCAATCAGCAGACATCCGGAAGTGAAACAAGCGACAAGAAAAAATCTCGCATGTCACGGTATATTTAAGACAGGACTACGTAACACGCATCCTGTGCAGGATTCTCGGCGATTTCATCCGGTTAGCGACACACGGTCGCACACACGCGACGCGCCGTTCAGAAACCGCAGCCACCCTCGACGTATCTATCTATTAAACATCGGCCCTGAGTTTTCTTTTCCCCCCTGGCAGCCAGTCGTCTCCACTCAACGGCGGCTCTCGCATTATCGATATTAAAGGAAGATACCCGTCTGGGGCGTACCTGACCGTGTCGCGTCGAGAGGATTAATTAACTCGAGCGCGCGACATCGAGAGCGGAAACCGGGCTTTTGTTCTCCGTCTCGCTCGTCCATTCACCCCTCTCTTTATCCAAGCTGCGGAGGATCTGCGCATTTCCGCTCCCGGTTCGCGAAATTCTCCCGTGATTTTCGCAGGCTCGATGTCAGGGTCGGCACGCGTGAAACAACTGCACGAATAAACTCGCCCGGATAGAGCCGGATTTGTTGCTCCCTGGGACAAAGTCTCTTAAGGGCTGGTCGAAAATCCTGGCTACAGTCCTCGCTGTCAGTGATGGCTGGTAGTTGGATAGTCGTCCGTTAACGTTTCCATTTTCCTGTTGATAAAACTGGTCCATCGTCTATTATATGATACTTGGTGAATTCTGTTGCTTTGAAGTAGGTGTCGGTAAATCGGTCGTAGGTAATGGATTCATTGTGAATCTTTCTGAAAATTCTAAATAGATCTAATAGAAATAGAAATCTAAATAGAGGGTTGTTTTATTTAGAAATAGATATTTACAGTGTCTCCTTTTGCAGATACTTATTTATAAACAGCGAAACGAGTGTGGATATCTTATGTGTTTTCACATATTATGTGCATTCTATGCGAAATCCAATGAACGAGTAATAGTTCTTTCTATAATTCTGGATGCTTCGTAGATCTTTTCTTTGATTAATTCGTCTTTGGGAAACATGTTATATGATAAATATACGTAGACCGATGGAGAGTAGAAGAATATTAAAGCTGGGATATAAAGTTCTACCGATCTAAAACATCAAATTTCTTCAATACCAAATCTTTAAAAAGACGAGAATCAGAAGGAAGATGTCACTGGAAGGATAAATGAAGGAAGAAACAGAAGTAGGGGACCCATAGAGATGTAGAAATCGGAGATTGAGAAAGCGCTATCAGGAGTCGGGAAAATCGGAAGAGGGCAAGATTAACGAAGGATACGAGAAGATTGAGGCGAAAGAAGATGGAGAGAGTGGTAGATGGGAAAAGAGGAGTCTATCGAGTTCCAGCCCTAGGTGAAAGGGGTATCTGGAGCGTCACAACTCGGCCCCGTAAATCGGGGCAACGCAATAATTTACACGACTGCGTTAATAACACCGACGACCGAGGAAATCGCGAGGAGGGTGGCCGAGGTGTTCTCGCTGAAGGGGTGGCGATTTATTTTATTGAATGTTAAATTTCATGCGGCCACTCCGCTTCGGGCCTTCGGCATTTAATTAATTCACGGGCCGCGATAAATTCTCTGTAATATATTTGATTAAAGGATAATGCCGCCAGTATTTCCACCCCCTGTACTCTTTGACTCGCCCTTCTGCCTTTGCTGCCAGTTCCCTCAGTGTTTTCACCGTTCTGTGTCTTCCCTACTACCTCTAATCCTTTTCTCTCTTTCTTTCTCTCCTTTCTTCTCTCTATTCGAAAACTAAAGCTTCACTTAAAATTGTCATCGCTATTTCGTTATCACGATTTGTTTGATTTTTGCATTTGCTAGGTACAACACACAACTTTTCTTTGTTTCATTAGGTTGTATCACTTAAAACGTAAGAAATAATTTTTAATCAGTAATTTTGTTAGAATTCTATGACGTGTAGGTCATTAAAGTAATTATTCCTATCGTTGGTATTGAATTACTATTTCGTAGTGAAGTTTATAGCCGAAGATTACAATAATACGACGTACATTATAATCGTAGTACTTCATCTGTGCAATTTTTAATGTGTAAATTATTTTGCAAGGAACTATAACGTGTAATCCCATTCCGAAAATCTTTGAATTCTAGGACTAACAATTTTTACAAAGGGCTGACGGATCTAAGTAGTCATCAGGCAAGTGGATTAAATCATACGGAAATTATTTTGATTAAATACATAATTTGTCGAAGAAACTACGAGAAATTGGAATTTTATCCGATCGAGACAATTCGATGACTTTTCGATTCTTAACTTCAACTGTCGTCGTCGACAGATTAGTCGAACGTTACACCCGTATGTTCGTGCTCCTAATTGACGTCAGAAATTGCCACCGCCGAGCAGAACTAATTAACTGACATTTTCTGTTAATTAGATCCTTATACTTTCAGAGCAACGATGAAGAATTGAAACGCATGACATTTACGGTCGCGAGTGAAATTCGTGCGGCTAGCAATTAGTCAAAGGAAACTGCAACGGTTGATTTCTGAAGTGAAGAAAATCCCGAGAAATTTTTCCTGCTCGTAAATCGAACAACAATTTACCGTCATATGTAAATCGGGTGAATTTTTAATACGTTTTTGATTCGATCGATTTGATCGCCAAATCAGCTTTCTATTTAATCTCGTCTATGCAAACAAATTGCAATAATTCTACTGTATCCTGTGATTCACTGCCAGTAGCATTTATGTATCGAATTATTTGATAAATCATGCTGCATTGTCAACTGAACAAGTTTCGCGTGCAAGTAGTTCCTTTTGTCGGTCAAGTTTACAATTGACACGCTAGAAAAAGAGACCTTGCACACATTTTTAGATATACAGTGCATTGGCACGCAACAATATGCACTATTTTTGTACTAGTTCTCGTTGTAGTGACATGAGAAGACGACATGAAAAACAGACATTTATCCTGGCAGACGGTTCATACGTAAACTGCAGCGTTAGAGATTCGAGATTTTATTGGAATAAATTTGTTGAAAGAAGAGATTTCCAACAAGTAGTCTAATGATAAAACTTACAAAGTTGCGTGACTAAATAGTTAACGTATTACTTTTCCGTGTAACTGGCAAGCAAAGGCTTTCTTCTTCCCAATATTAAAGCAAAACATAGTTGTTTAAAATTTTGTAGCAAAATGATCAAAACATCAAGAAAGTTTTCTCGAGGAGTAGAAACAATTCTACGAAAATACTACTAAATATTGTAAGAATATTAAAATATACAAAAGAAACAAAAACATAAAACACAAATACGGAGCCAACACTATAGTCATTAATCAACATACATTTCTTTAACCTAAATATTTCCAAAGTTTTGCGATTTCAATGAAACATTACTATTCAAAGTAATTCGAAATTCTCCCTATATTCGAAACGGGCCATTAAAAAATAGCATAGAAAATAGTGATTGCAATCATAAAGATATCTGACCGCTAACGAATAAGTGGCAGTGATAATCTAGTTTGCTCTGGTATTATTCTAATTGAATTGGAATTCAGTGCAATACCGATTCGCAAGTCGTGGAACAGGTGTTGGAGTTTGAAGCGGAGTTTGTACGAACAGGTTTTAGCGAAAGTCTTGCGTAGAGAGCAATTAAGGCGCGATCAAATGAAATTTTACTCGCGTGCGCTCGCCTCTGATTTACATACGCGACCGGGGCAGCCGCAGTATTATGACGTCACAACTGCCCCGACTATCGCGTGCACGCACTCGTCAAAGCGTTAAAGTATAGTTCGGCTGGCTTCTGGTGACGGTCAATAAGTCCTCAGGCTCGTTCCACATTAGGAAATCGATCGAAAGTCGGCGGTCTAAGAAGGTCGTGCTGACTCCTTGCAGTCCGTGTTCCCCTGCGTTTAACCTTTTCGATAATTCCTCCTGATCGTTTCACTATACAGCTTGATAAATAGGGGTTCGTGGAAATTGATAGATAGAACCACGATACAGGGTTCGATCGTTTGCATACCCAGTGTACAAAGTAATCCGATATCTAAATAGAGATCTGGTCGAAACCCTTCACAGCAACAATTCAAAGGGCTAAAAATTCGTTTGGTTTGTTAAATGTCGCGAAAGTAAGCCCGTATTATCCATAAATTAACGAAAGGTAACTAATTAGTGAGATCGAAATTATTCAAGAAGATTTATCTATTGAAAAATTATTGAAATTATCGAATAGATCTATTTTATTGCCATTAACTTATAATATTTTCATTTAATGCTTTTTGTGCTTTATCAACATTTTCTGTCATTTCTAATATTAATAAAATAGGAAAATATACTACTATTTCACTCGTAACTGGGAGGAATTTTATAAAACAGAAGAAGGGCAGTAATTTTCGATTTCTTTTTGTTGAACAGTGGCCTGTCGTAAATTTCACGCTCGTGTCTTTCGAAGAACGGAGCACACGTTGCGAATCATGAAAGAAACAGCGCGATATCGTGAACCGTGGAAAATAATAAACGGTACAACAGCATGCGGGGCTATCGTTCAAGCTTGATAACGCGAACAACGTTTACAGTTTGCTTTTTCAATTACATACCGGAAGATGAATTTACATAGTACAAGTTCTCTGACTTCGACTTTCGGCATGTTTGTGTATCGTGTTGTGTATTGAATCGTTGCTGTAGGAACAATTTGAGACTTTATATCGTTTCATTTTTAACGAACACAATCGATCAGTCGAGCATAGCTCGTAACATTTTTCATTACCTGTCCTTTAAATATCGTTCTTTGACAAAAAAGAAGTCAATCGAGTGTCTGATGAATCATATTCGCAAATATTAAAATCGAAATATCCCGATATCTAAATGAAGGCTTTCTATTATTAGAACATTTCTTAACTTGCTCCAAAGTTATCTTAAACTACGAAAGAATTCTTATTGTTACGTGTAATTTCTCCTCTCAATTTTCTTGAAATATTGAAATTTCTTTTCTCGGCTAGAACGAAATCCAGATTCGGATGCTAAAATTTGAGAATCGCAGCAAAGTTAATCAAATGTAAATAATTCGTGAAATAAATGTTTTTAAAGTCCTCAACAATATATTTAAATAAAAAAAAAAATGAAACAACGAAACATACTCTATATAATTTCAAAGTAAGTGCTTGGTTTTCTAACTTTAGTCGACAAGTGTATCTTGAGGTCGATTTCGCCGGATCGATTGCTATGGTCAGGGCAGTTAGTGATTTTATAAAACGGCGTTGACATAATTCGAGCAATAAAGTGAGAACCGCTGCTTCGTGGGCGAATTTACTGCCGCGAGGTTGGCACTAATATAAAGGGGGTTGATAATGATCTTAAATTATCGATCCAATTGTTTATACGCCGGCGCAATTCTATTTAATGCTGCGAACCAAGCCGAGCCACCAACCCACTCGTTATTTTACTTGCACCTAACACCTTTCTCGTCGTTCCATGCATTAATGTACGAGCATGCCTGCGAAATTTATCGCGTTATGCACGATTTCGGGCCAACTAATTCCCTCGACTAATAGTGACAAGTCTTGGGAATAATTCACCTTAATGATCAAAGAGTCATCTCTACGGTACCGTCGAACGAAAATTCAACCGATATTTTCTGCTCTTTTCCTTCTTAGAAAGGTGTGTTTCTTCGGAACTTTCACAGGTTGGACGTGATATTTACGAAAGTAAGGAGACAACTTTCATGTTATCGTCTTTGCAATGTTTTACGTCGTCGTTTTACTCCATAATGCTTGATATAACGATCATAAACATAAGAGTAGTATCCTCATTCAATTTTTGTCGACGCATTTATTTAAAGTTAGATTTATTGTGAAACATTATTATATATTTAACATTATCGTTGCAATACAGGCTTTCCTGATGAATTGATGGATAACATACGAATTATTTATTACACCACATATACGTATATTGGAGATTAACGTTACAGATAAGAATTTGCTGTAACCGATACGATCACTAAAACAAGGAATAAGTTTCGTTAATCGAATTTTAATTAATTCTGAAACTTTCAGAAGGATGTCGAATTATATTGTTAGTAATGAAAATGGAAAAGAAAGGCCGTTAATCTTATCAACGTTGATGAAAGATTGAGGGAAAGTATACATAAGAAGTAATAATTCCTAGTTTTAAAAGGATTCATCGACGTGAATATCGGTTTAATGATTAGAATGAAACGAAATAATAAACGAGTTAAGTCTCCGACCATTCACAATGTTCCAATTAACGTGAAAGTATGATTCGCTTTAATATAGAGATTTTCTTTGTCGATGTGCGCACACGAAAAGCACGCTGCTTGTAAATTCCATAACATGGAAGAATGACTTTTAAGTTCTACTCTTCGCAATTAATCATAAAATCATAAAAATGTCTGCTATTTGCGAGAAACTACATCAAATTGTAACTTATAACGAAGCGTTTGCAAGTAGTTACTCATTTTTCAAATTCTATGTTTATTATTAGTATCACAAACTATGTAATTTAAGCTACTTTTGGCGAGATTTTCAGCAAAAGATATTAATATTTATAAACACAGAAAATAATAGCGTGGACTGTTTCAAAAAATTATTTCATACATTAAAATAGTATCAGGCCTAAAAGGATTCTAGCGTTAGACAATTTTGCATTGTTTAAAATATGATTTATTCTCGAAATTATACACTCGAAATCGATCGATCGATTTTTGCAGAACCACTGATGATACCAAAGGTATTACATAGCACAAATTTCTAAACCTTTTACTTTTGATAGAAAGCGAATATTGGTAGATACAATAAGTGTTATCTTACGTAATGTATAGCAAGGAACATTCGCATAACTATATTTTGTATGTAAAACTCTGCTCTACATACATGAAACATTCACTACCCTTTACACTAATATCTCATTTAGAATCCGTTTCGACAACGAAAGTGAGATCGTTTCGGCTATATCTTTTCCAGTGAATAATTACATAGATTTAGATTATTTACATAATACAAAGAGTAAGGAATGCATGAAGCAGATTGCGAAAAAGCATCAAATAGAAAAAATACTATTTAGTAACGAAGTACCCTTAACGAAGCAAATGTTTAAAAACATATCACGTCTCTATTTTAATTTTTAAACGACCAATTTCTAAGATTCAACACGGAAACATGCGAATTAGAAAAGTTAATCGTTATTTCAAGAACTCTGTCAGTCAGTGAAAATGATTTAAAGCACAATACAAGTGCGTCGATGCTCTCATGCATTGCCGCTTTCACCGGACTCTGGAAAAACATTAAAATGAAAATTAAATTAATCATTGAGATTGATTAAGTCAGTACTTTCGGCTTTCCAATGAAACCCTGGCAAAAAAAATGGGCTACCTTTATTTCCGCGAACGTTATGTAAAAATTCAGTCACTTTTACTCGAGGTGTTTCGAAGAATGTTAGAAGCGTTACGATTACTGTAAATTAAGTGCCATTATAATTAGACATAAATATTCCTGATAATATTGTTGAAATACTTCTTACAATTTCAATGAAAATGGAAATGCACGATGCATTTATATAATTTTGCACTAATTAATTAATTAATTAATTAATTAATGCATTAATATAATTTTCATCGATTAACTCGTCCCAGGAGAAACGTTTTCTTATGAAATGTTGCAAAATTTGGTAAAAATTTTAGTTTGTATTTGTGTTAGAGAAGCTACTTTATTTCAGGGTATGTAATTTTAATATATATAATTTAATATATTTCATTCTATGTAAAATATATATTCAATATTTAGAATTCTATATTTTGCATAAGAAAAATAAGAAATGTAAAAGTAAAAATATTCTCAATTTTCGAAAAACAGAGAAAGCTGGCGTTGAATTAGCAGCGTACGCAACTAGTAAAATGCCGCATCAGGGAATGTCGCTGGTCCGGTATTAATTGGAAACGCATTAGGGGTAATGATCGAAGAATAGATTGTGATCTGAACGTGGCTAATGTGGATCTAACAATTTAATGACAGACGCCCGTCCACCGGCCATTATTTAACGAGTCCTTTCCCAGTAACGTGACTGGTCGATTTCTTAAAAGCTGAGCCTTGCTCGTTGAATTTCATGGCCATTCGTGGAAAATGATATTAGTTTACACTAACCAGCGACAAACCAAAAGTTTCGCGTCAATTTTGTCACTTAAAGACGAGATGTTTAGAAAAACTTCATAGGAATTATAGTGGCACACGAATACCTTTTTCGAGGATAGGTACTATTGGTTCGCTGTAACAGAATTCGAAAAAGTAGAATCGGGAAATTAGTTTAAAATAAAAGATTCGGCAAATGAAAACACATCTTCCATTGAGTTAACATATATATATATATATATATTCTTTATGATATTATCCAAGATTTAAAAAAAAGATTAAAACAACCCTATTTCGAATAGTTGTATCGGTCTAATTAACGATTACAATCGGTTTAATTAACGATTACAACGCTTTATAAATGTCTCTTGTCTGGCAACCCACGATGAACTGAATATTCAACGACACAGAAACATATACAATAGTTGTGATATAAAAAGTAAAGAATTGAATTCTTCCATAAGAAGACGATGGAATTGTGAAAGATTAAAAATTTCTTCGAATCGAGCACAGTCTGTTAGACTCGTCGGAGAATGCAAGTACTATTTTTGCGCATGTTTTTCATGTTACGCTAGACTAACTAACGATCCCTGATACGAACGGCGTGGAGATTTATTTCTCCTGATACCGTCTCCTAATTATCGTACTAACTTCTCGAGGCTGAGCCGAGGCTTAGCCGGCGCTCAGGAATATCGGAGTCCTTATGCGAATCGATCGACGAATAAAAACTTCACCGCGACGCATTTATACCTCTGCCTATCGTGCTGCACGCTTAAAATTTATTGCCCCGACGATAAACTTCTTTCTTTTTTTTTTCAAATCCCTTCTTCGAAAGGCGTTAAAAAGCCTTTCAAATCGTCTTATCTCCTTCTGCATCCTAAAAATCTTGAAATCAAATCCGTTCTCGCCACAAAATCCTCTACACGTATGCTGTTTTATCTAGAAAAATAGCACTCACGCAATAAGACAAACAAAAACTGCAAACTTCTAGATGAATTGTTATTATCCGAAGAACCTTCGAGCCACAAAGGGACAAGACACTCGTTTAGTTGGAGCATTTTCCTACGGAACACCTTGTATATGACACCATACCCAAATATTTCCTAAAAGTATAATTAGTTGCCATTATAAGATCCCTATCATAAATAACCTAAGACTTGGACACAGTGTCGTGTATCTTACATATGGCTACGGTATCTTAACGAAATATCCTGCAACTGGTGCCTAAACGCTGATGATACCGTGCCTAATCACGCGGTTAGACGTTGCTGGCTATCATCGTGCATCTATCAACCGGTAGAAAATAGAAAATCGCTACTACTACTGTCGACGACTCGTTCAGTGACTCGTGACTATCACAAACACATCGATCGTACGATGCAGATAGGGTCCGTAGATTATCGTCGTTTGCGGTTACTCGATTGTAAGGAGCGAGTCAGAGAGATGCAGGTGTACGTGTCGAGCAGGCAAGTTCGATCACGGTATGTATAGTCGGTGGTCTCCGAGTTGGCGGGCTCTGGCGTCCTTTTAAATTTGGAGTACACGAGACTAAATCGATCGGGGGGCGAATTCCCCGCAACTGTATTGAGTAGTTTATTGCTTTCATGCATTTGCATGCTAAGTAGTCGCGTGCTTACGAGTAATACCAGCGTCCCTGATACCATACACCCCCGGTAAGAATGGCCTATCTAGCCTTCGGTCTTCGATATTGCGGCCGGTGGGACACTTATAAATTGAGATTTTATCAGACCGTAAGTCGGGGATTACGAACGGACCGACGGAAACGTTATATGCGCCGTGAGCGGACCTCGCCTCGTGTCTATATATCACCCGCTCCTTTTCCGCCTTTTTGCAAACGTGGCCGCGACACCACCTGCGCATTCGTCGGGACGCGGTAACGCGCGGCGTCCCGCGTTAAGAAACCGGCGGGGATAAAACTGAAAAATGGCGTTCTTCTAACGGCACACACTCTTGAACCGGGGCTGACCGTAATCATATATTTTAGGAGATTAGCCGAGTGTTTCGCGGCAGTTACGTTCAACAGCGCGAAACTACACGTCGATCTGTTTACCGGAACACTTCATTAGAACGGCGATTAGGCCCGCTTACGATCACCGATTTCACGCGCTCGCGTGTCTCCCGAGTTAAGCGTAGCGTTCTCTTGTTCTGTATCTACGATTGAGGCTCATAATCGAATCGCTCTGCCACATTAATCAGCTTCAAAGTAGGGAGATAGAGAAAAGTGACGTTACAAATACTATTTTTTTTTTATTTACTTTGAAATTTGTTGTCACTCGTATACCACTTTTTCTACGATAAACCAACTTATGGAAGTAAATCTTTTATTTTTTCAGGATTCAACATTAATCATTAAATAGATAATAAAATAGACTGTATTTTGGTCTTCGGATGGTTCATTTGTCAGAGGAGTACTTGGTCGATACTCAGATCCACTATAACGTAGCTTGTCTTTAAAATGCTTTTAAATGCTGCATCATCTATTTTTTCACTTTCAAAGTTTAATATTATTTTAAGGAAAGCACTAGTACATTATTCATGTGTTACGCAATGTTAAGAAATTTTTTAGTCGAAGATAGTAGTAGGACTAGAATATCATCGATTGGAAAATTCTTTGAATTGAAGCTTCCAATATACTTAGGGATAGAGATCGAAAGGGTAACCGGTTCTTTAATTCTGTGATTTTAAACGAGCTTGAGGATTTGCCGTTCCAGGGAGAATCACATTGT
Source organism: Bombus vosnesenskii (assembly GCF_011952255.1). Taxonomy (NCBI): domain Eukaryota; kingdom Metazoa; phylum Arthropoda; class Insecta; order Hymenoptera; family Apidae; genus Bombus; species Bombus vosnesenskii. The sequence continues at coordinate 694,678 of NW_022882923.1, forward strand.
CGAAACAAAGGTGAAACTAAACCGCAAAGAAGAGAATCCAATCGCTTCGTGTCCGAAACTGTCGGGACCACGCTCTACAAGGGTCTCCCCTTTATATTCCCGAAGGGTTGCGTGCGCTCAGACGCGATCGGAGGCACCGTAATTTCCTGTCATGTAATCGTTCCTTTCGAATCTTCAACGCTGCGCGGACTTTCTTGCGATTTCGGTTGAACGAGCGCCGCGTTTCTTAAGCTTCCGGAAAATTGAATGCTCGAAAGTAACAGTAAGTTCAGCGGTTAATCGCGCAACGAAAATCACTCCCTCGAATCCATAAATTGCATTAAGATAATACAGAGAATGAATTTTGAAGTTATATCTTTTAGAATGATCTTTAATGTGAAATATTTCAAATGTTGTGATGAAGTCATAATTTATTTCCATATCTCACCCAGTTTGTTTCTATATTGTTCGTACATAATATCACGAACAGGTTATTCAATTTGTGTTATTTTACTCAAGCGTTATTTTAATGAATTATAATAGAAGTACGCGTTCTTTTCTATTCAGTTCCGCGTCAAATCTTTTTTAACTTCGCAAGAAGCAATTGACGATCTTGAAATTAACTACGATATCGTTATTTCATATTTAAATATTTAAATAATTTTGTCTATTATTATATACATACTTGAAACATCGTTATATAATATTAATACAAAACCAATAATATAATATATTAAATATGACAGAATATAAAAGGTTGAAATGCAGGTGAAGGCAAAAGCTTGGAAAGGGAGGAAAGCAAGCAAAGCAGGTTAGAAAGTGAAACGAACGGGAGTGACTCACAGCGGTAACCTTTGGAAGAGGAAGGGAATCTTGAAGGTAGCTGACGTCTCGCTGGCAGAGCCAGAAATTCCAATTTCCGAATCGGAGGCCGGATTAACCCCACGGCATAATCGTAGCTTTATCAATAGGGGATCGTAATGAGTTCGCAGATAATGGCGGCCTATCAGTCTTCAAGCGAGGAACAATGATGGATGTAAAGCTGGTGTTTTCGTGCTCCCGCGACAACCCCGTGGCCGACATTACCCTCTCACTTTTTGCTTCTTACGTCCCTGGGGCAATGCCGTTAGCAGCGATGGGATTTCCAGTTCTCCAATTACCCTACGAATATATAACGAGGCTGTTTAATAATTACGTATGCCTTTTGAGAATTTTTAGTTTTAACTTCTGACAAATTTTAGTAATTATTGCGACGCGAATAACGTTGCGGCTAGATATTTACTAACATGTATGAAAGATAAAATGATAGAAACTGTATTTAATGACAATCTGGGAACAGTGACTCTTAGAAATCTCTTTTTTCGATTCTCGGCTCATTCTTTTAATCCTTCGATAATTCACTTCTTTCCTTTACCTTCCTTTTTCTCGTTTCGTTTGCCGCAATCACATACTACGCATAGTCTGTTATAATAAAATTTTATACAAAAATATTGAATTCTAGGAATATAAAACGACACAACGATAAATTATCTAATATTTATCATATCTAAGAATGATATAAAAAAATACAATTGTATCGTATTATTGTCTTTAAACGTAATTTGATAAAGATGCTTAAGAGAGTTTCCGTTCTTGTATGATGAAAATTTTGTGAGTCAAAATATCGAGCGTCCAGAAGGTGCCTCGTCGTTGAAGAGAATCGTAAAACTCTAGCAAATTGAATATCCGCACGCCTATGGGTGAGGCAAAGAAAGAGCGGTCTTGTCTAACCGTAATTACAGTGGAATACACTTGAAAGTTATTCACTCCTGGAAGCAATGCAAAAGGTATCGCGTCGCATTAAAACGGTGGAAACGTTTGAAGAAAAGCGCACACTCTGTAGGCAGTTTTGTTAACGGGAAAGAGAACGAGTAGCAGAGAGACAAGAAACTCGGCGTCACTTACAGATTATAAAGACACCTGGTGTGCGGAAAGTTCTCTGGAACGAGTTTTATATTAATTTTTATTCTCGAAAGAGGGACAAAGAAAAAGAGAGAAGGAGAGCAACGAAGAGCTATCTTCCAAAATGACGACCCTTTTCGTCAAAGGGTGCACCAGAGAAAGAGAATGCTTCATCGAAGTCGAGAATGTTTCCTTTATTTAAACAATATCGGTATTTGTCTTTTATTCAATAGAGCGGAATTGTGTCGAATATTATTCGTTTTTAATTAGTAATTGGTAAAAATTGATAGGAGGAACAAATCACAAATTCGATATAACTTTGTAAAAAAGTACTTTCAATTATGCATAGATTCATAGCTTAACCATTGAAGCAACAATTTACTTTGCATTTTGATTAAACACAAAGTTATTTTTCCTTAGATTACATCATACTTGAACAGTTCTGCGTATATCGCAAATATAAAAGACGTAACCGAAAAAGACAAAAATACGCTCAAGAGCCATGCGGGTCCAAGAAACCCGGGTACGCTGTCAAAAAAAGAAAAAATGCAACAGATGTGTTCGAACAGAGTTGGTAGAAAGTGGTCGTGGATTGCCGGTATATAGAGAAGAAGAAGAAGAAGAAGAAAATGAGGGGAAAAAAAAGGAAAATCATCGGGCATTCTTCAGGAATTTTCGCAGTCGAGCCGACAAAACGCGAATTCATAACATTTCTCTCGCGCAAGTGGTAAGAAGTCAACCCAATGAGGGTTGAAGTGGCGGCTGCAACGACGGAAGTGCTCCTTCCCCCCGTGTGCAGCCGCCCCCTCGTCACGCCGTTTTCCCCCTTTTTCCTTCATTTTCGATTACGCATGAGCGACCGCGTAAAAATTAGAAAGGAATCCACGAGAATGAGCGCTCGGATTAAAAGCTGCGGCGCGCTCGAGTATTTTCCCCCAATTCCCCGGCCCCTACGCTTATCCGGCACCCCTTCTGGCCTTCTCCGTCGGCCGCCGCCTCCACCTCCATCATTCCTCCAACCCTACGGTACGCACCCCGCGGACGCCAGCCACCCCCGGTCTCGCCCACGATCTCGCGGCACAAGGCGATAAAATGGGCCACTATGCGGCACGAAAAATTTTACAATCAAGCCCAGACAAGCTAGTCCTGCCGCAGTGGTGCATAGTCTGCACCGTTGCTTCTCATCGGGCCGAGATGCCGAGGCTGAGGTAGAGACGGGAGCGTTGCATAGCGGAGAGCCACTCACTCCACCGCACACGCCTCGGATATAATAAGTCACGTGACATTAATATTTGAAAGCAGTCGGTACGTGGATTGCATTCGGAGTGCCTCCGTTTCTGCCTCGCAATATTCCTTCCTTCCTTCCTTCCTTCCGTCTATTTCTTCACGAGCATTCACCCTCCACCTTCTCACGCTCCCTTTCTCTATTTCTCTCTTCTCCTCGCTTCTCTTCTTCGGCACTCGTCAAGCTATGTGCACCACCTTTGCCGCTGCTATCCGAGCTCTATCATCGTCCCCACGGAGCAGCTGCAATTCCTCTTGTTGTTCCGTATACTGGCCCCTAGACCAGCACGTGTTGAAGTCACGAGATTGATTCAAACGTAATGTTCAGTCGCGGTTTTGAAAACTATGACTAACACTGACGGCTAATAACGTCGTCATTCATAAGTTCAGGAAATTTTTATTTTCATATTGAGTCAAACAATTAAGTTCATGTTAGCGGTATAACACACGATTAAGAGTTTAATCTTTTAGAAACCAGATGATCTATCTGGACGGAGGTGACTAATTGCACGAATGTACATAGAGTCATGTATAATCCTGTAAGCGGTATAGCGGGTCTTGCAATCAATCGACCAGAAAGCTATAAGTTTCGATTAGCGTAATAACGACTTAACCCAGATATCCGAATTCTCCGTTGTGTTTATCCTTCGTTTGAGATCTAAATCGCATGTGTTAATACTTTTGGTTAGTTTTCAATCATGCTGAAAAACCCACCTAAGCGAAAGTATAAGAAATATAGGAGGATTAAATTACAAAGAATAATAAGCAAATAATAGATATATTAAGATTTTTATTTCAATGAAGAGCTATTTCAGTAACACCGATTATAATCTCTCGATCAATATTCTCCGCTATACTAAACCTTCTACTACTATCTGTACTAACCTATACTAAAACTTCTCAAGTTTCTAAGATCTCGATATGCCTCTAGCATTCTAAACCACTCGAACCTAAAATGATCAAAGTATTTATCGCGTGGCGTAAAAAATAAAACATTGTACTGTCTGTGCAATCGAAATACTTGAAAAATCCGTATGAAGTCTATCGTACGCTCGTTGTCGATTGGTAGAAGGGCAAGTGGAGCGTTTTAAAAAATTAAGCCGGCGCATCCGTCACAGGAGAAAAGAGAGTCGGAGCCGAGCCGTTTTCCGTATGCCTCGTTTCGTGATATATTTCCGGAAGACGGGCGGAGGGGCGACGGTCTTAGAAATGGAATACTCCACTTTATGTTTTATGCGATAGATCAGCTGGCGCGGCTGTCATACGGAGCACCGCGTCCTGGGGATAAAGTAAGATAGACGGATACCTTCGTGTATGCGGATACGCCGCGGATAAATTCAACGTTACGTCCCGCGGCTTTGCCGTTTTACCTATACCTCCCCCTCCTTCTTCGCCCTCTGCATTTTCCCGGTATATATGTGCACGTTTCGCAGGGGTGCTCAAGCGTCTTGCACGAAAAAATGCGATCAAGGCGCTCCACGTGCCCGAAAATCCTCCACAAACTCTGTTTTTCGCTTCGCAGCGATTTCGTGTTTGAATAAGTAATTTTTGAAAGTTGTTCGATGCTTGGAATTTCCGGATTGAGTTCCTTTTGCAACGCAGAAAAGATCCTCTTTATCAACTACTCGTAATCGAACGTCGTGTCGTAAGTTTCATCGCAAGCAAATTTATCGTTTGGTTAATTAGTAACTTGTTAAGGCACGATATCGCGAGCGAAGTAACGCGTGAGGTTTTATTTAATTTCTTTGTGATTCGAGCATTGCTTCCCAGTTTAAGAACACATTCTGATGGAACATTTAGAAATAAATGTTAATACCCATAAAACAGGCGATACAGAGACCACAGCACTGGCAATCGAGGGGACATAACTCTGGAAGGTTAAAAAATAAGAACATGAAAGAATCGACGTAAGAATACAAAATATGACAGTAAAACGAAGCAATAAACGAACGAATAGCCGATTTAGCAAGAAACAGAAAGGCTCTCTATAACGGGAGAATAATCGAATATAAGCAAGCACCGGATGGTCGGAAATCATGTCCCTTTCGTCGTGAAAGCGTCCAGGTATTTCATTAAGCACAACTCGTACATGCGTATAGTTGAGAGAGAAAGAGAGAGAGAGAGAGAGAGAGAGAGGGTAGGCGAACGTTTAACGAAATATCATCGCATATCGCACAAATGAGTTTCCTCTCCTCCCTGCACGAGCGCGGCACGAAAAATCTCGGTTTGACCCACGCGGTTGTTCCGCATAAAATGTATAGCTTAAGTAAATATCGGGGAAAGGACGCGAGGGTATGGAAGAACCGGGCCAGAAAGCGTAGGTGGGGGCGAGACGCGGAGGGATCGTGGAAATCGTGAAAAATACCGCGGCAGTCTCGAGTATCCTTTCGAGTACGATTAGCGTACTCGTGGCGGCGTTCCGCCGTTATCAATTCTCCGGAGAACGCCAATAAAAGAGACAAAGGTAGCGTCAGAGGGAAAGAGCCATGGAGGGAGACCACCGCGCTCTTCTGCATCCACGTACATACGTCATATTCGGGGTGAGTTTTTGCCTCGCAGCTCCCCGGAACACGGTCGAGCGAGAGGGAAAAGGGGGAAAAACGGACAAGTCGCATGGACAGACAGAGAAAAGAAACCGGTATACGACCGCCACTATATGCCCCTATGTTTTATGCATCCCTCCGTTGGAAGCTGCTCCAAGGTCGATTCCTTCGAGAAGCTATTGCGCCGTCGTTTTGAAACTACGTACGACGATCTCGAATTCCTCCGCGTGTATTATGTAACAGACTTCTCCTTCCATGCCTCGACAGTTGGAGCAGTAATCGGTGTCGTTTAGGGAAAATTCTTAACGAATGTTTTTATTACGAAAGTCGTACACATGTATTTGTTAATCCTTTGGGATTGAGCGATTTGAAATTATTCGATTATTCACTATCCTGGAGATTATCCTGTCAGTGTAGTTTGTTGGTTAATTATGATGTACACGGATTAAAATACAACCGCAAGAAAACATTTAAACAGTTTAACTGTACCGTGCGAATCGTTCATAAATAAGCAATCGACGTAAATGATATTTAAGTGATAATATCTCAAGATTTCATGAATAAAAATTACAATCTTCCTCGCGACATTGTTCCACTGAATTCGTAGATTTGCTAAACCTGTTCTACAGCTTGTCCAGTGGAGATCTTACAATTATACAGAAATCGGATATAAAACTCGTACAAGATTGGGTCAACTCGATCGAGGTTCAAGTTTGCCAAGCAGTTCGAAATTATAATAGCAGCTTGTCCGCCCACTTTGCCCATCTTCCATCGCATTAACAACAAGGCGAAATCTCGGTTCACGCAAAAATCGTTAGGAACTTTATCGTATAATAATTGCACAGGTACGGGGAAAGTTTATGCTGTATAAATCGTCGTTCCGCGGAATCGTCGATCGTTAATACGCACGGCTGCGCTGGTCAAGCGGCTCGGATGATTTTTAACACGAAAAACCGTGATCGTTTTTGTTCGTTAGCCCGTGCCTTTCGATCGGGCTAAATTATAGACTCTTGATTACCTCGAAGTTCGGGCAAGAGGAGGCGAGCAGGGCGGGGTCCTGCAAGAAAGTCGTACACAGACCGCGGACCGATCAACTCCCTTCGAATTGCCAGGTCTGCCTGTTCGTTAGAGGGGCGAGAATGAAGTACTTCGGTGTAAAACGTTAGTTCGTGGCAGTCGGCCGACTTATCGGTCTTGATACAAAGTTACAGGTTGGGAAGGGGGATCGTAAAATCCTGCAGATTTTATTAATGTCTGCTGTCCCGATCCTTCTAGCAATCTGCATCGAAACTTAACGACATTGTAGGGAGAAAAAATACGTTGGCTTTTAACGATCGAATCCTGTCGATCCCCTTTTTTTTAGTGTCTGAAGTAATGTGAGAATCGTTTACGAGTGGGAATATTATGTGTGACGATTTTTAGAGTTTCGTGTGGTGTCAAGTGAAAATTTACGTTATTGTAGAATTGTGGAATATTCTGCGGAATATGTTTATATATAACGAATAATCATAAAATCGCTTAGTAATAAAAATAATATGATCAAAATAAAAATGCGGTGGTAGAGCAAATAGAAGTTGGCGTTAGGTTAGGAAAAGTGGAAAACAAAATAATTCGAGAGCTAAGTAAATTTATTTTATAATAATTTACAATACATTAATGGAATAAAAGTCAACTTGGAAGAAGTTTTAATTTGTAAATAATTGTAGGTATGTTCCATACAGTATTGTGGACATTACGAAGCATTTGAAATAACCGCAACTCTAACCCGCTTATTTTTATTAATGTTTAAGAGTATCGTGTCATTTTATGCAACTGCCGTGAAAGTCGAACAACTAGCAGGCTCGAACTTTTTCGACTGTTTCGGTGATAATTATTACCTCTCGTAAGTTCAAATGGGTCGGGACACCTGATCTATAGATCCAGATTATTAGACGCGTGCAGCTCGGCATTCAGGTCGAGCACCTGCCTCACCTGTTGCTGCAAAACATTATCTCTCCGGCAGCGTTCCGCGGCACTCAGCGCAGTCATCTCTCACCGATAAATGACAGAAACTATTTCGTACCGTTGCTCCTTCTCGACCTGTCGTCCACGGCTTTTTCTGCCGACATAATCCGCTGGAACGATGGTGTTATGTAGAATGTGTGACGTCACGTTAATTATATGTAAACGTGTATATGATTTCAATGTACTCGAATCTATTTTGCTGACGGATTTAATTTTTCAAGTCTTACGGGAGCAATATTTGCGTAAAAAAATACTTTGTGTTACTTTCTGCGTAATACAACCGGTTTAGCAAGCTATTTTTAAATCTTCGAAAGTATAGAAAGATTGCTCGATAGTTAGAGAATTATTATAACTTGAATTATTCGTGCATTTTATAATACAACGATTGTTAAAGAAAGATTATTATAACGAGTTTTTACTACAAAAAGAAAACTCATTTGTAACGTTGATTTTATTCAAGTAATTGTACATACCTTATTTCTTCGAAGTATTATACTATATTGGTTAGTATAATATTCTTTTTAAATTTGCGGGAACTGCTTTCTCATTTGATATAAGTATTATTCAATTTGCAACAAGAAATGACATAACGTTACGTTGTATCTGTTTTATATCTAAAATACACTTTTATTGCGATTGAACTGGCATCGATGTAATAAAAACTGAAATACGTTAGATTCGATAAAAAGTTGATCGAATACAACGAGTTTCTTATTCTTTGCATATCCGAACAAAATTTGCTGGTGTTAAAAAACTTATTTACTTAGTATTTCTGTAGTTATAGTTAGAGGATGCTCGGAGAAACGGAATGTTCTTGGCACTGTCGTTAGTTGTTGAAGTGTCCGCTGCTGGCTGCTGCGGCGCCAGTTGTCAGCAGCATTGTTTCTCGACATCGCAGCTATTCTTTACTCTCTTCAACAACTTTCAACAACACATCTTCGAATGTTTCTGCATTTTTCTCATTCTAATTTCAGAACTGTTCATAATGTTCCGCAATTTTGTATCTTCAGATTTAAATTTATGCACATTAATAATTCGTATTATCGATCGTTAAAAATAGGTCAATATTTCTTCCAGCACACAAATTTCTTAAATAAACAATCTAGTTATCCACGAAAACTTACCCAACATTAAAATGTCCATTATCGTTTATAAAATCCGAAACAACCAAATTAAAATAGCGATATTTTCGGGAAAGATAAATTCTCATTTTGATATAAAATTTTCGTATTAACTCGCACGCATACCGTGAAGTCAGAAAAAGCATCCTCTCTGGATTCGGACGTACATCGAATCAAGAATAAATGTCGTTCCAAGAATAGGAAACGATGGAAGAAAAAGTTCGATGGAAATCAACTTGACCTGGATGATCATGCATGTAACGATCGACTATAATGACGGTCGGGTTGGTGTAAGGGTGAGGAGAATGAATGAGTGGAGAGCGGTTTCGAAACTGAAAGCAAAAAATGCCGATAGCCACGGGTCAGGCTTCGCATAAAGACGAAATTGATTGATGATTAGGAGTTGATAATTAAAAGCGGTGGCCGCGACCGGATTTTGCCGACTTTCTTCGGTTAGTCGAATACTATCGATTGGACGAACCGATTCTAAAGTTGAGAAAAGGATTAGACCGTGGGTTATTGTGCCAGTTTGTTATCGTTCATTGTTCTTTATCTTTATACAAATATTTTTTAGTAACTGACATATTAGCACAGATGGGATTAATGGCGGACTATGCGTCGGTAGAATCGGATAGATTTAGAAGTTTGATAGTTTCACGATACGACGTAGAATTCTGATAATTTTCCTCTGCAAGATATAACTTTGAATTTCTAAGTAAATTTTGTAGAGAATTAGAGAAGTAGATTTTGAATAGACTGGCAAATTTAATTTTCGTATTAACCAGGTATTGTTCAAAGAAGTAATGCTCGAAAGTTTGAACTGTCATATTTCATTTAGATTTTCGCACACGATATTTATTCTCAATGTGTTTAAAACAGTAATAAAAAAAAGCAATCAATTGCATTAAAACATGGTAATAAAAGTACGTTTCACTTAATCTCTCTTTTATTCCTTTCTTGATTCACTTTACAAAAACACTTTATAAAACATTGCTTACATGGAAAACGTTCAGAAAGTTTAGATTGAATACTTTAAACAAAGATTTATGAAAGCAGTGTCTATCAAATCCCTACAATTAGCCTTTTCCTCTTCGAATTCTCGATTACTGCTTCGTGAATGATGAGGGCGTATCGTGTATGCGTAGTAACGGTTTTTGGTATCCCTTTTAATGGCCAAGAATTAGAGGATATGTGGGACCAATGGTTCGCGGACCATACGGTTATTAGAAATGCGAAGGGTCCAGAGAGTCAAAGTCTCTAATGGAAATATAATTGTCGTCGACGTTCGAGAGGCTCATCAGACATTGCCGCATCGAAGCAGATTCACGAAGATCATCGACAAAAAAGTACCAAGGGTGTCTCGAGTTGCATATTACAAAATAGCTCAAAGAACTTGAACGTCAAAGTCATTTAATCTAACTTCGTTTAGTCACTTCTTTCGTCTTTCTACCTTTTCCTATTACCAAGCAACAAAAAACCATCGAACCAACCTATAAAATTAAAAATGATGTGTTTATTTAATTATCGTTTATTCGATATTTATAATCTTTTTGCTGCGTTAGGGGTCGCAAATGTTCATCGAATAAATGGTCTTATTCCCTTAATAAATATCGCTCGTTGGGCAAGCATCGTGACAGTGTCGTTTTCTCGTGGTTGCCAGGCCGTTGCTAAACAAATTCGTTCTGCCCGAAAGACCGTATAAATTATTACGAAAAATTAAATTTATAATCGAGCAACTGACCTTCTATGCAGGACGGCGCTCGTCGGTGCCGTCATTACGAGGCTGGTATCGTATCTTAATACGGGTTGGTTCATCGACCAGTTACCCTTATCGTGACGAACGATCGAGCTTTAATTGGCCGATTCGTCATCCCACGACGAATTTGATTATCAACGTCGACCGAGAAACTTATCGTGGCTGGCTTCTGCACGCGAATGACTCACACTTTAACACATATTGCCCCCCCCCCCAAAGTTTGTAGGAGATGTTGTATATCGAATGGTCAAATTAAGATTTTTTTTTTAATTTCCACATGTTATATATATATTGTGTTTATATATTAATAAGACACGAGACAATTATTTCTTCCTACTATATTGTAATATTGAGAGTTATATCTATATGTTTGGTTTTTAAATTATATCAATCATAGCAACATGTATAGTCTAGCGGATTTTAATTTGGTGCATTATTTCTCTAGATCAATTACTTCATCTATCGTTTTGCTATTTTAGTTAGAAAATTTCCTCTCTTAATATCCATAGCTTGTGTCTCAAATTCGCAATATATATTCCATTTCTTATGCATAGTGCCTCAATTTGGGACAATTAATTTTCTAACTTTGCAACATCCAATTATATTGTTATCGCATAAGTGTTTCATAAACATGTTCTCGATATTTCCCTTTACCTCTTTATACGCAGAACATATTACAATTCACCAAGTCTGAGCTAATTAGCACATAAAACGGCCGCACGAAATTCGTGTTTAATTAATATGCGAAGATTTAATTGCAAATGCGAAGAAATTAAGCAAAAAATATGCAAATGCATAGAATGTGGAAATTCAGATACGTATAATGATAACATAAATCTCGAAGCTGCGCGTAAGGCTAATGTTTGGCATCGACATACTGAGAGGGAGCCGATCGTCGCGGCTAATGCCGATTTGATGAAATTATAATACCACGGGACCGTTGGACTGTCAAATGATCGGTCATTAGGTGCGCAGCTTTCAATTTCGGCACGCTCGACTGATGTCAATATAATAGTGCAATTCTTCGAATAGTGAACTTTAGAAGTCAATGAAAATTACACGTGACCACGTGTAAAAGTTCAATTTGCGTGTTATAGCTTGCTTTAACGACTATCGTTATTTGTTATGGAGATTTCGAAATGCCCATAAGTTAATGTTTGCTGCTCTCGAATGCGGTTATCAAATTTCAAACTATAAACTCCAGTTCGTTCGATTCTTCTGGTCTTCGCTCTGCTGTACTATGCAAATTAAATAGGCATTATTGCCGCACGTTAAAGTTCTAAAAGTTATGATGTACGGAGTGTCCTAGAAAATTGTTACAAATTTGATGCATTCCATTCAGAAGATTCAGTGATACATTAAACTGTCTGTTAATGTGTGAATATTCACCGACATATCGTTCAATGTATGTTTAATCCGCAGCAAGTGTTTAGTCTGCTATGGATTTATAGCCATAAAAGAATTAAGGAGTTGCAAGAAAACAAAGGCGCTTTGTACGTTGAGCAAAATTGTATAACGTTTGTCAGTTTTATGATTCAATATGTTGCGATGCGATTTTTTAATAATAAAGTACATTTCTTGTAACTCTCCGACAGTACAATGTATCTATAGCAACAAAGTAATACGCGTATCTCTTCTGCTAACTCATATCGATTATTTATATTTCACGAATGACATTTAGTCTCAAAAATACTTTCTTCGTTATCAAACAACGCTTTCTACATATTTTAATTATTACCAGATTTTTTCACAATTTCCACTGAAACATATTTCCTCTATCGACTGTATCTGCTACAAGTAGATTGCATCAATTTGTCATCAAAGTTACAGAGGCGCCCCGTATAATAGCCACTAGCCAAACGCGATAAACAAAGCAACTACCAATCAACGGATAAAACCGAACGACACGGTGGCACGATTAAAATGGATCGTAACGAATTTGTATCCAGGGCCGATAATTGGTCGGGACGTGTTTGTACGATAGTAAAAACCAGCAATCGACGACAATGGTCGTTTTAATTAGCACAGTCTGCATAGCAACTAGATCTTCATTGTCGGCTCTTTTCATTGCGATCCACGCTTGTGAGCGTACAGTTCATAAACCGGCGATTTATCGCCGTGAAATTCGCGCGCCGCGTAAAACAATTCCGCATATAAATATCGAATATTTAAAGGCAGATAAGAGTGGCAATCCCGGCGGGCAATTAACGCTCGTGCAGACGCGACGCACGTGCGCGAGACCGTGCATTTTCGAACGAATCGACCTGCATTCGAATCACGAGCAAAGTTACTGCATTTAAGGGAGCATTAATCTGTTTTCGGGAAACCGCGCGTAAATTTCGCCAGCCTGCTTTTCCCCCCTCTCCTCGGTCTAGCAATGAACGTCGTGGAGAGTTAGCTACGTGCCCGCGCCATACGTTCTTCCCTCCTCTTTTTTCCCTTGGTTTTATATTTTTTCCTTCGTTTTTTTTTTTTTTTTTTGCAAGCTGTATCAGTTGATATGCAAATGGTCGCGAGTCCATGGCCAAAGGCAGATAAAATATTTTATTCGCGGAACGAATGGCGGGCAAAGACCGGGGGAAAAAGTGCGACTCTCTTGTTAATCAATTTTTGATGGACTGGGACCCGCTGCAGCCGCATAAACATTCGTTAACGCTCGCAACCGTTATTGTTTGCCAGCGTTGATGGACCGCTGCGACGTTCGTCGTTTGAGAACCACCATTTTTTTTTCCACCTGGCTCTGCTTCCTATTTTCGAAATATTCGGAGAGCAGGCAGCTCGCTGAGAAGTGGATCGTTTCTATTAATTTTATATTAGATCGCTTCTATAAATTTTTACTGCGTACTTTGAATACACAATTTTTGATAATCTGAATCAAATATTAGTAGGTATATACAGTAACACATAAAAAGGGAGTTTAAACTTTTGCATAATACTATACGTAGTATCATCTAGTATGAGAGAATCGTAGCTCGCGATACTTGCGAGTAACGAACTTTCAGTTATCGTTACTTACTGTAAACAATCGCTGCGTTCCCCTGCGCAGTCGTAAAGCGTTGCATTTCGAGGCGATAATTTTTTATTCGAGTTTTACTCGAACAACGATGATCGAGCCGCGTTAAAGACACAGCTCGCCTGTAAAATCTGAAGCAGGCCGCGCCCTATATTTTTTTATTAGGCCACCCCCACCGGCCAAGGAGATCCGTAATAAAGTTACGAAGTTATTTCCAGTTGATTATCGTAAAAATTTCAGAGCACTCGACGATATGCTCTTCTAGGACGATCAGTTAAAAAACGCCATTTTGATAGCGTTCCTATGGTAGATAATAAGTGGATAAATTTCATGGATCTTCAGCCAACGCTTATGATTACAGATCTTTATGCAAATTCGTGTTTTTTTTAGAAGTAAATAACGAAAATGGATGCAAGTAGTGACTTGTTTTGTTCGTTAAATATTATGGAGTGTATTTTGCTTTGAATATTTTATATGTTTTTCATACATTCTAAATTTCTGATAAATTCATAATTGTCGCGTTTTGATAGCGAAGAATTTGGAAAATTGTTTTAACTGTCTTAAATATATACAAAGAAATTAAGCAGCGTGATATCGTGTAGAATTCTATTGAACATATCGAAATACCGATGAATGTTTACGAATTAGGTATTTATAATTAAATAGTCCGTCTGTCGTTTATTGAATGTAACGAACAGGTGCTGGTGTCAGGTGGAAATTATTTCCGAGCGAAATCTTGCTGGCTGCGTATTGAAATTCGAAAATCGAACTGCTGGGTAAACCGCAGGTGTCCGTTCAAATTACACTTTTAATCGCTGTGCTGGAATTCGTAGAAACTTTTCATGGATTCAATAAGAACTAGATATACGTAGAGATATACTTATTATGGATGTCCACTCGCCCAAAATCTCAGAAACTTAAAATCTCGTTTACGTTATTCAAATAATAGGAAATTTTCACAGTCGAATGGAAGTTGGAAAATCGAAAATCCACAGAATTAAACAAAATACCAAAACCGTACAATCTTTTTACAATTATTTAAAAGACAAGAAGAATTTACAAGAATGTCAATTTCCATTATGCGAACAATAGAAACCTTCGTGTTCAAATGGAAACTGAAAAATCAGAATCTCCAAGAACTAACTAAATGAAAAATTCCAAAAGCCCATTGTCTGCTATCCATTACTCGAACAATAAGAAATCATATCATTCAAGTGTGAAGTAAAAGATCAAAACTTCCTTCCAAAAAAGGAAAAAACCAGAAACCTAAAATTTCTTCTCCATTATCCGAAAGATAGGGAACTGCGAGTTCAAGTAGAAGCAGAAGGAATCGGAACTACCGAGAAACTAGAGAAAAAAATACCCTTAAATCCAAACATTTCTTTTCCATAATTCGATAGAAAACCTCGCCAGAGTCGAAGTGTAAGTCTCGGAATCGGAACTTCTTCTTCTCGGCACCGTTGAAAAGAAGAGAGCCAAAGGACCAAGGGGATCGTTGATTGCAAAATAATTGAACGGTCTGTGCGATCGGTCGGTCTCGAATCTATCGGTCTGATTGGCTGGAACCTGGGCCGGGCGCAGGGGGGCGCGGGTCTGGTAATGCGTTTTTAAAGACCAGTCCTTCGTGTGTGGACTTGAGAGGGCGGGAGCAACGCGAGAAGCATCGATGCGGCCGGGTTTCATCGTTGATGGATCACCGGCACCGATCGGGCACCTCCAAACTAATCAATAATCATGCTCCTTCGACCGGCAGCTATTACCTAGCCCGCAGCGGCGGGATCATCATTTCTCTTGGTCCCCCTCGGTTTCTTCGTCTGCGAGCGCGGAGCCGCGCGCGGAGTAATGACAAGTTATCATTATAAACGTATTACGCCGGGGCCTCGGTCGCTTCACCTGGTTCTCCTTCTCGAGATCTTTTCCCTGAACCAAGATAACGACGCTTCCGCGCAGATACCTATCTACCGGTTTCTACGGCCGCAGCTGATCGGTTGCTCAATCGGCCACGCTCGAGGGAGTACGGTGAGTTCGTCGAGAGACGATTTCACCTGTTGCGGGTTATCGAGTGTGATCGATATTATCGCCGACCGTAACGGTCTCGCTCGCGACGGGAATCCGCTGATCACGGGAACGCCCGAGTTTCCATCGATATTCATCATTAGGAACAGCTGGTCACGCGTGTTACGTTCCATCGACGCAAGCTTTAGCCTCTTACGTTCCTTTTATCGTCGTCTTTCAATCGGATTTTTCTATGAGTAGAAAGTTCTTTAGGCTTGAGAAACGCCAAGCAAGAATCTTTTTCAATACGCGAGGTTTTTCACTTCAATTTTATATCGAAACGTTAACAATTCTTTATTTTTTGGAAAATCACGAGAGCCTTTGTTTTCTTTAAGATAGATAATATATGTATTCTTGACGAATCTTGAAATTTTGGTGGTTATTTCTGAGTGTAAGATATTGTTGTTTTAAAACTCTGTTTCATTTGCGATTACGAAGGAGAGATGTTCGTAGGGTTTTCAAAGAAGGTGAACTTGATTCTTGGAACGAATTTGCGAACCACTGCTAATACACTGGGAGTCCCCAGAGGCGAGATGTAATATCGACTGCAAGCTAAAGCGCAGAGCGACTACATATTGCACTAAAGTGCACGCTAAACACGTGCTGCGCCTATGGTGTGTACCTGTGATAATTTGCAAGCAAAGCTAAGCATCACCAAAGACCGCCCCTGCTTGGGGATCGACCGCGAACTTTTTCGCGGGACGACAGTATGACTGAGCACGTACTTGTGTCGACTCGAAAGAAAATGTTCTACTATTTATTAGCCGGTTGCTCCGCCAACGTCTTATTCATTTTCAACTAGCATTTTCAGCCAACATTTTCAACAACCATCGCGATACTATCTGATTTTTCGAGTTACAGCGACGAACCTACTCTTACCTATGGAACATTCGTGTGTTTTCAAATTTGTTAAATTAGTAAGTTACTAGAAACTATTCAGCGATTCTTGAATTCTTGTGATGGTCATCGTTACATGTGTAAGGTTTTGAAGTAGAATTATTATTTTCATCAATTATCGATAAAGTTTATGAAGAATTTTACGTATTTTTAAATGCAAAAATGTTTCTATGGAATCTCATATCCACTGAAAAATAGATCGATAAATTATAGATAAATATTAAATATGAAATAATTTGCAAATGGAAGAATTAAGATAAGTTTCTAAAAAGGCCATAAAAACACAATACTTTACACAATGGTTTACTTTGCAATATAACTAGCACTATATAATTATATAATTACTATACAGTAATTACAACTATACATTATTATTATATTATGTAATTATATTACATATATATTACATATATATTATTATATATTATGTAATTACATTACAACTATATAATTGTTAGCTGCATTTTGTAAACTTAATGTAATATTTATCTTGAATCTACTAATTATCCAGTGACTTATGAAACGAAAACAAACGTTAAATAATTTCTATTTCGTCACAATGAATTATCAAGCGATTTCAAAGCGGTCTTGATTTAACCCATATTAGAGTAGCCACAAGCACGCCGAAAAGCCATAACATCTATGCGCGGTGGAAGATATTATTCTGCAAATTTAACCGGTCAGTGATCAATCAAATTTCAGCATTAATAAGCGGCGGTCGTTTTCATTTTCCGGATGAGTAATTCTCCAAAGAATATCGTAGATAGCAAACAACATGGCGATCCAATAATACGATAATGCCGGTTGATAATCCCGTTGAAAAATTAATCGGGCACACGTTTAATCCTCTCGTTGTTCAACTCGATCGTTCAATTCTAATTACCTTGGAAAATCGGCTCTCGTCGCGAGACCTATCGGGAAAGCGGATCCAATTAAGTCGGAAACAAACATCGCCCATCCTCGATGGAAATGCACCGTGCGTCCCAATGAACCAGAGACTTTCCAAGATACGTGGTAAGCATTTTTATACTACCCACTATCGAGCATAAGTATTTGAACATGACACTTCTGCACGATAATTGACCGATTAATAATATTAGTAAACTGACAAATTAAAAGTTGTAGATTTTATATAGATTTTTCTTTAGTCAAATAACGGTTCAAGTAAATGATCAGGTAATTTGTAATTTGTTAAATTTACTCTTACTATATTATTTGTTTTGTTATCAAACGTGTCACTGTTGCGCAAAGGTATTTACATAATATCAGCAATTAGTAACATGATTTGTAAAATTTGCAAAATGTCGCCAATAATATTAATTAACATTTTTGTTATATTATGAAAGTTATTGTTAAAATACGTTTCTCTATCGTTAATTTCTTGCCTCTTACCATAATTGCAAGATTTTTTCATAATCGAATTTCACAACTTATATGACGAATTACTTAACACGACTCGAACGTGTTAGTGACTCAAATAACGCTACATCACCCTATCTTACGTATTTGCAATAATGTGGAAGTCTGAAAATACTTATGGACGGTAGTGTACGTAGAGACGAGAGGTCGCGTGATTTTCATCGCTGCAGCGCGACAAGTGGAATTTAATTTAGCCCGGTGGCGGTGCTCGAATGATACATCGATACCCTTTGGCGCGGCTTGGATGCAAATCCGGTTCGGGAAACCATAACCACGAACGGAAGGGGGCAAACACAACGAGGGAAAAGCGTGCAGAGGCACTCTTTAGTGGCGTAACGGGGATGGTGAAACGAGGAAGGGAAATAGCTCGACATTCGATAGCTTATAAAGAGCCGAAGCGAGAAGCTATGACAAGGTGAAAATGCAGTAATAAAACCAGCGGACGGGCTTCCTCTGCTTCCTTCGTTATCAGTTCTCACTCATCCCCTTTCCAGCCGGGGCGTTGCAATATCGATGAAAGCTTGGATGTATTGTAAGCTCGTCCGCGAACAGAACCCGCCGCCGCAGATTCACAGGGAGTTGTCAGGGTATGGGAAAGCCATCAATTTCAATGGGCTTTGAAAACCGAACTACTTGTTGCATGCCCACCCCTCCCCCTGTTTTCCCTCCCTCTTACTTCTCCCTTTCCGGAACCGTTCGCTCACCCTCCTCTCGATACGCGAGCCGATAGCTTCCCCCGGGAACGATGCCTGTGAACCGTCCCGAACGCGTTTCCTTCCTCCGATCCCGGGACCCAACCCTCCTCTTTTCACGCTGAATCGTCCAACCGATATTCCTCACTTCGACGTTATCGCGCGCATATTACGGTCCGCGAAAAATGAACGTCAATTTGCGAAGGTACTTGACAAGCACCTGTGATTTTCTTTACAATCTTGATAGCATTTGAAGTGAAATTACAACGGTGTCAATACGAATTTTTATTTGAGCAACGCGTATTACTTAAATGTATAGCTTTCGTAGAAAAATCCCTCGATCATATTCGTCTCAAGTAGTCATCATATAAAATATACATATAGTTTGTTTGAGAATTATAATGGTGTAAATCAGATCATGGCTAATCTTCATAAAACAGAGCGTTGTCTGTTTATTATTACAAAATCTCATTACGTTTTTTCAAGTCATGAGGATGTATCCCGACAGAGAATAAAATTATAACTTAATTAGTTATGAAACTAATGCACGGTGGAATTAAAAGGACGACGTTTCTAAGACTTGAGGAACACACATAAATTTTATATTAAAATTCTCAAAATCTCCAACTGCTACAATTTTTAGCTCGCCATATGCTAATAGCGAAATATCTATATGGTAACTTAATTTTGTATATTCCCAATTTTCTGACATAGTGATATCTATATATTCGAACTTGCCAGTTTATTATATTTCGGATCACTTATTATCGGGCCATCCTAGGCACCTAGCAGCTGACGATGAACTCATCAAGGACGTAGAACAATAAACTGTAAAACCCATAAAAAATGATGTCGAAATTTGAATATCTTGGCTCGTGCAAATACGAAGCAATCACGAAGCAATCACGGACCAATTAAACACACCTCTGTCTATTGGAACGAATCTGCAGTGCAAATGATATTATAGTCCGCGTGGAGGAACACGTGTACACACGCATAAGGCCCGGTTCGATACAGTTACCACGTAATTATAAGAAGCCACGTAGATCAGACTAGACAATGGATGATCAGAATATTCCCACGTTAGCATTAACAGCGCTTTTAATTCGCCCAACTAATAGCACTGTTGATTATTCTGCTATCCTAGGCCAATTAACGACGTTCCGCGGTAGAACATCAAATCTACTCGGTCAGTGATTAAAAACAAAGGCAAAATCGCGACGCTGTTCATCGACATCCTGCAACCTGTCATCCCCCTCGTTACGTTTGCCTCGCGATGTATATCAGCATGGAATAAGGAAGATACCGTAACTTGTTCCAGTGAAACCTATTCCTGGATCGAGCGAACCAATTCTTCCAGACAATAGCGCATGAATAATGCGGACGCCTTTGCACGACCGCGACATCATGCGGTTCTTGTAGAAAAATGTCCTATTAATATTGCATCGATCGGTATTATCTGCTTTAATATCGGAATATTTATGGCAGAATTATTACATTAATTTCAAGATTAGCCAGCGTAGTCGAAATGAAGTTGCTAATGGTAACTGATACTATGAGTTACGTAGAGTTACAGATAGCTGGAATTTGGAACATATTTGGAGAAAACGGTGACATACTTGCAAGTTTAAGGAATTACGCATTGTGTAGAATATATCGAATTATTTTACAGTGTCAGTTACGACAGACAAATCTTGGGGAATCAATTTTACAACAATCAAATGTAACAAATAAGGTATAACATAACATCATTTCCTCGAAACGAAAATTCCAAAATGCGAAGGAGGGGCGAAAGTGAGTCGTCGAGTTCATCGTCTCGAGACAGAAATCATTTTATCGCCGCAAAATTCAACTTTTACCCAAAAACATTCCAGAGTTCATTTCTTCCTGAAACAACCTCCGTTAGAAAAGATACAATGACTTCTAATACCTGTATCAAACAAAAGGATCTTGTATATTATTCCAGAAAGTTACAACCTATTAAGTAAACCTATTAAATGAAAGTTAGAACTTATGGAAAAATTGATCATTTCAGCGTAAATAGGGCAAGGTGCCTCGATCACATGCGATCGTGGTTTTGCTGGTTTTTGCTATGGACCAGACTGGGGGACATTCGATCGATGAGCCCGATTCGCGTATAGACTCGGTGAGGTTGGGGTGAGTCTTGGTGGGAAGAGGTTGTGCAGACTGTGGGGAAGCTTGTGCACAGTTCACCCCCGACTGATATCGAGGTGGTTACGCGAAGCTTCCACGTTAATCACATATCCACACACACGAGTACCCGCTGTTTGTTTACCCACTGACGGCTCTAATGAATAGCAAAATCGAGCCGCTACGTTACGCATCCTTTCTCCCTTCTGCAGCGATGGTGTGTTGTCTGTGTGTCCCCGTGCTTTCGTGTCGCCATTGATAACCTCCAGGCGAGAATTACGCGCACCGGTGCAACTATATTGGCCGCAAAGATGAACGGTCCCCGCTCGAAATCGCGAGATATTCCGCCGTTACTGATTTATTACCGGATATTCGATTCTGTGCGTCAGTTTCCCGATCGGTCACGTTTAAATCCCGTGACTCGGCAGTGAAGAATCGTTACTTCATATTGTCACGGTGTTTCTGAATTTATAGAAAGGGTTAGCGACGATGGTACACTGGAAGTCCGTTTATTCGAGCTCCGTTTATTGGACAATTTAATTAACGCACGACTAATTGAACGTTTGCCGATTGAAACCACTTGAACTGAACCTGCAGTCTTATTATGTAACGAGAAGAATTAGTGAAATCTTATTATTTATATATGAGTTTGAATTATATAAGTTGCTGATCCTCCGACAGGTTCAGATAAATACAGTTCTACGGTATTTGATGACTTGTTTAATACTTACGAGAAGAAATGGTAGAAAATATCTTTATGCTTTGTTACACTACTTACAAATATAAAATATATTATTAAACAAGTAAATAAGAATGTTATTAAAAATTATAAGAAGGAAACCTATCAAGCGAATAAGTAAACCAGTAAATCCGTGCGAAGCGAAGCGGACATAGCAGAAATCAGTATAAATCCGTTCCGATCGGAGGAAGCCAAAGCGAAGAGGGAGCCTCGATCGTTGGGAACACGGATCCCTGCAAGAATTTTCGCCAATCTTCCACTCAATATCCGGACTTTTATATCTACAAGGTATTGAGGAACGAGCCGGGTTCGGAAGAGAGGAAAAGCTGCCCTCCTTTTCGGATATTCTTTCAATATCGAGGGGAATCTTTAAGTGGCCTCGCTAGCAACAGGTTGTAAATCCGTTTTTTAAGGGATTCGCTGGCACCGTTCGGTTTGAGGTCGCGAGGGTGAAGGAAATTCCTTCGGGAGAATTCCTCTTTCCTTCCTTTCTAAGTCGCAAACAGCTTCTCTCTTCTCGTCTAGACACGAGCCAGTCGACCATCGCACGTTTTCCAATCACGCAATTTCCATCCCCTTTGACTGGGTTGGGAAAACCGGATTTCCTGATACTGGGAACCACTTGTGCAGAATGTATAGGAAGGATTGCCCCTCGAGCAGGATGTTCTTTTGTAACCTGACAACTTTGTTTAAACGAGAAACCCCTTGTAACAAACTGGAACGCGCACTAGGGAGTTTGATGTTTACGGGATCGTAAATTTTTTTAACGAACTCTCTTGCTACGTTGAGAATGCATCGCATTATACCTCGTGATTATCGCGAGGAGTGTAAATCGCGTTTCGGTTGTATGCGTTTAGTAGGTTTCAAAACGCAACGTGTGCGAAAAAATGCATTGTGAATATTCTTGTAAGTACTTTGTATATCAATGAGATGTTAATGTAGCGGCAAGTTAGTCTAAACCTGCTCTAAAAGAGGAGTCCGTAGGAAAAATGTTAAATTGAATAAATTCCACTTGGCTTTTCATTCCTTTTTTATTAAAATTTACGTTTATGAATTTATATGATAATTAAATAATCCTTAAGAAAATGTGTTGCTTTCACAGTCTGGTTTGTCTCAATAATGAAAATAATATTTAAAGAATAATATTTAGGTGACAACAAATTGCTTTAAATTCCATTTCTCCAATTGTTTTCGTAAAAATATCAACTTACACGTACTAGTATATTACACGAGATATCGTTGGAACAAAACTTTCTATAAAATATATGCTTTCTGCAGGTCGAAGATCGACACAATCGAGAAATAACCTGCCTGCAACAATTGCAGGTAGATCGGAAACGCGTTGCTCGACAATTCCCTTGGACAATAAGCATGAAATAACATTTAACTAGCCGTGGTGGCTTGACCGACAAATTACGCGGAATAATCGAGGAAAAGAGACTAAATCATCGGTATAGTGGAGGGGACATTGAAGAGTCCAGTCAAAGAGAAAGAGAAAGAGCCTTTTGTGAGACCGGATGCTTGGCAATCATTTATTTTATATTAATCATAGCCGGGGCAGGAAGAAGGGCGGACGAGTTTTACGCGGCACTAGACACAATCCGAAAAAGCAATAGCTCGGTCAGGCAGCGGATGAAAGAATCTGAGCCGTGCTCGTTCGGTTTTCGAGCGTTGTCTACGAGAAAAGAGTCGGTGCATGTCATTAGCTATGATGGGGCACCCGGATGCCCTCCAAGGAGGAAGCCGCTTTCATGGAAGACGTGTACGTGGATTGACAGATTCCTGTGCGCCATTGTTGTCGCAGTCATGCCCGTTGCCCTCTTGGAATCGCTCCTCACGCGTGTTCCGTCTTTTGTACAACGATTTACTTTGTCGTTGAGATGTTGGCATTTTTCTATTTAATATGATTCTTGAAATAGTGATGCAGACATGGTAACGTGTATGTGTGTATAAATTAATAAATTCAAAAGAAAGATTTTTTTATTGTTTAAATATTAGATATAATTAGTAGATACTTCAGTTGAAATATTTTGTACATTTCTGTATAATATTTATCGTTCTATACATTTTTGCACGTTTCAATTTCACGTAAATGCATAAACGTCTGCAGTTTAATAATTAATTGAAGGATCGATGAATATTTGTATTTTAGCTCTTAACTGAAGTACAACGATAAAATGGCATGTGGTCTTATTGAAATTCTATTAAAAGAACCTGATCGTGAAGTAATATTATGCAGGAGTTACGTTAATAATACATGGAATGAGGAAGAAGCAATGTGGCTGAATAGTACGTCTCATTCTACTTAGAAACTACTATTCGTCCATGAAAGAATTTAGTTTGAAAGAAACGAGAATATTTTGTTTCACTGGGAATTAGAATAACAATTTTAGTGGCATGGATATTGCTATGATTAACTTTCTTGTAAACGTATCTTTTTTTCTTTCTTTTTCTTCTGTAGAAGTAATACATTTTCTATGATTTGTCTTATAATTCGTTGCCTTAAACAATTCTTCTTAACTCATATACATATAATTTTCTACCATATAGTATCAAATTGAGCTAAAATAAAGCATTCTATTCCATAGCAGTCCAATCTTGTCATAATTAGTTTAATAAAATCAGCATAGGTATATCAAGAATATCTTAATTAACAGAAGTATTCGAATCGGATTTCCACGAAGGGAAACTATGATGGCATCGATTCCGAGACCTCGTTAAGGTTCCCAACATTGTGAAAGTGAAGGAGGAGTGGTTTTCTCGGAGGTGTCTGCAAGATTTCAAGGGCGGAGTTTCTGCCGCGATCGCAGCTTCTCCCGCAAAACCGGTCGTTATCCGTCGGTTATTGATTGGCCCTCGTTAGTGCCAGTTATTTGTTTTGCAGAGTGTGAGAACCGGAACTACTAATCACTTGTCTTTAATCCTTACCCGTGCAGACATCACTTTGCTGGACCTTCTAATTTTCCACCCGTTCGATGCAATTCGCGTTTTAAGTTTCTCTCCTCTCGCTGCCAGCAACACTCTACTACAACTTGAAGGTTGTTTTAAACGAATCTTTTGTACGTCGTTTAACCGAGTTTCACGAAACACCCCTTTCATCAAGTGTCATTTTATAAAACCACTTGTGCTCAACCAGTTGAACTGTGCTCGATAAACTATGTAATTTGTGGCGTATAACGTTAAATGTGTGATGTATAATGTGAAAAAGTAAGTTCGTTTAGTAATTCTCTTTGCCTATGGAAGTAACAAAAATATTTGTATTAATGTAAACTCGAAAGGTTTTGAATATCTAAGATAGGAGAAAATATTTTTTGCGTTAAAATTATCGTTACGGAGACAAGATTAATAGAACAACATAAACACGCTTCTTTTTAATGAAACTCCTAAAAATGATTAGAGAACAAACGAAACCAATACTACAATCAACTTATTGGAATATACGCTAAACTAATCATCAACTCTTTCCTACGCTTCTCGGAAATCGAATTGGTCCAACTGTAAATTTCTCAACTTCATTGCGTACAATGAATATCCAAATTTCAGGAAGCAAACGATTTACTTCTATAATTTAATTTATCAGAAGGAAATGACAGAAATAAATGAATTCCAAGGTAGAATTAAAAAGTATTGTTTGTAACGTTAGTTTTTTCTATGCATAATCTACGAAGTTCATCGTTGTGGCTTTTGAACGTTTCATATAGAAAATTGCATCTGATAAATATCTGTGGCAATCGAAGGATTAATGAACGAAAGACACGCGATGTACCACGTATAGCGTCATGGATTTTCCAGCGTTTTGGAGCGGGAACACGGACAGTTTTTCTCACACTTTTCCACATGGGCCCCGGTACTTTGCGTGGCTTCTTCAGAAAATTACTTCTGCCCGTGGCTTTAATGCGCGACCAGTCAGGACACCAGGGTGGACAGGATATGACCTCCCTGTAGAGCGTCCCTTCGCGGGATCTGGCATGTATGCCGAAATGAGCCCACTTTGACTGTTCAACCACTATTGCGAGCCAAGCCGACGCCGCTCATCTCGGAAATTACTTCCGCTCGGACATTGTTGTTGCCATCTGCGTTTGCAGTGTATGCAAAGGACTCGATTTGGCAAGGAAGGCTCAAGGAAACCGCTATCTTTACCTTCCGATGTTTGTCGTCCGTCTTTGCTCTTCGAAGTTTCGTTGTACGTTTCTTGGCGACTTTCATAGACATCGATTCGTATGTAGGTGTATTATAGCTTTGGAAGATTCATATTTTGGAACAAGTCGAATGAATCTAACGACAATTATAGGAATCGAATTGCTACTGAGCATTAAGTTATATCAAAGACGTAATCGAAACAACATTCCCTGTACTCGTACGTTTTTATTGAAATTTAATCTGAATATAATCATGACCATAGCCAATGGCAGTCGTTTGTTATATTTGTTATGTTCCGTTCCTTGCGTGCAATAGTTTAGGAACAATGGAAATTGTCGAGAAAGTTTACAAATAAATTGTTTCAATATCCTTTTCATTCGCTAGAATCTGTTATCTTCTCTACTCTTACGTAATTTACCATTCTAACTCATCGACCATGAAGGATAAGTATAAAGAAGTATAAAATTAAGTACAAACAGAATTGTAAATCGCGATGCCAATTATCAAATTTAACACTGGCTATCGAAATTACTCGAAACAGGCTGTCTGAAATCCCTGTATTTCGATGGAAGGTGTGCACAAGCAACAAGAACCGGTGGACATGATTCGGCAAGAAATTTCTCGGCCGTGGTTATGTCAAGAGGGACGATGACTGGTCGCTTTCTGATGCACGTGACTGCAGGACAATGAATCTTTTCTCGCCTCGACGACGTACCAATCACTGCCCTGTCACAATACGATCGACCGTGATCATTCATGAATGAGGCGAGAGTGACGACGCGCGGCTACTGTGCGCTTGAGAAGGGATCCTCTCTATTCACAGCTTTAAAACGTAGTCACGATCTCGCGCGTGATCGTGATTTCGTGTTCTGGATTTGTTGCGTGGATCATCGTGAATCCTCGCCTACCGACGATGACAAATCAACCGACTCGATTATTTGTTGACTGGAACAAGGGTGCAACGAAATCTATTAGGTCGTCGCGTGAGTTGTTTGAGTCGCTTTTTATAATTAGCTTCTAATCTTTATATGTACAAATAGAACTCACAGAGAATTTTTTCAGACTCACAGATTGCTGGTTACTTAAAAGGATCACGTGTAAATGAATAATTTACGAGAAATAAATTAATATATAATAAAATATTGAAACGATCGATGAGGATTACAAATTGTATATTTAGCATATCAAGTCAAGCTGTGTAATTTTTTTAACGCTAAATCGATATCCTTATTCTCTAAGAAGAAGCTTTCATATTATGCTATATCTGGTTCTTAGTATTACGTACTGTTCAAAAGACTGCTTAATAATATTACGACTGAACTGACTAAAACAAAATGTAATAATAAATTACCAGTGCCTTCCATATTTTCATTTTTTGATAGAAACTACATATTACGGCCACTACTCAGGGAAAATGTATAAAACATTAATATGCCATTTGGTCAGTTGGAAAACGCGCAGTCTTGCAACGCGCACTTGGAAGCTGGGCAGAGCGAAGTCGATGCGACATGCTCGTCTCCCAAAGAAAGCAGGAAAGGCGACGCGAATTTAAAATGCATACACCCGGGGCCATAATTCGATTAACCTAAGCGAAAATGCACTCGTTTGTAGCGTGCATATATAACAAATGAAATCTCCTGCATAGTAATTCCATTCGGAATACGAAAGTGGAGGATGCGCCGCGGGGTCGTAGCTACGTACGACGTCGGACACGGAGGGTTGGAGGGTGGTCTGCTAGAGAGAGAGAGAGAGTGGGTGGCTGTGCTGGCGGTAGAGAGGGCGGATTAAAAATGTAATCCAATAATAACGCGTCTCTGGTGCCCGTGGAAGTACGTACGTACATATAGTATGTACCAAGATAGTGGCGTAGAAATAAGGGATGCACGGGTCGTCCAGGGTTTCTTTCTCAAACATAATTACTCCGTTCGTTGCTACATACAAACTATACATTTACCCTCATCGATCGTTTCATTTCTTTAAATTTCTATCCCGAAATTATTTTTTCTCTAATCAAAGATTCTCTTCTATCTCAAATATATTTTTCTTGTAAAATAAAATTTTCGACACCTTTTTCCAATTAACGTATATATAATTATACACTTGGCATGTGAATATTACAATTGTTAGAAGTCGATTGCCAGAAGTGAGAGGTAAAGAAGTTCCGCGAATAGCAAGTGCCCCGAGGAATCCAACGAACTAGGTACAGCACTGCGCGAGCATTTCCTCATGCCTCGGCATGTCTATGTGCGGAGTACGTGCCAGCACCTACGTATATCTGTAATGCCGGTAGGTACACCCCCGGATGAATCTTGAGGCAGTGAAAATATCACGATGTCCGCTGCCACCGGAGCGTAGCTGGCCGAGGGGATGAGCTGAAACGGGTAGATGGAGTCCATTAGCAGACCAGTGAGGATGTGTGCGATTATACACCCCTCTCGACAGTCCACTCAATAATGCATCATCCTTCTCTATTCGAGGACCTCAAGCCCCGTCCATATATGACCACTCGGGAAGACTGTTCCTTCCCGGTACCACCTCCTCCTCACCCTCTTGCCTACCTCCTTCTCCACTGGTCACCACCTCCCTTCGAGCGTGGGTCCACCTTCTGTGCACGGCGCCGCGGCTGCTTATTACTGCCGCAGCTTTGATTTGCGAGGGGTGGCAGGGGGCTGGCGAGCCACCGGCCTGGGGCTGCTTCGTGTGTTTCAAAGAAAAACCACGCTCGCGCTACGTGCTTTCCAGATTCAAGTTTCGGTAATGGGCGACGTTGTTTAATACCAGTGGCTGTGTTTCGTTCGAGTCTCGCGTCAAAAATACTGTCACGTTTCAACGTAAGCCAGCTCGTTATTCTTTTAACGGCCGCACAAAGTAATTTGCACACCATTGAACCCATCAATTTATAAATGACAAAGAATTAAACAAATGTCGATAACATCGAACTATTACCATTCGATTCTCTAGTTCCTCGTTTGCACCACAAGAAAATGTAAAACCGCTACAACATAAACTACATATCGAGTTTAATTCCTTAATGTATGATTTCGCTTGAAAATAATTGATCCTCATTGAGGCAACTCGCTCGATTCGGCGAACTACACATCTCTGGCAAAATGCTCTCCAATGTGAGACGATACTGAAATAATACTTGATACAGCTGGTACCTGGAAGAGAAATTCGCTCGACTGAAGTGCTCCGCCTCTCCCCGTTGGCCCGCGCAGATTAACGGCTAATCCGTACAGGAACGAGGAATTGTTGAGAGAAAAGCAGAAATGCTAATCTCTCGATGGGTATCCCTGGGATACCTACGCACTACGAAGTCTTCCATTTTCGCGTGTGTCATGGTCTCGCGTGTCGGTGTCTTGGTTACATCGACGACCACCAGGATTCCGAAAGATACGTGTGAACGAACCTGCGCGAGTGTTTAAGTACGTTTGCCTCGATTGCGTGCGAGGGGCCAGGGGCGTACAGGAAGAACGCTTCAACGCGTCGCGCAAATCCTTTCAGATCGTACTCCTATCTACCGAACGACATTTCCGCGCGGAACGTTTATTTTGCGGCGATGGACTTCCGACTGGCTCATATAATATATTCCATGATTTCACGGAATTCCAGCTACGCCCGTACTAAATGGAAAATCACCCGTTGGAGGGGGATTTAAAGGAACACGCGGATGAAATTACGTGAAATTGATGTTGATCGTATGATTTTCCGGTGTTCAATTTCGTTGATGGGTGATCGATTGGTGGATGACGTATCTTTAACTTAACTTCATACCTCGAATACTTTCTTCGTACAAATTTGACGATTGTATCTTTATGTCTTTTGTACGACATAATGTAAGTACAATTTTATAACCACTTACAGCAAATCAGTTGAAAATAATTGATTCTGATCGCCAACTAGAATGTCAGTGTTTCTAGATGAATTATACGCCTTCTTTACAAATATGTACTCTTTAAATGATGACAGAGATTGCAAGATGACTAACGGTAAAACATGTAGTATTAATTATCCGGACAAAATCCATAGGCAAGGAGGAACACAAGTAAAGTAATAAAATCAGTCACTTTCAGTATCTAGAAATGAAACTTACAAAACTGTGTTGTTAGAAACTCGATTGAAAGAATTTATAAAAATCGCAAAAGTGGTAAAAGGATTTCAATGAAACATTTTCTAACGGTTCGCAAACTTGAGAATAATTGAAAAATGTTCGCTTTAAACCGATCAATAATTCTACAAAAGATTATCACAGACACCAAATACAACAAGACTGAACAGCCGATAACTAAACGCCGATTGGGAATTTAGAAAATCAATATTATACTGCACAAATTATATTCATGAAATTTAAAAAGAAATATCTGAAGCATCTTGCTAAATCAATAAATCCCTTAAACCTCCATGACGAGGAACATTTTCTCCGAGTAATCGTGTAGGTTCGGCGTCGATCGAGGTAACACGTATAGCTTTCAGGAAAACACATTTCCTTTGTTAGCCAAAGTGCAGGCTCTTTGTCTTTCATCTTTCGATGTTGCCGTGCTTCCCCACATCCAATCAATTCCGGCTCTCTCAAGCTCTGGTGACAGACGTGGCACGACGAACACCTCGTGACTTATAATCGCATTTTCCCGGCTCGTCGCAGCACATGAGCAAGCAAGCGGCCACGCGGCGCTCACACGCCTTCACGAAGAACGAAATCAACCCCTCCGTTAATGGGCAACGGGAAAGCTTTCAGCTAACCGAGTCTCCTTTTACCCATCGCGTCTGATCTATTCTTCGGCTAATCTGTTGATTATACGAGGCCGTCTGGCAATACGTTATCAGGAGCCCTCGCGTTTCTATATGTCTTTCTCGTTCGCGCGTTGAAAGGCTAAATACGTATCTTCTGCAAGGAGGAGTGCCCTTTCCGAAACGCGTTCGTCTCCGGAAGAGATCACTTCGAACGGAGTTAATGGTGCATGAGAGCGAATTACTTCCGTTATTAGAGGCAATGCGTGTTGCCCGAGTGTTGCTATTTAAATGCGCGATACGGAGTCGGCTTACTCTCGAGTTTTCTCTGAGAACCTCACGTTAGACGTCCGTGATTATTCTCGAATGTTCAGAGCTACGAGGATTTGCATGTGGCGGGATGGCTGTAAACGTAAGGACGTAGGATTGACCAGTTGTGTTTTTTAGCCTTTTGGTTGGAATTTATGAAATTTGATTAACATCGATTAACACGAGTCTACTTGAAATTATTCTTTTTTTTTTTATTAATTTTCTATTACTCTTTAAGTTACTTTCTAGACGAAAATCATTGTAAATTTGTTTCGAAAGATTTCTTTAATACCGTTCGTTTGATCGCGACATTGATCTGGAATATCTTTTACTTTGAACATTATATTATTCTAAAATATAAATACCGAAATATAGTTCAATTTGTTTCCTATGTTGCGAGTAACAACTTCTGACTAAAACCAGTAATTTTGATACATCGTGAGTAGAATTTCGTCCTGTCCAAATAAATGTCTACATATTCTCGATATTAGACCTTCATTGCCCTGTATGATAATAAATATCCAAAGTTTAAACACAACTAATAGTCAGTCTTCGCAACCATTTCTTCGTGATAGCAATCTCTTTCCCAAGCATTCAGTTGACTTTCTTTCGCGTTCCAGACAATATCATCCTCTAAGAATCGAATTTTCCAATTATGCATGGACTAAATAACCGCAATTCCCCGAATACTTGCTATATTCTCTGAAACAGTCTGGAATGCAGCAGCATTTCGAAAGGTGTTATTCGAAGGAAACGTGGGAAGTCTATTCAAGTCTGATCCATCGGCAACGATTGTTGGGATTTTTCTGTTTTATCCGGAATACCGTTTCAGGAAGAGGCGACCTCCTTAACTCGCGCCGATCGCTTTTCCTCCTCCTCCTCCTCCAAAGACGGTTGAAGAAAGAATAAGAACAGATCGTTGCTCTTTATTCTCCCTGACTCGACGACAAACGACGGATTGCTTCAGAATCCTGTGCACAGCCGTTACCTGGAGTCCGCGGGGCAATTAGCTGGCAGATAGCATCGTAGGACCTAACCTACTATCACTTTAGTTTATTGCGAGTTATATTTCAGCACGTGGGAACCACCTACGGTTTTCAATGGGACCCCTGTGCGAAGAAGGTTGCCCAATGATCGTCCGATAGCGATTTCAGATCGACGGAAACCCAGTTTTCCATAAAACGCAACCGTTCCATCTAATTACTCGCTCGAATGCCGTTGATGACACGAAAGGGAAAACGCGACGCGGGAAACACCGAATGGACGAGCAAGAAACGTTTCGGCTCAGGATCCGTAAACCGCGTACGGAGTTTCACACGAGTGCATGGAACAATCGCGTTTCACAAGAGAAGGTGGCCATGGAAGGGATACTGGAAAACGCGTACAAAGGGAATGCAATTTAATGTTAGTTGCAATTTGTTTTTGCTGATACAGATAGGTGATTTCATGATGCTGTCCTTTTTGAGTTGACCTATAAGTTGATTTTATATGCTCACGAAAGTATTGGAACACGTGTAGACGCTATTTATGAACACATCGTGCGTAGTATACGGAACATTTGAAAATTTTCTTAGCACTGTTATTTAGCACGTTGACTGGTACTGTGATCGTCGGTGATCCACGTTTTACTAAATTATCTAGTGACAGAAATAAAATTAGTTTCTGTAAGAATTTTCAACGATGTGAATGATTTACATAACATTGACAGAAAAAGAGCATAAGTACGATACAATATTTTGTAAAAATCTTATGACATAGTATAGTACAATCAATTGCAGCCAGGGCAATAATACAAAATTCACGTGAAACAAGAAAACCATTTTGAAAAAGATTAAACGTTCAAATTATAATTTGGTGCCGCTGTATTGCTTCTATAATTAGAGAATAGACAAAATGCTGAAATCTGGTCATCAACGAAACGCGCGTCAGAGATCCATATGCATAAGCCGCAAGAAGCTGTGCATCTAACGACTCGTTAGTTCTTTTGTGTGATAATTTATTTATTTTCCTAGAGGAACGTCTAGCCGAGCGATTTAGACGCGGCCGGCCACAACGAGCCTTCGTTCGCTGCTAATTCTTGCTTGGCTAATTACGGAAAAATCTCCGGATCCCTTTACTCACGGATCGGTGGAAAACCATTAACGTTTCTACCATTCGGTTTTATAATCTTCTTCGCATTACTGACTTCCAGGAATCAGCTCCGCCTATGGAACAATGCGTGAAGTTCGCTCCGAATTCCTCCAAGCTGTTGTTACTGTACCGAGGCTTAAAAAGGAATTCGTTCTGTGTTATCTACATTCATAAAAGTATTTGTAATGAAATAATAAGAAGCAATTAAAAGTCGGAACTTTAGCTGTCGTTTGTGAAAATGTTGCCGAGTCTAGTACGGTGATTTGTCAATTCTTAATGCCATTTAAATTCACTGCTGTTTCGTTACGATGATTGTAATCTTGTCTGTATCTACGACTTTTACGTCGTGTCACTATAAATGAGAGAATCGGTATCTGTTGATGAGATCAGTATTTCAATTTCTGATAAAAATAATAGTTCTTCGCGTGAGGTTATAAAAATTACCGTCACTCTATAGATCATTTTTTAAAATATTAATATAGAGGAGATGTTTAAACATGTTGCAATTCAAAAATTCTGATCGTTGAATGGATATCATTAACTATTATGAATTCAGCTGAATGATAATTTTAAGTGTATTATTACGTTTGTAGTCTGTGCGTTGCATATAATACAATTGTATTTTTTATGTAAATTTTTAATATACATATAATGCAAATGATAAGAGAAGAAATAGGAGAATCATATCGCGCGACACGTAAGAAGAACCCACCTAAAGTACTCAGTCGGTGAAGTTGTTTATGTAAGATATGAAATGTGAATAAAATAACAAATGGATCAATAAGTTGCAAATTACAGGTTATATAAACTTCTTCTTTATAATTTTATCTTTGTAATTTACAAGATTCACATGTAGAGATTCATTTGTTGCATTATCAACCTTTCTCTTACTATGCGAATCTACCGTCAACAATTTGTGACCATTAACTTGTAAAATTTCACCGATATTGATTCGATTATGCAAGAGGGTCCAGACGGTCATTTTCCATAAACAAAGTATCCTTCGAACGTAGAACGTACCAGGATATCGTAACGAGAAAAGGCGAGGAGCTTTGCCAGGAGAAGAAGTGTATATAGACCAGACGCGAGACAAAGAGCCGCGTAGCCTGGCCGAAAAGCTGGCGTTGCGGCCGTTAAACGTGAAAGTCTTAAACGACGACGCGTTACTCGCCACTTCTTTTCCTTTTTCCCGCATAAAGGGGCAAAATCTGAGCCGACGTTTCGCCTCACGTATCCGACTGTTTGTCACAAAAGGTAGCGTGAGCCGCGAGGCACGCGCGCTGACGCACGCGCGTCCACAGGGCCACGCGGAAAAAGGGGTAGGGAAAAAAAGTACGCGGCAAGGAGGTGAAAGGCTGACGCTTGTATAGGAACAAACGAACGGACTGTGTCGACTTTTATGATGGACGTAATTAAAACTTTTAGAACGAAGCACGCTGGAATACAAATAAAAGGACATGCACGCTAGCGCTTTACTGCTCACTTTTGTATCAAGGCATCCACGATAAATGACACACGTGTACGTACGGTTTTTCACGGCGTAGCCCGGGCTTGTCTATGACTCGAAGCCCGCAAGGCGTTCAGCGTGTAAGAGACACTATAATTACGGCGATAATGACCGTGAACAAGAGACAGAGTTACAGCTGTCTGCCTCCGTTCTTGCTTCCCAACTACGACTACTGGCTACGATACTGGGTTACCGTTTGAGAAGCGTTGAACAACTAATTGATGAAATATTCGTCGATATCGAATAACAGCTGCAAGGGTTGATCGTAATCGAGAGGTAGTTTTAGGATTGAGAATTCTACATATTTCTAGGACTAAATAAAATTTCTTATGTCATTAGCAAAAATGTTAAGTATTTCAATTGGCTGTTGGACAAAAGAAATAAGACGTACATTATTTTTTAATTTTTTTTTGAAAATCAAAATATTCCCTTTCTTACTTTAATCTATATCATTTTGTCATGTAGACATATACGTCCAGTTGTACATGGGTTAACGATAGAATACTTCACAATACGTGTTTTCCAAATTATCGTATAAATAAAAATTCTTAGGGTTTCAGAGTCTTCTAATTACTAGTTATGGCTTAATAAATATTCATCGGTGTTGAAATTATAACTAGAACACAAAAGGATAAGAAAGCTAGCAAACTGTATTTTAACATATTTTAATCCAAGCATTTTAGGACTATGGTAGATTGAAAAATGTCGCAGATATTACAAAAGATGATCCAGATTATAAGATTCATAAAATTGGCAAATTCGTCGGTGGGATGAATAGCGTACACCTGGCGACACGAGATTTCCGAATAAATTCTCGGATCTCGGTTATTAAACGCAACGACAGCGTCGGCTGCATTTGCGGTTATCGATGTCGCCGGGGCGGTTATCTCGAGAAAGTTAAATACACGCGGCGGAGGTGCGTTGGCTTCTTTAGCGTTTACGTAGGTAATCCTATCTTACGTACAGGCCCGGCGATAAATCATCGAAGATGTAATTTGCCTGTGATAAATCGTCGGGGAAAAAGTCGTTAAGGTTATGCACGGGAGTAAAGTTACCGTCGTTAATATTAAAGTGGAATAGATAATATCAATGATAAATCATTAATTCGCTCGTCTCGTCTCTCGCTGGTGGAAGACGAAGGTCAATGAAACAAAAAATATAGAAAAAGAAAGAAGGAAGGAGTGAAAAAAAGAGGAGAAGCAGAAGAAGAGAAAAGGGAAAAAACGTTACAGCTAATTAATTCGCTTTATGTTCACCGCGGTTTCTAATTCTCACGCTTAACCGCGCGTCTGTGTATATGCAAATAGGAACACAAAAATCCACGAAGCTCGAGTTTCTCTTGTCGCAATAAGCGAATTATCTTTCTTGATCGCGTTCGTCGATGCATCGCCATGACAATTAATCTAAACTGTTCTTTGACTCGTCATTACGCCACTTTTCAAGATAATGGCGAAATTCGTTTCAAAAGATTCGCATTGATTTGCTAATGACCGATTTGCACAATCGACATTCGAACCACACAATTGTACAATTGTACGCCGTGGATATTCCAACTCGTTATGAATATCATAGTAACTAATGTTACTCATTGTTGGATGATGTCACTGTGTATTTTCTGCCATTATAAATATCAATTTATGAAGCAATTAAATAGTTTATTTATCATTTGAATTTGCTGAGATCAAAACAGACGATAATCTTATCAAGCTTAGTTTGAACGTGATAAGAATGGAATTAGTAGCTAAAATGAATCGATATTACAGGTAGCTTATATTATATTAAACCATTTTAAGAATGACACCATACCAATATTTAATTGTAAGCGCTTATTGTTGAATAACGATCGAAGAATTAAATGTTACAGAAATGTCTAGACAGTCAACTATTCTTTGCAATAATTTTAAATAACTACGTTTCTCTGAGTCTTCAAACGAATCCAGAAGATATATTAATTAATTTTTCCAATTTTAAAAATTAGAATACCAGCTAGTACGTATTACGAAATCGAATCATGTCCTTGTATGGTATTAATAAACAAATAATCTTAAATTTGAAAAAGGAATATTACGCGCGTCATTAACAACTCGTTAACATAGTTGAATGTTAATACGGTGTAACTGATATTAGTATTAACTGCGTAATTAAATGTACCTATGCGGTTAACCGTATCGCGGAAGAAACTCAACCGACCGTATGTTTCGCGATAATTTTGGAAAGTATATGATTCTGGTTCGTTAGTAAATCACCCGGGGATTACTAAAGACGTCCTTTTTATCTGTGATAAATCGCTTACCCTGACGTTGATATCATCGAGGATAAATCATTCATTTGTTTCGCGAATAGTTATACGTCGGCAAAAAGGAACCGCGGTCTATTAATGCGATTAAAATTCGCACATTGAGGTTTCTAATTCTCACGCTTAATGAGCAACTTTGTTTCATTTACATATGTATCTATGCAAATTGATAGAATCCCGGACCTAGTTTAATAGATTCCATTGAAGTTTCTTCTTCCACCGATAACCGATCTTCGCTGTCTACGTCGTGGATAAAGTCATTCCACCTTTGAATCGAATTAACTGTAAATCAGAATCGTTAACAAACAGTTACGCGCAGGATAAACTGATCAACTTACAATTATACTTCTTAATATAGAAAATTGTTTAATTGAAGCTGATGCTATCGAAAGTGAATGCTCGTCTTTCTAGACATTTTACATACCTCAGATGCTTCTCTTTAACGCTAATATTGAAACTAGAACAGAGTTTCGTTCGCCTCACGAAGTTCAATAATTGATTTAGAATAAAGACAAAATAAGAAATCCGCAAAAGTAGTAATTTATTAAAACATTTTCATGAAATAATCACATTATTCTTGAAAAGTATAGTAAATAATGAAAATAATCGTAGCGAGCAAAACATAAAACCCTTTCGATGCTAAACTGTAACTTTCACGGCACTAATTGATTGCAGCTAGAATTCTAAGCAATCAATCACTCCAATAATTGTATCTACTTGAAACGTGTCCAACGACAATGTTCGCAATGTTTCAATAAGACCTTTTCACTTCATAGAAACGAACAAGAAAACGTATGGTTTTGAATGATAATTTATAACGTGTTAATTCTGACAAGCGCAAATTAATAACAACGAAAACACGTGTATCGAAGTACGAATTCATTCATTTTTCAGCGTGAACAACGGCTACTCGTTTCTATCGTCGAACGTTTTAAACAATGTCTTGAAAAAGTACGTATCACATGAGCATAGCAATTTAAGATACAATAAAAATTGATGAATAGATCAGATTTCGATACGCCATGATGTCCGTGTAATAAATTTCAACCCTTCGCAACACCTGCCAAATACTACACCTGATACATGCCTGAACGAATCCCTATTTCACGTAATAATTACATTGCAAATGAAGGTGTGCGCGAGTACAGTCCAATTATCCATCCTGCTGTCTTCATTTTGTTCGTGCTTTTGCTAACGATAGAGATACATCATTGTTTTCATATTTTCGCTTTCGTCGTCAACTTTCTACTAAGGTGTCCTGCGAAAAGTGCAATGATTCCCGATGACTAAAAATTAATCTTTCTTAGATATTCGTCTAGTAAGATATTAGATCATTTTATAAGTAATACAATATTTTTGAGAGCAGGGTTTAAAACTACAGGCCCATTCCGAGGTTTTTTTTAGAAATTGAGAAATTTACTTAATTGATAGAAAACAGGGAACTCAAAAATAAAAATTTGGAGCGCCGGTGATCCATCGATTATTAATGAAGCGAAAGATAATATTCTTGACGAAACGAAATCGAAAAAGTTCCTAAAGTTGCAGTTGACACTGTTATGAAAACAATAATTCGAGCAACAAAGAGGTCCTGAAGCCGATGATCGTTGAACTTGAAACAACCATGGATCGGTTTCGTAGTTAAATTCAGTGCGCCACAGGTGCCAGTTAACGCTGGTTTGCCAATTAATTCGGGTGACTTTGGGGCACACAGTTACATCAGCCAACGTCCGGGATTCAGGAAGATAGTGGTCCCGCGTGAAGAGCCGCGAGTTGATTAGGCCCGAGGAATAATTAGCATACAATAAGAGAGGCATCGGATAGATCGGAGGCTTGGGTAAACGAGTCAGAAAGTCGAGCCTACAGGCAGCACCCATCACTCCTCCCACCTGATATCAATCGCTCGCCATCAGCACCCCTGCCTACCTCTCCCAGAATTCCCTTTTCCCCCTTGGGCTTGCTCGTTCCATGACAACGGGCCTGGCCTAGCCGTTTGACTTAATCAGTAATCGCTAATTGCTCGCCTGACGCGGTTTGGCTTAACGGACGAGGAAACGTATGCAAATTGGGAGGAATTATCTCTACCGAACAATTAGACGAGTATTCTTACTCGCGCGTATAATGCTACTTCCGGTTGCGCGAACACCGATCCTCTTTGTGCCCAGTGCTACAAGCGGACTATTATCGAACCAGCCAGTTCCCCCACAGGGGACGGAGGAACACTCTTTTCCTCTATCGATCAACACCTGCGTTTTCCGCATACTGTTACGTGTACGCACCTTTTCACCTTGCGTTTAGATTCGTGTTAGAACTTTGTAGGAACTACGAGAGTAGGGAGAGAGATTGCTGAGTTCAGTTCTTCGAAATTCAGGGATTCGTATCGATAAAAGGAACCATATCAGATGATTCTACAAATAATTTGGTATTTACTGTACATTGGTATACAGTGTGCATTTGTATATAGCTTGTGTACATTTTGTATATAGGATAGTGAAAAATAAATAACTCTGATCCATAATTAATGCATTGATTTTCATGGGAATTTGAATGATAGATAATTATAAGAACGTATATTATATGAAAAAAGCCAGAAATCCAAATATGCATAATAAATACTTGTTATCTACAGTATCTACTTGTATATATCCAGAACAAAATACTCGTTATAATATTTAGAAGGTAAAATTAATTCGTAAAAATGTAAATTTGCATAAACATCCATCATTGATGTACTTCTAATTTTCAATCGTTTATCATCTTCCTATTGACAATAAGTCTTCCATTATTTTTTATCGTGTAGAATTCTACAGCTTCGAAGTTAGTTCTTTGAATAGCTACGATATTTATCCAATAGTATGAACTTGTAGTATGCGATACATGAGATATAGTATATTATATATGAGTATAACAGTATACTTCACCGTACCTTTTGTTTTATTGTTAAAGAGAAGGGAACTGCAGGAAAGAATCTGATGCTTTCGCAGTATTTAAATTGCGGTCGGAAGGATATTGCGAAGTTGGTTAGAAATTTGATAGGGTAGAAAGAGAGTAAATGCGTTCGCAATGACACAAATCAATAGTGCTTGCAGATGACGTTGAATTTAATTAACGAATTTAGTCGGATTTAATTAACAAATTAGACGTTGTGTCCACGGTGAGGTATTCCATTGTTACATTTCCGGGATAATGAAATGAAAACTACGTAATGCAGAAGATCGATCGATAAAAGCTAAATTACCAGGTATAATACACCGAGGCACAAAATATTTCCAACAAACGGCATCCTTTATCGATTATATCTCTACCTGCAACACAAGCATCTTATAATTGTCATATACGTTTTCAGATTGATTTCAGACTTGACGATACGATCATGCTAGCCGTGTCCCATAAAGGTGCCAATGAAATTTCCTATAATAAATCATCGCATACTTTCATGAGCTAACATATGCCTCATATTTACACGTAGCACCGTAATAAATTCACACTTTCGGACAACAATCGACGTATCTATCTCATTACGTTATTAATACCAACATTTATAAACTTGAAGAATCGATATTTGCACGAAAATTTGGTATTCTGTTGGCATAGTCGCTCTCGTTCTCATTTTATACGTGTTCCACGTCAGTATCATTTAATTTATGCAAATTTGAAAGAATCCTGGAAGGTAGCTTCTCTCGATCCTGGACGTCGACCGATCCTCGGTACCCTTTTTCCCTCCGATACGGTATCGCGGATACTCAGGCTTGTCAGTTGATCACCACTGACGTCCGATGGCAAGCACGACAGCGGCGTGAGGGCATGAATATTCATCCCCCTTTCGTAAGGAAGGCGTTCACGGCTGCGGGGACGGGGATTTGTCTGCAGGATGGGCAGGAAAGGCGGTGGGTTGAGGGGGAGGGTTGAGAGTGGAAGACGGAACGTGAGAGAGCAGGAGATTGATAACGAATACGGGACCGGTGATCCTTCGCTTTTTCGCAATGTTTGCCACGAAACGGCCGGTCACAGCGATAAGCGAAGGGACGCGTCGCAATGCTAACTGCGTCGACCGCGACGCCGCGTTTTTAATTAATGTCGATAAAGTTCATCGCGGTGGGCCGAGAGACGCCCGCCTGGAATTATTCAAAAGCCGTCCGGCCGTACGCATACTAATTATAAAGTTACACCGACCTGACGTTTCTGTTTGCGGATCAACACGATCGTCGGCTAAGACCGACGCTTTTTCTGTCATCTCAAGAACCAGCATGTGAACGAACGCGTGTGTTTTCCATCTCATGCGATATGAACGTTGGGTCTCGTATCTATGTAGCAATGTCTGGTTAACCCCTTGCTTTATAGTACTGTGTCGCTATAAGACATATCAATATGCTTGAGTTTAGCTTTAACTTTAATCTTGCCTCAGCGAGAACTACTATTTCAAAATGTGTCTGCAATGTATACTTAATAAGACTTCATTCTCGAATAAATATCGTAATTCCAATTTTCTCTACTTTATGCGAAAAAGCACTTTAACACATGTTAAAAACATGTTAACTGCATCGCACTGTATATTGCGAAAAGCATCATCGTTGTGTATCGAGTAGCACTGGCTGCGAAAATAGATTCAGTACTTGCTAAGAAGTGCGTTGCGTATCGCCTAATTAGATCTGTGTTAGATTTTTAATCTATCGTTAGGAGAATTCTGTTGAAAGATCCGGTTTAAGGAACTTTCGGCAATCAAATGGGTAAGGTAGATCCACAGCGTGTTAACCTCAAGTTTCGTCAAATTGTCGCGATAACAAAGAAGTACATTGAACGACGCAAGAGCAGAGATAGCTTCGAGGACAGATAACGATATGCACACAATGAGTTTTCCTAAATCTGTTGGTTACATGATGTCTGCCAGCCGGCATGCCTGATACCATTAGCTATGCTAATGGTAATTGCTCTTATAATCTGCGATATCAATCGGGTGCGTACATATACGGAGATACCTTCATTGAGTAATTACACATCTCTGAAGATGCGTCAGCTTGATAGGTACACGAAGAAACGTTGCACGCGGATTGCGCGAATCCGCACACTTTCGATGAAAACATTATTACGAGCGTCACGCGGCTCAGCTCGCGATCGCGACTTGAAACGAAACGTGCCTGCTTATTAACGCCTTC
The DNA here is from genome assembly GCF_011952255.1 of Bombus vosnesenskii. NCBI lineage: Eukaryota > Metazoa > Arthropoda > Insecta > Hymenoptera > Apidae > Bombus > Bombus vosnesenskii. The sequence goes on from NW_022882923.1 coordinate 736,532, forward strand.
TATCAACAACATATTTAATACCGTCCGCGCTTTTAATCAAAGTTATTACACGTGTGTAGAACATAAAACGTCCCCTATATAATTTATTTCGTCAAAACTTATCGCATAAGTATATCGTGCGTTTAAAACGAATTACAACTTATTAAAATTGCGTCTATCACATTAAAATGGGTTGAGACAGAACAAGTTCAATGATTAAGAACTTTGCTCAGCCCCGAAAGATCTATAGAAAATGTTTACCGCGTAAAGTAACGCGTCGCGTAGATTGAAAAAGTAATTTGACATGGAAAACAGTCTGGAAGCCGTAATTGCTTTGCCGTAATTAATATCTCGGGGTTAAGATCATCTATATATTACATAGGGGTCAGCTTCTAAGCAATTTGGCGCGAAATCACTTTTCCACGCATCTTAATTATTACCTCTGGCTGGCTGACTGGTTAACCATATTCAGAGAGAAGGTCATTACGCCTGACGCAGTTTTTACGATAACCGGACATGCGACTGGTAACGTGTTCCACTGAAGGAAAATTGTTTGTGTGTGTTGTGTGGAAAAATCCAGACAGCGGACTCGAGCGAATTACGCTTCCTTTCCATGCTTATGATTTTAATGGTCGTTGATTGTTACCTTTATTTATAAGATAGCTTCGAGGCATAATTCCTAGACCGCAGCTCTACCTCGTTACAATTCAATAAACCAACTATTTGACGAACATCTACCTTCTCGAATTATGGAATCCATGTTATTATACATTTTCCAGTTACGTGACTGCTTGCCAAGTCGATTCGTTAAAGTTTGATCTTCAAATGGGAATCTCGCGTGTTTCCTATATTTATTTTGTTGTTCTTCTGGTAGCATCGTGAAATATCTATGATTAAAATAACTGAGAATCGTGAAAGATCGTGCACTTTGTATTGTCAAAATTAATTCTTGTTCTTTAACATAAAGTTTAACGAAATATTATGTAACTTAGTCTGAAGTAGAGTTGTCTAATTGGAATAGAACTTCGGAGTTCTAAAAGTTCGGAGGCGTTGAACCCTTCAGTGCAACATTGCAACAGTGGCTTAATTCTTATGCATTCTTCTTCTTGCAAAGTATAATCAAGTGACTAAAGATTTGATAAATACACAACATGTAGCCAAGTGTTATTATGTAAAATAACGGAGTCATTTCTTCGATTTTTCATCTTGAACTGAGGAAGTTGTTTCATTTGAATTCAAGAAGTTGTAGCAAATGATGTCAGTCGCGGACCATTAAATAGTCAGCATGATCTTCCTTCAAGATGTAGGTAGCATTGTCTTGGAAAAGTGTTGCGCTGCTTTTGCCATATTTGAAGTATTATGCAGAACATCTACGTTTATTATACATCATACATAAAAATTCCATCAAGAAATGTTTACGTCCGTTTCAAAACGAAAGTGTAGAACACATCTCGTAACAGGAATTATTTCAGTTTCATTCAATTCATAAAGTCAGGTATATTAAGCACGCAAATACATGTAGTAACAAAGGATCTCTATAGTTTTCAGCTCGATGCAGAATTCATGTCCCCTATTCCAATGTTATCATTATTTCTATATGCTCAACATTTGTATTAAATATATATTGCAAACTAAATCATCGCGCATACACACACAGACTACAGATGTTATACGATTCCTAAACACTGTTAAACGAGTGAAATATAAATAGAGATTTCTTTAAATACAATTAAAACAGCGAAACTTAAATACACATTTGTTACGTCCCTTAAATATTATAGTAAGTACCTTGCTTTAGATATTTCGTATAATATTGAACATCGTGCGCATACTGTACATTTTTACACGAACATTTACAGTCTATTAATAACTTTCTACGATTTCCACGCGAAACAGTAGCGCCCAAAAATCAGTATTGCAAAACTTCTATTCATACCAAAGTATATAATCCTAAATTAATTCCAACTACGGAACTCCGAGTCCGTTTCTTTCTTCTTTCTATTCACGACAAAATAGTTGCAAATTATTAATTCGAACCACAATCGAGTCAATTTCCTTCCTTATTCCTGTTCGTAACAAAATAGTTTCAAATTAATTTCAGCCACTAAACTTCGAATCCATTCCTTTCCTTCGTAATGCGGTTCAACTACCTTCCACGCAACTAGAACACGTAGACGTTACAGATCCTCGAGGTTAATATAATACCACACCGAAAATAGAATTTCTTAAGATGAAGACATACAGCTGTCCCGATAACTCGTAAATGAATTCCAAGTTCTGCGGACCGTGACCGGCCATAAACGATAAGGTAATCAGGGACGTGGGCGCGTTTTCTTAAATGCGCGCGATTAGCGAGCACGTCACAACGCCTCTATAGCAAACGCGTACTCTCTACAACTTATACAGGGTTGGATATAGGAGAGGCGGAGGGTTGGAGGATGGCGTACGGCTGCGATTTCGATCCGATTCGTTAATTTGTGTGTTGCACACGAAGCGTTACGGCTTGACTTCCTTTTTCGCCCGCAGCTGGGGGGATCGCACGTTTTTTCCATAGGCGAGGATCGCGCGGTGGCATTAAAATACAATAGCTGACACAGTGTGAGCGCGCACCGCTCGTAAATAACCTTAATCGGGATCGCTAATTACAGATTACGCTCGCGCTCACGTGTGCACCCGTCCGCGGCGTTGTTCCCATTCTTGACACACGGGTCAGACGGACTCGTGCGTGTACACGCGTGTATACCTAAAGTTGCGTAGGCGCGCGTTTATGCGCCTAGCCGGACATTAAATTTCTCGAAAAGCAAAAGGCATTCCACAAAAATCGTTCCTACTGGGGGAATCTAAGTGGTAACTAAGTAACGTTTTAACAGACAGATATACTGGGTGGTAGGAAGTAAAAACTGTGACAGGATATTGTATCGTACATTTTTAACAAATCAATTTTCTTAGAAAATATATCTCAAAGATGCTCGAGAACACGTGCACCGCTTTAAAACTCAAACTGTAGGTATTGTGAACCTTTGATACAATTGATTTCCTTTCTTTGTTGGATGTTCTTAAAAAATGTAATCTGGGATATATGTAGAAAGATGCATGTTGGAATTGCTAAAACGAGTGAAACTATAGTTGGAAAGATACAAGACTCAAATGTACAACTTAAGAGCTCACGGAAAAAGGTGTTTTAAAGGCAGTCTTCTCAAGATCGTATTTTCTAAAGTAAATTTCGTGACTTGTCTTTTTCTTATCACTTTAGTTCACAAGAGATACCAAGTAGATAAAGCATCGTACATCTTGTATTAATTGTTATAGACGAGTAAATTTAATTCATTGGACTAAATATATTGATTTTAGAAATTATATCGATTGAGAATATCTTATTCCTTTTGACGCGTATTATAAGTATTGAAGCTTTATCTTTTTAACACCTTATATGCTATTGATGTTACGACGATACGGTTACAATGTAATATGGTTTGTACGCTGTATCATTATTGTATTAATGAATCCTAGTGCTATCAATTAACAATGTTTTACAGCCACAGCATAATTATGATAACGCGGTACTGTAATAGCCTTCTGTTGAACGTTGTTTGCGCAGGACTAAACTCTGTGTCATCGGTTGTATGTTGTAGCACGAAGTTATAAAGACTAATGTCACAGTAGTGTAATATAAAGGTTTAACAGCTTTGGAGCGACGCTTTCTGTCTAGCATTCTTCGTGTATCTCATAGTAGAGATATACGTGTTAATTGTGCAGTAAAATTAGCATTGTAATAACATTACACTGCAACAACGGCATTATGTCTTCATTCTGTTGTCAAAATTAGCGGTACCATTATTGCCGTGACATGGTGAAATATGCAAATTGTAATATGACGAATGTTCAATTTCGATATCAAAGTTCACATTTTTAACTATTTTCATATGGATTGTTTCCCAAAATAGAACATCGTGGACAAATAATGCAAAAATAGTCTTCCAAGGAAAAATTCGTTTAACCATCTTTGTTTCTGTTCATAGGCTACCGCAATCAAATCTTGTCAAATGCATGTTTCATGAATTTTTGAAGAACCTTTATAATGCTGTATTAATTTCGAATTAATAACAAAATGAGTAGAAATAAATTGAGACAGCGATTCCAATGCTTTGATAAAGACGTTCGTAAGTCGAGAGAATGAGTTGTGCATATATCGATATGAGTTTAAACTCAGAAAGCTTTAAATCCAATGTACAATAATTGATCGTTGATAGTTAATCTCCCAATTGAAGTTTGTAAAAGATATTTCTACAAAGAAGAGCTTGTAGTTGAAGCTCAACCAAATACCAAGATGAACACACCTCGAGATACACGCTGGATAAACCGAATTGAACGTTTCGTACATGAAAGTAACGTGGCTTACCTACCGGTCACGTCCATCCGGCGATACTCTGCATAGATAGGGAAATTAATTATAATAAATTTAACGGTAACAAGAGCGTAAGAAGAGAAGACACTATGGCCTCGTATATATGTGCACGTGTATCATTTGTCTGGGATCGTCTCATGAAAGGGCAACCGGTGACCAGTGAAGAAAATAATCGGTAATTTAATGCGAACAGAGGAACGAAACTCGAGTTCGTAATTGATACCATTGTGCGGATACAGCGAATTAATTCGTAATAAGAAGCAATTGAGGGGCTGAGTGTGAGCATATCAGACCTTAAGCCCTGAAATGTCAGGTTTATACTTATTTATTCGCTAATCAACGTAAAATGTCTACACCTTTGCAACGTACTTTCATTAATCGTGTTACGACTCATCGCACTTGCAACTCTCAGTTATTTATCGCTTGATAGTTTGGTACAATGTAATGGATTTCAATAAATTCGTCAATATCGATACACAGTGAAAGAAACTAATTCTCGAACGATACGAAATTGCCAAGGGCGAAATCAGAGAGCGCGACGTAGTCTAGTAGAACAAATTAAAACGATCTTACACGGAACAGTTCCGGGTATAGTAATAGATCTAACACCCATTAACTCAACAAGAGATTTCCATAATACGAGTCTGCTATTTCATTCGATGAATAATTCAATACAATTTCGTTTACGGCACGAAGAGATCATTGTAAATTTCTTGGTATCGGGACGAAAAATAAACCAACCGTTCGCATACAATGTGAAACTGATTTTTTATTGCTAAGCACAATGGAGAGATTTTATTCGCCAGCGTGATTAATGATGTTCAAAGCGGTTCTACCAAATCTCGACGAATGTGCGGACTTGTAAAATGAACAAAATTACTGAACTACTATGACAAAATATCGATTTCCTGAGTAAAAAGGGAAACTTAAAAGACGTAGGTAAGACAGAGGGTTGGTTCGGTATATCTTCAGAATTGGTGACTTTCATTTTCCATAATTGAAATTGAATTTGTACAGTATCACATTGTGGTTAAAAGATAATCTTATATTTTGACAAAATTAAAATTCTGTTGAAATTCAGCTTACGTTTAACTTCAAACGTCGTTACGTTCGAAGCTTTCTTGAAGCTAATGGAAATGTACTCGTATGTAGATTAAGTAAAATAAATTTTTATGTATGAAATGTAATATATTTTTAATGAAGAATCATCGATTCTGGATTGGATGAAATATAAAGATACAAAGTCAGATTTTAAGAGATTAATGAAATATAAAGATACAAAGGAAGATTATTATCAATTTCGAGCAAATGACGTAGATCATTTTTTAAAATAATCAATGCATATATAGTAGATCTTAATATTGTAACCTTTTAATTAAACATTTTATCCAACATCCAACAAGAAGAATATTCAATTATTTAAACGTGTCCAAGAACGAAATAAAACTCTTTACGTTTATCCAGTAGAAACTAATCTCAATCCCAGTTCACGTTCCTTTAACTTTTTATTCGCGCAAAACAAGCAATCTATCGGATGGCAATCAAAAAATTCAATCTTCTTGGGCGTTCGACAGGTAAACAGCCGACCAATTACCCTCTGCTCGTCTTCGGTAGGGTGAAAAAAAAAAAAACAAGCAAGAAACGATGGGCGGATAAAACGAGGGAGACAGAGACGGGGGGATCCTCAGACGATTCAACAGAACGCGACGCAATATTCCAAGACAAATCAAAGTAGGCATCCACCGAATGCTCCCGGGTGCAAAATGCAGATAGAACAGAATAGACGGAACAGCGGCATTCGCTCGCGGGTTAATGAGAACGGTCTCAAGCCCCGTTATAGAGGCGGCGTCGGGGAAGAGGCAGAGTCGCGCGGCACCGACAACAGCCTATACCAGGAAATCGTAGCAGCGAACTGAGCTGTCGCACCGATCCCAAGCACCGTTTCTCTTCCCTCTCCCTTTTTGTTCCTCGTTTTTCCTACTCGCCCGGCGCTTCCTTCCGTTTCCTCTTTCTTCCTGTCGCCATCATTCGGCTTGAATAATTGCGACGGACCGAGAGTAGACATTAATTTGCGGGCGATAATTTGTTTATTTTCCTCCAGTCATTCTTTCATTTCTGCGCGAGCTTTTTCCCGCGTTTCCTTCTCTTCCGTGAAAAGAAAAAAAAATATATCAAATCGTTTCGTTCTTCCCTTCCTGCGAGTTGCGCATACACGGCAATTAAGTTATTGGAGTTTGCTATCGTGCTCTGGATTGTAAATTGATTCTGAATTATACGTTCGATTATTTATTCGACGGTAATAATATTAGGGTAATTCAGAAAGGGTGTAATTATATAGTATTGCGTGTAATTATTCGAGAATGATTTAGATCTTTTATTTTAGTTTAGTTCCTTTTATTAAAGCTAACGGAATGGAGGTGATGTGATTTCTACCGTACTTTGTTTATGTAGTATGATTTAAGCTTAAATTGTTTAAGCAATGTTCATTGATCTTTGATGTCGTTCAAATAATTATGAGCGGCAATATGCATATTTCACGTAGAACTTACTCCATAATCGCTTGCTGTAATATGTATTACTCGATGTTATAGTACGAAATAATGTATGATAGTTATATTATAATGTCGTGTTTTCTTTGCAATTCTTAGAAACATCAGATAATTTCCAAATGAATGGTAGGCTCAAACGACTTTACATCGATTGCAACGGAAGTCATACATAATAAAGTGTTAATACGCTTCCCCTCCGAATTATTGTATTAACTAATAACAGCATAAAATTGCTGTATCAAGTTCCCTAATGGTGAAACGTTGTTTAATTACCCGTTCTTAACTTAATCACAGCTCGAAAGATGCTGCTAAGATGAGTGCTAATGAACACCAATTACCAATTCGCCGGCTTTTTATGTCAGACAATTACCGTGCATAATTTCGCAGAAAAAAACCTTTAATTTAAAACACTGAGCCGAAACAAAAGAAACAGATGATTGTGCAATCACGATTTTTGCATTTTTATATTGAAGCACCTATACCATAAAAGTGAAACATACAAATACGAAGATCCGGAACCAAACCACCCCAAGAAGTTACTTACATAGTCTGACTCGTTACATTTACGTAAATATTTTCTCAAAAAATGCTGTACACCATACAATGATTTAAAGAATCGTCTAACTTCGTATTTTGAAGATTCATGTGCTATTTTACCGGTCCAATAAAAAAAAAAAGGAATAATTAAGAATCATGTGTTAAGAGAAGAAGAAGCAAATAAATCGCATTAGCTCGAAAAACTTTAACATGTAATCTTAACACAATTAAATCTCAATGTACCTCAAAAGAAACAACGAGAAAATGATTTTCGAATTACTTCTAACACGCAAAATCAAATAATTTCGCAATTTCATTTGAAAATTTTAACAAACGTCGAATGATTCGTTAAATCGGTAGGACACGGCGGAAGCACAAAGCTCGAAAGCCATCCGCAGCGATGAAGGATTAATTAGCAGTTGGTTTAAAGCAGTTTGCGGGCTGGAAATCAGAGCGTCAGTGAGGTGTCGGTGATAAACCTCTTGCGGACAGGGCGGCACTGTCTAGCTAAGGGTGGCTTTCCATGGCGAAAGAGAAAAGTGGCAGAGCCGATTGAGCGTGAGACCGAGGAAATTCCGCGTCAATTTGTCTATCGGTTAAGGGAGCGACTCGCGAAGGGAATCCAGACATTCCGTGGCATACCGAGCGTTTGATAGCATACACCCTCTCTTGCTCGACCCTTTCGAAGTCAAAGCATCTCCTCTGTCCATCCATTGACTAGAATTCCACCGGTACTGGCTGTCCTTAATCCTGTTCAGTGCAGCTCCTCAAGGATGTCCAAAATCTCGGATTGCCTTTACGATGTACCTGACTCCTTGATTCCTATGGTTGTTGGTCCGTTTTGATTTGCATTTAGCTTCAATGAAAATTTCCCCAAATTCTCCGATAAATTGGTATCTGCAGTAACATTAGAGGGTAGTTAAATGGATCGCGTTGCTCTGTTCGACTAGAAAAGAATAGCCTTTCTCAAAGTGTATGATAAAAATAAGAATAGAATTAGGGCGATAGTATTGTTATGATTATTGTATTTTTCCAAGTCGAAAGAGAATATATTTATCTGGACAAATGACGATTAACATTATTTTATGAATTGTCCAATATAATTATCTAGTATAATTCCTTCGCTTATATCAGTTTGATTTGCTTGTACATATACAACTTTATTTGGGATTTCTAGCATTGTCGAGAATTCGATCAATAAACTATACTATAACAAAGCGCAGCTTGAACATTGCATCTTGCACGAATGTTAGATACATAGAAAGAGATAGTATGGTGGTAACTTAAAAACCTGTTCAGAGTAACAATATCATCTAGAAAAGTTCGCAGACACTACGTGTATCTCTACGATCAATTTTCACATGAAACGTGATATCTCAGCAAGTTTCCTCTCAGCGGACCGGTATCACGAGGCAGAAGCAAGAAAAAAGAAGAATCGCGACTCAACGATTGCTCTTAAATCCGGATCCGAAGGAGCCTTGAAGAACCACTTGCCATCGACTCCTCGACTTCCACCCCATTTCCGACAATTGTCACGAACGAACGGGTATCCCTAGGAAATGAGAAAGATAATGAAAGAGCGTGACGTAAAATAAAATGTAAACACGGGGGTGAAAGACGAGGGAGAGAAGGCACGCGATACGGGACAAGGGGGAAAGAGGCGCAAACGGAGAGAAGGAAGAACGAGATGACGGGGTGACGGGATGACACGGGGCAGAGGGGAGGTGGATCGGAGGTACAAGGTGGGCAGAGGGATGAGGATGAAGAGGGGAAAAAACTGACGGAAGGAGGACGGAAAAACGCATCGACCAATAGTGCCCGCAGGCAGGCAACCCAAGAGCCGACCACTTATCTGTAGGAGCAACATCAGAGGAGCTCTTGGCTGCTTGGTTGGTTGGTTGGCAGGAGGCAAAGAAGTGCCTGGCATGAGAAGGACGCCGAACCAAAGTGAAGTGCGCGAGAGATACGAAAAAAGGGGAAGTAAGGGAGCGGGGCGAGTGGGTGGGACGACGGGGAGGCAAATGATAGCTCCTTAGGCAATTTTAATTTTGCAGAAATCACTGTTGGGCTAATAAGAATAAAGAGATCTTCGTGAAGCGCGTTCTCTTTCTCTCCCTCTCCCCTTCCTCCTCGCCCTTGCGGAATTTGTCTCGTTCGCTCTCGTCTCTTGTAACATTCTGTCTTCCTTCCCATTACTTCGTCTACCTTCTGCTCTTGGCTTCTCTCTCTCATGGCCAGTCGAGGGAGATACACTGTCAGCCACCAGCGACATTATACGACCGTGTCGACGACCCGTGTACTGAACTGCGTCTACCTTTCGTCTTTCTCCTTGTCTTCACCACTCTACGGCTCCTCTCTGCCGTTTTATTCCCATTTTTCTTTTTTAATCCCTTTCTGAAGACAGGACACACTGCAGTCGTAAAAAAATATTAATCAGGAAGGCCTCGCCACCTTTGCCTCAGCTCGACTTTCCGCCAGACTTTACGTCTATATCTTAACACGCTCTTCCTACCGATACGCTTTGCTAATTGCTCGTAACAGGTCTAGGAGAACTGCCACTTTCTTTATTCTCTAAGTCATTAATTACAAAAAATGTCTAACCTCGCGTGTTTCTAAGATTGTAAAATCGACGCTTTCTTAGTCGTAAACACAGAAGCTTAACATTTGTTCATCACTGTCGTCGTTAGTCGACATCCTGAACAAAGATCGTTCAGCCATCTGGAATCGGTCCAAGTACATCGTATCAAAGGGCGTTGATTTTTCGGAAGTTGAGAAACGTAGGGTGGTACGAAGGAGGCACGATGACGAAAGCTGTCACGAGCACGTACGTTTAAATATTGTACGGTGGTTCCCGGTTTCGGATCGCAGCGGATCCCGATGGTGGCCGTGTGTACGTTCAGGCGATCAGGAAAGCTCGCGTCTACGTTGAAGTCTAAAGACGCGAAGGGTTGAGAACGTAGAAGGGTTAAAGTGTTGGAACGGGCTGAGGGCTTGAATCGAAAGGAGGATGAGAAATATCCGGGAAGAAGGGCGGCGAGAAGAGACACGAGAGTCGTACAGGGGAACGCGCGCGCGGGTGGAAGCTGGGGGTTGCTAGCGGAGGCCGGCGCCTAGTGGGTGGAGGAAGAAGGGGCAGGAGACATATTTATTTGACATGCGACGCGACTGCACCCGAGTTTCATTAATTGAAGATCGCGGGAATGAGCACGGCAGACAGCACCGGAGCAGACACAGGCCCTGTGCACGCGCGCGCGTTTCGTGTCTTTCTCTCTCCCTTCTTTGTAGCCTTTCTCCCTTTCCGCCCCCCCCCCTTTTACCTCCTACCAACCCTCTGCCGCCCGTTACCTGTCTCTGTCGCATCAGCGCCCATCGTAGCCCATCTTTCCCTCTCCCCTCCCCTGTATATGTCTCGCCCTGTCTCCGTCGCTCTGTTTAACTCCTTCCTCTTTGTGTATGCATGTACTCGCGGAAACGGCAAATGAGGATTCGCCATTTCTCTGACATTCTAGCATTCAAGTTCGTCTCGATCTAGGCCATACAGAGAAGGCTCTCTCTGATGCATCCCTAGCCTCCGTCCCGGGCGCTCGTATGTTCCGCTAAAGAGCGCCCACCTATCCTATATCCCAGAGCCTAGGCTCGGCTACGGGTTTCGCTTCGAGCCGGGTCTTCTTTCCATAGGGTTCGTCCTCTCTCCGGATGAATTTAACGGGTGACGGCTGATGCGAGATCGTTACGAGTGGTGGGTGGACGGCTGGCTGCAGGGTGTTCGCTTTTTTCTTCTGTTTCCTTCTAACTCCACCACTGCCTCCTCCCCGTGCCGCTGCGTCTTCCTCCGCCGCCCCCTTTTCCTATCCCTTTCGACGCCGTCAGCGCCCGGAATTTCTCTCTTCCTCTCTTCTCGTTTCTCACCGTTTCCGCCGGTGTTACGGAAACAGCAACAACGTTTTCCATGACGCATCTAGCAGCGACTCGTTCGTTCGTTCGTCAGCCAGAGGTTGCTTCTCACACAGAGTGTAACGCGCGCGCGAACGGCAAACGGACGAGCATTAAATTCGTCGCTTTCGTTCGTTCACTGGTTCGTTCCGTCGAACGAGCAATGGGCCTTTGATTAAACCCCAGACTCGGGTCTGCTCTACGATGAACGCGGCGGAGGCGGCGGAGGGGCGGCAGGGGTGTATTAGAGGATGAAAGGTGGTGGAGGTGGCACGGTGGTGGCGTGGCGATATCGGAGATGGCGGAAATTTCATTTACCCCTCGTAGAGTTATCTAAGAGCAATACCGGGTGGCCTTAATGAAACATTCAGTCGCGAGAATAGCTCAGCAATCTCGAAGGGTCGCGGCTAAGGGGGCAGCAAGGGGAGGATGCTCACCGAGCTGCCCCCGCTCTCTCTGTCGACCGATCCAAGCACGCGGAAGCGAGATAGAGAGGAATGGGTCTGATTCCTGGCAATGCAATTGCAGCTTTAAAGTGGCGTTCCCCCGTTTATTTCGACGGTCTACCTTCGTCCTCTCCCTCCATGTTGGATTCTCATTTCGGTCCTGGCCAAAATAGACCGGAGACTCCAGCCGTCGCTCTCGCGATAAATCCTTGATGAAGGTCAATTCAATAAAAGTGGATGTTCCTAGACCGATCGTTCCGCTTGGACGTCTTCCCCCGTTATCCGCATGGATATTCCTCACCCTAGTCTTGATGGAATCTTTTTAATTTTGTCTACAATATCGGTATTAATTAATTTTTACATCATCGCTGTGTCAATGAGAGAGTTACTTTTTCGGGCTGTTCCAAATGTTGGAACACGAGGGAAAACAGTAACGGATTGCTGTTATTACAAATGTTCGGAATATTAATTTTTTATCTTTTCTCTTTATTCTTTTGGTTTCGGTTATTACCTTTTTTGAATTTATCTTTTCATCATATACACCTAGTTACAAATCTATCTACGTTTTTATTCATGATTGTCATTAAACGTTACCATCTCGTCTCGTTTAATTATTTCATATGATCAACGGTCTCATTAAATTCTCTGAATCATTGTCAAGACAACCCAAAAACCATGAAAGAATTTATTATCGATACGCACAATGTCACATTTCCATTTCATCGAGACGGAAAAATTCGTGGACGATAAATCAGCTATTCATAAATCGTTAATTCTACGATTCGTCATCACCTAGTCATAGTTTCACGAGTCATTCGCGAATCGTAAAAGCCCATCGAAAACGCAATTGTATGGCGAGCGTTCGCGGCAGAGGCGCGTCTCTCGGCGACTCGCCACCGTTATTTCTTTTATTATACGGGGATGAAAATGATGGCCGCCGGCGAAAACAGAAGCCGAGAATAACGAGCCGCGCAATTATTCCATAATGTAGTTCACATAGCTGAACTCCGAAGAAAATTAGAGAGGCGCCCGCCCAGGAGAACGAACGAACGAGAGTTCGGCGTACGTGAGCGGCAGCCTGGGCTCGCAGAGAAAACGGAGGCAAAGACGTGGAATCGGTAACGATGAACGAGGACAGAGGGCGGCAGAGCAATAGAGAGACGTTGCGCCCGGACACAACTTTCCCGTTTTATCTCTCAATTCGCATTCTCAGAGTCGACGAACGTTTAAACTACAAGCTCGTGGAACCGAGCCTACCTAACGGCGGACTCCTGTGATTAAAACCCTCCCAGCCGCCTCCGTATGAGCCGTCGTTCGCGCCACCTTACCAACCCCCGTCCCTAAACTTCGTCCATGACTCCGACAAACTAGGAACGCTGCCCTCCTTGGAACCTTTAAACGGGCCTCGATATAATTATTGCTCGACATACGTTACACCGCCCCGGCAGAATTACTACTACCAACCATCCCCAGGTTCAGGGATCATCCCTTTAACCAACGAACGCCTATGCAGAGCTGGCGCCGGAGACTCGACGTTTGCCCTATGGGCTGGAATTGAAGAGCACAGGTCGCTGACGAAATTCATTCGTGTGAACTCTCGTTGCGGCAACTTCGGGAATCTCCAATTAGTCGGCGAACCCACGCCCCCGGGTTCCACGTTAACCACCTGCATGCTGGATCATTTAAACCTTTTCTTTCGCGACGTTAGACAACTGCACGATAAACACGGGGGTTGTTTTTACATTTTGTAGAATGCGAGTTTTCTTTTCATTCTTAGTTGTTGTTAGGGCGATATAGCTTTTTAGAGAGCAGCTGATATGAAATTATCGAATAGAGAATTTGGTTTTTCAAGAAAATAAGGAGGTTTGCTTGTGTAGGTGCATTAATAGAAACTTTCTTTCATTCTTTTTTTTTTTGTTTTTTTTTTCATAGGGAAAGAAACTTTACAAAGTGTCTAATGTCCGATATTTATATTGCTAGGTGTAGAGGAATGATATATCTAAAACTTCGTTGATTTACAGAAATTAGCTTCAGAGTTCTGTTTAATAGAGATCAATAGAAATGTGCAAAATTTAACTCTAAAAGCAAAGTATTTTCAAGTATAATAGAATCTTTATATCTCACTTAATAAATTTACACTATTTGTCTTAAAGTACAAAGAAGACTACGGGGATATTTAATTTAAGATGCGTAACTATTTTGGAAAATACTATGGTCAAATTCAGTTTCTAAAGACACCCTGTATTGCCGGGAAGCGGAAGGAAAAGGTTGGGGCAGATAGACGCTTATCGAAGTGTCCCAGAATCTGTCGTTTTGCTACAGCACGACGTGTTGCTTTAATCCTGCCGTGTAATTACGCGCGTCAGCTCACGAGCGTAGGGCAAAGCTGCTCGATTCGTCGCCGACGAACATCACACCGGTAAAGACGTAATTTTGTTTTAATCTGCAGCATTGGCGAAACGCATCGTGGCAACTACATTAATTGACTATCCTGACTTTTTTAGTAATGCGAATGAACATTGATGAGCGCGGGAAATACTGTTAACTTTTCGCGCGCGTCGCTCTCGTCTCTAATCTCTGAAGTAGATATTAATTTAGATTATCTCAATAATGCATTATTGAGTAATAATAACATAGAATTTATGCAAAGTTAAAATATTTATTAGATCGAATTACTTACATTATTTTCTATTATTTTTTAAAGTATCACAGATTCTGAAATAGCTAAATTTCTTTAGGTCAGATATTTTGTTATAAGATACAAAATTATTAAAGGCTAAAAATAAATCTACGTATGATACTTTGCTCCATTGAAAAGAATATAATTAATAATAGAAAAAAATAACGTTCTTTCCTTTTACAAAAAGGATTTGCGATAATTCGCACTGTCAGGATGTCAGGTCTCGGGGAATGCATTCTTCCAATTACAAGCAATCACTAGAACTCTTGATGGTTCCTTCCTTCGCGGACAGCTATTTTCTAATCACCCTTCTCGAACCGTCATCACGATCGTTCTCAATGCAAATTAACTCGTTTACTCAAGATTCCCGAGTGAACGCGACTTTCATGTTCATCTTCGTTCACTTGGTTTGTTTTCTGCCTCGAGTGAGAGCGGTAAAACGAGACGAAGGGTTATATCCCATTTTAGTTACGTGTTTTTTCTGTAAAATTATTGGCAATTTTAATTTTGTTCAATTAAAAAGTGCTGTTTTTCCGAAGAAAAAATATAATTCGACCATTTGGCAGTAAATCTTCTTCACTAGAAATGTTTAAAAAGTAAAGCGAACTAATAGAAAGAATGGATAAAGCGAATAACGAAGAAACAATATATCGACATAATAAAAATAAATATTTCAGCAAACTGATGTGAAACTAACGATTAGGCTACGAATATTTTTGCAATTTGCCATAGGCACAATACCAAGAGATGCAGGTACTATATAAACAAGATGTATAAAAAAAAACGATACAGCATTTTCCACCAAAGTACCATCCATCGACATTTTAAATGCACCATCCTAAGTTTGCATCATTTAATTAAATATCTTTGTTCGGAATTTTGAGTGGCCGTCCGTTTATGGCACGGACAGGCCCATTCCGTTCTTTAGGAAATTCCGAATTACATGTCCTCCCCGAACTGTAAACCTAATGACTCTGAGGTCAGGTAAAAAACCCCGGGAAAGGACCAGCCGGAAGGGCACGGATGGACAGACGAAGCCCAACGGTTGTTAGGGAGAATCCGAAACGTAGGAGGACAGTTCATCATCAGACATCGTACCGTGCGGGTGAAATACTTCACTCCCAACAAGATCTTACCACTGCCGCGTTCTCAACATCACACTTTACGTTTATACAACAAGTGCAAATACAGTGCTGGATTACTCTAACACTCGATCTATTAAATCTCCTCCACCTTGAGCGTTAATTCATTCGAGGTACGCGATATCGACCGATCGGTTTGACCTGACCAGTTGCTCTTTAATCGATAATTCGCAACAATCTTTGATAAAACGTTCTTCATCTGAGTTGGCATTTCCAATTCCTACTAACGTCGACGCGATGTTCCTACATCTGCAACGTAGAAAATATAGATGTCTCTTAAAAAAGCGTTTCGAACGTTTAACATTCTATAAAACTGCAGTCAATGAAATTTAATCAAGCAACCTTGAAGAAGCAAAGCAACCGAAACACGTATCGAGACCGCTGTGCAAGCAGATCAATGTACAAAGTACATATTTATCTGAAAGGTAAATCGACTGCTGTCTGCGGAATAGCGGTCGTTCCGGGACTTGACATCGTTAGCTAATTGAAACGACGATACTTCTAAACAAGAATCTGAATCCAGGCAGCATCTCTGTCCGAAGAACAATCCGGCTGAAGCACTCCCTCGCTAAACGATAGCTTTTGACGAGTGCGTAGACAGCATTATCAAAGACGCCTCATTCTTAAAGCAAGCATAATTATAGTTCTTCCGACAGACGGTCTGGTTACAATTCGTCCCTCGTTTCCTTCTCGATGCACTGAACACACTCATAGTCCCGTTTCAAACGACAAGTACCTTCGGGTGCAAGGGATGGGAGGTGGGCGAGGGTGCAAGCAAGGTTTGGATGGTTTGCCGGGTTACTAGGGGGTGGCGGAGTGGTGGGAGCTAGGAATTTAGCAACGAAGTTGTTGTTCAGGCGCACACTCCGCGAAGACTATATGCATAGATGAATGGATGAATGGATGGTTGGATGCAGGCACGAGGAAATCAACCCTCAGAACGGGCATATAGAACGGTACAATTGACGACTCTTTAAAAGAATGCCCATACGAGGCTGGATTCGCACCCCCTCCGACACCATTTCCATCTCCCTGCCAACGAAAGACAAAACACTGAATCTTCATTCTACCGTATTCCGACACGCTAGCCTGCACCCTCTCCTCCGCATTCTCTCACCCTTTCCCGCTCGCGCTTACTTCCACGTTCGTTCCGCGACCACCGCCTCTTCCCTCTATCTATCTTCTTCAGTGGCTGGCAAACTCTGTCCCTTTGCTTTCCCTAAAGCAGCTCGCAATTCGCGATCGCAATTTTCAATTTCCGCCGACTTTTCAATTAGACTAAGAGGTGCCGCTTCTCGCCGCGCCTATGCCGGTTTCTTCACGGCGAGAGTATCCCATCATCACCACCCCTTAAAAAAAAAAAAAGAAAAAAGAGAGAGAGGAAAAAAAGACGGAGGAGAGAAAAAAAAACACGAGCGAAAAAAGAAGATGCCTGTGTCCCTTCTCGTGTACCGAGCACACGGCGCATCGAGAACGCCGTAGAGGATTGAAGAGCGAGAATCCTCTTCCCGCCTGCTGAGCCGACCCGCTGCAAACCGAGATACAACTCTCTCTCGGTGGAATTAGTTTGTTGCAACCAACCTTCGCAACTTTGCTCAAGGAAAGAGATATCAGCAATCGGAACGCCTTTTCGTTCGTGGAAATGTCGCCGCGGATAAATAAGACACCCCGTTTCTTTATGTTTAGCGTTGAATGACGAAAAGAGGACTTACGTATGCGTGTTAATATATTGCTTCAAAGATTCAAAGAAGATTGTGTGTCATCGATAAATGTGCCGTCATTGGTAGCTCATCAGAGTTAGCAAAACTCTCATCAACTTATATATTGTGATATTTTTCAATGGTATATCTCCTTTCGCTGATTTTCCAAACTAACTCAATTCCCAATTATAATTACATATCTTGCAATTGTTTCCTTAAAAGAACAATACCTAGATTAGTCAAACAAAAATATATTTTCCCAAAAGCGGGAGCGCTTTTATAGAAATAAGGATCTAAATATATAGTAATTAATAATTACCACCAGCTTTTCTCTATGGTAATAGTGAAACTAACCAGTCGTATTATCGTTGCTACAAAACAAGAACAATCCAAACATCACACCACACTAGACTGCAACTGTTCAGTTCGCAGCCGTATCAGTTCTTCTGATCAGAGGCTGCCTTTCGGCGGAAATCAACGTAACTTTCGGTTGGCGATTGAAGCTATTGAAAAAAGCGTTCTTTGGGAAATCTTGAAGAGTCTGAAAACGCTAACAGACGAGCACATTTCGTTCGTGATTCCTCGTCGGCAGAGATAGGGACAGGGAAGTAATAGATAGGTTTGTAATCCATCGAGAGCTCGAGGCGTTTGGGAATGAGATATTTTGGAAGGGGCTGGCGATATCGGCAGTCGGCGAATGAAATGGCGCGTCTCTCGATCCTCGACGTGCCCTAGGGGGCCTGCTGCCGAATCGAGCCGTAATCCACCTTCTACCACCCCCTCGCAGGCTCACCATCCTCTTCGTTGAAGTTGTCTTCGCCGAGATGGGTCTTCTCTGTCACTTCGAATAGCTGCCGCTTTGATACGAGATCTGTGTTCCTCGAACTGTCCGATTCGCCACTTTCATACGTAAACTATCGATCCTACCTGTGTTTTCATTTTCACTGTCCATCTTCCCATTCAAAACTTGGATTTCTAACGAAATCGTTGTATTACAATAGAAATGATCTCTTCTGTGACGATAATTTCTCAATGCATGATGATTTTGTCGGATTTAACAAATGGAAGCATCGAGTTGTTTTCAGGGTAGTAGTAATGCACGTAAACGGAAGAGGAACTGAACTTTCATTACTAGTCGGATCGGAATTCGCCAGAGGAAGGTAGCCGACCCCCGATTTTAATGCCCGTAAAAATGACAACAATGACAGTCGTTCAGCTTCGCGTTCCATCGTCGTTGCGCCCCCGGCGAGAGTCCAACTGAATGGAATCCTCCATTCTCCTCATCGTGATAACCGTACCTTCTGCAATCTCGATAACTGTCCATGTTCATAGAGGCTGATGCCATCCACGCTTTTTATTCGATCACGTATCGGACCTCACGCGCGTATCGCGAGCTTCATCGCGTAATATCTGGGAGTGTTATATGTAAAAGTGTCAAGCCTCCCCCTTTTCTGATAATTCCGTTAATAATAACGTCCAACAGATATTAATTATTTGAAAAACCGTAGCAAGTAAATGAAGAAGTCGAAGTATGTTCTTACTCTAGAATCTGAGATAAGTTGATACAATGCTCATATTTTGAATATATTCTTCAGCACTAATTTAATATTAACATAACAGAAAGTCATCGAAAATTATTGTCTTCGCTAATAAGTACAATTATTCGTAAGTTTTTGACTCGAATGAAAGATAATAGGTTTTTCTGTATGGCGTTTAAAGTAACAGCAAGTTTAGTTACTGCTTCTAAAGCCTAAGAAAGAATACCAATCTTTCATATATCCAGTATTAAAGTCAAAGATTATACGTGACACGAGGAAAAGGATGTTGCAACAAAAAAATCATAGATCAATTCTTTGTTCCCGTTTCGATCACGGCTGGATCGTAATTCTCGTCAACATAAAGCCATCCATCCTACATTTTCATCAGGTTGCGGCAGACTGGAACATTAGCAATTCCAATATGGCCGCGGGCACGCTTCCGAGAAACAATGTCGAAGATTACCGACCGTGCGGGAACGTCAGCGAAGCTGGAGCATTCAGTGAAGGCGATCACATTGTTCGACACGATAATATTTGTCACCGAAAATAACGCCGAAAAACCGGGAAGGAATAGAGAGTCGGGGCGTATCCATTGAAACGCAGACAATGCGAGAGATTCATCTGGCTGCCCGCTCGTTCCGTTCTCGAATCCTCTTCTACCGGCCGTCCAACCTGTCACGTGACACGCGCCAAATTAAAAACTCGGTTTCGCTGTTCCTTTTGCTCGGCCGACATCAGATATCGAGGTGGTTTATCGAAGAACCAGAACAGTCTGGAGACTCAATCCCCTTTCGTCTTTCTTCTTTTCGCTTTTTAACTTCCTTTCCTAGAAAAGATTCCATGGCTAACTAGTGGATTCGCAATTCCTAGTAACTGGAAATTTATTTTTTAAATAGACGGGCCAATTTGTTATCCACGACGCTGGAATGTTGCTGCCTATTTCAGTACAAACACTGCAATTGTGATAATTGATCAACAAATTTTGACTTAATCTTAAATTACAGAAACTATACAATAAGCCATGGATAAGAAAGATAGTTTTTCGGTAAGAAGAAATGCAGAAATGAAAATAGAATTCAAATGTACACTAAATGGTCTCAGTTGGATTTCTATCTACAATCATTCCTAGACATTTAGTTCTTCCAATTTCCGAATACTGAAACTCATTAAGCAGGCAATATTTTAACATCTGTGATTGCTATCGTAATCGGTGCTGAACGAAATATCGCGAATGACGTCGAAAAGAACAAAAGGAGGAATGGATATTGAAAAATCGGAGAACCGCACGTTAGAGTGATGCGCGAGTGCAGGTAAATCGTGGAGGGAGAGATTCAGGTATGGGTGGCTCACTTTATAAAACATTGGGTCGCGAAGAAACGTATGCGCCGAGGCAGACGAATAAAACGAAAAAAAAGAAGCGAAGCAAACGCGACACGGAGTACGCGTGTATTTTTTTATATCCAACAATAGATATTGCTTGCACGTCCGTAAAAATTCAGCCGTGACGCTGTACTTAGCGAAATGATCAGCGGGAACGGTAGGCAATATCGAAATTATTGTGATCCGCGGAAACCAGACAGAGAGTACAAGCAATCTATACTGAAACACAGACATTATACTCGTGGCTTGGATTTGAATATCGCGGCAAGCGATGTCACCGTGAGCTCTAATAGTTATTGAGAATGCATGTTCGCGAAATGTGCAGTCGGTGGGAAAGAACAATGCCAGATTTTGTTCGTTATTATTATTGTCTATGTATCTTAGGAAATCACGTATTCTGGGTAAACTAAATTTTTAGTTTCTCGTATCGTCGAAATTCAGTTACGAGTAATTATGCTATATAAGAAAGTAATTTCGTTGGTATTCTGGACTAATTAAAACATTAACAATTGATTAGTATTATTTGATCGGGTATACACAGTACTTTTTACTGTCTCCCTTCATTTCTCCCCTTTCTTACTTTCCTTTATCTTTTCTCTTCCTTCTTCTCTTGCTTCTTTCTCGTTCATCCCATTTCTAAGGTATTTAAGATCGACTAACAAAAAGAAAACCGTTTAATTATCAGACATCCACAAACCAGGCAACCTCCTTAATGCAAATTAGTAATTCTTTAATGCAATCAATATACACGTTCTTCCAGGTATTCTGATCGATATTTCCAAAATACCTTTCATATATCATACCTACATCAAAATTTTAAATCTCAATCTCGATCTTTCGTCCCACCTATCGTGCAGAAGAAATGACGACCCAATAATTAGGCCAGATCAAATGGAGCAGAATCTAAACCGGAGGATGCGAAGTTGCAGGAGGGAACCGCAGCTCGGCCGGCATTTGACTGACGGAAACGAAGTGTAAGGGACGACCTTAATCCCTGGCCAACCTTATTTTTAGGACGACGAACTCGGATAGAGCCAGGGTAGCCTGATTGAGATGGAATCGGCGAATAAAGGAGTTGTAAATAAGAGATAAAAGAAGGTCGGGATGGAAGAGCGTCTGAAGTGACTGGTCGTGTCTAGTCGGGACAAAGTACAGTTTTATTGGCACGCAAAGGGGCATGGCCGGGTCAATAACTCGCATTTATAGCTTATAAATGATTTCAGTCACCGCGGGGAAGGTGCATTAGTCCGCGTTTAGGCGCGTGACACGTGGTTACATACGCGACGCGTGAAAATCGGGACAGAGAAGGAGCCGCGTGTCTGAAAATGCGCCACCTTTTAAGGAACTATAAAGCCAGCTGGCTGACTTCTTGTGGCTAACAGTTTTCTTGGCCCCGCCAGTTTGCTAAACATTTTCTCGGGAAAAGGCGGTAGTAAAAGTAGATTCACTTTTGGCTCGGGAAAACAAGGGTCCTGTTGGGAAGTAGCGTTTGTAGGTCGACGAGGTGACGAGTTAACGTACTTCAAGCAGTAAAATATACCTCCAAGATTGAACATGTCTATGTCGTTCACCGGTTCTAGGAAACTTTCCATGCTTATTGTTATTGATAGTAGTATGATTTAGAGAATTAGGATTCACAGAATAAGAATTTTAAAAATTGGTATTCTTAAAGATGATCGAACCTTGTGTGATTTAAATTTACATATTTGATTGCTACTTCATAGATGATTCATCTTATAAGATTTAAATATTTATTGCCTATAGTTCGTACTATTATTATTATTACAAAAAGAAAGATATTTTTGTACACAACTATTTTATATCAATCATGTAAAACACAATTTTTATATTATGTAGAAAATAATTCAAATACGATTTTTTAAAATAAATCTTAACAAGTACAATTAAATTAACAACTAATATCAAATTGTATACGAATGTTATAAAGTTAGAAAGTTTTCGTTCATCATCTACGCCTCTAAGAGATCAATCGATAGAAATTCTGGTATATTTCAAATATAATTATTATTCATGAAATATTTAGAAGAACATCGTTCCCGTGAGATCGAATTTTATATGGACGTCGAAAGGAGCTTCGCAGTCGAAGTTCAGAAAGCAGGCGTCCTGCCATAAAAACGTTATGACCGCGTTATTGCGTACATATTTTAGTGGTGCGTGAGAATGCTAAGAAGCGGAAGTAATCATGCGAAAGGACAACTGTAAGAGGCAATAATACTCTCGTGACCTACGAACAGGGGTGATGTATCGTACGATAAAAGGCGAGCAGGTTAATGGTTAAACAAAGAATGCGTTCAGGAGAATGACGTAGACTTGAAAAGCGGCGTATTATAACAGAAACATCGTTTTATTTGGCTCCAGGCCGAAAGGAAATTCTCCATAAACGCTTATCTCGCCAAACGCACAACCAATTTCCTCCCATAATACCGTTTTCCGAGAAACCTTTCAAAAAATTAAACCAGGCATTCTATCACAAATTTCATAAATTCCAAGGCAACACATATTAAAATCCGCCAATATGTTGCCTAGAAAGCGTAATGAATTCGCAATTTCGTGAAGAACATAGACATTTCTTAACCTGCGAACCAATGACAATGGTATAGCAAGGAAAGTTAAATCAATTAATGCGCATCCTGTTTACCATGCAATTCATTACACTTATTTTTGTTATATTATATTCACTTGTATGTAAAGTGTCTGTAGCTTCAAGTAGAATTTTTACCGTGATCTCTGATGAACATATTTGCAATACTGACGAAAAGTTGAGACACATCGTCTTCAATGGCACAGCTCACACCTGATTGCCTTGATTCTAAAAATTGTACAATGCCAGACTGCGCATGTGTCAAATCTTTGATTAACTTTAAGCGTCTTATAATATATGACTTGGCATTGTGCATTACGTATTCTCTGTCCACTAGTTGTCTTTTAGCACGGCGATTGATAATTAAATCCGACGATACCTGATCGCTGCCTCTATCGCTAAGAGTTTACACAGTTCTTATTTATTACACTAATTACGTGTTCATTTGTTACGAACTGCCTGCCAGTATTATTCGAAAGTGAACCTTAAAATATATATAATTCAGGATCATCTATCAAAAAATGGGAGGAAATGGCACAGTATGTGGAAGAAGTTGGGGCGGAGCCAGACGTCGGTCATCTTGGATTAGAAAAGGAAAAAAAGGAGCAAGGAACGTCAAAACCGAGAGGACCCCGAACAATTTCCATCGCACGAGCACGGTTTCGTTTGTCGGACGCTTCCAAAACACGACATTGCGTTTACACGGTGGGAAAGTGGACGGGAACGGGGGAGGTCAGAGGGTGCGCGAGGGTGGCAGGACAGCGTCGTCGACGCGTGCAGCACGTAGGTTGATAGCCAAAAGCAGCGGTTGGCAGGACAGGGGAACGTGTCACGCGATCCGTGAGTAATTCGCACGAGCCGAGGCCCGAGCCTGCCTGCCTGCTTAACAGAGTGTTATAATCTATTTACGTTAACATTACCAACGTTTAACGTGGTTGCTCCGCATCCCCGGGGTCAGAGAAAGGGGTTGGTTGGGTAGGAAGGAGGTAGAAACAGCCGTAGAAGGGGTAGACCCGGTAACGTATCTCTCTGTCTCCCTCTCACTTTACTATGTCACTGATTCTCCGTCTCTCTTCATCTAGCCAACGTTTCCTGCCGTTCTCTTTAGCCACCTCTGCAGCAGACAGCACTCAAGAATTGTCGCGGCCACGTTAGGGCTTTTGGAAACAAGCGTTAATTCGTGCGGTCGCTCGCTCTCGCATTAATCGCGGCTTCGTGCATGCCTCTGTGCGTCACTCCGTGTCCCAGTTGCCATTTCGCCGCATGGAATCAAGTGTACCGATTGGAGCGATGCGACGAAAAAAGAAAAACCACCATTTGTTACTAGAATTTCGAGTTACGAATTATATGCTTTGACAGGGATATCGTCGTGTCAGAGGTTTCGCGTGTTTCGCTATGAGAGAATACGAGAATATTGGATCACAGAGGTATAATGTGTATCGAAACTAGAAAGCTGTTCTTTTTATCATGACTGTTAATACGAAGGTAGAATAGATGTTAAGGATTCAGACTAATTTAAGAATCGTTAATAAAGAACTTGTAATTTTAAAATAAAATTGTATGTTATAAAAACCGATAAATTTCTAAGAGATTGTAAAATTAGTGCTCGACAACAGTTTCCATCAATATCTCCTAACCTTTCTCGAATCCTGAAAAAATCAAATATTCATCCCGATGTATCTGAAGTTCCTTCGATATTTCCATCTACTAAAATATTCCTACGTACTCACATTAAGATATCTAAATACTAAAGATGAAAATAAAAATTTTCCATAAGAATAATTCTACCTAAAAGTAACAGAGATAATAAACTTTTCACGGTTCTTGATGATCGCGGCCGACAGACAAGGAATCCCCGAGATCCAGACAGAGAAACGAAGTTATCGTTGTTCGTACGCATAATTTTCCTTTGTGCGTTCTAAATTCAATACACAGCGAACGTCAGAAATCTCGCGGCGGTTAACATAACGACAGCGATTATGGAGTGGGACGGCGCTCGGTAGTCCGAATCTCGCACGATTCGAGGCATATTAGCAGCACACAATGAGGCGCAAGTTTAAGTAACAGAGCATTGTACGGAAGCGGAGGCGGCAGTTGGTCCGTGAACGGATTACGGACACATTCGCGTTGTAGAAGGTACAAGGCTCACCGCCGACAGCCAGAGGAACACGTACCTCTACGTACGTTCCGTTTGAACGAGCCTGTAGGCAAAGAGGCCTCCGAGCGTGTACATCCACGCTCGGCATATGCACGACAATACGGGCTAAATGCCCAGCTCCAAGCAAACCGGCAACTAACTCCGCGAAACGTCCTGAAACTTTAGATGCGATTATCTGGAGGTTATGTCGTAACAATTATGGGGCTGCCACTCCGCGGAATCAGGCGACTGCTAACTTGTTTGCTGCGCGCTCACCTATTGTCCTTCTGTCACAAATAATTTTCGAGGACGCGGGCTAATGGACAAGGGAGCCTGCGCGTAGAAACCGACGCTGCAAAATCACTCACATATGACGTTCTTTGGCCTTCTCTTTCGTTTCGGTTATCAGAAGGAGCATCTGTTAATCTACGATTTTCATCGAATATAGTTAATTAAGTAATAGGTATCGGAAATTTGTTATCATAATTATTTAGGGAGTTAAGTGATTGGCAACAGAAAGAATTTGTAGCATGAATAGTTTCAGTTAGAAAGTATATGGATACTAGCTTTTTTAAGTTATAAAGATACTTAAACAAAGACCTTGGGCAATTGAGTTGTCGTTAATGATTTCAGCAATGAATGCCAGAAACAGCAATGGACATTACATTGAGAAATAATTGACACAATTTTCGATAAAGAAAGTTAATTTCCCCTTCAAGAATAGTTTCTCAATCAACCTAACATAACATGGTTCACATGAAATTCGAAAGAACTCAGTTCAAGTATCCGACTCTTTATGTAATAAATGATATGATACAAAATCACTCTTTTTATATTCAAACCAGTTATGCCAAACCAACTCTGTCTCTATCATAAGTAATAATTACTCAAATCAGACGGCAAAATTTACCTATTCTGGACGTTTAATTTTCCTCCTTATTGATCCCGCTAAAATACGGACGCAATGGCTGTAAACCACAAAAGGTGTTCCTCGGGGTGCGGGCGCGGACCGTGCGAAGAAAAGAAACGACGAGCTGGCACGTCGATAAAAATCCCTGTCCAGCGATTGTAAAATTTTATAGTCGCGGGGAATAAAGATGGTATCACAGGCGAAACCGGGACCTCCCGTTATCGGTACGCACGAGAAGGGGAGAAGTTTAATATTTGGCCGTCTACGGATTTCTGGCGGGGCTGGGGGAGGAAGGAAGCGCCGGCCACTCAATGCGTTTGGGGACGATAAGCGAGAGAGAAGGCGAGAGGGAGACGGGTGCCTGCCGGGCTTGACAAATAAAATCTGAACAACCTGCTGCTTCGTTGTTTACCGAAGGATACCTGCGGCATTAACGGTACAGGTGGAAGGGGGCCTTGCAGGGAAAACCAAATATGCGACGATAACAGAATGACTCCCAGGTGGTGTCAGCGATTTTTTCGTGGATCCACCGCCCGCTATCAACTCATTCCGTGACGCAACACTGTAAACGTATGCGTGCATCTTACCGATGAATTTCTGCTGCTTCCGCACAATCAACACGACGTGATTGCTTCATTTTCGATATTCGTTTCGATCTCGTTCATTTAGTGGTAATTACAGAAAGTCGATTAAGTGAGATACCGTGTCAATGAAGTTGTTATACTTTACTATTGACACGCACTGTTTGTAACACTATTCTTGAAAGATATTGTTTAGCAAAATATTAATTTTGTAAAAATATATTGCCTAACGATTTTACTTAAACAAACCTCTCAGAAGTCGGACTGGTCAACTTCGATTTTAATAAATTTTTCGATTTTATTACTTATACATATAAAGCATGTGAGGCAAATAATCGTAAATTCCATATTTGAAAACATTTGTAACATCATCACGATTTTCTACTATTCAATTTACAGAGTTGACCAATGTAAATTCTGAGTGATACAACACTTACTATGAGTTTTTCGAACTACCCAATATTACATCAATAGGATCGTCTTATACAATAATTTACCAACTAATAATGTTAGTAAATTGACAAGTTGCAAGCTACAGATTTCTTTCCTATAATTTTATAATCTTCGCACGAATAAGATAATCCAATACATTATGATTCGTAAAATTCATTTACGTCTTGTTGAATTATGCGAGGATATTTACTAATGCTGATAACTTATGACCTGTAAAATTTCGTCTACAATCTATTAGTTCAGTTGTGTAGGATAATCCATATGGCACTAGCGCAATCTTAAACTACTAAAATAAAATAGAAAAAATGGAATAAGTATACTTGAATATACAATTTTCCATTCTCGACGACGTTAATAGAGGGTTAACAGGGAAAGGCGGTGCATTTCATCACCTAACCGCATTCATTTCCGGTTGGCGAAGGAGCTCGTAGACAATTTCTCGTGGCGCATCTAGCATATCCAGGCGAAGAAAAACACAACCGAAGCCGGATGAAATCGGATGTGACCGCGTTCTCTTCGTATATTACGGCAGACTCACCCCTTCCGGTGAGCCGTTCGCGCTGAGGGCGATATGAGCAGCACGTGGTGCGATGCGGTCGTCGTACGTGGTGGCTGGTATGGTGGTAACGCGTACGCAGAGAGGAGGAGGGCCGTGTCGCAACGCGGCTGAGAATTACTCGACGAACCTGGCCCCCTTCGCGAATTATACGATTCACCTGCTTCCTATTTTACGACGTTTATATTACACTGCGTGCCCGAATCTTACCTCTGTCTCGCCCGCAGTCGCGGACTTTTCTTCGCTTTCTCGACGTTTGTTTTATCGTGGCCGAAATGAAGCTTTCGAAATTTCGGGAGCCAACGTTTTACCACCTTCACATTTTCACCCGTGAGGTCGTACGTGGAATAAATCTTACACAGCTGTGGACGAGCCTTGCTTAGTGGTCATTTGTTTAAGAAACACTAGTATTCGTTTTTTATTCTGATTGTTGATTACAAGGTAATTATTAGGGAACCGATACGAAGATTGAAAAGAGGTTTGGATGGAGATCGATTCAATTTTAAGGTATTTTCATATAGGAAATTATTCTTTCTTTATTGGTAGTGTATTCATAGAAAATTACATCGAAAGCGAGGACACCTAATTTTGGAACGCCATTTTCTAGATATCTGTAAATAATATTAAATGTTCTAAAATCATGTTACCACTATCCGAAATCCTTACTATTACTTATATCTGAGAAACACCAAGTGAAATTTTATGAAGTTCAACGTACAGAACACATGGTACGAATTAATCACCACAACTAATTTACATATCTTTTGTATAACATAGTATATCTTTGTGAGAAACTGGAAGAACACGTATGTGTTTCAACGGGAACTTGAAATACATTTAAATCAATTAACGTTATCTCAAGAACGTCCCACCGGTATTTCATGGTAGCAAAATAATCAAGTAAAAGATTCGAGTCTTCGAAGTCCTCTAGAAAATTATTTATGTTCTAAAAACCCTTGAAACAGACGGTAGTCGAGTGGCTGCTACCGGTCGTACACCCTTCGTCGTGCGTTTATGTATACAGACTAACGCCACGACCTATGACACTGTTTAGTCTAGTTCATGGTCGCCGACAAACAGGCTATAATCCTGCCTATTTTCGTAGACCTGTCGTGACAGATGCTCAGCGGTATCGACCTACCAATTACTCATGATGCATTCCTGTTTATTCCAAAGGGAGATTGTTTAGTGTTCTTTGAGAATTTCTGGAAACACTTGACGAAGAAAGTGACCCATTCAAACTGCATTCCTTATCCCCTGTGAAACTTTCTTAAATAAAATCAGTGAGAAGAAGGAGTGTATTTTGGAGGACACGATAAGTCCAAAGTTCACAGACTGTCTATAAAATGTTTAAATTACAAGATATTTCTTAGAATCTGGTTCGATTAAATCACGATTTGAAGATTATCATAGAAATACATTTTAGGAACGTTATGATGTTATATACGACATATATATGATAGAATCTGACAAGTAACAATTACAATTTATTGTTCACCTTGTTCTATAATCTTTCTCTATCCTCAGACAGTTTGTCATTCCATTCTCGAAGAATTTTTCGTTCGTCTCCAGATTTTCAAAAGTTATCCATTAAGAAAATACTGTAAGCATTGAATATTTTTCAGTTATTGTTACATGCTTACAAAGTCAATGCAACATAATAATTATTAATTTTACGGATAACGGTATTATCTCTTTTCGTCGATAATCGATTTTAAAATAAAACTTGATATCTACGCTCTCAAAATGTCAATAAATTTAAAGAATACGTTTCTGTCTGATAAATTTTGGAAGAATAAAAATGTACACAATTAAGAGAAAGCGTTCTTCTCTGAAGAAGATTTACCCACGGTACATGTATACAGGTCCGCTAATGCCTGAGACCGTATAGATTGTTGTTAATGGGAGTTATAAGGACGCATTAGCCTGATAAATAGTAATGGGGTTTATTGGCGGAAAATCAGAAAATATGAGGAGGTCGCGTCTCCCTCTTTTCTTGGCCCATGCCTGGGTACACGGCATGCCGTTGCATTTTCTTGGGGTCTGCCACGCCGAGACCATAAGCACGTATATATGGACTTGGACTTTATTATATTTGCTGACCATAAGGAGGCTTCATCGGCTATTTCCGTGAAATACGGCTTTTTGAGGGTTTCTGCGATCATTCTTCCGTTCCGTTGTTTTCGTGTATCCTTTCGTTTCTGCGAAAGATACCCAACACAAGAGCTTCCTTACAGTGTAATTAATTACTGGATGAACGTTTTCCACAAAATTAAATATCATAAAATCTAAAATCAAATGAAATAGTAGATTGTAATTATTACAATATATATTTAATGTATTTTAATAATAATTGCGATAATTAAAATATATAGTTTCTATTTAGGAAAGTACAAAATATTTGTCGAAGAATTTTTTCAGAACACTCTTGCAATTAATAGTTAATGATTCTTTAAATAATACATATGCAGATATGGAGATGAATTATATCATACCACCTTATAGGTAATTCTACTGACAAATATGTTAAATGCATAAAATTTTACAAATGATTTCTTTCGATCTTCTTTAGACTTAGATTTCGAATTTCTGTAGACTTAATGTATCTTGAATAGATTTTAACGGAAACAAAAATTGAAACTTTTTATGATACGATGAGTATGTAAAAAAAAGATCGTTAGCTATGGACGAATAAAATTTGATAGCGATAAAGGCAGCCTACAATCATGCTTGGTATATATTTTTTAATGAAACTGTATACATAAAAATGTGTAACTGAACCCATCCCATTACCTCTACAATCATCGAAAAAGGAATATCTATACGATGTAATAACTACTGTATCGTTCGATTCTTTTAAATTTCCTGAAAATACTTTCATATACATCCACCTTATTTTGAAATATTTATAAAGTTTTCTACAAACGTCATATATGAAGATTAATCAATAGCCATCTTTTAAAACTTGCGATCACAATCACCGAAAAATCTCTCCTACGCGTACAAAAGAGTTCGTTGAAATAATCGAGCGACTTTTTTCCGACGGTTCGCCCTTCAATACCGGGCAAATATTCGCGTGGCGGGGAGAATCAAAGGTTGGTTTTGTACTTGTTCGATGATTAAAACGTCGTTTCATATCGGCAGCCGTGGCGTTATCCAACTCGGTTCGCTCGAAAAAAAGGGGGTGGTCCACAGGGATGCTGGCTGGAGCGGGGGTGGCGAGCAGGGGACAATTAACGTGCAGCGAGTACACAATACCTTTTCCCAAACGGCTCGATGTGAACTGCACACTTGTTGCTTATCTCCGCTTCGGCGTAGACATGTCTGTAACACGTTAGGATAACATGTTTAACATGGTAGATAGCTACTTATCAGTTGGTCTTGTTTGCCGCTACACCATAAAGCCCGTTATAAAGTCCAGACAGAGTGTCACGGTGTCCTATAAATTACCTGTACCGTTTGTTGAAAAACGCACGCTGCTTGCGTTATCGAAACGACAAACCTCGTGGCGACTGAACCTGATTTCATATTTACATGGCAGATGCGGAGAAAGCTTTCTGGCGAAGGTAACGTTCGAGGAATTTCGTTGCACAGACGATATGAGAAGAATTTGGCCTCGTTATGTTTGCCTGTATAAGTCTTAGGATCGTTTACGCTACAGAGTTACCTGCAATTACGTAATATTATACTTGAATGATTTAAAGAAATTTGACGTTTCATGCACGACGAAAATAGTATGGAGTTGGAAACTGATTATTTCTTCACTCAATGATATATGATTTAAATCTCGTTTTATACATCTCGTTCTGGTACAGAATAAAGTCTAGTTTCGAAGAAAATTCATATATAATACGACACATCGCTTAATCATTCAACGCACTCAGTGAT
This sequence comes from Bombus vosnesenskii, assembly GCF_011952255.1. Taxonomy (NCBI): domain Eukaryota; kingdom Metazoa; phylum Arthropoda; class Insecta; order Hymenoptera; family Apidae; genus Bombus; species Bombus vosnesenskii. The sequence continues at coordinate 767,948 of NW_022882923.1, forward strand.
GCAAGTACATTTTCTTTCAAAGACAAGCTGTACGTTGATACGTTAATGGGGAATTTAACTGTGAAAAAATACACGGAGTGTAAACAATATGGAAAAATGTATAAAATATCCAAAGTGCAAGTATTCTTTATTACAGTATTCAGCGAGTGAAACAAATCTCTCCTCGGGTTTCGTTTCTTTAATTGAATTCACTAAAATATACATTTACATAAATATATTCGCGTTTCACTGATGAATGTAAAATTACTTACCACGGCAGTAAAGCACGAATGTTGATTCTAAAATTGGCTTGTTCGGCCAAGATACAAAATAAATCTTGATTTTCGCAAAATTAAGAGTAGGTACAACGAGCAAGCGAACCCTTTACCCCTGGCTTGTTCTTCCGAAAGACGGCGGCCATATCGGTGGCTGTAATTCGGCACTGGTTTCATTCGCATAAATAATGTCTTGGGGACTGGAGGTTCCCTTTCCTCGAGTGTGTACCCTTTGTCTTCCGGGTTAGAGGAACCGGTACAGCAACGAGTGGCCATTTTAACCCCTTTTCCTCGCGAGACATAAATAATGATCGTTGCTAATTTGGACCTGGTACAGCCCTTGGCCGGCGGCGAACGTAAACCGCGCAATTATAATGCCGCCACATTAGAATTTATACCGCTTCCCGGCAGCTAGCCTTCCTCCTTCGTAACCTTTTTCTAAAGCTTATGTCCTTAATCCAGTTGAAATATTTTTCCCGCAGCCGTATCGACCCCCGGATTTTCGTCAGGACTTAAGCCATTTAATTAAGTCAGGCCCACTGGTCGGTAATGTCGTTCGTTCCCGCTCCATAGGGAAACAACACCATCGGGAGTGGTATCCTTACGCGGTACTCATGTTACATAATCAGAGAAAGTAAAGCCCCGATGGAAAATCTCGAAGTATTCTTCGGTGACTTTTACGGGGTAGAAGTACGTAAATCGCGATGGATTTTAAATATCGTGGAAATTAAATAAGATGAAGGTGTTAAGATAGAGATACAGATAATAATCGTACAACAGAGCCTTTGGCAGTGGTATATATTAGCTTAATATGATTAGAAAATTGAAAGAAAATTAAATAAATTTCTGATTATCTGGCGCTGAATTTATTCTTATGGTGAATTACGAAACTAAGTATTTACGAATCTTCAATTCTGTAATTTTTAAATTCACGCTATATATTTCTTAAGTAAATAGATACATTTGATACGATCTTTCAAATATAAAAATAAGCCACGTTTTAATTAAGCGTTCAATATATATGAATTTTACCAAATAGTTGTCATTTAATATAACGAAACTAAAGATTTTCGTGAAATGCATCAAAGTTGTTAGATTCATGCTATTTGACAATAACTTATATGAGGAGAATTAGGTATTTCAAAATATTTATATGTACAGAAACATCGCTTACATATTTTTAATACTTTGATTATTTCTGGAAAATTCAAGCCCAGATTAAGACGAAAATGTTCATTATTTAATTATATATAAATTTGTAAGTAGAAAGCGATGTTAACGAAATAAGAGGAATATCAGTGGTGTAACAAATTCGACGTTTTATCTATTGTGAACTGCGGGAGAACCGATTGGATGGGGCGCGAGAAATTGCGATATTTCTAGTGTGTAATGCGCGGCAATACGCGCGGCGTTAAATCAAATCCAATTTGAGCTCTTGCGCGTTGCACACCGTGGCATAGAGTACCACCTGACAAACTCATTGGTCTGACAAATTGAATCATTCGCTGTTCAATCGCTTTACATGCACGTGTGTGTATGATCGTCGAACGTCTGTCGCGTTCGTTGTTCCTCGCAGCCCTGCAATTGCTGCAACGCCGTCGATACATCTACCCTGACTGCGTCTTCCGTTCCCTCGATCAACGTAAGTTTCATGTAAATCTCTGTTAATACGATCAATTAAATGATTAAATGGAACGCCATGTAGATCAGTCTCAGAGTAACGATAAAAATAAAATGTATATGTAACATGTAACTGGTATTAAAATGTTGCTTTCGATTTTTGATCTTCTTCGGCACTTCTTTTTCGTTCAGTTACGATATTTGAAAACGAGTGAAATGTAAGTAATTAAAAATTATCTATAATTAAAAATTATATTAAAAATTAACTATAAATCGTCAATAAATTTGTTTCAGAAAATATGTATATCAAATTGAAAATATAGCAATAGTTTTATAACATTGACATTGCAAATTCGGATAACAGAAGCTTCTATTCTCTAATTATACATCTTAACATATATATATATACGATCCAGATACACAGTATGTTAAAGATGTGCTCGAAACTAGAGTGCAACGACACTGATTAAAATAAGATGAGCCTACTTAACTGAACGTGATTTGCGTCAATTAAAATAAAATGACCTATGTAAGCACGACAGGAAGTCAAACAGAAATAGTAGCAAAATTCTACCATCATACATAATCATTTCACTATAAAACTAAACAAATAACAAGGATTCAATTAATAGGATTCAACTTCGTGTAATTTTTACCTATTTTTCCGTAAAACAAAGTACCATTAAATAAATGCTGGAATTTTGGTAGTTTTACCGAGCATTTAGACGATTTCCAAGGAAAACAAGCAATTTTCCAAATGGAAGCGAAGGTTGTCGTTGCGTGAAATCCTTCCGTGGACCAATCGCGGGTAGAGGAGCGCACATGCGGAGCGCACATGCAGAGCGCATCGAACGCAGGATGCCGAGGCGTTGGCCGTGTGACGCGGTCACACGGTGTGTGACGTGTGAAATGGAGCACGGTCCCTCCATAATTATATGTATCCTATCCCCTATCTTCGATGTCGGTACGATCAACGTGCAACCGGCACGAGCGCAAAACGTGGAGAGTGCATTGATGCAGCGGCGCCTCCGGTGCACAGCGTGCATGTGCATCGCCCACCCATCGGACGTATGGATCGTTCCCCTTCATCCGCGCCACCCCCGATTCACCACGGATGACTGGTCCATCGTTTCGACCAGCAGGACAATCGAGATCATTGCATCGCATTCCCGTGTATCCGACGATTCGCTGAAATTAGTGGCCAGTGCTTTCGGTTAATTATTGCCATCCACCGAAAACATACGACGATCCGCTTTATTTCACGAAAACTTCGAATAGTTCGAATGTTTTGGGTGTGATGAGGTGTTTTAAATTGTTCAATCGAGAATTGAGCTACAAACTTTAAGCTTCGGTATAATCTCCGATTTATAGAAGCTTTAATATTGGAATATTTGTATAATCTTTCAACGTATAGCTACATCGTTTGGATATATAAAATAAGAGCGTTTTGAGACTTTATTAGTATGAAGTATGGTTAATTAATGTCATATCAACTACATAAATGTAATTAGTAATGGAGACTATTGTGTTTTCCAGATTTAGGAGACTAAATCCAGAAGATGGCAAGAAAAGAGAAAAATCAGGTCCAAAAGTCAGAATAACTGTTCAAGAAACGTGATTCTGCTTCAAAACAAGAGTTTCGTTTCGACAAAAAGATACGCTGCAACGACAGCGACTACGCTTGAAAACAAGAGTTTCCTTCAAGCAAAGAATACAGAACCTTATTAGGAAATGGACCAAATGCGCTTCGGAACTTCAGGGAGATTATGCAAGAAACTGACCCACATTTCAATCGCGTAAATAGTTTTTTTCTTCCTATCTTCCTATTTGTAATTACGGACACACGGCATTAAATGGACATTTAACTGACATTTATATACTTACAGGAAATTAACAAATGCAAAGATACATAGAATATGTTAAAATATGAAAAATATACAAAGCAGCGGTATAAATCTTTGTTTAGGTGCCATTTCTTTGAAATTGTGTTTGTATCTATAAAGATACGATCTTTGATACTCATTCCATCTTACGATACTTTCTGTGAAACAAGGAAGAGAAGATCGAAATTCGAATGGCAGCCTGAGTTTCCGAGGAAGTACATTCGATTAACCGCAAAAATCACGACCAATGATGGCGAGTGTCAACGTAAGGGAGATAATGCCCAGATACGTATCGAGCAAGCGCTGCACGTAATGACGAGCACGAATGCACGTAACATGGATGCGCGCGATACAACTCGGCCCGGATATCGTAGTGGGCGCACATGTGCATCGGTGATGTTTCGAGCTAGAACGATTTCGGAGCGTCGAATTACGCGGCACCGGGTGCACGTGCAGTAGGCGCCTATTGCACAAATCACACGCATTATTGACTACCTTTGTATTTCTCCGGCCGACGCGCCATTGTCCGTGTCACGTGCGTTTCCTTCTCTAAGTACCTACTAGCACAAATAAACCGAGAAAATTTGCTTTTTGTACTTAAAATCATCTGCAATTTCAATTAACGTTTTAGACAGTTCTCTTCGATGGAATATAAATCCACTTACATATTGGGCCATCTAAACGAAAATTAGTATAATGATAGTAACAAAAATCTCACAAAAGTATTCGAGATCTGTGTGTAAAATTAATGAACATAGACTATTGAAATTATTTCAGAATACAATTAAAGGTATTAAATTTTAATACATTTAATGAAAATCCATATGGAGCTACGTTTGTGTAGTTTTTAATAATTCACAAAATAATAATCTCTAATTACGTAATTTTCAAAATAAAGTACACAGCAGAGATGTTGCAAGTTTCAAAGAATTGGCGACCTTGTAAAGTGGCTCTCAATGGAAATGAACATATATAGCGGAAGATTCAGGGTGGTCAGTGAAAGTGGTCCATGTCCCCAGTGGCCTCGAAATCTCAACTAGAAACCTCGGTACCCAAGACTGGCGCCAGACTTGTCTGCATCTGTTTGGAAGATGAAGTATCTGGCTGGCTTTTCCTGCCTCCAAATCCGTTGAGAAGTGTTCGACCTGCAAACCGGCTTCCGTTCGACCCTCCAAAGACGAACACTCGAAGGGTACTCGATCCATCGACAAACCTATCGTCCGACTTGCAAGTCACACAGAGAGACAGACAGCCGGTCGTGTTTTCTTTCGAACGAGATCCTCGGGAGAGGGAAGTTTATTTACGCGTATCAAGCCTCCTGCCGTCTTTACGATCGTCCACGATATGCTTCGTGTTAACCGGATCTCTGTTAATGGTTCAACGTGTTTTCACAGAGCAAACGGAAGCCTGCTGCCGCTCTTTACCATTTGACATTTAGAAACTGGGAATTATTAGCGATGTGCTATCATTGCAAACGATCGACTGTGAATAAAGTTGTATCTTGAAGTCGTCTTAGGCTGAAACTTTAAGTATTTCATTTCATTTTTAGTTTATTTGATTATCAATGTGCGCTGGGAAAATATACGGACAATACTAAAATTTTAAAAAATCATTGATCAAATTGAAATTATTTCTTTGAAGTAATTTTGGTGATTATTTTCATTCATCTAAGCTTCTATGTATATATACCTAATACGCGTGAATTCAATTCCTTTGATCGAAATATGAAGGAAAAATAAAATTACAATTTGGATGTTGAAGCCACTACTTAATTGCTAATTAATTACGAATTAAATATTTATTTTAATGGTTTAATGGATATTTAATACCTTGGTATGTAGGTATAAGGTCCACCTGCCACACAGGACTTTATCAAAGAAATATGTATGTATATAGAAATTACAAGCTTGTATAAATCGAAGTTAAGAGCTGCCCTAACCTGTCTCAAACGAGACAGGGGCTTCCACGTCGACTTAAGAAAACTACCAGCCCTTCATGGATGTTTCGAGTGGCTCGACTCGATCTGTCATGTTTACACGAGATCGTGTATACCCGATACAACCCCTCACTAAACTAGATGATGTTTGTTTAAAGTCCCCCAGCTCTTCTGCTAGAATAGACGTCGATTCATCGCATCTAAAGGTCCTCGTAAGCCTAAGTAAATGAAATTACTAGTTTGGAAGTACTAGCCATTCCAGGTTTTCGACGATGTCAGATATCTTAATTTCTCATTTGCATCTTTTGATTTCACTTTATTAGATTGCAAAAAAGGTTCGTAGATTAGCTTTGGATCGGTAAAAGAAAATATAAACTTAAGAAAATACACGTGAGTACTGATCGTCACATTTACAAAGCACAGTACAAAACCTTCACTCAAAATTAAATATCTTGAATTGAAAAGAATGTTTTTTATTCAGGAAGGAATTACAAATTTAAGAAAGAGACAAAATCTCTGGTTAGGATATTTTACTAAAAAAAAAAAAAAAAGAAATCAAAATAGAAATCATCGTCGAATATTTCCAAAACATCTTTCTTTTGGAGAAGCCAAAAATCTTCGTAATAATTTTTTTACTACCTTATACTTTTATAATTTTAAACACATTGAGGATGACATCTAATAATTACTATGAAAAATTTGATGGTGCCTTAGTAAACTGAGTACAATGCTGGAAATGATCACTGACACATTATATATATATAAATTTCGAACATTAAAACAAAGATCGTATACACTATGTTATGTTATGTATATATTTTGTTATGTTAGTGCAATAATATTACTCAAGCAGTAGGAACTTGGTATAAATTTCAACAGCACGATTGGTACTGATTGCATCCATTCCTCTTTCCATACGGAATGCTATTCAGACGACTTTCTGTATTACTCTGGCTTCCTCGTGAAAACTTGTTAGACGTTGATCGCCTAGCTCGTCAGAGGGTTAACCTTCTGCGATCTAACTATGCCTCCTAGGCGATAGCGGTGTCAGATATTATCATTCAAATGTATCTTTCAGTTTCAGACTGGATACTTGTGAATCACTCTATATAATCGAAATACAGTGAGCTATTATGAGAATGAACGATATTACAGTGAACTGTTTTTGTCGATAAAATCAGGATCCTGAAGAAAAACAGATTCTCCAACGATAGCTATCTATTTCTTTTCATGCAGGTTATATATGTTTTTTTTACTAAAGAAGATTTGTAATAAAAGCTAAATAAATTGATCCCATATTACTGTTACTGAAAAATTCCTTATTATTTCCAAAATTGATGACTTTCTAGATGTGTCTTAACAACTGAATGATATTTAAAACAAAGTAGCTTGAAATAATGAAGTTAAAAGGTCATTACGATTATCTTTGAACGTTTGACCGCAGAAGGCTACTGATTTTATGCAAAATAACAAAACAAGATTGAAACGTTACTCTTTTCCCAATTGCCATGTGTCGAATCGAAGAGTTTCTTTAATATTACAGTACATTTGTTCGTATTTCAGAGAAACAACTTTCCAGTAACACTCCGTTGTTTACGAATAAACACTTTGAATTATACAAAGTTAAATTTGCTTAAAATATTCCACAATGACTTTTCTGTTTATTTTTTATCATAAAACTCTTACACGAACATTTACATATTTTTGTCTGAAAAATACACAATTGATTTGCACTGGAATTCAGTGTGTAATGATGTGTGGTAAATGTAAGAAAAGAAGAGTTTTGGACCAGTTATGGATTATTGTCCGTCGGTGCATGCAAATTGAGGTGAAACGCGATGCCCGCGAACCGCAACGGGGATAACCCACGGGGAAATTATTGATAATCTCATCAATATTCGCGTTATTGTCAGGCACAGGGCACCAATAATTAACGCGCAATTGGACGCGAGTATCGATACAACGCGAGCGATCTGCAACACATGTCGCTCTATTAATAACACCGTGCCCGGTGCTATCGATACCTCACTAATTCATCGAAAAGCAGATTTACAGGTCCGCCGCAGTTGCATCGAGTAACAAGGACGTAAGTACTAACTGTCGAGTAATCATTTTATGCCTGATATGCAGTTCGAATAATCTACAGTGTCGTTGCTAATTGATCGTGTTGATGATTGAATAAAATCGTTATTGAAGATCATTATACTGCTGCCCAGTAATAAGAGTTAGGGAGGTCATTTAGTTTATATTGTAATACCAATTGTTAGGCTGTTGATCGAGTTATTTCAATTTCGCGTGACAATTTTTTTATTAAAAGGGGCAAAGGGATTAAATAATGGGACGAAGCTGATCAATAAAGGAGCACCATTTAAGATAGAAAGAACTTTGAGAAGATCATTTGTGATCGTTGAAAAACTGTTCCGGAGAACAAATTCTGCAAATTTATCGAAACTATACATGAAAAGGCTATGAAGAAATTACTATACGCATTATACGTTATATGGAACGTATTGCACTACAGAAATATAAAAATTTCCATAATATACGGAACCTGTTTATCGAAGAACGTATATCCAACGATGAATGTAATCCAGTTACTGAAACTTGATCAATTCATAAATAGTAGAAACTATAAGAAATATAATATAATGAAATTCTAAACGCATGAAGAGGAAGTTATTTACAAATTTGAGTAGTATGTATGGAGACCACCCAGCATTCCTTACCACATTTTAATAACAGAGACGTATGCAATCAGTTAGCATTTAAAGTAAGAAAGGGCTGAAGCAGAATCATCATCGCCGGGATGAGAAGGTAATTCACGAGGGTGTTCGCGATACGGCATTAAAACATTGCTTTATTACGTCCACCGTTGAATGTGTCAACGGTGCCGGTTTATAAGGTAAATTTTAATGAACTGGCATACATGCACACTCGACATGCTTCGACTCTGGCTCCGAGTCCCGGGCTCGAAGCGGTAAATACGTCATTAGTCAGCGCAAGCTCAGCCTTTTTATTTGTGTTTATTAATTCAACCATGGGATTGAACGTATCATTTATGTCAGTCTTTGAATTACTAATGCAAACGGTTACGGAATACTTGGTTCGAAGACGCGGCTTTTTGCAACGAGGGACCTTGCCTTCAACACAGGATGCACGCACTGCCAAGTAGCGAGCTTAACGTTTCGGGAATACTCATTCAGGCTATTAAACGTACGCTTGAAAGGTTTATAAGATCTAATTGGAAACGAATTAATTCCTTTTCCTTCCGACGATTAGACGGAGTGTCGTCTACTCGTAATTGGACAGTACGTAATTTGACTCTGTGGTCGATATCGTGTTCGATAATCTTTATGTTGCATGTAGGAGAAGTAAAAAAGCTTTTTGGTTCAAGGATCGAGCGTATGATTATATGATGTGATTAATCATAGTCTTGTAGCAGAGGCTCAGAGTAGTTAATAGCTTTTTATTCGACTTATCTTCTTGGAGCATTAGGCTATTTGAAACGAATGCTTCAAGAATGAACCGAGAACTGTGAACTAAATTGTAAATTCAAGAAAAAAAAATTATTCAGAGAGTATGATAAAAAAAGAAAAAAAGCGATCAGATTTATGAAACGCGATTTTGTTTCAAGATAAATTTTATTCGAGGGAAAACTGCAAAATACGACGTAACAATCAGTCTGAAGCTTTCTTTCAATAATGTTCCAATAAGTTTCGACTTGTACGAAAATGTCAGAAACGTCTCGTGTAATCGAACATTGTTATTATTCCCCTATAGAATGGATATTATAAAACATAGTACTGCAAGTAACTTTTACAAATTACAAATCGTCGAATCTTCGTGTTTAATATTCTTACATTATATTCAACGATAATTACAAACTACTATTAAAAAATCACTGATTGAATGTTTCTTTGGATCATTGATCAATTACCAATTTTGTTACTAATTAATTACTAATCCAACTTTATTCGAAGCACGCACAACTTTTCCATACGAAACACCATATGTAACCAACACCAGTAGCCACCTTTCGAAACGCTGTGAGAGGAGAAGAGGCCTAAGGATCTGGATGGACACTGGGGGCCAGGTCACATGTAATCGTGGTCTGGTCGCGTGCGGATAAATCAAAAGTATGAAACGCTGCCGGCAGAATTTCGGCATATTTATGGCGGTGGCAATTCAATGATACACATTCCCGGTCGCGCGTAATAGTCAATATTTCCATCAGAAGCATACCTACAACTCACGCCCACGCCGACGAATTGGTGCAGCCAACGGTGCTTTATGAGAGTTCAGGACGCATTTGACAGCGCGATGCGCCCGGCCAGTTGTTGCTATTTATTCGCGCATTACATTACTCTGTTACCGAGTCGAGTGTCACCAGCTAATTTGCATTATAAGTGCCGCTGATGTTATCATCGCTTCGCTTATACGTTATGGCGTCGCTGACGGATCATCAGCGCGCCGCTGTCTCACGTGTTCGCGTGTTATCCCGTTTCTATGCCTGTGTGTGCGAAAAGTGTATTACCATGTGCAGCAGCCGGTTGCCCGAAACGAACCAGTAATCGCGGTTCGTTTATTCCCGGCTGATAATTACGCCAACAGCATCGTTCTATCCATCAATTCGTACTCTTTTTGTGAATTTGAGGAAATCAAAAGATGGTCAAACACGACGAATTTAAAGATGCAGGAAAGGAGATACATTATTTTTAAGTTTTTGATTGATACATTCTATTTTTTGAAATTTTCTCAGATGACTTCATATATTGCGCCGCTATCAGTAAATGTATATCAAGGTGGTAGTAGTAAGGTTCTGTAGAAAAACTTTAAATTTTTTACTTATAAGATAGAGGCATAGGTGTGATGTATGTAGATTATGGATTAAAAGCAATGACTTGTTGAAATTTCTTTCACATTGTAAAGCTGTACATTTCTGAACATTTTAAATACGAGCACAAAAAGAAGGAGACGATATTAATTATATACGTGAATATAATTTTATTTTAGTCTATTGATATTTGTCATATTTTATCCCCCCCCCCCCTGCCCTCCCACTTTATCAAACATACGATTAAAACCTGTACTTTTCCCGATAGTTGCAATTTGGACAGAAAAAAAGCGAGAAGAGATACGACGATTATAGTACTTTAATTTCAACAAAATTGTGTTAGGTATTAATTTACAAGCGAAAAATTACCAGTTGTAGACTGTACAATTCTCGCGTGCATTTTCGAAAATGAAACAAAAATCACGAGTTAAATCATTAATATTATTACAGCGTTTTGCAAGTACTTCAAAATAAATAGAGAAGCTGGTAGATTTCCAAAGCTTATCGTGGTTTTCGACATTTTTATCGATGTATTCAGGCAAAACGAGATGCACGAGCTAAAAATACTCGAAGCATGCTATCGGGCGACAGACAAATTGTCGGACGACACCGGTAATAATTACCACTAAATAATTTTCGCGTAGAGAAGAGCCATCCAGCGGACCAGCGGCAGATGTAAATTCCCTCCCCACGTGGTCGTCGCCCGGCCCTATGAATTCCGCACGAGTGTCCGACCTTTCCCCGAGTATATGTATGTTGAGCAGCTGAAGTGGAGATTGAAGTGAAATATGAAAATCCGGGCAGCGCAACGCCGGTCGTAGCTGACGCCGGCGTTTTCGTATTGAGCACGTCGCGTTTAACGAGCCGTATAAGACAGAAAAATATAGGTAATGAACGTGAATACAGGGCCGGGACTTTTCTTTTAAGCCGCGTTCCACGGTATTCACTAAAATCGTTCCCCGTTCCCCCTTGGTAGAAAAACGTGGCTCACGGTTGGAAAACGGACCCGAATCGTGATCCGGTTGCTGCTGCACCAGCTCCTCGTATTCCTTTCCTTTTCAATATTATCCGGACAAAAATTCTCGCTCGCCTATATTTTTAATTAAAATCATTCCACGCGGCTTACACGAGTATGTGAAACTTATTAATGAACTCCGCCGCGTATGTTCGTCCGCTTGTACCGAATCAGTTCGTCGAATTTTAGCAAGATCCCCGCGGTATTCGTGTTTCATTCCTGCTTTTCAGAATGCCCGTATTTCCATGGCAGTGAACCCACGGGAGCATCGGAAAATGTGTCCGCTAGGTACCATCCAGTTTTATCGGTGTAAATGAACATTCCCGTCGATGGTTGTTAACATTCCCTTCCAAAGAAACCCTGTATCTCTTAGCAAAAACTTTAATTTACCAACGTTCGTTTCATTTTGAAGGATTATTTGCAAGTCGTCTTAAGAGACTACATAGAAAATGGTCAACGGCTACACGTTAGAAACGGACGCACGTGTTCGAGAAAATTAGTGACGGCTTGAAAATGTAATCAGCTGGTGGTTCCCCTCCCCACTCAAAATGACACCCCCATTCCTCGTTTGCACGGGAACGCGGCACAATTATTATGTACACCGGCCGCGCGTACAATGTGGGTCCATTTCAGAGTGGCAATTCGCACGATACATTATCCAGTCAGCGCGATTGTCGACCATACGATTCGCAGTTTCGTTTCAGTCCGCGTAATAACGCTGGCATTTCGACCCTCGTTCCGCCGCTTCTGTAAGAGGGGGTGGTGTCACCGACAATATTTTCCTTCGACGAGAGAGAACCGTACCGATATTTCGCCGCGCCCGACCCCTTTTTTCCCGTTCGTCGCCGCGCGCCGCTCACGAAATAACTCATTTCGAGAACGCGCGCCAGCGTGAAGCTGTCGATAGCAGCCACGTCCGGGAGCCGCGCCACGACAACGTGTAAACAACCGCCGCGTCAACTTTATATTATATGTCGCCCAGCGAGAGGAATCCGGATCGCCGCGCAAATCTGCCGGCTCGATTTTGACCGATCCACCAAAACGACTTCTCGTCCCGCTTTTTTTCCGCGGTTTCCTCTGCCCCATCTCGCCTCGCCACCCTCGCCCCCGATTTGCGTAGATTCTTTTTCGGCATGCGGCCACGCGTGCACGTGAAACTGCCGATGATAGGATAGGGGAACCTCTCGACTCCCGGCCCATACACCTGGCAAGTGACATGAAACAAATCTACCGATACCACCCGGCTGTAGCTCACTTCATCGTCAGAGTTTATCGGGGGGTTGGTGCCGAACAGAAACCAAACGTTATAATGCCACCGTAAATCCTTGATTTTCACTCTGAAAATTTATGTACGCCGACTGGGGTGGTGACCGATACTTGTAAACTTGACTGTTTGCTGAAAGTTCAGTTTTTTATATAGTACAATTTTGTTGAAATGATTTGTAAGGGTTTACGTTCGTGTTCAGGTTATTTACTCGGTTACCGATTAACATTCCCAATATTATAGCATTCTATATAAATATGTATTTAATAGAGGAAAAAGATTTGAATCCATACAAAGGATCAAAGATCGCAGCAGGATGAAGAACAGAAAAAGAGATTCTTTTATAAAAATTGCTCGTTAAAAATAACATCATGAAACTACAGTTCTACAAAACATCTGAAAAACTTAAAAGCATCGACATAAACCAGCATAAATCACGGAAATGTCTATGAACGTAGGATTTCTATTTCTCACGCTTGTTATTAGCGTTCCAGGTTGCTCGGTAGATAATGTCCTTCTTTGCAGCGATATAACAAAAATAATTGAAGCGAGGGTATCATTCAGGAAGAAGTTAAAAAGCAAAACGATGGAGCGTTCAAACGTGCCGCGCGAGGGACACGAGGCGGACCCGCATTATCGATGTAGATCGGTTCGAGCGTGGCGCAAAACCCAGCGAATCTGCGTGACTAATTATCGCGTTCTCCTTCCATCTATCTTTACCAATCGCGTCGATCCGTGGCTGCCTGCGGCCGAGTCCCGACACATCCGTCTTACTTTCGCGAGCCACATCGCATCAATTTAAGTTTTTCTCGTGGCCCGTGGAAAAAACGGTGCATGATCTTACGATTGTACGCGCTTACAAAAGCGCCGACGCGCCGTTGAAAACGTCTGGATTCATTTGCCCCGTACTTTTCTTCGTCTCCTTTTCTGTGACTCCTTCTCCTTCTTGTCTTCGTCTCCGTCTTTTTCTTCTTCTTCTTCCTCTTCGTCAGCCACCACCCTTTCCCTTTCACTCGCGGCAACGATCTTTTTCTTGCTTGTCGATTTGACTCTTCGCGTTCTTTCTTTCACCGCGACGCGACGTTTGATGCTTCGCGTTCGCGCTGGTCATTCGATGCAAAAAGCGCATTATGAACCATAAATGCTAAGACCAGATGCTGAATCGCTGGGCCTTGATCTTTGAAAACGGCGCGTGTGTGCGCGTCGATCGCTCTGCTCTTCTTTCCCCAGTTGTACCAGCGTAGTTACCTTATCGTGATCTGTTTCTCACAGTTTTAAGTATTATCAATGTATAGTATCATTGATTATCGGTTTACTGAAAATTTCAACAAATTTTGTCAGATTACACGTGAATTGCCGTTAGTAGGATCCAGTGATCTTTTCCTCCGGTTTTACCGAAACGGTAATGCTTTTTCACTCGCAAATCGGTGATTAGTGGAGGTCACGGTACAGCGGCCAAGACAGAAGAGTAGGATCAAAAACGAGACACATTCATAGAAGCAAATTAGAGGGTGTTTCGAATTGAAGCGATGAGGGCTGTTCGATGCGGAAGAGGGGGTGGCAGAACGTGGAACGGGGGGACGAACAAATGAAACGAAATGTCGCTACTCTCGACGAGCAAACGAACGCAGAATAGGAAACGAGAGAGGGAGGAAGAGGGAAAGAGAGGGAAAGAGAGAGAGAGGGATTGTTTATCGTTACACCCTTCCGTTCGTCCCGTACCACTCCTATTCCCAGTTAGACTGCTTATTTGCCTAATTGCGTGGCACACCCGATAAATTTGGACAAATCGTCGCGTTGTAACGTTAATTTCCCTTTTTTTTTTACCCTGCGTTATTCTTTATTCTATTGACTCGACTTTTTTCTCAGATACGATCAATTAGACCCTGGATTTGCAAGTCGATGAATTTCATGTAAAATAGTCTTGTGTGTATTGAGAAAAATTTTGACAAACTGACGCAACCGGTGATTACAAAATTTATCACATTCTGTATTATTATTTTCAAACTTATCCATAGTGTATATTTGACTTTTAATATTTCAAAAAATATTATCTATTATATAGATATAAGAATAATTGCTGTTTATTGTTTTTTGATATCAAAGATGGAGCAGAACTACACTTATGCACTTATGTAAAGTGAAGATTTTATATGATCAACTACACGTGTGTAATAACAATTTTCCATAATGTCGCGTCACGAAGCTGCACTAAGCCACGAGGTTCATCGGTATGATAAGAACTCTGTTGCAAGTGCGGTTTCTTCTGGAAGAAACCTAAGTGCTGATATTTCTTATATTTTCTATCAATTGCAGGAAGTTCAATGTAATGCGTGTGATTTACGTAACGGTTCAGCTACAGTTATAGAGTACTCGCATCGCGCTCCTCTATATGTACATACATGATTCGTGAGAAGTCACGAGAAATCAGATTGTCACGTAGCGATACAACCACTGTCAAAAGTTTTCGATTACAGTGTAAGTTTCATCAACAACCGCTAATGAATAAGTTGCGAATATTTACGCGAATTCACGTGTAAACTAAGTGAACATTTGTCAAATCATAATAAAGTTATACAAAAACGACAAATCAGATAAATATTTGTTATTAAATCCTAGAAACTATTCTCAACGCGCAGAAGCCTATAACCTAGGATTTTTCACCAACGTTATTAATTAATAAATGATTACACAAGATAACCCAAGTAATATTTAAAACTAAAACGAAATTACAATTTTACAATTGGAGTATCGAAAACTTTTGCTAGCAACTGTACATGACGTTAGTAGCGAGCGTGTTAATTGGAATCGAACAAAAACATCAACGCCTGCAAATGACACGTTTAATCATACTACAATGTTCCTGAGATGATAAAACGAACCGAATTAACAATCAATTCGACAGAAAACCCCGCCGTACATCAGAGTCAATTGATGTAATGCATGCACACAGGTATGGGGTTGTAGCTTGATCGAAAAAAGATTCATCCGCAAAAAAGACGATTCGCGGATGCTCTCGTGGCTGAACCCATGAGCCGCGCGGCTCGTTAGGGGGTCAGGATCAATGGGTTCGTCGCGGTGCTCGTAATTTTATGGGATTTCATAACAACGAGCGCATCGTTTGGTATCGAACAGGGGGGATCGGTGAAGTGGAGAGAACGATGGGAGAAGTCGTCTTGTTAAAAGTAGCCCGCCTCATTGCCTCCAATATCTGGTAGGTACTGCTCTTCTGTCAGGGTAGCTCGAGAATCGAGCATCTCAATAGCCACTCGAACCTCCTACCATCCCGTCTTGTTACACGCGCGCGTGTACGAATTGAGAGCGCGATTTCTGCTTAGACTTGTAACCTTTTATACCGGTTGCCTCTATACATACGCAGAGATCGCGACCCATGCTTTTGATTTTATATTTGATTTTGATATTTGACGAAAAGCGGCATATACTTTGATGCAATATTATCTTGCAACTATCAGTGTTGTATCATAAAACTTGTCTCTGGTATATAATAATTTTCTTCTCGATGGTCAGGTTGTTTCTTTTTCACCTGTTTTAGAACACGAAGAAGAAAAGAGTGAAGGAAGATATCACTTGGAAAAAAAGGTTAATTCTCTCGTTTTTTAAAAATCTTTTGTAATTTTTTCTAACGTAATGAATAATTATTTATTTATTATTTATTATTTATTATTGTCACCACTAGCATATGATTTTAATGGCGAATTGTGAAGTCAAATAATTTTATTTGGATAGGGAATTGGATTTATTCTCATTGCACAGAATTTCTCGATTCTTCAAAAGGCAAAACCTTTTTCTTTTCACCAGAGTACGCCACATTTATATGCTGCACATTCGCGTACATTCTGTCTTAAGTTTCATTAATAATATGTCATACGTCGACCGTGAAACAACTGACGAGTGTCGCATTCGGAAATCATGAAACGCTTGGAGGTAGGAAAAGCGAACCCCGTGGAAATTGATGTAGACGTATACGGACTGGTCCTTCGATAAACGAACATTTCTCTCCAAGGAACAACTTCCCCGAAAGAAACAGCAGGATCGAAGGGAGGCAAGGTTGTAGGAAAGGCCATCTTGGTGGACGAGTTTCAGGATTACGGTGTATCGAGTTAACGAGGCTACGGGTTTCTAATGGCCTGGGGCTACTTATTTCGCATATCAGGCGCTAGCCAGACCACGTAACGTTTCTATAGCGAGGGGGCGCAAGGCCAGCCAACACCTCAAGGCAAAAGCGGCCGCGTATAAAAACGTGAAATATCATGGGGCATTTTCTTATCGCTAGCCCGGCCATATGTAAAAACGAATAAAATTGTGGTAAGTTGCGTCGAGGGAACACGCTGCGGTCGCTTCAGGCCAGCAGACCGAATCTGATGCGTTTTGTTTTTGGTGAATAAATTTAGACATAAATCGTAGCCACGCGAAGGAACATATTTCTGAACCAACCTCTTACCGGTCGAATTCCCTTCCTTCGTACGACGAAATGTTGAAGGCGAGGAAGTATCAGAAATTCTATATTTCATAGCCCTAAAATTTGAAATGTTGCTAAAAAAAAAGATGCCATTTCTGACGTATTGCAATTATACAAATTCTTTGAGATTTTGTTTCAATAAAATATTGTTGATTATAACAAAATAATTTTGAAATATTGACCACTGGTTCATGAGCCAATGATACTTGATATAATTTAATTTGCTGTTTGATACTATCCTTATTTTCGCTTGGAAAACATCTCTGTAAAACTTAGGAATACAGGAAAACACGTAAACGTACTAAATTGCTGCTATTATAATTTTAACTTTCGCCGAACTATTAGCAGGTCACCTAATTAATAGAACTTCGATTTTCCCAAGTAACTCTATCGAGACACTTAAAAAATTCTTTTCAAGACTCATATCTTCCCTAAAATCAACTAAGTCCAAACTAAAACAATCCGCGAAGGAGACGCGATTTCACACTTCCAGCTTATCATCCGCAGCAAACACTCGTAGCGTTTCTAGCCGACTAACCCCATGTTCATCACACTCCATACGTTTCATCTTTACCGAGAGCAAGTTCACCGATTCGAGCAACTTGCTCCGGCTGAAAACGCCAGCATCGACGGGTTTTTCGCGCGCAAGTTGCCAGCGTTCTCATCGGTGCAAATGATACGGCGAATCGAGCGGATTAAATACAGCGGAACTCATCAACAAGGACTACGGCACACGGCGGATAAATCGTGATTGCGTAATATCGCGCGAGCAGCATGCGCGAGTAGAATTGCGTAAAAGCAAATATGCAATAGACTACCTGAACGTCCTGTATTGTACGATTGTCTCCGTTCTCCTCTCGCCGGCGCTTCGCAGGAAATGCCTGCCTTGCATTTCCCGGCATTGTAACCACCCCGTTGGCTTCGGAGTATTGCCAGCCTCAACGTTTGAATTGCATTACCTATTATTGCTTATTGTTCGCCGCTAGCTTCGTGCGCCGTGCTTCCCGTCTCTCTTACACCGACTCTCCTCTTTTTGATCAACCCCTCCTCTTCTTTCCATCCTTCGCCAGTTTCTTCCACCCCTACACCCTGCGAATTTCATGGAACAGGGTTGTTTGGGACACCGTAAGAGACGGGATGGAGTGTACGAAGTAGAATTTTCTGAAACAGAATGTGATTGGTCAGTGTGTTGACAGAAATTTATAAAATAGTGCAGTTACTGAGTTCAGGCTTTTAATTCTTAATAGTTACACATGTGAATTTTTATTTATTGTATAAGAAACTGGATATATTGTATAGGTTTTATATGCTTATTTTAATATATATATCGATTTATAATACTGCCAGAAGAATTTTTAGTTTCGTTTAATATCTAACAATTTCTTGAGGAAAATATGTACAGATTTTGTATTGGTCGATTAGTTTTGTCATTAAAATATCAAGAAGAGTAAAGATAAATTATGGTTAAAGTTTAGGCGACAATCCACATAGAATTTACTATTTTGTTAAATTTCTGTTTTTATATGCATCCAAATTTCAAAAACAAATATATCTTCCGTTTCTAATGAAAAGTTTCACTCTTGGCACACTCACATCGCCCGCCGTCTGAACCTCTCAATTCGTCCTTGCTCGCGTAACGAGACAAAATCCTCGAGAAGAGGACTTCAAATGAAACGCCATTGATCTAATTCACGAGGTAAATGACACGAGAAATATAATCTGTGCTGATGGTGTGCTTCGAACTCTAGAAATACCTTACCCTTTCTCGCTCACGGGAGTCGTTCGAACTCCTTGCACGTCAGTTTCTCTTTCTCGTAGTTTCACCCCTTTCGTCCGTGTCAGTCCCTGGGAAAGGCCAGGGCATTGTCGCGTTGAAATTGTGCGTAACTACGACAATAGTTCGGTAGAATTGGCGAAATTAATGAAAACTCGCGCGGGATTTTGCGAAGAAGGGGTGAAGAAAGGGATGAAATCTTTGGCCGGAATCAGATATTTCAAACGAAGAAGGAAGAGGAGAGGAAGGATCGGCTAATCGTGACAAATACTGATCCCGGATTGCCGAATTATAAACTAATGTCTTGAGGAAACTTTGCCTCCAATGGCTTTCTCCCCTTCTTCTCAATTACGGCACCCGATTGCCTTCTCCACGATCGAACGTGCTTCGCTGTCTCTGCTACGTGTAGTTTGACTGTTTTCATTTATTGAAAATCTTTTTGAGAAAATGCATGTGATTTTTAGGCGATGCATTATCGAAATTAGTACTTAATGATAAAATCAGTGAATATTAATAATTGTAACCTCATCGATTCTCAATATTCACATATATAGAACTGAAAATATCATAAAAATGAACTATTTATTTATTCTATACCTAACAACAATCTAATTCATCGCATTATGTTTCGCAATAATAATAAAGAAAGCTATTTTCAGTGAGAAAGAAGAAGGGAGGAAGCATGAATAATTTGACAGGAGAATTTTACGTATAATTGCTATAATACTGCTAAAACTTACTCTCGAAAATTTTAAATATTTTAAAAGCTAAATTTTTTAAAATGGAAATACAAAATTCAAAATATTTTAAAATATTTAAATATTCATTTAAAAATATTTTAAACGTGAACTGAGCAATTACAAGCATGCGTTTTATCTAAGATACAGTAGAAAATCGAAGAATCGTGTATGTGGCAAAATTACACCGAACGAAAAGAAATATTCTAGTTTCTTTATAATGGGAAACGGACGCGAAAGTGGCAGCGTGTCGGGGTAGCTGATAGTATAGTTAAGGATAGGCGGACAGTAGCAATGTAGACCGGTTGGCAGGGAAAGGAAATTGGATGATATTTCCCGTGACGATCAAACCTTATTGCCAATTGAAAGAGGAAAGTTCGCAGTACATTTACCGGGAAAATCAGTGGTTGCAAGGTGAACCAGAAAATGGTCGTGGCAATCCACTGTCGCGAAAATTTGGAACTCTTATTTGGACCTATGGATCGCAGGAAATGATAAATGAAATATATGAAACACGCATAAATACAACAAAATCTGATACTTCATTAACATCACTTTATTAACGATCATCTGTACAATAATTTCATTATTGTTTGAAAATGTATTTTAATAAAAGTTTCGTTATGAATTTTAAATAATTATTCTGGAACCTAATGATGATTGAAATTATATCTTTTATATTTAAGAAATACCTTGGAGTTTCGAAAAGGAATTATACAGAACAATACACCATCGTATACTACATTATAATGAAATCATTTTAATGAAATAATACGAATTCCCTTTATACTCTAGAAAACAATTTCCAACTAATAAACGAAAATAGTACCTATGTAAATTAATTTAGAATATCCCGAAGTGTATTACGTATTTCTCTCAAATCTTTCATTTCGCTGACATAAAACTGATAGCCCTCGTATTATTAGACTGTTTCGGATCGATCGGGCGGCCATAAAAATCAAACCGCTAATTTCCCCTCAGCGACGTAACGTTGATGTAATGTATTCTCGCGTCTCGTTTCATTTATCTGATCTCTCCCATTACGAGGTATTCCGAGTAATACCATCAGAGACTGAGCGATCGCGTGGAAAGGACTTACAGTTCCATTCCGATGTCCCTCGTCATAATTTCATATATCAGAATCCGTAGAAGGTTACCAGGGGTGGGAGCGACGTTTTCGCGAAAAGATCACATATAGGGACGCAGCCGGGGTATAATGAGAGCCAGAAAGCGTCAGCGGCATCTAATGTCGGAAATTATAGCATATTGCCAATAAAATCCCGACCAGGGTCCGCCCTTGTACGAGCCAACTAAACAGGTTTCTCCTGCTCTTCGGGGGCGGCGGGCTTATTGTAACGAACGTTGGAACCACGTTTTGCCATTACACAAGATCTCGTCCCGAGGGAACGACCGATACACCGATAATACCGCTAGTCGATAACTCGCTTACAGTTTGACGCTCCTTTCTTTCTATCTCTAATTCAAGTCGCGAACCAAGAAAAACGGTCCACTTCCGAGACACGTGTTTTTTTTTCTTCTTTTTTTTTTGTGCCTTTATTTATACGATAACTGTGACACTGGATACATAAAGTAATATCACATCGAAACTTATTAAATGGAACTAAAGAACAAATAACCAAATGGATTGTATGTAATAAGAATAACAGTTGTGACATCTTTTCTTTTCGGTTTCTTTATTTAAGCGATAACTACGATACGTGATGCGTACAACAATATCATATCGAAACACGCTAAGTAGGAGGAAACTAGAAAACAAAGTATCCAAACGAACTGTATGTAGTAACAAGAACTGTGGTAAAAATGGTGCAAAATTGTAGGGAATAACAGATATGTTGCGAGTATTTACAGACACTTCAATTGCCCGGAAAATGATCTTCTAATTATGTATTATGCTTTACAACGTCAGTCTTGAAAGCATCGTTGTGAACACTGGTGTATTCACCGCAGGGTTGACGCAGGAGACAGGTATTCGCGATGCTTCTTCGAACTTTCATCCAACCTGACATTCTTCCCTGCCTTCCAGCATTTTTAAAACCAATACCGCAACCGCAGTGCACTTCAGAACAGTCGGAGGCATCGCTCTGGATCTGACGTGCGTCTACGTTCGAGTCGTTCAACCCCAAACTGCTCTCTGTCTGAAGCGTTTAAAACTGTAGAGTATAAGATAGGAAGTTACGGTTAATGTACTTTTAATATCATTATGTCAGAACGGTTAATGCACTTATTAAAATATTAACTAATTAGATATATTTGAAATTAAAATTGAAAGAGAACAACAGAAAGCGAAGAACGAAAATAAATTTGTAATGCTTTAGACTAACAACAGGTTAGGCCTCTTTACACAAAATTGAAATTCTATCTGTTGGTTACGATATATTAAATTTATAAATGCCGGTAATAAAGCAATTTTTTCAAAACGTAAGGCGAGAAAATATTTGGAATATTTAGAAAGATAGAAGAGGATAAATTTAAAGAGATATCCGATTCTAAAAGGGACGATTAAGCGTCAGAAAAATATGAGCGGTTCTATAATCTTATTAGTATCGAGAAAAAGCAGCGTAAAATCAGGAAAATTGATATTTCCTACTTTCTCTTTATCCTTTACTTATAAGTAGATTAAGGACAACGTACTGGACAAGACTCTTCTGTTCCATACGCACTTTTAGTATCGAATTCTTCATTTCTGGCTGATAATTGTGAATTTGGGAAATGAACATCACGCGAATTATCAATCGAGCATTCATAAATTGACGGAGATAATTTTTCGTCATTAGTTATTCTATCAACAGACGACACTTTCAAATCTCGCTTACTACAAATAGTTAGCTTTTGCAATTGAAAAACCATCGATTTGCTTCGTCGTTTATTACACAACTTGCGATATCTCAAAGTGAAATTCGTAAAAATTAATTTCTGCAATTTAGTCAGCTGTTCCTTCTTCTTCTCAACCTCTATTCTTAAATACTGTACCATACATTCGTACTTCTTTATATTATCATTCCTATGCTTCTTAAGCAAATCCATCTCTATCTCGTTCTCACGCACCTGTAACTTTAACTTATAAAATTTCTCTTCTCTGTCTTTATTCTCCTCGTAGATCTTCTGAATAATATTCGTCAAACTCGAACGAGGATCAATTATTTCGTTCTCCAATCTTTCTTCAAGATTCTTCCGTGTCTCTTCGAAATATGTTAATTTTTCTTTCATACAACGCACGTTGTCGTTCGATCGAACGATCTCTTCGCTCAAATGTTTCATTCTTTTATCGTTAGATTCGTTCTGTCGCGCCATGTTGTTGAATTCCGTTTTCAACGAGATCATCTCATCATCTCTGCTCCGAATTTCCGTCGACAGCCACTTCAATTTCATTTCCAGCATCGACTGCGTCTCTAAATGTTCCTGCAATCGCTCGCGATAATTGTTTCTCTCCTCCTGGCACTTTTCGAGAACAGTTTCGAGTCCGTTAACCTTCTCCTGCAGCTGCTGCACCCTGAACAGATCGCTCCGCGTTTCTGCTACTTTGTCGCTCGTCTCCAAACTCTTCGCCGACAGTTCCTTTCCAGATTTTTCGATTTGTGGATTCTTATTCGCGAACGATTTCAGCGTTTGCTCGTAAACGAGATGAAGCATGGACAATTGATCCTCGAGAGAGGCACACTTCTTCAAACAAGTCTCAAGTTGCTTCAGACTGCGATTATCGTCCTCTTCCTTAACCAGAAGCTCCTGAGTCAACTCGTTGATCCGCTCGTTGTACTTCTGCGAATCTATTTCCACTATTTTTATCAGTTTTTCATTCTCTTCTTTCAGTTCCTTCGCTTTTTCTTCGCAACATAGCAATTTGCTTCTGTACTCCGCGACCTCCAGCTTATTGAAATCTGCGATTCTTCTCAAAGTGTCTATTGCCGACTTCAAGTCACTCACATCGCGTAATAATTCTCTGTCCAATGACATTTCTCGTTCTTGCTCGGTATAATGTTCCACATTCGTATGATTAGTCTTCAATTGTTTGGTTTGTTCGCACCCATCATTGTAATGGTGGAACATGGAAGTCGTTCGCGTGTAATTTTCTTTCGTTTCTTCCATAGTGGAACTATCATTAATACTCTGGCTTCTACAACTGAAATCGATACCAGAATCTTCTTTCACATTGCCACTGTCGCTGGATCTGAAAGTGCGTCGATCCAAGTCTGAGTCTACAGTATTTAAGGAAACGTTCTTCAGTGAATTCTTGGTGTCGTCATTAAGATATCGTTCCGCTTTTATATCCACGTGAGCTTGCGTTATTAACTCGGTATTATCGCTGTTATCGCTACAGAAGAAATCTTCGTTGCTGAGTGAATGATATTTTCGGTTCAAGCTACGGACATCTTCCTTTCCAGCACATTTCGCATCATACTCGATCTCACATTCTCGAGTGTCGGTTAAGTCTTTTCTCAGCAACCGCAATTGAAGTTGCAAATTGTGAATGAGATTCGTCTTTTCTCGTCTTTCACTTTCAAGGTCTTTCACTTTATTCAACGTCTCCTCCAACGTAATTTTCGTATTCCATAGCATTTCCTCGGTTTCCATCGAATTCGCCATAATTTTCGCACGATTATTGACTAAATTCAAATCATGTTTCAAATACGAGATGTTGTCCGCCATTTCGTCAAACATACGTTTCAATTCGTCCATAAGCCGACTGGGGTCGCGCGCGTTATTTTGCGCCTTGAAAGATAATTCAGGAAAATTCATTTCAGCTAATTCATACACATATTTCAGTCTTCCATCAATTAACGAAAATTGGAACTTATATTTATTTCTATCTTTATTCAATAACTCGTTCTCGGTCCTCAGACTGCGCACCATTTCTCTTAAATCGACCATTTCCGACGTGATCATGGCATTTTCAGCTTCAAGTTCCACATAGGTCGGTTGAATTTCGTTAGAGTTGTTATCGTCGTCCCTCTTTCTCTTTTTATTACACATTATACTATCGATACGTTCTTTAAAAAACGTTTCTACTTGATCCACAGACCACTTTAACAAGCGTCGTCTCTCGTCCTCGATATCCTGCGTGCGTTTCTTCCAAGTTGACTCTAGCTGTTTGATAGCCGTGGAATAGTAATCTATCAATTCCTGCCTTATCTCAAATTCTCGATTTAAGTTCTCGCGTTTTAAAGCTTCCAGACGCTTCATCAGTTCCGCGTGTTTCTCTTGCAACTCTCTGTAATCGAAAAACGAATTTTCCGACCGCGTCTCTTTCGAAACTTCCATCGAGATGATCTGTTTCTTGTTACTAGTAGCTTTCATGGCATTCAGTATTTCCATCAACTTCTTATTCTGTTGCTTGAGGGTTTCGTATTCTTCGAAATCCACAGTGATGACCTTTCTCGGACTATGCGCGGTAAAAACCCACGTGGATGATTTTGGACTCCTTGGCGTCATCGTCGTCACAGAGAACGTGCTTCGTTTCAATATCCCTGATTCGCTACCTAATTTCTTTGCCATTGCTGAGAAATTCAGAGCACTCAAAGTTTCCGGAAAAGAATCAATTCCAATATCGATATTAATAATGAAACTGACCTTCTCTCGACCAGTCAAAACCTTCTGAAGAATCCTGGTCAACTTCGACTCTCTAAAAGGGCCAGTTACATTGTCACCGCCCGGATGACTGTCACGTAGAGATTTAAGACATCTTCCAAGCACCAGCAAGCTATTATTTATATTCCTCGATTCTGTTGATCCGCTGCCTCTTCCTTCTCCTTTTTTAAACTTTCTGGAACCAGCCACGTCGCAAAATGTTAATGTACTAACTCGAACTTCTTCCGGTACGTTCTCCTTCTTATACTTCAGCAATTTTAATGTCAAAATAGTATGAGACTGCGAGTTCGTGATATTTGGTGCTGTCGAGATTACAGCCATCCTAGATCGAACGAAGATTAATAGCTGACAAGCTTCCAATGCTGTGGTGATGTGGATAAATTTTAAACCATTCACGTAAGTAGAACAATCCCTTCGAGTTGTCATTTTTAGTGGTCGTCTTTCCTGACCGTCGATGGCTAGAAGATCGTACACGTTATCATTGTAGATTTCTGCAACGGACATCCATACAGAGGACATGCATTCGTCACTCCAAAGATCTTGTTCCTCCGATTCAGGAATTCGAGGGTTCGAATTATTCAAAGACAATCGAGCCTGCGTGTATTCTTCCTTCGCGATTACATTCGGGTTTATTAAATTCGTTTTGTTGTGTATTTCAGAATTTCGTTCGTGCTCGTTTAAACAGACAATTCTATTGTCGTCGCTGATTTTATACCAAGGAGCCAAGGTGCAGTTAATCGTAGAAAATAAAAATTCGATGGCGCGAGGGATTACACCAGGTGAATCCGCTGATCCGTACAATGTATACGTTTTCCCAGAGTTAGAAGCTCCATAGGTTAGAATCGTTGAACTCTCGCCGAGAAGAAAGTAAATCACTTGCCACCGTACGCTTTGACAAAATAAATCAGCTTGAGTGGACTCTGAATCGAAAATTCTTGTAAAAGAGTACTTCCTATCTACGTTCTCGCCTTTCTTTACGTGAAGCGTCTTTAAACCGACCACTGTGTAGATTTCTTTGTTGGTTTTTGCGGAGTTCGGTTTTATTCTAAGGTACACGTTGTTCGTAGATAAACAAGTTGCTGATGTATAACGGGATACTGTATTTTCGTTATTTTCTGAAGGCTTGGTGGGATTCGAATCTGAAGCGAACATGTTCTACGAAACTCAGGAAATCTTGAACAAAGAAACTGGGATATATGTTACAATTTAAGAGAATGCGAACATACACAGTACGCTTCACTATGTAGTGAACTCGTCTCAGTACAGGGCTTGCGATTCTGTTTCAGAAATTTCAATTTACGATGATCTTTACACGTCCGGCGATCGTTGATTCAAGAAGCTTCATAACGCTTCGATCCATTTTGGAGAAATTTTCTCAGTTCTGCTAGGTTACACAACGTGTCACTGTTACCGAATTAATACGCGTGAATGTAGTTTTAAGATAATTTCACATTGTAAATTGTCTTTTTTTATTCGCGCGGAACATCTGCAATTTCTGGCGATACCGACGTATCGCGCTAACAAATCAAATAATTTATGAATTAAAACATTGTTCAAATCGAACAGAGAATGTTTTCAACCTCCTCTAGCAGGGCTAAGATTTCTCTAGTAGCTTTCACGACGCTCTTGTTCAAATCCAACCTTCAACTCACATCGACCACATAAATCTTCATCTTCGAAGAAATATTTCTTATTGGCCAACTTATCAGCAATCATAAATTCCACATTGCCTCTACCAGATCGACCTACCTAGCATTACAAAATAACAAACGTGCAGAGCATCTGTTGTTATTTTCCGTATTTAGAGGTAGGATCACAATAGCTATTATTTTATTCTTTGGATAAATCTATCACACCGTTCTGAGCCGAAAAACCTTTATTGCACTTTCTTACATAAACTAGGGATAAAAACAAAAGAAGATCTTAAACCTATCGATTGATTCTATCGATTATATCTAGAACTATCTTCTAGTTACTATTTACTGTAATTAGCGCATCTGCACCTGGAAGGCGAACGCGAACTCACGTTGTCATTTTCAACAACATCAAACCCTTCCAAACTTTATCTCCACTCCGCATCAACTGCAAGAAAATTTTCATCGAGACCGGTTTGCCCCGCAATTATTCCAAAAATGTTCGTAATTGACGTACGAGCGCGTCATTTGGAAATCAGAGACGCGACCGCGTGCCTCGAAATATCTTCAAAGTCGGCAATAAGAGGCAATTTATACGCGTGTCGCTCGGCTCATTAACCGCAGCCAATCAAACAGTGAGCTAATAGGCCGAGTCGGCGGAGGATTCGAGATGGACCGCGCGCGATCCGCGAAATCCGGCGTAATCTCGGCATCGGAATCGTATCGCAAGCACAAGTCGGCCACTGTGCTCTATGAGACGTCTTCGAAGAGGCCTTATTGTGCGTCGCGGCGGTGTCTTTCAACCCACAATCGACTCCTTGTATCGACACGACCGTCTGACCGGCCTCTCTTCTGCACGCGTACCGAAACTCGCGTTTCTCTTTTCGTTTTCGCCGCTGAACCCTCTCGGTGTATATCGCCTCATCGCACACGCTGACTCTTTCCCTCTTCCCTGTCTCGACTGGCCATGGCATTCCGGACGCTCGCGGTTCCCCGCTAAAGCTCGCCGCCATTGGTGGTCTTTTCTTTTGGACCGTTCGAACTTTCGACGCGCCACGCCGCCCGAACTTTCGCTACAAGAAGACGCCGCTTTGCAGTTTTCTCGGCAAAGGGTCGAGGTGTTATTCCAGCAGGCGAGGAATCGGGCTTCCCAGAATTCGAATGCCGGCCGACGAGCAACAAGTTGAATTCCAAGGTGCGCAAGTTTTCGATGTCCGAGTTATTCACTGAGTGGCTAAACTGTTTCGCTATAGAAAGAATAATTAATGTATCGTATACTGGAGTTTTATCAGGTTCTAGTTTTCTTCTTTATCAATTTTATGCATTTTGTATGCATATAATACGAAGACAAAAATGCACAGAATGTACATAATATGTAACAAGTAAGAGTATATAAAGTAGTATCTGTTAATACATTTAGTATACAGGTTCATTTTTCAATTATATTTATAAAAATAGGAATTTACATAAATATCCGCAACTTAGATATAGCTTTACCTCATCTTCTTCTTTTCGTATCAACTCACTCGTGTTACTAAATATCGTTGTATTTCACATAACTGTAACACGACACTGTATATTATATACCAACATATGTTAAACAATTGTAATATAGTAACAAAAAAAAAAAAAGAAAGGAAGAATGTGTTAATTATTTCGTCTCAAAGTATTTCGAAGCATCTTTAAACACTTCTATCCTAATAGATACATCGTGTTTTATCTCGTGAATTACGATACGATCTATGGTATAAGTCGTAAAAACATCAAAGAAAACGAAAAATGTATCGACAGGGGAAGAAACGATGATTCCTTACCTATGTTACGTTCATGCACAGTATAAGACTTTGTTTGTGTATGAAAAATAACAGCCGTTACATCGCCCCCTTATATCGGGCGTTAATGTTTCTACGGTGGATTGATGTTCCACCTTTATGGGTTATTTATTTAATACTGACAAATTTCGCCTAGCACTCTCTCGCCATCGGGACTCGTTCGCCGCCGCCAGGCCACTTCTTTTATAGCGTCTTTAATGGCGTTGGTGAACGAAACGGCAGGCAGCGTCCGTGATTCCAAGTCCTCCCCTTCGAATATTACTCTTCGACGTTTCTTCGCTTACTGTTTGCGATACGTGAAATCTCGACAAACAAATTGACACAGGAATCGTACTTTCATTCTTACGCAATTGATAATACACAGGGACTTGTTAGGTATACGTAGTATATAGCATTGACCACGTGCTTACATTGATTAAAACAGTTATAGCACCATTTTTGATGTCATTATCTTCTTCTTTCTTCTTCATTTTTGATGATATGATCTTTATATCCACTTTTTGTCCTGTTTCATTTCTACCATAAAATGTATGGCATCTTCTTAACGTCATAAGTTTGGTGTATAATAGTGAGCTACTCTAACATCTCTTAATTTTCTTCAAAATGTCCAAAGATCTAAAGAAATTCTAAACGTAAAACGTATAATATTTTCCATTGCAACGTACTTAGTAGCCACCATTAATCCATGACATTACGTCCTTATATGGAGTGTACTAAACCAATAAGAATATCTAACTCTCAATCTCATCGATCTCTTGTCCATTGAAGAAGAAGTCTTAATTCTCGCAGCTCGATCTCAACCCAGCGTTAGGAATCTCAATCCGCGGGAAGACGTTGGTCGTTCTCAAGGAGCTTCGAGATATTAGATTTATCCATTTGTTTGCCGAAAGTCTCATAAATATAAGCTCCCTTTGACAGCGTCCCACGGGTCTTATCCGGCGCCATGATCTTGCGTGGGTGGCCGAAGAGAAGATGAAACCAAGGCACGAGGATAGACGAAAAGAGGGAAGGAAACGAAGGCATCGGAGCGGCATCGATCCGAATACGGTTTCCCCGCTGCCATCAGTATTCCCAATTAACAGGCTGCTTTCATCGGGGTCGAGCACGAGGGATCCACATCCGGGCTTACATTTATAAATATGATGATCGTAAAAGCAGGCATTACCATTCGATGAGACGAAGAAGTCCTTTTCGTAGATTCTCCAACAGGAGAATACGGGTAGGAGAGAACCTTATTGCGCAGCAAAAGCGGCGAAATTGATGGCGACGCTCCGCGCTGGGGTGGAAATTTTACGGATCGCACCAGGCGCAATCTAAAGGGAATAATTAATGCTCGCTCCGTAGCCGTGAGCTTATCGAACCGCCGTGATATTCGTCCGACTTGTGACTGATTCGCTCGTTACTTTAAAAATACGGCCTCCGAAGAATTTACTGCAAAATGCTTCCGCTGATACTTTAATGCCGAAGTATATAATTCTTGATCAATCGTGAAAAAAAGATTTCCGGATTCTGGTCTGTTTATTTATAATAACAAATTCCCTTGCAAATTATCCTTTATATCGAGAATTGGGTATACTCTCTATATTAACGTTATGTGATCAATTAATTTTGTTAATTTTTAATTCCGTTACTGTAATTTATTAGAAACGCGCAGTTAACTACCGGATTTTGGATACAATGAAACCTAATCTAGTGAAGATAATGAAAGAAATAATAGAAAACTAAAACGCTAAATCGTCTCAACAAATGAATTTTCATAGATATAAACTATGGTAAATAGAATCTGTTAAATTGCACGGTGTTTTTCAAAAATTATGATAATTATCACATCATGTAATACCATTCTATGTCTGCTATAATATACGTCGAATTACAATTATAATCTTAATCTTATAATAATAGGCAGCATTATCGTGTATCGCAAACGCGCAATAAATCATCGACAAGCGTTCGTTGAACTATAATCAGTGTTCATTAGCTGCTAGGAAAGCGCAATTCCACGGGGTTTCTCCTATGGGGAGATCTTTTCAATAACTCTTGGTCGGTCCTGGTAATTGGTGGCTGGTGATATCTCTCGTGGCTCCACTCTTCCTTCTTTCCTTACCCCGCAGCCCTTCGCACAATGTCGTATATAACAATATACCAGACTGTCTCGCCCTGACCACTATAGATAGAGAAACATTAAGTGTCCTGGGCACAAGCACGCGCCCCCAACACACAGCCGTCGCGAAAGGGCAACGGATAGAAAGCTACGTATCGTCGACAACTACGGGGGATGTTGAAGGAACGGGTCAGAGGCGGTTTGTATTGCAGCCACATTGGCTACCGATGTTCGCCCTTCTTTCCTTCTCTGTCTTTTCGACATTCTCCAACCAGTAGCTCTCATGTCCACGATGCTACGAGAAAACAAATTTACATGTATTTTAAGGAAATGCGATATGGTGTCAGTGAGTGCGAGTATCGTTTACAACTAATCTGTATAATATGTATAATATGTATCTGTATAATAATATTTTTAAACGTTCATTGCTGAATATTCAGGGAGGGAAAAATTACAGCAAATTTCATTAAACCAGAAATTCAAACATAAAACATATGACGGTAGGATATTGAAAGAGATGAAGATAATATGAAATCGAAATATAGAGGATATATAGATGAAAGAAGACACTATGCAAGAGAGATTAATATATCGGATATAATTTTAATAAAGCAAATTTTCTGCTACAGAATTTTTCATTCAGAATATTTTGGAATATTTGTTTGGTAAAAAACATTTTAGCTGAAAAATATTGAACCTATAGATTTTATTATAAAACAGTAGGGCACAATGAAAACTTGAGAGCCACTGTTGGAAAAACAGTGGATTGAACAGGGTATAGCAATGGACAGGGGTTCAGATGGACACACATTGGGTCATAAACGTTTATATTGCGCTCAGTACGCCAGTAATGCCGATATTGGCAAGTTATTGGTCCCTTCCTCGGACCTACGCCGAATCCACCCACCAACCACATAGTAACCGCAAGTTGAAACGTAGCTCCGATAATCCGGAAAAGTATCGCTAGTCGAACAGCGCGAAAAGTTTAATTGGAAACATCAAGAAAGCCAAACTGCCAAACGGATAGAGAGGCAGAACCAGGTTGTCCGAACTGGTAGATTAACTAAGGCTGTGGACATCTTCCGGTCAATCGCATTTTTATCAACGGAAAATGTTTTATAATTGATGCGGAACTGACTATGTAGTGAAATGAATCAACGATTACGTATACACATGGGATTTTAAGGGAGACGACAACAATTATTATTTATACAGTAGTAAGAGTCGAAAGTTACGTGATTTTAATATTTATTATAGTTAAAACATATGATCCTAGAGGTCAACATTAAATTAGAAGGATACTACATATTTTTTCAGATGCATCGTTTCTAAAATTATTTTAAGATTGAAATAAGTTAGATAGTTATGCATACGTGTTGAAATCCAAATACCATTGTATCGTGCACAAGTATGGGGTAATTAGAAAATTACGCATTATACAAATAGAAGACAGAGCTTAATAAGAACTTGGTTAAAGCTGCTACTGCTTAAAAATGTAATTTTATCATCGACTATCGATTACCATTAAGCCACAATGGGAGACATAATTCCTAGGTATTTACAGATAGATTCTCGTTAGCAATTCTTTAAAAAGCAATCTCACGCGCGAACACACTCGCTGTGTGAAAGAAAGCGGAGCAATCGTGAGAGCAACGACGGCAGGAAACGAATCCTCTTTTCCGACGATACTTTCTAGACCCAATCAACTGATATCGCGAGCTTAAGCCCTCCAAGAACCGCAACTCCTGATACGGCGGGTAGTTCGGCGGGTGGTCGGGGCGGTCTGATCACGAGTTAGTGGTTCGAGATGGCGAGGAAAGACCGTGGAAGTAAGAGAAGCCCAAGCCGACTTTATGTCGGGACGTAAGCCGGTTATAGGCGCTGCCGATGTTATTTGATGGCCAAATGCACTCCAACAGCGTGAAGCAACCTAAACTTCCCCACCCTCTATCCGATCTCTATCGTCCGGCCAGCATTTTCCGGGCACCTTCATCCTGGCCCATCACCGCCAAGAAAAACTCAGTATATCAACTTTTTAAGAAGATCCTCCTGTTTCGCGTTCCGTACTTTGACCCTGTCCCTGGCGTATATTTGCAAGATTCGTTGTGACGACGACTAATAACAAAGAAAATTGAGATGGTCATTCGAAAGGGGTAATGGCTAATCAAATTTCTAAAAACTTTCTTAGAGTCAACAACAATATGAAAACAAGAATATGATACATTCTTGTAAACAGAAAATACGTATTTACCATGTTGAAACTATTTAACAATTATTAGATTTGAGACATCAATATAAAGTGCGAATGAACGAGTATGTCCATGTACGTGTCTGTATTTATTGGCGAATATATCAGAAAGGAAGAAATAGATAGAAGGGAGTAACGCGAAGAGGGTGCGAGCAAAAATGGGCGCGCCGCGTGAAGTGGCAAACCTGGAAATATCAAAGAGCCATCGATAGACAATCGTGCAACAGGAGGACAAAGGAGAATCCGGCAGACAAAGGGAGATGGTGGCGGAGAAAAGAGATCCACCTACCTCTCCAGCAGCTAGCAGGAGGCTCGTGCTTGGGCGAGCATAAAACGCGCCGCACATTTTCCACCCCCCGCGTATTAATACCTAACCGCGGCCGCAAAACTTAATGAATTCTTTAGCGAGATCAAAAAGAACCTCGGTTGGCCGATACGGCAAGCGGCATGGGAGCGTTTCCTTCTCTCTCTCTCTCTCTTTCTGCACTCTTTTTATTTTCTCTTCTTTTTTTGTAGCACGAGGAACGAAATTGAACGGCGATATTCCTGGTACGGTTTAACGACGACGAACACCCCCTGCCTCGGGCCACCCTTACACCCTGTGTCCTGTGTTTCCCTTAACGAGGCACGTTCCACCGAACCCTCGTTCCTCCTCTACCCTCTCCAACGTTCTTCTCGTGGCCGTTCGCAGATACGAGGTGCCGCCGCATTATGCTCGGTTTCATCGCCAGCAACGTCTCACGCATTAATGGATTCCTATAGCGGCCCGGCCGTAATGAACACCCAGTCTACCGTGGGCTGTCTTTTCATCGGGATCCGTTGCGCGTTTGGCGACTTACGTTTCATTGCCGGTGATACGTCCCGATAATGAGGTCGATATTTCGCCGAGGCGCGCGTGGTTAAACGACGGTGCCGCCGGCGTCGAGGGAATTTCACGTTTAGAGACGATAGAAATGGAATATCATTCGCCACGGAAATTCACTCTGTGTTGCACCGGACTCCGAGTCCGCTCATTATTACCTGTCTAGACTCGGGATTTGTGTGATTCCGCGTCAACGGTTCCCGATATACATACGTAACTTAATTTGCCAAAATGTTTTTATTTTAGACATTCCATTTGTTGTACGACACATGCTATATTTATTATATTCAATTAGGAGAACGTTCGTCGTCACGCGTATGGAAAACACAAAAGATTTCTCGATTTCTGGAAAATATTAAATATTAATTAACACAAAAGATTCTCACATTATTACGCATACTTAATATCTTCTAAATGTTCAAGAGGATTGACAAAGAGGATTTCAAAATCAAGTGGATAATTTTGACGAGGAATTGGTTAAGGATAGATTGAATTTTAAAATTGCTCCCGCACAAAAGACAGGAAATACGAAAATATAATTACAGATATATCTCTATTGCTTGCTATATACTTTAGAATAGCTAACTCTTCCGATATGTACAATTTAAAAATATTAACTCATCAATTAAAAGCCCGGCGCGATAATAAATTACTGCGACTCAGAAGTAACCAAAACATTAAGAAATTAGTCGCTATTCGAGAGAATTGTAAACCGGAAAAAGATAACAAGAGAGGTTGTACCAATCTCCTAAATGTTGAACAAAGAGCGGTTATCCGGAGGCTGTGTGAATTGGCCGCGACTGCATGTCTTAAGGTGATTGGAAGTTATGACTCCTAAACCGTGCTTCTGGCCGTCGGAAGACTTCACACAGGTCAGATACCGCCTCGTAAAATGTTATGAGAATTAATGTCACCCTTCGTTGTCCGTCGATGCGATGTCTTCGCCGACCGGTGTGTCCACCCTCGTCGTTCGAGCGTTTCCTCTTGCGACGCTGGCCAACGACGACGTCACCTTGGCGCAAACGTCCCTTTTGGTACGGCCAATTTCGTCGTTGCGGTGACCACAACTTTTGTGGCTAATGGAAAAGTCGATACCCGATTGCTCGACACTGTGGCATTAAGCCATCTCCGCCCCTATCGCTGCTCGGGATCCTTTTAGGCGCCCTTCGGCCGCCTGTTCCGCATTTTACGATTGCTCATCTTCAGTCAAGAGTGAGACAGTTTCTTTCTATTTACCATTTGCCCGGCTTCTCCTAAGTCGTACTTCTTCGAGGTTAAATAATGTTTGATTTGTGTTAGCTAACTGTGTATCGCGATTTTTGTATTGAAATTACGTGAGAAATTTTGTGATACAGATATCGCAGATTTTGGTAACGTTCAGAAAATATTCTATAGGCATATTTTGTGAAATTATGAATACTTTGTTTGGATGCTTCGTGCTACTATGCACTTTACGCTATTATGTAGAATATGTTGTTGAATAATCACTTATATTATAACATGCATATGTATATAATCAGTTAATCATTGTAACAATTCTAAATATAAAATATATTAGCTAAGAAACATCAAAAGACAGAAATTTACAAAGTTTTACAAAGTTATAAAATCTTGTTGAAAGGGAAGAATCTCTAGTTCTGACAATAATCATATAACTTTATAAATGATATACAGAAACCAATCTCATTTTGACACCTGTTAATTTAGAAGATTGAATACTTATTCCTGTATTCAACATGACTATAGGTACAGGAAACGTGACACCAATTGCACCTTCTTTTTTGTATCGAAGCACCCACTTAGCGTGACGTTCGTTTCAGTCATGCGTAGCACCCTTCTCGTTTCGCTTTATCGCATTTCCTTTCGATGTTAAATAATAAATAATCACTCGACTATAAAAAGATCATTGTACTTGGACGTCCATTAAAAATGAATATTCAATTTCTTTGAAATTGCCACGGTCTCATCGCGAACATAAATTTAAATATTCCAAACAAAAATAAATTCCTAAATTTCTGTTCTTTTGATCGATCGAAGAAAAACGTAAGATTTTAATAGCCTGATCTGATGATACGCGGAAACGAAAAGCAGTGCGTCACAATTCGTGATCCTATAAAGATGCCACGCATCGACAATCGTTGGATGAGTGGCCCCTTCCGGTCGCCCACCACCAGTATGATATTAACTAGCTGTGTCGCAGCCGTCAGTTTAGACGATGATTTAGTGGATGCATTGATTGGGTCGATCACAGGCCATATCATCTCGTTTAAAGCCTTCCATCATCGGTGCCACTATTTATAGACCATATACGATCACGACGATCGAATCAATTTTCGTCTCTCTGTTCTCCACTTCACTGTAGTTACTTCAGTGTAGCTGTCTAAACAATATTGGACCGTTTGTCGGCTTGCACGAAGGCCGTAGCAGTTTATTCCTCGTTCCTTCAATTCCTCATGTTCTATTCATAGCTTGCAATCTATTTTCTGCCACGTAGCGTTGAGAAATTTTTATCAAATGAAATACGGCACGTAAAATCATTCGATCAGCAATGTTTCAAACGTTACTTTAGCATCTGCATAGTTGCAGACTAGTAGTTGTAGTTGCAGTTGTAGTTAGCTAACATAGTCGTAGCTTGAGAATGATAATCGTATTTAAGCAAAAATTATAAAGGATAATAGGATTACAGATCATAAAGGAAATATAAATTATAAAAGATGTTATAATTCTTCGTGCAGAAAGATTTGAAAAATTGTACGATTGTCCATTATCAAAAAAACAATCACTAAAACAGTCAGTATGATTATAAGAATTTGAAATAAACGTCAAGTTAGTTTCGCAAAGTTAGTTTCATAGAAGAAATTACTTAAAATCGCTTAAGAGCAGTTACATCGAGATTTATCGAATAATTTTTTCAACTTATTACACGTATTATATAAAGTTCATTTTAGTATTACTTCAACGTTTCGAATATGCATGTATTCATAAATAGTTTTTCGATATTATCAATATAATTCTGAAATTTCCTTCTTGCTATGCTTTACCTGTACTGAACTGTAAGCGTTCGAATATTACGTAAGTAGAATAAGACCGAGCCTGTGTAAGCAAAATGTTCGCAACAATTTGTCACATGAAATTTCATAAAATAAATAAATCTTGTCGATAAAGTTACCAATAATACGTATCATTGCCAATTAAAGCCATATTGCAACTCTTCAAACCGCGTCTCGGGTAACTTGAACGAATTAATAGGCACGTAATCGCGGAGCAAACGTTCCCATCGCGACCGAACTCTCGACTAAATTGCCATCAAATTCTTCCTTTGATTTCCGGTACGACACATGTGAAAATCCACGGTTCGATCAAGGGGACAGGTACAAGGATCGTATAACGCGTATAGCGTAAATCAACTGCCAAGCCGCAGAGCTAAATCTCCTTAAGGGGTGGGGAGGATAGGGAGGAGGTAGCAGGATGAACGGGCCACTTCCACGGTAATTAATTAGTCCATCTCGCGAAACCGATGGCGAAACCCTTCGAAATCGTCGGCGAGGAGAAAAAGTTCAAACGATGGTCGCTTCGGCGAAGGGTTAAAGGGTGGAGGAGAGGGGGTGGCGAAAGGGTCGTGGGCCAATTTAATTAGTAGAAAACAAAGGAGGCCCAGGCCTATCGGTATCGGGGACGCGACGTTTCCCATCGAACGCCTCGTACGTAGAATGCCGGAGTACATAAATCGACCACGCCACCCCCTTTGCTTTTTCGCCCGTTCACCCGCTTCTCCTCCCTTTCTCTCTCTTTATTACGCTTCGGTGTGGCTTCAATATTTTCAAATTAGCACGGCGATGATTTTTTCCCCGACACGAGAGAAACAAAGCGTTCTTCGCTCACATTTTAATCAATATGTCAGCACGTCGAGCGTACACCCTCTATCGAACCACCTTCCATAAGCTTTGATTCTCGATAAAAATTAATATTAGAATTCGTGGCTATACACGCGGAAAACATTCCACTCATTGTTTAAATGCTAACAGGGCGCGCTGCTTCTTTTGTGACCTTATTGATTAGCCCTCTTTCGTGGTAATGTATGATACAACGTTGAGAAATGTCTGTACGATGGATTCCATGTGCGGATTGTTATTGAAATTACTATACACGATGAAGTTACAGACGAGGAAGCAACAAATATGATAATAATTGAACCTCTCAGATGTCAAACTGATCAGTTCCATCTTTTTATCAGTTTTGTTAGAATTTAATCTTAAAGTTAAGATAAATAATCTGTGGAAGACACAATGTTTGTGTTGAAATAATATTAGGTGATATTTATTAAACAGAGTTACAGAACCAAATGTATTTAAAATATAAGTGAGTGATATGGTATAATTAACAAA
The DNA here is from genome assembly GCF_011952255.1 of Bombus vosnesenskii. Lineage (NCBI taxonomy): Eukaryota > Metazoa > Arthropoda > Insecta > Hymenoptera > Apidae > Bombus > Bombus vosnesenskii. The sequence continues at coordinate 806,411 of NW_022882923.1, forward strand.
GTGTGCAGGTAAAGAATTTATGGATTGTTGACAGTTGGCCAGTTACTCTCAGACTGACTGTACGTAGTGACCCATGGTCCCTTAAAAGATTTTTACAGTAGTGGGTATGACCTGTGTAAGTGTCCTGTTCAAATGCCTGCATAGGTGTCTGTATAAGACTATTTGTGTCTATGTGTATAATATCATTGTATTCCAACAAGTTTCTTAATTTCATTATATAAGTACACGATTAATATCTAATTCTCGAGACACCAAAAGACATAAATACAAAGGAACACTTCATGTAACGTCATGTAACTCGTTTTCCTGTACCGTTCAGTTTACGGAGTTGATCCATTTTCCAATCAATATACAGAAAGCGTTTCAATTTCCAACAATAGAACCTCAGCTTATTTTCATTTCAATAATATCAAATAATTTATGGAAGATCACTTATTCGCTCTTCTCAATTGTTTTTCTTAAAACACAGCCTTCCTTGGCATTGTTATATCGTTGAAAATGAACAGAATACATAGAGAAGTACCATTCGTAAACATTTCCCCCAATTTTTCCTCCTCCCAGTAAATAATGTATTTTACCTCGCTCATCGAAAAAGAAAAAAAGGAGAAGGAAAGAAAAAAGAAATGAAAACTTTTCATGAAATATTTGGTCAACAAATGTAAGGAAGCGGAATGCCGAATCGATTCTGCTCAACTTGCTCGGTTTCCTAAGAGTGGCACCGGGAAGAGGATAAAGAAAGAAGAAAACGCTTGGTTCCAGAGGTAGCTAGGCAAACGCGGCCAATAATCGCTGATAATTTATTAAGGGGGGAATGCTCGCGATCCGGCCTTCTGCCGGGCATCTGCGTTATTTAAGAAAATAAATATTTGATATCCCAAACAAAGGCTCGTCTACGGCGTCTCTGAAGCAGGAAACGGATAGAAGAAGAGGCCGAACCCTTGGTGAGGGGGGCAAAAGAGAGGCTGAAAACCTGAGGAAAGAGAAGCAGCCACAGCGGCTAAAAAGTGTCGAGGGTGGGTCGAGAGTCTCGCACAGCCGACGCGGAGGGCTTCAAGGAGAGGGGGTGGCGACTCATTGGCCGTGAAATATGGGGTAAAAGGTTCGATAATTGATTACACAGATTTTTTATGCCGCAAGAAGCCTTAATTCTCGCCGCGCCACCCCTCGATAATTCCGCGTCGGGAAAACCAGCCGACGAGCTTGGAATATCGAGTCCGATGTAAAACGATCTTCCAACCCTCCGGAGAATGTTCCAGTCTGTTGGGCTGCCGTAGAAAAAAACCGAGCCTCTACTTAGCCATTGGAACAAGGAGTGACGTAATCGCTGAGAAAAAATTTGTTTTACTGATCGTGACGAAAAGCAACAATGTTTCCAACTCGATTATTCAACAAATTTTCACTATTTGAGCGTGACAATCTTCGAATCAAGAAGAAATGTTAATTTTCATTACTCAAAACTCTTTACACAACAAACTATCCTCGCAGATTTTCAATTTAAAAGAATTCCTAATTCCTGTAAATCACCATCTCTCGAATTTTTCCTAGTTGGTATATAAAACTAAAAAAGAATTTCCTAGCTGCAAGATTGAGTTTCTCGCATTCTACGCTCGACGATTGGTAGAATCGGACTTCTGTCGAAGTAAATCCGAAGAGTTTTCAACGGCATTCGTGGTCCGCGCTTCGCGCGTCAATTATTCACGAGGTACTCGTTGCTCGGCCACTCAAGCGAGCCTCGAACGTGCGAAAGGGTCCTCGTTCGTTATAGAGAGGGTGAAAAAGAGGGTGGGAAGAGGTGTTCTCTTTGACACAGCATTGATATAATATTAATCTAAGCGAGCAAAACTCAAAGGACAACCGTCTGTCTCGTAACGAGTCCTTGTTCCCTGGCGTACGAACTCATGGTAATACAGAAAGCCGCGTATCACAAAAGAGAATACGTGGCTGCGAAAACAAAATGAATACTGCGCGCGAGCTTTCCTGCGTTTAGACGCCGAGCTATGTACGAACGAAGTAACACCACATCTCAACAGTATCAACGGTGCAGTGAGAGAGCAAATTATTGAGGCCATTACGTTCGGGCAAAAATGGAGGATTCTGTTTAAAGGAAAAAAGAAGATCAATATCGAAGCTATTTACAGTTAGACGAATAATGCTTGATCCTTTACGATGCTTTTTAGTAGTAAAAAAAAAATTGCACCCTTAAAGTATTTCATATTATTCAATATTTAAATATTTTATATTTACTTACATTTTATAACGAAATTCAAACAAGATCTAAAATTTCTATCGTTCGAATAATTCTTAATATTGGAGGTTAAAATTATTAGTCAGCTATTTTCTAATTACATAAAGCTATTGTCAATTAGTTTGTCAATCACAGAAATGAATAACTTATCGAATTGAAAGTTTTTCGTAATTTCTCACCAAACATTAAAAATTGGCTCTCGTATCTCGACTAATTTAGTTGTATGCTGTATCGAAACCTTCTACTTCGAGAGAATAATATTTTTAAACTTGTAAATTTAATTCCATCGATTCTGTATATGTAGGTAGAGAATTATTTACAGGCTTGAAATAAAGGTATTAAGGGAAGAAGATAGCAGGCGACGTAAAAGCATCGTTGAAATACGCTGAACGCACGCGAGCGTTCCTTTGAACGCGCACTTGATGGCATCAGAAGTAGTTTTCAAGCTCTTTGTCGTCAATTGTCGTCCTTGGAACCGGTGACAGGTAGCTTTGGTTTTTCTCGAATAGGTTGGCTGTTCCGCGTCGACTTCAAGTTCTACCTGAGTCGGAGAAAACGAACAGCGTGTAAAGTAATCTGCGCGCCACGGTTTTTCCTCCCCCGGCATTTTGCCGCTCGTTTTTCCGACTCTGCCACGTGAGTCTGCATGCGTGCACTTTCGTCTCGACTCAAGTCGTGACGTTTGTTTTTATGCTTACTTTACCGCGTTGAAAAAACATCGGAAAGTGGCTGCCGGGACGGCAGCGTCGAAAACCACCCCCGTGAAGGGGTTGCACGAGAAACAGGGGCTGAGATTTTTCTTCGCATTGTCACCGCGTCGAGTTATTTGCTTCTAGCGCCGCTTTGATTGTTCGTAATTGGGCAAGTTAATTACGAACCGGGAAAAGGCGAGATGATTCGTTGCTTTCCGAAAGACCAACCAATCTCGCTTCATCCGGCTGAATTACTCTTTTTATGGAAAAAAGAAATACGAGCTGATACGTTGATGATCATTACAACTATCATAATCAGTAAAAACGAAAGTTTCTTTACGAAAGAATTAATCAGAAATAACGACATAATCAGTAAAAACGAAAGAATTAATTTAAATGAATAACAAGTATTTGGTTGATAAATGAATAAATCGTTAAATTATCGATAAATTCCCTGGTACCGTTTATGAGCTTTCAACGATGTTTACTTCTGTACTAAATGCCACGAGAACTTTTCATTAATACCCGAATGAATAAATGCCACCGTGTCTACCCCTCCTTAAATTCTTAATGCAGCAAGCCCGGCGGAAAGTACTCCGGGGCTTCCAAAATATCTTCAAGAAGTTTAAAGTCTTCCCTCGATAGTATGTAAATATTGTATGTAAAGCGCGACATCAAAGGGATTCTTCCGTAGTATAATGCCTTAAATTTTGCTGCGAGGAGAGATTAAGGAACAACGGGAGGGCGAGGATATTACAGACGCGTGTAACGTGGAAATGTCCATTCTTCGACATCCAGAGATTCATTACATCTACCCTCTAACCACCCCTAAACTACTCTATTTCCGATTCCTTCTCTCTTTGTAAAGCAACTGGAAATATAATATTCTCACATACACATTTCTTCATTAAGTATGGAAAATATATTTCTTATTCTAATCGTTTTCATGTATAAAGAAAGAATGAAAAGAAAAAGGAAGCTATGGTATAAATAAATTGGCAAATATTTGCAATTTTTTCCTTTCGAAGAAAGAACTTTTGGAATCGGAAAAATAAACGTGTTTCGAAGTTAGTGGTTGATCGCTTCAAAAAATTCCTAACTAAGTAAGAAAAAACTGAAATCACCGCATAACAATTTTTCTGGGAACCTCCTTTACAATACGACATCGAATAGTAAAGAATACTTCAAACGCAGTTTCACGAATCGAGGAATTCCTGATGAATATTCAAGAATCTTGCCGGACATGTAATTGTCAAAAGGACGAGGATGGTCAAACACGCAAAGGAAGAACAGAGTTCGACGCGCGGCAAAGAGACCACAAAATCTCTGCTGGCATTCGTGCCAGGACGTTCGCGAAAACTTTGTTACATTTTTGGTCAGCTCCACGACATACGCCGGCCGAATAAGCCGGATCAAAGGGACAAGCATGAACGTAACAAGAGGTTGAAAAAGAGGTGTAAACGAAAGAGAAGCAACGTCGCATTCCTTCTGCGCTCTCCTGTAAAAATTCGTAAAAATCCTTTGACTTAGCAAGGACATCTAGAACGTCCGAGGATAATTGATATAGCGAGATATTATTATAAAAATAGGAGAGAAGTATAAAACGTACAATAAAAATATTTTGGCGAAATCAGAAGGTATGAAAGCTTTTCAGTTATTATACCCTTTTCTTTACTTTTATCTTCGTTCCGAGCATACAACTCAACTTCCACATATGTCAATTTTCTAGATGACACATCCCAAGAACTGTCAGTTCACGGATAACAGCAAAAATTTATTCTAAAGGAGAGCTATTCGCTAGAAATTGAGTGGCATTTTCGAATTTTTCGAATTTCGCATTTTAAAAACTTTTCTCTTCTCAAATGTGTCACTTTTCTAACGGACGATATAATTACTCCAACTTCATAGCTACCTAGAACACACACAGATATTTGACAAGTAAACTTCTTTGAAACCCCAGAGAAAATAGTTTTCGCAACCTACGCATACTCTAGACAGTACATCGTATCAAATGGATAAAGCAGTCCGGAACAAAGTCCCTCGCCATTGAATGCGCACAAAGTGAAACACGTAAAAGCACAATCGTGCTCAATAAGAAGGACATCAAGAAACAGGTTGGTGAGTGAAAAAATAATTGCAAACGTGAAAAGGGAAGTTTCATCTCGCGACTTGGTCCAACCGTGTGTGTTCCCTCCTTAGGAGTGAGGAACAAGGTGGAAAGCGAAGAAAAAGAGCCGAAAAGCGTGGCCAGAGGAGGGAAACAGAGGGAAAGAGTGGCAGGAATGAAGAGTCGACGCAAGCTGCCTCGCGCTAAACCACAGAGGAAACAAAAGGTGCCGCCGGCGAATTAAGAACGATATTTTAACGCACGACTTAATTGCATTAAACTGGGGGACCGAGTGGAAGGCGAGTAACAGGAAAAGACAGAGAAAGTGAAGAACGGGGGGGGGGGATAAAGAAAAAGGAAAAAGTGGTGAGGGGACGAGAGAGTTGGAAGAAGGCTGCCAAGAAAAAAATAAGAAAACAGGAGGTTGGAGGGGGTGAAGGTGAAGATGGAGGGGAAAAGGACGCGGGTCAACCTTCATGGGTTGTTCTATTTCGCGATTGGATGTGCTCTCTCGTGGTAATACGTCGGATTTTCAAAGTGCTCCTTATTGCAGCGCCGCGGTGCCCTTTGAGCCGAAACAAACAGACTGCTCGCTTTTTTTCGCGAAGTGGCCAGGGCGAGAGGTAGAACGGAAGAAACGGATTATGTTTTAGATTCCAACTGGAAGTTCGAGGTATAAGGAGTGAGAGAAAACGCCGTGGTGCAATAGGAGGCAATGGGGGGAATGGACGACGAAGAGGAAGCGGGCAAACGAGAAAAAAGGAAAAAAGAAAAGGAAGAGAGTCGAAAGGAAAGAGAGAAAGAAAGGGGCGGAGGTACTTCTCGAGACCACGCGAGGTATTCAAGGTAAAAGAGTTTTCTTGTAGTGTTTCTCTGGTTTTTTGCTGAATCCCTCGTACGGGTGCAATGCCTTCGAAAGTCTCTCTGTTGTTTAAACAATGGATCAATGAAGTCTCTCGCTTCATTCGATTCTTTCAGGAATATGGAACACGTACTGTGGAGCGACTTTTGCAAGAAATTAGATGATATTGTCACAGCGTGCGGGTTCTATATTGGAAGAATTAAAGAGCTTTAGAGGCGTTCGAGAAGCGTTTGATTAATTCATTATGGCTATATTATTAATCCACTCATTTGTTGGAAAAATGTTACGTATCGTTGTAGAAAGAAATATTATATTTCAAAATAGCATTTCTCTTTCTATATAAAAACTTTGGAAATCTGTATGAAAGTTTTACATTTCATACGTGTATATGAACAACAAGCACTTAGAAAAACTGAGATCAACTGTTCATTACTAATTAATCTAGCATTAAGCAATTTAATGACATAGCGAATAAAAAAGTAACGACTAATAAAACATAATAAGAATCCAGATTTTTCGCGTTCAACTAAATTCAGGATAAATGATACAAGATCCAGATAGTATTCTTTTAATTTATTTTCTATACAATGTTCCTTACCCAAGATTTATTCACTCTGCATCTAATTTGATCGACTATGATATACAAGTTTTATATTGAGTCATTTTAATTAGCGACTAGTTAAGATTTTAGTCTCTCACTTATATGCTACAGCTTACAGCTATAATACAGTTATAAATATGCTTAAAAACTTATGCAGCCTTAGAGTGAAAATTCTTTTTGTGGTTTTCCAACGAGAGCGGCCCTTTGAAATATCTCTGACATATCTCGCAGAAGAAGCGATACTTGTTGTCGTGACACTTCAAATGCTTGTTCAACAGATCTTTCCTCGCGAACGTTTTCTCGCAGTAGTTGCATGAAAATTTGTCTGGATTCACATGAAACGCGTTGTGTCTCGACAAATTGTCTATTCTGGTGTACTTCTTCGTGCAAATATCACAGGTGAACATGGTCCGCTCCGAGTGACACCTCTGATGATACCTTAGGTATCGTTTCTGCGCGAAAGTCTTTTTGCATGCGCAGCAAACCACCTGATTCGATTCGTCTTTCTTCGCATCCATGTGGTCGGCCTGTTCATCGCTGTTATTAAATTCTTGTTTGCAGTACGGACACGTGTATCGTTTCGTTTGCTTGTGCTTCTGTATGTTTTCTAAGAACGTTGGATCTGTCATGATCTTGTAAAGGAAAGTGTCCTTTAATTTCTCATCGGAACCTACGCCGTGATTCGAATCATCTTCGTCCTGACAATCTCGTTTACACAAATTAAGAGCTTCTGATGGTTTATCCGAATCGTTGGTAGTTTGTGTGGTTAATTTGTTTTCGCATGGACCTGAATCTTCTATCCTCGAGGAACCAGCCGCCGAGGAGTTTTCCAGATCTGTCTTTGGAAGTAGTATCTAGAATATATTGATTAATTTCATGATATAGTAACATGGAAATATTATAATTAGTTTTTAGATTACGGGTGTTTATTCATTAGCAGACTGTAGATCAGATCTTCTTTGTTTCAAAAAAATCATCCATACTTCATAAATAGTATAATGTAGCATATTCTCAGCAGATTTTGATATACAGTCTCTAATATACAAACATAGAAATACATCATACATTGTCATTGTCGTCGTTACTAACAGATTCCTTTACATCCTCGGTTGACTGCGAATTGGAATACTTGCAGCTTGGACCAGCTATCAAACTAAGAAGAACTGAATCTCCTTCCGCAGAGGTTTCGCCCTATAAAAACGAATTTATTGGATTTGCAAGAATTGCACGATTGTACGATTTGCATAAACTTATACAATTTGAAAACAGTATAGTTAAACAATATCATTCGGGTACATCGAGCTGGCACAAATTGTATAACGAAAATAAATTACTCAATAGAAATAAATGTTATATTGTATAACGTTGAGAATACTCTTTTTCTACAAATATCCATTCTCAAAAGAATTTCTTCGTCTACAAATTATAATTAACACGTAACGAATAAGAATTATTTAATAAATTCAAGGGAATGACATTACAATGTAACCGTTTATATTTGCGTCATGGCGACTTTCAAGAGTGTGTTATCATGTCGTCCACGAATACCGATGTACACACACACACATACGTACACATAAACACAGCTGTCACACATCGTACCTTCAGTTTAATCGACATATCTAATACTTCCTCCGAATATTTCAAGGTCTCCTTGTCCTTCTTCGCTACTGATTTCGATCGATCTTCTGATTTGATTTTATTCTGATTCAAATCAATCGCATCTTCGTTCGATCCTTGTAACTCATCTTTGCCAGCTTCCGACATATCTTTCTTGTCGTCGTTTGAAGATCGTCCCGTGCTTTCAGACTTTACACTAGAAGATTCCGACTGTGATTCGATGTTTCTGTTGTCCTGAATTACTCGCTGTCTCGGCACGGTTTTCACTCTCATTGTCGTCTATTGCGAAGTAAATCAACTGAACATACATCGATAATGTCAAAATACATCGGTATTGAAATAAGAAATAAATAGCAACTCTTTCATTCACTACAGCATACAAATTGTAAAGATACTTAAAATATTAAACATTACGTGTAATAATAAAAATTGTTAATTATATTATGTTTGTGGCAAAACATATTACTCTAAGATTAATCGTTGAAAATGTTAATTTACACGAATACGCAAGAAGATTTACTTACGTAAGGCATCAGCGTCCTGCGAAATACCAGAATTTTCGTTCACCACGCGCAGTTCCGATATTTTGATTCATTCACTACGGATCGAATTCGACGAGTACGTGATCGAGAATGCCAGCACACGACACACATTTCACATCGCGTTGACGACAGTGACGGAGAAGAAACTGTGTTTAGTTGACCTCGTGCTGACTTTGATGGTTGGCACAACAAAGGGCGCCTGGCGGAGTCGCCGCACGAAAATCCAAGTTTGCAAACACGGGACTGCCTTCAATGAAATTCGACCTCCTGATCGATCCCTAATGATTGCTATAGCAATACTTTTTCTATTAACATTCGCTCGCATTTTTATTCGATAACGTTATCACTCGTTAACGCTAAAATCTCGGATAAGGTCTTTCCGACCGTATATTGCCTTTCTGTCTTTCTGGTTCGAAAACCTTGATTACTCGATGATTTTTCATATCTTTATTGAATTTCGTAATTGTACTTTTACTCTTGAAAAAGATGGATTTGCACTACTATACGAATTTTAATTTATATCTTTGTAACTGTACTTCATTTAAATATTTTATTTTAATAAATTTTTTTTCATAATAATTGTAATAATAATTTCGTTAAAATTTTTTCATATAAGGTCCATTTAATTCCAATCTTTTTTATAATTTCAAAATGAACAATTTTCACTGTCTCCATTTCGAATAAGTAACAAGAAGGAAGGAAACGATTTCATTTCCGACAGATCCTAAGGTTTCAGCTTTGTCAAGGTCGAAGAACAAACCGTATTGTATTTAAATATACAATGAATACAAACGGTATCGACACACGCCCTCGTCTTTCCATTAACCGTTTTTTAATCAGGTTCTATGTTTCAGTTTCGCGGTATCAAATCTCTCTGCTCGTATGATTACTAATTACTGACTAATTACTAAATGATACGAATTTTAACATACTTGGACCTAATTATTTAATATGTAAATACCATAATAAATACAATGTTGTGCCAATGCCTTTTATAGCCACTGAATACTTTCAAACTTCTCCTGTAAGATTCTAATTCGAGCTTCACAAGTAGCCATCGGTGTACGTATTACAAACGCGACATTAACATCATCTCACAGCCATCCACCACAGAACCACTGTTCACTTTCGTAAAAGAACAAACTTGTTCACTGTGAATCGAACGAAGCTATCGTCGCATCGTGGCAAAACCGAAGAGTTGTTGAAATAAAGATAGAATACGAACTAACCGACAGACAGGCAGACAGTCGGACAGTGAGAGGATGGAGGCTGGACAAGGACGGGGCGGAGATGGGGTCAAGCATAAAATTGGGAAAAAAAGGCTGGATGTTTGGTAGGATGTTTCGTGTCCCCTCCCTGCACGTCCTGGTCGTTAATACGGCATAAGGAGGAAGCAGGGTTAAGCGAGGGTGAAGCGAGGATTTTTAATTGTAGTTCAGCCGGTATAACCCCGCTCGACCCGCCGGTATTGTCATACCCGAGCGGCGCTTTTCTTTATTTCCCCAGTGGCTGGATGAGGTTATACATTTTTTTAACTACGGCAATGCCTCCGTCTTCTTATTAGCAAAGCTAATTGGAAATACAAATGGTTATTCACGGTAAGAAGGAAGCCTGAAGACCGACTGTGAGAGCCCAAGTACTAACCGATGGAGGGCTCGGTGAACGAAAAAGAGAGGGTCAGGGGAAGGGGGAGGAGTGAGGACGAAGAAGGCTGGTACACTTCTCTCCGCGTATTAAGCTTGTATTTGCCCCGGATAATTAGGACTTTTTCCCGACCAATTCGGATGAATAATTGATTTTGCTTCAGCCTGCCGGCATACCCCGTCGCTTCTGCTCCTCGTCGAATGACAATCACCCGAAGAAAAATACAGATCTTTCGGATGAAATATTCAGCGGCCACCAGAGGATGGAATGGGTGAACGCGAGGAACGTCCCTGGTTACCACCTGGTTTATCGGTCGATCAAAATATTGTCAGTAACGCTGAATAATTTACTGCCGTCGTGTCTAATGAATTCCTTTAGTATCGATTGATATACGTAATTACGTGACGAGGAGGGAAGATAAGTTGTAAATTGGAAAATTAAAGGACACTGAGTTCGATCGAGTTAGTAGCTTCGAGTTTATTAAGTTTAATTTAATTTATGACTATTCGTGTATTATGAACTATTTCATTATATTTGGATTGTCAATCTCTTAATCGTTTATCTAAAAATTTTCTGCATTTGTAGCTCTGTATCGTTAGATCCGTGTAACATTTATTAATTTATTAATCTTTAACAAATTAACGAAAAGAAAGGTAACTCGGATCTATTATCATTACAAGTATTGCAATAATTGTAAAAGCATTTTAATCAATTACATCTTAATGTTACTACGTATTTACTCAAAGAACAGAGAAGGCAAACAAATCGTTCTCTAAGCTATTAACTACATAAAGAAAAACCGAACCAAAGATGAAACATTTGTGGCACCGTTAAAATTACAAAATGTGAGTTAGATTAAACAGGAAAGAGAATTTGTTTGTGAAAATTCGTAGTACGTTATCAAGCGGAACCGAGGAAGGAATAGTCGGTCAAGCAGCAATCTCGCAGGAGCCTTCTTCCCGCCTGGCCACGAAGAAACGCCCGTGGGGCTCCGCAACTTTTTTTCATCAGCATTTTACGGTTATACTCGCGCATTAATAATGCACATGCTTAATATAAAAAGAAGCCCGCGAGTCTCCGTCTAATAAACTGGAAGAATGCTTTATAACCGGCCGCGGTTTCGGGTCATGAGGAGAGGGTGGCAGAGAGTTTGCTGAAAGCCGGCTAAAGGGGGTGGCTTTCTTCTTTATGCCCGTGGAACGGCCAATCTCTCCAGGACGCGTCGAACGAAAGTGGCCGAACTTCTCCACCCGCGAACAGACAAATCGCCACGCGACGAAAGCGTCGCTCGTTACAGAACTTCCCCCTCGTTTTCCTTTCGGCTCCATTGTCAGCCAACTACCGGAGAATTATATTTTCCCACCAGACTTTGCGTAGCAGAATAAGAATACATTGCTCGAGCGTTTCGAATATGGTTTTTGAAAAACGATAGCGCAACAATCATTGTGATTTAGAGTCACACTGTGATCGTTAGAAATTTTCGACACAGACCCTTTGTAATTTGATTTACATGTAAGTTACGTATTAAGAAAAGTTTTACCATGTGAATTTATTAGTATTATATTCGAATCACGATGCGTGATATATTTGTTCAATAAATATTTTACCTTTCAGAACTCTCTCTGGTCTCAACAGCATTCATAGTGAAATAATGTTTTGACCGAAAATTGTTGAGCTATGATTCGCACGGGGAAACGGTGTGATACATTTATATATTTTATTTTTCGTTGTAGTAGAATTAAATCGACATTTTAGTTATTGAAAAGACAAAATTTCCACAGAGATGAATCTTGATTTCTTATACCATTCTTATGTCTTATGTATATATATGTATAACAATTAAATCATCGTACAGTTATCGTTGAACGAGTCCTGAATTTTTACATAGAATTATACCCGTTATTCTCGATAAAAGATTATGTTTCCTGTTAATAATGCTTACTGTTTCGGGCGGTCAAAACGGAAAGTGATTTTTATCACGGAGCATAGATATATTTTTCTATCATTTTCCGGTGGAATAAATTATTCATGACAAGACAGTCACCTCCAGTTATATCATCAACGTGACGTTCGAATGTAAATCATTTTTAGCCAGGCAATTTTCATATTCATCTTATCCTCGAGAGTCAAATGAATTTTTCGTTCTCCCCGGAGCTGATTTCCGAGTTGCGAGCGAGAGGAGGCCGACACCAGATAGCGGAGGTGAGACTTTTTGAAAAATATGAGTTTAATAAAGAAGAAAGTATGATGTATAGCCCGCTGCCAAGGGAGAGAACTTACCAGGATCAACCGACTTCGATACCCAGATATTGTATGTGTAATATAAGCAGATGAAGGGAATTGCCGCGATGTACTGGGTGTCACGATATTTCACTAGATGTTCGACCGTTCTGCCCAAACATATTAAATCTTTCTCGCGTCATCTTTAACGATAATATGATTTTAATATTAATAGCTGATCTGTTATATGTAAATTATTCCAGAACGTTTATTAAGTTATTCCGTAACGTTTTTTCAATTATAATTCTTCTACAGTTCTTAGTCTAATACATCTCTGTTATTTGATTATTTTATAAAAAGACAACATTTTAATGACACGATATATCTTCATCAAATAGAAAAGCACAGAGATAAGATCAGGCAATGGACATCGAATATGTTTTTTATCATTCGTTCTAGATGCTTCCCTTCCGTATCGTAGAATCTGAGAGGAATTTCCATGGAAATCGATGACACCATCGAAGACAGTTTCGGAGGAGAGAGAAACGGTGAATAGATATCCGTAACTTATCCAGATAAGGGGTTGTAAAACGATGTAGCTATCTGCCAATACGGTTTCCTCCCTCTTCGCGAAGGGAGTCGAAGGAAGGTCTTGCATCCAGGTTGCGGCCAGATATAGAGGGAGCAATTCGGTAGAAATTGATGCCATTTGAATATCGTTCGCTACAACACATTTCCAAGATGCTACTGTTTCTATAGCCGTTCGTATCGTTTCCCCAGATATCCATCTGTTTGTGAAGTATTTTCGACTCCTGGTCCGAGAATGGTCATAAATCAATGTTTCACACAGTAGATAAGTTTAATATTTTTACAGTAATATTCTAAATTTTCACCTTTCCTTTTTGTCATCTTTTCTTTCTCTTCGTATTTCCTTGTTCTCTACCTTGGCTAACAATTATTATAATAAGAATTCCCAAGATATCAATACATAGACTTTCATCCGTACGCAAGTCATGAGACCTTTGCTATTATTAAATGTAACCCTTAATAAAATACAATACAATTTAATTTTCCTCGTAATTAGATTGCAGATATCTATGCAAATTTCTATATAGGTAGACAATTGTTTTACCTACTAACAATAGAAGAAGAATGCTATAACGAGTCTTAAAGCTTCGATATGTTGTATACAAAAAACGCAGAAAAATCCGTAGCCCACTCACAACACACGCGGTTAACAAGCATCAGCTTCATTCTTTAATTACTATACCTACTAATATCAGGGTATTAAATGTCTCTTAACTCATAGCTGGTTATGTAAATCTGCACGATCTTCAGGCGTGCAGAAGCTTCGAACCATCGAAAACTACGTAAAAACTGCAAGTAGCATCAACTCTTAATCAACGCTTCTTCTCACCGGTGCATTGCCGTTAATTTCATTAAACGCGGCGAGTATTAATATAATTAGGGCAATTAGAGATGTCGGCACATAGAAACGATGTACGCATTACCGGGCGAAGAATATCTCGGCTACGTGACACGGTAGCATCACGTAGGCGCTATCTACACCGTTGTTTATCGAGCGCACTGTTCCAGTCAAAGTATGTATACAGTGCTCAGTGCCCGTCAATGGCGTTTCTTAGCTTATGCATAAAGCTCTTTCGCTAGCTCCGTCGTGTTCCCGTCGGGCCTGCTCTCCGGTGTTCCTTGTCCCCTTCCCTGCCAGCTTCTCATCTCTCACGATTTCAGCCCTCTCTCCCACCCAACCCCCCTATTTCATCGAGGCTTCAACCCCTTCTTCGACTGGTAGCAGCGAGCGGAGCAAGCAGTGCGTCTCGCTCGCTCGCGAGTGTTTCTGCCAGGATGTATCGCAAAATCTATACCGCTGAGGGCGCGAGGAGGTGAGACGAAGGCACCCAGGACGGGGGGGAGGAGCAGCCGAGAGTCAGAGGATGAGACGGAAGAGTGGGCGATGTGGCGGAGGCCAGGGCGGTTTTCGAGAAGGGTGAGCCCCGTCACATTTCACTACAGACTAATAACTTCTGAATATTCATTTCGTGTTTCTCCTTGCCTGCTTGCGTACCCGTAAGCAAGGCTAATGCGACGCTCACAACGCGCCAGACTTTCGGCGCAGTCAGCTACGTACACTGCCTGGCTGATTGTCCCATTCACTTTGTCGCGACTTATTCGTTTCTTTTGCATTTTGGTAGAAATTTAAATCGATGAAATATAAAAAGTTTGTAGTAATTTTGTATAGGAAAGAAATTCTCTTTCGATGACACTATGTAATTAAATTTTAGTAAGCGAATGGTGGTCGAAGAAAAATGAGATTTACCCTTTGTTTGCACAGGTTCTTACTTGAAGTTGAAAATATGGATGTTTGTACTAATTTTATGCGCGAATTCTTATTTGATGGCACTACGTAGTTAACTTTTAGTGGATATAGAAGAATATTTAATATAAAATGGATCTAGAAGAACATCGAACATATATTATTTGATAGTAATAATAAAAGAAATGGTAAATGAATATGAAGTTCAAAGTAGGATGCGTAATTAAAATATCCTTTCAGTTTCATGTTGCTCGTATATTCGTGCTTGTTTTCATATGTATCTAACGAGAAGATTTGAGATTCACGTTCTAGTTAATCTGATGCAAAGCTTACAAACAGCCAGTGGAAGTTATACACTTTTAAAGAATCTTATATACCTGTAATATGAAACTCATCGTTCTTAAAATACACATACATATATTAGGTAATATGAAATTAAAATAACGTAGAAATTCTGTTTATTCGAAAAAGTAAATCGATCACATAGATCGCACGAAATCTGTCGACTTCGTGTGAGGCGAGCTTAAGGAACACGTAACTCTCCTTCGCCGAAGCGAGAAAAACAGAACAGCTTGAAGGCGAGGGAAAAGCGAGAGGCGGTCGTCATGGTAACTATGAATTAAGTAATCAATGAATTATTATTGACATTGATGTTTTCGTCCGGCTTCTTACGATACTTCGAGTCTTATGAAACACGTTGCCCCGCGTTTCTGATTAATACGTCGAGAGTGTATTTTATTGGATTAAGAGGGAAGCTCAGATTCAAGCAATTTTTCCCTCCTTAATTACCGATTTGACAAACTGACTGATTCAACCAGCAAGACGTCAATATACAAACTTACCTCTAGCATTTGAAATACATTAAAATATAATTTAAAAATAGAGTAGATCGTCGACAAATTTTTGTTCGAACGACGTACAGAAGATATAAAAAAAACATAAATTAGTAATTTATCGCTGTTAGATATTTTCATATCGTAATAAAGTGCCACAAATTAGACACTATCAATTAATTAACAGATGTTCCTGCTAATTTCCACTCTCCTACTCCTCTCCCCTTCGCCACTGTCGTTCTTCCTTATCGACAAAGAGCTGTACCTAATTCGAAATGGAACTCGTAGAAAATGCGATAGGATGCTGAGGCTCACGAGGGTGGAGAAGAAAGTCAGGGGTGGCCGGAAGAAAGGCGTGCGGTGGAATGCTTTGGGCCAACGGAAGAGACATCGCGCCTCCTTCAATTCCGCGATCTCTGCAACAAATTAGCACAGACAAATTTCTCCCTTGCCTCGAACCCTCTGTCGTTTCTTCCTCGGTGCATACTTCGCTGAAATTTCCTCGTGTCCCGTCGCTCACCTTAACGAAATACCCAGCCCGTGCTTTTTCGCTTCTTCAGGGATCCACTGATTGGGAAACGTAATTTTCTTTGCTGTCGATGCTTTCACAATAACGCCGATACTGTAGGTATTTTCTTGGTAAAGAAATAACTTGTAGAAATATCGATTACGCTATCTTCAGAACGATAACAGATTATCATCCCTAGAAAATAAACATGAAAATATAAAATTATAACTAAACATACTACAAGCAATTGTTAAATATAATAGTAGTTTATTACAGGCCAATACAAAATAAAACTACTCAATGATGCAATTGTTCTATACAATAGCCATTGATAATTAACTGCGTTCAATAATTACGAATAACTATTACATAATAAATCATATCCAAACAAACTACATAGATGAATTCAGAATACATTCAATCTCGCCCATTTAAATCCTTGGATGAATTTACGTTATTCTTCCTCTTTAATATTAAACTCTCGACTTTCCCGATAATTATTCACATCAAATTCCCATCCCCACAAATATTAATAATCAGGCAAAATAAAAGTATCGATGCATAAACTCAATGTTATGAACAAAAAGAAGTGGTTTTTCGTATTCGACCTGCTCGTTTTCATATTTGATTAGAAATTATTGAGAAGTTTCGTTAAATCAAGTTGTGTATTAAATGACGACTTTACATAAGCAAGATCGAAAACAACCAAGACCTGGGCATAAAAGAGCCAGGACAAAACGAATGAAAATTTTACAACGACGACTGACAATCGTGAATTCGCCCCTTGCTGTTTCCTATAGAGCCCTGGACGACGGACCAGTGTACCAACCCTCCATTGTCTCCAGCGGCCCCCCTCCGGTTAGGAAGCGCGCGATAATAAATATAGAGAAAATGAAAAATTATTAAAAACTTCCTTTTTAGCCTTGGTAATCCTCGTCGCCCCCAGAGATGCCGCATTAAAAACCTGCCACCCCTGCTCCACCCTCTGGCGACCTCTTTCTCCGCCTCTGCTTTCTCCACCCTTGTCCATCCTGACTCGAGATCCTCGGGGTTGGGTGTCCGGACACGCGAATTATTTATACGTAGAAATCCTCTGACGACATTACCACAGTGTTAGCATTAAATCATAATGTACGACTCGCTGCGAACCACCGTGATTCGTCCTTACGCGCGTTCCTCTGACAGCGGGATCTTTTCCCTAGATTTATCGTGTTCTTTTTTAGCCGTTCGCTAATTTCTACGAATAACAGATTTTTTTAAGAGTTCACCGGAAGATCTTCGAAGGAACGACGATTACTCGAAACGGACTATCTTCCGTTTGTTTTTTATTTATATATCGAGGAGCTTCCTGGAAAAAGAACGCATAAGACGAAACAGCGAATCGGGTAGGTTGCGTTGGTTGTAATTCTAACTTTTCAGTATAAGGTTACTATTGCGTGAATTAGTAATTGCAATGGATCTTGCAAATCTTCTTTCTCTATTTATCGAATAAAGAAAAATTTCCTAATAATTGAACTATTCAGAAAATACACTGGGGAACGATTAATTACTTAATAGACCTAACTAAATAGACTTAGAGGATCAATTATTAATCGATTATATATATTATATAGCATTTTTTGATATTAGTACATTATATAGTACACACGTTTAAGCATATAGTTCTAGGGACAGTT
Organism: Bombus vosnesenskii; assembly: GCF_011952255.1. Classification (NCBI taxonomy): domain Eukaryota; kingdom Metazoa; phylum Arthropoda; class Insecta; order Hymenoptera; family Apidae; genus Bombus; species Bombus vosnesenskii. The sequence continues at coordinate 824,293 of NW_022882923.1, forward strand.
ATATAACTATGATATTTTTCTTTATTAGGTTAAATATGCATTTTGGATACACCGAGAAAATATCTTTTCAAGGAGATTACCTTTTCCAACGATGCTTCGTGCGAATAATAACGAAGCTCCGATACGTGTCTGTATTTTATCAAAGTGCATGTACTTTATCAGACACACATTCGGCGGACGTTTCGTATCTCCTAACATCCAGGAAGCATTCCGTACATTTCCATAATTAAAAGGCTAGGTGATCAGCACTCGCAATAATGATTCCCTTGGCGTTCACAAAAATCTACGAAAGATTTATCTCGCTTCGGCCGTCGGTCCGTCGGTCTGAAAGAACGATACTTATCGCTGGATGGGGTGGTGGAAGGGAAACATGAAAATCCATATGAATCATCTGATGCAACGCTCTCTACATGCGTATCTCTTACGTCTGGGCGAACGGCAGAAGAACACAAAGCTAATGCAATTTTGCAATTACACCGAGCTCGCGCTCCTCCCTTCCTGTGAGCCGGGGAGGTTCAGAGGAATGTCGGCAATACCGCGAGAATATTTAAATTTCGTTTCGTTTCCGCGTCGTTATTCTTTCATCCACGGTCCGCCGGCTTTATCCCTCGTCGGCAATTAATTGGCAAATTCAATCGGCGCACGAGGATGCAAAGGACCTAGCCTTTTATACCCGCGACGTTAAGTTCTCGTTGGAATAGATTCCGTTGTATCTAATTTTACTGCGTCAAGTATTACGTACAATTGCTCACGAAAGTATTCTAACGCTTATGAAGGAGAACTTTTCTGTCCACAGCGTTATACGGAACATCTTGAGATTTCATTAAGGCTGTAATGAAATACGAATGTATACTTTTTATGAACACATTTTTATAAGATCAACTTGTAAACACAGTAGAAGTATTTGGATACTTTACACGCGTTCTATATGTTCCTAAATCATCAAAATTCTCATAAATGCACAAGTACATTCAACCTACTGATAACCGTACTTAAAGACACCGCATTTTGCAAGAACAAACTGTACGACAATAAATGACGAAGTTCGACATAAAGTTCGGAGGTAAGTAAAAATTTGGACGAGGAAACGATCAGCGTTCGTTGATCACCCGGGGCATTCTTTTAATTACGGTCCTCAGAGATTTAACATTCGCGCGTATCATTTTCCACTTGCGAGTCGCTTAATGCATCACGCCGCCGTCAAAATAAGCCCAGCACCAAGTAATAAATCCCGAGATTATCATGATATAATAGACGCGTCCGTGAAACATTCAGTCCTTTCATACTTCGTCCGGATCCAATTCTCCGTCCAGCGGAAAGTTTCCGAAGGATACGTAATAATCCTCTCCGCAATTCCGCGCGCTCCGCTCTTTCCCTCTATAGATAGAAGGGGCGTGAGAGAAGAGACGGCGCGAAAGAGAAGAACACGGGGAAGAGGGAAACGGGAGTAAAAAGGGAAAGAGAGAAGGACGAGGGGGTACGGCATGTAGGTACGGGCCGGCTGCTGTATTAGATTTGCTTTCTAGGACACTTTAATCAAAATGTACCTATGTAAATTTTTGAATACACATCCCTCGTCTCCCGCGATGTTTGTATAGGTCAGGCGAAGGTATTTTGCTGGCGGGCACCACTGTCGCAAACCGCGGCGGCTGCCGTCGCCGCCATTGCGTCCCCGTGAATTAAAGAATTTGCAATTCTGAAATTCAGGTGATCGCATACATACACACCATCCGGTTTTATCTCCTCGGCGGCCTTTCGTCGCGGGGTAAGTATCGACCGAGGCTGCCTCCGCTGGTGGACCTGCTGCCGTCCAAGAATGCGGATACAACGAACATCCGTTTCAACCAAGAAGCTTCTTCGATCCCCGCTATTACCTATTCTCTTTGACGATAAATATGTACTATTGTTTTTAAATATACAAGTGTTAGCAAAATTCATACTGGATACTTTCGAATGAATACAACTTTATTCTTGTAAAGTTTGTGAAGAAGGTAACGGAAAGGAATAGTTTCAGGAAAGGAATAAATTTTATTCGATGGAGATACGTAGGAAGGAATTTTATCGTATATCGAGCAGATAAGAGGTGTAATATTGCGTTATCGCTTTAAACGCCTGTAACGTTTCATATCGACGATTCGACGGTTCGATATCTCTATCCAAACGAGTATCGCGAAACAGCGAGTACGGGGGAGATGAAAGGCTGGCGAGCGACGAATTTCAAGATAAATTCCAAAGGACAATTACGACATTTTAATTGCACAATACCCGGGCATAGAGAACGTCGAACAGAGAGCAGAGGGACGAGAAAGGCGAGGTAAAAAGGAGAAGAGAGGCGACAGAAGAGGCAGGCAGCTCGGCGCTGGTGACGGAAAAGGTGAAAGAAGAGAAAGACAGACAAAGGGGTGGCGTGTGGAAGTGGGGATGGACGGGCACAAGAAATGACCGACCAAGCACACACGCGTATAATTATAATAACATTACTTGACAGAGATGGCAGCGAGAGACGAGCCTTGCCGGACAGGCTCCGGCGAGCATTGAAATATTATACCTACCAAAGAGAAAATAATTAAAATTCAACCCTTGCGCTTGCTTGCTTGGCTCGCATACGAACACACAGAAAGAGACCACGTACGTCTCCCTATGTGTATGTACGCGTGTGAAAGTGTGCGCGCGCGAGCGTGCATCGACGTACTTACCCACGTATCGCACGGTAACCACCCCATCCTTCACGGCCGCCCCCACTTCTTTTCCAAGGATGGGGTTTCCCATATTTTTTCCAGCGCCGTAGGTACCAGGTATTCTAGAAACGTTTGTTCGTTACGGACGTGATTCTGAGCATCGTTCCACGGTAAGTAGAAAAATCTACCGTGCACGGTACTCGCGCATCGGATTATCAAATCTACTACACGTAATTCCTTTTCGCTTTTATTATGAATCTTTATGCTCGCGCCGAATGTAACATTAATTATTGAGAAAAATTTCCCGTCGTGTTATTCGTTGCTGAAAAATGTCTAAGGATATGCCGTGGTACTCGTTGATAAATAAAAACGTCTGATATACGTATACAGTGATGTATTAGAATACGCAATATATTTCCTTTCAAAATATACTTAGAAATTGGTTAAGGGTGAAGTTGAGTAAGATACAGAAGTATGTAAAAATGAGATTTTCGTCCCAGATTTCAACTGTTCGAAAATGTTTTATGCTTTTATCTACAGTTTCAATGTAAATTTGAAGTCACCGTATAAAGAGTCTAAGTATATCTTGAGAAGTTCTTGGTTATAAATTGAACTGTTTCATAGATATTTTGCACTTAGCACCGTTACGAAGACAAAATTAACACTCTTTCTCGTTTACAGTTAATTAGTAACGTTGTTCAAATATAGGTTTTACGATCTTCCAAATTTCGAATTATACCATTCGTAATTAGAAATTTCATTTCAAATTATCCCAAATGAAATTTCAACATTTTTCCAGATACGATGCGATACGCTAACTATGTTTCCTACTAAATATGTTTATTAATCCTTTGAACTGTACAAATGTAGATGTTGCGATGTTATTCGGACAACTGGAGGAGAGTTACTACATAAAAATTTAAGACACGGACCAGAAGTATAGAAATTTTGGGAGATTACATTTCAATCGTGTAATAAGTAAGTTAAACACCCGCAGAAATTTGACGGTTCAGCCGAAAAGGGAGAGACGAAGCTTAGACGTCGCATAGCCGGCAAACTTCTTACTCGTATAAATGCAATACCGGCACTTCGGTCAAATATGCATTAATAAAGCCGTATTAATCTCGCAGGGAAAGATAGAGCGATATTATCGGGCGACGTCCTCGGCGAACGTCAGTTCACCTCCGTCGTAACTTTTTCATGAATAATCCCGGTGCTAATTTGAATAAATTATAACAGGCGGCGTTTGACCGGGCCCGAATTCTCTCGACAGTGCTATTGATAGCCGTGAAAACGGAACAACGGCCGAGGGTGGATTTCCGCGACTTCCATTAATTCCTTTGTCTCCCGTTTGTGGGCAGAGAAGTGATTTTCAAGGACTTCTTTTTTTCCTCTCTCCCTATCCATGGCCAATCCATTAAAATATCAATTAGAACGTACCGGAACCCGCGTCGCTTTTTTCCCCAAGATCGATGCTTTTTCTTCGCTTGCCTCCTTGCTGACGGCGGAATCGGCTCAAGCAACTGTAGGAAACGCGTTTCCGCGCTGGAAATCGAGGCGGTCCATTGTTGTCGAGCGGGACAAAAAGGCAAGGAGGCTTACGGAACGGAAATAGGAAGTGCTTGCTGCTTACCACCGATACGTTCTTCCGCGCTGCTAAATAATTCAGCCTCGCTCTACCGAAATTTTCGCAACCGCTTAATCTCTTCTGGTTCGCTAAAGCTGATTATAACGGTTAACGAAATGCTTCAATTCGTCACGCTTTGATAGTAATTGAATTATTGTGTCGATCTTCCAGGTATAGCACACGTGACCTACTCTATTATTCAACAATACACAATTTTCGAATAATATAATAAAAAGTATTTATATTCGTGAATGTTTAAAATCCTCTTTTCTTTTTGTCACTCTAAATATACGTACAATAAAGTAAAACGAAAGTGTAAAAGGGGAACCTGTCGTTTGGAGATTGCTCGATTTAGAAATCAAACATTCCAGTGCTCTAAGAATGCTTTAAGAATGCTTTAAGAACGCTCCAAAAATGCTTCGTGCTGAACGAACGAGATTGCTTCGTCCGATGCTTCTAACTGTGGGGGGAGTGGACGAATAATTTCATACAATATATTTGCAAATGTCTCTTCTTCTTTTTTAAATCATGCAATACGATGAAACTCGCAATTATAATTTCTAACGAGCATTTCGTTCATTTAATCGAAACAAGTTGAATTAAAATTTAAAGCTATTCGTAGTCAAGAGAAAAGTATCGCAAGTAAAAGACAGTATCGCGATCGCGGTATTCTTAGGATTCCGAATTCCTTCTTAGCGATAGCATCTACGAAGCCATCGAACCACGAATGGAGGAGTCCCGAGGCGAATGGAAGAATCTGGAGTTGCTCCTTCTACGCGCAACAGAGAAAGAGAGAAAACGAGAGAAAGTGGAATCGGTGTCTGCAAGTGTTATTTGTACCGTATCGAAGAATCCCCAACTTCAACTCCACCCCCAGAACCGACTCACCATTTCCCCCAGTCGTTTCGTTTCTCCAGCGACAAATAAGCAACGGAACGAACATGGCCCTATCTCGCACCAGCAACGACTCGTCTTGGAAGCACTTTAGATACTCGAGCCTTGATTTCGCATCCACGGGCTGAAATTTATCTTCTTCGACCCCGCCATCCTGCCAGGACGTCGTTTTAAATTCGATTCGGATTCTTATCATTGTCTGCCTGTCATGTTTTAATTGTACTTGTTACACGTTGTATATATGTATGTGCGTCGATCATGGTGATTAATGTACGCGGTCGTCTTTGAATATACGTTAGTATTTTAAAGGGTAGACACAGGGATAGAAATTAGAAAAAGATTCTACGGATATAGATTACACATTTGATAGATTAAATTGGGTAGATTAAATAAAGAAGGTGTAAGAATGTAAATCGGTACAAAATTTTGCGTGTCTTTTTTACAGATGGTTTTCCAAAATTTCTAGATTCCATGGAATACGTAGTACCTTTAGATTTGTGAATTAAATTATACCAGGAATATTAAGAAAATTGCATGATTAGATCTACTCGTTTCTCTATAAAGAGTATTTAAAGGTGGATTTCATTAACGACAGAAAAGAAAAGAATGAAAAAAATGATAAATCAGTAGATCGATAATTTGCAGTCGTAAATAATTTTACTTGGATTGATCAGTCTACAAACCAACATTTTCATGGAATTTCCAATAAAATAAAAAATGCTATCTCTCCATAAAACGATAGATCTTCCTCCAGGAATAATGAATTCGTTAATTGAATACCTAGAATCATATACATAATCCATTTTCGATCGCAACGTGAAACAAGGCGGCGGAAATAATGAGTCAGTTTGTATTCATCCTGTCATCGTTGGAAAGAATAAAAGTGCAAGTGGGAGACGCGAGTGACACGTTACCGCAACGTTTTATAGGAGAGCCCGGTGGATCGGCAGTATGGGGAAAATTGAAAATGAGCATAAAAAGTATAAGAAAGCGAGGCACAAGGCAGATTGCCGTGGAACATTCTTCGGCAAAGGGGCAATTCATTTTCGTATGCTGTATCAATTTCTTGCTTCGTCTCCTTTTCTCGTCGTCGCCCCTAACCTGCGTGTCTTCTCCCTTCTTAAGCATCGTCTTCCTTCGCCTTCGCGATGCTTCCAGCCTTCGATCTATACTCGTTTCATCCCTTAAAACTGTTAACTCCGGCAGACATCAAGGGGAATGCGAATTAGCCCGGCTGTCTTATCCGCGCCGATAAAAATGACGATGGAAAAGCGCCGAGCGAGCTCGTTCCACTCTTCCAACCGATCTCTCTTTCCTCTCATAAAACTTATACCTTAATCGATTCCTGATTCCCTTCCACTGTGAAAAAATTATAATGTCTAAATACGTGCGCCCCTTTGAAGACGCTTGCACCAGGTTCAACGAGCAACAAAGGAATTTCGTTTCAATACGGTTGGATTTAATCTGTGTCGAACGCAGAATGCTTTGCACTTTGAATGCCACGATTGCTTTGCATTTTCCGAACATCGAAATCCTCTCGACCGTGTGAAAGAGTTTTAGAGATTTGATGGTACGTTTGATTGATCAATTTTTAATAAACTGAAGATATCATAGGATTCGTTTAATAAGATCGTCAGATTGTACGTTGTATATACTAAGTTTCATAAAATAGGAAGAGCGACAATCACCAAAATGGCGTAATAAGGTCGATAGTATTCGATGAACAACGAAAGATACAAAGTTGTCAATTCGAACCTCATTAATATTAAACGTAACATTAAATACTTTATGCGATTATACTATAGATATAGAAAAAGTGAGGAATTCTTCAGGAAAAGAAGTAAAATAATGAATGCTCTCAATATATTATATTACGTAAGAAATATTTGTAATATAACAATTACTATGAGATATGAAAAAGAAAAGAAAATACTTCGTAGCTGCTTTCTCAAACAAAGGTATAAAGGTATCAACGACAGAAAATCTGATGGAACAGAAGAGATTTTCTTGGCGTTTCGGTTAGATGAACACGCGTAACACACGCGGGACCGGAGGTGTGGACGCAAAGGGTTGCCGTAGGAAAGTCGAGGCTCGATCGATCATGCATTATAGACTGGAAGCTGACAGCCGGTGATAGATCGTGGTAATTAAATAACTCGTTGCGATCATGCCAGAGCCTCGAGATTCGGTCGCAGCAACACAGAGGAAGAGCAGGGGTCTAGTTACAGGAGGGTTCAGTAACATGTGCACGTCATTCTTGGACGGGGTGTAATTGACAAGGCAATTGATAATCGCCTTTGAGATGACAGTATCTCCAAGAATTAGCGCCACGCGAACGTCAAACTTCTCGACAAATTGAACAGTAGATCATTAAGACGATGAACAAATGTTTTAACATTGTTAAGATAATTTTAAGAGTCCTAAGAATCTTTAGGGAAACCTTCTTATATTAATCGGTATGACATAAATTACTTATTTGTATGTAGCTCTAATTTTCAATGCTTAAGTATTTTAAAAATTCTATTTCTATATTTTTTTCCTATAATTGTCATTATGTCACTTATATCTTGTCGAAAGTTTCAAAGTAATTTTTGTTTTAAGAGAAGACTCCCAGAGTGTTACAAATGATCTACCTGATTCAAGTATCTATAAATTGCAAAGGATTTAACAGAAAAAGAACACACACTGTGTAATAAAGAAAATAGATGTTTCTGTTTCAATAGCAAAAATAGTAAATCAACGTTGATCTTAAGACAAACCGATGCGATTCAAATATTCCCTATGCAGCATTTTTAATATTAAAATCATTTTACATTATTTTAAATCATTTAAAAACACCACCGTTCCGTATAAGGAGGGTAAAATGAAATTCAAACAAAGATAATCCAACACGCATATAACTAGAACGTCTCTTTGCACGCAAAGATAATCGGTTGGGTCTATCAGTTTCCATTAATACTCGTTTTACCGCGGGAGTTTTCATGGCTAGGAGCCCACACCGATGGTCAGCAGCTTATCGGGAAATCGAGAGGCTTGCCTCGGTAAGGCACGCACGATCTAATTAATAATCAGCGAGGCCAGGCTTCGAAGTCGAGCCGAGGCGAGTCGACTCGCGGTCCAGCGGCGTTTAATTATTTCGACGTGAAATATGTATGGTGGGTGGCCCGTGGAAAGCGAGAAGGGGTTGCAGAGAGAGTCGAAATGGGCGTACGACGGCCGTGCAACCTTACTCTCGCCATTGTCGACGACCGAGAAACTGGTTGAAAGGGTTGGCCATGCGGTGGACGCGGCGCCGGTAGGCGGCGGCGAAAAATACTGGCTTCTATTTAATTTCATTTTTAACTTGAGGCTATATTTAATTAAGAAATATCACGAAACCCGATATATATGTATATACACCAGCTACTGGACGAACGTGGTTAATTGTCGCTGTGCTATCCTGTCCTATCCTCGCTACGATTGTCACGATGAAGCACGCGTGCTTAGGAGCGTTGATTAAAAAACATACACCTAATTCGTTTGGGGGAATTTGAAGATTTGGCAACGAGGTAAGGAAATTTTCAAAAGTGTCGTTTTCGTGGAATATCGACTTAATAAGTTGTAACGTAGGTTCGATTCATCTGAAATGTAAGAGTGAATAGGAGATTGGTATCCAAATAAATATTATGTATGATGATATCGCTTTCAATTAATTCTACGTTCAAAAGTTGCATCTATTAAGCGAGAAAGGTAGAGATTTTCAATCGACTATAGGACTTTTTCATGCTTACGGTCAATAGAATATGACATGAATAAATTATACAGTGCTTACCTGGTTCAGTGGACGAGGACCGATGAATGAAGATTTTCTGTCATCGATATTCTGAAACAAACACATACGCTGATGTTTAATTTCGGTTTCATGATATAACGAGCAACATACAGCTATAACTATTACTGTTTTTAATGCCGCACCTTATCGCGGTAATAAATGGATGGAAGAAGAAAAGTTCACTTAAACCTAACAATCCAGTTAATAGTTCTTAAGAATAAGCAGAAAGATACAAATATTTTATCGTTTTCAATCATCGTTGACCTCGTACTAAAAGAAAAACAAAAATTCGAATCATATAACTAGTTTGCAGGATAATTCCAGCAACACCGAAGCGTATATTACCGTAAATTCCATACATATTCCATGAGGATTGCAACGAGATCGTATCTCAGGCCGTAGGAAAGTTTTCATTCAAAGATTCTGCCGGGAATCTTGATATTGGAGCGTGCAATCGATATGGCAGTCACGTGGAGAATGCGTCGAAAGATTCCCCAGTGAGGTTTTCTTATTCGAAGGGATACCTGCGATAGCGCAGTTTCCCTTGGCGCAAAGGGTGGCAGAGGCAGGGGGACCAATTTTCACAGCGGCGAGATATATCCGGAGGTCTCGGAGTACCGAAGGGTTGGCGGCAAAGATCACAAGTAATTGAATGGGGGTGAGGGGGTGGTCTCGCTCCAACCCCCGTGAGTGTTCAACCAATTAATCCACTTCAATCCAGAAAGCAGCCCTGTGAGCATCGAGGAACCTTTTTTCTCTCTCTTTATTACGCTGCAGACACGCCAAGATGTATTGAGATCGAAAGAGACACCGTTGGGATTCAAAATATCTTTGTGGCTGCTTTCCATCCGATCCTGCTGCGCTTTTCATTGAACTTGATGTTTCCCATTCGTCTGTATCCCGTTTGCCAAATATTTCGGCTGATATGGTTTTAAAATATATCGTGATCAACCCTATTCCTGCGATTCACCACAAAATTCTTCAGATTCTATTACACTTGTGTTTTATTTTAGTGGACAACCCGAGTCTTTTACATCCTGAACTTCACTAGTGTATTTTTATTTTTACCTCAAAATCTATTAATTAATGTACAATACGGTTAAAACTACAATATATTTTTCCGAATTTTCTCGGATTTTTCGAGAGTCCAGAACAGTAATGAAAAGTAGGCATAGGTACGAACAATTTTTGTATACTTACGATTAAATTTTTGTAGACTTAGGATAAAAGAAAGAGATTTAGGATTAAAAGAAAGAAATTCTCGTTTAGAGAAAACCCAATTACAAGTATAGCGTAAATTATACAGCAAGAGAAGAATACGTTGGAATATTCGGGAAAATCGATTCCACGAGAATCACGGGCAGCAAAAATCGCAAGCATGCCAATTAAGGGTAGATATTACCCTTAGCTGCGTATACACGCATGGTCAGACAACAGTCGTCCCAGATTGGAAATCTGAAGCAGGAATTCGACGGGTAGCCGCGTCTGGAAACGTTGCGGTATCAAAGTGATCCCGCAACACCAATTAAGTCCCTTTCAAGGCAGATCGTAGGGATGGGTCAGCCAATAAAACAAAGTAAATCCGCGTCTGGTCTAATCTTATAGATAGAGAGGTACGCGGAGGGCGAAAGAGTTTTCTCGCCAGCACGTAAAGTAACGATTACCAGATATTCCTGAGATACGGCGGAAAGAGATTTTAACCCGGCCCACCGCAAATCCTGGATGTATCCCCTAATAATACTCAATTTTGCTGTGGATTAATAGCGGTTTACCCCCTCTTCCATCCCTTCGCAACCGAAAGCGTCTTCTACACGATCTATGACGCACGTTCCGAGACCTGAACTTCTATTATCTTGCCATGATTAAATATGTGCTAAATATTTCTAGCAGTATTTACAAATATAAAATTGTCATATTGCGCTATTCTGTAGTATATTAATCAATATCCGAAATATAGGCGATAGTTGTCATGGAAAAATTTGTGGAAATAAATATTTAAAAAGTTAGTAGCAATATGAACTTCAAGCGATGAGCGTTTACTATATTTACGTTATTAAATTCCTAGAATCTTTACTGTAACAAATATGCAGAATAAGTATATCCTTTTTTGAAACAGAGGTATGAAATACTTTTTAAGCTTGATATAAGCTTATTCTCTTATTCTATTGCTTCTTAAATAGACAACTAAATTCGTAATGTTATACCTATGCCTCTAGCGTGCAGGATAATCAAGACTTTTTCTTATTTTGACGAACACTGTACACTTTTAAACTTCGTGATCTTACCTGGTCGAATTCGTCTCTCTTTTAATTCTCTTTTATTTGGATTAACATATTTGGATAACGGAAAACAGCACGCAACCAAGCGATAATGTATAAAACGTAAAGTTACTAAGGAGAAAAAAAAATGAAACACTGTCATTCTTGTTTTGTTCTCATAAAAATACTTTACCAAATAGCTGTTATCATTTCGATGTGAAGTTTTACGCGGAGGACAAAGTTCGACGAAAGTTCTTTTATTATCGACAGACAACGTTGCACGAGCGCGCGAGCACTCGCGGAAAAGTCGAAGTTTATGGTTGGAGGTAACGGGCCCCGGTGTACAGATTGTCGAATCGAGAAAGGACAACAGGGGGCAGCATGCTAATTTATAGCACCCTGGCGCTCCATTACGAATATTTATCCGCGGTGAGTTTAATCTAAACTTGGAGAGTCCTCCTCGCCTTGCCCCGCCGTCACCTTCCTCGTGCCACCCCCTTTTCGAGGGTGTCAGTCATCTTTCTCCATCCACCAGACTACGTCTACTTTCTCCTCCTTCAAGGAGAAATCCTCGCCACCTTAACGACGTATTGTCTCTGCGACTTATCAAAACAATTCGTTCAACTACTATTTCATGGCCTCCGTTGCGAGAACGTTGTTTCATCTGTCACTGATTAAACTAGCTTAGGATAAGATTCGTTCTCTGCGTCGTCGTCACAAGATTCGATTGGCAGCATTTTTCTCTCCCCTTTTTTTTTATTCTAGATCATTAGTTGAACAGACAATCTTCGATTATATTTTGTAATTAATTACATTTGAATAAGAAAAGCGTTTGCGTTGCCTCAAATTTTGAACAATTATACTATTATTTTGTTTTGTAGGCGTATGAAGCGTTCTGTATGGTGTTTTTCTTTACGATGGCCTCCTGAAGTATTAACCGGTTTAATTTAATCATATCGTTTTAATGTATTTGTCTTTCAATCATTATTTAGTGCAGAATATTTCAAAACTTACCTAACGTACCTAATTATGGGAACTACGTGGGAATAATTTTAACTAATTAAATAAATCATAGAATTTATCCGAAAGAATTTACACGCGTTTAAAGTTGAGCTTAAGAATTAACGCGAATTTATAAGGGACATTTTGATATCGATATTCCGTAAGCAAGCGCGTAATATTCCAGGAACAAGATAATCTTCGGAAGAGAGAGGCGCACGTTAATTTCGGGGCGCAGGGCGTCCCTGTTATCTCCTTATTCCTTGCCACCCCATTTTTCCGAAACTCCTTTGCATATTAACAATATTGCTCTTCGAAGCGATGGAGCGGTTTTAGGATAAAAAATTATGAGGACAGACGGGCCCCTCGAGCTTCCTTTCTTTCCGTTTCTTCGGCCTGCGCCTGTATTTTTCTTCATCTTCTTCGACTCGCCGTTCACTATCCCCCTCTCGCTTTTTCTTTCGATCTTCTCGGTCTTTTTTACGATACTGCCAATTACACGCCTGTTTGAATTCACTATCCGACCGAGGCGAACACCCTGATATAAATTTTTATCGCTCGCTGCGGGGTTCTGCTCGCTGCACTTCCTGTTCTTGCTTTACGACACTCTTTCACTCCACAGTCGACGTTCATAACTCTTATTCCCGTTCGCTGTGAGTATCCACGAAATACAAAACATATGTAATCGTATAAAGCTTCTTGGAGTTGTCTACTTAAAGTTGGAAAGTGAATTCCTGATTGAGGACTAATCAGACCACGCATATTGAGCTGCTAAATATTCCTTGTATTATTAACTGTTGTTTCCATTTTAATATGATTTCATTGTTTCCATTTTCTCTACTGATATCCTAATTGAGGCGAAGTTTAGATTAAAGACGTCTAAACTCAGTATGATTGGATCTTAGTTTAATGAATTGAAATTCTACTATACTTTAACCATTCTATGTATCGAATACCAATTTTATTCTTTAAAACCTTTCTAATTAACATTTTCGAATAATCCACGCATTAATCCGTGAAAAATTCCAAACAAAAAATTCTATTGACCGAAAGTACGATGATTATAAGGAAACTACTCTATTTACGCAGTCGATTGTTAAAAAAATTCCAGTAACATCAAAGAAACGAGTGTTTCCAGGAAAAACTGTTCAGTCGTCTACCGATTTTTCATCCATCGCGAGCGTTAGTCTCTTTAATGCAGCGGGAACCCCTCGAATATGAACAATAAATGTGACAAAGTACTCGCGGAAGGTTTTCGAGGGTGATATTACTCTGTAATAGATATTACGTGTCTACCTGCTCGCATATTAGGTTTTAATATAGAAGATACGAGCGGCGGCGCCGAATACTTTTTCCTTTGTGAAAAATTCACGTCGGCTGCAACTTTTAATAGTAATACTGTCGGTAGACACTTCGTCGAGCGTGCTGGATGTGCAAAAACGTGGAACGGGAACTGTCGAATGTGGAAAAGCTAACGCGATGTCTCCGATGGAACGTTAATATACGTAGTCGTAAGATTTGCCAACTTCAAACCGAGAACAATTTGTAAATATTAAAGAGAAGGTAAAGAAACAGATTAATGAAAATATTAATTTGAGCAAAGTACGTTATATTATAAGTTACGTTAATCTAAGTATATTATACAATGGAGAACGAAATAGTTTTTCATATAAAAATAAATTGAAATTACATATTACAACTTTTGTATACTTATTCTTCGATAGTACACGAATATCATTTTTATACAAGAGATACATTAAGTTGCCCTAAACGTTTTTATATTCCAATAGACGTTTTCCAATGTTTTGTATTTCAATAGAACGAAATGGATCATACATAATTCAACAAAATAATGTAAAACAAAAAATGTATATTTATTATTTCCTTATAAAACAAAAGAAACTTTTGCGACAATTTTATACCTACTATATTTCTCTCAAAAACATTTGTCAATTTTATAAAAACTACAAGATATTCAATACGAACATATCTTTCACAGAGACCACAAAAGTATTTAAATAATTATTATTATATATAATTATTAATTTTATTATTAATAAATATTATTATATGTATTATATGTAATTCAGTATTTAAATAATTACCAATTACACTAACAAGCAACAACATTCAGTAGGACTATCTTCAAAATTTAATAGACGTCTAAGATCACTATTCAACTTGTACACTAATTATACTATAAATTTTTACTAAACATATGTCTTCAGTAAATGACTTATAATATCTATACAGATTTCCGAATTGGTTTCAAATTGTATCAATATAAAACCACCACATAGCCGTTTCTCATACTAGTGGAATTCTAAAACACAACACGAAAGCAAAAGTTTTCTATAGTATTGAAATACGTTCGTTAGCCAATCTACGTACAATAATATTTATCCACTTCCTACGTATCCTTATACGGAACTAAAACCTGATGCTCCATTCTCTTTAAAGGAGAATTTCTAACGTGTCATTTTATCGATTGTGTATATTTCTAAAATTTCCATCGAGATTTACGCTTGGGGTAAAAAAATTCACATGGAGATCCCGGTGTAGCCCGGAATCGAAGCGCGAGCGGAGCAAAAGGGCGGTCGCCTGTGGCCTGGAACTTCAGTCGGTGTTTTTATTTACACCGCATTATTTACTTACCGTGCATCCTATGAACGAACGGCAGTATAAAGCGGTTGGAGGAGACTCGGGTATAAGCACACAAGCTGGTTCATTAGAGACATTTGAGCTCCTCGCGAGGATGGCAGCCTGAAACGGGTAGACGGGGTGGTTCAGGATGCAAGAGAGAACCGGGTGGCAACCGTGGGCTGGGTTTCAGGGGTCTCGCTGGGGTGGTTGGGTGGAAACAGACAAAATCAACAACGAGTAACGAGAACTCCGCGATATTAATCCACTCGTCGAGTTTTCAAACTTCCTACAAAGGCACCGCACCCCATATCCACCCACCCTCCATTCACCACCCCTCCACTAGCCTGCCAGCTTCACCTTTCTCTTGTAGTCTGCATGTTTGCGAACGAGACCATAATCAATATTTTATCGTTGCTTTGCGACAGATGCATCTCATTTAGGAGAAATTATTAGATATTTCTGTTAGCGATACTTTTTCGCGTACAGTCCTGTTTGCAAGCAATAGGACACCTGCTCTCTTACAGAACGTGATGATTCTTCCAGATTGGTGTATTGTAATTTAACAGAAAGAATAGTTTGTTTGGATTTAGTCGACATATTTTACACTTCGAAGTTCGCGTATGTGTATCGCTCGGGTGTCGAAACAGAAAGAAACAGAAAGTCGTTACGATATGATACGTAACAACATGCTTGTAACGACAACAGGTGTCGCGATTAAATCAAATTTCGCGTCTGTTGTAACATGTTAAATAAATGATCAGTTGGAATTTTGTATTTGTATCTATTTTAAATACAAAACAGTGGGAACTATTTGGAAGAATTTGACAAGGAAATAATGAATTAACAATGGTTGCAGTCTGTACAATTTCCTGGCTTGAGCGTCGTTGAACAAATTTTGTATGAATCAAGCACCTTCCTCTATAAAGTTGCTTCCATCCTTAATATGGTCACTGTAGATTTCTTTCGATATCATAAACAAGAAATAAGATAAGATTCACGAGACCAGGAAGTACGATCGAAGAGATCGATCAATCAGAGGTCAATCAGTATAGTGTTAAACGAAGCTGTTTAAAACGTAGGTGAATAGTAGAGTTGTTTCGTGTCATTGACTTACACCACGATTAGTCATCGCAGTCAATTGACCCCAGATGATCGTATCGGATATTCTTGCACGGTCTCAGTGTCAATTATGGCACGCGC
Source organism: Bombus vosnesenskii (assembly GCF_011952255.1). Taxonomy (NCBI): domain Eukaryota; kingdom Metazoa; phylum Arthropoda; class Insecta; order Hymenoptera; family Apidae; genus Bombus; species Bombus vosnesenskii. The sequence continues at coordinate 840,403 of NW_022882923.1, forward strand.
CAACGATTCATGCTGTTCGTGATCGGCTCGCGAACAGTCAGACCCGGTTACGTCATCATCGAATGGGCTTCAATCATTGAGAACGGCCGACTGATCATAAAGCGTTTTATTTTTAGTCGGTGTATTATTGGCAAGGATGTCACCGCGTGGACGCCAACAGTCGAATCGAAATTGGTGATAAATGAGGAACAGATGATGAACACCAGATGATAAATTAGGAATAACGTGCTACTTATATTAGTGGGCATTTACCAAGCTATTTGCTTTTTAAATATTTATTTACATCATCTAAACTGCGCTCGCATTATTATTAACGATGGTCAGTACAGAAACATTTGTGTCTGTTTAATTTTAGTTACACACAATTTTAATTAAAAAATATTATATAATTAGTGTATTAAAAACAGTGGCAACCCCTTCCACGTTAAACTTTTATTTTAAAAGAGTACAGTAAAATTGCTAAAAATTACTAAAAATTATACAGTCGATTTTTATTATTAATGCGGCTTTGTCTTCGGAATATCAGAGTATACCGCATGGAACGCTATTGCAAAAGTGCATACTTTTCTTCGCTTATAGCCGATCCAAGATTAATACAGAAATAATGCTATTTCTCGTTAAGCATTCTTCGGAAATAATCGATAAACGTGAGTGTGGAAACGGAAATCACGTTCCGCTGGTGGAAAAAAGCGAGGAAACTTTACGGCATCTTTCGCCGGGATTTGCGGAGAACGGCGGCCGGAGAAAATGGAAGGAACGCCGAATCGAATGCATTAAGATAATTAATTATAAAATTCACGAGAAAGGCGAGATGAAAACGGAGCGGAGCCGCAGCTTACAAAAATATGAAGGCAAATCGAATAAAGTCCCCGTCTACGTTTATTCTCTCTCCTCCGTTTACTCAGCCGACCGAAGACGTACATCGGAATTAAAATGTAGATTCAGCAAAATATTTTCGCGGCTGAGTAACCGTTGAAGTATGTTTCTTACGAATTATCATCGTTTTTTTTACATAAAGTAAAATTGCCAGGATCTAAAAATTCGCCGACCCTTCGTTTGTGCAATTCCTATCTGTGTGTTATTTCAGATTTTTTCGACGTTATCAAAGTGCGCAAGCTAGAAAAAGGTAATTAGGAAATAGTCTCTCGTAAATATTATAAAATTATAAATTAAAATGTTACAAAATTGTTCCTACGGAAGAAGAGAAATCAGTTTACATGTATCGTCACTCTTCGAACTCTCAAACCATTCTGTTTTTCCAATGTTCGTATTCTCGTAATTATCTAAATACGTCAACTTGAATAGGCTCGGTTATTATATTCAAGCAATTAGAAATTCGAATTCAACCATTTCCATTAATTTATTTCATATTAAAGTACATTAAGAAATATATCTATCTCGTCTTATTCTTTTTAAAGTGTGAGCGTGGTTGCGACACAAAGATGACCTCTTTAATTATTTACGAAAGGATTCCAGCCGTTTCACGATTCTTTCATTTAGGAGTGTGAATCAGAGTCAAGAATAGCTATGATCGTGATATTACCAATTGTATCGGTGAATCGTCATTTAATTCGGAGCGCATAGCGGACAACTTGTTCGTACTAATAACTTTACATTCTACAGCTGTCGCTGAACTTAATTAATCCATCCGCTTGAAGCGTGATCGTGGCAATTTTAATTGGTTACTCCTATATCGTACGACGTTACAACAGAGAATTGAAATTACCAAGGGTTATTCTTCTCGATTTGCAGATTTCTAATACCTTTAGGATTCCGTCTTTATAACAATTTTTCCATTGACGCAACTGATCAATGTTTCCAAGAATTTTTCTTCTCGATATCTGAACCATAGTCATTTCAGACGTTTGGTATTTCGCCCCTATTATACCGTTTCACAGATTTATCATTTTTGTTAATATTAGTGGTATATTTGTTTTATTATGTACATTATACAATTTTTATACGAAGTAATTAATCTAATTAAAAACGTATTTTCCTATAATATCCTTCCATTCTCAGGTTAATTATCTATATCAGCTGATTTTTTTGTTTTAACTATCTACGTACTTTTGTAAAATATATTTTCTACTTCAATTATTTCATATCAATGATTTCAATGAACTTCCCGCGGCCACACAAAATCAGAACCTCCATCCTCAGTTGTCAGATTCCTCAAAGCTGGATCGTTGGTGAATTTCTTCTCGTCTGGCAAAGGGTTAATGCGTCCGATTGTGCTCTAAAAGGAAATCTTGAAATGCAATATTCTACAATATTCGCTGACGAGGGAACGATGGTATCTGAGAAAGAAAGGAAAGGAGAAAGCGAGAGGAAGAAAGAGAGAGAGAAAGTCAGACTTTTACCACGACTCAATATTGGTACTCCGACATCGTCTTCCTATCTTCCATTTTCAGTCGATCTTCGTCCGTTCTTCGTCTTGGACCCATCTATTTCTTCCACTCAACGGGAGGAAGTTACTTGACAACTGTTATTTGCATTTCTATCCTATTGAAGAAAATATCTAATAAAGTTGGTGGGGAAACGCCGCCTCGAAGAAGAATGCCGGTCCCACCCATCGCAACTTCGTCTTCAGCCACCCGTCAGAATTCATACTTTCAAGTCATATTCCACGAGTCGAACTGTGCTCCATGAAAGTTCGAATATCTCGATGGACGGCTGTTAGCTTAGAGCATGATTGTAGTTACAGCTTCTTCGAAGCGTTTCGCTCTACGATCGCAACGTTGGTAATCATTTAGCGAGCAGCTATGCTGTCGGTCTGAATGTCGGCAAATTTCAATTTTTCAAAAACCAAAGTTGCTATTTCATATGAAACACAAACAAATGAATACGAATGCACGGGGAACCGAGTAACGCTGTCCGATATTGATAAATTTATTTGGCTATCTCAGACTTCGTAAAATATATAACTTGTATTAAGTACTTTTTTGTCAGACTAAAATAATTTAAAAAATGGCTAAGAAACTGTTGAGTGATTTGAATTGTATTTGTATCCTATCTAAATGCATGTAACCAATGTTTCAGTATTAACCACACCTATTTTAACTAATATACTCTTGATTATCGTTCTTTCAGCATTCGGTCAATTTTGTTTAAATTTACACTTATTTAAGATTAGGTAACCGTTGGGAAAGTGCGCAACGAAAAAAATGATATGCTTGATATTTGGTTAACAAAGAAACGACGGAATTCATGAAACATACCTAACGTTCTCATAGTTTACAAATTAACGAAAGAAAGGAAAAGAGCGGAGCCGCGAATAAAAAAACAGGTCGTTTCCTGTAAAAATTACAAAACGTGGACCAAACGGAATATCGATGGTCGCGTCGGGATGCATGAATTTAATATGACTTTTGATACACCCCCGGCGCGCGTTAACAGCCTCGAACGTGGCGAGTGATTCAGTGATTCGAATATCCGAAGGAAGCTCAGATGGGGTTGGTGTAAAAAGGTAAACGCGGCGATGATCGCGTCCGCATGAAATATGTATTTCAATATAGGTGGCGCCGATATATATTGTCGGTAGCCCGACAGGGCTGTGAAATTTTATGTCGCATTAAAGCCGCCAATATGTCTCCGGAGCGTGAGCATAAAAATTGTCGAACGTATTAACGCCCCGTTCTCGAACGATCCTCGCGCTCGCTCGCGTTCCGAGAACACGGATTTAATAAAGCTCCGTGAAGAAACGATTCGTCTTCCCGTACGCGACGATATTCAAAAGCTCTCCTCGATATATCGGCGATCATTAAAACCTGCATTAATGCCGCCAGATCGAATTGCTCCCCCTACCCTTTCTATAATGTTTTCTCCCTTCTATCGTTTATCGAGACGACGATGATTATAAATTCCTTAGGGACAGCCATAAATATATCGATATACCGGTATTAACGAATAGTTCGACGATATTACAGTTGCCGGATGGAAGGACTTGCAGTTGCATTTCTTTGCTTTCTTCATTTTTGAACGTAGTAAGCTTTAAATTAATTAGAAATAACGCTAAATAATTTCCCATTTTTTACGCTCTTTATTATATTTCTTTTAAGTCAATCTTTGTATATATGTACGCCTATTACTGTTTGAACTTTTTAAGATTACTATTAGCATTTGGTTGTTTCGCGACGAATATCTTCTTTTCCACAATTTTATTGTCTCTTGGTTTTGTCGATATTCCTATATTTAGCTTTCCATTGTATTTGTTGTTTGATCTCAAAAGAGATTCACTCTGTAAATTATAACATACAAGAGTGAGATTCAAATTTTGAACAGATCTCTCAAAGATTCTCCTTTATTTTTGCATAACTTCCTCAAATATCTTAAATAAAATAGCTGCTATATATTTCATTGTACACCGTCTAATTCTAATGTAATTCGGACCTTCGACTTTGAGGACTGTCTTCACCTCTAAGTACGGATTTTTACCAACAAAAAATAATACACGTCAAATGTTACGTATATTCTTCTAGAAACAAACAGCATAAAATATTACGTAAATTTCAGTAAACTCAACATATACAGATCGGAAACATTTCTTTCTAAAAAGAAAAGAACAAAGATTGCCTGGTGTCTTAACATTGCGTTTTAATTAAAGCAATAAGAGCAAGATAACCAGAGAAGCAGGGGAGAATGAACAAGGGATTCGTTACTATTTATTTCTAATTACCTTCGATTCTGTAATCCACTGGCCGGAAACAAACCAGGGATCCGGGGTTCCTCGATCCTTCTTGCCAGGCCGACTCGTAATCGAATAATTAAGCCGTTGATTGGAGCTTTATTACCCAATCCGCGAAGTGAGCTTTTATTGGTCCTCTCGAGCCGACCGTTGAGTATTTAAAAAGGGTGATTGCCTCTCTCGATTCGAGGGAAATCACCTGCGAGATTGGACGGTGCATAATGTATTATCCGGCACATCCCAATTTCTCGGTGCTTCATCGAACCGTGGAATATTTGCGACTTCACCGGCGGATAACGCGTTACTATACCATGAATCGTGGCGATCAAACGTAACGACTTCACCGAACGTTCCTATGTTCCTGCAAATGCGCGCCGAGCCCGGCAAGCAAGCTTGCCAGGGAAATCATTTCAATTGCGCGAATAATTTAAACGCGATGATGTAATACGTATATACGAATTCGAAACATTATTGCATGGTACTGAATTGAATATTGAAGATCTACTCATTGAATATTATGCGTGATTTATGATGTAGATACTGCACGTTTTTAGAATCTTCTAAAACTTGAAAATTCAAATTATTAAAATTGCCGATTGATCTCAAGATAATTCTTTCCTAGTTTGCGAGATAGATGGAAAATAGTACAATAAATTTTCAATATATTATTTTCCACTATTCATTAAAATATTATATCTTTGTAGGATTATTATAGGAATATTCATTCAACTTTTGTATTAATTCGAGAATATTCCTATGTCTTAATTGATGCGAGAAATGAGAGGTTTTGCGGTTTAGTACTGCAGAATTTTAAGAATCAAGGCATCCAAGTGTGAGAGCTGTTCTTCAGGAAGACTTGTGACAAAGTTCGCTGCGCTTCTAGCAAAACATCGAAACACGCATTCTATAAAAACGCGGTTTACATCAAATGTCTCGATTTTACAAATTTCCAATCAATATAATCAATATAAATCTGCTCCATACGCATTTTAACAGACACGAAACAACCTGTGCGGATATCATCTTCTTCTACTCTCTAGACATCTTTATCCAGATTGAAAGATTCTACAAACCCCTGTATCTACGTAGAACACGAGTTCCAGGAACGTTCGCTTCCATTTCAAAGCTCGTTCGACAAAAGCATCGCGCAAAAGGAAAAAAGAATCACGCAATTAATAGCAGATCGTTTCACAGCGTTCTTCTGGATGGTATCCGATGGATAGGAAACGGAAGAGGGAAGAAGATCAGGAACGCGTTTTCAATAATTGTGCGATTTACCGGAAGAGATCGTAGGAACAGCCGCCGCGCCGCCACGAAGGGCTGCGTCGGTTTTGTATCGTGACAGAGGGTGGCCTCGATGGCGGCATTGATTTTGCAATGTAAAACATTTCAGCGCAGCCAGAAGGGTGGAGATCCGGACGGGCGATTTCTACGGCCGGGAACGAAAAGATATTGATGGTTACGGGGATTTGATGGCATATTGCTCGACTCTGGATCGCTCTGTGATGTCTTTGGTAACGCTTTCCGATGTCGGCGGCGCGGCTTGTCTGCCTTGTATTAAGAGCTGGGGTGGCCAAGACGATTTCAAAGTAATGCGTCACTGTCAAAAGCAGCGAGAGCCACGTCGATTTGCGCCCTCGCTTTCTCAATGCGCTCTTCGAATCGTTTCCAACGACGGACAATTGAATTGCACTGTATCGAACGATGTTCGGTGAAACGTGATATCGACGCGATGTACCGTGGCTCACGAAAGTATCCTTACACTTGTAGAAAGTCCTGTCGATATATTAAGACTAGTCCTATGAACATATTACGTGTGTTACACGAAGTATTTTAATATTTCGTACTGTAATTAAATCCGACTATCGTGATCACGTTAGTTAAATTTGAAATAAATCCGAAAATGTACAAAGAAGTTAAGAAATATTTATTACAAGTATACAGATTGCAAGAATCAGTAAAGTATTTGGGCGGTTAGTTATAAATTATTTTAGTAAGTCACGATATTTAGTGAGATCAGCTTCAGCGCTAATTATACGTTTAATATTGCTACTGTGTGCTAATATTTTGTTATGTATGTGTTTGCAATAAATGCTTCTAACTTCTGTACATAGAATATCCATTTTATTACAGTGCTAATGAAATTTCAAAATTTTTTATAGGACTCGCACGCACACAAGCGTTTTTTAAGATAAGTCTTCAAACACTTTTATGAGATAGCGTTTTGAATTTGAAAATTTCTTCGACGGTTTTTCCATAGAAACTAAACAAAATTATTGAAAATTCACTCTTCCTATATTTCTATTTGAAACATTCGACGTACCTATTGAGATTATAAAAAACATTTATGTAGATCCTCTTTTACATAAATTGAAGAAACAAAGATAGAGGTTGTATATAGAACAATTGAGAGAAGAAGGTAAAATCGATCCGCGATATTTTCCATCGAATCGATTGAAGTTGATTCGATGTAGGCGGAGGAGGAAAGGGCTTGGGGAATAAAAAGATGGACCGGAAGAACGACGATTCAAACGAATCGCTGGTCCGTGTCCGGTGGGTGACATTTCATTCTTGCACGACCAAGAGGGCATTGTCTTGCTTCCCTATCAGATTCCCTCCTTTCTCCGTCTTGACTCGTCCCCTCGAGACCGTACGATTACTTCCTTTTTGTTTTCATTTAATTACCGATGTCAAGGGGTTATAACCGTCCGTCCTCCCGGCTCCTCCTCGCGGTGTTCCGCTCACTTTTTCCCTTTCTTAACCTTCCTCCATTATTCCTTTATTTATTCCAATTATCTGCACGACGTGAATTTGTCATTGCCTTTAATTTCTTGCTCCCATCCATCGCTCTGCCCTTCCACTAGACGGAAATGTTTTTCGAAATCGCATCGTATACCAATGAAAGTAAACGTGAGAGTGTTCGATCGAACCCCCTGTAGCGAATTCGATTTTGTATTATTTTATGCCTTTATTACTGTACTACTGATATACTATATCTTTATCAATCGATCTATGTCAGATAGCATATCAATTAATGCTTTTTGGATTTCTAATTAAAGTCTTTAATTTAAAGAAAAGATTAAAAATCTGCGATCGATTATCTTGATTATGATTAATTTAGAACGCAGATGTTAGTTTTGTAGCCTCGCAAAATAATCTGCCAATTTTTCTCTGTTTGTTCTCGATAGAAAAAATCTCTCTGTGTGTACAATTTCAATATACTTAAATGGAAATGTTCTTTTGTATCGGATGCTAGTCAGCCGTTGTCACGTCGACCATTATGTCAGCCCGTTTCACCCTTCTCATGTCTGTTCCATCATTTCCATCTTACCGCTGGATTTTTCTTGTGTCTTTTCATCGAGAATCGCGACAGCAGGCCTCCTTTGTCGAGGAGCAATGTAAACTGTGGAAACATCGAATATGCGGTCTGACAGTAAAAGATGTTAGTGCCGGAACCGAACCCCTCGTCGGAGAACCCTCGAATTCGAAGGCAGTTTCGCAATTTCGTAAATGGGCATTGTCAATATATCGAACAACATGGTGCATCAATTGTGCTCAGGGCAATTTGTGTCGCTCTCGGTGTACTCTGAATGTTTGCGTTTATAAATATACATTTTCGTACATGTCCAGCGATATTAATGGCATTGAAAATGAAATTAATATATTCAGTCGCACAAGATAATAACAATATATATTTTTAATGAGCCATCTTTCTTTAGATATCATTTTGAATCAGCATTTTAAAAATAATATTCACAGCACGGTCTACCAAGAAAGTTATAAAAAATAAATCCCGATCGATAGCCAATTGCTTGAACAAATAAAATAATGCAAAATCGATATAGAAGATTGCGCCCACTTAAGATTGTTTCATTCATATTGTTATTTGTAATATGATAAAAAGTTCAATCGTTCGAAATTCACATAGATCTTATTTTAGTTATATTCACTTTTCGGTAATTTTAACAGGACCTACTTTTCCACGACAGCGAAGAACAAGGAGAGAAAGAGAAACAGAGAGCTGATACTTTGAGCGCCTTTCAGTTGATTAAAAAACAAAAAGGAGGAAAGAAAAGAACAAAAATAAAAGTAGACTGCATGAAAGCGAACAGAGATTGTCAGATCACACGAACCAACGTGTCGAACCTTTGGAAACGCGTCGTCCCAAGGAAAAAAAGCCAGCGTGCACGAATGCAAATGGAATGGAGAAAGGGGTTGGTCCATCGCGAATAAAAGATAAAAAAGAAATGAAAACGAAAGCTTGCGTCGTCGGGTTTGGCGTCGTCTCACGTATGTGCGTTCAAAGTTTCCATTCCTACCCACTCCTTCGGTTTCTCTCACCCCCTGAAAGCTCAACAGCTTCGATATCAATATTCTAAAAACACCCTTTGTCATGTTCCATAGTTTAAAAAAGCATTACACTCGTAATGCGTGTTCACGTGGCTGCAGGACCGTTTGTAGTTTGCCAATCCAATCTTAACATCATCCAACAGGTACACAAGTATCAAGTAACTGTTTATAAAGTAGATTCGATCTCTAGAAGTGCCATTTCCTAAAATTCTGGTTAATACACCTGGAATCGCACCTTTTCTTAAACTGTTAATATAGTGACATTATGTATAATTTGGCAAATTTCTGCGACTTTATTGTGAGAATATATATTTGAATGTACAATATATGCGAAGATACGGAAGAAAATTTTGCATTGGATTTGTACGAAGTCTTTTTGTTTCCTATCGACCATGGGTATTACAAAATGAAAATATGTCGTGTAATGAAAATTTCCAGACAAGAAGGAACGTGTCATTTTACACGGTGTTCTCGCTATCGTGAGTTACTTGCGAATTTCTCTCTTCAGTTTTCGCGTCTACCCTCCGATGTTACATCTTCGCCAACAAGGGGTGACGTTCGTGTAAACCGCGTGTACAGCCGTTCACCGACACCTGTTTAGTTCCTATGGACAATTGTATACATGCATACCGAAAGCTGTTGATTTACCGTTATAGACGTACTTCATATAAATTCGATGCATATACAAATCTTTTTCACGTCGATACTATAAGCTGCAAGAAGAATGTAGTTTACAATATTTTAAATAGAAAAATCGGGGAAGGAGTTTTGGTTATAGATTTCTAATAATATTTCACTACATACTGTATCAGTTTATGGGAGAGATAACTCTGTTGAGACATGAATATTCAGCAGATTATGTTCCGAAGATTCAATTCCAACGATCTTGACAAACTTTTAATATACTCCGAACACCTTGTACAAAAAGAATTCTATGAGATAAAAATAATAAATTCTATGAGATAAAAAAAAGGCAAGAGAAAGACAGAAACCTTTTTCTACGAAAAATGATATAGAAAATAAAATCTATTGCAACAACTAATTCCATACTATTTACATTATTTTATTTATTTATATGATACATTCAGAACACACGCAAACAAAGTTTTCTCTTTTTCCAGCAACACGCCCTGTGTACGAATAAAAACGTTCGCGAGTCCTTCAAACAAAATTTAGAGCTCCATCATCGATCGGGGTCTAATTATGAACATGCGCGATATCCATATACCGCCTTTGTTTCTGCGGATCTGTTTCGTCTGACGCGATATTAAAACGAATAACGAGCTCCGGACCGGCGCGGCGGCTCCGTTGGATACTATCTAGGAAAACGATACGAGGAAATTTTAACATTCGCCCCCGTACATACGACTCGCGCGATAGCGAGTGGAACATGTGTGAGGAGGTTTTTTTCCACCTTTTGGCCGGGAGAATAATTAAAGGCACAAAAGAGTACGCCTAGCGAATTACTCGGCCGCTGCACCGCCCAGCTACCACGATTGGACGGTTATTCTCATTCCGAGATTCTCCTTGAACGCGAGGTCCACGTCAGACGCGGAAACGTTCAAAGGGTTTTCGCGGAGCGGCAGGAAAAAACTAATTAACTTTTCGGAATAATTAAGATAAGACCGTTGGAGATTCGGCCGAAAGCTCGCCTCTCTGCCCGGCTGCTGCACCCCGTTTTCCTCTTTATTCTTCTCACGCGAGAATAGCCCGAATCGAGCAGGCAACGCAGCTACCTCCACGAACGGTGATCGGTCGATTAAAACGTTTGCATAAGAACGAACGACTCGTTTTAGTTCGATGAGATCGTGCTAGGCGAGAGATCCGAAAGAATCGTTTAACATTTCATTTAGATATTCTTCATGGCTGAACGTTTCTCTTCTTATGGAATTTCAACGATTCAAGGAGATATCTGCTGTGTTGAACGGACCGTATTAATCGTTTGCGCGGTGAATGTTTTTTAATAATAGGATCGATGGAAGAGTTTGGAACCCTTTCTGTTCAGTGAAGCTTTTTGAAATTGAAAGTTTCGAAAGGAGAGGATATTTGCTTTATTTTAATGTAAAGGTAAAATATTTGGAAATCATTTTCCTTCAGTTCTACCTAAATTAGGAAATCTTTATAGTATTATTCTCCTTTTTTCTTTTAATTTTATCTATGGAATTAAAACAAGGCATCGATTTATTATTCTATTGAAATATTACTGGAAGAACAGTGCACGATATAAAATTACAAATATCAAAGATCAAGATACTATGATCGTTAACGTCAAAATACTTCAAGTACCTATAACCATACCAATTTTTGAAACTATGTTGAAATATACTTTAGAAGTATGTTGTCAAGACTCTAAAGAGCGAAGAATATAACAATCGATATTTCGTGTAAAATATCTTAAACGCGGCTTAATGTCGTTCGTGTTAATGTTGAAATATTTCCAGATAAATCGACGTTCCGTTTTAGCTGCAGTGAAAAAGAGCAGCAAAGAGGAAGAAGTTCAGAAATAATATAACAGTTCCTACAGGGCGGAAATGGTATGATTAAAATATTGGATCTGCACGTAAAGGAAAGGGGCGGTGAAGTGTTCAAGTAAGAAAGTCTAGCGCGAATTTCAATAAAGGGTGCCATTACCGACTGGTAGGATTTGCCGACGAGCAATTAAAGATATTGCTATTGACCAACTCTCGATGAAGTTAAATTAAAGTGAAATCAAAGTTTCTCTGCCGGCAATGGTCGGCAAGGTTTTATTTTATAACTATTGAATAAAAAGTCATGAAAAATCTATGAAACTTGTGAAACGCGATTCCACGATAATTTTAATCACTCTATTGATTTTTTATAACATGGTGACGATTCTTCTGTTTCCTATGTCCACAGTTGAACGAAGAATATGTTTTATCGATTTATATGAAGGCAAAGAAAGCTTTAATCGTTTCTAAATTATTCAAAATGCTTCGATTAATAAATTGCTGTTGGAATTCCTAGTTTTCTATTTTACGATAAAACCAAGCGTAGTTCTAGCCGATTTGGACGAAACAATTACTTGCAAATACAATATAATACAACGCTGAAGTTGACAGTTAGTGTCATACGCACGTCGATCTTGACTCTCTATAAAAACTTTCACTCTGAAAATAGGAATTTTGAAGGCTCGACTCGACTCGAGAAGCTCTAACAGATAAAAATTCACGACGATTCTGTATCTCGTATTTCAAGAACGATATAAAAAATTCTCAAAGTAAGTACGAAAATCAGTACTTAAATACTCAGATACTAACACCAAGATTAATGCGAGTCATGATAACTATTCATTTCCATGAAACTCCAATCTACGTCAAGTATGCTATCGTATTATCAGAAGAAAATAAAGGATCGATACACCTTAGAATGTAAAGAATCTTGCAACACGGTTTTACAGAAGACGAAGACGTGTTGGGAGGTTGTAGTTCCGTGTCGGAGCCGCTAACGCTGAAGCTCGGCCCTCCGTTGATAATTAGCAAGCAAGCTGAACGTAGGACTGATAATTTTCAACAATGGTTCATTACCGTCGTTTAAATGTGCACGACAAGTGCATTCGAGTGGTTGAGCCTGGCGGCGCGGCCCGTACACCGTCGTCGGAAGTCTGGTAGCTGCCTATCTGGCTATTTCCATACATCTTTCATTGTGTTCTTTGTCGCGCCGAACTATAGATTCGCGGACTGACATTTTTATGGTGGAACAATGGGGGCGAGGCTAATGCCGACGACAAGGAGAAAAAGTGGAGGAAGTTTATGTGAGCGAGAAAGAGAGGATCTATTGCTGTTCGGATGGAAGGAAAGGTAGATGACAGTATAGATAAAGACAAAATGGAAAAACGATGAACGAAGGAAAGAAAGAAAGAGAGAGAGAGAGAGAGAGAGATTGGATGGTTCGGAGGAGAGGGGAAGGAGGGAGAAAGAGAGAGAGAGGGAGAGCTGGTTCGACGTCAACCAGAGCATCGTTATCCGAGTAAATAGGCTGCCACTGTCGTCGACGGCCCCCGACGGCCTCCGAACACAATCCACGATTCGTATTGTTGTACTTTATTCCCCGAGTGGTCGAGGACCGCTACGAGGACGAAGTACGAATGTCTACAATCCTCTGCAACCGGTAACCTGCCTCAATCTCCGCGTCACCGACGACAGAACGAGAAACTACCTTAAATCCTCCGAGGAACCGGAATTGATAATTCCGCGGTTGAAAGCTTGCGACTCTCCTCGACGCTGCGAGTAAATCGTTGCCCCGGGATCCCTGCGTCCTGCCGCACGTTCTGCTTTTTCTTCGAATTTTGTCCTTATTTGCGGTTGGGGAATTGAAGATCCAATCAATGTTGGCAAGATAAGATACGCTGTTGGAAAATAATTAGTCCATTGAGTAAGAAATGATATTTGGGTCAATTATCGGAGTCGTTCGACTTTTTATTGTTATTTTATATGGACAATGTTTTTGACAATCGATAACAAGTACTATAAAAGTATTCATATTTGATTAGTTGTCTTCTTTTCAAATAATCTCGTTCTGAGACAGGTACGACGAAGTAGAATTAATTAAGTGAAAATAAAAATAATTTGGAAAATAAGTTATTGTGGTATTTCTACTAATTGCTCGTTGTGTACTGTACGATCGAATATTTGTACGAATCTTTGAAAACTCCAGCAGAAACAGAGATTCATACGTCTATAGCGAAGCAAAGGAGGAAAGAAACGAAAATCGACGAAGCAACGTGGCGCTCTTTGCATTTCGTAAATAAATAATTAGAATCCCCCTTCAGCATCAGCGCTGCCTTTCTTTTTTTCGTCCTCCTTTTCCAATCTTCGTCTTCTCGGCTGGTGAATGGCAGTGATTGGCAGTTAATGACGACGCTTCACGGACTACCCTCTACACCTCTGATATCCAGCGTCCCCGTTGGGACAAGTGTCCCGAGTAATTTCTATCGAGTCACTCGTGATTTTATTCTCAAGCATCGCTTCACGAAAACACGGCCAATTTCGACCTCGTTGTCCTTCCAGAAATCAATCGAAAACGACAGTGTAAGATTGAACCATCACCGATGCTGATTGCTGATATTGTTAAGTGCTAACGCTATGCTATACGATACAAATGGGCTAATGTCTTATATTGCAAAGCAATAATTTTTTTCTCCAGTAAATTTTCCAGATTTCTGTTTCGCATTTTTTTCTTTCTGTTAGAAATGCAATATGATGCATTAATAACATAAATAAATTCAAAAATGTATGTACTGCAAATATTCAAATGGATGACGAAATTAAAATATACTTGAATCGAGTAAAAATTACCGAAGTCAAGACTCTAAACTTTTTCCTGGAAAATGTGTAACACAAAAGTACGTTGTACCGTAAGTCTGTTATTCTCTTGTAAAAGACCCAAGGAGCTTCACGAATTACACTTTTAAAAAATGTACCCATTTCCTTAGCCGTGTATTATCTGCCATGTAAAACATGTAATGTTACACGACATTTCGTATCACGAGATTTTCAGCAGATCTTCTACGATACACAGAAACGCAAAGATAGTGCAGGCGTTCAAACGTCTAAAACTGCGTTGCTCCGAGCACTGGCTGGCACTGCCTGTTTCTATTTACTTGCTTTTACACAGAGATCCTCATTCAGATCAAATCCTTCCAAAGTCTATTCGCACATTCGTACCTAATTCATGTAATCTCGCCGTGAAATTTCTTTTGACAGTCCGATTAAAAAATCTGATCTCAGAAATTATAGGTCTGTGCTGTACCGAAGACAATTGAATCCACGTAAGGGTAGCAACAGTGAAATGAGAACCGCTGCCACCCTTAATGGCGCTGCGGTGCATCGCTTATATTAGCAACGAACGTACATAGTTAGCTTTAATAACGAGTATTATTGATTATAATATCGCATGATTGGTGCAATCACGTCACACTGCACGTATCAATGCGTGACATGCAACCGGCGTTTGAAGCAACCAATATGCGGAAACAGGGGTAGTAAAACTGCTCGTAACTCGACGACTCTATGCTTACGCAGAATTGACAATAATTGTTAATAGATAATAGAAATAATCGAATAGCGATTAATTTATGATTTCAATCTCATCATTGATTGTGAAGATATTTTTTGCTATCTACCATCCACTTGTACTATCTACCTTCCCTTTGCTTTTCGTGTATGACATTTTTCTCTGTTTTTTAAACAAGAATGTATAAATCATTCACAAGAATAGGAGAGGTAAAAATAAAATAATGGAGCTGTTTGAAAATTTGCATGATATTTCTTCGTATTTTCGGTATCGAAGGAAATAGAAGCAGTTAAAGAAGAGGAGGATAAAAGAAACAGAAGAGTATGGAAGCGAGAAAGCTAGAAAGCGAATGTGACGCCTTCGCAATCGTCGTCCACTCGAAAGATAGACGGGCTTCCAATAGCTTTCATGCAGCCACTAATGGTCGCCTGTGAGCTGATAGGTTGGCAAGAGACACAGAAAGACTGGGAATATGGATCAAAAGACGGGGGCAAAGAGAAAGAGAGATAGGAATAATAAAGAAGGATAGATGTACGCACGAGATACAAAGGGATTTCTCTTTCTCTCGTCTCTTCTTTCTATCAGCTGCCTCGAAGAGATCAGAGCAGACAGAAGGATAATGCTATAAGTCTTTGTTGCACGAACATCTCTTTGTATACGTGACCGTATTGTGCAGCTGGTGTCCCAATCTCGTGAAAGGAATCAAAGTGTGTGCGAGGAAGAAGGCAATTGGCTTGCTATATCATAAAACGCCACCTCAAAATCGCTGCATTATGCGATATTTTATTTTTGATCGCATATTGTAAAAAAAAAATTACACGTATCTGATGTACATCTTGTTAAACCTTCGCGGTTTGTAATTACTTTTAAAGCTCACTTCAACAAGACCGAATTACATCGAAAGTAGAAAATAAAGTGGAAAACGCAGGAAGATTAAAATAGAATGTAAGAGAACAAAAATGTAAAATGTATATAGGAAATCGTAATTTAATTAGTATAAAATAGAATCACGAATAAACCATGATAATGAACTTTCTTGCTATATTGTGATATAAAAAATTGTAAAATATCATAGGTATAATATATGCATAATTGTACTAATGATAAATACTGAAAGAAACCTGTAGCATACGCTTCAATTAGTATTAAGTTTCACTTCATAATGCTGCACATTAAAAACATCTCACGTATGTTTCTAACAACATACACTACCATTTAAAAGTTTACGAATATATCTACGTTATTCTGTACTTGTAAGAAAAATTTTGTCTCTCACTGCATTCTACATGCTTAAACATTTCTTTACATTCGTCACATATGCAACAAAACTTTATTCCGATTATCATCTATACAGTAATGACTAACGAAAATGAGACGATGATCGCTAATTTTTAGAGAGTAGCATATATTGACAAAATAATTTGAATGACGTCGTACGTGATTATTTATCACTTCGCTGAATTACTTATTGGACTGTCACACATAGAAAGAAGAGAGCATCGATGATAGAATGTTAGCAGATAGGGACAGAAAGCAAGGGAGTGTCTTCCGTGGGGTGCAAGAAGTACGTGACAATAGCCAAAGATATTCGATGGCGAAAAAGTATAAGCTTAATCCTGCTGCGACAGCGATAGAAATATGGAACCATATTGTCTCCATATATCATTCAAGGTTTCTTCGACGTGTCCTCCAACCATACTCTGCCACCTTCCTTCGGAGTGTGTCAGACTTAGTCGAGGATATAAGTGGATAATACCTCCTATTATTGCGGGGAAAAAGTATCTCCGCGAGGAAAGCTCCGAATGCATCTCACCGGGAAAACATCGGTAACTTTTTTCCATGGATCATTAAACTTCTGAGGGTTCATCTTTTCTATTTCTCAGCGAGAAATCATTAGATTTTACACTTCCAGTGAAACACAGAAACATCATTTACGTTTCACAACAATCGATGGACATAGAATTATAGCACAGAAACGATGTTAACCAGTCACTTAACTTGGATATCAATCAGAAATTCTTTTTAGAATTCTAGAAGTTACAAGTTTCAATCAATCTCGCGTCTCACGAAGCGTAGTAAATACAAATTATTAGATGATAAAGAAAGGAATCTCTGAGTTCATAAATCATTCTCTACAAACTATCAATACCAGGAATCGATTACAGGTGCCACTTTTCTCACCTAACAATTTCCCTCAATTAGATAAATTTCCTAGGGCAAAAACATTTCCCGAAACCCTTCCTTTCCTCGGAATACGAGCGAAAAATCGGAAGGGTTCTGTAACGACAATTCAAAGTGTATTGGATCGCGAATCTCGGTGCGTCGAAGAGAGTAAATTAGACTCGCGACTGTGGTTGCGCGTAGCAGCGATAACACGCGCCAGTTTGTCGCAACAAACGTGCGCACAGAGGTTGGAAAGCGCGCGGTTCTCGCTCTCATTGACCGAATCTTAATTATTTGCAATTTTACGGACGGAGAATATAATTATAATACGAGCAAAGCTTCGCGTCGCCTAAGGGTTGCAGGATTTGCACCGTAGTTACCTGCCACCCCCTCCGCCCCCAACCGACCCTGACTCGTTTGCTGTCCCCTTTCCCCTACCCCGTTTGCCAGCCAACCCCCAACCCCCTTCCTGGCCCCCTTGCTCCGTGCTCTCTAGCTTGCACTCAAACGTTCTCTCTTTTCTCCGTCCCTCTTTCTCCTGCATCGTCAACGACCCTCCTCAGGACCGGCGGCGTACTTGCCACAAGCATTTCATCAGAAGCGCCGTGTAGTTCCACAGACCACTTAACTCATAAATGAGGGATTATTTCATCGTGTAATCGCGTATGGGCCAAAAAGCATTACAATTAACGCTAACCAACTCCGCGGCGACGCCGTCTACCCGCGGCGGCACCGCGACGTCAAATGGAAATGTGCCGCGGGGTTAACGTCAACGGAGACCAAGGCTCTCTCTCTCTCTGTCTCTCTTTCCTCTCTTTCTCTATGAGAGTTGCCTCTTTGCAGCGCGCCGAGGATCGAGATGTTCAAATGGATTCGTCGTTACGCGGAATTACACGCCAGTAAATCAATCGTAATGGTCCGCGACGCGACCACGAGAGAAGGTTCGGACAACGATTACTTTTGGAACTTGCGTGATTTCTTGTTGCGAGATCGCGAATATTCATGGATATCTTGCGCGTTTCTTTTTACAAGCAGGGTGAAGGAACTTTGGCTAATACGAAGTATAAAAGTACAGTTGAATGGAATATGACAGAAAGTTTACATAGTTTACGTAGTAATTAATTAGATCCAAACAGATCTTTTATCGTTTAATAATACTTCGATACTATGAAAGTGAAATGTGTATAGAACCTGATAATCGAATGTTTTATTAGAAAGCAAGGGCATGTGGCAATATTTTTCGCAGCTATAAAAGCATAGAAAATACAAGATTCTTAATGAAATACTCAAAAGCATCTTTCTTCCACCAGTCAAAATTTCCACCATCGACCATAAATGCATTACATGTATGAAATATTCCCTCGTTCAGATCAACAACCAGAAGCTAGGCGAAACGAAATCCGTTCAATCTTCCTCCAGGATATTGGAATCTATATCGTACACGCTCACAGCTACTACTACACACATTCAGGTATAGACAGGTATCCAGAAAGAACAGTCAAGTATACGCGAATCGACTAAAGGGTGTATGATTGATCGCACCATGGCATGCCAGATAATGCAATTTTATTTCATTTGATTCCGTGGAGGTAATTGCTATTTTGGCGGGTCTGCCGCGCCGAACAGCCAACGCGGAGTGATGTATTGGCTCGACTCGTTGCTTCACGTCGTCTCTTTTTCCCTTCGCACACTTACTTCCTTTCTCCGATTTCTATTTCTCCTCGTTGCTCGTTTCCCTTCCTATCTCTCGTCGATCCATTTGCCCGATGTATTAACTCGGAGTAGGATTATTGCACCGAGGGTGGCAAACGGCAGATCAATCAGGTAAAGGAACACGAAAGACAACGAAATCGTCCTTATCCTCGGAAAGATCCTGCAAGTTGATAAATCACGAGGTTCCTCGAGTTACGACACTCGATTCTAAGACTGGCTTAGATTATAGATAGGTACTTCGTTTCTTGGAACGTTTTGGGATGGTAAGCAGAAGATAAGAAACAGTTTCGAAATTTAACGGTGTTTGTACTTGAATATCGTATCAAAGACTCTTGAAATAAAATTATTAATGGTAATATACCGGATCGAATTTCGTAACTCGTTATAATCCCGTACAATTCGAAAAATATTTGAAATATTAATAATAGGGCTTTCAAGGATAATCGTTCAGTTGAGTATTTAATAGTCGAATATCCTATTATTATACAATTTCTTGGACAAGAAATAAATCAAAAAATTGTTCTTCGCATCTCGCGAAACATTCCATACATATGTATATCGTAATACCTAGTTTCAAACAAAGTTGGCGTTTGTATACGCCGATTTCTACGTGCCGTTGCAAAACACGCACAATCGCCCCATCGTAGATAGTAACTTATTATCAATGTTCCAACGAAAATTGCCAGGAACGCGCAAACATGTCTTAGGCTGTTTTTAGAAACAGCGAGAAAGGCGGAGAGAAAGAGAAACACGAGGGAGGCCTGTGTTTCAAGCAACGCGATAAGTTCGTACCGCCCCAGAGGAGTGGCATGATTATTACTATTGCTATTATTGTTGCGGTTACATCGACCACGATCACTCAAACTCGTTAAAACTTTCGGCATTAGTACCGACTTCAGCCTGCATTCCACCCTCCTTTCCGTGCACTTTCAGCAACCTCTACCGCCACCCCCAACTCCCGACAGACTCTATCGGCCACGCACGCCCCACATACACCTGATCAGCCGACGAATGGAAACTTGCTTCGCGATTTCTCGCGTTGAAAGACTTGTGCAACCGTATCTCGCGCTTTCGTAAATAGAAAAGATAACTGGCTCTCCCTCTGAAAGCGTTCGCCGTATCGTGCCCGACGTACTTATCGTTTCGCCGCCGTATACCGAGCTTCCACTATTTTGCTTTAACGATTTCCATTTTCCATTGCTCGAAGAAGGTGCTCGTGCCTCTAATCGATTACCTGTCCTTTGTGCGACTTTACAACACCTTTTAACAAACGAGACTGTATGTGATCTTACTGATATTTGTTAAGCGTGGCGGTATGAATGGATATAAAAAATAAAATTATTAATTGAAGAACTGAATGTTGAGATACTTAGAAGTTTGGATTTTTCATATGTAAAATACGTAGGATTGTTTCACGTAATCGTTGTCCTGAGGTTATAAGCGTGTGTTTCGAGTTTACAAAAAAACATGGGCAAAAGATTCAACATTGGAAGTCATCTTTTATCGATATTATCATCTCTGACGCAAGATCTGATAGAAACGACCACTAAGATACAAAATTTGCAAAAGAAATCCAGATAAAGACTATATAAAAGACCAATCTATCATATAATACACCTTGGACGAAATGACTTTTAAACGCGCATTGTAATTTTAGAAAATTTCTATGAAAAATTATTACTCTACGTAATCCTACGATTACCCAACGAGTTGTAGAAACTTTTAAAGTTAACTCACGTTCTTCGAAAGATGTTAACTGAACCAATCGCGCCGGGAGTATTTCAAAAATAAAAATGGCCTGACAGCTCGATCGCAAGCCGTATATTCGCTTAGGAGCCGGCTTGCCTCGTAATTCCAGGTTTCGGCCAGATATATTGAACGTACATCCAATTCTTTGGCCGTTGTTCTCAGAGGACGGTGCTCGTAAACAGCCGAGCCTCGGCGGAACCATGAAGTATGAGGCTGGCGTGCGAACGTTAGAAAGTATCTAGGAATACGAAATTAATCGCCTGTTTCTCGTCTACGCTCGTGTGCTCGTGTATCTCTAACACAAATACGCGTACCTGTACAGGCACACAGATGTATGGAAAGAACGGTTTGCCCGCAAAGAGCCGTAGGGCGTTACGTGGAGTGGAAGCCGCGAGCTCATAGGAAGAAATGGCGATATAAAAATAGATATGAGCCGATGGTGGTTGGTGGGTAGGTGGTGGAAAGAAGTGAGACGAAGGTTCGTGCAAAAAGACACGAGTAACAGGGTGGAAAGGAGAGGAGAAGAGAAGGGAACACACCGGGGAATGTATGGAGATTTGGAGTCATGCGATTCAACTATAAAACTCGGCGAGTTTTGCAGCTGGCGAGGCGTCGTACCCACCACCCTCTACGCGCCCCTTCACCCCCTTTCGCCGTACCGCTCACCCCTTTCCTTTTCACCGTTCCACAGTTATTTACGGTTTGATTCGCCTTATCTTCTGTACCACCTCCCCCTGCCACCCCCTGCCGTTCCATTCTCTCGTTCCTCTCCTCGACTTTTATACGCCCCGAAATACCCGAAGGAAGATAGCCGGAACGTTGCTCGGGACACTGCACGCGTCTTTCCACTGACCTATTAATTGCCGCCAATTCTGGATTTTATTGCGAAACACAAATTATAAAAATGCGTGATTGTTAAAGATAGAAGAAAAACTTTCTCCAACTTTCGACTCGTCGTGCATATGGCATCTGCACAAATGAAGTTAATTACGTTATCAATTTCGTACAGCATCAGCGCATTATAAAATCCAAGGATGCGCCTGAAAGTTGCAAACGCAATCGCGCAATGCACGTTGAAACATTCATTCAACCAGTAATTTATACGACGGTGGAAACAGGACCACCGTCAAGTCCTAAGTAGATCTGGATAATACATCAAAGCAGCGTGTCCATGGAGTTAATCAGAGCGTGGTTGTACCACGTAAACGTTGAACGGGTGCTTCGCGCGATTTATCCGGTCTATTGAAACGCTGACCTTTCACCGATCCTTGCAAGGACGATTCAACTGGTCATCCAAGAGGACACAGTGTTCGTAGGGCGAAACACAGCGTTAACGGGGCTTTGAGGATCAGACTGACTTGCAGTAGTATCCCGCGAACCAAGACGGTTGTCCAAATGTCGGGAATAAACGATAAACAGCCGAGAATAGGAGAACATCAGAGGGAAGCTCTCGTATCTAGCCGTAAGCTCAATAGCGTTTCTAAGACGCCGAGAGTCCTTCTAGCCTTCAGCAGATATATTCATGTATACTCACTGTGTAATTGAATGCATACACACCGCTCGCTCATCCGCACACCGACGCTCGATACATACACAGAACGATCGTACTCGTCGTATAAACGCGTTTTGCCGGTTGGATCCGGCCGGATCTCAATCTTACCTCGAAATGTAATTACGCTCAATGGACAGACGGTATTCCCGGTGACAGATAAAATTATATCGAATGGAATGGAATTTCACTGCATTGTCACTACGTCCAGATCCTCGTCGCTGATATCGTAAGAGAAACGTGCAAACGTAAAAAGAAAAACGAGAAAGGATTTACTTAAGTAGCGGTTAAAGAAAATGGTAAGTTTAGTCTAAATCTTCGACTACGGAGAAAAAAGTGGCAAAGCTAATCGATAAGTTAATCGACAAGCGATTTTCGCATCTCAAACTCGATAAAATAATATTGCTCATTAACGACAGCAATATTGAAAGAATTAAAAGCATTAAAAGTGTTGTCCCTAGCAAGCAGTAGTTTTGTTATCAGTTACGTTCGAAAGCATATGCGGCGAATAAATATTTATAGACGCTTGAAACTAGCACCTTCTGGTCTCAAGGTATTAAACTTCGGTTCGAAAACGAAGCGGTTTCTTGAGATCTATGCGATCCCGGTTTGAAGTGGAAAGATGAAGGTAGTGACTGAGTGCGAGGGAAGGAGATAGAAGAGAATGGGAGCTGCTTGGCACAAACGTTTTCGCTATCAGTTGGCTCTGGCAGCGAAGCCTATCCATCCATACTACAATGCAGAGATATTAATTATGAGATATTACGATAAGACCTGAACAATACACCCGTATTGAATGAGATATCCTCCTACCGTTCCGTCGCACGGAAGAGAGTGTCTTACCGCCCTCTTCAACGCCACCGGAGGAACACACACCTAACGCGTCCGACATACATCCTTCGTGCTTCTGCCTGGACGGCTGATAAGTGACTCCATGCACTATGGCCGATTATAGATTTCCCGAGATCGTTTAAACAGAATACACCACCCTAACGCTGCGTTTGACGCACTTACGTTAGAAATATTAATTGCCGGCTGGCGATCGAAATGACGCGCAACGCTCATCGTTCCTTCGTTTCCTATATCAAATTTTAACTTAGTAATTCTCTCCATAATCATTTATGTTGTTTTTATTTACTGAACATTTTATTCATTTGTATTTATTTTCTAAAATGGTTGCCCCAGAGAGGAATAAGAAGTTGTGATCTGATTTCTGTGGTTTGGGTCTATCGAAAGATTCAAAGCACGAGGATTCAAAGTATGAGAGTAATAGATTATCATGTAGCAGCGTTTAAAAATAAATTGAAAACACCAAAAGTAGATAGACCACCAAAACCAGGATACCTTTAATAAAAAAATGTTTTATATATAGGGCATAACAAAATTTATGCATTGATGGATTAAGTGTGTTGAAAGCCAAGAATACTGTATTGAAAACGAACGTAAATATACGTTAATGCTTCACAAATTTTACCATTTTTATCGGAAATATTTGTCTATTAAGTAATTCTTCCAGCAATTCTTCAAACATAAATTATCACTAAAACATTAACACAGCGAAAGTTATAAACGATATCTACTCTCAATCTTCGGAAACTCTTACGATTTGTATAATCGCATAAACACAGAAATATTAGAAATTATTAATAAATGTAACTAGAGTATCATATTGTAACGTCGTATCGCTTGCGTAAAGAATATTTGCAGGTTCGTACTAATCCACCCTTAAATTCTCTAATCCGAATACATTTAGAACCTCTTAAAACAACCCCCACGCTGCCGCCTCGAAAGGCGATTTCGAGGCTTACCTTTACGATAGATAGCGGGGATACTCACTGGCGAAATTACGAAACGGATCGATGGCTCGCCGTGGTAAAGGGTTCGTGATTACGCGGGGTTCGGGATAAGGACGCACTTTGGTTCCTTTTACGACCTCTTCTACTGTGGATTTACGACTTATCGCGCGGTGGAGAACGTTCGCGATCATCCATAGGACGGCTCTTCGAGACTCGAGATTCCCGGACACGATACGATGATGCGGTTCGTTGTGCCATGAAACCTTTCACATGAACCGACCATGCATCTTGTTCCATTTGTTCAATCACCACAGAATTGTTCTATAACGTCTCTTATTGTTGGCAAACCGTAGATTATATTATCAGCGAGACGCGGCAGTAAAACTTGCATCCGCTTCGTTCTCCTAATATTCCAACGTTGAAAATGTGTCTTTCACTGAACTGATAATGCGTACCATACTGATGTCAACTGCATACTATTAAACTTCAATAGTGTCTATTCCTCGATTCCTTGGTATTTCTTCTCAATCCAATCATTTAATGGAAAATTTGTTGTACCGTATCTTATCTAGCCTATAGTTGTTTGTAATGTATTGTTTATTAGTATGTAGATTTATAAATTTAATTTGTATGATATTTCGTATTACGAGCACGCGCGCGTTCTTTCAGATATACCGTGACAGCTTACGTTTTCTTCTCCCTAAGTAAATAAATAAATAAATAATAATGCTTTTAAAATCCTTACCTTATTCTCTTTTCCTATAGATATAGTATTGGTTTCACTGGTTACTGCGAGCCAAGAAGTTATTCTAAATATAATGTCTGTGTGTGCTCAAATTAATGTATGATACAGTTTTATAAAAGGTTATAAATCTGGAGAAGATATTGCCATTGATATTATAACTGAAAAGAATATTTCCACAACTTTATGATTCCTCGAGAAACTATTCATTTTCTTCATTCGTTTCTGGAATTCTTGCATTTCAGTAATTTTTGTGAAAGACCAACCAAGTGTCAGTAGAATGAGACCATACTCGGCAAAGAGTCAGACAAGACGAGAATCATCTTCTACTTTGAGCAGTTTTAAAGTCGTTTCTTCTATGTAGTTATCAAATACTTTATCAGCTGTCAATGTAATATATTTAATAAATTAAAAAAAGACTAGAAAATCAATTAAAAATATTGAATGTCAATATTATTTTTTAAAGATTCTGGATATTCATAATTTGGTTTACATTTTCTAAAAGCAGGGGAACATTCCAATATTTCGAGTGAATCTTTCTTCTTGAAATTCTGAAAATTGTCATCAATTTACGAAGGGGTGACACCCGCTTTAATATTTAGGAACCCACGAATGCTCTACATTCCTTGGTACTGCTGGGGTCGAGCGGAGCTGATCGTGTTCTTCTTGTCATTCCCAATCGAGCTCTGTTTTCTCGACTATGGAACCAGTCGAATTCCTAAGACACGGAGTACGTGGCCATTTTCAACCCCGATCCAATCGCAGCCAGGCAAACCCTCGTCTAACAGAGAACTTCGAATTCTTCTAACCGTCTCTCGGATTCCAAGCTTCTATTACTGATTGTTGTTTTTCTCGAAGATAAACAAAAATCTTCGTAATTACTCGACGACATTTTTAACGATATTTTGCAATAAATTTTTATGACATAGCCAACGTAGTATACAATTATTTTTATTACATAATATTTAAATCGAGATGACTAGTGGCGATTTCCACGAGAAATTCTAATTCCTTCGACCGCCATTCAAATTCCACGGTCTATTGAAAATACCACTTTGACAGAACTGGACACTCGAATACAATATCAGCAAACCAGCCACCGAGTTCTTCTTTCTCTGGCATTTAAAGTGAATAGCACGGATGCCAGGCACCGATCCTCGGATCCTAGCATGTATTTCGATTTTCAAGTAGCAATCGGTTGTTCAAAGCTTTCCATATTAAAGTTGACTTGACTAAAACAGCTTAACAAGAAAGCTAATTCTATAATCTATAGTACGTAAAGTTTGAAACTGCAACTCTGTGCATTAATCCTTTACTTATCAAATGTTTTTTCTTACGTGGCAAATATCTTCTAAATTAAACTAACATTTCAATAAATTTCAATAAATCAACAATAATGATAATACATCATCTCTGACTATTTTCATTGTCATTAATAAAAATGAAAACAATGGAGAAATTGATAAAATCGTTCGAGATAACTCATCCTGGCAAGGATAGGTTCTATCAGACGAAAAGATCGAAAGCTACAGCAGCTGCAGCCAGGATAACAGAAACTGAACAGGCAGGAGGTATCGCAATACTAGGAATTCGGATTCGACAGTAGTAAACCAGTACTAAATCTTGAACAATCAAACGTCCATTGTTTGCCTAGCTCTGTCAGTCGACGGAATACCAATTCTCCGGTACCCGGTGTTGGTATACACGTGGAGGCGCGGTTGCGCGCGGATACGCGCACCATACGAACCCCAAATCTCGCACGTACATACTACACGGCCAACTCTCGAGGACACGTATACATAGGTAACGTTATATGGTGCGTCTCCAACTTCTCTACGACCACACCACGCGTAAGCATAGCACGTGGTGCGATCACAATGGAGAATTTCACTGCTTTTGATTTGAAGGGAAACAATGGAGGCAGACGCTACTTACTTGCGCAGTTATTTCGGCAACCCTGCCGCTTATAATCTTCGCAGATTACCGTGAACAGGGGAATCGTTGCGGTTTTACCGTCGATGTGTTTCGTTCGACTTCAGACCGACACATCGCTATCTCCACGATCGACGATTTTATATTTTTGATCGTCCGCATTTCTCCTCGTTATTCGATTTTTCAAAGTTTTATCTTTTATTAGATTCGATGAAGTATGAGATCAAAGAGATATTTAAGAAATTAAATCTGTTCAGTATTATGAGGACAGTCTTGGATAATAATTTATCTAGCAATCTATTTGTTTGAATTGACGAGTTACAAGCTGTAGATCGTTGACTTTTCTCTCACAATTTTTCAATTTCATGGGAAATAGGTTCACGTTCTTCTTATCAAACTTGTTACTGTACCGCAAGAGAATTTCCACTAGTAATATTGGTTCAATTGCGCTAGAAAACCACAGGAGGTGGAGAAATCTTAAACTGAAATATTTTTATTCGAGGAAATATCTCTTCTACGACGCCGTATTCTTATAAATAGCTATGGCAATGAATTGTTGTCAGAGGAACTTTAATTAAAAATGAACCTCTAAATATGATTTGGTCGGAAACTGACAAAGTCTGTGATAGAATCCATCCTCTCAGAATCCAAACCGATGATCCAATCTTTCCTGATTTTATCCAGGTATTTAATTAGTTCAAAGCATTCCAGAAAATAAGAAATACATATACGTTTATAATATTTATCTATCACAATGTGATGGAATAAAGTACCGTAAATTCGAAAATAAATCCTAAAAAATTAATGTTAAAAATTAACATAGTCCGCCTTTCTGCATTTTTCTTAATCTTCGAAGTCTACCAAGAATTATCAAACCTATTGCTATATCTATTACTATACCTATACTAAATTACCAAAATATTCCAGGTCAAATTACCCAACTATTAAAACTATCGAGTACAAGATAAAATAACGAACACCATGAGCCATGGCAACATCAACAGAGCAGAATCGATAACGTTCCCTTTTACTTTTCGGGAAACGATCTAACTCTCAAACCCGCGGAAATCAGGTTCGCGGGTCGCAGTAGCACACTCGAGGCCGGCCTTTGTCTCGTTTCGGAACTGGCACAGCGGGCAAGAAAAGGAGAAACGAAGAGAGAAGCCTGGTGTACGAGGAAGAGTGAGGGGGTGGTAGGTAGGAGAAAGAGCGGGGGAGGCTATTACGTAGACGTAATTCAAAAGCGGGAACGTATGCTTCATTTATTAAAGAGATTGCCTCGAAAGATTGCTGTTTCGCGCATGGCTACGTCTCTGGTGCTGGCTCGGCTCCCTTCAGCCACGGCCGCTGGTTTCTACACAGCCGTCATCATTATTGTGTCGGTGCCGCTGCAGCAGGCATTCGAATTACGCCGCGTTTATATTCAATTTGTTTCTAGAAATTACAATTTGTCCGGAATTGGCGCAAGACGATGCGGCAGGAATCGCGAACAGCCTCTTTCCGCGTACCTCGCGACGGTTGACACAATCGTCCTTTCCCACTGGATCGCTTTTTGTCGCTTGATTTTCATCGGAGAAAATAACCTCGGACAAATAAAACTAGTTATCGAGTTTCGTTTTACGATATTCGTATTGCGTGTACACTGATTCGTGAAAATATTCGAACACTTGTGGAAACCTTTCACGAATATATTACGGGCGTTGTAGGAAACAGTTTGAAATTTCATTAGCGATGAAACCCAATTATCATGGTTATATTGACAGAGCTCGAAACGAATTTGAAAATGTACATGAAAGCTACAAGACAGAACAAACCTGTCGCAAACGAAATAATAATAATAATCCCAGAGTTCCTAATAAGTTCCTAATGATTTTTTCAATTTGTCCTAGTTTCTGCATAGTTATATACATGGTGAAGAATTGGACGAGAGTAATGTAATTTGAACGACAAATAATAAAAGAATTTATAAATTAAATTTTACAGATAATACCGGTGAATAGTATTTCATAAGAATGTAATTGAAATTGATTTTGCAACAATGACTGTGTAAAAGTTGTTGAAAATGAACGTAGAATTAATACGACATATTATCCTGTAGATATGAAAGGTATTACGACTGAGCCGCGTCACTGAGCACAAATTATAAACCCTCGAACTGGGATAAGCTGCACGGAGACCGGTAACCACCTTGGCAAACGTCAGAGCTGCTATTACCCAGCAATTTGGGATCATTCGCAAGACATCAGAAGAACTGAGAATATACTTAGTTAACGTGCACGAATAAACATAATCAGACGTGGGTCTCGAGGCCACTTGAGCGAACACTCGGATCCGGCTACCCTTGCGTGAAAAAGGGGGAAGAACAGCGAGCAAACGCAACATCGGTCTCGTTACAAGTCGAGGGGATGGTAAAAGATACTCCGGTTCTTTCGATTACACATTGCGTGCATACAGATATCGCATGTGCTTAATTCAAGTATGCCATGCCGCGAAACGGGAAACTGAAAAAAAAAAGATTCAGATTGCACTCAAACCTCTCGTCCAACCGATACGATTCGGCGGCAACGGTAAAATATCAAATAATTACCAGCAGTCATTTCGTTTCGTGATCCGCTACGCGCAAGGAAATATACGAATACGCGCAATATCTCTATGAAAATTCTGTTGCCCGGGACAGATTAAAAAAGTTTCAATTCGTGAATGAGAAGTTCCATCGAGCCGGCGCCGTTTGACGTAATAAAAGGTCATCCGCCTCTAAATTGCCGTAATTAAAAATAAATTCTCAACTTTTTTACTCCGCCGGGAAACCCTTGGCCACAATTTTCACCGGATGTCCGCGGGATTTTACTATCGATCTCTCTGACACTTTCAAACAGGGCTATATGTATACACCCTTATTCTCGGTGAAACCGTTCGAGTCAGCCCGGTGTCGTATCTTACCACGCGTTCATCCCGTTCTTTTAAATAGGAACTTGCGAAATATTCATGGACGATATTCAAGCCCCATTCAAATACTCGTCTCGCACACACGCCCGTCTACACGCATATTCGACCATCTTTACACACACTTGAGCACACGTATATATACTATACACACATGTACGGTTCGCGCGTAGCCACCCCTCCGCCCACGAGACTCGACCGAGGCGAGGGTGTATTTAGGTTGGCGTACGTTCAGATAGACAGGAAAGGAGGGAGAGAAAGGCCGGAACGGCGTAGGGGTAAGGTGGTGTATAGGGGTGGAAGAGGTGGTGGGAGTCACGTTAACGCGGTATCCGCGGGTTTCGCGCTCTGCCCCATCATAAAAGAGCCCCCACCGTCTCTGAGCATCGGTGTATCTTTAGAAATATTGGTTAGATTTACATATTTTACCGTAAAGGGAAGTACCCGGGGCGAAGTAAAGGAGGATCGGTGTTTGGCGGAAGACGCGAGGAGGGAGTGGGTGTCGGCGATAGCGGCGGTGGCCGCACCGGTGGATACTGGGAGGAGTTAGATGGGAATCCAGCGGAGTTGCTTGAATGCGGGTGGCTTCAGAGATGCTAAATATTAATACCTACTAGTGTTCCTTTTATGCTCTGTCTACCCCACTCCCAACCCCTATCGCTCTTTTCCACCGAGCACCCGCCACAGCCACCCCTCGCACGTAGATACGCGCGCGTACACGCTTTCTCTCTGTATCTCTTTCACAGAGAGTGTCTTCCCTTCTCTTTTACGGGTGCTCCACGCCGCATATCGTTGTCTCTTTGGACGCTGGCGAGCTGCCGCCCGCGCGTTTTGCAGACGTTTGCCTCCGGCTTCTCATTCGATGGTCCGTTTTCACGGCATCGTTCCGCAGTAATAACGAATTCGCGCACTCGATAATACAAAAGCTCCACCGACAATTTATCCTGCTGCTAAGGGGTTGCTTTTAGTTTTGTGCCCGCTTAGACCGCGTTTCCTTCGCCAATTCCTTTAGAGAAACCAGCTTTCTAGCAATTTAGCGTGGCTCGATTTTGCGAATGTCGAATTGTAGATAATTACAATCGCGACGGATATTTTGGAAGATGACGAGTCTAATGCAATGCACGTTGAATCGAATAATATAAAATCGATAAACACGATAGTGACTGTCGACTAAAATTATTCAAATACTAAAACGATTTGCTAATTAATTATGGTTGATATATTATTGAAGTAATTTAATAATTAATTATAGCTGATTTAAAAGTTTGAAGAAAAACACGGTACTGCATCTGATCCTCCGTATGTATTTCGATGCAATCAAAGAACACGTCGAAGACGGCGAAAGCTGTTGAATCACCCGTTATATGTAGCTGACTTCAATAACGTGTCCTCATGCACGAAGGAACACAGTATGCGCCAATAGAATCTCCATATTGACAGCAATTACTTTTTCCCCGTGTCCGTCTGCGGCAATAACCGTTCTCAACCAAGGGTGATAACGGGCAAAAGGCAATCGGCAGCAGGTTTGTCTCTTTTTCAGCAGGCGAAGGGATGATTTAAAAAGGCGATTGCAACAAGTCACCCCCGCGTTTACAAAGGATGTACGAGTCGCGTCGAAACGCGACGCCCTGCGCGCGATTCAATTAATAAAATTCATCCGAATGCGTCCATTAATTTTTTTTCTTCGTTCACTGGGCCGGGAGAGAGAGAGCAGAGCAAAGAAGGGTGAAGGGGGGTAAAAGGGTTTCGCGGGTCGAGTCGAGCGGTAGTCACGTCGTTTAAAGGAACTGTGTTGGGAGAGGAGAGGGTGGAAGTGGGTTGGAAGAGCTGCCAGTTTCAGGGGGTGGGTACAAATAAGGCGGGTCTTCAGACCTCGAGTATAAATAAAAAACGAACGAACGAATAAATATCCAACAAGGAGCGACAAGTCGAGTGGCGGCGGTTCCTGCCTCATTCCAACCTTCTTTCCCTCCTCCTCTTACGAAAAAGGGCTCGACAGCGACGACGACGGCCCCAGGGCCGAGAGAAGAAAGAGCCACACCGCAAAAGAACGTTTTAATTAATATTATTCACTTCTTAACTAACGATCAAAAGAGAGTGTGCCGGATGCTAAAGCTTTCCGAAGGAAATGGTTAAGTAAAGAGCTTCTGAATCTTCTTAGTCTCCCGCGTACACACCTATGAACTCGGTATGCACGAGTGTGCCCTTTGACGATGATTTTCAAGTGGTTTCTTCTTAGTTAAAATAAGGATATCGTTTTGTTTTTCACTTATCTCAGATACTTTTCATCTCTTTCCACACCTTGCCCTCATTCTGTAGGTGTAGCGTTCTCTATTCCTCAGCACGGCTATCCGCTAATTCTACTTAACCGTGGCGTTTAAAACTGGCTAACCGAATTAATTATAGTTTCTTGTGGTCCAGTTTCTTTGGATCTTTAATCGAACAGAGATTTGATTAAAGATTACATTGGTCGTGAATACTATTTAGATGTTTTATTTCCAACGGTAAAAAGCTTAGAGGAACAACAATCGATGCTATAGAATTTCCAAAGACCATTGTCAAGAATATAACTGAATCAAGCTTCCAGCATATATCCGAAAAATGGTGAGAGAAATATACTCGAACGGATGGATAGGGAATAATAAATCCGAAGTATAACAGCCCCATCGTAAATTATTAAATTGCAAATTGAATGTTCGATCTCATGGGCGAGCGGAATGATCGACCTATTGTATTATAGGTCAATTCCGAAGGAAATAAAACTGACGGTGCAACAATACCAGAAGCCAATCAGGCTCTGATACAAGCAACTGCAATATGTAGTCGTGAAACAATGACGGGACAACCGGCGCGGTTACCCATTTGAAAACAAAATAAAAACTGTTTCGAAATATCTATTATGTTCGGATGCAACTCTTCATGCCGAATTGTCTCGTGTAAAATCGAATCAGCCGCTGCACGAGTGCGTTCACAGGAGAAAATTCAATCCGCGAGGAAGCAATTTCCCGAGCACCGGTCCGCTGCATCAATTTGCGCGAGACGCCGTCTACTTGACAAACGATCAAATTCTCTATGCAAAGAAATCTACGAGGGATATTCGTTCGCTGCGCCACTTTCTTCTTTTTCCTCTCTTTCTCTCCACACCCTCCGCCCTCTTTCGACTCAAAAGCGTTCGCGATACTTTCCACCGTTGCGAATACATTTATACACAACGACGTGTTCGCTTCGCGTCATCTCGTATCCTACGGGATATTATAATGGCGTGCGCAACGGAAACCGACAGATGATACATGAAGACGTCAAACGCGACGTTTTGCGGCAACGTTTCGCCAAATGTAGCCTTTTCAAGCTCATCCTAATACGATCATCGTAAAAAGCGAGTCCTTGGTTGAAGATGAGGGTAAAGCAAAATGACATTCGACGTTAGATTTAGGTGTTCGAGTACTGAACTTACGTACATATAATTTTGTTATTATTGCTATCACGACAAGAATATTTTGTACATTGCAAAGAATATAAATTATTATCTTGACCTTTTACTGTGTTTAATAAAATCACGAGAAGAAAGATTACGTACTATTACAAGTGCCTTTCACATAGTGCGATGATCTTTTATAACCACAAAGGGTCCGAATCTCGAAATGTCAAAGGGTGAGAACCATTTCTCAAATGTTTGTAATCACACGAAAGCAATTTTAGATGGCAAAATTGGATAAATCTAAACTTAATTAGTCAATAAACGACAATCTACAAATATTCATAGATACTCCTCTTCACACGAATGTCACACTTTTACATCGAGATATTAATTCCACAACAAAAAGCATAAATTTATTCATAAGCATTCGGCATTGTAAAAATCTTCCAAGCGACAATTTGCTTTCCTCGTTCCCTCCAACGAAGTTGCTTCTTCCGTGATTCAATTTTGATCGGCAGGAAATCGCAATGAACGCGATAACTGGAGTCTGGCAGGCCGAGGGTGGGAAAACCGAAAGGAAGAACGAGGCAAACAGCCAAGGGTTGGTGGACTCCTTTCATGGAGGTTGAACTGATTTTCCACTCGTGGGATATTCAATAAGGCAACGGTGAAAGGAAAAGCCTAAAGGAGACGAAGGGAGGACGCGGACGTGTTAGACACGCAACAGTCGAAGGCAAAAGATGAGAAGATAAGCCGATGAGTACATACGAAAGGAGCGTGCGTGTAAGCGTGATGGGAGCAAAGCCAGAAATCACCAGGCGATGTGTGTATCCAACCAACCCAACCACTCCCTATCGACTACACTAACCATGTGTATCTTCGTATATCCTCGAGTACCGCGAAGGGGTCTACAGTTGCTCAAGAGGTTTACGCAGCGACTGTCTTGTCCGGAGCCCTCCTTCGTTAATCGATCAAATTTTATTTACAGTTACTTCACGATTGTTCTTTCTGTTTGAAATTTTTTTTTTAAATTAGATCAATACTTTCGAAGTTGGTCTTGTAATCTTTAACACTTTAAACCAAAGATTTATCCTATGGCGTCATACAAAATCCTATCTTCCTATATTGAGAATTTTATTATTCCGAATATAATTATTCTTTGGACACGCAAATCTTTTGCTTTGCGACTATTTACACAAAAAGATAACGTTATTTGATATAAAATTCTATTTATACAAACAATTTTCGTTGCACGAAAGAACCCAAAGATTCTTTAAGGTTCTCGACACGG
Organism: Bombus vosnesenskii; assembly: GCF_011952255.1. NCBI lineage: Eukaryota > Metazoa > Arthropoda > Insecta > Hymenoptera > Apidae > Bombus > Bombus vosnesenskii. The sequence continues at coordinate 874,766 of NW_022882923.1, forward strand.
AAAAGTTCAACAATTCGAGAAGTCGGAAGAGCGACAAGAGGCCAGTCGTTATTGAACTATTGCAAAAGTCACAGGCAGCCGCCGTTTCCGGACTAGCTTTCTTTCTCCGTGTTTCGAGAGCATCATCAAGCGCTAAAGATGAAAGGTAGGAAGCGCATAAAAGCTATTCCCAAATGCCAAGCAGCCGCGATGTCGTCGTCGGGAGCAGCAGCGTCAAGGCTGAAAGGCTTCGTCGCCAGCACTCGTCGGTGTACAAGCCACGGTCAGCGTTCGTATCAGCATCTACTTCTCGTCACTGCACCGAAACACGATGCAACCTGACGGGTGGACGTGCAAGAAGCGCACACACGCTATCCTATGCAGTCAATAGATAATACCGCGGGAGTCGAGAGTTCTGTGAATGCCTGGCCCGAAGATCAAACAGCAACCTAAACCGCTGTTTGTTTTTCATCACACCCCTGATCTCTTATGCAACCCCCGTTTTATTCAGAATTTAGGTTAGGCTGGCCCGATATGTACATATATACATATACGCACATAGGCTCACGTCGTTCATAGGTGCATCCATGTATAGGTACATATCGACTCGTTTCGCCTCCACGAACCTGCAACATCTTCCGTTTTCCTTTTACCAGCTATTCTCGTCTATCTTTTTCTCCCTTTCTTCTACAATGACTGTTCTATTATCCTGTTTCTCTCTCTCCGTCTCGTTTTCTGCTTCATGTTCTCGTTCCATCGTTTCGATCTTTCTTTTTCCGCACACCACCTTCTCTACTTCTTCTCGCTGTTCCAGAACTATCCTGGGATACATCGAAAGTCACTCATACACGTGTACGCGTACACGTGCTTCCACACATGACTGCAGTACCGATTCACCTTTGGGAGTCCCTGTAAAACAAACGCACACACGGTTGTACCGGTGACACGAGTATATGGGATGTGTCTCGAAGGTACTGTCGTTGCAAATTACTTTGTCTCGCCTGCCTGCGGATGGCAACTTCAATTGGATTCAGGTGCGTGCAAAGAAATTCTGCCGATTTCTTGTCAACTCGGAGCAGCTCGTGTTTCGACGTATAGTTTCAACGAGCAAAGTTTAATAGCGTCCCGATGAAGCATGTTTTATGTTTGGCGAAAATCGAGTGCTCTGATAACCGCTCTATTGAACACCAGGTATGTAAGTTGAAAATACCTCAATCTTCGTCTCAATTTTATCTGAATCTTTCAGCCAAGTAGAATTAGCTGTTACATCTATCTTTATTATCGCTAGACTGCAAATCTTCACGTGACTTCATATTTTCCTACGAACACAATTGAAACTGTAATAAAAACTTGTCTCACCCCCAAATACGATAACGAGTACTTTACTTCGTGCACACTTTGCATATTTTTACATACATATTGCGTACAGCCTAACCATTGTTGCACACTTAAATTTCCCATAAACGCATAATCATCCACTTATCATTCTACATAACCACAGGTTTGGCAAATTTCTGACTTTGATCCGAGAATAAATCGAGGAAGCTCGCGATCCCGATTCACGGTGGCGCCTCGCGGAAAGAGTTATTCTCGCGCTTCGAAGCCTGTGGGGCTCACAGCTTTCCGCGTTATTCCCATACAGACGAAGTATCCGAGAGCATTATCTTCGTGCATAATGCATACACACCGGCAGCAGAAGCAACCTCCCCCATTTACTGCGGGTCTGGATTCTCCGCGGCCAGAGGAGAACGGGGTTTTGCCGCGTTCCCTTTTCCTCTCGCTTTTTCTCCATCCCAAGTATTTCATGTTATTTTATTGTGTTGCGACTCAATAGTAGCTTCCCTCTACCCTACCTGCTGTCCTCGTTACACGTAACGCTCTTTCTCCCTCTTCCTCTCTGTCTCTCGCTTTCGTTCTCTTCACGCGTGAGAGAGGACATACCGAAACGTATGATGGCGCACGAGCTGCACATATGCGCGGGAGGATCATACCTCCGCGGTGGAATCGCCAAGGAGTCGAGGGACGGGCGGGGTAGGGGTGCATGCAAATACAGCGAGTACTTAGCATTAAGTATTCAGCGCAAGGGGATCACGTATTATCGCCGACTCCCTCTACGCCATACGTTTATTTATTGCTACCCCGTATCTCGCGGTGAAAAACACCGCTTATTCCCTTCCCAGCTAATGTTCCCATCTTTCCTGAAGCTCGTCCAATTCCTCCTTTCTTTGTCGATCGATATCTGCGTACGTTTCTTACGAGATCGTAGACCGATGTTACACACGGAGCGAAGAAGAGAGATCATGTGAGATGCTTTTTGCTGTGCCTCGGTAGATCTAGAAACACTTTACTTTTAGCGTGCTTTTAGCGTAATTCTCGATGTGTGCGGCTGAACATAGGATAAGGTTATAACGCTAGCGAAAACTACAGTTTACTGCCACATTAATAAAGTATAGAACAGAGTATCCTGTATTTGCAAAAAAAAAAAAAAAAAAAGAAAAAACACTAAACAGGAGTTCTATACTTGTACGATATGATCTTGATTATCTTCAAACGGTTGATTAGAATGATTTCGCGCAGTTATTAAATCATGATATGTATTAACCGGATTCACGAATTTTCCTTTTACTCAGAGATCTTTATAAACAACTATTCCGTAAAATGGATAGGTACCTTTATGGTTGGAAAACTGCCTCAGGAGGAAATACCTCTGGCAACCTGAAAACATGCCATTACGTTTGAAACTTATTGTACAACTTATTTTCGACAATTTTCTTCCATCGAGATGTTATGAAATGTTAACGCGCTTCGAAGATCGAACAAGATTTTACCCCTATTAAATTCGAAAAGTTTACACCGTGAAATAAGTATTTCTTACAGGAAGCGGTGAAGAAAACAAGAAAAGAATTTAGAACCGAGGAAACCAACCCAGAAGGAGAAAGAAGGAGAAAGAGGTACGGTGTACGGGTTCGGTGCGGCGTTTCCGAGAACAGCGAAGTGAAAAAGGGATGAAGGAAGAAAGGCAGAGCTTGTTTCGCAAACAGTTAGGAAACAGCTAACGCCGAGGATAAAGTGGTATCGGAACGAGACGATCGTCGAACAGATGCCGGGCCATAAAACAACCGCTTCCTCTTTTCCACCCCCTATCGCTCTATCCACCCCTGCGGAGCAAGCCAACTAGCGTTTCTCCTAATGGGTCAAGACAAACTGCGCCCCCGCCGTTCAGTGTTTAGTGTCTGGCTGCAGGGGTTGCTCAGAGAATTTCTTCCAATACCCATTATCTCGAAACTTCGTCTTTCCCCCCACTCTCCAATCTCCGTTACCGTATTTCTCTTGGATTCTTTTATTTCGCCGATGCTCCTCGAATGCACGTCGAATCACGATAAGAAGGAAACCTTGTTTTTTCATTGTACAGTCAAAAGTACGAGTAGAACCGAAGAAATGCAGCCTGGATTTGTATCGTGTATGTGTAGGTAGCTTCAGGATTTTGGAGATATAAGTTAAGAATAAAATTTCTAATAAAATATTCGATAAAGCCTTGATTACACGAACTTTGATTTATTAAGAGTTATTTGTATATTTGTGCATGGATGGTATATTAGCAGGGAAAATTCTTCTTAATATTTCATTTGTTTCGTGAAATCAGTACAATGGAATATCATTTATTAAGTCGTTTTTTCGTTGATATCCAATGTTAGGATTATACAAATATTTTTTAATTATTTAGAATCTATGTAATATTACATTCTGAGTATCCCGAGTGTGCATTCTCCTTCCATTCTTCGAGTAATTTTCGCTTTATGCGTGTCACGATTTTTAATATATCCTGTGTACTTTTTTTTCAATCCGTTTGTGAAAAATTTTGATCAGATGTCACAAGTAAATGTTGAATTTTACATATCGATATCGATTATGACAACCAAGGCAAATCCATTATTTATTAACGAGGAAAAGGGTACTCAACGAAATTATAATTCGAAATCAAGTGATTGTGACGCAGAGGCAACGCCGTGCATAATTCGGCCTTCCCCCTTTACCCTTCCGCCGGTCTTTTCAAATCCTCGACGCTACGCTCAGCCATCCCTTTGTTCCTCTTTCTCACACTCCGCTGTTCGCTGTTTTCTTCCATATCCCTCAGCGCGTAGGTATACATCGAAGGAACACACCGAGCCAAAATGTATCGGGCTTCTGCATATATGAATAATATTGTGAATGCTAATACGCAAGATATATCGAACATCTGCGAGGACCGCGAGCCCAAAATCCCTTTCCTCCCACCTTGATTACGGGAATCTGTAACTTCGTTAACAAATCCGACCTCCACTTGTCGCCCGTCACCTGGCTCACGAATTTGAATTAATCGATCTCGATGTTCATCGTTGTCCTTCTTACGCTTCGCGCGAACCTAACGAAATTAATACAAGAACTATCAGAATGATTGAAATCGGCCACTTGATAATCACGCGAAGAAATTTTATATTTTGCTACAAATTTCATACTTTGGTTATTGGTAGCAGTGGTGGTCGATGATGATTCAGATTTTAAAAAGAAACGTTTCTCTACAATGAATGCGAATGCTAAATTTACGTAGTTTTCAAAGCAACAAAAGCACCGCGCATCTTCTTCATCGCCCATTAAAAGTCGACACCATCGCCAATTTCGCTGGAAGTGTACAATAACGCAACGCTATAATACCACAGAACAAAAGTACTTTCTCTCCAATAAATCCTTGAGTGTCCCGACAAACTTGCAACGTTAGGCTGGGCAACGAATAATTACGAATAATTGAAGAATCCAGAAATTTGTCAAAGCTTCAACTACACGGGCTATAATCATAAAGAATAGAAGTATTTTCTAATAAATCCGTGGATGTTCCCACAAATTTCCAACGTTAGGATGAACAGTTTTTCCAGACCAAGGTTCTCGCGAATGATGGACAACTTAAAAATTTGTCGAAGCTTTCCAATTACACGTGCCAGAACAACAAAGAATAGAATATTTTCTAATAAATCTTTGAATGTTCTCACAGACTTCCAACTTGTTAGTATAAACAATTTCTCCAGACGAAAGTCTATTTTGCTAATGATAGCAGACATAAAAATTGTTCAAAGCTTCCCAATTACACTGGCTGAGGATCGGATATGCATTACCACGCAACTCTTTCATCGCGCACCAAAAATCGTCATCGTCTCGCCGGGACTGAGAATGCGCGCGAGAACGCAGCCCCATAATGATAGAGGTGAAGAACCGTTATTTCTCATTAAAAACAAGGGATTCATCGTTTGTCGTTATCGTAGAAGTGGCGAGTCTGGTGCAGCGGTTGTGTGTTCTTCTTTGGGGCCGCGCGATACAGGCCAAAGGGCTCCCACGCCCTGGCATCAATATGCCGGAGCGCGTAACAGCAGGAACAAATGAGTGTCATTGAGAGGTGTCACTTCGTGGCATATTCGTTTGTATTTTCCGCGTTGCTCGTTACTATCTGCCACGGGATACATTGTCACTGAGCGTCGGCCGCACTCGAGTGCTTCAACCCGGCAAATTACAAATAATCAGGAGTCACCGCGTCGCGTTCTATCCCCCTTCCCCTTTCTTCACCCCCTCGCTCCGTCACCGCTGTTCTAGTGCATCTTCTTCCGTCGCCACTTTCACCTCTTCAACCTCTTCGTCAACGAATCCGTGGCGGCAACCGCGTCGAACCACCCTTCTGGCCGCAACGCGAACGTTTCGATCCTTTTTTTCAGCGATATAACGACTCGGCTCAGTGATCCGCTCACCGTTCCGCGTGTCCCGCTTCAATGGAACGACCTTGCCTCTATCGCTGGTGCAAAGGAAAAGAGACAATGTTGTTTCGAGAGGCCAGTCCCACCGCTTGCCCTCCCTTGCGTTTTGTAAACACTGCTAGTGTTCAAACGAACAATGATACCGCGAGGATTCGTAAACAATAATATATGGGTAGATTGATATTAATTAGCGACTTCTTTGAATGCTCCTTTCGAATATCGCGAACACACAGAGACTGTCTGTATAGCGTGATTAACTTTAAGGCGTTTCATTATTATTTATGAAGTGATTTATATATGATATATCGCAGGCTAAGTTACTTTGCGTTTGAATATGATGATATGGAAAAATGATGGAGGAAATATTGCTTACGAGAAATAGTTACGAGTAGCAGATATAACAGAGCAAGTTTCATTCCGCTAAGCCATGATTTTCAAGGACGAAATATTTTGTATATTTTATAAAACTCTTATTACAACGTTAAACATATGGATGTGCTACAGTTTCAAACGAGATAACAATCGTTAAAATTGTTGGTAGTTTTCTCAAGTTTATCTCACTTTCGCGTCAATATCTTGTGAATGGGGTACGTTTTCAGAAGTATCATGGAAAAATTTTTTTTTCCGTTGAACGAATCGTCCTACGGCTTTATGCTCCAGCACGGTACGGTTCGTGTCTGTTTGTTCGCATGGTACATCGTTCCAAAGGAAACACAGCTTTGAGCTATTGTTGCTGGCGTTTACGTTAATTGGTAATTTGACGAAACCCATGGTCCGTTTCGATGCCGCAAACCGGTAGCATGCGTACAATGCTGGAGTGGAAACAGTAGCCGAGGGCAAGTGTGATTTCTCGCGAAATCGAGGAGATTGACCCTCTATTTCGGTAGAACGTGTAATTTGGATTTAACATCGACCTCGCTTCGAAGATGATTCTGTGAATATCACGGATATAAATCCGTATTAATGTTCTACAGCGACTATTTAGAAGCAAATCGAAGTATGTATTAGGCAATTAGGAAACGAACGGCTGATGAACATTCGTATTTCTAAATACTTGTTGTTATATTCATATAGTTTATATTTTGAATTAATTTCTCCATTACTGATATTTTTGATATTCTAATATTTAATACCGATGTTACATTCATGCAATGTATAATAAAGAACTTACTTTCTGTTTAGTATAATACATTGGTAATACAACTATATGTATAATATTAAAGAAATATTCATATTTTATATTTGCAACGTATTTCCTTGTTCACCTTAAGAAAAATTATTTTTACGTTTGAGTTTAAACATTTGTAAAGTATGCAAGATCATTTAAGTACCATAAGCAACGCATTTCATAATTTGGATATATTTTCTATAAACACCTCTAAAGGCTCTAGATAAATTCCAATGAAAATGAAAGTAGATTTAATAGTAAACAGATGTACCACATTTATACCTTTTTAATAAACTGACTGACAATTAACAGAAAACAAGATATCGACAGTAATTGCAGTCATCTAGTGTACAAAAGAACCGTTTGCTGGACATTCCTGAGAAATTGATCGTTGAAGAAAAACAAATAGGATAGATATGACGAGGAAAGATGAAATTTTCGATGGGCGTCCTTTAGCAGATCGCGTAGCTCATAAACGCAACGTAGCCTAAAGCCATGTCGACAACTAAGCAGCATATAGCACGAATATAGCATGGTATATGCAGTGTATACGCCCGTAATTACCTTTACCCTTAATTATCCATCCAATTAGCCTCAAGCTATTATGATTAAACCTATACTGTAAGTTTATAATAACAATTAGTTATTATCGACCGCCTCCGCGACGTCATAATTCGCACTTTCAGAGTTAGATCATGCCACACCTCGCCAAATCGCGTTATTTACTAACTGAATCTGGCCTCATTTTCTTACTTTTCAAAAAATATCCTTTCACCAAATCAAACAGTACTCTTATAGAACAAGATTTATTTGCAATTGACGTATTTGTATATTAACATTTTATATTAAGGTTTCTAAATATATACACCAGTATTTTTCTATCTTAATAATTAGTTATTAGAGTTATAAACATACTCTATAGCAATATATATAATTACTCTACATATTAACATTCATAGTTACTTTCAACCAAACAGTTAACTATAGACTTCGTTTCATTATGTAATTATCTAAGTATTAATCATCACTAGACTGTGAATATTTATGCAAATTCGTATTTGTCATGATATGTATAATTAAAAATGTATAAACATCATACTTCGGGTATTTTATATCTTTTCTCATATTATACTCATTCTATGCAAATTCCCACTTTCAAATTACCTATAAATGCATAAAAATCTGCAGTTCGATCATCCCGTTAGCTTTCCTAAAACTTTTAATACGCATAGACGAACGTGTAACCGATTATTATATGCACAAAACATACTTGACTCCCCAGCGACCATCGAAAAATAAGTTTCCGTAGCATCGTAGAATTGTCATATTTTTAAATGGGAAGGGAAGAAATAAAAGGACACTCGGACAGAAATATAGCGTCCGTTAATTTAGTGCTTCTCACTCCCTATGCTCTACAGTCATTATACCTTCGGATAATTAACTCGATTTTTCTTCCAGCAAGAAGGAGATAATTGCACCGATGAGGTACCAATGTTTCAGCTCGTTAAACGTGTTATTCCTCCTAGCAAAGTGTTCAAAGGCCAATTACCTTTAGTGCGTACGCATATATCTTTCCTAAAATTCACCGAGTGACTAAAAAAAAACACAGACAAAGAGAGAGAGAGAGAGAGTGAGAGAGAGAGAGAAAGGAAAGATCATAAATTTGCGCGAACTGTCGTCTCTAGAGTTATTAATTTTGGAATCGCTATCCAATAATGATTTCCGCAGGAACGAGTTATTACTTCATTAGATGGAGATAGTCCGCGATGGAAACGATGCCAGCTACTTTGCATAATGGTCTTCATAAAGTTGGTAATGCGTTCTATTTTGTGCTCTAAGAAATTGCAAAAATATCGCGGCTTGATCCTGATCAAGTGGAAATGTTACAACACATTTCACTGTCATCTCGTTATCGTCTGTGCTCTATTTACAAAGTTCAAAATGAAAATTCCAATCTCGAAATAAACTGTAGCGATTATTCATATTTTTCAAAGTTTCGTTGCGTGTTCGGAGTAATAATTTTCTCGTCCAACTTCTTCTTCCTAAGATTATCAATCGATCGAAAGGAGATGTACATTGTTTAATTGCATCAAGAAAGAAATGTAAACGACGATCTGTTTACACCAAAAGAATGAAATTGAACGTAACAGAAGACAGAAGTGAAATCTACAAGACGATAAATTAAAAAGTTTTCCGGGCTGATGGGATTTATAAATCCCTATACCGAAACGACACGAGGTTCGCAAGTTGAACTATACGAATTCCGGCAGCCGACAACAATAGGAAATCTGTCAGCATCTGCATCTGGCTTCGAGAAACTCGATATGCAAAGTGGAAAACAAAAAGCCCCAATCTCGTTGACAGAGGAACCTTTGATGCCACCTCTCCAATAAAAAAAAGGTACGGAAATCAGGCAGACATTTCTTCGAAAATACGTTAGACGTCTCGATTACGATTCTTCAACTTTTACGTTACAGACTTGCGTGACTTGCTTCCTATTATTGTGCAGCAAGAATAATATCAGTGAAAATATTGATTTTGCTTTTAATAGCGATTCTTACATTGGTTCTGTATCATATAAAATATTCCACATAACACATATCGATAAAATATCCATCACATACATAGTTTACTTTCTTTGTAGCAATCATAGAAAGTACAAAGTATTTCGAGAAGCAAAATCAATATTATCACAGTATTCAGCTCCCAATAAGATTCACAACAGATTATCATAGGAATTTATAATATTTCTTTCGATCTTCCACGTATATCGCGTATGTTTTTTTCACTTATTTCCCAAAAAATCGTCGTCAAGGAATGTACAAATATCTCGCAAAGATGAGAAAGGTTGCAGGGCTGTCTCTTTGGGGTAAGGGAGGCGCGACACGGCCGGCTGCCATTAATCGAAGAGGATGCGTCGCGGGAATAGAAATAGGGAGTCTGAACATTATGTCGAGGTTGAACGAACCAAGGTTCGTTCATAGAAAAAGGAAAAGGATCGCGGCTCGTTGTACACCTTCCTATCTCTGTCGTCCCCCTCCACGCCTTTCACTCACCGGTTCGCTGCGTTTCGGTTACGTATTCAAATACGCGCGCGTTTGGCGCGGTTGGATTTCAAGGTCCTGCCGCGGTCCATCCTGAATACGCCCACAAATTTATCATTGAGTATTATTCATTGAAGCGTCAATGGCGGCATTTGAATATGAAAAGAAGGAGCCGGGTGAATGGTTCTGCCGGTAGGAACTCGCGCTCGTGTGACTATACTTGTGTGTGTGCGTGCAGACGCGTTTCGAGCCGGCAGGGAAACTAGATGGCAGCCTTCGATTATTTAATCGATTCAGAATATTCAGGGGGCCCCCGGGGATTTCTTTTTGTTTAACTTCCTGCAGATATTCGCCGGTGGGGCCATCGTCTTCGAGATCGTTGCCGGTGCACGCGTATGCGTGCGCGTGTGCGTGCATACGTGGCCCTGACCCCGACGAAAGGGAAGCACTGCGACGCTGGTAAATCGGTACGTCGTTGTCGCGTGACAACTTACGAAGGAAACGACGTGTCACGCGGGTAAATGGTCCTTCGACTCTGCCAGACCACGACAAACCGATGAAAAGAGACGTCACTCTCGTAGCCTAGAACGCGATCGACTTTTCTCTGCCTCGACCGACTGCTTGCTACAGATTTCGAACCGTTGTCTTTAACACGTGCGTGCGTGTTTATCGTTTCGTCTGGTTGAAATTAGTAATTAAGGTAGATCAGAGGTTTCGATTAATATCGCATGGCTATGGTATATACTAATTATCAGAATAACAGCTTTTTTTGTATAGATAACGCTATAGCATTTCCATATTATTTCTAGTTCGATGGTGTTGAAGTGCTAAATGCTAAAAACCTGTAGGTGCTAAATAATGTGAAGTGGAAAATTCACAGAAAATTTCCTGTTTCTATTAGAAACCTTCATAAATAGCTCGGATCAACGAAACCACTATTAGGAATTACAGCATAATAAAATCTCTAACACAAAGTAATAGAAATTTGAATTTTTCCACGATACCTATTCAAAATTCACCAAATTTTTCCACACGTACCGTGCTCTCCAACTTCGTCCTCTACCACGATCTACGAAAATATGGTAAAAGAAAGATTCGGAAGCATCTATGCTAGTTTCTGGAGCACAGCAGCGAATGTCAGTACAATAAACGACGAAGACGAAGGAAGGTGCGTGATTTCAAGAGCGGTGGGGATTCGAGATAGGATTGTCCGCACCATCGGCTAGGAATCCCATCAAGTATCGTCGTTACCCCGTGGCGAAGTGTATGGTGGCAGGGTGCTTCAGCTAGTTAGAGTTTATAATAAGGATCGGCCGTCGTGTATAACACGCCGCTGCCGGGCCTACTATCTATTTATCGGGCGAAAATGTCTTCGGTTCAAATCCCCGTGAAATACGGGGCTCCCGAATCTTCTCAACCCCCTTCCACACCCTCATAGTTCATTCTCTTCCCTTCGATCGGTTATTGTTTGTCGGTGGCGCGAGCGGTGTTCCGCGAACTGGAAAAATCGAACTCTCTCGTCTTGAAAAAAGGATAACGAAGGAACGCAGGACGTTACGTCCCGGTGTTCCTATTCATTCGTTCCAGAGGCTGCACAGAATTCGAAGATATTCGAGGGATTTCGTGATACACTTTATAAAAAAGTAGGATATCTTTTAATTTCATCATATGCAAAAAAAGAAAAGGACCAACAACTTGGGAAGGTCTTTGTACAATTTTGTACATACTATCGCTCATAAGTAGATTGTGGATGTTTATGTATTAGTTTGTCCCAAAAGTTTCTTTCGTTTCATATGTGAAATAATAGATGCACAACATTTTTTATTTTATATTATTTTATGGATTTATGTATGCTCCATTTTGTAGTAATAGAATAAAATTGATCAAACATAATTCAATAAAATAATATAAAACAAAAAATGTTGTGCATCTACTACGTCCTTATAAAACGAAAGGAACTTTTGGAACAACCTAATATTTACGGCGATAGTATTCGCAGAATGCAGCATAATTCTGTCTGAATTTTAACCAGATTTGGACAGACTTTTCTTTTACAAAATCTAACCGTAACGATAATATGATCTATAATTCGCTTAGATTTCAGAAGAAGTAGGGCAAACATAACTTCTAACACATTCTCCCATTAATGAAATCGTGTAGATATACCTATTGAGATAATAAGTCTCAGTAATCAGCTCAGAAAAATTATAAATATATTAACAGTTTAGTAGCCTCTCTTATAATAAAAAAAGTTATCTTATAACGTACAGTCCCATTAGCCTGTACAAGAAGAGTCAAATTGTCAATTTGGTTATGTTATAAAACAAACAAAAGATCGTACCTGTATAGAGATACCTAGATACCTAAATACGAATCCTATTTTTCCACGGGTCTCGTTACACGTTCCAAGTAGCCGGTGAAGGAACATGCGCAGCAACGGCAGTGTCTAGACGGGTAACAATTCTTTAAAAGGGCTTTGTCCGTGTCTACTCGGCCGCGACTAGTACCAGCTCTAAATCGTCCGTCGTCTATTCTCTGGCTGCGTTTCTACGAGGATTATAACCGAGATCGTTTGCGCTCCGTACGGACGCGAACGTAGAACGACGACGATGAAACGAGAGTCCCTTCACCGGGGACTGTACACCACGCGGTCTCGCGCTGGTTCGCGCTACGAGCTCGCGCGCGTGCACGCTCGCGACAAGAATTTATCACGCGTGACGTAATTCCGAATGCAGCGTCGCGTAGGCGAGCGTAGAGGGGCTGCGCGACAGACTCGAGGTGCATCCACCTGGATATTAAAAATGTCGCACAATGAGCGCTCGGCAAGCGGTTGTCGTTCGTCGGTATACACAGAGAGACAGAGAGAGTGTGTATGTATGTGTGTGTGTGTGAGAGAGAGAGAGAGAGAGACAAGAAGAGAAAGAATGCGAGAGCAGAGAAAACCAAACTCCCTTCGCGTCGGTTGCCTTTCATGTAAGAGTTTTAACGATTTCGCGACGACAATTACGATTCCTCTTTGCCGCTTCGAGGTTACGAATTATCATCGCCGCGGAAACTGTAACCGTCCGGCGTGCTTGTATTTCTTGCGGTTAAAGGATACGGTTAATTGAGCGTGATAATTTAATGGTTCCTTCGGGTATCGGGCCGAGGAAAAATGTGTGCATCGACTTCGCGACTCTCGCGCACCGAGCATTACGATTCCGTTATGCTCGGTTAGGCGCGAAAAATCACCCAACGCTGGAAATTACAATGTCGCTCGGTGTTTGGTCGTTAAAGCAAAAACGCGATGTCCTTTCGCTGGATTTGTAGTATTTCTTCTTTTTTCTTTTCTTTCACGCTGAAGCGCTTACATGGCTTTTCGACGAGGGTTAGGCCCTGGTCTACGCTCGTCAAATTCGATTTTAACACTTTCCATGTTTAACACATTTCAAGGGAAGATTCCTTCCAAGTTGCTCGAATAGCATCTGTCAGCAGTTACGTGTCAAGATATCAATCAAGATTGATGGAAGGTTTGATTTTTTAACAATACCATCGCTTAAAAGATGTAGCGTAAGTACATTTCGTTCACATACGAGTTAACTATAGGGAACGTTCTTCTGAAATTAAAGGTTTCGTCGTTTGTAGTCCATCGAATGAGGAACTCGAAACTATATTCGAAGATGCAACTTCTTTTTTAATCGTATGATGACAAAACTATTCATTTCTCGCTCTTCCATTATCTTTAAAGATCCAATTACGACTTCTTCATTAAGATACTTCAGAATATCATTAGACTAACGTTTTAATTGAAACTAAAATTTTAATAAAGGGCTAACAAATCCTTATCGTCGTCATACATTTGTCGTACACTCTAACAATACTCTGACATTTTATGCTTATGCAGAGGAAGGATTTGACAGTAGTAGAAACTATACAACAAAGAAAAAGGAGGATGCAGAGGAGTACGAATATGGGTGGGCTCAGAATGGCAGTTGGAAAAGATGGGCGCAATCTTTTTGTCACCGATCAACGCGTTGCTCGAGGGAAGGCAATTCGAGGACCACACCGAGTTTCGATGTGTCACCTGGGATGAAAGAAAATGGCTTACAATCATTAGCGACGGTGACTCGACTCGCTGCACGGTCCTTGTTAAACACTCCACTCTCTTTTGACGTATCCATAATCACCGATAAGAACTTGCCAGGGTCTTCGCTGCTCTTCTTTTTTTCTTTCCCTTCTATTTTTCCTATGTTCGTCTTGAGAGCGTTACCAACATTCACCGCATGCCGCGTCGCGACGATTTTAAACCTCGCTCCGCCACGACGATTTGCTTCGAGGGGAACGAACTTGTTGAACGTTGATGAGACATTAATAAATTTATACCAGCGAGTCGACGACAAATTAGACGCCTTTCAATTCCTATTTTCGCATTCCGGCAGGGTAGAAGAATAGAGTAGATCAGAGCAGGAAGAAATAATTTGACGCTGAAATACAATTTCGTAAAAATAAATAGAACATTTCGACTCCAAACTTACGCACTTGTTTGCCTTTATTGAAATCACGGCAGTTTGGGTTAATGAACATACAAATACACATGTTCAAAACTAAAATAGGAAGTGAAATTTATTAACATCTTTGTATAGAAAATCTTTGTTATGAATAATTTTTGCTATAAAGGAATCCGTCATTTAATTGTAGATACTTAAACAATGTAAAATACTGGTAGTTTTGGCTGGACTTGATTCAAATATCTCTTCCATCTGCAATATATCATGCGATTAGACTCTGTTTCTGGCCACGCTACCATCAATTTTCTTTCGTGTATTTCACATGCGACTTTCTACAAAAAGAAAGGGCAGTAAAGTATGGAAACCGATTGAACGGATCTGTTTGCGTTATTTTCACGAAGCATTCACCGAAATCCCAAGCTGAGTGTGGAAATGCCGAATAATAATACTCGAGAAAGGCGTTCCATCTCTCAATTTTGAAGGTGCACGTTCTCCATACTCCAGTGAACAGAGTTATTTCCGATAGATGTTGCGTCCGTACGAGCGCTCATTTAACTCTGGCCAGATGCTGCGAAAGTTATCTCCTCTAAACTCTACCTTCGATAAATCTCATTACTCGCTTCTGTCTAGGGCTCATATCGAAGCTGTATCCACTTTTCCGACCTCTACTCCTCTGCCTCCTCCTCCCTTTCTCCTTTTTTTTTTTTTTTTTTTGCTTACTCCTAGTTTTCCCTCCCTTTTTTTCGTACTTCCGTTTCACCAGCATGCAGCCGTCAATTTCACGAAAGTTCCCTCGACGAGTGACAGTACCAAGGATGTACACACACGACACCCAACCAAATTAAAATCCGATCAAAGTTTACAAATTGACGTTTCAATATTCAAGAGGGAGAATGGCGAGGATTGACTTGAAAGATACTCTGCGCGTTATCTCCATGCAGTAAGCTCGCTAAAGCGATTGTGTATTTTAAACGGGGAACTTTGTGAAGAGATGAGCCCATGGAAATTTGCAGAAATATGTAAAAAAAGCAACGAAACACCGAACACTCGATTTAAAAAGTTCACAACTTCCGCATCGCGTATGAAGCCGCGTCCGCATCGCGTATCTTTGCATGATGTAATATTTCCATCAAACTTCCAATTATACTAATTATTCAATTTCGCATACAAGAAATTCCAAAGCTTAGAAACAGTTAGAAAGAAACAGTTGGGCTTTGTCATCATTTTTCATTACTCGTCAAAGTAGAATATGTTTCTTTGTAATTAGTAGCAATCAATTAAAGAGCCATGCAATGGAATTAACAGCTAACTCATGTAACTATCGCCTGCAGATACTTTTTAATAAGCATAGAGAAGTAGCAAGGGTCTTTCATTTATTACTTGCACCTTTGCTTAACATTATGCACCACTATGAAACGATTGAAATCGATAATGCGTAAAATATACTGTTTCAATTTTGATACAATATTGCAATTTTGTGAATCTGTAACTTCTTCTCCTGTGCGTCTGCGGTTTAATTAAATTTACACTGAGAACCCACAATTTATATGCAACGAATATTTCAACCTTCTTCAATACTTCCATCATCTTGTATTGTTTTTCGGTAACATGAAGAATTTCAAGAATTTGTCACCTCTATATTAAATCATGTAATTTTAGCGTCAGAAAATACTTCGACACCTCTTAAAATATTAAAATTTTATTATCAAATATATTTCAAAGTTTACCTAAAAATCGCTTAGAAGATATAAGCTGAATCCCATTTTAGAAATTTCTTTCGGCACTGCATTGAAAGATGAAACTTTGTAAAAGTAGTAAAATCCCAATGTCTACTCCATCTCAAAATTAATCCACGAATCACTGAGAAAATGTACTTAAAAACCAAATGAAATTTTAGACATTTCTTCCATCGTTCTATATTACACAACAAAACTTTCACAATAAAAGTTAAAAACTTTCACGATAAATTTCACTGCCTGCAAGAATAACTTCTCCGGTAAATGTATATCATACAATTTTCTAAGAATCGATTACAAAAGGAAGAAGGACATCCACGTGCTAAACAATTCAAGGGAACGTAATAATCGATACAGATGGGCCTAATCATCGAGACCCGATTTCGTCAGAGACTCAACCTTCGTCTTCGTCTTTGAAAGAAGATTCGGTGGCGGTTCAAGGTCCTGCGCGGGTCCTGAGTGATATTCCCATGCAGGCAACCCTTTGACGGCTCGATCAGCGCACATTGCATTGTCCGTGGGTTTATCGAGGCTTTGGTAGAGGGTGGAAGGAGAAATCGGGGCACCCAACAGGGAATAGAGGGATCGAGAAGCCCGGAATGGGCGCGGGTTCACGTGTGCACGTTTCCCGGTTGCAGAGAAAGCAAAGCCGTGGCTGCACCTGCGACCACCGGTGAATGGGCCTTCTCGTAGGAGACTAATATTTAAATAATGCGCGGCCCAGGGAGGTGGAACCACGATGGAACTGTAGATCGGCTCTCTGATCTGACCTTCTGTATTCAAATGGGTCGATCGTTAGATAATACGAACGATCGCGTAACCCAATGGAGGTTCACGGTAGATGGAGAATCGTGAAAGCGATACGCATTTGTCTTGGCTTTTTCTTCTTCTCCTTCTACCTTTTCTTTTTCCTTTTGAATCTTCCGTTTGGAATTTGAGAGGTTACGGGATGTCACTGATGGTACCTTTTTCGAATATATCGATTCGCGGATTTATAGTGTTACACCGGTACGTGTGAAGTGTCTCTGAAGTGAAAAGTGAAATATTGATCTCATTAAAGAAGAAGAATACGTGTTCTAAATAAAGATATTACGATGTTCAGAAATTTATTTGACGAATTAACTCATCTTCAAACATATCGACGTGTCGATTGATATTATTTGCTTGGTGCGTGTCGTCTCTTCTAATTTTTGTCTCTGATCGACTACGTGGAAAAAGAAGACATTTGCTGTAAACCATTTCACATTAAGCAGGACAAGATCTTAACAATATCCTTCGAATGAATTCCAACTAACAAGTAGAGGTATCCAACGAAGTTTGACGTTTGTTGTCTATTGAATTAGTATCCTGCGGATAAAGGGAAAAGGTATAAAGACTTTCTATAGCATCTGAACGTGTCTCATTGAATACTACGCTGAAGGCTGGCTGATTCTCTGCTAGGTGGAGGGTTTAATAAGAGACAGAGCTGTAGGTCCGTTGTAATATCCGTTTTGTATAATCGCACTGCCGGTCCTCCTTTTATTTCTGGTAATTTTTCTCATCAGAGCACGGGCGCTCGAGTATCCCGTGGGACGCCCTGGGCAGTGGGACGCTCGTCACCCCACCTACTCCCTTTCTGTCCGTATGTCTGTCCATCCGTTCGTCCGTTCGTCTGTCTGACGGCGCGGGATTCAGAGAAACGTATTAATACGTAATCAGCCGGGAGCTGCCTTCGCTGTCCTGCTATGTTGCTTGCTTCTTCCGTTGCTCGTTGCGTATGCCATTGCTACTCCTCTGATGCCAAGTTGTTAATGCTGGTATAAGTGTGTAGAATTTACGCTCTCTTTTATACATAGCTTTAACGTTACAACGCTGTTTTCTCTCGCTACTCAGCTCGCTTCCTGTACGTTCCGCATCGTATTTTATATCGACGTTTTGCACCCTGTTCCTTTCACCTTTTAATTAATTAACGTATCTTAAATTGATAAGGGACAGGGAGATTGACGAGCACCGTTTCGCTTTCCGTCAGATACATTTTCAAGTTTCGTCGTATCGAATAAAATGTTAAAGTAGATAAAGCAGAATAAATAGAAAAAAGGGCAGTAAAATGTCCGTACGAGTGATAATGATATAACAGAAGATCCCGATTAAGGGAGTCGTGCGATTTTTTGAATTCCTCAAGCCTGAAATTTTACGAAGCGTACGGTTGTTGTAGGTAATGAGATCGTCGATAAAATTTTAAATTTATATAGAATTTTCATTGCATAAAATGTACATGATATGCTAGAAGATGTTGCAATGAATGTCAAAGTGCGCGAACTAATCGAACCTTGCAGAAGTCAGACTAGTTTTCGATTGTAATTGACCATTGAAATGATCAGATTAGAAATTTAAAAAATGGTTAGATTGTGACATGGACCCGCTTTCATTGAACTCCTCAATCGCTATTAGAAAGAGATCAATAATAAAGAAAGCAGAAAATATATCAAAGATATCACGTACTTCGATATTTCATAGGAATTCAAATTAGGCTACTGCATCGGAAAGGCGAACCTTATCCGAGAATTGTTGAAACTCCGAGTGAAATCCCTTAAAGCTGTGTTAGTCTCTCGCTCGAAAGCCGTTTCCTCTTTCTGTCTTTCCTGAGACGAAATATCCGCGGGCTAAGATGGCGTCCTTTCGAGGGCTGGTTTTGAAAGAGAAACAGACGAACGGAGCGAGACTGAGCGAGAAAGGAGACCGTTTGGTAGTTGAGGAAAGTGTACGGGTAGCAAGGAACCGTGGAGGGTCGACGAAGATGGGTATTTGTGTAATATTCCGTTTGTCTTGCCTTCAGAGCATCCGCTAATGTACACAACACTAGTACTGTAACGAAGACACTTGGCAGGGAGCAAGAGGCAGGCTACGACGATGCCAACCAGCACCGCTACTAAGATTGTTATTGTACAATTTGCTACATCTAAGGCACATCCCGCGTCGAGTGTGAGGGCAGCACCTTTGGACATCAGTCGGAGTATCACACAGGCCGTCTAGTTGCTCTTCCTTTTCCCCGCGTACTCAGCAACGTGCTACACATACACCTGGAAATTCTATTGTCCTAAATCGAGCTGCTGGCCTGACAATATTATATCGATTGACAAGTTGTCATATAATCTCTACTTTCCAGAAATGTGCACGATGATAAGCTCGCCTTGGACTGCCAAACGTCGTTCATAAATTAGACAGAATATTTTTCGTTCGATTGGACCGATGATGAGATATTTGGACTAAAGTTTCCCTGTTGATCAAGATCAAAGTGAAGTACCGGTATGCCATAGATCTAGGAGAGTGTGTCCAGATCAGAACCTAGGCTAACTTGCGTCTAAAGCGATAACGAAATCTTGCGAGGTTACCAACACGCAATGGAAATTTCCACGATAATTCGATAAAAACTAAGAGACTCGGGCGCAACAGGCGTGAAATCGGATTAAAGGCTGCGAGATTTCCAAGCGTGCCGCTAAAGCCGAGTAGAAAGTTCGCGTTGTTCCCGCGGAATTATGCGACCGGAAGTGGCTTCGTTTAGTCATATTTACTGATCTCTGCCACCTTTCATCTCCCATCACCTCCTTCTCCCACGAACAAGTTACAGAATTACGAGCATTTTGCGAGCGAATTGTGACTACCAGAAACTCTTGTTTGTGTGCGACTAGTCAATCTTCTGGGCATAAAGAGAGAGAGAAAGAGAGAGAGAGAGAGAGGGAAAGAGGGAGAGGGTGGTTCGGGGTGGCGGTAGTAAAGTGGCTGTTCTTACACAAATAAAACAGCACTTAGTACGAGTACTTACCCTCTCTCTCTCTCTTTCTCTCTCAGTTTGCGACGACACAGACAATGGGAATGTGACATGTGCCCGGGCTCCCTACAACAGCAGGTAACGCCGCGATACGAACTCGTATGCAAATCCACTGGAGTATGCACTTCAACTGAAGCTACAGAAGCATGAGTTTCAGCAAAACTCTTCGGTTAAATCAGAGGACGACCGTAATCACTCAATCCTCTCCGCGTCTTACTCTCACTTTTCGGGTATTAAACGCGGATTACCTCAGAAACATTGACAAAACGCCGCGAGAACCAGTCTGCATATTTTCTTGAAAAAATTATTATACTTTTCTTAACACTTTCGCAACTGCTATACATAATACTCGCATCGATTCTCTTCGACATATACTTGAAGGTGCTATATTATATCGAACTTGTTTAGGCTTGAATTCTGTTGCATCTGTACAATATAACAGCACGGAAGACAGTAAACGCCAAGTTGCGAAACAGTTAAGCAACAATTCGTACAATAGGAATCCACTAATTCTACCGATTGCCTATGATTTGTTAAATACAGCATCTCTGACAATATGTGTGTTACCACGAGAGCAGCCAACATTATTAAAAATGCGAAGAAAATACAATGTGAGACTTTGATGACTGCTATTAGAACGCCGACTGTAAAGAAACTGTAAACTGTACAACTTGAAGTGCGATATCCTTTCCTATGTCAAATACATTTTATTCTAAAGAAGAAACTACTCAGTTCGGTAGTATTATAGTTAGATAGGTTGAGCAATCTATGAGAAAAATGGCGAACTATCGTCATCGGAAGGACGGACGAGGGAACGAGATGACGCTGAAATGCCGTGGGCCGATTACTCGGCCACCCGAGTACAAACAGCAGATCGCTTCGTAAATGCATGAAACACGATATGAAATGCACGAGTTCGGACGTTTTGGCATCCGGACAAGCAGACAATCAACTCATCGAGGCGTGTGGATGCATTTTTATTATATATTATAGACTGCCCAATGCTTTCCTCCATATCGTACGTCACTCACGATGTCAGTCGCTAACGTACCGTCTCGAACGTATTTCACGTACCGGGTGTTCCGAAAATAGATTTAAAAAGAAAACACGTACGTGAACGAGTTCTTAATTATTCCAGCAAGAGTCATTTTGTTCAAGCGTAATTACATCTAGATGGATCTTGTATAGCTGTCTATACATACATTTGAAAGACTGTAACCTTCTTTCGTGGAATTTATAAATTGGATCGAATGGTTAAGCAATAACTGAAGTTTCATTGTTATTTGTGTGTCAATGTTTCTATATAGAAACAATGTGCATGTGTGTGGATAATTACCTGCATGTACAACTTCTCAACAAATTATACGCTAGCCGCTATCATTTTGTCGATCAAGAACGAACGAAGCTTACTCGTAATAATCTCTCTGTCACTTCGAAGTGACGATAATGTTAAGGTTGCAAGTATTTGCATATGGAAAAGGCGATCGATATATTTAGATCGGACAATCGGTCACTGGTTACTCAATGATTAAAAAGCAATTTTCTTCCCGCGAAACTTTTTTCCATAAGGCGAATATACCAAGCTTGAGCAATATATTTCTTGTTAAATATCGAAGAACAGATCAACCAAATCGACCATTAAATGCTTAACAAAAAATTTTCCCTTATAGAAATATACATACTATCTCATGACGAGGATGTACTGAGGATAAGACTGAGCAACGTTCCCTTGGTCAAATGCCCAATAATAGATGAAGAAAACATACTCGATAATTTATAAATTCCATGATGAATTTCTTTTTCAGGAAATGGCTCTCTCGATAACGTCGATGTACCTAGCAATATTTCTTTAAATATCTCCTAACAACGAACAGACCGCTTGATAATTAAAAACCAATTTCTTTCCAAACAGGTAGCCTACATAATTATAGAAAAGGAAGCAACATTCCTTTGATCGAATGTTGAATGACAAATCAATCAAACAGAGCGCTCTATTAAAAAGCAATTTCCTTTCAACTAGCTAAACTAACTGTACACAACTGAGCGATATTCCTCTGGTCGAATGTCGGCAGATCAATCGAATAAAACGCTTGATAATTAAAGAGCAATTTCTTTTCCATAAACTAATCTAATCGTCAATCAAGTATGGAATAGCAGATCAGGCAAAATAGCGATAAGTAAAGAACCAATCAGCAAACCAAACGATCAACGTAAAACTGGTATAGATTATTACAAGATTTCGGGAAGGATTTGATTTATTGCCCAACACCCAGTATAGATTTCGGATATAGGTGTATCGAGCCGTATCTGGCTATATCAACCGTACACATAATTACCATCTGATAGAGTTCGTTGTCTGTCGGGAGGCTGATTTCATACTTGTTCTTGTTGCCGACCCGTCAAAGGTATCCCCGTGGCGGTAGGACGGTCAATCTCGGATGGGGACCCAAGGGCCGTATGGGCTCCTTCTCCCGTCTCGACCAATCACCGACCCTTTACACTCACCCGTACCATCGAGCAATCGTAAGAGAAAAAAAATGTTGCGATTAGGCTTGCTCCAAGACGATGCATCAACCAGTTCGAGAGCCTCGGCCGCTTCGATGGCCGATCGAAATTCACTCAACTCCAACCGAGCAAAGACAACCCTCTCTGACCGATCAATTCAGTTTATCAGTTCCCGATTTGATAGGTTTCCGTATCTATTCTAAATTTTTATTACAGGCCAAGGTGTGATTTCTGTTTTGAAAAAATTACTTTCACAGTTTTTATTCTGGTTTAGGAAATATAAATTTATCGATGGAACATTCTATCGGTGAATGATCCTGGTCATGCGAAGTTATCAGAAAACATAAATAACAAAGAGACTGTGTTCTTTTAGGAATAGCTAAAACGAAAATAAAAACTGGTCAGCAATGAGCAGAGAAGAAAGTAATCTATTGTGGTGATTCATGGACTCTTATAAATCATACGAAGAACAAAACCAGGAATTAATATATGAAATGTAGTAAATGAATATTTGAAGAAAATACAGAGCCAGAATGTAGATTATTTTTCTAGAATAGAATCAATTTTTTTTCGAGGAATTAGCAAAGTTGAACAGTATTCCTTTGGTTAAGTATCCAATAGCAGATCAATCAAAATAGTAATAAATAAATGGCCAATTAACGAAATTTCAATATACGATTGTAAGAGTAGGATAACCAAAGTAAATAAATTTCTCAGCGACGTACGAAATTTTATCTAGAAAAGTTTGATGTTACTGGAATTCTATCATTCCCACGTCGGCGGACTGAGTCTGAAAGACGCGCCTTCATTGAAATCGTCGATGTAACGCAATCAACGTAACACCTGTCGAAAATGCAGATTTACGGTGCAGCTGCTTCCGCCGGCACAGACAAGCAATAATTCCAGGGGAGATCAAGAACTCGTCCATAATTTCGTCGCTTCTTCTATTCCCTTCCACCTCCTTTTCTGTCCGCTAGATAAGGTCTCGCTCTTTTTCGTTCGCGCAGCGAAAAGTATTGTTTAATCAAAGTACGTCAAAATATTAGGGCTCTAACCTATTGCTATTCCCTGTGATCCGTGTCTGAGAAATCCTCCCACTGCCTCAGGCTCGTCGACATTAACACAGGCAGTGGTCTATCTTCTATGCAACTGGTGCATTTAATCGCTTGTACCGGGTAGGCGGTTCCGAGAAAAGTGTTAGGTTCAGAAAAGATTAGGTTCATTAGTTTGGTGTACAGTGGCGAACAAAAGTATTAACAGACATTAAACTTTCTAGTAAAATTTTGGATTGAATGAATTCTTCAATTTTGCTTCCAATTTTCTTTCATTCCTTTCGTATTAGCTGAGTTGGACGAAATATTTTGCATTTGTCGGTGCAAAAAAATATTTCATCGATGTTTAGATGGAAATCTATAATATTTTATAATATCCGTAAAAATAATTATCAAGGATTTTGAAAAAGATTCTGTTATCAGAAAAGACGTTTCTCTGGTTTGCTTATTTATTTCTAATATAGCGCATAATAGTATGGCTGTAAGAATAATTAGTTTTCTTTTTTGCAATTACAGCACAGCATTATCGAGCTTTAAAATATCTAGAATGAAATCATCCTCTGGTGTTTTACCGTCAACAATGTGAATTGCATCTTTTATGGTCTGTAAGTTTTATGCGTTTTTCATTAGGACCAGTGCAAGTGGCTTTATTATGTAGCAGTCACTTCCGCAGCTGTATTACTAAATAATCTGATCATCTTTAGGTAATCAGATTTTCGAGGTGTTACGTGCAGTGACTGAGGCACATCCTCTGTTCTATTAATTGTAACACATCTACTCAATTCTGTTTCACAAAAATATTGCTAACCTGGCTGTATCTTTCTTTAAAAACGATGTACTAATTGTGCTAAGAGAAAACTGTATAAAACTATCAACGACTAAAATATAAAATTCTTACAAAGGAAATCAAAATGAAAAATGTACGAAAAAATACTTAATATGTAAAAAGAGATCTTTACGAAAGGTAATCCAAATTTCTAAAAATGTATCGTTGTATTTATAAAATTTATCAAATTTCTATGAAAAATTGCAAGTTAGTCATCTTGACCACCGTGGTAGTTGTGATATTAGAAAGAAACGTAACTCGATGTTTGGAAATTTATTCGGTTGTAAATCAGAACGTACAGGTCTATCTCGACACGTCACAATGACAAGCAACCACGCGTGTGCGAACACATCCCCCTTTACAGAGCCAAAAGACCTATCGAGGCAACGTTTGTCACACGCATGAATTCTTTTGTTATGATTTTGTCAAGCCATTCATCGGTCTGCATTCGCTTCGATGGGGCCAAGTCTCCCACGCGTAACACCTATGGAACCTGTTTTCTTCTTCCATCAGCCAGATGAGGTGCCGAGATGAAAAAAAGAAAGAAGAAAAAAAAAAGAATCGAAACTTATTTCGGCTCCCTCGAGCGGAAAGCATCTTTCTATCGAGTGCTTTGCACTCTGGATCCACTTCACCGGCTTTTCACAGTAGCTTGAACTACGACCTCTGTGGAAAGGTAAAGTATAATCTTTCGCTACGGAATATGACAATTTCATAGAACTATATAAAATTGCAAGTATAATATATTTCTTTGAAGTTCTCTTATCAGAAGCGGATAACGATAAGGCTGCCGAGCGAAGAGAAGATAATTCGAATGGTAATTGCAGAACGAGTTAATCTTTCAAATTGGTTCATTTTAAACGAGCCCTGCCGAGGGAACAAAACATCACCTGCCGCTCGATGACGATCACGAGGAGGCGGAGGACTATTGTCGGCCGCGTCCGGTTTTATACGAACTCCATTGTCCCGGACTTATATTTATTCATTAACAATTACCGGCTACTCGCAATACCTTGTGTTGTACGTTTGATCGCAGCTGTTTGTCAATGAGCATCGCCATATCGTGACTGCATAAAAATTGAAATATATATCACAGCACAAAGGGAAAGAAAATTCAACGAAGGCAATTACGTTGCATCTGAGATATCCGCTGCAATTTTAATAATATCTATCGAAAGTGAAAATCGATGTATTGGACAGAAGAAAATAATCTCTGAACCGAGATTAAAGTTGAAAGGAGAATTTATGGTTAAGTCATCCATAAAAGGGTAGATCCAGTAGTGTCTCCGAGGAAAATAATCTTTCGAGAACTCGATGTCGAACTGATACCTTTTCCACAGACTTTTGTCAAAGAATTTCTATTCGTTGTAACATTTTGTTAGATACTCGTGAGAAATCAGGGATATTCTTTGGGGTATTTACGATTAACCTTGCTTCGTACACATCGGGTTTTGTTTGGGCTACCATTAACCGGTTCCGTTGGAGTATCTAGCGATTCATCTTCTCCAAATGTTTGAAAAAATTTTCAAAATCTGATTTTCACAATGTGCAATCAACACAAAATTCAGGAGAATAATGGAGCAGTACATCTAGGAATTAGTATAGAATTTCTGTTAGTGTCATTATTTTGCTAGACGAAGGATCTAAATAGAACGATTATATCGTTAGAAAATCACCAAATCTGTTATATCTCGGCATTAACCTCTTCAAGAATACTGCTAAGTTTGATGTATATATGAAATTATTTTAAATAAGTATAGATCTACAATCATAGATAATTGTACGAAATCCTTTAACAAGTACTTAACCGTAACATGCAATTCCGTGTACGCGTATCACTTTCTCATAAACAAAAATACGATTATCTTCTACCTTAAATAAATTTTTTCCCGAAGAGACCAAACGACATATTCCGTCAATGGCTAACTTAAAACTTACGTTCTTTCGTTAATCCACTGTATCGTTATACAAAAATACCAGTAATTTCTTGTCCGTGGCATACATTATCAGCAAGATCTGTCCATTACTTGAATTAACAGATGAACGCACATGGGAATTCAGTTGAAGCTTGGGTAGAGGGAAGAGAGAGGTGCAGTTCGGCTGAACTGTTCGGGAAGAGCACCGCCGACGGGTGCCGATCAATTAACTAATGATCGCTAATTAACGTTCCCCCAGGGCGGTAATACCCGATAACGCCGGCTCGACGCACCAGCCTTACGTTAACCATCGCTCGTGGAGCCGGAACAATCTTGGCGAAGGCCTTAGTTTGAGTTTAACCGTGGCTCAGCACCGTGCTGAGTAATCAAACAATTACGAGGGGGTGAAAGGTGGTGGTGGCGGTGTTGGATTGGTGGGGGGCAGGGATCGCACCACGGCGGCGGCGGCAGCGGCAGCGGCGGTGGCTTTCAACCGTTCACAGTCGAATCTTCCTGAAATGCAGAGAGAATGGACGAAACGAAGGGCGAAATCGGACTAGGAACCGAGAGACGGTTACCAGTCGAACTCGAAGCGCGTACGAAGACAGCGATTTCAGCAAAATAACGCTCGCCGATCGATATGATCGTCGACCAGAATTCGGCAACTCGCGGAATACCGTCTAATTGACTGTTAAATTATCGCCGCTAAGAATTCGAAGCCTCTTCTGTTTCCACTTTCCACGTACCTTTTGTTCAATGGTTTGCCTCGTTTCCAGGTTACGGCAAGACTTCCAGCTATGCACAGTTCGGTTCTATGTGTAACGAAACTTTGGTAAGAGTTTGGTTTGGCTGAAGTTCCAGATAGTTTGAAGAGATATTTGTATTTTAGGGATTGCAAAATGTGTTTGCAATCACTTATTGTGTAACTGATTGCGTTCCACATTAGCTAATTGTATCTGCAAATTAATGTATCGTATCTTTTTGCACGAAGCTTTAACGATGTCAAATCTTTGGTTTTGTTGATTAATACATTTGTCACTGGGTTTGTCGAGAAGAATTAGGTTCTACCTAATTCTTTTAACATGCCCGGCGTGTTTAGTCAATTTTCACGCTCGACCACGAAAGTACAGTACTTCTATGCTGATGTTCGACGTTCACTGAATAGTTTTGTAACGTGCTTGTAAAAAACATATATAGAAAGAATTTATGTATATCTAAAACACCGACCACGAGCTTAGCAGAGTTAAAAAATAGGAAACTACATTTTACATTAAAAAGATTGGTTTCAGTATCCACACGAGTTAACCCTATTTTATTTTTCGCAGCGATTGTTGTAAATTTTATAAATTTTTATGCTCGACCCCTAACAATCTACAGACTGTTTTAATCCGTACACTCGAACATTCGGATCCATTATATCGTTTATAACCTAATACTTGCATATTTATAACACAACTTAAAGATTAGCAGGGAAATTAGATTTCAAGGAGGTACGTAGTTCGTAGTAAGAAAATGCCGGAAGGAAGGGCCGCAGGAGAAGCGATGCAGGAAATATACGTAGTACGATACAATGTGCGAAAGGTGAAGCTAATAAGCCACGAAGCCAAGTCCACTTGCGGCTAATCCAAGGACAGAAATGGCCGGTGCTCCCTTTACGGCTCGTAAAACTTTCGAAAGAGGCAGGAAGGAAAGCAGCAACCGAGAAAGTATTCGCACAAAATTGAAAACTGGACGACATGCATATTCATGGTGGTAGCTTTAATATATGTTTTACGGCTTCTGCTGGTTCTCCCTCCATCACGGTTTTCCTCTTCCTGTCTTTCAATTGCCACTTTCTTCTAAACCGTGGCCACTCATCATCCTTTTCCGAACAAAATCTTCGAAGTGCTCAACATTTTTAAGACTTTAGAAACTTTGTACGAACATTTTTGACAAGTACCGTATCTATAAATGAGTTAAAGTATAATTTAATTGCAAAATGTCTGGATGAAGGATGACTTTGACTATGGAAGAATAGAATGAAATGTCATTGATCGAAACACCCAGTATGAAAAATCATTACATGCGTGTGCAGCTTTCCTCTTTTTCCCTTACTTTCTTCTTTTTTCTTTTTTTTAACTGAACATTGTTCAGATTCTTAATCACTGTTAGTCAAATATATTTCTCGTGTATCCTGTGGCTTTTCAAAATCGACGTCTTTTAATACCAAACCTGAAACTCTGTATTTCGATTCTAAAGATTTGTCCCGAAAACCGAAGAAACAGAAAATGGCGACAATAACTCAAGGATTTTAATCGACTCCACAATGACGTTTATTCCAATGGTATATCCGATAAATAAATTAGATTGATAGGAAAGTCGAAATGCTGAAAAGGTAGTGAAAATGAGAGAAGGGGAGGGGGGCAGTAGACGTCTCTTGAAAGCAGATTTTAATCGAGAGTCAAGCCGAGACAACGAATTTACGATCCAGCATGGCTCTTTAGCAACTCGATTTAAGGCCGTTCGTCGAACCAAACGATGCGGTAATTAACATAAAGTATTAATAACGATTCTATCGCTGACGGTTCTCTTTTTTATGCCGAAGCTCTTTTTCCACGGTTTATGCGCCCATTAGATTTTACGATCGCACCGAAAAATAGCCGAACGATGGTGCGTAGGGGGTCCCAGCATTCATCCTTTTTTTTCTATCCTATTCACCTTTCTTCTGGTGTCTTTCGTTTTATCCACCTATCGCCTATTTATTCTCGCACTTTCACTGTATCAACGCTCGAACAGAAACACGTGTTAAGCAAATTGAAAACTGATAGAAGAGCAGCACACAGTGATTTTTTGTATAAAATGTTCATCGAAAGTATAAAATTATAAAATTCATACAAAGTTCCAAATTGGAATAATTTTAATTATAAAAATCTAGCCACGTATCTTGGAGAAGCGATTATCTTTTCATTTTCTAGATTCGACATTCTATAATAAAATTTCACATTCTTAAATGGAAGATATAACATTCTCTTTGAAAACAAAGCAAACTTGATCTACAACTCTACCAGAGTGTTCGAATACGAATGAATCATAGCGTATATACTACATTATTGCTGAATATAAGAGAATCTCGAAGCATTGACTGTTATCTGTGAGAAAATGGATAAGCACAAAGATATTCTACTATTTTTTACCGACTATCCACGAGAACTGAGTTATGAGAAGATCGCTGTAGGTGGTCTTACGCGAGATAATCGAACCTCAAATAAATAACTATTCTTTCCAGCTCGAAAGCTATTCTTTTGTACGTACTATTCTCTTGGCACGTGTTTATACCTGGCAGATGTTAAATAGCATTTAATCATTAGCATCATTACGTTATTTTTAGTGAAAGTGATTCAACGTGTAATGAAGAATTATTCAATTAACTAAAAGCAGCAGTTTAACCAAAACGTGTAACAAATTCCAATTAATTTTAGTTAAGGCAAGATATAATGATTCTGATGGTTGACTGGACCAAGATCGCTGTCCACTTCATTTTCGATTCGAAATATCAGCAGGTGGGCATACCTGACAGCTGTACAACTCGACATTCGTTCACGGTATTATTAGCATTCACAAAAATGCAGACCAGAACGGATCGATGCCCGAAATTAGCTGTCCAATATTAATTAGCTTTTAGTCTAATTGCGATTTTATTTATCCAACCAAATGGGAAACCGAACCGATCGAGATCTCAATCTCATAAAATATAATTAATAGACGAATTCGAAGTTTGGGAAAGTTACGAGTTTGGGAAATCAGTTAGTCAATCTATAAAGAAACATAGACAGTCTAAGAATCTGAGAAAATTAAATTTGGAAGAAAAGTGATAAAACTAAATTTATAAATCCATATAAGTTTTTCTTCCAACCATTAGTGTCATCCGCGCTATAATAATTAATTAAACGCATTTGGAAAGTGAAAATATGACACTACGAAAACTTTGTCAGCACCAATAAATATAGAATAAAATATAGAATAAAATATAGAAATTTACACGAAAAAGTACAACTGGTATATTAAGTAAATTTAACATTAACTACGTTAAGTAATTTACGTCATCAGTAATGCATTTTTGTAAAATCTTTAAATGAAATCCTCTCGTACGCATAACGTAGTATAAGTGGCCCTAGAAAATATTAAATTTTCCAATAAATTTATCAAAACTCTATAGATCGTTTATATAGAAATAAAATAATTGTGTACTGTTGTTAGTTACCAAGGAAAATAGAGTTAGAAAATGAACAAAAATGGACTTATTATACTCGTATATTTGCCGCGTAGTTTTCAATTTGTTTATAACCTTGAAGTTTGCATCTAATTGTCCCTGTTTCGATCAGTCAGAGAGAATGTTACGGAAGACAGTGGTAGAGCTTGATAGAGCAGCCATACATATCTCGGTCACGGAAAGAGCAACCGGGAATTTTTCTCATGAAAAGGACCCGATAATGCGTCACGACATTTTCCGTCTATCCGGTGAATCTTCTTCGTGGAATAAATATGTAAATAGGAATTTCTCGTTTCTCTCGCGGCCGCGCACAAGACTCGCGACAATCTTGACCTCTCCTGCTCGTAGCTGGTGTCTTCCTCTTTGTTCAAGCCTGGCTTTCGCTCTTCTCTCGCCAATGTCTCGTGGAAAGACGTCGAACGCCGCTACTGCGTTCTACCTGCGATATCAGGCCCGGTCTCCCTTGAATAATTCAACGTGCACGCTGCTGCCGATTTGCAAACGCGGATGGAACATCGATACTTGTACGTACCAATGTATCCCGAACTTTTGAAGACGTCCAGAAACTGAATTGTTGCTGTGGGAAGCTCTAAAGGCTACTCGCTCTGTCAGCCATTGTTCGTGTCGAACGATCGTATAAAAGAAAGGAGATGGAAAAGATGAAAGGCAAACGTTTTTTCACGATGACCAGACTCTATATAATACATGTCCAACTGAATATTGAAACTTATTAACGGAATAGACAATCGACTGTTTAAATACTTTTGTAATCTCCACGATTAAATATCCTGTAATTTCTACGTTTATTTTCAAATTTGTTTCGCAAACTTCGCCGCAAACTTCGTGTTAGCGTAATTTCAAAGTATTTCGTATAACGAACATAATATATCCATAAAAAGTGTTCATAAGCGTCCAAATACTTTGGTAAACTTTATCTGTACAAAAAATAAAATATCAGAAGAATATCGATCGTCGGCAAGAAAAACAAGGTAACATCGCTTATCATGGGAAAACAGGATACGTCCTCTCGAGTATCGCGTCTTTTCGGTATCGCGTGTCTTCGTATAGCTGATGGCGGTTTCGCGATCCTGCGCTACTTAACAAACTTACCCTTTAACCCCCGCCGTCTGGGCCAAGCACCGGTGCGGGGACGCGGAAATTCTTAACGCTGTTAAGATATGTTAATTTTGTTTACCTATAAGCTATTAAAGGGGTCCTAACGTGCTTAAAGCTAAATCAGTTTAGTTTTCGCCGGATGTGTTCACGGCAGATCCACCGGAATACGGCGTGCACAACCTCGAAAGGTATTTCGCGAGGCAAGTCGGGGAGGCGTAGCCTTCCGCGACAGAATTTACCACAGCAAGCCTTACCAACAGCACGGCGACGAGATCTTATCGGATATCTCGACGATGTTTCGACAAACATGCAGCTGGTTATCGAAATTTCAAATTCGCCACGGATTTGATATGCTGCCGAACTTACGTTAAAGATGGATTACACGTGACTTTCTACCGTGATTTTACCAAAACCAGCGAGATTATCGCTGTTTGCTGATTGAAAAGTGGAAAGTTTCTGCTCTGGAAGATTTATTAACAGCAATGATATTTATGAAGATCAGAAGTTGATGGAAGTAACTGATTTGACACATTGATAGAAGACTAAATAACAAAAAGCAAGAGTAGACTGCAATAAGATGGAGGTGATAATAGAAAATAATTTGCAGAATCATTAGCAAAAGAATTGTATCTGTAATTGTATGTATCTGCATTTAGATTTGGGAAAAAGATAATTCATCGCAGTGTTTCATAAATACTTCAATTTCTCTAAGCTTTACAAAATTATAGAAATCAGATGGCAGATAAGATAGTGACAATAAAAGTATTGAGCAAATCCTTGTGATTCTTCTCCATAACTACGATATTAAAAAGTAAGATTCATCAAGGTAAGTTGATCGATAGAAGACGAGTTTCATTTATTATTTCGCATTAATTTTTATGTATTAAAAGAAACTTCGTTCCATCTACTGATAAATAAATAGATAAAATATCTACTACTATTTCCATAGATCACAAGAAAAGTGTACAAATAAAGATCGACGAGAATTAGTTTACAGCTGGCGGTATTTCGATTCACGAAATCGACAAACGAGAAAATCTTTGCACGGGTACAGCTACAACTTTGCAGCTGCGCTTATTACTAATCCACGGCAGAACAATTTAGGTGTTTGCCATTACTAATAACCTGGCGAGCAAACGCAGCATTATTAACAGGTTCGCAAACATCTTCTGTATTAGTGATCTCGTCCCCTATAACCTACATAGTCTTTCTGTGCACCGATTTTCCACCATCGCCGCCCACACGCCAACCCTTATTCCGATCTCTTGTACAGATATTTGCCGTGTCTACACCGGCCAAATTATCTCCGGCGATTTGAAGATAAAGGATTTTCACCGGTGCCGGAGATACACGGCGCTCTCGCTTGGATGAAGCCTGAGAATCAAGTGCTGATAACTGGCTTCGCTAGTAACTAACGAGATTACCAGACTGTAGTGACGAATCTGAGAATCACATACTTTTAACATTTTTCACCGCGTGATTCTCACGTATTCTACGTAACACCGTGGTACTTTCGGAATATTTTAAAGATATTCATAGTTAACTATTCCATCAGACTAATGAAATACTCAATTATTACATATTTAATATGTGATTTGTAATAAGCGATTAATACACGCTATAAGAATTTACAGTTTTTTTTAAAATATTAAGATTAGTTATTTTTTATGTAGAATACCATTAAGCCATTCCGTTATTATAAGCATATAGATCGTTTCATTGTTTCATTTGTAGCGTAAAATAGCTCGTTTCTGTTTGAGTAGAATGATCGAATATGTAAATATAGGAATATTTGTTATCTCTGATCCTAGTAATTGATATAATTACGAATAAATTTATTAAAACCACGAAATAATTATCGTATCAGCGGAATTTATTTTCATTTATCACATAAACTCGTCTTCAACAGAACCGAAACGATGCAGCAAACAACACCGAGCTCACGAAATAAATAACTTATCACGTGCAAGATATTCGATAACCCTGGTGACAGGTTAATTCGTCTCTTCCCAGTGAGCAGGTCAAAAGTGCTTGGAAAATTCTAGTGCAACCTCCCCGCGCTATTTATAAATCATCGATGGATATTAATAACAGATCGACGCGCGACACATGGCACCGAGCGTATTTTCCAACTTTATTTCTGCGACA
This sequence comes from Bombus vosnesenskii, assembly GCF_011952255.1. Taxonomy (NCBI): domain Eukaryota; kingdom Metazoa; phylum Arthropoda; class Insecta; order Hymenoptera; family Apidae; genus Bombus; species Bombus vosnesenskii. Next base: position 908,577 of record NW_022882923.1, read on the forward strand.
GGAACGACATCCCGCCGTGAATCATTTTGACGGATGCTTCTGCATTTTGCGGCAAGTTGATGTTAATTCTCTCGAACAAGCTGAGAAGGAACAGTTACTATTTCGACATATTTGATCGCTATGGAGAAAGGATTGCACGAAGTGTTCTGGCATTCTCGAACTGGCACGTCAAGATTTATCAGGCATCAGAATAGGATCAAGCTTGTCGAGCGAGCGTAGCCGTGAATATTCGTTGCCTACACAGGATTACGAAATAGTCGGGACGACCCGAAGCGGATTGACTCACTGACAGTTTTTGGCGCGACGCAGTTTGTTTCGCGGAGTCGAACACGGACTGCATTAATATTCTGGCAACGTCGTCAAACAGAGCAGTTATCCCGTTCCCCGTGCTTTCCTCTTTCGTCTTCTCCTCTTAATCTCTGCTTGCCTCTTTCGCTACACAGTCGGCCTTTCCTTTGCCTTGCAAATCTTTCCGAGAACGCGAAAGTTTTTTCGAATACGCGACCGTCTTCTTGCGCTCGCGTGATTCTTTTACGCGCAAGGACGATCGATTTTGCAAATTCACGTGGAATTCGTGTTAGTTCGGCCCGCGAGAGTTAAGATAATATAGAAGCTGGAGATGAAAACAGAAGGAAATAAAAGCGACGAGATATCGTAAAGATACATATTACAGAAGCGTTCGTCATTTTTCATAAAATATTGCTCATTCTACTTGACAATTCTAGTCTTAATTAACTATCAGAAACCCGGATTAATGCGCAATTAGGACAATTTCCAACATTGTTAATAACATCGAGTCGTTCTGAAGTTATAAAAGAGGTGATGAAACGCTTAGTAATTGAATACGTAGTAAATAACATTGAAATATCATTTGAAGAAAATTTAAGAAAATGAGTCAATTAAGCCGAACAGATCAAAGTTGCACGATAAAGTGGAAGAAGATTAAAGAAGTACACCATCGAGTAGATTCACGAATTTCAAAATGACAGTAAACCGAACGATCATGAAACGTGCACGTGTATTTCGGGTTTCGTGAGTCATATGAGATGACGTTATCGTGTTTGGATCATACACCACGGAGCGAGTGTAGTCAAGAGTCAATGCCAGAAATAATGTTACTACATGAGCTTTGCTAGAGTCGGGGGTGATGTCCTAACAGCATCAGTTAACGAATTATATTTATCCAGTCGGGACTTCAATGTCTTCTTATTCCTATTACTATGTCTTTCCTTTTGCTCTTTAACTTCGTTTCATCCACAGAAGTGCTACTTATACTTATGGCAGCTATTGTAGTTCTAAGTTGAGAGAAGGATATAGTTAATTATTCCAAATACCTTGTATAATATTACAATATTATACTATTTACATATTGACATTAATCGCAAAATTGGACCGTAAAGGCAGTTTCTATGTTAAGTTAAATTAAAAATACCATTGGACTTCGACAATTCGACAATTAATCCACCTAATATAGATTTTTATAAAATTGTTAAGAGAAAATCAATTTTCCTTTGTGCAAACACAATCAGACGAAATATATTCATACGTATCAAGTAAAATATCGTTTGAAATTCTACGGATCATTGCGGTTGCTCAAGGGTTAGAACTAACTGGAAAAGAACACTCTAACAAAATCTTATCCAAAATTCAACGATAAGATCTTCCAACTAAAGGAACCATCCCTTAAATCACCGTCTCTTCGAAATTCTAATTTTCATGCTCCAGTGATAATACCAACTTACGTTTGGTGGAAGGCAGAGGTCGGTAGGAATCGAGTGAACCAGATACACGCGAACGAAGGAATTGAAAAACTGAATACGGCGTATACGGATTTGTTATCCCCCCGATCACCAGCAGGCTCGAGACAAATGCGCCCTCCCACCCCCCCGACCCAGGGGGTAGGGGGCCGTACGGGGGTCGGTGATAAACAGTGTCGCTCATTCACAATGGCCGGCAAACACGCATTAAAACGGACTAATATGAAGTGTATTAATGCGAGCGGCATTGTCTAACCCATGGTGTACATGGCTACTGTCGTGGAGCCTGCCTTTATCCCACCGTGGGGGGCCTTGCGATGCTTACATACGTATATAGGCCCCCTCGATATACCCAGTGACTTTTTAAAAGCCGCCGCAGCAAGGAAAATGCATTCTTCAATCTCTTATGAATGGGCCAACTCATTCTCCAGGGATTTTAAATGAATTGACAAGTTTTGCACTGGAGGAGCAGATGGACGCGTAAATACTCCAAACTAAAACATGTTATGGAAGTATTAAAGAATTGTGAAAATTAATTCGCAAAGAAGACTAACAAATTAATTCGATTATCTATCGTATAAAATGTTTACCTTTGGTTCGTAGTTTTAAAGTTTCAGGTCGCAGGTCTCTGAATACAAATTGTTTGTGTTTCGATGTTCTGCGATGGACACAGTGCTAGAACGTTTAATAGATCGCTTGGATTGCTTAGCAGATACTAGAAAAATCGTGCAGCAAGCGTTTGAAGTTAAGGCATAAGTTGCACATATGCAATAGATATGCAATGCAAGTATATACGATGTGCAACTGATTTATTCGCTGTAGGAGGAAAACCTCCAGATCTACCATATTTTTTTTAATAGAAAACGTATTGTCCTCCTTTTTCTACGACGACAACTCACTATCAATAATTCTTCTACGGTACAATATAAATACACCAAAGGAACTGAAATAGTCGAATATAAAGCGAGGAAAAGAACTGTTGCAAATGAATGACGAAGTGGAGCAGTGGAAGACAGACATTAAAGTGTATTCCAAGAAGCGTTCAAGTACAAGGTTACGAGGTACACCCCGTATGGGACCAATCGCAGGGTAGTGCTGCAAGCTAGTTCTGCCCACTGGTCTAAATTATGGGGTCGCTGTCCAGCTCGCCACGCATAAATGATTGCCCGTGTTATGTTAAACATCCAACAACGGAGAGCCCCGAGAGCTCACCCACACGAAACATCCGATGAAGGTGGAAGAGAAGCTGGATAAGGGAAGAAGAGAAGTGGAGGAAGAGGCGAACGTTATTTATCTCGAGCAGTCGCACGAGCAAGGATTTTGAATAATTCCTGGTCGGCGGAAGAGGTCGAGGATCTTGCAACTCCAGGCCACTTCGTATTGTCCATAAATATTCTCCAGTCTGCAAAAAGTGTTCGACCACGGGCCACGCGTGCAACATCACATTTTCGTACCTCACATTCTCATCCTCTATCCTCAATTTGCTCTTCCTGACAGATACAGGGCATTCATCTTTTGTATTATACAATTCTCGAAGCTGCAACATGTTGCCGCGTTTTTCCTCACATTTCGGAATCTCGAAAACGTCTCAATAATTTTCGACACGAATTTTTATATCAGTTACGTTTTTCCTAGTGCGTTTATAGATCAGGATGAAGAAGAGTTCTGTCTATTTTGGGATTTCCTAAAATCACTGTAGGATTTGTCTGCTGTTGAAAAGTTGAACGACAAACTATTCTTTATAACAAAGTGTATCGTAGGCTTTGTATTGTATACGAGACAGGTAGAAAAATTTACAATGAAGACAGTCTTCTTTAGATGAATTAGTTTAGATCATTGTAAAACTTTTTCACAGGAAAAATGTTGAATACTGAGAACTAGACTACAAAGGCATTGAAAGAATATTTAACTAAAAAAGAATGAAAAAATCATCATCAACGGAATAGGTAGGAGACAATCATCAATAATGAAAGATTAAATAGTAGAACTTTTAATTAGACTTCTTTTCTTTCTGAGAATTTCCTATCATCGGTCTAATGTTTTCCAAACGAACCGATCTTAATGTATCTTCCAAATAGGAGCGTAGAATATGATCTTTCCACTGATTGTGAGAATAGACGGTTCTATCGCGGAAAGTGCAACAATTTGCTGGACACACGAATGCCTCAGAAACAAAAATACAGTTGGTGATCGACTCAGAGATCGGTCGGTCAGTGACCAACGAGGAAAAAGACATATTAGAGACATCATAATGCCAGGGCGAAGCTGTGTTCCAATTTATAACCGGATGATATCGCGATAGAGTCTCAGGTTCGAGGCATTGTGTTCGGTAGGGTTTCGTTCCTGATGTTACACCGGGCATCGACTGGGTGGGGTCTTGGTGCCTTGGTGGCCTGCCACAAGGTATCCTTTTGATATCCTGTTAACTAATGCCAGCTATTCGTTACAGACGAATAACTCAAGAGACGTATACGTTTTCCGCTTAAAGAATACTGCCGCGTTTCATGAACGATTCGACACACTCGAGTCCTCGTTCGAAGATTCTTCAAAGTCTATCGAAGTATTGTTCTTTGGGATATCGATCTTTTCGATCCAATATCGGAATAAAGCTTCACAATTTTATATTCTTCACGTGTATTCTATTTTATTTTAAAGTATTTGTTGGAAGTCATTGCGACGAACGTTATTTGTATTCTCTATTAATTTCTTTCAATTTGTTTATACAGATAAGCACAGTTATTTGGAACAGAGTTGAAACATAATAAAATACGTACGTATTCAAGTACGAAGTATTATCAAAACCTCCTTTACAACGTTTTATCTGAATGCGACGTAAAAATAATCTCACAGAGAAAAGGACAAGGTAAAAAGAACTTGAAAGACGCATAGATTAACACGTGCAAAGCAAAGGAAGAATGTAAAGAAGTATATATAAAGCTTATGTAATATAGTGGGTGAATGAAGGGAAAAAAATCCTGGTTACAACGAGCGAGAAAAAGGACACCACGATGAGATATGAAGTTGAATCCACGAGATTCTTATTCATGAAGGAATACTTATTTTATACAGGAGATAAGAAAAATCTACATTATTGGTAAATATGTATTGCATTTATCGTGGCACGTCAAGCAGGAAATTGACCTGCACCTCTCTAATTTCATACGTCTCGACTGATATTTTAATATTGCAATCATTGCACTAATTCAAAATAGTACATCGTCTTACAAATTTTAAATCAATTAATCCTACTGAAGCTTGAAATGAAAATTTCTTCTAGAATTTCGCTCTTCAATGCAGATTATTCTAGCTAAACTAGTATACTTGAAAAACTTCTGCATTAATTAGAGAATTACATTCCAGATAGATACTCTAATAAATTGTCTTAAAAAAAAAAAAACAATCGTGACATAAAATAATCATTCCGCAGCATAACAAGCTTGCAAGATTAATTAAACTGCAATAACTCCACCTATAGCATTTCAGTCTACATTAACCCACATTTTTCAGAGGTTTTTCAAAATAATGTAGTATTATTTCTCCCTCTATCTAGGGTACGAGTCCAATCATCAAAAGAAAAGCATAGTATTGCGTGATAGCAGTTTCTTAGTGGATAGGTACTTACCTTGCAATTACTCCTCTGGAAGAATGATAAATATATCTGGGTTGCATAAACCTGAACCGCCGCCATTTCTCTTTCCACGGCATCAACGATCTCCAATACGCTTTGCGACAGGTGAATCGGCCAAAGAGTGCACCCTTTACAGCAAAAGAATTAATCGGAACGACGGCACAGAACGTGATCCCGTCAGGTTGAGTCCAGGAGTAGAGGATCGTGCTGGAGGGGCAGGACGAGGTTGGTCAAGTCCTTCCTTGTCGGGATCACTCTAGTAGGCGGTACCAACGTGGCCAGGCCTACCTCTCTTCTGACTCGGGTGTAACAATGGATCTGCAACAATATAAGCATCTCGTTTTCGTCCGGATCTAAACTCGCTTCTGTGCTCTTCCTCTGACGTATACACTGATACATGACAAGTAGCCAGCCCAACAAAACGCCGGGACTGAATATACAGTCGGTAATGCGCTATTGTATCGACTTTAAATATCCGTTGGTTTCGTCTTCCGAGCGGTTTCCGGTATTCAACGTTCTCCTGAATCTTCACACGTTAACAGAAACTTTAACACGTGAGGAAAATTAGACGTTGATACAAAAAGGTACAAATATAGGTAATATATAGAAATGGTAATTCTATTCCGAACTGGAATACTATTGGTTAGGTATTACCAGTGGGAATAGAATATTGTATAAGCACGGGTATTTAATTTCAGATACGAAGAAATATTTATCGTGTATAGCGAATATAATAAGATGTATAGTGGAATCTTTTCTAAGAATTATGAATGCATTTGTTGTATGTGATAATGAGTAAGGAATAAAATAGAATAAAAAATAAGAACAAATAAGCAAAAAAAAGATGGTAGTAAGATAAAAATGAAGAAATAAAAAAAATAGAAATTTTCCTTTCTGTTATGAAATTAGAATATTCATACTTAATGAGAACATGTCTGAATATACTACATATACATATACCTGGGCGTATTTAAAGTATAATTGCATGTAATTTTAGCTAAACTTTCTATGCTAGAAGAACACAGATCTACAATTTTAAGCACGAAAGTTGAAATAAGAATGATAAATGGAAAATATATAGAATTATTATTCACAAAAATATTTATACGTTGTTACATCCCTGGTATGAATTTTATAATACATAATTTCTAGAAATACACCGAATTTACGAAATTAATTAAATTCCAACTTATAATCACGTACATATATTTTTCTTAAAAGCAGAATTAAAGAGACTCGTGTTATATGGTGTTTGTAACCGAGCCATGAAAATATTATGAAAACACCAGTTCGGTTTTTGTTCATTTACGCTTTGTTAAATGAACATCTCATGAATTATAAAAATTTTTTACCTTTGCGGCCGGGGATTAAGTTTTACATTCACAGCGTCGAGCGTATTTTACACTACGTCTGGTCCAACATTAAAAATAGATAATGGAGCGGTGAAAATAAACAGTCATCTACGTGCAATCGCTACGTAAGCATGCGTCGTGGAAAAAACAACAGATATGGAGAACAGGGTAAGGAAAAATATAAAGAAAAAAGCCAAATATCATTTTTAATTCATAACTCCATCGGAAAGTAACCAAGGTACTCTGAGTTTAAAAACTGAGATAAAATATCATTTTCCTTATATTCTGTATCCTTCTTTGTGATGCTTTGCAGAAATTATTAAAAAATATTTCCTGTATCTTTAACAGTTTGGAATATTACTATAATCTAATGAAAGTTGATCTATAAATAAAATAAGTAAATTCATCGCGAAACATTAATATACAAATAATATTTTATCTTTTCAACTTCCGCTTTAATAGTTGCATTGCCTCAAGAAATAATTTTTACTAGCTGCGAATTAATCGTAAAGATTTACTTATAAACTCACAGCTGTATCTACCTTATGATAAAGTAAATTAAAATTTCAACGATAATTTGAACGCAAAAACGGCGTATCAGTCAAGATCTCAAACAGCGAAACGCTGTAATTTATACCACGTTAAACATTTTAATAACAGTTACTAGTAGATACGACGTGTAACGAAATGATTTTTTTATCTTTGATTATCACTTACATAAACGTGACAGAATTACATTTTTTTTAACAAGGATAAATACTAGTTTCAGATAGAGACAGGTATATACCTGTGGACACGGCGATAGATGATCTCTACAAAATGATGTACCAATGATGTTGACAATCTAGCGCCGAGAATACGACGATTCTCGTTCAACTAGCCTCGGTAACAAGCCTCATTGCCACTTTATTATCGCAAACAGATCTGCCAGGAATAGCCACAAATCACACAGAACTGGTTATCCGGTGCGTCATACATGAGCTTATGTCCGTGTTTCTCAACAGCATTATCTATGGAAACGGACTAACTCTCCTATACTGAATACGATGGGAAATATTCTCGAAACAGCATGGAACAATTAGCAATTAGCATAATTTCCAATCCATTACCTCCTAATAGAAATTCGAATGTATGCACAGAAGTGACTAAAAGGCATACATGTAACAGCTTTGATTTATTAACTTCTAAATTAATTTGTATACGAGAATAAATGTGATTCGTAAAGATATCTTCTAGGCAGTTATTTCTGGATACATAAGGGAAAAGGATTATTCTAAATTGAAATAACAATGTTTACACATAATTACAACTAGTTTACTCTTGAAGATATTATATTACTGTTTAATGAAATTGAAATATCTATCCATTACGAATTTTAATCGGGCGAATCAACGAATAGTATGAATTTTGATAATACGTTGGAATAACGAATGTTACATTAATTAGAGAGTGTTCACTAAATAATAGAATGTAAACTAATGTTACTCAACTTACATAATCAAAGAATCAGTCAGAGATATCATAAACATGAGGCGAATTTTAGGTTAGATCCAGGTTAAGTTGTGAACACTTTAAAATATTACACTATTCACGGAAAACACGTACAATTAAAGATAATTCACTAAACAATACTAAAAACTCTGTTACTCAAACAAAATCGATATAATCGATATCGATATCGCAGACGCCATAGAATTGAAAACAGAACAAAGCAATCTATGTGTCGACTTCACCTTCAAACTTTACCGAAATCCTCTGCTATCTCCTTATTCCATTAATTTAACCTCAAATCATACAACATTACCCTGAAAAATGGCATTGAAACGTTGTTGCTCAATGAAACACGTTCGATCTTGAATTTTTTGAAGGGAGATCCGCGGTTCTATGGTCGATATCCTCCGCGGCGGGTAGATCAATGCCCGCAACCAGCCCTAAATCACTCCTTATGACAAGAACAGATGTACGCGAACCTGTCCTGTCGCGAATAGTCAGCGCAATAAGGCGGCGGAGGACGGTCGCGCAGGTATCCGGTAGTCTGGTTCGTTCGGCTGGCTACATCGAATCTATGAGAGCGGCGTTATCGTATTGTAGACTATGAGGCGCTCTCCGCTCGGGCCGTTCGTGTTATGCCGGCTCGGTATACCGCGCGCGGCAGCAGCAAGAATAACGCGACACGTATATAAAGACGATGGTATATCTGTATCAATTGTATGCATATGTGGATCCCTTCTCTAACCTCTTCCTCCTCCGTTCACCTCTATCACACTCTCTCTCGCTCTATGTTCTTCTCTCTCTCTCTCTCCGTTGCACCGCACTTCGTTGGCGCTCCAAGTTCCAAGGAAGCTCGCGCTCCTAGAGCTGCCTATGTATATTTGTCGCGCTTAACCATTATACGCTTTATCGTTATTGTTCGTCACCGAACGTAGCCTCTCTTTCGTCCCACTCCGCGCCATACTGCGAACGCTGACCAGAGATGCAACAGTGGAAGGGGACAACGGAGGAAAACTAGAGGGCGCTAGAGAAAGAAAGACGGCGCTTCGAGAGTTAACCTCCGTTAAAACAGCATACCTTATGTGATCTTCATTTGAATACGATTATGGATAACGCGATACGCGAAAGAGCTATGCCGCTGCATCAAATTTGATATTCAAATGGACGATACGTCTCTTGTTCCTGCGCTCGCCAACTTCAGCTCGATCTGGACTGATCGAAGATTCGACGAATACCGGCAGATCGCGAGACCGCGAGCTTTCCTGTCGGGTTTGTGTATTATACGTTTTCTGCGAAAGCGTACGAACAAGAACTAGCTACTTCCTGGAAGATGTGTACATGTATCGGGATTCGAGAGTTGCTTAGAAATAGAGAAAGAACGTGGTTAGAAATTATAAAGGCTGGTATACTTACATTATCTAATCGAGTAAATGTAAAGTAGATAAACGGTAAAAACATTGATACACTCATCTCCATTATTCTATAAGCGCAGATAACATTTTCAACCATACCATTTTCATACCATTTTCGTTCATTTCCTGCCATTAATGTAGTATGTTATAACCTGCTAGCCCCGACTGTTCTTGCTCGATCAAATTATACTTATATACGTGGAAGAAAAAAAAGATGCTCATCGATACGTATAGCGTTTTTGAATGCTCGACGCACAATCCGCCATGGAGATAAAGTAAGAGCGCGATCTTATTTGAAAGTAAGATACGCGATCGGTGACATTTCTATGCCAAATATATCGCACAAAGCAGCGCCGCTTCTCCCTGTCATATTAAATATTATTTATGTTCGTTCGTATAAAGATCCCGGTTGCTTACGAGGCTTGCTCTCTGCACGGACGACCGCGTCTGTGTTTTCCATACAAGTACAACCGCACACACGCCGCCGCGATAAACCGCCGCGTGTGTAACCACCAGCATATGAAACACAAAGAACGGCCAATCGAAAAACAATATCGATCCATTGTTTCGTCCGTCCAATAAATATCGTAAATATCGGTCTACTGAATTACAGGTCCAATCTCGTTCGCAGATCAGCCGACCTGCACTGTTACATCGTAAACTTGCCTCTCCGCTGGGCTTCAGCTAGTCTACTGATATAGTAGCTCCAACGCAACGTGCGTTTGATGTAAAGGAATCCGCTTTGAAATTCCCTTTATACGCAAGGGTCTTTTTCTGAGTTGTTTAGAGTAAGTTTTTATTGATGCATTCGTAAATTATATATACCAATTGAACTCGAAAAGAAGAAAGTCATCATCTTAAAGCGCAGAAGCTGTAATACTACAAACAACAATTTTGTAATGTTGCGGTGTAAATTCCTGCTGTAATATTAAGGAAAATTAAATAAATATTTGAAAAGCGTGCAACTTTATTGAAATATATAGACTTTATGATGATCAAAAAAAAATAATTTTTATCCTAATTGAAAATTGGAGATTGTATCGTAATTTAAAATATTACCAATGCTTAGAACAATTGAAATCTGTTAAAGAAGCGAAAGTATGGGTAGATATTTTTACGGTTTGCATGCAAAGATACTTAAATGTATATTATGTTTTGTCGAGTATTGCGTCAATAAGAATACATAGATGGACAATGTTGATAGAAGAGACTTTCTGAAGCGTATATAAAAACGTATGTATCATGGAAGGCCATTGAGAAGTAACATTATATCGCATTTGTTCTCGTGTACCGAACTGCGACACACGTTTCTACTCCAGTTTCCGCCCTTGGTTTTACGTAACCCTTTGAGAAAGCGTAAGTCAATGATCATGACCAAGAAACACCAATTTCATCAAATTTTCTAGGGGAAATATTATCAACTAACGTAAATAAACATTAATGGCAGTATATTTGTATATTACATTACGTATTATGTTAACTGCCTTAAAGTACATAAAAAGACAATAAACGATGTTTAAAACAGCTGCAAGATTTATGAAAGGATAGATGAATTAAATTGTGAATATTTAAGTTAGTTGATAGTACTGACAGCGCCATCTCTTACTGAATATTCGAAGCTGCGGTGTGTTGCCAGTGACACTCAACTTACGTTCACATATAAAATTTCATAATTATTTTACGAAGAAATATTTTCACTTATTAGTATAAAAATGTTAAGTAAGAAATTAAATGAAAAATTCTTTAAATATAGGTACTACAGTGCAAATTAAAGCAGTTATTTCTTTAGAAAGGAACAAAATTTTTGCATACAATTTCAAGTTCAATTATTATTGATATTTTCATAAACCAACAATTATTGATCTACACAAACCAAGTATTTAATCTTTCGGATAAAACTAAACACGAATAAAACAGTCTTGCGGTACAAATGATTTCTTCTGCAAATCTATAGGTTTTACTAAACTATCAGCTTGCAACGCGGTCCGTAATCATTAATCGCAAATTGTATATTTCATTTCATTATTTCCTTTTCTTTCCTTTTCATCTATTTACCACTAGTTAGCTAGTTTTGTTTTTCTTTTATTCTAACTAAACCTTCTAGAATACTCTGTAATGTGTATCCACATATACAGAAGGTTTCTCTTATTATTATTATAAAGCTATCTTTAAATAACAATATCTATGATTATGATAATCGCTACAAGACGATTCTATTTATCTTAAACTGGTCATGAAACAAACAATTTATAAGATTGGAGAGTCCATACTATAGAAATGTACCAATTCCCCTTCCTACTTATAATTTTTCATTCAAATAACGGCAGACGTTCAAACAAGTAGATTTAGCCAGCAGAAGTTCTTCAATCAGACGCTAACTAGAATTCCCTTCCATTAAACTTCCATCATAATAATGTCAATAATTAGCGTTGAACTCCCTAAACATTCGGTACATTTAATCAAATCTATACCTGCAAGTCTACTAATAATTGCTAAAATGTATGCATATGTGTACCTTTCTGAATTCAGAAATTGGCGGAAGCCAGTAAACAGGTGAAAAATTCCAGGAAATTTGGAATACGAATGCACTGGGTACGTAGGTAGATAGGTACGTGCACACGTTGAATCCGTGAATTTTTCGCGAGTATCCAGCCGCGGTATAATCTCGCATCGAGTGGTTGGATAGACTCAGAGGAAAAAGAACGGCGGGAGTACAGACGGAGAAACGTACACGCTAAGGGTGTAAGTAGGGAGTGCGAGCGAGAAAAAGAGAGTATGTATACGTATGTATTAGAAAGGGAAGAGCAAACGAGGGAAAAGGAGAAAGAAAACGCGACTGTAGAGGGAAGGAGGGGGCGGAGAGTTAAAGAGGATTGCCGATCCATCCATGAGGGACGATGCAGTCTCTGAATGCGAGATAAAACCTCGCTGATGCCCAGCAGAGCGATCTGTGTAGTGCGAGTAAGAGTGCAAGCCGACCGTCAGGCGGAAAAGAAAGAAAAAGATAGAGGGTTAAAGAGAACAGCGGGCAGAAAGAGAGACAGGGAGGGTGAGAAAGAAAGAGTGATAGAGGGAGAAAGAGAGGGGAGAAGGGTGAGGAGATCCATTGAATACAGCGGAAGGTAAAACTCGAGGTACCAGATCCGAAGAGACGCTGAAGACTCTTCCAAATCCATATAAATTGTCGTATTGTTAGAAGGCCATGCCGCATACCAATTCGAGATGACACGGAAAAATCCACGGGGAAGAGCAGCGGCAACGATTTTTGTCACCGGTTTCCAACGCGATCGCCAAGTCTATGTCGTTTCCCTTCGACATGGCATTGCGCAGAGTTTCGAATTTAGCATCCTCCACGATCTACGTACCACACTCTGCCTTTCCGTTCCTCTTTTCGTTCGCTTTATCGGGCAATTCATGGGTTATTCAAAGGGACTATCTCTTCCTGGATTGTAGGTATAGTAGGAACGAAGGTGTAGCGCGTTCAGCTACCGCGAAACGTGTTATTTCTTTTGCTCCTTGAAAGAAGGAAATGAGAACGATCGATAAAGACACAGTTGCAATTAAAACCTTTTCTACGGATATTGCCCCGACTGGTGACAACTTTAATTACATTATCTTCATTCGGATTTGATTCAGAAGAAAATTTCTGAAGAGTCTACGACTTCAGAAGAATTTGTTGAATTCGATAAACCTACGAAGTATTCATATCCTCACCTCGTATAAAGATTGGTATATTTTCGTCTCATCCAATCTACAAAATCGGCTCTATACCATACATTTGGATTAAACACATTATTTCCAGAATTTTCCGTACATACGCTACTCCTTAACTACACAAAATATTGAAACTGTTCGGAAACGAATCTAAATGATATCCTTCGATTCTTTAATACGGACGAAGATTACTAACACGATGAATACTTCGAAATCTTATTTTCCTACCAGTATTTCCTTATATTTCACACCTCCGTCGAAAAAGCAAAGAAACGAGACGTAAGAGCGGCAGAAGAAACAGAATTTCTAGTTACCAATAGCCAATGGAAGAGTGGAGCGTGGTGAAGATCAGAAAGCAGGCTGGTCGCGGACGATTACCTCGGAACGAAAGATTCGCTGACACACAGGGACCTTACCTTACTGAAAATAACCCGCGCAGATACAAGTGGCAAAATTAAAAAGGAACACGAGAAGCGCGTTTAATCTCCCGGTCTATAAAGACTCTGCGACGGGGGAGGATCGAGACGCGAGAAAAGAAGAAGATGGGAGAAAGGATTTCGCGCGATTCGGCAGCAGCCGCTCTACGTTTCGAAGGCATCGGCAGAAAGGAAATCGGCTTACCGGGCAAAAATATACTGATATTTATGAGGGTCGCGACATCAGAGCTAATCTTTCGGAGATAATAATTTATCGGCCACCGGTACACCAAGGAGGTGTATTTTGACTGAAATCCCTTTGCCCCTTCTTTCTTCCTTGCGTCTTTCCACGCCAACCCCCCTACGATTTCGATGCTCTCCGGTACCGACTCGTATTTCAGTCGACTTCAAAGAGCTGGTTGACAGCGCAACCTCCCTCGACGTTTCTTTCACGATAGAAAAGAACCACCGAAGAAAAACCCGATGACGTTTATCGATAGCTCTGCAAATCTCTGGTGGTTTTGAGAAAAAAGGATTTCTCTCAAATGTGAGTTTTTCCATCTGACGATTAGGCTATGGAAGTTTAATTATTTATAGAGAATTTTAATGCGCCTCGCGGTATATACATCAAGTACAAAATATGTAAAATACCTAAATTATTCGTTAGAATTCTCCAGCGGATCAAACATCTGTTTAACTATCATTCCTTTCGTTGCGCTTATAAAGATATGAATTTGCGTAAATATTTACAAACTAGTAATCACACGTTTGACGATAAATATGTAGCGAAATTGAAAAGTTTACAAAAGGTAGAATCGATCAATTTGTCTTCCTAAATTTTCATTTCTATGGTTGTGTTCGAATATCAGTTCGTACAAACATCTGCAATATACTTTACATATACTCTTCACAATATTATTTCTCAACATTTCCCGATAAGATTTATCTCGCTGTTAGATTCAAATATGTTCTTCGAAATCCCAAAGTATTTACCTTAAAACTGCATCAACGTCGATCGAAAAGAAATATTACAGGCAGGTGTATATTGCGACCTTTTTCGTTAAACGAAGAAGCAGCAAACAAGTCGGACGATTAATCTAGAATAACAAAGTTCTGCCAAATTCCTTCCAAACAAATCTTCTTGAAATGTTAGAACAGCTGTACGCTCGGGTTGACCGATTTTCGTACAGCAAGAGATTCGAGTCGTTGATCACGACGAGGATCGCGATGAAAAGCTACATCGCGGAGAGACGCGTGTGTGAAAGACCGTACCAGATCGAGACGGGGCCAGAATAATAATAGGATCCGAATTCCTCGGTGATACATCGACTGGCGTTTCGTTATTTACGACAGCTCCCCTTAATCCACGCTAGAAACGGCGAATCGCATTAACGGGAATGGCGAATCCGAAAATCTGTCCTTGCACAGCGTTCCCAGATTGCCGCGTACGAATCCTGATCACGAATCGCGACCGGATTACCCTTGCTCAAAAGCACGAGAATGTTAATGCGAGTAAGAATTCCTCCACGCAGATCCAAGCTTTCGTCTAATCCGATCAGCAAGTACTGTTTCTCTAC
Organism: Bombus vosnesenskii; assembly: GCF_011952255.1. NCBI lineage: Eukaryota > Metazoa > Arthropoda > Insecta > Hymenoptera > Apidae > Bombus > Bombus vosnesenskii. Next base: position 923,924 of record NW_022882923.1, read on the forward strand.
TATTTCTTTCATATTTAGATAAATCGATATCCGCTTGCAATTTGTCTTATATGAAGGAGATGTCGACTACGATGCAAGTATAGATATGACGATGTAATAGTGGAAAATTGGAGAAGACTCATTAGTTTAAATATTCATAGTTGGATTAGATATGTATTTTTGATGGATTAATTTACATAATTGAACATTTTTGTGATCTTGTGAAGGTATTAAGTAACGAAGCATTAAAGTACTAATTTATTACGCGCGTGTTTCATTATTATTATTATATATCTCTAGAAGTATATTATTATGTTATTATATTGTTATATATTGCTATTGTTATATGTTGTTACATGTTATATGTATATTATTATTGTTATATGTTATTATATTATTATATATTATTATATTATTATTATTATGTAATAAAAATATAATTTGTATTCTACACAGATACGTAGAATAGAAAAGATTATGTATCATAGTAGTTGCTGCAAAAATTAAATAAGAATTTTGAAATTCTATTTGACGCCATTATCATTCAGTGACAAGAAAGGATATCTAATTTGCAATAGTTTAAGAAAAGCATAAAGAGTACTTCGATACTTGTAGTGGCAGAATTATATTGTATAATTTATTGTTACAGAACACGTAAACAAAATTGATCGATACATTTGTCACCGTTTAATTCGTTTTGGCGATTTTTTGATTGCTACAGTAAAGAAGTAGCTCGCCTTAGAAAATATGATAAACACTCCTGTAGAACCTCTTATATCGTGCAAAACGAGTGTTGCCGCTGTGATATATTTCGCAAATCTTTCGTTATTTATCACGCGACAACGTTCGTAGCTCCCCTCGCGCGTATAACGCTTTCCCTTTCGACCGTCAGTCGTCTCCCTGTTTCCTTTCTTCTTCTTATTTCAAGAATATATTGCCACGGAATTTAAGAAAATAATAGAATTCGGACTTTTGATACAATTCACGGAACTTCTGATACAACACTTTGTTCCATCAACTGATAGTAGAACGTAAAAATGGTGCTTAAGTTGGAGAAAAATTTAGTAATATTTATTACAAAATATTACATAATATTTTCTACAAAGATGGCGAAGAATTTAGTAACATTTATTATAAAGTTGAGCAAGAATTTAATAACATTTATTACAAAATATTACTCGTCCAACGAAGGCTATAATTATTGTTGAAAAACCGACCGAGAAGGCTTTTTACTCCCATAAATTATAATTATTTGGAAAATAAAATTATTCAAAAAGTAGAATTAAATAATTTAGAAAGAAATAATCTTTACATACCGTGGGTCAACTATTATTACCATTTTATTATACCTTGCTGTTTCTCCAATAAACAATCCTTGTACAGTATATCTAGAACACAGATTGTATAACGCAACATTGGAAAATCCTATGAATTTCCTCAAGCAACGTGTTAGCTTATGAAAAGTATAATAATTGAATTTTCTATCGGAGGTATCCAGCTGGTTCGCAACATCGATACTAGCCATTCTTTATCGTGAAACTGGAAGGATCGCGTGTCGCGTGAGATAACGGGGCCGTTTGTAAAATGTAAAATTCGTAATGCATCGCCGCAAAAGTGGAATAAGCCAAGACACACGGGGGTGGAGGCGTCGCGGGCGGTGGTGGCCGTGCGGCAGCAGCAGCGGCGGCGCACCAACAGAAAAGGGGATGTAAGGGGAGAGGGGAATCCCCTACGTGTACGTTTATGTGTCTCATTTATCAGCACAGATATTATTATAGCTCTACGCGGCCGGAGCTAGGAATTTTACATACGTACGGACATTTGTACCTTCGCGATATAATATAAGGACGTAATAATGCACGCGCATACAAACGAGCCGGTGTACCAGCACTTTCAACGATGTCCTGATGCCTGGCTCTCACATATTTCCGCTTCACCGACCTGTTCGACGAGCTCGGAATTAAGAAATTTACGCGACCGATTAAATCCCTGACGCTTAATCAATTATCGCTGACACGATACTCTTGCTATTTGTTTTGTCAACGACGGCTTGATATTATATATTTCTGCATGAAAGTTCGAGAATATCTATTTTATATATATTAAAATATTTCGTACTCTATATACGAAAATATAAATTGCGAGATCTGCTAATTGATCGTACCATTTCCCTCTTTTTACAACGTACAACTTTTTACGATGTGTGCGATGATGGATCGTATATTTTAAATTATTAGAAATATCATAAACGAGATACGAAGAATAAAATATTGATCCACACAGAAATATTGTGCGAAAGGCTTTCAATAGTGATTATTTTTCGTTAAACCTGTGTTATTCGTTTCGTCGCAATGGAATAGAGATTTGAAGTACGCAATATTTTTCGTGATATCTAATATTTTATTTAAGCGATATTATTCAAACGCGTTGGAAAGCCATGCAATGCGGAAAAGATGGATTGAGATTAAAATCGGAGAACGCAGTAGCCTTCGGTCGGTACGACCAAAAATTGAGAAAGAACTCGTGATTCCCCTTAGAAAATCACAATCATTTATCACAGAGAACGTACATATGTATTGCAAACGATAATCGTATCTGTATTTTCTAACTGTAAGAATCGCGGTTGAAAAAGAAATATGGTCATGAACAACTTTTAAAACTAAAAGATACAAAAGGGAGTAGCGGTCTTTCTCGTCAAAAGTTCAGGTGATACCACCCTCCTGGATGAATGATTTTTATTTTCGAAACTTCCTCGACTTATAAAATCTCTATTTCTTCCACCAATAGATATGATCGCAAGATTTACATTTCTCTTACGAATAAATCATATCGTATTTACCTTTGTACGAATCAAAGTCCGGAAATTGATTTATCTGCCTTAACTTTTATTTCCGTGATTGAAAAATTTATAATAATCTAACAGATTAATCAAACAGACTAATCCGCTATTAATTTAATAATGTTCGTCTATAAAACACAAACCACCCCAACAAAAGTTCGTTCGTTTAACCGAACCATCACCCCACGACTTGAAACAACGAAGCACTTTAGGAATAAAGAAGACCTAGGTACAAGGGAACAATGTTAAGGATTAAGTACTCGGACAAGAAGTACCTAACGGAAACACCGTTACATAAATTCAGCAGAACGTACATCTTCCCGAACATATTTCGTAAGTGAAGCGATCTTGTTCTTCTGGCCGGTACGGAGGAGCGAGGAAAGTTCCAAGCGTGCAGCACGTACTGTACCGGGTAAGGCACAAGATCCGACAACCCCTGCACACCCCCCGAGTCAAAGGGTCCCTCCACGGTCGTCAAACCTTAATACATTTACAGCTCACGAGAGCACTCGGTGCCGCCGTGAGCGGCAGTCCTGGATATTTGCCGGTGGATCTCTCTATAGAGTGTATCACGTTTGCGCATGTGAATATCACACGTATAAGTAGAAGAAAGATGGCCCGGGCCGTCCGTCCCCAGCGGCTAACCCCCTGATATATCGTTTACGTGTCTCGGCGTGCATACGTCGTTTGGGACACATGCCTTCTCTTCCTTCGCCTTCGACTCTTCTCTGCTTCTTCCCGACATCCTCCTTCTTCCACCACCGCGTCACTGCCTCTCGTCTTTTGCTGCTCCTCCGCCTCGCCAACGCCGAAAGTCTCGAGGACACCGCGAATCCTCGTTTTACGAATTCACGGGACGACAGAAGGACGCTTCGAGAAGCAGCCTCGATACTCGAATACCGCACGTCTCTCGGTACGGAGTTTCTTTGCCCCACTTCTTCGCTGAAATTTGCCAAGCACGCCGCACTCCGCTTGCTTAGACGATCGTGCATTTTAGGTTTCATTCGCAGCGTTTTAGATTGATATCTTGAAATTTGGGGAAAAGGTTCGAGTTTAGCTAGTTTTCGTTCGAATCGTCGAAGCGTCTCCTGTAGAAGCACGATTTTAAGGAAAATTATTAGTAGAGGCGTGTATCCTCCATTTTCCAATGAAGCACTTTCTTTGTCAGGTTCTATATTAACATTTTCATACTATAAAATTTTTATAATCGCGCGAAAACATTACCAAACAAAGGTATGTCTATTGTTAGATGCAAATAATGTATAAATGATAATTACACGATAATTACAATGGGATAATTTTCGTAGTCACTGTAGAGAAAGAAGGTTTCTTTGATAAATTTCATCTCCTAATATAATTGTGTATACATGTATATAATGGTATACGATGGTCGAATGGTCCAGTAACACGGCAATCGAATAGTGGCGCAGAAATAATGGAAAAGCGAAGAAGGAACAGGAAGAAACTTCGGATTCTCTAGCACCATCGATCGGCATTATCATAAAAGATCTCGACAGAGAGGACTGCAGATGCACTTCTGATGTCGGTCTGGTAGTACGTTCTGCACCCAGTCGGGAAGAAGTATACCAGGCACAAGGCAGAGTTCTGACCAACCTCTGGACTTAGCCATAATCTGAAATATATTGGTACCCGGTGTTTGTCCACATCTCGTTGACCGCCATTATAAATCGGCGAAGCGTAGGCATTCGTTCGAGGACATTAGTCAAAGGCTGGGTAATGTCGTACGCGATAATACGGCTGATATCGTGGATCCAAGTGTGCGAGTCATCCACGTGTACGTCTGTGTATAGCCCGAGCAACGCTTACAGGTAACCTAAGAATCAGAAGGTCGTTGGAATTGGCAATGACCTCTCGAACGGCCATTCACGGCGTTTTTGCTCGATAAAACGATGATCAACCGTGTAATAACCATCGACAAATCGAAAACGCTAAAGGCGAGAAATTCCAGGCTCCGAGATTGAAATAGAACGATTTCGATTCCGGTTCGTTGTATTAATTTTTCTTATTGTATTTCAACTCGTACGATACAAAATATATACATGGTTTTTACATTAATATATAAGTTTTTCATTCGTTTCAGTGGAATCTGGTTTCTCGAATGTACTTTTTTTCGTCTATTTACATACATTTGAATTTGTCTACATACTTTATCGGACGCGAGTCAATTACGATCTGATCAAAATGTATACCGTTATAATTATACCATTGGAAATGATAGTTACTGGAAGCATTTCTTTCACTGCAACGTGAAATAACCTATACTCGATCATGCGAGATCTCTAGATCTTTTAAAAATACGATCCACGCTTTACTCCCACGCACGCGTCTAACTGTATCAATGTCTATTTATAAACTGATATCTTACAAAAATTCTCAGTCTAACACCGACGTGAAACGATCAATTCAGCGTGGCTGATAAAATTATCGGAAGAGCGGTCACTGTACTATCATAAATATCGACATAGGTTACCTTGATGTATGACCATTGGTCGTGGAGATATGTGGAATCTCCGGCGGCAACCTGGAAGGTCCACGAAACCAATAGAATACGAATAGATCGTTCTCCCCTCCTGTTGCCCCCTGTACTTTCCCTGGTGCGGTAATGCACTTATATAAATCAGGTTCAACCGCGGACCACCATAAAGCATTGCAATGTTTCGATGTCCGTAAAGCATTCCTGGGCGGGTTCGCGTTTGATTCACGCTTGTCGGTGTGTGGGGCAGGCCCTTGAAGGTCCCCATCGTGGTCCTACCACGGTGCTCTATACTCGTTCAACCGATCCTATATACGTACTCCGTCGGCGAACACTGACATCACCGAGACCATTCTACCACCATGAAACAGGCGTGAGAGAACTTGTCGCTGGCGATAATAGTTTATTTGTCGCCGGTTTCGCTGGGACCGAGATATGTTCCGGTTACTCGTCCCGTTCCTCCCGCAGAGGATTGTTTATTATGCGAATTGAACGAGCCGAAGGCGATAAAGATCCCGTCCGTTCCTTTTCGCCGATCCATCCGCTTTACCTCATACCACAGCCGTTGACCCAACACCCTCCATCCAACGCTGCACCACCTCGACACCCTACTATCTTTAAGATTCTTTCTTACTTATTGCCCTCTTTGCGTTTTATCTCGCGTTTTGTAATTATCCTCGATTATCCTGCATGTTTAAATAATCGGAATAATGGAATAAAGTTCCAGTGACTCGGGTATTCAGTAGGATTTCAATCGGTTGCCTCGCGTTTCTCAGTTATTCCCAGCCCCATCGATTTTCAAACAATGGTAATTAAATAGAAATCGCGCGATTAAGTTTTGATCTGCACATTTAGATTTACAGTAGACATCTATCAGGTTGTTTTATTTCTAAGTAATGGTGATTAAGTAGAAGCCTGATGATTAGGTTCTGATCGATTTAGATCTTCGGTAATATTCAATTGTTGTTTCGATTATTTTCAATATCGTCATTTCTTGAGTAATGCTAACCAAATAGAAGTCTCCGGATTATTTGCAAATTTACGTCTTCGATAGATACTGTTTATACAAGTGTTTCATAATCGTTATTCAGCTACTTACATCGAAACATTGTTAAGGATTCCTATTGTATTCGCGTGTTAGATTTTAATTATCTTGGTATCTGACACAGCGCCAATTAATGTAGAACAGGTATCGAAGGTTTATCGCTATCCAGCGGACAGCGTTAGTTATTGAAGACATCTGTCGAGCTGCGCGCACGCTGATACTAACGAAACAACAAGGTGGACTAAATGCCACGATATTTCAAGCGGACGTAGGTGAAAAAGAACGCCAAAGTCTATATTACTTCATCGTATCCGAGTTTCCTCATTATAGAGCATGTTGCGAACAGCAACGTTCGAACATCGGCATAAAATATAACCCGTAGGCCACGAGGCGGCCTCCCTTCCTTTCCGTTTCATGTTCCCCTTCGTCTTTCCTTTGTCTTTTGATCGCGCTGTCGTTCTCACCTTTGACTACGCCCGTTCTAAAGTGAAAACCAGACTTAATTCGTCTGACCCTTGCGTGGCTTACTGGCCACGATGATAAACGCGACGACCTCGCGGCCAATTTTTTAATACCATTTTTGGTGACCAATCGCAACGGGGAAAGTTATGAGCTGCGTTAAGGACCGTTTGTTTTCGTGCGGGAATCTACCTGCTTGCGTTTAATCACGGCTCGTAATTTTAAAACGACACTCTCTCTCTCACTTTCTCTCTCTTCGTAGTTCCGCGAACATGTTGGCCATTATCGAAGACAGCTGTCGACTCCAACTTCTTTTCAAATCAAAATAGTTCTAATCGTAGAGTTTCTGGGATAATTAGATCTACTTTTAAAGAGCGGAAGGAACGAAATTATTTTTGCTTAACACGTTGATAAAACGTTTAGGAGGATTTTTCAGTGGCTCTGAAGTTAGTGCTGCTAGACAATATTCTTCCTTAACTGATATCAGTAGATTAGAGATATTTGTACATTTATGGGAAATTTAAAAGTCCACAGTGCACAGAATGCACGTGATATTAAAAAATGTGTAATTAGAAGGAATTGTGAGTGTAATATTTTCAGACATCAGATTGAACATTGAAGAATATAAATTTCTATCAAAACGATGGATTTCCCTTTTTCTTCCAAAAACATAGAAACGACAGAATTTCTTCTATTAAAATAATACTTAGATTACAGATATTTTAAATAAATTGCGCGACGACACGAAGCAAGATGCTTGGATCACGCCACAAATTTGGATTTTAATTTATTTTCCTAAATTTCTCCCAGGAAAATACCAAATAATATCCATATTAATATCATGCCAAGGTATTAGTAAACCCCACGTTTAGAAAAAAAAGATTACCGCGTTACTATACAGAATTATAAACTTCATGAAGATAAAGAAAAACTTCAAGAAACATCTGGAAAATGCTATTAGCCAGAGGGATATTGGCTAATTTGTCGTCGAGTCACGAAGACCGATTAACGTAATGCGATGACCGAGAGGAATGAAGGAAGATAGGTCAGAACTATCCCTGAGGAAGGAAGCTACCATAAATCGTTTGTCAGTGATCCGGTACTAATAACTGGTACTTGGTTTATCGGTCACTAAGTAATAGCTACCAATAATCGAGGTCTCGACTGTCTTATCGGGTCCATTAAAGGGTACACTCTTGTTGTGGTTTTGAGGTATTACCTTGACCAGTGCATATCTTTGGCCGTTCGTCATTCCTGATCCGATAACGGGTCAAAGAAACCGACCTTGTATCTCACTGTTCTTGGATTCTCTCTCCTTTTTACTTTTTTTATGTATCCTCGTATTGTGAATTCTTTCGTTTTTCTGTCACTCTCATCGTTTCATTTTTATTATGGACTTAGACTCTTAAGATCCATTGGCCAAACCATAAGCAAATTTTGATTAAATGCTTAAAGTTTTAAATTTTTGTTAGAAACCCAGTATTTTCCCATATTTATGCGAGGAGATAATCGGATTTTTCTACCTGTTCCTTTAATTGCAAATATTTCTGTACTTAAATTCTTAGAGATAAGGATGTTACTAACTGCTAATTATCGCTAAGTTGTAATGAACATTCGACGTTATACTGGCATTTATTCGATATTTATTCGCGCAATTAACTTTCAATGATGGTAATGCGTCGCAATCATATACACGTTGCCTCATTTTTTGCACCGTGACGACCCAATGGATCGTCTTTTATTACGAGGAAGTCTCGTGTTTGCTTTGTCGTTGTTACGTATCCCGGTTAAGTGTGTGTAGAGTGTGGCTTCTTGTATCGTATTTGTTGTTGAGGTTATCGTACCTCATCTTGCAGTACGTGACGAGGGACGTAATAACGACTGTGCGTGCGTTCATCCTCCGTAACTGGTTTTCTTCGTTTCTGCAATTCCATCGGGCCAGGTCGGATCCCTCTCTGATTCTTGTAAAAAAATCTAATTGTAAGATCGCTACCAACCGACATGAAAGTCGTCATCGGCAACTTAAATAGATTTTTCATCGTGAAAGAAGTTTCAGACAGCGACGAACTTAACGTAAATTGGTCGGCACAGCGGTGCCATATTAATTGATATTTATTATCGAGCGGCGGTCTAATTGCAATTATTAAAAGACTTTGTCGGCGTCTTTAAGCCTGTGCCTTGCGGTTACGTAAAAGCGCCAATAAACAGACCTGCGGTCCTCGCGACCGGTGCCCGTTCATTACTCGCGTTTCGTCGCGGCAATGTAATTGCGGCCGTGTCGCCTCCGCTAACAACCCTACGATTGTTAATAACACCAAACGTTGGTAGCTTTTTAAAATTAACCTAGCAACCGCCCCGCAACAACGCTAGTTTATGGTCCCTTTCTATTCTTTATCGCATCAAGTCTAATACGTCATTTTAATTATATCCCTTTACGATGGATTCAAATAATGTAACAAGCCTGTTTGTATTATACAAGATAAGTCAGATAATTACAAAGATTGTTTAAGAAATGATAATCGTTGATTTGGCAAACCTTAACTCTCGTTAAGCCAACAAATTACTCGAACAAGACAAACATAAGTGAAAGTTTACGTATCACTTAAGACCCAGCCTGTTATTTTTCTATAACCAACAAGAACTCTATCAAATGACCAAAGTAGTCGAACGCAATACTAAAGATACAAAGAGACATAAATTTTCCAGCTGAATTTTTTCTATCGAAACTATCAATTTTTTACAGATCACGGAACATCCCGAGACGTCCTATCCGAGACACGAGAATGATGAGAAATTCTGTCACAAAAGTACACGATAGATTTACCTTACTTATTTACTTAGTCACAGACACAAGCAGAAACGAGAAGGCAGATAAAGTAAAATTTCGGTAACGAAAGTAAAAAAAAAAAAAAATAACGTTGGCACTCAAATTTCCGTGGCACGCGCGTCTTGTAGGATATTTCGAGGGGCTCGTAAATTCCTCGATAATGTTGTGCGGGCGTCGATCGATAGTCAGCGTCTCGTTGTTTTTCGATTCACCCCCTCGGCCGTTCAACCTTTCTTCGCGGTGTCGTTTCTACCCACTCGCGATAACTCGGCGCCGTGTTGCGACTCAATCGCGCGGTTCTTCCGCATAAATCTTACCGCTGGTATAAATCAACATGCCTCCAGCAGCGTGATACCCGAAGAGAGCTCCGATATATACACGCTGAAGGACCCTTCGATCCGGCAACCGAGGAAGACGCATGAGCTCCCACTTATGGCGTTCCTCTCTTACAAGATCGGCGTAGATCTTAGTACTACGTCACTTACATCTCTCCTCTACCAGGGAAACGCATTGAAAGTACGTTTCTGTCTCAATTACACGAATCGCTATCCCTTTCGATCTCGTGTTTTAGCAGACAGCGAATTAGCGGACTCGAGTATGCAGAGTTGGAATAGCGAATGGTATAAATATTGCTTGAGTAAGTACGTTTTATTATTCTTATTCGATACTGATAGATAGATTGTGAATGTTTATGCATTTTTTGGGAATTTTAAATTTCAAGACTAAAGTATTTAAAGGACGAAACAAACTTGTCCTTAATTTACGTTCGGAGAAATATGAATTTACTGACAAATTACTAAAATACCAAAGAAATACGACTAAGACTTCAGAGTCGAGAGGAATAAAAGAGTTTAATCAGCAGATTCTAAAAGCAGAACGTAGTTGTGTATTTCTTTCTTTGTAATGTCAGAAATAAGAGAGTGAGAAGTTATTCCAGCGTATGTATTGGATCGATCTCTTCATTTCGTTGGTTCACAAAATTGCGAGAATAAAGGTTCGAACAGTCGAAGTTATTTACGACCACTGATTTATCAGATGAAAGGAAGCGACGACTTAGAGGACCGTCGTTCAATCCTTGGTGACACTACAAGAAAGAGTCTTTCATTCCTCCTCTCCTGACTATATCTCTTATTCTTCGCTAATAACGAGTTCCTTTCAATAACAGCTCGACATAAACACCATAAATATTTTGCTACTAATATCTTCATGAGCATATGTATTTACGCAATTAACACTTTCTGAAACAATTCCGTTACAGCTAGACTGCGGATTTTTATAAACGGAACGAAAGGAACGAAACGCACATAGAAATTAGTTTCATCCACTAAAAATCATAGAGTTCATTTCGATTTCTTTACTTCGTTTCGCTTTGAATATTTTACATATTCTCTATGCTATCCATTCTTATATGCTATATGCGACCTGTGGATTATAAACGTACACAAATCCGTAGTCTAATAATAACAGTTCTTAGCATCAAACACGTACACATATATTATCGGAAATTTGTTGTTCCAAAATTTGATCGATAGCAATGGACAAGTTAAGTGTCCAAAGAGAAGACATACGTTTCGCACGTAGCACTCTACTTGATACAATGTATACCGCACACGCGTCGTCACGCGGGCCAGCCTTTGATGACGGGACATAAAAATAATTTCGAAACCGCAACGACTGATATACGAGCGAGAAAAAAAAAGGGAAAGACGCAGGAGATATGAGAGGCGCTCGTAAACTTTTCTGACTGTGGCAGGCGCGGCCCTCGCAACCGCGAACAAACCACCCAACGCGGAACACCGTCCCTTTTCATTCATGCCTTAAACCTTGCTAATGTACTCCGCGGCTGACCTTAAGGGTTACACGCAAACTCGGTTCAATATGGAAGACCTCTCGCAACGAAGATAAGAGACCCCTCCTAACAATGTCTTCTATGGGAATTATGAATTTACCGAGAGGAGAATCATTGTCGAACTTACATGATGTCTAATACATACAAATATACATGAATTTTCTAAAAATCTCCAGCAATTTTCATAATTATAATTATATATATAAAAAAAGAAAAACACTGCACGTCTTTAAAATCTTCCAATAATTCTTTGTATTTGAAGGTCAGGAAATACTTATTTAAATATCGTGTACGTGTATGTCGAAATTAAATTAATCACCGAAGGATTCTATGTTGTAAGGAAAGCCAAGGTTTGCAAGAGCTAAAAGCGATGCACGATAAGATTCGATTCGGTACGTTTTTCTCTGTTGCCTTGCGTCCACGATTCATTTTAACGAACATACATCCTCGATAAAGACCGATGTCGCATGAAATCCTTCGCGATAATCAGCAGAGATTAGAGACGCGATATGTATAACAAAATTATCGAATACTTTAGTTCGATTTGAGCTGTCCATTTTTACTTAAAGATAGATGAACGACTCTTTCAGAATTCTTGTAGAATTTACATGATACGAAAGTGAAAGTATTTCATCCAACGATTCTTCAGTCTTTCCGTTTCCTGAGATCTATAGAATAGTTATATACGAGAATTTCGTTTTCATTCGAGAGAAACAATCTGGAAGGGTCAAGAGTATTTAATTCAAGCTGAAGATAATTATTTCCAGTTTGTTGTCGGATACAGCTAAATACGATAAATAAAAATAGAATTGATAGAATAAATAGATAATCGGATACGCAGAAAGATAACTAATAGTGCTTTTGACGAAAGAAAAATCTCGATTTGCATAATACTATCTCAAGTCCACTCAATTCTAGGCTATTGTTACGAAGCTAAAGATACAGCTAGCGGCGCTCGTTTCATTCTGATTAAATTAATTCCGAGAAGAGCGCCGGCACTCTCCTTTTTGTCACGTATGGTTTTAGTTGATTTTATAATGGAGGAAAACTACCCTATTTCCTTCGTCCGCGGTTATGGGAAGAAGCGCTCCCAAATCCCTAGAAAATTCTAATTCAATTATCCCCCTTGCATAATCACGAACCATATGATTGCCGCCTGTTTTTCGCGCCAGGGTTATTCGATATAAGCGGCGCGACCTTCCTTCGGTATGAAAATCTACCGAATAAACGTCCAGTCTAGTTATAAAAATACCTCGATAATTACCGAAATCATACTTTCTCTTCTAAACCTAACGAAATTATTATACCGAAGCGAGCAGACCGATAATTTAACAAATAAATTCTCGAATGTTCAATCGTTGAATATTTATCCAATAGCTTTACAAGAAATTTTAAAACACGAAATACGTAACTGAACCTGCAAATTCTTTTTATATTGCATTTTTAAGAAGCATTTTCTTAAGGATTTAGCAATTGGTATTGCACAGAATCCTGGTTTTTGTGTCAGACACACTTAACTTTTGGAAAAGGTAGCTTCGAACAGAGTGAAGAACGCAAAATCTCCAGAATCATATCAACAGTTGTACAACATACTTAATAACCAAGAATTTAATATCACGAATTCTTAAGATTGTTAGAAATCTCCAAAGCATGCGTCGCTGTTATTACCTTTCGAAGCAGAATACCAAATTTTATCTATGTATACTGCAATTCTATATTTACCAAATATAACGTTACAAATGTTCCTGTTATAATAATCACCTGCATCGACGATAATTTTACGAACTTTCCAAACAATCTAACGTGATCAATCGCGAACAGTAGAAGAAGAACAAGCGGTTAAAGCCGTTCGGCGAAACGGCAGAACCGAGTAGAAGGAAACACGAAGACACCCTTAAGAACAGCGAAACGATGCGTGGGCTAAATTGGGCGGAGGCCTTCTCTCTCTCTCTTTCTCTCTCTCTCTTTCTCTCTCTCTCTTTCCCTCTTTCGAAGGGTTCATGGAATTTTATTCTCCGTGGAAAGAGAACAAGGTGTACACTCCACTAGGCTTAGAAACCATAAAAGTAAGTGGTATAGATTTGAAACGGCGATGTTGCCCCGAGGACGGCGCAACAATCGGGGAAAAAGAAACAAAGACAGAGCAGCCTAACGGAAGGAAGAAGGGGGTTGCAGGACGTAGGAGGGTTGTTACGAGCGGTGCGTTCAATTAACGGTGGTCGACATGGTCCTGCCATACCACTGGCCACGGGGGTAGTTAATGCTAGAGGCATACCTACTTACCTACGGCAGTTTCTTTTTATGGCCAGACCACTGCTACAGGGCAGTTTCTCGCTAATTGGTATCGAACTATTATTCTCCCTCATCAACGGTCCCGGTAAACGAAACGATCTTCGGATGCTGCTGCTTGCGATCGCGTGTCCCTCCTTAAACCTATTGCCTGCTGTGGTTATTTTATGTTCTTTCCAGATTAAACGATAGCGTATACCTATTCTACGCGTGTGTTACAGCTTAACAATGAATTATCCTTTTAAATAGAAAAATTTGTTGTTGCCTAATCCGGTCGATAATAATCGACAGGCAAGAAACCAAAGGAAATGACCAAACATGCGACAATTGAAATTTATAAAATTCCTTCCGCCTACTGAAACAATATTTTCATATTCGTCGTGTCTATCGTAGTCTCCATCCTGTATCTATATGTATCTATAACGGTTTCATTGTAGAAAATGTCGAAAGATTTTCGAGATGCGTGAAATATTTGTCCGTGAAACATTTACAACAGCGTAAAGTGGCAGAAACGTGAGATACATTGATAAAACATTTCCGAGGAAGAAATATCCTAGGGAAAATTGGGAGGACAGTAAGAAGACGTGAAATCGGTTATCGCGTAGGCATTCGCAGCCAAGTCTGACACTACATTAGGGTACGTCACGTTGGGGAGAAAATAAGCACGGTAGAAAAATGCGAAAATTATTGATATTGCCGGGATCACATATCATTGTCTGAGGATATAGACGTCGCTCTGGCGCGCACCTCGCGTCTCCGTATATACCTTTTCCCGATCTTAACGCGGTCTGCATCGTGAGAGCATGGGCCTATAGGGGAACGCAGAAGCGATACCGAAGGAAGGGATGCTCCAAGCCAAAGGAAGGGGTACCAGAGTGCCGACGGGTCTGATATATTCCAGCAATATTTTTCGATCATCGCGTGCTACGGAGATTTATACGGCAGAACGGCATCGAGGCATCCAGCCACCTGATCGCGAGTTACTATCTTCCGAAAGATTCTAATATCGCCAGGCTTGGAAATGTAACGTATATAGATTGATCAGTCATGTAGAAATATTTTCCAAACTATCTGTTTCAATATAACAACTTCAAAATAACATTTTCATATATCAGAGTGTTTCACAAGTTTTGTTGTATTTTCTTTCTATCCAAAGATCTTCATTATTATCGTTTTTATATCACGAATCATCCCGTTTAGGAATTAGTTTCTCTATTTATAATTAATAGGTAAATAGAATATTAAGATTATAATTAATAGAATTAATAGATAGATAATAGATATGTGATTTGGAATTCGGTCGAAATTTTTGGGTGCGGAGTTTACTTCTGACAGGGATGAGAAAAGTAACGTCAGAGGAAAGATGCAAGTCGGAAACTCGATATATCGCAGGGCAAACGAGCCACTGGGTAATGGTTCACCAAACGATCGAGCCCTCTGCCCTCCCGTTTAAAGGATCGTTCGATTAAGCGTGCAGCATCCTCATACAACCTCTGGGACACTCTATCCTGTGGTTGAAATTGGTCCAATTGAACTACAGGGATTCTCATTCAATGCTGCAATTTCAAACACTGTATATATCATTTCTTTATCTCTATGTTCCAAAATTTATTCAAACAAAATAGTGTAATATAAAAGGAAGACCAGCGTATTACACCTTTATACAGGCAACCAAAACTATTATTCAACAAGTACATAATATTTAATATTTTTGCATCAATTTTCACGTAGTCATATTCAAAGGACAGAGCTTGAAAATAAAAGAAATTTTTAAAAGGAATATAGAAATGGGTATGTAGGTATTTGATTACCCTCGCTGGAGTTAATACTAAAATACTAAAAAATACTAAATACTATAATATTATACAATACACGAATAATACCAACAACCCTACGTAAAAGTAAGAAGAAAAATCTACCTTTATTTCTAGATATAAATTCGTCAGATTTCAATGGCTAGTTTCGAAGGTACGTCGACTTCCGTTGGAATGATCACCAAGAATAGGATACCGGTAGCGTTTCAGTGAAGCAATATCCGAGGGTGGCCTTCTAGCATTACGATGGCCGGACGATAGCACCGAAGGTCAGTTAAACTGTTCGGAAACTTGCCGGCTTTCCAATTAAGTAAAGATCCCGGCCTCCTAGGGTCAAGCCTACGTAGTTGACCGTGAGTTTAACACTACATAAATCGCGGTCCGTCTTATTGGTCCTTGATCTAATTACCTTCCGATGCTTGACCGCATAGTCCGTTGATCTCGACCTACTTTGATGGTTCAACGATTATTTCGGGTCGTAGCGGGTAATCGCGTCTACGTGACCGGCGTTTATCGATCCTTTGATCCTCTTGTGTGCGTCCAACCGAGCTTCGACTGTGATTTATAATAATACTTTTAATAATAATTCACGCGTACACTGGCGATTAACAACGGACCAACAAACTGAATAAAATTTATTGAAAATCCCATTCGACGGATGGCGTTTCGGGCTCGGATAAAGCGATTATTCATTTCAACATCGTACGTCTAAAAATATCGCTGGTGAAATTCACGGATGTTCAACGTGGGTCGGAAAACAATTTCAATGTAGGCTATTAACGAGGTACCGCGATCCAATTAGAATGATTATTTACAGAATGCAAATGGCAACGCCGATACCACGAAATTATTCGATGTTTCCGGCTGTCGTGGGGATTTCCAGCGTAACTAGTTATTTAAAAAATATGTAACACGGTATATGAGAACGTTACTCTCGTGTGAATGCAAATTATCCGCAATCTACTCGAAATCCCTAACTGTATTTTGTTCGCGTTTACGCGGTTTAACTTAAAACGTTTGTATTCCGCGTATTGGATATCGTCGTTGTTTTGCGAAAGGCAAGTAAAGTTGTTTTATAGCATTTAGATGAATTCGAAAAATTCAGTTTGATCTTCAGAAAATGCGATTAACAGGATTTTTCGTTTCTGTCAACCTTAAAAAAGATCTTACGCAGCAAGATTTCAAATAAATCGTCGATCACAAAATTGGGATTATTCTAAAAATTTGTAGAGGGTCCCTTAAAAAAGCCGAAACTTCTCTTTGGTAATTCGGTTGGCAGGATTTGCGATGTATGTATACGTCAATCGCAGCGAGGTAATGTCAGGACATCGATAAACGTCCACGACTACCGACAAACACATAAACAAACATTTACATTTAATTGGTGGGCCGCGTGTCTGACTAATGGCCGGCCGTCTGAGTTTCGAAACGTTTCGATGCGGTCGTCACTCTTCCGTGGTTCATGATCCTCGTTGCGGGGGAAAAAATTCGCTTTCGCATCGAAATCGTGACAGATGTTCAGGAAAGTCTCTGGCCGCGTGATTAATCGGACCGAACCACGCAACCTGCTTTCAAATCATGATTTAATGCTCCATACTCGTCAAACATTGCCACCAAAACCATGAAAAAGAATCGTTTCGTTCGACGAAACGATAGATAAATTGATTTTCTTAATGAATCTGAATGGGTCTGGTACTATCAGTAACTATTCTTCGATTGTTAGAAAAATCAAAGGTATTTCCGATATTTGATGTGAATTAACTAACCAAGAAAAATATATTTTTTAGAAAACTATTTATAACCGATTGAGAAAATTATTGATCCTTTTCTTCGCATTCTAAGAATCTGTAATAAAATCTCAAGCTCATACACTTTCTTTTATGACACTGTCACTTGTCGCAATAAAACGATCTACGTATATATTCTTCGATCGAGAGGAAAAATTGAATTCGTGAAAAAGGTTTAATCCACGGATATCATGTTCTTACGAATAACCGTATTAGAATGCTAACTCTAATTGATTTTATTGATACGTTAATTGCTTATTGCCTTCCAACGATCGTAAAGGTATATTACAGTGTTCACTCAGCGCTCGATTGCGCTGAATAAAATTAACCTTTCATATTCCTTAGATATTCGTTCCTTCTATCCACTTCTATTCAACCATATTCTCTATTCCGATGATAAAGCTTGTAAAATATAAAACAATACAAATAAAGCTGAGAAATATTTCCGAATTAGACAATAATATGTAGAGAGTGAAACATTCGAATGTATTCGTAAAGACATAAATTTGCATAATTGTAAATCACGGTCTACGTGTTATCATTCTCTATTAATTATATTTCTAGTAAAAAAATGTAGACAGACACGTATTACTATCAATGCTGTCTAAAGTTTCACAACGAAAAAATACGAATTTTCGTATCAATCAAATAATTATCGAAGAGAGATCCACGAAGGGACTCCATTTTCCGGACGAACGGAGAATCTACGTGACCACGTCCTGGCTAGGGCAATAATACAACGATATTTCACATCAAGATCATATTCGTCGCCGGAAGAAAAATGACGGTCACCGGTAACTCCCAGGCGAAATTCATTTTGACAGATTTCATACATTGAATTGATGTTTATATGTCGCGTTCGCCGGAAGATAAGCCGGATGGAAAAGTGTATACGTTCTCGCGTACGACGTCTCCGCGTTACGTCCGGACAAAACTTTGACCATTCTGTCGCCCACAATACGTATAATCCGTCCGAGGGATCAAATTCTTATAAAGGACGAGGTCAGAGACAAAGACACTCCTTGGGAGGCCAACTTTAAGGGTTTTCATCCCTTCTTCGAACAGCGTAATACTCTGGCCAAGGAATATCGGTCTTCTTATACAAGTAACCCATCTTTTGTCATCTTTCCGTCAGAGATTCGTCGAAGATTGAAACGCCCAACCGAGAATACGCTTAACTTTCCTTTGACGCGTCCAACGTTTTACGAGAAATTGTAGGAACAGTTGAAAGCGCGACGATATCGCTAGTAATGAAATTATAAGATGGAATTTCCTCCACGAAGATTAATTTTCAAGAATCGATCGACTTTTTAAATTCAAATATTGCTAAGGTAGTATTTGATTTTCTCCCGAACATCACGTTAATCCTTGACAGTTGTTCAAAGACACGAATATAGGATATATGTAACAAGGATTATTTATTAGTTGCTTCCGTTTAAGATTTAAATTATATTCAGCTTATTTTATGACTTCAAAAATTACTTATTTTAATAAATACAATATTTATCCCCGGAGAAAAATCTCCAGAAATAATGTTTCCAGCGTCTCATCCCTCTTCTTTACTTCCCGATTAATGCAGTTCACAGGTCGATTGTTGCAACAGAAATTTATATTCTAGCAACATATTAGAAGAACGTAAACTCGCTCGTAAAGGGTTGAATATTGTTCGAACCGCTCAATTACGGTTCGCCTGGAAGGCAAGGTGGCATTATTCAGATCAAAATATATTTTATCCGTAGTTGGCACGGTAGCGTCTGGGGGCGGCTCACTTTCCTAAAGTTCATTTCCGCCTGCGGCTCAGAATTAGACGCTAACGAATCTTTACGTCCCACCTTTCGTCGCGCAGTCTTCTATGTCAACGCTGCCGGCAGATTTCTACCGTTGTTGGCCTCTCTCCGGGTCGGTCGCGTGAAAATGAGAAGCATTTTCGTGGCTGCCGTGAGCTACCCCCTGCAACACCGCCGCCACCACCACCGCAGCTACGAATTATTACGTTAAACCACGTAACTAGGGGCTGAACGTGTACGTAACTCGGTGCGTATTAACGCGCGACACGCGGCAGTTTCTTGCGAGAACTTTGGAATCAATCAGCGCCCGGCACGGATGCATTCGAGAGAATTAATATCAGCGTCGCGAGCGACATCCGCGCGCCGCGACATAATCCGTTTAGCGCCGGCAAGCTTGTTCGGCTCGAGTTCGTTCCACGCAGGAAAACGATGGCGGGAGAACCTCTCGCCAACGACGACGACGAAACCTTAATATGCCTTTTCGCCGATTTTTCTAATCGTTTTTATAGATATTTATTGATATATCGATTTGTTGTTCTTAAAAGTGAAGATTTCTTAGATCGTGGAATAAATAGTAAATGTAAGAAATAAAACGTGAAATGGATAAAATCAGGGTAAAATGTATCGTCGCGTCAATCAGTTGGGGGAGATAATTTTCAGATGTCTACAAAAATGAATAAACTACGTGTCTTTAAAATGTCTTTTATGTGCTATTTCGAATTCTTTCTCTTTCGTTTATTTATCATTCATTCACGCATTTAATCATAATTTGATATTATACTATGTTTCTTTAAGTTTGATGTATGTATATGTATTAATCGTCAATAAATGTACGTAGATACAAATTCTAAGTTTTTATTGATATCTCAGTAGTTCTATACCGTACGTTATGTAAAGTTTGATAAATTCTAACAAGGTTTTTGTGCTTTTAAAACGTTCTTCCATTTTAAAATGTTCCATAGAACCGAAGCGAAAGAGCAAGGCAGTATTTCTTCGGTAAACAAATTCTTCTCACAATTTTTACCTCAAAGGAAATATGGACTATTATAATGGCACTCTCAAGATAACCGCTTAGCTAAACAGTGAAGTATTTCACACGATGTTGGAACTTGCATTTACGTTTGTTTTCTATAAAATCAACATGGCTGAAGTTATAGTCTGGTTCAATTAGCACTATATTTCTCGAGTGTTTCACAGTTTTCGAACATCCTTTCTGGTCACAATTAATACACCAAACAGAATATATGTTTCAGAAATATTTCGCTGCGTTCTAAGATATTTTTCTCGAAACCTTTCATCGAATTCAAACAAACTATCCCCATTGTGTGCGAACCGGAATTCAGAAGTGACGAACTTTTAACTTTCGAAGTTTGAAAAAACACGTTTCGAAATGGTACAAGAATTTTAGTAGCTTATATTTTACACCAGCCTTTCTGGGAAATTTACCTTCTCCGGTTGTAACGTCCTTTTAGCAAATCGACGATACATAAAACTACGTATTTCAAAAGGAAAGTTTCCATTCAGGATAAACGTATCGATCTTGATTATTCGCAAAACATAGTATGCATCAGCAAAAGAAACCGAAGCAAATAAAAATGGAAAATTCCTTTGACCTCTTCCACGCACGATTATACATAAAATATTTTGTCAAATATTCTCCAAATGTGTTGGTAAAATTGCAAGACTACCAGTTGGTTCAAACGATCTATTCATCGCACGATGGAGCGTGCTGGTGCTTATTACTTTTTATTTAACGGATTATGGCGAGTCACGAGGTGGAAAATTTTCGAGAACAAGATCAAAAGGAAAAGCTGTTAAAACTGATACCGTTCTCTCCTCGATAATAACGGTTCTCCATCGACGGACTCGACTCACTCGATGGAAACCGTGTGTGTACACGGCGTGGCAATAACTAATAATACCGTGAAGCCAATTTCGAGGTGTCACGAGAAATGGCTTCTATATCATTCGACCGTGCGGTATACACTTCCAATTTCCAATTTCATTGCCGCGGCACGCGCAGTTGTACGTACTCTGTGCCGCGTGGTGCGAATTCGTGAACGTTGCTAAATGATCATTGCATTAACCCAGACCAATAAATATTTAATTGCGCGGGCGCAGCCCGTTGCCCGGATTTACCATTCGCATGTAAACCACGCTAATTCAATCAACTATGATCAGCGCCACGTCAGATTTTTCTACGTGAAACCTGACCACCGACGGGAACGATGTTTGTTACGTTCGTTTTGTTAAACAGTTGCGTCCCGGTAAACGCACGAAAATGGTTTTATATCGCTGCGGTGAGCATGCGAGATATTGTTGAAAATTGTGAAAATTAACAACACGTTGCGATTGTTTAATGATTTTCCAAATATTTTCATCCAGAATTCGAAGCTGTTTAATAGTAGAACTATCAAGCGCGTAAGCGTATGTGAATATATCATGCGTAGTATAAATGAGTATAATTGAATTAATATGACGAAGAAGATATAAGTATATATTTATAATCAGATCTTGTGTTAATAAAAGTTAATGTTAATTCTGCTAAAAGATTCTCCGTGTATTTCTCGATATTCGTAAGAATAATAGTCGGAATTCGGAATCATTTTTGCTTCGACTGTACGCCTCTTAAATTATTTCTTAACAAATCGTGTGTTTCAAAATTTCTTTTCCTACGTATTGTCGTAGCAATTGCTGTGTAATTTGGAATTTGATTGCATCTATTTAATTTCGCAACACCTACTTGAGAACAATCATCAATGAATCGATAAATACATTACGTGTTCTGTTATATTCGAATAGAATCACATTGCTTAAATTAAAACGAATCACATTCGAGCTACAACACAAAAGCTACGATATCTGAAGTCTCGCAATATCGAAATAGATTTTGTAAATTATTCATTGATACATGTTCAATTTAAAGCTAAAAATCCAATAAAGTCAAAAGTTAAGAATTTTCCAAAGAGAACGCTACATTCTTAATCCGACATAAATATCCGAAGACAAAGGGACAAATAGCCAGTTCGCACCTACTCGAGGGTTTTCTGCTCAGTTTTCCCGTAGGCGTGTCTTTTCAATGGACTCTCCGCGGGTCAATCCGCGATTGATATAAAAGAGTCCAGTAGCGGTATCGTATCCCTCGAATCTCTGGGAAAAGCCGCTAAATCACCCGTACCGAGGGTAAACCGAGCCAGAGATTTGTGTGCTTGTAAGCCTAGCCCCGATGTATCGCGAACGATTGGGCGGGATAAAAGGGATGCTCCGTGTACATTCCCTCGAACCGATATCTTTTTCCCGAGATCCAAATGCCTTTTCCGGCGTGATATTGCGGTCATCTCTATCAGATTCTGATATCAATTACTGTCAATCTCGTTTCGTTCGAAAGAGTTTCGCGATAGACTGATATATATTACATATTCGTTGTGAAAATACAGCTTCTTTGTTTTTTTCCTTTGATTTTCATCCTTTCTTCTTTATTCCTTTCTCCCCTTCCGTATTACATCTCGTTCCATCATTTACCTTACCCTATTAAGTTTTGTTGGGGATATAAAAACTTCTCGAATTCACAGAAGTAATCGCGATATGATACGAAGAGCATCCCTCCTTATACAACTGACCACATCAAATGAATTGCCATGTAAATTAATCAAAAACCAAGTTCTAATAACTTCATCCAACTGGCTGAATTAATCTCCACGTGAACAGATACAAATTTCTTTTGTCGACACTTCAAACTCCTAATTTATTCTGTGTATAATTGAGAAAAAAAAATGATTGACGCTCTGCGTCTCGTCTCTCTGGTTTCACATGATAAAGAAAATTCGAAAGTTTTCGGCGAATCAGCCTAAGCTTGGAAAGGAATCAGACAACGTTAATGAAAGCAGTCTGTGCTTAACTGGGAAACGAACGTCTGAACGCGATGACTACGTGGCTTCCTCTAAATCGGCGATCGAAGGATCCTGTGGGTTGATGGAAGCAAAAACGCGAGGGAGCGGAAACGGATTCGCGGTTCCGCAGCCAAAGATTATCCCCTGACTGGCGTCTATACGCATTTGCCTCGGTCTGAAAGGCCAGGTAATCCTTCGTCGTCTGGAACGAATTTATCGGGGTAGTTCGCGGAGGAGGGAGGGTAGAACGAGGAACGCCAAAGATTTGCTTTTCCGATTGAACGTACCGGGCGTTCGTTGCGCGAAAGAGACAGCTACCGGTACAGAGAAAGATCGAGGCGAACGATCGAAGCAAAGCTGCTGGAAGGTAAAGCGTCTTTCGACGCCCGAACGATCAAAGTCGAAGGAACTCGTAATCACCAAAGGATGCTCTCTTATGGATTTCTTATTCGCATACAATTTAAACCCATCCGGCTACGTGATTCGTCGAAAGGAATTGGCATTATCGCGGACAATCGAGTTTCTTGGTCATTGATTTTCTTAAACGACCAACTCCATCGAGGTTAATTGCACATCCTTTGATTATTCGGCTATTTTAATCGTGATCTCCTTATAGATAAAATAAATTGGAAGATTCGTTGATCAGGCTTAAAATCGAACAAAAAAATTTCCTAACTAACCATGACACTGAAAACGAGTCGTACGATACAATTTTCTGAAATCCTATTAACTTTTTTTCGACGATGTTGACAGTTCATTTCGTATAATTTAATGCTTATCTTTCGATCACGACGAATGAAAGATTCATTGAGCGAACTTGAAATCGAACAACAAATTTACAAACTAGTCGTGAACAAACGGGAAATCAAGCTTACGATACAATTTTCTCAAATCCTATCAACCTTTTCTATATAATACTAATCTTCCAAATCAATTTAACGTACCATAAGGAAATCTTCCGCTACTTTTCTCATATTGCATCAACGATCCTCTGGACACTGACGAGCGTCTAAGTCAATTTTATGTTTAACGTCCACTGAGCATTTCCCACCAGGAATACCATCACCGTAGCAAAGTAATCAAAACATTAATGCCCTAAACTCGATCCACCGGAAACGTGGATCATCAAGTTCTGATGGAGCAACGAACTATCAGATTCTCATTGTGCGGAAGGACAACGGTGAAGTTTGATGCCGGATAACCATGGGATCAGAAAACCCAATGCAACGCGTAGTTCACATTGTTGTATACATGTATATGTATGGTCCTATATAGAAACGATATTGGTAGAGTTAAAGAGAGAGAGAGAGAGAGACCAGGGCAAGTAACTCTGTGGGATGGTCTTCTGCTACAGTAGCAGGGTAATATCTTCCCGACGCCATATTGCTGATTAACATATGCATCCAATACTCTCTGGTTCACTCAAATGCAAACACGTCAGACCGACAGCTATCTCTGCCTGTAACGTTGTATAAAGCTCCGATTCAAACGGCATATTAAAGGTCGACTTATCCGGCTGTGAAGCGTTTCGCGAACTATCGTCCCCTACGGCAAAGCACCCGCTCCAAATCACCCCCCATAAATGATAGATAAGGTCCAGACTTGCGGCACATAGCTTATATCGATGGTGATCGCTATACCGAACAGTCCTTTCGACATTGATATTATTTCAGAGTATGTAGAATGATACAAGTGCAATTTTTTTGCACAAATTAGAGAAAAATAGGAGGAGATTGTTTAGAGGATTGTTTTTTCTTCAAGGAATTGCCACGACTTTAGATATTCGAAAATATTCCACACTCGACGGTTGTGGAATTAACGATTCGTATTTATTCTCAAATAAATTAAAAAGTTCCTCTAAATTACATAGTAGAAAAGGGTGAACATGTCTACTTCAAATAAACCTAAGACGTGTTACCTAGCTATTTTGAATATTGAATTATCAACGTGTAGAAAAGCGCTAAACATAGAAACCAGCTCGAAAGTTTCTCAATCCTTCGTGAGCCGAAATGTTAAATCGATAATACAATTGATTTTACGATTACCGTAAGTAAATAGAAAATAGTATCGCCATGCGAAATTGTATTTCGAATCCGGTGGAGGATTTCCAGTGAATTTGAAGCGCAACAAGAAGCGCCGGCAGCGAATCTCGAAGAAAGAAGCAAAAGTATTTGTAGGATGAGACGGACCCGTATTTAGTTCTCGCACCCACTTTGAACCAACTTCGTAGCTGGCTTTGACGCCCTGCTAATCCAGGCGTCCGGCTAGCATAGAAGACTCCCTCGGGGTAGCTTGGTTGGTCCAACGAAAAGAGAAGCAGTCAGAGTGAACGTGGAGAAAAAGGAGAGAGACGGAAAGTAGCGGGTGAACCTGATGGAGGAAGGGAGAGAGAAAGGGATAGAGGGGGTGGAGTAGGAGATATGGACGAAAGGCAAATGAACGAGTCGCTCCATGAAAGGAACTCGTACAGAATCCGGGAAACCCCATACGAGGTCCCCGCGACATGGGCCACCCGGCGACTAATTGGAATTCGTCTGTGGCAGTCGAAGCAAGGCTTTCTATAATTGAGACGTGGCCAGACCTGCAAAAAATCCAGAAAGGGGGAAAGGATGCGCCAGGCCGCTGTCTCGCGGAGAATCCTTTTCCTCTCTTTTGAACGGAAGTCAAAACTTTTCGAGGGATGATCCGGCCTGCCGCCTGCATCCGTTACCACACCGGTATATGCGTATCTCAATATCATATAAATGCAAAAACTGATCCCTACAGAGAAACCAACTTTACCGGTAATGTAAATTTTTTAAACTTCTCCCCCGGTGAAACGTTCGCCAACGAGAGCGTGCGTATTCTTCGATACACCTCGTTCTCTTTCATGAATTGCTTACAAGATCTGGCTGGCGAACCAATTGCTCTTACTTTACCGAAAATGCCTTTCGAAACTCGCCAGGACGAAAAATAAGACGTTCGGTTGGCTTTCGAAATTGGATTTCATCCTGAGTCGATGGAAATTGCTCGTCCCGTACTGGATATTTCGAAAATGTCTTGCCCAGTTTTCGAGGTGTATTGTTATTTAGAGGGATGAAAAGATTGTAGTATGAAGACAGGTACAGAAACGTTTTATCTTCGTTTTTAAAACATCATTTTGTATATATGCTTATATATGTGCCTGTATATTCTTCTTCAACAAGATTATATGCTTCTGCAACTTTACCGACATAAGACGAGAAGAAATAAAATCAGAAATAACGCAGAATAAACAAGGAGAATAATTGCAACAAAGAAGATTCAGGTTGGTGGATACGTTTTCGAAACACCACGTTGTACATACATGGAGCAGAGACTTTCGAGTTTTGGCAACGTCTCTTGATCCCGTAACGTTCAGCGATAGAAGAAAAAAAAGGCTACTTAAGTATTCAAACTGGGAACATCCGGAAACGCGGATACAAGAGACAAGCAAGCCAAGGCAACCGTGAAAGCTCTCGCCTCTTTTTTCCCTCGTCGGTTCCATCCTTGTTCCTTCTACGACGCTTTCGCGCGCTGTTTTCTTTCCGCTGTACATCTGAGGAAAGGCTGCGATAATAACCAGCCAGCAAGAGAAACATAGAAGCAATTGTAAAATTAATTAAGAGACTGGGAAAATAATTAATTTTTCTAATAATTCTTGCAGTCGCGCTGCTATTTTCCCAACACGCGGCCGCAGCTTCGCGCACCGCCGGCCCCACCCCTTCAGGAGGGACGAAATAATTTCATAAGGGGTTGGCTTGAGAACCGCACCTACATTTGCGAAAACATATCTCCTTTTCCACCGCCTCCTCGTCTCTGACCACGTCCAACCGCAACAAAGATCCTCCACTCCCTGCCATCCTCTCTCTAATACCCTCCCTCCAACCTCCTACACTTTCGTCCGCGTATACGCAGAAACGAATTCTTCCACTGGGAAAATTTCCGCATTGGTTATTTCGGGCCTACGTCCTACGCGAGTTTGTTCTCGTACGAAACTTTTCGTTACGTGTACGATTGTTCCGAGGGTTCGTAGCATTTTTCACAGTCGATATATTCTATCGAATATTTACTAAGATTTTTCATCCATTTATATCATACG
The DNA here is from genome assembly GCF_011952255.1 of Bombus vosnesenskii. Lineage (NCBI taxonomy): Eukaryota > Metazoa > Arthropoda > Insecta > Hymenoptera > Apidae > Bombus > Bombus vosnesenskii. The sequence goes on from NW_022882923.1 coordinate 951,082, forward strand.
AACTTCTGCTAAATAACGGAACATTAGATTGGAGAAAATATTGGAGGATTTCGTGGAAATAAATCCTAATGACGAATGAAATGAATCAATTCTTTTACATCGAACGTAGTGTTACCATCCCCGATACAATAAAATTCTGAACGATGGTAAATAACAAATAAAGCGATTTGTGTGTATCCTATTTCTGACACCTATCTCTGCTGAATGAAATCATCAAAACTTAATATAATATAAATATACCAATATAAATAGCAACCGCCACGATTAATGTCAGAAAGTGAAACCAGCAAGGGTTAAATTTCATTTGAATCACATGCAAGTTTTCCACCATGAAAATAATCGAAAATACGTCCGTAATAAATAAAATTTATCCTCGAAGACCCTTGCCATCCATCGGTAGCGTCATCGACGAAAGTCCAAAAAAATATCAAACGTCATCTCCATTCTACGTTACACCCGCCATTGTGAACGTGAACAATTAATTGTGAAAGCGGTCCCCACGAACCGGTAATTTTTCCAACAATAATAGGAGAAGCTAACGAGAACAATCAAAATATTAATACATTTCGATGGAATTCAAATGTAGCATTGGCGGGGTTGGCCGCGGTCGAGTGCAGTGGGTACGTCCGGGGCCCTCTACGTGTTTGATCATTGTGTTATACGGTTCCCCTGGTGCACACTTGCCATAAGTGTATTTTGAAATTTCGCTGGTTGTAATAATCTTCCGCCGGCAGGTAGGAAGGTAGGTAGGTAGGTAGGTAGGTGTACCTGCGTAGAGGCTGAACCGCGTGGTCAAACGTATTTTCGCAACGGTATGCCGTCCTCGGACGTTCCTCAAGGTGTGGGTGAGTGCGTGTTACGTGTCCACACACAGACTCGCCGTGCAGAAACGTCCTGCAGGTGTGGACGAACCGTAGAAACCCCGTAGTTTGGTCAGTCAGAGAGCATAAAGGCTCTCGAGAAATTAATTCTCTTGCAGACACATATACACGCACACATTAGGACGCGACGGTGGCCCGGTAGAGAGAACTCGGGCCTGTACACACACGACACATGGATATATACCTTCAGCACACGTATAAATACGAAGGTATATGTATAGGTGAGCCGCGAACGCGGATACGAACGCGAGCGCGAACCGTAGCTACGTGTTTTATTATTGAATGGCCTCCTTCCCGGACTGCGAATCAACTTGGCAATTGGTTTATTATAATTTCATTGTGTTTTCATTACCCGGGTTAATTTGCGCACGACCCGCATGTCTCCCTTTATTACCAGAGCCCCTGAGGTCTTCAGACGCGCGCACGCATACTTGGATCCCCGCGTCGCGATTCTTTCCTGCCAGGAGAAATCTCGTTGACGAAGAGCTGCAACAACCGTGTATTTTAGAATAGCCGGTATTTCGACGGGGTGAAAAAATAACCGGGCTGCAGCGGGAATTACGCGTAGATTATTTTTCTACGCGGGTAAAATCAGTCTTTATTAGATCCGGGCTAACGTGCGGATGATGTCCCGTGATATTCTTTTTCACCTTCCTCTTCTTCTTTGAGATTCTTTTAATCGTATTAGTGTCTTTTTATTGTCATTGGTCAGGGTGATGGAATGAATATGAATTATGATAGTAAAGTTTAACGTTAATCCTACCGAGATCGAAGTTCATTTTTGACCAAACCGTTTAGAAGCCACATCCATCGAATCTAGAAACAGAAAGTATTAAAAAATGATCACACCACGTACACTACTTTTGAAAATTTCCCCAAGTCGTTTGATTTCTTTTTTTTTTTTTTTTTTTTGAACGGAGTCTGAATCGTGTACGTAGCTAAGGAAATTGAAATAGTTACAAACGTGGAATTTAACTTCTAGGAGCTTCAATTATTAACAAAAAAAAATATACTCACATTGATTAGGCATTTGCTACTGTTCCATCTAAACGAATACCATAATCCCTGAAAACTGTACACCTCGTTTTCCTCAAATTATTCCCATCAAATTTCTTCGTAAAAAATTAAAACCTCCGAGCATGTCCGTATTACGCGACTCATCGACTTTAAAAAGCAGCCGTCGGGGCTGGAAAAAAGATTGACAAAAATCTCAGTGTAAATCGTTAAACGCGATCCGAAGTAGCGGCACACACACGTCAATTTGTTTACACGCCGGATGCACCAGAGAGAAGATTCAGATACGAGGAAACGACGACCCTTGACGTGTCTGATTCTACGTTCCACGCGCTAAAACCCGGCCAGGCGAACGATCTACCTTCTTCCTTTTTTCATCGGGAGGACGTGTTACTGTTCTGTCGTTCTTTGACACCCGGTTACGTCAAACAGGGGGCCGCCGGGCAACGACGAGAGTGAACAGGACGAAAAAAAAGAAAGAAAAAAGTAAAAAAAAGAAGAGCCATGGTACGAAAGGGAAGCGAAGAGGAATCGTGGAAGGAGAGAGAACGGGAAAAAAATAGGTTGGAGGTGAGGCCTTTTGATTGACTGTTTGAACGATTTTTGCTCGGCCGACTACGCTGCCGGGCTGGCATTGATTATCGCTTATTGAATTTGTATGCCAGCAAGGGATGCTCCGGAGGGGTTGTCCAAAGTCGCCATCAGGGGATGCTGCTCGTAAAACGCTTTACTCTCGCCCACCGACCCGCTACCTACACGGACAAGATTTCCTCTCCTCTCTCAGATTCTTCAGGAAGAAACTGATCTCTAAATTAAACGATACTACCTCAGGATAATAGATATTGGAATTTTCTTTGAAAATTCATCGGACGAAGATAGGGGAAATTGAGGAAAGTTGGTACATTTTGTGTTAATCCAATTAACATTCTCTTAATCGCGTTGTATTACATTTTTTTGGAATCTTTAGTTGTAACGTATAACGGGAAGGGAGCAAAAAGAGTGAAAGAAAAATTGAAAAGATCGAAAACCAGCAAACGTGTCAACTTAACGTTGGTACGTTATTTTCACTTGGTTTAATTTTAAGCTGTTCATTTCTTCATAACGTAACTTGTGAACGTTTATTATACCTGCTGAATGCTCTGTAATTTTATTCAATGCTCGAACAATTGTGACTATTCAAGTTCGGACGCAACAACAGTTTCCGAATAATTTAAGAACTCTGCTAATAAGAATATCGCCGAATCTTTAGCAACACTAAACTCGAATTAGTCGATGCGAAACTCAAAGATTGCATCTGGTTTCGGCATCTCCATTGAATCGGGAAAAGAAACTAGAAAGAAAGTGAAACCGGCAACGAGTAGCGCGATACTTCTAAATCGATTGGACATTGGCGTGTCAATAAACGTCCCATTTATTCGCCGTTTCCAAGAACAGTACTCTTTGGAAAATTACTCTGTTCCGGGGTAATCCCCGGAGAGATTCAGCGTACATCGCACAGAGAAATATTTTGCCTGACCAAACAGGTAACCCGTGACTCCTATCTTCTCTCTCATTCCTTGTCCCTCGAACCCTTTCAAGCCCCCTCTGTCTCTTCCTCTGGCTACAAGCTACGCATCCCTTTTACATTTATGCTTACATGCCTCGTCCAGCTCGCGATGTATCCCTGAATTATTGAACGACGCGGGGATCAACCGCGGATGGCAACGCCTCTCGAGTTTTAAGCTGTTAAACCCCGTCGAGGAATGTCAGTCATTGATTCAAAAACCATCGCGCGGAAATTTCTACAGCCGACGAATTTTCATCGGAATAATATTTTAATTGGGACATTAATATTTGAAAATGTTATGAAATCTAGTACATCAGCCTTGTGATCTTTCCCAACTGTAAAATTTTATCGGAGCGACATTTCAAAAAATTACACGCCTCGATGTAATACGAGTGGTATCAGCCTTGTAATACATATATTCAGCTTATAATACGTATTGCAAATCTCGCGTATTCAAAAATGATAACCGCCATTTACATAGGATCGTTCTTCCATACGAGCGTAACGGAATCAACGAGACATCAATGTGACGTACAAACGAAGTGAACAGGCGGTCCACAAATTAACATTACATTTATCAATCTACATACCGAACCGCGTTTACGAATTACGTTTTATAGCAAAAGCCAATTCCACGCTCGCCGTTCGATAGATAGCCAACAAACGGGTAAACAATGAAGCCGTAGGGTAAAAGCAATCGATATTACATCGGGAGAGCGGCGTGTGTTCGCGGATTCGCGCGAGTACAATAACCGTCGTTGATCCGACCGGTAAATGGAAGATTAAAAGAGCTTAGTTTAGTTCGCGGAATGAATTCATTAAAACCCAATTTCCATGCGCAACGAAAATGAATCCCCGAAGAACGGTGAAAGATCCCTCACATGTGGAAACGCTCTTGAACGAGAGAAAGATGGCCTGATGAGATAGAGAGAGTAGAAGTGCGCGAGAAACGGCAATGAACAGGCATCGATGTAATATTTATAAACGAGCGAGTCCTGCAGGATATCCGCGTATCCTCGAAGCAGCATCAGACCAACCCGGAACCAAAGGGCAATGCTTGGGTCCACTTCAGTCTCGAACTCCAGCCCGAAATCTCATCGGCCCAAATGGCGCATCAACATCTATTATTAACCGGGTTCAGAATATTAACGATACAGTTACCGTATTCCAGAAGCTAAATTAGCGGAGATTATTACGAGTGGGCTCTCGCGGTACTATCACTCTCTCGATCCAACCCGCGAGCGGTGGTCTCTTTCCGCGACACACGCTTCATCACGCACCCTTGCAGTCTGGGGCGGTCGGGCTTCATCTTTCTCTCTGCTCTCGCGTGTACGTAGCGCGAGCGAACAGCAAGGCCCCTCTCTCTTTTCCGGTAGAAACGCGCGCTCCGCGGCATGGAGAACGGTCCGGGAATGGTCGATGTTTTTTACGAAGGCCGACGCCATTAATTTTAATATTATTGCATATTGTTGGGCAAATTGGCGGAAAGTGCGCGTGACGGCCGCTTGGTTATCGCGCGACGCGCCCCCCCTCCCTCCCCGTCCTATTCATCTTGATTTTTCGCGAGCGCGTCGCAAACTACGATATTGATTCCCTCTATAAATATTTTCGGACTTTCCCGGCGAAAAAACATGGTCGAAAAGAGGGCTCGATGGCGCGGCCTCCGGTCGAATCACCGTATGAAGCGTTCGTTCATCTTCCCAATGAAGATATATCGGCGAAGATTCGTTGGAACGAACGGTGGCCCAATATTTTTCGAAGCGATGACTTTTTACAGAAAGTTTGATCGAGCGTGGTTAAATTAAGAGTAGGATACAGGGTGTCCGTGTTTCACGCGCAAAATTATTCAATATACAGGTAACAGAGGATGACTGTGTGTAAAAATAAACCGAACGTAACGAGCTAGAGTCTTATAAAAAGCTTGATTTTTCGGAAAATCGAATTTTACGTTAATATTCGATTTATAGAAAAATAATCTAGGCACAGACCATGATAAACTGAATATCCCTGTATTTCTACAAAAAGTAAGAACATCGCTGTGGATGTTATTTCTTAAAAGGAAAAAAAACTACTTCAACAGCTTTGGTTTAAACATTTCTTTGTTTTAATCTTTACAGCTAACTTAGACCTAAAAAGATTTTCATAAATATTGTATAATCTCGTTACTTTGAAACAGACATCACGTACATTTTATTCACGAAAGTACAAAATTTCTGTCTGCATCTACTCCAAGCATACTCTACATAAAAATATCAATGGATTGGAAAAAGAAAGTCAATATTACATTCGTATTATCGTTGCAGCCACGGTTTTTCAAAGCCATTTCACACGAAATCACCCCGTTACAGATTTCCGGCGAAATCTAACAAGACGCATATTCTCCGCCCCACGACTTTGGCCGTTGGCGGTGATAGCCACCAAGTGCCTTTTTATCGAGTCAATGCGGCATCCCCGGCCGTTTTATTGGACGGATGGCATCGCTTTTCCGCGCCGATTTCGACTTTTTCATGCAGAGGAAATCTCGGTAACCATGGGGGACGCTTGGCAAAAGTGAGAAAAAGAGGACAGAGAACGTTCTCCCCTGGCCCTTCGAGAGCCCCGGAAGACCAATTCTGCGATACGAATACGAGCACGAAAAATATGGATATTCCGTTTTAAAGGACATAAAATGACCTCGAGATGGTAGCCTTTATAGACACGTTGGAACGCCGCACCTCTGGCGGTCTATAAACGTGATGTACGCTCGCGAATTTTGTCCTACGACACCGAGATTGGATGGCAATTTTGTATGTGTTGTAAAAGCTATGGAACGACGCGACGTTTCGATACGAGAGTAAAGATGGGAAATTTATGAGGAAAGGTTATATCATATTATATGTATATCTATATATCGTCTATACTGAAGTCAATTAATTAAAAAGAAAAAAATAAGATTAAGGTTTGTTTGGTCCTACGATATTATATCATTCGTCATTATATTATACAATTCTGAATCATCTTGATGACAGCTTTCTAATTCTATCTTCATAAAATGAATTTTATCTCCTGTTTTTAACAAGCGCATGGAAATGTATAAAAACTTATGAACTAATCTGAGCTTACTTATCTTCCTTTTATAAGAAACTATTTCCTCATTGATCATGCAATTTTCTGGCCATCCTATTAGAATTCTTTAACTAAGATGTAGTTCTATCGTGTAAAAAGATTCGAAGATGAACATCTATCTATGTATTGGACTAATACAGCAGACACCGCGTCTTGTAGAATACAACAGAATGTTACTGAATTTTTCCGAAAGAGTTTCATTAATGTATAATCTAAACCGAAATAGAATTATACTTAGGCCAGAAAGTTTTGACAATTATCGTATTTATTAGGGTAGATAATATTAATTGCTCTAACCTTCCTTGTCACGCGCGTGTAACTCCGTTTATTATTTATTTATAACTACTTTACGAGGGTGAAATTTAGTTCCATTATACCCATAAACCTGTCATTTAGAATTTCAAATATCTACTGGTCGCTACCAACCCTTCTTCAATGACTTCTAAATTAATTCGCAAAGAAAAAGAACGAAATTTCTCTCGGAAGCTTCCTTACTTACCAATCATCGAAAAAGAAGAGATGTCTTTCGTTTTCGAACAGCATCGACAACCCTTGATTTTTAGCATCCCGCTGCGAGACCAAGAGCAAAAGCGAGTTCAGATTTATTCCCCGTGGTTGCCTCTGGAGGCCCTCCACCTCGTGCAACCTCCTTCATCCCCGTCGGCGGTCGGCTTCTCCTCCTACGTTGGGCTTTATTGACCCTTTATACATCTATTTGTTATGCCGTGGCCCTTTGTACGACGGTAGACACGAATGGGAGGGACCCCGGTGTACTTGCCGAGCTCTCTCCCCTGGCTATATTTGACCAGTATTATAAAAATCAACCGACCGATTTCCTACGTAAAATATCACCCCCGTGCGTGGCTGAATATTTTATCGGTGTCCACCCCGAACGCACCCTCGACCGGTTCCTTCTTTTCCACCCCGTTTTCGCGAGGGGGCAAAGAGCCCGGAAAGGAAGAGGAAATCGGTGGAGGGAGCGGCACGCGATTTCGTTTTGCTTCGTCGCGTGCGACCAACACTCTTGGAATGCCATCTTTCAATGGGGAACATTCTTGCGGTCAATATGGAATCCCTTTGCGACTCTTGCCACTTAAGATACATTCGGATATACATACGTACGATGTGGGTGTAATTTTTGCGATGAAAGGCGGTACACAATGTAAGAAAAGTTGCAGAATTCTGTTACTTTTGTTTAATTCCTCTTCCAGGGTGATAGCGATTAACGTAAAAGAACACAACTCAACGTGTAAAGCTACTGGATAATTTATTATTGAGTATTATTGAGTTGTTAAAGATGGTAACTACTATTAACGGCGTGTAAGTTAGATGAAATAAAGAAGCGGGACAGCGCTTCGTACTTCTTCGTTATACTTGACAATGAACAATTTCCAGACACGTTGTGCATAAAAAATAAATCTGAATAGAAGAAGACAGCAGAGTTGACGTTATAATAGGAAATTATACACATGGAATACAAGCTTTGCAAAAAATTAGATTATACGGAACCATTACATATACACATACACACACAGGGATCCTATTATATTTTTGAATTTACAGATTAAAGAGTAGAAGTATTACAAGCGATACAGTGTGTTGACAAATTGACAATAGCAGAGATGACATAATGCGGAAAGCTTCGCTTGGACGTTTTCTATCGGAGGAATGGGCCATTAAGCCTGGTTAGCATGCGACAAGATTCCAATCTACGGCGCGTGTTCTCAGCTTCACGGGGAACAACGACGCGAACTCGCGCGGAGGAGCGTATTCCTGCAGGACACCGGGGCTACTAATCTAACAGAATTATAGACGGTGACGGTAGCTAATTGTCTATCTATATCTGGCCTGACGTAGGTGTGTCTCAATGTTCCCTCTCGTATGGCCGCTTGTATATGCGTACATTGTATTGTACGCCGAGTCCGTGGCTAGACCGTCCGTCAGTTCTCTCTCGGAGCGACTCCCTCGCTCGCATAATGGCCAGCCTGCGTACGTGCATTCCTAATAATGAAGACAACGATAAATCAACGCGGAGAATACGGCCGCGGATGTGCGCCGAATATCCTATGCATAATATCGCGTCATTATCTGTGGCTACTGTGCTCCCTGTGCACGCATGGATCTCCGACTCGACTTTGCCGCGACCCTGACAATCAAATTACACCGGAGCATGCCTCTCCTCTCGTTCCTACTCCTTCCAAAATAAGTATAACAGCCTCTGTGTTTCGATCGTTCTTGCAGCTATCACAAGTCTGCCATAGAGACAAAGTATCTGGTGTTTTGGGGGCAATTTTTTTTTGTATTTTATTTTGAAAATAGAAGAGATTGCAGCAATAAATTTATTCGAAGAGAGGACTTTGCTAGGACTAGTTGATTATGAACCCATAGTACGTAACAAGTGATTTCATTTTCATTCATATTTCAGTTGATTTTTGTTGGGTTTACTCGAATCACTGAAAATCGGAGCTACCTTCCCATCGCAACAAACCCTTCGATTCGGAGAAATTATAGTTTTATGGAAATCCCACAGAAAACTAATAGCGTCTGCTATTATGGCAACGAAGAGAATCTATGGAATTTGTTTGCATATATTGCTATTATTTATTCTTTACTAAGAAACGTTGGCCTATCTGACCATTTCTTTTGTTAAAAATAATGTGCGAGCTACGTATCGACTCTGTACATCGAATTGACGTACGGTGGTTAAAGAATTCTAACAATAATATCAAAGGATATCCAGTAAATTGCATAATCAATGAGGAAATGGTTTCTTACAAAAGGAAGATAAGCTCAGATCAGTTCATAATTTGATACTTGAATTTCATGAAATTTTGCTTGTTAAGGTTTGTTTACATTAGTCAAGTTACTTGACTCCAAATTCAATTTATTCCTTGCAGAAGTGGAAGCTTCGATATGCAAAGAATTCTGGTTAGAAATAAATTGGAAAAGTCTAGAATTTAAACGACTGAATTGTAAACTTAATATGGAAGCAGTGCAACAACCAGTTGCGAGAGTATGCCGAGCCAGTCATTAGTTCTAGCGGTCAGCAGTGACACGAACCATCGATCGACGAAGCCTCGCAACAAGCCATCCGTGATGCCAATAATGATCCGTCATTCCACTGCTGTAACGGTGAGGATCGATCTTGCGTGATTGACGGATAACAAGCCTCGTGAAAGAGAGACGTCAGTTCGCGAAATCATGCGCTGACGTGGCGATAATTTCGCAGGGATAACGCAGGAAACTATATATATATCTAATATTTCAATAAGCTATTTCACTCGAAACTTTTCTTCAGCTTATCATTTCTCTTTTCCATCTAAATCCTACAGTTGCATCAAATTCGAAGAAACGTGAATTCAACTTCGACAAAATTTTATTCATTTGAATCGATACAATTTTTTGCAATTTCTGCGTCCTGACTTCGATTCTGTACAAACACGATATTTGACTGGTTTATTCAAGTTTATTACAAATTATTACATTTTGAAAGGAGTAGAGTAATAAATATTATAAACCAATGGAGAGAATAATAAACTGAAGCTTCCTGGATGAAATAATATACGAATCGAAACAAATAGAAACAAATGCACGAAAATAATCCACGATTTTTAAATGGTATTCGTTATGCAAAAAGTCAGTAAAAAATGTGAAAATAAAGATTCAAGGAGCAAACAGATACAATAAAATGCACAATAGATATTCAGTCGATCGTGCATCACCAAGATCGTCTTTCTACTTGATTTTCGATATTCGCTTGATGTCCGCTCGACCAAGCGCGCATCCGATAACCACGATCAAAGTAGCGATCTGGTTGAAACACGAGCCTCAGGATGTGGGAGCTGCGAAATCCGGTAGGTCGAATAGAAAACTGGCAAACGAAGCATCGAACACGTAAAATGAGTAAGAAGAAACGGGGGAAGACGAGCTGGCTAGCAATCCGTGGTTTCGCGCTCATCGGATCGACTCGTTTAGACGTGTGTACGCAGGTGGATATCGGTTACCCCGGGAAATCCCTCGTCTACGTGTTTCCCCTCTCCGATAGAAGTTACTCCCGTGTCTTTCTTTCAAACCATTTAACTTCCTTTCGCTCGTGGCAAAGACGTTTATTGTCACGCGGGATTGTTTTACTTTCTGACCGGGTATACATCGCCGTTAGGCTGGTTGCGGCGAACAACCATGCGTACTCATTGTATGGGATGCACATCTCGACTTTCGTTTCCATTCTAACACGGAACGAACATCTCGAGTGACTCGCTTTGTCGTCTTTCCTTGTGCCTTTTCGTATCCGGTGCCCTCTCAAATTTCTCACTATACTGTAATTTATTCGCCTTCGATCGTTTTCAGGTTAATTTGTTATAGAAATATGCAATGGAAATATATTTTTAGCTGAAAACGAAATAGAAAAGTTGATCGCGCGATTCTTTCGTTCCTTTTTTTTCATTTTCTTCCATGCTGTCTTCCTTCTTTCACTTTCCCCTTCTCGTTTCTCCGCCTAGCCCATTCTTTTTGTCTTCCCTTCCATCTTCATATTCTTTTCTTTATTCCTCTCTCTTATTTCTCTTTCGAGATTAAATCGAGTAGCAAACCGGTTCCTCTCTCGTAATTTTATTGTATAATTTCTTAATGAAGTATTTATGATCCTATATTTAAGTGAAAAGTTTTTCTCATTTTTCTTTGCAGAGTACGTTTACACAGTTTTGAGAAAAGAAAATTTTAGAACAGTTTACATAATGGAAAAATTATTAGGATACATATATCTAGGACTGTACAGGCTATCCATTGACACTGTGACGAAACGAGCCACGTCATCGAGGATGTTGTAATAACTTTGCCAAATGACGTGCAGACTAAAGGGACATGCATCACGATCCAATACTAATGCGTGTCCAATGTAGGACGCAGCAACCTCGTCCTGTTATCATCGATGCGATCAATCCCACTCAATTAGCCTGATCATTGATTATTGCCACGTATAATGTCACGATCTGCTTGTTGGTTGTATACCAGAGAGAATCTATTGCACCCTTAACTGCGGCTTATCAAAACCGATAAATCCCAATTTTTATCAACAACGCGTGCCATTAAATACAAATGAGCACTGTTAGATTAAACGATAAATACCGCACCCCATCTTTCAATTTAAATGAAATTTGTTTCGATCGAATAAAAAAGAGTTGCACTTGTAACAAAATTTAATTTCAATCTAAGCTTCAGCTATAATTTTTCAACTTACTAAACACATATCTAACGCATACAGTGATCCAAGTATTTTAATGTTCCACATACACGACATTGAATATCTAACACTCGAATGATCGCTAAAAAGATCATAAGGTAAGGGGTTAAACAGTAAACATATTTCACGACATATTTTACACGAGAGAGTGAGAAAAGGGGTACGGATAGAGAAAAATTGCCACGGTGTTAAATAAAATCACGGTTTAAAGCGAACATATGCCAGCGAGGAATTTGCAGGCGCGTTAAAAAAGGAATTCGAAACCAGGTATTCGATATGGAAGGTAGATCGAAGCAGAAATCGGATTGACCGTGGGGGCAGAAGAGCTTTTAATAAAAAAAAAGAGGAAAAAAGAAGGAAAAAAGCCGCAAGTGGAAAATCCGATAGAACCGAAGTGCGTGCAAATATTTTCTCTTCCTCTTGTTGGGCCGGTACGGGTGGCGAGTATCGAGCGGCTATACCAACGTCAACACATCAAATCGAGTGTGTATCGGTGGTGCAGCACACGGTAATATCCTTTGATATCCAATTTGTGCACCCTGCACGAGTTCACCGTGTACTACACGGTTCTATCTACCCGGCACCGGTTATTTTTGCTTTCATTATTCCACGTCAAAAATCGTCTCCATAATTTCCGATTATTTCGCTTGGAATATTTTACCGTTGCTGGTGCTAATGACCGTAATGAAAATCATTGGAATTAACGCGAAACCCTGTTCAATTTATTTTAATTGAATAATTACGTGTAAAAAGTTATCCCGTTTAATGTACGCCCAGTAGTAAATTTAATAACGAGCTCTCATTGTACCGTACAATTTCTAGGGTATTAGGAAATAACCTGAAAATCTTCATATCTGATGAATTTTAGTAATTAATTTTTACTCAAAATTTACAACACTAAATAAGAGCGACGTGGACTGCACAAAATTGTTTGTGGATTTTATTCTACTAAGATCAATTGTTTTTATAAGGGTAACACGTGCAATTATAAGCGCGTAAGTATAATTTTTCTTAACATGCATAGATTGCTATTATTCGATCAATTATTCTTCTATCGGTATTACACGAAACGATTCTACGTACAATAGATGAGAAAGAACAACGACGATTTTACACTTCAGACATTGTTATGAAAATTTATGAGAAACTTGACCTCGACTACTAGACAGATTATACCAAACAGATCAGAGATTTTTATTCACTTATAGGAGATTTAAAGCTGCACAAGTACACAGAACACGCGTAACATAAAAAAGTATAGAAAAATAAACCTCTCCTTAGGTTCTACTTCTTCAATCGTATCTATAAAAATATATAAATTGTAAAGTTTACCATATGAAAGCAAACTACAAAATAATTATTACAATATATCGAAGCATTGCCAATTTCGCCATTTCCAAACCTAACAGAATCCAAATTTGAACTGCACTTAAACTAAACTGCGCTTTAAGCGAAAGTTAAAACACTAGAAAGAAAGACAAAGTGTACGATGCAAACGGCACATAATAAATTACCATTTGCAGTAACGATGGAAACATCGGTTTGTTACACGAAACATCATCATACCATTATTTTTAAATTGCCTTTTATATAAATCGTACGTGATCTTCCAGCATACAGAGAAAGAAGGTTCGCGGCCTTGGCCACGTTCATTTTCCCTGTCACGTTAAATCGCATTACTCAAATAGATTGCGACGGTTGAATTTTCGCGGACCTTTTTGCGACGCCCGCGAACGATGGAATTGTCTCCCACGGCATACAGTAATTTCCTAAATGCGAACCGGCCAACCCCGCCAGCCCGAACGACTTTTCATCGTGGAACTCAAATGTATAAGACCCCGGACCAGTTAAAGCCGATTTTCCGGCAGTCTGTCGATCATCTCCTCTCTCCTCTACCCCAGTCATTACTTTTCCATCGACATAATGAATATGTACACCTGCAAATTGCTGATATCTCCTCACGTAAATTGCAACATTTGCGAATCCTTGATAGAATATAGGATGTCCGTGAATAGGATTATCTCACACACGTTCGCGAGTTTCGAGAGTTTAGATGGTACAATACAGAGTTTAAAATCTCTGATTTGGATATTTATTTTCTGCTCGAGCAAAAATAACGACGTATCTTTGATTTATACAATTAGAAATGGAAATGTATATGAAATGGAAGCTCGAAATGTAGTATTTCATTATTAATATTCGTTATTAAATAATCGGTAAAGGTAATAACGTGCTATGTTGTGAATAAAAATAATCTAATATTTCATGTACATAAATAATTCGACAAAGTTATCTGTTACTCCGTTGCTTAGCGTAAAATAAGTACTCTTAATGTACAAAATCTCCGGTCGATAAACTTCATAATATCGAGAAAGATTAATTAGTACCTTCTATACGAATGTGTGAACAATCGTAGTCATCTTCGTGGAGCACTGCGTAATAAGCTAATTATACAGACGACTAATTATTCCTACAGAATTGTACAATTTCACGCAATATTTCAGTCACTGTAAATATTTCCCTCAAAATTCTTTAATCATTTGGCATTGAATAATTCTTTCGAGTAACTCAATACCAAGTAAAACAACGAAATCCCATTTAATCGGATTCCGATGAGAAAAGCACAAAACGAAAGTGGACTATCAAAAATTAAATCAGATAACGCGAACTCTTTCGATTCGTATCCCATACGCGAACATCGACAGCTCTCCGTTTCGGTTGACGGAGTGCTTGCACTCGTACCCCTTAGCCGACTTGCCAACACCCTGCAGCGCGGCAGAAGAGCTGTCAATCCGATCCGCTAACAGGGATATCACTTACATGCAAATTCAGAGCTAAAATCCCGCGCGTTTCGATGAGCGTGCAAGTGGTATCGCGGCGGGGTGAGTGGCAGAACAGCAGGCCGGTACGTAGAATCGGGGGTGGAAAAGGGAGAGCGAGAGGCGCGATGTATTAATTACCAGTATTGATGTCCATTTGCAGTGAATTGATGTGTGGTCAGTGTTGCATCACGCACAAGGGTCGACCGGCCGAAACACACCATGGTGCAAGCTATGCTCCGAGAGAGGGATGAACCCGCATTGAAACAGGGGCGAATCGCGATGGCTAGATGCATTTACTGTCGCGGGTTTATCCGATCTCGATCGGTCTATCGACCCATTTTTTTCCCACTCTGGCTTCCAACCCTTAACTGGATTCTCTTTTGTGCGATCAAACTGGTATGATATAATTGAATTTCAGAGGTCTGGCCAGCCCTGAAGAAGCGAGCCTGAATGTTCAGGAAACGTCAGAACGAAGCGCAACGTCATGAAAAACACGATCGACATACGAAGAACTACCAATATTATGTCGTCTGATGATTATCGTAATAATTTAAAATTCACAATTCTACGAGTTATTTTTTAAATAAATTCCCTTACATAATCAGAATGAATTTGATGATAAATAGAATGTATTTAATATTACAGAATATTTCTTTATAAATAAAATTCTGCAAATTTCTCTTAGAAAGCAACTTTGGTCGCGCGATATTGCAGTTTTTACTTATTAACCGTAGAAATTAATTCGTCATTCGAGTCGTCAATCTTCCGGATATGATATCTTAGTTCACTTCTTATCTTTTACGTATTCTAGTCTGTTAGAAATAAATCATATCGTATCCACATTTGCACAAATACCAGGCCAACTACCATTCATCTGTCTTTACTATCTTTAATTCCAGCATTATACAATTTACGATCATCGATTCATCAAACCACCAATTAACAAAATAATGTACAAATCCAATGACCAAACATTCAAACTGATCAAACAATAAACGTGTCCTTACTATTTTACAAGTCTCCTATCTCGCTAAGGGCTTCACACTTTTTACGAATAAATTTGCTTACACAATTATACTACTAAATTGTCATGCTAAATACCGCACAGATACAGCGCTCTAAAACTTTGCTCGTCCAACATGAATCGATATCAATCCCCGATACGTTTTTATGCCCCGTTTTAAACGCGTAGCTCCTTTCTAAAGAGCTATCAAGACGGCGACGCTGGACGTTTCAGAACGCAGAATCGGTCGTCAAGATTTATGGGCAGAGCCGGCATGGTCTCCGGTCTTTAGCCGCTTATTAGCATGCGGTATATCACGGCGACTGGAGCAGCCGGGGTCCGCGACAATAATTAGATAGATACGGGACATAGACGGAACGGGAATGGGACGTAGGTGATGCTGGCTAGGTAGCTGGCGATCCCAGGGTGAGACGAGCAGGGGGTCAGGATGGAGAGAGCGCTGGCTAGGCAGAGGACGAAAGCCAGGTCGCAGAAGTGGGTGGTTGGGTTGCGGACTGGAAACAGGCAGAACGGTGCGTCGTATGCAAATGATGACGTCACACAATACTACCCTCCAGGACAAGGGGCTATAGACAATGCATCTGCACAGATAGGTCTCGTTCTACGACCCACAGTGCACATCGTACCGAGGTCACTTCGTGCTCCGTGTTCTGCCCGATTCGTAACCCTGATGTAACATCTGCTAATGGACGCAGAGATCATCGCGTTAACCGTGCCCAAGGAATTTTAAAATAAACGCTGCTTAATAGAGTTCTACGAGTTCATCCTACATTCCACGACTGTTGAACCGTGGAATATTATGTCAGGTTCTGTTGAAAAAGAAAATTAATTCGCTGGTTATAACCTTAACGACGAAATTTTCTTTTTTCCCTTGAAAATGTTCCCTTTTTTAAAACGTAAAGTAGATTGTTGGTTACTTTAGCGAATATGTATCGATTTTAGTAGTGAAAACTGAGCGCTGACGATAATTAATGGGTTTATTAAGTCGCGTATTCCTAGAATCGTCAGACTACTTTTTAAACAATGTGAGTCTTCTTTCATTTATTTTCACGGCTATATATGGTGTATCAAAAATGCTCAAGAAATATAGTCCACCTAACTACTTCTTTAAATGTCTGTATTCCATCATGTTAACAAGAACAATTACAAATCTGGAATACTATATGCTTAAAGATAGCAGATCTTACTAGATCGTACCTTATAAGGAGTCGACAGACATTGCTCGATATACGAAACTAAATACAACTATTATTCCTCTTTGCAAAAGGAGGAAAATTAAAAGAACAGTCTAACGACTCTCAGAATAGGATCTCGACGTACCTGCGTATTTCTTCGTAATTGTTTTATTTAAAGCGAAAAAAAAATGTCTAGAAATACAAAATTATTTGGTTCGGTGCGAAACTAAACCACCCATGCTGCTAACGCTATCACTTCGATCGGCTGGCGTGACTTCAGAATTACCCCTATCCTCTGGCTGTGGTCTGGGGAAATTCAAGGGAATTTCGATGAAGCGCCTGGACAGAAAATCAAGTGCAACCGGGGGAGGGATAGGCGGAGATCTTACCGCAATGACGTGCGGTCGAATCGGTCCGAATGAAATGACGGATCCTGCGAGTGACATTCGATATCACAGCACCGGCGGCCGGGGAAACGGCGAATACGAGCTACTAGACCGTTCAAGCTTTCCGTCTATTACACTGACGCTGAAATCCCGTTTATTCGTGGCTACGTACCTACGTATCGTTCACGATTTGTGGCTACAGTCGAATAAAGACTACCCTACAACGATCTTCGCGATTCCCTTCGTCTTATTTCGCTCTACCGACTCATCTAACAATTGTGCACATAATTGGATAAGCGATCTCGAAGGAGAGATTTCAATTTAGTGCTGTATGATGCAATTTATTGTTACGATAGATCGAGAATATTATACCTACGATGTTTGCTATTGAACCATTTAGCAGTGATAGCGTTAATAGTAAGCTTGTTTTACACTTTACAAATCGGCTAAATTTGTTCGATCATTATTTTAAACAGAGAGTCAACGAAATCTGTTCAAGATTTAAAACTTGCAACTTATGCTTCTAATTATCTCGGAGAAAATAATTTTTCTCAACTCGTTGATGTGTCATTTGGATCTGTTTACTATTTCCATTACTAACTAACATACTTTTCAAACCCTTTTTATCGTACGATTCTTCTTTACTAAACATATTTCAATTTCATAAAGCGTAGATAAATACAAATCTTCTGGAAAAAATGAAATATCAGCTACTACTTTCTTTTAGACTTAGACTTTTAGACTTTATAATAAAGAAGATGTAACTGAGAATAAACTTACGCGTCAAATTAATTTTTTTTTTTTTTACCAAAAGATCAAAAACAATCTGGATAACAGTTAAAATACTATAACGAATCGATCATAAAACATCTATATGCCTTCTAAATCTTCTCTAAGAATCTGCCACATAGCGACTACAGCAAAGCACACTTGTTACGGTGCGATCGGACGATCGAATCATTAATTGATTTGATTGATTGTATCTATACACGTTGACGGTTGCACATGTTGAATAGGCAGCCCTATCGCTAGCTCGACTGCGGTATGTCCAGGATTCGTACGTATCAAGCCTCCTATACTACTGCAAACCAAGTTGACTGCTACGTTCGCTTGCTCGCGCGCGCGTATTCCCACGTGCGTACACGCATCAGCGACTGGCAAACGTGCTCGTACGAAGCGGCTCGAGGTGAGGGCTAGTACGGTCACACGTGTACGCCGAATGTCATTTGTCATCGTGGCTAATTTGCCACGTTCTGAGATACGGTGACGCCTCTGACGCGGTCATTATTAAGATGCGAATTAGTAACAATTTGCGCCGGATTTAGTCTGGACTTGATCTGTTTATGGCCCACGCGGATTAGGCTTCCGGACCTTGCGCGTAAATCAATATTAACCGGCATGAGAGTCCGCCGAGTAGTGTCGTTATCAAACGCACAAGATCACCAAGGTCTTCTGATAAGGATTAGAAACGACAGCTTAGAATATCTCGTCGGCCTGTTTCCAAATCCTAATGCTCCGGCAAAATCATTCAATGTGGTGAAGTCATACCACACGTACGCAACAGAGCATTATACTTGACTAAGAAGAACGATATACCGAAAAAGAAATGAGGAAGAAAAGTAGTCCGAAGAGAAGCATAATATAGCAACACTAAAATAAACGAGAACAAACTATATCCCGAAGAGAACCTAACGAATGATCTCTTCATAAACGATATTTATAATATTGATAATAATAATAATTAAAATATAATATCTACGATTCATCAACGCCTTTTGCGATTTTAAAAGAAACGATGTTATGGGACGATAGATTCGATGAGCGCAGTAATGGTAGCATGTGTTTATCAGCTAAGAACTACTTAATAGCTGCGTTATTCATGACAATCGATAAAGCAATTTGTTAGCATCTACTTAACACACAACACGCTCTGAAACGGAACGAAGAATGTAATACTTCGAAACCGATAGCCTCTCAATAAGCCGATAGCCTTCGTATGGAACACAGTTCGATTATTTCCTAGCTACAGTAGCGTAATCTCGTCAGCAATGAAACAAGATTGTCTGATTATCTTGCGCATAATTTAAAGATGTCCGGACAAAGTTTACCGAAGAATACCCACAAGAGCGCGACAATTTCTGCTATGTTTTCTGCTAATAAGAGAAGCGAAAACACAATCGCGAACGTCACGGGGAAAAACAGAGCGCGGTGTAAAAACCGAAAAGGGGTACATCGTGGAACAGAAGGATCGTGGTAGAAAAGGAAGAGAGAGCGAGAGAGAGGGAGAGTTAGGTGTGAGTCTGCCTAGTGTTGGTTTCAAGGGTGGCATTATATTGCGGGTTGTCTCGCTTCAGAAACTTTGCACTGTGGTCGCAACGAGGAGCTGGACGCGAACAAGGGGGCGAGAGTCGTGAAGCGGGGGCAAACTGGAAGGGTGGAACAGAAGTGGTGCCGGACTTTGAATACGACCATTCTTTACGACCACCCCATGCAAAGATCTCCCGCACGCCGTTGGTATTTACCCAGCGACACCGACTCGCGGAACTGTTTCATGAATCGAAGCGAAACAGACGGAAAGAAGAAAAGAGAGAAAGGGGGAGAAGATGGACATCGGCAGTGGACACGAGAAAGAGAGAGGAGCAGAGGTCGCGCATAGAGGGGCCAGGAGAGTCGCGGAGAAGTCCAAGAGGGTGAAATAGGGTGGCATTGCTGGTTGATGTGGACGTGGTGAACGCGATGGTGGTGGTGGTGGTGTTGGTGGTGGTGGTGGTTGAGCCAAAATAGAGAACGCTCGGCGGAAGAAAGATGGTAAGAGGAGAGCCGGGGACAGAGGGACAACGGAGAAGTCAGAGAAGGAAAGACGAAATACCGGGGAGCACAGGCTCGAGGGAGACCGGTTCGAGTTGGCGTTTCTCGTTCGTCGACCGGCACCACCCCCTTTGCCCACCTAACGTCGCACAATACGCTCTACCTACCCTCGCCAGCGTCCATAGACTGGACACTGCATTGTCTCTGCTGAATGGGGTCTTGCAAGATTTATTTCGTATATTTCACTTGCCGTTTCAATAGCGCGATAGCGGCTCGCGCGCTCTCTGCCTCGAGTATCGCCTTCGAGCTTTACCACCCTTCTCTCTTCCCCCTCGTTCGTTATTAGCTTTCTCTTTATCGACCATCCCTCACCCGTTTCCGTCGGCTCGCCTCTAAGAAGCAACTTCCACCGACGTTTGACCGACCTAACGCTTTGTCGGCGTTCGAGTTCGATGCTGCGTGTCGACGAGTTCAGTTCTTTCGAATCTACGACCTTCTTTTCTATTATTTTGATTAGTATATCTGTGTCGATCTAGAACAAGGAATTTTTTATGAAGGAAGATTGGTACTTGAAAATTTAATACCTTGGCCTCCGATTTAGATTCGATGAATTACATTCGAATACACCGAAACAAATTTCTTGCACGTTTCTTTATCTACGTTAATAAAAATACGAGTTTGCATAAGCAACAGTCTGTTCATCGAAGAATGCAACAATTACGAATGCGCGATTTTCTTTCATAAGAAACGGTCTGCTTACACATTTATAGTACTTAAAAAGTTAATAGCAACCTACGTGCTATTGTGGAGTGTATTGTCGAGGGGTGTCGCTTTCTAGGCAGGCAAACGACTCTCCCGTTATATTTAGCTATGCCAAGCGAGAGGGGCTCGTAGTTCAGCCTATCGTCTTTCCCCCTGTAGGATCTCTTTTTCCCATTTCGAGCCTCGTCCCCTTCTACAATATCTATACATACGTTCTCGCCGCTCGACTATCCGTATCAGATGCAATCTACTAATTAGCGAATGCTTATAAACAAGGAGAAAAAAACAGTAAGCTAAAAAGTTATGGTAAACAGAGTCACGAGACATGCAATCTGAAATTTGTGGGTCACGTTCGCGCGTGTAAAATTCAATCTGTTATCAAGGAGAAATTCTGATAAGCTTAACAGACCATAAAATTCAATGAATTTGTTAGGAGCGTTTTGCATAAAAATTTATTAAGAAAACGTTCTTGCCAGAAGCGCTTGGGCATTTAAGATAAGAGTTACACACACGTTGGGCGAATGGAAACTCGGAGAAATCACGTCCGTACAAGGTGCCGCAGAATTTCAGAAGAGAATGTCGACCAATCACGAGAAACGGTATCGAAAATAATGAGATGAGCGAGAAGCACGAGGATCAATTTCCATGAACGTTTTTATCACCCCCGTGGATCGGACGAGTTCGTACGGGGTAGAACAATAACAGCGTTATCGTGGTCACAAATTAAAAATAATTATTTTTTAAGGCTGATCCTTAATCAGGAAGGGGTAGATACACGCAGGGGCTGTTTTCTCCGAGAAAAGAGCGGCCATTATCCCTCCAATAAGATTCTTGTCAATGAAATATTAGCTCTTTTACAGATGTAAGAGGCTTCCTTTTATTGCGCATCAACTCTTTTCCCCAAAGCCCCCACTTTACCGAACCGCGTTTATTTTTCGCCAGATAATGGTTCTCGTAATCCTTGATTCAACCGCTACACGTGTCTCCTAACACTTTGGCGACGCGCTACTTTAAAATTATAATTTTGTCGTGCTTCAAATGAATTTTGTCAGGGCATTATTTAAAATATTTGAAAAATAATCGTTCAAACGATACCTGTTTGGCTAGATATTATTTTGAAATAATTATGTCTTGGTTTATTTTAATAATAAGTACGATTTTTCGCTGAATTATTTTACTTGACCATCGAAAGAAATAATTTATAATTTTATTCGACGTTTTCTATGATATTTCTCTATCCTTACTCCGATTCGATTATGTCAAATTCTTTATCAGTATCTCGCGTACACAGTTCGGTATCATACAATAAGCGAAACATACGAGTCAGTAGTTTCCTCTAGATAGAAATTTTAATGGAAATTTAAATCTCTAGCCCGGAGGTTTCAAAAACGGCCGTTTTTCAAAAGAATTAATAATTAAAAGTAACCCTCCATGATCCGATATGCTGTGGTTTTTTGTTTCCCCTTAGCGACCATTTCCGAGGCATTAGGTTCGTTATTTATGGACTTTCATTAAGATAAAGAAAAGTAAAGGGAAGGGTTGCCATCGCCGAGCGCCATGTAATTATTTTCACAAAGGTCTAGTTGTCTTGCCCGATTCTTTCGCGACGACTTTTCAACGGGGAACTAATGCAAATAAAAACGTCAAATAAAGTTCGATATCGATCTTCCCTGGCTACCATGGAAAAAGGGTTGGTAAACTTCTTCCCCTTTATACCATCCTCAACTTTTTATCTGTCGTTAGTTCGATCATTTCCAACTGTGCCAGATTGCTTTTCGTTTTGTCACAGAGACTTTTCGATTTTCATCTAATGGAACAATCTGTTTATTTCTTCATTTAATAGTTAAGAAATTATCCGTATGCATGTTGAACATTTTCGAACAATTTCACTTCTCTGCAAATATTTTCATATTCGTATAACATTCTCGTCTAACTTTTATTCGTACACTGTGCCACACACGAATCAATCCACTAACATTGAAACAACTGCAACATCAAATGATCTAAAGAAACACGAGGAGAAATTTTCATGAAGACACGAATTAATTGAGTTACTCGCTTGCCAATCTGTTTCAGCGTTATAATTCTTAACACTGGAACACTAACAGCTCCTCTTCGCCGTATCTCTTTCTAAGCAGTTTTATATTTTAAAAAACAATCATCGAACAGTAAATTTACCTCTTGTTTTTACCTCGGGAATGTGCGAATAATTCCACTCGACAGCAAAAGTATAATTTTTGTCGACTCGTTCGTGGTCCACCTACGGTCAAATAAAATTTCATGCGCTGTATCTACACCGTAGGATATTTTCGCGCTAACTTTCCAAGCAACGTTTCATCACGTTTTACACAAGTGTTCGAACCCCTAGGAAGTTTTCATTTGTTCCAAGTTACGAATAGGTTCAGCGATTGTTCTGGCTGGGTCAGGACGTAGACGAAGGCGGTGAAATTGAATGCGACTCGTGAGAAAGGGTGTGGGAAAACGTTGAAGTGGAGGTGACGTGAAGGCTACCACGCTACCGGACCCGTCAACCGTATCTTCGGACGAACATTGGTCAGCACTAGGTGTACACTCGACACATAGACGCCTTTCCCTCTCGTACGGTCTATCTACCATCAGAGAGAGAAATGGCCGGGTGGGATATACGCGCGTCCATTGTCTCGTGAACTTTGAAACAACTTTCGGCAAAAGAGTTCTGCCATCGGAATGCACCGACCGTGACTGCTCTGTAATTGGAGGAGAACTTTGAAAAATCAGACCGTGGATTGATCGAGTGTTTCGCTAGAACGTTGCATAGTATTCTCTGTTTTAGATAAGAGGAAAGTAGTTTGTTCTCAGTCAGATTAACCGTGTAGATAATTTGATGGTAGAAGCGCAAAAGTTTTCATACTCGAGTGACTGAATTCAAATTTCCTCTCCTTCTCTTTTCTTCTTTAAAAAAAATTAGCGAAAGCATTTAGCAAAATTAATGTTGATTTTTATTGATGATAGATGCATGACGTCTAAGCAGGTATTTTGTACAAGATTTTCAGACGATATATAACAGCATGGTTTGCTCGATATTGTTTACTCTATCGATCTGATTTTTAGTTTTACTACATAGTTATAGATGCATCACAGAAAAATGGTACAGAAGCAAAGCCAAATTTCGTATCTTTCGCTTTCAATTTCAAGTAACTTACTAAAATTTTGTTTCCAATTTATGCTTCAAAAATATTTAATTAGTATTTTCCAAAAAGAGATTAAAATTAAATAGTTGCACATATTTCGGAATAAATGTGCGAGAAGCGCAAAGAAAAGGTATTGCTCCCAGTGCTTTGGTTCGATATAGGTGAACAAGATGGCAGCACTGCACAGCGTGCTCAGAATTCATTATCAACATATCGTGTTCACCTCAAATTCAACGTGTTCCAATCCACGTAATAGACGATTCGAAAATTTTTCAGATACAAATCTTGACTTTCTTTTTAGAAATTATTCGAATACGACGCAGATTGCTTAGAAAATTCTATAGGATCGTATTATTTTACGATTGCAATATTTCGTGTCATTATACGCATCTAATTACTGTTTTTTTCACCGAAGCTGCAAGACTTCCGTTTCACGATCAACACGCAGTCCTCATACACTTTCTGAATGAAAAAGGAAGAACACTTTCAACGTGCAATGAATATGTACGACTCCTATGAGATGCATCACGCATTCATGTTTGCTACTTGCGCATAGATGTCTAAAAATGTTATTTCATTCATTGCAATTTTGAATGCACGCGGGGTGGATGTCCCAATAAAACCAGCCTGTTTCAATCATCGTTGTTAAAATGTTCTTTCATTGCATTATGGATGCTGGAATCTCAATAACAAGTTACGTTTCCGTTTCGAAAGAGGTTCCTTAGCAAAATGAATTTTTTTACTGAATGAATTTTCCTTACGGAAACCGTGTATATTTAATAATAATGCCGACCATGGAATCGTATTCAATGAAAGGCTAAACATGCAATTAGATAATTTGTAAAGCTGACACGTAATACCACATAATAAGTTATTCGTATCTATATCTAATTTGAGTAATTAAAATCGTGATTCTGTAGTTTAAATTGGATACTTTGTTTCGTTTCCATACAAATGTAATTTCTTTCGAATATTAACCCTTTGCACTCCGAATTTTATTTCAATTTCGTTACCAGCAGCTGCCAACGCTTTTAAGTGTTTCATTTAAAATTTGCTTTAACTAAAAAATAAGACAGTTTAAATAAATAAATGAAGAAACAAATTCATTTAAATAACAATTTCATTCACACTATTGTTGTATTCTGTAATTTTTAAGTGTACGATACATCTTAAAACAATTTCCAGGATGCAATTACAAAAAAAGGTGAGATTGAAAGAATTTCGAGTGGGACTCGACAAATGAGCTCCTGAGATAACTGATATCGAGTCACATTCGACATACGAGTGCAAAGGGTTAACATATCACATGTAACACGTATGTAAAGAACTGACTATGTTACAATTTACAATTTTTCTTTTGCTTTGAAAAAGAAAAATTACCAGAGAAAAGATTTTCTGTGCTGAAAATAATTCGCTACATCGATTATTTTAAATCTAAAAAATAAAGTAAAGCTAAATTAGAGTGATAGTAGAAGATAGCGAGTGAAAGTAAGTTAAAAGTAGAAATTCTAAGCAGTTTCACTATATTTATGAAAGTGATATGTGTTAATTCGTGAACTGATCATTTTCACTCGATCGGTCCTTGAGATGTTAATTATTCCGTGGCGAAAACAATCGAAAACGTTTGCAAATCGAAGCGTATCTGCACGGAACGGTTCCATAAACGGATACCGGAATCAGGCCGGTCAAGGAGTGCTGGTAAGTCATTTCGAAATAATAGTGGTAGGCGGGTGTTATGCGAGTTTAAGGTCTCGGCCGGTGCTTGCACGAGGGCGAAGGTGGCGAACGACAGTTTAGGGGTGTAAGACAGGCTGACCTCGGGTCATGACCCCCATTTATACTCTATTACCACTACATTAGTCTCCACTCCGGCGATTTATGATCCTTGTTCGAGTTCTAGGCTGACCGAAACTTTAAATCGATTGCAAAACACCAAACTTGAAACCTCGTTAGTTATAACATTACTTTTCTATATTTAACACAAACTGCAAAGAATAATTTTCTTACGGCATCGACTGAACGATGCGTCTTACAACTTCAGTGGAATAAGAGCGAAAATTAAGAAGACATCGACCAATTGATTAATAACATAAATGTCGCGAAGAAATATTTTTTTTTGCAAAATATCGCGAAATATTTTCTACAAACTGTGCGAACAATAGTAGAAGAATTCTATGGACCTCGTTGATAATTCGTAATAGGAGATCAATACTTTTGTATTTTACCCTGAAACGATCTACATCGCTACCCCGTAATTTTTAATTACCGTTATCTGAGAGGGTGGCGCGCCATCCTGAAATATTTCTCCCCGCTACTCATTCCGGAATCACACGCCGATGTAAATTACCACCAGCAAACCCGTGACTTTATCTTCTTTATCTACCAAGTATTTTAGCGGTTATTTTTTCCGGTTTCCAACCGTCCCCGCGTTGCCACGATGCAGAAATGGAATTAGCTACTTTAAACGAGAAAATTTTTAATTATTCCTTATCGAAAAGCAATCTGACTATACCGTCCACTGGTTCCCTTCACCTTACAGGACACGTATCTTGCGGTACGGGAGGATGCTACGAGGTTAACACCAACTCTCATAATTTAGCGTTCCGTCGTGTTGCGTTCCGTGCTGTGCATGATCTCGTGATGCTGTTACGATCGGCACAGAGAAGTTACTAAATGTAATTACAAGCTCCTTCCTTGTATTTTTAAAGATTTCATTATCTTTAACGCTTGTTTAATAGTTAACGAAGTAATGCCAGGCTAGAGAAATCTTAAGCGAAACAGTAATTGACCGCCTAATTCTCCTTTGTATATTTTTGTTCAAGCCTAATCTAATAGCGATCAACTTCTTACATTTGGAAATTATTTAAAAATAATTTAAACTAATCTATTTAGAAATAATTTCAACTATTTAAACTTACAATATGAATGTTATTAGAAATTCAAAAAATGTGACACCAGCCTACACAACGAAACAGAATTAATTCGCCTAATAAACGTATAAGCCACTTGACATTTTTAACGACAGATTCAACGAATGAAAATTTTCTGAATTAAAAATTATACGAATCGTTGCTTGATGTAATAATGAAATAGGAAGAGTAAAGTGCAAGGTTCGAAGAGCGGCTGAAAGGAAAGTGTCAAGTATCGAAATCAACGGTGACGAAGGAGACTCGTCGATTTTAATAATTCAGGACGTTTGATGGAACACGAAGAGACAAGGGAACTTATTAGTTGGCGAAAGCGATAAAAAGGAACTTATTACTTATCCAGCCCTTGCCGCTTGATCCGCGTTGCCGAGGAATATTCATCGGGGGTTGGCTGTGTACGGTGAAAAAGCGGCAAGATCGGGACATACAGAGCAAGGGAGGCTGTCAATTTCCGAATATTCATATTGAAAGGCGCTGATAGGTTGGCATCAAATATTCATCACTTTCCAAAAGCCCTTACTGAGTTATTCCGCCAAGTCGTTTACCTATTATCAAGTATGCCAGGAATCGATGCGCCAGAAAGAAATTCAATTCCCTTTCCCATCATCGTTGCCTCTCTTTATCCAATCCCTACGCTAGCAATTTCCTTATCTAGTCCAAACCGATAAAATACCGCTCTTTATTTTCTACCAAATATCACTGACGATATGGAAACCCTATTTATGTTGAATGACACGCGAATTCTAGCCTGGCGTGGGTGATCGTGACAGATGATTGCTATGGTATCTACATTAAGATAATTAATTATTGTAAAACGTTACGTTAAAATAAAGCTCACGAATTATCGAATGACGTACATTTTATCATCGGTGTAACCTAAATCGGTGCATTATAGCCTACAAACTAGCAATTTTCTTGTGTTATAATGTGAGTAAAACTTTGAATAAAAATGGAAAATTAAAAGTTGGCAATGAAGCCTAATAAAGTGGAATAAATCTTGCACCTAAATAATCTCAATCTCGATCGCTAAATATCACCTGCGAAATATTCAGACGTAATAAGATCATACGTGCTGAGGTTTTACTGAATTTTCCAATTGTCTAAAGTAATAAAGCATGGCTAGAGCGATATTCCGTATATGTATAACAGACGTCATTATGTTTCAGTCATAAAATCCTTCGAAAGAAATGCTTCTATTACACGTACACACTGTACACGTTACACGCGGCTCTACATACATCGCTGTTCAATTAACAAAGTCACGCACGCACAGTACGATATTAAAAGATAAGTTTAATTAAAATGAATTAAACACATCTCTCCTGAACGGAGAAGAATATTTCCGCCTCAAAAGATACAATTCAAACGCGCTCCACCGCCGTGCTTCCCCTTCTATTACATAATTAATTACGCCAGTGTAAACATGTTCTTACGTTTCAAGTGAAAAGTAACATGAACCAGCCCGAGCTTTCGAAATACAAATTGGGCCGAGGAACAGGAACACGCTTTTGAACATTGCAACTTTTCTTCCATGTATAATACTGAGGATCACGCTTTATACGAATTTTACAATTTAGCAGTCGGCACTCTGACGAATAAAAGCCAAAGCTCTCCATATTTAACAAAATATACAGTTCGAGTTATTAGCCTCCTAACTACAAAGGATGAGTAGGATTGTTGTGTAAGTCTTGTGCATTCAAACGTAATAACAGTAATCGATAAAGTAGATAGAAACAGCCAGTTTAATAAAAGAGTAAGTAGATCAATGAAAATAGATTTTTCAGGAAATCGATTTGAAAATAGACAATTTTTCACAATCGCATCTTTTTTCAACTTACACGAAAACATTTTCTTAGATAAAACTTCTTTAGATTTCTTTTTTTTTTTTTTTAAGATAGTGTTGTATAGAAATAAAGATGCATTAGAATTTTAAGCAAATTTCTTTGAAAACGAATAGATTTATCTGATTAATAACTTGCGAAAGTCTAATGTTACAGTATCAACCATTTGGCAATAAATAATATTTATATGCATAAGTATATATATTATACTTAAAATCAAGCATCCATGTTTCTTTACGATCGAGTCGTTACGTCTTTATAGTTTTCAACATGAACGTGATAACAAAATGACCCAGATTGCGATAAATGACTTCAGGAAGCATTGCTTTACTTGTACGATGTAAGATGAAAGATAATAAAAAATCTTCCACGAAATCAATTTAAATATCCATGTACATGTTAAAGACATAAATATTAATATATACCCGTTGCATGCAAGGAAACGCGCATATAATTAATTATATCATACAGGTAATATTTTATTTATTCAGAAGAAACAAAAATATATTTAACCATGTACATATATATTATGACAAATATTAACAATTATCAAGTGTCTATTAAATGCAACTCGTTCGTTAAAAATTGATTCTACGAAATTATTTTAATTCGACCGTTCCAGATATTCGACAATGTACATACATTTTTATACGATTCTACGTTTCGAATGTATCAAACGCATTAATCAGGAACCGGCGTTTAGAATGTCTCTTTAATTACTACCCTTTTAATTCATAATGGAGATTTCTCGCTAATTTATTATTTCCTTGTTCAGATAGTCTCTCATTTTTAACCGTAAAAATGTAAATAGGGCTTGTAATAATAATAATTCGCGGAATAATCGGTGTTGATAATTGAAATCCTACCTTTCGATGATCGTCGATAAACATTCTGCACACTCGAAACTGCCAATTAAGTCCTGCGGAACGAAAAATGCGATCGTTAGCTTCATAGGTCGGTAAACAAAACAGTGATAAAACACGACAAACTGCGATATAATTTACTTATTACACCAGAATGTTAATTATTCGAGTAAACTAGCGGAAAATTTAATCGAATAGATTTTGATAAGAAGTTAATTATTAATACCCCTCTATCTTATCTTTAACTTAGCTTTAATTACTTTATACAGATAATTTGTAAGAATAATTAGTTATAAAATACAGAATATTAATAATAAAATAGAGAGCAATTTAGTTGGAAATAATTATAGTTTAATAATACTTCAATAAAATTGCAAATAATACAAATACAAGTTTCCTTACCTGACATAATTACGAACAGTTGCGTTCTGAGATTCACGCGTCGAGAAAAGCGTCGTTCTCGTCGAATGTCGATCACGTTACTGAAAGTTACGTGTTTACATTCGACAACTTTCGGTCGACCGAACGAATCGATCGACATCAATTTCCATTATTCTGTTTCGAATACTACGCATTCGCGTCTTATCGTTCAACGTGGTTGGTGCAATACGTATGTATATTAATGCATTTAATTTCCATTTTAACCCATCGAGGCTATCATAGATGAAAGTTCACCGCAGAAATGAACGAAATTAAAGAAATAGAGTTAAATGTTTTATTATTGTCCAATACTATGTGAAGAATAAGAAAATTATTGTTAGAAGCAATAACATTTCCACGGTATTATTCGGTACAGAATCGTAATATTAAAACAGAATTTGCTCGGAATGAAATTTTGCCTAAGAAGGATAATATCCGTGGCTTCTGTGATTCTCGTTATCGTTCTTCGACACATTGATATCGCGTATACAGGGACAATGTTGAACAGGTTGTTTGAAGCTGGTCGACTTGGCGGACCAAAGGTAGCCTAATATAAATGCGGTTTTAATAATAAAACGCATCGGCCGAAACAGGGGATACAGGAAAAGGGAAATGTTACTTGGTTGGCAATCCATTGCCGTTTAGAAGTTTTAATAACATTACGATATATAGTATGCATATAACGTGGCTCCCTGGAGTAAGGAAGTAAAAAATCGACAAGAGGATGGAGGAGAGCTCATTCCGTTCCTAAGTCGTTCCACTTGTTCCTGTCCCTCTCATTTCCATCGTCACGGCTTTCCCGGTGCGATTCCACCGGTACTACGGTTCCAACGAGAAAAAGACGACCACTACGAAGAAGAAGAAAGTTTATAAAATATTTAAAAGTACGGAAACGTCTCCTATCGCCCGGGGCGATAAATTTCCACTTACATTTTATTTTCGTTTCGTTCGCAACGCTCGACAACGGAGAGTTACGCGGGCTGGTGACACGGTGGAACGGGGCCACGAGAAGAAAAGCGAGACGACCGAGACGCCGCACCGCGCCGCGCCGTAGGGAAAAACTCGAGACGGCCGAGCTTTTCTTTCCGCGAGATCTGTTAAGAGAGCAGGGGTGTGGCATTTAGGGACGCACTTCGTCCTCTCGATTTAATTATGAATGATCAGAATCACAGAAAAATTGCTAATGCTCCGTTTAAAATTTCATTCCTGCCTCGCGTGATGATTTCTTAGATTATCGTGTAACCATCGTAATCGGATCGAACGGTATATCGTAAATAAGTTTCTACAAGAAACACATAAAGATGAACATGTACATTGCAAAACCTGGTCAATACTTTTGACTACGTTCGGACCCAGAGGAGATTTTTAAGTTCCAAGTCTTTGTAAATTAATTGGTGTTTAATTTGATAAATACATGATGGAATTGGTGCGATAGAAGTTTGTACTTTTCCCCTGCGTTTTCTATATATTCCTATATATAGTAAACAAAAAATATTCCTTTTTGAAAGGATCAACAACTGAATGAAGTATTCAGCTTGTGCATATAAAACGTATCGAAACTTTTAAATAACGATAAAACACTGACGCGGATTTTTCGAAACACCATGGACTAAAATAATTGAAAGATGTGAAATAAAATTTGCATGATCTCGAAGATCGAGTAATCATGATTTATGCTTCGATCCGAGGGATCTTGCACGTACCCCAAGCGACTTCGAGACATCCGTCTTCAGAAGGTCTCGATGGATTCGCATCGATTTCCATAGTGAGGTGAACAAGAACATTTTTCCCACACGAGACAAACTACGGTCTATATGTACATTTTCCGGTTGACGATGCGAGACCTATTTAACGGACGCGAGTCCGGTAATGGGATTCGAACTTGGTGCCCCGGGGAGCCATTCAGATCCGTTCGCTTCATCTTCTTTCACCGCGTTCCTCGATGTCCCCGCGTGACAAAAAGTACGCAACAAATTTCGATGGTAATAATGGTAACGCATCACTCACTTGCCTTTGCAGAATTTAAGATCTGCTACCTCAAAAGTCATATAACATGTGGTCACTGGGTAAGTGAAAATTTGTATGTGGCTTCCTTAGAAAAATATTTTCTAGCCTGTATATTGTTAGCATGTATATTATCGTACATATATTGTAACATATACATACTATAATTTATATTATATATTATTATATATTAATTCCTCCTAATTAATATTGCAATACTTATTTTGTTTAAATCAGAATTTCATTCTTGACCAAAGAAGATGCTTTGTCTCTTCTCTATATATCACCCATCTTTCCTTTTATCGTATATTATTTATGCTTTGTTACATGTTTTATTTCCCATGAAGAAATGAAGTATCGCGGTAGAAAAACATATTAATTACAGAAGATGTACATGGAGGATTTGTCGAGAGAAAACCAACGCATTGTCCATGGCGGTTTTCAGGGACAAACTAATTCCAGATTCGTGGTTCTCTGAGACGCGCAAAACAATACGTGACGTTCAAACGTGAGCGACAATCTCAAGTGGTTTTGGTCAGCAGTCGGTTTGCGGTTCATTTGTCAGGAATCTGTCTTTCCCGTATCAGCAGCCTCCTAAAT
This sequence comes from Bombus vosnesenskii, assembly GCF_011952255.1. Classification (NCBI taxonomy): domain Eukaryota; kingdom Metazoa; phylum Arthropoda; class Insecta; order Hymenoptera; family Apidae; genus Bombus; species Bombus vosnesenskii. The sequence continues at coordinate 983,669 of NW_022882923.1, forward strand.
TAGGTTCGAGGATTAAGAACTATGAATTCCATTTAAATAAAAATTATGTTTTTCAGGAACGAGGAAACTTTATTTTCATAAATTTCATTCATTGCCATTTTTATACTTGCGACGAAACTGACAATCAGTCACAGAAAATTAACAAAAATATAGGGACAGTTTCATTCTGTACACATTATGTATATTTATAGAAATATTAAGGTTACTTAGTTGTCAGCCAATTCTACTTAATATTGACTTTTGCATGGAGATTAATTTTGTTTTGCGATGTTAGAAACACGATGGGATAATAAAGGAGTACATGTGAATTTTAAAATATCTACATTTATAGATACGAAACAAAATTTCGTGGTAAACGTACCCAGTGTCTAAATGTTTTAAAAGTATATGTTTAATAGAATATTATAATTAACGCAAATTTTTTAATAGAATATTACAATTAACGTGGAATAGAATGATACGCGCGATGATTTGGCAAATCGTTTACAAGATAGGGTAGAAGAGAAACTATAGAATAACGGTACCATAGCAGCTATAAGGGTACGCCCTTTACTCACAGAGTCTTGCTTTGGCGATAATTTAGCGGTCAGCGAAGATTTAACGGCAAATTAACTAATAATTACTGGAAACCTTGGCGCTGGACGTTACCTTAACTGGAATGCGATTGTATTCCTCGAGTTCGATAATGGGAATGCAAAAGCTGCGAGAGTGCTCGCCACCCCGCCTCCATTATCGAAATAGCAATTAGAATAAATCAAAAGTGCGCCAACTCATACAATCGAGCCACCAATTTCCAGAGAATTACCGGCCAGTATGTAACGCGACTTGTTCCTTCTACGACAAATTAATAGTAGTTTTACAAATGTTAAAAGTAATAAATTGTGATTTATCAGAATTTTGTTACTCTTATACGTAACAAAGTACTTTTAGTGACTAAATTATGCGTTATACCTTATCACAGACAACGAAAAGCAATGAGAAAATGTTTGATAAACGATAGCTCCAAAAGGTTCTCGGTTTAACATAATCGTTTAATTCCGTTTAATTTTAGTGTTTTGCCGCGTAGTAACGAATTGAGTAGATAACAAAGAAATATCAGAAAATTAATTTCTTTCTAACTACTACGTAAAAATGACACTTGTACGATATTTTTATTACTTCCTGAACAATGTATGGCAGAGAAAATCTGATTATCCAATGAACACTTTACATCCGCCGATTATAACGACATGAAAAACATGTTAAAAAACACACACACATACACGCAAGCTTTTATACATAAATAATCGACAATTCAATTTACAGCAAGAAAAGCGATCCTGAGGCCGCACATATTCTTGGCTTCTGGTAAAACTTTCATCGAATAAAAGCTGGCCACACAGGTCAACCGTTCCAACCGATATATCGTCAAGTTCATCGCTTGTTCAACGAGTCGTCACTTTAACATGGCGTGTCATAAGCAAATAGGAGAACATCGAAGCGCTCTCTGGAGACAGCCTGTTTCCCGAAATGCATTCTGAATACGATCTACACAGTGGCCGACCGCTATTTCCCGAAGTTGCTTCACCTATCGTGAGAACGACATCGTCACGTGGGAGGAAGCTACGTTCGCGTGACCCTTTCGTGTCATCGAGAGAAGTTGTCCACGTCGTACAGCACCCCATGGGCGACATACTCGAACCTAAACGAGTATTGGGTCAAGTTGAAGAAAATTCGCTTAGAAACCAGACCACATACGAGCGAAGAGACAAGAGATCGAACAGGGAAAGCGATGAAGAAAAAAAAAAGAAAGAAAAGAGGAAAAAAGAAGAGAAAGAGTGGAAGCGAGGTTAAGTGGGTGAGTGGAGAAAGTCAAGAGCATTGTTACCGGATGTCGCTGTCGCCGTTGGCCGAAGATCGTGGTAATTGGATAGAAGAGATCGAGCACCCCTTCGCAACACTAACGTCCCCCATGTGCTTCCGGAAGCGAGCGTGGATCTATAGACGTCTCGAGTCTCTTCTGGGTCGCGTTTCCCTCGGATATACTCTCTTCGAGATCCGACCGCTATAAAGCTATCAAAGAAAAACTCGAGTCATCTCGTTGCACGAAACAAGCAGTCACGCGACTCGCTACTAGGATGGTTGCGCGCTATACTTGATTAATCTGCGTTTACGTTGCGTTAGCGTAATTATCGTTTGCTTGGTCGGGAATTAGAATTTAACGAATTTAATAAAAATGCGTAGCTATCTCGATTGCTATTACAAACGCGATTATTAAAATCGCCTATCAAATAATAATACCTATATTTCATGTTTCTTCCATTCCATCTTACCATTCTATGGTTCTATGATTCTACGTCTCTAAAGAACTCTTTCGCCAACGAAACTTTCAATTTTCACCTTATCATTTTACGTATTAAATAATCGTCGTAGCCTAGTGAGGAAATTAACAACTAGGACACAATGAACGATGAAAACATGGGAAACTAGCGATTCGTGATCGTCCCTGCAAAGTTTTGGACTGACAGCCGGGGGATGAAGAGTCAACAGTGTCGTCCAACATCGGAAACCAGGTCGAACAGTGAGAGCCACTGTACTTGAGCGGCCGGCCGCAAGAATTTATCCGGTCAAGAGGGACGGGAGTGGTTGGTTTATCAGTCTACCCCTTCCTGGATTCCAGTCGACTGGACGAACGTTAGAGGGGTTGGCTTAGTGCGGCACTGGACAGCACTTGATCTTAGAGTAGCAGCCACCGCCGGTCGGCTCAAACTACCTCCAACCTATTCCTCGACGTTGGCGGTTTTGCTGGTACCGAGAGGGTTAAAGGCTGTCGTGCCAACGAGTTGGGTAAACGACATTTAATAGAGGATGCTAATGTCACCCACCCTATGCCAAACTCTTCTCGTTCGATGCTCTTTTTCTTTTTTTACCTTTTACGTGGATCCGCTTATTGGCTATTCCTCTATCGACTGTTCCATTTTTGTTTTCAGCCGTATCGCCATATGTTGAAAATTGTACCGTATTAAGGAACGTATCTCGCAGATATTGTAATTCGAATTTTTAGAACATCTGTTTATGAAGGACAATATTGATATCGGAGGAAATATTTTCCTAAAATGATATTAAAAAATATCGTTGAAAGAATGTGGATTCCAACGCGTCGAATAAGTCTGACTGTCGGTGACTGTTAAACGCGTGGATATTATTTTAGACATTGCAATTTATCTTTGAATCATTTGTATCAAAATATAACCAACATCAGAGTGAAGTAGTTTTCAACTTTCCCTTTTGAGAAAATCCTCTTTTATTCCAACTTTTCAATTTCTGACAACTCATAGATGAAATCGCTAAAACGTAACATTAAGTGAATGAAATAAAATAAGAAACCTTCTATGTCTACCATCGCCATTGACAATTTTCACCAGCCATAATAAATATCGCTACCTTGTTACCCTTTGTCATCGAGGATCCGCATGGAATACAGTCGCTGGTGAAAGGAATTTCAGAAAAAATAACAGTCCAGGTCCGAGGATTGAAGAACGCGCGCGAACCCGAGCAGCGAAACCTTTCAACGCCTGATTACATCGACCATGGAGTCAGCAGCGACATTGTGACCGCACTTAATTCATCCGAACTGCACAAAAGAAGTCTTTATGAACCGGTCGTGTCAGATATCAGGTCTCGGGAATCGTTGCTCAGGTGAACCACGAAGTCGAAAGTCTTTTTCTATATTGTACGCGGTGAATAATGAGACCACTCAGTCATTCCCTCCAATTTAAGTGTAACGAGCCACACCGATACATTCCTTTCTTATTCTTTTCCTTCGTCTGCAAGCCCGGTCGCGCACCACTTTTCCCGCCCTCCACCAGTTCCCGATGTAATCCTGCACAATCCAGACATTTTTCACCATTACTCGCGCGGCCGTGGCGATGGCGGCCAAATAATTAATTTCTCACGAAACTAACGAGCGTCGCTTTTCTTTTCGAGACACCACGTTTCTGAGCTATAGGTAGTTCAACACAGGGGGAGAAAAGAAATCGGTCCGCCATTTTTTGTTATTACTTGGAGGAGTCGGGGCGGCTTTAATCACCGCGTATCGATTCCATTAACGTTGGTATGTTGGGAATGTAGCCATTTTTTAATATTATGTACGAACTTCTTACTTCATCGTGGATAGGTATATTTTCATGCATCTGAGAAAATAGTGCAAATGTGGGAAAATTCGTTGCTGCGCTATACGATCAATTTTCTAAATCAGGCGTTTAAATTGGTTTTTCCTTTTTGTAAATAAAAGTTGGCTTCAAACAATCACATTTAGTAGAATTAGTTTGAAAGTTGGAAGCGTTTTGAAAATCTTAAACATTGATAATAGTTCATAAATATAATCAACTTAAAATTATAGATTGATATTCATAGAATTATAGATAGATATAGAAAATTGTAATTATGTCTATAATTACAAACAATTAATATTTAAGTTCCACAAACATTCAAATACGTACCATAAATAATTTAAAAAGCGAAAAATTATTGTAAAAAGCGACAGACTACTAATGGTAGGAAGAAATTTATAAAAGTAGGCTACTCTAAAACCCTCTCTGATAGTTAATATCCTTTGCACGAAAATTGAAAACTTAATCCAACAACTGAACGATTGCTGATACTGTAGACCGCTTCCCAATATACTGCCACAAATTTCGCTTCACAGCGGTTATATCTTAGAACATAAATCGCCATGCTCTGTAATCCATTCATTTTCCTCGATGCAAAATTTATACCCGGCAAAACATCGAACGCTACGAGCGATTCTTGGCCGACGACACGGAAATAGTTCAGCTGGTGTAAGTTATTCGCCAAGAGACAAGATGAAAGGGGCTGGCAGAGAAGCCGAACGGTCACTTGGATTTGTGTAGTGCGAACACAAGACGGACTAGTAAATCCACCCTTCCATGGTCTCTCAGCGAATTCTAGCTCATAGATCGTCCCAACTATCACGAAACAGTTCACCCCAATCTGACCCCCACGCAGAACTACCCTTCGGTGCTTTGCCACCCTCATAAGGAAGTCAGAATCCAGTCGTGCGACCTTCAAGAAGCTTCGATTATGCGAATTATTCACCGATTCGGTAAAAGGTAGCCATCCTCGCGACAAATCGCTGGAATTCGTCGTTCGCGAAACATGGCGAGATTTGAACAAAAGAGCAAAAAGTCGAAAAAGACTGGCGACGAAATAAATTTGGAGAATAATTTAACGAAACGCGGAATTTGAAGACTCCAAATGATCCCTTTCAGGAGGAGATTTTTCCTACCTATGAAACACGTTTCTTTTTATCGATTATTAATAATAGAAACAGCTGTTCTTTAACATTTTTACGGGAAAGATAATACACTAAAATTTATAATTAATTTCACAAAAAGTATGTTCGTCATTTAGATAATCAACAACTTGTCAAAGAGAATTCTTGTGATTTTGAAAATTACGATTAACAATATTCGTAATATTACTCCGAAACAGGAGAAAATAAATCATAGTCATCAGATCCACGACACGAAGGGTATTCAACATTTGCAGAGAGACGATTCGAGCAGTTGCTACAAAACTAATTGCACGGCTGTTAAAATCACGGAACAAAAGGTACGCGGAGGGCGGTTTACATTGGAGAGCCAGGATTATTGACAGAGATGCGTTCAGGGGACGGTTCTGAGAGTCCGGTGTGCTTCATCTGAAGCGGCGAGTTCACCATAAGGCGAATTAAGCCGACCAGAGGAGCGGAGGGGTAAAAATAAGCTAGCCACGTACGAACAAAGTTACGGCTACGTTCTGGAATAAAAGTTGAAATCCGTCCCGTCTGTGTCACCGCCGCTCTGGAAGAGCTGTTTCTGAGACCCCCCGTAACTCCAGGAATCCTGATTCAAAGTGTGCTCTTCCAGCTCGTAAAAGCTGGCATAAAATCGTCATCTAGTAGCGCTGGCCTGTTGGTCGAAGTAAAAAGGCCGAGTGACATGTCCTTAAATGCGAGTTATGAATATGTTCGATGCGACTACAATACTTCAAGTTGAAAAATACGTAGCATAGGAGGAAAAGAAAGGAGAGGAAAAGGGAAGAGAGAGAGAGAGAGAGAGAGAAATGGTCGTGGAAAAAAGGGGGAAAACGAGCTGAAAGTCTTTCGCTTTGCGAATTAGCATAACTTCAAACGCGATACGAGCATAAAAGCGGCTGCTTCCGCTCGCGGAATTGCGAATGACTTTTCGCGAAAGCGTTCAGGAAAGAATTGAGCTTTATGGCCGGAATGCGAAAGAAAATGCGTCTGCTGAAATTAGCGACGTTTACGAATCTTCACTGCCTCGTGTATCGTTATTGCAACAAGCTACTTAAGTCGATGATGTGGTAGAGTATGATGTATTCAAATATTTTTAAAACAGATAAACCTATTAAATATATTTATTATATTTATTAAGTATATTTATTATCTATATAAAGTGGTTTAGAAATATTTTTGATACACGAATAGCGAAATAGTATTTGTCAATAAGAAAAATGGACGAATATTTCAATATTTCGGTGCAATTAATTGAAAATCCGCTTCTACATTTTCATGTCTGGTCGATTGTTCGTTATCGACGCAGGTACAGAATGGAACAAAGTCGAGCCAATCGCCGAAAGAACCGATTTTTCACCGACGAAACGTTTCTTCCAGGCGATCCAGGTCGTTCCATGGGTTTCCGCCTTCGAGACGCTAATGGGTGCGTACGAATATTTCATTCCTCGCCACGAAAATACGCGCACAGAAAACGACGTCGTCTGTTGGGGGTGGCCGTGAAGGGGTGGCAAAGCAAGGGGATATTTAATGACGCGTGGCGATATTAAAATGGCATAAAAATGAGCTGTAATTTGTATCTGGCTTCGAAAGTTACCCCTCCCTTTACCGCAACTGACTTATACTCCCTTCACCGCGTTCTTACTACGTCGTATATTATTATTGTTATTAATCTTAAAGGTCACGAGTGCACTTAATACCCTAAGAAATAGTCGTATTCCTATTGTGGCGGGACTACCCTTCGTTGGAAAATTTTCTTAGGAAAGGTAGTCCGAGCTATTTTCACGAAATTCTAATCAAATGAAAACTTTAGGAATGCGAAATCTTCCATGTACAATCTGCCCTCTCTTCGAACGTATCAGCGAGATAGCTGAGAGCAAAATTTGTTATATAATACGTATATCGTATAATCCTTGGAATTTATTTCCGCGCCTGTACCGATGATTTTTATTATCTATTGATTCTTTTCTATTTAATACCTTAAAACAGAAGCGTCTAAGGAAACTTTAATAAGAAATTTTCGAAAAATAAATGCTAATGAGTATTTATTAAAACTCTATAAAATACCAGCTTTCGTTTAGATAAAACTTTGGACAGAAATTAAAATATCGATGGAATTTCTACGATTCGAAGAATCAAAGGAACAACAGTGAAAGATTTTTGACAATTTGCAAAACGTGGTCGCAAAAGTCGAGATTTTGGACAATATCGTTTACGATAAAGCCACATTAGCACCAGTCAAATGATAGTCTTTGCTTTATTTTCGTGCTTTCTTCAAATCCTTCCGCTCGAAATACGACACGAATAAAAATACCATTCGAATATTTGGCTCACATTTATAACGCGTGACAATAAAGTCTCCTACTGGTAGTAATCTTTATGGAGCGATACGAAAGGCATGTACATATTCTTCCCCTTCCCTTGGAAAGCCGTGGAACGCTTTTACGATATGCTAAGCGTCGCCCTTTCAAAGAAATTCGAACCTTTATCGCCCTTGCTGAACATTTTCTAGTCCCTTAGACATCGGATTAACGGTCTGTGCTAACAAATAAACTACTTATGCAGTGTCGTGGCTCCTTCTGCCTTTACTTTCGCTCCAAATTGAATCGTTTCAACGATAATTCACGCTGCTACACGATCAAGTATTCTCATGTAACTTGCAACGTGTTCACAATTTTCCTACTATTGCTGCATCATGTTTTTTCAGGAATCTAAGAACAGCAACGTTGATTATTTTCTTGGAAATAAGTAGCTACAGAATGGAAGAAATTCGGGGATGGAAGAATCAAATAAAGTGAATAAAGTTTAGGAAATATTTTGGACCTATTAAGTTATACACAATTCTTTCATCTTAAGAATATGTCCAGCTACTGTTAAGAAAATTTTTTTCAGTAAAAGATTGTTATTTCTATCTTTGTTATTGAATAAGTGATCACAGATCCCCCTTTTCTGTTTCCAAATTTAAATGATACCGCGAAATAACATGTCTATTTTAATTTATAACATCTTGGTTGTACCATATTTACTTTCAGAATTACACATACTCCGAGAATTTCGCACAAAACATGATAAACGGTTAATATAGAGATATTAGATCTTTTTACCAGATTTTCTCAGAAAACGTTTGCTCGAATGCAACATTATGTATTATAAAGAAGCTCGGTAGACTACATTATTAAACACAGGAATATATTAAAAAATAATTTGTTTGCCATATTTTAAACAGACACAACTCATACGTAATTGAAAAGCTTATTGAACAAAATAGTTTCGTCATCTTTAGAATCATCCTATCATGTTTATTCAATCTCAATTTACTCTTCCTTTCATCAATTCCTGTATCACTTGTTCTTTTTCAATATATCTTTTAAATTCAGTTCTCAAATATTGATAAAAGTATAACTATACTTCTGTTTAATTCTATTTACATCTATTATTTGTCTAGAGAAGTCTTACAGTTTTTTCTGTTTTTATATTAAATATTTTATATTACTGTTTTATATTTATTTATGAAATCTTTCGTCGATAGCGTAAGATTTTAGGTCATCTCGCTTATGACACGTATAAGCACCGTTTAGTATGAACCCTGCTTGTACCAGCGTGTACGTAGCTCAACTCAATAAACACGATAATCTATGTGACGATGTACTATATTCGATATTGTACGCGCTTCAAGTAATGAAATAGCATAGGAAAGTGATAACGATGACGGTGTATCTCCACATTTCGAAGCATTTCCGACTATAAAAAAGGCCTGAGATAATTCTAACACACAAAACCTCTATAATTGTTTACTATTTGAATTCCCCAAAAAGTTATACGGTAGAGCTCTAAACAAAAAAAAATATATCGAATAGCTTCATGCCTTTTTATTATCTATTACTGTCCTAGAAACAAAATAATCGTATGTTCGTAAGAACGTGAATAACGTAAATTACGTAAATTACGCGAATGTTACAATTTTTGCAATTCTAATTTGCATATTTTCAACTGATATATTTTGTGATATCGAAGACAAGTTACTAATTCCGTACAATAAATACCACAGAATGTGTCTGGTTATAGCGGTTCTATACTACTCGACACTTTACGATAGCAATCTTAAAAGAACGCAAGAAAAATGACAATTCTGCTTCAATGATACACCACAAAATATTCTTCCTAGGTATTCCTTAACATAGCTTCTTCTTCACTCAAACCAATACGGTCTAACTCATACGAGAAGATCAAAATTTATCCATAATTATAAACTTACGTATGGCAGCAGAATATGCAAATACGATCGATGATAACAGATGCTTTTAAATAAGAAAATCAAGAAATATGTCCGAACCTAGTTACAACTAAAATATATGCTACGTACCTGTTTCGAAGACTGTAGGTTGCGCAGGCTCGATATCAACGGAAGGCTCGTTCGTTATCCAAATCTCTCGGGCTTGTTTATGGCGCGGTGACGTTAGAAGAGCGAGAAGGAAAGGGCCGGCTCCCCAGACCCAGCGAATTGGCTTTCATTAATCCGCTAACCCTATCTAGCCTCGAACTCTGGGTGTCCGGGGTGAGTAGCGCGCGTTTCACGTACACACCGTAAATCGTGATACAGGCCGGCGGATCTAGAGCGGCGCAGATTCTGAACGTGGCGGTTCGGTCTGAACTTAAATATTTCAGAGCGGACTCGCATTAAAGCTACCCTCCTTACGCCGCCTATTAACCTCAACACCCATTCTCAACAGAAACCACTGCCATCTGTGGGCCAGCATCCGCCGAACCACGAATCAACTGACTTTCGACCGTCCATCACCTACGCTCTGCCTTTCTCCCTTTCTCCGCTTCGTGAACACACTTGCTACATGTAATTGCGCGACAGAAACGTGCACGTTACGTTTCCTAGACCAGCGAGTCAGCATAATGACGTCCCGTGATACGTAGCCGACAGTTGACAAGCGTTTCACCCCTTTTCTGGTGAACGATCACCTTTCGTTAAACGGATTGTTGCTTACTGTGGTTTCGTTGAAACTAAAAAGAGAGATCGAAACTGGGCATCTGTTGAGGAACGAACGGACCACGCGAATGGGAAGATTAACCTCTAAATACGTAATTCTTACCTTTTTGGTAATGTATCTATATTTTCAAATATAAAATACACGTAACGCTCAGCCTTTCAACCCTGCAAACCGAGAAAACTTTGGTACAAATATGGTATTACAAATTTCTTATATTAGATACCACGTTTAACGTAATTATTGCTATTTATTTTCTATGAGAAGTTGAACGTAGGCATTTTTGTATGTAATAGGAAAAATGGAAGAAGCTTTAAGGATGAAGAGATCATTTTGCTTTATTTTTCGTTTTATTGCACTGTCAAAGGGTTGGTAATAAGTTCGAATACATTTATGCTGATATATTTCGTTCCTTTTTTCATCTAATGTGTATGTCGGAATACCGTTGATATAGTCCTAGTGTATCGATGTCGATACATTTGTGAACAATCTGTTACTGGTCCGATGCTGTTAAATAGGCGACAGCCTTTTGCTATCATGTGTGAGAAGGCAGAGCGTCTTGCATGCAGGGACAGCGAATGCTGGAGAAATATCATCGAATAATGAATATTCATGTTGACGAGTTAGAGATGGAAGGGAGCGAAGCTTGTAGCTGTGTTACGAAGTTACTCCATGGAGGATCCCATTGGTTACTATATTTTATACGACGTACCCAGGCCGGTGTTATCCTTCAAGTATTGATTCACAGTCAAAAGTTCAACGTCTTTACATTATATTGCAGAAAGACCTGTCGCCAAACTACGGATGTTGTACCCAACGTAAGATACTTTCATTGAAATATAGTTGAAGTTTCTCCGATATTCTATGTACCATTGAAACATGCGCAGTAGGTTTTATACACGGATTCAATTACAGGCTGAATTTCGAATAACCTTTTCGGTGGCAAACTACTGCGAAAGTGTTCGGCCATATAATGTCGCTTGTACATCGGACCATTCCGCGAATTATTCATTATTGAACTACGCTGTTACGCCAGTGCCATTGTGCAATTGCGTAATATACCGGCATTATCACGTTGCAGCATACTAATTGTGTCGAGGAATATTTATCAGTTGGGAAGTCTGAAAGAGTGACTTGCCGAGTCTTAACAGAACAAATTTACTATATAAGTTAACTGTATAAATTACCCTGTATAGTGCACGAACGAATCAATGCAGATTAAGTATCGATACATACGTCTGTACCAAACGAATCGTTCAAATCTTTCGACAATTCTACGTGATCAAGGACTACCGCAAAACATCGCGTTGTTTCTCTTACGAGGAAACGAGTCCATAAGTTCACCAATCTTCGTCCCCTCTAATTAATTTTAATTAATTTAACGACCAGCGAAACACAGACGAGGTTGCTTAGTGGGAAGCAAGGTACGCCGTGGTTCGACAAACAAGGAAGCATCAGCCGCAAAAGCTACCACGAATCGCCAGAATCGTCCACGCTACCTTGTCTTCATTCGATCCGTGGACACAGGGAAAGCGGAGTGATTTCCCGGCGTTTTTTTTTACCCCTTGGGCAGCGCGTGTAACCCGAGGACTCGGCATTTTCACCGAGCTCAGGCAAAGGAGGCAAGGCAAAGGGTGGGTGCAAGGAGGACGAGGGGCGAGGCGCGCGGATGGCGCCATTATCCGGCGAGAATTTCAGAAAATATTCCAAGGCAAAAAGTATAGAGCGAGGCGTTTTAATTATCATTAACAAGGCCGGCGTATAACTCAGAATTACGCGTTTATACGTAATAATACGTACGTACCGGTGTAGGTACGCGGGCCGACGCGTAGTATATATACGTTCATATCCCGGACGGAAATGGTGCGAGGGCCACGTACGTGTAGGTACATACCTACGGACAGTCCGACGGTACGAACGGTCATAGAGGCAGACAGACAGACGGACAGACAGCAAGAGATCTGCAACGCGCTGACTCCAGTGCCAAATGAGATGCGCCGCGGAGGGTTGTGGAGGTGGTGCCGCGCACTGGGCCGAACGAGGCTTTCGGGGGTGGCTGGACGGCCTGCCGGGGCGAATTCCCACCTTACCAATCCTATTATTAACAATTAGCTCTAAACTACTCTTTGCATATAAAATCATCCCACACACCTCGTAACGCCGGAATGGAAATATACATACTGCATGGTCGTCCGTCGGCCATGCCATGGAAAATATGTCGCGGACGAACCCTCCACGAGACCAACACCGAGAATCGAGAGGTCGGTCGGTTCGGAGGTTGGGACAATTGCGTTACGCGTTTCTCGATATTCCAGGCAATCCGCTGACGGCGGCAGTGTAGCTTCGATGCCACGTGTCTATGATTCATCCCTCCTACGGCGAATGAAAAGTGTATCGGATGTTCTGAAATTTGTGCTATTTTGTGGTCTCGTGTATTAGGAGCTGTTTCATGTATGAATTCTGTTGGTAGGTTAGGATTTGGAGCGTTGGAACACGGTGTAGTAGAGGTGCGAGTTCTCATGCGTTTCTATAGAGTTGGAAGATATAGTCAGGTCAGAAAGTATTTCTCTCGATTTAAAGAAAATGTAATTTTCTGCCATTCGAAGTGAATTTGTTAAGACAGAGACACCTATGTGTATGTACAAATGAAATGAAACTGAAAGATTGATCGACAGCACCGTGCCTGTTATTATATATTCTAAAATATTTGAACAAACTTAGTAGAACATAGTACAGAATGATGACATGAAAAACCGCATTGATAATACGTATAAAGAAAGTTTGAATTAACTTCTGTCTGCCTACAAGAAATATATCAAGCAAAGAAGATTCATCGGCAAATCATGCGCGTGACCGACATCCAGCTTTCATTCCAGCACGTCGGTTCACCGGGAATTTTAAACTAGACTCCGGCATTGCCGTTAAGCAGCGAACGTAAAAGGGCAATTCAGGGGGCCAAGGAACTCCGGTGCGAAGCCGCGAGGGGTTGAAGCCGGGACAAAAGTAACGCAATACCGGAATATGTCACGAATTAAGCGGGGAGAAACCGGGAGTACTCTCCGGCATCGTCGTCGTCGTCGTCGTCGTCGTCGTCTTGGTAGTCGTCGCTTTTATTAGAATTATCTTTGTCACTTTCCCAAGTTTATATTTACTCCTCCTGCGAACCTCTTAAAGTCGTACCACCCCCATGGCATCCACCTTCCGTGCTTCCTTCAAACCCCCCGCCCGCTTTTCCCACCCCCTATCGCCCGAATTACCCCTCTCGGTCGAACAACCGAGCGAGAACGAAGCCAGCCACTCGCTTATTATCTTTACGACTGGGAAGATGGAATTAAACTGAGTGTGCACCCGAAATGTAATAATATTCATTACTATGCTAATGTCCGCACGGTTCGCGCCACCCCCGGCTTACGGCCTCCGAAAACCTGCCTCGTATTTTTGTTATCTGCCACCGAACAGGCCTAACTTCCTTCGTCATCTACGATCAGACCTGATAACTGACCACGATGGATTCATTTTAATCTTTGAGAATCGCGATTACGTTGTATCTCGGTATCAAGACGTTAAATGTTCGATATTTTGATATTAATGTGGTAATCTGTTGAAAAATATTGATTTTCCTTTTTATTTGCTAAAAATGTAATGTGTCTTAAAAGTCACGAATTTTTGAATATCTAGAAAATTTTTTTCGTTCTTTTTTCTTTAAAAGAGGAATACACGTATTTCATTAAGGACACTTAAACTTCAAAAATGTCAGCTAAATTGTAAAAGAAAAAAATCTGCATTGGCAAACAATTAAGCTTACCTTCCTTTAAATTGTTACTTTGCTTCTTATAAAATGAAGCTTGTTTTACTTACATTAAACTACTTCAAACTATTTAATATTCTTTGGTTTTCTCTATATTGCTTCATCGATACTGAAAGAATCGATACTTTCGCAATCTGATTCGATGATTAACTACTATTCGCAACGAGAGAATTTTATTTCAAGGCAACTTTCGAAACCTGATGTTCTGTTCTAGTGGACTTTCCGTGAGTTTTCAACTGGAATACCTAACAACGGTAAAATACACCACAGATATCACGACGTCCCAAACTACTACCCTCCCCCCCTGCGTTACATCGAGTGTAGCATATCTGGCCTCGAAATTGCCTTGATATTTCGTTACAAAATCGCAACTTTTCAAATACTAGTAGCCGCGAATTTACTTGAAAGGAGTTAAATAACGCGTAACATAAAGCTAGGCGGTGTTAAAGAAACGTTTACTTTTATGTATAATAAGAGCCTTTAATTATATTTTAATTAGGTAACACAGTTAACAAGTGCCCGTGTTACCATATAATTACTCGTACTATTTAAATTAATTTTGTTAAGCATATGCCCGCAAAGTCTAACCAAACGCTTCGAAAGTAACAATACAATTTTTCCCAGCGTCTGCGGCGCGTGAAAAATTTCCAAAGCGAGATATTTCCTTAGAAACTGGCTTGCACGGTACGAGAATGGTTTCTTTTTAATCGCGAGAACTTCAGAGTTGCATTTAATGATCGTAAATCATAAATATTTTGAACAAATGACAAAATCAAAGGGTTAACGAACGAAGGGGAACAATGATCGCGTTTCAAGATTTTTTCTTTGATAGAGCGCCTTTGTGATCAAACGTATACGTTTCGAATACGATAAAAAAAACGCCAGGACTCTATTATTTCGGAAAGAGCAAAGGATTTTCTAAAGAATTCTGAAAGAATTTTTAAGCAAGGGAAAACGAAAGAAACGCGCGTGCGTTTACGCGTTTGAGAAAAGTATTGTTACCTTCTCGGTTTTGCTTCGACTCGCTGATGGCGATTATTGTGTCAGGGCAAAAAATAAATTCCTGGCAAGTTTCGGCGTTAATTAAGGAGGTCCCTGTTCGCGTTTTACAGCGGAACTTTATAACGTCGGATATTTCTCCGCGGGCGTCATGTACGGCGAAAGTAAAGCCGACGGAAGAAGTATTTAATCAAGCGATCACCTCTGCCGGGTCTAAATAAACCAACGCTGAACGATGGGGTCGGAGATTACAGCGTAAGAAGGGAGGTGATAAGACGACACGGTGGGGGTTGCTAGAGAAGGGTACCGTGAAGACAAGACGACTCTAAGAAGGGTTAAATTACTCCGCTCCTCGTTATAACTACAACACGCTTCAAACCCCTGCTCCGTCCCTTACGTTCGTCGTAAACTTCCATGCAATCGTGGACCATCTTCGGTGCAGCTATACT
This sequence comes from Bombus vosnesenskii, assembly GCF_011952255.1. Taxonomy (NCBI): domain Eukaryota; kingdom Metazoa; phylum Arthropoda; class Insecta; order Hymenoptera; family Apidae; genus Bombus; species Bombus vosnesenskii. The sequence continues at coordinate 999,218 of NW_022882923.1, forward strand.
GGTCACTGACATCTCGAAGAAAAATTGTCGCACTTGCAACTTTTTATGCGTATTCCATAACGTTTCAAATCTTTCACGAGAAAATGCAATTCAACCAATCATGAAGATGCTCCCGTTGGAAATTAGATTTTGCTATTTTTTTTATTTTTTAACTAAGAGAAAGTCGCAAGTAATTTCTATCTGGAAATGTAAATCGCTGAATTTTAAGGAAGTCGTAGTGCAATGTAGTGTTTGAAAGTATATAGTTTGGAATCAATGCCGAACAGGTGGAAACCAGAAAGAATGTTCAAAAATTTTAAGCAACGAAACGAACGTAGAGGAATTACCGAAAAGGAATTTATTGTAAAAGCTGTTATTCTTTGATACGATGAATTATGTTCTTAATTTAAATTTGTTCAGTACAAGTACGGGGAAGAAATAATTATAAATAAAAAAGATAAACATGTTACGTATGCACGTGATGAGTATTGATTATTTTAAGCAGCCACTAAAACATTGTTTCCATATTTTTTACAATTATTCTGGAACATCAGACAACGATCAGGGTACTCTTAATCCAACCCAAAGTAATCCGTCATACGCTAAACCCGTGCGATGATTCAAATTATGATATTGACCGTAAGTAAACTAATTTTAGCCGGGTTCGTGTGCTCTTCCACGCTAAATTTCCTCAACGTTAAGAAGCAATGCTGAGCAACATAAATTCGCAAATCCTATTAGCTACTCCTTTTCGAATAATAATAGTTCGCGTTCACATAAGTAGAATCAACCTCCGATTCAGTTAATCCGACACTCGCTAGAATCTCATTTCGATAAAAGCAATTCTATTGTATAACATCGACTATTTTCGTATTCGTCTCTAAAACCAAAACATTACTATTTCGCAAATATAGTATCTTCGCTAAAATGAAAAAATTGCCAGGGAAGAAAGTTTATCAGCTTGGCTTCTGAAACACAATGCCAAGAAATTCCTGTTTATATGGTTTCTAACCGAGGCGACGCGTTGTACAAATTACGTCCACTTTTGCAGTGAATCGCGGCAACTTCGATTTCATCGTACGATGGATAAACAGGGACACGAGGAAAGTGCGCCGGTACTCGTTTGTGCGCGTGCTGGAAGATGGTAACGCGCGAAGGGCGCGGTGAACTGGGGACTTTCTCGTGTACACCCGACTCCACCTTATTACAATTAGCTTCCTTATATATCTAATTAGCAAGATTCTTGGCGCGCAGGGTTTCAGTACGGAGTGAAAGACGGCAGTTGCCACCGGAGCTCTTCGCTCCTGTCTAATATAACTCCGCCTCGCTGCTACACTCGAGTCCCCAAGACATAATATGCTCCGTGCATGTATACATATGTATGTGTTTGCACATCCTACTTTGCTGCCGCGTGAAACCAACCAGGAGCAACGCATCGATACTCAAAAGGATCGAGCGAAACGTGATTCAATCTAGGGACGATACTTCAACCTTACGCGTGTTAAATTAACATAAAGAATTTTTCAGCGCGAGAATCTTTCGCTCTTGAGGAACAACGTACGCGATCTGAGATCCACAGCATAGAGAATATAGATCAAATGATAGATGATCGGATAGATTTTACACTTGGAAACAAACTGTGGAAAAATTGCATTTGGCTTTGTAAATAGAAATGGCGATTTAACAGGTTCACTGATATCGACACGTATAGCGTGTTGATTCGATTACTCGAGTAATGCTACTGATGAAACTTGCGCATTTCAGATTTTTGTATGTTTCGACGAAGTGACTTACAGATACAAATATAAGTAGCGAGTATTTTGAAATAATCGTCGTTAAATTAAACGAAGACAGTAAAGAGGAATACGACTTTAGAGATGGTTAATATTTGAATAACAGCGAATAATATCAGTGAACTGCCAATGCTTTTTATCCAAAGACATTTCTTCGTAACTCTGCAACATTATCACGTTTAATTTCCTTCAAAAATCAAGGATCTTTCCTTCTAACCCAGCCCATTTCTTTCCACTCGATAATCCAACCGATCAAAGCCGATTTAGACTGTAACAGTGGCGCAAAGATCCAAAGAGTGGAAACGTCAGGGTGAAAGAGATAATTTTCAAAGGTTCTCTTGACCGGTAACGTAGCTTGGAGCAAATTTGAATGAACGGCCGGCTACCGGTTGGCTTCAGCTTACTTAATTATCGTGCAAGAAAAGAATGGTTGGTGGAAATGTAAAATAAAGACCGCACCGTGTTTTTCAGCCCTTTTTCAACCCCTTTCGTCCCTCTATCCCGTAGCCTCGCCCCTCTTCTTTGGCCTCCTTTGCCATCCGACTCGTCAGTTTCAAAAGACAAGAAGGATCTCCTCGCTGGAGAAAGGAAAAGAACGAAAGGGAAGCAAGGGAGGGGACGATTTAGGGTGGATGAAACGGCGGCCGAGAGGTGGCGAAGAAAAGGGTTAACTTTCCACAATTAATAGTGACTAACATCCATTAAAAACTAATTCCTTTATTTATGATTCGCTTCTCGATCTTTCCTCGAGAGCCGGGCCTTTCTTAACGGCGGAGGGCCGCCACGCCCTTTATTTGCTCTTCCCCCAGAGCAACAACTTGTTACGGGACGACAGTTGCCGCTTTTTTTCCATCCCTCCCCCGCCGTGGCCCGGCCACGAATGACGGATTAAAATTGGAAAAGTTTTTGCTACCGGGCCATATTTTTCTGCGGCCTGGGCCCTCGTTAAAAGTAATTACGTGCCTGCAGTATCTTTGTCCGCGTGCCCTCTCCTACGCGATTCCAACCCCCCTCAGATTTGGAAGATAAAGTTCTTCGACCGCGCGAGAAATCTCTTCGACAACCTCTGTATCCATACTCGCTTAATGTAGAATAATCCTGCGTATATCTGGCATGTTTCCATCGTTGTGTAATAATCGGCATGTAACTTTTAGTTTGTTTATTGTCTGCAGATTGGAATTGATATTTTGGATAACGAAGAATCTGTGAATTAATTCCTTTCAGTCGTCTTGTATGAGTTCTGATGTTCTATGTCATTTTTATTCGGTTGATTTTATCGGTTAGTCACAATATTAAGAGAGAATCTTGCGTAGAAAGGAAAGCATCGCATTATATGGTGAATATTTTATACTTAACTTAAGATACTTAATGCAGGATTTCATCCTTTGCTCGTGAAAGGAAGATTATAATGTTAATTACCAACTTCTACTTTATTTGCGTATTAGGAATCGATAATGTTTATAAGAAACTTGTCTAGTCTCGATGTAATGACACACACAAATAAAGTGCTATGACATAGAGATAAGAAAATAAAACAAAACTCAAGAACCATAGATATATGTACGTAACATCTGAGTCATATAATGTTACAGAAGGTTAAAGAAAAACTAATGTAATTCAATTTCATATATAAAAATGAATACTATATTCTCACAAAATTAACAAGGATACTGCGATTCATCGTACATGTTTCACTTGCCAAAATTTCGATAAATAACGCAAACTGTTATATATTACAATATATCAATCTCGATAGTGTTCGGAAAGCTATAATATCTACATTTTCTGACCACGACCATGCATATCGAATGATTATACAACCGCGAACCAGCAAATTATTCAATTCCATGGCGTTTCCGTGTACGAAGTTGGAGCTCGTTCCTCGCAAAGCCCGACGAAACGAACACGAAGACGAAAGGAACAGCGACCAATTAAGCCGTGAAAAAACATCGCGGGTTTCTAATTTCGCGATACACGCAGCCGGCCCCTGCTGGAAAAACGTTTCTTCTGCCAGGAAAAGAATAATTATTCGCGTATCCGCGAGCACGCGAAAGACTTCTCTGCAGACCGAGTAGAACGAGGAGGATCGATGCGGACGAGGCCGAGAGACCGAACGCGTACGCATTGCCGGCGGGTCTGCACATTTTTAATTGTAGCTAAAATAATTACACTTTGAGGAGAACCGGCCGCTTTGACACCGCGGCCCGGCAAAGGCACCGACGGAATAAAAAGTCCGTGCGCGCACGTCTCGGCGCGGTCGTTGCTAGGAATATGTAATTTCCAGCTCGGAAAGGATACCGGGCACACCTAAATAATAATAAGTGTGTCTGCCCGCGTGTCCCTTTTCTACTTTCCTACGGACTCTCTACGTAATTCTTCGTCGTTTCCGAAGTCGATCGAGAAATGGTTTCGCCTGAATGAGCACTTTTTCGTACTCTTTCTGCTATAGTTCGTGTTATTTGAAAATTTCGATGATTATGTGAAGATAGAATATTTGTAGAAATTTGACAAATTTCCGTCGGTCTATTTAAATCGTAATGAAATGTGAAAAGTGTTGAGAGATGTCTTTGTGGCTGGAAGTATTTTCTGCAACAATGTTTTCGTTTAATTATTGCAGCGATTTGAATTCGCCTAAGTTGGTGCATTAATGTTTGAAAATGTCATTCATTCGATTGTTCGTGTTTCTCTCTCTGATTGTTGAGTGTATATCTACGTTTATCGATAAATTTGAAGAAACCCTCTGTCCTATTATTATCATTTCTACAACTTTTATCTATGTAACTGTCTTAAGCTCTAAGAGGTGGAAATAACATGTGGACTTGTCAATTTATTTCATTTGTCAGTGGACTAATATTATGGACACAGAAATATTTCTACTCCTAGTAATATATAAGTTGCGCCAGTGAAATCGTCCAAAATATATATATTTTGTAATTTTGTTATTTCAGAAAACTGGTCGCGCGGGTCGGTTCTTCGACTTTAGGTTGACCAACTCTCTTCAGCTTCATTTATCATGTACATATGGAAGGCAACGATGAAACGAAAAACTTGTGTGACTGCGCCACGTAATCAGGCGCCTTTGAAAAAATATTTCGAGCTTGGACATTTCCAGAATCACGCTAAACAGATTCTCCATTCGCGTCCTGGATTAATTATGCGGAGACGGGGACTGTCCTTCTTTCCCTCTTCTTCCTTTATTTTCTCTATTTTTTTATAGTATTTTATTTATTCCTCTTTTTCAGTTCAAATCCTGATGATCCACGGGGCGGTGCATTTCGAAAGCTGCATAACGCGATACACAATGTACAGGAAAATTTCCGTGGCACCCACTTAAAAGGCACCAGCTGGACTACTTGATATTTTCTCGGATATTTTCCGAGTGGACTCGTTAGCAGAAAGCTGCAAGCAAAAAGGAACAAGTCGTCTAGGAAACTCTTAACGTGCCTGTCGAAGATTCATTGTGGGAAAGCAAGTTTGAAACGCAACCTGCAGATATTCGAACGTACACAAACCGAGAAATACAGCTGCAAGTACTTTCAAACCATCAAATAATCACCTTCAATACTTGTAATAATTCCTCTGATACTTCTGTTTCTTCTTGTATTCCCTATCAACGCAACAAAAACTGAATTAAAGAGTTGAAACGCTAAACGATTAACTATCAGAAACGAAGATTTCGAATAACAACAAAATATCTTGTCATAGTCTCGAATATCCACATGAATTATTCCAACGCTTTCGTCTCATTTCGTATAAAATTTACATATTTCCTCGCTATAAAGTCGTCTTTTTATTTATCGGCTTCTGAAGTCGAATTCTGAAGTAAAATACTTAAACAACAATTTACTTGAACGATAGATACCGGCTCATTAAATATCCTAAGTCGATGATTATTAAATCCATCAGCCAATTAGCAAATACAAGCTGTACTCTCGATCTTGCTTGGCGTTCATTCTCATGAAATTCCGTACGGTCGGTACGAAAGAAAAATTACATTAGCCCGGGTAACGGAAGGGTGGATGAAACTTTATTTTCCATCCTTCAAAATATCCGCGTACGCGGAAGCGGTCTCCGCTTTCGGTCACCCAGTAGACGAGAGAGACCGGGGCTTAATTAAGATATGTATTTATTTTAATTCCTCTCAGAGTGTGGAGATGGCCGACTGGGCTGAGCGTAGGATAACGCGATTTGCTTACAGCCGCCGGTCCGCATACATCTCGGCCTCGTACAGAAAGATTTTCAATTCAACCATAAGGAAGAAGACCGGGCCACAGGGCAAGTATAACATAATAAATATGGGGGGTGGTTGCGGTGGTTCTGCCGCGCGCGGCTCAGACTCAGGGGCTGAATCTTGCGTTTTGTTTCCAGGGCCACTCGCGTAGGTACTTTTTTCAAAGACTACCCACCACCACCACCAGGAGAAAAAGTGCTCTTCTCGAAATAAAATTAGGAAACTGTATCCTTCACCCCTTTGAGAAGACGCGTTTATTCTCCTTTTCGTTGTTTTTCCGTTCCATCTCGTTAACCCCTTTATTCCGTCGGAGTCGGGCGAACAGTCTGAAGGATTTCCCTTTTTCTTTCTCCGTCCTTTGTGCTTTTCGCCAAACCAACTGCACTTCTATGCTTCTTCTGTCAACGATCACCGCGCGCGCCCTGTGTTAACCCTGCACCCTTGCCTCGCCACGCTACGCGTTTACCTGTTTATGATTCTAACGAGTAGTTGCTCGCGATTCATTTGCATTACATCGAGTTATCCTGGTAATTAATCCCTCTTAATTAACTTTTTACTCGTGCTTGCTCGCGATGTTAAACTTCCAAACGATAAATAAATCAGCGCGAGCTACGCGAATAACTTACGTCCTCCTGTAACTTCGCTGTACTTTCTCTAATGAAACGATTTTCTTTTTTTAATTAAATCCGAGAATGTCTATCAGAGAAAAAGAGAAACTCTTCGAAGATGAAGAAGAGACTTCCAAACGCGTTTTTAGTTATTTTTATTAGTAACTTTACTATCGTAAACTCGTGCACTCTGACATCCTACAATTCCGAATAACCAGTTGTCCTAGGTTAGGTACCAATTATCCTTATACGTAGCGCCTGTATCCTGAAGACGATCATTGTTTATAATCGTGTTACTGTTTGAACATTTTATTAGCTAGTTAGTTATTGTATTAATTCCTTACTCTAATTCCTAACGTTTGCTCATGAACAACAAGAATTTTGTACGTCTTCTCCGCTATGAAAAGAATGAGAACTAAGACGCCAAAGTCTCTGCATTCTTATATTAAATTAAGAAAATAAAGCTTAGTTAGAAAATAATACTCGACCAACTTCGCTCGAGCTAGCGATAATCGTACAAAACGTTCACGAATAAAGAAAAGTTTAGGTTACTTTGGTCGATGATCATCAGCTCATCGAAAGCTCGGAAGAATAAGAGTTTAGCATTCGTCGGTGTTTCTTAATCCTACGACACGAAGGACGATAATTGATACGAATGGCCGCGAGACGCAGCACAGGAAGCGCCGCCACCCTTTTGAACGTGTTCCCTGGCCTATAAATTAATAAAGTATTCTAAACTTTATTACGACTTTAATGAAAATAATTATTAAATATTATGCCCGGTAATGTCAACGCAGCCGGCGTCGGCAACGCCGTTAGAAACAGCAACACAGCGCGAGGGCTCATAGGAGACGCGAAGAAGAAAGGGGTGGCCCGCGGGCCACACCAGCCAGGGGGTGGTTCTGTCCGCGGAATTAAAATACGAGCTGGCCGTACGTTCTCATTCCCCGACAACCGTGACAACGAGACTGACGAAACGGCCTTATATACCTGCGTCGACGTTTCTGCCTCTTCTCTCTGTTGCTTCTCTCCCCTTTTTGTCGCGAAATCGTCGCCGCTAGTTTCAGGATCGTCAACGTAACGCGCTCGCGTTCTACAACCACACGCCGGTCCTGTGCTGGCAACGGGAGCAAAACGAAACAGAAAAAAACAAAAAATATTCCTGGTGATTCTTTTGTGTTAACAGGCCCTGTTGTTTGTCCAGGCAAAGTAGCCGCTGCAACGACCACCGTTGTTTCTGCCTGGTACTCGTCCACGTATATCGATACACATGTTCCGTGATTTTTCACCGGAACGAGGCGGCTAGAACTAAAATATGACCGTCCACGTAAGATCCAGAAAACACAAAAACCGGCATAACGAGCCTTCTTCCTTCCACTAACGAACGTTTCCCGCGAGAATTCTAAGCGAACGAGAAAATGTTTTAAAATCCTTCTTTCGTCCCGTTTGCTCAAAAAACTAATTAAACTTATTGTATTCGAAGTATATAAGCTTTCCGTTGTTAACACAATACTTGCAGCGGTTATTCCCGACAAGCACTGGAAATCCTCTTCCGTTTCTTTCGTTGCCGCGACGGATCCTTCCGGTGTCTCAAAGGAAATTTCAAACTGAGATGAAAAGGAAAGTTCCAAGTGTTAAATCTGACGGATGAATTAATTGTGAAATTATTGCGATATAAATGACTGTCAGAGGTTTTCGAATTAGTGGCAAATATGGGGTTCGAACAAATACAAACTTGATATGAACAAATTTAATATTTTGATCTTTATTATTAATTATTAATACATACAAGGAAGTTAATATCTGAAGGATTGCGTTTCTAGCGAACAATAAAATCTATACTACAACACTCTACCGAGATAAGTGGAAGAAACGATTACTTATAAAATTTTCCTACGAATTTGTAGAGTTGAAAAGCAGGTTTTCACAAATCAAAGATAAACATCTCCCCTAGAATTCCCATAATATACCACGACTCGACTAAGTTCGCGCAAGATCTGCTGCAAACTGCCAACGATAATCAAGATATGTAGCTACCGAAAAATTCGTCAATTCGAAGCGAGAAAAATGGAAAGGAACTTTCCTTTTACCCAAAGCCTATAGGGTGACATCGCGACGAAAAGACTAATAACGAAGCGCATTTACGCGCTGGCATTAGCCGAGAGTTAGCGGGAACGATCGTCGTAACCCGGGCAGCGATAGTACGACTGTCTTGCTTCGTGGTCCAAGTTCCCAATTGGTCGACGAGTCTCATCGAGCTACACGATGTCTCGGGTGAGCGCGTCGGTGCCGCGCGACGAGAAATATCCTCTGCAGTGATATCGCGGGGATAATTAAAAAATTAACTTTCTACTTAGCTGTTCGCGAGGGCACAGTTAACGGGAAGTTGAAGTGAAAATTCATGTTTTTGAGGCGCACAAAAGCTGCGGTTATTACTCGTTGGCACATGCCGCGCTGCGGCAAAAGCACAAAGCTGATGAGTCGGGGAAAAGGTCTCTAAATGCCTTGGTGCGCTCCTGCCGAGAATAAGGGTGGCGCGTTGGGGGCGAAGGGGGTGAGTGGATCGAGGGACGTGTGGGTAACGTCGGGGGTAGAGAAGTGGGAGCAAACAGGGTGCGGGAGGGATGGAGCAGGGTGGTTACAGAAGAACGTGTGTACGAGCTGTGCGGAGCACGTATGCGAGAGGAGCTCCGGTACCCCGGGTACCGGTAACTCGCATTCGTACTCGTTTCACGGCACACTCGTGCATTATTTCCACGCGTACATGCACAAGCCCGCGGTGCACTCGTTCACGGGACGAAACCAACCGCGGGAATGAAATTTTCTACGCCCCCGAGTACGCGTTATATATACACCCGGCAGAAACTACTACGTACGCGATAGCCGCCGACTACTAGTAGCAGGTATACTCCTCTTCAGCAGAGCCACGAGCCGGCTCGGGTGTAAATTATACCTCAACGGACGATGACGCCTTTCCGCATTCTACGTGTACCTGGTGCTCGAAACCTGCCAAGGACAGTTTCGGGATCTCTCGCGCTGGCTTCTCGATGCTACACGCTTGCGGAAATCGTTTGCTCGCGACAGAGTCGCGCTAATTCGCTGTCGATCGTTCAGTTGGCTTTCGTCCTATTTCTGGTTCGGGTTCGTGCGATAAACGGCCGTACGTTTCGATCGAACTGTAGGAAGATCGGTTCTTGGAAATTCGATATTTTCATCGAATTTTTTTAATCGGTTCGTACTCGTCAGCCGTCGTGATTTATTCGTGTTACAGTCTTTTAGAAGACACTTGTAGAATGTAATTAGAGACAAAAATCAGAACTATAGGATCAACCTTGGAGTGTATGATTCGGTTTCAAGATAAGAAAGTTTATTTGCAGAAAATTGTACAAAGTGCGACAGCTACTTGATTAACCGATTACTTGAAAGTTTATGAGCCTTACATATATGTGTTATGTCCTATCCTAACAATCATAAATAGTTCGTTCAATTTGTCAGAATTTGTTAGGTTCAAATGTAGATGCTAATTTTAAGGTGATCCTCGAACTTCGCGTTTCCTTTAATTTCAAAGTGGAAGGTTATTCGTAGAATGGCATACCATTCAGATGTATTAGTGGAACGGTAGGCGGGAATCTCAAGAGAAAAAGGGAGAGAAACACGATGATCGCGTGAAAGCGGTTGGAGCATACTGGCAGAGGAAAGGTAAGAAAAATTCTCGAGTAAAAATAATGAAAATTGCTGAGCAGGCCCCCGTTCACATAGCGCTTCGATGTGTAGAGAGACGCGCATCTCGGTCGAGACACCCCTCAATTTTAACTTCAGAAACGAGTCTTCGTTGCGGCATCGCGGCTCCGTCTTTGTTAGTTTTATCGTTGTTCTCGTAATGGGATCATTTGGATTCTAATACGACGTGGAGGCCGAGATACAGTTGCCAATGTCATCTCAGCATCTCGTCGTTCTCAGCGTAGTGTATTTTCACGCCGTGTACATATTCGGCGATTCTTGCGGACTAAAAATGAGATGAACACGAATGGAATCGAAAGCACTTCTCTTGAGTTAAATCCGCTGAAACTCCAAGAATTTTCTGGCCGAAACCAGAATTTAGGCAAAATATGTCATACATTTATTACAGTCTTCTAAGTAAGCATTTCGAGCGAGATTATATCACACATCTTTCTTACTCTAACTCTTCAAATTTTCGAAATTTCTTTCCTATCTTCGTTTCTATTGCGACGATAATAGCAAGTCGATTAATCGAAAATATCGAGTTCATCCTCTTTATCTGGATCAACATCCAGCTTAGAATTCCGAGATTCCAAGCGTCGACAAGAAATTACCCGACAACGAAAGCGTCGCGGTCTCTGCAAGAATCCTGAAGAAGCCACGGTGTGGGGCGCCGATTATAAATAAGAGACCGAAAGAGAAAGGTCGGACTGGCGCGAGGCTTGAAACCTGGCGAGTCTTAGCTCGCTGGTACAAAAAGGTAAATGGTAAAAATGGACGTCAAAGCCGATGTCTCCGTGGCGCGTGGTTTTTTTCAGTGCAACCGGCAAATAATGGTGTCTCAGAACGTCCGGTGAAGGAGCCCCGTCGTCACCCTCTTTCTAATGTCCCTTGCTGCTCGGTCGGAAAAAAGGCAAGCGAGGAAACGCGGCGCGCTGCCTTGAGCGGGCAAACATGCACCAGTGATGGTCCAAAGTGGTCGTAGGCGAAGCGAACATAGGCCATACGGCTTGATACGCGTTTTCACGAGTCGAGAGGTTGTGTCCCTCCTCCGCCACTCTGTCTCTGGCTGCCTCGAAAAAAAGGATAATACTGAATGGCTGGCATTAACATTTAACGTTCAGAGTTCAAACACGAAGAGCGCGGGGTCCAGGCTCGCACCGCGGTTACACAAGCCACGCGCTCGTTTTCGCGTTTCTCCAGGCGGCATTGAAAGCGGCCCGCGCGCGCGATACACGTCACATTACCCCTAAATGCATTTTATGCTCCAGCTCGCGCGACTCGGGCTTCCTCGTTCGAGAAAGAATGAACCCCGGTTTGAAGAGGAGGCCGGGAGAGGGCCGAGGGGAACGCGCTCTGCGCTCGCGTTCTTCGGGCCCTATCTTTCAGGTGATTATGACATAAATCGTGAAAGAAGCCTCTAGCGGCTCCACGCTCCAGGAGGTCATACAAGGAGAGATTCAAGGTCTGTGTGGTCTCATAATTAAGCGCTAAACGCTGGTATGCGCCGTTGATCTGACTCTAAACGCTCCGAAATCCTTTTTTTTTTTCTTGCTTTCTTTCATTCTTTTCTTTCTTTCTTTTTTTATTCTTTTCTTCTCACCGCAACCGGCCAGAGGGCTCGGCTAAGTAGAAGTTGGGAAAGAAACGCTGGTTTTATTCTACCGCCAGGAATTTTCGAACGTGCTTCGTAGCGATGCTTGAATATGTCTGTGGATGCTGGTAGGTGGGGAATGTGGACTCGTGAATAGTCGTAAGACGATTCGTATTAAGACGTAACTTTGTAACGAGGCAAAACACGATTCGTTACTAGAAGATTTTTAAAGTAAAATTTACTCCTCGATAACGAACCTGAGATTCGTATGAACGTAATTAATTGAAATATTTGAACTTAATAAAATTTAGAAATTTGTGTTACGGTATTATAAATTTACAGAAAATGTTTTTCATTAGAAATAATTTCTTCAACATATTGTATAATATTGTATTATCGGATCGCTGATTATCAAATAGTTAATAACATTCCAGTTGTTTATAGTTCTTCAAGATTGCGGTTAAAACATGATTTAATTAGTTTGATTTTTCTTCTCAAGTTGTCGTTGAACGGGAAGAAGGAAACGAGGATCCACCATCCCATAGCGAGGCCTTACACTTCGAAGTTTTGTGGTTGCACGATACAGCGGCGTTAGTTCCCGTATAATAAGGTGTCGTCTTATCTAATGGGGTCGCCAACGTGGGCTTGGAAGAGTGTATCGCCGTGTATAATGGTAATTACGCGTTATTAACAAGCCTCGGGGGGTGTCGAGGGGTGGCGATGGTTGCCTCTTGTCTAATTAACTGAGTTTACCGCGACACCTGCCCCCATATCATGGCATCTTCCAGCGCTCAACCAGTGACTCAAGATTTACGCTAGTTGGGGAACACTCAACGTCGTCGCCACTTTTGTAATAAACCAATCGACAGAATCTTGTTTATCTGGTTTAATTACGAAATTTTAGAAAAGTCTAATAAAGTCGAGATCAATGGTGTTCTACTACCATTTTCAATGTTGTTTCAAATAATATTTTCAATTCTTGAAAATAACGACGAAGATTTATTACGCTGCGTTATTTGAAAAAGCTCGAAGCGAAATTTAAGGAAAAACTAAAAGCAACGTATTTTCCTATTCTTACGAATACGCAGAAACTTATTACACCTTTTAACACCTATTAAACCTTTTAATATCAGATGGATATTCTACTTTGAATATTTTATTTATATTCGTACATCACCGTGCATTTTACTACCTTTAAATTTGCTACAAATGCATAAAAATCTATAATCTATGTATTACAAAGAGAAAAAGAAACATTAAATTTGTCGTTTTATCGAGTTTTATATTTCCAAAATTAACGCACATAACAAGTATTTCAAGCATCCAACACGCGACTGCTCCTTGAATCGAACGCGGGAACTCCGGCTTCGTTACCAGGATGGTTCGAAGAATACCGATAAATCAGCCAATGTTACAATGCCTGAACGAGAAAAAGGAGAAACAGAGACACAGACATCAAAGTAAGGTTAGGAACGTCCCCGGGGTGCCAAGCCCCTCCACCAACCGAGTGCAGTGGAGGTTGATCCGCAACCAGGGTTGCGGGCCAACTCTCCCCGACTCATTAAGTACGATGCCCTTATCCTTCGAAAAAAAAGAGAGAGAGAGAGAAGGGAGGGGTGGACAGAAAGAAGGGGCCGATAGCTACGTATATGCAGATATGTATTTTAAAGCATCGATATCACCTACACTCCGACGCTTCGTTATGGGTAGGGTGTATATTGCGTTACTTTCGATTCACAATGGCTTCTCTACCACCCTATTTGATACTTGGGGGAAGGAGGAGCAATGAATCACCGAAACATTGCGTAGAATCGATACCAACGCCGACATCGTCTTCGATGTGACGACTATCATTCCGTGGACTCTTTGAAGAAAAATCTTTCCCGCAGCAAATATTAATATATCACTAAATTGAGAAATTTCTTAGCGATGAAACTGAATGACTCCGTTTAAGAAAGTTAAAGAAAGAGAATTAATAAAACGTGTCTATAAAAATATGATTTACTTACGTCGAATTACGCCCCGGAACTATTCAGCTCTTATCCAAAACGTCGTCGGCATCGTCAACAGATATTCACAGATATTCGCTCGTTTTCACCGAGTTTCATAGATTCCTCCCAATGAGAAACGGAAGTCGTAATGTTTATTAACGTACGTGAGAATCATGGTAGAAAACGGAAGGTATTGTGTTGCAGGTAGCATTCTACGACACGTTTGAATAAATAACGAAGCTTTGGTAAATCAGAAAAACCATAGCGCATCAAACCGCTGCAGGGAGTTGGTACTCTGTGGTTGTAATGCCAAACCGTGCTCTCAAACGTCTCTTTCAACTAAGAGAACAGAATTGCCGTCGCGTTTTGAGATGCCCAAAACTTCGCATCAAACATATTCAAATACGCAATAACGCATTATGATTTATTTACCGATACTTTATACGAGGTCGTGAGTGTGCGACGCCGTGCTTCATGGCTTGTATGAATATTAACGAGCACGCGGCACACACCTACCCCCACCCTCTAACTGTCTCTTTCTGTGTTTCTCCCTCTGTTAGAGCAACCCTCCTTGGACAAAGTGCGTGCGTGCATGCAAATATACATCGAGTTAAGTATATTGTAGCCGGTGGAAATCCAGCATCGTCTATCTTCTCGCTCTCCGTTCACCGGAAATCCAAAGACAGGATACAGCCTCCTCAACAGCAGCCAATATTCTAACTATCTCCATAATATACTTTCATGATATCCATAGCTTTCAACTTTTTCCTTTCCTGCACATTGGCGTACGCTGTGTACTAGAACGAACAGTTCTTACGTATAAACTCAGTACGGATGATATCGAAAAAATGAAAATTCACGTGGACGATGATCGACTGAGAATAGAAAATGAGATTTGACATGTCTTGTACTGTGTAGTAATCTGACTAGAAAAATTCGTACCGTATGTGTAAGATTGAAAGTGTTGAGGTTGACTGATAGAGGAACGAGTGGATAAATTTGCAATAGGAAAATATATTGAAACAAGTATAGGTATAAGTATAAGTATACTGCATACTGATCCAGATCGTCACTCTTACAGTGTTACAATACAATAGGAAGAAGATAGGGAGTACGTTCATATATTTATAGCAAAGGACATTACCAAAAAGTTAACCTTGGTGTGTATCTCTAGCTGAAGGCTACAAGAAACAGCAATAGAAATCTACTTATAGGTCTTTTGTTTCTAGATCTTGTAACCCAAAACAACATTTATATTCAAGGGCACAATAATATACACCTCTCCTTATTTTCAATTTTTTCACTAAATTCTATTCTTTTCGTAACAGCGGTCTCGAGGTCGCGGATGTACAAAAGAAAAGGTGTAAAGTTTTTCTTGAAGTAATTACTTCAGCAGAAAGTTTTAAGATTGAACTTCTTAGGAATTCATTTTCTTATGAATTATCAATAACGGGAGCACGTATTTTCTGATTTTGTAAAGGAGACATACTGTGTTAAAATTTAAAATTCATTTTATGAAATACATTGATCAACTCGCTAAAATACAAAGTTTCGTACACGTAAACATCCAACATGGAAGGATTAAGAGTGCGATACGATCGAAAAGCAAAAGAATTCTGTGTGAATCGTTGAAAAGACAGGACAGTTAACCAGAGTTTTGTAAGTCGGTATTGTCATTTCGCTGTTGAATATAGGTTTTATCGCAAGCCAGCGTTGCTACAAGACGAAATACGGTATGCAGTACGAGTCGAACGAATCGCAGCGATCCTTATCCGAACAAAGGACTCTTCCTTTAGATAAGAAAGGGTTGATCAAGTCGGCGGACCATCGGAATTCTCCTCGACGCAACGGCACGTCGCTTTTCCGTGCAATTGCCTCCTAATTATCGCCGACAACTAATAACTCGCATTAATTTCGGGCGATTTAGTGGCGGCGGCGCGTGCGCATTACGAATCCCCCGATCCTGCATCCAGCCACCCCCGCGAGCATCGAAGTTTAAATTGAATTGGGTTGGCATGGCACGGTGCTAGTTCGCAAAACTATACCTCGACCTATAGATATACACGTAGCAGCACGTGTAGCTGTGCAGCGGGGAGGGGGGGCACCAGGCGCCATCGTATCCGAAGACCATCGACTGGAGAATAGTACTCTCTGTTTATGGGACAAGTAACGCTATGGAGATACAGTTGAGCTGGCAACGAGCGTAGGAACGTGCAGCGGCGCCCGCCTAATGTCGACTACACCCTTCCAAACGCTTTCACCCCGACGCGCCCTCTTCTTCGACACCCACTTCTCAACCTGCTACGATTTCTACGCGTTGTCTACCGCTGCTTCTATTTGATTCTGTACGCATATTATGCTGCTTTCACACGGGTATTTGCGAACAGATCGTGCGCAGATCGCCAACAGCGTGCACTTTTCTATTGTACCAGCAGCAAGCTGTGAACGTTTGTCAGTAAAGAGCGTACGCTATTCGTTCAGAAGACGATACGTTAAATGGAAACGATATGTCATGGTCGTAAAATTAGCGGGAAACCGACGAGACATTTTTGAAGAGACGAACACCTCGAACTCGTTTCAGAGTGCACCATGTCAATTCGGAACCGTTTTCTTCCTGTCTTTTAAGAAAATATATTAAATTAGCGAAAGATTAATTTTTACCAATATAATAATTACCACGTAGTCTTAATATAAAAGATTGTAAGTATCGTATCAACAATTGATAATATATTAATAATTGAGAATATCATATCTGTAATTTTAAGTATCATCTCTTTGAATATCCTCATATTTCCAGAATTCAGCTGAATACTGGATCCGTTGACTGAATCGTTTTACTGGGAAATAACAGTATGTGCAAATACCTTTCATAGTTACTATACATCTAATTGTTGCACGATACCTTTGTTCCGATCAATGTGGACGCGGCATTAGGCTACCGCTCGCGAAGGATCCAAGTGGACCAAGAGGATTCCGTCGTTTCGGCGGTAGTGCCGAAAGAGAGAGTATCGAGAAAGGAAGAGGAAGTCAGGAAGAGACAAAGAGGGACCGGGAGTATCGAGCTGGCGAGAAGGTATCGGGGAATGCTTCTTGCACGTAGGGTTGTTGCTTATCGGGAATGTATAGTGTGTTGGTCAGGTCGTTAGCAAGTTGTCGAGATTAAATGCCTTCCAGCGTATTAGAAGCTGCACTAGCTTGATTAGCCCCCGACTCGCGACGGTGATTCTCGTGAGGGGGTGGCATCGATCTCCGTACCCAAAGATCCCCTCGGCGCAGAGGAGGACATCGTTGCCACCGAACATCCACCTCCGGCCCACGGCGCACTCGATATCGCTACGGAAGTGTATTATCTGTTCGCCGTTTAAGCGATAACTGATAGTTCGGTTGCTTGCTGGAATTTCAGACGTGCTAACTAGCGCTACTTATTCTTGGAAAATTCGCGCAAGACGTTTCACAATGTTGCAAACGTGTCGTGATACTTCAGATAGTAGTGGAATGTTTATGGACGATTGGACAAATTTGAAAAATGATCAGGAAGTTATTAGGACCTTTAAGAATTGTTTACAAGCTCGCGGTGTATCAACCATTCACGAACCAGAATATAATGGTCTCACGAACACTGCTTTTTAAATTTACCTTAAAATTTATCATTACTTATCTTCTAAACGATGTAAATGAACGTTTGATAAACAAGACGTTCGATTACATAATAATACTAACTGGCTTTTTCTCCGACAGGGTCACATAAATGGATTTGTGCTTGCACATCAGAAATCTCGCAGAAATACACGGTGAATAATGAAATGTTACAAGTGTCAAGTATCACTTTGTAGATACATTTCTTAACAAAGACGTTCCGTTTGCCCTTTTGTAAATTACAATATTCCATCTATCGCTGTTCGCGGACGTTCTCAGCAAAAAAATGCAACAATACTTTAGTTTACGACTCGGATTACGCTGTTAAGGTAATACAAAAAAAAAAGATGGCACGGTTATTCCAGCGCAAACGTAACCCCTCTCGAGTCCGTTCTTTTCGCGCGAGATTTCTTCCATATCTTTCATGCAGGCTTGTTACTGCCTAAATGAGTAAACCAGCTAAAACCACGTCGATGCGGGCAAGAAGGCACCCTCCGGATCGTTGCTTAGCAACGTATACGAACCTTCGCACATGATATCAGTAGGACGAGAAAAGCTCCTCGTACGAATGGTTTGATCTTGCCAAACGGTCTGATTTCAACTCATACCGAACCAATAACATGCAGATTTCTTCGTTTGCCCGCAATTTCCATGATAAATATCCTTAGATAGACGTTTCCTTGGACGACGCACAGCAAATACGATAGAGACAATTTGCGTTGACGGTGACGAAGGTAGAGAAATGATTCGACGATTAATTGTAGGATCCAAGGGGAAAATAGCGTGCAATGGATTCCCTTGGAAGCAGAGAACGATACTGGTAGATATGACCAAGTAGATCTGCACACTACTCTTAGCGAAATTTTAACATTTTTTTGCAAGACGTTAGAAGACAGACTAAAGCTGATGGTTCGGGAAACAGGCGAGAAAGGAATATTTGCTCTTAACGATGAAATTCAACAGTCAAAGTACTTACGGAAGCTCTCGATATAAGATAGATAAAAAGTATTCGACTACTTGTAGATACCGTTTATGAATACGCTATGTGTAGCGTACGAGACAATTAAAAATTTCATCAGCATCGTTATGAAACTCGATTACCAACGATTACTAACCCGAAAACTCGAGCAACGTTCGAAGATTGAGTTTTTATTCAAAATCAACGAAGCACGAAAAGCCAATACCACGAACGTATTCCCCAAAGTCGACGTTTATGGCGTTCAATGAGGAGACTCGCCTGTTCCGCGGAAAGTTTTCCCCTCCGACGGTTTGTGCATCGTTTCCGATGTTTTGTATTGAAAATTCGGGCGAAAGAATAAAGGCGATTTCACGATCTCTCGTCTAGAAAGGGACGAGGACACGTGTGCGGTTTCGTTTCGGTTGCGAGGGAGACGGAGGTGTAGTAAACAAGCGATATAGCCGAGCAAGATATCCAATATTGAGATTGCTGTCTTTTGGAATATGCTAATACGATAATACATACAAATGTGCCCATAAACTATAGAATTTTCATAAAGGACATGCAAATACCACGAGTATCGAAGTACGTTGCACGGCTCGACTGGGGTTACTGGCCCTTGAAAAAGATTGATACATCGTACGCAGAGCGATCAAACGTCCCATAGACCGATTCGCGGGCCATATAGGGAAAGAAGGAAAGCTAGGGCTCTGCCATTGTGGTCTGTGGCAATAAGGGGCCGCCGCAATTAGCTAAGAGTATCATAGGTAATTGTAAAAATATAAATGCAAATGCAACGGCTAGGTTGCCTGCTAGGAACAATCATAACTTTTCCATAATGCTGCATCGGCGCCAAGAAAAAAAAAACGCTTGGCTCGGAAAAGAAGCAAACTCGAGGCCGGTTGCGTCTTTAATCGATTTTAATAAACCGATATTACCAATAAAATTTCGTTCTTCCTTCGATCGTTGCTCGAAACAGAGTAGAAGATATTTGCTATAGACGATTTATATCGAGCGTTAGGAAGATTTCTAATAAATTCCACTAGCTAATGAAATCTATTAGGTTCAAATAGATTTCGAACGAATTGTGTACTATATTATATTACCAGCAATTTGTGGAACAAATGACGCGTAATAATAATCGTTACAACACTGGAAGCGCGAAAATCGGGACGAAAAAATTCAGCTGGTAGGAACCTGGAATATATCGATAGTCCCCAGAGGCGTTTGGACCTTATTAGAGGAACGAATGGTCTAGACGAGGATTCTGAAAAAACCACCGATTCCGATAAAGTATAAAGCGAAAAAAATCCTTCCGTAATAGAATTACTCGACCCGGGGCGGTCGTAAACGTATTCCCAAGGCCGATAGCCATTTTTCTCGGTCAAGGGGCGAATTGGCTAAACCGCACGCGTTTACCCGAAGACAGATAGTGGAAAACAACGGTACCCTCTACCGTCCGCTTCTTTGCGGCGTGTTCTGTTCGCTACTTGCATTTCCTGTTTTCTCTAGATTATATCATTCAACGCGACTTTATCAATTTCTTGCTTTAATTTCGTAATATTCGTTACACTCACCACTGCATATAAATTACTATTATTGAAATAATTGACATCTTCAAGCAGTACGAATGAACTAACATATTTTAATACCTAACGGTCAACAGTTGCTAAAACGAAGGTTAAAATGAGAATTAATAGCAAAGAGAATAAATATCCTTAGTCTTAGTAAATAAATTTATGCATGTTTCAATATTAATCACCCACACGAAACAGAAATTCAAAAGTAATAAGAAAATTATTTACGTGTACATTCAAGTTCGCCCTAAAACTTAGAAAGACAATGGAATGCAATACTTTCATCGACATCTCACACCGTGACAGCAAAATCCAACATTAAATGCCAAGAGAATAATTGAAAGAGAAATCGAATGTCTCCATGTTCTTCTTCTCTTAGAACAAAATTTTCTTTCCTCGAGAAAAGTCGCACATCTTGAGATAAATTTCAATGATTCAATGGTATCTGTCAGTAAGAAGGCATCGTTGGTTAGGTTGCATCGGTGGGCAGGTAAGAGCGATATATTTTCGAAGATTGTTTTCTCTCGTCAGGTAGCCACATACGTCACGCGAAATCCCAGGAGAAAAGCTGGACGGGCAGCAGGAATATACCGGGTATAGATCACAACTCGCGAAGCGCCGACCAAGTCCCACGGCGGAACGTGGCGAATCAACTTCCGTCATTGCCCGCCATTCCAATCCTAATGCCTGGCATTTCTCTTCGGTCTCCGAACAACCCACGACTCTACACGCGCCGGGTGTGAGTAAAGTGCGAATAGATACGTCTATATACCTTATGGATATCTATACGTGTGTTGGATAAACGAGGACGATATAGTATCCTTCATCGAATTTATGAAATTCTTTAAAATTACAGCGTGTAATAAAATTTGGAGCCAAAAGCAACGTTTAGAACGCGATTCGGTGGTTGCGAATTTTTGAAAAATTCTATATTCGTGGCACGTATAGCGATAATTTCTGCAGAAAGATATTTAGAGATTATTGATGGGATTCGTGTAATAAAATTTGGCATCCGAGACAGATTCGCTCTTGCGGTGGTAGCAATTTTGAAGAAATTCTATATCGGATCGTAGGATATCTAAGAGACGTAGTAACTTAAAAACTGTCTGTAATCTTTGAACAAAGACTGCAGACACACAGAAAGGTATCGAACTTTATTGGAAAATCTCACAGATATCCCCATAATAATTGCCATTTTACTTATCAAGAAAATTAACTTATACATAATTGTAATAAATTAATCCTTCTGTAAACTGATAATTCAATATTCGCACGCATTAAGTAAAGTAATCCGAACGATCGGTTGGCGCCGATGGAGGGCAACAATCAATGCCCGGGGGTGGCGCGTGAAGCTTCTGAAACGCGCGATGCAGCCACGTATATGAACTCGCGGCATATCCAGCTTTCGCGGCCATAAAGTTCGAGTTTACAACGCGAAATGGACTGGAAAGCAAAACGCGCAAAAAAGGAGAGTAACGAGGAGGCAGCATGGAAGCAGTGGCGAAAGGATGAGCGAGTCAGAGGGTTTGCAGTTCCAAGGGATGGAAAAAGAGATCCGACGCGGAGTGAGCAATGAGACAAATATATAGGATCGTTGGCATTAAAAGGAGAAAGAGTGAAATTAAGAGGGACAGAGAAAAACAGAACGTTCGAGAGTGAGAGACAGAGAAATTGGAGGGGTGAATGTGGGTGGAACGGAAAGCGTGGGCGGAGAGAGAGAAACAGGGATGGAAAATAGGAAGAGGAAGCAAGCGACATAGAGAATGAGACGGAGAGAGAGAGAGAGAGAGAGAATGAGAGAGAGGAGAAGTAGCAGCAGTCAGAGAAGTAATATCCAGCGCAACGTTCCGGCAGGATGAGCTTTAATTGGAATATGGATCCGCTCTCTGTCGTTTCCCGATACTCCGATAAATTATCCTACGTACCATTTGCCCCGGAAAGCGCCACTTCAATTCGTTGCCACCGTTCGAAGCGTAACACCTAGCTGAAAGAGATGATGCGCGCCATTCGAAGCGAATGAACATGATGAAGTGCAAAGCGTAGGTTTTAAAGCGACCCGATTAAGGTCAATTTGCCGTGATTCGATTTATGCCACGTTAAATTAAAACCAACGCTATTGAATTATGAACCCGTGTTTCGGATTCGTGCGCGAATTTCATTCCTAGTTATTTTCTTCGACGATATTTCTCGTACTGGAACAATCTAATTTCGTTAGTTTCCACGGTACGCATGACAGATTTTTATCATGGAGACTGTTGCGTGAAATTATTTGAAAACATATTATAGTGTGATATTAGGTTATTAAAATTCTTCAAGTCTCGTCAAGACTATTCGAATGACTTCAATTCGAGTATAATACATAGACACAAAGACGAGCAGAAGCGGAGATCTCGCAACTCGAAGCTTACCGCCGACCGGTAGTTATGGTGAAAAGATCAAACGAATGATAAATGCGATTGATTGGATCAGACTGGACTGTGGACATATCTAATTGCTGTCAAATATTAATTACAGACTGTCTAACGCGAGAGACGACCCAGACCTTTCGCTTCGCGGACCAAAATCGTAGCGTTTCTTCGTAAAGGTAACCAGTACCGATTGGAAAAGGCAAAGACTCGCATTGCTCTGTAGTTGATTTAGGATTCGCGTATAACCGCGATCGAGCAAGACCGAGCGCCATGCCGAATGGAATACTAATCAAAGATACACAAATTCCGTCGGCTAATACTTCAAATCCCCTTTAGCTGGGATCTTGAAATTAAATTATTGGATTAGATGCTGGCGACGCCAACCCTCCTGCCTTCTGTTCACGATAGAATATCCAGTCCCTAACGGAGTCTTGGAAAGCCGTTCGGCTTTACTTACCGAACACCCTTTGATCTTAACTTCTTGCCTTTAATCGTTCTGATTTGCGAACGGGGTCAATTCGTCTCCCCTTCGACGAAATTCTCTCAGCCAACCTCGAAAGTTTACTTTTCGTGTGGATCAGAGCCGTTAAATGCGTTGAGCCGATGATAAAGAAATTGCAAAAGAAAGTAGAGCCGACGATCGATACCTCAAGTACCTATGTTTAAAAAGTCTGATACTGAAAACCGTGTCAAACAACTGGCATCGATACGATGCATATTACTAACAAGCAAGATATAACAAATTTTAAACGAGATCAGAAAGTGAAAGTAAATATTACAGCACTCATGGAGAATAGTCTATCACGGGTGAAAAATTCTAATTATGGAAAGATGTTCTTAATACGGCCAACTATTTAACAAATACTTCAAGTAAGAATTCTCCAAACAAGAATACTTACTATTAGTTAATTCTCTTCAAAATAATGTCTGCAACTGTAACGTTCGATATCGTTATAGTACCATACATTAGCCTTTAAAGATTAATTTTACTATGTGATAATTCGAAAGTTTCGAAGAAAACGAAATAATTGCAGGTTTCAGTATCTCGTGCAAAAGGAAGCAAAAGCGAACAGAACAGACTCTAGACGAGTAATATATATAGTTCGATAAAACAATAGGTCTGGAACAAGCAGTCTCTGTTTTTCTATGATGCCCGTAGAACCGTTCTGGCCCATTCTCCTTGCTCGATTCTCTCTCGGCTGGACGATTTCGTCACGGAGGAAGGAAGACAGGGGTCGGAGGACGGGGTGAAAAGGCTATATTTTCATATCAATGATTTTATGACCGCGTCTCTTCTACCCTTGCCGAAGCGAGGCGGCGTTACGCCAGCCCCGTAGGAAATCTATATTTTATCGCGCGTAAAATTCTTGCTATTTATTCGCGTATAAGAATTTAAATGTTTTCAAAATGCGAGTTGGCCGGGCGTGGATCGTGTCCCGCCACCCTGATTCTCCGCTGTGCCCACTGTAATCCTTACATGATTTAGAATTCCGGGGGATCGTTGCTCGGGTACGCACCACCAGAGAAAACTACGGAGAGAGGAGAAGAGACAAAACGGTTCGCGTAGATTAAGTTCGATTCGCCGTGGCATATTCTTGGTGGGCCGCGGGGAAATATGATCGTGGTATTTTAAAATAACGACGCCATTAGCGCCAGTCCGGGAAGACGTAGCCGAGCGGCAGTCCTCGTTGCCCCCAGCCACTTTTTCCAGGGAACGAAACTTGCCTCTTTTCTGCGCTCTAACTGTCGATTTCTTTGTCCCAATTTTTCAAGATTGCGTCGGAATACGCATACATACGTGAAGTGTTTATTACTTGTACTTTAACTATATTTTCTTTCAATGTTTATCTACCAAGATGTCCCGAGCCAATTACGAAAAAGTAATGAAGCAAATCAGAACGTCTGTACATTTTCCAGCTGTATGGGATACGATCTCTTCGATGTAACACTTTCACTGCGAATCCGATTTTTGTTGCCTACAGTACTCTACACTAATAAATCATTTTCATATAACCCCTGTTTCTATAATACACGACTCCAAACAAACGTTTGTTGACAAATGTTTTGAAATTCTTTTTACAATGTTCTGACCTTCGATTCACGTTCCGCATTCGTGTCAACACTGCGCACGTAATTTAAAAACACGCATCGACTCAAGGTTAGGTACGTCGTGTATAAACAAACCTGTTAAGAACGTTGCCGCGTGTCACTTGGAAAAATTGCCAGCGTATACTCTGGCCCAATTCTCTCGTCTGCCAATCTACTGAGCGACGCAAATCTACGACTGCCAAACGTGTATCCTTTAGTTTCCATCGAACAAAGATTGAACGGTGAGGGAAGACCTATTCGAGGTTCGCGATTCACCAACGCCTGGGGTTCAGGAATTATATCGGTGAGTCGGGTTCCTTGTATAAATCATACATATTCAGGCGCCGACAACATTTCCTCGAGTAGCTACCAGTGATCCGTCTAATTTATAGTTTAACTTATCTAAATGCGCGCAGCGCCTGGGTTGAAGAGAGGTTGGGCTACCGCCTAGACGGTTTGCCTGATGTCGGTGTACTTCAACGAACCGTCGACGACACCAGCGTTCAACCCTTTGCCTGTTTAGCATTCCATCTTCGATTTGCTTTGCGGTTCCCACGGGGAAACCCGAACGGTGAATTTTTACACGGGAAAATCGAAGAGAAAAGGGGAGAAAAGGAAGAAAGAAACGGGAATGCCGCGTGAACGGAATTAGCGGCGATTCCGGAGTCGATAAATCATTACAGGCTCGCGGACGCACGACCAGAAGCGTAGAAGAGACAGAAGAATTCCGATAATCGGATGAACGTGACTGGAGCACTTGTTGAATCGACCGAGATATAAATTAAACGTTCGCATTGGCAAACAATTATTTCGTCGTCCACGATGTTTGCTCTTCTATTTGGGGCATCGCTTGATATATCTATTTCCGTGTATTTCTTTCCTTAGAAAGAAGTTTGTACGATATTTATTGGCCGTTGAATTAGAATTATTACCTATTTCCATTTCTTTTTCTTTTGTTTTTTTTATAAAATTGTCATACACGAAACAACCGTAATATAATAAGATATAATAAGATTTATGCCTATGCAAACTTAATGAGAGAATCTTAAAGAGATACGTATCATTCTTGAAGTAGAATATACTTTAGCCTGTTCAGATTACGAACTATAGTTTGAAATTGGTACGTTTCACAGCTATTCCTCCAAAACAGTTTTGCTATATGTTCATTAGAACTAGAGGAAAAATTGTTAGGAAAAATTACACATTAGAATTATAGAATTCTTAGACCGGGGGGGATTGATCTTCGGCAACGTTTTTAGCATAAATAAATATTCGCAAATCGTGATTGACAAAAAGATATTGAAGACAATAAAGTGGTAGGTTCCTTCGGTTTTGGCATTGATGATAGAAAGGCATCAAGGATAACGGTTAAAACCAGTGGCCTGTTTTACAAGGAACGGGGATGACGAATCGTTTCGTGGGGGATCGGAGAGAGCTTCATCCCTTGATATATCGACGCAAAGCGGTGAGCGATTCCCACGAAGGATACCGCGAGCCAATCTTTCGGAAACCAGCCCCAGCGTCCAAAGAAGCGTGATATTTATAGGGCGGATTTAAAGTATAAAGTTGCAAGCAGGGATAGAAAGACCTTCCTAGTCCGCTGTGTTCCTATTTTCTGGAAGATCGCGGTCCCGTTACGATTCTGAATTCCAATCGCGTGCTCTGCTTCGTGTCTCGAAATCCAACGTCCACGAGGGAGAAGAATACTGGTCCTACTCCAATACAAACGACGATACAGACACAAAGCGAAAGTAGTATATCCAAACAACTATTATGTTTTTCGAAATACTCTTGATAAACGAGCGTAGATATCGAGAGCGAAGACGATGAAATTAAAAAATCGTGATTAGTAAATTTTATTTCAAATTTTGCAGAATATTTTCCCTTTCACGATCAACGAAATATGAATCATCCGGTAACACGTGAAGGTATTTGAATACTTCAGAAACGTATAGGAAATTTTTATGGATATATGATGTGTGTTATACAAAAGCTTATGAAATTTTACTAGCGCTGCAGTGAAACGCCGACTATCATGGTTACGTTGATAAAGTTTGCAACTAAATAGATTACAAGACATTTACTACGAACATATTTCGTGGAGTATGATTAGAAAAAATAAAACCATTGTAGCTTTTTTACCCATTAAAATATATCTCGTGCAAAATAAACAAGTGTCTGGGCACTTCAATTTATTATACACGTTTTTGCTCTTAAAAGTTGGGAATACTTTCACGAACCACTGTATGTTATTCGATACGATATTAATTTTACACAAACACGTCGTTTTTCCTTTCTCTCGACTTTCCCCTTTCCCTACGTACTTTCCGAATAACCCAATATCCCTCTTTCCGTAGTATTTATTTCTTTCCTTTTTTCAGTATTCCAGCCATCGAAATAGATTCGACTGCTCTCAATTCCTCCCCGAAGAACGTTTTTATCACGTTCTATCGAGAAATTTGTAAACAACTTTCGCCACTTGGAGGCATCGAATTTACTTTGGACGCGAGGCATCGCCCTTTATCGCCGCGAAACAAATGTGACAACTTTTCATTCGTTCCTTCCCCCGTATCTCGCTCCCCTCCGCAATAAACACTCATTTTATCACATATACATGCGTCTTGTTTCCTTTCGATTCACGAGACCGCCCACCCCCACGGTTTGCCACTTTTCGAATCGTCGTTCCTTTTACAGCCACGTCATCAACCGCGAGACGCCACAAGAGGGTGGAATTCCGTGTACAGGTAACGGTAGTATCGGCGGATCGCGGAAATGGAGAAGCTATAAGTAAAAGCAAAGTTCAAACAAATCGTACGTGACGAGGTTGTGGAATTGAGGCTGGAGCTAGGTGTTCTAAAACGCGATGTGACAGGATAGCGAGCGCTGTTTCAAACGAAGTATAGCGGCAGCCAATGCAATTTACCTTTACTTGCTGATTCTACGGAACCTTTTATGGGTAAACTTCTTCAATTGCTTTTGTTGTTATTTGGTCGCGAATGACAAGTAAGGATGTAGGGCAACGTGGTTCGCCGTGTACGAGAAAGAGCATTTTCGAGATCCTACATTCTATGTCTTCAGGTTAAGGAAAGTTGACGATTCTTTTGAACGCGAGCTTACATCCTACCATTTTAGCTTGACTTTTTAATGAATTCACTTTGCCAGAACTTAGATAAGGTTTAGCTATATCGATATATATCTGTAACGTCTTCAAAGTTTATAGAGTAAACTATCAGTAAAAATGTAAGATTAACTAAACTGCAATCGTAACAAAGAGATACAGTAAAGAGACAGATGAAACGCATGTTGAATCGTTAAATAGAAATCAACTCCATTGTGCAGTAAGTTGAGACCTTGTGCGTTAAAACCGACCAGACAGAAGTTCCAAGGTTTGAAATACGAAATTTCAACATAAATGTACTTAAATATAATACAACGCAGTCACCGAATAAAGAAACTGTACAAATTCCGTGAATTTTTCAATTGCAAAACTAAATTTGTATTTCAGATAATAGAAACGCTCAATATATTTCGCAAACGATATTTGCGAGATTAAAATTCCATTTGAGAAAACGATATTTTATACGCATCAATTTAGTAATCGAGGAAAATGAAGAGTCAAGTTCTGACATAATCGAGAGGGAACTTTCAAATCGAATACCTGAAGGTACGAGGTGCTCGTCGATACGCCAGGACAATTCCTACCGCAAAGCGTGAAAGGAAAGAGTAAGACAGCCGCGAGTGTAAAAGGGATAGAGGCTTCAAACGGGGTGAAAATCCCATTACAAACTATCCTCGGGTTCGGTCGGCGTCGTCTCCTTCTGCTGGATCCACGAACGTGAGATCTTTGCATGAATATGTAAATCCTTATTTTCGGATCGAGTGCACTCGAAACCGAAAACCGACCTGCAGAGAAATGTTCCGCGTCGCCGTCCGCTTTTGCCATGGAATTGATTTATTAGCTCGCTCGACTTATCCTCCTGAGAGGGCTGCCGCCTTCCATAGCAAAAAGATAGCGGGCAAAGGTGGCCGCACCACTCTCGATCGACTTTCCAGACACGAAGATTAGTCTTACTTGGCAAGATAGAAATTTTCATTGCTCCTAAATTTTACGATCCTGATTTTGCGACTGGGGAAAATTTATCGTTACGTGGTAAACATCTAATTTGATATTTGATAATATTTCATATTTGATAATATTTGATAATATTTCTAATTTTTTGCGGTTAATACTCCTGGTCTTTTTGTAATTGATGAGAATTGACTAATTTTTTTTGAAGTTACTAGCTTTTGACTTTTAAAGGTAGTTCATAAAAAATATCGCCATGATTGTTTGTCCATCTATCGTTACACGTATTCGAAATAGAAAAGGATTAAACGATATACATTTTTACAAGGAGAAATTATTTCGAACTATACGCTGGCCTTGTTGACAGATTATATACAATAATCTGTTACATACAATTTTTATCGAATAAACAATCCTCTTTTTGTCCATTTAAACGAAGATAATGTTAGGTACTCACCTCTGCAATCGCTTGTTAAATATTTGCCGATCCAGCAAGATTATCCATTCAATAAATTCGCCTTTAAACTCTTTGCCAACGATGTCATCTTTATTGAATAGCCGACGTCGATAATGCAGCCGTCGAGCTTGGCAACCCCGTAAAGATATTAACGTTTCGTGAAAGGTCCGCTTGACGAAGTTATCTATAAATTGAAGAAATACGAATAACAATCATTTAATATCTCATAAAACTACTACAAGTCATTAAAATAATGAAATTCATTCCTAACGTGGTCAACGTTTGATTAAAACAAAACTATTCGCGAACGAGGAATATTCTTCTGATGGAAAATATGTAAAGGGACGAGCAGTCAGATTTTCTAAAATTCTAAAGGAAATAACATAATACTACGCGCACGTTCGCATTAACAAAATATGTATCAAATTCCAATAGGTCCAATTAAATATCACTTCTCGCTACCGATACGATTCCAATACGTAATTAAAGATCACTTAAACCTCGAAAAAGCATCCACGACGCAATGAAAAATCTGGAAAGGAGAAAAGTAATTTCCCGGCATTGCCATTAGTCAAACCTCGGGCGCGTTTCGATTCTCCGCTATGGAAGTCGCCAAAAACGTTCAAAAAGGCAGAGTCAAGGATGCGGGAAGAAACGAACAGAACAAAAGACACGCGTAAGGCCGGACATCGATAGCAGAAATTTGATGGGGGTTGGTCGACGAAGGACGCCCGCAGGCGTCTCGTCCTCGAAAGTTTTAATACAGGAGCGAGGAGCGTGGGGATCTGGCAGACAACACGGTCGAGAAAGAACACAGGGAAAGGCGAGTAGAACGGAGAAAGAGAATATTTCGGATGATTGGTATTGTCGGAGCTGCGCGAGATGCAAAGAACCATGGGGTGGATTCGGCTGTATTCAAATGGGGTAGCCATTAGAGTTATGTTAGAATATATTGATTATTGGGGGGATCAAAGGGTAGGGGACGTCGGGATGACGCCAGTGCCGAGCAGCAGAGAGAAAGACGAAGGGTCGAAACAACTGATCCTCTTCTCTGCCTACCTCCCTTCTCCTCCGTCACACCCTCTCCCTCTTCCTCCAACCCTGCGAATTCTTGCACCCGTGTCCACCGACTCTGACCGAGTCTTCCACCTGACGTTCCGCGCATGGTAAGTAAAAAGGTTATTGTTTATGGTTATGGATAATTAGCCAGCCTATATGGGCAATTTACAGTTTTGAACTTTTGGAGTTAAAATATCGCAAGATAGAATCGGTAAATGAAGTAAATGTTGCAACAGAGGACTTGAATAACTTGAATAACCAACCTTTGGTATGTCCTTTCGTAACAACAATGTTAAAAAGTAGATACAGAGAATGCGAGAAAATCGACTGGAAAAAATGCAAATGACATATTGCGTTAACGTGATATCGATTCTCGATAAGTTAGAAGAAAAGAAGAAGAAAAGGAGCGATAAAAGAAAATCGAACAAAAACCGTGATCGGATAGAGTAGCAGATTATAGCATAAAAGATGAAGAGACGCGACAATCGTGGACTGTCATAAAGGACAGATCCACGGACACGTAAGTTCACCGACACCTGGTGTAACAAGGCAGGAAATTACAAAGACAGAAATATAGTAAACGAGCAAATAATATGACCGGTCTAATTAGTTCAACGTAATAAATGGACACTGGAACCACGTTGTTATTTATGTAGGCGTTGTCATCCGCGACGTCGTAAATAGTCAGAGACCCGTTGGAAAATATTATTCGCGGATACATCCGCGGTTTCCCCCTGAGGAACAAAGGCATGAAAGAAAAACGCGCGGAAGGCGAAATAGAGTGGAGGCGTGGGTGGCGTGCATTACAAAGATACGCGAAAAGAGCGTTCGAGTAGGAGGCGATTCGGCACGACAGTGGAAAGTCGAGAAAATATTCGCGCGAACAAACGCGCCGGGAATTATCGAGCATTAGTCGATGGCTGCTTTTGCCGCGCTCGAGCATCATGGAACGGGTTAGGGGATAGGGTGGTATACGGCGAAGGGATAAAAGGGAGCAGAGAAGTACAATCGATGAAAGGGTTGGACGTCAAACCCCTTCGTGTCGCGATCTTCTCCACCCTCAGTCGGTCTGCTGCCACCGCCACCGTACCGCGCGACTCACCCCTAAAACCTCGTCCCTTCCACCTCTCCTCTAACCACCTTCCTCCTCCACCTCCTCCTCCTCCTTCTCCACCTCCTGTTCCTCCTTCCTCATCCGCCACGACCACCACCACCGCCACCATCCAACCACCCAACCACCCACCTTACCCCCTTTTACCCTCATAGCTGTAACTCACCGCCACACGGTAGCGCCCTTGCCGCGTACACATTTACATAAATTATTGATCCCTAAAACACACCGCCGCCAATGCCATTGCCACTGCGGAGACCAAACCTTAAGGAGAACCACCGTGCCACTGTCTCCTATCACCAGGCTTTCGGTTCCTGACCGATCGTTATCTTTTTACTCCGATACACGAACAACCGTCGAACATTATGGATTCTTTGATTATGGTGATTATCAAATAATCATTATTCGTAAGATAGCTATTATTGAAATTTGTACAATGAAATTTTTTGAGAAAAAATACCGATACCGAAAAAATAGCTTGAAGATTAAATTTTACTCTCGACATAAAACGTAGAGAAAATAATGATTGAATAGCGCGATCATCACTAGCTACATATAACGGTAATTATTTATTTTCTATAAACATACGTAGAATATTAAGAAAATATCTTCGAAAATAGATGCGTCAGAATCTGAAATATCCAATAGAGCTCGATCTAAATGCATAATAGAGTCACATAGACCGTAATACGGTACGAAACTTATACGTGTACGAGTACCTAATTTAGACCTCAAAATAAAAAGAAAGAAGGAAAGAGAGAGAGAGAGAGAGATACGAATTAAATTAAAGTACCAATTTTATTCGAAACTACGATTTTTCTACCAAACGCCTGTTAACAGTAGGTCGCGCAAACGATTTCCCTCGCGCCTAATATTTTAATTATAATATTTTCTCCGGCGAGACAGGATGCATTCAGGACACTCGATGGAAGGGGATGAAGCGTGATGCGCAGCGAAAACGGTGCTGCTACGTCATTAAGCTACGCATTGTTCGCAGAGGGCTGATTGTCTTGGCCGCTCGTTTTAGCCGTAGCTAGAGAGACAATTGTTCAATATTCCCATTGATCTGTGAGACTCCCCAGAGGCTGCTTCGTCTACCGTCAAATATATATATATATATATTTATACCTATATATATTTATATATACATATAGATATATATAACGAAGTCTTTTGTCAATATCTCTCAATTTTAATGATATGAGGCGACAACTAAGCCCGTACCCTTTCCATCGCACACTCTCTCTTTCTCCCCCCACCCATTCTCCCCTCTCTTTCTCTTTCTCTTTCTCTCTCGACCTGTCCCTCTGAATGAATCGAGAGGAATGGAGAGGAAGAGCAAAAAACGGATAGATGGTTAACGTTCACGCGGCTTTATCTTCGCCGGCATACCATTCTTCGTGAAGAGTAACACGCGTGCGACGGCGCGTTTCCGTCGAATCGGCCGACGCGGGACGATTAGTGCGAAAGAGCGTTGTTACCCTTTTCCCTTATCTTTTTTTCTCGTTTTTCTTCTTCTTTTTTTCGTGCAGAAAGGGAAAGAAGAAAATAAAAGTAGGAAAAAGGAAGAAAGGAAGGAACAGAGAAGAATGAAAAAAGGAGGAGACACGACAAAAGGGCTGGAAACGAGATCACGAGCGGGTGAGAATCGCGCATAGTCACGGGATCGGGACAGCGACAATGCGTTATGGCGGACTGCGATTCTTCATAGCCGATGCGAGAATATTATCACAGACGAGCTACACACAGAATAGACTTATCATCCAATGCGTTCTTTTTTTTTCTTTTTCTTTTTTCTAGCGCGCCTCGCAGGCTTTAGACACCGCTTACCATTTTTCTATCGTTTTTAACATCAGAGATTTAACAGAGAATAAGATTGCGATGCGAGTTATGGTGGAAATGAAAATTAAATATATCTAATATATCGTGAAATATACTGTTATGGTATTTGTTCATCTCGTCACATTTTGTCAGCAAACTGTACAAGTACTTGCTTAAGAATATTTAGAAAGATTTCAGGTATTTATTTAATATTTGTAGCGGTCATTAGTCATACGCGATCTATCTAGTTAAACAATGTGCCAATGATTCGAAATTTATAAGACGAAACGCAGAAAACCACATTATTCTGTCTCGCGTTCGGTAGACATTAAGCCATTCCTGTTTGATCCCTAGTAGGAATAGAACATCCATCCTTCCATTACTCCCCTCGTTTTCCTTTTTTTCTCCCTTCCTCATCTTCCACTCTTCCACTTCCACCCTTCCTACTTGTCTACCCTTTTCTGGCATTTCACCTTCGATATATAAAAATTTCACGCATTCATAGAAATACTTACAAGTATAGTCTCGCATAGCGAACAAATAGAAATTTCATTTTCGTCGACAAGCTACGCCATGTAGCTATCTAAGAATACTTCTAAAAAAACAAAATTCACGCATGGTACCTATCGAATTATACCTACCGCCAGCCAAAAATCATACGAACGAAAAAACTAAATAATGCGGTAGAAAAGAGAAACGAGACGCAAGAAGAAGCTCGAATTGGGAAATCTAGGGATCAGCTGACGTCTTGGCACTGCAAGTGCAATCTGTAGTCTCGAAATCGCGATTACGCGCACGGTCAAATACCGACACGAAACCGCACGGTCATAATTAACAGTCATAAATTATCAATCTGAACATCGGTTAGCGGTGCGGCCTGGCGCCTGTGCAACACACGATAGGACGAAGATAGAAACGTAGGCTGCAGCAGAAAGTGCGATAGAGAAGCGAAGAGGGTCAAAGAGAGAGATAGGGAAAGATGGGATGAGAGGAGGTGGATTAGAATGGTTGCGAGGGTGGCGGTAGCGGTGCCGTGCAGAAACGGGCAGGGTGAACGAAGGGTGATAGTCGAAGGGCGGCTACAGGATAGCCACCGGCCAAGTGATTGATATAGAGGTGCGGTCTGTACAGAGCCAACTGCTAGTGCTGACTCTGTGACGTGTGCACGAATCTGCGAGCACTGCGAGCCGTCACTGGCGACGCTCGTTGTTTCGCGACCCAAAGAAATAAATGTGCTCCGAACTCTCGTCTCGATTAGTCAACTTGCTTCGATTCAAAATTCAAATCCTTCGAGTAACACGAACTTGTTACATATTTGATTTGAGATAATCTTTCAAGATTTCCTGCTCAGTTTTCTCAGTCGTCAAGTTGCTCGATGATTCGAAGCATCGTCTCAAGCTTCGATCGAAGATAAGCTTTTTTCTGTTATTCCCTGAAACTCGAAATACATCTTGCACAGCGTGAACTGCAAGCAAATTGATAAAAGTGCGTGTTCTGTTTCCTCCTTATCGAAGTGAATTACAGACATCGTTACCGATAATCCAGTAAGTTCAGTTCACTTTGAACAGTTAACTCGTAGAAACGCAAGCTCGGATTCAAGTTACTCGACTAGTCTGAACGAGGCTTAACCCTCGTTTCTTCGCTCAAACGACGAAATCTTTAAAGAATCTTCACCAAACGAATTTCCCCGCCGAGTTTCTCGAATTTTCTCTATTTAACTGGTTCTCCCGAGAAAAAAAGAGACACAAGGCTCTCGATACGAAGCAATTACCTGATTGCTTATCCTTCCATTTAAAGCGTTTTAATTTCTTCCACGCTCCACTCAAACAGAGGGATGTAATTTTCCCCGACGAATAATTTTTGCAAGGATCCCGTGTGCACGAAGAAGAGAGAAAGTAGCTGAGCCGATAGCCCCGGTATCTGCAGAGAAGCTCAGATTCTCTGACAGGAATACAGACGGATAAACGGAGATTCAGGGAGGTAGACCGACGGATGGACCAACCATCGGACGGACGGACGGACACAGCTCCAGAAATCCGAGCCATGGTTATACGCTTTAATTCCTTCGACGGCTTTAATTCTCATATTCGTATTCCACCTCCCCCAGATTCCCCCTGACCGCTGCCTCCAGTCTATCCACCCTCCTCTACCTTTTCCCCTTGGCCGTCTCTGCTCCAGCTTCAACCCTTTCGGCGCCTCTTGCCCGCTGCTTTAACGACACACGCATTTCCAGAGTCGCAACCTTTCGTTTCACCAGCCTCCGCGCCCGAAATTTTGCTAATATTATTATTGCTCTTGCTGACATGCCTTTTGCAACTTGTTCGTCACTCGACGATACTTTTCATCGTGAAGATATAATTGTTCGAAGTTTGCCTCTGTTCAGCGAACAATTTCTTAAAGCCAAGAAAAACGTGTTACTTTTCCTACACATTTTTTACTTTTCAGCGGAATTAAATTGCACGCTATTTAGAAGAATAATCTACACGTTTGTTTATTTTAAAAAATTAAATATTTATATAGCTTAGTGTTGGAGAAATCAGTGTTTCAAATGTAATATTAGTTGTCGGAGGAATAAACTTTCGAAAGAAAAATTCGACGAATTTAAATAATATCCGAATAGTTGTGGCAGCGAGATAAGATTACCATGAATAATTAAAAGACTGAATTAATAGTTTAGAAACGGAGGAAGTTTATGGCGCGCGAAATTTATGGAGCGACGTGGTAAAATTGCTTCGATAGGCCGATGCAATTAACAAAATCGTAAATGGAATATGCATTAAGCGAATGAAATAAATTAATCGGTCCTGAAAAATATAAAGGGCCAGGAAAGAGATCTCGTAGAGCCAATGGAATTTATTCCGGAAATACGTCCTCAGCATGCAGAGGGATAAAGATATTCTGGTTTTTGCATGGATTAGTAATGGAAGCT
The DNA here is from genome assembly GCF_011952255.1 of Bombus vosnesenskii. Taxonomy (NCBI): domain Eukaryota; kingdom Metazoa; phylum Arthropoda; class Insecta; order Hymenoptera; family Apidae; genus Bombus; species Bombus vosnesenskii. The sequence goes on from NW_022882923.1 coordinate 1,035,244, forward strand.
CTCTCCCGGGATGGAAGCTCTTTCAGAAGGGAGTCGTTCGGCGTCGTGGTAAGGGATGGCCAGTGTTCCGTTTGCAAAGCCTTCTTCTCTCTTTTCGCTTCTATCTCGGGAATTATTGCGGTGCCTTCGATCAACCAACGAAACCTAAGGCTCTGTCATTTCAACGATTCGTTTCATCTCTTCTAATCGAACGTCATTCCTCCCGATTGCTTCAAACATCGAAAGAAACATACTACAAATTTTAATTTTACAACGTTAACGCCGTTCCTTATCTAAAAATCGAATTCACTCAAATAATATTTTGTATATTTATTATTTCGATAAATTTGCTATTGCTTGTAGTAACGCTGATATTATTTGTAAATTTATAATGATATCTATAGTGCTTATTATCTCAATACTTTTCGTTCCTATTTCAACTATCTATTTCACTTCGATAAATGAAAGTTCCGAAATCGTTAGCCTAAAATAGCGACAAAGAAAATATTTCGAAGAGAGATAAAATGAAGAAAGAAGGAAATGCGACGGACAATTATAAATTTCTAATGAACGAAGATTTCAAAGTGACGCACAATTTAATCAATTTACAACATCGACGTCTGCTCGTTGAAGGGAAATGGAAAGGGGAAGAAATTTCAAACGGAATGAAACACCAAAAACAGCACCAAAGGAAGAGTTTTTTATTTGCAGCCAAGTAAATCCCGGCTTCGAGGTATTCTGCCTCTGAAACTGGGTGTGGCCATGTGGAGAAGGGTTGATGTAAGCTTATACGCATGCAGAAAGAGATGCCCACAGGCAGAGGTACGGGAGACGTGAGGATGGCGTGGAAGAAGGGTCGAAAGGATAACGAATATGACGTCAATTTTAAGGCAGGCTGGGGGAGAAGCAATCACCGTCGGCTGGGATCGACCATCCCCCCCTCCGTTTTCCACCCTCCCCGCGATTCTCACACCACACACCCCCGCGGACTTTGAACTTTGACTTTATCAAACTACAGGAGCACCTTCAGCCAGGTGGAAACGCGTGTATTATGTTCCGCGAGGCAACATCCTTTGACGAGGCTCGATCTTGCTCCGCGCGGAATTCGACGGGGGAACGTCGAAAAAAAAAAGAAGCAACGAACGGACAAGGTAAAAAAGAGAGAAGAAACGAAGAAAAAGGAAAGGGAAGAAGCGCGAAAAGAAGCGGAAAAGGAAAATCAGAGAGAGAAAGAGACACGAGTCGCGAATTCATCGCATCGACAGACAACGCTAATTAGCGGATACTAATTATCGGGGATAAAAAAGTTTCTCCCGTAGTATAAGTATTCCCAATTCCAAGTTCGTGTGGTGTTCAAAGCGCACAATCGGATGCCACCCCAACCGACAAATCGTGCAATTGGTTTTCAATGACGGGATTCGATGTTCAGGGCGTTAAAAAGGCCTCGTGTTACCCAAACACGGTTGAATATCGACGCGTGTGCGGGGCTCTGCTGCTTACGATTTAAAAAACCGCGCTGAAGAGGGGAAACAGATGGCTCGGCAAGTTAGAGTGCCCTATTATGCCTCGATGCGATAACGAGGCAACGGGAGAACGCGTAACGACGTAATGACGGGGACGATGGAAAAGTTGACTTCCTTGTAACAATTACGTCATTAATAATGATCGTAATGCTAACGACTCATCTCGTCGGCAGCAGTACCCAGCACCCACCGTAGCACCCAGTTGCAGAGACCAGTGGTAGCAGCCAGCAGAAGCCAGCCGCGATAAAAGCTCGGAAGTACGTATAGGCGCCCGAAGCCACGGATATAGAAACGCTTAAGTGGTGCATTGGAATCCCCCAACCTCGTCGACTGCCTGCCACCACACCACACCACCATCGCATCCCCCCATCCCTTCTCAGCCATCAGTCCCATCGGGCGGCCGACGACAGCCTATTGTTTCAACGTATTAGTCATTCGACATATCGTAAAGTGTGCTGGCGAGGTACTCGCGGTTCTCCACCTCCTCCGAATCTACAGCCTCCACCTCCGACCAGCAACCATCAGCACCAATACACATTTTCAGGGATCACGGACTCGCTTACTTTAACCACACCGCGACGAGCTTGCAACGGTAACGCAGTTTGCCAAGCTCGCCGCGGTGCGTCGCCATCGGATGGATACCGAATATTTCGTAACTTGGATCTTGCAAGTTTTTAAATTCTGATGGGGTAGGAAGAGTATGTTTGAATTTAAAGAGAGGAGTGAAGGTTTTTGGGAGGTAAGAGAAAGTATTGTATTTATATGTGGACCGTATACAGATATTGTTTTAACGGTATTTTTCTTCCTCAGATATTTTCTGATCATTGTGACTGTCTTGTAGATTTCACATTTTTTTATTTAACGTTTACCGAAGCGTAACCGTTGCTTTATTCAAGTAGGAAAATGCTAACATTGAAAAGTATATGTGAGTATTAAGAATATCATTTATTATTATCGTTTATGTTGCCGTTACTAAATTTATTAATAATAAAATCTATCAACGAAACACTCTAGCTTTCAGCAGAATATCATCTAAAACTTAAAATACAAAACTATTACCAACTGAACAGAATCTTTGCAAAGTTACATTGTATCTGAACTTTGCTCAAATTAAAGATTTTGTCACTTGTACCAGATTTCCTTTGAGTCCTTCGTTTAATATAAGATTTCTATCTAAGCAAACTAAGATTTCGATCTCTGACATTAAATAGCCATAAGTGTTCAACTTTGGAAAGAAAGACAGGCAAAACAGATTAAATATAAAGAAATTTAAAACATAATCGTAGCCGTTATTTAATACAACTAGCCCGCGTTGATTTCGTCTGCGATAAATTTTACTAAAAAATATATAATTTGAAAATTTGAAAAATTATGATTTTTACTACAAGCGTAATTTGTATGTAACTGAAAAATTAAACAGAAAAAATAGAATAGATACGTTTAAGCAAAGAATTCACGAGAAAGGAATAGATTTATGTTGTGAACTAAATTTTATGCCAGCCTGTTGTACAATGTACCTTATCTGATTGCGATACCAGGATTTATTAAAGGAAACCAGCTCCACCGTATAGGAAGTAATCTTTTGTTGTACGTCACTCCGTAACCTGTTATTTTTAATGCAAGTTTTTCTCATATCGGTCGGCGATTCCTGTACACTCGTTACACGTTCACTAAAAATATGAATGCAATTTGCAGTACAGATTATTCCGAAGCCTGAACCACGTGCATAAAACAAAGTGCAAAGTTCATGTCGATAACTGCTATATCGTGTCACGCCATTATGATACTTTCATAGTTGAACGTTTTTCGAAGCGGGATAATTATCCAATGAATATGAACTATCTGTGAAGCTGTTTCTGCGGTGCGGAACAAAATTTTACCTACAAAGATTTATTACATATTTTATCGACAATGTAAAATGATTTTAACTTTCCTATAACTTTAATTTACCTATCTAACGCGATCATGCTAGACTAATAGTGATGACTAAAAGCTACAAAAAAGTTCGTTAAGTTAAAACAAAATAGAACAAAATTAAAGATTCGAGAATTCAACATAATCGTTGCTTTCGCCTAATTAATTATTTCAACGTAATTTCTTTAAGAACATTTTCATTAGATTTCTAATCTTTTAAAATGGAACGACGAGAACGCGGATATCTTACGGTTCGAAATCGATTTCTTCGAAAAGAATAGTTGAAAGGGAATAAATTATATGCCAGTTGAAACAGTAAAAGCTAAATATCATACGATTTAAAATCAACTTCTTCGAAGGCAACAGCTCAATCAAAACATTTCTCTCTATCAACTCAGGAAGCAATAGGTAAACAGAAGTGTTAGAACGGCACTTTTTCCGACATTTACAGGAAGGTTTCGTGTCTATTCATGCAAATAGTCGATCTATCGACCGTGTAAATATTCGGCGAAAAATGTTGAGAATGCGAATCAGATAACCGGTGAACGCGATGGCGAAGATAGACACATCGATACGTGGAGGAGCTCTGGCACATAACCAGCATGTTTCCTTGGTTTGGTTTCTTAGACGATGGTTGTCGCGTTCCGGCCTTCATCGATCAGTTGATCGTGGTATATCGTGACCCGCCGATCGTACTTTAATCCAACGAAGCAATCGAGCACCGCATTGCGCCCCTTGTCGTGCAACTGCGACACTAGAAACAGTTGCACACGATTGCTCGCGGATTTCATACTGATATTGATTGGACAAGGCTCGGTGCATGCACGGCGACGTAATCGTATGATCTTCCTAACGACATAAGTACGCTCAGACTACAAATGGGCAGCGAAACTTTCCCCTATTACTGCAAACTAAACTAACTGATACTTTGCTTCGAATCGAAATCTTTAGTAAGTAAGTGAAGAAGATGAAAAATTGCATTTAGACCAAGTTTCGTATACTTTGAAGCACAGTGGGCTCTTTGTCATCTTTAATCACATTTTTCTATAGCAACAAATTTCTTTAGTTTGCCAAGAATAGGAAGTTAGAATTTTCAGTTTTTGTTAAGTCACCCAATAAATTATCAAAGGAGTCTTCATATATGTTTTCGTGGCTATAAACGAAGGTTAAATAAATTTACAACTTAATTTTCTGACACGTTGATAATAATCAAATTGACAAGATAATTCCTTTCGCAGGTGTCTGCAAAAATCGACGGCCTTAATTTTATCCAGAATTACAATCTACTTTACCATTTGTCATTCGACGTAAATTACAAATTTCCCAATAAATGAATCCACTTGCATCGATATTTTGACATACGTACTCAGACATTTGGTCCCCGGGTTTATAGCAAAAATATATAACAATGATGTGCAACTATCTGTAAATTTACTTTGTTAATGCGTGCAAGCTTGCCGTTAATATTATAACAGACTTTGCCTAATGAACAAACAAAACGAAAGATGATCCGATGTTTATCACTGGTGTAGCAATAACAACCGTAGCTCGAGGAATATTAACGCGAAGCGGAAAGGCGATCACGTACGCACGACCGGGGACTGTGGTCTCTGAAAAATGTAATAAAATACGAAAGGAGGAATCAGTTGTAAAGTAATTATTAATGTCGGGACATGCAATGGCGAGCTGCCGCCAGAAACTTTCGGCAACACGCGAATAAGCCATATTCCTTTCGCCGTACGTAGCTCAACTTTGACTCTGGGGAAAGGGTGTTCCATCCCCGGCTCGATCGTCGACTTTAATTTCTCATTGGCACCGTGTCCCTCTGCCGAATCTACCGAGCATTTTTCGAATCAGAGAACGTTTATCGTGCTTGTATTACGATTATAATCACTAGACTGAGATAGAACTACGCTTTTATGAAACGTTTATGAAACGTTTTATGAAAACGTACAAATCAACAAATTAAATAAAGTGACTAGAAGCTATGTTTATTATGGAGTTAGCAGAATATAAATATAAATTATTCAGTAAGAAACTTAGTAGCGGTATATGTTATGAATATTTTATTGCACAAATCAAATGATTAGAAGCAAATAAGTTCTATAGACTTGATACACTGACACGTTATTCGTATAAAAGTTCACTTTAGAACAATCGTTTAAAGATATTATACAGGCTTAAGGAGCAAATCAGAAATAGTTTTGAGCAGTGTGTTTCTTTCCTGACAATGAAATGTGTGATTACGTACCAACCAAGTTTAGTTGACGGTCTTTGTGTCAGTTTGAAAGAAGCTTTTTTATCTGATTCATAGTTCAGACATTAAGATATAACGTGAAGATGCGATAAGCGCTCGTTAACCCGCAAAAGAATTCTACAATCTTTGACAATCACACGCAATTTTGTTGTTGCATATTATCTTTTAAGAAGATCAGGAGGAATATAAAATCATTGCGAATCTTCTTATAACAAAATTCCATAATCGAATCACATTCTACCAAAGATGAACAAATGTATCGATCAAACGATAAGCAGAACGTATTTGACACTATAGAAAAGTGGGGACTAAAGTCGTTGGAAAGTAGAGGAGAACGAGTGGAGCATGGTGCGAAAACCAAAAGACTCGGTACGCTGCTAAAAGTGGGTGGTAGATTTATCCTCGGCGGTGATTTCCTCAGATTTTCCGCTCGTATTATTTGTTCGACATCAGGTCGACGGAAGAAAGAGGACGGGCGGGGAAGCTCCGACCGTTTCTTTACACTGTGAAGAATATCAATTGTTAGAAATACAAAGGGTAAGAGAACCAAGGGAGAGAAACTGGCAGATAGAGGGACAGAGACAGCTCGGGGAAAAGGGAAAGAGAAAGGAAGAGGACCGTCGCGCGTAGTTTGGGGTAAGGAAGAACCACCAACGTTCTATATAGAGAGTAACGTGGGGTAGCGAAAGGAGGGGTGCCGCCTGTGGCACACCGCCCCTGTACAAACTAAATTCTTAAGAGAATTTAACCGTTTGAATAGCTCGCAAATCCATTGCAAATGTTTACACGGGATTTGCACGACCTCCCCTCCCCTCCCCGCGTCTTTCACTCTTTCCGCTCGCACCCCCGAGCTACTTAATTCCTTGATTTTCCTGTTCCAAGACGTTTCGATACTCCCAATCGAACCTTTCCATAAGAGCCTATCAATATCAACAACATAGTCCGGCTGCTTTAACTGTTACAATAAAATAAGCTCTGCATTTTCACATATCTCTTGTTTGACCATTTTTTCCGAAAAGGTAGAACGTACACGAACAACAGACTAGTTCTTGAAGAATATCCAAGAGAGTAAGAATTATAGGAGGATTACTTGGCAGACGAAATCGATTTAATGCAGAGACGCATATCAAGGCAGCACGTGGAGGCTCCCCAAGGCGGTCGCGATGCAGAACTTTGCTAGGAAACTTCTATCAAGAACAGAGGCAAGACCGCAACGATCAGTAGTCCTTCCCGGTAGCAGTTCGTCTCCGGTTTACGGACGTATGTAAAGCACCGACCGAAACAGCCCCCAAACCTCCGCGACCGCTCCCTTACCTGCTCCTCAAGACAAACAGTGGCGGTGTCTTAACAAGTGGACCAAGCTGCGCCCAAGACAAAGGGTAATTGAGGGCAGGGATTAATACCCCTATACACCAGAAATCCAGCCTGCCCGTTCCTACGAGTTCCTCAGACTGTATCTCTCCTTGGAAGGAGGACACATTCACTTCTGGTCTCTCGTGCTCGCCCTCTTGTTTGTCTCTGTCTTTCTCTTTCCTCCGATCTGACCGTATCCAACAGCTTCCGCTTCTTCGACTTCCTTGCGCGCAACCCTCTTCCATCTCACCGGTGTATACTTGTTTCTTCCCACTGTCCTCTGTCTGGCAGTTCTCCTTCGGATCCGGTGTCTCGAAGGAGAGACAGAGCGTCAGTGCGAACCGAGGACCGGTCATCTTGCTAATTAAACAATCAAATACGGGCTGCTAGCCTAAGGTTTCCCATTTCCCTGCCCGGTTCTCATGAGTTTTTCCCTTGAATCGAGCTTGATCGAACGATCAACTTCACCGAAAGTTCGATTGCCTTAATTTCTATCGCGAAACCACGCAACCTCGATGGTATTTTAGTGAATAAATTTGGATTTAACTTTCGCGATGCTTTTGTAGGTTTATCTTTCTCTATAAAACCATGCTTCTCGAAATCACACGTGAAATCTGTTCTTCGGCTGGTAAAAGTATATTATTGTCACTGAAAGAAATATCAATAACGTTGAGAATTCGGGAAATAATAATCTCTCTCTGTTTGGACCGACCAACCTTCTGTCCTCGATATAATTTTTCATATCAAGAAGTTATTCATAATCGTAAGATATTAAAAATTTCACGATAAACGAAATGCCTCGTATACTTACTAAGTAAAAGATCTTTACCAGTGAAACCCCCAGTAAAGCTAAATCACGCGTGTAATATCTAAGGCAAACAAAAAGACATAGAGAACGTGCCTGTATCGAGAATCAGATCTTCGAATCCCCGAAATCTTACGCAATAACGTGCGTAGTAATCTTGCGTAGTACTTAGAAACAGCCCTTCCGGGACGAACAGAGAACGATAGAAGCAAAAGGAAATAGAAAGACAAAGAGGGGAGAGAGATGTAAGAAAGGGAGAAACAAATGACAAACCGAAAGGGAGAGAGCCTAGAGAGAAAGTGAAGACGAGAGACTTTACCCTCGCAGAATTATAATACAAAACGTCATAACTATCTTCCTAATCACAGTTTATTCTAACTGGTCCCTTCGTAACGAGGTGGCGTAGTCCTTTGTGCCGACTGCAAAGTACGCGGACAAGCGGATCGTAAAGTAGAACCACCCCACGGGACTCTGAGGATGTTCAACGTTCTTAGAGCATGAAACTCGAAAGGACGCATTTGGAAGGCGTACGAATATTACGATTACCCTCCTAAGCGCAGTTCATTATCATCGTTTGCATGGTACAGATAGAGTCGAGAAGTTCGTATCGCGCGATACCACTGTTCATTTAGTACAATAACGATAACGACGTTTCGAGGAATATCGTAAGTATTTAGTAATTATCCTTCGGGTATACAACGACGTTGCTGGAAGTTGCTGATACATCGGAACCTAGGCAATTTTGAAACGCTGTTAACCGTTCAGAAGTCCCGAATACAAATATGGTTCTATCAAAGGAGCCTTAACGTGGCGAACTGGCGTCTATTCTCTTAATTAGTATTTACTCTTTAACATTATGTGTATTTCGAAAAGATTGGCAGAGCGACGAACCAATGGTATCTGAAGATCCAAGTCAAAGGTATTTGTGACGCTGCGAAAATCATGAATTTCATTTTTAAAGAAATGGAACAACGGTGACGACAAAAATATTAATTCGATTTATCCGCGAGATCTAGATGCAAAGGTATGCCAAAAATAATTTCAATGCTTTTAAAAAAAATTAGAATTAAATATTGCAGCACATATACGTTCAACGAAGCATCGAACGTGCAAACGACTTCGTCAAAGGGAAAGGACAAAGAAGCAAAGTATTTAGCGTGCTAATCACCTAGCAACGACACACTGTCGCCGATGTATTAATTATTGAACCGTTGACCAGTAACCAGGGACAGTTAGCCATAAAACATAGCTGAGGTATGAGGGGAAGAAAAGAAGTTGGATCTCACATACGCGTCACCTAGATACACGACACGAGATAATTGCCGTTATAAATTTTATATTTTATTGCCGATCGACCAGAAGCGATAGGGATTATTGCGTGCGTTCGATTGTAATGCATTATCTTTTGCCGCCTAATGGTTTTGCCGGTCTAGTTCGCGATCTGTGAATATTGTGTGTTTCGCGTTTTTCTTCTATCGCATGATCTCCTACGTGCAACAAGCGACAGCTAGGGTCTCGACGTGTATGCACGACCACCAGCACGATTATGTCAGAAGGAGCACTCTTCATACACGATGATTTTTCCTGATAAATCAAATACTTACGTTAAAGTAGCGAATCGCGTAATTATTTATAAACGGTAGGCCGTTCGTAATCAATAGCCGTTATAAATTCATGCCGCTAATAAATTCTTTTGTTGGGTCTGTAATCATCCCTTGTTATACGATCGTTGAAATGATAAAATTTATTTAAACGATGTACGTCTCCCGTATTATTTTAAAGATACGATATTGTACTTTTATAAATGCGCTAAATACAAACTACACGATCGGAAATGGAATAATTTCTTGAACAAGATTAACTTCCTAAATTGCGAGAATACTTTCTGGAACTAAAGTAATAACGTGATCAATACGTCGAACCTGACGAATACAACCAATTTTCGCCCCTTTGTTTTAAAGTAACGTACTGAAATATCGACTTTTAGATATTATTTGCGTTCGTGAAGTTATCGGTATGTTTGATCGCGTATCGTAAATCATAATAGAAATGTTAAATTGGAAACCAGCGAGAAAACTTCAGCCAATAGAATACTTTATTCGAACCAAAAAAGGAAAAAGATACAACGCCTCGCTATAGTATTTCAGAATCGAAAGCACGTGGAAAAAACACCGAATCGACAGTTACTCTATATGTATCTAAAAATTGTTCATGATCTACCTTTCAAAAACAGAGCACCGAATAGAAAAAAATGTCATCTTATGTTTCCAACTTATTTTTACATTTAAGAAAGATCAATCGCCCCGTGAACGATTGTTCTATTTTTACAACTACCCTATCGCAGATATAAAATAAGACACAGGATGTACGCGTTATCAAACTTATTCGTTCGAACGGTACACGAGCGAAGTAACTGTTAACCTTACGATAATTTACGAAGTAGTTAGCCGCCCAACCTTTGACCTACGAGCGTCTTGCATGCAGCCACTGGGTGGTTGGTGGGAGGCTAAAAGGTAAGACTACCCACCGATGCAACTTGCACAGGGGGTTGAAACAGGCAGGGGTGTAAGGTCTTTTCGAGACCGTACTTATGTACATGTACCTGGCTGCGTACCTGGCAATGCCACTATCGATTATTAGTTGTTATCTTGGTGAAGTATTGCAACCCCAGCGACCAAGTAGCAACCAGCAACACGACGACGACGAATACCAACGGCTCGGTCAACGGGTGTGCACCGCCACCTCCCTTTCTGCCGTGGCACACAGGCCTCGGCCACTTGCATACATCACTCGACACCGAGATAAGACTCGGATGGATCGTTATACTGCCCGGTCTATGATTAATAATTACTCGCGAGACTTTATCAGATGCCAGACGACGGTAGAGTTACCTCGATAACGAGTAATCAAACCCCTACAAGTTGGACGGGCTTTACGTTCACCCGGAGAATTCTGTGGAGTACGCGTCAACTTCGTCTGGAAGACGTTACGGACGAATGATCAAACACTACAAAAATATTTTCAAGATTTTTAAACGTATGTGTATATTTACATATATTATGATAGTAAAATTCTCTGATTACATGATTCATAGATGTAAGATATGTAAGTGAGAAATGAAGGACATAAACCTAAATAAAAATACATATTTCTTGCAAATACTATAAGTGGAATTTTTTCTTTTCTTAATTTTATATTGGAATAGTGAAATTGCAAAAGATATCCACGGAAAAAAGATATAGAAAAAGAAAGATAGAAGAGACATAAAAGGGATATACAAAAAAATGTACAATGTAGCGGCGTCTTTAGAATCGTTAGTTACGGATCGCGAGCGTAATCACGGAAATCCTACTTAACTGTACCGAGACGGTCTTTCGTCCCGCGTGTCGTGTCGTGACACTTTCTCGCCCTTGTAAATGCAAATTTTATTAATAACGAGGAGGTTATATTTCAAATTGATCCGAGTTTCGCGCCAGCCCAGTAATCGTACACCTTGGGTCACGCACCCGTCGTCGCTGTTACATTTACCAAAAGGAAAAGAAATCCTTGCACGCGCAAGTAAAAAGGCGCAAAGTAACTAGATAAAAAGTGATATAGAGGAAAGTTTATTGAACTATCGTCCTAAATAAAATACTATCGAATTTGCACTCTATATTCTTTACAAAATAATTCGATGTTTTTCATCAAACCTCCAACTCAATTTTAAAATATCCACATTAATTCTTATTTCTTTTTCGATTCTTTAATATTTATTGAACAAATGACGAATTTCGTTTCGAAACAATGACAGTGACTTTCAGTTAACAAAGAGTTCAAAATTTTAGAAAAATATGTTATATGAGGAACGTAACTTCTACGTTACGAAACGTAAAAAGAATAGCATCTTCTATGCCATTTTTCAGGCGATATCGCATTCGTCATTATTTTGTTAGGTTACGTTATGTATGACATTTCAAAATCGTTGCGGTTAGCAATTAAAAATTGCAGGAGATGGTGGAATCATTTGAACTTCAAATGGAGAACATAACTGATTAATGCAAAAACATCGGATTAATTTGTAGCTCTATTCAATTACGTAAATATTCAACGTTAAACGGAAAAGTGTAAATTGCATGTACACTTACATAACCACTATAGCGGAAGAGTAGAATAGCATTTTCTCTTTCCAGAGTCACAAGTTACCGTTCGTTTGTTCTGAGTGCATATCGCTCGATAAATCCACCGGTACGTATAATTTCTAAAACACATACGGTTGATAAAAGGCTAGTGCACAGAGTTAAAACGGAGGGGAATGCCGTGTTTCGTTCGGGAGCAAACATTAATCGCGATCTACCCTAACCCACGTCCGTGTTCAAGTCTAAAGACTCAACCAATCGGAGTGACCATTCGACCGGCAACGTCCAATCACCGCAGTGGACACTCGCGTAGCGGCGGTCACGTGGTATGCTCGATTTCCCTCCAACCACACCAACACGACGCGAACATTCCGTGCGCTATCATCAGCCGCGATCGGATATCAATAGAATTTGCATAAAAATCTATATACGCGTCCCTGGTAAGTCATATTGCACGCTCGAAACGATGAGACACCGTGTATTTTATGAAACAAACATACCGTCACACTGCCGTTATCCTGGACGTTAAGATACACGCGGGGAACTGTTGTTTGAATTTTGTGGAAATTTTAAGAATTAATCTTTTTCATAGTGTGACAAAAATTATTAAAAATTCAGAACGAATAATTTAGAAAATAATTCGATTTTTGACGTAAAAATTTCGTCCTTCCGCGATGTTAGATATAGAAAATATATATTTTATGTTTTTCATAGTTAGTCATTCTTAATAATTATGTTATGCAATATTTAAGACGTACAGTTGGCAGTACTGTTCTTGACAGCTTGTTCGAATGTTCCTCGCAGAAGTAGAGAAGAATGTAACTGAATATTGTAAGCGATTGATGTGAGTAACAAATTTTAATACAAATTTAATGTGTTTCGTTCAATAGGAATTAATCTTACTACAATTTTAGAAAATATTATAATTGAATCTTGTTTTTATTTTCTTAAAAATTCAATTCATTTTCATTATTTCGTTTTGATGTCATTATTGTCATTAATATAATGGACAATTATCAGTACTATATTACAAACTTTCTATATTTGTTTCCAGATCAGGAAAGTGAAAATCATGAAAAAGGAACGGAATGCGCTACGGAGCCGCAATGAGGTTAAGTTGGAATATTTCGTTGCGTTCAACAATGACAACATATTGATGGAAGCTGTTCAATTGGTGAGTGCAACTATATACTAATAACTAAAATAACGATAAACAGTGGTTTATTTTCGATCATGACAAATGTGTGACCATTGAAACTCAAAGCATTCATTCAAGTGTCAAAATTGTATACTTAACCAAACATTATCTTCTAAAATTGATCGTTTTGTTTGTTTAGTATTTGTTCAATTACAAGTAGTTTGAAACCGAAATACCATTTAGACAGATATATAATGTAAAATTGGGAATCATTGAATACCAAAAACGTGAAGCGGGATCACAATGTTTCAAACTATTCCCTTCTCGCACGATGCATGTGTTTTATTCGAAGGCCCCACCTAAGCATCTTCCATTCCCTATCGTCGTCGACACGCGTGTCGACACACCCGGAATCGAGACTCGCATTCAATTTTAAAGGGCACCTCCAATGCGGAAGTGTGAGAGGGTGACATTCGTAATACTTGTAAACACACGTCGTATTTTCGCTGCTTTTACACGTAATATAGTGTAAGGAACGAGATATTAATTATTTTAACTAACAATGGGACTAGTTAATTATATGTACATTATTCAAAGTATGGGAAAATTGCTTAAGAAGTAAGGAAATAATTTATTATTTAGTGTTTCATAATATTTTGTTATTTAATACTTATGAATTAGGATAACATCTAAATGTTATTTTTTAATGTTAATAGAGCCGAATATACCAGCTTTCTAATTAATTTGCTGATTGTTTCTACGAAAAAATACAATATCCAGGAGTTTCTGATTACTAAGCCCCTAAATGAAGAATAAGCATTATATGAAACATAGGTCTTTTGAAGCTCCATTAATATATTATAAAGTGCAAATGAAACGAATAATGAATTTCCCTTTAGTATAATATAGAGGAAATTTATACAATAATGAATTCAGATCTTTATTCAATTGCAAGTAATGGTAGATTGCATTTTTTATTTACTTGATCGTACCTCTTAATTATGATAAAACAATTACTATTGAATTTATCCATTTTCAATTTTCTATATCGTTTATCTTTGGACTCCCTACATCGAGAATGCTCTTTAAGTCATAATACCTATATTCTTCAATCATTTCTAGACTAAAAGGTGACTAGGCAAATCGAAGGTTTTACGCTCACTCGGTTGTCGCTGATGCTTGTGATAAACGAACGTTCGCGAGAAGCGCAGCTCTCTCGTATATGTATGCGTAATTAAGCCTGGCCCTGAAATTAAAAACCGAACTCGCGTCTACGTGCAGAGTGCAGAGATAGAGAGAAAGAGAGGTAAAGCATGATGGAAAGAGAGAGACAGAGAGAGAAAGAGAGAGCAAGGAAACGGAAGCTCAATCAAACGGGCGTAATAAAAAAAACGCGGACGCGGGCGCGCGCTTTCGATTCGTTACGCGGGAGCGGAACGAGTGCAAACACGAGACGGCACGCGGTCCATGAAAACGTAAAATCGTTCGGAACGAGTAGTCTGCAGCGATGCAGAAAAGAAAAAGATCCGAGAGAGAGGTTTGCCTCGGCCTTTTTCTCTTCCGGCTAGAAGCTTGGAGGGTTCGGTTTAAAGGCCGTTTTCGGCGAAAAACACTGGCCGCCTCGGTGCACGCGGCTGATTTCGATTGAATAATTTATGTTTCATTACGGCAGCCCGTGGCTTATAGACGCCTTGCAAACGCCGGCCGTTCCGTACAGGCACAGAAAGCCCTGAGCCAACACTGGACCGTCTGAATCAGACGGCCTTTCACATATTTCCTATAGGCATTCAGGCCAACGGTGAAAAGAATTTTGTATCGAGGTTATTGAAGGGACGCCGGCCGATACCGGCGCGATGCCTGCCGTCCTCTTCCTCTTCCACCAATATAAGAAGCCACTTTTTTACCCCCTGCGTTCAAGTTTACAACCCGACTGAATCATTCGATCCTCCCGATTCTTTCAATGAGCTGTTTCAGCGAATTGTTGTCTTGCCATATTGGTAAATTTTCTTTTATGCTTACAGGGATTAGTTCTGTCTATCATCTAATTATAAACCATTCGTCTCTGAAAGAACTCTAAACTTTTATTTCATTGCTGTAATCTAGAGAAAAATTCTAGTAGTTAGAACATTTCAAATTTGAACGAATAAATATACATCATTCAACAAAAGAATTGTATCGGATCAATTTTTATAATAGGACGATTTAATAAATGAAATTATCAAGTAATCCGTAGGACACATATGTAGCAATGGCAAAAATACAGAGACATTTTTATTTCAGCATTTTATTAAGGATTAATCGCTTGCCAGAGAAATAAATGCAGCAAAGGCACCTGACGTAAGAATCGAACGACAAGAAGATGAGTCGTAGGGAGGCAAAGAGAAACGGGAATAGCGGAATGAAAAACATTCAGGGAAAACTTGAAAATCGGCTGCTGTATTATTAAAGCTGTCCCCATCTACCTTGGTATAGAGCATTGCGTCACCTAAAATATCTACCGTGAATGCATGTCAATATTTTATAATACGACAAGACACATAAGGGATCACGCCCCCCCAAGGCACTCGATATCTTCCCGTTTGCCAGATATTGTTCGAGGGTTGAAATTGATAGGGTGGCGCTGATATAATCTACGATACACGTGAACGCAACAACGGACCCCGTTTTTTTAATTTCGTCGTAATCAATAATTCAATCCGCACTCGATCCTACTGATCGATTCTTTCAAAAACCACGAATCGACCACTTCTTGACGACTAAAATAAAAGACATTGCAAATATTTGTAGATATTAGTACAAAAGCTGCAAACTTGTACCGGGAAATGTTTTGAAAATTTCTGAGGAAATAATCATATCTTATTCACATAGGTAATTAACTTTCCTCGTATGTCTACCAGTAGAGCTCAGATTAATCACATCTGCCTTAAATAGATAGTTCGATGTGTAGACTTTATGAAAAAATCGTAATGACAAAAGAAAATGGAATTTCCTGCTCGAGAATCAAGGCATCTTTGATTGTCGTCAACCCCCTTAAAGCAGCAACGAATAAGGCAGCAGTGATTTACCGAGTGAAATTTGAGTATCGCGAAGCACGCGAAATGCGTATCGTGAATCCAATATATTGTTCATGGGCTCCCTCTATTGGATGGCCATAACTCATCCGGGATTCAATAACAGGAGAAAACCATACGTAAATACGCATTCTCCTATGAGACACGAAAATTCATTGAAAGGTTTTTAGATAACTTATACGTCAACTACGTATTCGTGCACCTATCCGAATGTAAATGTGTAGAATGAGAAAAAGCAGCGTGTGTACGATATTATTCCTCAAAACGAAACCAAAGTGACACTCGGTCGCTATGCAAATCATACTTTTTAAGGAACGACGAATGGACGCGAAGTTGAAGAACGATGGTCACGCCAAACTGTAATTTCGTACGAGAACCAGCAAAATACCAGCGATTCTTTTGGCATTATCAAACCTGAAACACGTTATGGTATCCTTTCGAACGATACTCATAAATCTTTAGTCTTCTATCGAACAGATCAGCGAAAGTTTACACACAACACTACGAAATTAAAGTAGGAAAACCTAAGATTCATTATAGATACTAATTTTAATTTTATTTTGCTTCCTTATATTTCATACGAAATAATCTTCGATTTAAAATTCAATCAGTCCCAGAATTTGCAAAGTCTACAAATACTGCTTTTAAAGTTTCTTCGTACAGAAACGATTTATTGCATAGATATGTTTGATAACGATTAACGGCACAACAAAATGTAATGAACAGTATCAATGCATTTACTTCGAAAAAACATTTCGTACGTATTAACCCAATAAGTATTTCTACAGAAATTAACTCGATGACTAGTGGCAAAGACAATTTCGTCTTCCCTTTAATTTTACGATTTTACCGAGACCTAAGAAATACCTAGAGGGAACCACATAAATAAGGTATTAATATTTTTGAAATATTGATAAATAAGAGAAAAATTACAAGAGAATATCTGAAAAGAACTAAATAAGAAAAGTAAGAACAAATATTTTCAAAAAAGACTCAGTCGTTCGCATGGCTTATTAACGCTCAACGCGGACGAAGACGTATTAAGGGTGCGCGAATGGAAAATAATGTAAGATCAGTTTGCAGCTACCCCTTTCTATCGGGGAGTCAGAGAGCCGTTTTGCATGGCGCTTCCAGTCGATAAGAAGACGGTCGGCTAGCGACCCCTTAACCTTCCATCGGCGATATCTACCGTACCGACTCAAGCACGATTCAGCCTTTCGTTTCATGGACGATGACGACGATGTTATGCAACTGCGATGATACACCGTAGCTGTGATAGCATCTCGTTGATGTTTGCACAGTAGAAGGGAGCGCTCCCTTCCCTCACCGCTAGGAATGTTAACGGGATATCTTCATGTCCCCGATGCATTGGTGGTTATCGTGTAAACTGCATTATAGATTAGCTACCAGCTACGGTAATAGTAATAGCAATCATTATGCAAATACCCGACGGCGCAATCTGCCGCCTCCCTAGACCTCCGCGAGGTTGGTTCGCCTTTTACGCTGGATCTTGCTTTCTCTTTGCTACTCGCGATATTTCAACTAAACGGAATGATGAGTATCTTCTTACAACTTGTTAGTGTTGGAGGGTATCAACGATGGACGATGTACAAGGGATAGACGACTGTAATAAGTAAGTTTCACTGGTAAAGGTAGGCTCGCGTATGTCGAGTAGGTATCACTACATAAAACTATAACAATTAGTTCAAGTGAAAACTAGAAAAGCTGGAAAAGGTTACATCAGTATTTTATATTTTTTATTATATACCGTGTAGATATTTATAGATCGTTTTTTTTTTTTTTTTTTTTTTGATGAAATTCACGGTTGTTGAGTAACCATAAAATAGCGTAGAAAAACCGATTCAGATCATCCATCAAATCAGAAAATCAATTACCAGAATTCTTGGCAAGGAAGCTACGTTCTGGACGTTTCCTTGGAGGTTCCTCCTCCGAATAATGATTCCGGTGCGTGTCTTCCGGACGTCGTCAGTGACAGAATCCTTCGTCGGAAATAAATCGACAGGCAGTCACGAGCCATTCGTTTCCGTTGGCGAAAATGCATTTCTCCATTAATGTTTCATATTCCCCGTAAGATACGACCCCAGAGACACAATTCATTTATATGTCGTATTCATTTATATCGCTCGGTGTGCACGGATCGTGCCAATACTCGATCGACCCTCCCTGATCGTTTGTCATGCGAGCAGCGACTCCGTATACGTATAACCGTTCACCGTGCACGCCATTCTTGCATTCGTCATAAATTCACACGACATCGTGAGCTCGCGGTTAGTGTAATTACCGGTGAATGTAATTACTTTTAACGTGAAACGTGAAGGCTATTTGCAAAAAAAAAAAATGTACAGTTCGAAACAAGTAAAAGCATGGTAATAGATATTAAGAGTTAGATCCAAGACCGACAAATAAGTTATTTTCGCGGTAATCGTTAAAAATTGTAGGACGAATGATATATTCGAGATAACCATCTAAGTAACTGTTTTGATGCTAATTCTCTTCGAGTTTCCATTAATTTACCAACTCTGAAATCTAACATTAGAGAGAATCTGTACCTTTAATATGCGTAATAGTAGCTGTGTATTTAGTTTTTAAAATTCTTTTCATATTCTGTGATCAAAAATTTATTCCATAATGATTCAGTCAAGATAAAGTCGTTAATAATAAAACAGTTTTATTTAAGTTTCAATGCATTGGTTGTACCTATAAAAGTGTGCATTTGCATAAACATAGATAGTATAGTTATAGTTGGCACGCAAAATAATTAAGAATAGAATGACTAATACTAGGGTTCTTATAAATTGAACACAAAATTTCCACGGGGTACAGATATTTAAGCAACCGAAACGTAAAATATTTCCGAAACTCTTGTAACTTCGTGTTTGTACAATTTATAATATCGTCCTGACAGTTGAACGACATCGTGTGTCGGATTTTTACCGTGCTTGCAGAAGACAGTTCGCCGAAAGTCGACCATGTACAATGGCGGATAACGCCGGTATGGACGGTAGGTGATTCTTTAAGCGTGAAATAAATAACTCGGAGGGCTCGACCGAAAATGTGACGGGAACGTTCCTGACCCTCACCCGTAGCCACGTCACGTTAACGAGAAAAAAAGCACGAGGGCACATTTTAACGTCAACAATTAAAAATATTGTACATATATTATCACGCTGGTCTCTTGGTCCCTAGCTTCATCTTTGCCCGACTTTTACAACCGTAAGTTTATTTCATTCAGAACTGTCAGGGATTCCATTCGCCACTGAAACTTGTTTATATTAATACGGTCATCGTGATAGAATTTATTTTACTGCTGTGACTGAGAATATACATACGTAGACATCATCTACGAATAACAGAGAAATGAAGTAGAACGATAGGATCGAATACCACAGAGGAAGACACAAGTCAGATTTCTCTTTCTCACATGAAAGCAATTCTATGATTCAATACCTTGAATATTACCACATAATTCAACCTATATTATCGAAACTATTTTTTTATTAAATTTAGTTATGGGTTCTCCTGACAAATATTTACAACAAAAATGTTGATTTCAAAAATATTAGTTATAATAATTTTGATATTAGATATGTCGTTAATTCTTTCACGAAACTTCATGAATTTGTCTCTTCGAAAAGGTATATATTTTTGAACATAATAGATTATTCCTCTACTTAATTATTCTTTTTTGTAACTTTTTTAAATAACATAAAAACTGGAAAATGAGGAAATTTGTACTTTTCCACCTGTAATCTTCGTATAAGAACAGCATATAAACAGCAGACAGAGCAATAAATTGAGGAAATCGAATGTCTGTAAAGACGATGAAAGGAGATGAAAACCGAAGGAACCGATTGATAAATCGAACAGGCTACGGAACAGAGCAATCTTGCGCAAGAACGATGTAGTCCTGGCCAACGGACGGCTGCCAGACCCGTGCACCATTTATACAAGATGCCGGAGAATTGTAGAACGAAAAGGATTCGCCATCGGTGAAAGGCAAGGGAAGACGAATCGACGACACCACCGTACGAACCCACACTCGACGTCTTCCATACGTCAAAGCCACGCCAACTCATCTTCCCTGGCTTACAGAAATGTTCCAGTTCTCAGGCTGGATTAACACGTTGCTCAACAATTCAATTTTTCTCTTAATCAATCTTCGGATTATCTAATTCGGGCATATCACATCCTTGCAACAAAAGTGACACCACTCGAAAAATGTGTTTTCATCCTATTTCATGAACGTGGTTCTTTCCGCTAACAAGTTCGATCAACAGAATAAGGCGTCATTATATACGAAGACGGTTTTCTTTATGTTTTTTGAGCATTAATGTTATTTTAGCCGCTTTATTTTAACAAAACATAGAAAAATATTAAATATATTCTTTCAAAACAAAAGCTTAATTGTACTTGTTAGTGAAAATATAATAATATTTAGCTTCTATCGATTCAGCTATTTCAATAATTGATCAGAAAGACACGACTGGATTTTGTAGCGTTAAAAAAATGAAACGGTTAAATTGTACGATAATGAGAGGATTTGAATTTTAGGGGGAGTATTATCAGGAGAATCAGTTGCGAACTTATAACGTTTCATGATTATGGCCACAAGAACATATGAATGTTTCACTGCCCCATAACCCTTTCAACGATGATATACCTGCAAGAAAGTAATTAGCTGGAAGTTTGTTAGGTGTTAGCCATAATTGATTTGGTTGATTCCTATTGGCGATTCAGCGAAAGCACTCATGCTTAATGAAATGTCGGAGATAAGGACAAGAGAAATGTTCGAGCTGGTTATTGCCGTGGTTTATTCGTATTTAATGCGCGCTCGAAAATAGGACCTTCTTTTATTCGCTTCATTGACGTAAACGACTATTTTCTTGCATTTTTAAAGCTACAATATCAAATTTATTTTCTATATTAAAAGCTTCAAATCTTTAACAAATTTATAACGTAGAATGTCACCATGAAAACTTGAATGAATATTATTATGGAATAATATAATAATATAATGAATATTATATATAATATGGGGATGAATATTTATAATAAGGCAGAAATTGAAACTATGTCATCCTATCAGCGGAATATCTAATTATATAATATAGAAATTTATTTCGTTTAATTCTATTTTATGTTTATATCATTTCCACTTGCAATTATTCATCGCAGTATACGATTGAATTGTACATATGTATATTCGAAATGTTGAAATTCTCTCATAAAGCTGACTTAACGCAATTTTTAAAACATGCATCTCAAAGAAAGCTTATTCTTATTGTATCATGCCCAAAACGGATTATTCTTTCACTCTTACAATTCATTTCGATGACAAATAATTTCAGAGATAATCGTGTAAAAAGACTAGGAACGAAACACTCTGTATAATTAAATAGGATCGCTTCGTAATTAGGGTAAAATGGTTTCAGAACGCGCGTGCCTTTGTACCGAGCGTAAAGAGAGCCTCTTCATGAATGTCGCACCATTATTGGATTGTATATTAAAGTTTGATTTTTCACGTAATATCGTCAAACGTGATGTAGCTTGGCCAAATCGTGAAGGAAATTTTTAAAATTAAGCTGCGGATTTTTATGCAAATCCATATTTTTGTGAATAAAATTAGAGTATCGAAATCTAAACGCAAATCTCTTATATCCGCTAGATACTATTAAAAGAATACTCTACCTTGAGTATTTTATATATATTTTTGTATATCACGTGCATATCTATACCTTTCGATTTCTCGTAAGTACATGAACATTACATTAAAATAAATCAAAAATCGAATATTTGTTGAACTTAAGTAACATCAAGTAACTGAACTAATTTGGATGAGACCTTAGATTGGCCAGACATATTCATTGCGAATACATAAACCTGTATTTCGTAGAAATAGCTTTTTTAATTCGATTTATACGTATACAGATTATTAGTTCTCCTTTCGTTGCGAATGGAAGTCATCCTTCTCGCGAAGCACTTCTTTGTAGAAAAAGCTTATGGATATTCCGTGGGGTTGAAAACGTACGTGTACATACGCATTATACGCGAATACGTCAGAATTTCGTGGAGATGAAACGAAGGGGTGGCTGTCAGACAGACATGCTGCAGTCAGATAGCGGAAGTGGTAGATGACAACTTCCGATGGACTGCATTGTATGTACGAGTCGCATGTAAAGTGTGGAGGAATCAAATGTGAATTCATTCTGACACGACGTTTCCTGAATTCCGCTTCTTTCGATCGGGATTCGCGTAATCGCCGAGAAACATTCGCCGCGAGATAGCTTTTTCGACGACGCTAACTTTCTTATAGAGGGAAGATGGAATGCGAAAAAAATGTCTGCTTGTCTCTGATAGAATACGGCATAAGGAAGAAAATATGATGATTTCGGTCTTTACAGATAAGTAAATTGGACGATTCTCACTTCGATTACAAATACTCGTTTTAAAACAAATGGAGACCGTGAGACTTGGAGTTTAAACGGACATTATTCTAACACAAAGGAGGAAACAATCTGTTACGTTCGAAGATATGATCACTTTATAGAAATAAGTGATATGCCTACAAAGTTTTATAAAAAACCAACAATTACTAATATTGTAATCATCAATATCTTTTGGAAATATTCAGGAAACTGGTAGAAACATATGTTTAGCTCCAAAGTCAAAGAAAGAGATTAAGGGAGTAATATAAAATTGGCAACAACGAAAGATGTAACTTATCATATTCCCTACGATTTTTAAATTATTTTCTCATTTACCATGCAACAAGCTAATAAGAATATAATATTGTCTATATAAGTTTGTATCATCAATACCATCGCATTCTACAGTGTCTTTCAAGAATGTCTCTGAACAGACTGATTTTTCAATTGCAAACGTTGAGCCAGTTGCTCAGACGGTGTTATTAATACAGATTACATCTTTCCGTGGGCGACGAGCGAAATCATTTCAACCAGTCCTGATTGCCACCACATGCGGGTGCGTTTAAAGTCGTACTAATTAACACGGCAGCGATTCAAGATGTCGGTGCTGCATGGCGGAATGGGTTGAGACGGTGGAAGTCTTAAGGCGGCGTGTTCTCTCCGGGGAGCCAAGTGTTAGGAGAATTAACAGCAACCCCTGATCTTGGCCCTCTATGCTATCTCCCTAATAATAAACTGGTAATTCCCAATGCCCCTATAAGTTACTCCCTTTCAACGCCACAATAACCTACGAGTGTTAAGACGTATTGTCTACCGGGTGTTCGGTATTCGTTCTGCCACACGCACGAGTCCGACGATCATCGGTTGATGGATGAATCGAGAAACAACCATAGTTTTGATGTTAAAGCCAAAGGCTAAATTGATTGTTAGGCAGACAGCAACGTGGTTTCCACTGTTACTTCGAAATACGAAACTTGCTTGGGGATATTTATGCAGTATATAATCAACCCTGTCATACAGTTCTCGAAAATATATCTTCGTGATAAAGAAAATAATCAAATGCTAATCGAGTAAAAATGATAAGTAAATAACAGATGAAACATTTTATTTTCTTGGAACTTTAAGATAACTTACTTCCGAGCTTCGTACGTTTCAATAATGTTTCAACAACTTAACTCGTATAAAAATGCAGACAAATAGTTCAGATAACAATAGTACATGATAATATACAACAAACATATAAAGAAAAATAATACGTAATATAATTCCAAAATATACCTAGAGCTGGGTAACGAAGAAAAGGGGTAGCTGGCGGTTAACGAACCAGAATTGTTGATTAATCGACGGTTTCTAATTTATCCGGCGAAGTAAGCAAATACTAGGGGCAAGACAGAATTTCCAGATTCCTCGGCCACGTTTACCACGATGGAATATTGATGATCACGCGTTTTGCATATGTACCCTCTTCCGGACATTTAGCGAAACTCCGTCGACCGGAAGGTAATTCGCAGTTCGAATGAATTCGTCATGATTTCGTGAGCAATGTTCACCCGTTACATCGTTACAGGATGTGCTCACCTTCATCATAGACATCCAACCGCGGCTTGCAAAGTGCCTTGCTTTCGAGACGGGTTTTCGAGGTGTAAAACGACAGAAAGAGAGAGAAAGAAAAGCTTGATAGCGAAACAGAGAAGGTGAAAACACGGGGTTGTGAACTCAAGAGAAAGATTCGACCTCTCGGCGGAACCGCTTAGATTTATGGGCATGAATTTCTATCCAGTAAGAGGCGCTCTTTATGAACGTGACATTTCCTCATACTGTTCTTAAACGAAATGTCTCGATACTGAGAACAAATATTTTAAAGTCAGGTTAATATTCACGTGTCATTGATAACACTATACATATACATATATGCAGTGGTTTCTCTCTTGTTGGTTTTTTAGTGAGTTGTTCAAAGATGGTATTTTGCTGCGTCCATTAAATCATTTTCGACCAAGAAATCATATTTTTTATGATTAGCAAGTTCCTTAAATTTGAGTGATTTCTCATTTCAACTGTTCGCAAAATTCTTTTCTCAGTTAAGAGTAAATTAAAAGTGACTTACAAGAAATTCGAAGTTTACAGTGGAATCGGAATGATTTTTATCTTTCTTTTTTATGTTCTCAAGGAGCGATTCATAGAATTTGCAATTGGTCGCTTATCATAGACCTGACATAAGTTTCTGATAAACCTAATCACATGGTTGAGGACAGACACTAAAAAGCAACGGGGAACGTCTTATTGCGCGCGAAGGACTTGTTCTGTTGTGTTTAGCCGTAGATATCTGCTTCGTAGATTAGGAACAGAGGGAATGGTAACAGTGACCGATAAATTTCATGGCGACTGTCTCTTACTTGTAATTAAACGCACAATTTAAACGGGCCGTTAATGTCAGCATGCCCAAACCAAAGTGTCTTCTCTTGGTAGGTATGCTTAGAAAGCTGGTTTAAGGGTAGGATCAATTGGATCGTGTTACGTAATAAATAGTGAACCAGCAAAACTAACAGTTGTAAAAATGCACGACTTCAAGTTTTATCTTCTTCTGAACCTTCTATTTTGCTCGTAGCTAGGAGATAATGACTTTAGAATTGCACAGTTGCTTAGAGATACCTGACAACAAGTATCTAAATACATTGAGAAAACTGCAGTTACAATTATTCTCCTTCTACAGTTCCTAAAACGATTCATTTTTAATCATTCTAATCAGAAATAGATTTTAAATCCCTTAATGTTAGAAATGATTCATAATGACGTTACTTGCAAATACTTCTCTTATATAAGAATATTCAAGTATATCATAACAATTTTTTAAATCGACAAGAATAACATTCTACTCGATAAAGACTCGCATATATTGAAATAATCCATGCATGTCACGTGACAATTACAAGCGTTATCATCGATCCATCATATGAAAAAAAGGAACATGATTTCATTATGCATGCGTATAAACGAAACGCGTTCCTAATTACGGGATTGTGACGACCCATGCCACGTACCAGTCGAACATCTGCGATCCATCGTGACGGATAAATCACCTTGGGACCACCCTCCAATCGCATCTCGGCCATCGCCTTGCATATAGACAGTTACTAATGAGCCAACCCCATTTAATTAACCGTATATAGCTTCGACGCAACTGCCGGACTATTTCCTGGTTAGCACACCACGCATTGTAGTCCTCTTTCGACGCAGCCCTTCTTTCACTGCCGGTTCAGGGACTGATACATATTTCGTTAGCAGTAGGTCCTAAGTGAGCTACATCTGTTCGATATGCGTTTGAGATATGATTTTACATATTTTATCGAAGATAAACGAGACGTTTGATACAAACGAGACAGAAGTTTAAAAAATGTATATCATATTATACTAACTTGCAGGAGTGAAGATTAAGAAAATTGGATACTATTTTTTAATGTTTAGCTTTGAACGAGTTTAATATGTATAGACTGCTGTCTTCGTATTTAATGTGTTACCGTACAGTTCCATTCCGTTTCTTTTCCTTCTTTTTTTTCTTCTTTTCATAATAACGCTTTCGATATCTCATATGATTCATTTGAAAACATACATAGTGATATGAAAATGTAAAACGTTATAAGTTGAGAGGTTATATTCTCCCGAACTGTTGTATAAAAACTACTATGCTATTGTATATGCTTCACACTAAGTATACCAAAGAATTAGGTATATTTATTAATTTCATATTTTTTTATTGAATAAACGTAAAATTATCTCTTTCAATACCGATGTACTATATACGTATTACAAATCACATCGAAGTGAAAAATCGTCTTCCATTTTTATATCATTACAAACGAAGAATATTCAGAAATAATATTAAACAAAATATGCGAAAATAGATTCAACATTTATTAAGCAGTTAAACATATCAATTATATGAGTTTGATAACGAAATATAATAAAATAAAAATAAAATAACTGTCATCTTCTTAAAAAACATCGCTACCATCGGCCTCCGTGGCGCAATCGGTTAGCGCGTTCGGCTGTTAACCGAAAGGTTGGTGGTTCGAGCCCACCCGGGGGCGGTTTCTTTTGTTTTTGGAATCTTTTACGCATACAATAATAAGCGTAAAATCAATATCTTTCATTCGCTTGCACCTGATTTTAACATTAACAATAACATTTTCAAGTAGAGTAATACTACTAACGTTATTTTATAATTGAGAGACTATAATTATTGTTTTACTAGGAAGATTATCATCAAATATTACATATTGGGTGCACGAAGTCGATGTTAATAGATTAAAGGTAAAATTCAGTTATGCGAATTTGATTATGGGATAAGACTATGATGAAATGAAATGAGATTATTATGAAGAAATTGTGTTTGAAATGTAGATGTTTAAATCTGAAACTAAACTGATTGTTTTTAAAAGTAGTCTTTCATGATTAATTATTTAATGATTATTAGCACAGAAGTATTGAAATAAATGGTATGTAATATTTGCTTCCAATTTATATTAATAGTATGTTATTTCAAATGGCACCAGTGGCCGATCGGGACAAAATTTGATAGGCATCATTGGATAAAATTGTCGATGTAAAATGTATCTTAGTTTCGCGGTCATGCGTTCTGAAGATACAGGTCCCTACACACCCCCTATATATGTAATAAATCTTCGCTGCTATTAGATCTTGTTGGCGACAGTGTTTTCGTGATTTATTTAACACAACCAATATTGATGTCTGTTTTTTACCCCTTAGGTGCGATGCGCCACTATAGTGGCTTTCGCGGATGTCATCTTATATTACAACGCGCCACTCTACTGATTCATTCGCTCACCGTTTGAATTAAATGATGTATTTCATTTGTCTTGCTTTACACTATTTTCATTCTCACAATGTTTTATAATAGTGTTAACAATATACAAGTAGAATATATAATCTTTGTTTTTGATATCAGTATCAATTTTTGATTGTCAGTATCAGACATCAATTGTTACTTTCCGTTAAAATAAATATACCATTATTAGATGTTCTTTTTAACAGGCCGATCCGTATCCTTCTAATTTTTTAGAATCTTCAACCTCAGAATGTCGCTTCAAAACAGAAGAAAGAAAGAGCAATTTGAAAAACACTATCGCGCTATGAGTAACGTGAGTCTATGTGTCGTTCCTTGCTTTAAAATATATCACACTCAATTGTATTATTAATTATTAAAATAAATTATTCAAGTTAAAGTATATGCATTATATCTTTGAGAAAAATTATAATTTAATTATCAAAAAATTCATTCCAATGTGCTTGCGTAGAGAACAGCATTATCCATTATACATTGCAGTGCTGTATCGTTTACGCGTAATTCGCGTCAAACTCTGTCGTACAGAGAAACAGCCCTGCACAAAATGCAACCGTACCTAAGAGGTTAAAAGGATCGTTTCTTTTCGTTCATTAAGTAGTTTTGAGTGTAATATATACGTAACGTATATTTGTACCTCAGCCATATTCATGCTAGCATTAAAGGATCTATTATACATACGTATATAGGTATTTGTATTCGAATGCATGATTTTTCGAAGCTAGGATTTTATATTTCAGGTCTCCTATTTTAGTCTATGATATCCAGAAAATTTCATTTTGATTGGCCAAGTTTTGTCTTGGTTGGTTTAAATAAAGAAAAAAAAATATAAATCGTCTGTACACAAAATTGTTACAAATTTCTATCTATAAATTAGAAGTTATAAAAATCTGATTTCAACGGCGCCGTGGCTTAGTTGGTTAAAGCGCCTGTCTAGTAAACAGGAGATCGAGGGTTCGAATCCCTCCGGGGCCTTCGCTCGTAGAAGCAAGTATTTTTATTTTTCCCCGACATATAAAAATAAAATCGAAATGCTTGTATTGAAATAAATGAAATCGGATTTTTATATTTTTGTAAAACAATAATTTTTATACATACGATATGATATACATATTGACATATATATATATATATACATTATTGACGTAAATGTATACATGTATACATACTTTAGAAATTTGCATATAAGAAAATACAATATATTACAAGTAAAATACAAACTCATCAGTCTTTTAATAAATTTTTATTAATATAAAATCAGCATAATGTTATCTGTATGAAAAATATTCTGAAGTCGAACATACATATATAAATAAAAAAATAGTCTATACTTTTATACTATTCGTATCATAACCTGATATTAAAGAATAAATAGCCTTAGTTTGTTATGTATTTTCTTTTATTTGAATTTATTAGAGAAAAACACAATAAAATCTGAAGACGAATAACCAAGTTTACGCGACAGTGTCGCCACGCATATGTGACTTTGCAAAGGTGGCTGCCTTGCGCGCCAAATATACCAGTGAAGGAACTTCGTTGTTGTCGTTTGGTGTAGTGCGCCGTGTTATAACCTCGTTTCGCACGAAAATGAATTCGTATACGGATCCGCTTCGTTTGAACGAAGAACGTTTGTTTGTAGATTTGGTGGAGAGTTTGCCAAAGAATATTAAGGATACGAGGAATATCTTAGAAATTCGTGACAATATGCTGTACGTGTGGAATCCGAAGGAATTTTGTGTGATGGCATTAAACGTTGCGGCAGCGCGTGGAAAAAACGATGTTCCTTATCAAGTAAGTCAACAACATTTAATTCAAAGACAGATTGCATGATTTCTACAAAAATGAATTGAAATCAGTGATGAAGTATACATTTACGTCTAATACTTTGTTGTATACAGACCTAACTAACCTCCATAACGTTTCTTAAAATGTGCGCAAGCGCATTGCTTTATTGTCTTTGTACGTTTAAACTTCTATAACATGTAGTAGCATCATATAATGGAAATAAAACGATAGTATACTTCGTTCTTTTAAATTATTCAAACTTTATCGTGAAAATTAAAAAAATATTTTTCTTTGATACATGAAAATAGTATACTTTTTGTTATGAATGCTATATAAATTTTACTTATTGATATCTAGAAACTACTTTCTATACTGTAACCTGTTTTTATATAATCTGTATTAAAAGAATTCCGAAAAATTAAAAAATTTATAGTATATTAGTGTTAAAAGTGTACAATCAGTACAGTAAAAATTATACTGAAGCAGCAATTTGTATTTATTATGTTTTAATGCAGTAATATTATTATGTTTAAAAATTTTGTGCAGATTCATTTTAATACTTTTTCTTGTATAATGACTCATACAAATTTCGATTTTACGAATCTCATTCTTACACTTTTATTAATTGGTCACCCATTTGTTCAGTCATTAAATTTTCTTTGGATATCGATTATTATTAAGGATTATATATATGCAAAATTTTGTCGTCAAAAGAAATGTGGCAATCAACCCTCGTAATTGATATCCGTAAAAGTTTACCATGTACAAATAGAATACAGCCTAAGTATAGAATGAAAACCCAGTCATCGATAAACGTGATAAACCTTCCTAACTCGCTTTTCACCAACCCATTTACGCTATGCTCTTATTCCAATTAAAAATCTCGATCGTTAAAAGTACATTCAACGGATAAGCTTAAATTCCCAAGCAATGAAAGAAATTACGACAGTCGTGCGAAAAGGGCTCCGATCACTTTGGTCGGACTAATGGTTCCGTGAAAACGGGAGTGACATTTGGTCGTTGGTTAAGCAGAAGTTGCTCGATAACCTGGACCATTACCGCGGCACGATGCGTTCGCTTTACGACGATTACCGCGAAAGCGTTTTCTCCGGCGAACTTTTGATTCGGACCGATTAAGCTCTGGCTAAATTATGGTCCACGATACCAATATACACACTTGTAGGGGAGGGCGCGTGCGCCTCTCACTACAACCATGTCCCGCTGGTTAATCGGTGTACGTACATACGCGCGCTAGTGGAAAATGATTACGTGGTAAATGAAAGGGAAGCGGCATGGCGAACTCGCTACGGTGAGAATGGGCAGAACGTTTCGTTCTCGGCTGTGCTTTTATTTCATTTCAATGGCACCGTGGGATCAGCGGGTACATTAATGCCTGGGTGTCCTGGTGTATGCGCTCGCGCGCCACCGCGACCGACCAAGCGGACGCGCGAGAGACCAAAAGACCGGTGAGGGGATAATTTATAGGAAATGGGTTGTTCGACGCTCCGGAGTAATTTAATTAAAATAAATGTCCGTACCGCGGAGGAACGTTACCCACGAACCCGCGGTCCACAACTGCGAATAAAATGCAAATTCAGACCCTTCAACTGGGTTACGTATGGGTATTCGTAGGTAGGTAGATAAAGAGTACGCGCCGAGGGGGAATAGAGAAGTCTCGCCAAGGGTCAACCTCTTTCGTCCTCTTCCTTTTTCTATCTCTCTCATTCTCTTCGGGGACCGATCATCGCTCGCTCACCCGTTGATTTGATAAGGGAAAATCCTGAGGTGCCTCTATCCGCTTCTGCCGGTCCACCCCTTTTTCTATGGATATTTCTGTAGCTGTTCCTCCCTACTCGATCTCCAGAATCTCCAGAAAAAATTTAAAGGACTTGTTGGGTTGGTAGAATTTTATTGGGTAGATGGAAGTATGGGGAGTAGCAATTGTTCATAAAGCAATACGTTTTTGGCGTGCGCGATGATTTTAAAAACTGAGTTAAAATATATTCTTGTAATATAACATTTGTTTTATTTCTAAACGAGAGAGACACATTTCTGCCTACGAATCGACCAATTACAATTTTATTATTCGTCGCTTCACTTATTTAATTACATTCGTTTTAAATTCTCTTTATATATCTGTTATCAATACGTATCTTCTGGGATAAGATTAATCAATTATTACTAACCTACTGTACATCCTTTTGAAGTATACATAATACATTAATCTATATTTGTTTCACGTCTGTCAATAGGTATAACGCCTTAGTAACACGCAACAAGCAATTAAAGCGACAACTGACGTATATTTCTCTAAATCATTAAATTTCACATTACATGCTTTTAAAATGTTTCACTAGATATCTACTTATCAACATCCACTTTCTACACAATACCCTTAAAACGCTCATTTCTAGAATATTTACGAAGAGTCTCGAGAAAACATTGACAAACCCAAACCAAACGTGATCCAATTGCGAAGCAACGAACTAGTAACCTGTATCATACCTAATAACCTGTTCTCTTATTTTTCTCACCTTACACATAGTTAACATCGAGGGCAATGATTCTGAACGACCAAGACTCGTTTGATAATTTTTCTAAGACTCAATTGAATCGTCGCCGAGTTCCAAGGGCCACTTTATGGCCGGTACGTGCATGCGCGTTGGCCGACTGAAATATCGGTCGTAAATAATAAAAGTTAGCGAGGTTCCTCCCTGGCGCGCACGGCGGGACTTTAAACCGGAAGATAGGTGTCGCAGGATACGGACGAGGCAGTGTAGAAGGGGGTGGCGACGAGATGAGGAGGGCGAAAGAGGCAACGCGGGGTAGCATCAGGGTGTGGGGCGGAGACAAAGACGCGCTATTGTCAACCGCTCCGCCATCGGAACCACCATCCGCCGCGGGAAACTTTGAATCATTTTTATTGCATAGAGTTATCTTTGTTACCAGCGGAACGAACGTCTAAACGCGTCCTCTCTGTCCCTTTCTCTGCTCTTTCTCCCTTCGTCTTCCTTCCAACCGACCCCACCGACACCCACCCCCTGGTCGTTCGTACAGGTTATTCCCTACCGTCGTTGGTCCTCGCCTTTCTGTTTCCCTCTACCTGCACCACCACCCTTTTTGTTCTTCTCGCTCGACGCGAGATAATACGAACGAGGAAGCGTTCACACCCCTTTGGCTGCCCAAATGGAATAAGTTCTTTAATTCGCGAATTTACCGCCGCTCTAACGAATTGCCCGTCCTTCTCGTCGAGATAACAAGCCTTCCTCCTTCTAGCCCCGTTCCCACCTACAAGTTTTAATTCTTTCCTGTACTCTAGGATCGTCAAGTCACGCGGTGATCTATGGAAAATAATCGAATTCGATCGTCACTGCTCGTAGCTTCTCACGTTCTTCTGACTTCTCGAAAGTTGAAGAATAACGCGAAAATTCTGATGTAGTAATATCTTTTTTGTCGTTACTGGAATTATCGATAAAGACCATCAATTTGTAATTTTTTATGAAAATTTGATAAATTCACAAGACTGGATTTTTGCAAATATCTTTCATTTTGATCTCTTTAGAACAAGCTTTGTATCTCGATCATAGATAGTTCTAGTATGTTAAAGGAACAAAGAAGGTGTGAGATCCTTTCGATGTATGGTACGGTAGCAATTCACCTAGCTTACGTGAGCTTTTCTACGTACTATCCAGTAGGAAGAGGTCATCTTATCTAAATTAAAAGTGGTTACTCTCTGAATGGCGTTCCAAGGTCGAAACGCACAACGGAAAATCCTGTCTCAGGCTGAAAGAATGGAATATCACGTAATAAGCAAAATCCTCTGGACGATAATTAAAAAGCAATTTTACGGTGACATTTGTACCTACAACGAGGTTTCTTGCCAGAGGTAAATACTCGGACACGCTGGTATACCGCGTGGCAATAAGAATACACGTGTAGGGGTGGTCGCGTAGCTACACGCGTGCTTCCAAACGTACAGAGTACGAAAAAAAGCTAGGTGTCTAGCTTTAATCAGATTATTCTCCGTTTCTCAGTCGCTGGAAATATTTTCAAACTGTGTGTTGTAACGTTTATCTTACGCTTGGTGCTTCTTTATGTATGGAAGAAAATTACTATAAAATTTTCTTAAATGGATATAATAAGGAATTATTAATGCATTAAGGATCAAACACTGGCTTATACTACAGAAATAAATTAAAGAATATTAAATAGCATTATTGAGAGACATATATCAAGATATGAAATGTGTATTAGAATAATATGTAAATACATACTGTACAGAGATTTATTATTATGTAAGTGAGACCCTAAAAGAATTTCAGAATTTAAACAAGAATAGTTTATAAAATTGTAGGATCTTGGTGAAAGAAGATACAGCAACGAAAAGAAAATCAAGTATAAAACAGAATTGACTGAAAAAATAAAAAATTACAACTGAAATGTTTTTTTTTTATACAACCTTGGTTCTTAATGGATTAACTGAAAATTATAATAAGATGGATCTAGTAAGAAACGCGTTAGAAACGACTGTCAGATACATTAAACGAACCACTTGATTTTCTCCGACCATAAAGGCACCCCAAATGGTTTAACCCAATTTCCACCACGAATTTGTATCAGCATCACTCTATACTCATATACGTATGTATGTATATGCATACGACCATTAACAAACGAGGGAAATTCGTACTACATAGCTACTGCCTAAAGTTGCGTTTCTTTTTCGACATCGCATCACAATCCCCAACGCTCGTTGAAGAAAGAAAGAAAACGACGCAGCAGCGAAAATGTATCAGCGTGGCATGGTGGTAGAACGAAATACGCATGGCAGAGAAGGGAAGGAGAGAAAAGAGGTATGAGGTGGTCCATGTCTACCACAAAAGCCATTGTCCGCCACTTACTGAATTCGTCGAGGCTCTCTCTCACCCTGGCGCCCCTGTCCACAGTGCACACAGGGCTCCACTCTACCAATGTAAAACACTTCCCGTGAATTTTATTGCTCCACGTACCTCCTCGTTCAGTAGCACGTACAAGACCACCTAACCTGTGCCTGTCAACTGACTGGTGGATCATCCTGCACCCCCGTCGTTTGCTTGTACGACCGTACACGGAATTCATCACCGTACAGGGTGTAAAACAAATATGTGTCGAAGCCCAGGCTTTGCGTTCCATCGAGACGTCTTCTCATCAAGCGTTGTAACTCTCGTCTGATCTTTCGAACAGAGGATCGTGTGTCCTTTTTACTCTCGAATAGAAAGTTGAATCTTTTACTTTTTGATTTTCTTGTGGCTGAGATTATGAAAACATAGCTCTCAAGCGTTGATATTTAAAATTATTACAATTAACGCTGAAACTTTTACGTAGACGTTTCGTATGTAAGTGGTTAATCAAAATAATACTTTTTTTTACTGAAGGTATAGTTTATTTTTTTCGAATTTTGGAACGTATAAAAACTTTGAATATAATCTTGTAACTTTTACACCCTTTAAGCATGTCTATATGTAACTTTCAGCCAAGACACTGGCTTTATCTTTCCAAGAAGGCAGTATACATGCAAAACGGAGTACCGTTAAAATACTCCTTGTATCTTGGAAAGTAGCATGTATGCGTAAAACATACTTTGAATATTCTCCATTATCGATGTTATACGATGACAATGATTCCGTGCTAATAGTCATCTACGATATATTGTTTCCTTTTAACTGAAAATCATTATCCCATCTGGGTTAGATGAATTTTGTTTCATTTTCTTACTAGTCTCGTAATAGCAAGTAAATATGTTTTTAAGAAATTTTGGTTCGCATATTCTGTTGCGCGAAATGCGACCTTTAGACCTTCGTTTCTCATTTTTGGTTTTCACTGGATTCACAAATTTACTAAAAACTGTGCTGTGATAAATAGAGGCCTGACCTAAATCTTACGGGACGCGTGCGGGGTCGCTTGGAACGAACCAAGGGTGGAAACAAAGACAAAAAGGGAAATCAGCTTTTTAAAATACTGAAAATGGCAGAAAATGCGAGATAAGTGTATTAAAAATTTAGTTCACGATTCTTCTTTGAAAAAAAAATAATGCTGTAGAGAGAACAGAAGGAAGTATAACACAAGGAATTAATTATTTTAAATTAATTCTACATTTATCTCTAAGAAGGTATAGTTTTTAGTACTCCGCGCATAAACTGGCTAATTTGTGCTCAAACCTAACTTTTTTCACTATCCTAGGATTTCAAAAGATTAAAATTAAGCTCCGGTACATATACAATCCAATATCATTAATTTCGTATAAATTCGTCAAATTATTTATCTTGTAATACTCCAATTTCGATATTGTTTACAATCTCGTTCTATTCCTACTAGCATTTATGAATATTAAAAACGAAAAGAAAGCTCCCTTTTAAGAATGTTCGATTGCCCTGAGTATCGAAGGATGGGATATTCCGGTGGTGGGTGAGAGTTGAAGCGAGCTGAAGTGGCTCAGGCGATCCGCAGGGGGTGGCTTTGTCAGCCTTAGAATACCTTGGCAGGCTAATGCATTTCCTTTACAGTTTTAATGGGCATTCATAACTAAGTTTAATAATGCCGGTAGGAGGCCAGCCGTCGCGGTTGCATATCTAATAATTCCACGGCTCCACCTCGCGCAGGAAGTGGCACACAGCACGGATTTTAGTGGTGGCTGCGCGAGTTCATCCCCCTACTACTCTTCTTTACCGAAGCTGAGCTCGAAGACGCGCACGTTCGACCTCTTTCTCTTTTTCCCCTTCTCACGCCCTCTTTTCTAGTCCCTCAAGTCCCGTTCCTCTTCGACTTCCTCCGGGCGGACACTTGGAGAGTTTTCACCCTGCATCGAACCGATTCATCTATTATTCGTTTTATAACGTTTCACGGTAGTTATCCGAAACTTGGCATTTATTTCTGACATACGACTGTAATATAGTTATCAAACCATCTTAAAATGCTTCTTCGAATGGATCTTCTTTTATAAAAAAATCTTATTTTACCAATTCATATTAATTCTCAGACCGATATCTTTGCTCGGATATTAAACTATATGCGTTAGGGAATAGACTCATCCGACTTTATAAGCAGCGTTCAAATACGTAGAAACACTCTATATACCAGATAAAGGAGACATCGATGTTTGTTTCATACACAGGGAGCAATAATTTCAGCGACAGCGCACACAGAAGGCTGGTCTTAATGCCATTGTACTACCAGCTCGAACAATAAGACTGATCACGGCTAATTGCCATCCATTTAAATGGAAAACTTTGCGGCCATCCATGCGACTTAATCACCCACGGAATCGTGTACAAGCAGAATCTCCCGTTCCGTTGAAGATCCTTGGGCAGCAGTGTTGGCGGGTGAGAAGGGGTTCCGGCATAGCCATGGCATAATGGCGTTTTGGTTGTGGACCAAGATATAAATCCCAGCACCGTTATGTGGCACAGAGTACCATCTTAGTTTGGTCTTCGCCGCGTCGACGACGAGAAGCCAGCGGCGCCGTCTCTAATAAATAACCCCAAGACAATGGACACTGTCCAAAACACGGTAGATCTTACGCCTTTAACTTGGGTACCAAGTCTTAACCCTTGGCCGTTCCGAGCAAAGCGCCCGGTCCTGGTCTCCTACCACTTTTCTTCAGTCTCTTGCCACCTCTACGGAGACACAACCCTCTTCCTCCAGCGGTGGCAAAGAGCCGCGAGTCCCAACGTCGCGGTACCCGAGCTTCCTCGCCTCCTTCTCTTCTCTTCTCTTGCTGGAATTATAATGTTTGTTTCTAACAAATTACCATGATAATGCCGGGCGTCGCATGGCGAAACCGTGTCTTCGGTGGCACACTTAAATTACGCGAGTACGAACAACGCCGCCACCGGCGAGAACGCGACCGGAACATCAGCAATGCTGCCGAGACGACCAGAGATTCCTGCCGGGTAGTTGTAATGTTAATTAGCCATTTACCTAACCGTACACCCTGTACACAATCAGATCCCCTTACTCCAGGTATTTCCAAGTTTCGTATCTTTAAAATTGTCATTAGAAGGAATCCAGAGGATGAAAGATTTTGATAGTCCAAGGAGATTTTGGTAACTAATCTTGGTGGAGCGAGTCGTGATGATTTATATATTAGCTATTTTTGTAGATCGTGAGATTTATAGGCATAAATGGTAATAATTTTGTGACGTGATGATAAATATTGGATAATTCCGTAGTAAGCGGCAGGTATCGTTTCTTTCTACTTCTTCGCTAATTTTTGTAAATTTGCTAGTTTTCCAATTTGTTGCAAGTAACGAAACAGTGATAATATTGAAATTCGTTCTTTTTATTATTTTTTTTTTTTTTTTTTTTTATATTTAACCTCGCGTAAGTATCAAATATATTTGTCTGAATTCTCGATCTAGAAAATAAACGTTTAACTCTGAAACGTTAAAATGATAAGAATTAGTATACATTAGGACGCGGTGTTGAAAAAGCAAAATTTGTTAAAATAGTAATTTCATAGTCTTCCTTCACGACCGTTCGCACAATGTATCGTTACAGAAGGTGGTAGATTTCGTCCTAAAACGCGTTCCCATCATCGTATTCGCCGACACGTTGAGCTGGCGCGGCATCATAAAAATTACGTCGAAATCTACGAGCAACGACGTAATACTTTTCACATTTTCGAGCGGACAAGCCATTATATGGAGTGGCTGCGAGGCCACGAAGGCGATAAACTTTATTTTCCAAAATCGTCGGGACGCACGTCCGATGCGTACTCGCGGTCGCGCCCTCGTGTCGTTACGATCGCGATAACACGCGTCCGTAGAAACGTACGACGAGAGATGGCCGAGGATTCTGGGGAAAAAAACAAAAAATTGTCGGGCGCATATTTTTTGGTCGGTCGCGCGAGATGGGGGATGCGCCACCGCGACGCTTTCACCTCCGTTTTTCCTATAAAACCGTGTCGAAATGTTCGCTCTCCCGCTACTACGACATAATGATCGGCACATAATT
The DNA here is from genome assembly GCF_011952255.1 of Bombus vosnesenskii. Lineage (NCBI taxonomy): Eukaryota > Metazoa > Arthropoda > Insecta > Hymenoptera > Apidae > Bombus > Bombus vosnesenskii. The sequence continues at coordinate 1,073,479 of NW_022882923.1, forward strand.
CACACATTCGACAAGAATATTCAGCAACGCGGCGATTTAAATAGCTATTCTGGCCAAGTTTATTAATAAATTGAATGTTTGCTATAACGTTTCCGTCGTGTATATTGATAAGACAACCAGATTGGTGATAGGGATTTTTTCGTATTGCTTCTATGCCAAAAGATTTTATTCCTGTTCCACTGGACGTGAAATTGGAAAGGTACAGGATAATATTTATGACATTGTTTGAACAATTAGTAGTTCGTAGTTTGTTTCTCATGCAATGCTTGTAGGAATTTTTAGACAGCATCGTGGACTTGTTTCATCTGTTAGAATTAGTTTAAAGGGGACAGAGGAAAAATGATACAGATTACGAAATTTTGAATTCGAGGTGAAGTTAATTTTTCAAATTGAAATGAAATACTTGTAGAGAAAATAGATATACTTTAGAGCTTTGAGGTTCGAACTTAAAAACTTATTTAGTACCTAAGTAACTGAAATACAATTTCATCGCTACATTTTATATCAAGCAACGTAACGGCTCGCTTTTCTACGTAAGATTGCATAGTCTTATAGTCGTAAAAGCTAGGTGAAATTTGAACAGCCCTGCAACTGCCGTAACTGCGACAAAGTCAAGCGAGTTGGCTACTATATCGAAGGCAGTGTTACGACGTTGCTTTTATTAGAAATCTGCTGCATTACACGAAACTTTTTCAATACCTGTTTTCATCGTTCTTACGCAAAGTTACGTATCAATTTAGATGGATTTAAAAAATTGTCTTCAATCTTTTTACGTCTGTAATAACGCGTTCAATCCACCCTGCAATTGTTCTTTCCCCACGCATTCCTAACCCTTTAAATCTATCATCAAAGAAACTTATGTTAACGCTGTCGTTGGTAATTTTTTATTTTCGAAATCGATACAGTCAAACAAATACCCTCAAATATTTTCTCATTGTCTAATATTAGATGAAACGTCAATATATACGAGACGATAATATCAAAAGGAATTACAATGCAATACAAACAAAAGAAATAATATTCAAAGAAATTCTTGAACGCAGAAACTTCATCCACGATAACCTGTAAATATCAAATCATTTGGAGATTCTTCGAAATCAAGAAAAAGGATAGATACATGGAGAACGAATAGTCTCTCTGAGAATCGGTTAAAGAATAAGGTTATAAAATTAGAGAAGACGAAGGGAAAAGGGGCGAAGAGGAGGGAGGTGGTGAACGAACGAGCGGGTGAGCAACGTCTGGCTTGGCCCTGGAGCAGTAAATCCAGAAACGGTGTTACGGGGCGGCCCGGAGATAATGCGCAATCATTTTGGAATGGAAATTAAAATCAGATGATGAATCCTAACGATGCCGTTTATTATTTTAATTTTCCGCGAAGACCGCGGCAACGCAGGCTACCAACCGCTTCTACAGACGTCGTCCGCAGCACTGGTAACTCGAGTTCGAGACACTAAATTACCTTCCTATTAGCCGTATAATTACAAGATGGCCCCGGTAATTTCCGTTTATTCCGACTTCGTCTCGCCGAACTGGGCTTTATATTACAAGCTATAAGCTTTACCTGCCACGTCGAGGAGGAACGCGAGGCCGAGTTTTCCCTTATCGCCGTCGTTAAGCGCGATTTTCATTCGTAACTTACCGTAGACGTCGATATTACGATCGAGACTTAACTATTTGAAGATAGCGTTCGGAAAATGTTGCCATAGTATTTCATCTTGTTTGACGTTTAATTGAGTTCTCTATAGACGACGGTATTATAATGTAAACAGACGTCTCTGTTGCGTTTGTGCAGTAACGCGCCAAGCACTTAGGACTATCTGGCAGATAGAAACGTTTTGTTTAAATGAATGAATTTCAGACTCTTCGGACCTCAAAGTTAGAAATTTCTTCTTTTCTTCGTACACCCGTATATTTTTCTGTGTTGCATTAACGTTTATAATTGTTTTAAACAAACACAATCAACATTGACGTTGAAATAAATGCTCTAACTTCTCATAGTTTTCATGATTCTGTTAATAAAAAACCGAAAAGATTGCTAATTAGGGTAAGTTCGACTATAGGAAGTACAATTCTGAAAAATGTTCAGCGTCGTTTCACCCTTACGAGCTTCTGAACGTGCCAATAATCAGGGCTTTCGCTCTTTACATCGCAATAAATCGTTGATTTCGCGCCCCCTTTTTACACGCTGGCCCGACAATTTACACTCGCAGTGATACATAAATGCAAACTCGGTCGTTTTCGCTGTTTAACCTCCTTCGTTTTTCTCAGCACATGCCACCGTTTCTCATGGCTTGTTATAACGCAACTATAACATTTTACGACGCTCGTAACGCCGATACGATAACCCAGCATCGTGGCTGGCAGCCGCAGGCATCGGATTCTCAAAGACGTTCGATCGCATTTCGTATATTTTGAAGGTTGAAACGAAACCCATTTAAGTTACGTGGTATTAAAATATTATAGAGGGTTAAATCGATTTTTTAGCACAGAGGGAAAGAAGATATTGTAGATAAATATAGACATATGTAATCTGTAGAATATAGGTAATCGAATAAAGGTAGTGAAGATTTGCGTAAAATTCATAATACGTAAAAATCTTGAAAATAAAATTCTTCAGTAACTCGTGGTATGTCCGTACTTCGTACGTGCATTTAACATCACGCTAATTGTTAAAGATAAAATTAGAATAAGGAATACATTACATCTGTTTTATGAAAATTGTATGATTTTTAAGAAGAAAGGACCAAACACGCAGGAGAACGTAAGAAACGAATGTACCTAGCCCAAATAGATCTTGGGGCTATTTGATATTTAAGAAAAACTCGAGCAACTGATATAATCGTAGAAATTTTCCACGAGCGGCATTCGTCTAGAAACTGAAACAACCGCTTTGGTACAGCAGTAATACAGAGAAAGGAGGGATTGCTATTCTTATTATTTCTACAGACGTTATTTCATGCTAACAAAGAAAAGTGCTTGGCTAAGGCCAATATACCTACTTTGTTTCTAACGTCCGTTACGTAAATTCTGTGCTCGCTTTCACATACTTCCAAGATTACTTTTCTGTCCAGCGTAGAGCTAGGGGGTAGGTAATTAAAACCTCGAGTAGGTAAATAACCGACTGCCAGACCGCCAGCGGAGCTACCGAGAAACGTAATAAGTAGGCGAGTCCGTAACCTTAAAAAGGGAGATCCTTAAAAAACGTCGGCCACCCTCTCGCCCCCATCTCTTCCACCTCCTCGACCACCCCTTCTCGTCCCCACCCACCTCCAGATCTCCCATTTTTTGTGTTAATTTGAATTTCGTAATTAACCGGCTACGTATGAATTCTCGAGAGAATACATAAAGGTCCTTCCTTTAATTTCCGCGAGGATTCGTTATAATACCGCGCCCCCTTGCACGCTGGAACGTGGATTTTCTGACCTCGAAGGGGACGACCGGGATGCGTGGAAAGGAAAATGGCCTCGGAAGCTTATAACCGGAATATTGTATGTTTCCCGCAATGAACGACGATACCTTGGAAATGAGTTTCTCCTTTTGGTATTCGTTTTCCTTTCGTCCCGTTGCCAGTTCATTTTATTCTACGATTTTAGGAACTAATTAACCCTTTCTAATGCCATATTTTTTTAAATCTTGTTTAATTTATTACTGTACTATCACACCGGTACTAAGTGGTTTATTACAATTATTGGTTTCATCATATAATTATAAATATCTCTAATCATTGATTTCTTATATATTTTTATATATATATATTTTTTTTTATATATCTTATTCGTATTCCTTTCGTTCTATCAATCGTATTGGACCTTGGTGGAATTAAAACGTCGTTGTGAAAAATAAGACGCGCTTCCGTCTAATGGGAAGGAACTTTTAAAAAGAATCGAAATCTCCGTCCTCGAAAGGTAATCGAGATGACGGTGATTGGGGTTGTCGGACGATCAAGGGAGCTTGTCGTAATTACCGAATATTTTTCTCGCCCTGTTCTCCCCTCAAGCTGATTGATATTTTGTATTCAAGAAGGAACTTTCGCCTTCTCTACCTTCTTACACGATTGTTACTGGCAAACGATGTTTTATCGGCCACTGAGAAGGAAATGGGAATTCAAGTCATCCGCCTCGCGTTTAAATAATTCTATTTACTTTCGAAATTTAATGGTCCAGTTCCCGATTATTGATTTGATTCATTAAATTAACCCTGCGATATTACGCTGTAGAACTATTTAACCCTATCATGAAACAAACTATAGTAAAATATAAATGTTCGAAAAATATGATATTTACCCATATAACATCAATTTCGAACAAATTATACAGACCATTCCGTAAAAATAACTGAAGCAAAAATAATTGTAGGATGCAGTACTCTTGTCATTCTATGACAAAAATCCTATCTTCTGTATTACGGATTAATATATTTAAACGAATAGAAGAACTGGTTGCAAAAACACATTACAGCTGATCAACTATGAATTTGCCTATGCTATAGAATATCTAATAAAATGTAGCATCTGCAAGTATCTATATAAATAAAAGGATTGAAGCTCTTCTCCTATTCTCATCGTTCACCACAATTTCTGCACAGTACTCGTCTATTATCATCTCTGTGCTGTGCATGTAACGATATAAAGTGCATTAATCTGGTAGTAGGCTCGATCAAGCCGACGAAATAGCGTTAGTCGCGTCGCGTTGCCTCGATAAAACACAAAAGAAAGAAACGAGAATGTCTCGAAAACGGAGGGTCCTTATAAACTCACGCCCCATTTCACTGAAGGTTCATCTTTAATTTCTTCGCGTTTTTTCTCCTACCTGCTCCGTGCCCGACACTCGACACTCCTTTAAATTCCACCCTAACCCACCCCCTCGACCCTCACCAAGCGTGAAGAAGGAACCAGCTCAACCCCGCGTTACTGTTCGCTCATTTCTCCGGTTGTCTTACGGCGATTAACCGGGCTCCTACTATCCCTCCCCCTGTGAGAAGAGTACGTCTCTCGACCTATCCTACCCCCCTCCCGTCCTCAATGAAACCTGGTTTCACCCTCGTCATGTACTTTTCCTCCTTGTCCACCCAGTCTCTTCGCCTCGGCTCCACTCTTTTCCTCCTTGTTCGGCTTCTTCTCCGCTGGAGTCACATTCTTAATATCGTCTTTTTAAAATTTTTTAAGCGCCATTAGGGAAACTATATTGCCACTCGGCGCGGGAACGGCGCAACCCCGACGGGGTAGATCGGTGCTCTTCCGTCTGTTCGAGGTTAGGTCGAACGCACGCTCTCGCCCCGGCACCCGCTTAAATTACGCGAATAAATTTCCTTTATTTTTACTGGCCCCCGGCTCTCTGACCCGGACGTACGTGATCCGACGACAGCAGCGCTCGAATAAAGAATACTGTCGGTCGTACCTTGTTTAACGACTACGATTCTTGCGTCAGCTTATTGCCAGCGTAAGGATACAGTAACGATCGTCCTGCTTTGGGGTGTTTAAATACAGGATACATGGTTGATCGAAATCTGGGGACATTGTAAAATAATCGAAATAGCACATAGATCTGTATCTATTCGCGTAAAATGGATAACGTTGTATCGATTTAAAAAATAGCTAACGTACGAATTAAGTAATTAATTAAGTAATTAATTAATTAAGTAAATTAATTCTCCAGATGCTCCCATGCCAGTGATCTTTGTTTGAAATCTTTCGTAATTAACGAACAGTTAAGAGATCGCGCGTATCGATAACAAAATTTGTATGCTGCTTTGAAAATTACGAAGTTTGTAACGTAGGTACAGAAATGAGACGCAAGAACTTCTCATCATGATCGAGGATGGGAATTATAAGCAAAGCTATTTTGAGATCCACTTACCAAATATCAAAGACTTTTTAGTAACCCTTAATGTGACTTACTGTACGTAGAACATGAGAAGATTACGTTGAAGTGTTTCTTGAGGAAAGCTCGACGGCGGTTCGGTTTGGTTGGGAAAAAAGTTACCGGACGCCTGAAGCGTCTCAATTTAATTATCACTCTCTAAACGAAGTTACAGCCTTATTTATCGCGCGAAATGAAGGACCGAAGGGAGAGAATACTCGGTACTTAAAATGTACAAATCTGACTGTCAGCCTGCTGTCAGGGATGTTCCACCCTCGCACGGCTTTCCTGCTCGTCACAGACGCTCAAGCCCTGACATCTACAGCCTCCCTGAAAGTTACCAAGTGCAAATGTCGTCAGCCGGTCTTTAAACTCACCATGTGTACTTAAAAAGTCATTTGTACGTGTCGTTGAATTAGTTTAGATATTTCTTGAAAAATTTCGCCTAAAACGAATCCTGACTGTTGAACTGGTACACGCACGTGTTCACATAATATCTTCTCGATAAGATTGATGACTGCAGTTTTGCGTGAATTTTTATCAGTGACTGCAGTTGCTACCGCATTTCAATACTTTTTTTAAACATTCGATATTGCAGTAGTCGCATAAAATTGAACAAATCTATCCCTTGCCGTTGCTAAATGGAACGAAAATTGTAAATTTTCGCGAGTAAGAGATAGAAATGATATATGAAGAATTCGCAATTTTCGAAACATAACTTTTCATTTCGAACAGCGTCACAGAAAAATAGTGCTAAAATCATTGATTAGTTGATCAAAGTATCCTTGGAACATAAAGGGTTCGTTGTCGGAATAGAAAAAAACACGAAAACTCTTTCCGCTGAAATTAACAACATACTTTTCTCGTCTAATGAATTGAAGGAATTCAAAATCGTTAAAAGTTGCAGGAAAAAAAGATTGAAGGCCAAACGATCATAGATTGACCAGGACGATTTAAACACCGTTGAATTTTTCAGGAGATTTGATCCCTGAGGCGAAATGTAGAAAGTGCAGATCGTGTTGGCGCAGAAGGGGTGAACATATTTCATCGTAACACCACCCCAGCGTGCCATTTGTAGGTGCGCGAGAGGTGGAAATTCAATATCCGAACGAATCGGATATCGAAAAGAAACGAAAAGTCACGACGAGAAGATTGCAGTCGCTATTGTCCTTGACAGTGGAAATCAAATTAAGGAAGTGGCGGTACGAATGGAGGACGATTTAAGTATCGGGGATGAGGCATGCTTCTGATTTAAGGGGAAATTGTACCAATCTCGGTTTCAATTTAAGCGAGAAAACAAAAATTACATGCTCGTGATTGGACGATTCGAACTTGATTTAAGAAGATTGACATTAATTATTTTAATAACTGTATCAAATTCTTTTCTTTGAAAAAGAATTTTCACGATGCGAGTTTCATTCAGAAGTTAACAGCGTTTCCTTTAAAATGTTCTTCGTGTAGAAATGTAGAGAAATATTAATTTACAGAAACATGGAAACACTTCAACGGTCTCTTCGTTAAAAATCCTTAAATTTTCTTAATTATATCCTACTTACATGTGCGGTATTCATAATCAAAATATTCTATCGTAATCGTACAATTTTTCATTAAAATTTTTGTATTCAGACAAATACTCAGGTTTGGTAAAATTTTATTGAAATAACGAGTGTCCGAATGATCGAAAATTATAAGACTGTTATCTATTATGAGCAACAAGCACTCGTTACGTGTTTGTACAAAACGAAAATGCATAATACTACGAAGAAGAAAAAGAAAAATTGATAGAAGTCTTCGCAACGACGACCTTTCGCAATTAGACTTTTTAATTTTTATTAGCAACACTCGCCGACCGCCTAAGCGTATGCATAATGCCATGAATATTTTCGTCGTAACTCTGCCAACTTGTCTCCTAAGGAATTAACCCTTAAATTAGCAGTTAGCTTCAGTCTCAGGCGCAAAGTCCCCGCGTCCTGGTAAATTAGAGCCTCTCTTAGGCTGCTTCTTCCTTTACCCATCTTTTTCCCTATTTCTCTTTCTCCCTTATCAAAGTCGAAACTTTGACCCGTCTTCGCCTCACAAAATCACTTCTCAACTATTCTACAGGTACGACAGTTTCCTAAAAACTAAAGGTTGATGAGAAAGAAGTTTCTTGATTATTGATCATTTCGAAATGACGAATTCCCTTAAATTACAAAGTTGCAACGAAATTATAACGTTCGGAGAAATAATTTTCTACATGCTGTACGTAACACACGAAGATTGTGAATATCCAAATTGCCAGAAAGATACGAGCCATTCAAAGGCCAAATTCTATCTCCTAGAAATTTCTCAACTGTTACAATCGGTGTGTACATCATGCGATTAATATTTAATTTTTTAGAAATCCAACAACTCACCACGTTATAGTTGGCCAATCTCGCTTCTGTATGCGATTCGTGTATACATAAAATCGTACGATAGTCGTGAATACACGGAATCTAAATTGCTGATCGAATTCTTCGATAAAGAGTAGCAAATAACTGAGTCAGATAGGAGATTTCAATGCCGCTATGCTACGTATCGAAAGCCGATGCAAATGGTGGCCCGCGTTGCTTTGAGCTTTCGATATATTCCTCGTCTGGTAACAATTTTAATCATAGTGTAAGAGAGAATTACGTTTACATCAATTTATAAAAAAACATTCAGAAAACTACACGCAATGTGCGTACATTTCTTTAACTTATAACTTCCACTATTATAGACAATAAGTCGTTAAACGAAATTCGGAAATTAAAATGAGAAAATTATAATCAAAATGATATAACAAAAGTAAATAGAGATATGTATATAATTATTTATATTTATATCTCAATAAAAATTAACGTTAATTTTTCAAGAAACACCTACCTGTATACTTTGTGAATAATTCCAAAAACAAAATTTTGAAATTTGTCATTTTGATAGACTTTGCTAATTCTGCTGCTTAAGTTGACAAAATATATTGCTGCTTGCCTGAAAAGCTATAAAAATCGGCAAAGATCGTTTTTATATTTTCCCAGAGCAGCAAAGAAATACTTCGGTATATTCCACGAAGTATGTAGCTTCCTCTCGATCTTTCGATTGGAACACTGCAAATATGGGAAGAAAGTAAGGCACGTTGAAGGAGCAGCCTAATACTCTGGCAGATATACGAGGCGCAGTCCGGCAGGCAGCTCGACCAGTGGAACTTATTAGACTTCGTGCTCTCAGCCGGAGCTTCCATACTCCAGAGGTTGCAGGGCTTATTTAAGCCGGCTTCCTAAGTGCGCATACTAAATATGATAATATTGCAACGGCAAAAAACGTCAGCGGTATTTAGCCCCCTAATTAGGAGATCGTGACTCGTTTGCGAACGTTTCATTTCGTTGGGTTTTCGCCTTTTTACGCGACGCATTTCTGACTTCCGGCCGCCCTCCTTGTAGACCGACTTGCTCGGTTCTTATTGCACGCTTTTGTTTCCGCTGCTTCTGACAATAAGTTGAGTAATAAATGGACGACGTGACACCAGCAACTTGCGAAATTACGGACAGTTTGCTTCGTTTCGCGGCATCGCCAACCCGCCCTCGTCTCTTACTAGGAAAGTAATTAAATGCCTGGCTAGTATTCCGAAAACGCGTCTGAAATTTCGGTGACAGTTGTGATCGTTACGCTTAAGTTAACTTACGATGCTTATATGAGCTTTCATCGAGCCAAAATCATCCATCTTTACCTCTACCTAGCTATGTGATTGGGGTTGGGTTCCTAAAAACATTACATACTAACCGTCACAAATTTATTTATCGCAAGGTAACGAGATAAAAAGTTGGAAAGTTACAACGGTCAGTTATTTAAATGCCCAAACAGTTGGAAGGGATTTTTTTTTTTTGTAGGAAGGGATGTAAATTTCACATGCAATATGGTCAACAGAGGTAATTTAGTTTAATTTAATAATTCATTTTATGTTTTTAGAATTATTGTAAGATAGATGTATGATCGAAAGTGTTAATTAGACTGTAGTCGAAGACGATGAAAATGAAAAGTGTACAAGTACTGTTGTTCCATTCCAAACCTCTGAACTGTAGATTTAGAGAATAATCTTTACGATACCATCATTTTCCTTTAATTTTCAATTTACAGAGTTAAGTATTTATTTAACTTAATATAGTTGCCATCAACCATTATATCTTTCATTTATTTTATCTACTCGTTCCATGTCTATCTAACATCGTCATCATCTTTCATCGTCTAACATTATTCTTAATCAGTGTACATATCGTCCGAAGTATGGACTTGTACCTAACATTTATTTCGCAATGCGATTGTTTCACGTAAGACAGCAATTATCCAAGCGATAACATACGTCAATGTGAGAACTGCATAAAATAAATCTCTTACGACCCCATCAAAAGCCAATTAGCCCGGCGAAAGCCGAAATTCCCCGCCGTTAACCGAGTTATCCGAGATCCGGTGGGCGCATCGTTTTGATAACGGTAAAACAAATCCAAGTCTCCACCTCCGGCTCCCATTCTAATCTCCTATGCAATGAATACCAAGAGCGCCGCATAACACCGATATATCGCGCCACGTCCAAATAGTAGAGAAAGAAAAGGCGACTATCCGCAATGCTGACCATCCCTGAGCCGGAGAGAGGCTCGGTTCCAAAGTTTGCTGCGCATGTATCCTTAATTCCTTAACGAATCCACGGCAGCCACTCGATGACTGGCCGATGCTGGCTGCGTAGGAGGATGACGTTGGTGGGTGGAGGGAGGATTTTGTCGGTTATAGCTGCTATGAGAAAATAGGAAAAGCTCCTCGCGGGGCGGCCGGACCGGCGCGATGGACTTTGTGGGTGGAACCAGTTCGAATCCAGGGATGCCTCGGTAGGTTCGCATGCCCAACCCCTCGTCCTTCCTCGTGGGGAGGTGTGCAGAACTAGCTTCCACCCTCCGCGGCGTAGTACGGGACCGAGAATGCCTCCACCACCAACGGTGTCCTCTCCGTTTCCCTTCGATCCTCGCCGCTACACTGAGCGGAGACGGAACTCGTTTCGAGCCGCTAGTCCACCGTTTTGTACAACTCGCTGAATCCACTTGCTCGACAACCAGACCACCGTGTACCTACCACACGTATTCCTTCCCTCTCTCTTTTCTTTCTTCTCTTCTCTCTGCTACACAGCTGCAGGGTATACATTCGTATGGCTCCCTTGCTGTTTGACCGATTTCTTCATACCTTTGTCCCTTGACTAAATGAGAGCTCGTGGTCCCCTTTTTCTGCTCCGAATTCGTTAGCGATTAGGATGCGTTGGAATGGTCTTAAATACGATGTTTTAGGAATAAAGTCGGATTAACCTAGTTACGATTATCGTCCCTTACAAAAGGATAATTGTCAAGCACATTATTTTGTTTAATTATTATTTTGCTTTTGGAAGAAACTATACAAATTTATTAATAATATTAATACTATTATCCAAATTTGTAAGCATTAACAATTCTATTTAAACGATATCCGATCTTGCTAACGATAATTAACATATTTACTTTATTACGAAGAATTTTATCAAAAGATTCAGGCATTCTGAATCAAACTAACGATTAACGAAGGAATATAGAAATGTAGGTTAAACTTGGGAAATCCAATCTGGAGAATAAAAATTCTTGGAGACTCTCGAAGAATTAAGACCTTAGAGCTGGATCAGAAATTCGACAATCCCAATATTATAAGACAAGTACATTGCGACTAGCGTGAAAGAGCAGAGGGACGTTGTTTATTGGCTGTAAAGAAAATTCAAGCAAGCTCGTGACCCAAGTTGGACCAGTATGCAATCCAAAGGCGTGTACGACCCGCGCAAATATAACAACGGAACCTCCCTCGAATGCTTCAGAGATAACTGTTACAGAGATTATACAGGGGTTGGCGAGAGGACAGTGATACACGTTCGCATTGGTCGGTTTCCAAAACGACTCGCTGCGAAGTAAGCGAATAAATGCACGAGTCTGTAAGATCCTAGTCACGTGAATACGATCTTCGTTGTCATGCATGATCGTGTAAGTGCATTTTTGCGCGGGATGAAAGGCTGAAGAACGGCGGAGGACATCGACGAACGATCCCCTTACTTTCATCCCCTAGTTACGTCTCTTTCTTCTCGTGAGCCATTCTACTCGCTCACCTACAACGCAAAGAGCGTCAAGAGGGGTGTATAGACAGAGACAGCCGGACAAAGGGAAGAAAAGATAGAGATAGGCAATAAGGGGATGAGCGGGAAGGGGAGGGTAGGGTGGAAGCCGCCCCGAGTCGACACAGCCGTAATGATTTTGTTTTAAGGGCGTGTTTAATTATGAATCCGCATCCGGTTGAGGCTCCACCCCCCTTTGCACGGCACCACCGGCTCTGCAAGAGACTCGTAGAGGTGGGAGCGTGCAGAGAACCAGGGGGTGGAGGTAGAGCTGCTTTCGCGGCAGCTAGGTGGCCCTCTTTCGGCCTTAATTGCAGCGTATATTATCCATGCGGTATTTCTAATTACTTATTTTTGCTCGACCGGCCACTCGCTCGGATGACTCTAATATCTTTGGCAGCCAGGCTGCACACATTTAATTGGTGCGTAACGAGCCGGCAGCTCCGACCTCTCTCTCTCTCTCTCTCTTTCTCACTCTTTCTCTCTCTTTATCTTTCTCTTTCTTTATCTTTCTCTTTTCGCTCTCCACGTGGCGTATTCGACTACGCGAAACCACAATGCCGTATAGGATTCTACTTTGAGAATTTTGATGCGTAAGGAGCGGCAGTGATTTCGCGTCAAGGCGCGACATCGATATTATCCGAGGAAAACGAAAGGCTGGGTTCAACGACGAGTCGAGGGTTTTTGAGAATTTTGGGATTTCTAGCGATCGTAATTTGATTATAATCATCGTTAAGTGTGTCATTTTAGTAATTTTTAACAGACCTGCGAATCGTACGAACTTCGTTCCGCATAAATTTATGCAGTATATTTTTCGAAGATTGTATTAATGTTTTATCTCTATTTTTTTCCGATATCTTTATTCAAATATCGATAGACAAGGTAATATAATAATTGCAATCGAAGAATTCGTGCCTCGTCCTAAGAGCTTAGGTGGAAGTTACTTACGTCATTGAATTGTGGGATGATTATAGCATAACCATTACCACTGTTATTTTATTCTCACTGTGTACTTATGTACGTACATCACGCGACAACGTGAGCCACGACCAGACTGATACTCGCTTTCGTGGCTGGCTCCGCAGAAAGATTCTCTCGCGTCGAAAATCATGCTCTCTCTTCTTTCGAGCCGAAGAAGCCACTGAATGCGGCTGCTGCACACCGGCGTAATTCCGGTTGGCTTCACCCTCTCCTTCTCGACGCACGAGGCACACAAGGAAGAGGGTACCGGCTCGTTGATCTCACCGACGCCGCGGAAGACGAAGAAACGCGAGAAGCCGCGCGGATAGTATGCGACGCTACGTCGCGATGATCTCAACCCGCGGACGGTGAATGAAATACCCCGTTGTGAAACACACGGAGGCCAACGTTTGCGGCTGCTTTTGACGAGGTTAACCGACACAGCCTCGCTCGGATTAATTTCAACCATGGCGAACGTTCGTAACAGCCGCCAGAGCAATAAACCTTTCGCGCATCGCTCAACCTCGTCTATAGCGTGCGGTAACCGAGACCAGCGTCTCGTGCTTGCGCTTCTTTTTCTCTCGTCCGGCCAGCTCTTTTCAGATGCCGTTGTCTCCTGTCACAGGGAACCATTCCTTGGAAACGACGCTCGTTTACACGGTGCCGCTTTCAGCATCTCGTCGACGTTTAGCTTGCGCTAATTTGCCTCACAGATTAAGCCCTTTCGCCCTGGTAAGGGTAACTACAATCACCCATCATTGAATGCTTGGTGGGAAGAAGAGAGAGGTGTTTATTGATATTTTTCGGTGAAACTTTAGATCTTGGTTAACTATCGTTCATATGGATTAGGTTTGCTGTAATTAAGATAAACATAATAAGTACCAGACATATAAATAAAATATAATAAGACATTAAATGACACTAGGCAATGTAGTTATCCTATACATCTTGTAGAAGTTCTCGTAAACTTTAGCGACTGATAAATTGTATGATTAACCTATATCATTTTCCTGATATAATGGAATGGCCATCAGGAGTTTTTCTTTCTCTTCATAACAAATAATACGTAGAAATGTGTATTGCCGACGTACTAGTTGAAGGTAGTCACCATCTTCGGTTATCATGGATTCTTGCAGATTCTATGCCTCTTATCTTAACAGGCTTCTCTCAACCTTCCCTGGAATCTTTTTCCCTATTTAATGACGCATTTTCCTGTTTTACTTCATCTTGTATCCGAATAATTCTTCAAGAAATCAAATTCGTACCTGTGCTGGATATTACGACATAATTGAAACGTAACGCAAAAAGAACCTAGCTGATACGATCAACAAATTTCAAACGTCTTGTTTAGGAAATTACGCGAGCATTTTCAATAAACAGCCCAATGGACCTTCAGGATCTACAAAAATCAGAAAATCAGTATCGCGAGGTAACAGATAGCGGCGCTCCTTTTTCCCCGTGAGCCAGGAGCAGATTGTACCGGTCTTTCATTGTCCACTTCTCCCTCCGATGCAATCAGCTCCGCCGTTGCCAGTAATTCTCACAAGTAAAGCATAGTAACGTGGCCACATACTCGAGGCTTTCGAGCAGCACCCTCTCGCGGCTACGTTCATTCCGCACCGTCCCGTGCGGACTGGTCATCCTGGCGGAGGACGACACAATTAAAATAGCTATGCTTACCAGGGCCACGAGAAGAGAAGAGGAAGAGTGGAATCGTGGTATGGTTGGGGCCATAGAGGGAGATGGTGAGACGGAGGGAATAAGAGGAAGCGGATAGCAGCGCAGGAAGAAAGAGGAAGAGGGTAGCACCCCGGGGGTACCCGTGGTACCCGTGCACACCCGAGAGGGTGCTGGTAAGTTCTTTCCGCTCGGCTGCAAGCAGAAAGGGAATTATTTTAATTGCGGACAGCCTCGGTCGACCAACCCCCAACCCTCGTCTGGTCGCCGCTCTTTCTTCGGCCCATGTATGTGACTCTCCACGATCTCCCTCTGTTTCTCTCTCTCTCTCTCTCTCTCTCTCTTGTTCGTTCCACAGAGCAAATTCCACCCCCTGCTTCCTCGAAAGTTCTCCGACCACTCGCATTTACGTACGGGCTTAAGCTTACGCACGCTTGCCTAGGTGGCAGGATCTGCCTGCACGAGCGTGCCGCGTGAAAACACCGGATCCCTTCCTTTGTTCACGAATCAAACCTCTGCAAACGAATCGACAATCGTGTGCTGGCGACGATCATTTCCACTCCTCTTACCTCTGTTTGACGATTGGTTCAACTTTCCACCCGCAAGATTCACGCCTCCACGTGGAACACGATTTTTAGATAATCTAAATTTAAAAATCCAAAGCTACCTCGAATTTCATATACTTAGATTTCGTTAGGGAAATATTCCCATTGCAATTGTTAATACAGTCTTACTCGTTTGAAATCTAATTCAAAGGTAAAAAATTTGATCCGAGTCTCTTCTCTTTTTTTGAAAATACTAGACCTAATTCAAGCTTCCTATCTTATTTAAGATGTTGATTTAAATTTAAATTAAACCTAATTCAATTTTTGTTTGCTTTGATGGAACCTAACCAAACGCGGCTAAACTTAATACAAGTACGATAATTGAAATGATTTCAAAGCTTCCACAAAGCGAGCCGAAAATTCTCTAGTACGTTAGGGGTGGAAACCGGGTAATTTACACCGTACGATACCCCGAGTACTCTTAAATTCGTTCCACTTGTTCTCCCTTTACGGCGACATTGGACTAGGTCTTATAATTCACCGAAGGACACAGTCAGGATATGGTACCCGCTTCAATCGCAAATAACACAGCTTTCCTGTCCCTCTTGGCACCCTTCTTCTATACCACTTTCTCGCTCCCTTGAAAGCAATGTCCTTCAGAAACTAACGAAAGTATCACCGTGTTGACCCTACTAGTTGCACGATACCGCAGGCGATTAATGTCAGACAGGATAAGCGGCCTCCATGGTGTTTTAACTGTATAGCAACTGTTTGAGATCGATTCGGTAGTATCGTGTTCGTAAATTCCACTTGTTGAAACAATAGGAATCGTTACAGATAAAGGATTGAAAAGAAAGTGAGCAGATATTTCAAAATGAAATAGCTTCTATGCGGAGGCTATAGTAATTAATTTATTAACTGACAAGTTATAGTCTCCTTATTATATTATCGTCTCTTTTTATATTTAAATCCAAGATTCAGGAAGGAAAACTGCTGTAGTTCTTCTTCTTACTCTAAACTACAAAAAAGTACATCCTTACAAAACACCTGATAGATGTTAGAACGTAACTTCCACGCTTCGAAGCGATGCATTGCAAATTGTAAGGAAGTGTCACGATACCCAGATGAGTCTCGCTACGTAGAAGTCATTTCTAAACTTAATTTAAGCTTAACTAGAATCTATCGTCAGTGAAAATTCGATCGGCTAGTATATTCTAAATATATCTCAATGTATCAGCAGCAAGCAGCTGTTCGAAAATTCCTGGCCCATCTAAAATCAGAATATCGTATCCAATCCTACCTTCACCTCGCACCATGTAACAACCGCTGGTGAAGAAGGTAAAACGACTGACATTACCGCGAAGATTCGATGTCCCCTGAGTCGAGCTGGACTAAAGGCAGTTGCAAGCATCGCTGAAGTCGAACAAGATTTCTAGGGTGCAACGTGCGATTAACAGGAAAGAGAATAAGATGAAAAAGGAGAGTCGGTTGAACGAGGGTTGAACCGCGTCGGTGGCCGAGAGTGCAGCGGTGAAAGAATCTAACCGGAAGTACGTGGCGTAGGGAGCATGCAGGCTTGGGGTACGGGTTGCAGTTTTCAAGCGTCCGCTTCCGGCCAGGGTTGAAAAGGACGCGGTTGGCTTCATTGTTAAACGGCGAAGCCGACGTCGTTGCTAGTTACCGTCGGGTAGCACCGCTGCCGGCGATGACGCAATTACCCGCCGCGGGAAAATAATTAATAACAATTAATCTCTCGTGTATGGCAGCGGCTGCTGCCTCTGCTGATGGTAGTAGACGATGCCTGGGTGATGGTGGTTGGATGGTGGTGGTGGTAGGAACGCGGAGGAGGCGCTATACTGCCCGCCCAGTAATTATGCTCGGATTATAAAGGTCGAGAGCCACCGCGAGTACTGAAGGGCTGTTCACTCGAACTGTTCACTTGGCATTTACACTTGCGGAACACCCTGAATCGCTCGAGGCCCCTTCCGCATTTCATCCCTCCCCCTTTTTTCATCGGGACCGCCATCCCTCTGCTGCCCGCACTCCTACACTTGTTTCCTACCAGCACCCACGACTGTTAGCTGTTAGCCCACCTTTTACGCCACGGAAACAATGAGGCTGCCCCTTTTCTGTTCTCGGCCCTTTCCCATCGAGGGCCTTCCGGTCTTCGGCAGCCAACTTTTTGAGGATCGACCCACGGGCTTCGTGCACCTCACTCGCTCCCTTCATTGTGCATGGTACCTACGGTGTATCGCTGCTGTCAAGACGTAGCTAGCTTCGGTGTTTCGTTAAGGTCAGGAGCTAAGGTACAAGAAGGAAGAGGACGTGGCAAATTTCTGGTTAAACAGTTAGAGGGGATGAGGATCTTGTGAGCGTTTGTTAGATTGCATTCCAGTGGAAATTTAGAATACTTTCCAAAGTTTTGAGATTCATCGTCTCTTACGAAACGACATTTATCAAACTTAGCCATTGGCTAGATGAAGCTTCGTATTCGTATAAAAATTAAATCGATAATTACAATATTTTTCATGTGATTACACTTACCTTCTTCATATACCTGCCACAAAATTGAAATAACTATCGTAATAAAAAGAAAAATGGGAAAAAATTAAAAAGTCATTAAGAGAAATATAATCAGTTTCAACTTTACTGTTTACGATAAAGAAAAATTTCAATTACACATTGACAAAAGTATAATTACCTTGGCATTTATGTTGGCGATATATAGTTATAACCGGATTGCGTTACAAGAGACAAGCAAAGAGTGTCGTCACCCAAAATTCTGTCTCACGATGTTCCTACACAGCTCGTGAATTTAAAAATCAGCGTAACAGGCTACAACATTACGCATGCTAAAAACAACACACGTACACACGCGTAACATTATACATGCATTATAACGTTAACGCGGCAAGTCACGAGTGGCTAACGTATCGAGTTGATCGTAAACAACATCAACATTCGTGGTTGCATTAATTCTTGGCAAATATGCAGCCTTCGTGTCTCACCCTATCTCACCCTCCTTCGCTTTCTGTCTCTCCCTCTCTCTTTCTCTTTCTCTCTCGTTCGCTCTAGATATTGTCGTAACCTCTGTATAGCCAGAACATACGCTGGATCCGGTGCTCCGGACATTTGCGGCTCGTAATGATTATTATACCCGTGTAACTCATGTCCGACGCCTTCATCCTCATTCGCATTCTCGGATATTGCCTGGGAGTGCGCCCTATATAAACGTTAGTTCCAAGCGAGAACAAAATTTCTCTGACCAAACGTGCTTTCATAATCGAACTGACGCAAAGTTACGAGTTTTAGAAATGAAAACTTATTCGGTATATCATGCTTTCTTAAAGAAACTACGTGACCGTTTTATCATTTTTATGTAAAAGCAGCCTAATTAAGGAGTAATTTATTTATCCCATTTTTCTATAGAAAAATTACGTTCTTCGAATATTTTGATAACATCCTTCGAAATGATACATTATTAAAAAACGAGCAGACTTGTTACTCGACTTAGTATTTTGTTATTCCTTGGATGCATGGTAAAGCTTTTAGCAAACAGGATAAGCGAAGTGAAAGTTCTTGGTAGAAGTGAAAATTAGAAGCGAAGCTTCACAATGGAAGTAAAAAGCAAAAGTGGAGATGTAAGATGGACAAATCTGAGATTAGAATCGTTCGATAGTCCCAAAAACAAAAAAAATTACTGTATCACTCGTCGTTGTTTTCCATTATATTTTCGATAGCAATTACGTTCTATTCTACTAAAGAAAAAAGAATCGTATTTTATTTTTTCGGAATTCGCATCGCCTACAATTTCAACGCCTCAATTTTCCAACATATTTCTGAGATTTGCAAAATAAATGTTCGAATTCTCACGCGCTAAGTAATCAACCCCAATAATTCATCGATAAGTCAGCATTAGAATTGGGCGTCGATAATGGAACATCTTTTGGAAGCCGGTTTGGGAGCCAAATGGCTGACTTATTTATCCAGATAAATAATAGGAAATAAAAACGACCGGTGCCTCGGGCAAGATGAACCGTAGAGTCGGAGCCTCGGTAACAAATGTTTGGCACTCGATCTAAATTGAGTTAGCTACGTATGGAAGAGCATCCCCCTCGTCGCGCTACCAACCCCTCGCTTCCTTCCTAGACCCTTGGCCGGCTATTCCTCTCGAAAAAGCAGGATATCGCTTGCGAGAGATTCGAGCCAGGACAACGGCCATATTGCTGGCTTTCTTTTTTCCACTTCCACAGGACAGGGGGTCGGATAGATTTTTCTTAGCGGACTTAATCTAAGCCTGGAGTATAAAGCGACGATTGGGGAGGCTCGCTTGCTCGAATTTTTTATTTAGGATACCTACGTTGACGTGTTTCGTGAGATTGCCTGGCACCACTCTCCTAACGATCTTTGCAGAGTCTTATTTTAATTCCACGCCGAATCTTAAAGGATCGTATGATATGTAAAACGATAGACAGATAGAATATAATAATTTCATTGTTATTGATTTATATTAATCGAATATTCTGTGATAGTGATAAAATGTTGAACTTAAATTGCTTTCTTTGGACCAGATTTTATCACATTTCTCTTTTTTTTTTTATCAAAGGAGATGATAATCGAATGTTTGTTGTTTCATGTTTTTATAGTAACTTTGAAGTTTCTATGCCTAATCGATGGATTATTGGACTTGATTGCCTAGCACGTGGAAGTTCGCATGGTTTTGCGGGAAATTCGAGAAATGTACAAGGTGAACCACTAAGAGCAGAAGCAGTCCAAGAGAAGGAGCAGTTTCCTTAGAGGATCGAAGCGTAGCTTGCAGAAAACAGAATACACACGTCTACACAGAGGCTCGGGGTCTTTGATAAGAAACTGCATTGTGATTCCAGTCGCTTGCCGGCTGCTAACGATCCTCGACTAGCACCGAGTGAAGAGACCCTTTACTCTCTCTCTTTCCCCCGTGCTGTGCCATTGGCGGTCTCTTTCTGCGGAACCCTCGTTCTCATTTCTCTCGACTTCTTAGCCAATACCCCACAATTAGCTTATCCTGTTAAACTCCGACCTCTCTTGCCTCGTTGAATTCGTTAAAATTAACCTTTCTGGCAGACACCAGGTTCGACGTAAACCGCAACGACGTTCCAGCCTGGCTCTTATTTCGTCTCTCGTCGCCGGGAAAGAGTGCTAACGACGAGACCCGCTAAGTGAAAAGGGTTATCCTCCGAAAGTTCCGTCAGTTGACATCGTTTTTCTTTTTTCTTTCTTTCTTCTCGTCGCCTTAAATTGCTACCGAGATGGACAACTACATCTTTGATCAAAGAACTTATCATCAGTTTGCTACGATCGTTCTAATTCTGCACTGGTTGATGGGCTCACATTATAACAGGGTCACGTTTACAGGGTAGAATAAGATTCTTCGTTCAATTTTAAGATGATTTTGAGGTGTTCTCTTCTTCTACCGCGGGACAAAGTATATAAATATAATTTATATATCATTTATTTATTTATTAAATTCATATATTGTATATTAAATGTAGCATATCATAATAAATAACGTTCGCGTGAAATCTACGTAATTCTGCGTCTTTAAATTTAACATATATTTGACTCGAATTAAATGCTAAGATATTCCGAAAATTCTCAAAGAACGACTCGATATTAGAGAGACAAAAACTAAATCCCTTAAGAAGAAGAGTTCTACGAAGAAAGTTCAATGAGATATAGAAACGGCGAAGAAAGAATGTCGGGCTGGCGAGTCATTTTTCTTAGGCGAATCCGGCAGTCGATAATTCAAAGCAAGAAGCCCGAGAGACGTATCAATTCGTGTATACACGTACACACACATGGATATCCACACTTTGCACGGTGATCCAGCGGCGATGGCTCGTCCAAATCCCTATAGACTTTCGCAGCGAACGCTTGCCTTCTCCATGTAGGAACCCATTATCAAAATGGGCTCATTTCTTTCTCGGCCCTGTCTCCACCCTCTTATTGGAATTTCTTTCCTGTCTTCAGTTATTCCCGTTCGCTCCTCCGTCCTTGTTCTTGCGAATCTCTGAAGAATTAGGTTGATCAATCGTCCTATTAATAATGGAGAGAAAGGAGAAACCTTCTCGGCGATTGCGGCCAATAATAGATGCAATGAATTCAGGTTTTTTTCGCCGAGGTAGACTGTATGAATGAACATGACTCTTTGATGGAACGATTAACTTTGGCAATATAAGAAACGTTTTGATACGGAGATCTCGGGAAATGAAATGAGAAAAATGTATCGCGTTAGTAGATATTAATGTGATATTTAACGATTGATTCTGCAAGGAATTTCAAAGTATCGATAACTGAATTTTGACAGAAGTTTGATAGAATGTGTCTTAATGGAGAGATCATAGAAAATGGAACATGAAGATTGTATCACAGATATTGATAAGCTTCATTTATTAAATAGCAAGCTTGTTAAATTTTATACATTTGGTGTACCGACTAAAGCGAAAGATATCTTTCATCCTTTATCCTTTTTATAAAAATATATTTGCTCTACACAATAATGAAACGATCGAACACGAAATAACCATTTATTAAAATAAAAATCTCTCTTTTTATTCATATCACGTTAAAACGTGAGTAAATCATTTTAGATCTTCTTCTTGATCAGTACGTCGTACATATACACCTACTGGATTTTCCGTGTTTCTCGAATCCGGTGATGTCTGCAAGCATCCTCCCTGTTCAGTTAACTTCTCCTTTGTAACGTACCAAAAAATCGACTACAGTTTACACCTTCTATCTCTTATATCTTTTCATGTTGAAACAGGCACAACAAAATGATAAGGCCTCGCATTTAAGTCAGTATCATTGGAATACGATGTCCGAAAGATTCGAATTGTATTGAAAAATGATCTGATGCATAATGGGAATCGAAAGATCGCGATAAAAAGGAAACCGCCGACTACGGGGGAAGAAAATTGTTTGACGCAGCGTGGTAATTCAGTTTGTGGAATAATGGATCATTGCCCCAGCCGTAAGGCGCTGGTCAGTCCCTCATAAAGCATTCCAGCATCGTTCCGACAATCCCACAGGAATCCACCCCCGTTGCCTTCCGTCCTGCTTGGCCCCTCTGTCGACAAAAGACCCGGCTCGGGATCGACGGACTCGAATGCTCCATTTCACCAGTATCCTTTTTCTCCGTAGCAATTTCCTCTATCTTGACCACTCGAAAATAATACGATTAAACCGCTCGCGCATAAAATTGCATTTCGCGTAGATAGCCGAGCACACGAGGTTAAAAGTGCGTACACCATGTGGAATTTTGTGGTAGGTTTGCCCCGAAAGCTAGAGCGAGAAACGTAGCATCAGTGATTAAACCGGCTGAAACTGTAGAAGAAACGAAGATGACGAGAACGAAATTGCTCGGAAACGAATTTAATATGTTAGGTTGTTTGGAACGTTTGTGCTGTTATTGTATGTCGTTATGCAAATCTCTATTGTATTAGATTCTGTATGTTTCCTATTATTTGTTGCGCATTTTTGCAAAGTATTGTTTCTAAATAGAAAGATGAAAATTTAGGAATAGAAACAGCGTCGTTTCTTCATAAATAAGGATCTTTATATTCGAATAACACAATAGCCGAGCAATATTGCATCTCAGCTAAAAATATCGACATTCAGCAAGAATTTATCTTATCGCCTGTTTATCATTTATTCACAATGATAAGCAATCTTCGCAAGAGCTGAGCTGAATATTCTAAAAGTGCATAGAAACTTGATTTATTAACGAGAATTTAAAAAAGTAATTCCTAAAAAAATACGAATTTGTCGAGAAATAAACCGATGAATTGAGAAATTAAATCGTCCGATAAATGGCAAAAAAAAACAAGTATATAAGATGCATCTAAGAAATTAATAGTAAGATACAAGTCATACATATATTATTTAATAAAATATTAATTTCATGTATTGAATAGTTAACATAGCTAACCTTACAAAATTTTAAAACTTACTTCGAATCAACCTAATACGTCTCCTACATTGAATAGAAGATAAAAATATAATTAGACCAAAAAAGTTAATCTTCCATTTAACGTAAACTCAAACGTAAGACAGAATGGGGGAAGCAAGGTTCTGCTTTCAAAAAGGAGCTCCCCTTTAAAGCAATTGGCGGTGTCTTAACAGAAGATGAAGCAAAGGTAGCCCGATTACGGGACATTCGAAGAGATATAGCCACTCGCTGGCCACTACACGACCGATCGAGGGTCGTTTCTACCCCCCGAACTCCTGAATAGCCTTCGAACCGTAACCCTCGTGGCCCCAACCCCATCATTCCGGATGCAACAGGTGATCCTTTCTCGATATCGGCCCCATATGCCGTGTTGCATCGCCTCCTCGATAGCTCTCACCAACGACCAATTCGCACTCCCTGTATTCCCGTTGATTCTCGTTTTCTTCTTTTTTTTCCCCCTCCTTTTCTCCCCGTTCACAGAGAAAGGGTCGGTTTGTGCTTTCAATTTAGTTTCTCGTCGGTGCGTTAAAAAAGAATACACCATGTTCAAATCCTCGGTAACTGTATTAATTGAACCGCTGTCGCAATTTATCAGTCTACAATTAGGGTTAGATTAATTTTACAAGCTTTTTTTTATCTTCCCGATATTTGACGTCGCGATTAATTTTATCAGGAGTTCAATGGCAGGTATTAGTCCTATTATTGGGATAGGCAACGTATCATCTCTATTTATGTTCTTTTCAATCTTTTACCAGTTTTACGTCCACGAATGTCGTGTATTTATATGTAGTATTTTGATAAAAATTTGTTGTGATTCTCAAGTTCTAATGTTTCCTTCGTCCCTTTTTTCTTTTTCCTTTTTTTGTTTTGTAAAGTTTTAATTACGCGATAGGCTAAGAATAACGCCAGAAAATGACGATCTTCGTACCGTTGCTTCAGTCCTTTCTCGATCTTGGCGATAAAACCAGACCGGTTTCGATCGCCACAGCCATCGGTCTACGTCAAAAGCACCAACCCTTTGTAGACACCCCTAGGCTCAAGAGACAAGATCGAGGAGGCGTTTGAATTAAAGATGGAAACGATAAAGCAACGAGAGGAAGAAGAACAATTCGAAACAGACTTAAATTTTTTGAATTCTTTGAATTCTAGAATCGATAATTCTCGAATAAATCTGGAATTATAAGGACGGAAATTGTATTAAAATTTAATTTTTCAATTGATCAGATACCACGGTTAATTTCGCTCGAATTTTCCTTTATACGGGAATTCACTATGATTTAAGATAACGTATCGAAAGTTTCGTTCCGATCGATAAATTATAAATCTTCGACAGAAGCGATTAGAAGACGAAAGAAGAAAGGAAAACCGCGTTGGGAGTGATTTATGCTCGGCAAGTCGAGGGTCGTTTTCCGAAGTCTGTTTCCGATACGAAGAGTCATTAATATTTTAATACGGCTGCCATTCGGCCATGGAGCAGGAAAAGAGGACCGAGATATCCTTGCAAAATCGAGATCTCAATAATTACGTCAGTCGCAGACGCGCCCTGCTTTTGATTCATAGCACAACAGGATCCTGGAACCGGCATAGGGGGGCCAAGAAACCGTCTTTGGATAATCGGAATTCAATTAAACCATTAGCATCCGCGTTTCTCCGACAAGAAGAGAGCAAAGTGGATAAGGGTAGAGGAATTTAATGCGATGGAAGATCGAGCTGCTAAAGAAACCAGTTAAATGGTAGCATCAAAATTCCTTTTCTTTTCATCAAACAACGTCTTTGATCTTCCGCGTAATTCACAAGCATATTTTTCATTACTGGGATAATACAATACGATTTAACGGTGGACATTTTTTCATGGCTCGTTATAAGTACACTGCGTGGCATAATCAACAGATCGCTCATCTGGACAATTTTATTCGCATAAACCAAGCAAATAGAAGCAAATAGATTTTACATGAATCATAAAAGAAGTGCATAGATTAAGCAATGGATATAAAAATCTCAGTGACATAGAACGCGATCTTCTAATTCTTTTAAACAGTATCATTCGCTCATTTAAAAGTAAAATTGCCTGTAAGCATCAGACCTATGAAAGTTGTAATATAAAGACGTATGAAACGTTCAAACAGAGGTTCCTATCGACAAAAGACACGCATTACAATACGTCGTAGAATCATGTTTCTAAACGATATATCTTTGTACCTTAGTCTAATGATCCTGCAGATCATCCTACATCATCGTTAAGGTGCGTAATTCTCTCGGAAAGCGAAAAACCGAAAATTCAATCCAATGCATGGATCAATCTCTTCTCGTTATTACGCGTCATTGATCGTCATTTCCGTCCAGGATCAACCCATAACAGCTCTATTCCTTCGATTCATCAAAGAACACCCGTGATATCGTGGAATGCCGCAAAATGGAGGAACGTAAAGGTCTAAGCTGGCTGACACACCGGCTGGGAAACATTTTTCTGCAGCCCCACGTGTTTATACGTTTTCGTACGGTTAGGGGAGAAAGGTTTCGGCAAGCATCGATATACGTGGCACGAAATTGCAGGGAGAAAGCGAGAGCAGCCAAAGCGGCACGGACGATCGAAAGTGATACACAGAAAGACAAAGAATGTCGACGAGGGAAGAAAGAGAAAGACATCGTACAGGGGTGTATCCTTTTGCCAGCCACCATTCATCATTCTTGATGTCGGATCCGATTCTCATATTGTTCCTCCATACGTGGATAGATAGATTTCTGTCGTCTTTGACGAACATGAAACGCATTCATGCATTCAATACACGTTCTTTCGGCTGATGTAATAAATTGGCAGGACGCAAATCGAAGATGCTTTTTTGCTGTCACTCGAGCGGGTGATGTGAAAGTAGCTTACCGATTTCCTGCGGATCTTCTTATCTTTTTTACTTGGGATTATATCGTTCGATGAAAGGAAATTCTTCTTGTCGTTAAAACTTACAAAAGAAGGAGGTACATTTTATGAATGAAATCAGATTTGCCACGTGAGAATTAATGAATATTAGGATAAATTACAAGTGTTTGGTTAATTCGTGATATATAGGTGGTATTAATTTTCGTCAGTTAGATGAATCTTGTCCTTATTCCATCATTATTATTATTTTTTTTTGTTTTTTAATAAATCGACAAAATAAGATACTGCTCAGTTTTTTCTTATATAGAAACACGAAATTAAAAAATTTTAATAATCGAATAATTTTTAGTTGTAGTTCTAATAATATTTCAATGATTTATATTTGATATATGACATTTAGCATCAAGATACACGCGATTAAAAATTAGAGTTCATTTATCCGAAACGATCTGACCATAACTATTTTACTGTAACGAAAAGACGACGTTCGAATCTTCCAATTTTATATTTCCAATACTTCAGCCGGTTACGATTAATTTTAGAAGGAAGGGAAAATCGTTTTTATGCATTATACCGCGACGCTTATTCCGGTGAAAATAGTGAGGCAGACCGATTTGAATTTCACGAGGCTACGAACGGCTTCGAAATTGAGATATTGAAGGGAGGGTCTACGATTTAAATTACACAGCCTATCTGTACATAATTTATATCCTTGTTTTCTTGGCGCGTTCCGCGGAAAATCCGCGCCTCGCTGGCTACAGCGTCCCAATTTAAATTATCCTGAATAATTCTCGCAATATCCGATCTTTATGGCTCGGAAAATGCGGCCGTCTTTCCGCAGCCTATAACGACATGATTTCCGCCACGACATAATGGTTTTCTTGGTTTAGCGCCCCGGTCTTCTCCGAATCGCAGATCGCCATCGAAATTGAGCTTCTCGGAGCTCGAGTATTTATGTACAGCATTTAAATTAAAAGAAAAAAAATAAAGATTATTCTATTGCACGTAGCTGTAACAATTGTAAAGAATAAAATCGTTTTTCACCATTTCATTCGTAATTTTAGAATGAAATTACATCTTATCGATAATGAACAAACGTCGTTCACGAACTTACTTACACTATCGTGCAATTCCAAAATTGATAAAATCGTCAAATCGAGAGCATCGATAGTCCCGTAAACGAAAACGATCTGGATGATCGTAAATCGATGCACGTTTAGACGTTGTCGAAGAAGAAGCTAGGAATATCGACAAGAAAGGAATGGTGGGATAAACCACAGGGGAATAGTTTGCACAGTCCCGATGGTGCAACCGAACCAGAGATTCGAGTCTGAAGTTGGGATGTGTCTTTGATTAACGACCGCGACACTAGATATATATATAGAGAGAAAGTACGTACCGATCAAAGCCCTCAGACGCACTCGCTAGCACCCCGCTAACAATAAGAAATATCACGTTGGGTAATTTATTATCAATAGCAAAAAACGTGAGCGGCGCATCCGCCGGGACGAAGGGCGCCACTGTCTTCAACCAAACGGTTTCACCGGCCACAGTATTACGAATGGCTCCTATTTATTAAGTATATGACGATCGTCTGCTCCTCGTCCAGCTCTATCCGCGACTGATTCCCTCCACGAGTCGATAAACTGATCATACTTTGAAAATTAGCTGGATCTGAACAGAATTCTTCTTTTCGTAGCAATAACATCCCCTTCAAATTGTATCAAACCTCTACTACACACTATTAACGATGTAACTTGTTTTTCGATCTGGGATATAGAAACCGAATAAATGGAATCGAAAACCAGATGTCTTTGTCTGCTCACAGAATCTATATTTTAATAAATAATAGATCTTAAAGAAAGAATACTTTCTTCCAATGTGATAATTCTCTCTTCAAACGATATCAAACTATTACCGAATTCAATAATTTCTTATTTCTTCACGATTTACGTCTCGTAAGAAAAGAAACTGTTCGTAAGAATAGAAAAAGTAGTAGTCTCTCTCTCTTTCTTTAGACATTATCGATCAAAACAATATTTATTTACAGTATCCAAATCCAGTAGCATATATGTATACCTGCCATTTAAATACATACACGTTGGCTGACGCTATTTTGCCATCCGATAAGGTTCCATCCGTCAACGGAATATTACATTTCCCGGTAAACCAATGATATATCAGCATTCCGCCGGCACAACGAGCCTCGGGGAAAGACATCCTCTCTCCGGTCCAACGGGTGACGTGCCTTCAACCTTGTTCTGGAATCCCAAAGAAAACGAGCCGGGCACGAGATTACATATCGCGGAGAATTTATATTTTAAATCGAGTCACATTAGGAGGCAACGTTCAGACGTTCTCTCTGCCAGCCGGAAGAGAATGCGCGCGAGCTTGCTTTCCTCGCGTCCCATCAAATGTATGTAATAACGTAATAAATAGCCACTTTACGCGGTAGCCACCGTTGGGACATTCTTGTCGAGGGCGCATTATGCTTAATGTTTGACGTCGCCTCCCTTTAACGCCCGTGTCACACATCTCCGTAACACACGCGCGCCTTCTCTCCAACCATTTCCTCCTCCTTCTCTTCTCTTTTCCGCGTAATCCTTTTGTATTTGGATTTCGGATTCCAAGGACGCGGAGGATGGATACGTTGGACGATTCGTTTAATCGCCTTCCTCTGAATGGAACCGTGATTTTCATGCGAGTTTCGCCTTGTTTCAAGAATAAAGGCCACTGTGATTGATGGTACCTTGTTCTGGCAGGAAGATTCTGCTAGTTTTCAATGTCAACGCTGTAGCGTTTGGAAATTCCTCCTTTCTTTTAGCCGTAAGTGAGACTATCTTTTCACTGACGTAGACTCGATCGAGGAACGACTATTTTTACTATTAAGGGCTTTGTCTGCCTTCGATGGTCCCAAGCACGATGTTCTAAAAATGATCGAAGTCGCTTTAGAAGTTTTAGAATCACTCAACTCCGTGCGAACTTGGATTCTTCAATAAGAAAAGTAAGATGCTTGAGCTTCTTCCATGTATCTTCAGTTACGATACGACTAGATCCAAATCGAAGACTATAGAAAAAAATGATAATTATGTAAACCATCGAGAAGCTACATTAATCAGCTTCGTAAATTAAAAAGTATAGAAAAGCGACGATATTCCGAACACTGCTTTCTGTATTTACCTCAGAATTTACTCAGAAGTTGATTTGATCAGTTTACCCTGTAAGAGGATTATATTACTTTAGAAATTAGATGCATGGTGTTACCAGCATCTTCAATACTGCGAATATTATTACCAAGCTCTAATACTCAAGCAAAAGCGAATAGCACCTCCGATCAGTTAATTTAGTGATTCATCCGAACTACAGTTACAGTTTAAGCACCGCGTTGAACAGAGGCAGACAACGCGGGATAACTGCGTTAACTTGGCCCAACTAATTGACTAGCCCGGAGTTTTCCTATGTAAATGTTTGCAAAACTTGTTCTCAAGCAGCTTATACCGGTGACAACTTTTAATCAGTTCCGGTAACGAATTCCACTGTGCTGGCAGCCGCGGTAAAACTCTTATAACCGAGGCAAAAGGGAAAAACGAAAGAGAAGAATAGGAAAATAAAAAGTGGAAGAGAGAGCGAAAGCAAAGTTGCGGAACGTGGAATATATCGAGGCAAAGAGAGATATACGAAGCACGTTTAAGGATGAAAGTTTAGCCAGTTTGGAGAAAGCTGTCGTAAATGTTTCATAAGAAGGACAAAGAGATGGACAAAAGCACAGTTATCTCGCATTATAGTGAGAAAAACTTGAGGAATTAAAGGTTATACATCGATAAATCGGCTGCGAAACAAGCTCGATAAACGCTCGTGAAACATTCATTGAGAAGTATTCTTCGTTCATCAAACTTGCTTCGTCCAACCTTTGAAACCTTTAAAAATACAACAATGTTACGTACAATTTTCTCGATTATAGTAATATTGGTAATTTATCGAAGTATATCGATTACCTCGAAATAATTTATATTTAAGAATTATATTTAAGTAAGAATTGTTTCACGGATCTTGAAATGTAATTTCCACGATAGCGATTTATACGCTTCTAATGTTGAGAATTAAAAAGAAAGGACGTCAAGCATTTTTAAAAATTGGCGATAAAAGGAGAAACTGACGTCCTTCGTCGATTGCGGGTTCTTTTAAGTGGTCGATCATTTTCGAGGAACGAGCTCGTCTGGACAAACGAAAATCGTCGAAGGACAAAAGGGGAGAGGCAATTTGAAGGAGCGCCGCAGACGCAAATGCGTGGAAAGCTCTCCGATCGGCAAGCAACAACGAGCACGAGTATTTTTCGGTCACAAAAGCTTGCACGGTCCGCTTATAAAAGCTCGAACTGTAGTGGGGTGACAAGTACAATGTCTCGTCGTCGGGCAACCTCGCCGAATTTTTACTCCGACCATCAGAACTCACCCTTTTTTTTTCTTTTTTTTGCATCGTCTGCCTGAGCCACCCCCTTCACCCCTTTCGGCTACAGACTGCGTCGCCTCCATTCAATTTGCCAGGTTATTTTTCACCGTAGGCTGTACTTAACGGGCCGTGCGTTTACGTGGACCACGATTTTTCAGCGGTGCAACACGCATCACATGCATTCAGTCTGGACACTCGTCCGACGAGAAGGATATCATCAGTTGGAACGATCCTCTGACGTAAAATGGAAGAATCACCGAGCGATACTTACCGCTAAAACTCGAGCTCCGTGTATCGAATAGAGCTCGATGCTACTACAGTTCGTTTATTCTAATATGACTTTAGGAGATAGTTGTTAACAATGTAACAGCAACAATTGATTATCAAGTAGTTGATGTAGGTTCGTCAGAGTCGAATTATCCTTTATCTTATCTATTTATGCAATGTATTAATTATTATATATATGTGTAATATTTTCCTTTACACTATTTATTATTATTGATCATTATCCCTTTTAGGGGTCATAGTATTATTTGTTATTTCACTCTTCTCGCTCTTATGATTTTTCATTATTAAAACACAAATCACTTCGATCTATCGTACTGACCTAATTTCTCTTCCTACGACTTCGATTTGTTTCTTGAGACGAAAACTTGGTCCACGCGAAGGACTTTTGTAACTATTCAATGAGACTACAGTGGAACTTGGTCTGTTTGAAGGGAATTTCAATTAATTCCTGATTAAACGAACTGCCAATCGAATCCACTTATTTTAATATGAATTTCTATCATATATTTGAACGAAAGTCACAGGTAACGATGAGAATCAGCGTACATCTACCATATGAACTCCAATTACATTAATTATTCGTTATAATAGACGCGTATAGGATAATTAGTTACACAAACTATAAACTCTACCATAGTAGTTTCTATAAGTAGTCTATTTCCTTCTCGTCATGCTTCTTACAGCCAGAAAATTTGACCCTGTCACAAGGGGTAGCGAAACGAAGGCGCGACGGTGCGCTAAGAAAACGTGTGCGCGTATGCGCTGGTAAATGCACGTGCGCGCGGAACTCGCGAAATATTTTACAATTACTGCGAAATCCATTAAGGTAAACCGAAACAACGTCGCGTACGAAAGGCTCTCCAAGGCTACACGGTCTACGTGTGAACGCACAGTACCAGAAATTCAGGATGCACCGGGAACTTCTTGCCAAGTTATACGGTCTCCTCTTCGTCCTTGTAGTAAAGCAAATCCCGCCTCGGAGGTGGTCGCCGAAACACGCCCCGGGTAACCTCTCTTATTTATTTATTTATTTCGAGACACCATGGATGCACCTATAAACCTCATTTTGCGATTCATTGCTGCGTTTCTGCAAACGAAACTGCAACCACCTTATATCTTTCTTCATTATTATTATTATTTCATTCGCATTATTTTATCTGTATTATTATTATTATTATTATTATTACTACTATATCATTCTGCCGTTATTGAGCTACCTTTTTGATTATCGAGAACAATCAATGTTTGCTAATATCGACGCGATGATTTAATTACTTCTGGCAGAAGCATTAGCTAAGGTAAATATCGTTACTTCTATAATTACTCTGGATTTCATATAAGTTATGCAATTATACAGACTCGCTCTCTTCTTCATCGTCAAGACTGGTATTGCTAAGAGAAAATTCAGGGAAGCAATGATAATACATCGGTCAGTAACACTCTCTTCAAAACTGATATTAATGTTATAACGCGACTATTGTGTTGGCTATCGAAGAAAGATAAGCGTTCTTCTCTGTTCTGTTTTAAAGTAATCGCAGACTACTCGCTTGTTGACGATTGTTCTGAACGTGCAACAAGGTATACCAAAGAGTAGAATCAGGAAAAAGAAACTCTAATGTTCCCAGTTATTCGTATCTGCTTCTTTATTTTAACTATTTCGGTGGAGCGGAAAATCAAGCTGCATGTGCGGTATTATTAGCACATCCAATTACGAACATGACGTAGCAATAAAAATCCATTTCACTCGGCAAAAGCACATAGTTCGTACAGCTTTCAGCCAAAATCGTAATCATGATCTTCCCGAGGCCATCGGTAACACGCTCCGCGTAAAATCAGCGTGTTAACGATCGCGATTCAAGAGATTTTCCTACGATAGTATCCAAAATGAAACTTAGCCTGATAATAATATCTAGCACTGGCGCAACGCCGGGAGAAAGTCTCGAAAGGAGGGTTGGGGACAGGCTAAGATACGACATTCGTGCTGTGGTTTTAACTCCCTGTTATGAGATTGCCAGATTCAAGGGAACTCTATCTGTTCGTACGTGTGCTCGTTGGATGGTCGTGAGAATGCACGCGTACTTGTGCCTACCTGAGCATGTATTACAAGGAAACATGGGCCTGAAACACGCACCCTTCGAAATCACACGGAGTCGCGCCCTGGAAACTAACTGCAGGAAATACCAAGGGTCGTCTGACATCCGAAAGATACAGAGATAAACTCGTTGTGTGGCCTACGAGGTACGGGAACGTGTGTGTCTGTAACCACGTCTCCGCGCTTCCTCCGTGTATTCGCGGATGAATGGTACGTTAGCTAGATAGCGTACACTTGGCTTAAACACCCGAGCATCCAACGAGGAAAACTTTTGCTTCGACCAATGTTTCGATGCTCCCCCCAAAAACCAACAATTTTTCGGCTAACCAACGCGTCTTTGTGTTCGACACTTAGGAGTTGGCGTTATCTAGCTACGCGAAACGCGTTAGTAGCACGATCCGTGGTGATTTAACTCTTTATTCGGAGTTTTCAGCAGATATAAGGAAATAAGTTGCACTTGATTATACGTTTTTTATTGTAGCGCGAAAAATAGGAGACGTTGGTTACTCGTGGTCATTTTAAGCCTAGAGTTTCGTAGAAGTTACGTCTCCGCTAGCTAATTCGATCGAAGGTAGTAGATTCCTTTCTCAGCTGGATCATATGGGATTGAATAGATAAATGTCTATTTAGTATGAAAATACATGACGTTTTTAATGTATCATTACGAATATCTTCATACTACGTTGAACAGAAAATTTGGAAGAAAATATTGCTAAGGAGATTTGGAGATAGAGAGTTACAGGGGATCGAGAGAGATATTGTCAGACACAGACAGGATAATTCTACATACAGTATGCAAACGTTAAAACTAAGCAAATGTTACTGAATAAAAGCAAAAACACATTCATATTGAAAAATCTACTAGTTCTAAAATAAGTAAAAATATCTACTTACTTTGGCCAAATGTATATTTCGAAGAAATTGCATGTGGTTCAAGTTTTCTTTAAAGAGACATTTCACATCCACCAAGTTGATGCGATATCGAATGGAAAAGAACGCAGAGGAGGCGAGGAGAGATTCAAGAGAATCTGCGGGAATAAAAGGGAAATGTATGGAAGGAAAGATCTAATTTGTTCCTGTCGGGTCTGTTTTCGGTTTGGGAGGTGGTTACGGGAGTGGGAGGAGATGGTCGACGAGGCGAAATTAATATTCATAAGCGTCCAAAAAGGTCTCCAGGGCGGGGTCAACTTACATGTATCTTTCGCTACTGACCCTGGCTACCGAGGCGATAACGGTCAGGAATTAAAATACTACTCAGGCCAGGTTTTAACCCTTCTTCGTTGTTCGAGATACGCGTGCGGATACACCATGGTGCAGGTCCCCGCGACTGTCTGATTTCGTTTCTTGAAACTTGCCCGGCTACCCGTCTCGCTATGATCCTCGACGCTTTCCATTCTTGTTCCTCGAAATGTAAATCCAGACTAAATGCGCCACCAGGGAGAACAATCGTGGCCGTTGCAAATTGGTTCCGAGAACCGTGAGTTTCAACTTTTCGGCGCTGGCGAAGGCTACAGGATCTCGTAGTTCACCGCAAACCGTGGTTTAGTCTCACAGTTAGACTTTACGGATCGTTTTTGTTACACGTAGTAACGTTGCGTCGGAAGAAGTCAGCGTTCTTAGGATAAAGCTAAGACGTCCTTAAAATGATAAATGGTTTAAAATCAAGATTAAGTTGCTTTCTTATAATACAACGATGAAATTCTTCGGATAGTCGAACGAGTCAAATTATTATTCAAAGACAAATCGATTAGTTCAACGAAATAATGAACATACGAAGTGTTATGCTGTAGCGAAAGAGCTTAGTAATCGATGAACTTATACTATTTGTAACTGGAAACAATCCGGAAGCCATCGTGAACTGGAAGGCAAAAATTATGCATTGACGAGTAAGTAGATTCTTTGCTATTAGAATTCATAAAGAATAACAAAGATATTTACTGGCAATAATCCAACAGCGTTCAATTTTACTTGGAAGGAAAGAAAATTTATCAATGACCAGCTCCAAGTAGATTGATAGATGTGGATCGCAGTAACATTCAAGAATGACCTTCGACCAACAGGAAAAATAATCCTCTCGATATGTAACGCATCTAGCTGAGCATCTAGGAGAGTACGACAGCAAATATCATTAATCGACTGAGTCATTAAAGCGACATGGCATAGGCAGACCAACGAGGACGTCTCGAAGACACAAGCGAAGGTGGATGAGCTGGCACTTCCTGACGGTATACAATTAGTCGTCGAGTATTAATCCTGCTCGGTAGCCGTTACCCGACAGGATATTATGGTCCCGCAGGCAGTAACAATGAGGATTATATGAGGGAAAACGCTTCGATAGCGTTTCTAATACAAGCTGTAGCCAAGGTGGTGGTAGTTACACACAGGGCGAGGCCTCGTTCTCGTAAACGTTCGCCCACGAACTGACTTAACTTGCCTGGCAATAATAAAATGATATAGGAGGCGAAATATGCATTTAAATTATCGCCCCGCGATAATAATTTGCATACCGCCGCGGCACCTCTCTCTACACCACTTCGATGCCGCCGGTTCGCTTAGTTTAGCCCCGTTTAATTTAAATAATACTTCTCAGCGCGGGGGAGCACAGCTCTGCCAAGATATACATAAAATCGCCATAACATTGTAAATTATAACTGATACGGCTTATATCGCGAGAAGGGAGAGGGAAAGGGAAAGAGATAGGCGAAAGACTCTTCTTCTCCTTCGCCTCCTTTCTCTCGTCCTTCTAAGTTACTACCATACCTTCTTCGTTTCCGAGTGACGTCCTGCCGCGTCCAGAACGCTTCCCAACGATTATGACACCTGTGATGATTTTAATTGATTGAATTACCACGCTTCAAATTCCGCTAATCCCGCAATTACGTCTGTAAACTTTAAGCCACCTACTTGACACGTCAACGTATTTGTTTAGCCTCGTTCACGTTCTCTAGATACGTGCGTTGTGTTTTATTAAAAACGAATACGATCGATGATTGAATAAGTTTTATTCCAGACACGCGAAAACAGCTGTAAAATTTGCATGTTGAAAACACTCTTCTGTATCATACC
The DNA here is from genome assembly GCF_011952255.1 of Bombus vosnesenskii. Classification (NCBI taxonomy): domain Eukaryota; kingdom Metazoa; phylum Arthropoda; class Insecta; order Hymenoptera; family Apidae; genus Bombus; species Bombus vosnesenskii. Next base: position 1,109,448 of record NW_022882923.1, read on the forward strand.
CAATGTCTCGATAATTATTATATTCGGAAGAATGGTTTAAATGTGCTTTGTTTTTCAATTTATCTTTTTCTCTTAATTTTTCTTAATTTTATCGATATTGAACTCACTGAAAATAATCCTTCAAACGTAAACACGTAACTCTGATTTCGCCAAAAAATATGAATAACCCTTTCGCATTAAATGGTTGTCTTAAAAAGTACACAGTATAGAGATGTCTAAACACACAGATATTTAGTTATAGTTATGAGAACTGTATACATATTATTTCCTATTATCTGTTTCCTGCGTTGTAAAAAAGGCTGAATACTTTGGTGAGAAAACTTGCTTGAGTCTTGGCGATAAAATATGGCCAGTGCGCAATAAGTTTGCCGTAATGATTCTAATAAGCTAACGAAGGGAATTCCGAATTTAAACGCGGCCATAATTCTAACGGTAATGACGTAATAAAATTCCATATATCTGGTATCAATAAAGGGAGCATATTTGTCATTTCTAGCCGCGGTTGCACACGGCAGGCCGTTTATCCACCGACGAAATCATCCGAATAGCTATTCCGAATGCTAATAACAATCGTAAGTCATCTTTGCACGGACAGAAAGCGTTTCTCGTTTCACGTCGATTACTTTCGCCAGCCAGGAGAACTCGAGAGACGCGGTACGAAAAGAAAATTAATAATCGCCACCATCGGTTCGAAGAAACTCGAATTCTATGGTAATCAAATGAAATTCTGCCCACCATCTATGGAACGTAATATGAACGTGATCTCATGGCTCTTCTCTGCTGGACGGAATACCGTCGCTTATTTTATCTATCGTAAATGAGAGAAAAATATGCGACTATGGGGTGCTATCTTCTTTCAAACAAGTCATTTCAGTCATTATTCATCGCAGGTTGATAAATAAATCGTTTTATCTTTGGGAACTTTTGTGAGATAATCGATAGAATTTTATAATGATTAGTTGTGTCATAAACATTTTTGATACTTTGTTATATCTTCTTACGATATTAATTTTATTAACGCGAACGACATAATTCTTTTTATATTGTGAAAATCATTAGTCGAAAATTGCGACTCTGATCGAGCTCATCCTAGTTATTCCAAAAGAATGATCCAGAATTTCTTTCAACCTTTGTACTATGATAAATAACGTGAACGAATGATATTCGACAAAATGGCATTTTTGCAACTTCTAAAACTCTCGACTCGTACAAATGTAATCGAAAAATGAAATCCGAAAGTAATAGACGAATCTATGCAACAAGACGTGCTATGGAACAAATAATAGACCACACTGTGCAACATGATTTACTTTGTCCAAACACGCACGAGCTTTGTACATTTCTACAATCCAAACGATAATTCGAAGCTCCTGCACTATGAATAAATAATAAGTAAATACAAAATGCACAAGGTGTATCGGTTTCGAACAGGTCAAACTGTAATACGAAAGTCCGATAGAGATATGTATTTTATCACGAGAAAGAGCATGAGAAAGTGCAAGCTCGTTGATGGAGCCAGAGCTGGTGGTGGCGGTCCATCGTCGTGCCAGCCGGACCGCGCAATTCCGCAAAGTATGCAGATCTAAGAATTCAAATGGCCGCCCTATAGCGGCCGTAAAATAGCGGACAATCGCGCTCGTAAACCACTATATTAAAATTCTATATCATCCCCCCATAGCTGGACCACCACCGATGATATCATTCCTCTGTGCTGCTGCTCTGCGTCCTTTCGTTCCTCTCCGGTATCCGAGCTGATGTCCGTCCGGCATAACCTTCCCACCTACCGATCTTTACATTGTACGGAGTTTGCGAGCATTCGTTCACGTTTATGCTTATACTGCGCTCATGCGTGCGTACATTGGCGCCTCGTGGCTGCTCTGGATACTTTCACCCAGGCATAAACCACGTATCCACGTATGAAGATACATACGTAGATATGTACAGTACAGTGGCCACAAAAAGTATTTGCACAGCACTGCATTTATTGTTGCATTTATATGCTAGTTGTTAATTGGATCCAACTATGGTAAATTCGTATCATTTGGTAGTTTCACTCGTCGAAACGCTTGTACCGCTTACGTTGAACAATTATTGAAACGAGTTAATAATTACGAAAGGTTCTGAATTTCTGTTTCGATCTTCCCTTTTTTTTCTCTTTTTCCTTTTCCTTTTTTTAGCAGTTTTTACACACTTGATACGTTCATTCTCCGCGAATGGAAGGCTTGACTCGGAGATGTTTTATCACCTTCTTGTCTACTGACTTTTATATTCCTTTTATATCGTGACCATTCGTCGGACGTGGACATTCTCCTTTATGTATCTATCTCTCGCTAGAAACATCGACGCCAGGATTCTTGATCGTTGGACAAAAGTAGCCACGCATCTCCTCTGACAGAAGTTACGTTAGAAACGTACAAATACAGGAATATTTGGTATTCAAAGTGAAACTTTTGATGCGAGCGAGCAGTTCTGCTAACATTTAAACCGCGACAAGCGTAAAGACATATTGTTGTAGCGTAACAAGAAACCGTCGGATTTTGGTGGAATGAAAAAGAGGGATATGGCAATCCCGCGTAGCCATAACGCGAGCCAGTCGGCCGAGCAAAGATGGCAAACGAGGACCTTAGCCGAATAATGCAAAACAAACCTCATTTGAGATATAGTCTGGCATTTGTCCATATTAAGGTGTGCTACAAGGGTGCCGCGGCGTTTTCGTTTCAACCGTATGTATGCGTGAGCGTACGCTTTGAAATTATATAGCGAGAGCATCAGTCGTCGTTAGTCAGCTCATGCCGCATTCCGTTGTTAACTATGTGTATCTTGAGCACCCGTTACGTACCCATTTATCAGTGAGTTCCTTCATACGCGTTATTTTCCACGTTAAGATGCACAGCTTCACAGGCGATATTTCACCCCGCTCTGACATATCGTCTCTGAATTCGTCGCTTTGTCGCTTTCCAGAAATCGAAAAAATTTCCCTATGCGAATATTTTCTATATTTGCGGAAGACATTGCTACGATATTTTTCATTTACGCGCGCAAACTTTTTCAAATAAAATTTGACTTATTCGCACGCGTAAAGAAAAGATATAGTGGTACAATGTTTGCGGAGTTAAAAAATTTATTTTCTTGCAAATGAAATCTTAATTTTTCGGTTGTATGAATCTGTATTACGGAAAACGTAATTCACCGTCCAGAAACTGAGAAAGATAATCTATCGTCCGTGGAACAATTGCGATTAAACGGAGAATATCGTTATGTATTCGACCGAGTAAGGAAATTCCGACTCGTCATTGTCTCGCAGCCAGACTTTCATCGTAAGCGACACACGCAACTTTATATTAAGCCTAAGTTCTAAACTAATAAGACAACAACCACGGTAGGACGATCAGGGAGAACCGGAAGGGGTAGAGCAGCGCGAGAAGGGTTCAAGTTTAGCTGCGAGGCTACGAAGCGGGTCACCGATTACGACGTTGATCGTTTATGAGAGAGAACCAAATTGGATAAGTTCAAGCAGCTTCTTCCCTCTGACTACTTAGACCATTACTCTCCAAGAATTTCAATTAGGCATGATTTTCGAATTTACAAATCCTCCAGGCATTTTGAACGAGCTACAAGACCTTGTTACGAGACTGCAAGATACGTTAACCCTTTGCGCACTTCTGTACCGAACTATTCGCAGGCAAAAGTTTCGTTTCGAAACGATGAGAACAATACGAGAAACGATTTTTCACGTTACGTATACAAAAGGTTAAATCTCAGAGATCGTAAGTATTTTGCAAATAAATTCTCGTACGTAGCAGTGACTTGGTAATAAAACAAAGAGGATCGTAGAAACGAGTTTTCAATGTTACAGCTCGGCTGATTATTCGATACAATGCAAAATTTAAATTGGAGAGCCCTAACAAACATATTATTATCACGAAAAAACGTATTCTTTTAAGACAATAAATTTCCTTTAGCCACGCTGGAAATTATTTATGACCCAGTATTTCACCGATTCTGAAACTGACTTACCAGATTGCTAGTTGGCTAATCCTCGACAAAGTAGAATAAGACAATCCACTCGAGGCGACAGTAGACGTTGCAGGAGGACAGCAAGCAACACCCGGTATACGCGTCGTTTTCACAGAGAAAGAGGTGGAGGGAGGCCCGTTAGGTGGTCGACGTCGGGCGTAAATTTGCATTGAACGAAATGAGGCGCTATGGGGCATTCCAGTCCGAAGTTAATAGCTTCCCAACGATTAACTGTATCCCTCCACCCAGCGTGTCTACCCGGCCTGTTCCTCTCTTTCCCCATGGCCGTTCATTCGACGCGTCGTGCCTGTTCATTCTGTCCCTTTTCTTCGAACCTTCCCTCCCACCCTTTTCATCCTCTCCCTTCTCTTTCTCCGCGTTCATCCTTCTTCCCCTCGCATCGCCCTCGTCACATCGTACTTACCTATATCGTCCCTTCTAATAATATATGTTCCAAAGGTTGCGAAATAACTGACTTCGAGCCGAGTCAGCCTATCTAATCGATGATCCCTTGTTTCTCCATATTAAAATCGTGACGTCACATTTTTTCCTCTCCCTCCCTCTCATTTGATCGTAGAATTTCTTTGATCGAACTTCGATCAGAGGATTTTTATAGAGGCGTATAAATAGAACGTTTGACATTACAAGATGTTCAAGAATCGCGTGCAGTTAGTAGGTGCGAAAGGCGGTGCCTACCGCGGCCACAGCCAATAGTTTCCAGGCACGGAAAGGCGCCACGGGGGTTATAGGGCATAATTTAGTGGACAGTTTGATATACAAACAATCTTTAATGAAATTCTTGGTGTTCATTAATAACGCATTACAGCCTCGTGCGACACTGGCGCCGGTGTCGGCATCGGTACCCGGGTACCCTCACCCCTTTTACTCCTCATACTCCGTTTTCCTAGCCACCCTCCTCTCCTCCATCGTGATGTCCTCCTCCGACACCCTTTATCCACCCTACTTTCTACCGATCTTTCCTCTCTTTTTGCTCCGAAGCTTGACACGTTTCGTCTCTATGCAACGAATTTCACTCGTTTCTAAGCGAATGAATTGAGTTCAGCCTGCGGTTGATAGCCGCAAATTTAGGGAAATTGTCCGATATCTGTTATTAAATATTATAACGTAGATGATGCTCCACATATTAAGCTCATATTACAGTCCCTAATTAATGGATTTCCAACTTGAAGATAAAGAGATTTTCAAACGACAAGAGAGTTCCACCATCTCTCACAATTGCGCTGATTTTGTCGTTAGCATAGAAAAATCAATTTTATCGTCGTTATATTTTATTAACACAGTTGTAACAATCATAAAGATACGTGATTTTGTAATTGAATTACATGCTGTCAAACGTAAACAAATATCAGGATTCAGTTTCCAACACTGGTATATTTCAAACATATTCCTTTAAACACAATTTACGTACACTCCATGTACATTTGTCCACAGTCTATTGATCATTTGTATTTTAAGGATTACCACTTCGTACAAACCTCGTGTATCTCGTATCGGTCGATCGCAAACGAGAACGATACAGCGGGTTAAGTAAGAAACGCGGGAATCCAAACAAAATGACACGCGATTAATTTCTCGCCACCGATGGGACAGTGACGAAGGCTAATAGGATTTCCGGTGCAACGGTGAAACAGCAGTTCGTTTCGGGGTGGACGATACCGCTGGCTACGGTTAATGAATCGACGTAATCAGGGGGATGGGCGTTCGGGGGTAGGTCGAGCGACGAATGACAATCGAGTTTTGTATTAATGTCCGACTATGCCGCACCCATGGTCCCTACGCGCCGCGTACGACACTCACCATCAGCCTGATCGTTCGTTTAATCAACCGAGCCGCTAACACGATTAACTTATTGCGTATTCCCGTCATTCCGCGTACGTGAGCCACGAATCAACGATACACAAACGCGATACCCCATTATACCGTCGTTCTATTCTATCCGGTTCTCTTTATCTGGCTACCCGGTTTTGTTTCTTCGTCTCAGTTTACCCACCTGTCGCGTTGCGTTACGTGTACCCGTCATTTCAGCGAATCATCGGGCGGATTCCCTGTACGATTTGATCCAGCTGATTTTACTATTTTCTAATTAAACGTTATGAACACTCTCGCTTTTGTCTTGGGTCATCGATATTATAACGGTGATCTTGTCGCTTTTTAATTGAGAAGCTCGAAGGGGAAAGCATGCTTTGGCTTTTTGCATCGTTAATTAGCTCGTACAATTTAGCTTCCATTCGACCACGGTAGCAGTATGATGTATATTTTACTGATCAGAATCGTGTTAAAAATCCTTAACGTTGGAAAGAAACAGATATAATAGAAGCAAATAACAAAAGATCATTTTAAAAGACTTATTAACCCTTTGGATTGTGATTTAAGTATCTTATTAATCCTTTGACTGCCGGGTAAAATAGCCGAATGTAATTAAATGCAAATGTCGAATAATTTTAATTTCTCTTAATAATTATTCCTTATATAATATATTTAAATGCAGCGGAGGTATAAGCCAACATCGTATCACGAACAATAATATTTTGTTCCTTTTTTAAACCTTCTCCATCTATACGTTTAGCATAACAAACGACACATTGTATTTGTAAATTCCTTTTTCTCTGACTCGCTAGTAATATTTCTATGAAATGTCTTTCCATTAAACGCGAAATGCAACAAAGTAAGAGTGCATTTGCTTGCAGACATTTGATATGTTTTTTCTTTGCTTTACAATATATCATTGTATTTGAATCATTCTTCATAAAATAGACTGTTTATTTTAAACATCTTAGCTTGCTCGTACGTTATACCTTTCACGTTTCTTGTACATATTATATATGGATCAAACACTAGAAGAGTTAACAAGTTTATCCTTCGATGAACTTTTTTTCGTGCATTAATATTGTCTCAGAGTAAATTGAAGAACGCAAAGTCTACGAGGAATGAAAAGTTTTCTCCATATTCGAAAAAGAATAAACCTTCCACTACAAAAAACATTTTTTCATTTCAATCCATAACATTTCCTCGGATAATTTCTGTGCTTTTCTACCGCATAAATTATTACGACAAACTATATAAATCCTATTTCAGTTACTAAAATTGTAAAGCTTTCGTATTCTTATAAAAAAAAGTCTATAGCTTGTAACCTGTCCATTCGCTGATATCGATAATTAATTAATCACAGTACAAGAGGATCAATATTTCAGTATTTCACAAAAACCTGAACACTCTGGTATTGCCAAAAACTACCTGTACGTCGTTTACAATTTTTATCTTTCATCAATCGCGTCGCAAAATTTTTCAACGACTCGTTTCGGCGAGGTTTCCCGTTCGCAATCTCTTTTCGCGCCAGCAATTCGCATTAATCTTGAAACTTAACAAGCACGGAATCCATTCAACGGCAAGAAGAAGACCGAAAAGAAGAGGAAGGAAAACAAAGGATCGTGAATAAGTGTGTACGTCGGATTTTAAGAAACCGTGACAAGACTTAAGACGTCCGGCTGACTGACATTTAACAGAAACGTGAAACACCGGAGTTAATGCTGCCAGAGTTGGTAACAAGTGCGAGAGGGAGAAAGAGAGACGCTGAAGAGGATGTTGCAAAGAAAGGAGGGAGAAAGAGGGTCAGGGAATGGATGTGTTCACATTATACCCTCTGTTCTTTTAATTTCTTCAAAGGACTCCTCTCCCGCGACACCTTCCTCCTTGCTTGGCAGCCTCAGCTCCCGAATTAATAAGGCGTCGACGATGTGACGTCTTTTTTCTTTTCACCCCTGGATGGGACAGCAGACAGCTACCAAAGTGAATGAGAACTCTCGCTGAGAGGATAACGGAGGGAGAGAGCACTCTCTTACTGGTACTTAACAGCGCGATGAGATGAGCTGCCGTTAATAAATGTGTTTCTAACTGCAAGAAAGCGAGAGGGGGGCTGCCTCTCTCTTTCTCTCTTCCTCGTTCCCTCTTCTCTAGTTTTCTTTCCTGCTTTCTCGCGTTGCGTGCCACCAAGGTCCCCAGAGAATAAGTCTTAATGAGAAGGAAACTTTTAAACGCACTAGACTCTGCCTTTTCTTCGTTGATGCTACGGTGCGCTTAGCTTCGCACTTTTACTCCCCCGCAAATCAAACACGATGGCAGGGAGAACTTCACCGAGGCCATTCTCATTGAGGAACGATTTTATTACTCGGCATGTTTCGTAGCAAAATGAACAAACAGTATACTGGTTGTCGTAAATGTAGAAGAAATTTGTTAGTCAATTATGTAGAGTATTGCGATGGATCGGTTTGTAAGAATAATTCTATGCAGCTGACATCTGCTAAAAGTAGATACGATTATACAAATTCTATATTCTTATGAAAATATCTCCTTGGAAATATCGAAATGAATTAAATAATTAGCTACTTAATTTTACATCGTAAAGAAAATATTTGTAAAGTAGTCTTCGTTTGTCTGTAAATATCGTATCTTTAAAAGCTTAACAAGCATATAAAATACAAATCACGTATCAAAGATCGGTATAAGAAAAAGGAAAATCGTAAAAACATTCGTTTCGCTATTTAGTCGTTTAGCTTTTAACGACACAATTTTTTTTTAAACGTCACCCTAACCAGCCTCTGTTCGTTCCCATGGTTGCTGTCGTAGGCATTGAAAGAACGATGGAAGAAGTACATTCGATACCATTGGTCCTCGTTCATCGTCTTGGCAAAAACTACCCTCGGGTAAAAAAATAATTGCCCCTTGATACACGCCGATACCCCATCTGCGGGGCTGCCAGCCTGTAATGATGTTCGCGTTCGCGAACTTACTTCGAAATTAAATATCGAGGCGAAAGAGGGTGGCGAAGGGTGGCGCGGCAAGGGGATGTTAAAGAGAAATCCCGACAGTGAGGGTGGTGGCAGGGGTGAAGGAGGCTTGTCGTACACCTGCCCTTTTCCCGGACCATCGTGATAAAAATCAAACTGGAAAACAAACGAGGAGCAGGATCGTATTATAAAGTTTATTAATCGATAGACGATGCGCGGAGAGGGTGGAACTGGAATTTCAGGGGTCGCCGGAAATATCTCGTTACGGATGAAAATTAAAATTGTAATACCGACGAAGGTACGAACGATCAAACTTTTATCTAATTCTACTTAACGTTTATTGGTCTTGTGCATTTTGTTTTTATTTGTTCTCTTTTTCTCGATGGCAGCGAGTAGCAGTGGTTTGTCTGAAAGGGATGAGACAATAATTATTCCTTATAAGAATACAACTTTTTATTGAATCGAAGATACAAATGATTAAACTTTTATTCATCGTTTCTATTCGTCGTTTATTAACCTTTCGAATTCTTTCGTTTCTATTTAGTTTGATCTTTCATTTTTATTTTTTTTTTTTATTAATTGTTATTTTTCGTATGATTCCAGAAACTTAGACCTACCGATATTCCGATCTTCGAAATAAAGAATCTATTAATTAACGAGACTGGCACGCAACTGGCATTGTGGGGCAATCTAGGCTTAGTTCTCATGGAGCTTCCCAAACGTTGGGGCAAGGATGCCATGTTTCAAGGTGGAAAAGAAGAAATACTCTGCATGTAAGTAACAATCAAACCTAAATCGTCGACAAATGTTCTTAAAACCCCATAAAACTCATTTTGACGCAATAATTCGTCTATTAAATTCGCGTATATCATGTACTTAAGTATATGTATAGTGCACATAGAGGTTTCGTCGAAATAGAAATAGCGGTAAACAAAAAACGTATCCGTTCATTCAGAGTTGTAGGAAAATCCGTGCAGCAAATACGCGAAATCAATCTCCGAGAATGGAGAGAGAAGTTTACAGACGAAGAAATCCGGCTCCTAAAAACCGAGATAAGGTAGACCGCGAATAATAAATCGCACTATCTGGCTTCCTGCACCTCCGTGGCTCCTGTGGGCGTCCTAATATCCTGTAATTAAGAGGGTGTTACGATGACGCCCGAACCCCTTTGGCCTCCCTCTTATGGAATTAAGGTGGCTTTACTCGGTTAGTTTTCAAAAGTTCCAGCCTCGGAAAGCACCGCTGAATACTAACCGCCTCATCAACGACACATGCCACCAAGACTACTGCCTCGTGTAACATTACCCTCCGCGCCCGCCTCTGTCACTTCTCCGCATCTTCGCGTACTCCTGTCTAATCTTTCGGGTGATTAGAACCTCGCGCAATTAGCCACAAGCTTCAAGATTATGCCTCAACCATCTCTTACCTTTCTTTTTCTAATACCACTCGCTCAATCGAATTTTTATTTTTGCCAATGTCGTCATAAGTGCTCTGCTACATATAAAACTACCTTGCTCGTGATGACGTTCAAAGAAGAGTTTACATGTGTATATATACATATATATGTCGGAGATGAAAGAACACCGGAGCCTTTGGAATTTTGGATAATCCCGCAACATTGTAACCTAGAGTCTACTATAGCTGTAATTGAACAATTGTAGTTATTCAATCCGATTGTAATTGTTCGAGAGTTGTGATAATGAGCTTGAGCTCGAGGCGACAGTCAGTCGCCGAACGTGGCCGCGGTCACGGGATGAACGCTTTGTCTAACAAAGGTATGGAGTAATTCTATAACTCTCCTTAAAAGAAATATTCGTGGCGACACGCGACAGTAAACATTCCAACGGTTTCTGTCCCGTGGCTCTCCACACGCAGACCCTATTCTTCGAGTAAGATTATTTTATTTTATTTTATTTATTTGTTGAAATTACAATCAATTCTCGCGTTGAGAATTTTCAGTAATTTTTCTGGCGTGGCGCAGTGACATGGCTGTTTATTTACAATAAATTAATACTTATTATAGATAGGTATAATTTATAAGTATTATAAGTAAGTGCATATGCTTAATTTGGATAATTAAATGAATCTAACGTTTAGGTCTAGCGGGTAGTGCCTCTTCAGCCTGCGAATCTGGTCCGTCGTATCGAGTAGTCCAGTGATTAGGGGGTTTCGGTGTTTGTTGATTCTTTTGCTGTATCTGTCGCTACTTCGAGTAAGATGATTGCCAGATGTCGATGCGTCTCCGCAGTACATGTTCGGCTAGCCCGAGGGCCCGTTATAAATCTTAAGGTTTAGTTAACTAAAGTCCTTCAAACAGACAAACAGTCTTTGTCCCAACTACGGGAAGATAGGGGAGACATATTTTTCAACGAACGGCGTCTCCCACTAGCAACTTTCCCTCGAGGGCGGCTAGCATCTTTTTCTAACCACCGATATGGAGATTGACCAATTAGCAGCAACGCCAATTTCTCTTACTTTCTGAACGAAGGCTCTTCTCGACGAATCCGATGATCTCGTATCCTTAGACACACCCCATTATAGTTTTCCTCTGTGGCATCATCGGGACGGGAAAGGCATTCTCGCTCGCGATCTCATTGATGAAAGGAGTAACTCTTTACGATCAGTGAATATTACGCGTCCGACTTAGATTTTGTGAGTACGTTCATCTATCATCCCGTCGACCGCGGATTCGTTATTGAATCTAGGATCATTGTCATTAGTTTCTCGAGTACCTAACTACCGCGGTTACTTGTCCGGTTCTATAATAATCGTATTTGCACTAGTCAATGTCTTCTCTATTGCGTAACGACAACGTGTAACCCAAACGAAGATTCGTTTCACGCCCCTAACCCTAATTCTAATGTAAACCCGACATATATATGTGTGTGTATATGTATATATGTAAGAACAGGAATTTTTAACGATTGTTCATTGCAAGTGAGATTCGAGAAGAGAGTTTCGAATTTGGGTATGAAGGAAGAAAACATGGTCGTCTAATTAAAATTTAGAATAGTTGTGAATGTCTACATGCGTTCGGGATGTCTGCGTAATTTATCTGGAATTAACGAAAGAGATGGCAAAATAGAAGAAGATCTTCTCCATATCACTGAGAATAAGAGAGATATCAAAGACGGTTGGAGTTATTACATTACCTTGTATATTATTCTTTAACATCATGACCGATTACCTTTCTCATATATTGTGAAACAAGCGCAGAAAAAAGCACATCGGCCAACTCCAACAATTAAAAAATGGAAACATCGCAAATATTTTGTTGTTTAAGATTTACCTTAGAATTTACTATCGTTTCTAGCGATTTTACTGCGATAAGTAGCGATCATATGTCGCTTGGCTTCCAAGAAGCTGAAATATCACTTGGCAGCATCTAGAAGAGCGGGCCAGCAACGAGACAAGCGTAAGATATCGCAAGGGGACGAACGGAAGGAAAATTCAAATTAATTTGAATTACGATGGACGACGATGCTACTTAATTCAACGTGGTAAAAGGGTAGCCGTTCGCTCCAAGTTGTCTTTTGCATTATAATTTCATAATAAGTCCAGCCTGGAATAAATGCATTACCTTCCTGCCGACTTCCCGCTAATTCATAATTCCCAAGTTTTTCCGGAAACGAACGAAAACGTTTAGCCCCATGAACCGCGTGGGCCAACCTGAACAAACTGGTCAAATTAAGAGCGGCAGTTTATGCTAAAGTTTTTTCGTTATTTCACTTAAGCGATTCTACCTTGGTACCGCGACACAGAGCCGCCGTAGCGCCGAGGATCGAGGGAATTTATAAGAACGCACGCGTAACCCCCTCCGGTTAAATGTATGGCGGAAAAGAGCCGCGGAACAGTTTGTAAGAGAGTCGCGGCCATTAGAACGAATCTCAGGGATTTAATGTCTCCTTCCTTCCAGTCGGCTTAAACACAGCTAAATGGAGTTTATGCATTATTGCCCGTGAAACTTCCACCACCGCGGACAGATATTTGCTCTCTCCCAAAGAACTAAAAGTTTAGACGTCGCGTCGTTACTGCGTTTCATCCCGTTGGACGAATCGTGATGACGATGAGATCGTATCTAAAGTAAGATTCTAACTTCTAATCTTCAGCTCCATCGAAGATGTATTCTTTATCGTTCAATTATCGATAAATTAACTACGGTGTAATTATATATTTTACATATTTTCGCGTATGCTCGAAATACGAAGCGATATTCGAGTAAATGTAGCTTTCATTCGTAAGTCACTAGACAATTTGCAAAAATTTCAAACAGTCGTTGTACTTCGTAATTTTTAATTTTGAAAACACAGTACAATCTTAGTTTCTCTTATAAGAATATTCTCTTATACTTTGTAATTTACTGAATATCAAATTGATTTCGTAGTTTTTACGTTAATTCGCCTGTATTCTAAATATACCAAAATCATGGCAATTATAAGTTTCGCTGAAAAAATATTTGCATATCGATTCATGAAGAATGAAATGTGTTCAACTATAGTTTTTTATTCAAACTACCATGTCATATTTACTTGTTAATTTTCAAATCGTGTAACGCGTGTTTAATGTAATTCAAGCAGTTTCTGTAGAAATGCTACGAAAATATAATAGTTTCGATACAGTGTGCTCGGTGTCTTCATCGGCCGGTGGATCCCAAGCTTCGAAGCGTGGAAAACCGAGCGACCGTGCTTTGGATTAAGCAAATGACGGCAATAATAGTGATTATTCGGATTATGATATCAGAGCGCGAAGTGGGTTCGCTTGGACTTACCAGCAGCCACTAACTGCTACGCCACCAAATCCCGACTTCAAGACACCGGATTAAAACTATTACCACCTCGCGTTGCCTCCACTCTTCTTCGACCTCCACCATCCAAAACCTATTCTCTTTTCTCTTTCTCTCTTCTTCGCTAGAGACTTTCTCCACCTACCTTTGGTAACTTGGCTATTTCAAATGCCAACGAGAGTCTCAGATTTTATTGGCCTCCGCTATTTCACCTACTAATTGCTAATGAATTTCTTACAATTCATAATTAACGAAACGAACAATGTCTGTATTTCGCTAATTATTAACAAGTTAAATCTCCTGTTGATACGTACTCAGATGAATAAAAAGCCCTTGCAACGGCAACAATTTCCCTCTAAATTTATCGAAGGTATAATCTGAAGTTTAGAAATCTTTGTTTATGCCACATCGAGACTCGATTTATCGCAAACACTTTTGTTAAACGCAATATATCCTTTTCAAGATTCATAGATAAAAAGTTCTATAGATACGATTTAACAACTTGAAGAAGCAATAACATCAACTAAATTTCGAACAATGGACAATTATATACTGGCGTTGATCACCACTCTTGAAATTATACCGGAACATCAACCTTTGCTTAAATGAAAAATTTGAAAGCACGACAGGTCGCCTATGTAATTTTCACCGTAACAGTTTGCCTTCGTTAAGGGCGATAATCGTTAGAAGAAGAAGGTTGCAATTTTCGCGTGTATATAAGTTGGATCGGAGTAAGAGTAAGTCGCTGCGCAGAATCGCGAATCGCGGTATTAATTCGACAAACGGACTACGAAACCAGCGCGTTATTTCGTGCACTACCGGAAGATCGTCGCCTGTTGGTTGGCTCTCGCGGCTAATTATTGTTTTAAGGATTACCGTTATGTGTTTATTATGCGGTCTGGTAGGACCTCGCCTACCTTAATATTCGGTAGATTTCAGCTTCGGCCTCTGTACGCGGCGCACCACCAGAGAGATCTCTGCACCCCGTTTCCTGTCTCTTTCCCTCGCTCCGTACGTCGCGAACCGGCCTACGTTTATGAATAATTTTCACCTCTCGCGCTACCCGCCCCACCCCAACCGCTCAACCACTCCACCTCCGACAAACGTTCCTCCGAATCGTCCCTCGAGTATTCACCTCGTAAACCCCTAATGCTGTGTCCCCGTTCGAGAGTTGATTCCAGTTTCTCTGATCCTCGCTACTCCTTGGGACGTTCTCCTGACAAAAGAAAAAAATGCCGGTACGAATCTTGCTGGAATTTGAGAGAATACGTAATTGTAATCTACACTTTTTCAATAGGAAAATATGTTTAACGAGTTACGGGAATTTTTAAACATACGTTTTCTCTTAATTATCTTCGTGTACTTTATAAAAGTGTACATTTTAAAGTTTCCTCGAGAGTCTAAGATTAGCGCAATATTAAGGCAAACGTTATATTTAATATATCGAATATAGAATATAAAAAGTAAGGAAAATACAATCGGAGAAAGTATTCAAATATTTACGCATATCTCACTGAGAAATTTAGTTTAACTTATACGTTTTACAAAGATCTGCGGAGACTCGTAGAAGAGTAGAAATTCGCTACCATGTTTCGCTTTTCTGTCGAGCCTTTCGCGTGGAAAGCATCGTAAATGTTCATAATTTTTCTTCTAAACACACTTTGCGGCTCTCAAAACACTTTACACAATGCAAACTCCACAAGAGCAACGCCAAGCATTTCAAATTAATCTTCAAGTGTCTTCCAAAACGAGAACCGGTGGATCCGGCACGCGCGTACCGTACGTGCTACGGAATATTTCAGTGGTACGCACGAGTCCGGTGGACTCACCCCTTTGGTTCGGGAAGGGCTGTTGCAGGCCGGCCTCGTATCTGTCCCGGCGCCGGTCGCGGCCACCGGCGAAAGGGGATAGGATGCGTTTATTTAAAAAATGATTTAACCTAATGGTTTTACATATGTAATCCCGATATAAAGCCGAGGCTAATCTCGGAGAACCACACGCGGTCCATTCGTACATTCGGTCGACGGGTAATCCAACGTGCTCTCGCCCATCCAGCCGCGTGTCTCCACACACCACTTCCGCATCGCCACCCTCCTGACCTGACCTGTGTTCAAACCGCCCTCTCCGCCCCGTTTACTCGTTTCTTTTTTTTTTTCGCCCAACTTTTTTTCGATGAGCAAGCACTAACGAAAATCACCAGGTTTTCCAACGCACAGACCGATGTATTTTCGAGGGGTGGTAAGAGGGGCGGTGTTTGCAAAGGCCGAGCATAGGGTGCGTCGTACTCGACCGCGCGTCGGGGATGATTTAGATGGTCCCCGATGATATCCGCGCCTTTTGAAAAATGTCACCACGCCGCTGTGCCGAGGAGAAAAATATAGAAGCCGCGCGTGACCGTACCCCACCCCCTACACCGGCCACGGTATGTGTGCCGCGCTTTATCAGCCCCCGCGGCGCGAAACTTTATTGCCGGCCGAACGATATTTCTCGTCGAATCAGCGGTTAACAAAAGAGGTGAAATACAAGTGGCGATGAGTGAAATTAGAGGATCGCTTCGTTGTAATTGCGATCGTGGTAATCCGGCGCGAACAGGAAGTTTTGGATCTCGTTGTTCGGCTATGTTTCGCTAATCGTGCCAATTCCTTCGATAACGTGAGGTGTTAGAAAAGATTGAATGGAAGTTTCCTGAATCTTTTCTTTTTCTTTCGACCTGATAAATAATAATGATTATTATTATTTATTTATGTCCTATAAGAGGAGAAGTATGTATCTCTCGTATCCGATACCAGAAGCGCAGCAGAAATCTTGAGACGATTAGTATTTTCTAAATCCGAATTCTTCGACAGTTTATTACACTGTCAGAGAGTCGATTAAAACAACTTTCCTATTAGTAATCGTCTTTAAGGTAAAAATCTCATCTCCACAGTCTCTTATCCATATAGAACCATAAACCACGCATATTCGAAAACTGCCCCAAGAAAGGCAATCTAATTCCAATGTTCTTTCGCTATGAACACGACAAAACGTGGCCAGCCATACGAGGCCCGCCTGTCTTCAAGATCACAAGCACGAACAATGCGGGTCTCGAATAGCTTTCCAGCTCCTTTCCCGGCACCATTTCTCGCCGAGGTTCGTCGGCGCGCATGGGAGACACCATTCTACGCGTATACAAACGCGCAGCAGTTTAGCGCGGTGAAAACAGCAAAAAGGTACCATAGACTCTCTACGTCTACGTAGAAAAAACACGCACTTAGGTAATCGCGGTACGCCTGCGGGGGCAGCTGCGACGGTTCTTCTAATCAAAGAATTCCCAGCCGGAACGCCGGTGGAAAATTTAAATACGCGAGACGCATTCTGTGGTCGTCTGCGTCGTCATTGTCCTGGACGTCGTCGTTGTCGTCGTTGTCGTCGTAACGAAATAAAACCCCACGGTAAAAGAGAGACATCTGTCGGTTCTTTTAATTACCGTGGTACGTGTGGCCCCAGCTAGAGGCTACCGCACCATGGACCTTACATTTTCCTTCCTTTTCTCTTCATCCCTTATCCCGCGCCCGCCCCTCTCTAGCTTTCTCTCTCTCTCTCTCTCTCTCTCTCTCGCTCTCTCCCTTCTTCGTCGACGAGCTTTTGTTGCTCCCTTTCCATCACCCTCGCGTCCTTCGTTCATACTCTATCAGATCTGGCTCGTTTGCATGATTCCGCTGCGTGGTCCGAGAATTGAAAATTCGCCTAGAAAGTCTTTCCTCCTGATAGACGACATTAGCATCGTTAGGAGCACGGCGAACAACTCGGTGTTGGAATTCTGTTGATTTAAAAAGTTTAGCATTGATAGATACGATATTTATTTTCAAGTGGTAGTTCGAGCAGATTCGGTCAAATTAATCAGTACGTGGTTACGTTAGAAGATCGAATGAAACAGATTGTAGGTGATTTAGGGGTTCAATGGGACGGAATCTGTAATTCCGCTGGAATAAAATATGCTACGATTACTGTCGCAATAACATTTTAGAAAATATTGTAAATAATGCAATCTATGAAAGCTTCCTATGGTAAATGCTCCAAATACTACTTCTACGAGTCAGTGTATACGAACAGCGTCGATCATAAAGATTAAATTATATTCAATTATCCGTCAACAATCATAATCTCGTTCGCTTGTAAGAAGAAGAAATTAAAATCCGTTACGTGTGTATTCTTCAATCTGATCCACACGTGGTCGATAAATCTGTCCAAATCCAAATACAGAAACAAATACAGGCCACAGAAACAATCAGCGAATTTCTGAAAACGTTTAAAAGATAAAAAGCCGACATTCTTCTTATCTCTTCGTTCTCTAGCTACAGTCTCCTCCCCCACTTTTCTCAACCTACAACCCATTTCTCCTCTCTCACGTACTTCTATCCAGAGCCTCAGGGTAGACAATCCAAGGAGTTTTTAGGTTTAAGAGTCGCTGGATTTACGATTCAAGTATGACTGGTTGGGATGGAGCGGCGGCACGTCGCGGCCGGAGGATCGAGAAACAAGGCACGCAGGACGAGGCTACAAAGTAGCGGCAAGGAACGCCGTTGGAAACCGATGGCCGCGATGAAAGCGCGACGCAACCTCGAGGATTAACGGGCTTAGTTGCCGACGCAGGTGTCGTCGGGAAGGAGAACGCAAGCGAGAGCCGGATGAATTACGACAGGAGCGTCAGCCAGCCCAGCAGAACGTTGCTCGTTATATTTTGCGTAACATCCCGATTTTATGGGCCACCCTCACACCATCGTTCGCGCGTCTTCCTTCACCGTGGCCCATCCACGCGACTCGCAACAGAGACGCCAAATATCCTTCTCGCGGATCTGGCTACTCTTCGGCCGAGCGCAGTAAAACGTCGATAGATTTACATCGCATCTCTGTTAACAAGCAACGCGTCGTTCTTACTTCTCTGTATGCATATTCAAATTATTTAAATTTCATTTCATTACTTGTATTGATAAAAATGATCGTTCGAGATTCGAAATTAGATTCGTTCGCCAGAGTATCGCAGCAAACACTTTACTCGAGATATTCTTGCACATTGCGTTCATTCTTTCGCGCATTTACATTTTTCGTAAATACACAAGCAGTCGCGGTTTCATTTCCTTTTTACCAACAGACAAAAATTCTGATTGTAGAGGGTTAATTTAATTTAACACATTGATCACCATAGGAAATTGGTGATAGATCGGAACGATTCAACAGATAGTACGCTGTAATATCTGATTTTTGTAAAACATTTCGTGAAAATTACTACACTCTTTTTTGACGAATTCTCATTATAATCGGTGTAAAAAAAGATTCCCAATAATCGTAGCGACAGTGAACGTTTACTCTTACGCCATACATCGTTCTTATGGCAAATTATAGAAAATGATCTGATTAAGAATGCAGTCGGACGAAAGTCCAAATGAAACGCGATCAAAGTTTTAGCCGAGCAGGATATCAATTCGACCATAGGACCCGGCTAACCAAAAGAGAAATCCGGTCGCGCGTATGAGCATTAATGGCTTTATAATCTAATGAATTTTTAGGTTAAGCGGCGAAAAGGCCAGCGGGAGATCCGGATAGGTTTTTTCCCCGGGATTTATTGCCGAGAAGGAAAAGATGAAAGCGAGAGAGTTCACTTATCTCTCGTTCGCCGTTACCTTCAGACCGATGCATCCCACATATGAAATAGATTTTGATTTTATTCCTGAAAAAAACGAGGATTTAAAGGATATCTGATAAATAACTGATATTTTGAAAATATTATTAATATCGGAGGGAATATTTAATTCCAGTTTTAAATCAGAAGGAGAAAGGAATGTTATACTACCGAGAAATTATTTTTTTTCACCTTTTTCACATCTTTTTAAATTACCAAAGTATGGATTTTTTAATATGTACTTTTTCATTGAATGATCAACATTTTCGTTCATGATATCGAAATCAAATTTAAAACTCGATCGCATCGGCAAAGTCTAACACCATCCTAGATGCTCCGATGATCTTGTTTAATCTGCTAAAATATTTTTTCTCTTGTAATTGCTCGATCTTAGAGGACGCGAAAAAAGTCAGAAGCTTCAAGCTCTCGAAGTGGTTGAGATATCTTTGGTAGAAGAAGCTGCGGAAAGGTGCGTGTTAATCGTGCTCGAAAGTTTTTGCGTAATACTCGAATGATAGAGCGAAGTGTTCATTACAGAAGTGGTAAGATAGTAACGATAAATTAAGTGGAATATTATGTCTTACAATGGTATTTACATAGCGTGGCGATTAAGTATTTTTCCCCGCCATCTTCAAATTAACAAAACAAAATTAATAAGTGAAAATTTACTTCCATATTATGTAAACATTGCATGTTTGATTTAAAAAAAATATCTGGCATTTACATAGATAAATGAGCGTGTAATTTTAATAAATTTGTACAGGTCGATTTCAAACTCTCAGGTCTCCAGTTTTTGACAGAATTTTCTTGGAAAATTTTCTTAGAAAAGGAGAAGGCGATCCCAAATTTCAAGCGTATACATATGTAGTAGGTACTTAATCGACATCAATGTTCGAGAAGAAAGCAGAGCACTTAATTCCGCTCGGTGGTCCCGTAACGACGTAATATCGTTCAGTTACTTGGAGTATTTTTATTACGTTCCCGCGGCGGCATGGTACATAAGGGAGGAGGGTGGCTAGGGCACAGACGACAACGGTAGTCGAGGGGGCGGTTTGTTGGGCTTAGGAAGCTATGCTCACGATATAACGAGAGCCATTATGATAAGCGGATGCATAGATTAGACATAACTCGTTAACCCGGCTGTATGCGACGTCTGCGATGAAAGACGAGGTATCGATAATCAAGGATGCTTCTATTTAACAGGAAATCAAGCAGCCTGTGTCTTACAAACTGTTCAAACTGGTGTAAAAATTCTTATCGACTCTCTAAAAATCTACAATTGTTTGCTTGTGATTTATTATTATAGAATTGAATTATTACCATACGTAGGTTAGTGTCTTTATGAAACTTTCAACGAGGAAGATGTTATGGAGATAAATGACAAAGCCTTTAATTATAGCCGGAGAAATTAAAACGTGGACACGTAAAATTTTGTCTGCAACCAAATTTCGTTCTCTACTTTCGATTTAATGTTTCATGTAAAAATACTTCCTTTCCTGGTTGCACCACTGTAGCTCTACAGCAACCACCTTATATGATAATTCTTCGCTAAAATATTCTTTTTTATTTAACGAAAAAAAAAAACTCTCAACCGCTCGGTACATCTATTCGCTCTCTTCTCAGAATGCATATTCGAAAAGTCTATTTTATTTGGATTCGTAATAGAAAGTTAGGAGCTCGTCGACAGTAGTATTTTTATCAGACAAATTTGAAGACAATTGAACGCAGCCAGGCGGGAGAAAAGCGAGGAAGTGAACAAACAAGCTTGGTAAATTATCGGGGGAATACGAGTAGGAGGGTTAAGCGGGGTCGGTGAAAAGCCACGACGAAAGCTTGCAGGTAACTTAAGCGCACAACTGAAGGGAAATACGACGGAAAAGTTTCTAGAACAAAATGATACGACACTGCGTAAGATTCGCTTTGAAGTCAGGTCCGCGCCATTCTTTGTACAAATTGGAAGGAAAGCGCGGCGTAAAAAGCTCCGCTCCGCCCGGAGGTTAATACGTTTATGTAGGAAAAATTATTTTTAATTTTTTCTAGAACCGCCTCTGACGAGAGAGAAGTGTACAAGCACACGGGCGCAAGGGTGTGGCAGAATGCGCGGCACCGCCGTGTAAGAATTTCTTAATTAGATTCGAGCAGCTGCCCTCCGCGCTTCTCTTTCTTTTCTTCCGGCCAAGAAATTCCCCCGTAGCTCCGCGATAGTTGACACAGCGGCATACTAGTCGACGCGTGCTTCGCGTCCAAATATTCGAGCATTATTACACATTTTTCTCCTTTGAGATAATAGACTCTGTCAGATTTGTAATTGAGACTCTAATGAAACCACATACCTAAGAATATGATCTCGCAGATTTCACGCTCGAACCGGCTACCACGCCGCTGCGCTTGAATTAACAGCGCTGTAAGAGCTTGCGACGAACCGATTGCCCCGTGCGATCGAATTTCAAATCGATATATCGTAAAATAAATTATAAATACCTGGTTGCAGGACTCGCTCTCCTTACATAGGACATGATAATTGATCCTGATCCCGATAAAAATCAGATACCATTATGGAAACTACGAAAGCATTAACAGTTGGTCGAAAGAATCGGAGATAAATCGAATAATTTAAAGTCTAAATCTGTCGCTTAGCATTAGTACCGAGAATGTTAAACCTATTCTTGTCTCGACCCATTCATTTAAGAATCGTTACCGCTCTCTTCTGAATCGAGAAAGATCAACTGGGGAACGGAGAAGCACGATGAAATTTTGGCATTTAGAAACACGTAAACCGGTTAGCAGTAGTTGGTGGGGATAGAGAACACGTATGGTCCAGCGCGACCGTGGTAGGGATAGCCATAAATTTTGATAATACCAAAATTGTGACAGAACGAAGAAAAATCCCCGCGAGGCTGCGGTGCAAAGTGCGAATAAATCGTTGCGTGTGCCTTTGTCAACGAAACATGAAAGGTTGGGCGTGCAAAGGGGTAAGAGAGAGAGGTGGCCGACCCAAAGAGAAAAACCGAGCGAGAACGACGTGACGCGAACGGAAAGGGTAGGGAGAACAGACCGAGGCGCTGGGGTTGACCACGTCGTCTGGTTTTCGACCGACTCTCTGTCTGTCTCTCCCTTTCTCTCTCTCTGTCTCTATGCGTGCGTGCGTACATTTTTATCAATTATTAAGAACTGTGGCGTGCTTTTGCAACCGGGAGCGTTGGTGATGGTAAAGTTGCTTTCGTCCTTGTCGCTGGTGTATCCACTGTAACCAGTCGACGATACCCTATGCCCATCGATTTTTTGTTTCTTTTTCCAACGCTCTTCCTCCTCCTCCTGCTTTTCCTCGTCTCACTGTCCCTTTCTTTCCTCCTGCCCTTTTTCTCTCTTCCCTCCGCTTTTCTCTCGTTCTCCATTTGCGTCAAACCCCTTTCTCTCGCTTTTTCTGCGTGATTCTCTCTTTTTCTTGCCCACCCCCTCTGCACGCTCCTTGCCTGCCTCTGGCCAACGCTGTGCCGTGGACATTAATAACGGCCACGGCTAACCACCGTCAACCCCTTTTGCCAGCGTTACCGTGTCCAGCCACGGAAAGTGCGAGAGTAATAATAAAATATACGAAATGTAGGCGACCATCGTCGCCGCTCGTCCCCGGCTCGTCCCCGGCTCGTCCCCGTGAAAAACAAACACCGCGACACGCTTTGCTGTATTCCTTTCGTTATGCCGCCTGGGGTACGACGATCGTGAAAGATTAGGGTAATTTGCGTTAAATAACGACACGTCGGGATAACTAAGCAAAAGGCCGACGGGGTGGGACGAACCTCGCTTTCGACACTTTTCTCGGTGTTCGAATTAGAGATTTTCCTCCCGAGGATTACGTTTAATTGTCAAGGTGTCGCTGGTCCTGACAACAACCACATAAATTGCGAAGAACGCATTTTTCCAGAAATGAAAAGAATTCAATGTTATTCAATTATACTCGCAATGAAATAATAAGAGACACGTTTGTCCATATTATTAGTGTTACTATAGGAAACGAAATCATATTTGACACATTTTAGTTACTTCTAAGCTGTATTAATCAGCGATGTTGTTAAATGTTAAATTACTGTTATATTACTGTACCTAAAACATCATGAAATTGCTATTGTAGATGATTTATTTTTGATCGTGAGACTGTACAAGTAGAACAGGTAAGACAATGGTCAGACAGGCAGCAGATCTAAAATGCACCGTTCATCGAACATTCGATACCTTTTATTTATTTATTTATATTAGAAAAAGGCATCAATAAATACAGAAATTATAGCATTTTCATCGAAAAAGAAAACATCTTTTTTACGTATAAAATAAATATTATATTTGCGTAAGCAATACGTTGAAAATAGCAAAGTGCGCCTCTTCTATGCAGGTCAAATATCTGCTATTTCTTTAAACGTCTTAAATATTTTATTCCAACGATCGAAGGTATTCCAGTGAAAGAAATTGTCCACTTGGGAAAAACACTGGAAATTCATAACTTTGAAATATTTTGCGTCTCTTGCATAAAAACAATTAACTATAACCTTATGGTTCGTGCAAAAAATTACACGTGGACAATAACGAACCTTTTAATTACTGTTGATGAACACATGGATATACGTGTATCGTACTTAACTTATATCTGGCAGACGACCGTGCACAGCGTCAACGACGTTACTGGGAGATGCTCCCGAAAATTCATAAACTTTTCTGCATTGGACAGAACATTTTCCCATGTATTTAAATTTTAACGAGGACACGCCTAAAGACGGATGGACAAAGTGTATAAAGACGAGACCAGTTAGAGGAAAAAGAATTTTTCGTGCGCGACTTTTAAAAACTTTTCTCACGGAACTCACGGAATTTTTTTAGAACTTTGAGCTTAGTAATATTGAATTATGAATGCGAGCTTAGCAAGTCATGTTCAATTTATCATTATGTAAGACATATTTTATATAACAACAATCTTTTAATAATAAACATATAATGTTTTCCTACCTTTTAGAGTATACAATGAAACGATAGGCATTCGGAAGGCAAGATGGCATCCAGGATCTACGAATGACTCTCATTTGCTAGTTCTAACATCTGAAAATACATTTCGGTAATTAAGAATTATTCTTATACAATAACTCTGATAGAATTCCAGTAATCTTCTAAGTCTGCTAAACATTATTATATACTTGGATTAGACTAACGTTTCTTGTACGTAGAAATTTAATTTATTCTTTCCGTCTAATTTTAGTCTTTCGTTCAAAATTTCTGAAATTTCTCGTTCGTTTAATCGTTAATCGAACAAGAAGTTTTGTACGGTTGGCGTAAAATATGCCAGAAAATATCTTAAAACTGATAATAAGTATAATTTCATCTTCTGCCAGTTTATACGAATGCGAAGTGGGTAATAAACCAAAGTACCTAAAATCCTGGAAAGTTGGTCGTGTACCATTTGGTTCGCCATCGAGGATACCAGACTTCACATCTTTGGGTGACATAGCGGTGGACTTTGATTTCGCAACGCCTACTCTACGCAGGCCAGAACTGTTTATTGGCAAAGACATCAACAAGGTATAATTCCAGGACTAAGAAATGTTATAAAATAGCACTAAAATAGTACTATACAAAGAAATTTTATCGAGTATTATATTTCAGGATAATGTGGTTGATTGGAATCAAATTGAATGGCCGATTCTGGTTCTACGTGGAAATGGAGAAGTGCTTATTGTTCGTGGAGATATTTTGCACGATGTGTACGTGATTATGTGTTCCTTTCGTCCCTGAAATTTCTATCGGTATTCGTATTAATTGATCGAACTTTTTACATCGCGTTATCATCTTATTTTTTTATATGGGTTTAGTCCTTTTTGGTTTTATCATATCATAACATTGTATAAAAATTATAAGAACTTCAATTTTCTCCTCAATGTAATAATTCTTTCTCGTGTGCTTATTAATTTGATGAAGTCATGAAAATCCAGTGGTATCGGGATCACTCTCTATGTATCCTCCAGCCGACGATAATTATGGAATAGACTCGTGTTCCATCATGTGTCTACAAACTACACCGCCGATAGTGGTCGTCGCTATGTCTACTGGGAAGATTTATCATGCAATTTTGTTGAAAGAAGAAACGATCAACGACGATGATAACGATAGAACGGTGAGTGTTCTTTTTAAGTTGTTCCTTGCAATTTGTTTTTTACACTTACGTAGTGTTTTGTAATTCGTAATCCAATGAATCGTCTGTATTTCGAAATTTGCAGATTCATCGAATCATACATAATCATTTTTTAGGAGAAGATATTTCTTATAAAAATTTGAAATTAATTAATTCTCTGTATTTAATCAACATTTGTGGCTTTCAGACTTGGTCACAGTATGGTTCGACTTACAATTTTCACACACCAGAGGATGCATTATACGTTTATGAATGCGTGGAAATAGATCTAGGTCTATTTTTCGCAGATAACGATGAAAAATATAATTGTCCGATACATCTTCACGCTGACAAGCATAACAGGTCGAGGTAAGTTTTTATAGTTATCTATTCCTTTTATAGTTATTCCGTATCCATAAGCGTAATAAATATGAAATTTATTTATAGGTATTTCTGTTCTCACAATGCTGGAATCCACATGATCACTCTGCCGATGGTTTCTCAGTTAGATGAATACATAAACGCTTCGAAAGGTAAGAAAGATTAATTTTTCGGTTAATTTACATTTTTGATTCTGTTTATTTTATCGAGCTGCAAGAAAAAACCGGTGTATATTTATTGAAATTTACTCGGTGTGGTCCGAATACCGTTTCTGAAAGTAAATTCTTTCAGAAAACGAAGATACATGTTTACCGTCGTTATCGAATCAACCCAGTTTGCAGTACTTAATCTGTAGAAGAACCAAGCACACAGAACAAAACGAAGCTACACCAATTCTTGGATTTGGACTACTCCAGGAGCCATGCGTTTTAGTAGCTTTGTTACATACCGGTGATGTCGTCACCCGTTCTGTTATCGATCTTTACTACTTTCCAGAAATCGAGCTTCCAGAGCTTATAATTGACAAAAAAAAAAAAGTGAGCAATCTATTTTTTTCTTCAGTTACTTAATGACCATCCTATATATTTATATCACACAAACTAAACAAAACATTCTGCTATTTTCATGTAGAATTTAATACATAATCTGATATAAATTATAGGTAAACAAGGAGACGTTCGACATGTACATAAAAAGGTTGCTAAAACGTGAAACATCACAACCCCTTATCAAAATTGGTTCGAAATCTGTCACTCCGCGGGAATGTTTACAGGTATTAAATAATATAAATAAATAAATGATTGATTTCAATGAAAATAAAAAAAAAATGATTTCCGTAACTAGCTTTTATATCACGCCACGGATGTCTTTCGTAAAGAATATTTTGTCAAACATGATACAGTGAGGAAAGAAATCGGGAAGAAAATGCGTGCGTTGAAAGTAATAAAAACCCAGTTATTAAAAGAATTAGATACTTTGCTAGAAACAAAGAAAAAATTGCATCAGACTGCTGAACAGTTGGCTGAAAAGTATGAAGATATTAAAGATGAGCAAGAAAAATTAGCGCAAAGGTAAGTCACGTAATTAGTCTGAACTCTAAATCATAAATCTTGTTAGTATTTTCGATCTTTAACAAAACGTGTTAACAAAACATTACACTGTTATGGTTACTATACCAATAATATGTTACAGTAATTTACTATGAAAGCTTATGGGTTTACAGAGCAAAAGAAGTATTACGACTAGTGAATTACAAGGAACCGTCTATGACTCCTATTGAAAGAGCAGAAGCAGAGGAATTAAGGAAAATGGAAATAAAAATAGAAGAAATGAAAATCAAATTGCTAGAACTGAAAACAAAATCGGAGCAAACTGGGCCTATAGAGAATAATGAAAACATTGGAAAGAAAAGAGAAATTGTTTTTAGAGGTGATCAAGAAAACGCCATCAAAAACAACTTGGGACAAATGTGTGTACTGTTATCGTGTAATAAAAATATATTAATTAGATACACAGTTTCTTCCGTTAAGATAATCCGTTTCTTTTATTTCACAGGGCAAAAGATATAAAAGACTTAATTACAGAAGTCAAAAAGTTGGAGGAAGAAGTGAGTATTTGAGTTGAATGATAAAGTATATTACTATCGTTATTTGCAAAAATTGTAAATTACTTTACCTCAAAATATAGGATTTTCGTATAATAAAAAATGATTTTATTTGCAAAATAATTTATTACACTACCTATACATTTGTCCTATATCAACCACATTATTGGCATAAAGAATACTTCCAATAACTTCTCGCTTTGAATTTCTCTTTTAAGTATTAATATAGAAGATACATATATTAGATGCAATATAAATAATATCAACTTTAAATGACGACATATTAAATATTATCGTATTACTTCAATTTCAAGTACATTTATCAAGAAATTAAATTATTAGTGTAATTAACAAATTAGTTGTCAAATAAAATTAAATAAATTAGCAATGTTTCTTTCAATAATGTTATCATTACACTTGTGAAAACATTCGATTTGTTTCTAAAACGATCGCAATTTTTCTTAACAAAGAAAAATCCTACCAATTTATCTGCATGTTATTTCTGTAATCATATTCCTTCGACCACAAAGCATTGTTCAAGGCACAAAAATATAATGAGAAACATCATTAGAATCTTCCATAACTTTTGACTGTAGCAATTTAATCTCAAGTCTCAACTTTTCTTTTTCCATTTCTTGTTTTCGTATCTCGTTTGAATAACAATTGATCTGTAACTTTAACTTGTCCTTTTTAAGTTTTAACATTTCAGTTTCGTGATATAGTTTCCCTTTCTCTGCACGAAGTACTGCCAGTTGCTCCTGAAGTAACTGATGACTGGCTTCGTCCGATAATATTACTTCCGATGTATCGACATCTGCTTTTAAAGTCGTTGTCGATTTTGAACCATTTATTTCGCTCTCAGGCCCACTATCTGGCTCTGCCTCGCCATTTGTAGCCTCTTTCATGATCCAAATCCTAGAGTCTGTAGATTCATTAAAAGTATTTGGTGACGATTTTGCAGTTTGGTGTGACTGAGGTGTAAGAGATCTAGTTTGTTGTTTAGGTGAGGTAGATGTTCCTTTTATTTTTTCCATGTCAGTAGTAGGCTGGATGGTTTCAATATCTAAAACTGACACATCATGATAACATAATATCACACGTTCTTTTCTCCAAAAATAAAAACATGATTACAATTATAATTACAATTAATTATAATTACCTCTGGTACTGGGAGACTGACTACCATCTACATTATGTGACAAATGATTGTTACAATAGGTATTAAATTCTCTCTCATCTACGAAAACAGAACCATCAGCGTTCACGATAGACTCAACAATTACAGATGGATCTTCATCTTGCATCACTAACTCTCCTACAATTTCACCATTTGCTGCTATAATATCCCCGTCATTATTTGTTCTTAATAGTTCACCTTCTGTTGTATCAATTTCATCAACTACTTCTTCTTGAGTTAATTGACCACTGTAGGAATCATCACCATCATTTCCTTCGCTTACTTCCAATTCTGTTGGTAATCCCTGAAAAATAATTTATTTAATAAATATACTAATGAATTTTGTATCATGAAATTTAGCTGTCTCACATCCTGTCCCCAAGGAGATTCTTGTTCCTTTTTTATCCTTTTTATCGTTTGTGCAATTTCATCTTCAGATTCAGAATACACTTTCCCATCATTGTTTCTCCCTTGCATCTTCTCTATATCGTGAATTTTTTTAAACAGTTGATATGCTCTCTCAGGTGTTATATTCCTCTTTTGTTTATTAGCAGCTGCTATATTAAATAAATCTTTGGAGCGAAGTATCTTGTTTGTTCGTAATCGTACATATTCTTTTAATCTTTTGCGATCAATGTGTAACTGCATGAGATCTTGTACTTCCTGCTTAATTTCACCGCATAATTTCCTTTCTTGTGGAAGATTCTTAAACAGTTCCTAATTAAAGGAAGATAGAATCAAATACACTATTACAAAACTTAACTTAGTATCATTTTATTACTATTATTTACCTCTGAGATTTCATGATTATGTTCATTATTGACACTAGTTACCTCTAGCTTTGTACCATCTTTTGATGCTCTTAACATAATATGAGCAGGACAATTTGTTCTTATCGATCTAAATAAAACAATATTTATAAAATATATTTGAAGATATGAATGTGTTTTCTTATATCCATTTAGTAGGACAAAATAATTATTATAGGAATCTAATTTGAATAGTATATAATTTTATAAACTAACTGAGACTGTCTTCTACCAGCTCCACGTGGTAAAAACTTCTGACCGCCATAAATACATGCATATTTGACAGAATAATATTTTAAACGCTCGCTTATTGGACGAGCAGTTTTCATATGAGCTCCACTAACTGTTCTGCTATCTCTTCTCCAGTAGTGGACCAGACTACGCTTTGAGAACTTCTCCAGTTTATGTTCTAATTCTTCGTAGCTATCAAACATTTCTCCCAAATGAAAAGATACATCCTCATCTTCCACAGTATTTATATCCATCATAAAAGTGACAGTTAACAGTCTATTTTATAAATAAGTATGTATTACTTACTAATCAAAGAATAGGTATACAGTACATTGGAAGGTTATTTGTATTCATTAGTATTCATTTTCGTGTCATTTTACAGGAAATAAATGTTGCAAAAAAGCGAACGTTCTAAAAATCTAAATCGAATCTTGTATAGTCGTTAAAGACCATGTATTATATGTTAAAAATAAAATGAAGGTTAGAATATGTTGGGACAAATGAAATAACATCATTGAAATTATTGTTTGCATTATTGTTTAATTCGACTTCTACTAACGAAAAAAATCTCTCGATAGCAATACATTTGAAGCAAGCACATTGTTTCTCTTATTCGAAACTTTGAGGTTAGATTTCAATTTGATTGGCGTGGTAGAAGCCAGGACGACGAAACCGTGAATACAGCCAAATAGAATTACTCAAGAGCCGGACAAAGACGGGCGGGATTTTTTGTCTTCTACTAATTTTCAATCTTTACAGTGCGACTTACGTCCTGTCATATTTTTTTAGCATTTTTTTCTATAATATCTATATAATGTTCTATAATATCCAATTGTCACAAAAACCTGTACCTTGATTTTGCGCCATTTCTAATACAGAACAAGTGACTGAACTACAGCGCAACTGTTGTAATTTACTGCACATTCAGATATTTTTTTAGATTTAGAGTAATTTGATCCCCATCATAAAATAATCTGCCAATATTTCTCACAAGCATAAATTCATTGATTATCCTCGATATCAAATAAACAAAAGTTATATAAACTGTTATAAAACATAATAACCTATCATTTAGTATTACAACAAAGTGATAAGTCAACGATATATTCAAAATAATATTTATTGATATTAATATACAGATTTTTCAAAAGAATTCTAAGATATCTTCGGGTGGCTTACAAATTTCTAGTTTACATGAAACTTTATCTTTTGCTATTTTTATACATAAATTTTTATGCATTTTCAAAATAGAATTATAAACCAAAGAATATAATTATTAATGCAGCCAGTCATTATCATCTTCTGTATCTATGGGGGGAATGGGTGGTGGTTCATTTTGTAATATAGAAGACACCTGTAGAAAACATGATTTAAAATACATCTGGAATTAAAATGAATATGAATAAAAATAATTATATAATTATTTTCTTAAAACCTGTCTGAAGTCAGAAATTTTTGGTTCTGTATTGCTCATTTTTGAAGCATCAGTTTCTGTATTATTAGTAGGTAATTCTAATTCAACATCATTAGTTTCATCAGTATTATACAAAACTTGTAATGTAACATTCTAGAATTATATTTTCATTAAAGATTATAAGAAATGGTATATAAGTATATATGAATTAACTTGTTCATATACTTACTTTTATTGTAGTTGCTATTATTGCTCTTATATAACTTATAGAGTAGTATTCATCTACAAATTTATCTGATAAAATGTGGTAAATTCTATTCATTATATATTTGATTTCCTTGTTTTTATTATTATTCTAAGAAACACAATCATAAATATTAAAATATATAAAAAATGTATAGCATAAGAACAGTAGATGAAAAGCCTTACTTCATTTACTTCTTTAGAACTTGCAACTTGCTCTGTGGAGCTGCATTCTTCAGAAAGCTTAAGCATTTTGTTTTCTAATACCACTGTTTCTTCCTTATATCTTTTATTAAGTTCCTTCGCTTCTTCTAAATCTTTCTTCATGTTACTGAATGCAGTATTTGCATCTTCTAAAGATATTTCTAATTCTTTAATAGTTTTGTGCAAGTTCTCATTAATTTGTACTAAAGATTGTTTCTGAGTTTCAAGATCTTTTACTTGTTCTACATAAAAAATTGAACTATTATATAACCAATATACCGTTATATGACTAATAAGAGTATTCATTTTACCTTTTGATTCATTTAATTCTTTTTCCAATATGCTTATTCTCTCTCTCATTTCATTTAATTGAGTGAAATTATCAGTAGCTATATTATCTATATTCTTGTATGGTTGATTAACCTTTTCTTCAGACGTACTCATGGCTAACAACATTTTCAGAATATTATCCAAAGCCGTTTTATCTTTTATAGGAGATGTAGCATTTTGAAGTTCAAGAACATGAAACTATATATGACACATAATAGTATTTTAATAAATAAATATAAGTTTTTCAGCATATATGTACCTTGTCAAGCACTTTTTGCACATTATCAGCTATCTTAGACATTCCCATTCTGAGTTCTGCATTTGTCATTCGAGTTTCAGACAATAACATATTTAACCCTGGATCTATTATTGTTGGTACTGTTGAAGTTACTGTCTGTGACTGTAATGAATATACCTGACCATCCATGGTAATAAAGTTTGGCTACAATAAATCCATATGTTAATAATACAAGATGATTATTAAGTATAAATATATTTTTCAACACATTTAAATTTATATACTTGTATTTGCGTGGGTGACCATTGAGGAGTAATCACAGATGGATTAACAAAAGATTTGCAAGGAGTATTTGTTGTTGATACATCACTTTTTAGTTTTAATGCCTTATGTGAATTTTTTAATATTTCATCTTCAGATTCTGCTGGAGATTGTTTTTTCTGTAATTCTTCTTGAAATGATTCGACCTAAGATTACGAGATTATAAAATTAAATCAAAATATAAATTAAATTTTGCTGCAAATATATTATTTAAAATTATATTAAACATTTACTTACCTTCTTTTGACGAATCGGTTTATATGGTATGTCATCCTATAAATATGTTATTCATTATTGACTTCAAGATTCAATTACATGTATATATAACTAGACTAAAAGCACTTGAGTATACTTCAGTATCTTCAGAGTCAGTAGTAGTAGATGGGAGTTTTGGTAATATAGATTGTCCCATTTTTGCCATTCGTGATATAATAGAAGCTTTACCACTTGGAATTTTATGCAAATGGGCAGTTTCCCCAGATGTTTGTATATCTGCTACTTGTACTTCTATTAAGATATCTTTCTCCTTGGGAAATCCTGGTCCTAGACTAATCTATAAAACAATCATGTTTAAAATACATGTGTATTTACAATATACTGTTGCTTATTAAAACCTCATGTAAAACCTGTTTATTAGAAGGCACAAATAATATTCTTTTTAATCCTTTAACGCTCCCTAAAAGTGTTCTTTCCCAATTATCATCGATAGATATTTCTACTGTCATTGTTTGAAATGTTGTGGGAATGTCTTTAAGAGGCTGTGTTATTTCCGTTACAATAAAATATTTGATGGATATATTGTCTCCTTCTTTTACTGTTACATCTTTATTAACTGGTGATAAATCTTGATAAAGTACATTTTCTATCCTCCCATTTTTTGAAAAATATCTTGCTAAACCTACTTCTCTTGCAAATTCTATGCAAATATCATTATTTTCAAATAAAATTGACCAGTTCTCCTTATTGCTATCATAATAACTTGAATAATTGTTTGGTTGTATTACATATAAAAAATCTGGTGTTAATGTAACAACTGATACATGTTCTTGTTTGCTTTTATATAATACAATTTGATATATTCTTGTTGCAAGATTTCCTGTAAGAGCCATACCAAGCTTGCCAATTGAAATATAAGCCCCATTTTGCCTATAAGTAACATTAATTATTACATATCCAAAACAAACAATTAAAATAAGAAAATATACTCAAACTCACAATTTGAAAGCATGTACTGCTTTAGCTATTATGACTTCTGTTTTGTTCGAAATTGTTTGAGTCAAAGTACGGGGTGTATTTAATTTTTTAGAAATTTGTTTTGTCGAAGAGCAACTATCTAATGTTTTAGCTTGTAATCCAAAAATAGCAGCCAAATTTGATCTAAAGTAAAAAATACACATTTATTCTAAGCATGTCCTTGCAATTGCTAATTAATTGAATTAAAATTAAAGAAACCACCAGAAAAGAATAATGTTAAATTCTGTAGTGGTTATAAATTCTATAACCTTCGTATAAATATAAATTATATTTCGTACGAGTCATACCCAATTACATTTTTTTAATGTTATATATTAATACAATTAGTAGTTTATGAAGAAAGTAAACATACCCCGCTGCTGGCATAAAATCAGATTCATCATTGTCTCGTAAAATTTTATCGAGATTCGGTACCTGAACATTTCCTACATTCATGACTATAAATTAAATTTCTTAAATAAGAGCTTTTCTGTGCACTAAAAGAACAACGAAAAATATAAACTTAAACTATCTATAAACAGTAAATGACACTTTGTTACGTACAAATTACATGACTAATAAAATCAACGACAGGTGGCGTAATACTTTCTATTCATAAAAGTTAAAAAGTTACAGCTTCAATTCTATAAGTAATGTAAAATTTTTCAATAGTTCATTTAGAAACAGATACAGATACTAATTACGTTAAAATCTGACTAATATGAAATATTAAAATATACATAATAATGAACAAATTTTACAATTATAAAAATTTATATCCATTACACTCTAGATACAATATTATAAAAAATATAAATTTATTGTATATATTCTATATTTTTTCTAAGATAGAAATAAATGTCGACTGTCTATATATGGACTATAATAATATAATTTATTAAGAAAAATTGATATATACGTTTTGTTACATATATATATCTATACATGTAGCATTCTATATACATATATGGTACTACATTCATAAAATTATTTTAGTTCAAAAGTATAATGCACTCCTTTTCCTGGATATTGTTTTGCTGTCTGAAAGGGCATATTCATATATTAATCATTAAGCATAAAATTACAATATCTTATTTTTGAATGAAGATATAATCTTACTCTAGGTTGACTGCATTTAATTGAAAAGTAATCGATCATAAAGTAAGTTAGTACGAAGCCAACATAAATAGCAGCACCCTTCAGGTCACTGATGGATTGGCGAACACCATAGCTACACCGATCTCCTTGCAGCAAATCGAAACGCTTAGGTAACTACAAATGAAATAGCAGGATTAATTTATTATTATTATTTATTATTATTATTTATTATTTAGCATCAAATTACAATTATAGTTTAATACTATCAAATACCTACAGTTTCTCCATAACATATTCTTGGTCCAGGATGATCCCAAGGATAATAAGGATCTTTAGCTTCTACGCTTATCAGCGGTATGTCTGGATAATCTATAAGACTATCTTTATCTGGAGCATAAGCTTTATATTCATCAATATGCATGTTATACTTTTCTGCAGCAGCAATCCATTCCTCTTCCGTTTTTGGATAGGGGCCTGGTAAATGTTTCTTTTCATAAGGATCTGTAATACATAAAAAAAATATAATTAATGAAATTTTTACATCCCAAACAATCGTCTTATATAAGTTCCTATATAAGATTTTAACCTATCAAAAATACGAAAAGAACCTTTAATTACTCTACACAAATATAAATGTTTTGCTTACGTAATTTTTCCAATACAGCCCTGTGGTCACGCAATTTAACAAGCTGTTCATACTTTCTAATAAAGCTAATAAGTGGTGTATTTTTCAATACTTTTGACAAATTTCTACCCTGTAGCGCAGCCATTTTCAATGACTCGTATGCGTCGACATAGGATAATGCATGGAAGACCAATATTATATACTAATATCAGCTGATATGTATTGAATACATGTATGGAAGCGTACATTTTTATTTAATATTTATTATTATAGATAATATATCTATATTTTTTTTAAATCTGCATTTATTCTAATAAAATATGAAATCAAGGGCGTTTTAAAGTACACTAGTTTGAATTTCCCTAAACATAAAAATCTAATTGTTAATGTTTCACAGAATATAAAAGCAATGTGATTATTGAGAGACTTTTTAAGATAATTATGAAAAGATAACATATTGATGTCCTGCAGTCTATCGTTTCATTTTATTCAACGTTTTTAAATACAGTACTGCCTTACTAACTAGCCGCGTATCAATACCACATCTATTTAATATGGGAGACCCTATAACGGAAAGCAATAAGTAAATAAATTTGATAGTCCACATAAAAACAATTAAATGCTGCCTCGAAACTAGCACAATAAAAAAAGTATATGTAACGCTGAAATTTCAATCTATGAAAGCACCTCCAAAAAATGAGGAGGGAATTAGCGATGGTTAAGAAAGCTGAAGCTGTCAATTAAAATTTTTGATTTCAACAAATTATGTTAAATTTATTAAAAGAAGAGAAATAATTCAACTCGTGGCAAATATACAAATACATTTGTCAATTATATAGCAAATATAAGTTTATAGTAATTTTAAAAATTTAAAATACATAGAGGTAGAAAGTACTTTTGAATAGACCGTCACGATTTCCAATGTACTAATGGATATAAATGATGATACGGATCGACATTATGCGGACAGGTGAGGTATAATAACCACAAGAAAATGGCCGATAGTATGTGTTCATTGGTTGTATCGATTGTGGTTAAAGTTAGTGCAAAGTGTAATTAATTTAGTCATTGTAAAGGGTTGAACATACAGTTGAAGTGAAATTTGTTTTTATAACAAAGCATATTTCGTAATGGTATGTACAAATACGAATATTCTCAATGTACATAAAGGTTTTATAGTAAGATAGAATTTCCAAGTTTAATTAAAAATGAAGATGAGTTGTATATTTTTATGGTAATTATATTTTTATATTTGGATTTACTATATCAGCACAAACAAAATACGTATTACTAATACTTTGTTATATTTATATTAATGTAAACCTACAACTAAGAGAAGAAATTTTAATTGACTATATTCTATATTAGGTTAGGTGATAAGGATATATATACACATATATTAGATATATAAAGAAATTATGGAAAATTTTTACATGTATTAAACTAGTCCTTGAAACTTCATTAAAAATATCATAGACTAAGAATTAAGTCTAAGTACACATGAAAAAATGTGTAGTATTGTAAATACTCATGTTTCAGTAAAGGTTTCCATATTTTGCATTTCCAAAGAAAATTATTCTAATTTTTATTAAAATTTTCAAACTCTCTTGTGTCAATCTTTTTCGATGAATGTTTTGTAAAATTTGTATAATACATATTGTACTTAAAAATGTGCAGAACACATGAAGTAAGCAAAATGTACATTGTTAATAATACACAAAGAAAACATTCTACAATTGAAAAATGATATAAATTTTTATTTAGGTCATATTTTATTATGAATTGCTTTATACAAATATGCAGTTGCATAAATATCTGCAGCCTATTTATTACGTATTTCAATTCTGAGATATAAATCACTTTTTCCCTGAATATTTTTGTTCCTTATATATTATTCTATACACCCAATTCTTACATTATAGTCTATATATTAAAGGTCAGATATAACTAATAGGAACTACTCTTGTTATAATTATGATGAAAATTACTTATTAGTTTCTTTATTTTGCTCTTTGATCAGCTTCGTGAATAAGTTTGACCAATTTATCGGCAATCTTCTCATTGCATGCTCCAATTGCACGTGGTTGCATGATGTTAATCTTTTCACCTGTAACATGTATTGTTATTTTTATACTATATATGTCTTAAATGTAAGTCAATACTAAATTTTATGTGTAGAATGAAATTTTAGAAAACTTTGTATAACAAGTTTTTAATTGTCAATTGTCGGTCATTCTAATTTTTTAAATATACTTATAGTATATTTATTTACATATATCATATTACATATCATATTACATATTACAATTATGAAAAAGTACTGAGAAAAGGTATGTGTATAAACAGTTATTTACCTGTTTCACGATCAACAACGACACCACCTGCTTCGGAAATAATTAACGATGCCGCAGCAATATCCCACGTGGAAATACCTGGCCCCTCGATATAATAAGCCTCGACAGTTCCCATTGCGACATAACACAGTGTCAATGCCGCTACACCAAGTGTGCGAATGCTATAAAAAGAAATACCTAAATTTAGATAAAAAGTGACTGCATATGTAGAAATGCAAATACAGCTATAGGAACTAGCAATTTACTGTTGTTTGACAAACTTCGGTATAAGACATGGTAACTTGACTAGAACATGCATAAGCATGTAATGTACGTAAAATAAAAGTAAAATTGAAGTAGTCTGATTTTCTACCTGAATTCGGATTAATGAAATGAATAATTTATATAAGGAATAATTTATATGTAAAATTTTTTCTAACAAAGACTTTATGTAAGTCGACTATGTCTTTATGATAGAGTTTTGAAAAGTACACTCCTGGTATCCAGGGTTCATTCGGCATGAAAATAACAAATATAAAGATATGAAATACACAGATACAATTTATTAACTAATTTCGAATTAAAAAAAAAATGATAGGATATTTGAGTACCTTACCCTTGAGCTTCTAGAGCGATTGTTCTTATTCTTTCGATAGTCTTTTCCCTCATGTGATGCACTTTTATGAAACCACTTTCCATGCAAACCAAAGCTTTCGACAAATCTGTCAACACATCGAACATTTGTAATATCGAAGAATAAGGATTTAAAAACACATACAGAATAATATTTATTTTTTCTATACGGAATTCACCGTTTTATTCGGTCGAAAAATGATTCCTTTTGATATGTAAAGACACATTAAAGCAGCAAATCTTTTGCGACAATTTATTAACAATATGTCTATTAACTTAGACTTCGTAAATCAAAATTGTAATTTACCTTGAACATTAGAGACCTTTATAGGTTTGTTGTTTAAAAATGCGCCGCGACCCTTCCTCGCTGTGAATAGTTGTTCAAGAACAGGGTTGTAAACGATGCCAATCACCATTTCTTTATTAATCGCCAAACCGATTACGACACAAGTGAGAGGGAGACCATGAATAAAGTTGGTAGTACCATCGATTGGATCAATGATCCACGTCGGATCATCCGTCAACTCTGGAAGATCTTTTCCAGTCGATTCTTCACCGATAAATCTGTCACCAAATTTTTCATACATTTTTCTCCCCCAAAAATTTTTATAAAGTTTATAAAGTGAATTTTAAATAAATTTATTTACCTGTGGCCTGGAAACTTCGATTTTAGTTGACCAATGACCACCTCCTCTATCTTTCGATCGTATTCTGTTACCAAGTCCCAATTATCTTGCTTCTCATCAACATTTTTTGCACCATTGATAGCTGCCTTGAGTATCTTTAATAGAAAATTGTAAAAATTAATAATTTGAAATATTGTTGAACCTTTTTTTTTTTTAGAATTTTATTACAGCGAGAAATATCGTAAGCAAAAATTAAATGGTTTCAAGGAAAGCATAATTTCGTACAATACGTAGACATAATATTAATGAGTATATATAATACTTGTACTAACTTATGTAATTTAATTATGATCGCTAATGACTATTAGTCGATGCCATAATAAATAAATAGATAATAACAATAATAATAATTTCGTAGAATTAGTTTGTGTGAAGTTGCACGAGAAAACATAGTTCCCGATAACTTTATTGATAATACCTCACAATATTTTCTTATTAAAATATTTCCTAGATCAATAATATTTTGTTTTTACGTGTCATCTTTTATTATAAGCTTAACATTAACTGATATAAACATTTTACGTATTTCTAATAACCGATAATTTCTAGAGATATTTAAGTTCAAATTATTTATTTCACTAACTTAAAATTTTTCTTTTCTCTTGCAAAAGTTTCGCTAATCATTGAAAAAACACTTCTGATTAGGACATTTGAAAAGATCTATACAACAAGAAATGAATGTGCGTCACTTCGATTCATCGTATTTCCCCAACTCTATAAATAATGAATTCTACTTTTCCTATTGCTTATTTTTCCATGTATCAAGTAGTTAAGATCGTATTTCCGGCATACCGTATATTATTACTATCGTTTTTAATAACGATTAATTTTAGCATTTCAAATAGTTAGAAAACCATAATTTTTGATGTAACATAAGTGCAAAGATATAATTCGTTAAAATTTTTATATCGATTAGCTTGGAAACGAAATGTTTGATGAAGTAATCGTCTAATAGTCTAATTGATGCAGTTAATGTAATATACGCCCACGAATCTCGTTACCATTAAACCATTCATATTACGTAAAAGTTTGATAGGAATCGATAATCACAACATCTTTTAATTCCTTAAATGATGCCTATTCATCATGTTTGAATTAAACATTAGCGTATTATTTGAATGTTTCACACTTTTTTACACTTTGTTTTATTTTATTCAAATAATGAAACTAATCTATTCTTGTTCAATTCTTGTTCAATTCTTAATCAATTTCTTCCGACCTCGATAACTTTTTATGTAAAGTATTTTAACGATTAGTAATTAAACAAGAATGACTTATTGACTTTTTCCATAATTAGAGAAACAATATTGGGGCTATGCAAAAAACTCTTAAATTTTCTAATTCTTTAAATTTCTGATAAATGAAGAAACAAATAAGCTACTGAAATTTATTCCTAAATTAATATTACTTTTATATTTACCAATTCTAATCGCGTCATAGATAATCCACAAGAATTTGAATTAAAGTATTTCATTTTAAGTGAGAAATACCGTCAATGTCATTTATTAGAATTTTAGAATATAGAATGCAAATAAAAATCAGTAACATAATCTAAAACTAATTCAACTTATTGTAGTGACCATCCACAACTCAGCGACGCCAAACGAAAATTAAAATTCAACCAATGATCCGTGTCTTATCATCGCATGCCACCCAATAGTAGAAAGGTGAATGCTTATACACCCTTTATTTCTTACGGACATTATACATATATGTATGCGTGCTTACTTGTGCGGCATCATGAGTCAACTTGATTGCGAACTCGTAGTACACATCTTCCGCGTAGCGTGCCATCTCTTCAGATTTTCCCAGTGAACAGCGAACACGAGATCCTTGACGTGAAAACGTATCAACAGGTACTGCGTTAGGTGCAACAGCACCGCGTACTTTTTATTCGTACCGACTTAGAACGTGTCATAAAAAAACCGATTCAAGGATGACTCGATTTGTCGTTTAGTTCTTCCCCGTGTTGCCTGTGTATGATTTCGGAGTTATGTTTTTCCACATTTTGGACGTAAATAGACATTCCTTCAAATTGTGTTACGAGATAGTAACGTTTACACTGCGATTTTGTGCTTTAATCATGTGATTAATTTAGTAAATAACTGTCTGCATAAAAATTCGTTACGGCTCCAACTTAGAGTGGCTTTTACGATTCATTCGAGATAAAATCTCAAAATAGGATTTTAATGACAATATTCAGAGACTGACTTTTACTGTTAATAATCTTTCCCTTTTCCTTCTTTATCTTTCTTAATACATTATAATTGCCTACATTATTTAAATATCGTGTTTGTAATTTCAATGACTAGCTTTCTTCAAACATGTACCGATTAATTATTTGGCGATGTATATAGTATTCGCGTAGTATTTGCAAATTCGTTGGAAACATACGTATAAGAAATAAATATAGAATTTTCTAAAGAAAATAATTTAATTTTACAATATTTCCTGAATATTATTACGTAATAATTCGAGCGGATTTTTAAATTTTCCGTGTAAGAAGTGATTCACTTTATTCTGTAATTTCTGTGCATTATTGCAATGATTTGCACCGGGTCTCATTACTTATGGAAATATCGTATTCCCAGATACCGTTTCGTACACTGAGATTATTGTGGGAGAGCAAAGATTATTATCAAATGTAGTTAGCGATTTGCCAGATGGTTTTACTGCAACAACACAACGAACGCATAAAAGTATATTGTAAAAGACTGTGCCAAGGTAAATTACCGAGACTCGATCACCCTTTCACACTATGCTGATCAAATTTACTAAACGTGTATGTAAAGTACGCTCCTCGAATTTTTACGTCCCGAACTTGTTTTTGTGTCAAGAAATAAAAAAAAAACTTTTAATACTTTAAAAAATCTTCAAAATAATTTCACTAATTTAGTAATCCTTGCACATTTTCAAACTTAACAAATCTTTTAACAGAGAAATGATACATGGGATATAATAAAATTAAATATATTATCGTTTAATTGTTTCATAGCTTATTACACACTATCTTGATTTAAATGTGAAGTTTCAGCCATTGATAATGTTCGATTTTTAATACGAATGTAACATCTGTTATGTGCGAATGTACGCTCAATACCTGGAAGTATGTCACCTGTTACATCCTTGAGATTTTCAGATCGTTTTATTGTTTAATATCCTATTTTTTCTTTTCAACTAGTATTTTTTACCAGATACAATCTATTTCCTTTCTAAATTATATATAAAGCATAACCATATCTTTAGACGATTTCCAATAAAAACACGATCCTTCATTGTTGTTCGTTGCACAAGATTCACACATTTTTATTCAGTTTTTGCTTGTAATATTTATTCGACCATGAATTTTTCCAGCCATAATTTGAAATGTCTATGAATCACTATACTTCCTTGACCAACCTTCGGCTACTCTTTTCCGTATCTGTAGCTATCTGGCAAGTAATGTTCCATTCCAAACAGGATACGTATGCAGAGACTTCACTTGGTCTACAATTGTTCCGTATCTTTTCACAGATCTTATTAACACATTAACATATTAACATATTTCCAATTATAGTTTAATAATTATTTAATTTTCTGAAATCTATATCTCATGGAATTTTTATTTGACGAGAATGGAACTTTGAGTGAACATTTGGAAAATAAAAAGAGTAAATGTTTAATATGTATCTTTTGGTCAGTAATTTCATAAACATATATCAAATTTCCATAATATTTTTATTAGATAATATTTGAACATTTTGCTCACCAACGTTACTTTTGTAGTTTGAATAAATCATTTGTATGGTACTTACTCATAGGTCGATCAAATTCTTAACAATCATTATCTAGGTTCTCTTATGAATCATTCGAATTTTTTAGATTACATTCTCTTATTTTATTTTTTAGGATCAATTAAAGTATACTCGGTTGTTTAGAATTTTCACAACTCTTGTTTGCGACTCTTGTAAGCTCCATGAATCATGTTATTTACCTTTGTCTCTCAATACTCCCTATTAACCAAATTAATATTATTTAATTAAGATAATATAGATAAATAATATCATAAATGTCTTATTCGTAGAATCTTACAAATAAATCTTAACATTCTTCTTTTAAGCAGTGCATTGCTTTCACGTTATTTTACTTTTGAAAATTATCCTGTTCTTTCAATTAGAAGAAGAGGTATCAATGGTTAAACAAAATTATTAAGAATATAATAATACTTTTATTCAGTACATAATAATTAGAATATATAATAATCGAGCTGATTCTTCATTTAGAATTTGATCACGTCCTGGTCAATCTCTTCCTCATTATTTTCAGATCAGTATCAGTGATCAGTTGCTTTATTTCCATTGCTAGTGTTTCATTTGCTGCAGCAATTGTTTTTGGTTTCATCACATTATATTCCTCGTCTGCAAGAAGTTTAGTTCTGTTATTTATGCAATCGAATTTCAAATTATTCAATGATAAAGATAAAAAGATATTTAAATATTTGCATATTCGCCGATTCATATCAAATTATGTATATTAAACTAAATATAATAAATATAATCAGTGTATATTACTTTTAGAAATATTAAATATTTAATATTAATTTAGAAATATAAAATATAAAATTAAGGATTAAAATATTAAAATATCAAAGCGTAAAGTGTTCCTCGAAATATTGTAACATTTGGATCCGAAACGCAGTTACTGTAATCCAAGAAATGAATACAAAGAAAATATTAAAGTATCGTAGTATAACATGAAGCAGTCGTTCTTTTAAATTAAAAAAAAAAAAGGTTCTTCCTTTCTCTTGCCCATTTTATTAACGCACCTTTAGTGTCAATTACCGTGCCACCTGCTTCACAAATAATCAGTACTCCCGCTGCTACGTCCCAAGGTTGAAGATGATCCATTTGAAAGCAGTCTATCGCGCCTTTTGCTACGTATGCTAGAGCCATCGCAGCTGATCCCAAAAATCTAATTCTAGACATCCAGTTACGTAAAATAATTTTACCATTACTTCTATTCCTCTTTATTTCATTCTTTATCAGTCACTCTTCAATTCTCTTTCAATTTTCTAATTATACTTCTTAAT
The DNA here is from genome assembly GCF_011952255.1 of Bombus vosnesenskii. Lineage (NCBI taxonomy): Eukaryota > Metazoa > Arthropoda > Insecta > Hymenoptera > Apidae > Bombus > Bombus vosnesenskii. Next base: position 1,153,490 of record NW_022882923.1, read on the forward strand.
TCAAATGAACACTCACCCTTGTGAAGCATTAAGAAGAGCTTCGAATCTTCCCCATCTGATATCTCGGTTTTTTGAAGGAATGCGAAGCGAGAATAACTCGAGCTCTATCAAAGACTTTCTTAGTTCTGTAAAAGATAACCGGCATAAAAGTTAGATTAATCGTTACAATTCTCGAACGAAATTATTCTTTCTGTCTTTATACTCCACGAATAATGACTATCGCCACTTAAGTTGATAATGAAGCTATTTCTCATACAAACTGGAAATTTTTCTATTATTAAAAAATTGAAAACTATCTTGAATTGTTTTTATAGATCTTTTATAGATATGGAAACGACTTCTTTTTCAAGCGTTTAAAGTACCATTACCAGTATTGCGTGAAGTTTTAATAGGTTTGTCGTTTAGAAATGCGCCGTGTCCTTTAATCGCGGTATACAGTTCTGAAGTGATTGGATTATAAATAATTCCTACTACGATTTTCTTGCAAACTGCTAGGGCGACGGAAATACAGGTGTTCGGATTTGCATTTATATAATTTATAGTTCCATCTATGGGATCTATGAGCCACGTAGGTTTGTCTGTTAACACTGGCGCATTTTTAACGCTAGCCGTAGTCTCTTCTCCAATGAATCTGTTTCAAAAAAATATTTCTATCGTAAAAAAAATATTTTTAAATAAATATTAATATTTTGTTTCAGCAATCCGGTTATATGCGACCATATTTAATTCGCGTGATTCTAATTAAATTAATATCTGTTTAATTGATTAGCGTTGGTTACTCACTCGTGATCTGGAAATTTTTCTTTCAGACTTTTGATCAATATATCTTCAATTTTTTTATCATAATCTGTAACAAGGTCCCATTCATGAGCTTTACTTTCTACAATTTTCTCTCCTTCAAAACCGCATTTAAATACCTAAAGAAAAAGCGGAATACAGATAAAAATTATCTGATAGGTGTTGGCTCAATGATAAGTAAAGACAAATCATTCCTTTAACTATAATAGCTACTTAATTTTTTTGTACTCAAGTTGGTCGATGTTATGTTGGATAATTGATTTAATAATTCTTCGAGAAATTTATTTTATTGCTCTTTAAAATATTGATTGGTTAAATTTTGCAAATTCTTAAAGGATCAATTTTAATCATTTTTATTCGAATGTTTCGTCATAAAGATATAAAACTTGAGAGGAATTCCGAATTTTTGAACGAACGCAAATCTTGTACATATTCCTTTTTAACTCTTTCAAGATAAATTAACATTGGATATGTAGTTACATTTACTAAGTGCATGAATTAATTCGACCTCTTTTTGAACAGAATTGAAGTTTCATTTATGAATTATGTAACGTGAATTCGAACAAAGTATTTCCATTGTTTAACTAATTATGAAATTGTGTAAATGCAGAGAGAATTTTTCAAAATTTCCTCAGGGTGGGAAAATGACGAATATAAACGAGTAATTTCTAAAAATGCGATAAAAATCGGTATTGTTAGAAAAGGTATAACTTAGTTGTCTCTTAAAATTATGTTAAAACGTATTATCTCATTAGTAAGTTTTTGAAAATTTCTCTTTTCAATGAGAAATAATATATCCAATGTTAGTAATAATATCTACCGCTGCGCTAATATCGATAGAATTTCACCAGAAAAGGAGAATAATTATCACTTACTTCGCCTGCTTTCAAGATTAACTCTTTGGCAAACTCAAAGTAATTCCTGATGTCCAGCTCGCTCGACATGATCGCCGATCCTGATGCTTTCGACAGAACGACTGATCGATTGAACGCACGAACCGCGTGTCGGGATCCTCTTATCTTTAACATCAGAGATACAGAATCGTGTAAACGGCATAAGTATTTGAATCTAAACATTCGAAGAGAATTCGCTATCTGAGATACCACATTGTAGTTTTGATTCAACTTGAAAAGTATTGATTTGAAGTTTGTAATGCGATCAGTTAAATCTGTTTTCGAAGCTGAGTTCGTTTAATTACAGTATAAATGTCTGTAATCGAAAGTTAAAAATGTTTCCTCACATTCATATGGCATAACTTTTTTTTTTAGGATATTCGTTTTTGTTTCTATATGATTAATTTTGCTTTGAGATATAATAACAATATAGTTACAAGTGATAACATATCGCTTATAAACAGTCTACTGCTAATTTTAAAAATCATCGACTATTGCGATTAACATCAATAACATACAGGCTGTTAACTGTTTAGTGTTGCAATCTGACATTTCGCGTGAAATATTTTTGATATTTTATAACTGTAACGCTGGATTGACATATTAAAATCGTAGGTGAATAAATATAATAATTTAATCTATAAAATAATTTTTCGTCAAATTGTATCACTAGATATCAGACCCCAGCTTTAATCTCGATGTTCTTGCATTTTTGAATTACAAGTTCAAGTAATACAGAAAATAATTACTTTCTTTAAAATCAGACTGGTATTGATCAAATTGGTCCCACTGGATCTGGAGGTTCACCTGCTGTCATACAAGAAAATATGAATTCTTTGCAAAAGGCTATTGAGACCATGGAAGAGAAAGGACTTCAAGAAGATCCACGTTATTCTCAGTTACTTGCTTTAAGGGCTCGTCAAAGCAACATGGGAGAGAAACAAGTTTTCACTACACAACAATTACAACAATTGCGGTATGTTATATGAAATATATTAATTAATCGATTATATATGTCGGAGTCAGGTTGGCACTTTGGGGCGTTCTATGAACCTTTACTTACTTTACCGTCGCGGATGTGATTAGTGTTTATCAGTGCGAATGTGGGCACTACAAGAGGCTATGGGTAACGGCAATAGGATGTACGAGATGATGGTGACAACGAATCCAAGTTCATCCACGGGATGACCAGTATCAGCGTGACTTACTCGGCAATTCGCTCAACGACTCACTAACTAAAAACTCCCTGAATCCAGATGAACCTACCCTTATATACTCATGTTCCCGCTTCTCAGGTCAATCCTTTTTCAATCGGGTTTTTAAGGAGAGTCATAAAATCATTCCGTACCTCTGTCAGGTACGCGGCCCTGCCGTGACCGTGGCTACGTCTGGTGACCCGTTATGTTACCTTAAACCTGAACCCATTGTCGTAACGCCAGGTTGGAACATTAAAAGTTGTTTTCCTTATTTTTATGGCTTAAACATTAAAATCTTGACAATGGTGATGGAAGGTTTTTCCCAGCATTCCCGACGGAAAGTCCCGCTATCCTTCCCTCTCCGACATATACGTATACATATTTATTAAGATTAAGTCTTTATACATAATTATTTACAGGATACAAATAATGGCATACCGATCATTAGCAAGAAATCAACCATTATCGCAGCAACTTGCACTTGCCGTTCAAGGTAAATTAGATAGAAATAATATTATTAGTTTTACGTCCTAGCTAACTATTCTAGTATTTGCATTGTTTTGTTTTGTATTATTTTATGTATGAAAGTAATACATTTTTCTGCATGTCCGGGACGCGTACAGTCTTAACTTCAGGTAGATCGGTCGATGCACCCACTTAATGGTTTAATTTATAACTTCATTATATTCTTTCCAACAAGAGTAGATATTCATATCGTGAAAATAGAAAGATAGAGTAGGATAATCTATAATGAGAGTTTGATGTAGAATTAATGTAAATAGGTGGAGCATCTCCCTCTTTAGGTGTGGGACAACGTACCCCTGTGGATCCATCTCAAGGACCTGTTTCTACAGCTCCACAAATCTCTGGTTCGAACTTAATTGGTCCAGCAATTTTTCCAAAAGCAAGTTGTCAGACACCACAACTTCCTCCTCAACCATATGTTAAAGCTAACAAAGTGACAACTGTTGCAAAACCAGTTGGTTTAGACCCGTTACTGATTTTACAAGAACGTGAAAACAGTGTTGCAACGCGCATAGCGTTACGAATGGAACAATTGAACAGTTTGCCAACTAACATGCCAGAAGATCTTCGTATCCAAGTTCAAATAGAACTACGGATGCTTAGAGTATTAAATTTTCAAAGACAATTACGATCAGAGATTTTAGCGTGCACTCGAAAGGATACTACTTTAGAAAGTGCAGTGAATGTAAAGGCTTATAAACGTACGAAAAGACAAGGTCTTCGAGAAGCTAGAGCTACCGAAAAACTCGAAAAACAACAAAAATTGGAAGCTGAACGTAAACGCAGACAGAAACATCAGGTAATTAAATTTCTAACTTTTCAAAATGCTATTAAATAGAAAATAACATATAATCTTTATTGTTATTTTACCAGGAATTTATTAATTCTGTACTTCAACATGGTAAAGATTTCAAGGAATTTTATCGAAATAATGTGGCCAAATTGGCCAGACTTAACAAAGCTGTTCTCAATTATCATGCAAATGCTGAAAGAGAGCAGAAGAAAGAACAAGAGCGTATCGAGAAAGAACGTATGAGACGTCTAATGGCAGAAGACGAAGAAGGTTACAGAAAACTGATTGATCAAAAGAAAGACAAACGATTAGCATTTCTGTTATCACAGACAGATGAATATATCGGTAATCTTACTGAGATGGTAAAGCAACATAAGATAGAACAAAAGAAAAAGCAGGTGGAAGCACGGAAGCTTAAGAAGGTACACATATTCTTTACTGCTTTCATTAATCTTTATTAATCAGTTTAATAAATACTGTGTTATCACTTATATAGAAAAAGAAGAAGCAACAAGATGGTGAAGAAGCTGATGATGGAGATGATGATACTCGTGTTGGGGTGATTGAAATAGCTACTGGCTGCACATTGACTGGCGAAGAAGCTCCACTAATGAGTCAACTCTCAACATTTTTAGAATCCCATCCAGGTTGGGAACCAATTGAATCAGAAAGTGAAGAAGATGGAGATGATGAAGAAGAAGGAAACGAAGGTGAAGAAAAAGGTGAAAAGTCTACTGGCGATTTAGACGAAGAAAAAGTTAAAAAAACGATACAGAAAGCCAAAGTAGAAGATGATGAATACAAAACCGAAGAACAAACATATTATAGTATTGCACACACCGTTCATGAGATAGTAACAGAGCAAGCATCTATCATGGTCAATGGAAAATTGAAAGAATATCAAATAAAGGTTTGATATTAATATGTTTTCAAGCATTCAAAACTGTTTTTACAACATATATCCTAAACTTTCCATCAATTTTAGGGCTTGGAATGGCTAGTTTCATTATTTAACAATAATCTGAACGGTATACTTGCGGATGAAATGGGTCTCGGTAAAACTATTCAAACAATAGCTTTAGTGACTTATCTTATGGAGAAAAAAAAAGTGAATGGCCCATTCCTTATAATTGTTCCTTTATCGTACGTATTACTTTTGTTAAATATCCTAAAATATAAGAAATATAAAAAATAAAAGAAAATTATATTTTTAATATGTTATTCTAACGTTTAAGACTTTCTTTTAGAACGTTATCAAATTGGGTGCTTGAATTTGAGAAATGGGCCCCCAGCGTCGTAGTTGTATCATATAAAGGTTCACCAGCTAACAGAAGAGCTATTCAGTCTCAAATGAGAGCTACTAAATTCAACGTTTTACTTACTACATACGAATACGTTATTAAAGACAAAGCGGTCTTAGCAAAATTGCAGTGGAAGTACATGATTATAGATGAAGGACATCGAATGAAAAACCACCATTGTAAGCTAACTCAAGTGCTAAATACTCATTATCTGGCTCCTCATCGACTCTTACTGACAGGAACGCCATTGCAAAATAAATTGCCTGAATTATGGGCATTATTAAATTTCTTACTTCCTTCAATCTTCAAATCTTGCAGTACTTTTGAACAATGGTTCAATGCTCCATTTGCAACCACTGGCGAAAAAGTCGAACTAAATGAAGAAGAAACTATTCTTATTATACGTCGATTACATAAAGTATTACGTCCTTTCTTATTGAGACGTTTAAAAAAAGAAGTTGAGTCACAGTTACCCGACAAAGTAGAATATATTATAAAGTGTGAAATGTCTGGACTGCAAAAGGTTCTCTATAAACACATGCAAAGCAAAGGAGTATTGTTAACTGATGGCTCAGAAAAAGGAAAACAGGGTAAAGGAGGTGCTAAAGCTCTGATGAATACTATTGTGCAGTTAAGAAAATTATGCAATCACCCATTCATGTTTCAAGCTATTGAAGAAAAATACTGCGAGCATGTAGGTACACAAGGATCTGGTATCGTTACTGGTCCCGATTTGTACCGTGCATCTGGAAAATTTGAATTGTTAGATCGTATTCTTCCGAAATTGAAAGTAACAAATCACAGGGTACTATTATTCTGCCAAATGACACAGTTAATGACAATTATGGAAGATTATTTAAATTGGAGAGGATTTAAATATTTACGATTAGATGGTGCTACAAAAGCTGAGGATAGAGGAGGTTTACTAAAAAAATTCAATGATCCTGGTTCTGAATACTTCTTATTTTTGTTATCAACTCGTGCCGGTGGTCTTGGATTAAATTTGCAAGCTGCAGATACCGTTATTATTTTTGATTCTGATTGGAATCCACACCAGGATTTACAAGCACAGGATAGAGCACATAGAATTGGTCAAAAAAATGAAGTACGTGTAATCAGATTGATGACGGTTAATTCGGTTGAAGAAAGAATATTAGCTGCAGCTAAATACAAGTTAAATATGGATGAAAAGATTATACAAGCAGGAATGTTCGATCAGAAGTCCACTGGTTCTGAACGACAACAATTTTTACAAAGCATTTTGCATCAAGATGATGCTGAAGATGAAGAAGAAAATGAAGTACCAGACGATGAAACGGTCAATCAGATGATCGCACGAACAGAAGGTGAATTTGAAATATTCCAAAAATTAGATTTAGAACGAAGAAGGGAAGAAGCAAAGCTAGGTCTAAATAGAAAATCTCGATTATTAGAAGAAGCTGAGTTGCCCGATTGGTTAGTAAAAGATGATGATGAAGTTGAAAAGTGGGCGTCTGAAGAAGAAGAAGATAAATTCCTTGGGCGTGGCTCGAGACAACGAAAAGAAGTTGATTATACTGACAGTTTGACTGAAAGAGAATGGCTAAAAGCAATCGACGAAGATGTTGCTGAATATGAGGAAGAGGAGGAAGACGATAAAAAAAAGAAGAATACGCGGAGGCGAAAGAAAAAGGGCGAGGAAGACAACGAGCTTATGCAAAAGAAACGAAAAAGGATTTTAATTGATCCAAAAATAAAACGAACTTTGAAGAAGTTGCTTATGGCAGTCATTAATTACGCTGATAGCACAGGTAGAATTCTCAGCGAACCGTTTATGAAATTACCATCTAAAAGAGAATTACCGGATTATTATGAAATTATTAAAAAGCCATTAACTATCAATAAATTACTTCAAAAGATTGAAGACGGAAAGGTAAATATATATTATTTCTTATATATTCTCTATTTTGTAATTATTGTAATTATATCTATTCAATTCTATATTCTATATTCAATATCTTCATCAATTCTATATTCAATTATAAAGTTTATTCTATACTTATTATTACAGTACACTGACTTTGACGAGCTTGAAAAAGATTTTATGCAGCTTTGCAAAAACGCACAAATTTATAATGAGGAAGCTTCTCTCATATACGAAGATTCCATTGTTCTACAATCTGTTTTCATGGATGCACGTCAACGAATTGAAGAGGAAAGCAATATTTCTGACATAAATGATAAAGGTACTTCTTATTATCGCACTTTAATAACAGAAAATGAAACAATAAGACTAAAATGATTGTATGTGCATGCAATTTTTATAAGATCAAGGTGAAGAAGGATCAGATGCAGATTCTAGTGTTAGAAGAAAAATTAAATTGAAAGAAAAGAAGATTGAAGGTAGAGGAAGTCGGAGAAGAAAAGTCATTAAAAGATATATATCAGACGATGATGACAATTGAAGATTATACACGTACAGTAAAATTTAGTGTTAAGTATTAATACCAATGTACCTCTCAAACTTGATTATTTTTTTATATTGAAACATAAATTGCTATCTTTAATACTTACAGGATTATCCACTTAATTCGGACCCTGCGTTCGCGAGAACATATGAGAATGGCAATGTATGAGCTGTTGTTAGAAGTATAATTAGGCGAGAACACAGCGCCTTCAAACACAATTTTAAACAAAACATTGTAATTACATTTTAGGTAAGCATAATCCAAGATATGAGTTATTAAAAGTGAAAAATTAAGTTATATGTGGCAACAGAATCGGGTGCGTTTGCTTGCTTCGAAGCTTCAGGAGCACGCAGGGACATGAAATAGTCGGGCGAAAACGCGAGGCTCGCTTTCTCACCGATCGTTTTCTCCTTATTGTGACCTCAAATTTATAGTCCATCGGCGATTATCAAACTGGTCTGTGTCCTCGCCTAATTATACTTCTAACAACAGCTCATAGATGGCGAACGACATTTGATTGCAATAATGGATAACTCTGTGTATATATATATATATATCTTATATATATAAAAACTGAGTTGTGGGTAGATTGTAATATTTCATTGTGTTCTATGAATGGAAGAGTTATGTATGTTATGGTAAAACATTTAATTTTGTATTACGTTATGTAAGTGTAAATAAAGATATTGAAAAACTAGAAAAAAAAGAAAAAATGGTTCATACACGTAATTCGTAAAGTGTTCATACCGTTTGACTCCCACGAAGTTCATCCTATCAAACCCCTTACGATGAGTGAATGTAATTAAAATAAACAAAATTTCGAAACTGTATATTAAAAAATGTATTGTTCTATACATTATTCAATTCTGCCAAAGTCGCAAAACTTTATCTTTTCCACCAGATGCAACACGCAACCCGTCTGGAGACCAATCCACTGCATAAATTTCATCTGCATGACCAGGTAAATCTTGGCAAAGTTTTTTTGTTTTTAAACTCCATACTAGGATAAAAATGTAAAACAATTTTAATAACAAATTTAGGTCCAAATTAACATATTAGATATAATTTGCTTACGTTTTAAGGTAGAATCTGCGCTACTGCTGACAAGTAAACGGGAATCTGCACTCCATGAGATTGAGTATACAGCTTGCACATGACCTCTTAATGAAGTTATATACTTCCCTGTATTTGATTCCCATAATTTTATAGACTTATCAAATGAAGCAGATGCAATTATGCGACCATCTGGCGAGAATTTCACATCATTAATTAACTGTTGGTGTCCTGTCATTCTTGCTAAAATGAATAATAAAAAAATAAATATTTTTACTTTATGATACTCATTGTACTTATGTAATAATGAATAATACCAATAAATTTCTTTTCCTTTTCTGGTCTCCATAGAAATAATGTAAAATCATCAGAACCAGAAACAAGTAGTTCTTCCCCTACAGATTCGTAACGCTTCTTTGCATATTCTAGGCGATCTTCATTTGTTTCTTTATCTTTTCCAAGATGAAAAGAACCAGTTCTAAGTACATAATCCACATTCAATGCTAAAGTGTTCACCCAATGTGCATGACCTTCTAAAGTCCTACACAAGATTCCCTAAATATATTCAATCAATTTTAATGAAACATTTAATAATTTTACAATGTTCAAAGTATTTTTACAAAACTTACATCTTTAGCTCGCCATACTTTGATAGTCCTATCTTGTGAACCAGAATAAATAAGGCCACTACCACCCCACTTAACACATGTCACACTTTTTGTGTGACCAGATAAAGTACGAATAGTTTGTGAGCGTACTGTGTCCCATATCCTCAGGTCACAATCTTTTGAACCACTAACTAAATACTGGCATTCAGGATTTTTATGATATGGTTCCCAACATAAAGAGGTGATCCACATTTTGTGTCCTAACATTGCTTTTCCTACAAATTTATAAGAGTAAAATGTAAATCATATTACTAATTTATGTTCATTAAAAGTAAACTTCTAATACTACTTGCCTATCTGTGTCCCTGTTTTTGGATTCCATAATAAAATTGTACCATTTTTACATGCAGATGCAAGCTTAGTTCCACATGGAGACCATGATATACATAATACCCAATGTTTATGACCTTCACATGTATATTGTGGAGTTTGCGTATATATATCCCAAAATCTTACTGTTGTATCTCCAGAACCACTAGCTAAATATGTTCCAGCTGGTGAGAAAGCGACTGATATTACAGCCTCTTTATGACCTGAATATAATAAATGCCTTTACTTTATATAATATAAAGTTCTATCATTTTATATAATAAAATATATACCTTCCAATGACCCAGTACACCGTGTAACTGCTCTAACTTTAAAAATTGCTTGTGGCTGATATATAATATCAATTACATCCTCACTAATGCTAAAATTTTCTTTGATACTGTTTTCTAAACTATCTGTGATCTCAATGTTATTTACATAAAAAGCAAAAGGTATTGATTCTTCAGTTTGTAGAAGTGCATTACAAATTTCTTGTAATTTATCAACAGTAATATTTATGGGTAAATCTAGTAAACCTCCCGGTAATATGTCACCCTTATCTGATTTCAAACGTGATAAAATCCGTTTAACATTTTTTATTTCTGCTGAAAAATTTTCATTGTGCTGCTTGGTCTTATCTTCTTCTTCAAGTTTTCTTTTACTCATGTTGAATAAATTATGAGATATCTTTCAGGACAAGCAATCTAAAAATTTGTATAAAACACATGCTTATGTCTTTTTTAAAAATATTTATTGCAAATGATAAATTAAATAACTTACATAAATTGTCACATTTAATTTTCATTACATAAATCAAAAATATTTTAATCACCTTATATACTAGTAAGAAATATGTTTCAAGACAACAAGAATATCAAACATTTCTTTCAAAATAACTAATTATTTATGTGTAAAAATAATTATTCACGTGGTTAAAATAACTCAAACTAAACCTATAAACTGTGATTTAATACATATAACTACTATAACCTATTCATGTTTGTAAGAGTTGATTAATCAAATTTTTAAAAATGTTGATTCAATTCCTGGATTTGGTGAAAAAGTAATTAATTCTATAAGATATCATTGAACTCTTTTCTCAAATATGTTTTTCGAAATATAATATTGAATTGCTGACCACGTTTAGGGAACAAATCTGACCACTGCTCAATTATGGGAGAATTATCACCAGAAATTCTGTTACGAAAGAACTTATAGAAAAAATAGGTGAGAATAGTAAGGGCCAGATAGCAAGATAGAATTTCGGTCAATTAATAAGGCTATAGTTAGATTGTTATAATTATCATTTATATATTCATGTCATTTTATACATATTTATATAATTTTTCAGTTTTTATTAATAGTATTAAGGATTTTCCTTTCTTTTATAGAAAAATACGATTCATAATATAAAAATGTTTATGATATAAAAATCAAATAAAAATATTAATAACTAAATCAAATTCGTTATTAAAAGCGAAATTAATAATTTAAAAAAATATATATAATAAATTAGAATTATATTTGAAAAATTATTCATAGTAATATTAAAGCTGCTTTTTCAATTATCTGTAAATGGAATTTTAAAAAAGGATAGAGTTATGCTTCTTACTTAACTATTGCTCATGGGTGTAAAAACACGTTGACAACTCTAATGATAAGATGGCGAGCTAGTATGTTGATGGTTATTTCAAGATTATTTTTAACCTGAGTGTAGGAAGACTTTTAATTTAATAAACTAATAATTTATTCATGTTATTCGACCTTTTCATTAATGTGCCATGAACCCATTTGATTCAACGATCGAATCTATCCCAGAGATTTCTAAGATTTTTGATGAAGACTGCAATTGTACTGCTATTGATAAAACTATCGGGGAATTTTGCGGCGAAACTGAAACTTTAAGAATTATCAATGAGTTTCAAAAATTATACGAAACTCGTATTGAAAATGTTGATCGAGAGTTCGAAAATGAATTTGATCAAGTTTGTGTAAGTTCTTTTATAATATATAAAGTTTATTTAATTTATTTGCATAAGTGCAAATGTAAAACATTAAAAATATTTATTCCTTTTTGCAAGAAAATTGACAATAATAAATTAAGAAAACAGTGGAAATGAATGTATATTTCTCTATATTTTCAATTATTAATGTGAAACTTCTACTTTTATTGTTATTTAATATTTCATAGATGAAATTAGAAATATCAAAAGAATGGATAAAAAATTTAAAAGAGCAAAATGTTATGCTAGTACAAGTAGTAGAGGATTTAGAGCAAGCTGCTTGTAATAGAGTTAAATTATTGGAACAAAAATTAAAACATTCATCAGTGTTAGTTTCTGGTAACATGTCAAAGTCAATGAATACAGAAATGGTATGGTGTTTGAAATTTTTCTTTGAGATTACTATGGTATGATATATATATATATAATGCAAATTTATATAGCAAATAATAATTATTATAGACTATACATACACTTTCAAATCGTGTAAGTATCTTAGAAAAAGATGAAAAATATATGCAACAAAAAATAGAATTTCTTCAAAGTGATATCAGAGGATTATTAGAACTAATACGACGTGCAGTGCAAGAAAATCATTGGAATTTAGATGATATAAAATTCTTTGAAATTCAACCTAGTGATATACCTGTCCCCCCTAAGTAAGTTCTTATTAAGTTTCATGAACCTGGCAGTATATACATGAACTTCTAAAATGGAAATCCACATAAAATAAGAATCCACATGGTAGGGATCTGTTGGATCTCCAAGTGTGTGCTGCCAGGCTAATTAAATATTCTAAACAAATTAAGTAATATAATTTCTTTCATACTTTTGCAGCTGTACCTGTGATCAGGTAAATATAAATGTAGATGCTGATAAGAGATTGAAACTTAGAATACAAATTAGTCATGATTTCATGAATAAATCAGATTATCCATTAGATGGAAGTATATGCATGATACATCCTACCCATTCGACAACACTTTAATTAAGTTTTTACTTTTTGCTATATATATATAGATATATAATTGGTATATGTTGTTTATTTTATATTTTAATCTCCTACACTCTTTTTGATAAATTCTTTGTCAAATATGCTATAATTATGCTATAATTTTTATGTAAAATAAATGGTGGGTATGTAATATAATTATGTACAAATTGTTGTTCTTCTTATATTTAAATTTACTGTAATATGTATGAGAAATGAAAGTTTGAAATTAACTTTATGATTTTAAAATTAGGGAGATATAAGTCATAAAAAGATGCAGTCCTTAAAATTGCAAATCAAACATCTTCAAGAAAATGAAAAAAGAATGATTGTGTAAGTGAAAATGAAAAATGAATTTAAATAACGAATATTTTTTAATATGTTTGTTATTAACACTAAATTCCATGTTTTTTAGATATCAAAAAGAGTTAGAGGATAAATTAATAGATCTTAATGCAAAATTGCAAACAAAAGAAGATACTGTTAAAGCATGTGTTTCTCAATTTCAAAATTTTAGTGACAATCTTAGAAAACATGTTAAATTTACTGAGCAAATTGCATGTAGCTCATTTATAGTAAATGATCAAGAACCTGTTGATGTAAGTTAATATTATCTTAAGTAAGTTAATACTTTTGAATCACAACTTTAAGTATATATGAATGTATATGTCTATGTAATTATATTTTTGATAAAGTGAAGTAATTGAAAATTACATAGATTAAATAATGAATAACAAGGCAATCATGTTGAAATATGAAATATTTTCAAATGTATGAGATTTGCTAGAGTAATATAGTGATAAATTATCTTTAAAACTTTTGTTGCTATCCAGATTATGTTAGTGGCTGGTATTGTGGAAAAACTATTCATTGAAAAAGATCTAGAAACAAAAAACTTGCAGGAACGCTTACGTGACGCGGAATCTAATTTGATAATAGTAACTCGTAATAGCGATATAAGTTTAAATAATTTAAAAATTCAGTTGAATGAAAAGTACAAGACAATTCAAGAAATAGAGCAGCAAATGGTTAATCTACAAAAAGTTTGTGCTATTTGCTCGAATGTATATTTTATTATCCAATGATAATTTATTTATAATTCTATTTGTATCAACTGTTAGGAATCAATAGAGAAGCAAATTGTCTTAACAGCAGAAGTGACAGAAAGAAACGAAGTAGTAACGTCTCTGCAAAAGCAAGTAGCTATGTTACAAGAGCAATGTCGTTCTACAAACATGCAAATTCATTTTAAAGAAGGCATTATTAAAGAAATGCGAAGAAAATTAAGACAAGCTAAGGTATAAACAGTAATTTGTGGATTTGTAAATGGATAACAATGATGTTTTTTATTTTCAGTTTCTATATTCTAACTTCTTTCCTTATACTTGTAATCGTTATGACAAAGTTACTATTGACAATCAAGAAATGGAATCTTTTTATAAATTATGTGAGAAAATTATGATACCAAAAATGATGTATACATCTGCTGAGCACAATAATGATTCGTTTTTGCAAACTTACATTAACAATATTTTAAATCATAATAAATTAACAAAAGATGTATCTATAATGAAAACAAAACACAATAATTTAAAAACAAAAATAATAAATTGTCATAAGAATACTAAATATAATAAAATTGATATGCATAAGAGTTTTCATGATATTGATAAAAAGATCTTGAAATATAGCAAAAAGCTACCATCTGTTAATACACACAAACAATTATTAAACAACAAAGATACTTCTATTTTCGAAAAATCTGAAAATTAATGTACGTTTTTCAGTAGATATAATAATTGAAATGTTAAATCATTATTTTAACATTTAGTTTATAAGTTATTAATAATATATTATATATTATATGTAAAGTTGGTCCCTTTTATATTATATTTCAATATGATTGCCTTTTATTTCTAACATTTACATCAAAATAATTAATATTTCATTTGCATTTAACATATTTTTTGCTTATACTTTTCTTCACACTCTTTTTGTAGGATGTTAAGAGGTCAAGGAATCCTACAAATCAACAGGTAATATATATATATAAATATTGAAAGTTTAGTGTTTATATTTATTGTATATAATATTGTCAAATACTGTTTTAAATGGATTTTAATTTTTAGAATCAAATTTTATTATATTTGAGTAAAGTAAAATCATTCATGGAACAAGAAAAGGAAGACCTCTTTAATTTAAAGATAGAATTGGAAAAAACTGTAGAAAACTTATGCAGCAGAAAAGATAAAGTTGGTAACATACAAATGCACATTTTTATGTCAACAAGATATTGAATAGAATATGTCATTTTCTGATTAAGTAATATAAAAAGAAGAATTTATTGTTATCTTTTTGAATATTTTTTTAGAGGATATGTTTAACTTCATTTTTAATAAGCTATCTCTGGATAAAGATCTTATGAATAAACATTTTTCAGTTGTCTGTAATATCGCGAAGAAATCGTAAGAAGAATAATTCAATTTAATAAGGAATTCCAGTATTTTTAAAAACAGAAAGCTTAATTGATTCCGATAGTATTTGCACATAATATATATTTTCAATTGTAATAAAATGTAGAGCAATAAAAATTTTATATTATTTAGCACATATTTTTAATTGAAAAATGTTTATTGTTATTAACATTGCTTTAAAATAGTTATACTAATAAACAATACTTGTAAATTTCTTATGAAAATAATTATTTACAAAAGAACTGTTTGATATTTCTAATTGAACAGGAATACGAAACGATTGATAGTGAAAATAATGTGGATAATATAAGGTATAAATTAGCTAAAAATATTGAATATGTGGACAAAATACATTTAAAAAAGGAGGAATCAATTGAAATAATTAATTCTTTAGTATGTATAATCTTTTAAATCATTCATATAGTGAAAAAATAATTTTGTATATTTAAATATTATATTATACTATTTATTATATTCTATATTATGCTTTAGCTCCAAATGGAAAATAATCATCTTTTTCATGTAGAAGATCTTAATTGCTTAGTAAGTATTATGTTAAATAATATTTAAATTGTATCAATAAATGTTTTATGATAAATTGTAATGTAAGTTATTAACATGAGGAACAAAAATTAATGTATTTTAGCCAAGCACGGACATTAACCGACGGAAATTAATGGACATATTCAGAGCATGTATTGTTGAAGCACAACTTACTATGGAAGATATGAAAGATGAAATAAATATAATTGTTTCTTCATTTAAATGTAGACATCAAAAGGTGAACTATATTATTGTGTGTTAATTACATATTACTAGCATGATTTTGTATTAATGACAAGATCTTTACAGTATGTTGATTTGAATAAAGAAGTTATGAATGTACAAAATCAGTTAATAAAAAGTCGGGGGATAATAGCAGAAGTAATTAATGAATTACAATTACAAGTAAGAATCGTTAAATTTAATTATATTTAATGTTATCACCTTGCAATTAATAAACTTTTTCTCTTCATTATAGGGAGAAGAAAGAATAAGACACAATGATAGAATTACTTCAAGAAAGAATAAATTAAAAGACATAAAAAATGAAATAAATCTGTCCCAATCCCAATTGTCAATTTATATAAATGAAATGCAGACCAATGTACAGAACAAATTTAATTTCTCTACTTAAGTTTAATATCTGGCTAACTAAATTAATTATTCTATTCAAATTTTAGGAAAATATATCTAGTTATGCAGAAAATGTATCCAACTACGACCTATTATGTTCAGTAATCGAAGAAATAGAACAAACATCATCTAGTCTGCAAATATTTCAAGTTCAAGTAAAGTTTTGAAATTCTTTATTGTATAAAATAGTGTTAAAATATTAATAATAAATGAATAATATTTAAATTATTTAAGGGATGTTGCATAGTAAAAGAGTTTGAAAAAATGAAGAACCAATTTTGTGAAGTAGATTCATCTACAAGGAAATTACAAGAAAAAATAGATGAAGCAGTTGTGTATTTACTACTATAAATATTTCTTAACTATTTCTTAATTTCAATTTTACTTAATTGAGCTTTATTCTTTGCAGTTGACAGAACATGACATAGTAGAATTGACACTTTCACAAAAACAACAAAAATTACAGAAGTTAGAAGAAGAAGTTGATGTGATTCATTTAAAAGTAAAAAACGTGTTGGAATCATTTTTTTCTCCAAAAGAACATGTATGTATTTATCATTTTTATATTACATTACTATTTATAATATAATTAAGGTAAAATTTCACTTAATTTTGTTCCAATTATGTAATAGGTATCTGATTATAATATTATGGAGGCTCAATTATATACACAAGTAATATTTTATGTCATTTAATCATTTCATGTTATTTATTCCCAAATCTCTCTGTGATCACTCTAATATAAAAATATTATATTATTTTAGATTTTAAATGAGATACTGCAAACTAAACAAGCTGTATATAAATTAAGGAAAGAATATGATGAATTAAAATATAAGTTGTCACAAGTGAGGAACTTATAAATTATTTTAATTATATCATATTATAAGTAAATTTACTTATTTGTAATAAATATTTTACAGTCATCACTCCACCCTGAATGTGATAAGAAAACATGTTCATGGAAATGTAGAGTAACTGACTTACAAGATCAAGTTAAAATACTACAACATGAGGTATGTAATATTTAATTATCTTCTGTAATACAGTATGATAACAGTGACGTACTGATTGTTGTTTTAATAAATTGTGGTATATTTTTATACCTATTAACAAATTTGACTTCTGCAGGCAAAGTGCAATGAAGAAGCAAACAATTTTTTAAGAAATAACATTCAATCAATAGAAGAGGAACTGCATATAACACAAACAAAAGCAGATAATTATAGACGATCTCATTCCATAGATAATATGAAATTAAAGAAAAAGATCATAGAATTAGAAAATACCGTAAATATATATAGACAATTATTTAATATAGAGTATTACAATATTATTAGGTACAATTATTTTGTATGTATTTGAATTTTAGCTTAAATTTCAAAAAGAAATTGAATGTACTCTTCAGCGGCAATTGAATGATAGCGAAATTGAATTAAAAAGATCTAAAGAATTATTAAATTCTTCTGTAAGTTGATTTCTTGCAAAAGTCTGATTATTATATTTATATCTTTCTTATTTACATCATTAAAAAAATTTTTTTAATTCTTTTTTACATTTTATAAAAGCACAATGAATATAGCATGGAAGAAACTTTGTTACGGTATGGCTGTTATCAGTTCAGATATGACACAATGGTAAGTGTTATTAATTATTCATACAAAATAAGTCATTAAAGTAAGAGTAATAGGTAGATTTATATTTGTAGACTGCACCTCAGTTATTTAAAAAACTGCAAAACACCATAAAATCAACAAAAACTGGCCTTCAAGAACTTAAAGCAGAATTCAAAAAATTGGTTTGATTAAATTTCATTATTTTCATTATCTCCTGTGTAAAAGTTACACATTATAATATACATACAAATTTTTATTATTGTTTATTTTGGAATAATATATTTTTTAGATTTGTGAAGACTCATCTAATAGCTGTTCTTCTGCAAAGACATTAATGAATTTACTAGAAAAATTACAGAAGTATGAAAATGAATTAGATAATTGTACCCAAGAAATTGAAGAACTCAAGAATACATTGTATTCTAAAGATAAGCTTGTAATTATTATTTCACTTTTTCATTTGGACAAAATTATTAACAGCATCTAAATACTATTATATTTACAGATAGAAAATATGGATGAAATTATTAAAATCCAAAAGGATTCCATTGTAATGACACAAGCTGAATTAAAAGAACTTCACAAAAAATTTCAAGAAAAGGTATGTTAATATTCAAAAACATCTTAAAAAAGAATCATTTTTAATATTTAATAAGAATGGCTGTAGACTAACTGTATGTATAACATACATAAATTATAGGAAGAGTTATAATGTTTATAATTATCAAAAATTAATATTTAGATTAGAATTTAATACCAAAAGTATATTGAAATTATCTATTTAATTCTTAAGTTATATCACTTAAGTTTTTTGTTTGGATAAATTTAAGTAACTTTATACATCACTTATACTAAATTTATGATGCAAAATTGATATACACATACAATTATTTTATTGAAAATGTGATAATTAGAAAGAAACTATCAAGATTTATTATTAAAGGTATGTTAACTATAAGTATCCAAATTTTAATACAGTATGTAATAAACACATTTCTAGATTGATAATCAAGATCAAATAATTTCTCAATATGAAAAGGAAAAGAAAGAATTATTAGAACAGGTCTGTATTAATTTTATATTATTAATAATTATTATAGAAGAAATTTCTATTTTTATTTATTGGTTTTACTCTAGTTTATATAAAAACTTCCTCTGTCAGTTGATATAAAAATATATTCGTTTTTAGAACGAGCTTCAAGTTCAAACTATTGGTCATTTACAAAATGCTGTAGTGGAAGCTAAAAAATGTATAGATCAAATGGGACATAGAACAGTGAGTGATATGAATGAACAATGGCCTACAATTTCATCTGCAGTATACAGTCAAAGAAACGTGCATGATGTTTAAACGTTAACTTGTAATGAAACGTGTAGTGAAACATGTGCAAGTAACATATAGCTTATTTGTAAAAACAGACATTCAACATACTTTTGTTAGAAAATAAGATAGCAATTTACAGCATAATTTAAAAAATTTTGACAGATTATAATAATTATAAAATTATTGAAATCAGTTCCATATTTTAGATATAGAACATATCTAAAGATATAGAACATATCTTTAAATTTAAAACAATCGTACATTATTGAAAATATTTAAATTTCTACAATTTCATAATATTTGAATAATATTTAAATTCAAAAATTTAAATTAAGCAATACCTCAAAATTGCATATATTACATATATATTACATATTACTTGTGCAATATATTTATTAATGCCCAACACTTCATTTTTGTAAATATTGTTGATGATTGTTAAAAATATTTAATAGAAGTCTATATCTTATTGTTTTAAAATAAAAATATATGTATTTCTGTATACAAAAATTATGCTCATTAATAATAACAATATATTACTTATTATTAAAGTTTATCACTGTTTATTGTTACAATAAATAACTGAATAAATAACTTGCATGTATTTTGTTTCATATTTTGACCATACCAATAATTTTAGATAACTAACACTATATAATTTTCTTGTTTAGTTTCAAATATAGTGTTGTAGAAGTTAATTGTGTGACTTGATAATGAATTGTGATACTTAAAAGCAACATTTGTGTTTGGTGGTGTTGTTAATATGAACTTATTACACATTTTGAAGTATTATTTGTAGGAAAACAATCGAACAGTTTGTAATTTACAGTTTGAAGAAAAAATTGAAGCTATTCGTTTACTCACAGTGTATGCAGAAGAAACTCAAAGTCAATATAATGAATGTTTTGCAGAGGTATAGTAGACTCTTTTATCTATAATTAATTTTATTAATCTATTAAGAATATAATTTATTGTTTGCGAAATTAAATACCATTTATAGTAATATATTCCTTTCATATAGGCAGCTAAACAAGATAAATTGTTAGAGCTACAACGAGACGCAATACACAATCTTCAACAAAAAATTAGTAATATGGAATATGATAACAGCACAGCTATTACTTTCATCCATATCACATATTATTCAATTTTAAAAACAATACAGGTAGAGGAATTTAAAATATTGCTGTAGATAATAACTCAAAATTGTTGTACATATTTTTTCTGATAATAAAAAGATGATATATTTCTTACTATCAGAGTTTTATTGCATTTTGTATTTGTGTATAGTTATTAAACTAAATATAAGTTACTGTTAGTTTTTACAATATTTATTTTAATATTAAGATATTAAAAGAGAGTTAATTTTAATAATTGTATCTATTAATAAATATAAATTTTTTAGGAACAACTGGAAACTCGAGTAAATGAAATTGAAGCTTTAAAAAATGAGGTATAACAAGCTTTATTTCATAAACATATATTCTTGTGAACTATGTCCAAAATATGTTAATATCATTTCAGAGAGATACTTTAATACAATCAAAATGTTACTTGGAAAGTAAATATTTGAACACAAAAATGTTATGGCAAGAAGCAGAAGGAAAATTGCTGGAATTAAGGTAATATCTTAATATAGAATTTTGTTAATGTAGAAGTATAATATATATTTTAAGAAATACTGCACTGTTAATTGATTTAGGAAAGAAACGTTGAAGATTGAACATAAAACAAAGATTACTGAAGATAAAGGATGTCAATATAAAATAGAAGTTAAAGACAAAAACTGCACTACTCAAGATATATTTGATTGGAGTGACTTAACATATAATAATACGGAACAATGTAAAAATTTATCACATGAACATGACTTGCAATCAGAAATTGGAATTTTAATTGGAGAAAACGAAGATATGAAAAGACAATTACAAAAATATAAATTGGATTTTGACATCATTGACAAAGAACTGAAAACAGAAAAAGAAAGTGGTACTTATGTTCAACAAATTTCATTTGAATTACAAAAATTAAGAGATACAGAGTGTTGTCTACAATATGAAAATGAACAACTTAAATGTGATTTAAAAAAGCAAACTATCGAAATAGAGGACTTGTTAGAAAAGTTACAGTTATCTCAGGAAAATAACACAAAATTTGAGAAATTGTTAAGGAAATTAGAGGATAGGCAGATACAGGTATATTTCACAATAAGAAAAACAGTTCTAATAATTATAATGTGAAATTCTAGTTAAGTAAAAAATCATACTGATATTTTATTCCATTATGTGCAGATTAATGATTTATGCAGTCAGATTGTGAATAATGAAATTGTTATAAAAAAACAAACAGAAATCATTGAAGAACTTGAAAAAAAGTTAGATATAAAAAATAAACAAATTAATGCATATTTATCTGAATTAAATGAAGCAGAAGAAGAGATGTCAACTTTACATGAAAGGATACAATCTTTGAAAACAATGTTAAAGGAAAAATCAGATGATATGGCTAAATTGCAGGCAGATTATGAAGTGATGAAAGTATGTACTAATATTTGATATTTGACTTTACTACTTTAGAATACTCAAAAATTGATTGACTACTCAAAAATGTCTTATTTCAGAATGAGAATTCTATATTGAAGATGGAGAATAGCAATTTTGAGGATAAAACAAAAGAAGATATTTGCCAATTAAAAGCTATAGTATACAGTATATTTTATCATATATTAATTTTAAGATTGTAAATAATGTCAATATTATTTCTTTTCAGTTGAAAGATCTTCAAATGCAATTATGCTTCACTGAAGATAACTATTGCAGAGTCACTAAAGATTTTAATAGAACACAAGAACAATTAATCAAGATAACAAAACGAGAAGCTGATTTACAAGAATGTTTAACAAATATGGTGCTTATTATCTTTAAATATTTTATCTAACTGAAAATTCTTTTAACTTTCTGTTTAACCATTTTAGGAAATGGATTATTGCCTAAAACTATCAACTATAGAGAAAGAGAAAACTATACTTGGAGACTGCTTGGATAAACTTAAAGATGAATTAGAAGAAATTCAAAGAAACTATTCATCAAAAAATAGTGAACATTGCAAACTGCAAGATATTTGTAAGTCTTATGCGGAACAATTACATATTTTACAACAACAGGTAATAAATTAATCCAATATTTTTATCTCTAAAGGATTATATATATCTTACATTACATAATATTAATTTTAAGTATTTATTATATTTTTAGATTGAGGGAGAAAAAGAGAAAATTAAGCAAATGGAAGAATCAAATCATTGTATAATGCAGCAGTTACAGGAATACAAGGAACAAAATTGTAATCTTATTAAGGAAAAATCGATAATAGAACAAAATAATTGTGAAATCATTTCAGAGGTAAACAAATATTTAATTGCTTGTAACATACAAGTTCAATAAAAATAATTTAAAATGAATTCTTTTTTAGTTGCAAGAGACACACAAATCCTTGTTAGATTTAAAAAAAGAGTGTCAGCTAAAAAATAAATCATTGGCATGCATATCAGCAGAATTAACAGAAACGGCAATGAGTAGATCGGAACTTTGTAATCAGTCGCAATATGTCGTTTCTTGTATACGTGTTTGGATGGAAGAACAACGAGAATATGTAAACAAACTTAGTACGAAATTGAAATCCCAACAACAGGAATTAGTACAACTTGAATTTGAAAAGAGGTCAGTGTTTCTAGAATTTCCAAGATTAGTATTATAAGATTTATAAGTTTAAAGTCTCTCAAAAATAATCGACAAAACAATTTACAGAGTATTAGTAGATGAAACAAGGAGATTAAAACACATGAATCATGCACTAATACAAAGACTAAAGCGGATACATAGACATGGTGGGAGGAATGTTAGAAATGTTTGTGCAGGATGTCAAATATTACCAAAAAATATTGATATACATCTTCCTACAAGCTCCAAATCACAGAAGGTAATTTCACTCATAAAACTTTCTTGTTTTATTTTTTTAATTAATACAAACTGATCTAACTATATACTGTTTAGAGTATTAGAAAGTTAAAACTATTAAAGATAATATGATATTTTTAAAATCAAATAATTGTCTTATAATTCATGGTATAATTGGAAGACAATACTTAATGAAACAATGACATACAAATAAAACAATATGATAAGAATATATTTTATAGAAACTTCAATTTGTGAAAGTTAAAATTATTTATATTCAGATTTGTTCTTTACATCATATTGTTCTTTATAATTGTGTATCTTTCTGGAATGAATCTATAGATCTATGGTCAATTATTTTGAATTATTTTTAATTAATCATATTGGTAAATTCTTCATTCAAATTCTGTTCCATTTATGTTCCATTATATTCACCCAACAAGTGAAATCAGGGTAATTTGTTATTTATATTTAATTGATTGTAGTCTAAACAATCGTTAGACGGTTTATATTACAGTATATGTATTAAATTTAAGATTCTTACTAAAATACTTCCTTGAAACATAATGTAAAATCTGATATATTTATTGCTTTATTTACCATGAATTATAAGTCTTTTTATGAATCTTAATTGACTTAAATTTAAATACTTTCTTTCATTTAGAAACTAAATCTTACAAGGACAGCACAGCGCATGTCAGTGTGTAGTAACGGTTCGTGGTTCCCTAAAATGAAATATTTAGTAAACGAGTTACGAAAAAATAATGTAGAATGTAGTGAAAACTGTTTTAACAGGATGAATACAGATCTAGGGGCAGAAGAAAACCACGATTGCGGTTACCAATCATCTACCAGTAAATGAACATATATAGAAAGTTATGACTACTAAAAATGAACTAATCATACTTCTTAACGGACATATAAACAAATTGTTAATTCATCAGACTTTTTTATATTATTTACTATGTAATAGAAGTTCTTCATATTTATATGCGTGAGTCAATTTAAAAATATAAACTTACAGCTAGTAAATAATTCACTTGTCAATGTGTACTTTCTTTATTAATCTTTCATAATTGAATCTTCTGGAGTACGTAATTTTAGAGTAAAATGATACTTTGTATGACACAGAATATGCAGCAAAACAAGATTTTTTATGTATGCTTTGTGAAATAATTTAAGTAAAAACTTGCACTCGTTTATAGTAAATACTTCCAGACTGTTTGGAGGATACTAAAAATTACATATTACAGACTTTTACAAACTTTTGCTCATCTCTAAAGATCTATCATTATATGCTATATATATAATCTGATAGAGAAATATACAAACCAAAACAACATGTAGTAAAATGCTTTTATAAAAAAACTGGTGGACTTTTTGAGCTGTCCACCATGGATGAGAAAGAAAAAATAAATGTGTTAAATACACGATCCCCAAACATGCAGAAATACCTTTTTCAGTGAATAATTTTAGCCTAAAATACAAGTTCATAAATATTCATTTAGATATGGATTAAGATTAACTTTTTAAAATTGTATTATATATCAATTACAAATTTTAAAGAGAAAACTTTAATTTGAATTTAAGAATTTAAAGAGAGAGAGAAAAATTTTTTATAAATTCAACATACTCAAATACCTAGTAAGCTTGAAGAATTCCCATAATATATTTATAAAAACAGTATTACTTTTCCCTGTAGTCTCATTTAACAATTTATTTTCTGCAAAAGAAAACTGATATTATTTTGTTTTACACATATAATTGCTATTTATCAAAGTAACATTTATATTTATTTACCAAAAAAAGAACATATCAGACGCTTGTTTTCTTGATGCTTTTTAAGATAAATTATATCCTCTTCTGTAAAATATTTCCAAATACATAAACTTGGCTGCGGTGAATCAACATATTTACTATGAAGAGGATTTTTTGAATAAACCCACGGTCCGCACAAATCGTCATAATCTACATTTGATTCGATTTGAATGTCCGACTGGATTCTCTGTAAAGTTACTTGAATTTTCGGTATTATACGTTCTGACAAAGTTGACCACTTAACATTTATAATTGATTTCGACTGGTCTTTTTGACCGTTGGTTTCTGTACGATCTTCTGTTATGAATTGATATGACATTATCAAATATTATTTCTACCGCAGAACAAGGTATGTATATTTAAAAATCAGATACATATAATAGTTAAATTATGAACATTTAAATTGATAGAGAAAATCAGATTTGATAAATCGAATACAAACTAACTAACGGTTTGTGTTGATCGTGTTTTCTTTCACTATATATATACTAATATTAACATATCCTAAGCATAAAATATTATATACATTATATAGAATAATACATATAAATGTTAATAAGCCTACAATTTCATGTATTATCTTTTAATATTGTTAAAATAATTTATGTAAATCAATGCAAACGCCATTAAGAATCATATACATTTTCAACCACAGAATATCAACAACATAGAAATTTAATAGAGAATAATTTTTAAAATCGTAATTATATTTACTACGATGCGTTAGTGTGATTATAAAATGTCAATATATGTGCTTATTAAGTGTATGTATATACGATATATATATGTATCATATCGGGAATATATATATATATCGTGTGAGGGTTTATATACACAATATATATATATTGCACTATTTAAAGCTACAAACATAAAATAAAACATTACATTTTTCGCTCTTTTAATTGTATAAAGGCGATTATAAAATGCATAAATTATTTTGCTTAAAGATACAATATTTTGATAAAAATTTTAATAATTTTTATATGTAATTAATACAAAATTTACAGCATATTTACTTTACATTTCAAAAGACAAAATAAATAAAAACTTAAATTTCTTCAAATATCAATATACACTTTCGAAATGTACAAAAAATTAACATATCTGTCAAACACTGCATAATAATGAACAAAGTGTATATTCGTGTAAATATAAATATTTCTTCATTTTGTTTAAAGCTAAAAAATTTGATAATGATTTTTACATAAATACCAGATTTTGTTTTGATTATCTAACATCCCAGTTTTAGAATTGAAATTCGTTTTTCTTTTTTTTGTTTTTTACATGATGGTACTTGAAAATGTTTATTTAGACGAAATTTTGAAAATGATTTAAATTCAATAAAATGTGTATTGCTATTGGTAGTTAAAGTTTTATAATTTACAATGTGGATTATTTACTGAACTAATTCCTGCTTAACATGTAAAATTAAACATGAAGTATGAAAAACTATTATATAATGTGAAATTTTAGAAAAACAGATAGCTTTTAACATGATAAAAACGCTAACCTAATTAGATGAAGCAATTGCCTTTCAATTTACTATGATTTTATACAAAATTCGCTCTATTCTATCGTAATTGCAGACTCATTTATGTGATATTAATTAATTTTGGATGAAATGAAATGGTGAATTTGACGAAATCCTTAGTAATATTCACAAGTTTATTTTTTCTTGCGTAATCATTTATAATTTATCATGAATTATTGAATAAAATTAATATACAATACATTTCGGAGCAAGATTTTGTTATACATGTTTACAAACTAAGAAAGTAAATACATAGGTAATCATAGCAGCAGGAATGGCGTACTATCTTACAAGACGTTTTGCGTGCCAAAATTTCATCATACATTGTATGTTTTAAAGGTATTATTGTTACTAATATTAGTATTATTATTATTATTATTATTATTATTTATCAATGTTACCATTAATATTATCATTATTACTTATTACCATTAACATTACTTATTACATAAATCATATTTATTATATATGATTTATATCGTAATCGTATTTATATATATATATATATGTATATATATATGTAAGTGTGTATATATATATATATATATATTTATTTATTTTTTATATTTATAACGAACACCGCCCATTACTACTAGAATTACAAATGGGAGCTTAATCTGTCTCTGTCTCTCTTTTCTTCTTTCTTTTTTTGACAGTTCTGATACTCAAAATAGATGATATATCGTTGAATGCAATGTGATACACGCATTTTTTTCATTGATCACTCAGGAAAAATGTTCGTCCTGCACAGTTCACCTCCCATTCCAATATAGTGGTTTTTCTGATTGTTTTATATTCCACTCAAATATATATTCATTGCAGACACACTCATGGTGTATTTATATTTGTTGATTATGGTACAAATCTGTAAGCAAAAAGTAGAGTGTGTCTCCTACAGTAATTGATTAGATATATTAACAAAAATGCGTATTATATTTTTTTAATTATTATGTTACTTTTTACAGAAAAAAATACATTATACTCTATTTGAGAAACGTTATGAATAAATTCTATTAAAGTTTAATGACAATGTCAGTTTTAATTCAGTTTCAAATATGATTATAAAAGAATATTATAGATATAAAATGTGTTAGTTATTGTATCCTAGTTAAATTGATAAATAATTGGTTATATACTACTACAATTGTCACTGCCAAAATATACTAATAAACATTATAAACTACAGAATACTTGGAACAAAAATAAAACAACATGTAAAACATGAAAAAATATTTATATAAATAATACTTTAATTATACATAACACAATACTACTTTCTTAAATTTCCTCTGAACTAACATATGTATAGAATAAATAAAAAATAAAATAGATTTTGTTTTTTAATCACTACTTTCTTTTTAACTTACTTAATCACAGCTATATTATAAAGATATAATTATGATGAAGGAATGAAAAAATTGAAGAAATTGGCTAAGCAATGATTTATATTGTTACATTGGAAGTAATAATGATAATGTTTTGATAAAAATGAAAAGAAACAGTTTTTACAGGATTTTTGTATTATATTATATACTACTTAAATAAAGGTTATTTTTGAAGTACTTACAGTTGTATTGATTAAATTAATAAACTCAAGTTTTAAATAAGAAATTAACACTTTCTTTAATATCATTTTATGATTTACAGTAGCAAATCTTAATAAAATTGTAAATATATTACAAGGATATTTTTACTCTCTTGTATCTAACATTTAACGGTATAATTAATATTATAAATGTATGTTATTCGTGTTTTAATCAAATAATAAGTATAAAAACTAAATGAAATAAGAATAGTATGTAACATTTTTAAGCATACAATATATAACGTTACTTTGTAATAGAATCTTGTAGAATTTAACATATAACGTATAAAAAAAAGAGAAATTTTCTAATTCTGATGTAGAATTTTAATTATGCATTATTTCCAATCAAGTGCAAATATATATATCCATGTTTTGCAACACGACAGATGATAAAATACAACAGGCTCATTAAAAGTATACAAATAAAAACGGGAAAAAATGCGAATTGGACTGCGCATTATTTACTGCAATAGTTGATCTACGAAGCTACGTAATATACAACGATATATTATGCAGAAATATACTTATATAAATATAATTTTTGTTCTAAAAGTATAGTGCATATTAAATGCCAAAATATTTATTTATAAATATTTATCTTAAAATTGTGCTAAAACAAATTTATAACAGACAAGAATCTTACTGCAATTGTGAGGTTTAAAAAAATCATCAGTTTTTATAGTTTCTAATATCATAAATGATTTTTTAACTATTAATAACTTATTTTCTGATGAAAATATAGAATTTATGAAATCTACTCATATTGTCTGTTATGTCTTAAAAATTCAGCAGACTTATATACAAAAACAAACTTTTTAGTGTAAAATGTCAATTTTGTCCTCTATAATGATGATTACTTTAGATATTCAATGATTTAATATGAAAAAATATTATTATTAATATAATCCAAATTTTGATGTTTGCGTCTTTTTTACTTGTTTAATAAATATTAAAAATGAAAGAAGTCAAAAGTACATGCAATAAAAATATTAAACATAACAAGAAATATGCTACAGCAATATCTACTCATGTCTCACAATACTAATACAAAATTTTGCATACAGTGCCCCATAAAATGTTTAAATTTTAACCTAATTAATATCAAAACATTTATATCATTGCAAGATAATCATTAGTGTCTATTCATTATATATCTTAGTATTATAAAAATATGTGGACATAGTATACTACAATATTATATCAAATGCTGGACTCATATCTGATGCACATATTAATTGTTTTGTGATTCTTTCAAGGATATTATATCTTTCACCATTGTTTATCACGAAGGTGTCAAATTGTAACTAATATAAAAGTGTATACCAATATATATTTGACACGTACAGATTTGGATAATCACTTGCAACAATTGCCAGTTGCTGCCTTTTGTCCTTCTGTCTCAACTAATCGGCGACCTTGACCACTTGTACTTGCATTTCCTGATTGTTCATTCTTTGGAAGTTTCTTAGCTGTAATATAATAACACAAAACTTTATTTAACAAAAAGAAAAATACAAATAGAAATAGAATATTATTAGAGATATATATTATACAAAGGAGATTAGTAAAATATTCTGAAATATAAAAAAAAACTTTTTATAAACATACAATAAATATTTTATATGATTATAAAGTAAGTACACTCTGTGTTATTATACTGTATGTAATTTAATAAGCGGTATTATTTCGAATCCAGATGTTCTCTATGTAGGTTAGATAAATATAATAAAATTGTTCGTGTGCATAACAATACAATCTTACCAATTGCCAAAAATATATCATTAACATTCATTGCTGTTTTGGCTGAAGTTTCCATGAAAAGAAGGCCATTTTCATCTGCATAAGTTTGAGCTTCATCAAATTCTACAACTCTTTTATTTGAAAGATCAGCTTTATTTCCAGCTAGTGCTATAACTATACTTGGACTGGCTTGTCGTTGCAGTTCCTTCACCCACGTTTGAGCACGTACAAATGTGTCCTGTAGTTTTTTAAAGATACATGTAAAGATTAAAAAATAATATTCATAACAATTATCGAAAAAATAACGATTAAAGTCTTATTACTATTTTTATTAACACAAAACCCAGAACATAACTATTTTTTTGCCATTCACCTGAATAAATATTTGCATTAAATATTGCACATAATTTTCAGTATACTTAAAATGTTATTGAATTTGATAGATCTTTACTCACTTGGTTTGTTATATCATATACAACAATGGCTGCCTGTGCACCACGATAATACATTGGTGCAAGACTATGATAACGTTCCTGTCCTGCTGTATCCCAAATCTCGAACTTTACAGTTGTATCATCCAGGCATACAGTTTGTGTTAAAAATGCAGCTAAAACCAATAAAATACTATCTAGTTAGATACATATTGTATTAATTATAATTCATGTTATTTTCATGTGACAGATGCTGTAATTAACACTTATAGTGATATTGAAATCCATACCTCCAATAGTACTTTCTTGGTACTCATGGAACTGTCCTTTCACAAACCTCAAGACAAGACTTGATTTTCCCACAGCAGATTCTCCAAGTAACACCAGCTTAAACTGACATATCTTCCCTTGTGTTGAACCATTTGGCCTCTGGGCTGTACCCCGATTAGCCATGATCACCTATGTTTAAAAAATTTGTAAATATTTAGAACATATTACTCTTTTAGTATAAAAATTATAAATTTTTTGCTGCTGTAAAGTTTATAGTGAATTAACATTTATAATAAGACACATTTAATACATTAGAAATAACAAAAAATTGGATGCGTTAATTTAGAAACATCTATAACACTAAACTTATGTTTCATTATTTTTAATATTCCTTCTTATAGCTTTTGTAAACAAACAGTAACATAAACTTTCTGTAAAATACTTAAATTTATTCAAAGCCTTGCTATTATCTCTAAAAATATTAAAAGCATAATTCTATATTTACAAAAATCTAACTATTTATTTCAGCATAAGACCAATTATTTTATATTTATTCAGTTATTATAAATGATAAAATTTTCTTTATAAATGAACAATAAATTGTTAAAATAACTCCTAAATTGGCATTTAAACTATAATATTATTTTAATTATAAAATATAACATAGAATTATATAAATAACAATTACTGGAATTCTGAAATAATTGTCGATTTTTTACTTGTACCTAAACCTGTAAATCAGCAGATAAAAGTCTATTTATACTGAAAGTTCATATGTAATAGATAAGGCTTTCAGTTACATACTAAGTAATCAACATTTAACTAAATGTTTTAGCTTGAACAATATAAACTGATAAATATACATAATAAATTATGATGTTTTTCTATAAACTCTAAAAGATTTTAATATAATGTTTAATACAATACTGAAAGTTATACAAGATGACTTTTTAACATGAGTATTATTAAATAAGAAAAATTAGTAATTCAAATTTAGATCTTCAGAAAAACATATTTTAAAGAATATTATAGCATATTAGCATATTGATTAAAAGTAATATATTAAAATAAATTTTTGAATCAAGCGTCACAAATATCAAATAATAGATTTCTTCACAATAGTATAAACATTATACCTTTCCAACCTTGCAGCTTGATATAGTTTCTATTATTTCTACATAAAACAATATAAAATAATTCGAAAGAAATTTTTTTATAATACTGTACAAATAACTAATATTATAAAGTACAAAATTTGACCACATGTAAATAACCTCTCAAAAATTGTATTACATTCAGTTTGCAATAAAATTAAATACAACAAAATATTATATCTACAACTAAATGAGAGAGAAGAATTAATATGGATTATAAGGATGAGGCTCCGTTAAAACGCATTACATAAAAACTGATCAAAGAACGGACGCAAAAATTGGAATAACAAAAAAGATGTATCCTTGGGTATTTAAGCGTATAAAGTACAAATAAACAAATAATCAAGAACCAAGATACGAATTACATCGTGAATGTCTGCAAAAATATGGAACTTGAGCAAATTAGAAGACAGGAGAAAAGAATTAGATATTGACTTGCATAAATGCGTATGATAAAATTTGATTGTCTACTCTATTGCGATTATTTTCTGACACTTACAAGTGAAAAAAACACAGTAGGAATAAACTAACGAAAAATAATAACGTATGCGGTTTAACCCATTAAAGCAGGGGATTCTGTTAATTACATTATCCAATTAGTTTGCGAGGAGAGTCTTGTTGAATTGAACGAGTCCGTTATTGGTTTGCGATAATGTTACAATTGATAAAACCAGACAGACTCTAAATGATAAACGCGTAGCCTGTTCTAACAAGGAATATACGAGTGAGAATTGGTAACACGATGACTAAACGCAGCAACTTCACGGCAATCACGGAATTCGCGTTACTCGCGGCGACGAAAAGGAAACAGGTCCGCATCGCGCGAGCCCGTCCGGGTACGGCTGACAAGAAAAAAACATTCCTAAGAGAGAGAACATACCAAATGAAAAAAACATACACGCACATATATACAGAGCTTACGCGTACTTAGAAACAAAATGAAGCTACGTCAAACCTTGCATACGTACGAACTCACCCCAAACTTATCTACGTAACCAACAGCTCATAACCTTCAGCGAAATAGTATTATCGAAAAATCACAAGAAACCGTTAAAGCGATGCATAGGGACTGCGAAAGAAAGAAAGAAACCGATAAGGACAGACAGAATTCTGTGTACGCGCGCGCAAATTCTCTTTCTCTCTTCCTTATATACACATACATGCATACGTAGGTGTTCTTACATACGTTCTTTCTTTCTTCCACTTATTAATGCTCTATCTTCTTTCCTCTCATTTACTTATTTGCTTAATCTGCGTTTCGTTCGTTCGCTTACTGATACGCTATCCCCACCCCCTTTCCCGCTATCTCTTTCTCATTCATTTACAGTGGAAGACAAAAGTATTCGTTTAGTAAGAATGCGAAAATAAAAAGTATTGTATTTGTTATAGTATTAATTATATTAATATGCATATGATTGTAGATTATACAGATGTTTGTAGTAATAAACAGAAAATACAAACTTTGTAACTTATAGAATGTTAATATTTGGAACAAAAGTATTTGCACTTTATAATTGATTATTATCAATATTACAATTGATATATTTTATTAATAACAGACTATAATTTACTTGGTATGTAATACATTAAATTTTTAAGAAACCCTACTGATATTTTACTTTATTAGAATCTTTGTGAAATATTCTATTATACCGACATATAAGAATCAATGAGATTTAAGCATGGTGATTGCTATGGTGACTTCCAGTCCTGGTCCTATTGAAATTAAGATGTATTTTCAATTCCAACATTATTTGACCCATTTGGGTAATAAATATTAGTTCTCTAATTCCTAATGGAACAATACCCCGCCCTTATCACTATACTTTTTCCCTCATACTTCATAGTTGATCGTACGTATCTTAAATCTATTTCAGTATCTGTTAATCATCATACCTTCTCTCATTCGTCTGATTGAAATTTCTGGGAAATCAAAATACGATGCTTTTCAAACATCTACACTTAAATATTTTAAAAGAAAGCCTGCAGACAAATGCCAACAAAGTTCAGCAGGATTAAGACCCATAGTAACAACCAGACTTAAATGTATGATGGGAACTAGAAAAACAGATAAGAAAATATCATATTAAATTAAAACAATATTTTAAAAAGATGAAATATTAATAACTCTACAAAGTATTAATTATAATATATAATAATAAACACTGATAGCGTATAGATATTTTGTCCCAAACATTAGCATTATGCAAATTTATAATTTTTATAAGTTACTATTGAGTATTTTAGTTGACCTTTGTTTTTTATATTTGTTACTACTAACATTGTTGTATAATGTATCATATGTATGTCAATCAACAATGCAGAAATACAGTACTTTTTTATTTTCACATTCCTATCGTACGAATACTTTTGTCCCTCACTGTATTCATTTACAATGTCTTTCTTTCACTCACTCTCACTCTATCTTTCTCTCTTGAACTCGTTCATTCATGTTAATTCTTTCTCTTTCCCTCGAGATAGCAAGGGAGGGAGGACAAGAGAAGCAAATAAAGGGTGTAAGCGATGCGCCACGATAGTTACAGTTCTGACTACTTGTCACCGCCCGTGAAACGTCAGCAAGATCTGAAATAATCGAGAGGAGCTAAAGCATATCCTATGAATTAAGAGAAAACGACAGAGAAAAAAGAATTCACAATCTAAAAGAAACCACATGTCCTAGGGTACACACGTAAAATCTTGTCGATGTTCGTGCAATAGAATACACATTAAAAAGACGAATAACGTAGACACGGTATTAAGCATATTCTTTGCGTCTGTGATAGATATCACAATATCCCATAAACTAAACTGTTTCGTTATGGGTTATATAAAAAAGAAAAAGTGAACATTAGAAAAAAATTAGAAAAAAATGTTTGAGGTAGCAAGGAAAGGGACACCTGGCAACTGAATGAAAACTGAAATTTTCTATGGTTAACCTGCTAGCGTGAGGAAGCTCGCCGTCGAATAAGAATGCGGCACTAGCTCTTTAGACGGTCGATGAGCGCACAACACCGCGCGACGATGATTAATGTCAATTCACTGCCGCGCGTCAGATACGATCACTTGTCTTGAGTAAATCGGCCCACTAACCGAGCATAGATCGTGCAATCTATATAGAATGTGTACATTTATGACAGCTCCGGTTGGTACACACACACACACATACACACACGCACACAGAGGGCAGATTACACGGCTCTATGAAGCTTGTTGATTTTTTTCACATTCCTCCTTATACGTTCGGAGAATTAAGATCTTTCGCCACTTTTCGGAAAAACAATAACTGTTCCAAATGGCACTTTTCTCGACAAGATGGATGGTACCGATGTCTCTGTAACCTAACGGAATGAAGATTAAAATCAAAGTTGATCGCACTGTAAAGAATCAAGGTCCAAATCACGCACACGGTACACACAGTGCTGCAACACTTTCATTTACAACGTCAAATCCGAAAGTCACGATCACACGCAATAGTTTACCACCGATCAATCAATGAGTCAGTCAATTTACCCAGATATTCTACGTGAAATTATGAAGAAACGTCGAACAGATTTTAATCTGAGAGGATCCTTCAAGAGTAAGTACCTTTCTTCAATGTCGTTTTCTTTTTCCTCGAATCGGTAATGGCGCATTTCAATGAACACGGCCGGAGAACGGCGCCACTGCTGACCAATAAGATTACAGTTTCATTTTATAGTGTTCTTTATATATACAGAATTAGGTAAGAAAAATATTAATTTTCAATTTTAATAATATCGTAATTTATGTTCTCCTTAGAACTTTTAGTTTTATTGCTATACACTTTTTAAAATATATGTTTATATACTCTAATTTCTAATATATTTTACTACAATTTATAACGTTGCGAATGTTTTCAAATATAAGTAGGGATCTTTGTTATTAATAAATTTTATATTTCTTTATATACATATAAGATATAACGTCAGGTATTAAATATAAATTATAACAATATAAAGTAAAATATCAGAATTTCATAACATTTCAAATTCACGCTTGGAATATTAAAGAGATTTGCAACTAATTCGTATAGTAGGTGTATCAAGGCGGATACTTAGCAATTTTCTTCTCCCATCCTTATTTTAAATTATTTTAGAATTTTTATTTTATACTTGATCCACTATAATGTGTAAAATATTCAATTATGCAATTACTAAATCCATAAAATTGAAAGAAGAAACCTGTTACTAAAGATCCAATACAAAAAACAAAATTATATATGTACGTATGTTTATTATTCTCTTTCGGATTAAAAAGGTTATATAATTCAGTCGTCAGAGAATGGAGTAAAATATTGTATGTAAAATGTACTAATATACATTGTAACATAATATTTTATCATTAAATTTATTTCATAAATCTCTGTACTTGATTTTAGTAATTTTTAATAATTGCCATTATTTTTCTTATAATTATTTCTTCAATATAAGTTTATATAAATTACTATTAACATAAATATTTATCTCGAAATCACTATAGCAAATATTGTTAATTATTTTGGGCATTAGTAAAAAAATATAAACTTATTTCACCATTTTTAAATTACAAAATGAAAAATGAATTACAATAATTATTAAATATGTAACAAACTTGTTTTAATTATATTTAATATCCAGTATCAAATAATTTTTACACATGAAATATAAAAAAAATGAAAATTTTACATAAAACCATAGTAGCCGTCCTGAAAGTAAAAATGGCAACAATGCAAGAACCCGGCTTCCATATATCTAACCACAGCCGACTCTAGAGTTAGCTCTGTTTCTCTAAATAAAAATAGGTTTCCTGGTGCGGTGTTGCCACGTTTTTCAGCAGTTCTAGTACTTACTAGAGTCGGCAGTGATAAAACTATTAGCTGCACTGATTGACTTTAATTCAATTGGTTAATTTCAAACGTAATATTTAGAAATGGCCGCCAAATACCCGTTTTCTGCAAAACGATATTTATTATTTCCAACTTTATAAGTGTGTCTATGTATGTTAAAAGAACGCGTGTGCTTTACATTTTTGGAATGTACAAATAAGAATCATTTATTGTACATGCCCACATGTATACATAATTATATTTCGTAAGAGATTTTATTAAAAAAACTATACTATTCAATCGTAGTATTTGTAGTTTACATATAAAAATTTATTAGATTTATTAACTTTAATGTTATTAAAATTAAAAACTAGAAGGTTTACTAATATTCGAAATTTTATAATTACTTATGATATCTCAGACATAATGGACAAATACCAACACATAAGAACATTCATATCAGCGGTTTTAGAATATACTAAACATCCAAGTGAAACAACCGCTTCAATTTTACAACGAAATCTTGGGGTAATTATATATTATTTTATTGTTTTTAATACATTGAAAATGAATAGCGATTATAATCTTACATAATACTTATGAATTACTTATATGAATACTTGATATGATTTTGCAAAAGCTAAAACAAACTTTAATAAATATTTTAGTATTCTGTTCAATATATAAAATATCCTTTATAATAAAAATTTATGTTTAAAAGGTAATAAGTACATCATTGGATTTAAGCATTTTTGACCCTGGAACTAACATAGCAGCAGAGTTCTATGTTAGTTTGCATGAGCTGATGAATTCTTTAGCTTCCAGAACTACTTTGATTTGGAGTGCTGTGGATGTTTTACAAAATGCTTGTCGCAATGCTGCTGCAAGACAAGCTCTCATCCATACATTTAAATTTGCACCTATACTGGCAAGATTATTGGAAGTATGTATATTTGTGTATTTTAAAGATCACAAAAATATAGCATTAGAATATGATTTAAAAAATATAGAGATATATTTATTTTTATTACATTTAAGGTTCATATTTTGTTTCCTATAATAAAATTTTTGAATTTAACAACTGGAAATATAAAGAAAGTAATAATTTAATGCTTCTGTATAATAACTTCATAGGCAAATTTAACAAGCGAAAAGAGAATACGAGTATTAAAACTACTACAAGAATTGACATATGGAATAAAAATTTATTGGCAAGAAGCTCATTTACCATATCTGGTATCAGTATTAACACAATGGGTGACACAATCTAGGGAAGAAAACATTATTGCACTTTCCTTAGGTGTACTAGTAAATCTCTGTTACAAAAATCTTCCAGCTGTATATATATTAATAAGAACGATTGATACAAAAGCATTCATACGGACCTTATTAAAAATACAACATTATAGTGTTAATACCAAAGTACAATGCTGTAAGCTTTTGATTATATTAGAACATACAAATACAAATATTTCGGAAAAATCTATTTGGGATTTTGCTGATGTCACATTCAGCAGTTTTATTACAGCAATGAAACAAAAGGATGTTCTGTTACTGAGACACATCATAGATTTCTTTGACTATGTTGGACAAAATGAATATTCCCATGCTGTGTTGTTAACATATCCACAGTTAGTTATTTTATAATTTTCAATGTAATTTTGATATTTGGTATAAAAATTACCTCATTTTTGTTTTAATTAGTTATGGCAGAGGCGTGGAAAATATATTGGCCACATTAGAAGATAATGCAGATCCAGAATGTGTTGCTCTCATGATGGAATTTTTGTCATTTCTAGTAAAATTAAAATTATCTGCTTTGGTATCTTTATATCCTTTATGTGTAAAAACTGCAATGACTTGGGTTCCTGTAGAACAGGTATGTCTTTGTTATATTTAAATACGAATAATGGGTAACAGATTATAATAATCTTTTCTAAATTAGGTGTGCTCCAGAGCATTAACTTTAATAAGAGTTACAGTAATTGATGCACGGCGTACTAAATCGTCATCTGAAGTGTTAGCAGAATTAGATGCTTCAGTTTTAATGCTCATAATAAATTCAGAAAATGATGAAATTCAAGGAAAATGTGAATTAACATTAGAAACAGAAACGAAATTAGCAGAATTAATGCAATTATTTCAAGAAATGGTTAAAACATCTACACTCAGAACAAAAGTGATGCAATCCTTGAATGAACAAATGATACGAAAATTATTAAGTCCAATGTTAGATTCTGAAACATGTGCAGCTGATAATTGGCCAGGGAATTTTATTCAAGTATTGTATTCTTGTTCCTTAAAAAATATAACTCTTGTTTTTTTATAGACATTTTTGATAATGATACTTTCTATTTTAGAATCCTACTACAAATTTATGTATTCATGCATTAGCTTTGACTGCTGATTTAGCTGCTGATAATTCGCAATGGTTAACTTTATATTCTGAGTTACTTAGAAAGAAACAAATTCAAATGACAATGGCAAATGCATTGTTCACTGGTGATACAGACATTAAACAAAAGGTTCTACAATTGACATCCACCATGGGATTTCCTCAAGAATGGTAGGTTTCATCTTAATGTTCTTTAGTTGTTTAACAAAGTACAAAGATTTTAACAGATATTGTTATTCAAATAAAACATTACTGTATTTTCACTACTAAAATTGAATACTTTGGCAACAAGTTATTTTAATTTTTATTGATGACAACTCTAGACAAATTCACTATCAGATGCAAATTGTATCCCATGTTTTTGTGTGACAAGTGTTTCCGCGGTGGCGCTTTGTATGAAGCAACTGGAGCCTTTGATATTGGTACAAAGTACTCATGGTATGGTAACAAATATTGGAAGTAAAATGTCCGTAAATGCAAGTAGTGAAATGGTCCCACTGTTTTCTTTCGTGCAAGAAGAACGGCTTGATGCATTTTTAGCAAAATTGGAAAGAACTTATGAGTCAAATCAAATCAATGATATTACCACATCAGCAGTAATGGAATTGTATGAATACAAGGTATATGCTTCTTTTTAAATACATCTTAACATAAGCACAAAATGCTTATTATATTTATTATATCTTATATTCGTATTATAAAAGTTAGCAGCTATGAGACATGCAGAACGGGCTATGCAATCTAGTTTAGAAGCAGCAAACAATCATGGAACCAGTTTGCAACATAGGCTGGCACAAGTAGTAGCAGAATCAAGCCGTTTACATCAAATGTTGTTTGACACACAGCAATGCTTAGAAGAAGTGAAGTCTACATTGACTGTAAAGCTTGCTGAAGCAGAAGAACAGAATAAAAAAGTAGTAGCTATTAAAACACAGGTTAGTATTTTTTATAGTGAATCTATCAAATAAGAGTTTAAATCAAAACTAAAATATAGAAGTCATATTTATAGGAAATTGAAGGTTTAGAAAAGATAGTAACAGAAAAGACTGCTAACATTGATCATCTAAATATAGTACTCGTGCAACATAAGCATGAATTAGAAAGTACTTTAAATAGAATTGAAACATTAACTAAAAAAATAAAAGAGTTAGAAATGGAATGTGTGACTGCAGATGCAAAAACCATGGAAATGACTAATAAAAATCACGAACTTAGTAAACTGCTTCTTAAAAGGCAGGATCAGTTAAATAAAAAGGATCAGGTACGTTTACATAGACTCTACTGTTATAATAGAATTGTTAATGTATGTATATATGATATTAAATAGGTAATAGAATTAAAAATTGCGGAAATTCAGTCTAATCAAAAAGATATATCTGCACTCAAACAAGAAACTCAACAATTATCAGAATTAGTACATACGTATGAAAAGAGCATTGCTGAAAAAGAGGAAATAATTAAGAAGATGAAAGCAGAATTGATGGATTTAAGTCGGATGCGTGACATGATTTTTGAACTTACTGCCAAAAAAAA
Organism: Bombus vosnesenskii; assembly: GCF_011952255.1. Lineage (NCBI taxonomy): Eukaryota > Metazoa > Arthropoda > Insecta > Hymenoptera > Apidae > Bombus > Bombus vosnesenskii. The sequence continues at coordinate 1,194,295 of NW_022882923.1, forward strand.
GGAAGACCTAAACACAAGCTAATATTATATTTTTGTTGCAAAATTTATTTTCAAATTATCAAAACAATTTGATAGGAATTTTTAAAGAAATATTTCTTATTGATACCATTTTCTTATATTTTTAATATAAGTAATAGAAAAATAAATTTCGTTAATTTCTAAAACATTTATCGAACATCTCAAAATATCGTGTTCTATTTTTGTCGTATTTATAGACACTAAATACGCCTTATTTTAGGAAAGGAAGTTTACTGGCAAATTTTATCTGCTTTCTGACGTTCGGATCTTTCAAACAAAAAGTAGCATATGGTTGAAAGGCTGTTCCCCGTTTTTCTTTGTGGTCTATACTGTGATGTAAAATGATAGTTTTCCAAATTTAGCGATTATATATAGTTTGTTAGCAGTAAAAGTTGAAGAAAATAGAAAAAGTGGGGGAAGTGTGATTGTATATGTAGTTGTTCTTTGAACAAAATTATCTGCTCTGTTTACCACGATAATACTTCATCTATTTATTACTACAATTTTATCGGTACAAGATACATTTTTATTTTTATCATTCGCAACATAATTAATGCTTTTGGTATTAAAAAAATAGAGATTACTTATTTTATACATGTAATATTTTATTGAAACAAAATATATAGCTCGAAAATAGTTGAAAATGCAAAAGAAAGTGTTTCGAAATATGCAATCGGAAAAGATCTTACCGTATTTACTTTCATTTCGTTTAAGAAAAAAGTTCATCGAACTATTGGAAAACCAGTGTCACTTGCATTGGCATATTATAAGTAATTAAAAACTTCTCAATAATACATAGATGTGTATTGTTTTAAAATATTATTGTATATAAATAATTTATATAATATTTTTTCGACAATAGAAGGAAATAGCATTCTTAAAAAGGATTCGGTAAGAATTCAATGAAAGATTAATTAATTTTATTTATTTTGATGTTTATTTTAATGTCGGAGCTACATAGAATAATATATAATGAGTAATTAGCATTAATTCTAATTTAACATGTGCTAGTTCTACTTACATATACATGTATATTTTTATATATTATCCCTCAATAACAATATATTATAACCAATTTATATTCACCATTTTTCTGTATTTTGTATTGATAAAGCATTTATTGTATTATACCTATTTTAAAATCAATGATTTGAAGACATAAAAATTTATTCCTATACAACTGAAATACTGATATTATTTTCAATATTTTAAATTGAACATGGATAAGAATATAAGCTATACTTGTAGAATGAATAATATTCTTGCAAAAACAAATTTATATAAGTAGAAAGATTAAATATTATAATATTATAGAGTAATAATAATGTTTAAAGAGATACAGATTACAGTTTATCTTAAACAATTGAAAATAAAATAAGAGGGGGGGGGGGGAGAGATTCTGTTACTTCACAATTTAAATCGTAATATCATTCTGTCGCTAAAAAGTGAAATTTTTAATTCAATTGTTTCTGTGTGTATGTGTGCGTGTGTGTACCTTATCATTTCGTTAAAACACATTAATGTACTAGTTAGAAAATCTAGTTTCATTAGCTTTGATAACAGAAGCGATAATTAGGTCTAAAGTAATATTAATGCTTTAAAAAAATTACTTATCTAAATTCGCTTACTTATTTGCAATGTACTATTCTTTATTACTTTTCTAACTATTGCGAAATTTGTTTGAATAATTTAAACATTGAAATTTATTAAATTATATCATTCAATGAAATAAAATGTAAGAGGCATATTAAGATAATTATAGATGCATAAACTAATCAAAGATATCTGCATTGGATTAAACACAAACACAACTTATATATATTATATTCAATATGTTTAGTACAATTATAACGAGACATCAATAACAAGCTTCTTAAAGATATATACGGGCAAGAATGTATAATCTACTTCGAGTCAACAAAACAAATAGACCATTTTTTAATGGCATCGTGATGACTGTGAAATTATCATAATATCTATTTTTGCACTTTCTTGTTTCTAGACACATTATAGTTTATGTACTAAATGTAGATTCAAGAATTGAAAACTAGGAATGACACGGATACAATACACACTTATGTCTTCGATATAAGAGAAATATTCATTAATTGCTTAATGTGAGTGTGGGAGTATAATGTGTTCGAAAACGATATTATAATATTTCGGTGGATATTATTTATCTGTGAAATTTCAATGAGAAATTTTCCTGATACATAGTTATCAACCTTGAAATAAATGCTATCATAGACGGAACTTACGCAAAATAACTTATAACCACAGTTTTGTTACTCGATAGTATCGATACCATTTACGGGAGGTTTTGAAGACATCGACATGTGGTTGTTGTGGTTTTGTTGATGACTCTTTGCATGTGTTACTTTGGAAACACATGGACGACCAGCTAGAAAAGTTGCGAACTGCTCCTGTAAAAGTAGCATCAGTTGCTTGATACTATTTTTTGTATTGATACTAGTTGATGACATAGGTACATCATAATTAATAAAAATCTATAATAAATGTGGTTCGTGGTTAAACATTATTAGAGTGAACATTATTTGAATTCTACATACCAATAAATGATTTGTAGATGAATTGAGCCTTTGTATAGCCAAATTAATGGCTGAAATTTGTTCTTTTGCTGCACCCCTTTTACCGATAATTGGCATCATCTTCAGAACAAAAAGAGGCCGAATAAACATAGATAAACGAAGGAACCGTAGTAATGAATATTTCAAGAATTGAATGATGTACAAATTTATTGACAATTACTCTGAAAGTAGCATCCGCAACTACGAGCAATTGATGCGACACTCCAATGAGAAGTCTACCAAGATTGCGCGGGGTTCTAGCTGCTAACGTTGTTGTCCCATTCACTAGATGAACAATACGACGCGCAGATTCACGCGTTAAAAGAACCAATAACTGTTCTAGAGTAGCTGGTCGAGCTTGGTTTTCTGGTTCAGGCAAACTTAATGTTCCCCAAAGTTCTTTCGCCTTTTTAAACGCTAGTTTTGGGTCCGTTGCTAACTGTAACATATCAACTTCATCGTTCGCATAACAGAGCAAGTATATAATTGGAAAGTGATCAATGATGCAAAGTATAGTTTATTCAGTAAATGATATTAATAGATAATACAAATAAATAATACTTACTCAAGGCTTCCTTCTCCTTTCTTTTTACTTTTGCTAATTTTTATTTATTATTTGTATTGTTTATTACGTATATCAGCTGAAAGAAGTGTTACTTACCAATTCTACAATATATAAAAGTATATGAATGCATTCCGTTCCTTGTTCCTTAAGCGCTCGAGCTTCCGCTAATGTGCGACGCGTTAGCCGTTTTTGTAATTTCCTAGATAACCTGGCACCGTGTTTGATAGTTCGTGTGGTCTTACTCACAGGTTCAGATGGAGAGGAATCTAAAAAATAATTTTCGTTGACAACGATTTAACTTAATCGATTATTTGTTTGCTCGATACGGTACTTGACGTATCAGTTAACACTGAAACGCTAGAACCGATGATTAAAGATGGAGACCAAAGAAATAAAGATGAAAAATACACGAAAAGGTATATAATGCGAGGGAAAATCACTAATTTAATTATTTGAACACTACGTGTCACGATTAGTTCGAATAATCAATATTTAATATATATTTAGAAGTTTAATTTGATATTAATTGAACATGATTTCATTTGTTATACATACAGTGATAAACAAAAAGTATTTGCGCATACCTTTATTCTCCAAATGAAGTGTGTCTTTACCAGATTTTATACACTTCATTTTCATAATACAAAATTTTTGTAATCATATGAAATTACTGTTAAGTGATATAAAATTTAATATACTTAGATTTAATTAGTTAATACGTAAATACTATAATAAATACAATGAAGTATGAATACTTTTTGTATCCACTGTATATAGAAAGTGTAAAAGATTACTTTCTTAAGTTGCTATTAGAATATTTAAAATATGGTCTAAATTACTATCGGCAATTTAAAACGAATAATTTACCATGGTCTACTGTATCGGTAGAATCAGCAGGCAAGTAACGATCAACATATTTATCTGCGACAGTTAGAGCCCCATCTAATCTATCTACCGCTGCGTTCGCGGCTTGGCTTCCTATCAGTTTCACGCTTCCGGCACGCATTAGAACAGGCCTCACGATTTTGTTGCTCACATATTCTCGTGCATTGCAGTATATCTTTGTAATATAAAATATACATTGATTTCATTCTTTAGAATAATGAAATGTTAAATAACTAACATTTAACTTTAACTGTACTTACAAGATGCGGAGGAAGATGCACGGCTGGTACTCTCTGTTCAACGATATCGATACCTTTACAGAGCAATTGATCGATCGTCATAATAGGCCCATTTAATACGGAAATCGCAGGTTTCGCTGATGCTGTTGCAATTGCAAGTGATTGTTCAGCAGTATATAAACTCCAGCTCATCAATGAATTTGAACGCTGAAATTAACAATATCATGTTTGTCCCTTGATTTTGATTTTTTTCGTGAGGATATGACGATTACTAAGCTAGATAAATGGAAGATTAAGTAGAATAAGATTAATGTTTAAAGATGTGGTTGACATTTAAATTAATACGAATATAAAGAACATAAACTTATTAACAAATTGCTTTATTGCTGCATATACGTGCATTTATCTTAATCAGCCGTTTAAAATTTCTAACTATAAAGTCATTGAGAAATATTTAAATTCTTGCATTAAAGCAATAGTTTCATTTTTAGTTTATATACTTTCATACTTCTCTATTTTAAAGATAGCAGTTTGCTCACGCTATTTTACTTCTGGATACAATGTACATATATAAAAGTTTTGCTGATCATTGCAAACATACGGCACTTTCACGACAAACGAAACTAGCAAGTGAAGGATGAGAGAAAGTGGAGCGATTCGTGAAACTGTCAGATTATTAAAACAGTTTTGCTTACCTTTAGTCTATCGTAGACGTTACCAGCGATATGTATACTGTTTTCTACAATAGGCAGGTTGGAGATTCTAACAACTGATTCGAAACGCGGCAAATCGGAGTGCCGTTTGTTTTCGGAATATCGAGTTTTCGGGTTTGTTCGCGCCATTTGAGATAGTTGCTGTAATTAAATCAAAATTATTATTTTCATTTCTAGTACAAAAAATACTAATACTCATATGTATACACAAGTACCAATTTCAAGCTTTCTGTTCCTTATGTACGTTTTTGTATATTATGTTTTAATTATATTTTGTATCATATTACACTTTTCTATTCCGAATGATAGTTTTCATCTTAAAAATTTATTCCTTTTCTATATTTTTCATAAATCTCTAGCAACGTAAATAATCTATACATACAATGTAGAACTAACAACGACATGGTAACATTTCATTTTTAGTACTTACTTTTAACAATATTCTTGACGTCAGTCGTCTTACAATAAAAGAAAACGAATGTTGTTGGTACTGTTTATAATAAATGTGTGATAACTTTTGATAGATACATATACAAGTGCAAACAAGAGTATAAAACGATTGTATGCATATAACGTGCCTAATGTATGAATTATAGTAAAGGAAGTTAATGATTAGAAAGGTCTGATCAATTACATTACGTCGTCGAATAATATTCCAACAGCTTTGCAAAATTTTTAAATACACGATATATACAGTGCTGTATACTAATCGAGAGAAACCAGTTGTAGCAATTGATAAGAAAGGTCACATTATAATGTACCTCGTGGTTAATGTCGAGGCTGTACTTTCTCTTCAAGTATGTCAATAACTTAGATTTATTTATAGAGATCTGTTACCTACATCTTTAAGTCATATACTTAAATAATAAATACAAATATAAATAATATAAGTTGTCTCACTTCCGAAACTAAGAACGCCAATTTTATGTTGACAGAACGGTGTACACAAGTTTGTTTCAAACTTACTATAAAACCATAAAATTATACTATAGGTTCACGTTAAACACCGGTCGATACCCTTATTCTTATCGCGCTTATCGAAACCATAACGCAAACTTTGTCGATTAATTCGAACTAATCCTAATTCGAACAATATCTCGTATTTATATATATGATATATATGATGTATATACATGAGAGAGAGAGTGAGAGAGGGGGGGAGAGAGAGAGAGAGAAGTAGTAGTAGTAGAAGAAAGCGCCATCAGATTCAATATGTATATAAGCACGGAAGAAACGAATTTGAGGAATAATCGTTCGAAAGTAATTGGAATAAATATTTTCGAAGCTATTACAAAATATATTATAACGTTGTTAGAAAATATTCTTATAATAACAAGTTCAATAAACCTCAATATATACCTAAAATATTGCCGTATCTAATATAGTTGTATAGAGAATATATAGAGAATACAGATATCGAATTTCACAATCTGAATCTATTTCACAATAAGGATAGGAATTAGTTATCCAATTTCTTATATAACGTAACAAAGTTAATACGCATATAAAATTTTGCTTCATTAAACATAGATTCTATTAATCTTTAAAATAGAACTTTACCAGAGAGACAGAGATTAATGAATTTTACGGTAAACGCCAGATGTAGTGACCGAATCACACGAGGACGATCGAATTGCATTTAAATCTATATTAAAGTTTGAAAATCCATGAAAATTGGACTTAACCAATGACTAATCGATCGATAGTAGTTGCACAGATAATTGATCCTTACCTTAGGCTGCGAAAAGGCAAATGGACCGATAGTAAGGCGAAGACTTGATCACGATGAAATTATATAACGGAACTTAGCAGGGTGTAAAAACAGATGGAATGACAGAGTCAGTGTTTCGCGAAAGAACACGCCACTGACTGCACGTCGGAGTCTGCGAAATGGTATCTCATCGGTTTGACCTATGACACGCCGATTATACAGCCACGGCGACCATCATGCCTCATGAATCTATTTTTTCTCAGCTCTTGCTTTACACTTATAATCTAATAATACACAGTAAAAGTTCTGTATAAAGATCATAGAGAAATGAAGGTTAATCCTGATTCGTCCGCTCATTCACATTTAATTTTTTGCTTAAACACGAGGGGTAATGCATGTTAGACTATTCAAGGTTAGGTTTACTATAAAGCATATTTTTTTATATACATAATTATATGTGTAATTGGAGTAAAAATTGGGTTAATTAATATTTATAGTTTGCAGCGAATTTTAGTATCGGGCGATTTTAAGGGAATCTGATTTCTATATCTGTCACGATTATTAATTTTCACAGGTAAATATTTCAATGAAATACAATGTTTCGTAATTTAGAAATTTAATAAATCGATGATAGAAATTTCTAATGGAAAATAATAATATAGATGGAAATTTCAAACTGAATATTTTCAGAATTCATTGAAAAAGTTAAAGTTTCTTACTGTACAAAAATATTCAGCAACTGTTTATAAAAAGATATCTAACAATTTTTTAATTCAGAAAATGTTAGATGTTGCAATGGTTCAATTCATTAATGTTGAACAGTCAATTTCATGGAGATACGAATTGTCTCAGTAATTAGAAAGAAAAGAAAAGATACATAATTCTAAAACGAAAGTTACTATTATAGAACACAATAAGATGAATATCATCCTAAATAATTGGATGAGCATTTTTAAAAATCATCATCATCGTAACCATTTGTCATTTGTTACAAGTAATGGTAAATAAATATTTTAATCTGAAGTTATAAATGTACAACGGTGGTAGTACGTATTTAGAAATTAAATTATTTGGGAATTAATGTAATTCTCAAATACTTGTAACATTTAAATTATTTCAATTATTTCAATGTAAAACATATATAATGTGTTACGCATGCAGAAAATTATACATTTAAAAATACGTAACGCCAGACATAAGCGATACGATAAAGAAGAAAGTAGTTGCGACATGGTAGTAGTCGAAGGGCAGTGTATCTACTTATAGTAATAGCTATAGAAAATTTATAGTGGAAAAGGAGACTACGTGGAAAACTTTAAATTATCGCCGGCAGACGTTCTTAATTGCTATACAAAGTCCATCGCATCAAACGACTATTTGCGTGTATGGGATGGTATAGTAATCAGTTGAATATGTGTGAATAAAAATACATCTTATTTTTTATTTGACACGTATTTTGAAGGAAGACATCACGTATCATATTTTTCCTATATTTAATATTATATTAAAATTCAGTTTAGATAATGAGAATTCAAATTTGTATTTCTGAATTTCAGTAAAAAGTTAAGTAATATCAATGTAAAGTAATGAGACGATTTAGAATTTATCTTTCATTGTACAACGTATCATTATACAATTATGCTATTTAGTAGAATTTAATTCTTCCTAAGTCCATTTGACAGACTGTTATGTCTTTGTAACAGAAACAAAGATTAATTCGTGATATTAAGGTGTAGAAAAATCATATTTCTGATAACCTTTGTACTACAGGATATCTATTGGAAACTATTTAGTCAATGATCAAGTTCAGGAAAAGCTATTTGAGTTATTTGAATTGGATAGTTATTTTAAGAGTGGGATGGATTTTTCGAGGATTAAGAAATAAAACATCTTTCTATATTAAAGACGGGAAATTCTAGGCGAATTTTATCTTATTGCTTTGAAAGAAATATTGATTTTTGAAATGTGTCGCTGGAAAACAAATTATCTATTTTTAGAAAGTCAAAGGTTTAAAGGTTGATTGGATTATTTATTAAGAGTTGGTTTATTTATTATTTACCAAAGAGATATGGTATCTATCGTTTAAAAAAAGGATTTCAACAAAATCCATTTAAACCGAAACAAGACTAGCTAAAACACCCCAAAGAAAAAGTTTATTTGTATAACTGTTATAATATTAATGTATGTTAAATAAGTTTGAATACAATGTTTCTCAATTTATAAACCTAGTATGTAGAAAATTAGACACAACCACACTGTAATTAAGTGTGTTCTTAGTTCATCAATCCCAATTTAATGACATAGATAACAAGTAATAAGGAGAGAAATGAATTATTGAGCCCACTAATGCAATAATTGCATCACATGGTAAATGGTTATTATGTACACGCACGATTACACGTGTACGTCATTCTTTTCTATATCGCTAATTTATTTTATATGGTTTAGAAGATTTAAATTTAAATATTCTCAGTTCAATAAAATGGAACTCAATATCCATATTATAGGAATAGTGTAATAGCACAAGTCCATTTTGTACAAATAATCTTCTTCTTAATATATACAATTAGTAGAATCATCACTTAAAATTAAGTTGAACATAGTTATTAGATATATAAGCATGTTTGTTATTAGAATTAGAAAATTGTTTCATTTCTTCTGGATTATTCTTCTGGTTATTGTAACATTATATAAGAATGATTAAAATCATGTTTTAAAATTATTAAAGATATCCAAATGAAATGAGAATTTTTAAAGAATTTTTCAAACTTTGTAATAGCCCATTGTATATGTTTTACATATACATGTAATATTACATGTATGTATATGCATACTGAAAATAATATAATAAGAATCCGATCAAGTGTAGCATATGCAGCGAAGTGCAATAAAATAAACGATATCTATATTTAGTTGAAATTATCGCGGCTCCTCGTGTGATTTAATAATTGTTTTAGAGGATAGTCGCTGAGTATATTATCAACAATTAATTTTTTTATTTATCACTATTACAAGATTATTATTATTATTATTGTCATAAAATGATTTCTCACTGTTCGTTTCTTTTATTAGTTTCTTAACGCGAAGCAAATGATAAGTGGAGCGCGGTTCTAATTTATGTTCAATACAAACATTCTGCAATTGATCTTATTAGTTTTAACTGTGATGTATATCAAGATTTATTTTTGGTTTCTATGCAAACATTATCATACAATACATATAGTAACTTATTGAAAAAATCTACAGTAAATAATAATTCTTTAGGAAATGCGGTTTCTCTACGAGCGTAATTAGCCATACGACTCAGCATAATGGGAATTTTATAATAGTCATGGTCATGACTAACTTTTAGATGATACGTAAATGACGATGCAAAAAATTCCTGGAATACGGAAAACATTATGCCGTAGGGATTATTCAATGCTCGAAGAAGGTAGCGAAGATAAAAATATTTAAAGAATACAATCGTGTTGAAGTTGGTATATTATATTTGTCAGTTATTGTAAGATATTAGTAATATAATATGGTATAATAAAATATGAGATTTAATTGTTAGTTTCCGGCAGATTCAATGATATTTTGATTACTTAGACTTAGATACTTTATCAGCCGCATCATTGACTAAATACAAAATAGACCTGTGTTTAAAATTTTGTGTCTCACATTCTGAAACACAACCTCGAAAAGAATCAGAGTGTTTCTTATGGAGCGTTCAAATGATCAATATTATTGTCAATATTTAGGGTTTTCAACATTGTATTGACAATGCATCTATATTTGTCGTCGGTGGTCTAGAGAGTCTCTTATGTATGGTAATGTTGAGAATTTTGGATATTGACAGTAATATTGACATTAATGTTCATCATCTGAACGTTCCTTTATGCTTTTTGTGATTTGCTACGAATATAGAAATTATATTCAATTTAAGCATCGAAAGCGATAAATATGAACTTGATATCTACGGAACATCGCGATCTGTACTACCGAGCGTTAAGGGATTTATCCATAAATGTCTGTGGTTTATCACAGAGGTTACTGGTCTGTGGCTTTATCTGTAATTTAGTTAATGATAAAAAAGATCACTAATAACCATATGTAAGTATGTAGGAATATGAAGCATTATCTATTGATGGTAACAAATTTCTTACTTGCTTACGAACTAAAAATTGAAACCTGTTGATTTTATTTTAAAATAATAACTAACTTAATTAAAAATATTATCGTAAATGTAATATCTTTTAATACGTGTAGTCGAAGCTTCGAACAGAAAATCAAGAAAACGAAAAGCAAGATTTATTGATCCCGTTATGGGAGAAGAAAGAATTAACAGAATTGTAGCATCACAAGAGGAGAAAGAAAAAGTAACAGATTAAGTTAAACTTTCATTTGTAAGAGAGAAAATGGATGAACTAGCTAAACAAGGTCAACTTTTTTAAGGAAGAAGAAAGGCTCTGATAAAAATTAAGTTAAAATTAGACTTTGATTGACTTTCTTTCTTCTACAAATGTCGATTAAATGTTTTACAGAGTTAAAAACTTTATAAGTTAACTTAAAAACATTATATGTTTTTATATCTGTAACACATATTCTTACCTAGATTTCAAATTGTCTCCTATTTCATTTCAACTATTTATCACGTTTCATTTTTAATGTTATGACACACAATATTGACGCATTATAATGCGAATTTCATATTAAAGTAGAACGATCAGATAATAAAGCACACGAATAGCAAAATGTTCGAGTAGTAAAATGTTTAGATAACAAGTGTTGTAATCGAGTATCTATTATTATTCTGATATTTGTATTAAACTGTATTCAACATTTAACGACAAAAATAGTTCGGGTTTTATACAACTCTACCACTATGATACATAATCTCTGCATTCAAATTCGAATGTTATATCATATATTGTTTTTGTTCAACTTAATCCTAGTTTTTATTAAATAGAGTATATTTTATAACTTGACCTGTTATTTTGTGCTAAAAATGTCTAGAAATACTATCTATAGAAAAATAAATGAATATATCACGAAACATTAAAAATAAAATAATTTTAAAACGGCAACAAGAGAAGCTTTCCAATTATTCGAAAATTATTTGACAAATTTTTATTTGTGTGTTTAATTATCATCTATAAACGTCTTTAATTTTTCTTAGTTCAAAATATTTTCCAATGTCCCATATTAATCCGTGCATGCAATTATTTTTATCACAAGTAGTTGAAGAAAAAGGCAAAAATCCTATAATGGGTACATTTTTTCCCAAGTGGAGTTATGTCCAAGATTTCAGAACTTTTATCTCTTTTTAAATGAAATCGCATATTTGTTTCTAACTGGGTGTACAATGCACTTTGAAATAGTTTCATTGACCCTAGTCAAGCCCTAGTTCTGAGGTCATTTAGGGTTAAACAAAATTTACCTTCGTTGAATAGACAAAAGATGTTCTTCGTAGTTGTGAATGTCATGTGGCCGTGGCACGAACTTACGCAAATGTTGTTGGTTATAGACAGCTGTGTTTACAAATACGAGATGTCCATTGTTAGGCTCTTAGGCCGCAATTACTTCACACTCAAAACACAGTAAATTGTATTTGAAATTATTTTTCCAATAGCGAATAGAGTTTCAGAGATTAAAGTGAGACGACGCGACGTGTATATGCATTGTAAATAGTACTTGCCGCATCTAATCGGACACAAAAGGCTGTATCTGCCTGAACAATAATATACTTATTCCCGTGTTGTCGGTGATTAATTACGTTAAATTAATTTTTTCTTTCTATATAGTATAATAAAATACAGTGTTTCCATTTTCGAAAAGTTGTCTACGCATTTCTTATAAATACGCCTATTATCTTTTATTTCAAATTATCGTGTATCCATATATAATATTATTCCCTAATATTAAATAGATCTAAATAAATAAAATAATTTGTAAATCACTAACATTTCTATATAAATGGAATGTTTATAATGAAAACTTTTTGTATATATGATACACTTTACGTCTATAATATATAATCACCGACTAATATCTAATCGTATGAATCTCTTTCCAAAATCAGCACACGATAATAATATTATTCTCTCATTCACTACACAATATTAACATATATCTATAACGTTATTATTATTGATTCTTTTTTATACACAAAAGTGCATAGTGATATCAAGTGGATGGATATCTAGAGGTGTATTAAACGGGGTTAGGTGCGGTCACTGAATGTGATGTCCATAGTTCCGGGTATCTTTATCAAAGAATACCAACGAGATAGTTTTTTTTGGTAACCAGTCTAGTCTTTGCATATGCGTAAGTAAATATTAGCGGAGGATGATGAGGGTCTCCGACCATTTCCTCCCTTCTTTTTCCTGTCTCTTTTCACGTGGCCATTCTCACGTTGACCACCCTCGACATAGCAATCCGTTCATTCATTTCAGCTTCCGTCGCGACGTCATTCTGAAACCCTGTCTTTACCTGTGCTCTGGTCTCAGAACCCCCATCAAAAACCTTTCTCTGATGTTACCTTCATTCAAACAGATATCCAAGACAAGTCCCTCCTTACCTCAGGGGTAAAATTTTTCAATGCTCTTTTTCGTTTCATAACCGAATCCCATCGGGCGTCATATATATTGCGATTATAAGCAAAACTATTTCACACAGATATGTATATTTATTATACACATTCAGTTAAAAATAATTAAAAATAATAATCAGTGAATTGTTATTTTAATTAGATGCATTGTCAAAGACATTCGTTTTAAACACTTAAAAAGCATTAAAATCAATCGTTATTCATCAATTGTCACTCTAGACGATCTTCGTACATCAGACATCTTTTCTAAGATTTAAGAAAATGGGTTTAAGCGATGGTAGATTGAAATATATTTTAGAAGCTAAGAATTATTTGCTACGTATTTTGAAGAGATTGATGAAAAATGATACCATTATTAATAAATGTTCTAGGGAATGTTAAAGAACGACTTCAAGTTAGTTAAACTAATTTTATTGGCCGTACTGTTACATCTTGTTCGATATATATTTTAGTTTAACGCCATTGGTAAATATAAATAATGACAACATTTGTATGATGAATGCAAACATTGCAATAAAGTGTCGGTATTCTTGTTGTATATTCTGTAATGTTTCAACTTTCGTTTGTACGTTAGACGCTTCTGACTTCAATGATACGAAACATGTCATGAGAAATGAACTGCTACTGCAGTCATATAAAAGGAAATATAAGATACAAGAGAAGAATTTCCTGGACGTAATATGAAATTTTACAATTGTTTATCAAATAAATTCATATTATTCCCATTCGGTGGAAATGGATTAGTATCCATATTTATGCGAAGTAATATATGCTACTAAATAATTTACATATAATATATTTAATATAAATGTTAAACAAAACTAGTTCAGTATCTTTACTTTTGAATCCAGGAAATCATCCATACACACCGAAGGTAAATTTTAATATGTTATTTTAATTTATTGCAATAAATATAAGAAGGATATATAATACAACTTATTGTATTATGCCCTGCATGTTACTTCGTAATTCGTAAACAGTATGAAAAATCTTATATCTGATATACGAAAATTTTATTTTTAATTTCCATGAAAAAAATTTACGAATGTAAACTGCGAATTTTTCATTATATTAATCCTCCGCTAATTTTATACATTTTCTGTCAAGAGGCAAGTCAAGTTCGAAAAACAAGAAACCAATGAGAGTTAAGATCTCAATTATTCAATCTGCAGAAACCTAACAGAATCTACCACTCAATGATCCAACAACCTAGCAATTAATATACTATTATGTCTATCAATTACATAACAGCCTCCTATATGTCAAAGCATATATATGAATGGCAGTCCAATTAAACATATTTTTGACCCAGTTTAAAAGACAAGTCCTCAGGAACGCGTGTACCAAAGGGGCGAATCAACTGATCCCTGTGTTGTTCGTGACGCTATGTTGCTTCGCTCGTGCTCCTGTGGCACGGTGTTAATTTTGGACTGTGCTCGATCACACATCCTCGTCAAAGGAGAAGATTGGGATCAGCGATAGAGCTTTGCATGCGCCGACCTACTGCCGTTGCACAGTTTGCAGCGTGTCGTGTATCTCCAAAAGCTGTTCGTTAATCGACGTGATCACGCCGCGCCGCCGTGCCGCGATGTAAACTCGTACAATTAGTTGAACTTCGAGATAAGCCACAGCGCGAATTCATGCAAACCCCTTCTTTTTATTTTTCGAATCAAATCTCGAACAATTCCTCAAATCTTACGTCTCTGCCAACTTGCCTCGAACGCGTAAAGGACATTTTCATCGCAAGTCGCGTTATTCTGTCTCGTCGTGAATTTTCCATTTTAATTTCACGCGCACGTGTGCATAGTGCTTCATGAAGAAATTTGAACACTTACTATAAGAATTTTTTGTGGATGTGTATGTGCGTGTTATATGTATAAAGTATCTGGAAATTTTACTAATATTGAAGAAAGACATAATTATCATAGTTATTTGTAAAGTTAGGACAAACTTATGTAATTAATATTATTAATGCTAAGAATAGTTTCAATAATACATTGAGAATTATTAAATCATTGACTGTTCAAATAGTTCATAGCTATTATACTACTGAAATTATTGATTTATTTGTAGGTATATGTTACATTTTAAGTAGCCTACTGTGCTTGATTGTAATTAAAGCTTAGTGTTGCAATCAGTATATTAGTATATGTACATATACTCACTTTGTAATATATTGCTCACAATACTTATTAATAATATATCATGTTTAATAGGAGTATAATACCTACGAGTTTATACGATTCAATTCATTAATTGTGAAAATATATATTTCTACTTATTTAAAAATAGATATTTATAATCCCAGGAAACAACGATCATAGAAAAACTGAACACGTTTGATAAATATGTACTTGCGATGAGTTTTTATACCAGCTTTAATGTAGCCAATAATAATAGATAGAAAAGCTTTTCCTGTTTACCCTAATAATGGTTACTTTGTTAACTCGAAAGAAGATAAAAATACGTAGGAAGCAATAGCTAAACGCGAAAATAGTATAAGCTGAAACAAAATGGTCACTTGGGTATAAAATTTATGACGATGTAAGAATGAAAGAATGCTACGGAACTCGTTCTGCAAGTGTGTTTGTTTTAGAATTTCTCCTCTTTTTGACTTTCCTTCCTACAAATTTTCATCTTATGTCTGACAATGCCTATTGTGTTACCTTGTGGTAACAGTAACTAACGGATGTGCAAAGCGAAATATCATGTTTTATCTCGTCCCGAATTTTGAATATAATTGACCGAATCTTTGTTTCCATATCAAACAAAAAATTAAAAATATTCAAGTAATAATGTGTAAACCAAGGTCTTCTAGTAGATTCAATTAACTGCAACTAATTCTACGTAACAATATAAACGATAATTCTTAACATATCCACAATACATCATTTATAAACATTGTAATACTTCAGGAATTATTAGCGATTTTACAGTAGTTGATATTTTAATTTGAAAGTTTTCGTGATTTTGTGTAAATGTATTTTTACAGGAATAATATCAAGTACTATTTGTATCAATATATTTATACCATAATTTGGATATTTAGTATACTTGAGTTTAATATCAGCTTTTAATAATCGTTAATGTTTCGCTCACCTCTTTACTGCAGCGATATTAAATAAATTTTCAAAGAATAAAGTGTACGTAACCTAAATGCGTATACCAATTGCAAATAAAATATCTTGAAAATAATCGAATCAACAAAGAATGAGGAAATATCGCGTGTGCATAAAAACAAGATAGCTATTGAAGATCAAAATCAAGATTTAAATTCAAGATAAAAGACATTTGCATCAATTCTTCAAATTTCGCAATTTTCTTTACAAGAAATTCAAATTCCCTCAAAATTCCTTGACACAGGTGAATTAATCGCTACACAGATGCTTCTTCTATTAACTTTACTATTACTATAACTCGAAGAAGTTATTACGACTATGACGAATAAATCGATAATAATTTTCGTTAATTAAATTTACCATACTTTTCGAAAATGCAAAATTCAGATAACCATAGAAAGGGAACTTAAAGAGGATGCGATGACAGAAAGAAGACGGAAACAAGCACAAGACAAGGAATGGAAAGGGGGTCAGAATGGAAGAATAAAAGAAGGAATGCCAGATATTAGCGTAATATTATAGTAGAAAGCAGTAGAAATGCATAACATCTTTCGAATGTAGAAGATCACCGAGTAGTTAATATATCAGTCTAGTGGCGCGTCCACGTGTCGTCATCAGAATCGAGTGGCTCATTGTTAATTCACACACCTAAACGTCACCTAGGTTCCTCGGCGATTATGAAGAAAACTAGGTGAATTGATAACAACGGTACGGAGGAACGATTCATCCCTGTACGCGAACGTCGAAGGGCGCCGGACACTGGTGCGCAAGCGTCTCCTGGAACGAGGTTGACGACGCTGCACGGAATCGCGACGCTGACGGCGCTCACTTGAATTCTCGCCGCGTGTCCGTTGGCCGACTCGCCGTCAAGTCCCATTCGGAGCAGAGTTTGAAACGCGACGGAGCCGGAAGTAGCGCGCTTCCGCCACCAATCCTTCCGTCGTACGAGATCGACATGTCTTTTTAGATAACAGAGATATATCCCTTCAGATCGTTATACTCGATTCCGTCGTTCTTCTCTGTCATCGAGCTTCACGAGGTTAATTAGTTATTTCTATAATCGAGCTTTAATAGCTTCGATACACTTGGTCGAGTTATGTGGTGCGCGGGTGACGAGAAAAGACAGTGGAAATCGTCCGTAATTAGTAAAAGCCTTAGAAGAATATGTTGTATAGAGTCTCCAAGAACGATGTATGTATTTTATCAATCCGTACGATCTGAGTCTCCGGTAATGCTATTTTACTGCTAGAAGGGATCTTGAAACGTCGATACACGAGTGATGAGGTAGGAAGAAAAATCGGGGATATGGTCAGAGTACTTTGACAATAAAGAGAATACTCTATCAGAGGTGAAATAATTTTAGGATTTCATTATTCCTGGCAAATTCTTCAGATTCTGAACCGTTCTAATACTACAACTCTCGAATTATTCCAACACGGTTAGTGAATTCTGAAAATTCGAAAAAGTGATGGAACCTTTCGTTACCAGATTATTTATTAACTGCGGAATCAGTAGTCGATTCTGGTGATATTTGCGCCTTTTCGTTATCGCTGACAAGTCGAGTCAATTTTTATGAATGAAAAACATTCTGTTGGGTTTCCTTCCTCGGGTTTCTTGCGGTGATATCATTCGTGAATTGTTAAACTGTAACGTGACAATTCTGTACCGATCCAGAACTTCGAAATACCGGAAGATGAAACTAAGAACTCAGACAGGCATGACAAAGTGGAACACCGAGAATTGAAGTTTTGGGGATTTATGTGGCCTACTTCGGCGTAGTCCTTCTCTCCAAGGATACACAAGGTATGTTACCTATTACTTGTTGCCTTTACGTACTTTATTTATTCCTGTATTATAATTTTGTATCTCATATCTTGAATTTTCATTATTTTGCATTCGAACGTTGTATTATATTGCCTGAGCTTCAAACATTTCAAATCCGTCTTAAATTATAGCGAAACAATGTAATCTATACCTAATAAGACATGACTTAATGAAGAAATTAATTAATGGAGAAATTAATAGAAATTTTTATTGGAACAGTGAATTAACAATACTCGAATAATTAATTAATATTCGAACAATTTAATTTGAATATTATTGAAAGGCCACTTTTCACTAAAGCATTATCAATCCTTTATCAGTTATAAAAGTCGAACTAGAATTATACAACTTTATCAATGATAAAAATATCATTTCAATTTTATTATATTTCATTCGTAATTAGAGAAATAAAAATTCTGTATTATCGAAATTTATTTGCAGTTGAAAATATTGTCGGATAACTACTCTTCAGTGACAATATCTTGTGATATTTATGAAATTCCATTTGTTTAATTTATTTACGAGGCATTAAAAGCTCCTTTACATGCCTGCAAATTTGATATTCGATTCAATTTAACATATTGTTTTAAGCTTTCGCGATTTTCACGGTAATCTCCTTTCCCCCTTGAAACAACAAATATATGGTAGAACGTACGTCGTTTTGCTTTACTATTTGTGCGTGCGTGAAGTTGTCGATCGATTATTGAAAAAATTATACATTCCAACGATCACGCTTTGTTTAATAAAAATGTAAATTCATTGCCCGTCTCACTGAGAAAGGGGAAATGGTTACATGGAAAATCTTCCACGCGGAACAAAATGAAAATATTGGAGTTTATTCAAATTCGAAAATGACCGATTGGTACCCTGCGACTTTCATGCTAGATAAAAACTCCAATTTTCAATGGTGCCAACTGTAATGTGGATGGACTCAGAACCATTTATTCCACTCAACCAAGCGATATTCAAACTATGATTGACACAGTTAGAATAGATAAAAGGAATGCCGTGACAAAAAAGAGTGTCATTTTGGTTTGGCTTTGATGTTTATATCGATATCATGGTTTATTTTAGAAGATGAGTATTATATAGAAATCTATAATTGAACACAATCTGATACCAAGATATAATTCGTTTATACACTTTAGAAATATTTTCATATATCATACGTTTGGAATTATTATTTCAAAAGAGATAATTTCATATTTATTAAGTAGGTTGATTATTCGAAAGAATATATTTTTTTTATTATTTAATTTGTACTTTACAATTTGTCCAGCTGGAAATTCGGTAAATTTTCCTAGCTTTATTGCTAAATAACATGTGGATGGCTACCCCCAGCGGGATACCATCTTTGAGTTTGTCTATTTTATTTCTTTAGCGAGGCCAGTGAGGTGTTTTCTCTTTAGTCTTCTTTTTACGAGGGTTTTGCTCGCTTCAGCAGCCAGCTGGTTTGGATTCGAAAGAATATGAATTACAAATCTAATATTAAATAAGGGACCATCCTCGAAGGAAAATTATTGGTTTAAAATTTCTAGAACGTGACAAGAAATTATTTGTTTAATTAAAGAAAAAATGTATGCATGATTAGAAGGATTTGTATATCGATTCAAATTTCTATACCAGAATATAATAATATGATACAATATGTTGTATATAATAATGTAATACAATATGTATAATACAAAATTATATGTATTTCTCAAATACTTCTATATTGTTATAAGGATTTCTATCGGATGTATAAGACAAATTTTATATATGTAGATAATATAAAAATATTTATCTTTATTAATAAACAGTATTTTATACTCTTACAGAGACCTTATAGTAACATTTTTAGAAGGGTTCTTTATAAATACGCAAGACATACTAGAATGCGGAAATGATAATCTATGTATAATAGTATTGAATATTTAATAGTAGTGAATATTTAATTTTAGTTTTCAAAGCAAACTTGATTACGTAAAAAGTATGTAATTGATATATTGAAAGCTAGTAATATTATAGGTTTTCACTTTCCAATTAGCACTTTTAAGAGATATTAAAATAAAATTACAAAAAACGAAATTTCATTTTCTATTAAGTTCAGTATTTTAGCATGATCGGAGGATTAGTTGATAGTGAACGCAAAAGGATTCTAGTTCGTGCGTTCTATGTTGAACTTCTAAAGGATAATCGATAAATATCGATTAGTTAATTCTTTGTGAATAGAGAAAGGTGTATTTGTATTATCCTGTCATGGTCACTCAGTTCAAAGAGTGATATAGGCCGAAATACTCATTATTCTAACTAACGCTGTTAAAAATTAATATTGCACGAATAGCTGTAGAGAATAAAGTTTTGTAAAGTGTAATGAAGCAACGTTGAATATAGAAACCTATGAAACTTCTTCTCTTTAAGCGTATTATTACAATATACGATAAAATTAGGTTTCAAGGACGTTAATGCAAATTTCCTACTATGTTCAAAATATTCATCTGTATTATTAAAAATATTCATTCGTTGTTTCTGCAGAAAATTTTCATACACATATGTGTTCTAATATCTTTGCATAATTAATTTGTAATCCAGATTAATTGATTGTATATATATATATATATATATATATATATATATATATATATATATAATAAAATATAGTATATATAATATATATATAATAATAACTTCTTTAAAAATTTGTGGTTCTCATGTAACGTAGAGTGATTACACTAGTTTAAAAAATAAATGAAAGAGAAGAGTATGTCGAGAGTAGATTAGTCACAGTGATGCTTTGTAGTAACTAATACGTTTGATGAATTACTGAGTAAATAATCGATAGCAATTGCGATAGCGATTTAATTACATGCTAGTGATACGACATTTTCATAAAATTATCAACAACTAAACAGTGCTGATGTGAAAAAAGACATTAATGTACTACTATGTTGTTTAAATTGTCGACTCTACATATTTTAACTCCGCTTTCTTACTCGGTAATAAATTAACTTAACAGTAATAAAGAAACTTAAGTAACAAATGAAATTGGAAAAATTATATTAAATTTTATTTTTGGTAATTAAAATGCAAATTCATATTTATATGTTGAATATAGATCATCTTCCGATATGTAAACAAAAGTTGTTTAAACAGAGCATGTTAATTCAGCAAACAAAAATTCCTTTTAAACGATTTCCATGTTCAAAACTAGTTAATTAGTACAGCTATTGAAAGGAAAAAATTGAAATTAGATTATTGTATGGAGAAACGTGAATTAATGAATGAATTAGAAAGTCTGTTCTCGTATATACTTTTATTCGAAACGTTTATATCAAATTCTGTAATAAAATATCTTTCGATAAACTGGAGTGTTATAATCTGAATTTTATCGACAGATTCAGTGAAATCTACTTAACGCACACGGAAATCGTTAAAAAAAATTCTGGATAAATAGTTACAGCCGCTGTAATATATCACGAAGAACGACGAATCACATTTTACGAAAGAGCTGATAAAGTGCACGCTACGAGCACACGCCACCCTTCTTGAATTTGTGTTTAACTTAATACGGAAAACCCGTCACGAACATCTTGAGTAATAAGAAATAAGAGCGAATTTCACTCTTAGAATATTTTCGACGTAATGTTTCTACATGTTTTGCTGAGACTTTATGAGTATGGTCAGTTTGAAATAATTACTTACCCTCGCACGCAACGATTAAGGGAACACGTAAAAGTTTTATAATTCCAGAAATTAATTAGGATATTAGTTATGAAATATATATTAATTAATTAAAAAATTTAATATCAACTTTAAGACAGTATTATATAATATCGTCTAAAAATAATATAGTGATTTTTATTTTATATATCTACTTACAATGATGGAACAGAAAACTATGACTGTCTAACTGGAACTATTTCTGAATATGTTAATGTATTACAACTAAAGCAACTAAATCGGTACAACTAATCAATTTCTAAATGACAACTCACAACTCACAATTTACCTTAATCAACGACAGCAAACCAACACTTTCTGCACCAAAGCATCCCTTTATAATAATTTTCGTACTTTCACTACACACACGTGTTTCACAGTTGTCCATAACTAAAGATGGTCACCTATGTCTTTCCAAGTATCCACTTTTCTTTGTTTGCTATTTTTATTAACATTTTTGAGATAAAAATAGCTATATGACAAATATTATTGTCTCTGAATTATTTATATATTCAACTCGTATTTAAATTTATTTATTTAATTGATATTAGTTTATGTAAATTATTCTGACTTAACAAGCAGAGTTTTGCAACTCGAAATAGATTACGAACATCAAATAAACGGAATATAGTAAACACGATAAGTCACGTTTTCTTTCTCTGAATTTTATTCCGATTGAATATTGAAGTGCACGGTCAAGCATTGAATCGATAAATCAAATGTTGAATTTATTTAACCTACAAGGACTGGTTTTTCACGAAAGTATTCTTATATTTAACAATTCTCAACATTCATCCGCTGACATTATCCTTGCGTAAATTTGATTTTTTCTAGCTTAAGTGATCAATAAATTTTAATAAATCTCAATCACAATGGGATAGTTTATTGAAAACTATTAATTTCAAACAGGGGTTCGTAATTTTAGCGTACAGAAGGAAACGATGTGACGTCAATGACAACTTTTATAAACTGAAAGGTGTCGTACTAGGTACGTCATAGCTAGCAAAAATGCTAAACATAAACATACATACAATTATAATTAACTGCGAATATCTATGGCAGTTCATATTTTTGTGAGCTAGAAATGGAGAAAATATGACTGAAATATTATATAAATTTTTGCATATCGTGTGCATTCTGTATGAAGAAATGATAATGATTTTCTAATTTTGATGCTTGACGGCTAGAAAGCAATCTATCCTATACCCTATCTAAATCTAACGATACAAAGTTTTTAGAGACTGCTACTAAATCTACGAAGTTTTGTAACAAGTGTTATGACATAGTTTTATGACAATCAATATTTTTGAAGCGTTCAAGGTAATATCAAAAACATACATATACTTGATATTAAAATCATATAAAAAGAAACAAATTGGTATTATGTATGCAGTTGATTTGAAATTTATCATGCAAATAAAATATGAAAAATATAATTTATTATGTTTTCATAAATGCATAAACATGCGCAGTCCAATTTTCACCTCAACATGGATTAATTTACCATCTTGTATACGAATACCACGTGACGATGTAATATTACGAACACCTAGTAGCAACAACTACCAGTAACAGTATTACTTTCAATAGTGATATAGCTGTAGTCCTATTACACAAACGAGATAGATATTCAGCGTTCCATAAAGGAATAAACTGAATGCTATATCATCGGTCACAGAAACGTGCACGTTGAAACTACTCGGGGATAGCAATTACACTCTGTGTCATTATTAAAGCGTAATTCTACAAAATTGCTGTTTCTTAACCGTGACGAGTTTAATTGCATTTATACGAACTCCCTATTGGACCGATTTCTAGACAGAGGACGTAATAATCGGCTACGATTAAAATGGAAGATAATAGCGCGAAGATTTCGTTTCGTCTTTTAGCTAAACGAAGAGTGAGAATAGTTCGTGTCACGTGCCACGTGTCACTGATGTCACGAATGTAAGTAAAGTCATGAAAAGATCAGAAATTCCACTGGACTGTGATGGTCGCTTGCGTAGAATACTGAAATAAGAAGCATTCTGCAAAAATGTTTTCTAATTGTAATGCTAAGTCAATGATTTAGGTATTCTTGGGTTAAATGTTGTTTATGGTATTAAAAGGAACATTATAAAATAAATCTATAAAATGTTGAGATTCTTTTATGCGCAAGTAATAATCCAAATGTAATCTTTCAGATGAAGTAATATATAAATCGTATGAAAATTACTAAAATTAATAAATTCTTTATATGTATACATTTATCATTCATTTATTCGGAAATATATTTTATGCCGCGAATGCAACGTTTTAATACTAAAAGAAGATTAAGTATCGAATAATGCAGTTCGTCTTAAATTTATAGCGTTGTTCCTGCGTAGAAATAAATGATGAATTTGTCTAGGACATGTTCGAATTTATATAAGAGATTTTATAGCATAAAGTACGATAAATTTTTTTACAGATCCTAATATTATTAATTCTATCCCTGACTGTAATTTATTACGATCAATTTATTCATACAAGGTCGTGCTTTATCATTAGATAATATCAACAGACTCAAAGATTAGGAAATCATCTCTGCATCGATGTTTGGGTTTAATTCGCAACTAGTTTATTTATCGTGATAATAATGCAAATGGCTCTCAAAAATAGTATTAGCAAGTCTATTGGATGCGTGCGATCTATTCTCATTATACTTATCTGTCTATAATAATCGAACGAATTTCATTACATTTAAATAAAGGATTCAAATCGATTCCTCCAGGAGAAATAAATCGAATGTACGCAGTCGCACAGCGCAGCTATTGCAATCGTTGCGTAGAAATTTGTATTTATTCACGCTATTCGAGACGCGAAGAATAGGAACGTTAGGTATAAACGTGGTTCGTTCTCGAGATATTATTGGGTTGTACACCGTTATCGCGATTATCCGTTTTCATTGTTACATACAATATATGTTAAAACATATATCGACGTTGTAAAAGTCGTCTGACTGCTATAGTGACGAGAATATGCATTTCTAAATCGCGATGTAACAAATATCAATGTAATATTATTTGTATAGCTAAGACACTTTTAATAATATGCATAGTTTTACTTTCGTTTAGTTAGTAATCACATGTTTGATTAAAAATAATTACGTCTAATATGAATATAAGCATGTAACGAATAACTTATTATTAATGGAAGACATGAAAATGTTAAGAAAAATGGTTATATCACGATTTTTTGCAGAATATGTTATTGTAGACTATAACAATATTATATCGTTATTCATGTTCGATAAAAGCAATAGGTTTATAAATATCAGAACTATTGGACAAATCCTACCAAATGAAATATCATCGTATTTGGAATATTATATTTCTTGAACATCTTTTATTTTTATCTCTTTTTAAGAGACAAAATTTATAACACGCGTGTGCTAGACATATATCGAATATATGATACTAGACATGAATATTTATTTTAAGATTAATTCTTCTGCTACAAATTATACGTATTACAATGTCCTATTATCATATATAACGAACCAGAAAAAAAATGAATTTCATTTTCAAGATAGAGCATAGAAAGATACAGAAACATGTATGACCATAACAGAAGAAGTAATAGACCCTATGGCACAAATGTACAATAATGGACCACCTAAATCCCTAAGTGATGTTTAAAGCCGCTTAAGAGAAGAATGAGAAGCGTTTATGACAATCTCGCTTATTTGATACGCAGTGGAGATCGATAGCAATATGTTGAGCGTCGTGTCATTCAAAGGAGCATTTCGTTCGTATAGGTACTTGCCACTTCTATAAAAAGATATTTCGTTACTTTCATGTCCTTTACAATAACTTTTC
Organism: Bombus vosnesenskii; assembly: GCF_011952255.1. Classification (NCBI taxonomy): domain Eukaryota; kingdom Metazoa; phylum Arthropoda; class Insecta; order Hymenoptera; family Apidae; genus Bombus; species Bombus vosnesenskii. The sequence continues at coordinate 1,220,090 of NW_022882923.1, forward strand.
ATACCCTGTATATCTATAGTCATATGAATAACCCTATTCCTGCTAAATTATCCCAATATAAATTGAATTTAATATATTCCAATAAATAATTATAATATTAAAATACCTTTATATGTATAAGAGATGTTTGCATGATTTTCAATTATAAAATGTACTTTGTTTTATAAATATTTCTATGTTTATTAATGGAACTACCATTTCGCTGGAATATTTTTGTCATTGAGATGCAATGTCTCTAATACTATTCCCGGAAAATATCTTTTTCCGAATTTTATACAGTTTTGAGGATTTTACCCGCTATTACAAATTTAGATACCTAACGATGAATAGCATGTTCATTAGCAGTAACCTCTTCAAAAACTATATTAATATTACGTGCGGCGTTGGCCGCAGGATGGCTAAGTTTAACGTTAGAACTAACGATCTGTAATATACTAGAATAAGTGTGCTACACATAGATGATTATAATTAAAGTGGAAGGATGAAAATAGATAGACATATAATTCTGCTTGGAAGTCAACTCTTGTTTTTTCTCGATAGAAGCTAATTCCGCCAAAATTACCTTTCGTCAAAATCGCTTGTTTTTAGATACCGCAAAAATAAAAGATCTGAAATTCGTCATTTTGACGTTCTGATAGTTTTAGCGTTAAATTTACAAGAAGAAATGGCACGAGTTTCAGGCACATTTATTGTAACTTTTCAAAGAAAATTCTACAAAATTCTCAACGCTATTTCAAACGAAGGTTACACGAAACAAAAGAATATAGATCAACGTTCAATTTTATGCAATCTATACTGCAGAAAAGGAACTTAAAGAGTATCCAAACGAACACTTCATATCATGTTACAGCCGAATATTTATCTCGACTTTTAACTTTCAATTCCTGAAATTACTTGAAACTGAAGATTATTACAAAGCAAAGTTGATGATAGTCACCCATGTATATGACAACAATCTTTGATGTAATACTTTCAAAAGTAATCAATCACTGTAAAATTTGTTCAGACTGAGCACAATTTTCGGTTATTTTCGATCATTTCACGCGTGAATGATAGTGAAGCAAAATAATTACTAGTACACGCGTATGTGATTGATCGAGACCTAAGACGTTAATCGTGCATGTCAAGCAATATTTGTCCGATTTTTGATCAGATGTACCGACGAAAGAAAGAAGGAAGAAAAACGAAACGATCGATTCAGATTAATCGCTGGGAATCTCATTAAAGTCGACAGGAAGGGAAGAAGCGTCAAACTAGGTTTATCGGCAGTTTTTTCTGCTCTTGGGAAAATATATTTGTATAGTTATATATCGATCTAATTCCAAGCTGCAGCGACTTTCATCTCCGCTGTCGAGGGATATTCAATCAGCTGACTGGAAGCGGCAACTTCCTTTGCTCCAACTAAATAGTGAACACTTTTCACTACTTGTGCAAAGCCAAATTATCTTCTATTTAAACAGCGTCTGAAAATTTTACTCTAGAGAGACGATAAGAAAATATTTTCTAACGCGTCTTATATATTGTCGGTTAATAGAAGATCTCCAGTAATTAAGTTGCTTCTGGTATTATAGCGGAAATTTTAAATTCGTCGTAGGATTGATTAAGCGAGATATCAAAGCCTAAAGATCCAAAATTAGTCGATATTAAATTAATTGAATTATTTTACTCTTTTATTGTCCTTCAAGTTGAAGAGACAATTCGATATTCGTAAATGAAACAAATATGAATTTTAAGCTATTAATTTACTGCCTCATAATTGATCGAGTGGCTGATTACATATTTGTAAATGCAGGGAATATAAAATTTTGTGAAGTGTTATTACTAAAAGGATATACGTATACAAGATACTCTGTAACTGTAATTGTTGATGCAACTCAAAAGGGGATGACTCTACATAAGAAAATAAATGGAAAATATAAAATAAAGCTTCTTCATACGAAGCTTTGCAAAAAGAAATTCATTTTAAATACTTAATCTGGCAACTATACCCTACTTACAATATTTCGTATCGGAAACAATTTTTGTTTATGTTTTGACCAATATTGATAAAAATTTGATTCGTCAATGTTCCATTTCACTTTCAATACTGAGCAATCATTAATGCTTTATTATATTTTAATCGTTTTAATAATCGGAGTCAATTCATTAGAAAACCATCAAACAAAAGTTAAATTTTCAGGAAAACCATGCTATTATCTAATTGATTTTCACTTTATCACGTCGACCAAACAATTTGAGGAGAAAAGAACGAGCAAATTGATCCGAGAGTAAAATAGCTCAGAAAGATATTAATTTATGCAATATATCTTATTGCCATTTAACTGGAAGGTATATTTCGTTTAATTTATGCGTATGCATAATTCATGTCGTCGAAGATCGGAGCAAACGACTAAACTACTTTTAATCGAAAATCCATTTTTCACTGTGAATCTATATCTTCGGAGTTACATTGGAGTACTGTTAATTGGTAATCGATGTGTCGTCATCAAGCAACGCGCATGTAGTAGCGTCAGTATTCAAAAAACAAAAAGTGAAAAACAAAAAAAAAAAAAAATAAAGAAGAGTGAATCGTAACTGTGTGGAGACAAGAACTACCGGTTGCAAATTGTTTGAAATTCGTAGACGGAAAGACAAAAACGGGCAGGAACAATCAGGAGGAAAAAACCGGAGGAATTGTTCGTGGATTTTCAAGCTGGTCCAAAGCTCTGCTTAGCTGTTCGTATCATTTGAAAAAGCAATAAATTCGAAACGAATTATCCACAATGCTATCGGAACGCGATCGTTGCCTGATTCGTTGGTTCAATTGTTCAGAATGATTCGTCACGTACGTATAGGATTCGACGTTCGCATGCTGTATGCTCTGCTTGTCCATGGGATAGACTTCGTGCGTAACTTCCCAGATATTCTGAATAACATTTTAATCCGTTGATCAATATTCTGTGGGAAAATTTAACGCGTCAACAATATTGGTTATACATGTACTATTAATTTTCTATAAAATTGAAGATATAAGCTGCACAAAATACTTGTAAACACGAGATAATCATTTTTAATTTTTGTTACTTTCACTTTTATTCTACTTAATATCGATGTGAATATTAAAAAAAAAAATGATATCTATTCATTATTAAGTTATTACATACATAGTATAAGTCAATATTTTCCGGATAATAATTAAAGGCAATTAAATAACATTCATTTTATACGAATATGAAGCGTGAAATCAACTGAATGTAATAAAATGGATGAATGGTTAATTATTTCAAAATAGCAGGTAGTACTAATACAGAGAACGGAAAATAGAATTCGATTTTGAATGCACTTCTTGTGTGAGTCTAAACTAGGCCGCAGTGCAGTAGAAGCTTCTCGCAGTATTACCACTGCTTTTGGAGAAAATGAGTATACTTCGTGAATGAACAATTCGACGTTGCTTCGGGAAATGTCATGTTAACGATAAAGATCTGTAAAATGAACTCCATAGTAGTTGTCCTAAAAGTGTGATTATAAAAACAGTGTCATATACAAATTAAAATTGTAATTGAATATGCCAAAATATGGCTAAATTAAATCTTCATTCCAAAAAAATTATTATTAATATTTTGTAATTCATAACAGGTTTTATACAGTATTTTTTCTGAAAATTAAAAAAGCAGTGAACACAAAGAAATATGGTATAGAATCGCAAAAAACCAAAAATATTCGAAATAATACTGAGCCATTTTAATAGTTGTATATATTATAAATGTAAATATTTTAAATAAAATATGCAACAATCCTTGCTTATATCCAGCTTAATATCCTCAGGGAGGAAGAAGAGTTGTTCCTGACTGATTTTAATTTGACTTGCTCGACCACTGGTTCGCGGTTTATGACTTTATATCATTAAGCTACATATTCCCCGAAATTTCCGACTTGTCAGGCTCTTCTCACTTTCCGTAGCCGAGGTCTTCTCCCCGTTCCATTTTCATTATCTCTCGTCCGTTTCACATCGGCTGCACACAGAGGCACGACATGTACCACGAAAACTCGTTTGACCCTGCGCCCAAACACCGCAGCTACGATCTGCAAGGATGAGAAGAAAAAATATTTGTATCGTTCACTCGCATCCGGACGAACGTGACGTGTGCACAGATAAGACGTGCGGTTAGATTCTGGTCTACGATATTTCTGCTGTTTGACTAGTGCAAAATGAAGCATGGAATATTGAGGGTTGAAAGATGAGGGAACGAGGGATAAGAAAATATATGCTCCTTTAAAAGTCGAATGTTACCGAAAAAAACCTTTAAGGAAATAACGCGATATGATAGAATTCTAGTCACAATAGAATTACCCGATCTGATACAGACAAACGCGCTGCGATATATCTGCGATTTTTATACATCAAAAAAAAAAAAAAAAAAAAAAAAGAGACATGAATATTAAGAGCGAAAGTAAAGCGTAATAAAATTAAATTGGATTGTTAATTGAGAATTTTTATATGAAAAATCTGTAAAAATCAAATGTTTTATGAGAAAAGCAAGTTTTAATACATTTAATAGTGTCATCGCATATATCTTCTTGTACATTTACTTTTATTTGTTTTCATCACAAGCAACCAATATTGTAATCTGAAAATAGGCAGTATTACTATAATAATTCAATGTACATACCAGAGCTAATTTATGTGTATATAGTCAAGTTAGAGCGAAAACAGGAAAGCAAAAATTTTGTTAAAATGCGATCTATTCGAAGGAGTACTTACGAGATCGCACTGAATAAAAGTGGCCGAAGTAATTTATGTTATTTTTCTATGTATTATAATTTCGTGTTCAAGTATAATTCAGAATGTAATGCTGTGCAATACGTTTTTTTTTAATGAATGGCAGCAAATTACGAAGGTCAAGTGAATCAAATACACAATCGTTGCGTGTTGCATGAAATTCGGTTTATTCTATTGCGAAAAGAAAACAATTGCATGATGTAGGGCTGTTTGTAAAAACTCTTTTTTCTTAATATATTCTAGTATACTAATTCTTTGTTTATTAACGTAACTTACGTATCTGTGTTTTGTACAATATTTTCTGAAGTATATTCTAATATTTTCTATCACTGTAATATTTTTTCATATGGAGGAATTAAAGTAATTCACAGTTTACGTACAAACGTTGGAATCGTTCTAAAAATTGTTACCTTAATTTACTCTTTCTTCTTGCAATATGGGATCCAAATTTTATGCCTTTGGTAAATTGTTAAGTCGAACAACCTTCAATTCTCAAACATCTCTTTCGACATAAATGAATATCAATTTAAACGAAGATCAATAACAAAGGGATCTCAACAACATTCGTAAATGAATTCACTTCAATTGGGTGTCCTTATCTGGTTTATATACTAGCTCTTGGAGACAAGCCGTCGGTGAAAGAGGTATTTCTCTGTAGTATTTGACAAGATTCCAATTAGCATGACCTATTACAGTACTATTCATAATCGTTCCATCATTTTGTCATCAAGCACATTATATTTTACTATGTGATATTAAGATACGATTTGTAATATGTAAATATGTAAATATGTAAGAAACACGTGTTTTCAGTAGTATAGATAAAGAATAAATCAAACCATTTAAACTTTGAAATAATGCTTTGTATGTACCTTCTATTCATATTTGCAGTTACAGATATTCTTTATCTGTATTTTAATATCAAAGGATCGAAAATCTTTACTCTCTCGCAAATCATTATTATTAAACTGAAAATCTAAGTCCCATACTCGGGTGAAATTATTTAAATTTTAAGATGTAATAGATTACTACAAGAACGAATTATGTTCTTTTCAGAATGCTGAGGAGATGATTGGGTATTAAGGTGAAGGTGTCAGTGGTTCTGGAAGTTACTGCCACCGTAATTTTTGCCTAGTGAAATGGAGATAAATGGAACAGACAGCAGCCTAAACGGCACTGAAGCTAATCGCACTACTTCTCCAGTCTTCATTATCAGCACGCGTTATATGACACAATGGTGAGTATATTTATACCTTTACAACATATACATATAATTCTTAACTGGTGATGTATTAGAAATACGTAAAGTTGTTAGTAAGATTCTGTAATATTTCCATGAAAATATATAAATCTAACCTTATAATTTTTAACGTAATCCAAGTCTATTAAGACATTTATGGTCATGTATTACTTGAGAGCGAAATCAATGAGAGAGAATTAATCCATTAATAGTTGAATAGAATTTCGAATTAATCGCGATCAATTGGAAAGTCGACCTCATCGTGGCTTCAAAATCTTTCCTCCTAAGATATCAGACAAAATAGAAAAGAGATAGAAGCAAACTTTAGGAAACCGATACATCAAACACTGAACTTAGATACTTAACTTGTCAATGTGCACGAAAGTTTTTCAGTTAATAAAGAAATGACAATACGTATAAGATTAAAAACATAGGACGTGGAAAAGATATTCTATGCATCAATGTTTGTTTGAAAATACAATTATACGTAGAATGACTAACATTTAAATACGTTTACTTAATATTAATATTGAAAACATTTAATAGTTTTTGTTATTTCGAAGATGAAACTAACAAAAATCAGATGGAATTCTAAAAAGCTGCTCTTTTAAACCTCAGATTTCTTTTCAAACGTTACATTGTAACTACTTACAGAATTCTGTACATACACAAAGTGAAAAGATGTTATTTATAATATGTTATGGAAGGGATTAACTATGAAAAGTTGAAGAACATTTTTAACTTTCTAGTGAAGATTTAAATACCGTTCACCTGCAAAAATTTCAGAAAAAGGTAAAAAATAAATTATGAACAAACTCAAGTGTATTTTGTTTTTGATTTGTGCAAATATTATGGTCTTTTTTTATTTCCATTGGTAAGTATTAAAACATGGACTACCGTGAAAATCAACACGCTCAGGTGACAATCACATTCATAATTCATAATACTCAAACAATGTCGATCATCACAAATAAATTGTAACAAATTTTCATCTTGAAACCTAGAAAAAACTGAGAAAACCCTCTCTGCTCATTTAAAATTTCGCTTCAATCTGTAAGCTAATATACACAATGATTCGTAAGTTTTCTAGAAATATGATAAAAATTTCAAGACAAGTATGTATGGTTTTCAAAATTTTGACAATATCCTAAGTCTTAAATCCTTTGACAGTATTATAAATCAAAGAGATTTCCTTAACATAAAATAGCTATCTACATTTTCGTTTCTCGCGATAACAACAATAATATTCTAGGCATGAAGAGAACATTTACTAATATTATAATCAGCTGCAAAGTGAAACTTCTTGTATCAAGTACTACCGATGTGTATTTATGGAATAATCACCTTCGGTGAATTACTTCGCTCACTAGTAAGTATTCAGGCTGTGCTTGGTACACGCGAAATTTTCGAACTGTTTCGCTTAAGGATATGAAGTTACGAAGCAATTTAGCAAGAGGTACGGGGCATTTATAAATCCGCTCTGTAATGGGTGGGAAAGAAATGTTGACCTACATTTTCCTTAACATTAAGCCATACGATTATAATACTTCACCAAACACTTTGTCGATTAAAAAATATCTGGATGCTCTATTTATCAGTGCATATATGTATCAATTTTATTAAATTCAGTTTGATAATAATAAATATATCACGAATTACTTCCTTCTTCAAATAATAACTTGTAACTTTTCTAGAAATATGATAAAAATAAAAAAATTCAAGATAAGTTCGTATGGTTTGCAAGTTGATCTAATAATTCAATGTTGTTTGTATTTTTAATATATCAATCGTTTAAAATCCTCAACTTCTTTAATCATTTTTTAAAGACAAATAAAACAAATTTATTGTTTCAATATTACACGAAAGTTCTTCTCACAACACCCACACTCTTTCTGATTATCGAAACAAAGGACACGAGATTGAGACATAAAAATTCAAAGATCTCATTTAAAATTAATTACAAACTTTAAACTCTTAATTCTCCAAGAAAATATTAAAATGCAGAATATCGTGACCTCTCTAAGCTAATACACAACTTTAATTATTAACCAGACTTTTACTTTTACTGTGAAATACGTTTTTCCGCCGTTGTGTTACAGACAGAATGATTGACAGAATGATGACGGAATACAATTGCATGTAACAGTTTTATATTCACACGATTTTGCATTCTACGTTCGCCTGGTTCGAACGGATGGTTTTTCGAATTTCAAGTGGCCGCGTTGGTCGTAATCTATCGGTCGTTGTTTCCACAAATGCTCATTATTGAAGAGTAATGGCATCATGTGGTTTCTCTCGTGCAGCCGATATTGGTTGTCTGCGGGCATGCTTAGGAAACACCAAGGTTGGAGGAAATGAACTTTCGCGGCGGACCAAAAGGAAGACAAAAATTTCTTGAGAGACTTGTTCCTTTTCGAGACACCATTGTTCTTCTGGTTGTGTTTAATGAGTACTGCTGTGTATGCGGTAAATGGGTATTCGTTTGTGTCTTGTAGCTGTTAAAAGACGTCTAGAACTGGAGATGCATCGTTTTTGATATGAAAGTAATATATCTCGGAAAATGCGTACCTCTCCTAATAGCATTATGCATTTCGAAATAAGAACGAATGAAATATACATCTTTATTGTCAATTAATTTAATTTTATAGCCTTTGCTCTTGTAAATGTTAATGACTATTTGACAATTTAATTCGTGGAAATTTTAATGATTATGAAATAACTGTTATCTGAATCTATCATAAAATAATTGTTCGAATAAAACAATTAGTCATAAAATTGCTCATATTTTTTTTTAGTAAAAATCATAGTTATGCGAGAACAGAAAAATTTGTTGGCAGATAATTGCCCAAGGTAAAGTGATATTTTAGAAACAAAATTTAGATTGAATGTGCGTATGAGTTATTCAAATGTATCAATTTTTAACTATAACATACATTGTTGAGTAATCTCGACTACGTTTTTGAAAGATAGCCCATATGCAATTAAAACTACGATACTTGACATTAAATATCAGTAATAGCGTTATAACGGCATTATATTATTTTTCGCAAATAAAAGATACGATTGATACTTTAAAAAATCTCTTCGCCGTAATTGATTTTGTTTCAACTTTCAATTACCTGTCTTAATAAATGTAAAATTTCGCCTCAATCTTATTTATTACTACTAAAAACATTATGTAATGATTGTGTACCTCTAACTCTATCACCTTACCATAGAATAATTAGGTTACAGGCAATTTATTTAAAACTGAACCTACTCTTTACCATTTTTTTACGACATGAAACAATATTCTTCGATTAAATTGACCAAAAGAATAAATATCATAAAGCATGTAAATATAATTATTGTGAAAGCGTCGTTTCAAAAACTAAATATGCACCAAACTGAATAATTACATTCATGTTGCGAATATTATTAAGCTAAGCTTATTATTATCGATAGGCATCAGGTTGTGCGAAGTAAAATATAAAATAATAACTCTTCTTTCTTCTGTATTTTTAACAAATTTATAATGATACTATAGAACAAGCTTGAAAATCAAAATTTTCGTATAAATATTAACACATACAGGGTGAGCAAGTTTAAAATTTTGCACGAGAGATTCGCTTTGTCAGTTGGCTGTGGTCTGATACGACACATATACGGGTGAATTGCAAACAGATACCTACAACGAACGTTCGTTTCAAAGGACGGCCTCTGCGTTTTCCGATAATGCAAGCGGTGTACCTGTGAAAGGCAATTACTATCGAGAACAATTTCTTTTAAAGGGGATGCCTGGCCAGAATATTTTCTCCTCGTTTTTTCCTCTTTTCTAATAAATAATCGATACTAAGCAAGGAATAGAAATAGTATAGCTTTCAAAGTTACACGTGTAAAACTATTTTCTTCTTTTATTAATCTATATAACGTATATAATTATAGCGAAGGAATTTCAAATTTATATGGTTACATATAATATATTTACTATATGTTGCCACGTTTGAACGAATGGATACTATTTTTAATCAGCCTTTTATTCCCTTGACCGAGATAGCTTAAACATATCGGAACTTTTCTGCAGCGAATATTTCAAATGAAAGATTGTATTTCAGTTAATATGAGCGACTAAGCGAAATTGTATCCGACGAACTTCAGGGAAATTGTATCGCAGCGCTTGTATTGCTGCTACAACTTATTGTACGTGTACAATACGGTTATAATGTTTTCGTTTACTTTTTGCACGTAATCAAGGGGAAAAATACGTTGGGCAGTAAAAGTGTTTCGTACCGAATGAAATTCTCCTTCTTCCTTTCTTATTCTATAGTCTGTTGAATTACAATGTTTCAGATTGGGGAAACTTTCTAACGGAATGCAGATTTAATTTTTGATTTTTCAAGGACGCTATATTTTTCTTTAAACACCGTAAAAGTTGTTAATATGTATATTTTGCTGGAACGTTCCAAGTGATTTGGAATTATGTAGTACTGTACAAAATTTTTCATCGATTGCAATAGAACAATAGATTGAATGAGATTTTCATGCGATATCATTCAAGCACAACAGTAACAATTAATGCGTAGTCTCCGTGGGAATTCCCTAAATGCGGATTATTATTACATAATACCATAATACCGCACGCTTAATATTTCCAATACAAAGCGAAGATCCAACTATTGTAATATTACAATATTGCACCATATCGACAGCTTTAATAAAATTAGATTTATAATACGTAATTTTTCTTTCTTCTGGCGACACTCCTTTTAATTTCTCTTCAAGATATCTATTTCTATTCAATACGTTTAACGTAAACTCGAGCGAGGCTCAAATTTCTTAATAAACCTACTTTATTTGTAATTAATTAACTGCAAAAATAACTAATTTAATTGTTACAATATTAAAGGCCCGTATGAGAATTTTCGTGGAACTGTTATGTAATTTTTAAATCATCATCCGTTGTTTGAACATGCCCGCACGTACCAGCGAAATATTTATCTAAAGCTATCGATTTAAAAAACATATACTGAACATATATATAAAAAAAAATATGAACTATCAATTACGAATCGAGTATTACACACGATAGATTATAAACAAGTTTTAGTTAAAATATAAAATATCGCAGTACAGAAACTGTTCTCGCGTTGTATGAATTAAAAAGAAAGATCTATAGAATTATATGTTATAGTCGTTATAGTAATTCACGATTTGCGTTTGAAGTACTATTTAATTTTCAGTAGCAAATGAGATTTGAGCAATCAGCGGTTTTAATAAATCCTTTCTCATTCGCAACTGATTTTATCTGGATTATTTCTTGAAATTATCTATTATATGCGGCAAGATCAATGAAACACGTATTCCATTCCAATTAATCTTGTAATTCAACCTGCTAAATTTCATTCTTATTAAAGTGTATAGAAAAAAATAGAATTTCCTATAATCACATGTACTAAAATATAAAATGATAACTCGTCCTTTTCATACGTCTACTACATTCTTAAGTTTTCTTATTGTATTCTTAATTCGGGTACGATAAAAATGTCTTTACAATTTTGTTATATTCACTGAAAAACATCTTATAGAATAAGGAGATCAGAAAATAACAAAGTTCCTAGTTCGAAGAACGCCATTATTAAATTATCTGATTGACCATATCAAATATGCGAATTCACGCTTGTATACGGCTATTTCTCGATTCTTTTAGTCTATAATTTCGATCTGCTTGTATTTCAAGCATCAACTGCTTTTGAATACTGTGTTATTAGCAACAAATCAACTGTTTGCATGATCCTTAAAGGTATATGACTTAATCTCAATATACGAATGTTTTACGAGCGTTTGAGGCATGCTGTGGTTAACGGTACGAGACTTATCGGCTACTCTTATTGAAAATTAATTTGTAATATCACTAAAATTATTTGAGAAAGAAAGATAAGATGACTAAAAATCAGGCGTCAATTTAGATAGTATTTTAAGAAATATTACCAGTTATTCAAGACAAAGAACAGGAGAATTAGCGTTTCAAATGAAAGTAATGTTGTAGCATTGTAAGCAGAATTGTTTGTCACTTGACTTAAGTAGAAATAGTAAAGAGAATGAACAAACAGGTAGCTCGTGACTTAAGAGATACAGAGAAACCTTAGCCACCTTGTTTCTTCAGAGAAACAGACAGGATCTACTTTTGGAACGTATCCTTACTTGCGACGAAAAGTCGATCTTGGTTCAATGATTCGATAAAGAACATGCAAATCACATGCCAAATTCGCCGGTTCATCTACAAAAGATAATAATGCCTACTCCTTGTCTACAGAGCTTACTGATTACCTCTTCTTACGACCTAGGACTATTATTAGAGCGCAATCATATTATAAACGATTATATAAAATATGTGTGGAGATAGTAAGAATAAAATAATTTGTTATTGTAGAACAAGTGAAAACATTAATCCTTATGAACGATAGCGAAAGATTCCTGGGAATAAAGTACAAAATTTTATTATATTGTCTTTGTGTAATATCTAGATAATTATTTGAAGAATTATAAAAGCAACATTCGAAGAATCTTTTAGTTCTAGAACAGAACATTTTTATCAATCTGAAATAATAAAACTAGTTAATCACTGGCGAAAGGAATATGGAATATCATATGGAAACTATCTTAGTTACATATACATATTGCTTTGAAGAAATTATCCGTATATGTGTGTGTTATAAAAGTTTTGTTCCAGGAAACGACATTTCATACGCATGAACCCCGTCTAATTAAAAGCATCACATATCAGTATCACAATACGCATGTAGAAATCACACTTCTTTTAATTCGCAATATTTATATAAACTAATTATATACTTGTTAAACAAAATTTATCAGACTGCACCAGTTTGTAATATTAACATTCGTAGAATATTCTTTATGTCACTTTACACTCTCTATTGATTCAGACAAACAATCTTTCTCAAACGTGCTCTATACATCACTAAAATTATGTATTGCTCTGTTGCCATAATTTGGAAACGAAACAGTGTCTGCTACAAACTTGACTTCGAGTTTTGTTTTCCAACTTCGATAAAGGTATAATTCAATATTACAAACGAGCAAGAATTCAGAGCTAGCTTTGATGAGAAAGAAATGTTTCAAGAACGAGTAGAGCAATGGAAAAAGTAGGCGTGACAGTGAGCTGGCATCGAACAAAACTAATCTGGGGCAAATTGCACCCTTGACCTAGCCACGTTAATTCGCGTATCCCGTAGAGCTGAGGTTATATGAACGAACTGGTGAGTTTCGGTTGATGGGGCCAGTTGTTTGAGTGCGTGGGTACATGCTTGTGCTGGCGTAGTAATTTCGTAAAAAGAAGAATCCATGTCGTGCAACAGAAACGAAACACGCGAGCTACGCTCAACTCCTGATCGACCGATCGGACACGCGATACTGTCGAAAAATTTCAAATATTTGCGTGAGTCTATCGATAAAATGGTCAAATAAATGTGTATCTAGCGTATTTGATAAGAATTTACGATATTGATTTATGTCATATCAAGAGTTACAGAAATTAATTTTTCGAAAAATTTTCTTTAGATTATTGGTGACTATTCGCAAGAATAAGCATTTAATTTTATGCTACTTTTTATTCTATTATAGAATTATACACAAATAAAATGTATCGAATGTATAAAATGCTTCCAATATTGGAATATCCTCATTATTATAGTAGGATAATAGGTATTCTAATATTAACGTCCGGTAACGTACTGAATTGTAATTCAATTGATTGTTGAATTGTAATTAAACGTAAATACTATACATTAATATATGTAGTCACAACGTAAGAAACTGAAATGTATAATTAATTAAAAATTGATTTCCATATACGATTGGAATATTAATTGGAAAAACAGTGTAAATAGAATACATATGGAATCGAGTATTCCTCTTCGGATTTGTTGATTAAAACAATGTTCGTTTGTTAATGCCGATACGGTTTCATAAAAAGAATTTAAATTAAGTTTTATTATAAAAAGATTAAAATATTAATTTTAATAATGACGTCAGTGACAGTAGTTATTAAATAGTAATTTTGCATATTTGATAATTCATAAAATCATAATGTTAAGTTCTTAATATTTTTATATGTAAACGCAATGAACACTTTTCTTAAAGAATTTAAAGATACAATTACGTATTAAGAAAATTAATACCCTAGTTTTTAAAAAGTAGAAAAGGGTAATAAAAATAAAAGTACGATTTCTAAGTAACTATGCCTCAAGTAATTTGATACTACAAAGATTTGAGGAACCCTTGTTCAAGTCCAGGTCAAATACAGGGTAATGATAATGTCCTCGCCTTTTGGTATTGAAATCCTTTTTCAATAAAACTCTAAACTAATAGGGTAGACCAAGTCCTTTCATTCTTATCATATACAAAAGGCGCTCTTGAATACGGGTATTCGAACATTACCATCTTTTACAGATAACATTATTTGGTAGCGCTGCGTCATTTCTTTCACGACTTATTGAAATACGATAAAACCAAATACGTGTCCTTTGATGTGTATCATTTTCTGCTATCGTGAAAATGGGCTTCGGAACTTCCTTCTGAGTTTTATCTTTAGTATTTACAATATGAATATGCATATGCGCGCGTGCTACATTGATAGGAATTTTTTGTAACGAAAGTTTTACAAATCTTAGATAATCTATATATAGAACTAAATCGCGGATAATATTTAATTGAAAAAAGTACTGAGGTTTATCTAAATTTAACGTATTACTATCCATAAAATATTAGAACTATATAAAGTTAGTATCTTGAAAATATTTTATTCAATAAATTTATTATTGGATATACAAAATTTACTTATATTTATATTTATATAAATATAAGCAAATATAATTTTTTATATTAAGAATAACTAGTTTCTTTTGAAATAAAACTGTAAAAAAATTTGTTGTTATATAAAAAGGTTTACTTTGCCAATCGTAGAAAATATTTGTTGATAGTCGTACAATATTTGTTTCTTTCTCACAGATAGAAGAACTTTTATCTATCATATATAAACATAATATAAACACAGTTTATACATCTATATACTATATTTACTACACTGTACAGTACATATTCTTATGCTTGAAGGCCGTGTTTCGGCACGCTCGTTTTCTAGAACGTATTTAGCGAAACATCTTTTTTATCGCTCTACGAGAGCTCCATTATGCTAGATCGTCAGATTTTCGTGCCCATTTCCCACCTCTTACATACTAATTCTCTCTTCAAACATTTTTTTTATAAGTCGGCTATCAGCAGTTTTTTCTATCTTTATCGACTATTTCATTATTCAGAAATATTTCAGTCTTTAATGATCTGACGAAATAACTTGACCTACATTTGAATTTGGATTATAAAAATAAATAATTAATACGTTATACGGTGTGAGAACTATACTGACAACACTAAATACGCAAAAAATTTTGTTGCGTATCAATAATCGAACAAAATCGATGAATTTCACTTTCCTCCACAAAACTCGAAAAAAAAAAAGAATGAAAACTATCAGAATTAAGATTTTCAAACATACATGTTTTATTAAAGACATACAAGGTTGAAATATATAATATGTTAAACCTCAATGCGTTTATTTATCGTTCATAGAATCGTCGTTCTAGTCGTCACGAACTTGGAAAAATCTTTGCAATTCCAATGATCTGCATATCATCTGCATGCGACTAGCGACATGTAAGGTATAATATGATTTTCCTATTACTGAATGTGTGTTTCTCATGAAACTCGTTTCACCTTCCTTTGCGTAATTAAACTTCGTATGACACAATACAAGAGAACTTCCAGTGTACGTACAAGCCACTGCAAAGTTATAAAAATTTGAATAATGGTTTATAAAATCTAACAAACTAAAGATAGTAGCAGAAGGGAAGCAATCAATTTCTCAACTCCAAAAATTAAAATTTTAAACCTGATCTACCCTTTTGTTTCGTATTTTTCGTTGATCTCGTGCATTGAAGTACGCTGACCTATAAAAAGGATTATAAGGTTTAAATTATATTGGATATTTACATTTCGGTAATAAAATAAATATTTTAATCAAGAATAAATAATGTTTTATAAATCTGAGTTCAGAGTTTTAAAATTTAAATGCATGTAACATTTAGACCATAGTTTTTCATCAGGGGTTAAATTCATTAAAGTGTGATTATTCTGTTATTTGAGGATCGATTATCCAAATACGGCGTAATCTTTGCCCAATTTTATGAAATTATAATGAAATTTGATCTATATAACATTATACGAATTTCTGTCATCAACATCATTGTTCTTATACATTTTGGCAATATATTTTTTAATTGAATAGATAAAATCGATAAGATTTAACTCATTTTCCTTATTATAGTATTGCAATACTATAGGTTGCGAAATTAACATTGGAATTATAATTTTCAAAAATATATTCCAAATCTTCAGCTCTCAATTATTTCCATCAATCAATAACTCCATTTCTTCGATCTGTTATATTTTGATTTTAAATCCACTAACACTTCAGCTTTCTTATTTCCTAACCACTCATGCATGACATAGTTTTACGCCTAAAACGGTCTTGAAGTTTTCATTGTTGATGTTTCAAATCAAGTCAGAGTCCCTGCAGCAATTCTTTTTAGAGTACCAGCGGTTGGCATTTAAAAGAATTCTGCAATATTGCAGTAACGACACGTTTAAACAATAAATGTTCCGCGAGACCGTCAACTGACAAGCCTGGCTCATTTCTCAATTGAGTGTCGAGAAGAACGAAGGGATGGAGGTTAAAAAAATGGAGCTGATGAAGCGGCGTAAACAGAACCATCAGCTATTTGACTCGCGAGCCTGTTCAAAAATTGAAACGCGGCCTGTAGTGTTTGAATGAATTGTGCTCGGCTGTCCAACGAGAGGAATCTGCCATTGTTCAGGTTGCATTTGCTCATGTGAATTCTGTTTTACGTTCGGCAACAATGCATATACTCAGGATCAAACATACAGCAGAATCATTTAGTTTACACGATATCAAAGCCACTGTGCGTTATTACGGCGTGTTAATCAGTTGCAACCACGGTTATACCATGGATGCGAAAGGGCGGAAGTGGATACAACGGGGGTTGTTTATTATATTTTAATTACTTCTACACGGTTGGATCACATACTGTTTTCATTCTTTTTAATCTGACGTTAAAACGCGTCCACCGATTTGCGATGTTCGATTCAATATGGTTTAAGCGACTGAAATAATGCATCGGAAAAGTAAAACGGGAACGTGGACGTTCTTCAAACAGTGATAGCGTTATGCTTTTGTTCTTTTATATGTGAGCAATGTTCTATACGGCATAGCGTACGGCTTCGCGTTGTTCATTTCAGGCACCGAATTATTACAAAAATATGAAATAATTGAAGAGTTAATATAATATACGTAATTTATATATTAATTTTATTGACGCTAAAATTGGCTATAATTTTGTATATAGTAGATATATTTTTTATATTTTTGAAATGGTCAGTGAGCAACGAATTTTATTTCGGATCGAACATAATTTGTGACGCTATGGATAATTAATAAAAGGTAATAGGATAATTAATAAAAAATTGTGGGTAATAACTCTGTCTTGTATATAATAAAGTATGTACAGTAGTTTTACGTGAGTATGAAACTAATGAAAATTAAGGATTTCTTAATTAAATATTTTCCACTCTTAAACAGAATATCCTCAAGCATGTGGAAAAAAAAATATTGGAGAATATGCATTTATCTATCTGATGATTTCAGTAGAATTTTAGTTGAGTACTTCATCAAAAAAGAGAATTCGATCAATTATACGAATAAGAGCAATAAACGTATATTTTCCTGTACAAAGGAATTAAAAAGTGATAAGCAAATACACATATACGTCAGCAATGAACTTTTTCCTATTTAGGTTTGAATTATATTCATCGTTAAACTGTATACTTTTTTATTAAATTGAGAATGAAGAGATAAACATGTCTTCTGAAAGAATAAAACAATATTGAAATACAATTTCAGTTGTATATTCATTACAAAACGTTTTTCATCAATATCGGAAATGAAAAAAGAATGAAATTTCAAAATAAAGGTTGTTTGTATTGCTAAATTTTTAAAAACTATTTTTATAAAAATTCCATTTCAGTAAATATTCGATATCATTTTAAAAATGCGTAGTTATAAGGTTTTAATATAAAGTAATATCTATATTTTATTTATATTCTACGCTATTAAAACATATTTATGTTACATAAAATATGAAACTTGTACACACCCGTTTAATATAAAATATTATTTTTATATGAATAGTATTACATAGAAGAAAGAGTCAGAATAATTCCATTGTATGGATGTATATGTACGTCACACATGCATATGACGAAGATAAAGCGAAGAAAAATAAGCACAGCACTGGAAACTGTGGTAGGCACATTGTGATGACATGGAGGATATTGATTTTCGAATTTTCATTGCGCCGTACAGAGAATAAAGGCAAAAATGCATTTTCTATGTTGAACCGAAGCGTATTGCTTTCAAATTGCGTACTCCAGTTGAGGTTCTCAGCACATGTGTTCGTATATATGTACGTATGCGCATACATTGTAAATATTTAATTTAACCACGATACGGGAAAAGCTCCATACATCAATTTTCTTACGTTGAACACGAAATATGATTTATGAAAAAGCAAAAACTTATTCATATATACCTCTTTGCTCGACATAATACAGCAATTAAGATTGAAGTAAATCTTTATCTTTAATTATGTACTCTAAATATTTTAAATATTTAGTACATTTAGTACAATATCAACAAAGGAGATTATTTACACGAATCTGCACTTGAAAGCCAAATTAATTCTAGTCCTCCTTTTTCGTTAATTAAGTTATACATATATATTATAAATGGTAATAAGTTAATAAGTAAGTAAATCATCTTGCCGTCTTAGCAGAATGTACTAACAGAATAATGGAGATTCGCGTTACCATCAAGTTGGAAGATATTTAATGAAATTAACTACTTTAAGTAGAATGCTCCCTTAGAGTTAGACATATGCACATTCTATATCAACCATTTAGTAATTTTATTCAACTTCATTCTGTTTAATATTTTGTATTCAACCTGAAACAGCTAATTTTTCTGTGCTCACTGAAAACTGTTTATTATTATTTTATTTAAAACAAAATAAAACATACATACGTAACGTAAAAACCTTTACCTTCACTCAAATTGACCTAAGTTCTCTGTAACAAGAAACAAAATAATTTTCGATATATATTGAAATTGTATTTATATACAAATACATGTAGTTCCTGTACGCTATTAACTTAATGAAGATGGATAAGATTAATTAAAATTAAAAAGATTTTTTATCTACATTACGACATGAAGCAAAGTGTGAACGACCATGTACACATACCGAAAGATTATCTTGTACGTTACATAATAAATTATAGAATGTATGTTTTTGCATTTGCTTTAATCTATCAAAAGCAACGAGAGCCAATGAAAGGAATGATCGTCCATATTGAAAGTAAGTCAATTAATTAATCTAAAAGAATATGAAAATTGAAGATAAAGATTGTTATTCCAACATAAAGTATAGACTATGCATACTCTGAATCTTCTTTTCAGAGAAATTGACGAAATTCAATGACAGTGATGAGGTCAAGAAGCTGCTGAGCTTAGCAAGTTTCACAGTGCACACAATATGCATATACCTACGTATAATATATTCAGGTCCGAATAGAAAATCAAATGTTCGAAGAGTTTGCAAACTCTCTAGAACTCGTCACTAAGAATTTTGAAGAAAATACATTTCAGTGGATTCAAATACGTAGCAGGTTACCAGGGTTTATAGGAAACTATGAAAGGATAAAGATGATCCTCAGAATGATGTCTCGAGATAATAGAAGTGATAGGGGGAAAGTAAAAGAGAGAAATGACATGGTGCTAAACCTTAGACCGAGGAAAATAAAATTCTGCCGTGATTAGATTAAATGATATGGTTGTCTGATTCGAGACTAATTATGAATGTAGGATATTTGCACATTATAGAAATGCGTTCTATAAATGTTACAACATACTCACAATCAAGTAATTTAAAAATTTCGTCAAAATAACTTCCGTAAAGTAAAAATACACGTAATTCACCGATGATAAGGGAAAATATGACAATTTTGATTTTTATCGGCGAATGACACATTTAACGTTTAAAATTATTGCTTTCATTTGAAATGATCAGTCATATGAGATTGGGAATATCGCTTTCTACTTTTCCCTTTGATTCTCTCTTGATGTTGTGTCATCTCTTTCCGTGTGGTAGAAAATATAGAAAATACACAAATATCGTACACCAATTAAGTAATTACGAAAAGACCTATTTTGAAAGAATTTATCTTCTCTATAAAATATTATAAAATCTTTATTCCATAATATTGAGTATAAAAATATATAATATTTAATTCTTTCTCTATTGTCACAATTCCCATATTTTCCGAAGTGGCCAGGAAATAAATATATTCTAACAAAAATTAATATATAAAATCATTCTTCTTTAAATATAATAACAGTGTAATAAATAATTGATCATAGATATTGTAACTGAAATTTTATTTTCTGATTAAATCTAGATGTTTGTCAAAATATTTCTTACCGCGCGCTATTGACTTTATAGTAAATCATTTCGGCTCACAAAGGACTGCATTCAGACTGTCAGCAATATCATTTGTCTCCTCAACTACAGGTTGAGTGTGACATTAGCATAATAGGTATAATAGATAGCATAGGTATAATAGGTATAATTTTAGGCAACGAATAACATCCCCTATCCTATTTATATTAGATCTCTTCTACGCAAAATCTTTAATTATGTTGTGTACAACAATAAGTACAGACAGATACACAACATTCATGATATACGTATTCCATTAAGAGAACTAACATATTAGGAAGATCAATCATGTCGGCTAGTTGGAATCTATGCCTAGAGAAGACTATTCCTAGATCGTTTTCTTCTGATTTTATCCCGATCAAGTTCCAGAAATGCGTGCCTCTTCATGTCGTGTCAACGATGATAAATCAACTTGAATTTCGGTCCTATAGCTGTCAGGGGGATACAATCAAGACATGAAAGCGAATCAATCTTTTCAGGTAAAGCGCTAGATAACTGACGATATTGCCTCGAATGCTTTTTATCGACTATATCTTCACGACCTAAATCATACAATATTGTCTGTAACTACTTTAGTACGTACTTGTTTCAGTGAAATTGCATATTTATCGATTTCATAGAAAATTCAAATTAACGTATTGCGAGTCTAGCTTTTCACTTCAACGTTAAAAGGTTTTAATTTATCGTTGTTTTCCAAGAAACCATTATAAAACACTTTATTTACTTCATGTTAATGTCTGTTTTGAACTTTTTGTTGTACAAAGTTAAACATCTGTTGTCTAATACATCAAGAGTATCATTAGTTCCTGATATTTTGTGAATTTGCCTGCTTTTATCGCAAACCAGAAAGTTTTTGAAATAATTAAAGCACCTCGGAGATAAGTGTGAAATTACTCTAAATAGATTTGTTTCAAATTGCTCACATAGATAATGAGTGTCTAATTTTACTGGTGAACATTCTGTTGCAAGGACACATTCTGTTACAAAAACTTCATTGCAAGTTTAGGTTTTAATTATCATATTGTTTGTAATATCGAGTAAATAGGAAACAATTTCCTATAATATATATCGAATGTTTAATTGAATATGTATATTGAATCATTAAAGCATGAATTTACAATATGCGAAAGAAAATTATGAATTGGACATTCTAATGAAAGTCCGTAATTTGTGTTATCATATAATGAGTTGAATCAAGGTACGTATTTATATTTTGAAAGCTCTTCAATATTTATATGGGAGTATATATTGTTAAAATGTAAAATTTCTGTTTCTCAGAACGACATAACGACATAAAACGAAATAGAGGGCAACAATGGCTAGATTTACAATAAAAACGTGAAACTCTCTGAGGCTCGGGATTCATTTTTTTTGTCCCTTTTTTGTTTCTTCTCTTTTTTTTTGTTCTGCATTCTCTATCATTCGTATTGCCCACTTAGCTTCTGTTTATTTTCTGTGAGTTGGAAATCCGAGTGCTTAACGGTATGTAACATTAGCTATCTTCTTTTGTAAAAAATATCCGTACAGAAAACTAGATACCTTTCACATTTTCCTTTCTGTTCCTCCTTGTAATCACATGTAATACAATACTGACCGTTAGATGATCGAGAAATAATTGTCGAGTAAATTGAAATTAAAAGTGGCAGAAATAGCAGTAGTAGCAGTAGATACGAAATTGGAATAAAAAATTGAAACTGATGTAAGATGATTAATGATGAAATATTCAGAACGATGTTTACCAATACATACACTTTTGTAAACCATAAGCGGACGAATGCTCGGAAATAATTAACAATTGCCATTGATAGTAACATTATATAATAAAGCTTTAAAAATCAATCATTAATGATTATTGGCCAATAAAACTGAAATTAGTCTTTTATAATAATTCAGCTTTATGTTCATTTCGATCTGGCAGAATCTCAACATTTCTAGGTATATCCGACGGAACTGTCAAATGGCGATGACACGTTGATGTAAAATGAATAAAGACACTACACCGTCGTCGCGTAATTACTGGAAATTGATACGCATACTCATATGTATGACGTATAGGGGAGCAATGATGTATATACATAGATCATTTCAGCTAAGCGATGACAACATAATGTTCCCTATCAGCAATGTCTATACACGTCACTTAATTATGAGCCAGTCTTTGTCTTTTCATGAAACAGAGATGGAGGCAGACGAATAGTGAGTGAAAGAGAGAGAGAGAGAGAAGGTTAGGGTGGAGAGATGGCATTAAGCGTAACTTGATTGCTATATATCAAGAGATTCCAGAAACTACTGATTAGTATACGATTAGAAACAAAATAAGCGAATAGGTAGTGGATGTAGGTATCAACAAAGTTCTAGGTATCAAACTAGTATTCGCACTATATACTATATCTATATCACTATATCACTATAATACATAGATTATTTAGTAAATAATCGAAATTAATACTTGCATCTTTGTATAAATAAGCCGTATTTATTGACACTTTGTTAATAGCTATTTCTACTGTCTAGCCACTTTTTTTTGTCCCCGACTGTATATGTTCAGCTCATAAAATTATATAAAACCAGAGTCATGAAAAATCTACGTATTTCTCGTTTTTGCAACTTCCTGTGCGTAATATGTACACTAATTAAACGAACGTGTAACCAATTTTCACGCTGAACTGTGATCCGTATGTCTAGAATCAGAAATACGTTACTAAATTAAGTATTATCAACTATTAAATCACCAGGAAATTGGATTTCCTTGCTGGCATAAGAATCAGTTGATGTGACGTTAATTATATTTGTATAAAATAGTTGTTTAAAATTGAGTTTACAACTAAATGAACACCGACGCTCAAAGCTTTAGGATTAAAAGAAAGAAAAAGAGATACTTGGATTTTTTGATGGAAAAAATATGATCGTATATGTTTAAAATTTTATATTAATTAAATTAGATACGATCCAGAGAATGAAATAAATCAATTGATGTTTAATTCAATAGCGATTGAAGATAAATTATGAAGAACACAATCAGTTTGAGAGTCGAGTTTTGGATTATGACTTCTGCTTTAAGGGGAGGATATAGCAATACAGCTTTTGTTCTAGGATAAAACTTCAAATCCACAGATTGGTCCATAAAAAACGTTAAAAACTATTCGCTGGCTTGTTCCTGAGAGACTTCTAAATTTATGGCACATTTATTCATTACCGAATTAAGCCATCGAGGAAAAGCGAGAATCATAAGGCGATAAATATTCATTTCTATTATATTATGACGATATCTTCTACTTACGATGAATAGACGCTAATTTCTTTCAATCAAAAATTTATTAATGTACGAGAAGAAGAATTAGTAATATATAATTCGAAATGCTTTATTATTTCTTCTTCATACTATGTATTATAATATTTATGCATTACATTATAACAATTTTCATAATGAAATTAATGAAAGCTTCAATGTAAAATGATATCTATATAATCTACAGTTTTATAATTTAAGATAAATAGTAATCAAATAAGATTTCCTTTCTGCAGATAATAAGATAAGATTTTTAAAGAAATTATATATTACAAGATGCTATCGCGAACGAATACCAGGAAAATTGTATTTATATAAATTTATTACGAAATAAACGACAAAAATGTGTCTTCATTGCATTTACTCGTTCAGAATTTAGGAATTTTAGTCATGGTGAGTGTTATACGCTTTAGGATCGACTAGATAAATAAAGGACACTATTACCAGAGTAATAGACTAGTGATAAGAACTTTAATACCCTAGTATTAAGAGTCGTGAAAGCTTGTAAAGGGTGGATAACAGGCAAAACAGGAGATTGAAGTACATGCAAAGTACGTAGACAATAAGAAATGTTATGTTTTTAAATGTACCAAGGGTATTTACGTTCAGCCTTGGGCCAATTTTTAACGCGTAAGGATAATTTAAAGTCACGCACATAGTTATCTCATTACTCAGTGTGCTGATCAATTGAAACGGAATTAACTTCAACTTACACACACAAACAAGATTTATACATTTTAACTCAATCCTTATGACAGAAGGAAAGGGACAGTAAAGAAAAGAGCTCACAAAAGTTGAAGAACTCACAAAAGTAACTAATTTTTTACTCCTAATATTATAGTGGAAATTTATTTGCAAATAAGAAGTATTGTAGTGTATCACAACACATACGTACAAAATTTTTAACTATTGTTACTCTGGAAATTCTAAAATCGTTTTGTTTTTTCTTGTCAATTAGCCTAGTCTCACAATTTATATATCGTTAATTGTTCTTTATTTTCATGTAATAAATATGATTTAAGTCCTAGCAATATCATAGAACTACTTTTATGTAACTGCCTTGATATGTAACCTTAATAATCAATCGAGTGACAACAGCACAAAAAATATAATTTATCTCCACAACGAACCGCCAAATTCTAATTTGTGTAAGATATATAGTTTCATTCCACAACAAATACAAACTCGAACTCCATAAAATTTATGATATATTGAAATTTATTAGGAAATAAAAAGTAATTCATAAAATAATATAATGAACAATTATCTATTTACTCATCGTTAACAACTCACGAAAAATCTTCCAAGCTCTCAATCAAAAAAAAATCTAACAAAATACATATTCTTCTTCATACACAGTTAATAATCTTTAAAAACAAAGAAGTGCTAAAAATTTTAGTTCTCTCGATCGCAGAAATCCATTTTACAATATAATATACACATTTATACATATAATATATGTATAATATACACAGATATATACATATATGTATATATACATATTCTACATTCAATTCATTGAATTGAACTACGCCACAGTTTGTATTTCTTGTAAAAGGATAGGAGAGTTCTATACATGATGAAGTCAGAAATTAATCGTACGCTAGAGAAGATAGAAGAGATACCTCTATCTTGAAACATCATTGAACAGTGATCATGTGACACGGATAACTCGACATAGGTTGGCTACTGATGATAACATTGGCGGGTATTTCCTCCCGACTTTCCGCCGAGGGTCTCGTCTCGGTTGTTGGATGATTTCAGTGTCACGCCGTGGGCGATCGTATGCCAGCATAGTTATTAAACGCGTTCGTTCAATTCCCCCGAGCGATCAAGCTTCCCCTCCGTGGAGTTTGCTACATCACTTCCATCAGCATGCCATCGTAACACTGATATTTATGGAACACGCCTGCCCTCCGTCCAAGTGTAAATCCGATTTGATCTCTACCTATATTAAGCTTCCAACAAGCCCTTGAATCGGTATAGAAGAAAATCGGCCTACAATATAGATCGTCAACACCTCTGTTTTTGACAACACGTCTTCTAGAAATTCTCCATGGTACTATGGTTTTGCATTAGTCACGGTGTATCGACGTTTTGATCGATTCTTTCGTGAATTCAGAATGGCTAGAGCAAACGATGGAAGCTTACTTTGAATGAAATTTACAGCTTCTACGTTGGTGAACAAATCACTGATAGCGATCGTGTAATGAATAAAACTAATTGGCGGTTTTTTTATAATTAACACAATGGAATTCTCTTGTACATTACCGAAGCAATAGTTTGGATACTTTAAAATTGACGAACGAATTTAAAATTAGCAAATTTGAACGAAGTGTATTTATTAAAATTATTGGATGTGGATACGAAGGAATTGATTGTTATTAGATGTACGGTTAAAATAATGAAAATATACAAAAGCAAGTTACTGCGATGTTTCGTATAATTTATACGAATTTGAAGAGTCAAGGTTTTAATTAAATTTATTTCCAGCTTGTGTTTTTCATTACAACGGGACAAAACATGAGAAGTAGATGCAATAATTAAAAACATGAGAAATGCAAATTTATATTATAAATTACTGTTTCATATCAAGGTTTGTAGCCGGGATCGCGGTGATACCATAAAATTTGTAATATAACGAAACTGTTTGTTGCTTAGTGGCAACAGTAGAAAGTTTCTTACTAAACCCAGAGGAACCTGGAAAGAAGTTGCCGAATTCTTGACAAGTGATAAACGCAGCCTTAGCGCCAATCCTTCTAACCGCAGCTACGTCCAATCTCGGCAAAATTTCTGCCAACTTCGACTTTCATCTCTAGACTTCTGCACGCCGAATTTCATTTGCACAGAGAATGGAACTAAAATCAACACAAAACAAGGGCAAAGTCGAAAGGAAATTAAACGGAAGATGTAGCTTCGTAAATTGCTAAAAACTTGACTCACTATTCATTCTTAATATACACATTTCTTGCTAATGGATATTAAATTTAAAGTATTCTACAAACACTTGAAGAGGATTATTTTCGCTATTTAATTATTTTTGAGATAAACTGGCGAAAAGTAATATAGAAAAGATCGCAATTGTTCGTAATTGTAAAATATTATTAAATTTTTTTATATTATTCCGAAATAAATGTACATACATTTAACAATACGTGTATTTCTGAAGATATTTTCGTGCTATGTCTATTTGTATTTTATTTCAATGTGTAATATTCTATATAATTTTTTTTCTGTGTAACATTAAACATTAATGGAAAGTGAAATTTTTCTACGTTTTACTTCAATTTTAGCAATATTTCTGCGAATTACATGATGTTGAAATAAGAAATTACCAATTCAAGGCACGAATATACATGGTATATATGTATATGTAGAACATATTCCCCTACATATTGTAGTTTCTACTCATCCTCACTCGCTCTCATTTTCTTTTATTTTTGCCGTTGGCAAGCTACGACCAAGCCGGTAAAATTCAACTGATGATGAAAATGGTAGAGTTTTCAAATACAAACAGCAACAGTCTCTAAGAGCATATTTTGTCAGTAAATAATTCGATATAAATCCCCGAGCTAAGAATCTCCGGAAATGTGTACATACCCGTTAAATGATCAGATTTCTAAATCAAACTCAAAGACTGGAGAAGAGATCTAAATCCTTTGATTATGACATTTTAATCCTCTTAAGTCACAGTATAGATCTTTTAGAGGTAAAAGATCTAATACTTCTCGCCCTGAGGATTTTTATGATGTAATCAACCAGTAAATCTAGCTCAATTTCATGGTGTATTGATACTTTTTAAAATGTAGGATTTCGTTTTGAAGAGATAAAGATAAATAAAGATAAATTGGTTTATATCGTAGTTTCCTTACTTTATTTTTTATTTATAAAAACAATACGAAGAATGATTTTCCACATTATCAGTATCACTGTAATAGCGCCAATAAATTACCAAAATTAGAAGAAGACGGTAGGATTGAAACAACATATTTATGACTATAAAATATAAAAAAAAATTGAGCTTCGATTAAACTTATCCATGAACGAAATGTTTTGTGTACTGATTTTATCCATCAGGGGTTGCATGAGATATCTCCTAATTCGAAGTTGTTTATTTGACGCTTTGGAGTGTCCTAATATTAATTCTCAGTACTATATGTAGTCCTTGTTTAATGAAGTGTACTAAAATCGATTACGGGACAATATACATACGTATACAGAGGCCTAATACTATTTTACATCATAATAGATATCCATGTAGACGTTGATGTAGAGAGATGTAGATAGTTACAAAGGTACATTATATTGATCAAAATTTACATAGCTATAGGTTTATACATACAATTAGGAAATTATGTATGTAATATTTTATACATCCTATTGACATTACGATATTTCATTTTATTGTAATATTCGTTTAAGTAAAAATGAAAGTATTGTTTAAATAGAAAAATCGTCGTCTGATTCATAGAACAGATATTTTACCCCGGAGGAAATATTTACTATTAAGGAGAGAAATCAGGCGAAAAACGATCAACCTGTTTAAGATCGTGCCGCTTTCCTGTACAAATGCCTACCACTTAACGAAACGTTCTGTAATAAATAAGAAGAACGAGCAATGTAAAGAAACAAAATATCCTTGTTACTGTTGCAATCTAGTACCATTATGATCTAAAATATTTGATGGAAAAGCAGAATGAAATGAAAAATGTATTATATTTATCTTATTAATCATACACAGTCGCGTAGATTCAACATCAAAGAAACTTTAAATGAAATGTTAAAAATATTTCCTCTCATAAGAGAATAATTCGATATTCTATAACAAAATCTAATTTCCTGTAGCGTACTCCTCCCTTCATATTATTAGTACAATAATTATAATACATCTATAACATCAGTATAATTGATGTAAAGATAAAAACCAATTAAAAAATATATCTTCATAGAAAGATAAATTATTTATAAAGTGAAAAGAAGGTATCGAGTATGAATTTCCTGAAAAGGATAAAAGAATGAAACCAAAAAGGAGACGCACATACCAATATTGCATTCGATAATATAATATCGTCGATAGTAAAATTCCTTAACGCAAATATCTATCCATTGTCTAAAATGAGAAAACGTGATTTGATTCATGCACGACATAAGTTTCTACGCCTACCGATCCGAACTTCCCGGAAAGACTTTTTTGCGATAACGGCCTATTTTTCTGAAGGGGTGTATCGCGGAATTTAAGGAAACGATGTCACGGGAAGCTGTGTACCACCGAAGAAGAAACAGCGGAGCTGATATCACCCCTGCAGCTATGGGTTATGTATTTCGTGCATGGCGAGACAGGGAAGAAGCACCTTTTCAAAGACTGCATCCAGTTGCGAAAGAAGAAAATAAAAATAAGGTTTCCCTTGAGGGGGTCGTGAGGAAGTATTGTGAAATGGGGATGGTGTGATGTAACAATTCGTCATGGTTTTCCCAAGTTCTTTGGTAAATCACTGCCATCTCGCTGAACAGGTACACTGTTCTGTCACACTACCCAGATATATTGAATCATAATATTATGTGTCATAATATAATGGAGCTGATTATCCAATAGATAAGTAAATCCTTACTTGTTAATAAATATACATATACGAAAAAGTTTTAAGTTCTTTTAAGTTAAAAAATAATAAATAATTCACACTTTAATGGAACATAAGTGTGATACTTTTTGCAGATTTGAATTTAAGATTTAGCGAATTGTATCTTTGCCTAAATAGAAAAAATATAGTTAAGAGAGGATCAATTTTTATCGAGCGTTATCTTATATCTTGTGCGAGATATTACTAGATTTTTTATGACTTAACAGCACGATGCACACCTCGATTTTCCGACAACAATCGATTTTCCATAACCACTTGAGGAGACCGTAAATTGAACCTTCGACATTGAGAACGTCTCGAATCCTATAAATCTCATAAATTTTTAGCTTACATCATTTCATTCCTGTAGATGTGAAAATGCAAGTAACCTCGATCTTTTATTGAAAAAGAAGTTTTTTGAGAATTCTTTATATTTTAGTCTTTTGTTGGCTAAGTAAAAGGTTAAAAAATCCTAACAATTATTAGTTATATTGTAACAATATAAAATTAATTTTATATTTAACTGTGTCTATAAAAGTAGAAATTTTAAAAACGTCGAACGTATGTAATATTTCTGATTAACAATTCGGAACGTTTAAGCTACAATTATCGTACTGTTCGTATCCTTTATTGCCTCCTAATATACGGAGGATATAAAAATTTTAAAACATTTTTTATAACAATAGCGAGCCATCTGCTAACATTCTGGGATTCGTTCGTATTCATCAACTCCTACAGTTTAAGCTCGGTTTCATGCAAATAATACTCGTGTAGGCCGTCATCTCTTCTAGTAATCCTAGTTTGTTCTAGTTTTTCAGTACCAGTGGTGAGTAGCAACAATTAACATTGAAGATACTGAAGAATATAGATATTGCAAAATCATTTTCAAATCATCTTTAAACAGTTATGTAGTAATGAAGAAGTAATTTAATTAAAACGATGGAAAATATTTTAGTATCGTAATAGTGATTATAATTTTTAGAGGGTTAATTTCTTCAACGTGATACGAGTATATTAAAAACAAAATGTATTAAATCATAAAAATATAATCTCAATTAATTTCTGACTTTTTCACATATATCCCATTGTTTCTTCTACCATTAGTTTTTCGGATTATTACTTCCTCCTCTTAAATTAGATGCGTTTAATACGAAATTATTCATTGTCATTCGATTTTCAATTAATTAAGCGTCGATCACCACGATTCATTTTACAATTAAGATCGAGTAATGTGAGAATCATTCTCGAATCAAATCAAAACAATGAACGAAAAGCTTAATTAGTCACCAACTATTTCAGAATTAAAATCACAAGTAATCACGGTATTATCAATTTCTAATCAGTTCCTTTTCGAGATGCTTTATATACTATGTATAAATGTTAACTCAGTGGTATGCACAAGAGATCCTCCTACACGCCTTTGTTCTCGTTCATGGTTTGTTGATCGAGACAGAAGAATAGACCACATTGACTAATATCCATATGTTTCTCATATGTACACATGATGTATCATGAGCCATATAATTCCCATATTATGGTAATAAGAAACAAATTAGGAATGTATGTTCAATTTTTAAAGTTTATTTAGTTGAATAACGTGTGATCGTAACTGGAGGGATATTAAAACCTGTCAAACCGTGCGAAAGTGTTTTACGTATTCTCAGAGTGGAACCAACAAATTCCAATAATGTCGATCCATTCCTGAAATAACTCATTTTATAACAAGTTATACTTTATCAAAAGAATTGAAGAGAAAATGTCCAAATTTTTAGCGAATAGAAGATTACGATAAAGGATCGTGACATAAAGAACAGCGGTCAAACCATGCGAAAGTGTTCCACGAGCTCTCAGGGAGGAATCAGCAAATTCTGACAATGTCGCATCATTTTGATAGCTGTAAGGCGTGTCATGCATTGCGACTCGATACAATGCCGATGGCAACGGTTGTTTTGGTTCATTGCGGGACGAATCGAAACTGCGAGTAGCATTCACATAATGTTGGAACGATGCCTGTCTGCTTCGGTACTTGTTGCAGTTGCTCTCGACGTTTGAAATTCCTCTGGCTGCCCTCCCTTTCCCGCAATTTTTTTTCCTCCTCGTTCGTTTCAACTCTTTCCCGCTCACCCCATCTTCGTATTGGTTCGCCTTGCTCGCTCATCCTTTCCTCTCTGTCTATCCGTATGATCATGCCATTCCACGGCGATGATCCTCTGCTTAACAGGGCTTACGTAGCAGCTACCCTTCACCGTCCTCTTGGCACACATATATACAAGGGTGAATCTAACATACCGGCAAAGCAGCGTCGATTACTGTCCATGTATTTGGGCCGCCTGTTTACATAAATAAAACTTTCGATGAACTTCATTCACCTTCAGGCATTTTTCTCTTCTCCTTTTTTTTCTTTTTTTCTTTTTAATTCAATTAAATGGAAATATATGCGAATTATATTTTGCAGAGTTCTCGAAGAGGAAAAGGTCAAGGAACAGGTATGAAGAAGCGAGGTACTTGAAGTGAATGAAATTTAACTAGAACTCTCTTTTAAATATGGTGGATCGCGTTATAAGTTCTTGAAATTTCGATAGGTTGTGCATTCATTCCATACGAGATGCTTCGCTTTAAAGGGATGAAAAGCTGCTTTCTATAAGTGAATCGAATGGCAGATAACTGAGATGAAAGTTATCTGGTTTGCGGAATAAGGTTTTATGATATGAAAGTGAAAATTTGAGACTTGTTTATGTCGTGAAAGGAAATGAGTTTGATAATAGAATTATTGTTTAAGAATAATTGGAGCTTTCTAAGTGTTCGTTTTAGAGAGTATAAAATAAACAAAAAATGAATATACAATGAGGAGTGGGGAGATGTTCCTCGAAACAAATGTATGCAACGAAGTTCAAAAATAAACAGAAGATGTTATAAAGTATATAGAGATGTTAAAATATAATAGCGTATCTATATACATAGGTATATTGTACATTTAAGTTACTATAAAAAGTATCATTCTTACAAAAGCTAAAAAATCTCGATATAAGTATTTATTTTAACATTTAATTGAATACTTTAATTATTACTGTAAAGTTTAGTTAAATGGAATGATGGAAAATTATTATTTCTAAAAAGTTATAATTGTGTTAATTTCGTAAACTCATTCTCATGTCCAAAAGCAACTACTATATAGATCATTCCACAATTTCGTGAATATCATTAAACTAAACCTTTGCAAATTAAATAATATTTGACAGAATACGTGGAATTCACGAACGAATGGAATGATTCAGGTTAAAGCATTTTTGACAAAAACGAATCAAGTTAATTAAAATATTTTAACGAAAGGCATCAGCGTGCTTATAACCGAGAACATTCAGTGTGCACACGCTTCTTTAATCAAAAAAAGATTTTTCATATGCTCAAAGTCATTTCTCACATCCTACTCTCTATTTAGCTTCTCTCAAGCTTCCTCTCGTTGAATTCTCCTTTCATCCAAAGGTATTCAAGAGGAACTGAATATCCGCCACCTGAGTATCGTTCATTCGGTAAAGAGACTCTTGCGTAAATCCCTCAACGCAGAAATGTATACTCTGTCATTCGGTTGAACTATTGAACTGTCCTCGAAGAAAATACCTATAGTCAGTTTAAAAAGTATTTACACAATGAATAATTTCAGAAGAAATTTCGTACAACTTATAATTCGTACATATTGCTATGAATGTTTAAGATGATGAAAATATATAAAAAACTCAAATGTTTTGCACATTACGGAAACATTTAAGAGAATTCCATAATTGATAGAAATAACCACGAAGAAGTGCTTTTTGACAAGTCTCCCCTTTAAATGTGCGATGTAGCCAAAAGACAGTTGACTCTGTCTCTGAAAGTCCTTAAGACTGCAGTACGTATACTCGTTGTACGAAGTAAGTTGACATCTCGCGAAACACGCGTTTTCTTGCGCAAGAGTAATGAAGTAATTAAAAGAGAGGTAGAAAATGATAAATTGAATCGTTAATAGATCACAATATAAAATGCAACAAATACTTAACTTATCCAAATCACAAAATACTGGAATAAATAATTTCAGAAACGGAAACATTCGCCAAATTCATTTAAACACTCACCATTCGTCATTCTTATTCGCTAAAAAGAAATTCAATATTGACAAGTATCAAGTGCA
This sequence comes from Bombus vosnesenskii, assembly GCF_011952255.1. Lineage (NCBI taxonomy): Eukaryota > Metazoa > Arthropoda > Insecta > Hymenoptera > Apidae > Bombus > Bombus vosnesenskii. The sequence continues at coordinate 1,253,845 of NW_022882923.1, forward strand.
AAATTATTGAAAAATTCAGTGCCAATATAAATTTGAATATTTCAACCACTATTTTAGAAGTCACTTACGAAAAAATAGCTTTTATGACAAAATAACACGTAGAAGAAGTATCATAAATTAATGAAATGAGAAGGAAAGGGAAGAATTTGCAACAAAATAGAAAAGAATGTACATGAAGCAGTAGAATAGTGTCATTTTTACGAGAGTAAATTTATCATCTTTAGCTCGAATGGACACCGTACAGGGGTAGAAGAAGCAAGAGTACAAGCTTTTTAATGTATAGTCTACGATAAAGTATAATGGTGCTTTTATACGTGTTCAGTCATTGTATGAATGTTGCTGGGCATTAGATGTTATGTGCGAGATAATGGACCACCATATACGTATCTGTAAATATTTTCACATGCGTTTTCTTGTTAGTCCCGAAAGAATGGGAATTTTAAAATATAATTTTGTTTTGCTCCAAGGGAATAACACCGAGTACACTATACCCCGAGTCACTTACTACATTCTTAATATATGGGGATACTGTATAATACAGTCATCCTAAATCAAATTTACTAAACAGTTGTGGTATTATTTACAATAGAAGCAGAAATAGTAAGACATAATATATCACTCAAAAAAATTTTTTTAAATGATGGACGATAGAATTTATAAGAAAAATATAATTATTATCACAAATAATAGTGGCTTTTTACTATTCTAATATCCCACATGAAGTTTTTCTAAAATCTCTTACCCACAACGAAGCTCTTGGGAAACCTATTTATCTTTACCTACCTTTATGGAGCACATTTGCGTTACAGACGCTTTCGGAAACCAAGACTACTGCAGACTTTAACTAAGTGTACTTGAAAATTTTTTCTCAGACCTACAATCTAGGTCACCTGTGCAATTTCACGACATCTTAATTACGAATCGCCCGTAATTAATAAAGAATAAGAAAACAATTATCTAATGCAACAAGAGTTTAACGGATAGTTTCCTTTTAAGCAATTAATTTGATGATTGTTTACTACCAATGAACTAGCTAACTACTAGGTAATGATATTGTATCGCGAAATTTTTCTATTGTGATTGTTGGATGATTTTTCGAATAGTTACCAAGCGTTGCGAAGAATATCGAAATAAAGTGGATTGAAAAGTTGCGAGTGCTCCCTGACAAGGGTGTCTCTGGCTGTTCGACTCACGGTTGAATGACCTTGATGAGCGGGCATTACAACTCATTAGACAAAACGGATACTTTACCCTTGTTTCGATGCACGAGTTGCGGCAACCCATCGAGCACCCTTTCCTCTTCTAAAGTATCCTGCAAGCGCCCTCTTACCCCGAGCCACCCTCCTCGACATTCGGCTCTTACCAATACTCCCGTGCTCCCTCTTCGAACTCGTTTAAATACTCTCTCTTGTCTTTACAGTTACAGTATCTTTAATCTTCGTTATTTTAAATCGTGAACTAATTTTCTTGATTAACTTTCATTGTATCATTAAAAAAAAAAAAAAAAAAGAAACATATATTCACTAGAAAGCTTATATTTTAAGTTAACGACAAATAGGAAGTATTAGATTGATGAATAAATTTCTGTTATCAGATTCTGCTTATGTGTATACCTACAATTTTATTCAGGAATTTTGCCAAATTGTTGTATTTTAACTATCGAAATATAAAATATATAAAAAGGTAGTGTAATATTATTAGATAAATTGGATAACTTATATTTTGGGGGAGTATTAATCACAGCAAAATTTTTTAGCAGAAAAAGCGTTCAATATCCTGAATCAGACTGTTCTGTTACTCTTTTTTACTAATACACTTTCCCATTTGATCTCTTGTCTCTAAATATTCTTCCCTCATGGGGATATCTTTGAATATCTAGTATGAAAATATTAATATTAGTATTTAATCTTACGAGTTATGTTTATAATATGAATTTTGAGATATGTTTGTGGTGAAATAACAATTAATGTGGCACGGGTATTGGGTATTGATCTAACATGTTTAGGCCCTGATACATGTACTGTACTGATACGAAGATTTGTTCTTTGTCGGTATGATGTTCGCTCGAAGTTATAGTTAATTACAGGTAGTTGGCTCCTCTTTACGAATCATTTCACTTGCCAGAGCCATAAAAAAGAAATGCCGCCATAACGAGGACAAGTATTTACGAATCATTTCACGGTGGTGCAACTTGAAGAGAAAGCCTGCTATAACGAGGACAAGTATTTACCCTCGAGAACATTGAAACAATGGATCTCATCTCTCTCATCTTTTATTCGCGTGGCTTCATTGTCTGCGTTCGCAGAAACTTGTTCTAATAATCTTAGAACGATCTTATTGATTTGCAAATCTGATTCGAAACCGAAGACGCTCGAGTTAATTGTATTCGTGTAAACCCTTCGATTAACTTCTGGCTGGAAGGAAGCGTAAAATTTGAAGCCTTGCTTCTATCAATAATTTTACAATTCCAAAAATTTAATTAATCATTAAATTAGTTATTATACTGAATGTAACGAAGTAGAACGTTGAAAAGATCTGGTACGAATTGGGATTGTTGACTCGCAAAATATGATAAGCCATTTTTCAGATAAAATAAACTATTTAATTGTCTGAAATTTCAAAAAAACTATTTTAACTATTCAGGGGAAGAACGATAATCAAGAACTATTATCAGGATCGCTTCTGGCAAAAATTAGAGCAGTAAAAAGAATTCTTTGAAACGTGTTTGCTTGAGTATATTACTCTTAATCTATGGTTTTCTTATTTTAAAAATATTATAGTCACTAGACCGTTTCACTGAATATGCATTATTAAAAGGAACTTCCATGTAAAATTATATTTTATCTGTTTAAAAAGAATTCTAATTATAGTAGAACAAAAGTTTAGTATTCATAAAATTGATGTAGAATTTATTAAAATTTAATAGATGTAGGAATAAGGAAATTTCACGTAAAATTTCTTCATACCTGTTTTTTAAGCAACGCATCCTTTTCAGTTTTACAAAAAATTACCCGCTTCTATGAAGTGCGAGTTTATAGCTCATATACCTCATTACCATTTTCATGAAATTTAAATACCGCATTATACTCATATTTGTAATCACATGAAGTTAAAATATTTTGGTATTTTAGTATTTCTTTCATGGAAGTTTCTCCTCCTATACATTGCTGCACTTCTTCTTAAAGAACGCAATTAAAAGTAAAAAGTTGTATATGATAGAAGGTTTTTTTTATCGAAAAGTGTGCAGTACATCCCAGGAACTACAGGATGCAAAACGATAATATGAAATATAAAAATAGCAATTAGCTGAATATTTACAAACTTATAAAACATCCTTTTTTAACTACATCAATGTTAGTAACAATAATAGAAATAATTATGGTATTACAAATACACTACCAGCTATAAAAATTAATACATCAACTGTGATATTCTGTATAAACGCTTTTAACTGCACTTATATTCTAATTGCCTTATTACAAACTTCTTATAGTATTAAGTCTTATTTTATAATATGAAGTACTAAGCAAAATAGGAATTTTCTAGTCTCCCAGTAAATGCAAAATAATTGATATTTACTGCAGGCAGTGTGTATATAAGCCATTTACAGTGGATTCTAAATTACAAGTATATCACTTAACCCACATTTTAATTTTAATTTTGGATGGTTTTAATTTTATTAAAAAAACCTATATAAAACTGTATGAAAAAGCAGTGAATATTTTGTAAGCTAAACTCATGAATGAACGACGTTAATCAGATCTTTCATAAACGTGAAGCTAGAAAATGCAAGAGACAGAGGTATGTTTAACCCGGAACAGTTACGATCGACTGGCTAAATTATTTAAAAACGAGTCACCCTCTTTAAGGCGCAGCCCATCGTTTCTTGCCTAGCGGCGACAGGGACCTGCGAGAGAGGAATGGATGTGGTTCCATTCATGCTTATTTCAAGCTCATTGTGTGCCCGGTGTATTCAGCCTTTGACTTGCTTCTCGTGTTGCCACTGCAGCAATGTTTCATAGAGAGCAAGAGGCATGTGCATGTCACTAGCTAAAATCAGGAAATATCGCTGTCACATTTTCTTCGATGCTAACGAACATTACTAAAGAAGTAACGCCCTTATGATTCGATGATACCTCCTAATGCCTTTTGTAGCAAATCGTGACACACTACGATTTTGCCAATACATTACTGAATCACCAACTTATATCTAGAACAGATATTGTTAATATTCTGTTTGAAAATGAACACAGAATAATAGTTTTGGAATAATAATTTTCTTCGAGATAAGGAAGTAAACTTTGAGATGATCGATATTGTATATGTTATTAACGACGGCTGTCAACGCTAGAATTTCCCAGATCGATCAAAATTGATCAAATAATCTTAACTATTTCTCGTAGAAATTTCATAAACTCGCGACTATACATTTTTAAGTTTGAATGATCTTTTTGTCAAATATGGGGATGAAAGTTTGTCCTGTCTCTTGCGCCGTGTATTTCTTTTCTATACTTTTCAATTTGATTTCTTTGGTACAAGTTCCATACTGCTGTCGATAGTTCTAATATTAATTATATTTTTTAACGTTTTTACTGTGTGATTGATAAATCAGGCAAAGGGAGTCTGTTTTATATCTATGCTTACAATGGAAATTCAAATAACATATTTTAAAGGTTTATATTAGTTGTGTATATGCTGAAAATTTCATCAAAATCGATTGATGCAGAAGCGACAGGCGTCGAAAGATGAAGATCGTAAAAAGGTCTTTACATCTATTTTCACGATTTTCACCATTTATCACCGTTTGTCGCTCATAGCAGTACGTATATATGTAACTGGCGTAAATTCTCAAAATGTGTTGTTTAAATTGTCATTATAGACCTAGATAAAAAAAGCTTGTAGAAAATTTTACTTTTACTTTTTTCTTCGCGATTTCGACCAATTTCAATTTTTCCTAAATTTTTTTTACGCGTCATCTAGCAAACTAATTTTTCTAACTTCTCAAAAAAAAAAAAAAGATAAAGACAATAAAAAAATTTGAAGACGTTTGATTCAATTTTAAAAAGGTTATTCCATTTTAAAGATTGTCCGATTATTAATAGAAGTAATTGTGTGTCAGAATTTGAAAAGGTTCAGTACAGTATAAATGATGAAATCTTAGTATATAGCGCATTTTATATAATAATTGTCTTTGTATGATGTCATCATTGTTATATTCTGATTAACAAAAACTATAGAGATAAGTAAAGTATATACTATCTATGTAAAGAATTAAGGAAACGAAGTCAGCTTATCTTCAAACGACGCGATATGAAGTCAAACTAATTCAGAGTATAAAGTTTCATATAACGTCTCCAGAAGACTCCAAGAATCAACAAGAGGAAATTGAAGCAATTAAATAACTTCCACTAATGCGTATGTTCCAACATATACAGTCTATCATACTAAAATTTTCAGCAAGTTCTAAAATAACTATGCGCATCCAATGTCTAAATAATTTCTGCCTCAACTTACTCTGATCTACCCCAAAATTAAATTCTTCAAGCTAAAATATTACTTTGTTGTGCAACAGTGAATAAGCTTAAAATCAAATAACAATAAATGTAATTTCTGAAATAGAAAATAGCAATTAGTTTAACTTTGCGTTTTTAAAAATAAAAATTTCTGATGAAAATATCCTTAACGTGTTTTTCTTCAGTATTTTGTCTAAGTACGAATACTCTAATATTTGTAATACAATTTTTAGGAAACGGGAGAGGCAACGGGAACGTCTTTGTCGCATGTACAATCAGATTTTGACGGAATGCTCGCAGCTAAATGGAAGCTGGCCTGACCCGGATGATCCGCGCTGGAGCAGCGGGGAATATGTAGAACTTCTGTCAGACTGGTTTCCGTCAAATATTACCAACGGAACGATAACAGGAAATGCAACAACCTTATCAACTGGTAACACACAATTAAATTTTTCTCGATGCCATTACTTATACTTAGTGAGCCACATTTACTCGAAATTGCTTTTTATCATTAAAACGTCGTCATGAATAATTTTAACAAACAATTCTAATGATATATATATCTAATTATTTAATTAATATATTATAGTATATTAGAGTGTATTATATATCTACTATTCGTTATAACATATTACACACTAACTACTATTAGCATATTACTTAAATAGGTTAGTTATAAGTCATGAAATTTTTTAACTCGAAAACAATAATATTCTGTACTATGTTTGGTGCTTACACTTTATATATATACATGTTATTTCAAAATCAACTTTGGTAAAAAATTAATTAATGATGGTTCCAACGTAATGAATAAAATAGTGACAAGATTAAAACATAACAGCATGCAGGGACCCAATATTAATACTTCTTTTTATTTATAATTGAACAGAAATGAGAAGCGCTTTTTTACTGAAAAGACATTCTATATATTAAACAGCGGAACCTTTTGCGCCTGTTCTACCGCCCTTCGAACTTTGGCAGACGATACTGATTGCTTTCTCCCTCGCATTATGCATACTGTTAACTGTCGGCGGTAACATTCTCGTCCTTCTGGCATTTATCGTAGATAGGACCATTAGACAACCGAGCAACTACTTCATTGCCTCATTAGCAGCTACTGATATGCTTATTGGTAAGTTTTCCTGTTTTTATATTTTTTTATCGTACAACTATGGGTAAATTATTCTTATTTTTGTAAATGATATTGCCTTGAAAAGATAACAAAATATAATTACACTTTATTTATTAGAAGCGTTGGTCATATTGACACAAATATTCTGCACTTATATATGTAGAGTAAACGAAAATTGTGTATGAAACATTAGATAGTTAAATTATTACTAAATTAAAATTATTAGTATATAGAAATATTATGCATTACAATACAATTACAACTTGTATTTTATTACATTTCATTACACGTTATACTTCAGTGAAATTACGTAGTGGGTTATTTTTTTCCATTTTCCTCTATTTCCTCCTTGCTATTTTAGAAATAACACTTTAAAATATTTGTATTTCGCCTTAGGATTTCAGTACATACCAAGCTTGCAATCATAGAATTTTGTTAGAATAATTTACATGCAGTGTGATACCTTCTATGTTGAATTGATCTAATCGTGACACAATTGTTAAACAGGCACCGTCTCCATGCCATTCTACACGGTCTACGTTCTGATGGGATATTGGAATCTTGGGCCCTTGCTTTGCGATTTATGGCTGTCCGTAGATTACACGGTATGCCTGGTATCCCAGTACACAGTATTACTGATTACGATTGATCGATTTTGTTCAGTGAAAATAGCGGCACGATATCGCAGCTGGCGCACGAAAAACCGCGTAATCTGGATGGTCACCATTACTTGGATTATCCCAGCCTTGCTCTTCTTTATCAGTATTTTCGGTTGGGAACATTTTATCGGCTATAGAGACTTAGATCCTGGCCAGTGTACTGTTCAATTTCTCAAAGATCCAGTTTTTAACACTGCTCTTATCATTGGCTATTATTGGACGACACTCGTGGTTCTATTTATTCTTTACGGTGGTATATACAAGACAGCTTATGACATGCAGAAGAAGAGCGAGGCAAAACAGCGAAAGATGCAATCCATGGTTGCTCTAAGTGCCGGTGCAATGTCTGGCATGGCAGGTCGTGCAGCAGGAATAGGAATATCGAAGACACAGAGCACTCTTTTGAGCCAGGATAAGCCAAAATTGAGTGCATCGGTTGAAGAAGGAACAGGTGGAGATGGTTCAGGACAGAAATCTTCCTCAAAGACTTCTGGAACTGGTGCAACCGATTCGACTGAAAAGCAAGTGTATGGAAGCACCGTCCCCACAGAGACAGAAAAATCAGAAAGATCTAGTAGTCCAGCGTTTGATTCCGACGAAGAGAGCACTATGGGCCCGGCTCAACAGCTCAGTAGCATCAGAAAACGATCCTCTCTAGCTGGACTGGTTGCTCAATCTGGCGCTCTTCCAGTTTTCTCGACTAATGGCCACTTAAATGGAATCGTACCCGCGAAGATTGACATGAATATGCAGTCGAAAAAGTTTCTCTCGGTGAACTCGACGTGCGACATAGGTACAACGACACAGAAAGCTCAGACATTGCCAAAGATCCAAGAATTGAGTCTCTTAGATACAGACAACGTGCTAGATCCTGACAAATCGAGTAGTCAGACGTTGACACCTGAACAGTCTCACTGGAATGGTGATGGTCCCAATCAACAGCAACCCTTGACCTCCGCTGAGACATCACCACCCACTCATCCTACTCGGTCTATTAGCAGCAGCCAACAAAATATTATACCACCGCCTACGCAATTTCAAAGTAGTCCACAAGTCTCTGACAGTCCTTCTACTTCGTTATCTGACAGACCTAAGTCACTCGTTGTGTCTTCTCATGGCACTGGTACTTACGACATTTTGACTGGCTTGGATGGCGGAGACTTGAGATACATGGACGAGAGTTCGGTAATTTTACCAAGTCCTTCTTACGAAAGTCCATCGTCTTCTTTGTCGTACAGCTTAGCGAATCCTCTATCGAGTGCACCGTCATCTCCAATTTTAGGAAACGTGTCTGCAGCGCCGAATACGAGTTTGTTACAAGCTGCTCTAATCAGAGCTACGGCGCAACAAGTCAACAACCAACAATCGGGTCAGAATAAACAAAGTCAGCCTCAACCGGTGATGTCTAATGCATCCAGTCAGACGCATCCTCCTCGTGTATTCATCACTCAGAAATCAAACGCTGCTTCTCAAACCTCACCAACCGTTAGCAAAGTGCATACAGAGGTTACAGTAAAGGCGAAGGACACGAAGCAACAGCCTGTGACGACCATTGTCAGCACACCTACAGTGGAAAATTTTAACAGCGCGATGAATCAGTTTTCGGATCCGGATACGAAGGTCAATCCTCCTCAGAATTCATCCTCTAGCGGTAGCATGGTTCCAACGATCTCTGGCACAACAGGAAACGAACAGGATCCAAAGAAACAATCGAAGAAAAAAGATTGTAGAAGCAACGAGGAAGGTGGGTCCAGGAAAGATTTCGTGAAGACAATTGGCAAACGTTTGAAGACCAAGACGCAAAGAAGGGATCCTTTATTAGGACGACAGAAGTCTCGAACAGAGAATAGAGCCAGAAAAGCGTTTAGGACGATATCTTTTATTCTGGGCGCGTTTGTCGCCTGTTGGACACCGTACCACATTTTGGCGCTAGTGGAGGGTTTCTGTTCGAACAAACCGTGCACGAACGAACATCTATTCATGTTCTCATACTTCCTGTGTTACACTAACAGTCCTATTAACCCATTTTGTTACGCCTTGGCTAACCAGCAGTTTAAGAAGACTTTCACGAGAATATTGAAGGGTGACCTGCACATGACGTAAAAGAAAGGATAAAGATGGAAGGAGACGAGGAGGAGATAGAAGATGTAGCTTGGAGGTGAATATTACGAAGAAGAAGGCCTTCCATGATTAAATACCGAATTATATTTACACGCCATGATTATGGTTAAATTGGAGAATAACGTAGTAAACAGTTTAAATACAGACGAGTCGTGTATCGTGTGCTTCATGTATATAGTGATAGAGGATGCGTTGGTGTAGTTTTAGATCGCAGTCAAGGATGTACATAATGTATATGTATGAATATTTGTTAAATTCTTGTGCAGAAACATGCGTAAGCAACATGTAGAAAAATAACGTATTTAGATAGCTTTAGGTAACTGTGCGTATTACAATAATAATCGCTACGATAAGTGCTTCAATATATATATATATAGATTATAAATCACCGATTAAGTATTCTTTAAAAAGGAAATAAAGATATGTAAATCTCCTAGTTTAACGAACGATCGAATCGTTCGATAAAAGGACAAGAAGTAAGATTATAGAAAGACATCGATTTAAAAAAAGAAAAATATCACTGCATCACGATGAATGTTCTCGAGTCAAAGACGAAAAGCTTTAATTATTCATTTTTGCGGCCAATTGTATGTGGTGTTATTGTTGCACGAGCCTCTCGTGCGAATATTATGGTTTCATATCTTCAACGATAGAGAAATATTTTTTACGAGCAACGAACCAGATGGAAATAGCTCGTTTCGAAGAAGTACCAAACAATCAAGGATTTTATTATCTATGTACACACTGCCTTAGGGTGGCCTACTGTTACGCGGGCCTTCTTTCTCCGAATTCAGTTACATTTGGTGCTGTCCTCGCGAACGAGCGTCCACGGATTTCTAATCGATAACGTTTCCTTTTAAAATATTACGTAAAACGCATTGACTTCATCGGATGAAGTTTTCAGAAACTCATCGATGACATTGACATTACCTTCATTTTAGATTTTATAGATCGAAGAGGACTCCCTATTATGCAAAAGGGAATTTTGCTTTTCTTTAGAAATTAGATATTTTGTTGTACTTCTTTGTAGGTATTTTAGTTGAAGATTTCGAATGGTAGAAGGATGTTACACTTTTCAAGTAACAGAATGATCATGGAAGATTTAATCGTTAAAATCGCTTGAAACTTTGAAAAAATTACTTTAATAATATTTCTATAAGAAAAGATCATTACACCTTAATTTTTTTAATTAAATTACATTTCATCAAAATGAACAAAGCGGAGACTTTTGAGCGGTAATGTACATTTCACAAATAAATCTAAAAATGATTATGTCAATGTCATTTATTCATTCGTAAAACACTAATCGTAATAAGCGACGCAGTTTGTATAAATCAACGTAACCATCACAGCATATACTTATATAAACGTTACGAGGAATATTTCACTTATTCATAATAGGTGCATACATTTTACATTTTATTAATCTTCTTCTATCCTCAAATGTTAATTATTTATTTTTTTCGTCATTGAGATGCTCTACTTGTGTAAATTTTAGAAAAAAATTCGGAATTTTATAAAACGTTTCGTTACTGTTTTGACTGAGTATGCTTTCTATTTAAAAAAAAAGGTATATTAATGAAACTTGAGAAACAGGTGAAATTGGTCTCGCGAGACTAATCCATTAACGATGTACAACTTTGATACTGTTAATCGAGCTTTCTGATACAATCACTAATTAAATAAAGACAAAAACATTAAATCCAAATTCCTTTCCAGATATCATGCTTTAAGAGGAATATATTTTTAAATAACGTCTACATAGTACGACATAAATCTTACATAAAGTTATCACGGTTATTACCGGATGGAATTATTTCCTTATATAAAAGAGGAAAAGAAAATTCAAACGTTAACAACGTAAAAAAGAACGTCAGATTGATATTTTTCGCTGTTCTTCGTAAAATGTACGTTGTGAAACTTACTTTTATAATAGCTTTTATGCAATATTGTATTAAGCAAATGAAAAACAGGCAATATTTATATTTCCCATGATTTAATCATTTTCAAGCGTTTGTACCTTTTTTACGAAAGTGTAAGCATGCAATTATCTTGCACGGTAATTTACGTAAACTACAATTTGCTCGTAAAAGTATAATTTTCGTGTTTCATGAACGTTAAACGTGATCGAAACAAGAATACAAACGTGAGTCACTTTATATTTTAAATGATTGTACGGCGGCTAATGTAATTATTGTAACCTTTGTTAGAAATGGTACGAACTCGATTTCGTGTAAACGCGAAATGAAAACACGCGATTTTCTAACTACATATATCACATTCTGATAAATAATAAGAAAAATAGGAAGAACATGCAATTATCAAAATTTCCTATTACATATTTAGTTCTGTATCTTTTTAACTCATATTTATTGCATTTTATAATACTACTTTGTTCTTAACTACATTAATATCTTTTACATTTCTCGAAATTCACTGCCAATAGCAACGGTCGTTCTATTTCTTTTTCATATCTGCAATTATTTATTTCATCTAGTTAGGGCTGTGATACCTGATGAATCTGTTATTTTTCATCCTAATCTCTTTGGAATTCTGTTATATAACAAAATACACGTCTGGAGGAAACTATGTTTGGGAAAAAGAAGAGAAGGCATGGAGTAAGTTACTAAAATGTCCAGTCGAATACTATACACAGTACACATGTACGTACAATATATATAATATTAACAATAAGCCAGAAAACGTGTTATATCATCTTCCTTTCTTTGAAGTACATCAGTATATTATATTAAAAATATCTAAATAGAAGTTTCTAGATGGCAAAAGAAGATGAGAGTGAATAGGATATGCTTGTTAAAATGTCAATTTTTTCAGAAACTCAAAATACATGGTTAGTGTATAACACGAATAACACAATAGATCGAAAATCGATCTTCTAAAATGAGAACGTGTAATACCGTGCAAAAGTGTTAGATGTTCATGGTGAAAATAAAATGTATATTCATAAGTTTATTAAACAAAATGTATTCATACGTTTACATAAACAAATATATTTTATGTTATCGTAATCTAGATACATTATTTTGTAATTAAGGACACTCGACAGAGCTGATCGAGAATAATTTCAGAACAAATGGTACATTGCATTTCTTTGTCGGCGTGCTAAATTGATTAATGTGTTCATAATCTCATTCATATTATGCTAATATGTTCTTGAACATATGAGATGTAAGATCGAAATTTTACATCTTTTCAATAATTATTCTCATAATGTACAGGGCTCAAACATTTTATTATTAACTTCTTGGAACATCAGAATTATCAAGCTGCAGTCGTTTAACTTGGAACAACTTGACTGATTGAACGTGCAATGAAAGCACACAGCTTTCTGTTTTATTACTTTTTGTCGTAATCGTTTGGAATGAGCAAGCCATTCAGGCAGAATAACATAGAATTTCCATTGAGTATATTAAAAACGTTTCACTAGGACATTGTCAACTAACGAAGCACAATGACAGGAGATACTTGACTCAAATAATTAATGATTCTAAACTAGAACGAAGACAGGTGTCACTCAAATTTCATATTTCTATGTTCAAATTGTCAGTATGTAAAAGAGGAACGAGAACATGTAAATCATTTAAGACTTTTGCACAGAATGACTATTACCGGAAAGTTCGATGTTTGTGTACATGCAGAATAATTAACATACTCGCTTCCACACAGCTGGCGTTCCAGCAATGATGTTCTTCTCAATATTCTAACAATTTCTGTGTCAAGTTACACGCAAAATAAAAGAGGTAAACAAATAATGATTGCTTGCGAGCTACATAAGCGTAGCGTGAATGCATAAAGGTAGCATAATCAATAGAACATAAAGATACATAGAGAGTAAGCGTAATAGTATTAGAGAAGATTAAAGTTAATGTTTGAACGAATAAGAAGAAAATAAGCATGAGAAGCCTAGATGATAAGTAGACGATCGTCGTGGAGAAAGTAAATATCTTGCGCTCTGCAATTTCTTTCTGTGTGCCGAAGCTTTCATCGCCGTAGTATTCTTCATTAACGCCTACCAATGAAGCAGAGTCATTAAGAACGAGAAAAAAAAAGGAGGAGACGATAATGAGCTATAAGACGTTAGGTACAAGCCGTGGAAAGGAAAAAAAGTCTCCACGATTCGTCTCAATTAACAGAGATCGAAAATCAATTAAAACGTTCGTTTCTGGGTATAAGTGCTCGTCGTGTTTCTAACCATTAGAAATGGTTCGTGGTGTCTCCTGATGAATTTCACTCTTCCTACCTCAAAACAATATACGCAAACACAAATATGAGAGTCATGCTGCGGATCGGTTTTTGATTCGCTATGAAATATATGTACTGATATTTTATAAGATATTTGTTGCTTTGCGTCATTAGGTTTTATATACGATTGATTTTGCGCCGAAGAAGTTTCTGTAACGTTAAAATTTGTATGTTATATAGAATTTTTTGACACGATATACATATATATATAATTACTTTCTTTTAATAAATTGAGGAAATCTTGTTGCTTCTATCATTCACTATTGAAGTTACGAATTAATCAATTGATCACTTAGCTCTTCAATAGTATTTTTAAGTAAATTTAAGTAATTTAAGTTGTTGTTTCCGTGACTGATAGTTTATTGACTTGCAACCATTGACTGACATATATTGTGAAAATTACCTATTTATAATAAATTACCTAAGATAATTTATTACTTATTCTGTTAAAACTAGTACAAACAGTTATACTCAACTCTTATAAATGAGATTTTTAGTGTACATAGATCTTATACATTTTTGTTTTAGAATTATTTATAGAAACCATAAATTTATCAAAAACGTACAAAAAAAGTTAATGAGGTATTGCTTGATAAGCACTTTATATCAATATATATATATATATATATGATAAAAAGAAATTGATGAAATATTACATTCTTTTAATCCAAAATTGATTGATAACAAACACGTAAATGCTTCTTACTATTACTTCGTTAAAAAATTACTTTATTTATGATACTCATTTTTTAGGACAGAAAGATATTTAAATTCTCTCTTGAAAATTAAATTCATTTCTCTTCGATTTTTAGTAAAAATAGAAAACTGATCTGCTACAAGACAGAAGGAAATATAATGTGCTTTCATGGACATCCTTGTCTATCATGGGATCAATGAAAAAACATTTCGTTGTAATTAAATTCTAGACAATACTATGCGTGCACTCGCTCGACAATCTGAACTTCAACAACCCTTAAGAGCTAACAATAACATCCAAAATATATTAAATTTTGATTATCTTCGTTAAAATTGTTCTCTCTTTGATTGTGAATATGATAACAATTTTTTAAGTAAAGAAAAAGCATATCTACAAAATATATAATTGCATTAAAAGCTTAGAACAATTAGCTTTTAAGGGTTAATTAAGGAAAAATATAGAGCAAATAATCTAATTTTATCACAAATACAATATCGCAAGCTATATGTACAATACGTACAATAAGATTAAAATTGAAAATATTAAAAACTTCTTGTACTTCGTCAATCACTGTAATGTCAACCGTATAAGTTAAGATATATTTGCATTTGACATCTTTGATCTTAATCTATTGCTTCTAAGCAAAAATTTATAATAATTTTAATATTTAACGTTAAATGTTCCTCTATAAAAAATTATATTATGTTCTAACAAAATATGATATTTATCGTTTCTTGTATAAATTAAGTTGACAAACTCGTATAACGTACAATTTAATATACTATACAATTCATTTTGAAAAGTATTGCAAAAAATATCTGTCAAATGTGAATGTATCTTGAAAGCGTTAAAAAACAGACTTTTCCAAAACCTCGCTGTTTTATTAATACACGGAAAGCAAGTCCAATAAACAAAATAATTGTTATTACAATCGTCATTAAATATGAATAGAAGTGCTTAAATGTCACGTGTCTGAAAGTAGTTCTATAGAAGAAAAAAGAGTTGTGTAATCGCCGTAGAGAAACTGTTCTTATTAGCGACAGTCAACAGTGTAATAAAGTGTGTGAATATATGTTGTATAATGAAATAGGACGCAAAACGAAAACGGACGCATCTATATCAAATCTGTACTAGCGCAGTAAAATTGTTAACATCGCACAGCTGCGCTTTCAAACGCTGTAATGTATATGACGCATGTTTATATGCTGGATTCTTAACAAAAGTTACATTCTACTTATTTTAAAGAAGAAACTTTGCCAGAGTGGCATTTATGGCGTTTATGTACACGGTGCAATAAAAATTATGATACATGATATATTAAATGAAAAATAAAGAAAGTTATGGAATAAATTTGGAAGAGGGACGTGTAATAGCTTGTGCTTTAGATAAAAGGATAACTTTAGTTTTGAAAGAAAGAATAATTCTCTTTCAGGACAATTTTTGAAAGAAAATTCCTGGATGTACGAAAAATCTTACAATGAAATATGAAAGAAGACATAAAATGTCTTATATCATTTTATAATCTTATTACGAAAAGAATTATTCCACAGCTTCGATTTATCTTCAGATGCACCCTGTACATACGTGGTTTAATACTTCTTAAGATACACAACTGATTACTGGTATAGTGGAGAAAAACTCGACATTGGCAGCTCAATCATAACCATATAAATAACGTAGTTAAATGAGTACAGTGACATAGTTATAATTAGATAGCAATTATTTCTTTTTAATTATTTATAATGCATTGTGCACGCAGCTGTACCGATGTACAATATCAATTATGATGGATGATAATGTACCTAGTTATTAAAACTAAATAAAAGATATATATATATATAACATATGCAGAAGCAGCTACAATAAAGTGAATAATGTGATATGATTGTAAAAATCTATTGTGCATAGCATTAATAACCTTCAGCACCGTTAATCATTCATAATATTTTAGCAGCTCTAATGTTTAAAAAAAATGAAGATTCGTTTTAAATGATGACTACATTCGAGTAATAAAAGGTAATTTATTTAAGCAATAATAAATACAATATCCATGAATTTTTCATTTATGAACAACGAAGACAATGTTATTTCAATAACACGTTTCTCCTTGTTTATTTAATATCTTAGTAGAATGGTAATTTTATTAAATAGATATACTTTTCGTATGTTATGTATGATAAGGAGAATTCACTAAATAATACAAACTAAAAAAGACAAGTATTTATCATTAAATCGGCATGTAAATAGCTACGATAATAAAAATATGTTAAACCTTTAATGAGATCCCTTATTTTCATTACATAATTTCGTTTTGAATATAAAGTACATATACCAGTAAATATGTCTTCAATTTTCTCTATTAAATAAATGAATAGTAAATTCATTATTAGCATTCAATTGGAATAGATTTGCAAATTCATTATATCAAATTGGAATAATATTAATATCAAACCACAGAGAAGATACGTTAAGTCATAGCCCTTTCTTCTGCAGTTCGTTTGCTATTTCACTCACATACTCATGATATATCCACGACTTTTAGACTTTTTTTCGGCGAAGATATCGATATTCCACTTAAAGTAGGTTTCAGAGCGGAAATTAAAGATCCAAAGTGCTAAAGAAAAGTAATCTGATGCTTTCATTGTAATAAAAAGTCTGGCCATTTCTTTTCGTATTACGGGTCTCTACTTCGGAAACTAGGTGACGAGGAGAACATGAATTACATACAAAATAGAAATGGCAGATTTTCGCCATCGAAGAAAGATGCTCTCTCTTTATTATGAATTTTAAAACATAATGAAAGGGGGAAAAAATATATAACATTTTTTTGAGACAAAAATTATTTTGAAATGGATGAAATGAATATTAAGATAAAATGATAGAATGAATTATATCCAACTCATAAAATGCACTAATCATATTGCAACAGTCTGTGTTGTATGGTTACTATTTTATACGTATGATTGCATTTTGTATACTTTTATTATGCATGCTATTGTATATATATGAAAATGATTTGTGTATATAAATAACAAATTAGTTGGACTTGCATTTCATTTTTTAATCAATTTACGGGAATGTCACTTTAAAAACATATATAAAAGAGTAAAATTTAAACATTTATTTTGTCTGTCTAAGACAATTCCTATTTTACTTAAATTTTTGTTTCAATATTAACTATTGCTAATGTAGTAATGTTATTTTACGTCCAATTGATAAAGTATAGAATGGTATGAAAACCAAACACCCAACCGGTAAAGTAGAGAATCGCATGGAAACTGAACACGCGAGGTACAGGTGTCACAAACAAGTCTGTAATTATAATAATTTTAGCCATATTATCATATCCAGATGTCGCTAGAACGTGCAGATGATTTCGCCATCTAGCAAACGCTTGCAGCAACTACATGCATGTAATATATGAGTTGGGCTGTGCTATTTGGCTCCGGTGTTTGACCGTTTTTGGTTATAGGGCTGGAGCGCGTGTGTCAATCGTTTGTTTGGACATAGTTTTTATAATAAATAGTTTAAAATGTCAGAAATCTCGATGACAGAAGCGCCGCATCTGCAAAAAATAGATTTAACTACTTTAAATCTTCAACAACTCACAGTATTGAAGCAACAATTGGACCAAGAACTCGGTGTTTTCCAAGATTCGTTGCAAACGTTAAAAATTGCTCAAAGTAAATTTCAAGAATCAGGATCATGCCTCGAGAAGATTTCTCCGTCCATGGAGGGTATAGTTACATTAGTATTCTATCCCGTAAATTCTAGTGTAAAGAATCTTTTTGATATTTAGTACTTTAAGGTTAGAAAATGTGAGAATGCTTAACTTGTTCATTTTAATAATATCATTGAATTTATTTTAGGTAATGAAATTCTTGTACCACTAACTGGATCCATGTATGTGGTTGGAAAACTGGTAGATACTAATAATGTTCTAATTGATATTGGAACTGGTTATTATGCTCAGAAGAAGGTGCCAGATGCAAAGGACTACTTCGATAGGAGAGTAGCTTATGTTACCGAGCAAATGGAAAAAATTCAGCAACTGGGTCTTGAGAAAAGTAAAATTAGAGACGCGACAGTGGATGTAATAGAAATGAAACTTCAAAATCAAATGCCGAAGGAAGATTGAAAACGCTTATAAAACATCAACTTTTTTAAATTATGCGTTTTTACCTAATCTGTTCTGTACTTTTATTGGTAATGTGATTAAATTACATTGTTCTGTACTTTTGTTAAGCTATGATAATAATTACTTGACATTTTAAAGGAACATTAAATTTTATAGTGATAAGATATTTTAGCTATCATTTTGTGATATTCACATTCTGTAAATGTGTGTTATTTATTAATTTGTTGGCACTACTTTTTATTTTATGCTTATATACTTCTTTCTAATAAATAGTAAACAAATTTTACCACTATTGCAATAAAAGTAACAATTCTATATTTGAAAGTATAAACTATTGCATTGCAAGATCATTTGATCAAGACGAGTAGGTGAGGAATTTGAGTAAAAAAAAGACGAAAGTAACGAAGGTGAATTATTTATTTGTTTTTCACTTAAGTAAAACTTCATTCACAAATAATAACAGCTTTTACCTAGAAACTTGTGATGATACAGTGTGGCAGTTATGTTTTACGGAATGTTTTACGGAAGAGGTATCAAAATCATTGTCAGAGGATAGAAAACACGATATAATAGTACTGAAACAAGTTCTCGAACACTTTGGCGCGACACATCGTCGATCTAATACATAATATTATGACATGTTATTCAGGTTATAAATTCGTCTCGTTGCAACGAGACAGCGCAGGTCGCAATTACATGTAGATAATTAGCTAAATTTTTATCCTATTTACACGAATAACATACGGTCGATATTTATGTTAACGAAAAATTTTTGTCGCTCTTCCCTCGTCGCACTTAATTTCAAAATTTTACAAACAATTTGCCCTCTCATTTCGATACAGTCATATACGTATAGGGTGATTAACGGGTTCATCGTTGTTATCTAAAACTGCACAGCAACAGCGTAACTGCGGCATTCAAGAACCATTCTTTAAATTGTGTTGCTGCACCTCCTGAAACAAATAAAACAATACATACGAATCTATGAAAAAATATATATATATAGAACATACAAGAAGATATAACTAGACACTAATATTCATAGATAGTTCTAGTTGTTGAATAGTCAATCTTCAATGATACGAAGAAATTGTTGTTTTGCAATTAATAGTCTTTAAATTAAACGATATATCAAAATACTACATTTACGTTTGTGCCGTTGTACTTTCATTTCTATTGTATCATATAGATGAAAAAATTTTAAACATAGATAAAAGAAATAAAGTAATGCAAATGAAATAGGTAAAATATACTTGCGATATTATAAAGCTATTATTAAAAAAGTTAAAGAAAAGAAAAAGAAAAAGTTATATCTCTCGAATAATACGATTAATTGATTCAGTGCTATTTAAGATCCTGATATTCGAGATTTAAGATTTATAGTAATAGATAGGTACTACACATAAGACATACTTTTCTAGTTAATTTCTTGTAGTATATATTTTGGTATCGTAATACTTTTACTACCATTTATGGTAGCATCAATAAGATTAATTTAAACAGTTGAGAAGAACTCTTCTGATATTATCATAATTTTACATTTCATGCTAATTTCAATGAAACTTTGACGTTACGCTGTGATTGATGCATAATTTCAGTTATTATTAGCATGATTATAGTTTGATTAGCATATTACACGATTGAGTTGAGATTAGCATATTCAGTTGATTATTACTTTGACCTGATCAATATGTTATCAAGTTACTTTTTTACGGTATATACTAATGCTCCATTATTTGTTCTCCGTTTATATACAAGATACTATGTAGAATTTTATTAGTACAGTAATTGATATACAATAGACTTCCATATAATTTGGATTTGTTTATGTGAAGATTTACCATAAATCTTTAGAAGAAAGAAATCTTTGCTGAAGGCGACCTTTGAAGATGTTAACTCCATCATTAATCGGGGATCTGACAATGGATTACTTGAATAGGATATTGAAAAAGGAATTCATCTAAATATATATTTATTCTTTTATCTAGGTTTCTATCGTTAGAATTAGTCGTTATGAATACACATCCAGAAATAACAAACATATTAATTTTGAGAAGAACATAGTTCATATAATAATTAAAACGGGAAATTATGTAGCCGTTATTTTCTTTCTCTAACGTAAAACATTAATAAATGATGAATATTTATATTTCTCAAAAATGCATATTTATTTTGGGTACGTTGAAAAATACATTAAACGAATATAAAAGGAATTATTAAATATAAAACGCTTGAGAAAAATCTCTCCTTTATATTTTGTAATTGATAAAATAATTAATTCATAAAAAGATTCGTTGCCGTTAATCTAAAACCACGTAAGGTCACAAAGCTTTGTAATAAATCCAGAATGCATTATGATACTTTTGATTACGTAATTGATACTTAGGAAAATCCTTTCATAAAGATGAGCCTGATATCATAGGGATTTTAAACAGTATTAATTGCAAAACAAATGGAAAAAATAAGTACCATCGGCGAACAATTATAAATAGATCTGTAAGATATACCGATGTAAGAAGATTCCCGAGTTCCTAGTACAGATGCCAAACGTGGCCGTTCCTCGATCAAAAAAACACCAGCTTGTTTTTTATACAAATGAAAGACATTAGCGTTGCAAACAATATGTAATCTTCCGTTGTTAAAGCTATCTGGTATAATCTCGAAATCCAATCCTGCGATACACATTATTTGCTGATTGTCACTGAGCTTGTCCGTTACGTTCATTATGAAACTGGAATTCACCTGAAATAAAAAATTTCGTTTACAAAACATGAAATTAGGTGATAATATATGACTAATGAGATTTAGCAATTATTTTATTTGCTAATCATTCTGGAACTAGTAAAGATGAAAACAATTAGGTAGGCACGAATACTTTTCGCACGTTGTCTTTTGTGTTACTAGGAGTATAATTTTTTAACGTCACTGGATAATGAAAGTTATAAAAAGATAGCATTATATGAAATATTTTTAATTTTGTTTTAGATTTTAAGTTTCAACGCTATTTGGTTAGATATAAGATATTTAATTAGAGATCATGTTTCAATTACTATTTTTCGTTTACACGAACAAAGGACGATAATATTTTTAGTTTAAAATGTTATTAGATATTTTATGATGGTAATAAATTAATAGTCCGTTAAACGTCCGTTCATGAATAAAATATACGTATTATTGCCATAAAAAGGACGAAAGGAAAGGAGAATGAACAGGATAAGGACAATACTACATACAGTAAGTACTTCCTGCTTCTCAATAACACTGTAATACTTCTCTCTAGGGAACCATAAATAATTTGTGGTGTATTCAACTACAATTATAATGTTTATCAGATTGTTAGGAAATCCATAAACCGTTTCAGATTGCTAGTTTGCACCGAAATGAGACCTAGGGTTAAATGAAGTTGCTTGTAGTTGAGGATAGCCGAACCAAGTATAATTTCCTGAACAACTTTGTACTACGCTTATAACGGTATCGTGTCGTTGCATTCGCGAATCGATCATTTTCTCAACACGTTTCTTACTGTTGTTTTAATGTTTCGCTTTTTACCTTAATATTACAAGTGGTTATATCAGATTTAATCGATCTTCGTTACATACATAAATTGAAAAAAAAAAAGAAAAAATAATTTACCAAACTTGACAATTTATATTTATTGAAATATTTTGGAGATATTAAAATCTATATTTATAAAATGAAATTTTTTCATTATCTGTAAAATTAAGAATTTGCTTCTTCTATTTTAGTGACTTTCAGATTGTTCAATTATCTATTTATATATGTATACTAATAAAACATAAAATATTAACAGCGACATTACAGTCAAAAGTGAAATATTAAATTCCAATTAAAAGTTCAAGCTTCTTTTTTGTTTCTCAATAATCATTGACGTATGGCGAATTTATGAGAACAGCAAATACCTGTACAGGATCATATGATTGCAGGCCGGTATATTAAATTAAAGACATGTGCAACATGCCTACATCGATACCCGTGTGCCTATACGCAGGAGGAATACGTAAAGCGTGTACAAAATTCAAGAAGTTGCTTAAAAATGATTTATTATTCTTTTTCGACGTTCATTTGCATTTGTAGCGTTCCGAGAACATTTTAAAAGAAAATATTGGAATATAAGTGTATATTGTAGCACATTATGGAAATTATACCCCATATAGGAATAATCAGCACGCAATTCCTTTAATTTTGGAGCTTCTATTATTAGGATAATGTAAAAATTACTTTAGAGATCATTTGCAATAATTGTACACTTCAATATTTTTCCCCTTAACAAATAGTCGTTTACTTTAATTTCCTTAGATTTATTAATTTATTATTTTATTAATACACTTGGATTTATTAATTTTTAATAATATGAATTTTTAAAAGTAACATTTAATATTATTTAATATTATTGGATATTGAATAGGGATTGAATTATAAATCTGTTTGCTGTTTCAAAGCGAAGCTTTTTTTTATTGAACACTAGGTTTGATTGAAAGCAGGTCAATAAAATTCATTGAAGAGAATGAAATATAGCAGACAAGAGCAGTAACATATTGATTCGAGTTACAACGACAACTTATCGGAAGCGCCAAACATCTCTTGGAAGTTTTTACATCTATCAACCTACCGGTACCCCATTGACAGTCCACGTGACATTTGCCGGAGGGTTTCCCGAAGGAACAGTGCAGTTTGCACGCACAGTATCTCCTACTGCATACCGCACCTTCTCGACTCTTACTTGAGGTTCGCCATTCGGGAGGTCTGAAATCCATTGAACTTCTTAATAACGGAACAAGATTTCGACTTACCAGGTGATAATTAATTTCACATTGGTTGATTTTTAATTTTATTTTAACATTAGTCGATTACTGGATTTCTTTATACGTTTTATATCAATATTATTATTGTATTTATTAATTATTATATTTTGGTATATAAAGTCATTTAAATATTAACGTGTACAACTGTATAATAATGTATAATTTATGTACTACATAATGTATAATTATTTCACTTAAAGAGGTTTTTTGTATAAAGATGGAAGATTTTGTATTAGAATAATTTATAATAATTCTTTACTTTGAGATGGAAGGACTAATATATTATAAAGAGTAGGTTACGAAGGAGAAGAGAAGTTCAGTTTTATTAATGACATTATACTTATAGCTCCAGTACGAGCATAGAAGATATATGCAACAAAAGATCAAACCTTCGTGAATTGCAAAGAATTATATTTTGTTCGTTGCAACGAATTTAATTGAAAATAAAAGAAACTGAATTAATTGTTGTTTCATGTAATTCTCTTAAAACATTGAATCATCGATCGAAATTTTCATTAAAATGTCGTATTTCGAATTATCACAACTCTTTTAATTGTCTTACTAACTTGACGATATCCATTATTAATTATATATTATCCGACCATCATCCGATGCCACGTCGTTCAATTTGATTTATTGTCATTCATATATTTCAAGAGCATATACAGGTACTGGCGACGCGCCATTGTTGGATGAGGTGGACGCTACTTTTTCACCTTGTGGTATCCTGCGGTAAGATATTCCGTATACATAACACGTCATGTACATCTCGAGGGATCATTATGCTGTCCACAGAAGGCAGTCAATTTCCTTGTAGCGGTAGCTGTCAAAGAATTGTCTCACTTCTGAGCTTGAATGACTTCCGCCTGGTAGCTAATCCTCTGTGTCCCGCGATCCTCTCTGTATCACTCTCAAGGACACGATCGCTGAAGATTACCATTTTGAACTTGTTTGGTAATGTTGTGAATGCGGGACGATCATCCCGTCTCGTGAGAATGGAGAAAAGGAAGAAAAGCAAGAGACTGTCTGAGGGATACAAGGCAAGATTCGAAGGCTCGATTCAGTATCGAGCTTTTACGAGCGATCCGTGATCGGAAAGGAGAGGCAATCACCTCGTCTCTTCAAAGAAGAATCGCTACCGTGATTGTGGCGTCGTTAAGTCGACGTTCAACGAGAATACGAGACGGTGGGAACGAGACCCCGATATTCTATCCTTTACCTGCTTGTCTCCACTTCATTTTGTTTTTTCATTCCTTTTTCTATGTTTCGTTGCTCTACCCTTTCGAATCACGTATTAATTTGTCGCTATCGCTATGATCACTCCGTTCATCGCGTAGAGCGTAGTCAACGGCCATAATGAAAAGTGCCATGATGCGAATTGAAGACGCACAGTGTGAATCGATGAAAAAATAATGGGTCACGAAACGGTTGCCGACTTATTACTGATATTCGAGTATTCATTCAATGTATTCATTGAAAGTTAATAGTGCATATTAAAAGGTCAATCCGGAGGAACTAGGTGAGACGATATTGAATGGAAGTAGGGTTATGTTTATCAGGAGTGAGCTGTTAATTAACAGTAACTCGGTTAAGAGGACCGTGAAAGATAAATGATGAAATGAAAGAAGCCTGTTCGGTGAATTTAATGAGACCCACTGTGGTCTCTCTTCTTTCGCTCGTGTGTTTTGTTTTGTTGAGTTTAACGTCGTCGTTTATTTCAATAATCCTACGGTTAGTTTAATTCTGCGTGGATGGAAAATTTTATATTTGTAAAATGTGTTATAAAACAAAAATTGATAAACAAGGAAAGGAGTCTACTTCATAGATTAATTTTGTTAATTGTATGTGCGATCGAAATAATAATAATAATAATAGATTAATTTATTTAGTTAATTCTAAGATAAAATAGCCATGAAGATAAAAACTAATAGACGAGTACAAAACGTTTAATGATCTAACCCGTAGGAAACAATGATTTATATATATAATTCATATCCTAAGGAGAATTTCATCTTGCAGGTTTTTTTAGGAATATTAAGTCAGCGCTAATGTTACAGTGTTATGCAATTTCTTAATATTTCAATGAACAAATTATCCCCTTTGACTGTATTTGCTTATATCATGCAGCTATATATGTAGATATCGGAGGTTGTTAATGTCTTTTCGTGGTTCTAGTGTGAATAGATCTTTGCTTACGAAATGACTTGATGATTACGAGTTTGCATACTAACGAAGAATAGAAATATTGCATATTGTAGTCTGCATGCACTTCTTCTCTTTCAGCCAAAAGAAGCGATGTATGCTAATTTCAAATTTACTTGCATATGTTACGAGCAAAACATCATATTTAAACAACTTGCGTTTCGTACTTAGACAAATTGCGTTTTAAATCAGCAAAAATCTGAGCTATTTAATTCTTCTAAGCTGTAGACGTATATGTCAAATTTAATTAACATCTAACGCAAGTAGATGCAATAACTATTTGTTATAATATTAGTTTCTATGTGTCGGCCGTTCTTCGTATGAATCGAAAATAAAATTGCGGTACTTACTAGCCACATGCATGTAAGCAAGGTCTACCAAAGTAGTGAATGATGGAGAATCGCCAGAAACCTCGCAGAGATATTTTCCAGTGTAGTTTGGCTGCAGGTCCCTTAAAACTACGCGATGATCATCACTTTTATTTAGCTGCAAAGTACCAGTAAAAATCTATTAATCACACCTGAAACAGGATATCAATTAGCTGCAATTGAAGTTAAAGAACGAACACAAAAATATAGTTAAATAAACGAAAAAAAAAGAAATATAATGAAAATCTTCAAAACAAAACGTATTTTCTATATCTTGAAAATTTAGTGATGGGATGGTAGTCGGCATCAATATCAATCGTGATGGTTAGTTTCATATTTGTTATAAATGTCGATAAAATATTCCTGTAAATATGTTTTCATCATGATGCAACAACAAATTTCAGAGATTTTCCACGTATTCGATGCATTTCGATGAAACATAAATCTTGAAACGTTGTGTGCATCTATCTGTAATACAGAATAATTGTTTTATGTCGGCATAACTTATTCGAATAAAATTCGATATCGATAGTTGTACGATAAGATAAGCGCATATTTTTCTGCGAACGTCATCGTAATCGAATTTGGAACGATGTAATTAAATTAAAATTGAGAAATCGCTCCAATATGAAGCCGGCCGGTTCATGCTACTGTGACTCGATACAGTTCGAGTAAATTCAGCGGCGATGATTACAGGAAGGTCTGAACTGCGAACGGAGCGCGTACCATTTATTGCAAATCGATCGCATTTACTCGTTCCCTTTGACATCCTCGCACATTCGCCCGTTTCTGACAAACAATACCTCACAACATCGATTAATTACATGTTGCCAGTGGCAGCATATAAATCACACAATCAATTTTCGTCGAGTGGTGTGAACACTCTCATGATCTAAGTTGCCAATCGACCGTACATATTCATTGAACGAACACAATAACTTAACATATTTCTTCATACTTGAACGATAATCTGGATGCGCGATAAGGTCGAGCTATGGAATTTTTTAATTTTGCAAAAATGCAAGGAATATCGATATTCAATTTCTTGTAGTGTCTCGATACTTCGTGGCATTTTAATAGATAATTAAACACGCGGATAAACTTTTAAAAAATGTAATTTTAGTTTATTGTAGCATTGCTTTAGTTTATTAGTAGTTTATTGCTTTTAGGTGATAATTTTTATTGCGTTTTTTTTTATACTTTCATGTTATGTAATATTTGAACGTGGTATATCGCTAAATAGATTTTTATGTATGAATACATGTAATATGCAAAAATACATAAAATATGTATAAGAAATATGCACACGCGTTATAACATCTAGCAGGTAAAAATATTCGTAATTATATATTACATTTTAAATATACAGAAAACGTAACACAATATATAATACATTAACTTAGAATTATATTTCTTCGTGACTGAGATATAGTCAGGTGGATCGATTACCAACGCTAAGAAGAGGATAATTTCTTCCTTCTGTTTGAATTAATAATAACAATAAACGATATAAACGATAATATTTACAATTAAGGCACTTGAAAGTAAAATCTTGTCCCTGGCTTAATCACAGAACCTTGAGTCTCAAAAGAGCAATTTTTAATATTCCTACAAATGTAGGAACTTTGCTGTTTCCTAATATCTTAATATCACTAATGTGACTTTGATGTACTATTTCAATTCTTGCAGACGTGTGAAAAAAGCAAAGAAGTAATCTCGTGGAAATAGCACGCCAGATTTCGCTCGGAGGTTAAGTATGGCTCGCTCGTTCGTAAGAACCTTATAGCGTTCCGATTTCTCAGCATACGCACGAATCGGGTGTATAATTTTCATTCTCTGAAAATATAACATCGCGGTGTATTGTTCATGCATTCGAAGAATTATGTGGAGAAGAAGAAAAACGGATTGCACGGAGAGAATTACGGATAAAACGTATCGCTGGGAAATAAGTAGGGATCGATCGACTATATTCGATCGGAGTGCAGTCACGCATCGGTTCGGTTGGTTCATTGTACATACCATTTCACACCATGTCTCTCTCTAACCTCCATCGATTCGACAATTCGCTGCCGGCCACCACGCATAAATTCATCCTGGCTGACTGACAATTTTAATAATGTTACTGTTTGTGAAATACGAAGTGCCAGTGTCTGTTAACCTCATGTACACCCTATTCCCTTCGTTCTATTTGCTACTGTGTGTGCAATTGTACCTACAGTTGCACCTATGATTCCCTTAGGGAATACATTGCGACAAAAATGATGCAAACTATGTAATGGCCAATGAATTTACATGATGATTACGTGTTGAGTCGGTGTGAGTAGCTTATAGAGAAAGCATTTCGAATGAAAGAATAATTTTCTAGCTGAGAAATTGATTTTAGTTGCGATACAAACAAATAAATGATCGAACGGAATTATGTCTTCATCAGTCTTTCGTCTTTACTCGCATTTAAGTATGCAGCTACAGTATGTAATTTCAAGTTGCCTTGCGTTGAAGTATTTATCTTGTGATGAACAATGTTGCTGATTTAGTTATCGTGTATAGATATCCTGTTTATGTGTAAGATGTATACATTTTTTGTATGTTCTTATAAATAATAATCTTTATTCTATTTTTATTAATTTTATCTTTGATTCATATATTTAGATTTACGCTTTTTACAGGCTGTCAATCGGAAGGAAACGATATAAGGTATTACTATAATGATATTACGTGACGTTGAGCTGTTACGAATGAATGCTATTACCTTGTTACTCTATGTTTTATTGCGTGGTTATTATTGACTGATCGATGTGTTATATTAGGATCCGGTGTTTACTCGAAAGTAAAAGTTATAGACGATGTACTTGGGAACGCTGGATACAGTAGAAATTTTTTTAGGAAAAAGACGGAAGTATCTGGAAGAAAATGTTGCCTGCTAAACAGGTTCCAGCGTTTAGTTTTCTATAAGATATTCTGAAGACGTTAGGTACGCTAACATGCCATAAACGAGTTCTAGAAATTTTCTTTTCCTTGTAACTTTAATATGAAAATAATAATATAATTTGTTAATTAAATTTTATACATATGCATCAGTAAGCAGTTCTCAAGTTATAAATACTAAGTATAATGCTAAAGAAATTCGATTTTAATTTTATTTTAGCAAGATTTTTCAAAAATATGATTTTTACTTAAAGCCGACTGTAGAAGTTTACTATGCTGAAGCAATTTTTAACCGGACTAGGCCATAAAAGTCGGTATTACTAACTTATTTTCTCTCTTACAGATCAAAGGTGGCTAGAATCTTTTGGCGCATCGTGTAAGATTACAGCGCTATTCAGTAGTAGACTTAGAACGAGGCTAAAAAGAAAAATATTCATTGCGATCACGATATCCATTGACCGAGAAAAAGAAAATTGCAAGGGAGAGGCTAACGCTACATCTAGCCTACTAATAAATTTTTATTACTTTTATTAGTGCTTTTAAACACTTTTTCCCCTCACTTTAAGTACATATTATCACATATGTTATATACTATGGATAAGAAACTTGTATAAATATAGCGAACAGAGTTCACGATACATAAGTACACACGTTATAAACATTAATTTGAGAAGATTATTACGGTTGTCCAATGAAATTATTTCATCTGCAACGTATCATTTTGCACAATACAATTTTAACACTTTATACAACATTTGAATATATTTTGCGAGATTTGCAAATTATTCATTATTGCAATATTCATGATTTGTCTACCAATCACATTTCGATAAAGCAAGAATATACCTACGTAAATTGAACTACTTAATTTATAATAATCTTTCCTTTCACAAATATTTAATTCGACGAATACAAGTGAGGTTAAATCCAGTATTACACCAGTTTCCACCTAAAAACAGGGTGAGCATACATCAGCTCCAGAATTAATCTTGTCGAAAACAAAGTTTCCCGGCGAACATGTATCCGTATAAAAAAGAGGTCGTATCGAAATTTTTGTTGCTCCATATATTACTCCCCGTGAAGTGGTAGGTGTGCGTTACGATTTATCGATTCAAGGGGTTGTCCGTACTTTCCGCCGGTAAAATCTAATTGGAAAAGCATTGCGTGCATGAAAACGCTCCAGTGGTTAGTCGGTCGATCGTCCACGTTGGTTCGTGTACATGGAATTCGTGACGTCGCGTAAAGCCCTTAACAGATTTTTAACTTGCATCGAAGCGTTGATTTTGTGGCGTCCACTCGTTTCTTTTCTCTGATACGCGTTCCGCACTGCACGCGAACACCGTGTGCTTTGTTTCGTATTGTATCACTCCTATATAGCTCCTAAATAGTTCTGAAATAGTTTTATGGGATCAAAGAAAGTTGTACTTTTTATGGAAGAAAGATACTTTCGATACGGATTTCGTGACTTAGTCGGACGATAGAATAGAAGATAATTTTTCAGTGATTTGTGAAGATAGCTCATTGTATAATTTTAAAGAAAAATGTTTCGTTTTGAAACTATGTTAACTCTTTCAGACTATCATGGGGCGAAAGTTCATCGTAATGTATGAAGATTACAGGGAGAGAACGTAATGAGGTACGTTTTCTATTTTTTACAGAGAAAGTAATTTTGCGATTCGTTATGCTGTCCATTCATCTCATTATCAAATTTGGGTTTCTTTATTCTCTTCAAAATTAAAAGATATGAATAGATAATTAAATTTTACGTAATAAATAAATCGAATTAAAGTAGTACAATAGTTTTAAGCGTAGAATTGCTTTGTTGCTTCGATGTATTTAAGAAGGGTCGATAAGAGAATTCAGAGGATTGTTTCAAGATTTCGTTAAATTAATTAAACTGTCTAAAAGAACATGGTTTACACCCGGAAGCTTCGAGCAGTTCCAACTAATCAGGATTTCTTCCAGATCAGCCAGTCGTAGCAACGGTACATTCTGCTTGGTCACCAGTATTTGTGCACGCTTTTAGCAAATTAGAATGTGACTGACGAAATTTTAACGTTCTATCGATTGTCTGTGTACTAGAATGGAATATATGTTTTTGCATTTTCTTAAAAATACCGATCCTTCATTGATTTCCTTTTTTCTTTGAATTTTCAATGCTTAATATATAATAATGATTGATAATAATATTTTTTATGTTCTATCTTTATTTCTTAAAGTACTTGGAAGATAATAAACTATTTTAAATACTTATCTATTAATTCAGATAGATGGTAATACAAGAAAGATATACATATTTCGTATCTTCTCTGTTCCCTGTTCAAATGTTTAATTCCTGACAATTTCATCCATTAGAAAGCTCGCAGCAGTATAGAAAGTACAGAGCAATATATCTGTTTCGAAAGCTTCTCTAATCAATGTTTCGAGTATTACCCTCACATAAATCGTTGCCACCCTCACTATTCACGGTACAGCACTGTAGACATAAAAAAATTAGTCAATACGATTTAGCAGTTAAAAAATAATTCTTGAAAGTCGAAAGCTAACGTTAAAACAAGAATTACTATTATTTATATTAGTTTCACAGAATTCAAAATTATACTTAAATTATGTTTTACGTAATATATAGCAAATGTATTTTTTTCAATGACACCAAAATATTGAAAATATTTGTTCTGAAAAATTTTGACATGAAATTTATAAATTATTCTTTAATTATGTATGATATTTTAAAGATAGTTAAACATTGATAACGAAGGTACTGCTGTGAAGAACATTTTAAATTAAAAACTATGGGTAACAAAATGTCAATTGGCCTGACATAATTGGGAAGTTCATTAACAAAGCTAGGAAATGAAAATTTCGTAGATGTTCATGCCATGAAAAATACAGCGAATACAGGGTGTACATTTAATTACTTAAACGATATGGTATATGTGCTCGTATATAGGTATGTAGTCTGTCAGGTACAACTATATAATAAAGTAGGACATGAATGGTACTAACAAACTTTCACGCTTAGCGAAACTTGGGGAAATATAATCCGAGAGACTCACTTCCGTTTCCTCGGTTCTCGACGATTGCACGTCAGGTGCGAATGTAAAACGTGATTCGCACAGGGTCGCCTTCCAACTTTTAATAAGTAAGAAATTCTGGGAGTGTTCCTAGCTCGAAATAACTCGACGACAATTCTCTGAGTAGCGTCCAGCAGATTACTGTTGCGAAATCTCAAAAACCGCCTTATTTAACCAACTTTAATTAGTGAAACAACCGATTATAAGCCATCGTTTAGATATTTTTCAAATCTTAACATAAAAACAGTGAAATATTATGAACTTATTAAAACAGAAATAGAATAATTTATTTAAGTAATGTAAATAAAATAATCGAAGGGAAAAGATCATCTTTGACATTGTGCAATTTTATAAAAATAAAATATTTGTGAATGATACTGAATATTATATGAATAGATCGTAAGACATGAATACTTACAATGACCTTATTACCCAATTCTCCAAAAGTACTTGTCGGTGGCAATTCTTTAGGAACGTATCGAAAAAATTCAGAACCTTTGTAGTACCATTTCATTACGTATAAAGTATCTGATTCTAAATCGTATCCGCAACTCATATTGACAGTCGTGCCAGCTGCTACAGCCAATGGAATATCGATAGATATATTCTTAAGTCCGCGTACACCTGAAAATAAAATAAAACGATATGATTGTTCCACTAGCATTTATATACATATAGTAATATATGAAATTTGTTTCTGCATATTTTGATGCAAGAATTATATAATAAAAAAATTTCTTATGAAGATGATTTGTATGTAAAATGTTACGTTTTATGAAATTGTCTATAAAATAATATTTTAATCAGATTTAGGAGTTTTGCTTAATTTAATTCAGATTGACATAATTGTGTTTGTCTATTATTAGTCGTTTTAATATATTTGAATTCTCTTTCTATCTAGTTGCTATCTTTTTTCTACATCTTTCTATCTCTTCGCCCCATTTACTCTTTAGGATACATTCTCAAATTTTTTGTGAATTAAAAAGATCTAAATTTTAGCATTAAATTAACCACGCCGTAAATGTTATTATTTAGTAAAAAATCGAATATTTACTTTTTTAAACAAGTTTGTCAGATAAAGGAAAAGCTCTCCTATAGAAATTGTAAACCTTCCTTTAAGGTATACAAAGTTAAGCGACAAGCATTTATCCTATAATAACTTAAACAGACAAGTACTTACGAAACTTTCTACGTAAGCTTAGCAACGTCAGCGTCGACGTTACTCGCCCATGGGATTACATTCCCAAGAAAAGAATTGCGTGAAAAGGGTAGGAAAAAGTTTCGACATTGACATCGATTTTTAAATATTACTCTAGGGAACTATGCGGTTTTACTCGTTTTTCAGATGGTAATAATACGCGTTTTCAACTTTTGTCGCCTAATATTTCCATATACGTAGAAGCATCTAAAACTTTCTATTGTGTTAAATTCTAATCACGGATAAGGCTTACTCTCGTGAAAGTTCCACACTTTATCTTTAACTGTGTGAATTAAAATTTACATTTACCTGAAATGATAGTTTTCATGGGAAATATGAAACCATATTCGTTGTTATAGTATCATGATATTTACGAGAAATAATATGCTGTAAATATAAATGAGAGAAATAATTATGCCCCTGCGTTTGCTTTTTCCTTTAAAGGAAACATAATGTTTAATAGTTAAAATTGTATTTATGTGCTGTTGATATTTAAGATTATGTATTTTAATTCTTCTTGATTTCTAGTAAACTGTTTTTACATTTTAAATTAAGGCTTCAGAACATCAATTATTTTAGCATTTACAATTATATTCTTATGCATTCTGAAAGTAATAGACTAGAATTCCTGGATATTTTAAACGTAAGTATTAATTAAGCATAATTTTAACCTTTTCATTCTCAAAATGATTACAAACATTTGTCTGTAATTTTTCCACCTAATACGATCATACGACAGATAAATGATTCCCATAAATATTTTATAATTAGGAACATATAAGGAAATAAAATAAAACCATATCCATAATTATAATATATAATTGATTCTCAATAAAAGCCACGTTCTTTTTTATAATTCTAAATATCTAACCATACAACTACACCATCGCAACAAAAGGGTTGATATATCGACTGTCGTATGAAGTTCGATTTTATTCCAATCGAAATATTTTTTCTTAATTTCCTTGTATTTATTGTGGTTTGAAAATTGGATAATTTAAATAATTTTCAATCTAGAATTCAATTTTTCCATTATAACGAGAATAACTACTGATAAATAATTTTCTCGTTTCTTGCTTCTCCGAATTCAATTGAAACTTGTATGTACGTATTTCCAGAATAACAAGATCGCTGCGATAGAGATCCAAACGGTACATCTTATATTTATGATTAGACCTATAACAGAATGAATATGTGATGCAACCGCCTACGGTAATGTTTGTCTATTCACGATAAGAGGATGTGCCATATTCCGAGCTCACAGTTATCGCCAACGGTTTGAAAACTTTGTCCGTTTCGTCGGTGTTTCGGCTTAAGGGAGGAAAAAAATCTGTCGCAAGTTAAACGTCTAGCTCGTGGATTTGCGAGATCAGCACGCGATGAACGTGAGTGGCATTTGCGATGCCAGACTAACGTTCCAGCTTCGTCATTAATTAACCGTTTTTCATGGAAACGCGAAACTTGTTAATTATTCATGATACAACGTATACAGAGCCAGGATACTGCACGTGTAACGTAATTAGTTCCTAATTGATCTAATAAATAATTATAAAGGTACCACATTAAGAAGCATGATACACGTTTCTTATCCTTCTATATTCCTTTCCCAATCTTACTGTGTTTATTATAGTAAATTTATTATAATAATATATTGCAGTAGCATATTATATAAATTACGTTCTTAATAGGTACAAATGTTTCGTTTTACGAGAACGAATATTCTCACCTGTTGTGAATAGATACCATTTAGACTTACGGAATTATAGAATATCGTTTTCATACATTGTCTAAAAATTCAGCGGTATCAGAATTATTTATAATAAAAAAGGGATGGGAAAAATATCTAATTTCCACTAAATATTTAATCTAATGTTTATGACTTCACCTCGTTTGGATAACAATCTACCAACGTTCACATAATCGACCGTTTATTCGAATCCATGTTCTATCATAGTTATCATAAAGCTTGGTGCGTTGGCAAAGGCTAATTAGATTAATGTAATGGTTACACAGGTCTCGGAATTGTGCATACATAGATGATGATCGTGTAGAATCAGTTGTTTGACTGAAGACACAGCGGGAGACGC
This sequence comes from Bombus vosnesenskii, assembly GCF_011952255.1. NCBI lineage: Eukaryota > Metazoa > Arthropoda > Insecta > Hymenoptera > Apidae > Bombus > Bombus vosnesenskii. Next base: position 1,289,045 of record NW_022882923.1, read on the forward strand.
ACACATTCATCCGGCAGATTGTTTCAGTGAGATTTAAATACCCGCTGGTCGCTAATCACCTCGCTAATCCTTAATTACTGCCCTAGCCCGATTGTTATTCGCATCACGGGTTCGTGGAACACGCACCTTCCATTTTTGGAAGATGAAACCTTCCCATAAATAACAGTACCCCGAGACAATGGCGTTGCATAAACTCGCTACCTATATATCAACTCTCTTGCCCTTAAATTATCGCTGGAATAATAGGGCAAGCGTAGCTAGATCCCAAAATCGTTTTCCTTCACGACCACTTTGCCGCGTTCTTCGTCAAATTGCGCAGCCAAACGTTAAACACAGACCATTCGGGATTAGGTACACTACATTCTGTTATTTAGATTTCGAAACCCTCCTAAAGAGTTACAGTTTATATAATTGAAGTAGGTTTCAAAGACGACAGATTTTGTATGCGATTACAACCATTTTTTTCGTTAGGAAGTGAACGCGTCGAAAAATAGACTCATGATATATATTGCTAATTTATAATTTATCTTTAGAACTGATCATCTGCAATTTATTATTTTTATAAATATTATCATTCGCTAAATTTTTATTGTCTCATAATATCGTATGCAAATTTTACCAAGATGTAGACGATACCTTACAAATCGATTTAATCGGGATATATTACATTATTCTGTAGTTCGTTTGTAAAATGAAAGTGATAGAATAATCAATTTATAAAGGTAATTTAAATTCTAGAAAATCTCAAAAATATTATGCAAATCTGTTTGAAAGTTCAATACAAGTTATTCAACTGTAGTTAGGTTAATTTATTTCCATTTTAAAATTGATATTTTACAAGACACCCACGATACACATCTTTGTAGTATATTATTATATAAAATTTTAAGTAAAGAAAATACTTCATTTATACTATTTTCGATAATGGCTAAATGTTATTAGCCGAACATACATTTAAACACTGTACTTATTTAAGAAAATAGTTTTTAAACGAGCAATTTTTCAGTAGATGAAATTACATTCCCAAGCAACAAAAAAGGTAATTTCCACACACCTCGCTGTGGGAATTGTTTCAGTTCACAAAAGAGGGTGTGTCAATGCTATAATTAGATCGGTGCTATAATTAGCGAACGAAATCAGATTGCGTAAAGGAAATCAGATGCGGAAAGGAAATCAGATGCGTAAAGGAAATCATATTATACCTACGGATTTCTTATGTTAAAATTTAATTTGCGCTCTTAATTGGTATACAGTTAGCTGCGGCAATTTCTACAATCATACAGGGATTTATGTAGTGTCTTTATCAACCACAAGACACAGTTGTCACACATTACGATAAATTACTTTTAAATGCTCGCTTATCTCCGAATGAAGATTTTGCAAACATTTTTAAGTATACGGCGATGCCCGTTGAATTTTAATTAGGCCTTAATTACTTATATATTTCAACGGCCATATGGCGTTAGCCCCTCTAAAAAGTCTTCAAAGCATTATGCATATCCTTGGCAAGATCCCTTACGGCCGCAACGACGGAAAAGCCAAAGGCGTAAAGAGCTTGTACTTTGAAATGAGATTCCTTTCTTCCTTCAGAACTCAACTAAATGAAACCCCATCCCTGATACACCGTCGGTTGTGGACCCTTTTATTGTTTTGTATAAAACCAGGAAAAACGAGTGGAAGAGAGTCTCGGGAAATATTTGTTACAAAGAAAATATCGTACCCGGAGCGGTCTATACCATAATCTGCTTCAGCATCAAAAGAACACTGGAGTCACAGATGATAGTATGTATATTTATTGCTTTCATGTTATCAGGCATCTTGGTCTCGTATCCTTTCTATTTCAAAAGAATAATAGTGCTAATTAACTGAAAGTTATAACGATCGGCAAATAAACAAATAATATATGGTTACATTTATGAGAAGATGAGGAATATTTCGCCTAAAAATTATTCGTTTTATTTTTTCAACGAGCGAAAGATACTTGTAATGTTTCAACAAATATTTTCGAGTAAAATTAAGATAAGAAATCGCATACGTTAACAATGATCCTTTCATATTTCTTTCTCATCCTCCTAGATGTAAAAAGAAATATTTTAACAATAATATATTTTATAGAAAAGATTCAATATGATCCAAGAAACGTAACAGAGTTCAATATGTAATAAAAGATAAGTTTTAAAATGTTGAGACGCATTTAAATACTTTCGTAATACACAAGAAGCGAGTTTAATAACGCTTAATAACGTCGAAACCCCTCTGATACGAATCCATGGAAAACTAGACATTAATTCTGACGATTGGTATCGATTCGGTGAAGAAAGTGGCTAGAAGGCGGCACGAGGCCGATCTTTTAATCCAACAGATGGAAGTGTTACGATCGACTTAGTATTGCTACGTATCCGGAACGGTGCCTTGGCCGTATTTAATTTCCAATGGAAATCGAGAATCTACCAGTCGAAGCGGGCTGGCTCAGTTAATATTGTAAGATTCAGAAGCGCTCGTTGAATCTTTAAAGTTTCGAACCCGTAGCGGGAGAGACGGCCAGCAATCGGAAGCAGAAAAAGGATTTCGCCGAGTCCAAAGCGATACGAACCCTCGAAATGGTCTTGAACTTTTATACGATGCTCGTAAAAAGTTTTATAATAAAATGTACACCGGAACAGACTATCGAGGATAAGTACCTGACGTCGTCTAGTCGCATATGAGTATTTTCAAACCGCGTCTATTTCCCGGATCATTTCGTGGTTTAACGTAGCACGTATCTTTGATGTATATCACGTACACCGAATAGCTTTTTTACGTTCGTTTTATACTAAAGCTTTCAAATTTATTGTATTTAATTGCTTTTAATCTTTCATCTCTATTTATTTCTTATGTTAGAGGAAACTCGGATACTTTTGTAAATATATAATAATAGCGTGAGCTTGTACCGTTGAAGTATTGAATATTTTATATTTGGAATAAATTTTGAAGCTACTTCAATCTCTAATTTATGATGCAAGCTTCATATTTAAATATGTTCAATAAAAGTGTAACGTAAAAGAGAAATGAAATATCTTAAATTTGATAAATGCTTTTTAGATGTCAAAATATGGGCAATTGAAATAACTTGATTTAATCTTCAATGTACAATATTATATACAATTATTTGATTGGTATCTGCATGTATAGAAAGGTGCCAATCTATAAACTTTATTATTAGAAGAAATAATGAAATGGAGAAAATAAAAACAAAGTGCATTCCATGCGATTATGTGCTTATATCCCTGATTATGAAGTACTTTAATATATTTCCGGTTTAACCGGATATTTGATTCTTTCTGCTGCTTTTATAGCAGGCGTACAAAAATGTTTTAAAAACCAATTTAATGCTGATTTTAAGCAAATTTAGTGTACGTCCATTAAACGTGAATACCCAACGGTGCAGTGCGGTGCACGCTCGAAATGCTAAAATCGAGAGATTTTACATGTTATTAATATTCTTAACCTCTAAAATTACTAATAATTTCATCAATTCTCTCTCTATATATAATTCTGCTTTGTAATATTTAAATAGTTCTTATCTAAATGCATGGATGAATTCAGAATGTTATCGTAAAAATATTTGAAACGATGTTTTAAAATACTGAAAAGTTAATTTGAATATCAAGATATTGAATAAAGAAATTTATAATTTATAAGATAAATATCACTTTTATTTTCATGAATATTTTATTTCACTTAATAAACTAGTAGCTTTAACTCAGACAAATATTTATAAAATTTACTTCTCAAGTTACAATATATTTTACGTACTATACACCTTCCTTAATTAATATTCTTTTAGTTTGCATTTGTATATCTATTACAATTTTTCATAACAATAATTAGTAAATTATTTTACATATATTCTTTATTGTATATAAAAATCTTAAAAAATTAAATAAACGTTTTGTCAATGAATACAAAATAAAATGTTTCGTAATAAGTACTTTAAAGTTGAAGTAGTTTAATATTCGTAACATAGTAATGTCTTCTTACGCAGACATTATGTACGCTAATTGTAGAGATTTATTTTCACATTATGGATACGTGCTTGCAGGCAGTAATTTAATCTGTATCGCGCTATTGTTCTTCTATCTCCAAGGAGGAAGTTTACTGTTTCAAAGTACAAGCTGTGTTAACTGTTTGCGGGAATATTTTTCTCTAAATAACACGCGAGGTTGCTTTATGTTACACAATAATTTCTGACTAATGTAAAATACAAGCTACAATTAACGCCATTTAATAAATTTTATATAAATACATGAAAAGTAAATAATATATGCGTAAATTTAATAAATTCAGGAATTTGATATTTTTTCTTATTATTTTGAATATTTTATCGATAAAAATTCCGAGAATCAAAATGGGTCAAATCGTCAATCCAATCCAATTTATCATTCAGTCGAGAATAAACAAACTACTGGAAAAAGAAATACGTATTTCTGCATAGTCCGAATTGGTTCATCGTGGCAAAGTTTTGCTACAAGAAAGTCGGCGAAGTAAGTAACTCCTTTGATAACCTTTCTTTTCTTTCCTTTTATCTCTTTCTTCCATTCTCTTCTGATATGAACCCATCCTACTGAAACTGTTCCTATTGAAAACAAATGTAAGAAATCTCAATACAAATATACAGAATTTTCCATTTGTCATGACTAACAATTTTCCTATTTTTGTTGCTATATTTAATTTCCGCTACATTATATAGATAATTAGAATTTTTTAGAATTACAGAAGTTCTTTTAAGGAATATAGTCGATAACTACTTAATTTTTAGATTGCTACAACAAGAGCTATATACAGAGTTGTAAGTAATAGTTTAAGTAGAATTATGGTTTGAAACAAACATATTACAGAAATCTTGGAATATAAATTAAGGATGAAGTTTAAATGAACTGAAACACACTGAGACATATATACAGTTCGATACAGGAAGTTAAATAACTTAAACTTCATAAATAGCACTTTAACGTAGGAATTAAACCAATCTCTCCTTTAGAAACACTGTTATTTAATCTATCCGTATTTAAAACAAACATATTATCTTAGAATTACAGGTTACTATAGACTAGGCATAAAACCGAAACTAAATACAAAGCTAAAAAGAACTAAGATAAAACACATTGAGATATATACGCATACAGTTGTATAAAAGAAATTAAACAATTCTAACACTATAGATTGCAAGTAACGATATAAAATAGAATGCTGGTTTGATTATTAAATCACTCCTTGTTTCAGAAACAATTTTCTATCAACCGATCCATGTTTGGAACAAGCGTACTATGGATACGAAATATGCCACAATAGAGTTCCCAATTCCTCGTTGTCTTCTCTCGTATCAACCTCCCGCGTACCCACCCAGCTACCCTCAGTTGAAACCCTATTCTGAGCGAGCTTAACTTCGGAAGTATGTGTTGCGTGTTTGTATACGGTTGTGATTTACTCGCTTCCAGGGCTATGTATCTTCCTATGACTGGCTCCTGTGAAAACGTGGAGAGTGGCAATGCCAAGAAGAAAGCAGAGGGCGAAATTTGTCCGTTTTCTGTTGATGGTGTGCGGCAGTATAAATTCGTCTATGTATCAGTGGTGGTCTGTTGGATTGCTTTCGAAGCTTCCAGTAACGCGTTTGCCTTGCAGCATCGTAATCCTTGGAGAAGTTCATGCTGGTCACATAGTGCTGATACGGTTCCAGTTTCAAACTGGTGAAATTCTGAAAATCAGGATTTTCAGCGCTTTGCGGTTTAATTGAACCACATTTACTCTATTTTCACATTAACTCTTTGCCGACCTTCATTTATAATTTAATCTAATCTACTGGAAGTTAGGTTGCACAAATCATTTTTGGTGCTTTTCTATATGTCTTTATTATATTTTATTATATATATTATGTGTATAAAAATTTAATGCATAACTCACGTTATTGGTGTGTTTTCATGTTGCTTTATACTATGTCCAATATGTGTATAAAGAAATTGAATATATTTTTAAATTATGTATTCATTTGAATAATTCTATATACCATTCATATTCAAAGTCTACTCATTACGAAGTTTGGAACTATTTGATAATTCATTAGTGTTAAAGAACGAAAAATTTGTGGATTACATTTATGTAAATTTAAATTTCATAATTTTCTTATTAAGTATAGATCCATACAATTTTAAAGTCAAATTTAATCTATAATGCATTCATATTTTATATTCCGCTTTATTCTCGTTCATTTTTATTGGAAATACATTAAATTCTCACGTGTTTAAATTTATAGTATTCAGTAGTTAAAAACACAATGATTTCTCTAATTCCATAAGACGAGGTATTAAATTGTGAATAAAAATTATAACAGATGTTATATAGGTATATATACGAAGAATATTAATGGTAATCGATAAGTATACCTTAACTAACAATAAGTTTACTTACTTATTGTAAAAATACTTATTAAGTAAGTTAACTAACAATTAACTTACAACAAATACTTTTTCATTTTGTACATTAATTGCGTATAATTATATTACCAATTACGTATTCCTCTTCGCTTTGGTTTTACATGCAATCAAACTAGCACAATATTTTACAAAATATTTTACAGAAGCACACAGAATCGGGTTTCATTTTATATGGATTTTCAATTTTAATTTACTCAATGCATTGTAAATATTCATCCTATTTGTTTATATCATTTGTACACAAAATGTCTTTCAATATGAAATTTCAAACAAATTTCTAATCGAGGCAAATGTAAATTACCACTTACAATTATAATAATTTTCCATATGCGTGTAAAATAACGCTCACACTTCCAGCGAAGTTTTCATTATCAATTTATTTACATTCTATTTAATTAGTAATAATAGCTATTTAATTACATTCAATTATCTTATTGTATAACGATATTTTCTATTATTTTGATTCCGCAATTGTTATTGTGTATGAACTTTTGCTTTTTATTGTATTTTTTATTTAATATAATTTTGCTTTGTAGATTTCATATTATGTGAAAATGAAATAAATTCTCTCTGTTAATTATTTGTAAGGTTTTTTGGAAAAATTGGTTGACAGACAAACCTCCCGCCTGCGATTGAATCATCAACATAATGCAAACACGTCTTTAGTAGCGACGATTGGCACGTATACGAGATTCTAAGAGAAACCTGGATGGTTTAAAGTCATGAAAGTCTGGTTCAACAACCACGAAGGTGAGAAGAGTCGTAGAAAACATGAGAATATGAGTTCATTGTTGACTACGAAGGCTTGTAGACGTGTAAGGGGATTACACTTTATCCCCTCCACCCTATTGGTATAATATACAGCTATTGTTGCTGGGCTCGCTTCCTCGTAACTTCGTGTATATATCAACGAAGATACGCATATTTCTTTTTATTGCATTTTTGCACTCTCGAAACAAATAAAAATGTTACGTCGCACCTTTCCGGCATCTTAGGATTATTTCACAAACGACATTATGATATTTTATCTTGGCTTGATAAACAGCGTGCGTGAGAGGATGTGTAAAATTTCACGGAAGACAAGAATTGCGTCAATTAGAATTGTTATTATGTTGTAAATGTTTACTAACCGTTTTCTGACAAGGAACAACGATAAAATGTAAAGTTATGGAGGGAAAGTGCAAGAAGATGCATTTATGTGCAAACGTAATGCCGACAAATAAGAACATTCAGAATTAGCATTTAAAGTTTTGTTCATTACGTGCAATTAGATTCATTTTGTAGAGTGTAATTGTTGGCTAAGTTGATAGCGATTTATTTTTTATTAGATGAAAGGATTACGCTTGTTCGCTGGAAACTTGGTTCCATTCCAACAGCAGATTGCTAGTTTTTGCCATTTGGAAGCATATCTAATTAATAGAGTTTCTTGCGAAATTTCTTTTCAAAGTGATCCGCTACACACTATCTTAGAGATATCTACAAATTTTATTTTTATTCTGTTAGATGTAAATGCATTTTTTTAGTATTTCTTATTCAAACATTGGACGTCCTCTTTTTATAATTATACATAACTAATAATTGTAAGAAAATAAATTTGGAATCAGTACGTGTACCACGCAATCTACGAATTGTAAAAAAATGTCAGCTTTTAAACTTTTGCTACCTTACAAATTTCCTTCATCAAAAAATTACCTAAATGGAGAATATTATTACTAATACCCGTAATATTCAGATTAGAAGCAACATTATCAAGAGATACATTACAAGTAAAATTAAAAAAGCAATTCTAAAAGTTTGGTCCGTAGTGCATACTTGAAACAGTACAATAAAAACATCCATAATTCGACATAACCCAGCATCAGGATTTATTTTATAACGCGAACAGAGTAGCACAATTCTTTTCATCCGGCGAGTTATTGCGTAATGACGGAATAAACTAAAACAGTAGGCATTATCTGGAAACAGGGCGCAGGATATATTGGATCGTTCGGTCATCGTAAAACTGATTATCGATAGCGGATGCGGAAATGGAAGCTCTATCTGTACCACCTGTCGTTCATACGTTACGTTGAAACGAATGCTTCCTTCCGTCAAGATGACACGTGTAAATGCCCTCGATGCGCCGTCATTCGATGCGACAGAATAACACGCGTCTGTCACAAGATAAGCCGACGGAATCTGATGTTTCCTCCTAGAAACGTACGCGGTACAGGACGAAACAAAGGCGTTGCGGGTAATCATCGACAACTACAGCTCGTTCGCTACACCAGCTACTTACGCGTTCTTCCCGGTTTTTTTTCCGTTACGTGAAATTATTTTAACCTATCATTCTCGCGGAAGCGTGTAATGTTTATAGTGCAGGGATGTACGCGTGCAGTTTGATGGCGATTTCGATTCTTCGAAATCGAATCGCGCTATTTCGGGATATTTTGTTTTGCATATTGACTAGGAAAGCAATAAGATTAATTTACAGCGAATTTCATATATTAGTAATTGATAATAAAATTACAAAAATTAGAAACACATTATTCATTTGAAACTTAAGTAGAAATTGTCATTTTATTTCACATACCGTTTAGGGGAGTAGCAAGCAGTTTAGAATAAATTTTATGCGTTAATGGTTCACAATAGGGTCGCAATATAAATTAAAAACACATTATCTGATTGAAAATTATGTATAAAGTACGTAAAGTTTGAGATTACCTGTGTTGATGCTCACGCGTCGCAGTCGCAGTAGAATGGACCGTTCTACTTCAGACACTCGGGAACAACATCAGTAGAATTATAAATAAACAGACATAATGAATAGTCATAATTGAAATGCTTTTCTGTATTCATGTTAATATTATCGTAATCAGTGTTACGTTAAATTGTTGAAATCAACAATAAGTTACGACTATATGTATTTATTATTTTGTGCTGTAAAAAAAGCTAGTAAGAAACAAGTATTACATTAGAAATCAGAAAGATGAAACAACTAATCTAATTAAATATTGCGAACTATTCAATCACAACTATTTATCCCAATTTTGCAATAATTTGGTTTCAACAATTAAGACATACTGATTCATAAAATTGTTTAATTACTTATAAGCATTTTGTTCGTGTCAGTTGTTGCGAATAATCGGAGAAATCAATTTACTTCTCCTCAATGCGTTACAAGAATCTGTTTAATTAAAATTTCTCCGACTCATCCATCGATATCTACTTCCTAAGTTTGCATTATTGAATTCGTTATTTCTGCTTCGTCAAATTTTTACCCGTTAAGAGACGGATGAAAATTCGATGAAATGAAGATATATGAGATAAGTGCTTTAAAATACGCATTACACGGAGTCTTTCTTTTTGTTGTAAGTTGGAATCTAGGAACGGAGAAGCAGCAGAAAATTTACGAGAACTGTACGTGTCGGCGCGAAGCGATGTATGTATGCTTCTTTCGATCATCACTGAGACATAATGATTTTGTTCCACGTTCCATCAGGAGTCGTCCAGGTTTTTCTACGGTGCTTGATATCTCGCGAACCGATACGCAAGGCAGTTCCGCATTCGAGAATGCCTCTTCCTGTTGTTACGTCTCTTTGCACCTTTTATTTATCGTTTCATGCAGTTCAACCGCTTACGGTTCTGCTCGAGACTTTCCGGGACTGGTGTAATGAGTCGGCCAGACATCATCGCCCCCGCATTCTTTCGCATTCCGGTACCCACGCTTGCTTCGTGTAACTCGTGTCTGCATCGAAAGTGCAGTTCATTGTGAATCGCGACCTCATGCGATTTTTAGCTTTATCCAAATGCTTTCCTTTTTCTCTGTTTATTCAGATCATACACAGCAGCATAGATAGCATTAAAACTATTAATGATATGATTATTCTGACTATATATATATAAAGAAAGAAATATATTATATATATTATTTCTTTCGATAAAAACTAGAATATATTTTGTATTTAATGTTTCATTTGTGTAAGTAATTGGAAATTTGGGATAAACAATGTAATGCTTTAATACTACATAATAATTTCATATTATATTTGATATATTAGATATGTTACACGATATATGTTACATGATTGTAATATGATATGTATTATATGATATGGTATGATCTGATATATACCATATGTTACAGTTATACATTGATATTCTATATTGCAACGTATTTTGTATCAATTAGAAAGTATTAGAAAATTGATAAAAATATTAATAAAAATTACGCTTTCCTGTCAGTACATTATAAAAATGCTAATATTTGCTCCCAGAAATTGATTATAAAAGTTAATTATTGATATAAAATTCATCAAGTAAAGTATATAAAGATTCCAGTAAGTTTCTTTTCTAAAGACGCTAGTAATATTTAATTGAATTTATATATCCTGTAAATTTGATATATATTACTAAATTTAAGTAAAATGTAATTGAAATTAATTTATAGAATTAAAATAGTAATCAGTACCAACGCGGGGAAAAATGTCTTGTGCGTAGGAAATAGATTGCAAGATGAAGAGCAACACGCGGTACAAACTACGAGATGCAATGCAAACACGATACGACGCGAATCTGCAAAAGCAATTTGAATTTGCCGAGAGAGAATTTAAATTGCTTTCGAACAGTCTGAATTACAAGGTAGCTTCAAATTGTCTTCTAGCAATTCACATCCGGTTTGCATGATAGAATTCATTTCTAGTACATACAATATTAAAGTGAGAAATTTGACGATGTCGCGTCGTATCGTTGCGAATAATTCGAACGTATCGTTGCAAACTATGTCATAAAACTTCAGAATGTGTTCTCTTTTTTCTAAGAATAAAATAGACATACGCTAATAATGTACAAAATATAAAAAAATGATAATTTTTTATATTGTTGTACACTAGTTTTCGAATTTCCGATAGTTAGTGATAATAATTAGTAATATTTCGTAGTATTTCATATAACTTAAAAAAATGTTTCAACTAATAATAGAATATTCAGAAGAAACAATTTCCATCCTGTTAAATGGATTGGTGTTATTATCTAAAAGTACGATCTAACATCACCTCTTTTCATCACGCTATTTCTATTATATTTCAATTCGATCAAAATTTGATTTTGTTAAACTTTGATTAAATGCGAATTTTATATTCGATGAAATTTTACGACGAAAAAAGAATATGTATTATATTTATTTTATATTCTAGAACAGGTTATATAACATAATGTAACACTTATTAGTTTTTGTACATAAATGTGTTACGCAGAATTACAATGTATAATATCTTATTCGTCCCTAGGTCTGATAAATTGACGATGATACACGCTATGTTTGAGTTTATACAGACTATTTATACATACATGTGTTATTTAAATGGAGATTCATATATTGCTTAGTTATTAAATTTTCTTTAGTCACGTGATGTTTCGAATTATAATGTTTGGTCTGAATGATAATATAATTTGAGAATGAGATGATGAAAAGCTGAGAGGAGGAAGTGAGAGAGTATGCTTCAGGGTGAAACCCGTCAGTCCTTCAACCTTGTTGTGACAACTAGGTCTATAAACTCTGAACGCTTACATAGTTGGTGATTTGCAAAGGAAAGTGTTGGCAGCCACGAAACAGGTGTCTCGTGTAGCAAACTTTCCCTGCAGATATGCATTTAATCCATTCTATCTAATAATAAAGCAATGCCTGCGCTAATCACAACTAGCATTACGTGCGTGAATAAGTGTACATAAAATAAATATTTATTAAAATCGTTGAAAATAATTTTAGTTTTATTATGTTGCCTATATTCTCATATCTTGGTAAAAAATTTATCAATCTGCAGTTATTAACTATTTATCAATCTATAGTTATTATGTCGTATAAAGTTGTACTTTTCTCTGTGATTAATGTACCCTTGAAGGTAGACGAAAATTACGATAAATATTATCATCATAATTCTGAAGCTTCATTTGGTAACAGCAAGGGAACGGATATAAAGAAAGTAGCAGCTAGTTGATTAGATTTATTACACGCAGTAATGAAAGGACATTGGTACGTGAAGTGATGAAGACGGCAAGTCTATTAGGAAGTCAGGAGTCGTTAAGCTAGGTTTAACATACGTGTAACTAATGAGTCTGGTTTTATTTCGCAATAAATAAAACCCTAGTTACCCGTGAGATCCTCAATTTACTTGTTAAATAATGATAAATGACACTGACACCTCAAATAGATCTTGGAAATAAATTAAAAATATAGTATACTGTTTTACTAAAATGTGTTAACAGTCTGTATAGCAAAGAACATGATCTTGAAAATATCCTAATAATGGAGCAATGCATATAATTTAGTGTGCAATATTGTGTATAAATACACTATAAACAAATAAATCTAAACGATAGAAAACTTTTGAAATTAGAAATAAATTGAAAGTCTGTTATCGACGTCGGAACCATAAGTTCAATTAAAACGCGCGATATTCGATTTTGTCATGCGGGACTACTATGTCATAATATAGAAAAACGAAGCAAAATGCAATAAAATCCACGATAAAATTCCGATGGTTTTGTCGCCAATTTTCATTGACTATTCTTGCAAAATCATTTAATCGTGACGAACTCGTTAAAAATTAAATTATGATATCTACTCGCTCGAATCTTTTAAAAATTTGCAATTCTTAAAAGATTATTAATCGAGGCTCCTCTGATCAGAATTCGAATAACAGATTTAATTAAATTCCGTGCCAGTGGGTTTTGATTTTCTGTTATCGTGCTCGCGGATGTGTTCAAACTCTGCACCACTTTCCAGTTCGGTTATCAATACAAAATGGTAAAAATGAAAATACCATTCACGGTATAATTCCGCGAAAGTTTATTCTTTGTTATATTTTACATACGTTGTTGCATAAAATACTTTGTTATTTAATACTGTATAGCTTGACAGAAAATTAATATCTGTAGAATATGTATCTACAGATATATATATATATAGTGTATTTATAAGATAAATATCAGGACGTGTAGATTGTCCAAAGTTATTCACCAAAGGTTTAACACAGTTTCTGCCTCTCATTTGTAAAACAATTCCAACTTTGCTTCTTACACATCCTTTTGAACTTTGAACCTTTTTATCTTCGTATGCCTTAATCCTTATCCTTCAATTTTCTGTCGTCTGTATTTCAACATTTTTGTACTTTGACTCTGATTGTCCAACTTACTTTTGATTCTTATTCTTGAACGTCGTGTCTTTGATTTTTTGAGTTTTTAATATCTAAGCTTCCGTTCTCTAGCTACATATATAAAGAAATTTTTAAGTTCGTCGCTTAAGATTAAATAAGCTTTTCTATCATGACTTCTTAACATAATTATCTAATTACGATAACATATTGATTCGCATAATTTCTAATTGTACATTATATTATATCAAATTACATCTTTTTATGAAAATTCAAAATTACATCCAAGTAAACGCTACAAAAAGAACATCTAACGAAACTCGCTAAAACACCGAATAAACTCGTCTAAAACATTCGACATAGAATATAAAAGGTTAGAATATAAAAAGGAAAACTGTGTTTCCATTTTTTGGAAATTAATTGAAACACGCGATATTCGATTTCATTACACGCCATATGTCCAAATCCGCAAGTGATTGTGTGGTGAGAGGTGGAGAAAAAAAAGGAAAGAACAACAATACATCGTGCTCCCTGACTGAGAAATTTTCTCTACGTGTGGCCAACGAATAACGTTTAATTGCCACGCGCGAAATTGGGACAACGCTGGTTGTCAGCTACGTCTCGTAACGCGATTGCTTTCGTTTCTCATTGCTCTTTACTTTATCCCACTCGTCTGGCCGCCGAGTTTTTTAATTAAACGTGGCTTTTCTGATGTTAGTCCAAAGGTAATTTCATGTGATGATATAGGAAATTCCGTGACCAACCATAGGAAGCAATTCTTCGATTGATTCCGCGTCACTTATTTCCTTCGTCCCAAATAACATGAGTTAACAAAGCCATAATAATTTCAAGTACACATTCTCTATATGCAGATCGATATTCTATGTTATTTAAATCTACATTCATTAATTACTTCCTAATAACATTCTTGATCAGATACATTAATTATTTGCTAATAAGATTTTTCCTTAAATAGATACTTTTTTTAAATAAAATGGAATAAATACGGAAAGTATAATAGGATTATATGGTGAAAATTTAAATGTTTCTTATCATTAAAAATTAATATATTATATATTAATATATTATATGCATAATATATTATAATATTAATTATTATTAAAAATTACAAGTATAATGTAGTTAATTTATGAAGCTATAATTTTGTTCATTTGTTTTTAATGTTAATTGTGAAGATGTCAAAAGTATAGTTACATATATATATAATTAGACTGTAAATATTTATTGTTCATACTATGTGCGTTCTGTGCACTTCGCAACGTGAAATTTTCCATATATGTATAAAAGTCCACAGTCCATAAACACTATTAATATAGCGGCTACCAACTGCGGAAGAATCGTACGCCATTTTAGTTAACTGAAGATTTACGATCTTGAAAAGGAAAAAAAACAATGCAATTCCATAACGACGGTACAAATACTAGGTATAACACGACAGCTGGCCATCAAACGCGTCAGGTAATGTCAGAAAAATTTATATTTTTGCAACGTTACAGTTTAAGAGCATTCTTTATCGTAATTCGTTT
The DNA here is from genome assembly GCF_011952255.1 of Bombus vosnesenskii. Classification (NCBI taxonomy): domain Eukaryota; kingdom Metazoa; phylum Arthropoda; class Insecta; order Hymenoptera; family Apidae; genus Bombus; species Bombus vosnesenskii. Next base: position 1,304,192 of record NW_022882923.1, read on the forward strand.
GTTTTAGTGCAGAACGATTTAGTGACAGCTAAGTACTTACATGAAAGAGAGTTAACGAAGTTCGTGGCGTGGTTAGATAAAGACTCAGCGTGGTAAAGAACCGAGGACAGTGGAAAATCGCAGCGTTTATTTAGAGCTTAGAAGAGGAAGACGAGAGTAAGAAAAGAAAGTATTTAGAAGGAAAAATTTAATAGAAAAGGATCTAGTTCCAAGTTTAAAGGATACACGTATGTTACCAAGGATGTACGATGTGGAAAAGAGTGTCTTAAGAGTGGAGAGACAAAAAGAACAGGAAACTGGAAATATTTAGAGAAAACTGGCAAGTGAAAGCCATAGAAAAAGCAGAACGAAATACTTCTAAGAAAAATACAAGATAGGAATGTGGTGATAATATTACAGTGTAATGTAGTTGTCACGAGTTTATATTTAGTTAGTTGATTAAATTTAAGTTACTTTTGATTATAAAATAGGTGTAGATTAGATAAATTATAAGAAACCGTATTAGTGATGTACGAGATGTTAAAACAAAAAGATTAAACAATTCAAGAGTCAAATCTAATATTGATTTTATCATCCATACTTTCGACGTAAATGGTAATTTTGTACCTCCTTCCATCATTGAGCCGCATATAAATGATTTGTGATACTATCGATTAAGTTATTTACTTTTATGTTAATTCGATTGTTTTAATTTAATTTGTATTCTGTATTTTATTTGTTAAAGACTATTAATGGTACTTGTCCTGTAAAATAGTTAAGAGTTTAATATAATAACAAAAATTGTAGCAACTACTTAACGAATATTTCAACGATTGCATGGTTTCTTTTGAATAGGAGTTTGACAATATTCGGATTAAATTCGAAGTAGATGAAAGTTCTGCAACGGTATGAAATTTTCTTCAGGTTCTGACACTTTGGTTCCCGCACCGTTACAACTAATTTCTAATTTACTTCTCAGAAACTTCAGTTTTATGACACGTAATTAAACCACGAGGAATGGGAGAAATAAACTTCTAGAAACTTCGAGAAATAGAGCCTAGCCATCCAGTTAGGATTTACATTACTCTGCTGAATCTATGTCAGTAACAATCTAAAAACCCAGAACTCTCTATCATTTTACCAACATTACGCGTTTAATTAATAATTTTCTTTGTAAGTTTCTCCAAACAGTTTTTCATTTCCCCTGAGAAACTTGTTTAAGTTGCGTCATTTCTGTAATACACGCGCGATAGGTAGGTTCGTAATTTACCAATTTTCTGAAGAAAGAAACAGTCGAATTAAATGTATAATATATTACTTCATATTTGTTATCAATAGTTTAGCAACTTGTACGTCAACCATGAAGGCTTAACATACTCTGCAGAGTGCAAGCTTCTATTAGAAAATACTCGGTGTAGAAAGATGCATTAGTGAGCTAAACAATGAATAAGGGAATAATAAAGTCAAGCATTGTTCAACATCGGCCAGATATTCGTAGGGAGTATATAATTCTTGTATAGTTTATCGCGCGCTCCTCTTCGTGGCACGCGTTGTTTCACAGTTGTACCTGATTACCTGTTGTTGACGTGCGTGGTATAATGAAGTGTAAACAGCTAGAAAGAAAAATGAGCTCTTTTACTGCAGCGAAGTACTTTATTACCAGGCGCGACGAGCCGGCAGGTGTAGTCGTGCATTCATTGCATCTATGCGCATCCGGCAAATAGTAGAAAATTACATGCAGCCCGTGGTGCACTCCAGCATATCTCTCGGCGTGTTCGTTAGCGTTTCAACGTTTAAGCTAAAATACAATCAATCCAAATTCTCGCGTTCCATTTCTGAACGATGTCGTCATTTTAACGCGGCGACTGGATAAAGTATTAATGAGATGCAAAGACACAGACATGTAGCGTTCTTTAATAAGAGTTGATAATTGAAACTTTTCGGAATTACAACAAAGCGCTGTAATCATAGTTAGAGCACAAGATGTTATTCTGGAGATAAACGTAGTTCCTCGTAATTTAAGAACCGTTATATAATAGTGGGTGATTCATTTATTTGCGTGTTTGGTTAGTTTTTTGTTAGAAGTAGTTAAATTTGCATGGGTGTGATGATTGAACGATGGCGTATTGATGTAGTCGTTAGGGTACTGTGATTAAAAAACAAGAACAGAATGATTTTTAAATACGAAGGATAATGACAGCTAAATAAATTCGTATATGGTTATGGTGTTAAGGAGAAAATGAACAAGTATTTAGAATGCATTGAATCGATCACTCAAATATTTACTGATATATTGGAATAATTTAGCAACTTTTAAATTGTAATAACTTTTAAACCAATAATTTCAAGTTTCAAGATATAACTATCTTTAGTATTATTAAGATTATTATTTGTAATTTGAATTCAATAGGATTCAATAATACGAATTGACTAAAAGGAAATTAGTGATGAATGTAGTCCTTAATGTGTCAATCACAAAACAGATATCGTTTTGCAGTAGAATATATAGATGGGCATTCAATCACGATTTACGATTCCGGGTTAAAATGGGTATCCCCGCAGACATTTAGCTAAACTTTCGTCGTTATTACCGAGGATTCTTCCAACTTTGAATAGTTCCATCGAGATATTTAAAATTCGATTCTTCTGAAAAATGGGAACATTTGCGGGCACAGAGTTCATTCTTTATCGCCGTTTGAATGTATTTTACAAGTGTACCATCCGGAATTTAGTTATACGACTTATTATGTATGTCTACGGCGCTAGATTCAAGAACTTTTAGAATATCAACATTACCCATCCTTATCTTACAGTTCCTATGCCAAAGTTTATGATATTAACGATATCGAAAGATCTTTAAGTTTGCACAATTGAAATTTTGTCCACTAGAGAAAGATTGTCGTCTGTTATAGTTCCTTAGTTCAATTTGAAAACTAAGGTTTAATAATTTCTATGAATAAATTAATTCAATAAATTTTTTTTAGAGTTATTAGTCGAAGTATCTTATTATTGTCACTATTCAATTGAAAAAGATGTTTAGTAAAATAATGGGAATATAAAGCATACGATACAGACCATATCCGAAAGAATAGAATTGTCATTTGAGCAAGAGAAACATAAATGTGAAACAAAAATTATTCGAATGTATAACACCTTATTAGTAAACTTATTAGTAAACTTTATTGTATACTTATAATATATATTATAACCAGTACGTTTGATTTTATTACGACACAAATAATGTAGAAAATTTTAGATGGTCCTAATACACTGAGCAAGGATTGCATTGGATCGTAATACATGTTCTCAATCGTGTCAAAACAATAACTCGTTTTATACGCTTTTTGTAATGACGTTATTACATTTATGGAACTCTTAAACATTATTTCATCTTATTGTTCGTTCTTTAACGAGTTAAATTATTTCGAGTAAAAAGTTTCGTCCAATCGTACACTATCTGAAAAACGTTGCAAAAGTAAACGAACAAAGATTATCGTAGACACGAGCTAATATATGGCGATGACTTCGGAAATGTTTTTACTTTCTCTTGAAACCCTACCGCTGGAAAATGGGAACGTCTGGGGCGATGTGATTTCGAACTGGATTGGAAATACATTCAGATGGTGCTCCTTGAAGTTACAGAAATTCGTTTCCTTTCGAATAGTCGAGGAAACTTTCGGAGGGAGGCATTGCAAGTTTAAACGATGTATAGCATAGGCTATGGTTCATTATATTAGCGGAGGAACTCCATTCAATTTTTCAAAGACATTGAAAAGAAGGAGCACGGTGAACATTCGCATTTCTCCGCGAAAACGACGTGTTTCCCCTGAATACCAAGACGCTGAGCGTATCTTTATGGGTCGATTACTGGGATAACAAAGAAATGTTTGGAGATGTCGTGACATTTGTATTAAGTAGAATCTCGCTTCTGCTGCGCGATAGCGAATAATTTCTCGTAGAAGTGGCTTTGTAAATTGCAAATAACAGAAAGCAAGTTACTATAACTCACCTAACGAAATATTAACCCGTAATATTTTTCCGCGTTTAGTCTTCATTTTAGATGCATTTCCATAAAATTCTTACTTTTCACAAGTTCTCGGGGATAGCGGAGATAATACGCAAAAATATTTTAAACATTTCGTAATATTCTGTTTGTTAAATTAGTTCTTACCGCGAATAATAAAGCTCCATTTCCACGAAGAAAATAAATAACCAATGGATTATAGAATAATCTTTAATATTTCCTTCATTTCAGTTAATTGACGATTATAATTAATGGTACATTATGTGACAAATTTTTAACAGTAGCATATTAAGATGTACGAAATAAAAGAAAGAAGATTACGAATATTATATTTTTATTATTTTAGTTTTGCGTAATTAGTATTTATGTCAAAAGGTAATTACAACAAAAAGATGGAAGTCCTTATAACAGAAACATGAAAGTCGTTGTTCTAATAAAATAACAATATAAAAATATTTGAATGTTTTATTAAAATATTAAAATATAATATACTTTGAATTAATTAAAATATCTTAATATAAAAACCTATGGATATTTCATTAAAATATATATTTGAATACATGAACGAAAAATGTAATTAATTCTAACAATGTATACGAAAAAAGATTAATGGAAACAATATTATGAGAAATATTTCTTATTTTGTTACTATTCGGGTTTTCTGTTCTGAAAAATTTAATAATCGAGCATTTGATAAAGTAATTTCAAATCGATCTAACAAACCACTCAGATGGAAATAACGGGTCCACCAATGCTCTAGAGGCGATGTTATGAAGTAGGAAATGTTACTGGGAAAGTTTGTTTCAAGTCAGTTTCATTGAAACATAACGTAAAATAGTAGAGGCTTGAAGGAGTAGTTAATTGATTTTATCAAGCTTCCAAAGCTTTTGCGCTAGCTGACGTGCGAAACGGGAACGTTTATAAGCAATTAAATGAGTTCGTGAGATTGCAAGGCTTTAAATTAATTAATAAAACAAAACAAAAAAAAAATTGCGAACCTGAAATTGTGTTTGACAAACACAGAATATTCTAACTTTAGATTATTTTCTCCAATAGGCGATATGTGATTTAAATACACACACATATATATATATGTACATTCTTGAATTCTTAACATGTAGTATAATAATAATTAGTAAACTAGAAAAATAAAATTAGCCTTATTACTATCCTCATAACTTTACAATCATTAAAATGGGAACATGTATATCGATAAAAATATATTTAATATTTAATGTATAATAAGTCGTAGGTATACTTAATCCTGTAGATGGACATATTATCCAGTTCTCAATGTATAATTGACATTGATAAATGATACTTTATATCAGATTTCATGTTGCGTTTATTTATATCTGGGAAAACTCAATATATCGATTGTCGGTATTTCATAATCAACGTCAAGGCTGTTCTCCATTACACGATGAATGTATTATTTATGATTATAATATACATTCATATGATAATGTCGGCTTTTACAGTAAATGGTACTAATCATTACAAATTTATTAATTAATGCATTACAAATTTTTCTAGGATATTTGCTAAGATGATAAAGAACTCTATTCTCCTTTTCTTTTCTTTTCACATTTGTTCGAAGCATTCTTTTCCATTCTGCATAGTTGAACAGTTATAACGAGGAATTTTTCTTTTCGAGAGAAACTTCAAGAAGCTGCATAATGTTAAAATAAACGTGAAATAGATACACAGGCTTACGAAAATATTCGAGCGCTTGTAGATGGCTATATACTAATTTTTTATTAAATATACATATGTTCACAATAAATATTTTATAATTTCTATATACATTGGTTCCAAATTTGACCAATATAATCATGACAGTCGTTTCACGATACAATGTACATCAAGTACTTATGTACCATACATTTTTCTTCATTAGAATAGAAAAGATATTTTTAATATATATATTCATAAAATTATTCACTGTAATACGTACACAATCACACACCAGTCGGTTATCAAAGATAAACATTTTCAATCGTAACGATTATCCGATAAGATCATTAATCGCAACAATCTGCAACGATACGTGGTACATTATAACGAATCGGATCTCTTCGAATTTCGAGACCCAGTTTACGCAGATTATCCCGAAGGAATAGTCGATCCACACTCGGAGTTGAGCCCAAAATCGCTTGAAACGGAAACGAGGATTTACGTGAGTACACTTGATCGAATTTGCCCAGCATCTTCGGCTGCGCTTCCCCGAAACGTTATTTAACAGGTATCGCTTCCCTGAAACTCAGCCCACACCTCGATGCTTGCTTTCTCCCCAGTCATCCCCAGGATCAGGCCAAGCGACTTTTAGAGAACCAGCCAGAGTATCGATCCCTCTCCTCTGCTTCTCCTTGAGAAGTTTGACACCGTAAACCGGTTTAGCGAAAAATGGCTTAACTTCAGAGTAGATCAGTCCCATAACCTTTCCTCCAGGATCATTATACTATCTTAGGAAGAATTGATTGTGATTTACCGTGACCGGGGATTGCGCGTTCTTTGATCCCGTAATTGAGTCACCATCCGTGTCTGTTGTTCGGAAGAAAGAATGTCCGGTATGGTATTTCAAGCCGGAGAACTACTCGGTTCTAGAGGATTGGTGACGCTTAATAGCAGTAACTTTTCAACGATGCTCTTGTTCTCGTTTGGTGGGATTCGAATGCACCCGGTAAAACGATAACATTGTAGAATCGATAGTATCGAATATACACTTTCGTTCATAAGTATTGGGATACAACTATTAGAGAATTATTAAGCCGCGTATATTCGTTACTATCGAATATAGATGTTTCTGTTCATAAGTATCAAAACATTTATAATAAAAAAAAAAAAAAAAAAGAAACGAGATGTACTTGACAAATCATTAGAGAATGATTAAATTGCGTATATTCATTTGATAGCACACTTTTCGTATTTCTCGTGTTTCCCTCGTTCTTTGCTCGATTTTTATGCGAAACACGATTTTCAAAGATTGAAGATAATTTCGATATTGCTCTCGATTCTTAAAATACTTTTATAGAAATTTTATTCCGAATAACTGTCACGAGAGAATTTGTGTTTCGGTTACGATTCCTATATATCGGATTTTATATTGCTGTTAGATTACATTTTCGAATGGATTTTTATACCGGGTTCAATAAACGAAATCCTATGTTCCGCTGAAACCTGTTCATTTATATATTTTTTATTGCTTTTTAGTGTACAGTTCCTTTAAATATGTACAATCACGCCAATAAATTTCGCCAAATAGTACATAAAAATTTTATAAACGAAGCACATGAAACAATCATGAAATGTTTAAATATTAGGTATCTAACCAGAGGATAGTCAAAAGCGTACCTTTAAATAATACATTTTGATTTAAATCGATATCTCGACTGATTCTGAAGATGTAGCACTATAAAGTACAATACGACTCTAAAACTATAGAACTATAAATGACAATCTGCAGCTGTTTAACCTACACTTTTTCCAGGAAATGCGTATGTTTAGTAGTAGTAATGGTAAGAAAAATGCAGACACTGTCACTGACCAACGCGCTGTTAAAGCTGTGAGTGTGTGACAGAGATAGCCATAAAGAGTTATTAAAAAATTCAGTTCTTTTCAAGCGACGCTATCTCAGCAACAGAAGGTTGTACCGAAATGAAACAGAAAGAATTTTGCAGAGGAAGGTTTGTTCTCTTCGAAAATTCTAACTAGATTTGAAGATGTTTATTGGTTTTGTAACAATAACTGTATAAACTTTTAGTACTTTTAGTAGGTGTCGCACGTGTCTTTAAGATTTATTGGAATAAATATATATATATTTTTTTTAACAATACCGTTTATAATAGTATTGTTAACAGTTCTTATATTAACGATGATGTATTTAAATTTTCAAAATTAACTTTATGAAATTATTTAAAGCTATATCTTACAAAAATATTGTTTACGCAAGAGTTTTGTGTGTGAACTGTCTTTATATATTAAAATTATCTTCTGGGTTAAATTTACCAATAAAGGCAATAGCGCTCATAAAATAGAATCAAGTATCGTTTTTCTTATTTTTACGTGAAAATACACGTTTTAGAAAACGTTAGTTTAAGATTTTCTCAAAGCGATAGACCGAAAAATACGTTTCCGAAGTAGCGTCAGTTTCGTGGCATCGGTACGGTACGAACGACTGACAGAAAATCTACAATGTTTTTCAAGTTTCCTATCAAAGTTTGAACGAAGCATTCCGCTTTCGAAAACGGAGCGCAGTTTCTCTAGTCCTATCGAAAAGATAAATCGACCTTGCACCAGTGTAACAGGAAATGTTACGTTTCCTTGACATTTGATGGATACGAATGGCTGTAATTTCAATCTTGAACGCCGCTGCCATGGATGGTTATCCTGAAATTGTTCCATGAAATAAGAAATCTAGACACGATGAAATGTGATTCAGCATTCAACAATCTATTACGATCGATTCATGATTTTATATAATTGGAATGACTGTAAGGAATCGCATCCAATTTATAACGAAAAATTTAATATTCAATATATTAATCATTATATTAATTATTAATTCTCTTGTTTTTAAATGTACTCTCTCTATATATATACTTTGTAGAATTAGTTATGCAAAAATAATTAATTATTCCCAATTTGAGCTGTAGATTCCTTTCCTTATAATATTCTATATTTAACGTTGTACAATCTGGAATTTGTAGGATGGACAGGTATTCAATGAATATCCAATTCATAAATTTTAGAAACGAAACTAATTTTGCAATTACCGGCTGCCTAATAAATGAAACATAACTACAATGAAAGTATTAATTGAAATCGATAGTGTCATAGCATAAACGAGGTCTCTATTAATATTTATTTCATTTTAATATATATATATATATATATAATTATAGATAAATTATCAATTATAAATTAAATAATTTCAGTACATTTATATTTATAGTTTCTATTATAAATTTTAGTTATAATGTAGATTGATGATGATATAAAACATAAACGTTGGTTCCTGAAATTTCGAGTTTGTGATTTTTCATTAAAAGATTAACCAACAGGAAAATGCCGTCGAGAATGTTTCAAGAAATATTACTGTATATTATTCACGACATACAACAAGGGAAATAGCAGACAAAAAACTTTTTTTGAACAAAAGTAAGCCATTCTAGAATTATTCTTGCAGAGAAGAATTATTTTAAAAAGAAAAAGTAAGCTTGATTCAAATAGGAATTGTAAAAAGCAATGGATAAATGGATTCCGTATATTGTGAATATAGCCAGATGGCTATCCTAGATAGCTATCGCAAAGAAATATGTAAAAAGAATCCATTCTCAAAACGTATCTTTGTTTTTGATGAAAAGTTAGATTTTGCAGCAGTATTTATTAACGTACTATAAGAATATTGTTGCTGCTATTATGTAATATTTTCATAATATTGCTATGATAAATAATATGCTACGACTAATAATAATATTATAATATTTCCTAATATTAATATACGGTATTGAATAATACTAGCGTTTATTAATCGTAGTGTCTAGTTACAGCACTCTTGTTATCTGAATCTACTTATCTGAAGTTAATCTTCTATTGTTATAAAGGAAAAATCCATATGTAATGAGAAAAACCAATGAATTTCTATTATGGCGATGCTTGTTTTTCGATAGAACGTTTTCGATATGAACAGAGTTCTACCATATAATAACTGAAAACCGTTTCACGCGCTTCAACAATGGTTCAATACAGGTGAACATGCAAAGTACATGCTGAAACCACCTAGTGATTGTTTAATGGTCATGTGCAGAATCTATCCGTTCCCGTTTACTAACCTGAGGCTACAATTACAGAAGAAACGTATTGTAGGCAAATGTACGGAATGTGTACGGAATTAATAAAGAAAAATAACCGTTAGTAAATAACGAGAAATGAATATTTTCACTACAACGTAAGATCTTATATTTAAAAAGAAATGACCATATATAAGATGTTCAAATATTAGGATACGAATTTTTGTCATATCGTCATATTCCTCTGATTTTTATGAATGACCAATTTTTATTTTTTCAATTGATATATAAATCTGGTATTGTAAGATTAAGTAATTATCGAGAGAATTGTATCAAAGCGCAGAGAAATAATTTTGGTTAATCATCATACAATGATTGTAGATAGTACAATCCGAAACATCATGTTATCCAAAATAAGTATGAAAACATTATTTATTATTTACATGTCATATTTACAAAACTAACATACACGCGAAATTATTTTCTTTTTTAGTAATAGAAACGAATAATTTTCATAAAATTTTCTGTACTTAAACCTGTATATTTTTATATTAAAGCAATCAGATTTTTTGACATTTCCATAAACCGTATAAATCATCGCATTTGTTATTTACACTCTTTCCTTTGCATTCCACGTGAGTAAGTACGTAATTACGTGAAAATACTCGACCCCTAGAAAATTAATTACTACGTTCCCGCCTAATGGAATTCTAAATAATTTTGATTGATGAATGGTTCTGTGATGATGAATTTTCCTCTCGAATCAGGAACCGTGTCAATCCTTCAAGATGTTACGTAGGAGGTTAGAATCGTGCGGACGAAATTCCGAATATCGATTTGTAATTTGGCACACTGGTCTCAGTGACACGTGGATATTTCATCGATATCTCAGAGCTGGATATTAGCTCTGATTATGGCCAATTGTTCTTACCGTGAATGTATATCGGTTTATCCCTTCTTCATGTTTGCGTTCGTTCATGATGAATTTGTCGAAATTACGAATCGTGAAAGTTCACCAGACCTTTATTAAAACTACCGAGAATAGACGTTTGTATTCGTCTACGCCAAACTATTGTTATACTCTTTCTCGGCCCGGCAAATCGATAATCGTTCGCTCCATTGATTTTATTCGATGAGCACGTATGAAAAAGATAGGAAAAGGACGTTTACTCGTAATAAATATCGTGGATCCCAAATTTATCATCTCGCTCAATTGACTTTTACGAGCCAAGAAATGCTTCAACCTATCACGATTAATCTCGCGATTAATTAAGTACAAAAGATTCCTATAAATACAACGAATTAGAAACTAAATTATTGACGATAAGAGCTCTTGTCTCGTAATTACACGTATCTATATTGTCTCCGATTTAATGGTAAATCTGTAATATATTGACTTGTTATGTTCGCGGCTGCATTTCTAAATTATTGACAATGGCTGTTCTCTCTTAAAAGTATTTACTTTAAAATAAGAATAAGAAAGAAATTCTTAAATACATTATTTATTTGTTAAGAGTTTCATTTAAATATTTCTAAAATATTGATATTTTCCCTTTGGGAGATTTCATTAATTAATCTTTAATTAGTATTTTTGTTGCGATGTATTTTATTAAGGAATGCAAAACGAAAGTTCAATTTGATTAGTTTTAAACCTCGTTTAAGATTGAAAATAGAATTAAAATGGTAGACAGAATGAAAGCAACGTGCGGATAAAATTGTTTAATAAAATCAAAAGATGAAGTTTCCTGTTGAATAATTTTAAATATTGACTTTGAGAACTTTAAGTACACTGTTTCCACTGAAATGGATTAAATATAAAGAGTCTTTTAGTGTGAAATGTTTTAGTTTTAGCAATATCCGCTCAATCTTCTGAGAATATTCAGCTTTAAAAGCACGTAAATGTAAGGCTGCGTCAAGAAGGAAGATTCATAAAGGATGTAAATTATAAAAGCGAGGAATTCGGTAAACTTATATACTTATATAACTTTGAAGAAATATAAATTAGTTTCTAACTGAATAATACACTCGAAGAAGATATTTTATACATGAAGTAAAGGGAAAGAATAAAATAAAATTTCATTGTATTTAATCTTTAAACTTATCTAATATACAGGGTGGTTGGTAACTGGCGGTACAGGCGGAAAGGGGGTGATTCTACGCGAAAAAAGAAGTCGGAAATATGGAATAAAAATTTTCCGTTTGAGGCTTTGCCTTCGAGAAAATCGACTTTGAATTTTCGCTCGGTACGCGTGCGGTACGTTATAATGAATCTCACTGTAGATCGTTGTCTCGATGGAAATAGTTTAAAAAAAAAATTTTTATTCTATATTTCCGACTTCTTTTTTCGCGTAGAATCACCCCCTTTCCGCTTGTACCACCAGTTACCAACCACCCTGTATATGATTTTAAGAATATAGCAGAGTTATTATCTTGAAACATTTACTTTTGGTTAAATTACTGACAAGCATTAAACTTTTTTAAAAAAGAAATCAATTTACGAAAAGAGTTTTTCATATATCTACTTTATGTTCCTAAATATATTAATTCTATTAACTATTTACAATTTATATCTTGTCTTTCATTCAATCTCTCAATCTCTCATTTATATCTTATTTATTATGCGTACATTTTTCTAACACATTCGTTTAAAATCACTTTTATTTTTTTCGACGATATAACATGCCATAAGAAAAATTATCTTTCTCTATGCAGTAAATCATCGATCCCGCACGTTTGTTGTGGATATTGAAATATTTGTTAGCATTGCGGTTTCCTTCGTGTTTTCCATACTCTGTAGTCTTCCTCAAGGAGACCTAACTTTATGCGACAGTGAATCTCGCGATTCGATGCAGTACCGCGTAATTTACATTCTATAAAGTGTGAAATCCAATTTTACGAACCACGTCGTATGCGCTAGTCGCCTCCTTTGGTCGATATATCCGGCGAAAAATATATTTTCTAGAAGACTTTAAAGATGTAACGCGGTAGAAGCCGTAATCTCGGTTACTGCCGAGACGTCGCGACGCCAGCTCAATATCGAGTATACCTTAAAGATCATTACGTATCCGACGGCCATCGCGCCGGTGGTCAGGTATATTACCAGGCACGGAATTCGACGTATCGATTTGCAATTTAGCAAATTGATAACTGCACCAGATGGATAGCCCATTGACTCGATACAATAGAACCAATACCGATGTTAGCGAGAATGCATCACGATTTTGCCTGGTGAGGACGAATAGGAATTTCAAATTTTATCGCAGAACTTGAATTTTCCTGTCGCCGATTTTCCCTTCGAACTGTGCAAAATTGCTAGTTTTCTCGTTGAAATGTAACCTCGTCTTTTATCATTTTATCATTTAGATACGAAGCATGTTTTCTAAAAAAAACCGATGAAACGTCACAATAATATTACAATTTTTAAAATTCTATTATTTTGTCTTTGCCATTTAAAAACCTTATTTAGTATTGTATATCGAGAAACAAACTTTATTTTTAATAGTATCAAGTGCATATATGTGTATACTGTTGTGTAATAACAGGAGGAACAATCGGATTATTTTCTCGTTCATTGTGTATTGTCACTGCTACTGAGATATTGAAACACACACACACACACAAAAAAAAAACTGTCGAATATATGTAAATTACGAGTGCAACAAGCTTGAATCCGGAAGCTCGAGTGGACAACTCTTCAATATTCCGATAACGAGTGATTTGAGCATTTGTATCACAGATAACTGAACATTTACAGTTCTCATTTACAATATACTAAATAGCTGGAGTCCTCTTTTATCAGAGATTTAAATTGCGAATTGTTGAAATACTTGGAAAATAAAGTGAAAGATTTTTTACGTAGGAATTTGTATACTTAACAATAGAACACAAAGTTTTAATATTTTATATATTTAGAACTTTTAGATATCAATAAGATATTAATTATTAGCAATGCGCACTCTTTTAATACCCAAATCATGTATTGTAAATTACAATAAATGATGTTATAAATATATATTACAAATAATATTTGACAAGACCAATAAATATAGATATACTTAATATATACTTATATGTATAATTCAGAATAGACGTTACCAACATGTTAAAAAATTTCTAAATGAAAAGTTACTAATGCAAGTACAACTTATTCTATTATTAAACATTTATTATTATATATATTTTACTATTAAATCTTCAAATCTCTTTACCAAACTAAATTTGTTAAAAGTTATATGCGCTATGATGTATTTATAAAATAGTATACATATTTACAATTCCATTGTTCAATTAATTTTAAACAAGTAACTTTCATGCACATTGGTAAGTAGAAAGAAAGCGGTGATAGGTTGGAGATTCAGGAAAACCAGACAGCAGGAAGAACTTCTGAAGAATGGTCGTTTCCTTTTGGCCTTTTTCTTCTTCCTCGAAGACAAACAGCTTCAGTTTGTGTACGACAGCTACTGTATTCGTATTCCGTATCCTTCCACGCATAACACTTCCCTGTGTCTTTTCTGCATGAGGATTATCTCACGAGACGTTCTTTCATACAATTAAATAAGTTATGGCTTATTCGTCATATACGAGGCATTCCAATTTATTGTAGTTTTTGAAATTTTAACGCTACGACGTATTTATGGACGTATAGAAGTATATATGGAAGTAATTGATTATAGATCTCTGTTATTCTAATAAACTCGCTCTATTGTTTGCTTATTCTTCAGCGTAGAAACATTATTCTCGATGGATTCATTTATATTCCCATTCTCATGTGAAATAAAACACAGAACTGTATAGACATTTGTGAAGAATGTTATTTTCATTTTACACTGCAAACAATTCTGCAGTAATGAACACTTTATATTAGTTAAAAATATTTTTTTGTTTCCACTACACATAACAATATTCTATGGTCTATATATTTTCACTGTTATGATTCCTATGCTGTCTACCTTTTATCATCATGAAGATAAAATTTTCAACTTTAATCTTGGCTATTGAATAAACTTTTATGATTTTTATCGTTGCACATTTAAAAAACCATATTTTCGTCACTTTATGATTAATTCTTAATTGTGCCAGAATTACCTAACCGTGAATTTCTATAATTTATCGAATAAAGCATTCATGATTAAATTGCGGATTTTTGTGCATTTCTGAAAAGCTTGAAAATGTAGGAATGCACAAAATGCACGTAATATGTAGAAGCACATAAAATATTCAAAGTACTTTTTATAATATTTGCTAGGTAAAATATTTTTCAACTAAATATCCATTTCTTTAATTACATTCATAAAAATATAATTTTGCATAAATATCCGCAGTTTATTCATGATACTGACATAAGATTCCCATTATATTCCTTCCATTTCTACTCCAGCAGTCATCTCACGCATTTATATACCACTTATACACTCCAAAACAGGAAAACAATTATCTTTGCGAGAAAATAAAACACTGTACACAGTCGTTCGTAGCATCAGTTAGGCCAAAGGCCAGAATGTCAGAGCAAGCACGCTGTAACTTTAACGCGAAGCATGATTCAAATATGTGGCCTATAAATTCATTCGCGTTTTCCCTTTTCCGCATTCCCTCCGGTTTGATCTATACACCAAACTGTTCTTTTAAATCTTCCCTTCTGGCCCGTTCCTCGCCCATTCATCTCTTCCTCATACGCCGTGATTTCTTTATCCTTCGCGAGTAGTTTACTGCAAATTGAAATGGATTATTCAGACAGCTGGTTTTCATTTCGTACTCTATATTTCTCGAACCCTATTCCTTTCTTTTTCTCTCTCCCTCTTCTGACAGCTTACAAAGTAAAGAGCGATATCGTTGTTTGGAAAAAGGATTTCAGATGGAAGTAATGGTAATCCCGAAGATTCCCTTTCAAATGTGGCTAAAGTTCAGCAAGAATCAGCAACGGCTTATCGGGGTTATGACACACCGGAACCCTGTTACCAACTCTATCTCTCCCCTTCGCAACTTTTCTTTATCATGTGAATGTGAAATCACTCCCTATCCTGTATATACGTACCTGCTTTTCTATGCAGTAACCGTGCTATAGATTTCTAGAGATGTCTTCGCTAACTCTAACTATATATATTTATTGATAAAATTTATTTACAAAGAAGGATGAAGTAAAAAATGGCCAATTTTCGCGTAGCTCAGCCACCAAAAATATTTGCAGAACGTTATTCTATGGGTTCCAAAGAATTATGTAAGCACAATTTTCTATTGTGATTGGTGAGTTGATGTGTTTGGAAAGTTGTAAAAAAGGTAATTAAAGTATGAAGTGAACAGAGCGAAAAATTGGTGATCGTCAACTTCGAGTCATCATAACTTTGTAACAAATGAACCTATAGAATGACGTCCTATAAATATTTGTGGTATCTGAGTCTACACAAAAATTGGCCGTTTTCTACCTTCTTGCTTTATATTTTGTCAGAAGACAATTAAGAATTATGCACCAGTTTTAATCTACCATAAGAGTAATATTTAAAATAAATTCGATTTTGCATATTAATGGAATAAATATGTTAAAAATTTGTTACGCGGGTACGATATATGTAATTAAAACTAAAATGCTGTCCCACAGAATCTACTTAATTAAAGCGTTCTATCTACTACTTTTTTAATTTTCCAAGATGAAGTGCTGCGTGCCTCCGAATCACTAATTATCATTCTATAGATTTCTCACTCGCACTTTTTCCATCACACCCAATTTAAGTGCCTCAAGAAAGCTATGAAGGTCGTATTATGCCACAGCCGAATAGCATTATCTCAACTAGACAATCTTTATAAATATGACGTTGCTAAACAGTACGATAATTCTTTAGTCCTTTGATCATCACTCGAAGTTTGTCTTCACTACAAATAATTATCTTATAGCACTAAGAAAATGCGAAAATCAAAACCGTACGAAGAACGGTACTTTTAACTCTCTCTCTCTTTTCGCAATTACTTTAATCACTTCTACTTTTAACTTTAGATGTGGAAAATTATTAGAGTTTTGTCTTAATTCCTTTATTCTAGAGAGATGCTTTGACAACTCTCTCGTAGCAACACAATTGAATTTACGATGTAAAAACAACATCGTAGCTCGCTCTTAACGATTCGTTTGCGCCGCTCGAGGATCCACTTTGATGCGACGAATCGCTTGTCTCAGTTCCAGAAGTAGCACCGTGAGTCATTTTATCAAAAGTTTAATACAAACGGTAACTTTCTTCGTTATTCTCTTCCTTCCGTCAACATTATTCTCGTATAATGAGGGCCGAGGAGTATAATTTTACGGCGAACACACTCTTATCGCTTACATTCCATTCGTGATGAATTGAAACGAAGACAAACATTGCTACAATTTATGGCAAGTGCCGCGTAATTCGTTCTATGAGTGATGGGATTATTTTATTGTAACGTATGATCGAAATGTGAAATAGGAAACGATCATTGTGCAACATATGCAACAATATATTACTCGTTATTGTAATTTGATACTGTTATGCATTGATGCATACTGGCTTACGAAAGTATTCGAACATACCATACTATTAGTCACATACCCATATTATACCCACTATACCATAGAAAATTTTCACGTCCATATTGCATGTGTTATACGAAAGATTTTGATATTTCACTAACACTGTATAGTGTGATACGATTATCATAACTATATTGGTCAAATGTGAAACCGATCTGAACATTTATATTATTGCAAATTTACATTTGATAATAATTACTATATTGTAGATTGGTATCTTAGAAAGGAGTCTTTTTTATTGCATTGTTTGTAAAAATGTAGGCTGCTTGTTTAATTACATCATCGATTAACATATTTTTTATTGCTTAACATTTAGTTTTATATTATTATACAAGTTATTGTATATAACTACTGATATATGAAAAATCAATTTTTTTCTCTGCACAAATTATATTGTGAACAGAAAGCATAGATTACTTCGAATAAGTTTTGGAGACCATAAGACAATACCATTCCCAGCTTCATAGAACAAGTAGCTTCTCCTTCAAATTTAAGCCAAGACATTGCGTTTTCTTTGAAAGAATGAGAATGCTGCTTCCATTGACAGAATCAGAAATAGCAAATCGTTTGAAAGCAATAAATTAGACTGTTGATGGCAAAATGTCGAACCGCAGTATCGATTCGCGCATTGCTACGAATTACAGGCACAGGTGCACATTCTTCGCAGAAAGCTTGAGATACACGCTATTAAGCAAGTTATGTAATTAGGTTAATAGGATTTGCCAGAATTACTAGTAAGATTAGTCTTTATATAGACGGAAAGCCTCCGAATGTTACTTCTGTGCTTCAGTGAGCTACTTGTTTTCTCAGGCAGAAGTCCAAATTCATTTCAATCTAAGGGAATAGGAAACGACTATAGCGATTCCTCTAACAGAGTTATATGTACTTTACACTTACGGTAAAGAATACGAGTGCTTGGTAATTAATGTCACAATAATATTTCATTAATGTTTGATAAATGTAGTAAGCTCGTCTGACTATGACTGGTATCATTTCAATGTAATACTTTGAATTAAATAAAGGAATAAATTTTAAGAATTGCCACGCAATATATTCTGACGTTTCAAAGGGAAATGTGGAATATCACTATAACAAGATCAGATTTTTTAATTTTCATTTATTAATGTTGTTTTAAGATGAAAGATCGTCAACGAGTGTAAATAACAGAGTTTAAAATAAACATTTTTTATAGTTAG
The DNA here is from genome assembly GCF_011952255.1 of Bombus vosnesenskii. Taxonomy (NCBI): domain Eukaryota; kingdom Metazoa; phylum Arthropoda; class Insecta; order Hymenoptera; family Apidae; genus Bombus; species Bombus vosnesenskii. The sequence continues at coordinate 1,322,720 of NW_022882923.1, forward strand.
AATAATTCGTTTAATTTACTCACGATCAACATAATTCGCAATTATAATTTCCATATCTCTGCAATAAAAGCGCAACGATCCTGATACATAAACATATTTATCAAATGAAATTCATAACTACGATTTCTTAACCTTCTGTTCATTAACATCGAAATTATTTTAAAAATGAAATTCTATATGTATATAGCTTTGGAATAACATCGTTATTGTGGTACACCGGTTCATAAATATAAGTCCCTAATTATTATTTAACGACCTCTGTTTGATAGTTGACCAAGATATTAGAGGCTGGCTACGAAAGTTATTAATAATGGCTCGATGGGCACGCTAGTGGAATTTAATTACGAATAACTTATTCGAAGTTCGTGTTCTTCTATCGGTTCTTTCCTTTTTCGTTTTCCTTCGTTATAGGTATTTTTCCATTGATACCTTTTTTTTGGTGATTCGTTCGTGCAGATCTCGCGTTACACATTCATGCATATCTTAATAATACAACTGTGCCTGTACTCACGGTCGTGCAATAACCAACGACTTTACATCGGAAGACTGGCTCATGCTTGGAACTCGGATCTCCGGTAGTAAAATACGCGGCTTAATTGCTTAATTTCTCACAAGTAAGCCCTCGCTCAGCGTCAAAGAACAAAGGCGAGCACCCGTTACTTTGGCCTTCTTACTTTTACGCGCTATCAACGTTGCTCGTCGCGTGACACTTTAATTATGCTGTCGTGTAAATCCAACTAAAACTAACTTCCACGCTGAAAATTCGATTCGATTGGTAATTAACGTGCACCATGCTAGGGCATTTTCTATACTTGTAGCTTATTCTATTGGATTGCTTGTTTCTGAGTTTGTTCGTCTAAGATATTAAATTCTTTTCAAAACTGGTCTCTTAATTTTAAAGGAAACAGTGACATAAAAGTAGCATTCAAAAGGTAAATCCATTTTATACAACGGTCTCTCCGCAATCACAAAGCCGATACTAAACGATAGAAATTGAGATATTTATGAAATTACTTTTAATTTTATAAAATGTATTTTATTGAGCGCGATTGTTAGAGTGTAGATGTTTGTGTCTTTAAAACATATCGAAGTATGAAAATAGAATATGCGACATATGAAAATTTAATAAGCGAATGAGAATAAGTACATGTATTGAAAATATGATATTACTTGGTTATTGTGATTATAATGTGAATTACAATAAATTATAAACATTTTTCTATACTGGCAGTGATTGATTGATGATCTTCATGAAATAAAATTAATTTATAGTTCGACATATGTTCGTAGTGGCACATGACATGTGATAGGAGCATATTTAAATTTACTTCATTATTCAACTTCCGTTATTATTGATCACCTCACGTAACATTGTTTTAAAATTGAATATTTTCTTCGAAATAATGTTTCATTTGTACAAAATTCTCTTTCTAATATTTCCATTTACTTATCATTAGTAAATAATAATTACTTGGTAATGTGTATATATAGCCGTATGCACTTTATAAATTTGTTCGATGGTCGAGTATATAATATTAGACTTTACAAAGTATAAATATCACGTCTGTATATGAACTATGCAATACAATTTTGTAGTCTTCAAAAAGTTGTGCGACATATGCAAAATAATCGATATATGGTTAGAAACTTTTAGAAAATATCTTATTATCAATTTTCAATAAAAATATACAGAAGTAATAATAACCGATGCAATGTCAATGAATAAAACATTCTTTTTCGTGTTGTTAGCAAATTACATAATAAAATTAAACATTCGATTTTCACATTAGTTCATAATTTAATTAAGTTTGACAAATAAGCGAAATCATAGTTTGTATTACTAAACATAAAACAAATGCCTTAGATTACATATTGTTGTTGAATACAATTCTTTATGTTATCCAAATTGCACGAAACATGTACATATCTCATTGAAGTAATAATTCAGTAGGGAAATGAGTGGATATGTTTGGTCACATAATGAAATACAAATGATAGTGCTTTGGATACAGTTAGCCATAGACAGTATACGAAGAACCCATTTCCCAAGTCTAGATACTTTCCAATCTTTGTTAAGTGTCTACGTATAGTATTACCATAATGCAGATGGAATTCAGTCTTTCTGCTATTTCTGAGATTAAATTGCTTCTACTTCGATTGGAATTCGTAATGTCTTATCGTGAAATTCTATTGCTCCACCTAATCACTTTCTGTCAATTCAAACACTTTTTGCGATCGTGTTGACATTTCCTTCAGTTTACACAATACTATGCGATCTTAATTTATAAGGAACGCGGTATTATAAATGGATCCTATGTCGCAGCATTATAAATAGTACTATAAATGAATACTGGTTCAATTCGGTTCGTTCTATGTTATAGAAATGTCAATTATAAAACTTTCATGTTTACTTAAAAGTAAAGGACAATCGGAGATATACTGGAAATTTTGAATGCATCGAATAGAAACACACAGCTAGGAATTTTCTGATTAACATTAGTGCAGCAAACACAAAGAGTTTATATTATACGATGAAAAAAAATATCATGGAGTTTGGAATGGAAAAATTAGCTTTGTACTTTCTGACTGATTTTGATGCAATAATTAATAAAAAATTTCGTTTTTATAATTCGCATTGTACTCATGCTATGAAAGATTTTGTCATATATATCATGATTTTGAGAATAGTTTCGCTGATAGTAATAGCAATGATAAAATGACATTTAAGCTACTGCAAATATGTCATATATGCAAAGTATCTGCAGGGGGCAATTAACAACATTATATTATCTCTCAAATGTTATTCCATTTACGGCATTGAATGTTACCAAACTTCGTCTCTATTCCATGTTCATTATGTCAATCAAAAGGAATTGTTCGCAATAGCAAATGAAACACGTCACTTTACTTATAATTATAATATTTTGAATAAATTTATTTCAATTACTTTATCATTGTATAAATCTAATGTAAATGCTGTATCCCTTCACAAAATTTTGTTTCTGATATTATAAAAAATCTGTATTTAAATATTCTTTGCATAAATAAAACACTGACACCAGTTAATACATAAACATAATATTTAAATACTTAAATATTCGATGTATTCACTGTTAAATAAAACATGACACTTTTTCCTATCTTCTTTTATTTTTTAACGCCATGCTTTTATGCTAGGATTATTCATCGTTATATCTTATTATCGAATCATATTTCAATTAACTTCAATTTATTCTTCACGAAATCCGTCACTCTTTCTGATCAAGGATGGGGTATTAATAGAGTTCGACGATTTATGGTATTAGTTTATAAACAATTTACGATCTAGGATTTATAGGCCCTTCACATTTTTATGCCGTTTTGGAGAGTTCAACTTCCCGCTCGTTCACGTTGTTTTAGTTTATTTCCTTTCGCGATAGTTCTATCAGAACATATGCGTGAATTTCTCTCTCCTCTCTCTCTCTTCGTGATCCGCCGATTGCACACGAAATAAAAATAAAGTGCAGTTTGTTTTTTCTATGTTGTTACTGATTGATTGACGTGTAACTTTTTTTTATCCTTCTGCGTGTACTCTCTTACCAAAAAGCTAATTGCATTTCCCTTTAAAGTAAAAGGACTAGTCTTTCAACTTCAATGATAAGACATTTTTTGATGTCTCATTGTTAATACATTAAAGTCAATTTGTTATCAAGTTGCGTTAATTGTGTCGTTTGAGGCAAATGGCATTTCTATTTAAGCAGAAAATTAATTGAATTTTTTTCAGCACGACTTTTTATAATTACGTATCCCATTCGTGAAGATTCTGTTAATGGAAATTTGTTTTGTATGTTTAATTTTTCTCTTCTAGCACATCTTGATTGTCCTTATCGCGAAACATAGACACTATCGATGGTTAACGGATATTAAATTCTACACTGCACAGAAGTTAACGCTTCAGTTTTCCAATTACGCTTCAATTTTCCAGTTATACAATGTTGGTATATATTGTGAAATAGGATAACCTTCTAGATACACATTGTTGCAGAATGGGTTTGCACAGAAAATGATTCAGACAATATAGAGTATGTTAATTTTGGAATAATGTCTTGCATCCGTGATCCTTTTCATTCTTCTTTCTTTCTATCCTTCGGTTTATTTTCGGTGAAAATGGATTTTTAGATAAATAAATAGTAATCTTCCAATATTACATTAAACTTTTCTTTGTATTGATAATTTTTACTAAAGTATGAGTCTTTCGAACTTATAGTATAAATTTAAATTTATTATACTTATATAAATTTCTCTTATATTTGCAGATTTCTTTTTTCTTACAAACATTGTATTGGATTTTGTTTCCTTCTGAATGAACAGTACAAAACTGCGTATACATAAGCACACTGCACATGCAAACACGTTATATTTTAAAATTATTTTATACCGTGTTTTCGTTTCACAATAATAAATTAACTTGATGCACGCATAATGCCTACTCTGTATACACTCAATTAAACTGAATAATTGCACTAAAATTGATTAATTGTGTCATTATATGTTTACGAGATCTCTAAGTTATTCTGTAAATTAAATAAATACGTATAAATTGGGCTAGAGAATAATAAGTGAAAAGAAAGAAAAAGCTCAATAAAATTCACAAATTAATGGAATAATTTATATATTAATTAAGTTATGATTTTGACATTATAATGGTGCGTCAAACACCTTAAGATTTTAAACAAATGCCTGGAACTTAGCACGTTTTTCACCAGCATAACGATTAACAAGCGTCTGTACTTCTCGACGGGGAAACATAATTGTTCCAATATATAGTGTAGAAGGCAGCTATTAGTCTGATATATATCTGCATGTATTAAAGTACATGAAGTAATTGATGTGACTTCTGGTGTATAGCATTCACTTTGATACTCTATATAATTCATTGAATGAAATAGTCCTCGGAAGATGTATTAACTTCGTTCGATATACTTATTGTTACGTCGTCATTGACGCAACACCGGGTATGAAGTTTTGATTATGCCACGGTAAAGCTTCACATTATTCTGTTAAAGTCATTTTCAGTGACACTGAATTTGTTACGAAATAGATTTCCTGTTAGCAGTGATTTGACACAGTTTATTATAATATAGTGAAACAATAACTTTCTCTGTCGAATCTAATCTCATTCTTCTTCTTCTTTATATCACAATCTTTATCTATTTTCATGTTTGCAATATATTGATTATACATAAAAAGTCAGATGATCGAATTATATTAATATAATTGTATTGACTGTATATTTATTGAATTTTTCATGAAATAGAATTTTTATCGTTCATAGCTTTCATTCTAAGAAATTTCAGATTCTAAGAATTTTATATTTCGTACAGAATTTATCTTACAAGGAGATAGCAAGAACTGCGAAATCTGGAATGACTTGGCTGCATGTATATTCGATGCTTCAGGTTGATAGTAAAACAACCCCAAAAGGATTGAGTGTATGGTCCTTTGTTCTCGAAGAATTAATCGAGAAATTATGTTCTCGGTGTAGCAACTTCTTATGTTTTAAACGTTCTTATTACAAAAAATTGTAAATAAATTAAAAATTATAAAAATATGAAGGAGCACTATAATAAATAAAAATAATGAAAAATTTATCAAAAAAATTGTAAAAATTTAATATTAAGAAGGAACATGACATTAGTATTAAAAGAATTTGTAAAGTATAAGATTAAAAAAAAAGAAGCAAGCAAAGAAAACAAAGGGTCGTGCCGTCAAAACCTTTTGTTTTGCCATCAACCTAAGGCATTTAATTTCGCAGTTCTTGCTATTTCCTTATTAGAAGAATCACTGAATCACTGAATGTAAATCACTGAATTTATCGTCAGATGACGTATTTAATACACAAATACGAATATGTGCATTCGATGTAGAAGAAGTCTAATGTTGAAAAATGAATTTTCTTAACATTCATAATGTAATTCCTATACGACTGATTTACTGTATTTTGAAAATTAGCTTAAGTGTTACACATGATAGAACGAGGCTATACGAGATTTCCTACATGTTTTCAGTAGCTCATAACTATATTTTGTATTTTCTATCGATATTAATTGCTATTACATCCAACGATCTCCAACAGGAATAAACAAGACAAAACACTACTAACAAGTTAATAACTTCATTGGTAGACGAAGTACGAACTTCTACAATGGCGTGATTTCCCCTTCCTCTCGAAGATAAATTGGTTACGCGTCAATAAAAATTTTTAATTGAGTCTAGACACGATCGTAAATTGATTCTGGCCTAATAAAGAGATATGCTTGCACGCCTCTGGGGTTTCTCGGGGGAAAAGGTAATTTTATCTACACGGCCCATTCACGTTCGTTACCGAATTGTATTAATTGAACACAGAAAGTTCGTTGAAATAAATTCAAAATAATCATAAGGCTTTCATTTCTCGTGCAACAGTAGCGAGAGATCGTAAACATCGCCAAAAAGGAAATTATGTAAGTTTCCAGAGAATCATTTCTTTTACGTTATTTAGTAGTTCACGGTTACGTTTCACTTCAGAGAAACAGCTCTCTTAGTTTGACTAATGTTTTCTACCTGAAAGAACCAGTTCTTTCAGACAGCTTTACGTTCGCAATTTAAGTTTCTTATTTCTAAATGTCCCGATATCGTCCGGTTTTTCGCTACATTTTCACTTTAATTTCTCGTTACGTTTGCCTGTATTTAAACTTTGCACTTTAATCCTGTAGATGTGTATTGATTTGGCCATAATTTCCGATATTATTCGAGTGTTGTATTTTAACAACATTGTGATTCTATCTTAGAGTAAGTTAATCAGAGATATTCTTGAATTTTATTGAAAGAGTGTAGAAAAATATAGTCTGACATTAAAATGAAATGTCATTTTTTAAATTTACTTTTCATTTATTAAATAAATCTCTTCTAAAACTTATAAAACTCTACCTATAATTTCAAATTACAATTTGTTATAGCGATTAATACCATAGTGGATATAAAGAATCATTAAAAACAAAAAATAAAAAGAAAGCTAGTTGCTTTGTACTGATCTTCACGTAACTCGTTTCGATTTCCCTTGTAATGAAAATTTCTGTCGAGTTTCATATTTTCTAAATTTCATTCATTTATTTAATCCCAAGATAGAAGCTTTCATACCAAAATCTGCCTACGCTGAATGTATGCGTGATTCACTTCAATTTTCCTTATGATGACATTTTTTATCAAGCTTTGTTTTCTAAAATTTCAGCCAATTATTACCAGATCCTAATACGGAAGCTTTTGTACGAGAATCTGTTCACGTAGGATGCGAACGTAACTCGTTTCGATCTTCCTTGTGTTGAAAGTTTCTACCGGGTTCTGGTTTTTGAAATTCCAGTCAATTATTACTTGATCCTAATACGGAAGCTTTCATACGGGAATCTGTTCACGTAGAATGCCAACGTAATTCGCTCCGATCTTTCTTGCGATGAAATTTTCTGTTGGGCTCTATTTTTAAAAATTTCAGTCAATTATTATTTAATTATAAAACCGAAGAGTTCGTATAGGAATCTGTCCACGTAGGAAGCACACGTAGCCTGTTTCGATCTTCCTTGTGATGAAATTTTCTGTCGGGATTTGTTTTTTGAAATTTCAGCCAATTATTGCTTGATACAGGAGCTTTCATAGGAAAATCTGTTCACGTAGGATGCGAAAGTAACTCGATTTTCTTTCTGACGAAAATTTTGTGGCGGGTAATATCGGTGAAAAACCTTTCTTAATCCTATTCCATGGCGGTTCTGTCCGACATAAAAGGAGGAAACTGTAATGTTCCATCGAAGCGGGCGCAGAAACCCATTCTCCGCAATCGGTGAGCAAATGTCCCTTCGGTAGATTACGATTACTATCGACATCTAATAAAGACGGCCTCGAATTCCGTAAATGCACTAGATTTTCTTCAGAATCGAATACTTCCGATGATATATGTTTGCACCCAACATTTCTTTCGTTGCCTCGATACTTTATCTCAACGAAGTTACGTGGTGTAAGTCAAAACACGGCTCCCGTGTACAATTCCCGGCAGCGATTTCTCAACTCTCGAAAACCGAGTTTCAAATACTTTTACGAAGACGAATGAGTTGGCGTGTCGTTTCGAAAAAGCCCCGTCGCTTTCAGCTGTAGAAAAGCGCGCCAACGAAAACTGATTGAACCTTTAAAAATTACAGACCCCTATGAGATACGTCGCTCCATACGGGTATATCATACCGAAAGCTATATGAATATTCGTTCTCCCCTTATTTATTATGCGATAACGATTTTTTTTTAAATCAAAATGATTCGATCATTATTAATTTTATTAAATATTAAATTTATTAATTTCGTCTGATATGATATGAAATTCGCGAATCTATTACGCTAACAACTGGATAGAACATCATCGTTCTCTTCATTTTGTCTATTATCTCATCAAGACTTTTTTAACGATGTTTAAATTTATTTAATTTGATTTGAAATAAAATCAAGAAATTATAATATGTTACGTCGTGTGATTTGTCGTATGATGTTGTAGTAATTTGTATATTTCAAGAAATTATATAAGTAAATTGCACCAAAAACTACGTGAGATGTTACGTTCTCTTTTTTTTTATTATTTACTTAATTTTTTTAACACGATTTGAAGTAGAGCAAAGAAGTTATGTATTACCAAGGATTTGTACATCTAAACGATTAAGTATCTTTAATTGATTTGAAATGATAGAGAAAAGTTATGTATTAATAAGAATTCGTATATTTTAAGAAATTGCACTGTTTCTGTTTTTATTTTGAACGCTTGAAAATATTAATTCTGTCGTTTGTTTTCTTTACGTACTTGTAAAAACTGCAATGATATTAAAAAAAAAATCAATATGGAAAAAATATGAAAGAACATGTACAGATCCGGTGATACGCGATGAATTGCAATGGAATGCGAAATGCGTTGATTATTCGCAGCAATATCAAACTTGACGTAATTGATCACTTTCAAGTCTTTTATATTTAAAGTTTCAAACGTAACTTTGTTTCGGCCCGATTTTTTACTCGGTTATACGAAGGATATTCGATTTCTAGATCACAACTGGCAAATAAATTTTCTGGAGATTGAATCAGCAACATTGGCGGATGAGGTCAGCGGCAAACGTAAAAGAACCATTCATTTCCCGCTCTGATCTTTTAATAATCAGATAGCTAACACGAACTTACGTATTTATTATCCATTGAAATTTAAATATTCGTAATTAATAATCAAATTAAATTAAATATTTTACGTTCTAGGATATTTAATTTAAAAAATTGCAATTGCTTTCGTTTAATTGTTCTTTCACTTTTTAAAGATTATTTAAAAAGGTAGTGTAAAAGAGGTCCAAAATTGTTGCGTCTCAAGTAGTAAATCCTCCTTTTAAATTATCATTGATATGGTATCAGCGCGCTTCCTTAAAATGAAACAAGGGATGAAAAATATCGCAATGGATCACTGCGTATCTCATTCGCACGGTGATTTCTTACCGATCACAAAAACGGCGAGGACGACAAAAAGGGACGCGAAAAGGGGAGGTCGCGCTTCTCGATATCTTGTGGCACTTCTCATCGTGTCTCCGTGTTTCCAATTTGTTTTTTCTTTTTGTTATATTATACACTCATACGCTCACGGTTCACTGCTCCGTGTTCATATTAGCACATCCTCTATCTACTCGTTGTCACACTTATTCCAAAGATCCATTCACCAGACACTTCACCAAAATGACAAAATCCCTTGTGTTCGTTCGTTCATTCGTTTCGAAACATCCACTGGTAACAGAGAGAAACTTTCTGATTTTTAAATTAAACACCAAGCGAGCGAGTCTTCTAATTAAAAAAAAAGAAAACGAACGAAACAAAAGCGAAGGGTTGACTCGGTGAGACGAGAGTTCGATTCGTCGATCTCTGGTCGGCGATGGCGCGCTGCGCGTCTCGGGACGGCGTAACGCGAAGAGCTCTTCCGGTCGACGTACAAGCGGCTACTGAGGCTCCCGCCGCAAGCACGGAAAGCTTCCAGTGCGTCGACTCGGTCATGCAACCCGAAAGCTCGTTTCTCTCTCCTTCGTCCCCTCCTCGGCCTCTATTCGTTTCACCCCCTCGGCCATTTTAGCGTCGTCGTCGCGATCAGCCGCGCCAGTGCAGGCTGCGCGCGCGAGAGAGCTTTCACGTCCTAAAGCTGGATAGAAACCCCAGGGAAGGGGTGATTGATTGGCGATGAAACTTCGCGACTGATTGAATCTTTTTTACGTTTCAATATCGATATCCCTGAGTGGGATGCATGCCACATACCGGAAGTGGGCACCGGGTTGCGCCGGGAGCACTATGTACTGTAGGGATGTTAAGTTTCTCGAGAATGGGGGTGAAATACCAAAGGTAACGATAAATGGTTACAACGAATGCGTGTTCTTAAGAATTTAACAATTTGAAAATTAAGACTCACAAAATCAAATACTCACAATGATATATGCCTACTCCCTATGTTAGATATCATGACATAAAAATTTATTGATTATACATAATAAAGTAAGATTTTGGTTATGCAATTTATGCATCGATTATAGCAATTTAAACATTCGTATTATTATATCCTTCATGATATTTTATATTAGCTACTCTATTGTATTCTTTTTTTATAATATATTTTATATGTTGTTATCTAATTATGTAGCGCTAGTTCATTTTAAATTTTCAACGGGGAGAGAATTAACCAAAGAATTGTGATTGTCACCACGTAGTCATTAATTCATTATTTTTGTCCAAGTATTGTAAATAGTAGCTTTCATACATTTTTTCTTATTGTATTTTGTGCGTTACGTTATTCGAATACAAACTTCAATTTGATTAATCCCTTTCTTAGTAATCTAGTACACATTTCATTGCTTTGGCGTATTAGTCAGGACACGCATTGATTATGACCATAGTCCTATTCGTATTGTAATTCTTGAGATTTGGATAGACTGACAGCGACGCATCATACATGGACACTTTGATCTATTGCTTCCGTTTATTTGTCAAGCGTATAGTAATCCTTGAAACGTGAAAATGAATGGGTCACGTGCAATGGAGATGTGAAGTTTCACGTCTCTTTTTTTTTCAATTAGTACTGGAATGTAGGTTTTAATGTTCTTATTTTTTGGGTATATAACAGGGGTTTGTTTTAATTAATATTTAAGAAGGAGCTATCACAATTGCGTTAGATAAAATTTGATTTTACGCAGATATAATTTAAAATACATTTGTCACGTTATATATCTCTTATCTTTGTGAAATGAATTCTTCTTCAGTTTTCTTTTTTGACAAGCTTCGACAACTTATAATCATATTGATTTTAACGTAATTTCTCGATGATCTTGTTAGTAAAATCGAAGTTAGCTATTCAGAGCGAAATTACTAGGATAGATAGAAAATAGGAAAATATTGTACACATTTTGCATTAAACGATCTTCAATCCTATAAGATGAAGTTAAACTTGGAGCTACAATTAAACTTTATCTTAAATTTAATTATCGTTTGTCACGTCTGGAACATAATTCGTGTGGGAACACGCAATGTTCGGACTTCCTTGCAGAACCGTTATGTGAATCTCACACGTCGTTGTATGTTTTATTTAAGTGATAACGTATGTAGGAAAATTCGATAATTAATTTTCTACCAAACAAATGAAGTATACTTTGCGACAGATGTTTATTAGAATTACCAAATTTATCAAAATGTTATATTTTTAACTTGATAATTATTTAAAACGTGCGAGAAAAATATGTAAGATATAATAATATCTTGTGAAATATATAAAATCTTCAAATCTATCAACAGTATCAAAATGTTATATTAGGTGCACAAAATGCTCTTCATCAACTTCCGAACATTTATGCTCTCTCGTTTGAATGGATTGCTGTGCTGAATGAAATCAACATTCGTACATAAATTACGCCACAAATGTTGCTCATCAAGACGTTTCAAGATTATTTACGAGTACATTATCATATTTTTCTTCGATCTTCGCGTTACTACATAAAGTCAAAGGTCATAAATTAAAAATCATAGAATTGCACTTAAAACAAACAGGTATCTGGAAAAATCAAAGTTAACTCTATCTATATATAGAAATATTTTGTCTACTACAAATGACGTACCACCCATGACCACGAAAGTTTCAACAAATACTTTTTCGATATCGAAAAACTTAAAATGTGGCAAGACGTTATGAAATTTCATAAAATTTATTATTGTTATGTTCGTTATATATGTTTCGAGATATCGATTCTGGATATGTATTGTACGTATACTGTGAGTCCCTGGCTGTCTTTTTAAAGTAAGATGTTGATAGAATTTCTATCAAACTTGAAACTCTGAAACACGCTCGTACTTTTCCATCTCACCTCATTATTGTGCTGGATATAAACCGAGCAATCCGATTTAACCACGGCAGAAGACAAAACAAATTACGCGCTTACAGAGAAAGTTTACTAATATTATCTGCTTCGCTGATGCAGGATTTTTTTTTGCAGAACATCAATCGGTTTCTTCAGAAAATTTATGGCGTGATTATTATAAGTAGATGCTGCACAAGATCACCCTGCGGCCCCTAAACGTCTTTCAAGGAGGTAGATACGAATCGCCAGTAGAAGGTTCTTATTAACAAGCTGATCTACCTTCACTCGCACGAGTTTCACAAAAGAATATCTCGCAGCGCAGTTCGGTGAATTTTAAATCTCCTACCACCGACTTAACATTTGTATTTTGGATTTATATTGATACACAGTGGCTACTTCTTTTAATTTCGTCTGAATTACTGCTCTTCATTTAACGAGAAATTTTTCTACCGATATTGCTCATCTTTATTCAACAATCCTAACAATTCAACGATCCTACAAGTCATTTGAAGTCACATTGATCGACTCTATATGTTGAAAATTTAATTCTAAAAATAATTTTTATAAATCGGGAACCTTAGAAATGAATATTCTATATATTCTATATACATAATATATGTTCGAAATATTGTACAATATAGACTAATATTATTTTACTTTCGATACTTGTCAACATTTTCGTAGTGTATTTGTATAATATTTTATTGAAACTAATATTATGCGTCAGTGATTTTTAAAAGGAGAGAGATACGGGAATTTTTGTTAGCTCACATGATGCCAGAAAAGTGAAAACGTGTGCTCGATGGCGCGTTAAGAACAGCGACGTGAATTGCGTTTATAATGTCAACGTGACTTCTTCTCTATTTTCTCAACCAAGAATTTCCACGTGTTTTTTCCACAGCATCTTTAATTTGCTTGTTTAACGTTGAATACAATTCCAGATCTCGATCTGGAACAGCAAAAATTCTTTTTCATTTTTCAACGTAACCTAATTATAAATAATTGAGATTCAGAAAAAACGAGAAATTATTATCATAAAATCTATTTTCAATTGTGACATGTATCACTAATATTTCCTCATTTTCAAAAATATCGTGGATATAGGTCAAACAGTTTGTCTAAAAATTTTAATCCAATAAATGTGAATATTAAAAACTGGTCATAAATATCAATTAATTGCTAACTTTCCATTTTATTTCAAGAATAGATATTTTTGTGTAATTTACAAATAAATAGGTTGGTTGGTGCTCTTTAAGAAACATATAATTAGTGAACACAATTATTATGTTCATTAAGCTCAGATGAATAACGCAAGATGACATCTGAACGGCCTTCAACTGCAATGCATATATTGTAGCATATCACATCTAATTAATCCGTATTTGCCGATCAACATCGACAGATCACTGATTATAGATAACATGGTATTCAACTAAAGTGCATATGAAAATGAGAACGACATTTAACGATTCCTCTAGTTGTTATAGATTAATGTATGCGATCAGTAGAAATTCTTCTAAAAAAATTGTAAAATATAATTGAATTTTAAATTAGAGACATTATGTCACTTATTACCACGTAAAATTATTTATTTCCTTGAAATTAACACACCAATGTACAATATTGTTAGATTGGTACAATTTTTAAATAAAATGCTAAACATTTATAGATTTATCAAAACAATTAAGATACTATTCGTTTAACTCTACGATTTGATTATAGTTCAGTGTAGAAATATCCTAAAGATTAATTTATAATATGTAAACATTATTATAAAATAAAACGAAATAAAAAACCACAGATAGAAGAAATAAACCTCAATAAAAAGAAAAGAATAATTATGATTTGTTAAATTCTTGTATCTATATTATTTCCAAGAGATTAATTACGATTAAAACATTATTTTGTTCGTAAAGTTAATAACAAATACATGCAAACATAAGAGAGTAAATAGTATATTCATCAGATTCTATAGACGCAGTGAGGGAACTATCATCAACTCGTAAGAATTCAATCCTTCAAAATTAGATTTGGGAAAAACTATCGTGATCATCGTGATAATCGTTCTCCACTTATCCGACTGGTTTGGCATAAATGACTTAAGCTGATCTAAAAGAAATCTGGCAATCACGACCATATCATTTAAGAAGAAACAACTGTATATCACAAACAGTTAAGTTAATTAAGACCGGATGGATGAGTCGTGTTCGAGTAAGTGACCTGGATTCAAGACAGGGTATTAGTCGAATCGAAGTATGATTGACGTTTACACGGCAATAGCATTTCATATGTAGCTATCTACATTTTATATTTTAAGTAGTATCATTGATCTTGTGTAAGATTTCCATAAGCTTATGTTACAAGAAGTTATCAATTAGTATAATATTTACTTATATCACATAATTACGAAGAGCTTTTAAAAGGGTTCACAAGACAAAGTAGCGAATTGAGTAAATTTTGAGGAAGCTTCAGTTCTAGTTTTTTAAATTTGACCATGTTTAAAATGATAATTATAGTTTTATGATAAGGTTTCTGAAGAGTTTTGTTCTCCTAGATTAAATGAAAACTGATGTTTTAAAAAAATCAAGAAAAACTTCATAATATTTTAACTATTTGACTAAAAGATATCCCCACCACCTATAAATTTATTGTAGACCCATGGGCTCTGTTCGGGGAAAGCTTCTCGATTATTAATAGCATATATTTTAGAAATAGTACAAGTAATAAAACATATTATTTTATTATTAAGACTGTGTCTTTCGAAGTTCTTGTGGGGGGATATTATCTCAATTCTCATTACGACTATCATCTCGTTCTTTCTATTTGGCGCGTGAATAATTCTCTAGGAAGTGAGAATTACACTGCTAAGAAGTTACTTCGTTCCATTGTTTCCACTTCTTATTTAATCTAACGTTTTAAAATCATTTTGAAATCTCGTAGACATTGAATATTATTCAAACTAATGTTTGAAACAAAGTCTTCAATTAAATTCTGACAAACATTGTTATTATTTCATAACTTCTCTGTGAACTATATGCTTCATAGTTACATAGGGTTATGCAACCCTTATTTCACGTGTTATTATTTCACGTGTATATTTCACCCGTGTATATCGCAACCCTTATTTCACGTGTATATATGTATACTTGGTTTATTCCTATATAATATTTCTCGCGTTAACCTAAATTTGATTAATTTTTTATCCATACTTTAGATTCACTAGAATTGTATTATAGGTCAGATCTGCTAAATATTATAAATTTATCTCCTTCTTAAAATTATGGCTATTAACAGGTTATATATTCTGAAATAATAACAGTTTTGGTTTCATTGTTAAATTACTATAAAATGTCCATCTGTGCTAATAAAATACATTGAACATAATATATTAATACAAAAATTTAAAATCCTTCTGTGCGTATTAAATACGCAAATGCGAACGATCATTGGTTAACTTATGAAATATTTCTGATATAAATTTCAACTAAAATTTATTCCGTTCAATTCTTCTATTTGACAATATTACTCGTATTTACGCGAGTTTTACTTTAAAAGTAAATGGATGATCCTGAAATAAAATTCGGTTATACTTGATTACATAAACTAAATTTTAGGACGACCATGTTGGTCATGTTAATTGCATGTTGAAACATTTCTTAAGGACGACTTCAACAAGAAAAGAAAGAAGGTAATTTTCTTTTGATAAAAATGTCAATATCGCGACACTGTTGATTTTAAGCTCGGGTTATTTTTGAAAGACGGAGTTATTTGGGTTTTGTTATTTCAATTATACTAACTTATGTAAATCTTATATAAACGAGACCTTCGCGTATTTCAAATGCATTACACATTTTTACCATCCAATGATCACTTAAAACCAATTGGATTTAGTTTTTATTATCTCTCCGTAAATTATTATTAGATATAGTTTAGTGATAAATTTTCATAACTGAAGATGACAAAAGATTATTTCAGAATCTAGTGTCTCCAGTTGACAAATTTTGCAAACAAACAGGCTTATATTTCAAGAAGCTCAAATAATTAATGTCACCATGGAAACAAAATATGCTCGTTGAGCACAACACGATCTGTCGCCCACTAAAATATACTGCTTCGTTAACTTGTCTAGCAGACGTGCATAAAAAATATGAATTTCATTATTAACTAGTATTTTATATGTAGAAAAAGCACTTTAAAATCAAATCGATAGTAAACCTAACAATGTGTGTGGCGCTTTATGCAATACTCAATTAAAAATGTGGTTAAGATTTGTTTGTACAAATCGTATCTTTTAAATAAAATAAATTATGTTAATTTATAAGATTAGGTACATTACACACACACATATATATATTACAGTGATTAAATGTAATTTCATTCTCCATTTATTTCAATTATTTTGTCTGAACAGGAATGTATGGAGAGGTAGTTTAAAATGCAAATTTTATTTAGTAAGCCTATATTCATCTTACACAAATTAGGTTCAAGTGCGTTAAAAAAAGTTGTGATTGAAAAATCGAAACGTATAATGGAGTTCTAAGTGCAATAAATGGGTGTGTCATAGGATACTTCACCTTTTTATTTTTTAAAACTAATAATAAATTCACAAGCTCTGAAAGCATGAAATGCAACTTTTATCGTGCACTTTCCAACGATATTTCGCGTCGTATTAAACATGCTTCAAATAAATAACTGAACTGTTCTACATACGGACGCATTTGATAATGTTATGTCGCCAGTACTCAAAATACTGATCATTTAATTCGTAATATTTCAACGATAATTAAAAAATTTCCATAAAAATGTGTAAAACTCTTGTATTTTATAAAGCCATACTCGTAACATGGATTACAAACCCGGCTTAATAAGAGCAGATTATATAATACGAGTACGTGAATTTGTAATAAAATTTAATTTAAATTCTAACTTCACTTCACTTCTACTCAGATCGAAGATAGTTAAATATACATTATATTATATTTCAATATTACAATATGTTAAGTTCGGGACACACAGAAGAACTACGTGAGATCTTTGTCGGCAAAGCTCATAGCACGTTCGTGTCGACGTCAAGGAATTAACAGAAACGGACACGATATCTTACGATATTTTGTAAGCTTCACTCTTTTTTTCATTCTTCAAAAATAATTATGAGCAGCGAAAGTCTATCACAATGAATTGTTGTGAATCGTTGATGCTGAAATGGATAATTCTTTTCCAGGAGCTATCGAACGTACCTTTTCCATCAAAAATATTTTTAATTTGTATGATAATATTCGCTTTAATATCATTGTTCGTTATGTTGCCTGTTATTTCAACTAATTTTTCATAAAACGATCCAGTAATATTATTTATAATTTGACAATTAAATTTTAAATAATTTAATGAACACAACAATGAATATACGTCATTAGCAGCGAATATTTTAATTGACCATATATTGTCCAATTTAATAAATCTATAATAAGCTATTTATTTTTCTTCAATTTAATAAATATATAGAACACTATTTAGTTTCTACCAATCTAATAAACAATTTCCTAAACCAAATATTTCCAAATAAAGACCTAAATATTCGAACAAACTGAAATATTCAGTGACGACGTATTTACAGTTTATGCAGAGAGATTCCTGCTAAATCCAGTAGGAAGGAATCTTTCGCAAGAACACCCAAAGAGACACGTTCAGTCAAAATATCGAAGCAAAGGAGTTTGTATTTCCATGTGATGGAACGCGAAAGCATTTCGGATCTCACAGAAGCTGATTCTATATCAGTGGACAAACATCGTGCTTAAACTTGCTCACGAGTCTCTTACCTGGCCCTGACGACCGACGTTCCGTCGGATTTTCCGATAATGTTCGTAACCCCTCTGCCTCGAGACGAGACGAGGCTACTTGGATCTCACGAAGCTACGCCAAAGTGTGAGTCGCTCTTCTGATTCCTTTATACGGCACCTCTTTGCGTTTGAATTCCTAATCTCTTGCTCATTACGTTGGCGGCGAACTACCGCGAGCTGGAAGCGACATATAGACTTCGCGCAACAATAATCATGTTGTGGCATCTTTCTTCAGCAGTGCCACTCTGTATATTAAATATAATAAAATTACGGAGCACGTTTATTCACACGAAGATAGTATCAAGGGAAGTGGAAAATCAAGCTGATGTCGTTAAGTCTTTATAAAGTGTGTGAAGGGAAATAGAAAATGAAGTGTAGAAACGTACAGTGTTACATGTTGGTATAACAGGTGGCAAAAGTGAAAAACGTGGAACTTGAGGTTTTCATTTAATTTCTAACTTGTGTGCTTTTCGAATGTAACATCTTTTTTGTTTTATCGGATTATACAGCTGTGAAATAATAAATATAATTTTATAGGCAATATTGAATGAGTTTTAACTTAATTTGTATTATAGGACCAAAAAAAAATCTTTTTTCCTTTCAAATTCTCTATGTCTTATGCTTTAAAGACCTACATACACATTAAAGGGGATCTCAAAGATAGTTGTATATATATCTCATCCTTCTTAGATCTATATTCAATCCCTCTAAACAAGGTGAAGTGACGCTTTAATAGTATAATGCAAAACTAACTTACACTTAATGTAGAATTAACGCGGTTCTAATCTTAACTTAACTCAAATCCAACTCATCATACTGTATAGTAAGTTTAAGCCAACCTACATAGTATATACTTTGACTACAGCCAGCTTAACACATGCCTGTAAGAGTACAAGTCACCGTATCTACGTTCAGTAGTGTAGATCAACGATAATTCCAGTCAAATATCAATTTTCAAATTATCTTATCATAATCAGCTTTTAATCCTCCAAATTTTATCAATTCTCGTGTATCTTATACGATTATAATTCACCGTAAGGAAACTACAAGCGAATCTAATCGTTCCCTTATAAAAAAAATAAGCAAGATTTAATCTTTAGTGTGATGGAATCGAGAATTAAAACGAGAAGGGTATTTATTGATTCATCTCGCTATTATAGATTAATGTAGATTAATGTAAGCAATTAGCAGAGATTCTTCGAAGAAAATTATGAAAATCAAGTGTATATTAAATTAAGGATATTGTACATCTTTTATCATTACAGACAGAAATACTTTTATTAGTCGTTCGAATGCTCGCTAAAATAACCGAAAAGATTTTTACCTTCCTTATGACTTGAACATCGATATATGTGTTTTGTGTATATTTTAAGATTTCCTTTTGTTAATTTTTAAATTCCTTCTGCAATTTTGAATAGAAGATAATATTTTTAAGTCTGTATCGCAAATTATATAACAATATTTTCTTCCTATTATAACTTGTTTCTTAAGTAGATATTTATCGCAACGCAGCAATCTTTGCATTTATGTATAATATCTTTTCTATTTGGCGCGATAGTAAAATTTGTATAAAACAACAAGTATTCTTTTAGGGTATTTAATATATTTTTCGTATTACGTACGGCCAAGCACTTAAAGGGTGCGTTACAAGGAAACGAGATGCAATCTTTTGTTCGAATTCTTTCGATTCGAACTGTTTCGGCGAAGATTTACAATTGATTATAGTGTTTAACCGGTAAACCACGGGAATCGAAGCTGGTATGCACTTTTGCGTATTCGTGTACCCTTTCGTGTATATACACGTAGGGAAGCGAGGGCGAGAGAAAAATTTCGGTGGCCCCAGATGCGGCCGACCGATCGAACTTTAACGTCGTTTGCAAGCGGCTTCCCCTGGCCGCGGCGCCGCATTCTCACGTTCCATTGCGAAACTGTCGAAACTGTCGAATCGCGGACAAAGGGCGTATAATGCGAAAGTTAGAAACAGAGAGACGGTGAACGGTGCATGCGCAAGAGGACGCGCATTGCTCGCGCGATACGACACAGCGGAAGTTCTTCGACCGTATAATATTCCACGTACGAGTTGTCACTTCGCGACCGCATTTCAGTGACTAATGAGCGCTTTCGAAAGCACGTTAGGTACTGTCAGATACACGCTCTGTTATATCGTGGACCTCTGTGAAGGGATCTTGATACATGCGCACGTACAAGTACACACATCCTCGAGAGCGAGTACGCGATTTCTCCGTGTGCAGACTTATCATCCTTTTCGGCGAATACGTACACGTACGTGCAGAAAGGGAATGATGGCATCGAGGACACGTATGTGTCGCCATTCTCTAGAGTAGAGTTAATTAAAAAGTAATGGACTGGTTTGACGAGGTGCGATTTTTAGGAACTTACGTGGTGAGCGAAAAATTGAAGGTACTTTGGTGGAAAATATTTCCAGGCGTGAGTCTGTGGAAGACAATCTTATGATCTAGATTTCATGATAAAGATATTGGGATGGGGATTATTTACGTTTTTATCTGTTCGCAACTTTTTAAGAATTTTCTGCATATAAAAAAATACATAATAACATGAGATGGGATATGTGAGATGGGACATATTATAATCAAAATTTTATAAAAATTATTTCTAATCTTAAATGTAAAAAGATGTATGTTTTTATACTTTGTAGCTTATTAATTTTAACAATCTGTATGTAATAAAACATTAATTTATTCGTTTTAATACTTCGTACAGAATGAAACATCAGTTTGTTGAATTCGTATAAAGGAGTTTTGCATGTTATTCAGTACAGGAAGCATTATCAAAGAATTATTACAAATATGTATATCTTATTTCTTATAATATATATATTTATTTATTTATTATTACATATACTTATTTCTTATAAATATGAAATATCTTTACATGAACATTTTTACGGATTTATTACAATGTATAACGATACAACTCAGGTAGAATTAAGATAAATAATTATCACGGATTTAATAAATATTTAGAAAGGGCATTTCATTCATCGATATTATAATCATTGACCAATATATTTAGAAAGAACATTTTGTTACACAGTTGCTTCGATATTTTGTTTGTTTAAACCATATTTAAATAAAATTGAAATTATGTTTCTAGAGATGCTCTGTGACGTGGATTTTCGAAGTTTTATAATTTGTAAGAAATATTTCTTTGTTAAAAAAACACGAAGGGGGGAAACTTCGCCGACTACAAACGACGGTCTATTTAAAATGTTGGTTGCTTATTTTGAAAGGGGAGGGGGAGGAAGGAGAGGAAAAAAACAAAAGATAAAGTATGATGCGGCTTGTCTCTTTAGTATGAAAGAACCTTTCATTTCGTGGTAAATCAAAGTTTTCTCGGAGTACAGATGGTGCATTTGGAATTTTTTAAAAGAAACAAGGAATGCGCTGCGCGCTCAGATCTTTGCTACTTATCCATAAACATCTTCAAATAAAAACTCTTTCCGCGAATCTTTGTCGTTCGTAACAAAGGAACCTTTTTCACGCTGTACAAATACCACGTTGAGAAAGAATTGTATAAAATTCAGGCACGAAACCGCTATATTTCTGAAACTGTGTATTATTACTGACATTAATAAACATATACTTCGACATAGAGATTAGAATCCTTCAGCATGATAATATTCGCAAAAATTAACAGATTTTTATCATTTTTCACCACATATTATAGAACAGTTCACTTGTAACAAGGTAATTTATTTAATACAATAACATAGATAATCTATAAAATTTGCTTGGAAAATTCCATTCATTTTATTATCAAACTCATTACTGTAAGGGTATTCACTAATACTGTAACTTGTGGTTCATAAAATTTTGCTAATTTAATTAGTAATAAATTGTGTGTGAAAGCTCAGGAATCAAGCAAGATTCATATAAAAATTTAAACCGAAATTTTAATAATTTTAATGTAAAACCATTTATTCCATAATTTATCATCTAACATGGAGAATATGGATTTAATTAAAAATGCAACACATTTCAAAAAATACAAGAAGAAAACGTTTAATATGTATAATATATTGCGAGCAGTGTATACATTGTTTCCGCAGAAGTTGGTGTAGGAGAAAATGTAAATAAGAATAACAGAATACATGTATGTCACTGTATTGCTTGTACGATAGGAAAAGAATTATGTAACAAGTTGGACGCAATTATAATAATTTGCTTCAAGAACGGACTTATTTGATAAATCAAACGTTACAAACGATATAACCACTTGATGCTCATCGGTTTATCTCTATAGAAAAATATTAGCGGAGCAAACCGTTTGATCGATATTATTCTATGAACTATACACATTTGAGATCAATGAGGTGGTTAATCAAAGTAGCAAACGTAATCGATGCTATTATATAAAATTTCAACCAGGTAAACCGATGAAATTATGAACAGTCATATCGAAATTAATCATATGTTTGAGTAGAGCAACTTACAGTTCGCAAAACTTAAACGCTAGAAAATAATATCATAATGTATTGGTTATCTGTATAATAAAGAAATACTAATTGTAATAATTCAATGCATACTATACCAAAATCTATATATAACATCTAACTTATCCGCAGAATCTATTATTTCCTTCACGGTGTTAATATAGACTTATACTAAACGATGATCAAAGGACTCTGAGAAAAGAAAAATATTTAAAAACAGGTGAAAATATTTTAAACTGGTGAAACATGAAATAAGAAAGGAAAGAAATTTGTTATCACGTTCGCGGTTTATTATATCAATGTCTCGTTTACTTGTGTATTCGAATTAACAAAAATACGTATCAAAAATATGAAAAGTTATACACGTTGGCATTTCGCGTTTTACTGGCAAACTTTCCTTAAAATTTATGACTCATAAATTCTTATATTTACGCTATAGAAGCCCTTAGAGGCTAAATTATACTTAGAGCCCTTCGATCTTGGCCCTGTATACTCCTAAAAAGCATTCACTTACAAATCTTACAGCTATTGCGCAATTTACGGTCGCGACCAGTTTCAAATTGTTGTGCACGAACTAAGGAGCAATGAGTAAACGCGTAAAATTGTGACACAAAAAGAGTGTTCGTAGTTGAAACGAAAACCATAAAAATACAATGTATGAGTCACTTCACGTGAAATTACATATCCGTTTATTCCTTTCCAATTTTTTTGTATTTTTCATTGATAGAGTTCAGACTATAATTTGTATAAAATTCTATAAGTCTAGATAAAGCTTTCACGCTTAAAATGCAGTTTAAAATAGAGCCTCTTACCAAACATTAAATTACCATTCCTGTAATGTAGGAATAACATTATGATAAATATTTTTTAATGAACACAAGCTTTTGCTTCGTAGTATGATAGATTTAATTCAATATATTCAGACTATATTTCTAAGTTCTTTAATGAATTTTCTGCAAAATTAAATAAAAATCTATAAAATTAAGGTTAAAACGTTAAAAATACATACAAGTAATAAAGTTTTGGATTAATTGAAAATTTCAGGAGAAAGAACTTTGCTCGAGGTGGGATAAGGTACCGTGCATATTTATTGTATTCATCTGGTTTCGAGATAGCTCGCTATTAAGTTCATGGTTTGAGAACAATTTTCAGATCGTTAAGGAAGAAACATGGAAAGCTTAAAAATCGTATATTAAATGGGAATACCAGAGAAAATCCACATTGTTGAATCGAGCCGTTAACGAAAAAAGAATAAAAAACAAATAAAAAAATTCATGGGTCAATAAGAGATAATTCTGAATGATAAAAGTTTGTACTTAAAATTTTCAAATTGCAATACATAAGAAGCATTTTTTATTGATATCAGTCTATTTGCTTCATTTGATCTTTAAACCTAACACGTTACTTTAAGCTATGAAGTTGGAGCATTGAATAAACTATACAATTAAGTAGATTATTAACAAGTATTGTGAGTTTTTATATATTTTATGTGAAATGACTCATACAAATCAATAGATTCTTCACCATTATAATAAATCCGACGATTGAGACAAACGTAATATTGTTCGATACATTATTATCGATCGAATAAAATTTGTATAATGCAATATACTCAGTATCAATATTAGAACTTTATTGTGCTTCTTCACTTAATGAGTACATCCTCTTGCATCCTATATCAGACTTACGATAAAAACGTTCGAAACTCGCTGACATTGGAGAACTTCGAGAAGACTCGATTTCACGGTTGCTTCGGCAATTAACAAGCTTCTTCTGTGACTTCACTTACAATAAGACTTTTTTAATTTTCTCTACTTAAAAAGAGAGATAGAGAAGGAGGAAGAGTGAGAGTGTATTGCACGTGACCTGTGATTAGTCACGAAGGGAAGATCGACTACAGACGAATCAGTAATTAAGCTGAAGTAAGAATTAACCGAGTAACAGTTTTCGTAATGAAAATAGCCTAACTAAAATATTATATCGATGCATATGATATGTTTTCGTTTCGAAACTCGAATATTTTCTAACTAACAATATGTATTAAATGTTGTTTTATCGTTGATTAAACCTGTCAGAAACCAAACTAATCAACTCCATTTTTTAACAATTTCTCGATTTCATTATATAAGTACACGATTAATGTTCAATTCTGAAGAAACAAACGGTGCTCTTATAACTTCTTTTGTTGCAAGAAGATGGCATACATAATACTAAATTTTAAGATAAATTTAACAAGTAATGTTTGTAACATTTCTCTGTTACCTACGTGGCACCTTGATTTGATGGCTCAATTGGCGACCACGTCAAAGAAGAATATACTGATCATAGACTACGTGTATTGAGCATTAGAAAGACTGAAACTTTTTACTGTTACAGACATGTCGCTTATGTTCAAGATAGAAAAGATGTATATTCAAGATAGAAAAATTTGATCCCTGACGATCCTTCTAAATTTAAAACAATGAAATCAATTAATCAATGGGAAAGTGCATCAAGTCGCGTGAAACTTGCATTGATTAAATAACATATTTTGAACAAGCAATACGCGACTAGAATTGCATTTGATAAAACGACATTTCACATGCAGTAACCTAACAGAAACAGGAAAGAAACAACCGTGTTTTATCGTTTCTCGCAAACGTGATCCAACTTGAGCGATCGCGTCTGCCGGCACAGACGATTGAAACGCGAAAAATAGTCCTTTACAAGTAAAAGGAGTGTATCTAGCGAATCTTAAAGAGGATAACTACGATAATTTGTTCAATTTGTTGAAGAAAGGGCGACGGTCGTGGCGCGCGGGTATTACCCTAAAAAAGGAAATCTTTACAACCTTGGGGGGGGCAACAATCAGGGCAGTTTTATGTACAATAATCTCTACCGTGGCTGAAATTTGCTTCATCGCCGGTAGCATCGCTTTGTACAACCTCCAAATGGTACTCTTTACAGCCTGCGCGCCCAAACCTACACCGTTGATTTTTAGTATCCTGCACACGCCGGATCGTGTCCTTTGTGATATTCCTCCTCTATGGCGCGTAAAGCTTGCATCTACATTTTTCAATTCCACAAACGTCCGTCTCGGCACAAAAGAACGCGCTGACCTTCGTACGTGAAACAATCGTCTATCCCGGGATTGTTTGTCCCGTTAAACATGGTCGCCCCAGACTGTCACCGTTTTTGCTTTGTCCACCGATGCGAGGTAGGCACCGTGCGGATGCCAAGAAACTGCTGTCACCACAGTTCTGAAAGACATAGTGTAACAGATTGATTAGATCAACGCAACTTTTTTGCAATTCGTCGTACATGACGGCTGCAATTTAGAGATTTCCGGATTTTACAATAGATTAAAGTCGGCGGAATTAGTAACTTGTTTCTAAATTTAAAAACTTATATATATATATGTATATAATCGGTGATAAAAATAAGTGGACATATAGTGGAATTAGATAATTATCAATGAAGTTTCGTTAAACGCGTTTATGCAAAAATATAAATATTAATTTCATTTACTTATTAAACGATCTCTATAAGGACATATGAGAAATAGACTTAAATATATAATACTATAATAGTAGTAGAATTATATAGTAGTATTATAAGTTTATTAAACTTCATTGATACTTTTATTACTTGTTCATTTATTTTTATCTCTGTACTTCACAATATTAACAGTAAGGTTATCTGAATAAAGGTGCTGGAAAGTTGACAACGAGGTAAGAAGAATTACAAAGATTACACGAAACAACATGCAATGTATTAACTGACTGCTCCGAGGTGAGCGTCATTTTGAGGTCAATTGTGGATCTCAGATTGCGTTTTCAGATCGTAATAGCCTGATCGAATCGCTGCGACCACCGGCTAACTGTTATAAAAGAACACCGGTTTCCCATGACTGGTATATATCGGTAAGCGAACTGCGCACACGTTTCTCACTCGTCTGGTGAATTCGCTGTCTCTGGAAGCAGGAAAGCATACGCAAATATGTCCGACGTGGTTGATTCGAGTTGGCCACGGCATCCTTTGCGGTGCCGGTCATACCGTTTTCTCTGTTTTCTCGTTTCTATTGTTTTTGCGCGGTAGCATGCGGTAAATATGTGCTAGAGGATTGTCGTAGCTCCGTTCGTTTCATCCGCCGCTGTGAATCGACATAATGCGGTGAAGGACACGGTCTTAATTAGGATGACTGAATATCATTGTCTTTCACCAGTCTTGTCTCGTCAAATGAGAGAAAATGGAGAAACAGGCCGCTCGGATACCACGATTTTCGCAGGTAGATCTTCGCCTAATATGGATTTTTATTTGTTTACTGGTGAACTAGTTTGAAAATGCTGCTAATGATTATCGATAAATTACATTGATGAACAAATTTCTATTGTATGTGTCGGTTTATGTTGGATATTTTTTGAAAGAAACAAGAAATACTTTAACATTTTTAACTTAGAAGTTATCATTCAAGGAAATTGGAAGAAATTTTACCTAATTGTAAGTAATTGTATCTCATTTAGTTTATACAACAATAAAATCAAGCATAATGCATTTCTTTTATTATTATATAAGATTACATGATTTTATTTACGTTATTTACATACGTATTTCAGCTTTTTTATTACCAGATTCGTTCGAATTTCGAATATGTCGTCGTTGAATTTAATTCCATGGAAATGTTTCGTACTGGGGAAGTGACTTAAATACGAGACTTTAGTTTCTCGTTACTGCAGCCAAGTGTTACGCATATACATAAATGTTAAAAACTAACTGTTTCCCTTTTTCCACAGATTTAAAGCAAATGCCATTCTTAAGTAGACCTAAGGCATGAAACTTGGATGTATTTCCTGCAACTTTTCTACTGTTAAATCCAATTTTTAAATGTGCCGTCTGATACAGCTCATCGCATTCTAAATTTATATGGAACATTATTAACTTGTTAGAAGATGCAATCTGCCCTGAACAATAATTCTTATTAGCTAACTTATACCAAGATTGTATTAGAATCTATTTTGTAATCTGTTCGATAACAATCTGTAGTGTTACATATATATTATACAATCATATAAATATATATTATATATATTATAATATTTATAAACATATATTATAGTGTTAAAAAGAGTTCACTTAAAACCTTACATTTCAGTTTTTGCCTTTTTTGATTCCTAAAACTCTATAAAATCCAAATCTCGAAATCAGCGAATGTCGATCATTTACCACAAAGAGAGCGTATTTTCTTTTGTCACATTTTTACGCTCCTACATATATCCTGCCAAAAACCTCTATCACATCATAAAACGAAAAAAGATATATCATTCCGTTGAATGAAAGAATAAACGTAACATTCACATCTCGAGAATACCGCCTATAAAGATATTATTACCGCAATACGATACTTTTCTCTTTGTGTATCTTTTGTTAAAGAAAAACTTTTGTTCTTGGAACCGCTAAGTTACGGAAGCATTAAAGCGACAACAGACCACCCTATACGCGAAAATCAACGATGGCGTGCACCGCTTTCGCTAAAGATTTCATTTGAATGTGGAAATACACAGTGGTGCGTAATTTTCTGGTCCGAGCGGCTTTGCCCATGCAGCAAAAGGTCTATAAAACCTGAATTCCCGAGGGTGATTCACGGGGCTCCGTAGAATCGTAAAAGGGTGTTTCTATGCGAGGACAAACGTGCTGAAAATGACATACCTTTTGCGTCTCGAGTAAAACTTCGCCCGGAGATAGTGCGTCGAGAAACGGGTATAAAATGTCTGTATATTTGGAATACTATAAAGGTCAAGTACAAACGGAGAGAATGATGTGCTAAAGACAAATTGGATTCGTAAAAGTATGATTAAAAAATTTATATGTCGATTGAGAAACTTTTTGGGAAATGTCTATGGTGGATATAGACGAACATTACAAGAGAAGAACATGATAGATACAGTTTTCATAATTTTCTAATATTAATGTCGCTGTATGATTAAACAAAAAAATTGTTAATATGACGCAATTCAAAGAAGAAATTAACGTGTAAGATTCACAGATACGTTAATTTATTGCCTCTAATGTTACATAGTAGAAAAGCAATTATGTATCATAAATACCGAAAATATTCAAAGTAAATTCATATTTTTATAAATATACCTGATTGAAAGAAATGAAATCTAGAGAGAAAAGTATTCTACTTACTAAATATTATAGGGAGTACTACACTTTGGATATTTTACATAGTTTTGTAAATTATGTGTAGTATATGCATTTTTCACTTTCAAATTTCCCATAAATGCATAAAAATTTGCAGTGTAGTCATGATCTTTTGCCCTGAACAATGATTAAGTTGTCGTATACATATATAAACCTACGAAACTATAGATAAAGTAAAAATTTCGAGTTCAGTTGCTGACAACGTTCTGCATACTAAACCAGGTCACTTGCAATATGATGGATTGATGCTGCAACGTAGAAAAACTGACCAAGAGAAAAACATTCCGGTGTTATTTTTTGACATCCATATCATTTTTGCTTGTACCTATACGCTCTTATATTTCATTTATATTGTACGCAGCTAGCGGAAAGCAAATGATATTTATACATGTATATCAATTGAAGTACTTCGTACTTTATAGTTAGAAGCTGTCATTTCTTAATCAACATTGATTTTGATTTTGGTGAAACTATGATAAAGACTCTTCGACTAATATTGACATTGTAAAATAAATAAGTATTCTGATATTATAATCATCGTTTCATTAATTTATCGATAATCCACATAATTTTATTTTTCGTTTACAACATTGCGTAATTTTATAGTCATAACAAAGAAGTTTATTAATTTCTTAGTAGACTTTAGATACATGTTAAATGCATATGCGAGTGTCAATATACACTTCTATTCTTAAACATAAATATGCAGAAAATGCAAAATACACAACACACATTTTTATAATCTTCCTAGTCGAAAAACGAATTAAAATTTAGATTTCCCTTGTCTATTTGCATTCTATAAAAATATGCATTTGCATGAACATGCGCTTGGTTCTAAATAGAAGGACAAAACGAAAATGTAGAATACCATTTTTTTCACTTGAAACTTCATTTTTGAATAAATCGATATCGAAGTCACATCGAGTGCTGGCGTTTACGCGCGCTCTCACTTATGCTTCGATCAGATATCGTTATAACCTACTTGTATTGGTGCTCGTAATCACATATCAAAAAATGAAAGATGAACAATAAAAGTTCTCTATTAATGCAAAAATTGTCGGGAATAACTCCCATTTCTCTACCAAAGTAATTGCGTCCTGCGTACTACGCTCGTACGATTGCTTCCAAAAGTATTCTGTATTTTCACATATTCCACGTATAATCATCTTCTTTCGAATTATACTCAGCAGTACGGTGACATCATACATGGAAAACGTTAATAATTTAATATTTAATTTAATATAATTTGCTACTTATTAAATTCAATTTGTATGAATTATGAAATTCCAGGTAATAAAACGAAGTTCTTACTAATTATTTATGGTATATGAATATTTCCTGTTGATACTGTAATCCACCTAATATTGGATAGCTTATGAAACGTGTACACATAAGCTAGAAATGTATAGTTGACGAAAATAGAAATTTACATTAAATAGAAAATAGAACAAGATACTAGACTTTGCATTTTATATTTCTAGGAACATATAAATCAATTGATTCAAATGGGAACATTTAAAGTTCCAGTGCTTTTGCTACAGAACTAGGGTACTTATTTTCTTTTCTAGTTTCTAATTAGGACATTAATTTCTATCTTATGGATAGCAGAGTTAAATTTATGGAATCTTGTTTCCACATAAACTAGGATATTAAACATTCGCTCTTTGAATAAAAATGAAGTTTTATAACATTTCTTGCTTTTCCATCTTCTAATTAGTACATTAAGTATTACACTATTTCAAATTGTACATTAACACGTAGTACTTGCCGATCTATAGTGTCTATAGTGAGAATAAAAAATGATACTCTTTAGAACATGGTTTTGCTACATGCGGGTATACTTTACGCGAATATTCATGTTCGTCCGAGAGCGAAATACAGAAAGAAAAGTCGGTAATATACATGTATGTATCGATAGCAAAACAAGTAAATCCGGGCAAAAAATTGCGGATTAAGTAGAAAGCCAACAATTAAAGAAGTAAAATCGCTAAAAACCGCTAGAAATGTTCAATAAGTTTCAATGTAAGATAGATAGGTGGCAAATAGTTGATCCTACAAACGAGAAAAAAGAAAGAATCAAATCGATTGTACATGGACGCTTGATCGATATGCCTATGAGTAAGTAAACTTTGTTTCTGACAAGAAGGCGGGCTCATATGGGAGGAAACAACAATGTCGAAGAGAGAAAAAGTATTGGAGGAGAAACGTGCGTCGCGACGACCGCCCGTCGTGCACGGCGTCCGCCGTCGTCACCGCAGGCAGTGCTACCATCCACGACAACCAGCAACGACAACCAACCACAACAACAACGATATTTTTCGAAGTGTCTCGGTTCCCTATCCGAGATACCTTTGCGAAACCAGCTACCTACGTGGTGTGTATTGCGAGTGTGATAAAGGAGCCCTATCCATTTTTGCCGAAGGAGTGTGGAAATAAGCTTTCTCGAACGACGTTTCCAACCGTTACTTTGCCTCTATGGCTGCCCCCTTTGTTTCTCTTTTCCTTTCATTGCATTGCATTTCGTTCGGTCGCCTGTTTTTCCCCACCCACCTTCTATGGCGAATGTGCTAGTGTTTAACCAAGAAGAAAATGGCTGGGAGAAACGCGAAAAAGATTGGTTAACCGAAGAGAAGAAAAAAGCCGAGTAATATCATCACAATTATTCAATCGATTCAGTTTAATTTCGCCAAGTGTTATTCTATAATTGCTCCTGTTTTTTAGGAAACTTCGCTAGTTATTTGCGTTAGGATAAGAGAAAAGGAAAGCAGGACATTAATTAATTCTTTTATAATCTTCTTTCTTCTCTAGTACTATTTCTGGGTTTTTCTTTTATACATTTTTTGATGATTTACTCGTAACAATAGTGAATAAAATTTGTCTAATGTACTTGGTTCTGTTCCGACAATAGCAAGAATCAATCTTGATAGTGAAGTATGCCTTATCTTTTAGTGATTGTTGAATAATTAAGAAAAAAACTCGATTTGTTATAGATCAACATGTAAACGTCGATAGACGATGTTTTATAAAAACCAGTGGCAAATAATTATAGAAGAATGAGGAAGGGAAGTGGCAAGTGAAACGTATTCGCTAGGAGAGCAACCAAGGATTTCAGATTTCAGCTTCGGGCGATGGATTATGCGGAGCGCAAGGATTGTAAGAAAGAGGATATTGTTGCCGGGGGATCACTTAAGGAAAGAAAAGCATCGGAAGAGCAGCGTCGCCTATTTTGTAGCATAAGTGCGCCTCATTTATCCGGTGGAACGCGAAATAATTAACAAAATTGCAGAGAATATTGTGACTTAGAGCTTCAAGTAAAAAATTTTAATTTACATACTATAATATGAATTTATTATAAAAACAAGTAGTTGTTTCCAATATGTGTTACTATGTGTACTATTTAAAGAAGTACACAGACGACTACGTTTTGGTTGGAGAAAAGCAGTTTTCTCAGGAATTCTTTTACATTCGAGCGTATTGTCAAACTTTTATTCAGATCATTCTTTCTCAAATCATCGAGAGTGTTTAAAAAATCATAGCTTATCATTACACAAAAGGACTAAATATGCTTACCACAGTTCACAGTATAAAAGCAATAATATGTAGTTAGAAATTCCATACTGTAATTTGCATAAAAGAACTATATATTTATTATTATTCAGACACTAAAGACGTGTTACGATACCAAAGTGTAATACATAATCTAATGATCTGAAAACGCTGATAACATATTCATCTATTCGCTAAAACTTGTATCATAAATTTGGTTCTTAGACAAAAACATAAGTGTACAGGATACCGATAATATCCAGTTTCCCAACAGCATTTTCATCGCAAATCTCTATAAATGTTATAAATTATAATAATTAACGAGCAAAAGCACCTACCTCTTCACATTTCAGTATTTATAATTATTTTTAATTTTCATATTATAGGAACGATGAGTTATCACCAGTGGCTAACACCAAATTCGTATGCAACCGCCAATTATTAAGTCGGCTGATTTACGCGCAACGTGTCGAGACGTGTATTAAAATGAATGATTGAAAAATATGATTTATCGCACGGAAAGATTATCGAAACATTGTTTTATAAGTATTAAAGGGGAAGCAGGTTGACAGGCAGAAGCTGGTCAATTTACTCTTTGGCAATGCGTCTTTTATCATACTTAGCAGCTCCTTTGTAATATGTCAGTGCAAAATGATGAGCACCACCTGTTGACACAGTCGACGTAGGCGATGCCTTAAGGCGATAAATTTGCAGCACCGGCAAAATGAGAATCTTAACGCACCTAACCGTGAGATATAATCTTTCATTGCGCAGCAACATGTTGACGCATTCACACAATGTATTTTAGATTTTTATGAAAACACTGCATCTTAATATTTTTCAGTGTATTATATCATTAATGGCGGAACTAATCCAATTTGAAAATTATTCGAGTATTAATAGAGTAATACTGATTATCAATATGTTTTTCAACGAATAATAAAACTTTTAACATTCTAAGAAAAACCTTAGCATAAAATGGTTGGTTTTCAATATTACTACGTAAATTTCATTTCTTGTTTCTGCCTCTAAACTCAAAAAACATGTATATTATTTACCGTAATTTAAAAAATAAATACGATGATTATATTAAATGGATAAAAATAAATTTACCTTGAAATATAGAATAATATTCGTAATAAGTATATATACTTATTTTAGGTTATAAGATAAAGGACACCGCTTTATAGGCAGTAATTTATAAAAAGGAATCAATTTCACGATTCTGTTTATGCAAGTAATTCATCTACACTGGCACGTTGCCATTTAATCAGGGTGAAAATGTTTGTTACATTATATATGTATCACCGTCCATGTGTTTATATAAGCTAAATGAGCTACGGTTACGTAGGCGGATGAAAAAGCGCATAATTTGAAACATGATTTTCCTTCTACTAACAAATACACGGGGCGGAATCCGGATATTGTTGTACGGTATTAATGTTAGAAAAATTAGATATACCCGTTTCATACGTTTCGGTATCCTATTTAGAAAAATAGGAATTTTTGTTACAATTTAGCTTTGAAGATGAATATAAAGATAATAATGAAATTAGAAATTTGTATTTAATTATTAACATTTGAAGTTCTCTTACGAATAACGCATTATTACTTAAAGTTAATTATTATCACTTCTTTTGTATTCATTCTGGTGTGAATTATCATTTAAATACTTTTTGCGATTTTATTTTTCGTCGCAAATATAAAAATACATATAATTATAATTAAATATATATAATTGTATCGTATAATTATCGTATTTGGTAAAAGATAAGGTATAAGAAATAACTACAAATTTCGAGGTTAACCAACAAAGATGTCTTTGCAAATCGTATCGTAGTAAACATTCATGCTTAACTGAATGTGGAGCGCAAAGCGTTGCAGGGTTAACTACCTTTACGTCAGAATTAATTGATTCGGAAAGCTGTTGGATGCACGCCACAAATGAGTTTACAATGAATTTCAGCTTGATACGTTCTGTCATTTTAAGCAATTCGGTGATCAAAGATCTCGTATGATCGTAGCGGACACTTGCTTCAGTTTATCAATTAAAAAAATACCAAATAAAGTTTATTTATATGTACACATCCAAAAATCTTTTTCGTAATAGCTTCTATTATCATTATACATTTTTGCAGTACAAGTAAAGAATCTTAATTTATCTCGTTTAATTCGTAACTTGTACTTTCTTATCTTAATGATATAAATTTCACGAATTTTGTAGTGAATTTATAGTCGAAAATCTTTAATATTCAATTTAAAGGTTGTATTTTGCGTTGTGCAAAAAATTCGTTCTCTGCACTTTACATATAACAAAATTATTTTATTCAGAAGCAATTATTTCGTGAAATAACTACCTTCAACATATTCTTCCACGTTTTCATCCACAACACGTAGATATATATCCTTCCATTAATACCAATTTACCAACGTCACGCCAAGAATAGCGATGTTATAGCATAACGAACTCTGCAATGTTTCATGCATTGAGCCATGAATCTCATTCTCGAGTGCTTCGTTTGATTTTCTCAAAACTTTCTTTTCTCTTTTCTATCAAATAATTCAAATTTTCCTTTGCTTTTTACTGTATACAATCTTTTTACAAGGAGAGATTGGCATGTCAACATACCCTTTGGTGAAAGTTAAGCGCTTCCTATTATTCAAATCGCTAATGACTGCTTTTCCTAATGACGTACAGCTATGCAAATTTGCTTCCTTTAATCTACGGGCTACTGATTTTAAGAACATGCTTAAATCAAGCCTTTCAATTACCTGGTGACGTGTAATGGTAGGTTTATGTCGACAGTTCTTTACAATTCGTTTATCATTCTTTTTGTCGCATATACGATTTAGAACTAATGAAATGTATTAAAGTAAAGATTTTACTTGCTTCAAATTTTTTTTAAAACAAATTTTAATGTTTTATATTTTTCAGTACCATTTATATTATCAACCATTTTAAATCGCCAACTAATTTGTAGTACAAACTTTCGTCGTTTTTATTTGTTTAACGTAATTATGCATAATAATGGTCGAAAATATGTAACATTAAATTATCATCGAAAGATAATGTCCATTCTATCTGTCAGATAGATTGGAAGCGTCAAATAAAGATTATTCAAAAACAATATAATCTATTCCCATTCATTATTTCGAATTACTACAATCGATACAAAAATAATTTTCACAAGCATTTCACATTCACTTATTTTCCAATGAAACTTTCATCAATCATGTTCTACATTTTCTTCTGGCATTATCAAATTTTTAAAAGCTACATAAAAATACTATAAAATTCAATACGTTTAGTATTAACTAATTGGCATATAAATGCTACAATAAAAACAATAGTACGTAAATGTTTTTTATAATGCTCACTGTATATAAGAACCAGCAAATGCGCCAAATGCGTACATATATCAATAAGAAGATAAAACAAGCGGGGCATCTGCATGATTTTATTGCATGTCCGGCATGCAACGCAATCAAGGGAACGGTGTAGAAAATCGAGTAAATCTAGCGTCGTATTGAAGCAAAGAAACGAACAGGCCCGCGAACATCCGCGGAAGAGTTTGAATAGCGCGATGGCGATTACTTTCTCCGGTGTATTTAGCGGCCGAGTCACGGAAGTGAGTGATCGCGGGGAGCAATTCATAGACGCGTAGGAGTCGCGACAATTCTGCAAGGAATTCCGCCGGTTATCGAGACAATCGTGTATCTCTGCCATCAATCTACGTGGCCGCGAGCGACGCGTATCTGAATGCTTGCTCGG
This sequence comes from Bombus vosnesenskii, assembly GCF_011952255.1. Lineage (NCBI taxonomy): Eukaryota > Metazoa > Arthropoda > Insecta > Hymenoptera > Apidae > Bombus > Bombus vosnesenskii. The sequence continues at coordinate 1,358,939 of NW_022882923.1, forward strand.
CCACGAACAGTGGCGCCTAATGGCGCGCTCATTGACGTACAGTTCCCGGTGACTCTACGGGCTGCAGGGTACGAGAATGACAATACGTACGATGATTAGATCGGCGTCGTTCTCACGGCAAATGACGCGAAACGTCGCCACAAACACTATCGTCGTAAAGAAGCAACGCCTGTGACACATCATTGCGCTCGTAAGCAGCTTTCACAGGCTCCTCTTTTGTACCTTCGTTGCATACACGAATGCGTACACGGCTCGGATAAACCTGTATGTGAAAGGCGGCTCATTATTATTACAGATATGTAGATTTATCGAATTATAAAATCGCTAGGTTTTTCGAGATACGACCGATAAGCGCGAACAGGATGTTCCTGTTTGGTGTCAAAGCGCCTTATCGACCAGATATATTGATAATCAACATCTTTTCCAGTATTCAGGATTCGCGGAAGCATTTCTGAGAGTGTTTCTCAGAAATTATTTCACCCGCAGGTTTATTATTATGTGTGGCTGCTAGTGGTAGTATAGGAATCTGATGAAATCAGAGAGTAGAGATACAGTGGATTATAAATGGTGTACTAGGAAGTATCTTTATGATTTAGATGTTTGCGGTTTTTCTAGTAAATGATGTGAAAATATTTTAAAAGAACGTTATATGCACATTTTACCGGTTATTCTCTATTTTGTTATTTAATTGGATATAATGTAATACACTTGTCTGCATAATGTACTGTTTGATGTAATCTAATCTATTTGTCGTTCTGCATTTATATACAATTTTTAATCAATTACAAGATTTCTTCTTTATATTCTGGAATTCAGATGCGTGAAGATATTTCTTCGTATACTTACAAGAAACTTTCATATTGTGGTTCGACGCAGTAGGTATTTCAATTAAAGCACTATACAATTTAAAATATACGCAATAATTCCATAATATACAAATGAAATCAAACACGGAAGCGTCGAATAATACAATTAAAACAAGCATTTAAAGGAGATTTCAACATTCAATGAAAATTTAACGATTTATAATGAAAAGGTTAAAACTGTCCTACTTATAAACGAAATAATATACAAATGTTGCGATTAAATCTGTAATAAACTTAGCTATACACAGTACCTTAAGCAATGTATGTATCTGTGTGTTTAAGCGCTTTAGGTAGCGCTGTAACAGGAAAATCTGGAAGCACGAGGCAAACGTATACACGTTGCCATAAACGATCAAACGAAACGATCGTGACAATGAATTCCGCTGTAACACAAATTCTCTTACTTAACCCATGTTCGCGTTACGGTTACGAGTTCATATTTGATTCGAATTCACGCTTGGTCCCCCGAACGTTTTCTCGAGTGTATTGAACATACAGTTTTAGTAAACGGCAGCGAAATTCCACGCGGTTCTCCGTTAAAGTTTCGCACCGCTTGTGCGAAATTCTGCTTCACTTTCACCACCTATGTAAGGCTTCCTGGGTACATCAGCAGTGGTTGGGTGCAACGTTGAATCCCGTGAATACTTATACTCAAGATCGATGTGCTGCATCCTCGCACGGTGCTCCATTATTCCTACGTTAGAGTTAGTTCACCAGCAGTGGCGAGCAAACTTCCTGCTTTTTTTACCGTGCCCTTTTTAATTCTTAACGTACGATACACGCTAAAAGGTCTATTTCCGTTCGGCAACCATCTATCTCCTTTTTCTAGTTTTATGCAAAGGGAGGAGAAGAAAAAAGAAATCAAAGCTGCAAATGGAACGGCTTGATAGAAGGAATGAGAGAAATTGAAGCAAATAAATTGCATAGGTACATTGAAGAACATTCCAGAAACGAAATTACTCTGTAATATAAAACTCCATTTGTTGGAACAAGATTGTGATTAATGTCCGATTAACTGAATTTCTGCTTTGAATTCACATACCTGAACGTGGCTCCTATTACGTGAACGAAAAATGATAGACAATGAGATAACTACAATACGTGAACTTCTATCATATAAACTCCAATCATATAAGCCGTTTGACTCTCGAAAATTTTAGAATAAAATCAATGAACTTAGACTATAACATTTATGATTACACAGTTTTTAATATATGAAAGTAGTAACGTACTTTATATACGTCTGACGTGCATTTAAAATAATTACAGAATGCTTGGAATTGATGACATAACGATTTAGACTTTTTCTAGAACTCCTATCTAGATCAATATTTCTTAGGAACACAAAATTAAGAATGAGGGAAATTCAATCATTAGACGAGCTTATAGAGTTAACAGGAAGCGGAGATATATCTATCGGTTAAATTCTTCCTACTTGATTATTAAGTGCAACGACGTGCATCGGAAGGAGAGATTTATGCTAATCTGATAGGAATATAATATGAGGATATTGCATCGAATATGATAGAAATTAACTTGCCGTGATAGAGATAAGCATGTAACAGTAGCCTTTTAACAACTTTTTGTTTCGAAAAGCCCAAAATTAAGGTAAATTATAACGTGAAAAAGGGCCCCTTGGCGTTACTTCGGATGCAGCTGGCGCGTAACTTTCATCGATTTATGATGGTTGGAAGTCTCTGCGTGAAAGATAAGTGAAATATATGTACCAGCACTTATGTATATACTAATAAATTTGCGGTGTCTATTAAGTATTAATATAAATAAATTTTCTGCAAATTAATTATTTTATGAGTATGACAAATAAGTAGCAGTTTGTCTATATTTAGTTCAAAGCAGATACTTCTGGAGGATTGCTAGGATTTCAGGAGAACTGTAACAGCTGTTTATATGGATTTAAAGCTGCTTAGTTATAGTATTTCCAGATTAACGTGCTCTTGAGCAACGTTATCCGATCAGAAAACTCTTGCGTAATGGAACTAATATTAGGGAAATGTTGCTAATTATTAAGTTATTAATTAACAACGATAATGAAGTTATAACACTTCTGACAAAAATTTGTTTGAAATTACACGCCAGATAATTGTTCCATCCGACGAAAATTTTTAAAGCTACTTGTGTAATAGTTCACTAGTAGCCAATTCTCAATTACTATTATTAGAGAAATTTTATTATAAACGCTAACAATGATATTTATAGTGGCAACAAGTAATAAAAGTGAAATTTGCAAATTACGTGCTAGTTAATTGTTTTATTCAATACAAAATTGTAAAAATGCTATATGTACAATAGAAGTCTCTAATAATCATCAATATTATTAATTAATAAATTATTGTGTAAGAATTCACTGATATTCTTAATTAATAAATTGTTGTAGACAGAGACATCGACATCCACAAATCCCAGACATCCACCACATCTTCTCCTGTAAAGTTTATTGTCACACAATGGCCTAAAATCTCTAATTATAAATACGACCACGTTATGGAAGATGCGCAACGACCTATTTAAAAAATATTAAACTGATGCCAGTAACCGCAAGAGAAAAGATCTATACGCGGTTGATAGAGAGGTTTTATCGAAAGCTGATCATCAATAGAAAAATATAACGAGCAAAAAGGAAAAGGGAGAATTGTTAAGGGTATGAAAGGGAGGGAAATACGAAGGAACGAGGGTGGAAGAGAAGGCACGAGGTTGAACTGACATGTATATCCGTACCAGCTGCCAGCTCCTGGCACGAAGGGACCTAGGAATGGGAAAAACAGATAAAGAGCTCACCGGTGCTTGCCTTTCCGAAGATACGACGAAGATAAATGACATAATATCGTGCCGGACTGGCCGATCATTGCCCCAGAAACGAAATCGAGTTAAGCGAAAAGAGTGTTACGGGGCAATTGATCTCTGACGATGCTTCGTTACGCTGGGCGACAATGAAATCCGTCTGATACTCATCAGGGAATGCCAGGAAGATTGCTTTCCTGGCTGATTCAAACGGTTAGGATACACGTGTACGGTATACGTATCGACACATTCAGCCAATATAATGTAATCCTTTTTTTCTTCATCCGACATGTTTACCGTCTATCTTCCCTCTTCACTGTCCTGAAGGAAGAATCGCTGAGTATTCATTACGCCTTTTGGTCGCCGTATTCACTGACGGCTGTGTTTAATTCCTTGGTGATATTGATTCCTCACTTACAATTACTCGGGAACTGTCGATAAACGGAACGATAAAATATGCGCCATTCGAAGAACTAACTTCACGAATCAAGCTAACCATCTGGATAAGGAAATACCTACTTTTGTAACAACAGCGTTACAATGATCACTGGACATCGTCATATTTCACAAAGAAGCATAATAATAATCGATCGGAGAAATTTATGAATACATCAACTAATTACTGTTGTTGAGTTTACGACATCTGTAAATATTTACTCGGCACGGTCGTAAACCATCGCCATAAATCATTGCCCCGTCTCGCTACCGCGACTTTCAGCATTATCGGCAGCACGCTTATTAAAGGACCAGCGGTTGAATAAGAGAGCAATGAGCGTTAAGGCGGCTCACGGTATTTAGGTGTCCGGTGGTATATTATATCTGTATAATTAGGAAGAGCCAATAATTTCGGCGTGGCTAGGGGTACTCGATTAATACGTGGTCTAATATTAAACTGTTGATCGCAACCTCTACCTACCAATCAGAGAGTACTGTCTGAAAGTGGACAAGTTTCCAGAAATGGTATCAACTAGAATCTTGACTTTGCCTTATTAGGAAATTTTTGCAATTTGTTAAATTCATTTCAGCCACCGTATATTAAAGCAGTCTCAAGTTTTTAGTTACCTTGATGCATAGTCTATAACGTTTAACTTTGTAATTACTCGCTGCTGCGTGTGCTAGGATAATATATTATATACATACTTTTTTTTAGGCATTCGTAGTTGAAGTATGGTATGCATGGCTTGCTGGAACGAAAAATATCAGGTTATCCCAGCGATATAACTTGCAAGAATCTCGAAATCGCTACTTAGATTTCTCCACTTATCACGAAGCCAGTTTATGTATGGAAGCACCTAATTTTCGTCTTCCGTTGATTTATCGTTTACCACTTACGATTTTGTTTTATCCTTGTAATCGCGGATTTATTCGAATATTTCAGGATGAATTATTGACTGGTATATTTAAGTAGAATTTTTCTGCTGTGGAGGTTAGGTCTTCTTCGTTTCTTCTTCGTTCCTTCTTCTAGTATCTTCTTCGTTTATTTTGAGTGAAATGAGATATTAACTTCTCTTTATTTATCTGAGACTGCTTTTATTCTGTATAGGTAAGCAGTTGTTGCGAAAAACGTTTTTTTCAAATGGAAGTGAATGATATAAAAATAAATATATTCTCGGATGAGAAGTATTTTATTAAATGTTCAAAATGATATACCTGCATTTATAAAATCTTTCATGAATTTTTAATATTTAATAATAGATATTAATGGTATAAGCAAAATGCACAGGTATTTCTTTTTCCATTTGTTTCTTTATTATAGAAACAATAATCATTGCATTGTGTTCTATATAATATCATAAGAACCACAGGCTGTTCTTTTACTTGCTTTAGAAACTATTTATGTTATGCACTGTTTAATAGCAGCTGTTACTATATATGTACAACAAGGTATGACAATTATTTTCCCGATTATTACAAACGTTAAAGCTGCTAGATTCTGATAGACCCCGCTTACTAGTTGCGAGTTAATTTCAAATAACGCATTAAAAATGAAAAATAGTTATTAACGTGCTATAAAGGTGTGGTTACTAGCATTATATCATTCCATATCGCACTGCTTATAGTAAATAGTTCATTTTATCATTTTCAGTGGGTATATGCGAAATGTACTCACGAATGCGTTGTAAATATACAAAACCATAGCCTTTGGCAATAATAACGGTAGAGGTATAAAGTAAATCTTCAGATAATGTTGCTGGCAAAGATTGAGATAGGAATTATTTACTTTATATTCATCTACTCTTCTTACACGTGTGGACATTTATGTATTAGAAATATTTCACGAGATATTTTAACATCGTTTGGTATTAAATATTTTCACTTGATTTATCGCTTCTGGTACTAGTTTTAGTTGGCAATCTACGCTTTAGAATTCCAATGACAAATGTGTATGTAATCTATCATGATTCATTAGCTGTTATAAGAGGTGTTTCTGGCGTTTCATGGCAAGGCCGATAAGTATTTGTTACTTATCCTTTATTCCAAAATCTTACGATTAACAAACCACTATGAAACAATAATAGTCCCTCTTTAAAGAAAGAGTACAAAATTTAACCAAGAGCTGCAAAGGATTACCATAAACACGTATTGTTTACGGGTATAAACGATAAAAAGAGGTAAAAGTGTCCCATCTTTGTAGTCGAAGGACCGTGGTTGATACCAATACACGCGACGCAGGTTGTTGCAAGAATATAAGAAAGAAGACACGAAATACTTGCAAAAACCCATGAAATACACTAATCGAACTACTTCCTTAGGGGTCCAGTTATACCCTCTAACTATCGCGGTGAGCCATCTACTCGTAAAGTACAAGACAAAATCGCCATAAATGCGTGCGTGACTGAAATATGGCGCAGTAATGTTTATGAGATGCTGTTACTTGTCAGTTACCGCTGAAAAGAATAATAACCCGTGCTGTTACCACGCCTGGCTACGCACTTATTTATTAATAACAAGTTACACAAATCAAGGTATCGCTGGCTTCGCGGCGGAATGATAGCCTTTATTCCCGCTGCTCTTCGTGCACGTGGGAAAACCATTGTGCCTTGGTTTGAGCACATCCTTCCATTTTCCGCATTCTGGCTGCTCGAGTTAACGACGTTTCGGGTTATTTTGCTTATCTATACTTTGCGTTAGCGCGTCCTTAGCTACGCGATCGATGCGATTTTTCTTCGATGGAACCAGTTATCATAAACCGCGTGTTAGCCGCGCCTAAGCGAGTTGCTTTATTTGAAATGTAAATAAGGATGTTATCAATTTTAGATCATTGATTATCGGATAGAAAAAATTTCGATCAAACGGGAACGCGGCTATTGGTCTTTTTCTTTTTTTCAAGAACTTTTTACGTGTCAGATTTTATTGACGTAACAGTGAATGTATTCTGACAGAATTCGATAATTAAAAGATAAATGAGAATGATTGTGAGACATTAGGTACTTTAATTTGTTTGAATTCTTCATTTCGATCATTATAGGAAATTATACGCGATTTAATTTGATTAAATTACAAACATGCATATAACTCTTTATTAATAGCGAGGTATGTAGTGAGGTAGTAAGTTATGATACGAATTTAATTAGAAGAACATTATTGGCGTCGACTTATACTGTATTTATTACATCGCTTTATAGTTCATAAATTACTTAATTTAAAGCAGAAAGTCCTATTAATAATGCACGAAAATTGTATTGGATCAAAAGATGCAAGTAGAATTATTTATTAATGTCGAGAAAATCGAAGATTGTACTATACTATAATTAATTAAATAAAACGTTTAAGTATTAATGAAAACAGTCTCGGTGTATATCAAGGAAGTTTTCAATTACAAAAGTACCTTAACAAAAACTCATGATCTTTTAAAGTCTTATACAGGGTATTTTATGTAGCTTTTTCCCCTCTACATGTGAATATTTTACTACCGTGACACTTTACACGTTTTTCTCCTTTATGACATTACATCATTCTGCATAATATATCCTATATTCAATAACTGAACTTTTTTTCATTAGGAATTACCAACAATCGATGCTTTAATTTCATAACTTTAAGAATAACTCATTATATTTTAAGATCTACGAGATTTGAATAAGATGCCCGAGGGTTGCCCGACTAGCTTCTCGATTTCCTTGACAAGGAAAGCGAAATCGAGAAAGCTCGTTTTACTCTTCTAAAGCTTGTTTTACTCGAGTAAATCTTGTACAGCACTGCTTTAAATATATCTCTTATGAAACAGAAAATAATATTATGTTGATCTTTTATTATTATCTTCTCAGTAAAGATAATTTCGTAGTTACAAAGGATATCGTTTTATAGGTAAAGATTTTAAATAATGAATTAAAAAATATAGATAAATTTTTTTAATTAATGGAATTACTACGAGTCAAAAAATTTCCCAGAAAATATATAAAAACCAAACTCAATAATAAATATTGGAAAATTAATTAACAGATTAGATAACGAAACTAAATAAATGTTAATTCCAGAGTATAAAATTCACAGAAAAATATTATATTTAGCCTAAACAGCATCAAGCATTCCAAAATAACAACTGCTATAAACGCGAACGTTTCTTTTCCAAACTAGGCTACATACTAAGAAGTAGAACGTTCAGCGAGAACACAGGAGGCAGTCTTGAATAACGAAGGAAAGGTTTTATATCTAACCATAACCCCTTGGTCTTTTATCAGGACTGGTTCGCTTGGTATTTTTCCTATCTCGGCGAGGCAAGCCAGATAGCCGACAAATAAGAAGAGTATCGCTCGCAGTAATCTGTTAACTTTGAATCTAACATGCAGTTACATATCCATTGCAAGGATGGTTTGCGTGTTATAGGATTTCGCGAAACGGCCGAATCTCACGCGTTATCCGTGATAGATACGGTTACGTGTATCTGACTATTGAGAGCGCGCATTAAATACAGGATTGTAGAATCATTGCGGAGCGTACGCGAAGCTTCGACGCGGACGAAGGAGGCGGGAGGCGATTGTAAAAGGGCGAGGCGCTTATTAAGTTAGTGCCGGGGATTCCTGAGCGCGCGAGTACGCGCCACAACGTATGAATTACACGATCCAGCTTCGTACGTCCGACGATCATGAGAGAAAAAGCGGAGGGAGGAGAATACGACAGAGAACGAAGGTGATGAGGACGACTGGAGGAGAAATGACGACGAAAGATGACGCTTCGACCGACCCCAGCCGCGGCCGCGCTTCGTCTATAGTGAAAGTAATAACAGTGAAACGTGCGCATACACCGGCAAAATCACGCACGCAGACCAACTCACTGGACCAGCTTCTACGTGACTGGTACTTAAGCTATTTTTCGATACGACCGGTACTTAGGTGCACGCCGGACTACACAACCGCCCGCTGGGCTCTCCCATAGAAACCACCACCGAAGATCTCGTAGCGTCCTTGGGAAGCTCGAGGAGGCCGAGGACGAAGCGGTCAACGACTAAGAAAGGGGAAGGAAGGAACGGATAATTGTAGAACGGGCCTCGCGATATATCCACCGTGAAATTCGAGTGAAAACGATCACACATGCGCGCCACCACTGAAGAAGAAGCGGATAGTCCGCTTTCGTTTTTCTCATAGTCCCCTTTCCTCTTCCTTATCGTGACTTTGTCTCGATGTTACATGTAAGGATTGCAGGATATGTGGTGGATGATGTTACGATATCAGCGGAGATTGTTTATAATTTTTTAGATCGAACCTGTTTAATAGACCAACAGAAAAAGCAAAGACATAATGGCAATGGACAGGAGGAACACGAAAGGAGAATTTCCTGGAGTGGATTATTTAATTGCGATCAAGCTATGTTTTAGACTATAAGTATAATTCATTGAAATCTGAGCAAGTTAAAAGTTTCTTGTAGTATTTGCGCTATTAAATCTATTGAAAAACAAAGCATAGTTACGAAACGCAATTGCAAATTTAATAATATGTCGATAACTTTGTGTAAAAGCAAAAAGCTGATATTTTATCAATAATATTCGTCTATACAATTATAATAGAATGGCTACAAAAAGTATTCGCACACCATTGTATCTATTATAGCCTTCACATATCAATTTCGATTATGTTCAAGTATATATACTTATTCATATATACGTAAACATGAAAGAACATGATAGAAAACTACTTCATTGGAAAATAAGGGTACAAATGCAAATACTTGCATTGCGATCACAATATGTCATTATTTGATAAATAATTAACGCACACCTCCTATATTTTATACAACACCTTTTTTGTTTTCAATCTCACGTACAAATTGTGGTACGGTGACTCCCTTATCACGCATATTTTATTATACGAAAAATGAATGTTCGTTCGATGCGACAGTTTGAATTGCGGGAGCCGACACGGTGGCTTGAAGAAGTTGCTGGCTACCAAGCTACCGTATAAATTTGCGATATCGCGATGTATCCCCCATATATATATGTGTGTGTATGTGTATATACATATACATATAATAATATATAAAAATACTATGTGCACAGAGGGTCTAACGTAAAATGGGCGGGGAGTGTCCACAGATATACATGTAAGTAGAGAAGTTGGAGAAGGAAATCGGGTCACGCCGAGATATTTTTCTGCGTCTTTCCACTTTACTAGGCGAAGGTTAGGGGATGTAAGCGTTCGAACGTGTATGCTCTGGACTAAAGAACATACATACACAATTTCTCTCATCGGCGATACGTATGCAAAGCACTGGAAGGTGCTTGCAACAATTATGAACGGTTTGGTGATTCTGCATGCAAGCTTAGCGCGCATTCGAGTCAGGACGATCAAAGCCGTCAGAGAAAAATGAGAAAAAGACAATGAAAAGGAGCTGAAGAATGATGCTATATACAGGACTTGATAGCTTCGAATAGAATGATTACGTAAAAATGATTTTTAGTTGAACGTTAATGTGATTTTAAGGCTTGCTTATTCAAATACTCTGCGTCTCATAACAGAATTATGAAACCAATCTAAAATTTCCAATTGAAGTGCTCGGAGCGAGAACCGGTCAACTCCACTATCGGAAACTTCACAGTATCAACTGTCCAGCTAACAGTAAGTTCTCCTGTAAAAATTGTTTAAACGTGTAAAGATTATATTAATAACACATTTTTCACGAGAGATAGTGTGACTAGTAGTGACAGCTTCAATAGAATTTCTTCTTCTTCAGTGGAGTTGCCAGTTTCTTGCATCGAAATTAAGAATAGATAAATGAAAATCTCTAAATGCAGGTTTATTTATCAAGAACCATATAAATATCGAAGATTATAAATTCAATATACGTAATATTCATTTACTATCTGTATCAGTTTGTGGATTTAAATTTGGACTAAGATTTGGACATCATAAGTCATTTTTCGGTACATGTTTTTTTGCTAATGAAGAAACATCTTCTAATTTTGTTTTTATCTAATAGGTAACGAATATTATGTATACATCTTCTCTATAGACAATAAAAAGATAGCCGAACTTTTTTTAGGCGAAAATTTGGAAAACATAAATCACTGATGCTGCATTTTAGGAACTAAGTGATTTTTACATCTGGGAAACTACATTATCTCGATAATCAGAGGTGTCCTAGTTTTGTAATTAGCAATGCGGGATATATGTAGTTAGAATTACTACTACACGGAAATCCAATCTTTGCAAAAAAAAAGAAAAAATAAAAAAGAAAATAAAGGCTCTTGCGCCGAATCCTTCGATTCTTATGCAGTTACAGATTCAAGATATTAGATCTAATAAGTTCATGACTTTCTGTTATGTAGAGTTTACAGCTTTGGTACTACATCCACTTCTTAGAATACCAATGGGCAATTAATTTAGAACATTGAATAAAATTTAATCTAAATAGTTATGAGTCAATAGTGTAAAAAATGGTGGAAAATTCAGACGTAATTTGCGAAGGTCCACAGCTTAAGGACTGGTTTAGTAGAACCGATCGATCGACAATAATTTTAGCAGCAAATTGTGTAACGGTATCGATACCAGTGCATGGCCTCCCGTAAAATAAACGCGCGATTATTTCCTAGTATGTTTAAATAACGTATGGAGGCGATTTACGAGTTTTCTGCTTCCAGAATGTAGTTTCTAGCATCTTCAAGTTGTCTTTATTACAACCATAAATTGGGTGCTACATAGAGTAGACTTACCAAAATCGTACCACTTAAAATATATTACGCTGTATCGCCCATTTAGTGTTCATTTTTATGCAAGCTAATGTTGGAAATTAGAGTTTAATGGTTGAGGATCCTGCTATTATATATGTTTAACTTCTTCCTAAGAGCGAATTAATTTTTTGCGAGGAACCAATCTTCTAAAACTATTGATACTCAAACACGTGTTAAAAATATGTAGTTTGTGCTAAGAATATTATGCAAATAATAAATACAAAAATTATTCAGTACCTAAGAATTAATAAATATTAATATTTTTAATATTCCCTTACTATATCTAATAGTTTGAAATAAATTATGAAATATTTCATTTAAAAAGAGGAATGGTGTATATAATACTACCTATATTTTATAATACTAGTTTAATAATAATTATTCAAATAACTCAAGACTGAAAGTAGTCATTTAGTTGTCGTTGCCGAATTAACTTTTTGTACCGATAATATGAAAATTTATGAATTTTTCTTCGAGATAAGCTTTTGAAACAGTTATCTATCTTATACAGGAAACGGTAATTAGAGTAATGAATAAGATCGTGTAGAAACACGGTTGGTACGATTAATCGTAAACCTAAGTTCATTCGATTAAACCAAACACAATGAAATTAATGTAACTGATTATACCGTACAGTTTGAATTGGTAGCATGAATCACCAATCGTTGCTTCAGGTCTGTGTTTGGTTACTACATACGTACTTGTATGATTCAATTAGGTTCATTTCTGATTACGCGATTTGATATGAATGGTTGTAATCAATATGGGACTGATACAGAATACTAATATTCTCAATGATACTGACTTATAATTTCAGTTTTTAGTATATTTTAATATTACAGAAAAAAGGTACAAAACTAGTTCTAAAGTTTATGAAGGTGTCCTCCAAATAATTCACATATTCACACAATACAGAGTGAAAAATACTTATTAAATATTCTATTACGTATGATAAGTGAGTTTAATTAACAAATTTTCTGACAAACGAATATCCACCATTTTAATATTCATAATACAAGTATAAATAATGAGTACATAGTATAAACAGTGAGAAAAAAGAGTGTTTTACATATTCCCATAAATTTCAATCACCTAAATTTTCATAACAAGATTGTAAATTTGACTCAACATATATATCACTGTACTTCATGAATTATTAATTGAAAGATTTTATTTTGCTTAAAAATCAAACAGTACCACATAAAATCATTAAATATTCTGTTACTTTGAAGTTATTGTATTTAATTGTATATTATTGATTTTGTAACAGTTATGAATAATATAACTGAAGTATTTTACAGCGTAGTAGTATTAAATAATTTCAAATGATGAATTAAAAAAAGATGGGACTAGATTTGAGTTAGTAGCATTGATTAAGCATTACTAATTATGTAGGAAAGTTACTTACGAATGGTTTTTCAGCACAGTTTCAATCATATTGGTAGTGACTGACCAAATGAAAACAGATCCATCCGAAGAACCAACCGCTATGTATTGGCCATCTGGACTGAAAGTTGCTCTCGTCCAATCAAAGCCGACTTTAAACCCATCAGCACTGAAAAATAAAGTAACGCACGTAATTAATTTCCTGTTTCATTCGGAAAGATACTTTAATGCAACGATTTCATCGAAATTAAATGTTTGTTGAAATGTATTTGTGTTATTAGATATTAGTGTAAGTACGATACTACATTACTTTGCACATAACTATTAAATTGAATAGTTACCAATGAAACGTAAAAGGAATCAAACATTAAAATCTTTGAAATTCTATGAAACCGAATAAAAAATTTAAAATATATTTAACTGAAGATGCTTTGGTTCGAGTCTTGATAGTTCAAATTATATAAAATTGTACAAAATCGATCATGTCACAGGCCCGTTTCTCTACTTCTGCATCCCACTTTGTAAGTCGTGTAATGTTAAATAGATTCATAATAAAATTATACTCACCTAAATGATCCAATGATCTTCTTCATTCGTAAATCAATGAGTTTTAACGTATCGTCTCTGACACAGCTCAGAAGGTAATTTGCATCTGGAAACAAGCAGGTGCCGCTATTTGAATTTGCATGTCGTTAATGTTAAAGTTAAATTGGTTGTGCTAATACGGTTAGCAATACAACAGCTTGTCTATTCTGTTTGAATAAACATAATCGCTGATTATGTTCTGATTGCATTTACTTCATGCCGTGGTGAAGTTTCCGCGGTGTTGCTCTATTATTCTAATGGCGACAAAAAGAAGAAGTACGTAAGGAGAGGAAAAAATACGTTTACTACGGCTTGAAATGCACTGAGATGCTAAGTAAATAATTCCTTTTCGAGACGCATAAATCTTATGGGGAGGCGTTCGAGAAAGGTTTCATTGTGAATCTACCGGCCACATTTCCTAAGAAATGGTACATTATACTTTAATGGAAGTATACATAATGTATTACGTTGAATGATAAAGGAAAACCATTAAACTGGCGCGATGTAATCGAGCAGAATTCTACAGTCTCTGGCAATATCGTTTCATTCGTGTTCTATTCTCGCTTTTGCCGAAATTAATGAAACGCGAGCTGCATATTCCCAAAGAATTCTTTAATAAGTATGACAACCTAACAGATGTTTCTGGATATGAATATTTCAAATGTCATCATAAAGTGTTCAGTGTTCATAGAACAGACAGTTCTCAAGTGTTCCCTCAACTGAAATTGTAACCGCACTTGGTTTCCTTAGAACATTTTACATTTTGTCAAAATAAATTGTGCATGATTGCTTGTAGCTTTTTACCAATCAAGTAATTTCATTATTCCAAATTTATAAGAATCATTGTCAATTCTAAAATTAAGAAGTTTTTGCAACAGAATTGTAACAGTTTCTTTATTAATTTTAAATTTCTTTTAAAGTAATTTATGACAAAGTATTTTAAACATTGTTTAGATAAAATAGATGCCTCTAACCTTTCTTGGATTTTATTCGTGGGTCTTTTTTACAAATTTAAGCTTATATAAGATAATCACTCGAATATTCCAATTACGTATTTATAGCGTTAAATAATGATGTTTGGGTATTTTTAGAAACCTTGTAAATATTTGATGTGCATAATTCAGAAAAAATATGATATATCTTTTCGGTGACTAATTAATAGCGAAATAATCACCGACAAAGCGTTAGCAATAACAACGACGTTCGCTTCGTAGAAACAATTTCAGGAATTAGAAGTGATAACTCCATGACAGGAATGGAAAAGTTATACAAAGTATCTGAAAAGGAAACTTACCGCGAGATAAATCTAACGACGTCACTTTCCCTTCCAATAAAATATCATTCGAACTGGACTCGGCTCTGGTATCCCAAAATCTAATTCTCTGATCGAAATGGCCGCTAATTATTGTAGAACCAGCACCATCAGAAGTTACAAGATCGTTACAACTGGAACCCGCAAATTTTGTCTCTATACCTGTAAAACAAAATTCAACTTACATCAAGTATCTGTATGGAAAATAAATTTTGTAAAACGTTTATTTGCTAGAAGTATTTTATTAGATTAATTATTTATATAATAAAAAGTTATTACACATATGATACACATTCGAATAATAATTTAACAACTGTACCTATGAATATTTACTGGACGATAACTTTTACTATTTTGTGAATCTATATTCGTGATCTTGTACGTTTCATATTTTATCTAGAAGAATTAATAATTAAAAATTTGCTTTTGCAATATTTACTGCATATGTATGTACATTGTAACGTATACTACAATACCCTAGAAAGAATAGACGCAATCGTTTCTACATCTGAAATTTCAATCAGATCGTGTATTTCTGTATTCACATAAAATCTGCTTACGTCGGTACACCTAAGTTGACGGGCATGATGCATCGCCATGAAGTAATTGGACCCAGTAATTCCATCTTCACAGGAAGCACAGTGCCTCAAGCGATATCAATAACCGACGCGACGTATCGTCGCGGTAAGTTCGACAAGCCAATTGATCGGCTAGTAAATCATCTTTGATTTAATATAGATCACCATTGACAACGTAAAACGGGCAGTTCTATGTAAAATTTGCAATCGTACGAATGAACAGTTTGGGCATAGTCAGCTGTTTAACTTTATTCGCGATTTCCCCGTTCCAAACCCAATAACTGACCATTGAATTCTCGAATAATCTTTATCATAAGACTTTATTATAGATATTTAAATGCAAATTTAGGTAAATTTTTTGAAAGAACATATCGATGTCGTAAGTATAACACAATATATGTATATACTTTGCCTATTTCCTTTGAATTTCCTTATGCAAAATAAAAAAAAGAATAGTAAATTTGAAAATATGTGTAGAAATACGTACATAAATTAATTAAAAGAAAAAGATGTAAAGAATAACTATACGTCGTAAATAAGTATTAGACATTGTATCCAAGAAAATATGGTATAATATAAAACTAGTATAATTAACAGTAGCAATTATATTTCCTTTGAGACATATGGTCCAATTCATATAACAAATTTATTGAATATAAAATTAATTTATAACCTCAATTGATTCTTTGAGAATCTGCAATAGAAATTAACTCTTATGTTTATTTTACTTTCTCCAGTGATATATAATTATAATTTACTTTGATAAAATCAACTGAATTCTAAATTCTTATTATTTTGTTACAGCACTCGCTGATGCGTAAGTATTAATTGCACGTTCGTATACATTTACGCGAAGTTTATAGACACATTTTATGCCCTTTGTATCCGTTTCCTCCGTTACACGTTACAAACAGCAACAGTTTCCGGATTCGAGCAACTGAAGTACAGTCTAAAGTACCTAAGCGTTTCTCGTCGTCGATTCACTTTTCCTGCTGCTACCCGTATTAGCTGAGAAGGGTTCTCAATGGATTACAGTTAACTATAAACGCGAGTTTCCGAGCGCTTTCAATCTCGCGAACACGCTCTCTTTTGTGAGTTTTTGAGGCTAATCTACATTTCTAACGACTTGTGTCAAGCAATTCATCTGCCATAAAAGCATACATATGGTATAAAATGATTTCCAAGAATGAGTAATGGATCTTTCAGATATAACCATGAGCGAATCGCAAAAAGTTATTAAAACAGGAAACAAATTACTCTCTGCCAGCTAATGACGCCATTTATCATTATTCATCAATCGAAATTTATTAGAATATCTACGATAACTTAACTTAAAAAGTAACGAGGACGAATTAATGAGCTTTAATTTTTGTAAATAAAGATAGAATGATATAAATTTGCTATATAAATTTAAAGATAATATTGAGGAACCAGTAAATTTCGAAATAAATTATTTCTTGCGTCCCATAGATTGGTACTTTAAATAATGAATAAGCATTCCTAGAATTCCCTAACAGAGAAGATATAAAAAGTTGAACACAGAATATACGATACAAAACTTGAATCCCTTATTTACACGAAACTACATTAGTCTCCGACTTTATGGTATATCAAATATTCTGAATGGAACAATTACTATAATCCATTTACCCATTATCCTAAAATTATTTAAGGCGAGGAAGATAAGGAAATGATACCACTTTAAGTGATAAATCTTCATCTCTCTTCCCAGATATTCTGACTCTGCTAACTATTTGCTGTTTATAAACAGGAATATTCCAATTAAAATGGAAGAAATGCAGCAATTGTACCCGTAAGCTGGTGCAGCTGCGAAACATTAACAAAACGATAGGAAGAGTAGCGAAGAGGGATAGGTAATAATCCGATAGAAAACAGCTGATCCACTTTAAGCATCGGTTTTTGTCTTAAAGCGTCCTGGCTAAACAATAATTCACGCTTAAACGCGCTTTCAGCAACGCCGTTCTCCATTGTCCGCTCCTTGCGTAGCGAGATTTATTTGCGCTAAACTTTTGTACATCTCTTCCACCGTCGTCCGCCTTTCTGTGATAGCACCGGGCTTGGTTTTCACTATTTTGCCCGTAGGACCGCGTTCACAACAAAAGCGTGAGAACCCTGAACCAAAATGAATGTCCGGCTTGTGTCTGTGTGTATCAACCTGCCCCCGGTTCTTCTATCTCCGCCTATGTGAAATTAACTTGGATTTAACTCGTGAAAGCGTACAAATTTCGGCGAACGGTTCAAGTGTGTCCTACTGGATTTACTAAACCAGCTTTATATTTATGCGTGTAAAGAATATATACGACAGAAGAGAAGAAAGAGGGGAACGTCGAATTGGAAGAGAAAAAAGAAGAGCCCGCACTAGTACGCTTGCGCTGTTTTTGAAAAAAAAAAAAAAAAAGGATTGAAGTTTCGCCTTTCCGCGTTTAGATTCATCGAGTGCTCGTATCCGCTTGGGACAACTTAGCAAAAGAACTCCACTTTTTGCGTTGAACGAGTACACGATCCTCCGTTCCAGTATTGCTGTACAGAGTGATTTCAGAATGACTGGGATTATCTGTAGAGTTTGAAAGTACACAGAGACAGCGGTTGTTGGACAAACGTGTACGTAATATGAGTGATATTCGCAGATTTGGGGAAAGATATAATAAGTCACAAAAAATAAAATACTAATAAAATAAGTAAAAATAAAATAATAAAATTCGATGAGTATTCAAATATTTTCATGAGCCGCGGTGTATTAAATCGAACTCGAGATCGAATTTGGGAATTGATGTTCCAGAAATCGTGATCTCCCTCGTGTCAGTTTTATCGCATTGCTTCGATTCACCTTTATCGTAAAAAATTATTCGTTCCTCCGTTATGCAATCTCACCGAAACTCCTTATATTTCCAGGGAAATTATGTGGAATAGGATTTTTATTATCGGATTGATGATTTAGAAAGGGATAAGCCGATTATTTACAACCGTTCGAAACCGATCGTATCCCGAAAAAGAAATACAGATCGTAGCTGAAGATTCAGCAACGGTATATATCTAGACCCTTGCACGTTTTCAAGCCGCGATCTTTACGTGATAAGCGGTGCTTTGAAGAAAGGGGCAAAAGTGATAATTTAGTGGCGGGGTGAAAGTGGCTATTCGCCGCGGCGAAGTACAGAGTAGGTGAGACTCTTTCAGCAAATAGGGGCGACTTTAAAGGGTACGAAAAGTAAATTGAACTAGGTGAATGGACATGATCAACCGATATGAAACGCGAACCAACGAAAGGCATGAATAGTTTGCAAATGTATGCAGAATTTACAATTCGATCCCTATGGACGGTTGACTAATCTCGTGAAACCATATCATTCGAGGAACCCCGTTCGAGATATCGATTTACACTCTGGTCAACATTGCTACAGAGGTAGCCGAAGTTGTGGGTGATGTGCGGCTCCCAATGGTAGGTGGAGTTCTATTGACAAAGGATACACGATGTAGCCTGCCGTGGATGATAGTACACCGGTCGTATTAATTTGCAAGATTCGACTGAAGGATCATAGCGAAATTTACCCACAGTTGCCGAGATTGTTGCCACACGACCTGTCGACAGAGAACTTGTAGGTAAATGATCGAAAAGAGACTTAACTGTTACCGTGGAATACTCTATCCGTTATAAACATTATAATTTCGTTCTAAAATTAATTGCATGACGTAAAGTCTCGTCAACAATGGCTCGTAAAAATATTCGGGCACCTGTAGAAATTTTTTATGAATATATTACGTGTTATACAAAATTATCTTTATACGTAATGAGGCAGGATTATCACGGTTATGTTGGTAAGGTTTGAAACAAATCTGAAAACCTACATAGAAGCCACACAGATAACGAAAGTATGTAAAAAGACAAATGTGTAAAAACTGTTTTAAAAATGAAATCTTTCATGGAGTAGAAAAAGAAGAATATGTAATCTTTTGAAACTTTGCAATGGGAAGATATGTCAAATCGAGAGATAAGAGGTGACATCTAATAAAGAAAAAAAAAATAAAAGGAATCATGTATTGAAAACATTATTGAGCAGAATATTTCTCACCTAAACGGCTGACAATTGCCGCGTGCACACAAATTGATATTATAGATAGAAACTAATGGCTTTATTTCTATGCGATGGTGGTTTCCGTGGATTTGTTGACTGTTCTGGGTAAATATTTGAATAATAAATATATCATGCCGAGGCATTTTCGTCGCTGCACCGCGAATATATTTCATAATGATCCTCAATGAACGTGACAGGATCATAGCTTTTCACTATTCCCTTAATCGTTTTCTTTTTTTTTTTTTCTTGAACCGATAAAAAATTGCATTACTATCTTCTTTTGCAGAGATTCTATCTGAATATAGGAAAATTAGTGACCGTACAGTAAAGTTTGCAATTCCTCTTTTTTGCAAATAAATTATACAGAAGTATCCACATAAACTTATGCACGCATCCAATACAATATCGTAAATTGCAATCATTTATACAAATTCGAATCTAGAACATGTATAAAACTTGACGTGTTACCTGATTACGTTGCTTTCATTCTTTAGAACAAAATATCAGGGAAAATTCAAAACCTCCTCGCTGCTTTAGGTGGAGAATAAAACATGAATATCAAAAATATTACGTGACGCTTCTTTTTAATACAGTTCGAAAGAAAAAAGAGGAAAATAAAAATCAAATTTTCTTGCCAACAACGACACGTATTATACATCTTCGTTAACGGTCTGTATACAAGCAATTTGCATTTCATTAAAATTTTCGCGCTAAAATATTCAGTTTAAGACACTAGGCGATTCGCCAAATAATCTATTCAAAAAACTTTGCAAACTTTTATATTAAAACCGGTGGAACAGAATTAAGGCTGTCTCGTTACATGCTGATCTAAATTAAATTTCTTCTTGTCGGAACTTCCGTTTAATCGTTCGTCCCATCTACCTTGAAAATGGGCGCATTCATCCTGCATGAATTTACCAATTTCTTATCGAGCCCTTTTTATCGAAAAACATCATCCGTTAGAGCCGTCACTGATCAAGAACAAAAGCTCGTCTGCCGACAAGAAAACTGCAGGTTGAAGCAACTTCGAAAAGATTTCGCTAACTGCTGATAAGAACGTTATCGTCTTAATTAATCTCACGAAGTGACGACGCAACGAAAGATCACTTTTATTCGATCCTTTTACGAACCAGTCATCTTCCAACCGAATATATTAAAAATCCTTAAGAAGATCCCAAAGTTCGAGCATTAAATTATAATCAGTGACGAACTACAAGCGAAATAAAAATAATATGATCCGACAACTATTATGGTCATTGCGGTGAAGTTTATATTTGCTTGAAAGTGTGTAAAAGTGTTTAATGACTTGGAAGATCGAAGAATACTTTTACGCAACAATTGAACGTTAAGTTTATATTAGGTCTAGAAAAAATGTTTTGTATTTTTAATTCCACACTTTATGTATTTTATGAACAGAATGTATCGTCATTCTTAAACGTTGAAATATTTCCAGTCGCTGAAGTATTCTTTAGTAACATCAATAACTTTCTTTCCATTTTTCGACCGTTTTTGATTCAGTAATGTTTGTTGCTTTTGAACCTCGAACTTCTTGCAGTCACCGATACGTAGTCTGTGGACATTTTGGCTTAGAGTCAAAGTCTCGTTTGAGAAATCTTTGGTATCACTTCTTACACGTGACATTGTTACTACTTGCAGGAATAGAATAATCTTAGCAGTGTCAGTAACATTTTTATGTATTTTTCACTATTCTTTGATTTTAAGTAATAGCTATAATCATAATGCTAGGCGCAAATCACGCTATAAATTAAATAAGAGTATTATAGACACGCTAAATGAGGCTCTTTTTATATTCAATAGAACTTTTTATTTTTTTACATGAAATAATCTCTCTTTTATGTATCATAATCCGGCAAAGTTATCGCACAACATCGTCGACGCTATTTTAGATTCCTCTATTACGGCAACGTTATGCCTCCTGATGATTCGAATTAGGCGTGTAATGGCTTTACGGGCGCTCGTAAATAAGGGAAAGCAACGAGAAGATGCCGAGAATCGAATATAAAGGTGCGAGGAAATTGAACTACCCACTTGCAAAGAATTTTTTATATTAGTAACCGATTATATTAATATAACGAGACATTGTAATCTATTAAAACGTGTAGAATTAATTTATTGTATCAATTTATCCATAGATTATTTAGAAATATTTTAAAATAATTCAATGCTATTATATACTTAAACTGAAAGTAACACTTTACTTTTATATAAAATATAAATATTAAAAATTATTATATTATTTTATATATTCAGAAACCATAAATTTAGGCGCAAATACGTGAATACAACAACTAGTAAAAACTGTTATCTTGAGGATACTTTAAAACGCGTATGATTAGAATATTAAACCGTAGAAGAATTTCAAACGAAAACAATGATAATAGTAGTTCTACATTCGCTCGCATTAATTTCACGCTTTAATGGTTGAAGAACGTATATGTATATATATAATGTTCAATTCTTTGACCTGTTCCACTTGTAGTGCCTTATTTTTATTCCACTACGGATTAAACTAACAAGATCTAGTTCACGTATCAATAACAAGGCAATATCGCAGTACTTCAAATGTAAAAAAAGAAAAAATACATAACTATCTGAGAAAGAAAATAGGCAATTACGTAAAGGACAAAAAGAGACAACCATTCAAGGAGATACTACATGTTATAATTGTAATCGTAAAAATCAATTACTTTCTTCAAATTACTACAATATTTCTACGTATCCATACTTCTATCTACAGGTAGAACTATTTAACCAATTTAACTAATTGATAATATAAATAATGTATATAAGAACTAACTAAATATTAGTATATTATACAAATTATAATATAAATAATATAATTAATAGAGTGCACTCTATTAATTAATTCTATTGTCATTTATAGACTCTGTAATACGAGATAACAAATAATGGATTAAGAAATTCATCTCATGTTTCTACGCAAACCTACAACACGGTGATTGATTTTACAGTCGTTAGTAAACTCTGTAACAGTCGTTCAATTTTCTCAAAACAATTCGTCCACGTACAGTACAGTTAAGGGTGGCCTCAAACTTATGGCTCATAATAGGCGTACATACGAAGAGGCAGAGTCGCGCACCTTTTATTGTCCCACGACGCTAGTAAGTATATTAGCATTATTCATGACTAATGGCAATAATGAGGAGCGTGATTACTGGTAATGCCGTACATTATTTTCTGTCTATAGCGCAACAACGTTCTGGTTACGGTTAAGGATAAGAGTGCGCCAGTATACTGTGTACGCTAAACGCTTGCTATTTGTTTGGCACTGGTTACTTACACGCTTTGCTACGCAGGTCCCAAATTTTTAGGGTACGATCGTAACTGCCAGTAACTACTTTTGAAGGCTCGCCAAGAAACTTCGCCGCCATCACCTTCCCACAGTGGCCCGTTAGAGTGTGCTGAAACAGAAATGGGAATGTCGTTTTGGAACATTTACCAACTCGTTCCGCGTGATAATAGGATCATTTGTAATCTACGTGACGTATTAAAAATGATTCGTAGCAATTGGATGCTTGGATTCTACTGGCGAGCATATTGCTGTGGTTCTGAACTGTGAAAAGTTCTCTTGATAGCATGAGTTATGGAAAGTTATCTATTAAATTCTGTAAAGGTACTTTTTTTAACATGGAATACTTGTAATTCTATGACTACGAAATTTTTATGCCGAAAAACTCGTAGCTTTTTCATATTAATGGTTTGATAAATCTATTAACTGTCAGCTTTTTTTATATGTATAAAACTTCTATATAATTCTATAGATTAGAATTCTTTTAATTCATTTTCTATTATGAGTCAGATTTTAGATTTTTTGTAGATTACATTTTATATAACATTCTGCAAGTAAACTCAGTTAAAAAATATTTTTCGTTAATCGTTTGATTTAGAAAGGATCTTTATATCTGGGGATTGATGCTACGAAATTTGTACAAATCTGTATATAGAATACGTTGCTTATTAATATATGTGTTGCTTTATATAACTACACAATAAATGAAAGTAAGATACAAAATGGAATTAAACTTAAATTTTGTGTAATTTTATTTCCCGTGAAATAAGAAACATGTATAACTGATTGAAACTGTAATGTAAAATAGATATGGTATGCACTGTATGCAAGGTACGACGTAATTTATGTTGCAACCGAAGAGGTTTACAGTGTATACCAGGTTTCCTTTTCGAGGAAATTCAGTTTGAAAATCTGAGTACATGCGACAAAAATGCTTCGGTGATTCTACATGTATGTCACTATTAGGCTTCGATGTAATATACTCTACACTCTGTCTGCATCAAGCTGATACATGTTAACAAGGAAAGCTATGATTGATCAATTAATAAAGTCAATAATTTCTTAACGTGCTGGAATATGTTGTGAGGTACTAGGAATATAATGCATCGCTAACGTACTAGGAAATAATACATCATATACATGTAATAATACAAATTATATTTATTAACTGAATAAAATAAGTAATTAAATAAAATCAAATAGAAATAGCATGAAATTAATAAATATGAATGAAATATATAAATTACTTCTGCTAAAATAAATTGAATTTCTAGCTAGGATCGTATTATTGACACAGATAGATTTTTTGTATGTATTCTCTTTACTGAATTCTATTTACATGTTAAAAAAATAAAACAAATATAGCATGTATATCGATTTCTGGAATTATATTAAAAGAGTGTGTGAAATTGAAATACGATAATTTTTTATCAATATTAGAAAATTGGCTAATGTAAATATAATTGTTATAAGATTCTAATGAGTTGTTTCAGTTTAGATTTATTAGAATAAATGCAATAATAACCATCGTAATTCATAGTTTAGTCAATATAGACATTTATAACTTAAATAACAAAAATATATACGTATTTAAATGAAACGATAATATAATACGAAAAACTAATGCGAATATGGTTACAATATTTCAATTGTTAATATATCCACGTCAATCTCAATTGTCCAGTTGCGTGACTTTGATTAAATCAATGAATACGCTTTGAAGTTACGTGTCAATATTCATATTAATTTCGGTTAGTATCCTAAAACATGATCTAAATGCAAAGCGTATTGATCATTTTAATTTCAATATATTATTATTGCTTATTCCCTTGCATAGAATGAAATATGTATTGAGGTATTTAAATGACATGATGTGAATTTTCATCGTAAATTTTACTGCATTATAATACAGCCAGATTGCTAGTAACATTGCTAAAGCAATCCTGAAAAACTTTTCATAAAATCACGCCGCATCGTATTAAGAACAGGTATTTATAGATAACCAGTTTATAATGAGGGAAAATTATTATAACTACGGATAATATATATTTTATGAATTCAAATCTAGATAGCCTATATGTCTATATTTATATATATATTTCGTTTTACATAAATAGTACAGTACAAAATGGTGTATATAATTAACTTAATCTTATGAGAAATAGCCTCTCCAATAACTCAATTACGAAAATAGAATATTTTGACATTATCGATATATTAACGTTTATGAAATAATTAAAATGTAATAATAATACTAATGTATAATAATTTGGTAATTATGTTTATCAGTAATCACTGTATAATCAATTCGTTCCTGTAAGTAAGAAATATCCCGGATATGAATGAATTGTAAACACCAATTATTAATCCATTTTAGTCATAAATGTAATCAAATTGAATTGCTTGTTGCCTTACTCGTGAGATACAATACATGTATATAACACTTTCATTTATATTATAACATTAATATATATTTTATAGTACAGCACTAAATTTTTCCAATCATCAAGAAGTCAATAATAAAATATCTTAATACACCAATTAATAGCTCTAAATAGTACACTAGAAATATTTTCTAAAAAACTGAAAAAGATCAGGACATTAAAAAAATAATACGTAAAGTATTGTGTAAAATGTAGTACAACAATAGAAGGAGAAGCTTCCTCAAGTAAAATTCAGACAAGAATAGAGTTGAGGATTTTTTCATGTACATAGTTAACTACTTTAAGGAGTTGGAGAATGTGGAAGAAAAATGTTTATTTCAATCTGCTATTCTATAAAATATATCAACCCTGTGTCAAAAATCTTTTCACGCAATTCTGAATGAGTTTTCAAGTTCTTGTACATTCATTTCCCCGTCAATTTCTATTCTGATGTCTGACCATAATTGCCGTGACTACTATTGACGCTTACCCGTTACATATACTCCTTTCAGAAGCCAAATTGACTAATTCCACATTTTCTAAGTTTCACAACTTCAATATCTGGATACGTGACTAGTATCGAGCTTTTCAAAAAAAGCAAATGCTTTATTTCTATAAACTTATTTGTTTTCAGAAAACGATAAACAAGGATAAATTCTAAGGGAATTATTATATTCAATGCAGTTTTCTTTATTATTTAATTTATGAATCTAATAGATACGGCTAATATCATGTGTTATAATCACATCCTTTCAAACAGCATATTCTAAAGAGCATCCAATTTATCGAACATGCATAATTGTAAAACGATCTCTAAGTTATCAAAGTGTACGCTTTACGAAAGCACTTTACTTTTCCCTCGCGTACTTTCATCCCATAGAACTGGTTATCCAGAACTTCCGATCGAGATAGGCGCGTAAATTATAAATATAGTTTGCTCACTAATTCATTTGAGAACTTTGTCATCGTCCAATAAAAATGTCACCGTGTAAAAGTCGCGACAACGGTCGGCCACTATTTTCCATTGACGCCTCTAAACAATAAAAGAGCGAGATATACAGGCTAATAAAGTTATCCGACACACATGGCCTGTCCTCTCTGCTTCGCCGTTTAATGGTGAAGAATTCAAGCGTAACGTCGACAAGGGAAACACGAACAACTGGAGGACTGTTCCAGGGTACGGGGCGCCGTGAAAAAGAAGAGTTCGCCAATTTTAAGGTACACGGGCGTCGGGGGCTCTTGAAAAATGTCCTAATGTAAATTAATGGGCCAGAAGTTTAGCCAGAAGGGCTGTAACTTGAAAGAAACACAGGTAGGAGGGCACCGGCACCCACCTACGTTATACGAGTCAAGAAAAGAACTTTTTCCACGGAAAGAGGGCAAAGGGAAAAGAGAGAGCGAACCGAAAGTATACTATAATCCCACGTCTCGAGAAGTTGGTCGAAAGTGCAGAGGTGAGTTCCCCGTTTCTTACAGGAGCATCAAACGATCCACTGGATTCTCTCTTCCGATTGTATCTTCCGCTCAATCAGATCCGAATTTACGATTGCACGGTCTTTTGCGATGTTTATCAGATTCAAATTTCTTTTATCGTCTTTCTTCTTCGATAGTGAATCAAATAGGCAAATTTTGAGGTAATCTCGAAAAAATCCAGTGTAGAAATTTATTGTCTTAGAAATTGGCTGGTTCGCTTTAAATTTTTCTGGAGATATATAAATTACATTTCTTAATATATGGTTATGCAAAAGGTACAAAAAAATGAGAAACACATTAAGTAGGTACTAAGATAGATAGAGATCTTAATTAATCGTATGTCACAATCATATCTGCAACAATGATTACGACGTCATAAAATAAATTATTTTAACAATAATTTTAGAATTTGTTTATAATTTATAAATACTTTGCAGCCTGCATCAAGAAGTATCTTTCTTGAAAAGAAGAAAATTTGACATAGGTATATACAAGTTTCAAAAAATATATTAATCTTATAGTAAACTTATTGGTATATTTAGTGAAATCAGAGGATCACGTGAAATTCGCTAAAATTCAAAATGGCAATAAAAGATATAAAGGACACACAAATTTATAAGCGTGCGTGCATTTTTTAACATTTATGAATAATAGAAAAAGACACAGTATAGTATAGATAAAAACAGCAAAAACAAAGAAGATATCAGTAATGTTCCGTATTAAACTAGTTGCTGAAGACACAAGTTCTACAAATAAAGAACTAAACGTAACTTTGTTTCAAACCCAAGAAAAACCACTAGAAAAGGTAAAATAAAATGCCGATTTCACGGTAAAACCACTGGTCCGCAAGAGGTTAACTTTATATATAAGAACATTACATGGCTTTTTCCAATCGCACGATTCAACGTTCGAAGTGATTTTCCTCTAAGAAAATCACAGGGCATCGGTGTAACGATTTGCCAACTGCTTTTATCGTTGCAGTTTTAACTTTAGTTCGATTCTTTTCCTGCACTGTGCATAAACATGAAAGAAGCGAAGAGGTATTCAAGCATATTGCATTCGAGTATTCTTCGTGTTTCTGTTTTGTTCATGTAGCAACAATACCTGTATGATTTATACAACATTTCAATGTAACAATTAAAATACTTTTTATTTAATAATATTCTATCGACAGCAAGCAAGTGTCCAAATATTTTCGAGCGGTGGTCTACGTAAACTCCTCTCTTTCTCTTCTTTACGCCTGAAAACACGAAATCACACGTTATACATCGTTCTTGGAAGATACAGACCAAGATTCACGAAATGTAGGTGATATCGTCTTTTTATGGCGAGCCTGAAACGGCAATGGGAGACGTGTACCAGATGCATCGTTGCAATAAAGGCATAAACTCTTTC
This sequence comes from Bombus vosnesenskii, assembly GCF_011952255.1. Classification (NCBI taxonomy): domain Eukaryota; kingdom Metazoa; phylum Arthropoda; class Insecta; order Hymenoptera; family Apidae; genus Bombus; species Bombus vosnesenskii. The sequence continues at coordinate 1,387,342 of NW_022882923.1, forward strand.
GTAGAGTTCTGTCGGAGAGTGAACCGCCGGCAAGATTCGAAGCAGAAAGAGGAATACTGCGAAAGAGAAATAGATGGACCTTCTGAGTTGTACGAAGGTTCAATTAAAGTCGGTAAAAACAGCAAAGAAGAACCTGGTAACCTTCCTGGAAGTAACTAGCGACCTCAGTTTTACAACCAGTACGTTGTCTTCGTTTTTAAAGCCCACAACCGCGAGTTGTATTCGTGTTTTGCCACTGTAGGCACCTTTCAGGTTCTTCTTTTACATATAAAAGTATGTGTATACAAAGGTATAGCGACAAATTGCTGTTTTTGAGTAAACTTTGCACTTCATTGGCTTTTCTCTAAGATCGTGTTATTTAGACAGTTGATCCTACGAATGCGTATTACAAATAAAATCCATATCTTGCATTTTTGAATATATCATCGATATATTAGAAAAGTGAATGATTCAATCAAGAAATTTAGAATTATTAGGATAATAATCAGTTGTATATGGAGACAGATCTGACAACTATTATTAGACTAACTATTATTCCGATGACATCAGTGGAGGAAGAATTTTTCTTTGTTGGTGGTTTGTATTAATTTGACCAAGCAGTTTTTCGTTTATTTTAAATAAAGCACCAATTTTTATGTACAAAAGAAAAACTCTGTTATACGATATATTAATTATTTTTTTCTATCACCTTTCATCATCTATCCAATAGATATGAATATTGTGTAATTTGTATATTTTGTATATTGTGCTTAGTTTCACTGAAGAAAATTAAGAAAATTACATTTCATACTTTGAATACATCAAAGTAATATGATACGCAACAATGAATCAATTTCTTTATGGTTTAGCATTCATATCTTTAGGGATAATAAAGAAGATATTGTAGCATACAAATATGAAGACTAAAATGACATCGTACATCGTGAAACTAAATGAAAATAGAATTTTCTTTTATCTATTTCCTAGCGATGATTCCCTTGTAATGGTTTATATTCCTAAATTTATACAATTTGTATAACATGTAAACATTTCTATAATATATATTTTCACCCTAATTTTATTAGAAATGTTTGATTGAATAATATAGAATGCGATTTTTAAACTACTCTATCATTACAAGCCTGTTTATATTACACTTTACTCTAATTATAAACATTATTGGTACTGATGTTCAAATTTAACATTTTGCGTACATAATAATATTATAAACTGGCGTAAATTGTTCATACCGCCATTTGATGTATGTATAGTATTAAAACTATCTCATAATTAAAATAGATATAATGTTTCCATAATTTCCAAAACGTTATTGATTATGGAACAATTTCTCTTTCCATTCTACCAGCTATTTGATATATATGAAACATATAAATACGAATTATAGTGGAATGTTTATAAAAATAACAAAATGTTGTCGTAGCTAATTTATCATAACTTTGACAATTATCATTGAAATAAATCATCCATGTCACAATTATTATTACTCTCACATTAGAAAACCTTCTCGTACTTTATATAATATTTCTAAATAAAAATGATCAACTGTACTTTCATCGATAATCAAAAAAGAAATCTAAACAACCTCACCAATTAACATAAGACAAGATTTTCCACTAGAAATCGCAAGAAATCTACTGAGAAACATATAACGAAACGTAACTCAGTCGACCACGGGAATGCGTTAAGGATGTAACCGAATCCATTCTAGTTTTCCCAAAGCAAAAATATGCTTTACTCGACTGCACAAAGTTTTATCGTATCATGTATCGATTCACGTAAATCGGCTGTTGTTAGCTGCAAAACAAACATCGGCAACTTCCGCGGAAAACATCTCAGGTAAGACACGAAGGTTATATATGCGTTGCTCTAAGCAAAGTTTACACATACTGGAATACTAGCCAGGCGAGCGCCAAGCGACGGTTCTATAGCGTTCTCATCGTTTTTCACTGCCACTTCGTTAGTACAGCACGGCACAGAGTGTTTCCGCGAAGCGGAATTCCGCCGCCTTAACGTCCTATCCCATAATTACATCCAACTTGGCCGATGGTTTGGGTTTGATTGGCCGAAGGTTGTCGTAGCTACGCTCGATACTTGATGAGAAGACCGAAGGAGGAAGAATCGTGGCCGCTTGGTCGCGTGCAAAAAGATCCGATGTACACGTGACTTAGTGCGCCATCATGAAATGTCGACCAACGACACGAGATATCGCCGTTTTATTGGTTTTCCCGGCCGAAGATTATAGCATGTTAACCTGTTACATGGACTTTTACGCGGCAAAAACCGCCCGCTATAAAGTGACACCGTATAAACCGACAAGTGAATGGTGAATAGCACACATAGTCAACTGGAAAATCAAATTAATTAGAGGCCAAGAGATGGGGTGGGGATCGAATTAATAACAGGATCGATAAATTTCCGTATGCGCGCGCGGTTATAGATATAATACATGCTACGAATTACTAAACAGGACGTTTTAAAACACTTTATGCGCCGTAAATATTAGTGAAAAGGTATTCGTACAGGTAAGTATTCCAGACGTTTATACTGTAAATGTTAAATATCTGTTTGATAATTTAGTGGATTTGTCGGCGTATGTGTTTCGAATTTTATTCAATGTGTAACTTGGTGTAAAAGGAAGAACGAGTCAATCTGTTTATTTGATGTATGTTTTTAAGAATTTTATTGAGAAAGGTTGAAAACATTTGACGTATGCGTGCGAACATATCGATATGTTGTTATTAATTGCATATATGATCACATATATCATGGATTTATTGCATTTAATATATAATTTGCAGGACTTTATGTTTAATGGATGTAAAAGAGGATTTATAGTTTGGCATTTGATATTTAATAGAACAAAATCGAAATCTCTTTGAAATTTTCTGGTACTGGATGGTAATACTGATCATTTGGCATTCTTGTATATACTAACAATTTTCATCGTATCCTCTCCAGCTAATATTGACAACTGATTTCGATATAAAATGACATATATACAATTCAACATAATATATTGATTAATTATAATACTATACTAAATAAATTCAGATATTCCAAATCAGAGTATAATAGCATGTGCATGTAAAATCATTTCATTGAATCATAGCTTTGTTTACCATTTCCTTATCAATTTCTATTTTCTCACATCCCTGAGTATTCACATAAAACTAAATCATAAAGTTAAAATAAAATAGATGAATATTTAAAACAGCATCTAGATTAATTAGAATACCTTTTATAGTATTAATGAAGCATTACTAACCTAAGTTTTATAAAACCAACATGAAGAGGAGCAAATCCCAACACAATGCAAACGTACATAATCAATAACTCAATTGTTCACTTATTAATTAAGCTGTCCTATGTTAACGATACAATGACATATGCTTCACAATAATATCGTTTCGACCAAAAGATCTATTAAGCCGTTATAATGTGGACTAGAAGGGGTTATATACAGCGGATTAACAGGGAACGTCATCTAGCAGCGTGTCCCTCCATAAAGCGATAAAATATGAACATTATTCTGGACACGTCTCAATATCCATTATCCCAAAGTTTCTAAAATTTGCATTTACCACTTTATTGCACTTTCAAGCTCCTCAAAAATATTGCGATAAAATTCCCTATACTGACATTATTATCATTTGTATTTATGTGTGCTGGATCCTTAAGCAAATAATATAGTTCGAAAATCGTCGTTTCGTGAAAACCAGCTGGATCTATTGATGCACGTCAAAGAGCCGTATAATAATAAAAAAAAAAAGAAGAATAAAGAAATCCAACTATACGTAACATGAAGGATAAGTACTTAGATGCTTTTATCGAAGACTATTTGGGTGCGACCCAGGTATTCAACTGCTCGACTACATCTTCAACATCTTTAGTTGCAGCCTAGCATCTATATTTCCAGAACTGTAATACTGGGAACACATGAAAAGCCATTTCCCTACTTTAGCATTCTTTCTTGACAGCCTTGTTTCCTATCTTTTTTCAACGATTCGATATTGGCCACTGGTCGCATTTTTCATCGAAATTATGGACGTTATATATTCGAAAAATAAGAGAGAATATCATGAAAAGGTAATAAATTACGGTTGTCGAGTAAACATTCCCGTTTAATTAATCCCATTAACGGACCGCCATTTACCGAAATTGAGACATCCCGTTCGTCCCAATTGGATTATCATAACGGAATTTTAATAAAAGCGTTACTGTTATAATTGCTGTAGTGAAACGTGGATCCTTGAACGAAGCGATCTTAATAAATAGGTTAAATAAGGAACAAAGGATGCTTAGATACAAATGGATTTTTTAAGATAGACCTAGAACAATGCTATTGCATTTCGCGGGCGTTCTTAAATAAAATTTCAATATTTTAAATATTACTTACTTTTACCGAAACACTTGTTTCCAGTGATCTCTCGACATTTTCGGAAAATATAACTGCAACATATTGCTTTATTTAAAGGAAAGAAATGAGAAATTATTTCAAAATACAAGTTATTTCAAATACTAAAATTTTATCATGAACTCCACGCTTGAGAAATCCAACGGCGTTATTCTACTTCTAACCATCTTAAAAAATGTCCCCTTTGAAATGAAGTTTCCAACTTTTCTTTCGATAAACTCTTTTTACTATATTAGAAATAAGAAGATTAAACAAGAATTAAATACTCTAAAGTTTATTTATATGTCAGTAGATAAATTATTTACTTTTAAAATTTCGCACAGGCGTCACAGTGTCATTTTAGAACTAAAATTAGAAATGTTTTGTTAGATCTTCGTGTTAGATGAGAGTACAGCGTGGAGCTTGAGCCTAAATCAACATTACATCATTCTATGTCAGGCAAAAGTGATTTGTCCCATGTTTCATACGGTACGCGTGAAAAACACATCCTGAACTCACGTATGATTAAGCCTTAAATTACGCACGACTGCAATTATTCCCGGTAGTTTATGGTTGTAGTCGACGAATTCAGATGAAATGACTCTTTGATCTTCGTAATAACATAAATGGCTATAAGATGTAGCCCGAAGCGTAAGAGTCGGAGAATGTGAACTAATGTCGTTGCTGGTATTTTCTGGTCTCTGGTCGTTGCTGGTTTCGTAAATTGAATTGTGCATTAAACGTATTACTTAAATGTATTGCTTTGTGCGTGTCATTGCAATATAGTTAAAACGATGGACAAAAACTTCTCACTGTGATGAAAGTATAATTCTGTTATAAAAATGAAACATAAATAAAATGCAGGCATCATTATTGCATTTATACTTCCACATATTTTTATATTTTTGCTACAGTATTATTACAGATACATTGACATTAAATCATCATTTAATACATTGAATTAAATAATTTTGTGTAACCGAATTGTTTAACGATATCATTAGTGAATGAATTCAAGTCGAGCGCGAAATTCAAGTTATTTTCTTTTACGAGTTTCAACTTAACTATTCTAAAATGGAAGCTACAGTTAATATTAACAACGAACGTATAATTTATTACTGGCATTTCAAATATTAATTCATTTTTTAGAATCTAAGATTGTATCTCAATAGTAAAAGTATCAATACCAACGATACGATACTTAAACTGGCGAACTTAGTACAGTGGAAAGGAAAAATCCAAATGATGAAAATAAACATTTACGTTTCTCGTGCTTTAGGTAACAAACAATCAATTATTTTACTCAATATAAATATTTGAAAATAAAAAACGTGAGAAACTAACCAAACTTGAGAATTTATTGTGAATATGAAATTTATAGTAACCATTTGATCACTGGCATCAGGCCACACGTTGCTTGGCGAATATGTCTCTCACGCATCAATGGAAACAAACGCTTACCGTTTCGTAGAAAACTTCGGCGAAGTACAAGGCGTAACGGAATCTTACGTGCTAAATATAGAGATGTCAACTAAACTCAGGGATGCTATGAACGGTTAGAAACAGAATGCATGATGTAAATACTGTTCTACTTAACATGTAAATACTGTTTTATCTATATACTGTAAATTAGGAAATTAACTCTATATGTATGCTTAGAAACGTGTGTGACGTACGCTTGTTAAAAATACAAAAGAGAAAATTTAACCTACACACTAGAGAAACGACTTTTAGAGTGGCCTTAGACTATCAATATACAGCGTATCTATTTTACCTCGATACAGTTAAAGATATTTCACTGTATCGAGATAGAATAGACACCCTGTATATTGTCAATATTTCAAGGTTCTCAACTAAAAGGATCAATATCTATTGTCAATACACTATTGTCAATATTTATTGACATACCGAATTTACGTTCAGAACTTTCAAATCTTGACGATATTATTGATTGTCAGAGGGAAATTGACATTCAATTACGTCAATACTTTACATTAATTCATTTTACAGATATGACATTATGCACGCGCTTATTTATCAAGCTGTAGTTACTCCCAATCTTTCTAATTTTTTTGAGAATTACATCCTTTATAACATTTTATTTCTGTTTTTATGTTACAAACGAAACTTAAATGGAACTCTATATATTTATGTGTGTAACATAGTGTGCAACATTACAGGAGGAATTCATCGATCTATGTTCTATTAGTGTTTCAAGATCATTTAAAGTTTCCCTTCGTTAAACGGCTACAAGAGTTTCCATACTTTGAAACTTCGTAACTTCAAAATGAACTTCAAGTCTTGCAAGACGTTTCACTCGCTACCAGAGTACGGATGTGGTTTCAACATGATGATGCATCTGGTCATAACGACCGCAGGGTTCGAGAAACGCTGAACAACATGTTTTCTGGTCGTTGGATAGGAAGAGGACGTAGAATATCCTTTCCGAGATTCCCAGATTTCATGTTTTTACTTTTTTTTCCTTGTGGCGTTTTGTAAAACATAAAGTTCGCTGAGAAAAATCTGCTGCTCGGATCACTGATGTCTGCCAACAAATTACCAGAAAAAGTTTCGAAGAGGTAGAACTATCAGTCAAGGACGAAAGGTAGCATCGCATTGATGCTCAAGGTCATTCAAGAGGAAAAACATCGGGATGCATCGAATACTTTGTGGACGGTTTTTCACGAAGGAATTGACATTATTAGTTAGATTTTGTAAATTTAACACATTTGTTACAAAGTTACAAGTAATCGGCATTAATAATTTCATAATAAAGTTATGAAAGTTTTACAAATAAATTTTACCAATTAACATAATTGATAATTGATCACTCTGTTAATGACTTTAACTTCTAACAAAAATCATTCATCTCTCAAGCTGTGTACAAATTTTGCAAATGAAAGTTTAAAATGGGATAGCCTGTATGAAATTTATCAAAATTATCAGTACTGTTTATTAATTAAGTTTGCGTTTGAGATCTGCTTTGAAAACAACTAGAGGATATGAGGATGAGAGAAACATATCGACGTAAGGTAGTACTTAAAATAATGGCTTAAAATAGATTAAGGCAATTCTCCAGCTTCGAAGCTATCTTTTTCTATTTCTCATAATTTCGATAGGATACTTTCGAGACGAATTGTTATTGCCCGGGGTAAAATTGGAGATTTACAATTAATTTGAAAACATGAAGATGCTCGTATCTATTAATTTCCCGATGTTGCAAAAACGTTGACCTTTGATATAGAGATAAATTGTAGGTTACGGAAAATATAATTATAGAGAGAAATGTCCATAATCGGAATTTTTCTTTTATTTATCATGGACTTGTACATTTCTAGCATCATTCACATCAGTTAAAGCTTTCAGCTGGTTTTCAAAGTTTATTGGAATTCTTCGGGCTTGGTAAACATTTTCGCATTTTTCAGGCGTTTGAGTTTCCAAACGATACGCGGAGAAGACGTAAAATTTTAATCTCTCGTTCCAAAGGGCATAAAGTGTTCCGAGTGCACGGCTAATCACACTAAATCGCAGGACATGGTGGTTGTCCTTTTATTTTCTTTTTTTTCTTCTTTTTACATAACGATCGCAATGAAGGTTCGCCTCGCGAACTTAAATCAAATTCGCTATATTATCATGGCGATTTCAATGTCAGGAGAGGAAAAAAAGGAAAGATTCGCGATGGCGTCTCTGTCAGTGGTACGTGTTCAAGTAGAACAGAGCGCATCGACACTCTCGTTTTGCCGTAGGTATTGCGTTAAAGGAGAGCGTTCATCGGAGAACCAGCGCGGTTCTCCTTTCGATATTCCTCCTAATTATTGGGTCCGGTGCCTATCGAAGACCCCTGGGACGTCATTTCGATGCGGTTGTTATCGGGAAAGCTGGTAGGCGACCGTGAACATGACAAAGAAAATAAGAAGGTTGTCTAGGTAAATCTAAGCACTTGTTATTTAGTAGGAACCTCCAGCTTTGAGACGCGCCGGTACTCCAGAAGCGTGCGAGCCAAAGAAAGAAGAGTCCAACTCGAGGAAGAAGATGCTGAAGGTGGCGGAGAAGCAATAGAAGAGGAAGAAAAAGGGAACTGGATGGAGGAGAGAGAGAGAGAGAGAGAAGAACCGGAGGAGGAAGCACTGGGAGGCACTTTACTAGGTGTACGTATACTGGGTGTTTCCTACCATACAAAATATCATAATACCATTACGATTCATAGAAATACGAAAAACAATTGTGCAAATGTATATATCAAATATTAAGATATATAACATACTTTATATACTTTGAATTTCTATGTATCTTAAAATGTGGACGTTATAAAATCGAAATATTATTATTTATATACATCAAGTATATATATGTATGTATACATATTCAATATAGGTTTCTAATTATAATTTGCACGTGTCAACAATTTGTTCGGGAAATCGAACAAGCTTTTATTTGAAAATACAATAAAATAAAATAAAAACACACACGTGAATTAATACGAATCTCTTTCCTTCGTTACAATAAAAAATGCATTTGTAGTTTACTTACTTGAGCTAATATGTAATTAGGATGTACTTATCTGGTTTACCTTGGTATTAAAGTTATAGGTAGATATGAAACAAATGAAACTCTATTTGTGCATCTACTGGAACGAAATCTTTCTTAGTGTCTGATTACATGATCTTCTGCCGACTGAATCTATTTATTTGAATATGAAGGAAAAACCATGAATAGTAAAGTGAATTAATAAATTTCTATCATATGAACTGTCTGTCTAATGACTTTATTTATACTGAACTACTAGAAATTATTTTACTATCCCAATAACAACTTCAACAACGGTACTTACTGTCTGATTAAATGAATTTCTGCGGACTGAATTCACTTATCTTAATATGAACTCCTATTATATGAATGAAAATTCTTATTACAGAAACTGTTTATCCCCCTAACGAATTCACATAAATGGACTTCCAAAATGTAACTGAATTATGTATCTTTACTTGCCTTACTACTGTCCAATACACTCTAGCTCTATTAATATCCATTTAACTATTACTCTTCTTGCAATGACAATTTCAAAATACTTAGTGTCTGATAAAATGAACTTCTGTCGACTGAATCTACTTATCTGAGCATACACTTCTACTATACGAACGAGAATTCTTATTGTACAAACCGTTTATCTAGCGAATAATTTCCAGAATGTAACTGAAACACCATGTATCTCCATCTGTACTGCTACTGTCCAATACTTTCTAACTCTATTAGTATCCATTTAACCATTACTCGCCTCTCAATGACTGTATATCCGTCCTGTACGAACACCATGCAATGTAAACAAACGGCAGTTTTTATGCTCGGTCATGGTACGCTTAAGCGATGCAGAGCATGACAGGAATAGCTGGCACGTATGAGGATACACCCTGTAGATCGTGGGCGCCTAGACAGCGAGAGCAACGTCGACTGAATGGTAGGCTAGTACCTCCCATACGTACTTACGTTACGTACGTACGTACATACGTAGATCATGGTTGCGTTAGTAACATCGCTAACGTAGATACGTACGTGCGGGCTGAGCACAGCGCCGAAGGAGGTTCGTTGACCGCCTGTGAGACTTCTCTCTTCCTTTATCGCTCTATCTGTCGTACTGTCTCTCTCCGTCGTCGTCTATCTACCTTCCTTCCGTCTTCCTTTCTCCGTCAAGACTTCACCGCGACCTTGGCGATTCAATGCCCGCACCAGATAACTCCCCTTTCCAGATAATAGATTATTTCATACGTGTAACTAGTCGTTGGTAGCAGCCTCTCTCCTCCTCTCCTCCTCACCTCCAACACAACTCCTTCCAACGTGTATCGACTACTCTCTTTCGCTTTCTCCTTTCCCCTCTCGGCGGTTCTTCCTGATAACTCGCTTGCTGAACCGCGCGAACGAGCGACCAATGCTCAAGCATATAATACCATAATACTATACACACTCGATATGTACATATACAGAAAACGACCTAAAAAGAAACTCTGATGTATTTTGGAGAAAAAATTACACGATTTCTTTTTCTTGGAGATTTTTATTACTGCTGAAGACGCTGACACGAGTGTGTCGTCTGCTTTTTTTATTAAATATTTTATGTTGCCCTCGCATCTTTGTAAAATAAAAGAAGAATATGTAAAAAAAAGAATGCCATGGCGATAGTTACTCGATGTCTTGAATCACTGAGTTTTTGACAATCGTTTGTTTAAATAATAATTCCCGATCAAGCTGTGTGCCAAAATGTTTCTGATGAAAAGATTATATGATGAAAGATTGCGTGATTATATGTTGCTCTTGAGGACAGAAAGTGAAATTTCAATAGTAGCAAAAACGTTAAGAAAGAATTTTAATCGTCGAGTACGTGTGATTATAGTAATTAGACTAGCGTTTGGTGTAGACAATTTTTGTTGTGAATTTTTAATATACACCTCTTCTGAGTATATAATGAAGGATTTAAAAGACATTTGAATTTTTGTTTCATTTGGCTGGAAATATTATTCTCGCTGTTCGTGTAGATTAGTACTTGTCTTATACAGGTTGAAGGAGCTCCCGCCAAGTGTTGTGATGCCTGTTAAGCTAACTTCTAATTAAGTGCGACGAGGACTGTTAAAGCAAGTTCAAGTTGCAGCTAAGCGCTATGAACACTATTAAACTATATACCAAAATCAAGCCCAATTTCTATTAAATAATATGTACATAGCTATAAAATAATAATTTTGGCAGTCGTACTTCGTTTCAATTAGAAGTAGAATAATTAACAGTATTTGGTGGAAAATCGAATTAAATAAATAGGTATAAATTAAATGATTAAAAAATAATTGCGATCTAACTCTGTATATGTACGTAGCTTAATACGTACACGAAGAATAATTATATTGGAAATGTTGCAGATGTCAACTAAATTTCGCTCATATTCATATTTGCCAATTTTAAATATGATATAATCTCAAGACCACAATCTACATCAATAATTTATGCGTGGTTACTTGTTAGAGAAATAGAAAATGTATGGCGCGAAGAATCAGGTTCTATTTAAAACTGAGTGAGCGTGCCGAATACATTAATATCGTTATCGGATGTAACACGATTAAACGACTGGTTTACATTTTTTTTCAATTCGAACGAGTTTTTGATTAGTTTTCCGTGTATTGTCGGACACCTCGATTAAGAAACTGAGAATGAGAAACGCATTTAGCCTCTGGTTTCTTATAAGGATTGGAAACAGGAATCTCTTGATTTACAGAAATAGAAGATTCCAGTTTATGATTCTAATGAGAGTTAAACGTTTATGTATACATTGGAAATGTGGATAAGAGAAACCTTGTCGTTTCTCCACATTTGGACACCTTCCCACGATACGGTTAAGATAGGAATTATATTTAAATATTTAATATAACTTCTATCTTATTTAAAATTTATCAACATATACGGAATAATTACCATAATATATTTACTTAATAGAGATTATATCTTGAAAGACAAATAATTAAAACAATTTAGAGAGTTTGTTACTAAGAAAATTACATTAAATACGTTAATTCATTTTGGAAGCATAAAGATTTCCACTGAAATGAAGATATCAAGAAGTAAAATATGTATCTTAGGATATTTTAATCAAGGACGGTAGTTTCCTTCTTCCATCTCTTATTTTCTTTTTCTTTTACTTTTCTCTTGTGGGATCTCGATTATGTCGACTTTTATCCGTCAAAAGTTATCCTCTCTAACTGGAAATAGCTGACGCCAATCGCTTACATCAGGAATTTTTCATCATCGTTTGAACATTCCGCATGCGTGAAGAAGAATTCGGCTTTCGTTATTCGCAGTTGATATTACTGTCTTTCATATGTTATCGGATGTTTATGGCATTTTCAGATCGGTCATACGAATGTATTAGATTTTCTATGTAGCTATGACGATCAAGCTGTTGTAAAATGTTATACTCTTTTGTCAGATTGAGTTATTATATTTCACGTTCTACGATTTCATTTCTATTGTTAATTGTTTATATTAACGGTAATTTATATTGTGATTTTGTAGGAAGAATTATTATATCGAATGAAATTGCTCAAAATGTCAATATGTAAATTCCAATGCCACACTCTTCCAATTTGAATTACGCCACTTGTCTCATTCAGGTTAATGGTACACATTAAGAGAAATATGTTTATAGTGTGCATAAAGTTCTAATGAATTTGAATGTACAATTTCATGATTTAGTTCTCTGTTAATATATTTATAACAGTTATATCTCATAATCATATCAAATATCACATAATGGTATTTTTAATATATATAATATATTATATAATAATATAATAATAATCCATAAAATTTGTAAAGCTCGGTCTTATATAAAATATATATTTCAAATAACTGAATACCTATAGAAATAAAATTTCTGCAACAGACTACGAGAATAGCTGATACCTAGTCGCTCGAGGAAAGAATTTTTCATCTTCCTCGAATATCTACGATTATACACATTTTTTAAATATGTCACTTTATTGACTGTTTATGTATTATGTATTATTATATGTTATGTACTATTTATAATTTATTAAACTACTTATAAGCTAACAAACAAAAAGATGAACTAATTTCTATTATTATGACTTAAGTCAAATGGCAGTATAACATTTCATTGAATCAATAATTTTTTCAAATATATCCACTAAAATGTAATTATATCTATCAAGACGAATGTGATTACGCAACATGTTGGAAATTTAAGGAACTATTTATTCTCAAGTTAAATGTTACTCGAGACATTCCTCGATTCTATGCTAAAGGCGCTTCTAATTGTCTCGTCTGCGCAAACTTTGTATATGTCCGACACCTTTTACACTGTTGTTACGCTTCCGTGAATGCATTGCCTGCAAACTTATCGTGAAAACATCAAGACTAGACAAAGATATATAAACGAAATTTCCTGACGTGTCGCGTTTAATTATCTATCTTCTTCGTTAAAATCCTGGCAATGTTAGCATTTTTTATCACGTTAAGAAGGAAATAGATATATTATATTATAAAAAGGAGATAAACTCTCCTCCTTATTAGCGTAAACTTAACCTGTTGATAAGATGGAATTATCCAAAGACGTATCAATTAGTTGGTTAATTTAATTATTTCAATTTCTTTGCTCGATAATTAATAAAATGGAAGTATAGATTAAAAAATTTGTTCCTTTATGAAAGGGAAACTATGAAAATAAAATATTTCTATTTCACTTTTAGCAAACAAAAATGGTTTGTAGTATTCTGAGAAGATGCCAAACATAAAACTGAAACAACAAATCATGCGTATCAATAAGAATATTTTCATATTTTATTCGCACTTGGGATATTTTCTAGTGCTAGAAAAATATAACTGGATAGAAGATAATCGAAAGAATGTGGGGTCAAAAGTAATAAAATAATAAAAACTAAATCCTATAATAATAACAGAAGAGTCCATGATAAACTATGTAGATAAAAAGAAATAACGCTGGTTGTCAGCGAACCGTGGATGTATTGCTTCAAGTGTAATATAATTACCCGATAATGCAGTTATACGTGGGTTTCAGGAGTCCACCGAAATGTAACCATAATGTGCTATCCGTGGTCACAAATTGATTGTAAAACGTTTCCCGGGGTTTACGATAACTGTAAAGTGGTGGTCATTGTTTGGTAAATAAAAGCAGAATGGTTATGTAGCCTTGTGGTAATTGTCGCCACTTATTACATTGCTACGTGCTCGAAAAGGAAGTAATAAGACTTACGTGATTTGTAGCAAATTCTTTACGTGAAAGCAAAACGACCACCTTATAGGGCGAAGAAAAAAAGCGAAGCAAAGCTTCGCTTCCACGTAATGCAGTCCATTCATATTATGCAAACGGTATGAATCGAACAGAGCTGAATAAAATTGACGCAAGATATCTTATTCCATCTTACTTTAGCCACGTAATGTATCGAAATGTATTCGTCGGAGAAAGATATTTCGTAGATATTTCCAAGGGAACTAATGTCGAATATAAACATGGAATAATTCATCATTGAGAGGAAAGAAAACTGACGAGCTAAACTGGCCGCTTTATATAAGAAATTCGAATGCACGATATGACATGAATCTACGTATATTTTCTTCGTACCATATTACAGTTGCTAACGAAAGTATTCGAACATTTGTCCAAACATTTTACAAATATATTATATGCGTTACACGAAATATTTTACGATTTTAATAATACCCGATTATATAAATGATATAACTAACTTTTCTTTTAACGTAATCAATAATATTTTACCATTGTCTTCTAGAAGTTACCTTTGGTAACATTGTGAGTTATGTCACTTTTGAAATATATGCGCTATATCTTAAAAAATGAAAAAATGTTAAATAAGGGTTTTAATTAAGAAAAAGGGAGGGGGAGGGGTACGTAGATAGTTTTGGCCCCGTTTCATTGATCGTCACGTAACCGGCGGTGTAGACGACGGTCTGGAGGCGGCAGTCTCGCGGAAACCACACACCAAAGCCATGATCGCCTGCGGGGAAAACGTGGCAACGCGGAAAAACACGGTACAAGGAACCCGTGTGCAGTGTGCACCGACCTTAATGCAAATTCAGTGGCGGCGCTCTTTCTGTCTTCTTCGTTCTCTTTCTTTCTCTCTCTCTCTCTCTCTCTCTCTCTCTTTCTTTTCGTCATGCATCCTCTCGTTAGCCGATAGTACGACGAAACTGATCGCACTGCAGGAACGAGACTACACGAGGATGAGAACGCGATTGAACGTCCGGAGTCACGGAGTTTCTTTCAACTCCTTCCGCCTCTTCCTCTTTCCGGCTTGCGTACATTCCTTGCGAATGTTCGCGCGAACGTCCTTGCCACTCCGACCGTTCATTCCTTTCTAGCAAGCATCACGATTGTGCCTTCATTTGTTTAATACCAAAACAGAAACAGCACTCCGACCGTTTTATTATTTTCATTGTTCATTCTGATAATTATGCGACTAGTAACTTTATGAAAATTTTACTGTTTATCTTCGGTCTCCTATTTTAGGAAACATTATACTGCCTACAAAATCAATCGAGAGAGTTTGAAAAATTAATATAATTTTCATTATTTTATTAAGAAAACGATAATTTTAACAATTTTTCCTTATATCGTAAATATTTTGGAAAAAGTAACTAAACTGCATAGGTATTTTCGTAAGAAGTAAATTTTGCAAGCAATGCTTATTATGAACGTGTTTTATTACGATTTGAAGAAATTTTAAGTTTAGTTTTAATTACTCGAAATGTCTCAATTACATTCGAAATTTGACATGAAATTTATTAAGCGATATATTTCATTTTTATTTTAATCATATCATATAGAAATGATTGTTTCTATGGTTATTCGGTTTGCAAATACATTTATAGTTAATACTTCCAGTTACATATCTGGATGACTGATCAGACATGAGTTATGTTATTTTGAATTATTAAACTCGTTATGCAGAGATGCTGTACGCGAGATAGCAGAATGTAGCAAAGCTGGATGTTTGTAAAAAGAGATTTAAATTTAGCATCGCGTTTTCCCTTTCGGGCAGATAAATATATTTATATCTTCAGTTCGATAGTTTAACCTTGTTTAAAAATATTGAACGTATTACTATTGCTTACTATATGTAAATACTTTATCTCACCTATATTTGACAATATATATATTATATAATATTCCGTGGAATTAGCAACTTATTACTATAAATATCCTAATAAATATATATTTATTAACGTAATTATATATTTGCAAAAAGAATACTTTCATAATCAAATTATTTCAACAAACTAAAGTACCATACCATCATAGTGCTATATATTAAAAGCTAATTGTTCGATTCACTTCTCTTTTATTTAAAGAAAGCGCGATGTTTCTGCCTTTAGTATCCTTCTCCGCGTCGGTTCATTAAACAGAGATTTATTTATTTACGCAACAGCTCATGAAGGTAATAAAAGCGAGCATAAAAACATGACGATTCGTGCATTACCTAAATCAGATTTTCGCGCATCGCGAGAAAGTCTTTTCAATTTATTTTCCCCGATTATTATCTCATCGGATATTCTCCTCGGCTTGAATAAATTGTGAAACTTAATTGGACACCCTCGAATAATAATATCCTACGATTAATTATGCATTGAGTCGTCTCGTATACCTTCGTACGTGTACGCGAAATTATTCAGCAAATCGTCCAACCAACGAACAAATGCTTGTCCAGCCAGAGTGGAAATTGGCTCGAACCAGTTTTAATGATGAGTGCACACTGTTCTGCTGGTAATTTAGCATTCATAGAGTGGGAGCACAGGGAGTGTTCGTCCCTGGTAAGTCTTGAATTTTCGAAAAATGGATTTTCGTTGTTTCAAGCTGAACGATATCAGGCGTGTTTATAAAACACTTTTCTATTAACCATATAATGTTAATTGATTCGGTGATGCATATTTGTTGATAATGGCGATCCATCAATCAACCAGTACTTGATATATCTAGCGTATTTTATGTAGAAAAAGCGCGTTCACTTTTCAAATTTGATGAAATGCACGAAGAAGGAAAAAAACAGGCAGAAAATAGTTAATTGAGCGAATAATGGAAGAAGTTGCTCAATAGGTCGCAATGTTCGATGTGAAAACGGTGTGTAACGCGTGGAATTACTTGCGGAAGATTATGCTCGTTCCTTTCGACGCTAGTAACGAGTGCAGGTGCGTGACGATGCCTATGACTCTTGAAATTAGCTTCCTGATCTTTAGAATTTCATGAAGAGTTTCGAGCCGAGATGATTGTTCAGGTGGATGTCGCATAAAATACAATTATGAAGGAATGAAAAAGATGAAAATGATGCGAGATTATGGAACACGGTAATTTGATATGGTCAAAAAGCATTGAAAAGTTTATTAAGTGTGTAATTGACTCACTGAATGAGTTCAATGTGAAATGTCACAATATTACAGAATTTTTAACACGATGCAGAAAGTAGTTCTTGAAAACTACTAATTGATTAGTTATCTAAGTTTGGAAAATTTTCTGAATTTCAAAATAAAACGTAGAAAACGCACAAATAAATTATTATTTTTTAGTAAGTACTTTTCATTCCAAGTAACCGTAAAATTAATTATAATATCTCGCAATAGTATTTTCAGATGAATATAGCAGTTTATTACAACTGAATAGGGAATAAAATACAAATTTTGTTGCAGATATGTGGCAAATTAAATAAAATATTCGACTAATTGAGTTCCATACAAATAAGGAAGTAACATTCACGTCTGCCTTATATAATAATAATAGCGCCATTCCCTATTGTTCTAGCACATAATTTAACACGAGTAACTATCACATGCTATTAAAAGAATTATACCATGTGAAGAACCTAGATGACCTTGATTTCTTCTTGGCGCCTATCTGGTGAATGAAAATAAATTCATGTGGCGCTTCATTATAAAGGGACGTAGTTGTTGAGATATTAAAAGTATGCACTTTTTAAATATTTATATATATGTAGGTACGACTATAGGTAGAGAAAAGAAATTTATAAAGCGTTTGTAAAGCGTTTATAACCAGTTAAAAAGTTAAAGTTTAATACTCATGATGATCTTTATAATATTTATAAATATTTTTTTTTATTGTATTTATGATTACTTTTGGAACACGATATATAGACAATATTCTAAAATTAAATGCTTGATTGGCACCAAATAATTGCATACGATTTAACTTATATGTCAACAGACAAGCTATTAATTTTACGCGTCTGACTTCAACTGTCTAATACTACTTACGCTCTCCAGGTCTCAGAATTCCATCGTAGTTTTTCGTATTTAAACACCTTTGTGTGTTTTTAAAATAAGCCATGTGATTTCACATACCAAAGTATATACACTAACAATTGAAAACAACTATCTTCAGTTCAAACCTAACTATCTAATCATTTAACGCAAAACAATCACTGTGACCTTAAAGCTACCTCGATTTCACCAATCATCTCATATTCCTCGTAACCTAACAATAAGAAATAATGGAAGATACACGCTTAAACCAAGTACATCGTAACATGAAACGTGGTGAAGATGAAAAAAATGTCGAAGGAAATTATGACGCAAATAGAGAATGCAAATACGCTGCGGTTGAATATGGTTGTTTGAAACCAGCCTGTTCCTTCCGCAAACGGACAAGCTGTTCTCAGCGTCTTGTACAATGGTTGCGGCGTTTCGGTATCAGAGAGGCATGAAATTCTTCGCGGGGAAAAAAAAGTTTCGTTCCCGTTTGAAGTTTTGTTTCCGTGCGGGATGCAAAATACGAGGCACGAGGCGAATAGATATTTCGTTCTACGGGAATGTCTCACTTCTAAGGAGCGGCCAGACAAAGATGCAAACCGTTTCCAATCGAAGAAACGTTAGAACACACTCTTCTAGGAAAACGAGGAACAAAACGCGGATTGTTTAGAAATATATAGGTAAAAGAATATCTATGCTGACCGATTTAGACAAACCAATAACAATGCGCTTTGTAAACGACGCTCTTATTGTTTACTGTTATTGTTTATTCTTACTGTTTACTTTTACTGCTTACTCTTATTGTTACTATATATGGAAACTGATAAGATTTGTATACCTAATATCATGATATGATTTTTTTAATGCTTCACAATATTGGTACCATAGAGGTGCATGCGCATGTAGAATTCGAATCGGTGATTCTTACAAAATATACGCTTGCATTTTAAATATATCTTGTAACTTCTACATCTATAAATAATCTACTTATAAGTCTACAAATTGGTTTCAACTTTTACCAATGTAATCGCAATAATCGTCTCTTACTAACAATGAAATTTTAAAATGTTTCATACCATATACCTAATGCATCCGTAAAAAGTTTGTACAGGAGTTCAACCACTTTCATAAACCACTGTATATAATATATACAAGTGTAACATGTTAATAACTTCCGCAAAATATCTCCATTTGTCACTCGGAACGGTCAACTGTAATTTGTATATCGGAACAACGCGAGACCGATTTAGATATATATATTCTTATTGTTCGCATCTCTCGGTAGTGACGTTCATATTCCTCGACACAATGGCGGCAACGTGCCAGCAGACACAGTCAAATAACCGTCCTAGACGCGGCTACGAATAACTGTTTTGCATTTCGGAACGCTCGCAGACTTTACGGCTACGAAGGCTGCTCGTAAGTTTACATCGGCATGCAGTGCCTCTCCCTTCTTTCGATCTTGGAAGAAATTGCTCATGTAACAATTCGATAACCCGTCAAATAGGGTCAATGGTGTAACCGCGGCCTTATACACGTGCCGTTACTCTTCGGCTACCGTTTTCGTTCAGCAAAACCAGTCCCTGTCTTCAAAAGACACTGGGTCAATGCCTGTGACTAATGGGTTAAAGGTCATGTGGCTCGCACGTTCGCAGATAACATTTGATCCTTTTTTCTGGGTCTCTAGCTCGTTTTCTACGCAGGATAAAGGCAGTTCGTGCTACATATTTCGATACGCTTCTGTGAGAAATAATACGTCGACTCTAAGGTAATATAAGATATTTGCGACAAAAGTGTGAATTATGCATGCTTACGGGATTTTAGAGGAGTACAGGTTCGTTTTGAGAATTTTAATAAGGCTTGATGGTCTTGGTCATAGTTCGCCTAGCCTCGATTCTATTTGCGTGATTTTTACACGGAAAAATCTGTTACTCTCGTAACTGTCGTTAACTAGTTTGTGTGATTAGGTGGAAAAGTATATCAGTGGAAACATTCTTCAAATAGTTTTGATAGAAACGAATGAGTGAATAGAGATATTAATCGTAAAGTAGTTGATACAATTGAAGAATTATAATTATTATCCCAAACAAATCCACAAACTGCTTTATAACTGAAAGTCTATGTGAGAATAAATGGGAAATATTTTTAATTGAAGGCGAAACTTCTTTCTCCTTTTTACTGAGGGAAGTATCAACTGAAGATTATTAACATTAAAAACCTACTTTAAATATTGTGATGGTAAAATAAAATACCAGCAATAAAAGAATAATTTATAAGAGCAAATAATTTCCAATGAGTAAAAGATATAGGAAAACCAATAGTTCCTTTATAATAGTGTATTTAAATACAAAATACGATTGGTATTAAATATTAAAACTAAAAATAAGAAGGTTTGTAAAATTCACACATTCTATGATCTAAGTTTCCTATTTAATTAATGAATCCCCTCATTTTCATTTAATATCGCAATATTCGATTCTAAGAATTAAATGCCTCTATTGTTTGGCCATTTATTCTGTCACGCGTAATCATTAACGTACGTGCTGAAGCCGGGACAATTACCGCAAATTGCTAGGTTACCTGATACCTGACACAACGTTCGATGAAGTCCCACGTGAGACTAGACAGAAGACTATGCTCTCGTGGGACGGGAACCAGACGAAAATATATAATTTGCATTCAATGTCGAAGGTATTTATACTCACCTCTGTACAATATGTGTGCATAAAAATGACTATGACGCTATTAACAACGGCACGAAGGCCTATAAGTAACTATTCTATTCCTATAGCTCTAGAAGCTACCTGGAGGCAAGGCTTTATTAAGATTTTAGTCAAGGTCACATTGTCTGGTACGCTTTGATTTACTGCTCCAATCGATGAAGAATGGAGCAGCCCACCTACGGTATCGTGTGTAACGAGCCAGAGGATTCTGATGAAGACGCAACGAATAAATTCAACAGAACCAACTGGAACGATGCCTTGGTTAACTGGTTTCCTGCGCTCTGTCTGAATTTCTAATATCTTAATCAACTTCCGCCAGATTACGAAGAGATTAGACTAATTAGGACGAAACGATGTGTGGAAACACGATTTGTCTCGACTAGTTCACAAATAGGAATTTTATTGCAATAAGAATGATACATTGTCGAGTTGCAGCATGATTTATTAATCCTACTATGGTTTCGAATTTCTAGATCCTAATCTCATTCTTGTTTCAATAAGCAAACATCCAAAGAACAACTTTTTTACATATTTAATACAAGATGCATACCAAGAACAATTCTGTATTTTTCGTATTTCCTGAAACATAAAGAATTCCCGAACAATAAAAGGAACACGATTGACTCTAAGATGTCCCAAAGAACGGGGTAGAGTTAAGACCAGAAATTTTAAGGAGAGAAATCTGCTCTTCGCCCATACGAATGCTATACTTAAATACTACTACAGTTGAAATGAACCTCGTATAAGGTTCTGAACGCCCAATACAGAAGAAAGATAGACGAAAAGTGATAGAAGACGGGAATCGGAAAGATGTGAACGTTCTTGAAACGATGGTTCGATGTGCCGCTTCGGAGACTACAGATCTACGATATTGGCTACCCCTGGTACGCTGCTGTTCCTGCGGTCTCCGTCGCATCGAAGGTTGCAAGACCCTTGCTCCTACCAGCCAGGAAATGCTTGTCGAGAAATTGATTTGTCATTACTCCGTGTGTAAAGCGGAGCTATTGCGCTTCGCCGATGTCATGGAACGCATTCATGAAACCTAGCACTACACACGGCCAGAATGCTCAGGGATTTTTAAGAGTTATGTCTCCGGGATATATACGACTGTGTTATTCACGCGTGTGTACGTACATGCGTATGTTGATCGTACACGCCGTCTATGTACATACAGGAACC
Organism: Bombus vosnesenskii; assembly: GCF_011952255.1. Taxonomy (NCBI): domain Eukaryota; kingdom Metazoa; phylum Arthropoda; class Insecta; order Hymenoptera; family Apidae; genus Bombus; species Bombus vosnesenskii. Next base: position 1,409,428 of record NW_022882923.1, read on the forward strand.
AGCGTGGCGAACTGTCTTTCCCTTTCTCTCTCACTCCGTCGCGTTCGAACGAGCAACACACGAGGGCCAAGTAGTTCGCCTACGAAGCACGTGATAAATCGATGCCATTGAAGCTTGATGCGGGAACGGAATAAGAATGTACCATGAGGCTCAGATTATTCTCGAGATTCCTTTCACGAGGAGGCAGGGCTCCTCGTATTCGCTCCCAGGGAAACGCAGTTCGGGAAGCGAGGTTTTACGAGGATTATCGCGCACAGGGTTCATTATACTTGAACGCGCTTGCTACTTTATCCGCACCTAGGATATACGAAGCTCGCGTGGAACCTTATTCCAGCCTCGCGTTCATTGCGTGCATGTCACTCGGTTCAATCTATCGACCTACAGGAATTTATTATTGCCACTGCTTCGTACTTCAATCATTCTTAATAACGTTCGGCTGGTAAAAACAGGATCATTCAGCAGCAGGAAATATTACGACAATGATACGTTCGGTATCGTGAGACACACGGGTTCAACTTAATATTAGACGGAGATAGCGAATAGCGGGTCATCGAGATATACCGTGAAACAAACTATTGCACAGTCTTAGAAGTTTAGTACGAACGATTTGTATAAACTGACCTAGTTCGAGGATCCAGAACCTGCTGAGCAATGCCTTCTTACGAGCAGTGCTTCTTGTTTAACTGACAAATGTCTTTTTCATGCTTAGATATGTGCTATTTGGATTGTAAGATGGTTTTAGACGAATGTTGCAACTAAGGAATTTCTTGTCGGTGCTCAAATCGAAATTTAATTGTGGGAATGTCGACAATGGGTTACTGTGAATTCGTGTAAAAGTATTCTACTCGTTAATGCTACAAGGTTTACACGATTTGTAAAAGCAGCGAGAATGAGTTTTTACAAACAAATAAATAATTGTAAAAATGTAATTCAACGTAATTGTTGCTTAAAAAGTAACCAATGTACATGTTACAGCGAATACTTTGCAAAAACCTATAATACAAATTAGAGACACGAAAAAGAATTTGTATCATTCAGTGCTACCATCATATGATCAGTAAAATCTGATATTATGTAAATGAAATAGAGAACTTGATAAAAAGAACGTTCTTTTATCACAACGCAATACACATCTCTATCTTCATTATATGATTTTATACAAGCTTCTCCTATCGTTGTAGAAGGGAAGGATGCCTCGATTTGACAATAGAAAAGATCTTTGGAAACTTGATTTGGAAGCGTCATATACGAAAGAGAGATGTACGAGATCATAGAAGCACGAGACATTAATGAAAAAATAGTATCGTCCGCTGCTTAGCCGGGCAGAATTTAGTCGGTGTAAATAAGGAAACGAGCAGCTCGACTCTCCGTAACGGAACTGCGTTAGTCATCGGTGGATTTGCCGACGAATAAGCCCACGCATACCCGAACGGGGCTACAAATTCTTCAAAGTGGCGGCGCACTTTAAGATGACGATAAGACTGGTTTAAAAATATTCTGCATAGCTTGGTAACGAACCGTCTCTGCCGACAAGCGTGAACTCATCGCGAAAAATCACCACGTAGCACCAGCTTTGCGTGCACGTTAATAGGCAGATACTAATTCTTTTTTTTTTCCACCGGTTGGTTCGAGTACACCTTTCAAGGTGTAGCGTACTAGCGGTGCGTTCTTGATGTTCAGATAAATCTGGCGACACACAGATAAGATCTGCCAAGGATAGGGGAAGGGAGTTATGCGGATTTTTCCACGAGGGGTTACAGCTTGAATGTCCGCTTTCCTCTGGCTTCTATCTCGGTGGGCTTATCAAGGAGACACCGTGTTTGCTGGCACCGGAACTGATGAGGTCTTTAGCTGCCGCTCTTGCTTGATGGATGAAGGGGTTTACGCTGCGCCTGTAAACCTTCCCTTTCATAAAGATCCATAAGCAGGATTACAAACAGACTCAATTAGGCTGCAGCGCTCAGCGAGACATGGTCAAGATGCGAAAAAACCGTAAGAGATTACGTTTTTTATGAGCTCGCGATCCAGAATATCGCTTCTTCGACGAGATAGGGATCGACTTCTGATAGGTGTTGCATCGCTAGTCCTCGCGCCAGTAAAACGAACATATTATATTTGCGAACTACGCGTGTTGAATTTTTATGCATTTTATACATTTATAATATATCTGAACGTGCGCAATAGCATTAAATGCACATAATACGAACAAGTACATAAAATATCCAAAGTATAAATAGTGCTATTTATATAATACTTGATACGTAAACAAGTTTCCACCAAGGTTTTGCGTTTTTAATCATATTCTGAAGAATATGAATCTTGCATAAATATCAGCAGTCTATTCATCAACCCCATAGATTGAAAGTATTACAAAGTCGGTAAGAGATCGAAATTCAGAAAGGAGGAGAAAAAGAATGAAAAAGCGGGAAAGGGAGGAAAGTTAGAAGCGGATGATGTGATCGGTAAAGCCGGATGAAAATAAAGGATCCCGAACAAGCTTTATAAGCTGTAACGTAACGCGGTCACTAATCGCTTTTCACCTGTCGTAAAGTTAGAACGGCACTGAGTTAATTTATCGAGAGCACCAGTAAACGTGTAATTACTCATAAACAGCGGCTTTGTGACGAGTTCTATGGAAGGTTGCCTTTCTCTTTTAGTTTGCTCCGTAGCTAGTCACGTTCTACCCGTTGCAATTTGACAAGTGTCGAAAACGCGAAAACACAAAAGCATTCGAGCCAAGTTGTAATCGGATCGATACAAGAGAACAAGTGTACAGCGTTAGGTAGATACCTCGGTTGATTCGAGCTGTTATGGTTAATTATTCACACGGAAATTGTCGCGCTGGTATCGTGCGCACCTGCGTTCTTTCTCATTTTCGAAATTCACAGTGTTTGCGAAATAGAAATTGGAAACTGACCGACCGTGCGATCTTTGTGAAATTACAAATATAATAAATAAACGTGTGAATATTGTTGATGCAAATTATTAACTTTTTCACTGCGTGTTACATATACAACGAATTATTAATTAAATGATAAATGTATTTGTCTGTGGTAAAACTGGCTCTAATTTTACCATGCCATGTCGTATTCCACGAAAATAACGGAGGATATTGCTGTTATGTACATGTATGTTTCCATAATTAATAATTGGTAAAGAAGGTTTTCCTTAAAAACTCAGAAACATTCAGCCCTGAAACGATGAACTATTACTAGATGTGAAATTTACAAATTCTGAATTAAGATCCAATGATAATGAACTTCCCATTTAATTATTTAAAACATCTTAATTCTCTTTAATCTGTGGCTATACAGAAATTATAAGTCTGCGAGAAGTGTTTATGGATATATTAAGTGTAGGTTCTAGTTAAAAAAATATTGATTACATATCACAAACCACCAGGAAACTTGTAGATTTGACATAAACTATCGTTTAGAACCCTATATTTCGTCGCGTTTAAAGCGTTCTAAATGTGCGCCTGTGTGATGCTAGCGCATTTAGCGCTGGAATAGTTACCACGGTTTTGAATAGCTGCTATTAAATCGTGATACCAAACGTTTATATTCTGCTTTTACTGTTCCGCTTATTTTTTTACAAATCCCAAACCTGGTAAATTTTTGGTACTTAAAATTATTTTAGAACCATTTATTTATCCTAAACCATATTCATCTTCGATGTCATTAACGTAATCGCTACGATATTTCAATTAACGTTCATGAAATCGAAACACTTGTAAAGAATCAAAATGTTGTAGCGGTTATAAATAGGATCGGTTTTCGTTTATGTCGGGTCTGTTTCACTACCTTTTTGAGGATCGCTTTCATATTGGCTCGATTCTCGTATCGTTTCTCTGACAACCGAAACCGCTATTGCCTGAACCGTATTATTATTTACGACTGTAGGGCCATTTACAAGCACAAAATCCCGTTTCTAAGCCAAAGGGTATTAGAAAAGGAAACGTTTCTTGTGTCGTTCCTTGCCACATGATTACTTCGGTTCTTTGGATTTATACTACTCGCGTCCGTTATTCATAGCAGCACCTGATCACTTCATTTTTACTGCGTGACTAATTACGTATGAATTGTTCGTTTAACCTAGTAAAGTTGCTAATACAATATTTATAAAAATCTCAATTGGAAAAGTCAAAAATATATGGAATATTCAATCAAGATGGAGAAAACAAGAAGAGGAAAGAGTACTCGAAGCCCTTAAGTACAGACGTCCTCATTCTGATCCATTATCACAAACGTATTGCCATGCAGAGACTATTTACTTGTTGATTTCATTTATCAAATCGTTGTATCATAACAGTGAATCTAACATACTTATTTTACTTAGTAATGTACATATGTTTCTCTGTAAAAATATTTTACGATTGAAGGCATTCAAACTTTACTTCATAATCTACATCTTCATTTCAATTCTTTAGAATTCTTACGAAAAGTAACGATTATAGAAAATTTCAAAAATCGCAATCAATATTAAGATAATTTTTCATCTTCGGCGAAACAGTTGTTGGATTATAAAATTACTTTATAGAAACTCACGACAATACACGCGTATATTTCCAACACGTAAAACAGCAATCATGCAGGAGTGTCTTTTTCTCTTTTTCCTTTTTTTGTTTCTTTTTTTTAATCGGTTTTTGACAATTTCACGAGATCAATGGACACTGGCGTACATCAAAGCTGGATAAAACTATTACATCGGATTCCGGCTGCTTTTTGTTGAATTACGCAGATAGGACGTATCAAGCAGGCGCTATATAAATGTACATAAAGCTTCGGTTCGGCAACATCAAAAACGTACGCGTCCACGCGAAAAGCGAACAGTGTTAGTACTACCCGACAAATCAATACTACACTCGGACAACACAATAGGCAAGTGTCACTGCATCGATAGTATGTGCCATGTGCCAACAAACTAATGAAAACAGGGCAGCCGGTTGTTGTACGAAAGTTAATGATGTTATAAACACCGCCGGCTTCAAAAGGCCTCGTTAGTCGATGGTTATTTTTTTTCTGTTGGTCCATTTTCTTTTTTTTCTCTTTTTTATATTCGTTCTTTTATTCCTATTCTAGTGGACAAATTTGATCGTGTGCACGTAAATATTGTCCCTCGCGTCGTTGTAAAGGGGAGCCGGGATCTGGGGTCTCGAATGTAAACTGGCCGAAAGAAATTCTATCGTCTTTCGATTTGTTTGGAAAAGAGTGGGCGTGTGCGACGGCTATTGTATCCCTTCGACTGTTCGCAATCAAGTGCCAGAAAATACAGAGGAATTGTAAATAGGGTTGACATACTACCCACGATCGCAATACGGCTTTAACGGAAATCGGAAATCGAAAATGTTCGCTTCGTTCGAAATGAGATCTTTAATTTTATGTATACTGTATTTTGAATATATATTTTAATATTAAATAGTTAATTGATAATACATATTTGAGAATATATAGCTGTCACTATAATAAGCTTGGAATGGAAATAATTTTTGTATAGTGCTAGTAGCAGTTTCTGATAACTGGGAAAATATATTATGCGTAAATATTTAAATACTTTGTGCAATATGATAAATTGTTGTATAACGAGTCTAAGTTATAAATAACGCGTACATATGCTTTTAACAAAGAATTAATCGATATTTGCAACGCAGCGAAGGAATTAATACTATCAGCGTTTCATTATAATTATCTTAATCTCCCACCGAGGCTTAATCACTGAACGTAACAAAGCAACCCACATCTGATGTTCCATGTATTGTGATGTTTTAGAGAAAAAAGACATATTAATGATGACATTTCATTTTGTAATTATCGTTATTTAATATACTTCTAACAATTTTATAACGCCCATAATTTTTGTTTCATAACTTTTTCATGGCTTCGTGGCTTTTATAAAGTAATAAAGATTCAACGACGATGATAAGTCAAATAAAACTCTATAATATCCTATCTTTACCATTTTTAAAAAGTGAAATTATATAATTCAACAGAATGATACGAACGTGATTCAGAGAACATGTAGATTAGAAATGACCCGGGCATCATCATCCAGGAACTTGTACGAAACATATTTATGATACGTTATAAGAAAATGGATTGTCACGATACAGGTGACTAATTGGTTATGACTATGTCATCAACGCGCATTAACATGTCCATAAACAATTTTTCTCCTATAGAACGAGAGAAACTTTTAATATCCTTATTTTCGACGTAATTAATATAGAAAGAAAAGTTCGTATGCTGCCACTTGTTAACGCAATAATTGGCATTACTGTTCGCTGATGAGTGTTGTTCACTAGCCGACCTGGTATTATATTTATTACCAGGAAAGAAGAACATTTACGAGATACATATAGCACATCCTGTTAAAAGTGCACTAATGCATTATATCGCTGCTTCGTATTATAATACACCGTTTTAATAAAAGCTTTTCCCCATACGATTTCCAATTTTTTTACGGCATCAACGTGCTAATTATACGATTCGCGTCGACTGGTTAACGGTACTGTATCGGAGTAAAACAGCACTAAGTTAATTGTAATATTGAGTCATACTTCTGACACGTCTAGTTGCTCGAAACGAACCATATTGCTTATTTGTATAAGTATTTTATGCTCTTAATTGAGCTAAATAATCATATTTAGACTGTGAATTTTTATGTAAATTCATATCAAAATAACATGAGAGAAACACGATAAGTACATTTTTATTAATTTTCTAATTTTTATGTCTTTTTGTCGTAAATAAAAATGAAAAGATCCTGTTAAATGTAAAAAAGTAAGCCCCTTGAAAATAGCTTTTAATTAAAAGATTCGTTTTATTCTTGAAATTTTCAATATTGCAAACAGAACTTTACTCTGAACATTTTCTATATTTTTGAATGTTATGTGAATTTTCTAAAGATCCACAATCTAATTATACTAACAGCGAAAAATTTTATTCAACAGCACTGCTCAAAACAAACGAGTATTTCCCAGTCGTGAGAAATAAATGAAGGGGTTCAGGCACTCATGGTAGATCTATGTGATTCGCTGATGAATTACTTGTTAAACAGTTTTAATATATAAATAGCATGTACTTTAATTAAAGCAGGAAATAGTTTCTATGAGAAAATTACAGTTCATTTAGATTCATTCCGGTATTTATGTTACATTTTAACATCATTCAAGTCGTTTTCTCTTTAACTAACAATGAAACGCTTATTTAGTAGAACTTAATCAACATGTAATATATTCACCACTCAGTCAGTCATCGCTTAATATATTCAAATTGGGATATAATTACTATTTAACCAGTCGGTCAATTATCTTATGTTGAGAGTTAATTATTTCATACTCGGATTTCAATTCTATATTGAATATGCACCGTTACGTCGTGTAGTATACTGAATTATATTCCTAAATTGTTAATTATTTCCCATATATATCATGATAGATATCTTCGCATTTTATGTGCTGCTATCAAGAAAACAAATAAACAGGGAATATACTACGCATCACTATAAAAATATCTTAATGATACGATGGCGTCCTGAATTTTATGAAAGGAGTTTCATTCTATTTTGCAATTTTCACTTTCGTTTACAGATAACTTGTTCGGATTGTAATACATCTTTATAAGGCTTTATGGATATATGTATAAAGAATTCTATTTAAATAGATAGATATAATACTATAATATAATAAATATAATATTTTACATACATAAGTGTTTTCCAGTTACTATATGGTGACACAGATAACATTAGAAATTACGATTTTTTTCTTATTATCATTCACCTTTCAAGACTACCAATTTATTTCACCCTATGCGAATTTCGCTTTAACATTATCGTCCTGTAACAACAGCATCGCTGCAAGAAATCATTTGTCTACTCTTCAACTCGTATTGAATAAGAGCAAAATATTCAATTCCACTTGTTTGTTAGGTTTCTAATTTAAAAAGGATGCACGGCTATGAACTAGCACTGTTACTGGAAAAATCTTATAGACCTTAAGGATAAAAAAGAATTTTGCATATAAGAAAATGCAAAATTCAAAGAATACGATATCTTTCTCCAAGTGCAACGACGCATGTATATTTAGGAGATGGAAAAAGGACAGATAAGGCTATATTGTACAATAATAGCTGGGAACAGGTTGATGATGAGTGCAAGTACGCTGAGAATATTCGACTTTTTAATTTCTATGTATATAATTTGCCAATTTTTACAAAGCATCTCGGTTACTTGATTTAATACTACGTCGCGGCATTTGCATAGCACTTTTTCATGAAATTTTATATTATCCAAGGTGAAACGGGCAATGGCGTGCAAGGGGTTCTATCTAGAATGTTATATGGTGTTTTCTCTGAAAATTATTAAACATAGGAGCAAAATGTTGTCTCGTATGTAAGATTTACCGAGGTCTTTTACATGAAAAGTAGGGTGCTGCCAGCCAAGAAAGGATAAAATGGAAATACCCTTTTCAGTTTTTTTTTTCTCAGCGATGTGACACATAAATCAATACTTAAAGTATGTGATAATGAATATCGTTGTCCAACCGATAATTAGGTTCCAATGGTATGAAACAAAAATTACGCAATGCTTGAATAAATTACGCACCGTATTATAATAACATTGAAATTTGCAGTTACAAAGATAACGTACCATTTGATTCCGAACCCTTTAACTCTTTCTTTAACATTTCAAAATTGAAAAACACCGAACTTCAATTATTTTCTTTGTACCGTTTGCTTCTCTTCGTTCAATTTAAAATCCAGTCGTTATTTCATAACGACCTGCAGAGTGTATAACTTTACATAAAACGTTAAAAGCGCGAGGAATTTTAAATACGTACTTCAAAATATCTTGTAAAATGGAAAAATGCTAAACAGAACATTTTAACCAAGGAGTGCAGTTTTCCTCTCGATACCTTATTTGCATACCATCAGTTGGATAAATAGCAGCATAAATGTGATCGATAAGAAACAAACTACGATTATAAATGTCAGCCACTATCGCTGATCGGACTACTCGCTTTATGATGAAAATGTGATTGTGGGTTTGAGCGGTAATTGCGTCAAAGTGCGTAACGAACTGTCACCAAGTTGTAATCGGTTGCTTATAGGATTCCAGCGGTGACATCAGAGCCCCGTTGGCTTTTTGCTGGAAACACTCGAGCTGGGTAACAATGCGAGACATTTATCTCCGACAGGTCGCGTTGCAAATTGCAGAACGTCCCTTCTAGTTGGTTTCAGAATGAGTCCTCTGGTCGTTAAACCGCATGTACATTTGTTACGCGCACCCTTAACAACGCGTTCATACATTTCCGCGTTCTAACCAGCCCCGCTTTATGCGATTATAGTCACAGTTATTCGTACGGTGTCGATTCGCGAATCGTTTACGCTACCAATTTACATACGTGCCAACATATCCTATTAAACGCCATAGTAAGTTTCAACGTACGTATACATTCGGACATATTGAACGTAGTTTGATATGCGGATAATAGAATAACAATTCTTTTCCGTATATAACGTGCTTGCCTCTCTAACTCCATGCAAAAGCTCCATGTCATATGATTAATTAGATACAGTACTTACAAAAAATACGTATAACATTGTATTTATTGTAGACTTATCATACCAATTAATTAGTCCGTATGAAATTTCGTATCATTTAATAATATTTCTTCATACGAATACAAAAATTTGATATATAAATAAAATGTAGAAGCTGATAAAAGAAGGAAAGAAAGAAGTCTCTTTGGAAAGTGAGGATGTGTACGAATATTTTTTGTAGTCACTGCATGAAGATTATTTACAAGAATTGGATAAAATTCGTGATTGCTTATGTGATCTGGTCCTGGTCTAAGACCCAGTGAATGTTTTGGGTCAATTCATACAATATAATTGAAGAATTGCATATGAAATATGCACGTTGTAATATATATAGAAAATATGCTATAATATAGAAAAATAGCTAACATAAATATAATCAAGAACATAGTAATATGAATGTCTAAAGAAACGTAGGCCACGAATATATTGAAATGTACGTGCTATGCACACTTGATTATTTTTGACAGGATGAAAATAAATGAACAGAGCAAAAGATAAATTTTCATTGAATATTACGACAAGTACTGTACATTTGATATTTTATATATTTTATCGTAGTATATGCACTCTGTGTATGTTTGCACCTTTAAATTTCCTATAAATCCAAAAACATTTGCAATCAGTTTCGTAAAACAGAGATAAACGAGTTTTATGAGTCTAACAAATGAAATACAGTTTATAATCGTTTTAATCTGAACTAGTTAACATTTATGAATGTATTTTCCATTTCCCTAGGCATCAAATAAAATCACTGATACACTAGCGCATTTGTCATATCGCAATATTTATTTAGATTATCTACGCCTACGCATACGCGCGTGTGTGCTTTGATACGATTACAGCTACTTGTCATCTATGGTTGCAGTGCTGCACGAATAAGCAATCTACAGTCTACAGCCCGAGGGATTCCGCCGACGAATATATTAACCATATCGAGAAATAAGGTTTCTGATTTATTTGATATCTACTGACTCTTAACAATTGCACGAATCGTGCTCAGAATATAAAGAATATTTCAATTTATTTAAATACCTTATAATAAAAGTACCATTTTTGTATGTAAATCATCAGAAAATTAATGTTATTGGACAGTGAAGATTGGTGCACGTTAAATGCAACTTCTAACATCGCATAACAAGAAGCAAGTTCTTTAAGTAAGTGTTCTTTAGAAAATGTTTATAGCTTCGTAGAAAATACTGTAACATTTGTTCCGTTTTATCGGAAGACTTATGACATTTTAGTTTCGTCTTTAGTATACTCTTCGCAACGTGCAACAGTGAATCTACAAAGATATGCTAACAATTTCTCCGTTCCTCACTGTTGACTTTGTATCACAGCTTGTGTGAGACATTTTGTTATAAATTTCTAAAATTTAGAACTTTATTGTCCGTAGTGAAAATTTAAAAACAATGTGGCTCTTAGTTTGTAATACATAGCTTCTCTGATTTTTGTTATTTTATAGAAATATTTATAGAAGTGAACGCTATTATATGTATAACAGTAAGCAATATTTTCGAATTGAAATTCATTTTTCATTAGGTTCACAGTCTGTTTAATTTGACTTAACTGATATAATGAATTACTATGGTAAGACAGTTGCAAATTATGAATAAAATCCTGCTACTATATTGTTTAACACAATTATTGTCTTATTCAATTCTACAATTGAAGTAGTTTGGACTCAATATATTTGTAACCAATTTTTAATGTATTCAGAGCTAATTTATAATTAATGATAAAAATGCCTTTATTATTTTGTTCTCTGAACACTCATTTCCTTACTAGTACAAGTAAAGGATGTTTAAAATTCCAACATTGATTTTCCAATTTGTCTCATAAAAATTGAAAGTAACAATGATTACTGGATATTGTCCAGAAATTTGGCAATATCTCAAATGCCATTATGACAATTAACAGTAAAATGCAGAACTCTCGAATCGGAAAAGAAAACGTTACGATTGACTAGTTTAACATGTCTCGAGCAAAAATAATAAAACAAAATATCAACGCCCGTAATAGACTGCTTAACCACATTTCTCGTATACTTAAAATAGTGTGTGAATATTCTAATATAATATACCGTAACATTTCTAAGCGAAACGTGCAGCCATTACTCTTGAACGTGGGTGCAAGAAAAGTTGGTGCAATAAGGAAATATCCAATAACGCCAACCCACACGTTCCACTAAGATTTTGTAACAGCAAATTCTGAATTTTTCTATGCCCACCAATAAATACTATACAAGGCAACCATGATTCGTTAAAAATTGGACTTTATGCAATAATCAATAAAGCAAAATGTTAAATCCATGCGAATTATAAAAAGCAACGATCGATCCTTAAAAGTTAGATTTTATGAGATAAACGACAAAATAGAATTCTAACTGCATGCAATAATTGTTCGAAGGATTCGTACTCGTTATATCTGATTAAGATGAAAGCGATCTTTCATGTGGTTGTATAGGATGTATTTAATTCTACTAGAAACTATCTCATATCGTATCTTCCATCTTTTTAGCGTCTCTGATTACGTGATCTTCTGATGAAGGATATAACTAAATCAATCTTAGATAATTGCATCGCGTAAGAATTGTTTACTCCCTTTAAATTAGTATACAAAGCTGAACCTACAATTATCTAAGTGTCATCTCCAGAAATAAGAAAAAATTTGGCGTAGAAGTATCAGTTATCCGATATACTTTCCATTAACTTCTCCATATACATATAATATAATAAATATCAATCCTATCCTAGCTGAAATTAGCATATTATCCACCATATTAGCATATTAAATATCGTCTTAATTTTTCAACGTTTAAATACATTTTGATTTAGCTCATAATTTCCTCCTAATATAAGTATCAATAAGCTGACATGAGTTTTCGTGTTATTGATTTTTCTTAACCAATAACATTGTATTTTGTATTCCGTACATTGTATTTTAAAGAAAGTATAATTCTCATTTTATTTCCAATCATTCACAGCAATATTAAACCAATAATCATAATTATAGTTTATCATTATAATTATAATTACAGTAATGAAGAATTCAGCTATAGCGCCATCGGTGTAAAATTAAAGAATCACGTTGATTAATGATTATATCCAATATATTTTTCCACGTTTCCATAAACAATACACGCAACTAATAACCCGTAATCCTACGTAAATTTCTATAAACTCATTTTACCCTCAAAGCATTCAAATTGCATTGCTTGTCCCAATATCTTATCCCAAAGGAATTTCTACAAACAACACACTCTCCTGGCAGCCCACCATGCGACATAAATTTTAATAAACCTATCAGCTAACTTCATTCGCCTCACACTGAAAGGATTCGAATCGTATTACTTGTCTTAAGCTCGGCGAAATTAATCGTAGTCCCTAAGAAGCGACTGGCTGCTAATAGAAATGCCCGTTAGAATGTTGGCTACGACGTGAAGCGTAACCAGTTCGAAACGCCGGAACGGAATCAAACGAACGCGCTGGCTACAACTCCGAACTATTACGCTGTTCGCTTATATCTTGATAGCCTCTGTTACTTAACACATGGTTGTATCTTTAAAACGATGACGCGAATCTCATTGCTCCACATGTTCTCTGTGTGCTTGTTCCTCGATGACAGTTCCCAGGACTATTAAGTCGCTTGAGCCTTCAAGGGGGGAAGGGATAATATCCAACAGCCAGGAGCAGCACGATTTACAAACGGTCAAGAGATCCATGACAATTCCTTGACGAGTGTGAGTCAAGTTCGTGGTAGCCAAGATTCAACGCGAATGAAAAGCTTCCGAACAGGTTGCTCGGACAAGATCCACTTGACGTTTTCCTGAACGTTTAACGTTAGCGCGGTGTGTGCGCAGCCGCGAAGTAGCTCGAAGATTTATGGCATCCGTTTTACTACATTTTAATGCGGTACATACGCCGGGCTTAAAGAACGGGATCACGTTCGCCGGCAATCATTTGCGATATTATTTTACCCGATGATAATATCGAGACGCGCGGCGAATACGAGTATGGCAATTCATTTGACGTATTCTGCGTGTTACGTCATCTACGACCCATCCAGATCGCATCGAAACGTAATTATAGAATAGGAATGAGAAAGGATAAGACGTTCGTCAGCGTGTTTATGGTCAGAAGGCTCTCTCTCTCCCTCTCTTTCTTTTCCTTCCTTTGATTGAGATACTTTGATATGATAAAGTACTATCGTGCGTTTTGGAAATTAACGTGCGAAGATTACCCGTGAAGAACAATTATATATTATAGACAATGTTGCGAACACGGAGGATATAATTGCCATGAGTTCTTTGACAGTTGATTGTTTCGTTACTTGTGAAAAGAATTTTTCAATTTAAATCTTGTGCTGATAGTATCTGTTCTTAATCTTAATAGCTCGTGTAATTTCTCTGTCTTCGTCGGATACGTTTATTAATATCGAAGAGAGAACATAATTAGAAGATACCTTGCAGAACTTGTACAATAAATAGGAGAATCAATTATTACTATCACGCAAGGAATTTAAGGAAAGTAGTACAACTACAATTTTTTTTCAAAGACAAGGTAATTACAGGCGACGATATATGATATAAGATACGTATTTACGATATCTACAAGATTTCATGAATTTACATGCTATTACGACAACATACAGCAACGTGTCTTGATATTTCGTGGCATACTATTAAAATTTACCATTACCACAGTTTTCTAAGATTAAATATTTTATTCTACTATTCTACTAAAATTCTCATTTGAGAACTGCATATGAAAATTATATCAACTTCTTCTACTTCGAAAGTTGTCGACCGGGAAGTAATGCAAATACGTAGTTCGGCAAACGAAGTCGATGCTCAAGTCGTAAGCTTGTTAGGATCAACTTCCACGCGTTTAACTGGACAGAGAAAACTGGAATGATTATGGAAGATAAAGCAGTATTACATTGTAATAAATCAATCACGAGAAAACGTTCGTAATGCAGCCTATAGAAGTTCTATAATACACCCTGCGAGAGAACGATAAACCGGTGCGTATCGATTAAACTTTAGTGCAACTAATTGTAAATAATTGAACTATTAAGTTGAGTTATAAATAACTTCCACTGTGACTAAAGGAAATTTGCATTCTTGGAGAAACTTATGTGGCACATTGTAGGTAATATTTTTTCTATTTCTGTAATAAATACATGCTCGCAATTTTCTGGTCACTGATCTGAAGCTAATCAGCGTGTTTCAAGTGTGATTTTGAATTAAAAATAGTGGAAAACTTGAAAGTGAACACGTTCGTATGAATCTCCGGGTATTCAAACAAGAGATTAATGACGACTGAAAAAGACATTTTAACATGTATGATTACGTGACGACATAATAACATCGGACAATGTGTAAATGGTTTTTAAAGTTTCATTCAAGAGACATCAAAGATAAACTGGAGTAAGATCATTTACTAGACACAACAGTAATTTCCAGTATAATAAAATGATAACGAATTCCAAATGAATGACAGAAAATAATTATTTCTTTATTAATAAGACTTTCTAACTTACTGGTACCAAATACAAAAAATAAATTTTTTCTACTGTTTATAGAATATAAATAGGTACTGATAATTGCATTAGTTATGATGGCATTTACAATGTGGAATTTATACAAAAAGGATTAAGCTGTTTTCCAAATTATTATTTAACCAAAACTTTCAATGACATGAATGCAATGCAATTAATGCAAGAAGTGTCACTGTTTTCATCTTTTTAAAATGGGAAATTGCAATGGCTACCAGGGAGATACTAATACAGATACTAATGGAAGAGATGTATCCTTGTAATTTGTAAAATTGAACGAAAATAAACTTGAAATCGTAACACGTACCTACATCCAGAAATTGGAATGAGTGCAGCAAAAACTTGAGGAAAGACGTTGTGCGCATATCAATTGCAAGGATGTGGTTCCATTGCATGATAATGCGCGACCGCATGTAGCAAAACTCACACGGCAATTGAATGGTCAGTTTTATCACATTCACCATATCCGCTCAACATCGTCTCTATAGATTACCATCTTCGTGTAAGGTTAAAAAAATGCATTAAATGGGAAAAAATTGTAAAACACAAGAAAACATGATATAGCAAGTTCTTTATAATTGCACAGAATACATACAATGTGCAAAAATATATAAAATAATCAAAGTAGAGTACTCGTTAGAATATTTAATAGGTAAAACAAACTCTACTTAAATTTTGTTTCTTTAATTGTACCAATAAATATCCACAATTAAATTGTAACAAATTAGTAAGAAGAAGAATAAAAATGAAAGTTATTTATGGTTCGCCCCAAAAATTTGAAATTATTAATAGTACTCGAAAGGACGTAGAAATTAGAAATTGACACTGTGTGTCATAAGTATGTTATGTTAACTGTAATTAAAGAAATAGTGAACCGTACATCATAATCTTCGAGTACCGTATTATCGCACTATTACATATTCCGACGTCTACGAACCATTTATCCAAAGTGCACGAGAAACTAACGGCAACGAAAACGGGTTGAAAGTAAATTTTAATTTCAAGTGCAACATTAAAGCAAGAAACGTGAAACGTTGTTTAGCTACAGCAAAAAAGAAAGGAAACCTCCTATTGGATATCCTCTTTAAGGATCTCTCTTATTTAGTCATTTTGCTATCTATGAAAATAACGACGATCATCAAACACCATTAAACAACAGGAAACAAAAACCAAATAGCACAATAAAATTATAATTTCTATTCTTTTAATGCACGTTATTTTCGTCAAGTGTTCTGGAAGCTCGAACTAAAAGACGAAAAAAACTTAATTTTCATTACATTAGATGTTTATACTAACTAACTATGTAATTGGCAATTACACGAGGTAAATTGAATCCGATAGAACGATCTTCAATGCTCAAAAATAGACGAGCTGCAAATGACTTTTATTGTTTCGCACGCGAATATGGCTACAAAAGGAATTTCAGCTACTGATGAGGAAAATAATTGAAAAAATAATTAGTATCCGCTGACATGAGGAAGCGAGACGACGGGGATGATAAGTTGAGCGAGGCGTGTGAGGAACCAGCAATATTTAGCGTCCAAAGACCTTAAAAGCGAAGGCGGGCAAGGCCAGGAACCCAAAAGGCTCATTCCGCGAAACCGCGGAAGCGCAGTGCCGGTGAACGTACTTGAAATCACACGTTGAGTTGCCCGAATCGCGGGGGCCTTCCTCCCTTTAGTATCCCCTCCAGAGTATCGTTTCTTCTCCCCCCTCTACCTATCCAGGCAAACACACCACTATCTCCTCTTCTCCTTCTCCCTTTCCAGGACGTCCCGTCGCACTAATAATTCGTGAGTACGTTGCGGTGATGTTGAGCATTCCACCTGCCAACAGCAACCGGGCACATCCCCCCACCTGGTGGTACCGGCAGGAAAAGTGGCCGCACGCCTTGCAATCCCAGCATTTCTGTGTTGGTTGTGGCCGTGAACGGGGCTCAAGTCCAAGGGCACGCGAGGGAGAGAGCGAGAAAGCGAGAGAAAGAAGGAGAGAAAGAGCAAAGGAGACAAATGAAGAAAGAGTAAAAGAGAGAAAGCCATCCGAGTGCTACGACAGTCTATCTTGCGTACGAGATCCACCACGTCTTGTCGATCTACCCTGGTTCCATCAGCCAACCGTCCCAGTCAACGACACTCGACCAAGGTACGTAATTTCTCACGAATGACAGTTCTCTTGCCGTTTAAATCCTACCGCTCTAATTTATCGCTGTATTTCACGCGCGTTCGTTATTTTATTGTCACCGTCAAGTAGAGTCACGACAGAGTCAATCGCCCGCGACAGACACCCAGAGTTCAGTAGGTAGAGAAGATGAACAAGTGATCCTTTTAATTTCGCTCGATCGAGAGATTCGGTCTAGGGAATCGAATCTACCCTCTCCTCGGATGTAGCGCGAATGAAAAAAGCTGGTGATTTATCTCGCAGTCGACGTTCAAAGAAGCGTGGATTGAAAATTCCCGTGAGAGAAGTGACGGTTTGTCGCGCGTTGAGGACCTCCTCATAGATCGTCGCGTCGCAAAACGTCGCGCCAACGATGCTAGGGAAGTGCCTGTACCGAATGAAAACGATTCGAGGCTGTTGGGAGGTATCGAGCACGGGCAGAAATTCTAAATCGGATCCTTTCGAGAGGTTTGGCCCCCGCTGGTCCTCTTTTTTTCAATTAAACGCGAAAACTCTACTACTACCACCACTATCACCAGCCTGATCGGGCCAACCTGGCCTCAAATTTTTCCATTTCGCGTTTTCACGTCTCGCCGATTGCTGGACGAGGCATCTATCCCTTCATCCCGCCCCTCGGATCGTATTCCGACGAACCGCGCTGTATTCTCAATAAAATCGATAAGTCCAATCCGCGACGGTTATACCTATCCACTCTACGTATCGCGAATGGCGGCAAAACAATTTTCCACCTGGATGATTTCGCCCACTCGGAGGGAATTTTCGGTTCTTCCCTTGGTGCGCCTGCACACGCCGGATTTGGAATAATTGATCGCTGCGAGGAACGGAAGTGCGTACACATACGTACGACGTGTAAGACATTATCCTCATACTGGCGCGGACAGCTCTGTTCCCTTGTGCTTTCAATCAAAAAGCGTATTACCTTGTTACGACATCGTGGTGTAAATGAAAGGACTGCCGTTGACTAGATGTCGGTTGATTTCTACGATTGCCACGGTATACCACTCGAAAGGAAAGCAAAAAGGAAGCTCTTCGCAGCAGTTTGCTAGGAGGTGTTGGTGATTCGTTTCGAACCGTAAAAGGGTGGCCGCACGATTGTTTTTGTGCTACACCTAGAGACGTAATTCGCTTCTATCTTTTTGACGGATGATCTCTCACATTGTATTCTTATTTATGTTGAGATATAAATAAACTAATTTTCAAATAACAACACCGAAATCAGTATGTGCAATATATAAATAGGATTGTTGATAGGACATTAGGAAACAGGAATACCTAAGTGTTTCAAGGAGCGCGCGTTCGGTGTTCGGTATTCAGTAGCCGCGATCTTCCACACACTGATATTCAATTCCTGGTTGCGCGGTGGTATTTGCGAGAAAATCGGTTCCTGTAATTACCCTAATGAATGGCAACAAAGGCAAGATCCTTATACCAAACGATATTATGTTCTCTCTTGCATAGTCGGTCTTTCTTCTTCTTGTTCCTTTTTGGTCTAGCTGCAAACCTCGCGGCACTAAGACCGTTTCCTTCGCCATTACATTGTGGCGAACTGTTCGACTAACTTTGAAATAATTAGTCCGGATAATGAAGTTCAGCTGCACAATGGCCTTAGCTGCAGAGGGTAATGAGATTCACCCGCCGTTCCCCTGCTCGCAACTCCTCCGTTTTCGTGCGATATTGATTACTTAAAGCCCTTCAATGGTTTTACAAGAGGCTTAAGGGATAGGCGAATCAATCTTATCATCCTTGAGTGGAAACTACATCATTTCGCACCTCTCTCTGTACGTGACATGCCAGCGGTAATTCAGTCGTTAATTAAATACGAAGAAAGAAGCCAAGTCGCGTTGAGTGGCTCCGGCCGTGTCTTCATCAACAAAGTCACCTTTTAAGACTGACTAGCATAATTACTTCGCTCTTAGATTTATCATCGCTATCAATATTTCTTCGCGATTACACATCGTGTTAGATTAAAACTTTGGACAGCTTCCAGTAACTGTCTCTTCGTGTCAGTTTGCATCATAATATAGCGTTTTCATTCGGAGAAATGAACTCGCAGTCTTTTAAACAGTGCATAATGTATATATCGTTTTATAACACAGGAATAATGTATCTGAGTAATCGTACGAAATTCAGTGAAACAGGTCGTGAAACAGACCGTGAAACGTGTTAAACAAAGCGCACGTTATATGTATGTCGCGATCGTATTTGCCGTTCTCTATTTCTTTTTTTCTCTTTCTTCTCTCTCACACGCACACTGTTCTAGTCGAAAGGAAATAGACGCTGAACGCTAATGAATGAGAACATTTAATTTGCGAAAAGAGAGTAAACAAGTGTGGCACATTTAAACTGGTCGTTCTGTACGAATTGTGTAGCTAATTGAGCGAGGGCGGAAGCAAACGTTGTTCGTACACTGTTCCAGAGATAACTGTTATCGATAACGTTCATCGCAGTGCTTACCGGATGATACTCCTCGCCGGTGGCGAGCGATTCTTGCGATTCGATATAAGGAAGAAGTTTTTTTCTTCTATCTTGAAGAACGATTAATCCATTTGCTCTCATTAAAATACGGCGAAGTTGGAATTACACGTTCTCTTTTTCTTCAATAGAAGTGTCTTAATTTCAAATAACAATAACTACTTTGAAGTAGTCATAATGAACATTTTATCCCTTGCTTTGTTTAATTGTTCAATGAATTTTCTTGAAGGTAGAAAAAAAATAAAAATGCAACAATCTCATCAGTAGCATTATTAAAATAATTGCTTTGATGCGCCGTGTTAAATAATAAAATAGTCTTATCGTTATTTATAAGAAAAATCTTTATCTGTGATGCGATACTCACGCTCTGATTCCATCGCTCATCGAAAAAAATACAAGAAAGTGCCTTTCATTTATTTTTTAAGATAAAATATTTATAGACTTATTAGAAATCCTTTTTACTTTCATGTTTTCGGCCTTGTGGACAGTGGACGTTAAAAATAGCCCATTTTTATCAATTTGGCTTACGAGAAATATTCTGTGATAAGTAGTATTAATAGCTTTGCTCCACTTGCCTGTTCAATCGAGTGCGAATAAAAAAAGTTAGTCGACGTGATATGTTACTAGACTCGCAGTAACCGGAAAACATAATATTATTGTCGATAAACCTTTTATCAAATAAGTCAATGATGGCTTTCTTCTGCTAGCAGTTACTTAAAAATACAAGGTACTAAAGGATCTTGAGCGTAGGAAAATTTAATGAAATTGAACTTAACGAAGGGAAAAATCGTTCTAGTCCGGGAACATTCCAATTCGTTGGCTAATCGAGCAAAAGGGAAGAATTCAACTCAACGAATATTTGCGGTCCATTGTTTCAAGGTACTATGGCTATCGACAAAATTTGTCATTACAATAGAAATTTACTGAGATGATTGACAATTTATATAACTTCATAACTTTCAATTATAGTCGTGTATTTTATAATCACAATTTTCAATCACAATCGTTCATATTCACAGTCTTCTTGTAGTTCAAAGCAGTCCACGAATAGAGTATTAAATCCAGGTATAATTATTACATAACAATTATTTTTAATATTTCTAATATTCATATGATTCGAAATCCTACAACTTGATCGGTTCTTCGATGATAATTTTAGCGAGACATAAAGCAATCTTCCATAAGCACCAATCATTCAGAATCATTCATGAGTCGTAACAGTTTATTTGAAACAATCTTCTGCTATTGAAAAATGAGATCTTTATTTCCTGAAATTTCTAAACTCTAGTCTATGATAAATCTGTAACTAAACAGATGGTAAGCTACGCGAACTATAAATATTGTAGCTAAATCTTCAACGTGACAATTCAGAATGATGCACTGGCCGATTTGAGAGTGCATCAATAAAATATTAACGAGTACTGCGATATTACTTCCTCGCAAAAAACATGCATCTAGCAGGAGGGTCGAACGTCACGTAATATTAACGCTGTGGCTAACAAGCCGTATAAATTGCGAACAAGACTAGTTTCCTTCGATGGCTTCGTAGAGTTTGTAAAGACCAGTGAAATCAATCTTATCGCCCTTGACCGGATGCAAACCCGCTGGTGACCTTAGAAACAGCGTAAGCTCCTAACAAGAGTGACATGATTGAAAATGATACAACAGGTTTCCTCCATTAATTTATTTGAAACCTGGTTTGATACGGTAGAGTCTTGAAATAACGTTGCAGTATTGAAATGCTGCCACGCGTTATTCGTTAATATTAAGTGGATATTAAATTTTTTAATTTCACTAGAATTTCTTATGTTCATAGTAGAGAATGAAATAGATAAAATTGCGGTGGCTCTATATTTTCAAATTGTTCGAAGTATTAGTAGCATTTATAGATAGAAACCTGAAAGTAAATTTAATTCTTCGAGGCAGATTCTCCTTTTAACAACGATAACAATAATGTAATAATATGGACTACGATTCACTGAAAGTTGAAAAAATATGTTCAGCATAATTTTCAGAATAAAATACCTATGTAATTTTATTCATCAAATTCAGGTGCCAGCGATGTCAGAAAAATTATAACGATTTAGTAACTTTTTTAAAAGTTACTTTAGAACACGTTGTCCCATTAGTCTCCAAAGAGTTAAATTCACCTAGACATCCCTTTAGTATTACTTCTGAAATATTTTATTTTCACATATCGAATACTAACATTGTAACTATTAATAAATTTCCTTAAAATAAATTTTATATGAAAATAAGAGACGATACAAATCAATGATAAATAAATTTTATCATAGATAACAAACGATACTTTTAATTTTAGAATTGGAAATTTTACTTTACATATTACGACAAACATCTAACGAGAATACACACTGCTCTATGAGCATAGTTCATCAGTGTAAAATTACTTTTGCGTACACAGTAATTGACTTTCCAAATATCGCAACGAATGTATACGGAATTATAGTAATCCCCGTTTCGCATGGTAAATTACAGTTGCTTTGAAATTAAATGTGATTGCATACGGATCGAACACGCGCAGCTAGGTGTTACTGAAGCGTAAAATGAAACATCCCTTGATGGCGAGGAACGAAACCATAGATACTTCTGGTTTGGCCGTCCTTGAGCTAGTAATCCGTCAGTGAAGTTTTGCTGGCAGGGGAACATCGAGAAACTTAGCAGTGACATAATCTGCAATCTGCAATGTTGCAGATATTCTCTTTCGGCACTGTTGAGTAATTGAACTAGTTTCCGGAGATAAGGTATTTGCCTGCGAGCTAGACGAGTTACTGGCTAGGATAATGAAACACTAAAGACATTTTTAAAGAAAGTTAGGGGCGTTTAGTATCTAGAGGCTAACGCATAGGATGCTCTCTTGGCGGATTTCAAGACACAAATCATTCTCTAACTATAATGAAAGATAGCATGTGAATATAGAGAGTTTATGTTGCTGGTTCGATTTCTTGCTTAGTATTTATTCAGAGAAGAAGATACATTTTATGATGTATGGTTGATTAAAGATAGATATGTTCGAAAAAGATAAATGAATAAATAAGTTCCTGTTATATCAAAATGATAATTAATCCTGCATATGCGTGCTACAATAATCGATTTTAATAATGAAAATTAATCTTTATTCCAATCATAAATCTGATGTAGAGCCACGCTATACTGAATCACAGCATCAATTTCATGATTGAAATTTCTATGGTGAAATTATTACTACATAAGTATAAGTGTATATTGCCAGTTGTAGAAACGCTTTGCTTCAGTTGAACGTCGAAAAGCATTTGCTAAATAGACCTTGAACCAAGAACATAAATCTTCATATCATAAAATATTTTTCTCATTTCTCGATTTTAAAACCGTTCTTAAAGTGCATGCATTTGAGAAAACATATCATATATTAATATTGACCCCTGGTTTATGTCAGTGGAAGTAATTAAGTGACTTTTATAATGTGTCGTAATTAGGATCTACAAGTAGGAATTGAACGTGTCAATTAAAGCTAGAACGATATATGCTTGTCAACTTGTGCACGATACTGTGACTTTCATGAGATATACGATGCAGTAAATTAAATACTTGGTTGTGCGTAACCGAAGACATGCAATCACTTCGACTCGTTTTCGCGTTCGATCGATGAAAATTTATTGGTTAATTAGATGTACGGTAACTGAAAGAACTATTTTCCTCGCTCAATCGGCGAATAGTGTTGGCTTTTAGTTCAATATTTATTACTCTTTAATGGATTTTATAGTTAGCTGTTAACGTCCGTTGAATTTGAATTAGCATCGAATTAATATCCAGCGTAACCTGCTACTGTGTACTTAGAATGTTAATTCTCCGAGCCTATAAAATTTAGAAAGAAGATTTTAATCTAGATAATCTGAATAGAAATATCTATTTTATGAAATATTTAACGCGTTCGATCAAATATGTCCATAAAATGCATAAAATATTTCGCTCAATCAAACAGATAGACTCTGTTGAATTAAATAATAATACACAATCTTCGAAATGTTCTAGATCTTATTCCATTTTCCATTGGATTATTTCGCTGAAACTCGAACCACGTGTTGAATGTTCCAAGGGGAGGGACGTGGCATAGTCGGAAAAGGAGATGCTAAAAAGAATTTTTTGTTCTTTCATAAAGTTCTGTGTAGAACATCGGTGGTCTTGCACAAATTTACACACAAAGGAACGCGTTTGTATTCGACAGAAGGCATTAGCGTGCGGGAACGCGTGCGCGTGAATGCGTGCATTTGATTCCACGAATCCCAACGTACGATTAAGGCACCGTATCTTTTAAGTATTCGTTCTTAATGAGGTAACGAATGCTGCCAATTAATCGTTTTAACGCTGTAAGTCTACTACTGATATGCTCGCATTCCTGTGAACCAGAGATTGTTGATATAACAGAATGTAAGATAGTATATGTACAGTGTACACACGATAATTTCCCTGGGAACTAATACTGGATATCTTACGTTTTAGAATCAAAAAGAGAAACAAGTGTTTAACGAACATTAAGCCGATGTACTCTATAATTCCTTTTGTATTGTCTTGTTGTAATTGAGTCATTTTTTTTAATAGGTTAATATAACAAAGCGTATACGAGGCATTCTATACAGTTGGAATAAATTGTAACTTTAGCATAGTTAGAAACGAAAGAGAGTATGTGAAATGTCGTAGAATAAATATATTCTATAATTAATTTTTACGCGTTAGTACATGATTTACATCTTCTTCTGCAATTTCTGCTCGTGTGTTTCGTGTATATTAATAATAGGATGGAAAATTTTTGTTTTTTAACATTTTTAAATCAACGCTATGTTTTATTGCATAAATAATCGTAGAAAAAGCTTAAGTTATGTATTGAGTAATATGAAGGAAAGAATGGACATCTTCTGTATCGCTTAAACAAGAGGAGAAAGTTTACGTGGACGCTGAAATAAGAGCTAATAAACATTTAGATCGACTATCGAGCACAATGCTCTGAAATTACACTGAAAGAGTGAGTCAAAAAGAAATCTGATGAACGCGTCGTTTGTTTCTGAAACTCGATCTTCCGCAAACACAGCTTCCAAGAAAAGATGTCCAATAAAATGTAAGGATACTTCTGTACCCTTGGAATCGAGCGTCACCAGCCAGCTGAGAGGATTATAACCGCCTCGCTGTTATAACGGTACAACCATATGCGTACGTATATACGTATTACAAGGATTCAGCTCCGAGCGAAATCGGAATAATATTCTTGGAACTCCTAGCAAATTTTCGCGCCACCTCGAACTCGTTTCTACGGAAGGAAGTGACCGTGTTCATTCGGTTACGAACTGCTAAGAAACCGTAAAACTTCTTGGCTAAGAAACTTCTCATTAAGACGCGGAGAAGTAAAGAATTAACTCGATTACGATTGGCACTCGAGTCGTTTTTCTCGAGTAGTCGAGAACGACGAGTCAAGAGAATTATATTTATCTGACTTGTTATGATTTTTATCGAGACATGTGCGATAATTTTAATTATTTTACTGTTGTTTAAAAATTCAATAAAGATGTATATTAATACTTATAACATTTTTATGAACAAATTATTTTGCTACAAACTTGATCAGATTTTAATTGTTACAAGATTCTAACTACTTGAATATCGTTATCTTACAAACAACTTAATTCAACGAGATCAAATAAATTATTTTGAAATGATTTTTCTTTTTTAGATAACATCTTCCAATAAGATAACGTTCAAGCTTGTTCTGCGAACTATAGTACTGTCGAGTAAAGTGTGATTCTCCATAAAAAGAAGAAAAAAGAAATGTAAAGAATAAATGTTTCTAATGAGACTTCGTGTTTCAGAGAATCAATTTTGAAAACAACAGGTATAACTGTGTACTTCACTCTGATATGAACATGGTGATACATATTTTTACATCGATAAAAATCCAGTAAGGTGATACATAATAAATTACAACGTCAACCATGCGTATAAAGGTATTCAAGAACTCCAAGGCCAATTCACTACCTGTTAGAAGTGAAGTGCGGTGTACAAGATACGTTTTCAAAATCGATCTTCTGGAAGACGAAGACTCGTTTAAAAAATCCTATTCTTCACTTTCGACTTAATATCTTATAGGGGGTTACCTACGTGTTCATTATGGACTTTTTCGATCTCAGCTAGCACGTACTTCAACGATATACACGATAATGGCGATCTGAATGTAAAAGCCAAATTAAAAGTCGTAAAATTTAGAAGGGAACTTTAAAACGATTCAAGCTTTTAATACTAAAAATTATTTATGGTAGCATATAGTGTGTACAAAGTGTAATGTTAATTATTTGTACGTAAATTAGATCAATTTTTAAGACACCACAACGCTAGATTTACTATACTTAAATACGAACGACGTTACATTTCGACCTAACGTCGTTCAAAGTGAACTGGAATAATCTAAAATGTACTTCTTCCTTCCCAATTACCGATAGTGACATTATCTCAAAAATTTGTAATTATTCGTCTTTCGTGCCCACTTCAATCAAATTATATCCTTCGACATTTTTGCATGGTTTATTGCGAGTCACGGTTACAACGATTCAATTAAACGTGACCGTAATTGGATTAAACACATGGAACGGCGCCGTACGTCTCTCGTATCATTTTTACACAATCCTAACTATATTTTTAGTTCGATATCTGCCCGATCTAATTAAGACTCTGTTAAAATGAAATGCACGAAGATTGTCGATGGCTCCTTATGCGCGAACGATTTCATACTCTTTCTTTCTCTCTCTCTCTCTCTTTCTCGTTGCTTAGTGCTCTCGTTGATGGCTCAAACAGGTACTTCTCCATACCTTCTGACATCCGAGACAGATGATGGGAACGCGTTTGAACACGACCTTGCGGCAAGGAGAAGCCAACGATCCCGCAAACAGGCACTGGCTGTCGCTTCAATTTTCACGGAGTTTCGCGACTCCGCTAAAGCTGCTTTTTACCGCAGCGGTTTCTCATCAACTGCGTTCTTTGATGCAACATCATTAAACTTCGTAATTTCGCTTCTCCATATCACCACAAATAATTGTTTTCCACCGGGTTCGCGCGGTTATTCTCTAACAATTAAGGTTACCGCTCGTGTAAAATTTCATTTAAATGCTTGTAGCGTCAGAACACTATAATTGTATAAATAGAACGCCAGCTCAGACATCTTTGTGTAAGGCTTAAGTACATGGACATTGTTTTCATAGTTGATTGAAGGAAGCTGGTTTCTCACTTTTACTTAGAAGAGTTGATCTAGGCTAGTTTGTAGCAATTAATTCGTCACTTAGTTTCATCGTCCTACGATGAA
Organism: Bombus vosnesenskii; assembly: GCF_011952255.1. Taxonomy (NCBI): domain Eukaryota; kingdom Metazoa; phylum Arthropoda; class Insecta; order Hymenoptera; family Apidae; genus Bombus; species Bombus vosnesenskii. The sequence goes on from NW_022882923.1 coordinate 1,436,578, forward strand.
GTACTAGCATATTTGATCGTAGATTAAATTGCATAAAATAAATTCGAAAATGAACTTGCACTACACATTCAAATTTCTGTCCCATATTCCGCATGAATATATATAAACGTGTATAGTCGAGCCGCATTATAGAAATGCAATTTTATTTCTATCTATCGTAGCCGTGATTTTAGTAAATAGAAAATACAAATCAAGCGGTGAATTCATAGATAAAATGATTTTCGAAGGAAAATAATTTGAACAACATTGATACGAAACATTAATTAAAACCATTTCCATGTCGGTCATCAAAAACATCAAATATTTAAATTCATAATACCGAAACACTTTTAAACAAATAACTATATTAAGAATTATTAGATCGCAACTCGTCGAAGGGTATCACGATTGCGAAGCGGTATAATGGATCGCTTCGAATATCGATTACCATATCGATGAGCCAATGAGTTCTCTTGTATTACAAGATAATCACGGTACTGACGTCATTCAGCTGAGAATTGTGGCATCGCGAAGCGCGGATGCGGCAACTCGTCGTACAAGTCGCTCAATTAGAAGACCACACGAAAGAGAACACACTCCCCCTTGGTTACCCTTATCTCTTAGTTGGAACTCTCTCCTCGTGCTTCTTCGGTTGTCTGTCTCCTTCTCCTACCCAGACTGAAATTCTGATAAGGATAGCGGCGGCCGGGGATGGAGAACGCAGCCACTTCCGCTTCTAGATCATTGTTTGCGAACGGTTAATAGCCCCCTGGGTACTCCTACCCGACCACTAGAAGTCTGGCCGCTCTCATGAAAGCGCAAATCATCTTCCATCTCTATTCTTCGACGCTGTTCTCTTCCATCTCTGTCTAGATACGCCAGTTTCCCTTCTTTTCACCTCTCTCGGTGTTTCTAGCTGTCCTTTTCCTTTATTCCTCCTCTTTCTTTGTGCCCCCAATGTTTCCAGTGATCGTCTCCTTTCTTTTTCTCTCTGCCTCTTCCTTACACGGTCTTCTTTTTCCCAATTTCCTTTCTCGCTTCCTTCTTAGTGTTCTCCGTCTCGGTTCCCTCGAAAAATTATGCGCTCTGGGAGGTGAACATCCGTTTTACACAAGACCAACAACGTACACGATGCGTGCTTCGCCCCTCTCCGCGCGTGATTGTGCGCGTGGACCTCGTGCGTGTACCACCACTGTTTTCCCTTCGAAAGCGTATTGCTCACGCGCCGACACCACCGTTCACAGCGAGAATGTAATTGAAGACTTCGGGCTAGAATGGGAGTGCCACGTGGACGAGCGAAATTAATTGCCGTTGGCACCGTTACACCTATAGATCGTAGATGGCTCACCGTGAACCATGTGTATCGGCACGCTTCTCGGAAACAGAATAAAGGATTCCTTCGTGGTTCGTTGGATTCGCCAGATTCGCTGTATTTTCATTTGTATCGATCGATATCTTGCATCGGATTTAGGAGTCGTGGAACACCTCGATGGTTTTATTGTATATACACCATTGAATTCATGATTTTTCCGAATGGTATGAAACACTTAGAAATTGGTGATTTATATGTCACGAAAGTATAGAAGGTTAATTTTGATAAAAAACTTTTTTCGATTGTTACAAATTTTCAACTGGCGAAAAAAGTCTATTGCCAGATAATTTGAATAATTCGAAAGAGTGCTGAATATCGAGTAAAATGTCGAATATAAATGAAGTATATTTGTGAAAATATATGGATTCAAAAATCTGTGGAATTAAATGACTCTCTGTACAATGTCCGTAGAAACTCCATTCGACGGTTGTTTTAATTTTCTTCATACTTTCGATTCCTTTCAGCAAGTTTTCCAAATTTCCTCCCTTTTTTTACATACTTAGTGTAGAATACCTTGCAAAAAGTTACAAGAAAATTGATCAAAAGTAATTTTCATTGCATTTGTCAGCACTGGCGCGAATACATTTTCAAGAGAAAAGCATACCGGTAGTTTGCAAGTTTAAAGCGAAAAATTTGCATTCAACGGGTCACCACTAGTTTCGCAAGGTCATACGGTACTAACTTGATCGAGTCGAGAAATTAATGTCAACCACTTTTGAACGACGTCCTGACTGGTTTGGGACAAGTAACTACGTGATCTCCGGAAGAATTAAAATTCAGTATATAATTGCAGTGGAATGGAGTAAAAAGATGTATTCGATAGTTCATAAATAATTCAGGAAAGGTACATGTATTTTATCAAGTTCACGATTAAAGTTAATTCCATGTCGAGAAATTTGATATAACGATACTATTTAGGGATAGCGATAAAAACTATAATTTTAGATATTTTTCCTTTAACATAACAAGATCTCACGAGGTACTCCAATTAATTACATACGAAATTTAGTTTAACTTAAGAATGCATTCTATATATACATATATACATATTTATGAAAGTATGATCCCTATGAGAAAAATCATCATTAAATGTAGAGCAAATACTAAAACAGGCGAAAAGATCGTTCTGATAAATTACTACATTTATTGTTTTGCATAAATCTACATGAATTCAATTTGACTGTGAAACACTCGTGCATAGATCATCAAATATAATATGAAACATTACAAACTTCACGTTTTAAATTTTACCATATACAATGCAATTATTAACATTTATTTTCTATGAAATTTCACATTATCTGTATTTGCGACCAGTAATGCACGCAATCTTAACGATACAGAAATATTTATTTTTCTTTTCTTCTTAAGATTCTAAACGTCATCAAATAATATTGTAAATTAACTAAACTATTAGTTTTTTTTGTCAATGTTAATAGAAACAAGGAGTTGAAATATACGATAGATCTATTACTTGAACTGCAAGCTAAGCCTACATATAATAGCACTATCTACAAGTGATAAAAATTAATAACATGGAATATCTCGAGAAATGGTCTATCGATCTCTTTGCATAAATTAAAAAAACGCGAATACGTGCACGTATTCTTGTTCAATATACTTCTCGACTTAGTTAACGGTGCAAATGACTAACACCCAGCGTCGGATTAGTTAATTCCATCATCTACGTGCGTGGGATTCGGTGCTTGTCTTCGAAAGGATTAACGGTTACGCGTCTCGATCGAGAAAAAAAAGGAAGAAAAAAGGCGGATTGAACGAGGAAATGATATTCGTTTCGATGTTCGATCGAAGGAACACGCATTCACTCAGCAAAACGTTAAATGAACGGCACACGTCCGTTTAAAAATAATTGGCCAACCCTGGAGGCGTTCTACGACGATCACTGATACATGTATCATGGCCAGGAAGTAGTAACAGCCCCCGAAGCGGCGTTTGAACTGGCTGGACTTCCCCGAAATCGGCGATCGACCAGAGTACAGGGTGTTCCTGTTCAACCTTGCTGAACGATTATCTCCGATACCGTTGATTGTTCAAGGAACTGCCTCGGATCGTTTCCACGAGGAGGCATCGCATCGTCGCGATAACGCGACTTTGTTCTTGAATGATGAGACTTCTGGGATCCTAAACTTGTCCCCTTTGTTCCGATGAAGCTTTATCTGACCGCGTTCGAGCGAACTTCCTCCGTAACATGCAAAGTGTTTTCCAAGTTGTTTAAAGTGGAATTCCGAAAACGTGCTCGAACCACTTTTGTTTCCACGCTGATAGCTCGCAAGTGGTTCTTCGCATTTCTATTTCGAGCCACTGGTGATTCCATGAATCGTTTATCATTGTGAATTTAAGTAAACTAAAGGGACTTATGGTTTTATTAGGAGTTATACACCATTATTTCTTTTCTGTTGAGAAATTTTATTCCGCAAGTTCCGTTACGAAGGAAATGATAATTGCGATGAATAACTTTAACAGAACAGTCAACGGGTTTCAAAACTATACGATCTTTAAAATAATACACTCTGCGTACTTTTATACGATGAATCTGGTTTTCAAGATGGTTTTGAGAAAATTGTATTCGACGATTGCTATATTTAAAAAAAGATTTTTGGGACTACGGAGACGCGAGGTTAATTGGAACAACTTAACGAAGAATGAATTTGTGGGAAATAAACGAAATTGCCGAAAAGACGGTCGTTTGATACAAGAGATAACAAACGTACTAAACAAGGTATCTGATGCTGGTATACGATCGAATTAATTAAGTAATTATACGGCTTGAAATACATGTTCTCGACTTCCTGTATAACCGAAATGCTGATCTCCAGCTGTTTTACGTGGATTGCGACATCTTCGATCGCGATAATTGGGAGAACAATGTCCGGAAGCGCGCTTAATCAGAATCAAAAGTAGCTGGTACGTATTACTGGATAACGGTAGACATTAATTTGAAAGTCTGACTGGAACCGGAATGATCCGCGTATACGAAAGCAGGCAGGAAGCAACGATGTAGATAAAGAGAATCAAAGTCACGAGATAACTGACGATCATGCTACATTTGGCTATACAACTACCCTAATTAGGTTTTATTCTCTTTGCTTTTGATGTTTCAAATGTTATTACTGTTAGTAATGCTTGAAAATCATTTTATAATATAGAATTGCAGGCAAAGTTTAAGAATAAAAAAATTATTGAATTACTTATCTGATAATATCAATCGATATAAAATATTTTACAATGTATTGATATCTTTTCGTGAGTTTAATTCAATGTACAGAAATAGAAGATGAATTAAAAATTAGATTAAATTCAGAAAAGAAACAGAAGAACAGAAAAGAAAGAAGATGCATATATGACAATTAATTAATATTTCTTTGTTCGACTTTATGTCTTGGTGTTGTGTTACTTAAAACTAGATATTGTTATACTGCTAATATTTATAACAATATACGTATAGATAACACGTGTCATTATACAGAATCTACCAACAAATGTTATAAAATAATTTATTGTCAGCCTTATTTATAGTTGTCGCTATTACATTTAATATATGTTAATATTATAACATTGGTACTAACGAAGTTAGTTACTGGCAACTAATTTACTCTTAACCTTCAAAGATCAAAAAATAAGCTTGAAGCTAAAAAATTCTATATTTACTTTGGTCTTTAAGTTGAACTAATCGTTTGTAGTGTATCATAGTGGAAAATTTTGTTTTTCTACCATAAAAAACCGTGTGACGAGACAAATTCAACCATGTGTTATAACATGGCGTTAAAAAAGCCAACAAAAATAACCTTCTATTATTGCAAAACTTCTATCTCTAGTTTCCGTATGGCGAAAACTAGAATCAATATTTTCTCCAAACATTTCGATTTTTATAGTTACAATGTACATTTTCGTTATTGACCAATCCACTTAACCTTCTCTGTAGGTATATTTTTTACATTTCACTTGCCCAAACTAAGCCCATTTGTGCCCAAATGTAACTTTTTCGCTATCTTACACTTTCAAAAACACTAAAAAATATTGTGTGATACTTATTAACATTTTCACCACGCTATATAATCGTTCATTAAGTCGAATGTTTGAAACTTTTTCCAATAGGAATAAAGATTCGGAGGGAAAGAATTCAAGTATGAAATTTCTCTTAGGCCGTAAACAACCCAGTTTACCCATGGAGGATTAATTTTAATAAAAATGTACTGTTAGCTTTTACGATTATGACTCGTACGATCAAAGCACTAATCATTTCCTTCGTCTTCTCTCTTCCTCTTCGCTTGAGTTATAAATATAAGATAGTCTTGCAGATGTATAACGTAACAAATGCAACACAATGTAATTACAAAACAATGGCACGCTTTGGGTGGTACACTAGGCTTACTAATCTTTCCGGTAATGCGAGCAGAAAGAATGGAATCGACGTTTCTTATGGAATTCCCTTGAGGGTTCGACGATGTGGACGATGCAAGGCGTCGTACAACCACATGTACTTACGCGATCTACCGCTAACGAGCATGTAATATTTACATCAGCTGCAATAAACGAAGGTTGTTCACATCTCCTTCGCGTAATCGAGAGGCGAGAGTCCCGTAACGAGGTGCCGGACTTTGCTCATGCTTCTCAGCTATGGAAACGTATGTGCACGTTGTTTTTTCTTCCTCGCCTCTCCGATACCATCGTATTACCATTATTAACGCTATGCTACGTCGAACAATAAATTTCGTAAAGAAATATTTGTATCTGTGATGAATAATGAAGGAACATTCATCATTTTGAAAAATTATTATTTTAATCTTCTGTATTCTATGGTATCATAAGATTTGGAAAATAGATGTAATACATATAATAGATAAGTTTGTTCGTTTTCTGGTGTTATGATTATTTCATTATTTGGAAAACTTTAGCAAACAGGATCTAAAAATAGACGTATTAGAATTTTCTGATAAAAGGTAAAATGTAACGATAGTTCTTTTAAAAAACAAATGTGAATAAATCTATGGAGCAAATAAAAAGACATTTTTCTGAAATGATATTGTTATTTCAAAGCAAATAATACTATTGAAACTAGAGATATCTCTGATCAAAAAGGATATAGTAAAAAGAAGTAACCATTTTTTTTATAACAACGAATCTATTAAGAAATATAAAGTATCTACATCTATATCTACATCTATATCTATAGATACTATATCTATATTTATATCTATATCTATATCTATATCTATAGATACTTGTAGATACTTTATATTTCTTAATAGGTTCATTGTTATAAAAAAAATGGTTACTTCTTTTTACTATATCCTTTTTGATCAGAGATATCTCTAGTTTCAATAGTATTATTTGCTTTGAAATAGCAATATCATTTCAGAAAAATGTCTTTTTATTTGCTCCATAGACAGGGAATCAAACGTAAGTCGAAAAGGTTGAAGATAAGAATTTCTCAAATAGCGAAACAATTTCGTAGAATTTCATACCTACGACTACCAATTTTGTTGTAGTATATTATCTTATAGAAATCAATTTTATCTTATCAACATACTTCATGATACATCAATGTAGCAATAATAAGATTAAAAATCGCAGTACATCCTTTAAACCGTAATGTTGTAATCTTTAACCTTGAACTTTGAACAAGCTCGTATACACGTGTTATAATATAAATTTCCATGTAATTTTATAATTTTCCTGGAAAATTCACAGGAAGGCAGTAGGAGTTTTTCTTGCGGTCGGGACCCGAGTTTGATGAGAAGTAACTGTTAATTTGAACCTTTTTAATTTTTATATCTCGGGGATCTCCAACATTTCCAAAGAACGTAGACACGTATCTAATAATCTACAACGCAGTTGTTTCGCAACGTCTCGAACATGGATTACGCATTAGAAATCCTTAGTAGAATATGCGGTTTTATTCCAGGGAGTGTAGTGGAAATCTGTTCGTCTTGACCTTTATCGTAGAATGAACATCTCTCCGGTATTTTATCATGATTATATGCCTGAAGGGTGTGGGAATTTAGAGATTTATAAATTACGGGAATTCGTTACAAAAGCTGATAATATTGATGGTGGATGGATAGCGAATCTGTTTCTTGTAAAAATGGTTAACATTCCGAATCAAAATCTGCGATCCTTATCTATCTCTACGTTTGCGTGTTATATAATTTTTGGAATAAATACGACATAATAAAAGTAAAGGAAAATATAATAAAAGAAAAAAGCGTAAAAATGTTAAGAATTAATTATAAAAGTAAATGTCCAACTGTTTTGTTTAAAATGTCGCTTTCAACAAATTTGGAGCATTTTATATCTCTTCTTTATATAGTTCACTTGGTTAATTTAAATTTATATTCAACAACAGCTAAGTTAAGCTTAAACAACGATTTTTATATTGGTGCATCTATGTACTTTTTAATGAGTTTCATAAAAAATGCTATTAATTAAATACACATTTTTAAAACAAGTAATCAAGATTGACTATAATTCCGATCTGACAGTTCGTTCTCAATACACATTTGACTAACGTGCGTGTATTATAATGCGGCGATGTGATGTGGCTTTCAATTTGTTTAATGGAAGGATAAAACTGCTCGATGGACGTCAAATTGGATTTTATAAGAGATGGGAGGAGCGATATTTATTTTCACGCCTCCTGGTATTTGCTTCATTTCTCGCGCTTCAGGAGAATGTATAAAAGTGGCTAACGCAATGAATTTCGACTTGAATATTCGTTCTAACGAGAAGTGAAATATCAATTAATATCATAAAATTGATTTTTCATACCAGTGATGAAGCAAAGACATTTATGTGGACTTTCCTTAAAAAGCGTTAATGTATAATAAACAAATATCAAACGATAACGTGAGATACCGTAGCTCACAAAAATATTTACACGTTTATAGAGACTTTTCAACAATGTATGATATGTATATAAAACACTTTAAAATTTTATTTTCACTGTAACGAGACAGCATTATCATAATTATACTGATGACATTTGAAACGAATCCGGAAATGTGCATATACAAATGCTTCTAGATCTTTGTTGTAGAAATCGTGAAATAGGGAATTATTCACTCGTATTAAGAATCTAGGATATTTCGTAAGACCACTCTGAGCATTAATTATATATATATATATATATATATATATATATATATATATATATATATATATATATATATATATATATACAATAATATATATTTCAGATTACGTTTCATTCACTATATGATATGCATTAATTTTTCACGAATCGTATATCTGTAGTAAATGGCTTGTAACTTCCATATATATTTTCAGATTAGTTTAAAATTTTGCGAATATAGGTAATCAGGATAATCGTATTTCATTATAGTATCAACAAAATGTTGAACAATTTTTGATAACACAAGTAATAGACATGTATATATATTTTCTATGGCAAATGTTCAAATACCTTTTGCGATTCACTGTATCATGTCAAAGATCGAATTTATTGATGTACTCGAAGTATAGTTCGATTTTGAAAAATATCGAAATAAAGTACCGTACCGTGCGAATAGCTAGCGAGAAGAATTATCTACAGTTTTCCCTCATAACCATGGGACACGGGATTACTTGAAAACCAAGTTCTTCGATGGCGTCGTAAATGTCAGAAAACATTCTTCCTCGAGCCAGCTGCAAGAAACGTAATTCGAACGCTTAGCAGATTGAAAGCTGTTACGCTGATACGATGAAGTACTTCTTTGGAATACGTTTTTGTCCTACACAAAGTTTCCACACTTTTCTCTTAAACGCCTGGAAACTGAAGTATCGAGCAAGGAAGCTGGATAATACAGAATCAAATACCTGGAAATACTTGACTTACATTAATACCGTTGCTGGACGTTCTCAAGCGAGCTATAAGGTAGATTGAATGAAATTTCTTGGGACGGAAATGATTTCTTTTTTTAATACGTATGAAGCCACATTTTCCGGTATTAAAATTGCGCTGTTTCGTGTATTAAGCTTCGCTTAAATACGATTTCCTCCAAGTTTCTGTAATGATTTATGTTGCACTTTGTAGGGGCTTGTAATTTTTCCATGAAAAGGTTAGCAAATCTCTTACGTTGATTTTTCCTTCCTCCTTTCCAACATTTTATTTATTCGCAAGTAGGAAAACTGGAAAAACTGAACAAAGAATTTCACATGAATTAAACGATATATAAATGACGATTTTGTTATTTTATGATGCAAAATACATCTTATATGTACCAAGCAGAGACAATTGCTCGTTAAAGACAAATATGCAAAATACGTACCAAACCACTTCATTCGAACAAGATAATGGTGACTGTTTGGTGGCCATCTGTAGAACTTACTCATTACAGTTTCTCATAACCTGAGGCTACAATTACAGCAGAAACATATTGCAAAATAGATGAAACGCATGTACAATTAATGACGAAACAGTTCTACATATGTTCTACACATTCTATGAATAATCATTTGTTTCAAACGTTCGTTGGTTTGTTAACAGAGGTTATCAACTTATAAAATTATCAAGTTGTTTCAGAAGTAGTATGAATTTTGCAACAAAATAATAACGATAAACTCATTCAATATATCGTGTTAGGTCAGTATATAAATCTCTGATGTTCTTTCCACAGAGAATTCCGAATCGTAATCTTCCTTTCTTATATAAATTAGGGGGACTTTGTTTGTTATTTAGCATATAATTCAAACATAGATAGATAGATAGAATAGATATAATAAAAAAATTAAAAAATAATAAAAAATTAACCTCTTTGTAATAGTACAAAGAAATTTTTCCAAAGATATATATAAAAAGAGGATGGCAAAATATTTCGTAAAAACTAACAGTCTTCGTTACTATTTTACAACTTACGAAAGAGAATATGTATTATTTATAACATGATCTATTACAACACACTGCAACTTAATCGTGAGAACTGGGTCGCATACAAAATCGATTCGAGAACGTAAAACATCTTACGAAGAGATTTCTCGAAAATCCTGATAATATCAAGCGTATCGGTGGTTTTCTTCTGATCTGTTAAGTGTCGCGAATTGCAAATCACTGGCATGGAAGGACGAATAGGATTGAAATGCCTGAAGGTACACTGAGCGTCTCTTCCGGGAGGCAGCAGTCGACCGAAGAGGATTACAAATGACGTTTAGAGTTTGGAGGCGAACTGTACCTCTCGGGTAATCTACAAGATATTTCGTGTTCTACCGTGATAGTTTTAAAAGTATCGAATTTTAATGTCCCATTTAATTTATGTACCTAGAACATACGGCGAGTAAAGATATTCCCAATGTATTACATTCCAGTTGATGCAGGAATTCTTTTGTGTCTGTAGATAGCGCGTAAATCATTCGGACATGCCAGAGTTAAACGTGAAATTTTCTTCCAATCAGGCCAGTTGCCAGGTTTCCGGCACGTAATTAAAGACACTCGAATCGCTACTTGGCGATAACGAGACAGCGAAGAAAAGTAGGCGGATAGCGAGCTGGACAGCTTTGAAAACCGTGACTAACAACTTCATAGATGAATATCACGTTCAATTTCAAATTAGTCTTGCAATTAAATTCTTACGACATAGTTTACGACATTTCTTATGTACCATCTTAAAGATATTTCTTACACAAAGTTACCAAACGTATAGTTTCATATGTGGCCATAAATCCTCTTTCAAGTTAATTATTGAAATTTTGCGTTTGTCTGAAATTACTTGTCTTCAAAACTATTTTCCCTTAATATTTTCAATGTTTTATCATTTGACACGATTTCAAAGTAAATAAAAATTATGAAAATTAAATATCTATTTACGAGTGTAAATAACTTTCTCATACATAGCGGATCGAAAGTTTTAAAATACTGGAACAATAAAATATCAAATTTAACCAATATGATCGTGACAGTCGTGCCTCGTTACAGTACTGATAAAATTTCAAAATATTTTATATAGCACATACAATATGACCATAGAAGCGTTCCATGCTAAGCATTGAAATACTTTCGTGAACCAATGCAGGTGCGTTTAATATTATTGGAGTCTGAGCGATATCCAAGAGGCTAAAGATAAAATGTCAAATATTTACCAAAGACCGGCATTCGAAACTGCAGCCACAGTTAAGTGAAGCTTGAAAATGAAATTTCAAGTGGATGTTACTCAGGTGATCCCGTTACTCCCCCGTAAAGGAGTCGACGCGACAGTTTCAGAGGCACAAGTGGAAGCAAACGCCAGCCAGTATATTATACACATCTTTTTAACCTTCGCGCTCGGTTTCTACGCTTTGCAAATATTCAAATGGCTCCGCTAATGGTCTCCCTTTCCATCCATGTGCTTGGGTCTTGCATCAAAGTGGCACAACGTGGAGCAACCGTTCCAAAAGGAACATGCATCTTCCCTTGACCCACCCAATGCAACTTCTGGAATCCGAAAATTACGGACTAACGGAAAGTCTCCAACCGTCTGGGGTTCCTTCTCTCGTCTTCTTTTTCTCTTACTCTTTCTCTTCTTCCTCTTCTCCTTCTTTCATTCACTCTCTTCTTCGTTGTATCTCGAGTAGCCCCATTCTTTTACATTGGTCGTTGACTTCTCTGAGGATCGGTATACGGAATCCCAATTGAAATCAGTTGGGAGCCAGTTTTTATGTACCTTAAATTACATCGTTACCGCAAGACCTTTATGGATACTCGATATACGATACTCCTTTCGGCTCCTGTTTCATTCAGCAAAGCCAATATGGTGTGAAGTGTCCGTACGATTTTATTTCTTCGAAATAATTCGGTTGTTTCGGGCAATTGTAGTAGACGTTGTACATAAAGTTTCTGAGGTAGTACTTAAATTGGTAGACGTTTATTTGATACAGAAAATCAATAGAAAAGTTTTAATGGATTTACGAGACGATACTTGTAATGTAAGGATGTTTGGAATGTTACGTGTTCATTTGATATTCTGATTAAAAATTCAATTTATCTCTGACATTTTTTTACTGGTAGGATTACAAGAATATAGTATGCAAATTTGATTATATGGTCTAGAATTTTTCTGAACAAACAGAGAATACTTCTTCAAGTAATTTGTTATACGCGTTTCTTGTTAATGATCTCGATATACTAAAGGCTGTTAAACTTCCTCCACTTTATCAATTCAATTTTAAGTATAATAACTCGGTAACTTTTTATTATACTGTTCTCGCAATCATACATCTTATAATCCATTTCTAAACTTGTTGATCTACATAGACATTGAAAAATTTTTTCGCGAGATACATACATCGAGATATATTCGATACAAATTATTACAACACAAAAGATTCAACATGTAACGTTACTGAAATATATTTTCATTTTACGAATACAATTTCAAAATCAAGTCACTGTACATATAGGAAACATGGTAAGAAGTTCGATCCATTTACGAGCGAATTTCGAACTAAACAATATAGTAGACCTATATTAAATAGGCTGTACAGTGTTGAAACGTCTGCTCTCCGTCGCATTACGGTCTCCCGGTACATGTAAAGTCCAGTAGCTAGTCGTGGAACACTTGTACCACCAAGAAAGCGAAATTTTGCGAAAGTGCACGCAACATGGCAGCTGCTGGGTAACAGTCAAACTTGCTCTAGGCCATTTAACGAAGTCGTCGAACTCTCCGTAGGAGTTCTATCGCTGGCAGCTTTGCACGAGAATACACCAGCGCAGCGGTCCTTGGTATCGTGCGATAAGAATAACAGTCGAGTCGCGTTAGAGAAATGTAAAACGGGAGACTACCCACGCAAAAGCGGACAAAGTTTCCTCATGATTTCTCCGCTTGGGTCAGCGGAACGTCCGTCAATTTTTCTATCGAAGAAAAAAAAGAACAAAGGAAATGATTATCAAACGCACGCATTCCCTACAATTGTAATGCTCGTAAACTCTGCTTCGTTAAATCTTCCGTATAATCTTCAATTAGAGATTCTAGGCCGATGTAGCCCTCTCTCTCTCTCTCTCTCTGTGGATGAAGAGATAGGGCAAAAACTGGTCGATAAAAAGCGCTGCGGGCAATTTGCAAGATTAAGCAACGACGTCTACTCTCGTAGGCGTTTTTACAAACTTTTACTGTCACTATCATTCGCATACAGTTTGGATGTATATAGAATTGTGAATAAAAACATGAATATATCTTTTTTAATGTATACATCACAGATGATGAATTCGTAAAATCAAATTAACTTTGTGGTAATTGATAAGTCGAATTAATAATTGAGAATCTTTCGGATGGTACACAATACACTTATGTATAACAAAAAGTATTGAATGAGCATAATACAATAGCAACGCGATGTGTTATGATCATCAAAAAATTACTTTCAATTCCGGAATAATTCTTCGATGAAGATATTTATTTACATATTATATAATTAATTTGATTTTACAGATTTATCATATATGATGCATACATTATGCTACAAAATGAACTTTTATTATACTTTAATTCAACTTACATTTTATAACGTGTAATTTAATGTCATATTTATTGAACTTTATACACCATTCCGTATCATATCTACATATTACGTTATAATGATATTCGATTATTACATTGACATGTTATTGAACGGAATACATTTAGCTAATAATTTTTCGCTATGTAATATTGTTAAAATTCTAATTTCCATTTTAAGTTGTCAGTGCTCGTGCTCTTATATCTTTATCTTAAACAAGTTCCTTAACATCCAATTATATATAAGAGAAAACTTAATTTTTCTCGCTTTATTTAATAATTTTTCTCAAAATTTGATTTGTAATTAACACGAACACCGAAGTATAACTCACCAACCAATTAAAGAGTAATTCTATGAATAATAATTCTCGTTCGTGCAATTTTTCGTTTTTAACCATGAAGCAGAAAACATTCGCAAGAAAAGAAAGAAATATTCGCATGAAGCCCGAGGGACGTGGCGCGGGAACAGGTGGCGAGGGAGTAAAAATGACTTTAGCAATTAACCGGGAACGTGACTGTTTCCTTGCTAATACGTTCGAAAGCTGGGCAAAGCGTTTTCGGGGGCAGGGGTGGCTTCCCTCCCATCGTTTACCGCGCACAAACAGGGAAACGTACAAAATTCTGCGCAGAGTTCAGGATACAAGCGTACGGTGAAAATAAAGGCGGGAGGGAAACGCTTGCGTTCGGTCCCGTTATGCAGTCTCTCTGGTACACACCGAAAATGGTTCTGCTTCAGTTGCCACTAAAACGATGGGAATTTCGCGTTACACGCGGCCAACGGCCAGATGAAAGGAGAAAGAGCGAAGCTGCTTCTGCGGTAACAGCAGTTACAGCGGTAATTTTACTTTACGCCGGGGCAATAAATGCGCTCCGCTCACGCACGCTTCCGCGATACCTGTGCCTTTCCTTCTCTCTTTTCCGCGGCGTCTGCCCTCATACCTCCTGCTACCTGTTCCTTAAAGTCCAGCGCCTATGGCGTGGCACGAGCCTCGAAAAAAGAATCAAAGAAAATCGACGATATACATCACAACCTGCCTCGTATTGCTCGCGTAAGATCTTTATTAGCGCGCTCATCGCAAATCGCGTTTCACTTCACTGCCCTGATTAAACGGTTCCCCTTGATAGGAGAGATTCGCGTTTTATTGGATGAATTTTCAAGCCGCCTGAGCACTGCTTACCTATTTACTTATATATCCAGTCGAATGGAAAGAAGACCCTTTAAACTGTGAAAAGGAAATCCTGTTGAAGGAGAGTTCCGAGGTGAGAGTAAAATGTTACGAGAATAGCAGCAAGTGTGGAAGATACGTAAGAATGTTTGGACTGAGTTTCAGATATCTCTAGTGAGTCAACATTTTGATTATTTAGTGTAGAACGTTTTCGTGGATACATTATGTGCGTTGTATTAAATGTTTTGGAACTTCATTAACACTGTAATGAGACACAACCGTTGTAACTATGTTGATAAAATTTGAATTAGATGTAGAAATGTACATGGCAGTTACAAGACATTTTGTTGCAAATGTAATATTAATTTCGTTATCTACAGAAATCTTAATGTTGCTTTGTTCAAACAAAGAAAGTATCCTGTTACTTTGATTTTTACATTCACCCTTACTGTCGAATATAAAAGATTATATTATTAAAACCATATTTACTGGTATCATATTATATTTTCTCCTTTGCTTTTTATATTGCATTGAAAAGCACTAACAAGGATTCACACAATTTTTTGTTCTCACAACAGCAGAAAAATATGAATGAATCCTCTCAAACACGTTTTTGAGCGAAATATAAGAATAAATATTTGATATATTTATCGCGATCCACGCGAAGCCAGCAATGAGTTATATTTCACGACGAACGGTTACTATTTTATGGAGGAGCAAGTGTCCATCGATTGTGCCCATCCGCCCTATCAATGTACAACCGCGAATTTCCAATTGCTTGCTGCCTCTGGAATTAATTTACACGACTTTCGGTAAACTGAATCGCATAGGTCTCTCGTAATGAGAATGTGGATTGGTTCGGGCACTTGAAATTCTCCAACGTGTATATAATTAACCATTCGAATAGGAACAAAGAGACCATGTCACGAACTACTAGTTTTGTGGTTCACACAAGAGTCCTCTTGTAGTAAAGGAAATCTGGTTTTCGATACCACCGATTGCTTATACCAAATCGTAACACAATTAAGCAAATCTATTATGTTGTTCGATGTGAGGCGAATCATTGATTGTACGTGATGTGCTAGTCTGCATAATTTAATGTTAATGTCAATTATGAGCGCTACCTTGACAGAATAACAGACGACCATATATGCTATTGCTATTAGTTGCTACAGATAATAGGCAAATCTGAAATGTTCCGAGTATTGAAATCGAAATTAGATACATTAAATATTATATTTGATATATAATTATATATTAATTATATATTAGATATATATTATCTACATCTATTATCCAAATTATGTAATATTTTAGTAATATACTAAACATTTAAATATAGCAATAAATATTCTGTTTACATATATAAATAAATCTTGATTACTGAATTTGTAAAATATGTAAATTCACACATATACATACACAATATGAATACTTATATAAATTTCTCCGATATCAATTACTTACAATTCGATTGTAATTTGTATATACATAGAAATCATTGCAACATTATCAAATTTTAAAGTTCGAGTATACATAAATTCATAATACCGAATTTCTTCAATCAGCTATATTAACGCAACGACATTAAAATCATTAAACAATGAATTCTTTTAGTCAATAGGATACATCAATTAATAATATTAATTAATTAATTAATTATCAATTTTAGATAATTAAGCATCGTATTAATATTATACAAACTTTCATTGTGAACGCTTTTATTCAATTAATTTTACTGCTAATACTTCGTTTCGATACGATTTTCTAGCGAATTCAATTAAATATGCGTTAATGACGCGATAGTTGCACTATCACTGTCGCTATCAGGATATCCGATCGTTTTCAGCATACGACCGCCTGACAGCACATAATTGTTCATCACATGAATGGGAAATAGATGTGTCAATCTCCTCAAGAATAGAAACCCCAAATCTGATCACTGGCATACAATAGTGCGATAGACAAATCGCAAGACAGATGACAAACATAACCGATGTGTGTCAATATCTAGATTATTGGAAATTATATACAGTTAGCAAGATAACTACACGATTAGTCAATTGAAACTGATATGATTTATCTAGTACTTAAAACGATTAATTAATTAATCACTTGTCAAATATGTAATTTGATTATTACATACAATCGTACCAAATATCTTCCACATTCATTGCACTGACATATATTGTATTAAATGTCCATTACAAACTATGATATATATATATATATATATATAACACTATATATAATACTAGATGTATATACTATATATAATACACTATATATATATATATATACTGTATATAATACACTATATATAGAATACATAGATATATAGATAGAATACACTATATATAATAATAGATCACATATGACGCATCAAATATAGTCAATTTAAATTACAAGAATTCGATTCATTTATTTGAAATGTACAAAAGTCGGAATACATGGCAACGATCCGTAACAGATTACAAGGAACTTCATTATTCTTAATATTCCCACCATCAATACATCAGAAGCTAATAAGACTAAGTTGTTAAAACGATAGCCACAAGCGACAAGAGTACTAAATCATTTTTACGATTCACTTTACGATCTGCCGATCATAATGTTTCAACAGGTAATTTTATAGAACCGTTAGACCTAAATTAGATATTAATAGAGGTAATGTACCAAAGATCCGCACAGTGACCACAACACGAACACCTTAAACTAAACTGTGTCATTCCTCAGCCCATTGACTTTGCTGCTCCATATCTAGCACTAATTAAATACCTTGCACTGGTGGATATATATACTGGTGACTATTACGAGATATATTATAGTAGTTCCTAGATTAATCCATTCCAGTTACTAATGAAAAATTTGAACATGCAAACATCTACGAAGTACATATAGTATGTAAAAATGTACATAATATCCAAAATAGAATACTGATTAGAATATCGGAAGCTTTGAATAGATCTTTATTTCAGTCTAAGGTATTTTCCTTTTACCAATGAACGTAATAATACGACAGTACAGATTATAATACACTGAAATTTGGATTAAAAAATATATATGCATATACATGTATGTACATTATACACACATATATAGTCAAAAAATAATTTTTACATGACATTCATTCGTCATAATTTTCCTGACATCGCTGAAACATATTGGAATGTAGGATTCCATTTAAAATAACCATAGGTCGTAGTGGTGCCAAGAAAATTATAATAAGCTAGTAATCTTTCTGGAAGTTCACTTGGAACGCATTATCCCATTAGTCTCGAAAGCATTCATTCGTATTCCATTTTCTCCATCATACTAACAGAGAAACAAAATTGTACAAGCATTCGTAACTTATCGATAACTCTTCCACCATAACTCCCATTTAACCATAAATATGGATAAACCTTTAAACTTTTGCGTATTTGCTCCAGTTATCGTTACTGTTCGCAGCTAAAAAACAAACTCTGAAAACGTTATTTCTTCCGAACAAGGTGGTCAGGACGGAATCAAGCGGTGACGACGCGTAATTGCTTTTGCGGGTAAACAACCACGGTAGAGTTTCATCGAGCAAACCCTGAACACTCTTAGTGGGATGCTGGAAAGCGGAGAAAGGCGAGAGGGATAGTCCAGAAGGCGCGGCGTAACTCTCGGGCGCGCGTATCAAACTTTGTTTTGTCACGGGAGGAGTCGTTTGCCGCACGCCGACGTAACTTATCCCCGTGTTTACTAAACGCAGTTACGTCCTGACTCCGCTACCTAGTGCACCCTCGTAGTCTCTTCCTCCACCCTCTTTTCTTCCTACCTCTATTTCTGTTTCCTGCTCATCTAGAATCTCTCTTTAGCTGTGTCTCGAACTGCCTACCGGCGGGTACAGTGGCTGCAGGATAAGCGCGCGCGCGCCTTTTCACCAGCCGCACAGGGGCACTTTATCCAGGGTGCACACGCCATTAATTCCCTCCCTCCACCCATTCTCCACCTAGTTCGCGTTTCTCGTGTGAGCGCAGAAATTTCAGATGTCTCTTTGTGAAATGGTGTATCCAGAACGTTCCTCCATTTACTCGGTTCTATCCACGGCGCCGCTGTCGACACCGCGTAGACAAGTGTGCTTGGAAATTGCGCGGGGTGTGGAAAAGGGAAGCTCGAGGAATGGGGGATGGTAGGCAAAGTGCTAGGACGTTTCGCGGCGCGTTTCGTGGGTACCGAAAGAAAAAGCCATGCCCGTGGAGAACACGGCTAAATGACGAACAGAGAACCCGGAAACCAGACAAACGTTTCCACGGGGTGAACGCTTTTTTCGGCTACTTTGATCTTTGTATTATTTCAGGCAGCTACTCGAAACGGTCCCTGTAATTGGTTCAAAGGTCTGTTGTTGGCGTGAATATTAGTACGATGATGTATAGGTAATTGCAACGGTTAAAGATGCATTTCTAGAAGAATCGTCTTGCAGAAGATACAATTTAAATTGTAGGCTGATATTTGTTATGTTGGTCGTAAGCGTATTTGAACGAAATTTTTGGTTGATATAGTTCGTTCCTAGATTGTGAATGATATGTTTTCATAAATGCAAGTTCGTCCGTAGATTGAGTCTATATATTTTCCTCTCTAGAGATCGCTAATTAAACACATTACACAGATCCACATCGGATTCACTCCAAATATGCAATAAAATGTGAAATAAGAAAGTGGAAATGTTTCTTAAAAGGTTTTAAATTGAGAATCTTTATCAAATATATATACTTAAGACGATTATCTGTTGATATGAGAGTTAGATTGAATTTGAATAAATTGAAAAAAATGAATAAAATTGATGTGCATAGAAAATATCTACAAAGAAAGTGTATTACTTTTTGTAGACTTCAATATCCCTTTTGTTTAGTTTAAATGATTTGTAACCTATAAAAATTGATATTTAATTAAAGTTTGCAGTTAAGTCATCTCGCGAAGTAATGTTTCGAAATCGTTAAAGCATGATGATAAGTTGGCTATTAGATAATTACAAATCAATCAGCATTTAGAAGTATTGAAAGCATTTAAGCTTTCAATTAATCATCAATTACTCGTCAGTTACTCGTCAGTTACACGTCAGTCATGCGGAAACCTTAGAAGCAACCAGCTTTCTAACAGTTTGTCGAATTAATTACCAGTCACTTACTAGATTGAATTAAGTTGTTAATGTCTATATCAATAAGCAGATCAAACAAACGTTTCAATCAATTTGATATATAATTCGGACGTTTGTAATATGGTGTGGGGAAAATGTATTTGTTAAAATTCATTTTAACGTTACTAATGATTTCTCATTTAAATTATATTACCCTATGAATTAGTAACAAGTGTGTTTTTAATTAGATATGGAATTGAATATATGGTATTTGATGATCATATGATATATGCTATATTTGAATATAGAACATCTAATTTTGTAACATGATAAATATGTTCTACATACAGAATTCTACATACAAAAATGTAGCAATGATAATAATTCGAACACAATTTCATAAGCTTATAAAATCTGATCTAATATTCAATAGTTGACAATTCATTTTTAATATCCATCAAATACACCCTATATAGATATGGATGCCTGTTATTTCAGTAACCACAAACATACAGCGAGAACATTTAATTCCATCAATTACGAATATTAACGATCTCAATACATTTTCCTAAAACCCTTTAAACTGCCAAAAGAAACTACTAACAGAAAATCAGATTCACGACTCAAGAAGTTCGATAAGGCACCTTATTATACACATACCTTAAGACGTTCAATAACTGACCAGTTCAATACTTCAACCAGGAAATCAGTCTTCATAGTTAATGCTTAACGCGTTAATTGCCAATAAATTTCCCGGAATAGTAATAACGAAAATCTACGTGATCGAACGGACAGTTGACTCGGAACAAGCGTATTGAATTGATTTTGAACGTGTCGTATTAAAACCACCACCGACTCATTTTTCAAGCAGCATTCCGCGTGCTAATGCAAAACGTAATTTATACACCGTCTGTGACACGAGATAAATAATTCTCGGCGAGTTTATTTGGCATGCGTTATTCGAATACATGAACAGTTCACACTGAAAAACGAATTGAAATCACTTAGCACGCACAGAGATTATGCAAGTGGAAAAAATTTGTTTTCAAATGAATGTTAGTTGCCTTATCGTATCGCCTCTTGCGACAGTATGAAGCTCGCTAGGAAGGAAAAATAGAGAAAATTCGGTTTACAAAACAGGAAGCTAGACCACGTTGTAACACGGCATGTACCGTTTGCAAAACCGGCTTAATACGAGTTGCAGTACGGGTTATTTTTTCAAGTAAATGGGGTTTTGCACAGCGAATTATGCATACATGTCTTCTGATCGGCGTTTAGATCCAGTTCATGAGCAGTTGCCGGTGTTTTTCTTGGTCAAGGTTCGCGGGTCTCATTACGTTAACGAATCCGTATTAAAATTCAC
The DNA here is from genome assembly GCF_011952255.1 of Bombus vosnesenskii. Taxonomy (NCBI): domain Eukaryota; kingdom Metazoa; phylum Arthropoda; class Insecta; order Hymenoptera; family Apidae; genus Bombus; species Bombus vosnesenskii. The sequence continues at coordinate 1,458,041 of NW_022882923.1, forward strand.
GACTTACGTGTATTTACGTATACGGGGCTAATGGTATTATCGTGGAAAAATATTCGATAAAGTAAGCTTTACACAGTTATTTAAAACGCCTGGTTTTATCTTTCTATGCGTGGATAATGCAGGCGCATTTTAATAATACTTTAGTAATTATGTGAAGTATTTATTTGGACAAGTTTATCTTAAATTTTTATTAGAAATATTATCGTTTCGTTAGATTTATCTGATATTTCAAACAACTAGTTAAGAGCAAAAATTCTATTTGTTTTTGTTGAAACACGCATTTAAATCTTATTATTTAATTAATACAACATTCAGAATAATATTATATACAGATAAATATGATAGAGTAATTATACGCGCAATCATCGTTACAAAACTCGTAATAATATACACGTTACTCAAATAACCGGTATCTGCAATCTAAAATTTCATTCGGTTCGATAGCTTGTCTCACGAAAGTTTCTCCTAGGCTTAACACGCGAGGCAACATCTGCTTTGGTAGAAAATTCATCGTAAATTGTAGCACCACCGTGCTTCTATCCTTTCCACATTTTCACAAGGGGGATTCAACGACAATACGCAAAGAGATCGCGTGCGAATTACAAGCCGCTATAATGCTTTGCGGTGTAAATCCTAGGGCGAGCATTGGCTAGTCGTTCAGCTCGTTCGTCCATCCGTATGTACGTTTAACGGGTTATCATCGGGAGCCCTCGTAATTCCGTGGCTGGTGTGACAGCTCAATGTACCACAAATAGGGCCCACCTAGGAGGAGGAGGATCGTCATCCATATTCAGCGTGTTGAGGATTCCGTAACGTGGAACGCGGCTATCGCGTCAGCACGATGTCACGCCGATTCAGATTTCACCGTAACGACGTTGCTACGTAGCGTGAAAATCGGCATGCGTCAACCCACGACATCTATTTTCGTCTCATCAGCCAATTCATGCGATTCTCCACGCTACTTGGTTATTTAATTACACCGTTACATTGTCCTGTTCCACGATCATCATTTAACGGGTATTGATAGTTAAGATTGATTAGGAACAGCTAACAACCGGTATCTACTACTGGAATGTACCGGTTGTCGATGTTCCTGGACACAGGTGCATAGAAAAGTAATTCCTGTAATTTGTGGACGGCGAATGTTTATGCAAATGTCTACTTTTATGAACGCGAGTAAAAACATGGAAAATGTTGTTTACCTACTGAATATCATAACGAGCATTCCTTTTTGAATATTTTATATATCTTTACGTGTTACACACATTCCACGCAATTTCGCATCTTTAGTTTTCCCATAAATGTATGCATAAACGTATGCGATCTAGTTATGTGATTGATAATATATAGAGTATTGATAAATAGTGGATTTTTATTTGGTATGTAAATTCTGGGAATTAAGTTGAAGGAAAATTTTTTTAATTTTCTAGTATTTCGAACATAAATATTCTTATTCAATTTAAATTCAGCAAACATATAATTTTCCGTATCCTTAAAAAATCTTATAATTAAATAGCAGTATTTAAGGATGTTCTTTAAGCGTCGTACGTATGGTATATCGACAACGAAATCGATTGTTTCCCAAACGCGCAACGGAGATACAAATGATCCAAACATCCAAAAGATGTCAAACGATCGAAGCGATGTTTTGAATAGTCGCATACACAAAAGGAGGACGAATTTGCCGCGAATGGTGCGAACAGTTTGGCCTGCGAGGAACGCCGACAGAGTGCTGTGAATCATCCCGCGGGCAAATAAGGTTGCAACGCGCATCCCGGTTCGCGATGCCCACGCGCCATACCATTCGTCCCACATACTGAACGAAATAACAGTACCGTTGTTTCGAGATCAAAGATTTTCGCGTTCGAATGAGGCAACGGCATTGAGAAACTCGTCTAAATGGTGAGAAATCGGTCGGCATCGCGAGCACTTAGCCGTTATAACGCCGCAATAATTGAGATATTCAAAGATATCGTGCGTGTTCGAACAACAATAGAACCTTGCAACGTGTTATTTTCCAAGCGATTTGTATGCGGTGATTGCATCGCGTGGTTCATCCTGTGCGCGACATCCTGCATGTCGTAATTCCGTCTACACCCGATTGATTGATTTAATATCAAATACGCGGATGTATCAGACGCGTTTCATTTTCTATGCGCGATCTGACCTTTCAGCTGTCTGTTAATAATTGTCTCTCGATGAAGTTTACTGACTTGTCTACCAGTCTTCAACGCGTCCCACGATTGAAGCATCGTAAGCGTATGAACGTTCTTAGATACGAACATATCTCGATACATGTGGCTCTCTTGCTTTCAAAATTTATTTTAGACGATGAGCGAATATATATATATAGTATTTAAGAGACAGACTGACACACTATGACTGACCAAGTATAGCGAATTGCTGGTAGATCGTGTCAATTTCTAAGGAAAGCTTCGATAAGAATTTGACAAAATTCGGTTACTTTCTTTTAAAGACCTTTCAATTTAAATCAGTCTCGCAGTTCGCTAATAAGTTCATAAGTTTGTACTTTGCGTATTGTTGAGGTTGACTGATAGAAGAACAAGTGGATGAATTTGTATTAGAGAAATATATTGAAATAAATAAAGGTATAAGTATAATGTACATAATAATCTGCTGATCTAGATCCTCGCTCTTATAGTGTTACAATACGATAAAAGCGATAAGGAGCACGTTCATATATTTATAGCAAAGGACGTTACCGAAAAAGTTAACCTTGTAGCTCTAGCTGAAGGTAACAAGAAACAGCTATAGGAATCTACTTATAGCTCTTTTGTTTGTAGTCCTTGTAACCCGAAACATAATTTATATTCAAGGGCACAATAATATGCACCTTATTTCGAATTTTCTGTTTCATTAAATTCTGTTCTCTTCGTAACAGGGGTCTCCAGGTCACGGATATACAAAAGTAAAGATGTAGAGGTATAATTTAAAAGTCAAAAGTATCATTTACATAACTTCTTATAATTTCATTCTCCCTTAATAATCCTATCGAATCTTTTCATAATTACAAACGCAAACGCTAGTGTCCTATCATCTCTGTCATAATAATATTAATTAATGTCATTCATTATTTGCTACCTCTGTAATACATTCCTCCTCCTTTACAATTCATTTACACGAGCCAAAGACTCTTCCTTAAGGAGGGGAAGCCTCATTGCGACGGTTGGAAGAATGTTAAAACCATGATGAGCGGTATCGATGGTAGGAAGCATATTGCAGCGTGACTTCCGGTAACGCATGGTGACACAGGGATGCAAGGGAATAAATTCCGCGAAAGGCCATACTTAATCGAGTCGACGACAGGGCACAAGGGGATAATTGTACACGTCCGCGAATGTTCGCAATACGGTATACGAACGATTGTTCCCGGAACCCGATCTTGCGTCACCGGGATACTATCTTCCCGCACCGTGAACGATAAACTCTTTCACCTCCTCCCTTTTCCGTAGCTCCTCTCCCAGCCAAGACTTCGGTTCTCACGTAGAAGAGGAATTCACCAAGACGAATGCTCGACTACCGGACTGCAAGGGTTCTCGTGGAACGGCTAAGCCTCCAGCCCGGTAATTAATGGCCGACTATTATAGTCTTTAATATCGCGCGCATGAAGTTCGCGCGTACGGTTTTCTGTTACAGCGAAACGTGCTGTGGGTTTTCGTAGCCGGCCACGCGATCAAACCGGTATCCATGTAACGAAACCATTTGTTAAAGGCGCTTACCACAGATTTTCGTTAATGCCAGACTATTGTCAGCGTTAAAAAATATTCGTCTACTTCGGTCTTCTTAAAGCAGATTTACTGGGGCTGTTAAAACGCGATTAGAAACGTTTCGATAGCACTTTAGCGGGAATTGTTCTATTCCGCGTAGACGTAGAGATCAGTTTCTCGGTGAATCGTACAATGGTTTTTATCGGAGGATCAAATTATTAGATTTAAGGTTTGTAGAATTATTAAAGGAATAGTATTATTTTGAATCATGTGTTTAATTGCAAGTACACCAGACAAAATAGTATAGCGAAGATAATCCATTGCTACTTTTCAAAATATAGTAATAGTATTGAGTCCTATGATGTGTTTACTATATCATTACATTTTATCAATTGGTTTAATGGAAAGATATAAGACATCAAATTTTTTACCTACAATTTTTCTAACTAAGAAGCTAGAATACTACTATGAACTGTTCTATTTCTATTACATATTAACGAAGACGATCATTTAACAAAATGAATCTTAAAATGACAAGGAAAGCGATCTAAACAGCGATTGATAGTCTCCTCTACAAGGGAAGGATCCCAAATATATTTAGTTATAAGGTTTTTATATCTTGAAATAGCCGGACCTTAATCCCTATAACTATGACACATTTTCGTCACGCAATATTTCCCACTATATCGCGCTATTATTTCTGATTTGTCGTCTCCCCGTCGATTATGACATTTAAATAATTCACCGCTTTCGATGCCACGGTCGGCGTTCAGCGGCGTCGAATTAATGAGATAGCCGTCGGGCGAACGACTAGAATAAATTCGAAATCACGGGCATGCGTAATAGATCGTATTTCCACGGGAACACCATGGGAACATAGCTTGTGACAAGGGTGAACTCTCATAAAGCAAATTCGCCTTGACATTCCCGGATTTATGAAGATTTCCAAAGTATCTCGTAAAAAGTGTTTACTACGGGCAAGAATTCCAACGACCGCCGCTTACGAGAAAGTCGTGCACAAGCTTCCTCTCGGGTCGTAGGCTCGGTATCCTGGTACCAGAAGAGCGAGGTCGATGCCCCAGGAAAATCTCGTGAGTCGCAAATCCTTCCGAGCGTCCGCGAACCGACGTCCAGCGAGCGTGAAACGTCGTTAATCACGGTAGGATTCGGTATCGAGTTTCATCCCCCGCCCCCAGTCGCTATACTCCCAGCCACTATTCTGCGTTTTGAGTGTACTAGCTCGTTCCACTCGCTCACGAGCAAAGTATCAAAAGTTGAAACACGCTTTCTCGATGAGTTTCTCGCTCGTGCTCGAAATAGGTCTGGCCAGGGCTGTTTAAAGAACGTTCTAACTCCAACCTGATCGTTCGTTCCTCACGAAAGGGGATTCTATTGCAGGTAAAATATTTAGACGAGACTTATGCTGGTATTGAGATCTCTTTTTAGGAATGAATATGGCATAAATGTTTCGATGATGCGATCGTTTTATCGTATATTCGGGAGCAATGAAGATTTGTCGCCAATCACGTGCAACTAGCCAGACAAATTATATTTAAAAATTTATCTCGACATTTGAAACAATTCTGCTTCTTTCCATAAATGTAACTTATGCCAGACACAATGCAAGTATGTGTTTCGTTTAGATGACATTTCTAGAAAGATTGCTTTCGAGATTGGGAAAGTGTTAGCGTTTTTAAAATCCTTTATAGAGCATAATATTATATATAAATGCAGCGTCATACTCTGTAGAGAAACCAGAAATACATATTATATCAATCTACATATATATATATAGATGATACATGTACATATTGATAGTATGGAAATATGTATTTAAAGAAAATATCTGATAAGCATCATCAAATTATTGCAAATTATAATATTACCATGATTGCTCGTTTACTGAAACGATCAGTACGTTAATTTATCTTTATCGATAATGTGAATAGCAGACGCATTAATAATTGACAAAAATAATTGCTAATATAGTCACAAAAAGGCTTCACAGCGGAGAGTAACTTAAATGCAGTATTTCACGTGATTGCAATTACGTTGCGGTTCGAATTACTGTTCAAAAGTGTGATAATATTTTGTGTAAATAGTTATTATTATAATTTTTATGAAAAATAAAAATTTCAGTGTATATATGTGATATCAGTAGAATATAGACATTTACTCAAATTGATATTTTCATTAATATAACTAATAAAATAGAACCTAAAAATTCACTGAACTCTAAATATTATTGTGACGAATATTTTACTTTGGATATTTTACATATTTTAGCATATTACGTAAATTTTGTATTTTTCTCATTTTTGCCCATATAAATTTTGCATAAATGCATAAATATTCGTAGTCTAGTGATTAGTTTATGTTATTTTGGCATATTTCATACATTGTATATTTTCTACGTTCTTCTACATTTTTCCACATTTAAATATCACTTTTACAATAAATGACATATTTAAAAAATATTAACAAACTAGCAATCAATTTATATTATTTTTCTAATAAAAACAGATCTGTCTTCATAGTTATTGAGCAATTAATATTATTAATTTTCCAGCCCGACGTAAAAGTAATTTCTAACGAGATAAAGAACTGGATCAATATTGTAATTTCGAAATGCAATAAAACCAAAAGACGAATAGTAGATATTATATGTGTCATCAATGTGTTCGTTGTGAAATATATAGGTTTGTTAGATATGCATTGGACGTCATGTAGCACATATACATCCGATAATTCATTTTTCAAAATAGCAGACCAAATAGAAATGTTATTTCCGGAAATATATCATTTCCTTTTTATACAGATAAGTGTAAGAGCAACGTTCAAATCTGATAATATGATTCGAATACGATTCAGCCGCTCAATCTTGTTTCGTACTTTAAATAGTGCGTGAAATCGTTTAATCGATTATGTTTAAATTCACGAATATTAACCGATAACGTCGGTGACGTTGCAGTCGATTGATTCCATCTCAAAAATTAGAACATTGAATTTTTTTCTAGTCAATCTGTTTTGTTTAACAGTAAATGTTTAAACAGTAACCGCTCACAAACTTTTTTTTTGTCACACTACTTAACAAATATAGTCGTTGAGCATGCTAGAATTATGGAATTTTACGTTAAAGTGAATTGAACAGATTGAGAAGATGATCATATGGAAATAATATAAGAAAAAGCCTAATTCTCGATATTTAGGAAAATTTATATAATAAATTTACATACGCAACTTTTAAGAGAATAATTTTATTGTAAAGTAACATATTAATTAATTTGATATCTTTTAATTCCACATAAAAGTTTATTAATTATCAATAGAATATGGATTTTTACACATTTATCAGATAATTTTGAAAATGTACAGAATGCACATAATATGCAAAAGTATGTAAAATATCAAAAATAAAATACTTATTATAATTTAGTGAACGAAATAAATTTCTGCTCAGGTTCCACTTTTCTAACGATACTCATAAAAATATATAATAAATTTACTAATGCCCGCATAAATATATTTAATCAAGTTATTGTTTTAAAATTGCTTTCCTTTTTAACAAAATTTTCGATATCCGTTCGATCATAAAATAAGGTTTTGACTGAATGGAACGTCGTTAATAACGCGAGGAACGAGATTTCGGATAACTGAGTGACACGCGAATGACACGCGCAGGAATTACATTGCACCTATTACGGTATGCCGCCGCAGGGTGCACGTGTTAGTTTCACGTTGTTTCGCTATGCAATACATTGCATCAGTGTTCTTGATATTCTGGCAAGTTTCGTTAATACAAGCGTATGCGTACACGATCGAATACGCAGGCCACGTGATTCTGTTTTCACAGAAAGAACCATCCATCGTGGTTAGCTTGAATCACAATACAAATAATAAACTTTCATCTTGATAATCGCTAACGACGAAGAGCAAAGTTTTACTAGCGAAAGAGGTGAGACGCCGCCCTTGAGTTTCTCTGTGCACAGCCGAGTCAAAGGTCTCCGCCTTGAATAACGTCTAATTGGCCGCGCCGGGAATGCACTGTTCCAAATAGTGGTCTGACCCCTTGTGCCAATTCTACTTCCGTTCAAGCGGTCTGCTGTCGAAAATCAGCTGAAACTTTCCTACTCGTCGTCAGTTATTCGTATATCAGCTAAGCAACTGTAAAAATTAATCGTACTCTTCAATGAAAGATGCAACTTGCAGCTTCTTTACGATCTAGTTACTGTTTGCCACAATGAAACTAATTAGTAGAATATCAAAGTTTGCGATATAGTTTCTTTTCCGAACAAAGTTCGTCTATTGGGAAAATCAGTTTCAAAAGGTTCCTGATTATCTGTATAAATACTTCATTAGTTATTTCTTCTCTTAAAACAGTTTGATGATTCCAAACGTGTTAGTAATTTACTAAACTTTAAACGTGCTTTTTGAAGACTAGGCTCAAGGAATCAACTCCAAGATTCTTTTTACAAACAATAGGTTTCACCACTTATTTATTGAAATATTTATCTCGATTTATTGTATAACCTACGCTATGCTCATACGAATAAATCTCTCATCCTTTGATATACATATTTTTCCAACGCCACTATACCGTTACATAAACAACATAATCAACTATCACCTTCGTAACATCTCTGCCACGTCGAACTTTCTCGTCTTTATTACTCCACAAGCGACCAAATCGATGTTTAAAATGTTCGATCACGTCTTCCACTTTTTTGCTAGCTTTCTGTTACTTCGTACTACTTGCTCCTTTGTCTATATAAATATGTCAACTGTCTATTTCAAGCTGTAAAATAAGAGCAATATATTTTCACTTTAAACGATTTCTTTCACGTCTCGATTTTTTCTCCAAACTCGTTTGAAACGTTCCATCATCTATAGAATTTTACGTGGTCGATGCATTGTCTCTTGGCCGTTATCTCCTGTCGAGTGTGCCAGTGTATGTGTACGTACGTGTTGTCGCAAGATTCAGGTTCACAGACGATGACTACGCCCCGAAGACACTGTCGGAGCAGACAACCAGTCAGACAGCGGCGTAATAAATTGCTACCGTATTAATGACGCTCCCGCGCACCGACAGCCGAGGTTAGGTCATGACATCCTTTCGGCCTCTGTTAGCTCATGTGCACCGCTGTACCGTACCGCTGTCTTGCGGCCGCCTCTTCCCCAAGATTGACCACCAAGTGATTATCATCAGCTTGCTACGAAGCATATTGCTATCATTATCGCCTTAATATTCGCCGTACGAAGCCATTTTCTGCTACAATGAATTTATTTTAGAGACTGCCTTACACCTTCACGAGTCATAAACGAGATGACACGTGGTGTTTAGCCGGTATTCACTTCCGTGACCGTGACGATCAATTTGATTTAAAGGGACTGAATAAACCGTGCATGGTGTAAACTATATATTAAGCACTTTGCAAGGGAACGAGCCTTGATATGTAATGGATAAAGAATTCCTTGAAACTGGCATAACGTGTTTTCGTTTAAGAAATAGAAAATGGGAGTGAAGTTATTGTTTTTTGTCACTTTTTCAATAGGCAAATTGAACTTTTACGAATTTTACACATTTCAACTTTTTAAGATTTCATAGATCTATTTTACTTTATTATGGATGGCGATTCTGATTTAACGAAGATGGAGATTGCGTTTCGTTATTTTTAATAAATTTTGTGACAAGAAACATTGAATACAGATTATGTTTAATAACATAAATTGGCTGAAAAAAGATTGCAAAATAAATATTGAGTCAATCAACTGCCCTAATATATTTATACCTCAACTTGATCAAATAATTAAAAATGTTGATAAGGTGGAAAAATGACATTTTTACATATACATCGTGAAAACTGCAAAATTCCCGTCTCGATTGTTCTTTTCTTGAAACATCGCGGTAAGAAAATTGAACTATTGAAAACACGGGTCGGATAACTCAAAGACGGATACACTATATGAGGTTCGAATCAGGAAGAAAGATGATCGGATGGCAGCCTGGTGTGCTCTTGCGGCGGTCGGTTTCGAGTCGATAAAAGATCGAGAAGAATCATTTAATTCTTCGCGGAGGCTCGGCCTGGGCGTACGTGATTTGTGTTCAAAGCAAAGGCCGTTCGTCATTGCAGGCACCGTTACGTCCCACGGGCTCTCGTGGCTCGAAAAGTCAAAGTTAAATTTAACGAGCTTAACCGATAACTCTTGCTCCGATCTCTGGCTCTCATTGCCTCCCTGTGTGTACCGGTACGGCTCTCTTCTCGTAGGTATCACGTGGAAATAGATGCCAGCGGCGAAGGCCCGCATCGCATCGCGTGTATCAAGCCATATGCCGTGGAGATTCGAACAGTGATCCTGTGTGTCAGTCGGCATATCAAATCGGGGCTGCATGTGTTTCTATTCCCAGGCGACGTTGCGTCTGTCGCTTGGAGGCTCCGTGCGCATTTAGTTTACCGGTCGCATGTAAACTCAGTGAAACGAGACAGCAGATAACGCGAGAATAGAAGGCAGAGAGCAGCCGCACCAGACTACGAGAGAAACATAGATATAGCTATACAGAGTGTGCCAGTAATCACGATGCAATTTGCAAGAGGCTGATATTGCGTGGAAAAATAAATCGAAAATATGAAATAACATTTTTTTTCATGCGGTTCTTCGTTCCTGATAAGATTTCATTTGAAAATTTTTCTCAATATATGTAAATTTGTAATTCAATTAGTAGGAGCTTATTCTACACGCGAAAACGAGACAAACAGGTAGAACAAAAATTTTTCGCCTAAGGCCAGAGTTTTGGAGAAAGTAGAGGTAGAACGTGTTAAAAAACTGGCACGTATGTACTTGCCGAATGTTGAAATTGAATTTTAGCCAAAATAAAGAGCCTTATAAAAAAATTGTATCCTACATTTTCGGTTTATTTTAACGCGTAGAATAATTTTCTGTTGATTTCATTTTATTTAAACCTGACAAATTTTCTAGCTCGTTTATTTCGAAAACGAAACGTCACACGAAAAAATCTTGCTCTATATCTTCGACTTGTCCTTTCATAGACAATTGTCATTTTGTTGATCATATGGCGTTTACTCGGACACCCTGTATGTATAGAAACCTCTATAACTGCGTGGCGTCTCACCGGTTGCGTTCTGAATCCCACATGTAGCTTCGTCCCCGTACGAACAATGATATTACGGTTATTTTTCAAAGGCTGTACTGCCACCACTGACCCGCTATTACTGCAGATGCAATTCATTACGCGGCATTGCGCTAAAGTGTATAGTATTACGGTATGATTGATCGCGCCGCGTGATCCGCGGAACTGCCACGTCCCATCTGTCACCAATAAATATCCAATTTCATGTTGCAATGATATATAAGACGCTTTAACGTGAAGTTTTTCCTCCTGGCTCGTAATAGGATCATTTATTAAGGAAATTGGTCGTGGGCGATGTTGGTCCGCCCGATCTTCTTTACAACCTTTTAGTACTCGTCACGTCTTTGCCTTGGCCGGATGACGATGAGTTACCAGCTAGACGTGCCTTCGCTTCGCGTGGCTCCGTAACACACGAGCCGCTAAGTTTTTCTTCTTCGGGGGAAGGTAGTTGATTCGGTGTTTCCCTCGGTCTATAGATGACGGCGAGGCTGGGTATAAAAGCACACACCATTTTTCACGGCTTCAGTCAACGCAAAACGAGTGGATTCTTTCGAAGGCGTGGCGTATGTGGTGGCTCCACGCGAGCAACTTGTCGATATGTCACGTTTGCCTCGGAATAAAACTGCCTGGGAAAACTATTTTCGACTTTACCGTTTCACTAGGCTACTCAACTGGTATTCGATTCGCCAGAGGAACGTTACTCCTTTTGATCTTTAGCCTTATCCCCCGAACTACTGCGCGCAGCAGTCCTGTAATCTCCGTTTGCGGTTTCCTGTGCGCTGGGAACATTAGTTATCGCTTGTCGAAAGAAGAAAATATCAGCTTAGAAGTTTAGAGGAATTCAAATTTAAAATGTTTTAAATGGTAAATAATCATTTTCAATTCATTTCGTATTGCTTAACACGTTGACTGTCATAGTGGTCGTTGGTGATGCATGTTTGTTATTAAATTTTTTTAGAAAAATTGATATATGTTCATTCGCTTGGAATTCATAAAGGAAGACGATAGTAAATTGAGTAGTCAAAATTGAGTAATTGTACACTCGTTACGCCAAATTTTACATATTTTTAGATATTTGGTTTTGATCATTTTAATTAGTTTACAGTTGCATCAACCATTATGATAGGTTATCAATGACTTGGTTGAAGTTAAAGATTGAGTTTTACAATTGTGGAAAAGGATTGGTTTATCTGAAACATTCTGACAGTCATGGTGTTTAATTAGGAACAATAATTTATTTTTTTTATAGAAAATATAATCTAACAGAGTAGATGCACGGAATAATTACTTTTTTAGTAGAAGATTCTTACTTTCACTTCTCTATTTCACCATTGCGAAATTCAATTAATAAACGCAATTAACGATACGCACAAATATATGCGGGCATAGTGACAAAGAAATTAAACGAAGCATAACCAGCGTAACTGATAAACATTGCATCTTATGTGTATATTGTGCACATGGCTATATATGTTTGTTTGACGCTCCATACGTGTAAATTAGTTGGACGACTTAATTCAAGTTCTTTCGATGCTGTTACACATACTTCGTATCAGATACGCGCATGCAATCTTCGACTAATCTCGACTAATAACATGGGCGTTAACGAATCAGTCACGCAAACAGAAAGGAAAATATAATTACATTTTTCTTGAAAACATCTCGCCGAGGAGATTATATATTTTCTACGTAACTCCGGGTGCTTTGCACGAAATTATAGCTACAATAAAAGAACGTGTTAATTGCTTTTGCTATTCTACCATAATATTTCGACGATTAGAAAATATACGGACGTATATAAAGTTCAGATCTGGGAATTTGGTTTTTGCGATGATGAAACGAAACAGATGCTCGAGAGATCGATACTCAAAGAAAAGAACGTAGAACCGTAGATTTGTTTCGCTTTTATACCTCGTGTACTCGAACAAGTTGATGAAGAAGGCCAGTAAAAACTTCCAATCGTTGATCTTTGTTTGTTGCGTCCAGGCTCGAGCTTCCTGCGGTTCATGAACATTCTAACAATACCGTTCCGATGAATATCGAGAAATATGCAGGTAATTCTCAAGCGGAACATTAACCGAAGAACAGAAACTATAATCGTTATCCTTAGTCGAATAGTTTCAGCAAACCTGAATTCGAAATTACTTTTTGAAAGTCTTATTACGGAAAACTATTTCCATTGTATATTTTGTGTATATTGGAATATCTATTTTAATTATTAATTGGTGTCCTTTGGTAATTTTCGTAAATTCTCATTAGCGATGCGTTTTAACTTTTAATCTTTTACTGGATTTATAGCGTTGGATTCGTTTAGGGACTTATTTAGGGATCTATTTAGGGATTTCGTCAATTTGTTTGGGGCCCTTTTTTTAAAAATCACTTTAGGGCATCCGCTATTACAAGTAATAGGATGAAAACATTTTCCGCAGAAATAAATATTAAACAATTAAAAATATTACAGAAGCGGGAATAAATATTAAAGAGTTCAAAAGAAATAGCCATGGACAATAATTTTTTCTCGCATCGTACTTGATCTCCGAGACTTCAATTAAATTTATATTACGTACACCCGATAGATTTTAAATGATATCGTGAAATAACTAATACAAATAAAAAAGGGAAAAATGGATATAATAAATACGAGTACCAACGAGCACTCAATCGAACGTAACTAAAATCAATAACGTAATAACGAGGCGTAAAACTGTAATAATACCAAATACGAAACGTGAATAATAATAACAACGCATTAAGAAGATCGTTTCCAACATTTAAAATGCATTTCGCGTCGGTTGAAATAAAATGTGTCCCGCCATTTTTATCTGGCTCGCTTAAGAGGATGAGGTGGAATGGTGACAAGGATATACATAGTCACAGTATAAAGCCCAGATTCGAAATGAGGATAGAAGAAAGCAAGAGCAGAGAGGAAAGAGAATGGTAGTTGTTAAATGAATAATACCGGAAGAATTGAAGTGTGTAAGAGTACGACGCACGATTCTATTGAGTATAATTCTTGGCGATTGCGTCATTAACTCTGCAAGTAGAGGAAGGAACTGGTAAGAAAAGGAAGAAAAACGGGGATGCACTGCGGATATTCCTTCGTAAAGAGCGAAATGTGCTACATAGTAAAACTGTTACAATGCACGGGATTATTTATCGACTGATACAAATGAACTGTATATTGTACATTTGGGAAACAGTGCAAGTATGACTAAAACGCGTGTTTTTCAAATCTGTTACGTTTTAAAAGTTGTTACGTTTGTCAGGATTATCGCCTTCGATCTCTATTTTCTACATTTCAACGATATTTCAATTTTTAACAAAATATTTGCAACTGTAGGATCGAAAGACATTTTAGTTTCGAGTTATATAACATTTTGTAACGTAAATTTTTTAGTAAAAAATATAAAATAGTTTCTATTATATGAAAAAAACATGTCGAAAACGATTGGATGACGCACACATATTGCGTTCGAGGATTATGCATAGGTATGGAGATGAAAATTGTGTGAAATGAGATATTCATGTTACAAGCGGAAATCCAAATGAATTGTTACTATCGTCTAGTAGTTAGTGAAAGTTACTTACTTGCTGCAAGTTTATTAAAGTATCGTATGTATGTATCAGGAATGCGACTAAAATATTTCTTGAAAATTCTCCAGATATCTTGACTGTTTAAGAATTTAATATCTCGTTCGTCGTAATCTAATCGCTTATTTTTAGTTACTTATCCAGGCTATAACTGGCATCTAAGAATTCGCCGTGTAAATGATTCAAAACTGTTTGTCGGAAAGTGTGTTATCGTTTAACTGGCTCATATTTAACGATACATTACAACGTAACATAGTATTTGCAACTATACGTAGAAAATAAATATGAGCACAAAGTATTCAACGTAACGTCCAATTTCTTTATGTTATCTGGGTTTGATTTAAAAACAACGAGCTCCTACATCTTCATATTTTTGAATCAGCTTACTGGAATGAATTAATACTATAAATTCACATTCAGCAAGATTATAGCTCACTCCCATTTTCCTTCCAATAAGTCATATTATTCCTGTATATAGATTATACCCATCCGAGAATCGAAGGAACGTAGCAATATTATCTCGTGCTTTTCGACTGTGGAGCCTCTTAAACATCCGCAGCGTGCACGCTTATTACGTTATATCTATGTGCAATAATATAGAATTATCTATTGATTTAGTGAATGAGGGGGTGAAGGGAAACTAGTAGATGCCTGGGGGATGACAGTGGCGTTGGCGACGGCGGGAGGGGCGTAGTTTAGAACTGGTATGCGCAGGAGAGCGCCGCCTTGAATGCGAGATTCAAAATTATCGCGACGATTCGGAACAGTTAGGTTCGTCTACCGGTCGAGAATGGCGCGCGAGAGAGAAGCGAAGAAAACGGAACTGCTTCACCCAGCAAATGTATGCGCACTCGCAGAGATAACGCGAGGAGCCCCTCTCTTTCTCTTCGTTTCAGCAACCACACACACTCTTCCTTCACCTCTTTCCTTTTCGTTGGCATTAACGTGCTGATGCGGTCTCAAGCTTAGGTTAAGAGTAGAGGTTAACTCTAGTGTCCATCTTTCGCTCTACACGATGGATAATTCAGCGTAACTTAACCGTGTCTACGAGCGGCAAAAGAAACGGCGACGGCGCTGTTAAATTGTTGCAGAATGACGACGGTCGGCTAGTTTATCTCCCGTTTCCATTGTCTCTGCGAATGTCGGTGAAGGTTCTTGTTCCGGGAGATTTTGCCTACCGAAAAAGATCGAATCCGCGTTGTATCGTAGCGCAGCATTAGCGTCCGCCCATGCAAATTGTTTATTCATCCTGAGGAAACTGGCTGGCAATAGCTTGCTAGCTTGTCGGTTTACTCTTGCCACGTTATAAAGGCTTTTAAAACCTCTGCTAGGAAAGATAAACGCCAGTTAAAGGCGAATTTACAATGGCTCACTTTGGTTGTACAATGTCGTTTATTCAACAGAATTGAAACAATGAAATTGAAAGGCGAGTATTTACACGTTTAAATTTCACATTTCCTCGCGAGAGAGCTCTCGAATATTTAGGTCGAATAAAAGTGACTTTACCTCGTTTCTCGATATGCTGATTTCTGTGTGTTTTAGTTCCGGTTTTTGTTTTACAAATTCTAATGTTTTTTTGGACAACTTGTTAAATAATGGAATTTGCTTTTATCTACATTTATGTTATTCTCATTCCCTTTGGAAGGGATTTTCTAGTAAGTTACATTTAAAAGCTTGAACCGAATTACATGTTTTCAGAAATTATAGAATTTTAGTTTTCTTTCATCTTTAAGACATTTTCCGTGTATAAAGTTAATTTAGTAATAACAATACAAGTAATCCCTGAAATTAAAACAGGCAAACAACAATAGGTTCGAAAAGTATTTTAATTTTTCCTTTATATTCAAATCGTAGTTGGATTTACTTCAACAGCAACATAAATAACATGCATATCCAAGCCCAATAATTTTCTTCTTTATTCTATCCACGTTGCGGATAATGATAAATCCAAAATCGAAGAAAGTAATAAAACATTATCTACATATTGTTACGTCAATCAAGATCCTCGTAATAAGCACTTTTCATACAGCTAGTAGTCGGAACAGAAATAAATCCTGACATCGGTGATGTTATCCACGGGTCGTTGGGGAATTATAATAATTGGTTTGCCTACTTCGTAGTAGCTTGTCTCTATTGTCTTCTTGAATGTCAGAAAACATATAGGTTTACAGGGCTTCAGTTTCGCGAAGATAACGATCGATGTTAAACTATGACAATAGAATCGAAGCCTGCAGGGGTTTATTGAAATTATTACATTGGAATAAAAATTCTATTACGATTGTATCGATCGTGGTCGATAAGGCCAAGTAAGAAATACTGAAATGGCATAGTTGATTCGAAACTTTCAGCCATTCGTTAGCATCTATGTTCTTCCTATATGGCATCCTAGCTCCATGGAAAAAAATTGTTCGACCCTTCGTGATACTCCATCATGGGTGGTCTACCGATTCCGATAGCGATCTCCTTTAACGGTAATATATACTTCAAGAAGCTGCATTACTAGCGGGAAGATAGTTATCTCATTCGATGAATATTGCCAATGATCCCAATATATCAATTGAAAACAGTTTTCTTAATTTTCACAGTTCTGTACGTGACTATAAAACATAGGTGTTATGATCATTTTTTTTAATTCACTTAGTCAATTCAATAAAAATCAACTATTAGATTATCATAAGGATTGAACATAAATCATATCTTGTTTCTTGCATTCTTGTCTCAATATCTAAAACTTCTTCTTTTTTAACCAGTCACGTCAGTTATACGATATATCCATTTGTTTCGCAGCTTGAAGGTAAACGTAAATTTATCTGAGAATGTCTGTTTTATGCGACAGGTAGCGAATGTATTATTACAACACATATTCTGTTCTCTTCAAACATTTGTATCTAGTTATACAAAGAAAATTGTTTCCGCTGTAACAACGGTAAAAACGTCGAAAGACTAACTGTATGCGATAAAGAAACTCTCTTTTCTTACTTACTGAAGAATTACTAAAACACATCTCCCCTTTTGGCAGGAAAGATGAATTAGTGTACTAATGAAAGTAAAAGCTTAGGAAGAGGGAGAGATAGTAGAAAAAATAAATGGTTTGAGCAAGGGGAGGATGCTATTAAAAACCAATTGTCGATCAATGCCTCGTCAGTAGCTAGTAAGCAATAGATAAATGAAGATTTTGTATGATATATGATGTCTCTATTCGCTAAAAGTGTTTTTAATCCACCATTTCTCAGTGTTCAATGTACAGTTGTATCATTGTTGCGCGCGTGTTATTTAAGTTATTTTCCAATCGTTTTCATTACCTTTCTTTATCTTACCGTTTTCTTGCTCGTTCCATCGTGATTTACCTTCTCAACCTGTCTACTTTCTTCGTTCTTGTTATCTATCGTTTTATCTCGCCCGTTTTCACAGTTGACTCGGTATAAAAGTCAATATTTGTCCTCAGATCCTTTTGGTGGTCACGATGTTCTCTGATTTCGCTCATGAAAATTGCTCGGACTGACCTCTTTGAAAAACACGCGCAAATCCTGGGCGCAGCTGCGGCCGAAAGCTTCTCCATTTGACACAAGCGTCAATACTGAAACATTAATGCTTGCACACGATACGACTCTGTGATAACTACTTGAAAAAGCAGATCCTTTGCTAGACGTTTTCATTAAATTTCCTTCCAAAGAGAATACATATCGACGTATGATAAAATTAAATAATGATGGAAAAGGTCACTTTTCATCTCTGCTTTCCTACACGGAGCTTCGAATACGCTTTATACATAAATAAGACGTTTCTAATTCATTTTGAAATCTTATGATTTCTAAAATTAAGAAAAGAATATCGTATAAAATCTCTGCCTCTAAAAGTTTTATATATTTTTAAATTACTGTCTATCCGTATCTTGGTGTTTACGCAAAAATACACAAAATGTGCACACGATGCTCAAACATATATTAAATATTCAAATTATAGTACTTCTTATAGCATTTAGTAAGTGAAGCAAATTTCTGTGTAGCTTCCATTTCTTTAGACGTGTGTTCACAAAAATATAAAAATACATATACAAATGTAAAGCTATAAAGATATAAAAAAGTAAAAGCATAAGAAATTGTAAAGAATTTGCAGTCCATTAATGAGAAGAGAAACAGTGGGCAATAAAGTGGAACTAGAGAGCTGAAAGTGTTGATTGAAACGTGCAGATGAAATAAGTATAGAGGGATACCGTTAGACGAAACCGTGGCCTATCTCTTGACGTTTTCTATCATAAATTAGAATATCTCTCTGATCGACCACGAAGGACAGTATTTTCCAATAGGAAGCTGTCTAACCCCTTGAATCATTTGTTACATCGAAAATATAATTCTATGTAGCAAAAAGCGATGGACAACAAAGCAACGGAGGGCAGCAGAAGAGATACTAATCGAAATGTCGTACAAACGGAATGGAACCGATTTACTGTTATTCGAAGACCAGACGTGGTTCTATTTCACATGTCAGAATAAGGTTATATCGGTTTATCTAGACCTCGACATTCTTTGATAAGACCCGCATTAAATCTCGCTCGTGGATTCGTTCGCTCTCTATTCCAAGTTCCTAATACCTTCTTACTAGACTTTGCGGAGGATTCACGGACTCAAAGCGAGGGAGCTCACGAGAGATCATGATAATTATTACGTTCGAGTTAACTGTGCTCTCCCTCTCTTCGATTGATTACTTTCTTCGATAGCTCGATAAACCTCTAATCATAATTGAACTGGAATTCGCACTCGTCAAATACAATTGGTACATTGTAGTTGTTATTAGAGAATATCGTATTAAATTAGCTAAGTACATATTACTTAATTAAGTG
The DNA here is from genome assembly GCF_011952255.1 of Bombus vosnesenskii. Classification (NCBI taxonomy): domain Eukaryota; kingdom Metazoa; phylum Arthropoda; class Insecta; order Hymenoptera; family Apidae; genus Bombus; species Bombus vosnesenskii. The sequence goes on from NW_022882923.1 coordinate 1,477,347, forward strand.
TAACATTTTCTGTCGTCTGTACCTGTGTTGATTTTTCGAAATTGTTATTGTTATTTAAATATAAAATATCTAAATTAACAATTATGAATAAGTTAATATCCAATAAATAGTAGTTAAATTTATGATGTTTAAGTCTACCGTAATAGAAATTGTAGAAATACTGCTAGAAATAGAATCTAGATAAAAATGTATCATCTTGTACATTTTTATATTCTTATAATCATTATAGACGTTTATTTCTCTCTGTAACTGTATAGAAAATAAAATATGTTTCTTTCAACAAGACAATCAAAATAATATAAGGCAATTTATATATGTATATGTATACAATTGTTTAGATCCAGCTTTTTCTACACTTAAACAGTTATAGTCATTTATATGTACAACTGTTTATTTCATCATCACGCAATTACATAATGTTATTACATATATCAGTTATCAAGGACTTTTACTTTATTCTACACAAACGTGCAGAGAATAAATATGACGTGAAGATCTATTCGCGGAATTACATTACCCGGTCATCTTTTTTAATGCCTTTTAAGCCTGGGAACTTGCTTCTGAACGTTCTTGTATATATGTAACAGTCTATTAGAACGTACAACGAGAACAGAGAGATGCTGTCTAAGATGGTCGATTTATACTCTTGTGCTCAGAGTCTCGAGTAACGGACTGCAAAAGATAATTATTTTGGTGCCAAGGGTTCATCGTATATAATTGAGAACGTGGGTAAACACTTAAGTGACTTTACTTCAATTTTCCTCGTATATTCTTGCGGTGTACCTCATCATGTGCGCGGCGATCATGTGCCGTTTGACGACGATCATGATTCCGTTGATATCCGCTATTTCGAATTCACTTACATGAACCGGCAAAAATCGCAATACCAGCGATATAATTTGAGGAACTAACACGGAAGTATAAATTCTGGTCCATCATTCGACTCGACACGTTATGGACTTTTTCTTTCGACAAAAACTGTTCTGAAGACTCCAAAATTATGGTTCCAGTAAGCGTAGACTATATATACTTTAGTGTATGATTAGTCGGAATTTTAAAATTCTTTTTGTTCCAGAGAATTTATTCTGGAATTTTATAAGCTGCTATTTTATACATTAAACTTGCGTTCTATACTACGTGAAATTTCACTATTTCACAGAAAATAAGTGAAACGATGATGATATTAATGAATAGGTATCATTGATCATATACATGAGACTTTCTAAGCGTGTATTTATTAAAGCTGGCAATAGGACGATTACGTAGTCATTTAACTGCGTTCATTTCACATGGACACTTTTGCTCGTGCAAATGCCGGAATAATGACTAAAATGACTGCGTCACGGAAATGATAATAAAGGGAATTAATCTTTGTCATAGGAACGACCATGGTTTTCCGATGTCCTCGCTGTGTTATACTATTGCCGTAAAAGCCGGTTTAATGGTAGTTAAATCGTGATCTAGTGTGATGATATTAAACTTCGGTAAATGTTTATCTCAAAAATGAAATTCGACAATAATATTAACGAACGCAGTTTAATCGTAAATTCAAAATTTGTATACATAATTTCATGAATTTTACTCGACTTCAAAAAAAGACAATTAACTATATAACAATACGGTAATACTATTTCACAGTATTATACTTTTTCTTCTAAGTATCATTGTTTCTCAGAAAACGTTTAATAGACATCAAAAAATCATGTTATCCAATTAATAAGTTATTATATATTATGTATATATGTTATCAATTACGTATCTCTCGTCTCAATAATATATTATTCCTCGTGTAAACACGAAGAAAATAAGAGTTTTACTAGAGGTGAATAAATATTTGAATACGTTGCTTTCTCTAGCGAATTTGACCTATTTATCATTTAAGTCTATCTTTTCTGCAGTTTTTGAACAAAAAAACAATTCACATTTAATACGATACTCTAATACACGTATTGTACGTTCAGAAAAGGCCAATTGTTCAGGTTTCGTGCCATAACTTGATCAAAACGATCGACTCATTGTTCACGAAGAGGACCATATAGCTACTCGTAATTGCTATTGGCCCCGTTGTGTACATTCAGGTCGGGTCATAGGCGACGACAACACAAGGAGCAAGAGGTGAACGAGGAGGGTTGGCGGGGGGTTACCGTAGGAGTGTGACCACGTATAGATACGACACAACGGTATAGATACGAGGTAACGGGAGGAAATTAGAGGTTGGACAGTGATCTCCGGGTCAGTACCATGCGACACTCCTGGGAGACCTCCACTCTCCTCTATGATATCGCTCGATTCTAATTAGCCGAACAGTATCGACATCACATTAAGGAAATTAAAACTTTCGACAACACTCTAATCAAGCTCGGTACACGCATATAATTCTTGTTTATCCAGTTGGTCCGGTTTACTTAGCTAGAGAAATTTCTCTTACTGGCCCACGCCTTTATCGATTCAGTTATACTTCATGAATATTATCCATATATATTAAGATTATTCCTCGCGCACTCAAGGAGCATTGGTTTGCATTTTCCGTATAAATAATCCTGATAATCTGACTCCTCCTACTCGTAGGAACTAATCTCTACCAGCGAACTTGTTTATCGATTTGATAGCCTCGTAAACCAAGCGGCAAAGTTTCTCGTGGGACCAAACGTAACTACCAGGGTACCGTGGACGGTTCCAATCTGGCGTGTACCGTTAAACCCGACGACGTTTGCTGAGTCAAGTCAGTTCGGTGCATACCGTGCGCTGCTATGCGCAAAAACGACAGGCGAGCTCCTTTCGCAGGTAGACCGGTTGCCTCGCGGCCTCGGATTCGTGACAAGAAAGTGGGACGCGTGAAATATGCGTCTGGTTAAAGCAGGCGCCAAAATAACACATAATACCTCGAAGCTTACATCCTAACCGGAAGGGGAGCTTGAACGTTGTAGTAAATAGCAGCGATGGAGGTACGCGCACACGTAACTGGCTAGTTCAAATAAATAACACTATCTCCATATATGCTCTCCCATGTATGCATTTCGTGACAAATTTATCCTAACGAATATAGAGGCAGGGCGACGAAAGGGAACTAAGAAATATCGCGTTATCTAACGATCAACGGAAATCCAAGACGGCGTGCAAATGGCTGCGCAAAGAACGATCTCGATAAATGTCGTTACCATCTAGTTCCATTACCCGATTTATCGTCCCGCTGATTCAAACCCGCCACACTAAGATCGCCCGTATACGATAGAGAACATTATTAAATCAGCTGTATAATTATTTGTCACTCTGATAACGCCCGTCAGATAAATCCGGTTGGATACGTTTTCCACCGTGTTCCATACACAGCCTCCGACAACCGACGATTCATTTTCTAGTTTGGCCGAACCTCAACGTACGCGTAACAAACCCGATTTCATCGGTTGGATCGAAAAGGTCCTCGACCTTCATGACCTATACCCCATCGTAGTTGTAGCACGATACCTCCCACGCTCGGCATCAAAGAGCTTTCATCATCATCAAATATATCTGTCTCGTAAATTGCACGGTTGCGCAATAAATTTCACAGGATTTTTTCGACAACAAACATTACGAAAGCCTGCTCAATCTATCTATTCGACAGACTCGAATACCGAAGTAATAACCGGCCTACTGTAATGTCTATTTAATTTACGATTTAAACGTTAATAACCCCGAATCGCTCGTTTGATATTTCCAATATCTTTTTTTAAAAAAAAGTTTGGTTTCGTGCGCGATATTCGTTTCAAACGTAACCTTTTGAAGTACGGGGTCACCGTGACATCGTTAGTTTTCTCTGGACCTTAACAGTTATGCCAGATATTTCATTAAGTACAGTAAAAAAAATTTCTTTAAGCGGATATGTGTAATTACACGTGTACACGATTGATTTATAGTAGATAATTATTTTCATAATTATCAATACTGAGGCAACTGCGGTGTTTCTTATAAAACTTGATCATACATGATTGTATATTTCCAGCTATTTTTGAGGAATCAGTTTATCCACCATTCTATTCCTAGATTTGCTTTCAAAATCTTACTTGTCATTCATTCATTCATTGTAAATCTTACTGATCTTATTCAAAATCACTTAACGCATGACATTCATAAGTAGGATGTGGCACTAGTCAGACCTACATTTTGTAACTCAATGGAAAAGTAATAAAAACTAAAATACAACATTCGTGTCAGCAGCATTACCTAAATAATTGAATCATCGTACCATATGAGTCATTAGTAGTAATTCTGTTACAACACAAATAACAGTAAATTACAAATCTCTATGCTGTTACTATGCATACTTGTTAAATTGGAGACAGCACTTTAGATATCTTTAAGCAATTTCTTCGCGTCTATAATGAGCCACATAACCAGTAAAACGGAAATCATCATGGCGAACAGAGTTCGCCAAGAAGAAGTCAATAAACCAACAATAGCGAACGTTCAATTTGTCACATTCAAAAGTAGGACTCCCAAAAGGCAAGAAACCAGGAGAAGCACGCAAAAAAGTATCAGATATCTTCTCAAAGAGAATTTCCTATTTCTGCTCGTCGCTTTTACAGCTCCCACAGCAATTATAATAAACCACATCAACGTTCCGTCATTACAGTGCAAAGGTATTTTACATATATATGATCGTTGGTGAACCGCAAGTGCCACGGGCTCGTTAACCTACTCGATAACGCTCACTAGCCTAAATGTCTAACTTTGGTTTGTCCCGTCTGACGAACTCTCGAGATCCCCTGGCTGAAACTGCTTCACGCAAAGACCGTTACAGAAAGCGCGTACGAGTTGGCATACGAGCGAAACCACACGAGCCCACCTGTGCACTGGCCAAGTCAGCTTACAAGCACGTGGATCGTCACGGCGCCGTACAGTGGCTCGCGAAAGTATTTCGACACTTATCATAAACAAACTATATGTCCCTATTATCGACATCTACAAAATGTTGACATTTCATTAAAACGTTGACATTAATTTCATTAACACTGTAATGCTATAACTGTAACAAGGCTATTGTGACTGCTTTGATAATTCACGTATATAGAAAGTACAGGGTATTTGTTACAAACATATATTTAGAAAAATTAGTACATAACAGGAACAGCTATCTTAAGCATATAATGAGTGTCAAAGATCATTCTGAATATTAAGGATATTCACGGAATATTAGTTCCAAATTTTAAAACACACGATACACCTATTCATAAAATGCATCTGCAAGTGTTCAAATACTTTCTTCACCAACTGTATTTCCATTCTGCGTTTCGTTTAAGTGTAACGAAGTGATCTCTATTGGCGTTAAGCAGCTCCCACTCTCGCTTCCTCTTTTCCGCATGTACACGCGTGCGTGTCCATCGCGTACAACGATGACTCTCTCTCTCTCTCTCTTTTCTTGTCGCGCTCTTGTCCCTTTCCCCTGGCCTCTTTATTGTTCCAGGTACACGCTACTCAGCTGGCAATTTATGTAGGCTACTTATGCAACGGCTCGAGCTGGTTACCGGCTAGGTCAACGAATACGGGCATTGCTTGCACGCGGCAATCGCATACCAAGCCTGACCGCAACCTATATACTGCCCTCTCGGCGACTAATTAATATTTTTACAACCGGCTCGCCGTGACGCTACCGATCGATAAATCCTTCTCGATAAAGATCCGAGTTACAGGGATAAGGGGATACTTACTCGGGAGTTATTTCGACTCGATCGTTCGATCTGCGAGCGACAATACAACTGATTACTCTTCCGTTTAGTAAGTTAAGCAGCTGGATGAGGCGAACCCGTTGTTATCGATGCCAGAGTGTGGACTCTGGTGTTTCCGTGAGAGAGTCGGGTCACTCGTAGAATTCTTGAAGTTTATGACATTTGTCCGATTAAATATACATTAAAATTGATCACAACGTCAATCGAAATCAATGCATATTTGTTACCTTTCCACTAATTCCCAGAATTTATGTCTGGCTAGTGACACACTCCGCTTACAAACATCGCATATGTACGTTTCGCTCGTTGTTAGAAAATATGCGGATTACTGAAATACGTATTAATGGAAAAGCTCGAGAATGATCTCTTATAAAAAAAAGATTGGGAGCCGATAATAGAAACTGAACGAAATCGTTTCATTCTTATTCGAAAGGTTTGTTCGTTCAATGTTGATATTTATAAAATATTACTCTAGAAACAAAATTATTCAACTATCCAAACAGCGTATGTCATGATTGCTTGGAATAACCAAGATTCTCCTCTATCTACTTGTTTTCCTATAATAATCATCTGCAACAGTATCTTGTAGAGGCAGCAGTGAATTTCAAGCTGAATTTCTTCTCTCTTGACATAAAAGCACCCGAAGCTTCAAGTCTAAAGTACACAGGGAGCATCTAACTTCTGTAAAATTTGAAATGTTATTGAAGTATGCGTGTTTGGAAGACTGGGTCGGGCGACAGGCATTTTTGAATTCCATACGCGTCGCTGCACAGTTTCGTGACCGCCGTAGGGGCCTTCGTTCGCGAAATCGCAGGGAATGGGCACAGTTATGACCGGTCGTCTAGGTCGTTAGTTTGGTCGCGGGGAAATCAGAGCCCCGGACGATAAAACGTGAGGAAATTCGGGCGAATATTCGGTAGAGACGTGACTCGAGCAGGAAGGTTAATAGGAACTGCCGCACGTAGCTCATTCTACGGTTGCAGCAGGTGCATATTATTCACGTCTTAGCCGGATAGATCTCGCGCAAATTCATAAAGCAATCCTTTGTACGGATACTTCTGCGAGGTTCGGTGCTCTTTATGGAAATTTCCCGGGATGGTGGCTGCCTTATGAACAAGTCCAGAGGAAACCGTAATCGGTAGAGGTGAAACGACCGAGGGGACAGTCGACAGAGAAAGATAAAGAGAACTATTTCTAAAATTTTTCAAGAAAGACTTAAAATATTGTCGACCACCTTCCGTGAAAAATTCTTCCCTCCATTTTATTTCTCTTCCTACTTTCTTTCACTTCTATATTTCTTTATTATTTTCTTTCGTTCTTTGAGTCTACCTCCCACGTGTCGAAGAATTCTTTATCGAGCATTAACAGCGCTAAAGAGCGAGGGCGGCAAAAAATTGTTAACGATCTCCTTCGGAACAATCGATGGTTTAATCGAGTACAGTTTCACGGCCATTAATGATCGGCTAGCGAGGTAAAGTCGAGATCGGTTCCGCATCTTTTCCATCCTGTCGTTGCGAAGACATTCCCTGCTCTGTTGAAAAATCCACTCCCCCTTCTTCTCTCCCCCTGGCCATTCTTTTCTGAACGATGACGTAACCAGAAGCTTGTTCGCCGGAGGAATTTAGTTTTACTCGGGACAAGTTGCCAAGACGTCCCACTAATTTTACGATCAACCGCCAACGTATACTTTGGCCGACAGTGTTGAGTCCGCAGCAGGTACAAAGCAGGTACCTAACAGTGTACTTTGCCCGATAACGATACTAAGACGCTTCCAAGGGATCACGTGACGTTAATTATCTTCGAAGTAGTTGCAAACTGTGGTAACGCAATAGAGTAGGGTTCGTGAATACTTTGTGTACCGGATCGTTCAAAATTCTTTTGACTGTCTCTTTCCAAGGAAAATTGTTTTCTATCAAAGTTCCGGGTTGATGAGTGATGAAATTATGACGAAATCAAACTCGTTATCACCTGGCAACTAAAGAATAGATTATCTCTGCATAACTTAGCTAACACCTAAGCGACTGCTATCGCTCGTTTTGTGGTTGAAACTAACGAAATATCACATAAATTCGAGACGCAAGGCTATTTTTGGTTTGCCAACAGCGTATTTCTTTCCATGACTGCAATGAATCCGAAAGTAGCGATAGACCGTGTTGAAGCAGAAGAAAATTTCTTCCTGTTCGATACTACCGGTCAGACATACGTCCCAATATACGAGCCACTTACCAGAGAACCACGTATGCGCATTCCTGCCTTTAGCGAGATAGGGATACATGCACAGTGTCTTTAATATGCGACAGACAAGTTGACCTCGCCCTTTTCGTGGCGGTACTTGTTTTAGACTATTATCCAAGTACGTAGCTACGTAGCAGCTACCTACTCCGCGGTTACTGCCAGAGAATTTATAATAACCAAGCTATGGAGTTACCACGAGACCGTGCCACGCTCATCGTCGCGAACAGCCACGCCGTGTGCCATCTTTGACCATATTCTATATCCAACATGCTGTACCGACAAATATATGCGATCCATTCGAATGACAAGGTGCTAACTTCGAACAGGAATTAGAAAAACACAAAGCTAGTATAACTAGAAATTATAAGTAGATGCAGAAGATTCTTTGTAAGATTCGCGAATTATTCGGTGAGCTGAACGTGGTATATCCTTAAATGGATCTTGATAATATCGTTTATTGATGAGCAGATGTAACATTAGGATTAAAGTTGTTCAGTTTCCTTTATTCGATGTATGAGATAATTCTTTGTAGCTCAAGCAATTTATATTTTGTTCTGAGTGGCTTGTAAAGAATAAATTGGTTCGAAAATCTGCTCGTAATTTCTGTTTATTGTATTTCTATTACTTATTGATGTTGTAACCATTAGTATATCTACAAGTTAAATTATAACATAAAAAAATAAACTTTATATATATTGGAATCGAAAAGAATTAAGCTCCGGATTGATATAGGCATGCAATTAAAATTATCGTTTTTAGTAACAATGATTACACATTCGTTGCATATTTCACACATTTACTGCTACATTCATTAAAAGTTACGCTTTTTATTTCACTTGACCTCTTTTAATTCGTAATATCCTTTATATCCTTTTAATCGAAGATGCTCAAGGATGGATGATGCTCACGATTAGCGCCTATAGGCGACTTATAAATGCACAGAAATGGAATTTATATTGGACAATATCCATAAAAAGCATCGACTAGGTATTAAAAGTAAAATTAATAGAGGATACAGATTCGGCCATCACTGTCAACATAAATTACCACATCACGCAATTCAGTATTAAGAAAACAATTCTATGGAATGTTATTTCGGTTTTAGTGCATGTTAACCAGCAAAATACATAATAAATCCGGATAATAAATGGATAATAAGAGCTAGTAAAGCCGATAGTTATAGCCAGGCTATTAGTAGCGTCTATTCTGTTCAGCACATGATCGAGCAGACGGTAGGTAAGAAGGATTATAGCAAAATCAGATAACCCAAGAGGAAGCAGAGATTGGAAGAAAACATTAATGCAAAGAACCGTTGACGGTGTGAAACTACGATGAAAACGATAATACGAAGGCGACTCATGCTAGGATTAGATGCTGATGGATTCTATAACCTCGGTCGTTTATTCGGCTATTCAAGAACTGGCCGTCTCTTCTAAACATATGTCATATAGCAAACGACGTTGTAAGTTCCTCCGGTGTACTTTGTGCTATAAACCATGCCCCATAATACTCTTTTCACCATTCTCTCTTTTCTTCATTGGATTATCTACGCGACGCGGCCGGTTTAGCAGCTGGTCTAGCTACTCTTACTGCTCTGTTACTCTTACTGCTATGAGCCACTGAATCTCTATTAGATAGGTCTGTCAACATGTTATATTTCAAGTGACGATGCAGATACTTAGAAAACTCTCGATCTATATTTGTAACCCATTTTCAATATCCTTCTTTCTTCTATTGGTACATCTTCGTATTCTATATCATTGTTTGTGAGACTGGAAAGTATTCTTCAGACGTCATGACTCATTAAAATTATTTATAGATTTTATTACCTTGAAGTATAATTGTTTATTTCTTGATAATTGAACGATTAGATTCTGTAGATATTTATTGTTTTTCTATCTGTTTCTGTACGAAGTGATTATTGAAAATATTTATTACCTTGTGTTGACGTAATAAATGAGCATCAATTAAATGACATAATCGCATTGTGCGGCAAGACGACTGTCAGCCATCTGCCGGTTCGATAATCAAGACGAATGCGTATTCGTTGTCATGGAAGATTCTCCTATGATGCATGTCCTCTGGTGAATCTGAGGCAAGCCCTTTGTAAATTGCTCATTGTGGTACGCAAGTCTATTAGTATGAAAGTATTACAACGTAATTTATGAATTGTCGTAGTCATATTTTATCTCATAAAACCAATTTTCCTTATGAATATTAATTTCTATATCTTATATTACTTACGTAGATAGCCTTACTTAGTAGCAATTCTAAACATTATGTATCTACTATACGAATCATAATGAATCGTATCGAAAACTGAAGCACTGTATGAGAAATATTTAATTTTGTTAAAACAAATTCAATTTATAATCATCGAACAGCATGTAAACATTCCATTATGATAGTTATATGGAATATAAACATAAAAAATGATCGATTAAATAGAAATAAAATAATGAAATAAACAGTGAAGAATCAAATATATTGATCGTAATTGCCAATCCATGAATGCGTAAAGCTTCTATAAAATTCGCTACAAATAACGTTTCTAATAATAACAATAATAATAACAACTTCTGAAATACGTTAGAAAACCTTTAGAAAAAATGTACCTATCAAACGAACATAATCTTCACACGATTAAAATCTGATAATTGGTTGTCGCAAATTGCTACTTTGTCCAATGACACTCCGCGTGTGTATATCACCCTAAACATTATCCTCTGAGCTCAGGGACGAAAATCAGATTAGAACGGTAGCTGGACGATTTAATTAAAGGATCGAATGGCAGTAAAGTCGAAACAGACTCTTGACCTCGCGGTTGAGTGTTGGAACGACCAGACAGGGGCGAAAGCGTTGGCGTCTGCGCAAAGAGGAACAAATCGGCGGCAGTTGAAACAGTTGCACGCAGCAAGCTAGACAAATATGTGTATCTACGTATCTACGTATCTCCGTTGGAAATGCCCATTATCGGCAGATTAAACGGTACAATTTCAGATCTCGAGTGGTACTTGAGCCTCGATTCGCCGATTTATGTCGACTGTCGTATTAAACGATCGTACCGAGCTCTACGCAGTATCGTCTGTGACCGATGAAAAACCGACGGATCGTTTCGATGAAATCGTATACACCGGGGCCAGTAAATGCCTAATCGATCCTAAAGAAGAAAAAAGGCAAACAAGAAAGGACAAAAGAGGTGGGAAACACCGGAAGCATTGCTTTTACGACCCTTTTCAGTCGCATTAGTCGCATGACAGCATGTTACACACTGTACGCTGGCTAATTATTAATGTTACGGTTATTACTGCCGCATTCGCCGCGGTTATGAGCCATAAAATAACGTTTTATCGATACGCAGAACGTGTTTCACAGGAATAGTTGATTGATCCTCTTACCGCTTTTAAATGCCGGCGACCCATGCCTAATGAAAAGTAACGTGTTTAGCAGGATACGTTGCATCAAAATTGAAAAAATATACATCTAGATATTAATAATCCATCACTTTGGTTTAATTGATTTTAGTTTCTAGCTGATCGACATATTGCTTTGTCAATGAAGTGGAAACGTTGAAGATACACGCAGCAGGATTTCTGGATATTTCGAAAATGTATATATATTGAATCTTTCTGTAGTTTTGAGGTATTTGGAAATAACTATTTTTGCAAATAAAATATACAATTTTTGATAAATTATTGGTATAACCTCTGCATTTTTTCTATAGAACGATTTATATATAAGTGCTTCTAAAAAGTCACACACCAAGCAATATACTGCAAAGTTAAAGTTTATAATAAAAAACGGGGATAATTTATAGAGCAATTAGTTCAAATATAACAATAAATAGGATGTCTTCCTTTACCCTTCATACGGATATCATACAACACCGAGTACACATTAATCGAGGAAACTATAATTGAATTTGAAAGATATTGCGAAAGGCTATAATAATTTTTACACACTTAATATTAATCTTACTCAGTTCATACGTGCAATATTTCCACGTGTAACACTTTCGCCAAGACAAATAATTAATTTTGTCTAATTTCCCAATATTCCAAACTAACGCTGAAACCAAACTTATCTCATAAACGAAATCATCCATAGAAGCATACTGTAATCATTTAAGATAACAGTACATGCCATAACAGTACTCGCAACACCATGCGTTATTTCACTGCTAAATTTGTTAAAAATTCCGCTATGAATTTCATCCACGCCTTTCAATTACTGTCGTCATTACATGATTTACGATTCGGGTATTGAAATAACGAAGCGATTTCTCAATCAACGCCAGAATTATAAAATCAACATTAACCTCTGTTGTTTAAAAAATTACTACGTAATGCTATCACGCCATAATATTCGTACAATGAACGACCCGAATCTTTTTCGGCCATTGTGCCCGAGCCGTTCGATTTAAAAGTTTCACGCTGATAGATGTTATTAGCTGGAGGCCCGTGTTCATCCATTACCAGCTTTCATAGACGGAAATTTATTCGTCATCTCTACCTTCTTGACTCGGTCCCTCGCAAGCTCCGCTACTTGGAATATGAGAGCCACGTATAGTCGCACCTTCTTACAGGCAGGGCAAGAGAAAAACCTGGAATTAATATTTCTTTCTGCGCCCCCACCCTATCTACCCCTATCCACTCTTTTCCTCTTCGCTCGTTTTCTAAGGCGGATTCTCCGAGAAACTGTGAAAAGAATTTAAATTCCGTAGCCTGACTTCTTATAACGGCTGGTACGAAGGCTATGTGTCATATTAAAAAGTTCAGCGGAGGTCTTCCGCTGACGTTTATTTCTTAGACCTGGTGATAATACGACGCCAGAATTTTCATGGCTTTATCGCTGGTTTGACTTGGCCAGGTGTCTAACCAACCGCGAGATTATAATTCATGTAAAACCATCGAAGATACCTGGATTCGTGAGACTCGTCATTAGATCGTCATAAGATGCAGAGGATACTATTTATTCCTTAATCCGACCGTGAAACAATAACTCGCTTTCCTTTCCTTCGTAGTATACGCAGTGGAAAGGAGATCACAAGGAAAGGATTTAAACAGACTATGACGAGTGAAAATGGTTTCACTATTGTTGTGTCAGAATTCAATCTTGCTATACACAGTGTGTTGAGGTTAGCTAAGAATAGTTAAATGTGTCAAAAAATATGAATGAAACGAAAATGTTCTTAATAAAAATTGTACGATATCGATGATCTCGATGTAAAGCTATCCAAAGAATGGAGAACCAAAGCAATTTTCCGATATTTTCAGCAGAAAGTAAAAGAATTGTTAAATAAAATATAGACATTTTCTTAACACACGCTGCAACTAAGAAAACCTATCAATTCATTATGTTTCTGTCCTTTGAATCAACTTTACGACACATCAATAATTCAAACCCAATATCTATTTTATCAACACACTTAACATCTATCATCGTTACGTGATTCCTTCCAAGTTCTGGTCTATCAATTAATCACGTAATACAATTTATTGGAGATAGATAATTCACTTGTATTTGGATCTAACGTAGAACAGATTAAAATAAATGTTCTTCTCATTGCATTGCAACACGTGTAGATAAGACTAGTTAATGCAGCTAGAACACACTTCAAATAGACGTGATCGCTGGAAGGCAGTAGCGATTTTCATGGGGCTGATGCACGCATACCATTTCAATATTCACAAGCGTTTCGCGTCTCGCGTGCGATATTGCTAACTGTATTGCACGTGTCATTATAGTAGCACTAATAACTTACTGTAATGGTATTACGTGCCGTTCGGTATATTACTTGGAATGTCTTTATGTGAGAGCTATCCGCGTGAAACGAGGTGTATGATCTATTCTTCGAATAAATCGATCCTCAAATAGACGGATATATCCAAGACATATTGAACACTTTACCATTAGAATCTGAAATTTCAAACCAGTGTGGTTTTATTTATGGAGCTATCTGAAATCAATGGCTTCAAAAGAATGAAAGTTATGTTACAAGTACAGCGATCAATTTTAGGAAAGTTACTGTAGTAGAGTTGTTCAAAATATACACAATGTATTTCGTCATTCTTGTTACATTATCACATGATTTTACTTTCTTTAGAAATATACTTGTTTTATTTATTTAATATCATTTTTAATTGGAATATTTTTGTGTCTGTTTCAGAACTGGTTCAGAAGAGCCAACTATTGCGTTAATATTGGTAAGTAAACTATTTTATGTTTGATCGAAATTAATTTGCAATTGGATGATCATTACCAATAAACTAACAATAATTAGTTTAACGGAGCTAATAATATACGAATATTATGAAATATACTTTAAAATAAATGACAAATGCTAATGATAAACGCTATGCAAGCGTAAAAATAATAAATATTCATACGTTGCTAATGCATCGATCATTATTTGCCTTCTAAATTATTTACATTTTAATATTGTGCATAACTTATTGATAATTCATAACCTATTTCTTCAAAATAGTCAGTGATTTTAATACTCAAATAGTTGTCAGTGGTAAAACAATATATTTTGTGATAAATTAATAATTATGGTTTTAACATCCGCAATTCATTGAACATAAAATCACTAGATAATAATGTAAATCATTTGTCTTTTATAAAAAAAATCATATTTATTATTACAAAAATTATAATCGCAAAAACACGTTTCAACCACAGAATAAAATCAACATATCACAACATTATTAGGTATGTAGCGGCACATGATTCAATGGAAGATTTGAATCGGGAGAGATACATATTGTTGTGCTTTGGAGTGTCAACATTGTGTACGGTTTGCAAGGTTTAAAGGTAAACGAACTCCTGACGAAACATTATCGCCGTTATTTGTGATTGTCAACCGGAGTTACATTTGTACTTTTTACAATACCACCGGTCGATACAAATAGACGAACATGCTCTCTAGGACAATCATTATAGCGGATCAATATAGCGAGTCATACAGTCGAATAGCGTAGAGTTGATCAGTAGCATTGAGCGAGCGACGATTTCGACCGGCATATACTATCTCTGCACTTGTATTTAAAGTGATTTTAATATACACTGACCATTAAAATTTTTAATAAACCAACCAACACGTATAATAATAAACCAGCTTAGGTATAAAACTAAAATTAACTGAAGAACGAAATCAATTCAAATTCTTAAAATTTTTAGTTACATCACTATAATTTTTAACCTTTCGTATATTTGTTATCTCTGTTCCTTTCAGATGCAATTATTAAAGTTGAAAAATTTAATATCAGTGCCCTGTAACGTTTCGTCGTAAAGATAAATGATAAAGAAGACTCGTAATAAGCAGTTGGTGGTTTCTTCAACCTACGACTCTTCTTTGTTCTCTGTCGTGTCAACGCGAACTTACATCTTCTTTTCTCAAAATAAAGAAACGCTTTATCGCGACAGTAACTAAAGGGAATTTCTGTCATCCGGTGCGACATCTTGACATATGACTCCTTAAAGTTTACTCGCACGAAAGTGCAGTTTAGATTTCTCTCCCGACGCGAAGTCTCCTGACAGTCGTTGCAGTCCTTTCACCCGAACGGATTCACGTTATTCATTTTCTCATTCAATGGCTTTATACATTTGACATCCTATCGTCCACAAACTGTCAATAGCCATAAACCGAACTATTTCAAATGGCCAAGCGAATGGAACCAATAAATGATGTGTTAATATCTTCATCGTAATAAAAATTGATGAAAAAATATATATTAATATTTCTTTTTTCTTCAACCATTTAGTTTAGAATATATATGCATATTATAGCCATTGAACAATCAAAATCATATTTTAACAACACTTATTCGAGATATAAATATTCAAATGTTTCTATACATCGCCAATTTATTCCACGGACAACAGATCTTACAAAGCGGATTGTTATATCTAATATAATAAATGTATTATAATTCAATTAAATTGACATTCAAATAGGATTGTTTTTTAACGTACAATGACTGACAAAAGAGTTTAAAATCGATACTCGTGTAACTCTATGAATGCTGGTAATCTTCATACTAAATATTTTTGTCATGTTAATAACGTTTAATTATTCTAAGATGTATATTATATCTGTTGACAAATAAATTCATTTTTTGATAGTAAAATAAAATTATCTTATAGAGTGACAGGGCATGTACATTTCTAAGGATATTCTATACGATTTGCTATAATTTTTTCTTCTATCTATTCTTCTAATAGTCTCTAACACTTCCTACTGCTAGTGTGACTATTTCACTGACGAATTAAATTGCTTGCAGCGTAAATTAGCGGAGATGTTAGATTGGTTTGATTTCAAGATATGCAAGGGGCTAGTGATTCAGACGTTTCAACGATAAACCAAGTTATAGGATACGTAGCGTGTATAAATGCCACGTAAGCGTGCCACGCACGCTTCGATTGGCCCGAGTCGATACACGAGGAATTGTCAATTTGCTCCTTTTAATGAGGATTCAACTCGATTATGTAGGATGGGTCCGTTCCGCGAATGTAATCGATTTATTTGATCGTTGATCGAGTTTCCAGAATAATTACGCCACTGACAATTAGATATCAACCATGCATTAACGAATCATCAGCTTCTCTGGCTTTTGTTCGAGTAAAACGAAAACTTTTCTGCCTGCCACCGTTTAATGACGATTCGATGAAGTATCTTTGCTTTTAATAAATTATCAAAATAGTGAAAAATACTTTAGGACAATCTGAATTTTTTTAAATGAAGAAAGTACATTTTTTAAAATAAAGTATCCTGACAAAAAGTACCAATGACAATTATCACATAAAACATGAACAACATTATATGTATGTACGAATTAAAATTAAATAGTCTAATTTAAATCTCATTTAAACTATAGTAACTACTTATGATCACAATTATACCAGTTAGTAGCTAAATACCAAAAGAGTGTTAGTATAATTCCAGTAAGATTGCTGTTTATACTAATAAATCTCAAAATGATGTCCATTAGCGATGGTACGTTGTCTGAAAAGAGCAATCACGGATTGTGATGGTGTTTCGATTATTGCCAGAGTAATAACAACGTAAGCTCTAATTATTTGATCCATTATGTCTTCTAGAATGATAGGTTATTGTCGGTAAACATCTTCTTTTAAATTTTCCCCGCAGAAAGAAGTCTAATAGTCTCAGATCTGGTGCTTGCCATAATATACGTCCATTACGTCCGATCCAATCATAAACACGTGATTTGATAAACGTAACAGTACATTCAACGTTTACCAACCTAACGCTTCATGAAGCTGTGATAAATCGAATAATTAGAGCTCGTGCTGTTATTACGCGAGAAATAATCGAAAGAGCATCACGATTCTCGTTTTACACGATCTATTAACCACGATGAAAAATCATCTAGAACTCTTAATAACGTGAACAGCAAGTTCTCTCTTCATCCTAACACAGTTTTGGAGTTCGATCATCTCTTTTACAAGTGAAATTATCACATTCATATTTTTCACATGACTTAAAACTACATACGTTTACTCATGATTGGCTAATAAATTAGTCTTTAAAAGGAATTATCGCCTATAAAATTAGGACAATAGACCACTAGTTATAGCCGTGATAATCGATGGTAAGAATAGATACCGAGAGATAAATTCCTCGGAGATATTACTTCATAAAAGTGAAATTAAATATTCAATTGATACACCGATACGCGTTCACGGTAAATATTCTTCTTTCGTGTTTCGTGATGCGATCGAAACGTCAATATATGCTCGATTACGTTCGTAATAATGCAGGCAATTAAATTATATTTACTTTCAATTTATATCGTTTACAGTTCAACCGACTCCCGGCAATCAAACTTGTCCTGTACCTCAATTACCCCGCGTTTGGCAGCTGCTGTACAAGTGCGTTCGTTAAACAGTGATTACCATGCAGCATATGTATGTTAATAATAAAAGTAAAACATTAATTTGAATGATGGCCGTACCTACGTTTATCCGTAAGATCGTAAATCAGTGATAACGGCATCACCTGCAAATAAATTTTTATCCTCCTATTTAGCAATTAATTGTAAATTATAACTGTCATAAATTTTCCTTTTGTACAGTCTATAGCAATACGTTAAACCAGTTGTTATTAGTCTTTTATGCTTTTTATTAAAAGCTGATAAAATCATTAAAAGATACTTATTATATTATATTTAGATGCTCCCGATTATTGAACTGAAATATACATTTATAGCATTCATAGAATATATAAGAAATACGATAATTAGTAAATGAAAATTCTGCACTCTTTATAAAATTGTAGATATTAGTACGTTTAAAATATTCTAGAGATATATGGCAAGATTCCTACGACCGCATTTTATTACATTAAGTTCTAATTAACTACACAACGTACTAACGTAAGCCACAATTATTTTCTATTTAAAGTATAACTGTTTCGTCCATAAAACGTACACGCTGTACCGTGAACGAAAAATCAACTTAATATCTGATTCATTCCCAGAAAGTTTCCATTTCGTATCACTAATGGACACATTATACCTTGAAAATGGCTCTTCGATTTAATTTCTAATTACTGTCGCGCCCATTAGTCGAAATAATCATTAGCTTATCGGTGTCATTCGTAACTGCCACGCTGTAGCGCTCAACATTCTCGTTTGCACCACTGCTCGAAGAAGAATTAGAGACGATTATAACGCGAGAGTTTAATGTTATACCAACTAGCATACGACAGCTGTACATATACATATATAGAGGTAGAATAAGATAAGAGAAATGAGGGCAGGAGGATTGGCTGGTTAGCGAATAAGGGTAGAAAAAATCGTAGAAGAAAACGAAAATCGGAACAGTGGCAAGAAAAAGATGGACGTGGAGAAGCGGTTCTGAACATCTCGTTTCCACCTGGCCAAAGATATCTCGAGTGGCTGTGTAACGCGGTAGGACGGCACGTAATTAACGCCTCATGTAGATGGTATCGTGTTGTGGACGATCCGCGTGACGACCAGTGATGTACGGTCTCAGTGCTGTAATGGAATATTATTATCAGTCAGCATCAACTCGTTGAGGTTGAATTAGCGACGGCGAAGGCACGTTGTTGGCAACGAAACGACGCTTCGAATTGCCTGATCCGAGTAAACTGACCAACGACGATAGCCGATGGTCCGTCGATGCAGCCGTGCGTTGCAAGCTACCACGCAACAGTGAATGGTTCCTTGGAAGCTAACCGCCAGAGACAAGCCAATTCATCTCGGAACTTTCGCTGTCCAGGTGCTCGATCATCCAGCAAGCGAGCGAAATACTGCATTCTGGAGATAGCCAGACTCGCGGAAGTGACTAAGGGATGAAGAATCTTAACGGGACTAGCGAGCGTGCCGATCCGTTCCAACAGAAAACAGGATTACTCCCGAGAGATATTGAATTTGGCGTGCACTGGGCGAAATGATGCACGACATTGAACCACTCGATGAGCAGAGGAGGGGCAGGGGGTCTTTGGCGATGAGAGAAGAAAGTTTCCGATTAAGAAACTAGGAAATTATCAAACTTTGTTTTGACGAACTTCATTCTATCAGATCGATCTGCTTACCTTGTTATGCAGTTCTTTTTTCATCTTTCTTTCTTTCTTCATTTTTTTTTTTTTTTTTTTAACGAGCCTCAAGTTTCAAACTTAATTACGGACCCCGGCGCGACAGTAATTTCAAAACAATTTAACAAGCTCGCCTTGAAAACTTTATCTAGGACAATCGGCATAAAGGGCTCGGTATTGCCCAGCTTCTGGAGTTCCATGGCGAAGACGTTCGACGACGCGATGAAGACAATGGCTGAGCAGAAGATCGTTCTCCTCCCTCGAGAGAAACGAGGAATGAGAAAACGGCGGAAAGATCCGAGGCAGCCATTGTGCGAAAACTCGCTGTCGAACTTTGTTGACTTCTTAAAAAGTCGTAAAAGACGGGCCGAAGGTTCTGTCCACAACTGACGAGGATGTCCTTTCCGACACCCATCCACGTTGCCTGGAAAATTGACGTCGAGGACGTTTTTCCAGCCTCGTTTTTGTCACGCTGTCCGATGCGCTTTAACGTACCCCCCATTCCTCCTCTTTCCGCTGTCTTCTTTCATTCAGCCGGTCTCCATCTTTTATTACGATTGCTTCTTCGAGCATGATTGATAGGTTTGCATCTAAACGCGTTTCTTAGCTCCAACAAATTGATTACCTAGACGAGCTCCACGTTTTTCTTTCTTTCTTCGACCGATAATCCGAACTTGAAATCCCGCCTTCGTGATTTATACGAAGATTTAGCTACTCCGCACACCGAGATACCATTTTCTTGAAACATTCTAGATATATTCCTACTCCGATTCTTATGTGTCCTTTTTAGGTCGAATAGTTTTAGTTCCTCTTTTATTAGATTTTGCAATCTTCCTTGAGGTTTATATATAACTTCTCATAAAATTCGAAGATATTATTTGAATGTATTAATAACAAAGAATAATGCAATGCATGCTGCTTGAACTTATTTCATATTTAGATTGATTGTAATTAATGGCAACAGAATTATACTCACGTTGCTTAAATTTATTTATAAAGAGGTTTGCAAGATTTAAATATAAGATTACTTATCTAATATAAATATTTGAGAAATTACTAAGAAAATTACACGTTATAGACTCAATACGGAACAACATTTTTAAGGATCAGAACTTGTTCACCACAGTTTCCTTATAAGAAAACGATACTCTTATTTTTACTGCGGACAATTACGAGACTTTAAAACCAGAAAATCAGAACACTTTCTCTCACCGCGATAAAATTTCAAGCGTCTAAAATTTCAAAGATCGAGCTCGATGTTATCTTTTACTCATCATCGCTCAAAGAGAAGTTCGTTCGACTAACGGTTTCGTATAGAGATTGTAGCGTGTCGAAAGCAGAAACGGCATCACGCCAGGGCGAAATTACAGAGAAGTGCCGTTGGATGCACAGCGAAGAGGAACTGCGACAAATCCAATTTTACTGCGATCAGCGCACGGTTCTGTAGCGGAATTTCGAGAAGTATAGACGATTTGCATCGTTGGTCACCATGGCGGATAAGTGTTGCGGTCAATGGATGATCGTCAGGACGCTTTTGATTAGCACAAACGAAAGTGAAGAAGTTCTAATCTGTGGTCGGCGCACGTCAGCCAATTAGAGTTCGCCGCGGATAGCTCATCGAAGTTAGATTGCCAAGACTCTCTGGCAAACTTAATGAGGAGATTTATATGATTTCCACGTCGAATAATCCTGTTTCGCCTCGGATCGCGTCTCTTCCGGATGGAATTCCAAATCGTAGGCCAAAACGTAAGAGCTACCTTCCTTTGAAGGGAACTAGACTTCAGTGAATCCCTGTTTGTTTCGTCAGCCGCAAATTGTTATCTCTTGCGATTAAAAATTAAAGGGATTCCAGCTATTATGAGCTATTCTAGTTGCTATAATATATATTCAGCTATAACTCCATTTTTCAACAATTTCTATTATTTCGAGTAAATAAATAGATACTCAATTTTTGAGATTCAAATTGTTCTTTAAATGTGAATTCATGTGAGTTTGTTATCGATGTCAACTAATTTTCTTTGAATATTATGGCCCTCCTTTATCTAGATCAGTTAAACGTTACCCAATCCGAATTCACTCTATTATAAAACCAAAAATCATTTTACGTAGTTTCATAGTGTCTTATAGTTTATAAATAAAGCTTGGTCCTTTTTGCAACTCAAGCATTATATTATCCTTTAAAGTGGGGCTGTCTTATTGCTGTTAACCATTCAATTCCTAAAGTCTGTACCACATTAAAAATACATAGAATATAATATTTATTCCTTAATCTTGCCCTTTTGATAATTTCACCTCTAAATGTTTTTGCATACATCTTCCAGTATATACCAAACTACTAAACTAAACTTATAGTTTGCTGAACTATTCGCTTCCTCTCTGACGAGAAAATAGTGGCTTAGAAAGTTCGACGCTACTATCACTGATTGTTTGAACGCGCGAACAAAATGCTCACGGGCTCTTCGTACAATATAGCAGGATTGTCGCTTTGTTTATAATTATTCAGCCTAAATATGTATGACTGAGTGCACGTCGCTTTCACGTGAGTGGTTATGCGCTCGTGCCTCGCTGAATATTTATACCTCGCATAGATATCCAGGCCACAAGACGGAAGATGAAGCGAATCGAAACGGAATAGCGAATGGCTCGGAAGAATTCTATCATCATGGCCCGTTGTATCAAAACGAAATAAAGAGGAATCCTTTAAGGTGAATAGACCAATCTTTTATTTCCTTGTTCGGCTTGCCTGTTTTCCCTCTCGATACGATCAGGATCAAAAAGACGAGAGGATCCTTTATTGCAAAGAAAGGAGAAATTAATCCGAAAGGAGAAGGAGGCAGAGCATAACCGTTTATCTTTTATTGGCCGCGTACTCGTCAAACGAGAATAGTCAACGCAATTTTGGGGCCGAAATATTACGAAGGCTAAAAGTTACTTCCCTCTACAAAGCTCTTTGACTCGGCACACAATAACTGTTCCTCAGAACGCTTTATTGTCGTATTATCTAGCCTTCGAGAAGTTTATCCCAGTTAGAAGTTTCCTCGTGAAAAATTGGCATTATTGAGACTTGTCCTCTAATTGCTCCACTCTCTTCGAAGGTAACCGAGTGTCTGATCCCAATCTAGCCAAAGTTGACACGAAGCATGTAATTATCCGTTCCCTCGAGGTGTTCATTCTCTAACCACGTTTTATCGAGTCTACGGGGATACGGTATCTCTCAAGATCGAAATGAAAAGATTTAACGTGCTCCAGGGGCAAGGAAAAGACCAATGAAACGACCTCGCCGAGGCGAGAAGAGACCCAACGTTTCAAACGAAACGAAACGAAAGGAGAAGAGCTACTTGCATTCCTTCACGCTTATTGGTTTCATCAGATTGCTTTGCTTCTATTAGGTGATGTTTATACGTATACCACGTACCGCCGACACGTTCTCTAATACTCGGAAGAACATCAAACAAATGGAACGGCGCACTTATTTTACGTTCTGTCATTTTATTTTACCTCAAAGCCTCGCGGAAATCTATATATTCCTTTCGCTGATACTCGATCTCCATTATGTAACAGAGACACCAGTCTGCGTTAATATTTATAAATTCGTCATCTTGCATAAGTAGACCTCATATCCCTGTGTTTGCAGACCATAAATAGAACCGCAGACAGAACTATAGACACGTATTGCATAACATCTTTCAGACGTATTATCTTAGCTTTATCGTAGTTCAATATTTTCTAATAGTAACTGGTAACAGTTCGAATCGAGAGAAAATTCTGGCTCATCCGTTAATATTGGCTACTGTTTACACAGTATAGCATGAACAATCGCTAGTGGCTACTCTATGACGTCGAAGCTGCATGGAAGGAAAGAAAAAGAGGGCTAGCACGGGATAAAGAGGGTGGACATTGGATATCGCCCCGGGGTACTGCTAACAAACCTCAAAATGTAATAAAAGCCAGATTCTCGGTATATGAGTATGGGTCAGTGTAGGTGTGTTTTCCTTAGCAATATCCAAGCAACATCGTTCGTCCACGTTCTGATCCCAGAAATAAGTATCATATTCGATACCTACGAAGGAGGAGGATGGTTAAGAAATGAAAATCTGTCAAAGACACAATGAAACGTTGTATAGGTAAATGTATAGTCGTGCACCAACAGTTGCTTTCGAAAGTATCGTATCGTAGGAGTTGACAGTCAGATACTTAAGTAGATTCAGTCAGCAAAAGATCGACACTAACTGGAATAAATTTGTTCCGATAAATAGAATTCTACCGTATAAAATTTTCTCCTATGCTTGGAAATTATGTACGTACATTTTTCTTCGTCGCTTAAAGATTATGTATGTACAATACATATGTAGATTATATAAAAATTGGAAACGTCTTGTACTATCAGATATTATCTCATAAGTAGTGCGATTTTTAGAAAGCTGAGTGTGAAATTTAAGAACTGTCTTATTATAGCGATAATAAAATTTCCAAATTTTCTATGATAGACATCCAAATACTTTCGTGAGCCACAGTACAACAACGTTAGATGATTGTATAGATGTCTATTACATACAGAGACACATATGTACGTGCGTATGTTTGCGTGGCAAGTTAGAGACATTCGTTCTCGTTATTGATCACCATCCATCCTGTGGCCAAGGGTTTTCGAGAAAGGGTACGTTGACTGACGGGGAAAGGGAGGAGTAAACGTCCATTGTATCGTGGTCAGCCGCCGGAATATTACTGGCAAAACTGCCTACTGAGTTTACTCTTTGCCTATGGAGGCCGATCGATAACTACAATCTGCGGTCACCGTTAACGACGAAGGTCAATACTGACAACGAACACGAGTTACAACAATGACGAGGCACGGGACCCGCAATGATGACACCCATGAACTCGACGAGTATAATAATCCGTAAATTACGCGTTTAACAGGCTGTCGTCATCACGCGAACATTTCACCGAGATTTTACATGGCTCACGTACCTGCCTGCATTTCTTGTTTCATGTCCTTCATTCACGCGTCAACACGTGATTAGCCTTCATTTCTTTTCTATTGCTTTTTTTTATGTTTACGCTCGTTTTCTTACTTTTGAATATTTTTGGCAACTTTTTGGGTTTTGGAAACTATTAGAGTAAACAATAACATTATTTGAATTAATTAAGTACGAATATATAATTCAGTGACGAAAATTATGTTTATATGTCAATATGAAAGATGACAATAAATTATACTTTGCCTTTTAATCTGCATTTTCAACGATGATGCTTTGAATGATGTAAAATATTTCTTTTTTTTATGAAATGTCAAATTACATATTTTTTTAAATTATTAATTCCGAAAGATTATATTTTTGCATTTGATTTACTCATATTCTTTGATTTAGATATTGATATCTAATAATGAACTCAAAATAACGAGGCGATTGAACAGTAATATATTCCATATTCCATATTTATATTCCATTATTTTCTATTATCGAATAATATTATTCGAATAAGAGATGTTCAAATAATAAAGATTCGGTTATTCCTTTGTTTTATATAATTTTTCCGCAGACCTGCTCAGGATTAACTAATCATTCAGGTTTCCAAAATGATTTTACTTTAATCATCTACCGTGAGTAATTTTATTCGCATAAAGCTATCACTACGAAGAAAGGCTCATATGATCCAAACTCGAATATCCGGAGCGGAAGTGTAACATTCGTACACGTGGATAGAGGAGAGACCGATAACGAAGCTTCAACACTTTAAAACTTTAGTAAAGTTACGTTGACACGAAAATTCGAGATCATCGTCGGAATATTCGCGATTAATGCGTTAGGGAATGAGATGATCATCTCGAGGACGTGTACATGAAATTCTAATACAGAATGATATCATAAACTTTTGCTACTAATTTACTCGTCTTCGATCATCATTATACGATCATAGAACAAGAGTGAATTTTCATCTAAAACGCAACGTTCATAATTTCGTCTTGCTTCATGTTCTTAAATACTCATCCAAAATTTATGAAAGAAGAGACATTTTCAAGAATGGCTTCAGGTTATGTTCCATTCTTTTATGAAGAACGTCGCGTTGTCTGCGCAAACAAGTCTTGAATAGCATAGTGTAGCATTGTGCCCTCTACGACGCTTCATCGGTCTTGTTTTCGTGTACTTACAATTGTAATACAGCGTACACCATTACCATATAATTATCAGTATTAGCAAGTTCACAAAGAGACGCATCATCGCGTTTTCGTTGCATACGCACCTTGCATAGTATTTCCTCGCAATAGAAATGTGGAAGAAAAAGCGAATATAATATTTCAGCGGAAGGTATCAATAATCTAAAAAGATAAGTTAGCACACACAACCAGCGATTATCCAGGAATATTAAAGTGTACCTACATATCGTATTTATATTGAAAAAAAATTAAATTTTATGTATCAAATTAAACGTACGAATCTATTTATCCTATATGATAAGAATGTTGCAAAAAATTCTCAAAAACCTAATCTAAACCTATCGTATAACGAACTGAAACTACATAAAAGATATTATTCTACAGGAGATTTTCTTCTTTACAATATTCAACGAGCTGATTTTTACGAATTCAGTTATTTTTATTTATCAAAAACAGCAGTAAATATTAAACGATATGAAATATTATATGATTAAAATACTTAGGATGTACCGAGAAATAATATTCTGAGGAAAAAAGTTAATTGCACCAACCTGGTGTCTAATGAATCACGTTCCACACGTTATACATTACAGCTCCTTCAGAAAGTTGCCGAAGGAATTTCAGATACACTGAACAGTTAAGTTCTTCGACCGACTGGAACCGGTAGGAAGTCGTTCATATGGATCCAAGTACGTTGTAATTACGAGTCGGACCAGTAAACAGGATCTTGCTCAGCTTTGTGGAAAGGTGGTTTCAGGTAATGAGAGGAGGCTTTTATTCGAGAAAATGCACATGTTACGTAAGAATACGTTTCAAGTTCTAAGCAGGTGTTAGTTCGGCATAAACGTTGCTCTTATGATCAGTTCTAAATAAATCCATCGTTCTCTCCGGTGAATCGTAACCATCCACCGCAAGGATATTTCCGACAGAACGATTGTAAACGATGTACGAGCAAGATTCCCGAGCCAGAGTCGAACGAGTTTCAATATAGTCAGCCTCGCGGAAAAATACTGAAACCTATATTGTTAATCAGGCAAAAATTTCCGCGGTTACGCTGGCACGAACGAAGAGAGAAGAGCTTTGGACAAGTGCCAATCTAGCATCAAGGCGCATAGCCGCAGCCAAGAGCTGCCACGGACGAATTGGTACATGATGCTTTCACAGGCCAGGTCGTCGAAATCGCGTATTTTTTATTTTTTCTGCCCTGTTCTTTCGAAATCCATGGGCGCGAACTACGTTGAATTTCTCGTGTTTCCTCGACCAAAGAAAAAGAAGAAAAACGATCCTTTGAATATGGCACCAAGGGTTCTTCCGCGAAGAAGAAAATTTCCAACACTCCGCGAAGTTGAAATCTCCAACTACGGTAGAATTTCATTTATTTGAATCCATTGGGAACGAACAGTTCATGTAACTGGAGTTCATATAATATAATAGAAAGTCACTGATTCTTTCTCCTACTAGCGATTCTTTGTTCATATAACAGGAGTTCAGATTTAAATAAGCAGATTCAGACATCAGGAGTTCGTTCAATCAGACGGCAACTAAAATTTCCTACCAATGAATAGAGTCTTATTATACTTGCAATCTTTCGTTCATATAATAGAAGCTCGCGTTTAAAAAGTAGACTTAGACAGTAGTAGAACGTTTAGTCAGACATTAACTAAAAATTTCTCCGCATAAATGAAGTTCTACCATGTAAGTATACTTTCGCCTCTTCACTCTCCCGTCTGTCGTTCTACTGCTTCCTTCCGAACAACGGGATTTCGATTAAAAGAGGGAAGGCATCGGCAACTGAGGGTAGCGTATACTGCTATACCTAGTCATGAAACAATGTTGCTGTCGCGATTTTCCGTGTTCGATTAGCAAAGTCTCTCGTGCTTGGAGCTTGAAAGGTAAACGAGAACCTCCTATATACCTATCTCTGTATGCATCATCCGTTAGAAACCGCGACGCCGAGGTGAAAAGAGAATAGGATAAAACGATGGAAGAGGAAGGTCGAGGAAGGAGATCCTGGAGCCCTTCGGGAAGAAAGTGAAATACGTTACGATCTGTCTTAAGCCTCTCTTCCGCGGACGATACGTCGTGACTGCTCTCAATAATAGGACTCTCTTCGTGGCGCGGCAGCGGGTGGAATATAATACCGGCAAGCAAGTAGAGTGAGGGAAACATAAGATCGTCAAGAAACGAAGAGGGAGCTGGAAGAAGGAAGAGAGAAAGACGGAGGAACAGGAGATGAGACGAAGCTTTCCTCTGGGTACCGTTATTTCGCCAAGGTTCTTATTTACCTTTCTTTCCTTCTTGCCGTTCTTCCTTCTCCACACATCGTATATTTTCGGGGCGGAGGGCTCGATACCGACCCAACCACTTCGTGATCCACTGATCAACCTCGCGACGAGTCGTGAAACCTGGTCTTCCGGCGACTCACGTGGATGGAACGAGGATGCTTCGTGCCGTGCATACCGCGACTGCCCTTTGAACGATCTCACTACGTAACCTAATGAAAGCACTTCCGAAACTATTAGCTTATCCCAGAAGTAATGGCACATACGCGTAGGATAACTCACGGAAGTATTTCAATGCTTAGCATAGAACATTTTTACGCATATACTTGTATGTATTATATGAAACATTTTGAAATTTCATTGGCAGTGCGATGAGTAGGGTTTTTATACGTTTGTGGGAAATTTTGAATGTGCAAAAATGTGCAACAGAATGCATACAACAGTCTACGCATCAACGAAGTCTCAGTATCTGAGCGAAGAAACTTCAGTTGATTGAATCTGTTTAACCTAAACTCTTATCATATGAACAAAGATCATACGTAGCAGATAGAATCAGTGTGTAGACAGTTGTACGAACTGTCTGTGCAAATATATGGAGTTTTACTGTAAACGCTTTTCTATAAAGTTACATTCAAATAACGAACGCAGATCGAAATACGAGTCTCCAAAACATTCGGGTATTGTATTTTGAAACGGGAGTTAAAGCAATTTAAACAATAAATAATCTAAATAAACATCACGTAAATATATAGAGCGGAGACGATGGTTTTTAGTCTGGAATACAAAATCTATATTTCAATCTATGTTCAATATTTGCTTATAACTTCAAAAAGCGATTGCAACAAATATTTAAGTGACAGCTTTTCTCTATTTTCATTTGTAAATTACGCTCCTGTAGTTATAAAAACATTTCTACAGTCCTGTATAATTTTTTTTACAATCAGGTATACGGAACCGCGCGAGCCAACGGAACTTCTGATGAAACGACACTTTTTGCAGATTTTCAAGGTTTCGCACTTTTTCGTTCTTTCTCTCTCTCCCTCCCTCTCTCTCTCTCTTTCTCTTTCTCATACCAGCTCATCCTTTTATGTTTAAAAACTCGTCTTGATCGAGTATGTAGCTAACAAGTTTCTGACTCGACAGTTTACCGTATCTGTCTGCACAACTAACGAGGACAACCTAACAGCTCATGATTCTTGTTTCCTGTCTTACTTCGAACTATCATCGACCATGCAACACTCCCTCTATCCGGTGAATTTATGTAATTCTGCAAACGGTGTCTCGTTACGAGGCACGTGTAGGAAAGCTGACACGAAGGCGACGTTATAGCCACGTCGAGCCGATAGTTTCGGGCCAGTTCGATGTAGATATTGCTCGATAAATAGTCAGTGTATCCGCGACACGCGAAACACATAAACAACCGGACACGTCACCGCCACGAACACGTGAAATTGATCGTCACTTCGCGCCGCAAAATGTGAAACGCAGACCCTGTTGGTGCATCTCACGTCAAAATTAATAATGGCGATGGTTGAATTTCAAGAACGACGGATTATAGTATAGATCCGAGCGTGTACGTTTGTGGTCTGAAGCGAAAGCCACGCCTAATCAAAGCTAAGAGCTTTGGTGCCCAGGATATTCCGAGGTAAAGTGGCTTTGATTCTATAACATAGAAGCGCGGTGTTTCTGTTCTATGGGAATAATAATCCAATGAAGACTGACTTTGGTAAAATTTTATTGGGAGAAAATTCTAAAGAGTACTGTTGAATCCTACGTTGTTCGAATTAATTCTTACAGAACCATATTTTTCTTTCTTTCCTTTAGAAATTAATCCTCTTTTTATATATTAATAGGCTTTTGTTCATGAATAGGCTCTTGATCTACAGATCACTCGTTGAATTATGAAATTTATGTGGGTAGAAAGGATTAATAGAAAAAGAGTGTTTGAAGAAGCGAATTTTCAGAGTTCTATTGCATGATGATTTCATTATTAGTGGGAGAAGGTTTATTGAACTGGAAGTATTCTCTTATTATGTCAGAGTGATGTAAGTATTTCACGATTGTACATTTCCGTCTTTTAATAATGGTAACTATCCATTCTTCTGTACCGTGTTTTTTTTTTTAATGATGAAACTGCACTTTTACTATTCTCAAGTTCCTTGGTTGTCTCCTTTAGTCGCTGCAATTAGCAATACGCGTTTCCGTCTCCGTGTCATTAAACTGCCATATGCTATACAAACGGTCCCAGGTAGATTCAAAGAGAATAATCTAAGTAAATACAACGTACGGATAATTGAGTGTTCCAATTGTGAAATATTTAGATAACGGGATATCGTATAAGAAAGATTCTACTGCATTATCTTCGGAATACTTAACGTGATACTTAAAATTCATCTACAGTTATCCTAAATTTTTCATGTTCTCAAATTTATGTTGCGTATTATTTATCTATCGTTTGATATATTTTTACTTGTTACGATATAATGGCTACTCTTACTTACATACAACCATACTTCATTATCCTCGTAATAAATCAATTTTACTTGTATTAACATTTCTCATCTTTTCATCGAAACTACATCATTTTCGTTCTTTGAATATCATCTATCTAGAAAATATTGTTGCGATCGAAGTAGATCAGGTAATTCGAAAGACAAAAAGAACCAGACCAGACAATTATCATAAAAAGTATTATACAAGTATTCTGTTACGATTCTCTTTTTATCGCTACTATTAAGGATAAATAATACTATAAATAATAAGGATAAAAATCAAGAAAAATGGTAATAAAATAAAAAATTTCAACAATGTTAAATGTTGTTCAATACTAATATGATAAACGAATGTGACTATTGCTTGATGCTAGGTGTCGTCTGGTAGGTCCTTCCGGGGAACTTGCCTGTGCCAACGTGAAATGTCTCTTTTCGTCAGTTACAGTTCAAGGTTCACCGCGTGGCAAGGGAAACGTGTATATAATACCGAATTCGGTACACGAGCATGGGCGGAGTGAGATCGTAGATTCAACGAGTAACTAGCGCGCAGCTGGCGAGCCTTGCAAATTCACGATATTCGCGAATCGACGGAAGTTACCACGTATGTTCGGAAGGCGGGTTGGTTTAGGGGCACTTTGAACCAATGCCGAGGCTCTTGCCAAGCTCAGAGCCCAGCTTCCTCACTCCCATTCGACTCACGGTGAGGTTATTTCGGAATGGGAAAATTATTTCCCTCGGCATACAGGAACCTCCCTTGACGGGAGGAACAGCCGCAACTGATCTCGATGCCGCGTATTTCCGCTATATTTTAAATATGCCACGAGATCGGACCGAACGATACGCGTTCCAAACTTCCCACTGCCAAGTAGTCGGCTGGCTGCTTTACGCAACTGCTTCGACAAGTCGACAAGTATTGATCGTAGTTAAAATCGTAAAATAAATCTGATATCAGAGATATTAAGTAATATTTTGATGTCTATATTGTACTCAAAATTGATTTTGGTGCAGCTCTTTGTTAAAGCAGATGATATCTTTTAATTTGACGTGCATATTTAATATTCACAGTTTGTTTACTTTTCTCGAGTCATCTCTCTTTGCACGGATTTCCACTGTTGTTGGCTCGCAATCGATGCAAGGTAAAAGTCAATTAAATACTTTAGATTTGAAATTTCCACGATGATTAAACCACATATTTATGATCCTTAGGGTTCCAATTGTGTTGTTAGTATTAGTTGTTAGTAGTTAAACGCAACTGATAACACGATTGCAACCCGAAAAATCATAAATATGTTAATATAATATGTTCCTTTAAGGGTCCGTCATAAGCAGAACACCACAAATCTTCTCTCCTCGTGTTACGTTGTCAATGAATGAAATTTTACACGAGGCAAACTTGACGGGTTGTATATCTCAATTACACAACAAGTTACTCTCGATGTAATTACAGAGTTAGGAGGGAAGGGAGAGGATACATTCGCAGAGGTACGGGAATGAAGGCGATGCGATGGCGGTAATAGGAGGGTGGATGGAAAATCTAATTTTAAAGATGCTTGGCTGATGCGGCTCGGCACTTTAACGGCACTGCCTATGTGTCCCGGTAATATAATAATATTAAATTATGTCCCGACGCTTTGTACGCTTTACGAGTTACGCTAATATCAGGGTGATTAACGTGCGTGCCATACCCTAATATGACGTACGAAATTCCACAAGATCGCCAGAGCATAAAATCCCATAAGACGTATCAAAATTCTGTATCAATTAACCTGATACTCTGCATTTGTGGTACAGGGTATCGTAAAGTATTCGAGGAATATTTATAGACTCGATTCTGTACATCAGAACGAGGGAAAAGATCGATGTATAAAAAAGTCGTTCCACTCTTACTTTTCAAGTCGTGAACAATTTTATTTTACGCTAGAAATATACTTCAGAGAGAAATCTCATTCTTGGTGTTTCTTATTCTAACATCCACGAACCTACAAAAAATCACTAGGATGTGAATAGTATTTTGGCTGTCAGAATGTGAAATAACCATTGGCTTTAGAATCGATTACTGTTGTCCAGGGAAATAGAAAAAAAAGTTTGGCAGCCACTGTGAAATAGAAATTTTTGTCTAATTTGAAAGATAAACTTCAAACGATATTCTTGTACATGAACTTTTTTCATAATTTTCATGCCCAGAATTGATCCTATAAATACACCGAATGTATTTTGTAACAAACTGTATATCCTTGTATAGAATATATTAGTGTGAATGTTTTTTTTTTTTTTCATAAATGGAAGCGTATAAAGCTTACTCGTTCGCAAGATTTTTACTGCTTATTACTTGAGTTTCGGATATTCGCATAACGGAGCCACCGCCCGTGAAACCTCATCCCTTTTACCCAACGTTGGATCGGAGCATAAATTTCACTTTACCCAGGAATTCCTGATTTCGTCCCACGATCTTCAGGATAGTGGGTATCTCGCCTGATTAATGGATGGTTGATGGACGTTTTACGAGGTATTGGTTCTCGTGGATCCTCGTGGATTCGGAGGAAATCGATTGATCCTCTCATAGACGAATATTGGTAAAATAGAATCAATTTCAATAGCCAATCGATAATTTTCAGTGAATCGTTAACGGTTGAGAGAAAGGTATTATTAAACCTTTAAAAGCGAAGCTGTCAAATATATTACTATACCACTGTACATGAGCTTCTTCCAGAAGACAAATTCATTAAATCGATTAATGATCAAATGGTTAATTATTGTCAAAAAACAAACGAATATATCGTCTATGAACTTGTACAATTTTACTCGTCGTTCATAGATTCTCTATTTTGATCCGAATGATAATGCCTATGGATCGCGGCTTCGAATGAAGAAACGTGCACGAAAACGAAAACGAGTACGTAACGCGCGATGCTCACAGTGAAAGGGAGGAAAGAGAGTGGTACATCCGCGTTACTGGGTAATCTACTTTGAGACTGAAATATAGAACATAAAGTTCAGGCTGTATCAAAGACCAGGTGCGAAAATTTAATGCGCCGGTAAATTAGCATACTAACGAGGACAGTAGAAAAGTGGGAGGGAAAGGAACGGGCATATCCAAACCCTTGCCTATCACGTGCCGGCTAGGTCGGTGGAGCAGCTTTTCCTGTGATAGTAATCAAGCAAAATATTGTAGCAACAGCCGCAGGCACTTCTGTCAAGGTTCTTGACTCTCCTCCTGACTGTATCCCAGGTCCGTTGTACTGGTACCTTGGGAGATTATCGGACTTCTTTCTCTGCTTCTCCCTTCCTAACTTATCTTGCAGTATCCGTCCCCCACCTTCTTCTTCCGCTTCTTCGTCTTCCTCTCTCCATCTTTCTTTACTCTCTTTCTTATTCGCTTCATCCTTACTCTTTCTATGCTTTGGTCATGAATAAGTCGATACTTTCGTTACTTACGAGAGCAAGTACCGCGAAAGAGTGAGTCTATGGACAAAGTAAATGAGACGAAGGAGGGCAGATTGGAAGAAAGATTAATAAGGAAGGGATTAAGAGACAGAGAGTAAGAATGTAAGGAGGGAAAGGGTAGAAACGGCGAAAGAGGAAGCGAACGAAGGGAAGTTTAGGTGGTTATACGATTCTATGGCACCACGCTAACCGGAGTATGGACCAACCCATGGCTAAAAGTTGGGAGAAACTTCCTAATGTATGTAGGAGAATCGGACGGGCGGTGGCTTGCATCCATTCTACGACCGGCCAGTCCAGGTCGTGACCTGCCAACTCTCCCTTCCTTCCAATCCTTACTTGCTTGCTTCAGATCTCCCTTGAATTTCAACGTCTCTTCTATACCCTTTATGTATTTTCTTCCCACTTCACCTCGATTCGGTATCGATATGCGCGTCCAACCGTACGTGTATCCAATTGCTAACCCCCTAACCTTCTTTTACTATGTTCCTCGAATATAGTATTCTCGTGATGTTTAGTCATTTGAGAGACGGAAGGAAAATTAAGGAAATCTTTAATAAGGTTGATATGGACCGTTTTCTACAGTTGAATTAATATTATTACTAGCGCGAAATTACAAGTTCCCATATTAGTAAATACATTTGGATAACAGTAATAAGTTTGCTAATAGCATAAAGAAAGTTTTGCATGTAAATTAAAAAAATCAGTTTATCTGATTATCTTATTTGACAAAAAATTATGAAACTGTAAATTATAAAAAGAATTGCAGAGCTTATAACCTACAATTTGTAACCTGTTAATTTATTAATATCGTTAGTCAGATATCATCAGTAAATTATTGTGCAGGTCACCAATGTTTTTTTCAAACTGCACATCTTACGAGCACTGTTTGTGAATGTGTATACTAATGAGTATGCGCCTTTAAATCGTTAACTTGGTATAAATACGCATGTTCATTTATACGTTTTGCATATATGCGTATTTAAACGGGATCCACTTGGTTTTTGTGCTACAGCTAACACATGAAACCAAAGAAATGCAGTTTAAGTAAGGTAAGGAAGATGCAAATTAAATGGCGTTCTTATTCTTGGCGATTCCTTCCTATCGATTCTATTGGATCTGAGCACGTGTTTAGTCTGCACTAAGTTTTTGCCTCCGCTAATTAGCTAATAACGAACCTGCTTATTTTATCTCGTATTTTTTCATTTTCCTTATGAGAAAAATATGTGACAGCAGGATACGCGAGCAATGAGATCCTCGTGATGCTAGTTATCAAGTCCTGAATAATAGAAGGCCCATTATTTCTAACGTGTTAAGAGTTCTGGTGATTTATACACGTGGATATTCTCGGTCTATCTAATATTCGCGGCGACTTATCGACAAGTCTTGTATGATAATATCGAACGATTAGATTATTTGACAAGCAAGTGTTACAAAGCAGCAAAGATTTATTCGAGATCTTCTTTGCGCTTCAACATTTGTCCTAGAACTGTTATTTATGCATCTATTTCTCCCGAGTGACCGCAAACGCCTACTCGATCGTAGTTTGTTCGAGAAATGTTTTAGAAGCATATACAGGATGGTTAGTAACTGGTGGTACAAGCGGAAAGGTGGTGATTCTACGCGAAAAAAGAAGACGAAAATATAGAATAAAAGAATTTTTTTTTTTAATTTTTCAAAGTTGATTTTCTCGAAAAAAAAGCCTCAAACGAAAAATTTTTATTCTATATTTTCGACTTCTTTTTTCGCGTAAAATCACCCCCTTTCCGCTTGTACCACCAGTTACCAACCACCCTGTATATCTGAGAAGTAATTTCTATCAGAAGTTATTTTTATGTGTCTCAAAATAATCCTAGAATAATACTTAGAAGCTATTATGGAAGTGATTTTTCATGTTATGTTATTAAAATATATTTTGTTCCATATCGATATTATTCAATAAATTAGAATGTACATTTCGATGGTATTTCTGATTACCGATAAAATATTAAGAAAAAAAAGAATGGTACATTGTTTATAATGTTACAGCAATATATCAAGAACAACAGAAACTATAAGGGTTTTTCAAATATTCTTCAAATATTCTTGTCCTATTTAAAAAACGAATATAATTACATTTTAAATATAGAGGAGGTACATACCATTTAATTTTCTTGTATGATATATTTTTTTTATTTCTAACCATTTTACGTGCTGTTTTAGCTCCGCCTAATTGCGCGAATGTTCTCTATATTTAAATAAGTAAAAGTATTTATAGTTCGTATTCCATTTGATTTAATTTTTATTTGTGATTTATCTGGTTGATTAAATGCGATAAAAATACGGAAGGAACGGAGAAAAAAATAGTAAGAGGAAGAAGTGAGGAACCTTTTAGTGGTCTACTTCTATTTCCATTCTTGGTATGCAAGAATTTTTCTCCTAAGAAATCCAGTTAGGAGAGAAAAATTCGAACTCGAGAGGAAATTTTCAGGTTTCACAGTTCTACGATTCTTTTATTTGTCTTCTTTATAGCATTTCGAACGTACGATTTCAAATCATTATCTAGACGCAAGAACTTTATTACGACTTTTGTTAGTCTCACTTTTTTCCTCTTTATTTATTTCACATTTTGTTTCACTTGTTTTAAATAAAACCTTTTGTTCTGTATACGATTATCGACGATATCAACGATTTAGTCACGTTCTTTCGGGCTACGCACGTTACTTGAAAAAATATGGAACGTTCAAAAAATTTTGGTGTAACAATATGTAGCCATAAAAAAGCTCCTAACGAATCGTGATGAATGAGAGAGCCTTTTGTTCTCGGATACAATAAAGGTTGCAATAGAAGTTATACATGATATACGAGCTCGTATAATTAAATTTAATAAAATTATGGTTTTGAAAGAAACCACCCTGCGATCAAAATTCCAGTTGCTAATAAAATTAGTATCAGCATTAAGCTGATAAAAAATGAATAAATAAATAAATCTAGTTTGGTACGTATTCTATTAAAATATTGTAATTAATTATTCAACGCAGTCTTCCATAATAATGTTTTTACTTCCTTTATCGATGCACGTTTAATACCTATAAGAACATGAAACTAACTTTGCATATAAAAAGGAATTGTTGACCAGTCCTAAAAACTTTCAACTTAGTGAATACAGCATCCTGTATCGTAGAAAATAATCAACTAAATTTCTGTTCGCGATATTGTATCGACATCATCCGGTAAAAAACATTTCCTTTATGCACTCATTAATAAATTTATGCACGTTATTTCATTGCTCTCCTTCACTTTACACAAGCAACAGTAAAAACCGCATAGTTGAGTGATCGCAAAACGCAAATGCGTTTTCAAAAGATCTCAATTGCTCGCCATAGGCCTCATAACATTCGTTGAACACGCGTATAAAAACTAAATTCTACATAAATGTTTCCCATCTGTCGCGGTGCTTTTCTTTCTCGCGGTCTTACGGAAAGAGGGATAAAGGCGAGAAGTGAAACGACGACGAACTTTCCGTAGCCTTTATCCCCGTTTCTTATTGGACTCTCAGGTGCAAAAACTTGTACGGACTGGTACGTGTATTTCTGCTAAACATGAAAATATCCAGCTTGTTACATGCTGTTACAACAAATCGAAAAATTCTTACGTGTTCCGAAGCCTGTATCTCTCTCGTCTGTACGTGTCAAACTAAATGCACCACTTACCTGCAACAAAAAGGAAATATGCAATTTAGTGTACTTTTTAAATAATTTACATAATTAACATTTTTTAGCTTTTCACTACATATCCTGAGTAAAACCCATCATATTTTATATTTTATTATTCGTTTATTATTGGCCACAAAGACGAACCTTTATAACTTTATTTTTTATATAAAAAAGCGTTTTAGCGAAATATGAAATAAATTTAATATGATGATAATAAGATAATTTAACTCTATATGTCTAGAATGAATATCACTTTTATCATCATTAGAGTAAAATATGAAATAATGTCAGAATTTTAAACACATTTGATACAATGATATTTTAAAGTACGTTTGTGACAATATTAAAGGTAAAACGAATGTATAAAACATATAGCAAGTATAACAATTTAAGATGAAAGCAAAGGGAATAGCGGTTATAGAATTAATTTACAACAAAGATTCGAAAGTAGGAAAATATCGCATTAAATTTCCATACCGTGAGATTTACAAAATTCGCGATTTACATTCTATTGTTGTTTCGACGCTAAATATTCGATTTAATTTTAATGTTAAACCGGGTACATTTCATAATCTCTCTTACAAAAGTAGTACTGCAAAAAAGAAAATTCGAAACTACGCGTAATACAAGATAATTATGTAAATCCTTTTTACTGGGAATTACTTCATGCATCAAATGGCAGGAAGGTTGTAACAAACTCATAACTCGATAAATATATTATGAAATTTTTAAGCGGATTTCCAACTTTTCTCTGCAATTCTTCAAGTTTTTATAAATGCTCCGCGACACAGCCAGTGAAGGGTAATCGAATTTCTCGAGGTAAAACACAGAAACAGCGTCTGAAAACTGCGAGAGCGTAAACAAAATACTTTGCAAATAACGCAATAAGTAGCGGAGTATGTTGGAGAGTTAAATGAACCGACCTGAGAAACGTGCGAAGGGAGACAAATAAAAGAAACAGATGTGAAAAAGGCTGAAGCTCTGTTTGCCGTGTCAAAAATCAACACAAATTGAAATCACCGGCGCCCTATGTTGACTGGAGAAAATCGACTTTATCCGTCTTGAGCTACCAGATTTTTCCACCATCTATCGTATTTTCCAGATTGGCTATTCGATGAGAAAAAAAGCGAGTCACTTTGAAATACGAAAAAGGTTTAAGAAAATTTCACGTCAATGTCACGTTGGAAAGAGTATAACATTTCACAGCAAAAAAAGGAAGACCATAGAATATAAAAAAGTTCATTCT
Source organism: Bombus vosnesenskii (assembly GCF_011952255.1). Classification (NCBI taxonomy): domain Eukaryota; kingdom Metazoa; phylum Arthropoda; class Insecta; order Hymenoptera; family Apidae; genus Bombus; species Bombus vosnesenskii. Next base: position 1,516,184 of record NW_022882923.1, read on the forward strand.
CTATGAAAGAAGAAAACAAATCGAAACAGAAATCCTTTGTAGATGTTTCTGAAAAGTCAAAAGTAAATTTAATTGGATGCTCTTGATGAAATCTCGTTCACAACCATTATTAAGATTGCACGCGATGTTCATGCAACAAAGCACATAAACAGAAGTAATTAAATTCTCTTGTAATTTGGAAGGAATTATTTTGAAGAAGAGTAATTAAATTCTTCCTTAATTTCGAGAAAATTATTTCGGACAGCCGAACGATCAGAGAAAGAATGCAAGCATGACTCGTCTTTTAAATAACGAAATAGAAAAGTTAAAGATCTGATCCTAAGATAATATCTTGCAATAATATTCTTGACAATTTGTTTAATTCTACACGATTTTAGCACGTATACATTATACTTTATTAAATTTCAAATAACTTCCATATCTCAATGATCAAATTTCCTACTTCGTTTACTTCAAGATATTATGTAGCAGCGAAACTAGTCATTCAAAGACTACACGTATTCTAAAAACTAATTACACAGGAAACTAAGAATAAAGTTAAACATTGAATTAAACGATAAACTTGGTGCATTCAGACAGGTTTGAAATCCTATTACGAAATATATGGTATCTTTCTTTTAACTAGATTATCGATCGACAATCCATTACTTTATTTCCAAAAAACAATGTTAACGTATAAAGGAAAAATTTTTCATTTGTTATTCATTAGATTCGGCAAGCTTTTATTAGGAGAAACCATTTCATTTATAATCGTTCGTTTTTGTTATGTAACGTACGAGGTGTTGGTTCCTATGCTCACTCATTATGTGTTTGGCGTGACGTAACCTTGACTGAAGATTGAAAATCTCGAATCGGGACTCTAATTGACTCTGCTCAGTGAAGAGGAAACGGAGAGCTCGAAGGGGAATGCTAGGTTTCAGGAATTGCTACCGGATGACGAAGCAAGCTTCTCCCCTTTCCCTAAATCAATAACCCTCTCCCTCGATCTTCGAGAAGATCTCGGCTAGATTACGTTTAACTTACGTGGATGATACGCGTAACGTGTACATCGTCCTCATTGCACTACTGCTTCAATTAGAATTTGTTCCGTGTCGCGACCTTCTGAATCATTCATGGATCAACATCGAAAAGCGATACAGAGGAAATCGCGGTGCATATAGAAGGGAATAAAAATCGATCAGATATACAGATGAATATTTACTAAGTATCTGGATTTCCATTTGCCATAAATTGAAGAAATTCTGTAAATACTTAGTTCAGTCGTAAATTACAAGTGTTGTTATAGATATGTATATTAGGTGGTTGTAAAAAGTAGGATTTAAGCAACACTGTAGTGATGAAGAAAAAGATTCAAGATTGTTATTTGAAATAATCGTTCTTTGCTTTGATACAAATTTGAAAATGACGTGATTAATCATTAGGACATGGACGGTATTTAAGGATATATGATTAGCTTCAAATTAGCGTATTTCTAACACGAATCCTTGATACAACATTTTCTAAATCACTCCTGTATTTTGCTATTTCGACGAATTTGTTAGAAAATCTGATATCGTAGACAAATGTATTCGACATCTTTCACAATTTCGATCATTGTTAGTGTAAGTACTTTAGAAGTTATTATTTTGAAAATTGTCTATTTATTTCTACTAGAAAAAATCTACTAGGATTGTAATATATAGCAGGACTACGTACATAAAAAAGAATTAGAGAGAAATAATTTATTGAAACAGTCGCTTTATACAGCTATTAAGTAAGAAATATCTACAGTTTCTAATAGTTTGAAATAGATATACTTCTCTCGCAGTCAAGCAAGTAACAAAACACATAAACGCAGGGATTTCTCAAATTCTGTTTAATTGCAAACTGACTTCAAGAAACTTCAACAAGCAAAGTCCAAGTGTACTACCCAAGCTATCTTCAGTTCTGCTTACCCGCATCTCTCAACCCCCATCTTCTTGAAAACGTTCGTTGTCGAAAAAATACAGATGGTACTTCCATATAACCTACTACCACCCTTAAACTTCCTAAACTTTCCTATAACCCAATATCTCCAGCAAATTTCTTTATCCAATTGATTAACGTAAGTTTATCGATATTATCGATTTCAAAAGCAACGGGGGAAAGATTTATCAGTGTTAATTCTTCCCCTAGGGCGTTATTTGCCTGGAGGGTAGCTTGTGACAGGTATAAATGACAACTTAGTAACGAGGCGGAAGCAAACAATATCGTTTAACGTTGCCGGTGTTTTCATCGAGGCGATCTTTGCGACCTTGGCTGGCCGAGAATCGCATGGTTGGTAATTAAAAGAGGCAGCGGGAGGTTCTAGGCGGCAGCATATTGATGGGGAAATTTCCCAGCGTGTAAAGCTGCCACGACTTTGGTATCCTCTCCCTTCGATTTCTAATCTGACCGGCGTAATGTCGTCCGTAATTAATACAAGTTGTAATCCCTGGCAGCATTCCGGTTTTGCGCCGGACAAGATATTAGTTGTGCCGTAGTTGTGCCGCAGTTGCACCACCAGACAACCCGCCTGCACATAGATAGAGATCGGCATTAGAGGTAGCCTAGACCTCCAACTATCTTACTCGTTCCGTGCTTCGCTCTCCCAGCCCTCTCTTCGTTTCCTGTTACAGTTAATGGAAATTCAACAGCGGCACGGCTTCCTAGTTTGTGCAGTTTTCCTATTCAAGTGGAACGTTTTCGATGTTTTTCTCTGCTACAAGAACCGACACGACGTTGACATCTTGTTTTGAAAGAATACTTTGATCCTGAACGATACAGACGTATTCCGGTATCGTTATCGTTTGCGGTTTAGAAGAAAAAAGACTGGTTTAATAGAGATATAAAACATGAAATTCGTTGTCGGATATGGCAGCGCTGAACGGTTTTCGAATGGCTGGGAACATGAACCTTTAACATTTTCATGTGGTTGTTTTACGAGACAACTCTTCCTGTGAATTTCCTATTTTTTGAATATATCGTTTCTTTATTTAAAGACCTTATATTGTATCTTCTAATGTATATCGTATCAATGATAGCCGAATGTAACCGATCTAAGTCAAATAAATATCTCTTAAATTGATTTTTAATGTATAAGAGAAATTTATGATTTAGGAATAATCCGACTGATAGGTTAATTGCGAAATATAGAATATCACGTAGAAGTATATTGTGACAATTTTCTATGTAATTTACGTGTAAACCATATATGTATTGGAATATGAATGTATAGTTTAATAATAATCCTACATTTGACAATAACTAAATAATAATAATAATAATAATAATAATTTATTTTTCTTTTTGACTGGAATATACATATAATGCTTATACAGATCGATGATAGATGTCTCAAAAAATGTTATCGTGATTATTTTCGCATTTCAACGCAACGGCATAAAATTCTGAAAAGATGTATAAATACAAACCGATGCAAAGCATACAAAATAAATAACTAGAAACCGAACTTCATTTAATAAAATTCGTCGTATACAATCATTTATCAAGCCCGCCCTCGTTTTTATTTGAGAATTTTCTACATTTAACGAAACGTACGTAAAAACTGAACAGCGTGTAAAAAATTCATGACATCGTTATATTCTCGAAATAAATTTCGAGCAACCAAAATTTATACCTCGAACGTTCGAATATGTATCGTGAAATTCCATCCAAATTCAAATTTTCGGGCGCAGAAACTATTCTTTGTCGATCTACGTGTGTGTAAGTTGGAGCGAGAACACGATTTCGAAATTTCTATCAAACATGGGGCATGTGTGTGCGTGCGTCGGTAGATTAAGTTAAGCGTAGGGATGACGCACGCGATGACATCTCGGTGTTTTCCGTCTGAAATGCACTTCCGGCCTACGTGCCTGACTATCCGCTAGTTAAGAAAGCTTTATGGAAATATTCGTAATTTTCTCACGTAGCCGAGCATACGTTGCTCGACATAACTAAATCTATTTCCATGCATGAATATGGATGGGCTTTGTTTATGATTCAGTAGAGCCGTTTTCAGCCGAGGGATAATGGATTTGCTATTGGAATTTTTTTTCGAATGAGTATTTTCTCTGCGTGATATTTAACGGCGATTAAACGAAATATTTTGCACTGCAGTGCGTTTGCAATTAGTCTGTTTTATTTATCGTTCTTATGATTTTTATACCATTCGACGGAAACCTCAAGATAATGAAATATAATAGAAATCTTAATATGAACATAAATCGTCTTCATAAAAACACGTGGTAGGTAGCAATGTCTGAAGAACGGAAATTTTTAACGTTTAAATCATGATAGAATTGTTTCGTCGTGAAGGACAGTTTCTTTTGTTAGAGCTCATAATTTGGAAAAATTGAAGTTTTATTGCGTGAATAAGGTAGACTATTCATAACATGAATACATTTGTGTGCGAACAGATTTTATTTTAAGTAAACTTTATTTAAGGACGACCACAGGTCTTGACGACACGACAGAATTTTAAATAAACAGAGTCATAAGACGTACTACAAGCCACTGCTGTTTTCATAGAAAATATACTTCATACAAGTAAAGAATCTGTTTTTCTGACATGAAGAATATTCTTCACATTTTCTATACAAACTATATAATAGACTGACAAATTGATTATGCTGTACTAATACATTGATGATTGTTTTACAAACATCTTTATACGAAGAAACATTTATTTGAAAAACAAACTCTGTTATTGTATATTGATGTATTTTATAGATTGTAACACACATTATGTGCTTTATCTAGATTGCAACATAATTTATATAAATTTTTATTTGAAACTGTCGAACTTGTCAGATTCATCATTTTGTTAAAAATATCGGATTTTGTGTATGTCTTGTTTGAAATTGCGTTTCACAAAATCTAGAATAGAAATATTTTTCGAAAAAAGGTGATAGAAATATCGCATTTCTGTACTAAAAGTATTTCGGTTTCAAAGACAGAGTATCTGCATTAAAAAGGAAAGGCTAATATTTTAAATCACGGTATTTCACCTGAGACTGTAATGATTACTATAAAAATGAAAATCACGATTCTCAGCCTATTCAGTCAGCCGTTTAAACACGTGTAAATCCCTACAACGAAAATTCATTACATTTGCGGTAGCCGGGGAATGAAATTATTCGATGGGCAGATAAATACGAGGGGAACCACCATGAACGCCGTAGGCTTAAAGAAATTATCCCTCCCCATGCCGCGCAATGACTAAGGTCGATCCCGCTGTGGTTTTACGCGTTAACGTTTGGTAGCGTGAATCATTTTTCTCGAGTGTGGCAACGATAAATTTCTCTTCGCAATTTTCGTGCCGAATTCGATACCACGATAATCTCGTTCGCGGTCAGCAGTGGCGTTGCAGACCCGTTGCAAAAAGCATCCCGCATCTTCCACCCGACGAGCCCGTACGATACTTTTTGTCGTAAACTTTTCCCTTTCTTAACCACATAGAATTCTTCATCTAACAGGTATACGAAGAGAGAAAGAGGCTACCTAGAGCACAGAAGTAGATTTATCAAGTAACTTCTCCGTGATACGCGTAGAACTAGGGTATGTTAGATGGGAAGACGAACAGTCTTCGTAAAACCATCAACGACTCGCCAGAATGTAATCTGCTAGTCACTCCTATTCTGGCTTTTCTCCCGCGAAAAAAGATCTTTCCAGTTCGTATCGTGACAATCGTTTTATTCCCTGATGGAAAGTGGCGAGTTAGACGACGTTCAAGGGATGCGATCGCTGCTGAGGTTGAAATTCAATTTTGCACTGTCATGTCGGCTAGAGTGTCCGACCTGACAAGCAACACCGGTCCGTGTAAGTTCTAGTGCGCCGATGTAGTCGAACGTTTTCGACGTAAATCTTTTCACGCTGCATACTGTAGTTTTTACAATCTTTTTATTTTTTTTTTTGAGACTGTAGAGATTACGAAGCATACGTTTATATTCTATATTGTAAAATTTCGTTTTGCTATATTATATTTTATAATCTTCGTATGGAGTGTAGATTTAAATAATTAAATGCACAAAATTCCTGGAAGATCGTTTTAACTTTAGAAAACGTTCCAATAATTTTCATTTTACAACTTTTACGAAACATTGTAGTTTGAAATCTATCGTTCATTCTACTATTTTACAATAGTAACAACAACCTATGGGCATAGATAATTTAAATAATTAAATGCACAGTGTTCTAAAAATTTTGCTTGGGAAGAACGAGAAAAATCTACTAGATAATTTTTTCTACGATAGCCATTTGCTCCATACAATAGATACGTCTATCTTATAGCAACAATACCAGCAATCTTGATTTCGCGATATATAAAAATAACTGTAAGTCACACGATACAAATTACGTGTACGGTATGCAGTTGGTTACTCTAAAATTAAAATAGTAGTCCAATTTGCGATCAAAAATCGCGACAATCTCTGTGTCTGATTGAACACACCGCAGGAGGCAGCGTCGATCTGGTCCAGCGATCTATCTAATACTCCCGAGCGTCGCCTGACATTCGCGGTTTTTCAGGAGTCCGGTGCTTCTCTTGGATTCCTTTTTATCCCTATAGCTCCGTAGCCATCGTCTATCTGAGGCCGTGATCGGCGACTCGATGTTGTTGGAGGCTGGTGCCGCAAACGAGGAAGATGGAAAGGCGTAGGGGGGTCGATAGATAAAAGGACGAAGGGAGAAAGAAGAAAGAAAAGAGCAGCCGCGATAGAGGAGAGGGAGGAGGAAGAGGAAGGAAAAATCCACGGCAAAATAGCGTGGCTGTTATGGCCGCGGCACGAACTGTCACCCGTTTCCGCGTGTTTCTTACTCGCCGCGTTCCACAACTCCTTTATCCTCGGTGGCGACACGGCGCTCGCTGTGTGTGCTCTTGCTGATGCTTCTCGCTACACACTTGCTGCTTTCTTCTTCCCTCCCCTTTTCTTCCACTGCAGCCCTCTCGTCCACCCCTTGTCCTTTCCTCCTTTTATCTCTCTATAGTCGTATGATGAACAACAATCGAGGCATAGTCGCATGGAATACGCCGTGGAAGCGTGTCCCATTGATCTACGAGCGAGACCACGCGCGTTCTCTCGACCACCATCGGATACTCTTCGTGGCTGATGCTATGCTCACGTGCATACGTGGCCGCACACCGCGTGCACGCGCGCTCCTGCGTGCAGGTGAATACAGGAAGAGGCCAGATATGAAAGCTGCGTGCCATAACGCACGCATGTTGCATCTACCTGCCTTATTACCACGGCTTACCCTCTCTCCTGGCTCATATTTGTGCGCAACGTATGCTTTGTGATGTACTGGTTCAAAGACCGCGACCCTTTCTTTCGCGGTATTTAATCCGTTAGGGACCAAGCAATAGCCTATCGTAATACCATAAATGTTTCAATTTCCTTATAGTTTGTAAGATAATAGAATCTGGGTAGAAGTGATAGCGATGAAAAAGATAACTAACCAATGCTCGGTATTCTCTTTCATGGATATAGAATTTGAGAAAATAAAGTAATAAGTAAGAAAAAAGTTGGTAATGAAATGTGTTAACGCAATGTTGAACCTTGCAATTAGTTGGTTAAACGAATGTCTAGCTATGGGATTAGAAAGAAGTTGGGGAACAGAACATAATCTCTTTATGTAGAGTAGAATTTGAGGTCAACAGTATTTGATTAAAGTCTGTGTATTTAGATGGAAAATTATAGATACAAGGAGAATTACTAGTCCCAATTATGTGATAAATTAAGATAATCCACGTTTTAGTATCTTTTAGTTAGAATGATAAATGTTAAGTTAATGTACAAGTTTAGCATTTACTCGGTAGCCTTCAAATAATTCGAATACAAGAAAAACCGAGTAAACGGATGAAAGGATTTGTGTAAAAAGGGCAATGGGACGTTGCATTCCTCGTTTTATCATTTCATCTGTTAGATTATTCGTAATCGAATTGTGGAATTACAGTTAGTAGACACACAATCTCTAAACGGATTTTGAAACATCGTTTCAGATATCTCGAATATTCCATAGAAAACTGTTCTAAATCACGTAAATTTTAATTAAAAAGATACGAAATTAGATCTGACTTCTTTATTTTCTATTAAGATAGACCTGCTACATCCCACTCGAAACATGCCGTACGCGCTATAAGCGGAATAAGACGTTCGTAATTTTATTGACGTCGGTAAGATAAGAAGCACATATTAACATTCGTATACATTTCAGTACGTTGCGTTCAACGCGATAAGAATGAAAATCGTGTTCTAGATCAAGGCGTTAGAGCAGGAGCTGGATCCCGAACGGATGAAATCAGCTGAAATAACGAGGCACTAAAAATACTTGGATATTCTTTCACAGTTGAATGCTCGCGCGCATCTTCCCTAACACTGATAGAATAAAACTGATACGAGCCGAGGTAGGATTCAAACTAGCCCAGAGGTTCTTCTATTATCCAGTAAACAACCTTGTTGAAAGAATGGCTAGCGGCTCGTGAAGCGACTGTTCCCCACCCTAACCTAGACCATAAGCATGGTCAACCGATTATTATCGCTTTGGTTATATTCTTCGAGTATACAGTGCATCTTCGAGACTATCGAAGGTAGCCGGAAGGTAACTCCTTAAGTCCAAAGAGAGCCTTTGGAATCCTTTCGTTTCTACTTTGGTACCGATTCGATCTCACACGGTCTATCTCTAGCTTGTTTTACTGTTGCAACGCGACAAGAACTCGTTGCCCCGTTCGGCTCGATTCGCCCTTACGTTATCTGTCTCATTTTCCTCTCAAACAGTTCACGGCCATCTTCGGGTATCAGTGTCGGGTTCGTGAACCTTCGCTCGAGCTTGCTTTGGTACCAAAGTGAATGGAATGCGGACTAATACCGACTATCCGCCATCCATGTTTCCTCCGATAAATAGTTTTTTTTTTTTTATTTTACGACGAACAACTGAATATCGTACAATTGGAAATTTTTATTTAATTGGAACTGGAGTTGTTCGAATTTAAAGGACGAATAGGGAAGGGACGTTAAATTCCTATCGTTCTTTTTTTCATTTTACAGGCAAAAATTTTTAGCACAATTTCTCTTTTAAATCCTGATTTTAATTGACAACAATTTAATTTATTCTATCACGAAGGCCGACCTGAAAATTTGATCCCATTAATTTCTGTTTCATTTGAAAATGACATAAAGTAAAACGCGTTCTCCGTTACTAACTGATTTCTCCAGCCATTTTCCGAGCTTCATTCCGAAAATGTAGAAGTTAATTCGAAACATTGCTCTGTGTGAATAATAGCTTGAGTCTATGAAACCAAATTTTTCGGAGCTTTGACTGGAATTTAATTATTCTTCGTATGTATGTACCTTTCGAGCGATATCTGGTACGTGTTTCACTGTACATTTAACATTAAAAATATTCATTTTCACATCATTGCAATTGCATATTAGCAATTTGTACGTTCGTAATACTCGTTCCTCTTTTAACCCTTTGCTCAAGCTTTTATTTCGTTCCATTGCTTGCATTAGTAATAAAATAGATTATTTTATATCAAAACATAATAGAAATAGACCACTGTTCATTAGTAGACTGCAAATTTTTATGTAAACTTATGTCTTTATAGATATAAATAATGGAATGGGGATACTAAATAATGATTTGTTTTACCAACTAAATATAACAAGTACTTTATGTATTTTATATACTTTTGCACATTATGTATATTCTGTACATTTTTGTACCTTTAATAATATGAACATTCTTATAAGTTGCAAAAATGTATTACTATATGGCTATAGTAATAATTTGGCAATTATCAGCAGCTTTAAATTTAACCTATTAAATGTGACTCAATTACAACAAAATTTCAAATATAGAACCACAAAGTAATCATTAATATTACTTCTCTTATATCTCAAATATCATAAGAAGAAAACAAACATCAAATATTTACAGATAAATGAAATATTCTCTCCCAAATTCGCTTCTCGAAACGGACTCGCTTTTCGAGGGAAAATGCTTCATTTGAAAGGTAGATGTAATTTAAAGTATTTAATAATCGCCGATAAATATGACAATAGCGGGGATACCAACCTAACTGGTATCTTGTGTTGATGAAAAAGGAAAGAGGAAACGAACAAAAGTTGTTCTCTAGATGGGCTTTCAAAGCAGAAGGTGGGAACGATGGCAAGAGGGAGGGCGGCTCTTCTTATTGAAAGAGGAAATAATACTCTGCTACAAGATAACCGCATTACCCCTCTGTTCCTTTGGGTTCTCTATTCGCCTCCGCTGATCTACCATCCCCTTGCTCGACACGCTGCAAGCTACGACGACGAATACTAATTTGAAAGCGGAGACCACTAACCACGCCACCCCCGGAGGAATTCCCGTGATATCGAGTTCGATTGACAAATAAAATATGTGTGACGGGTCGACCGGAGAAAAGTATCTTTTCGTTTTACGAGAACACGTTCCTGTCCGAGTAACGTGATACTGGCCACATTTCTCCGTCGGAATGGTTATGAACTTCTTGGAAAATCTTTTCCCATTTTGGTGTAAACTGGTTTCAAATTGTTTCCAATGATAATACTCTTAACAACGTTGTGATTTTTGATAAATTCAATTTATACGTTTAATTTGAAATTATTTTTTTTATTTAGTAATAAATTGAAACAAGTTAAGTAAAGGACTAATTATACGGAACTAATCGGATTATACGATATTTTCTGCGATATAGTATAATCTTGAATTTTGATTGAATTTTGAAATAAAATCGTACAATTTCTTATTATGTGTAAATGAAGTTATGAAACATCGATTCGGGTATCTTCCTTCTTGCCAATATCAAAAATATTCTTAAATGTGTTATATATTTATATCAAATTTTTACGACTGGAATTATATTTTCTACGAGCTGAACTTTTGAAATTATTTGCTACGAACTAAGCAGCGAAATAAAAATATTCAGAAAATATGGAGGGTAACATCATGTAACTTTTAACGAAACGTGACGTTGATCGTGTTTCACGTACGCGAAATCGTTATAATCTTCGCGCGAAATCCTTTACCATTTTTACGTAAGTTGGAAGGGAATGTGCACGCTACGGAACTTTTCCCAGCAGCCTTGTTATTTCTCCGATTCCTCGTATGGTATAACGTAGATCATTCTACGTTCGTGGAAAAATATGACGAAAGATTTTCTATTCTTTCTGAATGAGTATTATGGGATTCGCCCCGTGAAATAGAAAACTAATGGGATTTGCATCGAATACGACGATGTAAAATGTGGTCAAGAATAAAACTAAAGTGTGATGTAATAAGAGGAAAGGTACAATGGAAAATTGATTCCTTTCAGTGGTGGATTTATTACGTTACCTTTATCGACTCTTTATTAGAGTGGAAGGAAACTGAAATATTTCAATAGACGACGTGACCAATGTATACAATGAAATAACATTAAACTTATCAAATACAGAAATATTCTTCATATAAATGTGATTTGGTTGTATAATGAAGCAATAGGGGATAAAATAAGAAATATTCACTACTAGAAGATGAAAATCGGTAAAGGAGTAAACGTTTATAAAAAGATTTAGAAAATATTGTTGTGACTTCAGTTATTTAAATGTCGATAAAAATATTCTTGAATTTGATCAATATTTCATTGATGGATTTTCCTGTAAATTACTACGATCATTAAAAATTAATCAAACGTTAACCAAGGATTAATTATAACCCAATGAAAAATAATTAAAAGCATCAAAGACTCTTGTTACTCTACTCTTTCGTCGTAATGACATTTTCAATATAAATACAAAATCAACGATAAAAACAAGAGAAATACACCCTTTAAAGCGTCAGCAATTTTGTAAACGGAAGTAATACACGGAATTGACAGTTTGTAGCAAGATCAGTCAAACACAGGATTAGTTAAATGCACGCGGTGAATTCAGTGAGCTCGCAAAATTCATTTTCATGAACATGAAGCTTTATATAAAATACATGTATTTCACTTTTTTGATTTATCGCTATACCAGAAACCAAGCCTTGCCCTGTTCTAACATTCACCCGACCTCAATCAATATATTGTATAACACACACTGTTGCAGAAAGTTTTCCAAAATTATTTAGTTCAAAATAGAGAACGTTTATCAAACAAACTGAGTGGTAATATGCAGTAACTAATAAACGTTGACTCGTAAAATTTCATTTCTATCGATATTAAGGTAGTTAGAAAATCCATCATAGTCCGAATAGTTTTCAAACTTGGTAAAACGAGAATCACTTTAACATTAAAGTTTCATTGAAAGCGCCTAAGTTTGATAATAATGATAATGCAAATGCAAGACATGGCTTCGCAATTATGTACGTACGAGTTAGCAAGGAAGAACAAGAGTCCGTTCTAACATGCAAAATGATCATCTTCTAAGGCTCATGATAGAATTATACTTTCCAGCTCATGTAATACCACCATGCGAAGGATCATCGAGTCGTTTCACGTGGCAAGAGGTTAAGGGGCAACAATTTTGCCTGCGCGTTGTACCGCGGCGTATTATCGCGCTGCTATCGCGCATCCTTTTGATAAACGCGAATGGTGAATTCAGTCGTTACTAAGAAGCTAAGATCCTGCCGGTTTGCACGCGTGTGTGTAATTTTCTTATTCCATCGTCTGTTGCTTCCTCGTTTGTCCTTTTCGCTTTTCCTCGTGGCGCGCTGCGCTTCCTTTTCGAGAAATGTTCCTGACCATAACTACCGGCCACGATGAATAGTTAAATCGTGTATTGAGATACTCTTCGATTATGGTTGCAGCCGTAGATTGATCGGTAGCTATCTCGTGTCGTACCTAAAACGACGAAAACGAGGGAGAGAACGGGGATTTGAGTTGAAGGTGAAGGTAGGGAGGAAGTAGACGAAACTGAAGGTGAAGGTGAAGTCTCGGAGAAAGGAAGGTGAAGGTGAAGGTGAAGTCAAGGACGAACGACAAAGATGAAAGCAAAAGTAGAACAAGGATGGACAACGAAGCGTTTTCCATAAGGGACATCGATCGAGGCTCGCAAATACCAAGTCACGATTCGAGTAGAGCGATTGTTTTGAATATCGAAAACAATCTGCAGTTGCTTCAGAACGGAATTACGGAACGGATATGAGACACAGGAGCAATACGATACGCAGTTCCATTTTCATCGTTGAGACACGTTTCGAGTACATAGTAAAATCCATTCTGAAAATATCAACCCTTGTTAACAAAGTCTGCACGTATATCGGTCAATTGAGTAAAGATTTAACGCTACAATGAAAAAGTTTGAGTATCCCTAGCGAATTCATCGCCGGTAGACCAAGATGTCTGAAGGTGTAGGTTTCTTCCTTTTTATCTCTCTGTTGCCTTCCTCGCTGAACTGTTCTTTCATATAATCGATGTATTAATCAAGCAGGCAAAGGCTCGGGTTAAGCGAGAACATAGAGAAACGGTATCCAACTAGTTGGAAAGGGTCAAGTATATCATAAACACCGTACGGGAGTAAGTTGATCTCGACGCGAGGGATGCTAGCTAGTTGTCGGGATAAACTACTGCGCCGATCGTCCGATGAGCCTTATCCGAAAGCATCTGTACGACAAATAATAATAAGCCTGGGTTATTAACGTGCCGCGTGCATCGTTGAAGCGAAGATCACACGAAAGATGCCGGCGATAAAGATTATTGGCTCGAGGAACGTATTATCATACTCGAAGAAGATCGTAGCCAAGCAACGATGCTGGCCGACTCTCGGTGTAGCGGAACCTATGTAGAAGAGAAGACAGTGTTGCGAGAGAAGAACAGAACCGAGCGCGCCCGCGCGCACACTCACCGAGGGGGTGAGACAAAGTGTATAGAGAGGGATCCATAATGGCGAAGCTTGGTCCATGGATCTCGTGGTAGGGACCACGTAGAACAGCAAGAGGCACGTAGAAAGACAGCGCGGACAATGAGAGAAGAAGAAAAGTGGAGAACACGTTTGAAGAAGAGAATGGGACAGTATCGAAAGGGTGATGAGGGTGGGGGAGAAACAGGACAACGGCGGGCGCGGGCAGGTTTATAGAGAGGATTTAGATGCGAACGAACGAACGGTTCGAGGCATTGTTCGATATAAGACACGACTTCATTAAGCATTCAAGTAATGTTCAAACATTGTACATTGAATTGTACTTGCGTCCCCGTGGCCTCCTGGCCCCCTCTGTCCTTCTCTTCTCCTCGATATACAGCTACCCTCCCTTCTCCCCCGATACCGACGACTTCGGTTTTGCCCCGGCGTCTACGAACATTGTCCACCCAGGCCAGCTATGTATTGCTAAGTGCAGGCACAGCATACAATGAGAATATCGTCCTGGTGGAACTCGTGATGCCGCAATATCGAATAATGTATAACTATATCACCAGTCGAAGAAGGCGGAGCGAAGAGCAGACCAGCAAACGGACGATGAAATGAAGAGAACCAGTGAAACAAGAAAGGGTTACGGGAAGGGATATAAAGACAAAGAAGGCAACGTCGTTCCGTTGATACGATTCAGCCATAGTGTGTCGGCAGGACCTAGATAATCCGATACATCTGGACTACGCGCACATGGAATACTTCACCGCATAAGCGAGACCCCTGTGGTCTCAGAGATTACCGGTCAGGGTGCCGTGATTCTTGCGCTGTTTGATTCGTGGCAAACAAAGGAGCCGCCTCTTCTTAATGCCGCCGCTTTTTCTTTTTTTCGATTCTAATGCTATCGACATCTTGGATATTTAGCGAAATTCGTTCATCTCTTGACTCGTTATTGATTTCTTATAGGAAGCTTTCGTGTTTATATCAGGTGAATCTTCGCGATTCTTCTTTGGTGCAATAAGATTGTACTGAAATAGAGGAACTGACTGTGTGATTTGCGAGAAAAGAATGCGAGAATAATATCTTTGGATTCGTAAGGATGAAGAGAGGTTGTAATAATGAAATTAGAAAATTTAGGTAAGCGATTGGCAGAGAATTCTTATGCTCTTTAACTATACACATAATTTTAATAGTATTTCTGTTTCAAAGGAGTATAGCTTTTATCATAACTTGAGCTTGCTATTAATTTGCGATTTTTGATTATAATAGTTTTGTTCAATTTTATGGGACATAACATATTCCGGAATTTGAAAAATTTGAGGTATATAGGATCCAGGAGCTTCATTCAATTTGGAATACTGAAATTATGTAACCGATAAAAGCTATTTTACAGAGAAGGGCCGCAAGTTATTTCGAATAGTACTCTATAGATTTTATGAGGATATAAAGTTGCTTCAGGGGCCATGGTTCTTGCTACGACAGCATTTTATGTTCTACATTCTTGATAAGACGCGTACCTTTTACATTCGGCTACAGTTTCAATCCGATTGCTTGTCGGCTAGCGATCGCAAATTCGAAAGAAAATTGTATACCGAATTTACCGTGGTGCTAATAGAATTTAAGATGTCGCTATTAGCGAACAATACTAAAAATATAAATTCTTAATAAAAACAATATAATATTGAAGACAATACTGAATATTCATTTCGCTGAAAAATATAAAAAAGAAATTTAGATTATTTTGATTCAAACACAAAACAATCTCATCATATTTTTGTTGAAACATATACGCGAATTATATAAATTGCAGCTTTTCTTTTGGCGCATACTCGATATGCATGACCAAAATTAAATTCGTCGTTGAATTAACATTTTTTCTTCAACTAGCTTACCCGTTTTTAAAAATACCATCCGATAATTTGAACGTGGAAAATTGAATATTCCCTCGCGCGTCTTTACATGGCCTGTTCGTTTTCTTCGCGCGGTAATTTAACGAAATTACAGTCGAAATCCTTTCGCGCGAAATAATGCAGGACGCCAGCCACAGGGGCTGTCTTAACAACGAAGATGTATAACGTTGCCAAGGGAAACAATGACGATGTGGTTTACTGCGGCGTACGCGGAAAATTTTCACGATCCCAGGAAGGAGATCATTCCGGCTATCAGCACAGGGTTGAACACAAGGAGAGCTTGGAACATGCCAACAGCCTAGACTCTCCCTCTCTTCCTCTTTCTCTCTCTCTCTTTCTTTCTACATGCTGCCACAATGCTAACTTCAATGTAAGCCAGGTGTATTGAGTTTAAACGCGTTTTGCGTAATTGAAGGCGCACACACCGGTATGGAAACGTTTTGCCAGGAGAAACGGTAATAATATCTGTCTTGCGAAGAATTGTGACTGCAATTTTCGACTACCCAGAGCTCGGCCATCCCCCTTTTTCCTTTCCCCTACGGAAGAGCTACGCTTTTCTGCTTTCATCCGCGCGCGAGCTCAGCCTCCGAGCACCAGCAGGTCGTCGTGCCGGAGAAAATAAAAAATATCACGCCTCCGCGAACGTAACACGAACCTTAATGGCATTGTTAACATAATTCTCGCGCACGAGCTCGCGCATAACTTACCAGCTGCGCGGGCTACGACGAATTATTTCGGGGAAGATACCCCATGACGGCTGAAATACATTACGCGACGTAACACCTTCGAAATGCTTTTATTCTCGACTATGCCATCCTACTTATCACAGTGAGATCATGATTTAATGGAATTCCTGGAATTGACATTCACGTGCCCTACGAAATTCCTGGAATCTACGTTCTAATCTAAGTTCTAACTAAATGTCTGTTCGAAAATTCCAATGTCTTCTAAAATCTCGAAGAAGCATTAGAGATTATCATGGCTAGATTTTTCAGAAGATTTAAAAGCACGAGTGTTGTACTTGGATTTTTAAGTCGATGAACAGGATCAATGTAATTCGATCCATGTAGTCGACATTCATGTATCAAGACGTTTTATTTGTCTTTTACCGTTCAAAACGTGTTTCAACGTGTGAAAGTACAATTAGGGCAGCTATCACACTATGCAATTATGTGTATAATATGAACTAGTACGTTGTAAAGCATGATAAGTATTTTCAGAATATTATAACGTCTACCATATAATTTTGGGTTAATAATCATAACGGAGAATTGATTCTTACTATTTGTTACGTGAAGTGTCGAGATTACGCTTTGCAATATTCTAGTCGCTAATATTCAAATACCGTAAGCGGAAGATTAACAGGTTTTTGTAACATTTTGCGGTTGTGAAGTTTAAAACATTAATCTCTGTTTTAAATATCTTGTTACAGCATAGAGTTTTGGCCCATCTTCTTTCTTAATGTATGCTAATTATCCTATGACCGAGGTACTAGTCTCACATAAAAATTCGTTTTCCTTTTATTGGATATGTAGCGGCACATGAGTCAACGAATGATTCGAATCTGGTGAAACTCATATCGTTATGCCTTGCAGTGTCAATGTTGTTTCAAAGGTAAACGAACTTCGGACAAAACATTATCGCCGTTATTTGTAATCGTCAACCAGGGTTACATTTGAGCTTTTTACAATACCACCGGTCGATACAAATAGACGAACGTACTTTCTAGGTCGGATTATTATAGCCAGACAGTCGAATAGCGAGCGTAGAGTTGAGCAGTAGCATTGAGCGAGCGACTTGCGCGATTAGGACCAGCATACACTCTGTACTTGTATTTAAAGTGATTTTAATATACACTGACTATTACAATTTTATCACTCGTCTCTTTAATAAACGAAGACGTATAATAAACCATCACAGATAGTTCGTTTATTTCACTTACTTTATTGGCTGGTTTAAAGATGGTTAATTATTGTGAACTAATTCTTCGTTTATTTATACGCCAGTTATCGAAATCCAATCATCGTCCTAATAAAAAAAGTCTTCTTTCCAGAACTGCATACTTCTCAGATGTAATAACAATACGTTATTGTACTGCAATCAATCAAGTCCTCTCTAGGTTTCCTATTACAGTAACAGATTTTGTAGAGATATTATCCTTTTTAATATTAATACTGACTATTGTTTGTAATCACTTCATTCTTTAGAATCGTCAATCACTTTTTAGAGTCTGACGGTACTTCGTTTTTTTCAATACTTTTCTTAAGACTATTCATTTCTTGTCTCTTTTCGATGTATCATCTTTACTATATCCTTGACTACCTCGTAAAAAACGTAAAGACCTCGCTAAAAGTGTATGAACTTACACCATAGCGCTATATTAATAAACGCCATATTACGCTAGAACTGCGAATATCATGCAGTTTGCAGTATAACAGAATTTGTAATTTTCCTCAGTTTCATATCACGACAGGGATCAAATAAAATAAATGTAAAACTGTAAGACCAAACTAGTGTTGCCCTTTTGCAACAAAATAATTTTAAATGGAATTTCGATCTGTAATTATTTTCCAATCGCTCGTTATTGGAAGATGCTTAATTATCAAAACGGAAATACGTTCTCCGATACAACGAAAGAAGACGTGAAAACAAAAACTAGTTTCTCCATGTACGCATCACCTTCATTTCCATACCTATCCATACGTTCCATTTTTGCATGACAGTAGTTAAAAACAGCTCTCAACAGAAGCATTTTCACGGCACCTTGTAAACGACATATCGTCGTATTAAATAAAGTATTTCTTTCATCTTTTTCATATTAATTCCACGTTGATGCGTCCATAAAAGTTATTCGACCGCCCGAGGCTATACACCGCGCACAGTATCGAAGAAACACGAGACGAGAAAAAGATCTTTGGTTCGATACGACAAAAGATATTGAAGACTTTTAAATGAAGTCTTCACTTGTCAAGGCTAGTTCGTACGCAGAATGGCCGTCTTTATCCTTATTATGATCGTAAGTTCACAGTCGTAACTAACCGCTGATTATTTTCATTAATGAGTTCTGGAAGTAATAATAAATCCGGTCCTGAATAGCCGGTAATACCCGCGCTATTGCCTGGTCATTTAATAAGACGTTTCTTACCTCGAATAACTTTTCTACGTTTCTCTTACGCACATTTCGCTCGTAATAATATCTCGCGTAGCGAATTGTGCTCCATCCGCGGCATCGTTCATCGAACTTCGGCGTAACATCCACTGTTCCACCAGGCTTAAAGTTCATTATCATCTTCCTTTAATGGGATCAACCTACGATAAACTGGATTTAGGCTACTGCTTGATAGTTTCGACATGAACATATCTGCGAAATTGAATTGCACCATACGTCTATTTTTGTATCCCCCATTCTTTTTAATTTTATTCTTTTTAATCTAATTAAATTTCAAGTGTTTGTATTCACATAGATTTGAAATTTCAAGGAAAAATTTAATTTAAGGCATTCCGTGTATTAGAATTGGCGTTCTAGGTTTTATATCGATTGAAATTTTTTATACAAATTCATATTTCGAACGGAACTAAAGAAGTGGAACTGATGTAAGCAAAGACTCGTTCATCCCCTAAATACTATAACAAAATATTGTATTTACTTTGGTAACTGTATAACAAAAGTTCTAAAAATCCGTGATATAAAATATCAACTTTTCAAGTGAAACTTCAACAGCATACTACTACTATACTATAGATACTAGATAAATAGTACTATAGATATTACGTGTAGTTATCTAATAGAAGTAATTTTCACATGATTTATTACACTTCCTCAAAGACTAGCTCGTTCAATTATTCTAGATTTACTAGACTTATCAGTTGTTTGATTATATTAATCCTATTATATTTTGAAAAGCTCACATATAGTTACAGAACCATTTGAAAAACAATATTTCATATAGGCTAATCTAATAACTAGATATATGATACCTATTTGAATGCAAGACAAAACTACAATCAAAACGATGGTGGAAAAAATCTTTCATAACAGTCCATATCGAACGTATATGCTAAACTTTATAAAGTAGACGGGTATTACATGAAAATAGCGTGTTAGCATACATCGTAGATAATGAGAATAGGATCGACAACAAACGTGACAAGTGAACTCTAATTTTTAATACACGATATTTCTTATACATAAGAAGGGATATAAATGAACTAGGATGAAGCTAATTTCTTCTGGATAAAGTAATAAATAAGAAACTGGTAATTCCACTTATGTAATAGTAATAAAAATATATTTAACCTTCGTGGAACGTACAATCATCGCTATGAGGAAACCAGATGTTTTACAAGTGATTCTGAATAGATTAAATATTTTATAATTATAATAACACCGCCACAAAGGGAAAAAACACGTGTGTAACAGCACGCGAGACAAAGATGGTAAAACGATAAAAAAAAGTAATTTGGCGGCACATGATACGTCGAAAAGGCGTACACGGTATTCGTCTATTATTACCTGCGCTCTTTTAAGGCGTCATCAGCTGGCAATAAAAAGATTCTACGACCGACTAACGCGGCTACATCTAGCTGTAGACTTAGCTATAATTCCGTATAAGGCTTTCGTGCGATTAACAGTTCGAGAATGCGGTGTATATATACGTTGATACAGAAGTGAAGGTATATGCGGTGTACAAAGGGACGTAATTATCGTTAAACTGTTCGAACACATAACAAGACACCTGGTTTCTTTCGTGTAATTGAAATTACACATGAAACCAGGAGCGTATGTACATTACCTCGGATATGGAATAAATTAGTACTTGTATTTATTAATTGTTATATCATAGGTTCAATAGTATATGACACGTTCTCGCGTTGTGATCTGATTAAATTGTATTATGGACAATTTAACACCAGCATTAACTGGTTATACTGAAGAAACGATTGCGTTGAGCGATGTTATGATTTAGTTAAGTGTTATTCATTTATATTTGATATATGATTAATGTAGTAATAGTCGTGTAACATAATTTGAGTATGATCCTTATTAGAAACCTTCATTATTTTTAAATGAGAAAGCGAGGGTGATAGGTAGAATTCAATTAAATAAGCCAGTTTAAAAACTCAATCAAATACAGATAGAAACCAATCAGATAAATAATTGACCTTTGCCCTGTGACAAAACATACCTGAAATTTATCTCCTTTGCTCGTTGCCTGCTGAGGCAACTCATTCTAGCAGAGAATTGGGAGAAATTTCAGCGCACAAGTCGTGCATATTAAATTTCAAGCGGACGTTGCAGACTGAAGCTAGTACCTTCCAATGTGCAGAATGTCAAACAAATCCTGATTTCATCAAAAACCGATATCGGTCTATCTGACCGTCCACTGGCATTGCGAATTTTGCCGCGCGATGGTCATCTCGTGTGTTGTTCCGCCCTAAATATACGAACGATGGAACAAAAACCAGATACCATAGGTTGTCGAATGGACGGCCAGCAACGTGAACTAGCCAAAAATGTGAAATCATTGTTACCGTATAATTCACACCGTCACGGCCACCATGGACCTTATTTCTTCCGATTTTTCCCCGAATCTCGGTTTTCTCTGAATACTTAGCCAATTTTTTCGAGACATTCCTTCGTATTCAGTTAACAACACGTATCATCGTAACATTGAAAATAAAATTATATCTCTAAAAACGGAGATATCATAGAAAAGATATTTTCGTATTTAATATTGTATATTTTTTAAATGATTTAACTCTGAAACGAGCGAATTTTCGCTTTGGACAACGAAATTTGTTCCATGCGATGCTCAGATTATTTCAATAGTTTCTGACGGGTTTATGAACAGTAATTAACATTATTTCACTGAAAGTTTGTTCTGCCCGGCTTGTTTAACTCGCACGTCCTATGAAAACACAGAACCATTATATAGACCTAACTATACCATAATATATCCACTGTTTATTATAAAATTTGCTTCTTCATTTTGATTATTTTGATAATATTGTATATTTTCTGATTCAACTGTATATTTCATGAAGATTAGAAAAATATCCAAACAGTTCACTATCCATTGCATTAGAAGCCTCAATATTCAATGGTACCATATTTGATATTTATTTGATATAATACGTATTTTGAAATATTTTGTAATTTATACACACATTTCTAGACTGGTTTCGAATTCGATCAATATAATTCATACTTCATCCTTATTTAATCCTTAATTCAACCAATAAATAGTAACCATTTAAGTACTTTCGTGAGTCAGTGCAAGATTATATAAGGTCAAAGGTTTATTAAAGATCAAAGAATGTATCGCACAAGATTAACCGAACGATTATAATAAATTTCATTTCTTCCCATAAATAATAAACCAAAAGAAATACCTTAGTGTACAACCGAATAAGATATAATCTCCCATAACTGTACTCACACGAAGATACACATCCCGTTCGATTCAACGATTGCGACATCGGCAAAACTCTCATTGGCAGAGTTTGAGAGATATAAGGAGAGGATAATTTCATAGACAAGACGAACATGTTTAAAATCGATGCGTGACACGACGGTATTTACATGCTTTCCATGTTTCACCTTTACACACCAGCCCGCTTAATCGAGATCACGTCAAGCTATAATTTCGTTTACGTCTATTCATCCATCATCTTGCTAGTGGCTGATCGTGACTTGCCAACGCTATGTATGCTATCGCGGTACCGCGAGTCGGCAAATATGCGAATGAAGCTAAGCAATTGATTGAGTTACGTCACGCGTCATTGGTCGCGTATTTATGCAGGAAAGAGCGATGCGTCATTTTGACAGACTCCCTGATACACAGTTTAACACCTTGGTGAATGCTGCGTATCGGAAGAATGCAGGTAGCGTGGTTACCTCGGCCAATGGATTTGCTCGTAGTGAAGAATTCACGATTTTCAGATAAAGGTGAAACCGTCGGTGAAATTGCAACGTTATTTTCCCGTGGATGCGTTCTTCAACTATAGTTTGTCGGGTATATCCTTTTAGAGTAGAAAGTAGAGTAGAGTAGAGTAGAGTAGAGTTGAAAAATGAAGGGTTATAAAGATGCTAATTACTGATGTTAGTTGCTGTTATTGACCTGAAAAGTTTTGAGAAAAGAGTATATGAATTAAGAATTAATAATTTTTCATTGTATCATTGTCTATGTAAACTTGCAATTCAATTTGTTTGTATATATTTATATATAATATATATCTAGTGATATAGATGTTACATCAATATTGAAAAAATTGATTAACGTGCCAATAATAATTATGTATACATTAATATCATGCACATAATAATATATATATTAATTTATTATATTTCTAAAATTGGGAAAGAAAAGATTGTTGAAGATGTTTATTAATAGCATTAGATATTTATCAAATGCTTTTTATATCTAAATCTGCGTTATATTTTTAGCTACAATTTAAATTGAGATATTTAAATAACATCAAACTAATTTGCATTTTGTACATGAAATCTGGGTTTAACAATCATTCTACTTACGAATTTTCATTTCGTTGTATGTCTATATTGCTTTGGAAATATTAATTTTTGTCCAAAATTACTTTGAATGCTTCACGAAATTTAGTGCTATAGGCATAGCAATTACAAGATAACGATTATTATCGGCTAGAATTTGTACGAAGGAAAGAAGTAAACTAAGGAATGAAATTGGTAGTTTCTAAATGGGTCTCATTGTGAGAAGTCGATACAACAGCGCAAGTCTTGAGACTTGATAGTTTAAAGGAACGTGATTAGTTCAGAAACAGTTCGATCGTATATAACATCGATCTGAGGAAGTTTGTTCTCAGCGCTGATGAAGCTATTGCGCATTGTTGTATATATGTATAACGGAGAGGAATCTTGGAGTAACGCGTGTTAACGAGCCGTACAGATGTCACACCATAGGACTGTGTACCAACTTCTAATGTTCCGTATGAACATATACGTGTCCTCTACATGCAACTAAGAGAACAAGCCTAGGCACAGTACAACAATGATTAACTAAGCAAGAGGCTGCAATTCATAGAGAAATGGCAAACAGTGAGAAAGCATCTTTTTGTTGAATAATGGTTTAAATGGATGAACGCCATTTCTCACAAAGAAACACTTTATGTAGCTATCATGATATAAACATATCTCATGTCTTGTTTCTTCTACAGAAACTAATTTATATGACTTTAAATTTTTTAAGTTTTACTTTATTCATCTATCACTATATTCTTGTAGTATCCAAGCATGCACAGTAATATAATAAATGAAAACACAGAAGATTATCTAAATCAATATCTTCTCTTAAAACTAGGTGCATTTCTTTTAATACAGGATTCTTTAGTGTGAAATTTTTCATTCTTTTAATATGCAAATGACAGCTACATGTTATATATTATATAATTATCACAACTCTAAGATATTCTAAAGAAATATTCAAATTACATTTTCTAAATAATCGTTTTCAAATAGTTTCCATTATTAATATATAGGAACGACAAAGTATTCGCTAGTAGCACGATATATTAAAAAATGATCGATAAAGATACTACCTTTCTAGCACTCCAGGAGGGAAAACGTATTACTCTCGTATAAACAGAGAGGGGAAACTTCTGAAAAGTAGCTAACGTCATATTCATAAAAGTCGATGTAATCTCTTATCCGTAGCCAAACTTTTATATAGATGCAGCATAATCTGCTGACGATCGTGTACATCGGAACGAGGTATTTGGTGTCTCAACCGTATAAGTTGTATGTAAACACACCTGCATACTTTAGAGGCGATAGGTGATTGGATAAGAAGCTATAATCCAAGATTATGGGTATGATGCATCTTTCTTCATTTTCCACATTAGGATAAGGAAATGGAGCAAATTAATGAAGTCGCCAAAATTATCGAAGCCTATCTGATTTCTATAACATACGAGTACATAATTACATTCTTTCACACATTAGTTACCTTACCATTAGTAGTCGTGTTGATATGAAATTGTATTTTGCTACCATATTATAGTTTCTCATTTTCTTGATTTCGTGATAGAAGGACAAAATTTAATCTTGAATTGATTTTTCAAGTATACAATACATTTTGAAACTTGAGGTAGAATATTCGAAATTGGAGGTTATTGTCATTCTTTCCACAGTCCACGACGATGGCGATTAAATAAACAGTACTTTTAACTGTTAAGTCAATTTATGATAATTTGATCAATAATCGATTTACATAAAAGCTCAGTTAGTTGACTTACCTACACTGTGACACTTGAGTACAAAACCGGTAAGCATAAAACCCGATGTTATACCAAGAACAAACGTTGGTCAATGAAATGATGCCTATAATATTAATTAAATCAGACGCCAAGAAAATTATTCTTTTATTTCAGACACGGTTATATAAACAGGTCCGGACATATGTCAGGGAGAAACATCCAACCACGTCTTACTTCGGGCGCCATGTTGATTTTCTTCAATTCTCTCTGTGGACACTTTCGTCTGTGCTTTTGGTATATATGTATGTATCCAGACTATTCCAGACCTGCTTATATGACCGTGATTTCCAACCTTACCTTATCGAAATACAGCAACTATAGTTGCCAATCCTGTCGTGAACGCTTCTATCGCGAAACCTAATCCAACAGCTAATGTCAATGCCCAGACGTGAACGGGGTAGGAGAACGTGAGAGAACCTGATGAGCCTCTGTCAGAACATCCCCTCCTTAGAAGATAATGTAATTACTCTACCTCGTCTTTATCCTCACATTATCTTCCTGTCTCTCCAAAGATCTTCAGTGGGCACTGTTCTCTGACACGAAATCACGTCTTCTACCATGGCACATTCGGAACCAATGCACACTACGGATTCACATAAATGCGAACGTGGGCAGTCTGCTCATTAACCTTTTGCACACGAACGACACATTACACGGCGAATAAAAACAATAAGATGCGCGATATATCCGTACTACAAGAATGCGTACATGAGAGAACGACGAGATTAATTCCGTTCGTCACGAACACACGCGTCACGCATTCAACCAAAACAAAGAGTAGCTCCCAACTCCGCGCCGCGGCGCATCACTTCATCGACCGTTCTATCGATTATTGACATTGTGAACTGCGTCGCAGATGAAATCGATATTCCTTTAGCACCCGATGCGCATCCTTGCCGCGCAGCCGAACTTTCGGCGGTTACAACTGAATTTCTATAGCCGCTCTGAATTTATCAAAAAATATTAAACATAACATAACATTATATATAATATTATATATTATAAACATAACATTTATAAACAATTTTTTATGAGAGAAATGGATCACGATCGATTAATTTTTTATTTCATTTTTGACTTCCATAAAATTTTATCAAATTATCAACTGCTTTTAAGAGATTTACAGTTTTCATTTTCTAATAGTATGCCGTATTAAGATTCTCCTACTTAATGATAGGGCGAAAATCAACAAAAATGTAATAATAATAAAAATGTAATTAATAATTAAAAAATGTAAATCTTTATGGACAAAACTAAAAAAATGAAATCTGTGGATTAGTTACATCTAGTAAGTATAACAATAAGTAATCCACCTTTGATATTTTATATCCGTATTTCTATCTCTACACGTTATATGTATTCTATAGAGTTTTTCATTGTTAAATTTCACAAAAATGTGAACATATCTGCGGTCTAATTATAGTAACGAGACCACTTAATGTCAATATTACTGAATCCGAAAAATCAGTTACGATCGTATTAATCCAGAAAACTAATTTTTCCCTCCGGGGAGGAAAGATTGATTCGTAGCTGTAGTACCGAAAGTAGTATGCTACTCTTACTAGGTGAAAGTATTCGTTACTGTCCATTAATGTTCTTCCTCTCTGGTGAAAAACACGTTTCCTTAGGGAGTGTGAAGTGCAGGCAGGTCGGTACAACACGATTTCCATCGACGACACGGCAGAATGCACGTCGATAGGATCGCGCGATAACGCATACGGAATTCCACGCGCCAGTTTACACGCGGTCGGGGAAAAACTTTTATCTAGCCGGAACGTGCGGAGGAAACGAACCCAGCCCACCATCCATGCGACAGTTACTCGAGCTAGCGCCATTCCTCCAACTTTATACCGAACTTTCCACGAAATTATTTCCCTGATAAAAGTTTTCCAGGGTGTCACTGGAATCAAGGCCGATGTATAACCGGATATTACGCCCCTAAAAAGTCGCGTGAAGCGGTACTTACTGTTGAAGGTGATGAAAATGTTGCACGGAAGTTACGCCGCCGCTTTCATACTCGCCATTGACGCGAAGCGATATAACTCGTAATACCCCGTGAATGATCAAATCAAAAACAAAAGGAAGGAAATAATGATTCGACGTACATAGATACGACATAAAAGACCGATGTTACAAACGGCCGTATGATCAATCACATTACGAGCATCGACTTCCTGCGAGGCATAGTTAACTCTACCGTGAAACGAGTTTTTACCTATTCGCCTTATATCAGACACAGTTTTTCGCCGACTGTGCTACGCAGTTCTTCTATTGTTGCATATTCATCATTCTTGACACTTACGGCTTTTATATTCGCGAAACGAGGCTACATTTTCTTTCTTCATGGAATATCGTTGTCGAGCTACTCAGAGTGACGTTACTTAACATTTCTTTAAGGGAAACTCCGTAGTAACACTCCATGTACCAAGCGTTTCTACGCTGAGAGAAGTAAAATTGTAGAAAGTGTTCAAAATTAAAGGTAAATAATGAGAAACAAAACCAGAAATAGATCAACAAAATTTGGTGCTTTTAGTAGAAAAATAAATAACGATTAAAGCTACATTTCGTTCTTTTCCGAAGAGTAGTGGTTTACTGGCGAGGGAGTTAAGAAAACGACGGGGTTATCGTTTAAACGGAATTAGAATTTCGAATGGGAACGCAAAATGAATAAAGACGTTATTATGCAGCGGCGTGGTTAAGTGTTTCATCGCGGACGAAATATCGCGAACTTCGCTGACCGCCTTTTAGATGAGCCGGATGAAATATACTTGGCCCGTTGTGGGCGGCGGCCGACTCTCAAAGTTCCCTAGAAATTGCGTTAAACGTCTTCAGCAATTTCGCCAAGTGCTTTTATCCGCTGACAAGTGAATCACGGTTCAAGGAATTGTATAACGTTCGCATTTTGTTGGTTATACGATTTAAAATATACCATTCGCAGCAGTTTTTCCATTAATATTTTCTTCTATTCTTTATAAGGCTTGAAGTGGTATGATTTATAACAAGATTAAGACAATTCTTATTTTTTGGAAGATAAAGTATCTATTCTCTTTGTTTCTAAACTTCTACTACCTGTACGTCGAGATTCAGACAGAATGTAACTTACAACTTAGATCATATTCACCTTACTTTTTGCAATAGCAAATATCCTGTTATAAATTTTGAAAGGATCTTTCCACAGATCTGAATAAATTCTTGACCACTCCTATAACAGAGGACCTCTGTTCTCCTTTTAAAAATACAACGCGTTTTGACGACATAATGGAAGAGAGGACATGAGGTCATAAAATGTTCAACAGTACATCGAGATACCACGTTGGGAATAGCCACGAGATTGTCAAACAGAATTCATCAATAAACAATAAGTGATTTCTTCAATTGTGAACATTGGTTAAGTAAATCAACTTTCGTGGACCTTGTAAATTCATTTAAACTCAAAGTTTGTTTATGCCAATTGAATGAACATTGCTAGAACCAATACCATCATGGTGAAAAGACCCGCATCTACCCATGAAACGTAACTTCGTTGATATCGTTGACACTGCAAATTGGTGTGGGTGACTCGTTCAAAGCCGCAGCCACTAAAGATAAAGCTAATTTTTCGATCCCAACCAACTCGTATCGTTGCAGGTGTTTGTACGATTTTCTTATCAGTATCCTAACAATAATGTACGGACAAAGATTGCGTCTCCATAGGAATTGTGAGTTTTAGTGTGGTCTTCTTTGAGTTCTCAATGCAAGCATTATATGTATAGCAACATAGGTGCCTTTTATTCTATATTTATAACAAAATTCATGTCATTAGTAATATTAGAACTAAATAAAGTGATCAAAATGATCATTCGTAATGTCTCATAAATTTAATATGCTGTACTTTTGGGGATTTGAATGAGTTTTTATGAAGAATACGGATAACTAGTTTTGAAATAACACTTTCGTTTTGAAATAACACATGACGCAAAATTTCATCAATCTGCAATTACATTGAATGTTGTAATTAATAAGCTGTAAATTATGATTCAAATTTTCATATTGAAATACCTCAAAAACCCATAAGCTTTTACCTTCATTACAATTTTACAATAATTCCCAATAGCAACACCAAATCGTTCCCCAATTGATCCTCAACATAAGAAGCCACCTGATGTTTCGCGATTAATAACACGAAACTCCTCCGTGCTTATGGCGTACGCAAACAGCTGCATTCCTTTTTGCCATGGGACAAGGGGATATAAATGACTGTCGAAAATTCATGATAAATGCGAGGTCAGTTCTCCGTTCGAAACTTCGCTAGCAAAACGATAGTCCTCCCAGCCTATGTATACGTACAGTGGGTTCGCATAAAGTTTGCGCAATTGTGGAAACGGCTGACGTAATTTATGTGGATACAGGGCTCGCGGTTATATGATATTGTATAAGTACGGTGGGGAGAGTACGTATATGTACATTACGCCCATTAATTTTCGTCCAAGCTGGTTCGTAGCAGCGCGTCAGAAACAGCAATGTAGTCGTGAACCGCGAAAAAAGTTGCTCGATTAAACCGGATCCCACGGTATTCCCTCAAACCCTTGGCTGGATTAACAGCTTTGTTATTATCACTTGGTCGGTCACCGACTTTTTTTCCCGTTAACAGATTACGTATGAACTTTTTGATTTGCACACACCCGAAGACATTTATCCGATAATATGTATCCCGAGATATTAACGCTTGAATTACGGGGTTAAATCCGTTTAGCAGCCCTAGTATCCAATTTTCAACCAGGGGAGAAGGTATGCCGTTAAATTAACGCGATGTCGCCAATATGTTTCGCTTAACAATGCTTTTATTTTTATCTTTCCGAATGAAACTTCATTTGAAACAGATTACGCTGTAAGCTTATTACTTGGGCCAACGATTGTGATTGTTAAACATAGGTTTTATCGATTTCGTTGAGTGTCCGCGGTGAACTAAATAGTAAGGTTATTATCTTTTTTATCATATTTATTATATCTATTATATTATTAAATTATTAAAACGGGAGGCTTCAAACAAATCGATTTTATTCTACGCTTTTTACTTATTTTTTCATATAATTTGTTAGCTGTTCATTCGTATCCAATTGGGAATTACGTAATCACGTTGGCGCATATTACACTTAACTTTTCATATTCGATTTTGTCTGAAATGGAACCTCAAAAGAAAAAATTTGATTCTACGTTTTCAGCTTATTTTACCACGTAGAGAAACTTTTTACCTAGATCAATTTTTTATTTTCTAACTAAAAGTTATGTAATCAAGTTTGAATGTGTTTGATAAATTTTCAAATTTGATTTGCTTGAAACCGAAGCTTTCGATAAAAACATTTTATTCCATATGTGTACAGGATAATTTTTAGTCTGATCGAAGCACGCATCTTGCGATATTTTTTGTAGCTAGTATAATATTTATGAATTTTATCAGCTTTTACTCTTATCTAGATTTTCAAAAACTTCTGTACTTCGTAAAAGAACGAACTATGTAAAACGATATTAATCAATTTAATTTAAATTTCAGTTGTTACCATCGTAATCGTAGATCCGTGGAAGCGAGAAGTGATAAATAATTCAACTTTCTCCCAGTATAACAACGTACTTTAGATAAATCACCCCAGATAAACACTCCTGCTATCAGATGTATCGCTGTACCTGTTCCCCTAAAAGAATTATATCCCTTCAGTATCATAATCTGCTGGTCGTTCTGTCAACATTTAGATATCTGTCCGCTACTTAATAGTGATTAAAAAATATTACACGGATCAAAGTATCGATTTGTAACGTGAAAAATAGGTGTTCGCCTACGGGTAGTTTCCTAACGTAAACAAAGATTCTTATCTTTCCCAGCCAAAGTAACGTAAAGCTGCTTCTCATGCTTGCTAATAGATGTGTTTACATCGTAAAGATAACTTAAACAAAATAACTTTTTGAAACGGTATCGTGTATTTCTAACACTAAACATAGGAAATTGAGAGATAAGTGTGTCAAGATAAGCTGGATTACGTTAAATCCTGAATACATAATTTTTACGTTTGGTAATAGCTTAAGACAGCAGACGTAGGTATGAGCCACTCAGAAGCTAATTCGATAAACTTTAAAACGTTACCTTTTGAAAATTTAGAATTTAGTTTTTTCTATGCTATTTCGAACAAAGACAATAAGAGCCTTAACATTTTTTAAATAACTTTCATTATATTGTAACACATACATCAGCGTTTCCAAAAAATTATATATATCACTACTTTGCATGAAATTATCAAGAAATACATGAAACAATCCGATCCCACGTAAGAATGTCTAGATACTGAGAGTTGCTAAAGGTCAAGCAACTAGGAAGATAAATTCCTCGAAGACCGAGCAGAATGTTCGATATAAAATGAAGTATGCAGTAGAAAGTGCTTCTATATCAACTTAAAGACACGAACGTCTCGCGCGTTACAACTCAATACATGGGCCAAGAAGGCAAGCTTGCTATACACGCGCGAACGCTGCTCGTTTCCCGAAACAAGGGTCTAGCTGGTATTGAGTTACGTTCGCGAGACCGCCACGGGAAACAATCCAGATATTTTATCGAACCATCCAAGTATATCACCAGGCTGCTTCGTGTACATTTCTATCCTCCGAAGGATTTCTAAGGTCGCCACCATTATACGTTCAACGCGGGCGTTTACGCGGTTACATCGACCGGAAACCCCAGTGTTCAATGCACGCGTACAGGAACACAAGCTAGGAAAAGGGGACAGAAGAGGGGGAGACGCCTATTGTACTTAACGTGGATGCAGATACCGCTTGTACAGGTGGACATAATCTCTAGTGCGACTGTAGAACCTTCAGACCTCGAATGCCTATCGTAATCCGCGTTTCAGATCAGCCTTACCAAAGCACGATCAACTTGGAAAAATGTATAGACTCTCTATGAACTATGTTCTACCGTGCCTGTCTTTGCTTCTTTTCTTTGACTTCAATACAAGCTTTAGAACTGAATATTTTTCCGTTATTATTCAACCTCGATAAATATTACGTGTGGTGATCCGTGAAAGTATTTGAAAAATTAGAACAGAAAGCCTTTATGAATTTTTTTTGTATATTATATAGATAGAGATTTTCTTGAATTTCATTGGCAGTGATAGGAGACACGATCGTTATAATTATAGTGACAGAATATCAAAACTAATTTTAAAAGTTACAAGACATTTGCTACGAAGAAAAACTATTTTTTATTGCTAACGTAAAGTTACATTTGATTATTATTTCTTAATATAGTATCTTCCTAGTATCTGTACGAATTTGTCATGAAGTAATTTATAAATTGCGACTTCAAAGAATTTGTGGCTAGAAAATTGAGTATTCGTGTCATGGATCACGGAAACGACGTTGAAACCTGCTTCGTGTAGATACAGATACACGTTAATATGCGGGTGTGACATAGTTTAATAGGTCAAACGCCTTTTTCTCGCATTCTCCGTCTTATCCGATGTTAACTAATATCGTATTTCCGGTATTCCAACGCCGCGATCTACATACCGCAGAGTACCGGTTGGGACTCTGGGAAACCGGTCGATCGTGCCTTTTATTGCCTTTATCCCTCTTTTTCTCAGCTATTCGCGGTATAACCTTAACCTTGAATTAACTTGATACATTTTTTTTCTTCTTCTTTATACTGTGTATAATTTACGTTCGTTACGGAGTCATTGAAAAATTGCTACGTTCGCGAGTAAAGCAAATGGATACATGGACTTTGTAAATGCCGCTTCATCAGCTACTACGAGTCGGAACGATCGTTTGAAATCCTCAAATAATAATTTACATTTTTCAAAGCGATGAAAGGATTAAAAAGTTTTAAAAATATAAGAACTTTTCTCTTATTGATTTATTTTCTTATTTATGTTCTACAGCAAGTATAAAATTACTCCTAATTCTAGAAGAAAGTTCTATGTTCATTACACACTTTTTACCTCCATCACTAGGTAGCATAAACTCATAAACTTTAGGACCTTTATATTTTAGCACCAAATATAAAACTTTTTTCATCTCGTTCCTTGAAGAAGCTGGAGTAACATTTCAACAAAACATCAAAGTGAACTACACTCCGAAATATCTGACACCTATAGATCACTCGAAACCAAAGTTTCTTCGAACTAATGTCTATGCTCTGAATCGTCTGCTGTGATTTATACCTTGGATCATTTAACGAGAAAGTTTGTCATAGTAAAAATTTACGGGTACAGTGTACGAAAACACAGTAGGAGAGAGGGAGAGAGAGTGTATGTGTATGTGTATGTGTGTAGATTTTTCGTGGCCAATATGTTCCCAGCAGGCTTCGCATACTAACTGCAGAGTTAACGATCACGGATCGATATCTGGTTTGAACAGCGAGACTTTACGACGCCGGGGCCGCGAAATTCGAGGGACCGAGTACGATTTTTGCCTCGGCCCGCGCTGTTTAATGCGAACGCCCCGTAAATCTTCCTTTCGCGAACGTACGAAACCTGTTTTGCATGCGCACGTCCGGTAACGATGTTGTCCATACAAACACAATCATTGATGCAAGAAGAACGCATCGAATAGATTACACGTAACTTGCGGCAACGTAAATCATCGGGGCCAACGCTAAGGCAGACGCGAAACGATGGATCCTGAAAATGACAATGAGTCGCGTCCGCAGCGTAAATCAGAACCGCGTTGATTTATCACCAGCTGCCTGCATCCGCGCAGTTTTAAATCCCACATTATAAAAGAAAATTATCATCGAAGCGATTTTCCGAGGAAATTATGCAAATTTACTATCCGCTTCGCGCGCACGACGATGTTCCAGGTTAATGGAAAAGGAATGACGTCATCAATGACGCAGCCTTTTGATGCTATTAATCGATGATTTTGTTGTGAAAGTTAGGACATATATGATATATTTATCGGGATGTCTATTTAGCTGAGAGCTTTGACTTTGAAAAAAAATGTAGGTATTTGACAATTTTTCTGAAAGATGGAAAATTTTCCGAGGAATTCGTTTTTAATGATATTTATTTTTAAAGCGTAAAGTACACTTACATTTAAAAAGTGTTATTGCGTGAATGCGTAAGAAAATGAAAAACTTGATATGGAAAAAAGTATATCAAAGATTAAAAGCAAAAATTATAAAATATTCTAACCAGAGGATACTTGACATATCAAAAACAAGTGTTACAGTATAATATTTTATAGTTTCTACTGTTAATTTTTAATATATCTCTTTTCACATCAAGTTCTTAATTTTCTTTCAAGTAACAAGCATTTTACAAAGCTAAGAAATCTAGTATCTGATGAATTTATGAGATAACATTTCTTAAAAGTGTGTATATAAGTATTTCGCTGTTGTGGAAAAGAAGAAAAATTTTCATCTGATTACCGAGGGAACGTAATCGAGTTTGAAGAACAAAGTACAAAAGATAATGTAACACAGCCATTATTGAACAAGGACGTAAACGACTCCGCAGGAAATTCTCTTCAACAATTTTAAGAATGCTTTTACCGTGTCTGTTAAGGTATCTGAACTATTTCAATTGAAACTTACAATTTCGCCGAAGTTACGAAGTGAAACAACACAAATGTTCATTTTACATAGGCGAAGTTTTACAATTCAAGAAACTGAGACTTTCTATGAGAGCATCAATCTTTAAGGACACCTCGCGCTTTAAAGCGTTTAGGGGAAGATTAATCTGAATAACAATCCAATTGTTGTAATCATATAAAATGAAGAAGAACTTATTCCTCCTTGTAATCTTAATATTCTTATGTCCCAATCTTAATTTAGTTGCAACAAATTAAAAAATTGTTTGATTCGCAATAAGTGAAATTTTCAAATCAATCGTCGATAATTCTTCCAAATTTTTCTCAAATTTAAGGACTCTTTTAACGATAGAATAGCATGATTAAGTAACAAAACTGTGGCGAAGAATGAAGAGCGAGGTTAAAATTTCGTTTCTCTTTTTCAATGAAATCGATCTACCTTGGAAATATGATTAAAATGTTAACTTCACGCGTGCTGGATACAAGCTACTCCTTTTTGCACGAGCAAGTACCAGCAGATCGACATCGGGGACGGCCAAGCCGGGATTTAAGAGCGAATCGCCGTGGTTTTTCATGCAAACGATAGCTTGCGCACGTCCAGCCGCCACGCGAGGCATGATTTCTTTGGCCGACGCATTCGTCAACGTCGCACGGCCGAGTCGCAGAAATTTAACCCGCTCGAGAAATGGACGGCTTTGTGGCGTGCTATTCACGGCCAGACTATATCCACAGCACAAAACGTGGTCCATGAAAAGCTTCGATTTGTATCCCCGTCGTATAACCACCTGATCAGGTTATCCTTCCCTCGGAATTTTTATAAAAATTCGAACATCTATTTCATGATCTGTTATAGCAATTCTGTATATTTTATATACTCTATATATCTTACGTATTTTATATAATCCCTATATCCTACATATCCTATACATTTTACATAGATGATGTAATATTTTAAATCAATATATGACTTTTTGAATAAATGATAGTGAAATAGTGGATTTGGAAACGGTAGTTTTTTAAACTTTATCTTCGCTTAAAAGATGCTTAAATGCAAAATGATATAATTTAAAGTACTACGAAGAAGTGCTGAATTTGTTATTTAAAAATGTAGAATTGCAGTTTCGCTCGTGCGCGTGTTTGCTCATATAGTAGCCAATTTAAATATTTTAATCTGGAATCTATTTAGAAAACTGAAAAATTATATGTTTTTGTAAAATCTTTTATTGTATTCTGGCGATGCGATTTGAAATTAATCGCAATATTTTCGTAACGTATTGTAACGTATTATGTCCCTTCTCATCTCTTCATTATTTAACCAAAACCAAACCTTACAATTATTTTTCCAATTAAACTATTATTCTCAACTGTGATGTTTTTAAAACATTTTTCCCATTTCTCTCTCAAAGAGAATACACCATAACTTTAAAATAAATTACTAAATATCTACTAATATTTCCTAGACGCCGAATTAAAAATTTACAATTTTCAACAACTGTTAGGAATC
Organism: Bombus vosnesenskii; assembly: GCF_011952255.1. Taxonomy (NCBI): domain Eukaryota; kingdom Metazoa; phylum Arthropoda; class Insecta; order Hymenoptera; family Apidae; genus Bombus; species Bombus vosnesenskii. The sequence goes on from NW_022882923.1 coordinate 1,552,267, forward strand.
CTTTAATTTAACATCAAATTGAATATTATTCTTTTAGTCGTTCATTATATCTACAAAGCATACGCTATAAAATATATGTAGATGGGGAATTTAAATGCATTAAATGCATGAGTCTTCCTATCACAAAGTAGAATTTAATTTCTGATGTAGAGGATGTTTAAAAAAAAGTCTCGGGTGAAGTACACATAAAAATGATGTAATACAAATCTGGCGTTTAAACATAATTATTTAAAAATGAAAATAGTTACAGTTTATGAAAATATGTGTATCTTACACGTGCCATAACATAAATCATCTCTTGCGGCAAGGATTCGTGTGCATTCGCTAAATAAATTACCACGGCTTTATACATGAATATTTAATCACCATTATCATTTATTCCACCGGTGCAGGATTCGCTACCATGAAAAAAACTTCCGTCAAACTCGATAAATTAACTAAACTCGCCGACTAAACGTTGATATCCTGACCCCCGCGAAACTTCCAACATCGTTTTCAGCATAAATGGTTGCACGCCCTCCGACGAAAGAGTAAATTTCTCGTTTCGCTCGCGTTCGCCTGGTTATTTCGTTAAACCAATACGTTCGCACAGTTTTATCTTCGCACAAATTTTTAATCATATTATACTTGGTTTAATTCTGTACCTCTATGCTGTTATGTTCATTGAGCCATATGCTGAAACGTTTTTTTACAATAATAATTATTTAGAGATATATATAATACCATTCTAAGATTTTATTGAAAAATCGTTTAAATCATTGTATAGTGACCAGAGAAAGTATTGATGCATGTCCTTATTATCCAATTAAGCGTTCCTTTATCAGGTTCTACTTTTTTTTCATACCACCAAATTCTAATTGTTATATGAAAGTACTATTAATTCATACATACTTTAACATAAGTAGTATTATACAGTTTTCATATTTGTAAAATAAAGAAATATTCAGTTAAAATACAGGTACTAACAAGATATATGGAAATATTTTCCTTATTTTGGTATCTTCATTTATTTTATGTACTGTTGTTCAAAGTTTCAAATATAGTAGTAATAAGTTACTAATATCTTCACTCTTTAAATAACTCGAGAATTGGTGACTAAATGCACAAATACTTTTCCGATCTATAGATATAAAGAGAAGTTAAGTATCTGACAAAAGATGGTACTTTTATACAACAGTAGAAACATTTCCATTTGTATAACCACCAATATAATTATTATAAAGCAATTAATTTTGGAAGCTCACATGAGATAATTGGACATTGAAGAGATCGAAGGACATCAAAGCTTTTTAACCAGATGATTTAAAGGGAAAATGGAAAGCGAAGGGGAAAGGGAAAAATATAATAAGAATAAAGCTCTCATATGTGCGCAGACACATTAGTCCCCGCCTAAACCCTCGGAAGCCGGTCTAGTGGTCGTTCCTTGCGTCGGGTTTAATTTTATTCCGTTGAGCGAGAAAAGCGTCGCTCAGACGAGGGAAAAAGAAGGAAAAACATAGGAAACGAGGGTGGCCGGCCTCGTTCTCGGTGGTTTCGTTCCTTGCCGCTGCCACTGGCTCTAAAGGACGAATTAGATTACCTCCGACTCGATTAAACCGGCGTCATTCGAGGCTCGCCCAAGATAATCTCGGACGTTGCCTCGCCGTGGTTCGTGTTGTCGACACGTTCCACAGGAATCCGTGATTTTCGTGCGCGTATTACTAGCCAGCAACTTTTACGAAACCGTAATACCACAGCGAAAACTATTCCTCGAAATAATTATCCGCGGATAATTATCAACAAGCAAGTTCTCCTGCGAAATATAAAATGCCGTATAATGAACGATAATTTTAATGCAACTTCTGCGTTCTCTCTCTCTCTCTCTCTCCCTCTCTTTCTCTCACTCTGTGATAAATTTATTCAACGCGAAATTTCGGTACGTGACGTTCAACGATTCCCCGGCTTCCAACCCGAGTTAAATATTTGTCGAATTCTTACAATTGAATGTCTGTGATTAGCATTTAATGTGCTCACAGACACGTTACGAGGGAATCTCGTGAAATATATCATCGATAGCGGATTTTGAACTTCGAAGGAAGAAAAGTTAGAAACATATTTTATAATTTAACCCGTGGGCTGGATGTGATATAGTTTTTATACTCCTCTTGAATTATCTATTTGTTCGATAATAAGCGGATCATTCATTTTTGAAAATCTACAAATTTAAGGAAATAACATACTATAATTGTAATTTGCGTGATGGCGTATACAATGTACTGCAAAGTAATTACCTGAATATGCAAATGTAATCTTACATTGGTCGTTATTTTTAAATTATCGTAACGTGAGTATAAGAAAAAGGAACAATTTAGTATCCGAGAATAACCGTTGACAGCCCTGCATTAACTCGTTGAATGGATGTAATCAAAAGGGTTGTAACAGGAAGTATAGTGAGAATTAATAGCGTGAAAAAATTATAATTATTAATCCGACCTGTCAGCAATATAGTGCACTTACAAGATCTCGTAACAATAAAATTAATCTTATGTCTTAGAAACAATTCATTAGTACCATAACGAAAGTAACAACCATCATAGATATAATTAAACGCTCATCGTTTAACAAATTAATTTATTAACATTTATTAACGTTTTCCTAATAGGATATTATAGATATATTTTTAACCAATGTAAGAACAGCTATATTCTCTTATTACGAATTTATTTGCATGACTGATTATTAATTATTGACTATTGATTAGAAGCGATTGAACTCGGCCTGTATTAATGAAAGTACATAATGCCAGTTCGAATGCACGTCAATGTGTTTATATGATCGCTATTAAGGGATTGAAACGTAAGACCAGAATATTTAGGAGCTCAAGTAGCTAAATAAATTTCTTGTAATAATTTAGAGTATTTTAATTTCGTTAAAAAAAGTTCCCCTTTTTATCTAAATATTCCTGTATTATTATAACTAATTGGAACTAAATGTAAATAAAAGATTCTGGATATTCCATTTAATTTGCTGACAAGAATATGTCACAAGAGTGAGGTTGGTATCTATCATAAATCAATATTTTTTTACAAAACCGAAAGAAAAACGAAGGAAAACGTTATTTCAAAGAGTACCAGTGTCAACTACGATATTCATGCAAATATTCAATGTTAAAATTTCGTAAACTCAGATCGATCTAGATTCACAGAAAAAGATTCATTCGTATAGAATACCTTAATTTTTCATACTTTTAATTATGATTTGGTAAACAAAGTCTACAATACCTCCAATATTTTGCTAATGTTTAGAGCAACGTACATTTTGCAGTTATAATTTTACACCGAAAATATCATATACATATTTCTACATACACTTCGCATAACATATTAACGGCAGGAAAACGGTACCTTAATGAAACGATTCCTTTCACTTCTATCACTCTCGGTTTTCTCCACTCTCTCCTTTCTCCCGTTCGCTGTATACAAAACTATTAATAATCAAAAACTTTCCTAGCTCACATTCTCATTTCAAGCTACATTTAAAAGCCCGCCATCCCCATAAAGATATTACACTTCTAAAATATTGAAATTCTACGTGAAATATTCCTATACGATTTAACCTTTACATGTTACATATATTTTAAAAAAATAAATTCTTCAACTTTACCGTGCATACGAAATTTCTACAGAGACAGAATTCCAGCTCGGATAATGCACTTCGTTAGAGTGTTTTATCGCGCCAGGTTGGCGCGCGCGTGCTCGTAGATAGAAGGAAAAAATTCATGCAAGAGAAGAGAGCCGGTGTAACGGTAAACTGGAGTGTAGCAATAGCAATCGAGATTCGACGGTACGTGGAATCACGCGATGCTATAACTTGTATACGCGTCGCGTATCTCGATTCTTAAATCGTGGTTGTTTTCCGTAGCCTAGGTTTCTCGAAGCCTCGAGCCAAGGGGGTTGTGCGTTATATCGTGCCGAATTGCGGTGCCTCGGCGATACGACGGTACTCTGCGTTTATGTGTGTGTGTGTGTGTATATGTTGGAGAAATCCTATGAAATAGATGCGCACACACCGGTGGTACACGGTGTTGCAGAAGTGGGGAGCGATGCGACGCGGTACAGCGCGGCAGTAAACGTTAATTGAATGCGCTAATTCACTCTCTAATCTTGTGTAACCGTATTTACGCGTAATTGCAAAATACACGGCCGCGATATTGCCTCGCGGGGCGTGGTGCACTTCTGCGAGCTCGCGAAGGTCGTCGCATACAGAACCGGGATTTTCAGCCACCTACGGGAATATTAATTTACAGAGAGGGAGAGAAAGCGAGCGAGAGAGAGAGAGAGAGAGAGAGAGAGAGAGAGAAAGTTCGTTGGGACGCCGTGGCAAATACCTATAGCCGAATATCAAGCACGTAACGCGACGTACCGCGCTGGTCCCTGCACTCTCGTTCCGAGTATGGCACTGGCGCGCACGAAACGTTCCCGTAATTACGTTCACCTACCAGAGGAGTTGCTGCCGGAAAATGGGCCGCTATACCGTTTGCAAAAACATTATTTACTGTTTGTTAGCGTAATCTGCGAACGATTCGCGAAGTAAACCGACGTTTTCCCTTATTGTTTTTCTGATATCTACGGTCTACTTCATTCCCTTCCTTCTTTTGAAAGATTGCTTTTTGAAATGGGACGTGGGACACTGTTTTTTGGGAATCATATCTTTTGCATGCGTTGAACGTCGAAAGCGTTTGATAACGTCTTTTGCGTTGGCGATTTATTCGAGATAATTTCCAAATTGCGATCGTTTTATAAATGTGGTCGTCGATAAGAATACAAGTTTATCTTATTTTCGTTAATGACGCTTTTTCTTTTAAAACCTCAGGGTCAAAAGATAGAATTCGGTAACGTAAATTAGTCGAAAAATAGGAAACCTAAATTTTAGAAACAACTTTATCGAGCTGAATGCAAATCCGACTAACTTCTAAGTTATCCAACATTCTGCGGATATTTCACGGTATCTCTCTCGGAAGTAGATGAAACGGAAACAAGGTAAAAAGCGAAACGTGACTCTTGTATGTCGATAACGAGAGCAAACCTTATTCTCTCGGAACTGTTCTCATTGTATACTCGTAGCAAGTTTATGTCTATACCAGCGATTTTAACATTAAAATCGGTCTCTAAATGAAAATTGGAGCTCCTCATTTTTCCCGTTTAATGGACCTGTCGTTCGAGGAGCCTTGTCTCTCTCGAAATAGAATTCACGGCTCTGCCAAGAAAAATCCAACTATTAACACTTCCACTCCGATTTCCCGTATATGCTAAACGACAAAGAAGGAATCAACGTTCGTTGGAGAGGAGAGAATCCGAAAGAAACGAACAGGCGAGCAAGAAAGGCTGATTAATACTCGAGGTATTGTTTTATGGAAATTTCCAGTAGCGCTGGACACTTTTTATTCATCAGCTCTGCAGTCGTGTAACCCATTAGAGGCAAACCCGCGCTGCATTGTCATGCTAAGACACTGATTTTCTTTTACTCCTGATTACCTGCCTTAAATCTTGGGCCAGGTAGGCGGGTTGACCAAGGAGAAACTTGTGCTTTTTCTCCGCCGAAGGCCGGTTGGAACGAGTCAACCTCTTAGAACGAGATCCTTTGACTTAATTACGGGCGAACAAAGGCGAGGAAATCGCGCGGAGTTTGTAGAAAAAAAAAAGAAAAAAGAAGAAAAAAAAAGAAGGAGGAATTCCTACGAATTGCATCGGCAATCCTGCTCGCGTAACAAAATTACGAGATGGTCGTTTGCATTCGCACGAGTCGCTGATGGGCGTCCCGCGTTGAATTACGTAATTTCCTAATACGGTCAGAGGAGAAGTACAAAGAACGATCCATGGACCCTGAAATGGAATAGAATAGGAAAGGAACGGAATAGAATAGAACACGGAATACAATGAATATATAAAGTAGATCCGCGAACACCGAGTGTTATAGCCGGGACTAAAAGTAGCTCTACGAGAAGGTAAATCGTTATCCACGTGTATATACAGGTTTTTACTCGGTGGATCTCTTGCGTGCGGTGCCCATTAGCGTGACATATCACATTAAAACACCGGTCCTCTTTTTGCCTTCGATACCCGTGTGCAAAGTAGAACGCCGCCAGGTTTTTACGATTCCATAATGTGTAGAAAATTCGTAGGCATGAGCCAACGAACCGTGAGAGCAATGAACCATGGAGAAATTGATTTTACGTCGTTAAACCCTGATGAAGAATCGAACCACGGCTTAATGGTCGTTGAACTCGAAATAAATTAAAAATGCTGTTAGTTTCTGCTTGAAAAAATAATTCACCGACCACCAACTTGCGTACCTTTAATACGAATTGAGAGGGCGCGAGACGAACGGTTCGATAAATACGTTTATATATGATACTTCGGCATAGATATCTGGCCAATAACATTTGCAAGCTATGTAGTCCTTTTTAATGAACAGGCTATTTGATTTCTTTGGCAAATATTGCTTTGCAATTGCTCGTGCACATTAGCTCGATGCAATTATATCGATCCTCTTAATTGTAAGACAGTAATTTGTTTTCTAATTTGCTGGATTTATAGTGGAGTCTTATGTAACTTAGCATGATTGATTAGAGAACTTTGTTCACAATGACTAAGATATAGAAAAATAGCAAACATTTAAATAGACGGAATAATTGGAGGTAAATTATGATCTTCCTTTTTTTAAGTAAAATAAATAAACAATAGGTTTTATGATGTTTAATATCTTGAACAAATCTAGCATAGAAATAGCGTGTTAATAAGATACGATATCTTTTATGGATCAAATGAATGACATTTATACGTATAAGAAATTTTATTAAAAGAGTTGAATATGTAATACGATATTTTAAACCGTATTCGTTAGAAACCGATATATTTATAAAATGATCCAATTTTAGCAAATTTTCTTCGATTAAAACATCTGGCATTTATTCAATACTATTCAACACTCATTCAATATAATATTATCACATGTTATCACACATTCGTTCAATATACTATTTTAATACTCAATTTTGAACCTCATTAATGCAACACCTGCACTAATAAAATCTCAAATTACCTATTCACGCTCAAACATAATTAAATAATCCACTCTATACCATAAAATAATCTCTATCTTCTTATTACGTTATCTTGTTTGTTACCACGAACGATTTTCTATACAATGCCAAGAGTTCCATTTCCCACTCTAAAGAGACGTAGCACCTTGTGACGCCTTACAAGCTCATCCCTCTCCAATACGCGTTTGTTGTCACGTAATGTTGACGGACGTTCGAATAGATGCTAATCTTGGTGCGTGGCCGGAGCAACGAAAGTAACAGCGTCTCTCGAAAGTAAACGCGTACAAGGAACGATCTGTCTCCGTGGTAGGCGCAATAAAACTTTCGAGAATGATACATCGGGGTTTCAGCGGCAATGAGAATTATTCGCACGTGAGCGTGTGAACGTGCCTCCATGGAACACGTGCATAGACACGGTCTGTTGTTGGTCGACGTGAAAATATCATTTCCGTTCGGAGGAACTCTGCAGGATCTGTCTCTATTACTCGTAGTAACACAGGGTACATTGAACGTGGTTGCCGGTATGCTTTCTATCATACGCCACTGCGTATACGAGTGGATCATACGCGTAACCGTTTAAATTGCCGTGTTCTTAACCTTTTATCGTATCGCTCGTGCGTGTTAATTAATAATCTGCGAATACGACGAATGATCCGGTTTGGTATACGCGTTCCATTGATTTTGTCTCGAATTACTCTTCCTGGAATGTTGGTGATCCTTTCTCTACCCTCGGGATCGTTGTAGGAAGTGGTGATTTTAATTGGCGGTCTGATAATTAACATTCTCAAAACACGATTTCGAAGGTTATTTCGAGTACGGCACGAAGTTCTTATCTTGTCGATTTAGTTTCTTTATTGGCAATCATAATTCCTATTTCTTTAATACCCTTAAATTTAGCCGAAACCAGATACACATTTGGCGCAGGCCAATGAACCTATCCCGCGCATTGCGTGGCTTCGTAATTTTTCTCCAGCTCTTCTTTTTTCCTCTACCCGCGCCAGCTCCGTTACAGGGCCGTACCCGTCTCATAGGATATTATCGATTTAACGACGGTGAATCTGCTCGACTTCCTTATTACAGATGGTTTCGAGACTCTCGAGCGTGCCTCGTTCCCGTATTCCGAGGAAACTATGATTGCGTACGCCTATTTTTTATAGTCGCGCCAACGATACCGTCGACCACTTAATGACAGCGTGAATCGCGTCGTATCGCATACGAAATGGATTTCCTTCGTTTTTGAACGATCCCGCGAAGTACACTTATCACCGTGCTACATCCAATTTAAATCAACCAAGGGCTATAGAACAGTGGAGACCACCAAAGTAACAAGGCTGTTTTATCATATCGTTAGGTTTAACGATTCCTTTAAACCTTCAAACATGATTACTTCCATAGATATTTTTTTAACAAAACAAAACAATTATGGAACAAGAGTTTTTATAGAGGTCTTTAAGATCTTTATCGGGGATGCTAGAAATTCATCAGACATGAGGATGTTGGAGATCCAAATGAAAATGGTTCGAATTTCGTACAATAAATTTCGAATAACATCCTAGAGACTTGGTAATTATTTTTATGAAGGCGATTAGATAAAGACTTGATACTTTCCAAGGAAGATTGTGTCCAGAAGACAAACGTCCACGCAGTAAAGTTTTATCGCGCGCTTTCGACTTGTTTTACCGTGAAGAATCGATTCCAGTTAGTTCGCTCACGCGAGTAGTATAACTTTTATTATACGCTTGAAAAATCTTCAACAGTCTCTCTTTCTTTTCCTTTTCTTTTTCTTTTCTTATCTATACCTACGCATTATGAAGCGGTGCTGATAGAAACAACGCCAAGGCCCTCTCTCGTTTAGTTTTAACGATTACTGACCGCCTAACTAGTTTTTCCAATATCCTGTATTATTAGGAATTTACATATTTATGCGCTTGTAAAGCGGCCGCTTCTAGCATGTGATTTCATTCGGAGTCCTTTAATATAAACTTCAATGGCGGTTTCGCGTGATACATCTACAGGTTCTCGAGCGGAAAGTAACGGGCAAAGGGGACGGCTGCCTTGTTTACTATTATCATAAATACGATCTAGTAACATCTTCCTGTCTTCTACGTCCGTGCGTTGCGAATCAATTTCCTCGGCGAAATCTTTAAAACGCGGCTGTAATGAAAGATCACCCTCGGTTCCCTCAATCGATAAGTTCCGAAACCTTGCAACGTTAAGCGGTACACTGGCCTATATTTAAGAATGCTTCGTAAAATCGAACGACGTACTATTATCGTTAGAATCTTTTTGCGCGATTGCACGATTACCACTAATCGTTTTGGGACTAATGAAACAATACGTTTCAAAGTAATGTTGAGAAAGATTGGTAAATCGTTATATTTTTTGCGACACCACTGAAACCTATCTGAACATATAATTGCGTTTTTCAAACGGAAAGAAAAGTAACGATATTACAAATACTGTTTCTAAAATTTACCTTGGGATTTACCATCATTTAACAGTGAAAACAATTCCTCATAATATTAGAATAAAATAATTCCTCATAAAATTAGAATATTCCTCAGAATGGATTATCACTTGTGTACATATATAATGAAATTAAGAAATTGCTAAAAAATAAAGTTGATCGATCTGGCTTCTCAGAGATTCGATTAATAACATTTACATAAACTTATCGTGATAGTAGAATCACGCGAAAACAAACTGCAATGTTACAGACCGACAATGAGAAAACGTTGGCAATGCGATCCTGCAACTCTGACATTCTAATGATGGTCGTTTTCTGTTGGCGAAAAATTTCACGTAGCGCCGATTAGCTGCCGCAAATATATTGTGCGTAACGCCATTGCCTTATACGCGAACGTAATTAGCCGCTCTTACAGCGGGACTGTCGCTAATGAAGGGTACCCGCACGCATTCACCGAGGCTACCGTGTACCCAACGATGAGTAATCCCTGCTTGTGTCTCGTTGACTGATCGTTATGACTCGGCTAACGACAGACACTGTTTCCTTTTCTTTTTCTTCCTTAACGAACGAGAAATCGACTAAGAGGAGAAAGACGAATAGGCGAACGAACGAACGTTCAAAAGAGGCAACGTACGTCCCTGGGAAACGTTTAACCCCGCGACAACGATAGAACCGATCGTGTCCGCATACCAGTCGAATTGACGGGGCCAGAGAGACGATGATAGACGATCGATCGTAGAGCTTTAATCACCGTCAGCGAATCTGTTCGTGCGGGAAGGGATCGTTCGTTCTGCTTGGCCACGAAGAAAGGGAGAGCCGAACATACCACAGATGTATCTGCGCACGCAAAGAAGATCGACGATCGCCCCGGGTCTGTGTTTCACTTATCTGAACCACGGTTGCACCGTATCGGAATTACACGCGTGATCTTCTTATTTCCCGCTGATGAAATTTGAATTATGATAAGAGATTACGGCAAAAGCCGTCGCGTATATATAGCAGGAGATAGCGAACACGATAAAAATGTCTCTCCATCGTCGCGGTGCTAAAGCGCCCGTGTACACGTGCTTCGAATACCGTAACGTTACCTTGAGTGCCCAACAATCCCGTCTCTACCCGATTCTTACCTCAATCCTTTCGTGCTCTATCTTGTTCGGTTAATCGGACCGTCTACATAAATTGGATTATCGCGAATTCTTCGATTAGCTATCGCACGGTCTGCGCCTTAGACACGAATCGTCGACGCGCCGTTGTCGCGATTACACCAAAGTGGATTCTTTAAAATCTTCGTGCATATAGTACGCTTAAATTATTATGGATATAATATCGTGCCGACTAACGGATTGCCTCCAAGTTTTTGATTATTTATTATTATAACATTGAACAGTTTTGGATTTCAGATCTTTTTAATCGCGGAAGTACGGTTGAGCTCTTATGTATTTTAAATTAACATATAAAGCTATAGAAAATGCATACATCACAATGATTTTCATTATTTCAAATAGCGATAGTTCCATTTCCCCTTACTTTTCTTTCTTTCTTTAGTACAATTTATTTTATGAAAGAAATGTATCAAAGTAATATAACTTCTGTATCACGGAGTTACCAGTAATACGTAAATTACTTTACTTCGTAGGGAAGTAGAAATATATGCCATTTGCGGATATGATACACAAGATCATACCAACGATTTAACTAGTTTCGCGAAAGTGGAGCGCGATAAGAACGAAGAATGGTAGGAATTCTTATTTCTTTCCAACCTTCAATTATCGTAAACGATAATGGGCACACCCGTGGGAATTTCAGCGTGAACGAAGATCTACGATTTCGTGGAGGTCTACCCAGTTTGGATAGAGCTTCGAGGTATGTTCACAGAAATAGCAAATAACAACGCTACGGAAAACGACAGTAAACTGTAGATTTCCAGGCTGCATTCCGAGCTCTAGCATAACGAGTAATTGCATTTTCCTGGAAGTTCCATATTTTCCTGAGATGCTCTACAAACATTCTTATCAAATATCTTTTCCCTTATTTACAATAGGTTCGAGAAGATTATAGCGTTTTAGATAGTTGATTTATTGCATATTTAATTAGATGTTAGGAGAATCATTTGTTACTTATTTTTGAAAAATACTGTCTTCAGTTTCATTGAACGTACACTTATCGAATCAAGCAATTCAAAGTAGATAGGGACTTCATTAAACAGATAAATATCTGTATTCAAATGCTAAGATCAGTTGATAGTCAGCCAATTATATCTACCATCATTTCATCGTTATAGTAAAAGTTATCGATTAAGCGTCGATTGCAAAAGTTTATCAAAAGAAATGTAATATTGTTTAACGAAATACTAATTCTATAAACGTATTGTACAATATCTTTACATCTTTTCTTTACATCTTTTCCAAATATCGTTACGAACTTTTTAAACCTTTCAGAACAGATACATATAGAAAATCATAATGTTAAATTAACATTCATTGTAAAACATTATCGGATTGTTTATACGAAGTATCAAATGCAAATAACATTTTATTATATAATAATATTTGAACACGAGAAGATGCACTGACAAACAAGGTACAATTTCGAAAGAGTGTCAAGGAGATAAAACTTAAACGCCCATTAAAAGTCGGGAGGAAAAGAAAGCTCTGCACTACGAGGCTTCTAGAAATTTATTTGGAAGGGAGCAAAATTACTGTTTGCGGTTTATGCAGATGAGCAAACACGGCCAGATTTACTTCCGCGTGACATCGTGGAGACGACTATCATCACGCAAAATTACACGGAGATATTTATATGGCAAATAGCTGCTTCGTCAATGTTCTTTCTCGCGAAGCGAAAGCTGCGAGAGAGGAAAAAGCAAGATTGCACGCCCCCGTTGGCAAAAGAGCCAAGTGCGGAGTGTACTTCCCCCGTGTCTAAGGACGAGAGATTCTGTTCGTGCTTATCGAGTAAAATTGAGTGGGTCGACGGAGAGTTACGGAAGGAAAAAGGAGAATTAATAAATTATTCAGTTCTCGGGCACGTTCGAACGTACTTGTCTCTTCTGGAATATTTGCCACTGACGCGCAATCGCGATGATCAAATGGAAGAGATAATAATTTCATCGTCGTTTCCCGCTAAAAGTGTATAACAATGAAATGTTTCGCGTAAGATATTCTGGAATGATTTGAATAATTAATTGCAACAATTGATTTAAATGACGATAATTCAGGTGTGATTTAATTTTAATTTCGTCAAATCAGCTGACAAACTTTTAAAGATGGAAGAAGAAAAATGGTAATGATATATGACGATAAAATCATTTTTTAATATTTTTACAGTTACAGTATTTTGTTTTAGTTATTTAAAATTATCTATTCATGCATTTCTTTAATTACTTATTTCTCTTTCGAATATTCAAAGTCATTACATTTTTTTAGAAGCTTAACAAAGAAATCGATAATTTTGTCGAAATTATATAACAATAAAATAATAAAGATTGAATTTATTTCGATCATAATTTATTTCACAAAACCGCAGATTATTGTTCAGCTATTCCAATGACCTGAATCAAAGTACATAATGCTATAGCACCAGCGCATATCATCTATCAACACTCTCAATTGCCTCACAAATTTCTAACTCTATCTAACTACAGAAACTAACTATTTCTATGTGAAATCTGTGAGTCAGATACGCACGTACTATCTCCATGGATATTAAAGCCAACAATTTTCCATTAGGTCGGACATATGTATGAATGTTGTACGGTCAAATAGATTCTACAGCATACACTATAATATATTAACACCGCTAATAGAGCTTTTCACAGTACGGATGCATTATTATTCAGTCATTAACTGTGCGCCAATTTGACGTATAGCTACGCAACGCGTGTCACGTATTATTCGTTCAACCAGGATACATCTAGAATTGCGCTCGACTCCCGCGGATTTTTGTGGGATCGCGATGTGATTGATGCCGGTTATTAAAACGAGCCTCAGTTATAACTAATAGTATTATAAAAGATCTACGGTTAATCCGTTATTTACGTCCATGTCATTTTCTGTTCGCGCCGATTTTCGTCGAGCTGCGTTTTTCTTTTTTTTTTTCATTCGTTTCGTAATTTGCATCGCCGTGTGTGATATGCATATGGACGAGATTTGATACCATGCATTAATAAGTTGGAAATCACTGTTATTAACTAGCCATAATAATTTTTAATAAATATTCAGAAATCCGTGTACACCAAACGTTGCATCCAGTTATTTGTGTTATACGTATACACACATACCTGTATGTATATATGTAGTCGTGTTTCTAATAGCCTACAAATATCTACAAGTAGTTTAATAAAAGAGGGAACGCGTCACCAATATTAACATGCAAATGAGCTAAATTAGTGTTTTCGAATTTATAGTAGTACTTATATACATATTATAAAATCCACTATTATATATCTGTATTAGTATATAAGCATTAATGTCAATACGTCATAGAAGATACAATTTGCAATTTAATCGTCAAAATGGCAGTAGTGATTAATGCGCGTATGGAATATTGTTTCTATTTGGGAGCTAAAAGTTGTTTCCGAATACAGCACAAATCGTAGAATAATTTATGACTTAATTGCATCGTTTAAAATTCTTATACAGCAATCATTTTTGCATATGAACCAGTTACCAATTTCATGTTTCACGAAGTACTCGGTATATAAGTAATAAAACATGTGTTTTTAAATTTATTTAATGAATCATATATTTAATAAATAACTTTTAAAAAATTTGTAATTGTTCTTTGCATTTTAATTTATGTAATTATTGAAGTTGATCAACATGAGTTTTGTACTACCATGTGTAAAATCTAAAATACTATAACAGAGTTTATAAACTTCATCGACGTTGCGAAACTAACGTCAAAGGAATCTGTTCTGTAAAATACTGATTGGCACTACATCGTTATTCCGGAATTCCTAGTGCGACTACTTCTTTTATCATAAATATAAAATATCTTCATTTATTTATCTCAATCCATAAATATAAGAAAAGCACCGAACCCCAACCGAGTAAATTAACCAATGTTATTAAATAATTTCGAATCTCACATATAATGTTTCGCATAAACCTTTGTAATAATTCATCATCACATCTTCATTTACTTAAAGAAAGAAGGAAAGAGAAACAACGAATTATCTACCCCACACATACGTAACATTTGTCATCTGGTAGCCCAAAACTTTTAATTAAAAGAATCGGCGGGTGCAACAAACAATATACAAGTAATCCAAAGTCGTTGAGTTAAGAAACCCTTCCTTTAACGGTACACGGATCTTAAAGCAATAAGGTTCTACCAGAACCGCAACTGTTACTCTCGTCTCAGCAACACGAGTCAGGGAAAAGTTTCCAAAGAGACAAACGTGGCAGACATAGGCGGCAGGGGGTCGATTCTCTCCGAAGACTCCGAGCAACCACTGCTTAACTAAAGGATGGGAGTAGTGACTGAGTGGTAAATCGAGCGTAGGGAACGTAGGTTCTGCACGATCGAGAAAGTGTCCCTAGTTGTAGGATAGGGTATTGATAGTGGTGGTGGTGGTTGTCGTCGTCTTTCTCAACGAGATTTACGTTCGACGATCCGGCAGGCTTCCAGCAGGTTATCGATTGTACGCAAGGTGAGTTAATTGTCGCCCTCGTCTTCCTGTCGTTCATTTCTTCGTACACTGTGTGGTTTTATTCCACGCTATATCCTTTAATTATGTTCTTGCTGTGATTTCGCGAAACGGGACGGTGGAATAACCGTTTGAAACGTCGTGGGTGAACAGGAAGGAATTTTAAGACGAAGAAACGAGTGCAATCGCATAAAAGGACTTGGGCTATATTGTTTCTACTACAGAGGCTTTATCCCGTGATCAACGCTTTCCTGGAGCAAGCTATTGGCTAGCGTGGTAAACCCACGCGGTGTTGTGCAAGCACGAAGCTGATGAACGCGGAAAGCAACGGTAATGACAATCAGAGAACGGTAGTCCCATTATACGCGGTTAACTCGCTAGACACGCAAGTGTCTCACGACCTTGTGCGAACACCTTCCTCTGCTCGTTTTTCATACCACTTTTCTTATCGTTTCTGTATTTGTGCCGTATCGAACATAAGTCGTGTTCCTAGGTTATAGAAGATCGTACATTATGGTTTTTAGTCGTTCTGATGAACCGTTGGCACTTTAACCTGCACCAGTCTTTCGTAAATCATTGCGCACATATGTTGTGGCTCTTTAACCTGTTAACCGAGTCATCCTCTTAACAAGAAATTTCTGCAATCGTAGAACTGAAAGATACAAAGAAAAGTCAGTTTCGGTAAATGTGGTATGATTTATTTACAACAAAAATGAAATAACATATTTAGAAGAATAAATTCTTAAATAAAGAAATTTTATATTAATATCCAATAAATTGAGCTTTCCAATGACGAGTTATTGTTAAGAAGTTTAGTCACTCGTTTAACGACGAGGAGATATAAATATTTTACATATGCATAAAAAATCGACAATATTGGGGATGATCCTAAACACTTGAGCGATAGTATATAATATGCATACATTACGCGTATATTACGCGTAGATTATATTATATATATATGTGTAAGAAACAGCATGCTTCAACATACTAAAATAGTATTCACTAGTAGCGGAGCCTCGTTAAAAGATAACGTCACAATTTTTCCGGGCAGCACGTCACATCATTACGATAAAACTCCATCATTTGAATCAAAGATTCGATAATGCAGAAGGGTAGCGATCCATATATAGACCGGCAACGTGTTACACGTTCGTACAGTTACACAAACTAACGAACGTGTCTCTGTCCGTTCAGAAGCACTCAGTACTCACACAGGTGAGCGCCATAGACACATCGAATGGCAGCATCAAAGAAAACTTATCCAACGATGGCGAATACATGATCCACATATCGGATCGAAAGAGTTGCCTACCAGCGACTCGTCGAAAAAGAGACAAAGAGTACGGTAGAGAGAAGTGGACGAGGCTAAAAATAAAGAAGTTATGAGAAGGCAGTAGCAGTGGGTACGCGGTGTCTAACCTTTATGCAAATAAACCGTTCTCGCGGCCGATAGAGACTCGAGCTTACGGATCGTAATGCCGTTCCGTGGCCCGTGACAAGATCTTTTATCGCGATTAAACGCACGAGTCGCAACACGCCACCTCTCCTGTACCGTCGCGATAACAGCCACTGATTCTTCGAGAGACAGTAAAACCAGAAAAGCTACGACAGGCCATATAGCTTGAGTAGGACAACGAAAGAGGCCTATAGAGTAAGGTGGTTCTTCTTCTTCGTCTTCTTCTACTCGAGAGTAAAGGAGGCTAGGGTGAAACTACGATGTTGGACCACTATCAATCTCGCCATGACACTCTCGTGGTGGAGGACGCGTGAGGGATCGTGCTAGGGACAAGAGAGGCACACTGTAGGGTAAGGGGATGACTCGATGTAATACGACCAAAGTTTAATTACCACATTACTTTGGTACGCTTTATCCATCGTATCCCCGTCCGCTCATCCTTCTTCCACCAAATCCATCAGCAGTCAGGACGGCTGATTGCGAAATACACGGGGATCGTGTACAAGCAAATAGCCTCTTCTCGAAATTCTATACACTATTTTCCTTGAACTTCATCCTTCGGCTCAATCATCCCACCACCTTGACGCGTTCGTGATCGCGGGACTACGTGCAACGCCAAGGTAACCGCTTCTTTTCTCTGTCCCTATCGTTCGCCACTGTTCCATCTAATGGCCGCAGTCCAGCTTTATTTCGTTCCAGCCAATCCCCTCCTAAGTGTCTCTCTCTAACAGTATCCGTGAACGTGTAGCATCTATAGATGGTAGTGGGTAGCCACTTAGAGGCGCGGAGCGTAACCACGCATAAACCAGTTTCCTGGTTATCCGACTCCTCGCATTTTCCTGGTCGACGCACAGCGTGTCGAACCCGCACGGAACGTACCATTAACGGAGGCTCTGCTCGATTCCGCTGCGATCGCCGATCACCAGCAGCAACCTGGAAACCAGTGGTGTGCCGATGCCGCTGCTTAAAGGCCTTTGCTATCGTTTTAAAACGACCACTTCTAGACCACGTCCACGTCATGATACCGAGCATCGAATAATTACGTAACGAGCTATACCTTCGTCTTCTGACCGTGTTACACCCTATACGTACGATACCTGTGACGTTTAGGAGAAGAGGAAGACATTATCCTGTTCGATTGGTATGCAATCGATACGATAACGAATATTCCTAGAGAAACTAACTATTTTATACATTTAGAAAAAACCAAGCGGATTAGAATAATCTGTACCGTGCTTTTGTAGGATGATGATGTACTTGATGTAGAATGGTTATATATTTAGAATTCTGAATGACCATGATAATCGGTTTTCATCGAGTACTTGCCGTCGTTGGCAGAATTAACTTCCTATGTATTATACATAGACGGTATATGTGACTGATCAACAATGGACGTATCTACTTACGCTGCCGCTCCAGAGTATCCGGACGCTTTACGCGAATAGAATTGCTTGCTATTAAAAAGGAAAAAGTTAAATAGTTCCCTTCTAGTGCCAAAATTTTGCAGATATTCTAAAATTGACAGTTTTTGATATACGTAACTATTTTGATATACGTAACGAATGCTGCTAACTTTACTAAATGACCTTCGACCAAAGTTTTCTAGGTCATCCACTCGGTCACCTAAAATCTCAAATTTTCCTAAATATCATAAAACGCGCAATACCTTTTTTCGTATTCTAAAAGTCATACACAGTCGAAGGAGTTTTACAATCGTAATGTGTCATATTTTTCGAGGACAACGGCGGCGCGGCTAAATTGACCTTGCGACCCGTAAGTTCGTGAAAGGAGGACGGATTCACGAGAACAAGTGGTCGCAAGAACGTTGTTAAACGAGAATAAAAGTTTCAGAAGGGATCGGCAAAGAAGAGTCACGAGTTAACTTTGTTTCTCGGCATCTCGTAGACGGGATTGGATGATAACGTTTAGCAATTTAACGTCGACTTAGAGCAATAAAGAGGGCGAGAGAGAAAGAAAGAGAGAGAGAGTGCTCACGTCTCTTTCTCCCTTTCACACGGATAAAGTGGTACGAATTAAATCAGCATGGAAGACTTTCTTTACGACGCGAGTAACATCCATAAATTTCGAGAGATCAGAGAGCCGAAGAGCGTATATCGCGGACAAGATATTCGAGTACACTCTTATAACCTTCTGCATAACTTTGAGAATCCGCTTGACCGAGAACCAGTATCGAGAACGGCCTTACGCCGTTATGCGATAAGTCGCGTGCCCGTTAAACGTTCGCACCAGTGATTCGTACGTTTCGTTTGTTGCACGTTCGCTTGTTTGGAATCACGGTTACGCTGCATGGTCGACAGTAAATTAAATCGCGAGAACTAATGAATTAAAAGCGGCCGAGTTAAGTTACATAACATAATTCAACATAACGAACAATGATCCCCGACGAGCTTAAGCATTACTGCTAATTTGCTTTTCAACGTGGATTTTATGATGCCGCGTTGATAAGCGTGTAACGTGATAGACGCTGGGTATTCCAATGATTCTTACATTTCCATGCCATACTTCCGATCGAATTACGTAACAGACAGAGGAATCGTAAGTAATTTACTTACTTTCTAGTTGAAACATAAGCTAACACTGTAATTATTGTCGAGACAATTAATATTGGAATAGCTTTTGCTAAAAGAGGTATTAAGGAAGGAATTTTAGGAATTTAGTATATTGGTGAGATTTCGTGGAAGGATATTTTCATCTTCCGATACTCGTCGTAAAAATAAATCAATGACAATATATATACACTTAAATATTGTAACTTTTATAAGATAGAGACAAACATTGTAAAGTTACTGAGGAATTTTGTTTTCTTTTTATTATTTAATATCGTTTAATTGTTTGTTGTCATTTCTAACGTTAAAATAGTTGCACTAAAAGATTAAAAAAATTAAAAGATCTTCTTATATATGTGAGAATATATCAACGAAAGCCTTTAAGCACGATAATGCAAAATTACTAAATTTACGATATTAAAAAGATGTCTGCTTAATATAATTTTCAACTACACATTCATAACTGCTTTTCAAACAACTTTCTTCCTGAAGAACTCGAAATACACGTATAGAATCGCAGAAAGAAATCGACACCTAGTAGGTAGGAAAGATTTTTAATTGGCTCACTCTGAAGTCATTATGAGAATGTAACAGTACAATTTCCATCCGGAATTACTGTCGTCTATTCAATTCAGTTAGTTCAAGATATCACAGTACATATTGGTCGATACAGTCTGTTTTGTGGCCACTAAAATAATCCGATCGTATTAGCGACTGGCGCGAATATCAATTGGACTACTGCTTTGTACGCTCCTAACCTCTTTACATAGTCAAGTATTATTACGGTATCTTATTTACTCGGTTGATATTGGATCGCATAGGAGAAACTTCAAGTAACTAGCAGTAATGCGGAAACATATCGCATTACGAAGAAATCTAGTGGTAACTGAAATTCATAACTTCAGAAATAACATGTCGTATAAAGGGCAGGTGAAACTACAAAATCTAAATGCGTTTCTTATATTCCTCATTGGCCTAAAATTCTTAATAAAATACGAAAGGGACTATGATATTAGGTCATCCCATAAGTAGATGTTTTTCTGGGAGTTAAAACAATGTCATTAGTGCTAAAGTTTTATAAAATTGGAATAAGGAACTAATAGGGAATAACTAAGAAAAGGTAAAGAACTATGAAAAGTATATTATTTTATTTTCAATTTTTTATTCTCATCTAGTATTCGAAAACCAACGACTGCGTTACTTATGGAATGATCCAATAATATGTTAGATAAATTTCTTAAAGATAAGAAAACCCCATAATATTACCGGTTTGACAAACATTTTCAGACAGGAATCTTATACCATTCACTTTCTATAATATTTAAAATTTTAACATAACGTTAAATCAATGCAATCTAACGTCCTCGTTCGACTCGTTTTACAAGTTCAGCTTCTGGTTAGACTAGTTTATCTAAATATATGAATAAACAAACCACGATGAAGCTGTTCGAATTACGATTTAGTTACACATTAATTATATTAATAGTACCAAATACAGACCAATATGGAATTTACGATTCATAATTAGGGGTTATGTCTAACTATCCATTTTGTAGACTTAGTTATACGACTAATTACTCCAACGTTAACCAGAATTTAAAATGTTTACAAATGAAGTCTAAGATGATAAAGTACCTATTTTCAGTATTCCTTCAAACGCGTAACGTTCGCGCCTTTATTGGATATTTGTGATTGAAATGAAATATTTAGAAATCTGTAATTACTTATCAACTACATAGCCTCGTCGATAACCTTTACATTAAGTTGAGAAATCATCGTTAATCACGAATATGCGATAAACGACGATAAACCTACCTATTTCTATTATTATTTGTTTCCAAATGCAAATAAACGGAAATGTATACGAATTTTATTGAATATTAATGTCCAGCGATCACAATTTCATCGTTTTGATCGATTCTCAACTGCAGGGATGAAATTAAATTTACAAGGGTAAATATAACGATCGAAAGGCGTAAACCAAACATGTTACGTAAAAGAGAGCAATTAAATGGGATGGCGGGAACGTGCGGCGTGACTTTATTAGAAACGAGTCCGCAAGACACGCGTCAGCGGATGAAACGATACGGCCAGGGGGCCATTGGGTCGATCGGCACTCAAGGGCGAACGAATAGCGGCCGCTCGTAAATCGACGAAGACAACGAAGACGACAAAACGGTCGTTTCCTTGCGAAATTCCGCGGCGGAAGATTGTCGATTGCGATTGAACCCGATGAGACATCCAGGCACCGTTATTCCAGCATGGTGACGCGATGGTATAGGCACCTGGTACGAGTGCTACGCGTCTCTCTTTCCATCGTTTGCGCGTTCTTTCTCTCTCCACTCTTTCTCACCGGCTCGATGTTCGTTTCGCTTCTTCCACGTCGAACAGCCTCTAAGCACCGCGTGAATCGACCGAGTGTACGTACAGAGGGACACCGACGCGACGCCCGCTTAGGTCGCACTGTTCACACGTGCATCCGATTTTGCTCTCTTTGGGATCTCCTGCTTTTCCTGTTCCCCACCTTTCTTCTTCATCTTCCTACATTCTTCATCCGTTCTGGCCGCGGCGCCGCCGTGTGTACACTCGTCGTCATAATTATCATTAATTCGGTACGCAAATTCTGGGTTAGCTGTCGGCTAATCACATATTATGATCCACTTTTTGCTCCAATTGATCCGAATAAAGAATCCTTTCGCATATCTGTCCACAGTCTTATAATATCCATTATACACTTAATTGGACATTCCGCGATTTAATTATCTTTCCCGTTAGTACGTTCCCTGTTACATAGTTTGATATACCTACCTTGTTTTCAATATAGTTTTCATAGTAAAATCGTACGTATTTCGTGTTTCATGGAAATCTTAAATCACCCATCGTTTTATTAATCGAAATAAATAAAAGAAATTTTCCTCTCCTCGTAGCCATCATTAGTCAGACGTTGGTCTTGAAAAAAACCGTAATATTACGTCAATGGCCGTTAACGTGTTAATTCAGGATGCGAAGAATCGTTGTGTACAAAATACACCGTATAACAAAATTACATAATTACTTTACACGGTAATTCAGAGTACTCGGTGAAGCTATGCGTGCAACGTTTCATGTAAAACACCGGTAGACATTTCAATAAATTTTCCACATTCGCAATTGTCCACGTTTACGTAGCGTTCTCACGACTGGTACCCCTGGTTGTCCTCGTACTAATCCTACCGGATTCTGTTGCTCATTAATGTCATTTGCAATCACTGGCTCGCGAGAGTGTCGCCAAAGCAAAGTGCATTCGCGTGTACAAAATGAACTCTTACATTGCATTAGACGGCGAATTATTGTAACTTGTTTGGGGGGGGGGGTGTTTTCACAGTTTACAATATTGAAATTCGAAGGTGCAACGAAATAAATTTCATGGGTGTCCCGAGGTTACGGGTTACGTCAGAGCCGGGTCCCGAAAAACCGTTGCTTTCCGACTAAGAATAGAATTTCACCCGATCGCCTGGAAATACCTACGTGAACGAAATCGAGGTCTATCGGTACGTCGACCGGGGTCGAGGGGGGAGAAGAGAGTCAGAGTCGCGATCCCGATAAGAATACGAGGAAATAGCGGAATGGGGGAAGAATTCGGGTGGAGGCAATGGACACGCGAGAAAGGGAAGGAGAGAAAGAGGTTGGCTTGTTTTCAATGGTGTCGAAGCCTACGATCGAATTGTGCGTACCGTTCTGTCCTCCTTAGTCGGCAGCGGTCCCAGTGCCCCCTCCCCCTTCTCCTGTTCGGTCGAGGAAGAGTCGTGCGCCGCGGCTCAGCCAGGTGTACCCAGTGCCTAAGAGCCAGCCGGTCGACGTCGTTATACCCTGCAGCGCGGTGCTCGCGAGGTCCGTATTATCATTGCAAATCGTCGTTTAATTTCTTACGAGGTGGTAACGCGCGCGACTCGATCTCGATAAATTAATCTTAAACGTTGGACGAATTTCTGTGATTTCATTCGATTTTTTGGTGCATTCACCACCGCGCGTTCTCCTATTGTGACCCCCGGGAACAACCAATCATTCTCCTCCACCGCTTTCGTCGTCGTCGATGTTTCTTGCATCGATTTCATCCTCGTGAAAAACGTCCTTGTGGTATTCCAGAGGAAAGAAGCAAAATACAAGAAACGCCGTTTGGCCTTTTGCCGACTGCTTCGAATTCGATATCGAGACGCGGAAGCGTTATCGATAATCTCGACAGGTATGTGCAACCCACGAATTGCCGCGGATGGAAGCGTTTCGGTGTATCGAGCAAGTGCATCGGTGTAATTATTTCAACGTGTCGGGGCAAAATATCGTGCACGAATGGTTCGTTGTATTTGAACGTGGTCGTTCGTTCTACGGGTGCGATCGGAATTTTCGCAACTTTTTGCCACTTAAGCTTTTTCGTCCGTTTCGTTGAGCCACGCACGCGCACGCGCGCCAATCTCGCGGACGCACGCGTTTGATCGGCGATGTCGAAACCAAACTAATTGTTATTTAGTTTCGCATGACAAAAAACAACGCGATTGCAACAGAGGTGCGTAAAAATACGCCGTTATTTACGTACCTTTTTCCCGCGGTTGAAGCTACGTGTTTTGATAAAAAGGGGGATAGTCATATGAACGACACAGCTTCGAGAGATACAAATATTGTTGGAGAAACAATTTGTACCGTTGATCTTCAATTTCTGTGATGTAAAGATGGGAATGTGTACGGAAGAAAAGAATTGCTTGACTGAACTTGGTACATCTTCAGTGAAACTCGCGAACCCGGAAGCATTTGTAAAGTTTGAAATACGCCAGAAGTCTTACATTTTTGATTTTATGTTACTTAAAATAGATTAAAATGGACGTATAATTTACTGGTGTTAAATATTCGATCGTATATAATACAATTTTCTAAATTGAGATAAATAATATCGTTTTATATTAAAAAAGGTTACGTATATACCAAAAATAATAAAAATAAATAACATTGTTCTATATATAAAATTATATATATTTATATCAAAATGAAAAATATGAATATCTGTCACTTAGGAAATCTTAAAGATCGTGTGAATCTTTCATGGTAACAAAATTTCAAAATTGATATGACAGAAAAGATCACTTTCACGTAACAAACACCTGCTGATTACCGCCAATTGATAAAAATAGAAGTGTTCAACAACTTCCTGTTTTCAAATCATAGACTATACAGCATCTATTTTGCCATTTTAATCTTGTTAGTATGCAAATAAAACATATAACAACGCGATGAGAAAGAATTGTCGTTAATTTTACGTTACAAGATTTCTATAGAGTGCTTGGAGAACAGGTTGAACGAGTTGAAAAACGGATGCAAAGTGTCGAGACAAATTGAGATTCCTATAGATTCAAATAATGGTCTCTAACCTTATACCAGATTCTACTTTAGAGACTAGTTTATATTTAAACACCAATAACTCAGTACTTATTAGCTTAAGAATAAACTAGAAAATTAATTTTCTCCTCCAATATCAAATATATTCTTCCTATAAATAGAAATTCAATATAAAATCCACCTTAAAGATGATTTAAAAAGTTACAAATTAATACCAGGACTACTAAATTACATAAAATGCACTAGATTATATAGGAATCTATAATCGTGGCCATAATCGTAATCATAAATTAACATAAGAACTACTAAATTGTCTAAAATACTCTACCTTACGTAGCAATACATAATCGTAACTTTTTATCCTTCCGACAACGATCGATGCATTAACGACTTATAAATGAGCACCTCAGGAGTCACACCGATCAGCTCCGCTTCCTATCAATTTCTCGATTTCATTACGTATGAGTACGCGACCAACGTCTCATTCTCGAGGATTTGTGTATGCACATGATTTTTGTGTATCTAAACGAGCATTCTATCATTGTCTTTCTCTACCTCTTTCAATTTGACGAGTTGATCAGTACAGCCTGTGAACGGCTGAAATAATAAAAAAGCAAAGAAAAACAGGTATCTTCTGCGAAAGGAATTGGATCGATGAAGTAATCGTGTGTTTTTTCTGTTTACAGTTAAAGATTGCGAAACAGGTGGAGCGTCACGATGACAAGACTCATCACGGCGTTGTTGGTGCTGCAGGCTATCGCGAGGTTGGGTCGCGTGGCAGCCGCGGAGTCGACGCACGCGGCTGACCAGCAGCCAGTTCCTTCTGCGGTCCCATCGGGACTTTCTGGGCCAGATTACACCGGTCCATCTGCCGGTTCCGACGAGTGTGACCCAGAAATGGTGGGCTTCGAGCTGGTGACTGGGTACGTGTTCACCGCACCCACGAACATGCTCGAGTCCATACCGGGAACTCTGATGCTCACCGATTGCTTGGAGACCTGTCAAGCGAACGATTCCTGCCAGGCGGTCAACTACGAGACGGGCCTGTGCGTTCTGTTCAGCTCGAACGCCGACAGCAATCCAGGTAAGATTGAATCGTTATCGTATCGCTGCGCGTGGATGTTCCGTGTCGTGAAACTCGATCAACGCGCGATATCCTGAAAGACTGCAAACGTATCATGGGTCAAAAGACTAAAGCGTATAGCGTAGAGCCAGAACGATCAGTCTTTCTCCCGATTCGTCGACGTTGAACGGTGCCACGCATCCGCTGATCCTAC
The DNA here is from genome assembly GCF_011952255.1 of Bombus vosnesenskii. Taxonomy (NCBI): domain Eukaryota; kingdom Metazoa; phylum Arthropoda; class Insecta; order Hymenoptera; family Apidae; genus Bombus; species Bombus vosnesenskii. Next base: position 1,578,132 of record NW_022882923.1, read on the forward strand.
ATATATGTATGTTCCTGGACGAATAAGGGAATTCCACGAAGCGTGGAAGCGTACCGCAGAATGATTAAATGCCTAGAGACGATGGATAAAATAGACGTGTGTCGTTTCGTACGAGCCAGCCATCGCCGCTTTTATGCGGCACGTGAGCCGCCTCTCTGAGGACGTAACGGGTTTCCAGACGATATTCGGACGGTTGACGGCTATTTGCTTGTTCGATTGTGAAGAAAGTATGCGCTGAGGTAGGTCGGACCAAGATTGAGGTCAGCCTATGAATACGCTCGTACAATTGCTCTTATATCATCGAACCTTCATTTACCTTCAATTTTCGTGAACGGTACCCTCGTTTCTTTCCTATTTATTCAGGGCTTTGTAGCTAATTTTTTAGTTAATTGTGTAGAGCTTAGCAACGCGTCAGATGTAAAATTGTATGTTATTGAAATCTCGTTTGTGTTTAATCTTTCCGAAGATTATCTTTGTTTCGTTTGTATTGCAGCTTTTCAGTTGATCGTAAAGAGATTAAGAATCCATTTTAAATGTAAAATTTCGTTACATCAAAATTCGATTTATCTTTAATTTTTATAAATGTCGACTTTACTTCGTTTCTGTAGAACATTTTTAGTTAATTGTAAAGAAGCAAGGAATGTGTCTACCATGTTTCGTATTATCGAAATTCCGTTAGCCTTTAATTTGTGAAGGTCAGCTTTGTTTCATCTGTACTGTTTTATATAATCGTGGAAAAGTTGTGTGTAATACAACTTGGGGAAATGGGACAAGAAGAAAGAGAAACGTTTATTTATAATTGGCTTATCGGAAAACGTCGTAAGAGCGATGGTTCAAGTAAGAAGTTGCGTAGTTGTACTGTTGCTGTAATATCGTATTATGAATTTTAATATTGAAATTTGAAATGTAGAGACCAATTAGAAATAATGGATCGTTACGATGGAATATTTTTTCTCAATTCTGAAATTGAGAACCCTCTAATTAGTAGTTACTGGATGGAATTTTTTAGCTTCTACCGGAAACAAGTTGAAAGAATTCGTGTTTAACTTATAACGTATAAAATGTATAAAAATTTGGTTTATTAAATTCATTAGAGAAATGGCATTGTATAAAACGTAACTGAAATGATATTTATTAAGACTAATGGTTCTAAATTATCTTACCAGTTATATAATTACTAAATATGCATATAATCGTATGAATATTAGGAATGAGTATTTTGAATGTATAAATCGTATGAATTCATGAAATTTTGAAGGAATTAACAAATTTTCGTGCAGTGGTAGGATTAAAAAAATGGTAGGATTGCAAATCGGAAGAATTTATGCCTAAATGCTTAGCAAATCTGCAATTTAATCATGTTATTCGTTTGATAGAATTTTCTGATTCGTATTTCATTTTTCAAACGTACATATATATTCGATCGTTATTAATCGTCCATTTCGCGGATTATACGTCCAGGTATCGCGTAATCCATGTTTGTCGATAGAATCGCAATATCCCACGTATCGATTTTGTACGCGCTGAAAAATCCACAAGCTTTTGAGCCCCTAGCTAACATCGGAAAGCATCCCCATTTTCCAAAATATTGTTGACTCGGTGAACATTAAGCACATTTTCTCTTGCGGGAAAATTTTTCTTATTTTTACGGATTTAGATTACAAAATATTTTCAACAAATTGCTTAAAAATAGTAAAGAAAAGAATTATACGCAAATTGTAGTATATTTAAAAAAATTTCACTTTCCCTTTTCCATCCTTTTTTTTCGTATTTTACTTCGTGCAAATTATCTATTTTTTTTCTTTCTTTTTAATTAATTTGCTTTAATTAATTTGACACTATAAGAAAATGTTACTTGACTATTTTTATGAATAGGAAATTGTAGTTTAAGTTTATAATATTATATTATACAATCTTCTATGTGTGTGCTCTAGCTAAAACGATAGACGTTACCTGAGACGGCTATCTTCTTAGTCAACACTTTAAGGTGGCACGTGCTTTGATTTCTTAATTATTTTTAAAAACTATTACTTTCCTTTCGAAGCATGAAAAATAAGATCTATTTTCAATGGCTGTAGAAAAATCATTTTTGATTATAAAATTTATGAACTAACATTATAAATAATCCAAGTGAATTGACAATTAAAATAATGAAAATGCAATTATTGTTAAATGTAAATATACCAAAATATTGAATCAATGTGAAATTAAATCAAAGCTAAATTATAATTCCATTTTGCAAAATTTACCAGAGTATGGAATACTTTCTCAGTTACACCAGTTTCCCCAAAATTATAATTTTAAATCGAAATACAAAAAGTTCCGCCAGGGGAAATATCGGAACAAAATTTCGCAGGTGGCAAAATGTGTTAAATTCCGTGTGCTCTCGGTGATATTTGTACGTTTGAACACTTGACAACCGCGGAATGGTATTGCCTGGAATATATATAGCCGGGAAGACACTTCGTCTCTGTAGAATCCCCCAGGTTAAAGAATTTGATTGAGCCACGTCGATTGAAAATCACCTTACGTGCTATCTGTCTTCGATTCCCCTCGATCTTATTTAAATTCTTGTAAAGTACGAAGCAACGTTCGCACTCCGCGGCACAGTTGATTTTTCTACAAAACGTTCGAGCGAAAAATCGAGAGCCAGGCGAAGGAGATTTGTCAAGCACTCCTCGACCTACTCCTTCGTCGCGAGGCGTCGAACCGAAGACAGTTTTAAGCCATTCCACGGAAGAGCGTCGCTCGGATTACGTGTTAAAGTTTCACTGTGTGTAGTCGCTCATTTTTACTGCCTCTCTTCCTCTTTCTCTCTCTCTCTCTCTCTCTCTCTCCCTCCCTCTCCCTCTCTCTCGCTCCCTGCTCTTTTTCGTCCCGTTTGAACGAGTTTTTCGCGTGAAAAAAACCGGCAGCGCGAATTTCTGCGCTACGCCGTCAATTCGCGCGTCGATTGCGCGTTGTGCACAGTTTCAAAAAGCAAAAGAAAACATCAGAGAGAGAAAGAGAGAGAGAGAGAGAAAGTCGATGTGGAAAAAAAAGAGCGGAGAGAATATTATTTTCACGACTGCTCTCGAACGGATGGAACTGAAGCTGAAACGCTCTAAAATATCTCGACAAAAGGGAAAAAAATCGAGTGCTCAACAGCTGAAATTCGTTGCTTCGCGCGACCAAGTATTAGATTATATCGTCATCGAGGAGACTAGAATTGAAGCAAATTTGCCAGGCAACCGATGTAAATACGGATCAAACTTTAAAACTTCTTGAATTTGATTAAACCGAAGGGCAGATTAACTCTCGCTAAAAGTTATAGTGGAAAGTTTGATCCCCGTTGGTTGGTAACATCTATTAAAAATACAATTTGCTTAAAAGTCGCGGCGGTTGTCGTTAATGTAATCAAAGATGCATCTACTTACAAAGTAAAATGTTAAAACGTGAGGCTTTGTAAAGAATATTTAAACACTTAAATTAAAGTCGTGTTTTTCAAGGTATAATTAAAATAAATAATAATAAAAGATAGCAAATAATAAATTTTAGCTTCCAAAATTATGGAAACACTTGTATATATACGTATACAGATCAGCTTTCTCTGGATTCCTAAACTCTTCATTCTTTTTTGTCATTTCTTACTACAACCTCAATTTCAAGGCAATTGATAGGAATGTTTTTTGCAGTGCTTTAATTGTAAAAAGCTAGGAAGCCGTAAATCACATCAACCAGAATGACCAAGTGAGCGACATCAAATAAATCATACATTGAGCATTCAATATTATAATCCATTCATTTCGACGTTCATCCTAACTACTGGTGCGAAGATGTGTGTATTACGTGTAACATTTCTCAATTGAGTTTAGAAAATTACGTGTATATTACCTAGCTCGAAGGCGGAGATTAAGATGTCATTAATATTCATACGGTGAATAGTATGAAGAGTATGAAGTCAACGTATGATATGATAATGCAAAGTAGGACGTTAGAATAATTTTATATGAAACGCATAAGAGAAATAGGAATATTTTTCGAAATCATACATTATATTTACACGGAAATGGAAATACATATAAATAAAATAACCAGAGGAATTTAGGAGGAAATATTGCTTATGTGAGAGTAAAACATTATCACTGTATACACAAAGAAACGGAGAAAGGCATAAAGTTTTATTTCCTCTTTCGCAAGATAGAACTGTTTAATATTTGATACGCCTTCCCTTACCTTTATTTAGACATAAGGTTGTTTAAATTATGATTCGACGTGAATATATTTTTGATTCTTTTCCCCTGATTTCGCTTAGTGTTGTAAATTAAATTTCTGAGGTATCTTTAAAGGAAAATGATAAATTACATTTCATATCTTTTAAGCTACTTTCATATATTCATTGTGTATATTACATATGGCTATTACTTTGAATCCAATAAATTTCAATGTAATGATATTTCGATAATTCGATAATTTAATAATTTCAATAATTCTATATAATCCAATTTTCATGAGAAGAATGCTAGAACTTGCCTTGATATCGTAGATATAATAAATGGAAATAACATAAAACGAAATACCTATATACCGTACATATAATTCATTTCATAGTACCGTATGCTGCTTTCTCTTTAATGATTTAATGATTTGAATAAGAAGCAATAAACAGTGATATATGAGCAATGTATGTAATAATCGATATCTATTTCGAAATTATAGTATTTTAATACTTTCTATGCCGTGGATTTATTCAGAAGCAATATAAACTAAAATTAACTTTATGAGGGCATTATCAACAACAAAAAAGAAAAAAGGAGTAATTCCTAACTCATATCAGATTCTTTCTTCTTCTTTCCATTCTTCGATTCTTTCAAGACGTATTTATTTCTCTTTCAATGTCGGACTACAGTAACATAATAATAATTCGCTCATATTTTCGAAAACAAGACAGATAGATTAAGTACGGTTATAAAATAAATATGAAATCTTACCCCATCTTATAAAATCATGTACATATTATGATAGGTCTCAATAATATCGAGAAAATAATTAGAGAGAAATTATTAAAACGATCTCCCATTATTTAAGAAAGAGTTAAAACAGATTACATAAAATTCATCCACTATACTGATCATACTTTAAGTATACTTAAGTATACTCAAATATTACTTCACTTTACATCAAAAAGCATGGATTTCATAAATGATAGGACGAAGAACACGATGCTTAACACTTAACGGGTTAACGATTGCTCGATGTAACAAGCAAAATTCCCGGTAGCATTAACAATGATCCGCGAAAGAGGTTTTCATTAACGAGGCAATCTTACCAGCCGAGTGTTGCGCTGGATGCATTTTCATCGACTGTCATGAACGAAAAAGAGTTGTTACAACAATAGCCTGTAACGATCACATGTATTGTCAGGTAGCTTCACCGCGCCGGTTTCTCATGAATAATGGATACTGCTATAAGTAAGTGTAATGAGAAATGCACTAATTGAATCTTCCGGGGTGTAATTAATATAAACTATGCGTCCGTGGTTGGCCGACCTGTAAGCATTAATTAAATAGTAAATGAGTTAGGTACAACAACAGAAAAACGACGTTATTCCGTGAAGAATTCCTTTGACTACTTGTTAGCATTTTCTATAATGATTACCTATTCATTGAGAGAAAAGGAATGCTCCTATTTATTACATCAGTTATAACCTTTACAATTGATGACTAACAATTAAGCCTTACACCTCTTTTTCTTTTATCTTGAAATTTATAATATCTCCGGATATAGGAAGTTTCCATTGGTCCCAATACGATCTACGAATATACAATTGAATTTGAACAATCGCCTGAAAAGAGTGGAGCACTTTTACAACAATGAAAACCAATTTCCTGCCGTTCCGTGTCGCGCGAATTCTCTTGGAAACGCGGCCGTGAATTCGGTATTTCGTAAGGAGGAGAATTATTCAAGAAGCCTCCTCTCGCGCGATCGTTCCCACTGAAATACATAAATTTCCTACGAGTTGTGATAAACGCATGGCTCGTGCTTGCGAAAACATCGAGAAAATAGATCGGTGGATTGAACAAACGAATGATCCGCTCGTTTTATTCATTCGCAATCAGTTTTCACACGGGGGTCCGAAAACAACGTTAGCGAACTGGGGCGAGTTCGACTAAAAAAAAGAAAAAAAAAAATACTATTTCACGGCAATCTATTTCCATTAGCATTGCCCTCTCCCCGAAAGGAATGGGATATTCTTTGTTCACGCTTCAGGAATACTTCTCCATTCCGATTCGAGAATTTCATTCGAGAGTACGTTATTGTTAATTTCTGATCTCTTCAAATTCTAAAAACTGGCTTGCCTCTGATTATTACAGTCGGCTCATTCTTCTTTTGGCTATTTCTATAAGAGTTCTGTATTTTTAATCTCATAAAATTGTAGAAACTTCCTTACCAATTTTCGTTATTTATACTATTTGGTAATTTTCCAACTACCACACAGTAGCGCTTCTCCACACTTGTTCGAAGTGAACATTGTGTTAACTAGAATTACACTTTCCACCCATTAAAACGTTTACTTATTTTCATCAGCCGAGATAGTTATAATTCTTTAGTATAGTATTATTTCTCTGAGATTAGAATTGGATCGTAATCGAAAGGAAATGTAAATGCACACTACGCATATTATAAATCGATCACGAATCTTCGTCGATAAATGATAATTTGAGAGGGAGGGCGGGTAGATTCGGTGGACGACCATTTCGTAAGCACAGAATCAATTATCGACGTTCTTTGCGCAACGAGGGCAGAAATTGACCGATCGTTGTTTCGTAATTAACGAAATGAAACGGAGGGAATATCTTCGTCGGCCTTACGCGTGTTTTTTGCCTCGGGACGATATCAGAAAAATTAAATCTCGAGGCACGCACTTAATGATGATGACTACAAGCAAAAAAGTTAGTAGGGTGAGATTACACGGACGGCGGGTGAAGCGAAGTCAAATAGGAGACGAGCAATAAACATGCAAAAGATTCGAAGTGCCTCGCTCATTGGTGATCATTTACCTCAAACTTCTCGAGTTCTCCAGTTGACATGCAGATATACTGCTTGTGACAGTTTGACATCTACAAACTACATTTTTCCTCCTTTTAACATATCTGTTCTCTCCGCCTATTTCCTATGTCCCCATCTCTCTCTTTCTCTCCGTCTGTCATTCTCTCTAATTTCTACCTGTTTCTTTTCATTTTATTCTTTTACTTTTCATTCGATGGCATCTCGGCAGTCGATGAAACTCGAACGCGTACGAATTTACAGGCTAATTGCGTCACTTTGAGCGAGCACCGTAAAATCGGTCGCGTCAAGCGTGCTTGCCTTCACGGTATTTTCAAGCGATCGAGGAAAAAAGCAACGAAACGGGAGAAGGAAAGTAAAAAACAAGAGGAAGAAGCATTCGAACGGTTTAAGATCGGCCAATCGGCCAGCGTGGTCTCGACGCCTCGAGGATGCAACTGACATGGTTACGCCTTGATGACTTCCTGATTCAGTGGCTTCTTGTAACAATGATCCACAAATAAAATGTCGTCTCTTAGCAGTGTCGCTGCTACGATCGGACGATTCTAACGCTTTTTGGTCTCTACGCTCGTTGCTTCTGTCATTGTTCAAAAATTCTGTGAGAAATCATCGTCAATACCTTTAGGAGTAATAGAACTTAATATTCAAAAAATCTAGATTTATCATTTTGCCAATACAAAAATTTCTCCAAAGATTTGAAGTAAAAAATCTTTCCTACGTAACGCTACGATTCCAAACTAAGTTCAGAAACGCATGAAACATCGACGAGGAAACAAAGATAAATATAATGAACTATAGCGTAAAGGAGAAAGGAAGCACGAAAAGTATGTAACATAAAAACGACAAAAAAACTTTCTACAATTGAAGCTACAATTCTAAACCAAATTCAAGAATGTATAAGGCAGATGATGAGGAAACAAAGATAAATATAATGAATTATAAGACGTAAGGTAAAGGAAGCACGAAGTGTACTTCAATAAAGGGCCTCGCATAATTCTTGTTCCGTTTAAAGAGCGTTAGATCTAAAGTTACAAGCATTATTCATACCCGTGATACAACGAGTAGGTAAGATGTATGTACGATGATAAGAGACGAAGGCCCCATCGTACACTTGGAAATTCCACGTAACATTTCGCCAGCGGGGGAACCAGCTTCTTCGTCAGAGAGGTTTTGCACGTTGAATATTTGTTTCTGTTCAAACGGGACCAGCGGTAGGTTCGCAGGCTCCGTGTAACCGTGGTTCATGATCGACGATGGGACAATGACGACACAAGCGGCCCGCGTCACGATCACGAAATTTCTGTACCTGGACCCCGTTACTCGATGATAGGATCGTCTTACCAACAACCTAACTGCTGTCTACTTTCCCATTTCTCCTCATTCGTCTATAAGCCGTTTCTCTATTCGCCACTATCGAAGAACCATTTACAGAATAGAGTATCTAGTATCGAGCACTGTTCGGTAATTAGTCTTCGGATAATGTATTCCAAGTAGCACGTGACCAGGCCAGTCAAACGATCTCTCCTTCCTTTTTTCGCCTGCAGTTACTCTTATTTCGCTATGCGCAGTTCAAAGTGGATTCGTGATGGATTTATTTGCGAAATTAATCTCTCAGCTTCTGGACACGATGTGCCTAGAGGTAGATTTTATTCGAATAACGTAGTTTTTCCTTTGGCTGGAATCGTGGCAAATGAACTATTTAAAAGTAAAGTATACGTTCGCTTGAAGTTAAGTTATTAAGGGATATAAAACTGAATTATATAGGAAAACTGCGCGTGATCTACGTGAGATTGAGACTCTTTCTTTTTTGGTAGTTTTTCTGCTTCCCTATAAAATAATTTAATCCGGCATGCGAAATCAAGGATATGTGTATATTGAGTTCTTTAAAAAATTCGTATTAACATCTGAGAAAAACTTGAAGATCGCATATTGTGTGTGTATGCGCGCGTGTGTGTACGTCATAAAATTAATATTTTAGTGACTAATATGTATAATGATATAAATTGTCTTAATGAAGAAAGAATCTTTAGCTATCTTCCCTTTTCTGACCTCTTCGTTTTTAACTACGAATTCCTTCGAGTAGTTTTTGCAGGCTCTTAGAGTATCTAATTTCTAGGCATTAAGAAAGCTTTGTAAAAACTAAAATGATTGATATTGGGACTAGATTCTATCCGGTGAATGGAATGTCAGCCTTTATTATTTCCTTTTAATAAGCTGTTAACGACTTTAAATTACTTATTACCTACGAGACACTACAATATATTTTATCATTTACTATACGCGTCTATATATTTTGTGTATTTATTAAAATATTTTATCAATATAAATGTAGCGGCATATGAGTAAACGGTAGATTCGAATCGGAGGAGACTCATATTGTTGTGCCTTGGAGTGCCAACATTGTTTTGGTTTGCTAGGTTCAGAGGTAAACGAACTCCGGACAAAACATTATCGCCGCTATTTGTAATCGTCAACCGAAGTTACATTTGAACTTTCTATAACAACACCGGTCGATATAAATAGACGGACAATCATTATAGCGAGTCATACAGTCGAATAACGAGCGTAGAGTTGAACAGTACCATTGAGCATACGATGATTACGACCGATATACCGTCTCTGTGTTTGTACTTGAAGTGATTTTAATATAGTCAACTATTACGATTTTATCACTCGTCTGTTTAATAAACCAACCAACAGGTATAATTCACTTCAGAAAAGTATTTTTCGTCTAACTTATAATTTAGAAATTATAGATAAGAACTTCATCAAGTAATAAAATAATGACACAAGATTTTACAATTACAGCTACCAGTTTTACATTGACTTTTACAAACAAGTTTAATCGTCGTAATATCATCTTGTCTTGATTAGTACACACATGTCTTGTTAAAAATAACCGAATATCCAGATAGTTTCGAAAAATGTATCCAATTATAATCTCACTTTGGTGTTGAATCTGTTACAACTTTCTCGCCTTTCTTAAGGTATAAGATATTAAGTAAGGTAAAGATATTATAATCTCCAAATATGTCATAGAGATATCACACACATAGTAGCATATAAAGTGCAGATGCACTGCAGTTATTCCGAAACATTATCGAAAGAAAAATGTACATAGCTGGGCATACATTATCGATACGTTTGCAGACCGATTTCTTACACTTTAGCAGCGCGTTCTAGCGCAATCAGTATTCAGAATTCCAGCGTTTTCTTTGTGGTTGATTCTCTTCACTGGGGCGTGCAAGTCTCGACAAAAGAGACAAAGGGGAGGCTCCGGTACAAGTCTTTCGAGACACACAGTTGCTTTGTGGATATACGTATGTATAGTATGTATGTATATCCACTCGACGCTCTTGAGCTTGCCAGCGAGTCATTTTTCACTCTTATCGGTCGGTGTCTTTATTTAAACGCGAATCGAGAGAGACTTCGTGTATAGGGAAGCTCGTAGAGAAAAGGAAAGAGAGAGAGAGAATGATAAAGAAAATCGCGACAATATCGTCGTCGAAACTTTTCCAACGATGTAGGTGGGATAAGTAGCTCGAACGAAGTGGGGGCTGGTCCCATCGAGTAAAAAGTTTTCCTCGCGCGTTTTGATGGAAAGTCGTGCAACTAACTGGGCCGATACCAAGTTAGCGCTCCTGGTGTCCGAGAGATTTAAACTTTGTTGTTGCATACTTTGGATATAAAGAGGTTATAGTGCGCTCTGGGCGAAGCCGCGAAGCTGAAACCGGAAACTGAAAAAGAAGGGCGGAGGGACCGACGCCCGTGGGAAATTGTTTATCAAACGTTCCGAGGCTGCCACACTTTGAATAAATAAAACTATCCGGTTGAAACCAAGTCGCGCGATATACTGCCCTTCTACTACGAGTAAAATTAATTTTACGATTTCCACAGCAACTGCCTCAAGTCACAGAGGGATAGTCTTGGCCGGTGTAGTTTAGGATCGTTATTTGGAAAATTGAAACCAACGATCTCGATTTCCAGGCGGGATACCACATGCATAAAATATTCCATGATTCGACTTGGCTTGGTTTTAGCTTTTAGCATTACCAGCTTCGAAACGTATGCGCCACGGTTAAATTCTAACTGCTGATCAAAGAGGATTATAAGCTTAAGTCAGTTTGCCTTGCAACAAACGAGGTTGACAACACCGGCAAAGGTCGGCTACGGAATCCGATAGAATTCCAAAGCTGGCTGCCGCTATCTCGTACCCGCTACCGGGTGAAACCGGAGAAAAATATAGGAACATCAAGAGAGATGGAAATGGAAGAAATGAAAAACTGTGAGAAATTGTAGCATGAGATGATAAAGTAATATGAGTCAGTAGCATTCCAACGAATTCCTATGATATTGCGTACCATCGTTTTATTTCAATTCCTGCAATTTCATATGAGATACGCACGCGACATAGGAATGTTCAAACATATAATTAAACTTTCTCAGTCAGAATTAATTAAGTGAAATCGGTGTCACTACGGTTTATTTAAACCTGGCCTATTAGCTAAAAACGTTTATGTCCCTATAATAACGTTAGTACTTCTTTTAGTCGCATTATTCGTTCGTGTCATTCAACTGTTCGAAAAAGAAGTTTCACGGATCCCCTAATTGCGGTTACGAGCGTTATCTGTATTAAACAACAAATTGTTTCATCTTACTACGGATTGGATATTATCCGATAGAATGCATTCCAGAGTTGCAACCACACAGAACGAAAGCTCGGAAGGAATCACAGAAGCGTTAACGAAAGATCAAGGAAATGATTTCACGATCTGATTGTCCGGTTATTTACTGTCACTCGCTACGTTACGTCGGGTTATTCACCATCGAACCATCCTTGGATAACGGGGCCTGGCCGCATTCCAACGTCTGTGGCGGCGTTGCAACGCCATAACGCCGCACGTGCATAACGCTAGGGCCCCGATGCATAATAACGATTTTCAGACGAAACGAAAAAACCACACGAAGCCAACCGAAAGCATTTGCTGGCTAACATTAACATTTTTATGCGTGTCATCGAGCCGCAGTTTTACGCAATGATCGCAAGGGCGCTACCTTTTCATCCTTTAATAAGCATGGCTCATTCTGGAATAGATGAGACCCATTAGAAAGTAACGACGATCAACATTATACGGGTCTGCAACGACGTGGCTAAAACGATTTTAAAATGGAAAGAGATTGCTTTCAGCTATTTCCATCTATGGCTGCGTTGGTCAACTAGGGGTACCCAGGGTAGGGTTTCAAACGGACAATATTACTGTCGCAATTGCGTTGTAAAAATATTACTGCTTTTTATGCGATAAAATATCGTCGTGTAACCGAGAGCAGAGTTATTATTTTGCGCGAAACCGAGTCAAAGTCAAGTGGCTTGGTACATTTTTGGCTGTGAGCTTCAGCTTAATGAATTTTCGGTCGCTCTTGGACGTCTGGCGGACGTTGAACGAGTAAAACAAACGGTTACACGAGACTTTTGTCATGATTATACACACATATATCTCGTCAATTCATAGCTGTTTGTACGTCGAGGAAAATTTCATTTAGAATTGGATAATAATATTACTTTTCATTGTGGTGAAAAATATGCTGAATTGAAATAACAGACAGTATACCATTGCTATGAATAATGCAATATGTGGCTTCTAATATGAGGCGTATTGTTTAACTTCATCCGCCGAAGAATAGAGAAAAGCGATGACGAAAAATTGATAAAAATTAAAGTATTAATTCGCAATTAAAATTATTGATAGCAAGGTCATAATAGTACTTTGATTGATTTTTCACAAAAAAAATTCCCAAGCTGAATACATTTTTTTTATGTATTATTGTATTATTATTATTGTATTATGTATTATATAGTATGTGAACTAAAAGTTGATAAAGTGAGTAGTTTATGATACGTTGACATTTTATCTCTACTATTTTGTTGACTACTCTTGGTTGAATTTTTTAACGATACATTTGGTTGTTGAATCAAAGCAAGTTGCACAAATTTCCAAATTTATTATCTGCGGGCACGCATTGTAACAGTTGCCGCATTCTTGAAATTGTCGTTTCGCCTAAGGTTAATTGCACAACACGGATGCCGTAGTCGAAGGGTGAGCTTCACGCGATGCGACATGCATGCAGGATCGTTTACGGTGGGCGCAGCCATCGGTATAACCGCGAAGTCGCGGCTCGGCGCCGCCAGCAGACTACTGTGACAAATTACACATAATTCACGAGTCAATTTCACACACGGTTGTCCTGCCAGGAGAGACAGCGCCGTTGAATACGAGCGTGCCAGGTTAATTCGAGGAACGAACGACTTGAACCGTGAACGGAAGTAAACACGCCAGCAACGATGATACGTGCAGATCTTCGTAACGAATGATTGGTTGCTTTGCCGAGCGATAACGGTCGGTCTACGCAAATTGCTTGGTTTATTCTAATTCTAAGAAACAGGTGTCTTCGGCAAATTGTATCGGTAATTCATATCGGTAATACCAGAGGTGGTATTCAAGGAAGAAACATGAAATATGAACTGCGATATTGAGCTATCTAAGAAATTCTTGCTGATTTTTATTGGTTGCATTTGAATACGTGGAAGTAAATGAAAGTCAATGAATACGATATATGGGATTCCTGTATCGTAGATATATTCAAGTAGATATTCAAAATTGGTATTTTTTTTTTTATGTAATCCATAAATAAAACAAACTCTACTCTTGATAAATATTTGTTATTTTGCTATACAGTGATGATGTAATAATTGGAAAATAATAAATTTTTAGCTGGAAAATGAGGAAGATTTATTAGTAAAATTATACATATTTCAAACGGATATGACACACTTAGGCAGATATTTTGCGACTGACTGCATACACAGTCTAAAGAGATTCGTTACAGTTGGTTAAATTCTTTGGACGTGATAATGTCTCAAACATAGAGGGAGATCAAATGTATCTCTGACGTTTGGAGTAGCTCATTCAATTGTATTGATTTCCCTGAATACGTTCATATAAATGAAAAAAGGTGAAAACGTATGAAATTCATATAACAATTGTAATTTAACAAATTTAATTATCCTCATTTATTATTTAATCAATTATCATCAATTATTCTCATATATCCTTTAAAACGAGGTTCGTTATAATTGGTTGGTCTTTCTAGCAGCTATAGTAAATATATTAATGGCGAAGAGAGAAAATATTTAACGTTTTAGTATTTATGTAAACAATAGGAACAAAATATCAAATGTGATTTGAACCATCAAAAATCTTTATAAATGCAAAATCATTCCATGTTTTCTAACTATAATTTCCATCATTCCTTGAAATCGGAAATTTAGTACAATTTAATAAATTATGCAAAAATACGACATATCAAGTTACCGTTAAATGTGTGTAGGAAGATCCGTTACTCGTCCCGAGATCGTCCACATTTATGGCAAATTTATGTTATTAATTCGACATTGGATTGTAACAACGTGTTTCACCTTATATATATATAGTAGACATATCAGGTGTTTAATAAAGGTGTTTAATATGAATAGTAATTAACGAAGTATCTAACTGTACCGTATTTTAAGAAATTACTATGAAGGGATAGGTCGACATTAGCATAAGAGATAATAATTGCTTCTTGAATCATATCTAAACATGAGAATATTTATAAATATTATATTTACATCAATGCTTATCAACTTTACGATAAATTGTACTTACACTGTATCTATTTATAGTACGTACAGTATACTAACGGATGAACAGGAATTAAAATTGAGATTAGTTTAATCAACTTTGTTCGTCATAAATATATTTCTACTAAAGTTTCCTTTTGGATCCTACGTGGAAGAAATATCTATAGAATATAAGATTCTTCCGTGATAGCGTAACTGGTATGGAGTTATAACTTATGGCTTATGTAGCTCATCACGTGTCACCATTATCACATGCCACAGATTAGTACGTAATATAAGAGCTCCGGTAATACACATATGCTGTACTGTATTTAAATACCGGCTCTTAAGGAATAATAAATCCTTCGTGCTACCGTTACTCAAATCGTAAGAGGCGAGGTATTAGTTGAACCGTTTATTAGAGATTCAACTGTAAATGTAATTATTCAAACATCTCCAATCTTCAGTCTAGATTGGTATCGTTGTGTCGCAGGTGAACCGGAACAGTTTAGGTTACGTTATATAATTTGCAGTGTACTTTGTTTTAATTCGTATTTCACATTTTATGTGGCACGAACTATCAATGATACTTATCGTATAACATATAGAATACAAGTTAAAATAAAATATTTTAAAGCTAAATAATGTGACTTAAACTTAGTTCAAACTATATAGTTGACTATAATAAGATAACAGTAATTGGAGGTTAAGATAATTGATAAGATTCGGCCACGAGTATATTCGTTCACAACTCTGCTGATCAAATTTTCCTTTCTTATTATATTTTATATTAGTTAATGATGATAAATGATTTTATATAGCATTTGTTCATTGTCCACATATAATATATAACTTCTACATACATTCTCGCATGTATTTCAAATTATACAAACATAACGATCGTATCTCATCACGGTAACCATTAAAATTTAAAAAGATTCCGTATAACGCACATAATATATCTACAAGAATTTCCCATAAATATAGTTCAAATATTTTCCGACGCTACATTCCGTTACGAACCCAAATATCCCTCGGCAAACATGTGAAACCACCATTCTTTTACCCCCATACAAGCTAAACCTCTGAACATTCCACTTGTCGACGTCAAGGTATCGTTTTACTAGCATCGAGTCCACAAGACCGAGTTCAAAAACCTTAGCGATTAATACGGGCTGAGTCTGTTTTCGTGTGTCCAACGACAAGGAACGCGGAGCATTGCGTGTCGAGTGATCGCGTCAGCGTTGAATACCGAAAGAGTGTACACAGTGGATTTGAAATAGCCGTGGGAAGTACCGTGGGTCCGATGCCTTTCGAATACTAAATACCCCCGGCAGTCGACTATACTTGGTACACGTAGGCAAAAGGTGGCAGGTAGCCTGCTCGATCGCTCGGAACCAAAGCGTTAAAGCGTTCGTTGTCGCAATACGGGTGCCCGCGCCTCTAGACACGCGCGTGTGCGTGCAAACGCGTGTATCGTTTCGCGGTTGTGGCCGCGGATATCCAGGTAAGTAAGGCATACGTAAGCGAATACCTTCCGTGTACGCTTACATCGCGGTAGTATATGTTCACGGTGTCGTCAAACGACCAGCCACGAATGCCACAACATAAACAGAGAGAGATAGAGAGAGAGAGAAAGGTTGAGATCATTCGTGTCCACCGGAATTTATGGGGTCCGTTCGAACAGCACCGCTACAGCTTGCTGCTGAATTTGCATAGAGTCGAACGCTAATAGTCGGAGATAACCGAGCCAGGAAGAGACACCTCCGACGATCGCCGGGGACGACGCCTTCATGCCACGCGAACTTTGTGTCGACAATCTTGACGAATGAATTTTGATTCTTTTTTGCAGAATATTGTTTCTCCCTTCTTTAATATTTATTAATACGTTGAGTGCGGGTGATTCGATGTCATTGACGTTTAACATGCGAAGAAAACAAAATTTCCGGAGCTTTATTATGTAAAACTTTGACGATGAAATAAACGTATGATAGAATATGAATATCGGGAGTAGTTTTGTGATAGCTTCGATAAGAAATAAAAAATTGTTCAGAGAAATAGGTATTGAGCTGTAGGTATAGAAATAATATTAATATAGACCCTTAGCAATAGATATAGGTGTGGTTCTGCCATACTAGGATTAAGCAACTTCGATTAAGATTGAGTTTTGCTGTGGTAGTGTTTTGAATAACGACTGATTGATATGTAGGTACGGGTAGTTAATAGTGGTTTAAATATTCGAGTAGTACTTATGTCAAGTTGTAGTAGGGAGACTGAGTGGAAACTTGTTGCATTGAATATGTAGTAAACTAAGTAGAAAGCTAGTTAATGTTGATGCGTATCATTACTTAATTCGAACTTGGTTAATTACATCTTTCTTAGGCTTAATTCGTATTTGTAGTTTGAACTCTTTTAATATGTATTTGAAATATTTAAAGAATATAAATATAAAATATATATACAGGAATATAAGCGAAGTAAAATGAAGTTTTTAAAACATCAAAGATTTAAACAATATAAATAATTGATTTAGTTAATTCTATAACAAAGAATTGGATATAAAGATGGAAGAAGAAAGATCGACTATTATCGAAATAACAATAATAAATACTTATAATACATAATTAAAATAAAAATATTCTACTAAAAGAGTACTAATACTTCACAGAATTATTATTCATTAAAGAATTCATTAATATAATTCATTAATATGTATTTATAGATACACAAATTATAATAACGAAAAGATTTTTAAAGAATAAAATACGTATCTAAATGGTCTTCATTGGATTAGAATCTAAAAGAATAGATGTCTCCATTATTTAGATGGACAGACCCTCGTTCTGTTTATGGTTTCAGAATCTGCAAACGACATACATCGAAGTCGTTTAGTCATCGTGCTCGGAGCAACTTCTCTGAAAGCTTCCGAATCGATTAATACCAATGTTGCATAGTCATTCGTAGTTCAAAGGTTACTGCTGGTCGTGAAGGTATAACCAGTAGTCATTGACTTCGTCATACCTGACCATTCGACTATTTATCTCATCTTACAGCTACCTGAGGTAGCCAATTGTGTTCGATAAAGCGTATTAAAGTCCTACACGTTGGAACTACCAAGTGGAGAATTACGTGTAGGAAGATCGTTCTTTAAAGGATTTTACCAACACATCATTACACGCTGAGATCGATGTATGCAAATACTGAACAGTTTAAAGATACTATAGAAGAGAGTGTAAAGCGCTTTCAGTGTTGAATTACCGTAAGATAAGATCCCTGTTCAGAGATTGATGAAAATACGCGTGTTCAATAATTGTTTTATTGTTGAGATATACTTTTATTCTTTTAAATCAAGAGAAGAATACCAGATCAAATTTTTCTTAAATGCACAAAAAGAAAAGGTATATTTACACATATAAGTAGAATTCGCTATAGAATACCAAATGCGATTTAAATTTTGTTCAATCCATTTTCTAGTTCTATAATAAACATTTAGATAATAAACATTTTTATTTCAAGAAATGACATTCTTCACAACCGATTCATATAATTAGAAAAGGAGATTAGAATAAAAAAGAAATATAATCTCAGTTAAAATCACAATATTCAGACAGTTCCAGTTTTGTCACATTATACAACGCTATATTTCGTATTATATAAATTCCAGTCTACTTTTAAACATTACTAGCAGTCTCAAAGTCATTACACATTAATTTCTCCAAGAATCTACTATCAGATCCATAGATTGACAGCGCCCAACCTTATGTATACATAATCAGAGGTCTTCATCGTCTATCCTCAACAGTAACATGCTCATGGCTTCCATTAAGCGATCCAGACAATCTATTCCACGGCTGACTTTCTCCTACGTGTAAAAAGTGCATCAAAAGGTAAAATCACAAGATTACAAGCATATTGAATAGACAGGGCGTGCGTGCTCGAAGTGCGAACAGTTTCCGGCGAAGCAACGAAAGTAATTACGTTATTGGAACCGCTCCTCTGTTCAGTCGTGCAGATCTGGTCGCGTGCTCGTGACTCAGCTAGTACGTGGTGTTGTGCTTGAACGGCACCGGTTTGCATAGGTTGTGCTTTGTCTCTCTCTCTTTCTCTCCTTCTATCTCTCTCCATAGACCCAGCTAGGCGTGGTTTCGTGTATTAAATTCTTGCCGCGCCTGATGGGGTGCACGGTGCATGCACGCAAATTAGAAACATACCATCACAGATACACGGTTTGCGCCCTCGTGAAGCGTACTCGTTCTGACGACATTACGCGGCCTGAAAAAGTGACGAGCCAGTCCGCTGCGAGCTTCTGCCTTCAGCTCGCGTCGCGCTTACGTATTTACGACAATTATACAACAGCGAAATGCATATTTTCGTGTCTGAGGCAAGATGGTCCCCGTTGAAGGCGTGCGCGTGTTATCGCGTCCTCGTTGCGCCCGACAGCTTTACGTCGCGGTAACTTTGTTACGATTATCGTGGCTAGACTCTGCCTGAAAGGATGCTCATTTCATTTGCCGAGGAATTGGTTGAACTAGAAGGAACACGTGCTTGGAATATTGTATTCTCTGCGGCTGCGGACCACGCAGTCCCGTTTCGTGACACGTTTTAGGGAAGATATTGCTACATTCAGCTAATTGTCCTCACGTTTGGTGAAAATATTAAGACGCGTTGGAAGTATACACTGAAATTTTGGATAAATAATTAGAGAAGATTGTACAAAGATATGTTTACATTTATGAAATGTCCATTTTCCATTCGAAATGGTTGGCTTATTTTTTAGACTTATTTTTCAGATTAAAAAGTATATACATTTGGAATTTTAAAAATGTATTTTAAGTAAGTCCATCAAACAGCAATTAAAGCATACAGAATTGTATAAAGATTTCGTTGTTGAAGAATTTGTTGAAATGTACATTCTGTGTTTATAATATGAGATCAACATATGTAAGAAATATACATTCAGAAATATATATATCGTATTCTTTTCTTATTACTTGTTTCTTTTCCAGTAACAATATTATTACAATAAATTAGTACCGGCATCAATACCAACATCTCGGTATCTTTATACTACAGAATGAAATAATTATAATACATTTATTGATAAGGAGAGAAACAATATTTCCAAAATGCTTCGAACGTTTCGAAATAATTCAACGGAATACGTAATGCAGCACGAAGGGCGAATGTCGCGACATTTTTGAAAGTAAAATTTCGAAGACACGCGGCTCTGGACGCATTATCCCCTGGCGTGTCACAGGGTGAAAAGAAAAAACAGCAAGGGCGATGGAAAAGTGGAAAAAGAGAAGTGGTCGTGACGAGGAGGACAAGCACGACAGTCGAAGAATGTTAAAAGTACGAATGCATTCAATTCCTCGAATTGCATCACTGTCTGCCGAGCAGACAAGAAGGCGGAGAAAAAGAGAGCCTCTATCGAGTGCAAAGGGCGATTGAAAATGTTGGCGCTGATTCAACGAGAAGACTTTTCTTATTCAGACTTTGTATACATGCTAAACTTCAGCGTACGCTTCGTATTCGCTGTACGGACAAATTTGAACGAAGCAAAATATTTTATTCGAGCATTAGTCAATAGATGAATAACTATAACGAGACGATGCTAGGCAAACAAAAAAATGGTCTTCGTTTTTCTTCAGATTCTTAATCAGTTTATTACAATTCAGGCGATTTAAGTTTAATTAATTTGATATCATATTATCAATATGAATATGTTATATATCTTCGAGTCCCTATGCTGAGTCAAATTACTTGTATTGAAATGTAAGAAAATGTCACTTACCTGAAATTATCGAGAAACAAACGAGTTTATAGAATAATGTAACCAGATATGCAACTAGAGTTTATATAATAAGAATTTGTTGATTTCTTTCATTGCATTAGATTTTTCGTCCATTTAATAGGAGTTCAGACGGTAGAAGCTCGTTTAATCAGACACTAACTAAAGCTTCGTTCCAATAAATGGAGTCCCACCGTAGCTTGAGACCACTTTACTGATGTGGACCTATTATTTTACTTGACTTGAAATATCCTTCCTAATTTTAAGTTCAGGTTCTTTCAACTGACTTGACTTGAAAGAATCAACAGCCGCTACCTAAAGGAATGTTATTTCTAGTCTCATACTTGGTATTACTTCCTTGATCTAAATCAACTTTTACTATCTAGTTTGTATTAAGTCGTGTTCAAATTGATTAAATTGTTCAAATTCGAATAATTAATTAGTATCGAGTAGTAACACTCGTACAATTCTGCAAGTTACTTCGTTTGAATTAAAGTCATGTAAATATCAAGCGACTTAAATATCAACTTAATTAATTCGAAGAGGTTCTAAACGGTTGATTGCTAATTAATATTAGAGCGAATTTCATTGAATATGTAAAAGCTGATGGCAAACAGAGTTTGGACAAAAATATTCAACACAAAGTACCAATAAAATAAAATAAAATAAAATAAAACTCCTACACGTATATCGTATCGGGTTAATAATCGCCGGTTTATCGGTTTATTAAAGAAATGGAGGAAAACCCAGTTATTTCGATTGCGATTCCTTGCAATCGTTTGCTCGGTCCGATTATTTGTCGTTTCTTCATTTTATGGAGGCTGCGTCAACTCGTGAAAGCCAGTACAATTGCGCAACATCCGGTTGGTGGCTACTTGAAAAACTGTGACTTTACACGGCACGTTAAGCCCGCGTAACGACCGGCCACAATTATGCGCTGGGAAACGAACGTAAAAGTACACGGCACAATCTTATTGCGGGTGGTCCGGCAACCATCGTTACCTTAAAAAAAAATTTATAGAAATGAAACTGTACATGAAAATTTGTGTAATGACAGCTGCCAAGATAAAAAAGGTTTTACTATAACAACGAATCTGCACTCTACACACGTGCTTATAGAAAATAATAATTATTAAGGAATTATAAATTGTAAGTGAAATGAAACTAGATTGGGGAAAAGTCTAATGCAAATGAGAGGATTGCGTGACTTTATGCGCACTGATTTCTTCTCCGAAGTATTCGTATGAGTGCACTCTACTCTTAAACAATAACGTATTCTGTTCTGTGTAATATATCACGAACATGATACGTAACATTTAAAATCACGGTACTAGAGGGATAAACGATAAACGTATAATTCATTGCGTTAGATTTTTCTCCACTGGAACATCTATAATTACAACTCTTCCCTTTGATCAGCTCTGTAGTATATAATCCAAATTAATTCAAACCTGAATAAGCTCGAAAGCTAATGCGGTAATTAAGCAGCTCGATTAAATAATTATTCACTGTAGTTAATGTAGCGTTGTTAAACATATTTACAGAGTGTGAAATAGTAATTATTAAGAACAATTACTGGACAGAACAGGCTTGGAAAAATCTAGTCAGTTATCGAATGGCGTGGTATTCAATTTTACTCTAATATTCAATTTGCAATAATATAGATGTTCACGCAATTTCTTACGGTTCGTTAAGTGTGAAGGTTACGTCGATGATGGTGTAAGCTTGTACGATAGTCTTTACTTCTATCGAGTTGTATTTAATTTATTTATGAGAAACGAGCTATACATAGATATTTGAAATATGATCGCATAGTGGAGTGGAGTGGAGCACCGTTTATGATTCTTCGATAATAGAAAATTATCTTGCAATGGATTAAATTAACTTCTTCCATGATTGCCGCCAATTAAAGAACAAAATTAAGGGACTTAATTTGTAGCGCGTAGCAAATCTAATTTCTAAGGAATTATGACTATAGAGCGTGGTTTCCCATATGGAAACCTTTATTATCATAATCGATTGCATCTTTGATTTGCTACAATACCAACACAGCTAGATAAAGAAAATTTGTGTTTGTATCCGGATGTCTAATCCGTGATTCTTAAAGATACAAGAACACAATCTTTAATACTTTCAAGACTGAATATTTTTTATTGAATGTTCTTTCTATTGATTATTAATAATAATAAATAGTAATTCTAATGAGATAAAATGGTATGAGAACGTTTATCGTGAAATAATTATCACGTCAGTAAATTAATAATTCCATCACTTAACAGTGAAAAAATTTCTTTTTCTTCAAGAAATATTATTCACATCTACCGTATATTACTGAAAGAAAAAGATTCAAAACAGTCTCTAAACCACGACATTCTACCCTGGCTCGAGTGATCTCGGTAATATTCAAAGTGGAATGCTTAGCAAGACCACCGTGTATCGGAATGCGAGAAGAATCGCGGAAAGTCCACGTAAGGAAGGAATTTCATTGCCTTTGTTCGCGAAAGGAAGAGAGCCGGAGGGACGCGACAGGGAGGAATAACAGCGGTTAGAAAAAGAAAGCGAGAAGAGAGAAAAGGGGTATCCGAGAGAAGATAAAGAAAACCAAGATTGTACATCAAGTTTACCGCGACGAGGAGTCCGAGGAAAGGGTTGGGACATTGTCGATGCCACTTGAGGTTGAACCGTATCTAAATGTAGCTCGTATATCAGAAATCGAACTATTCCACGGGTACCATGGAACACAGACGCTTTACTTGCATCATTTTGTGCGATCGCCGTTCCGTAATACCGACGCTGCAGATGCGGCCAGCCCTGGGCCGTTCCGCATTTCCCTCGATGTCGTGACAACTTACACGTGGAAGTTTCCTTTCTGTTACTTCCTTACTAGCCTCGCTCACAAAGAATCCCTCTGTCTCGGTATATGAAATGATGTAGAATGTTGCGGTGGAACGGTGCACCGGTCGATAAATCTGTGCTAGATTTATGACGATATAAAGCTATTTCGTTTCGCTTAAGTACGGAGGCGCACGTCCTTCCGAAGCGGAAGATTTTTCCGGAGCGAAGTGGTCGGACGATAAGACCCGGCCCCGAGACGAATAACCCGCTGATAGAAATGAGCTCGATACGTTGCCGGAAAGTAGAGAAGCGTCCGGTTTTGCAAGGAGACGACGATAGCTTTCAAGGCAAGCACGTTAATCTCCCTACTATTCCACTTTCGTATCGTGACAGAAATTAAAAGATTTATGACTGTACGCAATCTTGCTTGGAATCTGCATCCCCAGCCGAAGAAATGGAAGTAGGAATGTAAGGGAAGCTGGACTAGCGCCAGAGCGTCGTGCTCTCAGAGATTGGCAGTTTCGATTCGACACGCTTATTGTTTTATTTCGCTTCATACGCTCAACGAGCAATTTGTATTCCTCCACGTTGATGGATAGCGTGCGACTTCCGTTACCAGTATGACTTACTAGATTTTATATAGTGTAAGACGTACGACGAGGATTGGCACAATTAAATAGTCTACTATGGAAATTATAAGTTTGATTTGTTGAATATTAAACGGAATTTCTTAAATTCTTGCATTCTATAAAACGCATAAAAGTTCCAAACTTTCGATCAATATATATATGTGTAAATATATAATTCCGTATGTATGAGTGATATGAATAGTATAAGTGAAATTGAGTCAGACTTCGTGTCAAACACGATCATGTTACAATAAAAGTAACCATCGTTCTAAAAAATTATCGTCTATTATTATTTGAGAATTTGTCTTAAACGACATGGTAAGCAGAAATTCATACTGAACGAAATCCAGTGAAATAAATAACGAGCATCAACCGTTTCATGATAAAGTTAAATTTCCCTTCAAGAATTAGTCTTGCTCGGTACACTTAACGACTAGTATTTATCACGCATTTGGGCGTTCAGGTATTCCAACAGTAGTTTGTGGTATAGCAGGTACGGGAACGATATTTTTCATAGCGAAACGAGCGACGCGGAAGGGAGCTGGTTAAACGAACGGTGAAAAATACGGAACGATAGCAGCGGTCAATACCACGGCCTACGTGTGACGCTTCTTTTCCGCAGTCCAGGTAGAAATGTTCTTTTCCTACGTGCACAACTACCAAATCGATTCAGCTGGCTGATTACTTGCCAGGACCATTCCCATGTTAAAAAACCGAGAACGGTTAATTGATAAATCGTGTTTTGTGTCAACTGAAGTCACAGTTCTACGGATTTTTAATTAACCACCGTCAAAGGTTATGAATCAGAGCTAAAAGAGATCGCGATAATGCAAATAATTAAGGTGACCGTATTCTTTCCCCTTTACAATATTCGTTCTTTCTCGCGTCTACGAATATTCCCTGTAATTTTCGCCAACATAGAAAAAACACGAAAATATGAAAATTTCCCATATCGTATTTAATTACCCTTTGAAGAAGAAAATTCGTTATAATACAACTTCGTGATAGCGATAATTTCGTTAAGTGTGAAACTCGATCAATTCCATATTATCCATTATGATTTCTATAAATTTATTTATCATAACGAGATAGCACAAATAATGGTAAATTTCAGAAAAATGAAAGAAAGATATCTATAATCGTCGTTCTTCCAGGTATTTTAATTTATCAAGTTAATCAACATAGCTTCTGAGCGATTCGTATCTTGAAAAATGAAAGGATGCCAGATAGGACATTTAGTGGCTTGGATAGTGGGTTTCATGACATTTCTAATTGTTAGAAGGAAATTCAATCGAGGAGAATATTTGAAGTCCTATTATACGTTGCTTAGAGACGAAATACATGAGAATATATGAAACTATATAAAGCGTACCCAATGCCTAACAGAGATGGTATTTTTCGATTAGAATAGGAGAAACGAGAGAAACGATTGAGAACAATGTAAGAAGCGTGGAAAGCTCTCCAATAAAATTCTCTGGGTGCCTGTAAAATATTTACGATCCGACGATGTTCCATTATCTGGTAATGCGGTAGCATTATAACGAGTAAATGGTACCTGTCTTCTGCATATAGGCCCCCGGAAGTGGCCGTTGATTACTATAATGCGCTTATCCTTCGGCCCGTAACGAGTGAAGATCTTCCTACTATCCGACGTTCCACGAATGATTCGACATCGTAGATCGTGTCGAAGCCGTAGAACGAACGTTCGTTTAACGTTGTGGTTATCGTTGTGGTCTTTTGCCGACCATTAAAATTAGCTACAGTCATTAGTCCCGCGAAGCCTTCTAGAGCCAAGTAATTGAATATCTTTAGCGCCTGCTGGAAGATCGATGTTCCGTGTTTTGGCGAACCTGTTACCGCGTTAACTTGTTCTTCTCCCCGTGGCAGTCCCCCACTCCCTCTCTATCTATCTATCTATCTACCTATCTCTCTCTATCTCACGGAAAACTTTTCGACGAATCACGATCGAAAATGCCCCACCTCTATCCGTCAAGTTTGCCGAGATTAATTATGATTTCGTAAAAGAGGGATGATGCGACAGCGACACTAGGGCGCAGAAATTATTCCACCACTTAACGCGGCCCCTGTCCTTCTCGACTCAACCATCGACAGGGAAAGAATAACGAGCTGCCCCGAGCGAGAAGTACTTTCGTCCGCTCAGAGTATAACAGTCACTCATCCGCATCAATATCAACTTGCGAAGTTGAATTAGAAGATTCATAGCTTCGGCACTGCGCGCCGTGCAATTTATAATTTGTAAAACATATTTTAATCAAGAAAAATATACACGCTGTGAGTATACACGCTGGTATTTTACAAAAATCAACGAATTATCTCCTTGTCTCGTATCGTGTCGTATTATTATTAGAAAATTGGGAAATTTAAAAACAAGTTTTCAAGCAATGACATACACGTATCACCATGATCTAAAAGTTATTTTTAATAAAAATCAATAGTACTCCTTTAGACTAAAATTTTTACTCTTTTACATTATTCGACATATTTCTCGATAGAATGTATTTAAATATTTTAATCCAATTATTAAACGACGTGGCATCTTTAACGATAAAATTTGTAAATATCTAAAACCTTTCCTCCCCTTTTAACTGCATCTGTTTGTTTAAGAATATTCTCGTTTATATTTCGGAAGCGATAAGAAGAGAAATCCAATTTTTATCGGCCTAAATGTGTAACCTAATTCGACGATTTCTGTTGTTCCAGGCGCTCTTTCACAATCCCAGTTTCCAGTATTCACGATTTACGCTCAGAAGAGCTGCTTGGCTGTGAAACCATGCGAACGTGCCTGGTGTATCGACAGGGTCCAGGGGCATCGTCTTCAGGGGCACACACGCAGAACTATGAATGCCTCCTCGCGACAGCACTGTTTGGAGCTCTGTTTAGGCGAGAGAGACTTCCTGTGCCGGTGAGTATGAAACATGGCTATTTTTCGTTTGCTGCATCGCGAATCCTATTCAACGGACGGTCGTTTTCCGGTGACCTGGTTCTTTTTCCCGTCTTCGGTCGCGATATCCGCCTCCAGTGTTGCGGGTGGCAGAGGAGGCGGACGCACTCGCCTCGAGATTCAACGCGAATCGACACACGGCGCACAGGGCTCTTCTTCTCTCTTTTCGTCTTCCTCGAGTAGATCTTGGAGAATCGAAAGCACCTCTACACGCTTCGGTGCGTTTTCCAGTTATTGGGTTCCTCGATCGAGAAGGAGGACGTTACATCACGCCCCTACAGAGTCTCGAGTGTTTCTTGGTCATGAAGCGGCCATCCCCGACGTTTCATGCGAGCTGGAACATCGAAGGGAACGGTCGGGCTATCTTTCTGGAAAAGTTGCAGAGAAATAGCTGCAAGCCACCCAGATTCCTCGTATATTTGTCATTTCACTGGATTTTTCCCTATTTATAGCTATAAAAAGTATTTGTTGTATGTGTTAGTGTTATAAGTTAGTTAATGTTGTAGGATGGAACGATATATAGGGGCAACATTTTCTTTCTTTGCCACTCGTGACTTCTGAAAGTGAACGAGAGAGAATAAACCCTCCTATAGCAGCGTTTAATCATTTCTATCGATTTCATGAATTTTTCGTGATTTTAGTAATTTACTTGCTGTTTCTAGGGAATTATGTTTCTTTTACCCGATATTTGCTCGTTATATCACGAACAACATTTTATATATTCACTCTAGAATATTAATAACAGGACTACAAACTACTATGCTGCAGTATGAAAAATTCGATACTGTGAAAATGAAGCGTACATAGGAGTCCGATAAAAAAGACGGAGCTTTATTAGATAATAAGACTATGCGCAAATACTCTTTTGTATCCACGGTACGACTCCTCTGCCCCTGTGCGCCAGTCAACGCAGAACGTCGATTTTGTTTAAATATTTTTCTCGCTAAATATTTTACCGCGCTACATTCCCGCGTCTGCACGCGCGCTGTTTTTCATTGTTGTCACTTTGCGTTCGCTCGAGGGCATTAGAGGAACGCTTTGATCGTGGCCGGACTAATTATGCCCACGTCACTGCGTTTTCTCCTTTCCCCATAGAAAATACCACGAAAAAGGGAGAAATCAAAATTGGCACGATATCGTGGCTATGCTACAACTGCAATTATACATCGATGACGGTGCGTCAGATTTTAGAAAAATTGACGGGATCTCGATCGTTATAATGATCATTCGGTCTAATTTGTAGTCGAGCTCGTTACCGTCAGTCGGATCGACTTTTCTTCCGCATTCATCTTTGAATACAAGGGTTTAGATATTGGCTCGAGTATACAGTTACCAGCCGGATAAGTATATACGTACATGTCATAAGATCTCGTTGATTTTATTCCAAAGATTATCGGAAATTGCGTAAGTAGATGCAGTAATGCATGTTAAAACCTTCTCATTATAGTTGCCCATAAAGGGATGATCGGTGTAGGTTGAGTCAAGAGAATCAGGTGCCTCAGCGGTTAGATAAGAATTCGCGATTTTACAGATCCGTTATCTTCGTATCGTTGCAAACGACGATAATGCGTGCACGATTAGAGAACTTCTTCATTACGTTTGAATAAAATGAAGTTTAAATCAGAATCTAAATTTAATTGAAATTAACTAACTATTTAGTTGTGAGTTTGTAAGTAGATTAATTATATCTTGAAAATGTTCTTCATAGTAATTTTTATATGGTTTTTGACGAAGTTAGTTTTTAGGTAATAAATAAAAGAATCTTTTGCCATTACGAATTGATATTACCTTTAATATTCAGAAACTTATAAGTAAAGATTTTTGGACAATTCCTACTCTCTACTAAGATACTTTTTAAATGAATTTAAAATCTTTGTCTAATTTTTAAATATTTCGAAGGAAAAAGTGCGTGTTTTCAATTATTCCACGATTAAAAATGTACCATTTAGATTAAACATATTTTGTCTTTATTTCTTTATACTTGAAGCAAAGCTTTCCGCAAATAGTTACCGGGGAGATTTTTTTCTCCATATCAACAAAAAGCACGATCTTTTTTCAGTTATACGGTTTATAGTTATTTGTTTCACATGAACATTATTCATTCATATGCGTCGGTATTCTTACACTTAAGACACAGAAAGACCCGTAGCTTTTACACAAATATTTGCGAAACATGTAAAGCTAAACGGTTTTGAAGTTAAAAATATTTTAGTGTGGAAAATGGTAATGAAAAAAAAAAGCGTAGAAAGACGGAACAAAGAGAATATTCCAGCGTTTCAATTATATACCATCGACTCATTTTACTAATCGGATTTTTTCAGCCATAGGAGCGCACGAAGGTCCTTTGACGCAAAACGATCGCATATTTAATTCTCTTTTTCAAATAGTCTATTCTCCTCTGCTATCTATTTAATTTCAAATATTTATGTCAAAGTCAGAATTTTTGAAGCCTGTGTTGCTTAAAAAGTGGGAATATCACGGATATAATTCTTGAAGCAGATCTAAGGTACAACAAAATTGATGCTTGATAATTGTGTTGCAATTTCATGCATTTTTGGTCGAACATTCTTTTCTACTTACAATAAGAGGTATATGTTTTACTTAAATTATTTTCATATAAGTCACATTTAGATAATAACACGAGAAAAAGAATATTCTTTCGCTTGAATGTACGAAAAGATTCGTTTCTAGTAGACCATAAAATTAAGATTTATCTGTCACAACCCGCAATGTTAGGAATCTAAGGTGTACAGTTTAGACGTTCTAAATGCTTTTGATTGAATGCTGCGTTTATACGCAAAAATTTCCCCTTATGTTTGTATTGTAATATATGAAGAAAAAGAAACCTACTTCTAAAAAATTGTCGACTGCCGTATTCGCATTTGACGTTAATAGGAAATTCTATTGAATGTTCAGTGGATCATCGGTTGTCATACGTTTAGTGGTTGGCTGTCCATGGCTCGTTTGCAGCCAGTTGTTATCTGTCATGATTATGACATGGTTAGTTATTAATTAACCTTTATACGGGGATGTTTGTCACAGTTCTGCTACTAGGAAATTTATACTGGTACATCTGAACGTTACAACGCAGTATAGTTTGTGCCAAGGGATTTATCATAGTGTATATATACTATACCTACTGTATTGGAGCTAAGTGACAAATAATTTTGATTTTAAAAGTCAGAATATATTGCTACATTCTGCGGGTTGGAAATTTTGAAACGATGAGAAATACTTCGGAGAAATTATTTTAAAATAATTCTAATAATTAAGCTGTATATCTTTATATATTTCTAGAAAATCGAGAGATACAAGAATGCGTAGAATCCATAGACATGCAAAAGTATCTAAAATATAATATTTATTAAGTAGAAAAATTCTCTATCTATCGAATTAATTCTAATTCTCTATATTCGCAAAGAATATGAACTTGGATAAATATCTGTAATCTAATAATAATAAAATCATTATATAATAAGAGGAGATTGTGACTCAAGAGAAGATTCAGTTGCCCTAATATATAATATTAGGTTGTCCGAAAAGTTTCTTTCGTTTCATAAGATGATAATAGATAAACAACAATCTCTGTTTTATATTATTTTATTAAATTAAGTATGATCCATTTCGTTCTATTTCTATTATTATATTCGTGCACAATTCAATAAACTAATATAAAACAAGAAACATTGTGCGTCTATTGTTTCTTTATAAAACGAAAGAAACTTCTCGGACAACCTAAGAGATACGTACGTTTTAAGTTAATCAGGGATCTTACCCTCAGTAGTCCTTTTACAGTCAATTCGATAATTAAGAGACGTCAGGAAGACGTTGATTCGAGGAATTTTAATCTATTAGCCATGTGAAATATCGGGGTCCGGTAAGCATGCGGAAGAAGGGAGTTTCTTCCGATTTCGATAGAAACGCGCGTTTATGCGATATCACGCCGACGCGTCAAGCTTCGCATTCGTGAGCAAGATTGAACGTGCACGTGCACACCTTGAAAGCACCTAAGCGAAAGGTCTCTGCCATCTGGTCGCCTCGCGACGACCCTCGAAGCGAAGCTTCGACCCGAGGCAGGGTCGAGAGGTCCTTGCCCAGCCGGAACCATATCAAAAGTGGCATAGCTATGCGTTCGTATCTCGGAAACCGTGGAAAGGGGAGCAAGGACTTGATCTCCACAAGAACGAATGAAGTTCCGGATTGAAGACTCGTGCGTGGCTCGCGGACCCGACTCTATCATTCCGGAATTTCAGTTTGTTCAGCCGTGTATCAAATCGTCTTCCGCTTTCTTGCTATAGGAAAATATAAATGGAACCTTTCCTCCCGTAGTTTTATTTCCGTGTTCGTGAGGTATTTCAAAGCTCGTTCGCAAGATCCTTCGTGTTATCTTAAAGTCGTTATTATATATATAAAGGTATATTTATAAATAGGTGTAGACTTAAAGTTATAGATAAGAACTGATTAAGTTTGATAATGCACAAGATGCATGTAATATCAGAAAATGTATAAAATAATTCCCTATCTACGAGATATAGTACTTTATCTAAAGTAAAAAAAAATGTACAAATTTGTACATCAAAATCTTTTGATACAGACAATAAAGCATCTTCGCAATCTCCTATTTAAAAAAAATATAATTTCCTGTTTAAGATAAAAAATTTATCTTCAAAAATTCAAATAAATTAATAAATAATAAAAATTCAAATCTAGTTGTCAATTAAAGTTCCACTAAAAGATCCATTCTCAATTTAAAATATTATAAAATATCACAAAAGAGAAAGAGAGAAAGAGAGAGAAAATTTATTGTCTCGAATGTTATATGTTTACGAGAAAAGGCACGATGTAAGGATCTGTAGAAACACGAGGGTTTGGTTTGGTATCACGCTCGCTGCTCGAAACGCGGAAGAGATAATGAGGAGGAAGCGAACGTCTCCATTAAAACTAGAAAGACCCCTAGACATGGAAAAGGCCCTCGTCCAAGAGTGTTTGATGGTCGGTGTTTGCGGATAATCGAAGGTAAGCCACCAGAACGGCGTTATTGCGCAACGATACGTGCGTGCGGCAGTGAAGTGGGTCGTCTTGGCGCTTAACTTGGCCTCGGTTGAGAATCGAGCCCCGCGGTTTCTAAGGATCGTCGGTGTAGATCGCATTAACATTCCATAGGAACGGTATTTCCTCGGCGCAATCGGCTGATTAAGCGTCCGCGGTTCTGACTAGCATCGTGTTCCGGCTTCTCCCGCATGATTGCCTCGATTTTCAAGCACAGATCCCGCCGGATCTGTTACATTTTGCTACGCCAGCGAAATTCTACCCACTGTAATTTCGAACTGCGCCGGATCAAAAGAAGCATTCACGACATTACTCATGTATGACTCGTCGTTCGAACTAATCGATATATTATGTTTTCTTTCAAGAATATTCATCGGACTACGAAAGTACTCGATTACTTTACAGGAATATGTGTTAGACAAAATATTTCGAAATTTTGTCAGCACTATGACAATGTCTTAAAATTAAGTATCCTAATACAAGGAATATCAGTGAAGGGTTAATCTCTTGTAACTTTAACAATGTTGAAGTAATTACTTCAAGAAAAACTTTACACCTTTTCTTTTGTATATCCGTGACCTGGAAACTGCTGTTACGAAGAGAATAGAATTTAGTGAAGCAAAAAGATTCGAAATAAGGAGAGGTTCATATTATCGTGCCCTTGTTTTGTTTTGGGTTACAAAGTCTAGAAGCAAAAGAGCTATAAGTAAATTCCTATTGCTGTTTCTTGTTGCCTTTAGCTAGAGTTACAAGGTTAACTTTTTTAGTAATGTCCTTTGTTATAAATATATGAATGTGCTCCCTGTAATGCTTTCCTATTGTACTGTAACACTGTAAGAGTGAGGCTCTGGATCAGCATACACTATACCTATACTTATTACAATATATTTTTCTATAATAAATTCCTCCACTCGTTCCTCTATTAGTCAACCCCAACAAACAAGATCTTCGAATTTTTATATCCTTATGATGTTTTTCTAACGAACAAAAAATTCATTGTTTAAAAAAAACATTGGCACAATAAGATCGAATAGCAAGTGTATAAAATTTAAGATTTACCTGAGATATATGCGACCACAAATAGCATGATAACAGTATAACAAACTAAAGCTCGCGATTTCCCGATCGTTTAAATAATTTCATATTTCTGTAACACGCGATAATGATGATATGATAATAATTTTGGAAACAGTAATAGAAATCTTCCAATTCTTTTAATCTTTTTCCTTGAAAAACACAAAACAGAAAAGAAATGTTCATTTAAACAAATCATCGAAATCGATATTTGGAGCGCAGCTTTCAAAAGTAAACAATATTAATTATTATCCTCTCGTTTCAATTTATCATCGGCCCGACTCAAAGGATCACAAAAAAGAAAATGGATCGGTTTAATCATTCAATCTCGTGACAAGATCCGCGGCAAACCCCTGGATCCGGTATATGCTGGAAGTGTACAAATAACGCAACGAAGCGTGGAACTCGCAGAGGCAGATTCAACGCGGTTCTCCGCTTTCGAAATGTTGGCGATTTGTTACGAGCAAATGGTAAAGATCGGATAAACTCCGAGCGGTGATGCGCTTCGTTCTGGAGTGTTTGAGCCAACGATGAAAGGTAGAGGACGTAATAGAACGAGAGCGAGCGAGAGAGAGAGAGAGAAAGGAATATAAAAAAAGAGCAACAGCTCCTGCAAAAGAGAAAGCACGAGAAAGAGAAAGGGTTATAGCTGTGTAAGATGGAACGAGAACGAACTGACAGTTGTTGTGCACGAGGTTTTACGACCGTTGAGATCGGTCGAAGGATCGATCAAAAGCGAATCGGTCGTTGGAGGATCATTGTACGCGCGCACAGGCCTGCACCCAGGATCTAGCAACAGGAGAGATAGGTTATTACTGGCGGCGCGCCGTATCGGCGTTCCTTGTTACCGGGTAATGAGTTTATTGTTTAAGAATCACGCCGCAGTTACATGTGCTGCAATCAATTACAATAATGTAATATAATCGTAGCAAGGACCAGCGGCGCGCAGCCGTATAATGAGGTCCCTTCTCTAATGAGAGGATTGCTAGCGAATCGAGTTAAGCTTCGGTGTAGGCACATTCACCTACCGGTAAATCGTATCGATGTGTTGGTGCACTGAATCGGCCAGGTATTCTTAAGGTAGTGCATTCACGTAACGTCTCTCTGTGTACACTCTCGGGTTAGGTTCAGCCGGAAAGAAACGTCGGTAGCGTTACTCCGTATATCAACGTCGCGTCGACGCGTATAACCTAAAAGAGTAGATGGAAGAAGACGAGGCAAAGGAGAGAAAAAGAGGGAGTATAAGCGGGCAGAGGAAAGTTGAATTCAGTTTCAGCCACGTCGCGACGAGATAAAAAGTTGAAAGTTCGTTGCCAGCCGAAATTTCACCGGAGATACAGCTTAGGAAGAACGCGCAAAAAGCCATTAACTTGTAGCGCGAAAGAGTTTTAGACGAAAATTCGCCGAGCCGCGAAAATTCTACTTATCCAGTTCTAGATATTCGCCCTCCGTACTTTCAAAGAACACCAACATCGGAGAGGGTTTAATCGCGCTAGAAAATCTAATGGCCCGTTACCGGTACATTTACCGAGCAGCACGTTGTCCGATGTTGCTCCTGATCGAGTTTCTCGAGCGGGCAAATTACGATTTTCAACGGATTCTAGACGGAGGACGTATTGTGCTTACGTGTTGCGAATGCGTGAAGATAGTGAAAGCAACCGAATACAGAATATATGGGACCCTGTTCCAAGCTCTATGCTTAAAGTTCTAGCCTTGGAATCTTTTAATTTATGAATCAAATTGTGTAATCAAAATTGTATTTATAAAAGGTCTTCATAACGAACGTAAAATAAATGAAACAAAATGGAGACGTTCAAATAGTACTCAAATTAACGATAAAATAAACTGTTATCTCTTTCCAATATCTTGATAAACTGAGAACTGCAGAAGAGTGATAACGTTATTTCTAATCATTTGATTCTTGTGAATTGAATATTAATAGTCTTCCTATGTAACGCAGTTAAGAAATTAACAAAATGATCAATTTGACTTCTGACAGACTAACCATATGATTTTATGGTATTTGTACGGTTTTATACTGATTTCTCGTAGCGTAGAAAAGAATATTCACGTTTTCAAACGAAACGATGTAAAGTGTACTAGACGATAAATGAATATACAAATGAAGTAGCGTTTCTGTAACGGAGAGTTGCCACGCAACTAGTCACCGTGGGGTGACTTAGAAGAAAACTGCGACGAATTGACCTCGTGAAAATGTTCGCCTCATGCAAAAACCTATGATACCTTCTATTTTTTCGACTACCATATTCAGGAAGAACGACGCCAGCGAATTATGCGAGAGCTTCGCAACCAACGCTTCCGGTGCGGTACAGTGTTCGTGAACGCTTGGAAATTCACGCTATATCGTTGAATTCGGGGGTGGACGCGACGTGCACGTTTCCGCTGGAAGGAAGCGAATGCTCGATGGAGGAAAACTTCAGGGCACATAGAGAGAGAAAGAGAGAGACAGATAGACAGACAGACTGCGTTAGTTTTCAGCTTGCTTTGCCATGCAAATTTTCCGCGAATATTTTTGTCTTCGGTCCCGCAATTCTCACTAATATCGCGACATTAAAGTAGAATTGTTCTTCCGTGCCAGTTTCGATCGAGGGATTTTATTATGAAGAAATTGCATGTTCTTAGTGTATTCGTATTTAATTTCTACACGACTGCTAGAAGGACCTATGGTGAGTCGTTATGAAATAAAAACTAAATTCCGAATAATAGAATACACTGCATAGGTAAAAATATATTAATTTCCATATGGTCATCCGAAAGGAACTCCCAAGCTTGTTGAATAGATCATTACACGAATTAATTAAGGATATAAATCGAGCATACTATTACACAGATGCACTGACGATATATTAAAATTGAAGGTATGAACTGAAGATATAAATTCATACCTACATACACTACGTGTTACATTGTAAGGATGAAATTATTAAGTACACAAATTATTAAACTGTGTATTTTCATGAAAAAATATAGCTTAACTTTTATGAAGTTGAAATTCTTCCAATTATTCCAATGTTCTTCGTTAAAGTCAATGAGTCCTTTTAATTTGTCCGATTCAAAACTATTGAAACTTAATCGAAGATCCGTAAGTAGAATCAGTCATTCGTAGCCAGACATGAAATCGCGCGATGTTTAGGAATAGAAATGTATTACAGATACGTACTTCGAATGAAGAATACATGGAACTATTACAATTAGGAATAAATCACTCTATATTAGTCCATGTTATAAAATTCAAAATGAAACATTATATGAAATGAGGAGAAATCTAAATAAAATGTTTCAGAAAACAGAAACCACCTACTGTATCAATGATAGTGAAGCTAATAAATGTCTATTACTTCAAATAGGAAGTTTCAGAATGCTTAAAAAGAACAATGCACTGTATATATTTAAATTGAAAAATACGAGGAGACATCGAGCAGGAATAAGTTTTGAATTGGTGTTAATAGCATGCTGGCTGATCCAGTTCGGTTCGATGTTTGTCGAAACACGTGTTCGACGCATTAAGCAGTAACAGCACGTTCCTGGTGACAGTTATTGCGCTCTAGTTGGACTACAATTTCCTCTGTTTCCTCTGAAAGTAGGTTACTCTTCTCGGCCTGCGCTTCCCGTGCACTTACCATTAAGAGCACTGCCCGTAACAGCGACACATCCAATTATAAGTGCGAAATTCATTGTTCGGGGAAGCGGGCAGCGGTTCAGTGGCTGATCTTGTGCTCCGCGCGCTTGAACGACTGCCAACTTGGGCGAGATACCTCTTGGTAGAGTGTACCGGTGAACTACTCAGAGGCGCCAACAATCCCGGAGTCAAGGAGCTCCCTTGAGAAATCTTCTGTAGATGTGTGGCGAAGAGGAGAGAAGAAAGGAGCTCGCAGAAGGGAACCAAGAGGATTGAAAAGTATGAAAGCGAAGTGCACCGACAAGAAAAAAAGGCTCTCTTGGAAATAGACAAGGTCCATCGATGGACCAAAGATTAATTCATTTACTTTCATCTTGATATGTCAGTCTGGTGACTCTCTAGATATTTTAAGAAGAAAACCTGTGTTAGATACATATAACTATATTATGAACATATGTGTTACTAGCGTATTTAGTTGAATTTTAATTGAAAAGATAATTAATCTTGTCGAATAAATAGGGACTACAATTACATTTTACTAAAATTACTCTAATATATTTTCTTTATCGTCTGAAGTACAAAAGGAAATATTTCTTCATATTTTTAATAGTACTTTCTGAATTTATAGAAAGTACAACGCAAACTCTAAGACCTTAAGATGACTGTACGTACGTAAATCCATTGTAGAAGTTTGCTACATCAGCAAGAAAGAAATTAAGGCACGAGAGGACTAAATAGCGAGTTCAGTTGGAGAAAGCAAAAATAAGTAATCGTTTTATTTGCAGAATTATATAGATGGTAGACGAGGAAAAGCCCCGATCTTGATCAATAATTGTAACGATGCGCATTTCAAGAGTGAAACCCGGATTAATTTCCGGGCACAAAGAGAGGCAATCTCAATAATTCGTCGATAATGCTATTTGCGTACAAAGCTTATCATCGCAATGTATAATTCCATTTGTTCGAAAGCTAACTCGGCTCGCGACTCGTGAAGTACACTTTGTAGAGCACTTCGTCGATTATCGGTCGTAATTTCAGTTCACAACGAATACCGTTGCTCGTCATTGCCATTGAACCATGCTGGACGATTAGCATTCACAGCGATTCTCCTGATATTCTCCACGACAATCCATTCATTCGTTATCTCATTAAAGTACTCTATACACGTACATTTATAATTTTAAGTATAACACTTCTTTCCTTCTTAATAAAATATTATAAAGAGTTATATGGCACATAAAATTGTTAAAATAAATAATTATAAAATCTAGTATTTACAGTAAGTAACTTTCTAATGTAATTTAGAAATTACATACTCATAAATACCTGCATTTATATTTTTTTAATTGTTTATATACTTATTAGTGTTTCATTGCATTTTACTACTATACGATTCTCCCGACTAATTTATTTACAATAACTGTTAGTTCCTAGATTCTACATTGCAATTAAAGGCAGTGATTAAAATCGTAATATTTTTTCATAATCGAACAACATTCTACTTGATAAGTTAAGCGAACAATCTATTCAAACGATAATTATAAATGAATTAATATTCTTAATGACCAGATTTTCTATAAAGCTAAGCATTATAAATTTATTTATCTAATTTCTTATTTCTAATCAAGAAAGATATTCGTATATTTGCTTATACATTCTTCCTCTACAAATGCAGTTTAGAAAAATTTTCACGAGAGAAAATAAACAAGAGCTGCATACATTCAATTCAAATAACAAACACAAGTTGCCATTAGAGTTCAAGTTTAGTTAAAAAGTACTCAATGCATTTCGCGTAGACATGCTTTACAATTCATTGATTCAATTTAATTAAAATCGTCTTTTCAGACTCAATTACATACTTTCTTTACTAACCATACCATGCAATATTATTCGCTGTACTTCTACCCATCAAATTATTTATCAGTAACTAAGGGACGTCAACAAGTAAATAAATATAGCGGGTAAAGAGACCGTTCAGCGAGCTAGCCTCTCGTCTAGCCACTTTTTCCCTGTTCGTCCCTAGTCGTGTAGCTGCGTGACCGGACGCTGCAGATAGCTGTCGATTGAAAACAAAGCCGTGAACTCTGTCCACCGAGCAGAAAGGCGATTCTTTTCTTAAAACATCCCGAACATCCGGTCTCGCGATATCAGGAATTGGAATCAAACACTTCTATGGTCGAGATGAAGAAAGATGAATAAACGGCATTTCTACGTAGCGTGCAATGAGCAATTATCGCAAAGCCTGAGTTAGATGTTCGTGCTCCACCATTTTCTCTGGTGGCTTATAGCTACGGGCGTATACAACATCGTGCAAAAGTGTTGAGCCATCTTGATTGCATAAATCTTGGCTTCGAATTACGTACGAGCTTCGTGTGTAATCCTCTTATGCAATGCCGTTGAATATTCTCACGATAATAGAAGTGTCTAATTTCTATGATTTCAGAAAAAATACATTCTTGTGGGAGGTTAAGTATCGGGATTGTTTCATTTTGATCGAAGAAAAACGAGAAAATGTATTTCTTGAATTTCTATGAAATAAAGAAGAAATTCAAATTAGAAATGGAAGATTATTTATTAAGGTGCTTGGAAACTTTGTAGCGTTCTTGACAACAGATGCGTTTGAAAAGGAAGGAAAATTCCTGGCAAAATCTTAACACGATGAAGGATACAATAAAATTCTATTTCTATCGAAATACATTGCCTTTAAATGTTTCTTAAATCTCATATAGAAATAGACGAATAAAGATTAATGACACGAATAAATGATAAGAAGTATATGAAAATAAGAAATTTGTATCCATATATTTAAGAAAAAAATCGTTCAAGTACCCAAAACCGCATCGTTGCGAATGTATCAAATTTTTGTTTAAAAAATTCCATAAATTCAGTATAATAAAATAATCTGAGACGAGTGTAAGGGATTCTGAGAATTTCGTGAAATCCTATACAACAATATAAAAGAGAATCGTGTCAAGATGTAGATAAGAACAGGAAAAGAAACGCGTCGTGTTTTTGTTGGCGCACGAAATTCGCGGACACTCGGCGTGCAAGAAAGTTGCGAAAAGCTGACACTATAATTACCGAGGTACGGCGATTTAATTCGCGAAAAAAGACAGATTATCACAAAGTGGTTAACCTGTCGAGGAATTTAATGAGTTAAGGATTGCTCGGGAAACACGTGCACGTATATAGTAATTTGATCAGCGAAGACTGACGTTTTAATTGCAGCCCGAGGATGTGATCCGAAGGATTGAAGAATAAAACGTATATTGAAAGAGGGTCTCGATGAACCAGGGACGTAGCAATTACTCGGGCGAATACTAATAACTAACTGGTACGACATGCGGCAAAGCAGGTGTCCTGAATCGAAAAAGAATCAAGAAGAATAAAAACGAAACAGGAAAAAATTGGTAGAAAGGGCGTGAATCAAGGTGCAATGAGAGAACCATCGAATTAATTAAAACAACAATTTATTAAGTTTATTGAAACGAAGCCAGCGTTAGTTATAGGTTTATAAATTAAACATCTGTTATTGACGACAACGCTTACAAAATGAATAATTACATAGAGAGAAATTGATTAGCATCGCCAACTAAGAATAAAGATAGAAGGAAGTATGAAATAGATAAGGATCAGCTACTATGTGGGTGGCATACTTGCTGCAAGAAAGTTTTAACATCGGCGAGCATCAAGCAATCAATCATCTGGTAAAGTTGTTTAATTCCTTCGGTAACTCGCAACATATATATACTACGTTATGGTCCAGAATATACGTAGTAACTTATATGGAAACTGTATCGATCGGCGATTATTCGCAACGAAAACCTGCGTGATACATAGATGATAACTCGTGACGTAGCAACGAATACTATAACATCGAAACTTTCATTAAAATGTTCTTATCGATAGGGAAATCTGATATATTATTCGTACGCGGTCATTATCGTTGAGACTAGAAAATCCCTTTTTCAACTTTGATTAAATCGGAAGGCATTTTTCGCTATAGACGTACTAAACCATTATCAGGAAATTGTTCCGAATCCCTAGCAATTGCGTGCAATCCACCCGAACGCTCGCGAATCGATTCCAACAACTACACTCAACTTCTCTGTAAATCGAAGCACGCGATACGCTTCGTTTTCCTGTCGAAAAGCCTGGGACAAAAGACTTTGAATCGACAATGTGTCACTGAAAAACAATCAGTCCGACATATGGGGGGAAAAAGTTGTCTGGATTTTATACTATCATCTCACTTTGCCAGCACGGGTTTTAAAATACATGACTCTTTGAACGATTAACATCGACGATAATTGTTAAAAATACATCAAGTTCGAAATATATATTTACAGTGATTCGAAGTAAGAAATCCTATTTAATGGAACAGAAAATAGAAATAAAATTAATTTTATTAATTTTATTAATTTTTCATCACTTCGTCTTAGTTAGTTCTCATCCAATACTAAAATATTATTTTTCTAAATGTTAGAAGCTGTCCGAGTTTTTAAAACATCTATAACAAATATTTGTATCAACCCATTAAATAAAGATAGAAAAGTGATTTGGACTGAAGTGAAATAAGAGACAAGATATATCATGTAATGATAAAAGCCTTGTATTCTAATAGCTGTATTATATCTCAGATATGTTCTACTTCAAATGGCTCAAGGAAAATAGTTCTACATCTAGGAGTCGTTTCTTTTCATTCCTTCATTGCTGTACGTTTCTCTTGCAGCCGTCGATCTATCTTACATTGCTCTCCGACCCATCGCTGCCGGACACACAATTCTCTGCTTCATTCGATAGCTATTACCGCGAAACCACAGGCATATCTTTCTTACTGACGGACTACACAGCTGTGCCGCTACAAAAATTACGCGTACACACACTATGAAGCTGAAAACGTTGCGTTTTACTTTCGTCTTATTGTACGAAGCTTCCTATTCCCGTCGACAGTTGTATATACCATCCTGACTGCTTTATGTCATAGCTTTTAGAGAACAAGAATTTTAAAGCATAAACATAACAGTATTCTACTAATTAACACCTTGTCTGCGGTTAAAATTGTGAAAGAATTTTTGTTTAACGGGAATTCTTTTTAATATCTCGTTCAATTGTTATAATATTTGGAGCTTGAATGTTCATAAAAATTTATGATATATATGGCTATTGAAATAAAAGAACTTAATTATCAAAATCAAATTATAATAAATTATAAGAGTATAGAATTGTATTAACAATAAATTTCCGAAATATTACTATATTTCTATACTATACTATACTATACTTCTAGCAGATTTCTACTTATGCGTTTCAAAATAAAGATCACTTAAAATTATCAAATCCTAACTGCGCACCGATTGATAAAACAACCTTGTATACAAAACGACAATAACAGAATATTTTTTCGAGCTGATAATTCTGAGAAATATCTCATAATGGATGAATATCACAAAGATAATATAGTAGTAGTAAAAAAGAGTAAATCTTAACTATTCGTTTACAAAATTTCTATATAAATCCTCTTCGCTATTAAGATCATTTCTTTCTTTACAATTGAAATTTGAATAAAAGCCGAGCTTCGATAGCGTTCAGTGTAGGAAAAAAGAATAGGTCTTAACCTTTCATTTAGAACATACCTCCTTCATCATGAACACCATTCTTTTACACCTTTTCTTCGCAGTATTTAAATTTGAATAAAAATCTAACTTCGACAACATTCAACGTAACTCTAACATACGATAGAATCATGGAACGTACATTCGTTTTGAGAAAGCTTCGTGTTACCTATATGTAGAGAAACTCTTTGTCTTGCGTGCAGCGTATCCCTCGATCGACACTCCGCGAGCGCATAAACGAACGCTGAACAGTGATCGAGCTGAAAGGGCCGGAGTTGAACAGAGGACAAGCAGACAGTTCTCGCGAGTTGGATAATCGTCCGGACGTTGCGATCCGGTATTACTCGGCCCCTGGGGTTAAATTGCGATCAAGGGCTTAGCGGTGATTCCCGAAGGCCGATGGAAGTACGTGACTGATTTCTACGATTTATTCGCGTGCGCACACATTGACAGTCCACGGGGCCTCTGGCTATAATCGATTCTATTCGTCGTCGAATATCCACCGCGTGTATTCTGCCATTAGAAAGGACGACTCGATGGTCACTCTAACTTTCAGCCCTGAACGAGTCTGGTCACACCTTCGAGCCACAATCCTCCAACGGTTGACATCGACCCGTTTAGGCGACATATCTGTGGTATGTAATTAAAGCGGGGATTAACTTTACTCGCTCGCCATCGAAAGAAGAGTT
The DNA here is from genome assembly GCF_011952255.1 of Bombus vosnesenskii. NCBI lineage: Eukaryota > Metazoa > Arthropoda > Insecta > Hymenoptera > Apidae > Bombus > Bombus vosnesenskii. The sequence continues at coordinate 1,621,120 of NW_022882923.1, forward strand.
TATCCAATCGGTCCATATTGGTTTCCATCAGTCAACGTTTTTAAAAATTCCCTACGAAAAACGACGTTGATTCTTTCATCGGATCTCTCGTGTGATCTTTATATGATTTCATAATTTAATTAATATTTTTGATGGAAAAACGTAGAAAATATCGTGTAAAAGGAGGAAAGACGTAATGGAGTAGGTCTATTTCAATTTCACTACGAAATTCCATGTTAATTGTTTACCAACGTGTACTGAGACTTCTCGATTATTTTATAATCTACACGAATTTCTAGATTGCAAAAATATAGAAAATATTATGTAGACCTGCAAAGAAGCTACTCATTCTACTGTACTCGTTCGTTAGTCTTCTTTTTAGCATAGTACAATTTCATCCTTGTTTCTCGATTTTTGTAGAGGTTGTTTCATCTTGTGAGTTCACTTGATCGTTGTATATATATAGAATATACAATATTTAGTAGAAATTATTCGATGCAAATTACTTAGTGTAAAAGTTGAATGTCCCAAGAACAATATGATTTTACAGTATCATGATTCAGGAAAAATTGAATGACCAAATAACACAGAAAAAAAAACGCCCAAAATGACACATTAATATATCGCATACTACATTCACTCATACTCCACAATATATGTAGATTGATATATTGGTATAAAACATTTATTCGACCGAGAGTTTTTTAAAAAAAGATTTCGCTTTAGATAATAAAAGGATAACCGTTAGATTGTCCACGAAAGACCATTCTGAAGCGACAATGCATTGTAGACACAATCCATCATCATTCATTCAGGCCAATAAATCATGTCGGATATGGCACGACTAGGGGTCAAGGTCAGTGCACATATCTCTTCGACGAATTCCACCGAGCATTTACGAAACACGTATCTAATTGCAACGTAGCTAAAGGGGTTCAAGGCTGGCAATCTAATGTCACGAAATAATTACTCGAATTTCACGGGAAAGCAAATGTGTCATTAAAAGGATATATGGCCGACGCAATTATGTAGTCGCTGGACGTGTTTCAGTCGATCTCATCCTTAGCGTGCCTGTGGACCGGGCACTTAAGACCGTGCGCGAAATTAACGGCATTGGCCGTTCGCATAATCCAACCAGGCGAGTAACGGCGCTCGCGTTGCAATTAGCTCGCAGGAAACACATGGGCAAACGAATATTCGGAGCCGAGAACCGACCAGAGAGAAAGAGGGACGATTACACCCTCGACAAAGACACCGTTACCCAACGATGTGTCCGCTATACTACATCTACTGCACGACATGTCGTATCGAATTGTACACGCGCAATCAGCCTTCGTCTTTCCCTTCCGTTTTGCATGATCTCTATAAATAAGCCCGCGAAATGCAAAGCAAAGACGATCGCTGCTTACAATGAGTACCAATATACCGTGGGAGGTATAATGAAAGCTTGCCTCTAACCTTGCTATTGCTCTCAGACTGAAGAGCAAAAAGGATCGATCGGTGATCGGGTCAAATCTATTTGCAAGCGAGATGCCACGATCTTCGGCCTATTGTTCTTCTATCGATCGAACGGTCGTTGGAACGATACAAGTGCCAATTTGCGGAACGATTATAACAGTACCATTACCCTGATTATCCTGGCATATTCGTATAGCGTAGAGATCTAAGTGTAGTTTGCTAGTCCTCCAGTTACCTGTCCCACTTTCGGGACGTGTTCCTTGTATATCTCGTTAGACAGCCACCCACGTGGCTCCGAAATAACCTACCAGTCCGGTGATGGGTAGCGTTGAGGTTCGGTCGGTGAGCTGGTGATGGTAAAGCAAGTGCATCGAGAGGAGTAGTAGGAAGCTGAGAGAACAGAGAACCGAGAGAGAGTGAGAGAAAGAGAGAGAAAGAGAGAGAGAGAGATACAGAGTAGGTAAATGGATGGATAGGTGGACACGGAGGGAGACAGAGAGAAGCCATCGTGGTAAGCGATGAGCACACGCCTGTCGGATCCGACATAGCTACTGAGAACAAGGTGGCATTGGGGGATACAGCCAGTCTCTCGATCGCAGTCGGCCGATAGCTGCCGCATGACAAGCCCAAGGGGTGTACATAAACGGGTGAATCTACCTAGCCAGGCCTCTCCACTTCGTGCGGTGCAAGAAGACCCTTGTCCACTCTGTGTCTCTCCCTTAACCGTCCTTCTCCCTCTAACTCGCTGTAGGACGGGTCTCTTGACTGGATTTGGTCGATAGCCTACATACCAGGTTCGCCTCTCTGGTACCTGTTACCATTTCGATAATTGTGTACGCAATGTCGTGGTATGGATAGAATGACGACGCCGCTGCTTGGGCTCTCGGGACTAGGGCTTCTGAGGTTTCTAGGGACGCGGCATTGCTGTTCGAAAACAACGAGCACGAATACCATCGCGAGGCTGTTGGTTAAGTGTACACAGTAGTGGCAGACGATACCGTTTCTAGAGGGCTACTAGCTGATTAGCGATGCGCTGCGGACTCAAACGTCTCAGGACACGAAGAAGGAAAAGAGCAAGTGTACGATCGCAAGAATCCTACCGTCGTAAATACGCCACGAATCGTCCTATCGACTTAGGATCCCGATACACCGTCCTGGGAACGTACATCCTTTTCGTTCGACTCTTACTTTCTATTTCTCGTGGTCGTTTACCGGCAATCGTTATTTGAAGACGCACGCCGCTGAATCTCGCGACCTGATCGCCTGACCAAACACAAATCGAGTCAAAGAGAGAAGAGACTTTGAGGGGGATTCGAGATGTTTCCATTGATAGAAGCAGAAAAGTATTTTACGTATAAAAAGAATAAATAGGTTCGTTTTAAATGTATGCTAAAATATTGTCTTATACAAAATTCTATAAAAGAACGTGTCATTCATATAGTCTTATAAAAGCTCAGTGGATTCTCTCAAACAAATCTTGCTTACAACTTAAAGACAAAGAGATAACATAAAGCGTCAACTTGGTTAAGAAACTCACGACAACTCGCCTTGTTCTGTCTTCAAATATATATCTGTATCTATGTTTATGACTGGTTTCGCAAAACGACACAGAGAAATAAAGAGTAACTGAGCTTCCCCGTTGTTTCTCTTGCACGGATGACGTCGCACATTTATACGTCAATACATAAGTTCAACAAAAATTAATAACTCACAAGTCCGACAGAATGTGCTTTTACCTCACCATTGTAATTTATAATAACTAAACATAGTAATTTTTGTTCCGCATATACTTCGCAACTATTGACAACACCCAAAGACACGAAATACCTTCACTTTCAATCACATCCATGGTTCTATAGAAAGCTCCTCCTCTAGAAGGTGTTGCTGAAAGGGAGATAATCTGCTCATGGAAAATATGATTATGAAGTTTCCTCGTATATAGCGAACTTTTGCGAAAGTATCTATGGATAAGCATGAGCCTAGTCTTCCACGAAAGCTTTAGTGCAAAATTCAGGTTTTTCTGTTTGGAATTTTCAAATTAACCTCGTTCTCGATACGTTCACACCTAGAGGGTGTCTCAGTAATTACGGTACAACCAATAAGGGGGGTAATTTCACCTGAGAAAATGAATACAAATAAATATAAATAATACAAATAAATATAAATAATACAAATAAATAAAAACAAATATAAATTCGAACATATAGAATAAAATTTGTTCATACCGTGTCTCGTTTTCGATAAAATTAAAAATATTTTTAACATATGTGAATCAGACTAATTATCGACTGTGTGTGAGCAGGAGGTTATTCTACATGTGAAAATAATATTTAAAGAAAATAGAATTAAACGTGCTTAGTCGGGAATTGGCCTGATATACGTACATTTGATAAATTTTCAAATTTAATGTTCTCGGGAACGGAGGGTCCTATGAAAAAATTTCATTCTACGTTGCCGATTTATTTCCGCACGTATAATACTCTCCCGTGGATCAGTCGTTCCTGTGCAGTGTTGAATTAGCTAAGGTCAAGTACACTTGACAAATTTTCAAACTCAATTTTCTCACAAACGAAGCGTCATACGAAAAAATGTTATTTGACGTTCTCACTATATTTTCACATGTAGAATTGTCCTCTTGCCGGTCGTACCGGATGATTACTGGAGCACCTTGCATGAGAACGAAAAAGAGACAGGAATATCTGCTTCCCCTGTTCGTTTTCGTAGCAAGAATTAATATCCACCGGACTGTATAAGAGAGCATTCACTTTTACCTTGTCCGTTCAGCATCGTCCCACAATAAATTCTTCTCTCTTTCTTTCCTAACTCAACTCGGTAAATGCTGGCGTATGCGTGGCCGTGCACGTACGTGCAACCCTAACGACACTAAAGGAAATTTGTAATGAAACGTACAAGACATAATGGCGAAGGAGGCCGGGGGAAGCCACCGGAGCGATTTATCACGAACGCGATGTGATCGAGGCTCGCCTCTAGCGCTTGGACGTTAATAACGCTGGCTGCGAATCACGAAGTTCTATCCACCGCCACCTTCTTCTCCTTTCTCCGCCGTGTCTACCCCGATGCATACCTAATAAAGCAGCACAGCCGCATCCTCGACGTTTGCGCATCGCCTTTTCCGTACAACTGGATAAAAAGGCGTGTAGCAGCCGTAAAGACGACAGCGACGCAAAGGCGCTTGACGTTGACGGTGCCGCACAGTCTCGATGATTTGCCCCAAGCTAACTAATAAATATAGGATGCGCAATGAAAATTGTGTGACGCAAGAGGGTGCCAGGGATAATTCTCTTTTTCACGCCAATCCGCGACGTATACCTCGTGCCGCGTGATTGACAGTTTTAATCAAGATTGGTTGAGATTATCCGGGATATGCAGTTGAAGACACAAATTGAAGAGAATAACCTTGGAAGGTCGTAAATGTTTCTATAATCGAAAGTTTATACAGAGTGGAAGGTTACACAGAAGGTCGTTCAGTAATTGCTAGTACAACCGAGTAAGTGGTGATTCCTTATGGAAAAATAAATTGAGAATATAGAATGGAGATTTTAATCATAATAATCATTACAACCATAAAATATAATCATATAAAAGAATGAAACGATCAATTCATGTAATTAATATTAATCGATCGAAACAAAAACACGAGGACTACGTACAAATTATCCCAATACAAGGACTTTTTTTAAACGTTCGAAATCACGATTTACAGATTTTTGCGGAAAGGTAGTGATGACATTCTAGTCGTTTGTCGGTAAACACCTACTTTCGAACGAAACGGTGCCCATAAACCTAATTCCAGCATCTTTCTGTGGTCAGCAGAAAATGCAGGTCACTCCCGCGTGGCGCGTTCTAATCGGACAACTTTCAGGAAGAGAGTATTAGACGGTGGTAGTTGATCGTGGTCGTTGTCGTCTTCTTTTAAACGACTATTTCTTTAAGGTCGGTTCGGAAAGGGCGTAATGGAGAATAGCACGAGTTCACGTCCCGGTTGTCCAGTCATCCAGTTTTTTCTCTAGTTTGAACGAACGTTTAGGGGGGCGGAAAACGCGCGGTTGGTACGGACACTGAAAGTTCGTGCTCGGTATTCGTAGTAGCGGCGCGGTTGTACGCCGTGGAACGACGGGCTACGTGTATAGCGATTGAGTTAGTGATTGTGGTGGTCCGGAACTGTACGGACGGATGTATCCTGCCAACTAGATAGCTTTGGTACGGCTGAGCTAGCTAGAAGATGAGAAGAAGAGAATGGGCCTTTCCGAGGGAGACAGAGGCGATGTTGGCGAACGAGACACCGGTATGTGTAACAATCCGTGATTGCTGTACTGCCGGGTTCGACGTTCACCTTCAGGGTTCCTCTCTATCACCCTTTCCTTACCTTCATCTCCTCCGCTTCCCTCCTTTCTGCTTGCTCGCGTTTTATTTCTTGCTAAGCGTCCCTCTTTGCCTCCCTTCATCGATTCGCCGATCCGTTCGAACGAAACGACGGCAGACTCTCTGTGTATGCTCTCTTCTACCACCACAAAAAGACACGAAGAAGCAGCGAAAACGGATAGATGTATATCAGAGGCTATGTCGGGGATATACGTTTGATGCAAAAGTGCAGAAACAAGCGAAGAAACGCGAATCGACGAAGCGAGGCAAAGAACCGAAACGTGCTAGCGAATCAGCCAACCAGTCATCCAGGTTAGAACTAGCCGAGGTAGCCACTATCGAGTTCGAGTCTCATTCAACGAGTTGGCAAACTGTTCCCAACGCTGCTCGTTCCCCGTTTCTCTGACCTCCGCTAGTATTACCACTTGAACAGAGAGAAGGAGCGATATACCCCAGGGAAGAGGGAGAGAAAAGGCTCGGTGCAACGCGTTTCCTACCCTCTTGTAACTTTTATGATCCGCGTAAAGCAGCGATTTTCATCGGTTTTGCGCTCCCTACTGCCTCGCACCGCTGCTGCTGCTGGGTACTACTCCTTTCTTCTTTCGCTTCTCTTTCTGTAGTCGTCACTGCGCGCGGCTCTAATTAATTCGCGCTTTCCCCTCCAACCTATCTCTCGTTCGTTTCTACACGTACAACCAAGCTTCCACGATGAACGTAATACCGAAACACAAGTGGATGCTTGCGGATAATAAAGAAAGTATGAATCTAGTCTTTCGATTCGCCTGCGCGCTCTTGTGGTTTTAAATCTTCTTTATTCTATCGTTTTGTCCGTAGGAAAGATTTTGAAGCGGTGAATATTATACGCTTATATTATAGTATTTTATTCCTATTATTAGTATTATTCTTTCCTTTCCTTTCCAAAACTAAATTCTCTGTGTAATTTTATTTAAGTTACTCGATTCGATTTCGGTTTTTAAAGTGCGAATAAATATCTTGAAGATATTTCGTTCGTTCCACAATTTGCAAATCGGTCTAAAATCTAACTTTTCTAAATTTGTTGCTCTATAATTCATGGGAAGATCAATACAAATAATAACATTTATTTCTTTGTATTGTAATGTTAAAAAATCTTCTTATCCGCATCTATACTATTATGTTTTCTGCTTCGAAATAATATCGAAGTGTATTCAGTATATATATATATATATATATATATATATATAGTCAAACGAAACACCAATAAATAAAGCATCAATTGACCTATTGTTCCAGCGATGTATATTTTAATCGTTATGAATACTTTCGCGATGGTGTAGGGGATAACCGGAGATATTAACATCGTGTTTACATCCATGTAAAGACAGGAACAAAGTAGAGAATCGTTTTTAACAGGCGGGTCGGAGACGGGAAAAATAATAGTGTCGTATTTGCGTAGCAAGTGTCATAGAGGAGCTTTACCATGCAAAGCTGACAGATGGCTCAACATTTCGAGCTTATGTTGCAAGATGGAAACGAATACATCCGGATATACGTCACTACGTGCACGGATGCACGTACAGTTTAGTATCAGCCTGATTTTCCGACAAGTTAAAACCACCGATCCCTTCTACGTTCTTCTACAACAAAAAACACATGCCACGATTACCTGGATAAACAACAGAAACTATAAAATTGATGAGTTTCGTACACGCAACGCGTTCGAGGCGTAGTGTATTTATCGGTTTGGTCGAAGCAACGCTGTTATTTTTATTCCTCGGGGCGGAACTTCTGCTCTAAAATCGATTTTATCACGGTGAATCGATTAAACATTTTTATTGCTCTCTATAGGAGGTGTGGCTCTGATCCTAATTACCCGAAATACCTGATTCCCTTTCCGAACCAGTTAACCCGGACCCTGAAATTAAACTTAATTCACGGTTTCCTTTGAGCTAGATGGTGGTACGTGATAATGAGATTCAACCATTTATGTATAATCTAACCTTGGATCCCATTTATAGATACATTGCTAAAAAGTTCGACTAGCTATTAAGCAGTAAAAGATAACATCAATCGATACACCATTCTTTTGCTCACTATCGTTCGTTTATAAAATGAACTTGACAGCGATTTAAATATGTAGAGCTGCTTCATTTCACTTTTCGCTTGGATAATTCTTTTCTATAACGGATAATTATTAGTTACACGCAGATTTCAGATTTATTTAATTTGTCACGCGAAGGAACTTGAACAGTACGTTTTTTAGAATAAAAGGGATGTATTTATGTGCACGAATCGAGCGTAAAATTTGCTTCGCTAGACGACGATTCTTCCTTCGTTTTAATTGCTAACAAATGAAGAATTATATAATACGTTTGGAAAGGAAACAATCTTACATAAATTGCTCGTCTGATTATTTCTCTTTGGTGACTCAGTCTACTCAAAGGATATGAAATTCTGATTTTAATATTTTCCGGTGAAATGTTATTGATAGTAGCGGAGGATGAGGACGCGGTATTAAAAGGCTAACGTTCCTTTGATTCCACTAGCGCTCGTTGCCTTCTCTCATTTCATTCCCTTTTTCATTGATTCGAGACTTTAAATGGGCTGATTAAGACGAAACAGTTCTTGATGAAGAGACGATCATACAATTTCAATTTATACATTTACTTTTCTGAGAAAAATATTGATTTCATAGCAATATTAAGTAACATCATGGTGCTACTAGTTACAAAATTCTTCGTATATTCTTTAAATTTTTAATATTATAACACAGATGTTAGATTCGATTTTTTTATTTTTATATTGACATATTGTATTTTTGTATCAAGGAGAAATAAAACAGATACTAAACAGATATGAGTACGTAGAATCACAAAAAAAGGAATAGTACAATACATAGAATCTTTTCAACAATGATAAAATTAAAGATTTTCCAATTACTGGTGCTATTTCGTTCTAAGATTTTCGTAAGCTAAATGATTATCGTTTCTTAATTCATTCTAACAAGATGTTAATACACTGAGTAAGTCTAATCATAAAACACTTCATGCTGATATGTAAATGTACAAAATTTTATAAACATTTTTTAAAGCAGAAATTAAAAGGATAAAATATTTCTACTTCGGCATATAAATACGGAAATTGCACAAAGGCACGAAGAATATTTCTATGAAACCATTTTCTCCGTTGGAAAATCGTTCAAGTTGGCAACAATCGAAACAGAAATCGCAGGCCGGACAATCAAGTCACAGTAGGATTTCCGTGGAGAAAGAAATCCCTCAATTTTAGTTGGTTTCCAGTTGAAACGCGATAGGTGTGAAACGTTGTCGGAGGCGAGAAGTCGGTTGACGAGAATTTTTCCCTCGAGGGACGTTCGAGCGACCGGCGAACCGTATTCCTCTTACAAAGTCAGGGGAATACGGAAATTACGTATTCGCAAAGCGCTCATTACCGAAGATATTTCGAAAACTTGGATGAACTTTCGCGTGTGCAAGTCGAAAGACAATGTTGCAAGTTCCAAAAACTACGTCTTGCATGGATAGATTTCAAAACGAATATCGAGGAAATTACGCATCAGAAAATACCGCGTAATTTAATCTATAAAAAAGAAAGATTGAAACAAAGATTCTCAATTTCCAGCTACTCCATCATCATTTACCAAAAATTAACTAAATTACTTATTCAAGATAAGTGGCGCCTCTGAAGTGCCTGCTGAGCTAATTGCACGTCCCTGCGGTAATTATAAAAATTACAATTACGAGTAAAAGACAGATTCCTAAATAATATTCTCCGCTAGTGTAAAGGTCAAAAAACGTAATCTTGGACATTAAGAATCAAATTTTTTAAACTGGATATTACAGCGCAGAGTCGAGTGGGCGTAGCTGGAATTCCAGGTCACATTTTTCTTTGGCAGCATCGTCCTTCTTTTTCCCCGAATGTCAATTCATTTAGACTAACGACCGACAGCAGGCGACCGAATCAGCCACGAAGAATCTGGACTATCGTGCCAGAAAATCTGGAATGTCTAGTCTCGTGCGTCACGCCTATGCGACTATAGGGCTGCTAGCTTTTCAGCCGGCTCGATAGCCCAATATTTATTTCGCATTGTCTCTGCCCGCTATCGTTCCCCTCGGCTTCTTTTCGCCGTTCTCCGTACCAGGCGGAAGTCGTGAGCCGGTCTGCATGCATTGCATGCCGCGCGATGCGATGCGATGCGCAACAACGTCAAAGAGACCCCGCGATTTCCCTATGCAAATCGTCTGCTCTCCTCCACCGGGGCTACCAGGTGAATCAAGGAATCATGGAGGGGCAAAGGGTGAGCTGGTACACCAGCAATGGGACACACATCGACCAAGGGAAGAGGGAAGGGTGAATCAGCTAAAATAACCGCCGGGAATAATGCCATAGATTGGGAGGACGAGTTAGCGCGCGCATTGCGAGAAATGGACAATATATCGCTGGACCGGCCATTACAGGGGACCATTAGATAGTCGACACGTCGAGATAACGAGCATTAGCCACACAACGGCCACGTTAGGTAGGTGCTCGCCACGGTAGGAGTCGCGCCAACCCAGCAAGATCCATAGGCAGAGTATCACAGCTGATCATTCCTACGTTTCGTACCTCTTGTTTCCTGTACTCGCTATTTTCAGTCACGTGTTCTCAGTTACCTTCACGCGATCTCCTACTTTTTTAGATGTCTAGTTTTTCAATGAAAAATCGTGTCGCGCACGTACTGTCTCATAAAGATATTTAAATTTATCATAAAAATTTGGCATGTTTATATCGTGCGTGTTGTATGAAATATTTTGGAATTTTATTGGTACTGTAATGAAACACTAGTGTCGTGATTATATTGGTAAAATTTACAGTCAGTCTGGAAATGTATATTGCAGTTACAAGATATTTATTGCAGACATATATTTAATTAAAAAAAAAAAAAAAAGAAATGAGTATGCAGCATGAATTCACATCATGTATTCTTGTCCAACCATTCAGCTTCGGTTCACAATCCAATGTTCTGAAATTTACTCATGCTGCTTGCACTAATGATGATTCGATTTGGATAGATGACTACTCGTGCACTCATGTGTACCGAGGCCTCTTAAATTGCGATGTAATCGGAGTAATTATTTGGAAAGATAGAGAAGATTGAGATCGTACCTTATTGAGTTTGATCTCTATTATGGTTCATTCTTTGATTAACGTACTACTGAGCAAAAGTGTTTATATAATTTTATGTTGCATGTTAGAGATTTTACATTTGTAAGAATTAATTTTAAAACTTTATTGGATCACTTTGAAGTTGTAATGGATTTAGATGTTTTTGCTTATGATTGTTTCGACTAAAATTTGTTTTTTGATCATCAATCAAATCTTACAGTACCACGATAATCTTACAAGCTAATCTCACTTCTTCTTCATTGTACTCCATAATCACAGAGAAGTACATTAAAATTCGATCATCATTTGACATTCCACTCTATAATCACAGAAAAATTCCTTAAAACCAATCGTCATTCAACACAGCTCAATAAAGCTAGGTTCCAAATACCCATAAATCCCATAAACCTCTCAACGACATCAGATGTTCAATTATCCGAAGTAAAACCTCCTCCAGTCTTAAATTCCTGAAGACAATGAATTAACTGAATGCTCTTTCACCTTCGTTAAAGTGTACGTACTTCGAATGAGTCTCGGAGACGAAGAGAACAAATAGGACTCGTAATTTCAGATGGCTAACGGAGGAGTTATAAAAGTGTTATTTAAAATCACGCGGGGAATAGTATAGGGAAGGCATTCAGGCCGAAGTACCCACGCTAGATCTCGTGTAAAGAGCAGACTTCGCGATGCAGGACGTTTCCTTTTCCGGCGAGGTAGATGTTGAGATCGACTCGGGCCCGTGTCCCCCGTCCCTCGTTTCGCCATCGTTCTCGTCCCATCACTAACGAAGAACAGAAACGCTCTCTCATGCGGATTTCTCTCGCGCTCTTGCATTATTGCACGCCTCCTGGTTCCGCTGCTACAGTTGAATAAAGAGGCTGCTAGGCTACGCCGGCAAAGAGGAAGCATACCACGACTCAGTGGCACGATACTGTGCGTAATTTCCTTTGTTTCTGCCGCGCCGTTAGTTTCCAAGTGATTTCAAGAACAGTTCGATTACCTTCGACAATTTCGCGGAGCAGCCAACGTCTATCTTCCTCTCAGCAGTTGGCAAGGTGAATGTGTAATCGTTGGAACGATGGAAGAAGCTTCCTCCGTTCGCAGGAGAGAAAAAAAGAAAGAAAGATTATGAGGAAGAAAAAGATACAGACAAGACGAGTGAAGATCGAAGAGGGTTTATAGGACGAACAGTGCAAAGTAATTTTGACGTCTGCTAGACTAGATCGTCGGGGTTTTCTCACTGCACTGATTCGTCGAAATACAGAACTTTTTTTTATCGCGCTTTTTTACCTAGCTTCTCTTATCCCGTCAGCGACGACGTATAAGCTCGTCGAAATCTAATTTTCTACAAAATGATCGAAACGAAGCCAAGAGACAAAAAAGAAATTTTGTCGACGCGCGTATCGATATACCTCATCTTTCGAAAGACTATTGCAAACAAGTACAGAGAACGATCGCTGAGATCCCCTATTTGAGGCAATGTTTTGCAATAAAAAATATTTCCAAATATGTTACGTGTCTATCAGAACATTGATATGTAGTTTTTAGTATGTTCTTTCATTGTCTGACTACAAGTGAAAGTAGGACTGTTCTACTTACAAAAGATCAGACCTTCTGATACGTATAAAAATTAGTATGAGAATATTGTACAGAATAGGTAATAACATTCTTTTGAGAGAATTAGCAATTTCTCGCTTAAAAATAAACAAAAGTAACGAGACTAGAACCGAGTCGATTAACAAAAGGTGGCTTCCGGCCACCTTTCAATCTCGAAATTTGCTTTCGTATATTTAATCAAGGTTTCTAAGGAAATTATCCTGACTTCGTCTCAAGGTCTCAACCTCACATTCTCTTTACCAGATCCTCTATATTAAATTACTGGGTATGTATTAGGAAAGATAAGATCTCCCCATCTAACGATACGTAATTTTAGCACGAACATTACGAATCACAGAAACTCGCGAAGAAGCGAACAAATTTATTAAACCTTTGTTTTTTTCCCGACTAACATGAAGAATTACTTCTGTTTTGATCGTATCACATTGTAACATCTTACTCTTTATAAATCACCTAGCGCATCCCTTAATCGAGGCGCCTCTAAACGACGCGGAGCATCATAATTTCCCGAGAAAAATCGGATAGGGCATCGTAAACGTCTTCATATGTAATTCCACGAGGAAGAGATTTATCTGGACAGGAGGGAGCGGCGAGAGGGAGGGGGAAGATAGCACGTCGGCATCGTTTGTATTAGCCTTGGCTGGGCCATAATTTGCTGCTAATTAATGCTAAAAGCCGCGCCGCGATTTGTCTTAGCCGGTCGGCGTTTACGATAATGATATCGTCGCAGGCAAGTAACGACTAAGTAGTTTAGTCACGTCCCACGCTGGAGAGAGTATACCTTTCTACGACGGGCGAATCGTGGTGCTCGATCGATCAGGCTTTTCTACCGGTGTGTCCCCGAAGGCTAGCCCCATACAACGGCGAGAAAGGGGCACCTCGTTAGTTTCAAATCGGTCAACCGCACCGAATCCAGCAAAGGACCGAGCCCCAGAGTCGCGTCCAGTCCGAATTCCGCAATAGACATCGACTTTGCGTGCGTTCATGCGGAAACACCTCTTCTCCATGTGTGACCGTCACAAAGGGGGATTCTGGAACTGGTTGGTCGCAAAGAGGACCAACGATCGTTAGGTGAAGCTCTTCGGATCGCGCCCTCGAGACGCGCAACCGTCAAGACTCAAAAGGGAAGAAGCTAAGAGAGGAGGAAAGAAACGAGACGAGATAAAGAAACGATAGAACGAGATACGCGGAGAAGAAGGATAGCTTAGTGGGAGGCTAAAAAGGAGAGACGGGAATGTGGTCGATATCGCAGATGATTGCGCCGTAATCAGACTAGCCTCTCTACCAATCTCTCGAGCAGTTGTCATACCATCTTACCTTCTCGTTACCCGAACCCGTGGTCCAAGGAAAAATCGTGTAACGAGCTGGATTCGCAAAGGAGAGGAAACAGACGGTAAATCGATAACGATCGATCCATTCACAAATAGACTGGCACGTTATAACAGTGTCCGAACCGCACCAGCTATTAAAATGTAAATTGATCGGCGTACGTTTGACTAAACAGTCACCAGGGGCTGCCGGACGTATAGCCATTCGATTGCATTGGTCCGGTTTGGTCCGCGATTCCCATTCCTATTATGCGGTGCATTCCATTTAATTCAAGAGCGAATACGGGCCACAGCTATTTCTAATGAATGACGAAAGACGTCGTTAGGATTCAGTTTCAAAGGAAACTGTGTATCGATGTGTTCCATGAATTTCGATTAATTTCGTCGCTGTTTTATGACACTGTGTTTTGGAAACTTGGTTTAATACATGTTCTTTTTCATCATCATGCTCATCAGATATGTTTTGTTTTAATTCAACCTTCTATTTCATTCATTCTCAGTCAATGCCTTTAGTTGATACTTACTAATTGTGGAGCACTTGGAAGGAACCATCCTTCTTCTTGGAAGGGATCCTCAAGATCGAAGTCATCGTCTTTAAATTTAGCAAATTATTCGCAAATAGTTCTTTCACGAACACCGTCTTTTTTTTAAATAGTATATACTTCATTTACTTTTGTTTGTAATTATCCTCTGCAATCTTAAATCGGTCACAAAATTGGAAGCACAATTCCTTTAGTAAGAAAATATACGATCAAATTTTAATATCATTTTATACTGATCTCATCGAAACTCTGAGAGTCGTCTATACAGGTCAGCGGAAATTCATCACACGATTCAATAAAAGTGAACTATGTCCATATTGAAGTAACGAAACTAATGGTCGGTTATTCTGCTGTTACAATTGTAATCGTTTTACAAGAAACTCGACGTGCAGCAATAACGTATTCGCGGGCACGCGATGAGAAATGGCGGTAGTGGGCTTCACGAGAGAACAAGTTACGATAGCCTACGAATTACGGCAATTCAACGAGAGTAATGTTTTTCCATCACGTTCCAGCCGGTGGGTACACGACTTGGACAATCGTAGTACTCGTACGAGGCATTCATGTAACATTCATCCTCTAGACCGGCCGCTTCCGCGTCTATTGTCAACTCGTAGGTTAAATCTGGTCTCCCTTTCGTTTCAGAAAAGAGAGACGTATCCTCGACACACGCGATAGTTATCATACTGATGGTTATGTGTCAAAGGGATTAAGTCGTTGTTGCGTTCGCGCCTCATTTATCATGCGATAAACGTCCGTGCCAGAAAATCGTTACTTGTTACCTTCGAGTTCAGACGTGGGCGTTACGCCGGATCTTCGTTTCAGATTCACTCAAACGCGCCTTCCTGATCGTCCCTCTAAGAAAGACTGATCCTACGTGGTCCCTGCAGCCACTTCTATAAATCATTCGGCATCAGTAGAACGTGCGTGTCTGAATTATATCAAGAGGCTAAACCATTTATATTTCGACCCTCAGCCAGGTATAGGCAGAACAAATATATATATATACATATAGCAAAGTCGTAAAATTGGTCAGTAGTCAAATATTACAAATCTCCCAGGGATCGAGAAATCAGAAATTTCAGACATTTTGGCTGACGCAAGTATCTAGATTCTTGTTTAAGGGCCGTTCAATGATAACCCAGAATCAATTTTTCTTTCATAGTACAATAGAAATTTGATTATCAAACATCGATCAATGGAACTATCTATTATCTAAACATAGTATAACAAGAAATTGTTAGATTTTTGTCTCAAAGCTTTCGTATTCTTGTTTCATTCTAATATCTATAAAATGATTCAAAAGAAATAATCATTTCTGATCTCCTGACTCGTAGAACTGCTGACGAAAAGCAGAACTTGATTCAGAAAACTAAATATTGGTGCTTGTTTGCGTAGTATATGACCAGTTCTAAATCTATGAAATTGGATCAATTAATTATCTTACTTCCTGATTGCTGTTCCTACAACAGAGACAATCCACTACGAATTGCTGTTCATCTGTCGTGATAATGAAAGCTGATATTTCTTGGATTGTGATAATAAGAAAAGTTTAAAGGTAACGCCAACGAGAAAACCGTCGTCGTTACAAGCATCAAAGTCGTACTGTGATATAATGTGTCGTATTTCGCGATAAACGTCATGAAGCTAATTACATTCCGCGTGAATGATCTCGCGATCGGCGTATTTGAAGAGCAATTAGAATATTGGGAAATCTTAATCGAAAGCGTAATAGTTCCTACTTCGTAAAATTCTTTAGAAAAGTTAAGTGGGAAAATCGCGCGACTAAGAAAGATTAGAAGGACGCGGCGCGTCGCGACGTTTGGACTTTTGTGCAGATTCGAGAAGAGATTTCCAAGGTTCTTGGGCGAATCAGTTACACGGGTTTGCTCGAACAGGCATCTCCATGCTCGTTAATTAGCCGCGACATCCTTATTGTTTCTTTATACAAGAGTTTCAATTACCAGTAGCAAATCGAGCGATCGGCCCGATGTTAAGATTTGTACTCGTTGTGCGTATTATTCCGCGCACGGCCCCGATAATCGCATCGGGAACATTCATACCGTCTTTAATTAGTTGTCCAGCTCGCCTGCACCGATTTCCAATATCCATGGACTAACGAAGCTATTTATTGTTACTCGGGAATCCGTTCAAAGTTCTCGGATGAGATGATATTGGGTTTAGCCAAGGAAGAAGGCAACTGCAATAACGGAAACGGGTGGCCAATTATCGAACATTGTACCGAGGCACCGGGGACACGCTCAAAAATTTCTTCGTTAGAATCTTTGCAAATTCTCTTGGTTAGAGGCTTTTGTATGCGAGTGAATGGAGGTCGTATAAACACGAAGCTACGGAACTGAATTCGCGTTATGTTGAACGTACGAGATAGCGGAAAGAGGGGCAGAGAAAGAGAAAGGAAGAAGGAATTTCCTGTGACATTTAAACGTACATTAGCCTGTCGTTCTGCGCTATTTCTTAAGTATTTATGAAGAGGGAAATTTACCGGGAAGTAAATGACAACGTGTATTTGCGACGTAACGACGCGGATCAAGAGGATGTAAGAGACAGGGATAATAGACACAGGACATTATAAAAGATCTTTGCCAGGGAAGTAAAATTACAGGAATCGAACCTGTGCAAACTATTGGGTTAAACCTTTGCAGTTAGAATGTACGCGTCGTTCTTAGCTATTAAAATACGATTATTATGCTACACGATTCTACCCCGTAATTAAAACTATATATTTGTATGTATGTACCTATATGTTATTTTTAATGACCAACTGATCGGAATCTAAATGAGTAAGAAGATAATTAAAATTAAAAGCTGGGTTGATCTTAACATATACATTTAAAAGTTCTTCACTTAAAGTATTTTAAAGTTTGCTACTTTCTGAGATAACATTTAAATAATATTATTAATTGTCAAGCTATATAAATATTTACCATCACATTATTTTCATTCGACTCTTCGTTTCAATAAATAAACCTACGTATAGAATTATGGTCATTGAGCTGTCAATGTACACAATGTACTTCATTGTTTATTATTTCATTGTCAAATATTCCGTCTTCATATCTATAGATCACTCAAAGATTGCTTCTGACTGGATTCGTGCAATTACATGGTAAATAGTTTGACTCAAATATCCTATCAACTCAAACGATTCCACTTTATTTGATTATTCCATCCAAACTTCGAGCTTGAATTTTAAGATATTGGAGCTTAGCTGACCCTAATAACCCGATCTTACTCCCTTACCCAAAAACTAATATTCGAAGAGTACATCAAATAAAGAAGATGCTTAAACTAACAGACGTGAAGTTACAAGTATCAATCACAGTAGCTCTTTCGATTCAAACGAAGAAGAACTAATACACGAATCAATTGCTCTATTAGTAACTCCAGAAAAAAAAACATGATCCAGTTCGATTCGATCCGCGAATGTAATTGAACCGAATAGACACGAGTGTATATTTTGCATCCTTTAAAACGCAAATGTAATACGCACAGGCTGCAATCAATTAGTCACCATATAAGGATCAGGCTGTACAGCGATATATCTGCGGTGCAGTTGGTACGCGTTGAATGCAGCCAGTGCAGTAGGTGTACTGGCTGGTCAACCAGTAGTCCCGCAATCGTCGGTACTCATCTCGACGGGTAGAAACCCCGCTGGGCCCCGTCGTACCGCCCCCACTTTGCTGAGCCTGCACCTTGTACAACGACTTGATGGCAGTGACAGCGACCCAGGCAATCGCTACAGCAATACCAACTTACCTGGTTACGAGATGCATAGTGGCACGCGAAGACCAACCAGTATCCGTACGGATATAGCGTTTGTTTAAACTAAACAGTGGCGAATCCAAGTAAATCATTCAAAGCTTGAGATGGGAGAATGTTAAGGACCGCCAGTTGTCAGTTAGATCTCTAATACGTATGGCATACCCGACTGTTTCGACCCTATGCCTGCCTCGTCCGTCTCTCTACCTGCCTGTCCAATCTATTCCTATGCTTGACTCGTCCGTCTCCGATACTTTTGCTTCTCCTCGCGAAACGACTTCCTTGAGTATAGGAAAATAGAAAAGATAGCGAAGTGCATGTGGAGACTGTGAGGTTTTGGAGAATTGTGGAATTTTTTGTATTACGATTTTTTAATTAGTATTTTGCTGTTATATTGTCTGTGTATGAAAATAATAGAACTATGATAATATAATTACATCTTTTAAATGTTATTTTATTTAATGTCACCATGTAATTATTACAACCGTTTATTGCTTCAAGTTTCCAAGTCAAGGAACAAAATTTACAATCTATTTTCTCATGAATAATCAAGACTTCAATTAGAATTCTACAGGAATCAATTCTAGACGAAGATTATCGAAGTATAAACACCATTACTTTTTCTTCGAAGCTTAACCGAAGCGTAAAATTGCCGAATAAAACCAATACCAAAAGAAACTGTTAATGTAACACTGTAAAATTGCATGCAGTAAGAGGAGCAAGTTGATAAGAAACGGGATCGGTGTGAACTACACAATACAATGCTCTAACCTCTTTTTTCCCCTCTTCTTCTCCAAAGAAGTTATATCTATGCCAGTAGCAAGAACTTCGGTATACCTTTTACGCCGTCATGCATAAAAGTATGCAAAGGGTGCGTGATAGCGAACTCCTTCCCCGTTTTGATTTACATAATTCGTTATACGCGGCGGAGCATCGAAGGCATTGCCGCGAATATCATTGAAAAGAATTGTTACTACACGCGTCGCGCTTAGTGGAAACTGAATGAACGTTCGCGCACGCCAGCATAAATAGAATAGAAGGTTTTTAGAAAGAAACAAGGAGTCAGCCAGCAGGTGTGGAAGCGAACAAACGACGAAAATGTCCCGTAGCTTTTACGGACGGGGTTAATGATCTTACAGTCGCGAGGCCAGGGATAAAATGTAGCAACGGTTAAAAGAACATTCGCTTTTAACATGCATCCTTCTCGTCTCCTACCTTCGCCTCTTCGCTATTCCAGTTCTGGTATGCACTGCTCTCTATCTCCCCTCCCCTCTCAATCTTTTTCTCTCTCACTGTTTCTCTCGTCCCTACTAGCTCAACCCCCATTTTCCTTCGGTGTTTGCATGACGTTCGTACGGGGTTGGTTGCGTCGTTACCGTGAAAGATAGGGACGTGCATGCGCGCAGAAATCCGACCATTAAAATATATCCTGTCAGTATGCACACCGCTGTGCACAGATCTCGACAGTGTGTACGTACAAACAGGCGTACAGAGCAACGTTGCTCCTGTCGTCGTACTGCTTGCTTGTTTGCTTGCTCGCTGCTGCTGACCGTACTATTCTTGCGTGTTCGTTCCTAGCGACTTGGGGAGAATTACGGCGAAGATAGCAATAAGAAAGATACGACTTTATCGCGACTCTGTTTCTATCTACGTACACCTCTGGTCCGGTGTTCTTCGCCAACATCGTACTACCCATTGCCGGGACGATCGACCCTCTTTTCTGCTCTGTGGACCCTTGTTCCATTTTCCTTTTATATCTTCGAACGTTATCAGATCATAGTCTGCTCGTAGCTCGCATTACGCACCATGAACCCGTGGCAGATTTTAACTTTGACGATGTCGGCTTTAGATACGCTCGACAGTGTTGTTGCTGTTCATTAGAGTTCGGACCGACGAGGGATCTCTCCGAATAAAAGGCATGGTAAATATATAATAGAGGCGTAAGTAACTTTGGTATAAACACCGACAACGTTAAGCGGATTATAACATGCTTATAATTTCGCGAGTTACAGATTGGGTCGATATATCTTGTTTAAGTCGATAAAACGAAATACATATTGTTCAGATTACAATGCATTTTAGATAATTAAGTTAGAAATTTGTTTGGTATATATTCTTTATGATAACGAATTATTCTATGAATTTTTTACATCATACTTTTTTATATGGTTTACGTAATTAGGTTAGGTATATTCTGCTAAAGATGTAAAGTTAATATTTTTATTATAAAAACCAATCGCTGCATGAATAATTTTTCACTGAACCTTATAGTTTCAATATTATATACTTTATGCAAGTACAGTTAATATATTCGACTAAAAAGTGGTACTTGATGCCTTTATCATAAAAACATGTATTCGACAGAAATTTAATAAAAAATCTTCTATTAGCTACCTTGTTATAAATTTTAGTAAAGAAGCAAATTTATTTTATGATATTAACAAGAGAAAGATTTCTATCTTCAATTGCACTTGATCATCCTGCACCATGTATCAACGAAGAATTAAGAATTCCTAATAAATGTTCAACTCACTAAAAATTTCTCTTATAGAAGAGCCGCGTATTGAACGATCAGAACAAGCATGTACATAATGTCTATAAACGGGGCTATCGAGCGTCGTTAACATGAACTGTTACAAGAACTCCTGATAGAAACGAATTCCACGATAAGTGGAAGTTCGCTCTTTCTCTCTATCGTTTTATCGTTTGCCTATACAGGTTACACCAGCGATGATAGCAGGAAATTTCTTACCTCCAACTCTCGTCCCTTTTTCCTCTCTCGTTCTTGTTTCTCTATCTCTCTCACAGTTTCTCTAAGTCTGCAACTCTGTTGCAGCGATTTGCATATGCAAATGGAAGCGATAGAAGTAATTAATTCGCAATCAGGCTAGCCTTACCGTGCTGCTATATGTATTCGCTATGATTAGAAACCACAATTCATTAGCCGTAGAAATATTTATTAATTAGCATCGTGAATGTAGGCGTACACCTTCGATAGCAGATTCAATCCTCGTCATTAGATACACTTTCTTTTGTTTCTTCCATGCCACCATCGAATCTATTCGTCCTTCGATCTTTCAAACCCTTCACGAGAGAATATTTCTTAGTTATGTAAAAAGCTTCTTCAATCAATTACTGGTAATAGAAATACCTTATCTTTTGTGATCCTCTTGTGAAGAATAATACTATATTAGAATTGGAATCATATTGCAATTCACAAATTTTCACAAATTCATCAACCTATCTCTCGTTTAAACAAACAAAAACTTTCATATGCTAAGGAAATCCTTAACATAAAATTATGCATATTGATAATTCCTTTATATTCCCTCTACATTTAAGAATCTAACAATTATTTCATACTTTCTTCGCATTTAAGGAATTCCTTAACGATAGAAAAACACGATTAATGAACAATGCGATAGAAAGTACGATAGAATGACGAAGATAATACATCAACATTGGTGATATTTTAAAATACAATGTTGTTTATATATAATTCCAAATATAATATTCTTCCACGCAATGAAAGGAACATAAAGATCGAATTTCTTCAGTTTTTATCAAAAGATGGAAATGTTAACACAGGCGACAGTTCGTTCGAACATCATCTACAACGTAAAAATTTGCCGTTGAGTCGAGTTTGCGAAGTTTTCGCAGCATCCTATTTCTAAGACACAGCTGGGCCCATATCTTAACTGCTTGCTTGCTGGCCGACAAAAGCGCTATACCGATGTTCTGAAACTCACAAGGTAGCACCTGTTACACCCAGAACGTCGTTGATCGACCTTAGAGCCAGCTGGGCCACCCGACACACCCTTACATTAACTTTATCGTAATTACATCGGGCGACTGTACTGTACATATAAACGCTAATACCAACGAACGTAGGAACTGCGTGTGAGTTGCGTTCGTGTGTGCGCGTCCCCTAGACGTGTGTATCGTCGCTGTAACGTCTAATTCCTTGCACCTCGAGGTGCTTACCGAGTTCCGAGGAAGCAACTATGCAGCCTCTATGCTTTATTTTCTCGCAGCCAGGTAATTCAAGCATCGCGATTTCTCTTGAATCGTCGCCAAGAAATATCGCGCACAGCTATGAGGCAACGTAAATGCTGCCACATGATTCCTTAGAGTTCCCTCAAGTGATTTCTCGAACCTTTACGATCAGTTCTTCGACCCCTTTTTTTCTTCGAATAACATGATACGAGAGCGCAAAGGTAGCAAATGCTCGAGATAAGATATATAATATATGTGCACACGTTGGTAGTAGGAAGTAGCAGCACCGCAGGCTTGATTCCTTGATACTTTGCACGATATAAGAGGCAAAGGGTTAATTCCGTGTTCCCTGACAATTAGCTTTGGTTTCTGCTACCAACGGCCATTTATATTCTTAAACGTCACCAACGCTTAATGCTTTCTTACTACTGTACGTTAGATTTATGTGAATAGAGATGTAGAAAGTTAAAGCGTGATACAGAATGAAAATAGAAAGAATTCTTAAGAAAAAATAGGGAAGAAAAATGGGTCTAATCCAATTACGAGACTGTAAATTTATTTGAAACTTATGAAGGAAATATGAAACGCTTAAACCATTCGAGACCGGCGACTCAGACGTTGAGTCACGCAACCTATTT
Organism: Bombus vosnesenskii; assembly: GCF_011952255.1. Taxonomy (NCBI): domain Eukaryota; kingdom Metazoa; phylum Arthropoda; class Insecta; order Hymenoptera; family Apidae; genus Bombus; species Bombus vosnesenskii. The sequence continues at coordinate 1,643,983 of NW_022882923.1, forward strand.
TTCACTAATTGTGGACTCAACGTTAGCACCATTTACGAAAAATTTATCGACCAATTCTTCCGTAACTAAAATAGTTAAATCGGAAGAACGAATCAGATGTTAAGATAAAGAGATAGATCGTAGAATGAAGTGCCGAAAGCATAGCATACACGCTATCCCCAAAACGAACTAGAATAGGAATATTAAATTCGTAAAAATGAATTACCACAATACAAATTATAATCGAAAAAGCTATTGCACCACTGAGAACAGCTTTATCGAGATACACGAATCTCCAATTCGTTAATGCTTAATAGAAATACAGTGAAAAAATCCCTGCACCCTTGAATTCCTAGATTACCCCGACAGCTTGGAAAAACCCTGATAAAGAATGTACCGTTTGCTCTTCGGAATAGTAGTTGTAGAAGCCAGAGTCGCCGAAACTTTTTCCCTGCCGGTGTCGTTTTTCGTCCCCAAGGCCAAGTGATCGAGATGGTGACGAGGGGAGGAAAGAATGGAGAGAAGAGAGAGCCAGAAGAGAACGAGACTGGCGAGATAGAAAGACGTAGATGCGGTATCGGATGCGAACATCGCCGGAAAACGGACGACTCGTAGTGGTGCACTTTGTTCGGCCGATAGATAGGTGGAGAGCGGAAGGGAAGCAGAGAAGTGGGATTGGAGAGAGGGTTGTGGAAGACGAGGGCAGCAGGGTGGGTTATGTATTGGCACATGAACGTAATTGTAGCTATTTGTCGGGAAAGCGAGAGACTGGAGAAACGCTAGCAGGGAAAGAGGGTGGTGAGTGCTGGTGCAACGGGGAAAAGTCGATGTACAGAGGGATGAAACGGATGGTAGAAAGAGAAAGAGAGGAAGAGAGAGAGAGAGCAAATTCGAAGCGTGGAAAGGGTGTCTCGTCCAGTAGTCGCGGCTGAACGCGCAATGCATCACGGGATTGCGTAGACGACGTATATCTCCGAGTAATAGCACATGGATACTGGGTGGGATACCGAGATCCCAGCTCGTGGCTGTTCGTAACTACCAAAATGTCCGTTCAAACTCCTCTTTCCTCCCATTGGTTATCTCCTTCGATCTTGACCTATCTTTTATCTCATAGCCTTTTACTCCTTTGCAGTACTTTCCCCGTTTTGTCTTATCCCTCTACCTATTACTTAACACGACTCGACTTTTTAATACTTAGGAAGAGTGTCGTCGAATGAATTAAATAAAATATTTATTGAGTCGATTGATACTGGTTGAAAAGCGGGATGATCGAACCTGGTTGATCTACGATTTTATTTAGTAAAGGTAGATATTTATAAACGATTTCGTTTCAACTACGATATTCTCTGCATCAAAATTTTCGAGACATTTATGTCACCTGTGAAATATTTTTTAATCAAGAGCTCGAGAGAGAATCGGCTGCCTATTTCGCATAAAAGTCGGACGAATTTAATATTTCCAGGAAGCAGGCGAACAACGAGGTTCATTCCAGTGACGTATAGTTTTGATATACGTTTACGAGTAACGCATAAATGGAACGGTCGTTGTATGGTAGAGCATGGGCATACAATCTGGAGTTGATTAGTTTATTCCAAGCCGAGAAAAAATGGATGCAGATATGAAGCCGTTTCGGGTAGTTCGGTACAAAGAGCCGGGACTCGCCACTAGCTTGTTTTTGCCAGACGATCATTAATATAACCGCTTATCCTCTCGGATTGTGTTCCGACGTCGAGTCGTGGGCGTAAAAAGGGACCACGAGGTTATAAAAGAGTAATGCAAATTAGCGTTTTTCAGCTCGTATACCGGTATACGAATACCGGTGTGCACCATAAAGCGCAACATATGTGACGTGGAACAACGAATGTCGTATTGCACGGGATCAGTTATCCAATTCATAGTCGATCTGCCTTTTAGAACGCCTCCTCCTCGTTTCGCCTTTTATCGCCTATAGACTGTTAACGGATCAATTTAACTTTCGCAACGTTTCCTAGCACGGCTATTTTCGTCGAACTCTCCGCGGACCAGATGACATCGACAAACGTAACGCAACGATGTTCCCGCGTCCACAATATTTTATCGCTCCCGCAGGTTTGCGACGAAATTTTCCTCTTCGCCGCGACACGCCCGCGGAGATTTCATTGGTTCAGCTGGAAATATATGGCACTGTGTGTTCCAAGTGTGATCGAGGATAGAGATCGTTCGACTGCACGGTGAAGCTATAATCGTTTGCATTTTGATGCGCGAATTTGATTTTTAATAGACTGATCATTGGATATAATCTTTATAAACTAGCTCACCAGCTGGATACCTGCCATAGAAATCTTTTACGTCTATGCTGTGTGTGTCGTATGAAACGTTTTGAAATTTCATTAGCGTTGTTACGAGACACGATTGTCATGACAAATTTAAAATCAATCTTAAAATGTATATAAAAATGACAAGATACACTATTCTTCTAGCAACTGACGCAGGAAAATTTGTTATATATCAAATTTCCGTTTTGTGTGAAAAACAGAAGGAAGAGAAAGATTAATTTCATATTCGTAGCGACCTTCAAGCACGCCTTGAATTATCTACATTGATAGACTTTTTAGCTTCTTTCAAGTGTAAGTTACGACGTCGATTTCCAACATGCAATATCAATTCTAAGCAGTCGAATAAAATAAACTCAGCAACAGAAATAAATAAAATACCAGTCGACCAGTACTGGTGTAACTAACACAAAAATCTTGAAAATTCTTAACGAAATATACGCATATGAAATAAAATCTGGTACTAAAACCGTGTTTTTTAATTCGACGAAGAAATCGGCCTTTTTAATACCTGAAATTACGTGAAATTCTTGCGTCTCTAGATGGCACGACGCCGGACGGGCGCGCGGGAATGCCACTCGTGGTGCAAGTACGAAATTTTTCTTCGAAAAAATTACGTCAGGAAAGCGGCTTAAATACCGGTAGAAATTCAATTACGGTTGACAAGCCGCAAGGACTGTGTACGCCGTAAATGGTGCTCGTTGCGTTCCACTAAAATTACGAAGGGAAATGCGTCTCTAATGCTCAAACACGTAAAAAGTCGCCTTCTCTCTCTCTCTTTTTTTTTCTTTCTCCCTCGTCTTCGTGGGGATCTCACTGAATCGCATTTACTTATTCGATTTATTTATTTGACCCGACCCGGTTGCCAGCCAAGCTTCATCGCCTTCGTTCCTCGTTCGCGGCTGGATGGAAATTTAATGCAAGTTAGATGCGTCGAACACAGTCGATTCGTTTGTATTGAAACGCCTCGTCCTGCCGCGCGACGAATAATTTGAGATTCATCGAGATGCAGCGGGCCGAGTCACTTGTAATTCTTTTCCGTCGTTGCCTCCAGCGCAGCGGCGCGTTTCCACCGTCCTGACTCGTCTTACTCCGCCCCAACCGCCCCTGATCCGCGCTGTCTTTTTTGTCTCGCCATTTGTTCGAAATAGTCCCGGCGTGGAAAGATGGTAGGTGGAATTACGATTGGCGAACGGAGAATGGGAGCAATTGTCCTAGGAGCTGAAGCAAGAGGGAAACAGTTCGGCTGGAAAAAAGGGGATGAGGGTGTGGTCGATAGAGGGGGGTGAAACGGCACGCCCGGACATCGCTCTGTCGAAGTTAACTTCGCATTTAACATCTGCCTGGGAGGTTAAAATTTCCCTCGAGGTTTTAAGTCGTACGGCAACGGTATATCTTTTGCCTCGATTCGAGAAAAGAAAAATCAGTGGTGACTTTATCGTTCGAAGAGACGGTCGCTCACTGGTCAACTTCTTGCTTATGCACAGAACAAAGAATAGATAACATTAAATGACAGTAAAAATTGGACTGTGCATTGAAATGTTTCATTATAGCGTTAATCAAATTTTTAAATGATTTATGAAACACACACATACAATGTGAATATGAAAGTTGTCTATGATAAATGATGAATTTCAAGAATTAAAAGGAAGATATTAAAAGAAGAGGATGTATTAAAAATGAATTTCAAAGATGGAAAATCGAACCTTAAATTTTTTTAAATTTAATAAAATAAAATTTGATGGAATTTACGCAGCATCTAATTTAAAGAATGTAAGTGTTACAGGTGATGTATAAATATCTATCTGCTGCCATAAGAAGCCTCCGGTTTCTGCATACTTTTTGACGTGTCTACAGAATGAATATTAAATTTCAAACAAATGCTTAAAAAGCAAATGATCCACAAACAGCTATATTGATTTCGAGTTCTTGAATTAACTATTGTACGACAAAATCGATAGATATAAACTTACTTTATAAAAAACAGACGATTAGAAATTTTTTAAACATTTAGCAAGAAGTAAAATAAAATGACAAAACAAACAAAATCAAACCTACGTATATTTGAAAATAATAGCAGATTGACAGACAGACTTATGAAAAATGTATTCGTCGAAGGGGAAATAAAGGAGGCGTGTTTAATTTCTCCATTCGAATGGCAATATTGGTGGAGCGGCAATTTGCGCGAGGAAATATCGTTTGACGTTTCTATTAAAGATCGATGACGATCAGACCGATGCGTAGCCGCGCGTAAATCTTGTCGCGCCACAATCACAGACCGGATCAGCGAATCGGATAAAAGTAATTCGCGATAAAAGCGATTTCCCGAACCGCGTGCGCGGAATGAATAATAAACGCCGCTGGAACGCGCACATCGTGGTCCAATTATTCGAATCGCGAACAATTCTGCCGAAACTTGTTGATTTAACGAACAAACAGTCAACTAGATACGTCCGATTACGAAACCCTTCATTTCTGTTTGTGCTGTTTCATCAAACGATATCATTTGAATTTGATCAATTCGATTGCCACTGGATCGATAAAAACAGCGCAGCCACTGGCTTTCCGTTGAGACCACCGTGCAAACGATATGTTTGAGACGTCGCGTAGTTCTCTCAGTTAACTACATTGTTCAACGACTTAGAGATAGGATTCGGGAGTTTCAATTGAGTTTTTCGTCGAAACGATTCACAGAAATGTTACGTCCTCGTTCCAAACTCTGTGAGAATACTTTCTAGCTTAAAACTAGTACTATACTATCGTTCGATCTATCTACGATAGTATCCTAATAATAACCGTATAGCGAAATAAAAGTTGCCGAAACATTTCATTAAAAGAAAATTGGTGGAACATTTTTATTAAAAATATTTGGAAACATTCTAAATCAGAATGAGTGGTATGTACCTTGAATTTGGTAGTTATTCGAATCCACTACACCTATTTGTGTTTAATTGAACATTGCGAAATTTTTTGTTAAAAAATATTCCAGATCAAAATGTGTGGAATGTTCAAGCATAAAGAATAACATTTTATAATTAATTGGATTTACAATTATTTCAATCGTTTATACTTGGGCACCAGGGTTGATAGTCTTCTCTGAATTTTTTGACTCTGCTCTGTTTTTTTTTCATCTTTTCTCTAAATTTATATTAAAATTACTATCGACCGTAACATTTTTCTGTTCTATTAAAGAACTTCACCTTCAAAGAATCAAGTCACTCAGAATACGGATTACCGAGTTGATAAGGAACGTCTCGTTGGCAAATACGATAAAAAGAAGCTCTACGATAATCGCGAGACCTGCAGACGATTCGATTATACGTTCGACTCAATGGCGGAGTTTATCGCGACGAACCGCATAAGGGCGCGGTGATTTTTCGACTTGGATTCCCTTGGACGAGAACTCTGAGAATATTGAAATCATAACGTACCAGCCATGAATATTATTCAGGTCTTAAGGCAATATAATCCAAAATCGATCGAGCGACGTGGAATACATTTGGCTCTCCGCTGCTCACTTTGAACCTGATGTTCGAGGAATGAGAGAAGCATCAACGTTCTAACCTAACTTTAGGTGCAAGACGATGATGATTTAGTACTTCAACTTTTCATAATCGAAACTTTCAAATTTCTTTGCTTTTAGTTTGATATATTATCTATTCCATTCTATTATAATGGAAACCGTAGAGATTTTATCTAACAATTATTTGTAAATTATTAGAAATATAATATAAAAGATGAAAGAGCAAAGAACATAAAAGACTACTCTACTCGGCTAAGTAAAATTACAATCGAAATTAATTTCGAATCATATTTGAAGATAAAGGATTCAGCTGTATAAAAATTTCGACAAAATTTGTTATTACTTGTTCTATTCATAATTTACAGGAATCAATTTTAATCATACAAGTTATTCATATTCCAATTATATCATATTACTATTAGTAGAAAATTTCATATTTTCATGAACACACAATTTAGGAAACAGAGCCTAAATTCTTATATGTACAAGCATTTTCCTGAATATTTTCTATATTTATACATATTACCTGTATATCATGTAAATTTTTGCGTCTGTAAGTTTCCTAAAAATGCATAAACATTAGTGGCCTAATTAATGTAAGGTAAACAAGAATATCACTCTTCTCACTGCGTTTACATCTAAAATAGTGAAAAAGGGAAACTAAGGCCAAGCAATCAAAAACTAAACGTCTTTACTTCCGGAGAACTATACGTTCATTACACGCAAGCATTAACGAACATGGACAAAAACGAAGAAGAGATAGGAAACTGCTCGGTTGAATCCTCTGTAAACGCTGGTAAATTAGTGTTTTCGCAGTTGAACTATGCACTATTACGGGGCACTATTACTAGCTAGCATGTAATAATTGCTTCGACCTACGGGCGCCAGGCGTCTTTGAAAAATAGAAGAAAACCCACTTAATACGCTCGTATATTTTACCGTGACACGTTTAGAGAGTGAGCGGTTCTAAACGCAATATTTCTGTTTCACGCCATTAAAGACGGGTTTCTTGTTGATTAAACGCACCATAGAACAATTTCGCTTCGTTTTACATTAACAGTCACTGATCTTCCGAGAAATATTAGTGCCGAGTCATGTACAATAACTCATGAAAGTATTCGAACATTTGTAAAAACATTTTATAAATATCTTATTTGTTGAAATTTTGAAATTTTATTAACGCTGTGATGGGACTCCACTATCGTGATTATGTATATTGCTGAAGTTTCAAACATACACACAGCATGCTATTTAGTGCATGTAATGTGTTTTGCAGAAATCGTGAAATATTAATAAATTTCAACATTCGTCAGGACTATCGTTAACACTTTATTACATTTTAACCTGATTGTCCATACAGTATACTGATTTTACATTAGATATGTTTGCAATAAATAATATTGTTTGCCAATAATATGATAGTATTATCATAGTATTAGTTTCAAGATGTTTTATATAATACATGCAATATATGCATAAAAGTTTTCTATGACAAGTGTTTAAGCACTGTAATGTGCTATAGATGCAAAGTAATTGTGTCTGCGTTTATATAGGCGTTGTAGTTCGTTTTAATGACAAATTTGCGAGAAGCTACAGTGATTCGTTCAATTTGTGCTGTCGCAATATTTGGGAACGTAAAGCTTGGAGTTTTGTGGAAATTCATTAGTTAGCTTCTATTACAATTTCCCCTATGGACTCTGTGATTCCGCTTTGCGTCATTGAAACTTAATATAGTTACACACTGTTTCATCGGAATCCAGAGGTTTGCTTTCTCTGTTACTTACTCCGGCGGTTTCATGTATTAATAGTCGCAGTAGCTTAATAGACATAGAAGGATTCTGGTCATTTTGTCAGATGTTGTGCAACAGGTCAATTCGTTTGACAGTTCGATGGAATACTGGGTTTTAGTGTGAAACATAGTCATTGCATATGGTTTGAAATGTCATTTCTGGACTAATGAAATTATTGGTGCATTTGTATACGGATTTAGAAGATAAAGATCAAAATTTTAAGTGAGCATACTTCTTCTTTTTATTCAATATATTCAACATAGTCCAAGAAGTGGTAAAAAAAATGTTTTTTTCTTTTTGTTTCAGATCTGCCAACTACGCAAACTCAACGAAACAGTGTGAACTTTCAGATATGGACCGGCTAACCGTTGCAGGATCAAGCGCTTTCCAATCTGCTAAAGATTTTGATTATCTAGAAAACCACTGTGTGGACGAACCGGTGAAACTTTGTGAATTCAAGAAGCTGTCTGGGCGTATCTTGAAAACTGTGGATTCCGTATATCAAGATGTTGGCAGTGCAGAAGAATGCCGAGAACTTTGCTTGAACTCGCCATTCCGTTGCCATTCTTACGACTATGGCGACACTGGTGATATGGTGTGCCGTCTTAGCCATCACTCCAGAGCTACTCTTTCGGATATTCAGGTAAAATATTATGCCAAATTATTATTTCCTTGACAAATTATTTTCAAACAACTTCCACTTGGATTTCTGCAAATCGCATTTGTCACTGTCTCTGTATCCTGTATTGCAGCGGACGAACAAAAGCTTGAGCAAAGGCTTAATTAATTAACACCGCAACAACTCGCCATATTAATAGTAATATTGAAAGTCTGATTGATCGTAACCATAATCATTAAGTATTTAAAAAGATAGGACAAAAATTAAGCGAATAATATAGAGACAACTGAAGCTTAAAATAAATCCTACTTGAAACATATCTAACGATAATAAAATTTAGTACATCGACGAAGTATTAAATTTTTCTCCAAGAACGAAATTTGTTTCATTTAGAATAAAGATACTAAATTAAACTAAAAAAAAATAACAATCTGCATCAAACTACATTTTAATTTTAAAGTTAATATTCTCAAAATTGGAACAGAATTGCTATTTTTTATTCAACCAAAATTTACAACAGAATTTTTCTATTAGTCGTTCATAAGAAGAAAAAATAAATCGAGGACTATGACGCCACGTCACGTTTAATTCTCGCGGAACAACTGGTCGTTTGTTCGTTTGGTTCATGTTTAATAAAATGCTATTTCGCGGCGTTCCTGTGAAATGCCGTGGGACGCTGTTCGACAATATGAGATTTCTCGTTACGTGAACTTACTTTAATTCATTTGGCACGACGAAGTAAAACAATTCAACGTCAATTCCGGGCATAGAATTCGCTTGGAAATCGTAGACCACACATTTCACCAGTTCTACCGTGCACCACGTACTCTTGAAAGGTCCGGTAGGGATTTTCTGTAAACGTGATTACATTGCACACGTGCAAACCAGGTCGAACAATTCGCCGAGAGCGCATTCATGGAAAATCGAGTTTCCATCGCAGATGCTTACCCTATCGAGCCTGTGGGTGGCTCTTCAGTTTGCGCATACGAAAGAACGGGTATCTCGTGGTCCTGAGAAAGTCAAGACAAAGACTTTTCTTCTCTCCAACCTGTTGAAGAATCGGCTCGCTCTATTTCCACTAGCGTTCTACTATGTCGAACTGAATCACTAGTACTTCTTCCTTTTTTTTTTTTTTTTTTGTATAATACGTATCGTAAATCGCGTCATGGTTCTTATCGCATCTTTATTTCTTCTCGATTTGATATACGAGAAGTCCTTTAAACCGTAGGAAAGAAAAAAAGTCGTCCATTTTGTCATTTAGAAGTATATATCGATAATATAATATTGCGTGATATGTCACCATGGATAAAATATTGGAACGACCAGTGGTATTTTGGATGACGTACTCTCGCAACCTTCGGTCCCTTATTCGTGTCGTTAAAAAGAGCATAAACATTTAAACGTGGCAATTTGAAACTCGTTTCCTATATCATTATATGTCTTAAATAATACGTTAGGGTAATTGTATAAAGAGGTAGTATCTCAGAGTTGATGCTATAATTTTGGTAATGAACGAGCAAAACCTGGCTTGATGCATTTAGCAATTTGTTAGGGGATAAAACGATAAACAAGAACACATTTGTGACAGTTTAAGTTCTGTAAATAGCAGGCAATTATAACACTGGTTAGCTATTCTAGTGGAAATATGCAAATTGTTATTACCCCATGGACACAGATTATCGTATTATCGAGAAGAATTGGCAAATTAGCATTACAAAATGACATACATATACTACTACAGTTATGAGATAATTTGGAATTTCGTGGAACGTATATCACAAACCACCATCATTTTTGATATAAGATAGAAAAATGTTTTTGACCATGTAATCACTCAGTACACGTTAATCTCGTATTCGAATAATTTAAATATTCTACCATTATAGTCGATACAAAATTACAAAATTACACATCTGCTATACCACATAAGAAGTTATGATACGTCAGGTTAGCGTTTAACATTTAGTGATAAATACAATCTCAGGTGGTTCGAACATTTCAGTAGTGATACATTAAAGCATCACGAAGAAATAATGGATTAAATTACAAACAAACAACACAGAACTAAAGCGCTCATGATATAATGATAACAACGGAAAATTCATGCTTAATTTCAGGAACCTTATCTTGACGTGCCTGAGGGCTCAACCTACGAATTAAGCTCTTGTTACAACGTGACGATCGATTGCCGTGCCGGCGACATGGTGACAAGAATCCAAACGAGCAAATTGTTCTACGGCAAGGTGTACGTGAAGGGTTCGCCAAATTCGTGCGTACAAGACGTAAAGGGCGCCTTGGAATTCGAGTTACGAATGGCTTACGACGATTTGGAGTGCAACATCAGACAACAGGGGTTGGGCAGATACTTAAACGACGTGGTGATCCAACACCACGACACGATTGTTACCAGCTCCGATCTTGGTTTGGCTGTCACCTGTCAATACGACCTGACCAATAAAACAGTATCGAACGAAGTCGATCTCGGTGTACACGGTGATATAACGCCCGCGTTGTCCGAGGAAGTGATCGTCGACTCGCCGAACGTCGCCATGAAGATCACCGATCGTAGTGGAAACGAAGCCATCCCATCAGCCGAAGTCGGTGATCCGTTGGCACTGAAGTTCGAGATCCTCGACCCTAACAGCCCGTACGAGATCTTTGTACGCGAGCTAGTGGCTATGGACGGCGTGGACTCCAGCGAGATAGTCTTAATTGACTCGGATGGCTGCCCCACCGATCACGTCATCATGGGCCCGCTCTACAAGTCCGCTACCACCGGCAAGGTAAGTTCCAGGCTAATGGTTATCATTTATCGTTAGCTGTAGCGCGATGTGAACCACAACGGCGCCACCATAAGCACGCCAACTTCTCGGTAGAGACTTTTTAACGAGATCGTAAACGGTTACGTACGGAATTAGTTTCTTTTTTCTTTCTTTTTTTTTCTTTTTTAAGGAACACGTGTCTCGTTACCCTCGACACTCTTTAATGGTTTCGATCAAGCTTTTACTCCGCAAAAAGAAAATTGGGTGCTTCGAACGTATTCATAGAGCTGTTTATGGAGCAATAAGAGTTTATTATAGAGCGAATGCCAATACAAGTGGAGCTCCATCTATCTGAACATGACGAAGGACACGCAATTCACTTCGTATAATAGAGTTCTTGTAATATGAGGTCAAGACATTTTCTCCCCTATCTACTAGTACTTGTCATTCACACGATAATAGTTCAAATCGAGGGATTTAATCGACAGATCTATTTAAAGGGCATTAATTAAAATTTCGTTTCAATTAACGTCCGAACTATTAAGTCAAAAGACATAAAGTTCGCAAATTACAAGTTCTGACATATTCTGTGCAACAGCTGAATTTGTTTGGCTATCGCACGATCACGTTAACGTCTCGATCAAACCTAAGCGTTTCGAGGAATCCACTGTCCTAAAAATCCTCTAAATAACTTCTTTCAAAAACATTGTCGTCACGTAACACGATCATAAATCACTTTATACGACGTCATTAATGAAACTACTAAAGACTACGAACGATACGTAATCAAGGAAGTATATGTTAGACAAGACTAGAAGACATCAGCTGTCACAACAAGAACTGTTATTACTCGCGTCGGTTTCAAGATGTTTGTAATTCCTCCTACACGCGCTTCTCGGAGTTAATGATAAAAACGGGGATAAAGACCGATTCTAATGTGACGAACATAGCAAGTCAGTCAACGAGGCAACTAATAGAGATGCTTGGTATCGATAATGTCGATACTTGGCCAACGAGCGTTATAGGAACTTGTGTTACGTTGTTTCGCGTTCATAGGTACATTCTATAAGGGTTAGAGGAAGGAAAAGGGGAGGGTTGGAAGAAATTGCGAGTCAACCAGTCAGTCCGACTGCATGCTAATCAATCACTCAAACGGATTTTACGACGGGAAGCAATTTGCTCGCGCCATAACAAGTCGTGCTATGGATGCACCGCCGCGCTGTCTTAGCTATAGCGCTGCATGATGCGTTGATAACAGCTTCGGGGGCTCGTTATTATTTTCACCGTGTAATGCTAGCTGTCGTCTGAAAATTTGGAAAGCAAACAGCTCTTCGTCACGGTTGACGTAGAACATGATACATGGGCATGTTATAAACGCAATTGTGCCTGCAAATTGGCAAGAATACTTGGTTATGCAGACAGCTTCTGATGAATGAAATACGTTACATCGAAGTAAAAATTATTTGGTAATAAATAGACTGTGAATTTTTATACATTTATGAGCGTAATAATAATATAATTTCCCATGTACATTCCGTTTTTTAATTATATTCGTAAAAATATGAATTTACATAAATATTCTGTCTAGTAATAAAATAATTGTGATAGTACGAATACAATAATTTTCTAATATAATTCTCATTCTTGATTCTTTCAAAGAAAGAAATTCTTCGAGCATCTCAAGTTTTTCCTCTGATTGAACTAGTGATGAATATTCGTATCTTAATTTGGAAATAATTCAAAATTTTTCTCTATTACGAAGATAACATGAAGATCATTATAATTATAGTATAGGACTGCCCAATATAACGATGTGGAAGGAAGATTTTATTGTTTCGTGGAGACAGAACGTGTAAAACAGATAGCAAGGTAGTGACAACGTAAATAAAACTCCCTCGGGTTACCTGGACCCATGTATTTCACTTACGAGTTAATGCAATATCACTTACCATATACCCCAGAGATATTTCCATTTTGATTTCTGCTTCTAAAGAAGGGAGAAATAAAGAACGAACGTTATGAAAATCAGGATCGTAAACTGCATATTTTCCATTTTTTCCCTTCATATCGTTATATTAACGTTGATAATATTTTACTTTCATATAAGAAAAAGTCCTTCCACTAACATATCATTGCTTAAAAGAATTCTATGAACAGTTGCAATTTTGAGTGATAAAATTGCAAAATTTATCTTCCTACGCAAATCGCCGAAATTTTTTTAAAAATTAACGGGAGTTAACGGAGATTCTCTCGTATTCAAGAATTATTAAACGTTCGCTGAAGATAAATCTCCGTTCGACGTTTTGTTAAATTTCTCAACATATTTACAAGATGTTAATAAAGTAGGTGGGGGAAAGGGGAAATATTGGATATGCATCGATGTAGGTATCAAGACGTTGATCAATGATCGTACCACGCCCAATAACCAAATGGATGACATTATCGATGTAACAACGATTCAGACATTCGAGCGTGCATGTTATAGTGTCAAAACATCGCTGAATCATCGGCGAGACGTAATTCCACGCGTGGAGTGCAAAATCTCTCGAAGTGTCAGCGAACTACAAAGAATAAATTAATTTTGTAATTGCATTACTACCACGGTGAATCGCCATAGAATTTGCCCATTTACCCACATCACGGATCACGCATCGTAGAAACTAATTTGCATAATCTAAAAATTTTCACCGCTGTACGTATCAACCCTCTCGCTTAAGTATTATTTATCGTTCGCCTCGTTTATTCCCCTATTTCTCTAGCGAAATGCATTAATCATCGAAAGATTCTGTTATTAAATTCGGTTTAATGAAATAGAACGTTAAGTAGAATAAACGTGCGTACGAGGTACGACACTCGAAATTAATTATAGTAATCAATTACATGCAGAATTTATATGATCTTGAAAATGTAAGGTATAACGTAATGAATCCTTCAGCAAATTGCAAATTTCAATTATACTCATCGACCGCTTGTTATGATTTTATATTGGACGTCAGATGAAAAGCTTCTGGAAAATAAAACACCAGAAAGATGATTCGCCTTAATCATCAAGAATGATGGCGCATAACTGTCTTAACATGATGTGAGAGATCGTTCTCTCCAGTAATGATCATTCCTTCCTCATGAGAAAGCGTAAAATTAGCCCCGCGATCGTGTTGACGAAGGAAGGATACAATCTGTTCGACAGAGCTAGATACCTAGGGAATGTTACAGCTGGCCGCTAACCATATTGGATAAATTGAATGTAACATATAGCAAATCTACCTTAGAAAATTAGAAATATTAGGTGCTTTAGATAGATTGAGAACACAGAATAAATTAGATGGTTCGGGCATCTAGACAAATCTATTATTTTCGACTATACCTAAAATAAATTTTAAGTATAATATATAAAGTCCTTCTTTAAGACTTTCTTTTAGAGAATTTACCTATAGTTTTGGTTAGTGTAATTCTTGTTTCACCATATAATTTGTTCGCGAAGTACCAAATATACGATATAATATAATATAAAAGATAAGGTTTAACAAAGAAGGAACCTCAAAATCGGTCTGCGATTTCAGCTCGTTAACTTTTCGCTGTATGAATAGCCAGGCTATTCGTTAAAAATTAAAGCCGCATCGACGAATAATGACATACGACTATCTTAACGACGTGAAAGATTATTCGTCCAATAATGATCGTTCCTTCCGTGTGTGCCGCATAAGGAAGCACAAAATTAGCTCCGGGACTCTTGCATTAGTACGTGGAAGACGGTCGGTGCTCGCGAGCCCGAGCATCATTAATTCTTGCAAATTTTATCGGCATCCGATCGTCGCGTAAGATAAGAAACTTCACACGTCGTATGATTTAAGAGGTAGCCGTCATAGTCACGAATGATTTCAAGTTTTCTAACCACGATATAATTATGCTCCTTAAGTGAAGTTCGCGCGTACGAGATCCATCCGGTCCGATAAGCTCTTGAACCTTCGCCATTTTTTCCAATCGCTCCGAGTTCCTCATCAACTCGCGCGAATCTACCGATCGCCTCCGATAAATTAACAGTGTTCCACGCTTGCTAACGTTATGTAACCGAAATTTTTATCAAAGTGTTCAATTATCTTGGCGAAGCTGTCTATCGATCTTTAAGGTAGATGTGGATGATGAATTGCGCTGCCGGATAAACGTGATAATGTTTATTTAAACAGGAAAGATAACACAGAGAAATTTTATACAGTGGAATAGCGAACGAAGAGAAACGAAGTACCTATATAGTTTAACCTCAAATATATGGTATTCCGATATTTTGCTATATACTTCATGATTTAGCAGGCATATAATATTTATATGCTGAAGTATGTTCGAAAGTATTCATATTATTAAAGTAAACTAATAGAGAACTTTTCTTTGTACGCGAAGAAACTGTTAATAATCTGAAATTTTGTTCTCTGATTATTTCTAGGACTCGAATATGTCATCATAATTGTTTTATTAAAAATATCTATTATCTTTATAATACGATTTTAATACATGAAAATCAAATAGATCTTATTAAATTATCTTTCTATAGTCTCGTGATACATAAATTAACAGTTTCAAAGTATTTTATCATATTTAGAAAAGTCATGGATTCAAGGGTAAAAGATAGTAATATTTTGCTAATTTTTCATTATCGTATCATACGAACAGCAAAACATCTGATCTCTTCTCGAACGTCTCAAAGATAAAAGTTCAAAATTCTCCTTCAGGATAACCACTGAGTTTTATTACCAATTGTTTCGTATTATCAAAGCAATGGCTAATGGTTCACAGTAAATCTCACTTCATCGATTTCGAAGAACACGTTCACCGGTTTGAAGGTTGAACGTCCTACGAGATCTTGTACGCGATTGATGCTTCGGCTGTCGACGAGTAAAACAAACGGATCGTTACGATATAGTCGCAGGTAGAAAGAAGAATGCAAGGATAGGGGGCAAGAGGGGGAGAGGGGAGAACAAGGGGCATACCGCCTCGTTAACTCTTCGTTCCACATCATTTGCTCGCGCGGGTGCGGGCGCGCCACGGAGCAATATCGCTTTATTAGAAAGTAATAACAGTCCCGGCTTGAAAGAAAGAGCAAATTTATATCCGCTAATTCAGGAAAGATGCGGCACATCGAGATATATCACCGAGTCGTGTACACCCTTGACACCCCTCCTCTGGCTGAGAAAGAGAAAGAGAGAAAGAGATCCGTTCCATTCGTACCACGATCTCGTCCCGCGCCGATTCCACAGATCACGCGAGCTAACCTCATTTCCTCCCGAGACTTGTCCAAGTAACGAGGCCTGGATCTACGAATAGCTGCTTGTACGTGCCCCCTCGTACACAGGAAATTACAATTCGTGGAACAAGAATCTGACTAGAAGAAGCCCTGCGAATAGCTAGACAGCGCTACATGGACACTTGTGATAGTCTTCCGAGTACATAGAGTGTTGCAAGAAACGGCTCGAAGACTTTGTCAGCTTATAACGCTCGTTGAGAGGGAAAATATGTAACGTCCAAGCTACTAAGCTTCGATGGATAGCTAAACATAATGTGGACGTAGATGACTATAATGAAAGTGGTACGGTGAAAATAGATTGCCGTTTGTAGAGATAGTGGCGAATTTATTCTTGAGCAGAATGTTTATAATTTGCATAAGTATTTATGTTGAGGTAGAAACTTGAAACACTCGTGTATTAAGATATAACCATTTAGGTTTTATCATGCCTTGAACCATGATGGGTGCATCTATAGATAGGAAATATTTACGATACGAGGGAAATATTTACGATCAGAGTGCCCTGTGCAGTCCAATAATTGGAACAAGAGTTTCTAACGCGCTGCGCACATAGCTATTAATTACATTTCTATCGTAATAAATAGTAATTTAGCTAGAAGCGCTTCGTCAATTTTTAGATACATAACAAAAATTAGAGTTTGAAAATCTAAGTGCCAATCGCAATAAATTCTAAAATTATCCCTTTAATGGAAAATATTAAAAATTTGTCTTCGCATTTATAGTAATAAATAATCTCTTTCTCGAGTAAACAACCGCTGAAACAATTTAAAAGAATTCTTGGTGAAAAACTGACGGATGTAGTTTTTTCTAAAGGACCGTTGCTTAAGAATGCGTTAAGTGGCTGATTTTCATTGTACTGCTCGAACAAAGAGTCGTATACTTATCATGTTAACCATGGAACTAGGTTTTCCCAGACTACGAGTGAGTCCGATTTTTTTTCGCTTTATCCATTCAACGACGTAACGTTACTCGTTAATAATTTCCGTTGCTTTTTACGGGCACAGAATTGAACGAAGGAAAGAGGGATCATTAACGCATAGAATGGTTGATTAAAGCCGTGGAAGAGATAGAATTGGAACTTTAGGATCAGTGAGAGACGAACGTCGAGACTAACAATTATAAGGATCGTTAGAAGCGTGTATGTTAAAGTAAAATAAGTGAATGAATTATTCGGTGAGAAATAATAAAGTATGTAGAAAGAATGAATAATATAAAGGAAAAGGACATTCCACAAAAGTATTTGAACAGTCAATTATTCATTATATGATTAAGCTGAAAATTTAATGAAATTATCTTCACGCATTAATTTTATATCTAAAATCAGTATTCACAGTGTACAATAATTTTTTATCAAGCGTATATTTACAGTAAATGTGTGCTATAATTCTATAGTATATTCATAGTTGGCTTCTAATTTCTATATTTATATCTTTCGGATTGTATCGATATAATTATAATAGTCGTATTTCTTACTTGGATCGCGGATTTTTATGCGTTTATGAAAAATTTGAATGTGTAGAAATATTCATATAGCGTATACGGGATAAGTAATATGCAAAGCTATAACATTTTCGAACCAAACTCTTTCAAATACATATTTAGAAAGTAAAATAAATTCTATTCAAGTTTTATTCCTTTAATTGTGTCCATGTATTTGTATAAAAATCCACAGTCTATGCGCTACAATATCAATGAAATTTCAAAATATATTCATAAAGGTTTTCTATGATAAATGCTCAAATATTTTCGTGCATGAAACCCCTTTTGGAAACCACAATTGCCGCCGGTGAACTTCTCACTAACCAGATAGCAGAACAACTTTTCACCCAAATAAACACACTGAGTTGAAACAAAAGAAAAAGAAGAAAAGGACAAAAAGACGATTCTCTTATGAAAATAATCCTTCCCCTGATACCTCCACCCTCTTTTACGGCCTTCTATGACGTGAAATGTTGCAGCACGGAAGAACAGTCGCAATCTTGTTAATTATAAATGCTTATTACAAAAAGACTGAAAGAAAGTCGGATATTAAAAAAGGATTGTGTTTAATATCTTCTACTTTATTTCAAATGAGATAAAAGCTTGAGAACAATATATTAAACAACAAATCTTTCATTATTTCTAAAATTTAAATCATCATTTAAAAAAGAACATTTCCTGCCAAATTATTAATATATAGGGTATTTTACATAACTGAGCGAAGTCATAGCTCTAGATCAACAGAACATAGACAAACATTTTATTAGGCAAAATCATATGATTTCGAATGGCGCATGAAAGATTAAGACTGGAAATATTAAAAAATGTTAATGTTTTGTATTTATTCTCTATACAAAGGTATTAAGTCACTTAGCTCTGAAAATTCTTAGTTGAAAATATATTTACAGCTTAATTTTGTGAAACTTAAGAAAGAAAACATAAAGCAGTAGTCTGGTACTTACATTTTCCTCATTTAATTTTATCTTTAATTGCTTTGAACTGTCGTTTCATTTACTTGCCTGGAACATCTTGTATATATAGTAAATAATACAATACACACATATATTCGTAATACGATAATTGAAAAAACTCCATGAATATCATCAGAGGGTTTAATTCGTTTACCCGATGAGATTACCCATCGATGATTCGCTTCCTTTATTTGTAGCCCTCAGTAATTTGATTAACCTTGAAATAGCAAGAAATACGAAACATGGAAGAAACACTCGGTTGGACCTGAAAGGCCTGGCAAAAGGATTCGTCTCGTCTAACTAGGAATTTGCCAAAAGTCGGGTTTTCCGGTATGTCTGTCACGTAGCCAAGCCACGGTACCGGGGCTCTTCCATTTCACAACCGGTTTGAATGAAATTGGAAACATTTCTCAGCCGCCACACTCGCTCCTCTGTGTAGACACTGGTATAAGCGTACAATATACAAGGTATTTCATGACATATGAGTCCTACTTTGAGTGTACGTTTACGAATTAAAAGCAAACGTCTTCAAATTTTGGTTAATTTTTCCAGTTAGATTACTATTTGTTTCCGATCGTAAAAAGTAATATGCAAATTTAAATAGGAATTAAATAAGTTGGATGCAACAGTACTTCCATTAATATGATTCAAAACTCTCTGAGTTGTCTTCCGGGTAAAATATACACCTCTTTTCCATCGTATTTTTCCTGTTTTCTCGTTTTTCATTGTTTATGTAAATGGTACCTCTACGTAGAATATTTCAACAAGTTAGTTTTCTATTTATGTTAAAAAAAGGATAAGAAGCAAGATTATACAGAGATATGTACATTTAAATTTTAAGTTTTTAAGTGTTGTTAAGATAATTCTTAACATATTCGTAATATTTCCTTGTTTTGTTAAATGTGTTAAATCAATTATTTAATCTGGGAGAATATCTCACAATAATTGTTTAATCTAGACATCTACTATTTCGCAAATTTTTTAAATACATAGGCAAGAAGATAATAATAAAGTACATTATGCACTTCCTAAATTCATACTTAAATGAGGAAAAAAAGTTAATTATTTTAATAATATATTAAAATATAAAGCAGAACATATAAGGAAACTATAATTAGACTCAGACAAAAACTTCACTGCTATTCAGCCTGGACGGTAATTCATTATCATTTTTCCATCTACGCATCCTAAATTTTGCTAATCTCTAAATAGTTAACCGATTTTCAAATTTATCCTTAGACAAGCCAAAAAGTATTACTTCAAAAACATCGTGGCCAAATAAAAAGTGACAAAACAGTAATTCTAACACAAGAGTAAAAATCCACTTTCCCAAATTACATTCGCGAATAAAACTACACGTAGCGATCCATTTTAGCATACTGTCTCAAACTAATAGGATGAAGGATCAAGCGGAAGCGAGGACGAACCTGTACCTCACCGACGCGAAGTGATCCACGGCGTGGTACATTTATGACAGCTACGTCTACTACGTTTTACGGGAGTACTGTCATCACTCTCGAGTTTGCTACTAAACGCAGTCGTCGTCGATGTCACGTTCGTCGACGGTTGCCGTGTATTCCGGTTGGTAAGGAACGTAGAAACAGCCCGTACCAGATGCCGCGGATACACCGTGCACTTCTTTCCTCGCGTTTTACTGACCTTCGTTCTCTAAGGCTTTCCGCCGGGCTCTCAGCGTCGGCTGACATGGAGTTAATAAAGTTCCGCTCGTTCCGCGAGACGCGTTCGCCAAAGAAACAGCTAAATGAAGCTGTACGTGGAATGAAGCATATTTTAATGTCTTACTTCTTACCCCTCCCGGAACCCTCTACCCCGATAATGTACGTGCTCGGTGTGTAAATACGGTGAACTTGGTAATGCGCCGCAGAAACCAGTTTCAAAGGAGCACACGCGCGTGGCGCTAAGCGCTTTATAACTAAAACCGATCGTGAATCGTGGAACGCGATTCCCAGTTCGATGAGGAATCAGTAAAAGTGAACGAAACAACCGATGAAACGAATTGATTTCCTATAGCGCCACAGGTTAAATAGCAACGATAGGGAGCGAATAATGATACGCGAGACTACAGTGTTTTGTTGAGTTACTTAAGAATTTTATGGAATAAAGGAGGAGATAGGAAGTTTCTGTAATTATAAAGCGAGTACGAAAGAGATTGGTTTCAAATAGCATGCTTTGTATCGCTTATTATTTTTAATTGGAATGAGTAGAAGTTTTTGTTATTTGAGTTATTAATAAACGATCTGCCCGAACCTTCTTGAATAATTGAAGTAATATTACTAGTGAAACTTTACAAGTCACAAGTTGCAAGTTACTTTGAACTATAGTAACAACATTGCTGATCACGCGAATGAAACTTGTAACTTGTCGATTCGTTCTTTAGATTTCGTCCTTTATTACATATTTCTGTGTGACTAGTATATATTAGGTTGTCCGAAAAGTTACTTTCGTTTTATAAGATGATAATAGATGAACAACAATTTCTGTTTTATATTATTTTATTGAATTAGGTATGATCCATTTCATTCTATTTCTATTATTTATGTTCGTGCATAATTCAATAAACTGATATAAAGTAAAAAACATCGTGGGTCTATTATTTTCTTATAAAACGAAGGAAACTTTTCGGACAACCTAATAATATATTATTAATCCTTACAACGAAGGGTAATAAATATTAACGGCATGTTAAATAAAGTACGTAGAAAAGAGAGACGTAAGTAATGAATACTTATCGTCGACAGGCTAACATTATCGAAGCAGTTTGACACTACCAACGAGTATAAAACGTCTAAAGACATAGCTAAAGGGAAAAGAAAAATTCAAACGGTACGATCCTAGGTACAGGTGTTATTTATATTGAAATAGTTTCAATCTCTGGGGACTGGAAATTTTCTAACGACACAAAATCGGGGTAACTAAATTGTTTTCCATCGCATAATTCTGTAATTGTCGTTATACGACTCTAGATCTTAAAGAAGAAAAAATTGGGACGCGGCTGGTATAAGGTGCGAAAACCAGTTTGCCACGATCTTCTATGACGCACATTGCGTGCGACGAGGACGCCTGTACGTGTTACACGATACCTGTGTTCTACAACGCTTTCTGTTTTTATCAGCACGCGAACAAGGGCGAACGTAATTTCAGTGGACGCCCCGTAATTGACGGGATATTGAAATACTTTGTCCAGAAGCACCTTACGTACGAGTTACGCCGGAGATAAATGGTTTTACCTTTCATTCGAAGAAACTTGATTGAATATCGATCGAGAAAGTACAAGCGTATGGAAATTGAATAAGTTCAAAGACCATAAACGGAGTGTTCGAGGAAATGTTCCGCAGATTTTTCAAATATTTTTCATTTTATTAAGTAGTTTCTAAAATCCTTCGTTTTTAATAAATTTATTCATTGCAATGATTTCTTTTAAGCGAAGTTCATTTTTTTAGACTTAATTATCCTCTTTTAATTTTCGAGATTATCATTTCACACATAATCCTGAGCGAAATTATGTAAAATTGTTACAACCCCGTTATGCCCTTACTGAAGCCCGTAAGGTACACAATGTCGTAAATGCTCATCTTTCACAGACGTTTTTCCAATCTAATTACTACATTCTTCAAAATACTATTTTATTGTAGTATATACCACGCATTAAAGAATTGGGGTATCCTTGTGTTTGGAAATTTTATGTATCAAAAAGTGATCAGAAACCTACTAATTAGATATTAATTACAAACCAAGATAAGGACTATATTAATTGTAGACTTGCTGATTACAGTTTAACGTTCGTTACGTTATAAAGATAATATTTCGAAGCTCCACAATACGTGAGTCGTGTTGTAAAATCGATGTTTGATGACATCGTAATTCGTCTATTGTACTAGATGAAAACCATGAAAATTACGAAACATTGTGTTGTATTCAGTGAAGAAACAATTTAAGTTTACAATGAAGAATGAGGAGAAAGAAATGAACGCGGTCGTCAGTGCTTAACAGCATCCAGGCTATTTCTATGAATGGTAAATTGCATCAGAATACGCAAAAGTCTTTGTTGCGTCCGAAGAAGTTATTTGACACAGCTGTTGACGTATTATCTTAATGATGAATAACGGCACAAAACAATTCCACGTGACTTGCAAATCCTCCGGAAGTACAGCATTTTTGCCCCCTTGATTGTTTTCACAATTCAGAAAATCTTCAACGGTTCACGCGTACATATATCTTGATCTATTTTGACAACCGCGAAAATTTTGCGGAAGAAAAGGGATATATTCTACGGAACTTCTCGAATAACAATTTGAAATTAATTGTTTGACTGCGGATTTTTATACAGTTTCATGTTTTTAGAAACAGAATGATAGGAATGAAACCTACGTTAATCTGTTTCACTTATTAAAAATTATAACGATTATTCCACTTTGGATATTATATTCGTTTCGTGCATTTTTGCAACTTTCGATTCATTACCGATGCATAAAAATCCGCAGACTATTAATTACATTTATTCAATTAATTTATTATAAAATAAAAGTTTTCATTATCTTTTTATAAGATACCTGATTATTGCCTTAATACTTTAACGTAACAGGTTCACTTAGGTTTGTCTGTAGTTGATCAATCTCTATAATATTTATTTTAATCCATATCATGTAAAGTACAGAATGCAAATTAAGGTAAAATACCTTTCGACTCATACAAAAATACTAATTGAGAGTTAAATTAATCTTTCGCACTCTACCTCTAAATTACCATTATAATCACGAATATGTCACTTCTTTATTTCAGATCCTCCTCTCGCACTTCGACGCCTTCAAATTCCCTAGCTCTGAGGTGGTACAATTCCGTGCATTGGTGACACCTTGCATGCCTACTTGCGAGCCGGTGCAGTGCGATCAAGAGGAAGCCACCGGCGAGCTTCGTTCCGTCATATCCTTCGGCAAACGTCGTCGTCGTCGTTCCACTGGCTCTTCCGCTCAAAGCCGCGACGATCTTCTTTTGGTACAATCCATTCAGATCACGGACAAGTTCGGATTCGAGCACGACAGCAAGGCATCGAACGCCAGTTCGGCGACTAGAGACACCGTATTCGTGGAAAGCGAGGACATATCGTCAACGATGGGAATGTGCATTAACTTGGGGGCTATCGTCGCTGGTACCGTCTTCCTCGTTGCTCAGATCGCTATCATCGCCGCGTGGACCTTCACCTGGCAAAGACGTCGTCAGATGCTCAAGCATCAAGAAGCCCTTTCGGTCTCGGTTTCCGTTCCCGGAATGCATTCCGTTCCAGGACGCACCGACAGCCTCTGTAAGTTGTACGACACCGGATATTCAGCGCGCCGTTTTTGAATAGCCTTCGTTTCCTGCACCCGTCCTTCAATCTCGTCTTCCTCCACTGCCGACGTCGTGAACCTCCAGACGACTTCTCAGAGATCTTTACGAGCAAACAAAACGCGCGTAATTCCTTCGTTTTTTAAGCTTCCCAATATGCAAAATTAGGCTCGAATTCTTCAGAGGAAGAATTTTGCAAAATACTTTGGTTTCAGATTTTCGAAGTATTTAAAAACTAGTATTTTTTGTGTAGTTCTTAGAAACGCCTGTAATTCAGACCCGAATAGAAATTTTGTAACGCCGAGAATCTCTGAAAGTACTGGAGGAATCTAATTGATAATATTAATTCCTGGCGCAGCAGTTTGTTGCTTTGTAATCGGGATTTGTGCAAATTTAGAGTATTCGGTGAGGTTTCAAATCGATACACTGGGCAGATAGAAGAATTTTCTTTTAAATCGTAGGATGTCTGGACAAGAACTGCCCGTATGGTCGACGACACTTCGTGCTCTCTACTTTATAAGAATTATCGCGTGTATACCTTTCTTCTCTTTTCTCGAGGATAAACGATCGATCCTAAAAACAAAGCTGCTTCTTACCTCATTTTACTAACATCGATGGTAATAACTCATCAGGAAGTTGAAAAAATATGATTCAATCATGGGTGCAATTTCAATTAACGAGTATTCAAAGGAACAGAAATAAACGTAGCCTTCTATGATCGCTGATTTCTTCTTTAGCTGTATGAGGATGCATCGTTTATAACACCTTTTTCTATGATTCCCTTGTTGCGTGACGGACAACGTCAATTAATACGACACGTGGAATTAAACACCGTGAAATGCATACACGCAATACACTCTCGAACATCGATCATCGCAAATTAGAAAATGTTACTGACAACCCGCGTAGCTTTCTACTTAACTAATTTCACTAGAGAAAATCGTCGTGATAAAGCCCGACTATAATTAAATATCGAATTAAAACAGAAGCTCGCAACAGCTGAACGAGGAATCTGGAGGAAACTAATTACACAGTAGCAGTTGGAAGCAATTATGCGATCAAAGGAGGCCGGCTCGATCGATTATCTTGCAGCTTCGTCATCCTTCGTTCATAATCGCGCATAATCTTCCTGCTTCCTTTGCGACATTTACTTCCTTCATTTTTTCTATCCCCGTTCTTTTTTCTTGTCGTGTGTGAAACGACAGGGACAGGATAAAGCGAAATAAACCGAAGCGGGATGAGGCGTGGTTCCGAAGGTGATGGAGGTCGACGTGTACTTGCTACGTTGGATAGGGCACCGGTGCGGACTCTAATTAGCATTGGGAATCGAGCATGATTATGCAGATGCTCCAAGTGGGATATCAACAGAGCAAGGGTGGGATAGAGAAGGTCAGAGGGTAGTGGTTGAAACGGAACGACTGGAAACAGTAAGAGACAGCAGTAGAACTGCAAGGGAGGGGTGCAATGCGCGTCAAGGGGTTGGCGGAAGGTTAATTGCCTCTTGTGGCGTCTCAAGCTAAGCTTCGTAGGGTTAGACGAGAATTCGGGAGCAAGAAGGGTCGAGAAACGAGACAGCGAACGGCGTTGGGATCGCATCAAGGATAGCTACGTACAGCATACTGGGATCGTATAACCGCCATCCCTTTCCGACTTAACCTTAGAGCCAGGTTTCGGCCATCCGTGTCGGTCAGGTTAATTTACATCGCGACACGTGAGCTTATCGACGTGCTTCGATGGTTACGAGTCATGTCTAATCAACGGGATAAGTCTTTGATGTAGCGCCTAGAAGTATAGAGAGCAGTTCCTCGTTGTTTCTTTCCGGAGTTTATCGCACGGTGTACGCGCGTAAACAAAGTTATTAATATCGCGATGAAAGATTCTCGAGGTGAATAAACTTCTATATCGTGTTTTAAGATAGTTCTAGCTTATTGTTGGGAAACAACTGGCGTGCACTAGGTTAATCGATTCAACAAAATAGCTTAAAGTTTCTGTTAAAATATTTAGTCGGAATATTGCTAGAGATATTTTCCGCGGTGAATTTCGAGATTACGAAAATTCAGTAACTACTATTACGGTTGTGGGCGGACGTTTACGTTAGAGAAGTTACTTCGACATTTTCCTAGCTCCCGTGCGAATCAGAGTTCAAATATACCTGGGAAAGTTATAACGCGCAGTCGATCTTAACTTCGAAACATAGATCCAACGTGGAAACGTCGTCGGCACAATGCACAGGTCAGAGGCACAGAGACAGTACGTTCGAATCGGTTACGTTTCGCTGTTTGGATTGCTGTTTAACATAACAAGCCTTACCGGCCGAACTTGCTAAAACTATGGATGGCGTCGAAGTTTCGTTACGCGAGCAAAATTTTACAGTGAGCCAAAACCGAAACCTACGACCGGGTAGGAGGGTTAGAACAGATCTATGACAGGGAATCCGGTTGTATATAGGGTAGCGGAGGATGGTGAGGGCGCCCGCGATACGTTGGGTAAATTTAAATCGGTTAGCCGCCGTTGCCGTCGGGACTTTATCGATTTTGACGAGGCACAAAGGCTTCGGGATGGGATCGGGTTAATTGAGAAACTTGAAAATTTGAATATGCTCGTCAAGACAAATGGAGAGGATGGAAGGCCGAGCAAAAGAGAAAGATAAAGACGGGCAAAGTGTGAATCCTCGATTAGCATGGGACGTTTGCGTTTTAGTTAACCGAACTTGGGATCGTTTCTCTGCTCGAGGTCTGTCTATCATCAGCAAACACGCTGAAAACCATCTAGAGTTTCTCTCTGTCCCTTTCTGATCGGTTTTAATGGTGATATCCCATCTTTTGTTTCTCGTTTCATCCCTAAGTAACAAAATTGGTATAATTCGTAAGTTAAATATCTTATTACACGATATGATAGATGGGTGGTTTTCAATTGTACGGTCGTGATTTTACGGGTGTAATTTTCAACGAATAACGGTGGAAACCGTATAACGGCGTCGTTTGTTTTTCGCGGTAATCCGAGGTGTGACGCGACGCTGCTGGCGCAAAACGATAGTGAAACGTGAAAAAAAGAGTCATCAGTCGGAGATATCGAACTCGCGTTGAAAGGACGCGCGCTTTAATTATTGGTACTAATTGCCGTGGAGATTGCTAGGTTTTCGCTCAGTTGACACAATGGAAACGCGAAGCTAAATGGAATTTCTCTTTTGAATCGAATGGCATTGATTGAAAACATAGGATATGGGTGTGACGTAGTACTCTAGCCATTAGAGCACGTTAACTGGACCTATTGTGCGAACGTGCATCTGCAGGGAATGCACACGAAATGACGCCGCTCCTCCCGCTTCGATGCTGACTATTCTATACATATAAATATCAATACACACATGTATACATACAATGATAAGATGCCAACGACGGTGCCTACACGCGTATCAATAAGCGGCGCGACTTTAACGACTTCATTTTATACTTACGAAATATGCTAAGGATTTTTCGCTAACGCTGACGTAGTATAATCCAATTTGCTTATGGTGAGAGGGTAGAGCCAATTTTTATACAACCGTTCGAACAACCTAACTGTACGAACGATAAAATTGCGAGCCGCGAACGCGTATGCGCGCACGCGTGTACGTGACTCGCCGCTCGCGATTTTTTAGAGGTATCATCCTAACGCATATACGAAAACATACGAGATGGTGCATGAAGAATGTCGTTCTTCCTCGCTTGACAACCTTAGGAAAAAAAAAGATAAAAAAGAAAGAACATTTCGAACGTTTCATCCTAGCATTTCTCGTAAACGTTGCTGTAGAGTCATCGTTCCCCGAGAATATTACAGCGATGCGAGGGAGTCTGAGATTTTCTCGCGCCATCTTGTAGAAGAAACAGCATTTTCAAGTAGTTTTATAGAATGACGCTCGAGCACTTTTCATCGACTTGTTCGAACACACTTGATTATCTGCTAATAAGCGATGGATAAAGCGTTCGATTCAAGTCAATGGAAACTGCATCGTTTCTACGTCGATAAGGTCTCTTATAAAGTAATCGTCCCACTATTAACATGTATACGATGGAAGTAAAATCGTGCAAACATGTATCGTCATTTCATTATGTAATTAAGATTAAGTTAACGCGGCCTGCGGGCGAACAAGTCGCAGGAGGTGCGGTGGAACGATAATATTAGGCTCGAGGACGATCGCTCTCTCGATGATAACGCCGAGAATATCACTTTTGCGTTAAACTCCGACGTTGGGGTACTCGGCGCTTTCGCGCGTAAGAAGTTTGCTTTTCCCTCCCTTGTTTCCTTTTTTCTTTACTTCCACGCTTCCTTCTTCTCGTCCTTCTTAATGAGCCTTATATTCGTAGCCTTGCCTACTTTATCGCGTGTGTTTACAAGTGTGCAGAGACGTCGGTGCTTGTCCTCGAGCCTGAGGTGCGCGCCTACTCCGTCGTAAGCTTGAAAAGCTCGAGTCTGTTCTGTACCCTGACAAGCGTGCATGTTTCCACTGCTTTTCACTCCTTCCCCTATCTTTTTCCCTCCGCCGTTTCTCTCGATCTCCTTTATCTCACGCCCCTTTTGTCCTATTTCTCTCGCTTGGAAGAAATCAGAAAAGCCGACTAAACGATCCTGATTCGCAATTACGCGAGTCACGTACAGAGCTTACCCGACGATCGAGCGTTTTTACATAACACGCGCACCAATCATAATGGCTTATTTATTTTTTACGTTTAACGTATACCGCTCTTCAAGAATACTCGTATCTTGTCACGTTTTATCATTCTGTTTTTTCTCTCTCCCTTCTTTATTTTTTTTTTTATTTCTATTCTTTCGCCTTACGCGTCCACGTCTGACACATAGGCTAACCACGTTCTAACGACGTCCCCTTCATTTGGACGCGATGTAGCGTGCAGGCGCGTGCACGCTTGTGTACACGTATAAAGGCAGACAGTATCGAAACGAGCATGCGATTAAACGAATTAATCCGTCCAACGTGGAATTCGATGTGTACGCGTGTTTAATTAATTCCTCGTTATTTTTATCTCTATTCTTTTTTTATACCACAGTATCAAGATGTCACCCTTTGGCTAAACTTCGTATATTTCAGTACCGTAATACACATGTTGTACATAGCATATATGGTACAGAGAAAATAAACTCATTTTATAACGAAATGTTTTGTTGAGTTATTGTAACAATTTATCCCTTGGTTCTTTATCATTTATATAATGTTTAACAATGCGTGATAACATTTCAGATATTTATTCAATATCTCAATAAAAGTGAAACGTTTTTCTTCCCTTACAGAGTATTTTATAAATTTAACAAATGGTATGCATATGAAAAAAAAATTAAATAAGAAAGGAATAACATAATAGCAAATATACTAGCAGATCTTGGACGAAACACTCACTTTCTCTCTTCTCTCATTGTGTGTAAGGTATAGGTCTGTTAGGTGAACCTTACTGAAGAGTCCATACTATAATAGTAAGTATATATATATATATATATCTCTTCCCTCTTAAAACAACTTTATATAAAAGGAATTGAAGGAGATTGACTGATCCGAATTTAATAATTCGTGTATGAATTAAACAGATTTAAAGCGAATAATTCTTCTTAAATACCATTCATTTGTTAAATCTTTCGTGCAAAATCTCACACCTCGAATCATTTTCCGCTATTATTGTTTTAAAATTCCTCCTCTCTTGTTCTGAATAGCTTCACAGGACGTAAAACGTGTACCTATTCAAAACCACGACTTAACCGCGCTACTATACGTGAATAGAATTGTACAACCTTTGTTTTTTATATATTATACGCCACTATATCTTGAAAATTACCATTCTTAAGCAGGTGAAAATAACGAATAATGATACAAACGGAACGTAATAATAATAAAAATATATTTCACCAGTTATATTACATTACAAAATAAAATACATTTACTGTGAAGAAACTATCGAAATTGTTACACCTATATTTCAGTAAATAACAAGTTTGAAAATGTTATTGTTTTATACTAGGTATAAATATTTTGCGTAAACGTTAGCAGCTTCAATTAAAAATATTCCATTATTCAGAATAAAATGGAAGTATCACAAAAATGGTTTTATCAAATTATTGAAATATTTTTTATAGCGCTTCTTCACACCTTTGTTATTACCTTTTGATAAACGATGTTTTCAACTATGGATAAAATTTGTATAGGAACTTTTATAAGTTTAACATCCTGGAGTACAGTTAATTAACTCTTAATAAAAATAAATAATGAATATTAGAAAAAAAGCAGTTATTTTAAATAAATACATGTATTATCTTTCTACGAGCCTATACATTGTATACAATAAACAGTAATAAAAATCTTGAATTCCATTAAATGTGGAACAGCTTGATATAGTTTCAACGATAACAGCTTCGTATGTTTTTAAAATAGCTCGAGGCTTAATGGATGCTATTAGTTGTAAGAGGTAAGTGGCTGGAAGTTAGTCTTTAGCTTATGTATTAGCAATGACCAGGTTAATCTGAAGACCTGTTAGAAGCTTAAGTAGGTTTCCTGGTAACTTGCTGCTGCGGGACAGTTACATACAAACCATTTGAAGTCACTAGGAACGCTGCATTGAGGATAAGCGGCCATTCAGACGAGGCCTCTGAAACGAATCGTGCATCCCTAACGATAGTAGTTTGGCTCACGTACGTATCAATCAACGTATTATTATGCTAAATGTAACCGTGTCCTGCTTGTAAATGCGCTGAATTTCGAGCAAGACGAGACGCAAAGTTCATCGATTGAAATGCAGGTTCCCAGACGACACGTTAGCAGGGGTCAAGTTATGTGAATATTTCACTTATTCGTCATTTCTTAAATATGTTAAGTCGGATAGAAAAACGTACAAATATTTCAATGTTTCTATATTTTAGGTACAATAATCTTTTAACTAGAGAAATATTTTTAATTCGTCTAACTAGAGAACAATTTTGTTTAATTTTAAAATTTATTATTATATTCATCGATATTATGAAACAATGTTAATAAACAGCGCGAAAGTTCGATGATATTGAAAGCTTCATTGCAATACAGTATTAATAACAATTTTGATGATTTTTTTTATAAATCATTGACAGAAACATGAGTCATGTAGGAAAAGATATCGTAGCTTTGTGATTGCTTTATTAATTACACTTGATGAATGAAAGCAACAATTAATCGTTTCTTGGCATTTCTATTTCTACAAATAAAATTATACATAATCTATAACATATAAAAACAAAAATAACAAGATTCGCCAAAATAATACATAAATTTTTTGTAAGCGATGCACATATAACTATCCCCAAATTTTTAGATATTATTTACTCAAAGCATAATTAAATGTGTGCCCATAATATATCACGATTTAAATTGATAGCTCAATTGATTCTGAAAATATAGTACTCTAATGTATAATAGACGTATCTCATTGTAAGCCCACAGAATTATGAATGACAGTCAGCAGCGGCCTGACCTACATCTTTTTTAGGAAATACGTATATTTAGTAGTAGTGAAGTAGTGCTAGTAAGAAAATGCTGACTCTGTCTGTCATTGACCAGCGCACTATCAACGAGCTAGTGATTGGTCACTAACGCGGTGCGAGTGAGAGGTTTGAGCATGCGAGGGAGTCAGCGACAGAGAATTATTGAAAAATTCGGGTTTCTTCAAACAACGATATCTCAACAGCGAAAAGCCGAATTAAAATGAAATTGAAATGGAAAGCGCTTTGCAGAGGAAGATGTACTCTTTTTGACGTCTCTAATTATTTGAAGATCTTCATTTGTTTTCCAACAGTAATCGTTTAGACTTTTGGTAGTTTCAGTAGATCGAAGATTTAATAGATGTCACTCCCGTATTTAAGGTTTGCTGGAATAAATGTGCATACTTTTTGAACAATGTCGTTTATAATCGTATTATTAATAGTTTCTATATTCATTACGATGAAAAACTATGTGTGTTCTGTAAAATTTTAAATAAACATTAGAGATAATAAAATTCTTAATTATTCTTTTATTCCTTCACTTTTCGCGAGAGCTAACTATCGATATTTGCCGTATAAGAAGAAAACTTGTGAAGTTTGGGAAAATTGGACGAATAAAATGCTAAGTAGCATTATTGCATAATTTTATGAAAATAATAATTTCAAACTGGAATACTAACTTAATATTAAAAATATAAGATATCTATTCGATGTTTATCAAAAGACGAGAGCTGTTTAACCAATCTTGAATTACCAATCATTATATTGTCCACGTATCGATCTAACAAGTATATTCTCAATTATATACCTTGAAATTGGGATTTCCACACATCGCGCCTATCTGAGCAAAGCTAATTGCAGCGAGCGAACGCGTATAGTGGATCGATACTTTTGCATTATACATTCAGCAAGCAGCAACCCTCTGTCATGTTAGCGCGCAATGGCCGGCGAGCGGTCAATTGTCGAACGAGGAGACCAATTAAAATCGGGAGTTGATCGTGTCCGACAAAAAGCGTCGTGTTTCAAAAACTAAAGCCGAAACAGTCACGATGTTGTCGTTCACCGGGGTACATAATCAAGAGAAGTGGGATGACGAGAACGTTTTGGAGAATATCAAGTTTATCGTGCTGCACGAACGAAAAGTGGACCACGTAAGTATCCAAGATCATGGGTTTCCAGCATCCGTTAGCCGGATGATGGGCTACGCTCAATCAGCGTGGGAATCATGTTCAGTGACCCTGAGAACGAAATTTATGAGCACGATACCGTGGCAAAGGACGCCTTTGCCCGACAGTGAAAAATCAAGGAATGCTAATGGACCTGCCTTATCCTTTGATATCTAACCCTTGCTCGTCGTTTTAGTACCTGTCGCGTTCGCTTCGACTAGTCGATTTACTGAAAAATTAATCCCCATTATCAAGGGAAGTACGTGTAAACAACAGGCTTTATATCTACTCGTTAGAACTATTTAATACCTTCAGCGTAACAAGGAATGTGCTAGCTATACAATTTAGCCTTCGCCATTATACCTTTTCTCTTGATGAAAACTTTCGAATACAATATCTCGTGCTAACTAATCTAGTCTAGTGTTAAATCGAACAGTGTACGTTTCCTGTGGCGACACAGTTACAATCCAAGTATCAACGTAGTAGAAAGGTTATTTTGTTCTTTGAAAATAGCGTCGCCTGACGCTATCTTAGACTGGGGCTGAATAAAGTGCAGGATTATCGCGTCGAGACTAGATCGAAGAGCTAGCGGGCGCAACTTATCGTGCATTAAACAAGAGCACAGACTCGGCTGGGAACGATTCGGTGAGACCATTCGACGGGTTGGCTATGTTAATGAACTGGATCGAGATAATCGCGTGCAGCACTCGTAGTTTACGGCTACGGTAACGCGGCAGGAAGTGCTAACCCATGGCTACTGGGTGACAGGACATGCTTTCGTGATATCGACCCGTGGACCGAGATTTCTCTATTCGCATACTGTAAAAAATCTTTCTGCTATTTCTAGATGCGTATAAGTACTTCGTCCTTCAGACGATGGCATTGCTTGTCGAGATACGATCTCCATTTAGACTCGATTACCGTGGACAGTATTTCAGAGATGTATTTTAATGAAGGTGTTCTGTAAATTAATTAATAGAATAGGTATAATATATTGTATATAAATACATTACAAAACCGTCGTTAAATCTTTCATTATTTTAAGCAAGTTTCTTCACATGTATATAAATATATAAATAAATATACATAAAACAGATGAAGAAACTTGCTTAAAATAGTATAAGGTTTGTTTTGGAAGAATATTATATTCAATATGCATAATTGTTCAAGGCATGTTATATAATAACGTGATTATTTATATTGGTATTCTGTATATTATTTTTTGTTCAATCTGTTTAAAAAATACATATTAAAACATTTGTAAATATGTAAAAAATATAAAAATAAAGTTCTGGAAAAAGAAACATTGACGTTTCACATAGTAGTGTTCTTTTTTCTTTTTGAAGATAGTAATCCGATGTCTTTCTCAGCTCTGTATAAATACGCACTGAACAAACAAACGTATCAAAATACATGAACGTTAAATACTATTGAATACACGTCGAATAAACAGACGTATCAAGTTTTCTATCGAAACTAAAAATCGCGGGGATAGTTGGCAGAAGGATAATTATTAATGAAAGATATGAATATAAAGATATGAATTGCGATACAGCCACGAACATTCGCTATTTGTTCATTCACTTCATTCGTTCGTTCGCGTGTACGATCGATCACCGGGGAATTAAACAACAACGTGTAAGATATAAATTGCGTAAGAAATTGGAAAGTAGTTTCTGTTAGAACAAAATAATATCTCAGGGGAGCAACGGTAACCACGACGGATCATCAGTCATCGTACATCATCTTCTATAAGGAAGCCACCTATAAGATATCAACTGCGAGCCATTTGTCAAAAGTCGAAACGGTCCTATCGAAATGTCTCTCCAGAATTATCTGGTTACGACGTCAGACCCAGGGAATTCCGGACAATCTGTCCCGCTCGAATTATCCGACATTAACCTCCGGATTATTGATCCCTCGATTTCGATGATCATGTTCGTTACTTCGTCGATCTTGAAATAATTTTCAACAGGGACCGCGGCTTATCTTCTGATGAGCCCGAAGTTTTTATGGATTAAGGTAGACATAATGACGTGGGAATCTCCCATTATTGCCTTCGATGCAATTTATTTCCTGACTAAAAATAAAGCTGAAGCATGGGAAGAAATAATTGTATGCATTAAGCAAATTTGAAAGGAATAAGTTTATGAAAAAGTGTTCTTCGTTAAATAAGGCTTTAGTTTTTTGGTTTCTGATTTTTATAATAGGATTTAATATACATATATCAGAAGAAGTTAAGTTACTTCTGATGTTTTTCTGTAATCTTCGTTTCTTTAAGCTATACTTACTTTTTTATGGTATTTCTAGTTATTTTTAGTTTCGTGGAAACATCTAACAGAACTTTTATGTTTGTGATTCATATCATTTACCTACATGGGATAAACGCTATAGTCGAAAAGAATTTCTAGCATAATTTGTGAATGTGTAAAAAAGGTTTTAGTCTTAGGAATAAGTTTTCAGGGTATTATCATCCAACAAGAAATAATTTTACTTGCTACTATAAATTTGTAGTATGAGATAACATCTATTGATTGAATATTCATTTGTGATTACAATACCACTCTAGAAAGTATATCAAAAAAAGACTTAATTGTGTTTCTCTTTTAGTTTCAATATTCTCGGAAAGCAAAATATTATTCTTTAACAGTTTAAACGAAGAAAACGCGACACAATAATTTTAATCGTCAAACAAATATGGCAGTAGAAATTAAAAAAATGTATCAAGAATCCACACCGCGATTATTGAGAAGAACAAACAAATAAGAATGTTTGATTAAATGTATTGTTTAACTTTAATTTGCGTTAAAATTGAAGGATCGATTTAATTATCCTATTCATTGTTTACGAAATAACAGTACATAACAGTAATTTTGCCTGAAAATTCGATTCAATCATACTTAGATTAATTACCACATTCTTGCCCTACGCATTATTCAATATTCATTTCGAAATATACAATATCAACTTCTCAAATGAATGCTGCGAAACTGGATTTCGCAGTGTTCATCGTAGCATGAAGTTGCCAAAATGAATTAACAACAACAAATCAGAATATCGGAGAGCGAATTGTAAAATTTAATACAGAATATACGTTTCTCAATAAATATACAGAAGTACATACAACTCCATTTACTACATAACTGAAAGAAGTATTCACTACATAATTCGTTTAAAAGATATACACAGTTGCTAAATGCGATTCTAAAGCAAATAGAAATTGCTACAACAGAAGATTCTTCTTCATGAGTTTAGATTATTTTCTTTTCTTTACTTATTTACATTTTGGAACAAACCTGATCTTCCAGTATTAGAATCTGGTTCTATTTGTTAAAAATATAATAAATAATTATTCTTGAAACATAAAAAATGTCTTCCTCCAATGTCTAATTAAATTTTGTTTGACGATTGAGTTACGAATAGAATGAAAATTATATTATTTGTAAATTCTCAATGATATCGAAAATCTTGCATTAGAATTCCAATAATTCTTCATGTATAAATTTTAGTATAGCTCCTATCCTACCACCATCGAAATCGATAGGTCTCAAAAATGCAAATAAAACAATTCAAATTATAAAGATTTAAAAGTCGATATCACGGTTCCGCTCTGTGTACAATTACGTAGGACATTAACAAGAGCATTCGAAAACCTAAGAGCACGTAAGATAACAGAGATAAAGATAACAAGGGAACTCGTTATCGATAATGATAATATTTTGCTTGCACGCGACTAGCAGCGTAAAACGAGTCACGGCGCTAGAATAAATTCACATTTTATTCAAACAAAGACCAACGGTAAAAAATTAACCACAAGAAAATCCACAAAATAAAATCCCTCCTCTATATACAATCACACTGTCCTCTCAAATATTATGAGATGCTTATTCAGCAGCCCCCTGGTATTAACGCATTAAGTTATTGCTCTCACTCTTACAACGTCACATACATAATCCTACTCCGGGAGACAATTGTAGTTCGTCGCGTCGTTCTTTCGTCCTCGCGAAGCCGAAGCTAAGATGGTCGAGCCGGTGAAAAGCGGAAAGCTCGAACAAAGTGTGCGCCAGCCACGAGGCCGAGGAGAAGTAGCCCCGGTGTAAGTAGCGGCTGGATTCTCGGCTGTTGGAACGGGCAAAGGGGGTCGAGTGGATGACTGACTGGAATGACGGGGTTGGCTAGTTCAGGTTCAGTTGGCTGGGGTTAGGTTGGGTGTCACCCAACGTAGCCAGAAGCCTGGGCAACAGGGAAAAAAGATGGGAAAGGAAAAGAGACGGGAGAAGAGACGCGAAGTCCGTGGTATGAAAGACGCCTTGGAAGGCAGAAATAAAGCAAGCAAGGGTGAAGGGGGAAGAGGAGAAAGGAAGAAGAGAGTCTGTTGTGAAGACGGAGGCCCACATTCCCGGGGGGCGGTCGAGCATACCGCAGGATGGGAGCAACTTTCCGCTTCGATCTGCTCGGTTATATCGGGGCAACGCGTGGTGTCACGTAAACCCAAAGAAAACACCTCCTCGTCTTTCTTCTTTTCGAGCTTTCGAGACGCTTCGCCGTTCCGCAGTTACACTGGCTATCCGCCGAGTATTTTCCACTCGCATTCTTCGCGGCCAATAGCTGGCATCGTTCACGCCGTCGCTATACTTCGTCGATAGGTGGGAATAAAAAGAGGGACCGTGGCGGAGGGATCCCGGAACGAATCGGACAGATGAAGGAAATTCTTGATCCCCCTTCGATTTCGTTCAACTGCATTGATTGTGCGCTGTATCGTAGAGATAACAGGAAGTCTCGCGATAAATATTTA
Source organism: Bombus vosnesenskii (assembly GCF_011952255.1). Taxonomy (NCBI): domain Eukaryota; kingdom Metazoa; phylum Arthropoda; class Insecta; order Hymenoptera; family Apidae; genus Bombus; species Bombus vosnesenskii. The sequence continues at coordinate 1,681,509 of NW_022882923.1, forward strand.
TTGGATGAGCCATTTCGCTTTCCTATCGAAATAGATCTCTACAGTATCTTTGTGATGCCTTCTCTTCTAGAATTATAAACAATAACATCTTTCCGCAGCATTTTATTTTGTTGATATTAACCTCGATGATACGCGTGTCAAATTTGCATAAGAATTCTTGCACGAGAATTTTAATTTTATTTTGCGATTGTTTAGCATTATGCGTAACATTCGACATGCTTTTGTTCCCAAAAAGCCATCTTCTGAAAATTCAATGAACGATCAAGAATTGAATCAACGAATCTAATTTAGAACAGAGATAGAGCAACAATTCCAGTATGCTCGACTTAGCAGTGAAATAATCTTTACTTAGACTTCAATACTCTTTCGTATTTTCATATATGTTTTCAAATTACTCTCAAACTTGATCAATATGATAGTCGAATGTCATAGAAACTAATGAAATTTCGAAATGTATCGTATAACGTACATATTATATTCATAAAAAATGCCTACAAGCGTTCGAATGCTTAGATCAGCCTGTGTATCTTCTGCGTTACAGGTGGTCCTACTATTATTTCCCTATTACAGTTGAAATGTGACAAAGTGTTACAAACGCAGTCGAAGGAACAGCAAATCCGTATTTGAAATACGAACATTTCAATCAGCCGATCCCCTGGCATTTGTTCCACCTCCCTCGAACATCCTCCCGTTGAAATCCGTTATTTCTTCAATTCATCAATCGAATTAATCTTCCTCGATCGACAACGGCAGTCAAACAGGATTCCCAGGATAAAGTGGAAGTCGTTTAGTTAGAAAAGTGCTTTCGGATATTATTCCATCGTAGTAATCCAAGAGGGCGTACGAAATCCGACGGAACTGTTCCCAGTCAGTGAACACGCGGAAACCTTTTTGAATAAGGATCGCATGGTTGAAACTCGGAGGATACTTGAAGCTCGCCAGTGCAGCGAGAAGTTGGACGGATTGGCTGTTGGAACGACGCCTGGGAGACGGAAGCAGACGTTTCGATGTGGAGTAAACGAAGAAGAGAAACGAACGAACGAACGAAGGTATGGGAAAGGCATAAGTAGAGGAAGAAGAGGTCTGCTGCTCCTGGAGATTCACGAACCTTGAAATGAGAAAACGTTTGGGTTTCAACCTTCCGTTTCGGCGTTACGTTTCCCGAGCCTCTAATTAAAGAAGAAACCTAATAAGTTCGTGGCAAACAACGGGAAATATTTACGCGCGGTTGAATCGTTCGGGTTTCGTTGTAATCCTGTATCTCATCCGCCCGTCTTTCTACCTGCACAGGATGCTGTATTAAAGTAATCTTGTTCCATCTGTGTTCAAACGGTTTGACATATATATATATATATACAGGGTGGTTGGTAACTGGTGGTACAAATGGAAAGGGGATGATTCTACGCGAAAAAAGAAGTCGAAAATATAGAATAAAAATTTTTTTTATTTTTCTTTTTTTTTTAAATTTTTTCCATCGGGACAACGATCTGCAGTGAGATCCGTTATAACGTACCGCACGCGTACCGAGCGAAAATTCAAAGTCGATTTTCTCGAAAACAAAGCCTCAAACGAAAAATTTTTATTCCATATTTTCGACTTCTTTTTTCGCGTAGAATCAGCCCGTTTCCGCTTGTACCACCAATTACCAACCACCCTGTGTATATATGTACCAGAATTACGTACATAAACATACATATACATTATATTACATATCAATGAAAATACCACTGTCGCATATACTTACTATTTATAATAATATAACTTATACATAATAAAGATTTTTGGATTTAGTTAAGTACCTATATCATTCTTAACAAGTAAAGTCAGTGAATGTAACAGGAAATTATATACGACTTTCAATTATCCTTATTATTTTCTTATTATGAATTCTCGACACATTTTATCAGGTCTTTCGTTATACGACGCATTATTACCAAATCTATTTTATTTTTTAGCTTCATTCATTCGAAAAGGTATGAGATATCCTCGTGGTATCTAAGTACTTTTACATTTTCTATGGGCAAAATTCGATCATTGCATACATCATAAATTTAATTATCCTCAGGAGCATGAAGAAAATAGCAGTAATACAAATATTATCGTACAATAAAAATCACGTTTATGAATCGTTTTAAAACCGGAGAAAACGACCTAGAGGTAGTCGAAGAACGAGAAAAGTTTGCCATAAAGTGCTGTTGTCTATGAGGCGGAAATAATAACGTTATTAAAAGGCAGTTTCCTATGTGCGATGGTGTGTATAGGTCAAGATCCAATTATCCTAATGGTCTGTGGAAATTTGCGAAACTACATTAGTTCTCGCAAGTACTTGGTTAACTTTTGACTGATTTTGAAAATGCCCTTCTGCATTTTCTATCTTGAATATTTTCAGCTACTCAAAATAGCAGGATTTTTATTGTCTTAATAACGAATGATTACTTATTATTGAACAAGAAAAAAGAAGAATAAAAGTACATTTTAATTAGCCATAATCACAATTGCAATCTCTAAATGAACATATTTGTTCCAAGTTTGGTTGTTTCATAAAATTTATTCATTTAAAAACATGGTTCAAATCAATCGAATCGGAGATTTCAAAAAATACAATTCATTATAATTCATCGTCAGAAAATTATACACTCATAGAATCATATTATAAAGATATCTGAATATTTCATAAAATTCCTTAATAAAGAATAAAACAATATCATTGAACATCTTTCACATCAAAATACACATATATGTCATACTTATTACACTTTTAGAATTATTTAATTAACTTTTGATCGGTCAATGTTGAGTTGTAAGAATATTCATCTCCCTGATTTCTGGTTATTCGTGGCTGGGATTTCACATGTCTATAACTGATAACGGTGCCAGTTGCGCGCGTCAATTATGAATATATCGTGGATCTCGCGGAACAAACTCGTAAAGGTCGCCACGTAGTTACGATAGGCTGTTCGATTAAAATGGCCATTGTCGCGAATTAACCACCACTTAAACCATTTTTCCCCATTTCTCGTCGTATCGCCGCGCTGTTATCTTTCTGTAATATCGGCTGGCTATGTTTCAGTTGCTTTTGCGCGGTTTCACCCGCGGTTGATAAAACGCACACCGAGCTACCGTTAACGAGCTACAGAAACTTTTGTTTCTCCGGGCTTACAGGCGCAATTTAAAGTTAAACTTGCAATTATTTACGCAGCACGTGTGCCCGGTAACTTAACCGTCACTCTTGCTGTGTCGTTGTTGTTGTTCGACGAAACGTATTTGAAATGAAGATAATTAATACTTTAAGCTTTTCGTTCGGGGTCGAAGAATTTTCTCGGAAGCTGTTCTCTTGCGCCGGCTGATTTCCCACGGGATACTAATCCTATTGTGGACGGCTAACTTTTTGTTGGATACCTTCAACTAACCTAATATACTTCTAACCGGCGGTTGTGTTGAAAAATATCCGTGGGAATCATTGTCGCGGGATTTTCATCGTTGAAGAAAGAAACCAATGGTTGTTATTGAAACGAAGGAATTAGTATGATTATGATGTAGACTTATAACTAAATTCTCTTGTTACAATGACAATGAATGATATTTCGAAAAGAATAAAGATAATATTAATAACAAATGATATTAATTAATGTAGTGTATTAAAATATTAAAAGAAGGGTAAGACCAAAGAAATCAAACTAAAAAAGATATATAAAAGATATATCGTTCAATTTTATCCACATACTTCGCGATACGAGATATTAAAAACCACTTTGATAATTTTAATCTTAACTAGGACCCTTTAATAACGTGCTAATACACTTTCCCATAAGTCCTCTGCATGGTATATGAAGGGTAATGTAATAGAGCGCAGGGGTTATCCAGGAACAATCCATCGAATCGCTTGTAAAACCCAATTTAGCAACATAAACGTGATTCAGTTAGACGCGAGCTCACGAGCGTGTTGCTTTAAACGAGTTGCGGTTGCGAGTTATGATCGTTGCAAGTTCACGCTTCTTCACGGCGTCCTTCCCTCGGCCAGCGAATTATGCAAATACGAGAGCAGTCGCCGTCTAGCACGACAGCGATTCCTCATTCCTTATTTTTCAACCGGATTGTTTGCAGCCGGAAGCTTCCAAACTCGTTTACGATGTCCACGAAACAGAGGAACGCTTTTCGAGTCGTGATAGGCGAAACAAGATCCTCAAAATATACGCGAAGTAGCGAGCAACTTCGCTTTCCTATTCGCGAGCAAGAGCAAGCTATGTGTTGAGTTTTGAATTAAAAATCATCAGACGATGTAATTGAAAGTTTTTTTGCAAGAGGAACAAGCTGAATTACCGTTAAATGGTGGTCATTATATAATAGAATGGAATGTTGCTTTTCCAGTGTGACCAATTTGCATTAGCACCGTGAGGAAACAACTTCGAACATCGGCACAAGGCTCTAATTATCTACGGTAATTATGTAACCATGTATTAACCTGTATTGTTTCACATTTTAATTATAACATAGTTACCTGGCGTTACAGTGATTACAGTCGAATATGTAGATTCGACTCATCTTGCTATGGGAACTAACATACAGGGTATCATAGTTCTTTTTAGTTAAATTTTATATATATGCTCTGTGAGGATATGACTAAGCAAAATTATTACATAAATGCAGATTGTCCAAAACATTATTGTGAAACAATAATAATAATAATAGTGTGAAATAATAATAAGTATTTTTTAGTATTAAAGATTTATTTATGGAGAACATGGGTAGAGCAATATATCAAATAGCCTTCTCTTGATAGGAATAGCAAATATTTTTAATTGGGTCATAGAGATAATGTTCTCTACTAATTGGATTTTTATTACCAATAAATCTTATTTCTATATTGTTAAATTTCATATATATGCTTTACCTTAAATTATTTTAAACTGGTATGAAACTAGTCCTTTTTCTAATTTCGTGACTTAATTTGCATCTTTCATGTAAATACGTATCATACATAAGTATATTGCATAAATATGTGCCGACTTAGATTTCAGATGAACACGAGCAACATGTTCATACTTACTCTGTAACCACAAGTAACCATAAATTGTAAACGTTTTCTTATCTTATATCTCAGTAACTGTAAATATATTACCGTTTGAATATAAAATTCTAATGATTTTATAAATGATCTATCTGCATACAGCATTATCTTTACTTATGTTCATTGAAATGTATAATAGATTTAATGCAGTTTAGCTAAAAGATATTACTTGTATAAATCTAATACTATCGCAAATTATATTTTAATATTTAAAAAGATTAAAATATGAATATTATATTTTTTTATTTCGAATAAATTATTACTGATAAATTATTTAATTGCCATCCAATAATATTTGAATTAATATATGTCATGCAAATAATGTTGAATGATTGCTGTTTTATTACTGGATTAGTTATCATATTGTACAAAACACAATGATAATTATGTTTAATTATTGACACCAAATTAATAAATATCCAAAGCGTATAAACATATAACAATACAATAATATTTTATACATTGTATGATAACGCAAAAGCTTAAAATTGCGTCTCATTTTTTAAATTTCATCTCATTACGGTTTTTACAATCTTCTATTTGAAACGACATAATTACATAATATCTCTTGGAATAAAAAATGTAATTTAAGAACTAGAAAAAATTTTTACCTCTTCTATCCGTCTACATAAACACGTTACATCAAACCACAACGCATAAACGTTGTAATATCCACATTATAAATTTTTCATGGCAATTTTTTTGCTATGAAAAAAAGAACGAATCCCAAACCGGGGAGTATTACAATTCAAAGCACGTTTAATAGGTAACTCAATTTGAGTCGTTTAAACGGTATTCGGGTTAAACAACCGCGAAATAAGAAGTTAGCAGAAACCCGTTGTTCCATCATACAAAAAAATCCAGCTCGCAACGCGTACGATTACATAACACAAAGAGAGGGAGCGCCTTTCTGCCGTGTCTGCCGGCTCTCTACAACAATAACAATCATAAATCGGTTAATTAAACTGTGTCGACGAGCTGGGGAGCCACTCAACTCGTTTCGCACGACATCGAAACAACGACTCTGGAGCCGAGAGGAACGAAACAGAGAAGAAGAGAAAAAACAAAAACAAAAATTCCGTATGGCCGCTTACCTGATCGAGTACAAACTCCAAAACAATCTCTCGTGATCGTTCTGACCTATAACTGGAGCATAAAACCAGCTTGGGTCACGGTGTATATAGGGTGTTACAAAAAGTTGATGCCAAATATAAAAGAAGGTCTTAATAAGCAGGAATCCAAATGTCCATTGCTCTACAGCAATGTATAATATTCTATAAATTGTATATCTCAAAATATTATATTTAATTTGCTATTGTAATTTATTGTAATTTATATGTATTTGTATTGTAACATTTCTTCTATATTTAATCACTTATTCAAAAATATTTTAAGTTTCAGTGCGTTAATATTCCTATACAATCTTCTATTTAAGATAAAATTATTATGTTCAATACACAGGTTCGCGAAAATACTCGAACAGTTGAAAATGCCTTTCGAATATATTACGTGTGTTATACATATACAATAGGAAACATATTGAAATTTCCTCAGCACTGTTATGAGATCCCAGTATCATAATTATATTGGTAAAATTCGAAATAAATCCAAACATATACATATAAGTCACAAAAGTTACTACATGTCATCAATCAATTATCCATCATAATAATACATGTCAACATTCGATAGAATCATATTTGACATTTTTTACGTGCTTAAGATATTGCTACCTTGTGATATGTTATTCATGCTGTAATACTAACTTTTTACTAAACATATGTTTACAATAAATACCTTCTAACTTCTATATACATTATCAGATTAATTTCAAATTGTACCAATATCATCATAATACTCGTGTCTCATTACAGTACCAATGGTATCTCAAAATGTTTTCCACATAACACAACCAATGTGAAAGCAAAAAGTTTTTATGATAAATGTTCAACCATTCTCGTGAGCCAATGTAATAATACTAAAACTAATATTTTGCCCACAAAACGACTTATGAAAATTTTTCTGCTCGTTTTAACAAACATTAAATAGTCCTGAAGTTTGACACCAACTTTCTAAAACATCCTGTATACCCCCCTCAATTTCTGCAACATGGACGTCGTTTAATAAACGGCAACGATATCATTGAACGATATCATGGCCGACGTAAAAGAAATATGCAGCAACGTTCGTTAAGAATAATGCAATTTCCAAGCTCGTCGAACGCAATAATGATATATTGCCGAATGATAACATTCCGTTTCAGCCGTTTGCGGAAGGCTGAACGCTATACGCGTCAGCTAGCGGTGAACTGGGAAGGGGATGCGATTCAGGAGGTGAAAGAGGGTTGGTGTGTGTGTGTGTGTGTGAGAGAGAGAGAGAGAGAGAGAGAAAGAGAGAGGGAGAGAATGAGTCGGGGTATGTGTAGCTCGACCAGGATGGAAGAGAGGCCGGACGGGAAGGGCAGTTGAAAACGGGAGCTCCGTAAACGTGGCAAGCGCCAATGCAGCATAACGACACAACCAAATGGTTCGACCATTACCGCGCCAATATTACCTGCTCAACTGAATTATTGTGTCGAGCGGCCGCGCGAAATATCTGGCATCGATATTGAATCGGTGGCGGTCGCCGCGAGAGCGGCTCATAGAAACGGAGAACGAGGGTGATGAGGATGAGGACAGGTTCGACAGAGAGGTCGCGAACGCGTGAACAGATGAGAAAGGAAGCCAGGAATGGGAGCAGGGGATGGGGCGAGAATTTTTACGAGAACGAATCTCTCAGGCACAAAAGCTCGATTTCACGGAATAACTTTCAATAAATTCAAGCGTTCCGCAGCAATCGAGAATTAACTGATGTAAGTTGCATTGTTATTTTATTATCCTTTCAAGCTTCTAATTGTTGTGGCGTGTTATGGCTGCGGCGTTTTTGCTGAACAACAGTTTCTGATTATCTTTTAGGTCGTACATTTATGTTATTGTAATAGAAATATTAATGATTTCCAGAGCGCTATGTACGAAATTATAATAATAGAAATGTTGTGGATTTTGAATTTCATCGTTTCATATCATAAATAATAGCTACTAACTACAATATTATACGATGTATCGTTAGCTAAAATTACACAAAATTACTACTCGATGTAAGGAGTCATTTATCTATTAGAGAATTTTATTCTTGGGAACGTCGCGCAAGAGCAGACCAGAGAATTCTAATTCTAAATTATATGCATATATGATACCTATAAAATGTAATATATAATAAACCTGATGTCAACATTTTCAAATGTGATAAAAAACACAACAACAAGAAAGTAGGTTAGTTTTCTGGCACTTGTAGTAGGAAATAATTTTGGCGGATTTCGTTAGCCAACAGGCAAACAAACATATCGACGAGCGCGTAACTAACGCAACAGGATATTGTCGTAACTATCGGGGGCGAGCGTAGTCGAAATTGAATCGAGCATCAATTTGGTAAGTTAATTGCGCGTTTTGTCGACGACGGGACCTCCGTCTCAATTATCCGATTTCGTTCAGGGCTTTTCTACAGGCCACTTGATATAACGTTCAGTGGACACGAGTGGATTCCCAGGGAAATGACGGGGCAAACCGAATGAAAATCAGATTATTTGGTGCGTAATCATTTTCCACGGGACAGGGTTAAAGTTATTTGCGATGGTGCAACGAAGCATGCAGGCCGTCCGGTGCATTTACTTCGGATGCTGCGATTCGCGAAATCGCAGTTTATGGACTATGCTCGGGCTCCCGCTAATGTTCATCGAATTCATTTTGTTGACGTCAATCAATTATGCGGCCGCGGATCGCTCCCTGGGGAGCCAAACGATGCAACACTTCGCTTCGCGGATATATTATTACGTGTTGCGTTTTCGATCGTCGATCGTTCACCTACAAGACGGTAATTCATTCATAAGGCTATATACGTACATACGCTACCCACCGGAACATGATTCTTCCTGCGGTCGACGAATTACCGTAACGTTTCCTGTTTAATGCAGACGATGATCGTCAGATTTCGGCAATTTCTATGTAAAATGTGTATAACGGATAATAGAGACAGATAATTACTTTGACGAAAATAAGAAATAAATATACTTGGAAATAAGAATGTATTAAATCAATTCTAAGATATTCCATTCAGAAAGAAATTGTTAAACAATCTATTTGCCAAGCGTATGATTATTTCAAGTATTAATGTAAATAAAGGATAATTATTCCAAATATTAGATTTTTCATATATAATATAATATTTCGTAACACATATACGTATATCCCTCTCCATTAATGTGAAATATTTCTTTTTCAAACAACTTGGTACTGAAATATTTTATCAGATCAATTAATAAGAAAAGGTAGGAATGTAGATTTAGATATCAGATAATACAAGATATTTGCTGTAAAAGCAAATATTGTTTAATGAAATAGAAATTGATAAAAACTGTTGGAAGTCTTTGAGTCTGAATTCATTTGGTTTGCTTTGGTTAAAAAGTAATTTGTAAGTTAAATGAATCGTGCGATTTCATTAGAATGTTATAAACAACTGAGTTCAAAAGATGAACACGATGGAACCTTTTTAAGTTTAGCATCGAATTAATCGTCATTCTGTATATAAATATCAAATCGAAGCGTAATTAGAGATACATAACAGCTTTATGGATTCATTACTTCAATTTACACAATATTTTCTTTGTGAAACATTCTTTTTAACAGATAATTTAAAATGTTGCAAATAGTACACAGCTATTAATACATAGTAGTACACGATAATCAAAGTTGGAATTAACAGTCTATAAACTTATGAGTTTTAATACTGGCATAAAGAATGACTGAATATGCTGAATGTGGATGCATTGGAAATATCTCTGTAAGTAGTCAATAAATTCTTTGGGGTAATAACAGGTGATTTGCTAATAGGTTCTGATAATAAATTTAACGATAAATTTTAGCAATTAACTCTCCTTCTCACTGATATATTATTGAAATAAAATACAAGGTAACATAAATTCCTGGAATGAAGACATTCCTGCGTAGAAGTAAGTAATTTACAATGCTTACTTTGAAGCACTGTAAATAGAACGTGCATAATTTTCCAATTTTTATTTTGTGTAATAATTACGAATTAAATTAACTTCAATTTGTTACAACAACTTTTCCTATACTACACGTATACCCATCATAGTATATAATTTCCAACGTGAAATTATAAAGAATACAACATTAAATTCTCCATCAATGTTGATGTCTAACAAAAAACGCTTCATACTCGAAAGGTTAATCTTATCAACAAGAACATTTCCTAGTCACTTCTGTTAAGTGCTCTAAATTTAGACGTTCAACGCTTTGCAGCCATTGAAACTCGGGTAAGTAATTCGCCTAGGGAAAGTTCTCTCATTGTCAGTCTTGACGGACTCTCTTGAACCTGTCAAATAGCATCAAAGTAGTCAAAGAGCAACCGACACGTCAACTTCAAGGAGGGTTCATAAGTAAAACCAGATCCCTTACAGCCCTCGGCCGGCTGTTGGCCAACTAATGCGATTGTTATTACACGTATTATCTGTCCGTGAGTAATCATGTTTCACATTACCATGGCTCGTTCCTCGATCAAGCTGGAACCTCTGGTGGAATCGGTGCTCGTGGGGCAGCGTTAGAAACGCCCACTCGTACGCAAATCACCGTTCGCAAACATGTGTGCACTCTTTCGACATGTTCGTACGGAAACCGAGAGTGATCCGGCACGGTGTAATACACGGGCACACGATCTCGCCAACGGGCAAGAGAAACGCTGGCTGCCCTGTACGAATAGTTCCTGATCGCTCTACGAATAGTTTACATGGCACGGAGGCGTGGTACAGATGTACACCGGGGATCAGAATAATACGATACGGAATTCATGAAGGAAACCAGGCACCGTTGATAGAGTGGTTTCGTGCTGCGTTACACGCCGCTAGAAGGCTATCATTTAATCGTTCGATGCTCCAATATGAGCTCCCATCGTAAATAAACGCTTTCTTCGAATGTCCCGTTCGATCCTACGATCTAAATCTCGATCCAATCGTTATGGATCGAGCTGCATCCACTCCGGGGACTTTGCGAACGCTAAATCGTGCGATAAGCTCGGCCACATTTCTTAACGTGATTGCGGGCGGTATTACCCACGCTTCTATACGAGATTTCCTTGATTAATGAAGTATCCGACACCTTCTTCTCATGGATTTTATGAGCCTTCGAGTAATATATACCTTCTGTAATATACGCGTATACGCTTTGCTATTGGAGTATGTGTTAAATATTTTATCGCGCACGGTGTGTAATATATAAATAGGTGTCTCTTTTTATACATCTAGTCGTGTTTTAGACGTTTCTGAACTTATATTTGATGAAAATAATTAATTTTATCTTGTCGTATGTAAATTGCGCTTGATTCGTTAAACAATTATTTTATCAGATTGTAGAGTGACAAATCTTATTATGAATCTTAGAAAGTTTAAGTATGTAATAGAATATAGCGAAAAGATATCTTTGCTTTTGTTATTGTAAAGGTTTAAGTATCTCACTTTCGTTCTACCTCCCCTTAATGAACTTTCGTTTTTTCTAATAACTGTAACTTCTTAGACACTTCTTCAATGAACTGATTATTTGGAACTGAAATTAGAAGCAGAATATGTAATAATAAATCGTAAAATTTATTCTAAATTAAAAAATTATCTTCAGTTGATGGTAAAACTAAACTATTAATTAAACGATCTCAGAAAATGTATTTTCATAATTTTATGACATAACTATTATATTTCATGATATATTTTGCATAACAAAGGATTAAAGAATCATACTACAGTGATTAAGTCAAATAAAATTACATATCATAAAAACATTTCAGTTCATTTAAATGTAAAATAGATAATTTGAACTTTTAGATCGAACGTATCTCATATTCAACCAATATATCTATTCTATTACTTTCAGACATTTTGCTTCTCAAGCGAGATAAATGAACAAGCATACCAAAGAATTTTAATGTTCTTAGGAATTTTAATTTTCTTATTAGAATGGAATACCTCCTGAGTAATAAGAAACGGAATTAACATAACTCACGCGTGGCTAAGTGTATTCCTATGTAGATAAAGAGTGTTTCCGGCGATAATTCATAGAACGATACCTAGATTGTTTTTGATCGCAAGAACGAGAACTGACTCAGGAATGTATGCAGCACGTATGTTCGCTTCTCCCCATGGGCGAATACGTGCTTGGAACGTAACCATCTATCGAACATGATATTTTCAATATTCTACTCCCTCGTAACTATTCATAAAGTAAAAACTTTCCCAGCCCTGTGAAATCCCTGTGAAAATGAATAAATTCGGAAATTGATATATTTTTTAAAAGTTTTTAAATTCAAAACGAGACGAAAGTTTCGATTTTCACATCCTGTTTTCTTTTCAACTTTAATTATGTTACAGAGAAGTATGTATATACTGCATGTATGTCTATACTTCAATAAAATTGTATGTAATTATATTTACGTTAGATACCTACGTGTAATTTTAGATTACGGGACAATATTCTGTACAACTAAGATTGATGTTGTGTGAAAAATGCGTGTATCTAAAAAAATCTAAATTGAATAATATAATACAATCAGATGATTTGTAGTTTGTAAAATTCCATCTGATTTATTAACGACGAAATTCACTAATACTAGCAATTTGTGACTTCATAAAATTTCACTGACAGTATTTGTTCAATTGTACAAAAGGTCCCAGAAAATAAATAAATTACTAACAATTCTTGAAGTATCTAACTTCGTCCCAAATTAAGAATACCAATCGACAAACAATATAAAATCTTTATCACACATTTCATCAGTGAAAAAAAAGAAGATGGATCTGGTGAAAGTAGGCATAATACGCAGACTGGTCGATTCAAGCATGCGAGTGGATGGAATAACGAGAAAAGATTACGCTATACAGCGAACTGTGTAATTTGTTTGACTGTAGAGTGCTATTAGGTAGATTAATCATTCAGTCTCGTTTCTTTTTTGCCAGACCTCGTATGTCATTAGTCGGCCGATAGATCATACTGCGAGTAACGATATGCGTTCTGCCTTCCATTTCAACACGCGCAACATGGCTGTATATGCAACTGAACGTGGCGTGTGCACACGCGATTCAAACGCGAATAAATCCTGGATACGGAACGTTACAGTCAAATTCGAATCGCGTGTTTCACCTGTGCAAACACAACTTAAAAAACTAATCCTCCCCGCTGGTAAACGAAAAGAAAGCTATAGACAGGACATGGTGTCTCGTATGGAGAGAGATAGAAAGTATCGGTAGAGGGGGGTCAAGTGAATTTTCATTTTATCCACTGGGAACGATCTATCATTCGACTCTTTCGTCTTTTTCTCGATATCAAATCTCGCGTGGAGAGGTCCCATGGCAAAAAAATACGAGCTTCGGAGCGGCGCCTGCTGGAATCTATATTTGTACGTCAGTGTGGCAGCTTAATTATCTATGCGGAGTTATCGGAGCGGCCTCAAGCAGAAGAGAGAAAGAGAATCGGGGATCGTATTTTCTCGCCGTTACATCCTATTACTATGCCAGAAGAAGCCGAGGCTATAAGGGAGGTAATGGAGTGGTGGTTGTAACAAGATTCAACCGGCTGAAGGAACGAATTCGAGCCGCGACACGGCCCAAGTGGATTTGAAAGAAAAAAAGAAAGAAAAAAAAGGAGGAAAGGAAGGAAGAAGGGAAGGAAGAAAAGTTTTTCGGCTTTCGTCACACAGAGAGAACAGACTTGTTAACAAGACACTCCTCGCACGAATAATTAAGCCGAAACGTCTAATTATGAAAGTCCTTCGTTAGTACCCTTTCCACGTAAAGGGAGTAGATAAGTAGATGCGCGTTCTCGAATTCGAGTAAAAGCCAACCTCGGCCGCCGAGACGACTAACTTGCCCTCTCTGACTCTTGGTAATTTACATTGCTCCAAATTTGGTACGCAAGCAAAGAACGATTTTAAAACAAAGCGTAGTGTCTCAGATTACTCCATATCTGTTGATACGTTGAGGCTTTATCATGAAATTGTTTTTTTTTTCAACACTTAAATATCGTGTTTCAGTTGTTTTCTTGTTGCAATTATTAAGATACGTAGATGTTTCTGGCGAAATTGATATCGAATTTTATTGAGATCGAGATGTGATTAGGTACATATTCTTATTTTATTCTTATCGTCTAATTGTGGTTATTTATGTACAGTACATTTAAATACAAATTAGAGAGTGATTGCTTTAGCGAATCCCTTAGTATTAGCGAATCGTTTAGTTCATATTTTAGAATTCATTGTAAATAAATTATAGTGAAATAAAATGTATTTTATATACAGGATGATAAAAGAAATAATCTAGAACTTGAATAATTAATAATCATTATTGGCGGATATAAAGAGGGTTTAATCGATATGGATTTTGACATCGATTTCTGATATAACATAGATTTCGTGTTTCTTTATACAAGTATTGAAGGAAATTAATTTACTCGTTTACAATAAATAACGTTGCTGAATCACAACAACGAATAGGATATGTGTGTATACCGGATAATATATAACAGGTTAATTTGATAATGTATGGATGTCGATATATAATTTATACGTATTGTATAAGTATTGCAAATTAATAACTTTTAGTTGATATTATTATCATAATTTTCCATTATGATTGAAATACGACAATTGGTTCAGTACAGATAAATAAGAATATTAATTTTCAACTCAGTAGAATATTATATATTTTATCAGAAGTTAATTTTGATGCTTAATTTCGGAATAATCTTATCTCTGCATAGATGTAGGAACGGATAAGGGTAAAATATAATACCTCTAATGAATTAACTTAATCCCATTACGAATGTATTTCTGTTTCTTGATACAAACATACAATCTCCTTATGCAAATGAAAGACGTCAAACGTGACGACGAATGCTTAAAATCTAATTTAGCAAGAGCAATTATACACGACTATCATATGAGAGGAAGTACATTGTTATTTTCTTGGTTTGTTTGCAAAAAGCTGAAGTTTTTTTTATTAAACATATCAATTTATTAAACATTTGAAAATTACTAATTTTAAAATTCATAAACATAATCAAATTGTGTAAATTCTGAGAAATAAAAATCTCCCAAATGAAAATCGAAGTGATAACAATAAAACGAACCAAAATAAAATAAAAAGAAAAAGAGAATCCATCGTTAATAACCTCGCAGTTGGTGCGACGTTAAATCTATACATAAAAAAAAATAAAAATTAATCTTGATTTCTAAATGAAAAGTAAATAAAAAATAAACGATGTAGTATATTCCTTTTCAGATATTAGAGATCAAAAATAATTCCCAGATATAAAGTATTAAAAAATAATATTATATATGTGATAATATAAAATAGTATAATATATAAGATCCCTAAATATAAATTATTATTATTGTATAAATTATTACAGAGTGAATAAAAACACAGACATGTAAATATAACAGTTAAATCAAACAGATTAAAAGTATCGCTTGTACGTGAACTGCTACTGCATACAAGAAATGAATTTTTGTGTAGACGTGTAGCTAGTACAGTTAGTTCTACAGTCTACAACGTTAAATTAATAACGGTGCAGTGGTTTCGATGAGGTTAATGATCTATATGGGGTCGAGTCCAAGGAGCAAGCTTTCGATTGGTGATAAGAGGTTTAAAACTGAGCTAACTATCGATACACCAGGTTCTTTTGTACAGTTCACTTACGTGGGTGGAGCTAGATTAGCTTGTTGTTAATAAGAATTTTTTATATCTTGCCATCTTTCTCGAAAATGTTTAGAGGGTTAAGTGCTGGTATGGTGAGTTAAAGTGCCGTAAGGTGATCTTGTACAGCCTAGGCCTCTACTTGTAATCGTTAGGTCATAAATTTTATTGAGAGTACGATCACCGTTCTATACAGGAAGACTTCCGTATTAGTGAATCAGATGACATACAATATTATTTAAAAATATCTAGACGCGTGTTTACTTCTCATAGTATTTTTATTTAAAAAAATCTGAAATAAATCGAATGACAATAATTTTTTGTATCAATTGTATCATTTTCATAACGATCGTAATTATGTATAATAGAAGAGTATTAGAAGGGACTAAATTGATTTTTAAAAGCTAATATTTTTTCAAGACAATCAATCTGTTAATTTATTATAAGACTGCTAATGTTCATAAAGTTTTATATTCTTATAAACATAATTATGTAATGAATATAAATATACATTAATCTTTCCAATTAAGTGTACAAGCTTTAGTTTGGAAATTTTATATATCATTTTTATATTTTTGTGTATTCAACAAATTTCTCCACATTTAAATTCTCTACGCACGTATAAACTACAATTTATCAATTTAATTTGATCCGCATATATACAGATTACAAAGTTCACCTTTTTCTATACATTCAATCAATTCAATTAATTTTACTTGATTAATTTATTCGTGAATTAATTTAGTTTAATCAATTCACAAGCATTTGAATTACCCATTTCACAGAAGAAATTAGCAGTGAAAACAGGAAAATAGCACAACTGCAGAAGGGAAGAGAGAGAGAAAGAGAAAAAGAGAAAGAAACAACAAAATGGAAAAACGTTTGCTCAAAGGACAGTGGTAGCTCTGCCTGCCTTAATCTCGAAGAAGGAAGTTGGCGCGTACAAAGCAGAACGTTCTCGTGCTCTTGAGCCGAACTCGGAACGTCGAGTCGTACACGTAACACGATTCGTATTTCGTCGTCACAACGAGCTGTGCTTGCTCGATCGGAATGAATTCCATTCGACGAGGACCGAGTAAAGGCGACGACATTTCCGACATATAGGAAGTCGTAGCCGGCTACTTGTGCCCTCCTGCACGCTCCCGTAGCAGTGCCCGAGAAATTCCGACAAGAGGGCTCGTTAAAGATTCACCTACCCCACGTCGACCGTATTAAGGTCAGACGAACCCACTCTACGAATAGTGATTTTCCAAATGCATGTATACGTGTACGTCACATTTACGCTCTTCTACATCCATATTTCAAATGGGGAAGTCCATCTATACAGGGTGTGCCTAAAAATTAATCTACCAGCAAAATCGTTCTGTTTGCTGCTGCAACTGTTTGAGACATTTTTACCGTAGTATACTATAATTGCACATGTGCTCAAATATATACATCACACTTATCCTCTTAATCACTCGTATCTTTTTAAATGAATAAGTTTATCCATATAAAGTGTTTGTAAGAATTAATTATCGCAGTAACTCGTTTTACTTTCTTCAGAGACGAAGGATCGTCACTCGTGATATCTTCATTACATAGACGCTTGATACATAGGTTTTTGCATATTAATATTTGAAGCAGGCAAAGTCTAATTATATAGAATGTTCCCAGAAATCAATCGTTGAAACGAATCGCTGCTATTATTACAGAAGAAACGCTACTGTTTGAGATATTTCGGTTGTACATAATTGTATAGGCACTTGCATATTCGAGGAAAATAGGGTGAGGTCGAAGAAGGAGGCACTGTCGAGAGTCGTGAGTCCAAGGACAAGCGTTTCTGCGCATTTTTTTAGATATTAACGTGGTAACCTAATTACACGTATAGCTGAAAAGTACGTGAAGTCGTGTGATAAATGACAAAAAAGAAAAAAAGAAGGAAAAGCGTTCGCCGCACTCTCGAGAACATCACTTTACACATTACTTGAGCACGCCTCGAGTGTCTTACTTCGTTCCTTCTACAAGATACTTGCCGTGATTGTTTTTTCGGCCTATAACAAAGCAATATTAATACCATTAAAAAGATGGAAATTCATAGAAATATTCCGAAGAACGGTTGTTTTAGAAAAATTTTATAATACAATTGCAAATTATTGCATGATTAAAGATATGACCGCGAAATTTATAGTCGAATAATAGCTAACGTGCTGTCTTTTTCCACGCAATATTAGTTTCAATTGAGTCAAATCATTTGTTTATGACATTATCGAAATATAAATTCATTGCTAGCGGACACCAGTAAATATTGGTAATTAAAACCGAATAATAACACAAAAGATACGTTATAGCTCATAAATCTAATAAATAAGTATTGAAATATTGCTCCTAGCCTAGTAATATGGCTCGTGTATGCAAATAAGCAATCATTCTAACTGGTCACAGTAATTTGTACGATAAGTAGCTTCGAAAATACTAGTTCAACAAATTCTCAACAAAAATGAATCGGAAATCTGGTTTCAGAGGACAAAATAAATTATACGCTCTATATATTCAATCTTCTTATACAGCTTTCTCGTGCATGCGCCGCATATCTTATTAGTCTACTATTAGTATAAAACGACGAGTAGCAACATTCGAGTTAATTGTAAAGTATCATCAATCTTGCATAATATGTTTTATGCCGCGTCCTTTTTTGCACGATTGTCGATTCAGGTTGCTTGTGTCGTGGATGATATACGGCTAGGCTAGAGCATTTGCTGTATATGCTTCAAATATGCATATACCTCACAATAAAATTAAAAATTGAATACTTCTTAAATAATATATGTAATACGATTATTCTTGAACATACGTGTCTGATTACACACGTATCGATTTATACTAATACAATTAAAAGATACAAAACAACATATAAGAATTGAAATGCGTGATTAAATTTAAATTCTCAAAATCTTGATTTACGTCACTATGATTTCCAGATTGTTAATTGTCGGGAATCTCTATCGAAGATCATCGAGTGAAAATATTTCTAAACCCTGTGAATCATTAGAAGGGTAAGGATTAAAATAATCTTGGGGACTTTGTTTGAAGAGCACCCTGTAGATGAACGTGTAGGTTCCAGTGATAGCCGAGAACGCGTCGATAAATTTCTTATGCGCTAGCACCCTAGCACGCGCATACAAGCGACGACCCGTTTATCCATCGATTTATTTACCGCTTTGCAGACATCTCGAGCTTCTTTTTTGGTCACCAAAACGAATGGCCGAGACAGCGACAAAATGAAGGGGGGAAACGAATTTTTAGCGAAGGCTGCCACCACTACATGCGCGAATCCGATGAAATATCGGGAGAAAAGAACAAAGTCGTCGCTGCACGAGAAAAGGAAGAATCACGATGGAAAAGTAATAATCGTACGTTTGCGTTCGATAAAGAGGTAACGTGTAACGAGCCAGAGATTTTCTGTAAAAGCATCTGGAGAGTTCCATTGTCTTCGATACATAGGGAAGATTTAGGGGGAACTCCCTTGGAGAAGTATAATTCACATAGGACAAAAGTAACAACGGAAAAAATTATTCGCGTACGTGGTTCGTATCTTTCAACATCCCGTTTCGAAATGTACGACTGCTTTCAACGAAATAAAGGGTTAAGAGCATTCCTAGTAATTCTTTAGCTTTTTCTTTCCTCTCTTCCAATTTTAGACTAGAGATGAAGCGTTTACATAAATTTAGAAAATTTTAAATGATAAATATTTAGAAATTCTCATACTGAAAGAAAAATTTTGCAGTGGAATATCCATTTATTCTATTTAATAAAATTATTCATAAACTTTAAAATGTTTTAAAGTCTGCTATCAAGATGTATAAATTATTTCTTGAGGAATAATACAAATATTATTTTATTTTATCTCTTTCATTCTTAATTAGAATAGAAAAACGATCCAAAATAAACAATCCCCGGCTGTAACAGGTTAAGAAAATGCACTTATCAAGTTGTTCGTTAAATGAAATTATTCGCGGAATCAGATATTGCATTTTAGTATAAAACATAGTCTTATTTTAATTAACATGCAAGATATAATTCCAATAATCCTGGTGAAGAATTTTTCTCTGTGTTTTTCCATTCAAAAATTAAACAAACATGATGGATTCACCTTCTCTAAGACGATTATAAGGATGTAAAGTCGAGTCAAGCGGTTCAAGTATATAAAACACTCACTTAACAAACATATACTGCATTCAAATGCTAAGATCACCCGACAATCAGCTGATTATATCTACATCTACTTCGTCATCATGGTAAAATATAAATAGTGAAAGATTATCAAATGAAACAGTACATAATATACAACATAATATATATATATATATATATATATATATATATGTTCAGTTTTATACTGATTCGATAAAGAAAGATACGATATCTTCAAATTCTTCCTAAATTCAAAATTTTCAAGATAAACCAGCAGAGGAAACTGACACTACGCGGGTTCATTAACCTTAGCCGCCTAACACGTTAACTTAAAGACAATGAAAGCAAACATAACATGCACGCCTTTCGTACACGCGTTACCAATTAGGGTGTTTAACAAAGCGCTAATATTAACACGTCACATTCAAGACAGTAGACATCTATGTTTGCGTAAAGAGGTGTAAAGAGAGAATCAGCCCAGTCGTATTATAAAGGAAAATAGTTTTCACGATTCTGTTACGGTGAAAAGTCACAGTGTCTTGCGCGACAGTTGCACGGGACGTCTGCCATACGAACAAAGTTCGACGAATTCTGTCTAATTGACCCCCGTACAAAGACAAAGTTTCGCCGAGCGGGGAGACGAAGTTTCAGAACGCTGTCTTCTATTTGACCTCACCACGTCTATCGTTCCGCTGCAGGAAACTGTACAGACAGAATTGGTTTCTTTGGCTTCGAAGAGAGAACACGGCTCTTTGTTAAAACGACACCTGACAGCGTGTGTAATTCTGACAAGGCGAAATTAATTAAATTACCCTCATGTTTGATTCGTTTAATTAAGACTATTTCGAAGTAGTTTCATTGTTATTTCCTCTCTCCTTCTATTTTCTTTTAGCAAATAAGATATGAAAACCAACGAGAAAAATATAGTAAATATTTTTGTTCACTGTCACGACTTGAATGTTATTCTATGGTTAAACACAGAGAATTTTAGTGTAACGTAATTGAAAATGGAAATAACCTGCTCGGTTGAAAAATATCTTTTAAAAATACTATGAGTTTACATAAAGAAGTTTCGCGGGAGTAAAAGATAATATAATTCTTAAGACAAACGATGTTTTAATATTTTCAGTTTTTTTATACTGTGATATTATCAACATTTTGTAGGAGATTTAAAGCCAAATAAAAGGACAATTT
Organism: Bombus vosnesenskii; assembly: GCF_011952255.1. Classification (NCBI taxonomy): domain Eukaryota; kingdom Metazoa; phylum Arthropoda; class Insecta; order Hymenoptera; family Apidae; genus Bombus; species Bombus vosnesenskii. The sequence goes on from NW_022882923.1 coordinate 1,702,733, forward strand.
CAGCAAAATGAGATTGGTTACTGAATTTTAAAGCTGTTTCCCGAAAAAAAAGTAGCAAGTGTGATACATCATGTTCTTCTCTGTATTCTTCATATGTTCCTTCATTGCTTGAAGAAATTTGATCGTTAATACTAATATTGCAATAAAATTACTGTAATTATGTATTGGTTATAATAGTCTTTCTACCATATTAAACTTTATTGTAAATTTTTAAAATTCTTGTGAAAGAATGTGCTTTGCAGCTATTAATCCTCAATTTATCGTGATTAAATTTTATTGAGGTCCTGTGTAAAGATTAACAAAATTAGATTATATTAACTCTAAGTGAAAAGGAAATTGCATTACGAAGGTACTTATTTCGAATATTGTGAAACTATATTAGATTACTGAATTATCAAGCTACTAAAATAAATCTTAAATATATTCATGGTATGTTCAGAGGAGAATACTGTGAAAAGTGGCCAGTAATTCAATTTAATTTATTTATTCTCCAAAATTAAAGGAAGATCAAAGAAATCTCTACGGTGAATCACGCGAGAGACCTTGAAATGAGAGCGCGAACATGAAACCATCGTCAAAAGAGAAACCTACTACATCGTTCTAAAATTACCACTAAGATCACAATGAATGCACTAAAAGAAGACAGTATCCTTTGTAAAGAACTTCGTATACCACATTAATTAATCCCGTTAAATTAGTTCTTCCCTAAACTGAATAAACCGGAAAGAGAAAACCGTGAAGTGAATTAATATTTCGATACGAATTCACGGCAATATTAAATTTAACTGACAGTTTTTTTTCAGAAATTTGTTTATTAAAAAATTCTAATTAAAATTTAGACCTTCATTGTTTTAATAATAAAGTTAGGATATTTTACGTGGAATTTAAAAATTTTAAATATCCAATGTTTTTTTATAATAATAGTACAAAGATCGTTAGAATTATGCAGTTTCCTTATTTTAATAATTCCAAACAATCTTTAATTTTCACTGTACTATTAGAAGTATAAAAAGGGCGTGAGTCTTCTGTCGAAACTCTCGTATGACTTTTTATAAATTGAAATTTATTACAATAAAATCTATAAGATAAAATTGCAATAAATCAAAGTAAAATTCTTCTATTTTCATATTTTTCTGCCATCGAATGGATTAACAGGAAATCTAAAAATCTTGGTAGTAAATTTTATTTTAAACGCATACTGCAATTCATATGTGATTTCCTCTTATCGCTTTGTCCGAAACCAGTATTGCCACAGAGACAAACTATTAATCGATTTAATAGTTTCAACTTGGTCTAGATTGAGACGTTGGCGGCAGCTGGCGATAATTAAATCTCGTGCAACTCTCGAAAGACTGAAATTGACATTTCATTACCTAGGAAACGTTCCTCGATCGCTCGGATACAAATTACAATAATATCAATGATATTATTCGTATAATCGCAATGCATTAAACCATATAAATAGTAATACTCGTTAATATATTAAGCCAATATGGTTATAAATGCTAACATGAAATTTTATTATTCAATATGCTTCTTCACTATTTATTTGTTTGTCTGGTCGATGATGAATATTAATATAAAAATTTTATTAACACGTGCAATCAATTTAAATACAGAGGACAAAGAAAATGATATTATTTTGTAAACTACATTTATGCAGAAATATCCTATAAAAAGAGAAGATACAAATATTCCTGAAACGGAATCAACATTCAAAGTAGGATTTGTATCATATTAAAGTCAGCCAAAAACAGTACTGATGTATAAAAATGCGTCTCAAAGGACAAAGAGAAAGTCCAAGAATCGTATCTAAAAACTTCCAATTTCCAAGGAAGATTTCGCCATAAACAGTCAGTTTCGCCGCAAAATTCCGTTGAACTTGTACCATTCTGTTTCCACAGGAAAGTTCAGATACCCGGAGACTTGCAACCGCAATCACTCCTTAGATTACCTCGGCTTGAGCAGTTTATAATTTTGTCCCGCAATGGATACGAACGTTTTCTTTCTCTACCTCTTTCACTGATTCTCCCTCTCCATCTTGCCTCGCCCTTTTCTGTTTTAGCTTATAGCCGGTTGCGCTAAGCACATTGTTATTGGGTATCAACAAGAACGATCTAAACATCAGACTTCTGGCAAACCATTCGTTTTAACGACTAGAAATGGTGTCCAGTTTGCTAACGTGACAAGTTAGAGTACCCAGAAAGTTCTAGTTATTTAAAATTATTTTAAATGGAATTTTTATACGAAAATATCGTATAAATTGACTTTTAATGTTTGCTTAAGAAATTATATGTTTTTAGATTTTAAATAACGTTTATATGTCCGAGAAATACAGTAGACTTCACATATCCGGATATGCATTTATGGAAAATTGAAATTTATATCTGTGGGAACATTTACAGAATGCAATAAATATAAAAGAAATATAAAAAATAATATGCAAAATACAATATTCGTTATAGGATATAACAAGCGAAAAGAATCTCTATTTAAGTTTCATTCACTCAGTTTTATTCATAAAAATATAAATTTATCATTAAAGTTTCAACATGACAGAAAATTCCTTTTTATAATAGAGTGTGGTGCTCTGAAATATATTTATTAGAGTTTCTATAACGTTTAAGTCACAATAGAAAGCTCAAAGGAGGTTGGAAAATCACTGAATGAAATTTGCATTTGGAGGAAGGTGTCAAGGTCACGGAAGTTGTTTCATTACCACAAAACTTTCATGTTCCTGCTAGCTACGTGCACTTCTAACGTCTTGCGTAACAGTAATTGATGCATCATAAACACAATATGGCTCTACTCCAATTGTAACCCGTGGGAACAGTTTCCGGCTATATAATATTCCACGTAGCAAGTCTACGGGTCACTTGCGGCATAGCCTGCGACCACTGACTTCTCATATAACTAACCTTTTCGCGGATTTCGACTCCCTCAATGTACATATAATAATCTCATATTTTAGGTTCAAGTGAAATTGTCACAATATCATCATCCAACATATCAAGAGATCTGTGGATTATTTTTAATTTCAAATAAATATGTAGTTCAATTAAAAGCTTCGCTTTACTAACTATTATTAACTTCTAATCCAAAATTTTATATTTCAATCTTGCTCATGATTGATCAAACAAAGAAGACTTTTAATATTCTAAGAAAATGTTCAGCGAAGAATAGGAATGAGCAGCTACACACAAATAGCAATTGTTTTGCATTTTTTTCAAGCTTGAGATATTTTTTAATGCTAAAAAATAGAATTAAATCTAGAAAATAACTGAAAAAAATATAGCAAAACTATTTGGATATACAATCACACTTAAATAGCAACACTTAATTAGTACTAAATTATACCTTCTAATAGTTCACAAAAATTATACAGCTTTTAATATTTCACAAAGTTCAAGGCTTGTCAAAGCTTTAAGGTTTTTGGAAATTTTGTATGACGTTATATTCTTCTATAAACATCTTTGGAGCAACGAAAAGTTCACTGTCCTAACCTTTCGCTTATGTGATCGACTTATTGTCCTTTCTACATAAGAGTAGTTTCTCGTGTATAAGCCGAGTATAATATGATCCAGAAAATGGGCAGAAATGATCAGAATGCGTGAAGTTCGTGCATGATAACGTGTTTTAGGGGATGGATTAGATCGACACGCTGTCTTATTTATACACGCCCACGTAGGCGAATACCAGTTCATGGACCAGCTTCTACGTTCTATCGATAGCGGCTGCTTGAATTATGGTACCACCCACCAGCAGCTTTCGACCGCATAAATTATTCAATAGCAGGCCGCACACCTGTAATGGAGCAAATCAGTTTCGCGTAAAAGTGACGGTCACGGTTGCAATTATTTCACACGGATCTTGCTCTGCGATTCCACGAAAGAACCTGAAGTGTTGCACGCAATTAATAAGCCGACCTGTCTATAGCGTTTTCGTTTTATTGCAATCCCATTAATGCGTCCTATACGTTCCCGAGCAAAATTGAATCGCGTTTATCTTCGGCTCGTTTCCACCGTTCACGCTTCTGTGTTCCCATTATTGCGCGTTCGTTTCAAATTGCCATTTCATAACTGTTTTTCGGTCTCATTACTGCGTTTATCACGCGACAAACTTGTGGCAACTGGCATTCCAAGGTCGAATTTGTTCGAAAGCTATTAAGAGAAATTTGAAAACACGAAATGATTTATGATATTGTTACATTATTCCTATCAGTTTCAATTCAATCATGCATTTTTATTGTTACAAGAAATGTGTATTTCGGATATTGGAGAAAAATATTAAGGAATCGTATATATGAATACTTCTATGTTTCAATTTTATGATAAAGTTCCTCTTGAAATATTAGGTTAATTTAAAGAACAACCATTTAATTGGTTTTAACTAACATTTAAATTCTTCAATGAAATAAAACAATTTCATTTAAAAGGGTATATTTATATCAATCCTTCTGAGTAGATTTTTGACTGATGATTAATAGACATCAAAACTTCATATTTCAAAATATAATTATAGTCTTGAAGTATTTTCAACTCTTTATTTCAAACAAATATTTATATTTATATTCAATATTTGAAATATTCGTAAAATCTAATCTTCAAATATTTTCATTGAAAACTTTCAGTCCATTTTTACTTTCCTTCCCTCGTATCACAACAATATCAAAGATTTAATTTTCCATTCTATTAGTAATTATAATAACGACGTATGAAGTCCTCGCATACAGCGGGAGGAACAATTTCTTATCTCGAAAATATGATGTTGTTCTCAACGAGCAGAATCGAAAGGAAGGGAGGGCGATTGAAAACCGCAGAGCAAAGTTATCGCGGCCGAAAATTGCAACGCGTTACGTTCGGTCAGCTCGCAACACGAATTAATAGGAATCCAACGTGGCACATTTATTTTTGCCAGCCGGGCGAAATGTTACTCGGAAAACAATTCCGTGTCTGGCGTGCTTGCTCGCTCACGAGGTAGCGGTAATTTTTTTTTTCGCTGGTTACCTCCCGCTACAAGTAAAACGGCGATCGACCGCGAATGCGCGTGTAATCGGTGACGGGCGTCTCACGTGGTGTTTTGCCCGCAGCCGAGCGAGCAGAATCGCGAGGGCTTTCACAGACACATCGAGCGAAACCAAAAGAGAGAAATAAAGACAGAGAGAAAGACAGCACGAGCGCTGTGAGAGCTGGTACGCATTCAATTTGCATCCGATAAATAAAAGGCGCGATTAACGACGGTCCATAGCGATGGACGATGAAGGGTGTAAACGAGAGAATCCGCAAAACCCATGTTCCAACAACAACGACTGCGGCTACAAGAAGTGACCGCAACTTCAATCCTATCCGACTTCATTTCCATCCCACTTGAACCCAGCGTTCGCTTCTTCTTCTCTTTCATGGACACGCCCTTCCTGGTTCAGCCCACGACGTACCCTGCGGTGGTGAGAGATGCCAAGGTTGAGTTTATTATGATTATAAGGAGAACGGAGGTGAGACTCACGACTCTCAAGACCGGCTTCCCTTCGATCCTCCTTTTTTTCTTCGTTCAACGTTCTTACTTCTCAATGCCGCGTAGTATGATAAAATGGATGTCTGACCGAAAAAATCATGGGACATCGTGCAGATTAACATCGTCTAGCGCTTTACCATTCAAGTTACTACGTATATTCATTTGCTCACGTAGAAGCACTCTCTTACGAGAAATCCTGTATAAATAGTCGGCGAATGTATCAGATACAGTGTAGTACCTAAGTTTTGCAATAAAAAGATTACAATTTGACGATATTTTCGAATAGATGGATTAAGGAGATCGTTAATTTTTAAATGCACGTAACTTGGATTTTTAAGTAAAACTATATGGTTTGTTGCAAATTGATTAACATTTCGCTGCTTGCTAGTTCTAATTTAGTTCTTTCGTTACGGTAAAAATTAAACGTTATATTTTGCAGCCATTTTTTATATTTAATTTTTAAATTGATTTGTAAACGCTTTACACAAGAACGTGGCTTATTACTTAATTACTTCTACTATATTATACTACATCTATAGGCTATCTATGAACTGCAGAAGATGTATCGAAGAAGAGAGCGACTCTATGTGAAAAAATAAATATGGTAGAGTATTTAAACGTTAAACAACATTAGTTTGCCAATATTAACATTTCATGTCTTTTCGCGGTCGCATAACCATTTTAACACTATGTGTTCTTTTCTTTATTTCGAAAACGTGTCATCGCTTGGCTATCGAGAGCATATCAGCGCCGATCTTCCCTGCTCTTACGTATTCTTTTCAGGCTGTGTCCCTCTAGTCCCGTTTGCCTTTCTATTCCACAGTTATCCGAAGTGAGCTTTCGACTGTGTGGCGCTAATCGTGAGAGGCGGCGCGAGATTCCGTGGAATCAAGGGTGAGGATGCGCCGCGACCACAGCTACTTCTTTCAATGAACGCTGCAGGCCTGCCGTCTGCGGTTCCGCTTTCAATGAGAACGCCCCGTAAAAACTTTTAAGTACTCCTTCCACGTTGCCGGAGGGAGAAGAAGGAATCGCGAACGGACTTTACCTTAGGAAGACGGTAGGCAGTTAGCAGACTCAAAGAGTAAACCTCAATCGAAAGGTGCAGAGAGGAGGGGAATGATGGCCAAACCGGAAACTGGCTTCAAGTTCTTACTGTCTGCTTTCACTACTTTTCGGTTCGTGCAAAAGCATCCAGCCGTGTACTTTAATTAAATCGTTGAGACTAGAGCCACGCCATGCATTTCGTAGACGGTCTTGTACCGCCGGACCGCGGAACTTCTTCGAGGCGAATAATTGTGTACGAAATTAAACGGGATCGTTTCCGTGGCAATTGAGACCAAGCTTCTTTGAAGTAACATGTATTGAAGATTTCTTATTGTTAGCCAATGTAGTGTTTGGAGAAGTTTCACAATTATCGCAATGAATACAATCCTGTATCGTATAAAAGAGATTTAGTACAATGAGGAGGAGACTTTTTCATTGGTAATTATATAGCTAGATCGTTTTTGGTCGTATAATAATCTTGTTATCTATTGTACAGTAAATCATTATTAATATCACTTGAGAAACTGAAACTATTCATTTCGTCTGAAATACTTTCTCGTTCATTCATTTATTTTGTCCCTTATAGCTACCTTAAACTTTCTAGAAGGTTAGGTACTTTCCTAGATACTTTCTGAACTTTGAGATTCTTAATCAATTGTCATTTTATCGTCAATAATCAATTTGTCATCACGTTATAAATTACAAAAGGGCTTTTTAATGCTGCTGTGGCTCATAATTGATTGATATACAGAAAATGCAAAATGTCTCATCAACAGTCTCTGATGGTGAGAAAGAAACACAAGATGTCTCGTCATCCATCCGTAATCAGATTTATCCTCTATCCGTTCTCTCTTAACAAGAACGGCTCGTGATGAACCAAGAATAAAAGACTTATGGCGAAATAGCATAAAACGTTATGAGTAAATAAGAGTATATCTTCATTTTAAAAGGTCATTTGCTTATCTTTCGATTCCTTTGTAAGATTCATTGCAACAAACTGGCTAGAATAATAAATAATAACAGTAGAAATGAAGAAAAACATTCAAAGATTTACTTCAATTTTTAATTTCAAATCGCAATATATATTAATGAAAATTTTTCTAGAGAAAGATAGTTTCAAAAACATTTATATTTTAAACGTAGATATTCAAATGCCTAGATTTTTCTTAGAACAGTTCGTCTTCGGGAAAATGTTCCATTTCGAAATTTATATCACTGTTTATTTTACTTTCAATTCAAATTCTTCGCCTCTCTTCTCCTCAAATTGAAATTATTCAGTGCTTAACTTTCAAACTTCCACTCCTTATTCCCTTTAGCCATTCATTGAACCTTTAAGTTCCTGAATATGTACTTGCTTCATAGATGTACTTTCGTGTATGTGTGCACAGACTTTTATATTTTCCATTCTGTTTCCTTAAGTGAAACTTTGCGGCTGTATGTAAGAAACCTCTCTAGTGTAAAAGCCAATATTTCCAGCAAATTTGAACAATCATAAAAACAAATTTGAAATAGAAAAGCAAGTGAGTTCCATTTATGAAACTTTTATCAAATTTATCTCTACTCTAGCGACGAGTGAAATGCCTTCCAAAAGATTTTGAAGCACAGTGATAAAAGAATCGTCGTGTTTACTCAAGTCGATAAATTATTCTACTTAGTAAAATTTTATGGACGTTCAGCGAAACAATGGAATGTTAGAAGACCAACATATACCACATTTCAATACATTTGTCTCAGGATGGGCTACACACTTAACTAAATAAAAATATATAATTCCATTTAAAAGAGACTTTGAAACCGTAAAGAAACCTCCATCTAGAGAAGGTTTGTGTCCGTAGTAAAATGTCTCCTTCAAAGTACACCAACTTATATTTGAAATAAGTAGTTCAGTAGACATTTGCTTGAGAATATCATAATAGAGCATTATACGTATATATTTTACAAAACCAATAATATTGAATACACTGTTGCATCTAACAAGCTTCAGCTATAAATTATAATTTATGCATCCGGTTACAAGAAGGCCAAACACATTCTCTCCAGCTTCGATTCACCTGTTTTCTTCTTACTTACGGTTACCATTCCTGTTCCCATTAACATTCTTAGATTACGAAGCAACAGCGAAATCACAGAGCGCTGTGCACAAAAGACAGATAATCCATGGGCTTTGTGGAGGAAATAACGATTCGATCTGTCATGACGGCTGACGTCTCTCGTTCCTTATCCATTTTGAAGGTTCAAGAAGTTCTAATCCATCGTGCAGCTTCGTTCCTTAATGAAAAACCGTGATTGTGCGCGACCTTGCACAGCACATTGCCATAAAGTCAAAGAATAGCAGGTGCCGAGATCAGAATGATCGTTGTCGCTTTCCATATCGAAATCGTCCGAGGAAAGATTTTGCGAAGGACGCGAAGGACGGCGAACTTAGTAGAACTGGACGTAATAAGACGAGTGATCAAGTGATCGAAGATGACGTTGCGGTTACACCGAAGAAAAATCGGGGACAGAGAAACGAAAGCGGCCCGTAACAGTAACTGGCCATTCTTCTCTTTTTCTGTTTTCTTTACTTTGTCTGCAGACTCATCGTTATAACGAGCCAACAGTATTAACGCGATACATTCGATGCAAGATGCATTATATAGCTCTGATGTAGTGATAGATGAAATATCTAATCAATGGAATCAGAGCATGCAATCCAATACATGTACCATCTTATCATGTGGTGTTTTGTTGGTTTTGTCAAGAATAGTGAGGATAAGGATAAATGTTTCACGCATGTCTTATGGATTGATTAAACAGCATGGAATTGGTCAGTTCGATTGAAATTGAGGAAGTGATAATAGTATTTTAATAGATCACGTTATTTTGCAATTGAAATGAAACGAGGACTTAATAAATTCATTAAACTGTGATATATTAAATATTTAATTCTCTTCATCCTTTTTTCAACAAATACTTTTATTTTTGTAGACGTATCATTTTGCATGTGTCATGTTTAAGCTGTAGATTTTCTTGTTTATATATGATCTTAATTTTACTATTATTAATTTTTATATTGTTAAAGTTTATGGGCATATCTGTTTATATAAATAATAAAAAATCAAAACTATATACAATTGGATATTTTATATATTGTAACCTAATAGCGACTTAAAGTTATAATAATTAACTTTGATAAATCTATCTTTAATTCCAATATTAATATCACTTTGATGCTTCACGAATTCACTATAAATATCTCATTACTTCACCTTTCAACCACCAGGGAAAGTTCGCTCAAAACCAGGCAATGGCCATTCATTTTCTCCCTCGTTCCTGTTTTCAATTTCCGGTGGTAGAGAGCTCGTCAAGACCGAGGAGCGGGATGAATCTGTGGCTTGCTACAGACACCTGCGGGATTTTGACAAACGTGTATCACGGCCAGTAGCAGTTTATCGATCCTGTCCTAATAAGACACAGCAGAGCAAAATGAGGCAAAGCTCCGTATGTACAACAGCCACACAGTGTAGACACCGACAGGGCACAGAAAAAGCGTGTGATAGAGAGAGAGAGGAAGATGAGGATAGATCTGATTAACGCGCCGTCTTGTCCCATCCACCTACCCACGTCTTCGAGGCTTGATTGGGGGCGATAAGCAGTTTATGAAGCAGCTCGGCCAAGAATAATAGATTAGCAAAAGACTGAGGCGTGAGACGATGTTAAAGGAAGAGGAAGAGACGGAGGATGAAGGAGAAAGGGCGGTCAGGGTCTATGGGGAGGAGAATGCAGTAAACAATGATGGGTAGCCTCCCGCGTTCAGTAACTGCCGCGATACTCTAACATGGGAACTCATTACGGGGTCTCGCGTGAGCGCATCCACCTATACTTGATTGCATTATAATATGGTCTGATCCCTCCCTGATCGTCAAGTGATTCTATTGCTAGAAGCTACATCGATGCGATCGATAATCTCTTTATACGTATTTGTTCGATATCGTTTCAGAATAAACAACATATTGGATCGAATTTTAATAAGGAATTGGTTAACAGGGAATGGACATTTAACAGATCGTTGATAAATGTAATATATTTCCTTTTACACGTCCCTTTCTCTTTTTTATTTTTATTAGTGTTATATTTCTTAATTATTTTTATAAAAATATAAATATGAATTTAGTATTATTAGTCATGAACTTAGTATTATCTGTCCCTCAAGGAATGGATTTATGAAAATTGGTCTATGGAAATAAGTAACTTATAGTGAGACAAGATATAAGAGGTATATCAAGAATCTAAATCATATGACATTGGTTTAAAATTAATTAAAGTCAAAATTGATCCTTCTACTATATCGAATTTTTATATTCTTGGAATAAAATCGGAACGAGAAATCATATTTTATACCTTTCTTGGACTTGGAAGGCTTCTATAACAATTTTTAAGGAGAAAAATACGCAGATGACGTAAGAGATGTAGCAAGGTAAACTCCCTTTGAAGGATGCGGCTGGCGCGGATATGTTGATTCGCATACGTATAGTGGTACAGTGTATTATATGATGACATAGCACGGATATTTTCTGTTTTACAGCAATGCTAGAATTCTTCTTATGTCGGACTAGATTAATGCGGTGCAGATTAAGTTCTGGAGCTTAAGAAAATTTTCCAAGATTACATCCGTTATTACGGCATAAGAAGCTGGTTAATGTTGCTTTATACGTCAGAAATAGGTATTAGAGGAGATGATTACTTCCTGCGAGAATGTGTTGATTCCTCAGGCCTTTGATGACGAGGTAGAAGGGAAAGAAAAAATTCGTGAAGAGAGAAAAATACTATAAGTGGCTCCACCCAGTAATAACAATGATCTAAGCACTCTGGATATTATTTAAAATCTATTAGACTGGTTGATAGGCGTCTGTACATTTTATTTGAAAATAAATAAGAAATAACAAGTTGGCGTAATAAATGATGTGTTTCAACTAATTCATCTGTATATTAAAAATAAATTGCAGAAAATAATTTGATTTTATATCAAGATTAGATGAACACGTAAGTTTCCAAGTAAGTTTTTAATCTAGATGACACCTTTAAATAAAATAAGCAATGCGGAGATTCAAATGTTACGTTTTGAAAACAATTTAATTATAAAACAATAAAACTAGCAACAGATTAATTTACAACAGAAGTATCTATATACTTTCAAAACTGTTCTTATTTCAGCTATCTTTGAATAAGGCACTACATAATCTGCGCATTTGAGACACTGTAAGACAATTTGTTCTTGGACATAACAGAATTATAATGACTATACTTTGAAGAATTTTTATTTCTGAATCTATTTATCTAAATAAAAAGTCAGATAGAAAATTATCTCACTTGACAGCCAAATAATGAATTAATAGAAAAATATCATTTTCATGTTTAAACGAATTAACATATACATAATTATATATTGTTTAAACAATATCCAAATCTGGTTGAAACTAACGAAAGCTGACAGATAATTCTCCTGAAATAAGTTAATCGCATCTTATAATTGTTTCCTGTTTAAAGTTTCAATTAAAATAGTGTAACGATACAAAATACGATAAAGTGCACATTAAATATCAAGTAAATGCGGCATAGTAGCGCTTCGAGAGAAATTTGTACCTTCCTCTTAACAAACAACGGTCTGAAATTGGAAAATTATAGCGAACAAGGAACGTCAAACAATTTTACCGTGCATAATAACGTAACCACTTTAATGCATTTTGTTATCCAAGAGCGCGGGCAGAGACTAAAGTGTCGTTTAACATTCGTCGCTGGAGGCCAGAGGCAGTTAGAGGCCAGGACCTTGGGCGAAGGAGCTCCGCCGACAAATTATGAGTAATAGCTGTAGAATTGAAAGCTACAGAATATTTTGCGGTAATCTGGCGTCGAAGGAAATAGAATCCATCACGGAGGTGTCTACGAGGAACTCATAACCACGTAGCCAAGGTAAGATAGTGGATTGCATGCGAAATACTCGCGTTTGTCGAGGAATTGCCGCACAGTGAAACAAATAAGGAGAGGGAGAGGATGAGCGGGTGGTTTGCTCGAAAGAAAAGGCGTGATAAAGAAAAGGGCCAATGTACGGGGTGGCCTCGATGCATCTTCGTGTACGCGACAGCAGAAGAAGAAGAGAAGATGAGGGAAAAAAGGAGCAATGAAGAGAAGAAAAAGGTAGAAGGAATCGAGTGGGAGAAAAGGAGCCCACGAGCGTGCTTTTCTTGTCGCCTCCATTCACGTGTCATCAGTCACGCGAGTAATGAGTGTCGGAAATACAAGGTTTCTTGAGTCAAACGGGGCTTTGCCCTTCTCTCTCGTTTACTCTATTCCCTCTATCGCGCAGCCGACTGCTCCCCTTTCTCCGTATTTATCTCCCTCCCGTTCTATCCTTCTGCCAGGCGAACTTCTCCACGCTATTTATTATGGTCTGTACGTGCATACGTGCGCGGAAAGTAAAGCGCACGTCTTCGGGACGACATCAACGTACCACGGGGTATACGTACCTACGTACAGGGAAGATGTTCGTCATATCTCGCGTAAGGATCTACTTGGGATGACTTCACCCGCTGCGTACTCATTCGTGCTTGACATAGCGACGCCTACTGAAAGACAAATGGTTAGATGAACGAACGGATACGAATAGTCACAGTGTAGACTATTTTCGCGACAGCTACCAACGTTCGAGATAAATGACGAGACAGTTTCGAGAATCGAGTGACTGCGAATCTGTACCTCCACCGTGCGTTGGCAATGCCACAGAATCTACATGTGCATTCATAACGTTAATGATAGTCGAACGTAACGTTGATGTTGCAACATGGACTGATATATGTATCAAGTTTCGATAAAAGTATTTTGCAATTAACGAGAAATGTTAATATCGATGCTTCCATTGATTAATAGACTGTGAATATCCATGCATTTGAATGCGTACATAAAAATATACAAAAATACTTCGAAAGCTTCAAAGCAAAACGTGAGGAGTTGAACGAATTTTTATTTAGGTTCTGTTTCTGTGGTTTTAAATTCACAGAAATACGAATTTGCATAAATATCCGCAACATACTGATAAAGATGAATTCTAATTAATAAAAATTGTTTTTTATATTGTGGAGTGAAAAATAAATAAGGGTTCGCATAATGGAAATAGAAATTCATGATTTGTATTGTAGTTCGTTTCACTTGGGCTGACCAATCAAGTCTTAATCTACTTTATCAAACCCCTCGGGTTAATTCTTAATTGTTATAGTGTTTGTTGACAAGTATGGAGAAATTTATTCTATGTTATTAATCAAGATCTAAAATTTAGTTATTTATTTCATCTCCTTGTAATAAATGAATTCGCTTTTATAAGTCATTTGTTTCTTAAAAGTCGAACATAAATCATATACCTGGATAATCAAATCTAAAAGTTTTACAAAAAACAGAGTCGATCGATTTAGCTTCTTAAAGATACATATATGAAAGAAAGAAATTTCCTAATTAAAAATTAACCAATGTATTATTCTTCCTACATTAATTTCCATATTAACATAAATCTGGCAACGAATATATACTTAATAAAATAAACAGGAAATAGCTCCGTAGCATAATTGCTTTACTCGTTTCACTGAAATCCTTCATATTCAGCATTATTTATAGATACTTAAACAGTTCGTATTAGTTTTATTGAATCGTTAAATATACTCGAAATGGATATAGAACGTACATCATAACGACTACAGTGAAAATTCCTAGAATAAAATATGATTGATATCCCTCAGTTTATGAAGACGAACAAGGTCATCTCAAAAGTCAAGTACAATTTATATTCTAGTTTTGATACGATTATTGATAAGCATTTCCGAAAAACAGTAGTCCATCATTTGTCGATTTAAGCGTGAACACGATCGCTCCTTGACAGTGATTGAGAATCGAGTTCGACCAAAATTGAATTAACATGGACGTGGCATTTATCATTTATGATTAGTTGCGAGATTTGCACGTGAAATGTTTTGAATTCCATGCAAGTACATCTTCTTATACAGGATGCTATATATATCACTTCCACTATTAGCGATTTATGAAAGAAGACGTAATATAAAATAATTTAGCTAGTTCTTATTTGTAGTCGCCAAAAATTCTTATATACATGAGTTGTATATATATGAGTCGTTCAGATGTGATACTGATCAAATCCATAAACTGAAATCACGATTACAAACATAACTTTCCAAACATTTGCAACTTATAATTATTTATACCACGTACATACGATAAATAAATTTATAACAATAAGTCATTTGTTTTTCCAGATATTGAATATTAATTGTCCACTTGAACAATGAATCTAAGGAATCCGTAGAAACTGCCGTTGGTCAGTTTGATTTCTGAAAGTCTCGCACACGAATTAACTATAATCGCGTAAAGATCTGGATATATATCCATCTGACCTAATTTTATCGTCAATCCAATTTCTTATCTCTGCTTACAAAAAAATTTTCGATATTTTATCGTGAGTACGTATAAGCGAGGATTTGGATAATTTTGGTAAAAAGAAACCTATGATCTGTATCGAAGGTAATGTGCAATGTGTATTGCATCCACCTGGTGGTTCGATATCAAATCTTTCGTCCGTTAATAACGTCGAACGACAAGCCTTCCCTGTTCGAAGAAGGCCAGAGAGAGCGAGTTCTTTGTTATCTTCGAGGAGAAGGCTATATCCGGCTAGTATCGGCTGAAGCAGTACGTGCTTCATTGTTACGGAATAAAATTTCATCGAGCGGACATTCCGTGCACCGGTTCGAGGATCAGCTTCTCCGGAATTCCATTTCGTTGGCCGAGAAACTAAGGATCTCTTCCTGCGTTCGTTAATAAAGAGTACTTTTATAACGATGTTTCATTACGCGGCGCGCACCCCATCGTTCCTTTCCTCCGGTAAGCAATTTCCCATCTATTATATCCTTTTCGGCGCGATGGTGTTAAAATTGCCGCGAGACTCTTCGCTTTAAATTACCTTCTTGCAAGAACGACAAGGAGGGCCATCAGGAGCGAAAGGACGGTCTCGAGTGTCATATCGAGTCGAGAGAATCGAGGATTCTTCGAGGCAAAGTACCACTTTATATCTCCTCCTGTCGCTCGTTGCAGTCTACTTGCCCGAACGCAATTCCGCTACCTGACTATTCCTATGGAAAAGAACAAAAAATCGCCCGATTCCAATGGATATAAAGTTATCCTCATGAACGACTTTCTTGTATCATCACTGTTTCGATATTAGTCGTAGCGACTGTGGCTGCAGCTGTACGGAGTCACACTAACTTCCTACGAGTTCTTTCACGTAGTAACTTACTAATAATACTAGCAAACTGACAAGTTACAAGTTATTAATTATAGACTAGCATTGTTTACGATAAACATTTTCATTGAATTAAACGTGTACTAAGTCGGTTGTAAAAAGGTACAAATTCAACAGTGAATGATCATATCTTTGTTTACAACTTCTTTACAGAGAATGCCTCTTAGTTGCGGCCTCTTAGTTTATCATTACGTGTTTCATTACTATCGCTATTTATTACAATGGTATGTTATTAAGCGATCGACAAAATTTTGTATTCATGAGCGATGCGAGAACTATATTAATTATACGTGTAATTGAAGCCTCGTGAAAAATGAATTTCAATGTTAAACGCAACGGGCATATTAATATGCTGCTTGAAGCGACTTCCACGTCGATCTGTCCGCGGATACCGACTGAATAATTCAAAGTCTTCTAAATATTTCCGGAAGGCACTTTCACGGCTTTAAAATATTCCTCGTGAATCCCCTTATTTCCACGAGACTTCCTTTAAAATTCGTACAGGACGATGTATTCAGAGAGAAAACTTTGCATCTTTCAATTGATAATGAATAAAGGAAATTCACCTGTGATGTAATTCCAATAACGTTTTTGAAATGTAATCACTGTTTGGAATACTGTGGTTGCTCAGAATCTAAACTTCTTATGTAGAAGAAGGATTCGATCGGAAAGAAAGAAAAAATAGAACGTATCCTATTAATCATGATCTTATTATTTATTATGATCCTGCTTTTTATAATGTTCTTCGCTATGTTTTGTATTTTTAATTGCAAAATTGTATTAGTCAGAATATTGTATATTTAATAAAATATTTAAAAATAAGTGTTCTTCTTGTCTAATTTTTATTAATAATTTCACTAATTTTTATTTTGGTAAAAATACAATATCGAACAGCGTTAAACGTACATGTACGGTAATCTGCAAAGAAATCTTAATGACTGGCTCCGGGGTTAGTCTTTAGTATAATAATCCTAAACGTTTCAAGGTAGATGCTATTCCAGGCACCTAAATAAATGCTTTCGGAAATGAAGAAAAAATTCCAGAACTTTTTTTATTTTTCCCGCAGAGTTTTATATAATAATAGTCTTTTCATCTTATATCTTTTCATAGACTTTTATCGTAGAGATTACTAGTCGCTGCTAAATAAAATATTTCGCTAATATTTTAATGTATACCTAACTTAACTGATCAAGTAGATCGTCGAGAACTGATCAAAAAGATCATATCGATTTACTATGAAAAATAACAATATTTGCCCGGCTTCTCTGAAAGAATCATCCAATAACATAACGTTGATTTATTAAAATAATTTACAGCAAAAAATGATCTTACTCCCTGCATGACTTTCGAATATTATAATGCTTCTCGTACAATTCATATCTTTCTAGTTTACTGAAATACTAGCAAAAAATAGCAGCGCTCCTTTTACAAGCTCCTTCTTCTTAACACACGAAGCAGCAAGAATAAAATAGATTGTGATTTCTCAAGAAAATTACGATTCACGGTTCGAAGAGTAGTAATAAAGGGACAAAAAGAATACGAAGGGCAGCGTAAAGTGACAAGAAATTCAGTGATACACGAAACGCGATCCTTTAACACAAAGCGTCGTGTATTTTGCATAGGAACGTTTAACCTAGCTGTCATCGTGAAGGTTACACGAGGATTTTCGCGAAGGTAAATACGAGAAGAGTACGCAACAAAATCCTTGGGCGCTTTTAATGAGGTCAGATTAATTACCGCGACGTATTATTAAATGCTGGTGGTGGCACCTCGGTAGTTTGAAGAGTGCGACTGGCGCCGCGAGCTATAATAACGGATAATTAAGAGTAAAAACAAAAGCAGGCTGGTTTTCACTATTCGACCCGGCTCGATGGAACGTCCCATGAAACGGATCGAGAAAATGAACAGGGCTGGGCTGCGCGATTCCGAATTATGATAACTGTAACGACGATCGTCCGGCCAATCGTATCTGAGCAACTAATCGCACCAACAAGGCCAAAAAGTACAACGTGCTTAATTAGCAGGCCGGTTATCGGGTCGAACGCGAGCACCTAACGTCAAACTGGTAACGAGCTACCGGGGGATGCCGGCAGCCCATTTAAATTGACTTGCATAACCGCGTTGCCAGAGAAAGAGAAAGACTAAGAGAAAGAGAGAGTGATGATGAAGAGGGAGGGGGGAGAAAGGAAACACGATAGAGAGAGAGAGAGAGAGAGAGGAAGGGGAGAGAGAGGAAGGATGACTTTGCCTCCGCCCCTGGTCCTGGTGGAAAGCCAGTAAAAACACGCATCTATTTCCATATAACAAGTTTATATATTACGCCGTCACCGGCAGCACGTAGTTACATTTGAATACGATGTCCTAAAGCCGAGAGCAAGCGGCGGCTGGTTCAGCAGAGCCAGCAGAGGTACACATAGGTACATCGGCCACGAATTAGGTCCGTGTGCACGGCCGGGCGATGAGCACCCAGCGTCGATTGCACTCCACGAATTGCAAAATGCAACTTGGCACAGCACGAACGCTTAACTTTAGGTAATTAGCGTGGGACGTTGAAGTATTTCGCCGCGCCAAACTGCCAATTACCACGGGCCCTCCTTCGCTTTACGATCGTCACACCCTGGAACGGTTTAAATTTCTTCGGACAGCTCTCAATTTACGACGCTTTTACTGCCCTAATGAATCTCGAGACGCTTCGGAACGTGAATTTTTTTCCCTTTTCCTCCCCTCATTTTTTTTTTTTTGTTTTCTTGTTGAAGTCTCTGTTGCGGGACCTCTATTATCCCAGCGAGCGCAAGTTCTTCCATCAAATCAATAGGGAGACACACATACGTGCACTCACGTTCATAGGTATTAGAATACCTCACCAGTATTTAGTCCAGTCTCATATGAAATAGGATGACTAGATTAAATTATTATCAAGGAAACAATCGATCATGATGTTGCATTCATGCGAGGTTCATGATTTAAAATTTCTAAAAATTATTCGCAAGACTTAGCTACAAGAGCGAATGAACAGTCTTCATCGTATATTTTCGTACGTTAATGGTTTCAATAATTCTCGAATAATTTCTGAGTTTACCTTTATTTTTATAACTATCTTAATACTTATGAAAGGAAGTAGATATACAGCGTGAAGCTATAGGTCGTAGGAATCAACGTCGCTATGGCTTGAAGGTTCCTTGAGAAACACTATTTATAAAAAGTGGATAGTCACAGGCGGAGATGTAATGCGATGGTAATAGATTTTTTTTGCAAATACAGATGTAAAGAAGATTTCGAAGTACCTTCATCTCGCTTTCTTTTTTTCTAAATGAAGCTATGTATGGAGTACTTATGTAGCTGTTTTTTTATAGGTAGCGCCATAATAGCTATCTAGATGGCTTCAACGAGCTATAACGGCAGATGATTTGGGATAATGATTCTGGCATTACAAGTGATGTTGAAAGTGGTGACTGCTTCGTTGAAAAACGTGAAGGTAACCGTAAAATTCCCTCTAAATCCCTACTCATAAAGAAACAATCTCTTGATTTATTGAGCTGCCCAATTGATTTCTCTACATTAAAATGAAATAAATCAGTCGAAGCAAGGTAATCGTCCAGCTTATACTTTTTTATACCGAGCATATTTTTAAAACGTTCTTTTAAACAAATTTAATGTACCTCCACTTGATTTATGATTTAAATGATTATTTATGATAAATATATCCGTTTTTGATAAAACTGATCTTAGATTGTCATCTATTACATCTTTCTTATAACGACATAAAAAAACGGCAAAAAGTGTCTTACTATTAACAATTGATTAAAAAAATTTTTTTCCCACAGTCAAAGAAGAATTTGGTCCTGGAAGAATTAATAATCTATTTTTGCACAAACGCTTTCAATTTTCTCGTTGGTAATAAAATACTGATAGTTTCTAATTTAATCTAATTTATAGTTATTAATTTATCTTAACTTATAATGAAGTAAGTACATAGTACGATTATTCTGTTGTTTTATACATTTCATTTCAACATATCAAATTTCAGATACGAGCTTTGTACGTATTAAATAACAAACTGGGGAATAACAATTTCATGCACAGATATGTAAGAGAGAAAATTAACGATATTTCAGTGAAATATTTTACGGTGTTACAGGTAATTCACATGTTTCTGCTTACTATTTATTTTGAGAAAACAAAGAATTACCATTAGCAACGGAAAATTCTTTTATTTCTCTTTTCACGTTTATTTTTAAAGCAGATATTCCCTACGCTTCGTCTTTTTTATGAAACAAATACCTAAAAAGATTACTCTACCTGGATTTATCATCCGGTACTTATTTTATAAAATCTTATTTATCAAACCTAGATATAATGCATCGCATCAAATATGCACCAAGTCGGATTATCTCTCTGAAGTATCTGAAAACAGGCGATTTAAACCTTAAATACGTTAACCAGAAAAAACTTCGCAATGAGTATAAAACAAATATTAAAACTGGTCGTTAAATAAGAAAAGCCGATGTTATCGAACAAAAAGCTGATTGTTTCATTGCGTAAGCTGCTATTCACTTAAACGTGTTTCACATCCCTTTAAATGTATCAGCACTTTCAATTGCAATAAAACGTGTTAGAAGCACATGTGTATAAAAATCAACATAGAAGCTACACGTAAGGCGGCTTATGGCGCTGGTCCGTAAAGCTGTCGGTAATCACGATCAAAGCGTAATGAATCAAGAAAGGATGTGCTGATGGTACGCAATTGGCTTAGTTCAATTATAAATAACACGACGGTGAATGGGCGAACGAGGAACTAGAAGACGTAATCACATCCGTTACAAGCGGAGGAGACGCGGGCCGAATTAATTATTATGAGGAAATACCTATGCCGCCTTATCGGCGATCGAGAAATTATGGATGGCTTGATTAAATATCTGCACAACGAATGCATAAGGACAACGAAAAACAACGCAGCGGGTTAGAGAGAGGATTCACGAGGCTGGCCGCTGGTTTGCACCAACCACCGGGACAGTAGGGGGGCTGTAGTGGCCGTTCGAGGGTCACGGGTTGTTATTAGCGTTAAAACAAACGGCCGCAACGTAATTATCGGCCCCGTGCCGCAGCAGGTAACAAACGAGGCCGTGCGATAGCGTAAATATTCCCAAAACGAAAAAGCTGAACAAAGAGGGTAAACGAAAGAGATTGGGTTGTATGCACGTGAAGCTTGTGTTGGGTATCGTTCGTTTATGAGCGACGGAGAGCAAAGATCGGAGAGACAGAGGAAGAGAGAGAAAGTGAGAGAGAGAGAGAGAGAGAAGTGGGAGGAGAGAAACGAACAGGATAATCGGAAAATAGATGAAGAAAGAACAAAGGGAAAGGTTGCTTTTGTCGACGGGTCTGGACATTGCCACAATGCCGTAGAGCCATGTTATAGAGAAGTTTCGGCCGACCACCGTGAACAAAGAGTATTTGCACGGCTACTGTGCTTTGTTTGTCGAATATTTTGCCCATAATCGAGACACGAGGAACCGTTTCGACGGAGAAATACGCGCACGGAGGCCAATAGAATTTGCAGAGGCAAAACAGAACTCGCGCCTCTCGCACGCCGCGAATCGCGCGGCTATGATTCGTGGTTAATGTATCATAGCACCGATTCGCGAACAGACAACGCCGCCAACAGAACGCGCGCAAGCGCAATTTGATGTTTATTGTTCGTTTTGTAGCTTCGCGGCTAAAAGCGTTTATTATAACGACAAGGAGGAAATAATCTGGGTGGTGTTGTACAACGATTTTGTCATTAGTCGATGAGCGCAAGTGTTTGTCGGCCATTCTACAATAGCTCCAAACGAAATGGAGCGCAAATTGTAAAGAGAAAATGTTTAATCGTATCGTGTTGTATTGAAAACCGTTCAATAGCTCATTACGGCCTCGAAAAATATTTTGCGAACGACCAGTGCATCGTTTGCTGATTGTTTCAGTTGTGTTAAAAATGTTACATGTATTGATAATACTATAGGTAACAAATGATTAAGAATTGTATGATCGTAAAATTGTGAAGATAGGACTAACAATTAAACGTGTTGTTGTAAGAAATTTATTACTATTTTTATTTTGAAAATAGGATGACGCTTTATTCTTCGCGTTAATTGCGCGTTTTTAATTAAAATGTAATTACAAAAGGTTTCATTTTTATGGAAAGGAAATCTAAAACTTCTTCTCTTACAAGAGTTAATTCTCAATTATTTTCGATTTAATCTTTTAGAAAGATTTTTTTTTTTTAATTTGATGTTGAAACGAGCGCTGAAACGTCGTATAATCCTAACAAAGTTGAAATATAAACGTAAATACTAAAAAATATTTCAAAAACTAACTATTCAATTTCATGGATTACATAGATTTCCAGCATTCAGCAGATTTAAATATTCGCAAATTTAAAATTATTCAATTTTATCTTTAGATATATACTTTGCAAATTATTATGAAATTTCGATAATCATATCCAAACAGATAATTCTTCCATTTCCGTGCAACTATAGTAGCTATACATTAATATAATTTAATTTATCTATAACAGTTCAATTATTGTTAACATAATGATGTATAGTATTAAATGTGTACCTTTCATTTTACTGCCTTTCAAATAATACTATTTGCTTTTTATCGTTCTTCGCTTATCTTTCAAGCCCTACATTAATAGGTTATTACGATCACGTAGAACATAAGCAGTAGATAAAACGCAGCAATTATGTAACACTTTTAAGATATAATTTCAGATAAATATAAATATAGAGATCAAAATGAATAAAAGTTAACATCTTCTGGAGTCTTAATCACCAAGAAAGAGAATCAAAAAGAGAATAAAATTATAATGACAATATAAGATATAAAATATTTCAGTTTCGATTTCTATATAAAACAAGTGGGAAAATTTCGCCGACGACTTAATTCCAGAAATTATTTTTCTATATTTTTAGAATTCATTTTACAGTAACTTGTAAACCAATGTTCGCAAGCTACGCTACAGAAACTATACACGCCCCTTTACTTGAAATTTTTTACCTTAATGAAACGTATTTAATACGCGAATGTAGCTACACTGGCTCCGAAATATTAAATACATGCACGCACCTGTTTCGTATGCATATTTCATGAAACACCAAGGTGAAAGACCATTTATATTTTGAATTGCGCTTTAAACTGAAAAATAATAGAAAATATATTTTTCAGCAGCGCGGTGTATGTATGGTATTGTACAAAAGTCCTAAGCCATTTAGAATGATTTTATAATTACAATTAATTGTATATTTTTATGAAATATGTCTACGGTGGTTACACGGAGACAAATTTTTAGACATTCTCCTTATGATTGTATTTATTCCTAGACCTTTCTGCTTTACAAATTTTTAAAAAATAATTCAATAAATAAAGTCTTGAATTACATATATAGTTATAAATATTATAATGTTTACTCGTTATATTTATTAAAATTGAATTATACTAATTATATAAAAATTGTTTGAAATGCTTGAAGCTTGAAATACCAACAATAAGATAGTAGATTCGTCAAATGATTATTTAACTAGAGCTTCTAAGAAATTTTTCCTATCGAAACGATAAATAACCACACATAATATTACACCAAATTAATCAACATCTTTTTAACAAATTACCAATACTTCTTGAATTCAACACTTCTTAAGAGATAACAATAGATTCAAAATACGACCAAGTATTTTTACATTCATTTATGAAATCAAATTCCGTTTCAGCATAGTACGGTATATACCAACTTGCGTGTGATGCTTTAAATAAGAATCTCATTGAATACAATCATAATCGTTCAACTCTATATTGGCAAACAATCAAACTGGTGGAGAAATCGCCAAGATCGGATTCAAGTCGTGTAGCTCGTTAGCAAAGTTAGATGGTTCGAACATTGGGATCCACCGGTTTAAACCGAATAAGGTTCTGATGCCAGATTATTCAATAAAGCATCTTGTATCAATTGTAAACCATACTCTCTGTGGATTAAATTGATCGGTACGTTAGCGCGCCTTAATGAATCCGTTCGTGACCATTCTCTGATTTCGCGTAATGAATAATACGAAGCTCTCTCTCTCTCGAGCGGTGACGAATATCGTTGGCTATCGATTCGAGATCTACGCTCGATCACGAAAAGCAGTATACCCTCTGCACTACGTGTGCATGCGGAGGCTCCTCCCGGTTCGAAGATAATGAGGATTTTCAAATTACCTTGGGACATCGTTATGATGTTCGGAGAATTAACGATGGGTGGATATCTTCTCCGCGTGGGGAACCGTGCGAACACACATTCCTCGGTATATTAGGTTTAGGTAAGCATGCGAGTTAATCACGTAGACACAAAATGCAATATGCAAAAGAAGAGACAGAGATATCTAAAGATAGAGAAAGGTGAGAAGGGAGAGGAACGAAAGAGAGAGAGAGAGAGAGAGAGAGGGAGATAAAGAGATAAAGGAGATTCTAACTCTCTGTACGATCAACGCTGCGGGAGCAGAGTAGATAGGTGCATCCTCCCGTTCCGAGTAAGAGTCGATAGATTGGACTTACTTCGTCTCTGCCTGTTTATGCTTCTCCTTCTTTTATTTTCTCCCGTCTTTTCCCCTTTCGATTCAGTGATCTTCCCTTTCTCCCGTTCTCGTTCGTCGGGGCAACTGTAGCTCCGTTTTGTGAAGGACTCTCGAAATGAATGGTATAACATTAAGCGTATCGAGGATATAAGGCGGAAATTCTGCGAAGATTCGTTGAATTCTAGCAGAGATTCCCATTGAAAAGTTATAGCTTGGTCTGGGTACCGTGTATATGCGGATGATATAACAAGGATGTAGGGATATAGGATGGTATCGTATTTTAATTAGTTATACGAGAAATGAGATTTCTCGTATTTCCTTTATATATTTGTAACATATATTTGTATATACCTATATTTCAAAATGTATTTATACGTACTTTTAATATTTTGTATAATTGGAGATACTTTATATAAAAAGTATTATACTACTAAAGAGTACTACTTATGATAATAAAGCAAACAACCTGTGCTTCATATAGTCAAGGATACAATAGCTGGTAATATGATTTAACATATATAATCATAATATAACTATTCTTCTATTTTGATATTATCAATCCTAATGCAGGAATTTTTATATAAAAATCGATATTATTAATTTCTAGTATAAGGATTTTCATGGAAAAGCACAATGTACATCTCATAATTCCTTCCCCAACAACCAACTGCTTCATCGCAATGTCCATCATCATTCTAAAATTTCCTATTTCTAGAATCAAAAAAGCATAAAATTGTAAGAAACGCGGAAGAAAGGTCAGAATGATGTGTCAGTTTTCTATTCATGAGCTCTGGAAAGTGAGATCTCGCCACGTGACCGAAATGGCCGATGTCGAATTAGTTACGTAACACGGGTGTGAAAGAAGCGAGTGATTTACGCATCCATGGCAATAGCAGCGCTACGTTTGACTTCACGTTTTACCCCTCAGGCTCCCTTTAGCCCCGCTTCAAGTTCATGGTATCTCTCTCTCGGTATCGTTCCCGTCGAGCGTTCCACAGGAGCGTCACTCCCACTCCGCTACTTCCTCTTCTTCTGGCCGGTTTCTCATAGTTGCGACCTTGCAATGCTGCAGGAAGGCCTGCCGCTCACCGTTCCCCGGGCCTCATAGGTCGGCGTGTTGGACCGTTGCAGCTGCAGCAGAGGAACCAAGACGACGAGTCGATGATAGTATGTAGTGTTGGCCGATGGTGGTAGTGACCGATGGTGGTGGCGGTGGCGGCAGTGGCAACGGCAGCGAGCCACGAGGAGGCAGTTGCAGCAGCGCTGGTTCACCTCGTACTACGAGGACGAGACATTGGCCTACCACGCTCGACCTTGCCAGTTCGTTACTCTTTCCCGCTTCTCTTATGCATTATACGCGGCTATCCGGCTATGTTCGTGCCATCCCTTCCCTTCTGTCCTTCTTTCTACTCGCTCTTCCTTCTTCCCGCTTCGCCGCTTCCATTTAATGCCTCTCCTCTATCTCTTCCCCACTCTATTTCTATCATAGTTGCTTCGCTTCTCTCTAGTCGTCGTACCAACTTTTCTATACCTCGCAACTCTCTCTCTACCATCTTCCCGATCCGGCTTTCTTTTTATATATCCATATAACATACGTACACCTTCCTCCATCTGTCTCTTTCTTCTTTCTTACATCGGTTGAACTGCTCACCGTGGAAGAAAAGCATGCGTAAGCCGCTTCGTCATCATCGCACGGTCTCATTTATCGTGACTACGTTTCCCTCGAGTCACGAAGCACGGATCAGAAGAAGGAATACGATGGGAGTATTACGTTGTCGACGGTGGTCGAGCTCCGTTGCTCCAGCTTCAAGGGGAATACCCTTCGCGACTCGAATTATAATTAATTAACAACAGTCGTGCGCCGCGCCACGGTCCGTGATAATATGTCGGCTGGCTCCATCAAGCTTCGTTAACGCAGCGATTCTCCCAACAACCACGACCGCCACTCTCAGGGACTATAAATTTCGCAAATTACACCGATCGAGCGTTAAAACCAGTTCGAACAGTGAGAATCGGTTTCTTGTCGGGACAAAGTCCTCCGATGTTCTCTTCGACGAACCACATTTTACCAACTTTTTTTTTCCAACCCTGATCGATTAAAAGGGCCGGCACATCGACGCATTTAATTGGCGATGAACGCTCAGAGTATCCAGAGGACAAACCAGCCGCGAATCAGAAAAAGAAAGATTCTCCTTTTACTGCAAACACTCCGTACGTTTGTCATTTTAATCGAATTTTAGAGACAGGAATTTTAATCGATTTTAACGTAATTTGATTTTAGGTGGTCTTTGACTTTTTGATAATGAAGTTTTCTTAACTTTCAAGAATTTGTAAATAATATTTAAGATATTTTTATTCAATTAATATAAAGATTTTGTTATACCGAATCATACATTAATCGCTAAGTATCTAAATTCGTTTTTTGATATACGGTTGCTTTTGAAATATGAAATTTATAGCCGAGAAAAGAATATTATCAGAAGATTCGCTTCCTTTCATAGTTTAATAAAATGTCACGAGTAAGTATAATAAGCGTATAATATTTAAGAAATACAGTGCGTAGATATGTAATTTTCAAATCAATCATTCCCTTCGTGAAAATTTATAACAATAAAATATTGGACTATAGAAACATAAAAAATATAAAATATTTCGGAAGAATATACGAAAAACGAATCTCGATAGTTCAAAATAAATCTCTAAACAATATTGTGTACATCTTCAAAAAAAAAAGTTTCTCAGAAATACAGATGTTGTTTAGGAGACAAGTATATCCATGTACAACCTTATTCACATTTCCATAAAATATGAGTGTACATACTTTCTCTATACGGTCGCTTAAATGCTCAATAGTGGAAGCTGTTAAAGACTCCACGCTAAATATAGCGTGACAATTACAAGGATGAGAAATGTCGACGTGTTAATCGAGGATTGAGTAACACCGTGAAATTTCCAAATGGCTTACCACCTGCAACGCGATGTATTAATGTAAATTAATGGCCGTTCGATTCGATCTCTTAAGACTTGCGGAGACGTCCCGACTTCTTGCTGGTCGGAAATCAGAGAACCGAGAGGGATATTCGAGGTTCAGACCAGGTGGACCAGGGATAGTATTTCTTGCGCATCGAGTTTGATCTGCACGTTCAAGGCGACAGCCGAGGATAATCGAGACGAATGTTTCGTTTAGAAGCGAGTCGATCGAATTCCTGTGGCTTTGAAACGGGGGATACGGAAAGAGAGACGTGGCCGATATGCGGTGAACGATCGAAATTTTTCTTCGGCTCGGACTTAACGGTGACAGGTACCTAGTCCATGTCAAATTGTAAGTCGATATCCGGCCGGCTAGTCTCTGTTCCTCCTTCTTCTTGCGCCAGAGTAACGTAGCATCTATTTCAGAGATATCTGTTGACTGAGAGGATGGATGTTAAAGCGACTCGCTGACTTGAACCGGGTACATTGAACTCAGCTGCCGCGCGCCGCCGCGCTGTAGTGCAACGTCGAACGCATCCTATGCTTATAAACCGTAACGACACGTGGAACTAACGGACTTTGCCTGCAGCCCATCTACACCCGCGGGAGCTGTTGCAGCTCTCTTCCTGTCTCACTCCACCAATGACTTCCGCCAACTTCATTTGGGAGTACGCGTGTACGCGCGAAATTGTGACCTAACATCGTATGATCTAGCCAGCAAAAGTCATTAACTCTCGATGGATGTTGTTATTACAGTCAGGTGCGAAGATGAAACGGAACGCGCCACAGACATCGGATCCTGTCACGCTTCGAACGACTAGCAATGAGCTTTGGCTTGTCTTCATTGCTATTCGGTAGTTAACGATACTGATGAAATGTCTACTTAGATGGGTAATAAACCAGTTTTACGAACAACTGTGCTCACAGCCGTGTGTATATTATATTACATAGAAATCTATCTCCTTCCAAATTGCTGAGAATGACAGTAAAATTACGTCTCGTATTTTAAGATGCGCTATTTTGTGAGCTATGTGCACTCGATAAAGACTTTTATGTATTTTTTCGAGCATCACAGATGGGAGAAATGTATCTGTAGCTTTTAATGCTTTTTATTGCAGTTGGTAATGTTGGTGTGGTAAAAAAGACTTTTGGAGAGGAGTAAATTAGAATTTTCAAAATAGAATAGTAGTAAATTTTGTAGTGTTTATCTTGGAAAAAAAATTAAGATAACGTAAAATAATTATTCTTTCGTTCATATTTCAGGGATATAAATTTCACGTTATGTATGATACAAAATTAAATTCGTCGAATCTTTCTTATCGGTAGACTAAAGTATTAAAAATTGATTTCCTTTCGATAAAGCTATTTTATGACATTCCATGTTCTTTTCCCTCATCCTTCATATTAAAATTAATATACTAATAAGGTAACAAGAAAGGTTGTTAGGTATTTAATATTTTTACCAAAATTATTGAACAACTTATATGTACTTCCATATTTTGTTTCTATCAAAGTATATGCCACTACTTTGGGGTTCCAATTTTATAATAAGTTAATTTAGATATTTACATGAAGCTAATCCATTATGTTGATCCAGACGTCTCAAAACCTTCTATTTTAATATAAGAATAATTGATTGTGAAGGTAACGCACCCAATGTACTCCGGCTCCAGAGCGTCAAACAGAGTTGAACCCGATTTTAATTAAAACTTTCCATCGAGAACGTAAATCTGCGTGGCATTCGCGAAATTAAAACGGACTGTAAATAAACGGTGTAAAGATTTATTCTTCCTTTCAGAAAGCTTGTTTCTTATACCAGGAAACTCGTAAAAGCTTCAATCATTTCAATTGATATCAAAATTTTACAACTTTCTCAATCTAAATTTACATGAATATTTGTTTCGCTGGTACTTGACATTTCCCTATTTTCATCTTCTGAAACATAAACGCAAAAAATCAGACCAATCTGCAGTGTCTTAGAGAAAGCGAACAAAGAGGAGAAAAAAGAGAGAAAAGGAATAAAGCAGATCTGATCATTTGACTGGAAAACTTCTGCAGAATGAAAATTTGATCGATTACTACTAAGCAAATACAGCGAAGCAATGCATCATCGTTTCGAAGTGAACACTTTGATCAATCGTGGTGCAGTCGAGTGTTTCCGCACTCCATCCCGTATCCTCTCTCGGTGTTCCCGATGCACAACAAGTTCAAAGTACTTTTCGAACGCTATCTGCAATTCGAATTTCAATTTAAAATCGAAACCCTAGCAGTTAGGTATTGTTAGACGTAGTAACAAGCATGTGCGATGCCAATGAGGACGACAGCTACTTCCTTGCACCTACTCATTTATACTCATTTATTCTCTCTATACTTAGTTATTCGTTCCATTTTTCCTATTAACCAAGTCGAATCGATCGGACGTATATATCGTAGCGATTAAATTAATAGGATACTGTTAAATCGCAGTTACATATTGAGTTGATATTTCAGAATTGACACGGCAGGTCTCATTAAAACCATTTCAGTCTGAGGTATACTTTCTTCGAAGCTGACCATCTCTGCCCGTAATGGCGGATGTAATGACGAGAGTAAATCTGATATTACAAGGACATTGGCAACCGAGAACACGAAATGTGGAATATTAGAACTATGTTCTAAGTCGACATAGCAAAATTGTAGCGTATAGTGTTCTATGATATACAATTACGTAAATGTTACGAGAAATTTCCTATACTTTTTTTTTTGGAAAACAAAGGTGGTAAAAAATTTCTTTACAGTTAGATGTAAAAGTATAGTAGAAAGATGTGCTTTGGAAAATAAGGTTTCGCTATTAGTATACGGCTGTCAAGTATTAAATTATTAACTTTCTTCTTGGAATCTTTTGAAGAAAATCTCTTAGAAACGTAAATTGTACATATTATATACAGTAAGGTTAAAAAAATATATAATTTATTATACAAAAACATAATATCTCAAATATTTAATATATGAAACGAATAAAATTGATAATAGACATTCCTTAAACGAAGAAATAAAAGAAAATAAAGTAATCTCATGAAAAATCTGAAGAAAAATGAGGATGACGGATTAATGAAATTATTTCCTGGGACACAAAATGTGCGTCCATCGCTAGCCGACTGGAATGAAGAGATTCTCAAAGAAACAAGGGAGATATTGGCTTCTGCCTTCTCCCTTTTGTCCTAAGGGCAAGAACATGAAGTAGATTGATAGACGCATCAAAAAACTGTGATGTCTGTTCACAGACTTCCGACGAGCGCACGAAATGCCTCAATTATGAAGACATATTTTAAGAATACAATTTTATGCCTAATAGGATTTCACTTTTGCCACTAAAAACGAACATTATTGAACCGTTACAAGTAAAATACATTCAATAAAATATTGTATTATTATGTTAAATTATTAACGGACTATGGATGTTCATGAAATTTCATATTATTTGTGAATGTAACCAAACAAATAAAACTTAAAGATTTGTTTCACATATTAAATATTATAGTGTGCTTTTCTTTATTTTTATGCGTTGTATGCGCCCTGTATATTTTTACGCTTTTAATTTTCCCATAGATGGATGAACTAATAATCCGTGGTTAGGAAATTTAAAAGTTATGCACTACAGACCGAAATTTTCGAAACATTACATGTAAACCCGAAAAGAAATTAACTTTTTATACTTTTCCCTATCGTCTCCCTTCAATATTCCTTATCTATTTGATCCATAGTAATCTCGTCCTTTATGTACTCTTTAGGAAGACGGATCACTACTTCAAGGAGATATTAATGTATGAACAGCAGTTATATCCTAGAACGCAATCGGGGTATGGGGTTGTTTGTAGAAGCTACTGTAACCTCGAAGTGGCCTTTGGCACCATGATTATTCCCTTGCTTAGTATTCCAGTCATGTGCTGTAATAGATAACCAGTAAAAGATCTTTATCGAGTAAATTAAGCGATTGATCATTTGGATGAAATCAAGTTATCGGATATATGGTAGTGGCATATCATGGAAAAATAAAACAAAATTATTACCTATATTCGACGCGTTATATATTAGTTAAATTCGAGTTAAATGCAATGTGAATCTTCTAACGCGATTGTACATATAGCTTAAGATACGACTAATCTCGATAAATTGATAATTATGCACGAGTTACATAGATCATTCACGTGAAAGCTTTAAATATAAGATACTAAATTTGATGAGCTTCCATCCATAATAAATACAAATAACTTTCAGTAAGAATTTCTGTTGATCGGATCATCAGTAAGCTTGATAAATTTGAAATCCTGCAAATCTTTATCCGGATAATCGATATTTTACTGTACCCTCGTTAAGTTTTATAATAGTTATAACATTTATTGCTAGTTCTGATCAAAGCAATTTATCTTTATCCAGTGTTTCTGCTGAGCTTCTCAACTATAATCGGATAACGAGTGATACGCCAACTACTTCATTACTCGAGTGTCATAACTTTCGTTGTTATTTGTAATGGCAATAAAATAAATTATTCTATCCATATATGAGTCGCAAACACTATCACATCTCACACATGCAGTAAGTCTACTATTGTATATATGATTCTACTATAGTAAGGAACATCAATCGCCACACGGATGTCTTTTGTTCTACTCCAAGATAACCTGTATATAATTAAATTGGCTCTAACGTCATCATGTTATCGCCGGGGGTATATTACGGTACCTACAAGAGCATCTGACATGTATATTTTGACATTCATTAACGAATATAAAAACAGAAGCACTTCTTTATTTAATAAAGAAGAACAAAATTTTGGCAAGTTCTATTAGAAGACAACTTAACATATGCAATAATGACAAAACGTATCTGTACACCACTATATTTATTATTAGATTTATATGCACACTAGTTAAGTAAGTTCAGCCATTACAAATTTCGTATCACTTAGTAATACTTTCATATTATTATAGAAATTTGATACTATATATGGAACTGAAACGTAGAATCTAATAAAAATGAAACGCTTCATTAGAAAATAAGAGTGTGTACAAATACTTTTTGCAGCTACTATAAATAATATAATCTAGACAGTATGCTGGTTCACAAAAACAAACAGAAATTTATAAGCAATTAAAAAGAAATAAAAAGGGGGAGTATCTCAGGAATTTTTATAAATATTTTTGCAAATCATAATATAAGTAAAACTTTTTAGGTTTTAATAAACACTTCATAGGTTTTAATAGTAGCGAATTAGTATCAATTCAGAGGCCAGAATATACATTCAATAATAAAATTCATCAATTCGTCCATTTTCTCCCATCATAACAATATCCACGATCTACGATATCTTCGACGATAATTTCGAAACGACGCGCTCGATATCATCTAGCGCGTTGTTAGAGTCACGAAGCTACGATGTGATCCAGCAGACAAGAAAGGAAACCGATCTTTCGGACTTGCTTTACCGATTGATTCCCTCTCCATGTCCGCAGCAAAGAGTTACCTGGCCGCCACTTAACGAGTACGTAGACATCACCATCACCGCGCTTTCCGAGGATCACCCAGCTGCTATGACTTATCAAATATATTCGATCGGCCGTCGATTCCCAGACGTTACCCCTGTATTTTCATATACGTGACTCGTTTTGCCCGTGATACTCCCTCTTTTGCATATTCTTCTACACTCGTCGAACGATCTTCTCGTTTTGACGTAATACGCCAACGAAAGGTTAGTATACTACCTATTGAAAAAGTTGATTCCTTCCCGAGAACATTTTCATTTTTCCAAATGATGCTCGAAATTGGTTTAACACTACAACGCTGAATACGACCATCCACTTGCTGTTTTTTATTTCACGTTACTTTGCCGCCCTTAATCTCACAGTCTACGTCTTTATATTGGTACTCCGTGATTCTTCATACCTTCCTTAGAATATCAGACATACAAAATACCGTTTAAATTCTTTTCTGAGTAGTAATATAAGTATATATAAAATGTAGAAGGAAAAAAATATAATTATTACTCAATTTCTCAAAAAACGTATTTACTCCTACCACTAGTCTGTTTGTTGAAAAAAGATCGTAGAAATAATCGTAAATCCCAATATGAATTTGAAAGAATAATGTTTATAGTGTTTTCATCCTTTTTGTTGTTTAATTTATGGAGTTGATCAATGTGACTTGTGCTGTGATTAAATATTAATCTGAAGCCTGACAGTTTAATTGTTATTTTATGTGTGTATATGCCTATAAGTAGTAGTATAAATTACAGTAAAGTATAAAATATCTTGGAAGAAGCCATTAAAAGGGAATAATATCACTGCTCTTAATTTTTTTAATACACGCAGGTATTACATTATGTCTAAATACCTTCGTTCCAAGGAAATTTTCTTTATATAGGAAAAGCAATTCTTTCATTATTTGTAACTACTCATAAATCCCTCATAAAATCTCATTACATCTCTAACAGTAGTTTAAAATAATACGAGTTATTGTAACGTGCGTGTTATCCATTGTCAGTGAAAACGAAGCAAAACGGACAAAAGAAAAAAAAATGAAGAACAAGAAGAATCAGGTACAATAATTAAACCCAGTAATTAGTAACAATTATACGATGGTAATTACGACGGCTATAAAACTATAGCTCAATAAATTTCTGTTACAAAAGCAGTCATATCGTATATCTTAAACTTTTAATTGTAGTTTTAATTGTAGTTTTAGCAAAAACACCAAAATTATATTCACCGCGGAGAAACAGATACTGCAATAAATAGTAGAATTATGGAAAACCGCAAATCGCGGTGAACGAACTGCTGGCGAACTTAATTTATTTCGACGCGTGTATGGCAACAGAAATTAAACGTAATATCCTGGATAAACAATAATCGTACGGTCGAACGCATTACGACGTTTTGATCTGTTCACATTGTGGTCGAAAGTAAATATTCCGCGCGCGACGTTCTATCATTAATAAGCGGAATGCGTCGACGAGCGTGCATTCTGTGGAAGTTGGATGCGGTAGACATGGTAAACTATATAATCCGTCGAACGCGGAAATTTCGCGTTCGATCGCCAAAGTGAATTCGATGTGCACAACTACCCGTGAAAATGTCCGGACGCGCGTCTATCCAGGAACATAATAATTGCGAACCTGGAATGTAATATGTCATAGTAATCCTCAGTTTCGTGCACGGAAAACCTGAATTAAATTCGATTCTATATCCATTCACGTTTTCTATGCTCGTTTAATATACAATTGTTCACGAAGGTATCGAACACTTGTAGATACTTTCTCATGCTGAGATGTTTCTCATGCGAAACATCTTGAGATTTTATTGACACTATAATGACTATTATGATTATGTTGGTAAACTTTGAATCAAATCTGGAAACACACATAGAAACTACAAGATATTTAGTACAAATATATTACAAATATATATATGTCGGGTTGTCATTAGGATTTGAATCACGAAATGTTTGCTTTAAACAATGATCCGGGGTTCAAACGAATCCACGGTCAACGGGAAAACTTTAAACAATTTTATAACACAAAAATACGTTTGCTGAATCACTCGGTAAATTACTCGATGTATCACTTTCCAAGGCAATCTCACGAATCAATATCTGATTAAAATCTTTTTCGTTATCCGACTGCATTTGTTTGTTATATTCTCGCTGGAAACATCGAGAAGGTTCCAAACGTTGTTGCTAGGCAATATCTGTCAAAAGTTTGTTGTATACTCTTTGGAAACATCGAGAAAGATCTAAACGCCGATACTAGGCAATTTCTGTCTTCATCAAGCAAAACGTTTATCCCGTGACCGTGGCTACGTTCAGCGACCAGTTGTCACCTCGAACTCGCTTTCACTTTTCACAAATGTCAAACAATTACAGATGACAATTACTTAATTACAGTTACGATAAAATCTAAGCTAAAGCATTAAAAGGCTTCCTCAAAATTGCATAGGGAAGGCTCCGGTTTTCATTTCATCTCCGACATATATATATATATATATATATATGCCATAGAGATCATAGCAGTTTAAACAGTTAATTATTCAATATATAAATAAGTTTCAATATTCAATGGGATAAAGAGGGATCTTATACAGAAACGACGTACATTTTAATGATGTTCTAATTTGATCAGTTGTTGATTCATGTTCTTAAATAATCATTAAATGGAAGATTTAATTGATTTAGATTTTTTAAAATTTAGTTATGACTGATTAAATGATCATGGTAGAATGTCACAGTCATATCATAACATGTGTGGTATAGAATATTCCAAATGATGTAGATAATTTGTGTATATTACAGTATCTACCAGTGTTTAGATATCATGAATATTATTGTGCAATAAAGTACCTTGATATTACGAGTAAATATATCAACAATTCTAATTTTTCTAATAAGGGGTCCTTAAAATCAAGACGAAAATTACTTATTTATTTATTGCACTCAATCTACCGCATCCACTAAAATATTTTGCAAAGTAGCAAGACTACATACAATAACGAATAATATAGATGTATTTACTATTAACATACGTATTATACAAACAGTTTGCATTAACATCGTCCTGTTTCAGCATTTGCATATTTCTAATATTGCACACATTATCAAGCTTAATATATTCCTCGGTGCATCACCACCACATCTTCATTCTTAAAAATAATATCTATAATGTACTGAATCTCTTTATTATCTTTAATTAAAATCTCTTCATAGCAAAAAAGATTTCTTTTTAAATAAACGTATTTATATAAAAGTACTTTACAGAACAGCCGGCGGAAGTCGATAATAAAACATAAAACTACCGTCTTACATTTGCCACGAGCCATTTCCTCCCATCTTTACGTTCTGTGGAATATCAGAACACGGATTAACGATGATCTTCCTTAACAGTCGTGTATACAACAGCTATTATCATATCGCATACCGGTACACAGAACGTTAAACATACAAATGATTTTACTTTTGGTTGCTACATTTCTCAGTATCAGGTAATAAACGTTACCCTTTATCGTACTTGTCCTAAACATTTTGCGACCACTCATGACTTGAATACAAATGACACTTTGCTCGTACGATTCGGTATCGCTAGGACGAATAACAAAAGTCGATGTTGCGAAGGGCAGATGTTAAATTCATATTGAAATACATTGAAAAGATGATGCCATCTTGGCTATTAATTACGGACAGATGTTAATTTGGTTTATAAACCACTTTCGATGTTACATTCATGCAACTTATAAATCATCTCAAAATTTTAATTACCTTCAGATAATAACCATTAGTGATCATTAGTAATTAGACCAGACCATTAGTGACCATTAGTAATTAGATGAACTCGATAGTGATAGCCATAACTCCAACACTGGAATGTGCTTCGAAATGTTGCTCTTATTAACGTTATCGTAGAAATTAGTATCCTCGTTCGAGTTAAAGGAATGTGAGCCCTAAGAACAATCTGAACCATAAGCACCGAACAGATTAGACGTTCTTCCGTTGTAGCGCTTCGATGCAGGAAATTACTTTATGGCAAGAATATTGATAGCGATAGCTAATGCCTAGATACCATGCTTTTAAATGTTAAGTAGGCAATTAAAGAATGCATTTGTAGTATATTCCGTAATTTTAAGTTTTCAGAAATAAATGAAAAAGCAAATTCAAATATTCCAATAAATTTGGTTAGAATTGAATAGAACAAGATAATCTATTTAGCCTATATTGTTTAAATAACTGATTTCATTCGGAATATTTTTCATACATGAGTATGGAGAATATGGAGAGATATAACACGAGTACAGCTCTTGTTATACCTCTATTTCACACATCATGAATTACAAGTACTTATCCATCTTACTTCTGATAGTCCATCTCATTGTCAGTAGAACTTTCCCTATTTTGATAATCATATGTAAAGATTGATGATATCTTCTGCACGAACACGATAGATAATATAACGTTAAGATAAGTGTATTCGGTTTAATACATGTTAATGCACATCGATATGTCATTCGGTATAATAATATTCAATATAAAGCTATTGCTTCGATTTTATATTATACATACAAAGCAGTTGATCATTTAATTAGTAATTCAATATTTAACGATTGATGATGTTTTCATTCAGAGTTCGATATTCTCTTACATTTCTATATCAATAGATTTTTTACTATTAAATAAGTTTAAATAAATAGTTAAAGTGTGTATATATCGGAAAACACTTATCACAATAAATTAGGTTCACGAGATAAATACATCACGAATAAATAACAATAATACATTTAGATTTAGAAAGCGTTCGTATAGCATGTGCATTTATTTGTGGAACTGAGCCAATCAAATCCTATATCATGTCGACACGCGTCGGGTTGTAACAAGTGTCGATTCAGCGACGACTGGAACACGTACTACGATAGGTAAATAGTAAATAGATACGGAATCGTGCGCGACGAATTCTACATCAGCGACGCTATTTAGCCTTGTATTACCTGTGTGATTGTACGAACATCCAAATATGCCTATTTTATACGTTATTACCAGTTTTTGTGGCCAGAATATACGTCACTAGAAATTCTTCCAATCAAATCAAAATACTCATTAAAATAATGAACTCAAATTGCTGTAAATAAACTCTTAATAGTATTATAAGTTCTATAAACTGCAAAGTTTTTATACAAATTTACACTCTAGATAAATTATATATTTTTTCATATGTACATCCAGCGCATTTTTACATCTGTAAATGTCTCATATAACAATGTCATTATTTCCTGCATTAATAAACAAAATAAAGAGATCGAAAACACTAGAACAAAAATACACAAAGTTTCCTATTTTCTACGAGCACAAAGATGTCTTTTTTTATGAATTCAGACTCTCTTTGTAACTTTCCTTGTTAGTTATCGTAGCTGAATATCGTTCTACGATTGCTATAACCATGACATTCAATTGAATAGGACAATTTATCAAGCCGATTGAAACTTCTGTAAGAATATACGAATAGAAAAACAGAGTGGTTCGTGTTAGCATCGAGACCGAAACTAGAGGGATAATCGAAAATATTTTCCAAGCGTCCTTACTCGCACGTGCGGCCCATTCGATTCACGTTTTTGCACATTCCTTCTCGACACTTTGCAGGCCCGTTGCAACGCAAAAGAAGCAATGATCCAAGACCAAGGGAAACGAAACGTTGGACGGGCGAAGAGCACGTGTCGACGGTGAGACGTGGAAGAAGAAGCATGGTAGATCAGTCACGATCGAAGAACATCGTAACCCGCTCGAGGAAATAATATCGCGAGACTAACGGCGTAAGAAAGGTTATTACGCTGGTAAAAAACCAGGCGGCATTAAATTTAATTTCTCGCCTCAGAGAAACTTTGTGTACGTGGCCTCTCGTGCTTGTGTTTCGCGTTTCTTGTCATTAGACCCGACGAATCTTTTTAAGCTGTTGTCAAGGATAACGTTCTATCCCGTTCTTTTTTAATTCGAATCTTTTTTGTAAGATTATGTAAGGCACCTCAATTGAAAGTTTCATCAAATGCAATGCGACCCGGCTAGAAAAAGATACCGTTATAGGTGGTATAGATTATAATTGATGGGTTTAATCTAGAAATTGAGCTGGAAGTTTGTCGATTTTTTCTACCTTCCTTCTTTTAAAAGTAGGTATAATACCAGTGGAAGTAATCTAGTTTTAAGAAAATTTTTCGTTTTTTGCTTTAAAGTGACTGCACTTTATGCTGATAATATCTACACCAGTAAAAGTGATTGACACGATTTTATGTGGATAATGCTAAATAAATAATAGTAGAATTAAAATAGAAAGATTTTGTTTCTAATGTGTGGAGAATGTAATATCTGTAAGAATGTAACATAAGAGTATCTCCTCATATCCCAAGGCATTTATTTCTATAATATCAATATTTTTCCTAGGAAAAATCCATAAGAATGATTTACTTTTCCATGAAAATTCCTCTGTTAAAACGTTTTTAAAATTGTTTGAAGTACTAATGAAAATCAATCTCTTAATTATTTTCCAATCATTATGTTTAACCTCATCATGTAAAGATATAAAATTTGAATTTTAATTCCAAATACCAAAATTCGATTTTCATAATGAGCTATGGAGCGTGTTTGCATCCTGTATGCCCTAGATAAAATATGAAAATTAATAATGCCCGAAATTGGCCAACAGTTAAACCGACTATTCACAAACTTGCAAGTAAGTAATAAATCAGAAGTCACTTTGCACGCTTATAACAAAGTAATGGTTGTTGCATAACGGGCTCGTAATAACGATCGCACCTGATCGTATGACGTCCTCCCAACAAACATTAAATTCAAACTTCAAGTAGTTAAATTTTATTGCGTATACAAATTTAAGCGAGAAATATATATTTTATAATATATGAAATAAAATTTTTTGATAAAAATTGGTTTTCTTTATCTTTGATTTATTGGTTGCAAAATCATTTTACTTCAAGTTGTATAATTTAACAAAACAGTAGCTCGCTGCGTGTACCTTGTAGAATAGTAATTGTTACATTCACTTTAAAGCGTCTGTATTAATACAACGCTTTGTTACAGAACACTCTTGAAGCTCTTGAGAAGGGTCGATTTTAATGGGACAACGTGCATGAAGGAGGGCAACGTGTGAGAAGCTCAAGTTTACCGACCACTGTCATGGAGAATGTGAACTTGTACACGTTCCAAAGCGGATAAAGACATGTTTCCATGCCAGATGTCTATTCTAAAGAAATATATATGTAGAGTTATTTCTGCAGCTTTACGAATTTCTTTTTCTTTATGAGACAGTAACATACACACATACTGCGTTTTATATTCTTCTTTAACCCTGTCGATTTTTTGTCGATATTGATATAGGGCATAAAAACAATTCATATCAAAAGGACCAATTAATTATTGTGCAAAATATAGCACAGAATTTCCTTTTAATGATTGAATGCAGCAAAAATATTCTTTATATAATTCTAGTAGTTCGATTTCCTAAATATTTTTTAATAAAATATAAAATATTGTTGGTTGCTTTTAGCTACAAATGGAAATTTCTTCGTGTTTTTAGAAGATGGAACGATAGAAACGTTTTCATTTTTAGATACATTTAAAAATTATTTGCTGAAGGGAGAATACTATTCGCTTTCATTGAGGCGAATCATGGGTACCTTTAGATATTACTTAAGTTATTCCAAGCGTGTTTACAAACATTTCTTCCGTGTGTTTACTAACATAGTAGCTATTCTGAATATTTTACCATACTATTAGTTCGACAGAACGTTGGCTACTAGAATCCCGTGAGAGTATCATCTTCTGGTCACGGTGTTTATCTAATACTACTTCATTTTTTTTTATAGGTATGTAATCCTATAGTGAAGACGAAATTAGAAATACTGATAACGAAAACTGTTCAGAAAGAATATACAGGGTGGTTGGTAACTGGTGGTACAAGCGGAAAGGGGGTGATTCTACGCGAAAAAAGATGTCGAAAATATACAATGAAAATTTTTCGTTTGAGGCTTTGTTTTCGAGGAAATCGACTTTGAATTTTCGCTCGGTACGCGTACGGTACGTTATAACAGATCTCACTGTAGATCGTTGTCTCGATGGAAAAATTAAAAAAAAAATTAAAAAAAAAAATTTTTATTCTATATTTTCGACTTCTTTTTTCGCGTAGAATCACCCCCTTTCCGATTGTACCACCAGTTACCAACCACCCTGTATAACTATACAAATATCAATCAATGTTAGGAAAAGCATAAAATATAAGAAATATAAATCATTTGACAAGATTGTTAAATGAAAATTTTATGAAAACATTTAAAATTTGATAAAAATTCGTATAAAATGTCTCTGGAAGAAGTTATATTTATTCTTGACACTAATTTGTTAAATAATGATAATAAATGATGAACAGTTGGAATTAAACACGTACTATGATCAATCGTCTCTTCTGTATCGAACAATTACTAATTAATTATTCTGTATATTTTACAGCAAGAATAGATCAAATCGAAAACGATTCAGAAGATATCACAAACCAATGGCTGTCACATAATTACTGAATAACATTTCTATCACGTTGTCATATCTCACCTCTGATATCGAGCATTCTCAAATCACTCGTACGTTCTATCGTTGACAGGCGTTCCAATGAAACAATTGCATAAAATAGCATAACGCAACTAAACGACGATAAACGAAGGCAAAGAAGACAAATGTGATTAAAAGTAACAGATTTATCGATAAAATTCAATAACGCGATGATTTATCGAAAATATTGAGGTTGCAAGATGAATCGAAAAGCCTATCAAGGTCACGATAAAAAAACGAAATTTCATGCTAATATCAGAATACTCTATTATCAGATGAAGGTTGGCAATGTTGTATACTTATAGCTAGGCTGCGGGTATTTATGCATATTTATGTATCAAATAAAATATTTATTTCATTTGCTAAAAGTTATAACGAGCGATATACCTTGGATATTTTATATAGTTTTACATATTACACATCTGTATATTTTTTCACCTTTAAATTTCGTATAACTGTATACAAATCCGTAGTATATTTATAATTTTTGACTTGATCCAATGCGTTAATTTGGCCTGGAAGCAATCAATTTTATTATATGTATTCGGAAAGTTCGCACGATGAAATCCAGTAAAGACTGACATTGCACGTTTATAGAATTATCACGTCATTGAATCATAATATACACATTTCTTTCATAAACTTTTTATCGAATACCTGCGGATAAATTGGCTTATTGTCAGCTGATTTTAGCATTTGAATACAGATATTTGTTCGTCGACTAACGTCCTTATCTACTTGACTCCCTTGGCTCGGTCAAGCATGCTCTATCCCCACGATTGTGTTACGAAAGAGAAATCTATCACGCAGTAGGAATATGAAATTCTGTTTTATCAGAAATTAAATTTGGCGTGTGAACGTCATTCGTGAAAAGAACAAGGTCGAAGGACAAGCCCAAAACACTATCGAGGTCACGATAAAAAAAGGTTTCATTTTAACGTCGGGATACTCTATTATCTGATGAAGGTTTGCAGTGTTCCGTGCTTATAACTTATGACTTAATCCAGTGTTACGAACGTTATGTACTAAAGCGGGGGACGTAATGATCCCCCCGTACGGATGAACCACTTCCACGGCCGTAGCACGCACATAATGCATGAGAATCGAGCGTAAAGGGGATGCGTTACGTAAAGTGCACGGTCAGACGATATCGATCTCCGTTTCGATCGAATCTCACGGCTAAAACAAGGCTCCCACTCACCTCGAACAGACGCAGGAGTCTTCCGCAAGATAGGAGCATGTCGAGGCTTCGATACTCGCGTGCCCTGTGGCTAAGCGACTCGCTAAACCTCTCTTCGTAATTCGACGATTCACGATAAGGCATCGAGAAAGCTAGCAACCGGCACAGTGTCGGCAAACGATCCTTTCCT
Source organism: Bombus vosnesenskii (assembly GCF_011952255.1). Lineage (NCBI taxonomy): Eukaryota > Metazoa > Arthropoda > Insecta > Hymenoptera > Apidae > Bombus > Bombus vosnesenskii. The sequence continues at coordinate 1,745,674 of NW_022882923.1, forward strand.
TCTTCCATAGAGTATCCATCGGAGGATCCTTATACCACGATACCAACGAGATCTCAGTAAAAACCGAAGAAAAACGTGTTCTTAAGGTTGGATTTCCTATAAGCGACCGATGCTTATACATTGATACAATGGAAAGGAATGCTTCTGGTTTCCTGTAAGCGATTTTCAACTGTTGCGTTCGTGTTGGACATGCTGTAATGCAGGAGGAATGCGGATCTGATTAGATAGCTATACTATCGAAGATAATAACTGATAATTTTTTCTCTCCAATATTTTGTATCTGAATATTTTAACTTTATCGTGCTCTTCGAACTAGTATCTGATTTTCAGTCTAGATTAAAACTGTGTATATCAATAACGACATTTCTCTTCCGTGAAATTTAGCTTTCTAACAGTAGAATGATATGATCTAGTCAGAAAAGAGCACAACAAGTAAACAGTTGTTTCTCGATAAGCAAAGAAGTTTTCATACTTCGTTGAAAATTAGGTGATAAATGTTTGATATTTATCAATATAATCAAACGATTCAATAATCAATACATATTGATATATACAAATAAAACATACATAAAGACAGAATACATATGATCGAGACAACCGATTCAAGTAGATAAGGATCTTACTCGTCAGACATATAGTGTATCTATAATAAATACCGAAATCAATCAACTAAACCTGGGACCATTGTGTAGTTACGAAACGTTTACTCTTACTCACGGAGGTGTGTATTAACACTATGATCATCCACTCAAACTACATACCTGCACCTGCATACTATAACTATACCACTCTAAGCAGGAATCACGAGATTTATCAAGAATAAAATACGGAATACTTACGTGCGAGCGCGCGAGGAAAGGGTAATAAGGCTAAATACACGTGTGTCAGCGAGCAAAAGAACGTTAGAGAGGTGTACTGAAGTACACTTCAGCATACAAAATAAAGAAAGAAAGAAAATCAGATCAAGGTGTTGTAACGAGAAAATCGCGTGCCGGTGCGTTTTAATGGCATGATTCCTCGTACAATAATATTAATTCATCCGTCCATTCATCACTCAATTAAGAATTTTTCAACCATCACAGTATACGACTGGTTGGCTAACTTGCGTTTCTAGATATATTAAGTCGCGGGTCTGTTAAGAAAATAAATCAATTTCTCTTTACAGCGCGGTACATCGCGCACCTGTTACCTGACGTCGGCATTACCAGGCATAAAGAAGAGAGACCGTGGCGATTGCAACGATGACAAAGCTTAGAAATGATATTAGTTCCCGTATCAATAATAGAGCCCCGTAGGCCGGTGGAATGGCGAGCAAGTGGCGCGTAATATAGTCGGTATTTACGGTGTCGCGAATGGCGCGCTGCGTGTCCGAACGACAGCCGAGTGCCCGCAGAGACCGCACGCAGTCGTAAACATTCGGAAACAATTTAGCCACGGCTGATAGTCGCTCTCGAGGCGCTTCAATAGCGCGCGAAGGTGGTACGTGTCCGACACGTATGCATTCTGCGCCATGGGGTGTGAGAGAATGGGAATGAGATGGGCACGGTCATTACGCCACCTAGCGTATAACGATTTATGCGGCTCGTCTTTCAGACTTTTCTCTGTTCCTATAATAGTAATACAATGTGTGCTCTGTTTTCACCTCAACGGACTCATCATTTTTTAAGGTTATAACAATCGAAGAATTTGATCGGAAGAATAAAATATCACTATATGTGTGAATCTTTTATCGAAAATAAGAAAACGCAGTTCGTCTTTCATATTCTTTTTTTTTTTTTTGTTTCTATAATAGTAATGCATACAATGTGTCTTCATCTAGAAAAGGCAGAATTCTTTAAGAATATATCGAATGGAATGAAACAATGAAATATCACACATATGTAAGCATTTTATTCAAAATAAAAAGATGACATTTGCTTATATATTTAGATTTAAGATAATTCGTGTCGCTCATAAATAAATGAACACTCAGAATACGCTGTTTTTTTACAGGCAACGTGTCAAATTGATCCAGGTAACCTTTTCACCATATAGGAAGATACATAAATACGAGATAGAGGTTTTTGAAATCTTCTGACAATGAGTTAATGAAACGAAATATCTCAAGCTTTCAATTCCTCGACATAATACCGTAAACGAGTACCGTTCATATCTTAAAAAGCAAAAAGCATAATGAAACCGAATCCGGTTACCTAGGTGGTCCATTCACAAAAACGACTGTGCCTGATCCACCGATAAGATCAACGTACGATAGAAAATGAGATTTCTTAGCCTGAAAATACCATCATCACCACTGTCACTAACGACCACTGTCGCCTTTCATGTTTCGAATTCCTCTACTTTCACGTTTCTATGTAGAAAACTATAATTTTGCACAAGCTACATTCATTCAGAGATTGGACGGGAACACCTTGTACACGTCAATGTCTGATGGTTATACGTTTTCCTAGTAAATTTCACGTGCCACAGGAGAAAAGCTAGATATCGGTAAGTAATCATACGCTAGCTGAAACGCAATGACGTTACTATCAATATCGAGCTTATTGACATACGCTGCGTTATATACGCAGCATATATCGCGGAGGTGTAATCAATGTGGTCTTTTAAAGGTTCGCGCTGTCATTCCCGCCCGAGATGGATTAGATTATTATGCGATCCAGACGCGTGTTTAAGTCTTTCACACGAAATCTAATAAAATGACAAAGAATTCAGAATAGAGGATTTATAGAATACTTGCTTTTATATCGATAAGATTTTCTGTATTTTTGATATTAGACACGTAAAATTCAAATCTTCAATTTGTTACAGGAAATATATATATTAATCATCGTTATATGAAAAACATACGAAAAGAATATGACGGAGTAAGATTAAGATAGCCGGAAAAGAAACAACTTCTCAGATTTACGAATAAAAGTTTCTTCAGAATTTGTGAGAAATTTTGAAAGCAATCAAATACAGGGTCATTTTTAGATATCTATCATTACATGTCTTTAATCATTTTTAATCTAGTCAGTAGTGAATCATTAATATATTTGGTATACAATATGAAAACATAGATTTATCTGCGAGCGAGTAGTATCAAAATTAGGAAATCAACAAAACTGAATTTATCACGTTCGTATAGTCTTTACAATTTACCAATGACAATTTGTCAACGGTTCTCTAGTGCTATACAACGAAGGACTTAATCAAATGTTCCATTCCATCATTCAAGAATCCTTCTCTGATTCTCTGATACAAGATTTCGTTTGGATAATTTGACTTTGACATTTCTATTCACTACATCATCCTTTTCTGTGTTACTATTGTCGGTATGTTTACGTTTCATCGTACACTATGGTGATTCAAGCGCCACCAGTAGTTCGAGAATAGAGACGGAATGGATAAAGTCATTACAGAATTCCGCGCGTAGTGTCGTGTAAGTGCAACGCCACATAATGTCAGGGCACCTCAACAACTATGCATTCTAGGTTGTCCAACCGAGTCGGATGGAATGTATTCACAGGAAAGTTTCCTGTACAGTAACGCACTGTATGTAGACATGTATTCTTACATGTACTTGGACACTATTGGTACTTCTGTCAAATGAGATCTTGCATGAAAATCACTGTGGTAGTTTGTGGTTTTTTTTTCAAGATCGATTACTAGAATCCGATTACTACAGTTTTCAATAAAAGCTTCGATTAAAAATAGAGAATAAACATTTTTCTGAATACACGTATAAGCCTTTGTTTTCGATAAAATTGATTTTGGAAATACACCAAGTACGCGTGCATCTAGTTTAAAATATTAATTTGGTGGGTCATGCTGTACACTTTTCTTTCTCGTCGTATTTACATCTATAAACATCGCTAAGCGGTGTAATCTATTACTATCGATTATAAGCTATTTGTATCTATCGGTTTATTGTGTTTGGTCTATAAATATCAGAGATCGTTACACGGATGCTTAATGCATTTTCAGAGTCAATTTTTTAAAAACGAATTATTTGGAAGAGTTTCACTCTTCATTATCAATTTATGTTTGCTTGATAATACTGTACTCCATAAGACACAATATGTCAACAAAATACAATAACCAAAAAAAGACAGGTTTCACATAGATTTTATATGGTAATCAATCTTCCAACAAAATACTAGTACAAATGCAAAGATAAAAACACAAAAGATAGGTGATTAACAAGGATAGATACTAAGGATAGATCCGACGTGGTCATAACAGTGTACTTCCTGAGTACATCAAACCAGGTAGAATCTCGTTTGCCTACACGTAAGTGAAAATCTCGTTTTCACCATAGCAAAAAAAAAAAAAAAGGACTACTGACAGTCGTTCCCATCGTTGATCATTAGGAACAGCCATTAAAGTCGATTTGCGTTGCACGAGTAAAACACTGAACGTTGCCTGGCTCGAAGGTACGTGTCATCATCACGGAGAGTCGTACAAAATCCTCTAGCGAAAGACGAGAAGAAAAAGAAAACACAACAATGTTGATGACGTTACAGTTTGATGACAGATCATATTTTTACCAGCAGCCGGATCGGAATTGCGCACGTTAGTTTCTGCAGTAAATACAAAATTGAAGTGGAGATGTAATTTTATGCGAATGATTTTTCTTGCTACGTGAACTGACTGTCGGTTGGTAACACGAAATAGTTACCGCAGAAACGATTAGGAATAATTAACCGCGATATATTATTCAAACGCGTGAGACGCAGTAACTCGGTACAAGGGAATTCTTTATAATGCAGAGCATTTCTTTATCGCGATTTTTGTCTCGAGACAAGAAACATAGAAAGCCATTTTAACGTTCCTCTTTTTTTCTTGCAATAATGGAACTCGTATGATAAAAACTCTTATTAGAGTTTCAAGTGTGATCGCAAGTAAAGTGCAGGGGATGGTTGCTACTTGCATAAGATTCATTTTAATGAAAGGCACAACATGACATATTTCCTTTTATGTCGTAAAAATATCTGTTTTGGGAACAATCTTAATGGCTCATAATCGTTAATCGTTTAAAAAAAAAATGAAGAAAAATACTTGTGCAATATGTATAAAATATTAAAAATATTTATGTATAAATGTTAATATTAAAAAATTAATGTATAAAATGTTAAAAGTGTTATAATTAATATTCGTCCTGATTGTTCTATACCAATATTAAAGAATTGCTTCGCGGTTAAGGATCGTTCCCAATATAAATTCTAATTAATCAAAATATAAATACATTATATTCTTTCTAATAATAGCTTTATCTTTTCATGAAAGGAATTTTGTTTGCTACCTTGTTGTTTAGTTTCTAGCTAACTTTTAGTTTCTTACTTTGGTATGAGAATCAAGGAGGAAGATTATAATAGGAGGATTAAAATACTTATAACCAAATTATCTGAGAGCAGATTATTCTGATATGGGCATAAAATACGTCGAGGGGCTTACAATCAAATAAAATAAACTTTCTAAAAACAGACATAGAATTAAGTAATAACCAAGTCACATGATTTTATCGGAAACCAACAGCATGGAATTATATTCGGGATTAATAAATCAAAACCGGTATCACGGAAGAGATTTGTGCAACTACGAAATGGTAGAAACGAAGTAGTCTCTGCGCTATCAGCTGCGATAATCCAGAAGAATGTAAATCTTAACTGCAACAAACAAACTGCATATAACACGAAGTATATCGTCTTTGAACTGAGAATTCATTGAATTTTGATGAATTATCGTTCGAGAAGGGTTAAAGGAGAAGTACATCGGTTAACGAGGAGGGATTTCGAGTTTCGTGAAAAGGGTGCACTTTAGCGCGTCGTTTGGATCGAAGACATTTTGCTGTTCCGGGAAGTGGCTGCTCCTAACATTTACTTTCCATCGGGAAGTTCGACAATTGGCGACAAAGAGGTCGCCTCGCGTTATTTATTTCACTAAGTGCTCTCGATCGTTCGTTACTTGGCTCCAACTTCCTCGTTCCCTTGTGAAAATTTATGGTTGCAGGCTACGTGTAACTCACGGATCTTGTGAGCACGCGCGCGTACCCATGTTGTCCGACAAACCAATGGACTACGATGGAAACGCGAAAGGCTAGGAAAAGCTGGTGAAAACAGAGAAAAGCGGCGGTGCTGGTTGTCAGCTCGCGATTAGACGTGTCGCTCTGCTATTTCGTTAGACGAATCTTTTAAGTTCGATTTCAGCTGTTTATTTTTACCAGACAAGATCACAAGATTTTTGTAACATTACTGATTTTCCTAATGTTATGTTTTGTCTAAATGCTAGGTGGACAAATTTTGTTGGTAGGATTTTTGTTAAGTTAGAATGTTTAAGTAGGATCTTGTTGTGTAGCAATTTGCTAATTAATAATGTTACCGAACTATGTGACACGTTATATGTTAATGTAATTACGCAATATGTCAAATTGCGTTTCACCAAACGTTCGTACTGAGAATTGTGTTATTAGGATTTTTGATAGATAAGTTTGAGAGGCACTTTCTTGTACGATAATCTATTAATTAATAATATTAATATGTTAGGTAACAAGTGAAAGATCGTAGCGGTTTTCCACTGTTGCTGATTTGAATTTCAGTAAAACGCTGTTAGAGTGAAAATCCTATTACATAGTAGTGAGTCAAGTGACAAATTATGAATTGTAGACTTCTATTGTACAAACAATTTATACTACTTTATATTTTCGCATCCAATAGACCAATCAGATGCATTTTTTATCAAAATTATTACTCTCATGTAACCTGTAGTAATATGATAACTTCTAAAATTTTACTAACAATATTGATTCAAATGTGCACGAAAATCAAATAATATCAGTAATTTCATCACAATTGTAGCTTTAACATTTATACGATAATATAAAATGACAGTAATAATATGCTTCAAGTACACAAATTAAATATTTTATAATAATGCTTGAGTGATCAGTATAAATGAATAATATATATAATATGTTTTAAATTGCGACTACGAAGAGAAGCTTGTATCAAATACAATTTTCAATTGAGCAGAACATAAATTGCAGGCATTTCAATGGTCAAAATTCTATTATGCTTGCTGCGTAGGATGTACAACTCGGTTGTGCATATATTACCATCATTGTTACCGCACATAAATTATTATAACTACGGTAGAATTTCTGTTGTGTTCTATACATACAACATTCTTTCACGAGTTATCGCGAAACAGATATATTCCATGTTATATATTTTGCTTCGGACATATACTCTATCAGAAGTTTATTAATATTATTTCGGTCTTGCAAACTAATATTTACAACGTGAAATTTCCAAAGTGATAAGAATAAAAAGATTTTATGAAATTCACGAAATTCCTTTACGAGAATAATATTATAATTTCATTATTACATGAAAAACGCATTCTAGTGTAAATGATTATAAATCAACATACTTAACGTAATGTTAAAAAAGAGCTTTTAATGCCCAGGAGTCTAAAGTGAAACCATAAATCACCTTCCAAATTGTCAAGTCTACTGTATCTTCCATTCGAATACATCTATTGTCCATTATTAGTAAAGCACGCACATTTCTGGATCAATCACAAAGTCACATAACTTTAATTTTTAAAAACCTATAGATGGAATGAGGCTCTACTAACTTGTTTTTAAAAAAAAAGAGCGTGAACCACTATCACGCTGAACACTTTATTGAAATTAATTTTTATGCATAACTTGTTAATGTGTAATTTAGTGTGTAAAGTAATTTTCTATCCCGCGCTTTAAGTAATATTAATCTATTCACATTATTCAATAATACGCTGAATTATACAAAACAATTTTGTTTCTTAACGTTTATCGAAAAGTTTATAAGAATTAATACCGCGAAAGCACTTATCAGATTAACTTCATGCAAATGCATTAACTTTATTACTATAACTCATCAACAATCTTCAGAGTTCTGTATTCAAAAAATGATTTTGAATACGAAATGCCATATAATTATATAGTCATTACCAGTAAGAGAAACATATCATCAATCAAGATTCCTTCTACGTTGTCTACAATTATATCTACACGTAGCCACAGAAAAAATATCTTCCACTCACTTATTAACTGTAAATCTGGGAAATATAATTTTATCTTACAGTCTTTTAACGTGTCTAAAGCACTATGTAGCAAATTACTATCATCTAACCATTTCAATTGGATTTCAATATAAGTATTCGGTCACTTTTCTCCTGTTTTACAAGGATGGGTACAAAGAATCAATTATCACGTCAGCTATACCTAACAATTTTCTACCTAACAATCTTCCACCTCGTAACTACCTGTCATTTTAATTACATCACGTATGCAGACTATAATTGGTGCTAATTTGTTATTGACAAATAACTTTCGTCATTTTTGTGTATAAATTAAAATAAAGCGCAACTTTATAATCAACGTGACAATGAAAAGTGAATTTGAAAACAAACGTAATTATTGACTACACGTTTGAATATATAATACCACACGCGATCAAACTTTTAATTATGTCACAATCAAGTATCATTTACATCTTCTAAAACTCTTGTGTTTTACTTTTTTCAATTGCAAGAACTCTACCGTTCTTAAAATCAATTATATTCTGAAATACATAAAGAGATAGGTCGTTTTGAAATTATCTTTCTCCAAGTTCGTGGTATTCATTTAAAAATAAAATATCGGCACCATATTTTTTTACTAAACAGAAAATCTTAATCTTAGGAAATTGAAAAGATAAATCATTCTCGAAAGATTTTAGCGATAAAACTAGCAACGAAGGTAATTAGTCTTCTAACGCTTTTAACAATAAAGAAATACGATTGTGCCAAAGAACTTTAAGTTAAATGAATAGCCCGGAAACTTTGTCCACATTTGATAAAAATCGTACGAACCAAAAAATTCCTCGGTCTAGTAACGAGCTGGTACGTGAGTATTGGCCTCCACACACCTGAAGGTACAACTTTAAAATCTCACCGACTACGTAATCGTATGCGAATGATAAATATCAGAATAACTGTACACGGGGGTACGGAAGCCGCGATTCGCAAACTGATATCCATACATGTATCCGCATGTAAATACGGGCGGCAGAGGCAGCGAGAGAATTCTATTAAACGGACCGAAAATTGGATCGCCTCGGGAGCGGAAAATATTACAGGGATGCCATTACAGTTTTCCCCTGGTTCGATGGCGCGATGGGTTCGGCGAGGCTGTGATCATAAAACGCGCGTCGAAATGGCCGCGATCACGCATATCAAATTTAATGGGCATTTTTCACATGTCCAGTTGCCGCGTGCAGATATCTGTGACGATCTTAACGAGAACGCGCCACGGTAAGCTGAGCCATGGGCCGTGAGCGGCACACGCGTGACACATGCGATTAGATCGAGCACGCGTTCTTCTCTGACCTCCGTGCCGGCTATTATCAGACCTGCAATGGCTCGCGTTCGTTCTAATGTGCGAATCGCACGCGCCCAGCTCGCGAACCTCGACTAATGGGCCACAAGTGGCCTTTTAACGGCATCGCAGCCAACCTATTTCACGTAATACTAGGCGCCAAAGTCCTGATCTCTTCGGATGCCTCCTCTTTTCAGTGGCTATATTCGCTAACAATTCGTATGTTATACGAGATGATTTTCACACCGTAAATCTTGAATTTTAAATTGGAATAATTGACGATTCTTTATCGTATGACTGTTACAGAAAGATGAGTTACAATTTATAATACGTTTCTACTTTTTTACGGTTTTAAGATTCAGTACATTGTCGATGATTCCTGTACTAGCAATTTTGTCTGTATACTTGGACTTGAGGCTCAATACGGTTTTTCATCTGCTTGCAATTTTGGAAACTTCGAAACAATTTAAAAAATATTGTTCGTCACAATATTAAAATATCGAAGTTCTGCTTGCATGTTCTGCAATTTATCGAACGAAACAAAGATATTCGAAGTCATTGAACATTTTCCTACGAAAATTCCTCGCCTTATAACAGTCTTGAAGAAATTTGCATTTATGTTATTTCGCAAGATTCATAACTTCTTACTTTAAGGGATGAATTGGTGCACAGGAGGTCGTATAGTGGCAGCGGAGGAAGAGGGATGATTATACCTCGCAACAACGCACCACCTCGAAGCGTGAAGATTACAAAGGAAACAATTTTTAATTTTGGTTAGAAAGTCTTGTCACACCAGAAGTATTCTGTAGACTTGGATTCAACCGACTCTTTTTTATCTTGTTTCCTGCGTTATTATTTATGTGATATAGAGTTTCAAATTAATGAAAATAAATTTCACCGAATTGAAATCGTAACTTCCTTCTTTTCGACGAAATTCGGCGTTTGAGCGAAATTGGAAAAAATAATAAACATTGTTTTCCATACATAAAATTTGAAATTTTATTGTTTAAAAAAGCACTGAATTAATTTACACTTGGCACTGATCTTTTGAACTTTAATTTAAAAAGTATAAAGCTTTGTATGTCTAATAGTAAATTATATATTTGTACATTTAATAGTATTATATGGATCGCAAGTTTGATTAAACGAAACATAAATGCCAAAAATCATGTTTTAATTTTAAAAGTGTTTGATTCAATATAATTGTATAAAATATTATCCTATGCCATAATCTTTACCCTTGTGAATACTCTTCTGTTGAAATAAAAACCATTGCACAGCCTTTCAATGCAGATTTTAAAAGCATTCGTCGTATAGAAGATTAATCTACAGATATGCCGGAAATTTCGTGAAAATTTACTGTATCTCCTACGAAAGATTTTGTGCTACATTGGAATTATACAATTTTCGCAATTGTCCTGTTCCTTTCTAAATATTTCTGAATTTCCGTTTCGCTCTTTTTTTATTTTTAATTATTAATTTAATTAATTAATTTAATTTAATTAATTTAAATTCATTAAATTTCGTGATATTTTAAATTATTGCTATAGAATTTAGTAGTAACAATGATTCTCTCTTGAGCTCTTAATACAATATGTCATCTTAGATTATCTCGATATAATATGTTATGACTAAATGCGGATTTTTATGGAAATTGAAATTTTCCTTTATAGAAGAAAAAAAAGATAGAACTTACGGTATAAACGGAAGATAATAATACACTTTGGAACGTTAAAAATATAATAAAAGTGCTAATCGAGTTTAAGAGTGAGATAAGAAAGATGAAAATAATTGGCTACGTGAAAATTGATATTTCCGTTAGAAATATAGCATGCAATGTACTGGCTGTAGATACGACTAACCGTCATAAAAACTATTACTGGATTTCCAAAAAAAAAAAAAAAAACACACAGTGAATCAAACAGAAATGTAACAGCATAGCAGAATAAAAAAAGAAAGTCACAATATAAAAGGTAGTTCTATGTGATGATATCTCAAAATGCTTCGTCACATCGAACAAATTATTGCAGAAATTATTACTACAAGTAAAAATAATTTGGTTCTGATAATCATTGTGTTATTATATTATAGAAAATAACTGTACTATAATATACCTTTAAGACCTTGTAGATCAAATATAATTTTACGTATAATGTGGTACATAATATTACTTTCTACAAAAGGTAATAAAATTCCATGAAACTCGTGATGCATTAAATCCTCTTATAACTGCAATTTAGGTTTATTTGAGTGAAAATTCCAAATTAACTGACAAGACTAATGTAAGTACTTCCGTATAAAACAATAATACTGTGTAAAGTAATTATTTGAAACATTGGTAGAAATATTGCAGAATAATCTCTGTACGGAGATTCCAACTGTTCAATAGAAAATATATATACATAGCTCAGAACAGACACCCAAATTGATTAAACAATTGCAAGGAATCGGTCTTTCTTTTCGATCATCATTTAGTGTTTTATTCTGTAATTCTACTATAACCTTTGACTTACTTGTTTCATAAAAGTTGCAATATGGTCATATAAGAAGATAATATATCCAAATCGTAATTATTATAATTTCACCTCGTTGCTATAATCTTACTTTTACAAACCGATAATTGTTACGATTCGTCTCAATATTCGCAATTGAAACCTAAAACCCAAATTGTAAAACCGTTATAAAATGTAGATCGTCACTGTGAAAATATCAGACGAACCTCTTGAAAACACCGGCTGGTACAATCGTGTATGCAAAAACGGGTTGGTGCAGCCATAGTTCGAATGGCACTCGATAATTATAACCGTTCGTTAAATTTCCGCGCTCCACGCATGTCTATCGTTTCATGGGTTTCCATTCAAGCGTATCGAGTGTGTCTGAGGGTCGGATAAAAAATGCACGACTTAGCAGTTAGGAATCGCGATGTTATTGTATGCACGTCGTGCTCTGCCCTTTCCGATAACTTCTTTTCCCCCTCACCCGGTAATTTAAACCACTTGCAAGTCTGACCCCGGGTACCATTCATCTTCTAGTTCCGAGATTTGCGGCCCGTGGATGCATCCCGCGCGATAAATTTCATCCACTAAAATATCTGTTCAATTCTAGTTACGGTCAATGCAGAAATTAAACGCTTTGAAAAAGGGAAGAAGGTCGAGGTGATATTGCAGTGATGAGATAAATGATCGATACGATACTCGTGTTAATGTATGACTATTTATGCGCGAAATTCATATTCTGCCTGCTGCCCGTGTGCTTCGTATTGTACCAACAATGTAAGTTAAAGCTCCATAATATTTGTTTCATAGTGGTACTCGTCGAAAGAATTTGGTGATTGATGATAAGTAAAGTTAGGTGTTTGCAGTTTTAATTGATAGATTCGTTCTAATGCAAATTCTAGTTCTATATCTAAAAGTTTATTTATTATAAATGAGGTTTCGAAATTTTGTATGAGAATGTATAACTTGTCTGTATTATTCTTTTTGCGTCGATTTATGACTATCATAAAGTTAGTTCCTCAGAAAGGAAGTTATTACTTGAATCTTACAATTAGATACGGTTTTTATCTGTATTTTCAATTACCTGCATCATTTAGTAAGAAACTTTAAGTTTCTTTTTACCAATTAAAGTATTTTAACGACTACATTATCTTACTACTACTTTTACTATTACCATACTACCGTAGTAAAATCTCATGAAACTTGGAGCATATCAGATCTTTTTGCGATCACAACTTTATAATAAATTTTCTAACACGAACATCCTACATTCTCATGGTGGACGACCATACTCCTTTCCAATTTACCAAAGGATACATAACCGAATATTGCCGATATCATCTTAGAATTCTAAAATTCTAAAAAAATAAGTACGTAATACAAAGACCGACATGTATTAACATTCTTAGCAAAACAAGAGACATTTCGATTGATAAAGTGTCGTCCCCTTTCACACATAGAAGCAACAGTATTCGGAATTAATTTACTAAATTTCTAAAAGAAAAATTTTGCTTTTAAAATTGGTGAATTTTTTAATTCTTATATGTTTCGCCCGGATTATTTAAAATAATCGTATACTTTCCATCACGTAGCAGAAATATATCGGGGAATTTATGCACCATTATTCGTAGTGATTTTCCAAGGTGCGGCAAGATGCATCTTGGTATTAATCTGCGTTAATTAATCCGCAGTTGCAAGCCGCAAGTAATGGGCCGCGGTATTTCACGCGGCTCCAACGCAGACGCCTCGCAACGTCGAGGTGGCCTCGTATGAGGCATGGACCAATTTGTAACGCGTGGCCCTCGTACCAGAGAAAGAAAAAACGAGCGCCAACTGCAACGAATGGAGAGAAATCTGGAAAAGCGGAAGCCTGCGGTCCAATCGTGGTCGTACGTAGAAACTTTTACCCTGAAAATTCGCCAACGTGAATCTTGCTAGTCGTTAGTCGCGCGCTTGTGGGCTATTTCTCTCTTTCTTCCTCTTTCTCTCTCTCTCTCTCTCTATCTATTTCTCCCACTTTCTCCCTTTCTCTCTTCATGGTTTAACGGTAAAGTATTCGCAGGACGATTTATAACAATTGTTTGAAAAGGATTGAACGTCTAGGTATGTTGAAAATCGAAGCATTTTTGGAAAGCTGGGAAGGGGGTAGAGGAATTTCCCGTTAAGGAAATTTTCTTGCTTTCTTCCATTCCTTTACTCGGACTTTGTATTTTAAGTAAGAAAAAACAGATGGAAAAATCTTTGGAAGAATAGAAAGGAAAAAAAGCTCTTTGGAATACGTTCATTAAAAATATAACGTTTCAGAATGTAGAAAACGTGAAGCATTTTTTAAACGCATGGTAGAATTTTTTGGCGAAAAAATTTTTCGTGAAGGATAATGGAATCCTTGTTATTCAAATTTTTGTCGGTTCGGTCTATTCGTTGAGTGAATATTGTAAATTTCTGTCACTATTAAAAACGAGAACATTTTACTAAATTTTTAATTTGTTTTTAATCCATGTTTAATTCAATAGTATGAAATATAATTCTTTATTTTAAAGTATTACGAATGTCAGGAATAATTGAAAGGTAGTTAAGCCTTTGCCTACTACAAGTGATAAAATACTCACTACTAAGCATAAAATGAGTATCTCTATCACGAATATTTCTTTCGGAGCTATTGTCCTCAATTCTTTATTTTCTTTTTTTTTTTTTTTTATAGTTTTTTTTAGAAATTTTTTCTATTTTCCTCACAAATCTACTGTTTCGAAAGAAATGCTAAGATTTAATAGCGTAAACACTTCACGCAATACTCAATTAAAGACCTTGTTAATAAAATGCGTACTTTCGTCGATAAATTGATTGAAATAAAGTTCTACCGCGTAACCACATTTCCATATCCCGTAGCTACTGTCGAGAAGTTAAGCTCAAATAAATGCAAATAGCAGGATCCTTTATCAGACTCTACCGGACCACTCACTTTTCAACCAAATCATAACATCACATAAATTTATCTGACATTTGGCTGACTTCGACTCATCTGAATAAACGCTATCATATTACAGATAAAAGAAATATAGAAAAACGAAAACTAACACGACCTTAATTCTAAAACGTATACCACGAGATAAAAGCATTCAAGAATTCACAAGAGCTGTTTTACGACAAATAAAACGTGAGAATCTGTTTCTTTGTTACTGTAGATAAAATGAAACTTGAAATGTTTCACTATCTCAACTTCATTCATATGTCACTAGATAAACCACGTAAGCAGTTCGTGTTATTGTACATAAATGTATGAGACTGTAGTCTATCGCCGTGAGAGTTAAGATCTTCTCTGTGCATGTATTCATAAAGAACAGTTGTTTGCATAATATAGTTTCTTCTTTTATATCATGCAATTTCTGTGGGGAAATTCTTGGCATCCTTAATTGTTTATGGAATATTACAGTAAGAAATATTGCCGACAAGCTAAACTATGTAGACGGTATTGCATAAAGTGTTATATGTTATTTCCCTCATAAGTAGTTCACATAATAGAAAAATTATTTTGATAATTTTTAGAATTTACTAGAGTCATATGTCTCAAAAATGTTGCCAAAGTAGATTATTCCATTTTTTAATTATATGCTAGATATGTGTGTACGATTATTAGATTGCGAATTTCTACACGAATTCATATTTTTCTATACAAAATAAATGAAACCTACGTAAAAATTTGCATCGTCATTTAAATATTATAACGAGGAGTTTGCTTTGAAAATTGTGTAAAATTGTGAACATTTCAATTTTTCATAAATGCGTAACTATCCGCAAAGAGTTGACGTGAATTTAAAAAATTAATAGCTAAAATAATTTAATCTGAACAATTTGTACCGTAAAACTAAAATATAAAATATAAAAGAATCTTATAAACTACAATTAAAAATATACAATTTATAAAATCGTGACCATCAGCTTACAAAAGCTTCTTTCAATCCTGCAAACAGCAACATTATATATTGTCTATATTTGTAAGTACATTTGAAGTATTATTAAGGATAATAAAGAAATGAAGAATCCTATAAAAATGATAGAATAATGAAACGAATACTGTTCTCGTAAATTTCGCTGTTTCAAGATTATGGAAATATTGAGGAGAGAAAACTTGAAGAATCAAAGAGATTCGCCTCGCTGGAGGAGAAAAATCTACATGTAACGTTTTCAAATCAGTTCTAAAGGAATGCAAATAATTTTTGCTGATTTCGATCCTAGTTTGCCAATCAATAAAACTGTTCGTTTTAGTAGAATTTCAACAATTCTTTCCAGATCTATAAGACAGGAACTGAAAAATAGAAAATACGGAAGGCAGAAAGTTTTTCATTGAAGAAGTGTTTAGTCAAGTTAATAAGTGCTTCGCACTTTTAAGATACTTATGTACGGAACGAAGTATAAGGAAAAGTCAACTAGAAGCATCTGGATTGTTATAGTAAGACGTAGATAATAGAAATAAGATGATTACAAAGAGATATCAGCTATAAGCTGAAAATAATTGCAGATATTACGATGCCTTCAGCTTTTGCAAAGTACCTCGCATCAAAGTAAATATTTTTGCATAAATTCATATACTCTTTTTTATTTATACGTGTCAACGTAACTTCAATCTATAGACAACCGTAGTCTAGTTTAATAATCATAAACAAAATTTAAAAAATGATGGTTTCTTCAAAAACACAAATAAAATATACCAATTTTCAAGGAACTGCGTTAACAAATCCCAATTTGTTATACTGTATTAAAGTAGAGTCAAATATCGTAGTGCGAGATTCGAAAATAATGTCGAGCCGACGCCGCATCGTGTGAATTTCAAAGGCATGCAAACACAATAAATTTACTGAACCATATATCATCGGAATGGGCGTACACTTGACGGAACTATCAGGTCACCTTCTCGCGAACACAAAGCTGAGCATGAAGAAACTTTACGATCCAATTTCGATTTACGCTTTCGCGTAGAAATCAAGATTCTCCTGGACGTAGCGCAATTTTCACCACAACTTACAGAAACACGATGTTTTTCCCTTCGCGAAACCCTTTTTTTTTTCGAAAGGTAAGACATTCTTTTACAGTTGCTGACGAAAGTATCCGCACACTTGTAGACACATTTTATGAATATGTTATGTGTATTATAGCGAATGTTTGAAATTTTCATTAGCATTGCTATGAGACTTGTCTATAATAATTATGTTGGTAAGGTTTGAAACAAATCTGAAAATGAAGACAGAATTTACAGCTTTATGTAACACACACAATGTAAAATATTCAAATACTTTCGTGAACAATAGCAGATTATATTTAATAGGATTAGAATGTTGTAAAAGTTTAAAGACTCGTACGCACTCATCTCTTGGACATAATAATAATAAAAATCTAAAGACATCCCATCTTTTCATGTCTCGTTCCAGTTTTATTAGAAATTAATTATATCATATTTACATCCTCAATCATTAAAATACACCTAACTGAACCTGATTTGTATTTAATTTCATGATTATACAATAGACCTTAGTATCTTCCATATACATTGTCGAATCGCTTTCAAGTTTTACCAGCATATTCATGATACTCGTATCTCATTATATTCTAATAAAATCTCAAATCGTTTTATATCACACACAAAATATATATGTAAATGTTTTCTATATTAAATCTTGAAATACTTTCGTGAACCACTGTACATGTCAAGATCGCGGTGCAATCTTTCATCTATAGCTTTGAAAATGTTCGTTGCGTTGGCATCCCGCGAATTTCTAGGAAGATCCATCGACACCGAGATGCGATCGTTTCCGGAACGTGACCTTTATTCGTCCTTGCCATTGGGAAAATCCTTGGCGCCCTCGAGGATTTCGGCCGCGCGTAAAGAGGCGAGAGGAAAATCCGGAAGAAGCAGCGTCGGAAAAGGATTCCCAATATTATTTCCCAGCAAGCAGGGTTTATAGGTTCGCGTTGATGGGACACGTCGGTGGCGCATCTACTCGCGCTAGTGTCGCTCGTATAAGATCTTCCCTTCCTCCTAAAACTCGCATCGTTCCTTCAGCGAATACGCCCCTGTGCATCGACATCTGTCGCAATCTCAAACGGGCATAGAAATCGCTCACGAGGCTACCAAGACCACGAGAAAAAAAAATGTCTTCGGTTAGATGACACTGTTCTACAGAAGCGAGGACACTGCTAGTATTACGGTTATGCGGTCAACCACCTTGTAATCCGGAAGTGTTACGCGGCCTGTGACGTTGGTTCGCCTAAAGTCGTGTGTGGCCTAGCGCAACGAATGCCGCGACACATACTTAGGATAATTAAAGCAGGAATTTCTAATCACGATTCCGAATGAATAACCTTGCTACCGGTTAGTGAAATATTATCCTACTATTGAATGGACTTAGGTGGTATGCACAGTTGGTGGTCGTAATATTTATTAAGTAACTGAGGAAGTCCTGTCGTTTCTTTTATGACAAAATGTAATAATGAAGAAATAAATAAAACATATAATCTTATTTCCTTTATTTCGATGGTTCGTATTTTTTGCATTTTTATTTTCTCTTAGAATAAACGACAGAATTTTCTTGGTTCCCTAATATACAAGTGAATGCATTAATATGTGTAACAAATTTCAAAGAGAGTGCGGGTTCAGTGGAGAAGTTTTGATTTTCATGGAAAATGTCCCGAAGCATAACTTAACAATAACACACTAAAATTGACAAATAGATCGATAACGCTATCGAATTATTATTTAATGTTGACAAGTTGTTAACGTGTTATATAAAGGTACATAACTAATTAAAAACGTTTCAATATGCGCATGACTGCCGTTTGCGTGATAAATCCAGTGGAAATGATCGAAAATTGCACGAGAGAAAATATTTAGAATTATTTATTTCGACTGGAATAAAAAATTTACGAACTGCCTGTACAGCAAAAAGTCGCATTACGTTTCAACATGATACGTTCCTCACACGAAATATTTACTGTCACTTTACTTAACTCTAAAAGTAACCTTATGCTATATTTGTCGAAACATGTTGAAAAATACTGGCGTTTCTTTCGAAAGGGAATTCCTCATGAAAAACTTTTTCGGACACAGACGTGTTCTAAAAATATACAAGAAATATCACTTAAATAATAAAATATTTTTTAAAGGGAAGTAGAAAACGTAGAGTTACAAAGAAGCAAAAGGACGAACGGAGTGACGGATATAGCGTAGAGTAATGTTACAACGTGGTCTGTACATAAGGCCACTCTTGCAAGAGACAGAATTTACGCCACATTCTTAAATTAAAATAGGAAAATGGTGCATAATTTATAGCTTGGAAGGTTATGCTTTTTTTACAGCTTCCTTTTTTCCCAGTTTCTGTTGCAATATGTCGGAGATCTAATTTATCGCAGGGATATTTAAGTACTTTATTACAGTATACTTAAGCAATTGTATGGTTTTTTATCTTTTTCATAGGGAAAAGAATGAATATTACAAATACTCGAACTGTATTATAAAACTTGTAAGGAGAAATATTAATAAGTATTATAAATATTAAAAAGTATTATATATAATATATTGCCATTTTAATCTTTGACGTTAAACAGACTTTTACATACATACATACAATAGCGAATACAAATAAGGAGCAGCATGAAAAATTGGTCATTTGTTACATGTTGTAAGGACAGCACTTCGGCCTGGAAACACAGTATTATCCACATGTACAGATTTCCATAGCAGCTTGCTTCAAATTTAACTGCATTTCCACGATAAAATTAGTAATGAAACGAACGCTGAAACTAAATACTGCGCACAACGCTTCCTTTAAAATCCTCTGGCAGTAAACATAAATTAACCGTGAAACGATTCCTTGCCGTTGTAATCCCAACGACAATGGCTCTAACGATCAGCTGAATTTAACGTTATATCCAAGAAACCGCCACGTCCCAACGAAAGATCATCGCCTAGCGATAAACAGAACAGTTTATTTATCCAATCGATCTGCTTTTAAATTAACGAGCTCACTCATTAACTGACCATCGATTGGTTATTTCGCGAAGAAACTTGCCATCACGAAGATTACAAATATGGTGACCGGTCACCACTTCATGCGTAGTTGGTCGAACATACTTGTTCACAATTCATGCAAGCTTAGAGGCGAACGTCGGAGTAGCTATGGAAAAGAACTGTTCCCAAAGGGCGAAGCTGCATCAAGATAGTCGTAAAGGTAGCGTTACGGTTGCTAGGATAAGCAGCTTCCATCCTTGAAATACCTCCTAGATCAACGTCGGTATTTCTTCGCCTCTTTGTTCCGAACGATGAGTCCGGCGTAACAAGAGGAGAAGCCCTGAGATCGCTAACATTGAACGTCGAACGGTTGAACTCACACCAACGTGTAGACGCGATGTTGACACATTCTATGTAGGAGACGAACATGCTCAATTTTGTATAGATAAATGACTTATCGACTGAGATAACATGTTCATCTTAGTCTTAAGTTTAAATATGCTTCATATTTCTATTTGGTGAATTCGTAAAGTTTTTGTAGCCTGAAAGTACTGTATGATCTCGTAAAAATCACTTTAAAAGAAAAAGAGTCTTAAAACAATTTCTGATTACAAGTAGTTTTTAAGTTATTAATCATGGAAAAAGACCGGTTACTACATTCACAAGTTAAAATAATCTATTGAATATTATACTTCAAGGAAATATTAATATGTATGTGATATCTACGTTAATTTCGAACTCTAACAGTAAGTCGATGACATACCTGATGTGCTATTTAATATTTCTCAAAAATAGCCAATTACTATAACCAATTAGCAGATGTATCTTGGAAAAGAGTTTATAACATGTTTTGTATCGTTATAGTATATTTGTCGATTTTTTAATAAATCAAAATAACTCGACTGTTCTTTCTAGTGCTAAATGCACTTGCCGCGTTATTGAGATAGTCGAACGTTTATCTTCGGCATCGACATACAGTCTAAGGTACTGGCTTCTATTCTCGGTGTACTTTACACTTCGAGCATCGAACCTCTTTCGTTCTCTCTACTCCTTGCGAGTTGTATGGAGGCAGATCGTAAACCACAGTGGGCACCGTAAATACAATCGAGTGTATGGCCACTTTAACAAACATCGTATTAACCGGTTCATTTTATTCTTTTTATAGATTTACCGCAGATCGGGTAAGAACACTTCTGGTATGAGTACAATTTAAATTACAACGGAGATGTTGTCCGAGAACTTGATGTTCTTTGTTACTCGACGGTATGATATGTTTAACAGTGTTTGGGAGACGCTACTTAAGTAAAGATGTTTTCTGTGATTTACTAGATGTACCGGAGGAAATTATGCGATACGAACAGTGGTTGAGGAGATTGATAAAAGATATTCTTTACGTTTTTATAGCTAACATCGTCTGACATCGAAAGAAATGGAAGTCATCCATCCAGTAAAAAATACGTATCTTTATGCAATGATTTTGATATTTATCCTCAAAAGTAAGTTTTTAATACAAGAAAATCACAAGTCCGATCAAACAGTTTTGTTGAAGTCTAGAAGTCATCTAATCCCATTGGTTAGTCATTCGCTATTTTTGGTAGATATTAAATAGGATATCTATTTGTTAGAACGAGTTTGAAATTCATTTCTGTCTTGATGTAATAAGACTGTAGCAAACACTTATGTACGTCCCAACTGTAAACACGAAAACACGTATTATCCTTACGAAAATATCCAATTTCCGACAAGAGCTTAACATATCTGCGGTAAATACCCTTTGTGAAAGCCTTTTAGTTTGTGGCAAAAGCCTTCGAGCATGCTATTATCGTTTTGATACGAGATCGAAAATGCAAGTATAACGAGGGTTAGAGGGCACCGTTTCCCAAGTGTGTCATGAGGTGAAAACGTTTGCTCTTGGGTTCACAATCCCGGCAATTATGGCTTTCGTAGAAGACACCCGTAACGAAGTTTGTCCCGCGTTTCGATCTTTGCAGAAACCTTGCGTACAGTCGCCGAAGCAATTTATGTTACCGAACGATCCTTGCAACGCTAAAGTTCAGTTACATTTGAGGTTAAGCGGCGGGCTCTTAACGTGCATACCATCTTGCGACTACCAAGCAACTTTCTCGCCCCGAGGATTAACTCTTTGGACAATTTCTAGCGTGGATAATCGTACGTTTTACAACTATTACGTAACTGCTGCTTCAGCTATAACTTGACGTACAATGCAACGATTGAAGACGCATCGTTTGGAACGCTTAGAAACAGCCAGTCTATGTATAAGTTAATCATTTTTTAAAAATGATTTATGATGTGAAAATGCTCTATCGTCAAAAAACCTTCACAGAACAGTATAATGTAATGATTTTATAATTGGCGGACAAAGATCACAGTACTTTAAGTCGGGACTCGCGAACTTGAACTTTAACACCCTCAACCCCTCTTTTTAAGACGCAGTTAGGGCTAATGCAAAACGTTATAATAAAGTTTCGTGAACATATCCTTATTTATCCATTTAATTGGCCCGAATGTCTTATAACCCTAAACATACAAAATTTTTACAGACTTTGTACTTTCCTTTATCCCAACTTTCATTTCCAAAGCCAATAAATTCCACATTTTGCCCAATTCTAAAGCTAAAACTCGGGAAAAGACGCTCGTAAAAGATCGAGTGTCTCGTAGAAGCACGATTTTTGTGCGACCTCATTGTAAATGCATTTTCGAAAGAATGCTATCTCGTTGGAATAGTCGAGAAGCGAAGTACGTGAACAGGAGCACAGTGTTAGAAAGTAACGCGAATACTTCAGTTTACTGGGACATGATGTAATAAAATCGTACAATCAGTTTCAACGAGCAGAAACTTATGTATTTGCCAGGATACTTCCGCGTAGTAAGAATTACCGTATTATTTTTCCCTTCTGCCGACTTCGTAAACATTTATTCTACTGTGTTTGCTCATATCCAGTTATGAGTTCTGCTTAACACGCTGCACGTTCAACGAGAGAGATTCTTCGTTTACGTTTAAATCTACAAACGTGCAATGTGTTTAAGTGTGCTCGAAAATTTTCTTTTTATACGAAAACAAGCAGATTGCGGTTGCTCGGTTATTTTTTAGCAAACAATCTGCTTTCAACAGGTTCAAAAGTTTAGTTTCAGTCTGTGTTGGTGAAACATAAAAAATACATCACTGAATAGGTGGTAATAAAAGCTGGAGAACTTCGTAATTTTTAGGAGAAACAGTCAGAAAGCTATAAAGTGAAAAATATTCGTGAGCTTTCGGCAAACTTTTTCTTAGATATAACTAAGTAGCAGAGGAAAGCAAAAACTAACATGATATTGATTACTCACATGGTCTTGCTTATGAGATTAGAACTTGCAGAAAATGCATACCAAAATCAACTGACCTGAAACAAAATAAATATATATAGATTAGAAATTTGATAAGTGAAAGAACACGCGAAGATCAATAAAATCGATCTCCATGATTCCAAAAAAAAAAAAGAAAAGAGATGGACACAAATATATTTTTACATTTACCTGCAACATAAATTTATAAGCTCACGCTATGTTTCACAATATTCCTTTGCAAACAGTTTTACAAATCGATTACACAGTTTTGTCGCAATTGATACGAAAGGGAAATTGCCCATAACTTTCGCAATGGTCGCACGTACACCAGTAAAAATAAATTGTGTCGCTTGAATCACGGTCGTAATAAATACCGTGTGCAAAAGTCAATGTTTAAACGCAAGCAAAAATAATAGGAAGAAGTAATAGTAAAAAAAAGTGTTAAAGAAGGAGATAGAGAAAAGAGAGTCCAAATGTCAAACCTGCAAAAATATCGACCACAATTTTCGCTGGTTTTCAGGGCAAATGGGAGCATTCAGTGGCCTTTTGGCAATTCTAAACTCCAAGAATCGTCATGACGATAGATCATGGTCGGGGAGGGTCATGCGTGGACGCATTGGAGACACATTTAACAAACCACCGGCGGACGATTCGCAGGAAATAAATAGGGAAAGCATACGCGAGGGCAGGCCGCGTGAAAATTATGTGGTCGCCTGATATATTTCCCATTCACCTTGAATTAATGTATCGCCGATATTACCGCGATGCATCAAAAGCCTCCAACCCTTTTCCCACCAAACACTGCCTAAAAATTGGCCGGCGTTGATGCATTGAGAGCAGACCGTGGCGTGGGTACGAGTTGCGGATGAAATGTACCGGTTCGTATTGGTGGCCTGTTCATACGCGATCACATATACTTTTTTTTTGTTCCACCCTCAATTTGATGCCAGACTATGGAAAAAGTTGAACGAACATTCTCGTCGATGTCGGGTTGACGTGCCTCGTCGCTGCGCTAATAAAACATCGACGACACGATTGATTTCCCAGGGTACGATTATTATTAGTGCTGATCGATGCCCGATACCCGACGTGCTGCTTTCAACGTGATTCGCTTCTATCGAGACGCGTCACGCTACACCAATTGATACACAAATGTTTCAGAATTGCTACATCTCTATGTGTCAGTGCAATAAATTTTATTTAGATATTATTTTAATCTGCGAAGATATTGTAATTGAAGTGCTTTTTAAAATAAGAACCTATAGGTCTATAGCAAATATTTTTTAATCAAATAGTTCAATTATTATGAAAGCATTCGTTTGTAAATATAAAAATAACAAAGTTCTTTCTAGAAGTTATTACGATTATCAATTCAAACCTGGCTAACATCAAAAGACTAGAAGTAAAACTTCAAGAGCAATGTACTGATTTTATCAAGTGAGTTCATTACTTGGTCTGTTGGATCCTTCCTGCAAAAAGATCCTCAATTTCTTTATTCAGACGTCCTCTAATCTTTTCGTACGTTATTTTATTTTTTTCTGTCAAAAATAAATCGTATCATATCTATTTTTACTACGACTAAGATAGAGATAACTGAAATTAATTTGACCTTATTAATTTTTAATTCCAAATTAATTTTATACTTTTCAGTAATGAAGATAATTTTGGTTAATGTAAATAAATAATCGCAATGAACTTTAAGTGGATATAAATTAGTAGACTTCTTAATAATAACACCGAGTAAGAGGTGAATATAGCAAGATGAATATATGTTGAAGAGCGAGGGTCGAAACGCGTCCAGCACGCATACATTCATAAGCCGACATATTTTTTGAAATGCTGCCAATGATAGTGCAAAGAACAATTGCGGCGGTACTATTACACCGGTACCGATGCAATTTCTTTTTCACGGTTTCTGAAGTTGGCATGAAATAGAAAATTCCAGTCGAAATTCTGGCTAGGATTAAAAAAGTAGTTTGATCGAGAGCCCACGATTTTATGGCTTATTGTTCGTCGAGATCACAAATTTCTTTCCAACGAAAAGCGTGCACAGGACATTTATATAAATTTTTTTTACATGATCTATAAATTATTCTGAACATAAAATGTCACTTACACTATAGATCTGTTTCATTTCATGTCACTAGAAAAAAATACTCTTTACAATGATAAGCTCAAATACAAAGACAAATTTAACTTTGATATGATTAATAAATCAAATAAAATGTATTAGTAATATATTATGTACAGTAAGTGATATTTTTCATTTGGAAGAATCTACGGAATTGAAATAATTTTAAAATACCTATATATTTATTACGAAGAATAAAGAAAAGATTTAATGTTGTTGAAGAGAAAGTTCATGAATGAAAATTCACTTCTGTTATGAATCAATCGTTCAATTTTACAGACACTAAGTAGTTTCTTTTTTCTTCAATTATTCTATATAGATATTTTGATTGATCAAAACATCTTTAATATCGTTTCCATTCATTAAACTATTTAACAAAAAAAAAAAAGAAAAAAAAATTACAAAAGATCCATATAATCTAATAATGCACCTAGAACAAAATTTAACGTGAGGTTTCAGTGAAAGGTCCATATATCTATCGAATCCACAGTCGAAAAGCCAAATTCTTATCTCGATGTAGACGTTGAATGGAAAACATCAAAGGACAATCAAATTTCACCTTAGGAGAAATTCGAATGAATGAGGAAATCTAACACAGAATCGTTTGTGGTACTCATGATAGCTAACAAATTTGTACGCGTTTGTAGAACATATTTTTTTCTTTCCTTTTTTTTTTCCGTGGAACGTTGCCAAATGGAATTCTACAAGACAATTCCGTTATTGGTATCGCGGTAGACGTACAAACCGATTCGTCGATGAATTTGCGATTCCTTTGATCCGTCGCGTTCGCAATACCGGAGCAATTCAAAGCGGAGAGTTCTCTTTCGAGCGTAAAACCATGAAAAACTCGAAAATATTACTCTCTAACGGATCTACGTTCATGGACAGTTACTGCGGTCCCTCTAACTGCCCGAGAAAAACGTATTTGCTCATTCTAGTGGGAGCATGTCGACCCTCTTTTTACCCTTTCGCTCTATTTTCTAGAAATGCATATTTATCAGTTCGGCAAGTAGCTGCGAAAGGGGGTCTTAAGCTGAATGGGATTTTAAGGATATAGCTCGTTCTCTGCTCTTTATTCGTGGAATTTTGAAGCGAAACCTCCTCTTCTCAAAGCTTCCCTCTTTTCTTTACCTTTCCCTATTGATTCACCCTTGCTCGTGCATCTGCTGGTGCTAATCAAGCTAATTGTGGAAATTGTACTGCATTAGGACCGAGGAAAAACATGTAGAAAAACTTACGTTTTATTTGCGTCCTCAATATTATATACGATTTCGTGTAGAAAATACGAAGAATTGTACATGAATGAAAATACTTTTCGAGCTACCTAAATCGTACATTACTTTATCGTAATATTTTCGTCTATGTTGAAATCCTCAAATTTATTGCCTTTTCGGTGTATACCTTACTGTTTTATATTATTAGATTTTTATTTCGTTTTATTCAAATCGATTCCGTAATTGATAAAAAAGACCATTTGATTCACACTTGTGTTATAATTCATGTACTTCTCTAGTACACATCCTCTATTTTAAGTCTATTAATTAAAAAAGAAAGAAATGTTTATTAATCAGTAGGTTTTCTTTTACGATTCGTATTATAATCTAAATTTGCAAGTATCTCTGTGTTAGTAGCACGTACAAAGTTTCCTCTTAGCAATAAACGTGCAAATTAAAAAAATTAGTAACGTAACAATCTCATTCCAGGAAGCTAGATATTTATTCAGATTAGTGTCGTGTTTTTAAAAAGACATAGTTGTTAAGAAAACATTCTCCTCTGAGGGACTGCATACGAAATTTTAAAAGCCACACGTTTCGTTGGAATTAATTAACACATCCCTCGGTCTTTTATTTTAATTACTTAACGACTTAATAAAGTTTATTACATTAATTATAAGTAGTGTATTTGCTTTTTATGATATATAGCAGCTCGTTTCAGAGAAACGGGCAAAACACTCGCAATTTATTACGTAGAACTTCTCATATTTTTACTCGTGTTTGTCCACTTATGTAGAAAGTATTTCACTGCACGTGGACTCTGCCATAACCGACACATGTGCAGAGCATTCAGTGAGTTTTCATTAAAACTTTATGAGGTCAACGTTCGCAAAAAATTCTCATATTACTTCTCTATACATAAATAATAAAGTTATTCTCTCGAGGCCTTCATTTCTTTTGTCCTACACATAAAGATAAACGAAATATAACAGGGATGTATGATGTGTTGCTCGCGGTAATTTCTTCTTTATAAATTTGTTACTCCCAATTCAACCTTTGCGACACATGCATCTAACAAAGGCATTTATGTTTTCTAGCATATGACGATGCAAAAATGATTTTCGTAATGGTAAACGCATAATCTTCGTTTATATGCATTTGAAATAAGATATTAAAGCTAAGAACTTAAAATTATTATAAACGTTGTATGGATAAATGAGAATTAAATTGAAGACACGAAGTTTGCTTCGATAGCTCGGTTTCGACAAATATTACGATGATCTCAAATTCTAGTCCATAACATAAGACATTGGAGGTTAATATTATTGATAACAATCGTATGTCGATTTTGAACTATTATATATCTATATGAAATGTTTAAGGAATTAATTAGAAAAGAAACTGCGATATAAAATTGAGAGAATTTTTTCGATTTTTGGTTGTTTGTAATGTACCCACTAAATACGCCACTACTTTTTAATTTGGACTTCAATATGAAGAAGAGAAGCTAATAACAGAAAATGCCATTGGAACAGTCCATTTTTATAACGATATCAAAAACCACATGTGTGTCTTCATGGTCTCTCGAATTACACAATTTTCAATTGTACACACTCATAAGTAATATTAATAATAACGATAAGTAAAATTAAATTTCGTATTAAATTTATACAATATTAATAAAACAAGTTCATATTCTGCGTAATTCCAAATCATCGTGTATCGAATAGCAATTTGGAACATTACATTTCACCAATTAATGCGGAAAAACGCAACGTGTATATCGTTGAACATCGATTATCCCATTTTCTGCTCGATGGTTAGTAAATCCAATGCGAAAGAGACGCCTGGCAAAATCTGGCAATACATAACATCGCGTGTCATACGCACATATTGAATTATAACTCGGCGTTATCCACGGATCAACTGCAAAACACATTTAATACGCGTCGTTCGCCATTTGCGTAGATGTCGAGTAGAGTCGTACCAATTAAACGGAGCGAACAAGGGAAAAGAAAGAAGACGAAAATTACACGAAAATGAAGAATCGAATGAACGAAGACAAACAAATCCACCGGTAGAAATATACAACACAGGGTATACGTGGAGAAGAGAGATAAAGTGAGAAAACAAAGGGTAAAGGTAGGTTGAATCAGAACGAGTAGTTATATAGAGGCAGCAGAATAATCAGTACGAAGTCAACGCATCTATAGTTCTATGGAATTGACCCCTTCCTGACAGGCACAAATATAAACGATGAAACCTCCATGAAGACCGATCGATTATGGTCCCAACGTTTCGATGGGTGTTAATATTTGCGGCGATGCTTAACGTGCTCCGATATTCCTCAATTATTATTGTCCGATCAATCGTACTTTTCCTCGAGATCCCTCAAGATTCTCCCAATGGGGAAATCGGGATGCTGATCATGAAATAACCTCGAAGGAACTTTGGTCCATTATCCTTTAAACTTTTATGTAATTTGTACTTATAGGTTTTTAACAAGTCAGACTGGTTAAATTGACTGTCAGTGATGTAAGTCAAAATTGCGAATTTGGCACGTAGTGGGATACAATTTATAAACAAGACAACAATTTTTTAGATAAACGCTTAAGTAGTGTAATGAATATAATACGAAAATACAAATATTTTTAAGGATTGACTTTTAAATGTATTATACATATGGAAAAGTTAAATTAGTTTAATATGAAAAAAAGAAAAGCACGAAGATTGTCTTCCATTATTACAAAAACAGAATAATCAGGGAACATGACGTTACACAGTGCGGGAAATGTCATTTAGACGACAGAATGAAAAAATGAATATCATTGCAAAATAATAAGTAATATTATATGTTTTCACTTATATTATCTAATTATTATCTTTTGCAATAAGGTTTCAGTGTCTTTGCTATCTTATAAAATAAGAAATCTAAATTATTATTGTTCTTAAAAGTGTAAATACATAGTTACTATCAAATATTATTTATCAATCATAGTATATTTCCGAAATAATTTAAGAGACCTAAAATATTCATTTATAGTATATAAATTTTAATACATGCATATATGTAGATATAAAGATAATATAGATCAGTAATATTTAAACATATTTCTCCAAACCTTCCGAATGCATAATATTAACTTGTGTAAATTCAAGTAATTTGTGTGCAAAATTACCATGATAATCGCCATAAAGAGGAATCGAGCAGATTTACCTGAATTACTTGTTAATCACTCATTATTTGCATTACAAGCTATTTAAGCTATGCATGCATTGTCAGCAACGCAGATAGATCTGATATTCTTCTATTCTCATGTTCAACCAAACTTGCTAGTGTATGCTATTAAATAATTAAAATCAAATATGCAAATATTAGTCGTAGAAGCATAATGGTGTGAAATATTTTTATTCCCCATTATTTTAAATTCTTATGTATCGTCGATCTGAATAGATGATAAAATATACGACAACTTATATTACTGTTTAAGTCAGTATAAAATTATGAAAACAATTGGAAGATACAAATTTTATATTTTTATCACATCTTTATTTCAATAAGCAACAAATTTACGGTTATTTCTAAATAGTATTGCACCTTTATAAGAAAAAAAATACCGATCAGTTTATAAATTGTGAATCGCGGGTTTTATTTAGTTTGCAAGAGTTTTAAATCGAATTTGTATAGTTTTAGTCTAAATGAAATTGTTCGAACAACACTGAAAGTAATCGCTTATTGGAACATTTCTATTTGCAATCGTTTTGTTTGTAAAAACCAGCGATGCAATGTTATACGAAGTTTAGTTTTGTTTATTCAGTCCGGGCGGAATAAAATTGATATGACTGATAGAATGAAAAAGAAACAGGAACGAATATTTTCAATTACCATCAGGAACATGGATAAAAAAAGAGAATAGATTCTCTCTCTGTCTCGAAGAAAGAGAGGTTGATTTGACGTATTGGTTTCCTCTAATTTAATTTCAAGTTCCCGAAGTATTGGATATACAGCGCGTTACAAGGACATTGAAAATCAAACCTTAGATGGTGGATCGATAGATTATGCTTTCAAAGTTCAGCCAACGAAATGCGAAAAGGACTTTAATAAATGCTACGAAAAGTTTTTTAATGGTAAAACAGGAAGTGGAACTTACGTACTTCACGCAGAAATCATTAGCTGTGCAAAACATCCCAATACAGCGAGATGTAAATCACGTCGAAGCAAACAACCGACAGTGTAAATTTCCACTTTAAATTTATCCACTGACGTTAAATGAAATCGTAACTCCATCCTTCTTCAAATTATGTAAGAAAAATACGAAATACTGTAATCGCGTAAATGAAAATTGGAATAAATATTTTTCACGAACTACAAACAAACTATATTAATTAAAAAACATATAATTTACATTTGAAAAATTAAAGGTATAAAATATTTGTGTTAACATTAAAATACAAAACGCTCCGTTTGTTCAAATAAGTAATTCCATACTTCAATAGCGCGCATAAAAATTATAACCCTACTTCCTTCATCTGTTTCCTAACAAACAAAATTTCATCACATCACACTCCATTAACCACCAATATCCATCTGAACAAGTTCGACCAATTCAACGCGCAAGGTTTACCTACTTCAAAAGTGCGGACTATAATGAACGCTATATAATCGGGTCATTTGAACATCGGCCCATGAATTATGTAAAGAATCGGATATTCGCGATAGAACGGAGTTAGCCAGGAGCGAACGAACCCGAATCTAATTTTCATTCGCGTAACGTATCTCGATCTCTTTAATCGGGCCGCTGAACAAAATTTAGAATTTTTCGAGCTAGCTGGGTACATCGGTTGCCAGGCAGTGTTTCAACGAATTGCGAATTACCCCGGCATCCTAGGGGTTGGCCGATGAGAGCGACAATTTTCAAACCGGCTGGAACGTTTCGTTTGGTCCGTCGCCCATTTGTTCTCCCTCATACTCCTTCTTTCTTAAGAACGAGGGAAAGGAATTAGAGATTCAAAAATAAGGGAGGGGGTCGTTTTCTCGTTAGCGAGTTTGGATCTCGGTGGAACGAGAACCGAGAAAGAATAGGGGCGAACCTTCCGCGGGCTGGACGCGGTGGAAGAAAGGGGAGCAGAGACTGTGAAATGGAACGAACACGCTGGAATTCAGGCATTCGTAGTTTATTCTCGTACTTTAATTACCTAGTTATCCCGCCGATTTACATAATGTACTTTGCCCGTCGTATCGGGCGTCGACTCCGCAAGCCAGAGTTTCCAATCGGTTCAACTCCCTCGTGGATACCTAATCGAGAGAAGGGTAGTAAGGGATGCTGTTCAGAGGGTATTAATTCCTTTAGGCTCTCGATCGTTATAACCCATTATTCTCTACGGCATTCCCACCCAAGAACATCCCAGCGTTGACTGTAATTGCCCTTTAAAACACGTTCTCTTGCGCCATCACCTCGTGATAACGAAAATGAAGATCAATTCTTTTCGTTTTAAAACAGCTTTCGAAGATTCGTGTATATCTGCTCTTGATTTATCAAGTTCCTGGAACTGTCGTTGGAATGGAAATGTAAAAATCTGATGAATGTTGTTGAACGAATAATATAATATACGTAGAATAGGGATAAGTTGATATATGCATAGATCAATTTGGAGAAATTTTAAGGAAACGTTTGCTGTAGTATATAGCTTAATATAAAGGAGTGCATTCTTGAAACTGTCTGTAGACTCTACATATATATCTTTGAAGGATGATGAGAATGAGACATGGATTCACCATCAAGAATTAACTCGTCTCGTAGTGGGCTAAATTAATAAATTTTGACTGATATAAAATGAATATTTTTTTCGTTCACGCTGTATTATAGTTTTTCGAATTTTATACTTGTATATATAAATAGGAGAAACTTTGATAATTATATTCTGAACTCGAGTAAACATTCCAAACATTCCAAAGAAAGAAAGAAACTATGTAGATTTTGTAAAATATTATTGTAATAATATAAAGCAATCAGACCATCTTCCTCCTTTATCTATTCTCCATAACTATCATCTATCCGTCAAACGGTGCGCCAGTAACTGTAACGTTAGCCTTGAACCTCAACTAGGTTTAAAAATCTATTCTCCCAGGAAAGTTGTTCCTGAGGCAATCGTCGAAGACTCGCGCTCCTTTCACTGCTGTCTGCATCCCCTGGAGAAAGAATCATTATGCACCTTGTACGGTTGCACGTTGATGTTCACAGTCGCGTTTTACGTTTACATCGATGCAAGACAAAACGGCGTACACGCAGCAGTTCTCGCGAAACCGAAGGCACGCGCGTGGGATAGCTCGATGGCAAATCGCAAGATGAAAAAACAGAAAGGGAGAAAGAGGGGTCTAGTCTGTGGGTCTAGCTACATAGTATCCCACGCTGGTCGAAGAAATCGTGACTGGGCGATCATAACTCGAAAGTAGTCGACGAACCCCGCATGGAGCGGGTTAACGAGGCTAGGCTGGTAGGGTTAATGGGTTAACAGGACAGTGAAGCTGGTGTATCGTGGCCGCGTCGCCCTTAATTCACCGCTTGTGGGATCTACTCTAAGGAAAAAGGAGGAAACAGGCATGTACGCTCGTGTACATTCCTCTGTATCGGTCCTTAGCGTGTAGGAGAAGCTTGTTTGTATGGGCGCTTGTAGTTTAAGAAAGCAGGCGAAAAAGGGTCACTGCATAAGATGAGGTAGTTCCGATTGGATGATCCGGAGGATGAAAGAGCCAATTCAACGAAAAGCGTTACGGAAAGAAAGGGAAAGAGAGGAAACGACGATCAACGAAAGATACACGACGGGGGGTGAAAAACGAAAGGAACGAAATGCTGAACGCTGGAAAACGAAAGGGGTTAGGTTATATATTGTAAATACGAAATGAAGCACGCCGAGCATCTGAGTCTTCTTTCCTCGAATCGAGTCGACGGAAGCTGGCGTAAGAGGTGACACAACTGACACCTCGTAATACCAGGACTTGGGCCGACGCCAGTTTGCATAAGAACTGCACATCCGGTGTGCAGCCGATGCGCTTGTACGTAACCAGTAACCATGTAGCAACCACCGTTTCCTCCGCGTGCAGCTTGCTATCTATTCGATAGTCAATATTACGTGACACAACACGCTGCTACGTGCGCACTCTCGGTGTGACAGCCAGCAGCGTCGTATGCCGGTGCTACGGAGCCAAGGTAATGGAATATTGTCGTGTTGAATCTACGACGGATATCGCCTATGACTTTCCTATGCGCGTCTACTCCCACTGGCGTTGGTAAACGTTACAGAAACCAGAACTATTCCAAAGGAAAATCGAACTACGTTTCACGGGGGAAGAATAATGCTCCGTGACAATACAGGGACTTAGCATGATCGTTTCGCTAACGTGAAAAAGAAATGAGTGGTTAACATGTCTGGAATACGTTACAATGTTTGCGAACGGAAAGAGCGAAACGGAGTAGAACTTTGCAAGGAACCTTAACGTTTATCAACTAATTCGAGGTGTTTTTACTTGTAAAAATTGTAGGATGAATGAAATGGATATGAAGGACAAGTCATCAATATCTGTGAATATTGATATTTATACAGTATGTTAAGTTATATTTATACAGGGTACAGTAAGCATTTCGAGATAGACTTTTCTTTTTACTATGAACACAATGACGTAATAGAACAGGTAGTTTGGAAAAATATAAGTTAATTGTAATTTTTAAAATGGTATATTATGTTCCATTTATAAAGAGATATTTTACTTCGATAGATTTCAATGGTGTCAGAAAGATTATATCAATCCTAGAATTCTGCTAACAATTATTTTGAGATTTACATTCAAATATGGATTATTTATTGAATACGTTCTTGGTTACTTTATAAAGACTACGGATAAACAGTGGATAGAGTAATAAAAGTGTATTACACACAAATATTACAGACACCTTTCGTGACATACATTTACTGGACTATGAAGATATTTATTATTATATTACTTGTTTATTATTGGTTGATATTTTGTTATTATGTTTCAATTAAATACAACTAAATTAACGTTCAAAAAGAAGATCGTAAAATTCAATTATTAACTAAAACTAAAGATCGCTGCTGGAATATTTGACACACACCAGAGAAGAGTCGATAGCGGAATTTCAAACAATATTCCCCATTTCTCAAACATGGAAAAATCAATATAGTAGCGATCAATCCGCTAATCCATCGAAAATCTCGGTAGACTGTGTAAAGAAAAAATGGTTTTCCTTCCGGGTAAAGTATCGATAGGGGCTGATATAGCTCCGGTAACCGAACTGCTGGAAGCGTAAAGTGATTTTACCTTGCGTTCTAACACTTAGGACGCGAGGCCGAGATGACGATGGGCGCGAGCAAGATCGTATTTATCTGCTGGTCGTAGCCAGCGCCGACTTCAGGCGGTACTCGGCGTACAAAGTACCGATTACAGAATTCACGGACCGTGTTATTTATCGACTATTGAATTTCAGATCGTAGATTTTGCTCTCTAATTCATATCTAACCGGCGATGCTTATAGCAGAAACAAATCCTTGCAATCACGGGGGCCGATTATCATAAGGGCTCCGGCTCGAGTTATGCTAGCCGAGTAACGGAAGGATCGATCTTATCTTCCACGCCGCTGTTACTCGTCCTGCCGGCCATTCGTTACTCCTGTCAATTGCCACTGTCAGTTGGAATTCTATAGCGACTTCGCTCTCTTCCGTGACTCCAGCAACAGCGCTATGCCGCGCATAGCGTGTTAGAATGGTCGTCTGACCTCGAAAAAGTCGTTGAGCGCTATGTAGACTAATATCGTCCAGTGCTTAACTATTCGAGCTACCGTATATTTATTTTTACACGTAACATAGCTCTCCTACGAGATATACTTTGCATAGTCCATAGATATAGTATAATACAGCGATTGGAATAACTAAACACCAAGTGATATTACCGTGCAGATTGTTTATAGCGTACGCAGTCTTTAAAATTAGATTACGAAAAAGATTAGAAAACTTTTATACAAATCATAGAATTAAATTAGAATTATAAGATAGTGGTGAAATTTTAAATAATCCGTATCAATCTATGTAGCTTTACTTAAAGAAACAATTTATACATATCAGAAAGATTTACTATTACTACTTAACAAAAATTAAGTAATAGAAAATGATCAAAATTGTGATTTTTTCCAAAACAGACAGTTGTTTTCAAACATTGTATCGCGTTATTCGAGAAAAACGCCCCGGAAGCATACCACGGTGTAATGTGTTTTTCCTGCGAATTGTTTTCAGACCAATTGGAAATTTCAGGCACGCGTCTCATTCTATGGCTAGTCACGATAACGAGAAACGGTCTGTAGTGGTTTTACAACCGTGGAAAAATTTCAATCGTAAACTTACAGCGGTCGAGGATTAAGTTTCGCTTTAGCTTTAGCCGACCCTTATATCTCAGCTTTTCGAATTAATACCCGCAAAATGGAGAACGTGTTCTATGCAGGCTACGCAGGAAATGGACTCTTACAACGAGGATGTAGGAGACTGAAATTTATATGAGATAGTTTAAGGGTGATGTTTTCATGGAATGTTTCTCGGCCTATCTAATCGATGGATAAATAGAAAGAATAAGAAATAAATAGAATATAAAAGAAAGATTTTTAATCGACTATGAAGATAACGGAGAAAGTTATTAAACTCGATTTATCAAAACACAGAAGGTGTTCAACACTAATGTTTATAAAAACTATTATAATATCAATAATAATTATTTCATTTATCTATATAGTAATAAAAATAATACCTATATAAATAATAAATATTTATTTTTATTATAATATTACTAATATTTATATATTTATAAATATGTATAAAATTAAGAAAATCGTAGACATTCAAAATAATGTATCAGATGTTTTGCCTTGTTCAACTAAAGCATGCAATTGAACATATTTTAAAATGTGATCTCGCTTAGGATTCAATTTTCAATGAAACTTTTACCAAAGCAATGATGTCAAGGCGCCAAGTAGAGAGACGATAGAATGATAACAACCACGCGACGCGGCGTAATATACCGTATTGACGATTATCGATGCTGTGAAGATCGTATTACAAGGAATATTTAACGGATCATTAAACCCGAATTGCGCGCACGTCTATAGATTTACGGTAGATCAATAGCTGGGGCTATCTCGTAGAACGAAGGAAAGGCTTGGATGTGCTTAAGGCCGCGAAGTCGAGCCAAGGCGTGGTGATTTTCTTGTATAAAGCAACGGGTAAATGCTTCCTGCTGATCAGTGCGGTACCATCAGTCGCGTCATTCCCGGTAAGATCTGATTTCCAGGGGTAAATCGGTCGCTGTGTGAGTCCAATGTCGACAGGAATGCGAGACGATTTACGTTTAAATAATAGGTATCGTTAAATGGGCGAGCGTGTGGTCGCGTGATCGCGAGCACATTCCCTTTTCTTCGTAATACCATATTTTAGCCGCAATCTTCGTACCAAACGTTGATAAGAGCTCGTTCCGCAACGTAGCTCGATAATATTAATTAACACGTAAACACATTACCTCTTTATGAGTTCATTTATCTCCCTAACATTTTACGATGCCGCATCATTATCCAGTTATAAGAAGAACGTGGATGCACGAAGGCGAGATTTCCATTGCCATGGTGAAATATCTCAATTTCAAAGCAGCTTGCGCGCACGCTATTCCTTCAAAGTGCGGGCCACTTGATTATTTTTGAGAGAATATAATTTTCTTACGGAATTAAAAATGGGAAGGTTCAGGATGATTTTATCTTTTATTAGAGATACCGTAAAGTATTTTAAACGTAATACAACTTAATGGAGTTTTCCTGGAAAGACGGAGAACTAGTTTGAAACTTGCAAATAATTATTTTGTTACGACCGTTCGCGGAGAGACGCGGTCGCGAGGAAAACGCGTCAGCGAGAGGCGTAAATTCTCGCTACGATTCGGTTAATCGACGCCGCGAAATAGTCGTTCCCCTGTTTCGGTTAAGATAACAGAGGTGGTTAAATGAATATGACACAGTATAGTAAGTTATATATCACCGTTTATTCTAACAACTTATAACGAAGACAGTTACGCTGGTGCGTATGTACGAGATGAGTGAGTGACTGGTCTACGGGTGTGTATACCCGGTCGAAGGATGTTGACCGTTCGAAGGATGTAAAATCAGTGCTGTTCGGAGACGATGCTGTGGCGAAGGAAAGCTAAGGATGGGTGTGTCTAGCGCACGGGACCATCGGATTTGTTGGTGACGATTTTAGTTAAGAGAGTGAGGGAAATAGGCTTCGTTGTTAATTGGTTAAACGAAGGGTCTTAACCGCCCTCGAGAGAAAGTGGTTCGTGGGAGGAAAGTTGTATCATACGTGAGAAAAACCAACTTTCCCTTGTCTAGTAGACAATGGTCTTTAGAAATGCTTCGGAAACAGAAGTTTGTTTGGTTTGAAGGACCTCTACTAAGAAATTCCTGAGATTTATGGACGATACTTGAGACTATTGAGGGTACGCAGTGAGTATCCGAAGACATCTGGTTGCCATCTTGCCTGCGGTGTGTGACCTGGGCTAGGTAGAGTGTTACGCGACGTAACAATTTATTACATACATAATGTTGGCAACAAAAATTAGCTTAAGTAAATAATGGTTAAATATTGTCTTCGTAATTTTGCATTCTTAATCTTCGACTGAATGTTACTATTAACTACGGAAAAATAAATTGAATTATGTATCTATAAAAAGATTACTGTACTTGCGAGATATAAAAAGTAATAAATCGAAATTTAACTTTACACTCTTAAATTATACTGCAAGAGATGTTCTTCTTGATATGCAGAATATCTGTACGAGAAATCTGAAACGTTCAAACAGAGTGTTCATATGTTACAAGCTAACACGTATTATACAGTGTTCGCTGAGACTTCATTAATCGCTGAAACTCTGTCGATATCATCGAATCTATCTTTTTGCAGGTTCGAAACGGGGCCAAAAACATTCACAGACCTTCGTTCGTGTTGTAGGAGGAAAAAGTTAATTACGCCGATTTGAAATTTCCTCGACCCTAAGTTGGATACCATTAAGACCTGATCATTTTCTACCGGAATTGCACACGTTCTACGATGTTACACGAAAGAATCGATTCCATGTGCCGATCATAAAAAAAGCTACGTGTGCTGAATGTTAGTCAGCTGATTGATTCCAAATGATCCATCAATTTGAGACACTTCGAATTCAGGATATGGCAGAATGTAGTTAACGTACATATATATAGTGATTTAATAATATCTTTGAAATTTGGGATTCGGAATATAATTATAAAGTATATATCATATAATGGAGTATAATTTTAACATACTAATGTGTGTATATTCAATTCATTAATAAATAGCCAGTGTATACATATGTAGGGCAAGTAACAATAATAACACGTATAATGTATGCAACAGTATAATGCTAGTATGAATATAGTAAAATCTTTTAACGTATCTGATATGTTCTGTTGTATACTGTTCAGTTGTTCATTAAAATGTGTTGTGATATCAAAAACAAATATTGTTCACGACAATATAATTATTATTCTGGAAATCGATTTTATTAATCCTAGCAGAGGAAGATATTACATGCTTACCCTTAATTGAACATTATTATCAAAGATTTAATATTAGAGAAAGAAAAATCTTTTTTCACTTCTAATTCAAAATTAGTCTAATTTCCAAACAGCATCACACAATTGTTCAATCACGATGATTGAAAAATATTCTAGTTGACAATATTCTATTTTATTAAATTATAATATATTTTGACATAGTTGTTAATCAAAAATTCTAACTCAGCACACAAGAAAGCCGAACATCGTACATAAATATTCATGTTCTTTATTCTTTTGTTACAATTTACCACATTGAATCCAACAACGATCAAAATAAAACAATTCATTATTATGACTTCCTAACTATAAAAACACCAATAACTTCTCATTACAAAAGCGAGCCTTTGCAGGGAACAACCACGAAGAGAATGCAGATCCTTTCAGCGGGAAAGGAAAACGGGAAGGAAAGGAGGAAAGGTAGGAAGAACGGGAACTCGTAGCCCCATAGTGCGGTGGCATAATTAATTATAACCGGTTCTCCACGTTTCAACGAAGTTACTCCGTTGCTGTTTTATTAAAATCCTATTAACTGAGATGAATTCGTGGAAATCAACTGAACTTTTTCCCATAGAATCACAGGGGCGGAGAAGCGCAACAGCGCGAGATGGAAGAGGAAGAA
Source organism: Bombus vosnesenskii (assembly GCF_011952255.1). Taxonomy (NCBI): domain Eukaryota; kingdom Metazoa; phylum Arthropoda; class Insecta; order Hymenoptera; family Apidae; genus Bombus; species Bombus vosnesenskii. Next base: position 1,785,536 of record NW_022882923.1, read on the forward strand.
GACGAAAAGGAAGAAGTGAGAGTCTCCGGTAATAGCGCAACGTCTCCAGAAGACAAGGAAATTCCACTCGGCGTCTGTCGCAACGTTCTCCGTTTTCTCTGCGGAAATTTTATTATGCATCCGTGAGGGGTTCTTCACCGGTTGCGAAGCAGGATGAACAGTGCTCCATTCGAGCACGCGACACAAAGGAAGGAAAAGCCGAAGGAAAAGCCCTCGAGCTTCTTTTGCACCTTCCGGCAACACACAGCATTAAACTCAGTATGCAGAAACGTATTGTGGCCCTCGTATCGATGGTTCGATCCAATAAACGGGACGCAGGATGGGTTTCGTTCGCTGTTAAGCGAGAAGTATCTGCCGCGCATCTCGAATCCTGCAAAGTTGATTATGCATAAAAGAACAAGAGTTTGGCGTTTATGCGGGGAACACACGGCATTTAACCGCGGAGTCCCGCGAAATTATGAACGGAGATATTAGGTTGCGTAGTAAATTCCTTCGCGTTTAAAAAGCTCTAAGCTTCTTACTTTTACATAAGATGATGTATGGATTAGCTGGTTCTATCGTCTTAAGTAAATGAAATGCGTAATCTTCTACCTCATTACTCAGAAGCTGTCCTCCAATTAAAAAAATTCAATACGTATACTTTTACATTCTCTAAATTATTGAATTACTACCAGCGAATAAAGTTTTCCAAATATTGAAATAATTTATATCCCAATATTAGTAGTATGGTAAATATTCCAATAATCTCAAATGTCATAAATTATATAAGAAACTATAATAATTTCTGCTATATTATAAAGAAATCTGATTTGCTTTTCGATGCATCAACGCGTGTAATATCTTTACTTCTAGAACGCATTATTATCTGAAAAATTGAAACAATTGTCGAGGTTATTATTACAAATCCCCCAATTGCATAGATATACAGCATAGATTTTTGATTCGTATCAAAGGCATACTTTATGTCTGGTAAATATTCAGTCTCTCTTGAAATATCGGGGAATGCTTGCGATCAAGTTTATGAAAAAAAGAAAAAAAGGGAAATAAAAACGATTTGGAGGGTAAATGGGCGTTACAAGATCGTTGGCACGCTTCCTACTGTGAACCGCGATATCTCAGAAACTTTTGAAGTTGTCTCGTTCCCTTGGGGCGAAGACGATTTTCCAGCTTTCGCGTAAGCAGTGATGAACATTCAATTCTTCCTTTCGTGAGTTTTCGAGCAGTTTCAGTCGTGTAAAGGATCGAATAGCTTTAAATATTACTCGAGTCTTAAGATGCTTGATAACGTTGAAAATCTCGAGGAACTTAACAGTTTCAATGAATTTAAAGGATTTCAAAGTCCCGTCACCCTTTTTCAATTTCTTGAAACTTTTGCGACTTTGATCTTATATGTAGCTATATGTATAATACTGCTTACGCCAATCTAATACATACTTTAAAAAATATAAATAAATAAAAATATATATATATATGAATATACATATATATATATATATATATATATATATCATATGAATAATATATATATATATATATTTCAATTAAGTTTCGATCAGTATATATATAGGAATATCTTCAAAGAAAAAGAATATGTCCTACTTAAATGGAATTTCAAATAATTACTGTACAAATATGTTTAGCTATATCGTTACTTTCCAAATTATTCAATTTTTGTTCTTCAATCTTTTGTATTTACACTTCTGTTTACACGAAACATTAAATTAAATTAATTTTATTTCTTGATACGACTGCTTGATTGTTGTATTAACAAATAATGCCTAGAATCATATAACGAAACTTTATCTAGTCTTAAGAACACACACAAAATATATCTTTTGCTAATTATATAATAAAGACCTAAGACCTAATAGAAATTTCTCACAACATACAACCCAGATAGAATTTTAACAACAAATTTTTTAAAGATGTGGAAGCTACAGGTATTGCTTTTGGATATTTTCAAAAATCCATTGCAATCGTAGATCCATTGCATGCAAAATGATAACAAAGCAATATAAAATCTACCAAACAATCTTAGATTTGAATTATATTCGTGAAATGCAAAACGCACGTATTGATCCATTCCAGGTTTACGACACGTATTTGTCGACGCGATATCGTTGAAACCAATCGATCACTCCTCGATCGTTTCATCACTTGTCGTGATCCCCTCATTACGAACCTACGCTCCGTTCTCTCCTGTCCCCTGGCAGATATTACTTCTCAGGATTTCCATAAAAACATTCGACCGAAGACGTTCGTCCGCTTCCTTGCTCCGACATTACCTTCATTCCTTCGATTGTTCGCCCCCTCCACTCGACTCTTAAACATATTTTTCAGTTCTTTTTATCACTTGTCGTTCCGAGTAAGTGCTTCCTTTTTATATTCTGTCAGCCAGTGTGAACGTATTCAGAGCTATACCTAATTCAATGTCACTCACCTCGCGTGCTGCTTTTTCTCTCTCGGCACAATCCGTGAAAAGGTCTCACGAGAAACTTGCGTTTACGGGAATCTCAACCGATGAACCGAAGCGCGTACTGATGAACCGCGTTTCCTCTACAATAGATACATCATCGATAGACATTCTTTTCACCGAGTAAGGTACACTCGGACTTTTGGTGTGACGCCGAATTATTCGTGGTAAAAGGAGAAGGCTGAATGAGCGTGAAGAAAGGACACGAGAATTAACGAAGCTGAGGATAAATGGATAGATAAATAGTGATTTGTTTATTGATTCGTCTATCGCTTGTTTGGAGCTCTTTTCGATTTTTTCACGAAGATTACTACATAAACACCTTAACGACATCGGAAAAAATGGAGAATGGATGGTTTAGTAGAAATAAAAAGTAGAAGATCTAAAAATGTAATATAAAAGTCCTATGAATGCAGTAAAAAATGCAATAATTTTTGAAGATGTGTCGCATGGGTTTTAAAGTAATTTCTTTAGAATGGTTAGAGCCGTTGATATCATATCATTGTTATAATTTCTTGAAACATAATTGCAGTTGCTTTTCAATTTTTTGTTACAGAAATAATTCAAGTAATCTTTTACTTTTGTAACAGGAAGATATTTATATTAATTTTATTAAAAATGTAAAGAAGAAAATAGAAGAATTCCGTCAGACGGTTCTAAAAGTATCTTCACAAATCATTGAAATTTGATTAACCGGGAGTACATCTTTTTAGAATGGAGAGGAAGTGAAAAGTTGACGTAAGAAACTTCGGAGATAAGAAGCACTTTATGGATCAATTATTAGTTGAAGGAACTACGAAGTTGCATACACTTTGGTAACTTACCATCTTCTTCCGTTTAAACTATGGTCGTGTTGTATAACAAAGATTATAGCTACATATTTCCGGGTACCAACACTGATATGGATCAAACTAGCAAAACGAAGTACACGCTGTTGCAATTTCCACAATTCTGATTTATTTACAAAGTTAGTTTCGTATAACGAAGTAACATATAAACTGTTATATAAATTTCAGTAAATAATTTAAATCTTTTATTCTAATTTCTAATTATAGAATCTTCTGTTTATTTCTAATTATAGAGTACCATGTAATGCATATTTACATATACAGTATTTATTAAAAAATGAAGAGGGCAAATAAAAATAAGTATTTCTCCTATTAATTAAGAATGAAAAAAAATTCATCACATTTCAACGTATTGTAAACTTATAGCCCACTATATCTAATAATCAGTTTCAACTAAACTTTTTTGCTTGGTTATCAAATAAAGTTTATTAAAATTATTGCATTATCTAAATTATTTGATATTAAATATCCTTAGCGCCTCATTTTTTCCTCCACTTTTTTTTAAATAACTCGGCCCCACTAAATGTATGGGATTGCTCATAATGTATATTTAACATAAAACAATAAACGTTGCAATAGAAACTAACGTTGATTAAACCACGATGAAACGAAGAATAATCTGTTAACATTATCGAGATAGAACGAAACGAGACACAGGGGAAGGAAAACGACAGAGCGAATGAAGAAAAGTGAGTGATTTGGAAAAAGATCGAGAAAAGTGGGAAGGTCCTCTTCCAACCATTAGAAGTCGCAGGAACACATATACCACACATATTTATCTCCCATCCAGCTCTCAAATGGCCAACGGAAGCGTGAAATTCCCAATTTCTTTTCCCAAGCAACGAGAATATCCAAGGTTCGCCTCCCTGTCTCTACCACTCTTTCACTACTTCAACCACATACTTCTTTCACGCACTCACACATACCTATACATACACACACATCGTTCTCGATCTTAGGAAACACGGATACACACACGCAGGAAACATATGAAGCGAACGTGCGCACAGGATGTCCGTTAACTCTCGTCTTCTTCCGATACGAATCACGAATCCCGAATTGGACAGGCAGTGGTAAGAGGAAGAACGAAAGGGCCAAGGGGCGGCCGAGACAGTGGTACCAAGAGGAAATTCCTGCCGTAATTTCTGCTATCCACCCCTAACTCTCAGAAGGATCCTTGTACACGGCCCGCGGGGAACATCTGTTTCTCGAATCTGTTCGAATTCCTAACATAAGGCGGTCTTGTCACGCGAATCGATACATGTCCGTGTTTATCGCGCTTCCAGATAGTCCACGGATGAACGTGGCTTAAGAGATCATTGGATGGATCAGGTGCGATACATTATATACTATGAATATGAAAGACACATCGCTTGCTTTCCCTCAATTTTGCATTTCTCTGCATTACATTTTGCATGCATTTGGTTACTTAATATTGAAGGAAAAAAATTTATTTAAGGGAAATATATAAAGTTTACAAATCTAATGTTATACGTGAGGGATACAGTTTGTTAGTCCTTGGGATGTAAGAATTTCTTCTTTAGTTGGAAGTTCTACTTTTTCAAGTGTCGTATTTAATAAGTAAGTGATAAATAGATTGTGCTTGAAAGAGCAATGTAGGAATAAGTGGAAAGTAATGGGACCCATTGATACCAATCGAGGTTCAAAAATCTCCCTTTACCTACATTGTTTACTGTTTCATCTTACAAAATAATTGAATTCGTTGATTCAATAATCCGACTATACAGAGAGAAACGCAATTCAATAATTCAAAGAATCCCAGACAACGATAATTACGCTAGAAACTTTCGATTACCGTGTTCGTAACTACTCCCAAGAGTTCCTGACTCGCCAACGGACTACCAGGACCAAGAGATTTCACCGAACTTGGCGAACTTGAATATCGATTTAGATCACGCTCGATGAACCTCTAAGACTCCCGTTGCCTTCGATTGAAACGTTCACCGTGGTGAGCAACCGCTTCAATTTGCGGCTGTCCTCAACTTCCTGCCTCCTGTGCTCTATTCTCTCTTCCACGCACTACCCTATACTTTCTATTTCCCTCTCTCTCTCTTTGTCGTGATTTGACGATCAAGAGATCTACGAGATTAAACTTGAAAGAATTATGTTCGACTGTCCGTTTCGCAATACGATGTGTTCGAAACTACATATTCAAGAGTCAAGATTATAATATCTATAACTATTTATCACAATCGTAATAAAAAAATTGAAAAGCTGTAGAAAAGCGAAAGATACTTTAGTACCTTTAGTTCTTGTTCAATATATCTCAATTTTTCTGGACGATACATTAATATTTGTGATTCTACGTTGCCAATTTTTAATGCAAATTTTTTGTAATGTACAAGAGTAAAAAGTAATGTTTGAAATTTAATATACTTGAACCTAATTAATTAATATAGAAATGTTATAACGATGCGATATAAACAAGTATAATGATGTACGAATGGTTTTCGTAGCCACTGTACATCTTTTTCTTATATCATCGATTCCATCGTACGCTCGAGTCCCTCGTCCACGCACTACCTTATATTCTCTCGATCCAACGATCAAGCCCGTGAGATTTAACCCGAAAGACTTATGCTCAACAACTTATACCCTGTCGGTTCCGCAATACGCACACGTTAACTACCATAGTCTGTATAATCATATGTGTTTGCAAGTATACATCGAAAAGAGCCAAGTGCATCCAGCGAAGATACAGCTGTGGAAAAAGGGGGACCCGCGATGCGCGGAGTCAGCGAAGCATGGAACTGGAAGTGTATACCTAAGAGAAACTCAATGCGGTAGCAGAAGCCGAAGGTGAAAGAAGAGAAAACAAGCGATCAGAGGGGACAGCGATAAGGAACAAGGGGGAAAGAGAGGACCCAGAGAGGGCAGAAACGTGGAGAAGATAGGGTCATTGGGGCCATGGGACATCTCACGGTGCCGCGACGCAGGGATGCGGGTGCACTTAGTCCTCTACCTCTCTCTCGTGAAGATGTTATCTATCTCATACAAACACGCCGGGTACACGAGCGTGAAACGTGCAGAAGCTAAGCTGAACGATCTACTACGTCCTCTCGTTGTCAGCGTTTACGACTCCTCTCGTAACATATTAATTTGTCTAATCGGTTTTAAACGTCCGCCTCTGCTCTTCCCAATCTCCAAGTGCAAATCAACGAGGCCGAGCAATGGTCGATGATTCTCGGGGTTGATGAATGGGAAACGCGTGAAACTGAAATAAAAACGAGACACAAGAGGGGTGGACAGGCCGTTGTCACAGATCGAACAATGCTTCCAATAAAAAGAGAATATCGAAACGGCGTTTGGGAATTATTGCTGTTATCTGTTTACGCTCGGTGATTTTTAATCGAATCAATTTTCTATTGGACATATACACGTACAACGGTGATTCCGATATCGGCCATGTGAACGGCTTTGATATCTAATACTCGTATCACGGGGGATAGGATAACCTTTTAAAATAGGGATTCCCGTATTTAGGGAATAGGATATAGGAGAGAAGACAAACAATGTTTGATTGACATAGGTCTGCGTCAATGCCGACAGAGATAAACGTTTTGTTTTAAGTTAAACTATTAGGAAAAATTATCCAACAGATACTCATTCACTCTTATTACTATATATTCAATATGTGATATTATATCAAATATATATATATATATATATATATATATATATATATATTTAGATTTTAAACGTTTAAATCAATTTTCGTTCACTTAGTTGTAAGTAATTATTGGAAAATCAGTGGTAAGTTGTTTGCATTTTACAATAATCTATTAGTCAATTTCGAGCGAAAAATTGGCCTTAAATAAGTGTGATCTATATTCATTTTGATTAATATGCTAATGATGACCTGATAAATCTGAACATGTATAAGAAAAAAATATAAACCACCAAAATGTACTTTTTTGATAAGAAATCAAATACAATATTTCATATGGACCAATTATTAGTGCATATTTTTTAAGATTTCGATATAGAAATAAAATATTGAATAAACGTGATTTTTAGCAGTCGATATATCGTATTGTATACTTGGTGAGATCGAAAAAAAAATCAAATAATCTATCAAATACCAAAATTCTGAATCTGAATAAAAATAACACATGGTTGAATTAATGAGAAAAATCTGGAATTGTCCGATAAGAAGTTTAAATTCTGAGTAATTTGAATAACCGTTATTTAAAATGTTTATTTAACAAAATACCAGTGAAATGTTAATGCTATAAAGTTTTGTCCTAAATTTGATTATGAATATTTCAAGCAATCTAGCTTTATATGAAAAAGTTAATCTCTGTCTAGAAGCATTTGCAGAACCAATTTTTAGAAACAAACATATCACAGAAATTTTCAGAAAGTGAATTTACATTCCGCACATCTACGTATATAAAATTTTAATCATGTTCACGCATGTATAGTATGTAGAAGTTATATTATTAAATCATATTTAAATTACATTCGAAGTAAGTTTGAATCGCAGACATGGAAACCATTAAATTATGACAATTAATGGTGCTCTGTATATTCGGTAAAGTAAGTTGGAATTAAATGTATTAAGTCTGTGCTATGTTTGGTGAAATACGTAAGCTACACTGAATTTATGTATTATTAACAGGAATTTAGTATGTTTGCAAGTTGAATTTCAGTTATATTCATATCAAGCACACAAACGTGAAATCGTTACAATTTATTAAATAAACTAGGGCTTTTATATTGATTTAACGTTGACAATTTGTGACAAATATTCAAAAGTCTGTAAAATATTAACGCTAAATACGTTAGAAACGAATAACAGTAAAAAAAGAATAAAAAAGGAAAGAAGAAATATGATTGATATTAAGAGTAACGTGTAGAATGTAAAAAGTCAGTATACGAAGAATATTTGCAGGCTTCGATTTTCATTACGTTTCCAATTCTCAGTTCCTGAATCGATTTTCTAAGTTCGTATCGTATCGAAGATTTCGTTGCTCGAATCAGAACACGTGCTTTACTAATAGAATTTCAGATGTCCAATCTTACAGAAATATTCAGTTGGAAATAAACGTACATCCTCAGTTAACTTGGAACCACGCCAAAGAATTTATTTCAAAAAAATTTAATGGTGAGCACACTGCAGGCGAGTAGAAGCTCGAAAATTGACCTACTAGTGAAAAAAATCTTAAAAATATACTTACTCTCTACTCCTTTCGATTTCTTTAAATATATTAATTTTTCCTTCATTTTCGCCTGTTTCCAATGCATTAATTGATTCAATAGATTATTGATAATCTAATTGTATTTTCCCAAAGATTAACATTAAGGACTCTTCGAGCAGAAATAAAACGAAGAAAGTGAATTGACCTGGAAAAAATTGTTAATTCTAAAAAGAAACCACAGTAGCGGAACTGCGGATTTAAACAACATCTCTGTTGGTGAATCTAGAACGAAAATAAACAGTCGAGCGTATGCAAGCATTTTTACGAATGTGTATTACTTGTAAAGAGATTCCACGTTGAAGTTTTCGGTAAACTGAAAACAGGCTTTGATTATGTGAAGTAGAAAATATATCTGGCATACTACGAAGCAAAAGGTGCACTAGAGTCCAGATTTATTTTTTTATATTTCAGTTTCAACTGCTCTTTAACTCTTTTACTATAAATTCTTAACACAACAACCTCCACATAACTATATGTTTAAATTTTACAAAAGTCAGATTGTTCCTATAAATTGGAAATAAAATAGAACAATTAAATTTTTCGATCCGAACATTCAAGTGCAACGTATGATGTTTGCGAAATTGGCTTACTTGCATATAGAAAAGTGAAGATTTATTTTATTAAATTATTAACAGAATAAATTTTCATAGGTAGTACACGACACGCTGTTACTTACTTTGTCGCTTTCTCACATTTCCTAAATATTAACTATGTACAAAAAACGTATTAAATGTTTTAATGTCGATCGAAATAGCCTCTTACCAGAGTTAATAAAAAGCGTGTCTCGGATCTGGTTTCCTATGAACTGCACGTCACGTTGAATCAGTTCAAGGGAAGAATGAAAGAAGAAGACAAGGTAGACCACCATCAACGTATTAGGGTCTCGCGATTTAGCAAAGCGTTTACTACTTACATGGTGTGATAGCCGAGACGTGGTTTGCAAGGTAGACGTAATTAAGCATAACGTCATAGTCAAGTGCACGCAGTGGAACACCCTCGTTCCTATATCACCGTATCGCCGTTAAATTATCGTTTTTGCGCCGGTGTAGCCGTTGATGGACTCTACGAGCCGTGTAACGTCGTATCAAATTACCTTTTCTTCGTCGATATCCCAAAGTTCACTGGCAGAGAATTAAGAATTTAGATTTGCGGTTGCACGCTACTCGAATCACTTTCACAATTACCTCAAGTTTATAACACAGACGAAATACTTGCTATCTTTTAGAATTCTTATATCGATTAATATTTATTTTTAATTTGCAAAACATAAAGTTGTATTTTATACTCATCATCGTTTATTACTCTTTCGGTTACAACCTGCATTTCTGCAGAAGACGAACAGTTTTCTGAAATTTGAATAATTCTGACATTTCGATCCAGTAAGTATTTAATATCTCGAAATGATAAAATAAAGATGAATGTCATGCACTTTCATCCCATTAGAAGAATTCTAAACATTTGGAATTTCTATAAGTCTAATATCATAATATAGAAAATACCTAGAAATTTGAACCGACAAAAATAATAATTAGAAACGATTGTTTCTTTTATACCATACTTTCGTTCGCTGTGATAATCAATTTTACGAACATTGCTGAAGTCTACAACTCGGTAAGATCGTACAATCAGCAATATTCTATCCTAAGCTGTTTATGGAATTAACCATGCCGTACAATCCATGCCAGTTTTCTTATCGTTTCTTTCTTTATTGAACATTCTTTACCTAAGAGCTACATAAGGAAGTTATTTCCTACATTCTGAAGCAAAGGAATTGGAGGTGGTGTACAAAATCGATAAGTTATAATGGATATCTGAGAGAAACGTAATTTTCCAGGCTGTCTGGAATCGCAATGTTGCACAGAGAAGTGTAGTTTAAACTTTCTTGGAGAATTATCCTGAGCCCAGCTGCTACTGAACTAATTTAAAAACAGATAAACCGAAGGAGTATGTTAATTGGGTGGATTGTTTAAACTGCTCTCGATCCGAAAACAGATTCTTGTTGATTAGTAATTGTTCGCTAATTACCCCCGATGCAAAACAATGCCAGGAAGAAATTAGTTGAAACTAATTGAAAACGGAGTTTTAAAGTGACCTGATCTTGTTCTTATTATCTTTCAGATACTCCCTAGATTTAATCAAAGATAGAAGAAGGCAGAATTCTAATAATTCAAGATAATAAACCCAAGTTCCCCTAGCCAATCAGTACTTTACAGCTACGGATAAACGGGGTGAACCTTGTAACTGAGCCAACTCATAGCTTTAAAACTGTAAGGAATGAATGAAAATTTCATTAGGCAAACTTAAATCGTCTCAGATTTGTATCTGCTCCAGAAATGGAAATTTCAGTTCTAAAAATTTCAAAATCATCTTTCTTTGGTTAAAGCGAGTTGTGTATCGTTTTATATCCAAACAAAGCGTAATTTAATTCTTCTAAATCCTGTCAAAGACGATCAATTATCAAACGATGATTGCTAAAATATTAAATTTTCAAGCTGAATAGCCATACAAACCTCACATAGATAGACAACTTTAATAGAGTATAGGAAATAGAAGATACGCGTAAGTAAATCTAGGTAATACGATTAGGTAATATTAAAGGCAGCACTAAATCACGAACGACCCGTATCGGTTATTAGAAGGCCTTTTCATCGCGAAACGCACGATTCCGGGGGGAAATGCTATTTATCAGGGAGTAGAAATTTCCGCCGTAGAAACTGACCGAGTAATTTGATAAATTAACAAAAATTACCGGGCAAAATTGTTCTATGCATGGTCCGTAAACGTATTATATATTCCACGATGTTCGGTATGCCATATTATTATCGTGTACAACGTAGAAAAGTATGTATGCCGGATGATAACATAGCATACCGTGCTCTTACCACCTCCCGATGAGTTCCTATAGAGCGAATGGCAACTGGCAAAGCTTGGGATAAGAAGGCAACAAAGTAGAAAAAGCGTGAATGTTGCGTTTATCACTGGGAAAGTGCCTTGCATCTTAAATAATACTGTTTTCTTAAATTGCGCTTATAGCTGTTGGTTACAAATAATGCCGAGTTGTAAAGCAAAAGTACGCAGATTATACTAAGCTTTCTTGTTCGAACATCTTTTTTATTCTTCACGTACAGCGCGCTCAACTGTTTCCTTCGATATTCTCCGAGCACTATCTACCTTCGTGGAAATCATTACTGATGTTACCAATTAGCGTGCAAAACTAGTGTGTTAGTTATGATACAATCAATAGCATTACTGATCTTGCGAAATGATTCTAATACTTTCGAGTGAAATTCATTTATAGCTTTTTAATTATATTATAGATCTAAAAACGTACATGATTTGCAAAATGTATACTCGATTGATTTACATTTAATAAGCTGCGTTTAAAAGCTGTTTATAATAGGAATGAATTTTCAAATTTTCATAATAAATAATATGATGCGACATATTTCTAGTAGATTGAATTATAAGACAGAAAAGAATATATTTTATTAAGCTAGAAATACGAAGATTTAAAAGCTATTATAAAATTTCATATATGATATTACAGAAAGAAATATTAACATTGTATCGATAGATTCTGTAATTATTTCAGCGTATAAAATGCTACATCAAGGTAAATTCAATTGATATTAGCTTTTTTAAATATCTACATTTAAAGCTTTTATGGATAGAACCAATATTCAAGAGCTTTTAGGTAGTTTTTTGTTGAATACGAAACATAATATTTATGGGAAATGATATGCAGCAGCATAGAATATTGTCAAAATGACCATCTCTTATTCGAATACATTCCGCAATACACCGGTCCATTGAATCCTTTCGAGGAAAACGGAAAAATAAGGTTTCCGAATTCACGAACATCTCTTTTGTACGAACGTACTATTCGTTGCTCTCGCGAATCGAATTTATACGCCTGATAAATCTGATTCTTTAACCACAAACGAAAAATATTGTTACTTTCTAACAATATTTCAACATCGTAATATTACGGTTATATTCCTAGAATGAAATATACAAATGTATCTATCACAATTTTACTTGCATAAATATTAATTTCTACTTTAACATTTTTATTGCAATATACTGTTACATTCCAACAGCAAATTTATACAGCAGGAAAAACAATTGCATAGCTCTGAGAATTCGAGTTTTCAACTATTGTTGCAAATGGTAGAAACATGCAATCAAAAATTAATTTTTGGGGTTTTCGCATCTATGCACTTTTTGCTTGGAGTTCAAGAACCCGTACGAAATATGCAGATAGATAATCATTGTTATTTGGAAGCATTCTTTTTCTTTTTTGTAATAAATACAAATAGTACCTATACTACGTAGTTTTCTCTTATTAAATAATTTTATTTCTCTTATATTCCTCTTTTATAATTACATTCTCTCATAATTCATTTCTTTAAATTTCATTTGTTGTTAAAATTTTGATACCTTTCATCAATCAATCAATCAACGAACAAAATTTACTAATTATTATACATATGTTTCGTAAATTATTAAATTATATGTCTAAATACTCGGGCAATCCTTTAAATAGAGAAACATTGCTACAAAACATGGTAATAATGGAAGGATGTGCAATGCAATTTCGAGAGCATCAGAGTCATATTTCATCGATAAAAATGTTTTTTAATCACAGAACAAATGAGAAACGAAATATGAATCCGAGTCACTACAGTTTAAAAATCCGAATGCCAATCAACCATTTATTTCTTATCAACCTAACGTTCCTACGACAATAATTCGTCACGCGAAACATGATCGTATATTCATTTGACGTAAACAGAATTTACGCCTTCACGGGAATGAAAACGAACGGCAATACATGCATCGAAACAGCGGTTTTCTTCTACATTCACTATTGAATCACGTACCATCAATTTTGGCGCGTGACAGCAGAACACTTCGCGTTCCGTAACTCGCTAAAGAATATCACCAGCTGACATTTCTTCTCTCTTTCTTCTAACTGTTGTAACATCATCGAAATAACGCTTTGTGAACATAGAAACTCGTGTTACATCTTTTGTGTCGTTATGCACAGTTACATAAAAAGATTTTTTTTAACTCTTTTGCAATTTTCATGTATGTACATATTTGTTATTTATTACGTCACAATAGCGTATTAAATGTCTCTATTTCTTGGTTAAAATAACTAATATAAGATTGTTAATTGAAATAAGTACTATGTCGTTGAAATCGAGTTTCCTATTTTCCATTTCTTTACTGTTCTACTCCCCAAATTTCCTAATTTTTCATTTTTCCATCTTTAATTTCCTAATCTTCTAATATTTTAATCTTCCAGCTTTGCGTTCCTCTATCTATCTCGTTCTTACTTTTCTAAGCTTCCAATTTTTGCATCTTTCTACTTTTTACTACATACAATAGCCTTGGCAATTATTCGAACAGCACACCTTCGACATTTCACTGCACTTCTATTATAAAAGCTAAATAAGAGTTCTCTGTTGTTATTAACATATACGACTGCTTTATCCGAACAACGAACGCTATGGTCACAACTAGAAATCATACATGACGTACATTTAAAGCTACATTCAAGCAATGTCCAACAACTATCGAAATCATTCGAATAGCTATGAGCGACACTATAGCTTTATAACGGTCCACTTTCGCCTGTGTAGAAGTCGATCCATGCTAATTCTATCCAAATAATAACAGATCCACTCATTCGTTTGATTTCCGAGCACATAGAAAAGCGGATAGATTAGAACGAAAGACGATGCTCGAAAGGAGAAGGACAGAGAAAACGAGTCGCAAGCGTGTAGTTAGTCGGAAACTGAGAGACAGGCGAGGAGAGGCGAGCAGAATTAGAAGCATTGCGAACTATGCGGTAGCGGGCAAACCACGTCTGGTCCATGGCTCGGAACTGGGATAACTCGATACACACCGGCGGGCATATACGTGCGGAGAACGGCCCTCGCACGTACATTGGGATATGCAATTTACCAACCACCGGGTCCGTGCGGTTGGTAAATACACGCATGTCAAAAGTTCCGTAACCAGCGAGCCAGCACGAGTGAAGTCGAGTTGAGTCCTGGGCCTGTATACGATCTCCTATAGAATACACACATAGAGAGAGGGAGAGAGAAAGAGAGAGAGGGAGAGAAACATAGTTCTTGGCACGCGAATGCGTTAATATAGCGTAAAAACTCGAGGAGCAAGCGTTCCGCAGTTTCTACCCGACCTCACTGGGGCGTCTTTGTGAATTTATCGCGACACAGTCCGTGATAATGACCGTAATTATTGCGTGCATTAATACAGTATAGCGGTGAAAGTGAAAAGATGAATGCAAAAGCAGCTAGCTGCGCGTGCAAGCGTATCGCCACACTTCGCATAGTTCTTATCCCTCATAGGAAAATATGGAAAATTTTCGCATCTAGGGCGTTGGACGATGTGAAATTAATTGATACCTGTGATGAATGTTGGAGAAATAGATTACTTTGTGAATAATTGATTATTGGGTAATAACAAGTTTAGGGGAATTTCTTGATCGGTACAGAAATAAAAATATTTAGAGAGTAAAAATGAGAGTAAGAATGTAACAAGTAATAACGGTGGTATTAAAACAGTACGAAATAGGCAGAGGTAGATAACATACAAATGTAATAAGTTCGAGGAAAATTCAAGGGTAGTAAGGGATTATTATACTTTAATAGCTTCTTCTTACTTTCTTTTTTGATAAGAAAATTGACATTGTTAGTTAAGCATGTTAAAGATTAAAGATATGCTGTTAAGAGGACGTCTTCACTTGTCACATTTAATAAAATAAAACACAGTTATAAAAAATATATTTTGCAATTCCTTGTGTGAATGTCAAATATTTATATATTTGATAAAAAATGTTATTCCATGATTAAATGTAGCTTTAAATCTAAAAATATGTAGTATAATTTACATAAATCAATTTTTTATATTCATGTGCTTCTACTAGTAATTTCAATGGAGGTATTCTGCTCTACATTATCACATTTTTCACTGCAGTTACTAATAATTAAAAACATTTTCATTTAAGTAGTTACACTTTGCAGCGCAAAAGATGCTTAAGGATGAATAAAAGTTTAAAGTTTCGTGTAAGGTCGTAATTTCTGGAATTCGATTTAAATTCAAATTATTCTAATTACAAACAAATATATACGGTGGTATGGACTTTTTGCGTGAAATTTTGCATAATTTTTTACTGTACTTTGCATATCGAAGGAATCGCAAGAGCAAAAATGGCGTATACATATGATATGCATTTGGAGGCTCATCGTACTTTTTAATGTGTGGCACTTTACATACAGAAAGAGATTATTTGCATATGGTCCACAGTGCGATCTGTGTAGTAGTGACGAGTGTTTCCAAACAAAGATATTTCTAAAATTATATATACGGTTTTACAAATATATCAACTCAAATTCTATTTACTGCTAAGTAATTTACACCGTTTTATATTAATTATATACATTAGAATACTTAGTTTTATATCTGTAAAAATCGTTTAGAGCACTCAAGCACAGTGTGCATTTCTAAAACTGTAATAAACATTTCCATACAATTTACGATCACCACGCAAATGTGGTACAATTAAGAAAAATTAAATTACAAAGACATAGAATGGAGTGTTCATAGAAATTTAGGTTAATTGAGCAGGTTAGTTAATAGAAATTATTTAATTTAATTGGCTAAAAATCATTTTTCAAGAATTGCGTCAAAATTTTTTATACAAATTCCAAACCATTTCGCATATTGTACGAGTAGTTCTGGTTTAATATTTGCCTGACGAACGTAAATAATTAAAATATAAAAAAACGGATTAAAATTAATAAACAGCCAGTGAAATGAGCTTCTTATATCTAAAGGAAAAGCTCATGAGAGCTAAGCTTAATCGTGCAACGACCGCGAAAATACATGTATTGTACTAAAAGCAGCAAGATGAGGTCGAGGAATAACACAGCGGTCGTGTATGACCTAACGCTAATTTCCTCAGCCAGCAGGATCCGAATAACCACGTAAATCCGACGGGTCAGATTTTGCCCAAGCTTGCTAAGTCGTGGATGGGTACATTAATTCTCCTTAAGCCCGGTGTTTATATTAATACCGGGCAATTAATAACGGTTAAAAGGCGTTCGTCCACGTGAATTGGCTCGTGGTAAAACCGGACTTTGTTCCAAAATTACCATGGTTACGATCTCGTGAACGAAAACCTACAAAGGAGTGAACCTCAAATTGCATGGGATACCGTGTACTTTGATACCATGTACTAGAATGGGTAGGAAAATGGTTTCTTATGGTGAGATAGATGAAAGTTCCAACATAGGTTCTTTCAGGCTTCATACAGATATCCTTTTCTATAGGGATGATATTGAGCTTGTTTGAATATATAAAATTGAATTAAAAATATATGCGTGTATTTGTCGTTTTTATGAATTGAATTTTATAAATTATTTCTGATGTATATTACGTAATTTTGTAATTATGTCATAAAACCATAAGAACTACTGACAAGCTTATCTCACTCAAGTGATAACATAATATGTTTTATTTATTCTTTGTAAGTTAATGTAACATACAATGATTTAATAATCCAATTTCTTATTAATAATAGTTCTATATATTGCCTTAATACTTTTATATTCAAAATGTTAAAAGAGAAAAAACAAAAGATAAGAAGAACAAAAATTAAGTACTACAAAAATAAATATTTTCGGAACCATTGCATCTTTTACTTTATTGCTTTTTGATACCGTTAACTACGTAAAATCCCCGTATATATTGCATAATTCGCCTTATATAGATTCAAAGATTAATGAAACAAAAATAAGAAACGACTGAAAAATATCAACAAAGACAGGACTATTATAGGAAAGACGAAGACAAAAATTTGAAATGCACGCTAGGGTTGCTACGCAAGTATACATAGACGGTACAAATGGGCCTGCGGATACCGATGTAAGATTAAGTGCACGATACCGACCTCGTAATCCAGTCTGTATCTGATAGCGGGGTTACCGTATAAACAGACGTTCAAGATCGCCTTTGATAGCCATGGCCACTTTAGTCCTAGCTCTATGGGCCTGTACAAATAGACGAATGAATCGTATTACTACTTACTCGGCCAGCCCAAAGCTGCTTAGAATGTGTATAGTTTTGCCAGACATCGGCCAGATATCGAACATTCTGAATTGGATAAATAATAGCGAACAGCGCGGAAGTTAAAGCGTTTATATCCCTATCGAGTTACTGCCCGCGGCCGAAACACCTTGTTGATATTGCGGTCGATTTGTCGTTTTCATCTCTATGCGCAGTATATTATCGATACTATATCACTTATATCCTACGAGCCGCGCAACCTGAAAAGTATCCAGGCCTTCCGGTTGTTGCGTTCCACGATAGTTTTCGCTTCTCTATACCTTGATAGATTAAAGGATTTGAATTATCTGAATTAATTGAAAGATATGCGTGTAACCTACCGATGTATCTCTCGCGATCGTGTTTCTTTGATATACAGTTATTATCAATGATAATCACTGGAACGCAAAGAGTTTGTTTGATTTGTATTCGCAATGAGAATGTAGACAATTCTATTAGTTAGGGGGAATTAGTTGGAGTGGAATTTTTATGATGTATAATATATGGCGTATGGAAGTACGAAATAAACTTAATAGAAGATCATATAAAGTGATTAAAACATTTTTTTTCGTAAGTTTCTCGAGCTTTAAATATTTGTCTATTTCGATTTCTATTTGTAAATTGTTTAAAAATGTTCGATTATAATTGTATTACAAAAATATAATTGCTTATATTTTTTCTCAAAGTAAATATGTACTGTATTATCATATATTTCTTTAAATAACTTTATTTTGCACTTTCGTTTAATTCGAATTTATTGTATACGACATCATCTATAAAAATACTATGTATCATGTTAACGACGAATAGTATTTTATAAAAGGACAAATACGAAACGCACGTATAAATTTTATAGAATAAAAGATGAGAAACTATTTTCCAAGTATGTCTTTGTACATATATGTAATTAATTATATATTTTATCTTGCTGGATCCTCTGACGTAACAAGAATATGTACAGGAAATAGTGACATGTCCAGTAAATCAATAGGCGTGATTTTTGTTACGGAACAATTTTTGTTTTCTGTATTGATATGTTCGCTGGCCTGGTACATGCGAAGCGTAGGTTTGCTATGCGGAAACATCGTTGAAAAATTGGACCCATGAATTACAAATCCGTTAGGGCCACCAAGTGCGCGTGCCGTGTCATGGGTTTACGATACGTCAATCGTAATTGACGAAGATAAAGGAAGAACGATGATCCTGCGGACGCAAACACGTGCAAAATTGTCGAATAACAAATCAATTTCTAGATTCGTCATTTTTTCGTTCGGACTGTGGAAACGTGGTTTGAAAACAGCAGTATTCCCCGTTTTCATATTCTAGGATATTTTATTTAAAAAGATTCTGATATTTACAAATTTTAATACACTTAAATCAACTCCATTCAACATATTCCTACTATTATATACATACTAAGAAACTACAATTCTAATATTGATAATCAAACCAAATATATTGTATAATTTTGTAATTTTTTCCCCAATCAAAGTTCTTATTTGAGAATTAAGAAAGAAATATTCGATGCTTTATCAAATATATCATTTTATATCATTTTTAACAGATGAAAGATCAGAAACGTCGAAGAAGAAAAGTACTCGATGCTTTATCAACCGAACGGTTCTTCCTAATAATAATAATCAAGCATCGCATACGTCATGTAATTTTGCGATTTTTATTGTGAACCAAAATTCTTATTTGAGAATTAAAAAAGAAATATTCGATGCTTGATCGACTACGTTACATCGATGTACCTTTAACCGATGAAAAATCAGAAACGTCAAAGAAAAGAAGTAGTCGATGCTTTATCAACCAAACGGTTCTACCTAATATTAATAATCAAGTATCATATATGTCATGTAATTTTGTGATTTTTATTGCGAGGCGAAATTCTTATCTGAGAGATAAAAAAGAAATATTCGATGCTTGATCGACTATGTTACATTGATACATCTTTAACCGATGACAAATCAGGAATGTCATAAATACTATCGAAACGCAATCGCGTATCGAAGATTTTTCGAGCGGGGATTGAGCTTGATCCTATCAAGGCTCTCCTTTTCTCCATCGAAGACACGATAGAATCGTGAAATCGGTTGGCCCGTAAGGAAGTTCACCGAATTCGATTCTTCGTAATCATTCTATTGAGGGCATGGTATCCCGAACTTTCGAGCTGACCGCGATGGAAAGAGTGAAACTTTTTGAAATAAAAATTGATCTCGTTACCACAACCCATACATGTCGGCTTGAAAAGGTGATGAGAAGAGCGTTCCATTGGCCAGCTGCGCACATCTCCTCCCCATTTCGATGTGGCCAAGCTTGGAATTGACCAAGGATAGGAAACGCACCAAGAACAAAACAAACTGAGCAAGTCCGTTTCCATAGAGGAACTTTCAAAATTCCACCGCCGTCCTTGCCGCTCGCTAAAACTTGTATCGAAACAGATTTTCCTGCACCACAGACTTTCCACCCTTCTATCCGAACCACATGTTTCTGTTTACTTTATTTCCGGCCGTCGTGGAATTTACCGAATTCCGTGAGTCGTTTGTAGCTAAAAGTATCCAGATAGAACGTTAGGAAATAAGGCGGAAAACAGCGAAATCCTTTCCCCATGGAATCCAAAAAGAGGCGAATCACGGATTCTTTCGTACGAGCAATTGGAAACGATTGGTATCTGAATTTTTCGCTGTTCCGATATTTAAGTTGTTACTGGAAGTAATTATTAAAGAGAGCGATAAGTAGTGAGAAGAATGAAAAGATATTTAAATTGATAATATTACAAATTTCTTTATTTTATATAAGTTTTAATGGAGAACAGTGTTTCATCAAAAGTGCTGATTCTATGTTATAGATTTCTGTCACTGTGAACTACTTTGTTTATTTCTTTTTACGTGGAAGTTATAATCTTTTGGCAATTTTAACAGAAATGTTCATCAGAAAGCTATTATTTCCCCTACACAATGTCTGTGTGTATGCATGTGAGCAAGAAAATTATAAATTATAATATTAAATATATTATTCTAAAATAATTGTAATCAATTTGAGTTTATTCAGTTTTATATCCACGATACAACCCTCTTTTTGTATTACTATAGTGTATTTTCCTTTACTACTGCATGAAATTTAAATACGAAATTAAGAAGTTAGCTCTAGAAGCGCGATATTCGGAGTTTCAAACAAAGACTCTTCATCGTTCGCGAACACTTTGGAAGTTAAGAATGTGATTCTTTGTCGGTGAGTTGCGATGTTAGCGAAAGTTTGGAAATCTTTCGGATTAGGTGCAAATAACGAGAGTAGCGAAGAAATTTAACGCGTCTGAAATTTGCGATAGGAAGTTCGAGTAATCGGAAACCTTTTTGAATAACTAAGACACTTGAAAATCGATCTTCCATTTTCGCCCTACAGGAAATGAAAACTATAGCGTGATGCAACATTTTTTCCGTGATCCAATTTATTTTCACCAACAATAAGAATAGTAATTGCAAGTAGAGTAAAAGCGTGATTAGTTCAGTAAAAATTAAGGACAGTCTTTTATGGCAAAAATGTCAGTTCTCAAAGAAGAGGAAATGAAATGGGGTAGAAATAGAGTAAAAGAAAGATAGTTGAAATAGAGAAAGGAAACACGAGTACGAGGGAAAACTGGGAGAAAGCGGGTAGAACAATAGAGGATGAAGAAACAAAAGTTTCTCAGGGCTTGGTTACCAAGCAAAGGGTCCAAACGAAATCTTGAACGTTAGGAACGTTAGACGTTGAAAACAGAAAACACAAAGAAAATTCAGTAAAGTCGCTTGAAAAAAAAAAACAGAAATGATGTGTGGGAAATATACGTACATATGAACGGAAATACGGCATATTCATATAAAACCATAAGGAACATATATATAGTTGAAAAATAGAAAAGAATTCCATAAACCTTCAAAACCTAGAACAAGAATTTTAAGAAACGTTTCTTTCGGATATAACAATAAATCACGAGAGATATTTAATTATAGAATTCCGCGCATTTTTCTTCTTTTAAATTTTCTGTATCTCATTCTTTTCTCTTTTCCTACATCTACATTTGAAATATCCTACATTTCATTCATATATTTCGTATATCTCATTTTTACACGTTCAAATTTCCCATAAATGGATAGAGAAGTGCAGTCTAGCAATCAGAAAACATTACAGTGTCTTCGTTCTGTTCATTTACCGCGCTTGGTACCGTGTCAACAAATAGTTAGACTAACTTTTAGCAATTGCGTGGTCATTGGAAAGCAAGAATCGTGAGAACGAGCCAGGCAGAAGCGGGTTTACCGTAGAATGTATACATTGTCGGAAACGCGTAATGAGGCGTCGCATCGTTTGGCTTCGTCGTTAAAGTCTCGGGGCACGCAAGTTGTGCCAGCGATTACCGGCAGCGGTCACAAGGTTGACTTGTGTGGTCACCGAGCAATCAGTAAAACCCTACGATATATTTCTCTGCGCGTGTATTTCTGGACGACGACAAATATGCGCGCATCGTTGGTAGTTCGCGTATGCATCGATAAACCACAAGGTATTCGCAACTTCCAAGAAAACGAAAGCGAGAGATAGAGAGAGAGAGAGAAAGAGAGAGAGAGAAAGAGAGAGAGAGAGAGAAAGAAAGAGAGAGAGAGAGAGAGAAAGAAGGAGAACGAGAAGAAGAGGTTCCACCGTGATCTGACCATTCTGGACACGGCACGGCGTGAGAGAAACCTTCGGCTCGAATCAGGAGTTATTCGAATGCGTTTTCAATCGAATCATGGCATCCGGAAGAGCACGACGAATATATTTTCCTGATTTCTCTGTGTAACGTGTGACATCCACTGAAACTAGAAATTCGATGCTCATAGCGTAGCGTGACTCTACTGGCGATTTCCAGCAATTCTAGATCGAGCCACGGATGACGTGCTTTCGAGAAGAAGATGTTGTATGGTTATGAAGTCCGAAAAGTTTCTTTCGTTTTATAAGGAAATAATAGACGCACAACGTTTTTTTGTTTTATATTAGTTTATTGAATCATGCACGAACATAATAATAGAAATATGACGAAATGGATCATACCTAATTCAATAAAATAATATAAAACAGAAATTGTTGTTCATCTATTATCACCTTATGAAACGAAAGAAACTTTTCGGACAACCTAATAGATTACGAATATTTATGTTTTTATAGCAAATTTAAGATTGCAGAAATATGTTGAAATTGCAGAATACGCATAATATGATGTAATGCATGAAATATTTGACGTAAAGTAGTACTTTTTATAATGTTTGATAGTTCAAACAGATTTCTATCTAGGTTCCATTACCTTAGTTATATTTATGAAAATATGAAATTGCATAAACATTTGCAGTCTAGATGTTAATAATTTGAAAATATATTGGATTGTTGGAGTTTAATCTGTCACGTTGTTTTAGTATTTCCATATATGTCTTTCCAGTATGATCCTCATCTACTTGAAGAATTTACATGAATTTACGTGAAATGAAATTTTAATTTTTGACGACGTTATCTCAAGTGTATTATACAGATATCTTGGTTAAAACTATTAATTAATGGTCTTCTTATTTGAATGTACTTTTTAGTATAGGAGGATTCATAAATAAATTAAACTACAAAAGCGTTTTGTTCAGCGATCTGCAGAAACATCCATATATAGCTGCAAGTTTTTCAAAAGTAACCATCAAGCCATTTAAACGTCCCCACTTACAAAAAATGCTTACGCGCACCATGTAATTTTCTCTTTGAAATCATGATACCCGGTATGTATAAAAATTTTTCGTGCAGTCCATAATTTAAGAATTATTCAAAGCATGCAGGTGACGCGGATCATTCTGGTGATATTGAAGCAAAACATAAATAACAGGTGCTGAGAATAGAAGATCCACGTGAAAAAGTCTATTGAAATAGACGAGGCGATGGATAAATCCGTGAAATTGATGTCTATTAAAAGCTGTTGCAACCGGTTAATTACTAGCATCAATGAGGAAGCGTATTGACAGTGGGCACGCAAAAATATATTCCTACCATTTATACGGTATAACACGGTGCTTAATGAATAACTCGTCAAATAACTTAAGTGAAAGGCTCGTAAAACACTATCAACAGTTGGCTCTTATAATGAGCTTCTCTCGGCCGTGGAAATTTCGTGATCATTTCTTGTCCGACACTCGTTGAAAGAAGCCAGATGATATCGTTGGAAATCGTGTGGCGAACGCTTTACGTTCCCTTGGCTTTTATTAATCACGGCACATGCATACCGCGCGATGCTGAACACGTAACGTAGAGAAATGCGAATCACGCAACATGTAGTATTACGAGTTCATTCAGTCGACAAATATCAGCTGTAATCGTGATTACTATTCGTTGCATTTTTTTCTACGAGGATTGTTTGATTCGTATCGCATCGTATTGGTCGTTAACCTCTAGCTTTGTAAATACCGAGACGGGCACGTGACGTAAATTACGATTCAAATGCGATATATGCACGATACTCCATTCGTGATGCAATTTCGCGTGTAATTTTATTTTCCTGATAAAATTACGAGCTGTCAAATAGGTGTATAATATATCAAGATTCTGCCATCGATTTACCTAGAAATATTTAAATACATTGTGTGATTCGAATTAAAAAGATATTTTATGGTAAATGTGTGTACATAAAATCAAGTAAGGTATCTTTATAACATAATATATTTGTAGTGGAATATTTAAACATAAATAGCGGGGAGTGAAGTAATAGGTATCATTAGGATAATTGTAGGGACCTTTCAGGGAACTACATAATCAGGTCTTAATCGATAAAACAGCTACAGATAAAAGAGTATTAATGCAGTGTGCAATGAATAATAAATATGTGTTAACGTATGTCGAATACATAATTAAGAGAAAAATGCGTCTATGGGAAAATTAAATATAAAAGTATGATTTGTGATATAACTCGTTACTTAAGAAAAAATTGTAAAATTCCTTTAATAGTTTGGCTCCTTTCTTTTTCTCTTATGGATGAAATCATTCGCGAGCTATATGATTTTAAAACTAATTTAAATTCAACATTTTTACTGAAAGAATGCCTGGTAGTGGAAGAACGTAAATAAAGAAAAATTTTGAAAATGTAGGATTTAAATAAAGGTGAGCTGGGAAACTTATAACTAGTTGACTTACAAAGAATTTTATAAAAGAAAAAAAAGGAAAGAAAGGAAATGGAGAACAATTGTAGCAAAAATTTTTCCTACTTTTTTCCATTTGATTAATTGAAACGTTTTAACATCAAACATATTTTTGAAAAAATTCTCACCGATTGAAATCATTTACGCGAACATAGAATAATAAACGGTTAACAACACGACCTTGCGAAATTATCAGAGTAATTCCATGACTTCACGATATTGCAAGAGTTTCCGGGTTTTATAAAATCGTAACAGCGATTTTAACAACATTATCAAATTGTTTTGACTCAAATATAATAAACGTTAACGCATTTATTCGATATTTCACATTCGTCTGATTTTAAAGTTTTCGGCTAGCTTTTTCAAATTGCAATCAATACACGTTCACATGTCGATACGCTTGTCCAATCGAAGGCAATAATTTTCCGATATTCTGGTTGCAAACTTCCTGTTTCCAGTATAATCATTAATTATCGAGGGTTTCGCCCTGGTTTCGAACTTCCCCGGACAAATACGTTCGGAAGTGCGTGTCCGCCGCGCATACACGCAAAATTGACCAAGTAGCACGGAAATTACAACCGCAATACGTATGGGGTGTCCGTAGTATACGAAAACTTGGACCTGGCTTATAGTATATTCAAACTTCAATTACAGTTTCACAATAAAATTTGTGGGAAACAAGCAATAGTCAGGAAAAGGAAATTAAAATGGAAAGATTTATTATACTATCAGTTGCTACCATTGGGTCGTAGTATTATTAAAAATTTGACTTAAAATTAAAGCGAAAACTAAAGCGGAACTATGATTTAAAAAGTTGGATGCAATTATAAAAAGTTCTAAAAATGTAAAAGTGTTGAGAGTTTTGATTATTTTTAATCAAAGATTATTAGAGAGAAGGATCTTGACAACTAATGTTTTTCTATAAAACCTGCCTGTTTAAACATTTTTACTTTGTTTTGGAACTTTGATTTCATTCGCGCCAATCATTATACCCACGAATTATGTTATTATTCGGTCAGCAATTCTAACGAAATTTGCCAGTTTTTCCAAAAGAGGTCAAATAGCGGAAATCGATCACTTCACTAAGTTCCATCTGAATCGCGATACACTTCAAGCATACACGGTCACTAGTTCGACTATTTCGAAAGACAGCTACAGGCAGATGTCTTCCGTAGCACGCTTTCCTTGTAGACGTGCTTCGATGTATTTAGTCTAATACTTTCTATCAGCTTCCTAAATACGAGGATCGTTCGAAAGAAACATAGGTTTCACATCCAACAAAGAATTATCCGGAAGCTTGGCTGTCACTTGTATTATGTCTTGGATACAAGAAGCTTGGATATCTGGAAACGATCTATTTGAATGAAAACGGCAGTATAATGGATCGAATAAGAAACTCTTTACGAATAACGATTTTATCATGATGATCGAGGCATCTTCTTTTCTGAAGAAGAAATTCATCAAAAAGGGAAAGGTCGTTGGAAGACGTACATAGAGGAAAATCCAGAGTAGAGAAACAGAGACAAAGAGACAGTAAAAAGGGTGACGGGGAGAAGGGGAAAGGCTGAAGGGAATTAGGGGGCGAATGTGTGGTCCAGTAAGCGGCAGTCTTCAATTCCGCGCTGTGGCGCGGCAGTGTAGTCCGCCATTTGCATATGAATCAGGATCAGAGAAGCGCACCGAGGTCCCAGAGCGTGTACGTAGCGGCCATGATACGGGGACAAACAATCGCTCGCAATTATGCAAATCCCGTTGCAGTTGCACGATGTCTTGAAAAAAGAGGAAGAAAGGAGGAAAGGGATGAAAAAAAAGGGAAGAATCAGGGAGGAAGAAGACAACGAGCTCGTTCGTTTTACGGTGGATGGGCCGCGGGGACAACGCAACGAGGAAAGAATACGTGAGGTCAGGAAGATAGTCGAAGGTTACGTGATCAAGAGTGGGATTGAGTATGGGTCTGGATATCGATTATCGACTCCTTTCTCGTTTTGATATCATTGTGCGTCTGTCTACGAGTCTCGTATCGACCCGTCCTGCTTGAAAACTGCTCTTCTGCATTACCAGTTCCCACTAAAAACCCTCTGCGTTGCCGAAATCTCACAAGCACACCCGGTCTACTCTCTTCTCTCTTTCTCTCTCCCCCTCTGTCTCTTCCTCACTTCTCTTTCGCATTTGCATATGAATCCGAATTGGGCGTGAGGGATGGTCGGTGGTTGGCCGCCGTTGCGGGAGATGATAGTACTGGACGAAGAGGAAGAGAAGCTCCCCTATAGAGAAATAGGTATACGTGTCGCGTATACACCAGCAGCCGCACTACAAATTAGCGTCACGAACAACTTCCTTATTTTTCATATTACAGAACATTTCGGGAATTGGTGAATTTTTTTTTTTTTTTTTACCGAGACGAAGAACGGGGGTTTATTCTTCTATGAAATGACGCTGCAGGTGACATGAGGAGGACTTCGGTAATTTACAACGACACGATCTCGAAACATATACGGTACTCAAGGATTAACGTAGTATGTTACTCACTTCTGACGAGAGTGCGTGTACGAAGTGATGTCCGTTTATCTTGCAACAATTTCTTATACGATGAATGAACAAGCAATGAGCAGCCTTGGGGAGTGATTAATTGCCGCGTATGTAAGAATGATACATTGTTGCAAGCTTTGGAGCTACTGGTCCATCTTCGTATGCAGTACCTTGTATAATGCGGAAGATGAATGCCAGGAATTTCAAGCCTAAACCATGACTTTTCCGAACCGCGTCCAGTTTGTACTCGTATGAAAATAAGTAGGACAATAAGTTTAAAATTAGTTCTAGGTTACTATTAATGTTATTGATCATATTACATCAGTGTTGGTTACAATAAGAATAAAATATTTCGTTCTCTATTAATTTAATCATCAATCGTCAAAAACGAAATTACGTTATGTGTTCTTTTGTACGTAATTAAAAAAATATTATTAGAGAAATTTCAGAAACATTACCAGAATTAATAAATATTCTTACGTAGCAACAATTTCGCTACAAAAACAGGTAGAATTTTACAAATAAATCTTACAGATAAATCAGTCATTCTTTTATTCGATGAAAAATTAGAAAATCCTAAAAAAATTATAACCTATAACATGTAAAAAACTTACTAATGTTTTTGTAAGAGTAATATAAATTACTAATAACTTGTCAATTAGCTAATGCTATTAGTTGATAAATTATTATGTAAAAGGATCCTGCTAATAGCACTTCACATTTCAATTTTTGCGTTAAATGAAGAACATTTAAGTACTTT
Source organism: Bombus vosnesenskii (assembly GCF_011952255.1). Taxonomy (NCBI): domain Eukaryota; kingdom Metazoa; phylum Arthropoda; class Insecta; order Hymenoptera; family Apidae; genus Bombus; species Bombus vosnesenskii. The sequence goes on from NW_022882923.1 coordinate 1,813,681, forward strand.
TGTTTGAATTATACTTTTACATTGTTCGTATAATAAAATGAATAAATTGATTGATCATTAGTTATAAAACGAACAAGAAATGTGTAAATCTGTTGCACAGTGTCCTATAACAGAAATTCAGTGGTAAGAACCAACGATTTCGGCGTACGCAGATGGAACGGTGCTCAGTGATGGACTTTGGTCCATTTCTCGTCTGTATGGCGAAAGTTCTGAATCACTTTGAGTACTACTGAAAATCAGGAGTTCTCGAGAGCTTCAAAAGACTTAATAGGTTTAACGAAGTCAAATATAGTGGAAACCGCAAACCACTCAGATGTGATCTTTCCTTCGTCTATTTCGTTTATCAAAGGTGAAAGTTGGCAAATTTGAAAACACATTCTTTGTAATAGTAAAAGTAAACGAAAAATGAACATAAATATTGTCAAGCCTAAAGATGATAAATTAAAGAAAATGAATTTTAAGATATCACACTTGTTGAAGTATCAAAATCATGAAAGGAATTTACACTTATATATATATATATATTTTTTTTTTACACAATGACTGAATCGAACAAACTATATAATTAAATTCTTAAATACCTGCAGATCAATTTTTCTAATTCCACACTTTCACTTTTACTTTTATTTTTACTTTTACTTTTATCGATCGAGTAATTTTCTAAATATTTTCAAAGACTTCGCAATTTAAACATAAAGAATGCACGCGTGAATTGCGGAGCAATAACTCGCAATTTCATAAAATGTGCATAACTCTTGCAAAATTAATTTCTACTGAACTCAGCAAACATTTAACGTCTTCCTGTGCGATTTCTTTACTCGACAAAAAAGTATCCGGCTGAAGAATAGTTGCACAACGAGTTTTCAAGAGCAAAGAATTTGCGATAGCTAGAACCTCTCTTCCTGGTTGATAGTAAACTACTATGCAAAGGTTAGTAATGCATTCATTCGTGCTATCCTAGCGCGCAATTTTCAAAGCGTTCTCTAGAGTCAGACGATACATTGCAATTGCTGCATGCGTGTTAAAAGCGAAACTTACGAGATTATTATGCGAATCGTGTACATTAGGGAAACGTACTCTCGATATCGGCTCGATTGGGAACGTCACTGACCATTATCAGTGAAATCTTGCAGCATGAAAATTATTCTTTCCTAGCCATCCGACAAATTGCCATCTTTATTGCCATTATCGGGCTCTGCTTATCGTAGGTGGTAAAATCGTGAGTGAAATCCCAGTACATTTAAGCGCGTTTAAATGCAAATGAGAGCCGTGGTTGCCCCCTTTTATCCTCGTACGATACGTGAATCCCGGGGAGCGATGACGTTTGAATAAAATCCTCAAGCTCTTTGGTGGAAACTTCCTACGTGACCTTGAATTTCATTCTTTTTTGACGGTCACACAGAGAATTAATATTGGCACCAGTTACTGACAAATCTCAAATGATAAAAAAATATCAAGATTTTTTTAAAGCATTTAATAACTATAACAATGGAGAACATTGGTTTCACTTATAAAACATTTACAGAAAGAAGATAAAAAAACAGATTAAATAAAGCTTCACTTCATTTTTCACCCGTCAAGGGTATCAAAATTTGGATTTGAATTTTTCAAAACAAAGTCGGTAATTTAAAAAAGCGATAAAATTTTAATAATTTCACTTTACGCGACTTTCAGGGTTTTGCAGTGCATAAAAGTGTATTAAATTCGTATTTCAATAATATCGTCATATCTATTATACTTCGGAAAATAAGGAGAAAACATTTTAACCTTTAGGTCATGCTTTCAGCCAAAAGGAGCAAGAAGCAGGAAAAAGATTGTCCGATTTTTTTATTGACATCCTACGTAAACCAGAAAAGTTTCAAAAAATCGGAATTTTCGGACAAGCAAAATTCCCTTGTAAGTAATGGTGCAATAGAAAACTTCAACATTGCGGTCGCGTACAAAAACATATTTGAGCTTCTGTATCCGCGAATTTCGCTGATATTGGATAACATCGATATACTATGACGGAAACATCCAATGATATATACGCCACGTAGGTGATACATCAACTATATAATTTCATATAATGGTTTGAGCAACCAAAATCTGAAATGTTTATTTGTTGGTTAGTCACGATGAATTTTCCTGTTAACAAGGATAATCCTTTAACGTTTATGCTATTCTACAGTGAAACGAAATAACTATGTGGACTTCGTTGACGATATTTGAATTTTATCACGCATGTAAAAGTATGATTAAGGTATTTTATATAGTAATTAATTTTAACATAATCTAATTTATACATGAAATTGTATAAATGTCTAGTTTAATTACATATATTATCACACTGAATATATGTCATCTTGGAATTACGGAACATGGGAGAAAACTGCTCAATCTTATAGATTTCTAGAATAACGTAGTATGAGATCATTTCCTTTTAATCTTTAATTGATATCATTGAGTCATAACAGGCGACTCACAACAGTTTAAGACAAATTAGTAATTTTAGAATTTTATTCTGTATTTTACACTATCGAAATCACTAATAATATTTAGATCATGTAATTTAAAAATCTAACTTATGATCATCTATGACTCAACGATATCGATTTAGGGTTAAGATTGTAAAGTCTACCACTTTAAATTCTATAGTTTATAGCTTAGAGTTTAAAACTAATATATAAGTATTTACTAGATATATATTAATAATATATTTCTGAACACTCATTAAAATTTTCAACAATAATTAAAACACAAGTTGTTATAAGCGAATGGCTTCAAGTCAATTTAGTATAGTAGATTAAAAATACGAACACGTTTCAAAGTTGTAAAATTACATTTAAGCAAAGCAGGCTGACAGTGTCACTTATTTCGCAGAACAATTCTTGGAAAACGTGAACCTAATTTGTTAACCAAATAACGAGCTGGCTAGATATGAAGCACAGAATGTTGAAGAATAAACTATTGTATTAAATCATTTCAGAATACAAAGTAAATTTTGTTTCTACAGATTTCGACTAGTATTACAAACATTATCAACGATTCGTTTAATTTTATATTTAACTCGTATCGTCGAGAATGAGTCTATTAAACCGCGTATTATCATTAAGATACGAAGTACTTGAAAACTGGTGTTGAGAGAAGGATAATACGTATATCTTTAAGTATAAAACTAAGAAAGAAGTCTTAATGAAGCTCTTACTTTTGGGTAAAGATATACCTGCCTTAAACTTTAGTAGTTTTATATACAAAGTAGCCACTTAAAGTATTAGGGACGTTTTTACTTTAACTAAGTAAAAACAATAGTAAAATTTTCAATTTCGAATCATTCGTATTTTCAAGTCTACTACTACTACTACTACTACTACTACTACTACTACTACTACTACTACTACTACTACTACTACTACTACTACTACTACTTTCCGATAGAAAGCAGTTTCTGTAGGATAAACGAAATAAAAACAAAAGATATCGGTACTTTGAAATTAAAAAGATACAATTAACTCAAAATTTGAAATTTATTATTTTTTTCATTAATATTTTGATTACTAGTTATTTTGAATAATCTTAAAATAAAATACATCCAGAAAAGAGCAAAAGACAATTTAATTTCTTAAACAGACGATTAATACTGTGTGAGTGATTTTATTATTATAAGAATAACTCATTTTCACATCGAAAATTTGAATCCTAACATTCGGGTTAGTAAATATTTCGTTATAACTCCACGAGCATAACCCTGCATATAACTCCGCGATATATCTGAAAATACGATAAGCAGCAGCAACCTGCCATTCGCTGCCAACAGCTGTCCACTAGATTTCATAAAGCTGACGTATGTTTTTCCCCTCTGATTCTCGAGAATTACTAACAGAAACGAGAGGGATAGAACAGCGGACTAGTGTTTTTTTTCTGTGTAAAAATTTTTTTTTTCCGAAAGCTTCCTACTATTGTGGAAATTCTATCTATTATTTTCGCAAGATGTTTCTTTGCGTAAGAATTATTTGACAACGTGAAATAAAACAAAATGAAATATAAAACGAAATAAAATAAAATAAAGATTCCATTTCGAAACGTGGATTTTGAACGCAAATAGATTAGTAAGAAGACACATTTTTAAAATATTGTAAAATTTCCATACTTTTTAATAACTATGTAGGACTGATTTCTATTTTGGTTGCTGCAACACATAGCAAATGTTTACAGCGTCTGTAATTTAAATTTCTGTATAGATTTTTCAAATTTTAGTAGAAAATTTAATGTTCATTCAGGATATGTAAATTCTACACATTAATTTATATGTATAAAATATTCTTGCCATCGGTTTAGACGAATACCATAAAAACTTGTTGGATAGAATCTACTCGAACTTGAATAACAGTTATGTCGCATAGGAATTACTTCAAAAGTAATTTCTTATAAACCTAATTATTAATAGAGATATTATCGATAAAATTTGCATAAACTTGCAAGTAGAATTACATGTATATGTATATATTTACAGTTTGTTACATTCAGAACCTGTTCTTTCTAACTTATTCATATATTTTCTCTTGAGCTGTTAAATATATTCAGCCTTGCTACATTATTTATTTAAATAATTTCCTAGTTGCAATTTGAGGCTTTATTGGCTAGGAAGTACATATTTTGATATATATGAAAGATTCACGACATAGCGGATAACGGATATACAATGGCGGACATATAACTTCCCATACATCAAGTTTTATTGTTTGTTATGTCATATAGGAAGGAGATAAATCAACTTCCACAGTGATTTTTCAACGGGAATTCATACACAATATTTCCTATATCTTAGATGCTTCAATATTGCTAATTATTTTTAAGGGGAGGATTACTTATATTCCTAATTACTTTGAATTTAATTAAAAAATTTACTTTTGCTAAACAAAAAAATATATAAAATCAATTTCCCTCGAGCTCATTTTCTTTCTGAGTTTTAAAGCCAATTGACATTCTTTTACACCCCGTTTGATGCATTTTGTTATTCTCTCTAAAAGAATATTAAAATATTTGAGTTTGTGTATGAAAATATATTTTAAATTTAATTTTGTAAAATTTGTCGCATGAAAAACAATGAAACAATAAAAATAAAATAATATTTTGTATTTTTTCTTCCCTTAATTAAATATCTCACCTACATAACTGCATGCTTAACTATTACTCTAACCCATTTTAATCTAGAACTATTATTAGTATTAAATTTCATTCTATCCTTTCTACACATTTTTCTATAGAAAATCATCTTCTGTTTTTTTATAAAGTACTTTGGCTGTATCCTATACTGTGTAATTACACACGTAATTATAAACATAACACTATTACCATCATAGACAAGACATATTGTGTCATAGACACAAGCAAAATTTCTTGTCCAGGAATATAGAAATATATATATAGAAATAGGATATGTAGAAATGATGGAACGCAATCATATGATTACACCAGAGATTACTTCTGACTCTACTTCTGTACTCGCGTGTGAGCTTAAATTTGACTTTGCAAGAGATTTCACAGATTCTTTCAATCCTTGTTACCTGTAAAGCAATCACATCGCTTTTGTCTGCTGGAGTAAATTTCTACGCTGGCGAGGCGGATTGTAGCTGTGTCATGTGATTTCCCAGGGGCATGGCGTACCGACATTTTGCAAAACAACCGTATAACAGCTATGACCAAATATGTACTCACGTTTGTACACTACAATAAAAGGAACTGTAAGAAAGCCGCAAATCGGAGCAACAACATCAGATGAAAAATCTGAATCTGTGCCATGATAAATTAATCTTTCTTTTCTTACGACTTCAACAGCTACGGGTTTTGTAATTACCACTCCCACCTTTGTATCTTATTCCTGTAACATGTTATATATGTAATATTTTATATTAACAATAATTTCAATTCAAATGAGTTACATTTACAAATCAAGTTTTTAATCAATTCCTTCTTATGGTTATTCTCTAAAGGACTTTAGTTATAGATGAATTTATTATAGATTTCTTTATTAATATATAGAAAATTTATTCTTATTATTTATTCTTATTATACGTGGATATGTTCTCACTATTTCGATTTTTTAAATCACTGCTTCAAAAAACATGTTTTTTACTTAATTTATGTGTGTTATACCGTATAAAAACACTGTATAAAATATACACTAGGTGAAAACATACATCTTTGAATAAAAATTATTACCGTGGCACAATAAACGAATTGAGAGCTTTTTAAAAAATGTCAACATCGAAAATATGAATGAAAATAAATCAATTCTCGGTATTAAAACTGTTATTCAGAGGAAGCTAAAAAATATCGCAAATGGAAAGTAAATCTTGGTGTTTGCTAAAAGAAGACAGAAAGAGAGAGAGAGAGAGAGATACACACACGCACGCGCACACACACAAAACTATTCGCATTTTAAATGGAGGATTTAAATATATATGAAACTCTGACATTTCCAAAGTTACCTTGTTATCGATCATTTTGTTAATATCTACATCGATATGTCAAAAAGAAAACGCAAGACGAAGATCGAATTGATAAATCGAAACAAGAATATGACGCTTTCCATATATAGGAACATCCCGTACTACAGATCACCTTTATAAAGCATTGAATCAACGAAGAAAATTATAGGAATTAGAGCAGAACTAATACGTCATATCACGACATATCTCCCTCTTAAATCAACGAAGGTGTGCATTAAGGTTGGCAAATGTACATCAACTTGTACGCGTACATTTTTCTGAAATAAAAACAGGAAAAAGAGAATTAATGCACGCAAACGTTGTAAAAGGATGACAAATAAAAAGAATCGAGAAGAAAAGAGGGGTTTCGGAAGAGAAGGATGAAGGAAGCGGTGCAAGAACCAGCGGAGAAAAAAAGCGATGGTCGGAAATCGCTAGAGTACGCGACATTACGCGTAATTATAGCGGCAGCTAGAAGAGAACACGAGTTAAAAGTTATGATAATACGGTACACAGTGGGTAGCTTCTATAAATGTACAGATGTATATAACATTAAGTGTCCTGCTGTCTGTATCGCATCTTGCGCGCACTTGTGTGGTCACGAGTAACCTCTCTTCTCTTCTGCTGTTCTGGACAGAATCTCCTTACTGATCTCTCTGGCTCTTCTTTTTTGGTTTTCTACATCTAGGACAGGGCCATTAATGCTTCTCCAGCCGGTTCGTAAGACACCATATAATACATTGACTGCGACGCATGCAAAAAATTTCGTTATAAATCCTTGAAGAGACACTCTTCGTACAAGCGAACGTGAAGAGATTTTAAAATCGAGTGCGTGATAATGTGAAAGAGTTTGACGCTCAGGATGACTTTATAAAGAAAATTAGCGCGAATTTTGGGGAGTGTAATTTAAATGCATAAATGTTCGACTCGTTTAATAGTCTTGGTTCCCCGAAACCAGTAGAACATAATGTAAACTAAATTTAAGTAATAAAAATTGTATATCTAAGTTCGTTTACTAATTGTAAGTTCCATTTTCTAAAAATTTAAAAACTATTAGTAATACGTTAATGAAGGATATAATTCTATTACACATTGCTAGTTCTATTAGGGCATATAATGTTAGGGCAGGAATGTTAATGCTTTTTAAATCAGTAGATAAGATATTTACATCGTATAATACATTTGAAAGAAAGCTTCTCTATAAATTCTATGGGAGACGTATTTAAAGTAATTATAATATATTTCAAATAAACTTAAACAGTTCTTTAAGTTAATCACATCTCGATGTGAGAAAGTTCGACATTTATGTTGTAATGACTTTAGAAGTGGCAGGGTTTTTGAAGGGTCCCGACGATCTTACTGAAGTCAATTTAAAAGATAAGGAATTTATAGAGTTAATAGAAATTATATATATAACACCGAAGAATTTATTTGCTATTTGAAAAGCTTCTTCTAATCTTTTTAATTAAGGATGAAAAAGTTCTCTAAATAGGTAGAAAAACTACTGCAATTAATCCAAAGGGTGGTATTTCAAACGGATAATTTTTAAGTACATCAGTGAATATAGTACGTTACACGTGTGGCAGCGCGATAAGTAATTCACAGATTTCATAAAAATCTAGAAAACTGCTTCTAGTCATCGACACATCATTAATATCTGTCTACACTTTGATAAAATTCCCTTAGCTTTCAAAGAAATGAATCAAGGTATACAAATATTTATGAGCGACAATGTATATTATCAACGAGTCTACTAACAGGTCTAGCAAGGAACAGGCACTCCATACATCTTTCGCCACAATTTTCCCACTCTTCCTTCTCATCCTTTGCTCCTGTCAGATCTCCACGCAATTTCCTATACTCGACGCGAAGTTGAACTTCAGTTCTCATGCGTGATTCCCTGCTTTAACAAGGCCGCATCTTGTTAGCTAAGAGTAGAGACAGTGCAATTAGATCATTTATGTCAGCGCCACATCACCGCGTCTTGACAATCCTCTTCAGACAAAGGGGACTCCACGCTGCCAGAGAACACGTTCTTGTTCCTCACTTTTCTTTTTTCGCTTAGTCACCAGTGTACGGTTCGTTTTCTGATTCGAATTGGTGGACGGATGTCGTAAACAGGTTGCGGAGAAAGCGTTCTGTCGTCAAACCGGATGACACGTTAAAGGGCCGACAGGGTACCGCGAAGGCTGGTCGCTCGGACACTTTGCAGCCCAAGGGCCGTAAAACGACTTGGAGTGCGTGTTAAGGGCACTAAACGGCCGTCTTTTTCGAGAGGGCAGCTGGGAAGAATTGATAGCTCCGCGACTGCTGTTGATGGCGATCGATGCTCGCTCGTTATCGTAAGATTTGTTGCTGGCGCCGCGTACTACATCGCGACCGCTTGTTCGCACCTTGTTCAGTGGTGCGCGCCCTTTATGGCCGGACATAGTCGAGCGTAATAAGATGCTTTATCGGTGAATCACCACGAACGAGTGCGCACAATCAATCAACCCGGACGCAACGCACTTTGGAACGCGAATTAATAGCACCTCGTTATGAACTGACCGAGTGGCTACGCGCGTTCTCTAGCTTTGACATTCAAGCACAATCGAGTACCACTGACGAACCCGCTAACTAACTTCAAAGATACTTCATCGAAGTTTTAGTAGTAATTATGAAATCTGATACGAATTCAGGTTATGGATTCTGATATGGTTTCATTTTTTAAATCTTTAGATATCCTTTGTAGGATTTTTAGTTATTTAGTTATTTATCTTTTCAAAGATTATCTTGTAAAAATTTCTTATGTGGCGCGATATCAAACTTTCTGCTTGCAACATAGAAATATTTCTTTTATCTTTAATGATATGTTAAATGTTTGAAATATAGTTTGAATTGCCTCGAAGATAAAGTTTTTACAAATTTTCTTCAAAGCTACTGACGTTGCATCTCTTGAGTATAAAGAAGATAGGCATCTGGCTGTGAGCTTGAGAGGCTGTAAAGTATCGAAACGATAATTGAGTTTATAGTCTACCAATTGCCAAGACCATTTTCCAAAATCACACAGGAAATGAAATTAAGAAGAATTACTTTCTCACAACGAATAAAATTAAACGAATTAAATTAAAGAATTTCTAAAATAGAAATTCTTCTCAAACCTAAAAATCTAATCACGATCAATTTCCACTAAACCTGGTGTAACTTCTAACCAATCGAATTCTCAACATTTTTAACTCTACCACAGCTCCTCACTAGTAAAAGAAGAAAAAAAAAAAAGAATGAATACAACAATTCCTCTCTCGCGACAATAGACGATCCAATAATTTTCCCTGTCTCTCTCGGGATCGAATGCATCATTACAGAGCTACGCACGCATCCAGCATTCTAATTTAAATAAAGCACCGTCGATCCAATTAGCGAATTCCTTTACACAAGCATCCTACCGTTTTACGCTAGTCCGTACAATCTTTCGTCTGGGAATCCTTGAACTGGTTGCATCCTTTGTATCCAGAAAAGAAGCAAATGAAGGATAGAACGCAAACAGTCCGATTAGGAATACCTGCTGCTCGGAAACGAAGCTGCACCAGCGAGATAGAGGATCGCACGAAGACTGAAAGCGTCGATGTTTGGAGTTTCATCGAGCAAGTTGCTTCGCTTTCGTGGAATTTAGCGTGAAACCAGCCAGTCTGTGGAGAGAGGGTTGTTAAGGGTTTGCTTTCGAAATTGATGGCCGAACCTCGCTACGACGAACTGGGAGTCAAGTTGATGGACCGAGCGACGATAAGGTTACAGAAGGGTGATCCAGGATGGTTGAACGGAATACAAATTTTCCTCCAGATGAGTGATGTCGAGAAGTTTCCACTTCGTTATTCACTCTGCTGGGTCTCCGACCCTCCCCCCGGGTGTCGCATCGGACCCGCGTCTCGAGACGCGTCGTTACGACGTCCCTCTGTAAAATTGGAATCCGTGCAGCAAATTTGTTTCGTTTACCAGCGTGGCAGCAACGGAGATGCAAAGTAAATCGATACTGGCGAGGAGAAAAAATATCACGGAAGCTTTCGTTTGAGCGATGCGCCACTGGCTTTGATAAGCCCGCGAAATAAATCGCGAGCAGACGAGCCGAATTTGTTTTTACGCTAACGCGTATTTATTTTCGGGGAAGCTTGTGCGAAATTCGAATGAAAATTCGATGTGTAATGCCCCCTTTGAGAATTAAACGGGTAGTTTCGATAGTAAAAATAACCAGGAAGGGATATATTTACTTCGAATGATGTTTTGTTAAACGTATCGTTTAAATTGTAATAGCGTGGTTATACACGCTGTTTAAAATAATTAAAGGATTACTCTAAACAATTCTGTTGTATCTACTAAGTGAATAAAATCAGAGATATTCTATAGGTTTGATAAATCGACATGTTATTCATATAACACGTTATTCTGTGATAAAAATTCGCTTTAAGATAATGATAAATCCGTTGACCAGTCCGAAAATCATGGAGATACGTAACTTCTACTGTATACAACATCTAATAGTCTTCAATCTTATAAACTAAAGTGGACTTTGAAGTTGAAACGAAGATTTATGTTAAATGTAATTTTTATTCGTATGTTCCATAATTTAATAAAATATTAACTGATGTATGTTTCTTGCAAATGCGTATTTCAAATGAACGAACGTAAGATTCACATGTTAAGAAATGCTATCATTTCACCTGGCACGAATGCAAAATGAATAATTAGGAGGGCAACGACGACGTAATGAACAGCGTGCATTGTTATCACGGCGCTAAATGCACCCTGGATTAATAATCACGTATTTCGTCAGTTAACCAATGAATTGCGGATATGATTTGTAGTGAACTGCGGTATGACTTAATGAAGATCCATGCACGGAACAGAAAACCGCAGCATGATGTGTGTATACAATATACACATTTTGATGGAGTAACATTGGCGTGTAATTGAATCGAACATTGCGTAAATGCACGCTTCAGATACTTCAGATAGTTCGAAATTCCCTATCTTCTCACAGAAAGAGAATATATGCAATATTTAAAGAGTATGCTGAAATATCTATCGGATCTCTATAATAAATATGCTAAAAATTTGATGGTAGATAAAAATAAAGACTGGAAACATTTTTTAACATCTGAAATAATTATAAAAATATATTTAATGCGATATTATAAACACAGATAATATTCCCCTGCTTTTTATGTTCCACAAAAGAATAAAATAGAAATCGAATCGTAAAGATTAGAAAGTACAGTCTTCTAAAGAATAGGAACAGAAAAATAGTCAATAACCTACGAGTTGCGTTGTTCAGAAGCTTGCTACAATTTACGACAGGGATACTGAAGCGAATAAAAAAGTACTCCAAGTCCTACTAAGTCTTTCAGTAATAAAAAGAACAACCCTTCGTTCGTTCTTAGTCCTGAAGGCTCGACTATTAACCGACACGTCCCCGGTTTCCTTAATAGCCCAAAGTCCAGTGGCCAACGAAACAGAGGTACTCGTGCCAAGGAAGTTACTTCTCGTACACTTTATTCCATTCAACGTCCGGCTTTTGTCGCGTCTTCCGTTAATTACTCAACTGTTTCCTTTCGTCTGTGAACTTTGGTCAATTGTACGTTAGAGCAAGAAAAAACGTCATAAATATTCATAGCTTGTGACAAGAATTTTACCGATCGAATTGAGAAGTTTGTGCCATGTTGTAAAGAGCATTCGACTATAATAAAAATAATGATAATTAAAGAACAGGTTATACATTTATTTGTATTAAAAAGATAGATTTTTTAAAAGAAGTACATGATATAAAGGAAAATAAAATTATTAATATTTTTATAAAGCAATGTGAAAAATTTAAAAAATTGAGGTTTTATTAGTTTGACACGTTCATTGCATACGTCTTGTATACGAGCCAATATATATAGTTTTATAGCCAAATTTTGGAAACATTAAGTGCTCCATAGAATTAATAAGAAGGCAACTTAGAATTTTATCTGATTAGAAAATGTCTCGGTAAAATGTTCCATCAATGTCATATTTTACGAAGAAGTACAAGCTTTTTCATTAATGAAATTGGTATATGATTTAATACAAATGCAATTAGAAAAGTGACGTTAGATCATCGTGACATCGACTTACAATAAGATGAATTACAAATCAAGAATCACGATATTTGGAAAAAAGCTTGCATAATATACATGATTTTATAGTAGACTTTATAGATAGCAAATAGATTTATACCAAATTTTATAGTACAGAAATAGATTTATAAAATTATTTATTAGCATACAGTCACATAAATTAAAAAATTAAAATTCAGCGAATATCACTCATATCAGTTATCATTATCCAAGTTTTTTGTTGAGGTAAATAATAATCGATTGAAATTTGCAGATGTTATCTCATCTAATAGCGCTGCTTGAATTTGATGTAGAGCAAAACTTGCACGAACAACTTGCAACAAACAGAAGAACTAGACTTACATATATGCGATAAGATAATATTTTTAAGATATAAATTTTGCTTATGGAGTAAATGCATTTGCAAGATACAGAGTTGCCAGCAGCAACCTACGGTTTCGGAATTAATATCCATTTTACGAGGTATTTCACTTTACTTTGATATCCTTCTTCTTGAAGTTAAACCGGCAAAGGAATGTCACGGTTAATATACTTTTATTACTGGCGGCATTTATACGGCGATTAGCCTAAAATCTTCCTTGAACGGCAAATCCAACGTTCACCGGTGTCGCTTTTCATATTTTGCCCTCGAAACATCTGCAGACATTAATAAACGTTGCCATATGCGCGTTCATAAATTACACCGTAATATCGATTAATTATTAAGAGAGCAATCTTGTTTATTATCATTGCACGAGTTTCCTGGGAAAAGCGCGACGAAGCCAAGCAAGAGCGTTATCCGCGGAAGCGATGGGTCGAGATAGTTTCGTTATTTATAGAATTTAAGTTTTCCGAGGTTCTAAGACAGCGCAATATATTTAAAAGTTCGGCAAACTCTCAAAAAGTGCAAAGCACGATACAACTTATAACTCTAGTTTTTTCAGGAAGGCATTAAACGCTTTACACCTTTATCTTTCTACCTCTGTCTCGTCTACCCTCTCTTCTTCTCATGTACATAAACCACAATGAAACTTTTGGCTCAAGCTCAGAATGAATTTTATTCGACTTATATTCGGTACATTTTTGTTAGTTTGTCAGCCGATTTTCACGAAAAGGAAATCTCGTATGAAAAGATTTATTTATTCGAAAATTTGATCTAATGTTTGTATTTTAACAAGAAATCATACAGTGAGGCGAAAAGTTTCTAGAAAACTTTTATGCGTTGTATAAAACATTTTGAAATTTCACTGACATTAATGAAATATGACCATCATGATTATACATATAATCATAAAGAGCCCAGGCTCTTGTTACAATGTTAATAAAATTTCACAACACGTATTGTATAATACATAATACCAATAAAAAAGATTCTATAGTAATCATTCGAATGCTTTCGTTTGTCACTAGATTTACACGGTGTCGGTATTGGTTGATTATTCGCTATTAAGCATAGGAATATGTAATTACTCGACAAATTTCCATCATTTTTGCCGTTTCCTTCAATTCCATACCCGTCATAAACCTAGTTCGGTAAAAAGCTATCTTATCAAATATGGAAGCGATTTAGGAACGAGCGCAACTTTACTTCGGAATGTGCATTTCGCAAACCATCTCTACTTTCTTCCCTTTAATACTTCCGTCGAATGGCCGCTATTTTAAAGTGCATTATCCCATACGGTGGATAAGCTACGAGTTTATTCTTGTCTTTCAGCTCGATCGAACGATTTCACCATCACTTTGCGATTTCATTTCGAAAATAGACATGCAGTGGCTGCACAAACTATTATCACACCAATGTATTTGTTATAGCACTTACAGACTAATTAATTAGATCCAAGTATATTAAATTTCCTACCATTTAGTAGTACTTTTACACAACTATAAAAATTTTACACTACGAAGATGAAATGTAGAATCAAATATAAAAAAACGTTTTGTTGAAATATGAGGGCATTTAGCTATCGTAGAATGTAACACCGATACAGAATGCGTTAAAGGAACTCGACGTTTATATAACTGACAATATCGATTTACCTCTTCATAACAAGGATTCCATCTGCGATAGAAAAGGATACCACTTAATTCGCGTACCTATTAGGTTGTTCGTCGAGGATGCAGTTAGTAAAATCTCTGCTTAAGCGTTTTACTGGCGCTACGTTCCAAGTAATTTTCAGATGTGAAGCACTACACTGAGTGGAACGTAGAATATGTTTGATATTACTACAGACAGTAATTTTATCTGCTTATTATGGTTTTAATTGTGAACAGATCATTTTGTATTCGTGTATATTTATGTGATTTTAGTTTGGTCACGGTTGCAGGTATGCAATATTAATGAAATTCGTGAATGGTGAATTGTTTAAATTGAATTGTTTTAAACATTACAACAATTATCTTAAAGACACTTTAGAATAAGGATAATTTAGAATAATGGTAATTAAAGTGTGGAATTATCGTTAAAATTGGTAAATCTATCTTTAAATCGCAACAGAATAGAATTATAATGTTTTTCCGACACTCAAGAAATATAATTTGCTGTAATCCTCTAAAATAGGAGCGAAATTACCAGCATACAATATCAAGCATGTGATAAAACGTGTTATAAACGACAAAGCAATCGGTATCAGTTAACTAAAAAACTCATTTGGAACGATAAAGCAAGGGGTTACGGTTAATCGGAAACGCTTAAACGATATTTAAGCGTTAACTCTACAAATTACTCTGCGAAATGCTATTGCGCTTTCCCGATAGACAACTGTTAATTCAACTACCAAACATGTGGATTTTTCGAGCCGAGCAAATAATAAAAACAAATTCATAAAATTCTTTCATTTTACGATATCGGAATTTATATTCTCTTAGAATATAAAAATACGTCGACCATTTTTTTCCCTGTCAATAAAAACGAGTTGAATGGGATGATTTCGAAATTTCGACCAATAAAACGGCCTAGTCGAATAAATAACCAGGATCAAAAACTCGATGCGTGTATACAGTTTTGCAATTAAACTTTGTTACAGCTAATGGTTATGTTGCTTGTAAACCAATTTTTGTTTTACAGCATAATAATCGCAAATCTAAGACTATTCCCTTCGTGTTTCCTATTTTTATATTATAACTTTTTAATTTAAATGCTTTCAATGGCCTACATGAATTTACATTTTTCTATTATATCTATTACTTTATTTTGGGAAGATATTCTCTTGTTCACTTTATTTGTTCTTGCAGAACACTTCGCTGATTTAAATCAACCTATCATACGGTTCTTCGAAATACTTTCTCCATTTTGATATTATTTTTTGATGGACCCAAAGTATACGATATTCTCGTATTTCCTTTCTCATTCGTTATACTGTGCATGATTTAAACAACATCTACCTTACCATACCGTTTCTCTGTTAAATGCTCACCATAGGATTTTACTATTAAATTCCGGGACGCCCAGTGCAGATCCCGTACAGACAACGGTCGAATAATTTCGTATCGAAACAACACATTCTTGAGGTATGTTGGTCAGCGTTACGTTTATTCGAACTGAAACAAAAAGTAACGCGTCCTCCCCTTCTCGGAAATTTATGAGCATTTTGATATAAGCCCTAGCACGTTTCGAGCCGATAGAAAACTGTATCCAATGTCGAACAAAATTGCGGAAACAATATATTCAGTGAACGACTGGATGAATAAACGGGCACGTGTATCGATTTTCAGATCGATAGGTAGGTACTGTTTCGTTTGCCTTCAATCCTCGTAAGGGGTCGAAGCGCAACCCTCTCACACACCCCGTCTCCGGCAGTCTGCCCGTTTATTGGTTTCAGTCTAAAAACAATGCCCTTACGCAGCCGCGTCGTTTCGCTCGCGATGGATGTAACGTACACTTGGCAAAATTGTGGTTCGATCGTGCGACCTAACGCAGTATTTCATCCGCCGATGACAGCAATATTTGCCCAATGCAAATTCATAAAACGGATATAGAGTGCGCCGTAATTCGTGCCACCGAAACCGAAGGACCGAGTGAAACAAATCGATCTTTCCAAATAAAACGAAGGCGAGCTCCGGTATTTTCTTTGAATTTGCCAGACAAACGAGTAGAAAAAATTATCAAGTGTAGGTATATTCTGGTAAAAAAGGACTATAATAATTTAGAAATTTGTTAAGTGAAAATGCTTAAGATCTCGGTAAAGTAAATAATATGTTTATATCACTGTTAAAACTTTTTATTTCAATACAATTTTCATTACTGTAATGTTGTTATGTTGTGTTGATTATTTTATGAAAACATTGGTAATTCGACTGAAATCGAATGTTTTTACCTCACATGATTTTTATAATATAATGTCCAGTGTATACTTTTTATTACAAGAAAGTTACAATACGAAATATGTGTTGTTGATTATGAAAAATGCCTAGATCAAGAATTTGAAAGAAACGATCTCATCAAGTATTTTGCGTTGCGCCTATTTACAATACAATTACTTTGTAAAGTAGTGGAAATCAAACGGTTGGTTTAAGTTGGTCATTGTGTCGTTAAACAGAATTCAGTTCGCGCGTCAAACGCACAGCTTTAAATATCTCGAAACGAGAAATATGTGACTTAGGCGACTTTCATAATCTCCGGCACATATGATATTTGACTGAAACAGTAGGTATTGTCCGTTGAATAAATCGTTAAGCATTTATGTCATATACAGGTACCAGCAACAAATATTCAAAGATCGTTTTTCTGAAAAATAAATCTCGTTGGAAAAAAATTTATGGCGCAGTTTTAACTTATTTTCGAGACAGGAGTCATCGCGTATTACAAATTACGCTATTTCCTATATTCTTTGGAAAATGACAGAAGAATTATTGTTTGCGTAAATATCAACACGTGAATATCGTTAATTTAAAAGAAGAGCTTTTTTTTACACTTATTAAGTTTAAATATAATTATAACGTAAGAAGAAAATTTTAAAATGGTATTCGTAATGCTGGTTACGTACCACGAATAAAGCATAATTTTCCTAATTCAAAAACGATGGATGCAGTTTTCAATTAAATTTAAATTAAAAAAGAAAGGAAATGAACGAAAAAAGTTCTCCGTATAAAAAGTGCCGTACATGTAGAGAAGATAAAATATTTTAATATCCGCGGAATCGTTTAAAACGATAAAAAAAGATATTAGAGGGTTTAGTAAAATACTATCAAAGCAATAATTAAATATTAAATATGAATATTCTATAAAACTTCACATATTTTTATCCTTCAAATTATCTTTCATACCTTAAATTCCAAATTACTTTTTATTCAAAATAGCAATTTCATTGAAAAGTAACTATGTACATGCAATTATCGAGTTTCGTTAAATGTGGTTTGCTAGGCGTAACGAAGTATCTGAATTCAACACGAGTGGACAAACTGGAAAGCAATTTAGGGGACGAATAACGTAAAAAGCAGTAGTTACGTGAAATCTCGAAGTGCGTACGTGAATTTGTTTACCATGGTGATCGAAAGAATTTGGATCAAAGAAGAATCTCGACCAGAAGCTGAAATAAATCCAAACTAGAGAAACATCGTGTTCACTGAATCCTCTTTCCATGTATGTACATAGATATAGTGAAGCAGATGGCAGGGCGGAGGAAACGCCGGTGAAACGACGCGACTGAGGTTAGGGTCAAAAAGGCGAAAAAATAGCCTTATTCAGTGTAAACCCACGTATCCCCTTGGACAAGTAAAGCACGGGGAAGGAAGTCAACGACGTGGGTTTTCGTGAATAAACTCAAGAATTGTATCGTAGCCAGAAATATCGCCACAAAGGAAACAAATCCCGGTAGCAAATTTGAATGTTCGAAACCCCTACGCGTTCTACGTATCCCTGTTTACCGTATCAATTTGTAATTCAAATTTTACCACCTTGTTTAATTTTCGATATTACATTAAAGTTAGTATCATATTTTTCGAAAATTATGGTTTGCTTCGAATAATAATTTTACTGATTTTTCTTATGTCGTTCTTTCTTACCGCAATCTTTTCTTTGTTTTATGAACAATTTCCTAAATGTTTTATCTATTTGTATAACACAAACGTATAACATGAGGAATAGAAGGTATTTTTGCCGCGTATATTTTTTTATACAAATGGATATTAGTAATAGTAAGAAATGACTCACGGGAAACCAGTGGTAATTGACTCAGACCCTTCACAGTACCCAACAGAACACCATCTTTCTTCACAACACCATAATACTTAAACATACGATTCTACGGCTCCGTTTATACCTAGCTTACGTCAGTGAACTAACTCGATAGGCGATTTCAAACGTATCCCTGGCCGTGTAAATTTTCATTAAACGTCATTTCCTTCCCCTTTTCGAAGGTCGACGTAAAGGTATCAACACGCTCCCTAAGTGAAATTTCTCGAGCCGTGTGAGCGGCTGGTTCGACTAGCAGGAAACTTATTACGTCGAAACAATTTGGAGAAACAATATTGTATCGTAGCGGGTCAAAAGGGAGCGAACCGAATGAGCCAGCGCGGCTGTTTGAAATGGAACGTAGAAACGCGAAGTTGGACGACCTGATATCGGGAAACGGAAGTAACAGCAGATAGAAAGGGATCGGTGGATGCCAAGACGCGAACGAGTATAGCTTCCAGACTCCCATGGGATGGTTAGAGAGACGCTATCGGCCACTTCATTGCTCATCATGGCGTACCAGTTCCAGCCTGAACAAAGCTTTCGAGCAATACTTTTCTTACGGCTCCCTAATCTGGCTTAGAGAAGACCGGACGACGCAATGCTATTCTCTTGCTTCCTTCCATCGCATCGCTTCAATTTACGTTGGCAGGGACCATATCATCCTAGTGAACCCGTGATATCTCAAGTAATGTGTGCGATTCTAGGCTACGATTTGTACCATTACGCTCGATTCTAATGATAGTGTAGACACGAAGGAGATTGAGTTTCAGACACAAGAAACTGCAGACCTGAGTTCCCCCAAGGAACTGGACTGGTATTTATAGTGGAATTTTACAAGTTACAAGGTAGAAGTTATCAGTGCTAAAATATAGCCTTGAACGATAAAAAAAGATCTCTTCATTTGTATAAAAATTGTATTAAAAGTAGGAAAGGAGAACTTGAAACTTGACAATTTAGTGATATTGCTGGTAAAATATTTGGTAATCGAACAAGTGGTACAAATTATACTTTAAGAGATTTCATTATTTGGTAGAAAATTATGTGATGAGAAAAGGCAAGATGCTAATCTTCAACTTGTAACTTCTCAATGTACTATTGTTAACTACTATTGTGTTAATTATAAATGTTAAGTACAATTATGATCATTTACTGTGTACAAGAGTGATTCTGAGAGATACTTGGTATTGTGATTCAGATACCACTGTTGAATAATTTGAAAAACACAATTCCAGTTACTCAGTAAATGTAGCTAAAGGCTTGTAATTAATTATTAGATATAATTATATTAATAAATTAGATATATTATAAGTTAATAAAAGTATTAAAGATGTTTGTCGTGGTCGGCCAGATTTAAAGACCAAGGCATAATCTACGTGACTGATAACTCAAAATGAAATTACAAAACTAGTAATCAACCAACTGTAAATGAAGAATTTTTGATATGGAAATGATAAGTTGAGAGATTGTATAAAGGGCTGATTTATTATAGATTTTTCTACTGGCGCGTAAACTTCTACTGCAGAAAGAAAACGGCTTTTATCTTTACGAATATTAGAAGAATACATTTATTACCAAACAAAAATTATGACAAACATTTCATTCGAAATAAATATTGTTAACTCTTACATGATGAAATTGTTCTTCTAAATTATAGTTTTATTCAGATATTCTACAGTATCAGATATATGTATACTTTTATGAAATGTGTACATTTTTCTACAAAATTTTGACGTGTTTTGCAGTCACATGCAATAGTATATCGATAGCAAGTTATTGAATATTCTACAATATTTCTTAATAAAAAAGTCTTTTCAAATGTAATAAGACCAGAAAGCAACAAATTTGGTAAAAATACATTAAAGACGTACCTGTACTGATTGTATAGTGGTTATTTTGCAATAATCGTTAAAATTAAACAAAACACGTACTTGTGAATTTGAATTATAATTTAGAATAAATAATTATTGCATGAAATATATAATAAATGATGTGCCTCTGATAACAATTGTGCCGTGTACAATCTTAATTTTACAGTCCAAATTTTACATTATTCCTCACACAAAGTCAAGTTTCTTTCGTATTTAATATATTTTAGAGCCTCAATTTGATTATTTAAAGCTGTTCAAACTAATAATTTGGCATCTTTCAACTGCAAAAAGAAACATTAGTTACTATATTATGATATCCATTACTAGTTATCATTAAAGTTAATAATATTTAAGTTTGTCATTGATATAATTGGTTAATGATTCTTACTAACTATAGGAGATGGAAAAGATTATGTTTAAAACTTGATATCAAATGTTAGTAAACAAGATGTGGTATAGATGTTGGTGTAATTAAAATACTATCACGGTTGAAAGAAAGCTAACTGAGCGTGAGACGATTCTACCCCTTTGAAGCGGGTGAAAAAAATTTGACGAAATCTACGACTGCGTCAATTATCAGAGCGAGCAAAAGGTATCACAAAGGAAACAGCCAGAGCTGCGTCTCATCACTCGCAATCGCGTTTATACCGGAAAAATTGCAGAGAATCCATTTTACTTGAACCGAAGCACTTTGATGCGGTGGAAATTGCTTGAAATCCGTTTTGCTTGAACCGAGGCGCGCCTACAACCATGATATAATATCGAGAGAAAAATTCTGCTGTACCGATTAAACTGTTGGTACGTCAAAGGGACATTTTTCTATACGTTCATGTCAATCTGACAAAAGAATGGGAAAAAAGTGAACGTTTTCCTAGAGATTTATAGATCGAATCATACAACAAAACACGCATCACGGCAATTCAAATTATATCGAATTTCATGAAAGCCATATAAATTGCACAAATTTATAATATTAACTGAAATTAAGTATTCCTAATTATGGAATTAATTGGAAAGTACGATAATATAGACGTCAAGCGATATCGAATATTATTTGCAAAATAATGGAAGTGATATTAATAACATGATTATGGTATACGAGTGCATATTGTGGAACTAGGATATTTTTGATCAAAATCAGAATATAAAAAAGCTATTTATTATGAACGTATCTATTAAACGTATCAATTATAATAATAATATAATGACTAAACGTATTATTTATAAACATAAAAATAAGTTTATTAACACGAATTGGTAACATTTACAAACATATAAAATTAATTAACATAAACGAGGGATGTTTCACTTAATATTGACCCAGTAAATATCTTTTCCAAATAACAACGGATAAAGTTACATTCTTTCACAATAATTTCTTCAAGCTTTTGCCATTGGTCCCGGCACACAGTTGAATGCTTCCCTTCAAAAAATATCGCGGGTGTCCAAAGATATCATACTTCTAAACAATAACTTATAGTTCTATATAGTCCCATAGATAAACATAGTAAACATATTTCGAGACAACTTTTCACTCCACAATCTATATATTCATAATAAAAAAATAATGACTACTATTTGTACTGATAATAGGACAATATCGGTAAATACAAATCATAATAAAAGACATTAAATCTTCCATAAGTAAACTGGCTCGTTTATTGAAACAAAATTTCACTCTTGTATTTCTTTGCTTCAAGTTTTCATTTGAATTGAAAGAAAAAGTCTCAAACGTTAAAATTAACGAACATATGTAGTAGAACCACAAATAAGTAAGTGGTTATAGAAGGAGAGAACGACTGATTCAAAATTTTCTCCCGAAAATTTATGGATCTAGATTTCTGAAAAGTTACGCTTGGGTATGAACGACCCAGTTTGCTTATTACTCAAATGATAAAAAACAATTTCGGAGGGTTAAAAAAACGGTTTAAAAAGGAGCTTAAAAACTGTGAAAAAGAGGGTTAAACAAATGAAAAAAAAAAACAAAACAAAAACCACGGTTCGCTTGAATATTTCTATTCCTTCGATAATTTCAATAACTCCCGCTCTACCGATCTACAAAAATCCTGCGTCTCTATGTGCTTGTATATATTCCAACTTTTAATTTCGTACAACATTCGCAACAACCGGTGCGTTTAAAAGACTTGAGGGTGGGAGCGGACAATCCGCGAGCGATTGCAAACAACGGTGAACAGAAGGGTGCAAACGCGAGGGGTGAAAATATTTTTCTAATCGATCCCTGTTCCATTTCCCCTCGCTTAGGCAAAGGCAATTTTAACAAACGTCGACGGTCATCGTGTCTTTCTCCGCCATCGACGTCATTCACAATTTGCAAAATGACTTTAATTAACTCGATTTAATCTGGTGACAACAGAGGACGGCGCGGTGGAGCGAGGCGAAGCAGGTACAGAGAACAACGCAAAAGGGGAACAATAAAAAGCCAGAACGACTGTTCCGCTTCTCCGCGCCGAAATACGCGCGCCAGCGAACCGACGTGTCGGATCGTAATGATTACCCGCCGCACGCCTACCAGGTACAACACGACGACGGCTGGTGACGACATGTTAAACCATCATTCGAATTCGGTGACCGACCCTTTGTTGTGCGCGTGCGAGTTCAATTACACGCGCCACGCACAGGTATTATCGTCCAGACTGACAACGGAATCACTGCCCGTACTGCCACCATTTTCCAAACAAAAGAAACCAGGAACATTAGCAGGTATTTGCTTGCAGTTTGTGACAAAGATACCGCGACTTTCTTGCTGTTGCGGGATTTCGGTTTTCTAAGGGAATTTTGGTTTTTATTATGCAGCGTTATTAGCAGATATACTATGTTGATTAGGATAATTAACGATAACGATAATAATAACGATCCAGAGTTTCGCTGAACAATGAACTCATTCGGAGTCCTAAGGTTCGCGTTTTGGAGCTCAAGTCGTAAAAACTATGCCCGAAGTGTAGTGGACGATCATAACGATTAAAGGGTCTTTACGTTTACGACCTAACATGAGTGAAGGGTTTGAATGAACGAATACTTAGTCTACATAAATTCTCTAGAGTGCCAGAGCTATGGAAGATGAGTGCTAGGCCAAAGATGGAAGTTACCGCAAAAAACTTACATTTATCAAAAATGTAGCTCTTAGCTATCGTAATTGGACAAATGACTCGATACAACAAGGCAAGGTGTTACGAGAGATACGGTTTGTGGAAAGCTACGGTAAAGTTATAAATGATCGTGTTTACGAAATGTCTACATAATAATAGGACTTTACGAGTGACAAGGTTTAAGAAAGTATGATAAATGAAGTTCGCTGTTATTTCTCTCTCTCTCTCTCTCTCTCTCTCATACTATTTCTCTTTCATATAGATTATATTATTTTTCGCTTCATAAATAAAGTCAATCGTTCATTTTGAAATAAAAAGAAAATACGAAGGAAATTTCTGCACAAAGTCCTTTTTTTTTAAATAATTACCGATGACCATTTTGGTTATTGAAGTTTGTTTTCAGGAAACCCAGAGAAATATACTTTTCTAAAATATTGTACTTTTTACATGGTTTAACTTTATCGTCTAATTTATCTTCAGCTATTAGTCCATCAAGCAAACAAAATATTTCATAACTAATTTGATCCAATCTACATGAAAATTTCGACTGCAATTAATCTTGTTTAAAATTAGTAAAGTAAACAACCTTCATAAATCTAACCCATTTTAAAATATATCTTAAGAATTTGTTTTAACGTTTTGTAAACATTTTCTGTTAGACGAGATTTATAATTGCAGTATATCGCAAACATTTATTATTAACAGCTATTTGTATTATTAGCCAAATATCTGTAAAAAGAACTTTTGTGATCCTTGAAGTTCAAATCTATAAACTTCAAAGAACATACAAGGTTGCTTTTGCATAAAAAAGATTCTGAATATCAAAAATTAATATGCTGGAACACAAACTCCTAATATTTAACACTAGAACTACTAGCGTAATCAGTGTAACGAATTCACGATTCAACCAATGATCAATGAAAATTTTATGGATTTACAACGTGTATTTTTGAGAATTTGAATGATTTTCTGTAGAGAACATAAACAAAATTTTTTCCTCGAATTACATATTCTTTTATCCGCCTTCCATTTTAATTCGTTTGATATAAGTTCAATCATTAGCTGGAACATTTAATAATTTATTAAATTGCATTGCAATAATTTCTTAAAATGAGAAGTATCTTGTGTTTGAATCACATACTTACATTTCTAAACTAAAACTTCGCAGGAGACAAATTTATTTTGTAGGAAAACTCTAGTTTTTAAAGAAGCAGTGGCCCGTACTTCTATTCTCGGAAAATTTCGTCGCCATATTGTGCAGGGAAATGGTCGTGCAAATCCATCGCTGGTACACGACTTGCTTAAAATTTACACAAAGTTTCTTGTCAGTTCTGCGAGAGGTAGGAAATTGAAGTTAGAGAGTGTCAAAGTCGTCACAAAGACCAAAACGCGTTTTCCACTATATGAGACTCGTTGATGCTACGCCATTGGTACGTCACTTGGAATAACTTGGCAAGTTACATTAATTAATATCAGGCCAAAGGAACTTTATTGAAAAAGACTTTATTAACTATACTTTCGATACTCGTCTTTCGTCTTAGTGAAAAAAGCTCTATAATAAATAAACGTTACCCGAGAAAAGGCACCTTTTTAATTAGTTTGAAGCAATACGTAGAAACCTCGATTCAATAGCAAACCGAATGAAGAAACTTCTACAGACCTGTTACCAGGTAATTCATCGGTTGTGAAACTGAATTGTAAAAGTAGAGGACAAGTAAAAAAGAAAGAAGCATGCTTTTCACAACAGCCTTCGAGACAACCTTACTAACCAAAGTGGAGAGGATTGTCTATTGATTAAACGACTCTTCTGTAATAAAGAGATGTCTCCACCTTTTAACTCATTTCTGCGGGTAAAAATTATCCACAAAAGCCACGGGAAATTGTAGCTTTCTTGATTAATCCTTGAAATATCCATCGTTTAAAGCTGCATTAAAACTTCCAACATCTAGCATATGCTCATTGAGTGAAGCAAGAGAAAAGCGAACAGACGCAGAAGAAGAAATGAAACGAAGACAAGAAACACGAAAGAAGAGAAAAGTAAGAGAAAACATGAACGGAGAAAAATAGTTTACTTTTTTCATGCACGAGAGCATCTTCCGTTTTTTCAAGGTTTTCATCCCTTTCATCAACCAGGCCGGGGAATAGAAAGAGGACGCGGTGGCCAGCAATAGGGAGGAACCGAGGTATCCGTCTGTTTCACTTGAAAAAGGCACTTTCCCGTAGCAGCACAATAACCAGGACCAGTTATGTACGTGCCTGAAATAAAACGGGACCTTCGTTCTTAAAGTGTTCCATCGCGCGCGCGTTGGAACGCGGGCCGAGAGAAAGAGAGACGCCATGTTTGGATAACAAAATCGATGGACCATAACGCACAGATCCCTTCGCAGATTGGATATTTTGCTGTATTTCTCCTCCGGCTTCACTCGGCAGCCGAGACTGTGCCTTCACGATGTTTATTTCATACCTGCCAATATCAGTGTTCGTCAAACGCGTTTGAAAACGGTACAGATAGAAGGATCTTCTCCTTTGTATCGGTTCGCCGTCATAAGACAACGTGTATGAAATTGAATATTTGTAGCAATCCTTCACTTCCCAAAAGGAATCGTCCAAATTGCTCGCTCGATAGTTGGAGACTGCATCGCCAATACGATCAATGACTCTTTTTCCTCTTTCGTACGGTGAATAATTTTGGGAAGCAATGTAGGATACAAATGCGGAAATATCTACTTGGAAAATATAATTGTTTAAAGATATAATATTTTACGTATAAATAGATATAACTACTTAATGAAGTATTGGTACTTCACAGTACTTTGAATACTTTAGATATAGAAAATGAAAATTAGTGTCTGATATTTTGATTTATAATTAAGAACATCGATGTAGAATAATCTATAATAAATCTTTTCATTCCGATAAAATAGAGAAAAAGTAAAAAACATTTAGAAAATAAACTTCTACAATGTATATAGCTTGAAATTATGTAGGTATATTGAAAAAATCAATATCTATGTTATCAAAAATCGAATAGTAAATTTTTAATTTTAATATACATTGTAACATTTTATTCCTTCCAGTATTTCCTTTAATATCAAATATTGTAATAAAACGTATTTTATTTTCAACGACTTTTAATCTGTGCCAAGTGTGTTTTATAAATAATGTGAACCGTTATTTAATCTGAAATTGTTACACTTATTATTTTTATTACATTACATCACTGCATAAACGTAACATATTCAAATTGAAATATTGCCTACTATTATATATGCAGTAATCATTTTATTCGCCTTTCATTAACAACAGTTTTGCGGTAATGCGCCGTCAATGATATATAATCCTGGAAAACAATGTTATTACAGCGATTACGAAGAATTATGGTATGAACTGCTCGTTCCGACGAAATTCCAAATAAAATTGAATTAACGATCGACGACGATCGTGTTCGAGAAATTCGTTTTGTATGTTCGAAAAGATTATTGATTTATGAAAATTATTTCGGGTCAATCTTTCAAAACGTTCTTACTCAGATCAAATTACTTATATGGATTAATTCACTAATATATTACCGCTTGAATGTCTGAAATCATTTATTTGATGAATAGAGAATCCATACTCTTTATTGGAAAAAATATCAGTGAATTTTTGAGCGTTTAGATTGAATTTTAAATCAGTATAATCATTGCGAAGCAGATAGATTACAATTAATTATTAGTTTACATTAACTCAAACTTCCAATTCAAATAATACTTAATCGTACGTCACATATGTCGTTGATCGAGCAGAAAAACAATCTTTCTTTCAACCGTGAATACTGAAAATTGATTCCAAACTTTTAAACTATAACTTTCACAGCTTGTTTCTCAAACCAATTCGTCGATTTTTTTTCACGAACGAGTAAATGCTTCATTATTCATCCGTAAGAATCAAATGAGACGAAATATATCGATGGCGTGCTTCAATGCGATAACGTAAGCATCGACAAGAATGCGGCCTCTGACAAATTGGCCGGTGTAGTGGGATTATAATTAGTAATTCGTATCCCTTGAGGAATTAAAACGAAGCTCTGCTGCTTGGCGTTCATGCATACGAGCATTATCATCCTTTATTGTCCACCAAGCAGCAAGGAGAAGTAGAGGAATCGGTCGAGTCAGAACCTTAGACAACCGCGGCTCATTCTATTAAGCTGCTCGTTTCTCAGATTAAATTGAATCGTGCCCACAAACGAATTAATTTCCAGCAACACGGACCAAAGGATGGGTAATGGAATGTAAAGGATAAAAGATCTTTCTCGCGAAAGCATTCGGCGCGAATCATTCCTTGTACCTGATACATAGAATTTCAAATAAGAACCATCATCCAATTCCGAATTCCGCGTGATACATTTTTCACTGTCAACTCACTGGTGTTTTTCTATAATCATTTGTCCATTCTATCGCGTAATTTTTTGACCATTCAGAAATACAACGTTGTACAACAAAATATATTGATAATGTTAAACAAATATGTACAGAAGTGGTATTAATAAAGGAGAATAACTTATAAAAATCTGGATAATATTAAATACAGGGTGGTTGGTAACTGGTGGTACAAACGGAAAGGGAGTGATTCTACGCGAAAAAAGAAGTCGAAAATATGGAATAAAAATTAAAAAAAATTTTTTTTTTTTTAATTTTTCCATCGAGACAACGATCTACAGTGAGATCCGTTAGAACGTACCGCACGCGTACCGAGCGAAAGTTCAAAGTCGATTTTCTCGAAAACAAAGCTTCAAACGAAAAATTTTTATTCTTTATTTTCGACTTCTTTTTTCGCGTAGAATCACCTCCTTTCCGCTTGTACCTCCAGTTGTTACCAACCACCCTGTATATCGCTGAAAACTTGGACAGATTAATTAAACAAACAAAGGATCATAGTAGATTAAATTACATATAATAATATCTAGTAAATTTTATAAGAATTTTGTTTCATTTCCTTTATTCTTCTTGGCCGTGTCATGCATAATTTTTTGCAATTCTGGTTTTGGCGCAGTACTTGTTATTTAGTTTAGATTATATCATTTAATAATTGTATAAATTAGTAATATATTATTATTAATATACAACTATTAATATATATTGCTATCTTATAATTTACACATTAAAGTTAAGATATACATTTAAACTACTAATTTATGGAAACTCGCAAACAAAATTGTAAAACTAAAAATAAAACTTTTTAATCGATATAATAATACTACAGATATTCCCAGATAATCCAGATATTTTGAGCATAGTGTATGTATATATAACGTATAGAAGTATTGAGTATGAACAATATAAATTATCAAAATACTTTCGCACGAGGTTTAGAACCTAACTGTCAATATACAGTTCACTGTTATAAATAGAACGACGAGGAGCCACATTGCGATAGGTAGGGGTTAAAATTGCTCTTTCCTCCATTCTCCCTTTTTTGGTACATACACGCGCGAGAAAAAAAAAGAACGCACGACACCCTATAGAATCATTTATCTGGTTTCGAAGACAGGAGGGAGCCATTCACATACGCACGTTTCGAACGAAAGGGAAACAAAACATTTTTTACTTTTACGTAATTTACTTTCACGCATGGAGCGTGAAGCAACCCTAAGGGGATCGATATTTCACGCTGAAACCCGACTCGACGAAAAGAACACCGGCAATAGTCCCAGTTGGATGACGAAGTAAACTGCGCCGACGAGAGAATTATGCTTTCTGAGGTTGCTTTGTACCGTGAAAATAAAACGAAGCCAATGACAACCGATAGAAAATGATCATAGACAGCTCATTTGTAACGATTGTACGCTCCAAACAGGATTGTGAATAGCCTTGTGAACTTCTACGAGTGGCTGTAAGCTTCGTTTCACACGCGATGCTAACGCTACGATTAACACAGACTAATGTGGTCAATTTATATAATTCATTACAGAAATTTTACCAAGTTACAACAGTATAATTTTTTGTAAAATATGTGACTAAAAGCTTATATTTCTTCTTCTATCATATGTTACCATTGAACCCATTGTTCAATCGTAGAAAATTTGTGTACTATTAAATTCATAACTAAATTGCAAATTAAAATAATGAGTATATAAATCGAATAAGAATCAAATTGATATATTAATGTTTCTCCCGATACGAAAAGCTAAAAAATGATTTTGAAAACTTGATGGTCGATTTGATATTTCGAATTCCTTCTTTATGAAATTACAACTTTCTAATTTCATCCATCTTGTCCAATTCATCTAACTATCCATTAAATAAAACATCTTAAAACAATGTACAAGTAAAAAAAAACTACCATCAACCACTCAAACTACAGTTTATACCATCCTAAAACCCTTTTCCCAACATCATTGGCTGCTCACTTGAGATCATCCTCTGGAATATCTCTGTCTGGAAAAAGTCAGTGTCCTGGTTTCTGTATGGGAGCAGTTGGAGATAAAGTCGTAAGGTAAAAAGGCACGCCTAAACGCGAGCCTGGGCGAATTACAATGGAGGCGCAAAAGCAACTCGACGGAGGATTATTCTCGCACGATGTATTCTTGGGATCGCGATGCCGCAGCATCAGTCCGCTCAGAGGAGTGGTTTAAAGGTCGACACAGAGTTTCAGAAGTACCACATAGAAGAAGAAATATAGGTTGAGGAAGAAGACTCCGTTTGGAAGTCGATTCCAGAGTGTGCTGGAAAGTTCGTGTAACTACGTACGAGCTGTGTGTGACCTGTATTACCGTATACTCGCGAAAGAAACCCTTCTGCGGGCAGGTCTGTTCCGGAAGATTCCTCGAGTCACCGCATTTCGCTCGCTCAGGAACTCCACGGTCGAAGAACGTTGGTTGGGGAACGTTCGTACGGACAATTTTCCTTTAAATACAGCTGGCAAGAATGGCGGTCCTTTGGTAACGACCCACCGCCTCCTCATCCCCATTCAGTCAGTCCACCCCTAAAAGACTTTTTCGGAAGACTACGACCACCTCTAACCTTAAAGAGACAAGGGGCGGACGACTTTCCATCTTACTACAAGAATTCTAGATCGTGCATCGATATTTCAACATCTCCCTCTCCCTTTCTCTCTCTCTCTCTCTCTCTCTTCCGTTCTAGATATTTACCTATTTATTCGTTCATACATTTATTTCTTTACTCTATGCTCATGAGTAGAGAGCAAATTTTTATGCAATTCTTTTTTCTTATTCAAAAGATGGAATGAAAAAGTGAAATAAAAAAGAGATGGTTATTATTAAAGAAAAAAAATAGAATCGAGATTTGTTTTACACGCTGAATATTATAACAAGTACTTTACTTTGGATATTTTGTGTATTCTGTATGTTTTTAGATCTTCAAACTTTCTTATAAATGTATGAACATTTATAGATACTTGGATACATTGATGAAATTCAACAAAATGTAGAAAATGAATGAATGTAGAAATCTGTAGAAAGTGATATTCTACATAATTAACTTGTTACTGAGTAACTCATATTCATGCAACTATCTATCTACATATCCCATTTTCATTTTCTCTCTAACTTCATCTTACTACCTAGGTTTTTGCTTTTTCACCCTTTAAACTGAGGTGGCTGGTGACGTTTCAGTTCGACCCTTCTAGTGCTCTGCTTTCATCGTCCCTCCTCCGGCCGGGAAAGTCGCCACCCGACGCAAACCTTTGTCCTAAATGATAAACTTTCCCCACAGGGCACCACCGCGAAAACTTTCCTTATAAAACGTCCACCGATAGGGAAAACATTTCAAAACTTCACTTCCTACCTGGTACCGAACGCTCAATACGCTTCCCTCTCACTTCCCTCCGTAGATATTTTTATTTTTACTCTTCCCTCGATCGCGACCGATCGCTCTCTATCAAGTTTCAAAACTGTCGCTGTGGGACTGACCGCGAAACTAAAAAATAAATTCATAGATAAACAATGCGATTATCTATGGAAAAGAACCAAAGATTAATGTATTATGGTAACAACGGTGTTATATTTATATTTGTCAACAAAAGCGATAATAATTTAGAACTGAAGAACTACTGTAATAGAAAGGTAGTAGTACTACTGCGCTTTTTAGTAAACTAATAAATAATAGCCCAAAATCAATCAAAATTGAATTACTTTTTCAAACGCGCTATAAATCCATAGTTAATTAATATTAGTAGTAATAAACTTTTGGACTCTCGAATATGAAACTTATACCTTTCTTCCTCTTCTTGAATACAATTAAATGTCGGAGCTGTCTTCTTATTATCGCAAACCGTTCAATTACAGAGAGCGCCTTGCCTAAGTAGATTAGGAACTGACTAGTCAGCCCGAACGAAATGAGATATCACGAACTTTTTCTTTGATTTCTACGATGATTAATACATCCATCTTCAGCTCAGAACACATTTATTTAGGATTAATTTATATTTTTATAATTTGTAATTTGCATTTATGTAATATCATATTTTATATCTTTTATGAATAAAACTAAAAAGATGAAACTCAATTGAGTTTTGTTTCATCCATTAAATATATTAATAAATACTTCAGATATTTTATACATTTTTGGATATTATGTGCATTCTATCTATTTTTGCACCTTTGAACTTTCCATAAATATATTTTGTTAATTCTTGACGGAAATAACCGATCACTAATGAATAGACTGTCGATTTTTATACATTTATGGGGAATCTAAAGATCCAAGAATAGACATAATATACGAAAATGTATAATGTTTAATAGATAGAACAAATTTTTGTTTATATGTATCCATAACGATGTGAATTTGTATATGTACCTAAACTGTAATACTGAAAGTTGCGCTCGAAACTAGTTACAGTGTTAAGGATAACAAAAACCAAAAACTAAAAACATTCGGCAAATGTTAGTGAAAGTTTCCTAACGTTTCGGATGGTTAATGCAAATAAAACTTGCAGAAGGGATCTGTTATGCAAACGCGATTATGTCGTCTCCATTAAACGATAACAAACTGCATGATATAAGAAAAAAATCTCCTGTAGCGATGGGGAAATAAAGAACAATTTCAGCGAGTTCTCCACAGCAGGTACTCCTTGAATGGTGACGGTTGAAACTCGCTGTGAACTTATGTAATCCGAACTGATGATATTTTACGTTTCTCGCAAATTAAAGGACAACAGCCCGAAAGAAAAATCTGGCTCTAATCTCGTCGACGAGATGGAACGAAAATAGATCTTTGCCGACTTATTTCGAAACCCAAGCACACGTTTTCTTAATTGAGACTACAGAGAAAGAATATAAATGTTCTGTTATTAAGTTAATTTCCGTGCGTAAAAGAAATACTAATTTTATTGTACTGTTCACTGTAAAAGCATTTCGTTTTTCCCATTTCAAAAGTAGAATATAGAGTGTAAGATACAAGTGAGAACTCATAATTAAGTACATGAATACTTTAATAATTTTTTATATAAAATGAAAAATTATGTCAATTAATTCATATAAGACAAGATAAAGCTCCATGTTATATGGCGACTTAAATCATAAGTCCATATAATATTAAATAATTATGCTCGTTCATAAATAACAAAAAAATGATATCCTTGAAAATATAAATTAAGAAGTAAAACACTGAAATAGTGCGAGCATATGGAGTTATAAATAATCGTTCCTTGTATGAATGTAAATCCGCTATACAGGACTTGCTAATTATTCTCTTATGTCTGGATTAATTAATTAGATACCACCCCGTTAATTATACTAGACAAGGAGATTAAAAGATTTAAATCAGCTAAACGAAGTCATCGTAGAGGATCATTTTGCCCAAGCAGTCTTTTCTCTCTGTAACCATTTCCTGTGCTATATACTATGCAATATCTTAACAACGGTCATTTAGACTATTACTTATTGGACCTTAGCTCTGTGAATAAAGCATAGCTTGCTATTATTCGAATAAGCAAAATAAGTAGAAATTCAGAATATTTAACTCGTGTTCTTTGTGTTATTTAGCTATTACAAAAATTTTAATAATTTAATGAATCTTTTATATTGATATCATGGTTATTACAAGCAGGCTTAAATGTAAAAAGAATTGAAAAGTCATAATGTGGTAGATATAAAAATATAAATTCGCACAGCAAGCGTAAATATTTAAAACACTACCATACAAATTATGTTCGGAAGCGTCATAAATATTTTGCTCGTATATGAAATTTTAAAGATAAAAATTTTGTTAAAGTAAATGAAAATTTGTCCGTATTAATTCTACAGAATAAAATGAATGACATATATAATTCGGAATTACACTCCTTTATTCTATCTAATACCATTTTTCCGTGTACGACCTGGTACCGGTACCATGAAATAAAATTCTTTCGTATTCATTAATACTAATCGTATCTATATTGACATGATATTCTTTGAATTGAAAAACTAAATACAAGATAATATTACATACAGCCACAATAATCTGGTCGAGATTAATGAGAATACTTTAACAGGTCCAAGACAAGCGCGAAACCTAGTCATGTTACGCGACTTTCTTTCATTCTAAATTACTTTTCTCGAGACGATCGAATACACAGAGAATGGGTAGAACATCCTTAATTGAAATCTGGGACTAAAATCCGGCAGCAAGATATACGCGGAGGGCGAGGGAGCATGCGATATAACGCTCCTCTAATTTTCAGGCAGCGCTCGACGGTCTTCAGTAGGGCGCGAAATAAAAAGAGCCTGTGGAAGTAGACCGAATTAGCAGCGGCGCTCCGAGTAGGCGTAAATTGCTCGACGCACATCCGCGCACGTCACGGCCGGTAAAAGTGCGGCCAGAGGCAAGAGGAGAAGCTCGAGGATACACACACTTACGTGTGTGTACACGCGGCCCAGGTTAGAATACTCTTTAAACTTCTGTCCGTATTCGCGGAGAGAGAGCAAATCAATATGGGCGCGGATAGCATGCGCATTGCAACGCTGGACTTCGCAAACTGGCGCGCATGGAATTTATATTCCTGTATTTTTGAGGGAAAACACGTAACCGGCGGGACGCGTCGCGGAAAACGTTTATCGTTGCTCCTTGTATTTAGAGAAGCCGTCGAACCGCGTCGTGCCGGTTGCCCATCGGAACAATTTACTCCACCGACCCGTAAGGGGGTTCGCCTAGAACAAAGAGTTCGTTACATTTCGAAGCGATCGCGCTACGTGCGTTCCTGTTTATTTCACCCTATGAAAAGCAAGCCAGTTTTTAGTTTGCCATAGTACGCGATACGAGAAGAGCTTGGAAAATGTAATCGTAACTCGTACGATTAAAATCGATTGGGGTTCGATGTTGATTAATTGTAATCATGAAAACATTCATGTTTGAAAGGCTGAGAGAGGCATGAATGATTACATTTGTATTATTTGAATATTTCGTTATTAGTCTGCAGTTGTCGATGAATTTATGCAAAAAATATAAATTAGTAATAATATATGACATTAATGTAAAGTAATGGTTATAGAATTTAAAGGGTGAAATTAACCCTTAAAATTAAATTAATTATTTAGGTTCCATTTCTCTTTTTTTATTACGTTTAGAGAAATATAAATTTGGTTAGACACGTCCGTAGTCTGCTTACTATGTCATTCTATAAGTAAAAGAGTTAGATTATAACATATTGGGTTAGATTATAAAAATTTTCAAATATATGAAGTAGTTTTGAACACAGCATTTAGCATGATGTAATTTACAACAGCAAAGATATTTAATGTGGAATTTAATGAAATAGTACGAACGAAAACAGAAGTTCTTGAACTTAAAGAAAGCAGATTGTTACCTTAATCACTGTCAACAAGGTAATAAAGATGGTTGTAAATAAAACTTTAAGATTGCGAGTCCAACACGCTGCTCGTAATACTGCGCACGGAAAACATATTGACGAGGAAACAATAAAACGAGTCTGTGTTTTATGTTATGGCTTAGAAGAATTGTTGCTTGAGACGATCGTAAGCAAATAAAAATGTAAGGAAGACCGATAATTTGTTGTCCAATATGTCTTATATAATAATGCCATAATTCAATCTAAAACGTTTTTAA
The DNA here is from genome assembly GCF_011952255.1 of Bombus vosnesenskii. Lineage (NCBI taxonomy): Eukaryota > Metazoa > Arthropoda > Insecta > Hymenoptera > Apidae > Bombus > Bombus vosnesenskii. The sequence continues at coordinate 1,849,455 of NW_022882923.1, forward strand.
AAACATAAAACAAATGAAATCTTTATCATTATTCATCCTCGAAAGAGAGAGTAATAAATGTTATTATGAAAATATTATTCGTATTATTGTCATAATGCTTTTTACGATTTAATGCTAGTAATATAATTTAAAGATCAGTCGATGAACCCTTGTTACGAAATAATTGAGTGCAAACGCAGAGTTTTCACGTATCTTTCAAATTTAAATCAATTAAAAAATTATACGGGTTTAACACAATCACCGCCAAGTTCGATTGAAGTTCACGCCGGACACATTTACATTCGTTTCTGTACTCCCCGGACTCAGTTGGCGAACGCAATTAAAATTGGGAAGCGCATCAAATCAGCGAACCGTTGAATACTGTTTGGAAAGTAATGACAGAATCTGTAATTTTGCCTCGCGATATATCGAGAATATAAACGAATACAGAAAATTTTGTGCGACGACAAGTATTCAGGAGCGTGGAATTTTTCATTTGCGTGACTGAACAAAACGAAACACGGTCGGTTCGCAAAAAATGATCATTCATTAACGCGATGTTACGTGCTTTTCTTTGTTCTATAACGAATAAATATACCCAAGCTGAAATAGTATTTAAAGAGTTTCCATTCTATCAATATATGGGTAGAAAATTTATACGTGTATATATAGAAATATTGTTACTATGTTTGATAAATTTAACTTTCGTACATGTATATAAATTGTACTACACACAATCAGATGAATCCTGTACTAGAACAATAACTTTTTAATTTATAAACTAATTGTGTAATCAAAACCGTATTTCACGGGTTTCATATATTTCAGTCAACATGAAATAAAAAAAAATATAATGTGGAAGTTTGAATAAACTGCTGAATTTAATAATAGAACGAAACCTCTTTTTTTGCAATTTTACCCCGCAGGATAGAAAATATCACATACATTATCGTATTTTAAATTTTTACTCATCCGCTTTTGCCTTTTAATTATAAAATCTAAACTTAAAAGATTAATTTATAAAGAGTTATCAAAAATTTGGAAATTCAGTTTTTAGGATGTATTGGAGAACGATTGGAGAAGGTGTATTTGACATGTAGAATTAACAAGAAGAATACCATGTAAGTGTACTAAAATAAGTAATACACAATAATAAATAAAAAGGTAACAACTACATTATTTCTTTCACTTTTACCGGCGCATGCAGGGAAAAACACTAAAAGTAAAAGAACTTAAATAGAAAAGCCATTATTTTAAGGTGAAATGACTGCAGTGTGACCGCCACTTTCAAGATAACAGTAAAATGATGTTAAGTTCATATGGAAAGGGGAAATGCACCACATATGTAATGAACCAAGAAAAAAATGTTTTCGTTTTTCTTTGAAATTTATCCTTCCTACATACATTATACCCAACGTACATTATACCGAAAAGTTCCACAGGAATAATTTCTATACTAAAAATGTTTCTGACAAAATGTTAATTAAAGAGTCACTTCTCTTTGCTTCTGTTCCTGAGTTACTTATTGCTTATTTTCTTTTGAATAGTTTATAGACTAGAAAAATGGAAAAATGTAATCTTCCTAAACGAACATTTACATATATACCTTCCATACTACAAGCATATGAAGTATATTAATAGATTTGAAATATTTTCAAATTACACGATAAGAAAATATTACCAGAGAAGGCTACGTTGTATAATAAAAATAGTACTGAACTATAACAGCTAAACCAATTTGCGTAGCATTTAGGAAATAAACGGAACGGTCAAGAGAAACAATTCTCTGTAAACATTACGGACTCGAAGAAACAAAAACCGAATGGATGCGTGTTGTTTTCCTATCCAGGGTAATCAGTAAAGAAAATGTTCGAAGATAAAAATCCCATTTCCCCAGGTGATTGCATCTAACGAAATTATTTGCCACTTTCGCCAGCAAAGAACCAATCCTGCGTCCTCAATTACACACTTTCTTACTTTCAAAAAAAGGAGAAAAAGAAAGGAAGAAAAACAGATTGCAAATGAAACCCATAAACATAACCGGATGAGTACAATTAAATTTGGTATATTCAAAGATCTGTGTAATTTCGTCACTAATGGAAAGAAGATTTAATTACACGCAAGAAGTGAATGTAAAACGAAGCAAAAGAAGAGGGGGGAGGTGTTCTGGCACAAATTTAATTGAAAAGAATATCGAGCCCCGCCCGTGGAGGATTTCAAAGCGAGCAAACGTGTTTGTACATCCGCGCGCACCGCGAGAAACCGAGAACCGAGGGAAATCGATCGAGGAAGCTTTCTGGAGCTTTGCTTTTCCTCTGATTCCAGTTAAGTGTCCAACGTATCGCTCCCTCTACTTCGTCTCGAATTTTGCGGAAGGCTCGCCGTCCGAGCTTTAATTGAATCGGCTGAAATTAATTTCAGCTGTCGTGGCCCCGGAAGGTCGGCCAGCACCGGGAGAAAGCGAGAGCTTCCGGTCCAGAACGCGCGAATTGCTATCAGGATGAATATCGTCCCTTAAACTTTAACACTCCATCGAATGTAACTGCACAACTTCCACACACACGTATGAACATAACATATATACCATGCACTTTATATGTAATCCGGATGGATGTGTGCAGATGGGTGCGCGAATGTGGTTCCCAGCTAGCAAGTCGTCCCGCCACGAATCACTCGGATGGAACTAAATGTTCGAAACACGAGACGGTGAATATCTGCCGACTTATAATTCGAATATCAATATTCAACGCCACTTCCAATGCGTCGCTATAATTTACTTGCCGTTGAACGTTCCTTCCTACTGTTCCCCCGTTAATTGAGTTATCACGTACTTCGTGATCAAAAAAATCTTTCCACCATTCGAGCGTCGGTTTATGAGATGCATACGACTGTGACTTGCAAACGATATGTAGAAAAAATTTGGGTGTATTTAAGTGTATATATGATTGAGATAGAAACGCATCTCAAATTATACGTTTATCGATTACGTACCCCGTTTAGTTTTCATTTAACGTCATATAATTTACTCGTTTAATGCTTTATTTCATTTATGCCACTTAATTTATTCATACGACTCGATTACGTGCTTTGAATATGGTTTCGTGCGGAAATTAATACGTGTAAAATACGTTGGATCATCACTTTGAAAATTATATGAATATCGCTGTAAAATGCAAATTCCAGGTTAAAATTAAAAGCTGTTTTAAAGTATATGCGTTGTGGTATATACTCTTTTAAATATACATTTTTGTTTGTTCGAGATATTATATAACGAGCGACAAAAATTTATTGAAACTTAATTATCACAGACATTCGATAAAATCGTAATTAAAAGGAAACACTCCGCGAAATTTTTAATATATTCTACTGAAAAATGGCATATGAAATATAACGTATTTCAGATTTGTTACATGGTATACATAAAACATCATATTTATAATTATCAAAATTAATTATAATATGCTAACACCTACCAACTATCACAATAAACATAGCTATGTATATCTACGTATCTCCAATAGCAACATTAAGTACAGAGAAATATACTCTTCATAGTGTAAACATTATTAAAATAGCACTATAGTTATTAAATAATACGTCTTCTTCATTTATCATTCATATTAAAAAAAATGTGCTGATAATCACTTTGGAAAATGTATTCGCTTAAATAAATTTATCTAACATCACCTATTAATATAAATCATTGGATCCAATACAAACCAATGCATGAAATAAAAGGATACATAATTTACATTTGCTTCGATGATACATTGATAAAAGAGAGAACCGTTCAGCTATCAGAAGAAAAGAATGAGCGTTATGCGATATGGATATAGCAAGTTGATTCTCATAAAAAGAGGTCAGAGTGACAATTTCTGGACGAAAACCATGGTACGTGAAGAACGACCCGTTTCGTTTTCCGATCGACAGACCGGAAGTTGTCGATGGCCGCGAATCGATTCGGCTTCTCGTTGAACCTCGTCCCCTCTACCATTTCCCCATCCCCACAACCGTTATCCATAGCGCGTGCGGGATTATAGTACAAAGGTTTTCGAGCATTTACGTGGTTCGAATGTAAATCCTCATCCACCGACGTGTTTTGGAAAGGTACGCTATTTTTTTGTCTCTCCTTTCTCTTTCTTTTGTTCTCTTGACTATTTATTTATCAAGCTGAAATACTCTTTCTTCCGAATAAAAATAAAGATACTACAGCGACAGATTGTGTGCGAGTTAAACGTTCGGTAGAACAGATACTAAATATTTTCGGAAACGAAAATGGTAATGAGGAAAGTCCAGCTCTACCATCCACTATCAAGCCGGCAATTGAGAGCAATTTATATGTAAAAATGGAGAAATGGAGAAATATGTGCCGTTAAAACATCGTACTCAGTACATACATTGAAATTAAATGCAATCGATTTGATGGTGAACGAAACTAAATTAATCAAAGAAATACAAAAGTTGAAAGTTTCTTAGAGACTGTAACTTTGGTAATAGTATAAGAAGATAATGTATTGTAACTCTAATTTCTTTGACGATTTATAATGTCTAAAGTAGTGTAAAAAAGTAGTCTTCATACAGGTTAAAATTACTTTCATGAAAAAGAAAAGAATTCTGATAATTATGGGGAATTACGTACTTGAATGTTAATGAAAAACTAAATTGTAATAATATAGATACAATGATAAGTCACTACAGACAATTAAAAATTCATTTAAAATGTTCAATAATTCATAATGAGTTCCTAATAATAAAGATACTAAATCCCACAAGTTATAAGCCGGTTACACGAATTAAACCCAACGCTATCGCCATAAGTTCTCACCATATTCTTATTTTTCCTCTTTAAGACGATCTTAAACTTTTGTGTCACTCTAAAAGTCTCGAGGATTTGAATCAAATAGAGCGAACATAATAGGCATCTATTGCGACTGTTCAAATTTCGGTCTCTGATAATTTCTCACCGAGAATTTTAATTTTTATCTGCCTATTGAAATTTTCACGTTTAATTATAAAAATCCTGTTTCTAGACGTATACAGCTGTATGGTTATCCAATGAATTTCATGATCTAAGCGTTACACCGATAGACTCTCTTTGACACGTGCTGATCTTCATTTCGTGACATTCACAGATTTTGCTCGTGGTGCTCGCAGCCTTGAAAAGAATCCGCACTACCGCGTTCAATGAAACGCTGTTTTAAAGAAATTCCAATACCGTAAGAGTACGTTTAGTGATTCAAGACGGCACGGCGTGGCTTTTCCTATTTATCCCGTGTATTGGCACAGAGAAACATAAAAAAAAAGATACCTACACGATTCAATGAAAGCATCAGTTCCTCCCTCTTTCTTACCTTCTTATTTTCTTCTTTTCTTTTTTACTTCATTTTGCCTTTCTACATTGGAAAAAGCAACACACGTTGACGTTAGTAAGTGTATTAAACCCAAAGTATTAGATTAGAGATCGCGTGTTTTCCTAGATATGTAGTCAACGTATGAGCAATAACCCCGCAAACTACAGGGTATTTCGTGACAGTTTCACATCGGCGAGAAGTTGCTTTAAAATCACAAGAAGATTACAATCCCTGAGAAATACCACGTGAATAATATGTCTTCTTCCTATATATGCAGTAAAGTTTCTAAGTCACGCTGTGAGCGTATTTTTAGTGCCTTTATAGCGGTTCAATTTACGGGTATATTATGTATGAATATCGTATTTGTAAAGAAAAAATATATTTATAAAGATCTGTTGGCGAATAGAAATAGTAACTATATATAAACGACATACTAGCTATTATTGCTTTTTCGTTATAAATCATTACAATATATTTTTAAGAATTTGCTTGTAGTAATTCTTATTTACTGTTGTTATAACAAAAATAATTAATTTGTAGGATATAACATTTATAAAATACCGGAAGGCATTAAACTTATTTGCAGACACTCTACCTTTATACTAAAAAAATACAAAATATCGTTTAACACTTAAGCTAAAAGAAACAGAGTATTATTCATAGCTTTATGGCGATTATACACTCTGTTTCTTTAGCTTCATTGTATGATATATCACAAAGACGAAACAATCATTATTATACGCTTCTTGATGCAATGCATATTCGTACTTTCGAAAATAATTTACACGCTCCTATGCAAATACGATGCATACACTCCATCGCCTGAAATGGAAAACCGAAACACATTTGCCAGAGGATCTGCATATTCACCAGATTTTCAAACTCAAGTTTCCGAAATGGGGACGTCGTCATAGGAAGCGAAAGCAACGTATACCGACATATTTACTGACTTACTTTCGGCCGAAAAAATTATGTTCTGCTCGTGCGGTACACGCGCATCATGCAACGGGTTACATTTTTACCTCCGATTGTTAAAAAAATAATAAAAATCCAGAGACCTTGTGGATAGGCGAGGGTGTTATAATTTCACATTCATCGACACAGTTGTTCGCATGTACACCACCGTTCGCTTATTTCAAGTTGTTATACCTCAATGCTTTCTACTTGTTTTGAAATAACACTACTGAAGCTTGACCAAAGTGTATGTACAAATTCACGATGAATAAATAACTAAAAGTAACATTTAACACCAATTACCAACCTTTAACACAAGAAATAAAATCGGACAAGCTGTCAGTAATTTTATAATTAAAATACATGTGTTATATAAAAGTAAGCAAATGTTGAGGTACTTTTGAACGTTGGTGTAATTTACGCGTTTAAAGGGGCGAAAAGGCGTGTTGGTTTCACGTGCATCCGAGGGCAAAGCGACGGACAGTCGCGACGTCGTGAATTTCGCGTGATGCTCGCGATTTTTCTCTGTATTTTTCTGTCGTTCCTTTAGCCAAGCCAGACTCCCCTTTCGCTTTTACAGCGGCCCCACCGCTATTCCCTTTTTGCCTCTTTCTCTCGACAGAGAGAAATCCGACCATGCCGTGTGCAAACCACAGATGACAAACACGAATGCAAACGGGGCGCAAATTTCAGCCGCCACACCGCCTAGATCGCTGAAAGTTAAGGCGACACTGTGAAAAAAATTTTTGAATAGCTCTCACGCTGCCTCGAATTCGTCTGACTTCGTTCCACGGATAATGCGTCCTGGTGAATGCGAGATTTTTTCTCGTCTCGTTTTGTGCTCGCCAGGCCGCAAAATGCGGTTGTAAATGTGCAGCAGAGGCCAAATTGTTTTCCCTAGGCGTTTCAATTCTAATGAAATTCGCGTCACTAGAGTGTGTCAAATGGAGTAATAGTATTTAACAAACACTACTGTCAATTAATAATTTCGCATTTCAATTAAATATGGCATATGTCATATTAGAACATAACAAACGTATAAGGATCGCACGGGAAAAATATAATAATTGTTAGATGTCTAAACATAGTTGGGAAGAAGACTTGTTAAATCCAAAGATAGAAAAATCAGATAAAAAGAGAGATATTGATAACATGAGATTGATTAATAACGTGTTGAATTTCAAAATTATTTTTCTATAAAGATATGTTTTTCTCCTGTAATCTTCCATAGTTAAAGTTGTACAGCAAATGAAATAAATTGACATATTAGCTATGAGCATCGAATAATCAATCTTCTGAATAAATATTCTTAGCAATAGTCGTATTCTAAAATAATCTTCTCTTAACAATGCATACACAAGTAGAATATTGATTCAAAGTGAAATATATTATCTGTTCTACGATTTCAAAATCTCCCTCTGATTGCAACCCAAACGTAAAATAAAGGGTGAACCTCAAAAATTCCCGAATCCGCAGAATGTTCTACTCCGCTCGAGAACTTTAACGGATCGCCATTGTCTGCCTAAGAAACGATTCTTAACCCCCGATTACTCCGTTCCGCCCTAAAGATTCAACGAGGGGTATTCGTTCTAAATTCCCTTTAAACGGTTTTCCAGCCCCGCGGAGAAAATGCTTTCGTCGCATCCAAGCAACAACGATAGCGATAAACCGGCGATAATGATGCCAATTTCGCGTGACATTCTCGCAGGAGAGATCGAGCAAGGTGGTGGCACAGTTTGAAAACCCAGCCGCGATCCGTACAGCTGTTCGTGAGGTAATTACGTTGGTGGCAGTCGTCGGAGCCGAGAAAAGCGTTGTCTTCGAACACTTATCGTTATTACCGCGATAAATCAGCTTAATCCTTCGGTCCCGTGCGAACGGGCCGTGTGTTCACGGAACCAAAGGAAAAGGGGTGCGCCATAACTTAAGCCTAGTCGTCTTCGTTTACTCTCCTTTTTTCCCCTCTTTTTCTCCCTCCCTTTTTTCAGAGATACCGACCGCGATTTTTTGTCGAGCGGCTTCCTAGGAACGTAAAACGACCACGTGGCGCGGGTAATAGCACCGGAATGTCTCCGGCTAAGAAAATCCATCTTGCGCGAGCAAAGAGCGTCTCGTTCTTTTATCCAATTAGAAGTGAAAGCGTCGGTTCACGGAATGTGTGGCACGTTCGCTTCGCGAAGGAAAAGAAGGAAGAAAGCTGCCGCCACCGGCACAGCTCCAGCTCCACTGTTGCCCTGTGAATCTAGAACGATCGAGTGTCTGTTGTAATTCGAACAATCTAGCATATGTGCCACATACGTGAAACCACCAACGCTCCCGTTAATTAGCATTCTCTTGCGCCACCGCAATCTCTTCTCGTTTCTTCCTCTCGTTCGATCGGCAAATTATACATTCACCTACCTCCGTGTCGAACACTGGCTGCTATTATTAGAATTTCATTGGAATCTCTTCTGGAGAAAAAAAGTAAGTGGATAGTGAGCGTCGCTGGTGTGTTTGATAGTGGAAGCATACTATATTGAAACGTAACGTTTGGTTACAATTTAATTGCGTGTATTTACGCGTTTTGCGGTATCAAGTATAAGTGGTATCGTAAATTTTGTGCTTCGTATAAAATTAAAAGAGATAATAGCGTGATTAGTCGACGAGTAATAGTAATTGTATCGTGTTCGATATTTTTGTCGAATTTCTTACTCAGAAAGCTATATATGTACACGGCGAGGATCTAGAACAAGTCATATCTCTTCTTCCAAGCGCCACGATGCATGTGCATTTTATAGTTGAAGTATTTCTTTCAAATGGAAACATTCTTCTTGTTTATTCAGGACAAATTTGTGTATGATGTAACAATTTTCAATATCTAAATTTTACAGAACTACACTGTTCTTTTTCGCAACCTATATTATTGAATTAGTATTTTAAATCCTTTTGCAAATATTCCTACACATAAAAACAGAGTTTTATTTCGTCCCTTCATAAAACCTGCTGTTCGTGTTAAAGCAAAATCGATAAAGTTACGTACATATATATTGAGAAGTCCTCAATTTATGATCCATGCTACACTTTAAATAAAGCGAAATACCGAAAAACCATAGATACAATGTAGATTTTAGAACTTTTACGGTTGACATTCGGAAGTTTTTCCGATTTCAAGGCCAATTAAAATTTTTTTATTGAAACGCTGCACGTCTATTTTTATAGTCATGAAAAAATTGTTTGAGTAAAATACTAGAAGGATTGTTATCTTATACATATAAACCTTTTTTTTAATATATATATAATTGCGCTTGCGAATATTAAACTACCTCTGAGATTCGACAGATTATTTTATTTAAAATTTAATTATCTTACTTTAGAAGCCACATATTATGTGGTTACGATAAAATCTCCATTAGAGCGGTTTATCGATATCTCGTTTAGTTTAAGAGATATTGACACATCAACCATCCTGTGTTTATTAGTAAAAATCGATACAATGTAACAAGTTATAATATACGTGAAAATTGTTGTAAATAAAGTTACTGCTTAATATTCTTAGCAAAATAAATATAATACATATTCGACAATGTATATATAGAATACATATTTACTACATAATGGATCTTTTAATTTTTTGTTTACTCCTGTATCTCATTTGAAACATCTAAAACCGAGAAGCTATATTTATTTTTATTCCATTATTTGTAGAAATGCAATATAATTCTCATGTTTTTAAACGGAACTGAATGCGTTTATCAGATGGATTTTATTGAACGATAAAGTAACCACCCTGGACTAAAATGGAGATTATCGTGTGTTATTGGACAAAACAGCACGACACAAAACATTGGCATGCAACGGAAACATAGCTATGTTTCGAAATAACGGCTAAGAATCATTAATCTGTATCGTTTTATGCTAAAATGATGATAAACATAATCCTAATGTTCATGAATATTTCATATATTGTGACACAGACGATATTCAAAAATATTACCAAAATATTCATAGACTATAGCAAATACAAAGTGATAATAAAAGTGCTGCTGCTTATAAATGTGACTATAAAATTCACAATTTGAAAAAATAATATTATGATTACAATACCTACCTACAAAATAAACGAGGAAGGATTTGACATCAAATGGACGATTTTTCAATTGATATTGATAGTTAAAAATAAATGATAAGTGAAAAGTACATATAAATATTTTACGGACAGCAATAAAGTCTAGTCTGCAATGTGTTAAACTGTCGTAAAAAATATTACAGAAATTCTCAAAGAAAATAGAGATTATAATGTTTCGATTCAAATTTAAAAAAACGTTCTTTGAATTATTGATTACAATAACAGCCGATACGATAAGTGAATAATAAAGAACTAATGACTGGACATAGTAACAACATAAATTTAGAAGAAAAAGTTGCTTTCCTCTCAAGGCATTAATCGGAAATGTGGAAAGATCAATACCCACAGCATTGACATGTTAGCTCTACCACCAATACTTCCCAAGTAGTTCCTAAACGTCTTGCAGAAAAAGTTCTATGCCAAGATTATATTCAACGTTGATTTTATGCGGCCGATTTTATTAAATTCTTTATTCATTAAACACATTCGCAACGACCATAAAATATCAGGAAAGAATATCGATATCGTATCGATTCTCAATAGCACAATTCTTTAATTTTTCCTAAAGCGCTGTTTTATCGTGAAATATAATGAACGAGAATTCTTATGGAAGGATTTACGAGTAATGAATATTTTTTCTTGAATCATTTATGCAATTAATCAAGTCATAGCATATAAAATCTCTGTCATTGCAACTTAGTTGGATTACAAATTAAAAACGAAATGTATTTTTCGTGTCACGTTGAGCACGTCAAATAATCTTGCTGAAAGCAAAGATACTATGAAGAATACACACACGCTATAAAAAGCAAATGTAATAATGTATAAACCATTTTCTCTTTTTTACAGAAAGTAGTTAATTTTGAAATCATTTGTAATATTAACCAATATCTGTTATATCTTATAAATTCTTGGGATATAAGCTGAAAAATAAACTAACTTGTTTTAATACAATGTAATGTATTGATTCTTCAAGCAGAATTTATTTTTTATTCTTATACGAATATCTACTATTTAATATCGTTAAAACAGAAAATGTTAATTAAGTATCTTTTAAATTAAACGTACACTGAAAATACTACTTTAGACGTTTAATTAACTCGTTACAAGTCTGTATAAATACTAGTTTAGAACTCATGCTTCCTTTTATCGAAGAAGATCCCTTTTACTAAAAGATGTAATAAATGCAAGAATATATTGAACTTGGAGGAAACGATAATGAAATGTCGGAATCGCTATGCCAACGTATTGCTCTCTGCGTTCTACGAATAGTTACATCTCGAAAGCTCACGAGGATTATTCATTTCACCTCAACAACCCTTAAGGGAGTTCCTTCGACGACGAAGGAGTTGGTGTAAGGTGTATGTAGTTGGTACAAACCGCAAATCCCGTGGCGACCATTTCAACCCTTACGATTTCACAGTGCTAATTCACTATACCCAGGAAATCATCGAAGGTCTAACACGATTCTGAAATAATGGATTATTACATAATGGTTAGGGAACATCGAATACACTATATCCAAATCATCAAAAGGCAAACTTATCTAAATATTAATATTATCGATATTGAGAAATAAGTAATCAAAATTAAATATAGCATCAAAAATAAAAATGATTAAATATTAAATAAAGCTCCATTGAGGTTTCAAATGCTAGAAAAAGAAATTAACAAATAAAAATAACTAGCGTAAGAATACTGATGCAAGGGAGGTTTAAAAACATTTCCTGTGTGAAAATGTTTGTAAAGTGGCTTTGAGCACAGAAACTTTTGTTTCCCAAAGGAGCACTCTTGAACCTCTTAAGAGAAAAAGTTAAAGTATTCCGTCTATTTATGCTGTTCACGATCTTTTAACTCTTGGTCAATGATTTTGGAAGTTTAATTTCTTTGAAAATTTCAGAAATTAGAGGATTTTATTAACTTCACTTTGTCTTGTACGAAAGTTTTGCGAAAAATTTAACTCCGGGCTGAAACAAATTTACATATTTAGGAAAGTAATTAAACACTTTAGAAGTTAATATAAGCTAATAATTAACTTGAATATATACGGCCTAAATTAGTATGACATAATTTTTAAGCGATCGAAGGATAAAATATTGTAAAAGCGGGTCTCATTAAATGTTTTCCGAATTAAACTTGCAAATTAATCCTATGATAATTAGATTTATTTAAGGGAAGAATAAATTGAATGATTAAATAAGTCAGGAACTTTTAACGCGAATAACTTTTTGTTCTAATTACTTATAAGCCTGGAAAGTTTCTGGATCTAATTGATGATCTTGCCTGTTAATTGCTATTTGATTAATGATTTGTTAAAACTCGTAGACTAATTATTTAAAAGGTTTCTTTCAAAAAAGACGTAGAACAACAGCCTGTAAATAAATACGAGCCGCTATTTATCATATAATGCTACGAAGGATATCATAGAAATAAATACAAAAATTTTATTTACAATTTGTATAAAACAAAAATATCTTGACAATGAACGTGATTTTCATACAATATTATTCTTAGTTATTACGAAAAGAATGCAAGTAATTATCTCCCACGGTTGAATGTTTCATTTCTAGGTCACTAGCTTTAGTATCCATTTTATTTAATCATAAATCTGATATAAAAGCTAGATTGTAGAAAAAAGTGGATAAAAATTCCAGAAATGTATTTAAAATGATTTTCTATTAATTTGTAGCTCACTACGAATATTTAGATGTATATATTTATCGACTAGAAGCTTGCATTTTATGGAAAGAAATATATTTATGATGACTGATCTGCATTGGATATGTAAGTATTAAATTGCAAGATCTAATGGAAGTCATTAATTCTACCGGCTAGACACTTTAAATAACTACGATATTTATAGAATAAATAAGAGTAAAAAGTTCGATTGGTATTTATAATCTAAAATTTCGGTTTGTCTTTAAAAAACCAGTATTTCCCTACAAATTCGATATTTAAATATTTACTTTCTCCTAAGGTATATATATCATATTTTATTTCAAATTTAAAAATAGTTAAATGTTTGCTACGTTGCTGCTGAAAGTGTTTTATAATTTCTATGTGTATAATCTAAAATTCTATAAAATTTTATAAAAATTTCTTTAATTATTCAATCAACCATCATACTGCGTTCTCACATTATTACATTGCGCTGAAAGTAGTCGAAATCTCCAAAGACCATTTAATTCGAAAAGAGCACGACAGTAAGTTACTCAATCTGAGATTTACCCACTTGTTTGTTCATGGGAATTGAAACGTTGATGCGCGTCACGGTTCGTGCCGTATCGAATGTTCGGCGAGACGTCTTTTCAAACACCATAAACGTCTATCATGATTGTTCCCCGCGGAAAATAAAGTAATGCGCATAGAAGAGGATTCTCCACCTTACGTCACGTAGCATATTTTGTAAAATACAGGTATCTCAGGCGTGTAGAGACGCCAAGCTTTTGGAACCCGAAGAAGCCTCGCAGCTAGATACAGCCATATCGCTTTCAACGATATCTCATGCGCTCACCATGCACCTGCTTTCGAGATAGCAACAGAGTACTTCTCCACTGTCCTCCTGTTTCCCTGCCTTCCCGCGTCACCTCTCGACACCTTACCAATGCATTTCTCACCCTTCTCTCGCTTCCTCCTCTGTCTCTCTCTCTCTCTCTCTCTCTCTCTCTTCTCAATTTATCTCATTCCACCTTCCTCGTTTCAACCATTTCCCCTCTCTATCTCTTTCTCTCTCTCTACTGGTGCAAAGCAGATTGCCAAATATCCACAGGTTGTTGATTTTAGCGACTATGTGTTGCGAATAGCATATCACCGCACGTGTCAAGACGAATACAGACAAAGCTGAATGGAGTGTAAATGGAGTGTGTGCTGAGGTGAACAGCGGAGATTTCGATGGGCCCTTAAGCTATATTGTAGCTATAGGGGATGAACATCCACGAAATTTTACCGGGTAATAGGCTTTTTGTTTTACTATCGCGGTTGGGGATTGCGTATGAACGTAAGTACTACGTGTTATATGACGTGTTACGTGTTTGGAGTATATCACCTAATTATAGAGGAAGGTAGAATTTGGAGACTATGGAAGAAGATGATATGTTACATTTTCTATCTTTTACAGGAAAGCAGTTTTTAAGTTCACTACGTTGTCACATTGCCATAATCGTATTAATATTTCGTTTTAGAGCTAAACTTTTTAATTTCCTTCATAGTTTTGAAAACATTGCTCGTCATAATAATTGTACATTCTGCTTCCATAAATCTTCGTCAACTTATCAGCTACTTTCAGAAGATATACATGTTTACATACATCTAACGGGTCCAGGTTTCTTAAGATTATGTTTCAATATTTCTTATAATCAATATATACATTCAACAAACTCATTATTTAACGTAGCTTGAAATCTACTTTAATTATACTATTATGCACAATAGCTTTATGTGAAATAATTTTAATTTTGAAAAAATTCTAATTGAATACGCGTTCCTTGATTATTAACATTTTCACGAACTCCGTACGATGTTAATTAACAATATTTGCAATTAAACCAATAAAACATTCATATACCTATAGCATATCGAAACATAATTTGTACTGAATTTATAGAATGATTGTACAGGATTATATAAAAAAATTTTTAATCATTATTGAAAATTGCTTTTCATATTTATATTCCTTTTTTACAACAACAAATTTATATAACGAATCGTATTTTTACTTTATTACACTTTATTATACCCTAGTAAAAAATACTTTATAAACACAGATGAAATGGAATCATCTCTACGCAACCAATCCATCATCAACTGGATATTCCAAACGCGATTTTATCTTGTTTTTTCATCGATTGATAATCCGCTGACAGATTAAAATAGATCACCGTGTACACGGGTGACAGGGGCGATCAAAGCGTTAAAAGAACACATTACCGGCTGAGAGCTCGAAATGGAATTTGACGGGCGAAAAGCGTACGGAAAAGCACACAAAAAAAGGAGATAGGGAAAACGGTGGGAAAAAAGTGATCGTCAACACGCTCCAATAATTCGACTCGATTCTGCTCGTTAATTGGTGGCGTACGCGAGGCAAGATTGCGAACGCTTGAGCGTGATAGGCTTTCCCCGGATCCAAACATGATCGCGCTCGATGCGTCCGAGATCATCGACGAAATTCAATCACTTCGATATCGCGATTTCGGTGAATCGGCCAGAGGCAGGAAGTTAGAGGCGTTGGGGCGCCTTACCTTCCATATATAGGTTGCCTGGATCAGCCGCATCTGCTCTCAATGCAGCTCATATCTGAAGCCTTACGACGTCGAAGCTTGAGAAGGCGATAAGCGGTCGAGAGGGAGTTTCACGGGGATTCCATCGAGGATTCGAGTGATGTTCGGCTTGTCGTGCTAACCAAGAGAGCGCGGAACTACCAGTCGAGCGGTTTGCGAGGAAACCAGAGGAAGGTTAGAGGCGGAAGTAGGTACTTGGATATGGAAATGGGATGGCCCCGGTGCAAATGCAAAGCTCGAATCTATCAATTTCACTCTGCAGATAACCGCGATTCTCGGTGATGCTGGAGAAACCAGCCAGCCTAGGTAATCCGCTGATTCGAACAGTAAACACAAAGACCTCCAAACTTGAACGGTTCTATCCATCGAAAGGGGGATGAAAAGTGAGAGAAGGAATACTATACAGAAAGAGAGTCGGGAGAAAAGAAATTAATAGAAATTTCTTTATGGTAAAATGAAATAGGAAATACAAATTGAATGTTAATTGTATTACAAGATAGAAAATTTATTTACTCTAGTTTTCGCTTCAACGCTAGCAAATAGATACATACATATACATACGTAGCTAGCTTCATCCTGCCTTAGATTAATAACAGGGTGGGTTAGCATTAACCCTTGACGATCGTTCGTCACTCACATACAAGTCCACATAACGATACGCGTTATACGAATGCTTTGATGTCTGTTGTTGGTAACGCGATGCGCAAATGTCATGTTGTTATGTCGTGTATAAGTTTGTCCCTCCTTCTCTTGCACTCTTGCTGTGGTCGGTAACCATACGAACGATAACGAGCTTGTCGCGTGTATTTGATTCGCTGCGTCGCGTCGGCGGATACGAATCCAGTGAATTTCGCTGGGCCCGTGTCAATCGATACACAAAAGGATGCTCTTGATTTACGAGCACGCATGCAGTTGTCTGCGAGCAAGTAATCACACAGTCAACATGCATTTCAAGGAATGCAATAAAGACGTTATTTATACAATCAATTGATAAGGCATTAACGATTAAAACTGAGTCGTGCTTCATATTCCTAACTATATGTACAATTAGAAATATAAAGAAAAAGTATCGAAGAGAAACGAATTGAAAAATCGACAAAGATTTAGCTAACAAAAGTCATACAAAACATAATTATAGGAAGAAGGGAGCTTCGTGCAGATCTGTAGATAACTCTTTATGGCGAGAGGCTCATCAGTACAAGACTATGCTACGCACGTAATCAGCAATATGTATATGCCGTGATTGATTGTGGAACGCACGGGTAATGTGAATGTTAAACAGGGGAGATATACATAGTACGGTATCTAGCAAAACATATGTCTGCATCGAATTGATTAAGGAGACTATTGCTCAGATCGTAGAATTATTTTTCTACGTTGAAGCTTTTTCTGTGTTGAAGAGTATAAATAGATTGTGAATATTTATACACTTGTAGCAAACTTAAAGGTATAAAAATAGGATTCAGAAAATTTCAAGATACAAATATGGGATATAGAAAATTTAAAGGTACGAGAATGCAATATGTAAATATGTAAAATATATAACGAATAACATTTAGTGGATAAAACAAATCTCTACTTAGATTCCATCCTTTTATCGTTGTGAAGTATAAACAATCGCAGTCTAATAATAAATTTTTGAAAGTTATATATTAATGTAGTCACTATTGTATTATTTTATTTTTCATCGAATCAAAGCTTGTGTGCAACCCGACGCAGTTCTGCAGTAGTATTTTAATATGCATTAGCTAAACTATCGCTTTTCTGGAGTATAGTTCTTTTAATTAAGATGTTGGGCACATACCGAGCGCTTTATTGTTACGGAGTTTCCTGATTATTCCTGATACCTCTACGGGAAAGTTAGTTTAGTAGGGTTAACTGGTGGGTTGTGAGGGAAATGCTCGTTAAGGAGCCCGTAGATGGTTACGTTAATTTGTACGATGAAGAAAGGGTTACAGAAAGCCGAGGATAGTATTGTATAAGTTGCTGTAGAACGATGCAAGTATTTCAGCTCTGCCCTTTTCATTTTGAACGGTCGAATTATTACGCTGAAGAGGAGTTGTGGTCTATTAACTTGTGAAGGTTGAAAAATTTATTCAACTTCCATAGGTTATTTTGACATTTAATTTGTCATTTAATAATAAAACAATTTAAAGCTTATGATAGATTTATGTATCTTTCGTGTGATGTTACGAAAAATATTGACTTTAAAACAATCATTAAAAGAACAATCATTAAATAGGCGAAAGGGATACTATAAAAATCAAAATAACAGAAAACAATCCCTATTTTTAATAGGGCAACATTAATCGTTGCATTTTAATATTCCTTTCCATCCTGTATTAAATGATTCAATTTATCAATGAAACTAACGGTTATATTTATCATACGGAATTATCTTGCAATTTTACCGAGTTACTGAATGAAACATGTAGCATTGTCAGAGTGCAATTCAAAATAATTGAGAGTGGTCTTTTCTGAATGGAGAAACCGAAAAAGAATTTCGGTAACATTGTATGATAATGTCAGAAAGCTGGAGAGCAGAATGTTGGTCAGTGAGAATCTCATATCCATTATGGTGTCGTTATTTATCACTGCCCTGTTTGTCTCTGGTTTCTGTTGCGGAATACGTGTAGCAGTTATGGTGAACCTGATGCGATGAATGTCTCTTTTTGCTTGTTTCGACGAAAGTAGATGAATTTTGATTCTGGGCACAGTAGGAACTGACTTTCACGTACTGTTCGTGATTTGCAGCACGGGATCTACATCCGTACAAAGTGTAGTATGTTTGATTACTGTCGCGTATGGATCTGTTGTACACGTGAGCGCCGCTAATAACACTGCTAGAGACATTGACCCTAACAAAGTTTATCTATCCCATCTAACCTATGAGTTCAATTCATTTGCAAATTACATGAGTATAATACGACTCTCTGGTTGATAGTAGACACTATAATAGATATGTGGAAGATAATTATTAACTCCACATTCGTTTATAAGTATTATCGTACTTGGCGGTTTCATACAAAACGCGATAATTGATCTAAATCATTACGGAAGCGATTAACCGATCAGAATTTCGAACTTGTGCAAGATAACGATCTGAAATATACAATAAAAGTTCGCAGATACTACTTGTAGGAATTAATATTTTATTTGTATACTATAATATCATAACTTTATCCTATTTAAAAAATTGTAAGTTAATTAGGTAAGAAATTCTGGCTCAAAGTTGAATCTGAGAAGTTTGTTTAGAATTTGAATCTCATCTCAAAATTTTGGTTCTTCCTAATGCAAAATTGTAATGATCAATATTTTTTACATGCAAATAAATATTCATACCTATGAATTCATAGGTAAACATATTTAAATGGAAACTGTAAATAAAAATTGTAAAGCATCTGAGATGAAGTTCAAATATTCAAAATAATGTTTTGACTGGTCAAAATATCCTTTCAAAAATTTGTTTATACAATACAGTTATCGATAGACAATAATCCTATGAATTTCAATTATCACGCCCGTTATTTTGTTTACTACGTTTTGATACGTATAATACGTATTTGTTTGATACGTTTTGATCAAAATAACGGGTATACAGAATTTTATGTTGTAATTGGACAGCTCTTGTCTAATAGAAGAACCAGATTGTAGAGTTAAACTAAAAATTTTAAACACAGACTTATCAAATCAATCAAAACATATGATTCATGTTTCTTTTGTATACATGTCCAATAATCTATGCAATATTTAACAACAAAAAACCTGTTCTACGAACTGACAGCTATCATGCATACATTTCTGAAAAAAAATAATCCAACAACTTTGTAATCATGTGTCAATAGAGTTCTGTATTCATGTGTTGAAATACGCTACATTTTTGTTAAATGTTTCTCTCTTGTTTCTTTTTAAAAACAGCGCTCGCTATTGAAATTCGATTATATCATGCCTTTTCTTGAAAATGCATATAAAAACCAGGTATGATAGTATTAACGTAGAATGGTTATCATTCGTATTTTGCAAATTATACTCTAAATGTTCAAACATTTATATTATTTTGTATTTAGAACATTTATATTATTTTGTATTTAGAATATTATATTATTGACTGTATTATTTTATATTTAGAATATTGCATGTAAAACATTCTAACCAAATGCTGTCGCTATTTCGCCATTTCAGATTTAGTTTAAAGGTAATGGTGCAACTATGATCATCGACGAAAGCAATTCGATAATGGCCGTAAAGCGACCGACAAGAGAGTTCTAACAATAAAGCTGGTTCAATTGCTGAAACAGACGTTATGGATATGGGACATGAAAAAAATAAATAAATATGCGCGACGTGCATGATTATATGATAGCAATAATCCATTACTAAAGAATCATACGGTTAAGGAAATACGAAAAAGACAAATGAAAAACGAATTATGTCAAATTGAAATATTTCCGGAGAATTTCGAAAATACAAACGGTGTTAATAATATGCTTCACGGAAAATATCAAAACACTGAATGTACGTAGAATTTTTATCAGTAAAAATAGTGAAATTTATATAACAAAAAATGGTAAAACACGATGATTTCGCGTGGAACGTTACAAATGTCCGATCGATTTTATGTTGCACGCTGCATTTGAAACTAATTGCTGCAAATGGGTATTTTCAATATGGCGAATTGATTTACGAGGGACTAATAAAATTGCGCGCGGCATTAATAAATAGAAACATGTCAATGCCGCTACGTGATATTGTATAAAATGGTTGCATAATGCATAAGGGATCGCGTTCCATGCAAAAAGCAAATCAACTGTTCGCCTACGTAAAATGCACAAAGGAATGCATACTTTACAAAAGATGAATCGATTTTTCGGTCTATATTGCACACAGAGTTGTATATTCTATAAAAAAAAAGAGAGAAAATGGATCAATTGAGTTTTCAAATATTACCATATTTCCTGTGCTTATCCGATCTCTCGTCTGCTGACTATCAATTTTTCAAATGGTTGAAACTTTAACTTCGTAGGCGTAAAACGGTTTCCGTTATAAG
Source organism: Bombus vosnesenskii (assembly GCF_011952255.1). Taxonomy (NCBI): domain Eukaryota; kingdom Metazoa; phylum Arthropoda; class Insecta; order Hymenoptera; family Apidae; genus Bombus; species Bombus vosnesenskii. The sequence goes on from NW_022882923.1 coordinate 1,870,167, forward strand.
TCCTTCAAAGTATTTTTAAAAAATTTTTTGGAATTATATTAACGAATTTACCAACTATTAATGCATACGTAAAAAAAAAAATTTATTTTTCATTTTAAACGATTTAAAAACCCTGGAATTTACCCATGGAATAAATAGAATTTAATTAAAAGTTACATAACTATAAATTTTATGCTACATTTTTACCACTGTACTATCGTGATTTACTTACATATCTACATATCTACTTACACATTTATTATATCGTTATATTGGTACTGTGTTACTACAATCAACAACAGTCATAGAAATCTTTTGAAAGTTTATTATAAGAGTTGCAAATCTTATTGCAGTGATATGATATTCTGGTTACCGTTAAATTTTAAATCTTGACTTTATATCAGAAATGTGAATATATATGTATATATAAATCAGCAGTTTTAATTAAAATTTAAAAGGGACATAATTTTTTCTTACGCAAATTAAACATATCAAATGGAAATGCGATTTACGGATCAGTTTCTTAAATGAAAACCAAATAGCAGAAGTTGCAGAAAATTTTAGAGATTGTACCTATTAGCTTTTTCACAATTTTACCTACATTCGCAGTTATTCAAGAATATTTCAAACGAGAAATTAAAACTCATTTAACATATCATTCTATGTTAACTGAAGAAACAAAAAGTGTTACTTGTAGGACACAGAAATTCTTAAAATTTTCTTCATTTCAGAAATTTCAATAAATTTTCTTTTTCAAAATAATTTTCGTGATATTCAATTGTTTGGTTTTATGTATATTGTCGTCGAGGTTGGATAAAATATGTCGCACAAATATAGGATTAACTGCAGAGGATCGTTATCCATGAAGAGAATGAAATTTCATGTTATTACAATTTAAGTTGACATTTTTCTTTTATTTTCAACAACTTTTAAATAGAAGATTGAAACGACAAATTAAAATAGTGTGAATTTACTGGAAAAGTTTGCATTCGAAATTTAGGTCGTTCTTCAAATCCTACATTCGACCTGTTTCTTTTCATTTGATAAATGTTATACATATCTTAAAACCTACGTTATTTTGAAAAACGCGTATTAAATGCATATTAAAAATTTCAGCACTTAGGATAAGAATATTTTTATCCGGGTATTTATACATGTTTGTTTATTACGCGTATACATATATTTACAAAAAATTACAATACAAATGTAAACTATCAGGCAATAAATAATCTTTAAATTTAACAGTGTGTCCGAGTGTAGAAAATGGTATATTTCAAAACTTTAATTTGCTAAAGCAAAATGGACAATGGAAATACAAAGGGATGAAAAATATATGTACTATCTTAATCTACGTGAAAAAACTTCCGCACAGTTTTTTAAAAAACGTTTAAAAAGAGAAAAATAAAATGAAAATAAACAAAAATTGCACAGTATTTCTATAAATAAAGGAATAAATTTAAAAAGTTTATAAATTTTCAGAAAATGGAACAGCCATGTGGCTTTAACGTCGTTTTTATCATAAAAATAATTGCTTTTAATAAAATGATTTTAATGAAACAATTATTTCCTCCATTAAAGATTGCAATTCGCGTAGTAGAAAAAATTAAATAAACGAACTGGTGCCATTAAGCTACTGAAATTTTTCGTGTTACAAGTTCATAACCGGTGGAAATTTCCAGTACCATGAATTTTGCATTGAAATTTGGCTACGTAATCCTCTTCAGTATGCCATTTTCCATCGTACCCGGACACAGAAATGTGTGATTACTGTTATTGCAATCATTATTGTCGCATTTATGCACGGTAAAAGACAGGGGAAATATTTTACACGGCCATTTCAAAATTTTGGCTGAACGCTTGATACCAGAAGCGAAAAACTTTTACAGATATTAAGCAAATAATTGCATAAATGATCTGTAAGCGCGTGCAGCACAAGTTAATGATAAAAAATTTTCAAAGGAAACTGTTCAACGTTACCTCAAAAAAATTTATTTTCCATTCATGCATCATCTTTTCAAGCTCCCAACATTTTTTCCTTGTGTAATGAATTAAAGCTCTATTCAGTTTACTTAGAAAGAGTTAAAGTTATGAAGATTAATGTACGCTGGCGAAGTTACCTAGGCCAATGCTAGCAATGTGTTAAAAAGGCAAAACGACTAACAAAACGTGATTCTATTCACTCGTAAACTGGTACACAAAGAAAGGGTAAATCCTTGTAATCATTTTAATGATAATTAAATTGTATGCTTTGTACCGTATATACCAGAACGCCAAGAAGAATTCTTTCAAATATTAATAAAGCTACGAACAAGAAGCGTAATTAAAAATATCATATATCTGAATACAAATAAACATAAAAATTTAACATTTTGTAATTCTTGAAATAATAAACATTTCATTAATTATAAATCAAAACGTTTCTGAGCTTTGATTAAATTAAAAGAAAATCTAAAATAATTTAATCTTACATTCACTGTTGGATTCAAATGGAAAAATACAGTTCCCAATTAAATTAATTAAAAATGGTATCAGAAATAAGATATTAGTTTCCATCACCGCGTTTGTTACAGACTAAATTCTATATCTCAATGGTGTAATTTGTAATTTGTAATTAATAAAATTCGTTAGTCAAATTGTTTAAGAACACGTCTTCGCACAAAAGTTATCAAAAACAGGTATAATACTTGAATTAGCATATTTTGGACGCTGTTATGCGACTGAAAACTAAAATTAATTGTTCTAGTACGCACATAGAGGTTGTATTTTCATCTTTTCATGAAATTTCTTTTTATATTGCAAAAAAAGAGTCCTGTATATTTTTTTTACGCTTAAGTCGTTTACCATTTCAACACTTCAATTGTTCACGATAAAATTCGATTCCGTGCTCATTGAATCAAAAAGAAAGGCGAGCTATTCAAGATCGTGGTAGATAAGCGGAAATAAAAAATAACGCTCATCAAACGAACAAGAACAAAGAGATATACACAGCGTGCAAGTAAAGTCGCACACTCATCACTTCTGGTATTAATCACACATACCATCGTTGAAACGCGTTTAACGTGCGAAGAAATTAACAAGCCGCGATAAAACAAGAGTTAGATGGGAAGAACAACATGTAATGTCGTGTTTCATCGTACAGTGCTCCTCGAAAACTCCGTTGGCAACATATAGAACGGCAAACGAACCTTTCATCGTCGACGCATACACAAAAACGCGCAGATCCACTATATCGAGATACGCTGCGCGCGTTAATTAGTACTCCATAAATCATGCGAACAGTACGCTTCCACCAGGCTGATCAACCAAGAGCACCTACCTGTGTTAATTTCGTCTAGACTACACCAGGATAATTCCAGCTACATTCGAGAAACTAAAGGATGGTTTGGTGACTTCTCCTCCTGTCGCTAGCTGACGATTATAAAATAATCTAACCATCTGAATGGTTTATTCGAAATTGTCTTAAAGAGCGGCTGTATGAAATACATAATATGTCTTAATTGATGACCGTATAAATATATAATTTATGTTTTATGTAAATAGAAAACGTGTAAATACACCATTGCTGGTAAATGTAAAAAATTATTAAATAATAATTTGTTTCTTTATCTGTTCATTAATATCCAAAAATTTCAAGATAGATGTATGTTGGAGAACTTTTCATGACGTAAAGGAATATTTTATATTTGTAGTAATAACATGGACAGATATCCTACTTTCTTATAAAATGCCCATAACATGGATAATCATAAACCGATTTCATAACCTCAGAAAATTCATAACATAAGAAAACATTGGATTGTAGAATGGTAGCTAACGAAAGTTATTTCCTATCCGATTCATGTTCCCTTCTTACAAAGAATTTTTTCTTATAAATAAACTCCTTTAGAAATATTTCAGAATATCATCAGTCAACGATATCTAAAAAAGTCAGCCGTATAAGGGCACAGTAGTAATCAGAGTATTATAAAATGAAACAAAAGGATAAATAAAATGTAATCCATCGATTTATTACACATCTTTTTCTAGATTCTCATCCGAGTATTGAACACAATTCACGGCCAAGGTCTTCGAACATACACTGTAGAAGTAGTGTGAAGAAGCGAACACTATCTTGCTGCTACTTGCCTGTTAATAAGTAACCAATAAAGAGAATTTTTAAGAGAGAAATCGTGGTCGTTAAGGCGTTGCTTCGAGTATTTTATAGCTAACAACTATCTAAGCATTATATTTCACGTATTAAAATAGAATCAAAATGAAGGCGTACACTATATATCGATCTAGACAACGTATATCTCATAGAGATATAGCACAGATTCGTTCCTCCCCCGTGATTTCTTGCCTCACGGCACCGCGTGAAATAGACTCGATGTCGTCATCAGGAACGAGAACGTTCAGCTCGTACGTTCACGCTCCCATTTAGTCGTCCCCGCAATTAGAATTCCAATTAAAGCGTTATCAAAGCTTTCGTTCTAATTATGCGTGCCTTGACGAGCATTAATAATCCCGCGTTCTGATATCACCGGCGATACACAATTTTCTGCAACGTCTTATTAAATCTCGGCTTTTCGAATCATTACCAACGTGGACAGGTTCCTAAGCGGTTTTATATAAGTGCCTTAAAGATTCTATCGTAATTAAGACTCGATTCAGATTTGTTTCTGTATCAACTTTTCCTTGACCGGGATTAAACCAGCCAGATAGCTATTAAAGAATGTACTTATACGATACCACGAGACCGAAAGATTTTTAATAGAATTTTGTAAAAATTCGAATTACACGAATAAAAGAGAGCAGAAACAGATAATTTTTAATTAGTGGATACGCGTATCAGCTGCGGAGGATTGGAATATTTCGAAAAGATTAGTGAATTCATATCAGACGACGAAGCGAGTTTATGATCGTCCATTAAAGTGGAAATGCGTAAACAGAAATATGCAATGATGATATAAAAAGCATAAGAATTATACGCTGCACAAGAACATCAAGAACGAAATGTTTATTATAGGAAAGTTAAGTTGCAGACAGATTATCTCTTTGATTCAAGCATTCTTAGCTTATTCGACAAAAATTCTCTAACTCTCCAACTATGATTTTAAAGAAAGAAATGATACATGATTAATATGTATTACTTTATAGGTATCTGTAGATCATCGATATTTCACTGCAGTTTAAGTTAAATTGTATAACTTTAAGATATTTTACATCGTACAAACTTTATGTTAAAGACGAAGCATCTACCAGCGAATACCAATCATAGGTTACTGTTCCTTTCCTTTTTTCCAACGAGTACGAGTAATAGAATCGTTATCGCCCGATTCAGAAATTGTTAGATTAAAAGGATTACAATCTCCGAACAGCTTGTGTTTATACAACTTTGATTATCCTAATAACTTTGACAAGGCGAGACGACAAGAACTGCAGGAAATATCTGAATAACCCAAATGCAGAGAGCGAAGAGACAATACATTCCGCTGATGGGTGTATCGTTATGAACGAAGTTACGATAACTTACGTCAAAGTGATTTTTTTCGGAAAGTTCAATGTATCTCGTGACAAGTAACTACTACCGGCATTAAGTCACGTATATCCAATAGAAAATACAGTTGCGGTGAGAAGAACGCGGAAATGCTTTCTAGGTTCCCTGTCAAAGGCACCTTAACAGAAACCGTGGAATTATTCATGAGCACCTGCGAAAATCGTTATTTGTTTATTACCATTGGCAGAACGACGGCGAGTTATTTTTATAATGAAGGCAATTCCATTTAAAAATGAAAAAAGTAATAATTCATCGAACGGAGTGATCACTGTGCAACGTATCATTTACGGCAAAATAGATACTATGTAGTAACTGGAACCGGTTACGAGGACGAATTATCGCCGGCAGTGCAAATATCGCAATTTTCGAATTCTGAAATAATAAATTATTGTTACACGTATTCCTTTGAAAGTTTTGCTCACTCTTAAATTCCTTTGGAAAAAGTTTCAAACTGTATGAATAGTACTGAGCTAAATTTTGAAGTATAAATATAGCATCTATGAAATCAGCTGTCAGTTTATGGTGTTGTTTGTCATTATATGTATATGTGATACAAATGTATATCAAACATAATTTATTACTTGATCAATTATTGGAGATATTTTTGCATTGGTACAAGTTAAATACATTTATTTTCGTAACAGCTAATGAAACTGCATTAACATTATTTGTGCAGAATGATCATATCTCAATTCGTCCCGAAGAGTAATTCAAATTTTATATCCATTGTACCACTGTAAACAGAGTATTGAAGAACTTCCAACTCTTACCTCAAACAAAAAAAGCAAAAATAAAATATTATTTTTATACAAACCATATAGCAATAGTCTAAACAAACTTCTGACAGAATCTAAATAAAAAATGTGCAGTATTCAGATAAATATCTTATATCTTACAATCTAATAACTAGAAAAAAATAACTAATTAAATACACATACCATAGATATATGTGAAAATATCACATCAATTTCAGATTCATATATTTCACAAGAGTAACATTTATTACTTTCAATCCAGTAATTACATAAAATATTTGTTGGTTAAATAAACGTATCATAAAACATTGTTTCATGTGGAAAAATATCATATCAACTTTTAATCTATATACCACTTAATTCTCACGAGCATTCAGTATATCCTCAACTCAGTATATTCAAAAGAACGCAGCACATTATTAATTTGCAAATGTCTAAATGACATCTCCACTGAACTGTCGGAGACGTCGCTACGTCCGGAATGAGTTCATTGTAAGTAGATGTGCCACGCAACCGATCGTTTCTCACGTGGCATATACGGCCCTGTGCGCAACCACATCTACCATTCCATTTTTACAGGCTCTAGGCAACGCTGGTTCAGGTTATGGAAATAGGACGACTAACGATTCGCTTCCTTAGCGACTATGTAGGAAACCACCTTCTACACATTGACAGCAGCAACGTTAGGAATTCGGGAAAAGTTCCGCCGGATAAAATTCCAAATGGTTAGAATACCTATCGTTTTCATCGAAATGTTGGATTATTGCATAGTGAAGACAGGAACGCAGGAAAATCAATATTCCAATTCGTGTAACTTTTCATTATTTTTGCGTTAGTTTATAATTTTATGAAAATTTGCATTTATGTATTAGTGTGTGTTTAACATGAACACAAATTTTATTATATACCCAGATAATATTCTTCGTACCAAATAATTTTTACAGCATATTTTTAAAGCTTTACTTTCTCCCTAAATATTGCAGTTAAAACAAGTACGTTACCTTTACTTCGTTATTAAAATCTATGCTTTCCCATTTCATTACATGTACTGTTGTTAGAATCGTCTTTCAACAGAAATTGGAGATTTTTCATTCAACTTTCTATTATATCCTCCACTGAAATACACACGTATCAGCAATCTTTCCTGGTCTCATTATATTCACCAATGTTCCATGAGTAATGTTGCAAAACAGTTTTTATTTCTTATTTCGTTATCTGTTATTCTCTGGTTACTTGTTTTAATTGCGTTATTATTATGTTTAATTACACCTGTAATAAAATCGATGGAGTAACAATACTATTATTTTCATCCACTTTATGGATGTAGCGTAAAAAAAGACAAATTAATAATTTTATTTTGGCGTGAGAAATATGATACAGCTCAAATATTTCCTTTTTTAATTTAGAATCGATGCTACAAATATCGGTAATAATTTAATTTATTCTGTTAAACGAATTTATTAAATGTTAAATAATTATTTGGCAATTATTAATTTATTATTTAATCATACTATAAATTATAGATCAAACAATTTACTTCTCAATTCAAAATCAATGTGTCATGGGTATTAATAATAATTGAAATTATTTTACTGTATTCTTGCACTGAGAATCCTATGAAATAATTACGAAATTATACATTTGCTTTGAAGTGATTTCACTGTTTTGAACGTGTAATATCATAATTCGACACATATGGTTAACAACGTAAATATGGAAAACGTGATGATGACAATTATTAGGATTCATAACATATCGATCAGGGCCCTCTATGCGTTATATTTCATGTGGACATCGTTTTTTATTTTGTGTCTGTATGATCGATTGCCTACATGACTACCTGGCTGGTTAGCTGATTGGTTGTTTAGTTGGCTAGTTAATTAGCTGGTTCGCCGATTACTCAACTATTTCGATAGCAAACCGGTCAGTTAATTAGTAACGTGATTCAGGGGAGTAGATCAGAACAAATGGCTACCGGTGAATCTAATGTGACGAGTTCGGAAGGTTCAAATCTACGGTGTCAATGCGACGTTAAACTAATTGAGGTGAGTCATAAAGAGACACAGAAATAACAGAGAATTCTTGTATACATAAAAAGCATATAATAACCCATTGAAGTGAATTTATAGAAATAACAACTTTCTTATGAACTTCCCGCATTAGAACTTCCCTTTATGAAATATGAAACTAGTGGATGATTTTTTACATCTAAAACCATCAAATATTTCAATTAAGAAAATGATTCTGCACAATTAGAAACACTGGTATTTCCATCAATACCTAGATAAATGACAAAAATGAATTTTATATTGCTACTTGTCGGAGTGTTACAGTATCAATATTTTGCGTAAAAATGCTTGGAAACTACTTGTAATACATAACTTGTAACAAATTTTGTTACGGGTTTCTAAAGAAGAGTTTTACGTTTCGAATTATTCAATACAAAACCCGATGTTATATTCTTCGTATTTGAATCTAGATTTTTGACCCTTTGGATGATTCTCATCTATTTTATTATGAGAAAAAAGTATAAAATGGAAAATATTACATGATTAAAATCTACTAATTACTAAAGATCATAATGTGAAATGTAATGTAATATAAGAATCGAAACGAGTAAGAATAATAAGAAATTAAACTTCTGATAAAATAATAGTAAACTATTTGAAATTCCATTTGAAATAATACTTGGCTCATTGAAAAATACATAACTTGTTTTCAAAATGTTCAACTCATAAAATATAGTATATACGTTCCTCCTAAACAAGCAAAATGCTACATTCAAGCTACACTATGTAGCAAATGATACGAAAAAGGCGTATTACACTGCCATTTTGCTCCTCGCTATTCGAAAAGTTGTCGACCAGAATAATTCAAGATTCCAGCTCCTCAACAAGGAAAAAAAGATCCCTATACTTTCATCGGTGTAACAATCATCTTATTAAAGTACCTAACTCACACGAGGATTTCCCTGGATATTGGGAAACTGCAACGACGCTTCAGCAAGATACGCGCAGGGATTTGCCAGGGAGAAAAGCAAACAAAGCTAGCCGTTTTTCCAACGGTTAACGTTTGCCAGTTAGAAACGCAAGAAAGAACGAAAATCCCAACAGTGGAGATAGCTAAACGTTTTCAAAAACGGTGAAAAGGGACGTCATCAGACTGAACAAAACTTGTCCTGGCACAGGAAGATGAATTCTGGCAAGACAACTTAATAACAGGAACGTGTAAACGCTTCGTGAATTATGTACTCGGGGAAACGAAGAAATGTTTCAGCCTGTCGTACGGTTACCCAATGCATTCTGTTAGAACGCGTCGGAACTAAAAACCACTCAATAGAGCTTGCGCACGGTTAGTCACATTCCCCTAGCTGACTAACCGAATTATTTCGTCTAATGGAAGTTACATAAATTTACAAGCAATCAGGGGCTCCGGGACTCGAGTGAAAAATATGCTGGCAAACAGCGCAGCCGACGGGAGAACGCATAGCTTCCAACAAGAAAGAACAAAAATGGGAATGGAATGGAGGTGCGAGAGAACCGCGAACAGGCAAGACAACGATGTGTAACAGGATTTCGACCAATGCAAGAAAAGTATTAAGAACCATTCACCTAATTACCTTTACGCGTAATTTTGGGGAAAATATCGCCGATGATTTAAAACATATTTGACACAAGCTACTTAGAAAACAACATTAAGAGGCAAATATAGGAATGTGTGGTAGTGGAATTTCATCAAATTGTATAAATTAATGATAAAATAATGTTTATAGAGTCGACAAACTTTGTATCTAAATTATTTATTGAAGAATGTATTAATTGTAATTATACAAAAAATTTGCTGTATGATGTAAAACGTGAAAAGAAGGAAGATTTAAATAAACTAGTATTCTATAAATGGCTAATTTATAAAAAGGTAACACAGATCTACAATTTATTTTATAACGTAATGTTTATAGAGAATTCATATTTCACATTTAGCTCATATGGCTCGACAACTTAAACATTTATTAACTTCCATCTTTAACGAAAATGCCACTGGCAACGCGCAGAGAAAATAAGAAATTGCATTACTCGTTTTTTATAGTTTTATAACGAGATGAATGCACGATGCCAAGGACGGTGGGCTATGAAAAATGATGAGTGAAAAGAAAGAAGCCCATTTTCCTTCCGAGCTGCGAAGACCTCGTCAAAAGAAAGATAGCATCATCAAACGAGAATTGTGTAAAAATACAAAAATACGTCGTCGTTGGAACAAAAGAATTTCGACTAGCGTTTCTCCTTTCGTTTAAGTGATACTCGTCTACAATTTATCATTTTTACAAAGGAGAATATACTATAAAATATGTTAGAAATTGAGAGAGACAGAAATAATTAAAAATTTCGGAAAGATATAGAACTTGTTCTAGGAACTAAAAATATATTAGATATGTAAAATGACAAAGTCTTCAATTGACACAATAAACTACGACACATAAGAAAGACGTATTATGTGATTGATTAATTCATTTCATTAAGCTATTAAGAAATGAAGGCTCCACAGGAAAAAAGGGGGTATGTCAAATTTTTACATTACTGAGAAAACAAGGATTAATTTTATACATAACGCCACAACTTCATACTTACAACAACTCATAAATATTATATCAAAATAAAACATTTTATTCTTCATTTTATTCTGCATCGTCTTCAACTTTTATAATACATTAAACTATAAAAAACTGAGACGCGCGTTGTGCACCTCACTCTCTCGCAACTACTGTAAAACTGAGAAAATTCTAATTCAAATTAAAAGAACATAACTAGTGATAAAGAGCACGCACAGGAGCATACGAAAAAATATTAAACTCAAAATTCGTTCGATATCCCCTCTTTTTCTTGTGAACCCTTTAAATATTCCAAAGTTATTAAAGACTCTTTTACTAAATTTGTACGTTTATTGGCGCTTTGTAGAAAATAAAGCTAAACGCAAGGAAAAATTAAATCCAAACCAAGTAAGGTTGGTTTTAAGATTCTTTCTCTTCCTTCGAGAAACTCTTACATTTTAAACCAATATTTTGTAGTCTTTTATTCAATGAGATGCAGGAAGAACATGATTATATCTGATGACACAATTCGAAGAAGAGAGGAAACTTTCAGAATTCTATCCAGAGTCAGTCACGTAACGGAAACTTGGCGATGAAAATTGTTTCAGACAAATATTGCATGATTCAAAGGGGAATATACAATGTTCTGCTCAACTTTCGTTTCAACACTAAAATTTTGAAGATTTTAAAACTACCATCAATTCTTTCTCGCTTGAATCATATATTTTCTACAACTTGAAAACATTCTTCTGGAACACTGAAAACGTTCAAAACATAATTATAAGACATTCATAAAATAATTTTATAAGACATTCTAAGATATGAAGTAACAAGAAATTATTTTTCTAAGCTCAAAAGCATTTATTTACTTATTTGTTATCCGTGTTCTATAATCCCTGAAAATTTCTTCAGTTTCTTTGAAAGTTAATTTGCGTAAATCTGATTCACAGTAGTTTAAATGTTTTGCAGTTAGATACGTACATACATAGATTTTTACATTTCTTCTTTGCTAAGCACTCTTCTTTGTTCGATTTCGATTCTTACACTAACTACTTTAATTAACGCTTTTCGATAAAATCCTGGTACACAGCTATTCGATACAATTTCCAGGGTCAGAATAAGGCAAACAAAGCTTGAAATGAGCTGCTGAATCGTTAAAGCAAACCTGCTCCTTTGAATTTCCAAGTTTCAAGAAAACTGTAAGAAGTCGTTTACAGTTATTGAAGTACAAATATCACCTGCAAAAAGTTTTCCTAATTTTTGTACGAGATGTGGTAAATTAAAAAGCGAAACTTCCTAGTAGCCGTACTATAAAATGATGGCATTCTCAATGAATTTTCTAGCAAACAATTTCTGATCAATAGTTTCGTTATCGTGTCTTTTTCAGTTTAATAGAATTGACCTTAGAATTTAAGATATCTGTACTCTGCCCTTTTTTTTTTAAATTCAAAGTATTTATCGTCATGTTATTTTTACTATACTGCAAAGCATTTCCTTAAACATCTAGTAATTAGAGGGAAAACACTCCTAATTAAAAAATATGGAAAACATCTCCGGCCTCCTCCATTTTAAAAATAACGATGAATTCAACGCTTGAAGCTTTGATTTTAAAAGCTCCAGCACATCATTAATAGGAATTTATTCAAACTTCATATACAACTATTAGCAGATTATTAACATTTATAAAAATTCACATTTTTATGAAACCAATGAAATTGATGGGAGTAAACAGAAATTTCGCATATAATACATTTTCTAGATATCTTTGAATATTTAAATTTTCCATAAATGCAAGAATATTCACAGTCCAATTACTAAATCTTTAAATTATTCACGAAACGTTCAAGTACACAAAACATTTAATATATGTATATAGCAAAAACCGATAACAGAATATCCATAGCATTTTTCAAATCATTTATAAACATATATACGTAATATATACGATAATATTCTGGTATAGAATCTTGTACAAGTTTTCCAACCTATAAGCAACCAGAAACCACGTCCATTTACCCTGTTGGAATTGCCTTCCCTTGACAACAAAGTCATTTTATGCGTTACGTACGAGGGGGAAGACACCTTAATACGAAGAAGCGGTCGCCACGCGTGTCCGTTCCAAGGCCGACGATTTTATAGGCAGCATTTCATTCGGTGGCGTGTTTCATCCGCGTCGGACAGTATATTCTCAATTCGAAACGATCAATCGGCGATCAACCGGATACCGTGTAACAAGAAAGCGGAGGGGGCGATGTGGCGGCATTAAAGAAAATCGCATCGGCCAGTTCTACCGAGATAAATCAGCGGCGCGAGCAACAGATCGCTGTTTCTTTCGGTGGACACCAGATCCTGACAGATCTTGCCATATAAAGCGTGCTTTACACGTAGTCACTGCCTACGGATACATTGCGATCGCGCGACCGGAAAGTGGGTGATTCCGATGATCGCGGGGAGGACACTGAAAAGAAGCGAATTCAAAGGGGAAGGGGGATGATAAAGCGCCGCGGGTTTATCGTGTTGTGAGTCGCTGCACGAGTCCACACGGACCGCCGCGCCACGCCGCCGAAGTGGTTTTCAACGATAATGCCGCTCAACGCACCGACAGCGTACGAAGTATCGCGCGCGAATCGATGCCTCGGCATTTCCTTCGAACCGCGTTCGATTCGACCGCTACCATTGCATACCTTAACGATACGTCCCCCGGTTTCCGCTCGTTTGCGGAAGAAGACGAGAATATATATTAGCGAATCATCTAGATTCCAGATCCCGAGATATAGGATATGGTTGAAAGTATTGTGCAGGGGGTTAGGAAGTGATTCCTTGTGGGAAAATAAATCAGAGAAGTGGAATAAGGGTTTCTCGTTGAAGGTGTAGTCTTTGGGAAAATTGATTTATAGTATTTCGTACGCACGTATGCACTCATACAGGCACATGGAAATATTGGAGCATTTATGTTTGCTACTTTTAGCAGGTGAAATGTTTGAGATAATATTATACGATATTTGTAGTAAAAATAAAATTTCAACATTCTACTAATTATGTTGTGAGAGAATATATACATGCGTAGAACATGTATAGTGTTTACAGTATATTTATTACAAGTGCGAAACAGTAATAGCCAACAAAAATATTCGAATTTACTAAAATTTCTACACTTGAGAATGAGGAATTTTCCCGTTTTCAATTTATTTACTACCTTCATGCAGTTCTTCGCACTAATGTTGAAACGGAATGTCTGATTGTAATAATATTTCTACCAAACCGATGTTTCGTAATAGGATTTAACTTTTTCCTGACATACTACGTGATATAATATGTATGTGCCTAACTTTGACAAACAGACGACTGCATGAGACTTTCATAACATTTCTAGAAGACAAAAGTTCAAGCTTAAAACTTCACGAACTTTTACATTTCCACTTATCAAAACTTTTGCAAGATATGATGAAAAAGATACAATGGATAATTAGAGCAGGAAATCTGGACTTCGGGATTTTTCTTTTGGATCCTTGTCTAGGAACCTTGAACTTTAACGTTTGAAGTAACTAACGTTTAAACTTCATGTCTGGGCCCACAACTGTGCAAAAAATTATAATATGTAAAAAATAGATCAAATAGTTGCGTTTATTATATTATAGAATATTTACACAACAGAGTTTATGTGGATGTAAAGCACGAGAACTGAATAATTTAGAAATAAAAAATTTCCTTTCTTGAGCTTATAAAAATTTTCTTAGACCTTTAAAAATTTCCTTCTGAGCCATCAGGGAATGTTATTTTACATTTTCAAGAACTTTCCTTTTAGAGTTTTTTCCATCAATGTTTTTTTAAACATTTCTATTTTAACGTTTAAAAAACCTTTTCGCGAAACCGATAACTTTTTATTCTAATATTGAATAAAATGAACCGATGGTGTATAAAGTAAAACACAAACACATAGTAGATAAGCGGAAAATACTATTTTATCATTGACACCGTTTTAAAATTTTACGAAAGAGGAAAATGCAAAAGAATTGGTCTGCTTTGGTATATTATAGCGAGAAGAGGTTTAATCTTCCTGGTTTCAGATAAAAAACCAAACACAGGAGAGAGGAAGAGGGATAGAAAAAGAGAAGCTTTTGTTCTACTAAAATGTGGAGGATATGGAAGACAAACGTTACTTGAAAGCCTCTTTGAAATAGATCGTTTTTAATCGTTTCACTGAAACCAAGGTTTGCTAACATAACTAGCAGCTTATAATTACGAGATTAAAAAGTTTTGTTACGTTCTACGTTATTTTACATAATACTCACAAAACATTTCAAAATTAGAAAATTTATTTAATCAAAATATTTGTCTAAAAAAGAAAAAGTAGCTTTATTCTCTTTTCTCTACGAATATCCACCATCAAATTATTTCTACATCTTCATCATCCTTTAAATATCTTCAATTAATTAAAATAAATCTTGCCGTAAATGGGCCATAATATTACTGTACGTTCATCGATTTTATCTACAAAACATAAATACAAATTAAATAATATTATTTAAATCCAAACCATAATAAATCATTCTAATCATTTATCACTTACTGATTCCAATTAAATTACCGGGGATATATATACGTAGAGTATCCAAAATATTATACGAAATTGCAAAGCATTTATTAGTGCGTATAGACAATACATCTATAATAAGAATTAATGAAACAATCGCTTTATCTCCTCCACGTACCGAGTAATGAAATAGAACAAAGTTGTATCCTACCAAAATACCAATCGAACACATTTAGAACACTTCTCTCCGTGAATGTACCAGCAATTAATCTATTTATCGAGCAAAGAATAACACGCTGGAGGCGTATAAAACGGGGAATGGTTCGGGGCATTTCCGTGAAAGCAACGAATTAGTTGTTAACGCATCTGAAATTGCAATTAGAGGCCCGGGGGTGAAACAAGAAATCCAAACGCCAGGGGCGTTCGCTTTCTCTAGTCGTACACGTTCACGGTTAAAGCTACCATGCTGGATGCTGATTTTTCCAGCATGAATATTTACGCCGTACCGCGCTGGTAAATCAATATACGCGTAGCTGCCGGCCGATCCGACTGCCAGGGCATATTTAAGAAGCAGACTCCCATTTCGAAGTACCATGAATAAGACTTTAGTCTTTTTTTTTCATTCTTTTCTTTCTTCATTCTTCCCCTTCCGGGGGATCAGGGAGATTGGCCCGTGCATCTGTTCTAGCTAATCCCAGAAGAAAACGCGACGGAAGAATAAGAAAGGAGGGGAATCGTAGCGAAAGCATGACGTAAACGCTCGTTTCTTCGCGTTCTACCACCTGGGTAACACGAGATCGTAATCCCGCGGAAATAATTCCTCGTTGCTTGGAATTCTTGCATTCTTCAAGAAGTCGTACCTCTTAGCCACGCTTGCGTATCGTCGTCGAATGTTTTCTCCAGGAACAAACGAAATTCATTAGCCCTCCAACGATAATCCTCAAGTAAAACACGATACGGATGCCAGTCTAAATTACGAGGAATAAACAGATAGCGAGTAGGAAATAGCGCATTAGGATGGCAACTGTCGCCTCTCAATTAAATAAAAGTTAGATAGTTTGTGATCTACAGAATTGTAGACAGATTTTTTAATTGTGATGGGATACGAGAATAAGATATAAGTATCTGAATATAGTACGAAGAAAACGAGGGAAAGGTACAACAAGTTCATTTTTATTAATTTTTTATGTCACATGGAAGGATTCAAAGGTGTATAATGCCTAAAAATAGACGATAAATCTCGAAATTAAATAAATTGACAATTTTGGAATTGATTATTAAGTTAAATTTAAGATTGGTTATCGGTGGATTGGTGAAATTAGTTATCAATTTTTTTCTCTATGATCTTTATATATGAAAACATATGAATTTAAAAGGTCGCACTACCTAACTTCGATACAATTGTAATACTCATTACTTATATTATTGCTAAATGGGCCAGTCAGAAACCACATTGAATCAATTTTATAAATTGAAAAGTAGAAATAAGCGATATTACAAATATTATTCTTTAAAATTTAATCCGTTGTTAGTAATAAATTACATTTTTCGCGTTGTGAGGTAGGTTGCTTCAACGAAAGATATGAATGTCTGATCTAAGAAATCTTTAGGTGATAATCTGGATAAACTGGCGACTATTCTCTGATTTCTGAAGAAATTTTCATCTATATTCTCGGCATGAGAGAGATGATAAAGAAAGAATAAAGATAAAGTGGACAAACTAAAGATATAGCCGAATTGATCGAATGTTCATTGCTATTAAAAATTTAATGCTAAAACAGCTATCTGCAATTTATTAAAAATTTGGAAGATAAAATTATAGGTAAATATAAAACTTCTTCCATTTACCTGCTATCGTGTGTATACTTTGCATGGCCGTGCATGGCGAATAACAATAACAGAGATGTCGACGATATACGATGACGTCAAAAGCGTTCCGTGCGAATTCTATCGATCCCACATAATACATTTTTCCGCCATTATTTTCCATTGTCGATAAATACCCATCGAATATTTTTAGAGAAACTAGCTGGCTGTTGGCTGTTTGCTGTGGGTAGAATGATATTCATTTAAACGAAAAAATGACATAAAAGGGAAAATGATAATCGTACGCAAAGTAAACAACCTGCTAGTAAAATTTAAATTATACACGGTGATCCCTTTAACTTGTCATTTAAAATATCTATGATGATCGAAAAAATAAAGAACTATCCATGGAATTATTCGTTCCATGCGTTGGATGCTACCTTGCTATTTTGTATGATATATTCAAGTTGAGAGCGACAATCTCAAACCCCTATTATTATAATAAGACAGACAGCAAATGATGTATCTCTGCAAACATATCCAATCATAGATTCTATGTCGTTATATGCAAAGTGAGACTTTTCTGATGATTAAATTAAATGGCAGGAGATCTTTTATCCCGAGAAAAATATACGAATAGAAAAAAATATAAATCTAATTGCTGATGGCTGTCCGGAGTGTATAAATTCTCGAGTAATAATTTCTGGAATTTTAAAAATAGTTCCTTGTCCAACACATTAATCAATTTTTAATTTTATTATGTCATGGTATGATACATTTTACAAACCTATATTACTTATTTAACATGAGTACCCTTTGAGTACACGCATTTAGCAAAAATACGAACATAACACAAAAATACTAATATTTCTATCACTACTGTAACCACCTAAAAAGTAAAGAATCCCGTACGATTTTTATCCCAACGACATCGACGCACTTTTTCTACAAAGATTTTTCCCCACGACTTTCAGTTTAGCCTATGTACAGGGACGAAAAAAACAGCGAATGAACTCTTAAATATTTCATGGCGGTCGAAAGATGTGAATTACATGATAGAGTGGAGAAAGATGGTGGTATCCGACGGTAGTGAAACGCAGCCGCTGGTCGAGAAATTGACAGAGAAAAGAGAAAAGAGCAGAGAGTGGGGTAGAATCGGGGGAGGAAGAGGATGGTAAGGGCGCGGTTGGATATGTTGGATGTGGATGGTACGAGCGTGGTGCGGCATATTATGCCGTTAATACAGTGCATATCGGGATGCGAGCAGCTGGTGAGGAAATCACGACCGCCCCGCTACCCTTGCTTTCCCTCTTCCAACCCCCTTAAACTCCGTCCCATTTTACCACGAACGAATCTGTACATACACCTTCGTCCTTATTAATATATGCCAGTGCCGCACTCGGTACAAGTACCACTATTTTAGAATTACCAGGACTGAAAGTTACTCGAGTGTGAACACAGAACCCTTTTCCCACCAATCTCCTCGCCCGCTGACCACACTTGCGTCTCCCTAGATTTGGAACACGATGAATATTGTTCACTGAGCGCTACCGATAGCGCTGTGACCGAGCAAATGACGTACAGATACTTCCACCTTTCTTACCTTTGACCACGTAATTTCGACCAAGGCTAATGTAAACAGAGGAGAAATTAATGCTTGTTTCCTGCGGTTCCTGTGGTAGAACGTAATTTAAGTTTTGGTGCCTGGATGGAGACGCTGGTATTTATTTCGTTATATATACTAAGAGAGTGGTTAAATTATTTAGTTAGTACGTATATAGTATTTATTGTATGACAATTTTCTTTGTAATTGATTTAAGAGAATAAAATTCTGTTGTTCATTCGATTAAAAATTTAATTCATTTATCAAAAGAATATAATGTTGCCTATGAACTGCACTGACATTCGGTGAGAAATTTTTTTCCTTCTGCGGAGCTAACTAAATTGAAGAACGAAAATCAACGTTTATAAGGATCTCTCACTTCCAGGTCTCATGACTCATCAGAATATTCATGTGATTCTTTGACTTCGTATTTAAAGAAGGTTACATAAACGTTTAAAGTTGATTCGTAGAATTTCAAAAATGATGTCGAGCTATTAGAAAATAAACGAATGAAAATAGTTAATTATTGAACAAATTACGTGAAAATTATTTTCTATCAAAATACAATATTTATAAAAGATCTACGTCTGTTTAACCAATTCAATTTATATCAAAAATCAAGTGAAAAAAACTAAAGAATAAAGAATTGAAATTTTTAATAAATTATCTTTTACAGAATATTTACGGAAACTACTTCTTATATAAATTTCGTCAAAATTTATGTCGGTTCGATACATCCTCCTACTAGTGCCGATAAAAAGACTGCTAATTACAGTTATAAATTATAAATTACACATAGATGTTGTGTTAAATCTATGTCAAATATCTATGTCTTCAATTGAAATGTCTAAAAACAAATGCAGCAATCATCGTACAAATTTCTTTTAGCTATACCAGATATGGTCAGACAATCATATTCTATTTATTACAGTAAAGTTGATAATTCTATTTAAAGGCGCAAAATGAAAAATTAAATTCTCCTTTAATCTCCTTTAATTTGATTATACAATTTCGACTATTTTTCAATAACTACTATTGAGAATGCATTTCACCACGACAGTAAGTAAAACAAATATCCTATGTTTCACTACAGCTAGCGGTAGGATATACCTACCTATCCGTTAAATTTCCAACTAATAATTTCTACAATCCACCATATATAAGAAACTATAGCTGTAATCGTATAGAAAATCGCGATCCTCTTTTACTCGAGTACTTGTTGAATTTAAGACGATTGAAAACTAAGCTCCCCGATTTCTTGAAATCGAACGGAGTGCCGAGTGGGCGGATATTCCTCGGATGGAAGAAAAGAGGTTCTCGGGATCGTAATGCATTACATGGAGAAACGAGGTTTCGGCGCGTGAATTCGAGCGTGAAACCAATTATCGGCGGATACCATTGGAGCCTCGTTTACACCAACGCAGCATGCAATCGGACCCGTTCACTGGGAATATCGGAAATAATTGTCTCCGGTGATACGAGAGGAACGTTCGCGTGGCTAGTTCGGCCAATCAAGTTCCCTACGACTCCCAGACGGCTTCTAACATTCGGCTGGTTAATGAGGAACGAGAATTTCTACGATGAAAACGAAGACGAACGCGAATATCTGGGGCGGTGGCAAACTTCGAATAAGCTATGCTTTGGTGTCCAGAGTTTCGTAAAGCCGGCATCCGACAATAAACCGTCAAATGAGAGAAGAAGAGGGAGAGAAACAGAGCCAAGTTTTCCCATTATCCATTAACCTAATTAGGCCGAATTTTGCATTATCGGCTGTTTGCTCGAGCACACCCCGGCAAAATACGCCCTGTTCATTTATTAACCGTATGTCACGTACTTTTATTTACTCGATGAAACTTATTTCACGTAGCAATTCGTTCTGCGTAAAGATCCGGTGAGCTGTTTATTGCCCCGCTTAAATTATCGGTTAATTAACGTGAAATTGTTGCCAGACGGCGCGACCTCGGTGCTCTAAGAACGATCGCAATTAATTTTGCTACATAGTCGACAGTGTTACTGGGCTATCTCGTTGGCGTCGTGAAAAAGAAAAGAAATTAAATTCTATTGAATTGATTTGTCAATGAAAATTAGTGATATCAAGACGAATTAAAATATGTTATAAATTGAGCACTCTGTATATTATCATTCATTACTCATATTATTTATATATTACGAATTCGTATGGTAACGCTTCCCAATTTACAGCTCGTAAATTCCATAGTGACCGAAGTTACAACCACTTTCAATTTCCTTCCTTCTAAAACAAACTATAACAAGAAGCATAAACCAGGTTCGTTTAAGTATTCATCCACTCTACAAATCATAACTAACGCATTTAATGTACCACTTCACGAAAAGCAAGGCTTATTTTCATTGTATTACCTCGTTAGGATACTCTGCGCAACTTGCCAGTTATATACAAGGCGATCGTCTTAACTGCTTAATCCCATGTATTATACTATATTTACCAGCCAGAACCTCGTAACTTTCAAAACCATTAATATATAAAGATATTCGTGTCGTGTTTGAAAGGGGATGCAATTAAAATATAATATAATGGATCATACCTAATTCGATAAAATAATATAAAACAGAAATTGTTGTTCATCTATTATCACCTCATGAAACGAAAGAAACTTTTCGGACAACCTAATATATTGTTCCATATCGTAAATATAAAGGATCTGTAGGCAAAGAGCTCGTCAATTTAAAGAACAGTATTATAAGGTTTAACGATTAAAAACGACAATTTTATTATTATATATTGGCTGACTCATAATACGCTATAATACGTGATTGCGACGATTACAGAGAATAAAATTGTCGTTGTTCGATATATCCATAATTTTGCAATTAAAATACACGCTGCAAACATGAACAACTGGCCAAATACTCTTAAACGACGGTGCATATCTGTTATGTACGTCAGAATGGTATAGATGATGAAAATTGCTAAGTACGCGCTGAATGAATATGAATGTTCGTCTACGTTAAAATACAAAGACTATATATCCAGCGAGCGAACACGATATCGCTATCTGAAATGCAGGGAACATCCAAAAGTGCTCGTGGAATGACTGTTTCGTCGACTTCTTAATTAACAACTTCCGAAAAGCGATGAGAAGTCCCGCGGCTGAACGAAGGAGCGTCAAAACGTTCCCCCCCGAATCTCCGTCTGTGGATAAAGCTAATTAAATTCTAGCGCCGACCTTTGCTTGTACGAACTACCAAAGCGAACGTGACGAAAGCACGAGGAGGCGTTCACGTTTAAACGCAATTTGCATTTCATTAATTCGCCACGATCCCAGAGATTTTACCCGTCCGTCTTGACAGGATTCGCCCGTCCCTCGCAGGGACGTTCCACGTTTCTGCTTCCTGCTTCTTCCTTCTACCGCTCCCTCGATTCTCGACGTCTTTATCAAACATTCCCGGTCAACTAGGATTAGCTGGTTCTAATGTAATACTCATTGCACAGAACAAGTCTGCCGTGCAGAAATGGATTGCATTTTTAAAAACTTGGTCAGCATCTTATTCGTTAAGAAGTAAATTTTACTCGTAATTTCAGAAGTCTGAGCTATGAGTTGAAAATGAATGATATTAATTCATTTACGACACTAGAGACTGTTTTTATGAACATCAAATTTCACAAATATAATAAATGTAAATTGAGTTGTATGAGGAACGACATATTACCGATGTAAAAGTGAAATGTTTTATAAATTTAAAGGAAAGCTCTGTTAATTAATGTTGTTTTAACTATTGTAAAATTAGTCGGATGTGTGCAAGTTGAGATATTGGAAGCTATTTGAAGACGAATCGCCATTGATAAATGTTAATATTCTTCAAAGAATACGCAATTAATGTGTTTAAAATTAACAAAAATTACGAACTTCATTTATCGTTTAGAATAATAATTATCTGAAAGGATCATTTAAATACAAATTACCTAAAAAATAGTTACCTCAAACTATTAGTTCTTACACGATACTGCACACGATACTACGATAAGTATACTGCACAAAAATTCAAATCACATCGCACAAAATACCTTGTTAAACATACATACTCTTCAACCCGATTAAATTCATTTGGACAGAAACTACGGTATTTTGCATAACGCAAAGTGTTATTCCACGTATGCACGGTAGTTATTACGTTTGTTGTCTAGATGGATAGGAAGAGGGGGCATTAAAAACATAAAGCAAAGGGTAATACTTGGGCAATGAGTAAGAGAAGATCGGAGCGTGGTCCGCATATTACAGCTCCAAAATCCACGTGGCTGCGTCCTTATCTCCTTTGTGCTCTCACCATCCAGTCGCGAAATTTACTTCCACGAGCCGACTGACCCCGTGCCATTAGTATTTTTCATGGAGTCGGCTAACTATGTTCCCCAGGAAGCGGGCTGCTATTATGCTCAATCCCTTATCGTTACTGGCCGTGCCATATATCGTTGGAAACCGCTTCCTTTCTCCATCGCTTTTACTGACCAGGTTAGAATCGGACGTTACCTACGTACCGAAAATATGGAGGAACTGTACTTGTACATAGCCGATCCCGCCAGGTCTTTTGCCATCGTCTATTCTCGTGGTTGACCAAAGAGCCGCGGGCTAGTCTGTTCCTCGATAAACTTTTCTACGGTGGAACATAGTAGATAGAGGTTTACGGCTCGTTCCCGAGGCATGATCGATGATAAGTCGAGACGAAATTCGCGTTACCGAACACCCCGTCTCCGCCTTTTATTTTACAAGTTTTATCGATGAATAGAGGATACATGTCAAGGACATAATGATATATCCGAGGGGACAAAAAATTGTCTCTCACCGCGAGTCGCAGTGTATACGTAAGCAAGGCATCATCTCTTGATCAAATACCGGAGAGGAATAAGGATTACACCGGGTACGAGCAGGTTTTTTTTATCTCTCTTCTCTACGTCGATATTATAGGCTCGATGTACCTTTATCAAACCTTTCGGTCACGAGATCCATCATAATAGTCAACAATCTACGCTGACATCCATCTTGCCCCCTTTCAAAATCGGCGACACTATTATTAATGCGTTCAAATATCAAAAGTTCACTACGCTCTCACGTTTTTCAGGCATAACGGGGCAAAGGTGATAATTGAATTGCGTTCGAAAGCAAAGTTTCAACGTCATAAACAGAGAAATGGATTTGCGAGGTCGAATCCTAATTATCATTCGATGATAACGAATAAAGAGTCAAAATTGTTTCCGATAACGAATAAACAAACTGACAAAAAATATGGAGCAGAAAGAAAGAAGATAAAATCGTACCTTTAATCAATTTTTCCAGTTTAAATATTTCCAAACAATGAGAACCACAATCTTTTCCAAGAACACGTTCGAAAATGATTCGACCTATCGAAATTTTAATTAACAAGACATAATATTATGCTATTTCTCAGCGAAGATAGAGACATAAGGCAACAGTTGGTAATTATGGACACGTCATGGTTTTCTATTAGTGAAGAGATATACGGAAGGCATTTCTTTGAAACGTCAAGACCCCAAGCTCGTTTCAAACAAACGGGGCACGTAGATAAGTTCCAAGGAAGATCGCACCTCGCCCAAACACCTGCTACGACGATTTGTCATCCATAACAGAGCTTTCGGATCCTGTGTGTTCCGGCTATGCGTCGGAACAGCTTTCAGCGAGCGCTTCAAAGTACAATTTGTCATCCATGCCGGACACCGGACTCTTCCGCGCATTCCAACGGCTTTTTCTAACAACGTTACACGACCTCGAAAAATTGATCCGCCAAATTTTTAATAACGTCTCTGGTCTGGCATTAAAACTTCTTATACCGTGGCATGTTCATTAAACCTTGGACCTGAAGCTGTTGTCGAGGTACACGACATCCTTCATGTTTCGCCGGATAACTAATCTTCATTTTCAGGTCTTAAATCATAGTAACGTTTGATTGATAATTTGTTTTGGACAGTTACTTTATGATGCATTCTATAACGCTTGATCATAATGTTTGAAAATTGATATATGGTGAAGAGTATACAGGGTGACGATTAAATATTTCAGAAGTGTATATAAGGTGAGTTATTGTAATATTTTCGTAAAAGCCGTCTTTGAAAATCACACTGGAATATTTTAAAGATTTTATGTACATTTACATATAGACAACTATATAATGCGTATGCATAGATATGACAAAGCTTACTACATTATTGTTTATACTTTAGAATCTACGTACAGATTATTTAAGCTGAAACACTGGACATTGAAGCATTGGAACTATTGAAATTAGTGAAGAATTAGGAGTGTCCCTAAATTTAACCGACTGCTTAATTCGTACAAACGACTTACAATTAGAATTTAACCTTCCTTTAAATCAAGCACCTTGCCCACATGCAAAATCTATTATTTCGTTGCGAATAAACTGTATACACGCTAGTCAACAAAAGGATTCATTTAATTTCAAAATACAGGTTAAATGTTAAAATCTATTACCAAACTATACGTACCAAATTATATGAACTGTTTAACCAATAATATTCATATAACGTGACATAAGTTTTCAGTGTGTTTCAATATAATCCCGTTTCCGATATCGTGACATAAAACAAATCATATTCAAATATTGTTTTTCAAGCACAAAGCTGAGCGAAAAATTCTAAAAACCAGCGATTAAACATGTAATTGAACTATGGCATCACGCTGTACACCGTTAGGCATGTGCCATTCAATTTTTCTATTTCTAACGCACATGCCTGGCGAATAGTTGTTAAAGTTCAATCAAGCCTATTCACACAAGGTGAAATTTGCCAAATGGATTGGCGTTGCGCGGCGAACCCGCTGATGTCCGATATTTTTTTTTCTTTGTCCCCCTCTAAATGTTCATTTCACCCAGTTCGAAACATAGTTTAATGGGAGAACGAGAATAATGTTAGTATGTGAAAAAATTTCATTTTTCGTGCAAACGTCTGGAACATCTCGGAACGTGGAATCCTGACAGGGATAATGAATGCAAGCAGATGTCACGGGCAAACGTGGCCCGCGTTAAGAGCGCCGACCGCAGAAAAGAAAAGAGCACGTGCAGGGATATACGAGACCCTTTAGAGGAATATAA
Organism: Bombus vosnesenskii; assembly: GCF_011952255.1. Taxonomy (NCBI): domain Eukaryota; kingdom Metazoa; phylum Arthropoda; class Insecta; order Hymenoptera; family Apidae; genus Bombus; species Bombus vosnesenskii. The sequence continues at coordinate 1,896,063 of NW_022882923.1, forward strand.
ATGGAGTTTCGCTAGTTTGGAACATTGTCATAAGAATGACTTAGTGAGAAGCTTGATTCGAAAGAAAGTTACAAAGGCTAAAGCAAAATATTTGTACGTCTGCTTTTTTTATATTCAGCGAAGAATATGTAAGATAGATGATGACAATTGAGTTAATTGAGACGTGTTAAAATTATTAATTAATATTGCCCTTTATTTCTCTTACATATAACTTGTATATCAGATATTGTGTAAATAACGAAAAATAGGATGTTTGTTCTTATGATAAAGTTACATTTTTGTAATTTTGTTTACATATTTAAAAAATAAAAAAACTGTAACTGTAATATGCAACCACCTAGATAAAATGTGTTTTGCTAACCTGTTCCATGGTACTGCAAAATCACGTAGAAAATGGACACACGAATACAATTTCGCCTATGATAAAACATAGCAACACAGAATACATGTAGACGTGTACGTGTACGTATTCGTGATTGCCAAAAGAGGCTGAAGCAAATGATGAAGTTGGAAACCCTGCGAGTTTTCCCCAGCCAGCATTTCCTCTGCCAGTGATTCGCTTGCCTTTTGCTGTTTCGCATCGCGAGGCAATGCTGTCAAATCTTCCGTTCGGATGAGAAACGAAGCGGAAGAGCTGGTTTCTTTCTCCCCTTGCTTCCTAACGCCGCCCTTTTCTCTCTCTTTCTCTCTCTCTCTTTCTCTGTTTCCCTTTCTATTCTCCTCATCTCTCGCTTCTCTTCCGTCAAAAGTTAGCGCGCGATGCAAAGTTTCGCGATTTTATTGATCGCAAAGTTTCGCCGGCTCGCTCGTTCCGTAGAATTTTCAAAAAAATTGCACTCTCTGTTCCGGCACGGTTTATACGGACGTGAAATTCGTTGCGTACGTTTCGTATGCGAGCTGCCAACGAACAAGAGGCCGATCTAACTTCGAAAATATATCTCTAATTTCTAATAGCAGCTCTTGGTTTATAATTTTACCTACGATCACGTCAATATTTTGGGCTCGCGGTTTGAAACTCACAGAATGTTTTATTGCTTGCTGATTTTGCTGCCAGGTATCGTTATTTTCCAAATAAAGCGCTGGAATCTCCACGATTTCAAACGTCTCGTTCCTTTCTTTCTTCCTCCTTTCTTTAATTAAATTGATTTATACGAATACGAATATTCTCACATACTTTGAAACAAAAATATATGGATAATTACTTTCTCTTTTTTTTCATTTTGAAACAAATGTATCTATTATATGTAATAAATTCTGAGACTCAAGCGTACCACATAGCTATGTCAAAAACTTGAATAATGTTCCAAAAAATTCCAAAAAAAAAAGTGGGTCAAAAGAAGGGCAGACTTAATATTTTACGAAGCAATGAGCATTCTTGCTTTTTCCAGTCGCAAGACCAAACGATTGCAGCAAATGCTCTTTCCATCTGTGGCGTCATAAATAATAAACACGAATAACAATCTCGTGAGGGATGCAGCGCTTTTTCATTCCATATACACAAAACTGAGTGGCAGAACTACCTGTACGACCGGATTCTTTTATTTGCCATAATTAAATTTGTAATTGAAATATAATATCGTTCTCAGAAGTTTCCCAATGAAACAAACTAACCAAAAGCTCCGGTTTAGGGGTAGGGAACATTCATTCGGATTACAAGAGTAGTTTTAATACGGGCTTCAATTCATTCGTTCACGTTAATTTATTTTTCCATATTCAAAGATTCTTGTATAATGAAATGGTGTTTGATTAACGTATTCGTTCGTCGGGATTTAAAATGTAATTAAGTAATGACAATTACCCAACAGTTCCTGCCATTTACAGATTTTTCACTCCAATTTTGTTAACGTCTATATTATTAAATCGTATATTTAATTTTCCCGTATGTGCACGCATATTGTAAAATAATAGACTGAAGAGAACAAGATGAGAGAAATGATTCGTCCTTCTTTATATTTCATATAAAGCGTATATATCGAAAATATGAAATCCTAAAAAAAGAGAGGAATTCTATTATCGACATGTGAATGTTCCGAATTTAAAAACTGCAATAAAAGTATTTTGTTGGAATATAATGCATAATTAAAATGATTAGATAGTGATTATTTATAGTTTTAATTAGAATTTCTATAATGCTGTGATTAAATGTTGACATGTGATCATCAAATGTGAAAATAATAATATGTGATATTTATACGGGTATAAATTCCTGGAAAAAGAAGATACGAATGCTTGTTGCAAATATTCAATATTCAATAATATATGTAAAGCGCCCTTTATAAATTTTATAGATTTCCACAGCAACCATAATTTTCAAAACTAATTTTTACAATGTGATATAACTATTTTATATAAGTAGTAATTTCCTCATATAGATATTTTTTTATTTAACGTCGAGTCTATCGCACTAGAGCACCAACATCGAACAGATTTTAAAGAAACGGCGCACCTTTCAAAAAATATTCCATCAACTCGAAATTTATGATTTCATACTCTTCAAATAGTATAAACTATTAGAATCTCTACCGTGGAAGACCTAAAAAATTGTACATGTAGATATCCCTCGATGCGATGCGGAGAGAGTTGAATAGAAAACGTGGAACGCTTCGTTAAATCGAGATTATTTATTTCGAGCTGTGCAGACAACTCGAAAAGCTTGAAAATGATGAGCTAGAACGTTGCTCACAGGAACATCCATAAATAAGACTATTCGCTTCGTAAGGCAGAGGATTCGTCGTCGACATTTTGCATCCCTTTATGCCGACAATGTAATGTGATTTCTGTATTACAACACGACGTAGGCTGCTCAACGTTGAATACTGAATACTGTAAAGATTGTATCGTCATGAAATATCCACATAACTTTCCACATAATCGGTCGTGATCTTATCGCGTACAAACATTTCTACAAGTAAAAATGTTTTATATTACGAAGGTAGATGCTGCGTTATTAAAATGTTATGTCGTCATACGAATGAACGGCAGACTTGAATAAAACACGTACAATAAAACTTCATATACTATTTCCGAGGTAGATTAAATATTAAATAACTAGCCTGTTGAAATTGCTTGCACAAGGTTCATTTAGCAAAGTCATTTACTCAAATTGTGGCTAACGCTTGGAAAAATAAGAGAAATAAGAGTCGATTAAAGATTTAAAATCATTCTTCCGTGTCGTTTAAAGTTTTTGGAAATGGCTTAATAAATCGTGTGATAATGTTGTTTTCACGAAAGAACTTCTTCCTGAAGATCGCATTCCCTAGAATAAAAATTTTTATATTTTTCATCTTTTCTATTATTCCTGTACTGATGTCGCAGAAATATAAATTTCATTTCAAAACGATGAAAGCGTAGAAAAGGCAACACGATTCTTTGTTACACAAGAATTATTTCGCTCTGTATTTACTTCAAATCGCATTATAAACAAAAGAGAAATACACGAAACAGCAGACATTAAGGATTAAACTTATCAATTAAATAGATTATTTAAATCATCGATTGCATACTAATTAATATATCTGAGAGATATTATAAGTAAATTCAATAATGGTAAATATAAGTAGATCTTATATTTAAATATTAATAGATTTAAGGGATTTACATAAAATTAAATATTAATCATACAAACATCAGGTAAAAATATCTTATTTTAATTTCGATAAATCAATTGCTCTATGGATTGGACCATGTTAAACAATATTAAAGCAAAAGATATGTATGGAAGAAGGGTGAACGCATGGCATTAAAGATCAACAGGTTATAAATAAAACCACTCTACCGGAAAAACTGGAAGGATTTGTTATCCTTAACGTTTTCATCGTGTTTTGTACTTGGCAACCGCATCTATAACGGTGCATTTTGTTACCGTTTATTTGCATTTATGAATCCTGCTGGTTGGTAGCAATAATGGTCCGGTCATTTATCTGCATATATGGCAATCTTATTCTATGGCGAATCTTATTCTCGATCATGTTCAGTCTCATGGTAGAAACGACTGTTTCCGCATGCGTTAAGGAATCTGAATTCCAAGTTTCATGCAAGTAACATCAGCTCGTAAAGAAGACGAATAGAGGTGTATATCGTATAGAGAAGCGGTCGGCTTATTACGAAGGTGTATTCGAATGAATGATTTATGAAATCAAATGTTAGTCGAGGAAATTTCCACGTATACAATATATACACAGCGTCCATGTGGCTATCGTATGATATCTGTTCGACGAGTTAATTCAATCATTGATTAATTATACACGTTTCATCTTAACGATTTGTATTTTGAACAACAACCAACGTTAAACGTTTCTTCGATACATTTAAAAATAAAAGAAACGAAATTTAATACTCTCGTAGAGTACGTTTGTAAAAATTCTATAGAGTTTTTTGTTTAAAATGATAGATCAAACGAAACGCTGGCAAATTATCAATTTTTGCGTTGCTTTGCCGTAAAGTGTAATTAAATGTTTATGGTTCGGGTGCCACTTCCTACTCGTACGATTGTGAAATCTCATTGTGGGAAACAAAATCTCAAAAGAAATTACCGATTTCAAGAGAAACCAAACACAATTTGAATTGCTAAATAAACGGATAGGTATTCGAGTCGTATCCAACATGTAAATCGGCTTTTTCTTCTTTTTTCTTTGTTCCTTCCTTCCTTTCTTAGTTTACGAGTCAGTGTGACAGATCAATTTGTAGGGTAGTCGTAGTATCAGATTAAAACAGAACGAATTTAAGAATGAAAACGGAACAATAATGGGATTCAAAATAAAATCGTTTTGAAACAATCGCTATTATACGTGCAGTTAAATATATTATCCTCGATATCTCCAATTTCGTTCTATTATCAATCTTGAAACGTATGACTTTTTCGATACGTTTTATCTTTATTTCGACTTCGTGCAGTTTACGATTGTCATATTTACTAACTCGATGTGTATACATACGAATACATGTGCACATACATACAGAAACAAATTATTTTGCAATAAGGTTAAGAGTACCTCTTTATTTATTCTCGCTAAAATGTACAATCGGCTACAAAGTTCTATATTAGTGTGAAATATCAAATCGAAGACGATAATTATAATAATTTTTTTTTTGACACCAAGAAAAATGTAAAAAGATATAGAACACAATGCGACAAAAATCTAACTGACGAATAAGAAATACATTTTTTAAGTTAACTTCGTCATATTTTAAAAATGTGAATACCGTAGCCTTTATATTAATAATTCTTTTTGGTGTAACAACATAATGACTAAGGGGATACCAGGTAACTAACCAGAAAGATTGAAAAATCATAATGATCGGAAGATGCAAAATTACAAAAAGCGGCAGAAATATAATAATACACAAACTACAAAAGAAAAAGATACTCACAGGCTCTCTTAAAAAATACTCTTTAACGGATTATGATTAATAGTTTCTCTTTTCCATAATCTCGGATAAAACTCAGTAAACGAGAGGCGATTGTTAATTTACAGGACGTGACGTGTATCTGGAAATTTGTGGAACATCGTCATCACATAAAACATTGCACGCAGCGTATATACACGGTATATAATGTAAAATGTAAAACGCATCGGTTGATGATAGCTTATCCAATCAGCGCACTGTCAGTTACAATCCGCCGGCTCTATTACTTATCGATTTATCTTAATGGAACGTGATCGTTATTTATCACTATTTTTCAGTCGCAATCGCCGCGACCGGCTCCATTTCGCTCTGGCTCAACCCCGGGTGCTCAGATGGGAATAAAAAACATTTTGTAGAAAGCAGAAAAAGAAAAAAAAACCGAAAAATGTGGGAACGTAGGATGGATGGAAAAAAGAAATGAAAATTTCTACGTTTTACTGGTCGGAGAATGGATTGTAAACGATCCTAGTGTACACGCAGATTGCACCGCTATTAGCTGAAATAGGTTTCGCCTGCGCGGTCTACCTTCGAATCGATGGATCAATTTCAGCTGCAATTCGAATTTCTTTTTCAAGTCGAAAATTTGGTATTCGATAAGCGTTACGCGTAATTACTTTAACGCGCCACGCTGAATTCCAACGATATATAAATCCGACAATCAGGTTCTTTCGGAATCTCATCGAGATAATTCTGTTTCACTGTACTCGAAAACTTATTCCGCTCGCCTAACTATTCTACGATCAATACGTCGAATACAATATCGTTCTATCATGAGCTGTTGATCAAACGGATTGATTTCGTTTAGAAATTGAATTGTATACAAGTACGTATTCTTTTGATGCAACGCAAGCAATAAATCGTATTTCTAATTTTTTAATCGAGGAAATTGATAAGAAATGGCAGACGTAGTAGATTAAAATTTAAGTTATGGTAAACGTGGAATAATCTCTATACACTGCTTTCTACAGAGACCTCCACTTAGCCTTCCAGTTAACCTTCAACCTTCAGTTATCTAGGGTCAGCTTATAATAATGGTATAATGTATAGAATCACGCCTAGGAAATGTAAATGTGAGATATAATAGTAACATCGCCGAGTTCTCTAGGATTTCGCTTTAATCTACGAGACCTTTTTTTCTAATTTCAATATATAGTGAAATCTCAAGCATTCTATCGACATGAAGAATGGAATACACATATTCCAAGTTAAATCTTGCTTTCCATAGAAATCTTTCCTCTCTTCCATGTTAGTTTTATATCCCAAATATTGTAAATCTACTAATGGAATTTATAACCTAAGGAGAATTTACAATATGGGATATAAAAGGAATCATGAAATTTTTACCGATTACAGAAACGCGTATTTGCTTGCATCTAAATATCGAATCACGTTCAGCCAATCAGAAAAAGTACTGGTTATATTGTAACGCAATTAATTCATGAGCTGCAACTTGCATTACTATAAACAATGTATCAGTTGCTCCACTTTCCCCAATAATTTCTATTAAAGATTAGGTAATACGATAAAAAGTATTAATAAATAAATTTCATTATTAATAATCTAGGTATAAAAATTGTTTACCCTCGTGCATTTGACATATAAGTTATTATACTTTTATAATGCATATTGTTGAAGTGGTCACCACTTCTACGAAAATTCTACTGCGACGAAGGCAGACCATAAACAGTAGACAGGCGACGTTGGCTTCGGGGTTTTCAGTTATAGGGTAACACAGCTAGAGTGCAGATCTGGGCCAGCTCAAATGGTATTCTTACTTATAATTACACTTCTGTATTAAATATATTTTCTACCTTACAATTTATCCACGAGTTTCTCTGTTTACACATCAAATAACTTCAACAACAGTAATATCAAAAATTTGATATAGAAGGCTCTTTTCATTTAAATATTTTAATTGATTCTGACATCACAAGGCAATCGACGTATTAATGAGACCAATAAATAACCAGACACCCGGTACAATCCGAACCAATCTTAATCCTTCTTCCCTAACATCTCACCAATATTCTCCAAGACCTAATTTTCTCATCTAACAGAATCCTACAACGATCGCAGGGACGCAGTTTATCGATGATAATCGATTAATATTCATCAACAGATTAACAGGGAGGTTCACGGTGTGGAAGGTGCGAGCATCTGGTTCATCGTTGCACCGACTACCTATAACGGTAGTTATTACTCTACCAGGAGGGACGCATTAATTTGCCGAGCGTCCCTTATCAGTGACGTTTCATTTGTCACCAGGTTGTACCATAAATGTCACCGAGGGCGACTGCCAGAGGCTTTGCATTCTGTGCGCAAACTTGCGTCTTGCACAAAACCGTTGGTTAGATGGTGACGGTAAGTCTACGCATAGAAGTTTACGTGTAAGAAGAGAGAGAGAGAGAGAGAGAGAGATAGGGAAGAAGCACTCTTGTCTACGTGGTAGACACCTTAAAGCTGGTACAGTGCTTAAACGCAACTGGAGAATCTCTTTTTCATAACCCTACTTTATGCTGTATGCTGTCCTCTCTTCTATCAACCCTGGTTCAACCCTTCGCCTCATCTGGAGAAATTTCAAAGTGTTTGGACACGCGAATGTTGGACTCGTCGACATAATTGTCAGACGTCTGTTAAATTTCGCAGAGAATTTTCTCATTGTCGGAAGAGGGAATACGCGAGTAATGTTTCGGCCTTTCTTTAAAAGATCATGTGTGTGGCGAGAAAATTATTTTCATGCATACTTGCGCTTTATCGAAGACTTTATGTGTGAGTCGTAGATAATAGTAGTTAGATTAATATTTGAATTCAATGTTGGGTAAATTGAATACGAAGGAATTTGTATGAATGGAATGTGAAGAATCAAAGATTTGCTCCTCTATAAATTAATAGTTGAATTCAATATTTCTCAAATTGTTCCTAAAGGGATTCATATGAATGGAATGTGAGAAATTTAATTAAATTATAAATTAGAGACATGCTCCTCTGTGTTCAATTTCCTTCCCTTTTTGTTTTATGACAAATTTTATTCATTTATTTTTAGATTACGGGTATCTATGTACATATGAGGAATTTAAGAATGTAAAAATGTACAGAATGCACATAATGTATAAAATATGTAAAATATTCAAAGTATACCTACAATATTTCTTATAACAAATTTTTTGAGTTTTGTTTCTTCACTTGCGTTCATAAAAATACTTTATATGGTATTTGCACGATAATTCTATAGTTTAACATATGTTTATATTCAAAAATTATAAAATGGAAACGCGTACAAAATCTATTTCTGTAACATGTTGAAACGTAAGAATTTGAACATACCAACACGAATATTTATTTCTTACTTTGCACTCGAATTAAAATTTCTCCGGGATCATAACCTGCAATACGGAATGCTATAACTGCAACTAATTAAAAACTGAAAGTTTCTGAAGCATGCGTGTCTTTTCTCTGTGCCCTCGTATCAACACAGCAAGAAGCTTAAAATCTAAGATATTCAATTAAAACGTATTGCCCTTTTATTAAACTAAAATTTTTCCTTTCTCCTCGCATACTAACATCGTTCTATACTAAATTCCTTCTAAAATTAGTATCGCGTACGATATAAACGATATTTCTTAAAATATCTTCGAGTCAAAAGCACTCCGGGTAAAGTTTCTACGAAAAAGCAAACGATGCCATCCAAACAACACTATCAGAAATTCCAGAAACGAACAGCCGTAAACACAAGTTTGCATACTTCGAAACAGTGGAATTTACTATGCCGTTTCACGTAACTATTTCAGCAATGCAAACATACGTACTGTCTATCCCTCTTCTCGTTGCTTATCCAAGTGGTTGAAGTAATCTGAACTACGTGTTGCACGCTGCTCCACGCTCATCTCTCTTCCCGGCAAATACCATTAACCGCTACCTTCGCGTAGCAGGATCAAGATTTTCTATTTCCGAAACGAAACGTGCAATAATGTGCACCGTTACTTCATAATCCCTGCGGTCTCGTGCTCGTACAGATAAAAACTATGAGTAAATGCCGCTTATAGATTTTGCAGTTACGTCGAGGCCGGATAATTAACTGATACTCCGATTCGTGGAACCGGAGCCTAGCAGAGTCAGACCCCGGAAACCACTGCCGTCCGTGGCCGGAATCCAAACGCAATTAGTTACACGCGCGCTGGGTTAGCTGCAAGACCTGAGTTCCTATTCCTGTACATCCTCTCGTTACACACACCTACGTAATCCTACGTGGCACCACACGTTCCACGAGCCGATCGTCGAAAGTCTATCTCGGCAGCCTGGAAGCGGATCTTTTCGTATTTCCTCCTTTACGGTGTCTCGACCTTCCAGGCTCTTTCTTCAACCCTCTTAATTTCCTGGGCCAGTTAGGTAACGCAGCAGCGGCATATGATATTGTAAACATCGCGTGAAACACCGTACGCTGATCGTTAATAGCATAATGACGTTTTCCCTTTAATTTGTTTGCACTGCGTCCCTCGTGCCAGCTCGAACGGTTCACGTCGGCAAGTAATAACGTTACTACAATGGGGGTACTATGTAATTATCATTGACAACGTTTAAACGGATGTATACACCGTGGAATCGATTTCCCTCACGTACACGTCGAATTAACCATTTCAAAGGATCGCCATGAATACGTGTGGTAGAACAGTCGGCTGACACGCGAGAGGCTTTATTCTTCCCATTTTCACTCGATTTTCGAGGATCTTGGCACGAACCTGTGCTAAAATAGAACCGAATACAGTATTAAGCAGTTAACTGTATTTGACGAATATACGCGTCAAACGAAAACTTCATTTCGTTGCGTTTGACGCGTATACTCGTCGTCGCTTGTATTTATTTTCGCACTCCACTACTTAACCTCATGAGAGATTTCTAAAACTAAATTCCACAGTTAACTGGTTAATTGGAAAAACTCTGGGGTGGGGTCGTTGATAAATCGTTGATAAATTTCTTTTACTTACTAATTTACTCAAATAAGTTTGATTAAAATATGCGTGATCTCTCATCTCAATTTGAAGCCAGTTGTTATTAAAAAAATTTTAAGTATTCTTATTCGTTGAAACAAGAATGAAATTGGAATATAAAATTTCGAGAGCTATAAAATGGTTTAAATACGAAACTTTATGTGTATTACATCGAAAGGGTTGACTTTAAAACTTACGTCGATTAAATACTTTTTACTGCTACCAACGCTTAATTAAACGCTGTGAAAGGAAATTTAGTAAAATACCAAACTTTCTGCACTTCATTTGTCAATATATATTTTTATTAGTTTATCACCACGGTTTGTATCTAAGTATTAGTTAGATTCTTTTTCTTTTTAAAACAGTCTACCTGCCGTATCTTTTTCTTGATATTATCGTTGTAATTCAGGAGAATCTTTATTTAAGTCCAAGTCACTTTTATTTAAGACCCTTTCCATCGAACAGTATAAATGTTTCACGATCGCGTGCCAGCAACGGTTCATTTGGTAACATTCTTCGTCGACTAATCGTCGATCGATAATTTGATTTACGACGTTAACGTTATATGTCCCTATGGACTGTGAACGCGGAAATTGTAAAACCATATAGGCACACTATAGCAATCGACTTCCGAGGCTATTCAACCGAATCTTACGAGTGAAATTACTTTTCGTTTTAACGTACTACCCACCAAGTCGCGTTCATTCCATTCGTGACATTCGTGAAGTTCTGTCGCTGTAAGCGATGTCGAGACCTCACCCTATTGGGCGAGGCTACACCCCCGAATGCTTCATGGAGACCGGCAGCCTCGGCTAAGTGAATGCATAAATTTCTCAGCGTTTGTTTTAGGGCTCCACGCACCACCACGGAACGCAATAACCAGGCGTGTTTCTTTGAGCTTTATGGCTCTGACTCGGCTTCTACCATAAATGGGCTAATAAACAGACCGGGCCAATACCGACATAGGCTTTTACTTTTCTCTCCCGCTGAAATTCAAGGTGCCACTAACTGAATGAATGCTTAAAGGAACAAGGCTTGTTTGTTCCTTGGATATGAAACGATCTTCCGCTGTGTAAATTCTATTTGTAATAATTTTATAAATAAAATTTTTATACGGACAAAAATAGATGTAAATAAAAATCCTTTATTTTTTTCTTTTTTCTTTTTACTTTCACAGTGAAATGTAAAAGTAAATTTCAAGAATTGTAATAAAGTTTCAAACATCTATGTACATCTTACGAATAAACCTCCATTGAGATTTCATATGTATAGTTAATAAAAAAAATAAACAAAATATAAAATAAATAAATAAAATAAATTCAGAAAATGTTTCAGAATATATATACTATAATTAATTGAGAAACAATATAGAAAGAATATTTAAGTGATACCAGTTTGTAAAAATTTGTTTTTCGATTTGCTGTATTTTCAATAGAACTATAAACTGTTTAATTTCATTTTTATAGAACCACCTACAATTTCAGCTATTTTAAATATAATACCTTTGATCTTCCTATTTCACTTTTTAGAAGTTTTTACGTGTGAAGTGTATATAAAAACTGTTATAGACGCAACATATTTGTCACGTAAAAATGAATCAAAGTCAATCCGAATAGTTTCGTACGAAGTTTTACTTTATATTGACAATTCTGAGGTTTGAAATATTTATTCATAGTTTCAACACAGATCCAACGCAGTACGGGTCCGCAAATATTGATTTTATTTCTGCTGTTTCTCTACCGAACTTTGTAAATCGGAGAAAACCGTAGAGCAATCAAAAAATAGCTCCCGTAATTTTAATTCTACGAATTTTCGAGATAAATTTATTTGGACACACTAAATAATCTCATATGAAAATTACGGTGATTTACAATGTTTGTAATTCAATTTCATTATCCGCCTTATTAAATAAACAAACTGGTTCATGACAAATTTATCAAAATGCTTTGTAAACGGCATAAAAGAAATACATATTTTTATCGTATCATTAACCTAATAATTAAAATCTAGAAATCTATTTTATAATATATTGAAGACAGTAATTTAAATTGATTCTAAAATTTATAAATATAGAAGATCGTTACGCGAAGCAAATAACTACATAGAAACATAATTCTCTATTCATACAATTATTATGTTTCATCTATTTACACCTATATTAATCAAAATCCTGAAAAGCCACCATTTACACCTATATTAATCAAAATCCATTTCACGCTAGTATAATCTTTGCATTAAAAAAAAAAAAAAAGAAAAAGAAAAGAAAAAAGAAAGAAGGAAAAGAAAGATTCATATTTCTCGTTCCCTTCTTTTTGAATGTATATTTATCTCTCCGTACGAAAAACCCAAATAAAAATTGCTTAAAAGGATAACCCAAGAAACTATATTGTGCAGCATAGAATAATTGAAGGAAACACTCCACATAAAGGACATTTTGTTAAACACCGTATACATAAATTCACACTTCTCCCAATAATAATGCGTGAAAGTTTCAGCTTAGAAGTCGAGAAGGAAAGTTCCAATACTATAGAGCGTCGGGTAACCGCCGCTTCTCGTGCCAGCCAACTTCTCGTACAGCCATTTTTCGATCTCTGCCAAGTTTGATATTATTCGCGCCTACGTCGTACATAAATTCAAACACTCTGCATGCATATATATCGGCCAATGCATATATGTATATACCTACGTTCCCAACGCCGAGTGGGTGTTATTAATTCGCCTCGTACATCACACGGTTTCTCGGATTGGTTTGGCCACCGAGTTACCGGTAACTTAGCAGGAGTTAAATGCCACGGCATAACTGATTACGAACTTCCAAGTACGAATGCGATAAAAATTGGCCTGATGTTAGGTAGCAGAAATGGCATGACGGTACTTTGTAAACAAGATAAGAATATGGATTACGTTTTGATTGCGGCGGGATGTATGAACTATCCCACTGAGCGTAATGCTAACGGGCAAACTGCGATTCTTCATGGAAAGATAAATGGATAATGAAGAATAAAACTTGCTTGAATATTTTTTGCTACGGGAAGAATCCATTTTAGAGATCTGAAATATACTTCGCTGGTAAGGTTCCATTTCGAAATAAGAGACATACTCCCTTTCCTAGAAGTACATATATGTATAAATCATTGACTGGTGTAGCTCCTAAAAGTTTTACATAAATACACCGTATATTAAGCGACGAAATAAATGTACAAGGTATTTACTTAACACTTGCGAGTTTGGCAGAACAACCAGTTTTAAAGTAACTTTTGAGAAAATTTCTGAATTATTATAATTCTTCTGACATCACTAACCTATTGGAATGTGGCGTCAAAACTAACGAAAACGACTAAATGTTTGAAAAGGAAGGTAAAAGGGAAGTACGTAACCACACAAGATTTTGTAATGTGTCTTAAGAATTTCTGCGTACCTTTCCTTAATCAAATGGAAGAGATTCTCCAATAAAGAAAGACAGAAGTTGTTAAATAATAATCGTAAACTTAGTTTTTGACTAGTTCTTGCAGACATTAAGAGTGAGAATTTTATATTGCACTGAAATTATAATTTTATATGGAACAGTATAGTTCAGGATTACATTGGGATTCTATTTATTCGAACCAACATCGTCAGAATGCTGAATTTTACCAATTTACCGAACTCGCCGTTAAGCTCCTATTTATGCGAACTAACTGCTCGCGGCATACTGCTTCTCCCAACTCATGACATCCTGATGATCAAACTTATTACCTCACCGTCTATACCGTATTGAAACATGCGAGTATAAATCCAGTTATATGAACATCAGCTCCTATTATACAAACGAAGAAACGATAGTAGAGAGGAGAGTTAGTGGATTCCTATTATCCACATGATCCAGTTATCCGAACCATCTTCTCGAATCCCGAACAGTCCGGACTAATGGAGTTCCACTGTATTTAATATATCTATTTATATTTTTATCACTGTGTAAAACTTGTCCATCTTCTAATAAAAAATCCTACGATACGTTTAAACTTCAACTCTCATCCTCCTAAACGTATTCAAAGCCATGACACTTCACCTTCGCGGTTTTATTTACGTGGAGAGCAAAACCGTGCGGAGGAATTTCTATTCGTTACATCCTAGCACATTCTATTAAGCCAATAGACCAGTGCGCGAACGAGGGTAGCATTTAAAAGCGAGGCGACATCGACTATCGATAGGGAAACTATCCCGTCGAAAACGTGACTTAGCGCGGCCCTTGGTTTTCCGTATGCATCTGGCAACGCGGGGAATTCATTTACGCAGACCTCTAAGTGTTACGATGAAGATTGAGAGTGTCTAGCTGAAAATCGTTCGCGGTCGCCCAGGTATTTTCATCGAAAGACGACTCGTGCCACGGCAGATCTCAAGAGGATTCAACGATCCATCCTCTAAAGACAATTTGCATTTCACTGCTCGATGATGGGATACGACGATCCCCGACGATCGCTAAATTACTTACTGCTCCACGTTCTACCGCGATTACTGCTTTATCCAACACGAAACAACTGAATTATCGAATTAAGATTAATCACTCCTCTCGAGCACGAATAATAACCTTAAAATTGCGGACAAATGGGATCGACTTGCAGAAATTACGTGAAAATACTAGATTATTCGGGTAGTTTGTGAAGACATTGTATTTTCACGGAATTATCACCTTGCTGAGCGATATTTCATTGAAATTTTTTTCGATAAGTGTTTGTGATCTACAGGTAACTCTTTTCTTTAGAAAGTTAGTCATCTTTTTTAATAATGCTTCGAAAAGTATTCATACATACCTAGAATATTCCTTTTTTTTCGCAATTAATAATACTTTAAACAGAATATTTTTAAGTCGTTCATACGTATACACGAAGGAAGTAATAACGGTTAGTAAATACAAAGAAGTTTCCAACTTAACTATACGTTTTGTCGCATTTGTCCGCAATAATCCCTAGATTTCGTCCACAGTCATGTACGAGTTTAAAGTAAACTCTCAGAGTTTAACTTTCAGATTAATATGAACTATACCTACTTCAAGTACTTCAGCCAAGTACATTTTTGGGCCAGAAATTGTTTCTACTTAGAGTAGAAATTAAATTTTCTTCAAACAAAAACTAACTTCTTTGAAATATAAATTAAACTGCCGTTTCGTATTAACTGTTAAAAAAAGCCAATTCAACGAGATTTCATATTCTTACAAACGTGATTAAAGAAATGAAATTCAAAATAGAAACTTGTTTTATCCATCAAATATTATTGGACGCTTTGCTTCGCATATCTTGTACAATTTTGCATGTTATTTGAATTCTACACATTTGTACATTTTTAAAGTTTCCAAATAAATACATCCAGTTTGTGGTCTACTAATTTCCTTTCAAATAAATTTCATTACTCATCATGATAGGAAAAGCTCAAAGACTTTAGGCATGAAGTATCGCGACTACAAAGGATACATGGAAGTTTAAGTGATATTCAGGGCGCTTTCTGAATTCTTAGAAAAGCAGTTTCGAGTGATCCCGTTCTTGAGGAAAATCCTACAAAGTTTTCTTCTAGTCGAAGGTTGCATCATAAATCAGCTATTGAGTTCACACACTTAGGACGTGTATGGATCGATCGAAATTTATCTACATCGAATAGATCTCAAGCGATATTCTCTCTTTTTCTCTCCCTCTCTCTCTCTCTCTCTCTCTCTCTCTCTTTCGCATTAGATTCGTGCGATTCCAGTAATTCTAGTGATTCGTGCAATTCGAGTACGCGATATGCAAGCACGTTATGCAGTTTCCACGACGCCGAACGAGCAAACGCTGCAAGCCTGGCCTCTTGGAACAATGCACACAAAATATAAAATTCAAATAGAAAGCGCGTTCACGGCGCATGGAAACCTCGTGAAATCGCAATTACTGTCACTGCGAACCGAAATGTCTATCTATCAGGGCTCGTACATTCCTACAATAAATATAATAATGCTTCCAATTTTATGCATTTAGACGGAGGATGATATGAAATAGATTAATTTTAATATCAAACAAGTTAAAATGGACTCGGTTAATCTACTTTAACGATGCTCTTAATTCTATGTAACAATGATGGACAAAGATTGATTAAATTATATTGGGTTTTATATTGAATAACATGAATCGAAGTAGATTAAGTTGATTAAGGACATCTGTCATCTTTGTTCTTCGAAAGGAAAAAGTCAATTGTTTTATGTAAAATGTCTATTCATTCGACTTCAGTATACCATTCCTTCCATCTGACAATTTTTTTTTATATTGGGTCATAACATAAATTCGCCTTGTTCCTATATTTTTTATATAATGTCGATTATGTGGTGCGTTTTTCCTTTTCGATGGCAGAAGGACATAACGTGATAAAAAATTCCTGTATTTTTAACATGTTTAAAATTTCATAGAAGACCACTGAAATAATACATATATAACACCTGTAGGTGTGAAATTGGTAGAGGATCAATAAAACGATATAAAACCAGCAGACGAAGAAAATCAAATATTTAAAAGAATAAAATATTCTGGTCTTCATATCATCATTTATCGATTTAAATACTATGTAGCACATTCTGTTTCCCTTTCTGAAAACGTTATTTTTTCCGACATAATAAAAATATGCCACGAATTTTCCTTTTCTCTACGAAATATATAAAATATCAGAAGAATGTCTGGATACAGAAATTCAGCTAAAACATTAATATGCAGCTGTTTTTATTCAAGGCTTAAATTTATGCTTGCTTAAAATTATATAGATACAAGAAGACGTTTAACTAACTCCAGTCGATTTACCTGGAAAACTCTATCAGGAATATCAAAAGTTTCTGATTTGAACAAATTGTACAGTCCGAGCGCGTTGTTGACGCCCGAGGCAATCGTGAAACTTCGATCGATGCAGCGACCATCGACGTTCCTCGAGTTTGAAATTTTCAACTTACGGTACAAGGGGAAACGCTGAGAAAAGATAACCACAAAGAAGAAGAGCAAAGAAAATTCGACGTGAGAAATGGGAACGGTGGTAGAGAATGTTAGAGAGAAAGAGAAAGAAGGGAGGAAGTTGATTACAGAACAGATCGTGTCACGCGAAAAAAGAAAGCAACCCTTCTTTCAGAGATGATAAGAGAAACAGGATACGACGAGTGGCAGCTCAATTTACCTCTTGTTGTACGGTTTGATCGAACGATAGCATCACGGGCTACATACTTGTTATCGATCGTGCCGATCCATGAACTTTCGTTTTCGTTCGCCTGGTCATCACTCATAAGTGACTCACTGCCGGTGACTTTAGGTTAAGGTCTGCGCATACCGTTCTATACCTTGAGAGAGCATCAAAAATATTTCTAACTGAGATGATTCGTCAGCTAAGGAAGGAAGGGGGCAAACAAGAATGCTGATGTTACATCACTGCAGGATGAAGGGTGGAAGGTGTATTACGTAGAAAAATTCACGATCAGGAAGTCGAAGGAATCAAATTGAAGAGTCAAAGCTGTGGCTGTTGATTAGTATTAGATTGATAGGAAAGTTCGTACCGTTTTTAACAGCTGACATATTAAATTCTACGGAATATTTTGACTAGAGTTTTTTTAGTAGTACATGATGGAATAATGCTTTTTTTTAACGTAATAAAATTTGTTATATTCAACAACTTTCTTTTGATGTTTATTCAAAATATATACAATCAATCGTAAAATGTTTTTTATATGCTCTATAAAAACAAATTATTATTTTCCCACTATTTTTATTAAATTAAAATGCTACGAAATTCCATTACAGCGTTAGAGTATTGTTTATATAGGTGTGTATATTAGATGTATTATATCATATAATGCTATATATGCTTCATTTACATAGAAATAGTCTCCTTGTAAGATATACGAAATTTTTTGTAATTAATTGTACATATATAATATTCCTTTCGTAAAATTTGATTATTTTGCTTGTAGACAATTAAATAACATCGATTCTTTAAAATATCGTGTTCTTTTACATATATGTTTTATTTATTTGCTGAAATAAAGTAATTATACGGCGAAGATATGGCCTCTTGCTATTAGCAAATATTCTCTATTATTGAAATTATTCAACTGCTAAAGCACACGCATTATACACAATCATATTGCATGTATATACGTGAATATATGAGTAAAGAATATATCTGTGTTATGTAATACGATTATCGTTTGTTATCGGATTTGCTTCTAATACGGGATTTGAATAAACTATTTATTAATGAAAATACGGAATATATCAGAATATGTATCAAATATCGTATTAGCACTGTATGGTGCAGTTTTAAGGGAAAATTATATTCGTGTTAATCGTTTCAGATAATGATTAGTCAATTACCATTCCAATGAGTTCAAACTATTAGAACTATATAAAACAGGGAAATCAATCATCTATACTAGAAGAGATTTTTTACGTAGATTACAACGAAAATAAATAATAAACTTTATTTACTTGATGATTAAATTTTATTTCATAATCCTCTATGAATCTCTCTATGAGTCTCTGTGAATATTTAATACTGTACAAGATACCTCACGTTTTTACAGACAGTATGTTCAACAGTGTGAAATACATCTTTCTCGGCACACTAATTGTGTTTTCGGCAATCATAATCCATTACTTACGTGATATATTCATATGACAAAAAAGTCAACCAATAAAATGTCAATTTACGGAAACGAGCAAAACCCATCGCTGTAGGAGTCAGAGTTCGAAAAAAGATCCATAAATCTAATAGGATTCCCTTTTTTCTCTACTCTCCGTTCACAAAATAACGTAAAGTAAAAAATAAGCTTATATTGGTGTGCGTAACATAGAATCCTTTAAGCCATAGAGCTTTGATCAGACAGCATTGATGCGTACTAAATTACCTTCTATTACGAACCAAATTAAACACCAGCTCACATTAATATCCTCAAATTAGCCGTACCACTTAAAAAAAAACACTGCTTATTATTTCCCATATATCGACACGTATACGATTACTGTTTAATAAAATATTAACTAATATATAACAATAATTGTGTCGGAATTACGTTTCTTCGATAGAGATTACTCATTCCAGTTACAACAGCCAGACGTATTTCCTATTTCACATACGCTCAAACATTCGTGATAGAGTTCAGAACGGTAAGACACACCCAAAGACGCATAAATTAACGTCGAGTGGCTGCAAAATTAACGAGCGTTAAATTACAGGCGATACGTGCGCATTATTTATTACCCACAGAGGAAACTTTCGATGCTAAATTAATGTCATTATAGCCTACCGTAACTCCTTTCCTTTAGCTACGTATCTACGGCTACTCAGGCCAGCCATTATATTAATGACATTCTGTAACAGCGCAAAACAAAGATCTCATTCATGATGATGCATGCCAGAGTGCATCGACTTGGCATTCCATCCGATCGAGCATTGTACACTATGAAAACTGATCTCGCTAGGAAAATTAAAGATTATTCCTTCGAGGATTATCTATGAATCTGCGCGGCTGCATCTCTATCTACTAGCAGCAAGACACGGTTCTGACCAGAAATACTTTTCTCCTGTCCGGTACAGACAGAAGTTAATAAACAGAACTGCTCAGCGCGGATGCAAGAAGAAAACGTTTGCTTCTTTTTCCCAAGACCTTTCATCCTCACGGCAGAGTGTACAGTGATTCACGAAAATGGATACTCGAACACTTACCAGAGATTATTTCTATGAATATATTATATATGTTAGACAAAACTTTTTGAAATTTCATTAACGCTATGATGAAACACAACTGGTGTGATTGTATTCGTAAAATGTGAAATCGATGTGAAAACATATATAGAAGTTACAAGATATTTATTGCAAGTATATGCTTCGCAAAAATTACCAAAGTAGTCACATAGTTATTTATTGATTGTGTTAGTACGCCACGATACTTGATCAAGTTGTAATTAACATTAAATTCTGTATAAATTTTCAGACCCGTTTCAAACTGTACCAATATAATCATGACAGTCATGTCTCGTTAAAATACTAATGAAATTCAACAAAATATTTTCTATATATTCATACAAAATTTGTTTTAGTGTCCAAATGCTTTCGTGAGCCACTGTATATATTGTCTACATAAAAAATCTTGAAAGTTCGCATCGCGAGTTACAGTCTTCGCCTTCTCTTCATTCTGTCTGATAGAACTAAGCCATGCCGCGTTTCCTTTCTTAACTTTCGCGAGTTGACATCCAACCACATGACGATTTTATATCACCGAGTTGAGGCTGCGAACACATGACAGAAGTGTTTACGCCGTTGTGAGTTTCTACTCCCACAGAAAGCCGGCACAACCACTAAGATGCACGCCGTCAAAGGAACACGCCTATTTGGAAATCTAACTGACGCTTTGGCCGTGGCGTAGACACGTGCATACGTTCGCATACACGCTCTGTCAGCGGTGGATAGATGGATGCATGCATAATTGATGTGTCTATGTAGTGAACTTGTGTACATACATATGTGTGTACACACGTCTGTCACGTTTGCCCGCTAAATTGCGAGGCTTCCAGCCGAACTTGCCCAGCTTTTCATTCCGCCTAACCGTTTAAACGATTCTTCCAGGCTGAAAACCGCTAATTTATGCTGAATCTCCAAGGAGCGATTTCACCGTTTGTCCGAAGATACGGTAGCTTTCGCGCCGATAAACGGTTTATTCCTGGGAATTCCTATTCATTTTTAGATCATTCGTTCTGTTTTCTTTATACTCGTTAACAGCGATAAATATCTCCGCGAGGCAATTACTGTTAGATGAAGTTTTCGAAGAAACCAATGGTATGAATAGGTTTCTGATATGGTAAATAGATTTAGAAATTCCTATGAATGCATCCGTCGAAGAATACGTGATTAATTATCCATGTGATCTTATGATACATAATGTGTTGGTTTGTTTCTAATTTTATCAGTCTATCATCAGACTAAGATCTTATCTTAAGACCTTATAGAGCATTTGGAGCAAAAATCTGCAAAATTCAAAATACATAAAATATCTAAGGTATAATATTCGTTCTAATAACTAGTAGATGAAAGAAATCTTTGCTTGGATTCTATCTCTTGAATTGTATTTATGAAGATATAAGTTTGAATTACAATGCAGTATTACTGTATTTTGTTATCACACCATTGTATCAACATCAAATCATTATTACTTTCCAAGTCTTAGATTAAAGAAAAAAGATTATAGCAAATTCTAATTCCCCTCTTCCATAAGCAGACAACATTTCAATTTGAAAATTGAGAAATAAATTTGGTCAAGTATCACCCTTGGAAGAAAACAAATAAAGCACACCGGCAAAATGATTAATATTACAGAGGAACAGAGCCAAACTGCAGACAAGAAATATATTCCTATCTATTCATTTATCTTAATGTCAAAACAAGATACTCTGTCTCTTTTGATCACAGAGAAGAAATACTAATGGTGAATTCGACAAATACATAAATGAAGAACAATTTGTAAAATACCGTCATGTTTTGCTAAATACGTAAGTCCAGGCAACAGCTTTTTATCTTCTGGATGACATGCAATTTACGTAAAGAAGGAGGAAATTTAAGTGGCATCTGCAAATGACAATGGTATCTTAATTAAATTCTAATTATCTTATTCAAATAACGCAAATCAGATCTCAAAATATGTTTGACTATCTATAATCTTGATAATTACTGTGTCAATTAATTAATATATATTTTGAAATTTTTTTAATCAAATTATTATTATTAATTATTCAATAATATATTCATTGAATATAAAAATTTAAATTACTTTGATATTTTCAGGTTAAATTTCAATCTATAAAATACCACTCTACCGTAATAAGTTCATTTAATTAGACTACAAATGTAAAATTAATTTAATAGAAAAGTGTAATATTTATTTTCATATCTTTAAAAAGGGAAGGTGTAAAGAAATGTCTTAAGAAAAATCTAAATAAATAATTCAAATAATCTTGTGATTATTTTTATTAAAGGATTAATTGCTTGTAAACGTGTTGAAACTCTTACTTTCGTTTCAGCAACGCATCAAATTCATCTGCGTGTCTATAATTAACAATTAGTAGAAAATTATTAACACAAATGATTATTCGGTATAAAACTCATTTTAATGTCGTAATAAATATGCCAAGCAATCAATTAGAATACATGTATCTAAATATTATTACTTATCTTCATTCAACCTTAGAACCATTGAAAAATATCTAGATCCAAGTCTTACAGCTGTAATTTATTCCTTAATACGTCTCTAACCCCTAACAAAAGTATTTTTGCGGTGTGACGAAGAGTTTTGAGGTCAGAAACAGGAACAAAGAGCAGAGTTTTCCCTCGGTATTTATTAAAGCATTCTTTATTGTCTCTCTACAAATAGAACCCCATACATGTACATCATATAGAGCTTTAAGAGCTGAAGATAACCAAGGAAACGTGTACGACTACGGCTTGCGAATCACGTGCAGTAAAACTGATATGGGGACCACTTCATTGCACTTTAAGACTTACTCCCCTAAGAATGCTTCTAATAAACTACAATGTTTCTCTTCTGACACAAATACAAACGACTGTACAGTGACGCACGTAGCTTAAGGACTAAAGAAACGATATCGTGGTTACTACAGCTTGAGAAAATATTTTACATTTCTTCTAGCAATCGACTATTTCTGTATTTACCACTAATATTACTCTTGTACTTCTTTAAGAATTTGTTATTTGCTATTGTAGATTTAAAGAAAATCGAAAATATCTCCTTAAGTCGATATTTGAGTGAAAATTGTAAATTCTCGTATTGAACAGCCGAAGTTTTTTGGTTGTCTACATAAGGATTAAAGATTAGAATGAAAGATATATAACACAATATGGTAAATAAAAATAATTAATGAAATATTATTGAAAGCATTAATTTTAAAGTACAAAAAAATTGGATGATTTTGATTCTTGAAGTATTATTTTATGTATAAAACCCAGTGTAAATTATAAAAATTAATCTAATTTAGCTACTTTTCTTAATGAGGCATATATTTGTTTGTTGGTGATTTACAATTGAAACCGAATGAAATTTCTTAAACTCCTCAGTAAATTATAGTAATGGAATAAAATATCGGACTCCTTCCAGATACAAGTTATATATGGTTAAAGCTTGAAGCAAGTTTTGAAGAAAGCAACTTTCACTATACAGCCGCAATAAAAAGTAAGTGCATCAAAAAAATGATCGTTCTATTTAATATGACAATAAGTACAACGTAAAGATCTAGAATTAAAACAAATATCCGCTGTACCCGATTATTACGTACAATCAGCATTATGAAACTTTTCTTTTATCTGTATTGTTGGGAGGTGTAGTAATAATTTGTGTCATAAATTTCAGACCAGAAATGACGGGATACCACATAGACTGCAATAACTTATGTCACACGGCAACTTAATCCTACATGATTAACGAGTACAATATGTGAAGTCTTTGCTGATGACGTTAGATAGCGCAATTACTATTGATGCAGCTTCTCGTGAGTTGTGTCAACGTCAACCGATCATTATCCATCTTATCAAGACAGCTGCCTGTTTTAAGATTTCGTATGAGATATATTAGGATCTTTAGAATGAAGAGTATGAAGGAGAGAAAAATTTATTCAAAGAAAAAGGAGACCAATTTCACTTTTATTTATGTCTTTCTTAATGCGATTCTAATTTATCAAAAACTGTTCATGACAAAAATTCAGTCTATAGTAATGCCAAATGTATATATAATAATAACAAAGTTTTAGAAGAAGCAACTTTCACAATGAAAAGCATAATACAAAACCCCAACTAAGAGAACATTATGAAATATATTATTAGAAAAAGTGATAAGGAAAAATATGTGGATTTCTAACTGCATACAATAGTGAAAAATGAAAAACTGTAGAATATGAACGGTTTTTGTTTGAGTTGCAGGTTTATTATCCTTTAATTTATTACCTTTATATCGTAACATGAAATATATAAGAGAAAAAGAGATATAACAAAATTAGGAAAATAGGATTGAAATTTATAATATGCTGAATAGACAATACGTAGATTTATTAGATAAAAGGAATATATGAAAAGAGCAGTTTTAGATGAATGGAGTCTAGAAATGACATTTTTTTATGCTAACATACGACAAATTAAAAGATCCTTATAAAAAAGATGAAAAATATTGATATAAATGTGATATAAATGAGCTATTATAACGAATAAGTGTCTTCTTAAAATCTGTATTTCTCGAATAAACGTTATGTAGTCATTATTATTAAATCACGGAATAATCAATCACGTGATAGAATTAATTAAAATTAATGCTTCAAATATTTACTTTTTGCGATATTGGAAAATTGTTACATCGCAATATACAAAGCTTATTTAAATCAAACAACTCTTAATTTAATTCATATTTTTGTTACATATTAATTTACGTATATGACATTCATATTGCAAAATAAGTTTTAAAAATCCTGAATTTCGGAGTGAAATATTAATATTCACCTTGAATCTTCAATATTCATTCATTTAAATATTCTTTACACATGGAAGTACATACAGTTTCGAGTTTGCAACGGTAATCAATCAGCATAAGTAAATTTTTTTTTCGATTTGTGAAGGTGTTCTCCGCGGATGGTCGATGAAGAAGATTTAACTCAAGAAAATTGTTGGAAATATTGCCGGCGGAGACGCACAAATTGCCCGTCACGACTGTAAGCAGTCGTACGTAGTTATGTGCCGTGAAATGGATCGAACTTTATTACGAATGGCACAAATCGTGTTGGTTGCGAGAACTTTTGAAATCGGTTTCCAAGAGAAACCGCTTCAGCAATGCGTGTTCAACGCCCAAGTACCTGATTATTAAGCCGAGTGGATAATCACGATCAACAAACTACCATTAATTACACTGCCAATAATTGTCTCGGAATAACTAAACGCGATTAAGATAAGGTTATTCGCGGAAAGATATTTTCATCGCAGATTGTATTAGTGATATAAGCTTTATAATATGCAGAATATGAAATAATACAAAAAATCTTTTAGCAACAGAAATTAGCATAATATCTCGATAAATAGAAACGTATATTTGCAATGTTGGTAAAAATATTTATTTCCTGTTATTATTATTGTATTTTTCGAACATTTTAATTATTCAAAATTAATGTTCAATTCTTCAGAAACAGGTGATTTATTTCCATAGATTCATTTATCACGAGAAGTTAGAATAAATACCTAATGGTAAACATCAAGAGAAATATTAAAAAATATTTCTAACCTGTCATCATCTTTTTTACTTTCCAATTTATAGAGTTAGTCAATGTGACTTCTGAATTTATATTTGTATCTTAATTTAATATTTCTTGCTCTATCTGTTCCTTGCCTCAGATCGATCTAAACATGACTTTAACTTCACACACTAGATGATTAATTATTTTTTATCTATGTATTTCTGTGCGGAATATTATAAACAAATAATCTTTCATCACCAAATATCTCATTGAATCTACTACCATTCGCAGTAATAATTATCGTATAATTAGAAAAAGAAAAATCCTACTTCTCCAATGTGTAATATACTTAATTCATTAGACTATCATGCGTTTTAAAGAAAATATATCCACGAATACCGCGATTCATGCTTTTTACTCTAAAACAAATCTCCGTGTACAACAAACACGTAAAAATTCTTTTTAAACGCATTATTTGTTAAAACTGAGATTCAAAAAGCCTGTTACTCTTCATAGAGGATTTTCCCTGAACAACACTGAATATTAAATTCATAAATAAGACGCGAAAGAAAAGGATATCCTCTAAAATTTATATCCTTAACGGGATTTAATACGCCTCAAGGACTTATCTCTGTCGAAATTCAAGGATATTCGATAGGAGCACAAACGTGATGCAGTTATAACACGAGGGGAAATTTAATTAGCTGGATTTTCATGGTCACGGAAGACAAAAGAAAAACGAACGTTTTGAAGATGTATAATAGAATGACAAGCGGTGCAATTGTGAGAGAATTCACTTTCACACGATAATTTAGTTACAAGTTATCATCTGTACCGCCACCGCGATGCGCGCAACACACGTTCACACCGAGCAAACGTGATTTCAACGCATAATATTCAACAGAGTTCAAGCCCATTCATCACGACGAATTGTGTTAAGCTACGCGGGTTCAGCAGCGCGAAAATACATAAAGTCCTCATAATGCTTGGACCCGCCTCGTGATTTATCATTTGCATTTCTTGAAGAAAACACCACCCACTTCCAGTTCTATACTTTCGAGGGGTCGAAGTTCGCGACAGTCATCAAAATCTCTTGGTGGAACCAGTTCTCTCTAATTTGAGCTCTGATAAGGCTGGTATTACAGTCGATTCAAGAATCGCCGGTAGTTGCGGAGGACGAAAACGCGGTCGTTCTTGAAGATCAACGCGAAATCTCCACTTAATTATACTTGAGCGAATCAACTAATTATCTTTTTCTCCCTTCTCACCTCCTTCCCTGACGTCGCAACATCGGTGCTGCCCAACCCTCTGGCTTCTCATCCCCCCCCCCCTGATTCATCTTCTTCCTTTCTTTATTCTCCTTGCTCGAACTTAACCGAGCGAATTGAGTGCGTCCGTCTAGTGCAGTTTCTCGGTCGATATTCCTGTCCGCTTTCATCGTAACTATAGCAACGGCGATTCATGAGGAGACCTTCCGAACTGGTCTATTCCGAATAAAGATTCATCTTTAATTATAATCTTTGATCTAGCGAGGATCTTTTTGCCCCACCCTGGCTATCACGGACGCACAGACACGTCTACTTTGGACATTATAATGATTCCTTTGTGTCTTGTAATCAGACGTCCTCCTTTTTACCCAGAGTATATTCGTCCTTTCATAAGAGGCAGTCCTAATTTGAAACGTCAATTTTTAACGAGTCGTTAAGTCTTTATAGCCGGCGACCGGTTTCCCTAATAGATTGCAGATTGAACAATCATCTCGGTCATTATAGTCGTTTATGCATACAGAATGGATTGTTTCGCATCGCAGATAGTTTATTTTCTTTGGTAGAAGAAGATGTTTGAAAGAAAAAAAAGTCTCGAAGAAAGAGTTACGTGAATAATAGTGTCTTTTTATAAAATACATATTTTATTTGGAGAAGAAACGATAGGGGTTATATTCTTATAAAACTCACACAGGAAACTTATATTGTGTTAGATATTTCTTTAATGAAACTGTAAGTTGGTTATATCTAATCAAATATAAAAACAGACCTTAATATAATGTCAATAAATATGTATGAACATTGATTCTGATTGCGGTTCGATTTGTTGTAAAAAAAGGTTTTAATAAATTAAGCACTAGGTACACACTCCTGTGCAAAGAATAGTTAATTAAAAGCTCGCAGATTTATAGATGGAGGTACAAGGGTTTACCAGAAGAACAAGAAAACATACAAAATATATAGAATTCGAAAATAACAAAAATCACAACGATGAAATAACTTAGAAAAAAGTAGATATTTGTATTTACTTTAAGACCTTTTTATTATAAAATATTCTGTAGAACAACGCTATTCATATTTAGCTGTACTTTAAACCGTTTACCCTAATAACGACAGCCCGAAATTCTGGAACTCACTTGATATGATAATGACACGTTTTCTCTTTTAACTTTGAGATGAACAATTCAAACGTCATTCTAAACAATACGGAAAAGAATAAACTGAAACATCGGAGAAGCACAATTGTGAAGAAACAACCATACAAGCCGGAAGTGTTTGCAGTGCTTTGAAAAATTAATCTCTGTTCCGTAATACAAAGCGTTACATTCGTCACCTGTTAATCATTGGTAAACTGAGCAAAATCCTCTGAACTGGCGTTATAATCGTCGCGTGTTATGTAAATCATTAGTAACTTATTCTGGAATTTACCGAGGACAAGAGAAGGTGGTTAAGAACATACCGTGTGTTTAGACAGATCCATGTTGCAATTTGAATGCAAATATCAATGAAGTACACTGCAGCTGTAACTTCAATATGCATAAACTTATTCCAATGAAGAGACATTTCTCAATTCGAGCTGTTATTGTCATCTTCGCAGTCATAGCTTTAAAAGAGAGAATAAAGCAAGAAATAAGTGAAAAACAACAGCTGATAACGAAATAAACATTTTTAATACAGTTCTGATTCATTGACAAATGTGACATCTATTGAGATAATAAACTTCGACCAAACGCATTTGCTCATCTGCGTTAATAATTTGTTACTAGAAAAGAAATATTTTGGAGTCATTTTGAAGATTAAAGTGTTACTTTAAAAAAGTAATATATTATACGAAAGAGAAGGAGAAAGAAAGAAAGAAAGAATGTTTATAATAAATCGTAAATACCAAGGAGATAGTTTTGGACTGATAAAAGTTGACCAACGTTACTTAACATTAAGTCAATTTAATAGAGAATTAGAAATATAAGAATTTAAAAATACTCGATCCTTAATAGTTTGAGAAAGCATATCAATCTCTTAAACACTATATAGATTCAATATAAAAATCAATATATTAATTATCCAAAATTCAATACATTATTTTTTATCTGGCAATTAAACGTAATTCCATTCTTATACCCTTCTCATATGTATAAAAAATTATTTTACGTGAAAACGTTTGATCCTGTTTTGTCCAGTACCTAACGAACCTCCAGTTTCCATTGAAACACTATTCAGAACCATGCGCATTCATCACTCATTCCACACATGCAGCACACGGGAGCACAATGTGGTTGATCCTAATATATCAACATTTGTTTATACCACCAGAGAGATTGCTAGACTCGTCTAATTGAACCGTCACTGGTTCGCAGATAAGACCTCCGCAGACTCTATTTGAGGATACAATGGAGCTAGAACACTGCGTGCGAAATTATCTGACATTGTGCCATTATAGTCGGTAGTCGTCCCTCGATCTCACGACCCAACAAGGAACATCGTGGTGCTGAAGAGTAGGAGAGGACGCAAGGGGACAATCAGTGGAATAGGACAGGCACTGGCGAGACGCACAAGTTGAAATGATGGTAGGGGATTAGCTGTGTAAAAGCGTCGCAAGAGAAAGGAAGATAGAGATGCAAGGAAAACGAAGGTTTTACATTTATCTGTGGCAAAGATCCATCAACTAATTCCATTAACTTAAGACTTGGGATTAACGAATAACGCGCACGAGGGTCTCGCAAAGACAGTAATTAAATATCCCACTGAGAGAGCGATTTCGTCACGTAGATAGATTCGAACAAGTTTCGAAAACTTCCTGTAACGCGATGTGAGGCATTAATTTACGAACGCAACTGTGAATTAGCGTCTAGGTTAAGATACATGTTGGAAGTTTATATGCGTGTGTGATGAACCTCTCATAAGCCAAACTGGATCAACTCCATTTCTTTATCGATCTCTTAATTTTATTAATGTTCAATTCTTACGAAACAAAAGAGTATGAATTTTTGCTCCTTTGAATAGAAGACCTATGCCTTTTTCTTCCGATAAATACAATTTAAATATTGAAGCTTTGCCCTTGTTGGTGAAAACCGTTCAATTATTGAATTAAAACCCAAAAAACGAAAAGGAAGATATACGAGAATATTTTAGTATTTTAGTTTTTAAATATGAAAATAGTTTTGCTTATAAAAGTGTAGAGAACAGAAAACTGAAAGCACAAAATTTTGTCCACAGTTGGTGAACTATTTATTTCTCCAAATAAAACACCGTATTTGAAAATAATTTGTTGGTTGAATATTTCATTGAAATAACACATAATTTGAATAGTTATTCAAAAAATATTCCATTCAAACACGAGCTTGATCCGTAGCGACACAAATCTAAATCCGTATTAAATTTATATTCAACAAACGACAACCTATAAAATATTCACAGGTACGAAATGATATTTCCGATCGATCACATATTCCCGCTAAAATTCCATCCGGTGAAATTAAAAGTCATCAATAATTATCGGATATTACCATTCACTACGCCACAATTATCGCAGTAATCAGACTGTTCGAGATACAATACCCAAGACCTGCAATAAGCCAAGCTCCAGATTTAATTAGCTCAGAATTCAGGAGTTTGGTCGGGTTGGAATCTCCCCGTTAAAAGTTCTCGACACTTTTAATTTAAATCCGGTTCATATTTGGGGCAAAGGGTGCAGAGAAATGTTCGCGAGTAAGGAAGAGAATAAGTCGGATGGCACTGCGAATAACATCATACAAACCGTGTCCCATTAATTAAATTCCTTCCAAGGAGTTTTGCAACCCTGTCGGGATGGATACCGCGAATGAACGTGGCTGGTTCGTTAGATTCGAATGGCTGCGATATCGAAAATAGTTTCGTGCTCAATTTACGTTTAAAGCATGCCATGGAATGTCGGCTTTGTGTCAGCTGTGGAACATCGACCATAGAAATTGAAGAAAGATATAGAATGAGCGAAAAGCACAAGAGAAAAGAAGGGGTAGCAGTAAAGATAGACGAATTGGAATTACCAGAGCCATATTGGTTTAAGCGTGGTATGCATAATTTTCTCTATAGAAAAAAATCAGATAGATCTCTTTCGATCCATGCTTCAAATAATGCATAGAATGTAAACCTTAACACCTTGTTCATTTAAAATTGGTTGGAATACATTTTTACCTTTATTTCTTCTTTTGCTGATATATTTCGCAAGTTTTGAAAAATTAAACGAGCCATTTTGGAGGAAATATCAGAATGTAATAATTCTGCAATAAATGATGCAATAGTGAAATAAATGAATTTTTGGAGAAAACAATTTCGAAGCTTGAATATCATGAGAAATATCAACAACGGCCAATGAATATCTGAAATAAATTTATTTACAAATTTTAACCAGCATTCTGGCTCAGTAAATGACAACTGTGAAACTTGATCATAATTTAGTTTTATAAATCTACTTGAATGAAAGAGTGACTTTCTTAATTATCTTATTATTTGTCTATGAAATGAAATAAGTTCGTATTTTAATATTTATCTAGATAAATATTTCCTGAAGCAATAATTTCCGATTCCATTGTGTTAATTGTGTCAGAAATACGGATATCTTTGCCTCAAACACGTAGGCTCATACAGTTACTATTCAGGTCCTCATTATTAAAATGAGAACAATTTTGAGGGCAAATGCTTTTACATAACATAATACGACTCAAATATATGTGAAATACGTTACAATATTTAAAATTCAAATCATTTTATTTGAAAGTGTTCGGAAGTGATTCGCTTAATTTCGATACAAATTGAAGTTACTTTTCTAAATAAAAGCTAATAAATTAATTTAAATAACTTCAGGTTATTACTTCCTACTTTCATTCCAAATAATCTTGCACTTTTCATATGTCCGTCTTTATAAAAGTAATTTCAAAACTTGTTAATTTCATATACGTATATCTACCATAGTAGAAACGAATCGAAGCTACACAGAGAAAACACGTAGTTCCCGTGGAAAAGAAACCCGGCGCATTCCCCGTCGTTCTTTTATAACGAAAAAAGCAATTCCTCCGGCGGATTACAGGTAACGTCGTTAAGTAAAAAATTTTCGCACGTTGTGTTATTTCGCGATTAATCTCACGCCAATCAAGAAGACGCCCGCAATCACGAGGAAGAGAACAAAGGGTCACGTTGCATGGGAAACAATGGCGTTGTAACGAGAAATGTCAAAGAACGTTCACCTCACTCTCTTGTCGTTCCTTTTCTGCGCGCGCGATCGCGTAGTTTCGCAGAAAAACAGCACACGCCTTCCACATTGTCACGCGATGCGTAATAGCACACGCACGGTGTTGGTTCGAGAATAATGGATACAATAAATGCACAGTGTGCCGGCTCGAAAAGAGACGAGGCCCGTTGACTGAAGTCAAAAGTGTAAAAGCTTGCGCTTTCCAGCCGATTTCACCCTTTCGCTTTTAGCTGCAAATACAGAAGACCTACATACACGGTTCAGAGCACGTTTTAACTTGCAACTCGAGCCGCGCGTACGTGGTCAGAGCACACGAGTACCAAGCATTCGAAGAATGGCGACTTGAATTGTAGCTAAATCCGATTTAGATCGGAGGTAGTCATTGTGCTATATCTATAATCTCTTCTAAAGCTCTGAACACCGTAATTGGAGCGTGTCTAAGAAACTCCTCTTCCCCTTTCGTTCTCATCTTCTCTTTTTTCTTCCGTTTCGTCCCTCCTGCTTCCCCTCCTTTCTTCCTGTCAACCGTTCATTCAATTCTTTTCTGTATGCTTACGCTCCGACAGAAATGGATGGAATTAAATGGCGAGAAAGGTTTGGTCGCTGAATGATCCTCTAATAAAGTACCAGCCAGATCTAATTAAATTATTAAACGATTCCGATGAGATAAAGAAAATGGTTTCCAGTTATGTACGCTTCAATCGAATTATATTTTGCTTTGTAATTGGTAATTATCGATCAACGTCGGCAACACCGACAAAATTATCTCTTTTGATTTTTCAATTATACCCGATGTCGTTGTTGTTCTGTTCGTGCGTAAAACCCCTCCGATGGATAAATATTTAAACAAGCCGTAGTTTAATTCCTTTATATGAGGCTGATATTTAAGGATAAAATAATTTCGTGTTGTTGACCGAAAGCATGTTAATTAAGGGAAATGTCATTATTAAAAAAGGAAAATATTTGAAATACAGATCACAATAAATAAATGCATGAAACAACGATAAGTGTATTTTGCATTTGCTAATAAAGGATCAATCCAATATTCTGGACTGATTGAACTCGTGATATGCGCTAATAACATTATACTGAATTTATTGACGAACGACTGTGTATAATCAATTGCACGTTATTCGACTGTAGAATAATTAAGAACTAAATTTAAAATATGAAAATTGTAATATTTATTTTCAAATATTTGTAAAAAAAATACAATACTAACATATTCGTTGTTAGACTTCTATCGATATACTATCATACATCAGACAAGAGTAACGAAAGTCAGACGAACTAAGAATTCGAAATAAAAATTTCAAACAATGTCAACCTCCACGATAAGCATGACTCGAAAAAGCGACGAAACTCTCGCAAACCTTATTTTAAGAACACCTAAGCTCTTTTTAGACTTTACCTAACGTGATATAAACGATGAAAGAACCAGTGAAGTCTAACTTAACACTTCGTTATCCTAACGATGAAAACGAGTTGTTGTCTTTAAATCTCGTTATGATTAATATCGACTGACATCTGAAATTCTAATGTGCATAGCAGCTCGATCGCAAAACATGTAACTGGCAATCATGGAGGCAAATTGCAAGCGTTCACAGTTCTCCATTAACGCTATTCAAGACATGTCTGAAGCAGGGCATTAATTTCTAATTAACGGCTAACTGATATAGGACATGACCTCTCTCTCTCTCTTTCTCTCTCTCTCTCTCTCTCTCTCTGTTTGTATATGTCCATCAGTGATGCCAGTTCCGTTTCTGTATTCGTGTTGAATTCTGCATGCACACACCACCGCCCGTTATTTGGGCATATGCTTTTATGAATCTTCCGGCGAAGTTCATGCTTCTCTGCATCACACTGGGTTAAAACATGAAAGAAAGGAAGACACCGGCGCTGCTTTTGAAAGTGGCGTAAATACTAATTACTTTCACAGTCGTGGTTATGCGACTGAGGTCGAGGACATCAATCGAGGTACGTACCAAGGACACAGAGAAGAAACGAATGAAAAAAAGTGAAACGACGGTGGAAAGAACTAGCTTTTGCCTTTTCACGCTATAATATATATATATATATATACCTATAAAAGATGTTACAAAAAAGTGGGCGATATTTGTAAGATATGATTCTAGATAATAAAGAAAGTTTGTGTATAAAGATGTCAGTCGAAAAATGTTAGCAGGTGTCGTGGTAATACTTATGGGCGTGTATATATGTATATATATATATGTATATATCTCACCGCAAGTTCCGCCAAGATTCTTATAGAATCCTAACACCAGTTTCGTAAACCAAGGGTTCACTTCGTCTCTTTCTCTACTCCCATTCGAGACATAGTTAGCTGGCCAAATATCTACAGGTTGTTCATTGTCCCGCGTGTGTTGTTCACTACAAACGTGCTGATTTCGTTAGGCGTGTCCCTGGCCAACGGCCAGAACATTTACACCATTCCACGACAGAGAATCTGCAAAAGTTTCCGATTCTGTCGTTTCCAAGTGTTGCACGGAAACACAAACGGTTCCTAAATTGGAATTGGAAATAGACAACGCGGTATACTGATTTACACAAAATGGAGTTTAATAAGTAGCATGAGAACAGAATGTGAATTATTTCTGTTGTGAGCAGAATAGAAGTAATATTTATGGACGAGTGAATAGGAATATTTTATAAAAGAATAGTAATTGCAATATATTTGTTATGAAATAAAAATTGTCAACCAACCAGAAATTTGTAGCTATACGAAGAAATCTTATATGGATGAAAAATTCCTATGCGACCAAAGGAAAGTAGAGAAGTCCTTCCAGGATAGAAGAAAATATTTCGAATATTTTCCTATACATATAACTTTGAGAGATTCAAATACAACAGAAAATTATTTATGGACCTTCGTATATCGAACTCAAAATATTCTCTATTAGTAGGAAACTGCGAAACGTTAATTTGTAAGTATTAAAAAAAAAAAAAATAACGAGAAATACGCAAATTATTAAAATACCAAATGATTTGTAAAAGCTATAAAAGAGCCAAACGTTTGCCATTTCCATTTCATTTAAAATAAAAATATCTAAAATTTATCATAATTTAACAACATATTTAAAGAAAATTCGACAAAGATTTATTATAATTAGAACGAAAATGAACGTGAAATTTAAATCCTTTCCTCGTTGAAAACGCTGTACGATGTCCCAAAAAAATTTTGCGAGTGTACACGTAGAATATATATGTATTTGAAAACATACTCGCGTTGAATTCAGATCTCGTGTTTCGTCCTGCGTGAACTAAATACGCTGTCACTGGCTAAATATAAAAAATATAAAGGGGAAAGTAAAAGGGAAAAATAGTGTAGCATGTAAGGCCAAAGAAAACTGACATGAGCAAGGGTGCTAATTTTCGTTCCTACTTAACTGCATAACTCGACACGTACACGTACAATGAACACTATTCATAATATATGTGGTTTATATACGCTCAATAATGAGACAGGAAATAGGAAGAACCCGACTTTCACAAACTATAACGAATATCGATTGTCAGTGCATTCACCTCAAGTACGATGGTAAAATGATAATTTTATATTATAAAACAAAATTCTTGTACCAAATGAAACACGCAGCAAAACTAAACATCAAACATTTCTTGA
Organism: Bombus vosnesenskii; assembly: GCF_011952255.1. Taxonomy (NCBI): domain Eukaryota; kingdom Metazoa; phylum Arthropoda; class Insecta; order Hymenoptera; family Apidae; genus Bombus; species Bombus vosnesenskii. Next base: position 1,931,834 of record NW_022882923.1, read on the forward strand.
TGATGACATATTTGAGTCAATTTTTTATTTCGCTTTTTTTTATTTGGCCATCAATTGGTTCCTGCAATTTAGCACCAATTGCACCATCTTCTAATATATTACAGTATCAAAAAAGATTATGTAACAATTTCCTAACATGAAAGTATAACAAACAATTAAGTATTTCATTGCAAACGCACTCATTGTTTATTTATCATGTGCGATGGAAATGACAAAAAACAAAAACTTGAACATACAAATTAATACATAAAAATAAATACATAAAAATTTGCTGTACGAATTATTATCGTCCTTTCTTAATTTCTTAACTATTTGTCAAAAATATTTAATACTATATTATTCCGAAATAATTCAGAATGTATATCTCACAATAAAAATATCGAAGAATAATAAATTGTTTTAAACGAACTGAAAATCCAATGTACATATATCGAAAAACGAATACCTTAAAGCGAGCAACTGGTGCCGAACATTTTTCCAGCCTTTCATAAATGGAATTGCTAGATAAACGAGGCAGAAGGTAAACGTTAATTCCGCTAGAAATTTGCAATCATCTAGAAATAAATCAATAAAAGATGGGAGGCAGCGTCTGGCCACATGGATTCTCCGCATGTACCGTTGGGATTTAATAGGTATTACGTGCAATCCGGCCTTAATTCGATAAAACTGATAGCCACCCGCTCCTTGTAGCTCCATCGATGAGCAACGGAAAATAAAAATGCCAGGAGGAAACAACGAGAAACGGTTCGTTCTCTTCAACACGCACGCGGCACAAGGACACCGCAAAGCCAGTGTTTAGATTAATTCCCTGCACTTTTTTTTCTCCCTCCGTGATATTCCCGCAGCGTACCTGACATTCCTACCTATATCCACCTATTCCTATTAGGGATGTAAATGCGGTAATTTTGCAAGGTAATTACTGAGCTCGGCTTGAAAGTAATGCCTTTGAACGAAGGGGACTACCATCGTGGTACCCAGTGCCCACCGTGTTACCCTGAAATTACTGGATGACGCCTGAGAGCACCTTCGTGTTTCCTGAATTAACGCTTCAGCTTTAGTCGAACCGGTTTATCCATCTTTTTTCTTCTTTTTCTTTTCGACTTGAATATGAACATTTGTCTAATTTCCATCTACCTCTCTAAAATCATTTTTACCTTTTCATCGTGAAGATTAAGAAAAATGAAGTTATTCCATTGCTTCACCTGTCATCTGTATTATTCAGAACTCATTACACTTGTTAAGGTGTTAAAATTTAGTTAAACATATAATGTAAATCCTAAATAATTAGCATAATCTTTCATCTGAAAATTTATCATTGCGTACAACATTTCTGTTATTCTTCGAGACATGAGAAAGTATTATATTATAGAAATGCATATTATAGTTTCATAAATGTCACAGAATGCCAGTAATAATATTTTTATAGATACAAGTGATCCAATTTTATCTAATTTTGTTAAATATCACGTCATATTCTCTTATTCCTGATACGATAAGTCGTCTGTGGACTTATAGCTTCAAAGATGCAGTGTAAGATCATTACATATAAAAAAAAGAAATAATAATTCTTCTATTGGAAAATATTCTCCAAGTAATTACAAGCGTATTACGCAAAAAGTAGCGAATAGCAAAATCATTGCAGCACATAATACAATCAAACAGACAAAATAAATGCTTCCGAGATTCAATGATTGTAATTTTGCATTGATGGAAGTGAACAGTACTTTCAGCAGCTCTCACAACGTGAAGATCTCTATTTTACTCTTTTCTTTGATATCTAATGACCTTGCGTTATGATTCATTAAAATTTTCTAAATGACAGCCATTGCACCGACATTGGAAAAAGGAGGCATAACGTATTATTTAAGAAAATTGAAGTAACTTTTCTGATACATTTCCGGAGAAAAAAGTTTATTATCAGCGTATTATAGCATCTTAACGCTATGCAACTTCCAAAACGAATACTTCCTTCGTATCTCTAAAGATAGAAGGGAAAATATTTCAAGTGCACGACGTTATAGCTTTACTCTGTACAAGGATATATTTTATATCGGCGATCAGAGGCTAGCAACGATCAAACAAAAAACTCATGTGTTCCAGCCAAAAGGAAATCGAGACATAAAGCAGCAATCAACGAGCCAAGCCTCGTTAGAACTTAGTCATCAGTTAATTGCGGAAGTGTATAGGCAAGTAGTAAAGTATGCCTGTCTTTCGGTTCGTATTAGATACGTGCTTTAAATACCATATTTAAGTGGGATAAAACTCAATAGTAAAGTACGTCTCGAATAATTAAAACCAATTGTAAAGGAGCATGTTCGATGGCATTACTTATTAACTTGATTAGTCTTAATCATTTGTCTGCATCCTTACGTGCTTCCTATATACATTTCTTCTTAATAGCGTAAATGAAAAACTTAAAATTCGTATGTCGTTATTTTAGAGAATTATAAGAAAACTCAACCCACATTTAGTGGAAACTATAAATTAAAACCTCTCCTCAAAGACTATTTGGAAGAAGATAAAATCCAGAATTATATTATAAAACAGAGGATTTATATTTAATATAGCAGAATTTTATACGCATATAGAATTTTATTCAATTTGCTTTATATATACATAATACATTTTATAACGAGATATAAAATTTATTACTCTGTACAGTAAAATAGAATTATATTATAAAGTTTGATGGAATCCATATTTAATATAGTAAAATTTCCCATAGGTGTTAAATTTCTTTTATCGAAGAAAACAAATTACTCTATAAATTGGTAAATTCCATTGCATCACTAGTAACAATTAAAACGAGAAAAAGCTCTTTCGTTTATTAAAAATAATTCACATATTAACACACGAATAAGAATTCCACCCAAACGTACCACTCAATTTTTAACAATGCATGATTTAGGTACAAATGCTTTTATAGTTAGTGGCGATTTGACAATTAAAGGGTATTCGTGTTATTGTTACGTGGCTGTTATTTACAATCGTGAACAAAGAACGGGACATGAAAAGGAACGCGAGAGCTTGCACCTCTATTGGAGAAAAGTGTAAAAGGTATGGCAATTTCACAATGGTGAACGACCAGGAAATCACTGAGGGCTTCGCCAGAGAATCGATACCGTGTCGGGACGTGAGAAATCCAAACGACTGGCGCCCTACTGCCGCGAAATTGAGTCCATTATCGCTCTGACCAGGTACCCTCCAATACCATCGATATTCGTTTAACGCATCGTTTCCCTGCCAGGAGGGTGACAAACAAGGGTCCTAGCGAGAAATATAAAATTTAGGAAGCGAGGTCAGCGACCAAAAAAAGGAAGAGACCATCCAAACCGCCATGAAGATCGGAATAGAGAGGGAAAGAAAGAAATGGATGATAACCCATGGCTTTCAATTCTACCGCTACTGTGAGAAACTCTTTTTCTTTCTTTCTCCATTTCCATCTCTCTTTTCCTTGTTAGAAAAAGCACTGTGAGCAAATAGAAAGAAAAAAAACTGAGAGAAAAGTAAAGGTACTTCTATGATTAAGGGAAAAACTTTATTCATGAATTCCATCGCATCTATTATACCCGCTCGAATAAAATCTATCCGCGAATGATCCTGCGTCTTACAGGAGCAATTCGTTCCTAGAGAAAATACTGAAATTCCGTAATTGCGCCTGCTTTTTCCAACTACTTTTTCGCCGACTGACTTTGAATAATCGATGCGAAAGTAAATGTTATGCGTACGCATTTCCTGAACGCGTCGCGTCGCCGAGACGAGAAACTGAATAAAAGGAACTGTAATTTACAGAACGAGAGGCGTACTTACATATGCGTTGATACGAGTCAACTTCACCGAGAATAGCAGTAAGAAACATTGGCTCGCTACGTAAGGAAATTGATCAAGGGTTCCTGTTCCGAGAATAACGTCTGAGAAACATTGTAGACCGTTGGAGACGAAGTAGAGGAGAATAAACATCAAGCGGTCAGTTCTCGCACCTTTCATCGTGAATAGCCGAGAGTGGCTTGGCTACGCCTCGAATCCCTCACAGTTCGCGTGTTTTCTCGTAAGTTTACGCGCCATTGGCCGCCAATCTTTAGAATGAAACTGCCGCTGCTGAGTGGATTCTCAACGCGACTTGCTTCGAGAACAAGACGCCAGGAAAAAGTGCGTCGGGTGAACAGTGAAAAAAGGGGGCTTGAAGGGAAGAGAAACGAGAGGAAGACCTCCGAGCGGATGAAATACCCGTATATAACAGTCACGATCCGAGGGCGACGAATAATCACATTTAACATGTCCAACGATACGCGAACAATACACCGACCGTCCTTCATACAGATATATTACACATTGTATTCCATTGGCAACGCCACAGCTATAAACGGCGATATTACCGCATAGCAAGCAGCCTGAAACCTTACAATGCATTTTAGAAACGCACTATGAAGTATGTCATGGAATTGTAAAGTCACGCTATCGTCCAATCTACCTTTCGTAGATACGCTCGCGCTTGTTGCACGCTTACATATTGTCGACGACTAAGTCCTCCGTATGATTGTTCAACACAGACAAATTTGATTCTTTGCTCAACGCGTTATCCTGGTAAAGAAACGATAGGTTGTGCAAAAGTTCTAGGTTCTTATGAAAATAATTTGCTAGAGAGATAAGTACTTGTCCATGTTTGTTGTACGTACTATAAAGTTTCTGAATTTGTGCTAATTCCTTTCAGACTACTTTTACATATCTTTATAGATAAATAGTTATTTAGAACGTTGTATTTAAACAACTCATAACTTCGATTTATTTATTTTGAAATATAATACCTCGTATAATAATTGGAAATACTAGGAAGCTTTTGAAGAAAGAATATTTTAGCCTAGAATAAGAATAATATATGCGTTTCTTACGTCATTTTACAATTTATATCGATTCAATTATTCCGATAAGAATATCGTACAAGTAAATATTTTGCCTACAATAACACGTTAACCGGTACCATTTCTGGTATCATACTCCTCCGAGTATGGAAAATAAGAGGACATCAAAGTGTGATAAAAACCTTGAACAATAACACAGCAGCCTCCACGCTAAATCTTTTTCTCCATCTCAAACCAGCTTATAAACTTCACGATAGTCGTCAGAAGTTATTCTACGACGTCACCGTAGACACGCAATCTTCACGATTTCATCAAAATAACAACATATAATAGCAAAAATACAATTACATATATGGTATCCGAGTCTAAAAGCAATTGATGCTTTTCATAAAAACTACGTATCTACGTGCTCAACGTATACGCATGTCTTTCATCTCAACGCAAGAAGCTCTACTGAACATGTAAAAAACAACAATCATTCAACTGGTGACTTCTTTCCTTTTAACGAGATCTGGCGAAGCAAGCACAAAGAGGAAGATAGTACACGCGAGGAAGATAACCACAAAACTTTCAGTTCCTTACCAATATGAAGAGTCGGTAGGGAACGAAACTAGGACAAACTTTAGATGAGAGAATATTGACATCATCGACGAAAGGAGACAGTATTATTCTTTTGTGAAAGATTATGGAAGCATCCCAGAAGTGTAGCCTATTTCAAGGAGACAAGGGTGGCGTTGAAGATCCTTCGAATGATTTCACGGAACGATTCTGTTGGAATAGTTTTTGCGAATCGTCATTAGCTTTACGATCTCTCGACAACAGATTTACATGAAACGCGGCATAATAGGTCGTCCAGAAAGGTGACGATAAATTTCATATTCTAGTGCAGGCAGATTCACAGACCATCTCGCCTTGGAATAGCTCTGTAATTTAATGCGCGTTTTGCTAAGCATCTGTTTATACACTTCCTAGGACACACTACGGAGCCAATCATATTTTCATAAGGAGAACATAGGAACCTCTCATTATCGTGCTTTCTTAGCCATTTACTCCTTTTTCATGGAAATCTTTCTTTATTCCTCAATGTAGCATGATATATATACAACAATAAATAAAAATAAGGTCTGCTGTTTTAATGTATCCGCATTGTCATAATAATTCGGTAATAATTTATGTGCTTTTACGTGATTTTGTGTGATCATTCGTCTATCGCGATATGTTAATTTATAATTAAAATCTGTCGCAGTATGAAACGATATTGACAATCGATTGATGCGATAAACATTTTGCAATGGTAATATTATTGATAGGTATAAGGATTTTATATTCCGCGAACGAGACACCACGCATTATTATTATAGATATAAATATACAATGGAGAATATCAAATTCAATTTACTTTAGACTGTAATATAAACATTTGAAATATAATGATTCAAAGTAAAAGAAATAGATTCTTAAATTTAATATTATAGAAAAGAAAATTGAAAATTACGAACGAATATTTCTCTATTTATATTTTCGCCATTCTACTTCTGAAATTATTTATTACCCGACTTCGAACAAATTATATTTAAATAATATTCGAACACATATATAAACATAATCTATGTAGCATACGCTATTTGAATACAAAAATTACCACATGGAAAAGAACGAAGTACGTCAACGATGGTTCGATGAGTAAAATACAAGCTACATATTTTTGCAAGATCAGCTGCATGCAAACTTTTCCACTTACCTTTAGCCGGAAGTCATTGACGGTCCACACCCGGCTGGCGTAGTCGTTCGACGCTGCAAGCATCAGCGTTCCCGTAGAATCGAAATCGACGCACATCACCCCAGCGTTACTGCCAATAAGTACTCCTTTACTCTCTGACATACCTGAAACGTAATATTTATCATAAATCTAAATTTGTAACGAATACAGCTTCAAAATACAACTAATTTGAATTATTTGTAATTTATTGCTTCTACATCGATTGTTTCCGATACCATTCGTTCTTCTATCTGCTATTAATCTCTTTTCAAATCATATCTTTTCCTTCCTAACCGATTGAATCGATCAAACTACGAAATTCAATGGAAACAGTGATGGTCATTGAGTGGAATAAAAGAAACGAAGAAAATCGAAATGAATTAAAAATGAAAGATAAAGCGGTATAGAAATGTGGAGAGAAGCAGAAGTCGAAGATTACGAGAGAAGCCGTCGAAGTGACGGGCTAAGCGGATATAACCCGAACAATAAGGACGGATGTTTCATCCAATTTGCAACATGGCGCAGAGATTACATTTAAGCACGTTATAGCACGTGTGATCGTTCGGCCATAGCAAGGAAACGTTTCTAGCGGCGGACAGGACTTTAATAAACGCCTGGTTGTAGCTCGGCCATCCACTAACGCATCGCAAGTAACCTGTTGATTCGTTAACATACTTCATTCAGACAGTGAAGAGAAAAGAACCTTTTGAGAACATGTCGCGATACGCTTCGCCTTGCGCGTCATCTCCTGTTCCTGTTCGCGTGGCACCTGCCTATTTTTGCTTACTCTTCTAATAGTTAGACCATCTTATTATAATAACCTTCAATAAACTTGATAATAGAGCACGATAGAACTCATCACAGAGTAAAACTGGTATGTAATAGCTGCATATAAATGTCATTCTAAGATGTTTTCGAAATTTTTTAATAAAATTAATTATCGTAATAGCGCATGGCGAACACTGATTACATCCTACAGTTGGCTCTTTGTTGTGTGAAAGGGAAATCTCCAAAGCACGTATTCATGAACAAAAGATGGCAACAAAGTTTTAATTGGCCTATTATAGCAAGTTTTAATGAAATTTTAAAGTGACTTTCGTATCGCTTGATTGGCCTGCGTAGCCTCGTTAAAGTAAGGAAATTTGATAGATATTAAGGTGATGCTAAATTACTGTGACAGAATCGTACAACAGCAGGCATTATGATCGATTATTTAAATTTTCAAAGTTTCCAATTTCACATTGGCTTCGAGAGCGGTTAATGCTATCAGGCATCCGTACTGTTTGACATTACCGCGTTTAATTCTGGACTCTTGTGACGTTCAACGAATCCGAGCGATAAACCCAGTGAGACTTGTGACTGAAACGAGAATGGTGTAATAATTTACGCGATCTATTGCAGCTCGTTACAAATTTGAATAATAGGGGGACCACTAAATAGATTATACACATGGGGATCTCGATGTTTGGACGCAATATTTGCGTAGCAGGGGCCGTTCAAAGAATCGTTTACCTTGATTAATCGCTCGTTTATCTGTGACGCGCGTACCGTGACGAACATTTAAATAATAGACGACCGTTCTAATAGTACGATTTTGTTTCACTTAATCACCTTTTGAGATATTCCAAAGCTTCACCTTCCTGTCAGCTCCACCGGTGGCAAGCATCCTCTCGGCGGGAGACCATTTTACGGCATAAACTTCTCCGTCGTGTGCAGTCTGTAAGGGTTATTAAACACTTGACGTATAAATTTTGAAAACTTTTAGGTGCATGCATGGGGCAGTAATTAATAATAACAAGCGTATCGGATTGTAATTATGTTGTCAACTTGGATTACAACAAAGTGTTTAAAGTACAAATTTGTTTCGGGAAGATCATTATCGTTTAATATTTCATAAAACCCTGTGTAAAACCTTATTTACATTACCTATACCGTTTACTAAATCGCGAAGACTTTAAAATTTATAAGGCTGCTACTTTTTATAAGAAACTTCTATCTAAAGTAGTTACTAATATATAAAATACACTCTTTTTTCTTTTGAAAATGCTGACGAAATGGCGGAAATACTTAAAAATATTGAACATTTGAAAACTAACGAAGCTAATATTATTTAACTATGAATTTCATTATCATTGCTTTCATTAATAGAAATTTTTCTATCATTAATAGCAATGTCCAATGAATGTAATATTCGATAAACAGGTCGTAGAATATGAAAAAATATAAAATATAATCCTACTAATAGCAAAATGCATTACATTTATAAATATCGAAATAAATGTATAATATGTTTCATGCACAAATCGCGCATTCTATCAATTTCATTGTATATAAATATAATAATATATTCCATGTAAAATGCTTTAGTATTGAAAATATGTAACTAAATACAACACATTAAACTTCGATACTATTTATATAATAGACAGTCCATACTCGTTAAAACTAAATGCAAAATGGTTCAAAAATTCATACAATTTTTATTAGAACAAATTGTATTGATGAACTATGATTTGCGAATTACACTGTGTGTTCTCATTTAAAATCGTAGTATAAATGGTATTAAAGTAAAGCATATAGATACATTACAAAACAGTTTTAATATCCACATCATTTTTCCCCTTTTAAATAATATAATAATTCAAATTGTAGTTTTTACTGTACTATATACTAACACCTTGATATATTTTTAAATAGAGAACAAACATACTTAACTAACTTAAATAACATGACATTGTAATATATTTAACCTGTCTATACTATAAATAATACATATTTCTTACATATACCCAAATAGAATATAACAAAAAATACTTTACGTGATTGTAAACACCGCTAAAATACATAATCGTATAATAACACGTACATGAATATTCTAGTAACATAACATGCATAAATGAGAAATACAAGTTCCATAAACAGTAATAATATATGTATTCAATAACTAAGTATATTCCCATTAAGTAGCTTATTGTTCTAGACACACGGAACTAACTTAAACCAATCGATATTATCCTGATACCTAATTTTAGTAAATATAGTGATAGATATTCTTTCTATGAAATCACATTGTTATATAGAAAAAACTTATTAACACTGTCAGAATAACTATTTGTAAAAGATCCATATAAATACATATATCTGCTCTACCTATTTTTGAAAGAAATTAGACCTTTTAACAGCTAATCTGCTTATAAAAAGTAATAAAAATAGTGTATTTATTTTTCGTTGATTTGTAGATACATAATATGTGGATAAATTATATCTATATAAGACATGTAAATTCATTAAACGAAAACGAATGTTGCATATGCACGTCAATATGACAATATTTTCTAATTAAAAAATGGTATGCAATTAATATCAACTTAGTTTCTTTTTTAAGAAAAGAAAAAAACAATTTTTTTTAATAAAAATTTTTTAAATCTTGATAAGGTTGCAAAGAATAAATGACGTAAGTTTGTATTATAAATAATTCTTCTCTCTATAAAAATATATATATTTATATATATATAAATATATGTCATATCTTTTTAAAAAATACTTTAAATATTCGATTTATAAATGTACCACGTATTCAAATCATTTCTGATGCATTATGTGGTTCCAATTCTTTTTCAATAATCTAAGAATGTTTAATTGGACATTTAAAATCATTGTATGATTATTAATAATATTAATGCAGGAGTAACATGAAAACAGAATGCTCGTGTAATTGTTCGTGACATAAATTTTGCAAATATCAAGCATCGAGTTTGCATCCAACAACTTTCTTATTTTGTCATACAAAACATGCATTTTCGTGTTACAACGAATTAATAAACATTTGTACTAGAATTTCCACAGTAATAGCGTAATATAAAGTATTTCATAAATTAAAGTTTTGTCAACGTACAAACGTGACGGATACTTTTGTTGGAACCGCAGTAGGAAGACCAGAGATTCCTTCTTTTAAACTGGATCTATCGGGACTAACAGGTCGTGTGTCGCGAGCCGCATCTTCCAACTCTTTCTGCACTTTTGCTTGCCTTTTTCTGAAAAAATATATAAACATGCCCACGATTTAATAATGATTCAATAACTATTAGAAATAAAATATTCTTGCATATAAATACCCAAAGATATCGGAAAGTTGCCCTTTCTCTTTGATCGCTGTATTGTTATGTTTCATGCAAGGTAAAACAATTAGTAAAACCAACGTTTCGCTGTTGTTATTTCTTCATATTAACAATAAATCTCCCAATTAATTGTTATTTTAAACGTTTATCTTATTATTTTTATTATTTACATTAGTTATATTTATTTGTATTTAATAATTATTAAGTTTACGTATTTATTTAGTAAAACATATGTTTCAGCATAATTGCTTTTTTTTCATTCTCTTCATTTATTTTAAATTCACTCGCTCACTTTACTTTTTTATATTAATTTGTATTATAATAATACATATATAATAAACATGAACACAAAAGCGAAAACAAACGAAAAGTATGGACATATGCGAACGTATGATATGATCAGCTTCCTTTAAGAAACGACCCAAAGCTGTATTGAGCTATAAGCATAATTTTTGTCACGTCACTTGCACAAACTTACCCAAATTTTGATATGGTTTGCATCAAAAAGGCTGTGGGACTGGAAAAACTCTCACTGAAAATAAAATGTCAAGCATTGTGAAGTGCTAATGTAATTGCTACAATGATGGTATCTTGACGTACCCCTTCATTCTCTCGCTCTGTGGAAAGTTTAATATTTTGCATACTATCTTAAATGATTTGTAAATATTTGTAACCGACTCAAATGTTAGTTTTAATAAAATCTCATAATTTTTAATTAAACGTATTAAAATGTATTGTATCAAGAAAATATAATCAATTATTCAAACATAATCTACATTAAATTCAAGAAATTGACATGTAGTGTATAATAATGTATCAAAAAACATTTCAAAATATCCAAAGTCAAAAGAGATATGTATTTTTACACTTACTGGTCATAAAATCATAGAATTTGAAAATTCAGTTAACTGCAATAATCTTATCAAAAATAAAATTTAAATATAGCAAAAGATTACCCTGTACATATATTTTTCTTGTTCTATTAATTGAAAATACTGCTGTCACAATGTGAATTCTTTTTGTTCCAAATTTAAAAAAACTTCTCACTTTAAAAATACATATATGATACAAATGCATTATTTTGAAGTGATAAAAAACAATGTTAAAGAAAATATTCTATGTACCTACAATAGATAGTGAAAATGGAATATGTGAACTTTATTAAACCGTTAATAACAAAATACTTTCAAATTAGTATAGTACCATCATGCTAACAAAATTAATAATTCCAAATTTCGTGCATATGGCATTCGTAAATTTAAAACTATTGATAGAGAACATAATTGCTAAAAGGTATCAAAATTATATGCAAAACTTTCTATGATAATGTAGCAAAATGTAAAATTTGTCTTGATTTATTAGTATAAAATATCTTCTTAGATTATTAATTTAATTTTAGTATTATTAATATATATTATGTATGTAATGAAAACAAATGTAAGAAACGATGAAAGAAACTATAATTGTATTACGATATTCTGCGACAGAATTTTTGTTTCCTTATCATAATATAAAAAATCTGTTTCATTTATATATTTTATATAGTTGTATATTATATAGATGAAGCATACTGATAAAGTTATTTTAAAGCACGAAGTACAAATGTAACTTCATGTATGTACTACACGCTGATAACTGGGCGTATGTATGGGTCTATAAGATTGAAAAATTTAAAAATTATACATATGCATATATAAATGTGTTTTATAAATATTAAATGCTTATTTCCTTTTTTCTATATTCATTTGGATAATTCTTGAAAAGACACAAGTTTATTATATCTAATAGATATTATCTATTCAAAATGTGAGAGTTTTTGCCGACAGACGGTACATAACATCGTATGCGATCGATAGCATATTTGCTATGATTTTTATTCATTGCTACTGCAAGATATGTACAAAATGAAGCTTATGACATATTAGAATAGTTACAAAAAATTTAAGAATTCTACGATTTATTCCAGATATCTGAAGGATAATGTCTTATTGAATTCTGAATAAAATAATTCCCTATTTAGCTTATTTTAAACACAAAAATATGTATGTAGTATAATATGCCAAACACATTACATGTATTTTAGTATCTCCAGAATGCGATTAACATATCAATTACAGGTAAATTATCACAATAATGAAAATATTTTATCACTAAGAAATAAAATGTCAGTAATTCTCAAATGCAAACAAAATCTATCTATAAAAAATATAATTAGCCTAATATTCTTTCTTATTTAATGAAATGACTATACTATTAAAATCCTCTGTATTAGTACGAATCATACGAATTTTGGATGATGAGAATGGATGATGTAAATATATATATATATGTTTTTTATGCAATAAAATTTGAAATTTATGGATAGTAATATTTAATTAAAGAGCTTCCAATTAAGAAAAGATTATAAATCCTACATATTATATTAAAATACACAAACTGCAGCAATTAGTCAAGCATTTAAGGATAAATTATGAAAGAAAATATACAATAAGCAAATAGAAGAGATCTAATCTATGCAAAATATAGCAATAAAAGATTAAAGATACAATAAAGATATATTGGAAATGATACAACCTTTGCATGAACATATGGTTTCAGAAAACATATGATACATACAATGAGTTATTATTTACAAAAATATACTAATTGTAATTATGTTACAATTAGATCAAAAGCCATCACATTTTCTATTTAACAATACAAGATATGTGCAAGGAAACGATAATAATCTTACACAAAAATTTAAATTACTTGCTTTATATAAACAAAAAATTAATAGAAGGAGAAAGGACAATTAATAAGGACAAAACGCCAGCAAAAAAGAGATAAATATGGTACTTACTTCAGAAAATTGTCGTTTTCTTCATTTACTTTCTCTGCATCTCGTGTTTTGTACTTAATCAAACGTTCTATTAATTGGCGATTTTCTTCCTATAAATATTAAAAATATATTAGCATTTACAAATATAAATATATATTATGATCAAACATAAATCATACAAATTATGATATTAGCGAAAAATATTTTACATTGCATGTTATATTATAAATACCTGTGTTTTTCTAAGTTTTTCTTCTAAAGATGCAAAAGCAAGTTGCAAGGCTTGATGCTCATCCTTTAACATTTGATTAATACTTTCTAGCTCTCTTTCTCTGCTAAGAGATTTTGATACTTCTAAACGTAAATTGGCATTGAGCTCCATACTTTCTACCACACTAAATTTTACAAATATTATGAAATTAATTATTGAAACGTATAATACATATATGATTGGAAGAATTTGCAATTCTGTTAATGAAAAAAGACATACATACCTCGCTTCCTTGATTTGAAGCTCCTTCAACATTTCCTGCAATTTGTTATTAAGATCTACTATTTGTTGCGTATGTTCTCCTTTTCTTTTATGTAATGTTGCTAATTCTTCTGCTTGCTTTAAAAGACGAGCTTCAAGATCAGCATTTACACTTAAACCAGGAGTTCCACTAGCTGCTTCTCGGCGTAGAGTTTCATTTGCTACGGTTAGTTGTATATTTTCTCCACGTAATGTGTTTGCACTTTCAAACAATCTGTTATCTATAAAATAAAGATAGTATTGCATATCTATTAATTCAAAGAATGATATATGTACATTTCAATGGATATTAAAAAGATTGTAGCACATCAAGTCAAAATATAATAATAATAACAAGTTGATAATATATCACTTAAATTTTTGTAACTAACTATATTAAGAATTACATGAAAAGAAATCTTACGTAAACTAATAAGATCTAAGAAACAATATGTTTGTTTCTTGTTCCTTTCTTGCAATTGTAAAATTAGATCTTTCCTCCAATTACTATCTTCCCTAGAATGTGACGATACACCTGATTCACTCGCAGCCATTTTCAGTGCATGAAATATCTCTTTACTATTGTTGTGATGTAAATTATTTGTCTTTTCTTATCAAAGTTGTATAAAAAACATTACATCAAGCAGAACAGTTGGTAGATATTTTGGCAACCTTCGACATACACTGCTTTATCACAAAAAATTTATCTTAGACTAGTAATGTTTCATTTGAACATTAATCACCATTAACATCGAAAAACGTCTTACTAATCACATGACATTCAAATTTACCACGAATATTTTTAATTATGAAAATAGCTATTCTAACCTAAGTATACCAAACACTACACTGCTACCCTGAAATTGCCGGTTATTCGAAATGTCGATATGGGTGCTCTGCGAGATTTCGATACTTCAGTATTTGAATTTCAAACACAATTTCACTGAAGTCGGTAACAAATGATAAAATATTTTGCTGCAACTTCTATTCAGTAATCAATTACGTCATATATAAGTAGCATAGATAAATTAGAATAAACGCCTATTATTTATTCACAATTAAAATGGGATATATTTGAATATGAACAAAGTAAACTAATGTGCGGCAGATGATGAAACAGTTCGCTGCATCGCGTTTTGTTCAGCTGATATCACATGCCATTTATCTAGGTTTGATATTTGTCTTCTTCAAAATCTTTCTTAAAAACAAAATTCTTAAAAACAAATTGTTCAATTTATTTTAAAACAAAATATTCATTACTCTATGTTTAATTTGCATTTTGGATTCATCATTTTTAAACCAATATTTATATTATATTAATTACTATTGACTAGCATATCTTTTAGTAGAATAGCAATCAAAATTGAAATGTAGAAACAAATATCTTTGGCTTGTCTTCCACGTTCGAAAAGTTTTGTTACTATGAAATACAGGAAAAGGAACGAACGATGTCACGAAAAAAAGTCAAATAAAGATACGGTTAATAAATTGGAATTAACTAACAGGTATAAATATTTCTTTTAAATTATATGTAATTTTATATTAATTGATTGTTAAGCGCCAAGAATTGTTTAAAAATAAAAGAAAGTTTGGATAACTCAATCATAGAAATAGTAATCAAATAATTAGAAGGCGTCAAAGAAATCATGTCAATAACCGACGTCAACCTGGTCCAATGCAATATGTATTTTATGCCATACTTAATACCGATTTGCATATGAATCGAGGAACAGCAGCGGCAAATGTAAGCGTGATATAAATATAAATTATTTAATAATTGCCACAAAATAACTTTTAAAATATACATACTTAATTTAAATAATGTAAATTATACTAATTAATTTTAGATAGCAGTTGGTTTAATGCTCCTTTATAATATAATAGACACTGACCAGGTGAAATGTCAATATATTGATAGCTGGACAAAGAATGGGTATTATATGCTATACTAATTTTTCTATATTGATGATTGTCTGTAGCAATCTATGATATTGATTTTATATTTAACTTTTAACTTCTCTTGCAAATAAGAAGAAAGATAAACGTGATACATAATTCATCTAATCTATTATGTAAAAACAGACAAAGAATAGTAATCTTGAAGGGATATGACCACAGACATTTGAAATACCTCCAACAGGAAGTAAAATTTATAGCACTCGGAACGTACGCAGTTCGACAAAGGTGGGGACGGAATAAAGCAATCATAGTATTAACTGTTTTTGGACAAAAAGAAGATTTGGAAGATGTTTTCGAAGGATTAACATATTTACGATAGTAAAAGTTAGTAAAAAATAAACCCATAATTTTGAATACCAATAAATAAAGTTCTTCCTTTAACTCGTCATATGTATAAATGCATGATATTCTACTTTTATCACTGGCAAAGTGGTATGTAATATCAGTTAAACAAAACGTACTTGCAGCTCTATAATCTATATTAATTTATAATCGACAATCTATAATCAGATATGTTACGACCGTTCGCGGAGAGACGCGGTCGCGAGGAAAACGCGTCAGCGAGAGGCGTAAATTCTCGCTACGATTCGGTGAATCGACGCCGCGAAGTAGTCGTTCCCCTGTTTCGGTTAAGATAACAGAGGTGGTTAAATGAATATGACACAGTAGTAAGTTATATTTCAACAACTTATAACGAAGGCAGTTACACTGGTGCGTATGTACGAGATGAATGAGTGACTGTCTGCGGGTGTGTATCCCCGGTGTGTCTAGCGCACGGGACCATCGGATTTGTTGGTGACGATTTTAGTCAGGAGAGTGAGGGAATAGGCTTCGTTGTTAATTGTTTAAACGAAGGGTCCTAACCGCCCTCGAGAGAAAGTGGTTAGTGGGAGGAAAGTTGCAGCGTACGTGAGAAAAACTAACTTTCCCTTGTCCAGCCGTGGTGAACAATAGTCTTTAGAAATTCTTCGGAAATAGACGTTTGTTTGGTTTGAAGGACCTTTACTAGGAAATCTATGAGATTTATGGAAGGTACTTGAGGCTATTGAGAGTACGCAGTGAGTATCCGAAGACATGTGATTGCCATCTTGCCCGCGGTGTGTGGCCTCGGCTAGGTAGAGTGTTACGCGACGTAACAACATACAAGGTACAGATTCCATGTATAATAGCGATTTGAAATAAAACTAAAGTCTTGTATGAAATTACAAATAAAGTGTATGGCAGAATGTCCTATGATCAGAAATGAACTATAGAATTTTATACTACTACAATATCTCATAAAGCATTACTTCATTACGCACTAGTGCAATTATTATTTTAATTACTTATGTTGCTTTATTTAGCGACGCGTTACATCTGCTATACAGATATATGTACGTATATGCATATGTACATATACGTATATATATACTTAACTGTAGTGATGTAGTGTGGAAGAAAAAGAATGATTAAGTGAATTTGATTATCATTCCTACTAATTGGAATAAAAATATAAAAATAATATAATGTTCATGCCATTGATAATTTCGAAAATGAAATTATTTATGTGGTTAGAGCGTTAAAAAGTTAACAGCACATTAGGTTATCTTGAAAATCACTGTTTCAACCGACGTTTATATAGATTATGCATAGACGCGTACTATAGATGCATGGAATTTTTTATTTTCTCTGCAATAATAATGTGCAATTTTATAGTTCTACACAAATCTTTATAAATCGTGGAACACGAAAAATTATTTCATGTTACATCTAAAATGAGTTATTATTCGTGCTATCTCTTTACAAATTATATGCTCCTAATACGAAATCGCAAAATTGTCTGAAAATTCTATCAATATCTAAGAATTTGTAGTAATATCAATGATTTTGTACCAGGAGAATATAATTCATAAAGAAGTGGCAGGATGAAATACCTACTTAAGTTATCCTACTAATCTGTTTTACCGATTTCTAGGTTTGCAGAAATTTTGTACTAATGTTTTAAAGCTTTGCACTTACTTATGCATACTTACCTCAGAGAATAGGGTGTGGGTATTGGATACAGATTGGGTATCGATTAGGCACGGATTGGACACGGATTGGACACGGACTGAACACGAATTAGGCACGAATTAGACATGAATTAGGCACAAATCAGGCGCGATTTGGGCACGGATTGAGCACCGGGTCTTAAGAAGATTCTGTGAAAAGTATAAAAATTATATTTTAAAATTTGATCGTGAGTAATTAATTAGATTGTGAATCACTAATAGTTTCTTTGATCTTTCACTAACAGGACACAGATGGATCCTGGCAGACTCGAACGCCACTTATTTATATTAAAACAAGTGCCTGTTTAAAAAATACATTATCTACATATGCATGTAACAAGCACATATTTTAACAAGCATATATTATTAAAAAAAAAAAAAAAGAAAAGAACGAGTCACAGTTCATTTACTTAGCTATTTAATGTAGCGAAGGCAACTGAAGCTTTGGATCTGATCCTTTCGACATTTGCTCGGAGACTGGCTGAAACTGATCAACGGTTCAATGTCGAGGAATGTTTAGATTATCGGCACATGGTCCGTCGCGATTATTGACAACTGACACGGGTCCTCGAGAAAGGTTTCCACGTTTATCGCGTACAATATAAATAAAATGTGTAATATCTAACTAAAATGTCCTTAGAGATCTAAAAGAACATACCATTCTATTTTTGGAGATTTAATTGCGGATATGTAATATTATTACATACAATTCACTTGCCAATTAACGTCAAATTGAAAATCACTGTAAGAAACAATTCAGACAAGTGTCAGTCTTCCTCTATCACACCCGCTTCATACCAGCATTAGCTCCGCCCTCAAACGCCCGGTTATTTTAAAAATTGCTTCGCAATAATTCAGGTACGTGAACTAGATTTAATTCGAACATTTTCGTGAACTTCGATACTTTATATTTTGAGTGAACTGAGGTGCCAGACATTCAAATGAAGTTTAAGTCTATCGAAGCCAGCCGATATTCTTTATTCTTTATTGAATTGCGAGTAATTGACGCGTACCTCATGATAATTGAATTGAATATAATTTCTCTATTCGCCATATCAAATCCCAAAGAGCATAAGAAATACTCTGATTTTGTTCTAGTCGGTATTTCAGAATCCGAGAAACAAAGTTCCAATTTGATATCACGTCGAACGTCTGTCCTTAGTCAATGATATAACTGAAGTTCATATAATAACAGCTTAATGATTCTGTTTATTATATACGTTTTCTCGTTCATATAATAATAATTTACATTCAAATAAATTAATTTTGTTCAAATAAACGGAACACATTCAAACGAACTAATCGTACTCGACATAATATTATATGTGTAATAAAACCTTCAAATGGTCGGTATTACAGAATGTGTGGCGTGGTCACAGATGAGATGTATGTACCGTAGATATGACGCAAAGTGCATCTTTATCGCTTTCTACAATTGAGTTATATTATAGACGTATAGTTGAACTTTAACCAATGCCCATATAATATCAGCACAGATGTGTATTTAGGCGATGATCCTATATTTTCAAAATTGAGTTCCTTCGATGGATTGCAGGATTTATCATTGGAGTAATTTTGGATGTCGGTATCTCATGTGCCTGGTTGAACATCAACGAATATTGCAGATATGCTCGATTGTAGCGTTGCATACGATTGGCGAATATTGCAGTCGAGGGGGAAGAAACAAAAAACAGAACTGTTAAAGCGCCAAAGGTTGCACGCGAAGCGGCGCCACGCCCGCCCCACCATATGGGACTTTTATTCAGAGGGGTCAGAGGGGAGGCAGTTGGTCGGCGCAGTCGCTCGCCGCGTTTTATGCAACCAGTCTTGCTTCGGAGCGAGTGAGTCTACTCCAGCCTTTGACAGACGAGGAAAGTGTGTGTAGTGACATCGGTGTCTGTCTGGTCGCTTCTCGCTGATCGCTCTTGTTAATTGCACGACCGACTGTTCCGTCGAGACAACCGATTCGGCTAGATCCGGTTTTCTTCGTAGTTGAGTCAGGACACGATCGTGTAAACGTCCGTATTACGTATATTTTCGTCAGTTGTGTATACTGTCTTTGCCGGCAACAGCAAGGCAAGGTTTAAAGGCGGTGTCGGTTGTGTATTCGGCACCCTTGGCCATCGTGCAAAATTTCACCTACTGTCTACTAATATAGCTGAGAGGTATACGGGTTGCGGACTCGCGTGTACCGATCGGAGTGCCAGTGCGACGACAATCGGGCGTGCTAACACGGGTGTATTATCCACAGCTGTGTACATATATTATATGTGTGTATGTGCGTAACGTGCGCGTAGAGGAAAACGAATTGGCCGCTATCGGTGGAAAGAAAGGGATAGAACACGAGAAGAGGGTGGGAGAACGAAGGCGGCCGTGAATCCACTATACGCGGCTACGTTCACGCCGCCGCGTATTTCACACGGCACGACACGAAACAACAGCACACCGTCGGCCCAGGCCTACTGAGGAGAGAAACGAAGCGTATCTGAATACCGAACGAATTATTACGAATTCGTATAGCATTGACGCGCCTTTTGGCGCGTATAGCCTCCTCATTCGGTCGACTTCTTCGACCTCCCCGTTGCTACTATGGCGGACGACGAAGTTCTCTTCGACGAAGTTTACGAGCTCTGCGAGATTATCGGCAAGTGAGTAACGAATTCGTGAGAAAGAATGAGACAGCTGCGCTAGTACTATGTAGTATGAGTCATGACTAGGGAGAGGGAGCAAGTGTCAAAATGCGAAACAATTCAAAGGAAAGGGTGAAAGAGATATAAGATACTATACTTTGACAGGCGAACGATACGGGAATGCCTATGTTACACGTTAATTCTTTGATATGCGTACCGTGTGTATAGCATAGGTTATGCGTGTTCGTATTGAATCTGGGGACAGTTGCGCGCGCGTAAGCATGTACCGCGTGTAGAAACGATGACGTATATTTGTTGACTCAAAAGGGGCGAATGGGTAAGTAACAATGCAAATGCAAGGAAAAGGTGCGTGTTGAATAAGAAGTCTGGTCTACGTGCCTATTCATGCAAGTTTTATTTCAAGTCTTTATAGGTTGTCTCTAGCAACGTGACCCACCCTTTCGATGAAAACCCATGAACCATACTTTTACCTTTAAACTTGAATATCGTATGCGCAAGAAATAAAATGCTGTCCTTATATTTTATTGATGTTCTCACTAGCAGTTAATCGTTCATATAAATATTTTAACAATGCGGTTACATGGTACGCCCAATGTTCTGTTTATAAGTGGGTAGTATTTAGCAGTTACGAAGAAAGGCGAATTTTAAACTACATCTAATAATAGAAAACAAGTATTTTATATTGCGTACTTTTGAAAGTTTCATTCTATGAATGGAAAGTAACGTAATAACACCTTATCATCGTATCAGTTGTATAAGTGCGCACTCTGAAATGCTACTGATAAAAATACCAGTGTAACGATACAACTAATACATGAATATCATACATTAATATTTGTATACGTTTTTTCTAGTGAAAAAACTGATGTGATTGATTTTCTAGTGAAATAACTGATACAGTATTTTTCTAAGAGTGATAAATATAGGATAAAAAATTTAGCAGTTAGTTCTCATTTCTTCAAATTTTATAACTTTTTAAAAACATAAAATTTCGAGATTTGTATAAAACAAAACCTTCAGAAGAATAACTTTTGCAATATCTGTTTATCTTTGTATTCTTTTACGATATAAACTTTTTATTTTATATTGCAGAGTTTATAGTATTCGTTACAAAGTGAAAGTAAAAAATTTATAGATTGTCTGATTTTGTACATTTTGTTTTTTTATAATTTACAACATATTGGAAATTAACTTTTTAATGATGAAAAAGTGAAAAACAAAATATTATAGATAGTTATTTCTTTGTATGTAAACAGAGATTCATTGTCGTTAAGTGTGAAAAAGTGATTTTGATATATTTCCTATATTTTTTATTCTAAAAATTAAAGTAGGCTCTTAGTATATTAAACCTTTATTAAAACATTTATGTTAAGAATAAAATCTTAAGGAAAAAAGATGTAAATTGTTTATATAATGAAACAATGAAAAATAGTAAGTTATGTCGGAGGAAAGAAATAGAAACAAATGTGATTCTGATATTTGCAATTCACATTCATCTGTCCGTACATAACAATTTATAATTCACGTACATAGCATCTGTCCCTGCTTTGATAAAATTTTCATTTTGTAATCGACGCTTTGTATTACACAGTATCATTCACAATTTTTTATTTCAGTGCTTGAAATTACGCAGTTTTGTCTCAATGAAATGTAACAAAAGCAAAAGGGCATAAAACGAGCTCAGTAATAAAATACGAACCTACATAGAACTGCGCATTGCCCTGAAACTTCATATTATTTTTCAAATGTGATATACTGAATCATATATAGGCTACGAGCAATACTGTCACATGTTTATAGATAACACGTTAGTTTCAACTTCACTCTCGTTCGATGGAACATTTCAAGAGCTTCAGATCGTGTAAAATCCTGTGACGAACATGCTATTTCGAAATCCTCGTTACATGACCATAAACCCTCTAAGAAGTAAATTCACATTAACTTCCATTAATTCCCTTTGCTTTCTTTTTCTTTTCCGTAGCACATGAATTTTAATGTTGATTAAAAATTCGATTTATCCGAGTGAGCACTTCGACGAAAAAAAATTGGAATTTCAAGAGCTTCAACTGGCGTAAAATTCCGTGATGAACGCGTTATTTTGAATTTCTTGTTGCACGACCACTAGTCTTCTAACGCTAACTATTATAAATTTGAGTGAACTTCCATCTATCGCTTATTATAATTTCATTTCTCATTTCTTCTGACTGTATGCGAATTTTAATGTTTATTAAAAGTCCAATTTATTTGAGTGAATGCATTGACGAGAAGAAATTGGAAATGTGTATCTGAGAGGCAGGGAGAGGGAAAAAAAGCGTGGAAACGTTGCAGCACATACGTTTCCCTGGGCTCGATCGAGCGACCCCGGAAGAGAAGAGTTCCAATAAATACACGAAATTGCAGTAGCAAGCCTTAACGCTGGCACATACCAGGTAAAATGCAACTTGGCCAACACTTCTTTTACGATGCTCGCCCTACTTTTCATCCCCCTCGTAACTCAGTCGTCGAGGGTCGTGCATACAACGGCTCTGTCTACATGTTTTCTGAGAAGTTAGAGTAAATTCTTGATGATGGAATTTGCCCTTGAACTTAATTGCAGCCGGTTGTCCAGCGTGTTGGACTTAGGAAGTAGCGGAAGCAATCGTTATCATACATTTCTCTTGATGCGTTTGATATGGCACGTATGCTTTTTCTTCAATGGATTTGTTGGTTGAGCAAATATCAAGCTCAAACGATCAAGTTCAATGTAATGAGATACTGAACAAGGAAAAGATTGAGGTCGAAGTGGTCGGTACGCGATAGGAATTGTATACGAGAGAACACGCACTCTTGGGAACATTATATTTATATTTCGGAAATTTCTATATTTGTAGTATAATGGAGAGACTGCGCAATGTTGTAGCGTTATTTTTTCAGTTTCATGCGATTTTTAAAAACAGTACCAAATTGTATATCGTCGAAAATATTATTTAGTATTTGCAATATTTTCTAATATTTTAACATACTGGAAGTTTAATTTGCTTTGTAAAAATCAAGAAATATAGTGAAGTTATACGTGGAATACATGGAATATGATTGTTAAATACCATATTTTATCATTATTAATTCCATGAATGCTCCGTTTTATTTAATAAGCTTCTTGTGATATCAAACGATACTCTATATGTAATATTACGTTACATAATTTTGCAGAATTATTTTTTACAATGTCTTTGCACAGAGATATTTCTCTTACGTAAATCTTTCTGTATAGCGATACAATAGGTTGTATTAAAATATTTTCTACGTTACAAGTACATATGTACTTAAAATTTGTGCATTGTGCATTCATCACAGAGCGCACCTTCGAGCGCTCTATAAATACAAAGCCGTTTTAATGGGTTTTCCCTTCTAAAGGATTATTTGTATCAAGCAGTTTCCTCCCCAAAGTGCAAATTTCTCGCTAAAGTTTCTCATCATTTGGGTTATCCGAATAGATACTCTACATAAGTTCTATAATTATATCTAAAAGCAAAGTAGAACAGCAAAGATTATAGAATTTCGATCCAAAACAATTAATTTTTTCCATTATGTTATCACATATCAAATTATTTATTTTTCTATTGAAAAAAGATTTTTAAAGTTATATCAAAAAATTCGAAAAAATTATTCATTTCGATTTTTAACTTCTATTTCTAGAAATATCTTTTGCTAGTATCAGCTTAAAGCACATCATATTTACAAAAATGTGTTAGATGCCATTTTATGAAAATCTAAGATAAGATATAAGTAATTAATTTTTGTCTACAAAAAATTATTTATTAAGTGTAACTTTTCAAGGAATCTGTCTGGCCTTCTTATTTGTTCTTTTTATGTACATTATACGAGTAATTTATTTAGTACCATAGCAATAGATGCACTATTCGTTTCTTACATGTATGTAGCTCTTTGGCATATCGCCAATTGTTACCGATGATGTGAAGTTGGATTCTGCTTAATAGAAACGAAGTGTCATCGATCCTAATGAATCGCGTCTAAAATGGAACGATACAAAGTCGACATTAGCTAAATGTTTGCGAAATGTTTTTGTCGCAATATATTTTGTGCTCTACATTTTCTAAATGTATCTTAAATAACAAAATTTATATATATCTTCTTATTTATTACGTTATTAAATATATATTGTTAATATTACATTATTATTACTTCTTTGAAATACAATGTAATTATAGAAAGAAGTAGAGTAAAAACCATAGTTTAACAAACAAGATGCGAAAAACACAAAATTCTTTTAAAATTCTGGTGTTAATATCCAATAAAGTGTCAGAAATGCATCTGAGATCAACTTGCTAGGAAGTTTTTGCTTGATATTGGTCAAGTATTTCCCTTTTAAGCACTCATACCCTTCCTGTTGATATATCGTGAGTCCAATATAGTTCCATTAAAATATCGACCACATCCGACTTCGATAGCCTGGGAATTGATGCTTGAAGATTATAACAGACCAGAACGAGATTTCCCAAGTGATGTCGCATTAATATCATTGCTGTCAATCTGTTCTTGAATGCATGTTTTAAAATAAATAGTCGTCTAAGATAATCGACGGTACAAAATAGTGGTCGAATTTCATGAATTTCTTAAGTACTATGCATCCTACAGAGATTTTCTAAAGAGTTTAAGGATAAATAATCGACTTGCCCTTTGCCATTACCATCTTTGAACAGGATATTGATTGTATGCTGGTTTACCATTATCCGCTGTGGTCATTAGCCCATGAATGACTGTATAAACTTCGATGTCCTAAGAATAGTTTAGAACGAAACTTCTATGTTCACCTCTCTATCTACCTCCATTGACGGTATTCCATTGAGGAACAGCATTTAAGTACGAGCAGCTAGCGTTATATTGGACATTATATAGCTACGTTTGATCGACATGGTCAAAAAAGAAAGAAACTATATTCTAAATTAGTACAACTTCTTATGATATCTGAGAATTAAAAAAATTGCAGTAATAGTTGCAATTCCTTGAAGTTTAGAATTGCTACATAACTTAGATTTAGTTTAGACAAAATTGTGTTGCATTGTCTTTTTTTCTTTTTTTTTATTTAGTCGAAACGTATGATTTAATGACACAACGATGGTTGTAGTTATATCTGACCCAGTTTTTTGTGAGAGGATACCTATATTAATGAAAAGTTGCAAATATTTCGTGTATTCGGAGCAACTGTCCGTGAGTGAAACGCTGAAAGTGGTTTTCTTTGTTTCCGTACGTTATAAATAGAGGATATAACGGGTATTTGTGGAAAGCAATCGTATTTATCGCGGATCTCATACATGGTATCAATTCCCCGAGGATTTTTATTCTAAAATATTGATAGGTTCCGATGACTGGTCGGTGTGAACAGTTTTAAATTACCGTAATTCTTATACCTATACTGTGTTTATAACTATCTTTACTAGAGCTACGTGATGAATACGTTTTTAAAAAATATATAAAGTTGTTGATTTATTATTTCCCCAAACAAGCCTGAGATAAAATGTTATTAACGATCAGAATTGAAATGCAAATGACTGTAATCCATCCTTGGAATCATTAAATTTGTCAGAACGTGTCAAATATGTAAATAAATTCAGTACAAATAATTTCAGCAAATGTTTGTTGTTATTGATATATGTAAATGAATTCTGCGATACTTTCTATTCAAATTGATAGATCATATTTTCTTATGCAAACAGATTTATAATCTTTTAAATAGGTTATAAATTAAGAAATATAGGTTGCTGTGAAAAATGTCCAAAAATATAAATAAATATTACATTATTATTTTGTTAGGCAATTAATATGTCTAATAATGTGTTTTAGGTGATTCAATAACCTGTAAATAATGTGATCTTTGTATTCATCGATATTATCCCCTTTTTGCTTGAATCGCTTTTTTAATTCGTTCGCCTGTTTATGATGTATTGATGTTTTGTTCACTTCACGATCGAATTAATTTTTTATTCGTAGTAGAATTCAAATCCAGTAGCTACAAAGATACGTCTGTGCATGTATTAAATCGTTCATAAATAATAGTTTTAAACAACTTGTATTTTGTATATAGGATTAATTTATTTGTCAAATATAAAGCTTCACAAATTTTCATAATTTGCATACTTTAACAAATCATACGCATTTCTCATAAAAATTAGTTTTGCATTAGGAAGAAATTAATTATCCTAGTCGTTCGTAACATCTAAAATACCTACTTTGTAAACTCAGATTCTAGATACAGCTTGATATAGTTTGATAATCGTTCGATTTACAATTCACGTAATCTTTCGATATTATCAATACTATTCATCATTACTTAGATTCATAGATTTCTAGTAGATTTTATTAATAGAATTACCTACACATTTCAATTCAGCAATAATACCTATCCTGAATCAATTTTCGCTAATATCTAACGGTAATGATTTCACACTGCTGCTAGAGAATCCTCATAATAGAACTACGCATTAATCCTACACTAATTATTTCGTTGAATGTTCGAGACATACGATGGTAACTAGAAATGATAAAGATATTGACGGTTTCAAGGTGTTAACAGCAATAGGAGCTTACTGTACAATGCTTTATTTAATGTACGTCAGTTATTTAATGTATATCAAGGGCAAAATGTATTTTTGTCCTGTACGTGAAGGATGACAGACTTTAGAGCTAGGTCGATGCGAGCGTGTAGTCGAGGATACTGAAGTGAGAAAGTTTGATCCTCTCCAGTTCAGAAGTGGTATTGAATTGCTGAAATCTTCTTGGCAGATCACGGGAAAGATCACTATGGATGCAAACTGACATTCCATTGTACCAAATAAATTTGGAATTTTACACTTTCTATGTCAGGTGTCAAAATTCTCCAGATTTTCAAGCCAGTAAAGTAACTATGTATATTAGTTAGTTATGAGAATTGAAGATTGTGATTTTCATTTTTTTTTTTTTTTTTAATAGAATAATACGGTGAATCATTTCCTTTAATGAGTAACAACAATTAGTACAAAGAATTATTTCAAGGATCTATTTTGCTTTCAAAACTTCCAATATCGTCACGCTGGTTTATAACACACTTGGAAAAAAAATTATGCAAATAAGTATAATGAATTTATGTATCAAAGAATATATTCTTAGAGTTATGTTGATAGTATTTACTATGAATATCTATGATATATTTGAATATAGGAGCAATTGATATTTCAATATTAAAGGTAAAAAAAACCTCCGCATAATCGTATGGTAATACAAACGTAGATTTCCCATTGGCATTCTAAATTCGAGAGAATAATATAATTCTCCTTTTCAGCGTGTAATATAACAAATTGGCAGAGGATTTATTAAGAACGGGAACAGCATCTAAACTATTTATCGCGTTTTGCATATGCCTTGGATCTGACTTGGCTAATTTTTACGATATGCATATGATACTAATTTAGATGCAGAATATATTATAACGCCGGTTTAGTAGAAGAATCATTAGAAAGTCGTAAATTTGAATATATTTGTAAAAATTAACTTTAACAATTTACTACTTTGTGGATAGTGATGACAGAAGTATCATTATTTTACCCAATAAAGTTATTTGACGAAAGAAATGGCACAATTTATAGAATTGTTTCAACCATCTTGTTAATAGAACAATATTTTATTAGATACTCCGAGAATCTAATATTATTATTTACATTGCAAAAGAGCATTTTTATATTAACCCTTAAACTGTAAAATGGATATTCCATGCTATTTCGGGCTATTTCGACCGGGTTGTGTTTCTCACAAGGGAGTAGGTAGAAAACCCTTTTTTCTCCCCGTCTAAAAAGTGTTATTTGGCGAAAATTTTGCGATAACTTTAATTTAGAATGTTTGAAGATGTTATATGAATCTTTTGGATTGTCTTAACATATGTTGCCTACTGAAAAATTCATTGAACATAAAAGACCCACGTTTACAGTTTGATGGTACCGTAGAAAACGTTAACAAATGATTGTATTATTAATCGCTCCTTGTTTCAAATCGATATTCCTGAAAAGTTTCCTGTATAGTTCTATATCACTCTTTTACAAGTGTGCTTAAGATCTTAGGATCTATAGTTATTTGAAGGAAGAATTGTGCAAATGTTTTTCTATGACGCTTGTGACTCTAATTTAATGTTTTAATGTTATGAACATACAGAGATCTTTTTTATTATATTTTTCTTAGCTAACGTTATGTATTCCTCAACAAGGTCTCGAGCTTTGTACAATGTCTATATATCTGAAATTGCCGTTTCGTTTCTTAAAACATGTAAGCTTTAATGCCTGACCGACTTTATGACTTCACTATATCTTTTCTACCGACGGATAAGCGTTTCTCAGCTGTCTGCAACATTTATACAAAACTAAATACGCTCACATCCTCGAAGCTTCTTTATAGCTCTTCTAGCTTCTTCTCTATTTCATAATACATAATAAGTTTCACTAATAATTATATTCGTAAATTGCAACTCATTATCTCTACGACTTCTCGATTCTGACCAGCTAACCCGTAATTTATATGAATTCAATAACGCGGAAACAAGTGAGTATGGAGCTAGAGTATCATTGTCGATACGGCGTGGCTTCGACGATGTACTTCATCGAGCATCCTTTCTGTCTTCTCAAATGCGCCTCACCTAATTCTGTTGCAATTCAGTCTGTGGTTTTGCACAATTTCTTGTTTAATTGTGCATCCATTGTTACGTAATATCTATTCTGTTATCAATTTTGTTATAATAAACAGGAACTCTAAATTATGATTCAGGTTTGTTTTATCAATCTTACTATAGTAAATAATTGGTTCTTTATCTGCTTAATAGTGTGGAACTTTCTTTGTTTTTAGAATTTACAAATTTTGAGACATAACTCGGATAAAGAGATCAACTGATAGAAAGGCTGTCAAACTCATCTTAAGCAATAATATGTATTATATAAGCAATAACGTATATTTTATATTATATATTAGGTATATCGATAACTCAATCATTGTAAAAAGAAGTTAGTCTTGGTAAGGTCTTAGTAAGTGATTTAAATTTATAGTCTACTGATTTTGTAAGGAGCTCGGAGATACTACTTTTAATCAATAAGTCTCACCCATCCCTCACTTTTCCAATTTAATTTGTCTCTGGGTGTGCAATTGATATAACGGTAAAAAATTAACATAATGAAAGAATAAATTATTTTATGTAAAACAAAGGATCAAGATTCATATGTAAATTCAAACATAAATTAATATAAGGAACAGATTAGGATTAATTTTCCATTAATATGTATATTTTAATATGTCGAAAAATTTAACGAAATATCCGGAATAATCAGAATATTTATAAGCAATAGTGTAAAGCAGGTTAGAAATTGCTATAGTTACTAAAAGATTTAATGATTTCCGTATAAATTAAGCAAGTATAAATAAAAATTAAATTATAAATGAAAATAAGCGCATATGGTATTGTACGCTAGATAGTATTGTGTATGTGTATGAAAATGAAATGGACAGCAACGAGGCGATAACTGTTGTCAAAAATTTGTGTGATGCTTCCAGGTAGAATAGTATAACTACCCATACATACCGACAGTATGTAAAATTTCGATCGAGCGGTTGGAGTCCTGCATGGCAATCATGCATTGGATGTTCTACGCATGGTTCCGACAACTAGTGATGAATGTTAAAAAAATGCTTTAAATTGAGCATCTGTCAATACAGAATGTGAGATATATGTGAATGTGAGATGTGGTAACTCTGAATATGTAATATCGAACTTTTGGTTTTATTTTAAAATACGATATATACTATACGTAGTGCATATCTATATGCACATACTATATATGAGAACTATTTTAACCGAGTAACGTAGTATATTTTCGTTTATTTTATTAATAGAATTTGTTTTATAAATAGAATATATCTATCTCATACTTGTTAGATAATTACAATCATTTTGAACATTCACTATATCTGTATTAGGCACGACTACAGTTACTTGACAAAATTCATAATATTTCAACAGTCATTTTTTTAATATAATCTTCTCGTTCCTAAATTTGTTAAGATACAAATTATTCTATTTAATGTAAAATTGTGATATTATATTGTTATAGTTATTGTCCAATTTAATGTAAAAACATAAAATTACAAATCTGTAACTTTTATTTTGCCAATTTAACGATGTTTGTGAATTAGTAAATTATTGTATTAAATTAGTTAGTAATTTTTTAGTTAATAATTTATTAGTTTTAGTTATTAATTAATTAGTTAGTAAATTATTGTACAAGAGGATCCATTGAATCGAATCAATTAATCAAGGTATTGGAAATAGTTATTTCAAAATAAGCTGCCAATAATAATTCACTATTCGGGACGTAAGTCTTTCGAGAACAGTCATACGAAATAGTTCAGTGTATGGGATAACAACGCTAGTAGTCCATCGTTCAGAACGAAGCACACAGTGAATTGTCATCCACTTGCTCTTTATGTCCAACCAGTTGTCCAATATTAATTTAGCGAGCGACCTTTGTGAGAGAATTGTAAACCAGAAAGGTTGTCTCGGGATTTACAATACTGAGAAAGAGATAATCCATGCGGTTTAATCGTAACGACATATATACGTTATACACACACACATGTGGTATATAAACGGTATATCGGCATATTCTGCAAAAAAAAGTCAAATGATGGAGATGAAATATTTCACTGTATTATTATATTTCTATTATTGGATTACTGGACATGAAATTCTTTTTTAAATATAGTTGACCACATTTAATTAAAATAATTCCAATGCACTTTGTCAATAATTAACTAATTTCGTTATTCTACTATCACACGAAAATTCTATTTATTTCTGATACAATTAATAATATTTGTATTATAAATCTTTTTACCACTTAGTATATTTACGTAATTTATAGAAAATGTATTGTTCTTTGATGTGATTGACCTGACAAATTCAAAACCAATAATATCGTACATACGTATAATATAAAATAAATTAATTTAATATTATATTCTTTTACATTTATCGTTTCTTTTATAGCTAATTTGTACAATACGTTCAGATGAAAAATTGTATTTAACTACAATTTTTTCTTGTGAGCTAACAACCATCCAGTTATGAAAGATTAATTCAGTACTCAGGTATGATTAATTGGCAATTTCTGCCAAGAAAGCTGTTATCACGTGTTAAGGATGGTATATAACAGTTCTGAAATGATTTAAATATTGCAATATACCCTGGATATGATTCTACAACGTAACCGTAGATTTCTTTCATTTCACGATTTTTTTTTAATTAAATTAGGTGTCGAAGATATCCCGTTTATTACTAACAGATCCGGAAAGATTTTCTCGTTTTAATCTACTCATACCTAATCGCGATAAAAATGAGAAATATAATTACTTAATTTTTAGTAGTATTCATTAATGAAAGCTAAAAGT
Source organism: Bombus vosnesenskii (assembly GCF_011952255.1). NCBI lineage: Eukaryota > Metazoa > Arthropoda > Insecta > Hymenoptera > Apidae > Bombus > Bombus vosnesenskii. The sequence goes on from NW_022882923.1 coordinate 1,963,996, forward strand.
CACTACCGCTAGAATGCCTTAAAAGAATTATTCTTCATTTCTCATGAGAAATACAACATTAGTGCAATTTTGCATAGGAACTACTTTTTAAGGATTTACTTTTTTACGTATTTTTATCTCTCCTTTCGAGAGGTAATTATACTTCTACTCCACAAATTATATTGTAGCATAAGTCGTAGAAGTAAAAAAAATAGACTTAAGAAGCGATTAAAGCTTGAACGTATGCATATATTACCATTATAATTACCGTAAATTGTTTAAAGCCATATTCCAGGACGCAAATGTAGATAATATTACCGAATAATATATATTAGAGCGTTACGATTCGAATTAAAAATGTGCCCAGATATACGTTTATTTTTCGAATTCTTATATTACTACTTGTTGTAATTGAAACTTTTGATGAGAGAGGCTACATTTTACTTTTTAAATTTATGTTTTAATTTATTTCCCAAATTTTGTCATTTGTATTTTGTCATTTAATTGACAATAAACGAGGAAGATGTTTTTCAATATTGGAATGATATTGAAATTTAATGTAAATAATTGCAGTCATTTTTGTGCAATAATAGCGAAACAGTAATCGATTGTTGGCCCTATTCTCATATTTTCAAATATTTGTAGCGTTTTTACTAAAGTAATATTATAACATTTTAACGATGCAATTTTTCCAATGATTTTATATTTGAATATAGTACTGGGTCATTTTTAACGTAAAACTTTCTATATTAATAACATTTCTCATTTAATATTTCTCATGTTTTAAACGTTTGTACCGTTCTTATTAGATTGTTAGTAGCTGAACATTTCTAAGAATTTACTGTTGAATTTTAAACTAGTTTATTTTGAGCATCGAGTTTTTCCATTTTCATAATATTTCTCATTGATGTCTCCCGTTATACGCTTTAAATATTCCACCATCTTTAATAAATAAATATAATATTTTAATAACTGAATATTTCATGCGACTTGCAATTTTAATTAGGTAACTAGGTTATTTTTAATAACAGATTTTTTACTCATGTTTATCATATTGGTATTCGATATCAAATTTCAGTATCCGGTATGAAATTCTTAGAGTAGTTTTTTTTTTAATAAATAACTTAACTGCTAAAATACGGCGTGAAAAATATTTCTGACAGGCATAGTTTCGCCGTTAATTGAAAAAAGAGAGACTAAATTCAGTTTACTGTTAAAAGGTAGCAAATTTAGAAAAGGGTAATTGCTACAGCAAACATACAAAGTAGTTTGAACAAGAATAGAGTATCGAAAGTAGATAACTGATGTTTACGCATACAAAGTATTAAAAACATGCAAAGTCATGTATGTCAAACATCTGTGTTATATGGGCAAAGCTTATGCAGAACATATGCAAAATGTATGTAAAGTTAAAAGGGATGCAAGCGATTTAAAGACTTTAAAATTCTTTACAAGCATTCCAGGAGCTTCAAGATAGCTATTTCAGTTGTTAAGGTTAAATTCGCATGGGCGCTTAAAATATTGTAGTAGAATAAGTACAAACAAATAATGTAGACGATACATTCTCGGATAATGAATACTGAGTTACGCGATATAGAAGTAATGAAGTCGAAATGCAAATGATTATTTAATGAAAACAGTTACTTTACATAATATGTTATCATTAACGTTATAATTTGTTAATTAGATGATATAACATATTTACGTAAGTATTTGTACAGTATCTACTTAAGTACCTGTAGAATTACATTGTACAAAATGTTCCATAAAATTCTGCAATTTTATGAAAGATCAAATTAAGGGCGTTTATATGTCCTATTAAAATAATTCTTTGTATGATTGAAGATTTTATAAATGATTTTAAAGATTTTATTTAAGGAACACTAAATAGGAATGGCACGTTAAAAGCAAAGATGTGTTTCAGTCATGCTTGAATTACTCGGAATGAGCGTGTAACTTGTAGCAGTAAACGTGTGAAGTTCAATTACGATAGCCTGAGCTTTGATTTACAAGTCACGATAGGGTTAAATATGATAATTTCTGCCGTCGATACGAATACTTCAATTGCAATCTGTTTACAAAGTATATAATTTGTTTAACGAGGCAACGAAACATTATTTCTTAAATAAACGTTTCATGACATTGTAAAATGATGTTCACGAGTCCAGTTTAAATTACATCAAAATATAATTTTTGTTGAAAAACTATATAATGGTTAAATTATTGATCATTATTTCTGCTCCATTAATTTTTGAACTTCATTATTGAATCGTTATTTTAATAGTCACCTCATTAGGTTAATACCCTTAACAATTTATAAGTTAATGTACTTAACACAGCATACATGTATTACATTATGTATTATATTCCATAAAACTATTCTAGTAAAATATATGTTGACATTCTTCTCATAGTAACGAAGATCGACAAAATCACAGCCTCAATAAATCATCTCCCATAAATGGGATATGGGCGAAGTATAAAGTTTACTGTATAAAGTAATGATATGGATGGAGCTTTTGGGATTTCATTGTTCGCGAAACCGATTTCTGACTGATGCCATATTCATCCGCTGTTTCAGGCTGGGGTATTGTATGCTTTTACTATGCCTATACTTATACCTACATTCACCCCTTGTGATCCCACATCGAATTTAGTCTTCGTGTTCTACTTCGTTCGACATTTTTCAGTTTGCATATATAGAACAAATTTTATCGTGTTATAAAGTTGATTCAATAGAAAAACATTAGTATATTTCTATATATAAAAAAAGTTCCATTTAATTTACCGAGAAAAATTATGTCAGGATTAAGCTGATTAAAAATTAATAAATCATCACTAAAAGATTATTTCTTCGATTTAGATGATACGTGGAGTACAATCAATATTTTATTATGCCCTCTTTTATACATAATGCATTATAGAATATGTAAGAGAGTCTCATTGACGATTCTGTCTTGATTAATTGACGTTTCCGCCTAGGAAGTTCTGCTAGTCTTCTGTTCCTTTTTAAACGGATCCAAGTTTTCTACTCTACGCCCACAGTAACACAATTTAAATTATGCACTTTGATCGAACGTACAATTACTTTGTGCATGTCCTCATTCTATTTTCTCACTTTCTTTTCTCAAGCATGCAACGAATTTGTAAATCATAAGTACTACATTGTTTCGCATAGATTTCCATAGATATTGGTACTCTTTAGCTTGAGCTCTTTTTCTTGGTTATTTTCTTTTTCATGACTATATAGGTATATTTCGCAATACATTATGTCGAACAATAGCTATGTTTAGAATAAATTAATTGTCAAAGTTCGAACGAAACTTATATGTTAATGTATTATTTTGTTCGGCAAATCTGAATTTTAATTTATGAATTTAAACAAATTTCTCATATCTGCTGCATCTCTTATGTCTGTCATGTCTAATCTTATGTCTAATTATTATTATCGAATGTTTGGGAGTCATATAAATATTTAATGTGTCAAGTATCATGGATTTATAAATGTAACACAGAATACTTTGCAAATTAATACATCATTTAATTCTCACGAACAGTATTATTTTTTTTAAATGTTTCACATCCTCCTCAGATTTAGACACTTTATTTATCTATATACATTAATAAGACAAGTTGTGAAATACAAGTTCATCGCAACGCACATTACTCAAAGAACTAATTCCACCCGGTATCTATCTCGTAATTACTTCGTTAATGAGGCTTGTCCCTGTTGTAACAAATGAATAATTTTAGCTATTCAAACATCACGACTGTTATTTTGTATAAAACAAGAACTCTCTTTAATTAATGTATCTGCTTACTTTACCTCATCAACGTGTACTTCTCTAAATACCCACAAATTAGTGACGCTTTACTACTTTATTTTATACATATAAGTAGAATGATCTTTGGCATTAAATCAAGTCGACCGTACTCTAATGATGCAACTAAACAAATCTTCTTTTAATTTTCAAACTGTTGTACTTTAACCACTGAATGAATCCTTCGCAGAAACACGACTAGTGTACGGAATATTCATGTTAAAACTCCCCTTACACAATCATTACAGTAGTCTATTTGATATTTACTAAATAAACTCCCAGTATTAATTTGTCATATGACGGGGAGCAGCGAGAACTTCTATCTAGATTCTGAATTGCACAAGGAAATTGGACGTGTATTTATACGTCTACGTATGGTATACATTTTGTGTGGTTCTCTCTCTCTCTCTCTAGATAAATTGCTCCTGAACATTTGATTATGCATTGAAATGTATGAAATTAAAAGATATACAATCAAACTGTTTATGCAATTTTAATGTTCTATTAAATTTTATTAAGTCCGGAGATAGATTATATAAAAACAGAAGAATGTATAAGTTTTCTTATTTTCCGTAATATGTTACTTTAGGACGTAATTTGAATAATTTTCTAATTAAAAAATCGGATAAATCTTCATTTCTGCTTAGAAGGTTAGCCGAAATTTTTTAGGATAATATAGCATCTGTGTTTTTAGTTTATTAACTTAGTAATTGTTTTTTTAACATAATATGACGTTGTTTTACCTTTCATTATATGTAAGATCATTTTCACGTAAAATCAGTTTCCGTCTTTATAAATATGATCTTTGAAGATGTGTTAATTATAAACATAAGCCACTACTTAAGAAATGTCTCCTCTTATAATCTCTCTTTTTATAGCTCGTTTTCTTACGATATATTACTTCCACTTATCTTGGTTATACATCTTCAGAGAATGCTATACATCCCTTTCATTAAAAACGATTTCTTCAATACAATCTTCCTTGTTATAATATTACATACGTAATATGTTATAATATATATATATATATAATTTATTACTATGATTTTACATCTTGGTATAAATTAATAAATTTTTCAAACAAAACATTTATTACTCAGTTTTTGAATTAAGAAATATTCTTCAGTGGATCTTTTAATTGAAATTTTAAATTGTATATTAAAAATTTGTGTGTACATAATTACATTTCATCGAGAAGCGGCGATAATAAAAGAAGTATTTATCATATGTTGAATATGAAAAAATAAAGAAAGCCGTTCTTTTGTAGAGTACAATGCTTTGACTCTCAATAGCAATTGACGTATTATATACCCGGAGTTAAATAAACTTTTGACTAAACCTTTTAATGGGTCACTGTAAAGCAATCGTCGGCTTTTTCTTCTTTTTTATTAGCTTTGTCCATGCATTTCTGGGAGTCGCTGAATTAACCGTTGTATGCAACACAGTGAGCGAAAATTTAAAAATCGGAAAAGGTCACTTCACAAACTCGCGCATCAACTTTTGATTGGCGTTTTAATTACTACCACTTAAACTTCAATTCTCGTGACAAGTCGCGTAGGGAAAAGCCTAGTTTTTTCTTCCACGGTCGAATCAATGGCTTTAGTTGGCAGATCTACTATATTCTAGAAAATCGCTTTCCGCAAACTCGTTAATCCATCGATCTTAATATTTAAAGGGAAAGGTAAACTTTTAACCAAATATTTTATAAAAAATCATTTAAAAAATGGATCGTTGTAAATTTATAAAATTTTAACTTCGAATTGATTCTTATGAGTAACCTTGCATATACTTTTATTTGATTTACAAATATTGGAATTGTTTGGAATTTTAGAGCCTACAATCAATCTATTTGGTCTCTCGTTTACTCGAGAATAAAGAAATATTATACATTTATATAATTCTTTGCATTTTTTAGCTTTTTTCTTGTGAAAAGTTTTATACATCTACTGCTGCAATATGCAGAATTCGCAGCCGAAAGCAAACGAACTACATTTACCTACTTAATGCTATCTGAATACAAAATATTTTTTAAGTTTAAATATAAAGTATAATAGGAACGTTTCAGACACAAATCATATAAAATGGTGTATATAAAGCTGACTGTAAAACCTCGGTGACGTGCAATAATACCTTGATATATTAAAGTTGAAGATCTACGAAATTCTTGTCGATAGTTCCAACAAGCAAAAATAAAGCTTCCAATTTGTGTTTGAGCAAAGAGAAGAAGAAGAACTTGCTATATACGCTCGTTCCCATCGTTCTCTGGTCCTACATTCCTACATGGTATCTTCGGTTAAGACGCTTTCCTTTGATTCCTCTCATTGACCTAATTGACTGTGATCCCAGAGGTCTCACTTTACAATTGGCCGATTGTCGGTTGAAGATACCTTAAAAACCTCTATTTCTCACTTTTTTACATTAAATCTTCCTAGAAACCTGATTTTTGTTCACTATAATTATACAGATCTGCAGGATGAGTCTTCTAAAACTAACATTTGAGATATGTATTGTCAAAATTCTTAATTATGCGGGAGGATGATTTAGACAACAATTAAATGCTTAGTATAATTTCATGTGATTTTTTATTGGTTGACGTGTAGAGATTATATTTAACATTAAAACATTATTAAGCCATTCGTTTATGTGATATTTTCTTTAATGAGGAAACGTTAGTATATAGTATAATTATGTAGAGTGATGTTTTTTTAAATTAAACGTAATTTTTTCCAGAAAATGGTACAATCTAATGAGTCAGATCAAAGTTTTACCTTTCAGGTAATATTTTCTCAATATTTTACTAAAAGATATTTACAGGAATATTTCTTTTATGCTCTTCCATGTATTTAACGAAGATCGGAAAATGACTTTCTGTCTCGTTCCAATGGAACTGGGAAGTGAACACGTAGAAATTAAAATTCTAGCAAATTCTCAAAATCGTAAACGAATGCAGATGAACATAAGTATTAAAGAGATGCATTCAAACCGAAAAATACGGTCGAGTGCACATCTAAATATTTGATGAATTTCCAGACTCCAATTTATTAAAAATGGAACTTTTGATGAATGAAATTCTATTCTATTTTTTTCAACGTGGGCACTTAGCGAGGATTTCCTTTTATTTAATTGCAGAATGAATTAAAAAATTATTTCATAAATATTTATTCTACTTGGACTATTTATGAGGAAAATGTACGCACTTTATTAATTCATGTAGTTTACTATAGCAAATTTTTTGTTAAATATTTCTTTTTAGGACAACATCATAAATAGTCTTCTAACAGTCAATTTGCCACGTAAGTTATTGTTATCTCGTTAAATATGTGAAATTTTGTATTATAGCTTTCGAACTATATTCGTATGTTTAAGATAAAAATACTGCATGTAATGTGACACTTATATCCTTAATGTAACAGATTTTACTTTGTCGTAACGGAAAATCTTTATTTATACTCTTTCTGTTTATGCTACTTAATGTTTCATACTTATCTACTTAATAAGTTTTTTTGGTAACACTTTTTTATACTGTAAACAGATTACGATGCTCGAAAGTTAATTTAAAGCGTCACAATGTTTGCCATTAATCGATAGCTGTTAAGTAACAACGAGGTGTCGATAATTTCTTGTAAAAAGTGGGACACGAACAAGCACACCTTCTTATTGGGTTACTGCGGTTGAAGATTGTCGAATTACTGCGCTTTTACCGACGAAAGTTGAAGTATGTCATTTTGCATAATCCATTTAATAACAGAAGGTATGGAAAGAATGGAAAGGTGCCAACTGTTTGAGATTTCCATTCTTAAATATGGAAATGTTTTCATTGCATATCGAGATATTTATAACCACGATACTTAGTCACATATAGGAAATTTAAGTGTACCAAAACGTACAGAAATCCTTAGCAAATAGCAAGTAAGTTTTATTTGGCTTTACATATTTTTCCAAAGTAAAGGAGCTTTCTAAATGTTTATATTTGGATATCTTTCGTATGATATTGTTTGCAAAGTAAAGCATTTCTTTTATAATATTCTAGTTATATTTATTTATAATATTTCGAGATATTTTCTTATTCATAGAATAGAAGGGAACAGTAACGGAAGAATTTCATTGTACAATTATACACTGTTGTATCGAAGATACAATGGAATGTAAAGCTTGATCCTGTCGATGATATCGTAAGATATGTTAAGGTTGAAGTCGGGTTCTGCTCAGTTATCGTCTCCTTGGTTCTTGACACGAATCTTCGAGTGCCTAGGTATGAACTTTTTCTCGGTGGAGCATTTATGTGAGAATACTTGTTGCTCAATGGAACAATTTATAATCCAGTTAAATGAGACGGACTTTAATCTTTTGCAAACATGCGTGTCTGGATTTTGTTTTACCCGATTTGCTCTACACGACTACTCACGATCTAGATTGTAGCTACACGTGAAATAAATACCCCGTAAAATTTCATAAATCTTGATTCAGGATTATATTATGTTACTGTGAAAAGATTTGCAATGCAGGAATAATTAGGTACATGTTGTTATTATTACTTATTGACTTATTTGCATATTCCATTATGGATCAGTTAAAGTAATTAAATTTGATTTGCATTGGCTTGGTATTATAAATGCAAATAGTTGCCAGCATACAATGAAAGCAGAAACAAATTGATTAGATCTTACGAGAATATTAATAGTTGCTGTAGCTGTAAAGTTTACATCTATCTATATTTTAATATATATTTTTTTATTTTATTATAGTACAACGTTCTTTCTCTTTCTAAATATTTTTCTATCGGATACTTCTGAAAGATATTTTAACATTAGCTACAATGTGTAATAACAAAAATTCACACTCGAATACCAAATACATAAAACACGAAATTGGAATAAGAAAAAATGTTCTTTGCAACATATTTATTCTTTCTAGAATTCTTCTTGCAAAATTCCTCGTGAAATATTTTTCCTACTTCCAGAGCCGAATCATTTTACGATATCATGTTTTATATGAAACACACTGTGTTATTTACATATACACATATGTATGTATACCTGTAATTCGCACGTTGAATTTAATCAAAATCGGTGACCTAGATATCCGGCAATCCTCTTATAAATGCATGCATACATATTTTGGATGAACCGATTACATAACTTGGTTACTTAGCGAACTTAAAGGGTCAGCGTGCTCGAGACAGATTGCATCGCAGTAATGCGTGGCCAGTTCGATCGCCGGATAGACATCGTTCGATGCATTATGGTTTTCGCGAATTCGATGAATGCGCGCGTGGTTAACATACGGCAAATTAGCCTGATCGATATCGACACGAATACACCTTATTCGCTGACGTGTGAATGCTAATTCAGTCATCGCGTTTATAACTCCACAATGGACATTAAGCCTTCAACACAATGAATTGAATTAATTGAAAGGTTGGACGTGAAAATTTTCAATACGGAAATGAGTTTCGAAAAATTGTTCACCGTATAACTTCTATATGTGTATTATATTGTCTTTACTTTTATACTTTAACATCGAAACAAAATAACTGTTCTTGTGTCCCATATTTAACAAATATTATTCAGTTTATCGAAATATATTTTCACGATTCGAATAAAATCTACGAATCATTATAACTGATTTAGCATATACTTAGAAATATTAATAATTTTCTAATTTACTATTTTTTACTGTCTGCAACAAGTGACATAAATGACGAATGAATAGTTTTAAGGTTTTTAGATCAATCAATATAATTTGTATCAAACTTGAGAAATTACTCGAACCAGCATATACTTCATATACGAAATAATAATATGTGTCAACAGATTTTTCAGCATACAGCATTGTTAAATTTCGATATTTTTCTATATATCATATTTACTAATGTCTAAAATAAATTAAGCATTTAATCTCAAAAATAACCACAAACGTAACATAATTTAGGACGAGTGAAACGTGAATGACATTTGGCGGTCGTGTTCTTGTTTCAGGGGACCATTCAGCGTGGTTAGGAAATGCATCCACCGGCAGACAGGGCAGACGTTCGCGGTAAAAATCGTGGACGTGGCAAAGTTCACATCCAGTCCCGGTCTAAGCACGAACGGTAAGTTCTCGGAGAATCAGGACGCGTGTATACACTTTGGTGTTTCGCCATTAATTTCCGCCGCCTATCCTGCTCGAAACAAACGTATTCTCTGTGCTCGATTTCATGTTTACGCACTGATTCGAAGTTACGAATTCGCCCGATCCATTGTGTCATTCGGTTGAAATTGTATTCGTTCTCCTGAGCTTAGTCTCCTGGATTTTAATGTGGAACACGTGCGGCAAATTTTCGAAATTAAGTATAAATCCTGCAGTAGGTATTTGTATGCTTCGCTCTCGAATTATCCGAGCGTAAGTTTTTATTTTGCTCCGATTGAGAACTTATTGTTAGCGAAAAATATGATGCAGCAATTGTTTGAATATTTTTGTTGTCTGTCAATTATTTTTAATTGTTTAATGAATTCCAATAAATGATAAAGCTTATTGCCTTCCACGATATCTTTAATTATATTAACTATTAACATTGTTCAAGTATTTATGTGAAACACGTTATACTTTAAAGAGATTCTGATTATATGATTCACATATATGCGTATCATACTTATATCGCAAATTGTATATATTTTTAGATATACGTAGACATGTGTATATGTATAGATGCCTTTGGCCACGTGGAGTTGGTTCTCCTGATAGCAAGCAAAAATAACTTCATTCTGGACTGACATATTGTAATGTGGATAAAGATTAGCTGCGTGATTATTTAATAGTATTTAAAGTTTAAGCTTTTGACATTAATATTATTAACCGTGGAAGTTATATATAAGATATGCTGGAAAGGTGATTTCTTTTTTTATAACTAATTGAAAATATATCTTATCATAGTTTTAGAAAGAAACGAGGCCTTTTATTTGGTTCGCTGTCTTCACGTTCCATTCTTCTGAAAGAAAGAAATGTATTATTTATTTATGAGAAATACGACTATCAGAATACTTCATATAAGTGTATATTTGTTGCATGTCTAATAATAAAAATCATCTTTTTTACATACGTACGTCTAAGAGGTATATAGTTCTAATAATAGGTAAAAAGGAGATGCATCGCTTTAAAGGTTAATAATATTATGAAAATGCGTCATAGTTAGAACGTAATTTCAAGAGAATGCTGGAACGTCACAATAGTGATAAAAATCAATTTTATCAGATCCGGTTCCTATAGCAAGTAATGTTCAACGTGTTTCCAATATTTGTCGTAATGTTTCGTTGTGACCGTTTCATGTCGACTTTTTTCAATCCTGCAATAGCATGTCGAATAATAATTTTTAACTGTGAAAGAATTTCTATTGGCAATTTCTCTGATTTACTCGTGTCATATAATTAGTAATTGTATAAAGTTTATCAATTCAATGGTGAATGTAAAATAGACTTTTTATGAGGAAAATTAAGATAGTACCCATGTAAATTTAGTGATGTATATTAAAATAGTCACTAAATCACTTTTTTAAATATTCTACTAATTTGAAGCTTCTGTGATTTCAAAAAATACAGGCGAGTAAGAAGAACGAATGATTGTGATACTATACGAATATCTTTTAAATTACGAATTATTAAACCGGTCCAATTTTCCTCGAAGTTATTACTTACAGAGTTATCAAAGCGATTCTGGTTACGTGCTCCGTATACAAATGGTTTAATGTTGTGCGCATAGTTTAGAATACAGAATTGTGATCAAAATCTGAAGCAGTCGTTCAATTATTTATTCAATTCCCAAGTACTTTACGATACTAACGGAGAAGTTTAGAAATACTTGCAAGCGCTATATATTTTTTAGTTATAGTCGGACGAACACTTAATTACGTTAACTACGAATTGATTTCGATGGGTTTATATGGTTCTTATGATTTTTACAATGAAATTATGTTTCCATCGTATGCTTAATTTTTTAATTTTAGGAGAAATCTTCTTTAGACGTAACAGAATGAGAATAAATTTCTTACACTTTATGATCAGTTTTTCTTTTATCTTTTATTACATTTTCGTATGTATTATTGGAATATGTAAAAAATGAGAAATGTCATAAGTGTACGATTGTTGCAGATTTGAAACGAGAAGCCACGATATGCCACATGTTAAAACATCCCCATATCGTAGAGTTATTGGAAACATACAGCTCGGAGGGTATGCTCTATATGGTATTCGAATAGTAAGTACAACCATATTTAATTTATTTCTTTTTTCGAAGGATTTTGAAGAACTTGTGTTAAACTCAACGAAGTGTGTTTTCAACCGACATCCCGTTTGTTTCGACTTTCGCTTCTTGCACGTGATTTTAATAATTCATCAACGAAAACAGAAATACGGTTTCGTCATGATTTGATCTTTAGATTCTACTGGAATTCTTGTGATTTCATAAAACGTTCGTTTAGACCGCTATGGAAGCATTTGAAACGCTTTAAACATGGGAAGAAGAGTGGAATGAAATGAGAGCCGAGCGATGCCTTGGTTACGCATTTATCTGGATTTGTTCATAATTCCTTAAAAGACTCCCTTTTGAATATGCTTGTCGGCAACAGAGTTTTTTCACGCACCTCTCTTTCGACCTTTGTTTTTCATTTTTTCAACTTTCCGAGTTAAATGATTTTCTAAGTGGAAGACCACGCTTTTTCAGAGCAATTAGAAGTGTGATGACATGAAAAGATCCATGATGTATCATAACTAAATTTATACCAGATTGCATTGGACTTTTTGAAATGTTCGTAGGAGGAAAAACAAGTAGGAAAAATTTAAAAGTGATGTATCTTTAGAAAAGTAGCATTTTGTTAAATGTGCATTTTGTAAATATGTACCCTCACTTTCTAACTTCTCTAATATAACTTTTTGTTAGTTATTTGGCAGCTTTATGATGCCTTTCCTGAAAATTTGTCCTTTTTAGTAATGAATTTAGTAGTAAATTTTTGAGATAGCTTTTGTAAGCTTTAAAGGTACTCAGCTTTTCTATCGCGAGGAAAACGTTTTATAAACATCAAACTAAATGTTGGCAGGATGAGAGAAATTTTTGATGAGCGTTGCACATTTCGAATTTACAAATTACTATTTTTTATGTTTTTATATTATTATATTTATTATATTCTTTATAGTGAAAGTTTGTTTCCATTAACGTGAAATTATTGAAGTCAGAATTTTTATCCGTATGGTGTTTAATAGTACGTATGTACCTATGTCAATTTCTGGAGTACCACAATTAGTTTTTCTCGATACTCTAAGCCGCAACTTTGTTGAGCCAGTTACTAACCATGTGTTGTATGTTTCCCTTTCATGCAACATAATTATTGGCACTTATCCTGTAGTATTTATAATAATGTAAATTGAAACCAATTAATTGCTTAAAACAAGTATTAAAGATTTGATGTTTGTAATTTACAATAATCTCTTGAGTATATAATTTTCAATTTGCGGTAAATCGTGGAATCGTTTACATTATAATTTTTACAAATTTGAGAACTTAGTAACCTTCGAATAAAATTTATTTGGTTTATCTAAAATTGCAATGAAGATTACTTGGATTCCTTGAAGACAGGGACTTTTCAATTAATATACTTTCAAATCGTAACTTCCTCGTCACTCTGTAACACACATATTGTGAAATACAGCTGTACTAAAATAAAAAATAAGTAAAATGGGATGGCAAATTCATACATGTTTGACGACATACCACTTTATTTAGCTACACATTTCTCGGTACAACATTCGACTCTCGAGAGATCAATTATTTTAAAGTATGTGTATGTACAGAGAAATGAAATGAAAGAAATATCAATGTCGTCTTAATATTAAAAAGCTAAATATTTTTAAAGTTGAATATTTATTTCTAGAACATGTAGTTGAAAGTAAAATAAATGAATTTTAGATATGTACAATATGTATGTATATTGTCGAAAAACAATATATATTTTGTAATACCTGAACGCATATCGCTTGATGTTTGTCAGAAAACAAACAAAAAAATATATTTTATAGAAAGGATTTTAAGATAAAAAATGGGTCCGTTAGAATAATCCTCAGCGAAAAAAAAAGGTCGAGAATATGTAGATTCTAAAAAGCCAACCATATCCACGTTCTATTAACATACGTATACATACATACATGAAAACAAGGCTTTAAAACCGAGAAGTGGAACCGTTACTATGGAATGTTATAGCAACGAATTAAATCGTTTGCAGTTAGTTTTAGGCGAGAAAAAGCTGTTTGATAGCTAAACGCCACCATTGCATAGCAATGCTCGGTTTTACACGTTCCTTCAGTAAAGTAAACGATAATAGGACTTAAGATAAAAAGTTTTAATGTATTCAATCTATTTTGCGGTTCAGCTGATTATCCTATATTTAGATTCATGAAGTAGAATGCTCTTACTTGCAAATGCAATTATGAAATGTTGCTAGTAATGAAAAATGGATGGTTTAATTAACTTAAAATTTCAAACCTTTTATGACGTAGTAGAAGAAATATTAAATATTAATTAAATATTAAATCATTAAATATCGAATATTAAATATTAGAAAATATAAATATATACTCTTAACATTATGCGATATAATGCGATATATAAAAAAAATTGTTGAAGATAAAAATAATAGACGATGCAGAGTATTTTCACTTCTAAATATACGCTGGTTTACTTCATTTAATTAATTTTAAATTATATATCAAGAGTATTGTTTAAGTGCATAGTCGCATCTTCGTTTTTTCGTTCTGTATCTCCAGGAAATACTGAATTATAAATAAATAACTATTATTTAATCGAAACAAATCAAAGCAACGAAGTTTAGAATAGAGAATCTATATAACATTTGTTTGATTAATTCTCGAATTCAAACACGAAACGTTTATGAACGTGACCGGATATGCTCGAAGTTATTGCTACGCAAACTAAAATCTGTAGAAGATATTTACATAGGTTTGTACGATTGCAATCATCAGTGATTGTAGCAAGGATCCGTACCGATGAAATTTTCGTATTTAATAATGAAAAGCGATATACAATCCTCGTTCATAGCATGTGCAAGGAAAATTCTGTGGCAAAAAAAGTATACGTCATACCTACGTTTAAAAAACGTAGTTAATTTTCAAATTGACAGGCAATATTTTGTGAGTGGTATTTATGTACGAAAAATTATCTAAACGAATTTTTCAGTCATTGCGGCATTTGTAAACCATATACTATAATAATTATTTATTTAATTTGCAATAATGCTCTTTGGAATAGCAAGATCAATGTTGTACGCCCCGTTTAAATAAATTTAATAGAATAGTAAAGTAGGAGAAAAAACGATTATTCTATATTAATATTAGAACTATTAACATATGACACGTGATATTTTGTAATGTGTTGTTCACAGAACCTACACGAGCTATTTGCATTGTTGAGAAACGTTAACCTAATTGTTTAAGGAAATAATGTATTTGTAATACATGCTTTATCGTGTAACGAAGAATTGAGAAGCTATTGCAAAATAATCTATTCATGGAGATTGAAACTGTATTAATAAAAGAAAATAGAAATAAATAGATAATAAAGTCGTCATCGTAGAATGAAATAAGCTTGTATGTCAGCAGTTGTTCTAATTGGATACTTAGTATTTACGAAGCAGCGTGTGACACATCATATGAGTTAGCCACGCGTTTTAATAGACATACATGTCAAGAAGCATGCAAAGTTCTTAAATGGTAGATTCACGTGACGTGCCGTCGTACTTTACCATTATGTCAAAGTATTATATATTACGAGCAATTCTCTGTAAAATATTACACCATTCATTAAAATTTACGTCATACAAATTTCATTAGGTTTCTTTATGTGAAAATATTTTTGTGAGAAAAACTTCTTCAATTACTATTGTTTGAATTTGTCTGTCACGTACTAACCAGTACCCTCATAGAAACTTTACGTCATTATGAATCGACCTAATTAGTGTTGAATGAATCCGCGATAATTGGGACACATCGTGTTATAGCAGGGAACTTCGTTACGATTGTTAACATAATCAAGTCAGACAACGTTGCCGATTACTGATTGTCAATGTGGTTTGTTAATTTAAACTGTATTTATTTCTTATGATCAATACGCACTACGCATGCATTTTGTTGGCAGCTTAAAAACGTACACTTAGTACGGACGAAAACCAATAATTCTATACAGGGTGGTTGGTAACTGGTGGTACAAGCGGAAAGGGGGTGATTCTACGCGAAAAAAGAAGTCGAAAATATAGAATAAAAATTTTTTTTAATTTTTTTTTTAATTTTTCCATCGGGACAACGATCTACAGTGAGATTCGTTATAACGAGACGTGATAAAGTGTACGCGTACCGAGCGAAAATTCAAAGTCGATTTTCTCGAAAACAATGCCTCAAACGAAAAATTTTTATTCTATATTTTCGACATCTTTTTTCGCGTAGAATCACCCCCTTTCCGCTTGTACCACCAGTTACCAACTACCCTGTATATCTATCTCGTAAATATCGAGATTCGAACAATTTGTTCAATTTTTTGCAGAAAACGCAGTTTGAAATAGCAGGATTCGTACTTTTGTTTATTTCATAATTTCCATTGTACGAGAAAAGTTATTGAATTGTATTTTCGTATGAAAAGAAGAATGTTATACTTTTTCAGTATCCCGAATAAATAAATAAAATAAAAATTTGTCGATTCGTTACGTGATGTATCTGTGTACAGTACTTTAAAAAAGTATTTGAACATTGGTACAAACATTTCGAAATATCATTAACGCTATTCATGTGCATAACATTCATATGCATTTTAAGATTAGTTTCGAATTTTACCAATATAATCTTATCTCACTACAGTAGTAATGATATTTCAGTGCCGTGTAACATGCACGTTATATCCAAAAAGTTTTCTATGTTAACTGTTTAAAAATTCTACGGACCACTGTATATATTTCTTTTAAGATCATTATGTTTTGTTATGCAGTCCTTCGAAATACGTGTCCGTATTGAAGGTCCGTAGCAAAATACGATTTTTTTTCCGATGC
The DNA here is from genome assembly GCF_011952255.1 of Bombus vosnesenskii. Lineage (NCBI taxonomy): Eukaryota > Metazoa > Arthropoda > Insecta > Hymenoptera > Apidae > Bombus > Bombus vosnesenskii. The sequence continues at coordinate 1,980,871 of NW_022882923.1, forward strand.
TCCCATAAATTGTTACACCTTGTAAATTATGCATTAATGTCGTGCTTCTGTTTCAGTATGGATGGCTCTGATTTATGCTTCGAGGTCGTTCGGAGAGCAACTGCTGGATTCGTGTACAGTGAAGCGGTAGCCAGGTAAGAAGATCTTTACATTGTGCAAAGGTTGTATTTCAGCCATAAAAGATATCCCTTTTGTTTCGAATGTACCATCTGAGCACAGCGCTATCTTTTAATAAAATTTAATAAAAGAAAAAATATTTACCCTAGACCACCTGAATTGCAACAGCTTTTTATTATATGTATCAGTGATGTTGTATCACAGTGACACGAGTTTACGACATAATTTACACGGGAGTTCACTTGATATTATTAAAAGACATGCTATTTATCTCGAAACAATACTGCAGTTATTAATCTCACTATGATCCTTACGTTTTCCTTTCGTCATCCAGTCTTCGTGTTCTCATTTATATAACACCATTTCTCCATTTCGAGAAACGATGAAAACGTCTGTTTTTCGTGAATAATGCTGTTCCATAAGTTTATTCCTATTGGAATTAAACAATCTTTTCCGTTTAAATCAGTATTAAACTACAAAAATCCGAGATTAAATCCTCAGTTAGCTAGTTGTTGGAAAAATATTGTTAGAATCGTAAAGAAGATTTGTAAATTGCAAAATGAAGCCTGTACGATTTGTATTAATCGAACGATTAATATAAAAATCACATTTACGCTTTGCAAATACTACTCATTTCAAATATTAGATTTATGGAAGAAAACATTTCAAAAATTTAAATTTGTATTTTTGAATAGAAACTTCGTGCAAAAATGTTTCTTCTTAATGTTTCCTATATTTTAAAAGAATAAACTATCAAAGTGAACCGATAAAAGTTATCGCGATAACGAAAGTTTTCGTTTCAATCACGGATTATCGAATATATTTAGAATATTGAATTGTTCTCTGCTTATCTATACACCGTTGTTTAACTGTGTAGTATGGTCATTAAGATTTCGGAAGCAGATGATGTTTACTTATGAAAGTTTTGGTCGCCAGTTTGCTGAATCTATCTACGTCGAGTAGAGGTAGATTAACCAGCAGAATGATGGACAGTGTAGGTACATGTCACGTCCAAAACTGTCTCTGAAATGCGTTTGCTCTCTTCATGGTCATTTGTAAGCTCACGTCGTACCTCATAGCTATCACTTTTGAACGTCTGTAGCGAATACAGTTAGCGAATCATTTTATTCTCTCGATTAAAAATCCGAATATTTTTACGTGTTTTTACTACGGCAAAGTTCCGATTTTAAGGTTACAGGTAAATAGAGAATGAGAAATATCCCGTAGCGATATAAACGTTCGTAACTAACTTTAATTTTAATACACTATTAGTAAATTCTCAAAGAAGTAATTGAAATTAATATGAACAATTTAACCACATAAGGACATGATAAATAATATATTTATTTGTATGTGCTTTAATGGTGTATATTAATATATGTATTGTTAGTAACAATTGTTACTAACAAGTAACCACAAATTGATCAAAATGACCGGATATTACAGTACAGTGAGTACTACTAATTCTTTGAATCCTTTCAATTATTTGGAAGTATGTAAATTCAATGATAATTAGTAAACAATTTCAGCGAACTTCTGATGTAATCTATGATATTTAGAAGAGGTAAAAAATTATTTAGATATTTTAGATATCTATGTAGTTCTTCTTAAAATATATGTATGTATATATCCCTTTTTCGGTTGTCCAAACTCAAATATTCTCTTGAGCCGTACTATGTCAGTTACATTGATATTTGATATTTCACGTTGAAAAAAAAAATTTCAATAGTGCACTAAACATAAACCTCTGGAGACGTAACTTATATAAGTTATGGATGTGCAACCTTCTCGACTCACAAGTTCGGAGTTATAGATACGTTAGACATGCGAGATGCATTAAACCTAGTTACAAAGTTATTATACGACACCGTCGAAAATCCACTTTGCTCGGAAACAGTAGCAAAAGTCAATCTCCATTTTGACATTAATAAATTATTTGTTACGCTTTCGCTATATCCCGAAAGTAATCAAAAGTTAGGATTACTAGTCAAATACAGGTTAGTAAAATTAGGAACTACATTTAATATCTTAGATATTAAGAATTCTTAAGAGTACGTACGTTAAGATAGCTTCTAAATTCGGAGAAATTTTGTTATTATAACTACTTACTAAAGTAATCAGAATAATTTTACACATTTAGTACGATGTATTTTTTAAAATTTGAAGAATTTTTTATAATTTTTGCAACTGTTGCATATATGTTTCTTACATTACACATTTTCCTTTCTCCTTCTTTTCTATTTTTTAAATTTTTATTTCTTTCTTATTTTTATTTTCATTTTTATTTTTATAGAAAAATATAATAAAAAAAAAACTTTGTAACATAAAAATGTTTTACATGTTTTCTACAAGATGAACAATCAACTTCACGAATTGTTTGAAACATTCCAATATTTAAAACATATAAATCACGAAAAAAGAGAGAGAGGGGAAATGTACGAATCTATTACATTTAACAAACTTTTATGGGGCGGTAATTCGTATTAGCCAGTGGTTTATATCAACGAAAACAATGTTTCACAGGTGAACTTAATTTATTGATATTACGAAAAGGTCGCGTTATCTTCTAATGGGTGGATAAAATAAATTTTCACATATTGCTGAAGTAAATATGTAAAACATTGGACATGTCGTATCCTTTCTGTTCATCGTTGATATTTAGGATTCCATATATTGTACAAAATGCAGTTATTAAACGCTTATCGTTTCGTTTCCATTCGATATCAATACAAAGTAGTACATGTACATATATATTTTCGAACATTCGATTCAGCTGTTTATATCGTATCGAACACTCGATAGTCGATAACTCGATTGAAATATTTACCTGTTAATCAACTTGGAAATATCTTACAAGTACATGAAAGGGGATAAACTGTTGTATTAACGAATTGTATCCGGCAACCGTTTCGCCCTTAACAGAAAGTCGATTGAACTGACGTTATCTAGACAGTATAACGAATATGCAATAAATACACGAGAGCCGAGCGCTTTGACCATCGTTTTTTATATCTCGGTCAACCTTCAATAATCCCTGTATCTCATTCCTTTAACATTTTCCTTAATCGCCTGACCTATACGGTTAAGAAGCATAGACATTTTTACGCTATTTAAACCCGAGTTAATTTTACTTTGACCATTTTAATCCACAGTCGTTGTGTTTTCAGAATCCACGTGCCTTCTTTGAATTTTATGCTTAAAACGTCGAAAGCTTTTCTGTTTGTTGATACCAGAACGAGATATCATAACGAGAAATTCGAGAATCGTAACAGGATTTTAAAAATCTGTTGAGGTCACAGTGGTAGTATATAATACTATTTTTGTTGTATACTCAATATTAATTTACCAATTCTTTAAATTATACGTCCATAATTCGTTAAATATTGAAAACAATAAATATCTAACAGATTTGAAAGTATTTGTGAATGAAAATCTTTCTTTTTTCTCAAATAATCGCCGCTGCACCGCAATACGCAGGCACATATGCATTTCTATTTTAATATAAAACCAGTTCTATTATTCCCATTGCTCGTGCTTGCAATTATCTGCGTACATTAAACTGTATCCCGAATAGCGTTCAACTGTTGTAATATAGTGAAAGCCTAAATAACATTGTGCATGATACTTCATAAGGTACAAAGTGCGGGCGTGCATATCAACGTATAAAAGTATCTGACCTCGTTTCGAAGTTACACCGTTTTTCGTTTTTATCATTTGTTCACCTGTCTTGACAGAAAATGTTACTAGGAACTTTCGACATTCATTGCTTTTATCCACAGATAGAACTCGTACGCGGTACGACTCGCAAGATATTTCGGGAACATGTATATGATAACAATTCGTGAGAGAACGCAGGAAACGTTAGACAGTAATTACAAAGATCTAAATGAAGTTGTTTGAGATCAGTTCGTTTGAAATTAATTACTTCGATTTGACATTGATAATAATTTTGGTAAATATTGAATATATTGGAAATATTATCAGACAAAATTACATTCATAGATGATAGTCTTTTTATGTACACACAGAACTTCGAAAGATAAGCAGAAATAGGTAAATAACGTACAAAATATAATGGGTTTCAGTTTTACACTATCAGATCGAGAAAAATTTGCTATAAAGTACATGTTTTTTTTTTAGTGATCAGTTTTTCTCATAAAATTCTGTTTATGCATCATTAATCTATATTTCTATCTTTTTAATTTTTATCATATTACAACTCTGTAAAATAACTTTGATTAATGGATCTCACGAGACGGAAATTCGATATTTTTGTCGCAGTAAAAGATATACTGTTCGCAAGAAACGTTACACCATATCATAGTTTGAGATTTATTGTTTAACGATGAAAAATAGAAGTTTCTTATGAAAACTTATAACTGGATCTAATAGCATTATACAATGTTATTTTGAAATGGTCGTGGACGAAACCTGAAAAATATACGCTATTTAGTTGAAGTGAAATAATAGGAAGGACAGTAGTGAAAATGTTCATCTGTTACTGCGGAATCTTATTATAGCGAATTAAATCAGTTAGACGTATTCTTAAATATAAGATGATTTAATACCGACTGACATCCTTCTTTATATTTTTGTATATTAACATTTAATACTCGTTGGTTGAGAGAATAAAGATATCTATATTTTATATAAAATTCGGCTCAGTTATTTACCAATTACTTTATCAAGTAGTTAATTTATCAATATATATCTGATTTACCGTTAGTAACAGTAAATAGACTGGTTTTATATATGGATGCACTAATATATGTGCTGTATCGAATTAACATAGATACCTTTTCTTCTATTTACGAGAATACGGAAATGTTTTTCGATGGAAGGGACTCGCCAAATTTAACTCCAGGACATAATGTAGTAATAAATCAACTGCTATATATACTTGATCGTCCATATATTTAAACATTTGAGCAGCCAAGAACAACTGATCATTGACATAGTTTCATCAATGGCAAGAATAATTTGCCATAACATAGTGTTGTAGTTAGAAAATGAAGGTGATCCTAATTTGATGATCAAAGACTGTACGAACCACTTACAAATCATAAAATGCTCAATTCCAAAATCGAAAAGTATGAAGGTAGTGACAATGTTACAGACATTATTCTTTAAAATCTATCTTAGAATTTATTATTGATCGTATTTTTGCTGCAAGCTCGCTAAATCTTTGATCATTGTTTCTCACATTCTACTATATATATCGCGATAAGACCGAAGATTTTCATTCATCGAGATGAATAGACAACGCGTGCATATATTTTTCAGCAGCCTCATCTCCCGTAGGATAGCAATATCTATAACAGCAGCTTTCGTTTTCCAGCCATTACATGCGACAGATCCTGGAGGCGTTGCGATACTGCCACGAGAACGACATAATTCATCGTGATCTAAAGCCGCAATGCGCTCTTCTGGCAGGCAAGGAAAATTCCGCACCGGTGAAGCTACGCGGCTTCAGCGTCGCCGTGCAACTTCAGTCGTCCCAGGCAAACGGCGTCGGTATGTTTTAACACTTCCTTCTTCGTTCTCTCACGTTCTATCTGCGTGCATAGCCGTTCTACAGAACGTACTCTTTCCTGCGCATTCTCCAGGGAAACACCGCTACGGCGTTAGCTCTCTTCGCCAACACTTTCGCGTTCGTTTTACTTGTCCTTTCGCCGGTGTCAAACACGTGCACACCACTGCACAACGGTAACAATACAATGATCGCTACCACTGAACCGAATCGACTACTTCTTTTTTCCACGGAAAATCATAATTTACGATTGTATCCACCCGGGCAAAGTGGGGAATTGATGGCGCTGTCGTGTTGTTGCTACTGATACAGTGTATTCTATGCTGCATGATTTTTCAACATTATAAACAACGTCTTTGAATGTTAGGAGTTCTCATAGAGAAGAAAATGTATCGTTGAATGTAAGGAGTTCTGTTAGAGATAAAGACGTATGAAGTAATGTCTTTTGGTAACATTTCAGGAATATTATAGATTAAGTACAACAGAAATTGAAAGGGACGGGTAAACCAATCTTTTGCAAATCATTATTTTGGGCTGTATAAAGTAAAGCTCCATTTCGATATACTTCTTGTTATTATCTGTGCATAGTACAATACCTTTGGATTTGTGTTAAATATTCGTAAATACCATAAAAGCTTTAATTAAATATCATTATTTTCATAAATGTTAATGAATGTCGAATTAATATATTTATGTTCTCTTCGATCTTCATAAATATTAAAACATCGGGAAATAGATATATAAAGTAGATACTATATTTTGTGCGATATTGACGCTCCATTTTTGAGATATTGGCTGATTGTAAAACATATCCAAGATGTCTCGATAGATCAAAACAAAAGAAACGAAAGAATGTTTATGATAACATTACATGCAACATTATATAAGTTCGAAAATTCTTTATGAATTATTACTTTTGATCCTATAAAATCTACCGTATTCAAAGAATACTTAAAGGTCAAAGTCCAAGTGTTTTCTATAATTTCCATTATCTTGCCATAAAGAAAGACGTATAATCTTATTGTGGATATCCCGAAGCAATTAAACGTTATTCCCAATGCGATGTATTAACGTGAAGCCGTGGAATAGTTAAAACAATGAAAATTTCACTGCTCGGTTGTTCAAGGTATTTCGAAATCGAGCGTTGCTTGCTCAACGATTAATTTTATACGTATGGTGCGGTTTCCACCATGGGCCACCACAAAGGATCCAGTTATCAAAGCAGTTACGTATGTAAATTCATATGTAGTATGCTGATACCGGAAAGGTTTCGTTATAGACGTTCCGTGATGTGTGAATGACAATAAATTACCGACTCCTCTGTGCATAAAGCAAACAAACTCGTTTATCTAGGGAAGTGTAAAGGTGAAAGGGCACTGTAACGTTTCTTAGGTTTGCTGTTAGTTCTAGAAGAGAGCTAACATCGTTCGGACATTAACATGGTGACCAAAAGTCGCCCTTATTTAAGAATACTAGTATATTAATTTTACAGCAGAATCGTTTTAATATCGAAACACATACGTAATACGCTTCTAATATTTTTTGTAAACATTGGAGAGGCAGCATTCCATATTAATTTGCACATTATTATATTAAGTTTCTTTTTTTTATATATATTTTTTTTAATACTGTTTGGGACGTAGCAAATACCGTGGTAGCTTGTGTCGATTAAACTGCAAATCGAATTCGATCTTGGTAGTATAATATTTGGTAGCTATATATTAACTCTCGCACGTTCTATTAGTGGGTAAATATAGTTTGCGATAATCAGTTTGCTGTTGCGTTATATAATAATATTGCATACTTCAGCACCGATATCAGATTAGATTAAAAACCGAAAAAATGGAAATATTATTCTGTTGGTATGTTTATTTTTGTGGCGTTCTATTTATTTTCACTTAGTAGGTTTGAAAGTCACTGGTGAAAATGGAAAACTTATTTTCCAATCCAATATAGAGTTGCGTTACTACCGAAAGCCGTGGGTCGAACAATTTTAGTATACAAAAAGGGTAGAGTAATTAAACGTGAATTTTAGTAGGAGTTGGAAACTTATGAAGTTTCTTAATAGAAAACTTTTACTCGTTTCCGAGAAATGACCGAGTTTCAGCGTTTTTCAGTCAGTGAGAGGTATCCCTGGGAAAGCTGTTTTCCAAAGAGAAATAATTTCTCAAGAGAGAAAAAGAAAGAAGAAAAACAGAAGATTCTACAACTTAAGATATTTAAATATTTGCAAGTAGTAAGTGTAATTGAATATTTTCTTTGTGTTACTCGCGCGTTCTTGTCCAAATTTCGACGCGTTAAGTGATACATATTTATTTACATGTGATATTACAGAAGCTTGCTAATTTTTCATTACACTGTTGAAAGGGATAGTGTTTGAATGTGTGCAGAGTGGAATCCATTATTTACTAGAACGACCTTAACGAATGTCGTTGAGGTACGCGACCTCCTTTTCACTAGACAGCGTTATAGGTACTGCCTTAAAAGATTCAGAGGCAAGGAGATGAGCTTACCCTGAGGGTTAGGACATTATTGCTGCCGGCAGAGTGACATATTTGTAGACAAAGCTGATTAACGTCTTTGCAAATGAAAAGCGCCACTTAATTACTCGAGAAGACGATTCTCTGCTGTTGAATCGACGAGAAAAGGAAGAGACTTTCTTTTCTAGTCACTTGAGTATTACAAAGAATTCGGCCGATTAAAAGATGAGTCGAATATAAAATCATGGATTGAATGCTGCCTCTTCACGATCTCCAACGACACACATATATATATTATAAATATATATATGTATATTTCTTTTTCTTTCCTACATACACCGAAACAAAGTGTGTTTTTTGAACATTCGTTAAGAATACTTTTAAAAAGACACTTGGTATTTTTGTATCGTCTCTCTGCTGAATGCCCTATTCTTCACTATTGGCTGGCTTGGTCGATGATTGGCAGTCGTATTCGAAATTTCTCGATGTTCAATGTGCAGAATGCAACGGCTTTTATCGGTTCTTTTTCTTCCAAAGAATATCTCCTCGTTACTTTCTCAACGATTATCTTCGTTGGTGTCCGTTTTACTTATGACGATCCTCTCTGTTGCTTCGATATCGCATGATCTGACGGTAAGTAGAGTTTTATACCTGATCAAGGCTTCGATGTATATCACGACGATAAAATTTATATACACCCGATCGGGTTTCTAGTTTATACGATCTGAACCTCTTGTTACTTTTTACGTGCGGTAGAACCTCGATTATTCGAAGCAGTTAATATTCATGAACGCTTTCTTGTATGAAAAGCGGATATTATGCGACAGTATGTAATCACGTTAATTTATCGACTAAATCTGTGGTTAGGCATATTGTTTATAAAGCAACTTATTTCAAAAATTTGTATGGATTTTATCGTTTTTTTATTCTTTGAATGAATATTTTGAACAGTAAATGTTTCAAGACTACGCGGATAATGATATTTTTGATATCATATTTTTCGTATCTCGTTTAATTCATTCTATTACATTCGACCCATAATTCAGAATACAGTTAAATGAATGTATAGGTTAAAAAGGTAATTTATTGTAGAGATAAGCGGAGAAAATATATGAAGCAAGCAGTATTTCATAATTTTATTTTGTTTCATACATCAAACAGTAGTCATATGCCACAAATATTAATCAGTTTTTAATTTTATATGAAAGATGTAATATTATCTTTTTATAATGTCATTTTCTATCAACGACTCTTTCCTCTAAAAACATTTTACAAATTAAATTAAAAGTATAATTGCTTTTTAAATATCAGTAAACAAAAGAGAGTTTAAAAATTAAAAATTAATCGTTTGAGAATTTTCTTTTTATTAATCCAAGTGCCTTAAGCTCATTCTATCTGCTAACTCATTACTCGATACATAACATACAGTTTTTATTAACATGTATTAATATAATATTTAGCAAAAATAGTTAACTGTTTATACTTGTTTCCAATAATTTTATGAAAAAATTTATTTACGACAATTTTATAAACCAATTTGAACGAAACCAAAGAGAAAGATATCGGATCCATTTTCAACAATTTATAAAATATACTAGGACAACAATTCTCCGGTAATAGCTGTCGTCATAACTCTGAAACTAATCTGTTACTGTATTTCTGTTACATCATGCACATACTTCTCCCACTAAATTTTATTTTATCATTCAAAATAAATTTGTTTACTCATGGCAAAAAAATTTATTTTCTCGTAATAAAAACTTAAAAAAATAAATTGTAAACACAGCAAGGGCGACGAAACATTATCTCAGTAGGTACTTTTAGTTTTGGAAAAATTGTAAAAATACAATAAATACGATACTAGATTTCTCAACTAAGATTTAATATATCCTTCCGGTTATTAAACTTTCAATAAAAAGCTTTGTCTTCTTGAACTGCAGAAAATACAATTTGAAATGATATTTAGTTTTTGTCACTCCTACACTTAGATACGTTCCTTCGTAATTAGTATGAAAGTAATAAGGCCTAATCAGTCTTCCGTAGACAGTTCTATTTTTGAGGAAGGAAGTAGCATCTAATGAAGAAAAGTATACCTTGACGAGACTAGGTCTTGGATTATACGATTACGAACTTACGACTACTACAGTTCGGTTATTATCTTCTTCGAAAAAAGTACAGCATCGTGGATCTATTGACACAGTAGTGTATGAAACTCGATTCCTGTTATTAAATATTTCATGAACTTACGAGTGTCTACACAAGTGCAGAAATATGGTGTACAAATGATTAATAATAGGCAGCTAAACTTTTGAATATAATGTTTCTGTGTGTAAAATATCTGTGTGTAGCTCTTTCAGTAATTTTCCGAGTCCTGTGGTGATGCGGTTCACATAATTTCTCGAAATATCGCATATTAGTGTACATTAGTAGCGTATGTTATGTTAATTTAATAATATTATTAATTAGTACATTGTTGAGAATATACTTCCCAGATGTTGTAACTACACAAACAAATTTAGTCATAAATGAGGTCAGTATATTGTTATAAATATATATTTCTTTTTCTTTTTAAGTAAATGACTTTTCGTTGGATTACTTCATTATTTAACCATCAAATGAAATAATTTTATAATTCATTCTATATCTCAAAATCTCGATTCCTGTTGTTAAATATTCATTTGTCTTCATTCAAATATTTATTATTCTATTAACTATTATTGATTCAAATCATGAAATGAAAGGAAATAGTGTATTCTTTGAAGCATTTTTGCTTCTGAAAACTTTTTGTTCTCCTCAGAAAAAAATGTCCTTTTCAGAGGTGTTGGAGCTAGAGCCAGCTTCATCAGAGATTTGATGATGCGCCGATGTCAATTCGCACGCTTGAACACTATTTGAAAAAGACATGATTTACAGGGCGGAACCCTGAGGCAGGATTAACTCAGTTCTGTGAAGGTGTCAAAGGTTTCAATATTCACACAGATTAAGGACTTTCTACGCATCGTCGAAGAAACAACCTGTAATCCACTGGCAATTGCGCTACTTCGTTTCGACGAATTCAATTTGCTATAAGCCAACGAGCATTTATATAAATAACAAAAATAAATGAAATAGATTTTACTAATCGAAATTATGTCAGAAGAAAGCTTTCGAGGGGGAAAGGGAAATTTCTATGAAAAGATTATCATTCACAATAAACTTAATTTCTCTTACGAAAAGTCATCCATTTCTAAATTCTTGAAATCCACAATTTACGTATTATATTCCTGTCATCAGTATTGTATGATGTAAATTTATACAGGAAATGCGTTTTGTAATTCCGCTTAAGCTCAGGTATTGAGATTGTTTGGTAATTGAACGCTCGGATAATCGGATACGTGAATAATCGAGGTTCGATCGTAGTATTAATTTCAGCCTCTTCGTTGCTGCCGCAACCAATACACATTAACGAATTATGAACATGATTTTTTGTATATTCATTACTTAGGAAAATCTCCTCTGTTTCTTTACTATTTTTCCACCCCTTTTATTGTCCTAAATCTATTTTTATGATAATCGTAGGACGAATCGTCGCGCCACATTTGATTGTATCGCCGTTAAGAGCCGTTGATAAAATGCACTTTATTATAGCAATCGATCCACTTCACTCGATGCTCATGCGTAAGTGGTCGGACCTTCATTCATGCTCTGTGATTCGTTTAAAATCAATGAATCATTCCATAAGATCAATGATTCTGCACCCCTCTCCTGTTCCTGTCTGACTAGTAGTGAAATTTATTTTTAATGCAGCCGGCATTATATTATTCTTCGCCGTTGAAAACTGACTGAAACGCAGAAACAGATACCACGATACATTTTTCCTAGAAGATGTGGAGTATTGATCCGGTTGTTTGTGAAAGAATGTTACCGAGAATCTAAACAAGCACACTACATCTCGTAACTTAGACTTGGGCACATCATACAATTTAAAAATCGAATACCTGTTAAAATCATCGTTAAAAAAGGATTTGCCTGAAAACAACGTGGATGAACAAATATTTTCTCTTTAAATAATAGCTTTCCAACCTTCACATAATTTGTTCATTTTCTGAAATCTTCGTTTTTTTCTACTTCTATGTCTTATCCCATATAAAATCGTAAATTTTTATATAACTTATTTTTATATTCTTTCCAACGAGTTTTTCTTAATAATTTGTATCTTTCTGGTATCTTATTTTAATCTTACAATAATAGTTTAATTAGACAAGTTCTTTCGATGCTTTTCATAAGATAGACGAAATATATTGAAATAGAAGTTAGAAAATTCTGATGAGGATTTATATATTTCAAACGGTAAATATTTCAAACTTTTTTTAATAAACGCACATTTTAATGGACAGCGCAACTTTGTCGGGACTCTACATACTAACCGTGTATGTAGTAATAATTTAAAAATGGAGGAAAACGATTTTTCGTATTATCATTGAGAAAAGTTAAGAGCCCTGAAGCAGATGTTAAATCCGTTGCAAAATGTGTCCATTATTTAATTTTCTAACTGTCGGAACTAATTTTAGCTATCGAACAATAAGAAGAACGCAAATTTTAAAGAGAAAAGTACATCTAAAAGTGGAGCAGCAAACTTTGTATCTTCGAAAACTGAATCTTCTTGGATTCATGAGCTTCTGGGTGAACTCGGTTTAACGAATATCAGAAAACTCCAAGTTATACGTCTCGTGTCTTTCGCGCGAGTGCAGTTCCGATTTCCCAATATTAAAATTAATAACTTTTATGTATTCATATTGCTTCGACGAAAACCAATAACGATGTGTGATTAAAAGTATTGTTATCGTGTCGATCAAATAATAGAGAAAAGGAGAGAGTTCGGTGTTGTTACCTGGAACAGCCTTTCTGTTTAATTTTCCGCTTCTCACGTACTGAACATAAATTTTTAGCATCTCCCGCAATTATTTTACAGTTACTTTCTAGTTTCTTTTGCAATTGTTTACGCTTGAAAATATAATGATACGCTGGTAGTATCAAATAAATTATTATTATTTCAAAAAGCTCGTAATAATAATTATTAAAAGCGTTAAAATGCAGCGGAATTTAAAACTTTGATTATAGAAAGAAATTCAGAGTATGAAATTAAGATTCTATAAACATTTCAATTCGAATGATTAAAATTTCACAAAATCTCGGGCATAGATTCAAAATTTTCTCCGCTGCGCTATTGAAAATGCTTGGAAACATTTCATGTTACATTAGAACGCGTGGAAATATTGACCACGGTCTGCTTGAAAACGTTCCAAAAAAGAGAAAAAGAAAGATTTATTACACACGTTTAATGGCTACGCGAGGAAAGAGCATCGCATAATTACAAAATTTGATAACTTGAAATTTGGTTTGAATGAATACAGAATGTTACACGACCGAGTATCGGCAGTGTCTGAGCCCAAAGGGGCAGCTCTACTTGAAGGCCGACAACGAGGGTAAGCCTGACCTAACCTTTAATCATCACTTCCGCAGGAGCCTTGTATCATCATGCCATATGTATCACACAACTCACACACACGTCCAGAACACATTCACATATACACCACACATTATGCTACCATCTTAACCCGATCCGTGTGTCCCTCTCACGTTACTGTACTTCTAGAAGCTGCCACTGCTTGCTTGCTTGCTTTTTCCGCGTTCAGATTTCGACCACGAGTCTCAAACGAGTCGTTTCGATGCGCGCCGAGCTCGAACATTTTCGTGTTGGAAATCCATTCGGTGTTTTATCGAACCTACGCCAGGAAACGAATTCGTGTTGAAAGAAAGTCCCTTGATGAAAATTCCACTTTACCATTCCCTCACATCGTTCAGTCATCCCTCTACCTTTCATCATTGTTATATTGTTTGATGTGATTTTCAGTGTAAATGATTATATAGGGTGTTCCGTGATTCTGTATAGATGAATAGATCTTACACGTGAGTTAGTGTTTCTCTGCACGAAGCTTCGTTCCTTCCATTCCTTTATTTAGAAGATTAATCTCGTCAAGGTACATTCATCTCTTTTCGTCGATTAACTTATATTTTATTTTTGAGATATGGATGTATGAAAAAGATACGTAAAATTGAGAAAGCAGCCTTCGATTTATTTTTCTTAAAAACGAAGCTTCGTACCTCGTACTGATTATAAGAGATTACACTCTATATTTTCAACTTATTTGTTACGATGCACTTGAATTTAACGATTCCATTATATTAGTGTTATTAATGTATCGTAGATTCCATTGCTGTACCATATGTACTACATCTATATTTTTATTCATAAATGGAGTAGCTACATATTTCAGTGTTACTTAGCCCATTGTTAGATCAGAGAACGAGAGAGATAGTACAACTGCGTAGCAATAAATTGAAATCCGGAGCTCACGATAAATTTTTAGTAGCTACTATGCAAAGACCTAGTTAAACTTCACTTTTTTTATCGTCTATAACAAGACACCACAATGTTCAAAGGAAGTCGTTCGAAAGCAAACGAGGGACAACAAACTTATTGCCAATGGTAGTGAATAGAGAAAGAGGGAGGAAGAAAGAGAGAGAGAGAGAGAGAGGAGATAGAAAACTCCCTTTATCTTCAATGACCAAACGAGTCAACGAGGTTAACATTCGATTGTTCCGACAGAGGCACACTTTTGCTAAAGAATCGCTTAGAAAATCGTTTTCCCCGGGCCTCGACCTCAACTCTGGCCCGTACTAAAACTCGATTCTTTGATACAATGACACAAACACAGGTCTGTCTTCCTCTACGAATAACGGCGATGACGATAAGGTTCTTATCGTCGATGATGGCAGATGCTGCACACCCTGACATTACTCCGCCGATAACGATCCTTGTCCTATTTGTCTGTGTTCTTTCGATAGGGCTGACGTCTCCAAGCTGCAATTTCCCTTTCGAGGACCTGACCGACGCCGAGGATTCGCTAGTGAGCGATACGGAGGACAATATCGGTACTCGTATGCCTGCCACATCCGCATAATAACGAGAACCGGGGGTAGACACGACAGGCAAAAAAAAAAAAAAAAAGAAAAGAAAAAATAGAAGAAAGGAATAAAATTTTGAATAGAAAGAACCTTCGATTTCCTCTTTAAAAAATGTCGTCGATCCCATATGTCCAATCATTTAGTTCGAATTAGAACACGAGAAACTAACATACCGATGGCTCGATGGGTTACGGATAAAAAAGACTGTTCGATTTCTGTCTCGACTCGTCGCGATATCCTATCGACAAGTACTATCGTTATGCTTTCGAATTAACATGGGGATCAATTAAAATGTTCCTCGGTTGCTTGTTTTCGATGCAATGACACGCATATTCGTTCTACCCCCGTGTCGTTCAATTATGTCAGCTTCAGAACAACACGTAGTGTCTGCGTAGACACTCCACTTGACCTACGTGCGGTAGTTTGTTCCTGTAAAATCGTTGTGCAGGCTCGCGTAGTGACAGATACACGTTGTGTCGTCGAGCTGCCTAATATCTCAAGAACAAGACAGAAAGACCCGTTCTTTCTTTTTTTCTCGTTCCTTTTTTTTTTATCTCTTTCCTTTAGTTTGTTTCCCGTTCGTCGACGTGTCCCGTTTTTTTGTAGCGTGTACGAATGAATCGACTTCTGCTTCATCGTTATAGGGATCCCACATTTGAAGAGTTCATTACGATTTTTTGTTATCTTGTTTACAATCGCAAGTAATTTCTTCCGTGAATATTTTTAAGATTCAAATGTCTAAATGTCGAACTTGATAATATTCAAATACTAATGTTAAATTCCCTTTCGTCCATTACTATAAACAGAAGATAACGGAGAAGAATAAGAAGAAAACTAATTATCCGGTTTAACATAAACACATTCTCTTGTTTGCTACATTTCTATTTGTACAGGTATTTGTAAGTACATATACGTATACCTATCACGTACGTACGTGTATATTTTATAATAAGTATCAGAAATATTTAAGAAAATGATCTTTTAATTGTCACCTATCATACGTAATAAACTCTTCAATGTTTTCCTTGTTTGTTGGTCTGATGCGTTCAAAAATTGCCCGATTTTTTGGGCTTGTTTGTGTCGTCATTGTTCGTAGCGGTAGACTAGCCTATCTTTATGTGTCTGTTTATATGTATGCCTTTGTGTATGTCGTATCGTATGTTATCTGTGGTGAACTGTCGTACGTTACATCATGAATATTTTCTAGCAGTTTTTAAGAATTTATCGTGCAAGTGATATTCGAACGTAAGTAAGTGTCTAGATCTAAATGCAGATGAACGTTCTACACATAGATGCAATTCATCATCATGCTATGTTTCTAACAACGTATCACTGTCATAATAATCTCATATATTTAAAAATATCATCAACGTTGAATGTTATAAATAATATTTAAGAAATCGTCTCCATAACAATCATTATTGTCATAAATCATGTCTAACACTGAGAAATCAATTTCAATATTTTTATTTATAGGAACTAATCTTTTCTTGAAAGTAACGTAAACAGACAGCTTAAAGTAAACATACGAAATAAAATTCTAGTTACTTCGAATATAATTGATTAAGCAATTGAAATAAGTAAAAAGAAAAGATCGAGTAAACAAAGTCAAGTGGTACGTTTCAGTACAGTTTGTAAGATTTTCATCGTCGAGAGTTAGATCAAGCGAATAGCTCTGCGTGAAAGTGATTGTCGCGTAACACCCTCCGTTCGTGATAAAAATTTTAACGTATCAGTAAAGGTAAAAATTTACGAACGCGATAAAATTATGCTGTAGAAAGTGCTACGTTCGTTTTGAACGATGCTATCTTATTTCTAGTGTCGATTTCAGATTAAATATAATTTATATTATTTGTTTAATCTGCAATTTGCGAGCGAGGATAAAACTGCTCTATACTTTTTCTAGTCTTACGGATGACACGAAAATACCCAAAAGCAACAGTAAAAATTCACTTTCAGCTACTGCACAGCTTCACGGACATGTAATTTTGCATTCGTATTTATTCACATACACTCACTAAAATTTAATGCACTAACACACAATCATATGCACGTGATTTATGTCGCGTGATGAGCTATTTGTTATTTTTTGCTATTTATATCGCTGATATATATTTATAGAAAACACGATATTTATTTTATTTATTTATGCTTTCGAACGATAAAAATAAAGAAGATACGTTGAATATTAATTATACTTGAAATAATGCTATCGGATCCCTATCTTTAGTTTCAATTGTTTATTTGTTTAAAAAGAAAACGTTAAAACTAAAGAATATGAACAAAATGCTACCCGTCAAATAATGCAATTGAATTTCAATAGAATTTCGATCGATAACATTTCATTCCATGATTACTCGCAGAATTCATAAAGAGGAACATATTCGATATTACGCATGCACGTTTCATATTGCATAATTCTTATTCCCTTTGATATCGACAATTACACGCATAAACGTAATATCCTTTTTATATTACTTTGATGCTCAATTTAAAACTTTAAGCTCTATATTATCATCTCCATTTCGTTGTACACTTTCTTTTTTCTCTACTTGTTAATGTATGACTCGTATGATAGTTTAATGTATTTTCCCTTCATACATTTTTTCATGTTTTCGTATTTCGCGCTACATATATATATATATTGTATATTTCACACTTTCTGTGTATTCTAATTTTGACCTACTTTGAGGCATTTTCGCATAATTCCGGTAGATGTAATTCGAAGAGATGGACGAAATCTCCTTTAGCTAATATATATGCTAATTAGCTTTTTCTCTTGCCTTTCTTTTACGTAAACAACATTTACCTTTTACTAAAAGATTTTCGCAAATAGCATATGCTGATTTGCAAATTTGCTTCTAAAACTTTCGTCATATCAAAAGCATTGTGCATATTACTCTTTATGTCATTTGCAAAGAAAGTAAATATCTCACTACACGTACACTGAATTGTCAATGTGAATGACCTTCGAATTAAACATTCTGCTTATATGAATGTATGTTTTTCTATATATGTATGCCATTTATATCACATGTAGGTATATCATATTTTTTAAGAGGTGATTTGTTAGAAACAGAAACCTAATTACCTGTTTTTGTCTCGGCAGATACTGAAATTGACAAAATTGTTATATCACTACCGTGATTAAGAGCACATTAAATAATTGTAAATGGAGCACAAGCATTTATTTAGTTGTTTCAATTAAATGAAACGTTCATTAATTTTAATACTATAAAACCTATAATAATCTTCTAACTTAAATTCTTCATTACCTTATCTTATAATATCAAGTATCACGTAAATTAATACAAAGATATTTAAAGTATGGTATAATCAAACAGTTAATTAGTAAATTACAGCGTAGCTTCATAAACCTATTTAACGTCTTAAAAAAAAATAAGAAACCCGAATTTTATTCTTTTGAAATCCCCGAAATACAGATTTGAATTTCTAATAAGAAATAGGATAGTTAGGTATTCTGTTTCAAACTGAACGTATTTAAAATGTTATGATAATGATACAAACAGTTGTAATAAACATGTTTCCCGCGTTTGTCTTGATGTTTGCTTTGTCTTAACAAGTGTATTGTCTGTCGTTCTTGTAAACATGAATGTTGACTTCTTAATGGTCTACATATTTGCAGCACGATATCTCGTTTCTGCAACTTCCATCAATCCTAGATATTATTGATGTTTATACGTCTATACGTTTGACTAGCACGATGCCATTTGCAAAATATGCATACCGTGCTTGTAAGTACTGTGTGTTAAACGCGGCAATGCGTTTCTCTCGTCTCACCGAATGTTTCATTTATTTCGCATTTAATATACTACACATTCGTTTGTCGGCATTATCTACACATACTCAGCTCCGGTCCAGTCGATCTAACATTCACGGGATAACGAGCGGTTCTTTTTTCTTTCTTTTTGTTCATCGAGCCTCGATCGTTAACGCTTTCTTAGCGTCGCGTTAAAATTCCCGGAAGCTCTTAACCCTCAAACGCCGAACCGCAGACGGCAATGACTCGGTCATTTCCAAACCATATAATATGTATAGAATTTTAATTTTGCACGAAATTTCAATGCCGCATACGGAGGGAAATTATACATCATAAAATTTCGGCAATTTTAAAATTATAGAGATTACATATTGTACTGAAATTATATATGGAACCGTAAAATTATGCTGATTATATCATATAACAAAAATTATGTACTCTCTTCTTTGAGAAATATTATAATCTATTACACTAGAAATGTATCCCTTTGTTTCATTCAGTGCTTGAATTCCAAAAGGCCGAATCATAGCCCAAAGAGGGTTAAATTAATTATTCAGAATACAGATTACCCGCTTTTTATTCGTCATCGCAGCTTCCCTTTTTCTCCGTTTCTTTTCTTTTTTTTCTTTTTCAATATCAAACGACCGGGCGCGTACCTCTTTTCTCAAGATGTTATTAGTTTCCGATAAAAATCGTCGATCGACGTTGATCATATACGCGGCATTGAACGTGTTCTTAACAGAAGCTGCAGTTAATCGACGTGAGAAAAGTATTCGTAGAACGCGATACGAGAAGCGGGTCGTTGTTTACGAATCATTGATGACCGAGAGGTGAGAAGTTTGCGGGAAATGTTGAAACTTCTCATTTGGAACTTACCGATGAAGTTTCGGTCGGTTCTAAAAGTTCCTTCGAACGTGTAACGATCGACTGTGGACTCTCGAAGCAATCACTGCCGGCTCGCTTCCACCATGCCGAATATGTCGGTTATTTTACATGTTTCTGATGGTGTTCTTGGTCGTGCAGGTCGTGTTGGATGCCCACACTTCATGGCACCGGAAGTGGTCCAGCGCAGACAGTACGGAAAGCCTGGTGACGTCTGGTCAGCCGGAGTACTACTTCATGTCCTATTAACTGGTACACTTCCATTCGTCGGCTCTCGAGATAGACTGCGAGAAGCAATTTGCAGAGGACGAGTACAGGTAGAAATTGACCAGACATTACATTTTCTCTGTTTTTACAAAGCGCGCAAGAAAGATAATCATGTTTTGATGTGCATTTAGCTCTGACGAGCACGCTTCCATGTCTGTCATAAGTATAATAAATGCGTAAGGTATTCGTAAAACTTGCAGATGGGATCGCCATTATGGGACAATATCAGCGAGTCAGCCAAGGATCTCATACAAAGAATGCTCACAACGGATGTAAATCACAGGATTACCATACAGGAAGTGCTGAACCACAAATGGCTCAGAGTAAGTCGTCTTTCATTCGATCTGTTTTAACGTCATTTCCATATTTAACGTCATGTTCAAAATGTTTCTTTTTTTCATGTTTTAAAGGAAATCAGAGTTTTCGAGCGTTTAGAAGTCTAATCGATACATATGGAGTAAACTCTAGGGAGCTTAAAGCTTCCATCGCGAAAATCTGAAAGAACTTTCGAAAGATAATCGTGTCATCTTTGCGAGATAGATATTTAGAATTCAGGTATTAAAGTACTTAGATATAGTTAGTACTAAATTAATGAAGTTCGAAGTGGTGAAATCGTGAAATTTTTAAGAGGAGAGGCATCTTGGGATTTTGAAGCAGTACATACGTTTAGTAGAGATGGGTTCGAATACTTGTATAGTGTAATTTTACACTAGTTCAAATTTGATTGAGAAAACTTACGTGTACTACTAAAAATGGTAGAAAACGATATTTTTAGATCATATAGCTTTGGGATTCTTTATCTGCACTTTGGGAAATGTAAGTGGAACTTTAATATAATCGAACCTAGGCCAAGTGGTTTGGAATCGAGAACCTTCTATTCTCTGTGTAAATCTTTCAAACGATAGCTTTTTGTTTGCAATACGAAATTCGATTGAAGTCGGAGTATACGCTGTGTAATATTTATACCTAGTAACGTAGTTTCTTGCCTTGTAAAGTTTGAATATAATTTTCGCGACTCTATATTTCATGCAAATAATAAAATAAAATCTACAAGGGTCCATTCTGAAGTTCGATACTAACTTAGTCAATATAGAAAATGAAAAATTCTCTTTTAAAGTAAATTTAATAGAAATCGACTCTTACGAAGTGAGATTTTTGCATCAAAATCGATTTGAATTCGTGAGTGCGTATTGAAGCTGATTCTATCCTTAGTGTTGAGCCATTTGTGTTAACAACTTCTATTTAATAGATGCTGCGAGCGCATCTGGTTCTTTTTATATCGTATCAGGTTTTCGATAAACGGCCTCATTTTCTGTTATTATATCCGGTGAATGTACGTGCGCATGTCCATGGCATATGGTGTAATAAAGTAAGAATATACTTATATGATACGACAGTTAGCCAGTGACCTAAGGTAGCGAAGCTTGGAGTCACCCCATATATCGATGCAATACACGTGCAACTGGGCTATCGATCGCTATAGCAGGGGCAAAGTTCCACCGGTTAATGAAAATAACTGTAGCGGTGTATATTTTTCCCTGTACTAGTTACAGTTTTTTGAACGTGACTGCACATTCGCTGAAGTCCTAAGAACTTCATAGAAACGCGCGTTAATGATCGTCCTTTTTTCGTTAAGAAGAAATTGCCCGACACAGGAGTTTTTTCAAAGCGAACATTTTTCTACTCGAACGTGTAGATTGTTTCCTACAGTGTATAAAAATACATGTGCATATATTTGTTTACTTCTACTGATTTATTTTATTTTAAATAATGAATATTTATTTTTGTTAAATATATACTCGCTAAATAAAAAGGATATTGATATTTCTGTGATTGATAAATATGGGAAATTTGATTCGTTCTTGGTCGATGAAATTAATGAGAAGTAATTAATACGAGGCGTTCGTTCGATGCTCTAATTTCACTAAGAACTTTCTCAAGTGATTTATCATACATATCATTGCGTAGCATTAATATTAAGTTCATTATTCATTATGACAATATTGAAGTTGCACAATCTCTAAACAAACTATATTTGTAGGATCGTGATAAGGGCGTGGCTCGAATACATTTAGGCGAAACTATAGAAGAGCTTAAGAAATTCAATGCTAGACGAAAATTGAAGGAATCTGTAAAAGTGGCGATCTCGTCGTCGAAATGGCACATCCCGTATTCGGAAATTAACGGCGACAGTTTTTTCGACATAGGCGATGATGAAGTTATAACCACAGGTATAAATATTTTTAATATCTATTTGTAATGTATATATTGGTTAGTTAATTATGAATAAGTAGGAAGGAAACAAATAATTTAACCATTAATCTTTATATAAAACTGAACGAATTAAGGAAGTAAGTGTCATTAAACAAATTCTTTAAAAGTTTTCAATTTTAATTACCATTAAAACATCATAATTTGTTGATGTTTTTACTTGTTTATTGTTATTATCTTTTGCCTGTTTCAACGTTGCTTAGAGTTGCAAATAATACGTGATATGATCTAATATTAAATCAGTTGTTTAAGTTAGTTCTAATTCTAATTAAGTGAGTGGTCATTTTCTACTTTAATATCGTTTAAATTGTTGAGATTTACAAATTCGTTTCATCAGTATATTCTTTTTATTACACTTCTGAAATTTTGCGTTAATTAGAATTATAGGAACTAGTACGTATTATCGAGGATGATTCAATGTATCAATTGTGTATTACTTATTACGTACTATCATGTGTATCTTCTAAAGACAAAATTAATTTCTAGGTGCTGTAGCTGAAATTTTAGACTCTCTGGATGATATTGAAGTACTTCAAGAGAGTGGAAGACTGACACGTGCTGAGATACTTAATGCAGTTGACGATTATCGTCTTCGTGCCATTTTAGAGGTAAGAATATGTATATTAAAGATACCGTAAAAATGATTTATATATCAACTTTTCTGATTATATGCATACATATATTTCATATTTCGTAAGATAGTATATGAAATGCAGTTCCCACATTATCTTAAAATGTTCCATATACGTAATTCGTTTCCTCTGTTAAAAAATATGTTGTACATCAGAAAAGAAATTTAATGAACATTTTTATTTCTTACTCATAAATAACTCTAATTTATTCACTTATTGAGTGTCGATAATATAACGACTAGAATGATAAAGAATATCATTTGAAATCAATTATTACGAATTTATACGACTATATACTTATATGTTCTTTTCCAACGTAATTTTTATTGATATAAATTTTCATTACTGGGTATATCTGAAAATATAAACACACACACACACACACACACATACTCATATGCACTTCTAGAGTTCCTACTTTACCAATACGCAGAACGGCAGTTTCCGTCATTCGTGGCGCCACCGTTAGTTTCTGTCGGTTTATATTTACGCCAGTTACGCGTCCTCATTTGACGTGAGAAAGAGCGCAAGCGCTCGAAGTCCGTTTATTAAGATGGCTGACGTGCTGGTCTGATAAACAAAATGCTATACAGGATTGAAATGGCGCCGTATTTCGTCTTCCATCGCATAGATGTTTACGTGCATCTCTTTTGTGTTATATAAACGATCGCGTGGGATCGAATAGCCCACGTGTTAAAACTGGAAACGAAAGTAAACAAGAATGCGGCTTTGTCAATTAATATACGTCGGCGAGGTCGAATTGGTCGGTGACCTGCTCGAATTTGCCTACCTCTTGGTGAGTAAATCGATTTTGAACAAAAACGCGGGTAATCGTCCCTCCGTTGGTTTTCTCTTTTTCTTTCGTCGGTAATGTAAACAATATCGTCGCTCCATCCACACACGAACCAATCGCTGTAACGTGATGAGACATCTAAAGGTTTCGTGATGAACTAGAGTATTTTGCCGCGAATACGATTAGTACATGGCTGACAGACGTGATAAGCGGATGTGTAGGAAATAAGCACGTTTTATTGTAAGTTTATTTAAACGTTTGGACGAAATTGATCTTATATTTGTTCAAGTATTATTGTTTCTATTTCCTCTATGTCTATGTTCTCGATTTGTTAATGATTATTAACGATTTCAAGTCATATTTATGGGAATTGTATTTCACGATATACAAGACGAAATAACTTGAAACGTATTTATGAGATATGTAACATTCTGTAATATTATACATATATAAGCGGTACTATTGATAATTAGATCATAAGCGTGTAATTGTTATTTGTAGTTGAAGTATTGTTATATCTTTAGTTTGGAAAGTTAAATAGAATGACTAATATGGTTATTGTTCTTTAGCTATACGATAGAATCTCGACCCGAGTTCCAACGCCATGTCGAGCGCCGCAGACAGATGCAGTTCAGCGTGCGCGAGAAGTCGAGGAACTACTTCGAGAAATAGAGCATTCAGCGATACGAAATATCGATAGGGCGGATCTTCGTGAGCTCCATGAACTTCTCGTCCAGCCGCACATGAGGGTAAGTTTTCGAGAAATTTATTTAAATTTCGATCGATTTGTCGATAATGATTTTGGCGCGAACTGCAATTCAAACAAAGCTTACTGTATGTACGTATAATCTCGTGGCACTATACTAATCAAACAATAAATTGATTCTTGAAATTTTATGTAACTAAATATACATAATAATATATAAATATATATTATATATATTTTATTATATTTTATATATATTATACATATAATATGGAAAAGTAAAGAATATAGAACGAATATAATTTTTGGAGGAGGTATAAATTGTATTTGAGTATAAAATATATAGGAATATAAATTATATTCGTGTTTATGAGGAGGACAAATTAAGATAAATGATACACCCTCTCACACAAAGAAATATTTCATTTTTAAATAACTTAGATTGTATTAGAAACAAAATGCAGCTAAATCAATTTAAGATTGTAAACGTTATACATTAGAAAAAAGACTAGACTCTTTATAAAATATATTTCTCAATTAATTGTAATGAATATGAGGTTTACGGCGTGTTTATTGGATATAAACTATATATAGTCAATAATATATGTAAATTTATTTGTATATCAATCTAAATAACGATGGGAAGAAACTATTAAATTAGATCTTTCTATTGAAATCTAAATAGTTATTGGAAAAGTATTTATTGATAGTTTCTAGAAAGAAGATCTGTTCATATTCTGTTTTTTTTACTTTTTCTGTTAGAATTGCATACAATTATTATGTACTCACTGTTTATCGATACAGAGTTTCAATTCCAATCGCATATCTCACTATTAATTATACGAAATAGGATTTCTGACTAATTCTAGATAAATTTATCTTATTTCAACGCGGACATATGGTTGACACGACTTTGTTCCAGGTGGAAGCATTTTCGAGATTTTAAGGTCCTCTCCGCTTCTTATGCGACGACACGTCCAACGACCTATAATCTATCGTTTACTTAAATTCACTTTGGGTCATTTGCTATCGCTTAATGTTACATTTTATATGTACAATTATTAAATGCCTCCATGTGGAACCAATTCGTTCGTACACTATATTCTTCTCTCGAAACTTGTTACATTTCATATAAAATATCTCTTGTATTATTACAATGAATTAGCTATATATATTTAAAAAGTAAAGTATATAAGATATCATAAGACAACATAAAACGCCCTAAAAACTCCTGCGTCTATCTACTCTATTCACTATCACAAAGACTGTGTAATCTCGGAGAAAGCAAAAATGTATTGAAACTGGGTCGACAAATTGCTAATCGTTACAATACCGTTTCCTTTCTCTCTTGTTTCCCGTTTTTGGTAGAGGCATCAATGCGAAGGGGTCTTGCGGCGTACTCGCAATTACATCGTTCTTCCTTTTCGCCGTGGCAGTCGTCGCTGGTGGTAGTATATTTATCGCGGTGTTTGACATTGTATGCGATACACCGTAAATAGGGCACAGAAATGTAGGTCGATCGTTAAAATTCTCATTTAAAAATCCCGTAGCTGTAGTGAGAGAAACACGTAAAGGGGGGAAAAAGATAGTACGAAAGAGCAGGACAAATATGGAGGAAGAAGAGAAAAAGACAAATAGAGCTGGACTAAAAGAACGATAGGACTGTTACTGTGAAAAGAACAAGTTCTGATAGTCGGCTGGATCTACGTACCATCGTGAGCGACGACTTATTAATTATTCCTTTCACGCTGAATGTTACACACGTTCGTTATACTCTTACTTTTCTGGAAAATTGGGTTGTCCGATTCTGGTTCGATTAGCGTTATGGAAATTTATTACTAGCCCGAAGCGTTTGGGGGTTCGTCATTTGGAAGGCTCAGGAAAAATTTTGCGTGCCATTTTGAGCCTGAGGAAAATTCATTACCCATTTTTGATGATATCGAATAGTATAATTATGTATTCGTTGGCCAATATTTAGAATATCCGTAGATAATAAAATGCTTTTATTTTGTTCGACTGTCGCTTTTTACTGAAAGTGCATATGCCAGGTTTCATAGAATTTCTACGTTCCTATATTCATATAATAAAGGAAGCTTTTTTTTAAAGAAGTGGTTAGTATTTATTATTAAGATAGTTAATTCTGTGATAATAGATGTGTACTTCTGACAATTCATAAAAAGGAAGATTAAATGTTCTCTTATAGGTTCCACCATAAGTTGTATAATAATTACTTAAATTCACTTTGGGTCATTTGCTATCGCTTAATGTTACATTTTATATGT
This sequence comes from Bombus vosnesenskii, assembly GCF_011952255.1. NCBI lineage: Eukaryota > Metazoa > Arthropoda > Insecta > Hymenoptera > Apidae > Bombus > Bombus vosnesenskii. The sequence continues at coordinate 2,007,620 of NW_022882923.1, forward strand.
ACAATTATTAAATGCCTCCATGTGGAACCAATTCGTTCGTACACTATATTCTTCTCTCGAAACTTGTTACATTTCATATAAAATATCTCTTGTATTATTACAATGAATTAGCTATATATATTTAAAAAGTAAAGTATATAAGATAATTTATATGCAAGTTAATTTGTAAAATGATCCACAAACTTGTTATATTTTATATTAAATATTGTGCAAACTAACACACCCTGCAAAGATCAAATATTTTTGTAACGAGGAGCTCTTGTTATTCTATTTATATTTAACGAAATTTAAATTACTATAAGTTGAAAATTAAGTACAATTAGGTTAATTTTGATAATTTTATATTTCGTTTTGATAATATATAGAAGTCATATTGGACATAAAATTCCACGTATTATGCTGCAAAATAATGAGGGGAGGTCGATTATTTCAGTATATGAAAATGGCATTGTTTGTACAAATATAGCGTTCTTTTCTGAAAGATATATATCTAGTTTAAATATATACATTGTCTTAGCTATCATACATCATCTTAGCTATGATTATTGCTAATGCTACTACTCTTATAATTAACACATTAAATGCAGTTATTTATATTATAAATAATCCATATTTGTAAATACAGAGTATTTTTGTATATCCATTTGAAACAAATATTAATTATAAATGAATGTAAAATGTCAGACTTTTGTTGGTACCTTCAGTTATAGAATTTATACATATATATTTCGTTTTCAAGAGACCATGTTATTTTAAATGAAATTGATAGTTCAGAAAAGGTTTAGTATGTCCCGAATAATTTTAAGAAGTTGTCGTTTGTAAAAAGTGCATGTTAGAAGATGCGAATAATGGATCCTTTCCAGGACTGTATTAACGCTTCCTGGTAGAGTTTGAAAATATCCAGAGTGAAGTTGCAGTTGCAGAAATGATAAAATATAACTACTGTTCGAGCGTTCAAGAGTTACGATACGAGTTTCAATACGATTTCGTCCGTACGAGTCAGTTAGAAAAGCGAAGCCGGCTTGATATACCTGTCGCAGTAAAAAAAAAAAAAAAAGAAAAACAAATCAGCCTCGACTAAAGTTCGCCACTTGTTTGCGTATCAACTTTCAATCTATTGTGCTTTACGTACCTATTGTTTCAAATTTGTTTTTTACATGAATCTTTTATTTTCGAATATATTCACTTTCGTGTTATCTCACATTTTACATTTTAATTTTACACTATTTTAAATAATCAAATAATAATTTTGTTCTATGAAATATCAATATCTATAATAAAAATTAATAGAGATACTGGGACAAATTTTTATTGTAGTTTTTTCGGTGTACTAAGAACAAAAATTTTATGCAGTTTTCATATCACATCTTTTGTATTGTGTCATATATGTATTTATACATTTAAGTATTTTATTATCAACAAATATATGGTAAATAATGATCATAATACGAAGTAAAAAATACTATAATTACAAAATAGGAATAGTATATCTTACTGAGGTATAATGATTATTTTATTAATAGGGAAATTAAGCTAATATCAAATGAGTCATGCAAAGGTATTCTATGTTATGCTTTTATAGTCAATAGTTCTTTTATTCTCTTTTCATATGAAAAATATCCAGTTTCAAATATTGAAAAACACAGAAAGAGGAAAGTATCATGTTTAAAGCTTCATGAATAATATCGAATTTCAAGATATTTCATTCAAGAAATCGAATAGGTAAATATTTGCGCGTGAAATATCTCGTCCATGGATGTCAAAGGTATAACAATGCCAAACATAGGATACGTTATTTTTTTCACATTAATGTTTTTTCTAGTTTTCCTTTACATGTAAATACCAAACGATAAGGAAAATTGTGAAATATCTTGTTCAAAATATACGAACGACATCGAATGTCGAGAAATCTTGTTGGAATAGGTATTTATACCTTGGATATCTCCTTTGCGAATACCAAGTCTAATGTTGCATCATCGAGTAGGTTCGTCGAAGCGACTTACCTACAGCTCGTTCTGGAAGCAATACTTCAAAGAAAATGTTTGTCAACAGCCTTCTAACTGTTGCATCAGACGTGTTCTGAATGTCTCATAGTGTTTACAATCGATCAATCGCACTCAAGACTATTCAGAGGAAGAGAGAGAATGGTGGAAAGGAAGGAATTTGGTAAAAAGCTGACTTCTCTTTTGATATTCGTCCGATAGAGAACGAAGTGGTTGACGAATTTAAAGCGAACATTTTGACAAATATATGCGCATGAATATTCGATCGACTTCGAGATCGTGCAGGTCGACAGGTCGACAGAACAGTACTTGCAAATAGAACAGGCAGTTAGTTATTCAGATCTTTTTACTCGAATATTGTCCTGTCGAGCCATCGAAGTGACCACGATCAAAGTTGAATAACGTGCAGTTTATTATCGTAACGAATGTATGTATAATTTATTGACTAGTTAAACATTGATAGACGTGCAGATTAAATAATTGAAATGTTAGAAATGGCTTTTATCTTCTATAAAAGAATTTAATTCTCTTCTTGAAAAAAGCTTTCTCTAAAGAAACTGTTCGTAAGTTGAATGTAATGTTGTAATTGATACGCATAAAATTTGTTTGAAATATATTTTTATTAGTAAGCTAGGAAAATTGTCTACAAATAATTGCGATATTATTTTTGAGGAAAATTTTTTCCCTTTCCACTATTAGAATATTTTGAAATGTAATTCTGTTTTATAATATTTTCGTTCATCTTTTTTATTTTACCATCTTGGTATCTATTTTATGTCCTTATACATATATCGCGATATTCGCTGTTTGACGCGAATGTCGTGTTATTTCAAAGCAATTTGTTGCTTGTGTATTTAGTAGGACAACTGCAACTGGCTATTTCGGGCTTGTGTATACGTACTGCCTATTCAGCTGGTTTATATATAGGTAGAAACTATTCAAGAGGGTTGAGGATTGATCAATTAGCTCGTGTTATACTTTCTCTGGTACATTTTGATCCCTACTATTTTTTAGCATTCAATGGATTAGTTGGCTAACACGCATCGGGATCAACTAGAAACTTCGGGCAAGGTAGAAAAGATCAACCATGTCCAATTTCGTACTATGAAACAAATTCACTCTACTACACATAATCAAATGTTTTTTAAGGGACAGAACGAATTTTTTAATTCAATTTCCGTGATACTTCTCACGCCATTTATATACAACGATGAATTGAATTAGTATCAGTTAGAGAGTTATATATTATTTTCGAAATTGTACATATAAAGATATTAATAAAAAAAGCTAATAAAAGTAGCAAAAGGAATCAAGATTAAAAATGCGCCATAAAAATATCTATACTTCATAAAATATAAAGTTTACAATAAATGAAAGACAAAGTTGTTCATTCTTTGTTTCACATATTACATTACTATCTAGATCTTTTTATTCCACTTTTACTAAATTTCTGGGTACAAGATGTCTTTTTTGAAACGATGTTTTTTATATTTTGCTAACAGTAATATTTGATCTTATCTATCGTAATGAATTTGATAAGCTCTGGATTATAAAAAAGCTAGTAACAAAACGATATGCTATTCTGGTTTCAACCACTGAATATTCTATATTATATTATACAAAATACAATATATTTTAGATTATAAGAAAAATCTGATTAATTACAAATAACAAATTAAATTTCTTTCATTCTAACATTCATATTATTATACTGTATTTTGCATTTCTCACTCATTGGTTCCGTGCATCTTATGACATAAATGAGACGCGATTCTTGTAGCAAACTCTCTACACTATTTTATCTTTTCTTTTAATGCGACAAACCTATTACATTCTTAATACGCCCCTAATACCCTCTAAGAGCATTAGAACAATTTCAGTCAGCTCATCTCGTATAGCGCGTTTCGCATTTCAGCACTCAAACAACAGTCGCCGTAGCTAAAATTTTTCCAACAATCACTTGAAATATATTATTCTTCTAGCAAACCAATAATATTATCTTCCATTAATTACACAGTCTCGTTACAGCTAAAATCAAGAAGCTTGTTACATTCCTAATACATTCTTAGCAGCACTAGAACAATGTTAGTCAGCTTATCCTCTTATTACATTCCTAATACAATCCTAGCAACATTGGAATAATGCCGGTCAGCTTATTCTCTTTCTCACACGCCTATCAATGGCCTCTATTATTTCCAAAAAGAGCAAATACCTCGACTCGAACGTGCCAACATAGCCAGCCTCGTCAAGCATCGATACGCGCGCGAAACAGAAGAAACGATTCTTAAAGTTGGGTCACGATTGATTCACGTTCTATCTTTCAGTAGCAGCGGGACGATGGTCGAGACTGCTCTAGACCAATCGGCAGTTGCTGGCGTTGGCGGTACTGCGAAAACGTCGGTTCTTCGACGCGGGGGTTGCTGGTCGCGTCGCGCGTTAGACCAGGGAAGCCGAGGGTGAGACGGCTGGCAAGAGCTGAAGGGTATGAGGGTGGGGGATGCTCGTTGGAGAAAGGGGAGTTGATGCCGGCCGAGGGTGGTGGGCGTCAGGCTACGAAAGCTAGTATGTCGCAGAACGTAGATCGCGAGCGACGCGTTCCGCTTCCCCTAATTCACGGTTTCGTCGACAACTGTACTTCCCCTGGGGTCGATCGTGTTGCTGGAACACGTGGAGATGATTACCGTTCGGTGACAGTTCGCGTACGATCGGTCCACAATTTCCCTTCTCATTGGTGAGACGTGCTACGAAACCATCCACCGGCGAAGAGCGCTAATTTCTGGCAACATTTTCTCGCGCTGCCTGTAAACACCCGGCAGTCCACACTGTTCGAGACGACCTCTCGCGAGCGTCACGTATTTCTACCTCTTGCGTTCTTCGATATTGTGTTTTATCATTGTGATCAACACGGCGTGCTTCGCTGATGGAAGTGTGTTGTTACACTGGAGTTTCCTGATTCGGTAAATCCACCAGTAGATCATCCAAAACGGCAGATATCCTACTGACCGCTGACCAAGCGTTTCCTTCTCATCCTCTATTCACGTTTCGCCCGTTCATTCACGAGTAGCCCACTTCGAGCTCGAACGTTTGATTATATGGAGAACGCAATTGGTTCGAGCTCGATAGTAATGGAATTCGCGTTTTGTCGCTCAAATGTTTTTATTTTGATCTAGTTGTTACGAACGTTTTCTTGAACTAAACACTTCGCCAAGAAATAAACATGAACCTCGAGAAAGGAGACAGGGTAAATAAAGCATTTGTTTACGTACTTTCGATCGCGCGACTAAAGTTCGAGACTAGTTCGTTGTTGAACTACTTGGATCGCAGCTGTACGTCTCATGTTTTCTCGTATTTCCCTAGCGATTTGTTACTTTTACGTGGGTGTATCTAATTTCCAGAAGTATCTACAAATACTAACTTCGGTTTTCAAGGGAGGAGCGCTGAGCTCTGGCTCGTTGAATGAAATAGAGCGAAGCTTTCGACGTATCGGTTATTTGGATCGTTCGAATTTACGAAAAAGATAGGTCGCGTTTCCTGCCAGTGTGAAAGAATCTCGTGTAGTGTGTCGCAGGGCGTTGATCTCTCGGGCGGTCACCGCGTGCAAAAAGCCGTCGAATGTCTTTCGTCGTGAATAAGCACACGTTTCTTATGTAAGCTTAACCCGATGGATACAAAGAAGTACGAAAGAGTAATTGCGGAGGAGTAATATTCTCGAGTATCGTTTACACAGTACTCTACAGTGACGCAAATATTGGCTGGTCTGGATGAAAACAGAAACGGCTGATTAGGCAGGGGATACATTAATATACGAGCTGATATTTTAGGATCATCGGTAGTTTTCGAAAGACCTTGACTTCCCTAAATTTCTTGATAATTTTCCTATTAAATGTCACCGGCAACTCCTTCGTTTTTTATTCTTTAACGATGCTTATTTACTATCGCCAAGTTCCTCTCAACTCTTCTTCTTTTTTTTCTAATTCAGGAAATTTCTATCTGTTTAAAATGCGAAATATTTAAATATACGACAAATTGATTTATTTATACGTAAAATGGAATTATGTACAAGGATGTATTTATACATTAACGAATTTGTATTTCGTATGGTAATTTATTCCTTTAGTTGGCATTAAAATATTTTATTCATCGAGACGGCCGAGTTATCAGCTAATTCGAATAGGATTAATTAATTTTGTTATACGAAATAAACCTATCGATATTTCGTTAAATGCGGTACGCTGTGAGCGATAATGATTTTAATTCTCGATCGATCGAAAGCCAATAATTTTGCGGTTTTCCTTGGATAATTTAGCAACGTTCTCCGATCGGTGCGATAGATTCCGCCGGTTACTACCATATTTCACACTGGATCCTATTCCTGTCATAATCGGTTCATCTTACCACCAAGAAGTGGCTCTTTTCTATCATCTGATCTTTGCTCCTAGGGTATACGGGGTGAACCTCGTATCTCAGACAGGTTGTCTGACTCAGCTGTTAAGAACTTGTGGCATCGATGAAAGCCGGTTTCGGGAGCTGAAAAGCTAGATATATCGGACACTTGCCGCAATCGTTTTGTATTTTAAAATGCCATACCAGTGTCTTATCGGATTTTTATCGGCTTTTCTATCGGTGCAATCGATAATCCTTCAGGGATTTCTAGAAAACTTACAAAGAATATTTCAGGGATTCCTGTGTTTCCCCTTGAATCGTTTCGATGTAAACGCTTACGCTTTACTCTTACCAATACTACGATGTTTCATCGAACGTATCTCGATGAAATTTATTGAAATTATTGAAGAGCCTCGAAGCAATTTGTTACATTGTCTACTGTGTATGTGTGCGCGCGCGCGTGTGGGTCCTTATATTGGATTAAAAAAATATATTTCGAGCTTTAGTATGGTACTTCATTTCGCTGTAGGCGTCATTTTATTTCACTTTGCGGTTCTTTACATCCTGTGCGGCCCTATTTTTTCTCAGGGAAACATGAAATTGTTCTTTAAATATAGCGTTTTCTATTGGTCATAATCTAATTAGAAAGTTGCTGCCGAAAGAGTTGTTCTCATTTCCATGCTCGTTAAAACTTTTCTGTGGTACAGCTACGAATACCATCTAACAGTATCTACTGCTATGTATTCGTGATCCATATTGAATTATATTGAATGATAAAATTGATGCCAGATCAAAAGGTAAACAAATGAATAGTTCGTATTAAGCATTTTTCCAATATGAATTGTGTACGTTTGATATATTTAAAATAGATATTTGAAATAGAAGTGGTTCGTCACATGGCAATCAAATTCGCTGAATGAACTAATCGTAATAGCAGAATTATCGTTTAATAGCGTCTACAAATTTAACGTGTATGTTTCGTTCAGTGTGAATTTTAAACTGTGTATGCGCTTGATAAGATTTTGAGATTGATATTTATCAAAGTTTCACTTATCTTTTCCGATTATAAGTTACTTTGCTTAAGTTGTCTGATTGATTTTATGGAGGTTAAGAAAAATCTATGTACAATGTATATGTACATTCGAATCTAAATTTGAAGTTAATTAAGTAGCCATGCGGTAGAAACGAAAGTACATTTTGTTTCAAAATTAATCAGAATTATGGTGAATTTCATTACAGGCAGAGTTACTTATTTGATGAAGTTTGTAATTCGAAAGTTCATCATTCTCTATGCTTTTTTCATTGAATACGCCTATCCCGCGAAAATTTGTCTCGCCCGAGATTACACTTGATTCCGTCTTGAAAATTCCGTGAATACTTTGGTAATAAGGTTTTACATAGTTCCGTCCCAGAAATTCCGTACATAGTATAGGTAGTTTTAAAAGCGCAAGTGTAGTTTATACATACCTGTTTCGATACACATATTCCATTGTGTAGTACTACCACAGCGGTGCTGTAAAACAAAGTGGCTTTGTAAAGAGAGATATTCGAGAAGCAGTAAAATTGATGTAGCTGTTGTAGTTTTCGTAAAAAAATAGGTGTTTTAAAATCACAAACAAGGAGTTTATAACGTCATCATTTTTTTCGTGTTTCATGTAATTTCATAATCTTCTTTAGTCTACTTTGTCTTTTTAATAAATGTTTCGATAATGTGAAAAGTTGTTCTTATTTTCAAGTATCAGTACTTTAAGTATCAGTACAGTTTCAAGTATCAAGTAATTGAAACGAAAATTCTCTTTCAACAAGAATGTGTTCAAATCAGGGAAATAAAAGTACAATTTCCCGTGTAAAATAATTAATAGAATTATTTTTAATAATTGCTTGAAGTTCTAATGCTTCTATATCGTATTTGAAATTAACTGTTATTATAAATTCTCATTAAAATTATGAATATTTTGTGTATTCTTTTTTGTGTATTATAAATATTTTGTGTATTATACATATAATAAAAGTTGTCGTACATTTATTGAGGATCTATATATTTATACATTCAGGAATGAGAGAAAAATATCTTTTCAGGGAATTTTGTATTTACGCTAAATTGAACAAAAATTTGAACTCTATTGTAAAAGTCGACAGCAAGTTAATTACACATTAATATTATTGTTCTTTATGTATTATCAATATTTTGCAAACATATCGATGCATCATTCAATAGAATATACGTGGCTATCGAGTATGCAAATAACGATAAACACATTTAATAACGATACATACCATTGTAAAAGGAAATTAACATGTCCTCACATAGCAGTATGTTAAATTTCGCGCTGATTTTCAACCGTTCCAAGATATTTTCGTGCAGGTTATCGCGTCATAAATCGATTCTTTTATTTATTTGGCACAGCGTCTCCGTAAGTTTGATGTTCAATAAAGTCTAAATTATTGGAGCATCCTCGATTACAATTTTGGTAAAACGCATGTATGTAAAACCTTGGGTCAGTTCCACGTGTGCGTGGTTGAGCTTCCGCGGTTAGCTCAATAAGTTCCACAATAGTGCAACGTATATCTGGCAAGCCTCTGATTTTTTACTTGTTGCGAAATTAATGAGTGGTCGACAGCGATTTGGCACTGTACAGTATAGCTTTCTCGTGGATCTCTCGGCTCGTAATTCAATGGAAACGAATTTTTCGTAATTCGTTAGCGGTAGGATTTTCGAGGATGGTCGTTTCTACAAAATTCCTTCAGCCGAATAATTATCCGAACAAAAGATCGCGTACCTTTAAAATTCACTACGTGTATCCCGTTTTCTCCTTTTAAACCTGATTTTGATTCCTTCATTACCTTCCTTTTAATGAAGCTAGAATTATGCGAATACGAAATCATTTTTATTATACATTTCTCTGTTCAAACTTAATTTTCTATAACATTAGACAATTTAAAAATTACATATTCCTTAGCTATTTCTGTATTATGTTAAAGATACGTCAATAACAAATTTTTATTAAATTAATTTTTATTAAAATGTTTATTTATCAAATTAAAATGATAAAATATAATCAATTGCAATCTATCTTCGATTAGATAAATAAAATCCTGGTTATAAAATATCATAAAAGAAAAGCTACAAACGTATAAACGTATTTGAACTAAAGGCGTAATATCATCGTCGTGGACGAGACATATCATGTCACAGTATCACGTGTTTTTTCATTAAGACATCGTTCACATATTCCGGTAAAAGACATTTTGCTAACAATCGTAAATGAACTTACGTTTTTTTTTCATAAAATATATATAAATCTTACAGGAGAAACATTAATCGTTGTACAATACGTAGTGCATACCGAAAGATAAACGCGTTCATTCATAGGGTCACGTGGACGCGCATAAATACGAGAAAGTTAAAAAGAGCCTCAACAAAAAGTATCTGATGGTACCTACCCTTCTATGACGATAACAACACATATTACTGTAACACAACGAAACAAAATTACTATCCCATACCACTACATCCAGTCTCCAACTTCTTGTGTCAAAGAGGAGCAATGAACGCCATCGATGAACAAGCATAACCAACCACCTCGTTGCTTCGAAAAAAGCCCACGGCAGTTTACACAACCCCATAGCGTACGTTTATAATCTCTTTCTTCGAATGTTCGCGCGATAAGCACACGTTGATTTCCTTCAGATGAAACGGAGCAAAAAGCAGAGAAAAAAAAAGAAAAGGAAAAAGAAAGAAGAAAGAAAGAAAGAAAAGGGATGCAAAGCAGCGAAGTCTGCACAGTCGTAAGAGACCTGCGCGTTAGCGCATTGATTGAATTTTGTACGGGCAGGCTGACGGGGGAGAGGGAAACCATGGAACGACAGAGGGATGGGCTGGCGGAGGGTTGCTAGATTTTTGAGGGTGGGGAAGGATCGAGCGGGGATTCGAAGCGACGGGTCGTCGGGTCGGCGGGTCGACGAAATTGTCGAGGGTGGGAGGACGCGGCGAAGCTAACGGCGCGACCCGTCTTACCGAATCTCTTCACTACCTCTTCGCTTTAAATCTCGTCGTCGCGTCGCCAAAGTTGCGGTGAAACCTTCTTCCCGTCTTCCTTCTACACGGTGTCCAAGTAATAACACGATAATCTTACAAGGGGTAATTGTATGTGAAGGAATAAGTCGATAATATAAAATAAGATTTTTTTTATATAACGCTCCGTTTTCGAGAAAATAGAGTTCGAATATGTTGAGATAAGAACTGGTCTGTTACACGTGCACTTGATAAATTTTTCAATTCAATTTTCTCGAAAACGATGCGTTCTACGAACAAATTTTATTGTCGATTTATTTTCACACGTGGGATAACCTCCTGCCGATTATTCGCTTCTATTCGGTCATCAACTTCAATTCGGAATAAAGTAAAGTTTAAGCATTAGGTTCAGTATTTGTCAAATATATTTGACAAGTGTCCGAACTCGATTTTCTCGAAAACAAAGCGTTTTGTATGAAAACATCTTGTTCTTTATTTCCGACCTATCTTTTCACGTAGAATCATCAGCTAACCGATTATTGTACTATGATCGCCGTGACACCCTGTATATCCTTCTTCCCTATTCCCCTCGTGTTTTCTTTTCCTCTCGTCTGATTCGGCCCCACTTGTCATTTCGTTCTACCTCTGTGTCTCTGGTCCACGCGCTCGCCTATCTTGACATTGTCAACAGTTAAAACTCGAATGTTCGTCGAGATTGCCGAGATCGGCTGAAACTTTCAGATACGATCCATGAACTTTAACATTACGGACGATTTGTGGCGCGTTCGACGGAAACAATTCGAAGAAATGGATCGGTGCGCGAGAGAGTGAAAGATTATTACCCTGGTCTTATCGATGATGAACGTTATTTGGACGACTCTTTTTCCGAGAATGTCGTATATCGTTACGTTTTATGTTGCAATCGTTGGTACGCGAAAGAGAAATATAGGTTATGCAGGGTTAAATGTGGTACTTGGAGAGGGAAATATTTTTGCTGCAAATACGGAAAAACGATTATAAAGATAACTGTAATCTTTATATTTCAATTCATGTAATCGTTTTATATCTGCGTTAAATTTTATCTTTTTTTAATTTAAATGTACAATTCTTTTAGATTTATAATTCTAAATATTTAATAAAAAATGGTTATTTTTTTGCAGAAGATTATCGTAAAGTACATAGACAGCATTTTACAGATGTTTAAAACCCTCGATTAAATGTACGTTTGTATCCTTCTCTAAAATTGACGAATGGACAGATCGATACCAGTAATCAGACATATTCATTCTTATTATCACGTTTAAATCTCTCTTTCATACACATGTCCAATTATTTTCTACGAATGAGAGAGATGCACAGGTTTATGTATATTATATTTTCAGTTCATTTTGAATTCACAAGTATGGAATTTAGTACGATTCTTAATCGCACGACCAAATAATATTTAAATAATTGATATTCTTGAATGGAATTTGATGTTTGATTACCTTTTCCCCGTAATAATTATGATTAATTACGAGGATTTGGTGAATCCATGGAAATGACTTACTTTTGTTCTCTTTTTCTGATGGAAGTTTACGATAATAGCCGTGGAAAGGAATTCTTATCTCGGCCAAAATAACAGAAAGAGCAACGAAAAAATCCTAACCGCTAGAGAGTATGACAGACTTAAAGAAAAGTGATGGTCCCCAGGTATTCACCATCTGCCTTGAAATTAGTATCAACATAATAAAAAAAGAGTAGAACAACTTCACCATCAGATAGGGATTTATCATCGTGAAAAACAGTAGACGGCACATGAGAATGTTATGTAAGAATGTATTTTTCGTGGCGACTAAGTCCTCCTCGTTGAAGCTTGGGAATTGTCTTGGCAGAACGAAAGGCCATTTTTTCAAGTTAAATGATCTCGTAGGAAAAACAGCTTCTGACATTTTATTACAATTTCATATTATTTGTATATACAGGGTGGTTGGTAACTGGTGGTACAAGCGGAAAGGGGGCGATTCTACGCGAAAAAGAAGTCGAAAATATAGAATGAACATTTTTCGTTTGAGGCTTTGTTTTCGAGAAAATCGACTTTGAATTTGAACCCTGTATAAGCAAATTTATGATACGATTAAAAAATCAGAGAATAGACTCTTTAAAGTAAAATAAATAAAAATGGCGAAGTTTCTTCAGTCTTGTCCTCAATTGTAGGAGTAATATTTTTCTCCGAATGCTTTTTATATGACGCTCTTGATTTTTTCTATATTTCCATTTTTATGTTATCTCGTGTTTGAAATAGCCCATAAAAAGAAGATATATTAGTTTAACCAGCGAAACACTATGGCTTTGGTGGAAACCAGTAAAAAGTATCGGAAGAAAACAAGGTAGCTGATTGTTCGGAGTCAAACGCGCATATATCAATGGCTTCGCAATTTCTCGGCCACAGTAGCCTGTAAAAATCAATTAGCAGAGTCGGGTCTTGCACTAAACAAGAAGAATGAGACTGGTTAGCCAGAAAATTACAAGCCTGAATACATAATGGGGTCCGTATTTCTCTCCACCTAAACTGCTATTCGACTGAATTTCCAAGGGTTCTTGATATATATGTACCAATGTTTTCCTGTTTTCATTATAGAGAAGACACGCGTTCGCAATCTCATCTGTGTGCTGACACTTTGTCAATTGAATCCTCTACAAATCGGGTATTTTTCCGATAAATCGTAGAGCTAGTGGGGAATTTAAGATTCCTTCGTATCACGTGATCAGTCCCCTGAGGGAATTCGGTGATATTACTAGTTCTTGTGTTTCCTACGGACGAGCATTCAGGCTATGCTGGTTTTGTCATCGAGTCTCTTTGTTTGCGTTCGAGCACGAAAACGCGCTCATTCCACGCTCATCTCTCTCTCCTAACTTTCACAGCATGATACTGTTTTTGATTTAGTACTGGTGCAACGTGTGTACGTGCATATTCTTCCTTCATCGTCATTCCTCGCGCCCATTGACAATACCGAATGAGGATTTTTTTCTTTCATGGGTTTCTGTATTGTGTTTGCACAGGGACTTTGTCTTTGGCATTCACACCCCTCGTTACGTCTAATATTCTCCGAATAATATTCGAATTAGAAACAAGATTCTTTACCGGCAATTCTAAGCTATTGATCGATAATTAGATGCGCGATAAGAAAGTGTTATTTGATTTCAATGAAGTCTATAGAATTGAATTAATAATCGAGACAAATGTGCACGGGTAGATTTTTATCATTATAGTGATTATTCACAGAATTATATTCAAATCTGAAAAGAAGGGTCATTTTTTTAATGATTAGTTAGGTATCTGCAGAGAAAAGTTGCGATACTAAAATTGGTTTAAATCAAATTCGTAGTGTATCATATGTAATTATGTATTATATAATAATATATAATTTTTATTATTAAAAATATTTATTATATGTAATAATGAGGTGATATATACATATCTATATGAGTGAATTTAACTTGCTTAAAACTAAATATTTTTCTACAAATAGAACGTATATTTGATATTACATTTGAGAGGATGTGACTTCGTTTAATTTAAATTTTTTAATGGCGTCATTACTAGTATCGTTTTATAGTTTTTTTCTCTTATTGAATAGAAATGCAAGGATTCGAGTAATTCCAATGGACTCGATGCCAAGCAAATGTAGGACGATTTTCTAGTACACGTAGAAACTTCTTTTTTTTATAAGAGAGATGTATTTCAACGCTGCAATACGATCCTCAAACATATTTTTCCATCTACCCTTGGATAATACGATCAGTTAGCGACCTCGCTTGGATCGAGCTCGGATTAAAATTATCTTTGAATGAGCGCCAAGATATTCTTCTAGCGTTGAACATTTTATCATGTCAGATATCGAACATCTACCCAATGGATCCGATGGTTCGTACGATTTTACGACTTTATGGTTTCTTTTCATTTATATCAGACGCCTGCAGTAAATCGGTGCTGATACATACTCTACGAAATTAAGATATTTGTTCCAACGTCAAGATGTTTAATATCGTACTGTTACGATGAGAATCATTTACATTGATTTTACGAAATTCAGCAGAGGATCGTAGTGTTATAAAATTCATTGGAAAATAATACCTATATTTCGTAACTGTTTAATAATGAAAAATGTTTTTTAAACCTTTCCTCGATTATATAATTGTAGAACTACACAGTTAGATATTCAATTAATAGTGTTTATGTACATTTAAATTCATGTGCCTATACAATTCATATAACTACATCGACGCGACATGTATCGATCATATCGACTAGATAGGCGCATTTGTTTCGCAGATTGCCAGAAATTAATAACTAAATAACAAGCTTACGAATATTTCAGACAGTAGTACCCACATATGTTTGTCGGTTACATCATTTACTACTTCGAAATATTTGTGCAGAATATTACAAATATTTTACAAATATCGATTACTTTCTTCTTTAGTCTTTACGTTAATTAATGTATCTTACGATGGAACAGATGGATTTTATATACACGTGGCAAAGATATTTTACGCGTTATCAGTAATTTCGGTTTCGCATGTTTATTCGCAGTTTATGATCATATGAAGGGAGTCATCAAGTTACTCATTAAAGTGAAAAAACATAGAAATAAGTAGAGTAAAAAATCAATGTAAATTTTAATTCTTATCTTGTTTTATTGAGTCATAGGTAAATTTCAGTTAGATTATATAAGTTTTCTTTTACATGACGAGCGCTATGTATGGTTTTTATCGTTTACAAAACACAATATATGAACCAACACGAAATACCCTAAAATATCCGAATAGAAACTTATCTAACATAGCATATTACTAAAAGGTATCTATAAGTGTTCGAATATTTATGTGAGCTCATATATATCTATATATATTATTCGTGTCTTTCTATAACACGAATGGTAAAGGAGAAAA
Organism: Bombus vosnesenskii; assembly: GCF_011952255.1. Classification (NCBI taxonomy): domain Eukaryota; kingdom Metazoa; phylum Arthropoda; class Insecta; order Hymenoptera; family Apidae; genus Bombus; species Bombus vosnesenskii. Next base: position 2,022,956 of record NW_022882923.1, read on the forward strand.
GTCGTGATGCTGGAAGGAGACGTTATTTCTCAAAGACACAGTCTAAGCGTCGTCTAGACGCAAGTGCATTAGCCAGTACCATTATTTGTGCAATTATTTCGTGTTTCCTTGGTTATCTCGGTGCAGTCAGGCGTTCGCTTGCGTACAAAGACGAAGATGGAAGGGAAAGGATAACGTTTTTGAAATATTGCCAATCCTCTCAGGAGGCTGCAGATCGAAGTTACACACCCCTCCACTGACTCCTTCGGGGCGGAAAGCCTGTCGTAGAAATAAGAGTTTAAGGAAATGGAAATGCAGAGGGACGTACATGCGAGTGCATAGAAAAGGAGGAAGAGAGGAAGAGGTTGAGAAAATGTGCGCCGTAGGGAAAGTTTCGACGCCGGTTGAAAGAGGAAAGAAGAACAGGGACAGAAAGACTGCGAAAGTATGACTTTTAGACGAAAGCGCTTCACGCACGTGTTACTCGTTTTATAACGTTCTGCCTCATCTCCTATCTCCTATTTCGGACGGAGAGCTTACGTAAACGGAAAATATTTGGAAAAATCAGAATACGTTTTGGAACATGTATTAGACACATTTATAACCGCGGTGCCAGACCGAGAGGCGCCCTTTGATTTACGCTCACCGCTTTCCGTCTCTTTCCTCTCGGGTTCTCCCTGTAGTTCGATTTAATTGTGTATATAGGTCTTTAGCCAATACATTGATCTTTAGGTTAAAACATATCAATATGATAATCGAAAGCTGTAAGAAACGATTAGTCGATGTAGAACGTAAAATTTATTTGTTGAAGTCTGAATTTCGTATACGTGCGAGGCCACCTGTTTTTAATAAATTTCAAGTCAAAAGAGCTTCATATTTGCATAAACAACACTGATTGCGTTTCTACTAGTTGGATTCCAAGGGAACGATGTAGGTCGTATTTTCAAAGCAGTTGCCCTCTGCACTTGCATTCTTTCATCACAAAGGTAAACTACGTCGAACAAAAGCAACCTTAATACGTTTAATCGGCACGAAGTTTCCTCCGCTTCTTCTTGACGTTCTATTTCTCCAGCAGAAACTCGAAGGAAGCTAGCACAGCTGCTAGAAATCAGATTTCCTCTCTTCTCACGGACGGTTCTGGTTGATCGACACAGATTTAATAGTTTGGCCAAGCTTTGATTGATTTATTTTCCAGAAAATAAGAGAGACCCTTCAAGAATAGCGAATCTTTGAAGTTTTCAAATTTCTGAACGAAAGACGACGCATTTTACGGACTGTGAAAGAAAGCATCGTCTGTTGTATCATCCTGTATTATATTCATGACCACGAACCGTTTCGTTTGCCATACTTTACTTACAAAGAACTTCAATCACACGCGATGTCGATAGTCTTGCATGTCGCTATTCGGAAAAAATTGGTGGGCCCTAATAAACCTTTGCTCTGGCAAAATTTACTGCGTGATATGCGTTATAAAGTATATTTTGATGAGGTTTGAATAATCGGGGAGAATTACATTGCATGTATATGTATAGAGCAAATTATATAACCTTATGTATATAAATAAGTAACGTAATAAAATTGAGAAAATTGTGGCTCAGAAGTATAAAATTGTATATAGGTTATCGAATTTTATCAAATTTACTTTATATGATAAATTATTCTAAGCTATACGCCTAGATATATTTCTAAGGTATATTTCTAAGTAATATTTCTAAGGTAGAAGGTATAAGGTATATGAGGTAATATATGAATTATAGTATTTGAAAGTAAAGAATAAAAATTTCTTATTGAAGATTTAAAGATAGAAGGGTTATATTATTTTTATAATTCGCGAAGTCTTAAATGATTTTAATTCATTTAATCTTCATAACATTTTGAATATAATTTCAATAAACGTAGGATGAATTATATCGTATTTGTTTTATACATCGTTTCATTATATTAGAAATATATTTTATCATAATTAATGTAAGTTCAAAAACACGATAGGAATTTTTGAAGAAATTTTCAAAGGTAACTGAGAGCTTTGAGCTTGCATTAGGAAGTTAACTTTAGTATTTAAAATCCTTTCGTATGTCTGACCAATACTATATTATTCTACTTCATTTAGACATTTTCGCGTTAAATCGACGCATCGTTCTGCTAATTATGCAATAGCATTATATATGAGAAATTAATTTTAGTAATTATCGATATGACTAGCTTGTCATTTCCATTTTATTAAAATTGTTCGCTTTGAATGCCTCATTTTATGTAATATTCAATTATAATGCATAAGACAAACAACCTTTTCTTTACATGTTTCGTCTTATGTGTGCTATGGTATAATATGACAGAAAAAATTAATTACTTCTGAATAGTGTCTTATTCGTATCGATATCGTTGTCCATACTTTCCTTTAATAAAAGGAACTGGTTCTTTACGTAAGCTTCAAATTGCAATGCAAAAGGTTCTCAAACACTTCTCGTTCTTTGTCTCGGCTTCTTCTGTGTATTCTTTGTGTCTTTGATAAGGTGTTGTTTCCTAGATTTTTCTATCTTCTGTATAAGGTACCCTTGGGTATGGGATTATTCCGTTTAATCATTTGATTCAATTTTCTTTGACATCACTGAGATATACGTATTTACGGCAGTGCTACGAAAATTCCGTTTACAGGCACGAATATCCTCGGCGCATTTCTTTGTCGATGAACAGTTTCACAAGTCACTGATGCCGCCAAAAAAATTAATTTTTCTATGACAACTCCTTTTCGATATTGAGATGTAGAGAAAGTGATAAGTGATTCATTTTAACGATTCTAGAGCGGTACGAATGAATATCATAGTCTTTTTGTAGAATTGAAGTAGAATTTTGCAAGTCGTAAGTTAAGCTAAGTGTAAAAATCTCGAGACTTAATAATCTGTTATAATTTTAACAATTTCACATTGTCACATTAAGTGTGACAAAACGTCGCACAAAACTCGCGCAGTTTCTTGAAAGCTACACTTAGTTCCGTGTCAAGTATGAATCACGTTTACAACTTTCCACAGAATTATCTTCTTTGTACTGTCCTTATTCATACTCATATGAGCTTCAAATCTTTCTTTTTCTCGAGGTGACACGATCTCCTCCTACCGCAAATCCTCTGTGGACGTGAACACGTGAGGAATATTACAAGTTGCTGCGTGCCACCTGGTGCTCACTTTATTAACGCCAGGTTGAAACACGACGTTCAAAACGAGGCAGACCACAATGACACAAAACCAACAAATTTTCATCTCTTTCAATCTCACAGATTCTAAATAATTAAGGGATTCAATTCACGTTTCAAATAATAAGGTTTACCCAATCCCTTCCTATAGCGAGACACGAAAGTATATGTACCCTGGTGATACATTGAATTCGTACGATTGATAATCTTAAACTTGAACATCATCTAGATGTCTGTCAATGTATTTTTTGAACGATTCAATTAAGCATTTGCTCGGCATATCGTTTATTGAAAAACACTAATCCATCATAATATAAATGAAAACAAACAAATCGTCTTTGACACGACAAAAGTATTCTTTCTCGTGCGTGTGATTTAGCTCAAGGTGAATCAAATCTTCTTTTCCAATTCCAAACCCTTCGCCTAAACCTTTTCATCGAATCGGACGTAACCCCATAGGGTTTCTTTGAATGAAAACCAATCTCCTCTCCACCGTATTCTCAACTAATCAGTGCACGAGCGATGTAAGTGAATACTTGGATGAAAAACCTGGACATTTAGTGAATCGCGTTCGCGTGTGACGATCGTCGAAAGCGAAAAGAAAAAAAAGAAAGAAATGATGTAGCCGCGAATGTAAAGAGAAGGTGGCGCATAGGTGTGGTTACTGGAAGAGGAAAGCCAGGATTCTTGATGCAATGTGAAGTTCGTCATGAACCACCCTGCGACCAGGGATCCGCTTGGCTCCAGGTCGCCGGGATGCTGCTACCACTCGTGGAACCCGCAGGTGTATCCACCGTGCAGGGTGTGTCAGAGGCCGGTATTAACGCTGCAGCAGTGCACTGTACGTCATCCTGCGTCCTATGTACGCCCTTCTTATCCAGAACCAGGACAGCAAGAGGAACGCCCGCGACGTCAGAGATCTGCCGAGACACCGTCGCCACGGAGGCACGTCGATATCATCGACAGGCGGCCACCCTCTAACCCGTATTATCACACACATCCACCGCCAAGCTCGTCCTCTGGACATCATCTGAGTAAGTCGGTTAGCGCGGCTAGGCTCGGGTCGCCGGGTGGATCGCTCGGTCAACGTTCTCCGGGTACTCGAGCACAGAAACCACCGGCACTCGAAACGCCACACAGATGGATCGGAGAGGAGACCAAGAAGTCATTACCATCACACGTTTATAAATACTACCTCGCTCATACCAAGGAATATCGTCGTCAGAATATCAAGGTAATTCTTTGGGAGCTTTATGTACTGCGAAGAATCGAAAGGAATTCTTCTGAGACAGGGAAGGAACAAGCAATGCATTCCTCTCTCTTGTCACGTTATGCTATCTTATTTGTACGTAATCTTATTTGTAGGTGTGAAATTTCTAGCTAATAGGGGTGCTTATTTTTATGATTGCAAATATCGGATTTATCTATGATTTCAAGTGTCTTTTTCTCTGAGCAGCATGAAAACAGAAGATCACTTTTTTGAAATATTGAAAATATAACGAGAGAAAGAGCACAAAATATAAATTGTTTCGAGTCAAACATTTGTTACTAATCATTAATTCTCGGATGAAATACTTCTTAAGAAATAACGTCCTAATAAAAGTCCTCATAAAATGTACTATTATAAATACTTTTATCACTTTTTCGTAACACCATATTTTTTAGAATTGCTGTAAAAAATGCAGAGTAATTAATTACCGTAAATCTTGATTACGGGTATTAAAATTATATTAATAGTGGAGGATATTTGCTGAGAAAGGTGTTTAGTCCGCATTAATATGTCTCAGCCGGAACAGAATTATTGTATAACATTTACATTTTACAGGCATACATTACTCATAATTAAGAGTGTATAATGCTGTGTTATCGTACGGCTATTACACATGGTTGTGTTTAATAAACATATTTCACGATGGCTTATGTGTAGAAAGGTGGAAGGATCGTAGCATGAAGCACGTAAGCAGATATACGTACACCATTAATAAAAATAAAAGTGTGCAAAGCTTCCGTTAGTTTATAAAGACGTATGGCAACAGAATACAGCATATTTGGATATTCTGTGCGAGACACCGGAACGTGTCTTGCTGTACAACAAGGATTGCTTCCATAAATGTGTGCGTCAGTAACGTTTTGATAAAGAATGCACTGTAGCCAGAGATTTGTGAAATAGCAGAGCGTTCCACATAAGTGTAAGCGTGATACAATGTTATTTCCATAACATTGCCAACGTCCAAATAATTTTACATTGTACTTCGCACGAAATTTATGCGTGCTTTATAAAATTTTAGGCATCGTTCTTGATACATGACAATAATTATATTATTATTATATAATAAAAGGATATAAATACAATTATAATAATTTATAAATGAAAGAAATATAATTTTTAGAAAGCTAATTATGCAGCAAATTTCGTTTAAATTGTATAGAAAAATTACTTTGTTTTCTAGCATTGTTCTTTTATGATTTTTAATTATTTTCAATTATATTTTAATACTTAAAAAATTATATATTTTTAATTAGGGTAATATTAGTAAAACGATTAACATGTTATGTATATAAAAAGAACTGTCAGTTATAGAAGGTAAAATGTTTGCAGCGTAGATTGCATCGCAGGTTCTAACGAATCTGTTAATATAGTTATATACAGGTTTTGAACGCAATTAGCTCTTTCAAGAATTCCAAACTTCTCGCGTTAACTCAGTGAACTGCCTAAGTTTAGTAAATTTCTACACGGAAATCATCATTTCGCTTAAACTTTCGAATTTTATTAGCTTTTACGAAAACTGAGAAAAGGAGGGACATTTGTCTCTTAATGTTTCGGTTAAAAAACTAGTAAACTTTTATCATATATTTACGTTGGACTTGAGTAAATTTTTTATATATTTTTTAGTCGACAAGAAATTTATAGAAAGAAGAATATTTAAATCACATTTCAAGATAGAGAAATTGTATGCGTAATTGTTTCACATTAAAATTTAAACTACTTTTCGTTACTTTTCGGTAGACCTCCAACTATGTAATTGCACAAAAATTACACTTAATAGCTCCATGCATAATTAAAAATAAGTATAATATGCGTATACCGTACGCATATACCGTATAGTTTTAATTCGATTTTGCTGAATTACAGGGAAATGAAAAAGTCGATTAAGTTAATTAATTGGCATCGATCGAATATCGAGTAGTGTGCGTAATTTGATTCAGATATATTAATCGGTTTGATGGTTTCAAGTATAAAAACGCAATTTACGTTGTATCTCCAAGAATGCACATTGCAACTGCAACTGCGATTGATTGTCGATAGTTGACGGCAGATGGCAGCATTCGTTTCCTGTGTCTTTTCATTTATGTTTAGGATATATATATATAATCTATATATATAGATTTCTTTTGTCAAGTTATTATATTGCAATTTTTTTTGATCTTTTATAAATTTGAAGTATTCATATACGAATTAATTAAAACATTAAATTATAATGATTAATTTGATTTAGAAATTCAAAATTAAGTTTGCTGAAGGATCAGAAGACTTTCCTTACGTTTATTAGTACGACGACAAGTATTGCAATAAACATTAAAGCAATTATTGAATTCTTATAGTTTATAAGTATTGTAATTCCAAGGGACAGAGCTGTTATTCAGAAATAAAATTAATCAGTATCGGGACATTTTTTAATTAAGTTAAATAAAGAAAAGTTCCCTGACCAATCTGCAGAGATAAACGTCAGATCATTTTGGATGACCTGAGGAAATTCACATGTCGTAGGTTAATGAACTCGTGTCAAGTTGTCTCAAGACAAGAGGAATATATATACATAGATGTGGGGTGAACAGCATACGCAGTCAAAAGAAAATACGCGGTTCCATTAAAAAAAAACTTCTTTTGAAGTCTCAAAAGCGCCTTCGTGTAAAAAGAAACTATCCTCTTCATATGAATTTCCCCTTTAAATTGGAACAAATTTTATCTAACGCATTTTTTGTTTTTGTTTATTATAATTGTACGATATCCGCGTATCGTCGATTAAAACGCAAGATTCTGTATATCAATAAAGATCATCCCTTACGACTTCATATATTTTTATCATTCTCGTTCAACCTAATGTATGTAATTACATATACATGTATGCGTGACATTATAACAAAACTGGTTCTTTTAAAACATGGTTTTTCATTTGTATTCGCGAAGATTAAACTACGTATACGGTATAAATTTACCCAATAATTGCAGTTACGATAAAACATCTCTTCGATCTCGATAATAAATGCAGTTTCTTTCTAAAATGCCTCTTCGATAAAAATAAAGCGATTGAATCAACGTTCGCTCGACGCTAACGAAAAAGTTCTCATCGAGATGATATTATCATACGCTCTTTTTGCAGTAAATATTATGAAAATGAAATCCCAATAATTTCCCGGGCGAAGCGCTTCTTCTTTTACATTCAAGTGACAGCCAGAAAACTGGGTCAATTAACCTGATTCGCGCTAGCATACGAGTACGATGAAAATAAGACGAAAATAATCTTCTTCTGCCATGTATCGTATTATTATTCGTGTTTCGCAGAAAGCATGATTTCATTCATAGGGAATACCTGGTAACGAGGGGATTGTTAAAAGGCGAATAGAATGTGATTTCCTGGAATCGATTAGACGTTAGTTGCATTTATTGACGCCATTTCATCGAACGGTTGATATTCACGTTGCTCACATGCGCTCGCACAGGAACTCGCGAAAATGCGCGACTAATTACGCGCGTGCGACGATAACGGCACCCGTTGTTATGAATGTATGTAAGTAATTACCGTGCAGGTAAAAATTAATTAAGGGTCAGACTGAAAAGCTATAGGACCACTATACACCAGCATCGTATGCAAACTGTATTGTAAATATAAAATGTCCGAACCTCCGGCTGTGTTACGAATGCCGATTTCAATCAATATTGACGCACAACCCTCTACGTGAACGTAAATAAGCCATAATGTTCTTCTTGCACACAAAACACTATTCCCAATTATTGATTCGCGAATATTTGACGATATGGTGGTAACGAGTGATATAATTAGAGGATTTGGCGATATGAATATCACCATATGCTTTTTCAACGCCACTTTCTGTGAATTTTTCAATTTCAATAATGAATATTGAATACTTCGATACTGAATTATATAATTACTATTTAGCGTTTCAAGAAACGATTGATTTGATAATACTAAATTTCAGAGTAAATTTAGAAAAATGATCGTAACTGTTATTTTTCCAAAATAATTCAAGCATAATTTTTAAACCGGATATATTCCCATTTATCATGGAGTTGTATATCCTAATAGGTTACATTGATATCATAAAATTATAGTAATTTTGAGGTTTTTTAAAGAGTTACTTTGGTACATATAAACCAATTAACTTCGAAACAGACAACTTCTGTGCGAGTACGACGTAAAAAGAATTTTTTTTGATAGAGATCTTTCCGAGGATATAGGATTTGAAGATTCACCAGATACGCAGGTACCGACATTTTTGTTGCATGATCCATTTTTTCCATTTATCGATAAAATCGGAAAAATAACGCGTTGCTTGTTATCGATTGTGCCACTTTATCACGCCACAGGATATATGGATTCTTTAATCCGATATTTTCTTTTGCAAACGAAGGTGCGTATGAAAGAATATTGGCCTCCTGTATTTTCGATTTTTTCACTCGAAGCTGGGTCGTAACTGGTCCACTTGGTTGTAGTATTTGCAACGTATGACGCGTGATACAGCATAATGTGAATCAACCAGAATTTTTCTCTTTGAACCTGTAATTATGAAAGATGAATATGCAGATACGCTCTTAAAAAATCGTGCATTTATCATGACTGTATGCACATGGCTAGTAAATTTTGTTGAATATAATATATTTCTTTTGAAACTCGCATAATTTTAAAGAAATGTACTAGCTACTGTTCCGTGATCCTGCAAAAATGATTTGTACTAAAGAAGATTATAAAGCTTAAGAAGATTACGCATTTTGGAAAGCACAGCATGAAAGTGTGTACGTACATTTTTTAAACGATTAACAAAATTTCTTAATCTGGCACGAGACATCAAGATTAAGGCATCTATATTAGTTAAAAATACAGAGATAGATGTAGCACGATCGATATGAATTTGTGCAAACTATTCTTTTTATCTTTGTAATATTATCGTGCATATATTTGTGAATGTATATTTATTTGTCGATATATTAATATTAAAGAAATAATTTTCAATACAATGTAGATTCAGAAATATTTATATGAAGAAATTGATGAGTTTGGTTAAAGTCATTATGTATTCGGAATTTTAAATAGAACAATCATGGACTTTAATTAATACAAACATTGGTATTAATTAATTTCTTCGCTGATATTACTCGCCATATGTAATGTGTAATATGTATATTCAACATGTACCCAACATTACAAATTTAAGAAATATAAACTTTTCCAATGAATTTATTCAGCTCTTTTAAACAAGTTATACTAATATAACATGTTATCTAAAAATTTGATAACTAAAGAACGGTAAATATACTTCAACGTCCGTTTCTTCGTTTCTCTTTTTCGTAGCTATGTTTCACCAAAAATATATAGGAAAATAAATCCATTCTACTCGGCAATAAACGGCAAACGATATTAATCATTCTCCAAATTTACAACGTGAATTTTCCACGGTTATTACAATCTTGGTTACAACAGTATCGTAGATTTCATGCTTAACTAGAATATTATGATTTACTATTGATTTACTATTATGATTTACTATACGATCAGTCATTCATGATTCATTTAACGTGATCTACGACACGATATATTTTAATTCGTTTAATGCATTAAGAAATTCTAATGTTTCAATGTTCCAGAACCTTAGATTTAGTGGTTCGTTTAGTATGGTTTAACAAGAATATTATCTGGACCCACCGGCGAATATAAGCAGGATGGTATCTGGGTCATTTTGTGGCAAAGAAAACTATTTAACTATGATTAATTTTGCCCGTTATCCCTTGTATATATAATACATTTTTAACACATCTTTTCTCTTTGTATTAAATAGCATTCATGTTATAATTTAACTCCCAAACCGTTCATATTCGTGTTCAACCTTTGTCATTTTCCAATAGAATATTTCAGCACCCTCAATTTTTGTCGAATACATCTCAAGTCTTATTATATCAAATATTCATCATATTAATTCTCACACACGTATTTGTATTTACACTGCAGAAGTTCTATGTCTAATTAAATTATGAAGTTATTTTTAAAGTTGTTATGAAACCAGTTAATTTTCATTTGTAATTGTGTTATTTTCATTTTAATATGTCAAAATATAAATCACTTTTTATAATACGTATCTAGCATGTTAGATATTAAGGACAAGGCTCGACCCTCAATTTTACAATATGTAAAAAAGGATGCGATTAATGATACCAAAACTTGACTGCCTTTATCGTATAGCAGCTACTTCATACATTTCAAAATTTCCATCCAACGCTACCACATTGTTACTATATTGTGTTAATATACATTCGCAAATCATTATATTAATAAAAATACGATACATACCGATGATCGAAAGAAACATCAGATAGAATAATGTAGTATCACGAATAAACAATAAGATTTTTTAAAACCGTTCTCGTTTTAAAACTCTCAAATCCAGTGAAAGCTATCAGGAGCTCACAAAGGGATTCAATGTCTCGAACGAAGCTAATTTTGTGGAGTAGAAAGCTGAATAACGATACGATACAACCGTTCCGTTCGTTCGAAAGGACTTACGGACTATTTGATATTCAAGGGCAGTACTGTACCGCGTTTAGATATTCGTTACGTGAAACTACCTTAGATACGGCGTTATATCGTTTCGACGACTGGCACATGAGCCATTCACAACATATTGCGTACACGCGAACTGCACCGACCTCAGTTTCGCTACCAATTCGAGGGACACCTAAATGTTCCTATTATGAGCACATTTATTCCCATTATAGCTCTATTTAAAAGCTAATAATTTATACGTTAATTCATGTGATACGACCCTAATTTCTCTAACGTTTGAAGATCACAGGAAAAATACATTTCTGTCGATTTTGTAAATTTTGGTACCACATTTAATGTTAATGGCAATGTACTGAATTTTAGAATTCCTCCGTAAGAAAGTGGGAAATGTTAGTTATCCTGTTCTTCCCCTACAGTTTTCATTTGTGAGATAAACAAGTTTTCTAGATTCTTAATTTTATCGTTTATAGGAAGAAAAAATTCTAAATTTAAAATGAATCTTGAGGAGAGAATTCTTTTTTGTACTTTAAGAATCATAGATCACAAAATTATAGAAATGCTATATTAATATATAAACTTAGAGACTTCCCTGAGATATGTGCATTATTCTACAAATAAATTTATGCATAGTCACATCAACACAATCAGTCCAAATCATTACGTAATTACATTAAATACGAAATTATGTTAAATTGCTCAAATTTTATGAAAGATTGATCTGGTTTCGAAATTTTAGCAGTTACAATTTTACACGCATTTTAAAATCGAGTTTCGGCGGTGCACATGCTTAAACTCTGTTCTCCGAAACAGAATGTTAGTTTTATGATTCTCATCTAGTTAGGTTCTTTGTAGCTGTCGTAGTTTAAAGTTTAAAGTGTTCTACAATGAAGATATTTATTTCCAGTCGATGTAGGCTTCAAGTGGAGAACTTTTAGTTATTTACAACTACATATCTATGCTACCAGCTAGTTTAGTGATGTTGGCAATGTACGATAAAACGTAAAATGTTAAAGTTTACAAATAATACGTTTAGCTTCTCATTTATCATCGTACAGTTTTAGAATGTTTACACAAGTTTCCAGTTACACGTATGGTAAGAGTATAAATTTTACAAAGAAAAATTCAGTGGAACTTTATGCATTTCCTCGAAAGTGTATTAAAGTTTCAATAACGTAATTTATACCAGAAATTCTGAATTTTTTTCTCAAACGTGTATCGTGAAAATCAAAACTCAATCTAATGTCTAATACATGAAATACACAGAATATGGAAAATCACTTTGTGATTGCGTTATTTGTTCATTTTTCACGCAACATTCATTTTCTTTCATTTATTAGTGGTTGAAAAAACCAGTGCTCTATATATGATATTTATATACTACAAACACTTGCTTGTTAGTCATTCAAACAATATCATTCGACGAATATTCACATGTATATTTATCTATTTGCATAGAAACGCTACAGTAAAAAACGATCAGTGCAGTTGCAATAAATTCGCTTCAATAATATTTTATATATTTTAACAAATATTGAAATTTTAGCAACATATATAGATGTTGTTATATTTACAAGCAGAATCAGTAGAAAGCGGAAATATCCATACAGGTGCGTTGAAGAATAAAGTGAGAATGAAAAAGAAACGAATTCTTGCAGACCTTTAAGTAAAGGTGACTTAACAAATGCAACGCGTTGAAGAAGTCTTTAAGAAAAAGTAAAATATATTGCGAGACTCGTTCTTCAGAGCTTCTGTGACGAATAACGGTAATGATCATTTATTTTGTTTGTCGTCTATTCATTTTATAATTTTTAGAACGAGTCAATTTGTAATAAGAAAAATTTCTCTTAAAATAGCACTCTGTAAAGTAATTTAGATTTATTATATTTATTTTACATATTGCAAGAACGCAATTAAAATAATTCTAAGTAGTTCTTTCTTTCTTTATGTTTCAGGTAAGTGACTTCCATTGTTATACAGTAATACTGTTATCCAATATTAACATTCCTTAAGGAGGTAAGTTTTTATAAATTTTGTACTGTAATTAATATTAATATTTACAAATAATATTTGAAGATAGTTGCGCATATAATACGAAATCGAAAGAGATGTATTATTTATATTCTTTAATCTTTTACATCATATGAAACATTAAATTAATGACCAAATAACAGTTCTCATTTATAACATCCAGCTTTCCTTCAAAATACTATTGAATTAGGGAAAGCATTTTATTCACAAATTAAATTCTACATTCGTTCCCATATCGTCTCCTAAATTTGATTTTTTTCTATTATGGTGATATAATATCAGAGAAAGCAATAAAATCTCTGCAATTTTTCTGTACTTTATATGTAAGTAGATTACTTTAATTTAAAAAAATATTTTTATTAGTTTTGAGAGAAACTAATATTAGGTACTTTATTTACATTTTTCAGATTATAAACTCTTGCAAAATATTTAGGGTAAAACTCAATAACGTTAAATAATATCTTGTCATTTCTGCACTCAAGTGTAATTCGTTGCTATACTAAATACTCGTCGAAATGTGAATTAAATTATGACGACTAAAATACAGACGACAATAAATTTCACAGGGTTTTTCTTGGTCTTATAATAATATTACATTCTTAAAGTATAAAATATATCGTAATTGTATAGATCGAACTGTTTTCAGAAACAAATGCATTGATACACGATTTTTCAAATATAAATTGTTTCTCTCTAAATTTTTATGCACGGAGATATGTCGGGACGTTCACTTATGGCATTGACGCACACAATGTGGGAGTTCTCTATAGCTCTGTTTTTTTCGTAGAGACAAATTCAGAATAAACCGAGAATTTTCGAGCAATTTAACCATAAAATCGCATATCGTGAGGCATATCATATCAAGCAATCTTTGAAACTGGAGAAAATATCGACAATTTAAAAGAGAATCGTTTTCAGCTATAGAAATTGTTCACTTCAACATCTCTGATAATACGACAAAAATAGATAGTCAATAAAATTTGTTTGTATTAAATAAGTACTAATAAATAAGTAGTAATAAGTTAAATATGTAAATAATTACATAACGCTATAATTAAGAGGATTGGTTTTCTCATCACAAAATAATTGATAAAATAATATAAGCGTAATTAACGTAAACGAAAGATCAAAAATTGAATCACCGATTGCTTGAATTCTCCAAATTTCTACAAATTTTCTTCCTGCCATTTACATAAATTAACATATTATTCTCATTTATTTCTAGAGAGAATACGACATTTGTCATGTTCACATTATCATTCGAATTCTTGAATCATAGATACACAGAATCACAGAATCAAACATTACAATATCTGTAAAACAAATGTTACACATAAAAAGTATTAATACAGGAAAATGACAAGATTTATAAAATGAATGTTACGCACAAAAAAATGTTACTAATAGATATAGAAAAATAAGGATATTTGGAAATTAATATGATAAAGAATATGATTAATAAACTGCGAATTTTTGAGCTTCTATGTGAGATTTAAAAGTGTAAAAATGCACAGAACGCATATAATACGAAAAAATATATAAAACATGCGAAATGGAATACTCAGTACATTTAGTAGGTAAAATAATTTTCTCTACATGTTCCAGTTCTCTAATTATATTCATAATTTATGTAAATATTCGTAGTTTAATTATTAGGATTCATTTTAGACATTTTAATATATCATTTTAATGTATCTGTAACAACTAAAAAAATAAAAATAGCAGTATTGAGAAGTCACTATAACTGATGCTGATAATATGCAATGTAGTAATAAACATTCTACGTTTATGTATAATTATAGATACCTTATGGATGCAATATTTACATGTACATTCGTGTTAGCGAGTTATCGTAATCGTAATCACACGATTAACGCGTATACCAGTTGCATTGATTTTTGGCAACCAACTGCATATGCATGAGCTGTAAATCTTTTAATACGCGTATCGTTAAAATTTCGTGACTTTCATCGGCATGACAAATGAGCTATCAATTTCATGAGCATAACACGTACAGCGATTATTCGGCACTCCAAGTATTCATTATCGTCGATTCTAGTTTTTACAGCTGTCGACTAACGGAGGAACAATTTTCAACGCTACGATTCTGTATACTGCGCGAAATGGCTCCACAATACGTTGGGTGTACTAAATTGAAATTGCAATTTGCGCTAAAGGTCCTTTATCGGGCACTATGGATTGACAACGAAACAGTTTCCAAAACTGAAATAGTTTCGTCTAACAATTTTAACACGTCCTCCAGTTTTCTGACTATAAAATAATTATTGGTAAAATGAGATCTGAATTTAGAATTGACGCATCTGTAACTAATTACGAAATTTCTTAATTGCAAAAATTTAAATTCGAGAGATACAAATGATACTTATTTTATTTACATAAAAATGTCTTTCCTGCTAAGAATTATTTGTATATTTATTTTCAAAATATAAATAAATATGATTACGTTGCTTTTGTTTGTTGTATAACAAAAGTATGACGCGACAATAATGCATTTTTAGTATTATGCAATCTTATATTTTTTATATATATAGTTAATACAAACTAATCATTTTGTTATCAGGTAAATTCATTAATTTATATACACGTGGATAGAACAATAGTTTGTAGGATAAAATGTAGTTTTATTAAAAAACGCTCTTTTTGAAATATCCACGTCCAAGTTTTTCCAGTCATGCAGAGACATGGTTTTCGAACTAGTTTTCTCCATGAATATAAATTCGACTTTGACACCAGGTTTTCACGAAAATGAAATCAAGGATCTATACGATAGCGAAAATGTATTGATTCCATCGTATAGAGTGGTTTTTCACTTTTTAATAAAAAATTTTCGTTTTGAGATTGAAATTCACTCATTCATACTTTTCATCTCAAAAACGACATTTATTATATGTCAACCTAATACAATAATTTCGCCTTTTATAATTTATTCGTGTTCATATGTTTTATTCAGTATAATATCGGAATAATATCGTGTAATCTATTATATCAAGCCTGTCTTTATTTAAAAGTAATATTGAAAAAATGAGCTATTAACTTTTAAAAATCTACAATTGACAATTGAAAGATTTAAGACGTTGCTACATACTAACTTTAAATAATCTCAATATGCATGGTAGGAGTATGTTAAACAAAAGAATTTTTTAATTAGGAAACTTGCGATGCGATATTCAAATATTACCGACCAATTTCATTTAGTTTGTTTGTTGACAATTAAAAAAAACTACGACTTCGCAAAGGTGGTAATTAGAGAATTTCCGCGAAAGTTTCGTTCGCGTTACTTTTCTTACGTTACTTGGGATAGTGAAAATTATCTTACTTCTAAAGGAAACCATCCGTTTCTTCGATAACAAAAATCTTCTTTCACAGTGGAACTTCCGTCTTCGGATTGCCCGTAAAGTTAACTTGTCTCTTACGCTTTTTCTCTTACGTGCTTGGTAAATCCCTTTTCAAGCAACATAGTGTTTTATTCCATTTACAAGCGACCAACACCAGTCGCGTTACAATGGCTGCATTGGCGTATCCAGTTTGCAAGAACGGATAGACCAGTGCAGGAAGAAGAAATCGTAGAATTGCGTACCTTTTGCAAGATATTGCCTAACCCTCCCGATACGGATTGTTTCTTATGCCACACTTCACATCGAAGGGTAAGCCATGCTCGTGACCTGAATACGTTTTAGCCTCTTTGGAAAGACTGTGAACAAATAATGCAATAGTAACTTTCAAAGATAGGATTCTGATCATTCGACCATTTTCACCATTTACCAGTTCTGTCGACTTTATGACTTGAAATATATATATACACATAATATATGCACACATATGTGTACATATTAATTAAAAGATAGACATTTTCCAAATTGTAGAAAAACATTCAATTCTTCAACTGGGAAAAGAAAAGGGTTTGAGAGCTAAATGAAAAATAAAATTATAGGGAGTTACAAAACACGTTTTCGTTATAAAAAAGAGCTATTGGATGTTATTGGATGCATATAAGTATTCATAAACCATAACAATGATTTCTATGTGTTGAATACATCGTATTGATAAAGGTTGCAGCTAAACTTCAAATGCATCCATTAAAAGAAATATAGAAAATATGGAGACAAAAATCATGTTTGCTTCGATGAGTGCTCCTGAAGTTGATCACAATATCTGTCAACAATCTGTATATGTATGTGTTTTTACAAAACTACATAGTGAAACTTTAGTCATAAATATCTTGAAAAATATGGGGCATCTGATCGTACAATGTGGTATTTCTATAAACAATGATGAAATCTACCACGATGAAAAGTTTCAACTAGATCAGTTACCCAAAATTCTTACATTTTCCTCGTTAAACCGAAAGACAGAGTCATTCTTAACATGTAGAACTGTTCCTAAGATAAGAGACGTTGAACTATATATTTTTACAAATTGTTTTAACTACTTCTCTAATTTCAACTGCTGTTCATCATTCTCTTTCAATAAAATTAACTCGACATTAGCTGTCCACTTGACATGTCAGAGTCAACGTTTACGAAGAAACAGACCGAATTAAAATTTAATTACTTGGAGCAATTTCCTCGCCCTTGAGAAAACATGGCTTCCAATCGCGTCTTTGTCTCTCCTCGTTGGAAAAATGTTTACGAGCAAATAACGGCGGTAGGACTCATCTTTCATTATCATTTTTCTCCAAGTAAACTAAAGTGTGCGGGATCGATGTTGCGTCAAGTCGTTTATCTTCGGTAGCGCAGCCATGGCATCGCTCTCTTTGTTAGTTTCCAGAGAAACACATTTTCTGTACATGCACACTTCTGTTCTCCTTTCCGGACACAATCGTTCTTCTCTTAACCGAACAGCTTCCTCCGCTACCCGCCATTGACACCGCACTGTATAAATTTATTTGTAGTCGCCATTTACATACACCACTTTGTCAATGTGCGTTATACGACCTATTTGCAACGAGAAATAATGGGCTTGTCGGTCTCAACAAGAACTATTACTTTTTCGGGCGTTTATATTGTTTTAACTGGTTCAATTTTGCTGCGCTATTTGAGTTTTTGTTTCATTTCACTCTCATCTCAATTAATGAGAAGATGTCTAACACTAGGACTATCGATCTTTAATATGCACTTGTATTTATGCATTGCACACAGTTGAGTATAATTCAAGCAATATAATGAGAATAAATAATTATAAATAAATGTGCATGCGTAATCGTGTTTGTGTTTCGATAGAAGTAATTATTGATATTATCAAAAACACATTTGCACGTTTTTAATAATTATGAAAGCAAAAAATCTGATAGCCAGTCATTTTGACCGGTTTCATAGTTTTAGTGTTAATTTACTGAGAAAATCTTTGATTATCACTTTACTTTCTTCGTAGTATCAATTTCATTTTCAAACTTGAGAAACTGTTTAACGATAAAAACAGCACGATTATATTGAAAATGACCCATAGAGAACAGCAGGTTTAAAGGAATTTGCATATTTAGAGGCAGTGCGATATGCAAAACGATATGAGATGTATGGAAATTTTAGTAATAAAAGTTTTCAAGCGTTCGATAGTTAAATCAAAGGGAAAATAAAATGACAGATAGGTATGTTAGCATTGACTGAAGGTTTTATTAAAACGCTCGTTTAAAATGCATTGTAATTTGTTCGAGTTAATTAAGAATTAATCCCTTAGAATTCCTTCATGGTGCTTTTACTGGTTTTAGATACATTTAAGATAGAGGATAACTTTGTGCTCGTTTCCTCTGTAAAGGAAACTATGAGATGGGAGCAAAGGTAGAGTAAAAAAGCATAAGATAGAGTAACAGTCTAGCTAAACGATGTGGTAGTATTCATTCCTTCATGGCCTTGAGCAACCAATTGATTTTAAGCGAACTTCAGTGTTTCTATAATGGATTCTGTTAGCTGACTTAAATTTTAAAGAAATATTTCAAGCTGTAAATGCAATCAAGTTTCAGCATCGTTCCGCTGATAATTCTGTTCTACTTGAAATACTATGTTTGTTTTTAAAGTTCGAAATTTGGAAATCTGGAGCAGGTTGGAGTATAATACCGAGGTTCATATAGTAACGTGAAAAAATCAGAAAAACTGACAAAACTTTCAAACTTAATTTAGTTTAAATCTAGAATTCTTTAGAATTTTTTAATTGCTCATCAGTTGATTTTTAAAATATAATTTTTATAATTATATAAAAGATATTTTCTACAATTTTCTTTGTTGGCAAGGTAAAATGTATTTCGCATAGAAGAAACAGAATTCATAAAAGAAATAAGTCGGCAATGACCAATTGTTTATATTTAAAACAGGCTTATCAAAGATTTGTCGCAACTTGTTTGTGAAAAGGTTCAAAGGTTTTTCTCTGCTCTGGTTACTTTTTCGCAAAATTTTCATTTCAGCTTCTTAACTATATTGCTTTGTTTCTTGAAAAAAATGATAGGACTTGGGATTATAATCCGCTATTGTTTCAAATACAAGCAAACGTTCATGTTCTTTTAAAAAGTCAGAAGTTATATTATAAATGTCTGTACTTTTTAGTGAAAGTAGTAAATTTTTCTAAAGCTTCATCCTTTTTTTCTAAATTTTTCTTTCCAATTTCATTTGAAATTCATGCAATAAAAGATGGTTAAAAATTATAAATGTTCTGTCAAATTTTTGTTACAAAGTTGCACAAGTGGAATACACATGATTTAAAAAATTATTCTTTATAAGGATGATCTAATTATTGCTTAAGAAGTTTATAAATAATGAAAGAAAGAAGAAAAAGTTCAATAAAGACATTTATTTTTAACATTTACGTAGACGAAGGAGAAACAAAAATAGAAATACCTTCTTAGTTATATTAAAAACGATGATGTAGGAGTTATATGTCAAGAATGTATGTCAGAAAGTACAAAACTATTTTTTACACCTTTGGTATACAAATAAATGAACATATAATAAATTTATGAGAAATAGAATTCTCATAATTGTGGCAAAACTATTTTTTGTAATTAAAATAATAAATTTTATGTTTATTAATGTCTAACCGCAGCATACTTTATATTTACTAATAGTTGCTAACCAGGTCATACCCTACGTAAGACACAAGATCGTATGATAAAGTCTGAAGTAGTTTAAAGTTCCAAAAAGATGAATATGTCTGTACAGACATAATCAGATTGGTTAATGGCTTGGTAGTTTTACATCTTATTACAAAGCGGATCTAAATTAGTTAGATATCGCCGAAAATTCAAGTAATTAGTTAGATAATTACTAGCTAAGTACACACACCTGCTTAGCAGCAGGTTTCTATGTCTAAACTTAAGTAATTAAGAACAGGTCCAAAGTGTTACTATGGTAGAACTTTTAAGTAACGTGCAGTGACCGCCTTACACTATATTTTAAGTTTAGTACTTAATACATTGATCGTCTAATTTCACCATA
This sequence comes from Bombus vosnesenskii, assembly GCF_011952255.1. NCBI lineage: Eukaryota > Metazoa > Arthropoda > Insecta > Hymenoptera > Apidae > Bombus > Bombus vosnesenskii. The sequence goes on from NW_022882923.1 coordinate 2,043,391, forward strand.
TTGTAGCAGTAAGTAAACATATTATCGATTTTAGATAAAAAATTATTCACTGTAACAAAATGTTTAGATTAAAAAATATAAACGAGGTACTCAAATAGGAATACGCACTTGAAGGATTTAAATAAGCCATTCCTTCTTGTTTTAGGTACTAAAATCATTACAAGTATCTAAGAATAATAGATAACAATTAAAATGTACAGTTTTTAGATAGAAGATTCTATTTCCATATTTAATACTAATTTTACTGTTAAAATCAATATAGTTCCTCAATTCTGCAATTTATAGCGATTATAAAAGAGAATACTTGATCTTGGATGATTTCCACGAATCTAGGAACAAACATTCTTCGTTTCGTTGGTACTTTTCTGTAGATTTAAAGTCGAGCGTCTGACTTTCTAGGAATTTAATATTCTCGTGAACGATCTCAACACGAGAGCGGGAAAAGCACTCTCATCTGACGAGTTACAGTGTTAACGAGAATTGAAAAGAATCGTTTACGAGGTTCAGGCATTCTGTTCTTCCAAAAATCTGGATTTATGTTTCCTACGTGTACTATATGCGAAACTTCCCCCGTTAGTACGTGCCAAGAACATTGGATATCACGGATTTATCGTTTCCAAGAATTCCCTTTGCCTAATCAGTTCAATATAAAAACCAAAAAGACATTATTTCTTTTTTATTCATTAATAATAAACATAGTTACAACACATGCGATATATGATCTTCTATACAGGATGGTGGTACAAGCGGAAAGGGGATGATTCTACGCGAAAAAAGAAAATATAGAATAAAAATTTTTAAAAATTTTTTTTTTAATTTTTCCATCGAGATAACGATCTACAGTGAGATCCGTTATAACGTACCACATGTGTACCAAGCGAAAATTCAAAATCGATTTTCTCGAAAACAAAGCCTCAAACGAAAAATTTTTATTCTATTTTTTCGACTTCTTTTTTCGCGTAGAATCACCCCCTTTCCGCTCCACCAGTTACCAACCACCCTGTATGTTATTCTTATCACATCCTTATTACATTCTTATTACATTCATTAATAGAAAATTTTGCGTTAATAATACTAAGTATATCAGTAACTACAATTCGAATCTGAAAGAATTTACGCATGTTAGGAAGACATGACCTTTTGTACCTTCTGCCATTTCCATATTCACGGTCAAAGAGTAAAGTATCGATAGAAATTGTTTAAGGTTGTTCTCACATGACCTTAACGACGGTGAAAGTGTATTTACCGTTTGTGACATAAATGATGGATCTTTATAATGCTTATGAACGTCGAAACAGGCGTTGATACGTCGTACATGATACAGCGTCTGCGTAAATATTATATTTTCTTCCGCAAGTATACGTATGCATAGGCGTTGTTGTATAAAGTTACTAAAGTTCAACGTTATAGAGATGAGGCTAACGAAAACTCAAAAACAGATTTTATTATTATACTGCTTAACAGTAAAACAACATGTCTTCGGGGCTTCTGCAAAAAAGGGACAAGTAAAAGTTAGCTAGATATCAAATACGTTTGAAATTAATAAGCTTATATGTCACCTATGAAATACGATACATGTGAAAACAACTTGTAACTAGAAACATGAGTAATATCATCTCGAAGAAAACACATACAGTCGAGATACAAAAGTCTCCATTAACCTACAAACATGAGAGCCGACTCGGATGACTTAATTTAATCAAACAATTTCCTCACAAATTAATTGAAGAAATAATCTTGTGTATGTAACTTTACAATAAATATAATTACACGAGTCAAATAATAATTCTGAGAATAAAACTTTTTGCAGTTACTTATATACGAAACAATATGAACTACAATTGGTATATTGAAACTCGTTGTTAAGCCTTCCGTAGATATCGATTTATGCGCAGATCTACCCTCACGGTAGAACTATTCGCACATCTATGCATAGATATCTGCTGTTACTTTCTCTTCGAGAAAAAAAAAAAAAAAGAAAAAAGCAAAAAGAGAAAGAGAGGGAAATAGTGAATCCTCATTTGCAAGGATTGAAAAAACAACTAGCAGCAGGCACTTTAAAATGGAAGCATGCGTCTTTTGGTGAAATGTTCTCGCGGCTCAAGGCATCAACAATGGTGACATTTTCAAAGATCCTTCAACAACAATAGACCGGTATTTCGTCTTGAAACGTATACAGTGTTCCTTTATGTCTGTAGCACAATGCTTTTCGATCGTTCTCGAAGGGTACTCAAATCTGGAAAACCGATCATCCCTTCAGGTGTGTGGGACTCAGTAAGGATACGAACGCCAATTTTTGTAGAACACGCGAATATGTACTAGGTGAAACTGGTCCAAGGTGAATCCGTTGAGAATTGTTTCGTGCGTACCGACCAGACCAGGCACACAGATCTACACAATTCTGCTAGAGTTGTTTGGTTACGTGCGTGCAACTAGGAAACCGTGTCCTGGAAATGTTGAGATTAATGTAGGTCAACACTCACTCCTAAACTTTAAACATGGTTCCTCTCGTGTGTGTTCGTTCGACAAACAAGCGTGTATAATATATGAAAAATAACCGGTGGATGCAATATAGGTAGAGAATCACGTGTCCGATTAGGAAAATTAGCCTACTCCCAGGTTTCTCGTATGGTTACAGGCTTCATTTTAACGATTAAACTGCGTTGACGTTGACTGACGTGTGCTATATAATTCAACGCTTCGGTTATAATGAATGAATCGCTCCTTCTCCCTTCGCGTTTTCGCGTCGCGCAGTCTCCACTTTGACGCATCTACTCTGAGCTCTAGATACGTGTATATAGTGGATTATGCGGTTCGTAACTTAAACGGAATCGAACGCGTTTTATCTGTCTCGTTGACGATGGAACTGAAAGGCGATTAGAGGTAGATCGATAACAGTTGCTACCATCAAGTGTCGAGAAATCTTACCATCCAAACGATCCGTCAATAAACGTCAGGCTATGGTGAAATGTGGATACGTCACTGGTGCGAAAAAGATCGAGTGGAAATAAGATTATTTTTGCACTAACTCGACAGAGTTTATGATTTATGACATTTGTTTAACGGATTCTCCTTTCCTCCTCTTTCTTTCTCTGAATTTATCCGTCGGGAAATATATATGTATATTTTGAGGATTCTGTGTTAGGTTGAAAGTCTTATCATTCTTATTCTTTGTAAGGAAAGAAGTCAACTGCCTCGACTAAAGTTTCTATTAAATATTCTTCACTATAATGTTCATCCACCTATCTACCGATGCATTTATTCCATGGTCGTATGTTTTAAATTTGTTGTCAGACTTAAAATATTGAATATTTTTCTTGATGTAAATTTTTATAAATATCTAAACAAATTAACAATCTATCTAACAAAGACTATGTCTAAGCTGTATCTTATAACAGAATAATGTATTGAGCAAATTTTGAACAGTAGATAATTTCTTCAACAATATTGCCCTTCCGAATATTTCTTCTTCTCGTGTTCTCTTCTCTGTATCCTGATAAATGATTTTCTGAAACTCTCATTCTAATTCTCATTCAGAGCCATTAATAAATGTACCTATTATCATAGTGTTCCAAAAAATTACTCTTCTGTAAAATTAATCTTTTCAGTTATTTTAATTCATTGTTCCAATTGCTGAATATGCAGAATGTAAGAAATTGAAAAATAATGCCTACGTTGACAGAAAAAGATTATCATTCATTATTTTTAGAATATGCTTTTATGCAACGTGTAACATTTTTTCTAGAACAATCATAAAAATGTACATTCAATTTAATCTTAATAGTTAATAGTATAGAACTCGGCCTAGGATTTATATAGATTCATAGCATAGAAATTGTTTCAATGATTTCAGAGAAAATGGGTCACGAATTTCAGAAATATTTCCCACAAGATTACAAGTCCCTTGTTGATTCTTTTAAACAAATATCTCCTTAAACATATTATTTTGTGATATCAAATTAAGAAACTATGAATATTAAATGTACAATTATTTGTACCTATCTATTATGTACCTATTATGTACAATTATTTCTACTATCTAAATCAATATAAGAAATCAATAATTCGTGAAATGAGAATATATTTATTCTCTTATATCCAAAGTATCTCGCCGTGGCTAAGTTTCAATCTCAAGGTGCAATACAATTTCGGATGATTATGAAAGCAGATTTGATAGACCAAGGTTCATCACGGAGGATCAATCATTTAAGAACACGAGTAACTTTGCAAAGCAAATTCTATTACGTGGAGAGCATGGGAGATTTATCAGTGCATACGTTGCGTCGCATTGTTCGATAACTTTTGCAAAATTGATTATGATCCATAAACTCCATCGCCTGCGCGGGCTGACACTTTCCAAGAGAATACGAAGTATGGAAACAATCTGTATCTATTAGCCTACTGGGTATAAGCGCAGCCTATTTGTCCTTTATCGAGGAAAGGGAAACAATAGCAACAGCGCTTGTTCTTCCTGAAACAGCAATGCACGGATGCATAATCGAATTCAAACACTTGAACGTAATCAGCCCGCTTTAGAGATATCAGGTCGATCCTGAATGTAGCCGAGAATCGAGGTTACTATGTACAATGATGATGCGATATCACGAGAGCCACCTAGCGTGGAACGATCGATTGTGTTTTTCATTCACGCGGCTTTAACGTGCGCGACACATACATATCGGCACCCCAGTTTTGACCCCTCTAGCAAGGCTATTTCCGGAGTGGACAGGAAGCCTCTGGCTGAATCGAACCATCAATCGCCTTTTCCTCTGGCATGAACTTGCGACACTCTGAAACTGAAGTTAACGTACCTCGAAATGAACCGTCGAAATACACTCGACGACAGACCGTGGAGAAAAATGTTTCTGAATCGAACAGGAACAGAATTGTTTCACGGCAGGAACAGAAAATGATCGAATGGTATAATAGTACGTGAAGAAAGTAGCATATAAGATGGAGATAAATAGGAAACGGACAAGGGAAGAGGAATCGAAGGAGAAAAGTGTGTGACTCGACGATAGGGCCGGAGATTGTCTGTGGAGTGGAAAGAAGGAAAAGGACAAGAGTAAAGTAGGAAAGTGGGGGTTGGAGAGACATACGATCGGAGAAGGACACAGGGGAGTGTTGCCGGAGACGGTGGGCGAACATTGCGGTCCAGAGGGATGAAGGAGAGGCTTTACTGGCAGTGAGGGCTAGCGATACTAGCGTATGAGAGAACGGGGATGGACGGCGTGCCAGTATGGCGGGGAAGAGTGGATAGTTAGGTGGTGGGTGGATAGTCGGGGTAGTGGGTCGGTTGGTTGGTTTGCGTGGAGAAACTGCGCGGCAGTCGAGGCCGCGAGGTTCAGTGCTAGGGAGCGCGGCATCGCGATGCGTCGGCTTCAACCTGCTGCCGCACTCGCTAACGGCTTTTCTCCTCGTTCAAACGTTCTCTTTCTACCTACCGTTACTCTCGAGTGACACAACGTGCGTTTCTTCCTCCTTTTATCTTCATCTTCTTCGTTCCGTCTTGCCTTTTATTTTCTCGTCGTGTTTAATTTCCAAGCTCAGTTTGTTTCTCGGATTCGTCCACGTCCACGCAATTACGCGTTCATTTTCCAGTAATTTTATACGAGTCTAGATATCGTTGATCAACCGCGTGTCTTCCGCGAGTGCGGTTTCGCGTGTGTTATCCAGTGCGTGTAACCACGTCGCATCGAAACAGTGACGTGCTTGTCGGTCGACATGAACGCGAGAATAATCGAACCGGTCAGAACCATGTGGCGACAGGAATGGTAACGTGGTAGAGGAGCGGCTTCGGTTCCCTGTAAGAAATGGAAATGGATCCGTACGCGGTCGGTTGGCCGCCTCAAGGTCATGGTGTCGGCAGTGCTACCGGAGGTGTCGCTGCCAGTGCCAATAGTGGTAACGTGAGCGACGGTGCGAACACCATACCGCGATGCTGGAGCAGACCGTGCAGATCGACCGATCCGTCGCCGATGCGACCAATCGAGCACAGCATGCGTTCGACCGAGGCGATGAGATCGATGGAATCGATGAGATCGATCGATTCGGTGATACGTCAACCATCGGCTGATCCCATGCGGGCTTCTGTAGAGCATCATCAGTCGAGTAGATCTTTGGAGGCTATGGGTAGACCGATCGAACAACAGATTCGCACGGAACAGCCAAGATCCGCTGTTGATCATCCCGCCACGTCTTCCTCTATGTCTTCCACGCCGATGAGAAGCGGCATCGAACATCACGCGCTGCGCGCTATTGAACATCCCTGTAGACTGAAAGATCACGCGAGTTACATACACGACCATCACTTTGCCCGAATGCATGATCACGGCTGTAGATCTGTCGAACACGTATCGCGGATGCTAGAGCATCGACTTCACGAGCAGCATCCCGGTAGACCGCCGATCGAACAGACACCTTGTCGGTCAATCGAACATCCTCCTGTGCGACCCCCGCCCGTCAACTATTCCTGTCGGCCTCTCGATCACGCTCCTGGAAGACCTATGCCGATGGACTGTGTCATCTATGGTCCGCATTCTCATCCACCGCCAAGGTTACCCAGCGAAAGCCCGTTTCGCGTCAACTGCCCCGTGCATAGTCCCTTCCGATATAGATTCCCGAACGGCGCTGTCGATTATCACTCGCAACATCAGGTAAGATAGCAGTTCCCTTCATGCGGTATTGGATACATCGGCTAATCGTTGAAGTTACGAAGTTTACAGTTTCTTCTTTCAATAACTTGAAAATTCTATATTTTTGCTTATTATTCTGATTGGCGATGAATTGAGAATATTTATTATTAATATGAAAAAAATGTGTTTAATTACGAAGAATATAACTTGCATTTGAGTAATTAAACGGTATTAACATGTTCGTAGTAATTAACGTTTAGTCAATATTATATGGAATGAAATTACGACGTGAAACTCACACATATAAAAATTGTATATATCTTTCAAAATCGAACTAGTGGAACGGAGAATATATGTATATATGTATGAAAAGTCAAGGAAGGGATATATTTCCAGTTGATAGTGACTTTCAGCACATCACATTTTTTGCAATATGTAAAACTTACTTCATTATACATTCTGTCCGCTGGTTTGAAAATTTAGTTTCGATATGACGATGTCATTGAAACAGAAAATTCATTCGGGAAGTTATACATGATACTAGACACACATAAAATAAAATGTCGACAATCTCAAGAAATATTGCGCATTTGAGAAAATCTTTTTACCTTTTTTCCGACAAATATTCACGATACTTGTAAAAATATTTGTTATCAAATATATAAATACATAAAACTTCAAACGAACAGTATAATCAAACGAAAATATAAATTTTACATCTTCATTTCCTCCTCTCTTTGCTAATACAACTCTTTTATAGTAATCACAGACGGGTAAAGATTTGCTGCAAAATTATTATTACGTTTTCAATTCCTCAAAAGGAACGAATTACCTGTACAATTTTCGTGGCGAAATAATTTTTTCAGTTGTTCCATGAAAAAAATTTCGCCAACGACGAAAATCATTTTTACCTCGGAAATGATCGTCCAAGCAATGAAAGCCTCTTGCCACTCGCGTCAACGATATCACATTCTGCTTTCAAAATGAAATAATGCCGCGACGCAGCATAAACGCGCCTTGTCTTTATGAATTCCAATGTTTAGCACCAGATTCATATTACCCCGACGTAATTAGTTTCTTTTATATGTTGCGTTTTCTTTGAGGCTCTCGTAAATAAGATTACCAAGCCGTTCGCAATGATACGTCTGTGAGCGTGGCCACGAGAGGACTGTATAGCTGTGTCTATGTCGATAGGTTCTGTGCACTTCTCACTTTAAGAATGTCGTAGAGTAGTGCTTTAAAAGATTTGTTCGGAATGGTTTTCATGTTGCGGAAGAAAATGTAATTGAAGTTTGTGAAATATGATTTTCGATGTTTTGGACGTTTTCGGTGATATTGCAGTGTTACAATTTAACAAAATAATACTTGCATTAGTTTCTATTCATAGGTCATAGAAATTTAAGTTTGCGTAAATTATCAATAGATGAAAAATCTTCCCAGTTTTTAATTTATAGAAATTATCGATATAAGTTTATTCGAGTTAAAAATTGATGAATGTAGAGAATTTAGGAAAATTAAAATTAAAATGTAGTGTTTTATGTTTTATACGTTTTGTTAGTATCGTCATTTTTTAAAATACTTTACTTTTGATTTTTATAAATTCGATGAAATGGCATATTTATATGTGTGTCAATTATAATAAAATATTTTTTGAATTTGATATTAGAATGAAGGTTTCCTAATGTCCAAAGAAATAGTGTAGACAGCAAGGGCTCTCTGATAACAGATATAAGAAAGATTACTATCAGAAGAACTATAAAGCCACAAACGTAGACTGTGTGAAATAATATTTGTCGTGCTGTGGTGAAGATATTGGTTTTTATATTTGCATAACTAACTATTTCAATTATAATTTCTTTCTACGAAAACGTTCTGAAAGAATATCTGAAATAATTTTGACAAATTTGTACATGTTTTTATAAATATTTGACCAAACTAAACAAGTGTACATGATATGATAAAATTATCATAGAGAGAAATTGTTGTTCTATTATTGTGATGCATAAGAGAACAAGTAATTCGGTTGAATATAAATCATTTTTTATGTATGAAAAATAGGCTTTTTAATTTATGAATGCTTGATGATTGTATTACAAAAGATATATAAAAATAAAAGATGCTGAATAGAATATTAATATTATCTGTTTACGCGTATATCTAATTTGTTTCATAATGAGGTCATAATCTAGAGAAGCTTAATTATGCACTTTTTTAGCGTTAAGGTGAAAACTAGTTTGCTTGGAAACTCGTTTAAGATTGTGTTAGAAAAGTACGAAGAACACGATGAGTTTCGTTTTCTTTGGTAATTAGTACTAATTGCCACGACAATTTTAGACTGTATAACGATTTTTTTGTGTAATATTTTCTTTCATTTCCATTTGTTTAATTGAGGAAAAACTTTTTTTTTTAATATCTATAACAATCTCAAATATCATATTGATTTAACATATTTTTTTAATCTGATAAAAAAGCGAACAGAAGATAATAAACGCTGTGTTGTTTGCTCTTATTATTCCGTTTGCTTTACGGGAAGAATTTTACAGAATTACGAACGAGAGTTTCGTGTTTTCACGTTTTATTTTGCACTCGTTTTTTAATATTTATATTTTATATATACCATCGACTCATTAATAATTGTTGTTACGTAGCGTTTATGCATTTATTTAAAGAGTACACAATAATCTTAATTTAACTAATAACTATATTGTCTCAAAATGTCTAATTGTTTCTTACAATTTAATTTTACTGTTGATTAGAAGAAATAACTTTATTGATGTTTTGTCACATATAATATCGACCGAACTCATAAAACTTTTATAGCTATGTTCATTAAAAAATAAAGGCAAGATTAGGTGGACTCATGTAGACTAACAAGTCTACGAAATATTAAAAAAGTTTTCCTTATTTAAACCGACATGGAATTACTTCCATCGTCTTACCCTCGGTAGAGTTTCGAAAATTGAAGATTAATTTCTTTTTTGCTCGTTACAGCGTGCGTGTTTGTTCCAAACAACGTTGAAGTAACAAAAAAATTTGGTTTGGGTAAAGGCAATGATTTCTCGTAAAGAAATTAGATTTTAACGAGCAGAATCATTTATATATTCGTATTTTCTGTATTTTAAAAATGAGATAAAAATAGCCTTTTAATTTTAAATATTATATATATGTATTACATTATTTACAACATTCTTCGATAAAAATCAATTCTAAAATATTTGCGCACTAATTATAAATATATATATTTATATATTTAATATAGATAGCATTAAATTAAATATTTGGCAGATGTTGATTGTAACAATTCGGTGGGTGTATATTTTAAGGAAAATCTAATCGAAGAAGATTGTAAGAATTCAAGGGATCTTTCCGAAGCCACGTATTTCATATCACTGGCGTATCGTACACAGATCGAATTTTCATCAAAAATAAAGCTATTCTTTCTTGGAAGAACACAATACGTTTCTATTGAAACCGGAATCGGTAAGAATAAAATCGCGCGCGCCCCGTCTCTCGGACTCAGTTTTACGAAAGAAATCAGTTCGTTGCGAATCGCGGCACGATTCTTACCATACTCTCTATCGGAAGTTCTATCTATCAGGAGTTTTAGTTGGAGTAACATCTGAATTTGCTTCTCTCCGTATCCTCCGTATTTTTCCAGACAATTCTGAAAGGAACGCTCTTCGATGGTTCGGCCGTTACGCGTTTACAATCCCCTCGTCTACGTTTACGTGCCCAAAATACAAAAGTACACCGGATAAAAAGGGGGTAGCCTACTGATTTCACAAGTTTCACCGATTTTCAGGGAAGATAGATACCGTACCGTATGCGCTGTTCTGGGAGCTGCTTGTCGTACAGATCCACTCTAACATGCAAATTCGAGTCGTTTGTGCAACTGGAAACGTGACTCGCTATCGATCGATATCACATCGAGCGGCGATTTAAGCCGCTGATCTCCCCAAAATATCTTTCTCTACAGTGAAACGCGATAACGTTTCGCGTTTCAATTCCACTGATATGAGGCTGTGCTTACTTCGAGAATCACGGTTCGTCATTTCGTTCATGCGTATCCAGCAAAGTATTCGAGTTCAACATCAACGAAGAATATACGTTATTAATATTATATAATAACTGAAGCGAAATGATCAGACGCCTGCTTGAACTCGATACTCTGTGCGTATACGATAATGACTTGCAGCGTGTGCTTCGCTAAGATAGGTCGTTTTATTGTGTAAGTATTAGGGTTTGGTGAATACGCTGCTAGCTAAAGTTTCACATTATCTGATGTAACTCCTTGACATTGGTCTTCGTGTCTTATATGGATCGAGCATTTATGTATAATAATACGAGTTATTTATTTAATTCATTCTCTGACTTATCAATCGAAATATTGAAACATCATTGATAATAATCCAAGAAATATTTTTTTCAACTCCTAAACATAAGGATCGTCTCTACTTAAAAGGAAACGTCAAATAGTAAAATATTTCATAATATTGAGATAATGTATACTAGAGCAGAACTTTCGTATAATAGCGTTTTTCGATTTTTGTATCGAAGAAAGTAACCATACTTTTTCGACATTATGATTTGCATTCTATTCGTTCGATGGATAAGATTTCTTCATGCTTGAGAAATTATTTATTGCTCCAAATAGAATTTGAAACGTTTTCTTAGAGATTGAATGTTTCTCATCTTTGTAAAACAAGAAGTATAATTTGGCTTATGTGTTGAATGAGATCTCGAACGATGAAGCGAATAGCATGATACCATACAATATACTAATGGTGTACAATATGACAGTTCGATTACATTTACCTGATGCGTTGGTAACCAATTCATGGTGATAGTAAGATTGTTTCAGTGGAAAATGATCGGTCAGCATAATGTAATTGCCTGTAATATGAACGTATTACTCTGTTTTAGCCTGTTGTGATTCCCTGCTGATCCTTTCATTAACGTGTGTGTATAAAGGATTCACGAGATAGTAATAATACTAGTAATTACCAATTACGAATACGATCCATGATAGTATAGAGAATGCATTGTATTATGGTTTAACAGTATCTTTTTCCGTGTTTGGATTATATTGAAAATACTATTATTTTTATTATTATTTTGTTTGTTTAACAAAAAGAATAATTTAATTTGATAGTAATATTAATATAAGAAATGACCGTCATATAAAATCTTTATCTGATCGACGAATATATTCGCTTTTGCAAATGGAACGAAAATTTCGACGTAGATACCCAATGAAATATTATTACCGCAAGTTTGAACGTAATCTCACCATTTTGTGTTTTTATTTTACTGAAATCAAGATTGTTTGATGAAATAAAAACAGTGAGACGTAGGTACTGTAAAGAGCAGGAAGGTTTTTATCGAGATTATCGTAAACTTTCTGCACGGTATTTGCAAATGACATGATTAAAATCCAACAGATAAGAGTCTGCAGATATTCCCTCTCAAAGCGAGCTTCGAGAAATCCAAGATTACGAATAACCAGGAATATCCGTGTAACGAGGAGCTTTCAAGATCTTTCGCGGAATTTGTTATTCGTCAATTTACTCGTAAATCTGCGAGATAAATGTGTGTTCCCAGAAATAATTTATTTTAGGAAAACTAAACACAAAAATCTAATGCTAAACGTACTTGTAAATTGTTGTGTTAAACATTCATCACGTTGCCAATATTGATGTTTTCGATTTTATTGCTTTCATAAATTATATTTAGTATATCACATGGTGTAGGGTTGCATGGTAATTATATTTTTCAATCAAGTCCTTATGTATGGATTTTAGAATTAGTCGCTTTCTAAGTGTAGGTATTTGCATAAGTATACAATATTTTTGTTTATTATAATTAAAAAAAGTTTTATTAACTTGATATAGAATATGTTATATGATGGATTCTTTATCTTTTTATTCTTATCTTGTATATTTTATTTATTATTATTCTTTATTATTTTATTCTTTTTATTCTTTCTCACTACAAAAACTTGAAAGTGAAGAAATAACGTCTATGATCAATGAAATATCGTGTGGATTATTCCAATATATTATACATCACGTTGATAAGCTTTATGCAATCATGCTGAGAAACGAGGCCTATGTTAGCATGATTTCGGTTAGTATAGGTTTAGTGTACATATTTCAAGATTGGGGTTAGGTTGGTGTTGGATTTTCCCAAACATTATTATTCTACGGAATGAGTTATGGAAAGCTGTACGTACAGGATTTCGAGTACGAAGATAGGTCGAAGGCAAGAAAAAGAAATAGATGTTCTTAAAAGCGGTACATCAATAGACATTGACATTTTGTATATCATACTGATTGGATTTATAACTTAGTGTGTTCTCAAGTTTGAAGTGTCTTTTTTAAATAGGATCTTCTTTAAATAAATGTTAAAATATTTTTTATCCAGTTATTGGGTTATTCGTACTGCAATGAGTTAATATTTTTCTTCTGATTGCTCGTTCAACGTGTAATTATTATGACGATAGACAATGATTATATTCTTTATAATTTTTAATGAGATAAATCAGAGGCTACCATAAATTTACTAATTATAGACTATTATACTTGTTGAAGTAATTACATCGAAAAAAACCCTACACCTTTTCTTTTGTATATCCGTGACCTGAAGATTGCTGTTACGAAGAGAATAGAATTTAATGAAACAAAAAATTCGGAATAAGGAGAGGCCATATTATTGTGCCTTTGAATATAAATTTTGTTTTGGTTTACAAGATTTAGAAACAAAAAAGTTATAAATATATGAACGTGCTCCCTATTAACTTCCTATTGTATTGTAACACTGTAAGAGTGAGGATCTGGATCAATATACACTAATACTTATATCTATACTTATCTCAATATATTTTTCTATTACAAATTCATTCACTCGTTCCTCTATCAATCAACCTCAACAATACTTTTTAACAATCCGAATAAGCAAAGCTTATAAATTTTTGGAAAATGTTAATGAGTTACAATGATTGCTTCTTGATTGAATTGTAAATAGAAAATGAGATAAATATTAAAGAAATACGCTATTATGTAAAATTTCCTATAGTGAATATTTGAGGTCATCGAGGTAAAATGTGATATTATTACAAGTTCATAGTATACAGAATACAAATTGGGGTTTAATAAATGCAAATGTGCATCGCAGAGATGATAAGGTGAAAAAATTCAGGAACTAAACGGGCGGAAACTTGGAAACTTTCGGCACACGTGTGGAATATCGGTATCCGGTGAGTCAAAGAAACCATAACCACACATTATCGCGTAACAGTAATAGAGGAACTTTAATTTCCAACGTAATTTCGATTTAAGCCATTTCATTTCATTTGAAATACTCGCTAAGTGCGTTCCTATTGCAGTCCTCGTACAAATTTCGATTTCCTAATACATCCTTATCTATATCTAACATTGATTTAATACATTCAGTTTAATCAAATATAGTATGATTTGTATAATATATCGAAAGGCATAAAATAGGCATAGAATAACCTATTCTCGATACTGTGTGAACATTTTTCCTTATTATTCTGAATTCTGAAATATCGATGAATGTGGTTTTAACAAGTCTAAAAATTTTTTAATTTTCTATTATCCCGCTCTTATTATGCATAGTGTTTGAAGCGACATTCATTCAGAGTAACTGTATTAACATAAAATTGCACCGAATATATTAAACTGCCTTAAGATATAAGCATGTAAATGAATAATAATTTTGTCTTCGAAATTAGGTATTGGTATACGATAATTTTCTTTTCTTTTTTAACGAATTAACACTGGGAGATGTGAAATTTTAGACGAACTTCGATGTAACCACGAAGTAAACATTTTTATAGAGATATTTTTATATTTTATGTATATTTAGATATATTTTAGATTTTTTGCTTTATTTTATGATTTATGGTAGGAAAATTACCATACAAGAATATAAGACAACATAGATGACAATATTTTTAAAACGCGGCTTATTTTGACTGCAACTTTAAGATCCAATCTATTTATTTCTAATTACATGTATAAAGTGAATTTTTCTACTTAGAAACACATAAGGCGGTCACTGCGTTTAATTTACCGTGTACTTTTTATTTTGAAATTATGTTATGTAATCCTGTTAAGAATGCAACAAGGTGCTCCTTGAAATAAAAGTTACAATGGGATAATGTTGAATCATTGAGATAGAAGAGAATATATAGTGTTAATTTATACTCAGGATACATATAACACACGCCAGATGTAGTCTAATCTTACTCGTTTGTACTCCTTTGATTCTTCTTTTTTTTTTTAACATAAAGGTTTAATCGATGGCCGACTTTTATGCACCTGAACAGCTTTCGGATATACTTTGTAGTCACTGTAAGAAGCACGGTTCGTTGCATGTTCTCCTTTTCGTTCGATTCTGAGTACGTATGAAATTCAGTTTAATATACATTAGATAGCTTTATCGGACATCTAAAGCAATAAATCCACCTTCATGACTACCAAGGGATGAACTTTCTTCGATCTTAGTCCATGACTTCAATTTTCTTCTACGTATTGATGTGTTTATTTGATTATTCTCTCAGAATTCTGTCTTTTGATCATATAGTCAGTTATGAATAGAACAGAATTTGATCATTAACTTCGTAAATGCTTGACAGGATATTTATCAGTTGCATATTAGTTACTGATAATAAGAATACGTGTTTTTCTAGTCTAAATAATTTTACATAAATTTCGAAGTTCTCTTGTGTATTATAAAAGAAATTCTTTAAAAAATTTCATATTTAAAAATAAAATTAAGTATATTATTTTACGCCGAAGTTGTTTGACGTCAACGAGAAATGTATTTTTTACGATCACGTTTATTTTTATGTGAATATGTTAAAAACATTGTTTTGCTTCCAATCGGGAATTCGTAATGAAACTTTCCAATATAAATAAATTCGTAGAGAAATTTCTAAACATAGATAATCCGTTACAAAGTTTCAATAGTATAAAATTACGTTTATTTATAACATACATACTTCTCTGCCTCTCTAAATGTCACAGATATTATTAACATCATAAAATATTTGTTAACAAACACATATGTGTTGAGCACACCGTGCCAAATATGAAAATGAATAAATAAAGGCAAAAGAATTTTAATCTAAAAACGTAAATACTTTTTTACAATAAGCAAATATAACACTTGAAACAAATATACACATGTATATCTGCAGAAAAACGTCATTCGCTCGTTGAGTTTCAAGCTTCGTTGAATACTTCGTGTGTGAACAGAAAAGTTCCGTTTGAAAAGCTAAAGTTTACATTATGCTTGCAGAATGTGAAATTCCACTTCATCGTTAAACGTAATTGATAAGAAAAGAAAATGTTTATTGTTCTTGCTTGCTCTGTTTATTTCTTTCCGCTAAGCCGATTCCTAGGAGAAAGGAGCGTCGGTTTCCTGGAATTCGTGCGAGCGAGCAGTGAAAAACGGTGAAAAACCAGGGAACGTGTTCGCGAAGAAAAATTAAGCGAAACAGGCGGGAAAAAATCTTCTTCCTTTGATAACGTCGTTCATTCGTGTTACCACGCTTCTTTTACTTTAGCTTAACTGCACGCGTAATAAGTAACTGCAGCGAGGCACCCTATAATACACGTACATCACATAAAAGGCTAGATGGTGAAACTTGCCTATAGCAATGAGAAAGAAAAAAGGACAACGGAATCATGGAACATGTTCGTGGGAATGGAGAAGCAGCGTTAAGCTTTCTGAATTGATGACTTTTTATACCCGAGCTATTCTTTTTTTCTCGAGCAACAGAAGAGTCACGGATCGTGAATGAACTGTTGAGAGGATCCTCTTTCTGTTCTCTGAACCTGCTTAACATCATGATTTATTGAGCTGTGTAATTTACAACCGTATTCATTATTCGCCTTTACCAGCAAGAAAGAATTATATCGTCATTTTTTGTCGAGTTTTACCGACTGTTTAAAGATTGTTCCACTTCAAGCTAGGATAAATTGCACATCTGCAGGGAGAGTTTATCAGATAGATCATCTAGTTAGTAGATGTCAGAGCTTTTCCCAGCAGAGTTTCGATCACGTCCTTAACAAAATTTATGACCAAACGACCACCGCAGCAAGTCCACAGCTTGGATAAATCCGCCTTGCGGCCTTCCGACTCAGAGGTATACGTCTTATGTTAGTCACTTTTTAAAGGAGATAACATGAGTTAAAAACGTAAAAAATAAACCCACATATACTCTACAAAAGACTGACATGCGTACATTTTGTCGAATCAAATACTTTCGCAATGTATATATATCTTAAATATAATATTTTTCTGCCTTTTTAAATTGAATATAGCAGTATTTGCAAAGATAAGGTAATAATTAAAGTAGTGTAAATTATCACAACATTCACACATACAGATTTATTGTTATACATTTAAATAATCCTATTTTTACTGTTTAATCGTATTGCCCCAACTGCATCAATAATGAAAACCGAATTTAATCAGCTTTAACAATCAATAGTTTGTGGACATTCAGTATGCAAATCAGTAAATATGAAATCATATATTCCATTATTACAACAATATGTAGCTATTTGTACAATACGTTGATATATCCTCGTTATATGTTTCGTATTGGGTAGAAGAAATATAATCAGCTGTAAAGCCGGCCACACGCGAAACTTTAACTGTTCAAGCATTTCGACGAGGAGATTACAAGAATCTTGAGAAAATATAAAATGTCAAAACTTCAGTGCAGATTCTATAAAATTTACGCAGTAAAATGGTATATATTTCTATCTCTGTCAATTCCACGTCAAAGAATAGGTGTGATCATGAGATGAAAGAAAATTAGATAATTACAAACTTTATTTAGTTCTATGACATTACCAAATACAAATAAAAAAACTTACAAACCTAAAGATACTATACATTATACATGTTACAATTTAAAAAATTAACAAATTTATGTTACAAAAAATTTATGTATCTCTGTGAATGGAATTTTTAAAAATATTTTCCTTATAAATTTAAATTTTTAGTTGCATTACTATCATTGTCGACGGGATGTTTTTACAAACTTACTTTCTTCTTTTTATGTGTGAAATTCGCAATTGAAATTATATCCACAGGTTATGAAACCTCGTACAATAAAATCCAATTACGTTCACGAGGCCAAAGATGTTTCTGTTTGTTCTTTCCGTTGATTTCTGAAAATTTAATCGATCTAGCTGAATCTAAATGTGGTTGTTTGCTCGGTAGAATGAAACGCGCTATTACCTCGTTAAGTGCTCGCTTTACAATTTACAAACCTTTAACAAGAATGCAGACCATCTTCCCCAGTTCTATCTCATACAGGATGTTTTCTCTCGGAGAATTTGTCACTCAAAATGTCCACAGACAAAGCTACCGCTTTGGTGAAATTAAATACGATATTAGACGAAGAATTTCGCGGGGTTGTACAAATAACAACGTTATAATCGGACAGCATGGATAATGGTCTATGAAACGATGTTATTACGCTAGAAGGAGGGATTACGGGTCACTATATAACCCAGAAATTACTTGTGCCGCATTGACCTCGATAGCAACGCGACTGATCTTCAATATGTCCCCTTGAAACGATGATTTCGGCTTACTGACTGTTTAATCTCTTGTCCCTCGAGGTAAAATTTACCCAATAGGCCAGACGACCGCTTCTACGATTCCTCCAGTGACTTCTACTCTTACTGATTAATTCCCTAACCTATTTTTGAAAATGCAATCTCGGGCAGTGAATCGAGGACAATGCGGACGTTTGCCTCCTTCGCCTTGTTCTTCCGATCGGCTAACGTACTTAAACTTTTCAACTTTTCTCTTCCCCCTTTTCTTTTTCTTTTCTTTGTCTTTTTTTCTTCTTTTTTTTTTTTTTTTTTTGTTCCCGACTAAAGCGCGTGTTTAACGACCATCAAGCTTGAATTACTTTACGCAGAGGCCAGTATCTTGCCTTTCTCGACTCTCGTGTTCTATTTCGTTCGCCTTATCCGAGTATTCCAGGATGAGTTAATTATCTTACAAGGTACGAGCGCAGCGGTGAGTCGGCGATTTTTAATCAAATATTTTCTGCTGAAGTCCGGAGAATGAATGTAATTCTGAAATGAATGTGATTCTACCGGATGTAGGATACAGCACTAGTATCGCGGTATTACGTTTCATTAATTGCTATGGTTAAGCGTGTCCTTTTTTTTGTCAAAAAAAATTTGGCAAAATGTATTAACGTAAATCTGACTAGTTACCTCTATAATTACTGTATGATTATGTCATCCTATAGGTAATGCCGTAGAATAATGTGTGATCTGTTATTCTTTACATCTTTGTTCTAATTTTATATGTATATAAATAATATTTACAAATAAACAGTATATAGCTTTTTTACATTATAAAAACATATAACTATTCTTCTACATATTTCGAATATTTACTTAACTTTCCGATTCATATAATACGCTGCAATCTGGTAAAGGGCTAATTCTTTCATGATTCCATTCAATTCACCGATTATAATTGGCTTCTCACATTCTTCTAACAGCGATTTCTATACTTTTGCAATATTTGCTTCTTCTGTTTTCCCTGCAAAGCTTCCTTTATTCATGGAATTTTTATCTCCGTTTCTATAATACGCGGAATCGAGGCAATGATTCGCCCGAATACACCAGCCGGGTTCGAGTGGCGAAGTTTAGTGGCTCATTCTCTATCACTTCTCATTTTCTCGTTAGCGCGCTGCCGGGAACACCAATTTCAGAAACAGTCTACGAGGTCAGCAATTAAGCACTTCCCGTCGTTTATCGTTTTCCCTCGAGGGATAATTATTGTTCACACGAACTAACTATTTCGATATATACAGGCTACGAGAATTCATCATTCATGTACAGTACCGTAGAATAATTATACTTATTCCACCGTCGATAAGTTGCAACTAGACAAATACGGTTTTTTCTCTCGCGGCAAAACTGTGAACGATATAGTTTTCGTTGGTCGGGATTGAGTTTATATTTTTTTCCTTTTGCAAACTTCAAACTTTTTGTTTCTCCGCAATTTCATTGGATTGTTGGTATAGAAAATTGCTACCAGTGGCAATTTTCGCAGCGATTTGTTGTTGTTCCTTTTTTTTTTTTTTTTAGCTCACGATTGGAATATAATAACAATTTAAGCGTAGAGGAAAAAACGCGGAATGTTCATTTTTAGCGATTTCACACGATATATAGCGCATTTTGTTGGTGATAAGGGGGACTACAGAACTGTCGAATCGTAAGAGGTTGCTGAATAAACATGTTAGAGAGAATTTATTTACTGGCTTAAAACCAGTAAATAAACCAATAAACCAATATTCATTGTCCACTTGCACGAAACAAATATTATTCTCGCTCCTTGTACTTCCACTATTTCCGACTAGTGAAAGACTTCTCACTTCTAATCTTAGAGGTAATAGATCGTTTCTCTTTTTAATTGCATTGAAATACTTTATTTGTCCAAGTAGTAGCTGAATTAGGAAATCAAAAAAATTGAAATTACTGCATTTCTCTCTCCCTCTCTCTCCCCTTCTATTTCTCCCTCTTTCTTTTTCCCTCTCTCTCCCCTTCTATTTCTCCCTCTTTCTCTCTCCCTCTGTGATCATCAACTGCTGACGTTGAATTTCATAAATGACAAAAGAAATTCATTCTTCAGTTTGTAGAAAGAAATTAGAGAGGTTAGAACAATTATGTTCCATTGTGATATACGAGCCGCTTAAAAGCCAGATTGATTAACTCCATAAAATAAAACGTAGGAAATAGTGGTCACGTTACAAACTTCATTTCGTTCTGTATTTGTGTAATAAAATTGACAAATTAACAAAAAAGTGGAATTGGTCACCTTAGCTTCTCAGATGTTTATATATTGTTATTACGTTTTATTGTAGTATATATACATATTTATATAGGTTTTGTTATAATGTAGATTTACATAATGCTGAAGCACCAAGATACGTAAATGATCCCACAATAGTAAGAGCTATCTCCGGAAGTACTGTCAGAAATTGGTTTGACAATTTTCGTTTCGATATGCAAAATCTCGGAAATGGAGAACGTGATCGACCAAATCGTTTATTGGATTCTAAAGTTTCGCGACAGTTGGTAGAATCTGATGTTCGCCAAACGACTCGAGGGATGTTACGCAAACTTAGTGTTTGTCACGCAACAGTTATAAGCGGATTGCGGAAAATTGGTAAAGTCAAGAAACTTGATGATGGGTACTGCAAAAACAAACAAGTTGAATAATCCTTTAATAGTGTCTTCTTATATTCAGTATCAGTAAATTAGCATTCCTTCGATGTGTTAATTGTATATAGCTGTAATTTTTCAGAAAAGTATAGGTCAATGGACACCTTTGTTTTTTTAGATGGAACGCCGTATATATAGGAATTTTATCATGACATAGAAAAATATGGAACGTTACGAGATAGATTTAATGCACGAATAAATCTGTAAGTATAGTATTTTTAACTATACAACGCATTACAATTCAATGCAAACTTACAACATGTATGTACATGAATATCTGGGATATCATTAGCAAAACGTAAAAATATAGTAATGAAAAGATACTAAGAAACAAAAGTACCTATATCATCAAGTAAAATAATTATAGTAGATCAACTTCTATAAGATTATCATTTTAAAACTATCAAAATTGTCAAGTAATTTCAGAGACTACATGTCTATGATAATAACAGGAATCTGAATGTAAAGCTAAGCATTAATATTTATGCAACTTGGGAAGTTTACAACCCGAAGAGAATTTCACTCGTGAATCTTTATTGAAAAATAAAAATTTGCCTGAGGAACCTTTTAAATATTTAGAGGTTTGAAAATATGCAATTTATACGAAATACCTCCAGTTATTCAATGTTTTACAGATAACTATGATATTCAAAGCGTGCCCGTGTACACGCCTGGTACGTGTTTTCGATATAGTGGCATGCGAAATCCTTTATGTGCGTGTAATGATACCAAGGATGATCATCTACATAACTTGCAGCCGGCTCGTGGAACTGTTTCATCTACGAGGTATAGCAACCGTGACGTTCAATCGATACCTGTACAATTAACGATGATTGTCATCATGGCTATTATACATTTTGAAAGGGACGCGAAAGGACTCGTTTTAGTTAATGCATCTCGTCTAGTCTGCACGTGAATTGAATGGTCGAGAAGCGGAAACTTACATTTCCATAATCAATACGCGCGCTCTTAAGTGTTTCGAAGATTTCCGTTACGATTAGACAATAGCGCACAAAAATCCATCGCCTTTACAAGAAAGATGATGTCCAAGAAGTTGAGATACTTTGATGGTTCTTTGATAGGGCGATAATGTAGTGGACGAAAAACTACCAGGAAAATTTCGATATTGAGAAATTGTACATAGAGTTTTTCAGGTTTCAGGTTCTTTTCGGCTAAATGATATGAAATCAGTTCAAATATTCTGTAACAATAAGAAGAAAATAACAATTAGTTATATAGTATCATTGTACTAGCACAGAAAATGCATTACAAAATTTATCATTAGAACAAATTGTATTAGAAATGTTCACTGTAATTTAGTTCGCGTTGGGATTACGAATAATTAGATTGCGGGTGTTTATGTTAATTTAGACTTTGATGAACGTTGTTTATATAATGAGACAAATGCAACCTAAAGTGAGATTTGTTCCATTCTATAAATATTAGAATGAGTACTTTGGATATTTCGTATGCTCTTGAATATTATGTGCATTCTGTACATTTTGGTATTTTTAATTTCTCATATATGTATAAATAACCTAAAATTCAAATGCAATTGTAAAAATGAACATATAAATCTACTATTTCCAAAGAGTAATATTTCAGTTATCTATGTAGACTGTTAACAATGGCAAAACCGAATATCATATTTTTCACTGATCTGAAAAAATCATACAATTACTTAAAAAAATAAATTATTCAAAATTATATTCATGTATATATGAAAATATAGAAACGTATATAGTTTCATGCATTACTAATAAAAGTTATGGAATGTTTCAATTTTAAGAAAATAACAAATAATGATATGAATGATCAAAATAACGAAATTAATTCTACGGATATAAATAATAATTTATTTTATTTTAATAACTTTTCGAAGCAAATATTCTCGAAACTAGTAAGGTTTTACTGACTTTTTTTTAAAGTCTTGGATGAATTCGTATGTATGTATGTAATGTATTGTTACGTGCCTTCTGACTCGTGAAACAGCATAGCCGTAAACTCCTAGTCCTAAAAGACACCCGTGACGATCGTTACTGTCAATTCTCGAAATTGAACGACGTACCTGAAACTGCGTTCGTGTTTCCGTCGTGATTGAGATACAACCTAGTACTTGTGTGTGTTTCACAGAAACTAATCGATAAGTTCCCTCTAGAATTTTCATTCCTGAACTGTCGACATCTCAGGACACAAATATTCAAAGTTTCGTTGGCAATTTGTTGTGTTCACATTTATTGAGTTCTTGATCAATAATTTTTTCCACAATGAATTTTATTATAATTAATATTATAACACATAATATTTTTTATACAAATAGATTTGAGATTTAAAATAAAGAAGATAATCAAAGAAATACAAAAAACATTTGAAATGTTATAAGAGTACAGATCATTAGTTCAGATGTTAAATTAGTTGCAATCGTAATTTTGAAAATGGTTTAACGTTTATCGAAGATCAGAATTATTACTTACGAACTTATCAAATAGCCAATTACGGGTGCTGGTCTATGAGTTCATAATACATCAAATGCCACTTAGAATGTGCAAGACGCTTGAAGTGCTACTAATTGATAGAAACGGGAGTGCTACTTTGATGATGGCTCAAGCTCTAGCTACGTGTCTCTTTGTTTCATCATAAAGCAAATTATATAATCCATAAAATAATTGACAGATTGAAATTACAAATAATTTAAGTGTTAAAAAAATAATTGCTCATCTTTTTTGAAGAAGAAGATGCAAATTTCATGCAGGATGTTAGACATCAGCACATGAACGTTATAAATACTAATTTAGTTTAAACTAAATTTAAATTAATACTAATTTCTTGTAATATTACATTAATATTAGAAATTTAAGAAATAACGTAATCCTCCTCAATGTAAAATTCTCAAAAACAGTAAGTGTAAAGCATTCGTATCGTAACTTTACTTCCTAAGAAGACTTAACACCCACGATGTACACCAAGATGTAATACTATGTTCTACAAGATGTAACATCATCCGTAACATCACCTATAATTTCTGATAAGATCCAACATGGTTAATACTCCTTACTGTCTAATTGTAAGTCGGATTTAACTATACTTACAGTAATAAACGTACATAGAAGCAAAATGTTATATAATACTTTTGACACAAAAACGAATTAGACTGTGCAGCTCTAATTACTCAAGCTTCTTACAATTTGAAATTGAAAGTTTACTCTCTCTACAAAGTTTCATAACATTTCAAACTACACGATCTTTAAATAGGAGTATCTGGTATTTGCATCTTACTGAAAGGATGGAAGGATTCCTTTTTTTTCGCAAGAACGACGTTCTTCGTTTACCTAGGATGGTTGAGTAAATAGCGCGACGTTTCTTTCATTTTGAAACACCTTGAAATATAACGGTCGGAATAAAATTTCCAATAATCGTTATAGTTTCTTCGCCCGTTAACGAGATAGGATGTTTAAGGAAAAAATTCCTTGTTTCGTCATTTCTTTTATTTCGGCTCGCTTAGCAAAATAAATTACTGAAGTGACGTTTCGAAGCAATAAAATATACAGAGTTTTCATTGTAATGGTCGACAAAAAGCACGCTGGTATAAATTTGGTGTCTTGGTTGAGAAACGTGACTTCTTTATATTCTTTAGATATTACGTCATCCATATTTTTATAAAATCAATTCTAGATAAAGGTTGACAAATGTAATAATGTTTGTTTCAAAATTTCTTTCAACGATGAAAAAGGTTGAAATTATACTGGAACGTGTAATACGCTGTTAAAGTTGTTCAAACATTTGGTACCATCTAGAAATATATACGCAAACAAACTGTAACAATTTCGTTGCATCATGTTCTCACCATAAATTAATGTCGCGAGAGGGTCACTGAATCAGAACTGAGTTTTTTTCATGACTTATATTTACAAGCAATTTTGTACAAAACTGTAATTTGCTCGAAACAAGTTGTATGTTTAACATAAATTGAAGAATTCATAACAAATAGATTTGAATCTTTATTGAACAACATATTTACTACATTATATAATTGCTCTACCATATTAGAACATTTTGGACGGAATAAACGAAAATTCTATTGGAATATATCGCCACCTAAATCATTAACTTCGACCATCCTTGTTTTCATCGTAATTCCCTGAATTGTTTAAAACATACTTCAAATTCTTCCTCAAAACCACATTTCACCTACTAACCACAATATTGTTCATAAAATTAAAGTAACTAGATACAGCCGATGTAGGCCACCTTTCCTAGTTTGAATATGCAACGTGGACCTAATCGTTTTGAGCAAATCGATCTTCAGAATTGTAAGTAGTACAAACCAAGTAATTTGGCACGAGGAAAACAGTCGCGTCCTAGCAGGTTCAGGATTGCGAAGGCGACCGGCCATTATTTAAAATACGGGGAGGTTGTTGGGTTACTAGCTCCGGTCAGCCTCAATGGAATACATTAGCGTTATGCAAAGTGGAAGAGAATTTCGCAGAAACCGCTTCACAGTAGCTCGTCGTGTATCAAGCTTCGTGTAATCTCTCCGCGTGTCCCTCTTTCTCGTTCTCTTTGCCAGTTTCTCAGCCTCCTCTTCTATACTGGTTCTGGTCTAGCTAGCTGGTGGCGCGAGCACCAGCAAGTAGTATGTGTATGCGCGTAGTCATCCAACGCTGCAAGAAGTTGCATGCTGCGACCAGACCACCAAGCGTTTCCGTCCTTTTCACCGTTGCGGTTCACGGCTATTCTACAATCTCGGGCACGATAAGTGGGTGGCTCGTTGCTTTTTGATCAATATTTAAAAGCTACGCGTCACCTGAAATTGCGTCGCTAAGTTTCTTGACCTCTAACGATCGTTCCACTAACTGAAACCCCAGTCAACCGAGATTGTCTGGGATAGCTTTCGTGGACGGCTTGGACTTTTGACCACATGTTATGCAGTTTTGGAACACCTGTGTTCCCTGCTCTACTAATTGCAATTAAACATACACTGTCGCTCGAAAGTTTCGGAATCCATTCGATTTGTACTGCGGTGTTGGTGGTCTATGAAATGAAATAAAATAGAGAATTATTTAGTTCTGTTGTCGATTGTTAGAGCGATATTGTGATTGATATTGAATAAATATTTTTAAAGTTTCCGGTGGTAGTACATGTTTGGAAATGTTTTTCAAGTGATCTCACGAAAGTAGATTTAGAGTGTTTTTAGTATACGTTTCACAGAACTGTTCATTCATTGTTTGAAAAGCATCGCATTTTATAGTAAACAGATCTCTTAAATATTGAATATACAGACGCTAGGTTTTGATTATTATATTTTATAATCCAGTGAAGTTTAAATACCTACTTGTATAATGAAAATTCTTTTGAACTATATAATGTATTAAGATCCTCGATTATAAATTCATTAAATTATTCGTATCGCGTCTACAAATTTTAATTGATAATTACGACTTTAGAAGTCGCGAAACTGTAAAAGTGGGACGTTGAGCATATGTAGCCGACAGTTGGACTATGTGAATTGTTTTTAAATCAGTAAACTTTTACAGTATAGCAAAGCAGGCAATGTTTCTTTTTTGTTTTGCCGTGTCTTTTTAAACTTTTCACTCTGCCTTTCTTTCCTCCTCTTTCTTAATTGCAAGTGACATGTAATATCAGAAATTTGTTTTTAAATTTCTGTGTTAAGTTCTTACATATTTCTATAGAAATTAAAGCACCATTGATTTAAGTATAACAAAATTTAAAAACTATAAATTTTGGAAGTGAAAATTATTAATTTTTTTCATATAACACGAATTATTTTAAAATAGGTACAAAATCAGATGGTACACTGGATTTAAAACGAAATCGATGATAGTGCGTTATATTGTGTAAAATGCAAGTTTATCGAATTCTGGATATGTATATGTGTTCAGGTTACGACCCTGCACCGCGTAAAACTATCGGAAACGAGATATATAGGGACAAGATACAAACTTTACAATGTTTCTCGATACAGTTATGTATTTCTGTGCGAACCTGATTCTCATAGTTTCCTATGTGGATGAATTCAAAGGGGAAACGCAATTCACGATGCTCTAACAATTCTTCGTTAACGGTAGCTAATTTGCTATGAAAATTAACTGGCAGGTAATAAACTTGTCGATTATTGGACTAAACAAAATTTCAGAATTTTCGCATCGATTTTGTTGCTATGACGAACTAATTGCCAGCTACTACGTTTTCCATTTAATAATATTGTTATTAATGTTCACTTCAACTTTGTTTCAAAAAACATATTTTTCTTGTTACATTGTATATAATATTACTTGTTTTAGATCAAACAATGAATATTTCAAAAATAAGGCTATTTTCAATATACTATATATTCCGATGAATTAATTCCAAAACCGGGTAAAATTGAATTTCCAGCGACAATTTTCAAATTCATAATTAACCTGATTATCAAATAATATACCATAACTTGATCTGTTATTTCTAAACAATAAATCTTATTAATATCATCTAAAATTGAAGTTCATATTTCACATTAAAGTCCACATTATTTTAGATTCGAATCAGCTGAGGCTAGTGTATTTCACGAATAAATCATGCGAGCTAATATTTTCATTCTCACGATACTGTTAACGTTAACCGCCAAAAATTCATAGGCCATGTACCGATTATTTTCACTCAATTACTGAAAGATTCATCTCGGCCCTGTTGTTTATGACATCCATCTTTCACGATTCATTCGGCTGAATGAACTAGGTTGTTTATTACTTCGCGGCCATTAAACGCTCTTGCGCATCGGGACGCGATCTTTTAACCTCCAGCCATCGCCAAATCGCTAATCGATACGAAAGACAGCGCTTGAGAGATGCGAGCCGTATGAACGCTTCGTCGAACGCCTCTCGATATCGAATATGGATTATGCATGCGGGCACTACAATGTTCCTGCACGAATCTAAGTCGCGTTGAACCATGATAAGCGCCTGGATATTTTCCAGCTATGAATAGCGTAATGCCTCGTTATCGTTTCAGTGCGTACAGCAAACTACTCGTTAATACGAAATTGTCAAAAAATTTTAATTCCTACAAGGCAGGTGCACCGATCATTTCTGTTACCTATGTGAATAATGCTCAATTGTTCAATATTTCTAATTACGAAAATATAAATGGGATAACAGAAGATAACAGAAATAATTCTATGATTATTTTTCATTTGATATAAGGTTAAAAATTATTCTTTTTCTAGATTATTTGAGCTTCATGTTTTGTTATAATGTACAGATAGTGTTAAGTACATACAGTGTTTTGTGAAGGCTTTGGAATATTTATATCGGTAGTCTTGTAGTGGATAATTAAGTGCACCTTTGGGAGGTACTTCAACTTATTTTTATGCGGAAATAAATGACGATGTATTCTCTTCGTGGTACTGGTTATTTACTGTTCTAGCTAGTTCAGAAATTTAAAAAAATGCTATAACAATACAGTCTACATTAAGTATTGTGAAATTCAATAATGTTTACAGTAATATTAATGTGTCACTCTTTCATTCTTTGAATATTATATGTCCAATTTTCAAAATAATATACAAATAAATTTAATTGCCGCAGTTTGTCGTTTAGCTCAGCAATTTAATTTTTTCCCGATGGATAGAAGAACGTACTCGTAGTTCTTTTAAAATTTAATTATTTGACAGGCTGTTATTTAACTGCAGAAATAGGCGAACTTTGGACTACTTAAAATAGAAATACAAGGTCATCCTGGTGATCTTTTTGTCCCTATATTGATCTGCGAAAGAATTTTGTAGCACGGTGACACGTACAGAGCAGCATAATTCCGAAATATCATTGATTTCGAGGATTTTTTTTAGCAATCTTATGGTTTGATCGTGAAAGAACTTAGAGTTATTTTTTCTTGTATGCAACGACCACATTCTCTAAACTTCATTCGCACTTGATTAACGTTGATTTCATATTGCTAACATGGCATGGGTTTTCAATGTTTGTGACGGAAGTTACTTGAAGATGATAACGAATCCATAAAAAGGAACAATAAAAAGAAACAAAGGTTAATGGGAAGAAAGGGAAAAGAAGATTTAACGTAAAACACTTCTAGAGCAAGTTCAATTCAGAGTGAAGTGAGAACGAAATAGGCGCTATTTATTTTTATCGCGAGGACCGTACATTCCATTTCTCGAGAGTGTATAGGACGGGCAAAACTCTTCAAGCTACTTTCGTTTACATTTCGTATTTATTCAAAGTCGAGCATTCATATAATATTACGTTTAACTCAATTCACGGACAAGTGACACTTCTCATGAAAAGGCTAAGTATCAAATTTGTTTGCATCAAAACTCAGCATGAAAATTGCTTTTAAACCTCAAACTTCTTCTTTGTGCGATTGTTCAAAGCTTTTTCGTAAAATTATATGCATTCTTTTGAAGATATAGTTTAGAAAAATATGTACGTCAGGTGTAAAAACGAACTTTTTTTTGAATATCTAAATATTTTGAATTACCATGACACTATTTCATTGTAATATGTGTATTCTATTTTTGTCAAATTATCGATATCAATATATAGCTACCAGAATAATATAATTAAATTGATCTTTGTTTATAATCAATAAAAGCGACAATTTAATTAATATTAATATTGTGTGTACGTGAGTGTCTCATGAATAATATAATAATGTGTGGAAATAGCGACTGCACGTGCTGTCTCGTTATTTTATAGATTCACACAGAATTAACTTATTCGAGAGAAGATCCTGTAACATAATTTGATATCTTTTACTTTTTTTTAGTAAATGATATCAATATCATAGTAAATGAATTTTATTGTGTCCGAACTTGATCGAAACTGAAATTTCTATAATATTACTGATATTATGTTAATAATGATATAATTATTATTATTATTATTATTATTATATAGTACTATATCACAAATATATTACATTATTATAATATAATAATATTAATATTAATAAATTGAATGTATAACGTTAAATGCTAACGCTTTTCAAACTGCAGAATGACGTTATCTTTGCATTAATAATTTAGCATCCGTAGAACGTAAGCTCTAAAATACTAGACCGGCAACGTCGCGTGAAATTCGTCTAAATCCTGTTTGCCTGGAGAGACGAAGTAATTAGCAAATCCTTATGTCGTTGCTTTAATTAGCACACAATTATTTACTTTTCAAAGTAGCGACGCCGCATACTTAAGTTTATTCGGTTGAATGCTCGTTTCCCTAAGCCTTTTCGTGGTGCATCAAATCTGTAAGCTTTATTGACAGGAAATCATTACCAGCAGTCTACTTAACCGCGAAGTGTTCTTCCTGATGTCTGTCTACTTGCGAATTAAGCAAGTTCCATAACTGTCTTATTATTCCACATTACGTTACTTTAGATTAATATTGAAAGTCAAGAACAGTTATAGTAGTACGATAATGAGATGCATTGCTTATAGATGTTTGAGCTTCGATATTGTAAGCATTAAATATACGTACATATTATATGTGATGCTGAAGTTTATTGCGAAACGAAAATTGAATTTGCTTTACTATCTCGGAAGCTGCACCATTTCAATCATACGCATGAACAAAATATGTTATTCATCTAATATAATAATTGTATATTATTGAATTTTGCTTATATGAGATAGGAAGGGCTTAGTTAATCAAAAGAAGATGATCGAATCGCTACATTTATTTTATTTATCATATGTGTTATAATTAGAGAAAAATTAAGAACAAGGAAATGCATCATTAATAAATAAATTTCTTTTCTTCATAATCATTTTAATTCAGAATTACTGCACGCATTATACACTTCTGTTATAAATAACTTAAATTTGCTTATAGACGAAACTGAAATTTATTATATTTATTTATGTGAAATTTGAGCAGGCACACTGACAAAGGTTTAATCTATCGGCAATGCATGGCTTTCTAAACCTAATCGATATAACTTAACTATAGAGAAATGGCTTTATCTGGCACGGCCTAAAGCGATTCATCTGCGTTTAGGGACGACATATTACCTATAGGCGGATCTAACACCATTTCTCAAGCCGTCCACCGATAATCTAGTCCCCTCGGGATGGTTTACCATGCCGTTTGTTCGAAAATATAAAAGAGCACTTCGACCTTATCCAAAGATCACTTCTAGATTATCGTGTCAGTTTCTTCACTAAGTCTTCACCTTTCATCGATGTTATTGGGACATTTAGATGATATATCACACGTATAAGAAATGTTAGACAAATTCTCTCAATCGGGTTAATTATGTATCTTTTATCTGACTGAATCTCATGAAACCAGAGACACTTTCTTTTTAAAATCAAAAATTTGTAAATAATCATACTTATTAATGAAAATAATGACTGTCGCCGTTTGATGGATCAAAATAGGCCAATAGGTGTTGCCTCGTTAAATTAGAGATAAAAAGATGTTGATAAAAAGTTCACTCGTAGACGAAGGGGAGTATTCTATTACCAACTCCGACATTTCCAACTCCTTCCGCTCACAGTCAGGAAAGACAAGGTTAGTTGATTAGGTGGGGTCGAGACTATTTAATCAAGGGGTCCAGCTTTCGAAGCGAGGTTCTTGCAATGAACGAGCAAGTTTATCTTGACCGGAGATTTTCTCGTGATCCAGGTATTTTATTAAGTCTTTAGAAATCCGGTAGCGGTACTACTATATTTTATACAATTCATATATAGCCCTCGTATTTTCATTATTGTATGACAAAGGAATTTTCTCCAGCTTTTCATGTATAGTATATTGCACAATGTTTCTTTATTCAGTTTAATGATCTCAATCAATTTAAATTTAAATCAATATCTTTATTGTGGATACAGATTTATTCAGTTCAATAAGTTCAGTCAATTTTGAATAATAAATACAATATAAGAAGAGGAGTTTTGTCCATTTTTTTATCAGTTAATCGTTTATTTTAAGTGGTAGAAAAATAAAGTGTAGAAATGAGAAGTGTCTGAAGTTAGACTGTGAAAGAAGAGTGCGTGACTACTCAAAATTTTGAATGGATGTATATTTTCAAATGTAGAATAACCTCCTATCGATAGTCTAGTCATATACAAGAGGGAATTGGCTAAATTCACTACTCGATTCTTTCATACATAATACAACAAACATGTCACAAATTACTCATAAAACGTTATTGTGACGATCGAACTAGGATATCTGTTAAATTTGCCATCTCAGATACATTGATTGCATTGGAAATATTAAACACGTCGCAGATTAGATTCATGTTACGTTAATCGTATAATTTAATTGAAATGTAAGTTAGGCATACCCTGGTGCCTAGAGTGTTAAGATGGTTTAGTTAGACCTTGACTTAGTTAGATCGACCAGTTCTGAATTAGTTAGTTATGTTTGGGTTGGGATGTAGTTAGGATTGAATAGATCCCTCGACTCGGAAGCAAGGGAGCGAGTACTCATCGTTGGTCCACTTCCTGGCAATAGCCATAAACGTGCTTCACAGAGAGAGGATGTTCTATATCCAAAATCAATTGTATATCTAAAACTGGTGCTCCAATTCTGAACAATTCCGTGGTTAATGTCTCTCATAATTACATTCGTCATGAAACACGATTGTTATAATTAGACAAATTTGAAAATGATCTGAAAATATATGCATATAAATACTGCAAGATAGTTATTGCAAATGTATACGTGTTTAGTAAAAAGTTAGTACTCAGCACTAATAGCCATCTTGAGCATATAATAAGTGTTAGATATGGTTCCACTGTAACCACAATAGTCAAATCTTATCCGAATGAAACTTCAAAATGTTTTGTCTAACGCATAATGTATTCATAATAGGTGTCTACAAGTTTGAATGCTTTTATGCGCCTGTGTATACCTCTTGCGGATTAATTTGTTTAACCAACAAAATATATATACTTGGCCTGGATCTCGGTACCTCTCTGATCCCAATTAGATAGCGAGTAATTCCAATGCACCATAACACCTAACCTAAATCGAGTATACAGCCCACGCCAGTCCAGGAGCAACGTGTTTTGCGGGTACACTTCTGTTATTTATGCAACCAGCCTAGCTCATTATGCGACTCGCTGGCAAGTGTATTCATGAACGGAGCGCGTTAAGGTACGTGAGGTGGTCGCATGTTGCACGTACGAGGTCTCGTTCAAGAAAATCGCATGCGTCGGAACGTATCATGGTTGTCAGTCATATTAATAGGACCGTTAATGAAGCCGGCACCTTGATGAAAATATGCTAAATAACATAAGCCTTTTCGAAGCTTGAAACTGCCAGCATATGGTTCAGAGAATATCATCTGATTTGAGGTATAACACACGTTCTTATTTTTTGAGTTATTTATATTTATATCTGTTTCAACATTAAATTCACATTACTTATTTGATAGATATATTATTCTTTTCAGTATCATTTAATGACTAATTCGTTTTGACAGAATTAATCTCCTATTATTGTAAACCTTCGTTAAATACAGTATACGACATGTAATTAGGATAATATGGGGAATAAAATTTAATTAATCTGATTTTATGTATGTCACCATTGAGCTTCGTTTGATTTTGCGAGTATCATGTAACCATTGTCCGAAGGACGAACTTTCTAATTAAAAGAGTCGTGAATGATGGTTGTACGCGTTATCACTATAGTGGCCTACCTATTGTCAAATTTCAAGCTAACTAAGCTACAGTGACACAGTAGCTCGTTACCAGACATGAAACTTTTAAATTGAAATGGAATCAATGCTCGTAACTGCGATTACCAATGTGCATGAGATCCTCTTCAAAATAGCGTTGTATTTACATGTTTGCAAAGTTTTAACTTTTGTGTAACTGTTTCATACATCTAAGGTGTCAGACGATTGTACGTGATTTACAATTTAGTGATTCTAGAAAGTGGAAATGTAATTTTGCTTCTAACAATTATAGACATTACCTTTAAACAAAGTTAATTTGTTACAAAGTCTGTAACTTGTAATTCGAATTTCGTAAAATTGCAAATGAGCTTAAAATTTTGAAATTCTTTAAGCTCTACAAAGTGCCTGGAAGCTCGTAAAATTCATTAAGTTTAAAATTCAATAATCCTACAAAGTTTGATAATACTAGTGTTCCTATAATTTTAAAAAGTCCATGAATTTTTAAAATTCATGAGTGCTTGAATAATCTTAGAGGTCAGAAAGCTTTAACACAAAACTACTTCGTTATCTTTAGAACCTAATCCTAATTTTAAATAAAACGCTTTAGTTAAAATGAACTTGCAGTAAACGACTTGCGAGGATAACAAAATAATTATCACGGATAATCTAGATTAAGTTCTCTGTATTTTTATCTTACGATTAAACAGTGAATTAGAACTACTGGTTGCTTTAATTAAATATCGTGGCAACGCAGTTTCATTACACAAACAGAACACGCGTACTTTAGTTTTATTTCCCGAAATTTCGGGTCTCACGCTTGAAATAGTTCCGCGCGTGATACGAAATCAGAGAAATCCCCAGAATCGTAATTCAGAAGTCCCCTGTTTGCCTTTTGTTTCACATGTATATATGTGTGTATGTACGTTGCATCATCTATAATTCCATGTCTCTAGATATTACGCAAGTTCTAGCAGGATAGACGAATTCGAAATGAATTCAAGTCCCCCGTGTAGCGAGCTCAGATGTTTCAATGAAAATGTAATCTGTAGCGGAAGTACACTTATCAAGTGGAATGCTTTCCATGTGGAGAATCCACGTATTTCGAGAACTTCTAACACGATCCACGGAATTTGTCGTCCTATAGATTCGTCCTATAGATTTTATTGTATGTTACGGAATAGGTACTCTTCTTACAAAATTCACATGCTCATCTGTACGCTTATAGTTGCAGGGATTTGGCCAACATCCAAGTGTGTTTCATCAATAAATGTATCTAATGACGACCATCTAGCGAATATGACAACATATGATTTCGTATGTCATCGAACATTTCTCTCATTTTTACGTGGAGCTTTCTTCAGTTAGGATGAAATATAAAATTATTATGGATTATCATATTTTACGTTAAAACAAGTAAAATCACAATAAAATATATAAAATTACTTTCATAAAACGTAATTCACGGTGGTGCAGATATTGCATGAGCTTAAGTCCTGGCTGTGACCCAATATGTGTATATCTTCATAATCTCAGAGACTTAGAAAGAAAGAAAGGGAGAATGTGATCGATATCGAAATGTGGTTTGGAGCGAAACGGCAACTTCTGTGAGCCATTGCTCTCCTCGTTGCCATCTATGCCTCAACTGGCTGGTAGTAACCAGTTCAATATGCACCAGCGAACATCGATCGACTCGATCGCTCAGCACATGGTTCCCGTTAGTTTGATGAACTTACGAAATACTTGGTGTCGTGGCAGAATGGGAACCAACCCGTAGAAACTTAACAATGGTTCCATAAATGCTTCGCATTTAGCAAGCGTCAAACTAACCTGAACTGAGGCGAAGTTCGTTGCAGAAACTGTCATCCGAGGTAATTTCTTACTCCCGTGATTTTGGGCGACGATGCTTCCCGCGAATTGCGCTCTCGATCGGAAAATTGTTATGACGGTCATGTTTCATAGAAATGAAGAGTCCTTAGGTTTTTCTGGAATTTTCTTAAAGCTACATTGTCCGTGAATAGTTGTGGAATTTGTGAAATTGAATTGGTAAACGGGAAGTATTTGTGTGTTTCATACGAAAGTATGGAAAGGTTGAAAATTTGTTTATAGGACTAGCGTTAGTTATATGATTAATATATTTCTTTCCGGATAGAAAATTTTCGTTATGCTGTTACTAAATAGTCTTTGTTAAAACGTCAATATCAATATCATAATTATGAATAATAAGATGAGGAGAAGTATATGAAAAATACTAAAGAATTATTTATTACAAAGTAGAATTAGGTTATTTACCATAAATAAATTAGCATAGTCTTGTTATTAATATTAGTCATCAAAATATTATGTGAACTAAGTGTATATATACGTGCATCAGTTTCAGAGTATCTATTTAATTGTTAATGTACCTCGAGATATTTGTGTTTATGCTCCCGAGAATGCTATTTATCGTATGCTTGCCTTCATCATCACCTTTGTTATTCTACTGCAAAGGACAAACAGTATGCAATTCCCCTATTATTTTACACTACACGTAACTTAAAAACTAAACATAAAATATTATAGCAATATTTTCGTCAAATCTAACATACAAAACTAACAGCAGTCATTAATAAAGTTTGCTAAGTAATTTTATTCTATGTATACGTATATACATCTAGATAAAAAGGCATATATGCATAATTTAACTCGCCAATCAATTATCAATTATATTAATGATTAATTTACCTTACTCTGAAAAATGTTATACAATAAAATTTTTTAATCTAGGCCAAATGAATGGTATCAATTGATCAGCATTATTCTTACATAACATAGAACTCTATATCTTACACACAAGTTTCTTACATATATATTTATAAATAACAAATAGAATTATTGTCTATGCATGTAACTCTTGGTCAATATATTATTCTATAAGATGGAACTGCTTAAAATCCCATAATGCTCAGACAATCCGATTTTATAAATCTGATATTTACCTCAGTATTTATGTGGTTCATCAAATTCCTTAATGTTATCCAGCCCTGAATTTCAGTATCTCGGATCTTTAGTAATTGACAAAGCCAGGGTATCATTTTAGCGGTCCTTGTCACATGAGCATGTAGGATCTAGAGATGGTAATTAGTAAGTTCATTGGTAAGTTTGAGAGAAACGTATAGTTAGATGTAAAAACAGAGGTACGGCGGAGAATGACAAAGTTTAATTGGAAGTTTAATTGGAATATTTGCTTCGTAACTTCTGTGCTGTATATAAAGTGTATATTTCTGGCGAATATGAAACGTAAGAAAATTGTTCAGAGAGTTGTAATATCTTAGTGAAATTAAATGTTGAGCTGTTATGAAAATTATTAAGAATTATTGAGAATTATTCAGGGGTCATTATGCGGTTACTAGAATTTTTCATGCAAAATTTGGTTTGATGTACATATTGTGCAAGTATGAAACGAGGGTAGTATCAGGTCATCGTAATTTATGAAGTTGTACCTTACTAATAATATTCAATATTGGAAGAGGATATGGTGGAGAGAGGAATGGTGAAATGTTAAATTTTAATGATGCAATGGGTGAACGGTTATTTAGAACCTCAGAGGTACATGTAGTATATTATAATGTATTATAGTATCTTTGGTATAATTTATCTTTCATTAGGAATTTTTTCTTTCATTCGACGACTACTATTTATTTTTTATACTGCAGTGAGCCTTGAATCTTTATGTTCCAAGCTTGCTTTCATTGAACAAAACAATTCGTAATATTTCAAGAAGATGTTTAACATAGAATTGAGGCGACAATCTATATGCACCAATAAGAATTTTTTATATTTTGTTTAAATTTGACACATTTTTTAACAGTAGAAAAATACGATTGGATCGAGAATGACCAAAAGAACGCAAGAGAAATATATGAAATGTATGATGTACATTCCAGCTCTTTACTTCTGTTTATGAAAATATGAATTTACATGAACATCCGAAATTTAATAATTTTCCAAGATCTTTTCTCTTAATAATTTTATAATTCAAAAGTTCGATCTATCAAAGAATCATTCTCCATTCAACAATATTACAAATAATATAAAAAATAATACTTGTCACACTTTCGTACATAGTATTACGCAATGCAATAATTTGCGAAGCATTACACTCCAAATGAAGAGATTTCATTAGCATATCGTTGGATAATAGTCGAACATGGTACATATAGTAACACGATCGAACACATATGCATACATAGACTAAATTGTATCGCGGGAATCTTTATGTGGCCAGTTTTGGAATTAAGGCCTAGTATCGGTCAAGTGATCGTCGTCACATCGATCCTTTCGATCAGGTTTGCGGCCACGGTAACATTGTTTGCAGATGGTCGGACTATCGACTAGACCGCCAAACCCATTGCGGCTATACAGGAAGGTTCACCTGCTATGTACGCACGTCACGACCACGAAATGATTTAATTCATTATGCCACCGAGTACTGTAGCGATCGCTGATTGGGATATCAAATATTGATGTAGTACAAGCTCATACGCGCATGAGTCGTGTCGTTTTTTATTCGAATGTTCCGTGATCGAATTTTTCTTTTGATCGAAATGAAACGATGGTGATTGAGAGGCTTCGTGAAAAAGAGACACGATTTCATTGACTTTTGGTTTTTGTACCTTCTACTCTTACAATGGTGTCCATTCCATTACCTTTAGACACCGTCACATTTATGATGTAACGTATGAGATGTCTGACTATGAACGATTCATAATATTTTACTGAATATACTATGCAAGATATAAATGATTATGTGCGTAAAAATTAGAAGAATTGAAATCATATATGCTTTTGGAACTATGACATATATTAGGATGTAACATATGACATATCTGACTATTAACGGCTGATACTAGTTCACTGAATGCCAAACAAAATATAGATGTTTGTACATACAGAAGTTACAAAATTAAAATCATATATTGACGAAAGCTCTTAGTTTTAAAATGATATACAAAAAAAGAAGGGAAATCTCTTAGATCCAAAATGATACACGAGATGATCTGTGAAGATAAAGGGATTTATGGAAAAATGAAGTTTCATGCATTTCCTCGTTATATTACAGTGATACAAATTTGTAAACAAGATCGATGCTTTTTCAGTTGCACATATAAGATTCATTAAAACCTCTTCTACTATAAATGAAAAGAATTGTATCGTGTTCCTGTCTTTCACAGGTAACCTTAATGATTTAAATTTATCATTGTTCCAAGGATTTAAAGTTTATCATTAGTGCAATGTTATCGTTGCAAGTTTTTTTTCTTTCAGTGAGTGTCAGTTGCGCGTAATTAATCTCCATTGAAAGGCTCTATGCAATTTTCAGTTCTTTAATTTCTTTTGCCCGAAATAAATAGAATTTGCACGGAAAAGGTCTCAGTAAAAAATTTTTCGTACTCCGTGCATTGACTAAATTGAAGAATCAGGGCTACATACTCGACACCGTCGTGCATCCGTTGAACGTTTCGTGCGTGAAGTGCAATCGAGTCGTTGGCGATGCGTTTCGCTTGTGTCGAAGTTAATCGCTCGCGATTAAAATAAATTGCAAGAGATAATGGCTACCGGATACGTGAGATGCGAATGGGATTTAAATGTAAATTTTCTCTGTTTTCCGCAACTATTTCTGAAATCATTTCCATGGCACACACGTGTTTCGTTTTTCTCTTTAGCCCCTGCTCATCATTTTCCACTCCCGAACAAATTTCAAACATTTACATTGTTGTTTTATTATCTATGTTTCTTTTTTTGCTGCTTTTTCGAATCGTTACTCGATAAAAGAGGTTTCACGTTCAGCATTAACTTGTTCGAAAAAGATTGCTGGAGCGAAATGCCGTGCAATGCTAATAAGTAGCTGTATGTATATCTAACATTACAACTATCAAAATAATCGAAATGACCAATTTGTAAGCTTGTATATTTACATTAGTAGAATGCGAATGTTTATGCATTTGTGAGAAATTGAAATGTATATAACTATATGCAGTGCATATAATGGGAAAAAGAAGTCGTGTAAATTCATTTATGGTTTTTAGAAAATTACAATGCCTTATTATTTAAAAGCCAAATTGAAAGTTCATTGATCTAGTTATTGCAGCAGAATAATTTACGTTTAATTGACGACGCAATTTCAAATATAAAACTACGTCTTTACTGTTCAATAATGCAGTTAGGAATTCAATACATCAAAAATGTCTTTGTGCAAACTGTAAACTCATAAACCACGAACGCTGTGAACACTCCATAAGTACATTAAATAGTCGTTTTACGTTATTTCATGATTGTTTTATAACACATAATGTTGTAAGTGAATTCAGTGTATTCAGTAATTCAGTATTTGTTACGATGCTATCCCAGTCGTCCTTACGATAACAATATGCTCGTTTCTCTCTCCTGTATCGTCTTCTGCTTTAAAACCAAGATAGAGAAAGGGGAAAGTTTTATTAGATCTGCTGATCTCTTTTTGATGCGTCTTATTTCTCTAACGACGACGAACGGAGATAAAATCGTATAAAAGAGGCTCCATCTGCATGTAGAGTAACTGCGTTGGTACTATCCATGGCAAATGAGAATTGTGATTTCTAAAAATGTATGACCCTGGAAACTTGTAAATTTGATATAAATATTCCATCAAGCTATCGTTATTGAAGTTGACAACAGTCATATGATGTTAAGAGTTTGTACTAATTCGTTATAGTAGTTGACAATTTTGGTGTATGTAGCACTTTTCTCCTTTCAATTATTTTTCTGGCTTTTAAATGCATATTAATGCGTATTTTTTTCATATAATTCAATGTTAATTACATATAATATTATTGAAACACACGTAAACAATTGATTTGTCTGTGTCAAATCTAATAATATTATTACATTACGATAAAAGAATATTCAGGAAAAAGGAGAAAAATGAATCAGAACGTGTAAGTAGTAGTGCATCGTATACGGTCAGACGCACATTCTCTTAAATGAAAATGCTATATTAAGGAATAAAAGTATGTTGACGGAGAAGGAAGAGAATAAATCAGATAGTGTAAGTAGTAGTAGATCCTGTATGACCAGACATTCTCCTAAATGAAAATATCAAGGAATAAAAGTATGTTAAGGGAGCAAAAGGAGAATAAATCACGTAGTGCGAGTAGTTTGTATATGAGCGATTGTATATGGACAGATGTACATTTTCCTAAAGGTATATAGATAACAATAACGTTATAATCGTTAACTACACTTCAATATAGTACACTATTAAGCGTTAATAATCTCTATAGATCTATCAATATTATTAATATTACTATTTCATACGTTCATATAATATCATTGCATGAATATTTTCTCTGTGTACACTATCTATTTTTCTACTGTTATTAATATTTTCATTAAAAATATAAATATCTCTCTCTTTCTCTCACACATACACACACATAGTGTTATTTATATGTCTCTACAAACATTCATATTTTGTTTCACGAGAGTTAGACGATAAACGGAATTGTGCGAAATTTATCAAACTTAATAGCTGTATGAATAATGAATAATCTTATTAGAATAATTTTTGTGTTCAATTGCCGTAACAACTATATAATAAGCGATATGAAATTAAAACGGGAAAAACAATATATAACAATCTTTATTTGTCTCTTTTTTTTATTATTGTACTCAAATTTGTAATTTAGGTCGGTACGTATATCTCTATTTCGAAATTTCCCATATGAAACTGTGTTATTGTGAATTCGAGAACATGGGCTTTGATACATTTGCGACAAATTGTAAATTTGTGGCTCGCGTGTCCTCAATAACTGTGTGTCCCCAATAATATGACCAACTCTGTCTCATCGAAGGGATTAAAATGTTGTATCTATACATTGAACACAATTTCACTGTATAAAATTATTTTGTCGTATGAAGTTTCGGCTTCTATAAAAATATAATCGAAATTAGATCGACCATACGTGTGCCTAATTGACTCTTCGTGTGATTGCTTTTATTAATATACATATTTTTGCATTCGAGATGGAATGAGGCCTTTGTCATTGACTCGCTACATATTAAGTCAATGAGGACTGTTTGATTATCTAAGTAGAACACGGTTATTAAGTAGATATAACCGTGCAATAATCAAAAATTATATTATATGACATTTTGACCTATTTTGACAAAATCCCTCATTTTCTAAGCATACATTCTCTGCATTCTTTTATTCGCGAATTAAAAGTCATCCAGTTTAACTATGTTAAAGTTTTACTCAAAATTCAGCCCAGCAGGTTTTACTGCATTCACATATATATAGTACGATAAGGTATAGGATCACTGTCGAAATCAAAGAATCGAAATTGTAAAATACTGTTTTCTGTATTCGGGCTCTGACTGTGGAAACGAACATGGCAGATAATACATACAGGTCATACATCTATTGAAAATATAAACCAGGTTTTTCGAGTCAGACTCGGCTTTCGAGATATTGAAACTGTAAAATATATACTTGCATCTATCTAATGAACTACTAAACTTTTAAAATGTATGCAGATTTTAATCACCGTGTGTTCCATTTTCGTTGGGGCAATTAAATTCCAAGTAGAATTGTTTCTCATTTGTATTCTTTTCTGTACATGTAATAAGAGAAAGAATTCTATATGAGAGAAATTTCACACGGAGGAATTCTATTTGTTGATTCTATTTCTTTAATTTCGTATTTGCCAACTTAATAGTAACGGACAGAAAAATAAATTAGAGATATGAGAGATCTGAGAGTATATAACGCATTATTATCTAATGAGAATATTGAAATATTCATAATATTACAAGAATAGTAAACAGAGTTTTTAACAACTTCCTAATATATATTGAACTTCATTGTGAATTATCATTGAAGACTTTTAAATATGCTTAAAATATATAGTTAAGGATGTTCGAGAGAAAGAAAGCTTATGAATGTGTTTGTAAATTTATTTGTACATCAAGCTTCTTCTCTCTATCATCTTCCATTGTCATTGATATAACCAATAACAAGAAACAATTTTCATGTTATCAGCGTCATCGTATGGACTCCATTGACGTATGGAGGAGTTAAAATCGAAGTTTTAGCACGACAAAATCTCTGTAACAATACACCAATCCAATAACTTCACGCTCTATAGTAAAGAGCACTTATTGATATCCTGTACCAACCTGAGGTCTTCTTATTCTATTCGATCAGATCTCATTGAGGCTTCTTCATTAAGTTTTTCGTAATAAAAGCCATAAGTGACGCTCATCTGAAGGTCGTACTTGATCTCGCGGTGCATGTCAGAGAACGAATTTAGAGCGGAGTTTGTAAGAGTCATGACCGCGAGAAGAGTGGTTGCATCGCGTTCTTTTTATGCCTGTATCCCCTTTGCCATTCCGCTTTCTGCAATTAAAACTTGTCGCGTACATGTATACTGGTTTCCGAGGAGCAGCAGCCGTTCCAGCAAGGGTTGCAGCTGGATCACCGAGTGTTCCACGGCTGCGACCGTAATTAATACGTAGCGAGAGCACGAGTGGCTGTTTATCTGTCTTCCGAAACGGCGTTACGTTTTAAGGGAGAAACCGTGATAGTTCTCATGATAAACAGCGAAAAGAGGATACGAGCCTCTTCCTTCCCGTTCCCTCGTACATCTTCTGAATGATACTTTACAAGATCGAGGCTGATTCTAGAGAAGCTCAAAACTCCTTCTTCGTGGGTCGGTGTTAAATTGTTGCTGAAGATTTGGTAATACGCGCGCTACTTATTAAGCTAAATTCATGGAATGGAACGTTTAGCAATAGTGAAATTATGCAGTTCATATTAAGAATTGTCATATCGAGGAATATAATAGTTTACGAATAGCTAGTCGAAATTTATAAATGGGATATTCGTGTATAATACTTTTTAAATTATATATCAACATATTCTACAGAGGTTATTCGTTGAGCAACATATAATTAATAATACATTTGGAAGCGCAAAAAAATGGGAAACACATAAACCACGTAATCTAAGTAGTATTAAACTATATGTAGCTAGACATCTCTTAAATGCGTATAAGCAATATTTCATCTATATTGGTATTGAAAATAATTAATTCCAATTGTAGAATGGTTTTTTACCTAATGCATATCGTAAGACCTGGTAATATAGTAACATAGTTATTTATTGGTACATTTAAGATTGAGAAAAATGTCAGGAAAGAAGGAAAGAATAAATTAGATGTTCTGAATAGTAGTAGCTCGTATGTGGTCAGACGTACGTTTTCCTATGTGGGTATCAGCAACGTTACATATATATGGTTTCACATTCAGAAAAAGAAATGTGTCCAAATCAGTTATTTCCAATGCACATACTTATGTATTCCTACATACATATTAGAATATTCAGATTTTAGATGCAGATATCTTTGCAGGAATTCTTTTTATACTTTGGAATTATTCTAATCAATGGAAAATAATGTCAATGGATTATAAGCCGATCGGATAAAAGTACAAAATTCTTGAAATTTACATGCATATGGTAATGTTCATAACTGCGCTGCTGTCTTGAATTTTGGACAAAAATTCGTTATTAATGCAACTGATATTTTTTCATTGGATGACATTCCCGTATGTTATTAAAAAGTCTGTTTCGACTGTTAATATTCAAACAATTGTTTTACTTTTATTTGAAGAGATAATACAACGAAATTCTTTCTATGACATAGAAATAAATTAATTCTTTAAGTAAATGTTGTAAGAACGTCCTTTCTGGCTTTTTAATTTCATATGTTGATTTTTTCAAAGACTCAGAAATGATTTACACATTGCAAATAGACGTTGAAAATTTGTTACTCGTAGAATATGCTATGAAGATAAACGAGTTTGTATGTGGTACACAGATAAATATTTAAGAACAGGTTGGTTTTATGATATCAGTTCACCCCAATAATATGTTGGAATTTTATTTCACCCAACTTTCCAATTAATTTTTTATGAACCATTTACAACAAAAGGGTTCTCCACTCAATTTAATGCACCTTTATAGGATAATAATAAAAGTTGCTTACCCTGCGTGAAGTATTTCAGATACAGTTACGTTATATAATTCTTGAAATATTGATATTTAAACATGCAACGTAGTACTTCGTGAGATTTAATTTTGCAATTCCCAATATTAATATAATTTTAGCAATAAGTTACGAAAATCTTATAA
The DNA here is from genome assembly GCF_011952255.1 of Bombus vosnesenskii. Lineage (NCBI taxonomy): Eukaryota > Metazoa > Arthropoda > Insecta > Hymenoptera > Apidae > Bombus > Bombus vosnesenskii. Next base: position 2,088,162 of record NW_022882923.1, read on the forward strand.
AAATGATTCATATATAGTATGATAAATGAATAATAGTAATTTCCGTACGCAAGAAGTTTTCAAATTCTTCCATAATATTTTTTTAAATTGAGTCTTCCACTCTTATAAAAAAAATAGAACTATTCATATTGATAATAGAAATAATGGAAAAATATAATCTACTGAAAATTGATAATGAAAAAAATAATTAAAATCTCAATTATCTATCAACAATGTAAAGTTACGTACGTAACACTTCGATATGTACCTAAATTGAACATTCCATCTAACAAGACACGTATTAATAATTCAAGACTACCGCGTGTATCGTTTCAATAACTTGAAAGTCAAGAATGTCATGGAAAAAACTCACCGTTTATCTTCAACATCGGATAACTGGAGTTGAGAAGAGAAAGCTGAGCGTGACTGGTAATTCGGCGAGAAGAAACGCGGGTAAAATAAATTTGGTGGGTGGTAAAAAGGACGAAGGCTTCGAGGGTATGGAAACAGTGTTATCTCCCCCCAAACAAAATAACATGCGACCCAGCCGAACAGCAGAACGTCGTAAAAAACCAAATGTTCGCGTTCTATCTTCTCCGCGGTACTTCCTACATCTCATCAGCTTCACTTCGTTTCCTTCTTGTCCTTCCGTCTTTTCTTTTTTTACAGATTTTTCCCTACCATCGTTTCGGTGTTGCTTTTCAGGTGTTTGTTTTTTTCGTCACTTTTGCTCTATTTTTACATTTGTGTGACTGTCTCGGGTTTCCTGTTCGTACCGCCACGTAGAGGTTGCTCCTTCATGCGGATGCAGTGATCACAAGAATACTGCATTAACCACTATAGGTTGTTCCAAAATGTTTATCTAGTCTCTACTACGAAAATGGAGTGAATTTGAATGCGACCACTAAAGTGGCCGTGAAATCTAGTGCTTGTGATACTTAACACGCTAACGAGCTTTAGAGTCAGCTGTACTTGATATCTGAACGTTTCGCGGTTCCTCCAATTTGTAGTAAAATATATCGATTTTAGTTAGTTTTTCTTTCGTCACACAAAAAAGTGATTTTGATTGATCATCGGAATTGAAGTTAATGTTTTGATGGTTGAAAGAAGTAACTTTAAACATTTTGATGGATAGAGAGATTTAAGATCTTCTTCAGAGCTATACGACGTCAACTTGAAGTTATCTCCGTGTCTTCCGAAAGTAACTGGAGCAACATTATTATAAAACATCTTATCAAAAACGTTAGTAATCAATGATTTCGTTTCTGATGTTTAATTACTTCTCTTCTTTATTTTCTGTTTATTTTAACAATTAATTAATCTTCTATTCGTTAGTTTAATATTGCAGAGACACAAAATAAGCTTTTCAGTTTGTTTCAAAGGTGGATGCCCTTATATTATTTCTTTACTAGCCAACTTTCTGGTTGTGAATCGTACATCGTATACTATTATACTATGTACTGTACCACTGCTATTTTACTTATTTCCCCATCTATAAAAACATGATACATGTGAAAGAACGATAAAACAAATTAAACAAGTAGAATAATTGATATGAAAGACGATGAGAATCAAAAATAAAACAGAAAAGAAACTGATGAATTTATCACGCTGCAGCTAAATAACTTAACCGACCCGATTCTAATCGAATTATCTCGTTAAGCTTGGTATATTTAATCTACACAGTTCAGTTTAATGAACGTAATTCGCGTCAAATTTACTTAACTCAGCGTATCCCTCGCAGAATTTCCTTAACTTATTTTATTCGATCGAATCTGACTCCCAGCTTATTTCATTCGTTTACACGGTACCTTCGTAACGCGTCTAATCCAGTCCTAATCATTATATTTAACCTAAACTGTAGCCAATCTAGCAACAAGATTAGCACACACATCCAGAACACATCTAGCCCACATAACTCAGTTGAACCTATCTAACTGACGTATCCTGTGCCAAATCAACTTAACCCGCTAACCTATATCGAGGAACGGCTCAGACGTCGGTTACTTAATTTAATTTAACCCATCTAATTGGGTTCATAGGATAACTAACCTAGATCCAACCACAATTCCCGTAAATCGCCCAACTTTCGGCGACGGTGCAATAAATCCTAAATCGCGCATAAAACATCCAATGTTGAATTTCTGGCGATTTTGCCACTGCTGTTTTCATCGGAAAACGGGGCGACATTATACAACGGCTCACTAAATTACTCGAATACTTGTCATAGAAACTTTTTTATGAAATTTTATTAATACTATTACCATGGCTGTATTGGCCAAATTGGAAATCAATCTGATGGCGTATATGAACAGGATATTTACTGTAAACATATATTTAGATGTTAGTAAAATTTTAATAATATAATCGTGTCTCATTACAGTGCTGACAGAATTATAAAATGTTTCGTGCAATATATTCATAAAATGCTTCTTCGGTAAGTATTCGAATACTTTTGCGATCCATTATAGTCTGATAGCGTGAGGAACTTCTGGATTTACGCTATAACTCGGTCGCCGGCATATCCTTTGATAAATTGAATTAAAGTCGACCAGCCAAGCTCTCGAACTTGCCGATAGACCCGATGATGAACGCGGTGAAGCACGATTTGCTCCTTAATTTTCAGTAGTCGTTCCTGGGAAATGTTTGGGACGAAAAACTAGCTTGGAAGATGCAGAGGGGAATGGTAAAAATGTTGGAAGATTTATAGGAACGCCGGAATTTAGGTTCCCTTTTGGTATTGTAGGATATTGATTTATTTCATAGCTGATAGGATTTCTGTCGAGTGATGAAAGAACCAGTTGTTTCTGAATATTTCCTGGTTTGACGTTTTTACAATAGGATTGTTTATGACGGTAAAATTGAAATCGTTAGGCAAATGGAAATAATGGAATTTACGAATGAAGTGAATTGAAAATTAATTATGATGCATCTAATTGCTTTTAAGATATTGACAGGATAAAAATCCTATTTTCTCTCCTATAATAGGTACCTTATCTTTAGAGCATGATATGAAATTACGAAAAATCGTTATGAAGTTAATCATCAAACGTATTCGTTCTCGCTTCAGAAACTGATAATTCAATGACTCTTAAATTGTAATAACTGAAAATATGAATTTCATGTATAAACTTCTTCCATCTGTAGTGAGTAATTATCATTCAAGTGTGTACAATCTTTCTAATTCCACAAGTTTCTTATTATAAGTACAAATTCCATTAAAAACATATATCAATCTGGCAATGTCAGAATTGTAGAGATAAAAGATAATGTGGTGGTATTATTCTGGAGCAAGGTTAAATTCCTCTCCAATCCATCCCATCAAAACATCCCAACAAATTCGAACCAACCGTCAAACATTCCGAACAATGGAAGATAATACGAGTGAATGGTCTCTAAATCCGTAGACACCCTGATATTCGATAAGAGCTATTCTGTCAAAATTCCCAGTAAATAGCTTTATCATCTTTCCACTCCTCGAACTGTGTTCTGAGCTCTCAGATTAAATCGACACGAGTCAAAAGCATTGTCTCTTTCCTAATTGACACACGGTCGAAGGGATCGTGACAAATACCAGGGATGAAGTTTGGAAGAAAAGGTGAAAAGTAGCCACCTTTGCGTCGGTTGTACCGGACAAGCATGACTCTTTTACGTCCCCCGAGTGTCTGTAGCAGCCGAGCATCATTTATGATTATCTTTTGTGCCGTTAGTGTCCCCTGTTACATGTGACCTTTCCATTTTCTCCCTTCTTCTCGGTTTCTTCGATAAAAGCGGTCACGGTAATCCTTTTCCGCGGCGAACCAGCGTCAGAATTATTGATACACGGACCAGAGTCTCATTTGTTCGATAGTTTTTTGTGCATCAGACTGCTGCGCGAATGTTGTTTACACACGACGATAGGTCGCGTTTGAACTCACGAGGAGCTTCCAAATCATCGATGTCAGCGTGTAATTTTACGTTTCCGACCGACAAGTAATGTTCGGCTTATACGGAAGATAAACGATATCTGCGTTCAGCGTCGTTGCTTCTAGTTGAGATTACCGCTTATCCACGTTGTGTACATTGCTTTACGGTTGTGCAAACGTTCCAGCAAGTCACGTTTTGAGTTAGCTTTCTGTTATTCTTGTGGGTCTCTGTCGATGTATACTTCGAATTGAAATTGAATTTTCTGCTGCTCTCTGTTGACCGGAGAATTGATTTTTGCGAGCTCCTTCGAAATTGACTTAACTCTGCTGCGATTCTTCGATTTTCAGAACTCAATCTCACTCTTGTTTTGACAAACAAATAGATTTAATATTTTAGGAAAAGCTTTGATATAATATTATAATGAGAAGACACACATGTTAACAAAGGTTCCTCCGTATTTTACTTAAATATAAGAAATTTATTTACTACAGAAGAACGATTGGTTTGAAAATGATCGATTTATATCCATTTTGGCCGTGATATTTAGGTCTTTGACATACCATTGATCAGGCTGAGTATACCCGTAATTGATCTATTGTACACACAATAATGTACCCATCAATTATGAAAATATAAGATCATGTTGTCATGATAGCATCGTTTATTACATACATCGAGTACAATATTATATAGGGTGCCCCAATTTTTTTCCTATTATACATACACATTATACTCTAATAACCACGATAACAAAAAAAATGTCATGTAAACATATGTCACTGGAAACATTGTTAAAAAGTTAAAACCATCTTTAGCAGCCAAAATTTATCATATTGACAAAAATAGTGAATATTTTCAAATTTTCTGATTACTACTATACATAAGATATACTGACAAGGTTTGGTTGGAAAAAACTGGGACATCCTGTATGTTATGTCGAAATTTTCAATCAACATTTATACGCTGTACAAACACTAATAAGAGTAACTTATTTCATTTATTTTGTATTTTCGTCCATTTACTCGTTTCACGCAATATGATTTCAATGGATTGGAAAAACTGTCGTATATTATTTTAAAATTTATAACTGAAAAGCAATTTGATTTTATAAGCGTGCGCTGCATTTTCGTTTTCAAATTATTATTTTTTTATTTATATTCAAATTTATATGTATTGAGTTATTCAATTATTATCGTTAGCGTACTGTACGTATGTGGTGTACGTCAAAAACTATGTCCATGTGATTTTTGCAGGCATACATTTACGTTAAATTAAGCAGCTGTACTATGCTGTGACAATCAGTAGAATTGTCAATTGGAATGAATTTTTAAACACCTGAACTTTCCGGCGAATAATTTGTCTTGTGCATTTTTTAATGCACCCGTTAAATGTGAATCGAAACTTAATTTTACGGCGCAACGTGTATTACATTAGCGAAGTATTAACAAACATGCTACGGCTGTTATTATCTGCATATTATAAATCTAAAACAAGATGCACAGACGCAAAATGAATTTCGAAATGCATATGTAAACGTAATATCGTATAACCTCAATTTTCGACGCGTTATTGATTGTTTGGTCAATATAAAATATTTTTATCAAACATCGTCACTATTTTGCATTTTTTTAGTTTTTCAAGTCGTAGTAAATATTTCTTATTTCTAGTCAGTGATTTTAGAATTTTCAACAAGTATGACAGGATTTGTTCTTGTTTTGTGTGTATTGTGGTAATTATTTTTAGGAACTTCATAACGTTCTGATTATCTTCTAGATAAGTAGAATATCTGTCGATAGAATTAAATTTCACGAAAAATGAATAATTTATCAGTTTATTAGGTAATAATTTATTATATTTACTTTTAGAAGAATAATACTTTTCTATCGCATATTTCTAGTTTAAAGCAGGTATTTTAAGAAACAATACATAACATTTGTGTGCTCCGTAATATAATTCCTTCTGATCACACCACCTGTCTTATCGATTTTTCGTAAACCCACGAGATTCATTATTTTCTCTCGTTTAAATCCTAGTGAGCGTAATTACATGAAGCTTTCCTTATTTAATTATTCCCTTAGACCATATGTTATTTAAACACATATACTTATATTTTAATAATAGAATATAAAAATTCTCTTCGAACTACATACTTTTATTTAAGATGTCAAATAAATAAAAGTGTAATTATGCTAATTCAACTATCATATTCAACAATAAATATTTTCTGATTTATATTGAAGGAAATTTGTATTAATAACAACTTCTACTGAAATACTGTACAAAAATGTTTTCTCACACATGATTAATTTTATTCCTAAACCTGTTTTTGTATTTTTAAACCAGTTTTTTAACGTTATGAAGAACATTAAGCTGAAAAGAAATATTATATTCCACAGTTGTATCAAATTATATTTGCAGTTCAGCAAATGAATGTATTCATAAATGTTGAAGATCATTATTGTTGGATAATGACGAAATTATGTACAATATTCTGCCAAACAACAAATGCGATGAATACATCAAAATGAACGAAATTGCACGAATATTCCCATAATAAAGCCTTTTAATGTTTATGGATGTATTCTAACTCTGTCAAAAATATTCTGCAATTTCTGAAGAATTAAAAACGATTATTTAAAAAATAGAAAAGACAGGTTCCCCTTAACTCTTTAACGATGGAGTACATCAATTGTTGTCCTAACGTAATTAATCTAGAATCATTAATATCTTTAGAGAACACCAGTCGGTATCGCAAGAATCACATTGCAACATAAATCTTAATGTACAACATAAATCTTAAAGCACCAAAAGCCTTTGGTTCCTAAAGGCAATTCACTTATTAATTTACTTAGTCGTTAAAAATTCACTTATTAGTAATTCAATAACCTCTGAAAAAATGTATGGAAGGTTACTTAATAATTCTTATCTATAAATCATTCGGCATTTAACAAAATGTGTCCTATCAATAAAGTGATAAAATCACTTTGTTCTATCATCATTATTGTACCAGCATCGCGAAGTGATTAGTACAAGCACAATAGTACAAAAAAAAAAAAAAAAAAAAAGGAAAAAGGAAAGAAGCAAGACCGTTGAGCCGACAAGGTTTAAAAAATGAATGTTTAAAGGAGTGGAAAAGGATGGAGCACACGGGGGAACACCCGGTATGTAGCCGGTCTGTGAATTCACCCCCGATAGTCCGCAATGCGGAATTTCTGGTTCGAACGTGCACGCGCGAAAGAAGCAAAGGAACTTCCGCGAAAATTCACGTGGTTGTCCCTTGAAATCACACTAAATCTTTCCTGTGGCCACGTTCTGCCGACTTCCTCTAAGTAGATCGAATTAACACCAGGCTAACTGCGAACTTCTTGCCCTCCGTTTCCTGTACATGATTTAACGTATGAACATTTCGTCACGCGGCTAACCAACTTCTGTCTTTTTTATGTTTCAGGTAAGTCTGGAATTCGAGTGTTCACTTATGTTACGAGTTATCTCTGTTGAATCAGGTAAATATGTCGTCGAAATAATTTTTAAATTGATCCGCTCCGATTTTTATGAATTTCTTTATTTCATTAGCTGGATACATGATCACTATATTAGTAATATAGTAATATTAGTAAATATAGTAATTTTTTTACAAATAAATTACTTACTTCAATAAGTTTATTCGATGCAGAAAGATATATAAGTAAACATAAATCAAATCACATGTAACATAATTACTTATCTCTTCTTCTACTTAAGTGTAGAGTTGATTAGTATGGGTTCTGGGGGCTCACATATATGGTTTTACTAAACATTCATAAGGAGTGAATTTTTTATAGTATTCTGCTTTTGATTAGGACTATTTTTGGTTATAGGAGTCTGTTGATGTTTTATATTCATTCCTATCTTTCTTTTGCTGATCTTACATATTACTTTTTACGCGTTGTTATTTTATAAAGAACTTGTTAAGCATGAGCCTGCCAGCTCTATCCTCTATCCCCTAATTTATTCTCTGAATCAAATTGCAGTAAACGGATTACGTCCTCAAGTTAATTTCAATAATTACGAAGATATGTGTTTATAGGCGTAATTTTCATCTTTACAATTCATAAATTAATTTATATATAGGATTATTACACTCCAAGTTTCAATTTTATTCAAAGCTGTATATAAATATGTACATACATGTATACACTTTGAGTGAAGTACAATTCTATCTAGCTTAATCACAGTCCATATGGGCAACTAGTTTATATTTTATGAACTACGAAAGAGGTAGGAAATGAATACTAGTCACGAACTAAACATAAATCACTCATTGTCTGAAATGGTTAATTTATTATAAACTGCTAGTGATAGCAGCTACTTTACAAATTTATGATGATCACAGATCCCCTACGATTAACGAGATCGCTCATTAGCTCGGATCATCATTCATAATGCACCTTTCTTTACGTAATACATTAATTTCTGGAAATTTTATTTTCCAGCAATATGAGTATTATCACATGTTTAATAATTATACATTCGCTAGATACAAATTAACTCACTTATTATTTATTAATCTTATTTATTATAAATTATTTATTTTATCGTATTACAATTTACATTATTATTTATATTATTTAATTTCATGTATTAATTTTAAATTTTTTGAATTTATAATTTAATTAATGTTGTATATTAGATATCTAGTTTTATTAATATCAAATTATTCAGCACGTTCTCTATGATTTAAGATGCTTTATACGAATACAACGAAAAATAATATTATAATAATTTATTAGATTATGTAAAACAATTTATCATGTATGTGCCTCAATCAGATTAACTGATGCAATTAATCACATACAACATGTCCAATATATTAGTACTTAAAAGATCAAAGTACACGAACTAGAAGATAATATATAACCGACCACCTAACCAACTAGTAAATCTACCTAACCGTCCCACCATATTTGACTTATACTTTAACTAAACTGGTAAATCTACCTAACCACACGAGCTGGTATATTTAAGTTATAATTTAGCTTGAACCGTATGTACTGTAAAGCCAAAGTCGTCCTTCACGCTCGGGATTATTCTACTGTATGTTCACCAACACTTAAATATATATTTTCAGATATTTCTTTCTCTTTACGGAATACAACTTATATAGAATTAATAATAAAAGGACTAAGAAGAATTTTTTGAACAGATATACGAATTTACTACTGCCTTTGCTTCTTTTGCACGAAATATTCATATGAAAATGTTCTGATTCATAGGAAAATTTACATTTTCTCAACTGAATAAAATATGATCTATGTCAATATATCTATATATTAATTTTAGATCAATTCGAGTGAAAATGCATCGATTCATAGGAAGAATGATATTTTCTTAATTAACAAAAAATAATTCACATTAATATAAGTACTTAATGTTTCTATATTTAATATTTAAATTATTCACATGTTATGTTTAATCATCTTTTTAGATTAGAGGGAAAATAAACATTACAAGTAATATTGCCTTTAGCAATTAATTTATCATTAATTTATCATTAATTTCTGCATTTTAATACTATTTTTACATATTTTTATGAAAAATCAAGAAAAACATTCGAACATTTATGAGCGATTGCGTAAATAATGAGCTAAGATTATACAAGATATACGTGGTGTAATGTGCTATCTAATGGTACAGATCATTCGACGTTCTACAGATGAAACAGATCTACTCAATATACCACGAGCGTTCTACTAAATTAACTTGTTAATGTACCTCGTAGTTCACTGTATACTTAAGAACCACATCACCTTAAGGGGTTTCAAATTAACTTGATAATATATTGGAGATAAATAAAGAATATGCAGTATTGAATGAACTTCCTGTATATTCAATTTACTCCAATATTTGGCGAACTCATATAGATGCATATTATGGTAAATCGTACACTTATTTTTTAGAGAGATTTTTATTCGATATATAAACGTATAAAATAAATGCAACATACCTATCAAAATCACTCTCACAAATATTACTTTTATAAATGTATCTTGGTATTTGTTATTATTTATGGCCTTTTTTTGTGATAAATAAACTTACGCAAATACAATAAGTCAACTGTTTCTCGAAAATTGAAAATTGATTGTATTGCCTACGTAATGGAATTAAGAAATTGCCAAAAATTGCTCAATTTGACTTTTGTGAAACTTGCATAGTAATAACTGAATAATGATTATTATTATAATTATTAATAGTGATTTTTATGGTTAATAATAATTCGTTCAATCAGTTATGTGATCAAAAATGAAATCGCGCTAATTGTAAATTTACCTGCAGGAAAGGTCAAACATATTTGATATACATCTTGCCTTACTTGATTGATTTTGACTAATCAAAAGAAATTATTATTCTCGTAAATAAAACAAATATTTGTAATACTGAAATTGAAGATGGCATATTCATTAGGACATGGAATTCGTTAAAGTTAATAGAATTGTTGATAAGCTTGGATGTAGTGGAAAGGTAACTGTTGTATTGGCATTTAATAAATGTTTTCGCGTGGAATAACTTGATATAGGCGTTTTGATTGTGTCACGAGAATCAGGAGTTGTTTATAGAGTGTCACTATGGAAAATTTAGTAGGACAAAGGCATCAGGGTAATCGTTGTCATTCCGCTTTCCATTTGCACAAAGCCTCTACCGCGCGGCCAATTGCCTCGTTGATAGATACTCTGCAACCTGCATCGAGGCTTTAACGACCTACTCGCTTGCCTCTTTTGATGCTTCATCAAGGATTCATTAAAACCCTTTCTACTTTAATCTCTCTCGTTGTCACTTGTGAATTTACTCGAAAACAATCTATGTCAATGTTCATCTTATTTCAATTACACAGTAGATACTAAAGCCTAAATTAAAACATAGAAAAATTCTGTATGTCTCTGTATTTTTGTAAGTTACAACTTTTATATTTTGTAAGTTTTATTTATAATGCGACTACAACCAAAGTAAGCGAAGCCTGATAAACTAGCTTTCTTGACATTAATTGGCTGCATTTAAGACACAGAATTTAATTAGTGTTTAAATTTATGATTCCATTTCTTTTGATTTTATTAAATAACTACAATATTAAGCTTTGAATATTAATTAGAAGTGACAAAAATAGAAGTTCGTCCCTTTCTGCTGATAATTAACAAGACATCGTAAATTTACAAGAATGCCTGACTGAATCTGAAAGGTACGAAATTAGAGGCTACTTTTATGGTAAAGATCATTTCTACATTACGTATCTGCAGAATTCACGCAACGTGTTTATGCATGGCGTGTACACTATTCAGCATACACGAAAGGTCCTCATTGGTATTCTCAGATTTCTTCTCAAGTCTGCTTTTTCGTCCAACAACTCTCTTCAGAAATATCGTAACAGGAAGTTTGACTTCCAAAATAACTTTACATGAATCTTTACAGTGTGCTGTTTAAATTTTGGCGACCTAATTTCTCAGCTTTTTGCATTTTCGAACATCTCGATTCAAGTGCTGAGAACTTTCAAAATTACAAATTCAAAAGTTTCTGTTTACGAACACGAACTCTTCGTACTACTAATCCTTTATAAACGCAATTTGGTTTGCTTGTGAAAGAAAGAAACTATATCTCATTAGAGACTTGCCCTTATATACCGGAATTTAAACGTTCATAATTCTTGCAAAGTAGCCATTTGGTGTTTAGTATAAAGGAACACTAATGAATGAATAAAATTAAATTTTTCAAGTCCATAAACATAAACCAAATGATTTATCCATTAAAATTCTATAATAAAAGCTATAAAATTCTAAAATTGTGTTGACACAAAATTGAAAAATCGTAAGAACCATTTCTATAACTTACAGTTTGGCAATTAATTAATATTATTAATTAATAATTTATTATAGAAAATAACTATCCTACTTTCAGTAATAGCATTTAATATCTAACTTAATTTCGTTGACAGGTTCAGAATTCGACGTAATTGTCGAAATTTATATGGTTGGTTGAGTATTCTAAGTACACTCGATTATACATCCGATAGATCCCTCTTTGTTCCAGTTTAACGGTTTAAGTTGCCATTAATCGAAAATTTCATCGCAATTAACGGCGTTGCACAGGCTTCATAGACGGAGATATGCCAGCTTGATAAGTTCATTAGCGAGGTATTCTATGGAGAGGGCACGGTATCTCAAGTGATCTTTTCATCCAACACTTCGTTCCAATGAATGACACCGTTATCTAGGGCTGTTAGTGATTGGATATTTCAAGTAGAGCTATGTCTTCTGCAAGCTTGTAAAGAATTTTGAAATTAATCTGTTCTAAATCATCCGTAATAAATATTAATTTTATCATCATTTCTATGAAGTAAAGCTTTGATTAGAAGTTAAGAAATTGGATTATTTGTAATAATATAAATGTTCCATAATAATATAAAGGCTCCGGTGTCCTTTCATCTCCGACATATATATATATATATATATATATATATATATATATGTATACGATGATATATAAAATATAAATATAAAAGAGCAATACAGAATTGTAAAACATACATCATCGTCTAAGTTTGTCCTGTAAAATATTTCTCCATCTGGAATCATTTCGAAGATACGTGTCTATCGAATCGCGTGACATAGGCCGTATGTCAAGCACGTTCAGGATATGCGATAGGGAACAAATAGATTTACCCGTTGTGACGATGAATCGGATCACAGGATTTCGTGAGCGAGACGTGCAAATTACGGAGCGACTGTCGGCGTTTCTAGCGTAAAGTTCAATTTTCTGTGGACGCTCAATAGCCTGGTTCCGCATTTACTCTATTTTCAGGGCTGGCTGGCGAAAGCCTCGAGTTTTTCCTTATCGTGAGCAATCACAATATCTCCTCAGGCGATGCGAGGCATCTCGTGCTTTGAGTACGTTCCACGGAATACTTCTCTTATTTCTATTTGCACACTTTGCGAGGATGCAGGAACAAGAATCCGTAACGCGACGCGAACCTTCCACACGAGCATAAAGTACCTCGCTGGCGTGCAACGTAAACCTATCGTAAAAACTTAATGCTTCCTGGCCATGTAACGTGGCTGATGCGCACTTTTCCGTATCGAGAAACCGTTTTTACTTTCACACGACGCGACGTATCTCCATTTTTCGCCGCCTCTTTATTTCTATGAGATTAAAGTTCCGACTAAAATTTGTTGACGTTTGTTTTAATACCATTAGCCGATCGTGTTATACCCAGATGATGTTAACGCCGTATTTTTTTTTTTTTTTTTTTCGAGATTGGTTGCTTTTAGAGGCTGATTTAATGCCCCTTAATGGCGCCATTGTTCAGATGAATTGAGTTGTTAGATTGTCAATGTGGAATGAAATTTGTTATTCTTTTTCCCTGTATTTGTAAAATTTGTTACAAGCTGAGTTGTTTTTTAATAATGAAATCGAAGAGTTTGCAACGATAAGGAAACTGTTACAATATTTACATCGTTATTGAAAAAGAAAAAATTGTAATAATGTAGGCTTCATATTCAATGATAGAAAAGTTTGTTACTAGGAATATTAGTTAACTGTGAATTTGTAGCATATTTGAGAAAAGTACTTGATTTTTAGTTCACTTATGTTAGTTAGTCCAAATTATCAGAAAATAGAGCTACCTCCTTATTGTAACAGCCTTATCACTGTGATATGTATAGTGATATGAACTTAATAATGTAGGAATTTGGTTGTGTCTGTTAATTAATGTATATCAGACGAACATTATTTGAGTTACATAAACCAAAGTATTTAAGTTATTCATATGTAAAAAATCAATTTTAGGTTTTATATTTATTAATCATTTTTATTAACCATTTACTTAATGTTTATTAATCATTTACACCGTAAACATTGTAAACTCACAAAGCATTAAGCCTTTGAGTTTAAACAATATACCTTATACTAGAACATTCTCTTTCTCTATTTTACAATTCCTTTTACTCAACCTAGACAAACGACTAACACACCCCTAAGGAATGTCCGATCACGTTCGACCAAAACTCTGAGTAACCTTATACTCTTTTACTCTCCAGTTTCCAGTAGTACACACAACCAGTCTTCTCTAGCACTCCCAACACACGAAACTCAGTCTCTTGTTATAAATATTTACATAAAACTGTTTCTCCCAATAGTATTGGTTAAAAATTGTCATGAAGGTTGATTAAATTGATGTGATAAAATGTGTCTGTTTCGTAGTGAGAGATGAAACTAATGGAATTTGTGTTAGGCGATAGGTTAACTAGTTTTTACGTATTTCCATTTCTATGTCATTCGTTTTGTTACGGTATTGTGTAGTTAATCACTCTGTGCGTTTTTTTGAATGGTTCTTCGATTATTTTTGTATGCTGTTGTGTAGTATGATTGACAAGCAACGAATACTTCGCTTATATTGTCGAGGGAGTTATCCTTCGAATAGATTAACTTGCCTTCCAATAAATATTCCAGGTTACTGTTATTTACAACGTTCATAGATAAATATCTTAAATATTATTTAGATCGTAGGAAATTTCACGACGTTTGGATAGTTTTAATATTTGCATTGAGAAAAAATTAGGAGGTGCTAAATAAGTTTTGGAAGTAAGAGAAAGAATGATGAGGAGAAGAATGAGATTAATGAAATTATATCTAACCCTTGTTAATTTAATATATTGTAATTATGTAAAAAATCGAAAGAACTATGAGATATTTGTATCTCCCATGAAGATTTTATAACATTTGTTCATCTTTAATAAAGTTGTGTGACAAAGACAACTATTTGATAAAATAGATACAGAAAATAAAACGACATGTATCGATCGTTAATCTTGTCATTATTTTATTTCTATGCATCAAAACAGTTTGATCGTATGAAAGTTGTGAGATCAGAAGCAAATCTTACAGATCAAAATTTCCGGTTACCATCATTAAAATTGTACAGCGAACCGCGTTGTACATCTTGGCGCGTAACTTACTGTTCATAATTGTTAAAACTTTAAAGAAAGTTATTTACCAGCTGGAGTCGGTTCTTCTCACGATCCATTAAAGTTCGTAATTAGTTCTGTTCGTAAGGAGTTTCTTTCCAGAATACTCGCGAGACTTCTGGCGAAAGTCTTTTAAGAAGACTTCGATATCCGGTTCGTGTATTGTTTTATTTACGAAAGCCAGGTGCGTTACATTCTCTAGTGCATCATTAAATCGACTCGTTTCCCCATGATTTATCACGTTGCGTTAATTGGAAGGAATGTTCTCCAGGTATTCCTCTGTTTCGCACGCAACACGGAAACCCTTTCGTGACCTACGAATAACAATGGTAATTCCAATATGTCGTCTTCAATGTAAAAGTCGTCGATATGGAAGAACATTCTTGGAAAACTGGGACGCGTCATAACGCAACAATCTGCTTTCCCTGATAGAGCGCTCGTGAAATCGTCTGCTTAAATTTCGAGTATAGGAAAGCCGCGATTATAGCTGATCCAAATGCACATTGCTTAATTGAATAACACAATCGACTGTATGATTAATGGGAATAGGATACTTCACAGAGAAAAGGAATGCAATATATATGTATGTATTGAGACTTTATTTTATTTTATTGCATTTTAATTTTATTCTAATTAATTCGATTTATTTTACATCTATTCTATTTAATTCTTAATTTGTAAGCTCTAAATACGTAGGTATTATTATTCTATTTATTCTATTTCGTTGAATTTTATTTCAGTTAGTATTATTTATTTTAGATTCACCCAAGTTGTAATTTTTATTGTATTTCGTCATTATTATTTTGCGAATTTAGTCGATTTATTTATTAGCTTGTTGATATTTGTTAAGGAAATAATATAACAAAATTTATGTGTTTATGATTGTATGTCAAACTTATTGGAATAAAGGCTTATTGGTCTAGATATCTGATTTAGGCCATGTGAAATGTGGGCTAAGGGTATCGTTTGAGCGAATGATAAATCGTTCGAATTTTTATCATAATGAAGATCACTTGGTATAGAAGGATAATTCTGATTAAATCGTTCGGAATATTTTTGCTAGGATTTAGGTTTATCTGGCAGTCTAAAAAATTTGTTTTTATGTCTATTGTACCATGTATTTGTAAGAGATTTTATATTATATTTTCCAATGAATTGTTTTTAAGGTACCACGAATCTATGAAATATTTAACTCTTCATTCACTATGTTCGATATTTTTATTTTATGTATAAAAAACTGCATTTTGTCTATATTTATCAATACTTTGTGATTATATTCATTCCATATAAAAGAACAGCTAACTTGCTTCAACTAACCGAAGAACAAACTTTTTTTAAAGATACTATAGACATAGAATGATTCAGAATCTTTCAATTAATAACCGTACAGTATAAATATAAGTGGCTGAAGATCTGGGTAGTTCAGAACGAAATAGAATTCATGCCAGTGACCCTAAATTTATAAATAACGAAGTGTGTGTGTAACCGAGTAGCGAGGTCAGCAAAGGAATAATTTATGTGCCTTCTGGGACACATTTTCAACATAGCACCAGAGGATACCGTACGTTCGATTATCGCAGAATTTTCGAACAGAATAATATTCCGCTGGAATCTTTAAACTACACAAAAATGTAAATTTGCATTTTCGTAATCCCTGTTGTCAAAAATCAGCTTGGGATTGAGTAACTTCGATTTTACTTCGAAATAATCAGATCCAATTGCGGATCTTTCGAGTATTTCTACATTTACACGCGCTGTGACGTTCCTTCAACATCTATTATTTACACATTTAGCCATATGTCGCATTGCATATCGATTTCAAGCGTTCCTTATCAGTATACAAATCAATTTTATAACCTTTGAATTATATTCTCTATGTTGTAGCACGCTTCATTGTTTGATTATTCTTGATTAGTACTTCCTTTTCCATCGACATCTGACAATTTTATGAAATTCGGAAAAATTGATTTAAGAAATTTTTCTTTCGGATCGTTTATCGTTTGACGAAATAATAATCAGGATACGATGGAACCTCCATCATTAAAACACCGATTAACGGAAGATTAATTATCAGAGCATCGATTGGTCGAAAATATGGAGTTGGTTCTTCCAACATTGGATAATAAGTATAGAAATTAGGGCAGATAACATTTCTATTCGAAAGTTTTTGTTTGTATTTGATATTAACGTTCATAAAATAGTTCAAAGATATGAGTTAGTTATGTCAGTATCCAAATAATGTGTGTTATAATTAATTTGAGTAATCCAGGTTCTATTACACATTATCTAATTTTTTCAATGATGTTACATTGATTTATGCATTATTTCACTTCTTGATCTTTAATAAAAAGTGAATGAAAAGCCGAGAAAACGAACAATGTCTTTCAGTGAGGCATTCCTTTAATTTCCGAATTCTTTAGCCTTAAATATTTCGAAAATGATCCTACATTCTTCTAAAAGCTTGTTGACTTTATAACACAGATTGAGATCCCCAACGAGAAAAACTAGAGAAACGAAAGGATTGTTAATTTGCAAAATTACCCGCCATCTTAGCAACCGGTACCACAAGCATGTATTTTATAGCTTCGCTGAAACGTCTAAGTGTTCTTAAGATCAGGACCTTCGTTATATTGCTCTTTTTGGACCCTCCATTCCTTTGCCTGTCATTTTTCTTCTCAATGAATTGTGACTCTGTCTAGGTAATAAATGGTCCACTTACTCCAAGGATATTTCCCTTCTATCGTCTTGTGTCGCGGAATTTTCATCGGCAATCGCAATCCAGGCATTGCCGCTTGCACAACGATAAATTCATCCCGAACACAAACCGCGAGATTTAATATTCCAAACATTTTACGTTCAATAATAATGTAATTGTCACGCGTAACAAGCGTCTTGCTAGCTCGAAATTTATTAAATTTCATAAGATAGATGCCATCTACATGCTTCATCAACTGTTTTCTAAAAATATTAGTTATGATATTTATATTAATTAGACTATTGCCTATACTAGATGAAAGAAGATGTAAGGCTTAGGATAGTCGCTGGCAAATTGAATTGTTTAGTTATTTTATCATAAATTTGTTATTTCATCTGCATCAAGTTGCTCTTCTGATGTAAGATATTAAATAAAGTAAAATTTGTTACAGTTTTCCAATAAATAGATATTTTAAACCACTAACGATTTACGTTGAATTAATACAACATTTCATTTGCAATATTTTTCAATCAATTTACACTCTCAAATTTTATTTTTTAACTTTATGACTATGAAAGGAAACTCTATGGATTTGTCTTATATTTGTTTCATCACTGTTTCTTCTACTTTGATTGTACGACTGAAGCTTTCTTGCAGACTACATTGTAAGTGTAAAAATTAGAAAATGTTGTTGTTTTATCACATAATATTCTACATACCAACGAGAACACGGTGAATTTTGACTATGTTAGTGGAAAAAATAAAAGATTTTCTAATGCATTTGGATTATTGTACACTTCAGATCGTGTAATAATCAAAACAAATCAAATTTCAAAAATAATTTTAAGTCGGAGATGCTTGTCTCTCTCCTAAACAAATTAATGTTCGGCACCTGCAGTGTTGTCTACAAGAAATCTTCAATTATCCTACGAAATTTTTAAAGAACTGACCTCTGAATGATTTAATACTTATTGCCTGTATTGTAAATTTACAAAAGTAAGTGTTTATAGTTTTGTTTTATGATATTAAAACGTGACAAATTACGCTAGTTTCATAAAATACTTATTATTTGTCACAGCCAGTCAAAGCGTTTTATGATCACTTTCCTAAAAACGTGGACGTTAGGTTGCCACGTGTCGTAAGAATAACCGAAGGGAGACTTTCCGCAATAAAGATACTGTTTTCTGATCGAACACACGAACACGATATCAGAAAATTTATTGCTAATAACTTCCCTTACGAGACTTGAGAACCTTCGCGCTCAAAATGCCATATACACGCCAATCAAAAAACCCAATATCCGCCATTTAGTATACCACCAACAAAAAGCAAACCATGTTAATAAAAGTCCAAATTCTGTTAGGATCAGCATATTTCAACGAGATTTGGACAACAATTCGCCCATACACTTCACATAACATCGATCATGCGCATTCATCGCTTCGTTGAGTTTTAAAATATAACGCAAAGATCACGAACAACCATCGGTTATGATACATTCGTTTTCAATCAGATTTGCACAATTAACTTTACACAACTTTTCATTCACAAAATTTTACACACATGACCCCGAAAAATTCAAAAGTTACTGAATACATAGCCTATAACTTTATCAAATCTTCAAAGAATCTATCTAAAATTGTAAAAAATAGTTATATCCTATTATACATATATTTTTCTAATTCTTAGAAATAATTACATCTTAGAAAACTCTCTGTGACCCGAAAAAACCAAGAGTTATCAAATTTAGCCTCGTACCAATACTGTGCCCCAATTCCCTTGAAATCACGTCCCTCGCAAAAATACTAAGATACCTGGGGCACTTAAATGTCGAGGTTTCATAATGGACAGCGATTGTGGCGCCCTATCGATATTCGATACGACATAGGGTCAGAAAAGTGGAAGGAAAGAGTGGAGAGGAGGAGTCACCAAAAACGAGACCCTAGTTGACGAAATGGAACTATACACCGATAACTATACCATGCTCCCTCATACTCATTGTCACCTTTGCCACCCGTAATCGTTTGTAATGGCGACATGGTAGGCCAATAGTCGCGTTTAACCTCCTGTCGTTTCACATCCCTATCGATCGTTTGGATTTATACGAAAGCAATTAATCGAGAGCACGAGGAACGAGCTATGTATCGATAGTATGGTTGGTAGTGCGGAGGAGGGAAGAAATTCGATGCTGGAGCTCGCGGGGCTTACGGACCAAACATTCCAGAGACGTTCAAACATACTGCAACGCCTGCTAGAGCCAATTGGTCTGAGTTGCTTGGACGGCAGCCAAGTACGCTATCCTGTCTGCAGACGCATATCTCGGAGTCTCGGCCAACGAAAGACAGAGATAGCTCAGGGACGGATAGATAAAGGGAAATCGGAAGTGGGGAAAGCCTCAACTAGGAAAGTACGAGAGCAGAAGGATCCCACTTTTCGGTACATCATCGGAAATGGGAGTAACCAGAGGCCACCAACTTTACTCGTTACTTTGCTCCGGCAAAAAGAGGATATATGCATCTCGCCTTAATGAATTGCCGTGAACATCTTGCCGAGAGTTCTTCGCAACTACGTTCGAAACTAGTTCCTCCTCCTTTACTGCTCTATTTTCATCGTTCCTCTTTTCGAGCGCTATAATGAGAAACTATACTAGCGCGGGCTTTGTATTATTAGGTCACTATCTTACGCGATACGAACTGCCAAGGATAGTTTCTTTCCCTTTCTTTCGCTTTCTTTTCCTTACCTAATTCATTGGAATTGAATTATTTCCTTCTCATTCTTGTATAAAATTGGATCCTCGTATCGATGCATCGGTAACGCAAGTCTCTCTATCGGAGAATTCCCGCAATATCCTTTATTGATACTAACAGTCACCTGGTTAACAGATATTGGTAGGATATTCGTGTTTATTATACGACCGTAACGTTTCAGTTACGTGAACCTTGCACAATACACGTGTTGCCTGTTCCTTTCCTTTCTTTTTCTACTAGCCCGCACAGCGTACACCTTCGTGAACGATCATTGAACGCTCTCTGTATCATCAGCAGTTCCAACCCTCTTTTTTCACACAATGGTGTTTCTTTCATATGTGAAATAGCTCCGGGAGATATTTCGTTTCGAGAATATCTAGTCAGCTCTGAGAAGAAAAAAAAAGTGAACAAGAAGAGAACGCATTTGCCAGGACTTGGTGGCACGTTTCCATGACAAGATTCGAAAATGACAGTCGCACATGCCGCCTCCATTATATCCTTTTAGAATTCGACCTATCCTTTGCTTTGTCTCGCGGGAACAGCGATGGCTTCAAAGCTGAGAACACTAGGTTTTTTCCTCCAATTCTCGTGACTTTTCTCTGTTACTGACTCTCTGGATTTTTATTTCTACTCTTGTCACTATGCCACGAAAGATGCCGTTATTGATGTATAGTCAAAGAAACGAAGCGGAGAAAGAGATGATTTTCTTCGACGATTTATCACGCACGCAGGAAGTCGCGTAGTAGGTATATCATAGTTGGAACGTTAACTGCTTCGAAAGCACGATGCACTTCTCTGAGCGTAACGACTTTTGGCAAGTGTACAACGAGTAAATTACGTCATTTTACTTAATTGGAATTTTTATTCTCCTTTGACGGTGTTCCGATTCAATTTGTCTTTAATTGTCACATATTTCATTTTACTCACTTATCGAAAGTATTACTTGAATTATTTCCGCTTGTGGAATGCCACGTACAAATTACATACAAATCACTCGACATTTTGATGTTCGTTATGAAGAATGGCAATTGAATTTTTCAGTGGTTTATCTTTGTTCATAAATCTAACGCGGTAGTGATATAGTGCCATTAATTGTGATTAACATTGTGTTGGTTCACTTTTCATTTGAAGTGATTGAACATTAATAGAGCAAAATTTTTAATAAAATGCATAAATATTTGCATTAAATTGATACCTTCCGTTTGCTCTTGTATGGTGAAATAATATTAGTTATTCAAGCTGCATAACATTAGTGAATAGTATTAATCATTATACATGTACATGTATAACACAAACCTAATTTTTATACGATAGAAATAAAATATTGCTATTATTTCACATATAAATTTGTTAAATTCAACGTCATTTAGATTAAAATTTATTCTTATACGTTTCGCAGAGAAATTGATGAATGTGAACTATACGAATTAATATTAATGAAGTGAAATTCGATAAAAAATAATTAAAAATTCCTATGGAATTGAAATTAAGTAATTGAATTTAGAGCTATTGAATTTCATAGTTTAGAAGTGATTGGATAGACAAAATTATTTCGAAATCTATGTATCATATTGATGGATTTGACCATTGCTACATCATTTGCAAAACATCATATTCGTGTGTCTCCATGTATGATTTCGTTTTGGTCGAGCGGTATGAATTACGTTACGCCGCGGTAGATTCAGCCTGCGAATGCATAGTTAGATTATAGCCATTGTATCAGTAATACATGGAGCAGAAATTATATATTCAACGATATTTTATAGTAAACCGTGTAAGTGACGTGTTTTGAAAATTAATGTCACGATACGTCAAATAGATAAATCGTATTTCGTGCCATATTAAACGCTTTTAAACACCCAGAGTACTCTATCAAATTTGATTGGTGTATAATGTTATTCAATGTACAACTATTTATTTGTGTCTGTGTTGGCATTATTGGTAAAATTAACACAATTTGTTTTTTAATTGTTAGTTGCTTATGAATTCTAGTTGAAGGTAAAATTATGTATTCGATTTATTAATAATCGAATACGACGACACACGAATGAACTATTTTATTCATTTTCTGTATTTAAAAACCTGTCTTTCCTTTATGTTTCTTCGATGTATGTATAGACATCTCACAATATTCTGGTTATAAAAATAGATTATCTTTGGTGCAATTTCAGTCGAAAATATGGAATAATATTTTCCCGCGTAAAAGTGCTTTATTTCCAAGAAAAACAGCTTTAAAAATCCTGTTTCGAAGATTCCGAAAAGATATACAATATTCGTAAAGAGTGCAAAGAGATCGCTGATGCCTCTTTAAAATAATTACATCTACAGTTTTGTGAATATTTTATGAAATTTAAATGTAAATTGTCTACGAATTAAAATATCAGTTATTCATGTAGATTGATTTTATCTCGAATAAATAGATTTTTTATTTTAAATTTTGATACCAATTAGTCCAATTAGGTATCAATTAGATATTTAGTAATATACCTTAATTGGTGGAATTCATTTGATGGCATATCATTCTTCTATATGGTCCTTAGCATTGTACTCTTAGACGACGGATATTGCAATGCTTGTCTTGTTCTTGATATACGAAACTTTGTTAACAACATGGAATTTCCTTTAGTTCGTGATGTCTCAGTCCACAATGTTGGTCCCTCCGGTTCTCTAGATTCTAGACTGACGCAATTAACTCCTAATTCATGAACTATTAAATTTATGTCATATCGTCACTTAAGACTGAAGAAACAATCTTCTAAAACGTTTCAACAATAGATGTAAGTGTTTTTCTACTATACGTAACAGATTAAATATCTCACTCTACATTCAGACCAGTCTAATTTAGTAGTAATCACATTTCGGGTTATTGATAATAATGAAATTTAATATTATAATATTTCTCAAATGATATAATGTCGTTGTTATTAGATTAGAGTACCAAAATGATACAAATAATGGAGATAATCAATATATTAAAACACCAAAATAAGAATGTATCTTATAATATATTTAATAACACGTAGAAAATAAGCAATATAGATACAACGGCATTGATCATTTAATAATTAAATTAATAATATTCTGCTCGAAATAGTGATAAAGATTTTATTAGAAGTAGAAGGAAATGAAAGAAGAATCTTTCTTTCATTCAAAATTTCACAAATCCTTTCTTCATTCATACCACGCGTTTATGTACATCTATGCACGTGTTAAAAAAGATCGATTATTACGCACGACGTACTTACGTGGGTAGGAAAGTCAAAGAAGCAGTATACCGTGTGACCTCATGCATTTTACAAGAAGATTATCAATCAAGGTTCGCTTGAACTGATAGAAAGCAATTTTCAGGGTGATGCTGGAAGCTGACATCAGCATCATCACCAACTTCTTCGTCAATATATCGTTAGATACGCAAGAAGATACGATACCGTGTGGAGGTTTAAATCATGTTCTCTTTCCGTGTAAAGGTTGCCAAGGGAGTAAACATCGTGAAGAAGGCTTAATGGCTATAACGATACTCTCGAGCACCTCGATTTAGTGCGGCCTTTCCCTACTTAATTAACAGATAATTAAGTCTGCCCTTCTCTGATGACCTTTCACTTTCCTTCTCACCACTTAATCGATTATACGTACGATCGATATTGTTACACAGCATTACTCATCTTTTTCTATACTCTTTATGAATTACGTATGTTAATGTATTAGTTTCCATTAAATGGCTTGTTTAAATTTTAAATTTTGAGTTTTGTAATTATCATTAGCTTCAACCATCTCTGAAGAACTACTATCATTAACTTCTTGTGAGGAAGAAATATAAAACGCTGATTTCCCTACATACTTTCAATTTGCATCACAATGTGTATTCAGAAGTTAATAATAATATCTTTGTTATGTTGATGGAAGAAGATCTTTTTTTTTATTATATGTCCTTTCATATTGAATAGTTTCTGAAATACAAAGAGCGTTTTTGCATTTTTTGTTTTAGAAATAACTTCTGTTTGATTCTATTCGATTCTTCAAAGATTGCATGATTATTAGATTATATTGTACACCGTAAGAAAGAACCTCTTTTTATATAAATATTTTACTTTCAAACTTATTAAAATTGTCTTAGTAAACAAAATTCTTTCCGTATTAAAATGTGTATGAAAGTTTTTATGAAATAGATGAAGAAATCAGATAGTAAAAATATTATTAAAAAAATATTATATATATTAAATATTTATGTTTACATAAAGGTGAAATATTAAAGTGTAAAATATCGGAATGTAAATAGTAAGCTTTCTGCATTTTTATTATTTTCGAAAGATACCTAAATCCTTAATTGCGAAAGTTTATTGCCATTCGTCATTTACCATTTCTTATTCCAAGTTTCGCTACGCATGGACCATGTTTCCTATTTCCAGAAAAGAAGATTAAGTCTTCGAGAATAGAATTCTCTCTGACAGCAGCGTTATTGGAAAGTGTATACTTCGTCAAACTTTGTAAATTTAACGTATTAACGTTTCCTCGTTGAAGTCCTACTTCATAAACTCTTTTTCTGAATTGATAACGAGTAGAAATGGAACTGGTCATCCTTCATCCTGCCTTTCTTTTACTGCATTATTTAATCCATTGAATATTAAGAAAATATGAAAACATATGCCTAATCATTAATCATATAATCATATAATTGATAGAAACATATTATCAAAAGTAAGGAAAGTTTTTAGTATATGTGAATCTAAAACTAATTCTACTAATTGTTATCTATTAATTATTAAATACTGATATATTAATATCTACTAATTAAAGTATATACTACGTTTATGAATCGACCAAATTGTATAACTGTATAAATATTAATAACCAAATAATAAAATCAATAAAAATCAATTTATATCTTCAGAATACTGTCTAAATTTTTCCTGAAGAAGTCAATAAATACTAATGTATCGGAAAATGTATTGAATACAGGTCACTTAGAAACTTGTACAAAATTCAAGATACTATTGATAATGTGCTGATGCTGTTAATGATGTGCTGAGCTAATAGATATACGAATATTCTCTAAGAAATATTCTTTCTTCCATAAAAATTTGAAAGTTATGTTATAAATTATACAATTATACTAAATTATTAATTACACAATCCACTATCTTATTTAAGAATCCACTATTTTTCACAATTATACATGCAATAACTAACTATAATACGAGTTGAATGCAAATTTTCACGATGCTTATCCTATAAATTTTAACATCTTATTATATCACAACCAATGAGCCAATGCCAATGAGATGCGTCTCCAATAACCTACTTCCTCACTATGTCTAAACATGTAATATCATTACGTAAAATATTTTGTATAAGATAATTTCCCTAGTTAATTTTACGCTGAATATTCGACTGCCCAACTGCCAAAGGTAAAATCGCTGGTCAATATAACATCGATCGAGCGGTCAATGGCAAATGATTGTGCTCGCGATTCAATACGTTCAATCTAAAATTCAATCAACATTCCTTTAACCACCTTTTCAAAAAAGAAAAAGAAAAAATGGCGGCAGATTAGAAACAAAGGAATCCATCGAGTCTTTGTCACGGAGCCACGACGCTCCAATAACGATTGTTTATCGAGGCAATAATCGATGCATTCAGCCGATTCAGGCCTGGCCAGTCTAGACCTTCGCGTTTCATAATAACCTACATTAAGCTGATTTACGCAATCGGAAGCCGAAAAAGGAAGCCGGTTTCACTGATTTTAATCGGATTAATGGCCGACCCAAATCCATTCCCAGTGATCCATTCCGGTTGAAAGTATCGCCGCACACGGAATCGTTTTCCCGCTTCCATAGCAATATTGTATCCACGCATCAGTTGCTCTTTCCAAACGGAAATGAACGATCAGGCGTGCACGATTCCACGTATTATAACGTCCTCTTGACTTCTGTCAAAAACAACGTATCTGCTTCTGTGCATCGTTATTCGTCGATAATTTTTGGCCGTCCATGTGCCCGAGTTTTCATTTCACTCGCTCTTTTTTTCAGCACTCGCGTATCGTCTTCCTTTTTAAGAGCCGATGTCATATCGTTGCGTTGGTTTTGTAGAAGAACGACATAGCTACGAAAAGCTAAATTTTTCAAAAATCGGTTTGAAGTAGAAAATTGACATACAGTAGCTACTAAAAGGTACATAATTGGCACATTTTCCAATGAAACTTTTTATCAAGTTTTGTATTTCATTTTCACACTATCGAATTTTTGCAATTACATAAAAATACTGTTAAAGATACAAAATTCGATACACTCATACATTTTATTTGTGATACTTCGGGTTTCAAGTACAAGTTACTAGTACGTTGCGTTTTGTTCTGACAAAACTTTTGTTCGGTGAACATTTCAGTTCGTTTCTTCAGAGCAAATCTGGAAATGAGGGTTTCGGGTCTCAGTAACGCTATTTGTATTCTTGCCGTGTACATAGTTCGACAATCAGATACAGGAAATGTGGGAACAAAGGGAACGACGTACCAACAACGCGATTGAAACTCGGAAAATCACTATTCATCGTGAAAGTGTAACATCTGAAAAAGTAAAAAATTATTAATAATTTCAGCAAATGCGCCGTGATTTATTTCCATTTCCAAAATTGATAAGTATTCTTGCATCGTAGCTAAATATGACGCATCTAGCTCCAGTAAAAAAAAATCTTTCCCTCTGGGAAAATACCGAGTTTTCAATATTCAGAGAAAAACGAGTTAGCTTGCTGCTTCTATATTTCATTCTGTTGCGCAATCAAATAAATTGATGCATTTGCGAATATTACAGTTATGCGATTCGATGTACAAATACATTTCAATCCATTGAGATCCGTGTGCGAAGAACATTAAAAATTAACGATACATTTTAAGTCGTTATGTCACCTGTGATGCGAATTTTTATTGAAAACAGTTAGTTAACTCAGACCTGACGTCATCAATTGAATTACGCTAAATGTGATTCAGTCTGCTGAAGAAGATACATTTTAACTTTTCCTATCGTAGGGATACTAGGATTTCTATTTAATTGTGTTAATAAGATTCGTGTAAACGCTCTTGATCGATACATAATGTCCAACACTGAATAACTTGTCGAAGAATGATACTTTTTCACGGATTATACGTTGTTATATTTATTTTTCTTTGAATTATTACGTTAAATTAAATCCAGTAAAAATACTGTTTATCCAAATCCAGAGAAACTTCAATATTTAGCAGAAGTTATCATTTTACAAAGTAATTAACTTCAAGCTTATACCAAATAGTCCTCTGTCGATCTTATGAAATAAATAGCATAATCTAATGTTCTGGGAATGAGAGGATTCTCGTGTAAGACGAGAGTGTTTGGAACACGAAAATGGACGTGAGAAGAACATGCTGTTGGTCTAGGATGATGGATATACGAAAGAAGAATGTTCGGACCAAAGTATTTGATATCATCGTGAGACTAAAGTGTGCGTGGTCGCTCAAGATTTTTGGAGAATATGACGGGAATGCTTCCTTGGGACAAACGTACAACTCGGAGTGTATTACAAACGTATTTGAACTGACGAGAGTGAAAAAGGCAGAGAAATAGACACAATGTACTGCCAGAAGTACATGGCGAATTCAGTTAAGTTGGTATCGCGAGTTAAAACGTTGATAGAAAATAATTTCGACAATTTTTGGACGGTTAAACAAAATTCGTTATCAATTATGGTTTAGACGTATATATAATACATGGTGTTCCATCGTTGTTTTGAGCGAAATAGAAAAATGTGATTTTTCCCTTGATTCACTGATCTACTAGAGTATCTCTAACGTAAAATTAAATTATTTATTGCTTGAGAAATAATCCTCTAACACTTTTGTACTCGAATTTATTTCACTAGCTTACTATCTAGAATCACATCTCCCTAAATATCGCTCATTTTTTTCAACACTCTGTATACTTATCACGTAACAAAAGCACGGTAAATTACACTTTATTCCATAATTCTGTCGTAGCGCGTTCGTGTCAAAGGTTGCCTTTTGATTTTCTTCTGATATATTCAAAATGAATTTATTTCGTTTTTATCGCGGATTTTACGTGCACGTGCTTCACCATGTTGTCGCAAGAGACATCAAAGAGCACGGGAAGCATTCTATTCCATACAGGAAACAAATCATTCCTTTGTTTGATGTTTCTCTATTTTTAAATCTCTCCGAATGCATTTCTGTATCAAACGCGTGGAAGAATGTTTCTTAGGAAAGTTCGAGGAAAAATGCTGTGCATTAAGGTTATAAAATTGTTGTTACGTTACATGAATTACTGGCACAAGGTAGGCTATCATGCATCTTTCTCGCTTTACTCTGCGATATCGCGTATGATTTTATACGATATTTTATACGATATTTTAATACGTTTCTCACTGAACGTGAATATTTGATAAATACGATAAAATGAGATGTATGACCTAAGTAGTTAAATAATGAAGTGAACGAGTGTTTACACGATAAAATATTTCACGAAGTTGATGAATTGAATTGTTTTTCATTCATGTCCATACCTTCGATTAAAACACATTTAATTAATTATTAACTATGTATATATAAATGCGTAGCAAAAGTACTTGAAAACTTTATTATTAGACAGTTGTGTTATATTCTCATATAAATAAATAAATATCTCGCTTTCTTAATATCCTTAATTGTTTTAATGGAATGATTACAAAAAAATTTAATTTCAGATTTCTTTCATTTGTATATAATCATTATGTATTTAATCTGCGATTAAAAATTTGATCAACTTACATTAAAAAGTAGCGTTTATACAGATAATTGTAGTGATAATAAAATAATTCAATAAGATAATGATATGAAAGTAACATAGTAGATGAATTTTTTTAAGTTTATGAGGATAAAACACAACCTTTTAATTTTAGTAGATATATATAGGGACTTTAACAAGTGTCCATGAATTATTTGCAAATAGCATATTTGAACACGAAAATCATACATGCCACTTCTAATTCCGTTATATACAAATTAACATAGGCGTTAAATGGTACAGTGTTTTCCTTAATACAATTCCGTTGTTCTTTCGCAATAAGAAATATTACTAGTGGACACGCATATTGAAGCTTTCAACGGAGATGATCGATTACACGTTCATCATTCTTCTCGAGAATAATGTCAATCCTGGCTATCTAAACTAATATGCCACGTTGTTTGGAAGTAAAATGGATCGCTCCCAATTTAAATTGTTCATGCTTTTATTCCTGTCACATAAACTACGCAAAATTGTTGAGTTTCACTTCTGTACGTTACAAAATGTTAAAAAATTTAAAGCTACAAAAAAAAGGGTGGTAAAAACGACGATGCGTTACATATTCCTTTTTATTTTTAAACTGCATAACAATATTCTGAACTTTAAAAGTTAAGTTCTCCCAGCACATGTTTATTTTTGATACATAATATTTTCAATGAATGAAATTTTAGTACGATATTTTGGTTTGAAAAATGTGAAAATTCCTTTTAATGTGAGATGTTTACAGCCAAGTTTCTTTATTTGAAATTTTCCTCGCATCAAAGCTCAAACGTAAATATAAAGTAATACGAAACTAGCCTGTTCTAAAAACGAATGAAAAACCAGTGGGTGGATAAATTAACTTTATTTTTCATCGTTACGTTGCATCGAACGGCTGCATTAATTGCTTCCACATCAATCAACGCACTCGTCTAACAAACAGTACGGTTTTCCCGAAAATCAATTTTAGAAATGATGCTTTGGTTCACGTGAACGAGAATTGGCGTGTAATCGTGTATAAGGTATTGTTTTGATTGGTAACACGAATATTTCTTCATAACGACAAGAAATAAATAGCCAATCACATCACATTGTTTTTCGCTGTTATTGTCAACTTTTATGTTTTTTTCGATTTTGTGTCCAGTAAAAAAGTTCTATCGAATAGCTGATGATAAAGCTGTTAACAACACAATCTCATTCAATTTCAATCCCCAAAATTTAATTTCGTAAAAACATAATACAAATATAACAAATACGGATCTGCAGAATGGAATTATCATCGACACAATTAAAACAAATCATCATATACAATTAATTAAATTCATTTATAAATAATGATTTCATAGATCAGTTGTACTTCCTATTTTCTTAAAATGTGGAGAAAATTTATAATAAACCCAAAAAATCGTTGTAAAAGGCTTTAACATTTATGAAAAAGAAATTTCGTTCTTCTTGCGTAGTAGGTCTATTGAATAATATACTTCTAATACAATTTTATGAAAGTAAAACATATCTGTAGACAAAATCGTAAAACAAAAGAATATCAAATATTTGAACTATTCGTTATGATTCTTAACTAGAATACAAGTTTACGTACAATTTTCATGTACAATATGGTTTGTTGCACAGTTGCACCGTAAAATAGTAGCTTAGGTGCACCTGAATTTCTTCAATATTATTATTGCCAACGATAAGCAATATATATTTTTAATAAATGCGTAAATTTAATTCGCTCGCGTCTTCTCAACGATCTAAATTTATAATAAAACTAAAATATCTCGTGTAGATCAGCAATTTTCACTGTCAATTTTAGAAAGTTATTTACGAACCAAGTAACTGCACTCTTTTATAAACTTCTCTCTTTATGCCGTTTCAAAGACAGCAATCGAGAGACAGTACCCCTAGCCACGTTCTCTGTATCGCTTCACCCAAGTAATTTCGCGAGCTGCTGAATAAGCGGACTTTGATACAATTTCGATCATGGCCGGTATTTTCATGAATTTTTAAAACAATCTCCAATTATCTTTCACAACCTACTTACTTGAAATATATTATTTTTTTCCACCGATATCTGCAAATCTTGTTATTTCTTCTCCACTTATTCGTAACACTTTAAGAAATATTCTACACATCTTCGATTCCGTGCACAATCTCGTTCATAAATATTAGTGTATTTGGGAAAAGTTCTTAGATCTTTATCTCGTATAAATGTAAAATTCTGGTCGATTGATCATTTTCCCACTAATTTGGAAGGACTATTATATCTCGTATGAAGTCCGAGGTTGTGTCGTAATACTTATCAATTATAAGTAAATATATATTTCGTACGAATGCAAAATTCTGGTCGTTTTATCGTTTCTCCGCCAACATGCGGACATTACATCAATTATGATATCTCGCATGAAGTTCCAGGATATATCCTGATATTTATAAACGCGCATGTAATCGCTATAGTAGCTATGTAAAGCGAGTGGCAGTACGAAAACCAGGATAACGATCGAGCAATTGCTCGAGGGATCATTGAACATAGAAACGCGTCAATAGGGCGGAAACGGATTCCTAACGTTGCGGAAACATCGACGTCAATGCGCGGGAGAGGGCGGAAGACAGTGGCATTGGCAGGAATCGTGCCGTGAGAAATATTCAACCCAGCGCGTAGCGAGAGCCAGAGCATGCTCTGACTGGTGAAGGGATGGCGAGGGACGTTTTCGATAAAAGGTAATTCAATTCAGTGGTTCGGCTTAACCTGAGCCTAACCCGCCGTGAATTCTGCGCTACCGTTGCCGGGGCAATCACAGAGAGCTGCGGCGACTGACGAAAAGTCAACGGTCACAATTCAGCGCGGACCTGCGTCATCCCTTCTTTTTTTCTCTCTTTCTCTTCTTTTACGTCCTGATTCCCGGTTTATCGCCAGCATGTGACGAGCGGACACGAAACGAGACGGCGCGGTGGCGGGTGACGCATTTATCGATTCGTCTATCGCTTTAATTTCACGTCCCTTCTCACTGACAAGAAACCGAACGGGCGTACATCCGATTGAGACTGACTGGACCGAATGCATTAAATTTATATAGGGCGTCTCTATAATCGCAGTATAAATGGTTAGGGGATTTCTATGTGGAAAAATAAGTCGGAAGTAAGTGGAATAAAGTTTTTGCCTATGAAGCTCTGAAGTTTTCGAAAAAAATGATTTTTAAGTTTGCATTTATCGATCCAGACCTGGTAGTTCGGTAGTTAGTTAGCAAGTTGTATTTTTTGAGATAAATTATCATTCATAAGTCACGAGACTTTTAATATACTTAGAATAGGTATAAATAGGCGTCGTAATTTTAAAGTTAAGTTGACATTTAATAGATAATTACGTGTACTATAAAAAAAATTAAATTTCACTACTAAGATTATGTCTTGTGATAAAAGCACTATTTAACTGAGATTGGCATTATGACAATCTTCCTGTACTATCGCTGATATTATCTTTTTCGTTATAATACAATTACAGAGATACCTTGCGTATATTGAGAAAAGCAGTTCTGAAATGAATGCACGTCGAACTTAACTGGGAACGAAGTGTGCGTTTGACGTGTTCGTTAACGCTGTACCGAGACGTTTTGCTGCAACCACGGAACTGGAGAATCTTCTGTTCGTCAACTTTGTTGGATTTTATTTCAGAAGCTGGTCTATTATGCCTGGCAACCAACTATTTTTGTAGTTTTGTAGTTGGCAGTGAATTTTGTCGAGAAACTCTGAAAACGTGTCCCAGGAAAAAGCGAATCTTCAAGTTTCTCGCAGAGCATGAAACAGGAAGTGTTCCTATTTTTCCTCCAGCAATTCCATAAATGAGAATGTACTCTGCTTTTTCTTATTTCTTGGCGAATTTTGGAAAGTTCTTCTCGCGAATCCGCGTGTGGTCACGTTTGTTTTTGCCAGTCGAACTTCTTCTTTCCCATTGTCGACGTCATACTTGCCAGAGTACTTGACGACGCCTTAAAACTAACAGTTTCCTTTGAAAATCGAGTATAAGCCATGACATCGATGATAAATGTTGGAGGAATTACCGAATGAGGTACAGCTGAATTTATTTATTTATTTTTGTAATGCAGAAGATAAAATAGTTATAATAATAATATTTTATGTTAACATTTGGTTTCACAAATACATGTAGGTAAAAATGAGCTATATGTTAATTCGTTTAAATTATTATACGTTATTATTTTTCATGTTCTAAAAAGAGGTATACAATTTTAACCGTAGCTAACGATAAACGTAGAAGATGAAATAGACTTCTAATTTTGTTCAGTGTTGCATGAAACAATATTTCATACATAGATACATATATTCATGTAGTTCCCAGTTTCATGAAAAATATCATGAAACTTTATATAGGGCGTTAACGTTGCCTACACGCTGTCGTACATACATGGTATACCTTTACGACGACATATATGTAGTGACGTTGAGCGTCAATGAAACGCCCTTACATTGTCCAGCAATGAGGATACTAAAAGAATGTAACTGTGTACACGTGAATGAGAGTGTCAAGAGCTAAAATTACCTTACACGTAACGAGCGTGTAGGCAAAATAATGTAAAGTAAAAGGCCTCGTAGCAAGCCTTCTTCTCTTGACCTTCTTAACGACATTTTTCTGTGATAAATATGAACGAAATATCAAGTAGTTTTTACATTATATAATAGGTATATGTATTGTATTATTCTAAATTCCATAATTATTTTTTCTTTCTACTTTTTCTCTCGGTTGAATTTTATACGAGACACTCTGTACGTATAATTTTTATACAAGAGTAATTTATGTATTTGTCGAACAAAACGTTTAGATTTGACAAATAGAACAATGGGCGAACGTCAAGAACAAGCAAGAAGCGAAAAAGCTACTCGTCAACAGAGCAAGTTTTATCGATTTCGTCAGGAAGGAAGAGCACGTCCTCTCCCTCAGTGAGTTGTTCTGTTATCAATAGAATTTTCATTGAGCCCCGTGTAACCGTACAGAGAGTCCTTCATCCTCTTCTCGCGCAATTCTCTTATCGGAAACGTTTCAGTCAGGTGTCCCGATCGATAAAAAACGAAGTTAGCTGGCTCTTAAGGATGCTTCAGCGCCCGAAATCGATTCGTTTCACCTTGAAATGTGTTGCCAAGCACCAGAACTCTGATAAGCGCGTGATTTCCGTTTTATTAATTTAACAAATGATTTTCATTTTTCGAATTCACGTAAGTTTTTTGTCGATAAAATATTTAGTTCGTGATAATAACAAATAGAAGTTTCTGTTTCAAATATTAGCAGAAATATATTTTTAAATAAATAAATATATATTTATATATTTTACATATTTACGTTAATATACGAATTATTTTCATGATTAAATCCACACGCCGTTTAAAAACTGCATAAAATAATTAAAATGTAATGTCATGTAATAACAAAGATTATATCACAATTATTCATTAAGCTTTAATTATTTTCAATCATTTTGTTCGTTTGTAATTCAAAATTCTTTAATCATTCTATACGACAGCACAGTTGATGCTTATCTTCTCGAATCAATCTTCATCTGGGATTAAATAAGTTTTACGGTGAAAATCTACAGTTCTTTACAGATTTCCTTGAAAGTTTGACATCTGTAGATCGCGCGAAGAGAAAAATAGGAATGATTAATTACTCATGAATTCGAAATGT
This sequence comes from Bombus vosnesenskii, assembly GCF_011952255.1. NCBI lineage: Eukaryota > Metazoa > Arthropoda > Insecta > Hymenoptera > Apidae > Bombus > Bombus vosnesenskii. The sequence continues at coordinate 2,122,946 of NW_022882923.1, forward strand.
GGCTTCTGAAAGATCATTTATTAACGTGTATCATCCTTTCTCGCGAGGAATATTATTATATCGTCCCTTTCCCCATCCAGATGATAGTTTCAGTTCCAATTTCTCTTCTGTTAAATTTTCATGGCATTCATCCGTAGGCTAACAATATCTAATGTGTCGACGCGCATGCTAGAGTAATTTCACAGATTCACGATGTCACAAGCAGATACAAACCGGCTGCATTTTTTCCTTATTTAGATTTCCGGCCCCGTTCACAACAGCATTTCCTAGCTTTACTGACGCAACCAAACATGGATTTCTCGGTCTTTATGCTGCTCCTTACAGCCAGAGAAAACTTCCTCTCCCTCTTTGTCTCATCCATTTTTCTTCCGAAAGAAGTTATGAATTTACGAAACAGATTTCACGTTGTTCAGCTCCTTTTTCCTTGCATCATATTTCGTTGGAATTTCGTAACACTTGTTTCTATTGTAGTATCTTTCTTAAGATTATTTTTCTTTTCTTTCTTAGCTATATATAATAATGTGCAAAAACATGGTTGCTAATTAAAATGTATCTGTGTTGAGAAGAGATCTGCAGCGATAATAAATATTTTTAAAGTGCTTTTCCTTCGTCATGAATTCAAAGTAATATTAGGTTTTTCTAATAGAAAAATATGTATAATAATTTTTGACATATTCGACGGTGTTAATTAGAAGTTACTTATTAACAATTTGTATGTTATAGTTTGATCGATCGAATTGTGCTAATTTTTACAATGTGTAAAGTTAATAATAGTAACTTCAAAAATATATATCGCGTAATATAACGAAAATCCGCAGTGTTAATATATGGTGTATCGAAGTTATTGCTGTTTGTTCTTAATAACTGGCAACAGCTTCTACAATCTCTAGTTGGAAACTAACAGTTTTAAGTGGAATTTCAAATCACTGTTGCTAACACTATACGGAACACATAAGACAATTAACTATTTCAGTGCCAATCCTACTCATGCAACTTCAACCAACAACTTGGAAACTAATACCTTGTACATAATAGAGTAGTCGTTGTAGTAGAGTAAGTTATTCATTTTTGTAAAATTAATTAGCTTTGCTTTTTTGCATATCACAAAGTATATAGTTAATAAAACGCAATTATTTACTATAATAAGAATAGGATATTTTTTAGTCATGTTAATTTTATAGACGATTCTCATAATTATGGCGATTTTAGATACTTAGATACTTTCTGGCGATTTTATGCAAGTAGACCATTCGAAGCAGTTGGTAACTTTCTTGACATCTGAACATAATTTCATGAAAGTGTTTATGACTTGATACATATTTCAAATATAGGGTTTTGTACTATATATTCATTCTGAAATTGTAAACGCGAAGTCACGTTTTTTAATGACTCCTTATCAGCACGTAAATAACTTTTAGTTCTGGATGTTAAATGAGTATTAAGTTTTTATGGTAAAACATAAACTTCAATGCAGAAGTAACCAAAGTAAAAATACGAATGATTAAGGTTCGAAGTTTCAAAATGTCCTCGATAATAAAAGCCATAAACTCGTAAGTTTTTATTATTTACAGTGTGACGGTTTAGCGTAAGACATTGAAATCTTTTTTTCAAATATCATCTTCGGCGTTCTTACGTAAAAGAAAAGGTTCTTCCGCAAAAAAAAAAGGTTTTCAGTGATTTTTATGTGAATCTTAAATGTGAAACAGATTATATCAACAAGGAAAATATATACACAATTCTTTTAATCTTGAATATAACAAAGAAATAACAATCGTGTCATAAATCGATTTTCTATTATTATTTAATTATGCTATTTAGTTTCTAACGAAGTTGGTGGAAGATACCGCGATATGTTATCAATCAGTATCTATTAATATCTGTGTATATCAAAGAAAAATATGTTTCCACCATTTATTTAGATGTATTTCTAATTAAACGTTAAACTGGAAAATATGTATTTAGTTTACTCTGATTATGCATATATCCTGTAATCGTAAGTTGGAAATCTGTAAAACTTTGTATGTTTTCCTATAATACAATTTATATTTGTCATAGATTTGAACGATTCGATGCTTCAGAGCATAAATAAACATCTGCTTCGTGTAATTTATTTATTAAAACATAGTCTATATAATATAATATGATATATTACAGAATTTTATTTTATTTATTATTTTAAAATATTCATATTATTCGACATTTTATATTACAACCGTTCATCCTATCTGAAATGTTACTTAACAAAAAATAATACGTATTATTACTTGAAAAAATCATATATTCTCTAAAATATATAAAACGTAATCGTGGAAGGGTGCATTCAAGTCATTCAGCGAGTGATTTTGAATGGAAAACTTCATTCGGCTGAATCTGAGGTGACATAAGAAATAGGTCACGTTTTATGCGACGTATTTGCGTTTAATATACTCGGCAACGAATTTTTGCACATAGTCCTTGTAAGTCGATTGCCCGAGGCCTTCGCTTTGCCGCGATGATCAAGCGGTTTCAATCCCAACTCACCCCGGATGTCATTATGCTTTATTTACGACTTGGTAACAATATATGGAGGTGGAAACTGGGTAGCGACTGCTAGGTATATATACTTATCTCCATCCTCTCCTGATGCGGCTTTGTTTCAATTAGACGAGTCTTGTATCGCTTCTCGTAGTTTGTTACATAGTTCTCTGCTTATCCTGATTAAATATATTAATTAGAATTTCGGATAGTGACGATTGAATTTCACCTATTGAATTTATGATCAATCGCTGGACGAAGAAACATGATTGGAAATTTCTATTCCCATTAAGATTTTATAAATTTCTTTTAATACTTCTTGTCAGAAATCATGGAATAGTTAATGTATTATGTAAGTGGAGAAATTAATTTCTTTATTTGGAGCTCTCTTTAAATAGGTTCATCGTTTATTTATCGATTTTACTTTTAAGGTTTTTAATTAATAATTTTAATTGAATAACAAATTGAGTTCTCAATTGAAAAGCGAATATGACGCGACCAGCATGCATATTGATGCCTTCTGAGGAAAAAGTATTATGTCATTAATGTAAAAGTTGTGATCGGTATTTTAAGATTTCAGAATAGTACGAAAATATAAAAATTTAAAATAGATTTAAGTAACAATAATAGTACAATGCAGCATTGCACTGACAATTAGTAAATCATACTTGGATATTTTTTACGCCGCTATTTCTATTAATACTTTAAGTATTAAAGCTTAACTTATACGAATAATCGTTTAGGTATCGATCATTTTCAATGTATCCCTGACCATTCATGGTGTACTTAGGTTTTGTCAGAAGCCAAGCAACTGTAGTTCTTTAGAGAAAATAAGCACAGAGGAATTGCTCGGAGATTGTAAATTGCTTTCGAAGTCTTTCATTAGCTCATTATACTAGCTTATCGTAAACTCTTTGAATTCCATGAGAAATTGCAGGAAGTTCGAATCCTGCTTTCGATCTAATCTAACTCACATCAATTCAAAGATATGTATCGAAAATCTATAAATTCGATTTGCAAGGCTACACATTCATTTTTCCTCAAATTCCAAATAAGAAAATACAGCCATATAAATGGGATTAGTTTTCAACTAATTAATTTTAGATGTACATAGGTCGGATTAAGAAACCTTTTCTTATTTCTTTGGTATAATATGAATATGAGCAGACTAAATTGTTGTGTAAAATTTCAATCCTCGCTTTCTGAGAAGAGAATGATCTTGACCCAGTGATCGCAGAGAGATCGATGTTTCAGGGTCGAACCCCACTTTTCCTGTAGTATTTCGACTCTACAAAGAAGATTTAAGTTGCAATAGGCTTCCTTTTTTCAGAACATTTTAGAGAGAGGTTATAGGTTTCTTTTAATAGAACTTTCATTTTCCTCGTGCTCTGCGAATGTTCTTTTTCGTTTCTCGCTTATTTGTTTATTTAGATATATTTGTAATATAATTATTATTTTAGAGTATTGAGAATTTCACTTGCATTATTTGCAACGTCATTACAATTCGCTAGAACTTTTTCGAATTTATTAGATTGCTATACTTCTATATCTCGTGCACATGTAGTGCATATTTTTAATAGAACTATAATTGCAAAAAATAGCGTGTTTTATTGAATTGTGAATTTATTCGTAATATACGAATTTAACATAATTTTTAATATAACATAACATACGAATTTAATTTAATTTAGTTCAATATAATTATATAGTTAATACATTCAACATAAAAATATTTCTTTGTCTTATGTTATAGTTGTGTAAAATTCATTGTATATTCGTTCACTATCTGTAACATAACTTTTTAATGTACGTAAGTATGGCGATTGAATTTTAAAGATTCCTTCTCACGTAACATTAGGCTCCATAAATAAATGTCAATCGTAATTCATGATCGAAGTAATAACGTCGAAGTGGAGCTCTTCGTCAGTAATTTCACTCTCGAAACTTGTCTCATAACAACCGTGCTTTATATGCTATCATAGTGAAGCTAGTTACAGAGATCTGCATTCTCGGTTTCTGACGCCCTGGCCCTACTAAGATTAGTTCTTTGCGAAGTTCGGTTATTGGTTCAGTTGTTGGTTCGGTTGTTGGTTCGGTTGTCTATTTAGGGCAAGTTAAAGAGGTATTTCTATTCTTATTTTCGAATCTTGTTACTTACACTTTAAATACTTATTTTCATCATTCATTTTACTTTAATAGAATTGAAGTTACTATATAGTACAGTATGTTTGCATTCTGAAATCTACCACAGATTAATGAATTTTTGGAAGCATCTTGAAATTGAAATTTTATAAAATATATAAACTTATTTGACTTTTACTCCTTAGGAATTATAAATAAAAATATTATTTTAATTTATTATACATGTACATCTACATCCGAAAATTTCAACTTGCAAATACAAAGTTCCTCGCAATTTCAAAATTACGTAAATTTGCCATACTTTCAGAAACGAAACATTTCTACTCGCAGTTAACAGCGGTTATAGTACCATCTACCAAAAAGCAATAGTTCCTCCAAGTTCCGTTTGGTCTTGTAATTATTCGACACCTCTGAACTCAAGTCGTCGTATTCGTTAGTGCACAAATAAGTGATGATTTGTTTAACAAAAGTAGTTACCATAGGAGCTTACTGGTGTCGGTGTACTCCATACAATCTCCCTTTGTCTGTATTTCTTTTTTTTTCTTTTTTTTTTTTGTTTCTCATTTTATTTCAGTTTCTTCACGTTTCCACTATATATATTCTTACCCTAAAATCGAAGAACCTCGAACATTTTGAAGAAACAGGGAACGAGTTTTCCAGGCAGTAAAGCGATAACTTTTCATTTTCTCCGACGCTTAACGAATTCGTGGCTGAGTGCCTTTCAATCTAGACGCGAGTATTTTTTCCAATGGCCGCAGTTCGTCTAACTCGATCCAATGGATAATAACCACCTGAAATGCACGGTCGGGCGATAACTCCAAAACTTTTTTCGAAAATTGACAATGGTTTGATTTTATTGTCCATTAATAGCAATTGATGAAAATTTTTATACAAATTCATATTTTTGTGAACTAGTAAAGAAATGAAACGTAGATAGTGATTTGTCTTACTTGTAAATATTATAAATTCCAATGAAAAAGGATTAGAAATAATTTATTCCAAAGGATTCGGAATCCTAAGATTTTGTTTTACAATTTTATTTTGCTATTTTTGACACAATTCCTGGCATATAATTTTATTCCTTTGTTTGGATGGTTCTTACCTAGTTTCTTGGGAAACTAGATCACAGTTTAATTAGTTTCTTCAAATTAGATCTCAAGTAGAGAGAAAGTGGCATCATTTTGAAGAATTTACGGAAAATTTTCAAGTAACATATTCCAATAATAATAATAGTTTTTCTCTAACGTAATCAAACATTCGATAATCATTTATATGAATTACAAATAACCTATTCTAAAGAACAACGAGAAAGGAACGAAAGGAGTATAATTTCCTTGATATCAGCTTTTAGCTCATCCAAAACGACGAAATCCGAGAGTGAATTTATGGCCTGTCGTGCATGCAGCTATTTCAAAGTTTTATACCCTGCGGTAGAGGGGGTTAACGTATTACAGTGAAGCGATGTGCTAAAATCTTATTACGTTCACGCAAATTCGGGCAGATTCGGCAAAGTGGTATCTAGTCTGGAAAACCACGAGCTCCGTAGATCGTGAAATAGAGGAAAAGTTGGGAGGAAATTCGATGTTAGGTAAGGATTGAGGGTAGAGGTCAAAGAGGGAATAGCGACAGACAGAGAACACGGGGGTGAGGCTAAACGAACGAAGGGGGAGAGAAGAAAACCCGCATCCAACTTTTCGGGAACAACTAACGCTCCCTGTGCATTTTTTGGCACGAAGCCGAACTTACCCTCGCCGCAAGTGGTAGACATCAGAGTCGCGTTCACGGTGCTTTTAACGGATTAATCTTATGAGCAAATTTTATACCTTCACCATCCCCCATCCGGAAGAAAGTTTTCAGCGTTCTTCAATTATCTCGCTCAGTCTGCGCCCCGGCCTACTTTCCACCGGTGGAATTCGTGTCATTAATTATCAATCTGTCAGCACCCTCCCAAATCGTATGTTAAGTGAATCGCAAATGCAGTCCACGATCTTGGAAAAAATGCTGCTTGAGATGCAATCTCAAGGAGTGTAAATAGCTGTGGCAAGGACAGCGTTTAGAGAATACCGTTGCGTATAAATTACATAATAATGCACAGTTTGCGCTTTATCCGCTCCCACTTGGCCAATTATGGACACTTTTTAAATAAATTAATGAGATAGAAGAGCATTAGGGCAATTAAGGTGTATATCTGCGCGGAGCAGTTTTATTTATTAGAAAAGTTACTGTAGCTGGAAATTTAGGTTTGTAGGTGGATTATAATGCGGTTGTTGTTCTTAATTTGTGTATTTACAGTATTATGTATTATTTATTGCGTTGATTGTTTTTCTTCAAGTTTGAGAAAGATAAATAAGTATAAAATGGGTAATACTATCTTAGAAATTATGTAATTTCTAAGATATTAATTTATAAGTAATTACATGATTAGCTAATACACTTTAGCTCGCTGTAAGATTACATGAAAATCTAGCTACTTGATTAAATGAACGTTACTAGCTAAACAAGCACTGATCTTCTTCTACTACTTTTCGAGCAAGATTAATTTCTACATGAAATCTTCTTAGTGTTCATCTTTATATATTTTAATATATAGAAATACTACTGAATAGATATTTCATATTAATTACAAAAGCCATTGTGTGATAACGAACTCGAAAGATAATTGTATAAATTACAGAAATTAGTAGAAAATATGGTTAGGAATAAATACTTGTATTTAATAATCAATTTTATCCTGCCAATTTTTATTTGAAATCTTATTCTAAGTAGGAAGAGTTCTGTATTAAGAAAATTTAACTTTCAGATTTGAGAACCTTTTCTAGTCGTCGAGCAAAACAGTGGGGAGAGCTCGGATTAAACTTTCCGAAGTTAGTTAAATCGCGAGATTTCCTTAACGGATTAATTTCGGAGAATGAAATACGCATAATTCCTGAATGAAAATTGGGCAAAGCTAGCAACGTCTTTGTTCAAAGTTTATCATAAAAATTTCCCGTGAAATAACAGATTCGAAAGTCAGTATTTTTATTGCTATATCCAATAAAATCGAGCTGAATTGAAATTTAATCTGAAAATTGAAAAATTTACATACCTACATGTATGAATTAAAATCTTTTGCAAGTTCTTCTTAAATATCAAAACTTCGCAAAATTTTCTCATTATTAGTTTGATAAACACTTTATGAAAAGCTTACGCTCTTGTCAGGTGTATTATACAAATTTTTGTAGAGCCAGTGATGTTAGCGAATCGTTAAGAATATTTTTATATTTTGGAGATCCTGGTGAGACATACATTTGGAAGGTTTAAATAAAAAGTAAACTTCCAATAACATTTTATATTTTCAGTATGTACCTTACCTTAAGTATATGGAAATGTTAGAATTTTAGTTAAAAATTCTGGAATATTCCTGAAATTTATTTTGATTATTTAATGTCACTTGGAAAGATAAACATTACGTAACTGATATATAATTTCTTTTGTGTAAATTTCTTATGAACGAATTATCTGTAACATCATTATCGACAAATTATAAATTGGATTCATTCAATTTCAATTGAATTATCCATTTGACGAATATTGTAGGCGTATGGAATGAATAAGAAATACGACATCTATTGAAATAAGGGAAAACGTATTGATGAAATAAGCTGCATTTAATGGCGACATTTATATAATCGTATTAGATTTTGATTAATTCTCGAATTATAACTCGTACAAATATTCGGAGGACGAGTGAACGTATTGTAAAGCGTCTCTTTCACATGATCTATCATTAAACCGTGATCTCTGATGGATTGCAAAGTAGATATTCGTAACGAAGGGAATAAAAGATGTTATTTAGGCTATACATTGAATATTTCTGAAATAGTATATTGGTAAAAGAAACATATATATATACCTGATCTTCGAAGTATTATGATAAATAATTTGCGCTTTGATATCCTAATATGAGAATTTATATTATTAATTATTTAATTAAATTCTATGAATTACTAGAAGAAAATTGCAATATTTTAATATTATTAAAATCTCTACTATATACAAGTAATGTTAATACTAATTAATATATTCTTATATGATATTATATAATTGTATAATATTTTTTAATATATAAAATACATATGTCTAGCATATCTTGAAATAATGGAATATTAATATATCCTTCTTTATCTGTCTTATTATAAAAATATGTCATATGATATATCGCATTGTTTGAAACTGTCTTGCTACATTAATTGTTGCTCAAAGTCTCTTTACAATAATTTAGAATCATGTTCAGCGCGGCATACCTATGTCAAAGTTATTTCTAAGATTCCTCTTGGCATTTCGAAACTTAGGATCATCCTTCATAAGATGTCAACTTCAGACAGTTACCTGCCAAACCATGCGACAGCTAATTTAGCGATAAGACAAATATTTTCTAAGAAATAATTGATGACAATTTAATGCGCTATCGTTGGTCGCCAATTTCGTACCAAACAGCTATAAGAAAATATCTTATAAATGAAACGATTAATATTAATTTTTATCTCAGATCTAATATTTTGTATCCATATAAGTTATATAATTTTAACCATATTTGAATCAGAAATTACTTGAGAAATTATTTCACAAAACGTTTATTCAAATTCGACCTATTTGTTCAATAGGTAAATAAAGAAATAATACAAAACAAATAATTCCCTTATCCAAATAAACTAATGTATCCAAATAAACACATCATTAATCATTTTATAAGTAGAAATATTTTTATTTATACGATAAATAATCACTTTCTAATATTTTATTCTATCTAATATTTAAACAATACCCAAGCATATTTTGCTGCATAGTAATTGTACGAAAATGGAACCAAGATATTCCTGTTACTAGCGTCTATCGATTGAACAAGTTTTAACAACATTTCTCGGACAACTATCAAAGCTTGCGATCCTAATATGGATGTGCTAGCGTTCTCCGTAACTATTTGATTACAGTAGCCTGGTACATGTAGCTACGTAACGAGAGAAAAAATGTTTAGGACAAGAACGTGCGGGGGCTAGAAGGAGGAAATTGGTTAACGAGAATGCGTTTGTAAACGTTTGCAGAGAACTCCCTGCAAAATGACAGAAATTGGTCGCTATAGAACCTTGCCTTTGTTAGCTGGCCCGCGACACTAGCGCCAGCTGACCTATTTCATTGCGGTGCAATATCAAAGAGTCTATGAATTGACTCGGTATCCCGCTTCAATCTTGCGACCCCGAAAAGACTAATTAAATATTTCATCTTGACTGCGTCACTTTGCCGGCACAAACGCTTGACAGAACAATTAATATCACATTAACACCGCTTCTTTAACCTTTTTGTTACTAGCAGGACATGCTTATACTCGCATGTATATAATGGACTTGATGGAAAAGAATCGTAGTCTATATCAAATAAAAATTCAGATTTTACCATCGTATGTGTATCAAAGCAGTGTTAACTATAAATTTACCGACTGTAATAACAAGAAATTTACTTAAATACAACTTAAATTATGGAATTTATATCTATCCTCATATTGCAGCAAATTTTATTTTTTCCTTATTTCTATACAAAAATGATCGATGAGTTTTATAACGTTGATTAAAGCAATGCGAGTTTTTAGTGAAATTTATATAGTAGCAACAAACAGAGAAGCTGAAATACAAGTTTATATATGAAGAAGGTCGAGTTTTCAAATTCATTGGTTGCATGTATGATTAAATATGGCTAACATGACTGTGCAGTGCGAGTTATCTCTATTTAGCGTTGCAGATATTGATAGTAATATACGCATGCTCCTCAATGACGTTGCTATATTCCAATATTTACGTTTTCCAAGTATTACTTTGCTGTTATAGCACGTGCACATGATACGTAACAAACGATTTATTATTTGAATTGTAGTTATTTCTGATACAGAAGCTGATATCTCTGTACCTTCTAATTCCACAAATTTGTTGTGTATTTATGTGCTAAATACATACAATTTTTATTTTCTATTTAAACTATTGTTTATATACTGAGCAATACTGCTATCTTAAACTATGCACGTTTGCAAGGATACTGTTCACTATATCTGTGAAATTTCATTCGAGACATTTTCAACTAACTTAAACTCGAGAAGTTTGAACAGCATCAATATTTGTGTTACACGTTTGTAGCGTTACTTTGGGTTTCCGGTTGACAATGATTTACCTCGGATTAAACTTTTAAATTAGATTGAGAATTCGAGTGAACTACTGCTAGATGCTTTGATAGCTTGATGTCTTTAAGCAATTAAAAGTTCTGATACTCATGATAACAATAAATTTGCAAATGATTTTTTCACAAAATAACAAGTTTCTTCTTATAGATGGAATATTCTATAATGACATAAATATTAATCGAAGGAGAAATAAATTAAAAATAGATAAATTTGTATTAAAACTAAGTAGTGCAAAGTTTTTTATTCTCACTCTTAGTCTTACTTTTGAAGAATTCCTGTAATCCAGTTATATTAATCCTGAATTTATTAGCATATTACTTTAGGTATTGTTAAAGAAAAGTTCTTTACAAGTTAGATGATATTCTTCAAAACAAGAAAACCAGATAGATATCTTGTATAATGTGATAAAAATAGGAGGCTTTGAATTTTGGATTATAACTAATGAAATATCATTACCATTGATTAAAGACATTTCCAGTGACTTTAATAACTCCAATGACTTTACATAGCGTGAAATAAAAATTATATACAATGATTACTTTTTACTTTTGCAAAGAATATATATTTTAACTTACTGAAATAATATTGAAGTATGATATAACACTTTCCAGTATATTTATATTTAATTAGATAAACAACTATTTGAAGAAGGAAGGATCTGTTTAAGAGTAAACAAATCATGTAATATACATATCTCTTACAATTGCAATTTAATTACTTCCAAAAATTGTTTCTATTGAACAATATCTTTAGTTTATTGACATCAAATATGTTTTTATAATTGTTGAACAAACATCGAATATTTAACTTTCGTCAAGTTGTACTTGACTGTATTGAAAACAGACAATATTTCACTTGCATTTACAACAGAGATATTTGAAAAAATAGTTTGCTCCACAAAAGTTGTATAATATATCACGAATGATTATTTATGATGCATGATGGTGCAGAGGTATTTCACCAATAGTTGTTTTCTCATAAATTTCACGATATAAATTGTGGGATGCTTTCATGGATTTTTCGAAACAATTTCGCTGTAGAATCTAAAAATAAGGGAAGCACCAAAATTTGTATTCATGAAACGTTTACGGAAGTGCATTAGGTATTCCTGTTTACGTTTTTTAACAATTCGTATTTACTTGGTTTTACGTTTGAAAAAATGTGAAGCAAGATATTAACAAAAAAATATCACTGTTTTGTCCTAAATCTTAATTTATATAAAATATGTAGCAAATTATATAGGAAGATTCCATCATTTTGTAAATATATTCATTTCAATAAAAATACATATAAAAAAGCGGGAGATAATATACTTTACTTACTTGGTTGAAAGTTAATCATTCAACAAAAATCATTAAATTTTCAGGCTGTCTTGTAAGTCTATAGAGATGATATAATCTCAAAATTGAAAATGATTTACTCGTAGAACAGTAAACGCAAGCACATAGTTGGAAGCGCTATAGTTATTTTTCAATTGATATTTTAATATATTTCCAATGTTTTTGAGAGGATAGGAACATTGAAATATAATATTTTATATAGAAGCAGCAAGATGAAACCAATGATTGGTTAAACATTCCTATGTTATTGTTATAACATTTTATATACAAGTTAGAGTATTTAAGCGTCAGTATATTAGAAAACACGATTCAATTTTCATATTTTAAAGATAAAATGATAGAAATAAGAGATTGGTGTGACTGAATATTTTCTATCTTCGCTATTTTTTAGTATTTTTTATTTTACTGCCTTTGTTGTCATATCATGTTGTTGTCTTTTTTTCTGATTTTGAGAAAAATGCTGCACAGCTGAGTTGAGCAGCTGAGCGTCATAAAACATAAGCCAGTCTAAATCTGAAATTTCTAAAAGCCTAACAAATCATCGTAATAAATCACTCAACCATTCTCAACTTATTCCAACTACGATGCTCACCTTTCCTAGGTTTTTTCATCTCTTTTATTTTATAAACCTTCCATTTTCCACATTCCTTTTTTACATAATTTAGACACTCTTCATCTAACTTGTTTTTTATTTTCTTTTTTCCCATATCAACTGATTATAAATTAAAATGTGTTTGCAGTCCACATATTTTTGTATCAATTTTATCATAATGATTCATATTTTTCAGAATTAATAAATTTTACAATGAACAAATATCTAATTATATCGATGAAACTCTGAAATAGGATTAAAACCAATGAATATTAATTATATCATTAGTAAAGAAATATTATTTATAGAAAGTATCCTTCGTCTCAAAGCAGTGAGTGTGCTCTATTTTTCTTCAAATACAAACATACTTGTACGGATATTAATTACTTGTCATTATTAGTCGTGTTCTTATAGTTGTTTTTTGTATATATTACGAATATCGATGTTTCTTAATGGTACGATCGTAATTTTCGAAGTTGCTGTTATTTATAAAGTGCTATTTATCCCCTGCGAATTGTTCCTTTCAACGGGCCCGATAACGACTTCGCTTAACTTTTATTTCCCAGCAATAGCGATGATGTGAAACGATAAAAACAGAACGTACTCATCGCGTGAATACACTGCTGGGAGTGTTCTTTCGGTTTTTATATGGCAATTTCTACGAGAAGAACCAAATACGAAATAAACAATCGTTATGTACAACCTGATAACAATACATCGGTGCATTTCACAATGCATTTATTCCTCTAAAGAAATTTTATGGCCTACCATTTCGTTAGGTTTCACAATGAGGCATGAAATTACACAAAGTGAATGGAAATATTACATTATGTAAACAAATGCATAATAAAGTTAAATTAGAGTATTTTTCCTATATCGTTAAATTCAGTACAAGAAAGTTTTGAAGTTATGAATTTTCAATTACGTAAGTTATCTATAAAAAATTTACATATTTAATAAGAAGAGAGAGACATCGCTAATACAAAGGAATATTTTTGTCACTAAGCAGGTTCATCTCACGCTATATGTTAAAAAAACTTTAGAAATTAACACATAACAGACAAAAATTTCAAATTGGTTCGCAGTCGTATTATAGTGAAGCTTCTGCCAATTTTATTATTAATTTGAAATTAATTTTACAGGCATGACTAATAATTTCCTTTGCTTCAATTGATTTTTGACAAGTACATTTTTTAAGGTGACAATATTCTAAATTGATTTTCTCGTACTCCCGGTTTCTATGGGATACGTTCCAAGTATGTGATCTTAATTCTTACTCCGTAAATCGAGATATTTCATGTTCAAACAAATTAAAACATTTTGTGGTTTTCTCGCAAAAAAGAAAACAGGCAATGCATCTTTAGTCCGCTCGCTAAAAAAATATTCGAATGATGGATAACCTTAAGGATCCCAATTTAGAAGTTTTGAAGATACTATATGAATTTTTCCAAATTTTTTAGAAGACTTCTATCCACTGAAAAAGTACCGCACATAGATGAACTTCGTTTACGGAGTAGGAGTTAAATTTTTGGTTAATAGTATACACATAGCAACAACGAATGTTTACCATAACAGGTACATGTTTTAGCGTTTAAGCATTAAATAGTTATATAGAAATTTAGATATTACTAATCGTAAGCACATATCCTCGTGGATTTCTAAATTCATATTTACACGTACATTACAAATGTTTACGGCGAAAACAATTAGCAAATATTACACCAACATAATTCATTGACAGAACTTATGACAAATAGCATCAATGTGTCTGGTCTCTGGTTACATAGAACCAGATTTCGCTTACAAATTCATTGTAATATCCTATACATCGTCACCACGGGCCTACTAACTTTCAACCAAACTATGGTTAATGACACGATAGACATTCCTTGCTATATCTGACTGTTTCGCGCACTTGCGCCAAGCCAAATATGCTCGTTTATCGTTTCTACACAATTACATCATAGCGACCCTAAAATCCGTATAATGAAAATTCAGTGATTAATTACATTCATGCGGTGATCGGCTAATCTGTTCCCGTTGACTTACATTTGCATTGGTACAACGCAGATTCATGGTGGAGAAATTATCGTACGTAAACTAGATTGTTCAATAGAAATTACGAAGACAAATATACGATAGAATATACGAAGGAATGTAATTTACTAGCTGGGTTATTTCGTAATTAGAAAATTCTCTGAAGACAGCATGAAGAAATTATAAATACTATTATATATGCAGCATGTATAGTTACGACAATATCAAAAGTTATAAGAATTATCGACGGAAGTTCATAAAAAGAAACAAATATTTTACCAATATAAACTCAACAGTGGCGAAGTAAATATTTTTTTTAAACAGAGAATCTCTGACTTTAAGTAGTATTACAAAAGATAGGAGCGACAGTAGAAATAGACGCACATACAGAAGGAGAAAATAAAGGAAAAGAAAATTGGAGAAAAATCCCGATGTACTTCTGCAAATTTGTATATAATACACGCACATTCAAGGCAATACAAGAAGATAGAGAGAATTCCTGAAAGTAGTCAGACAAGTGAACCAGCAAATAAAAATTCCTAAAAATATGTAGAAAGAAAAAGCCTGAAAGAAGAAATAGTAAAGGCTTTTCACAGAAGCACGCTAAATTATGATTAAGAAGTTTAACCTCTTTCGTTTCAAAGACATGTACTTTCTAGAATCGTAAAGATCCACGAAGCATGATAACGTGGGCTCGTTCAAAAGAACGAATAACTAAGTCACTGCGCGTAATTTCGCTCAAATGCCTTCATATGTGTCTTCAGAAGAGAAAACTATAAAAGTCAGGGACGTAGGTGAAACGTCTTAGAACTGTTTCAAGTTGAACGTTACAGTAATACGTGATCTAAAGCAAGAATGTTAATTCAACTATTGTAATTCGGCTATAGAAATCCAGGTGTAGCGTTTGTTCAGACAAAAACATGATTATTTCTGTATTGTACGATAATCTGCATAATTACAAGTAAATGCTTTCGAAACTTTGTTCCTTGATATCGTGTAAATTTATTCATTCTTTCGTTACTAGATGAAATAACCTTTTGTCAGAATATTTGAAAATTACATTTTTCATATTCATTCAAATTGACTACTTTTTAGGAATGTTTGATAAATGGTATTAAACTTTTGGCATTTTTCAGATATTTTGCATTTGATATTGCCCATATCCTGTTTTATATACACGAATAAAAATTAACCGGAAATTTAATTTCAGCATTAAATATTTCAGAATCGTTAAATGAATTTGGCTCTTTTAATAAAA
Organism: Bombus vosnesenskii; assembly: GCF_011952255.1. Taxonomy (NCBI): domain Eukaryota; kingdom Metazoa; phylum Arthropoda; class Insecta; order Hymenoptera; family Apidae; genus Bombus; species Bombus vosnesenskii. Next base: position 2,139,034 of record NW_022882923.1, read on the forward strand.
ATATATATAAAACTAAATATCGATATCACTTAATTTATTAATAGTCTGTTAAAGTGTACTATGTTACGTATACGTAACATCAAATTTTGTTCAAAACTTTTCTTTCCTTTTTATAATCACAAAACATCTTCGTTTGATTTCATCGTTAAATAGCGGGCGAGAATTTATGAATCTTAATTGTAATTAGTTTTCGTGAGTTCTTTAATATGTATGTGTTAATGAGTATTAAGAAATGAATAAGAAATATCATGAATTGCTGACACGGTACTTACCCTCACAATTTTATTTAAGTATATACGTAGGTACAGGATTTTAGGAAAATGAAGAGCTTTAAATTATGTGCACCGACGCGTGCACCTAGAAGACATCCTCGACCTTCGTGCTCTTCTAATTTCTCTAATTACAGCGTACAGTTACGTATTAGCATCTCTTGTTTCGGATGATGCACATCCCTTTCGGTACAAGGTGACTCGACAAAAACTGTTCTGTAGAAAAAAATTTTTCTGTAAAAGAATTTTTAGAAAAGCTCAACATTTTTCAAGTTGATAGTTAGACTGTGAATGTTTATGAATTTATGGGAAATTTAAATACACCATGCACGTAATATGGAGAAATCTACAGGAATATTTAAAGTTTCATTTCATTAGTTGTGTTCATAAAAATATGAATCTGTGTAAACATGTGTAGCGTAGTAAATATATACGAGACACAGTTACTATCTAAAAACGTCTATCTCGAAATTAAATAAGAATATTACATGTAACATTTTAAGTTTAAAGATATATTTTTGTATTCTTTATTATCTTTGTATTTTATAACTCCAAAATTAACTTTAAGACCTTTGATAAAATATTTCTTGTTCCCCTTGTTAGATATATAACCTTAAAACTTCAGATGCTTCTTCTTTTATCACTCTGTATATTTTAGAATTCTCACCTCGCGGGTTAAGCTAAGTGGGCTGTCAGGAAGAATTTTCTTTGCGCCATGTTGCTAGCAAAAATGACAATATTTCTGCTCATCTTCCCTCTGCTAAATAATTTAGGTAAATAAGTATGTAACAGTTTATTATTTGATCAAATTTCGTAATAAATACTCCTCCCTAATTCTACCAAAATTGCATAATTGTCAAAAATATTACGAAATTTCTGAACAACCCAATAGTATAAAATTCAAACTTATCTTTTAAATGCTATTATCCATAAGATCCAGACAAAGATAGATAAGATATCCATGTTCCACGGTGTCTTCCAGAGATAAAACTTTCAACAAATCTATTTCTTCATAGTTGCAATTATACGTATCTTAAATCTAAATTATTCGAGCAATCTCCATCCACTATTACTCTTTCGATTAATTATAAATAACAGTATTTAGCTATGTATTAAATTTATGTTTATTAATATTTATATAATTAATATTTATATATTTCTCTATAATTAGAAAATGGAATTGACCATACATTATCCATAATAACATGAAGCTCAAAGTAGCTGGCTGAGCTTGCATAAACTAACCGGCATCTTGTAACGTTTGGCTTAAAAGTTTGCCGCGATCGCTGCTCTTAATTAACGTTACAAATTGAGCATACAATACGGCTCTTTGATGAAAGCATTCCCGTGTTTCCTGTGTGGCCGTGTGTGTTTAAATTCGAGAGGATACTTCGTGCATTCGAGGTCGTGTCAAGGTTTCACTTGCAACGAGCTGGTTCGTGCTATGGTGACGTGCTGAGAAAAGCAAATTAGGTCACAGTGTACCACGGAATTTCGTGACAGTCGGAACTCGTAATTTCGCAATCTACAAAATTGTTGAATAGTGTGTCCTCCCTCAAGTTGGAAATTATACCGTTATTGTCGAGGTGTGTTCTAGCGACTTTTTCGCTAAACAGGTACGTTACTAGAATTCTTTATCACGTCGTTTGAGTCATTAACGATAACATCATCACCTCTGTGTCATTTTCTCGCAATGTTATTAAACGGAAGGTAATAAAGCTACCTTCTCTCATTATTTTTCTCCTCTTGTATTTGCATGTTGAACTTCTCGTACAAGTTCGTTTTACGTTGTTACGTTATATTCGAGACGTTAGTATTTCAATTAGTTAATGTTACAAGACCAAATTCTCTCGCGATAATTTTGTTAAATGTTATGTTTTGTTAAATATATTTCTAATTAGAATTTAAGGTAAAAAGAAGTTAATGTAATTTTCGTATAGAGATACCCTTTTTGTTTAAAAAATACCGATGTATATATTTTTGATATTCAATTAACATATTTATATTTTTATTTAAATGATTTTATAAATATTCACAAAAATAATACTCTAAATGTATCCTAAAAAAATGATGGAAAGATCCAGAAATCGACATTGTTTCCTCCCCATATTTAACACCCCTTGCGCAGTAAATAAGTAGAATGGAACTTTACGCATTCTAAATAAGTAGAATGGAACTTTAGTTACGTAAACCGGTCTTTATGTTTAAAAGAAATATACAAATCAATAGAAAATATTTTTCTTACATTATTATATACACAGGACAAGTGATAAAATATTGAAAAATCGGATGAAAATATCCAGCTGTTATTAAAGTGTATTTTACGTTTAATTGAAATTATTGATTAAAAACCGGCTATTGGATAAATCAAAATTGTTATTATCTGAAGTTATTATCTTTTCGATCTCCACGATAATTTTAATTTTGAAATCGAATAAACGAACGAACGTGAAAATATGTGTTAACGTCCAATTTATAGAATCCATACGTAGTGTATGATAAAATTAAATTTTTAATTAACGCGGACTTAACTCATCCGGTTATTGATAATTACTCAACTTACTTAACTATTATAAAAAAGAATCGTGAGTCGGAAAAGTTTAGGAAATATTGTTCTAAACTAAATATCCTTCATTTTTGTTCAAGAATATTTCAAATATTAATCCCGCTGCGTTCTTTCCTACCCAGTTATATTTTTCTGACTTTAATAAATCTCTCAAAAGTTGGTACTTCTCAAGAAATGTAGTAATCATTGTTAATGGCGTGATTTTTTGTTCCAATTTTCTACTCTAGATTTTATTGAAATAATAAATGTATTCTTATCTATAAAAATGCGAGCGAAATTTAGATATAAAAAAGGAAGAGATATTACTAGAGTACAAAGCAGAGAGGAGAACGTTTGAGACAATGTTTCGGAAGGTATTAATAAACTCGAAAGAAAAATTCATTTATGACGCTGCTATGGAAAGAAAAAATGTTCTTCCTATTATGGCAACGAGACTGCTCTGAATTTAGGAAAATCTGATTACGCGGATTATAATAAATTAACACAAGTTGAGTAAACGTGAATGTTCGGCACGTCGTCGGTGGAGTTTCGCATTCTGAAATGGTAGAACTTTGACGATAGCTGCTGCTACGGCTCTTCTATCTACTGCCAAAACTTTCCTTATTACAAATGCAGCCATGTAACGTCGATTGAGAACTTTATATAACTAAGCATTCTTTTTTATGTTAGAAAAAATTATCGAGCAAAATTTTGATCAAGATTTCCTGCACAATTTGTTAAAATCTACTATTTTGTGAGGTTTCTATAAAAACTTTCTTACGCGCTGATAAAAAGTTTTAATGAAATTTTATGAAAATTATTCAAGAATTTTAAATAATAAATATAATGCAAATACACGGTATTTTATAATACATGGTAAAATTACGAAACGAATAATTTTACATTAAGTCGTATATTATGAATGTTAAATGATATTTCGAGAGAAATTTCATTTGTGAGCAAATTTAATTACGTAATATGTTGTATCCAAGATACTTCATATTTAATTTCGAAATCAGAGAAGAAACTATATTCCACTAACTTTGAAAAAAAGAAAGAACATCCAAAAGAATTTACTCAACTCGCTATTTTGTCTCATGGGCCATTTTTCCAGAAATCTCCTCAAGTATAATATTACGGAAATACGCGATCAGTTTAAACGAACTCACTCACGCTAAAGCTATAATTATAAATACTTGCAAGATCGATTTGATATCATCGTTTCGTCTTTCGAGCGTGTAACACATACCTATACCATTTCTAGCTCAACATTTTTATTCAAATCCGTAGGTTGTTAGGGATCCTATTTATTTTAAGGAACTAACGAGCCGTTGGCGTTTTAATTTGTACTCGCGATTTCGTGTAACGAATAAACTTAACTGAATGGTACGCTGACGAGCGAAAACACAGTCTAAGAAATTGCACGTCATCAACCTCATTTCGTTGTGCGCGCGCGGAATGAAAATAAGCGTCGCATTATAAAACGCGAAGAATCGCGTTGTCTACGCCTGGCATGCTTACCTCCATATTTAGTTCGTTTCACCTCCCTCTAACCAGTTGTCGTTGTTCAACGTAATCGTTTCTTTACCACCTTTAAACCGTTGCTTCTCAACTCGTGCTGTAATTGTTCTGTATCGCCGGGTTATTCTGTATTCAAGGTCCTATCTTCCGTGAAAGATATATAAGATACTTGTATATAAATGTGTAATGGCTATTCTTGTGTTGGTACTATTCCGTAGTATTAGATTTAGAAAATATAAGGTATAGCTTAAATGTTGTAAGAATTAATTAATCTTGTAGAAATTTTTATTGCTTTATTTTTCTTTAGAGTTTTGAAATTTTCGAACTTTTAGATGGAGGTAAAAAGTTACGCTAATTAATTAATTCGTTAAATGTTTCCGAAACTGGCTCCATTCACACAAACTCTAGAAAGCTGACCCTTCGAACTCTCGTTTTGCAAACTTTCCTTTAAAACTTTCATGCATATGGAAGGTCACATTTTCCCGGTCACGCTCCTGCAGGAGGGTTTGCTGAAAATAAATTCCTCTTTAAAACAATTTATGTCAAGTTAATTCCACGTGCGAATACACGTGCTCGATTTCCAATTATATTGGAAGTGCCATATCTCGCAACGCTTTCATTTGTAGATTTAGAGTTGAAAAGTGAAGTAATTGGTGATGAGTTAACAATTCTGATTTCGTCAGTTTCATTTTCGCAAATTTTCAATTTTTTATGCAGGTATAATTTGGGAAATACGAAGAGCATCATAAAAGAAGTTATCTTTGATTTTATAAAATGCGAAAGCAATGTTACGTTATTTTGACAATACACATCGATTTTCCAAATTTTTGGTATTTTTTTCTTTATTTTTCTGTTTTACAATCAGAAACTGATACAGCATTGCATGTAAATTAATTCCTGGCTTTGTATTTTTTTCAACTGAATAATATAATAAATGATATATAAAAGAATATGATGTGACAATCAACTTTTTACGTCTATTTCAAAATACGGATCACGCATGGGAGATATGAATTTAATTGAATCTGAAAATGTATAAAATAACAATCATAATACTCGAAAACCTATTTTGCATTTGTAAAGATTTTAAATGGAATTTTTATAAAGTAAATGTTATATATTTATTTTCAATTGTATCCTTGTTTTATTTGTATAGATTATTCGTATAAAATTGTAAATAATGATTTTTTTAAATTTATACTCACTTAAAATATGTAAAATTCATACCATGTTACAGCGCTTAAAAACAAAATTTATTTGTGACTTATAAATTTTGTTACTAGATATTATCTTATTATAATAGGTTACTAAATATGTACAGTGATAAGAAGATAACTGACATATCACTCCTTTTAAAGGCATACAATTTACGAAAAAATGGAAAAATGTAAGTATCATTCTCGTAAAAAAAAAAAGTTTGAGTAATTTAAAAATTATCCCTGCAATGACTAGTCATTTCTGGTAAATAACCGGGTGATCTCACGAGATATCTCGATGGTAAAGAGATTCTAGGGATTTTCTGTAAGTTGCCGCGCCATCAGGCGGTAAACAGTGGAAGCTCTACTCTAGCTACCCTGTGGAAAAGAGGAATGGACGCTCTCCGTGAAAATACATAGCTCGCGATTACCCCCGTGATATCAGGAATGTACATTTACCGACCAAGCCTCTGCACCGATGTGAACCATTGATTAGATCAGGATAGACCTGCCGTTATATGAGAACTCGTGTCTCACGTTCTGAAATACCGACCACGAAAAAAGATCACAATGTTTCTTACACCGTCTTCAATTTGTTACAGCGAACATAGGATATATCAATTTAATCATCGAAAGCAATAAAACCAATAAGTTATAAAAAGATCTTCATTTAGTAAACTTTCGAAAGCAAGTCTGTCACACTGCATAACTGATTATAACACCCGCTTGAAGCGATAACCTCTAGTTTGGTTTGAATAAATACACATTATTATTATTTTGTGAAGTATTCTTTATTCTTTAACTATCAAAAATGCAAGAAGATATTTTATAAGAGAAGAAACTTCAATATCAATGTAATTTTTTTAAATAGGACTACATTTTCAATATGACTATATTTCTAATGACGTAATAAGTACAAATGCACAACTATGTTATTAGAAATAAAAACCTGTCAAATTACAATTGTTTACTTACATCAGGCCTTAGACTGCTGATAGTCCAATCTGTAATTGAAACATATTTCATTCATTGTATGTATACTTATACACTGATATACGTATACGTATAAAAATTCTGCTTGGTATAAAATTAAAATAGCAATATTATATCAACTAAATTATAACATATTCTAAGTATCGACTTAGTGAGACGATAGTTTGATAAATTTTGAAAAAATTTCAGAAGTAAACTTGGACCCGACGTTATCGAGGTAGCCTGCCGTAAAAATGTGGCAGTGACGTTTCACTAAATATTGAACGCGATACTCGGAGGTGCATATAAAAACCTGAAAGAAGATTCCGTTCCATATCTTACTTAAAATTTTAAATGGTGAAATAAATTCAAGCCGAGATGCTCCAACTTATCCGTGATTTTATACCATTTCCCTCAATTTCACACTTTTATGGGAAAATATTTCGATTTTCCGCTACGTCTTTGAAAGTTACAATATATTACGTTAAAATCGTCACTGAATTATTTTTTTTATGTAAATAATTCTGTGCCAAACTAAAACTTTATACATAGAATATATGAATTAAGGTATCTATCAGATAAAAGAAGCGCCCATCATGTATGCATACACGTGCAATTAAAAATGAAAAAAAGAATGTCACGTCATTTATTTCATTTTATGTTAGAATTGGATTTGCCATCGCATTGGATTTTGCATTGCCAGAATTTGTTTGCATATAAAGATAACACCCATTAATCTCGAATGCAAATGCGTGATGGAATAACGAAACAAATGAAGAGTTGCGAAATATACAAATTCGACCAACTGGCGGTTTGGCACGAAGTAGGAAAACAAATTTCGACTGGTACTTGAGAACCAACTATTCTTGAGAAGTTCCATTTCTAAAATATAACAAAAAAGACATTTTTCAATTGTTCAACCTTATTTTATTTCTTATATTACCAGCATAGGGCTATTAACTATAAAGTTATTAGAGCTGTGATTACTTAGAATTCCACGTTGTCCTTCTCTATTATTCTTATTCTTACGAATAATTTTTACCATAGGCTAAAATATTACAGGAACGTGGGAAATTAAAAAAAATTTATATGTTATTTTAAGCAACGGTTGGTTCTGCATACGACGAGGGCAACTCAAAGCGCAACCAAGAAAAGAATTTTCTTTTACGTGTTTGACTGGCTTTATATCACATACTATTAGTATTCACGATGTGTCCTGAATATATTTTTCAGCGTTACTAAGTTAGACGTGGAGCATCGGAGCTTTTTAAAGAAATTCTAATGAGCCTGGTTCTTTATAAAACGTGAAATCATATCAGTTAAGAAGTACGGATATTTCGATGAAAAAAGAAGGAAGAAATTAAAGGTAACCACTTTCGGTAATAACTTCATTAAATTTTCCTTGATATAGAATGAACCGAAGGAAGCTGTTTGTACGCTGAATCCCATAAACGTTCTTCCTACGATTTATTTTTAACGATATCTTTAAAATCTCGTGCATTGTTGCTTGAGGATTTATGGTGAATTATAAAAAAATGTGGCTTTTTGTGAGATAAGATATTGCATATTGCGTAGATATTACATTTCGGTAACGTTAGAACAAAGATAATTGAGGCATAAATCTATCGCACAAAAGATTTATTAACGTTCATTATTAGCTAGAAAATATCTTTCCAACTGATTAATCGATAGCGCAGCGGATACGTGCATCAAGTTTTTAATTGAAAACTCGAAATATATTTTGTTTTGATATGGAGATTAAATATCCTTATCGATGGTTCATGATGATTTCATGATTTATGCTACTATTTTACTAACTATTGTACTCGTTATTGTCATAGTCTTATTATTATTAGGTTTTTTGTTCTTAGAAAGGTTCTTAAGCTTTTTATCGTACGTAAGCTTTTGATCGTATGAGAATTTTTATAAGAACTTTATCTTCAAGATTTTATAACGGATTTATTCTAATAACGTTATCAAATAAATATCTACTTCATTATTTTCATATTTTCACTTCTATTTAATTAACAATTATTCGTACCTTATTAAATGTACTCTTCTATTTCATTTCTATTATTAATAAGTCTTAAATTGATTACATTAATTATTAAATTAATCTCTCATTATAAATAACATATAATAATTGCTCATTCCTTTTTGTCTTCCTCCTTTCTTCTTTCCATGTTCAATATTATTACATTTGTAACAAATAATTACATTTTCACTTAACGATTATTCGTTCATGAAATTTATTGGATCTCCACACGTCTGTCATAAAAATAAAATAAAAAAAATACCAAATTGTTGAATCATACTGCATATCGTCGATCTACGAATTTTCGATTAAACAATTCAGTTTGCATACCATTTCGTTCTTGTTTTTACACATTCAGCTGCGAGTCTACAGCAATTAACAGTGCGGCATTTAACGTTTTGCACAGTGCAGCAGCGTTGCTTAAAAGCCCGGTCGCAGACAGACTGTGACGCGGTGTAAGTGGAAAAACTCGTACATAGTCAGCCGTCAGTGAACGGTCAAGTAGTAGCGATGCGTAAAGAGGTAAACTCGGGAAGAGGCTCTCTTTAGCGAAACATATTTGATTCATGGCCGATTAACTTTTGCGCATACGCGTGCACACAGCCGTGGCAGAGCTCTATGAAAATGTGGAACACGGTTTAGCAATGTGAATTTTGTGTATGCTACGACAACGACCGTGCTCTACCGTATGAAGCCTGCAAATAGCGTGGTGAATTTACCGCGACGAACGTCGAATTTCGAACGTTTCGGTGGATGCGAAAAATGAGCGAGGAAAACAGCGTAACGTGAAATTGTACATGTCATTTATGCACTTACGATTAGAGTACAAGTAATTGTTTGAATTTAACAATCATTCGCAAACAAGAAATTTATCTAGTTGTGCAAATATTCATTCCTTTCTCTATTTTTCAGGAGCATTAAATCATTCTGTTGTTCCTGTTGTTTGTGCAGGGCAACTTGTAAGTTATGTAAGCTTACTCGAAACGTGAAAATATTAAATGTCTTTTATACCTACAAATTAAAGCGGATATTCTCTCGGTGTTATTAGCGATCAATTCGTATCGTTTAGTTGAAATAAAAGGGTTTCGTTGAGTTGAGATAATTTGGTCGATATATAATTTTATCAAATTCGTATCATAAAATGGATTTAAATCATTATAAAAAAAATGACTGTAATATGAAAATTGTAAACATGCTACTTTAAATCTATTTTAACAAATTATGTGCTATATAAGAAACGATTCAGAAGGACACGACCAAAATTATATAATTCCTTGTGATTTAAGAAGTGTAATTCAATACGTCAAATATAACGAAGATATTATTTTAAAATATTAAGGATTGTATTCGTTATCGAAGATAAGAATTTAGTAGATAAATGACGAAAGAAGTCGCTCTAATCTTATAGTAAGACCTCAAGACCTGCTCTTAATGAGGCATAACTTCATTTCCCGGATAAAACTGAAAACACTGGATTATTGGAACAAGGAATGGAAATCTACAGCTCTCTTGAGTAAATGAACGATAATTATAACTTTCAGGAAAACAACCGTTTCAAGAGTCACGTTCGATACACAATATAAAAATTATTCTGACCATTTCATTCTATATCGTAACAAATTTTTCATTATTTTTTACTTTTCACGACATTGACAATACGTAAACTATTATTTGGTTTTGCTTTCGTTTGTATTAAATGAAAGAAGGACGCTGCTGTGTAGAAATAAAAGTTTGTAGATACTTATGCGTTTCTTTTCGAAATATTATTTTTGGTTTCGAAATATTTCGCCGTTAAAGTATGTTGAAGTTGTTGATCAAGCAATTCTCGGAATGTAAACTGAAAACAAACCAATCTGTTCCATAAATTATGAAATTCAATCGATGGTTTCGGCTCAGTGGTTTAGAATACGGGTTAATACAAGTATAAACAATCAATTTGAAAAAAAATCGTGAGTTTATCAATCTTTTCTTAATAAAACTAAAAGGATTTATTACTTCGTACGTCCTTAACATTTTCAGAATTTCCATATAAGACAAATTTATGTTGATATGTGCTGCGTTTAAGGTTCTAAATTTTTTAAAACGATTTATTCGCTCATTTTTCTTTTGTGACGTAATAATTGCACAATGGCGACGAAAATGTCACGACAAATCGTGACGCTTAAGCGTTGTATAATGCAAGAAGAGTATCATAATGGTGGCTCGATGGCACGCTATGCCGGGACGATATAAATTAACGCGAAAAATAAAAGTGTTTCGTGCAGGCTACGATCACTATGGAAAATGCTGTACGTAAATGCACGCACATGTTCGCACGAAGGAAAATAAGTACAAACAGAGTGTGTAAGTTTAGCGACTTCGAAGCACGTACGAACATGCATGCAGAGGTGAAAGAGACGTGAGTAGAGAAAAGGAAGGAACTGGCAATATACGAGCTCGCATGATATGGAGGAACATACACAAACAAGAAGAATAAGCTAACAAATTTCGTGGTGGCACGAAACGTGAATTATCATTATTATTTCATTGCATTGCGGTGAAAAGCGGAGAAAAGAGAACTCCGTGAAACGAGTTCTACTACCGCCAATTTCGAGAACGAAATTTTCTACGTGGAAAAGCTTTATCACAATTTTAAAAGTTCTAATGGCTGTATATTTGACATCTAAATCATACACCCGTTGATGGTACAATTACTTTATATTTCTATAGTGTCAGTTTAAATAAAAGTTAATGCGATACTCAAATTCGAAATCTATTTTTAGGTCATTACTATTGTTATCGATATTACGTTGTATATCTTAATGTTATATATCTTGAATTTATATACTAGACATGTTTTATTTTTCTATCGTTGACTTTTAATAATTGTTATATCAGTACATTCATTAGTAACAAAATCATTGAAAACATTTCTATAATCATTATTTGAATGTAAAATTATTCCAAAAACCTAAAATTAGAATGTAATTAAAATAATATTAAAAATTAATTTCCTAAGTAAAATACTACTACTACTCATGGTATATTCAACATTTCTAATCTCCCATAAAAATGTCGGCAGTTGAAATTACCCTGTACGTACTGATAAATTAACGTCGATAGTAGCAAAGTGCTAATGCTTGTAACTCTTGGACGTGTAGATACATTCGTAATTAGAAACGTAGCAGCGTCAAACATTTGCTTATACTTTATAGAACAGTCTTCCATCATTCTACCTTTATTTTATTCACCCTGTATAATCTATCTCTTATGTTTTTTACGCGAAACATAAATAAATTTTCATCCGACAAACTATAGGCACTACGTAACTTCGTAACTCTATTATACTATATTTCGTAACAGATACAAATCATGGAATGTCTCTCACGATTTGCCGACTTTGCGCGTGCTAATCGAAGTTCAACGAAGAAGCAAGTTTCCTCTTTAGGAAGAGAAAAGTTTTACCGGACAGAGAAGTAGCCAGAGGCAATATGGTAGGATGTCCATTTTTCGCAGGTTCGAGTGCCACAAAACAGTACGTCGGTTATCGTGCAAGTTACAAGACATTCTTATACTGCAGTGCTAGGTAAAAGTGGAGTATTGGACTTGAAAAGTGCTTCGTCAAGCTGATGGAAATTCGTTACTCTTCACTTAGCTACCAGCTAAAACGCTTAAAGAGCCTTCACCATTGTAAATTCCACCCAGTGTCCTGAAACTGTGAAACGACGACGACAAAAATTCAATCTCGAGGAAATTACGAATAATTGAGACCTACTCGAACTACACTTGAACTTTCTTACCGCACTTGTCCTTTAAATATTTGTCGGGACACGGTTTGGCAATTAACTACTCCGTTCGTAGTTCGTTATTTCAGTTTGTTGTGCTTTGTCGCGATCTTTTTTCGCACGAGATGACGGCCATTGCTTAAGAAACTTTTTAAGCTGTCTGTTGTCCCTAAAGACCCCTGTAAATATAATAAAGATCGCGAAAGAGAGGAAAGAAAAAAAAGATTGTTCGAAAGAAAGTTATAGTTTACACATCTCGTAGTCTCGATACAAAGGATGCCTGCCCCCACTGTCTTCGAAAGTTTTCTTTCGTCCTTTCGTGTAAAGCAGAACTTGCAGAAAATTTCAGTTCGTCGCAACAATAACCGCTCGACCCAGTTTCCACAGGAAAGTGTGATTTGTTTTCAGCGTTTTCCGAAACATTAACGGAAACAGGAAACAGGCGGTAATATTCAAGGTATAACGTTCGCTCTCAGAAATTAGAAGTACGCAGCTTGTTATTCGCAATGCGGTTTCCTATGAATCGCTGAAATTTTTAAAACTTAAGGATCTCTGTCAAAGTTATCTCATTCATTTTTCAAGATTTTGTATCTTCTCTTAATTAAGGAAATTTTAAGAGATTACGTTCTTTGTGGCATTTCTTGAAATTTTTGGATTACAAATGTTCAAAAATGGAGAAACGAGTTTGCAAATCGCTTCTCTAGGTTTCCAGAGTAAAACATCGTATTATAATGAAAGAAAGTTCTCAGAGTACTGGAATAAGATTTGAATACAGCGACTCGGAACTTTCAGTAATTTATGTAATAGAGAGCTCTGTATTTATGAATTTCGATGTGTTACGAATAATCCAAAGAATAGGAAATTAGTTATTTCAGTCTGCGTTGATTAAAAGCTGCAATTAGGAAAATTTGATCTCCAAAAAAGTACAGAAATAATTGAACTTCCTAGTTTTGAAGTTGTAACATTACGTCATGTTGTCACTTAGATTATCGAAGTTCTTTAAAAAATAACTAAGGAACCTATAGTTTGTGTTTTAAACTATTAAGCTATTAAATTTTATTAATGGGATACCATAATCCTGAAGAACGTACATGTATTAATTAATTCGTTCGCTTCTTTGCACGATTCTTTTACGACCTCGAAGTCCATGCAGTCTGTGGTTTCCTTCTTCTATAAAACGTCGTTTTTTACTTATCTCCTTTTCAGTGGATCTGCTCTATAAACACGGTGTTATTTTTCATCGTTGGCACACAGCAAAGAACGCTTCGGTTTACAATTTTTACTATTTATTCAGCTGGCTAGTCTTTTTAAGGTTATTCGCCGAACTGTCTAATCCAAGCGATTCCCCGGTTTCAGTGCTTTCGGTCCTGATAAAACCTTCGCAGGAATAACTGTTGAGCGCGTATCGATTCGTTCCACGCTGTTTTCTATCGCGTTACTTCGTTTCTGTTCGCGAACTTTCAATAACCAAGTATGCACTGCACTCAAGGAGTCCACAAAATGGATCATAAATGATTCACACAGTGCTGTATACTGAATCTCGAATTTTTTAAAGCTTTCGCGCAGTGTTTATTATTCATATAGAATCATAGGTTTTTACATGATTTCGATAATTGAAATACATATCGTCAACTACAAACAGAATGAAAAATGGTAAAGGTAACGAAACGGAGAAAATGATGACTCAAGGGAAGAAAGTGTTATCGTACAATTTTGAATTCTCAGTATTGTTTAAACAGAATAAGGTTCTTTTTTATTTTATGTACATAATTTGATTTAATCTAAGACCGCAAAGGGCCCAAAAATACCTGGATTTTCTGCCTTAATCATAAAAATTGGAAAAACGTCAATGTGAGAGAAAAAGCAGTAACTCAGTTATAATGATCAGTTTCCGTACAATTTATTGTGATGCTAAATTCTCTAGTCAGTTTTTTTTATTAAAGTAGCATAAGAGTTGATTGCCACTATCACAATGATGGAAGAATATTCTTCCTTTAATGAAGCCACATTCTTCAACTATATTTCCAGTGTATAATTCGAACTCATGATATATTTTCATATTATTTTCCTTTTAACGTAGTACATATAAGCAACGTTTTCTCGGAAACTCTCAAAGTTCAAAGAATATCAGTTAAATAGTAAAAGGAAATATTTCTTTCATTGTTAAATTTTCTACTTGAAATTATATTTGAATTATAATATGAATATTTCAAACCGATTTCACGAGAATTTTAATTCTCCCAATTGCACAACTTGTCCCATTTTTCAAATAGTCGATAAATAAACCTTAATAAAAGACAATAAAAATAAGGAAATATTGTAAAATATAATAATAATAAAAAAAAGAATTACTACCAATAACGATAATTTTATTGAAAATTCGTCTACTTTACATCCACATTTCTATTTCATATATTTTAATTATAATATTTTAATCGTGCCTTTAGTAAATAAACTTTATGAGAAATATGAAAGAAATTTTTCCACTTCAGAAAGTACAAAAGCCTCGCCTCGGAATTCTTATAGCGATCATTACATAGCCGACCGTAACTCTCAACGATTCTTAAACATATATTATTAAGGTACAATAGTGGACTGTGTATACCTTTGAAAAGATTCTGTACGGCACGTATTTGAAGCTCGAGTGTATTTGCTAAGTGGCGACTGCCGGTGTGGTTTATAATACTTGGATGAGATTGCCAGCTTCGAAGGGTTGAATAATCTCCATGAACTCTGAACGATATATTACAAGTTCGAGAAGAAGTGGCGTTAAAAGAGATCGTGTTTCCAGTTGGGTGGTGGACTACGTTGCTCCTTTGAGATAGCAACTATATGACTTGGCACAGACGTACCGCGTTTTTCTCATAAATAACAAGTGCCCGCAGCTCAGTTAATTTGTTTCGTATATATAATCGAGTTAAATTAAACGAGAAAATTAATTATATACAGTTTCATTTATTGTTATGTCAGAATATAAAATGTTTAATGTAGAATGGAGAAGTACCCTTTTAGATTAGCATAAAATAGAAGTAACCTGTGTTTGATTTTTTAAGTTTGAATTGTAAGTAGATAATTTAATTGAGATTTTAGAACATTAATAGCTTTAATCCCTGCCTTGACAAACTGACGATCGAACGCCTGCTGTGTTATATTTAAGAAATCCAATGGAAAAGCAAGATAAATCCTAAAAATGGTATATCAAACTAGTTAGAAGATTCCAAATCTTTATAACGCGTACTATACGTAACTTTTAATACATGAAGTCATATAAAACTTTGTTCACATTAACTTCCTCCAGTCAAGAATTTCACTTCCATCGCTTCTCTAAATCTGCGATAATACTATCTATCTTATACCGTACTACCATTATCAACTATTATACATCCAACGCGCATAGGAGTACCATCTTCGCGCTAAAACGAAGTCCGAAATCTCAAACTAAACAAACTCTCCCACGAGGGAGTCTAAAGTCTCAGAATCAACGCAAATTCTCCGAAGTTCAACGATCAAGAATTTAATCCGATGATCGTAACTTCACTTGGTCTAGGATATCATGCATACGACGAAGTATCAACATCGTAAGTTACAAGGATGGACAGCTCGTTGTTCTATTCGCTACGCCCGTTTATTCATCCCGTTGTTCGACAAGAATCCCAATTGGAGCTTCTCACCTTGAGACCATCCATCGCGACCAGTTCCTTGTCGCGAGTCTCGTTTCTTAATCACGATCAGCATAATTCTATTCCATCAAGGCTGACCCCCTTTTTGAACCGGAGGGATGCATTCGCGGTACGGGGGAAAAGATTGAAGCAGCGTCGAGTAACAGGGGGATTGGCGGGAAGTCGAACTCCAAAGCGCCAACAGCAGAGCGCGCACAGTCAGTGTTCGACCAACCGTCTTCACGTACGCTCCTGCCAGCATAAACGCTCCGATTCTTTTCTATTTGCGCGAGTGACACTCGTTCCTTCGTAAACTGGTTGGTACCCAGCCTTTCCAGCTTTGATAAGAAAGTGATAGGCGATACGTGACAACGATTGGTCAATGTAAATCGACAGCTGTTTTTTTTTCTTGAAGGGTTGGTTGCTTGAAGAGCCGAGAGACGACAATGTTGTGTTACGTGAGTCATCCTGTTGATTCGAATTTTTATATTTTTTCTTTTTTTCGTCGAGATTTTGGTTGATAGAAGTTGGTTCAAGGTTAAGAATAAGTAATGGTTTTGGAAAATTTGGTGGTACGTTTTGCTAAAAAAGTTTGCTAATTTGATTTAACAAATACGTAGTTGAGTATCTAGATATTTTGATCGATCGGGGACTTTAGATGAAAAGTGGTTACAAGTGGATTTCTTTTGGGAAGTGAAAGGTTAATAGGGAACGAGTGTAATACACGGAAATGTATGAAACATCCGAATTGCTGGTTATAATATTTAATAGATTCAATTCTTTGATTTGTGTTCATAAAAATATGATACTACATAAACGTTCGTTGTCTGAAAAGAGATACAAGAGCCAATATATAAAATTCGCGTTTATTTCGAAAATTTTGTTAATGAATAATTTTAGTTGGTATAGTACTTCATCAGTACATATAGAAACGTGTCTTATATTTGCAAGCGTGCAAATTTTGGAGATTTCAGTTTATATACGATTTTCTAAAATTAAAAATTTTGCCTTTTTTGTACCACTTTTCCTCTGATAATGAGCCAAATTGAATAGTATCTATTGTACTGTATAAATTATGAATGTTGTAATGGGGGGATATAATGGGGAATGAATAAAGTGGGTATAATGATAGCCACAATAAATATTACTAAAATGTATGACCGACTATTACTTATTCTTAGACTTCTATAAACTAGTTACTAAAATATGAATATGCGACACAAAACTAAAATGGATGGATTTGCCATATTTTTATAAAATTAACAAATTATAAGTTTGAATTAAATACCCATCTGAAATAACACAATATATTAGGTAGAGATAATAAAGTGGATTAATAAATTGCAATTTGCCGTTGTTCTCATCGACGTCCTCCATTTGAAGTATAGCTGCTTGAATTAATTAATGCATCATGTTCATAAATTTAGAAGATACCATTTTATTTGATCGATATCTTAAAAATGAAACAATCTAAAGACAAAGAACGTTTCAAATAACAATATTAAAGTTTAACGGTGTTATGGAAAGAATGTGGAAGTCTTCATTCTCTTCGATATCCGAGTCAAGTTAAAAGTTCCTAAATCATGTTGCGGTTTTAAGTATAACATACATCCGTTGGAACTTCGTATCCGATTTTGAGAAACAGTATATCTCCGCTTCACGGGTTCCTTTGAAAGCGTTACAAAACACTTCTTCGTGTTCTACAAGAGACAACTCGTTTACTATATCGAAAACTTTATTTGATTTATCTCCATTAAACGCACGTACGTTTAACAAAACTCAAATATGGCTAGCTGTCATTTAATAGTATTATAATTATAAATAATGCAAATTTATACGCGACAATTCCATCGCAGTCGTCGATGGAAAAGACGTAATACATTTTTATATTGCTAGGCTGTACGAAAGAATTTGTAATATTGAAAAAATTTTCATTAATTTGTTCGGTATTTAAAATTCAATAATCGGATATTACTAAAATGTTCTTCACTGATTTTTTGTCGTATCTCTTCAATTTTCGTAATACTGGATTTCCTTTGCTTATTCAATGTATTATTGTAATGGTATTTTGCCAAGTAATCACTACTGAAGAGTTGTAAAAGATTTCTTTTCAGCGCATGTATTTGAATCGCTGATCCCATAATCCAGTGGTTTCCTGAATGAGTTTGGAAAGTAATCGACATACATTGAGATTCGATCGTTTTCTTCTTTCTTTTGCTGTAAAGCAACATATTGTAATTCTTTAGAATATTTCAATTTATACACATACATATTCAAATGAAGTATTTAATATTTTGGAATTCAAATAAAATTTTGGAGTAGCTCCTTAGAAGTTAAAAAGCGATTTTCATTCGACGACAGAGATGAGTATAGAGGATGACGTATATCATTCGTCTTTCATTTAAAACAGTAATATTAATTACATAAAAATATATAAAAGCTTTAGTTTTATTTATATCGATACTTACAACATTATTAAATATACGATATCTTTTCCATTCAATAAGTCTTTTAATTGAATTTAGTATCTTATCGCAAAAATTAATTAAAAACTTAATTTTCCGTTTATAAAATACGATTAGCCATTGGATAATAATCATTACCAATGTTATGAAATGTTATTCGCGAGTATATTGAATACTGTTACTTATTTGAAGTTTTAAATGCTTAAAAATTAATGTAAATAAAACCGGACGGTAGTATTTACTTTTGATGTTATCTCGTATTTTTCTTTTTACATTTTTTTATTATTTTTACTCCATCCGCGTTACCTAAAATAATTTTACCAGTTTAAAGATTTCCGTGCAATTACGTACATACGCATTTAAAATGACCTAATTAAACAGAAGGTTTCTTCATCTACTTCTCAGAACATATTAAATCATTGTTTCGACATGAATGCATTAAACTCTTCGTGTATCTTTGCGAACAAAAATTTAAGACTAAAGCAAATCCACTCATCCGGCTGGTATATTATATCTCATTTAGCCATCGTTTGCTTACCCTTAACTACCTTGAAAATATTGCTATGTTGAAGCTTTATAAAGTGAACCGGCGAAAGGAAAATTAATTAAATATTTCAACCTATTTTTATTCATTATATCCTTGGGCTCTTTATATCCTTAAATCTAGGCTACTAGACGAACTTTTTCGTAGCTTGTTAAAAAAAAAAAAGAAAAGGAACATAATGCCTGAACAAATTTTCCAATTTTACAAAAACACAATTAAACAGGGGAGAAAATTAAACAACGCGAAAAGTTTGAATTTCTTAATATTTTGCGCTATTCATAACCTTTTTTAATGTTTTAATCTTTTTTTTTGGGTCTTTTTACTACAAACTTTAGTTTCATACTGCATCTAATTGAGACGGAAATATTCATAGTTTTCTTGATATTTGCATTTTCTTTGCGGTTTTTTTAGCATTACATTTTGTTATATGTTTGATTTGGCTGAAAGAAAATTATTTACTGTGAATGTTCGTCGAATAACGAAATTTTAGACAGGCTTTTCTGTTTAAATCTGTTAAACGGAGAAATTAAAAAGAGACATTCGGTATCGGTTAATAAAACGTAAATCCATTTCTCAGCGAGATAAAGTTGAATATCAGGCATCGATGAAAGATAGACAAAAACGGTTAAACACTAGCTGATACGTCGTATTATCCGCCTCATTCGCCGGATATAGCACCGTACTATTATCATTTATTCCAGTCTTCAGAAAACTTTTTTAATAACAAGGAATTGGATACATTACTGCCTCGTAAAAAATATTTATCGGAATTCATCACTGAAGAGGATGAAAAGTTGAATAGTTGAATAGAATAATAAAAACGTATGAATAGTGAAAAATCACTAAAAGCAGGTAGTGCATACATTATTCAATAAAATTCTAATTCTATGCAAATATCGTGCTTTTGAATTTTCCTCAAATTTCATTACTAACGTTCAATGTATCATATTTTTAATAAGTTATAAAAGTACTAATTAATTTATTTTCACACTAAAACGATGAAAACATCAGTTATCAGGTTACCCCAAAAGTTTATTTCGTTTTATAAAGAAATAATAGATGCACAACATTTTTTGTTTTATATTATTTTATTGAATTATGTATGATCCATTTTGGTTTTGTTCCATTAGAACAAAATGTTATTTATATTTGTATAATGAGTTGTAAAAAATTTTTTAAAATATGTTATTGTGAATTAAAATAACTTTTACAGGAAATTCTAAACAAATCATTTAAAGTAGTGAAAAGTCAAATTAGATCATTTTGATGCATTAATGGATCAGCAGAATATTTTACTTGAAAAAGTAATTAGTATTTCTGTGTTTTGTTTAAATTAGGTCGAGCAAATTGTTCTTTGATGAATGTTTTTAAATTATAAAGAGAAAAATATCATAAAGGGAACTATTTCTAATATTAACTGTAATAGTTATAACGAGAAGATAAACACTCTTTCGAAAAAGCGGAAAATAAAGATACTAAAAGACTATATTCTGTTGCCAAGGAACTAAGTTAATTAAGAAATTATATAGGTTGAATTTCTTTCTTCCATTATCACCTGGCGCTTTATTCTTCAAACTTATTGTGGCGACACCTAATCTGATTTATCCCTTTCTTAAAAATTGTATGCCAATAAAACAAGAAAATAATATATTATAAATAATCTCTTAAGTAATCTCTCTAAAAAGTTGCTTCAATAAAGAAAATAACAGAACTAATTTTTAAATGTAATAAAAACAAAGTTCAGAGACAAGAGAAGACAAACACGAAAGTACACAGAAGTGATACAAACAAGCGGAATATTGCGACTGACAATGTAAATTCGTAAAAAGTTTGCACGAGCGCGTTGCAAGGTTTTGGTGCCCCTTTTCGTTGAATCAACGAACCTGAAAATTAAAGATCGGTTCAAGGTCGACGAATCGATTTCAGTGAGTAACTCGTTGGAACGTTGTGCACCGTTGAACTTGCTGGCAGGGAACTTGGTCCTCCTGTAAGAGGGAAAATCTAATTTAAAAGATAAGCGGCCGCAATGCACCTGGATGCCCAAGTGGTTTAGCGCATACTTATCGCGAGATCTGCTCTGGATACTAATGCCAATTTCGAATGCTTGAGCCTTTGCACCGATGCGAACACGCGTATAATAGAATTGAATCGCAGTATGATAGGAAAGAGGTTAAAGATCAGCCACTTGGGCAGAATTTTTGGAGCGGGCTTCTTATTGTAGAAACTGAACTACATCTGACATGTCGTTATGAATCTCGTGATTAATGTTCCTTAATTTTACATTACAATCCTGCAATGCATTAAGTACATCGATGTACACTATCATTCGCATCCTTTGACTTGTGGAAACTAATAGCAATATTACATGAATTTCACCCAAACTTTACAAGTTATTAATGAATTATCGATCAGAAGAAGTTTCTTCCTAGGGAGAAAGCTATCGGTTTTCATTATTTATTGAGAAGCTTAGCTATTACGTGAATGAATGTATCTTGTTCTGAAATTAAATTTAAATATACGATTAGTCGATATCACATGATGGCATCCACGAATTCTGTAATTAGTTATATAATTTTATTATTATGAATTTTATTTATAATTTTATAATTTTTCTACCAAAGACAAGCAAATATATATGTTTATTTGATTGAAAAATTTCTTTCATCCCTTGACACATTTAAAATGAAACATCAATTGATACAATGAAATGTCGTTCGAATTATTCTAAATAATTTTGATATTCAGGAAATCAATTATAATCTATAATTATAATTATGTATTTACAAACGATAGAAGTTTATGGAATGTTATGCACGTAATCGCGAATGGATAATATTATACGAATTGAACACGTGATTTAAGACGAGTCTAATCTAAATATGATACATATCTAAGTTAGGTCTGACATGCTTAAGCTTACAATATATCTAACCCAAGTTTAATTTAGTTAAATCAAACGTGATTTACCGATGTATAAATGCACATAACACTACGAAATAACATACCGAGGCTCGAAATACATTCAACAAGATAGTTTTAGGTGGAATTTAAATTATGTTAGATATCCTCATTTAAATAATCCAAAATTTAATGCATATCTGATCAGATTCATTTTAAACGGAAGATTGCAGGTTCATGATAAAATATAACAAAAATTTATTAAATTACAGTGAGTGAGTTATTGTGGATACAATCTCGTTTAAATATCGATAATAATTATATGCTATATTTTTAAGCTTCTACTTCTTAATGAAATTTCCACAATACTAACAAGTAATTTCTAAAAAAAACTAGCATACTCATATTTTAGAGGTTGTCACAATAAGTTTTCCCATGCGCAAGTTTCATCTTTCAATATTCCGTTAAGTCGTTACTATCAATTGTCTAAAAGTTTAATATTAAATTTAATATTAAATGAAAAGATAATTGGCAAATACAGCAAATATTTTCGGGATCAAATAGATATCGTTATTTCATCCAGTTTACATGCCGTTTATAAAATAACATACTGAAAAATGTCCACTCCAACGTATATTAATTACGAACATAAAATTCCTTAATAGTCTACTTCAATTATAAATTTAAATTTAACTATAAATAATATATAAATAAATAATAAATAAAATTTAATTATAAATTTATTTGTGCATTGGTCGTGTTTTAAAATCAACACAAACATTAATTGCGTTATTAAGCTTCCTCACAAATTTTAGTGATTTTAAACTGCAAGTAAAATTACCAGAGAGATCTTAAACAACAAACAAAGATACTAGTATATCGATAGAAAATTCACTTTTAATTATGGCTCAAGTGAAAAATCGCATATTGATCGTCATTTTATCGCAATTTTATTATTTCAACATTATTGTGTATACTTTGAAGTGAATTATCAGCCGATGAACGATTGCTGTACAAATTTACATCTACTTACGTGTCATGACGACAACGGTAAACATGAAAATTTCAAATTGATTTTAATGCCGAATTGATTGAACACGTTGATTAGATACGGGCGTATTAAACGAACGAACGGATAATCTAACGTCCTGCGTGACGAAATTGCAGAAGGTACATCAGCCTAACAAACAGCACCGATGCTGGTGGCTAAACCTATTTCGCTAACGATACGTTTGGAGCACGATGATAGATTTCATATTTTTCACGATATAACAAAAAAGCACGATCCAAAACAAAGCTCTTTAGGAATAAAAACACCAGATTAGAGCCTGTTACTGCTTTCGTACAATAAAACTTTATTTACCTAAACCTATTCCGGGACGAACAATTCTTAATAATAGAAACGTCACAGTAAGTTTAATGTTTATTTTTATCAACTACGACTTTTTATTTATATTGTAGGAGCGGTGTATATGTATCTATGTATTTATACATAGGAGTTAGATGAATGGATTTGAATCGACAAAGATTCATTTAATGGGCGGACGCTAACTAAAATTTCGTTTCAATAAATGGAACTCTATCGTATTTATTGTGTTTGGACGAGATATCTCGCCACAAAATGTTTAACGCTTTAAACGAAATATCTGGCGATATAACCTCCTTTATGAGGGTTTTTGGAGGAGATATCACGTGTGTGATAAATTCGAACAAAAATCCAATGGAAAATGTTACATAAATTTGTAGAGTATGATATACTTTCTACTCCTTCGTCTACTATAGGTGCTTAGTATAAGTACTAAATAATTGAGGAAAATTGTATAATTGAATAGAAAGAATAAATTCATCAAAAATCTTCCTGTAATGCTATACAATTCAATATTTGGACGATTTCTATATTTTCCATAGGATACAATGCGTGCAAGTGAAAAGTTTTCAACGTCTAAAGATATATCATTTGCAATTCTCCTAAACAAAAGAAGGACTAAAAATGCTACCATTCTTTAAACTTTTCTTTCACACGGAATGTAAATTCAATTGTAGATATAAAAATTTAAAGACACCAGATATCTGGTTCGAAATATTACACGAACGACGTCGCGTTACGAGAGATCTCGTCCCTAGCGTCGCATCAACGAAATTGCATCGCGAAATATCTCGTTCACAGCACGAAGGGTGTAAGATTGGTCTCAGTTCGGACAAAGGTACTGAATATTTATATTATCAATCCATGTTCAGTAACGTCAAATATGAGAATAATATTTCTTCGTCTCGTAGGCTATCCGTTTTGTAATGTCCTTACATATATTTCTAAAAAAATTCATCCTACGTTCTAGTACGATTAAACGAAAATAAAAGAGATGTTCATTGTGCTGCCCACGGAGGATTAGATTTTGCTTAAGAAAGCAAATTGATTGATGAGAAATGATTTGTGCAATGTTTTTAGGTTCTGTCCATATGATTTCAATATTTTATGTCATACCATATCATATAAACAATCCACTTTAATTGCACAGAGCAATGCTTGCCTGAACGAGACCATGCCATTATCACTTCTTGTCTGAACACGTAATATGAACCAATCTTAATATGAGGTTCAATCCTGAATCTCGTTCAACCTTCTACAGGTAGACTACAGGTCTTCAATATCGTTAAAATTCCCAAAATTACTCGAATTCACCGAACCCGGTGGTAACCCGAACGAAGTTTAATGCGTATAATCGTAAGAACTTGAAAAGATATTTCAAATGAACTACATAACATGCTGATATTCAAAATCCACATTGATAAAGTCACTTTGAATCCCTTAAATTCACTTAACTTGACTAAATAATCACAAAAGGGACACAATATCATCTGCCAGCTGTAACCTCAAGCATCGTTAAGAAATTTTCCCAATTTCTACATTTTTCCAGTGACGCGGTACATTTCTCATTTTCTTCAACGAACGAACGAAACGCGGAACAAAGTAAACGAGCATAAAGAACACGACACATACTCCGACTTCTCGGAACGAGTTCGTACAAATTACGAACTATCTTACGGTTTTAAAGACGCGAGTCAGAAATAATCGACGTGGCACGCGTTATGCGGTTTCCAGCACGGCGTCTCGTCGAGCGAGCGCTTCAAGAGGATAACATTAACATAAAAGCGTGCAGCGGCAACCTGAGAATACCGGGACGTCGATGAATCGTAATGGTATAAAAGCAGTGAAACTAGAGCAGGACACGCGACGCGGCATCGTTTTAGCGGAATTAATTGAAATTTACGGTAACCCGTTGTTACCCGATTGATCGTTGAACGCTAACAATGGTCTCCAGCCAGTGCCTATTTATGGTTTTGTAATTCTAGATCGTAGAGGTGGAGTTTCTGTCTCACACGGATGTGTTTTACATGTGTGTATATTATGATTCTTTGTAGTGGTTATAAAATGGGAAATGGAAAATGGATAAGATATATCGGTAACGGTACACGGTAATACATAATGTAAAGGATTTTGGAATGTGTAGCAAACGGATAAAATATATCCGCGGGGAAGCAGCCGATTACGCTGACAGAATCGTGAGTAATATCTTATGTCGTTTAAAAATGCAAGAATTATATATATATACATATATATGTGAGTTATTTTATACTAGCATTTAAATCAGCTATGCTGTTATTATTTTTGTACCTTCGTAATGTGTCAGAATTTTTTGACAGAAGAATTTATGGTCCAATAAAATTTATGTAGGGTATTAGACAAGCTATTAAAATGTTTTACGATGTGTCTATAAATATCATATTGACAAATGAACTAATTTAGTAATTTATTTAATAATATATACTATGTACATAGAAATATGAATGGATCGTATAAATTTTTCAAAAATTTTCAGTCTTCGAATGACTATAATTTTTTTAACAACAATCGCGCAATAATATAACACAGCTCATTTTGGAAGACTAAGCCTCTACTTTTTTCTTGCTAATGTGAAAATAGATTTGTCTTGATAATTTAAAAAAGTTATAGCTATATGGGGTATAATAAATATTTTTCGCAACTTGGATTACTATGAATTTGGAGATCGAAGGCACTCCTTTTACAACAATTTTTTATAAAATCGGCGTACGATCTTTTGTCGCTGTTATGCCGCTCTATTAATGAACAATGTGGTGGTACCATCAAGAAGATCCAAGGTACACCATGAGAAAGTTTTATTATTTTAGCTTTATTATTAGGTTATCCTTGCCCAAAATTAATTCATTTACACTATATATTTTAAAGTCACTTTTAATATTCAAGTAATATCAAAAATAATATTTCGTTAATTGATTAGACTTTAATACAAAGGACTTTTATCGGAATATATTTTACATTTCCAATATAATAGAATATAATGTACATCTAGATAATATTACTACAGGTCAAAGTCCAACAATATCAAAGTACTACAATAGTAATCATCTTGAAACAAATTAATCATCTTAATGCATCTATATGAAGTATTGGATAAAAGCTCTGTTCGTCAATGCAATATATACATCAATGAAAACCTCGACGTCTCAATAGTTGACAAAAGAGCTACGTTATTTGCATATGAAAGCTCACTAAATTACCAAACATAAACTAATGCATTACTTCTTCAAAGCGGACTAATGCCTTGCATGATAAAATGGGGCATTGTTCCTAACTGGGCCGGTACTTAACAAAATTCTAAAGCTTATTACCTCGCGGGACAAACACCCTACGTGAAAGAAAAAATCTGTTTTGTAGTTTCACCTCGCGCTCGGTTGCGTTTTATTCTCAATTACGTTGCCATCCTGTAGTAAAGTAAAATTAATCTACAGTGTCTTGGGTTGCGTTTGAGGTTCTTCCGTGTAGTGCTACCTATCTACGGGAAATTGTGTCAGCGCAACGAATGAATAAAGCCTTTCCATTAAGAGAAACATAGTGAAGCGTGTACGCTGCGAAAAGAAGGAACGCGGAAGAAGAAGAAATTGGCTCACGAGAACGCAGCCGTGCAAATTACGAAAGTACGAGTAGAAGAAACTTTAAGTAGTGTTCTGCAATTTCATTTACCTTGTTACCTTCCTTTCTTGACGACTCTTCGATAGATATCAAATTGCCAATTAATCGGTGTAGTGGACACTAATAGACGTTGTTACATTATCTCTTCAGAAGCAACACTCAACGGATTGGATATTCTATTTCATTCGATTTTTCTTCAGCTTAAATATGTAAAGCATAACATATTCTTTTGTGTTATAACTAGTTAATGAATGTTTATACATTTATAGGAAATTTAAAGATGTCAAAATGTGCTGTATACACACGATATTTAGAAGCATATAAAATATCTATAGACAGTACTTGCAATACCTCAATGAAATGAAAATGCTTCTAAAAATGTCCACTTATGTTCCATTCCTTTAAATGCATTTTTAAACATCTGAATTTCCATCACCATCCATAATTTAACTATAATTTATTGTTAGTTTCATAGAAATACGTCAACTTCGATTGGTTGTTGGTTTCCAAAATATTAAACTATAGTTGAAGTATGAACATTTATTTACGTACCTTCATCACATAAGATCCAGTTGAAATAAAGTATCAAATACAATTTAAATCGTGACATTTTTCGTGTGTCCTTCGATATATTCCAGAAGGAAACAGAAAATAATCATACGATATTAACTGGTTAGCTGTTGCTGCCTCTTTGAAAAGTGTGTACCTATAATGTGTCGCAAAAGGTAAGCGATGACAGGTGTACTCGTCAAAAACAGCCAACTAGTTAATAATTTCGATTAGTAATGTGACCGTGATAATATAAAAGATATTTCCATTATGACAATGTGAATCTAGAAAAATTTCATCTTCACCGCTGAATGTTTCATTTGCTAAGCCAGTTTTCGCTCGAGCTGAAGCCCCGAGAAACGAAAACAATGAGCATTCAGAGCCATGGTCCAGCCTGTTCTTCCTAGTCTTTGTTTTACACTGCTTCCTGCTCCGTCCATTCTTTCGGCCGGGACTCCGTTTATAATTGTTCGCCATTAAGTAAGCCCATGGTTACCGGTTGGGAAGTGTATATGCAGCAACGAAGATCAACTCTCGTAACTTGGTCCGCGCTGTACACAGTTCGCCACCACCACTCTATCTCTTCTTCCGCCTTTCCTAGTTATCATCTGCATAATTTTCGCGACTACCGGTGCTTGCACAATCGCGGTACACGAAACCGAACGGTGAATGTACCATCGAGACAACGGGGTTAAGCGTTGTACAGAATCGCGGATATGGAAAATTGATTCGATATTTACTGCAGGCAGGAAGAGTAAGCAAAGATTTTTGATATGCACTCCGAGATTTTTGAATATTTTCGATAACAGTAAAGGTTGATTGAATAGCTAAATGATTTTATATATTATATGATATATTCTATGGAATATATGAAATCGATCAACTCCACTTTTTATAAATTTCACAATTTCATTACGCGAATACACGACCAATGTTCAATTTTTTCCACATATATCTTACTCCCATAAATTTATTTAGCGCAAGAAGCAATCTCGAAGTTCAAGGCAAATTTATGAAAATAGTAACATCATCGCCCTTCCTGGTTTTTAATTTATTTAATTGATCAGTATGACTTCTGAGTAACTCGTATGAAGTTTCCATTTGCTTTTTTATTAAATCTAGTTTTCTTTTTTGAAAAGAACAATACTCGAAGCGAATGTAGTTTTCTTTTCATAAAATGATGTCAACATATTCTACGAGTAAAAATAGTAAAAAATGTCACATATCGATCGAACGAGTGTTGCCCTATGAAATACATAGGTTAAGAAAGACACCACAACATATTGATGCTACACATCGATCTTTTACGCATGGAGAATTTTCAATTAGAAAGAAGAATTAATGTAAAATATTCGTAATTCATTCATTAGAATGAAAGGAAATCAACAAAACGTTCTCCATAAATTAATGGAATGGATCAGTAATGGATTTCATCTTTAACATTTCAGCGCTCTAAAATAAAGCTAACATGAATATCATTACTTTTAATCTTTAATGTTTATCTTCATCAAACAAAAATCCCTTGTTATTTTATACTTTCACTATAATTTTCATAGTTCCCTTCCTATAATCATAACGCAAAATCGTCTTGCATGAAAACAATCGTTAAGCAATATGAGAGAAACAGAAATTCACTTTGTCAAAGTAGTAATTACATGCACACGTACCCAGTTCTATTTTACCATGAACACTTTGAACTACATTGATTATTCCGTTTTGATCGAGAAAGGAAAAATTTAATATCGAGAAAATGTAATTACGTCGTTCCAAAGAGCGGTCTTGAACGCTGCCAATGAACATTGTTTCGTCCAACTTGAAAATAAAGGACTTCTCAGAAGGACTTTGTATTCGTACTTGCTAAGAGAACAGAACATTTTCGTGGCTTTCTGTGGATAAGGGGTGAGCGGGTAGGTGAAAAAGTTCGTATGAACGGAATCGCAAATACCCTTTGTAATGGATTCAGTAGTTAGGGTGGAGCACAAAACCGACCAAGTTGTCCGATGTAATCGACGCTGTCGACGTAAAATCGTAGGCGATTATGTAAAGCGGGTCGTGTTATGTAATGACTCCGAGCTAATTTGTGCATACATTAATTCCGACTTCTGCAGCGGATGATCTTTCATGCCTGGAGTACGAATGTTTTATTGAGTTGACTGTTCTCTGACGTCCTGCGAGCGACGAAATTGAGTAAAAAGTTGGGAAACGTAGTTGTCTACGGAATTAAATGAAATGATAGATAGATGTCTAATTGTAACAAATAATGTAGAAATGATTCTATATTCTCATATCAACGAAATCTGTTTATTTTTAAATTTATTTACCAAAAGAGAATGATATTTTTTTTTAATTTTAATGTAAAAATCCTTTTCTAAGAATAGAAACTACGATAATTACTACGGTATAATTTAATATTTTACAATTGTTAAAATCACTGAAGTTGTATAATAATACTTTACGATTTATATAAAGAATATTCTTAATTTTCAATTGTCAAAACGATTATGGAGTATGGATTATTTAGCTCCTATTTTTTTAATTGCAATAGATCAAGATAAGTTTTTGTAATACAATTGAAATTAAAAATGTATTTTTATTTTCTAAAGAACGAAACCATTTATACTTTTTTTCGTGAATTATATCAAACGAGTCGTAATTCTTAAAAAAACTAAAAAAAAACGGATTTAAATTTGGGTTTAACTCAATACAAGTTTCATATAAAAAGCAAATATTTAAGTATTCTTTTCTGTTTATTATAAGCTGACAAATAACGTGAATATCTTATTAAGTACATTTCTTTATTTTCAGTTCTAAATTTATGTACCTACATTCCCACAAATATTGATCTATAATTAAGACTGAATGAAGTTTGCTATACATATGGATCGATATCACTAATTTGTTATTTATATAACTTTGTTATCTTATTATATAAAATGACTAAATAATTAAGCGATGATATTGATTATCTGTACTGTAACGAATGATTTTGAATAAAAGGTATCAAGCGTGAGAAAATAATTAACGAGAAAATTATCGTCAAGCCCATTTCATCGATGATATTATGCGACTATTATATATATTATCTATTTTCGAAGACAATAGGTATATAATAATATGCCTTTTTTTCGTTTTACGATAATGCATCAACGAAATTATGTTCATTTTATCTAATATTAAAAGAGAAATTTTATATATGCACTTGTGTACCAGTTCACGAATCTTATATGAATATTAATAATTTCTTTTCTCGAATGAAATAAATGATAGATTTAAAAAAATGAGTGAATTCACAATTATAAAAGATCTGATTTTCTACGATAAAAATACCTAGGAAATGCAGAAGTAAATCTTTGCGTAAAATTTGCTTTGAAATATCGATTCTGCAATTAAATTAAAGAAGAGTTGTCATCTTTATACTAAAACATAAAACGTATACTTAAGACGTAAATGTACTAGGTCATAGAGTGATAAAGTTCATAGTATATTTGACCGTCATGTTGAGATAGAAAGGAAGGGAAAAGAAAGGAAAGGAAAGGGAAAAAAGAAGGAAGAAGGTATGTGTTTCGTCTGAATCCTGGAGACTTGCTACTGAACTTATTATTAAGGTTTCTTATCAACCTCGTGTCTGACTACAGAAATAGTAAAGGTTGGGTCAGAGGGCATGTATGGTGACGATTAAGCGAGAACTTTATAGTTTTGTTATACATTTTTATTTATTTTTTATTTATATAAATTTCTCGTGTCATGCGACTTTCATGATCATTTCACTTATCTTTCCTAGATTGAAAAATAAAAATGTACTATGTTGAAATTGGAACTTTTTTCCACACTAATATTAGTATCATAATTGTAGTTATTAGTATAGACACAGCTCTTTTTTTTATCAAAATTGGCGAATTATATAAATTGACGTGGCATATCAAAACATATCAAATGCCATGGCGAATATTATATAAATTGACCATTATTTATATTAGCTCGTTTCCCTTTTTTCACAACAATTTGTAGCAATATTTTTCTGATTCTACTTATAGAGCGTACTGACACAGTTTGGTTGAAAAATTTTGGCCATTCTTTGTAACTGCTATCTCTATCTGCAGCTCCTGCTTCATTCATAGTTTGGCCGTGTAACTGTGTCACATACAGACATTCGCCAGCCATAGCACGTGTACATTGGTTCTTCCGCCATCCCTGACACATCCAAAGGCACCATTCCTTTTACCACTTCTTACTCCCGGCCTCTTTGAGCGGAGCTTCAGCTCAGGGCAGAAATTCTTCTAGATTTTTTTTCGTTTTCACGTATCTATTTCTCAAGCAGCCGCTGCATCCCCCTTTTATCGGGCATACAAATTATATGAGAATTTCACAAGCTTTTTAGGTATCTCTATTCACATTACGTATTTTTATATTATATATACATATTATTTTATATTATACAGTGTGTTTGTCTTTAAGTACATTTGTTTTATTTTTACAATTATGAAACGTTCTGATACAGAAATTGAGTATAGTATCCATTTCTCGAATGATATTATGTAATGATACACCAATATTATTGAACATTTAATTCGTCATTTAATTCGTCATTTAGTTCGTTTAATTGTCATTTAATACAAAATTTACTTTACCATATATAGTTACCATATATACCATATATATTTTCATATATAGTTTTGATCAATGACAGAATTAAAGTGAACGTGTGCGAACAAATACAATGCTATGTATAATCAATTATTGTAACCAAAATTGTATATTTTTATTAAAATCAAATGTTCTTTTAAAGTGAAACGAGGACTTTAATTAAACTAAACATAAAATATAAAACTAATAATTAATTGTTTACAACTAAGCAATTATTTGTTATTCCATATTTTATGTATAGTTTCTTATATTTTATCTAATTTCAATAAAGTTTAAGTTTATTATGTATCAAATACACGTGTGTATACATATAAAGCGTATAGAACACAATTAAATGATAAGAAATAAGTCAAGAGAAATCAGTGGATTTAGGTAAGACATATTATATTCATTCGTTTCGAAGAATACAAGTGCCGTTTTTACGCATAAAATGACATCATCCCATCACATGGTTCCCACCTCGAAATTGCCCTACAACGATATTGCATGGCACCTTGGCCAATATTGCTGTTCATTTTTCATGGTTTTCCTTCATGAAAGGCATTGCTCCCTTTCTCATTTTGCTGATTTGTGCGCAATGAGTTTTTTAAAATACGGATGAGATTTTCCACACAATGGGTTTTTCAAAATACAAACAGCAAAGTAATAGCCTGCTTTAGAAAATTATTCTCTTATTTACCATGAAATTATATTGTTTTTATCGTTTATACATATATGATACAATGACGTAAAGAAGTTAAGACAAATAGATCTTTATTTAGAGCCATACATATAAAGTATTTTCACAAATTTATAGATAATAATTGATAATAAAAACTGCAAGTAAAAATAATTATATAATCTTTTTAAAAGTAATTAAATATGTATCGTTTTTCCAACTTGTTTCTGAGTCTATTTTCTAACTTGATCTTTTGTCTACTACTTTTTTTGTGTATTTTTTTTCTTTCTAATAGATTATGTTCATTGAAATGAACACTAAAAGACTTAATCATTAAATTACAATAAAACAGAGACAATAGCTAATCCAAGGATCCAGTAGGCAGAATTGTCGGTAGGATGCGTTAGTTTTCGATTACAGGATACTAACACACTTGATATACCGTGCCAAAATTTGCATGGAGCAATATTATTTTACCCTCGAAACCGCTAACTGGCTCATCGACGTGCAAATGTGGTCACAAACGGTCGAGGTTCAGCTGGTCGTAATACCTTTTAACGTTCACTGGAATTAAGATAATTTATACCTTTAATGCTACCTAGGTTTACTTCGAAAACCGCGACAGAGATTACTCACTTATTTCAACTCTGTTTTAGACCAATTGATTTATTTTATATATCTTTTTAAGTAATTACAGTATATTTTCATGACCTAATTTAATTTTAGTTTGGTTACTATAATATAAGTTGCACTATTGTGCCATTTCTGCACTTGTGTTTTAAGCTATCGAAATGCTTAGTATTTTATATATTTTATTTTATAGAGTAAATTTGACATTACGAATGTTAAATACTTTCAAGATTACGTAATTCTTTTGAAAAAATACTTTTTAAAAATTTAATAGAAAAAATATATGTATTTATAATATTGTATTTCCTACTATTTGTTAACATATTTTATCAACTTTTGCACGTAATTCTAACATTGAATATGTTGTTTATCTCGTTTCATTATTTTATCTATAACTCTCTAATCTTCATTCTTTAATATTGTATATTCTGTTCCTTTCACAATATGTTTTATATTCCTATGACCTGAAAGTTTCAATGCGTTATGTATATCGGATAAGATATTAAAACGGAGAATAAACTTTATTAAAAAGATTGCATGCTCATTGAATTTAATTTCTCTACGAACATTCTATATAAATTTATCACTATGAATTGAACGAAAAATATTATTATGGTATTTACTGAGTTAGCCTTTAAATTTTGGGAAACCCGTTGACATACTTCTCCAGCAATTACTCCAACTACGTTTCGTTTTGAATATTCTCGTTCAACTACAGCAGACTAGTGTTGGAGTTTTCGTAAACTCGACTTCTAAAGAAATTGCATAAGCAAAAGTCAAGTGGAGCAAAATGGAGATCTTTAGAAGAGCGAGCAATGTCACCATGTCTTAAAATTAATCTTCCGAATCTAAAGTGCCGCAATGTCATTAAAATTGTCAAAGAAACAATCATAATTCAATTAATTTACATTATCGTGCAATTCAACATTTATAGTAATCGCGAATTATTGTACACGTATAAATTCTTTGAAATAAAATAAAGTAAAATAAAAAAATTGAAATAAAAATTTTTCATACAGATTTTGTATTGCACGAGAAATTTTGAAATCGTATAATAGTATTTCTTTTGTCTCCTTTCTGTCTTAAAAATATTAATCTTACTGATACATTTGTTGAAATGAAAATAAATCTTGTTACTGCTGATGATAAAATCGTTAAATCGCAGCAGTATAGTATAATTCAGATACAATTTATTGCAAATTTTCATACCTGTAAAATAAATACCTACCGTAAATAAAATTCCCAATTAAAAATCATAAAGGCTATATAAATAATAACTCGTTTTTATACTATATTATACAACTGCGCAAGAATTATTGGTTTTTCTCGATATGTAAACATGTTGCTTCCAAGTACGATTAAATTTTTCGCAACTCTTTCACTAAACAAATTTCATACCCTTTGAAACGTACAAATATTTATTATTCCCCGAAATATATTGCGTTTCTAGAACTTTCAATCCTTTGCCCGTATTTATTTTGTGCTTCGTATTCTGTTTAATTCAGGGAACAAATTACTATAATGGAGGAATTAGGAAAATGAAATTTATTTCAGAAACGGAAAGAGATTTTTTTTCTAATTTAGTAAAAGAATTGCTGAAGATTTCTTTTTCAACGTAATTAAATGAAATTGCTGTTCATTGTTTCTCTGTTTTCGAACTAGAAAAATTCCTTCAGAACAAACGTGTTTCCCTGACGAGCGAGCAGTCTCTAATTAATGAATGCCCGATGGGATAACATAATTAACGACGTTAACGTCATTGGGAATACTATCAAAATTGACGACACGAAATTTCCTACTTTTAATAACAAACAAACGAACGACGAATAAACATCTCGATGGACAGTATAAACATTTCAATAATCAGAAACAAATCTGGCACAAGGGTTATTCATGAAACAAAAATACGTATGAAGTAATATAACAGAGCTTGAAGTTTTTTACGTGGTATCTTGGGAAATTTCGTTCTGAATGATTGGCACTGCAGCTACGAAAGTGGTTCTCCTGAGAATATGTGTGCTGAAAAAATTATTTTTGAAAGAAATTATTTTAAAACAAGATTTATTCACTGAACCAGTTTGTTATTTATGTCAGTCCATGGTCACACTTGATTATAGTTACACAGTCATTTAAAGTTCCTGATGAGAGGTTTTGTTCGTTTCGTTTGTCGACAGAGCCTGAGTGAAAGGACACGTCAAACGAATGAAACATTTCATCGTTTTTTCTTTGCTTTTCTTCATTACAACGTCACATTTAAATATATATACTTCGGACTCTGTTAATCTGTAAACTAATCTAATATTCGTAATTTGTACACACACAAAAATTAAAAAGAGTCTCACCAATGAAAAAGGTAGTAAAATATCCTATCCTCGATACAAGTGATTTAATAGCTGTAAAAATGGTTAATGATCAACGTTTCGATTTTTACTTATAGATAGTAATCCGAATCTCTACAAAGATGAAATTGCAGCAGTAAAGAAACAAACAGAATGCTCTACTAAAATAAATGACTTACAATTACAAATCATCGCATTTTAAACATCGAAATTAGCAAACATATATAAATTATAAAAATGAACGTGTTATCCTTCTATTTCAATAATTTACAATGAATTATTATAAGTTGTGGAAATATTTGAACTTCCATTATTCTCCCGATACTCAATAATATCTCGTGATATATCCACAGAAACACAAATAATCGTATCAGTTTGTGAATAAAATTTTCGATAAGCGCGTAAATTCCACTAGTCTCGCCTATTTCCTATCCGATATGTGGCGAATCCGGCGCTTTCGAAAATTATGGTTAAATTTGTAGCGATATCTTCACATTTTCGCGCGTTACATACGCGTAAACACGCGTGCAAGCAAGGAGGATTTACATA
Organism: Bombus vosnesenskii; assembly: GCF_011952255.1. NCBI lineage: Eukaryota > Metazoa > Arthropoda > Insecta > Hymenoptera > Apidae > Bombus > Bombus vosnesenskii. Next base: position 2,175,282 of record NW_022882923.1, read on the forward strand.
TAGATTAGACGGATGTTCACGGCACACGGGAAATAGAAACGTGGTACGGCTATCAATGCGAGTCATGCGACGATTTTGGCTCGATTTCAAGCAAACTGGTTCCAGACGCGAATGAATTTCGTACACTCGTATTTCCTCTGTTCTCGCCAATCGCCTTGTCCACTGTTGGCTTCCGTTCCTCTTCTCTTTCACGCTTGTGAATTTGCTTCATATAGTTGCTTGCAAAAGTATTTCAACGCATATATACCGCAACTATATTAGTTAAACTTAAAACCAATCTAAATATATATATGGAACATTATAAGATATTTATTTTCTACGTATAGTGAGCAGTCTAGACAGCCTAGCCTGTATGTAGTACAAAATTAGTATACGACATTGATAGCAATCTTTAACATCTAATAACTGTTAAACATGATTGTACTAAATATTCAAGCTAAGTCTATACTGACAGACAATGTTCCCGGCACCTGGCCAATTGTCTGTCAGTGTAGACTTAGCTTAAGGCTTATTGATGTGACGGGTAATTGACTGTTTAAATACTTTTGTGATCTCTGCAAAATATATACTTTCACTAAATATCGTGTACCTTCTATATAAATTTTTAGATTTTCTTTAAACTTTTCCAATACAATGATGATAATCTGATCCCATAAAAGTGGCCATGAAATTGTAAAATATTTCGTGTAGCAGACGTAATGTGTATTTGTTCACTTTTATAAGTATTCGAATAACTTTTTAGTTAATACAAGCTACGATACATATGTTCGACAAAATTTTCCCTAGCTCCGGACATTAACGCATGAATTCGAACGCGGCAATTTCGGCATTGAACGAAACAGCTCTTCACAGACACTGGCACCTATCCAACGAATTGTACCGGCACTCTGAAAACGGTAGCATTTCACACGACATGCCGTATCGTACGTCGCGAAACAAGCTGTCTTCACGTTTGCCTCTTGGTCTTTTTTCTTCCGCTTTTCAAACCGTCCGACGTGGCTCTTCTCTCATTACATAGCTTGAAAAAGGTTCGGAGGACCATTGAACGTGTCGATGTCGAGACGTTGGGAATCGATCACGGAAGAGTCAACGACATTTCCTACTCGCTTTCGTCTCACTATTTTTCGAGAGGTTCTCGATGCTCATACGTCTTTGAGAGGAATGCCGTATAGAGGATTTTATGTTAGAAGGTTTATCGTTCCATCGTTCTGAACGAGTTGTGTCAGAGGAGATTTAACACTAGAACTACCAGTTTGAAATATGTATCTAAATGTTCTATATACATATATACATGTAGAATCTCGCTCAAAAGTAATAGGACAGTTATTATATTTGCTTCCAAAATAGTTTAATCTATATTTGATATCTTATAAGACAAAGAAAATATATATTACTAATTATATATCAACAAATGCAATTATATATAAAAGAAATGCATGTAATTTAAAATTCATAGTGTACGCTAAATACCAAAAATTGATATATCCTAGCATAAAGTTTATCGATATATGATTAACCAAAAATCCTTTTGCTTATACATTTGATTATGTAAGAATATTTATAACCAATGTTATTGTCATAATTTAATGATACTCTTGGATAAAAATAACATAGATGAGAAGGGACAACTTTAATATTTGATAAAATTACAAAAATTTCATTTTATTCAATTTAAAATACCGACAAAGGAAGACAACAAAGCGGTTAATTTTCAGCGTAATCACAATATTTCAACGTTAGATTATTTACGAATAATAATCGTGTTTGGTAACGTGAAATATCATAAATTACGTACTCGTGAGCGCTTTATACGGCATATTGTGTAAATTACGATTCAAACAATTCTGCGTTATGAATTTAACGAATGTTCTCCGTGTAAAAAATTGGATATGTTTCCAACGTACAGCCCGCAAAGTATGTAAAAGCAATTGTTGCATAAACTGCAATGTTTCGGCGGTACGTTGTATAACTATTTTCGTATTTCAATTATTCAGTCAGCGCAGTTTCAACTTTGTACCATTAAATGCGAAACCGCAACCTCTGCGAAATTTATTTTTAACGAATTCAGAGTTGCTTACAATATTACAACTACTTCGTATTCAACCGCTTTAACGAATCTGGTGGTTTGTTATACAAAAATTTTATCGGCTGTTTTTGTATTTACAACAAAGTTTTGTTCTCTTTTTTAAGAATGTTACGATCAAAATTGGTTCTGATAAAATTAAATAACATTAAATTAAAAAATCGAGATAAATGAGCTTGAGGTAACGAGATACGGTACCAAACTATTAAATTAGTGCACATGTAATGTTTTGTCAAATAGAATTTCTCCAAAATTATGAATATGTTTAACATAATCAAATAGAGCTGATAATTATAGATGTAATACTTCGGAGAAATTATGTTGCTAAAATTTTATTTGAACAAAAGACAATTCATCTGCAGCAACCTAATTTTTCTTTTAGAATATGAGTTATTTAAACGTTAAACTGATCAATTCGACTTTATATGAAATTTTGAAGTTCGAGCCATATAATATTTAAATTCCATGTACTAAAGTTCGAAACCTTTTTTTATTATTCCCTTTCAAGCATCAACGTTCACGCACGATCAATAAAACAAACTCATCGCCCTTATCTGCTTCGCATAGGCGAAAAAAGCCTGACGGTAGACTGCAATATCCCGAAATTTTGTGAACTCGAAAAACAAAGGTATTTGTGTGTTTACGAACAGCCGTCTATTCAGAGGCTACGCAATATTGCGTCTATGATACCAAAATAGCGTGACACCAGTTGTTTTATTTCGCTCAGTTCTATAGCAACCGATATTTGACTGGTGTTTAATTTCCCCTCGTTTGATCTTCTGTTTCAGGCGCTTTTGCAAGCACATGACGTAGCGGGACATGAAGTTTATGGCGAAGAAGCGACCAGAGTTACACCGCCGCCTCTTCTTCCCTATCTAAACGGAGGCGATGATCTCGAGGGTCAAAATGGTGATTTGGACCTCGAGAATGTAACACGCGTCAGGCTGGTCCAATTCCAGAAGAACACCGATGAACCGATGGTAAAATAATAATATAATACGATAATATATTATTATACTATACTATACATTTAACTTATTAGCTCATTTCATAAATTTTGCCTTTCTTTTAATGAGAAGCTTTTGATGAAATTATGAAAGAGAATTATGAGCGAATAATTCATAGATGCAACACGTGTAATAAATAGATGACTGAATCTTTAAAATTTATATTTTTATGAATATAATTATAACAACTGGAATCTACATAGAATATTATTTTAACTACCACATATCATGCAAAGTTACTACACGTTAATTTTATTAAATAAATTTCATCAAGTGAGTAAATTTTGAATATTTTAATAACTCTAGTATAATGGAAATTTTATCAAATTTTTTAATGCTTCCCGAGCTGTATTTTTCTGCAATTTCTTTTGTTTAATATGATGGAGATAGAGACATCGTTTAATGAATATTTTTTCTAATTTTATTTAATTCATCTTTTTCGGCAATCAAATTCTTTCGAGATGTAATATGAAATTATGCATGGCTTAATATTTTGAATTTGACCCTTTCATTCAAGAACCTCGTTACTTTTCTCATTAAAAGATTACATTGATATTCATGTACTTTATGCTTTGCTAGTCTTTCATGACTAGAATATATGTACATTGATATACAAAAAAAGCACGATGAAAACGCACCGTTATTTATTTTGCTTGCAGGGAATTACTTTAAAAATGAACGAAGATGGGAAATGCGTGGTAGCAAGAATTATGCACGGTGGTATGATACACAGACAAGCAACTCTTCATGTGGGTGATGAGATCAGAGAAATTAATGGAATACCGGTGGCTAATCAATCTGTCAATGCCTTGCAAAAGATACTCGTGAGTACAATACGAACTATAAATCACAAACATCCATGAATTCATAACATTAAAATTAAAATTAAAATTAGTATTAAATCTATATAAATTATGTTTTATTTAGTTTCACATACATCACACATTTGAAAATTCTTTAATTTTGTTTGTTTAAGTAATTCTGCGCAGACTGAGTCGCATAATTGAAATAGACTATATCTCGCGTTTCGACAAATATCTAACAAAACGAATCACACGATAAAAATGAAATTGTGTAATGAAATCTATCTTTTTACTTTAAAAAATCAACTTACGTATTATTTTCGTAATTGCAAGTATACATTTTCTGATAGTAAATGTTCAAACATTAATATTCCTTTTATCTTATGATTTCAATATATTATTCCAACATATTATTTATATTCGTCATTTTAAAGAAATAAGATTTTTAATTCATCGGCTGTCTACAACAGGTCATAATAATAAATAATAATAAAATTCACAACAATAAAATGTTGAAAAGTTCATTTCCCTTCAAAACATCTTACTCTAAGTTATTAACACGCAAAATGTTCATCAAGATAGATTGATATCAAAATACAAAGTGGTACTTTTACGGAAAACTTGAAAAACCAACGTACAAGCACTTTCATAAATCAAAGTCTCTCCAATGTTCAATTAGTAAATGCTTTACGACCTAATATTCATACATCGCGTAACGTGTGACGTTCGAATGTCAATGGCCTTCATAAATTAGTGGGATTTTTAACATCATTTCCTTCTCTAGTATTGAATGGCTCTGCCACATTTCCGAACAGCTAATGCTATTTTTTCCAATAGCGATTTCCATCGTAATATCAACGACGAGAACATTTTTACTATCAAACAGGTGTAAATTATCAGCAAGGTATAAAAAATAGTATACGCAAGTAAAATATTAAAAATAAGGAAAAATGTGTGATTAACATGGACCTTAAATATTATAGATCAAAAGCTATTACAACTATAATGGATTAATATTTCTTTTTAACGACGATGAAAATATACTACCATAATAGTTATCCTCGAAAAGGAAGGGACAATTGCGAGACAATATTGATGAATCGACAACAAAACACATACAGCGAGTTATACAATCTGACCGATATCCATGAAATGTCTTTTGATTTTCGATCTCTTATATGACCAATAAAATCTTCCATCATTTTGATATGCACGTCAGATTTATCGTCAGTTTCGAAGACCTGACAATGAATGCAACAATAAACCGAAACGTATACGGAATTCCCTGTGATTTATATAGAACGGTATACATAAAAATTCTGAAGATGATGTTTATATATCGCAGTATTCTCTATACCATTTAATTTAAACAAGAAATAAGCTATCAAAAGAATATTCGTACAAATTTTGTGAAAAACTGAATTCATAAAAAGAAGCATTTTTTTACACAATGCAATCTTTTAGAGTTTTCGTCAAACCACGGATACAACCTACTTCAATTATGTGACGTACTTAAACACGTGTACGGTGTGTCTAAATGCGCTGTAACATAAACGACCTATCCACGAAATTATTACTTTAACAATTCCGCTTTCTGTTGCAGCGAGAAGCACGAGGTTCGGTGACCTTCAAAATCGTGCCGTCTTATAGGAGCGCACCACCCCCCTGTGAGGTACAAGTAAGCCCTAAAATCCAAATCCAAAACCAGTCCCAGAGCCCAAGTACAGTAAATAAACCCGTGGCCGCGGCAGTGTCAACGAGTACCGGCTCGACCACTGCCGCGAGCAAATCCGGAAAATCAGTGAAAACCTCCTCGACCACCAATAGCAAGGAGAAAAATAAATCTAAGTCTTCTAAAAACAAAAGCGGTTCCTCGTCAACCGATAGCACGCCTAAACGACGGCTCAACCCATTATCGGCTCTCAGGTCGCGAAAATCCTAAACATGAAGAGTCTTCGATAAGTTGATCCGGCATATTCTTATAGTTTTATTAGCGCCAGTTCAACTAGAAATAGTTTCCAGTTCGATTTCGTTCAATTGGTCTTCTCTAACGATCAATCTGGCTTTCGATTACAATCGCTTGGAAAATATCAAAGTATTTTCTTATAACGCGTAAGTAGGTTAAATAACGATATTTAAGATATTAATAGGTAATTAATATATTGACAGTGAAATTGATATTCGTTAAATTTGTATTCTTAGATTCTTTGATGGTGAGTGAAGGATTGTTAGTCTAGTTCTGTCATTCATGTTGCTGTTTCTTATGTGAATATTGTTGCTATGTTCCTTGGGCTTTCATGTATTAGCTCTTTCACGTTAAATTATGTTTCTGAAATATCGCAAAATTCCGAAATCTAACATTTCACTTTATTCAAAATGATATTATTCGAAATATGAACCATCAAATTTAATAAACTTTAATTATTGTGAAACAAAATTATGATTTTTATGATTGTACTAATGAATACCGTAATAGTACACAGAACTAGTTCTTTTTGGGTAAAACACATGAATGGATCCTCCAGTCTTTATATATTTGTTGAAAGATTTTATTTACTTGTAAAATTAGATAGTTCATGTACAACAAACTAATATTTCAATTTTAAGATAATATAGATAATGTTGTATAGTTTGTTTTTGTGTCTGTATATCTATTAAAAAATTATTTTATTTACTTTAGATTTGATTATATTGAGAAACAGTTCTATCAATATAATCGTACGTTAAAGAAGTTAAAGGCGAGTGAGATTTATAGGTTTTTCATTAACGAATTGTCTCGATAAGCGTTTATTACCGATCTACATGAAACAATGCTCATAAAACAAGCGTAATTGTGAATAGCTATATAACGTCACTAATTACCAAATATAAAAGTTCAAATAAATCAATTATCAGATTATGTAAAATTGCCGTAGGTATGTTGAAATGTCCAAGGAATATTAAAAATCAAATTATTGAAGCGTACTTCGGTTTTACACTTTTGTTACGTATTCACAAAAAATTCTATAGTTCTTTCATTTGTTAAAGAAAGATTATATCGTCATTACGTGATGCAGTGCCAACCAGTCCTTGTCATTTAATATTTTGAATATTTGTCTTGCTATCTTCATTAACGTTGAACGTTAGTCACATGTAGAGTACTTTAGTTTAGTTGATTACATATTTCGGGAACACGGCATACATATAAGTTAATTAAAAAATTTAAAGTAGATATGAACTCATGTTTTCACCTGCATATTTTCGACTTACTACCTAATATTAATTTTATGTCTGCTAACAATACGAAAATTAAATCGTAGATATAGTTCACAGCCTGCGATAATTAAACACATTTAAAAGACAGGTATACGTAGTTTCTATAGGTATCTACACTTGTCGCTTTATAAACTATGTTACCGTAAATAACTGTTTCATCTCGTGTCACTGTGATCATAGAAATTAATTGTCTGATATTTAGTTATACAGTTTGATAGCCTGCAGTTCACCTATATAGGGTGACGTTAAATAAGAGGATGCGATATAACTTGAAATTAAATAAGGAATTCCATCTTAAAGCACGGCCGAAGATAATTTTGAGAAGTTCATTACTGAGAGCGCTCGAATTTGGTACAAATTATTTCTAGTCAATTTGTATTCTTTTTTTTTATTCGCCCTAAGTTTATTCATAATACGTATTTCTACAAACGCAAGATTTGTATTTTACAATGTTTTAATATTATATAAAAACGAATAATATTGGTGGATATTTTAATTACATTATGATTAAAAATTATCTAGTTACTTTCAGTGCCATTTAAAAGAATAATTTTCGTAAATGTTTTAATATTATTTAAAACCTTCTAATCACTATTTATCGCTAAAGCGAACAGCTGAAGTTTCCTTTTTGTATTTAGTCTCGTATCACGCGTTTAATTTTCTGTAGAAGATTGAGCATGATTTGAATAGAATTACAATGGAACTTGGGAAGTTCCTCCGGTAGTCGCTAGTTTATACATAGTTACACACCAAGTTTCACGAAAGGATAAACGCGGAAAGAGGCGATTCGTATAGTGGATTACGGTGTACCTTGTGTACTCGCATCCGTCGTGTTTTGATTCCACGTGGAATACATCTGGTGTTACGCAGTTAAACAACTAGAGAGCTTCTGCGAAGCGTTAAAGCTGTGAGCATTAACTTTGCGTTCTGAATTGAAATTCTGATTGCAATTTCACTTCTTGAAATCATTGCGTTTAATTTTATGCGTTTCAAACGTAAATTGGGCACTTTATCGTGAAATAAATATTGATCACATAATAGTAATTACAAAATAAAAATATAGCCCATCGATGCTTATCAGCTAATAGTATTGTATATTTCTATAAGAAAGATATTGAAATTAATTCGAGTGTTTTTTGAAACACATGTACCAAAGATTATGAACATTGATATTAACGTAGAATTTGAGATAGTTTTCTATAGTTTATGTCAGTATTTAAGCTACTAAAAAAATAAATAAATAAATAAATGAGATTATTTAAGAGATTAAAATTTAAAAAGTAGCTTAAGGAATTTTTATTTACATTTTGCAAGATCTGATTAATTATACAATTTTAATTATACGTCGTTACAAACATTTCTTCCATTATTTCACTAAATTATATTTTAAATTGTTTACACACATTCTTTATGCGATATTACATATTTTCATTTCGTTGTCAAAGTTAAGGAGCAAATTTATTCAGAATGATTAAACTGATAAACATGTCTCTACTTTACATATAAATTGACGTAATTAAGTATGAGTTATTGAAAACGATATTTTCTTTTTAATTAGGGCGATTTTTACGTATATTCTGATATCGCGTGTTCTATACAACATGTTAGGAATTAAAGTGTAGGTTACGTTGAATAATGGTATCTACATAATAGTTTACATGAATATCTAGTTGCTTAATAAACCTAGATTCTACGAAAAGTGAATCGATTAGGAAAACATAATTTATTTGTAGATGTAGCGATGTAACTGCAAAATATTTCTCAATATATGGAAAGTATTAAAATGTAGAATCGCAGTTCTCGAAAGTAAGAAAGGGGGTTCATATATATATGTGTGAATATATAACTTCTAATATATCTTTCATTATAAAGTTTCAATATAATCTCTATATATTCGTACCTGAACATTACAATCGGCTAATATTGTTCTTCGATTTAAACAAAATTTATATATATATGACATTTCATTTTATTATTTTTAGAATGTTGGTATAAAGTTGTCTCTAGAGTTAGGTGAACTATCAAGTAATTTCCAATGTCATTAATGGAAATGTATTTTTCCAATCCGCACTCATTAAATTCTTTTGCTACAATATAGACATAGCAAGCATTTAAGATAAGCAAACCGACTCGTTTTTCTAAAAATGTTCGCAAGCAGGGTAAAATAGCTTTTTAATGATATTTGAAAATAAAGTCAATCCTTTCTAAAAAATATTCGTCCGTCCAATAGTTTTGATAATGACTTAATATCTAGTTCGCATTAGAATATGGAAACTATAGTATTACATAACGTTTGTATCATAATTTTGCCTACTTTGTGTGAATTAATTTCTTTTCATTTTTATTTTTTTTTTTTTAATAATAACTGTATTATACTAACGAATGATCGATGCATTAGTTGACTGTGAGATAAGTTAATTGGAAATTACTTATGGTTTCGCCTAATATTTTCGTTGACGTTAGAAATCCATAGACATTAACGCTCTATACTTAAGTAAAATTCAGAGAGTAGAACAATAAATGTGAATTTCATGAACCAATAGGCATTAAGAAATGATAGAATTTCATTGAATTTCAATGTACTGGAAATTGAATTGCTAAAAGAATCGAAACTGGGTCAAATGTGGAGGTTTAATGCAAAAGATTGCTGTTCAATTTTGATATCTCCAAAGTTTTTTACGTGCAAATTATTAAATGTAGTTATCTGAAATGATATCTGATACTTTTGCGAATTCTTTGTAATATATAACATTACTATCTAAAATGAGATATATCGTAATTATATTGAAATTAATTATGATCTATTTTCTCCTTTTAATTAAACGATATATTACATTGTCAGACAATTCATATTTTAACAAATGTTCTAAAAACAATGGTTTTATTAAAATTTTATACCTAGATGAAAATACATTTTTTCATTAATTTTTTCTTTAATTAATTTCCAAACTAATTTTTATGAAATTGTATGTTCGAAACTAATGAAATATATGGATTTTGTCTTCAATAAACCGAAAAAGTACGAGAATAATCTCATATTAGGAAATTACGTTTATAAAATCAATATATATACATATAGTAACTCTACTTCACACGTACAGAGTGAAATTAATATTAAAATGAGGTATCTAATACGGAGTACGAGATAACGTTATAAATTCATTATGAACGGTGCGCGGGAAGCAGCAAGCATAATGCAGATTTTTTTAATGAAGCTAACTAGGATTTAATTGAGCCATTTCTTCTCCCTCTACAAATGAGGTTTTCAGTCATCTGCTAACGAACTATGAAAAGAACGGGCTTGAATAGGTACAATGTTCTTTCTATACCAACTGTCGCTTCCACTAGAAAATAACGTAATTTTCGTCCACCATTGCAAATGTACTTGTCCAAACTAAATTCACTTTGACGTGTGAGCGTAAACTGAATGAATTATTCAGCGAAACTGCTAAACGGAGGTTTTCACTGATTTCCTTAAAGGCATACAGATACACACACATAAACATATACACTTATTGCATTGTCTACTTTCAAAATATTATTTAAACACAAAAAACACTTAAATCCATTACACATTCGATCAATTTTTTATAGCGAGCTTGATTTACCGTTTCACATATCGGAGAGAGAAATTTTAATTTAAAATGATCATAATACCTATTCACATTATCAAATAATATTAATTTATCACGTTTCGCAAATTGTTTGGTATGCTTCGTTCGATAATTCCAGTTCCGGTTTCTTTCTCTATATGTGAACCGTAAAATGTACGAAAACAAGAAATATTCACTTTTCAGCTTAATATAGATAGATGTTATTTCAGTACCCAATGACCTCTCATCAACAGAGATTCAAAATTTTATCGTTGAATAATTTGTTTTCTCACGTGATTTATCTTTGTGATGATTAGGTTTAACGCAAAGTGAAACATACTTTGCTACTACGAATTTCCCACGCTGCTTTCGATTAATCACGTCGTGATTATCGATCTGCAAAATTACGCGTTATCTATGCTATTCAGCTATATTTGAATAGCACACACATGCAAAATCGTGAATTTATCAGTTGGTTGAATAGTATTTCGCGAAATTAGAAGGAATGTTTCTCGCAAACATGAAATGCCATTCGATTTCAGCTTACATGTGATTTTTTAATTAAAACGTTTGATTACTACGTTCATCCTTGTTTTGCGCAATTAGATATTAGAGATATATAATTCGATATACATATAGTATACATATTATAGCGCAGGATTTTGAACATACATATATACACATACACATAAACACGAATATTTTCCCTTCCTTTTTCTGCTTCAAATATACATATACTTACGTATGTATGTATACAATATTTATACATTTGTTATTTAACTGCTTCATTTCAAATAGAGTACGGAGGAAAGTAATTTTGCGATGAAAAAATATGTAAGGGAAAGACGAACTTTCCTCTTCTCTTAAAAGTTTGACTATAACTCAATGTCGATTCTGGGTAGATGGATATTTATTATACGTCACAGTGCAGACAATATTAATTGTTAACTAGTCTGAGTGAGTGTTGAAGTATTAAATATACAAAGCATATGATTACATAATTTTTAAATATTTCTGATCGTTTATAATAATTATTTAGTCCTTGTATATATTTGTTTTAAAATGCATTGTAATGCTTGTTTCGACTATAAATTTTTTCGAGCCTAATACAAACAATTTACGAGGTAATTATACCACACAATCACATTCGGAAATGAACGTCAAACTATGACCGTGATATTTTATATTATTTTTTAATGCAGAGTTTGTTTTCCACGTATAGAGACGATATAATTAAAATTTCTGGGAAATGTTGAAAAATATGAACTTAATAGAAGTAATACCCAGCATCGCATAACATACGTTATCTCGCAAGTTATTCTACACTAAATCTCATATTCAAACATCTCACGGTTTTCTTAGTTTCGTTTCAAATTTGTAACATTTATCGGTAATTTCGAAAACGTAATTTATACAAAGAAATTTTGTTAATTATTGTGCGAACAATTAATTGCATTTTGCATAAATATAGGACGACTTAAATTATTCAGAATTTTTGATAAAAATTTAGGTTCATAATTATTAATAAATATTACATTTATTTATCTATATAAATTGAATTGACACAAAATGAGAGAGCTGAGACTTATTACTATTAATCTTTATTTCTTTATATCTACCAGATTTGTTAAATTTTACTGCTCGTAATAATGATCTATCTCTCATTTTCATTTCATTAACAATATTACTTTATTATTAAAAATTTTAAATAAACTTAAGATTCAAATTTCATAAGAACTACATTTCTACAAGTTGTCGGCAAATGCTGCAATCTTGAAAAACACCAAGAAAACTATGGCACCAAATAAACCGATGATTTATCGTAGAATAACTGCGCAAACAGGGGGCGACGTGCTTCATCGTATACGTATACAAAGGGTGATTTTCCTGAAAATAAGTAGAAAGTGTATGAAACTTTTTATTTACGTGAAACTTCCTTTTTAAAAAAATTGACTTTTGTTGGATCATTTTTATCAATTTTCTCCGCAAAGTATCATTATATTTCGTTCTAATAAACGAGCAATGGGTTGCATTTAACAAAGTAGTAGTCTGACACACTTTTCCAAGCTTAATGGTAGCTTTGACTAGGCAATAAATAATGCAATACGTCTTGAGGCGTCAATATTTATTGCTTACCGAACCAGTTCCATTTTTAGTACACAAAGCTGTGACAAATTACTTCTTTAAGCAACACATCCAATTCAGTCAAAATATAGCAATATTGCCTTCCTCAATTAAAATGACTTATCTACCTAAAAAAAAATATCGTATTTGAAAATAAAACTAGAGCTTTATTTCCATTGCGTCATCTCTGTCCTTTTCCATTCAATTTAAAATATTTCGTCATTATTTCATAGCAGCCTGTATAATATAACTTTGTTTGAAAGATTTCAAACATACAGAGAATTGCAAATATTTCAACATATTAATCATTCAGAAATCACACTGATCGACTTTGCTAATTAAAAAATACACAAAACTGATAATATTAGAAACACAACTTTCTAATATTTATCCTAGAATTTATTATTATTTATATCATCTTATAAGAATAAATAAATTTACTTATAATAAGTAAGTTATTTGTTTCCCAAGTATCGAACATTAATCACGTGTGTATCAAAATTGAGAAATTGACAAAAAGTGAACTTTAGCACTTTAGCACTTATATTTGTATATTGAAGACTGAATAGATTCTAGACAAGTCACTTTAAAACAAGAAGGTTAACGTTGATCGTCCTAACAAGAACTTATCGAAAATTTGCCTATCGATGTTCTAAAATTTAGGCTCCAAGAAACATTACTGTTCTACACTTTAGACTTATTTTATCACAGAAAAATCACTGTTTGAAAAAAGTATCACGAAATATGTCTCGCCCTGTTGAGGAAGATACACAGAATGCATATATAGATGTGCAGACAGAAAAATCGCGAACATAGATACAGTAGATAATTCTTAGCTCGTTGTCTGTCTCATAACTGGCCATGAGTCAACTATTCATGGGCACCATATAGAGACAATGTCGAGGCAGTTTGATACAAGCGTGTCGGTATTTCAACATGGACGCAGAGTCCTGAATCGCGGCCGACGAATTTCGAATTTTGCGCCTTGTTTCGTTTCGTAATTACATATATTCACGTGCAAAGCAGCGAAACGACGAAACAGGGACGAGTCTCATTTTCACAGATAGAAGATAATTAAGTGCGATCCCGCAATCCGTACCTGTGAAATTCGAAATGAAAAAAAAAGAACGAGGAAGAAGAAGAGCAGAAAGCAATGATGAATAGAAACGCAGACGAAAACAGGCGAAAAGAAGGCAAAGTTCAATAGTCGAGCGGTGTAACAAAACGCTTTGGTCGGCGCTTTCGAGTCCACGGCGCGTTTGCATGTTTCTCTCTTTCGATCCCTTCTATATATTTCTCTCGTTCTGTGTTCTCTATCCCTACGTATTTACCGGTGCGTTCCATTTCACGTGACCATCCTAAATACCTTTGTCACTGCTCTCATTCGAGGGATATATTTCCGAAACAGTATTAAAGTTGCGTAATTATCGCAGTACGCGATCTAATAGATTAAAAAGTGGAGAACGAAACGTTTCTTTGAAATTTTAATTTTTTGAGCAGTTATTTCGAAAGCTATCGAACGTTGAATCTCTTATAAGCAAATCTATACATCACTGATTACACAATTTTAAATAACATCATTTATTTCTCTTCGACTAACATAAAATTTACCCAAATGATTATTCATTGTTCTTCTAAATGTAAAGGCTAAATGATTTAAAATGAAATTAGTCAAGTAAAGTGGGACAATCTGCCTCCAGTCCTTCTCATTCTGTTTTCTGTTTGAGTAATATTTTCTCTTCTCATCTTTATCTTTATTATTCTTTCTTTGTGTCTTTATATCTTTTCCTCTCTCTGTTTTTATTTTGTCTGTTATTCCATAACGTCGGGATAATCACATTCGTTCTGGTAGACAGTAATATTATTGCGGACAAGTTTCGTAAGGAATGCACCTTTCGTTACAACATGTGTTGGAATGTTGTTTGTTGTTTTTTGTCGTAAAGAAGCTTTTGTTACACCCCTCATTATACCCTCACCTGCATGAAGGATATCTTTGCAAACGTTGAAAGCTTTCCTTTCTGACCGGTATATATTATATACTATAGTTTTCTTGCATCATGATTTTAATTAATTCATACTGTGCGATTTCTCTCGATCTTGATCGTTCGAACAATTTTATTCGATCGCGCGAATTACATTTGAACGCTCCCGACATTTTTATTTCCTGCACGACGCGATGCATACTCGAATCGGTGATTGAATTTATTTATGTGGAAGAAACTATTCTTTTTAAATCGTTAGTTTATACAGCTATGGATCTGCAAATTTCAGATCCAAGCAAGAGAGAATTTCTACACCATTTATAAAATATTTCTTGAATAAAATTAAGCATTAGCTGTTAATGATTTCTCTTATTGAAAAAGCTGCAATTGAAAAAAATGACACATAGGAATATCGTATATATGGATGTGTAATTTCGCAAGTAGTTATTCTGAAGTCTGAATTGGAAAAAGTAAAAATTCTAGGATTATCTGGGAATTTAGAAATTCTGAAATTTGATTGATAAAGCTATGTATGAAATTCGGAGGAAATATTTATATGGCAATGGTACAATATATGTATAGTACAATTTTATACCGACGATTATAATGTAGAAACTAAAGATCATAAAAATTGCGATATTTTAATATGTTTGAAGTCAACAACGCCATATATACTTGAAATAAATTTCAATATCAAGCTAGTGAACTAATCGTATAAAAATAACATGATGGAATATAAAAATGAAAAGTAACACTCATCTGTAGCTTAATCCTTCAACTTCGAAATATAGCTACTTTTTAATCAGCTTGCATAATTGAATTAATATTATTAGTGAAACTTTGGAAATCGTAAATTACAATACAAGTTATCAGCATTGATAGATACAAACTTGGTGATAAAATAAATCAAATTTTACAGAAATAAATTTGACAAATTGCGAGTCATCTGATGATCAATCACCGATCCGAGCAAGTAGTGCGATTTGATTTTTTCTTGGTACAAACACGCGAGTATCGTAGAAATATCATTGTTATACCTGAAGTCATGGCAACACGCGTTTTAATCATAATCATTTCGCATCCTCAACACGAGCGGATTCTCCTTACTTAGAAATGTCCAGATGAATGTCACTGAATGTGCAAACATCTCTAAACATGCAGCTGAGGGTAGCCAATCTTACGATGAGTTTTACGTTCTCTATCCGCACCAATTTAAGTTTCGTAAATTTACATTTTAACACAATCTCAGGGGATTCGATCAGTTTTGCGAACAACAATAACGACGATTTGCTGTAAACAAATTATTGTAATGTAAAAGCTCCTACGTTTCTCGTACCTGAAGGACGGAACGCATCAATACAGATCGTTTACGTGGTCCGATGATTCAGACAATAGTTTCTTGATTAATTGTCACGTGAATTGCAATTCTTTTAATTTCCTTTTGATTTTAGTTTACACGAGCATGAAATAAATATAACGCGAGATCATTGCCTTATAGGAGAACTTAGATAATTTGTGAATTCTTATGTTTCTTACACCTCGCTGGTTCGCGACGGAATTCGATACGAATGTTAGGTGAATTTTCATTTTTTGGCGATAAGATGCGTTGAAAAATTGTTCGAAAAATATTAAACGTTTGTTATAAAACTTTGTTATAAAACTGCTCTTCATTGGTTAAAGGTAGATAATATTTTCTTATTCTAAATTCGATGATTTATACGTTGAATATGTTCAATAATATTACCTTTAAAAAAGTAGAGGTAATACACCAACGTATTTTTATTTTTCAGAGTAGTTTATCTTTAAAAATATTGCTTATATTATTTGCTACTCATATCTTCAAACATACAGACTATAGCTCAAAATTTGAAAGTAAACGTCATTGAATCAAACAATATCAACTATGGTATTTTATTATTCAATGAATTATTCAATTTTAAATATATAAACTAAATGTTTAACATATAATATAAATCAAGTATTGTGTCCAAGATCGAGATCTCTTTGTTTATAATCCATAAAAAGTATTCCTACACACCCAATATAAATATTCTTGCTTGCAATATCCTTTTTATTTTTTTTTTCATCATATTTCCGAAACCCTTTTACCTTTTAAAAATTTAAAGAATGTAGATTAGAACAAAAAATTGCCTGATATTTACCGAATTCCATAACGAACTAGTCGGGTCTTCAAAATAAAAAAAAAAGAGTATTGGAATTTTGTTATTTATCGACGTTCCCTTGACAGACAGTACGATTAAAATCCTAATTTCGCGGCTACAAGCGTGATGTTTTATGTCTCGATTTTTGTACATAGTTTGTACATGTATATAGCTCTATGTCGTTTCGATGTTTGATCCAGCGATCCTGTTTCATTATCCAACATGAAGAGATTGCAATATCACCACGAGGTGAGGCCATGTCATCTACATGTGTACAGACGGCTTGATTGAGATAGATTTTGTAAAGCATTGTAAATTGTGTCGAAAAGTACTATATATACATATACATACATATATAAATGTTACACGAAATTCGAAAGTTTATCGATTATTACATGTGTAAGTAAAACCTGCTAATGTAATGGATTCTATTATGTAAGATTTATCTCGATTATTATGTCGTTCCGATCATACTAAATGGACCAGCACAAAACAGGCAAACGTTCAAATACTCAAACTGATTACCAACTTTATTTTTCAATTATTAGACATATAAATTCTTCACGCTAGTAATCAAATCTATTCAAAATAATTTTTAAATTGATTTAATAAAATTTAATTTTTAATCTAAGCTGTTTAAAGATATATGTGATTATTTCACAAATTACAATAGCGAAACGCAAGGAAGAAAAGCGACGTTCGGTGTTCGAAACGAATTTTAACTACTTTCTAACACTTAATCGTTCCTGTTTTGTGCAGCAACATATTACTCACACTTAACCAAGCCGCAGTTTTTAAGCAATCGCGCTTACAATATCGATCTGTATTTTTACGAAACCCCTAACGATCCATGCATATACCCGCTTGTAATACGCTTAAGTCTGTGTCAGTCTCTGAGTCCCAGAGATACCAATATCAATGGTGGACCTCGTTCAGCTGGCATAGCGCAAAAAAGAAAAACGTAAGTGTCCCTGGTCGTTTGTACCGGTGGGCATCTCTCTCTCGTGTTAACGATAAGAAAACGAATTGTACCACACGTTGTATCTGGGAAGTGATCTTTCTCTGTTACGTATAGTGTCGGACGCGAAAGCAGAGACCCGTCATCGGCGGCGACAAAACGAACAGCGGTATTATTGCGGCGGTGCATTGTACGAAGATATAATAAAGCACGAACTGCTGGAACATCATGATTCGTCGCACGTCACCTCCAACGTGATTTCTCTTCTCTCTGTTTGTCGTAGATATATATATAGACGACGACCACTGTGCGCGGACTCCGATCCCTCTCGCACATATATATATATATTATTACCTGAAATTTATGATTACTCGTGTTGTTCTCCCTGTGCACCGATCTATTGTCCATGGTTATCACTACGGGTTACGGCAATATCTCTTAGATCTGAGATTTTATTTACAATAGCGAGCATATAAATAGAGCAGTTCAACTTAATTTAACATTTTTTTTATTTAAACATAGAAATTTGAAATTGTATTTTCTTTTAGTCTATATTTTATATTTTACATTCTATATTTTACGTTTATAATTGTCCAAAATGCAAGAAACGTTTTTTTAACTCCCATATTGTAGACGAAAGGGAAAATGAATTTTTTCACGGTGCAATTAGTTGATTTTACGAGTGATAATTTCCCTATTTATACGTTCGCCATTATAATCGAAGATCTGACAAGACGGTGAGAAGGACCTGCCAATCGAGATGAATGAAGGAAAGTGAAAAATTGAGAGATTTATTTCTAGAGTTCGATACTGCTAAAGCATTTATTATTTTGTATTAATTTTTCCTTTCGTTAATTCGATCGCTATATACAAATTTGAATTTTACGAATCATTCGGTGCCGTAAGCTCGTTAAAAGTTTCCTGCTCTACACATTAACTTACAATCCTTTGTAAATTGCCAATCCCACACAAATTGTTGCAGTATGCGTGGACCAAATTAGGTAACTGTTACGTCTCTGTGTCTTTAGCCTATTCTCCTCATCCATCGCGTCAACATTATTATCTTACGTATGTACAGCTTGAACCTCTGAACGGTAGCAACCCGAAGGGACGTACCGCAAAGGAACAGTGAACGAAATTACGAACGTTGGATCAGTGATGAAAATTTTCACTATTAGAATCTATACATCGAATTTGGCTTGGAAATGAAAAATATCTGGAACAATGTAAAATATGCCTTTCTCGGTGTTAATCTACCTTGTAAATGGAGCTTTTAGTTCGAAACCTACAGCACTCGATATTTGTCATCTCCACGCCAGTAATTAGAATCTCTCGTGGAATCGGGATGCAAGAAATTCGTATCACGATTTCTGAACATATTTCACGCCAATTATGTAGAAGTATATACGTCTTTTTCATATTTTCATTTAACCATCGATTATATAAAAATATATCTGCTACGTAGCAGATTGAAACTAGTTTAAAATCAATTGAAATCGCATCACTTTCTGCAGTCGCAAACTTTTTTACAATTTGAATATAAAGTCTATACTTTCCTTTCTCCTCCAGTAAATATATTTCATATATATTGGAACTGCAAATTCTCCAATTGCGATTTTTAGAAATATCATCCCCTTAGTTTGAGAATCAATTAAGTCACGCGGCTGTATGAACTAAATTTTAACATTATAACTTATGTATCTTTCATAACGATAAACATGCTCTTTTATGAAACATGCTCTTTTTTTTTATTCAAAATTAATCTTAGAAAAGATTGTTATAAGAAGATACTATAAAACTGTAAAAGAATACCAATTAGAAAAGGCGTATTTTTAGGTGATCAGTGGTTAAACTAGACTAACATGAAAAAGATGTACATTCTACGTGACCATCGTGAAACGTGTTAAGATAGTTCGATGTTTTGCTTGATAGTGCGCGTCCTATTTCTTTGCATTTGCACATACGAGATGCAAGGCCAAGAATACCGTTACCCTAATAAGGAACCCTCTGGCCAGACACTCGATGGTAGAGTGCAGTTCCAATGGAAATCAAGCAGAGAGAATTCAACAGCGTCAGCAGCAGTCAGTCCACCAGACGAGTTGTCGATAGTGCAGTACCTGCTATGTCACTGTGTAGAAGTTGTCGTGTTCCCTTTCTTTCCGGATCCCCATTATTTACCTATCATTCGTCAACTATTCTTTCCTGATCCACTTTTTTTTTTTAGCTCTCTTTAAAGTAGAACATAGCTTCCGATGCACGCCGGCAGCCATTCGATCATCATTTCTCCGTGCACTATCCTTCGAGAACGTTGTTAAGAAATCGGGCGAGGCCATACTCGCAGTGACTTTTCTAGAACAGTGCGGCTTGAATTCCTGAGACTCCTTGCCCTCATCAGTGGTTCCTTACAGACCAGTTTCATGTTCATATACTACTATTTCAATAATATCGAATAGTTCGCGCGATACAACGAAGTGCGATGGTTCATTACGAATAAAGTGTATATGAAAATAGAAAATGATTTTTCTTATGAAACTGGTTTTTATAGAATGCCTTCATTATCTGTCTATCTTTATGCTTCACCGTCTCACGTACATACATACACTAGCCGTTTAATGTTTCCTCTTTTTTCTATAGAAGTATATGTGTATGGTAGACATTGTCACTTTCTTCATCTTTTTTTTTCTCGTTAGAAGTACTTGTACAGTCTAAAAAAAAAAAAAAGAAACCGTCTTTGAACGAGTGATTATTCAACAGGCCGCATTGTAACTGTAAAGTCTTTGCGGAGATGAGCCGCAAACAGCGTGACTAACCGCCCAATATCGTAGCTTCGAACGTGAGTAAACTGTGACGTTGCTCGACGCTTGTCAAAACGGACATTGCTCGATCGTTGTTGGAAAATCGATTATAAATCTCAACTACTACGTCGAGATACTTTTTATTTGTCGTGTCTTTCAACTTTAGATCTGTAGCGATTGCCGGATCAACGGACTTTTACAGAAACTGAACCAAAAAATGTTTCGATAACTCTCGGCGATGTAACGAAGAAGAATCGATTTTTCCTACGAAACGACGAAAAGTACCGTAGTCTTTGGTTCTCCAGCTCGCATCTTGGTGACGCTTTTGGCTGTCGCGAAGCTACGAGCTCGATTATTTTCGTATAATCGAACAAATCGATTATACGAAGTTTCACGGCTCGACAAGTTCGAGGGGAGAGCTAGAAGGGATACTGCATGTGTCACAGCAATGCGCACCGTGAATCTCGGAAGCGTTGACGCGCGCGACATCCCAACAGTAGGTGTTCTTTCTTTTCTTTTCGTTTTCTTCTTTTTCTTTTTCTTGCGTCTGTTCTTAATTATACCAGAAAGGAATGTGAGAGAAAGAGAAAGATAAAAGAAAAATGACAAAAACTAGAATTCGAACATTCAGCCTGAGATCAAGTTTTGATGAACATGTTAATTAATCGATCTTCCTTTTTTCTGTTTCTTCAACGCTCTAGTTGTTCAGGATTAAGCCTCTGCCAGTGTTAGTAAGTACCGCCACTTGATCTGGTGTGATTGGACTGCTGTAGTTAGAAGGCTATGCGTTTATCATACATATATACATATCCACATTACATATTACGTTTGAACACACGCATATTGTGTACCGTGTGCGGTGTGAGTCTGAGTAAATAAGTTCTGAACGATACGTCAATGTTAAACGCTCCGAAAGTGGAGGCACTGCTCGTGAGTTAATCGTGTGTTTAATCATTTTCCTTCGTGAGTTTGGTTTTCTTTTCTTGCTATAATCTTAGCGTGTCATTTAACAACTAATCAATATAGTCACATATACCTGTTTATTGATTGTGCATTTTGAAATAAATAGTTATGTATAATATATATACGTGCAATATCGGTACGCTTGATATTGAGTTTTCAAAGAAAATATTTGATTAGAAGATATTAAAAATGTTTTTCGCAACGAAATATTAGGATTCATATATGTGAATTAACAATTTCTTTGAAAGTCTGCAATTTACCCAGACCCAAGCTGCACGATCATTCAATCATCATACCATATGCAATGGCAAGAAAGTAGGCTTCCATTTACTTCATTCGTTCCCTGCATTTTTCAGTTCTTCGTTTTATATAGTTCAATATCTTTCTAGGTTTCTGGATGTGATTTAAATGAAAAAAAACGTTTCGAGCGCGTATTACATTCATGAAAGAAACCCTTATCCTTTTTTCCTTTTCACCTTTCCATGTCCATCTTTCTCTTTCGTCTAGTACACCTGAACACGAGAGTCTTCCTTTTTACTGCTAATGCAACGAAACACTGTTATGGCGAGCCTCGTAGTCACTGAGAGGCGTAGATGATTGCGCGACCATTGAACCATCATATTAGATTTAGCTGTAGAGACTAGGCCTGTACGAATATACCAATCTCTTCTGACTTTTTTTCACTCTTCAACTTTCATCTAAACTATCTTATATACTTTACGCTTAATCCTCGATCTCTTTCCAATCCCTAATTTTATAGCGAATATAAAAATATACAAAATTTATAAACTTTCCTACGAAATTTTTCTCCTATGAAATCTATCGGTCATGTAAGAAAATCTTTGTTATTTTGAACGTAACTCTCAAGAATTATAAAATACTATTCAACGAATACGAGAAATGAGTAAAGTTTCTCGATTGAAAGTTTCAGAATTATTTCGCGTAATTTCATGCAAAATACATGTTGTTTGAACGATAAATTACCCGTCTGTCATAAAGTCGTTTAAGTTTTTAATACGTATAATTTGATTTAGATGATATCGATTTAATTCATTGCTTCTCGAGGTTCTCTGTTTTATTAAAAACATCATGTTATTCTTCATTTAGCGCTAGCCAGCTTTCGTTGTTGTGACCATTGTGTTATGCACCACATATATCATTTTCTAAAAATTAATAAAAGGATACGTATGAAGATTTTCGTTAATATTCAAACTTATAAAAATTACATAAATGATCCAAACGAATTGTATAATGAGTGTTTAACTGTTTTAATTCTACAGATATATAGCATGAAATCTTGATCAACTGTTTCTTTTCAACTTATCAATTTATCAATGCATTTCTAATTAATGATAATTATAAAAATTTTCTATGTGAACATCTATAACCAAAAACATTATTTGTTCTGTAAACATCTTCAAATTAATAGAATATGCATGATTATCATATATCGGTAGTTTTCACCCACGTATACAGGGACTCACCTACGTATGAAGGGACTCGCATAATTCGTATCCTAAACCATATAAAGAGCTCATACTTCCCATCAAATAAGCATCATTTAAAAAGATGCATTCAACGAACAGCTGAAAAGACTTTCTCGTTAATTGACTATAGATCCATTGATAATTCGACCGGTTCGATGCTTCAGCCACTCAAATGCTTTCCATCCGCCAAAATAAAAAAAGAGAAAAACAAAAATGCCAAAACATTGTCAATGGTCGAAATTCACGCAATTAATTCGTACAGAGCCGCGCTAGAATTATGGTAGATGACCTGAAAAACCATTTTTTCGGAAGCAGAGATATTCGTGCAGGGCTGGTTTCTCATATAAACACACGAATTTCATTACTCACTATACACCGTCCCTTTGAATTCATTATGAATCATCGTCGGCATATTTTTCGATTGCGAATGATACGCGCCGCAAGTCAGATGCCATTTTTATTGTCACTCAGCATTATTATTCTATTCCTTCGTATGCCGTATGTCTTATTCGCACATTTTAATGTAGAGCCCGAATGCATATTCTGCATATCGCGCATTTTTCAAGCGTGTACGTGTGCGTATGTAGCGTGCGTGTGTGTGTCGGTGTGCTATGTACGTACTACTGTGCAGCATCTAGTGCTTCAGCTTATTGTCGAAGATAAAAAGAAAAAAGAAAAAAAAAAAAGAATGAATGTACAGAAAGAAAAGAAGCGAGTCACTTTGTTCATATATATGCATCGCTAGATGAACGATCGTTGCACTGATTTTAATACGATTTAATAATGACAACGAGAATCGTATAACTGTCGTTCTAGTGTCGTTCAACTTTTTGATCCGACCCGCTATCTGCGAACGTATGTGTAAATATATGATGACAGCTTTTTTAATCGATCATTTCTGGTCACTAATAGACTTTCATAACCTGACAGACTTTCAATGCGATTTAATAGATTTTTCTTCTGTTCCTAATGGGTTGTTAATAATTATGAACTAATGCCGCGTGTGATTACTATACAAATGCTTTACGAACAGAGATTTATGCTTCTGCAATAATTACAGATGTGAAAATGGAATTTATTGTAAGTTCACGTTCGTGCAATTATTCATAATTATCGTAAAATGTATTTAATAGAAAGATGTTATTTGGATATGATAACTTTGTAATATAATCTACGAGCAAAGATAAAAGAAAAATTTGATTAAAAAATTATCGTTAAGCTTTGAAACGTGCTCTGTCCTTGCTCGAATTGGATAAAAATGTTTGCAATAATTCGCACACGAATTAAACAAATATTAATTCTTTTACTTGTTTTTTGATCAATATAATTTTAATTCGTATTTGGAATTTAATTTTTATATATTTATTGAATACATAAAGATACAGAAATCGGCCTGCGAATACCATTTTGATTGAACAAATTTAATAAAATTTTAATTCTCGTGAAATTGCAACGTTTCGTTAATTAAAAATACACACTAGAATTTTATGTTTGCTTTTTCGCGATATGGAATCAATATGTTATTTATATGAAAAGAATTTATTATTAATCCTACTAAAATATTTTTATACCTACTACAGATATGCATATAGATTTGATGAAATATGTTACTCTTATTTTACTTTAACTCGCAGATTGCATTACCAAAATTGCAGAAGTATCCGAATATTTTATTATCGAATGTCTTTCATGATACTCATTATAACATTGCACTGTAATTTGAAGGTGAACTTTTTACTATGTCGAATCAAGTATTGAAACCCTTCACTTCCGTCATGTTCATAAGGAAACAATGAAAAATCCTCTTTCGTAAAGTGTTTTTCGATGCTTCAAAGGTGTGAATGATTCGTACTACGCATCGATCGCTGATAGCAATTCAAGCTGAGTACAAAATCTCGTTGTAAATGCCTATGTCGCGTTGCGCTTACTCGCTGTAAACGCATCAAACGCTATCAAACTAGATCGGAGAAAGAAATGGAATGGTATTCACCAACAATAATAATCTAACAAACTAGTTATTTCATTAAAACGAAGTGTACATGCTGTCTGCAAGAACTATCGCCAGCGCCAAATCGCTTAGAGTTTGTCGCATTCTCCGCTTATTTTTCGCAGTGGTTCGATTAATTTGCGATAGCATAACCTGGGCTAACGTAAGTAGCATCGACACAGCGATCGATAACGTCGTAGAACGAACGTTTCGCCGACGCGTTTTAGGCCAACGATTAATTTATCTTCGATGTGATTCTCTATTAACCTAAATGGTGTCGGTGATCTGAGTGCGAAAATTGTCAAGTGTCACCCCACCACCACCCACAATTTGTACGATTACCATGTCACAATACCAATTTTCTGCACCGTTAAACTGTTGTTATCATCTCTTTTTTTTTATTTTTCTTTCATTTTGTTTCCTCTCTGTCTCCCTTTTCGCGTCACAGTAACATTTTTGAGCAGTGTCAAGAACTCTCGATGTCATTTCACCGATTTCATATATAATCACTGATACAGCGACCAATCGAAACTGATCCCGTTGAATGATGCGACAAATAAAGCTAATAGTTGAATCTTTCTGCACCGACAGATATTCGTTCGAGCACAATTCGACTATGATCCGTTGGAAGATGAGCTGATACCGTGCGCACAAGCTGGAATCGCGTTTAAAACCGGCGATATACTGCAGATCATCAGCAAGGACGATCATTATTGGTGGCAGGCGCAGAAGGATAACGCGGCCGGTTCCGCGGGATTGATTCCTTCGCCTGAACTTCAGGAACGACGTATCGCTTACATGGCAATGGAAAAGAACAAGCAAGAACAAGGTAACAATTGAATAATTGTTGTGGTCAAGTTTATTCATAGATGAGCGCACAAGCTAGTTGTTTTTTAAGAGAATATTACTTTTACTTGTAACAGACCAAATGTCCAATGATTCATATTTCAATGAATGCTAAAGAAAAAGATTCGTTTATATGTATGTATAAGTTGAAAAACTAAAATTTTATACATATGTCAGTATAATAGTCAAACTGACCAATTTCTTCGAAGTGATCGCTTGCTTCCTGAAAATGAGACTAAACCATTAGATATATGCAATACATATTTTAATGAAGTTATGAGTTTTCCAAGAATTTGAAAGAGAAAATTCATAGCTTTAAGATAATATATAAAATGATCTACAAAGATAAAAATAACTACTATAAGAAAACGTATAGAAAGGTAATATAACAGAATTGGGCATTTCATTTGTTACGCTATAATAATATGAATATTTAATAATTATCATCAGAAATGCAGTTTTTGAGTTAATCTTTTTATGTTTGAAATTAATCTGCAGCGGCTATCATACAATTTTCTATTGATTTGTAGCTTATAAGCACATGTTTGATATAGAGACATCTTTTCTTCAAATTTATAGTATTTTTTATAAACAAAATATGGTCTTTTTATCTATTTAAAATATATACTATTTCTAATCATGGTCCATTATAAACAGCGTAATTTCATTCTCAAGAATTTAGTTGTTGTGGAAACGAATTAAAATAAATTCTTTACTCTTTATTTCTATGATTTTTTGGCCGATCCCGAACAGGAAAATTTATATGTATTCTCATGTGTTCCTCTGTAATTTTCTAATTGTACTACAGAAAGAAGTAGTTACTGAGGGTTCATAATATAGTTGTGCATTATAACGACGTTTAATATCGTAATTAATAAACGTGAATTTACTAATAGGTCTAAAGTATTCATCATGTTGCTTGTATATTATCAAGTCATACAACATTTATTTCCACTTAATTCTATTACTTAAAACAACAGTATAAATAATTTCATCCTGTTAACATCAAATTTAAATATTTTCTGAAATACACATATTTTCGCCAATTTTCCCTGGCTATCTCGTAACGAGATCAAACCTGACTGTCAAGAGGATTTGATCGCATGAAGGATAAAACACGGAAAGCAGCCGTAATTAACTTCTGTGATATGACTGCAGCAGTAAAAGAACGTTCTTTTTTCTCTCTCTCTCTCTCATCATGTAGTCTAGCATCGAACGAGTTCAGGGTAATTATAGGTTCCAGCAGATCGCATTCTGTCTGATATTCAGAACGGAAAACGAAATATTTTCGCCGCGTTTTTACCATTGCCTTACTGTATCCATTATCAAACCCTGTCACGTTTGATTCTCCGATTAATCTCCACTACTCTCGCTGCTGCCATGAAACAAATGTGCTGGTGAATATGATGTCATGTATGTGTTGTTAGATGTGCGCAGATTTTCAATGGAGCATGTAGTATCGTTCGATGTCAGTCATGTATATCGTGCGATACTGGTTCACGAGAAATCTACCAAGTTCATTCTGCGTGTTTTTTTTCTCTGTTTCTTTCTTTCTCTCTTCATCTCTCCAGCGATGGAACGAATGATTACGAAAGTTGAGTGTTTCAATGATTGATCGTGCGTGGTTACAAATAATGAAATTGCAATTTTCAATCGAACGAGCCCACGCAGTTCGATTCGCCAAACTTTTTGTATAACCAATTTTGTATAATGGAGGATTGTTTTATTCATTTTGACGTGTAATGTACTTCTTCTGAACGTTTTGTTCCTCGACGTGATACAGAAATATTCCAGCCTTCCTCTATGTTTAGGATAGTTTGCTATAAAAGATTATAACATAAAATAACATAACAATATAACATAAAAATTATAATTATTGTATGAAATGATAATGTGAAGGGTAAGGAGAAGGGAAAACGTTACAAAACAATTTTATCTAAAAAAAAAAAAAACAAGTTTTAATACTTTAGATCGATAGAAAGGCGTGGTTCGATAAAATCAACTACATCGTTTATTACTGTTCACGGTATCGAGTTCATGTATTTTCATTAGGTAGGTATTTGGAAAGATGTAAGCAAACACACACACAAATAATCGCTCTGCATTATTGTAATTTCGTTAAATTGAATACTGTAGAATGTAGAATATTGAAACAAAGCACAAAATATCCACTCTTAATATCATTAACCAGCCTCCAATATTTTAAATTACTCCCTCTTCAATTATTGAGTATATGCATGAATTTTTATTACTCCTAACATAATGCAGACTTTGATTAATTAAAAATGGTGAAAGTAGGAAGAGAGAGGAGATTCGAATTATTCAATCCCTCTAATCAGGGGAAAAAGTTAAAAATAAAATAAGAATAGAGATAAAGTTAACACTTTTAACTTTATCTGATATAAATATTTTTGCTTTGTAATCCTTCCTGACTCGACAGTTCCATAGCCCCAATTACCACCAACATAATATACCATACACCACGCAAAATGTAAAAATACTAAAAATAAGCATTTCTTATTTCTCCTCGTATCCTTTCTGTCTACTGTAAATAGAAGTGTACATATCTTTACTGTCAAAAATAATGAGCAAACGAGAATAGAAGAAATTACTAGAATACAGAAAATAAAAGAAGGAGAAACTTTTGAAAAAAATGATTGCGGAACCGTGCATCGTGATTAGCAGAGCAGAATGATAGGTCGAAAAAGAAATGATTAGCTTCAGTGATACAGCTGTTATTTTGTGTTGTGCGGGGCTAGATGCTGAAGGAGAAGGAGGATGTTCTTCTCACACCGAAGGCTGCGACGGTTCGACAGGTATGACTCTGCCTTCAGGTAGACAACGCGTAGAGTCACGTAGAACCGTGTAGTCCGCATGAAATACAAAATATACTTGTTCCGTGCTTTCAAACACACGCATTAATTTGACGAGAATAAAAGGAAACACTATTTTTCTGAGGAAACTAACCTTCAGGAAATTAACTTGGCGCTATATCTTTTCTTTTTTTTTAAAAAGAAAGAGCGAATGGCTTTGAGTCTCATCAATGAAAATGATCGATCGAAAATCAGAGATCTTTGTGCTTATGATAATTTCATTTAAATGTTCTCAATATATACATGTATATTTTCTTTCGTACGTATCGAATCATGCAATACATCTCATCATCACGAGTCATTAAACATCTGGGACAATATAAATAGTTGGGCTGACATGAATAGTTTTGTACCAATATTTACATTTCAAAACCACAGGTCAGTGAAATAACGAATAATAGGGAATGATGGAAGGAATATTTTCTGTTTAATAAATTTTATGTCCAACCTCGCTGTATTTTTAGCAAGAAAACTTTAAAAATGTTGTTTTGCTTGCCTATTAATACGAATACATTATTCATTTCCCTGGAGTTTTATTGAAGTTTCAAACAACAAATTACATATTGTTTCTGCTACATGGAGGTTGTATTGTTCTGTCAGCTGCAGTTTTGCACTAAGTAAATCAGCGAATTATGTGGAACACAAAATAATGCGTACTGGAAAATAAAATCGCAACGAAGGTAATTTATTATTTTACTATATGACTAAAACTTTGTCATCCAATACAATTAGCTAGCTACATTAATAAGATATAAAAATAAAATTATTTAGCCTTCATATCAAACAATATATAATTTCTTATTTAAAACCTATGAAACACCATGTATGAGAACAACTTATGATTCGTCAGTAAAGGCCCACAAACTCTAAAGTTTTATTATTAAAAAAATAAATGAAAATGAATATATATTTATTCCCTCCAAAAAGTTTCCTTTCATCATCCCCTATATCATCACCTCCTATTTGATTAACATTGTACGTACTCTTTTTTTAAGTTATCAGATCTTGTACAGATTTAACTCTGATACATCTGGTACTTAATATGCAGTTAAAAATTTGCGACTTTTTGTTATTGTTAATGCAATATATAATCTAGGATCTATATAACTTTGAAATGCTAAATTAAATTGAATCAGAAAATTACTATTATTAACAGACAGTGTTGATGTCAGTTTCGATCTTAACTTAAAGCAATTATTATAAAATCAAACTTTAAAGCAATAATTCTGAAACGATAAATTCTATTATAATTTAAGTATGTAGCAATTTACAATTCTTTTATCTTATAATCTTTTATCATTCATATGTACACGCTACAACTTATAGTTTTTGTAAAAAATAGTTTGTAATTGATACAACATATAGAACATAAAATTTTCTATACAAATTCTTTATAGAAAGAGACAAGTGTTCATTGGAAATATTATTTAAATGTTCTGTGTGTTGTAATATAAATAACAGAAGGTAACTAATATTATTAATTGAAATTACTAGATTGAATTATATTATATGAGGTAATAAGAACACTTCATTCTATGGAGTTTTCACAAACTAGTAGATCCTTTTCTATCTTGTTATTTTACTTTAGTATTATACTTTGTACAGCGAGTTACTATACGTGATACAGAACATGCTTTCACGTGGCGTGCTTCGATGCATGCTTTCGCTAAACGTTTCACGCACTTACGCTTGTTTCGCACGACACCACTCGCAAGCACATCGTCGCAGCATTATTATGTTGAGATTTTGAACGAACATAATTCGACCTTCATTTTGAACGTTACTATCTATTGAATTTATTTCTCTCGTGAGGACGATTATAGAGTGTAAATTACTTATAATAATTTTATATCACTGTAATAAAATGACACAGTTGAAAAAACAACATAACAAGATGATACGTAGTGTGTTTTGAAAAGATTGAACAAGCTTATATAGAAGTTCTATGCGTTGAAGCGAGAGAAAAGATTCATATAAACAAATGTTTCAATGCGTTTTATAATGCGTATTATAATGTGTAGCATATATTATGCAGTATATACATATATCATACACACGAATATATTATAATATTATAGTAATGTAGTCCAAAAATCTTTTTGAATGAATTTGGCAATCTGTGACAAGATCAGTTTAAATCATGCATCGAATCTTATGGAAGAAACTACAAATATCTATTTTGACTATCTATTCTTGCTGCTATTATTCATCTATCGACATATATTTGTGTGAACCTCTTTTTTTTATTTTACATCTTTAAATTTGTGGTCCACCTTTTTGAAATACATCTCTCTTAACTTCTCAAAATTATTCGTATAATTCGTACTTATTTATATTTCGGATTAAGTACTAAAAAAAAATATTATTATATTCGCACTTCATTGTGTTTCCAACATTCCAACCCGAAGAGGAAGTGATTAATAGTATCCAAATACTATTACTAAATTATTACAATTTCAATTGCCCATAAATTATCTATCAATTCTAAAATCGTTCAAACTCGTCATAATTATGCTCTGATCGTGACGCCGATTCTCAAAGATCTCACACATACATACACACATATACACAGAGAAACCACCCGAGGATATGCCCTTCAACTTTCATCTTGTGACCTGCTGGAACACCCATCTCAGTGGGAATCCCACGCCCTCCTTTATGGTTATGGCTTCTATGTAAAACTGGCTGATTGAATGAAATCTCTTTACCATTAGAGAGAATATGCTTACACAGTGATTGACATTTACTGAAGTAGTTCTTCACTTCTATTGCGCGTAAAATGCTCATTCGGGCATTCAAGGAGAATGCTAATTAGCGATAATAGACTTTGCTGAGTGTTTCGATTACAGCCTACACGTTACACTATGAACGAATTTCAAGGAACGTACATACGTTTATGAATGGCATAGCAGTTGATAATGAGTTATTCTTCTATATTTATTTATTTTCATCTTGAAACGAAGTAATTTTCTATCGTTGATCATGTATTGTATTACCCGCTGGGACTGTTCTTCTCGTTGTATGCAGGTTGTTTTTTAATATGAGACGTAAATTGCCACGAAACGTCGGAATTATATATTCAAATATAAGGAAGCTTTAACTAACTTGTTGGATATAACTTTAATATATAGTAATAATAAAATAATGAAAAGAAGAATTATTAGTTTGAATATTGAGTTAATTGTGGAATGATTTACACGTTGGAAATTATTGTAATTTAGAATACTAAAGCTAGGAATTGATGTCAAAAAGTCAATTAATTAATTAATTATTTGCATCATATAATTCCCGTTAATTTTCCTACCAACAAATTATTACTTACAACATATGGTCAATGTGTCTCTATTTAAAACAAATTTATCAATATTTAAACATCCCATAGACATATTTGACATATCGTGCAATCTATAATAAACTCGTGTTCTGAAACAATTATTCAAATTAAACTAAATTATTTGAAGCATTGGGTTTGAATTTAATAAATTAAAAATGCAGAAAGAGCAATCTCTGGTTAATAATCTCTTTCTACGACTTTATGATATAAAAGTACTTTCATGTTATGAAATAACCTGCACAGAAAAAAAACTTCAGCGCTAGATAATTATTTGGATTGAATCAATCTCGTAGCGATCTTGTATGTTGAAATAATCAATTTCTTTAACTATCCAACGCATTTATTCAATTTACTGAAAGCCCAATTCTCTTCTCATTTAACGAAGTCAATAATTCCTTTCTTTTTTCCAAGAATAAATTTTTATTTCATTTTTATCTCGATTCGCAGAAATAAAAATCGTCTTGTTTACAAATTAATCTACATATTGCTGTTGATGAATAAGAGATACGAACTTAATAAGTTCAAATATATTCTTCTATTAGTTACGCTCTTTAATAATAACGCAAAATCCTCGAACTCTATAAAGAATTGGTTATTGATTTAACATACAGGAGTCAGAAGTAATTCTTTTACAGGATATCCGATTTCAAGTGGCTCTGTGAAATGATATTTACTTCAACTGCTCGACTAATCAATTTTTTGCATTTCCAGTGAATTGCTCAATATTTGGCCGGAAAAAGAAGCAGTACAAGGATAAGTATCTCGCGAAACACAACGCAGTCTTTGACCAGCTGGATCTGGTCACCTACGAAGAGGTCGTTAAGCTTCCTTGTAAGTACCTGTGTGACAATTTATTCTTCTGTGTAGATTATATCTTAATCTTAATCTTAGTCTTAATTAAGACCTTTATTGATTTTCAATGTAATTAAATTTTTTAAGATTAAAATTAGCTTATGATTAATAAATCTTAAAAATAAAACAGTATGTGATAAAAGGATCTTTTAAATGATTCAACCATAAAAATTTACTAGTGGAAATTGATATGATTTGATTACGAACTTCTGTATGTGCGTTAGAATGAGTGATTCGGGTAATTGGGTTACAAGTTACAAGTGGAGTTCTGAGGTTGGAAATTGAAATGGAACATTTGTTGGAACATTTGTATTAAAATTGAGTAGAGAGCGATAACCAGTAGAAAAGAGAACGATTTAAAGGATACACGTGAATATAATTTGAATACTACAATATTTTAAAATTAATTTCTATTTTTGTGTTTATCTTAAAAGATAAAAGATAAACATTTTATTAAACTAAAACGTAGTTTTCTATGGGAGAAATGAATGAAGATGTATCTTATGTTTTTAAATAATCAACTTAAATATTTAAATATTTCTTTAAGCATTTCTTATTAATATTTATGATAATTTTTTTCAGATCCTGCATTCCAACGGAAAACGTTAGTGTTACTGGGAGCACATGGTGTCGGTCGTCGTCAGATAAAAAATACCATTATCGCGAAGCATCCTGACAAATATGCCTATCCTATTCCACGTAAGTATAAAAAATTTTCGTTTCAACTTACATTTCTTAAAAATATCCAGTATTAAATATTCTAATACCATAAAATTTATATACAAATATTTCTTATGTAGAACTAATGTAGTTTTACACTTGTAGTTTTATTACCTTATAATACCACTGTTAAACATTACAAACTCGAAATGTTTCGTGTTCGCAATTTACCAACTACAAAATTTCATATTTCAATCCATTAACAAAATTCAATGCCAAAAGTCAATTTGCAAACATAGATCAAAACACGTCTACTAAAAAAATAGTGAATTAAAATCAAAATTGCCTGATTTTTTAGATACAACGAGGCCTCCACGGAACGACGAAGAGAACGGTCGCAATTATTATTTCATATCGCACGATGAAATGATGGCTGACATCGCTGCCAATGAATACCTCGAATATGGTGAATAAATCATTGTCAAGTCCTTTTACATTTTACGTAAAGAATTTTCTAACTTAAATCTTTCCATAGGTACGCACGAAAACGCTATGTATGGAACGAAACTCGAAACGATCCGCAAAATACACGAAGAAGGCAAGGTGGCGATATTGGACGTCGAGCCTCAAGCTCTGAAAGTGTTGCGTACGGCGGAGTTCGCGCCTTATGTAGTTTTCATCGCAGCTCCGGTATTCCCAAATATGCCTGATGTAAGTAGAATATTGATCGTTAACATCTTCCTGGGGGAATCGAGCTAACTACCGTCGCGAGCTTAACTATCAACTAATTGAGCAATTAATTGCCCGTTGACGAGATTATGAAACTTGAACGCTTGCGTTTAATTGAATTCACTGGGATCGAGAATTGCGTGGGTAGATAAGTAAATATATATAGTAGAAGTAACTAATTCAAAATATATGAATTGCACAAAAATAGTTGAAAAATAATTGACAGTGAACAATAGCTTCAAGAAGAGTAATTTTTAATTTATGTTTTTCGAAAGATGCTATTAAATCCTGATGTAGGTAAGATGATTCTTGAATTTATAATGTGTATAATTTTCGGCAAAACGGAAGCTACACGATAAAGTTAATATTACTATTGCATGAATATTAGTATTACCAAAAACATAATGAATATACAATATTCTAGTAAAATGTATTCATGAACGCTATTTATTATAGATGATAAGTTAAAGCATTAATGGTTTCATCATTACTCATAAATCGTAGCAAATGTGAAAAATCACAAAAAGAGGGAGACTTTGCCCTCTTCTATTTTCTTTACAAAAGAACACCGAGAACTAACAATGTGAATACCCTGTATCATCTCTTCTATAAAGAAAGTTAATTTCCTTGACTCGTTCTATTGTAATAAATCCTCAACGTACTTCTCCATGTTTGGAAATGTTGAAGCAACGTTTAATACGTGTTTCAGTGCGACGGAAGTCTGGAAAGACTGGCGAAAGAATCGGATTCACTGAAGCAAGCGTACGGTCACTTTTTTGACCTGACCATCGTCAACAACGAGATCGATGAGACGATCGCACAATTAGAGGCAGCCATCGAGCGGGTTCATACGACACCGCAATGGGTACCTGTGTCCTGGGTCTACTGACAGCGAACCTCGCCAATTCGTCAGATCACTAACTGTAATGGCTCATCGAATGTGAAACAGTGATCATCGAATCGCGATCCACCGAACGACCGGTCCGTTTGCGATCGTTTTACTACGGCCAACGACAAATATTCTCAACGTTGTACGCCTGTAAGAATTCGCGGTGTTCGTGGGGAATTATCACGATGATAAATCGTAAATAGCCGATTCGTAAAGCAAGACAAGCCGCGTATAAATACGTCGGACCAATCGAACGAACGAATTTACCGTCAATTCTTCGATCGATCCACAGCACGATATCGACTGGAATGCGTGACTTTGGCCGTGTGTTCATTGACTTTTTTCATTACTAATTGAATTATTCTATAATTATTATTGAATCGTCGTTATCGTTGTAATCCGCGGGTAGAGGCGAAGAGACGAAACTGTTGATGTTATCGCGAGGCGCAGAATACGACAATCAAAAAAGCAGAGAGAACATACGTTTCGATTTTTCGATATATAAGTTCCATAGGACTGTAATTATTACTTCCTCGATAAATATAAGCAATACGATTTTCCACGTATCCTTCGATATATATCGTCTCGGTTAATGGATCAATTCAACGAGTCGTCATGTAAACGAATGATATTAATTTCCTCACGATTATTTTAATCGTGCAGTTTTCTCTCTTTCTCTCCTCGCGCGTTTTCGCTTCTCTCTCTCTCTCTCTCTCTCTCTCTCACTGTCACTCTATTCATTTCCTCTCCACCTGTCTCTTCGTTCCGTGATCTTGTTTCTTGCATTTTCTCTCCAGACATTCCTCGCGCCACGTTTAACGCGCGTTACACGAATTTATCGCTATACATATAGTTTTCGTCAGTCTGGTACGGTCTGTACGATAGCGATGCAGAAAATGGTAAACGATGCGAGTATTACCAAATAGAATCGAAGAGCAGCGAGACTATTTTGCTCTTCGAAGATTACGTTCTATCGAAGAGGATCAAAATGGGGAACGGTCGTTCGAACTGTTCGTGAATGTTGACCGAGTGGACACGCTTGTACCGTTCTTTGAAAAAAAATCTGTCAATCGACTATCCGTAACCTGTAATTGCCTCTTATCGTACTCTCTTATAACTACTTACACAAAGTGAAATAAAAAAAAAACACTAGGACCGCGCTGTCCGATAGTCCGCCACCGATATCCCACCGTAATAGTCAATCTTTGTCTGTTCAAGTTTAAAGGAAAACCGGACTATCGACAGTTAGTCGTTTACCTGTAACTTTAAGCAGTAGAGAAACTTCGCCGATTTCGTCTAGTACTTCTAACATCTAACACAAAGTTCATCCGTTGTCGTGAGACTCGCGATGAACCTTCGTACGTGTATATGCGCGAGCGCTATTCTTTAACCGTATCGTTTTGTTTCCTTCTCTCCTGACTCGAGCGTTTCAGTACGGTTCCTGAAACTTTCCTGTGCTGCGTTTTGATTTTTCGCCGAATCTAGGACGTCGAATCGCGTGCATTTCTTCATCGTCATCATATATTTTCTTTTTCTCGTTCTTCTGAAGCAAAGATGTCAGAAAACATCTACCCGAATATCGATCTACAATATCTATTTAACGCTATCTATCAGTGTTGCTTTTGGTTCGAGTGACGCGCATCGAACGAACGTCTTAGAACCGGCGTTGATCTCAGCAAAACTACTTCCACGAGATTACGTTGGATATACGATACACATGTACAATGTACACACATCTCAAATGTAATATCACTCGGTTCGCATTGCACCCTCGTACAAAGCGCATAATCGAATGACGAAGTAACTGAACGCGGTTTACTATACGATATTTATAACACGTAAACTCAAGTAAATAGATAGTCTACCAAACTATATGAAATAATACTAAACACCGTCTCGCATTAAAGAAAAATGAAAAAAAATACGTTGTATAATGATAAAAAATACAAAAGTCTAGAACACGTACACACACAGTGACACGTGCATACACGTAGACGCTT
Organism: Bombus vosnesenskii; assembly: GCF_011952255.1. Lineage (NCBI taxonomy): Eukaryota > Metazoa > Arthropoda > Insecta > Hymenoptera > Apidae > Bombus > Bombus vosnesenskii. The sequence continues at coordinate 2,212,664 of NW_022882923.1, forward strand.
ATATGAACATAACGCGACGTTACATACACATAATGCAAACATGTACACGTAATATATATACATATTTATGTATATAATATATATATATATATATATTATAATACATATAATATATAATATATATTATATACAGAATTACACATGGACATAAAATACAGATACGTACACGGACAAGTAACGCGGATTCACGAGAAACAGATTTAACGACTAGTTAATTAATTAAAAGCGATTAAATAAATTAATTGTGTAACTAATTAATACTAAATTACTAGAAGACTAATAGGAAATTTGCATATACAGCCCGTAGAGCGAAGGAGTGAGTGCGTGTACGTACGGGTATGGTGTGAATCCCTTGCATTCGCGATCTGCGTTGTGATCGACCCTCACGCGGCTTTGTTCAGAATTTGTTCAATTACAGCTCAACTATTTATAAAGATCTCGAGAGGAACATACGCACACATAATACACGCAACAGCACATATGTACATGCATACTAAAAGATAAAAGAAACATACGTTAGTACACGTATACATAACAATTGCAAACACGTACAACATGCGTACACATACTACTAGGTTTTACTACATTCTTCCTATTCGACACACGATATTAGTCATCGAGCGTGTAATTATCCTTTATTAAACGCGATACTTCGATGATGGAGTTATATAAAAAAGAAAAAAAAGAGAAAGGAAGATCGATGCACGTTCTACTGTTCTATCTATATTTTGCGGAGAAATATCATTTCTTCGAGCAGCAAGCCCACCAAATACACGAAGACAAGTCTGAAATCGTCGAAAAAACGGGAAAAAGATGAAAAATAAAAAGGAAATGTCGCGTGAAACTTTAAGGGAAGCTCGTGTCGGTATGATCGTTTATGTGTGAATGAGAAACTGTCGAAACGCAAGAAGAACGAATCTTCAGTGATTTTGTAATATTTCTTATAAGTTGTAGCTGCCATATCCAGTAAAATTAAGTACTAGGTGCGCTGGGTGATTATATGACGACGACTGTTACGATAACGATTCTAATGGTGATGATGGTGGTAATGATGATGACGATGATAATGATGATGATCATAATGATCCTACGTGCTCCTGCAAGTGTGTGTCCGCGACTTTGGATGAGTTACGCTAAGATGTTGAAAGACGACGGGTCTAAAGAAAACAATAACAGTTCATTACAATTATGTAATTATAAGTAAGAGAAAGAGACGAAGAGTATTATAACACGTTGTTAATTGAATTAATAAAACTAGCCCAAAGTGTCTACATAGCTTTTGCTTAATCGCCTTCCTTGTTGATCTATTAATTATACGTGGAATATAATTATACATATAATACATGGAATTTCGTCATAATGTATATTCAATCTTTTTTATGTTGAAACTCCAATTTTTTTTTGTTATATTTAATATTTGTATAACCACTTTAGTAATTCCGATCTTATCCTTAACCAGATACTTTCATAATTAAGGAATGAAGAGTTAATAACGACGAATCAATTTTGGGTAGATCCTAACAAATGTTAATATGACATAATTTATTATATATATATTATTATATAAAATATTAACAAAGGTAATAAAAAAAATAAAATATAAAACCTATTGAAATAAAATCATCTGTTTTTAAATATTATTAAGCTTCAAGTAAAAATTATTGTTTGTTCATAATGTAGAAAATATAAACTATTTCTTTTAAACGTTGTATTAAATACTCTTATTAACTACAAATGTACATATTTTATAATATTATATACAATTGTTCTCTGCTATCACACAATATATTAATATATTACTTCAATAGAAGTGGCAGCATGAAGGTATAATTTGTAATTATCAAAATGTTAAATCGATGATTAATATCCGAGCATAAAATTACTGATTCAATAATTTTACGTTTTTAATCACTTTTCTCAAAAATGTATGAAATACATATTACATGTTTTATGATACGGAGTGCTTCAATAACAACGCAGAAGTTCGTTAGAGTTTTAAGTACCTAGACTGATCACATAATTTAATCGCACGTCTATCTATATTTATTATTTATTTACTATGACCTACTTCGCGTTTAAAATACGCATATTTAATATTTTAATATTTTAATTTACTTAATATCATGACCGTCCGCAAAGAAAGTTTACTGTACTAAATTTTTACATAATTATTCACAGTTCCAGAGGAACTTTAGCCGTATCTATTTTTCATCTTTAAAGGAGGAGCTGTTCCTCTTTCTTAGTCATCTTTTCATTGCTGTAATTTAAATAACGTTTGGACTGAAATGATATTCCTAATGCACTATATTTACGCTACTAACCGTATTATAATATCCTACCTATTTAAACAACAATTCCATGTTAAATTCAAATACGTCGATGCTTCCTTTTCAGTGGATGTTTCCGTGTCATGTTATTTCTTTTAAGTATTATCGAAGGTGGGAGAAGCAGGTCCATTCCGGAAGTTTCTGTCTTGTTACACTGATTCTGGTCCATAGCAAACATGTACTCCAGATCGATATCATACCTTTGTAAAAAAACGTATAAGAAAATTAATTTGATGATACTTTAAAAGACTTTCCTTCAACAAAATTTATTGAATGTTACTTTGTACAGTTATAACTCAAATCTAATTCAATCTCGAATCTAACATGAAACAACCGATGATAGAATAAAAGATTATTTTATAACAAAATTTAACGATATTGATTTTATTCGATTTTTCAATGCTCAACTATTCAAGTCTACTTGTATCAATGAGGAGTATTCCAAGAAACCATAAGCTAAATAATCTAAAAGCTAAGTCTAGGATATTCTATATCATAGACATACACATATGTAATTACTTCATAAATAAATACGTTTAATAAAACAATCGAATAAACTTTCCAGTCTCTTCCGAACTGTCGTGCATCTGGGAGAGCCTGGATTCTAGTGGGATAAATATTTCATGAGTCTATGGTGTTAGATATCCACCGTATTAATTAAATCCTCACATAGGCTCAGTCATTAGTTATCCGTGTCCAAGAGAAATAAAACCATGTCGTTACTCACCTGGGCAATTTCTCGCGAAGATAAGAAATAACGTTAGCTCCAAGACTTGGCTCTCGACTCATGATGAAGCTCGATAAATATCGAGGACTTTTACTCTGTTCCGCGCAATGCATTAGTAATGCCCACGATTTGTAGTCCGAATCAAGTACGTATGTATTGTACACGCCCTCATCTACAAAATACGAGTAGGAATGGGAATTCAGAACTTTGGATGTTGTTCAAGAGTTAAGTTAATTCATAAATTACATGATATTGCTATTTGGCAATATGTGTATCTATAGGGTGACTCATACAATGTATCACCTTAGATTATTTTATTGTTGGTGAACCAATTAAAAATATTTTTGTTTGGTATAATATGATTCAAACAAATCATTAAGTGGCTATTTTCTTTTTCAAAATTACCTTTATCTTTGTATAGGTAAATCTATAACCCTTCTTCATTCATCTTTTAGTGAATGTTTGAAACAAATTCGAAAGAAATTACTGTACGAGATACATGACATTTATTGTATCATATACTCAAGTGTATTTATACTATGTATCAGATATAAAATATCGATGTAAGCGAATGAATGGAACAAATGTATGGCATCAATTTTTGCTTCTCTTATCATATATTGTCGTAATAAGTAAAATCGGACAAAACAATTATTACTAAAGTCAAATTTCTTGACTTACATTTATTAACATTTTGAAGCTTTATTCACGAGTAATATAGACTTTCCACAACCCTCATTTATCGTTAGTGAAATCAGTAATCTAATTCGTGTTTGGTACAAATATTGCTTGAGATTCGTATTCCTAATACAAAAAAGAACATTCAAGTATCGTGAACCTCTATTATACAAAATATTTTTAGAAGATAATCAAACACGATACCTACTAAATCGATTGAATAGGAAACGAAGAGTTGTATGTCTGTAGAGAACAGAAAAGGGGGAAAAGTGGGTGAACTACGCTTCTCGTGAATAGTAGCGATTGTGAGCTAGATAAGTATAGCGTATGGTCGAAGTAAAAATCAAAAGTTATATTGGTACATAACATTAAAATAATTTATGAAGATATCTGTAGCTTCCGGTTGTCAAGCATATCTTTCTCACAAAACACACTTCGTCAGTGCTAAAATTAGTGCTTCCGTTGTTTAAAATACAAACTTTTGTAGAATCATTCTCTTTACAATACTTAAAATTAGAGAAATATCTATAATTTAATACTAATAATTTAGTGGCAATCTTTCAGTGAAAACGAATATTAATAAAAATTTGTCTGTAAACAATTCTTACTTTTCAACTGTTCCTCTATATAATGTATGAATACGCGAAGTTGATTTCTTATCTTTCAGAAAAGTAATCTATCTGGTTGAGATATATCCTTTTTTTTTTGGTGAAAGATAATACTACTACCGTTTTTCCTCTGGAAACTAAATCTATCTACGAAATGATAATTAAAACTCTGCTTCTTTGAGGTTATCAACATCGCTTTTTGTGTCAGAACGTTAACGAATCCTTGAAACATTTAATATTTGAAATATTTAATACCATTTCCAACGGAATATAACACTGAATTTTATTCTACCATATATTTCATTAATTTAATTCAAATAAATGAAGTATTTTTTCCATTTGAAGTTAGAAAATCGTTGTATTGATTGTCTATTTTAGCATAGTGAAATGGCAATTTGACACTGATTGTTGATAAGAAACCAAAGAATACTTTAAATGCTTAATTAAAATTCCTCGTACTAAATAATTAGAGTTAATTTAAGTCCATTCGATTACTAATGTATTATAAATTCACTACAATCAGAGCAATTCATTAGATTCGTTAAAAGATTTTATTAAATATTTACGCAAGTCCTTGATACTTACACGGATATTCAGCGTGTACCCAATGAGCAGGTAATTCTGGAGAAGGAATCTTCCAAGTGATGTTGCCGACAAGTTGCTCATTAATCGGATCATCGGTGAAACTGTAAGTGAAATTCATGGTAACCTCTGTGCTTTCAGGCGAAATCGACAATTCGGCTCGCATGCATCTATATGCGAGTGCTTCCTCCGAGCTTGCATAATACTGCACTATGTACCACGATCCAAGAAACTGCAAAAAATTTAATTTCTTTATTAATGTAGCACAGAACGTGTCTTCACTGGCAATCCTTGGAGCTGTTCGCATCTAATACTCGTTTTGTTATTCGCGCTGTGATGTTAATCTAACCTCTCTAACGGACTACAGAGCAGAAAGCAAGTTCTCGAGCAAAACGTAAGTGCATGGGACGTTTAATAAGCGAAAATATTATATTAAGCGTGAAAATAAATATCAGAATTTACATAATTCTATCGATAACAGGAGACGTGTGTTTATCGTTAAATGTTGTTCTGTTATTTCATGAATATAGGCTTTGGAGAAGAAGTGGTACAAGTGATATGTTAAATCCTAAAGCTTAGAAAATTATAGGTTACTAGTATTTTGAAAAAGGTTATGAAAAATATGTTTATGTGTGCACCATTTTTCCTATGAATAGCACTTCTGCAACTTTTTATTAAGGCCTTCAAATATTCTTCAAAAACTTGCACATAGAATTTGCATGAATACAAGTTTTAAAAATTTCTACGACAAATAATAAATTATTTTGATCACTTTGGTAATTTCAATGTGAATGTAACCTTGGTGAAAACATTTTGGTTGAAGAAGATTTCCTGGTTCTAAAATATTCACTATTTCGAATCGAATATACTTAATTCTTCGAAGCAGCATTTCATGTCTCAAAAATAATGTACATATTTTTGACGATCGCGATAGGTGGTCTATTCTACAGATGATTTATACGAGAGAGGAAAATTCGGTATCCCTGTCTTGTGTAAACGGTGCAGAGAGGTTCGTCGGTGTTTACGTGAGGCAGGTCGTGCAATCGTTGCCGTGGACTGTCATTTAGTTCGGCATGCAATGCAAAACTGTCCCCCTTTCTGCCTCCCGTGCATTCATCTTCTGTAGAACATCCATCCATCTCTCTGTCTTGATTATCATTATTTCAACTGCACGTCGATATTTACACACCGTGAACAAAGAAAGAAAATTCGTATTTCATTCGTAGTTGATCCTTTTTTTAGCATCGAGCTTAATTCCTTTCTTTCTCGATTGATGTAATTCAAAAATAGTAAAATTAATCGTAAGATATTTTCGTAATTATCTTGTAACGGTAGTGTTATAGAATTTTTATATAAATATTAAATTTTTCCAATTTTACTTGTTTTAAAATACACTCTTTTCTTAAATAGGATTTTGAATTATACAAAGATTGAGATTGATGAGGCAATGAACGCTTGAAGCTCAAAATTTAAAACTTATGCTATTTGTGGTTAACTAGTCACGAAGGAAAATGTCACGTAACATGTATAGCTCGTTGCTTCCCGAAGTGAAGAGATTATAGTAGCTATTCCCGTTATCAGTTCCGTCTAAGACCCACGAAGAACAGTAAGTACTATACTTTCGTGAGCTGAGAGCCATAACTTTATAAATACTTCTTTATTGTTTGTCGATTTTAAGAATTCACAATATGAATTTGTATGTAAATAGACATATGAACATTTATGTGGATTAAGGAAATCCAATTTAAATCCAATTGTGAAATATAAAACTAACAACATAAAATAACAATAATTCATTATAAATTACACGAGGGTAATACAGCTCATGCATAAAATTAGTTTTGCCATCAAATTACAAACAGATAACAGGAATGAAACAATAACAGGAATGAAAACGTCATTGTCTAAAAATAAATATCGTGTCAATATTTTTTGTGTTATCAATGGAGCTAATCGATTCAGTTCATTGCCTATTTAAATAGAGAATACCAAGATTAACCTCTTAAAAGGAAAGCTGATTATCTCATGTATTGCTAGTGGTCATCGAATAAGCATTCAATTTTACAAACGAAAATTTTAATGTCTTAAAGATAGATTCATTACGAATATGAAATTGCTTGATTTAAATAATACAAATATCAATATAATGAGAAGTAAATTCAATATTATTTTCGGAGGCAAAAAAAGAGCAAAAGAAAACGATGATCAAATTTTCTCTTAATTTTACCATTTCCTATTGACATAGATGTATCATGAAATAACAACTGAAATGGATAAAGTAACTGATCGTAGATCACATAAATCATACGTGAAAATGTATTAATAAGAAACATAAATATTAATAAAATTCTAAAGCCAAACTGTTTAATCTGAGACCATACAAAGGTGTTCAATGAAATGAAGTAGTTTTAAATGCACGCAAGGTACATATGTCCGAAATAGCCTTCCCTTAAACACGCATAAAGTTCCAAAAATAAGTTGCTCCAAGTCTTCCTTTGAAAGAAGATTCGCGATATTTTACGCGAGTCCTTGTCTACTATATAAATCGTACTGTGTCGAAAAATTTCAAAATTTTGAGTCAGTTATAAGCACAACGCATCTCTTACAATATTTTAACTACAATCGAACCGCAATATCATGAGGAAATTGTAATTCCTGTTATCGCGTCCGTATACGATCGGGAGTATTCAACAAACGCGGTCCAATTGCGCTCCCCCGCAATTATTATTATATATTCAAAGTACATATTGATCGGCAATCCGTCGTGATCGTCTATTTATGAAATCAGAACATCAACGAGAGATATGTAACTCGATGTTTAACGATTCTGTTCTATGTAGCAATTAGGGAAAATTCAGCAGCTGATTATCAGCATTAACGTATCGCCAAGTTACCATGTTTGATAATGCTTCACATTAAAAGAAGATATTGTATCAACGAGATTTTAATAACGTCTCTTTTCTAAAAATTTTATATTGTATAAGTATTTTCATTGTAAATTGCGTTTGGATCTATATAACTTAAAAGTGTCTTTAGATTATTGTAATTCTTTTGTACCGAGCTTTAGTGAAGTTATTCTGTTTATTTTTCATATAATTCGATTCGCATTGATTTACAATCAAATGAATCATTCGAGCATCAAATTAACTAATTAGATTCTCTGAAAATTTCTTAATTTTAACATCCAGTAGAGTACACGATTATTGTTTAATTTTTCGGAAACCAAATGGTCAACATCAACAAAACTAATCGATTTATCTTTCATACAACACAAATCTAAGATGAATCCAACATGTATCTTCTACGGTATTAAATAAATCAAAGTATCTGAAATTTAGATTCCGAATAGAAGAAATCACAATAGGTACATTACACCGAATAACTCCATAAATAACGAATACAGCATTCACGGAGCGCCAAGGATTTTCGTCAACCAAACGATAATCAAAGGTAACACGAAACGTACCTCGGATATGTCAAAATTTCGTATGCCCTTTACTTTGGGACACTTGGTCTTGTCCTCCCGCCTTTTCCACGTAGCGGCGGTACAGTCGATCAAACATAGGAACAACAGTAGCACTATTATCGGCGAATAGAATCTCTCGCGTCTCGTTCCGGGCTGCATTCTCGGTCACATTCAAGCTTCTATCCGCTTGGCACACGCGGAGAGTCTTCTTACTTCTTCGCTCGATAGGTTTGCCTGGTCGACTAAAGGCCACCGAGTCGGTCAGAATGAAGAGCGGACGCGCTCATGACTACCACTATCTGTACAAACGAAGAGGGGGTGGTCACTATCACGTTCCTCCCTTTGCATTCTTGCTACTCTTTCGTTTTCAATCGGCAACTTGTTCTGCGCGTCGCGCGTACGATCCTCGTAACTGGCGCCAGCTTAGCTCAGGACTTCTGATCGTAGGCGTGATCGTCGTCACGGCTAAAGAAGGGCATCGACTGTTAGACCACCTCATCCCGCTTACTCTCTTACATCCGACTCGTATCTTCGCCGTCTTTTTACAGCTCGTATACCGCTTCGTGTTCAAGGTAACAGCGAACAATGTTCGACGAAGCTCTATGTCCTCAACGAGCGATCGATGAACGTTATAATTAGTCATTCAATCGAATGAATAATACCATATACGAATGGTACTAGAATACCAGACAATTGTTTTTTAGGTTTCTTATTTGAGGATAATCTAGCGATTCATATCTTCACTGTTTTGTATAACCCTATACTATAGGATGTTCCACGTCTCTATACTAAATTGTACTAGTATATTATGAATATAGGATACGCTATGTATGCCAATAAATTAGTTTCATACGAAGAATTGCTATAAAAATTTGTTTCAAAAGTTTGTGGTCTTTAATTTATGTTTTACAGCCTAATCAACATCATCATGCATATCGTAAAACGATGTGTACTTAGATCCGAGAAACTTGAGTCTAGGATTATGTATTTGAATTCAAAAGCTGTTAATTTTGAAAAAAATGTTGAAAAAGTTTGATTATTTAGGTTTGTCGCAGAAAAGAAACTTATACATTAATTTCGCTTATATCAATACATTTGTTCATGATTTAAGAAATTTTTAATAAAACTCTATTATTTTAGTACAATGTATTGGGCAATAAAATAATAATAATCAATAACAATATGAAATATTGTCTTTGAAAGACTGTCAGATAAAGAACGAAATTTAATTTGTACGTGATTGCAATAGTTCGTATAAATAAACTAATAATACGCCAAAGTTATAATGGCACAAGTGATATCTCATTTTCTTTTTATGATTAGGTCATTAATCTACAACGAGAAAATTCATATAAACGGTGTTCGCGTGATCAATATCCTATTTCAACGAAGTTCATGCTTCCCTACTTTACTTTTAGATGTTATAAATCATAATTATTTTGATCCTGAAACACTTTAATTAATAAATTTCAATTTGGCTAAATATAGAAAAATTAAGTTTGCTTCGTATCTCGTTTCCTGTATAGATACAGTATAATAGGAGTAGAATAACAACACGTCAGTATCCAATCATTAAGCAGACCTGAATTTTAAATAATAAATTTCATATTTAAAATAGCAGAAGATATTGACAATACCGTAAATGAAAATGACATTAGTCATAATGTGCATGAAATATTTATAACATAAAAGTATCGATTGTTCAGAATTTTAATTAGTCAGATTTAATATTATATTTGCATAATGTAGATTTTCTTTAATACATTAGGATAATTGAAGTTTATTTTTCATTTTAAATTTATTTTTCATTATTTACTTTTATTTAAAAAAATCATAATATAATATAATAATATAATAGATGTTTATGAAATTGACTTAATATTAACAACTACATAATAAAGTAATTTTAACATTTAACTACATTAATGAAATTATGTAACTTAACTGTAATTTATTACATCAAGCGGAATTAAAGAATCCATTAAATCCATCAAACGCATCATTACTCGTAATACTCTTAATTTTCATTGAGATGAATGTACTGCGATTAAATTGATGTACACTTAATTAATATGCGCCTTTAGATGCGTTCTATACCGCATGTTCTTCTTCGCGATCACTATTCAAGAACCGTTGTCGATAAACAATTCAGTAACAGTTCTGTGAATAACTTCGACATGCCATCTCGTCGTACGAAAACGTGTTCGAAATAAATAATTTGTCATTTTCTTCATGATTCACGGTATGTATGACACAGTATTACAAATATCCTTTTAAATACATTATATATAATTGTTCACATGAAAAACACTTATATCTATGTTTCTGTTCCAAAAATGGTTTCTTTTCTATAAAGAATAACTATGAGTCATAACACAGCGTGATTGAAATCTTTTGTTAGTGTTTAAACAACCTTAACTTTCATTTACTATGATGACTAATTTTTTCGAATTCAAAAGCCATGACAATTACTTCATTGTTGATTGGTTATAGTCCTAACCTTATAGGATAATAGTGTTTAAACTGACCACATATGATTTGTTTATTATGTCAAGAACAAACATTTTATTGATAATTTATATTATTTTTATGCAAAAAGTAAAATTTTTCATTCAAGTGTATACGTACATATAATGTAATAGTAACGTAGTCATTTCAAAACGATTCTACGGGGGGCGTATATAAATTAACACTGATCTGACGAAAGAGATACGTACGTTATCGTTTATATTTCTTTATCGGACATCCTTTTCCTCTACTTGGTAGTCGGAATAAAATAATTAATGCTAAAACGAAATTTCGGAAATAAAAAGTTATATCGCGTATAAAATTATTATTCGAGGAAATGACAGAATAATTAAAAATAGTATTTATTTACTAATTATTATATATAAAATATATTTTATTTAAGTAAAAAATATTTATTGTACATATTTTAATAATAAACTTATTATGGTCCACTTATAAATACCATAAATTATTTCCATGGTGGTTTTACCTTTTGTTGTTCTCCCTTTGTAGATATTTTCTGTGAAATTGGAATAAATTCACTATTGTCTTGAGTAATCTAGGGATGTAAAATATACTATATATTAGTGAAATTTTACCTAAATTATAATATTTCAAAATAATATGAAGTAGACCTATGTACCTACTTCTGATATAGGTTGCCACGCAATATTATCCTCATCTCTAATACTTGGTTCCTTTTTTAAATAATGTTTCCTTGGTACTTCTCTGCATAGTAAAGGTGAACTTGAAATATCTCCCGTAATTTTTGAAAATTCTTCCTTTGCTTGCTGCATCTCAGCAATCTAGGAAATATCAAATCTTATTTTACAGATATAGATATTAAAATCAACTAGAACTTACCAGCCTCACATATTTTCGGAGATCATCCTTAGATTTTTTCCTACTAGCTACTGGAGTTTCATCCAGTGATGTCATGGTACATTCACTTTGATCACGAAAATTTTGTGCATCAGTTACGTATGACATTAACTTTATTGGTTCCTGGGAAATCTTTGTATAGCAGTTTGGCATTGATTCAGACTTTCTTGGACCTCCTGATTCAAATAATTTTTCAGCATGAATTTTTTGGAGAGGAGTCAAATTTTCCATATTTTCCCCTATAAATCAATATAAATTATATTATGAGTAAACAATAAGTTACAATATAATAATTCTACCTGATATAATTCGTAAAGCTTGTTGCCATTGTTTCTGCATCACTGAATGAAGTTGTTCTGCAAGTTGAGATTTAGTAGCACGTTGAGAATTAAGTTGCGCTTCTAAAAAGGATGATTTCTGTAGAGCTTCTGCTAACTGAAGCTCACATAATCTTTTCTCTTCTTTATGTTTTTCCTCTAGTAAATTTATTTCTAATTTATGCCTGAATAAATTATAAGTAATAATTATATAATTAATGGTTTTCTTCAAGTGACTTGAAATATGCTTAAAAGAAATACATACTTATCTATAATGTCTTTAATTTTTCTAGCTGCACATTCAGCAATAACCTGTTGTCTAGTTTTTAATTCCTCAACAAATTCTGATTCAGCAGCATCAAGTTGAGTTTGAAATTCTTGTAATTTAGCTTTTACTACCTCATCAACTTGTTTCTGGTAAATTTCTTGTAATTCAGATCTAATTTTTTCCTTCTGCTCTACGAGATATCTTGTTTCATCTTTGGCTAATTTCTCGGCTTTTTTGGCATCGTCAAGAGTTGAAATCAGCGAAGTATTTTTTTGTTCTAGAATTAAATTTCTGTTATTTTCTTCTTTTAATTTTAGTTGTAAATTTTCTTTTTCTTGTTTGAGTACAGTCAATTCGGCTTCGCAAGTATCTAGAGCTTTATGAATGACATCCATTTCATTTCTAACTTCTCCACCTTTTAATCGTTCTTTGCCTAACTCTTTTTGAAGAGTCTTTAATGTTTCTTCAGATTGTTGATATTTTTCTACTAATTTATTATATTCTACTTTCAATTTTTCGTACCTATTTTCTGCTTCTTGTACAAACGATTTATAATTTTCCAATTCATCAGCATGATTTTTCAATAACTCTACCTTTTCCTTTGTTGCAATATCATTTTTTTCTTTATATCCAGCTGCAAGGTCTAAAGCTTTCGATAATTCACCTTCATAACGTTTTATCTGTGATTGAAATTCTGAAATCTCTAATTGATGTTTTTCTGTTACATTCTTAAGATTTGTTTGCAAAGCACTGTGTTCAATTTCTAACACATGCACTTGTTGCTTTAATTTGGACCATGCATTATGAAATTGTGTTATCAATTCATTTTTTTCATTATCTACTCTAAGTGCTACTGCTACCTTTTCTTGTTGTTCTAGCAATCGTTTTTGGAGTTCTTGAATTAAGTGTTCACAATGCTGTAAAAAGTTTCCTATTATTCAATAGAATAATTTATTTAAAATATATAAAAATTGACAAAATAAATTTTTATATACCTCTCGTCGGAATTTTTCTTCTTCTAATTTAATTCTGTGTAGTTCTTCTTGTGTTTTAGTACCATTATTTTCCCAGAAATCTGATAATGACAAAAGTCGTTGAGATTTTCTAGAATAAAAGTAAAATTATATTACTCCCGAAACTAAATTTTTTATTAAACACACACACAACAGATATGTAATTTTGTTTATAACAAAAATTACCTTGGAAAATATTCTGTATTTGTTGATGCATGAGAAATATTCTTAATAAGTGGTATATCATGTGTTTGCTTTATATATTTCACATTTCCATTGTGTTCAAAACTTTTGTAAGGTTCTGGCAAATATAATGCATTACATTCTGTACTTTTTGTTGCAGTATTACTTTGTATTAATTCATTATGCAATGAAGTATCTAACTTTTTATGCGTACTATACGTTTGAGTATTATGCATATCAATTATACTATTTACATTGTCTACATTTAAAGGGATTTGTTGAGTAATTGGTTCCCTCTTTTGTGCATCAGCTGTTTTAACAACTGACTTATCAATACTGCTTGAATTCATTGATTTATCTATACTTTCTACCTCTTCAGTCTTTGACACCTGATTTTGCATACTTTGTCCCCATGTTTTAAACTCTGAGATCATTTTATCAGTCTCATTCATGTGAAATGAATCAATATATGGCAAGGATATATCAGCAAAAACATCAGACTTTTTGTTAGATTTCAATAACAAAATATCATGACAGTCACTTGACTCATGTGGCTTAAATTCCAATTTTCGATTAACAGATTGTCTGTCTGCAGTCCTATAGTCTTTACTTCCAAGACTGTTGCTACTCTCATTAGATAATATACCATTTTGTTCCTTAAGATAATTATGCATGGAAACCCTGTTTATCCTTTTTGATAATTCTAATTCAGTAGCTTCCATCTCTTGAAGTAGTTCATCAACATCAGAGATCTCCATTTCTGGTATGTTAGTTTTAGAATGCGACTGCGGTTCTTCTGTTGTGCTAAGTAAAGTTGAGGTAGATGGCATTGAATGCAATTGATTGGAAGGAGATTTAATACATATATTATTTGTACGTTTACAATTTGCTGGATGAGAATGAAATTTCCCTCCTGGAGAATTAAACGTAACATGCGGAAAACCCACATTGCAAGCAGTAGGGGAAACCACCACAGAGGACTGGGACGTTAGAGAGTCATGCTTATTTTCATCGTGTTCATTAGCATTAGTTGCATTAGTACCCATAGACACAGAGAGACGATTCCCCAAGTTTATGTCATTCTGATGAGAATTATAGATATGGTTTGGTAATGAGTGACCATTAGGGGTTGATGGAACAGACAAGGATTGACGAGGTTTTACAGGTGTATTTTGTAAGCTACAGTTTTCACTCACAGAAAATTTAGTTTTGGGTAATGTTTGCCTAAATTTGGCAACTGAATTACTCTGAATTTGTGATTCCAATGAATTATTTAGCAAAATAGCATCTAAGCTAGTATCTTTGGATTCGATAGCACAAACTCTGCTTTCTAGTGATTGCATATGCTCCACAAGTTCGGATATTACTCCAGTTTTTTTATTACTATAACAATCTTTCATTCGATCAGAATTAACATCCGATTCTGAAGATGACGACACAAGGAACAGATCAGGTGGAATTAAGAGCAAAACATCTGTATCATCAGAATCACTCATCATCCATTTAAATTTCCTTTCACCAAAGCAAATCAAATCCAATTATCGTATGTTCCCAAAAAATTCGTATGTACACAGTATTTACACAATATTTTATACATCCCTCCAAAACAGTAAAAAGTGTAAACAAAAGATTGAATTCACTACCTTATTCATTTAATATTAAAAGATGGTTATAAACTTCGACAGTATAGACAATTTGGAAGTGTTTTCAAACGATTGTCACTCATTTTCTATTTTACACCAAAAAATTACATTATGATACACATATTTTAAAAAATCCGTAAACTAACCAAACAAATATTCGAACAGATGCATTCGCATCATGTTTTAACTAAAAATACGTTGATGCCATCGACAGATGGCAGCACAATGCATTTTAAATTCTTTAAATTAATGTTTTTTGTAAAATAATTTATTTTCAATTCTTTTCTTTCATCGTATATATAAAAAAGTAAAAGATTGTTAAATAATTTACATATCAAATTTATTAAATTTGTTGTAGAAATCAATATGACATGATTTATAACTGAACTTTCAACTGAATATTTAATCTTTTTATTCATAAAGCTTTATCGTTTTCCGTTCTCCATTTATATTAGATATATATTTTATTTCCACTTTCCACTTTTCACTTTTCATTTTTCATTTTGTCACAAGAATGAAATATAAATTTATGCTACGTTCTATCCTTATGAAATCTATATGATATGTATGTGTAGAAATATACGAACTGGTCGTGAGAACTATTTATTCCCTGAAATTAATATTGTATTAGAAGAAAATGTTATGTTATTACAAGAAAAAAATGTTGGAAGAAATCTAATTATACTTCTTTGTATTCCAATATACCACACATCGAAAATAAAAAAAGAAATAAGAAACTAAAGAAAATAAGGAAATGAGATACTAAATTTTAAAATAATTGTTTGTTTATTTTATTTTACGTGCAGAAGAAATACAACTTGTTTCGGTCGTTACAATTATATTAAAAACGTTGGTCAGACGAAGCTAAACTAAATCATTTTCCTTTCTTTCACTTGAATATAGAAGAACGCAGAAAAAAGAAATAAATGTTCGAAAAATTCTTTTTAAAAACTTTGAATGTTTGATGATAACATAAAATTACTCTATCCAGCACAACGTACATCCGTACGGAGTCATTATGCTGGCTTTGCAGAATATAAAGCCGGAAACAATACGAAGTCCAATCATTCAACAAATTGTTGACGTTATTGTTTGCGATTCAAGAACGATAATCTTCGTGTTCGGTGTACATTTCGCGGCAATATTGTGGGGAACATCAAAGATGATTTCTCTGAAAAAAAAACGCAGATTACGCGATTCTGAACGTTCAAGAACGAGCTTCGGATCCATTTGGAAGTTCAGTACGTGGTGTAGGATTCCGAGGTTGCGTGGAATATTACTTTACGATTAGGTATCGAATTCGGTAGCACGATTCGATTCCGGGGTTGAACGCGGTTTGCTGAAGCTGTAACAGCCATTAACCTCATTTACTAACGAACTATAGCGATAATAAAGTGCTAATCCTTTCTTTCCATTCCTGTTCTCTAAACGAACGAGAATAAGGGACAGGGTGAAAGCATAAACGACGTTCTTATGATATAACTATATAGCTTGGCAACGATATACCTACATAGCCTGGCAACGATCAATTTACACGAATACAGCTAACGAGATTCGTATCAAATTCGCTCGTAATTAACTTGAATTAGTTACTAAAAAGTTATATCATATTTCGATCATTTCATTTTAGGAACTTACGTACCTGCGTAACGACGGGTTCTTTTAATTCTTCGTTTGCTTTTCATGATTCTGTCTACTACAACTCTTGTAAATGCTAATAAAATTTGATACTTTTTACACGGTATTAATAATCTCTCTTTTGTGTGTTTAATATATGGTAAACGTATTTCGCGTAGCTATATCTATACAGTGCAAACAATCCCACGTCCTCTTCCATATCCCTGATATCGTTCTTAGTCGTTTAGTTTCCCCCACGATGCGAAGAACGGTATGCGGGTCAATCGACCCGATCAACTGCTTCAACTTTTGTTATACGTTAATGTTTCTTCAAGTTTCTGAAGTTGTCATTCGTCGTATCTCTTGAATTATTGATTCTACGACTAAAAGATGGAGGCTAGAAACGGAGACAATTTTACTCGATCAACTGTTTCGCGATTTCTGCTTAATAAAATACTAAAGAGTATTTTTCGATTGGCAACTTCTTAAAATGGTATCGAAGTTCTCAGTTCAAGAAATAGATTATCTGTTGAACAATTGCGTGGCAAGAACTTTTTTAAGACCTCTAAATTATTTATGCATATGTATATCTTGGGAGGGACCAAGTAGCTATGCGATACATTACAATTGAATACTCTAAACTTACGAATTCTTATTTTTTTGAACAGAAATTAATTTCGACGAGCACTGTTTTCACTGTTAATCACAACAGACTACCTAGTACCATCGGTCGATTGGTCTACAACTATTGGTCTCCAATGTGTATTTATATGTTCTATACATTGATAGTCAGAATTATAGCGACGACGTAGGCAATGACAAAAATATAAATTTAATTCTAGCACAAATCAAAAATACAATTTTGATAATCTTCATTTATCTTTGACTATCTTTTAATTTTAACTATCCTTTTATCTAAAGGATAATCCTTTTATCTAAAGGATAAGCCACAGGAGTATCCTATTATAGAACATTTAGATACCTACTTTTCTATTATCTAGATTTCGGAGTCCACTTAGTATAAATTATCGATAGAAACGTAATTCTCTCCGTTTATCGAACCGTAAACAGCTAATGCCTCGATTAATGGACGCTTCCTCCATTGAGCTGTAACACGCCATCTTGTTTCCACAATCTCAGCCCTAGATCTCTTTATAGCTTATTTTAAGAACAAATTGCGTCAGTTATCCAAATTAGATACAAGAGAATAATCTCTTATGTTTCGCGTGAAAGGAGCGCAGTTGAACTCGAGGCACAGTCGTCCGTGCTCCCGTTGACCAAGATTCGGTGGATCAACATTTCGCTGTGTTTACTAAAGCGGAAGATGAAGCATTTCAGAGGCATTCGAGTACGATTGGTTTACACTTAACCTGACAATTTCGCGAACTGGAGTTGTTTCGTTGGTCGACCGTTTCCTATCACGATCGTTGCTATGAATTTCCAATGCACGTCGACGAATTTACACTTTTACGCTTTCGATGCGCATCGCAGGTGATTCATCCACGGTGAACGTGAAATGTGAAAACTGAACTATTTGTTACAGTATACTGATCCGATAATCGAATTTCGCTAATTCTCAAAATATCAACGACTGAAATAATGAAGGTCGCCCTAAAATATCGAAAGAGCGAAGGAAACCTGCTACGAACGAATCATTCAGTTCGTCAAAAAACAGAGATTGGCTTTATTTTGTTCACTGGTCGCTTTGGATAAAATGCAGATGAAAACTATCTTTACATCTTTCGTTATAGATGATGATGACAGTTATACGATATTTTCACGTGGAACGACTGGTGAAGCAAACAGATACCGAACAGGACAAGTAGTGGAAACAAGGATTCCGTGGAATCGGGCAGACGCGACGAAATTTGACGAGGATCACTAGGCTTGAAGTATCTTTGATCCGCGGCAGTGTGCAATAGTCAGCAGACACCACCGTACAGAGAGGGAGAACGAGTTCGAAAGTACAATCAATAAGTTCGTTGGCTGATCTTCTTTCCGGGGATAACTACCACTCCGTTTCCTGCTGGACGAGCAGTCTACTAGAAGTGACCCCGGTGCCAGGAATCTTCCGAACGGTCGATCAATAACCTGGACCAAGGAGAGGAGAACATTGACAACGCCGTGGGAATCGGCTGATAACTAATAACTCGGGCCTAACGATCCCTGTGGACCTGTGGCTGGAGAAGGAGTTGCATGTTCGAAGAAAAGCAAATTTAACCCTTTATACTCTGCCGATCGTCCAGTCGAATGGTACATCTACTCACGGTCACTGGAACTGAATGCGTGCTTTGCCCGTTCCCATTGTCTACGGCTGTGACTGGCTACAAAGAACATATCGCTGTTTCCTTGTTTTCCTTTTAAATTCTGCATACACACGTTGCACACGATGCAATGTTTATTCAAGTCGGCTATCGGAGCGTGTCTGTCGAAAAATGTTTCTTTGCTCGTGCTCGGCTAAATATTGTATTTCGCGTATGGCTCTCGCTCTGTAACGATAGATCTTCCCGGTGGAAATGGAGCATGTTAACTTTTTGTATGCGAGAATTAATTATATTTCTTTTGCTGCGTGGAGGATAAAATAGGAGAATTAGGACAATTGGTAGAGATAGATCATTGAGAGAGATGGATCAGGTATTTCTCGAATTATCTGTCAAATATGTTACACCATTTTTACTTCCATCGTAATTGGACATATGTTTATGAAGTTTATATTACATTCCCGTAAAATTTCGAAAAAAATCAATATTTTAATTGGTGATAAGAATAATACTCTTTTTTAATCAAAAGCAATTTAATAAACGAAAGCATAACTTTTCTTAAATTGGCTTAAGCAATATGGGAAAAAGTTTACAGTAAAATAATCTCATAAATCTTACTCAGTCGAAACATTTGTTGCTTATTTTACAGTGTAATCGGTCTGAGAGTTTAAACGAAATAATAAAAGAGAAGGACATGCATCTCTTTTGCTGCATATATCATTTCCAATTGGACATTGAGATATATTCAAAAGGGTAGTTTTCTGCATAAGCAACATCGTTTTAATACATAATAAATTAATATTGTAGAAAGAGAGAGAGAGAGAGATTCCAATTTATTATGTTTGATATAATAAACATTAAACGTTACAGGAATTTTATTGTAGGAGGACTATTATAAACGTTTAACAACGAAATCTACCAACTTATAACTTTGTTTAAATACATCGTAATATATTTTTTATTTAAATATATTTTTACATGTTAAACCTTCATTTTCTTACGTTCTATTGTTTTAAGTGCTTAGCTTTTTTCTTCCAAGAAATTTTAGATACGAAAGTAACAATTCTCTTTGTCGCTGAAGTGATGCTGTACCTTAGAACGTGACATCAAGAGGTAAACAGGGTATGTAGAGGTGCTGGTCTAAAATTTGCCTACACGTGAATGCAGAAGAACGAAGGAACTTCAAAGTAGTACGCTTCAAGGAATATGCATAAAGTACTTTGAAAATTGTATTATACTCGGAATAATGATAATTCTTCTTGTCGACGTAAAATAATAATTTCTTCTTGTGTAAAACTTTATCTTCCGACGTTTCATATTATTCGAAAAAGAAAATATTATCGTAGACAAAGAAAAGTTTTAAAGATTACTTGACGTATAAGTGTTCTAACCATTTGTAAATAGTAATACATATATTTTTTAGTTTAATAACAATGGAAATAATGGAATTTTAGATAATTTGACATTTTTATATTTTTAATCGTTTTATCTGCTTAATAATTAATTCTATATTTATATATTTAGAAATGGAGGAATTGTTTGTTTTCAAGTTCTCGTTTTTCCACTTTTTGTATAATTGTTATTAATATTATTCAAAGTATCTCTTTATTATCAAACGCAATATTTCACAATCTATAGGAATATTTCGTGCAAAAAGGATAATTGATAAGGTTATACAATAGCTGTTGAATACGAAATTTAACCGAAAAAGTGCAGAATATTAAATTATTCGATAAAATGACAAATTAAATGTTCCATAATATGTTTTATACAACTTGATACTCGCATCAAAAATTATTTCACGTATTCCCTTCTGATGTTATATTGTTTTATGTATTTATTTTACATGATGTACTACTGGGAATTTTAAATGAATATTATCTGTATTTTATTAAAATGTATTTGACAACTTTAGAATTCTTAAAATGATTCATTCCAGAGATTAATAGTATATTTACACTATTTACTGATGCACTAGAGGAATATTCCATTTTTATTTTACTTTTCGATATCTGAAATATGACTGCTACAATATAAAGATAACGTTTCGTTTGCTAAAAGAAAAGTAATTATTTTTTAGCTGTGCAGAAATGGGAGCTGTCTTCCTATATAAGAAATACAAATCAATAAATAACCATAACTAAAATTAAATCAGGCCTGTCTCCAATATTATATATTTCTACCTATTTTCTAGAAATTGATATTGTAATTAATTATTCCTAATCAAATTTCAAAATTCTGAGCCCTACTGGAAAAAAAAAATAACTCGAGGAATGCTGTAGAGTTGAAAACAAACATATCCATAGACGAAATTAATTGCTTTCAACAATAAAGCAGTCAGCTTTTTATACACGAATATTCTCCTTCTCCTTGTTGAATGGCGGACAGGTTCGAAAACGTGGTCGCACGCGAACATTATGCAGGATACAAAATAGGTTTTTGGTGGCATGATAGATTGTCGTGTAACTACGCGAAAAGGGCGTTATCGAAAGCTGCGTTGGGCAAGGCTCTTGACACCACTGAAAGATAACCAGCAGCCGAATAGCCTCGAGTCTGACGGCCCGCCAACCGGATGAAACTTAGATCACTTCCCTGCCGTTCCTGAAGATAAACTCTCGGAGATAAACTCGAGGATCTTGGAAAACCGCGGCAAGACCGATGGCTATGCTGTCTCTGCAGTGCATCGGGACCCGATTCTCCCTTTCGTTCTCTTCCAATTCCCTTGCCGCTGGCTTCTGGCTTCTGCACCCTCGTGTCTTCTGTTCTCTTCTCGAGACGGCATCCGTATCTCTTCACATGTATCCATCCGGAGCATTCACGGTATATCGTTCTGCTCTGCGTCAGCCTTACCCAGCCGTGAAAACTACCTCAACTCCTCTCTTCGATTATTTTATTATATTTATCGCTATGACCGAGCTTGCTTCTGCGATAGAGCTACGAGCAATGGAAAAGTCAACAGATATATATTCAACAAAATTATACTACGATGTATACTATTTTCAAAGATATTGATTTTTAAATATAATACCAAAACTTGATAAATATATTTCTGTTATCATTTATAATTATTATTTTATGACTATATTGTTATTATTTTATAACTATCATCTTCCTTTTCAGATGATCGAAAA
The DNA here is from genome assembly GCF_011952255.1 of Bombus vosnesenskii. NCBI lineage: Eukaryota > Metazoa > Arthropoda > Insecta > Hymenoptera > Apidae > Bombus > Bombus vosnesenskii. Next base: position 2,234,875 of record NW_022882923.1, read on the forward strand.
ATACGAAAGCTTAAAATATCTACGATTTCAAGAGGAATCTATCAGGAGCGTCATATTTTGGGGAAAAGTTAAAATGAAAAATTGCTTTGGTATAAGTACGTTAGAAATTTCTATCAATCTAAATATAAGAAACATTTATAAGAACCAGTCTGAAATACTCGTACGTTCTAGAAATTTAAAAACTTAGCTATCTTACCGGTTATTTATTATAATTTTTTTAATGTTTATTTTTTGTTATTCTTTGCCACATGATTTTTTTCTTACGTTTTATTAACTTCCTATTGAATATTAATGTGTATTATTCATTTATATAAATACACTATTTCATTTAGTATCCTGTAGTGAATTTATCGTATTGAAAGTAATGCTTCATGATTTATAACGAAGTATTTACGTGTCATTTTCATATAACTAGAAAGCACGATCGTACTGGAACCAATTTTGATCTCGAACAAAACTGAATGATGTTCGATGATTCATTCTCGAGGTCATTTCACTTGTACGGTAAAGATCGAATAAATTTTGTCTTTGTAATATCGCAGATAGAATCGGAGTCAATCGTTTTGGACGCTCAGTCGGCAGTAAACTCGAAATGGTTCTCGTCGCAAAGTACGCTATAAGCTCGATCGATCCTTGCATTTACCGCGACGTTTTACCTCGTTCTTCAGAATTATTTATTCCTTCTGAAGACGTTCGGACGAACGTCGATCCCGCGAAGTAGCCAGCCGCGCGTAAACCTACGTATTTTAGAAAGATAAAGAAACGAATATACGATCCATTGAACAGGGCATACGAGTTGTTATAATATGAAAAAGAATAATAAAAATGTTACCGGAGAATTCTCTACTTTGGGAATCTAATAAAGAAAAATGTAGTCACACAGTCTGCTGAGCTTGAATGTCTTGTTCCATGATAGAACTATTCTAACTTCATTAACCGATAGAAGGATTTTCTTTTCCAATTTTATCAATTAGAAATTGAATACATACATATATGTTTTTATATTTATTTTTATTTTATAATTTTATTTTATCTTCTACAATAATTATACTTACGCATATAACATGTTAATACTACACCATTGACGAATATTATAGAAATTCAAATTCTGGATCTTCTTTTGTTTTATCACGACTAGCAATATATTTCATATTATGAAGAGAATGGAAACATTCAGGTTCGACTCCTAAAATCAAACAAAAAGACAATTTTCGTAACACGAGATTAATTGACAGCGAATTTTATTGCGACTGCCCTATAAAAAAATAGAAATTGCGACTTATCGAGTTCTCCTGTAAGTCTTCATATTTTATATATTTTTGAATATTGTCTGGATTCTATGAATTATGCACCTACGAATTCTCCATAAATGCAGTGTACTAATAACTACACTTATTTATGATACAGTAAACCGTTTCCTCGGTCCTCGTCATGGTGACCACTAACTCTTAACGATATCCGTGATTTTGTTTGTGGATGTTAGAAGTCGAATACCGAGTTTGGCAGCGGCAGTAAACGTTAAACATCGATTAAGGTAATTGGCGGGTCGCGTTCGTTGCGGCTATTATACGAACGGGAACCGCAGCCGCATAAGCGAGCAAATTCATGGCTGTATATACGTTAAATAATCCGTTTAACGATCGACGCGGTTCAGCGAAGGCTTACCATCGATATAAAACGATCCTGGTTTTATTAAGCCACGTGACGCCAATTCATCCAGTATTTCTCTTCTAAGCTTTTTATCGCAACACATATCCAGTTGTTATTAATTATTCGACTTGCAATAAAAACAGCTACGTCACGTCGTTGCCGTTTGAGTGATCCGATATGTTTCCGGTTCGGATTCCACGCAGTATTAATCGAAGTGTCGCAAAGAGAAAGGAAAAAAAGAACAATTCTTGTGGAAGGAAATAATAGAGCGAGCAAAATTGGTGACAAATGTACACGTATTGATAGCAGTTAAAAAATGGCGAAACGATTATTAGCGAAAAATTTTTTATTTGTTTTGGTCGATTGGGCATTTGCAATTGGGTTGAAAGTAGAAAAAGAGGCGGGAATTGGAAAATTCGAACGAAATAGACTGGTAAAATATATACATCTTCACGAAAATATTGGAACACTTGTGGGAACTCATTTGGAATATACTGTGTTATACAGAACATTTTGTATAAGTACAATTAACATGATTACATTGGTAAAGTTTAAAACAAATCAGACAATATACATATATTGACGTTGTAAGATACTTATTACATTTGAGAAAAGTCAACTTTTTAGTAACTTTTTTACAAAATTATTGAGACACATTTATTGAATAATTGAAGTCAATTACTCATTATATCAATAAGCCTTATGTGCTACTGAAATGTCAAATGTTTTTTATATAACGCACAGAATATGTTCATAAAAATGTCCTATGTCAAGTGTTTGAATACTTTTGTGAGTCATGGTGTATGTATATCTAATGTATACGATCATATTAGATGAGGCTATTTATTTCGATTTTATGTTAAAGTTTCTCTTAAAACATTATAAGACTTTTTATTTTCGACACGGGAGCGAGATTGAGATATAAAATTCGAGGATCTGCTACAGTATTAAAATTCTCCCTTTGTAGTATTCCGCAGCTGGATTTTATATGTTTAATCTCTCATCATAAGTATAAAACTATGATCTCTTTCTGAGAAATAATTTTTAACATAATTTTACAAATATTAATGTGCTAAAATAATAAAGTTTTATTCCGGTACATTTTTTTGAGATTTAGTAATTTCTTAAGAGATTAACAGCGAGGAAATGAATTAATTTCTTTCGGAAAATCGCGTCTTTCTATTTAAACGGAGAATATAATGTAGAGAGAGAAGAAAATGGAAAAAGAAAGAAGTCAGCGATGATTAAAATTCTTCATGTCGCTCCGAGATTGCGAAATAACTTTTAAATGACTTTATAGGTGCCAAGCATTCTTCGAGCACCCGATTAATGTTAAGAAATCAAAACGTTGGTATTTGAAATATTTTTAAACATTTCGATATGTTATTAAATAGTAACATTCCACGTGTTTAATGGCAATTGCAATTTCCAAGACTGCACATATATGTACATATATCGACCAGACATTTCACATATGGCGTTATCTGATAATAATAGCTTAGCTTTAAAGCGCTGGATAATGATAGAACTGATATCATGATAATACAAGCGGGAATTTGGCTTTAACTGCTGAATACTTTTCATCGGTATTGTTCCTTCCTCATTTCGAGTGGGTAGAGTTCTATGAAATATCGAAGTACTTGATGAGATAATTTATCGTTAATTAGTGAATTATTATCATGAAAAACATGCAAAGCAAACAAGTAGCTGTTTGTTGGTGGTAGATATTCATTCGAATATGCACAAAGGATAGATAGAGAAATTATATTCCGTTGTTATTGATTCAATGATATTCAAAGGTAGTTCAAAGATAGTTTGAAGGAAGAGAATCAGGAGTTGTATTGAAACGAATAAGATTTAGCCATTTTTAGACATCTTTCATACACATTAACAAGACAGAACATTAACAAGTATGTTTGAAACGTTAAAATGCTACAATTAAATACATATAAGAAGTGATAAAAAGAAGAAAAGTTTCAAGAGAAAATTGATTGATGTTATGCTGTGTTTACAAAACAGTTGTTTCAATAAAAGTGTTGTAATATTTTTATGATACGATGCAACGTTAAAATAAAGAATTGTATTATTATATCGTTTCTCGAGGTAAATTGATTCGAACTAACCAGATTTTTATACTTTTTTTACGAAATTTGGGTAATTTTATTTACAATAGGTAATTTAAAACTAGAAAATAAAAAATTTGGAATTAAATTAAGAATCTTTGATAGAATATAAAATCTCGTTCTTTTAATCTAATTAATTTAATAATTTAAGCTAATTAAGCTAAATAATCTAAGCTAATTAATTGACTGACGCATATTGATTAAATTTCTTACTGCTAGATTATCAAATAACGCTCTTTCTAAACAATGTTTTCGCGATATTCTGTTGTTTTGTAAGCGAAATAACAATGGAACTGGATTATAAACAGTAATATGAAATTTCATGACATTTTTAAATTGCCTGCCTGTCTACACCTTTCGCTCATTTATAATACTTCGTGAAAAGGCGAAAGAAAATACTAAACAAGTAATTTAAGTAGCGAGCAAATTAAATTAACAATTAGCATATGACATAATTTCACTTCTGTGAATCGAGTTTCCAAGAAGCTAAATTAATTTCCGTCTTCTCACATAGTTTATTTTAGAAATGTTTTTAACGATTTGTCGACAAACGACGCAAGCAAAGCGACATAAGCTTACTATTCTAAAAGTGGAAACTAGACGTTACAAAACGGAGGTTTTTTTTAAATGGAATTATACATTCTTTTAATTATAATTTGTTAATTAAACATAAATCGATGTCATATGCAAGAAATCATCAGTTTTGAAAATATTTTAATTTCAACATATCAAGTATTCTAAATATAGTTAAAAACTTTCCATTAAAACTAGATTAACTACAACGATGTCAGAATGATCAATTCTTAATTTTTAGTATCAACATTGTCGACACATTAATACGGTCACAAATGTTCTGGAAAATATCTATTACACGAAGTTCCTTAAACGGAACAATCTACCATGTGCAATAAGACAAAGTATCTTACAAGTGAATGCTCATACAGCGCTATAGTTTATTTGATGAATTCTTAGTCGAGATTTAGGAATATATAATACGAAATTCGATCGCTTCGAAGGCGTTATACGATCCGAAGATTTAATTTATACTACGGAGAAGCATGCGAAGCTTCGTGGACGAGTGCGCCACGAAACAAATTACGCGCGGCGAGTATATAACACCAGCAAACAGAACTGAATTTCAATATTGTGTCGTGAAACGGGCCAGTAAGAGAAAATCACGTGAGATTCTCGGAAACTGAACATACCCGTTTTATCGTTCTTCGTCGCTGATCCTGGAGTATACAGGGATGCGTCATAGGAATTTCTCCAATGCGACAAGCGTGCCTTTGTTCGAGAAATTTTTTTCACGAATATATTCACCTCGGCTTCCTGAAGTTTAGACATGCATTCGATTTCAGCTACCGATAAACTCATGCAATCGAACATAATCCACGTACTCTGATGTGATTGATTGAGCGTTATTTATTGATTTTGTGTGCGCTTTTGTATTAATTCTCAATGTCTATTTTAATCCAGGAAGTAGATTAGATTTTCATGTCCAGAATATTAAAGGATATATAAGCTTCTCAATTTTGTTATCCAGGTGCAAAATTGATTTTCAATTCTTAAAAAACGAATGATTTATTTTAATAACTTCGTTTAACACTAGGAGGTTAAATAACATTTAAAAACATGTTTGCAATATATACATTATCGCTGTTCTTTACCTTTCAATTTATGAAGTTGATTAATATGGCTTCTGAACGATTCATATAACAGTAATCAGACGTAAATGTAATAAGTACCTATTTAATTTTTATTAGCTTGTATAAAACTTCTTGAGAGATTTTAAAATTTAATAAAATAAAATGAAAAATAAATTAAATGGTATTACATTGCATTTTTATTAATTCTAAGAAATCATTTCTAGAAGCAAGAATTTTGTAGTATACCAAAATGTTAGATATTTTGAATATTTTCGAATATTTAATTATATTCATTAATTGAAAAATATGAATAACTCCTATTAATAAAATTAATAATTCTTTCTGTCTAACATCGTTAAAAAATAATGAATACATTTTTAATAAAAAATTCATATTAATACATGATATATGCGCACCAGAGTTTTTCATATTAATACAAGAGTAACTTCACCGTGAAAGTATTAAAAATCATTTTCATTCAAATTTATCGTATTCCCTTGCAAACTAGCATTAACTGTAAGTTTGTTCGTTCTTTTTCACGAACCGAAGTGGAACAAACAGAATTTCATTTTGAAGCGTTTCATCACAAACTTCGTTTTCTACCGTTAACGAGATAAAACGTTCGAGGGCCGGCAACCAACTGCATTCTTCATTTTCAAGGACATTAATCATTTTAAAGCGTTTTCGCTGGAACCGATTTTCAGATCGTCTCGAATATCAGAGACATAAAACCGGTACTTTTACGTGGACAACAGGTCTTGTAAACAGCATTGCCCTGTTATTCGTCTATTTTATCTTTCTTAAAAGCTTCTCGTACAATATCAAGAGCGGAAGAGAGCGAGAGAGAGAGAGAGAGAGGGAGAGAGAAAATTCCGTATGAATCGTTTGGTGGATTACGTTCATTTCAAACGGAACAATAATATCGTTGAGCAATGTCAATTTATAAAGAAACAATATCCCTTCAAAGCAATTATAACGAAGTAATATGTTAGTAAAATAAAGGGGAAAAACTGAATATTCGTTATGGAGATACGATTTTAATTTGTCGAATTAATCGAAGATTAATGCACATTAAATACATATTTAAGTACTAGATTCAATATTTCAAATTATTATTGTGACAATTTGTTATAAGGAGATAAATACCAGATATTAAGAGATGTACGTAAATACACGATGGATTTATAGAAGGTCAACGATATATATATGTATATATATAACACGTGATATGTATGTATGTCACATTTTTCAATATTATCACCGGCGGTGGCCAACTTGAGGCTCTACTGAATCTGAATTCCCTGAAAAATACAATATTCCGAATGTAACGACACGATAGAATGGATGGATGCTCATATCGTTTGAACCTTTGACCCGATGAAGTTAGCTTTTCAATCGCGCATGTAACAGAATGCCCCGCCTATTTCCATACATACATACGTTACGTACGGATTTTTTTTATCAACGCAAACTGTTCGAAAACTAAGGCTGGGTCAGTTATTCAGCGTACCTGTTGCCTGCAGCAATCCACTTTCACAATTCTCTGATCACTGAAAGGTATAAAATCAAACTATCGTTCCGGCTTTTGGGTCGTTAGAAACAGATCTATACTTTTTTGTGAACGCACTCTTGTTTCCACGCAGAGAATTCTTGAAACAATCCTGGTTTTCGTTCTATGAATTCAATTCATTCATCTCCTCGAAAAAACTTCTACGAATTGCTACCTCAGAGAGTTGAAAGCTTCGATTTTCTTTGTATCGAAGTTTGGAAAAGAACTGTTTCAGAACGATGTCTTTATTTGGATGATTTGAAGGGTACTAAAAATTAAAGTTTCAAAATGCCGACTCAGACGGTTGAAAAATACGTTTTAGTTATAATATATTACCTACGTAAAGATAATAAGACTTCAAAGCTTCGTAAAGATATTACTGTGTGATGATCCATTATATTAGCAGCCAACGTTTGTTAGTTATTATTTAAAAATCGAATCAATCATTTCGTCGTCTCATGTATGTTGCTTTAAAAGTATTATTTTTGTTATAATGCACCAACTTATCCACGATGTCTACATTACATACGATTTCCTCCCCCTCTACTAAAATAATTTCAGGAAAGAAGAATAAGAGATTCAAAAAATAAAATAATACAACATTACGTTTTGAATGACATATAAATTAACACTATAAATGAATAAAAGTATGATCGAAAGTACCGCTATCGTCGTAAGGGGCTGCGACGATAAATATACTTCTCTAACTGTGTGTACATCCGGATTAAGTGGTATATTCAAAAGGTGTCGGATCTCGGTTATTATTAATGCGGCAAATTACTCAGCGAGTTCCGTTACGTCTCCGAACCCCTTCTTTTCATGGTATTCGCTGTTTCCACGCGCATCTTTCTCTCGGGCCATAGCATAAATTTATAGCGGCGCAAAAGGCTCGTCAAGACGAACACGATCGTAGAAGAGAAGAATCCTCCGCTCGTTTCGTATAATATCTGGCGAAGTGAGAGCGCGTAAACCGGCGTTGCTCATCGCTCAAACGATGACAAGTGATGCTGACTGATGTTCGCCGCGGTGCGGCACCCCAATCGTCTCTTCTTCCTTCTGGCGCCCGACGCCCTCGATCTTCGTGAGAGGAACGGCTCCTAATGGACTGTGTTGGGAAAAAAACGCGTCCAGACCATAGTCCAAGCTGTAGACGCGACATCATTTTAACGGCTTACACGAGTTCCCAGTTAAAAGGGAAAGCCTGTGACCTGAGGATTCTCCAAGACGTATACATATGATTTTGATCTCAAATATTGATAGATATGAATGAAATCGTTGTTGAATATGTTAGGGATAGTATACAACACGATTCCGTATAACAAGCAGGATGTGTTTGTATAAATTTACTGAATACTAAAATATTTCTTTGAATATTATTGTTTTAAGAAGTACATTATTTTCCTAAATCGCATTGTACGGGGGCAACTTTTTGATCGTATTATACGAGTACCGCAATATAGATATGTATGAAATCATTGTTGAATATATTAAAGATAATATTAATATTAGTGACACATTGGAATTTTTATATACGCTAGAACATTGTTTACGTGAACTCCATTTATTTGAATGAAATTATAATTAGTATCTAATTAAATGAATTAATACTGGTTGAATTCACTTATCCGAATGTGAACTCCTATTATATGGACAAACAGTGATGAGAGATATCAGTATTAAGAGAACTCAATGAAATTCTTAGAATTATAGTATTAATATTTTTACCACATCACATAGCCGATATTCAAAAGACTCACTTATTACGCAGTTTAAAGAATCGTCAAATTTGGATGATTTAAAAGTTGAATTAATTTACTGCACAGCTAACAATTAAGACTCATCTCGAAGTAGATAACGCAAAGAACGAATTTTCTTCAGAAGAATGTAGCATAAAGAAGGACGAGTTTATAATCTACAACGAATGACGTTGCATCCTGCTATTGCGTTGCCGATTCTTTCGTAGTTCGTACAATTGTTTATTCGATGTTACATTATCTACCTTGATAGTAAAAAGAGTCTGTATTGTTGAACTAGATGCTACAGTCCGATTCTACATCGACGTAGCGCGATTCGTTCTTTTTCTTCTCTTTTCTCTTCTTCTTTTTCCTCTCTACAGCCCCGTTCTCGTTTCTCTTAGCTCATATTCGAGAACCAGGGCACAGGGAGGCTGGGAGGGCCTGCTATTATTCCGGGGAATCACTTTATTCCGATTATTTCCAATCTGCCGGCGATAGGTGGCGTTTTATGTGGTCATGGAGCCAGCTGACTCGATTGCTAGGATGGTTACTGGCTCTGCTCGTTGGCTGAGCTGTTAGGCAAGGAAAAGGGTTCATATTGGCAGAGTCAACGGATAGTGAAGTTAGTGGCGTGAAATCTTTCTTCTTCTTGCGATTGGCAATGAAATAGTTACAAATGGTATTGTAGATATTCATGAAGAATTAAGGGAGTTTACTCAGTTTATATTATCCACGCTTTCTATGTGAATGGGGAATAGACTACTTTGTCTTCACTTTATCTTCTCATAGTACAGATCGTTAGGGAAATCAACACCCTAGTGAACTAGAATATTGTACCCCTAATAAGGAGAAATCATAAAGGAAGAACAAGTTTGTAATACAATTTTACAATTTGATGATTTTATTAAATGGGCTTTCCAAGTTCTAAGATAAAATTAATTCCATTATCTCTCTCTTAATTAAAAAAATCTACGTAGTTCCTCTATTTTTTAAATATCTATATTTTCCATGGTTTAATCAGAAGCAATTCTGCTTGATAAGTAAAAATGTCAAAATTTTTACAAAACAAGATTGGTTCGCAAACGAATGCAGCCATTCGTATGCTTTTGCGAACGTTGACTGTAACTGGACCCACTTCAGCACCTCCGCAAATATTGATTTTAGCGAAAATTGGTTCGGACGAGCGTTGCACGATTCAAAATGAGCTATTTAAATTTTTTTATCACTTGTCATTTGACCAATCTACGTTTAATCGAAAACCACAATTTTTTAATAAAAATTTTTACTCTTTCGTAGTATTATTAGATTTAACATTATTAAATATCTTTATAATAATGTATACATATGTATCATATATGTATGTTACCAGACATGTATATATATATATATATATATTTATTAAAAAATTTATTAAAAATATATATATATATATATATATATATATATATATATATATATATATATATATATGATGTATGTACTATCACTGAAAAGTTTATAATTACTTTTAATATTTACGATTTATCACAGAAAATAAAATAAAAATTAATATAAAATACCGTATTTTGCTATTTTATACTTTTAGTAGATTTATTGAAAGATCTGTTGTATTTTTTACACCTGATTTTTAGCTTCGATTCCATGAATTATAGGATTTATAATATTGATACCATAATCGAATAATCGAATTCACTTTACACATACAAACATTATCGATACCTTTAAAATTCTTTACTAATCCTTACACACTACGCGTTGCACAAAAATCACTTCATATAACAGAACTACTCTATTCACACTCATAAAACCTGACATATTTATTGTAATCAGTTTAATTCAAAAGTTAAGACTTTAAAAGCGTGCAACGAACAGTAAAATTTACTTGAGAATTCATTGAAAAATTCCGCGTGTACCAGCATCGTAATTAATTTCAATGAAATATTCACATAAAATATTCCATACTCATTACTCTAAATATCATATCCTACGCTTATCGTGTATTGTAAATTTAAAACTATTTTAGAAAGCAGAAAACTCTCGTTTATTTAACCATACACAGGGTGTTCCTTGCAACTGGACCAAGGTATACACATGTAGCTTTGAAACGGTAAAAAGATTTTGGTAGATAACTACCTTCGCGCGCATTTCTCTTTTGCCCTTTATACAAGTTCGATAAAATTAAAATTAAAATATCTTTGAAGCTAATCTATCGTAACCCCAATCTCATTTTTAAAAGCTTTATTTTATTGTTGAAATAAAAAATAAATTGAGAATCTCGGGAAACTAATGTGCTTTTTATTATTTTACTAAAGAAGCCTTAAATTTTATAATTTCTCCTTATTTCGCAAAGAAAGACTGAAGTCAAATAGTTAAAATTAAAAAAAATCTCTAATTTTCTCTGATCAGCGAAATAAGCTGAGCCACTGTTTCCTGGCAGCGTTCTTTCAGAAGCGCAGGTCACAGCAATTATAATATAACAACACATCGTTGTTATTCATGTTCGAACGCGAAAACATCATATCGGTGAAAGAAACAAAGTCGTTGTTCGAATAACGTTACGAACGGGCGCGTAAATATCCTGTACTGTTTACGGCGCTACCCGAAATCGATATATCTTTTTTCATTGAATTGCTAGTTTCCGAGGCTTTATGTACTTTATCCAATGCTGGAATTTCGCAACCGCGAGATTCGGGCCGAGAGAATCGACGATTCTATGCTGGCGAACACTGAACATCTTCCGGCCAAGGGCTGATTCAGTAGTAAAGTTCGAAGCCACAGTCGTGAAAGAAGTATACAAGGAACGAAGATCCCCTTCCCACCCACGGAGCCGACCAGTCTGATCCATGAAAAGGGCCAACTCCTCGTTGAAACGAGGCTTCTTACGAACTCCCGTTACGGACCTTCGTGTAGTTCCTCGGGCTTCTTTTACGGCCAGTGAAAAACAATTCGTCTCGTATAAAACGACTCGCCATTTCTAAAGCACATTGCTAGGCTCGGTCGCCTACGAATAGAAACATACTTGCCTGTTTTTCTTTCGACGCTGAATCGTGGGCTTCTTCTAGCACGATCGATTTGCACACGTTTCGGGATTGAGCGCTGAAACGTTTAACACGCATCGGAATAAAGAAGATACTGCGTATATGGGGTGCCCTGTATGAAATGATATATTGTTCTGGTTGTATATTAAAATTGTAAGTTCCTATTTCTTCTTAGGAATTGTCAACGAAGTGTAAATGAAATGTCTTTGATTATGACACTTGATAAGAGTTATGTTTTCCTTTGGATACGTGTACAAATATATGAATCGATAATGTCACGCGTGTCTTTCGGAAATTTTAATCACATTGAGATTGAAATGATTATTAATAGTGTTGAATTCGTTTTTGTATGCTAAATAGAAGCAGACAAAAATATTGTTAGATGTTCATGTAAATAAATACTGATGACTGAGATGTACTGTTGATTCAAATCTTCTTAAGAGATGATCGTGAACAACGATTTTATCCGGCATTATATGTGCCCTTTGAAATAGTACCAGTTCCCGAGAAATGTTTTTATATAATATCAAACAACAAGAGATACATGTTTATTTATGAGATACATGTTTAGATAACTTTATTCTAGATAATTGATGTAAAAGTACATAATTCTATTCTACATTATTGAATATACATAGGTGTTGTTAAAAGCATTTAATTTTATTACACGCAGTTTATAAATGTTTAGTTAATAAATATCAGGATAAATCAAGTATTTTAGTTTACAGTCTATAGCCTTATAATAATAAATTGGAATTTATAAATTTTCTAATAATTTTTCAAGTTTATATTTCAGAACAAGTAATCCTTATGAATTAGGCTAAAGGAGTGAATGAATAACTCTAACCCTAACCATAACAGTATCTTAAATATGTATTTCTAAAAAAATGAGTTTAGCATTTTCTTAACATTATGATACTGTGCTTTTTTAAATCGAAGAAGCAGCACCTAAATACATCTATTGAAGAAGTTAATGGCATATCGCTGAACAGGAAAAGGTGTACAGAGTAGAGTGTTTATTCGTTTTCACTCTGTTCACGCTGTAACAGGCAGCTGGTCCAATGGCATCGATTATCCGATAGCTTCGTAGAGTTGAAAAAATCAGTGACTCGAGAAATCGTGTGACCATGATCTGGTTTGGAATTCTCAAACGGCTTTCTGTCCGATTCACGCCGCAGCTTTTGATGCTTTTTCTCAAAGTGTACCCGTCACAGGTTGGCATCGTTGGTTTGCATTAACCGTACCTTTGATTCATGGCTAATTAAAGCTTGAGAAGTGCTCGCCCGCGTCGACCATTGCTTTATCTTGTTTCTCTTCCTCTATTGCCACCTTATATATATATGATGTATATTATATTATATATAATATAAATCTTCGATAATTTTACCAGAAGCCAGAAGATATTTTTTATATATCTTTGCAAAATAAAAAGTGTAGATCTAATTTCATATTCCCGGTGTAAAGAATATACCATTCTTAACCGAGTGCCACAACGTTACAAAATATCTCGAGTTTGAGCAGAATATTTTTGCATTGTATGATTTCTCGTTCCAATACTATTGAAATATCTTGTTAGAATAACGAACGCTTTCTTTTGCTCGGTAAAACGAGAACAAAATTGAAATATAAAAATTCAAGGATCGCAGGAAGATTAAGGCATCTTTTCATACAAAATATTCAGCTGATGTTCCATCTCTTTCCATCTACTTGTATTCTGTTCTACACATGCATCGCTTTACCTAGCAGAAACGAGTTTTCGGAGCACTATACGCATAACAGAGAGCGTATACGCCAGCGTGCACCACCGTTCGATTAGCGTGAGAAATTTGAAGGCAGAATATCAGCGCAGCAAGGTTTCCGGTGGGCAAGAGACACGACGATTTATACTGTGGCTTGACGGCGGAGCGTGGCGTCGGTCGGAGGCCATTGAGGAAAGCTTTCGAGGTGATCGAAGCTCGTTGTAGCAACGATATATTCTAGCCAGTTCGATGCTTCTCCCATCTCTATTCCTCGCCGTCGTCGAAATACGATCGGGACGTTACGATCGGGAATCGAGGGTGAAAACCGACTTCAGGTATACTTGCTACACCGTAAAATGTATGTGAGCTCATCCACGTGAATGTGCGCCTGAATATCTATAGGGTGTCTCGTTTTAATCTACGCAATTATAAAAGTAATTCTCAGATCAAGAGTTTTTATGCAGATTTATATTTTTATGAACGCGTATGACGTTCACTCGTTAAATATCGTAACGAGTACCGTTTCATTTGAACATTTGATGTATTTTTCCATATTTGTGCATCTTTTAAATTTTCTATAAGTGCACAGGCATCTGCAGTCCATTAATTACGAAACTAACGAGGGACATCAGCGAAATGTGGTACGTCGATCTTGATGAAACTTTGAATATTCATAGTTTGTAACATATCTTTTTTTATCGGTAATCATTCATATTTAGGGGATGGAAATGAACCTTAAAGTTGGGAGTTGAAAGCATACTTTCTGGAATGTCTTGTGAAGTATTAGAAGAATTGTGTCAGTGGGTAAATTTTGTATTTTTGAATGATGAGTATCGTGGTTGAAAAGTGGCTGGCGAATTTATGTGATTGGTTTTAATATAGTAGATCATCTTTGTTTGATACAATTTTAAATATAGAGTACACCAATCTTTGTTATTGGTCGAGGTAGTCATATTTATAAATCGGTCATCCAATTAATTTATTTTATATATTTATATTACAATCTCTCTTCCTTGAAATATAATAAATTCTATTTCAAATAACTAATAGTTTAAAGTGAGACACCCTATGTGTCATTGCATCCAGTCGAATTCTGATCGAAAGGATACTTCTCGTCGAGTAACGTGATTTCACGAAACTGATTATCGCCGTGACAATTGCGGCACGAAGATACGGACCAGCAGAGAAAATAGAATCGATTTAAGAGCTCGAACATGCGCTGACTCGGCAGCTATAATTTATGTTCTACACGGATGGTTGAAAGTTAGAGAGCGATGGTCACCTACGGATTCGAATCGTTTGAATAATTGAATTGGAATATGGCGAGTTTTAAACGCTGTTCAGAGTTTGGGATTTCTACGTGACTTTTTTTTTTTAGAAACAAACGAACGATTCAGGAGTTTGTTTCCAGCTGAAATTATAGATATTAAAAATTGGTAAATATTGCGATTAATATTTTAAGGATTTTTTGTTCGAATTAATTTTAAAAGTATCTATGTAAATAAATTAACGATTTGGAAGTTCATGGAGGTTTTCAGCTGTCACGAAATATTGATGAAAATTGTAGTTATAAAATATGATGTTAAAAATTATAGGATTTGGTATAAGCAAATTTATTCTCGGATGAATTGATTTTAAATGACATATTTCTTTAAAAGATTTTGTTGAAAGGAGTTTTAGTGAAATATAAATTACGTTATATTTATTCCATTGATTGACATACTTTTGATTTTAATTTGTTCAACTTGTTTTGCTTACAAATTGCGTTTATCAAATTTTTATTTCATTTAAAATGCTAAAATTATTCGGGGAGATTATTCGTCGATTAAACGTTCGTATTCAAAAGGGCGATTTTCAATCATGTTTGTAAGCTTTAAAATTGCGATAAATAATTCTTCATAATGAAAACGATTTAAACGTATAATTAAATTTTTGCGAATATTTGGAATAAGAATAGCTTTCAAGCTTGTTACTTGGTGATGACTGAGGTTTAGTTTTAAAAAATTTGTAAAATTAATAATACAACATGACATTTGAAAAATTTAAATTTATTATAAACTAATAACTGTAAAATTATACTTTCACAAGATTCTAATAACATAAATTTTCTACCCATACTATTTCATATTTTATCTTCGTAAATCTTGCAGAAATAATTCTGAACATGTAATGGATACAATATTTATTTTTTATTTCTTTCTTTATCCGTAGCATATGTAAAATGTATTTTATAAGCATTCTTCTTATATTAATCTTAAAACATATTGGAACGATACATTTATAAATTATACATTCAAAATATTACATAAATTATTTTACATTTATCAAGTAGGTACATTTCAATTAATCGTGCACTTATAGTCAAATTTGATATACATATATCTTAAATATGAATAAAAAAGAAGCAAATATATTTTCATATGCGTTTCTATTTCTTCTACGCACTCTAACGTGAAATAAAGTCTATGCATTCTCGTAGACTTATCAAAAAATAAATGAAAATTACATGTACATTTCTAACTCGGTGTAAACTATACATTTGTCTTACATGTACATATCTGTGTATATACATATAATTGCACCGGAGAAACGATCTCTTTGCACTCCAAATATACTTTTGCATGAAATGACTATCGTTCTACTTCCGTGGTGTCCAACAATTGTGTACATCGCGATTTAAAAAAGTTATAAGACACGTTTTGGTGTTGAACAAAGTAGAAGTAAAACAATGTCAAATACGTCGTATGCGATTTATAATATGAAAAATGATTACATATCTAATAAAATAAAATTTCAAAAGTTATGCCAGCTGGAAATGCATAAAAATTCGAAGTCTATTGATAACTTAGTAAGAGGTAGAAGAAATAGAAGAAATTTTAATTTTGAGACATCTTTATATCTTGATAGTATTTAAGTTCACACTATCGCCTACAAAATTCCAAACAAGTAAAAAGTGCTTGTTACATCAATCAAGTAAATCAATGAAAATAAATGAAATGCATAAGCCGAAAATTCTGATGAATTTCAATGATCATCGTACGTTTGTAAATTCATCCTCTACATGCAATATAAGTGCAATATTTTCTAAATTCGGAGTGCAAAGTGAAGTGAAACGTTATCTCTCTACAAATACTAAGCGTGTATCGGCACAAGTATACATACGTGTTCACGTGCTATTCACAGAAAGAAAAACTGGAACTTCGATCGAATCACAGAGATCGCGTGAACCTAAGAAACGCGTGGGGAAATCAGATCGCCGCGTTTCTCTAGTCCAAGGAACTTCTCTAATTCCTTGGAATCCAACGAAGCGAATAAAGATTAAAGGGTTTTCTGTTCAACGTTATTCGTCATTCGACAAAAACGAGAAGTGTAGTCGAGCGCATTGCAACTTGAAATTTGATGTTTCACGATTGAAACCATCGTCGTCGTTTCTGCTGATATGGAGACATTGTTCTCGGAATTTGTGGTGGAAAAGTGGACGTGGTTCTTGTAAACACTCACACACATGTAAACGTGTGGACCGTAGTCGCGTAACCGTGAGCATGTGCAAATTTACATTGAGAAACAGGTGGAAGACCTATTACGCTCTTTTCCGTATGGCTCGGACGTCGCGGTGTACGATGCTCGTGCACACGAGCACACAACGCCGCGAGATGCGCAAAGAAACGAATCTACGTGTAAACTCAATGTGGCTTGCTCGCCACGGGAAAACGCCGGGATAGAAAAATAAGAGGAAATGATGAAAGGAGAACGGTACAAAGCGTAGCTGGAATTCGATTGCCCGGAGAACGTTAGAATGGAGTATTGTTACACTGAAAAACGATTCGAGTATGTGGTTCAGGGAGACTTTGAATTACTTCCGACAAACTGATATCGTGCGCCATTAAGTTAAAGAATTAGAGAGTGAGAGAGTCTTTTGTAGGCAGAAACTGAATTATTGTCTGTGGACTGTCGTTGAATTTTGTAACGTTGTGAGTCATAAGATGTGTTGAAATTGTATGTTTCTACAATGATTTAGAAGAGAATTTATATGTATAAATATATACTTGATAGATGATTCAAATTATAATAGATTCAAAACTGAAAAAAAATATCTGAAGTGTTAGGAGCTTATATCTAACTTTAATTGTAGAACCCAGAACCAATCTTCTCAGAGTAAGATGTAACCTCGGATTTACAACTAACTAAAATATTTTTCTCAGCAATGCAATAAATGTAAATAGAGAAAGCAATTTGAGATTAGTTTGTAATTTGTAGGACAAATTTAAGGAAATTTACCAATTAAACAAATTATATTACCTCCAAATATTACCATAAATATAAAAAAAAACAAATTACAATATTACAATCAAATCTTTGTCTTTTTTTTTTACCGGAGATGTTTGATATTTAGTATTCCTCTTTCATCTTAGGACAGCAGCAATATATGTAAATTCTGAATCGTATGTATATTTTCATATGCCTTGTTCCAGATTGTCTGATATACATTTTCCACACATTGTCGTAATTCAACTATGTATTATGGCCAAATAAATTAAGTTTGTCCGTATCTGTACGAAAAGATCAAAATTACATTTTACATCAAAAGTACTGATTTTAGAATTTATGTAAATTGAACATTGTTAAACCTTTCTTTAAATCCTATATAAGATCATTGTGGAGATTATTCTTTGTATACAAAAAATGTTTTAATGTAAAATAACGTTTATTAAAAGAAATTAAAATCGCAATTAAGTAGAGTGAAATTTGTAGTAAAGTAAACTGCCAATTCATTATTTACACCTATCCATTGAGGAATTATTGAAATTGTCGATTCATTGTTTATACTAATTAATTAAGGAATTGTTGAAGCTACTGTTATCGCATTTTGTGTAGAAAGTTACATTCACCATTCAACTACAGCTGAACCATTGCTACCGCAAGTTCTCAATGCGGAAATAACATGTTAGTGTATTTATAGTCGTATCGTGCTGTATCGTAATATCACTGTAGCTTCGTTAATACCAATGATGCAAATTAATGGTAACTAAGATAACGCAAATGGTAGAAGACAATGGTAACATTGTTATTGCTTACGAATATCAGAATATTCAAAACTACTTATAATGTACAAAGATTTGTTGCTTCGAAGAGATATTATGTGTACACCTGTGTCTTCATAATAACCAATATTATTAGTGATTTAGCAAGTTATATATTTTATACGAATGTTACTATTTCATTCTGTTTCTATTCCATTTCAATCCCCAATCATCCTTGCAAGGGATTATCCCTAAAATTTCCAATAAACGATGTTCCAATAATCGATCGTTCTGTTAATCGGTGTTCTGATAATTGAGATTTTGACTGATTTGTAGGATGTCATCAATAATATTGATTTAATCGCGTGAGATCCTCAACAAAATACAGTTAAATGAAATAATGTCAGAGAAGAAAATTAAAATGTCGTAGCAATCGCAAGTTTATACGTCACGAACGAATATATTACGCTACGCTATTATTCCTGAAATGTATTAAATACTCTTAAATTTGCTTTTTAAACTCAGTTTACTGACAAATAAATCACTTTACTCGCGTATAGAAACCAAGGAAAGTTATTGTATGTTTCTCACATTCCATCGCTATCCTTGGCACAGATTTCACATTTCAATGTTACCAAAGAAAAATATATTTTTGCGTACATAACGGAGCGATAACACAAAAGAATTCAAGTTGCACGCTCTTAACCTATTTCAGCTACCAGTGGTTGTCGATCCTTTCTGGTACGTTACCACGATAAAATTGTTTGAAAAATTTACGAGGAGCCAAGGTAAATAGCCGTCGAACGCGCGAACCAGTTAGTCAAGAAAGAAAGGTGTTCCGAGTAAGAGAAGAAAAGTAAAAGAACCTTGGTGAGAAGGGTGTGCTTTGCGACCAATATAAATTCATTCTATTATACGACCTGTACTTCAGAATTGTCTGTAACATACGGTAACTCGATGAATTACAAATGTAACAGCATCACGTTAAATTTCCATAGATATCCACTTAACTCTAGCCTTAACTGGCTAGTTGACTTGACTTTGCTATTTCAATATTGAATGCATAGTTACGTATTGTTTAATAGGAGACAAAATAATTTGTAATGAAATACTCTTATCTGTCGATTGGCTAGTTGAATCTTTCAGGAGCTAAATCAGTTGTTTACATTTTAACATTTCATTAGGTACATGATTAATAGACTCTGGATGTGCGTGTAAATTATCCAAGATATAATTAATTACATCAATTTTTAATCGTCGAAAGATTGAATTGTTAAGTCACCAATTTGACTGATTTTCTACACGCTAATAACATACGCGGTAGTACATTAGTTATCCAAGTAAATTAGTTCAGTAATACAAGTTGAATTACGTTAATAGACAGGATGTAATGTACATTCCAGGGAAACATAATTGCGGCTAATATACCTACGGCATTACTGTGGTTTACCTGGTATGCGTGCGTACCTAATAAATTTTACAAATCAAACTTCATGAAAAGGAAATCTAACGAAAATAAAATATACTTTCGATATTCCACTTATTTTTAATTAAAAATTTGGAGGGTAAAATCTGAAAGAGGGAAGTCGATATAATTGTTTCTTTATTCGCTCAAATATCGAAACGATTGATTTCGTTTTCTGAAAATTTCCTAATTTCAGTATCAAAGTACATAATTAACGTTCAATTTTTTAGAAATCAAACGATTAACCTTGATAGAATTGATCAATTTGACTTCTGTATGGCTCGTGTATGAAGAAAGAATCTGTTCGGATTCAATATCTGAAAGCAATCAACTTTAAAAAAGGATGATTTCCGTACATGAACAGTAAAGCTCCGATAATTCGTAACATTCCACTGCTGCCGTTCGAGAAATGAAAGCAAACGATGCTCTTCTATAAGAGTTGAAACAATACACGGTGATTGATATTCGAAATTCCCCAGCGAATGTTGGATTTCCATGAATCACTAAATCTTCCTTTATTCTTTTCTGTTCTCACTTTGCAGCACGAACGGTACCTATAAACGGTGCTTAAATGCTTGCCTTTCTTTGTCATTATATAATCACATGTATTTAATTCACTGATTCTCGACACTTTCCCTTTCAAAGTAATGGTAATTATATCATGAAAAAAATTATTCTTCTATTCTATGAAAGTCTATTAAGTTTATTTGAATAAGAGATAAAGGTAGCTTACAATAAAAAATGAATAAAAATTGTTTTTGGGTCTTATACTATCATATACCCGAATGAAATAAGTACACATTGACGTCAAACAGTGTTGGATATCGATCGATTGCACGTTTTTATCTAATTGAATTATCAGCGTTGAAGAAATTAGTTGTTATTTATTAATCAGCAATCGTCAATTGTCGCTTCTTATAGTACAATAGCTTTTTAATTTAAATTCAATCAAAGTTCTATTCAGTGTATACGAATGTATATTGTATTAAATGAATACTAACTCGTAGTTAACTACACACACAGATACAAACATCAATTTCATGTTGAAGAGAATTTTAATAGTTAATCGTTAATTCAATTGACGATTAAGTGATTAATCGTTAGTTCAATTGACGATTAAATACCTGTTATACTCGTTAATCGCTATGAATAATCATACATTCCAATTGCAATCGTTAATCGTTAATTGCATTAAATGTTATCCAACACTGACGTTTAGCATATTTTTTACAACAAGAAACGTTCTTAACCAAGCAGTACTTTCTGCCACAAAATAATATAATTAAAATAAAAGAAAAACTCAGCCCTCAATCTTCTCCGATACATGAGAATACAACGTACACATAAAAAGAGGGATTTCATCATCGACAAACATACAATGTATATACGTTTATTTCAATCTTTCGAAATTCATCGAACAACAAACGATTATTGACATTTGATAATTTCATATCGAATATCTCGTTCTGGGTATCGAACGATTCTCGTTCGTAACGCACGAATAAAAATACTCTCTTTTTATTTTAGCTGTTCGTCAATCTCGGCCATCAATTGAAAGGATCAATCGCGACGCTTAAAAAGGTATCCTCGAAGGATTAATGAGATCCTTCGCGAGCCGGTCTGCGTTTCAGCCCACTAAGAGGGCTTAGGTTGCAATGTTACTACGTGCACACACGATCTTCCATTACAGAACTGGGCGCGCTTCTAATCGGAGAGAAGCTTTTCCGCTACGATCTTTCTCTCGTACAAACAGCTTGAGCAAATGTTCGCTCGGCGTAGTATCAATTCACAGCGGGTTAGTCGTTGCGCCCGCGACGGAAGTATCTTTTGAGTCGTTTCCGGGAGGATCGCTCGTTGAGAACGAGGCATAAACTAGCTAAAGTCCATTACTCTGTCTCGGTGAATCGGCATCTGGAGCAAAGATCGCGCGCGACCTAATGCCAATCGTCTTTCTTCCAGCTAATGCGGTGCTTTGCGCGAAATAATGTTCATGGCACGCGTCCTTGAACACGGAAAACAATTCCAACTGCCGTATAAAACTTCGTTCGGAATGCGTTTCTGATGTTTTCGTCGTTGTGAAACTCCAATTCGAGATTCGCTCCGCGTTAAGTCGCCCCGAATGGAAACTTCCTTGAAATTATTGGCAAATTACTCTAGTTCCTACTTCATCCGACCGAATCTTTGGAGAAAATTTATTAATCGGTTCATTTGTCGGCTTTCTTACTTAGAACGACAGTTTTTTGGTTTGATTCGAAAATATTTGATGATTTTACAGTTTCATTGGTGTAGAACGCACGTATTGAATATGAGCTTCGTTTCTCTGTGATATTTTCTGGATTAGTTATATAAAATGATCCAAAAAATTTGTTAAATGGGCTTGCTACCCCATTGCTGTAGTACGTGACAATTCGAGTAAAAATTGCCTCTCTATACGATGGTTCAATCTTTAGTATTTTGCAATGACGCTATGTTTTTATATTATTTACGTTATATTATCAAATACGCTAACAATCCTTGAGGAAATCAATGGTAATAAATTAAACATCAAATTCACACGTACATATCCACATTAAGAATTCGCGTGTTGGGTATCTGTTAGCTTAGCTCGAAATTTACATTCGCCATTTATTGCTCCGTACAAAATGCTCTGTACTATTTACCTAGACGAGCACGCGATTTCGAAGTTAGGAACCTGGTATCAGTTCTGAGAAAAAGTGCAAGTTTAGGGCGTCGAGGCGAGAAAGAGGCTCTCAACAAGAGAGTTATTGCCGCGCGTTAGAAAGTTCTCGTTGTTAAACGCGGCGAAACGCAGCGATGCATCATCTCACTGAAGAGAGAGCAGAGTTGCGTATCTAATTCAGGACACGCGAACTAAATGTATCAGCCGGTGTCATTGAAGATGTTCATAACGAGACCGAAACGCGGAGAGAGGAGACAGGTTCGCGGTTTTCCTTCTCCGCTGTGGCCGAAGTGGCGGACAAAGAAGAGGATTTCTGGGGAACGAGTATACGGGCTGGTGTTCTCGCGTAACAGTATTTGATGGCTGGAGGGATATTAAGCGGAGCCCGAAACAAAGTTTATTTTGCACCAGTCACCCAGACGAAGTCGCTTCACGCCGCCAACTCCTGGTACTACTTTCGGTAGTGGTGCCACCTGTGTTGCTCTCCGCAGCTGCGGAGGAGACAAACAGGAAGAGACGTGAGAGGCCAGAGGAGAATAGAGAAAGTGACAAAAAGGAGCAGAACTAAGAGAAACGGAACGTGGAAAGACAGATGGTTAAAGTGACGTAGGAAAGAAGAACGCATTGAGCAAGAGCTGTGAGAGAGAAGTGGACCGAGCGAAGAGAGGATGTGGCACGGTGGAAAATAGTGGATGTGGCGAAGAGAGAAGACACAGAGAGGCAGCAGTGGTAATTGTTACGGCGACGACGTTTCAGGTAACTGAAAGGTCGTTTCCTTTGTCGTGTTTGTGTGTGGGATGGAAGCCATTCTGGTTTATAGAAACAGGCGCACGTATACACGTTGACCGACTAATAGCGGTATATACGTACAATTGCAGAGGATACACAATCATCCAAGGCAGCTCCGGAGAGTACACAATATCCTAAAGGTGGTGTACCTGCACGGTATTCGTCCTGCAAACTTTGGCCCAGCAGACGTCGTACTTCCTTCCGCAACTTTGGCAGCTTCGACATGTCTAGAGGGTACAGAGATCCTGGCTTGAGTTAATTGTGGCCCCTTCGCCTGCGGACGGCTCTACTCTCTGGGATCAATTTTATACCGGGTGTCCGCTGAATCGCCATCGTAATCGGTAACATGTAAATCCCTCCTTAGGGAACGAGCAACAAACGTCAAATAAATTTGCTCTGGCAGATACGCAGGTTTAAAAGGGATAATACGACGTACACTACTGCTTGTTAGTATCTGGATACTTCGACGATTTGTAGCAACTGAAATTAGAAAATAAATGTATAGCTAACAGTAAGTGTTAATTGCGTGAATAAATTAGAAGTAAAATAGTGGCCAGAGGCATGTTTATTATCATTTTATGGAATTAATAGAGAGATCGTGTAGATTTAAATTATTTATTTAAAAATTTAGCAACAATTTATTCAAATTAAATATGCAATTCATCGATATATTCAATTTTAAATATTACCATGTGAATTAAGAACCTCTTTTATACGGTCTATAACTTAATAACTAAACAACTTAAAGATAAAGAACATCTCAAATAACGAAAGCGGTCTATAAAGTTTGATACTTACAGATACCAATTCTGTTGTCGCATATTAGTTTTTACAAATGTACAATTTACGACAAATTTACAATTTTATCGTTTCATAATGTTCTAAGATAGCTGTCACAATAATAACATAATAGATAAAATCAGCTGCACTTTTGATCTGTAATTTAATTACATAAAACGTCGTGTTAAAAATAAGCAAGTGTCCGAATACATTCGAGCAGTAGTGTATTTATACAGGGAGTTATTACTTGTAACAATGGTTGTTGAGTGAAGTCAACGCAATTCGCGTTTCTCTTGTATTGTCACTTAATCGCCGATTTCGATAAAAGTACATCTTTTTTATATCAATATTAAATACTTTTTCAATTCTGGAAATTTTTCTAGATCTTTTAAATGGAAATACAGGAAGTTTCATCGACGATTAAGCAAATTTCGGAAATAATAGATACAATACGAAATGCGTTAACTTCTTCACTGGAAATATATCATTCAGGTTATGAATAATGGCAGTTTTAATCGAAACCGTTAGATCTTTCTTCCTTATAATACATACAACCATGTTAAAGCAATTTTTTACGCTAAAAAAAAGGAAAAGAAAAAATAACGCGTTTTACGTAATAAAAATGCAAAAACAAATATCTCTTTGGTATTTTAAGACGTTGATTGAATGTCAAACGCGAGTATTTGATTTTTCTCTTCTCTTTTTTTTGTTCAGTATAAATGATATTTCCAACGAAATTTTACAATGTAAAGTTTCACTTTTCGTTTCAAATATGTAACATGGCAGCTATTCGTTACAACATTGTAGCATTACTTCTTCGTAAGCTGAACGTACATCGGAGTATTTTTCTGGTATATCTATTCTACAAATTTTATCCATTGTTTCCGTTAAATTCATAGTTGCTTCGCGTTCGCCGTCATCTCTTTCGAAAGCCGCATGTACACTTACAAAAATTTATTCTTCACTTTTTTCCAACCGTGTTCTTGCACACGGAAAAATATCTACCAGTTAAGTTTACGCTGGGATCTACCGGAAACCCTATACAGAGTTGTGTACGTTTGTAACCCCCGACCGGTACCGGGGATACGGCCGGTAGACGAAAGATACAATTGTGTACAAACGAGAACAGAATTTATGAAATGGCGCACGGTGTAAGCACAACGCCGCGTTGTCGGTTAATATAAAAAGGATCATTTTATCCGATGTATTTCACTCGCAATCCGCTCTATCCGGCGACTAACCTTTTTCTCCTGATAAAACAAGCGAAACAAGTAAATTTTTCGCTATACAAGGCGCTAAAAAATAGATGCTCCATCTATACTGTGACTCATAACAAATGATTTGTAAAACCATTTCAGTATTGCCAATTCTTCGATTCCTATATGTGTATAAAGTATAAGGTACAATACGACAAGATCTGACAAGAAGTGTTCAAAGTCGAACAATAACACTTATTGGATATGGAGAGGTATCCATATTTACTAACAATGTTACAATTTCATTTTATGTGTCTGGTATCTTGACTTCAATATTTTTTTTTTTTTTGGTTCTATACTTATAAAACGAGAATAACCTAGTTTTCCAGTGAAATAATCATTTTCCTTTACAGAGAGACGTAATGTACCTTTCCCTGGAGAAAAAATTACATTATTTTTCAGTACGATTTCAAACATAGTACGTTTCGTTACCTTATTACGTTACCACCAGAGGACGATATAAAAGTTGAAGGTCTTTAGGTGATTTTATACTTACGAAACACAGTATATGATTACACATATTCCTCTGCGACTTTCGAACCAAAAATTTCCAAAAGTTATTAAAATACATATGCCCGTGATCATCTATGGAAATTTCTAAGAAAACGCAAGTATATTTTCTCTATGAAAAATTTTGACGCGTACCCCTGCCATCAATTTTCACGATACCTTTGGCGACCGCGCTACATTCTTCCAATGCTTTATATACAATTGAGAATTTACATGCTTAACGTCAATTCATCTTGCTTGACACTACATACGCGTAGCTTTGGCTGTTGTCAATACATTTGCTCTCGAAGAATAAAAAACTCTCTTTTGCCTTATCTTTGTGTATACCGGTTTTCCTTTTTACATCGACATCCCGCGTAAATGCTTGGTGAAGTTTGCCGAAGATCCGGCCTGGTTACATATGCACGTAGGTAAAAAGGAGCGTTTTCTATGTCTATGGAATAACACGAACGATTTTCCTATCCGCAAACTGGAGAAACACGCGGCACGTGGACGCTTTACAGACGCATGGAATCCTTCAGCAATTTTAGACTTTCTTTAATAAAAAGGAGACATGTGGGAGGGGGTTGTGTCTCTACTTCAGCCTTGAAATTCCGCTTCCTTTTCTACAATCAAATTATCGATCCGGCCCTTCTTAACCAGATACGGTGACTCGAAAACTATTGAAACACTTGTAGACATCTATGAATATTCCATGTGCGTTGCACGAAACATTTTAAAATTTCATTAGCAAACGCCACTAAAGTGTTTAAACAGTCATTTGTTCACATTATATTAATAAGCCTTGATACTCAATGGGACTATCTTTTTTTGATACTTATTGCACGTTCGAGTTAGCTATTCATGCTGTATGCTAATTTTTTTTATTGAATATATGTTCATAATAAATATCTTGTAGCTTCTATATACATTTTCAGATCGGTTTCAAAGTTTAGTAATATAATCATAGCAATCGCGTCTTACCATCGTGTCAATGAAGTATCAAAATGTTTTATACACATAAAGTTTTCCATAATAAGTGTTCAAATATTTTTGAGAGTCACTGTATATTCAAATTTCCGTATTTTGCGAAACATTTTGCATGAAACGAAAGCTCTTGATTGTTGATACAACTTATACGTTGGCAAGCGGAAAATATTCGAGCAAACGCACCGAAAGGTATATAAAAAAATATTGCGCTTTTTGGGCTACTTTTCAAACCTTGTCTCACGGTCCATTCCATATTGTAACAATTCTTCGTTTGGTATAACCATTACGCGATACTTGGCGCAACTTTCAGTGTGATTTATAATTACGCTTTTGTTTCGTTTAATTATCTTTTGTTCGTTAGTTTCTATGTTCTATATCTAGTATTATACAGGATTTTAAGTAACTTTATCATTTGGTATATTCGCTTCCCTGTTAAAATTGAAGAAATATTTATAGCGTAAATCGCAAATATTAGTGAGATCTTACAATATTTGTAAAAACCGCTTTATTTCGCGCTTGACAATAACGATATATAGATTGATTGGAAATTTTTTTGAAGGCAAAAATTGGAAATAGATGTAAATATATATTGCTTGGCAGGAAGAAATATTATACTAATGAACATAGAAAATGATGTTTTTTTAAACGAAATATAATTTCCCCTTAAAATACCGAATATTAATATTAAGATTAGCGATTAAAAGATACTAGAAAGATAAAGGGAGAAGATATTTTGAACGTAACAAAATTTTAATTTAAGAAGAATGATAGGCATTCTATAAACAAATATATATTTCTCCTACATTTCGCTATCCAAAAGCGAAAATGTAAAATCAACACTAGATATTAGACGCAAAAGAGAATCCTGTATTTTTCTTAAACAAAACGTATTTCCATTTCTAGAAGCTTGAAATAATTTTAATCACTTTAACATCTTTTATTAATAATTTTTACGTTGTATTTAAAAATTTGTAGTTCTGAGTTACTTATCGCCGGCTATTCCTAACACATCTGTATAATATTTGTAATTGTCTCTTATAACATTTGTAACAGATCCCTTAATCAGGTCCTTTAATCGTATAACATGAAATTTTATTCTCACAATTCATCGAGAAATCAAAGTATTTAAGTATAAAGTACTATTATAAACTGTAAAACAATTAACACAGACCTTCTCCACTGTATCCAAAATGCAATTTTCAATCAATCCATATAACAAATCAATAACATCACATAAAATATTCCCAGAAATAAATCAAACTAAGACCTAGCTCCCTGTACCACATCAATTAACCTCGATTATTACACATTACCCAAAATACCTCTCTCTCTCTCACACATACACACATTGCACGATATCAACAAACATGTGTGTAATTGTACGCGCGTGTTCCTCTCGCGAATACCTTGTACTGCGAATATTTTCGCATGGAAGCATGGTTACGACGTGAAACGAAGGTAGGTGGCATTTTTCTGTGCTACGTGGGACACGCAAGAGAGAAGAGGGAAAGGAAAAGTTAGGAGTCTGGCGAGCGCCACTTGACTAGTCCTTCGCATCAAAATCATAGCATCCATCTCCGGTCCTTCACCTGGTCTACGGACAATGGTTCAATAAACACGATAGAATGACGTAGAGCGCGGCATGACACGCATCTTTAGGTGGAATAATGGCAGGACATTCGATCGTGTCTGTCCTCCCTCATCGAAGGACGAAATAGGATGATGTAGTGCTTGAACACCATTTCTACAGTGGTTCATAAAAGTATTCGATAAATTGTAGAATCCTTTTATGAATACGCGTGAATTATGTAAATTACGTGAATTATGTGTGTCGTACGAAACGTTTCGAAATTTTATTAGTACTATAGTGAGACACGGCTGTCATAATTATATTGGAAAAGTTAGGAACAAACGAAAAAATTTACGTAGAAGATACAAGATAATTAGTGTAAATATATGTTTTGCGAAGTCCACAAAAGTATTTAAATAGTCAATTATCCATTTTATTAACAAGCTTCGGTATTTAGTTATCATCTTTAACAGTTATTATGTTTCGAAGGTGACTATTCATGCTATATACTAATTTTTAACTAAATACAGGGTGGTTAGTAACTGGTGGTACAAGCAGAAAGGGGGTGATTTTACGCGAAAAAGGAAATCGAAAATATAGAATAAAAATTTTTCGTTTGAGGCTTTGTTTTCGAGAAAATCGTCTTTGAATTTTCGCTCGGTACGCGTGCGGTACGTTATAAAGGATTTCACTGTAGATCGTTATCGTTATGGAAAAATTAAAAAAAAAATAAAAAAAATTTTTATTCTATATTTTCAACTTCTTTTTTCGCGTAGAATCACCCCCTTTCCGCTTGTACCACCAGTTACCAACCACCCTATATATTTTTACAGCAAATGTATTGTAACTTCTACATATATTTTGTAAATTGGTTTCATACTCACTATAATAATGACATTCGTGTCTCAACATAGTACTAATGAAATTTCAAATCCTTTTACACAATGCATACAACATATTTATAAAAGGTTTCTATAAGTGTTCAAATATTTTCCTGTACCACTATACCTTGTTTGGAACCTTACATTTCACCAATCAGGCTCTCTATGTCTCGTCGTCAATTACGTGTTCTTTTTGCAACGTTCGTGATGGAAACCGGAATAGAATATCTGTGACAGGGATCCTTTGAAGCGGAAACGCGATACGCAAGCAAAAGATTTTCACTTCAAAGCCACTCTCGACCTTGTCCTCGAACGATCAATTGGTTGTTCGTTACTTATCGGACGCGGAATTTGTTTGAGCATTTGTCGATCGAACACGAATTACATTATAACTGTCTTTTCATTACGAGGAGCTCGTGCGTGTGTTAAGGCTGTTGTCCATTTAATAGCACGGTATGTGATATTAGACTAATCTTGATGTACTTATATTCATATTATATATACGTTAAATGTAATCCTTAACTATAAAGGTATAGCGGTTTTATTTATTCGAACGGAACTTTACGGAAATCTAGTGGGAATTGGAGGAAAAATGAATTATTATTATAGGAATGACAAATTATAAATGGGAAATATTGTATCAATTATGATGTTGCCTAATGAGCTGGGATAAATGGAGTTTGACTGTACAAACTAGTGATCTTTAAAATTCTGAATTTTTATTTCATGATTATAATCTAACGAGGAATTTATGAATGACAAAAATATGGATATTTGCAGTTCAGGACTAAACTGACTTTAATTGCAGACTTTTATGTATCCAATAACTTCTTCTAATATTATTTTCACTTTCATCAAATGATAATAAAATTCTCATAAACTCCTATCGTTTCTTCGATACTAGATTCTATATATCATACTTTTCTTTACAAAATGGTGCTTATCAGTAAATCGCTGATGTAATCCTAATATCGATACATTAAATATATAAAAAAATAGTATCGATACATTGAAAACCGAAAATTACTGATCTCATTCTGTGCTATTAAATTGAATATCAGCCCTTCTCTATGATACTTCGAATCGAGAACCGGTTCACGACGTCGCGTCGCTCTCGAATAAATCGCGATGGTATTATCCGATAAGTCGAGATAAGCGTATCAATAAACCGTGTAGTATCCTGCATCGTCACGATCTCGATGAACGATTTTTAATCGGGGACATACGACGTAGAATGTAACAATGAAAGCGATGGTATTCGATTCCTCTTTGAACGAAACCGAACCGAATACGCTAAAAAACACGTGATACCAATGCCGATTCAACAATATTATTATTTGGTTTTCCGCCACTGATTCGGTCAGCCCTTAAACTGCTGTCTTTTCCTTTCCTTCTGCTCCTCCTTTTGACTAGTGCGCTGTTTATGGTGCGGCGCCCATGGACTCCCTTTCCGTGGCCTCAGGCGTATCGTGACTATCTCAGGAACAGCTGGAGCATACACAGCATCAGCATCGTCAAATAGATGGCCGTAGGAGCTTCGCTTCCGTTCTCCGAGGTCACTGGAACACACATGCGCATGCACGTTACGCGCAATGTTATTATGTTGTCTTGTCTCGTGGTTTGCGGTTATTGTGTGTACTTGTCATCTAAACTGGTGGTTGTGGGTGTGATGAGTTGACTGAACGGCCTTTTGGATTTCAGGAAATTAAACGGAAATGAATAAGGCTTTAAAATACATTTCGCATATTTTGGATTTTGGTTTTTAAATTAAATTTTTAAAATACTACTCCATAACTTCCAAATATCTAGCGTGCTGCTTCTTGCGTTCAACATTATCTTCTGATGAAATATATGCAACCTGCACACACTAAAACCATCTACAGCGAATGTAAAACCATACTTTACTGTTAATTCAACTTTGATCAAAATGTCACTACAGACCTTTATGTATTGTTCCCATTCATTTTTTGAAAATAGCGTAGGTTGTATAAACCTTTACGTGAATCTCCCGCGTTTCGTTTTATACTATCTGTTATGTAATCTATTGGTGGAAAATTTCATGATAGTATTAATTTAAAATTAGAAACAGATTATTTTGAAGCTTCAACTATAGACGACAGCGACATATTGTAAAATAATTTATAATACTTTGATTTAATTTAATTGAAGTTTCCTCTGTTCATTAATTTGTACAATGATTTATATAGAACAATCCGTTTCTAACAAATAGATTTGATGCGAGTTATACTGAATCGAAACTGACAAATGCAGAAGCTGGTAGTACGACCGTACTGCGTGTCTATTGGAAAAGCTTGAAACTTAATGAATAGATATTGCGTTCGTCGATAGAAGCGGTAATTGGTAGATTTTCATGTCGATAGAACTACTGTGTGTTATCGACTACGAACGCGATGCATACGAAAATCAAATATGTACTAGGCATTCCGCTGGTATCATCAGAAGCTGACGATGAAATGATCAATGGAGAGACACATAGGATGATGACATTTCAAACTTGCCATATCTAATTCCTTTAAGCGTATTCGTGAACAGCGCAGATTATGCACATCGAACTACTGCTATATTGATTCTAAACTACCCTTAAATCGATTGTAGAATAAATTTCTACGATAAAATAATTACCTTAAGAAATATATATTAATGATATATAAGTAAATAGACATTAATCATGAGTTTGAAAAGATTAATGATACAATAATAATAATAAATTAATGAAAATAGTGATAAAATATCAAATATTAAATAAATATTAATAAAATGAAATAAAAAATAAAGAAGATTAATAATATATATTATATAAATATTTCTTTGCTAGTAGTTGCGAAATACAAACTAATTGTATAAATTACAAGCTAACTGATTATTCCTTTTGACGTAAAATCAAAGAATCTAAAGTCTATAATCCACAACCTGTCACTTGTCTCAGTTCACTATTATTAGTCAATAAATTATTGTGCAAAAGAATCCGGGTCATAATTTCTTAAACTACCATATTTAACATGCACAATAACAACGAAAATGTGGAACATGAGAAATTATTTTTCAGTTCAACAGTTACGAAATAATTCAGCAATGAATAAAGATAGTTGAAATAACGAATTCGAGGTTCCAGTTGAACATACCGAAATAAAACTTGCTATTGCTAAAGGATACACCAATAGATCGATCGAGAATAATCACGCGAAAGCACTAATGCACATTAAAGTGCGAGAGAATCTGTGTATGTAATGCAGAGTTTGTCATCGAGCCTCATCAGATCAGGCCATTAACGCTCGCGCTCTCCTTTCTTTTCCTTTTCATTTCTCGTTTTTTCCCGTTGCTCGCGCTGGTTTGCATTATCATATGCTAATGGTTACAGGAGATTATCCAAAAAGTATTTTCTACAAATTTCTGTTCGGTTCGAAGTTCGGTAATGTGATTAAACCACATCGGAATATTGAAATGTAATAAACGGTGGTAGCCGAAGTGGAAAGCGTCGCGGAGGACGAGCATTAAACGGAACGCCAATAGATTTTCTTTCCCTGGCCGCTTTGTGCCCGAAGGCCGAGGGAAAAGTCAATTTCGTAAAAACAATTCTGTAGACCACGGAGTAATACGTACGAGTCAACGAACACGATGGCAGCCTGCGAATAGAGCCGGTGTGAACGAAATGAAATTACCGCGACTGCAGAAGCCGAACGAATTCCTGTAACGTCGATGCCGGGGATTTGATGGGAAAGGGACCCGAAAGGAACGAGCTCGACTGCTTTCGAATTAGACGCTAACCCGCTTTCTTTCTTAACGTATCAATCTTCTTCCTAATGGATACCTTTTTACGTTACTTGAACGGATTCGAGAAACGTGCTCGATCCGAACGTAAATATATTGCGTTTAATAAGGAAACGAATTACGAACAAGGTCTTTACATTGTTAATACTAAGACTTTTCTTGCTACCGACGCACATGGTGCGTCGTTTTTATTCGTTTGTGCAATGTTACTAATGCGATTATTGCGTTCTTCTTTCTGTGTATTTCAACGAAAGACTTAAAAAGATAGAAATAAATGAGGATCACGCGAAAAGAATATGATGAATCTATTTTTGTTTAATTTTCTGGCTTAGAAAATGTACTTTAATATAGAGTAGTTGAAGGAAAAAAATAATTTGGTGGATTCGAAGGTATAAGATTCTTAAAAATAGATATGAAATCCATTATGTTTTGTAAAGGGAAACAGTAATATTAGTCCAGTTGTTATGTTAGTTTAATTTTGTTAATATTAGTCTGCATATATAATTAATGTTATTAATATTCTGTAAATGTCCGAAAAAGTGATACAGACACATATTTAATTCCGAAATCAAATGAAAAGCAGATTTCACGTGGAATTGGTTAAGAAATATATTAAATTTTAAAACCTTTCCTCTCTAAAACGCTATATGCATCAAAAATGAATGTGTTAATCGATATTCAAGTGTAGGAGCAAATATATACTCTTAGTTACATGTATTATAACACTCTGAAAGTTGGAAGTGTCATTAAGAAATTGATAAAGATTTAAAAATTTAATGCCTCGTGTGAAATCTTAAATTATAATAAACGGTAATCTTAATGAATGAATAGATGTCTTAAACTATAATGAATGAAGGAGTAACTTAGATTATAACGAACAACTATAATGAATCGTTGCATGAATGCAAAATTTTGATCGATTAATCGTTTATGCGATAATTTAGTTCAGTTACCATGTTTTGTATGAGATCACCAGGTGTTCTAGTATTTATGAACGAGTGTATACAAGAGCCAGGAAATTAACCTTGACAACATATTTCAAAGTGATTGAAATCCGCTATCCGTGTTCTATCCTATATAAATATCACATATATGAATGTGATTTTCAGGAATAAATTGGGAGATTAGTCTTGCAAGATTTCATACGTATCAGCAACTTTTAATTAACGAACACATATGCATACGTTTGTTAAATAATTGATGTTACCGCTTATGCACGTTTACTGCTTTAACGATTTGTGAGGAAATTATATACATAAAATTTGTTTCATAAACAGTCGAGCGAATCATTCCCAAGTTTGCCATTATTTTTAAAACGCGATAAAAATATCAATATTTGCTGCGAAATTTGGGAATATTATAAATTTCGCTGAAGTTGGTAAAATATGAAAATTTTCACAGGTTGCGAAAGTTTCAAGATTACAGAAGTTATAATTTGTACGAAAGACTTTAAAAATACTCTTTCTTCCACAATAGTTAACGCAATATGCCATCTAAATTTAAATTTCTTTCCTTAAAAAGCGGCTGATGGTTTGAGTATGTAGGTCGCTAACGAGTATTTTTAAACTAATTTTCCAAATTTTGTATATGTTTTGTAGAAACTTGCTACACAGGAACATGTAAGGAAATTAGGCGAGGACGTAACACCGACGTTTAATCTAGAAAATCCGCCTATAATCTTAAATTCTGGTCTTACGTCTGTCCTTTTCATGAATTCATAATCCTATTAAGGAGTGGCCAGAAACTCTAAATGCTAGTAAATTTAATTAAATTCTCAAAGCTATTCATTCGTAGGTAATCGAAACAGAAGATGTTAGATTAAAAAGCGTAAACAATCGACATCTAGTGTGTCAAAGTATTAAATAAGTTACATAAAGAATGCAAAAAGATATTTTAGAGCAAGATGCTAATAAAAAATATTAATTTTCTAATTAATAATTTTTAAAAATGTTAATCAGTAGTATCGAATTCTGCTTTTGAGCTAAATTACACGAAATTACGTATCTTTGCATGGTATGGTAAAAAAAGCATTAAGAAATAAAAGTAGTGCGTTCAAGTATAAGCAAAAATTACAGGTTTTCCTCTTTCCTTTTAACGGCAGTATACTGTACCATGCTTTGAATATATCCGTACGTGTAGATGTTAATGCAATGAAATAATGAATTTTACATTTCTGTGTGTGTTAAAAATTTACATGTCATGCATGGACTTTCATTTTAAGCTTTTGAACAGTATATAAAAATAAATTATTCCACTATTATGAAGAGCTCCAAAAGTTTAAAGTGTTCGTTTCCGGAAATATAATACATTGTTAGTTAAAATTTCACATTCTTGTTCTAAATGAAACTTCTGAAATAAGAAAATAGTAGGAAAAAGGAAAACGTATCCCGTATATTTTAAACATTCTGTTGCATTAACAACAAAAATAATTATAAATATCGATCAAATTTTCACCCAAACGGATCTATTTTATCTACAAGTTTTTAAGTAGAAAATTTCGCTTGTTTACGCAGCTCGGTATCGGAGGTAGAATATTTTTGGCCGCATCGAGCGTGCAGGAAAAATTTTCAAGGGTAGTCGGTGAAATTGTCGGGGTAACGTATAAAAATGCAATGTACATGTGAAAGCAGCTTGCAAGATTGCTCTATGGGATTCCGGTAAGAGCTTTTCAGTGGAATTCAAGTGACCGTGCGTTTTGAGAAGTGCACGAGGCTTAAGTTGCAGGGAAATCCGGGAGAGTTCTTGATATAAAAACTCTCTAGACAACTTCATGACCCGGCATTCTAAAGTTCGTGACACGAGTCCTCGAAAGTTTTACAGAAACGATTTACTTAAAGTATATGGGGTAAAGGACTAAAGGGTTGTTGCTATCGCGTACACGTTCGCCTGTATTGTATGCAAGCTTCCCTGTTCGTACGCCTCTCAGAGAAGCGGGTGGAAATCTCGCGAGATATAGATAGTTAAGAAAAAAGGTGGCTTTAGACGGTTGCAATGAAGGTATAACTTTGCAAATTACGTGGGATTAAGGCTGGAATGAGATTCTCAGAATGAACCGGGTCTGCAATTTTACACGCTGCTATGGAACCATCGTAGCGCCAAACGCGCGTTGTCTTATTTCGTATTCACTCTGCGCTTTTCCTTTTGTATAAGCCTTCCTGTTATTCCCTTTGAACAGCACCGAATATCGACGGTTTCGTTTTAATAAAACCTTTTACATTCCTTTATGATGAATAGAAATTGGGAAATGTCTATGACTTTGCTGAAATTGCATTGCATTATTCTTTGTGCATGATATATGGAATTTGTAGGACATATTTTTGTTGAAATGCGAATTAAAAAATTACGATTATTTATAGCGCTTCAATGATGGCACACGATAAAAATTCAGTCTAATTACTCGCAGAGATGTTGATGGTATTGACACAGAAAATTTGGCTTATTGTCAACTATATGTACAATGTCTGGTTCAATATTATTTATCTCAACTTTGAGATATTTTCCAAATAACAAATATTATTGTCCAATAATCTACAAATATTAAATATCAAATATATGTCCAGAAATTACCACTTAAGTACACAGATACAAATTACCTCTCACGATTCCCTACGAGAGTCGTTCGTCTTCTATCAAACTTTCGCCAATCAAAACGCATCCAGGATATAAATTTGCGATCGTTAGATCCAGGGACATCAGTCAACGTAACATGAATCGATAAATCGTGTTGATAATTACAATCTGTGAAATCGATATATCGCGAATTTACACATTCTCAGTACCTGCACGAAGAAACCCATCCTTCGTTCGATCAATCACGAGCGCATCAAGCTAATAAAAGATCGATCTCGAGGAAAAGAGAAATGCCTCAATTACTCGAGCGACGTGGCCGAACGAGGGAATCCCTATATAGATTTTTCTTCAGGTTGACCGGGCCGAGGATTCCTTCACGTTCGAGTAACCCCTAAAAGTGATTCCTTTCGATATCCCCTGACTCATCGGTCAAAATAATCGACGTGGAGACACTTCCGATAATCACGGACGCTAAGCATCGCCGATCAATCACGCGATAGCGTTCTCAGCCTATGGCTTGTAGTAAGTGGACTGACACGAGCATTTAGACGCGTATCTACGATGCCTTGCACTAGGATATTTCCGTATCTGTCTGCACGCGGTTGCTTCCCGATGGCCGTTGTTACATAGCGCGAAGCAATTCTCCAGATAAGCGAACGTAGCCGATACTGTCGTTGCACGATTGTTCGTCGATCGGAGAGATTTGGTCGTTATGCGTACTATGGCTACCAATTTTGTTTACTCGAAGAAACGTTAATGAGATACAGCTTATTATAACAACGTAGCGCAAATTGTCGAACTTTTGCAATTTTTACTATCTATTTTTATTATTTTTACACTGACTTTGATTGACAATTTCATTTATACAAAACAGATAGAAATAAGAGACATAATTTTCATTATAACATTGAAAATTAAAATTCTCCATGAAAATGGATTGATATTTTACAACAAGAATTAATAGACAGATTATTCTTTCGTGAGCTTCCTTTGCGAGATAGTCAAATGTATATGGCTGCAAAATGGCTTGAATAATCAAGTATTCAAAGTCTGATAGCGAACGCCACTCGTCGAGTGCCTCTGTATGTTGAATAAACTTATCACAAACCCTTGAAATAAGCATGCGTTCCTGAAGTACGTTATCGTGATACTCGTCGCTCTTTTCAGAGACCACTTGCCATTTGAAAGAAGGTAAAAAGCTTTACTCGTATGATACTGCGCATATCGCGTTTTTGCGCATTTTAATTGTTCTGTTATATTTAATAGTAGAAAGGAGTATGTAAAAGTGTTGATTGTTTTGTTTGGTAGAATGATTTTTATTTCCACTTTCGAATTGTTTTTCAGTTTCGCGTGTATTTGGTTTCCAAATTCTTTTTGTACCTATAGGTACGTTGTATTTTTAATGATTTTTATTTTTACATTATAGTGTAGTAAATACGATGGTGGGTACGATCGAAGAGATTTACAGAGATTTGACAGAACAAATATTTTTAATTCGTATAAATTCGAGTTTGAATTTTTCTATATTTCATTCGTCTGGAAAATCAAATTCATTTCACCTTGACCAATTTCTCTGTTTATCGCAATCAATGCATTTTACTTATTTGAAGTTCAATTGTGTATTATAAATCAATCGACGAATATTTCTCATTCACTCGCATGTATCACATATAAAAATCCTCTTCTCTCCAAAAGAGAAAAAAAGTGAAAGAATCGCGATATTAAGAATCGGAAGGCCTGTAAATAGAGAGAATTACAGAGCAAAAAATGGCTCACGTACGCATGTAACCGACCGGTTGAAAACCATTAACGATTTATCGCGCAATCTTCAGGGTCCATAAAGAGAGATCTAAAGACGTTCAAGCTTTTTCCCCCTTTTAGTTGATCGTCGTACACGTGAGATCAGCGTCCGGGGATTCCGGAAAAGATTCGCGAAGCCAGTGGAATGAAGACTTGGCGACTCGAGGGTTAGGGTTCATGAGTGAGACAGAAAGCTTAGCCGACGAGGAGGGGCAGTGGTTTTATAGGGGTCAAGAGAGAGGAGGACCACACGGAGAGGCGAACTTTCGAAACGACCACGCCAAGAACTCGACAGTCGGCATCTTCTACGGGACAAGTTTCTCAACGAGCCTGAATCTTACGTGGCCACGGTTCTATTGGAAAAGAGAATATATATAGAAAACTCGAAGAGAGTTCCACTGTTGTTGGTTGTGAACTTCTTGTACGCTCGCTGGATTTTTTTATGAGATAAAGAAAAGTTGCAAGAAACGACGATATCGATGTAACATAGCAAATTGTTAGATTGCTGTCCAATGATGACTTCGTTTCTTGTTATAGTAATTTAATTTCGGTCGAATTAAGTTTGTGTTTCTTTAAGATCGATATGTGGTTCTTGAGTTTGAGATAGACTTCTTTTATTTAAGTTTAGTTTAGTTTTTGGAGTAGGAAAGAGAGCTATGTAGAGGATATAGCAATTATCTGCTTTTTGTTGGACAGTTGCTTACTTTAGATAAAGTCCTAATTGAATTGTTAAATTATAGATAAATTTATTCACAAGGATTTTATTCTGTGGAATCGCCATAGGTACGATAGGTAAATTAATTTTTAGAAGCAAATATACAATAACAAAATTGGTGTTTCTTATGGTTAAACCTCGTAAAAGTATTCCGACGCTTGATAAGTATCTCTTTATTTTTCAATTCGTTAATTCTTAAATTATAAGTCAGATTAGATTAAGTCTTATAAATTGATAGAAATATCTTTGACGCGAATGCAACCAGTAGTATTTAACTTAGTTAACTTTCATTTATATGTTATTTATTTCTATTTTCAACTATTGAGCTATGATCGCGTTCATGTAAAACATCTTGTACACACAACCTTTGATATATGAATCAAATACTCGCAATTAACCCCTTAACCTACGATTTACGTTTGTCCCGATTATCTACTATGGGTTATGCCCGTAATATTTACGTTTGTCCCGATCATCGTACTACGGGCTATGTCCGTAGTTGTAGGTTAAGGGGTTAAAATCTAAACGCCGCTTCATATGGCGCAAACTATGCTGTTCGAGTTCATGTAGAATAGTGTAACATAGTAACGAATACCATTAAAATATTCACGAAATATGAGATGAATGGGAACGCACGTAAACATTCTGGAAAATTCTAGAAAAATCATCGTCTCCTTGCTATATTTTAAAGGTCAGTGTAAAAGATTGTATAATTACAGAAGTAAATTATATTCCGTGAAAGATAAAGAGAAAAAAGGAAATTGACGTAATGCAATATTTTTGTCATTAGTATCTCAAAAAATTCAAGTGTGTCATGTAAATGTACCAATGTATTTCATGAAACCTCATTTGAAAACGTAATAGTATATTTGAAACATATTAGGAATAATACAATATGATTGTTACCAATAGTACTTCGTATCATTGCAAACGCAACATAACAATTTTCGCATATCTAGAATTTTTTCGAGCATAATACGGCTAGTAAAATATTTGATGTGCCGATACTCCAACAATTCCGGATTTTCTGCAATACACTGGTCACAATAACGCGGTATCCTGCAACTGTTGACCCATATACGTACTTTCCCTTCGCATCACGTGAGATATCTCGGTTCACCACTGCATAGTTGATTGCCTATCCCAAATAACTCTGGTTTACCGCTGCATAGCTGATTGTCTATTCCGAAACAGCATGATTCTGTAGCAGTCAATGGATTAAAGTGATACACATCTAATGCTAAACAGCGCCAATATCTAAAAAAATAACATTTTCAAATATTCATCCTCTAAATAATAATAAATTTCAATCAACCATCATTTATATATCTAGCATACAGTTTATAAATTTCAAGTAAAGATTCTAACTTAACACGATGATTTATTTTCGTCAAAAATGAACAAAATATAGTTCTCGTTATATTTATAGGGTGGTTCAATAACTTTGGATATCTTATCCTCATGCGATAGGTTACGAAAGGTTCTCCTAAATCTATAAACAAATTTTGAAAAATTTAACAGCAGTAATTATTATAACTCGGGTTTTTGTGCATTTATGAAGAATTAAAGAATGTAAAGGTAGAGACTGCATATAATATAGAAAAATCTATAAAATATCCAAAGTAGAATATTGCCCTGTTTAATTAAAGAGTTCCATCTACCGTTCTCAAACTGAAGAAAACTAAAGTTTTATTGCTTTCTTCTCGCTCTTCGCTTTTAGTTCATAACAGTGTAATAATAGAGCTTTGGTTAAAAGGTAAAGAACACAGAGAACTAAAGAGGACGAAGTACTTGTTTTAATTTTTAATAGATAAGACGAATTTCTACTGAAATTTCATTTCTTTAATTGTTTCCGTACAGATATAAATTTGCACGAAAGCCTGCAGTCTATTAATTATGCACCAATAATTTAATATTCGCATAATAACATGGCATCACCTTTCGTCATAGTATCGAAATAAAAAGAAACGTTCAAGATGTTTAATAATTCTGAGAAAACATTCAATCTTTGAAAGATAAATAACAGGCTCGAACGCCATGAATACCTAACTGCGAAATGATTTTCACGCAAGAAACTAGTGAGTTGTGCACGTTTTAATCCGACAACGGAGCTGCTCGTCTGACGCCATCCATCATATTCTACTTGCATGCGCTAAAATTCAATTTAATCGAGCAGCGGAGCGGCCGGGACTCGTCGATAAAAACGGGATGAAATTTTAAGATCTTTTTTATTTGCAGTATGCTTCGTTGATAAATATTCTGCCCTGATGGAATATAATTCATTGCCTTTTGTTAAGAGAATGATACAGTTCCACGTTTCCACGGCAGCAAAGTGATTATTTCAATCGTGCAGAAATCGTATTCAGTTCGATTTCGAAACCGGTGCGCAACGCCGCACTGCAGATAATAAGAATTTCAATGCAATAAAACAGAACGGAGACTAATTCCTGTTCGAGTATTAATGTTCGAATGAGAAATTAGACGAATCTGGCTATATTCTTAAATATCTGGAATAAAATTTAGCAACAGTATTAAATCTGCTTCGTTGTATATTCTTCAAATAGGCGAAGGCAAATTATACGATTTCGAAGTGTTTATATTTTAAAATAAGTATGTTCATAAATTGTTTGATTTAAGCAAAAGTTAGGGGATTGATAAAAAGTTTGCAACCATTAACGTTTTCTAACATCCCTTTTTCTCATTTTTTTTGTTATAATATAAATGACATGATAACTTTGTACATTGATAATTCATATAAATGTTTTGTAGGAATGTTACACTACTAACTGTAAGCTTTAAATATACAACGATCAGAAAACATGATTGTAATTATTTTGAGTACAGTTCTCACCTTGGTCAGAATACTAAGGAAATTGAATTGTAAATTTCTTCTAGTTGAAAAATCGAAAACGTTTCATATTTTTCTCTGCTAGACACTCTCCGACATTGCTTAATCGCCTTCATTAATATCTTTGCTTTTTACTTTCTACACTTTCTTTCTGCTAACGATAACATTAAGAAAAAAAGATTAATTTCTTCCTGACAGATGCTGCGTGCATACCGTTTTACCATGATAAAAGATGCAAAATGTTTGAATATTTATACCATTCACGTAATTTAATTATTGGTGAGTCTTTAATTCTTAGGAAAGATCAAATGTGTTATACTTGTAACTCTTCTAGTGCACTGAAAGATAATAATAAAAAATGAGCATATAATATTACCATTAAATATTCTTATAGATTCCTATTCGTTAAAAACTCATTGAACAATGACATCA
Source organism: Bombus vosnesenskii (assembly GCF_011952255.1). Classification (NCBI taxonomy): domain Eukaryota; kingdom Metazoa; phylum Arthropoda; class Insecta; order Hymenoptera; family Apidae; genus Bombus; species Bombus vosnesenskii. The sequence continues at coordinate 2,277,431 of NW_022882923.1, forward strand.
TAATTTCTACATATATATATTTTAGAACTTTAATGAACAATGAACAGTGGCAATGAAAATTAGTAAGCTTTTTTCGCAGCTCTTCATCAATTATTCCTTGTGTGTGTGACTGTTGAGATTGACTGATAGAGGAACGAGTGGATGAATTTGTAATAGAAAAATATATTGAAATAAGTATAGGTATAAGTATAGTGTATGCTGATCCAGATCCTCACTCTTAGAGTGTTACAATACAATAAAAAGATATGACAGGGAGCACGTTCGTGTATTTATAGCTCTTTTGTTTTTAGACCTTGTAACCCAAAACAAAATTTATATTCAAGGGCACAATAATACGGATCTCCTTATCTTGAACTTTTTCACTAAATTCTATTCTCTTCGTAACAGCGGTCTTCAAGTCACGGATATACAAAAGAAAAAGATGTAGATTTTTTCCTGAAGTAATTACTTCAACAGTGACTATTAGATATTCTCAGCACTTTTAGAATTTTTTCCTGAGAGCGGCGTAATAACATATATATCTTTACACTCATAGTATAGTTGTAGTATACTACACGTATGTAAGTACTTGTTCTCATAAGTAACAGGCGAAGGTTGGGCGTGGTGCGAGATTTCTATTTGTGTCTGTCTCAATTTGGGCAACTTTCGTACCATTACTCCTCTTTAAAAGCTTCGCTCTATGACATACCTTAAGTAATCAAAAGCCAAGTAAAATGAAACTTTAGTGACTCTAAAATAGTAAACTCAAATTTCACCAGGATCCACCCACATGCTGCAATAAATGCACTTTTTCATTCAAAAGTAGCTTTCTAACATGATCGTATTACGGTTCGCAAAGTCTGCACAAGATACTTGATCTTGTAAAACTGATTGAACGTGAACTTGTTGAAAAACAATGTTTGGTGATCGAATTTGAAAAATTTCCTTTTTAGATGACATTAATATCGAGGACTAATTAGACAGCTTATTAACATCGAGTGTTAAAACCAGCATAGAGAAGAAACATTATTCGAGCGTACAGTACTAAAAAGCATTAATTATTCGTATTCAATAGTTGTAAATTGCATTTTGTGCGTCATTGTACGTAAAATACCTGTGCGTCGTCATAAGACGTCAGGTTAGTCGCGACAGGAATTCCGGTTGAATATACTCCCCTGGAAACGACGTACTCGGCCGCCCAGAAAGAAGAACGGTGAGGGAAAGGAGGAGCTGCGGAAAAGGTAATAGGAGTCTCGGTTCTAGCCGTGGCCGGTCAATTAAATCTCGTCGACGTCGCGTGCAGGAAGCGAGCGCGGCGTGCACCGGAGGCTTCCTTTCCGATTTCGAGTGGGTGGACCCTAACTCTCGAAATTTATTAGACTGTGCGACCGACCGGCTAATCTTCTGGTTGGTAAGCCCGAGCGTGCAACTATTATCCGCGGCGTACAACCACAAGCGGGTTCCTCGCGGGCCGCGTCTGTTCGTCCATCGTGTTGAAATCGGGTAAAAAAAAAAAAGAAAATAAAGCGAAGAACAAACAACCTGTTTCGAGATTTATGCGGAATTTCAGCCACGAAGGGGAATTCGTCGGGAATACGAATGAAACGTAAACAGTAGCTCAAAAACATAGGGGGGATTCTCCGCTTTGGCTTGTTATATGTTAGAGGCTCTTAAGTGATTCAATTTTACCGGGTGTATTACGTGTCTCTGTTAGTTCAGATGTTTTCGCTGCTTTTGGACAATGTTCTTTCCCGAGGCTTTAATGGTTGTATTGCTAGGGGACGTTTCAGTGGATATTTTCGCATTAAATGTAGATATTGAGGATAATCCGATGAGAGAATAATAGAGAACAGCCAGAGTTGTATCGTCCATTTGTTGGGAATTTTTGAAATACTGTATTTTTTGTCATTTTTTTAGATACATGTAAATAGAGAACGTTAAAATGGTAGTAGACTATTGTAGTTTTGAATCGTGCGACTTGTGTTGATATCTACTGCACAATACGGTTTGGAATAGGTTACAGAATTCACAGAATGAACCATGCAAGGTGGTAGCTCTACATTATTCCGTTATCAGTGGTAATAATAGACACTCTATAAAAGTGTAAAAATATTTTCATATCAAATATGTTGACAAATATCTGTCTGTAGTATTCTAGTAACATTTTATGTCACGATATCAAAAAATTAAATTCTTTATAAATTCATATTACAGTTCTTCTCTTATTTATATTATACGTAAAGAAAGTATAAATATAAATTTCAAAATTATCACGACGGAAAAAATGAAAAAAAAGCGCGAATTTTAAATCTGAAGTATTTGAACTTCAAGAATAACCAACTACAATCCCTACCACTAACTGTAGATCCTCACTGAATCATTAAAAATAGAATGTTCAACTGTCCAACAGCGAGCATTCTCGAAAACCTCGATTCTAAATTTCTCCGAATTCGCTGAAAAATTATCAGAGTGCAGCTTTTACAATAAATTCGTTCGTCATTCTTATCTTTACGGCATCGTGCAAGATTAAATCTCTCTCTCTCTCTTTCAAAAAAGAGAAGAAGAAAAATAAAAAACGTTGGGCAGTTTTACATGTCAACGTGTCTGTGTACGCGAGTGTTGTATATTCAGGATTTCTCATTCAAAGTCAGCATAAAATTCGTATTACCCCTCTCTGGCACAGGTTCACGCAGTCCAGCACCGAGCTGCACCTCGCTTATCGCCGAATATATGCCTGGAATCTGGGCGCTGCATCGTAAATTCAACTGGCCGTTCGAGAAATGGAACGGTTGAAGATTCACCCTGATCTCGATCCACTGAAGATTCTCTGTCTGATCGGTATGGGGCGAAGAAGCGTCGTTACGATCCCACCTCTGCTGTGGATACGGCTGTGGCTGATGATTCGTGTACGACTCCACCTGGACAGAGAGAAATCATCATGAAATTTCATCTTGGCGTCACGAAAGGAATCGAATGAAAGGAGGTAAACAATCGAAATTAATATTCACATTTTGTCCACTATTTATTCATTTATTTTTGTTTTCGGCTATATGTGTACTACATGTATAAATGACACGAAATTTAATATGCTTGGATCTAATTAATTAATATGTAAATTCTATAATACATACGATGGTTTGATATTATTTTCTTCTTCTCTTTTTTTTTTTTTTTTTGTTTTATTAGAACATGAAAGTACAAATGAATGGAGAGAATAACGGTTTACACACGAAAAAAGTAAAAAGGAAATAGTAAGAAGTTAAGAGAAAGAGAGAGTGGCCGGTAAAATGTAAATCTGCTTTTAACGAAATCCGTTCATCTGGAATCGGGAAGCGAGCCCTTCGTTTCGTTCGTTCGATCCTCCCTTTCCACCCCCCCCTCCCCACTCCATTTAGTACCGCATGCTGGTACCGGCCGTTAAGCACAAAGACGACTCCTTCCAGTTCGATGAAAAGTCGAAAGACTCGGCGACCGTTTCCGGCACCTTCGTGTTCCTCCGATTAACGTTTTTTCTTCTGTTAAATCCGTCTCTCTTGTGAGAGAAGCGTCTCCCTCTAGCTAACTCGTAATATTCACAAGGAATGCCCGAGTTCCGAGTTTCTTAATGGATCATTATCGTTCTAAGAACTGGCGATGGCGTCGAAAGTAAGTTATTCGGTTGAGCGGCCCACGGCGAGTTGAATCGCAAGTGGATCGGCTAAGATTTACTTAAAACTTTCCAGTGAGGAAAGATGCTGACAAGTTTCCTGATACTCCTGAACGTGCATAGCAATGTACACTCGCACTTTTAATGGCTTTAATGGTAGTTTGAGCTTCGAGAATTATTCTTCCGGGATTTAACACATTCAATGTGTTTCGATCATAATAGTTGTCCATAGTAACGTACACATTCCGACGATTGGCATTTTTCGCATCGAATGTATCAGAAACTATTAGTAAACGACAGCCCATATAAGTATCTAACATGAACCATTACGTTACATTGCAGATTTATTCCATTTATTAAATATTTTAAAAAACAAATACTCTGCTTCGGATATTTTGTATATTTTTGAATATCGCAGATATATATATTTTGTAAACTTTTGCGCATTAAAGTTTCTCATAAATACAGAAATATCAACAGTCCGCCTGTTAAATAAATATTCAAACCTTCTCAAACTTCATCTGCGATCTTTTTAAAATTTCACTCAGAGTTTCGTCATCTTCTTCAATACTTTTTCTCAAATACAAATTTATTTGAAGGTAATGTGACATACTTGAATGTTTGTTACCTTGATCAATTTACTATGTGCTACATCATTTCCTCCGAAACACTTTAGCAAAGTAAATATTAGGTATAGAATGAGATGGGCGATCTTTGCGCGTGTAATTAGCATTTACGTAAGTTAACCGGAAAATATCTCGGAGCAATCAGGCTTATGTGAGTTAAGCAACAATGGATAGTATGGTTAATAAGCGGAGATAGACCTAGAAGTGAACTCATCAGTGAGATTAGAGTATTTCTGCTCTTTGGATATGGAAACATTCAGCATTAGGAATATGCTGGTAGTTTGAGTAGGTCGATGATTAGGATGGAATCTGTGAGGAGCGGGGATTTCGTCGAGTTAATAGGAATCGGTGGTTACCAGAAGAGATAGTATTATGCGCTAATGATTCACTTCTTCGACATGCTAAAACGAACAATTTTGTTAATGTTTCTCGTACAATCGAGTATGTAGAGAATTGTAAATTTGGAGTAAGAGAAACATAACATAACATCCCCTTCTGTCAGTCTAATTTATTATCATTGAAATGTTTATCTCTCTGGTTATTATTATTATTATTATTATTATTATTATTATTATTATTATTATTATTATTATTATTATTATTGCCATTATTATAGATTATTATTTAGTGAGTTTTGTTCACTAAAAGAATATATACTAAAAGTATAATTCATAAAAGTATCTTAGTTTTAATATCATATTAAATTGTTAACTAATCATTATCATTTATAATTTAATAGTTTATTAGCTATAAAGCTTTTTGTTTGATTACAAACTGTAAAATGTTCGATTTGTACAACATTTTGGATCTATTACTGAGAACTTGTGGTTACTATGTTTAGATAGTTATTATTGTTAATCTTGACCAAGCTACGTTGTAATCAGCAAGAGAGATAGAAATTGTTACAACTTTGTTTTTTCTTGTTGCATTGCCGTGCAATCTTCATTATCTATTCGAAACGAGTACACAAGGCAGGAAGTTATCTTTTTAGGGATTAAAGTGTTCCTTTTGTAAATTTTTTCTTATTCCCTTCGTAAATTTTTTTCACACTTTTTACCATTTCCTTTCCACTTCCACCATAATGTTGATTTAATTAATGTATTTCACTAAAACGTAAAATTTTTTATCTTGAATATTAAATTAAAAATAATTACAAAAATATAACGACACGAGTGACCGATGATAAATGTGACTTTTTACATCATGGTAAAACAAAAATTTATAAAATACGTGATACGCGAAATAAAAGAGAGGGCAACAAAAATTGCTAGAAATATTACTTTTGTTATACAAATAAAGAAAGTACAAAGTTACCTCGCAATAATAATGAAATTAATTTTAACAAGAACCTTACATTATTCACAAAACTCATAACGTAACTTGGCACGCGAATATGCGCGTTATTTATGGAATGTTTTCGGAATGACGTTGCTCTTACGATGCTACATTATAAAATCGATGCTGAACGCAAATTAAACAAATTGAATTCAGTGTACCGGATATTCCGATGAATCTTTTAACAAACATCGCTTTAAAATCCGGTTCGAGGCATGAATCAATGTTTCGCTATAACGCGTTGCGAGTAATGCATGACGCAACCAGTACTTGTATAAGAACAAATACCCGGGCATTTCTGTCGTGTTCGCGACCGATGAGTAACGCGTTTTTAAATGTAACAAACGTTCCTATCCTGCTCGATTTATTATTATTTCGATGAACATTCTTCATAAATTCGAGTAACCGTGGAAATGGAAAAGCGAATTGCGCGAAAACACGGAAGGAAATAGAAGAGCGTCCGAACATCGTCTCGTGCATCTTGTTCATCTCTCTCTCTCTCGCTCCTTTTTTTTTTTGTTTCGTGTTTCGTTGCAAGAGAGGGTGTAGGAAACCGAATTCAGAAACTGCGATGGAATTTATTTAGAAAAAAAAGGAAGGGGCACACAAAAGCTGCATAAATGAAAGCTAAAAGCGGAGGAAAGTCAGAGAAAACATTGTATTCTGTTTCTGTAACGAGTTTTTCTCCCTTTTTGTTTTGTTGTAATGGAAGGGAGTCGGTGGTTTTTTCGAATATATCCTTGCATTTCTATCGATATGCGCATTAAAATTCATTATTTCATATTGGATTGCTAGAGGAGTATGTTTATGTTCTTTTTCTGACAAGATTCGTTGATTTTGACTTGTTTCACTGGTCGTGCAAGGCGTGTGGCATAAATTTCGCGTGTATAAGTACGACATAACGGGTCAGAAAGGGACGTGAAATTCAAATTTATTAAATGAATAAAATATATCACATAGATGCACCTTATATATTGTATTAATATTATGCACATCATTTACTTCATTATAACTAGTGTACAAGGAAATTCAATTTGAAAATTTATCTACATTAACTAAACATATATACTGTTTTATTTTTATTTTTTTGAAACTTTATTGTGTGAAACACAAACTTTATTTTTTTGAAAACGAGACCTTAAATTTAACAATTTTATTCTACATTTTTACTTATTTTGACCTGAACAATAACCTCTTATTGATTATTCATTGGTATTCTACCGATAATTGGACTATATATATTTAACAAGTTTCTAAATTCGATTTATCTTAAAATCGAAACATATGAACAAATATTGTTTGATTCATTTTTAATTTTTCAAACTCGATTTTCTCGAAAACTAAGTCTCGCAAAAAAAATTTTACTTTATGTTTTCATCTCATTTTTTCATGTAGAATTACACTTTTGCCTATTGAATTATGATTACCGGGAAATAATGATAGAAACAACGAACGACAGGAATACCCGCAAGCGTAACGAAGCCCAGCGACAGTTACCCCGAAAAAGTTTCGCCAGCAATCGCAGTCCGCAATGAAGAATCAGGGTTACCGTCGTGAAATTACATCTGTGGGGACTTTGATCATAGACAATCGGCAGAAGCCATTTCTTCGAAACCTTTGAAAAGAATCCTCGTTAGCTTATTGTCGACGAGGAACGTCGTTCTCGACTGTACCAGCAACGATTCGTGTCGAATTCTACTTTACGGTGTACGCGTTTCAAACTTCTTCCAACTTTTCTCGCCGTAACGCGTTAAGGATTGCCATCGATTAATTCCAGCCGTAGAACATGGCGGAAAAGCAGAACACGGAAAAATTCATTTCCAACGAGTACGTGTGTACATCGCTAGCGTTTAACGATTTGTCAAATCTGTGTCAGTCAGAGATAAATGTGTACGCGTTGGATACTCGTTGCAAGCACCGGTACTGGGATTTTCTTGGTTGAAAAATTATGCAATTCACACCTTTTTCGGTTGTGCGTCTAAGACGAAAAAATAGAATCCCGGTGATTAATGGTCGTGCAGTGTTGATGGTTATCATTCTGCTTGTAAGATACAATGGTTTACGAAAGTATTTGAACACTTACAAATATTTTTTAGAAATATATTATACGTTTCACATAATATATTTTAGGATTTCATCGATAATAAGACACGATTGTTATGATCATATCGGTAATACTTTAAATGAATCTGAAAATGTGCATGGGAGCTACAAGATATTTACTTTAAATATATGCAATAATCTTGACATTCGATTGTATTCTTTATTATATAACAAGCCGTAAATACTTCGTAAAAACTTCTATATATTTATTTTGTTGATTGCAAATTTTATCGATGTAATCATGAGAGTCGTGTTTTATTAATATGTTATTGAAATTTAAAAACGTTTTATACAAGATGTACCATATTCACGCATAAAAGTTTTCTATGGTAAATATTCAAATACTTTCGTTAGCCATTGTATAGATCGAGTCTTGTTGATAAATAGATTCTATCCTTCTGGCGGCTACTTTTCAGAATTCGGACTAGAAATGGGTTAAAAGAGATTACAATCGACTATGAATTATGGAAAGGTGGAAGCTGCATTGTTTTCTGCTTGATCTTTTTTCTTTTCTACATGCTGGAAAAGGTACTTCGGTCGAGCACAGAAATATTAAACAAGTTATTGACTTAGATATTAATTTGAGATACCGACGTGTTTTTTGTTGCGAATGAATATTTATTTTTAATCTATGGAAATAGCGGTAAAATTTTACGAATAGTAGAGATTTGTTAAAATTCGATATCGCTTTAATTCAGCCGACATTATCCGAATTTGTTACATATCGCTTCCACAAATTCTGTGTCCTTGTTGTATGTATATGTGTATCAATACAATCAATGGGATAATAAAACTAGTTATCGCAGATTTAAATCAATGGCGCAGACATGCTGATGGAACGAAATGGTTGTTAGAGTCACGTTGACATTATATAAATATTACTTAGATAAATGATTACACTATTACTTAAATGGAGTGCAACAGTTTGCACAATACTACTTTCTATATATTTTTTTATGACACTTTATCACAGTTTAGGCAATCTATTTCCCATTGATGCTTACGATAGGATAGAATTTAGAGTCTATTTCTTTCTATAGATGTAGATATGCAGTGCAAATGAATTTGAACATAGAATCTATTTCTCCAACAACCCTGGCAATTGATACGATTCTAAATAATAAAAAAAAAAAAAAAAGAAAAAACATAATCTGGACTTCAAAAAATCCAAATTTTCCAAAGTTGAACCAACTAACTAAATCGAACAACGATAATTGGAGCTTTCGAATAATCCAAGCAGGTCACTCGTGGCCACGTTCTCGCGATAAAGCAACTTTCGGCTCTCGGTATCCTCGTATCGGTTCGTGACTTTAATTGAATTCGCGCAAGAAGTGCAGTAGCACGAAGGTCATAAGCAATTAGTTCGAGAACGAAGGATGGAGCACACAGGGGCGGACGTAGGCTCGGAAACAAACAAACGTACACACCAAGAGCAAGGGGTTAAATCCTCAACTGCTCCATTCAATTAGAGAAAACCGAGAAAACACGCTCCAACTGGGTCTGTGTCTCGCGTACCTGCTTTCTGTATTCGTCGAAGACCCGACATCACCTCGTGCACGAGTGTAGAGGCGACGAGAGAAGCTCAAAGGGGTAGAGGTCGGTTGAAAACCAGCGGCGGGATTACCAGGTCGCGACAAGGATGACACCAGTGTAGCGCGTTTCTCGTCCGGGGACGACGATTGTTGGCGAACGATACAGTTTACGACGTACCGCCGACGACAAAGTGCAACAGTGTGTACGCAAACACACGTACGGTTGCTCGTGCTATAACTCCACACCTGTATCTATTTGGTATATACGACCGCCTCGCGGCAGACTTAACGCTTACCACGTCCGTTCTACGCGATGCTTGCGACTTTTCGATGGAAATTTCCAAACTATTTTGCTACGTGTGCTAACCGTGGCTCACGAAAGTATTTGAACATTTATCGTACAAAAATTTGTATGCGTACAGTGGCTAGACGAAGTATTGTATTTATTATAGCATAATTAAATGCAAGTTTGATATATTAAATTTAGTATCTTTTCGTAGTACTTTCATATGATTACGAGAGTTTGTTATTATAAACATGAAATGTAGAGCCTGATAATTTCTTTGAGCCGCTATATATTTTAAATAATATATTTTAAAATTTCATTGGCATTGGAACGAGACACGACTTTCATGGTTATATTGGTCAAGTGTGAAACACGAATGCGAAAATTCAATATAGGTATTTTTCTTATTTTTTAAGCACTAGTATGAAGTTATCATTGAATACGCAAAATTGACGATGGTCCTTCAAAGCAATCGCTTCACAAAAAAGATCTTCTCACTGTTCCTCTTGAAGACGTTTTTAATTAGGATGAGTTTGACTATAGCAGGTAGCAGAATGCAAGAAGAAAGTCAGTAATTAAAAAACTGGTGGCATTTTGAAGTTTGATCTTTCTATCTTTTTCATATATCTCGTGAATTAAAAAATGATAAAAGAGAAAGACTTTAAATTAGTTCTAGTGTGAATTAGAATGACGAATGTATTAAGTCGAGTAGATCTTAATCGTCCCAAGTAGACCAGCTACGTCTATTCCTTCTTGCACACTAAGCCACTGATTACGGATTACATCCTTGAAATAGTTATAACTTTGTTAAGTGTGGAAGTTCATATGTAGAATATCTTGCAACATATCTTAGAAGTTATATCTTTTAAGAAAATGCAGAAGAAAAACGACGAGAAGATTGTTCAAAGAATATTCCTTTGAACATAGAAATGATCAAGATGAAATTGCGAAATATAGTATTTAAAGTGAATCAATGACAAAACATGGAACAAGCGGGAGATAGCAATTCCATAAGGATAATATAAATTCTCTTAAAATTTCTGTGGTGATGAATATGAGTAGTTTCACCGTGTATTTATTGCAATTCAAATGGGATGATGTATGTATAACGTTACAGTGTACAACACATGAAGGTGAATGCTTTTGGCTTCCTACAATATAGTTTCAAAATTGCATTCTACTTTTAATAGAAATTACTACCATGCTACTTTTAATATAAAAGTTATGGACTATATATTTGCTTGTATAGATTGTAATGTATAATAATTTGAGTATGATATACATTAAAAGTCAGTGGCAGAATGTGTCAGTAATTAATATTTTTAAATGTAGAAGTTAAAATAAAAATGAATTAAAAGAAATTAAATTGATAGATTTTAATAGATCCACATAATATGTATTCTACTTAAAATTTTCTAGTTCTATATTTATGAAAACAACGCCAATTGCATCAATGTGTATTGATATCAAAAGTTGTGTATACACAGAGTAAATGAAATTAGCAAATAGGACAAATTAGTGCAAACTATTAATATTACATTTAATCGTACCGCTTGGCAATCTGAATAAAACTGGTATGAAGTTCATGAAGTTATAAATTCAATATTTCATCTGATATGACATACATTTCGAAAATTAAATACGACCGCTATGTTACGTCGTAATATTTCATTGAAATTAACATTTTTGAAATTGCATTTTATTGCTACCCATATTTGACGTATTCAATTTTCATTTTTCTTTTTGGAAATTTAACATACATTACTACTATCTTATAGTTGCTTGAACTTTCATCGTTGAATAAACATGTAGTATAGGATCTAATAATTATTACGACAGAACATTATCGAAAATTTTCACTCAAATTATCGTTATATATCCGATTTAAAAAATCCACTATAAATTGAAAACCCCAGCCTTATATTACAGTGAACAAAAACCTTTACATTCCTTTGCCTTTTCTCCTATTGTCTCACAAAATGAATACTCGAATTCCATAAAGTCCCTTATCTCCAAACCTATGCAATATTTACGCTTTTCTCTTACATAAGAAAATAGGATACGAGCTTCTAATGGAAATTTTTGTGACACTGTGTATACAAGCGAGACGGCGTGCGGGCTTATATCCCGAAATGTACTGCAGTCGCACTATGCATTGCACCTAAGGGCGTAGCTATGCGAAACCTCTGCAATGGCAGTTTGTCCCACGAATTTATGCACGTGGCTGCCGGCGCCCGAGAATGGGATACTTTCGACCGTTATTTCGCACGTAAACGTCAAGCCTTTTTGGCACCTTTGAAGTGTCTCCCTCGGCGGTTTCCAGGCTAACCGCGGCTATGAAATACACTTCCCTGTCGCTACACACCGCAGTGACGTTTCCCAACGATATTGTTTTAATGTTATTTGACACATTATTACTCAACAATTGGTGGAAAAGCCGCAAACCTCGCAACTATGAAGAATTTTTCTATGATTATCCGCTCCTCGCCCCCTAAACCGTTTTTCTATCCGCCCTCTTTCCGACCAGAAGATTTATTTTTCTGTTACATGCCAGCTCTCCCATTTTTATTATTGCTATTTGGTTGCATTTGAAGCTACACACGCGCGACAGAGACGTTCCGCGGAATGTACAAAAACGTTTACCATTAATTCGTGAGGATGGAACATCGCGATATTGGAATATCGATCTGTTTTCTGTGACAGTTTTATTAATTTTATCGCGCGCCCCCGTTTCGCAAAAGTTTTGCAACCTACGAGTTCTTTGAAACGTCACGTTAGCCGCATCATTGAATTTTTCTTCCAGTTATCTGTCATGTTGAATAAACAAAAATTTATCGTTGTTGTTAACCCAATAGAGGTCACGGTTGATCTGTCAGATACAAATACGAGATACATAGTTTTGGAATATTTTTAAACGGACGTATTTTAAAACTTCCTGACGAAGGGTAGCTTATGTTATACATTAAATCCTTGTACGTTTATTATATTTATAGATAAATACATATCATATATATTTTTAGATTTGTTCTATTGTTAATGACAGGACAGTGTAATGAATATTGCATGTAAAAAATGATATCGGAAATTTATGGAAGATTTTGTTATAATTTAAAATATTTATGAATTATGCCAGTGGTGGTAAGAAATTTATAAATTGGATTAGAGCAACGTAATTAATTCGTAGAGAAATGAGAGGAAAATACTTTGGTGATTAAAAATATTCGAATTTTTGCGAATGAATATATTTTGTTTCCGGAAGCATATAAAATATTGAACGAAAAGCATAGGAATTTTATCTACATCAAATAATATTTATAACACTTTACTTCAAATATAATATAGTAATATTTCTGTCACCGGTTAATTCTAGCATAATATTAAAATTTTTATGTCAAGTAATTTTTATTACGTTATTGAAAGAAAATATATATGTAAATACTAATATTAATCAATCATGTACAGCAGACCTATGTTAATTAAAGTTATAATTAATAATGATTAAAAAAATGAAATAATAGTTTACTTTATTTCATGTGTATACACTGATGATCAGCCGCCTACTGATTAATTACTATTGACCATATATATCTGTTTCATTTTCTACAAAATAATTTACAAACTCCACATTTTATTTTAAAAAGTACTAAAATTTAATACAACATTTCACTTCTAAGATTATAACTCCTTTTGTTTAGTTTTTATTAAAACCGGGACAAGGGAAAAGGATTATATTGATATTTCAATAATATTTTACGATCTATTCCTAACAAGAAATGAATGTGATTCACTATAAGCAATTTATGCAGAACCAATTCTCTCTCAATACTTTTTCAATCTTCGTTAAGTCTCAATGCATAGTATTACCAAGGGAATTTACTTTTTCCACTATTTCTTCTGTGATTAAATACAGTGCACTGTCTCGAAAATCTATAATCCTATGTCACTGTACTATATTGATCGCTTTAATCTTAGTTTGCGTTGGAATTTGAAAAAGTCCATTTGGGAAGTTAGAAAATATCACTGAAATTCTTTTTTAACCACATATTTATTCATCAATTATACATCTATTATACTGATTGCAACTTTATACCATATGTTTCAAATATGAGATATAAAATAGAAGCAAACGAAGAGTTCAAAGTTCAAATGACATAAATGTAAAAGAAAACGAATTGATTTTTTCAATGAGAAAAAGATGTACACTTCCTCTCAAAATTGCTAATTATAGTTTTCAAGATGAAATATCTTGTAAATTCTATATACATTTTCAGATTTGTTTCAAATTTGATCAATGCAATCATAACCCTCGTATCTTACTGCCGTGCTAATGAAATCTCAAGATGTTTCATATAACACGTACAGAAAATTCACATAAAGCTTGGCGAAGGATAGTTATTCTTTTCATAAAGAAGGAAAGCCGTGAAAAGCCTTGTAAATTCTTTACCTTAGATCTTCTATAGAACATCACAGTTTCATTAGCAACTAAGCATCACGTGCCTCCCGGAAAAATACCTGGAGGACTCGTTCATTGGCAGCAATTTAATTTTTCATATACAGGGTGATATCGTCGGCGAAAGAACGGGTACGTACACACGTAGATTGTTGGAAGGTTCGAAATTTGCCCGAAGGAGATCGCGCGCAACTCGCATGCAAATTTTGACCGCAATCGAGGGGTGGTACGTGCACAGTGTGTAAGAGGTATAGAACGTAACCTACAGCGCGCGTACACGACGAGAAAGAATGGTGGGAAGAATGAAAGAAAGCAAGGTAGAGAAAAAAGGAGAAGGAAGAAAGATGGAGGAGAGGAATGAAAAGAAAGAGCCGTGGCATCTCGCGCAGTTGCCTTTTAGACGTTCCTTTTTCACAGACTCTTCTCGTCCGTGATTTCCTGGCCTCGTCGAGATTCAGCAGGTATTTAAGCGCGCTTACGCTCGATGAAAGAGCCCAGGGTATAGCCTGGCTGGTATCGAGTGAGCCAAAGGGGTTGGGAAGGGATCGAGACTGTTGGAAAGGGAAGAGATTGTCTAGAAGGTAGTGGGGAACGAGCAGAGAAGCGGACTGTACCAGAAGAAAGAAACTGAAAGCTGATGCTCGAACACCCGAATCGATCCTATAAGATTCTTCCATTCTCCCTTTTACAGGGTTAGCCAGCTGCTTGCAGCTTTCGAATCGACCGACGTGTTCGGACTTCACTTTGTTTGAGAGGGACTCGGCCATCGAAATTCGTGGCTCTCTGCAATTTGTCCGACGATTTCGCCAACGAAATCTCAATTAAACCGACTTAAATACTACGGCCAAGGTACAATCCACAGTACTAGACAGATAAGGTGTTATGCTTGATCCGATTCCAGCTCTATGTAATTTTCTTTTATTGTAATTGTAAGCTGCCTCGATGACGTGTCTACCGATACGTATAGTGTTGGATAGAAGCTTCAAGCGATTTGTACGACTTGTTACTAGGGAATTTTTATCATTTTTATTTAGAACTAGGACTAAATATATATCGTTTGAAAATGATGTGATAAATACAAATCTCCAGTACAAAATTCTCACAAATTGCATAGTATAAACCTATACAATTCCTATAATTTCTATATAATTTCATGGAATCTAACACCATATTATCCGTATCACAGAATTACCCAAGTTCCCTTTAACTAGATTCACATCAAATGTTTCGTAATCTAAATAAAACAGTGTTAAATAACTCAGTCCTACCTCAGTTCAATCCTGAGAATACACGCGATTCGTGTTACACGTAAGAAATCTATTATTCAATAAAGTCAAACTAGCTCCACTCCTATATGTATCATTTTCTGTACTTCGTATCTCTATGTTTGTAATATCTTTCACACGAATTTTGGCTCAGTTTAAGTACTAACATGAATTTTTTACGATCCTTAACGTAGCTCCATCCCTCAACCGAAACACCACCGAAACTATCTGTTTAAAGAGAGTAAAGGATCGGAGTTTCAGTTTGTTTGACTCGAGTTCAAATGACAGAATTTTGCCATCAAATCGATTGTACACGGTTCTATTCTGCTATTCCCTAGCAAAGAAAAGTTAGTGTTATATCTAAAGGATATCTTCGAAATCAATTCGCCGGTTGCTCTCTGTTGGACGTCATTTTCTGATGGTTGTCTATGGATCCACGAAAACTTTCATCTGGAGCTGTGTTATTCGACGTCCAAGCGTTCTCATCGATAATCTATGAGCCAGATCTGATCCAGCGATTGCACTGACGCTTCCACATATGGCAACGCACGCGGATACGATAAATCATGGCGAATATGAGCTCGAAACACGCGGTATGCCATTCGAAACAGGTCGAACGTCCATGGCAAGCGTTTGCAGTTTCACTCCAAACTTCGTATCTCTCTCTCTCTCTTTTTCTCTCTCTCTTACACATCTGATCGATGATCCTGCAGTGACAGTCGTTGTTGGTTTGCTGAGCTACGCTGACCCGTGACACTTGGAAAATTAAGAACGCCTCTCATAAAACTACTATTTCCCCGCGCTTGCTTTTTCTCTTTCCCGTCTCTCTGCTTGATTCTGCTTGAACGAGTGAACTGAACTCGTGTGGAAGATTAAACTTCCAGCCATTGTCTCTCGCCGTTTTTTCCGCGCGCTCCTCCTTTTTCCCTTGTGATGTATTGACGCACAGGATGTTTCGTAAACAACGATCTAGATATAATGTACCGATAAACGAGATGATTTTTATGAGAAGCCCGTGTAAAGCTCAAAGGATTTTTGATAAGAAGGGTTTGTCGGAGGGAATCTATAAAAATTGTTGTATAAAATTGTTTCAAACAAAGTTGGTGTATTTATAGATGTTAAAAGTAGGTTTCGTAACTGAGGGAGATGGGAGAAATAAACAGGTAATAAATAAATTGTTGTTTCAAGCTCTGCTATTCTTAAATTGTGCTAGCGAATAAAGAGAAGATTATTAGAGATTTATCGCAAGAGGGCGATATACAAGATAGTAAATTTTAAGTAAACTTAAAAAACATGATCTTCGTAGTATCATCATCTTTTTGTACTTTTCAATTTCTGGAGTTAATCAATGAGATTTTTGAAGAGAGAGTTTTTGATGAAAACTACTGTATGATAAGTCACGATTGTTGCTTTCTGTTGAAGTTGACTGATAGAAGAACGAGTGGATGAATTTGTAACAGAAAAATATATTGAAATAAATAAAGGTAGAAGTACAAGTATAATGTATAAATTTATGGTGATCCAGATCCTCACTTTCACAGTGTTACAATACAATAGAATCGATAGGGAGCATGTTCATATATTTATAGCAAAGGACATCACCAAAAAAGTTAACCTTGTAATTCTAGCTAAAGGCTACAAGAAACGTAAATAGAAATCTATTTATAGCTCCTTTGTTTCTGTACCTTGTAACCCAAAACATAATTTATATTCAAGGGCACAATAATATAGACCTCTCTTTATTTAGAATATTTTTTTTTTGTTTCACTAAATTTTATTTTCTGCGTAACAGCGGTCCCCAGGTCACGGATATACAAAAATAAAGATAGAGTTTTTCTTGAAGTAATTACTTCAACACTTTCAAAATTCAATGAAATATTACTAAAATTGTCCTCCTATTTGATTTTGAAATTAAATGTACGTTATTGTCAATTATTTGAATATTTAACAAATTTTAATGACAAATATTAAACGTTATAATATTAACTATGCTCTTAGTTTCTCTTTAGAACTTCATAAATTTATCGTTATTTTTGAAACCTTAGAAAATTGTTCCCCATTTCAACTACGTCGTATTAAAATATTTTCTTTTATCAATTAAATGACATCTAAATTGAAAAATCGGTTTAATGAAATCTACGATATAATAGCTTGAACAATAGTCAAGTTTCTAATCCAATGTGATAAAGTCTCATCCGTGATGTAATTTTATATAGGATAAGTATATAATCATAAAATATGTTGAAATCTCTTTCATTATTCATATCATATGTTAACAAATCACTTCCATACAATTTCCACTTTTGTTTTCTATATTTTAATTTTACACACGTACCTCATATGAAGTATCATAAAGTTTCTAACAATGCAGCGATCTTCGTTGATAAGGAATATAAATATTGCTAGTGTTACTTCTAAGACAGGAGGCTTGGATCATCCACTGATCAATATGTCAGGATTAACAGTAACCTGTGAACGACAACTAACTTCAATGATACGTATGCACCACTCTGACAATTGTATCGATTGCACACAGAAGTGATTAGCATTGTTCCTTAGTCGTGTGGTTGATGTATGTAATTACATATCGTATAGTAACTGTTTTACTCCTATTCACGTAGACGTACACAATCGGATGATTACATAATCTAGCATCATTTACAGTAAACATGTTTGTCTTGTTAAGATTAGTATTTCTGTATAGACGGCGGATACATATGTTTCCTCTAATCACCGATCAATCATAGTGCACAGATTGTCAACGCAGCTTTAGGACGTTTCACCATATGTGACATATGTACGCTGTCAAATAAAAGTTTTAGGACCGTTTTATTTTTTATTACTGAACTGTAGATTGTTATTGACGTATGGAAATTTTAATGGTACAAAATTGTACATAATATGCAAAATAAAATTTTCGAGGTATAGATAGGTTTATTTAAATCAAGGAAAATACATTCGTCTTGTAATTCGGTTAAAAACAATCTTTCAACAGACTATTTGACTCGTTACTAATGATAACCTTTTGATGAATGGAAATTTACAGATGTTTTGATAATATAAATCTTATTTTGGAAAAGAATTTTTACTTCGTTATTCTGTTAGATGATACAGTTCAAAAATCTCCTTGTAACTTATATCCTTTTCGATTTGACGTGTAATCGATACAAAGAAAATTCGAAAGGCTATAAACTGGATTATCGAAGCGTGAAAAGCTTAGATTGGATTATATATATATTTTTTTTAGTTATACAAACGTGAAATCTTTTACGTTTCATACGCGAACGTCATCAAAGTTTATTCTGAAAGTTCGTAAAGCCCGATTCTCAAATGGTATTTTCAATTGTATACCTTCGATCACGAAAACAAAAACTTGTACCTATAGAAAAACATTCGACTATATTTCATTCTATTCTTTACGTGGTACAATACACGTCGTAGAAACGTGATAGTGTTACCTGTTAAACCTGGAGGATTTGAAACAGTTGCGAAAAAATAGTGCACAGTTAGTGTCATACAGGATTGGTGCACGCTATAGAATCCTTATAGAAATTTTAGTACAATTAAAAATACCAACTATATATTAATATAAGATATATAAAAATAATAAATAATCATACGTGCCTTAATAATAATAATTTCATACATATATATATTTTAACAATTCCTCTACATATTCTCTATTATCAAAGACACAAATTCATAATGTTTTGAAAAATTCATTTTCTATGAATAATGTTTTAAACAAAATAGATAATAGGAACAATTTGATTAGCTAAAATTAATTGGAACATTTGCGAATGTAAGGACGTATACATATATATATATATATATATACACATATATACACGTATATATATACACATATATATATATATATATATATATATATGTATGTATACATATGTATACATATATATATATATATATGTATACGGAATATTTTTAAACTGTGGTTAGGAAAACTCGAGCATCGCAAACGTTTTGTTAATTTCATTTCCAAATAAATGGGCAAATGAAATTTTACCTGATGTCGTTTATGTTTGCCGAGTTACGATTAGTATCCTGTACGGTTGCCTGTGTCGTTATATTAATTATAGAAATTAAACCGCCGTGCATTGATTAAACGCAGAAACTAAATCGGCGGCATGCATTAAACATAGAGCGTAAAATTACTCGCATTAACTACGATCGCCCGTCCAACCCTTTCATTTTTGACGCAGTTATGGCGGAACGAGATATCGAATCGAACGAGGAAAAATTTGAATTTTAATACATTGTTAAAGTATTCCAGTTCCAATCAGTTATTGGAAAATCGAGGACAATATAACATCCATCACAATTGTAATTCTATCATTTCCAAGATCGTTAAACATCAGAGACGGGTAATACAAATATCAAGGAAATTTATCAACATCTGATTTCTCATAAGATTTTTACATAAATTTTTCGAAATTAAACGGATCCAGAAAGATAAATTTATAACAATGATAAAATATATATTAATTATCGTAATGAATGAATGAACCAATATTGTATGATTGTTTAACATTTTTCATAGAGAATGTGCAATTGTATTTACTTTGCTAAATTTAATATGTATTTCTATAGCAATCGATATATCAGCGAAGCTTTTTTGTGTCATTCGATACTTTTGAAATGGTAGAGAAATACAATACGTTGAAATTGTAATGATAAAACTAACCTTTTTGAGATAAGGTAAAAGTAACAGGGCAATTGTAAATTCAATATTCTGTATTTATTTTATATACATACATGCTCTTTTGCGAGCCATTTTTTTATTAAAATCTAGATTTTCAAAATATTATTTCAGCTTAGTCAGTACGAATATAGTGTCACAATAAAGTTTACTTACTTTAGATATTTTTTTCTTCTCTGTAATCTACGAAATCTGTTATATTTTTCGTTATCTAAAGCTTTATATCTTTTGTCATGGAAATAACATTGAAATTTCAATTAAAGTTGCAAAAGAGACAATCAAAGAAATTATAAACAAGTTTTCAATTGCTGAATCAATACTTTATTATATGAATGCTTCACACACGAAAGTTTATGATCACGATAAGAAATTATTATACATTTGCTCCTAGGAAAAACAAATTTTGTAGTATCTTTCTGTCAAAATATAATGACACTTGAAGGGCTGGTTTAAAATTGACTAGCAGAATTAACTACTTATTTCCGTGAGGAAAAGCGCATTTCATAGATTGATTCTATCGTCTAACTGATAAGGTAAATCGCATAAAATCGGTTTATGATCCGAAAATTATTTTCTTCTTTAATCTCAGGATTTTTTACGAGCGAATAAATTCTAAATTCTAACGAGATTTTGAAATGTTTAATACAATTTTCTTTAAACTAGTCTCGTAATACTACATAAAGGGTAAAAAAAAAAAAAAGAATTATCAAGCAACAATGTCCTAACCCTAGGACTAAGAAATCAAAACAACATATTTTCTATTAGTCAATCATTTCTACAAATTAATTATAAATATTGTTACAACCTAATTCAAATCTTTCATTTTATTATAAAAAAAAAGTGCAACAAGCCAAGCCAAGGAAATATTCGACATTCTCCGATGAGTCATTTTGCGTATCGATATTTGAAAATCTACCAGCATCACGAGAAGAGATAAAATAAATTCCCGCGCTTTCCGTAACGTGAGACCAATCAAGGTAACATTCAGACTAGCATCAAGCGTCGGTTTCGTCAGCGCGTCACGTTTCTCGCTGCTGAATCACGCTCGATCGAAAGAGGCCGCACTTTTTTCTCTCGAGTTGTAACGAAAATCCGAAAAAAAAATAATTTATGCAGCCGTACAAAGGGCTGCTGGCGGGGGCTTTTCTGGTGTGAAGATTTGGTGAAAAACTCGGGACAAAGAAGCGTGCTTCTGTAGCGCTTCTCCTTTCCGAGCCTCTACTTCGGTTTTTCGCTTCCGCCGACGCCACCGCTGTTAAAAAGAATGCTGCGTAAGAATGGAAAAGACAGCGGGGAAGATTAACTTCTTAACGCAGGAATTTTTCTTTGCTTCACCGGTAGCAAATAATTTAAATCATCATATAATAAAAAGACGAGTCGTGGCGAGAATGAGAACGGACATGATATATCTTTTACAAGCCGTCTGAAAAATAATAATTTATTATTCCATATTAATAAAATATGTTTCATTTTTCGTGATATTTTTTTAAGTAATACGATATATCTTTTATTATGTCTATTTGCAATCTAAATTGAATGTATTAATGGAATCTTTATATTACTGTTGTTCAACAGTTTTTAAAAAAATAGTTATACACCCTACAGAATATTAAACCGTGCAAACAGCGTTGCAAACATCACGAGATACAACAAAATTACTTTGCGATCATCTTTTTGGAAGAATTGTTAATTGTTAATTGTTTTAGTTATACAGGCCGTTACGATAAAAATATGTAAGGTGATTTTGAAAACAGATTCTCAAGAATATATTCATATATCGGTTGAACATAACTGACATTGTATCAATGATAAAAGAAAATATTCTGAATTCAAAGGATATACTATAACCAATAATCAATGATTAAACTAATCAAACCAGCAGGCGTATATATTGAGATTGACTGATAGAGGAACGAGTGGATGATTTTGTAATTGAGAAATATATTGAAATAAGTATAGGTATAAGTATAAGTACAGGTATAGTGTATGCTGATCCAGATGCTCACTCTCACAGTGTTACAATACAATAAGAAGATATGATAGGGAGCACGTTCATATATTTATAGCTCCTTTGTTTTTAGACCTTATAACGCAAAACACAATTTATATTCAAGGGCAGAATAATATGGACCTCTCCTTATTTTGAATTTTTTCACTAAATTCTATTCTCTTCGTAACAGCGGACTTCAGGTCACGGATATACAAAAGAAAAGGTGTAGAGTTTTTCTTCAGAGAAGTAATTACTTCAACAGTATATGTTAAAAATGTGTGTGTATATTAAGTGGTTAAGAAATTGAAATAAATATCGTACAGACGGATATATCAGACCCAACGGTAGGTTAGAACGCCTGCTGCAAGCAATTTTCTTTCGCCGCGACCGATCCGCTCCGCATTTACATTGGAAATGGAGTACGGAACAAACTGGATGCGACGACGAACGATAAAGTTCGATGTACGCGATCGTCCGATGGCAACGTGCACGGTATAGAAACTGTGTATCAACGTTATGAACACGAATTTCCAACTCTTTACTGCTCTTTCGCGGATGTTTGCGACTGTGGCATCCGTATAGACTGTTGGCGTATCGATATTACATTATAATAGTAATCGTATCAGCCAAGAGGAAGCAGATTTCGATTGTGAAGCGTAGAAATAGAGACAGTTACATCGAAAGTTTTATTTCATGAATTTTGTTGATGTATAAGAGTTCTAGTATAAGGGGCACAAAAAAAAAGCGTGATATTTAATGGTAGACAATTGTAATATTTAACAATCAATTCTGTGTTATCAAAACTCTCCTTTTAATCGATATTGTTGCACTCTACCTGGCATTAAAGAAATAATTCCCTTCTTGAATGTTTATGAAATTTCTTAAATCTATCAATTATTTCTATAATAAAAAAAATTTCGTAACAATTGGTAAAGAGAAAAATGTTTTTAAAGAGTTGAAAAAGATCGGTTATAAAAGGGTTATTTAAGATGTATCGTATTTATGCTTAATATAAATATACTAGTAATTCTATTGATATACTGAAACACATTTATGCTTGAAGATCAATTAACTGGGAAGCATATTTTGCCAACATTTCTGATTTATTTCCCATACAAGTTGCATAAAATTACGTGCATTATATTCAAGCTATAAATGAAATCTATAAATGAAACGAGTTACCTCAATTCGATAATAGCCACGTTCATGATAACCATCAACATATCGTTTGCGTTTTGCATATTCAAAAACAATTAACAACCGTAAAAACAGTAAATTCAGTTTAAACTTCAGTTTGATGCATCAATATGAAAGTTCGTTGTTATGATTAAACATAATGTTACACGATAAGATATATTTAAACAGACAAATCAAAAGTATATCAAAAAAATAACAAAATTATACAATCGTGCAGTTGGTTATTGGCAGTTTGAAGAGTGATTTGCTCGCGATTAAGCGAGGAAGTTACAGCATATTCACAATGGAGTCGTATTATCTGGGTCACGTTGATTACTTATTCGATGACAAAGTTATCGACGTCAAAACCAATATCGAATGTTCCCGGTTTCGAAGTTCAAAGACTCGAAGGATAGAGATTTCGTCAATCGAAGGGATTTAACTTGTGGTTATCTGCGATCCATATGTACGATTCGAAGAGTAGCTGCCAGTCGCTTCGCCAGATTACGCTTAATTCATATACACTGATTCTAGAGAAGTCTGTTAGCGAAAGATGAAATACGTTTGAAAGGATTTTCAAACTGATCTTGTATTTTCTTATATTCATGTCAATTAAAGATAATAAGTACAGTAGTTACAAAAAATATTTGCACATCATATTTATTATAGCATTTACATGCTAATTAGTAGGGCCCATAAGTATTTTAAATTTTGTATCGATTAGTATTTCCAATCGGTTAATACCAATACGAAATACCAATATGTAAATACTAATTTTCATATGTCTACGAAACTTGATTCTTTAAAATTGTATTTCACTATAGCCATTTGGAGTGACATGATAAAAAAGAAAGGTTGCCACTGATTGGATAGCTGAAATAGTTAAAACAATCGTTTAACAAGCGAGAGATCCAAGTTCGAATCGTGGTCTCGTAATCCGATCAGCTGACCTGTTTTCCCTTTGCATGTGCAAACACTGTCAAGATTTGTAGTGACAGCCATTATAGTGAATTCTAGCAAAAGCACGCATGGCCCACGTATTTTCCGCAACATTTTATAAAAATGAATGTAGACACAAAAAAATTATATTTTTTGTATTTTATACGTTTTATCATACTAAATAATTTTCTACAACAGTTGTCGTAAGCTGCTGGACTTTAATCTTTATTTATGTTTCGTTACGTTCATTTTTTGCAAACAAAATTATCCCTTAACATATATTAGAATCATGTTATTTATAATATAATAAGTATCGATATGCATAAAAGTTTCTTATAATAACTGTTCAAATATTTTCATAAATCGCTGCATATTGATTAGCTAGTGTTAAATTTAACGATTATATCTCTACTAATATATCAGTAATTAAGTCTATAAGTATATCAGATACCAGTTATACTTAAAGGAGGTTACAGAAAAAGATTTTTCAGATTTTATAATTTATTAAAATATTTCATCACAAATCTCGAACTCATTTTCTGCAACTGCATATAAATATAATTACACATTGCCTAATACAGCTGTAACATTAATTATAACTATACCAATGTAGATATAATCGTCGCATTTAATAAATTTGTCAGATTTTATCAAAAACTAATTATACCTAGCAACTTGTCAAAAAGAAACACGAATTCATTACCTAACCCAATAAGTTTTATCACTTGCAGTGTTTTAATTGCATATATGCTAATGTAAACATGATTATTACATCTAATAAATAGGGCAGATTTGATCTAAAAATACTTACGCCTGGCAAATTCTCTTAAAGAAACACGAACGAATTTAGTAGCTAACCCAATAAATCTTATCACAGCGCCATCGAGTTACAGCGAATGGAAAAGACGCGCAACGAGGCCTAGTTCCCTAGACGCTATACGCTTTAGATCGTAAAGTTATAAAGCGAATAGCCGTATATGTAGGTACGCGTATAATTACGTTATCCGTAGTTGAGATCGGGACTTGTTTTGAATTCATGGGCGGCGTTGGGATATACTGCGTATCTAGACCCGCCGTAAAGCTTTTCCCATTACGTGTGTACTTGTCACGAAAAGACCTCTTCCCGCGTTCTCGCAGAATCCTCGAGTTACAGGAGATTTATTCGAATCAAGATACTACCTCCCGCGTGATTGCAAAGCTTACCCGTTGGAAGATATATATTTCAGCCGCGAAGGAGAAGTATGTCGGAATATCGGAGCCAGATGGAGAGGAATCGTTCCCTCTCTGCTGAAAGTCGAAAACGAACCTACTCTTCGCTACGTCACATTTCTTCCACCGTCGGACAATTCGTAACGCTTATGAATGATTCTGACATCCGACGGACGTTTTGTCGATAGTTGGAAATACATCCGTACGCGTACTTCGTTGACAGAAATCGTTTATCGAAATATATTCCCCAGGATTCGAAGGTTAATCAACGAGAAATGTTACGATTTTTATTAACCCACTAAGGTATAAATTTTTCTTCCATTTGTTAATAGAAATGATTATATATATTTTTAGAGTACGGCAATATTATTCATATAATTATACGGTTTTACAAATACGATGTATTAATGGAAATTATTACACGCTTTACAATAGAAGACAACCAATAGTGCAAGTGGGTGTACAATATATTTTTGTCATATATCTAAGTATGCTAATTTATAGAATGTAGCCTGGATTCATAAAGGTCAATGGATAAAATAATTAGCTACAGTGAAAGTGAACTTTGCTTGTATACACGTCTGTACAATACGGGAATATGTGTTAAGTGGTTAAGGATGTTCCTTGTCAGAAAAACGCTTGAAACCACTACTTATTCCATTAGATTTCTGCTGTTTCAGAAATGTCTTTCATAAACAGCTTTTATCAATGTAAAACTGTAAAATTATTATTAATATTTGTGATATTAATTTCGAATTAATACAAAAATTAACAGGTAATTTAATATAGGTAGGATTTAAAAAATGATTATAAATTGTTTATGGCAATGTATGATATAATATTTGGAATAATTAACATTTGATGTGTTCCACGCAAATGAAGAAAGGTAGATTTATTTGAGAAGTAATTAAAATCTCTTGATCCTTCTCTTCAACTTTTCACGTATAGTATAAAAAATAGCTTATAAAACGTTATGGCAACATTTTTTTATGCTGTAGGGGGAAAAATAATATTGCAAAAGTGATTGCAATTTATGTTCATTTTTAACGGTGTATTCAACCTTTTAATGCCCTAAATAAACGTGAATCCTTAATGAACAGCTAATTAAAGTACAGTATTACACCGAGCGTAAAAAACAATTTCAGTTACCCAATGTTAAAGAACTTCACTTTGAAATTTCAAGTGCGATAAGAAATATAAAACTACTAATAAGATCATGATACAATGTAACAGACACAAGTACAACGTATATACATATATATAACATAACGTGATTCCACGAACCTTTGTTAAAATTTGTCAAGTTTTGTTAATATTTCAAACGAAATTTCCCCACAAAAATCAGTCCTCAATTTTGGCAATAAATTTAAGTAATACAACGTGGGAAATATATAAAGCCCTAAACTGCGGCCATAATACCCTGGAGAATGTACAAAAGTACAGTGTATTTCTTCCACTGCAGTCACGAAACCTACTTTCATGGTTTCACTGAAAAATTTCCATCCGCCTTGTAAAATCTGACTAACTTTCAAAGTGATCTCGTCTCCGGGTGGATACAATTTTCTCTGTCAGAAAGGGGTCCATTGAATATCGCGCGTCGGGCGTTTGAAATCGCATGGTTCGCGTGCTACATTTCATCGTGACGCTGCAACTACGTTAGAGGATATCGAACGACACTCCCACCATAATAGAAATATAATATTTCACGGTAACAGGCTCTCTCACGCGTACCGTGTTTAAACATTTGTAAGGCTGACTTTATGTACACGTGGTGCCAGGCTTCTACTCTAGGAGTTGTCGAGTAAATAGTCCGAATGGGATTTACCTCGGTAAATATGTCTCCCGATACGTCATGGAGCTTCCACCGCTATATAGCGCCGTTTATAACGCAGCCAAGACGGTTATGGCACGAACCAGTTATAATAAATAATATGCAGTCTAAGGAATCTCGCCGAGGACTCTGCTTGGCAAGTAAAAACGACACACAACGCTCCATCGTCAGGTTATATCGACGTTCTTCGAGAGTTTCCAGCGATCTTTGTACCTTGACAGACGCGTATTTCAAGTTAGGTTTTCTATCTGCTGTCACTGGCTTCTACTTTCAATCAAATAGTTATGGGAAATAATATTATTCTCTGCTTGATTGACAGGATTTCTGTCTATTGTCACTGACTTCCACTTTTGATCAAATAGTCAGGGAAAATAATATTCTCTGATCGATCTTTCTTGAAGCGATATCTCCTCTGTTTGTATTTTGTTGTATTCTCATATTGTTGTAATATTATAATGGTTTCGATATTTCATTGATTATCAGAATCATATCTTCATATCGTTAAAATTCCGTTGAAAATGATCCGTTCATCAAGCCATCAATTCTCTTTTGTAGTTATGTTATGTCTCACGAGAGTCATTCTTTATCGTTGTTCGTTCGAATCATAGAATCATACGTTCATTTTGAAACAATGTCGTAACATATACCATAAAATAGTACTTGTAGTAATACCATAAACCACTGAGATGTAACATGTAACTTGCATTACTATGAAATTACATAGTTTCCTCTGAACTTCCCGTGTTGTACGAATGGGCACAGTAGACACAGTAGAGTAGTCACTAGAACCAAGTCAGATTTTTGCAAAGTATCTTATTATCAGCTGTATTTCACCTTTTTAGATATAAATAATTTTCTGTATCACGATGAAATCGATCTTGTATTTTAATTACTATTCGATCATAACACAATCGGAATTGCTAAGTGGATGTATTTTGTACATCCTACAATACTAGACAGTGTCTAGATAAAATAATCGAACTTATAAAACTTCCCGGACTCTCTGTTCCTATCATATTCCTTCAGCTTGCGTTTTTATACAACTCATTACAAAAGATTCGTCATTTTTCATGATCAATACCAATTACGTAATCACGGGAAGCAGTGCGCTAGCATTAATTTCTCAAGAAATTACTTCGCGATACCTCTCACTGTAAATCAACAAATTTATAAACTTACAAGTTGGCGAGCTTACAAACAACGTTTTTCGCAGGAAGTAAATTGCATTAAATTTCAATCCATTTCGTTAGTTTCACGAGTTGGCACACGAGTGCTCGAACGATTTCAAACAAATTATAAGAACTTATATTTATTTCTTAGGAACCAAATAGGTGAAGTATCCGCATCAATATATAAAAGACATTCTTTGATGTTTCAAGAAATATGAAGATCGATGCACAAGCGGTATTCGGTATAAAACAGCAAACGAGCGCGTAGAGGCCCCGTGATCAAATATTGTTTCACGTGATGCGCGTCCTTTCCTTCTATGCTTCGAAGATACCGAAAGGAAGGTTGGGGCGGGGGGAAGAAGAAAGGGTTATTCTTTTTCGAAAATGAATAAATCACCGTCTCGGGAAACAATCGTTGGTTATTCTTTTTTCCGGGTGAACAGATTCGGGGCCCGTCACGCGCGGTCATTAAACGTATAAAATTACAAGAAAAACGCGGACATGTCACGTCGCGGAACAAACGATCGCATCCATTATCGTCGCTCCGTCGTCGTAAACCTGGCAGCCATTGCTTCCCGGAACCGTTCTCTCGCCTCCATCGTGTATTAAAGGCAACCCAGCCGCCTATATCTAGAATATCTATTCCCACCGGGCCAGGTTTACTTTCAATTCTCAGGTGTTCGATTAATTTTCGTATCGGTGCAGCTCATCTTCGCCAAACGTTGTACATCCAGGAGAAATTTTCATTCGCCGCTGCACGGAAATACCGCCCGCGGCCATCGAGAATCCCGTCGTCCATTTCTCAACGATGGATTCTGGAATCTAGACACTTCGATTTCATTGAGAATCGATATTACACAGTGAGAAAGAAGGGGTGAGAAGTCATACCGAAATTGCACACGCTAACGCTTGAAGGCATCCTGGCACTTGTCTCCTTTCGGGAAGATGTATTGTAAAAATGAAATTATGAATGAATGAAACTACAGTGATTTTATCGTTCGTAATGTACGTGTAACGGTATGTGACACGCTGATTAAGTTGCTTTTTGAGATCACTATGCAGTGATGGAGCTGGTAGTACACATGATAAGTCACATTTTTTATTTTTCTTATTATAGGAATTTTTAAATCAATTGTCAATCAGATATTACCAAAACTGTCTTTTTTTAATTCATGAAATTCTTTTAAAAAATGTTCGCGCCAGAAATATTTATTTCTCCCGACTCTCTCGCAAGATAGCAGTTTTTTAAATTATTTATATCATAGGTATTAAATATGTCGTTAACTTTTTCCATGATACTTTGTGGGTTTGTCACAGATTGCTAAAAGACTTATATGTTTGCGCTAGATAAGTTGTTTGCTTCCCTACGTCACGTTGAGATACATCGTTTTAACATTTAAATAATATTATAATCAGAAAATTAACAAAATTATGCTTATCATACTTTTCCTGTAACCTTAATATTTTGTTTCTTGGAAAATTCTTTATCTTCGGATCCTTTAATATTCGAATCATGTGATGGAACAAAGTAAATGCATTATAAACTGATAGAAACGAAAGTGTTCTGATTATAATACAACCAGTGATATTTTAATAACAGATATATATAGTAATTAATAAAATATACATATTATTACTATGTTTCTTAATAAGCTGTTTAACATTAGTATCTGTGGAGCTCCCATAGAAATATAGCAAATGCTTCTTCTAATAACTAATTCCTCATTAATTCGAACACTTCCATAAAATTCGTACACTATCGCTTCAAATCTACCAAAATGTTTGAACGATAATATAAGTTATATTAGGTACGCGCGAAAGGAACAGCGGAAATGCGTGTTCGTGGAAGATGGAAAGTCGGAAATACAATTGCTGGCACTTATTGGGTCGGCGAAGGGAGAGATAATTTTTCAACGGGACAATGTGCATTCGACAATGCTCGAGGCTCAACCAAGGAAGCGGTTTATCGACTATGGAATTCGAGGCTTGGAGTGGCCAACAAGAAGCCCTGACCCGAATTTCGCTCGAAAATCTATGGGCCATTATCGCGCGGGGAGTTTACACGGCAAGGAACTACCGGAAACCCTAAAACAAAAAGGAATTGATGCGAGAAACTATAAATTACTGCGCAAAGCAAGAAATACAGTCGTGAAAATAAATTAAACAATAGCGATTCGAAAAGTTGCGCAGAATTGTAAAGGAATGATGGTAATTTGTTTAATTCAGGGACAATTTTGATAATTATTGGCAAATTATTATGTAAAGTTTTATAAAAACTACCACTTGTGATATAAAACGATTAACTTCATTTATATTATAGAAAAATATTATATTGATTTGAATAACTTTGTTTATATTCATGAAAAAATATAATATTATATAATAACGATTTCTTTTTTAATTACAATCGAAGAGAATAAATGAGAAATTCAAGAAGATTGGAGATAAATAATAAACATTATTAACTCTGGTATACAAATATTTATAAGGTAATTGGATTCGTAATTTGAAACAATGTTTCTTATTATATGCTTAATAGCATATGAAACTTTATACGAGGTTTCTTACAATATTTATATAGGCGAAGAAGCATATAACCAGAGTAATGGTCAATATTTGAATAGATAGAGTACACACGTTTTTTCCATAGTGCATTGACTGTCGATTATCAACTAAATAAAACGTATATCAAACTATTAACCAAAGATAATATAAATAGAAGATGTACAATATTCCATACAAATAAAAATCTGGATAAAAATTGTAATTTTAATATTAAATTAAATTTGTTATTAATTTACACGCTACGGCAATATATTGAAATTTTCTTAATCTCTTAAAGTCTTCTCAAATAAATATTTTCATAACTTAAACAATAATAGTAGAAATATTTCAAAGGAGCAAAATTATCGCTTTATTATTCCGCAACAAATCAACACGTACCATAAGTATTGGACAGGAGGAAAGATAGCGAGCGTGAATTTTTATCTGCGCGGAATGAGGATTTATAAATAGATATTTGAATGATGATATTACAATAATACAAAGACGATCTGGTGTACATAATTTCGGCAATTTTAGTTTCTGTCTTCGGCGGTTGGCCAACAGAAGAGCACACAACGTTCGAAGCAATCGGCTTGGTAAAGTTTAATCGCCGATATTTCAAACGTGTGCATCTGTACGCGCGTTCCAGAATTGTCCGAGCACGAGTAGTATCCCGGCTGTATGGTAAATATAGGTCGAGTCTTTGTACGATATATACGATGGCCGATTTTCAGACCTGATGACTCTTCCGTGGCGAAAAATTCCCGAGTTCAAAGAAACATCCGCGCCGCATTTCAGTAATATTCAACAACGACATCGTACGATTGCTCGCGTCACTCGTCTCATATTTAGTTCGTAATTTAACGAGTAAGAAGAGAGGAGAGGCTGCGCTTTTTATCGATTAATTGCGAAACACAGCACTGGAACGAGGGAATTTTTTTCAAATATCAGAATACGTGAAATTTAGGGCAAATTTTTTGTGTAAAAAATATCCCACGCAGTATGGTTTCATAAAAATATTGGACATATGAAGAAGATACCATAAGATATCTTAAGTCTGAAGACATAAAGATATCGAAATTTATATTATAAATTGAAATTATATAAATGATATTTTTGGATGAGATTTTATATCTAATGTATGTAATCTTTTATAATATGTAGGCAAATCTTTCGTACTTTTTATGTAAATGATACACTAAGTTTCATTAAGTAAGTTTTAATATTCGTTAATCTCTTCAATGGTATTATAAAAGTTAAATGACGTAAGATAATATTCAATTTATTAAATTATATACCTTAGCTGTAGCTCCATTCTATTTTCACAAAGATAGAAAAATATTATATACTATTGCGTTTTCATTTTCGTTTAATAACCACTCTTTCATTATTTACGCGTCATGCATATGTGTTACTGCAAACTTACAATAAAAACATCAATAATTAAACAGTAATGAATGGAAAATGAATGCTTCGTCATCTCTTTGGGCATAGACTCATTATGCTACACATATAAATTTTTCTTCCGAAATGAATTCCTTTTTTTGACATTCTCAGTTTCATATGTACGCCCTGCTTTTCAAATAAAATACGGATTGTATCCATACAGAAATGTGTGATGTACGTAAACTGTATCCGCTATCCACCCACCAACTGTCTGCTCATCAAGAATCCGCGAAGTTATCCAATATGTCATCACACTTGCTCATCACGCAGGATTTCCTTCTGGAGGAACGCCTAGCTTCTACCATTACCATTACCAGCCCGCTATTAATACAAATGTGATTAAGTTCTCAACATGACGTAAAAGCAAATAGCGTTCCAAAAATATCTCAAACTACTGAAAAAAAATTTATAAAATTTGGAACCAGTTAATAAAAATGACAATATATAAACAATTACAATAATATTCCAAAATCTCTATATGATAAATCATAAATATTTTTTAGAACTGTTTACCATTTTCTAGCTGACGTAAACACGAAGTATTAAAATATCTCCCTTATGTTAAAATTGAAGAAATAATTGTAGCACGAACTTCTGAAACATATTCAGTGTTATTTTCAAACCGTACATTCTGAAATTCTTTTTGTAGTACTATATTTAACAACTTGCTTGAATTTTTCTCCATATTGTAAAGTTTTCTAATATTTCTTCAAATTCATTAGATTTCCCTATATGTTCCAATACTCCTAACCAGAAGTGTACAAGTCTTCCCGATCAAATTATTCGTAGTGTCGTTTTGACCTCTCACATGATTTCATCGTTCCATCGAAGCTCACGGTATCGTCGATGCAACCCACCGATCCATCAATTCTTAAAATATCCTCGCGACGATGCACCGTGGTGGTCGAAACGGTGACAGGTCTGGCGGTGTTGATCCAACCGAAACCAACTTGGAAGAGGAAAGACCTCGATAATGGCGACTTGGTTATTCAATCGAGGGGAAGAAAAGAAACACGTTATCCAGGCAACACAAGCGTGATTTCCCCTGAGCTAGAGACGAAAAATTACGAATACATGTAACTCGGCATCAGCGTGTAACGTGCCGTTTGCCCTGATACCGAAAGAGGCATTCCGGGCCATTGGTCACGACAACGCTTAAGCGACATTCTATCTTTCTCTCCTCCCACCTCCTCGCCGATGTGTTTCATCGTGGCGCTTTATGCTGCAAAGCGAACAAACTCCGGAGACTCCTTCGCTTTTCTTCGTCTTCGAACTTCCTCGTGGTTGCCTCCACTTCTCTTCTCTCTTTCTTTCTTTCACTTTTTCTTCGTTCTCGCCCTTTTTCGGATGTTTCTTTCCTTTCCTTCCTCCGCTGTTTCTCCTGTATTTTCTACTCTCGTTCCAGTCACCGAGCCCGACTTCAAAGCTCCCTCGACCTTTTCGTAATAAGACGTCGTCTGTTTGCAGTAGATACTGCGCGATAAAGACGCTGTTTCTTTGCCCTCTTCATTGTTTCTACCGTTTTTTAGTTGTTTTGCAGCCTTGCGAAAGGCGAAATGAACGAGAAACGAACGAGCCACCCCTCCGGGGATAGATAGATCAGTTACGAATCCGCCATTTCGGGTCACGGTAATATAAGCTGCTATTTTCTCAGTATATGAAGCATCCTGAAACTGTTACTAAAACGATTTAATAGAGAATTGCACGACGAAATTGTTGTTTGCAAGAGATGAAGAAATATTTGACGTAATATGTGAAAGGAGTATAATTGGTCGAGAGTTTGAGTTTGATAAATAGTTTTGTTTTCTAGGAGCAAACTGTGAGTGTACATATCATTTAAATCATACTTCTTCCCTTTTTATTACTAAATATAAATACACACATGTATACATAGAGTGTACTGTACATATGTATAAAGTATAAGATACGAGGCGCGTATCAGATAGGAATCAATAGTATTGGAGGTTAGACGTAAGATTTTATTAATTTATGCAGTTGCTAATAGTTTAACGAAATGGTCTATATCTTTATCATATATCGTTATAGAAATGGGTTTATTACAGAGAATTTAAAATTTATTTTATGTACGTATAACAATGCAGTGTTAGTGGATAAGTTGGGATAAGTGGTACATTGTAGGTAGTTTAAGAGAACAGAGCTATCGGTGATGAGAATCGATCGCCTGTAGTTGTCTGTTTAGCTTTAAGGTCAGCAGGCGATGACGATAACTGGTGGCCACGTGCAGTTCTTGTGAGGTACATAGGCTTAGACCAAAAGGGATATGTGTGTGTGCTTGCAACGACTGAAAGCGAACAGACCAACGAGTGTAAGCGAACAGACCAGCGAATGTGAGCGAACGTCTCTTTTTACCTAGTAATAAAATAATAGTTCAAACTCCCGTGATAGTCATCTGCTCTATCATCCCTACAATAATTATTATAGAAACTAAATCGATGTTATAAAAGATATGTTTTCTTAATTGTATCACTATGAAGTTCCATTTTATTAAAAGCGGATATATTTTAATTAAGTAATAAATAATCGTAATTAATAATAACAAATAAAAAGTCTCCTAGTAAATTAATTTATTCCTGGAAACCAGGCGTTTCAAATTTAATTGAAACAAATATACAATAATTAATTTTCTTTCAGAATTTAGAGATGTGTGACATTAACGTTACAGTATAATCAAGTATTCTCATTAGCAAGCAAACGTATTGATCTAGGAGTATGCATTTCGTGTCGAAGTGCTCATTTACGACAGATTCAGTTTCCATGTTTCACTAAAACCAGTGCGTAACGTTTCACGTGGTTCCTTTGCTAATACGCAATAGGAGATAATACTATAAATTAGCAATCTGTAGTACGTATTTCTTAACGCTTCGTGCTTGATCATATTAATCAAAGATACTGCAATCATTTTCAATACTATTTGTATTGTTGATTGTAGAAACAATAGAATAATTTACAAAACATTTTTATATTCGTACGTACATAATTTCTTAATTTTGAATCAATTAAATTATCTGATCAGGAAAATTTCTTTGTAAATTCTTTTAATGAACCCAAATCTTCTTATTCATAATCAAAATTCTGCTTATTTCTAACGATATTTGATTTCAGGTACAATCTTAAGTTCTCTTATGTCGTTTAGCCTCGATAACGATAGCGATAAATTTGATATATGAATACAACCTCATTTCCAACGTCATTCCCAACTCATTGCCAGTAGTAGGTTTGCTAAACACGAGACATCTCTTTATGCAACATGTTAATATCATACAAATAACATAAGGTTTCATAATATATATATATATGTATACAGTATAACTTTCTTCATTTACAATTCACGTCCGATTAAGTCTTTACATGTCACGTATGAATAGCAAATGTTTAACAATGTGTAGAACAGATCAAGTAACTGTAATTTTCAGCTCGTATATGGTGTTTCTAGAGATACAGAGAAAACTTCCGGTACGGTCCAAATTTACGTGACGTTAGTACGCATTATATGTATTACGTATGTAATATAATTTAAGTTATGTTATCATACTCGTTTAACAATTCTTTTATTGTTTATATCACGTAGCTTAATTTCTATTTTCGTTTCAATTGAAATACCCTATAAGCGTATGGCTAGGAAAAGTGTAAACTAGTCCATATCCATATTTTATTTTCCAACGAAACATTTTTTCCTCAGATTCTGGATTTCGTTTTCATTGTATCAAATTCTTGAGTTCATATGAAAGTACTAAGAGATGATACGAAATTTAATACACTTGGGACTAATTACTTATCATATAAATGCTATAATAAATACAAAAATGCGCCAATAGCTTTTATATCCATTCTATATACGATTAAACACGGTGTTTCATGTGAAATACTAAGCGGACGTCAGATTCCTTGAGATTGCTAGACAGGAGTGTTCTGCAGCGCGATCTCAAACACTGGCATGGTCTTTCGCGCAATTAGTCGCGCCGCCGTGCATTAACGTCTAGATTTATGGAAGCAATTAATGCGCTTCTGCGCGAATTATAGCGGCCCATTTGACGTTTGATTACCGGCATGGTAACATTTCAATGAAACCCAAAACGCGGACTAACGCATAAACCGTCACCAAAAGTTCCACTCTGGATGGGTTCACCGAGGTTAGTTTGATCGACTACGCATAGCTCGTTATGTGTGGTATCACGAAATTATGGAGACAATAAAATTAACCATCACACAGGGAGCTATTCAACACTCCAATGGTGTACAACCTGAACAAATAGACACTCGAGATTTAAGTAAAGTTTCACGTTTTACATTGATATAAATTAATTAACAAACTAATTCCTGCCGGGTTTAGCTTAGTAGTTGTTTAGCAGTAGCTGCAATTTTCAACTTTTAGGTTCGAAAACCTTGGAATTCGATTCAATTAATGGAAGAATTCACAATTTAGTGAAATTGAATGAAAAGAGAGAAAGAGAGAATTTTCTCTCTTAAGAGACTCTTTCTGGAATTGATACGTTATAGAACAATTGAATTGAAAGAACGTTAGAAATTACAAAGAAAAAGAGCAGAAATAATATGATTAAAAAATGAGCATCTGTGAAATGTTCGAAATAAATGTTTTTATTTAAGAGGATAATTAAACT
Source organism: Bombus vosnesenskii (assembly GCF_011952255.1). Classification (NCBI taxonomy): domain Eukaryota; kingdom Metazoa; phylum Arthropoda; class Insecta; order Hymenoptera; family Apidae; genus Bombus; species Bombus vosnesenskii. The sequence goes on from NW_022882923.1 coordinate 2,314,317, forward strand.
GTAGATATATAAACTGATCGCATACTTATCGAATCGAATACCTACGTTGTGTCTGATTATTCACGTTTGATATTACTGAAGTCTATCTGATACGTCTTAATTTATATCTCGAAACAAATTTTAAAATGCCTTTCGAATATATTACTTTATTAAAAATAGATGGAACATTTGAAATCCATAAATTCTGTTTCACAACAATAATTCCGATTCACTAATTATATTTGTGTATTCTGTTTCGATCCCATATTTACTACGCGATACTATATCTCACTGTTGTCATATTATTTCTGAAGCTTCATTTGCGAACAAGTAACTTACTACGATGTTACCTTTATGTTACCTTATAGAAAAGAAAGTATGTATTCCGATACTTTGAATGGCATGCACGTCCATTTACAAAGAAATTCCAACGTATCGGGACAGGAGTGTTCTTAACAGGATAACGACCGCCTAAAGCATCAGAGTTTCGAAACAGCGTGCGCAAGGAAATCGTAACGAAAGTAATGGAAACTGTATGATTATGCTGACATGAACATCGCCATCTTATTTGTATGCGGCAAGGGAACTACCGTAACGTGTGCTATACGTGTAACGACAGTCATACTTAGAATTTTGGGTGTAATGTAATTTTAGAACAACATTACCTAACAAGGATCTTAATTATCTTCCATACAGCGCTATCGATGTGTTAAAATAGTTATCATGCATCGTATATACGTACGACTTCACTATTTTCAAGTATCAAGTATACGGAACAGCTGTTTTTATAGGGAAATTATGGATGAGACGTATTTTAAAGATATAACGAAAAACTAACAGTTCAATTAAAGTATTTATTTCGTTAATCGAGCAAAAGGAATCTTATGGGAGATTTTACTTTCTGTCGAGATAGGCTCATTGTATTGTAACATGACAACTATATATATTAGGTTAGTTTCTTTCGTTTCATAAGATGATAATAGATGAACAACAATTTCTGTTTTATATTATTTTGTTGAATTAGGTATGATCCGTTTCGTTATATTTCTATTATTATGTTCATGCATAATTCAATAAACTAATATAAAACAAAAAACATTGTGCATCTATTATTTCCTTATAAAACGAAAGAAACTTTTCGAACAATCTAATCCTACTTTATAATTGTATAATCTTTTGTAGCTTGTTAAGCAAAATCATTGGAAGCTTTCTTACTAAACAGAGAAGCTTTCTGAAAATAAACTGTGTAAGTCTATGGCAAGTATATATTTTTTAGTCGAATAGTTTAAGTAATATAAAATTTATAAAGCTCATTTTGCAAATTTTATAATAAAAATAAAAACAGCGAACGTAACCAGTATCTAAAACCTAAAAAGTTACTAAATTATTCAACTCACTATTTTGTCTTATGTTGCCTCTTTTCAGAAAGCTCCTCAATTATTTTCGATGCGATACACCAAAAATTTTTGCATTAACGACCATTCTATTAACAAACATTTAAACCGCTACTTCGATGACGACATCTTTGTTACAATACTTAATGCCCCATTGTACTCTATTTTATCTCGGTTACGTAATACTTATGCCGAGTTTAAAAAATTATTCCCCGTAGAATGTGCGTGTTATCGCGAAGGAGACTAGAAGGCGAGATAATTAGCGACTAGCTAGTCACGTTCAACGTTAAAGTGGAGGACGCTTAAGTCGTTTAAATAAAAAGTCTCTCAGAGCCTTCTGACTAATTGACTTCAACGACAAGCGTTTCACGTGCGCTCGATTAAACTACTTTTTTAAGCCAACTCCGTGTAATTATTGTCGAAGGCGATCGTTGGAATGAATCGTTTGTAGCAACGTATAACGACGCTGAGATCCGATCCCGACAATATCGATTTCATTCTTTCACCGGTGAATTAATAGATTACTTAAACTACATCTGCGAAGTATTGTATATTTTCTAATTTGTTTTGAACCTTACCAATATAATCATGATAGATCTCATCGCAATGCTGACGAGATATCTAAATGTTTCGTATAAAACGTATAATACGTGGAAAGTGTCTGCGTTCGAATAGTTTTATGAGTCACTATATATAGAATACCTCGAATGGAACTCTTTGATCTAAGTTGATAATTATTCATGGAAACAATAGTTAAAATATTATGTCACCGAATGATACATCATCTTATAAACAATGCATATAAAATAATTACGAAATTTTTAAGTATTAACTATTTGGAAGATAGATAAAAGTGCATTCTTGATAACGCATTTTGATTTAAGTCGATATCTCAATTGGTTCGGAAGATATAGTGGCAGAAAGACTAGAAAGTATAATAGACGTATCTCAATCCGTAGAATTATGAATGGCAGCCTGGAACGATATGACCTACATTTTTTCCAGGAAATGCGTACGCGCAGTAGTAGTAACGGTAAAGAACGTAGACGCTGTCTGTCACTGACCAGCGCACTATTAACCAGGTTGTGATTGGTCAGCAACGTGCGGAAGTGAGAGATCCGAGCGTTCGAAAGAGATAGCGATAGAGAATTATTGAAAAATGCCATTCTCTTTAAACGATGATATCTCAGGAACGAGAAGTCGGATGGAAATGAAATGGGAAGCATTTTGCAGGGGAAGAATTACTCTTTCAGGCGGCTTCAACTGAATTTGAAGATTTTCATTAGTTTTTCAAAAATAATTGTTTACACTTTTAGCAGTTTTAATAGGCATTACTCCGTTATTTAAGGTTTAATGGAATAAATGTGTACATTTTTTGGATAATTTTGTTTATAATGGTGTTGGTAACAGTTTCGATGTTGATTATAACGCAAAAACACGTGTGTTTGCAACATTTCGAGTAAAAAAACAAGAGAGCAATAATTGAGACTGGATGAGAATTGATTCTGACTTTAAATGTAAATTTGTTCAATCTTGGGGTATTAGAACGATTGAAACACGTGTTACCAGCCACGTTTTAGAAGTTCATACACATATATTATATAGATTTTATCAACTGTTCTATATAAACATCGAACTCGAACGATGCAGGTGCACAAACTCACGAAAGTATTACAACCCTTGTAGACACTTTATGAATATATTATGTGCGTTATACGAAACATTTTGGAATTTCATTAGCACTGTTATGAGACTCGGCTATCATAATTATATTCCTAAAGTTTGAAACAAATCTGAAAATATATATAGTAGTTACAAGATGTGTAGTACAAGTAGGTATATATTCCACAGAGATTACAAAAGTATTTAAGTAGTCAAGTATTCAGTATATTAAGAAATGTTAATATTCAGTGAAGCTATATTTAACACTTATTATACGTTTAAGATGGCTATATATCTTGCATACTAATTTTTTATTACACATATCTTTGTAATAAATATTTTGTTATTTACACACAAATTCTTAAATCGGTTTCAAATTTTCCTAATACCCATAACTTTATATTTATAACACACAATACACGCATAAAAATTTTGCACGGTAAATGTTTATATACTTTTATGAGCTTCTTATGACATGAGTTTATGTTCTTCGATCATAACATTGAAGATAAAACAAAAATGTCAAGCTTCTTATCAAATTATATGAGTTGGTTAAATACTTAAGGACGATAGTGTAACTCAAGGAACCAAATTAACATGAAGGCTCGAGGCTTAACTTGTCGAGATCCAAAGAAGGAATTTTGAAAACTGGAAGCGCCAGCTGTGCAGTTTCTTAGCAACGATGCCCATCGACGGGATTACGCTTCTCCCTGGGACGAAAAACTGGTATTAGCCTGTCATCCGTGACTCGTAGTAAATTCCAGTTACTGCTGAGTTCAAGAAACTTGAGGAATTGCGACTTTTAAGTTACTTCCACGGAAAAATCGGAACCTTCCCAGCGTTGAAAATTCCTGCCTCAAATTTATCTTCGCGATGTTAGAATCGCGCTGAATGGCACGGTGAAGTAATAAAATTTCCATTATTCGATTTTGTCGCTCGAGCTTTCCGCCACTTGACAATAGCTCGCCTTTCAGCTGCGAGCTTCCAGTAACAACGACCGATCGACGTTTTCAGAAACGTGTTTCATTCTCGATGAATTCGAGACCCGATCGAATGTAAAATATGTTTCTACTTGGAATGTTGATCGTATCGTTCTGTAAAAATATTTCTTTTATTGCACTTTGACTTTTATGGAATCTCGTGTAAGAAGTGCTGCAGAATTTTTAATACGCTATATTACGTTATAGTCAGAAGGGATTATAGTATCATAAAGTTACAAAAGTACATTTTTTCGTATTAACATAGAAATAGACGTAGTTCGTCTGTAAAGTGTAGTAGATTTATAACAATAGGAACATATTCTGTGTCTCGGTTTTCAATGAAAATGAAGGCCAGAGAGACTGAAGCAAGTACTTTATCAATGATGTATCTTTCTTACGTCATGAAAATTTTGTTGATATCTCTAAATTATTGTCTAACGAGTTTTAATTCTTAATGAATCAATTTATGTAAAATACTTTATCGCAGTCGAACTTACGTTACAATCAGAATTGCAGTCCACCGTGCGAAAATTGACTTTGGAATATAAAATGAACATTTTATGTATGTCATAATATTATAAATGTAAAATGAACAGTATGCCAGAAAATGTCTTAAAATGTTTAACAATCTGATAAAATACTCATGTTACAGTATTTTGACATAACGTATCATCTTTCATTAACATCAAGAAATTTTAATTTTATCATCTTTATTCTTCGTTTTTGAAAATAAAGTTATTATATATTTACCATAAAAATATACAATCTAAAAATGTTTGATCCGTCTATTTTCTCAAATTATTTCAACCTCGACCAATTTCCACCCATATCAAATATAACAATCCCAATATCTTTATATTATCATCAGCAATCAAAGAAAATTGCTTCGTCATTGATGAATTAGTCATCGTGAAACGCTTGTGCCATGTCACAGTTACGTCATTAAGATTCAGGAATAACATAGATTCACGATCCAGAGCCCTTTCTTCGTCGTGAAGCAATTCCATTGGACGATGCGCCCGAAGCTATGGATGGTATTAGTGCGTGACACTCAACCCCTTGTAGACCCTAGCATTTCGGCCAGGCGTAAAGCTACCTGACAACAACTAAGCTAGCCCATAAACTCATCAACCATTTGAATTGATTGTACGGTATCAGGTTCAATTTACTAGTAGATCTAGTTCGTGTATCTTTCCAATGAGAATGGATACGTATTCTATTTCATTCAAAAATTTACATGAAAAACATAACGCTGTTAAATACCTGCGATAATGTATAAATTATTTGAAAAGAAACTGATAACTCTATTCAAAAAATTATTGAATTCTAGGACTGATTACTGTTATGAATTTGGGATAACGAAGCTAATTATTCGTTGCGAAACTGGAACCTTCCAGACATCCAAAGCAAACGTGGATTTTTGAAAACCTAACAGAACATAATTGAAACGAAGGAGGCGATAAAGTTGTACTCTCAAATATCCAAAATTCCCAATAAATCGCAGTTCGATAAAGCACCTGCGAACATAACGATAAAATTAGAGACAACCTAAATAAATTAACCAAGCCTCAACAAACTAAGTAAGCCTGATCGATACCAGGCTATAACAATCAGGAAAACCTAATCGAAGAAAAGACCGTGCGACAAATCGAACAAGGACCTAAATGCGACGAGCATCGAGATTTCGTGAAAGGGGCGTAACGAAAGAAGAAGATAAAAGGAGCTTCGCTACAAAATCGACGTAGAAAAGATCCAAAACGATAGGTGATGGGTTTTCAGACAGACAAAAAGAGAAAGAGAGAGAGAGAGTAAGAGATAGAGAGAAAGAGATAATACACGAGGCGAGGGAAAAGTCCGGATGCGTATCTCTCCCTCTCTGGTGGAGGACCTTGCCGTAGAAACAATAGGATCCATCTGCATCTATGAGCGTCCGCTCCATCATGCGCCGCGAGTCCGTGGTAATTTGACGCTGAGTGATCGTGCTTGTCTATCGCCAATTTAGTAAGTGGCCATCCCCCGATCTTCTCATCCCTGGTTTCTCATTCCTCGTTCTACCCTTTCTTTCGGCTGCATCGTTCGGCTGGCGTATCTGTCGATAGATCCCGCCTATAATAGCAGTCGTCGGTGTAAAGACCTGGGCGCAAGCAGAATGCAGCCGTCCGGTGATCGCAGAGGTGCACGTCGGTTTTCTCCCGCATTATTGGCCAATAACCTCGCGGTATCGATAAACGCGCGAATATATACAGCCTATATCGTCTCGCACTCGGCTTACACGTGCACACACGAGGCGCGCGTCGGATGCACCGGTGGCAACAACGACGATACCATCCCCGTTAGTTGTGCGAGCGTACGTCAAACGAAACGATCTTTCCCCTTTCCCCATTCACCGTGTATAAACGGTGTACCGAAAATTTGCGATGATCTCTCGTGCAAAAGTAAGTCGAAAATGTGGAATATGGTTCTTTCATTTGAAACTTCGCTTTCAAGAAAGATAAGTTCGGAAATTTGTCGAGTACACGTGTACCGAGATAATTCCAGACAAACATGTCAAAACGCTATTTTCGCGAAAACGAGACCTTACACGAAAAGATTTTTTACTTATTTTTGTATGTAGAATAACTTCCTATCTATAATGTTAATCAGAAATTAGCTTATACAGTAGCCATTAATATAGTAGCTATTATGTAGTAGCTTACGAAACCAGTCGAGCACTTACACAGATTTTCTAGAATGTAAACTTTTCACCTACATTCATATGACCTTGTTTCGTCATTAGGAAATGTAAAATATGATACTGTGTAAAGTTGTAAAGACGATCAGCGTTACTATATGGTTTTATTTATATATGCGACGCTATAGGTTAAAATGCGTGCACATTGTTATAATCCTATCTGCTGTGTCAGAAATAACCATTCAGACCCGCATTCTATTACCTAGTTAACTTCTCAGCTCTCCATTATACCAAAGTTAAATCACCTATTTCTGGAACACCCTATACGTATGTTTATCCCTCTCTATCTCTCTGCCACCATTCCGCTCGAGCCAAGCCCGCACGTCGGCGCGAATTAAACTTAACCACAATTAGCAGGCCTGCTGCTTCGTTTAGCTACATATAACCGCGTGTAAATTGTAATAGGCTACCCCCAAACGCCGCCCCTCCCTGCCGAACCGAAAGGTACAGAGGTTACGTGTGCTCTCCTGGCAGGTTCTATGAACGGTTGGAGGTACCGGTAGACGCACACGGGGCTGTGCATAGAGCTCGTGGCCTAACGCACGAGACCGTGTGTCGGATCACGAACGTTGAATACGAGATCAGGTGGTTGCGATTCCATCGATCCACACACGGTCACCGGAGCTTAATCAGCAGGGGAAAGCCGAGCCGTGAAGCTGGCGTACGGTAACCCAAAGGGTCCCAATTTCTGCCAGATTACACAAATCCTGAGCAGTTTTCCGCGCGCGTCAAGGACTCGCGTTCCTTTGTTACAAAACGGTGACACAAGTTATCGGAGAAAGTCTGTTGCGGGGACGTTTTTTAACAAGCCCCGTTCAAAGTAATTCCGCAAAGAAAATTGGCTATTTTTTTTCTTTTTTTTTTTTTTTGTCAAAGGTCGATGGGCTAAGTAGATCACAGGGGTAATCTGGTTAGGCAGCCGGGACCAGGCAATGTCCAGAGCCTCTGTATCAGATTTAAAATAACGAGTTAATGTTTGATGGCTTAAATTCTGCTCTTAATAGTAAGGTTTTACAGATTATTTTTTCTTTTCGTTAGTCAAGATGATTATTTTGAAAGTAGAACTGTTTTAAGATAATACATTCATGGAGAATTTGTTTCAATTCTTTGTCGATAATCGTACGCGAAATGAAAATGTGACATTTACAATGCTTCAGATTACAAGAAATATATCTTCAAATCTATGTTATATATACATTATAATTAATTATATATAAAATTGTATTTAAGCATACATCTATGTTTATATATTTAAGTCTATATTATGGGGAGAATATAGAAATATATTTCCATGAGATAATTACAATGGTTATAAAAAATTTCATACATCGTGCTGGTATATTTTCTTGTGACGAAGTTATCAATTTGAGATATAAAGGACTCAATCTCTTTATTTTCGGATGAGATCATAAATGTTCTTTTTATCTTTAAAATATTGTTTTAATTAAAAAATCTTTCATCAAACATGAATCGTATTAATTATCCGATTTATGGAAGATTAATGGTTTACGTGAAACGATATACTGCATCTGCAGCGTTTTTTAATGAAATTATCAGCCAAATTAACCGGTGCGACGGTAAATATCCATTTGCAAACATACTTCACTATCAAGTGTGGGTGATATTTATGGAGCAGTACTCGTTTTGTATGAATCTCGTTTTTCCTTTTGCAAGGTGATGGATCGACTTGATAGCTGACGCGCTACCGTTGCGGGAATAATAGTGTAACGTATTAGAAGAAGTATTGGTTCATCGCAGCACAGGAAATTTATTGGCGATGAAATTAGAAGCTCTTACATGTCATCGACACAAGTAATTTGCACGAAATAAACCAATAAATGCTTTGTCACTTTGTGTTAATTAATCATCTGTCATTAGTTTGCGTTAAATATTATATATGAAATATTAAACTAAATCAAATATTTAAACTTCATGCTTGTGTATGAAATATTATTGAATCATTTAATCCCGTATTATGCTTCATGGGAATAAATTGTAATATGTATCATGAAAAATATTCGAAATGTTTGAGAGAAGAAACTATAAAAAAATATTACATTTATGAGCTTCCTTGTTAGTATTAAAGAATTTAGTATTAAAGATGTGTTTTATATAGGTCACCAGGATATTACTAATGAATTATTTACTGACAGTACTATTTTTAAAGCAGACTCTGTTGAAATTACTCTTGAGAAGAATGAATATGAAATTTCAACATACAGAACTAGGTTAAACAAATATAAAATTGTTAATAATTTAGACATTTTGTTATTTTCATTGCGTTTCCTGTTTTGCGAATGCTTATCCAAATAATCGGTTGTAAAGTTGTGAGAAAATTAGAAAAATAAAATCTTGCGTATCTTCTTTATTAATATTCAACGGATTTTATTCAAAAACATATTCCCAACTCTTTATTTTAATGCCATATATAGAGTTTCTGAAAACAGTCAAATGATTAAAGAAAAAATTGCACGAAGAATGAAAGATATTAAAAAAAAATATTTTTTTTATTTATATGACCATCTATAATATTACACAAATTTTTGTGTATTTCAAAATATTCTTCACGAAAAACCACGTAAACTTGTACACGACTTTGCTATTTTTCTGCATTCTCGTATCGATGGCTGATGTCACCTCCTAAACATAAACTTCTTCCAATAAAAAGAAATATGTCGAATATCATCAGAGATTCTCTAACTTTATGCGACGTATCAAGTTTCGAAAGTTTGAAAATCCGCGTATATCATTTGAAATATATCGTGTATCTTTCTCAAAAATGTCGAACAGACGTATACGTAAATCAACTTATTACCAAATAACCGTACAACGTGACGATTTCCAATCTACGCTGATCTACACGACACCTGTATTACGAACTATGCTGATGGCAACTGAATGTACACCGGGTATCTAATTTCCGTTCTACATTCACGGATGGTGGTAATAATTTTCACGAGATACCTACGTTGCGCGGAACGTCCAGCGGTTTGCAGAGATTTGCAAAACAACAGTTGCACGCCGCCGCGTGATGTTGTACTTTATACGAGATGTACGTAAATATTCAATGTTGATTGTCAACATTTATCATTAAATACTGAAACATTATGTGCGCTAGTATAACAGAATTATTTATGCGCCGATTAAATTACTATATGTAACTCGCTTTTCAAATCAATCGATCGTGATTTCTGTAGCTATATCAATTTAAGTATACTAATCCTTGATGTTGTAATTCATGTACTGTCATTCGTGACGTTGAAGTTTAAACAAGCACATAGACATATTAAACTAAATAATATTCGTATCGAATATTATATTTGGAAATATTTATACTGTATTAAAAAGTTGTATTTTATCATTTATTGATAGTTAACAGGCACACATTTTTTCTGACATTTTTGTAAAGAAGATATAACGCGTTAATATTTAAAGTCAATTTTATAGACAACAAATACAGTTATCGTTTACTTTATTGATAACTTATGTACGCAATATCGGATGTGGAAGGTTTAAATACGAGGGTAGTAATTTTTACCAGTTCATAAAATCAGTCAATCCTAATATTTAAAATCTAAACTTCATCTTTTATAAATACAAAATTAAAATCGATAGATACAAATACAAAATTACAAAATAGATACAAATCAATTTCAGTCAGATTTGTTACAGTTCTTACGGATGTAAGTATGATATATTTGATCTTTGAATGAGTATTTGCGGAATATAACGCTGCGTAAAGTAAGAAACCATAAATAAAAGAATTATTACGTTCAAGAGATTAAAAATCCATATTTGCATGATGAAAGCTGTAAAACATTCTAATCCTGTCAAACTGTAATTTACATTAATCTACATGACATACTGATCTACTATCACATCAAAAAAGATATGTGCCTTCTACCCCCTTTCACAGCATCCAACAATTTCAATTAAAACGTATCGTTCAAACAAAACCCAAACACCAACAGCTTGGCCTCTCAACAGTTGAAAACTTTGCAATTATCTACTGTACAACCATCTACTGGAACCTCGATATGCAAATCGACAGGTCGAACGTTTGTTCATCGCGTGCCAGACCGTTTGACCCTGGTCAGCCGAAAATTCGAAGAAACCTCATCAGTGACAAATTGAAGAACAGAATCAAAGGGAGCGCCGGGCCTTGATTGGAGCCGCGAGTACGCCCACCTTCTGTGTCCGAATGACAGGACCGGCAAGCAAACAACGTGATTACATTGTCCGTGCCTAGGAACGTTGAAATTCGATGTTCGAACGTGTGTACGCGTGCACGCGTGCCGGATATAGGGGATGACCGAGCATTGCCGGTGTATCCGATGGGATTGATCCTCGCATCCAACTGTCAAAAGTTCGCCGAAGATGTTGCGTCGCGAATCCTCACGTGTGTAGTTCGATATTCTTTTTAAAATAGCAACATAAATTATACGACTAGTAAAGTATACGGTAGCTCACGAAAGTATCCGAACATTTATAGAAACATTATGCTAAAAGACTTGTAGAAGATGATACTATCTACGTATAATACACACAATATATATTGTACATAAAAGTTTTCGCTGGGAAGTGTTCAAATATTCCTACAAACTACTTTAGATTAATTAAATTTTCATAGAATTAGAACATAAATTTTTCAAGACACTGCTTGAACATAATAATCTTGTTTAATTGCTTTGAACGTAATAATTCTTTTATTTAAGAATTGCCTATTTTTGTGTGTGAAATTTCATTTCTATCTATTTCAACCAATTCCTTGCTTCTTATATCTTTTCTTCGTGAACGCGAGGTACGCTATATCTTCTCATTCGTTCGTTAAATATATCAAAAGCTGGTAGTGCTTCATAATATACAAGTTAGATTAATCTGTGCAAATTCCCAGACTGAATTTGGAGATGTTGAAGCTTAGATCGTTCCAATAATATTTCATTTTTGTAAAGTAAAAATGTATGTAGAAAATTGAAAATTCAGAAACAGCAAAGAAATCACGCGCTCATCACAACTTCGACTTAAAACAATTGCCAACAGAAAATATGTTCAAATCTTCGTCATCTGGTCGTAGGTTACGGCTTGGCTCTAATCTTTCATTATCTTCAGGATGAAGACTTTATTAACATCGTTCGTATAGACTCCGGTGAGTGTGTTTCGCCGGTTGACGAAAGACTGCGTTCGTATACTCGTATATCGGGCGAGGGCGTATTTGTGAGAGAGTAGTGACGGTCGCGGGCGTGTTATTCGAGGAGGACATCTCGAGTTTCAGTGGAGAACAAACGGCACGTCGTGTACACGTCTACCGACGACCCTATAGAGATTGCGAGACCGTTCTTGAGACTTAATGAATGAGACTTCGTGAGAAAGGAAGGACGTATAGGAGGTGAAAGCCGGCCGAAGAGAGAGGGTTGCGCAGGAGGAAGAGAGATGGACAACAAGGGAATATAAAGGAAAGACAGAGAGCGAGAAAGAAGAGTCGATGGGTTAGTTTGGATGGTTAAAGCCAGGTCGTTACCCGATTTCTCTGCTCTCTTCCTCCCGCTACAAACAGTACAAACTTTTGCCGTGGATGGATTCGATGACACCGCAAAGAGGCGTACGTAACTGGCTGTGCATTCTAAGCTTAAGAAAAAAGCAAGAGAAGAGAAACAAGGGAAGAATCACTGGCGGGGAAGAAAGAGAAGATGGGGAAACTGGTCCCTTCGTCAACCTCGATTTTTCCTGCTAAGGATGTCTCTCCGCTCGGTCGGCTTCGCCCATAAAGTCGTGACGAGGTTCTCGTTGGATTAGCCTCGACACCCTTTTCTCTCCCCGTCGGTGCGCTGCTCTGCAATTTGTATCGCGGAGACGAAGGAGTCCACGGAACAGTGGAAGCGAGAGAGGAAGACACAGTCGGGGTTTTAATCTGCATTGGATTATACCCTCAAAGGACGATGCATTTCATTATGTCGAAGCCACGCGGGAAAGTGGGCGCTTGTTTGTGCATGCCACTGTACCCCCAGACTCCAAGACTATATGCGGAGAATAAAGAACATTCATCGTGGCTGAGTAAAATCCCTTTGCGTTATCACTTTAGACACCCGTCTATTTACCATAGAGAATGAAAGTAGTGTCGAAATGCTATAATCTTTTTCATACCTTCGCACGCGGCTGAGTCGTAAATCACGGGAATTCATTTCGACGTTTTCACGCGGCCGCGACTTTCTTCTCTTTTTCAACCGTTCTTTTTTGTTGGCGAATGGCGAGCGGAGAGCTCGACGGTTCCGACCCTGATTTTCGTTTGATCAATAAAAAATTGGAGGGCAAACCGGCTGTTACGAGTAACGCCCGTGTGAAGGCTCGTTACAAAATCGTAGGGTTCGATCGTATGAGGATGAGACTTTTGTACGGCTCGGTACTTCGTTATTTCTACGAGATGAATGTGTATAATGTCCCATTGTATTTTATTGTAAGCATATCTTTTAATAAATACGCAAAGGAATCATGCAATTACATTAAAGTATTTTTCTAAAAAAAGAACAGTTCTTCTGGCTTTCGAAATGCTGGAAGTTTTATACGTCAATATTTTGATGATTGATTCGCCAAAGATTTTCATGCATGTTTAAAAAAGTTGCAAGTATGCTTCAAATATTTCAACTCAAGCTTTTCAGGACTTTGCATACATTTTGGATGGAAAGATAATGAAGTCATTATAGAGATCTGCATGTTATTGTATGTTGTATATTTTTTGTTTTACCCAATTTTCTCAAAAAAACTTGCTTTGAAAAGCTTTGTTTGAATATAAAACTCGCATTTTTTGCTCAACTGAAATTCAATCTGTCCAGTTTTGTAATGAGACTGTGTAAAATATAAGCATAATATTTAAAAGCTTTTCCAGATGGTCAAAATTTTACTCCTACTACTACTTTATTACAGCTTGAATGTCATTTTAATTAGTGACAAATATGTTTCATGCTTTTGCATTATATAGTTTCCATTATATTTACATATTTTCCTCCCACGGTGCATCTAGGCACTTCATTAAAAAAGGGACAATATTCCGGCGAAATAAATGTACGAACAAGGAACAGTGGGATTAAATATATGAGTCGCAAAGAGAAGGGAATGAGAAAAATAGCCATAGATAAGAAAACTTCCACCCATATTTGTTACGTATATGTGATAAAAGCTGAAATATGTAGGGGATCTACACGAGTTTCATTTATATAATTCATAGTTAGAAAAATGAACTTACATAATGGAAATTGTTTTTTTAGACGGCAATAATTTAGATTATAATAACTGACAATTATTAGAAGATATTTTCAAGCATATTTCATGAAAATTTTTGTGAAAATCCAATGCTTTCATTGCTATAAAGACTATCTTGGACTATTTGGTCTTAAAAATCTAATTTATGTCATAGTGACTATCAATACAATTTAAAATCAAAAATATATACACACTTTGACCGTTATATAAACTAATTAATGTATATTTATATAATTCATAAATGTTCAATTAAACTATCATTACTTTGAGACCAAAGAAAATTCTTTGAGAGATTAATAGTAGGTGAAAATCAGCTGTGAAGCAGTCACGTTACTTCACGTATTAGTGACCTAGGATTAACTTAAATGTGACTTAATAACTCGAAGAAACAACCATTTACTTAGCTAAGCGATTCTTAGTGTTACTAATCTTGTAATGTTTGCAAGTAATAAACATGTACCTATGAACTTACATAGTTGGACAAAATTGAATTGAATCATTGTCGTGCTTGGTTTGTTGCCTACGTTTCGTTAGGCCTGTTACACATAAACAATGGACGATATTGCTTTCCCAGCTTCGTTAATATGGTACAATTTACCACTGCATACATTTGTAGACACTAATTCAGAACATGTAATTTGTTTTCGGTGGCAATTTATTATTTTGTTCGTTACTTATTGTATAAGTGTATTGTACAAACGTACATAATATGTATTGGAAGTCTTAACGATCATGTTACCGATCATGCTATTATAGTTAAGTAATATATCACTATAGAATTATACAAAATAATTTTCTATAATTTATAATTTTCTTTTATAATTGAATATTATAAAGTTGCAGTATTATATTATACATGGAATTACAGAAGCTAATTTTTTAGAATTATAATAAAGATTTTTCTATAATTAAATATTGCAGAATTATAGAAAGGCGATATTAGTATTACAGGAAACATGATGGAACTTGAATTTTTCGTTATTGATTCTAGTAAAGTAACGAGCTCCAGTGGAACGTTGAAGTTTGATTTGCACAATGGGTTAAATATTATACGTAAAAACCAGATTAAACAATAGAAACGAATGAACAACGTTCCAATCCCCGCAGACACAGCCGTGTTTAAACAGTTGGATATCGAAATTTCACGGAATCAGAAAACGAAACCTTCTGTTTTGTCTATCAGATGTAATTGCTCGCTTTGACGTCAATTGTGTGTTGTAGGGATCTATTCAAGGACTCAAATCGGTCACGTAGAATGTAAGTTCTAAAAGGTTGAAACGGGTTAGGTTCTCTTTGAAATTCAATTAGAATAGGTTTTCGGGGCAATTGTACGAAGCTGCCACGAACGAATTTCGATAGTCTTTGCAAGTAGGTATAGAACTGAAACACAATCGATCTAGAGGAAAAAAGACTCTTGTGGAGATAAAAGGTGTACAAAGCGTATAAAACATACACTTTGCCAATACAATTCTTCTACTGTAGTACTGATTATGCTCACAATTTAATTGTAGTGTTTTCTATTAAAATATTAAAGGAAATATGAGACGTAACATTTTGCTGCATAGAAAGTTATATCAAATTGTGATTGAAGTCGCGTAAAAAATTAGAAGTTACATTTTGTTGATAAACTTTTCAAACAATTAAAGTGATAGTAATTAAAGTAATTAAAGGGAATATTAAATACAAAAATGGAATAAGTATAGGTATAATAAATCTTCTTAAATGTATAAAACGCAACAATATTAATTTATTCGCTTTTTACGAGCAATATTAATAATTTCCACGAAACTGGAGCTACTATAAAATTTGTAACGTTTGTAAATTTCTATGGCTTTAGCTACTCATTGAACTTTAATTTAATAATTGACAGGGAATAATTTTTACGCGTCGTAAAGGAAAGGAAGATTAATGTTATTTAATATTTTATTCGATAATTCGGTAAAAACTCGAGAAATGCTAAAAAGACTGTAATTTAGTATAATGATATAACTCTCTATTACGTGTTCTCATACGATATTACTCTTTCGGGTATCAAGTATCTAGTCCATTTCACAAGGTCGTAAGAACAATACGATCGAACGATTCGTTTGAATACGAGTGTCGTTCGTAGTTCGCTGAGTCGTCGATACAACATAGAAATGAATTTCTACGATCTGGTTCAATTCAGACGAAATGAGGGGTAAAAATCGCTCTTGTTGAACATGTTGCGTGTATTGTACAACATTATATAATACAAATTTTGTTTTTAATGCTACAAATGCCAAGATTAATTTGTTACGTATCTATCAGAAGTGATTATGCAAAGAAAATTTCGTTTCTCTCTGATTATAACTTGTACAATATATCCTAAATAAATTAAAAATGGCAATTATTAAAAATTTTGCAAATTAATCAATATTCCCGAAGATTATTAATCATACAGCAAACCATCAAGAGGTTAAAAACCAAATTGATCAACTCAACTATTTATGAATTTCTCGATTTCATTACTCAAATACACGGATAATGTAAATTAAAAAAAAAGACTAAAAGTTTTTAATTATAGAGTTGATTAGAATATTTTCAGAGTGATTAAATTAAAAAAGAAAGGTCGAATATTAATATTTTCCTCCGTTAAAAATTCCTTTTTGCTCAACAGAACACGCAACAAATTTGAGCAAAACGAGAAAAAGCTACGTGTGTTTTCATTATCACGACAGCGTTTCACACAGTCCAACCACGAGTTTTATAATTTCTTCAATTTCCGGATGAAGGATCCCGCTTGCTATATTAGAAAAACTAGCACGGATGTTTCTTCATGAGTTCTCAGGAGCGAGTGGTCGTTTTTGTGCTTTATAACACGATTCGTCGTGGGTTGTAAGAACAACAATGGAGTTTCACCTGTGAACAAGTGAAAGAAAATACTCGGACCCTTACTCGGCTGTGGGAAGCGAATGAGTGCACGGGCATCGGTCGCCACGGTACCTTCAGGTGGCAACTTACGATCCAATAAAGTTTCCACCCCCTTCTTGGCCGCCTCTTGTGCAGCTGCGACCACGATCTTTCTTCCCGCGGGGTGTGCATTTGATTGGTAAAAGTTACCTTAGTTTTTAAGCCAATTAAATTGTACGAATGGCACACGAATCCAACTTCGTGTAACCTTTTGCAAGCCACTGTCGAGTTACGAAAGCTTTCCCTGTCTAGACGTGCTAGTTACTAATGTTCAAATTCATTTCATTCATTTCATCCCTCGCGGAACGGCTGCTGAGTGCTATCGTCATGTAACAACCGTAAACTCGTTACGAATGGTAGACAATTCACGGATTCATTTCTTTTTACTCAATTGTCATTGCGCGGGTTTCTAGATACCGTTCCTTGGATTCATACAGACGTCTCTGCTTTGAGTTGCTCAGGAAATATCGGTATTGCAGTTTGTCTTCAATTTTATGAATTAGGAGATGTGTTCTGTAGAACGATTCAAACAGATTGACTCACAATTACTTTTAACCAAGAATCTTATCTACTGTACTGTGCACACAGTGGACCATATTTTCTATTTCATGAAATAGGAAACGTAATATTATGAATATTCTAAAAAAAAAAGATTTCTAGAATTAGTATCTAGATTATGTAAATGGATTGATCCTGAATATATATATTTATTTATTGAAATGAACTTATATATATAAAGTTCATTTCAAGTGATATATTTACATATAAAGATATATTTCGATACACAACAAAGTTTATTTGTTGATATACGACATTTGACGAAATCTTTTATTTTTTAAATCATGGAGGTAATACGTAAGATAGAAAAATATATTTTATTTGATAAATCATCAATGCCTTAACCAACAACACACCCATTTAACGAGAAGCTTGAAAAATGTTACTAATCGCAACAATTTGCACTTTAATATTGAACAGTATCATGCAACAACTATGAATAACATAGTGGAAGTAAATCTTCCTAGAATAAGACAACCTACCTATACATACGTCGTATCGAGGAAAGCATGTATCATGGTAAAATGAAGATTGAGGAAACATATCTCAGTGAACAATACTAGAAATTATTACTTCGAGGACATACAGCATAGAAAGTACAGGAATTAGAATATTCATCAAGAGAAGTACAGACTATAGTGAACCATAATGACTAATGGTATAAATAAAGTATTAAATATGTTTTGGAAATGGAAAACATAGTTTCGAGAAAGACACCGACAAATATATGCTCCGTTGTTAATATAGAAAAGCTCTTTGATGTAGTTTTTGTTTTTCTTTTGCTTCGTGCAGAATAGAAAGATAGATAGAAGCTGAAATCCTAAGAAAGATAAAATAAGACACGAAAGAAGTATAATTTTTGCTTTGTAGAGAAAGAAAGAGAGAGAGAAAGAATGTTAATAGTGGTTTGTCGGAGAGAATAAGAAAAGAAGACATCTGAGTGTGGAGATCTAAAATTAATTGGGTTATTATATAACTTACTGCCCCGTAATAGGAGGATACTTTTAAGGAATGTTTTATAACTGTGGGTTCTCCACTAAAAAGAGAGAAAATGTCGACAGAGAACAGGGGATGTAGGGAAACTGAAAAATATGCTGTTTCATAAAGACACGATATGAAAATTCTAAAATATAAAAATAATGTAAAAATAAATATTCACACAAACACACACACACACACAAATTATGGTTTAGTACTAAATTAAATTTATAAGCATTCTGGTTATCATCAAGTGAGCAAGATTGAGATTTGATAATAATAAAACTATCATTTGTATCATTAAATATATACAATTTTTCTGTCAAAATGAAGAAAAAATACCTGAAGTAATATATGCACTTAAATGGTCGAATAACCAGAGTTTCCAGTACTTTATGTTCACGGTTTTCATAAAGAGGCCAAACACAGACTATGAACATATCATATCATTTAAACACTCCATCGATATTGATATACGGTACAAAGAAACATCGTTATGAAAAGGTTTAATTTATATTCAAGTATGTATAGAACATAAATAAGCAAGTAGTCATGATACTGAAGAAAGTATCCCAGTACATATACACTACTAAAAGCGCTGTGTGTAATATACAATTCATACGGAATGAGTAGAGGAGTGAAGGTGGAAAGAAGTGGAAATAAAAATTGCGGATGCTCGTGGTCCATCGACTACGTTTGACGACGAGGTGGAAACAGTATTTGCCTTGTGACACATCTCACATTCCTGACAAACATACAAGCATAGCCCCTCGTAACTCGTCGATACGAGACTACGTTATAGGGGTTTTCTCTCTGCTCCGTAACCCCGACTGGTTTCCTGAAACCTCTTTCGGCTTCATGTTGTTTTACGATTCTCTAAAAATGCCCGTTTACCGTCGCAACAGGAATGCGTCATTTCGTCATTTTACACGCAAGCAGAACGACAAGAGCGCTATTAGCCTAGCGATAGCTGTCATTTCACGTGGTTCCACTCAATTGTTCACGAGCAACATTTACTATCCCATAAATATCGTGTACCAAACTGGAACCAGTTATTTTCCTGTTTATACATTGAAAATTGCATATCTTGTTCGATTCGTTCAATTGCACGGTTTGACAATTTATAGAAAGAGAATAGGATTTTGATTAATATTATCCATTTTTATAAGATCTTTGAAATTACTGTGTTATTTATTTTATGTTGAAAACGAAATGATAATGTGATTTAATTGATAAATTAGAAAGGTGTAACTACGATAAGCAATCGAAGATAAATTTTTGTTACTATCTTATTTGGAATCTCAGATTGTAAAGGATCGGTGTATTTAATATTTTAATTATAATGTCACCAATATCTACGACATATTTTAATCGTTGTTCTAAACAATTTCGATATATATCGATTATATACTATATTTCAATATAAAATGAAAATGTAAATAATTAATAAGAAGTAGGAAAACCATTATGTATTACGAGTTTCGCAAATTTACTTTCTATTGCTTTTACGATTCCTATATAAAGCTCTTGTTTTCCTCTTTGATTAATTTATGATTATTGTTGAAACGTTCTTGTCACTGATTTTCAAGTAAACTGCCAGTAATTTGTATGCTGCGAGTCTCATTACCAATCGTAAAATTCTGAAAACGGTAAGTACAACTGAAAGTAATAATTTGTTGTAGCGAGGGAAGTTTCGTCATTAAAAGTTAGTTTCCCCGCGGTTAATCGTAATTTTGTTCAAAAGTAGAAGTAAATAGTGTGCCACGTTTTACAAGCGCTTAAGTGAAACGTAGAATTTTTTGCATTTTATTGCTGCAATATGCACGACAATATAAACACATAAAAGAAATAGACGAACAAATACAATAATATAAAATATAGACAAAAAAATATAATAAATATAATAGGCAAAGATAATTCAATAAGTAGAATATGTCAAGCATAAATCAGGCAATATGTAAGAAAGTCATTAGTGAATAAAAAAATATGAAAATCGACACATACATGAATTCTACGTTGAATAACCCATTACAACAAACAAAAAGAGTAAAAGTATTTATAATATCAAAAGATGATTTACCTTAAAAAAGGATAATTTGATGTCAAAAAAGATCGTAGAAAAATCTATGTGAAACGTATAAAATATTATCGGAGTTTCGAAACATCTAATATCCAATAGTGACTGTCCCTTTCTGAGTTTATCGAAAGATACTATTTTATAAATTGAAAAATATAATTCATTCATCATTCCTTTGTACGGCTTTAAACAACATATTCAAAGTATTCTCCTTAACAAGGACCGATGCACTACTTTAAAATTGTTTAAAAAGTACAACGTATACGATGCTCGAGAATGCACAATTCAAAGAGGATCTTGTACTTCATTACATACCCTTGAGATCCGCTTACTGTTTGCAATTAACTTAAACTTTACCCTTTGACAATTAATACCTTCTAAGGCGGCTGCTTGTATGCCGTTACTGTTTGAAGGAATGTTTTAAGAAACTGATATTGACTGATATTACGAAGCGTGGCAAGAAGGTTTCGAAAATTACTCGTATAAAAATTTTGAAAAATAATGACAAGGTTGTGGATATTTATTCAAAATCATATTTCTCTAAATACAATTAAAAAGATTAAATTTAAACAGAGATTTGTTTCATGTATTAAAGGGATATTCTAGTCTAGAGACATGAATTTCGGGCGGTTTTTGAAGCTCTGTACAAATGAAACAAAAAATATTTTGACTTTTCCAAGGTTCATGCTATAGCGGCATCTATACTAATTAAGAATCCGTTCGGTTTTGTTTGTTTCAGATGACCAGAAGGATTGAAATCATGCACGCCAGGACACCCTTTTTTTGGACCCCCCACTTTGTCAGCTCATAACTTTGTGAATTTTGAGTTTCTTTTTTTGGTTAATTTTTTATGTAATCTTAAAATATCAATAAACAAATGATAAAAACATGGATAGTAAGAATATTTTTTGTTTCGTTTGTACAGAGCTTCAAAAACCGCCTGAAATTCATGCCTCTAGACTAGAATAGCCTCTTAAATATTTTAACAATTTTTGTACATTGAATATTTTTGAACATTTATTTTATGTACTTTTACATGTTTAAAGTTCTTATAAATGCATAAAAATTCGTAGTTCTCTAATGATTTAAGGCTCTGAATGAAAGCAATACACGACGCAAAAAATACATATATAGAAGTTCGATCTGATGGTCTGCAATTAATGTCGTATATGTTCTGCGGTGGCATTCAGCAGTTTCTATTGTAAGGAGAAAAAATAGGCCGATCGGATTGCTTGTCCGCGATTCGAATCCAGATCTTTCACTTACCAAGCGCTGCTCTATCAATTAAGCAATCCGGGCCATCGATAGATTATTTTCTCCTTAAGTCTAATAATTTAGCAATGGCAACTGTCATCGATATATAGGGAAGGAAGATTTTAGGTTGTTAATACTTTCCAATTTAATTTACTGCTTAAGAAACGTTTTCGAGAAAGCTACAATTATCGTTTTAAACACATCTTTAGTTTTCTTTGATCGTATATTTACTTGTCAGCAAAATAAGATTATAATCAATGTAATGTAATTCCTCATCTAAAACATTCATGTAAAAATTAAGTATCATTAATAGTATGATATTAATGACTAATACATAACAAAAGTAAAATAATGCAAAATGTAACGTTAATAAAGTATAAAATCCTAATATCAAATAAATGACACAAAATATTTAAAAAGAGAAAATGGTAGAATTATAAATACGTTTCGTATTTATCTCGTGGCGTTACATATAGGGTTAAATATTATATCTTACGAAATAAAATGCATTACCATAACTGCGAATATTTACATAAATTCATATTTCTATAAGCACGACTAAAAAAAAAAAAAAAAAAAAAAACAGTGAATAAATAAATATTGATATTAAATATAATCTCTCAAAAATTATAACGTGTAATTTTCCTATTATGTGTATTGCGTACATTTCATATTTTTAAGTTAAAACCTGCCCAACAATGAGAACAATCAACAACAAGTAATAGATCAAAATTGACTGTTCGAAACCGAATGAACACGCTGTTCCGTCAACACTGTAAATATGCAAGCGCACAAATTACATATCTGTTCCGAAGCGGGTGTACTTAGTTTCGACTGGTTTGAACAGTCTACGAAACGTTGTTACCGAAATGACTTATTTCTTGCCGAGGTACGAAATGTTCTCTGGAAATTCGACGGATTCCTCGAAATGGCATTACCAGTAAAAACCAGCAAAACCAATCTTCTCACCTGCCAACCTCGCAATTCCTCATAAGCCAAGGTATCTCGTGTGCACGCGTACTACTAATTTTCTCTCAGTCTCATCGTGTGAAGCACCTAAGGTCGATTTTCTTCATAACCGTACGTTGTTCCGCCGCGACGGCCCTTTTTACAATGGCGCGTGTTCGAGAAAATAACATACTTCCCCTGTCCCGTGTCCTCCCTTTCCCACCGCCATGAAAATCCACCGGTAATGGAATTTGACAAAGGCAGAGGACGACCGTTGCTGGCTTCTGTCGTGTAGCTTACGAAATTATTCGATGTCTAGTTTCTTCCTACAGTGGAAGTCGCCAAAGTATTTGAACACTTACCGTAGGAAACTTTTATATACACTTTGTACATTTTATTATGTGCAATGGCTTTAAAAAACATTTTTATACCGTTGTATTTATTACGGCATTCGTATATTAATTAATTAAATCCAATTATATTAAGTTTCATATAATTTCATACTACTTTCATGTGACTACAAAAACTTAATACCTATTATGAAAATTAAATGTGAAACCTAGTAAAGCAGAAAGCACTTCATTGGAAAATAATACATTTTGTAGTCACTGTAAAACATTTTGAAATTTAATTAGTATTATAGCGAGCCACGATTGTCATAATTATATTTGTCAAATTTAAAACTAATCGGGAAATTTGTATTAAAGTTACAAGATATTTACTGCAAATATTCAATGAAAGATAAGTAGAAACTGAAAAATCAACATTCCACGAAATATATACTTGAACTAAGCATCTTGTTGCTTCCATACACGTTTTCAGTTTCGTTACAAACTTTATGTAATTATAATAGTCAGGTCTCAGTACAGTGCTAATAAAATGTCAGAATGTTTCGTATAAGACACATGATATATTTATAGTGTCATATATTAAAAGTGTCTACAAATATTTGAACACTTTCGTGAGACAGTGTAGTCTGGGCCATTCTTCCTTTTTCTTTTTCTCCTTTTTTCGGCTACAATTTGATGAAAACTCTTTGCAATCAATTAATTCAAAGCAAAAATTGAATTACGCAGCGAGAAAAATGTTGCCAGCGAACTTTCATCAACGTGGAAGTCAGCGTGTATCCGCTGCCACCGTATTGCTCGTAGTCCCCGAGGATGACGACGTAGGATCTCATTATTCGATATGGCTAAATACGTGCATCTAGAAAATGAAATGTTCCTCGCATTTGGATCGTACAGCAGCGGTAGCGATGTATGGCTTAACTAACTTCCACGCGAGCAAAATTTCACGAAAGTTTATTCGCTGTGTTCCGTTGGTATGTAGCTATACTTTATTAAAACTGTATTTATTGATCTTAGCCTCTTTTTAACGCATTATGAATTGAAATATAGGATAATGAAGTTCCAATACGGAAGAATGTTTCGTGGAAATTTATTTCTCAGTTTAAGTTGTGGTAGATTAGAGATTTGCTTTGAATTCTTTAGATTCCTTATTCTCTCATGCTGAAGATGGCTATTCACGTTTACTTTAATTTTCTTTTACTAATTACGTATTTGCAGTGAATATCGTGTAACTTCTATATACATTTATTAAATTGGATCCTAAATTTTACCAATAGGATAGACGTATGTTCTTATAGTGCTGATAAAATTTCAAAATATATTCTATAACACACACAACATACGTGTATACATATATAAATATTTTTTACGATAAGCTATGAAATATTTTCGTAAGCCTCTGTATATTAAGAACGGTAGATGAAAATTCTCTTTGCAGGTAATCATTCAAAGGAGATTGAATTTAAAAATTACGAGAAACAAATCTTTGGCGGTCGTAGGCACTGAGACTAATGTACACAGAGTACGCCCCGGAAGATCTTTCAAGGGGAAAAGTTCTCTTCTTCTTTGCTTAACCTCTTTAACTTTTATAGACCAGCCTCTCAAACTTTCATACTACGATAACTTCTACGTTTCCCTCCTATATCACGCAATTATTTTAGTTGTGTATACGTATACACACAGAAAAGTATCCAACGTCAGCATTGAAAATTATTTTCGATGACACGGAAAAGCGTTTAAGGAAAAAGTTCTTTGGCAAGGGGGAAGGCGGACGGCGCGGGAAGGCTTTACTTCGTGAAATTTCGAGATCGCTTCAGGATGTACCGTATCGCACAGGATCTGTACAGGATCTGCCCGTATCGATTTCTATGGATACTTCAACGCTACAATCTCGAATATAGAATAGATTCGATAATGCATGTTAATGGAATTTTCACATCTCGAATAGTGTATTAGTAATGTAACGAATAGTTATTAGTGATTTATAGAAAATGAGAAGTTGACAGTATATCCAAAAATTTGGAAAGAAAAACAGAAATATCGTAGAATTTCATTAGAATTTTAATAGAATTACAGATATTGTAGATTTTATTATCTACAGATTAATATCATTGAAATAAAACAATCTTTGGAGCTTTTATATATGTTTCATATATAAGTTCTTTTTGATAAATCATTCCAATATATTTTTTCTTTTTGTGAAGGTTCTAGTTTCAATAAATAAATGACTATTTACGTTTCAAAGGAAATTTCATCACAGAATTTAAATAAGAAATTATACTACATTAATTATGCCACGTCTCAACCATTTTTTACATTCTCGCTAAAATTAAAAAAAAATCTTTTAACGATAGAAAAACACAATCAGGTTGAGAAAGTCTCAAGGAATGCAAGCTTAACTTTCGTACGATTTATTTACGATCTCCATAAAAGTTATTATAGAATACGAGTAAATCATGAGAGAAACGGAAAATCTGTTTCATTGCATCAAACGGTCTGTCGGCGTTAATTTATGACATAAAAAACAAATTGGGAACGAAATAATTAAGTTTACAGAATTAAATGGAACGTGATTAACAGCTCAACAAGCTTTGGACTAAATAAAAATAAGGGATTTATACTGCAGATTTCTAATGAACGAATAAAAAACAAATAGAAAATTTGACTTGAATTCATCAGCGTATTTCGAATCAACGTATCCATCATCCAAACAATCAACAACCATACATACGAATGAACATTCGAATCAATAACGTTAGACACTCTGCAGGTTGTGTAGAAACGCTCCTAAACCATTAATTTCACGGGTTTCCCTTAACTGCGGATTCGATAATGACGCGTGGATTATAGGTATCACTTACCGCCACGTTGTTCAGAGTGAATGAGAGATGAGCCGGTGGTTTGGAGGGTGGTAAGCTACAATTTGCCCTCAAAGTGTCTCCGGCATCGTAACGTTCGCGTTCCGATACGATAATGGGCGTGCCTTCGGGTAGAACTGAAACATAATAATTCCATGAGTGTATCTCTTCTACTCATCGTCGACAGGTCGGTTATTCGTGCCTCGTTCAAACGATACAAACGACATTATACCGCCATTTTGCTACCTAGCCGAGCAACATATCCAATATTCAAGCGGCTATGAGGAACAGATTAGGTAGTTAGTTTTATGATATTTCCCGTCGACGTAACTGCATGCGAAAGAAGAAAACCGAAGGATGAAATAGAAGCTTGATTAATTATCTCTGTTCAATTTTTGAAGATAATTTTTGTACAATAATTATAAAGGGATTAAAAATGCATTCATAATACGAACATACTGATTAAGATATAAAATATATACAAAGAAAGCTGTTGTTATTTCTATACTCAGAGGTAAGATCAGAATAGTTATTATTTTATTGAATAGATAAATCTATCACACCGTTCTGAGCCAAAAAAGTCTTTATTGCGCTTAGAAAAACTAGGGATAAAAACAAAAAGGCATCTTAAGCCTATCGATTAAATCTATCGATTGTAACTAGGATCATCCTCTAGTTACTATTTCCTAATAACTAACGCATCTGCATATGGATGGCGAGCACGAACTCACGTTGTCATTTTCAACAGAAGCTGATATACGCATATATGCAATCAGAAAAAGCAAACTTCAATCCATATATTTCACAAACAATCATTCAAATTTCTAGAACCTGCACTGTGAATTTCTAAAATTCCCATGACATATGTATAACGAATGATCCGAGTGATCAGTTCGACCATTCTAATAGCTCTATTGTTAAATTCTTCACGGATGTTCATATATTCTATAAAAAAAATAATCCATATTTAAAAAGATTAATATCGCAGTAGTTCGAAGTACAATCAAATCATCCTAATCATAATATTTTAGACAATTATGAAATTACAGCCGGGAATCAGTGCAACTATTTTCCTTCTAACGGCGATGGAATATATTATGTATTATACATCTGGGTAGTAGCAATGCCGGTGGATACGGGTCGAATTAATCTTGTTCACAGCCATTTCGTTGATTTAATTCTGTAACAAGGCGTTCCACTGCGGGTTAAACGAATCGTGTTGTAACAATCTGCATTTCGCCACTACCGGGAAGATTTTCTAGAACGAAAAAGAAGAGCGCACTGAGAGAATCTCGAATCGATTGATTTGAAATAAACGAGACCTTTCGTAGTTCAACCGCACGCATTCGACTTTCCATTAAGTATATTGGATTTTCGAACGCTGTCGACAAATCTTTCGAGACAATCCGAATAATGGTATAAAGTAGGTCGTGGTATTGTTACAAAATATTAACGATATAAGTTTCATTCGTGTTGGAAGAATAACAAGAACGGCTCGAGAAAATCGTGGCTCCTGACGACATATGTACAGTATCGTACATACAGGGTGCCCCAAGTTCTTGTCAGAATGAAACTATCGCACGTAGACTACAGGGAAAGACACGGTAAATATAATACTTGCTGATTTTTAATTTTAATATCACTTTATGATTAAAATGGAATCTTTCCACATAAAGGAGCTAAAAGTAAGAAAGAACTTGTTACGAAATTAATGCTTCGTTTTATGGAAAAATTGCGGGACACCCTATGTACTGGCTCTATTGTGACGATAAACTTAGAAGTTGAATGGTTGAGATGCAACCGTGAATTATTTCATTTGAAATTTTAAATGAGGGTATTTCATAACATCGTGGATAATTGCGCAGATACAATACGTATTATATTTTTATGTCATCGTTTCGTACATTTTTGCGGATTGGAACAGGTAACTATCGCTTGGAACGAATGTCCGTAACATGTTACATCGAAATCACATTGAATAAAACATTCAACATTGATCAATGGAAATACGTTGCTAAACAACGTTAACAACTTCGGTTTGTGACAATATTCGGTACAAAACCGTGTTTTCGAAGCACCGCCTTAATTGAAAGCTTCTGCAAATTTTACGTCAAAAACGTATGTACAATAGCATCATGTTAGTTGAGAGTCATCTGCATGTGCTCGTTTCAAAAATATGAAATTTGCGTTGAAATTTTTTAACTAATTAAGGAGCGAAAGACAATAAGGTAGAAAAAATATTTTTGATATTTTAGACGAGTATTTAGGTATGTAGACAGGAGGTTATAAATGTAGTAATATATAGTACACAATCTTTGAGATTTTACTATAACTATTACATTGGAGCATTACGAAAAGAAGTAGCGCATTTCAATATTATTATTACACTCTCTTAACAAATTTATATGACGTATAAAATAAAATTAGAAAAACGCGTGCAATACCTAAATTACCAAACTTTTGAAAATAACATAACTTGAAATACCTCAAATCTCATAATAATAATAATAATAACGTTATCGCACCATTGGGTTTATAATTACATATTGCAAGTTCCAATATTAACCAAATAATTATTTATTACAATTATACCATTAAGATTGTTGTATATTACATACGACCCAACTCTCGTCAAATGTTAGCATAACAAGAGTCACCACAAGAGAATAGGAATTGTTCCAAAATTAATTGGAGGATACAAAATGGTAGAACGTTAGTAGCACTCGTTTTACCGAGCACTAATTGGTGTCTCGTGATACACACGCCACTTCAACGAGCTAACGAGTAGGGAGTTTAGACCGGCTATTATCGCATTTAATTTTACAATCGAGCGAATCCACAACGCACGAAGATCGTTGTTGTACCCCGCCACCTCTCTCACTTATCTAGAACCCGAACGACAGCTGAAACTAGAACCGATTACCGCGAACTGAAGCGAGGGAAATAACCATTTACCCTCTCACCTTGTCGGTGATAAACCGGTGATTCGCAAAACTATAGAACGACTAATCGAATTTCAGTTATGTTATCGTCTATGACTGCTGTTCTAACCTGATTGCTCTTACAGCCGCTACCAATCTACGCCCGTTTTGTATAGCAACTGCAAATATGATTTCATATTTTCAAATATAAACAAATTTCACGGAAGGATTCGTAGAAAATTGGAGAGGGAGAAACAAGATGGATCTGTTTCAACTGAGAAAACTTTGTATACATTGGTTTAACATTTACCTATGTTTTAATATCCTAATTATAGGTTTCAATATACCTGACAATCAGATTTGCCACGTAATTTTACGATACGCGTGTGATATCGTACCAACCGAACGCAAATTGCAAATTATGAAATTTTCTGGCGTGAGTTGTATAATAGCTTGGATAAAGTGTATATTCAAAAATATAAATTTGAATTTTGTATGAAAATTATGTGTTAATTTGTGGTATGTAATATATGTATAAATATGTAAATCCTAAACTGTGACTACTCGTCTCTGACAGAAGTTTGAATTTTTATTTTAACTGAAATGTAGTAAAGAATTTTCAGAATCCCAACGATTGAGCTTTTTCAATTGCAAAGAGCCATAACGAACAAATACATGCTGAAACAATTTAATGAACAAAATTACTAATCTAAGAGATTAAATGGCTATAGTAATGGTAAAAATATGGACGCCAAAGATTAAGTATGAGAATAAAACGTAATGAAGATTTCTTTTATGTGTGTGCGACTATAGCGTAATGAAAAAGCAGTTGGTTTTGGGATTACTGTACACAACAATTTAATTGATAATTGAATATATGATTGCAAGTCTTGTTACGAAATTCAACATCGACTATCTCGCATTCCTAATAACAATCTTTTAAAGAAAATAAAGTAACTTATGTCTCCCTTTAAGTTCTTTGGTTAAAACAGTAAATCCTCTAAAATTACCTAATCAGTGTATATATTCTTGTCAAGTATTATAATTGACGCCTGGAGTAAAATGCTGCGTCTCCATTTCCATGAATTCTAAGTATAATCGTTAGTCCCTATTTACGGAGAGAATTATGTTCTCGAATTGACAATGTCCAATTACGCTGTTTAAGCTAATGGAAGGGAGCATCATGGTATTGACCAATTCTCACTGAAACAGATGAACTTGCGGAACCAGTATTAGTACGCGCGTTTCAGCAAGCAAATCGATTTCCATTGATTTACAGTCGATTTGTATTTATTTATCGCTACATTCATTTCGAATCTTTTCGATTGCCTCGCGTTTGAAACGAGACTACCTTAAAACATTGTGTTATTAAGTTAGTGTACTGCAGCAATACATAATTAACAATGAAATATAATAATATAAGCAGTAAACTTGACATGTAGTTTTAGGGTTATAGAAATCTTGACAGATAAAATCATGCTAAATATAGAGCTATATAATGATAGGTATTATAATAAAATTTATTATATAGTATATGAAACAATAAAGGTATAACAAGTCAAATAATATTATGATGCAAAATCTAGACATAATTAATAGATGTTAAATACTAATTAGAATAAAATACCTAAAAGCCAATTATTTCTATATATATTCATTTACGTCCGTCATTAATTGAAATTAGAATTCTGTACAGTTCTTTTTCATAACTTTCTACATTTAGAATTTTTTTCATCAATACGAATTAATTTTTTGACATGGAACCGTTCGACATATAGCAATACGTTGATCAAAGGAATATATAAACGGTTGAATGCGGTTGATTTTAATTCCAATTTTCAGGGAGATGTGGAAATTAATATCAAAAGTCAATTCTCATTGACGCAGGGATGAAACAGCGTATTATGATTTAAGCTGCAATCTGGTTTTTCAATCTTCGATATTTACGATGAGATGAATGGAATTCAGATAGTACTAATCGATATAAAAGTCATTCTCATCGACGTTCCACGGAATCCAGAAGAAAGTACAATTTTTCTTCGACTACGTGAAAACTGCAGCAGGCCCAGATTCGTTTACTTTAAGAACATCCCACGGTATTATCGTAAAATATGAAATTCATATCCGTACCAGCGCAAAGTCTACCTCGTCTAGCGCGAAAAATTTCTATCCTTAGACTCAAGTGCTGCTAATAAAGAACCCGTCCTATGGATATTATTCTCCCGTCGACGATAACGTTTTTCACCAAAAACCTGAAATGTCGTGTCTTACACGCTCAACTGTGAGATGACATTAACGATTATTAAACCACGAATATTTATGTAATTTTTATAATTATTCATATTTTTCTGAATATGATTTCAGCTAGGTAGATATTTTTTTGTATTTATCGCAGTGTGTCAGGTTCGCGTAAGACACGGGTGGGGGTCGACTAAAATCTTATCAAGTTACATGTGTCCTTTATTAGACATTTATAAAATAATCAAAGTCTTTTAAACTTTTCTTTTTAAAGTCAAATATTTGAAAACAGATGGTGCGAATTCCAAATATTATAAAGACTACTACGTTACTTTGAATATTTTATATGTTTTTACATCTAAAATTTACATCAGAAATGGACGAAATTATGAATTAAATCTAAAATTTTTTCTTTACTTTTGAAGAAAATTGACGTAATACTAAAATACTTTTCTAACTTTAAACCACTTTGACAGATATAATATTGACATTTTTTTACTTACATAAATGTTAACTAGTAAAATGATATATCCATTACTAATAACGTTAATCATGTATATGTATTTTCATTTTGAATTTGTTGACTGTGCTTCAAATATCATTGTGTACAACTAACCTAGCACAGTCAAAGGCATATGTAACCAATATAGTCTAATCTTCCTTAACCAACCCAAAACCTAATCCAGTCTAATATGCTTAACATGTCTGATTAGAACATAATCTACCTAACCCTGGTCTCTATTACTAAGACAGTTAAGTGTACTATCATAAGTAAGTTTTCAGCAGACGTTGCTGTTACAACATTGAAAACTAATAAGGACGTTAATATTAAGTCCTCGAATTGGAGTCTTAAAACAATAGTAAATATGTTATATAAATTTATTTCGAAATTTATTCTAAATAAATAAGATTACTGGAAATATATTCTTATGGTAGTTTCACGATCGCGGAATTCATAAGGTTATACTACTTGTAAGTCAGTACTACTGTACGTTGTACAATATTTTTCGCTGTTGGAGTCACATAAATTATAATTTTGCAGGTTACGGCGGTAATATATGGGGTGATACAAGTGATCTGACACTGTAACAGATGAAAAGAATGTAATTTTGTTTATTAAAGCATAGAATGGAACATATAGAAAACATTTTCTTTTAGAAAATTTGTAAAAGGTTTTATAAGAAATTTACTTCGCTGTAAATAAAATGTATACAAGACAATTTATCCAAAACGATTATTATTCTATTACAAGTGTCTTAATCTATCAGTTCTTACAATTTCAATAAGGTTGTTCTCTTATTTTTATGCGCAGATTATGCCTTTCCAATTTGATAAGAAATATTGATAACTCTCTATAAATCGTAATACCATAATAAGACTTTGATTTTAATAAAAAAAACATTTGTAACCTGACTTCGTAAAATTTTATTTCATCCTCGTGCACTTCTTATGCTGATTTGAAAAGTTGGAATAAATGTAAAACAGTGATATGCCGTACAAATTGTTTTATTAGTTGCGAACGATCGTATTCCTAAATATACAGAAACTTCATTGTTTCTCCACGACAAAAGAATTCGTAGATTCAACAATTTACATTTTTTACTTCGCTTTTTACTATCGTATCAATTTATCACCAAATGAGAAGTAAATTGAGAATAAAAGTAGGAAACCGAGTTTTATTAGTACTGTATAATTTTATGACTGAGTATACGGAAATTTCATTCTCTCACATTCGACGAAAGAGTTTACGACGAAAAAGTAAAATTAATTGTTTACCCGTTCATCCCATTGATTTTTTTTATCACCAACTGTATCAATTTAACATCAAATGAGGATTCAATGGGGAAAAAATTAGAAAACGGAGCGATTGAAATTTTTGCAGGTATTTTTGTTCCCGAACAACGTATGAACATTCTAGCTATTCTGCTTTCTTTCGAAATTGTGCACATACGTATACGTGCAGGCATGCGTGTGTCAACGAAATACGTGCGGATTTATACAGGGTCGTTTCGTTTCGTAACGCAACCGAATTTCGCGTACACATCGCGACATTATCGCTTAGTCGACAGAATCGGGGGATGGGGGTTGCACGCTGCAGCTAATTTGTGTCGCCGAAAGTGTTTTATACGGACGAATTCGTCCATGGCCCATGGAATATTGCTCGATACAAACGATCCATGAATCCCGCGGATTTGAATGGGCCACGGTTCGCCGGGATTTCGACAGGCATCGCGTATCATTCGATCATCAATCTTGTTGCTCGCTTATCGCTAGCCGATTTCAAAATTGCTCTCGCTCTTTACGTTCTGCGTATGTATGTTGGTCAACAACTGTTTAATCTACACCGGATGTAATGGTAAATGACATAAACTATGAACGTACCAATCGAGAAAGCTGTAAACGTTTTTTTATACAATAATTATGCAAAGAGGAAAGTTTTAATATAGATACATGGTGTGCGTTGTCACAAATATGTCACAAATATAGGTTTCTTCGAAATAAATGATCAATCAGTTTGGTAAAGAATCGAACAATTGAACATCGTAACAAACAATTTAATAACATAGAACTGATTATTGAATTTCAAAATAGCTTATCGTGTTTTCGTATGATGATGTATTTATTATTTGATTATTCCTAAGCGTAAAAAAGTCGATTAATATTCTATACAACAAGAAGAGAATATTAATATAGTCAAGTGCGTTATTATATAGTGAAAAATATAAGATTATATACCTATACGTATCAGTATAGCCTGAACAAATCAGAATAATGGTAACAGAAACGTAGTTGAACTTTGATACGTTCATTGCCGAGTAAATGTCGCATTTTAATCACGGTGTCCATTTAATTGTAGCGTCATTTCTGTTGATGTTTCGATGGAACAGAAAAAATAACAGGAAGGGGAAAGAAAAAGTGAGAGAACGAGATATTTCTCGCCGATGAAACAACTCTCTGTCATCAATTACGTGGATACAGTTAATTCATTACGAAGCTGTCGACTGAATTCGTTTTTTGTCTCGTCAGAGTGTGAACTTGTAATTGCGTGCCTGGCTGTACGATGCGGCGACTTGGAATTGCATTAACTAATTTTCCCCCGTTTTTTTTTTTACCTCCTACCTGAAATGTCGTAACGTATTTATCGACCGGTTAAACGTAACGACCGATCAACGAAATCGCTCGAAAATTGGTTTTTAAACCTTCCACCTCGCTCGCACACTGTCAACGAATCAAATAGAACCCAAGTGATTGCACAGTTGACTGAATACAAAGAGACTATAACATTATTGTATCAAAAAATTGAACGGACGTCTTGTTTGAACAGGCACCTTGTTCAGACGGTTTTAAATTGCTCTATATTGCATTATCCACCTTGTTATATTATTATGTCACTGTATAATTTATAGAATAATGAAAATTTTCCAAAGAGTACACTTTACTTGAAGAATATTTTTAAATTTCCCGATAGAAAGACGAATGAAGTTTTTTCAAATCCTTTATGTTGTATGTATCCATGTTGATTTAAGATGTAACGTTCGAAGTACTATTTGTGGTACTTTTAAAGTTGGATATATAATAAAATTGGATGAACCTGAACTCTACGAAACAAAATTCATTTTAGAAAATATGTGCGAAGTAGGTAAAACAATTAGGGTAAGTTTGTTGAATTAAATAATTGACAATACTTATATTATTTTAGAATTAATTGGAGTTGAGTTAAATTTATGTATCCTTCTACCTATTTTTAATTTGTTGCTTATTGTACAAAAGAATCTTAAATACTTTATTATTGTTCTTCGTTCTTCAATTGCTTTAATTAAGAATATATTATACGACATTGTGTAGCTTTCTATGTAAAAGGTGTCTCATCTTGTTTAAAAAAATATGTGCCGTCATCGCAAAGAGGATCAGTGCAAAGATTGTAAGATTACAGTAAAAATTTAATTTAAAGTTAAAATACATTGTTAAATTAAATAATAGTGAAGTGAAAAGAAAATGTTCTCTTTGTAAAACGGAATGATTAAATGTATTCTTTCGACTCTTAATTATTCCTTCGGTCTCCCTTGGTTCCTTGAAATTCGTTCCAAGAAGTGTTCGGAACTTGAACTATGAGAATTGATTAAAGTTCAGAGCGCACGCAAGGAATAGTTTCTCGCTGCACCGTCATTCTTTTCTAATGCTTGTTGATTCCAGAAATCGTTCAACTACTTATATTGCTTTCATTACAAGAGTTCATATTATTTGTTAATAGACATCCATCGATTTTTCTAGTTATCTCTCGAGTTTCAGTCCTCTAGTACGAAAGATCTATATATATATATATATATATTACATATAGATTACAAACACATTTGTTGTAGAATATTTAGATATTTTTAGAAAATGTATCTAATATGCAAAAACGCTCCTTATAGTATTTAAAAGATAAACCACAAATCTCTATTTGCATTTCGTTTCCTTAATTGTGTTTTTATCATTTTTTTCTCTATGATTTGTGGGTTAACAATTCTTAAAAAAGTTATTCATAACGTACACTATAAAGGCAACTAAATTAAAAAGTGAAACTTATGTCTTTAATAAACAGAGTTACATAAAATAAAATTGCCTGAACAAAATGTAATAAATGTTACAGAAGAATTTATTCCTCAGACTTTCAACTTTAACATAATTCTTCAAAATTCACGGAAGTGTATAGTTTGTATATTTTTTAAAAATTCACTATCTATTCTAATATTACAAATCTTACATTTACTTTTATCACTTCTTAATGTTTTTATTATTCGCAACTCATTGTCAAACACATCTTTATCAGACAGCGTTTAACTTTTACGTTATCAAAGTTCGATTATCTAGTGCTCAAATGCATAGAATCTTAGATATAGAGTTCTCTGAGAACCAGCTCACGAAGTTTGAAATCCTAATATTCGCACGATTTAACGTTTGCATGAGAGCAACTTCCTGACGAATTGAAATCGGTGCTGCAATTTCATTCGTTACGTTGAATACGTTGCATGAAGGGACGTGGACAGCGAATTTAATAAAAATCAATTTCGCGTAATTGTTTGCAGAATGGCCGAAATCCGAGATAAAAGTGCCGATCCACGTGCCGTGAAACGAGAGAACCTCACATGAGTATTCCAAGCGTATGTAGTCGAGAATATTTTCCATGGTAACGTTCGTATTCTTACCGCACACGCTTGAAATTCATAGGCCATTCGAAGAACCGAGCAAGAAGAAGCATCAGAATTATCATACATTTCCTGATCCTTATTTCTTTAAACTACTCTTTCGGATGGATGGAAACGCTCGGTCAAATAAATGCATCTCAGAGCTCTGATGCACACAGTTTATTGAGTCGATAGGAAAAATGAAATTCGCCATTTTCTTTCTTTATCTACACACTTGCCTAAACGTATTCATGAATTTTATATGCTACCGGAATATTTGAAAAATGTGAAAGATGGGTTTGATAATATAAGGTTCGTTTAATCATTCGATATTTGCATTGGTTGACATGCGTGAAAAAGTGTTTAATAAAAAAGGTTTGAAAAATTTGGAAAACAGATTTTTTAGTGGCTACGGTTGTGAAGATTTTGGAACCTTTGCCATGTAAATATTGAAAATACAATATTTTTATATTTTTGGAAGGATTTTGTTATTTCAATTAGACAATAATTGATTACTTTAAAATAAAAGTTGATTAATAACACTCGTGCCTATTGAAGTGAAAAAATGATTTTAGTAGAATTAAATCAGACTATCAAATCGGATAGAGATATACACAATAGAGTAAAAAGTAATGAGACACGTATATTGAATTAAATAAATACATATAAATAATATACTATTTTAAATATAAAATATATGAAAATATTTTCTCAGTATCTGATTAACAATTCGATATTTAGCATTGGAATCAATTTTCGTTCTATACAAATTAATAAAAATTAGTAATGTAGATTATCAAATAATTAATTAGCATTTCAAACTAGTTTTATTAAATTTTCTTCTCTTAGAATATTTTAACAGAATATGAAATACGCATTCTTCTGTGTTACAATTTATTTCTAAACATAACGGGTGTCAAGCTCTTATTATTCTATTATTTCTTCACATTCCACGAAGTAGTCTTCTTCTCATTGAGGCTGACTACAATCGTGCGTTTTACGAAATCACTGTACTCGGATCCAGCAAATTGCTGGATTACAGAAATTCTAGGGCAGCTGCCTAGCAAGAACCATGCATTCTATTCTATCTTGCATTCCTTGTTTTGTTTGTGAACAATAGTCTCCTGTTGGCAATTAATATTTTAGCAACACGTGTAGGAGTGCCCCAAATATATGAAAAACATGTAATTTAGTTTATTAACGTAATTCAATTCAATTATGTATAATACGATTTATCTTACTGAGATTTATATCAGATTTTAATTAGTTTTCAAATTTTAAACGATAATTGATTATTCACTTTCGATTTAGGTATTGTTTCCTTTGTAGTTACATACATGTCAATTTCGTTCACACTCGTCTAATTACAAATCTAATTTAACTAACCTAAATTTTATTACACAATGCAATTAGTGGCCAATTCTCAAAAAACAAATGATGTAATTTGTTAACTTCGTTTATCGGAAGAAGATGGCACAAATAATAGCGAATTTTTTAATAAATTTAAAAAATAGCGCTTGTAATATCGTTACTAGACTTTTTATGCAAATTCATACGTTTATGAACTTAACTGGAGTTGGATTTAATATTGTATTTGCCATAAACGAACCTATTCTTTACGACGGAATAAAACTGTTACAGCTTAAAAGATTTCTTACGAACTTCGTGTAAAGTAGTGACGTTAGAATGTATAGTTGCCTGTAGATCAATTAACATGGTAATAATAGTAAACGCGTTCCAGAATGTCGTCCATGATTTCATTTTAGATTAACACGAAGCTATTCCAAGCAATCATTTATGCATGTCACACTGCACTGTATTACTGCAACTGACAATCAGTTAACAGTCAGCTAGTAGTTTAAAGTTCCATACCACATAGTAGAAATCGATAATTTTTTAAAGAAACAATGATACATATTTTTCTTGAATACACATTTTTCATATGTTCGAGTTTGATTTCTAAAAATTTTATTTCAAAAATTTGGATTAAGAGAGTCTTCTAATTTTCGAAAGGCGATGGATGGAAGAAGAAAATTCCGATAACAATAAAATGACGAAAATCTTGGCGCGGTTCTTTCTAAATTTCTTTGTTGTAACAATTTCTTCCGCTCTTTTACAATAAAAATGATATTCTCCAGCTAAAAGTTCCCAGTAATACTGTACATCTCAGATGAATTCTTCTTCTACTGTTAAAAGAAATAAAAAAAGTGCTAATTCAAAATGGCAAATATAAAAAATCATAGTTTGCTTTTATAATAAACGCAATCTTTTTTTATAAATAGTAATAACAATACGCTCTAGATATCCTGCATAGGTGAAAGCTTTTCAAACACGTCTTTACCTTTGAAAACGCAAAAGTTGGATAGACACGTGGTACTTTACGAGGCGAGTTCACAGCACCTCCTACAAAAATTCGGATCGAGTAACGTTTCGCACGATTTCAACTTATATTCGTCAAACATTCGACTTATACCAGGTCTCTGCAAAATAGGTAACGCGCCACCGATAAGTCACGGGCCTCGCGTCATGAATTCTCAGAACGCGTTACCTGTAAGCTGGCTGATAAAAAAAAATATGAAAGAGTTTGACCGGGACAACTGGCCGCGCGTGAAAAATTCCTCAAGATGGGAGGAATCGAAAATGCGCGCGCCACAGAGATTTGGGTTTCAATATCGGAACTACTCACCGTAAATTCAAGATTCCCCTGGACCTTTCGCTCAGACTGGCAAATCGAAGTTCGTTTCGACTTCTGGCGTAAGAGGCCTCCGATAAACAGGAGCGTCGATCGACTTCACGAAAAATCGCAATGGTATTTGGTCGATGGTTACGTGAGTGGTAGTTTCAAAGCTATTTCCTTTGATATCACCAAATAGAGATTGAAAGAAATAAACGTGCAACGGAGATTGATGATATTTGTTAAAAAAGAAAAATTTCATGGTAATAAAAAAAAGGGAAGAATGTAACGTTTAATAAAATAATAGATGTCGATGATTTGATCAGATACGTAATGTATTATATTTAATTTTTAAACATTACGAGATATAAAATGCTCGTTTCACAAATATAGAATTTTGTGAAAACATTTGTAAATTTCGTGAATTATTTATTAAAAATCATATACAGAAATCACAGAGTAGTAGTGAGTTCTCAAAAGTGTGTTATTAATTGACTATACTGCTTTCATAATTTCCTACTGAAAAATTTATGTAGGAATGTTATATTATTAGTTTGTAGGTAACAGTATGATTTATACAATATCGTTTGCACCCACACGAAATCGAATATAATACCCCGTTTCACGTATTCGTCACTCACTACTTCTACGACACAACAACACAACGATCTTCACACGACAACGATAAATTCAACTCTGTCAATGACTCTCTCAACTCTCTCTCAACTCTCGTGACAATGTTTTCCATACTCACTTTTTTCCCAAACCTTTGTAACGCTCATAACACTCTTTGACAACGTCAACATATCTTGACAACGCTAATAAATAATTACCCCTCACCCCACGTCCTTCCCTGATGTCACACTATTCCACATTTATACACGATAAATTACATAC
The DNA here is from genome assembly GCF_011952255.1 of Bombus vosnesenskii. Lineage (NCBI taxonomy): Eukaryota > Metazoa > Arthropoda > Insecta > Hymenoptera > Apidae > Bombus > Bombus vosnesenskii. The sequence continues at coordinate 2,354,166 of NW_022882923.1, forward strand.
AAGAAAGCAAAAAATTTGTCCATGATTTGGGTCTGATTCATGAGATCACTCACAGTATACATCGAACTAAATAGCAACAGATATAACAGTAACTTAATAATATATAATGCACTAAATAGCAACAGATATAATAATAATTTAATAATATCAACACCAAAATTAATAATTTTCTAATTATTCATTTTTAGATGTAGTTTGTTCCCTGGAAGTATTCTGATATTAAACGAAAATTTATACATAACTATATATCATCTGTCGTTGTAGAAAATTAACATAATGGTGTATAGCTAAATTAAAATTAAAATTAATTTAAGTAGATAGGTACATCATCTGTCGTTGTAGAAAATTAACATAATGGTGTATAGCTAAATTTAAATTAAAATTAATTTAAGTAGATAGGTACATTAAATCCATGACTAGTTTATTTATTACAGGATGCTTTAAGATCAGCTTGTTAACTAATTAGTTAAGAAACTAGATAATTTTTGCTGTTACCGATTATTAGCAGCAGCGGAGTGTCCATGAGGATTTCTCCACGTGCAAAAAAAAGTTGAGAAACTAGATGAGTTAATTAACGTAGTGACTCATTGGAATCAAGTCACATGGAATCTGTGTAGCTGAATTCGATACACTGAAATACTGATTGACTAAAGTAGGCTCATTATGATTACATAGCTACATTTTATTCGTTGATATGTCACATAATCTGTCAGATTGAATTGCTCTATTGAGATGCTATATTTTATTAAATTCGACTTTTTCTTACTAACTTCTTTCAGGTCCAATTTTGCAAAATAATTCTTTACAATAATATGTTTAAAATGTAATTCTGGTAGAAGAATTTACTATAATTTCGAATGCAGTTAGCGGCGAAAATGTATTTTCAAAAATCACGTTCGTCATACTGTTACTCTTTGGGAAGTCTGAAACAATGCTCCTTTCGTGAATCTTCTCGTATTTACTGTCTTTGGGAAACTTTAGCCTTTCTTAGTCCTCGTGTATTCGTTTCCGCGAAACTCTGCTCTAATATTTACGCACGCAATATTCAGCCGGAAAGTTTCTATTAACTTCTCTGATTTGAAGTTTTAACTAAGCTTCCACAATGAATGAATTGACACGTGGCTATTTCACTCTTACGAAATAAGGAAGCAACGATATCGAATTGCTTTAATCCAGGTTAAAAGTTTTCCATAATTATCAATCAACTTTCATGAGCTAGAAAGAGAGAGAAATAAAAAAAAGAAGAAAGAAGTAACGGAACTCAACTAACGAACATTTCCGTTACTGATCGATGCAACTATTTCTTCGTTTTACAGAACATCGACGTAGCAGAAATGTGAATATCAAACTTTCAAACTTTCAACTGGTTCTTGTCGATATTTACAACCTACAGTTTGTAAAATGTGTACAACGGTAAGTTGGAAATGTAATACTAATTAACTGAAAAACGACAAATCTTTGATAAATGAATGAAAGTTAAACGTATTAAAAATATCGAAATATTAAATGTGTAAAAAAACATTCTAATCAATTACTTGATTCTCCATAATGTTAAAATTAATTTATTGGAGTTGGAATCTAATTAAATCTTAAATTATACACATCGTGCATGAATATAAAATTATTAAGCATGTTCAACTTTTGCATCAAATTTTTAATGTACTATCCACGTATACACATTTTTATATCATTTTCCTGAAGATATGTGTAAAGAAATACATAAGATAAATTTATCTATATTTCTATCTATATTCTACATATTGTTTCATTGTTAACCTTCAATGTAATTAAATATTACACAGAGTGCGGATGTTTCTGCATTTGTACACAATTTCTCAGGTGCAAAAATGCTAGTAATGCGTACGATATTCAAAAATATACAAATCATCCAAACTAAACTGCTCGTTATAAAGCGTAGTAGACGAAGCAAATTTCTGCTTGGCCATCATTTCCTCGATCCTATCCATAGAAATGTGAGCTTGCGTAAACATAGACACCGGTCTAATAGTTACACGCAAACAGAAATTTACCTTTGAAAACATACAATCATCCTTGAACGAGGCAAATTTTGGCGATACACGTACGACATTAAATATTCTGGCATTCGAGCAGGGAGAAAAAAGAAAACAGCAACGAGAGAAAGATCGCTATGAATTTGAGAAACGCGTTAACGTACTCGCGACTCTGTGGCGTGCACTGATTAACCCCAAAAGCGCTCCTTTGATCTCACAGTGGCGTGCAGGAGGAAATTAGAAACACTCCGCGAATTTACGTGGGAGCTAGTTTCACGGCGCGTATACGTACATAGATACGTATAGCAGCCAGACGGCTGTGCATGAAATCGTTCGCGACAACGAAGCCGATTCACTGGTTTGGGAGGGTGTGACTGGCCTCGGATCAAACGCCAGTAGAGTTAATGATACCATCAAGGAGAAACTTTCTCTTCGAGGTACGCACGCTGTCGCGGAAACTCGTGCCGATTCAATCTTGCACGCGCGCAGTGCAATTAGGGGAAAATGCGAATCTACAGGGTAAACCTTAATACTATGGCCATCTTTCTTGTTCGTTTGATTTCGTCCGAAATATCAAGTATTTCTTAGGCTAAGCCTAGGTGGCTAAGAAATTTTTAATTATTTTCCTATTATTATTCTATATCTGGAAATTGTACGTGATTTTATCTGATTTTTCTTCTTTTCTTTTTTTTTTTTTTTTTTTTGAGAAGAATATTAGAATCATTTGGAGGATAAATTGATCAATCGTTCTTTTGTTTCTATGAGGATACGAATATTTTGAAAAGGTAAATCAGATAACTGAGTTAGTTATATGAATTTGTTTATTGTAAGGCGATAGCATGAAGATGATATTGTAAGGTTAAAGAAAAATTTTTCGAAAGAACATTGTATGGCATTATCAATTTCAGCAATGAAAAAATATTTTAACAGTATGAAAAAGACTTTAAAATAAAATTGAAACAACAAAACACGCATATTCATGATTTTGTCGTATTTTTCACAGGTTAGAAACATTTTTTCACGATAGGGCAACATAAAAAAGGAGGTAACGAAGTTAATAATTTAATGTAACATATGAAAAAATGGATGGAAAAGAGACGGCGTTGTTATGTTGAATTGTTGCAGTATAACTTTCCTTGATATGTAAGGCTTGTGAAGTGTGTTTCGTGTACAGAGTGATTCTAGAAGGCGAACTAAGCTATAGATCTTGGTACATGAAGGTGAAAAGAATTGGAAAATAATGGGGAAAGAATTTAAAGCGAAATGTTGCACCGTGTACTGAATTTTACCTACTCTGTATTTTTTAACAATTCATACGAATGCGTGTACGAAATGTGGCTCTATTGTGCTCCAAATAAAATCGTGTATTTTTTATAGAGAAGATAATTATTCATGTCATGTGATACGTAAGAAAAAATTTAAGAGCTGTAATTTACTGAAAAACATATTCAACCGTTTTTTGAAATTGAAGGAGAAATTGAAAGATTGAAAAGAATTGTTAAAATTTCGTTAGAAAATTGATTAAGATGAACTGAAACAAAAATCCCAAAATTCAAACGAAACGCGTGAAACAGCTTGCAGTTGATATAATCAGTAATCAATACTCATTTGTAGCTCAACAATAATTCTCAATCCTCGAGTGTTACAAATCGAATATTAAATAGCCCTAAAAAAAGTTCCAATGTTTCCATGCAAAGAAGGAATTAAAATACCAATCTCGATACCAACAAATTCCTCGAAACTCAGTTAAAATTCGAAAAAATATTCCGAACTCCGATCAAAACACATAAAACAATCTGTAGCCGTAAAGTTTGTAAGATCTACTCAATTGTCTACGACAATTGTCAGTCCAATGTTGAAAATTGTCAACACTAAGAATTAAAATTAACTCATAAAATATTTAATCATATAAAGGAAAAAAACACTTAAAAATCCTCGTACCCCATTCGAACAAGAAAAAATACCAATACGAGACGAAAAAATGTCTTGTAGAAAATCTGTTAAATAAAATTCGGTGAAAGATTCGAAATTCCGAACAAAACACGTGAAAGAGCCTATAGCTGGAAAGAGGATGGTGACTTACTATGCCGCACACGCGTCAGTCGCGTGCATCGGTAAAGAAAGGAGTGGAGGGTGGTGAGCAACGAGCGTCGTAAGGTAGGCACACGAGCATGCTGAATACGTCGAGTTCCCCGCGATACTCTGTAATGTCATGAAGCATGTACTTACACACTACCGTAAGATTCTTGGAGACGTAGGCGGTGGTGAAAGTCGGCGCGTCCGCTGTAACTTCGCAACTGAACATACCCGAGAGAGCGAAGTCGACGTCGCGGAGCGTTACCTGGCTCTTGTTCGAGTTCTCGTGCTGAAACAAAGCAACGACCAAAGGTGTGTGCAAAGTGAATGCAAATGGATATCAACTGCGGCAACACGTGTTATCGCCCACCGCCATCGGAACATTAAAATCCCTCGCTCTCTGCGATTAACAATAACTCGATTTACCTGGACCGGTTATAACACGAATTAAACTTCCGCACCGGATGCGATTGACTGACGAATTTATTCACGCGTCTCTTCGTCGTTCGTACGGGATTCGAGCACACGGTTCATTGCCTTTTTTTCGCGGCTCACCCGGATGAAAGACATCGGTGAACGCTTTATATAACCGGTATATTAAACTAAAATGTTGATTCGATTGACTGGCACTTTTTTTATTGTGCGAAAGTGTTACTTTGATACCAATTCTTCAATTTCTATGATTCCATTATTTTTCTATAATTTAGGTTGGTAATTTATATTTTTATCAATGCGGGATAATATGTTTCCAAGGCTTCCTTCAGACTGCACTTACTCGAAGCAATTAAGACATAGATTACTTTGCGTGTATAGCGAACAATTGTTAAGCCCATTTAAACTTATAATTTAGCATAATGAAAGTGAAATATCAAGAGACGAAATGAATTAACCTTAAATCTTTTTGGTGTATTTTATTGCAGAACATTTGAAATCCGACTTTCAGAGTGTACACATCAATTCAAGAGATCTTCCATGGTATTGCTGAACGTACCAACTTATGCAATACCATATATCATGTCTGTCAGGCATAAATATTGGATTTTCAGCGATTTTCTTTTCAAATTTTTCCCTGGTAAATCATTAATTTCTTACTTCTATGAATTATGTATGAAAACAGTTTTAGCTATAAGTATTAGTGATAATGAAGAATTTCATACGTTCGTAAAGACCATTTACGAAGATAATTGAAATTTTCAAAACGAAAGTTTTTGTTCAAGTAATTAAAATTGTATCGAACTAATTTTGTTTGTCATATTTAAAATGGTATTTGTTTTTAGATTTACTGTATAATTAATGACAATAAAGGAAGAGACAATAGCATTTCACGTTACTAATATCAATTAGCAACTAAGCCTGGTCTATAGATATTGTTAATGTTACGTTAATCCGGTTTTACAAATTTCTCTATTATTGTAATAATAACGTACTGTTGTACAAACTGTCAATGAGATAAAATCATATAAATCGTCATTACACGTACAAATTTATTCAGAACGATTTTTTGCTAGCGAAATTCCTGTACGAATAAGCACGTATTCACTGACTATTAATACATAAATTAGTATTAATGATTATACCTCGAAACGGTTGCCGTTATTGGATGATTGGAATTCTCAAACAAAAGCGTATTATTTAAAGCGAACCACAAGCTCAATGAGAATTCAATTTGCTCGTTGCAATTTGCGTGCCGAATTAACAGTTTTGATAACGTTACTTAATCGGGCAACAATTGTTCTGTTATTAGTTTCTTAATGCTATTGTTGTTTTTTTTGTGTAATATCGTATATTCTATATTTATTCTATTTTATGAGATTGAAAATTATTGCGGTATTGTCCAAACTTCAATTTTAATTTCCTAAAATTACATTTAAGGTAATATAATACCACAACGTGCTTTAGTCAGTTAGAACCACAAGTTACCTATTAACAACATGCTGTGTGTATATTCCTTTGTATAATAAATCGAAGCTGAAAGCTTTTTGCTTAATATTGCAAAAATGGGAAAAACGTTCACGAATGTATAAACAACGTGACAAGCTTTCAAGTAATATAAATTGATTATTAGATGCTACTACTCTATAATTCAATCTGATAAGGTTAAACGCGTGGCCCGAAGACAGTTGAGCATTGTTTATTTATATTAATTGATGTTAAAATAAAAAGTAATGTACAAAAATGATGCGGAAATCTTGAATAATAATTTTGCTTCCACACGAAAGATCTATACAAATTTTATACATACCTACATATAATCTAAAAATCTAAATTAATATTAGAGGAATCTTAAAAATATAATATTACAGACTCTTTTTTCGATGAAAAATATTCCGTACGAAGAAACAATGTCTTTGTAAATTGTAGAGTAATTACGAAGAATAGGATTTATATGTTACTAATTTGTGTTATATATATAGATTTGAAATTTTCACATAAACTTTTGTATTCGCTAGAGTAAGGAGCTTTTACGAAAATATACTATCACCGTAATACTCGGGCTTTATATATGTTACCTAAAATCGAACAATATCATTTCCAACGCAAAATGCATCTTACATATTTCATTTCCGAATATAAAATTTCACGACAACGATTTCACATATTTTTCCCCAATAGCGTAATAATCGATATCACTACTCTACATATCTCAAACATCCAGATATACCCTTCGAATTTGTTACCTCTAGAGACATTTATCATATCTCAAATCATTAGATATTTCCCCTTTACAGCTACTGTGAAATACATCAACTCCTTGATAAAATTTCTATGTATAAGAATAAAACATCTATATTTAAATTTATAAGTGACGATCGTAAGATTTCATCTAATGCAAGATTATCCAATGTTATATAATTAACATCACGTGTATATATAAAATACTGTACGTATATAAATATCGTATGCTCATAAGAATATTTTATGCTCGTATTGTAACTTTGTACTTTATGGAATTTTTACATCATTGTCAAACATTTCTTTATACGTGGATAGAACGATTTGTGGAAACATCTCTGTGCTTAAGCAATCAGAAGAGAAACAATTTCATTTAAGAAATCTGTCCTGTAGTTGCCTCCATAAAAATACAAATTTGTATAAAAATTCACTGTCTAACTATCACACAATGACAGTGAAATAAAAGAATGGCAGAAAATGTTGTCAGTAGTGGTAAAAGAGTCAGGAGTTAAACATTCGTCGTGTTCCCTTACAAATACAAAGAGCAAAACGTAAATGTTCGTCAAAGACCGTAACGCGCCAAAAGCACGGGTTCTTTTTTTCTTATTAAATGTTCCTCTGGTGATCGGGCAGCGTGAAGAGGCAACACTCGAGAAAATCGTCATCTTATCAGGAATTACCCCGCACTCGAGTAAATTGACTCGATGAAACGCGCGCGAAAGCCGAGACACCGGGAGCAAGATAGCAACGAAGGCGGGGCTGAAGCATCCCTAGGGAAAAGTGGCGGAGGATCGTTTCATCGGAAATGGGCAAGGCAAAATATGCATAATTAGCGGAATTTAAATAACGAAGCAAGAAGACACGCCGTAGAGTGAAGGAGACAGCGGTTGAAAGAAGAAGGGACAGAAAGGTGGCTTTTAACGAGGGCGAAAGAAACGAATCCGAAGAAAGAGCACAGCTTTTTCCACCATTCCCTTGTTGATTTGTGTGCGTTAGAATGCACACGACAGATGCCACGGAAAAACTGTTCATTACACAGTTTCGTGCTTCTTTTCGATGTTATTAAGCTGTTATTAGCGATCGAATATGTATAATCATTTTCTTGTGATCCGATTTTGCTTGAAGAATTTCCAGAAGAATTTTGTAAGATAAATTCTGATAAAAATTCTTAAGATAGTTCTTTATATTGCAACTGACGGAATCTTTGGTTTAGGATAGAAAAAATTAAGAAAGAGAGAACCTGTTATTTACTAAATTTACTTGACACGAAATATGCTTTCAAGTTTCTACGTTTATTCTCACTTACGTTCCTCAAGTCACTTATTTCAATTTGCTTTTTTCGAATTTGAGTAACTTGAATAATCTTGAACAAAATTTTTATACTTTGTCATAGTTACGAAAATTTGTAATTAATTGTTTACTTTTTCTATTAAAATATGGTTATAGTATACTTACAGTACAAATACAATTTTTTATGCATGTAATTATATATCTTTATTTTTCTAAAACAATATGTATATTATTAATATCACGTCTTTACTGTCCAGATTTCTATCGTGATTTCTACTTATACTAAAAACTAGTGTTCCATACTATGACAAAATGATATTTACATATATGCCCCTGTATATTTGTATGTTTCTGTTATTTCATTAAGTTTATCATAGTTCTAGTTATTGACTAAATTGTTAAAGAAAAAAATGTTTTCATCGTTAAATAATATTTTACTTCCAACTGATTTCCTAGTTCTGTCACTCTTTTATGAAAACCAACAATGTGATACACAAAACGATGTAATAGGTTATTGCCAGTAACATAATACCTTACGGCTTACAGTCACATCATTCTCAAAAAGTAATCCTTCCTTTCTACAAATATTGAAACAAATCTTCTATAAAGCTATCTCAGCGCACGATGCAGCCAGTAACACGAAATGAGCATTCACTGACAAAACTTCTCTTCCAGTCGCAGTCACGATACATTTAAAACGTGTAAAAAACAATTTTTCCAGAACCATACGGATCCACTATGTGGCTCTATAAAAAAGAAAGTACTCGAACAAACAAATATACAAAAACAATAGACCACACATCGCTTGTTATATCAACGCTCGGACCTTTGCAAAAGAGAAAAATGGTTATCCACCTACAAAAAAAAAAGAAGAAAAAACGAGAAAACAAAACCATTCGTTGCAACGACACAGTGTATAACAAGGTGAAAATTCGATGATACCGTTAAAATGAACGATATTTCATGGTAGAGTGTATCGAACGATACAACCTAACGATATTTCTTTCGCATTGAACAATGTTTTTCGTTCGGTGTCGACGAGCTTTTACTGACACGTGACGCAACCATTGCACATTACTGTCGGCCAGCGGGCAACTAAGGATAGATACAGACGCGTTATAACGATAAACGAAAAAGTGGTGCTTCTATACTCCCTGGGCTTCGTGTTAGGATTCATTCTTTTAGCTATAATACGAACCGTTTATAAACCAAAATGTTTAACTCCACTTTTTGAAATTTTACTGCCAATATAATACTTGAGTATAATATTAGAATAATACTCAAGTCTAGGATACTTCATTGACACTATGTCTTTATAATTGCATCAATTTTGTCGGTATATTATTTTATGGAGCTAACCGAGTTGACAAATGAGCGGCTTATGTCACACACACACACAAACTGTCATTGATCACCTACATTATTATAAGCAATAGTCGAATTTCATTACGATTCACTATAACATAACATATCCGTAAAATGTTTCTATTCAATATATTCAAAACACAAATATTCGAGAAATTTAGTGATCTACTTTCGTTCGTTTTTTTAAGTCTATCTCAAAGTTTACTATTATTTATATCGTCCTCCTGCGATCAATGAACTTAAGAAAGAAAATCACTTGTTTCTTGAGAATTGAATATTAATCGGATATTCCTGTGTAATGAAAATAGTGGAGTTGATTAGTACGACTTTCGAAAAGCTCAAATCATAAATTTACTAAGAATAATAAGTTACTATTATTGTACATAGAAAAATACAAAATAATGGTCTAAATTCAATTGATTGTTCGTTCAATGGGCAAAACATGGGACCGACAACAACCTAGGCTAGACGAGCTTGTTTTCAATTGCGTAAACGCGTATACACATAGCGGTTCTTCTGGAAACCTATGCGACACGGAAACGCGTGGAGATTCGCGCGAAAATGTTCGAACGATGATAAAAGCGACCTGTTTTACGGAGATTACAGCGGTCAAGGATGCTGTTAACGAGCGTCGCCCGGCATCATGTGATAAAACCGCATATTTGGATCGTCCCTGGCCATCCGGAATGCTAATTCTACTTGACATTCATCGTTGTTTGTTGTTCCGACGATTGATGCAGGCACGGATGTCGCCTTTCCAAATTGCATCGCAAACAATGCATTGCTTTCCACGCTGATTCGCTTATTTTAGTCAAATCCTTTCGCGTCGAGTGTCCCTTGCGATAAGTTTTATCGAAAATTCGTTAATTTGCTTTTACTTCGTTTATTTGGACAATAAGGATTGTGTTGTCTGGTGTTTTTAGTTCAGCGTAAATCTTTGTGTACTATGTTTTTAGGTATTTCGAATCGCGTTAGTCTTTTTTTAGTTTGTTACTACCTTAATAGAGAAATAATCTATGCTACGAAATTATCTATAAATGATTTTCTTGAAATTTTACATATTTGTAAACTCCTACATGAACCATCCATTACGGGTGTTGACTTTCCCACGCTTGAAGGAAGTATTTAACGAAACATATCGTGTGCTACAAAGTTTGATCAAAATAAAAATGTCAATATATATTTCGTGTGATAGTAAAAATTCAAATTTCCAGTAAAATATTCTTTTTAAACCTTCAACGTCTTTGCCTTAATTTTTCTGCGTGTTTCATTTTCTAATATTGTAATTTCCTCGAATAAATATATCCAAATTTCATCAGGACAGGCTATGTAAGAAATTCATTCTATCGCGAAACGCAGAGGAAACTTTTAGTTTTCGAGTTATAAAATTGAACCGAAAGTTTAGGAGGTGGATGAAATATTCAAACTAGATAAACGTTTCTGGTAGGAAGTAATACTTCAATTTCATTAAAAACCCATCGTACATTATTAAATTGTTTAATCTGGACTTCTACACGTTCCTAATACTTTTACACGTGAAATTCTCATTCCATGGTTACAGTAATAACTGTATTTGCATATTAATATTCTATTTATTCATTTCATTCAATACCAAACTCTTCACAGATGTTTAGAGTTACTCTATAATAGTGATAGAAATTCATAAATATTAATAATCTAATTATTTAATGATCTTTTACATGTATCATGCATAGTAGTTGAATAGGTGCATTAATCTTTTAATTGTTTGGCTTTATTCTCTTAAACATCTGCAACCGATACTTTTACCAGCAGTTAAATGGTTAATTGATTCAAATTATTGCACACGATTGTTCTCACTTCACGATCAAAGCGATATTGTGAAAGAATATAAAGCTGTCCAATACAATAGAAATCATAATTTTTAAGGAAAAGAGTAATCAAAGAAGTAAGTTCATAAATAAATTGCATAAATGACTTGAAATGCTACTAAATTTGCTAAAGTTGATTAATTAAAAAAATTTGTTCACATAGACCATCATGTTTATTATTCTTTTAAACAACGAAATAAATTCTGAAATTCTACCACGATATAATATTACATCATAACGCTATTCAAATTGCGGAATTGATATGTGTACTATCAATAAATTTCTTCATAGAATAATAAATATGTACAGAATTTTCTTATCGACAACAAATATAATTGTTATAAAAGGTCCGAAATACTTTTTATTTATAAAAATATAAATATTTTTATATAATGGTAAACATATACTAAGTATTCTTAGCAAAACCAAATATTAAAACACGCTATAGTTTTAACTAATCCAGATTCTATTATCTCTGTCCATGAATTGCTCTCGAGGAAATACCCTACTTCCACGGTATGATACGCGCTTACACGTAAAAGGCAGAGGAGGAAGAGAAAGAAAAGTGTATTGACACTTACGTCAACGTAAATTCCGGTAATGTTGAAGACTTTGGTAGCCGGTTCCTCGCTTGGTGTGTAACGGTAGAACTCGTGCCTGCCACGGTACCACTTGAGGGAGTAAAGAGGAGCCTCCTCGAGATCGTAATGGCAGCGCAGAATCACCTTCTGACCACGTTGCACTACCTCCGGAACTACTTCTAGGCTGACATCCCGCAGGCAGCTCGCACCTTTGTGGGAAATGAGAACAGGAACGGAGCATTAAGTCTAGTGTGCATCATTAGTCCGCTTTTACTCCTCGCGCCGGAGGTTGCACAGCACGCGTCAGCGAGAAATTGCAATTCCACCGAATGACAATTCCTCTCGCTTCCTCCGCCTAACGCATTCTGTCTTCCTCTATCTCAACCGTACACATCTACATCAACATACTATACATATGTACATACAAACACATTCAGACAGAAGCATACAATTTTTCTTCACGTTTTTCCTGTCATCCACCCCACCACTTGAGCTACGCACTCTTACGATCAACGTACACAAGCTCACGAATGTATCCGAACACTTATGAACGCGTCTTATGTTATAATTTATAATATATTATGTTCGATATACGAAACATTTTAAAATTTCATTAGCGCTGTTATGAGACTCGAGTAACAAAGTTTGAAACTATATATTTATATATAATTATATATAGCTATATATTTCCTAGAGAACAGAGAAGTTTTTAAATAGTCATTTATCCAATATATTAATGAACCGCAATATTTAGAGCATCCATCTTTATTAATTATTATGTGCTGAAAGTGGTTACTCTTGCTCTATACTACATTTTTACTAAAAATATGAGTACGTTTATAGTAAATATCCTGCCATTTCTATATACATTTTCAAACTGTTTTCAAATTTAATTAATATATATATACATATATATAATCACAAGAAATGTTTCGTTAGAATGTTAACAAAATTTCAACAAGTTTTACATAACATGTAAGACATGCATATAAAAATTTCCCATATTAAGTGTCCAATAGTTTCGTGAGCCAATGTACCACTTCCTTTCTCCCCCTCATCATCTCTTTCACCAGGCTTCTTCTCTTTCTCAAACACATATATATCTCTCCCTTTTCTGTATTTTTTCGCTGACGTTCCGTTCACTTGGATTATCGACGATTCGACCTATTAAAGCCCCGAGGAATTGAACTGTATACGTCATTCATATTAAAACAGAATCGAGCTTTTGCTTGCTTCTTGATGTCTCTGCAGGATGAGACCTCTTATTACGTGCTAGCTGCCGGCTACACGGAAGTAGGTAGACGTCGCTCGAGCCCTCGCGAATAGGGACGAAACTCTGTGGGCTGGTTTTACCCCTCAGGAAACGTGAAAAACATCCAACTGATATTTTAGCTGGCCGCATTATGTTTTCCACGGAAATCAAGCTCTGTGTGCTTTCGCCACGGAAAGGGGACACTGGCGCGACCTACCTCAGGGATTAACTGGTGCATGTTGTTGCCTCGTGCTTACGTTTGCTTTGCGAATGATTGAAGAACGGTTATTAGACAAAAGGTATATGCAAAAATATATAGTGCAAAGAAAAAAATATATTTTATGGACCATCGTTAAAATTGCTAGATGTACACTACCTTGAATCTGTGAAAAATTATGAATTAGTGATTTTTCATACGAATTAGTCTGGTAGTTTTATAGAACATTTTGTACAGCTTCTTACTTCCAAAAATCGTTTTATGTTTCTTTTAATAATGTAGCAGTGTCATGACACATTGAATTTTATACTATACTGACTATATATACCAATTCCATCATGGGCTTAATATAAAGTTTTGGAGATACGTGCCTGTGTGCCATACTTTACGTAAGCTAGAATTCATATAGCCACAACAACGAAACTTTCTACTAGTAAAATAGTAAAATAGTATAGAATATTTTTATCACGTCAATCACACAGAATTGTCTTTTAGCCAACTACCAGTCTCAAGTTACATTCACTCAGCAATAATTTATGGTTGGTAGGAAATCGAAAAAGCTTCTTTTTACAAAAAGTTCCAAATGGAAAACTCGATGCTCTTCTCTGTTGATCACGTGACTAGAATGAAACACTATAAAAGTTGAAATTTCTTTCTCGACGTAGAATAAAAGTTTTCTAACGTAACTAAAATAAACTTTAGTCCACTCTCCTACTGTTTTTTATTACGAGCTCCCAACACCGAATTCGACACGAAGAATACATTTTCATGAGTTTTTAAATTATCTATATTTGTTACCCACGTCGTTATTAATTTTCTGGTTAGATTTGCTTACTTTTTGTGATTTTATAGAACGGAATGTTAACTCTTGTAGAAACAATTTGTATCGCTATCCTAGTATACGACTGTTGTAAAAGTTAACGCAAAAATACAAGTTTTATCGTCTACGGGCTATCAAGTGTAATTCGAAAATGTTTTGTAAAATGCATTCCCAGTACTCATGGTTGCCTCAATATGTGATATATAATGTAAACTGCGCACTGCTGCAATCGTGCCGCAAAATATTTCATCGATTTTGTGTCACTCGATTACACGTCAACAAATAAATACTAACGCGCCTGGTGTTATAGAGATTTCGACAACTTTAGAGGTATGAAAAGTGTATTTCGTGAATGATCAAACTAAAAAGTGGAATTATGAACCAGAGAATCAGCTTTTTATGGCAGATTCGTTTTAATTTTTTCACGATCGAAATTCTCTTATGCGAGATCACGTATTGTTACGAATAAAATGACGTGGCGGTTAAATTGGCAGATTAAATTTAGATATTATTCATACAGCATTAACAAATATTTCACCTTCTTCTTTTCTTTCTTTTATAATATTTAATTTGTTGAGAGTGATCAACGAACACTAAGTAGGTACACAGTTATAGTATTCTACGTTTTTGAAGAAATATTTTTCATCAGATTCGACTGTTTCTTCTCATATCACACATACCAATGAGAGAGTATGTAATTAAAATTTACTTCGTGTACGCACGCTTCCAGGACAGAAAAATAATGTAGAAAATTAAATGTTTCAGTCACTTTATATTATTTGTTAATTATATTGTGATTGTATATGAATTGAGATAGAAATAATCCTGTGTTATATTCTGTGATATTTAAGATTAAAAGGCTAGATGTGTGTATAATAATAATATGAGAACCATAGATTGCCATTTCATTCCAGGTAATTCTGATTCGAATTATTATGTAAATATAAGCAAAGAAAAATATAAAAATTAAGAGAACGTGGTTTTCCTTTATACTCTATGCTCTTATAGGCACCAATTACAGTTTTTCTGAAAAAATCTTTTAAAAGAGAAAATATACATCCTACGAGAGCAGAATAAGGCACACCGCTCAATTATAAATTCGTAATTACTATTACAGAAGTAGCATATCGCTTGGAAATTTCTACATATTTCATGCACAAGCATATATGAAATGCAATTTCTGATGAATTAAAATTTTATTCCAAATGACGATCAATTTCCTAGATTTTCGAGATTTCTTTTATCGAGATTTCATCGATACTAATGCTTATCATTTAACATTTTATTAGATTCAGAAACTTCCATTAAGTTCTATTGTGAAAAAAAATGTACAGATTCCGAAACGTATTTCATAGGGACGGGAGAAACAGATATAAAGTAACATCTTTTAGAAATTATTCAACGCTTAACGTTCACGCAGTTTCATCGACGTTAGTGTCTAGCGACATTTGCCGCAGCAAGTATAGGGAAAATAAATGAAAATTCCTTGCGCACAAAAGCCAAAAGCTGCGAAGTTGGAGGAGCATTTCCTCCTTTCATTTCAAACTGAAAGGAATTCTAGGAAATGTAGACAGGTACCTACATGGCGTATGTTGAAAGTTTCTGGAGACTGCTTTTGAGGATTGCGATGTTCTCAATCTTCGTTTGCTTTCTCCTGGTTTCTTTTTTTTTTCTTTTTTTGTTGGCTTATTCGATGCACAAAAAGATAGCTTGGAAACCGAATCTATTTGCAGACCACAATTTGAGATATCGATAGGTACGCATATATATGTACACAGTACGATTCTTGCAAATTTCGGTAAAATAAGTTTGTAATTTCTATAAGAATATTGTATCACTTGAACTTATAGAAATTACTTTTTTTGGAATGTAAATAAAATTCTGTGTTTTTAGCTTCAAAATTTACTACAAATTATGTTAAATTCAGATATATTATCACTCTTAGCGCGTTTACAGTCCTAAAATATAATTTTAGTGATTTGAGTATTCTTAATTTTTATCATTTACTATTCTGGTTTTAATAAAACATGACAACTAGCAATACGTACAGTGACATTCAATAAAATGCAATTAGTACGATAGTTCTTGAAGTTGTTGAAAAAATTTGTTCGATCTTTAGTCACATATCGTACAAGTAAAAGGATCAGGTTCTTCAAAGGAGATTTAAACTGTTTAGTCAGACAGTTACTGCGATGTGATTTGTAGGCGTGTCTGGTTTGAAAGCTTATATCACATAAAAGTGTCAGAAATATCTGATACTTTCACACATGTAACTATTAGATATAAGAGTATAGTAAATCTTCTTAACAATTTCAACAATTTATTGAACTAAAATGGAGAGAAAAGACGATTTGTTCACATATGGAATATAAAATTAAAAACACAGAGTCTTTCATATATAACAAAATTAATTTTCTAATACAACAAAAACATTTTTCTCAATCAGTTTTGCGATAGTAGTGTATCGTAAACGAACAAGCTATTAGAGACTATTTTTCTCTTCTGAATTCGAGAATAGTTAAACAAATTCAGTCGTAGGATTCACATTCGTTAATAGCAGTTGCCGCAAACACGGTTACCTCTCTCTTTGTCGAAGTTCCAGTGTTTCTCTAACGGACAAAGACTTGTATTTACCATTTCATTCTGATATTTCCAGCGAACAGTGCACCTGCGAACGCGCACTAAGCAAACTAAGCTTCAATTCCTGACCGCGAAAGACCGCTATCAGAATTGCAGAATCCAGTTAGCTTTGCCTCTGCATCTTCTTTTTTACCTCTCTACAGCATTGTAAACAATTTTTATTCGCTAAGTTAATGCTGTTTAACATAACTATCATAAAATCGCACGCTTACCGAAAGGATTTGTTTTTCAACGAATTATATACGAATATTAGTATTAAATACTGTCAATAACGAAATAGAAAGAATATGATTTTTTTAAATAGAGATTCCTTTTTAAAACTACCCCAATTCTACATTAATTTGTAAGTAATAACTTTATGGACCTTTGTCATATATCTTTTGATTGTCTTAAAAAAATAAAATCTTGCCTGAAAAATTATAATGAAGAATTATATTTTATACAACGATACTACAATTTACAGGCTATTCTACGTAATTTATTAATCCTTGGTGTGTGACAGCTCTTTATAAATCGTTAGAAGGTCTATCGAATTCAAATTACTTTGAAAGTAAATCCCAATATAAATGCACCTATTATACCTTAGTCGCCGATACGAACTTATAAGCCATACTTTTCGCACATGACATCAATTGCTTTAATTTTTCTTATTTTAAATATCAATCAACTATATCAAACATATCTATTTCGTCTTTACAGTCCACAATCGTTTCATAGAATGGGAATGCGCAATTATTTTCTACTAGATAAATATTTATCATGTGTTTTCATTCTATTTCACATTTAAAAATCCGGGTTGGACGCCAATAGCGGGGCTGTATTCTTCCATCCGGTCGGATGGGTTTATGGAAGCTGACTGCTTTTAACTGAGATAATTAAAATCACGCAATTTCCAGTCTTATCTAAATTTTCAGCGTGCAGAATGGCTATTCGACGTTTCATGCGCGATAAATTTTACGTCGACTGGGCCCACAGTTCATTTCTGACATTTTCATCCAATCCGAAAGCCCTGCCATGAAACAAATCGATCAATTACAGCTTTCATTCCTTTCTTTTTTTATCACAGGATGTTCACGCTGGTGTGCTCGAGCGTCGGTTTACAACGACGATACAACCGCGAACATGGTTTACGCAAATTAAACGGCACACCAAGCTCCAAACTATAATCAGAATTGCAAAATTCCTTCCGCGGAAACAGCAGAGAAGAATATTGCCTGGTTTTCTTCCTCCGCGATATATTTTACAAGTCTGCGTGCACCTGATGCCGTAAATAAACGCGCGTATACGCCACGCCACGAGCCACGTTTTATTAGGTTGTAATACGTTGAAAACGTTCGTTTCTTTATGTCGAACCCTGGAAACATCTCGTCTCTTTCGAATAAAACAATGTCGATCATGGAAATATTCATGTGGCGTGGTGTTTCTGTCGAAAAGTTAAGAGACTTTGAATTTCGATTAAACGGTCATTTCGTCCATATTTGGATTAGAGAAGTTCTATGGTGCCATTCAAAGTGATAGAAATCGATATTTGATTGAATTTTATGGGATA
This sequence comes from Bombus vosnesenskii, assembly GCF_011952255.1. NCBI lineage: Eukaryota > Metazoa > Arthropoda > Insecta > Hymenoptera > Apidae > Bombus > Bombus vosnesenskii. Next base: position 2,372,491 of record NW_022882923.1, read on the forward strand.
AAATTGTATGTTTACGAATATTCAGCTTTTACCTATGATATTAATAGCAATCGAGGGTGATATTAGTAGAATTAATTCTATATATACGTATGATATTAATATCAAAATGTTAATATGAATAATGAATAATAAAATGTTTCAATCGAACCGGGCTCTCATATAGGCGATGTGTCGATATTGTTTAGTTATAGTGATTATTACACTGCGTATATTTATGCGTTTATGGCAAATACAAAAATGTGCGCAAATGCAAAATTATATAAAATGTGGAAAGTAAATTATTACGATACATTACATTATTGCATTTAGAGAATAAAACATTCTTTCACCGAAGTTAAAATTCCTTATCTGCATTTGTAAATTTTAAATCACTCTATTAGGAAGGACATTAACCTCTCACAACTTTCTTAAACTTAAAATGTCTACAAGTTAGAATTCGCTAATTAGAATTTACATTTGATTAATTTTTCTGCTATTTCTTAGCCCGTATTTATAACATTATAGAGAGGTATCTTAAAATCGTGTAAACAATTATTAATTATCAACCTACCTAACTAACATCGTTTCCAGACGCTAAAATATTTATACGAATAGCTAGTCTATTTATACTTTTTACTGCTTATTCTTCCGGAAATACAAAATCATACAGAAGACAAGAAAAACTAACAGAAATTCACTAACAATCCGTCCATAAATTATAGATTTTACTTCTCGGCAAAAAGATGAAAAGATAATCTTCTTTCTGCCAGCCATTTTCGATCGCAGGGATGTATCAAGCGTATTAGTACGCTTCAACCAAAGCACAAAACAAGCGCAACGCTGAGCACGATGAACGTCGGTTTTTCTAGCTGCAATTTCGCAAAAAAATCTTCTCTATCTGCCGGTCCACGGACAGAAAGCGGAAGTACGAGTGGAAGATTCGATCATGCCCAGAGGAATTCGATACTATACGAGCGGCTTATTGTCGTTCCACAGGACTGAACTTTCGACTTTGAGACTGGCGCGACGCTAGTCGCAGTGAATCAAGCGGAAGTAACAAACAGATTTAGCATCGTGGCCCCATATTGGCTAGCACATGTTGAAAAAGCACGGTTTTTCGTGTATGTCACAAACACTGGCGCACAAGGGACAAGTTAACGAATTCCTTGAGTTATTACGGGAAGTTTGGCGGTTCGATCGAAAGGGGCCAACAATGGCCGTGCCGCGACGCCATCGCGATTTTTCACGTGTACACGTTTCCGCGCTGAGGAACTCGCCGACTCCACCCGACGATTCCATAATCGCCAACAAAACAGACGACAGTTTTTTATACGGCAAGATGTATCATATTGTTTCGAAAGAAAACTTTTGTACACGTAGTAGAGTTTTAGTACCCTGCGCAAGTGTCAGATTGGATGGGGAAAGTTTGAACCTTCGGTTGTGTTGCGTTGATCGCGTTACGAATAGAAGCGTAATACGTAAGAAGAAACGAGCTAGCTATTTGTTAAATCGGCTAACTTCACAGAACAGAAAGTAGAAGAAATTGATGAAATTATATTACGAGTGTTTAACCACTTTGGCCTATGAATGGCGTATTATATGATACGTGTATTATTAGCTTATTTTATACGTAATGTGTGAACTGTGAAGGATTGTGTATTTATGAAAGAATATACCAAATGTTTTGAAATATACAAAAATATATGTACAAAATATCTAAAGTGATGTACCTAATATATATATTACAAATGCTTGTATTCACATTTCTTTGGCTAAAATTAAAACTGAAACTCAAGCTAGACCGTAGTGTATTATGCCCGCATTCTCATATATAATAGTGTATATTTGTACTTTTAAATCTCCCTTAATATCTTAAATAATTGCAGTCTGCTGTTATAATAATTAATATGTAAAATGAGCTTTCATTTTAGATTCCATTTCTTCAGTTGTGTCAATAAAAATATAAGATTGCATAATTACGCACGGTTTTTGTAAAAATATCGCTTCCGAAGCTCAGTTTCAATAAAAAAAAAAGACTGGTAGTATTTACAATTGCTCTTAACCGATAATGCAAGGTGATAAAGGATAAAGGGGTTCTAAGACAAGGGGTTCCTTAGCGGCTGACAGTTCTCATCGAGAGGATTCGATGTAGGATTTACATTCGTATTTAGAGAGCTCGATATTATAAGAAAATCTCTTCGTACCACATTGAATGCAAACAGATTGGATCGGTTTGGATTTTTCCTGTGTCAGGGATTAAATTTCTCGAAGTATCTTGTAGAGGTGTTCCTTTGCGCTTGTGCATAACTAATCGAATACATACTGAAATGATAGTCGTATATGTTCGTTATAAATGCTAAAAGATATATAAATTTCTTGTACATTTAAATCTTGATTTAATATGTAGTACATATCAGAAAATTGATGATTAAGTAATATACACATTTACGTGCATTAATGTATATGAATGATTTAAATGAAGAACAGGTATTGTCCATTAATTATTTGCTTAAACATTGTAATCACAATATGCAATATTATATCGTGAAATCTATGTTTAAATGAGAATAAAAGATACTAAAAAGTTTACTATTTTACAATAAACATTTAAGTCATTTACGGTCATATCTAAATATACGAGACAGAATAGTGAAACGACGATCAACATTTTAGAAAGTCTACCAGTACCGGGAATTTATTTTATATTTTCTTCAGAAGAATGCCATGATCTTTAAAACGGACTGCAGTGACAGTGAGATTAAAGCGCAGTACGATCTTCTGAACCTGATAGGATTACAGAGATGAACAAAAAGCATCAGTACGATGGAACTTCTGAAACAGAATCGTGTAGATGGTAGGACGAAAAAAATCATATACGCGCAAGATAGCTATTCCATTTATTAATTTTAGAAAATAAATAATCCATCTGAAAGACGAAACTATTTCCTATATTCTATTTTACAGAATTCAATTTAATTCTAGTACATTACTTCATTGAAAATTTTATATCTTATTTATCCATTCTTTAGATTCAACTACGTTAAAACTACGTTATTTACGTCTAAAACCAAAAAATAGCGTACATAATACGTTCCTAAACTAGTTTTGATGTTATTAATGGTAAAACAGTTTTACATTGCGTTTCTTTCTAACGAGAAAACATGCAATACTATCTTCTAATTACTCGCAACTGAAAAGCTTTTCTACGGTTTAAACTTATACCATTTTAAAAGCACAGAAAAAAGTATAAAGAAAAGTTTCTTTTTAAGATATATATCGCTCTAGCTTCCGTTTCTTTTTAACTACTATGCTGCCGATGACTTAAGAAAAAAATATGCTAAATGAGAACTTCAAACAGAGAATTAGAATGCAAAAAAGATTACAAAGTTCAAATTTCTTCCTTATTTTCTCGTTTCATTAAAGAAATGTTATGTTTAAATGTTTTCAACGTTCTAAAAGCTCCTGAAAACACATTTAAACGTTTCTTTTATTATAACAGAGATATTTAATATAAAAGGAACAGCGTTTCCACGATACCGTTTTGATATATAGACGAAGTTGAAGAGTAAATTTACATTGAGATTTTATCTACAAGTGAACAGGGCTCTCTTATTGATATCGACGTTGAAAATAGACCGAAAAAGTACATTAAAATAAAAAACAGAAAAACGAGTGTGAAAGGGAGCGGTTAAAAATAGGAAAAAAATACGAGATAAAACGAACTGGAAACAAGTGTGTATATGAGAGCAACACATGGATAGGCAAATGAAAATGTAGTGACGGTCGACTGCTCGTTCGGACATCTAAAATTCCGGAAAATAGCGTAATTACACGAAAACCGAAAAACTCATTACTTCGCCAATGACTCGATATAAAATGTACAGTGAGAAAAAAGCGGCACGGACAATAATTCTCGCCGTCTAAATACGTTAAAACGATTTATTTTTTGCCTTACAGAACACAGAAGGACTATCTAATTCAGTTCAATATTCGATACACACGATTTATATGAAATCTTTTTTGTGGTTACGAGGCAAATTAGAAATTCCAAATACATTACTCCACTGAATCATTCGGTTACAGCTTTTCAAAAATTGATAGAGAACATAAACGTATATATATATATCTTTTCTATGTAGTTACATATGATTATTTGCATACTTATAAGCTGATTGATTAATTTTGTTTCCTCTATGAATTGTAACGCATCGCAGGTTTGTTCGTGTTTTTATTATATCCCACCATATACATAGAAACTATCCACTATTTCTACCTCATCGTACACGTACAGTATATAAAATCTACAGACTTTTAAATCGCATAAAATCAACACCACGATCCATGTAACTTTATCATGGTCGAAAAATTGCAAACATTCCACGTGCTAAAAGAGCACCGTGTTTCAACAATATCCAATAGCACGGTTGTACGCTTACTTTGAGAGGATATACCTGAAAGAAGAATGTCCTAATTTTTCGCATGGTCAATTTTAAACGGGCGTTAACAGACCGCGCGTTGCCGCATCGACGTTAATGGCTCGCAAAGGACGAGGAAACAGGCCGCTATCGTCACTTATCAGTGGTTCAGATTCAATTGGCACTCGTTTTGCGAGCAACGATATTATCCCCTTTGCAGTACGTGTTCCGCATTCTCGAAAAGCAATAAAGCGATACCGTGTTACCGGATCGAAAGGGAAAAAGAAACTGAGCGGGATGCGGGAACCCTACACATTTTTCACTATAGCCGCTGCATCGTTAACGTTCATTAAACTTGAATTCCGCTGGTCTGGAGACATATGTGCATACCGCAGCTGAGAGATAGTTATGCTCTTTGTGCTCCTTTTTTGCATTTAAGTGGCCTTCGTCGAGCTAAGGAAAGGAATGTTTCATTGAGAGACTCCTGGTTCCGGACGCTGTTTCTGTCACCTTGATAAAGAGCATACGTCGTAGACGTTTGTTTCCGCACGTTCGAGCATCCGACCAGAATGATGGTACGTAGAAGAATCGCGATAGGGGAATTCGTACGACACGATTCGGATACGTGAGGTTGTGTGGTGAAATTGTAAACTGGATTCGATTGAAATATACATGTAAGTGAGTGAGTGTTAGGTTCATTGGACATTCTGTTCTTTGTGTTCTTTAAAAGGAATCCATCATTTTAACGTATATATATATATATATATATATATATATATATAGATAATTGTCATATATAGAATATTTCATTTTAATTAAGACACTTCGCGTATTGAAATACTTATACTATAAAAAGTAGTGTTCATTTAAAAAAATGTAGAATAGGAAATATTGTCGTTTAATCTATTTTTTTTCGTCTAACATGAATCTGATTAAAAATCAACATATATCGCAATACGTTTTAATCTTCTCCATATTTAAAATAAACCCTGTCTATGGCTAACATAAGTTACACTGGAACTAGTAGGAAACTAAACAATTATAATAATAAATAAAGTGATAAATATTTCAAGTTAATGTTTAGAGCAAAATTTAATCAAAAATATTCCACTTCCACTTCAGATCAAATTAAGCCAACCACTGCATGTAGACTAACAATTAATTTCAATTCAGTCCAAAATGTTATAGTCCAAGACTGCTCTTCTAAACCAATCTACTCCACATACATACCTATTCCATTCCCGCATATCTGCAAATATACTCCATTTCATTCGCTGCAAACGTTCGTACAAAATTGTCTCTTGTACGTAGGAATCATGCAGTGAATCGACGATTATATCAAGGTATAATCGTGCATTAATATTAAACTTTGCGAAGTATTCTTGCTATCTTATTTCCAGGATCTTGTAATATAGCAACGCGATAGAACTCGCAGCCTCCATGGCTGAAACTGATTTCGCGGCGGCGTAAAGAAGCCGGTACGTATATCCAAGAGAAGTTAATGTTACTCGTAAGATTACTTATGGCATCAGATTAGTCGGAACAGAGAGCGTCGCAATTTCCCTTCTCATTCTCGTTTCATTTCGCCGCACATTTTCACATTTGCATGTGGAAGAGCGTTCGCGCTATTTTCCTCGATTCTTTCGGAAAAACCTGGCCAACTTTCAACTTCGCTGAAAGTTTCTGGAGTTCAGGCTGCAGGTTATAGTCTGGTGGAAAAATTATTTTCAAAGCGACGAGGTCGTCTATTGTCGGCGAAAACATTCGCGACAGCGAGTTTTCATTAGCGAGTGTGCTCGATAGAGTCACTCTCCGTTCAGTCTTTCGTCGATGAAGCAACTAATTAACAATCAGAATAACTACCGTGGTGAAACACGATGACAATGGTGGCGGGCTGGTTCGCGCGCGGAACTCGATAAGTTTTCGTGATTTACGAGAAAGAAAAATCACTGATCGTGCACCGTTACGCTATGAAGATCTTCATTGTGGCAACTTGTAACCATAATTACAAATAGAACATAAAGAATTTCTATCCGACAGGATAAAGAATGGATTGTGACAGTATTCGAACGCTTGTGGATACTTTTTATGAATACATCACGAGTCTCATATGAACCATTCTAATTTTAAAAAAATTCATTGATTTATAGAAATTATTTCGATTAAACGCATACTTTCTTGAAGAAGGTCTAAAAAGATGATTTGTTAGTTGAAGATTTTATACATCTTGGAAAAGAACGCTTCGGAAAGGACAATTCGGACGAGATGAAGAAAATGGAAGAAATTAATTGCATGGAAATAATAAAAGAAACTACATTGTTGGAGAAGTATAATTATTTTATCGTTGACTTTGTTGCTTTGTTTTTACTTCGAAGTTGTACAGAAGAGCTCAAGCTAAACGCGAGCATTCTTTCGAGGACTCGTTTAACGATTTTAAAATGACTTTGAGATTGAAAATTCATTTACGGTGCTTTTCTTCAGGCTTTGCAAAGGAACGCGTAATGGAAACTGCGCCAGCGAAGGGGGGAAATATGAAAACTAAAATTCGTGCTTTGTAATATCAAAGACGTGCCGAGAATATGTATTAAGCAATGTTTTCCCAACTTACAATACAATAACCATACAAATTTCTGTACGTACAAAAGAGATCATTTTTTATGTTTGTTACAATAAAAATAAGTTTTTATTTCCAAGTACACAATTTCCACTTAGCTGTAATAATTTATATGGGAAAAGTTACTCTACAAAACGAAAGACTTTTAAAAACCGCTCAAAATCTACAATTTCGAAAACTGAATTTAAGAAACTTCGATATAGTAGCTCCACTGAAAAATGCAAATTTTCGGAAATTTCAGTTTCACTGAACTTTAAAGCAGAAATCAGATATCTTGAAAATTGATCTGTTGTATATTCCAAGTACTTTCCTTTCCTTAAGGGAAAGTAGGGAAAAACAGAAGTCAAGAGATCTGTTTTGGTATTTCTTCCGAAATTTGCATATTCGTTGTACAAATCTGTCACAAAGACGGAGATGTTCTTCCTATTTTCAACTTGGAAACTCGAGAAGCCTTAACTTTCGGAATAGTTTCAGGTTGAATGAACTTTGTGAATTTAGGATACATCGATTGCTATTAAATAGCAGGAAGAAACTCGAGATCATCTAAGTTCTGACGAAAATGTTGACTTGAGCTACGTACAATGAAGAACTGGGATGAAAGGACTGTATAATTTTCAAGTCCTAGGAACAATAAAAGCTACGTTTCCCTTTCCCTTAAAATAAACTTAAGAAAATAATATATAATTTCATTTCTTATATTTTACCGTTAGAAAAAATTGATTGAAAGAAGAAACTGTCAGAGTTTCCCACATATCGTCTAATCAAGCAAAAAAATAAAAAAATCTCAGAGTTAAAATTCAGAACCACAAAAATTGACAGATATTAATAAAATGTATTTTGATCATGAAATTTGGTATCTACAAATTTTTATTTTTATGCCTATTTTTATGCCAAATTTAATTTTATGAAAACAGTCGTTATATACCCACTTTGTCACATACTTCTACATTTTCAATTTTAACATTCTTAATTTTATAAATCCTTGAATTTAATTTCGTAAATTCATGACGTATATAGTGTACAGTGATGTATAATGTATTTATAACTTTGACTAATGTATTTATAAGTAATTTAATGAAATTAAGAGGGATATTGCAGAAAAAATTACGTTGTTGTTGATGAAATACATCGATCATTGGAGACTGTGTAATTTTGCCCTTTTTATCGTCTTATACTTCTAAGAGACCGACTTCACTGATAACTTTCTGTCGTTTAATCAACAGAAGACATTAGAAAGAACTCTGAATTTTATCATCCCGTATACCTAAGTATTTGTGACAAAACTTATGACAGAGATAAGTAATAAAAAAAGTAATCTATCCAGATATATTGTCCCATCGATAAAAAATGATGTGGAAAATATTCCAGCTTATATTACAAAAATGCAGACACGAGTCTTCTCCTCTCTTTACAAAATGGGCCATTTATATGCCTCGGGCGTAACATACAAATAATTTCTCGTTCCGCGCGATATACCATCGTTCTTTCAGCATACTTGAATCGTCATTTTGACCCTTCGTAGGCGTTCTTCGAAAACATTGCGAATCGACAAGAAACCTCTTAGAAGAACGTTGATGAACCGTGCGTCGATGTTAGTAAAGGAACATCGCCAACGTTGACATAGAGATCCATTGGCAAGAGACAGCCCTTTTGTTGATGAACAGGGAACTCCTTCGTGATACTTAATCAAAACTTATTATGTCAGTTTGGCCAAACTTTCAGCCCCATCGGGAGTCTTATCGAAACTTCCAAGGTTTTGGCTCAACTACGTCTTCTTTCCTCGACACTTAACCTTTATACGTGTACTTCAACGCGCAAAAATTAAGTTTGTGTAACGTGAAACGCGTAGAGCAAGGTAATTAATGGAAGATCTTAATGAGACTAATGCAGGTGTACTCATCAAGAACTTCTAAGGAAAATGCTTTAAAATATGAAATGTTAATTTCTCGCTCAATATTATCTAACGCTTTACAAACACGGTAAGCGATTGATGGGATTGAACAATGTAGTATCCATAAGTGTATGAATAACAGGTATAAACTTCTAATTCCCATATCGACTTATAATACTCTAATATAAATCCAACCTTCCAAAATCCTATTAGTACGAACGAGGTTAGTACGCGTCTCACGAGACTTTCCCAGCCAGTTAATTAGCTTCGATTTAAATTACACGAATCATGATGTTGTAGGAACAATAAAATTAGCGACCATTTAAATTCGTTCTGCTTCAAGTTGATTCTTTTTACGTGTACAAGGACCAAAAAAAAAAAAAAAAAAGAAAAAGGAAAAAAATTCGGACGTAAACCGTGAAAACATGATGAACGATTTCGCGCTCTGACACCGTTTACCGTCGAAATCGATGAATTATTAAGATTACACGAGAACTCCGACATTTGGATACTGGCTGTTTCCATGTTTAACGATTGTACGCATCCATAACTGGCTATTTGCGCGGAATCGACGCGATCATATCTGGACGAAGTTATATATTACAGGTGATTCGACAGGGATTAACTAGATACATTAACAAACGGTCGATAAATTGTTCATGAGCGATAGAGTTTCGAGTACAGGAACGTGTAATTAATCAATCTGGGACTTGTATTTCTATTCGAAAATAAATATGAATAAATGACAGCTCGAGATAAAGTTACAAGTTTGAACAATAGATGTTAAATTATCCTTTATAATATTCATAGAAAGAGAATGTTCGTGCTTGCTGTCAAGTACACATAAAAATCTGGATTCCATTTGATTAATGTAATCACGACAGTCGTATCTCATTACAGCGTTAATGAAATGTCAAAACGTCTCACACAATATATATGATATATTCATGACTCGTTATAATAGGTGTTTATAAGCGTTCGAATTCTAGAAGATTTTCTTTTATTAAGCAAATCCTTGGGTTTCTCTTTTATAGCTACAACCTTAAGGTGCCAAATTTCGATAACCTCAATTATTTAATAACGAGAGAAGACGTAAATGAAACGTTACGTGGGTGCAAATTTTGGTCCTTAATGGATAGAACGCGGAGTGCCGTAACAAAACGAATAAATACGAATACACGGCGATGGGAGTACCATAAAATCTTTTTCAACGACGTCGCGTAAGCATCCGGTGGCATCGTCCAGAGGAAGGTTACTTAAACTCACCACCTCGTTACATTTATTTCGTCTGTCAAGCGCCGATAAAAAAAAAATAAAAAATAAAAAAGAAGAAGCCACGCAATTCACGAGATCCTTGCTGGCAAGCGACTCACTTCTTCTACCACCAGTAAACTCGAGAAATGTTTCGTCGGCAAGGTTGCCACCTCTGCAACGAAATATACTTGAGATTAGAAGCGCGATAATTTACTAGCGGCCCGTTTCTTTGCAGCACTCTCGTTACTCTCTAGTTTCCGCTGCTTGTACTGCAGATACGTAGACAGCACGCGTCTTGATATACAGCTCTTTGAAAAAAACTCAATTAAGGGGACAAACGGGAAAGGTCGGAAGTGGAGGAAAAATGCCAGCCCGGTGGATTCTTCGTCGTTGAAGTAAACCGCCGTCTAATGTTGCCAACTGCTTCTGGTACAGTGGAAGAAATCGGAGCGACCTCGTAAATGAAACCCTTAAGCATCGGTACCTTTTAATGCAGCGAAGCTCGGTTGCATAAGTGTAAGATATGCTATTGCAGAATGTATATATATATGTATGTATGTAGACAGAAATAATTTGTGGTAAGAAAATTTGTATCCAATGACTCACACATACGTCGCGTTTACGCGACTGCCTGTATCATAAGGCTGATGTCTTTAATAAAATACTTGAACCCACTTGAACGCGAAAGTTAGTCCAGATTGGACAAAGCTTGTTTTTGGTAAATTCAAAAAGTGTAAATATACACACGTATGTATAAATTGAAATTGAAAGTAGGAGAAATATCGATAGGTCGAAGCTGAGTAACACATACAGTGCAAAAATTTAATATCATTTAATATTATGAACGATTACAGAGAAATTACATTTATATAAAATTACTTATTCAATAATAATATATTATCTTAATATATATTGGAATACTAAGAAGATATATGCAGATTCATTGAAATATCTTTAGGAACATTATGATATTAATACAATAGATTTATACAATTATAACAATGAAAGATTAGAAGTATTTTTGATGTTGTTAAAATGCACATTTTGTTTGCCAATTCTTTTGTCCAAGAAAATCAGTGGAACTTGTTTTTATCTAAAAATTTTCTTCTAATTATCTCTATTAATTAAAATTATGTCAACATGTAAATTTAAGAGTGGAAGCTCCCAATACAGTGACACAGGTTTACGGAAATCTGACAGAAATCGATACTCTTCTTTTCCGGAACATCTGAGTCTGTCCCAGAAATCTCTCCGAAGATATCGGCATCATGATCACCACATTAAGCAGTTTCCTTTGAATTATGCAACGACTGCGCCAACCAGTAACGCGTATGCTAATCAATGTTTATAGAATCTAAGTGTGCGAAGCGAAACGTAGATATGCGTCACGCATATGGGAACAGCTTGATCCGCATAGGAAATAGATACGATATTTGTGGCCTGTGTAAAATCAATGTACAATAACTCGTAAAGCAACAAACTTGGAAAACTGCAAAAGAACGTGAGAATATATTTCCGAACGTAGAGCGAAGTAACGACATTATAGTGATCGTAACACATTATCGTAACGCAATTTATAAACAGCCGATAATAATAATAGCTATCATAACGGTCATGTGTACTTGCATTGTAAATTAACCCTTTATAAAACGCACGAGAGATTCTATGTTATAAGGACAGAGAGAAGTTGGTTTGGATCGAAAAGAGTGCTTAAATCAAAGAAATATCCGACATCGAACAAAATATGAAGATTTATAATAAACATTAAAACAAATTATCAATGACATCGATTATTTATTTATTTTTCTTTCAATATTGGATATAAATTAGTATTAAATTCTATCAAGTGCAATCCGATTCGCCGAAATATTGTCCAAGAGTAAATTGTCTTATCAAACCTCAACTCATTTATGTTTGCATAATTTGCAATTTACCCTACAAATAACCAAATCGAAATTAAACCAGTAAACTAATTTACTTTGACCACTTCAAAGAAACCATATCGAACTTCCTCATCCTACCTATACAGCAAACTTCAATTCCAAGTTACATCAACGCGTATCTGACAAAGCAAAAGTTCCGCGGTTTAGATTGTCACGATGTAAGTTCCTTTTTTTTTCTTTTTTCGAATTCTACAAATCTAATCTCGATAGGATTTTTGCCAAGATCAACGTTTATCGAGTTATTCAAGTGGCTCCGTTACAAAGAAAGGAAGATGCCGCTGGAAAACAAGAGAGACATTCCCTCGATATAGAAGAAAAAGGGAACGAAGCGACGAAGAGACTGTCTTCTAGTTCGTTGGTCATAAGAAAATACAATAGTTTCGAGTAGTTTAAAAGCAGAAACTGGTTGAGCGAACTTGCGGTCGGGTGACGTTCCTCCCTTTATTCCACTTCAAAGTTGCAATCGTTGACTTGAGAGTGGCGCTTCTATATTACGCTCCGTGCCGAATTATAAGAGAATCGTGAGATCGAATTTTCCCTTTTCTATCTCTGTTCCTCTTTCTCTCTCTTTCTCTTTTTTTTTGTTTTATCTTTCTCTGTTCAGTTTGGCGTTCGATTCGAAGCTGTATTGTATCGAGAAACGCGACAATTTCGCCATACAAGCGATTCTGAAATTACGCGGTGGAGAAAAACAATTTGCCGATGCAGTTTCGCACTCGACGAAACAGAACATTAACGTGTCTGTCAAGAACAAGACCTATCGACTTCGGCTAAATTGTGTTTACCGAGACAGGATAGAAATTAACGGTCGACCGCGATTCTTTGCGCCATTTGCTTCTTCATTTAACGATTTATTTAATGAAGCGAAAATTACGATCGGGCGTTTTTATTTTTATCTTCAATCGAAGTGCAGAATTGATGACACGATATGAGAATCACGGGAGGAAGATGAAGTACAGTTTTATTGATTTTCTGATTAAAGAATGTAGAAGAAGAAGAAGAAGACGATAAATCGTGCTTCAGTTTTGAAAATTAGACATTTGTTTTTTTATTTTGAGACTGATCGTACGTTTTCCCAGCTTCTTTGCAATTTTCAAAATATTGCTTGCCATAATATTGAAATATTGTTTCTTGATACCTTTGGATTTTTACAAAACTTTGTCAATCTACTAGCTACTTTCGAAAGGTTTCATCTTTGACTTAAATAGATTATTTCTATTTTCAACTATGTCATACTAAAATATTTCTTTTCAATCATAAAGTGGTACTAAAATAAAACATCAAAAAGAATGTACTTATCAAGTTTGGCTTCTATGATATTTTAATATGAGAAGTTTAATATGACGTATCTAATTGGAAGAGAAAACGACGATAGATCCACAGATTTAAGTTTCTTAAAAATACATAGTTGGTAAGCTGGAAAAGTTTTGCCAATAATTATTCAGACAAGTAGTATTTAAAGAATACAATTTTAGTAACGTGGTATTGATCGACAATGTACTGAATTTTAACCTGTAAAATATAGAAAAATCCGACCTATTGTATACTCTCTATATAAAATATACATATATATCTTCTCCATATATAAAATGTTTGTATTTTAGTAACTTTTGAAAAATCGTCCAAATTCAGCTTTGTACAGATGAGTTAGCTGTTAGAACCTACTATTTTTATACAAATGTTTTTAACAAGAAAAGTTATCATGACGTTTTAAAAATATAATAGTTAGTAAATATTTTTCGTAAGCAACAAATAAATAAATAAATGTACAGCCCGTTTCTATTCAAAATTATTGTGGGCAGAAAGTTATTTATATTTATTTTCACAGCTGTTTGTGACGGATTTTGACGCCATTTTTCTCTTCGATATTGAATTTTCCGGCCGAGTGACACCAATTTCACAGTTCTTAGGAGTCGACTCCTATAACCTCGAACCATTATTTTTTCAAAAGTATCTTAACGTCCGGGTAACTTCCTTTCTAAGAAATAAGGAATACTAGGTCGTCTCATAAGTTATACAGTTTTTCTGAGAGTTCGGTTCGGAACAATGGAACTTGTCTTGAGAAAAATTGTATAAAAGAAGACTAGAGCTCTTAATAGAATAATGATAAATTGTAAAAAGTAAAGGAAAACATACAGCATTGACAAATTACTTACGGATCATTATTCGTTTTCACCGAATATGTACATACTTGTAAATAGATATTGCACCGAAAGAGTCTATTATTTATGAGATAAGATAATATTAGAAAGAAAAAGAAGCTTCTCGTAATTTGTGTCTCGTAAAATTGTGTCATATTAAATGTTTGAAGTTCATTTAAAGTGAGAACCTATCTTGAAAGGGAATGTGGTTATTAAACGAGATTGTGTGTCCAAAACTAATTTTTCTAATCATGTAATATAAATATTATAGCGATTCATGCCAATTGCAGGAAAAATGTATGTATGTTTATAACAGAACATCGATGTTATTAAAATTCTTCATTAATGTAATGCGTCTTTGATAACTACTTGATCTTGAATTTTGATTTGAATTTTTTACTAAAACAATTTAAATTTTTATGAACAGATTATTTTGCAGTACATATATTATGCATTATTAAACAAATTACAATTTATAAATAATACATTATATTTTCTAATATTTTTAAGACATTTGAACGAATAAAGTTACAAGTTGCGATAATTATAAAGAATTGTAAACACATTGGTATCACTTATTATATTAACATGTCTAATGTGTAACAATGTATGTCTGTTGCGGTTGCACTACCGTATTGGACAGGCATTCAGTTTAAACAAGTAAATGTTGATACAACGCGGCACGACGATGTTCGTGATACGGATAACAGATGATTAGTACATATTAGGATATCCATTCCACCATAATACGAAATTATTTAAATCAGGGTCCCATGCATGCTAATTTAGATCCTGTATGCATCATACTCAGCTACTGTTAACTCGATCCTGTGATAATGATCAGTCTCCCCAATATTACGAATTATTACTACGAAGAGTTAGAATGCAAGATTACGAAATTTTTATAATTTGTTGTCTATGGTTAAGTTCTTTCTTAATTTTTGACTATTGATGCACATATTTTCGAGAAAATCTTGAAAAAGTTCTTTCAAGTATCCCTTGCATAAAATTGTATACCTGTGCATAATATCAATTTGTGCAATAAATTATTAACATTTTAAAGGGCGATGTCGTTTTTGTCCAAAGATATTGAACTTACAAGAGTTGCAAGCTTTCTTTAAAAGAAAATTAATCAATCCATGACACAGTATATACATACATATTCCTTTATATAAGAAGATTCTTAATATCCTTTTAATCTTTAATCTATAGAACTGTCTCATTTGATATACGTATATAAATTTTCTCAATGTTGCACTTTCACGAATAGCATTTTATTCAAATTCGTATAATTTGAAACCAAAAATATACCTGGAAAATTGTTCAACTAACTTTTCTATTTGAAACAGAAAATTATCAATTGCTCGGCAGTAGCACAAGATATTGTAAGTAGTATTACAGTAAGACTAAACTACTTCATTAAAAATTTAATTTCTTGAAATGTTGAGATCTTCGGAAGTAACTACGAATCTGTATCAAACGCATAACCATGAAATTATTAAATTAAGATACTAGTTTTCCAAGTACTCTCAGAATTCGTATTAATCCAAATTACCTCTCGCCAAGAACAATTAAAATACCTCAACAAATCTCTTCTCTACTCTCTGAAATTTAAATCTCCTAAATTGTAACTCCTTATACCTACATTAAACATACAGCTGTTTCTCTTGTAAAGTTATTTCATTTAATAAAATCTTCAGGAGCACATACGAATTTACAAGTGCGCCAATAATTTTGTTCCAAGCTACTTGGAAGAAACTTAAACGTTCTTTACTATTCTTTGCCAAGCACAAAAGATCTCGTTATAGACTGCAGTACGACGAAAGAAGCCAGTCCTGATATCGCGAATATATTTCCTGAAAGTGGTTCGCAACGAAGTTATTCCTTTGTATCTTTGTTAATTGCAGCGGAGTGTTCATGCAGGGACCCGTGGAAATTCGTCGCTGGGTAATAGCACTTAAAAAGTGTCTTCTATCGGTACTCTGGAAACTTTCAACGAGTTTCAGTTATCCAAAGCTTCTACCGTAAACTAGCTTGTACCGTGCACCCGTGCAACGGAGAAACTGATGAAAGAAGAAAAAAAGAAACGAATATTTATTCACGTTGCAGGACAACGTGCTGTGCTGCACGGAGTAAAACTTGATAGCACGAAACATTCAAAGGTACGAAGAGAGGGAAGATCGAAATCACAGTAACAGAAATAAAAAAAGAAGAAGAGGACCGACAGGAGCGTACATGTGCACAGATACCTATACTTTATGAGCAATTGCTCTCACTTACACATATAACTCTAGTAGAATTAACACGATGTTCAGATATCTTTAATACCACGTCTATTACACAAAACACTTTGAACTTTCGCTAGCATTGTAAGTTGTGTATCGCGATTGTATTCGTAAATATTGAAACAGAATCTCAAAATGTATATACAGGGTGGTTGGTAACTGGTGGTACAAGCGGAAAGGGGGTGATTCTACGCGAAAAAAGAAGTCGAAAATATAGAATAAAAATTTTTCGTTTGAGGCTATGTTTTCGAGAAAATCGACTTTGAATTTTCCCTCGGTACGCGTGCACTTTATCACGTCTCGTTATAACGGATCTCACTGTAGATCGTTGTCTCGATGGAAAAATTGAAAAAAAAATTTGAAAAAAAAAATTTTTTATTCTATTTTTTCGACTTATTTTTTAGCGTTAGAATCGCCCCCTTTCCGCTTATACCACTAGTTACCAACCACCCTGTAGAACATACAAGATATTTAGATTGGTGTATTTGAAGAATCTTTTTCCCAAATAAATTTTCAATCGCACATGGTTTCTCCAAGGCACTATATGCATGTTTACTCGAATTCAAATTTCTATATGATTCAATGTACTTTACTAAAGATTTACCATATAGTCCCATTATATTATAAGAATCATTATAATATTAATTATATCATATTTGAAAGAAATTACATATAGTTAGAGTTTCACTTGCAAAAAGGACGTTTCAAATATTTGACGCTTAATACATGCTGACAGTAGTTACTTATACTTTATACTAACATTCTGTTAAGTACAGTTACAGTAAATATTTCATAACTTCTACATACGTTTTCACATTAGTTCCAAATTTTATCAATACAATCGCGACAGTGCTAACCGTTACAATGCTAACGCAATTTCAAAATGTTTTCTATAACAGACACATAATACATACATAAAAGTTTTCCATAGCAGGCGTTCAAATACCTTCATGAACCACTGTAAAACTAAAATTAACTTTCCTTGGACTTTCAATTCATCTTTGTTCCATCCACTGGAGGGCAGAGTTGAAAAAAGGGCTAACGTACCTCGAGACCGGAGGTAGCATACTGGGTTTCGTTCATCGTTGCCCTGAATGGTCCATCGAAATTTTCTATTACACGACGTCTCCGATGCGCGCGCGCGACGTCGTCCAACTCCTGAAGTGCGACAGTACAATTTCCGTGGTTTTGGAACTTTAAAAGCCTGCGCGCTGTGAATTAAAACGCCGGAAGAGGGCAAACAAAATAGCGCTCGAGTCGTACAATTCAGGCTGCAGCCAGCAGAGTCGAGTTCCGCCCTTCGCTCGAACTAGGGGAGGACCTATCCTCTTGCAACGGTGGATGGATCAACTCGATGGATGCTCGCGAGCATCCGCAGCCACGGCGAGATATACTCGTATATAGACCTAGATAAATCGCCATGCGGTGAATGGTCTGTGCAGGAACACGACGAAGTCTCTGTCATTTGCCAGTTACTTTCCTGCTGTTCTCGTTTATCTTTTTCCTTTCTCTTTTTTCAAACTCCTTGATAAGTTTGACAATCTATCGATACACTAGATATATCCAGTCGAGGACAAAAATTTCCTAGTGGAAATAGGTAAACAAAGCCTCGTTATGTACGGCTCATTCGCGCAGAAATGTAAATATTAATTTCATTTAATTACGAAATAATCTGTGTATTTTAAGGATATATAATAAATAGAACTGAAGTATGTAACGTTAATACTAGTTCGATTAAACTTTATTGATACCTATCCTCACTGTCTATCCTCTTATTTTTGTTTCCGAATTCAGAGTTGTCTTCATTTTCTCTATAACTTTGCGATACACTTATAGTGTGTAATTATTATATATTATATATTATATAATAAATAATGTTTACACATTATTTTGAGATATTGTGAAAAAATGGAAAGTTTTATATTTGAAATTATATTTAAAAAGTATTATTCTCGATGAATTTCATGGTGGATCGTATTAACAGATCTCGAAGCTGAAGCAATGTTATGCGTTAATAAATAAATATCCAGATTGTGATTTCGCGATCGTGATCCATTTATTGACGTTCCTTTTGTTCCCAAAAGCTCCGCTCGAGCTGTTTTCATGAAATTTAAGTGAATGGGAATTGTCGTTCGGAATGAATTATTAGCTGTCGTCGCATACGTCTATTATATCTGGCATACCTTTATCGACGGAAATAGAGTGTACGACATGGGAATTGGAGATTATCGGTGAAGGATCAACATATGTCCCGTTGCTCATTTTATTGCTAGTGAATTGTGAGATATATCGTCTTTCGCATTGTATCGGTACACAATGGTAATGATATGTTTTATATTTTCTACGTAACAATACAAATTATTATTTTGTAAAAAATTGGTAGGAACAAAAGTTTTCTGCTAACTCCTTTTTAAACCGTTTAAATATGAAGTATAAAAGAACCGTTGGACGATTGTAAAAATAAATTTACATAAAATAATAAACGATGATGAAAATGTGGGTACTTATGATGATTGTGACTGTCAGAAGTCACAAAGGAACTAAAAAATGAAGAAAATGTTTCAGACAAAATTCAAACGATTTCTCAAACAATATTCATGATAATTGTAGATGTGATGTAATCGATGGAAAAGATTCACCAAGATTTAATATTCCAAATATCCTTCGACATAACATCTCTTTTCTTTTTATTATTCTAAAACTTGATTGATAGAATCAGGTGAAAGTCTTTGCTATAAAAATACCGCGGTTTTGTAACTCATAAATAATTTCGTAGAAACAGTTTCCTCTCCAAGGCGTTACTAACTGAAAATATTCCGTAAAAGTCTGCTTCCAATTTTCCAACTTGAAAGCGTATAAAAATTCATAAAGGAGTTTTTCAGTATGCAGTTTAAATCGCGTTAATGGCAAAGATACAATTTCCATGGAAAGCACATACAAGCATACATTACATACAAGTCAGTCGCATCAGTTTCCGGGGTAATTTGGTTTTGCGAGCAAAATGCGGCAATTAATGAACAGCCAGGTAATCTAATGAAGAGCACGAACCTGGTGACTTGACAACCTTAAATTGCTGGTAAAGTAGTTATCGTACACACATATGGGTTCAAACGAGTTGCATGGAATTTCCATAATGAACAGCCGTCAAATGGTTTTCGGATATAGCTACCGAATTATTTTAGAATTTAAATACAGTATTGACCTTAGAATTTTACTTCATGCAAACAAATTTGATAATCTAATAAAATTCTATTGTAAATAAACAAATTTTACCATCTATTAGCCTCGTACACCGTAAGAGTTTTAAATTAAACTTTCGCCGGAAAATCTGCATATTTTATTAATAAAAAAGAAAAAAACAAGACATTAACATCGATCAAGAGCATCAAAGGGAAATCTAAATATTTGTTGGAATATAAAATATACGCGATTTAACTATTTTCTATGTTAGAGAGCTCGTGATTTTTCACAACATTTACAAATACACGAGAACGCAACTTAGCCTCGACAAAACAATTGGTAGCCGTTGGCTGTTACGTAACGAAAATGCTTTCACTTTGCGGAAAAACGTCCCTTTTTCGGCGTAAAGCAACGCCATGCTGAACTTTACTCTGCATGTAAATCCAAAAGTTTCCGGTTAGTTCCAAACCCTACTTTTTGAGGAAAAAGCTAAAACGAATTTTATACAATACGAGATTAAAATACAATGCAAATAGAAGCTGAAGCTCTCAGTAAAAATGATTTATTTTAGTGGTGTACAACGTGTATCACGTTTACGCACAAACATTCGACTATAATATCTATGTTGTTTCTGTAAAAAGTAGTGCAGATACATAACCGTAAATTCCATCTAAACAGTAAATAATAATTGAATACTCCACTACTTTCAGTTCGTTAAAGTTAACAAAACATTCATTACTTCCTTAGTGTAAATTATCTATGTGTATTGACAACATTCTCTAATACTAATTTTAGTCATTAAACAATACGAATTATTTTTTATATCAGTATACATTATTTCATAATAGATATAGTCCTTTCTTTTATGAATGAAAAAAATAAGAAAACAACATTACCGTTAGAAATATTTGAAGAATAAGAATAAATTTGTTATCACATTTCATACATCTTTAATTGCATTGATAAAAATATTTGGATAAACATTTAATAATTAATCATTTTCTGCCTTTGCTTATTGTTCACTCTAGTTCACTTGATTTTCAATCGAATCATAAGTATATAAAAACGCATAATTAATAATGCATATTGAATCCGTATCAGCGAATCGTTCACAGCTAAATGTTTCGTTGCACAATATTATTACGAGCAGTACATCTAAGAACTTCTATAGCATTCCTCGTTATTTGATGTATAATTTAAAGATATTTTCTATCGCCTTGTTATTTAACAAGTTCACTGCATATAGAAGAATCAGTCAACTAACTAAACTATAATGCTATGCTATGCTGTGCTATGTTCGTGCAATGATTTCTTTTGTTTCCGTTAATTAATCACTGTAAGTAAAGAAATTAATTATACGCGAACTCTTATGTCTGAGAACTTTTGTTAGTTTCTTGTTGCAAGATTACTGAAATATAAATGAAACAATGTTCTCGAATATTTTGCATAGTATCGATATAAGAGTATAGAATATGATACTCTTAATACAATGATATAATAGCAAAATAAACATAAACAAGCATACAAAAAAGAAAGAGAGATTCCTCTCTCTAATGTAGATTAATAATAAATTAATCAACAGAAGATGAAATGTTGTAATTGAATTTTTTAGTTTTCCTCCCAATAATATTAGTGAAAAAGAATTATTTTATTAGTAATTTAAGTCTTTAGATCAATCAATTATTTAAATCGAATTAATGATAGATCTAACGTCGAATTAGTATTTGCTACATGTTCAAAGTAATATACTATATGAATGAATCATATATGATAAAACCTGAACAGCAGCAGATGCATGTAGTGGACGTGAATGTAACTTTTATTAATACTCATTCGCTTCATTAAGCGGATTTAGTGCACAACCAAATCAATACGCGTTTATTATTTCAACGTGGAAATGACAGATATGTATTTTACCTACAATCAATGCTAATGGAAATGCCGTATGTGTACGATTTGTAATAATTCAGGATAATGCACGAATCACACTACATATCTGTTCCACTGAATTGAGTATCCTATTCTGTTCTGTACAATATTAAAGAAATCATACCAAGCTCATTAATGGCAAAAATTGGAAAAATTACAAATGTTAAGCTATCTACAGATCATTAATACTGTTGCAGAACTATAACAAACTTCACACAATAGAAGACTAATTTAGTTTAGGAAATATATATTTTGGAAATGTGACAATAAAAAATAATTGCATTAGAGCTATGAAAATATGGTTACGATTGAAAGATTTTCACTTCAAACGTTAGAAAGTTGTGCATTTATAAATTTAATTCCCGAACCAGACGTATTTGTTTAAAAAAGTGATTCTCTAGTCTATTTTTACACTCCCACACTTAACTTTCATGCTCTACGATTGAAAAAACGAAATATGTAACAAGACGAAAGATAGTTGTTGCATACGTCACATTCTCTCACGCGTTTAAGTAGAATAGGCCGTGCCATGCGCAGGCAAAATGTAAGTAGATTCTGACAGATTAAAAATGAACGCGGGCTACGATTCCAAACCCAAACATATTTAAATATGTAAAGCATTAACATTCTAATCGACACTTCGTACATTTTTATTACTTTAAATTCAGATACGAAACATTACAAAGTAGATTAACCGTCCATTCGTGAATCCGTATATCCGATTTGGAGCTCCAACAATACAAACGTATTCTGCTTATTGATAATTCATTATATCGCTGCTGACAATACACTGGACTTTGTGCATTTAATACTTTACAAGTGACATTATGCTTGTTAATGACGTTAAAATTAGCAGATACTGTGAATTTTCGCAATAGATTTAGCGAATAATTTTCGTGTAAGTAATTATTAAATTGCGTACCAAAATTGATTTTTACCATATAATAATTTGCGTTAGGTGTATAGTTTGTATTATTATAATTAGAAATCATTTATCGTCTCAATAAAATTATTTTTTATTGACAAAGTATTCCAACAATCCAGAGAAACGTAATAGTAACAGTTTTTCTTGTATTTCGATAAAAGATTTCTTGAAAATCCTTATAAATTCTTCTAAACACTTCCACTGGTACTACGGAGAAACCTATAAAAAGACGCACGTATCGTAATAACAACGACTATCATCGCTAAGCTGCTGTCACATAAAACGTCTGGTTTGACAATGGCTGGCTCGTAAAGAGAAGAACGTGACAAAGATACACCGGTCATTCGGAATAGTACGTCGGATGAATGGGCGCGAAGGAGTTAAAGGGTCGTCTATTCTGGTGAAGGTGAGGCATTTAGAGAGCGGAACGCATCGTGGCTCGCCTCAGAAACCGAATATTACATGCAGGGAAACACAAGAAAGCGTTACACGACAGCTGTCGCAGTAATGTAATTTCGTGGAGAAAATGTAGCAATTAACGAGCTCGCGTGCTCCCCTAGGGAGATTATAACAATTCAATGGAAGGAGGACGAACGTTGCGTGCAATGCAACCACTCCAGTGCCCGACCAGAGTGCGCGCGTGCATGTGTGCACACACGCTAATAAGAGCACTCGACGCGTTGTGCGAGCGTGCTGTGCAAGCACGCGACACGTTCAAACGCACCAGGAAAAGCAAATTTACGAATGCGCACGGAGGTGAAAGATGCGTGATACCGAACTGTGACTAAACATTGTCTGCGACAGTTATATTTCATCCTATTGATTTTCGATTGTACATGAAGATTACAAAAGAAAAATATGATAAGTACAGTTTTGTTGATTTTATGATTTTGATGTTATTTGATGATTAAAAGGATATATTTTATTATAACATATTTAAAAATGGGAACAGCTTATTTAGTTGAAAGGTACAAGGCTTTTAGAAGTGGATGACAAATTCATTAAGTTTTGTGAGAATATTAACGGCATATTTAATATCTAGATCACGATGTCGAATATTCCTGAAAGAAATGAATAGCTTTGATGTATTGATATACCGATGATTGAAG
This sequence comes from Bombus vosnesenskii, assembly GCF_011952255.1. NCBI lineage: Eukaryota > Metazoa > Arthropoda > Insecta > Hymenoptera > Apidae > Bombus > Bombus vosnesenskii. Next base: position 2,396,156 of record NW_022882923.1, read on the forward strand.
TTTGAGGGGATTTCATAACCAAATTTAATAAAAAAAAGTAGTTTTGATCGTGTGATTGGTGTTTTAATTGTCTATTCTCTTAATTAATATTTAACATCGTAACATCTCTAACGAATATCTGATTATATTATATATAAATAATCATGATTAAAATTTAACTTAACTCGATAAAACTCAACATTCATTTCATTGTTTGTTGTCACATGTTCCATATGTTATTAATAATTACAAACAATTGCAAAAAAATGGGACATAGAGATTTATCATTTCTTTAGTCCTGATATTAATCCTTTATAGTTACACATTTTAAGAACAGAGATAGGAACAATAAATTCGAAGAAGACAAAAGACTTACAGAAATGAGTATCTTTTCAGAGAAGCTTCGTTAGCAAACAAAATTCGCGTTGTAGCGTTTTCAGTTCTTCTCGAGGTATTGAATCATTTAATTTACAATTAGCGTCCGGACTATTCAGTCTCGATTAAAACGGGACAATGGAGGTGGTTCGCGAGGGATGCCTGAGAATTCCTATTCCACGTTTTGTATTCTCTCGGTAACGCGGAGGTACGCTAGCTTCGCGATGATATTTTTTGTCCCAGTCATAATATATGCCGCGAAAGAACGAGTCGTTTTACACCGAGAGAGCTGCTCGCGGCAACGTTTAAAACAAAGCACTTTCCATTCGCAATGCCACGAGTAAACGCTGCGACTGAATTCAACCAGCTTCGTAGCAGCTTAGATCCGCCATGTAAATCTGTTAACTTCTCTACACCTCGCGTAGCAGCTTTTACGATCTTACAATGAAATTTCGTCGAACGATTACAAGAAGAAATTTTATGCCGAGATCAGCCTTATAATAGGCCCTTGAATTTGTATGGAAAACGAACGAAGTGCTGACTTTAGAATCTACACGAAAATGATAGTTTCTGTTTGCGCTTGTTTAACAAACAAATAGTTAATTAGGTCATGAGCCTGAAATATATTGGGACGAATACCATTCACCAGAGGCCTCTTACACTATGGTTTACCAAATATTAGCATTAATGAATTTTTTATTTGTACAATTCCACAACAAACGCAATTCTATATAGGAAAATTTATTAATAATAAAAATGTGCCATTTATTGAAGAGAATTTATTAAGGATTATAATAATAACTTGCAATTTGCAACTTGTAAAATTTCGCTAAAAATATTAGTACAATTTTGCAAGAGAGCCAGCAATGTAGAATAAGACTTACTAATCACACAGTTGAATAAAGAAGGTGATCCGCCTTTATTGGCATCGAAATTGAACAGTTGAGATGGTAAACGATATAAGTGCGGAAAAAAGGAATATTTTTTTATTGAAAATGACTTTAAATATTTACAACTGTTACACATTTAGAGAGAGAGATATCAAATTTATTTATTCGTACATTATTCTCATAATTCTATTTCACAATAGTCATAGAAGAAAGTAAATAGTGCAGAATATATAACTCATGAGATTAAATATTCTAGTACTTGTAACTCTTTTATTATATTCTGTATAAAGCCTACATCCTTGTCTACTAAACGAGTCACTTCTTTTTATTTCTATGGCATTTACACCACATTTACCATTTCAATTCTATCATTCTAACGAACCTCCAACTCTATATTATCCCTAAATATGAATATCTTGAAACTTCTCAAGAAACTTTCATAATTTTCACAGCGAACATTTCAACAATATTTTTTTAATAATCTTCTGTAACGATACTCTCATTCGTAACCAGAGACATGAACATCGAAAACGTAATTCCTGAAAGTCCTTACTAATCTACAAATATAGTCTCTGACCTAGCATGCAGTACTTAAGTGGTATCTAAGGTACAGAGCTGGTACTGAGTAGCCTTACTGATGAGTCCATTAAGAGGACACGAATGAAACGCACTCCTCTTCCCTTCTTTCTCTTTTCTTTCCTTAATTACACCACAATATACTTAATATAATGACAAATTAAGCTATTGACGACATGAACAGTAAACGTTTGATTCGAAAAGTCTTGCTTTAAGATCGTTAAAACGTAGTAATAAAGTACCCATTCTACTGTGCAATAGAGTATCCTGCACTCAAATTATAGCCAGCTTGTGTAAAATGTAGAGCCATTCGTTTTTTGTAATGCTAACTTGGAGCATCTGTCCGTATAGGAGTTTCATTAATTGTCAATTTCCATTTGTCCTCATTCAATTTTTTGAAGAGTGTAAATTAGTAATCGAGATTAAAATGATCAGTCACTGCGTAACTACATTATTGTATATTATGTTATTATTTCATTATCACTTCCAAGCCAATTACCCAATATCGATTTTGTAATTATCGTTTAACTCGATCAGTTCATGATTACTTTACCATTAATAACCGTGTATCAAATAAAAAAGAGATATATCTCATTAGCTTCACGTGCAGCACGCAAAACAACTTCGTTTCAGTCTGATTATTTTTTATTTCATTTAAATTGAAAACTTTATCCGGAGTAATATAACTCAGAGTATAACTGGAACTACGAAGGTATTTAAGTAGAATTGAAGTCAAAACCGCCGCAGTTAATTTGGCAAATTTATTGTATGTGTAACACGTTACGTAGAAAAATTATTCATATTATATGCATAAATACCAATTTGTTCTGAAAATTCATCAAAAAATTATCCGAAATTCATATCTAATAAATCTCATCATCCAGTTTCGCACATTTTCATCCTCATGTAGGTCCGTTAAAATTCTCAAATTAAGAATGCAATTTCCAAATTTGCACTGACTCACGAAAATATTAAAAGACTTTTATCACCATGTTATACATGCTACATAAAACATTTTGAAATTTCGTTAGCATTATAATGAGACGCAACTTATTTGATTGTATAGATCAAATTTGAAACCAATCTGAGAATGTACATAGAAATTACAAGATATTTGTTGCAAATATATATTTAATAAAACATTAGTATACAATATAAATAATCATTTAACCATATAATATGTAAGTATTAAATATAGTCCCATCGAATATCGAGATTTATTTCTATAATACTATAAACAATTAACTGCATAAAGTATGTGATCTTTTGCAATAGTTGATATCTTGCAATTTCCACATAGATATATCCATTCAAAATATATTCAAATGAATTCAGAATCCTTTCAAACTTTACAAATATAATAATAATAATCGAGTCTCACAACAGTGCTAATGAAGTTTCAAGACATTTCGTACAACACATCTGTGTATATTACCTGGAAAATTTTAATGCACTTAGCAACTGGAAATAATAGGAAAGTATACAAAAACTCTAACGTAAGGCGCGCGTTAACATCCATCTTTAACACTTGCGGTAGCACGGTTTTTAATTACGAGAAAGATATTCGTATAACGAATTAATTTTAAAACTGTTGCGATGCTGCAAGCGGTAACATAAATTACGAAGCAAGAACAGTCGGTATAAAACCTGCGCGACAACAAAGATTCATCCGTTTGAAACCGTCAAAAGGGAAGAATCCTTGTTCCGTAATTTTAAAACGTTGTTAATTAAACGAATTAAATTTACAAACGTGTGTATCACCGAGAACGTCTCTCTTTGTTCGGAAAACTACCACAAAGAAGTAGCTGTAGCAAGCCCGGGACAGCGTCTATCTTCTTCAACGAAGCTGAGACCCTCGGTAAGAGGGTAACACACACGTACAAGCTTTCTTTATACGGTCAAAGTTTCCATGAAGAGGAAAGCGTGTGCCAGCTTGTATGAGAACGATGTATCTCCTACACGAAGTAAAATTACTAGCCGCATGGCGGGACAATATAATGACAGTAACGAAGTCTCCTGGCCTGATAAATTCAGCAGGACGGAAAGAGATCGTTCTCTCTTCCGCTTCTCATCGGTGGTTACCGTTCACAGTACCGTAGAGAAACCACGAAACTTTGAACGAAGATACTTAAGAATCGCCATCGAAATCGACCTCTCTTCCGGGCGTATCGAAGCCAGACTTCTCCCCTAATTATGCCGCTCCAACGTTATTCTTTCAACTGGATAGAGATTCAACTGCTATAACTCGATGCTCGTTACCAGTTTTCTTCTTTTTTTTTTGTTTTCTTCGTCTTCCCTATCTTCTTCTTTTTATCCTTTTCAGTTCTCATTTTATGATATTTACGTTCCCTTTAAGACGCAGAAAACTCTTGACTTTATCGTCTGGTTCTGTTTGTTTATGGAGACTTGTTTCTCCCAAACCGACCGAAAGCAGATTCTCGGAGGAAAATTAACAAATTATTATAGTTCGTTCGGTTGCTATTTTTGCATAATGTGTTTCAACTTTTAGAGTTTATCCCTAGTTTTATATTTTTTAGAGTGGAAGATTTGTAATAGCAGGCCGTATGTTTTTATGTAGGTTTCTGTGTAGAATTAGTTTTACAGAATAGTTTTCTGTGCGTAGAATTTAAATGGCAATTATTAATGTCGATAGTGATATCGTTAAACATAATACTAATATCATAAAGACACTATTTTTATGAATATACTGTAACTTACATGGTAATAGTCACAGTCTTTACGTAACATGTGATCCGTTCAGGAGTCACACAAATCAACTTCATAAATTTCCTTCTAAACCAGAGTATCTCGTGATGCAAACTCTATTTGTTAAATTTATCTGCAGATTTTCTATCGTTCATGTCATCTTTTTGCAATAAGATAACTCGTGTAAAGAAGTAATTTGCTTTGAAATATTGAACATTAACGTTAACGTGATGTAGCAAAACTAAAGAACTAGTAAGAAGTGGAATTGATCGATTTGTTTCCGAGACACTCACAAAGTACTTGTGGTACAGATTTAATTAATGTGCTATTAATTAATAAGACATAAAAAATATTATTTAAAAATATAAATTATACGAAGTACTTCGATAAAATCAAACGGCATAGAAAACTCTCTTTCGGTATTCGATAAACCTGAATAGTCATATGAAAGCGTAACAGAAAGTTCATCATTAAATCCATCATTAGAAGGTTCACGCTTCGTGATGCGCGAAGATCAGTAGTCTAGAGACAGTGGGTAACATTTGCTGCGATTTTAACGAGGAATCTTTGAAAACCCCCAATGCGTTCTCGTTAAAACTCAGCCAAGTCTGTTCGCTTGAATAGCCGAGTACTTGCGCCGAGTACGTACGAGGAAACATTTCGATAGATGAGATAATTAACAAATAAACCGGAGTTTCCACCGCGGTCTAACCGAACATGGCAAATGTACAGTGAAAACGCAGTTTATTTGCCATCCTCGTCTTGTGGGCCCGCTCGTTTGCCGATGAAATTACGATCCATCTTTTTCACTTGTGCTTCCTTGCTCATCGTGTTGACTTGATTCGCCAGCGAAAATCTCAGGAAAAAAGGGTAGAGAGAAGAAGTTTTACAAGTAGTATTCAGCTAAACGAACGAAACAATTTTACAAATTACATCGCATTTCTCCTACATATAATGATAATTTTATTTTGTGTTTCATCTGTATAAATGTAGGAATGTTATATTATTAGCTTGTAAGTAACAGTATGATTAATACAATATCGTTTGCACTCACACGAAATCGAATAGAATACCCCGTTTCACGTATTTGTTACTCATTTGTTACTCACTACTTCTACGACACAACAACACAACGATCTTCACACGACAACGATAAATTCAACTCTGACTCTCTCAACTCTCGTTACAATGTTTTCCATGCTCACTTTTTTCCAAAACATACCTTGGTAACGCTCACAACACTCTTTGACAACGTCAACATATCTTGACAACGCTAATAAACAATTACTCCTCACGCCACGTCCTTCCCTGATGTCACACTATCCCATATAAATATCATAGTAACTTATGGAAGTATTTGAGTAGTTACTGTAGAAAACTTTTATGTCCATATTGGATGTGTCATATGTACTGTATGTATTTCATTAGTACTGTAAGGGAACATGATTGTAACGAGCACATTGATCATATTTGGAATCAAAAAAGAGGAGACTTTTGAAATAAAATTGAAAATCATTTGTTAGCAGATAGAAAGATAAGTCGATGTTAATGTTAGAAACTAAAACATAATCCACATAAATAGCGATTAACGTCAAACCAGTTCCTATTATTTATTAGTTTTAACACGATTGATTCACAAGACGAGAATTTCTGTTTGCTCCTTTCTATTATTTATTAGATATTATAATTTAAATTCTATCGATTTCTCTAGCGGCAAGTACTCGTTTTTAAATTGTGTCTAAATTTGAACGTCTCCTTATAATACTGTTCCCAAAAAATAACTACAGTTGATCAAATGAATAAGTAGTATGGCGCTATAAAATTGTAGAAAATAAGAAATCAGTCATACTAATAGAATATTTGAAGTTTTATTCGATACATTATTGTTTCATGGCACAAAATAGATATATCCTACAAATTGTTAGTTCTATCTGTTGTTTACTAATATTTGGTCCACTTAGGATCGTTTGGACAGAAATTAAAGCAGGGAAGTGTAACAGCACAAAGAAATTTTCTTTCTGCGTCAGATATACGAACCGGTGCATAGCTATTGAAAACGCAAAAAGCAAATGCAGCGAAGAACATTCCCTTGGGAAATTTTCCGTTTCACTTTTCACAGTTGGCCAATTTTTAATTGCTTTCGTTCGCTTTACGTCTCTCGAGGAATAAGGCAGAAGTTTAGAAAAATTATTACATCGAGATGAACGTTACGTTACAGCGTTTGTTCGATTCTATTTACTCTTATTGTGCATGGTCTTGTTTGCAAGTAAAGTAACCAAATTAAATCTAATTGTTTCAATAGCATATATTCTGGTCGAATTGAAAATTCTAATGCCTCTAATAAGACATCAGTAAATAAACCAGTTAGGTTTATTAGGTATGTCATCCAATATTTTTAAATGATTATACATTTTACAATTTATATGTTTATATATTCATATAGGAACATATTGGAAGTTTAAAATACTTTCCAAATATTTATGGAGTTGGAAATATAATATTATAGTATACTGTTATTATTATATCAAATTAAACTTAAATACTACTAATACTAATAGTAATTCCCGCAAAATTTAAGTATCGAAATTCAAGACAAACAATTTTTCAAATTAATATCCTCGATCTTTTAGCAACAATAGAGTCTCTTCGAAGAAGCTAAATTTAATGACTCGATTGGTTAAATTTAAAAGCAAGGGCACGCTATTCCTTTTTGGATCTTATCACGTACAAAGTTTTTCCTTGTTATGGGCACTCTCGGCAGCGAGAAAGTTCGTAAGAGGAAGAATCTCTCGCTCGATCCGTGGTGGTAGTCAGACGAGACGGTTCTTTCAACAAATCTTCGCCCGGGAAAGGGATCTTCTGCTCGATGATTGCATGAACAGCTTGCAGAAGTTCCAAAAGTCGTTCTTTTTGCTATTTACATGCGTCCTGGGTGTTCGCCTTTATCCGTGTAATAGCGCAAAGAGTATTTTTCTCATACCTGTTTTTTCTCCTCCTCTTTTACGCTGCATCTTGCATCCCAGTTAACTTCCCAAATGTTTGACTCTAGTCCAACAATGTTGAACGAGCGTAATGAATGTGAATTTTATAGTCTGGTTTTTAATATAGCAAATTTTTGCAAATACCGAGTTCAAGGAAAAACGAATGCGCTCTATAAAACATCCTGTGCGGTGGTTTAATAGTTTCTACACCTGAGTAAATTCCGAGAATGATATATTCTCGGTATTATGAACATTATTACTAGAAAGTACGTAGATAATTGGTTGTTTCTATGGAATATAATTTAACGCTAGAACTAGTCGCTTCTGATATATGTTTTAATATATTTTTTATAAATTTGTATAATTAGAATGACATGAAAATAAATATATTAAGGATTTTAATTAAATTGTGATTTGTATACGCTTGGAGATTGTTCACGCATTTTGTGCACGTAATAGTAGAAAAAGTCATATTTACTGGCAATAAGAAAACGTATTTTCTGATCAAAAGTAATTTCATCAAAACGATTACAGAGAAATCGTAAATGCGATTATTGAAGTTTTTTTTTCCACGATGCGGTTTTAAACTTCTTCGGATTTACGATTGAAAATCCTTATCTTAGCAAGAAAATTGAATTGTAAGTCCAGACCGAAGATACACAATCTGATTATTCTGCAGATTAGATTGAGAGTCCAGAGAAAGATTTCAAGACACTATCATGACGTTGATGTAATAATCTGGGATTGCAATTCCACAGAAGAACTTTCTGGTGTGCCGATGTGACATCCTGTCGAAAGACACCCGATTTCCTGTCGCTCATCTGTTTGTATCATTATTTGCATTTCGTTCCGCTTTACAAGTTATATGCTTGAAAAATAACCACAGCCGAGTCCATAATCCAACGTCTATATATGCTCGTGATAGTCCGATTTAAAGAATTAGGTAGTTGAATAATCTATCATTGCAATAATGAATTTCATATGATATCTGATTTTATAACGAATTATTTAAACACTTGCAAAATGAGGTCTAATAATTAAAATTAAGCAAGACTTAACATAACATAAGTTCTGTATTTAAATTGAATTGTATAATTTAGACTATTCAAGTGAATCTCATTAATAATTCTAAAAATTAATAAGGCTAAATAAAAGAGTTTATTAATAAATTTAAACGTAAAGGTATGATTATATTTTGTCACTGTGACATCATATTTATGCAAGAATTACGATTATCCGGAAGGTTACTGATCGGGTTAGTCCTTCAATTGCTCCAGGCGAGCACGCAATATTTAATAATTTGTGCCAATTGATGCATGTTGCTCTATCGGTCAGCAGAGAGTATTAATTAAACTGTCATTTTCGATAACTATGAGGAATATTCGCTATTTACAGATAGTACTACCAGCAATGTAGGATTTGATGTAACGTATCGCTGATGAGATTTGACATGTTACATATATTAGCAGGGAAATTGGCATATGAATTTGCGAGATTGATTATGTTATACTACGTTTCCTGAAATGGACACTTCGATGTGCTTTCATATATACAAATTTGTCGAAATGATTCAATTGCACTTGATTATTATTCCTCAAACGTCAGTAAAAATCTGTTCCCTTAAATTCAGAGAGTAATTATCGAGAAGCAAGCAATTCTTTTGACAAATTTTTGGAACCTTCGTATCACCGCCCAACTACTCTTATTTTTATGCGCTTTCTATGATAATTCGCATTGCAAATTAAAACCTCTGACAAATTAGAAATTTTAAAGTTTCTAGTACCATTACAAAAAATAATAAAATTCTCTATAATTATGTGAACGAATAACAGTGTAATAACAATCATAAGAATAATAAAAATTCCATGTTCGCTGTAACATCACGTATAACCGCGAAATAAATACCGAGTTTCTTTTCTTCTTGATTTTGAACAACAAAATTTTACTATTTTCATGCAAATACCAGCGAAGTATCATATTTCTAGGAAATAACTCTCATAACCGTAATAACACCTTTAAAACTGCTTCGAGGGTGAATAGACGAGTTTAAAAACGCCGAGGAAATAAAACCAGCAGTCAGACTTCTGCGCTTCGATGTTTTCAGCGTACGTTGAAAGGACTATAGTATTCGTAACACGTAGCAAACGGAACATTTTTATTAATCACGTGCTTCTTCGCGATAACGACCTCTTTACGAGCACGCATGACTACCAGCATGATCGCAATTATTAAATACGTGGATCGCAAACATTAACGCGAAATTCTCTGCTCAAATAGTAGCAAATGGAAACAGGCGTACTCGCAGGCTTACATACCGCGTTAGGAATAAAACTTTCAGTAACATGTAATACTTGTTAATTCCCTGCATGTACATTGCATATACGTATATATAGTACTGTTCGTAAGTATCCAGATATTTTCGTCGATTTATGATAACAGTACCTAAATTTGAGTACATACTTTTACAGTATATGGTATATATATTATTATTGTTGAATAACCAAATTTAATACATCGAAATTAACAGTGAATTAATAGTTAGTAACAGCATCTACTATATTTTTATAGATTCAGTAGACTGTAAATTTGAATAACACTTCTTATAGCAGTTAGAGAATCGTTGATCCACTTATTTCTAATGAATTCTTTGATTATTAGTCGCGTATTTATTTCGATATTAAAATAAATCAATTTTCAAACAACAGAGTTAATGAATTTGTCTTTTAAATGTGACATATTGCGTGTCGAGCTCTTGTTAAATATTGTCGTTTCTGTATTATTTTGTATCGCGAAAAAAATAGGAACATGCGATTGTTATATACTATCTTTGAATAAATAAAAATTATGACAATAAATTCCATTAATATTCTGCGGAGTAGGAACGAGCATGTAAATGATAAAAATCAGAGGTCATGTCGGATCGTTAATCAAAAAGTAATAATAAATCGTAACTATTGTTTATTAAAAGGAAATAATTATTACGCGAATTAATCATTCAAAATATATAAACCAAATATATATAAGCGTGTCAATAAACCGATTTATTTTCCATATCCTCGAAATTATAATTCGATAAATATTTATTTCAGATTGTACGCGATTATTATTCCGTGTACGTTACCAAAATTGCTATTCCCCCTCTTAAAATTCCCTACGTAAACCGTATAATAAATTCTGTCGATGAAATGATATGCTACATTTATTACACGCACGATGCTCCAAAATTCGCTCTGTTTTTCAAACAAACATACCAACCCTTAAAACGATATATTATTCTAAACAATTCAAAATTATTTGTTGTAAATAAAATGCAAATTGCCATTCTGTTTAATTATATAAAAAAATAACGATATTGGTAATAATCTCAATTCATTTCATCGAAATCTTTTGATACTGGTACTAAACATTCGTAGCTAATGAATATTCCATAAATCAAAGCATAATCTTAATTCATAACAGCAGTGCCGATACTAGAAAGTTAAAGAAATACCATCTAAGTAGAAATTCGTTTACACCCTTTAAATATAATAACAAGTATATTGTCGTACACTTTTGCACACTTCAAAATATCTAAACACCCGTAATCGAGCAATTGTCTTCGAACTAAACTTACATACATCACATTTACGATTAAGCAATATACACATATTAATCATAACAATTTCCCAAGCTTCGTATAAAAGATTCATTATGGCACAGTTAGACGACTCGAAACATCATTTTGAAGGTATGAAATAATTGTTATCGGTTCGTTCAATTAGAAAATCGAAGATCGACAAATTGGTAAGCACTAACCGTAAAACGCAACGTTCGATTCAGCTGAGGCTAAATCGAAGGCGGTTAGGTTTAGGAATCAATTCTTCCCGAGAATGTCCTGCCAGCGATTCAGTGCAATTTAAGTAGCCGATAGGCCGGTCAGTCACATCGAAACCAATTACACCGGACACGATGATCGATACGCGAGTAATTATTCCGAGGCTAATGCAATGTCAACAGGACTGTGTTAGGACACAAGCACCCGGTTCGTTTTCATCGGCCACCGGTCCCATTTGGTACGTTTAACGCAGTCAGCGCTCTCGAAAGCGGACTTCGTGAACACACTTCACCGATGCGCCTGACCGCTGCATAAGATTTTCATTTGCATTGCGTGAATCGTTTGTTAACGGGCTACTGCATCGAACTCGTATGCTATTTACACGCGTGCCGATTCATTTAACCCCTCTTCGATCGCTGTCTTTCAGAGACCAACTCAAAAAATCAATCGTCCCACGCGAAATCGTGAACGCACCGGATAATTGTTTTAATTTCTGATAATTGGTTGCACACAGGGCCCTAACACCGCTATCGGATGCCAGGTACAATTATGTTCAGAGCTGGTTGTTCGCTGTGGACGATTCTATAGGTTAAATTGATTAATTTCTAACGACAGACGTATTTATCGTGGATTTTTTCAATTCTCTGGGATTATTCTTTAGTCAATATCATCGATATTGTCGATATTTTTGGTTTATTACTGAATTATATATTATTTATACTATATCGTATATTATTAACTATGGATCTCGCACAGCGTGAATACGTATAAATGCATAACGTGCATAAATAGTGACTTTGTGTAATTATGTCTTAAATTGTTTGCTGGTTTGCTGTAGATATCACGTATGTTAAACATTTCTGTTTTCGTTCTGATAAATGTTATAAATGTTTTTGGGTGGAAATGTTATAGATTGCACAGAGCGGGAAGGCAACCATCGTGAACAATTCGTACGATTATATTTTGAATTGTTTGCAAATTTACTGTGGATATCGCGTACGTTGAATCTGTGTAGTTCTTTCAATTAAAAAAGGCCATATACTACATTTTTCAAATTTTGTGCCACCTTTCCTAAATAAATATTACAAATATTTTGAATATAATGAAGACAGATCGTCATTGAAGTAGCGAATTAGAGAGTAGAGGATGTAGATAATATTGGCAGTCCCACGCAACTGATTATAGATTACAATTTTAAGAGGCAGAGAATAGAACAAAATTAATGTACAAAGTAACGTGATTTCGAATGACGCAGTATACAAAAAGATATTTTCTATATTTAAATAGGCAAGTATTATAATTATTAGATTTTTTACTTCAAATTTTTTGTCTGAAACAATTTTCATAGAAAATTAATTTTTTCTCTTAAAGTATATCGTTCCTCGAACCATCCGAGAGCCCATACGAAAATCGATCATCAAATAAACCCAGCGACGCCTGAATTTCACTGAAAATCGCGTTAGACGAATATTCACTGGCTGGTTCACCTTGAGATCCGCTAACAATGTAATAATTTATTACGTCGCGAGAAGGAAGCCGATGAGAAATAGGAGCACTTTGTAGCAAAAGTTCCAAACAAGAAACAGTAGTTACACGTATGTAGCATGTTGGAGAGTTGCAAGGAGATGACCGGGTGCAAAATGAAAAATGTCCGTTGTCTCGGTATCGTCGTGAATCACGTTGAAATTTGTCGAGGAGAAAGGGGTGTCTCTTTTCGAAAGAAGCGGAGCCAGCCGGAGAGTTGCGGAGATGTAGCCCACGTGTAAAGGCCGCGTACGTGTCTTTGCCGTAAGCAGGGCGACCGTGTTCTCGGCCGTGCCAAAAATGTACGTGCGATACGTACGTACATACGTGGATGAGAGAAACTAGCGTTGCAGCATCTACGTGACCTGCAATTGGCCAAGAAGAAAAATGCCACTGTCATACGGCACAGCTGATCGCATTACCGAAGATGTTCTTCACGACTATAATTTCCAGGATCGGACTGGATAGTTTTAAAAAGTCTTTCGCATATCTTAGAAAATACGGTCGGATTACACATGATATTCAAATGTTTCTGAATGCTGTCTGACGCACTCAGTGCTATTGACATCTTCAGTGACTCACGAATGTATCCCGCGTGTTCCACGAAACATTTTGAAATTTCATTGGCACTGTAACGAGACAGAATTGTTACAACTATATTGATACAATTTGAAACTGATTAGAAAAAATATATAGAAGTTATGAGATATATATTTGTTACGAACATAAATAAATTTAGTAAAAAGCGTAGTATATAACAATTAAACACTTTTGTGATCTCTGCAAATGCATATATACAGGGTGGTTGGTAACTGGTGGTACAAGCGGAAAGGGGGTGATTCTACGCGGAAAAAGAAGTCGAAAATATAGAATAAAAATTTCTCGTTTGAGGCTCTGTTTTCGAGAAAATCGACTTTGAATTTTCGCTCGGTACGCGTGCACTTTATCACGTCTCGTTATAACGGATCTCACTGCAGATCGTTGTCTCGATGGAAAAATTGAAAAAAAAATTTGAAAAAAAAAATTTTTTATTCTATTTTTTCGACTTATTTTTTAGCGTAGAATCACCCCCTTTCCGCTTGTACCACCAGTTATCAACGACCCTATATACTTGTTCTAAATGTCTTGTAATTTCTATATGTACATTTTCAGATTTTTTCCAAATTTTATAGATATAATCGTGATAATCGTGCCTCATTACAGTGTAAGTGAAATTTCAAAATGTTTTGTATAACATACAGGATACATTCCTAAAAATTTTCTATAAGCATTCAAATGCTTTGGTGAGTTACGGTATGTAGTATGAACTGCTTTATATATGTTATAAAATTTTGATATGTGTACGTGCATATGTAGAAAATGTTGGAGATATTGATTTCAATCTACACGATTCCACTTCGCTCGCAGTATTTTCGTCTTTTTTCGTTTCTTTTTTCGGTACTCCGGTTGCAAACTGCAAATTGCAGTTTCGACAGTTGGAGAAGTTGTTGTAGATGTTCTTTTGCATGTAGAGATTTTGAACATGGAAATTCGCTGTTCACAGTTATCGCTACAGAAAGATAACTGAAAAGCTTGAATGTAACGTGTAACATTTTATCGAATGACAAGAGTTTTTAGATAGGTCTTGTGATAATGAAAATATTCTTCTAAATTTGCTCTTTCTAAAGGAAGATATCAAACATACTTTCCTTATCACTGATAAAATACAGAATACATTCAGTGTTTCAATAATTAATGAATCATTTGTTAAATATTATTACGGTCAACTAATTGATATTGCTAACTAATACAAACTATTAAGATAAACAATCCGCGAACCTTTAACAAAAGTTTAACATCCACATAACTCCATAATAAGTTTACATCGCTCAGAAGCTAAGAAACTCGTTTCATAAACCGCAATCAAACAACTAAATTGATATTAAAAAGAGCTTGCTTCGTTCGAAGTTCATTGAAATTATTATTCTTCTTCCATTGTTTACGCACACGTTATTCCATTATCGAAATTCACATGGTAAAATCGCGTGATGAAATCCCATTTTCTTTCCCCCTCCTCTGGCAATCTGTTATATTACGATTAATTTTCGCGCAACGAATACAAACTAATCAACGAAACTCGACTGTTCAATTAAATCGCAACAACGCGACAGGCTCGAAGCTGGTATTTAATGAACGCAGCAGCGTCTGAAATTTTTAATGAAGACTCACCCCTTTCTGCATTTGAACGGTATGGAACGATCAATTTATCCAGAGGAAGAGAGAAACGTTCGCTTCCTTTCGCTAACTACCGCAATTATTCGGTGTTTGTCATCGAAAAAGCGTTCCGGTTTCCAAGCTACCTCGCTATTCGCCGATATAATTAATTTATAATCCCTCGGATTCTGAAGGAGCTGATGGAGATAATCATTCTAGACTAGAAGAAGAGGCTGTCAACGTTAATTCTTCCTGCCAGCCAGATCGTTTGTGTCTCCGTCATTCGCTATGATAAAGTGCGAATCTCGTGCAGCCCGACCTCCAGGCCTTGCCAGTGATTTACGGTTTCCGGTATGGCCAACGTATTC
This sequence comes from Bombus vosnesenskii, assembly GCF_011952255.1. Lineage (NCBI taxonomy): Eukaryota > Metazoa > Arthropoda > Insecta > Hymenoptera > Apidae > Bombus > Bombus vosnesenskii. The sequence continues at coordinate 2,411,562 of NW_022882923.1, forward strand.
ATATAACCTGGTCACGCCTAATATCTATAAGTTGAATCTACTGTCTTCGAATCCACGTTCGCAGAAAGAATTCCAAATACGGAAAAATGGAGGTAATATGCGGCCTCATTTAAGGAAACTAGTGATTAAGGTCAATATTCGTTGTTATGTAATATGAAGCATAATAATCTAATTTAAAGAAATTAATAATTTTATTAGCCTATATCGATGATTATGAACGAATAAGATTATGGTTTTCGACAAACAAGATTATGGACATCTGGCCAACAATACATATCGGATTAGCTAATATAATCACTTTAAAATTCATTCGCTTGATTGCTCTGCTTTCCACCTTTATTTAAACCATTTACGATAGTAAGATTCTCTAATCTTCAGATTCAAACCATGAAACACCGGTCTATCTGTCTGTCATCCTACCAAAATCGTTTAGTATAAATATAAACCTACGTAAACGTGACAGGTTCATTAAAACGGAATTTGATTTACGTTAACAAGAAACGCAGGACCATTTCAACGACACCTTATTCCTATAATACCAGAGATATATTACATTCTATACTATATTTTAATACCAATACAATGTTACTTATATGATGTATTATAGCTAATGGAGTCGTCAGACAATCTCACAAGTTGTCGCTTAAAAACATTACCCGGCAACAATAACACGCAAGAAAACATCGGAAACCGCAATTTACTTCAAGAAACTGTTTCTTGCGGCGCAAGAACGTTGAGCACTCCAGTGGCGATCATCGTTGCACGCCTTAAAAAGCGCGGAAACACGCTATACAGTGTACACAACTATCGGAAAAGACATTCAGGGAGTGAAAAGAGCCGATTTATTTTTTGCTCACATCCTTCTATCGACTTTTTTTGCGAGAGAGACTGTCGTGAAACTTTTCATCTATCGTATCGATTAAAAACGATTCGCGGCGATGATGATTCTCGCCATTTCCCCCGATGGCGTTTCTTCTTCGGGAGAATATCGATACATCATCGTTCCATATCGCCATCGTCCTTTTATATCTACCGTATACTCGCCACATTCTATACCTGGCGCCAATTTTCTCCGTCGGTGGTATTACGTTTTCATTCTCATTTCTGTGTCCGTGTCAGGCATACCAACGGTCATACTTTCCTTTCGGCCGACCGCTCCTTTTTCTTCACCTATATATGTAGTAAAATAGGGCTGTTTGACTCACGTAAACTCCAATATTTTTAAATTCAACTTGGAACTTCGCGCAGAATAATCGCAGTTATACCTTGCGAGACACCATCAGTCTTTAACGTAATAGCGAAGAAATAAAAATATCGAGAAAAAGAAAATATCGAAAACGAGAAAATAATTCGAATAACGCTATATAATAACGCTAGGATTTTCTGAATCAACATGGAATTAAAAAATTTATTTATATTTATACTTATTAACACGTAACTTATAAATGTTTTTCCCCTGTAGTCTTCAATCGCAATTTTTTTTTATTTAGTTGTTTACATTCACAATTTGTCCGATTTGGACATTTGGTAGAATTTTTTGGCTGTTTGATTATCATGTGGGTGGCTACCCCCAGCGAGGTACCATTCAATCGCAAATGGCTGAAAAATCGTTCATAACGAAATTTAACGAATTGTAGACAAATTCAGTAATTATATTTAGCTAGTAATTATACTTAGTAATACTAAGTAATTATACTTAGAAGTGCAAGCGCGACTCAAATATCCTTCGAATCCAAATAAACTTACTTTACCCTCTTGCATACGTGTTTCTTGCTTCTTTGTCTCTTGTTGGGTATTCTTCAAGTTTACTTATCCCACAATAGAACGAATCGCGTTATTTATACATTCGCTGCCATATGGGCCCATACGGTCAAAAGGAAAAACGAGGTGGAAGCAGAGAGGCCGCGTGCATGACCCTTTGAAGATACAAACCTCAGACACGCCAAACAAATAGTCGGCCGAAGAATCGGGGGAGGCCAGGCCTATGAACTTCCAACACAATATTGTCACGATCCCTTCCTTTCTCTATCTTTTTCAAGAGATGACAGTCGTTTAAACGGTGACACAGGCGCCACGTTACCGCCTTTATCTAGCAGTCACAACTGCCCCCTTACTCGTGTTAAGAGACCATTGTGACGGGGATAATGAGAGTTGAAAGAATCACGCAAGATCGAGTTTCTTTCATACTCCATTTCTTTTTCGAGCGGAGCAGCTGCTCTATGATCGACTTATGTATGTAAGTATAGGGTTGATGAGGCATACCATTATTATTCGAATACTCGAATGATAAGTTTCAGATTTTACGTGTCATAATATAATAAAGCAATTATTAACATAGATTTTCCTCAAAAAATTGGAAGTACGTGTCTCTCGTATTTAACATCCGAAATGAAATAAATTTTGACAATAAAAAAAAATTACTAGTCTTAAAATTTGTAATCGTTCAACCTGGATTCTTCGTTAGTTTATTAAAAAAAAAAGATCGAAAGAAGACAAAAAGAATATCTGAAAGGAAATACTGTTCGGTTAAACGAATAATTTTTTTTTATTAACTCTGAGGATCTTTGCAATTTGTCCAGAATGGACTTTCGGTAATTTGTTATAACAGTGCGTGTGTAAATAAATAATTGGAGATACTCATAGCAACGGAACAATACAAATTAATGACAAATTACATAAATAATCGACCGGCAATTGACCTGATTACTGTACGAAGAAGAGGATGTCGTTCAAAATTACCGATGCTAATATCAAAATTGAATTATCAAACGTGTACATAATTATGCGTAAACGCGTATAATTATTGACTACCTGGACGAACATGAACGTTAAATAATCTACATATCAATTCGATTAATTCCGAGCTTTATAACAACCGGGTTAGACGATGATTCACAGAGTTCTAGCGAACCGTTGTTAGGGAGAAATCTCACAGTCATTATTCGCGAGAACCGTGAGATTTCGTGCTATCACGGAATATGTGGAAAAACGGAGGTTCAGAGAATATACTCCAGGCTTATGCGGCTTATTCTCCGTTTAAACAAAAAGAGGAGAAGGTTGACTCTTCTAGACCTTGTACAGAAACCACGGACGTATAAAAAATAGAAGAGTTTAAAAGCTAGATACCCATGGGAACCAGACTGGTGCAGGAAAAATCCTGCCATGCTACTCTTGCAACTAAAACGCTTTGGTATCGACACTTTCTCTTTCGAATGCCGATTACTAATACGTCAAGATCTACTTTGAAACTATAATATTTAAACGTACGTAGCTTATATCGATTTGTACTTTATATTTGTGAAATTGTAGAAATAGATGTTATATTCAAATAATCATCTTTTCAGTAACGATATTTTTTCTTAATAATCTGTTAATAATTTTCCTAAATTCTCCCAATAAAACAAATTCGGGGCGGTAAAAAAAGAAAAAATTCAAAACTAGTGTTTACGATTTTACAAGTATTAATTTTCCGATTTATTTTACCATTTACTGATCTTTATTCTGAACTTCTGCCATATCATGTACTATATTACAACAACCAAATTTTTAACAGAATATTCGATTTTTTTTTAAGTAAAATCTTTGTTCTAAATTATTAGAATTTATGAGAATTAGTGCTGAGGCACAAATAGATTTTTCGAAGCAACAGCAGTAGAATTACTATTACTTGGAATTCTTTCATTATAGAACGGCGTTATATTTTAAAGGAGGATGACTAAAATAAGATACCTTGAAAAGATTAAATATAATACAATTTAAACTTCGAGTTTAATAAATTCCATTAAAATTGTATTTTCTTATTTCAACACCGAAGTCCCGGGTCGGTTGATCCTCGTTCTCTTTCATACGAACGTCCTTACAAATACTGGCTATCTTTACGCAAAGGGCAAACAGCGTAAAGAGTATTACGTTTTATCTTTTGATTTTAATTAGCAGCGGGCCACAACTGCGCGCGTTACGCTTAATTCGCCTGGTTAGCGATACAACTTGTTCCATCCGTTGCTAATTCAATGCGGTTATACAATCCATCTAGTAAATGGTCGGCCGAGTAAACATAATGCTATTTAATGGACTAAATTCAGAGAGATGGGACGCGACTAAAAAAGGCAAACGCATACTCTTCCTCTACTTTTTCAAAAATTATATATAAGATTTACAAGCCTAACATCTTTAGTTAAAATATCCTAGCAACCATTTCGAAACTGAAGACAACTCAAGTTTTATCATTCTCTTCGTGCCATTTGTGTTTCTCTTCGTTCAATTTAAAATACTTATCGTTAGCCATTATTGCGTAACAGCTTATATAAGGAGGATGGTTAAAACCGGACTGTGAATTTTTATAAATATCTGTATTCTTATGAACACCACTATTTAAATACAGATTTGTTTTATCGATCCAAAATTATAACGAGCACTATGCTTATGATATTTAAATACACTGAATATTTTATATATCTTTTACATATTAAATGTATCCTATACATCTTACTTCGCTTTCGAAATCTCCCATAAATACGTCAAAATCCGCAGTCTAGCTATAACTCGTTTCTCACTCCTATCCTGGAATCTTCGATTTTGTGTATCATCGACGAGCCCTCCAACGATTTCCAAAAAGAACCAATGTAGCTGTCTATATGTACACTGTGGCTTGGGCCAGATCGTTTGGTGACCCTGCTTAAAGATTCATTTTACTACCTCACTATATATTTTCCACCGAAAATACTTTATTCACGATCGTTTGCTATTCGTCTCGAATCCTGCGTACATCGCTAAACCAGAAGGGAGAACGAAAAAAAGGTGGAGCCCCGGGTTAAATTGCGGATATAGATTTGGTAGCGCGTGAGTCTGCATAGGGGCAGCACCGGTATCGCTGTTTCATTTTATTTTTTCCTGAAATGCGAAAAGGCGAAATGGCTCGATCGACGCTGGCTCCGGCATAAATACGCGACTTCATTGTTTATTTGCGAGCCCACGAAGGGGAACAAGAAAATTTCAGCCGTTAGAAAAGAATCGGAGGGTGGTAGAGACGCGAGGTGGCTGCTTGTTACGAAAGGACGATCTCTCTTCCCGTGCGACGTATCGCCACGCCCCTCTACGCCGTCTATTTTTATATTGGGAAAAAAGCATTCTTGGAATAGAGAACAGGGCTGAAGAGAACTTCGACTTTGCCTGCGTATGTCCATGTATATACAGGGTGCTCCAGGAATCGGTCGCACAATATTTAACTTAATCGTTTGATAGAGAAGTGTTTCCAAGAAAAATTCATTGATATCAAACGAAAAATTTATTGATTTAATAAAAACCTTCATCTCTACATTTCTACGGAGAAATGGTGCTTCTGAAAGTTCCTTCTATATCGGTACAATAGTAGTAGTTCATTTATCTGTATCTCGTTTACACGAGCAATTTAGTGCTGAACGTCTGAACTGCGATTTGGCATAATTTTAGTTATACATACACCTTACAATAAATATATTGATATATACAATCGTTCTCGATTATATTTAAGAAAATTCTGTGCAGGAAAATACAGTAGAAATCCTAAGAGTTAAATCCTGTTATTGTAGCGAATAAGAAGAATTGAAGGGAAAAGCCAGTGCGGACCTGTATTACAATAAATCAAATAATAAATCCTTCGTTTTATACCAGTGAACATTCGCTGGAAATATTTTCTTATTAAAAGAAGTAGAACCAATTTAAATGTAGCGGCCGATTCGTGAACCACCCTGTGTATACGAGAACGTGTATATACTGGTGAGGAAGATGCTGTTGTAGGAGGCGAAGAAACAAAAGGAGAGAGAAAGAAAGAAAGAGCGGGGAAAATGGAATATCAACATGTTTACCGAGGACCGTGTAACGTGCCCCTTTTTTTATCTTGCCGATTTTTCCAATCCCCTTCCGTTAACTTCAACCCCTTTACCCTTCTTCCATCGTTCCCTCTTCATCGTTCAAGCTCTGCTTTCCACCGGGGATTTTCAGGGATTTTGACCGCGGCCGGAAACGGAAGGGGAGACGATCCGTTAAATCGAATTCGGCTAATATACGAGGTCCTCCCATCAAACGAAGAACTACGTTTTTAAAGAGTTTGTTGCTCGAACGTCAATATCGTTTCTCGATAATCGTCGAGAGTTTATTCTGTGCTGTGTTTATTCCTCGAAAAGAAATTGTGTTCCCATTTTTCACAAAACGTTTAGTATCCGCGCGTAACACAATCCCTCTATCTTTCCCCTTTTCTCTCTCTCTCCCTCTCTCTCTCTTTTTCCCTTTGCTTTCGTTATTTCTTCTTGGTGAATTTCGTATTTGTATTCTGTACGATATGCTACGGAGCTATGTATCTCGTTTTCGATACGCGATCTGTAGAAGGTAAAATAGCGAAGCAGGTATTGCAGAAATAAAGAAAATTTCTAAAAGAAATGGATGAACTACGAATATCGCGTTTCCCTTTACTTTCTGGTTTGATATTTAGGAAACATTCTTTTTGGCTTGGAGATGGCGGAGTGTTATGAAATAATTTAATTGGCATTATTTAATTATTGAGAAGCTTCGCATATAGAATGTGTTATGCTACAGTTCATTTCCTTCGTTCAAACTTCTATACATAATATATTATTACATCACGTTACATATATGAAACTCGTTATTATAAAAGGTACTGGATAATTAACATACTTGAACGTAGGCTGATAAAAACAATTAATTGAAGTTACAAATTGCATTTACTATTATTTTCAAATTATGTTAAATGTAAATATATGCGTTTATAAATTTTGTATTTTATCTACGAAAGGAAGAGAAGATATGCAAATAAACATTAATGGCATGATTTCTTCTTACCTCGAAAAGACTTCCTAACTCCAATCTTCTCAACTAGATGAATTCTCATTCTTACAAAAAATTACCTTATTCCGCAATGTCTTATAAATTGTAAATCTCTGACGACAATAAAAACAATAAAGATGCTTCTAAAACAATATTCTTAACCAGACAAATTGTCAATTTGACAGAAAATTACTAATCCCGTGTAAACCAACAGTACCTGAAGCCAATGAAAAAACAACAAAAACGATAAAAACAAAAAGAACACACACGAACTGTCGAATCTATCGATAAATCAATCTGACAATCCCACTACAAGACTTTGCTATATTTCTCTACCAGCAAAAATAAACCAAGTAATAATGAAGCCGGTGGTCGTACAGGATCCTAAAAACATTGGAGATCAGTGCACGTGATCGTGGTCGTAATTTAAAATCGAATGACAGCTACGTATGTCTGTCACAATCTCGCTTGAATTATTTCCATGTCCGGATGAAGAGGCAACGCGCATTAAACTCCGCCCTTAGCGCATCGGAAATCCGGTACGGCTGGACAGAAAGGGGTCGAGCAGTCTGCCAGTTGCATTTATCCACGAGCCACGGAGCCGGTTACTGGAATATTTTCAATGGCGATAAACAACCATTCGTCTAACCCCATCCAGAGTAGAATCGTTTCTTTCCGCGGCCCCGTTCTCGAAATCGAAACGGAGGGTGAAACCCGGGGGTAGTTTCATGATGTACGTTATCTTTCTTCTATTCGGAGACGGATGCGCGTAATACGAAACGATCTGATGAATGTTCGCTGGTAAAAACCGCTCCACAGGCAGGCAGATACGTCGCTCGTTCCTCTGGAGAAATATTAAGCGAGCTACATGCGCTGTTCGTCCACGCTCGCGTTTTCTAAAATTTTCTATCGATCAGTGAGTACACAGTTCTAATCGCGAAAAAATTATGGGCCATTGTGAAGACTGATATCGTCTAACGATTAACTATTCATGTTAATACATTTGCTTCTTTCATTTGGAATCATTCTGTTACGAGATATCTTGTATAGATTTTACAAGTATTTCGCAGATGTACTATAACATAGTAATTGGAGTACTTGAATAGCAAACGATGTTAGTGTGTAGAATGTATACAGCGTGCACGTATTTTAAAATTAGGTTACAAAAGGATTGCAAAGGATTACAAAAGAAATGCATTTGATTCTTACGGAAACTAAAAAATTAAATCAAAAGTATAAGATGACGGCGAAATTTTGACCCATTCGTACAGTTTCAATTAAAAAATTAAATTACGTGCATTCAAAAGTTAACTTGAATCTACGTACTCTGGAGCATCATCAAATTTTCTGTACCTATCACTTCTACATATGTAACCTATCTGTAAACAATTTTTACAAGTGAAATAATATTTTAAGTAGGAATATTTATGGGTTATTTTATGGATTTAGAAACCTAAAAAAAAAAAAAAAAATACAAAAATTAGGTAATAGAAAATGATCAAAATTATGATCATCTCACAGGCAGACAATCAGCTTCAAACATTGCACGGTATTGGGTAAACCTAAACCATTCCCTCCAAATCGCAGATCGAACGTGGTTTCCCTAGCAAGGAAAAAAGGTAGAGGCTGTTAGATAAATCATTGATACCGTTGGCGGCAAATGACCCATAAGACAAGCAGAATAGCGAAGAGGTAACGTGTTGCGATATGATGTACAGGGGTTGGACAAGCAATATAACGAATCTATTGAGTCTGGATCGTTGGGCTTCCCACTAGACTGCTCCTATTTCGACTGTATAGGAAATAGAGAACTTTTTTCTTTCTTTGAAAGTTTAATTTGTAGTGGTTATTACTCACAATTTTTTGTCGTTTTGATAAATGAAGTTATATATGTATCTCTTTTTTCAATTTTTTGGTATTGAAAATTTGAGCTGATCAGACAGTTATGGTATATTTTTCGAAATTTCAATCGCGAAATGTAAGCAATAGTAAAATTATGCGGTGATACTTTATGCAACAAAGAAAGTAGGTAAATAATGCCAATGTCGCTGCAAGAGCTCTAACGTATAATTTAAAGTTCGTAATTGATATCAAATACCGAAGTTTTATTAAAAATATTATATTATATAGATATTTTAAGATTCTTGAGCGGAAGCGTATAATACGATGCATTTGACATTTTTTATCTGAAACGTACAAAAGAATTGAAACTTTTCGACTTATAAGTATAACAAAATTGATACTGACATGCATTTGGTATTACAATTACCTTGATAAGGTCTGGGCAAGTCAGGACTGAATTTTCAGAGAACGAGAACCTACATTTTTTATTGCACGTTCCTATAACTGACATTGGAACGTTTTCAAGACATCATCTACCTGTATCTTTGCATAAGCCATTCCTGAAATATGAATTCTCAAAGTTTATCTTTTCTATGAATAAAAGACAAATCTTTAAAAATTATATGTATAGAAAGACTGGAAGGAATAGTAACATAATTCGCTGCATCAAAATATCTTGCTGTATAGGCGAACTACTTGAATGTCATGTGAATTATTAATCAATCCTTAAGCTTCTTTTCAAACTAACAATATTGTAAACAAATTGCTTGTTCTATGAAATTATTTTATAAAAAGCCCGTCAGATTGTCGCAACGTCACAATGGTCTTTTTTATATGCACTTTCGCAAATTAATTATTCTTGATTAAATTCTATATGTCCGTGTTATTTTCTGTTCAAAATTTTTATAATTGTAGAGAATTTAATATAATTAAATTTAAAAGTTCTTTTTAATATTCGAGCAATGAGTATGGGAGCATTTCTTAATTCATTTTAATATAATTTCATACATATTACACGCTTTAGAATTCACTAATGACTTTTTACTGTATAATAGAACCATTCGAGATTATAATAATATTGTTTCATAGAAATGGTATTTGACACACTTCGATAGAACCTATCACAGCGTATGTATTTGATCATTTTACCACCAGTTGGTTATAATTGTGACATTAATTTACTTGAAAACTTGTAATATATTTAAATATTGAAACAATGCTTGAAACGATATAGTCATTTATATATATATATATATATATATATATATATATATATATATATATATATATTATATATATATATATATATAACTGCTACCCCACTTTTAATACGAAACTTTTAAAGTCCATTAACTGAGTCTTAAAAATAAGATTCTTCAACTTTCAAGATAAAGACTTCCGGAATCTGTCCAATAATCCAACGTGAATTCATTATAAAAGAAAGGACGAAATTTTAAAAAATGTATTTTACACTTGATGTACTTACCAATAAACAAAGAATATTGGATAAATGTATATCAAGCCATTCTACACTTCCAAACAATAATATTCATAATTCCTCATCGATCGAGATATCTACAATCAAAGGGTTTCAAACAAATTTACAAAAAAAGAATAATATTATCAACTGATAGATTTACATGAAATCTAATAAAATCTGTAGAATAATATCATAGCACGACATTAAAAAACTGGGATATTAATTTCCCATAAATATATAAATCAATGTACAAATTTCCCCAAATCGCAAATAGCTTCCATAATTGGCGTAAGTAATCGTACGTTTCAAGATAAATTAAAAAAGCAGACAATATTATGTAATAATTATTATTGTTCTCTATCGTTCAATTTATGGTATCCATTAGCGTTTCCTCCTGATAAATCGTTATCGCATCTTGTAAAATACTATCTAAGGCATGAAATTCATAGTTTTTCAAGAGAAAGAAACATTCGAAAATGAGGAATTGATACAGCAAAAATGGATATCGAGAGCGCGTAGTTGCAAGCTTAAGGATTGACGGTGTAACAAACCAAAAAATATTGTAGGAGGGTATTTTCGAGAAACGCTTAAATCACGAGAAACTGCAACGTGTATCGCTAAGTTCCGGAAGAAGATGAAAAGAATGGTGGAAAAGAGATCGTATTTCTGGGCTGATCTAGGATTATGGTGCAACGAGAGGAGATATACGTTTCGCGACTTTTCGCGTCCAAAATCTTCCGAAGAGGCACGGGAGATGCGAGGAAGCCAACTGCTCAGACATCCAAATATACCAGCGTGGTTCTCACAAGAACCATTCTTCTTCGTGAGTGATCATGCGATAAAAATCTTGTTTCTCTTTTTAATAATAATACGCTTGAATTACGTACAGACACCTAAATTCAACCTACAGTAAGTACTCATATACAGTGGTTACAGAAAGCATTGGCACTTATCTCTATTTCCCAATGAAGCGTATTTTTGTTAGGTTCTACATTTCATTTTCATAGTATCATACTTTTATAATTATGTAAAAGTACTACTAAATGACATAAAATTCGATATACTTGGAGTAGCATAATAGGTAGAAGTAGAAGTAAGTGGACTTAAAATAAAAGCACAACTAAACTAAAATTTAGTAGGTTGTCCGGAAAGTGTCTTTCTTTCGCAAAGGTGTTTTTTACAACAGTGTACCTTCATAGAAGCGTGAAACCAAGTCTGTGAAATGTCGCGGTGTTTATCTCAACAGAACAAAAAACTTTTCGGACAAGCTAATAATCACTGCAACGATCGCTCGAAATTAATTTTCACCAACATCGCCTTTTGGGTACTGACAGGATTTCTTCGTCTTTTGAATGTTTTTCAACTTCGGAATCTGTATGTTCTTTGTTTCTTCTACATTACGTTTCTTTCAGTATCATTTCCTTAAGAAGCATATTTCGCTTTCGTTATTATTTTCTAAATCGCGTTACACGGGGACTGTGGCAATTTTTTGATCGTGTTATGCGAGATCTTACGATATACAATGCAATACACGATTGATGACCTTTTTCCACAAATATAGAAGATAGAAGTGGTACTACCTCTTGCTTTCTTTTCTTCAAAGAAAAAAGAAGTCTCGTCTTCGTTCAATACCTATCAGTTTTTTCATCGGAGGGAAACTTTCCAATTTAAATTCAACTTCGGTTCCGACCTCCTTAAAATTCCACGATTCTGGGACACCAACTTATGCTTGCCACTGAGGTCAATGAAACAGAAAAGCAAAAGAAAGATGCGTCCCAGCAGTGTACAGCAGCCGCTGCTTTATTCAGCTTGATATTACAAGTTTTGTTTTTCGTTTCTTGCAGAAATGTTACTTCCAACCAGATAAATTTATAGGTTAATATATGTATGGTGTTATCACTTGGAATATTACGTGTGATTTAATTTGGAGTTATTAGAGTTTCACCTGTGTTTTAATCTTATTTGTTACGCTATTCATTACGTTGTAATATAATGTGTCTAAAGGATACTGAATATTATTGCATTGTATATAATGTTAATTTTAATTATGGGAAAAATTCTTTGTAGAAAGAAATATAATGAAAATAATAACTAGATCAATGGTGTTTAGAGAAAAGTGTATATTTTTACAGAAAATTTTATAGAAATTTGCTTTATGCACAGAAGGTTTTAAAAACTTCGGACATTTGTTTATCCAGTTTCATACAATGTTTCATATATTTTGTATTTTTGCATTTCGTTTAGGAAAATATACAAAAACGTATGGAATTATTTTATAAGATTCTATGCTATTTATTAAACTCTCAAATATCAATTTATCTAGTAAAAGTAAAAACGTGCACAAACGTTCTATTTATAAAATAATTGCTCATAGTGATTCGACATAATTATTAAATGACCGAGAAAAAACTTTCTGAGTATAATTGGGAATGTAGTTTTGAAGAGAAATTCCCGTTTGAAAATTATATCGCGAATTGAGTTCAAGAGGTAAAGTTGTTGAGAAGCCAGGAAAGTTAAACAACGGTATTGGAATAAATTGAGATAATTCTCCGTCAAAATTATACCGATATCGAATTATAATCAATTAAAAATTAATTATAGTTTATTAAAATTCAAATTATAATCAGATTTTTAAATTCATATTTAAATAATGAGAATTCTACTAGTATATATACTTTTATAATACGCATTCCACATATTTTATTTACGTATCTTGTCATACCTTAATTGTAGTAATATTCAAGTTTCTTTCTTAAGCATATGATTAAACATATGATTAAAACATAGCAGCTAAACAAAAGTCTCTTGCTATGATACAATAACGTTATCATAATAAATGATGCAGTGCATGAATCTGTATTTAATTTCTTTTCATTCTGTTTTCCACCATTCATATTGATCATATTGGTCTAATAATTTCAGAACAAATAAAAAATACACAACGTACAAATTGAATAAAGAATAACACTTATAATTATTAATTGTAAAAGTCTTGCCCAATGCTGTTAACAATTTGCGTTGCCAACATCTTTTAATATAACACAAATAATTATTTGAAGCATCTTGTTTTATTATAATAACGCACCACGACATTATTTAATTCCGTTTTAATCCCTTTTTGAACTCAAACTTTTCAGCAAAAATTAGCTAGAAATAATAGCGTCTAATAAATGCGGTCTTCTCAGTTTCAGAATCTAAATAATAGTCCACCGCGGGACTGTCGCGACTTTTTCCATGCAAATATTAATTGCGCCTAGTTAAGTTATAATGCTTTATTCGCAAACAGAACAATGTTATCCTTTGAGGTAAGAAAGGGATCTTCATGCGGGAGATTCTAACTTATCAGATAAATAATAGCTACGTATATACAAACACAGATATCACGTTCCACAGGAAAATGAAATATATATTATGTCAAAGTTGGCATTTTCTTCTTCTTTAAACGAATTCTCCTTTCAAGTCTATGTATTGTCATATATTAATGTAGCCCGTGAACTATGTTGAGCATACAGTTGTATAACAGTCATTATATTAGGTTGTCCGAAAAGTTTCTTTCGTTTTATAAGGAAATAATAGACGCACAATATTTTTTGTTTTATATTAGTTTATTGAATTATGCACGAACGTAATAATAGAAGCAGAACGAAATGGATCATACCTAATTCAATAAAATAATATAAAACAGAAATTGTTGTTCATCTATTATCACCTTATGAAACGAAAGAAACTTTTCGGACAATCTAATACAATCTGCTAACATTAGAATATTGTTGATAAATTGCTAAATTGTTATATAGCAAAGCCCTGATAAATTGCTACATAAGAAAGCTCTGCTCGAACTCTCTAAACTACTTTAATTTTTATTGTATTAAATTGTTATTTTTTTATTATTATTCAAAATAACTGAAATATCGGAGATGGACAGAATTGGCAGGACACCGTGTATATTAATAACACCGATATGTAACTGAAGCAATAACTTATGTACCGACTCTGAAGTACAGGGCACGCGAATCGTCGATGTGAATCATGCAATATAGACAGATCCTGGAATACGATATGCGCCGGTTGTCACGTAGCGCGTATCAAAAAGCCAAGTTGCTATCCAGGGACGAAAGTCTGTTCCGTCTTGAAGATCATAGCGAATGGAGAAGAAGGTAAGCCACGAGTTTTATGAATATATCACGAGTTCCACGTACCACCTTAGATCGTCCAGCGTCCGAAATCCGCGCGCGGGAGTTGTAACAGTGAAACCTGTGAAAGATGACTGTGCCAGGAGGGCAGGGGACGCATCCGGGAGGAAATTGAAAAGTTCTATTAAAAATTGCACGGCCAGAGACGCCGTATATGGAAACACGCCGACATAAATCGACCTTTCGCCATGTAACCCGAGAACCGGCAAATGGAAGCTGACCAGTATCCACACTGACATCGTTTTGACTTGATTTAAGACATCCTATGCATCCTTCTCCTTGTATGCAGCTTTCGTTGTGTTTCAGTCGAGTTTAGAAAATACGTAGTTTGGTGTAGAATTGATCTATTGTTCATTAGGAATTAAAATATCTTTTAATGTAATTAACAAGATTACATGAGACTGGAAATTCAAGCATCAAATTATGATATTTAGAAATATCGCGATTGGTGTAATTATTTTTTTAAGCAAATCTTTGAAAAATATTACGTATTTTCTGTCAGCATAATTCCGAATTTTTATTTTTTACATTGACGAGGAACAATGAAACTGAAGCATCGATTCTCTTGCAAATTTATATAACAAGTTATAAATATATTTTTTCATACACGAAAATATAACGTAATAGGACGTAATAAGGGGGAGACTAAAAAGTTTATTAAAAATTTCATATATGCATTTTATTTTATTTCAATTCAATTCCAGGAGTAGAATTTCGTTCCCTCGATTACTTTATAAGGATCAGTTCAAACTTAAAAGAAAAACAAGTTACCCGTAACTAAAGTCTTGTGCTGGCTGTTAATATTCAGCGACATGGTGTTTCTTTTCTCTTCAGTGGCCACGTTCACGATTCCAAAAAGCGAAATTAAAACTCGGCCATAATTGACCAGTCGACGTGTAACCGAGAGAGATATACTTTACGGTACAAAGCTATAACGGCAATAATCGACTCAGTATAATCCGATTACTCTGCACACGCAAACCTGAATACTCCTGCAGATTAAGTTGATGAAGGGGAAAAAAAAGAGATTCACAGAAGCGACAATGTAAGAGCATTACGGTGTACTTAGCTTTAATAACGAGCCATCAAAGATAATAAAGATTTTTAAGAGTTGCTGCTTTCCGTTAATTAACTTTCTTTCCGAACAGGTAGCTACATTTTACCAACGATAAAAATGTCTACCGGTATTCCGTTTTTGAAACGAAGTTCACAGTGAATAAATATGTACCTAAATAAAGGTAGAAAATTTTATAGGAAGAAAAATGTTGGAAAGATTCGATCGTATAAAGGTTATTCAAAAGGCTATACGAAATTAGAAGTTCTTGTATATCTTGAAATCTAAAGAACACTTAAGTAGCTTGGGAAACTCAAATGTCTCTGCTGAATGCTTTAGACTTCTGGCTCTCGCGGTTTCTTACGATGCTGGAAAACAGAATTCTTAATCGAGACATTTTATGAATTTAATTAATGCTCTTTCGTGTTTGTTTTATAAATAAATATACGTAAATTATGATATATTACGAGAAATATTATTTTAAGGAATAAATAACATACATAGTGTACGTATAGAAATACCCCGCTTTTACATTTTATACATTTTGTCATAAGCTTGTTACATTTGCGTGTTACGTGCATTCTACGCATTTTTGCACCATTAGATTTCCCATAAACGCACGAAGTCTGGTTACAAAAATTTCCAAAGGTAATGTCTGCGAGCGGAATCGTGTTTTTAAACGTTCGAATTAAGCGTTTCAGTTTCACGAGTTAGGTATTTAATCGTCAGATCGACTTCCCATCGGCTGGATGATTTTTCAATCCACTTTCGTTTCTTTCTCTCGACGAGATAAGTAAGAAAGAAATCAAGGGGCCATCAGAGGAAACCCTCCGTGACTTAAACTTCTTTCTCTTGGAGTATCGATAAGATACGGAAAAAAGGAGAACCGAATGGTCATCGCGCGACAAATAAATCTGATTTAACGTGGTTAGAGGATTAAAAGTCAGAGATAAAAGGCAAGTTGACAAAATCGACTTTTTTAAAGTATTGGCTATCTGTATGCAAATAGAAAAAAATGTGGAAACATCAAGGGATACACGTAGCGATAAGATCGAAACGCACGGCCGTTTCACAGAAACCCGAATAAAATGAGAGGAATCGCGTAATGAATTAAAAAAAAAAAAAATGAATTGGATAAATTGTAACAAGCTACAGGTCCAACGAAACTAGAAAACTTTAGTTATAGCAGAAGTTGTTAATGCAATTATGGCTATAGTGAGAAATATAGCCATTCGGATTTAATAATCTGCTAATTTTTATTTACGGTTCCTTTTCTCGTGGCGACATAAACTTTCCTCAGAATTATATTACGATAATGTCGAGAATTTTATAAAATTTTTCTTATTTCTTCGAGGGGCATGTAAATATATCTCTAGTCGAAATAGAAAAGTAGATTTAACGGAAATTATATTACTATTAATAAGACTACTATAGAATAGAGACCATTTTTCTAAATTCTAATTCTAATTAAGAGACAAATTTTCTATAATATTGTCAGCTACCATGAAATATGTTTTGACTTTTATTCTGCATTTTTCTTCTTTGGAATAGGTAATATTTCCTTTGGCCTCATTCCATTTAAGTAAATTGGCGTTAATGCAGTCCAAATGGTCTCGTTTTTATTTTCGTTTACACAAAAGGACGCGATTAAGCGTCTCTGCGCAAGAAGTTCATAATGAAAGAAGAAAGAACAGCAACGAACACATTTACATCACTAAATATCTGAAATTTATTGCTAAAGTGTCATATAAATGTGAATGGCCTTAATAGAAACATTAACAGTAATATAACTTTACTGTTCATGGGACAACTTTAATATAAAATCATAAATAAATAAAATTAACAGTGATACATCGATTAGCAAAATAATATTCATTTTTTAATTTTTACTTTTTGAATTATCTTACTAGAATTTTAATCTTACTAGAATTTTAATTAGACGACTTATAAACAAAAAATGTATGAATACTCGACAAATATAAACATCCGTCAAAGACTAAATTTTAAAGAAAGAAGAAGTAGAAGGCAAAAATCTTTGTACCGTTTCTGTGGAAGTGAAAATACAAATGAATTTACGTTACTTTAAATCCGGCTTATTTAACGCTTCCTCTGCATTATATATTTTGTCAAACGTGATTTCGTTGATAACACGACAAACAAATAAATTATATACGCATAATATGATAATTACGAATATTGCAATGTTGCATTGACGTAACCAATGCTGTGAACAGATATATGTTTATGTTGGTCCTCAAATTATAGTGCAATAATTATGCATAAAAACATATCGCAATAAAATGTAATAGCACAGGGATAATAAATAAATTTTGTTAATGATATTTTGTTAACGTTTCTGATTATCACAACTATGAACTGAAACTTAACTGAAAGTTTCACAAGCATCATCATGCATATATAAATTGAAAGGAATGCTATTCCTCAATATTAACGAAAATAATGGAAAGCTATCCTACTAGTAAAAGAATTACCAAATATTAAATCACTTAATTTAATATCAATATTAATTGCATTTTTTCGCTAGTAAAAAAAACCTGATACGTAGTGTACGATGCTTATGGAACTGGTTCAGTATACAACCGAAAGGCGAGTTTCGACGAAATCAATGAATTGGTTTCATCCATTCTACTCACGCACGTGAAATTCACCCAGCATGCGTGCACGTAAGCCGTTGGAAAACAAAATGCGGATTGTAGGACCGGAAAAAAAGCGTTTTCCTGCCGAGAGTTTTAAACATCGCTGAAATTTTTCCAAATCGTATTTATCTATACAATTAGATAGAGAAGAGACAGGCATTTAAAAAAAAACACGCACAAATATTTCAAAACAATATAGTCGAGTGTAAAAGAAATAAAATAGAAAATAAAATAGAATAGCCAGCGTAGGTTCCTGTATTACGAAGATAAATTTGATATTGGAAAGGCACTTGTAGCGGATTTAACCGGTATACAAAATTTTGTCAGTTTTCAGTTTTTTGAATATTTGGAACGAATATACGTATAGTTCATGCAGCAAAATGTGTGCAGGTTTTGATTTCGACAGAAAATAGAGCACTTTAAATCTTGATGCACAGGAATTACTCAAAATTATAACCTATATTTTAATTGTTTATTATTTAAACAGAAAAAATACTAGGCAACTGCAAACGTTTAGATATCCTTTTGTTTGTAAATTTGTATATACACGTAAGCGTCGTGTTTCAAATGAAATTCTACTGTCAAGGTCGGGATAACGTTGCCACTTGAATGAATCCAATGGAGTTAAAATTATAATATGAAGTTGTCACGAGTTCAATTGGATAACAAAAAAAATTGATCAAATAACGTCACGGAAATCATTGTGACGAATTCGATTTAAGTAAATAATGTGTTTAAATAAAGCATTTCACGAATGTTCGAAATTATACAACGCTGATTTTTTACGAAGTAACTTTGTGAAGCAAAATTAACGTAGCTGAACTCAACAGTACAAAAATGTAAAATGTGAAATAAACGTGGCAGAATTCTTGATTTGTTGTCATAAAAATCCGATATTTTAACAGCAAAAAATCTAAAATCGTATTTAAAATAAAAGAACTCATTCAAGCTTTGCCGAGAAAAAAGGAAGAAAACACTGACTCTTTTATCACATTATATGAAGCGAAGTCTTGATAATAAACTTTTTATTAACGATAAAGGGAGCTGTAAAAATTTCGTTGCTCTAACCACACAGCAAATAAAGTAAAAAGTAAATTGCATTCGCGAAGAAGGCTCATGGAATAGATGAACTCTTCCTGTACGAGATTTACCTAAACACGAAGAAAGATAAATATAGATAGTCTCCCTATACTCTGATTTATCCGTGAAACATAAATTCAGATAAGTAATTTCAATTTAAAATTTTCAAGTCATCATTACGATTTCAATGTTTGTTTTATACGAGAAACATTGGTTAAGAACACACCAAATACGTCTTCTAAGCTGATATTTCTTATTAGAAGATGGTAATATAATAATGTCACACGATACGACAAATAAATTGTTTTTTCAACTTTTAAAAGTTAATATCTAGTTCTGCCATCAATTCTGATACAAAGTGTTAGATGTATTTTGACAGAAAGGAAAGCTGTCAACATTTCAAAAAACACTTATAAATCATACCATTGTAACAAAAGACAAAGTTAGAGAGCGTGTTGTATAGAATTCCTTATAAAAATTCGGGAAACTTGAAGAAAGTTTTGACAAAAGCGGCTACTCAAATATCTTTGGAAACCATAGCACAATAGCTGAATGATCATATCCTTCAAAAACTTGTATCAAATGGTCATAACAAATAACATTCTTGGATTTTATTTTGCTATTACACGATTTGATCGCGACGCGTTCCATTCGTAGAATGCTATTACGGTTAATAACAAAAATTCGTGCGCTTTATCTGCATTACGAATCTCTCATTTCTTTGAACAGAAAAAGTGAACTAATTTCCATTATTACAAATAACCAAGCAAGAAAATGATAAATTCGCATATTAACTCCAACCGATCCAACTTTTATCAATTGTGATTCATTTCAAATCACAACATTTCGCACCTTCTTACTATTGTTTGATATGTTCGCAGTTAAATTTATTACAAAACTAGCCAAATCTACAGAAGGGAATTTGCGTTAAAATTTTGTTAAGAGGAGAGAAGATAAGGAAAAGCTTGCAGCATGAAGACACTATTTGCCGCGTAATTGGTTTTGTATTCAAAATAGAAAATAAAGAACGGAGAGGTAGAGAACAAAAGCGGAAGCAGCTATCAATAAGGCGCCGCGTATTCTCAGATGCTCTTCTCACGCCTCGAACGGTATCGAATATGTATGATTTGACTGGCGGTTGGAAAAGCGGCCTAATCTTATCGCAGACGCGTTTCTACATCGATTTATATCCTCCGCTCCAGACTGAAATGGAATTTCCTTCAAAAAACGAGGCTCCAGCTTAACGAGAACTTCATCCCCCGGAAGGATTTTCAAAATTCTATAGATTTGTGCTCGCACATGATATATATATTCTATATATGTATATATAGAAAGATACTATCTTACGAACAAGAATATCTTCTGTATATATCGTGTGTCAGCAAATGCAGGACTTCATCCACGAGAAAGAGCTCGGTGAATTTTTTAGATATATTAAGGAACAGAATGATTCATTATAATAATACGCTTAGCGAAATAAATACTTTTCATATGCGAACGTATCGCGAATGAAGAGTCGTTAAAATAAGAAAACGCGCATTAGTAACCGTGAATAATAAGGTACATTCATAAATTAATGCGAAAAACGAGCGGAGCGTCAAAATCTCATTGTCGGCGTAAGCGTAATATCGGTTTAAATTTGTTATCCGGCACAAATTATTTCGTAGAATATGCAAAAATGGTTGAGATACTTGCAGACATGATGTATAAATATTAATATTGAAATAGAAGTAAATGTACGTAAAAGTTTCCAAATATTTCAAATTGTCTTTAATTATTCTTAAATGATTGACTGTGACAAAAATCTGAACCAAATATACATATTTGATACTAACCACATGCGCACAGTTGTAGTCTTAGTGTCGCTAAACGTTTCTTTAGTTTCAATTAGGCAATGAATTACTTTCTAAACTGTGAAAAATAAAAATATCGTAAATCATGTAAAACACTAACTTTCTGTTAGTTTCTATTAAATATTCACAGGAATCCAAAATACGGCAATAAAAATTATATTTCATTATTGCTGTTATTTGAAAAATTTCGATTATTTTTACCTCTCAGATATATTCCTGGAAATCTATGAACGCCTACAATTCTTTAATAAATCATATTCGCACATAAGTTTATACGAACTTTTTTTACTTACTTTTGAGTTTGTTAACACGTGGTATAAGTTTAGTCACGACTTTTTTGTACACCCTGTATCATTACTAGCCTCTGTGTGAACAACAATCTCACCAAAAATCTCCAAAGTCTCGAATAATGGACAATTTCTAACTTTCGATACTGCAGCACACAAAACGAATAAAAATATCGTCGTATGATAGGACATTCAATATTATGCGATTAACACGATATTGCGCCCACGTTTACGAAAAAGGAAACAACCGAATCCATCATTCCCAATCCCCATTCTGCTGTAAGCTCCACAAAGGAAAAGAATTTACTCGCGCAATAGGTCAAAAGCTACGGTAGAATCGTCCATCTATCGTTCAATTTCTATCCAAACGAATTTCCGGCAGAATCAACAGCCACAGGGTTATTGGAGTGGATAACCGTACACGGTTCGGCCAAAATTGGTTCAGATGTTGGTTTGCACGTAACTCTATGAAACCAGGAATAGATACGCGTTAGATATTCATAGCCACTTAACAAGAAAATAATATTTTCTTATAGAGCGAAAGAAGCAATTATGTCTCTATAGCCGCGAATAAGCCGGTCTTTTTCCAGTGAAAAATCTTTCGCCTCTCTTTTCATCGTACTTAAAGAGAGACTGTTACTCCAGGGACAGCTTCTAGTACAAGTATGTATCCAGGTAGATTTGTATGTGTGCACGGACAACAAACGCGGAACCGCACGAGTGGCGGTTCTTGAGAGGAGATTCTTCGACCAGGCGAAGATACACTGAGCTTTTCCTCGCTTTTGTGAAAACCGCCGGAGGAAATTTCGGAGAAACCCTACTCCTCTAGTTCGACAAATTGCATCACACGCGGGAAAACCGAGATACGGGACTCGAAGTAGGACGAATCCCATTGATCCCCGGACGTAGGCTAACACACGATTCCTCGGGAACACGCTGTCGGATTTAATTAATCAAACGACGAACACCGATCTTTTCTCGTTTGGTCGCTACTTCTTTGCCCGTGGTGGTCATTACCAGATTTCCCGCTCTTCGTGTACACATCCTCCTGCTTTCACGTTACATCAGAATTCCACGATGAATCGTGCCGCCATTCAAGGAAAAAATAAGGATTGGAAATTGAAGGAGCAGAGAGAGATTTCCCTTGGAACCGGAGAGAATCACCTCATTGATCACCTGTCCCTATTCTCCTACGCTCGCCGATTCACGTTCAATCGGAACCCGATTGAATGCATAATTGTACGTAGCTACCTCGGCAAGAGCTCGGCTAGTGCTCGGCAAATATTAAAGAATGTCGGTAACTAGTGATTTGTAATGAATTTTGCGACGACGCTCGATCTGTATCAAGGAACAGCCGTATGTGATTCTTTCTGCTACGATTTGAAAAACTTTTGGATGGTTTTAAACGGAATTCGATTTTTCTCATTTTTCGTGCTAATATATCTCACGAAGTATTTCACTGATTGGTATTGTGTTGCGCTTTAAAAATTGTTTGATAAAATCGATCGGTGACTTCAATATACTATTGCGGTGGAATTTTTTTGAATGGAAATTGTAATTATTGAGAGGATGGATTTTAAGCACATGTTTCTTTATATGGTAACTTTTTTCGTGTGTTATATCTTTTGTTGGTGAGGACAGAATCAATATTTTCAAATACTTCAGACATATCTTCGATTTAAAGAGTGACGTATCAAATAAATCATCAATTTTCAGATATCACCAAAAATAAGGTACGGAATTGAGATATAAACTGAAATTAAATCGTAATTTATAACACATTTGCAGAACAATGTCACGATTCGATCTACAGCTGTGTTAATTCTTTAATTATAAAGAATATACATAAGCAATATTTTATATAGATAGACAAGAATTGTATTTAAGAAAGAATTGCAGGAAGAAATGGATTAATTCAACGGTTGAGAATAATCTAAAGTCAACTGTTCAAAACTACTACGTTCAGGAAAAACCGGTAGTGTTTGCTAATTACTCGATTGATCTCAGACAATAGCTGTTTCCTGATTAACCGAGCTGAATTTATGTAATCATAAATAACTCTTAATGGGCTTAAAAGAACAAATCTAGCTCCTGGTAACTTACGCGCTTGATACTTATACAAACAGACCTGGCAGCTTTAATTGCGCCAGTGATGTATATGCACTAGTATCATATATTGCTCCTATAGAAGTCTAATTACATAACCTTTGGTATTATCCGCTATTTGTCATTTGAAGCTATCAGAAGATAAACTGATCAACTCCACTCTTCCTAAAACTCTCTATTTCATTATCCAAATTATCCAAATTTATAATATTCGACAACTCTAAAAAGAAGTAACTTATCTCCATTAATTTATTTAACACAAGGAAATAGTACAAACAATCTGAAACTCTAATGAGCATGTTTTTATCTGTCGTTTTACTTCTATGAAAAATTAATTATATTATATTTAATTATCCTAAAGGGCTGAAATTGATTTGTATTTGTTAACCTTCAATTCCATGACTATAGATCTAAACATCTCGTAACTACTGTATACATCTACAGATTGGTTCAAAAATTAATCAATACAGTAATCATGGCAGATGTGTCTCGTTACTGGTTACAGTGTTAACGCAAAATGTTTCATGGAATCACGCACGATGTACATATAAAAGTTTTCTATAATAAAACGTCGAATATACAGACATCGTAATTTTACAAAATGGATTTATATTTAATGAGAATACTGAATAGATATAATTGTACAAAATGGATTTATATTTAATGAGAACAATGAATAGATATAATATATACCATAGAATAAATGATTCTTACAAACATGGTAAATTACAAATATTACTGAAATTCATATTTTTCTAATGTAGTTATAAATTCTAAACTTTCTTTTATCCGTATTTGTCTACGTGTGTTTATCCTAACCCAAATAGTATAGTTGCTATGATACTATTTTATTTGTCACAATAATACAGTCCTCCATACGAAAACAATTTCGCATGTTACCATTAACAATACGCTTTTATTAATGGCCACTGGTCAATAACGTAAGCCATTCCGGCCATCTACATGAATACTAACAGGCAATTCGCATTCTACGGTTAACATGGTAGCAACGTAAATACCGTGTCTGCAATGGCAATATTTCGGACATCATGACTGGACATAAATGCATTGTTAAGTGCCGTGAAATGAAAATCGAACACATCAAAATCGTGTGAACGAACTAGTCACGCTAATGAGCGTTGGAAAAACGCCACTGTTTCTATGAAATGAAACGGAGGTTCTGTGACATGTTCTCGCTGTCGCCATACACTTTTATTCGCGTGCTCAAAGAAATATTGTTGGCGTTTAAAGCAATTATCGATGTCTCTTTGTGAAGCGGAATGTCATGTGACTATAACTTTTCCAAACTTTATTCTCTTCGTGTTATCTCGAAAATTATTGGATATACGTGTATAGCTACTTTATACAATTTTTAACACACCTTTCAAACAATATAAAATAATATTAAAACAACGTGCTCTCGAACTACGTTAACAAAAGACCAAGATAAAAAATTAACTTTTGTGTGATTCGTTTCATACACTAAAGACAAGTGGAAAAAACGCGAAAGCTGATGTTGCAGCGAAAGAAATTCGTTCTGCGTTTTACGTGACCAGCTTACTATACTCCCGTTAATTTTTCCTACTGGAGATTGGAAGATTACATTTTCAGAACGATCGCGTATTCGCTCATAGCGCTTCGTCGAAATCCTTTTAAAGTAATTAACGTAGCGTGACAAATAACGTTCAAACATCGATTACTCGATCAAATTTTTAAGCAATCAATATCCGATAAAGCGACTCATAATTTGATATAATAGTCCATCAGATTTCAACTGAAAGCTCAAACGATTTTAGGGAATGGCGATTCTTATCCGCGAAAAGCAGTATTTCTGCAGCGTTAAAGCGACGATAAAAATTTCATGGCAAACCGCGGTGAATAGGAAGCCCCACGGTTGCCAGAGAGTGGCGAAATATTTAATTAGAAGCGTGCGTAAACCGCCTCATCAAGTGGCTGACCGTAAAAGCCCCTCTGAGAACAAATTCATCCCGATGAAAAGGGGCTACAACGTCAATACAACGGAGATACAAGTATGTACGCGGTGCAAGGATATCCGTTTATCCATTGTAAAGGCACTCGGCCAAACAGGCAAACGTGCGAGCGGGAATGTTAGCCATTTGATTGCCGTCACGTGGCTATTCTGTAACCAGGTCCCTTGTGTCCGTTACATATGTACGCACGCTCTTTTACACTCCATCTCGCATTACTCACCCAGATCCACGTATATGGCCCGCCAACCGAGTCATCTACATTCATAGGCGAAATGTATCCGCGTATATTGGTTAAAGCTAACTTACTCCGAAAGATAGCTTACCTGAGCAATAAAGAGGCGAAGGAATAATTAATGAACCAAACTAGCTGGTCAACCCCTTGTTAGAATAGAATCTCATATGCTTCTACTACTGTGGCTGCTTTCAAAACGTATATTAATTATTAAAACGTTAGACTGTTTCATATAGGCGGTTGTAATGGGGTGTGTAGCGAAATTGCTATAAGCTTTTGTGAGTAAATTGTGAATAAATAACACTAAACTTCTGGAGAGATAATTAAGACTGGAAGGCTAAGAGAAGGATGATTTTGGCTCGTTAACGGGATTGATCACAATTGTTCTTTTAACTGACGAATGTAATTATTCCCTTATCAAGGGAAGAAATGTTTTTCCGTGTTTGGCTTAAATTTTCCGGGAATAAGGTATTCTTGTAGTGTTGCTAATAATCATGTAGTTAACATGATATTAAGTTACAATAAAAAATATATATATTATTAATATAATAAATTATACAATATTGTAGGAATGTTTATTATAAATTAACAGAAAAGACAGTATGATAAACACAATATTGTAACACTCTCACAAAATTGAATATAATATCGCACTTCACGAATTCGCTTAACACTACTTCTACGTCACAGCAACACGATGAACTTCTCTCAATCACGATTAATTCAACTCTGACCATTACCATTACTGTAACAAACCCTGGCAACGGTCACAACACTCCTTAACAACATTAACATATCTTAACAACGTTTATAAACAATCAGCCACGTCTTTCGCTAACGCCACACCATCCCACAATATTATTAAATATATTATTGATATAATATTTTATTATTCAACGATTATATAGTTAGTGGTAAACAACTTCATACACAGTTATTGTAAATCGAAATTGTCGGAAGAATATGAGACAAGTTTTGAACGATATATAAAGCTTTGAGCGATATGAAAAGATTTTATTCTCTAATATCTTGCTGTTTCTCTGTGTTTAATATAAATTAATGCATTGACAATCAATATTGAAATCTGGTAATGACACGAGAGCGACAAATGTAAAATTCAAAGTATAATTTGAGATTCTCTGATTTCCGATAAGTTGATCGAAAAAAGCTATCGAATTTTTCTGTTGTGACTTATGTGATTTTTCTACGTATTTGCTTGCAAGGTAAATTTTTATTACGCCATCTTGGAAGACCTTTAAATGAACTAGAAGTATACAGAGGTACTCCCATTCTTTATCATTCACAAGTGAAGATGTCAGCAGATAAAGTGCACTTACGTCACTGTATCTTTTATGATTTGAAAGCTAAGCTTATTGTTAGGAACCTGACAATAAAACTATCACGACTCAAGGGTTATGTGAGGATTTCAAATACAATCCCATCCCAGAACGCATAATATGACAGTGTGATATAAGAAGTTTCAAGTAGGTGAGTTCAATCTACAGAATAAATTAGGTGAAAGAGGCAAATATTACTGAAAGCATCCTTTTAGTCCTGCAAACTCAACGACATATATCGTACATTAATTACGACGTAAGTTGCCTGAATTAAAAAGCATCATTCCAATTGGAAAAAAGACTGAAGTGCAACAAATAGCTTTGCTCAGTGAAGATAATCGCAAGCCGTGTTAAACGTACATAACTACAACAATGTTCGTAAGTTACAACAATAGAGTTTTCTTTTTAATTTCGTATACGTCACCATATACTGACCACAAAAAATATTTGCTAATAATCTTATCTTCCCATGCAGTCATTTTTATCGGGTTCTACGTTCCATTTTCGTAATATCAAATCTTTATAGCCATATGAGAGTGTACAGGTACGAAATTGCATGACGTGAAATGAAATATATTTGAACCTATTTAATTATAAAATGTAAATGCTGTAATAAATAGAATGACGTGCGAACATCTTTTGCAGCTACTGTATATGTTTATAGATCAAGAGAATACATTCTGCTTCGTACATATATATTAAGACATTCGTAGGATCGGAATAATAAATCATTACAATACCGGTATTTCCGACTACCCAGAGGATTAACCAAGTTAGCGTTCTCCAAATTGAGAACCGCTGCATAAATGTGTCATATCCCCTTACAGATTAATACTCGGCTCTGAGACAGCCAGTACTTAGAGTTCTAGCGTCAGTAGGCGCCACAACGTATCTGCCAGAATATGAAAGAGTAATTAGTAGCAGCAGACAGGCCGTAACGGGCGCAAAAGGCTCGTTAATGAACGATCGAAATTTCGAACGCGCCTTGTCTGCGCCTGGAGGCATACTAACGCCTTCCAAGAGGAGAGGCACCGAGCTAATCCATCGAGAATTCTCTCTATCCGGCTCGCCTTGGTATTTTCACTGATCGATCTTGCACGGAGTCGCCATGCTGCAGGACGATAAGTCCGTAATTGTTGTACTTGCTCGAACTGTGCGCCGGATGCAGTATAATGCAGATGCAATTAGCGCTTGATTTGTCGCCCTTCCATCCAACTTTGGGCTTCTCTATCTTTATTCCTATCCCATTTTCCAGGTGCCGGCTTACCGTATCCAAAATTCTGTTTAATGAGACTAGTGCAGGTACGTGTCACGTTTGCGTTTGCTTCTTTCGGGGCAAACACCGTTACTCGTGGTCTTTAGAGACCCTAAACGAGAACGAGCATTCTAACCTCTCTAACCTCAAATCGTATTACGCCGAGGTCTTGCACAGAATCGAGAAGCGTGACGCCAAAGACTACGTTTCCAATGACAATACAGTAAATTACGACATTTCATTGCGGTGAAGTTAGTTTTGATTGTTGTCACGTGAACCAAAATGTTGTGACGTACTATATAATGACGTTTATACAGGGGAAATTTGGTACAGTGTTTGAAAGAGTCGCGTGGGACGTGTGATTATGAATTTGCAGGGGAATAAGTCGAAGGAAAAAAGGATAAAGTAAAGTAAAAGTAATAGGTTTTAAGAGGGCGAGTTTTCTGAAAAAATTAAGTTCGTGGACAGAATGATGAATTGAATATATATCTTGGAGTAAAATATTACAAAGAAAAATTCAAACGTATAAATGAGATAATCTAACGAAGATCGTATGATGCTTGAATATATTTGGAAAATTACACTCAAAAAAGAAGGAAAATTTTCGGAATAATAGCTACTTCGTTATTCGATATCGTTCTTTTCGATTTTCGACGAGTTTCTATCGTTAGCAACGTCATTTCGACACCATTTGTTATTGATCTGTTTGTGACGTACGATGACGAAGCAGCTGCTTCTATGGACATAGTGTAGCGTGATATGTCAAAACTAAGCTACTTCTATCGCGTATTAATATGATAGATTCATGTTCAAGCAACTAGTTACACAGTCGCGGAAAAAATGGAATTTCAGTGTGTACGATTTATTAATCGAAAAATTGAGTGAACGTGATCAAGTATGAACTGTGACTGCTATTGGAAAATAATTATTGCAAGCAATACGGCAAAATGAAAAATCAATGTTATAGTAAAAATGTAACTAGGCCTATGCTTGTTTTTAAGAGAAGAATACCTGTTTTTGAATTGAATTTGAAATTGAATAGCTGTTTTTGACGAGTATACTCGTCATGAAGAAATGGCAATATTTTGTGCTGTGACGAGCTCTGTCAGTAATAGAATTAAAAAGTAAAACAGTCATTTCATTATAACTTAATTCTATATTATAACAATCACACATATTCTGTGTTTGACGAGTATACTCGTCATCGCTTACTTTTTGCGACACATTTTAAGTACAAGCTTTCCAAGGAGGTCGCAACAGTTAACTGGTTAAGTTAAACTTAATTTAATATTAATTTTTAAATTTCTATGATAAAGGGTATTAAAAATCCCTGTGATGAAGAATATTAAACAAATTAAAATATTGCATGACGTTTAATAGTCTTTTCTTCTTGATAAAATATAACTCTTATAGTTTTGTTCGTAAATCACAATGATAGAAGGAAATATCGCCCTTTAATACGAGTCTCGAATTCCTGGAATTTTCGATAGTGAATTCCCAACGAGTTGACTGTAACCTTTGGTAACATTGCTAAGAATAACATTTTATGCCTTTTATACTATTTTATATTCACAAGGTTATCTGGCTTTTATTTTTTGTTTCAAAATAATTGCTGATTGGACATAAGAAAATTGTCAAGAAAGTTGTTTCATTACCAAGATATTGTTTGTTGATCGAATATATCAAATCATATTTTGTAAATATATCACTCTGCTTTGTATAATTTTACAATATTTTTAATGTCTCGATGATAAATAAAAAAAAGTTTTATTATAAAAAATGATAAAAGTATATGGTAAATTCTATTTAAAAATGCTAAAAATATTAATATAGATCTTTTAATCCAAAGGCAGCTACTGTAAAATATGCTACCTAGTCTATTAAAAGAGTCGGTCACGTATTCATTACCTTTAGTTAAAGCGTAACAAAAGTAGTAAGCTGTAAATGTTTATATCAATTTACTACAAATTAGTTTAACGTATATTGCTGTTCTCCAGTTGCCAGTTGAACAATCCTGGCAACACTCAAAATTAAACGAATTGCATTGAAATTTCCATTCCTACTTATTAATGAATAAATATTATATTCTTAATCCTCGTATGTTCACCCTTTTTTTTTGAAGAAAATTTCATAGGAATGCCGTTGAATCTTTGTTACGTTTAATCGTCAACTACTGAACAATCGATTCTTTCCGAATAAAGTAATAGTACTTTCTTCGTTATTTGTTTACTCGTTAATCAATCTTCATAATCGAATAATGAAGAGCCAGAACGAGTTTATTTATTCGGCGATAGAGATCGTTGCATACATTTTAAACGAAAATAGCCCATCGGCAGGCGGAAGATAAAAGTAATTGCAACGTTATATAAATCTCTCACCCAAGAAGCAAGAACAAAACTAACAGTTAAAATGCAAAAAAAAAAAGAAAAGATGAAAGGCGACTCATATTGCAATATTCGCTTGCTGTTATGCAATTCAACGGGAGTACGTGAACTTTGCGTAAAACATTGCCAGGCAATTTAAATATAGCTATGCAATTATATTAGTCATTTCCAAAAGTTAGAAAGGGATAGAGAAAAAGCGCGAATGAAATAATGATGAGACGAATTAATTGGAACGCTCTTCTGACAAATACTAGCATGAGTTCGGTCAAACGCGAGTTCCAATTAAACGCCCGGGAAATTGAAGATGAACAAAATATGCGTTCTAACGTTTCAAACACTGATTTCTGAAATTCCATTTTCGCCCACACCATGTGTGTTTATATTTCTCACTAGTTCAAATATAATACACCGATTTCAAGCTTTACCCGGAGTAACATGTATCGAGAACATGTACCGCTCGGGACGTTTCGTTCCGTTTGACCGTAATGTTTGTCAAAGCAGATTCTATTAAAACGTTGAACGTTAGTTTAAAATTTTTCTGGTCAAAATTTCTATATCCTCCAAAGGTATTAATCCATTTTCTTGCCAGTTGAATTAATCGAGCGACAGAATGAGCATTGAAAATTATACTTTGACGAAAAAATTTGCTAGTACCGCGAATTTTTTAAAACGTGTAACGAGCTCTCGCGAAGGTTTAATTCGCACACGAGAATATTATATGTAGATTTCTACAATGTAAAACGAATCGATTAAAAATTGAAATTTCGAACGTGCACGATCTAATACGTGTTAATATCGACAAGAATAATCCTATTTTCGATATTACTTCGACTCAACAAGCAGAGGCGAGTTCTCCATTCGTTCCTGAATTTTATCCGCTGTGTAATCTAAAAAATTTATGACGGCCATAAGCGCACCTGCTCTCGTATCAATCGCGCAGCCGTGCACGAGAATTGATGCACAAACGAAACGCGCGAGCGAAAATGCGCTTCGGAGCAATTACTCGCGCCTTCCGTGCCAGAAAAATTTTACAGGGCTGACAAGCTCAATTTTTCTAAAAGCAGCATTGCTTTCACAAATCGTCACGACGTATTTATGGCGACGCGTTAAGATCGTTGCTTCGTCGAGTATACTCGCTGCTTCAGACTCGACACACTTCAGCCCCATGTTTTTAGATGTATGCGATGGTATTTTTAGGAGCCATTGACAAGGTCGGGAATTGATTTATAACATATAATGTCTAGAGTAGAGGACAATCTCCGTGTTCCAAAGATTCGGCTAGATTTCTGGTAGTGCGGTGTAACTTTATTTATGCTGAGAGATTATAACTGTTATTGCCGAAATTAAAAATGTTATACTCGTTGAAAAAAATTTTACTAGACACGGTCAACGTAACCAAAGCACTCTGATTTGTTACTCATAATCTTTCTAATTTCTTCGTTAGCACGTATCTATGTAATTGCTTATTGCGTTTGTCCATACTTTCAATATATTTATTCTTATGTTTAGACAAAGAACGCCGATTGACTGCTCCAATAATGATTTCGAAAAAATCTTAACGAACGATTGTCGAGAGCAAACAGGTAGATAAACAATCCAAACTAGTGGTACGAGATATGAAACAGTTCGTTTGCCTTGTTAAACATAGTCGGTAAGATCCGTAAGCCGAGGTGAAACAAGTAGCTCGAGGTGTTTGTATAACCAATGTTACCGCAAAACTTTCCTGTCGCTCGAAAAACCGATAAAATATTCAGCTCGGCTAACAATAAAGCAAACTCGACTGGAGATTCAGCATTTGAATGCCACGTCGACTGTGACCTAGTGCCTTGAGCCTTTTACTTCAACTACCGTTAGCACTACAACCGTGATACAGAAAGGGCCTCAAGGGTTCGAAACATATGTCACGGGGCTCGAGAACAAAGGGGGCTGGTGCACGTGGAAAAGCGTTTCGAGCGCGTTCTTCCCGTCTTTTACCGGCTCAACGATCGTTCTTCACATCAAGTATTTTTTTGTTTTCTGGACAAACTTCATTATTCTTTAAATACAGCCGTGTGCGCGGCGAGGGCGATCGTCCGACATTCAGTTTCAAACGAATTACACAGATGTTTCCGACACTTATCCCGCTATAATTTTTCGAATTCCGTGGTAAGTTTCTGGATGTAGTTTGTGGATGTTGGTATAAGAGTTAGAAGTAGTTTCAAAGTATCTCCGGTGATTTTTTAAAGCAACAACGTAAAAATAGGAGGTATAACATTATGATCGATTATATTATCCCAGTTTTCTATACGTTATCTTCTTATGCTTCTTTTTATAATGAGATATAGTATACACTAAGAATTTTGAATGATCGAATGTTAGTAATCTAACTTAAAATATTAGATATAATATAAGATATAATACTCGAGTTTAAAATTAAATATCTCGATATTAAGTAACCAGCTTAAACTCTAACGATATTAACTGAGGATTTCATACCTCGTAGATATACAAACTTGTTATTGATCATGATCAGTGATTATGGCGAATAACATAAAATATTTATAGCTCCCAGTTACGATCAGCCGTTTGATAACCGATCAAGCAATTTATCTACATTTCAATCTAGGATAAGAGTTTTATTCGGAAATGTTTCCAAAGTAAAAGTTTGCAACTGCAAGGGAAAGAAAGCAGGGAAAAAGGCATCAAAAGAAATACGTATTACTTTCCAATTTATTTTCAATTAGCTTCTTTCCAATTCTTTCTCCAAAGTTCTGCTTCAAGTTCCGAAAGAAACCTGAATTATTTTATCAGTTGTCATACCACTGTAATTAAGCCGCGAACATTTATCATCAACTTGTTATAATTTAACAAATATTTAACAAGTAGAAAACTTAGAGAAATACTAACTGCTGAAACAAAAATTTATTTATATTATCGTTCGTGTACAGACTGGTCTTTTTTTCATGTATCACAAAGGAAATCAGTCTGCGAGTTTTACTACTACTTCATTTAGCGTTAACAAAAAATCTTAATGAGACACCACTGGTATCTGAGGCCGCACGATGGGATCTGAAAAGATTCCTCTTCTCCGCTGCGAATGACAACGATGTACTTATGTAAACCATCCCGTTTTTATACGCTCGACGTTAAATCATTCCCAATTGGACTTGCCGCTTCGCCGTTTGCCCGGAAGAGCATAAGTAGTCAGGGCGTGTCGGAGAAGAGCGCTAGCACATCTGGAAAAGTTAAAAATCGTCTCGTACTTTCTCGTCGTACGAAATTCCCTTGCATCGTCTAACGAGGCAGGAACTTTATTTATAACGAGTAAACGCGTCGTCTTCTCCTTATAAATAAACGTGCTGACTGTTTCGCACAATAAAACTATTTCTCTTTCCAGTAGGAAGCTTTCAAGGGTAGGCAAATATATATTTTATACATCAGCAAAATTTGTCATTTTTACGATTTATCTGTTTCGTTAAATGTTTGTTCGATGTGATTTAAAGGATAATATTTGGGTTAAATAATACTAAATATGATTTTAGAGACACGTGTAAAGTTATTTTTGATTAACATATGTAACGTTTGAAATATATTGTTATTAATTTCTACTTACTAATTATTTTAATAATTGTTACTAGTTTACAAACTCACATAATTCAGTCGCCCTATATTCCATACGTTTCATTTCGAGTTTCGCACCAAAAACGAATTAAATACACAATCTTCAGCTGCTGTGTTTAATCTTCAGCTGATTCTGTTCTATCTACAGATGTCTTCTACAAACTGCGTTGCCTCATTCGTATTTCCTATGTGTATACATTCCTTATATTACGCATGAAATATGAAGAAGGAACATTTAATTTCAATAAACACGTACCTACTTACATTGTGTACAACATTCATTTCATTAGTATATATATACGAACGTCTATCCCTTTTTTGTAAATAAAATCCGTGCTCGGCAATATCTAACTATTAAACGAAATCCGTGTTGCAGTAGAACTATTTCAGGAGGAACAAAAAGCTGGGAAACACGCGAAAGCGGAGAGAATTCAAGAAAATACCGAATTCGCTTATACAGAAGAACACGATTTCCCATCTTATTGGATGCCGGCTTGCTTCTCGTTTTAAGATCACGAAACTCTTGTTCTACCAATGTTACCTTGCTCTTTCGAATACTTTCTCGCGAAAATAACAACTTAGAATCCCAACGAGATGTTGGATCTATCCGCCGGAATGGAAAGGATCGATCTCGTTTCGGCTACGTTTGCTGATCACATTCCATCGGAACGTTTACGTTAATTACTTCTTACGCTTCATTGACTGTGAGGTAACGAGCTCGCAGCAAAAAGCATGCATTTAAAAGCAAGCCTCGTAGAACGAGGGAGAAAATGCGAAAAAAGCTGTTAATTAGGTTCGGTGGAAACGAGGAATGGACCGACACTAACGTCGATGACGATGCTCGTTTCTAGTTTGAAGCAGTAACTCCTAATAGTGTGCTAATCTCGATGTTGAACCACGAAACATTCTCGGTTGAATGAGGGCGAGCTTTAAGCTCTTACTGACCACTTGTACTATGCTCAGATTTACAATGCTATACTGTTAAACGAAGTACGAAGAGAGGGTGATGTTTTTTATATAAGCGAAGTAGCAGAATCTATACAAATGTGCGAGGTTTATTGTTATTGCCTAGTCAGCAGAAGTGCACCAGAATAACGATCTGGATTATCTTAGAGAGAAGAATATCATTTTGTGATATTTCTTATCCAATAACATTTATTGCTAAGGATATGGCATATCCCTCGAAGTACAAAAATATTACTTTGTCCTTTGCACAAAATAAAACAACACACAATTCCCTATGACGTAATCCAATGTAATAAAATCAATAAGGTATAAAAGTTCCATGCAACGTGACACGAATCGTGCAGTTATTGCAAATCCTGAACGTGACATGCTCGAAACATACGGGATTTAAAAATGTGGTTATGAACCCTGGCAGCTTTTTTTCGAATTGGTCAATTTGTAGTGACGGAAATCGACTACCCCGAGAACAAAGTACGATTTGCGGTATGTGTGGAATGAGGTCAACGCCGTTGTCCTCTTACCCTCTTGGAATACGATCGGTCTACCGATTGCATAGGATTTTCCTACGTGCCCCGCGTCGCCGTTCCGGAATCGTTTCTATACCTTTATCTCTGTAAAACATCTCATATCGTTTGAAATATATCAGAATACGAAGAGAGCAGTCCCTAGGAAAGCAAACGTCCAGTATAAGAATATCAGCAGTTGTCAGCAGATTTAATGCAACATCTTAGTATAAAAATCACTCATTTAGAATCTTTCTAAGAAAAAACTATAGAAATATTTCTACCAACATATTGTATATGTATTTGACATATCAAACTTAAAGGAAAGGAGTCTTTTTATGGCTTGCATAATTTAGCTAGTAATATAGATTCTTTGAAAGTATTTAAATAATCAACATTTTAGAAGCATATCGTTTTATAGCCTCCATGATTTTGCGTATTTTGCCTATCTAAAATAAGAGAAAGGACAATAAAGGTTCTTAGTCAAGACGAATTAGACAACAGAATAAAAATACAAAGCCAGTAATTTAAAAAATGACGGCGCTTTACCCTAGAAACACGTAGAAATACTCGCTAGATATTTTAAATGCGAACATCATTCAAATAGGATTTAACACGAATAATTCGTTGTTAATAAGCAAAATGGTATATAAAAGGAGCCACGGTTCTATTTAAATAGCTTCTATCTATATTCCGCGCGAAAAATGCCTTCTACCTTAGTATATTCATGCTAAATTCGTTCTGTTATGAGAGGTAATATAGTATTCTCAGGATTAAAATGTTAATAAATATGGCAGTACAGGTAGGACGATATTAGATTTAACTCTATCCCGAAGTTTCCTGCGAAATACGTACTCCAATAAATTACAACGTATGGTACAACACTACACACTTCTTATGGATTAAACTTAAACACTTTTCATGGCCTATTCACAGCTAACTTTTTAAACTTTAAAACCTGTGCTAATTTTTTACGTATAGTTTACACTTTCCCGTAGAAAAAATCCTGAAATTCAAGAGACACATTACAAAGTTACGTACAACTGCCATAGCCTTCAACGTTTATTAGCAATAACCGTGTTATTTCACGTTAAACGAAAGTGTAACATTCGACGATATAATATTCCAAAAATTTTATCTGCACGTTTATTGCAAAGCATGACAAAACTTTCCTATTATTTCCTTAAATTCTTGCATGGGATATAATAAAAAATAATGCTTCCATGTGTTTTACTTTCAAAACGGCATTAAAATTCATGAAGTAAAACGCACACGTTTCTCAAAGCAGATTTTTAAGTAAATTTTTTTAGGAATGCTACGCTGTACACGTTTCACGTTGATTTATGATATTAAAACATAGAAGCTCTTCGATTTATAAATATATAACATTAGTAATTAATATATAAACAAAATTGCTTTTCTTCTAAATAGATACATAGAAAATGAAACTAAAGAAATAGGTAAAAATCCATGTCTCCTAAAATCAACACATCCGTTAAGAATAAATCCACTTTTTCATAATACACAGGAAAAACGTATTCGGTAGAAATATAAAATAGAACACGGTCCACATGATTGTACGAACGGACTCAACCATTTATAAATTCCGTTTGTGCTGTAGCTGTAAAATGTCCCAATGGTAACCTATAATTTCTTTAACAAACCAAATGCTTTACGAGATACTATAAGATTGTAATTATTGGTGACACAAAATAAGAGAGTATAACAGAGCGAAGTGGGTGATTGTGCCCTCCTTGAGAAAGACAGATTCAAATAACGGAGTCCCTTTCTGTTCGAAAGGGAGATCATAAATTTCTATATAAAAATGCACAAAGAGCTGATCGTTCAGTGACTTATTCAAACTGAACTACTTTTATTAAAGCATCCTTTTGAAAGGGTTACATATTAATTGTAGTATTTAATTAGCTTCTTTCTCGACCCCTAGAAATGTAAAATTCTGTAAAATTTCTACAGAACGTAAACAACATTACGGTTGAAGTCCCTTAATCTCCTTAGCCTTTTATAAAAGTATCCAGATTATTCTCAGTTGTGAATATGCTCGTTCCTATCTTCGGACTACTATATTTTTAAATTACTTTCACTTTCTGCTTTATTACAAAGAAAAAAGACAATAATAGGTTCAAACATGATTCAAAGTATATGAAACTGTCATTTCTGGAAAGATAATTATTTTTCCTATCAACATGCTTCCTACCTTGTTACAGGTTAAAAAGTATGCAAATTAGATTTTATACATTCTTTTAGATATTATTAGTTATTAATACAGAATTGATATGAGAAAATTATAGGCGATATTAAAACATTAATATTCGAATTACATACATCGTATATAATTATTATTATAACGAAATATAACTTCTGTCAATATGCGTTTCAGTACATAGATAACTCAGGAATATGTATCTGCATTTATTCAATATTCGATCAGCATATTTATATATTTCATCCATAAAGAGAATTACCGTTGTTATAAGTTAATGAAAATAAAGCTTTTACAAGTAAGATATTCCATTATGTGAAATGAATTAATTTACTTCTGTCATTGAAGTCGATTCTCGCCTCCCAGACTAATTTAATTTTATTTTTGATGCATTACCCATTTTCCTGTTTTTCAGTAATGACCTTTCATAATGTTATCAGGCTTTTATTACAGGTAACGATAGTAACACATTATATGATGCTATAATGTAAGGATATCATTGTACCTTTTGAACAAAATTTTAATTTTTAAAATAAGATCTCATACGCATTTACAAATTTTTAAATTCCCAGATATTCTTTGATGTGTATTTACTTTAATTCATCGATGATCAAGTAGCGAAATAGCGAGTAAAACTCCTGTAAAGCATAATAATATTGTTTTACGAAATTGCGCATAATATACTAAAATAAAAATATTTTACAAATTGCAAAAGATATATCATATTTATAAGAATGTATGTCAATTTTTATAAACTACACAAAACTGTATATCCAGATAGAAATGAAAGGACGATAAATAGAATATTCAGCTAGTGTTTGGGATCCCTATTTAAAAAACAGAACTTAATAACGTAAATTGACAAGGAAGAAATTACAAATAAAATGTCTCTATACTCAAACTACGCGTGTTAAAATCTTCTCGGTACAGCTACGCTTAATCAGTAATAACATATACCCATTAATTTTCACAAACAATTATATCAAGAGTAATACTCTCCACAAACAAATACTTACGCGTCCTTTCATATTTAAATTAATGTAAATTTCATTTGTCTCGCTATATCAACACTTTAGACGCTTCTATATATCCGAAATCTAAAGTTGGAACATGGCAACGTGTAAAAAACTTTTTGATTTATTTCTGCATAGAAGATTCGCTCGTTATCGCTTGTTCCGCTTTCCATGTACTTTCCTGTAGCACTGAGCAGCAAGAGGTTGAACAGCAATAACACGAGTAAACATATGGCAACGTATTAATAATAGACACAAAGAAGTTTCCTGTAACCTTAGCGAAGTAGTTCGTGGAAAGATAACGCTATCGCTGATCCACCTACGAAAGCTAATGCGACAAGATGAGAGACTATGAGCTGAGAAACAGCGGAGTGGGTGGTGGTGCGCGCCTAATTTCCGGTTCGCTGCACAGGTTGACTCATTTTTGCATAATGCAGCCTAATAAGGGCTAATGAATGAAATGCTGTAACCCCCGATGTTGCGCAAATTGGATTTACACCACTTGCTATTCCTCCACTTTCACCTCTGCTGGGTTCAGCCCACCCCTTGTCATACTTGTAATCTCTCCATCCTCCTCTATTTCTGTTCACCCTGGGTTTTCCCCACCATCCATCCCATCCCTTGCATATTTGCATACTTTATAATCTACGGTACCATAGTTCACGGGGGCGAATTCTGCGAATTCCACCACGTGGAGGAAACTTATCTCGAAGAGTGCTACGATTTACGGGCAAACGAGGTCGACTCTTTCGCTTTTTTTTTCACCTCTTCTTCGCCCCTTCTTTTTTTTAATTATTCCCTTCAACCCCGTTACTCTGACCTTTTCTCTGCTCTCTTACCCTTCATCGCTCCATTACTCGCTACGCTTCCGGTTTGCTTCCGAAGGAAACAGGCACGAGGAAAATCGCTACCACTTAAGGTAAGAAGTTCTTTTGCTCGCGAAACGTTGCTTGATCGACGCATACATGCCCGTGAGTGTAAAAAGTTCGATGGATCGTGGATGTTGAGGCAGCAAGGAAAATCAATTACCCGCACGATCGAAAGGTGTTGCTGGCCCAGATTAAATACTCCAATCACTCGGATCGATTCGTATAAAAGTATAAACACGTTTCATTCGATTAACAATTTTGGTAAGATGATCTGACCTCCTTGTTCGGAATTGGCTCAACGAAACGCAGTTTATTCGATTGAAGTAAAGAAAAAGAAAAGAAATAAGAAAAGGAGGAAGGTTTAATCTCGCGGTGGTTTTCTGTTTTGACCGGAACATGCAGGCAGTTAGGAAGAGTGTTTTAAAGTTCAGGATAAACATAGGTCTGAAAATGAAGCCCAGCCGAGCACCGCGTGGTTTTTCTGTTCCGCCACTTCAAATGGCTTACCTGCCTTCTATTCAACGTAAATTGCGCGAAAACAAAGGTCTTCCAGTTGAAACTCCCTCGACTTCCCTTCCGAAAAGTCTCAAATATATAGCTATCCTCATAAATGATCGACGATTTAATGTATAGGATAGGGCGGTGATCGTAGTATAAGGAGATGATTCTTCGTCGAAAAATAAGAAAATTGCTATACAATTTTTCATTGGAACTTTCGTTTTCACAGAAATCGACTTTAGAGATTAATAAAATTCGCAAACGACTGAATACGATTTGATTGTTGTGTTTTTTATTACCTTTCTTTATTTGACTTCGTGTTTACAAACATCGTCTATGATAATGTTTTATTGCGGAAAATGGCCAGGCAGTTACATGTACCGCAGAGGTCATATCAGTTACTTTCTCCTCAAACACACGATAGCGAATAACTGAGATAGAATCTTTTGAGGTAGAATATTACTCTTATATATGTGAAAATATCAAATTGACGTACCATTCCAACTAACCAAATTGTTAGTACGCACGATACTTTTAAATATTATAGGAATCTACAGAGACTATCAAGTTATTACTATTTGATTAATTTCAATAGATATGCTCCGAACAATCTCTAATAACAATATATACAATTCACAGCAAATCATTCGATTGAAACCACATTTATCTGACGATCTGTGGCGATCTACGATTATTTGATAAAATGATAGACATATATATATTCAGTTATTTGCTCTTGTAAAGGAAAATCTAAATTTCTCTTTATCCATTTTAATTCGAATTAATTCTACTAACTACTGAAAGACTTGTATATTGGATTAATGTAACGTTTCATTTCCAACTTTTTTCTTTTTCAGTCAATTTACATTATTCAATTGTATTATTTAACTTTATAATTATGCAAGAGAGTTCTTAGAATTTACTTCATGTTTTTCTCCTCGTAATTTCTTCTTCTACCTAACTTTGTACATTTTGAACAAACAAGAATTCTTATAGTACAGTGTTAAACAATTTTTTTCTATTGTGAATATTCTATTTGTATCTCCAACTTGTCTTCGAATACCACTTGTACTTTAATTTTATTTTTTAACAGTATTAAGGTTTCACGATATGAATTAATTCAGATAATTTTAACCATATTTATAGATGTTTTATTTTAGTGGTAAATTGAATCAAAGCACGAGCTTTGATCTCTGTGAACAGCATCTGCTGCATCTCATCCATAAAATACTTCGATATCTAAAAGAGGTGTACGCTACGTTACCAGTAACGCTTGCGTAATTGCTATTAGATATTCTTTTCAGACGCGTACTTATATGTCGGTGTATAAATACGGAAGTTTAATCTTCGTTTAGAATCTTTAAGGAAAAATTTACTTCGTGACATTTCATAACTGCGACATATCAAAAACTGGATCACAAATGAATAAGAATCTTCACCTCGTTGCACTTGAAAAATTGCATCAAGTTTATCTCTTTCATTCTCTGTTTTCATTGACACATTTTTTACTAGAAAATAATAAAGCTCTTACACAAATTTTCTAAATTACTTTGGATATCGAAATGACAACCCGGATAATAATAATCTAAAAACACTATGTGAAGTAACGTAAATTATTTCAATTATTTCGTTCATACAAGCAAATTAACGTGATCTGAATAACGATCGTGTGTTGTTTATGTATATTTAGCATATAACGTTATTTAATACTGTGAATCTGAGAACATGGAAAATATTATTTCTGTATACTATTATGTTATTTCTGTTTATTTAATAAGTTTATTTAATAATTTATTTAATAATTTATTTAATAATTTAGAAATCTTCCTATTAATGTTTCTAGATGATTAGATTAATTTAAAATATTTTTAAAATCTATCGTATTATGTGTTCCCTACATATAAATGCAAATAAAACAAAAATAATTCTAATATATAAAAGTGGAAACCCTAAAAAGTTAGGACCAAAATTTTCTAAAGATAGGCCCAAAAAATCATTATAATAATGAATCCCCTATTAGACCCAATCACCATTGTTATGTCCTGTAACGTTTTACAACGTGTTTTACACATTTCTGATATAAAATTAATTTAATGTGTCAAAATTAAGCACAGAAAGATACGCTTCTAGTATCTTATATCTATCTCCGTTTAAGCATATACAAATCTTTCATCAAACTAATTCTCATAAGAACCCTCGTGGCTCCCCTAGTTCCCGACAGTCAGCCCCTTCTTCGTCGGCTATACAAGTTTGGATCCATTTGTAAGCGGGCGATAAAAGAGCAGACTACGCTCCACGTTCGTAGAGCAAACATTGACTATAGCCCGTTAAGCAACATAAACTGAGCTTTGGGGTTAAAGAAAATACGTTCACCGATGAGTTGCTTCTGTTAACGACTTGATAATTGTCTAAACGTTACCGTTACGCAACTTAAATTATCCATCTGAAATTTGCCTCTCTGAAATATTAAAGACGCGTCAACGCGGTTCTTTGGTCTACTACAAACTGTAACGTTTGTTTGAATCGAATATCCTTATGCAATGATAAATAATCTCGTATTTAGTACTTGGTTAATCATTTATATAAGATTTACAACTGTCGATAACAGTAACGAGTATTGCATCGTAGACGAAGTACAGAATGTGTAGAATATAGATCTGTCACCCATTTTTGTGACACACTTCGAGGAATGTAACATAGATTTAGTCAATAATTATAGCATTACATGCAAGGCTAATGAGGTCCGAAGAAATTTTCTTTGTCGTGAAGGAATATATGTATAATGTATACATATTTAATTCTTTAGTATGGCAAGACTTCCATTGTAGCGAAAACGATAGTCGTATCTTATGAGGAACGAAATTTTTAAGTATTTTTGGCAAGGATTGAAAATAGTTATGATACCAACTTAGGTTATTAAAGCAGTTATGTTGAA
The DNA here is from genome assembly GCF_011952255.1 of Bombus vosnesenskii. Lineage (NCBI taxonomy): Eukaryota > Metazoa > Arthropoda > Insecta > Hymenoptera > Apidae > Bombus > Bombus vosnesenskii. Next base: position 2,454,737 of record NW_022882923.1, read on the forward strand.
CCTATATTCTGAATAATTCCTGCAAGTTGGCAGAAAATACCAACGAAATTGTATATTTTTGTAGAATACGAATAAAACAATAAAGCGGAGTAAGATAACAAATTTGTTGTATAAGCAGAGTATTGAAAAACAATAACGTGTAGTCGACATTAAATACAGAGCGCACTGCATATTTATAATTTTGAATTCTCGGAAATAGTTTCATACTTGTCGATTCTAGTATCGTTATGTCTAGGATCATTATGTAACAGAATCGATTCATTGATTGAATTTCTAGTGAAATCTTTTGTAAGTGTAAGTACGTGAATCTCTTGAATGGGCGCACTAATCTTGCGAACAAGTCGCTTTGACGGTGTCGAATTAGGGCTATAATATCAATATGCTCGATGATTGTCAAATGAAATCCCAGTAGGTCAGTCGTGATATGCTTGGCGACGACAACTCTCAATTAACGTTGAAATTGTCAACGTTCTTGACAAGTGGATTGTCTACTACAAGGTTGCAGGATTATTGATCTATTTTGTGGTAAAATTGATCACACCCTTGAGATGTCCGGATACCGAGAAATCTCAAATTTCAACTAAATTACAGAAATATCTGATATTTCTGAAATATATTTTTTACTAACTTGACGCTGGTTAAATATTCCAGATTGAAAATAGTTATTCTTCTGCATGATCTATCATGAAAAGCTTTCTTTCATCTTCTACGAAACGAAAATATTTCAAATCTCTTATGACGGAGTAAATACATAGTGGTATATTGGAGTTTCAGAAATGAGATCCTTTGAAGCTTTAAACTACCCAGAGGTTCAACAGGCAAAAAATGCATGGAAACGATTACTGAAATTATATTCCTCGATAACTTTCTGTTTGAGTAGATATTTTGAATGAAAATTATTCACACTGTTTAAAAAAATGTACACGAATAATACTGTAATAAAATTCTTATTTATTTCCAAAATAACCACTGCATGGTTAACGAAATTGTCTATTATGACGTTTAAATATTTCAAAAGGATCTGTCAAAAGTTTCTCGTTAATAAAGATAAATATTCGTAACCAAATAAAGACTAATTTAATTCTATACACTTCGAAATAAAAAGCTACGTCGGAAATAGAATTTTCTCTTGCATATACAGGGTGGTTGGTAACTGGTGGTATAAGCGTAAAAGGGGTGATTCTACGCGAAAAAAGAAGTCGAAAATATAGAAAAAAAATTTTTTTTTTATTTTTCCATCGAGACAACGATCTACAGTGAGATCCGTTATAACGTACCGCACGCGTCCCGAGCGAAAATTCAAAGTCGATTTTCTCGAAAACAAAGCCTCAAACGAAAAATTTTTATTTTATATTTTCGACACCCCCTTTCCGCTTGTACCGCCAGTTACCAACCACCCTGTATACTAACCCACCTTTTCTATAAAATAACTTTAAAAGGTTGTGCACGGAAGTATAGTAAAATAAAGTACTGCCTACATCGAGGAAAGAAAATAAATAGTTTCTACTAATCGTATCATATCTTACATCATGGTATCTTGTCTCGATACTCTTGTCATAATATTACATACTCCATCTCCAGCAATTTCTTAGCGAATACACCGTCGCACCTCGCATAAAAACACATCCTTAATGAAATACAAAAATATTTAATATAAGAATGAATTATTATTATTGTAGTTTGACGAAACAGTCGTAATCGTATAGTAATATGTATTCTGAAATCTGGTTCGTCTACCAAAAGCCAAACAAATATTGATGAAATTATGAAATCCATGATTTTTCCATTTCAATTAAATTCAAGAGATTTATATCGTACTTTCAATACGAGCAACTATTCTACATGCAAGAAAGAAGAAAAACAGCAACTGCTAATCGTATCTTATATCACGGTATCCCGTCTCAATAGAACATGGCCTATCTTTAGCCCAACTTCTTAACCAGCACACCGTCTAAAACTTCTCATCGCAGTAGGAACGCTATCAAATCTCCTAACCCCGATTATTACGATCATAGAGGAGACTAAGTAAACGGTACCGCCCGTGCAAGACGATCCCGTTTCGAATTCACACTCGCTTCCACATTGGTAAGTGGCCCTGTAGACATTAGCTTTCGCGCTTCGGGATTTTGTCGGAGCAAGAAGGGCGTGGCTCCTAATTGAAAGGGGATTAATTAACGCGCGTAGACGGTAAGAAAACCTCTCGTTGTTCGAAAGTCACGAATGCTTCCCTCCGCCCCGCGGGATTTTCTCTCGAATTATGCACACGGGGTTTCTCATCCTGAGCTCGTATTTCCTTGAAAAACGCGTGGGAACACAGCTACCGTTGTGCCAGTGAAGGTGAACGAGAGAAAGAAAGAGGCGAACCGGTTGCATGGAAAAATAGGAGATGGATGGAATTTTGATAACGTCAGAAGAGAACATGTTTTACCGCAACAACCGCGATATTTCCTCTCGCAGTTATACCTAGCCAAGAGAAAGAATTGACCATGCTACTCTTAGGCTAGCACATTGCCTCAGAACGATTTAAAGAGGTATTCTACCGTGAACCTTTAAGGAAATTGATTTTTTGGGAGCGCGGGGAGGAGGGCTTTTTTTAAAGGGCATGTGATTTTAAGAGTACACGTATAAAATTCTATGTATGGATTAAAATCATTATTATATTGTCAAGTATATTGGAAAAGTTCTGAAATTTTTTCCCCTCTTTGCATTTTAAGGTTAATTTAGAATCTTATATTATTACGTTAAGGAACAGATATTTCTGACAATTTTCCATAGATAGAGTAAAAATAAAGCTTTAATTCACTGGAACATACAAGAAAGGATTTAATTTAAACAATAAAGAAAAGAAATGTAGAAGAGAAGTAAAGAAATGTGATTTTCATTATAGAAGAATGAGTTAATGAAGATGAAAACTGTATTCCCAATTAATTTTCTACCAGAAGCACAAAGAGTACGATTAAATCAGCGGTTGCATTTCAACTTGATTACATGTAGTAATGGCTAACACAAAACATAATTAATTCCCTAACATACTACTGACATGTGTGCAAAACGTTACTAATGTAATTATACTTCCACTAGCATATTTTACATTTTTCTGTAAATCAATATGTGTGTAATGTTGCTTGTTTTACGACGTGCAGCATGATAGTATCTAATATCACACAAATACAAAAATGAAATAAATATTTTCGAAATCGTATAACAATACATTCATCGGGAATGGCTAGAAAATTGTACTAAATTAAAAATTGTAATAATCTCTTTATTTTTATACTCCAGCGGCATTGAATAACACAGTATTAGCAATTACTACTTCGATGATATCATAGTTATTCATAGCTTTCATATTACAGCCATCGATTCAAAAATGATCCCATCATTGCGCGGAAATGTAAAAAATTTTCAAAACCTATTCAGATCAACGTATTAATCATCAGAAAATACAAAGACATTGTTCTCCTCTATTTTTCACGCAAATCATCTATTCATGGCCAAAACGCTGAAAATTAATAGCACGGGTGCGCTATATACTATTGATATAATGTGTTCGTTATCTCTTCGCTGTAAACCCTTGCACAACACTGTGAATTCAAACAGAAAATGTTGAAACACACGAAACGTGCGCGTCGAGAAGTTCTCAGCTTAGAATTTCCTCTGTCAGAGATCTGGAGCGGATCATTTCTCTTGCCGAAATTCAGCGGCGCAAATGGCTAAGAATCATAGTGATGCAAGTCAATTCGTCGCTATTCTTCAAAAAATAATGTTCTATGTTTATGGTTATAAAAAATTTACTATATTTTTCAGATCATGAGAATGTATTTATACGTTTGACTTACAAGTCAACTTTTACGGGCTTATTTTACCAATAAACTTTCCGCAAGTAATTATCATTTTTTTCCACGTTTCAATTTATGGAGTTGACCAAACTGTCTAGTTTCAGAACAACTCAAATGTCGACGTGCACGGTTGTTTCTAACGACGAAACGCGTGTGCACCAGTAGAGTTCACGCGATACGTGTTTCGTCCGAAATTCGCTAAAGTATCCCAATAAAAAGTACTGTGAACCGCGTGGCAGGTTATATCGCGAAAATATCACGTCATACTTTTGCCGCAACTGCGACCCGTAGTTTCTGAACTATCCTGACATTCGGATGGTCTGACGGTAGTCGCGTTTGCTAGAACAGGTCACAAGCCTGGCCAATAAACCGCAGACTCCAAGTTTTCGTTTACGGGAGCATTTTTACAAGCGAGACAATCATTACGCATGTAGGCGGACTCATAATGCGGCGAAATGCTACGAGTATGCGGAAAGTGAGGTAATATCCAACCACGGTCGAACCTGGACGGTTGCTCCTGACACGGTTAAAATATATTCTCTTTCGCGGTTCTAAAAACTGTTCGCTATACAGAAAACTAGCGAATGGATATCTTCGATAAAAAGAGTAAACACCACTGTCTGATAAATATACTAAACGAGTGAGGTTTGCGCCCCTCGTGTTTTAAACGAGATAGGGAACGCTGATGTAGAGACACAAACGGTACAATAAAAACTATTTCGACATAGCTAGAGTTTTTCTAACAAAGAAGAGTGGCGATATTTTTTGAAATATCTACAATTTCTTAAGTTTCTCTACAAAGATTATCTTGTTATAGGTGCTGTCTTCCGATAAAGGGGAAGAGAAAGAGGGAATACTCTTTGAAACGATAAAAATTTCTTATACATGCATGGAAAGACTATTTCGTTATAAGTAGTGTTTTTTGATGGCAGAAAATACAGCGGAGAATATTTTTTGAAGTATGTATGTATTTGAAGTTTTTAAATTTTCAGGAAAATTATCTTTTTAGGTGCACGTTTGAAATCCTTATGGAAGAAATATAAGAACGTAACGAGAGAAAGTTTTTAATTAGTACTAAACTGAGAAGTGTTCGGGAAAGTTGGTTTTAGTATAAATAGTTGTTGAAGATTGTGAAACTAGTAAAATGTTATATATGTTGTGAAAGTCAAAATGAATAGGAGATGACGCGCGGTGAATGTAAAAGATTCATTATACTGTATACTCTTGTACGACTTTTAACAATTATCAATCGGACAATATCTTGAATGATCTTAAAACCACCGAATGAGATACTTGATAACAATATACTACATTATTTGATCTGAATGAATATCAAGCTATACAGTAGTTAAATGACAAATGGATTATACAATAATTATGAATAACATATGATATAATAAGCTATATAAACACGTTTCAAATGTAATTATGACGTGATGGACATTGTACGAAAACATATTGTTTCTCATAATAAATGTTAATAGAATAGAGAGCACACTACACTAAATGCAATCAAAAACAGCTAATAATTCCGAAATATTATAATAGTGGAACGCGGTGGTTCAAAGCAAATAGAATATTCTACGGATAAAACAAAGATCCGATTATATAGTTAATGAAGCCATTTAAAATTTAATTGTATCAGAATTATGGAACGTAAATTATTATTCTTTATACGAATATATGTATATTATATAATCGTCTGGATGTACTTGTGGATGTACTCTGGATGTACAAGATGTGTTTGTCAATTATTTTAATACTTTTCATTTGTGTTAGTTTTCAAATTCCTGTCACATAATCATCATTTCTTCCATAAATTAGGAATCAAAATTACGTAACCAACAATTTTGTCATTCCATAAAGTAGGAAACAAGCTTCTACTAATTTTTTAATGAAAGGGCACGAGTTCGGTAAATTTTTATTAAATCATTACAATGTTAGAAAGTGAAGAAAGTCTTTAATACCACTTCTGTTCTAAACTCATTATTTTTAAATTATTGATGCTCCAAACGGTTGTTAGATTTGAAAAGATTAGATGTATGGTGGGTTCTAGTTAAAATTGTTCATCTCTTCGAATATCTACCATGCCCAATTACAGTGCGTTGGTAAAAGGTTTTGAAGAAAGCAGTGAACCGCAAATGCATTTCGTGATTTTGACTTCTGACGAGACTCAGCCTGGTCTTCAACATCTCCCGCCATAAAAGAAACGAGAAAACTTTCTTGCTTACCTAGTCCATCCAAATAAATGCGAATATTAATTTTTTAATGTTTCCTATTTCACGAGTATATTTCGAAACACGACACACGTGAAAAGCTAAATACAGAAATCATTTGAAATCAATCGAGTACTACGTGACAAAAACGACCAATACCTTCAAATCTAAAATTTGTTTATCTTGTCGAGAATAATGCAACTTAATTCACAACATCGAATCGATGTTATAAACATAACTTATTGTCGAATGAAAAGTAACCGGTTCTATAAAAATCATTACCACCAATACCAATTGAGCATCGACAATTGATGACTTAATTAGATATAATTCTCCTCCAATATAGTTACAAATACACTTACATTTATATAATATAACGAACATTCTGTTTAACAAAATCGAAAATTTATAACGAGCCGAAATTAAAAATGCTAAAATATTCGTTTACTGTCCCGGTCGTCTTTGTTACGAGACCTTCAATTATCATTTCTATTTCCATCCAAAAGGAAACACCGACTATCTATCTCAATGACACGACGCACTTTCCGAATGAAGGATCAGAAGAAAGGGTGATCATAGACGATCCCATACAAAGCCCTCGATGCGATTTCCTGTTCGAGATTCTAATGATAATAATCTCTCACTGTTGGCTAGGAATGTCGTGTCGTATCAGCGTGCACGCTCATACACGTCAAATCGTTTATTATCGCATTCGCGCCAGTTGGACATTCGTGTATATTATTAAACCATCTTCACTCTCGATGTACGGCGCACCGTCTCTTTACGTTCACGGACGTTTCTAAAATTACGCGGCAATCTCCCCTTTACTTCGTTTTCCGAGTCTTCTCTTTACGGTCCTCTCGTATCCACTTGCTAGCATTCCGCCGCGTGTTCGCACGTGCGTTTTCATTTGAAACATCCGTGGAAACCCCGCTAAATACCTCTAGCACGCGGATTCTAAAAGCGTAGATCAAAAGCGACACAGTTACGCATATTATTTTGCGATAAATCCTTTCATGGATGTCAACGTGTAATTTTGACAACTGTATTAAATGATAGCGGCAAAGTCAGTTTATTTGCATCTACGTGTGCTGGTGTATTTATCGAACGAGGTTATGTTCGACGATGCTGCGTGCCGAACGATATTGAAAGATTTATTTCGGACACCGTGCTGCTCACTCTGCAGATATAAATTTAAATTTACCAGCCTTTTTTATTCCTTGTCGGCATAATTTTAACGTATCACAGCGCGGATAGCAGGATTTTTATGGATTCATGGGAAATTTAGATATACAGAAATGTCTAAAATATCTAAAGTAAACAATTCGTTATAATATTTCGAATGAGCGAAAAAAATCTCTACGATTCCATCTCTTTGGTTATATACAGAAAATATAAAATTACATAAATATCTGCAGCCTAGTGATTATTTTGTATCGTAAATGTATATTATACAAAGTCTTTATAAAAAGTGATGTTATAACGTTTATCTTTAATTTCGTAAAAAATGATTATTCATAAATTGTTAGCTTTTTGCTACATACAATTTCTTTTTAACCCTTCATATGCAATTTCTTTATTATATACAAAAATAAATGAAATTTGTACGAGGCTATGAAATGCTACAAAATTTCGATTATTCTCGTTTCCAATTAATTCAACTAATAAAGAAATTTTAAGGACACAAAATAAAATTCGATTTCATGTAACACATTTAAGGCTACAAAGGGGTAGATATATGTAGATGCAAGTACGCATTTATCATATCACGTTGAATAAACATTTCTCTACTCACAAACATTTTGCAATCAATACAAACGGCAACGTAAAATGAAAATATTGAAACCTGCAATAAACGAAACTTGTAATTACGTATACAGTTGCTCTTTCATTGTAAAGAGTATTCTTAAAATAAAACGTTCCAAATGTATACACATCAACGTACATTTATACAAATACTAAACATACTTTTAATAAAACATATAAATATTTGATAGAAAAATCAATTATTATTATTATAGTTCGATAGAACTATTTCCAGACCAGAAAACTGATTCATGAAAAGAAAAAATCGAAATAAATGTCGATTAAATTACAGAACATTCATATGATATTTAAAGACAACGTTTTCTATTAAATTCGAGGAAGTTATTTTGTACTGTTTATACGGACAATTGAAAAGGTCGATTCATTAGAAAATTATAGTTTTTTACCAGTTTGCGTTAATATTGTTCATAATACGTATCTACAGGTATCTTTATCGTAAAAATTTAATTTCAATTAACCTTCCTATAATTTGCTGTATGTACATACAAACATATCTGAAGCAGCAAAATCTACGTTGCTTTATTCTTTATTAAGTGAAGTGCTATATTATACAAAAAATATACATCTAATTAATAAATTTTTTATTTCCATGTAAAGATTTCATCACAGTCACAAAATATGTTTATACTTTTAATAATATTTAAGGTTTTCAAGTGTGCATTAAGTTAATTACTCAAAACCTTGTATTTTTATATCCCTATATCCCTATATATACCCATAAAAATAAGATACGAAAGATAATTATGCTTAACTCCATTTAATAGAACGAAAAGAAACAACGCCAAATGTCGCCGATTTATAACACAATTTTCCTTTCAGAAAACTTTCCATTTGCTTCTCTGCGTTAACCAAACAATTACGTCCGGAAGTAGCGAGTACGTTCTTAATAGAACGTCGTAATTCACAGCAAGAATACCTCGCCCATCTAATTGCTTCGCCAACCATCCTGAATCACCTTACACTGGTATAAAGATTCGATCGTGCCCTAAATGTCTCATCCAGTAAAGATTCGATGGATCGAAGTCATTCTCCTGCCACTAACTTTCGGTTAGGTTTCTGTTTCCCACCCTCGCTTTCTCATCGTTACGCGGCTATTCCCACTCCTATATATCCTTATACAATATATCTAAAGATTATTATAGTACATTGCATACCTTACACATGTGAAGCCTACAGGTAAAGAATAGGATAATTTCGTATTCTCCGTAAGAAAACAGTTTTAAAATTCAGTACGATGTCAGATCAATGTCATACTAACAAAATTGTCTTCTTATTTCGTTCTGCAGTTAAACGTGTGTTTCTTTTCATCAAATTAAAAATTTTAAGAATATTGCTCATCATAATATTCATATATTGAAGAGTAATTTACAATTTCTTCATTTCCACTTGCAATTATGTCACATAAAAATTCTTCTATTTAATTATAAAGTAGGGCGTTTTTCTTATTCGCATAGTGATAACATTAATGGATCTTAAAAAGTTTTCTTGTAACAAAATAAAAGAATAATTATACAATTTTTTAAGTTTCATCACTTTTGTATCCAAGCTGCGATATTTTCCTTCTGTGATCTTCGTTTACGTTTTAGACAAAAGAACAAGGCGAAGATAGAGTGTGTGAAGCGTGAATGTAACTACGCACGATAGAAGTTCTCGCGATATCGTGGTCCTTGCCGTGGTCGCTATGCAGGCCGTGGTGACGCGCAGTTGCGCCGCAATGGAAATTCAAGAAAGCTGGTGGGTTCATTCAAGGCACGGCTGTTTTTCCTCTTTCTTTGCCCCGGAGAAGTCCGCGAACCGTAAGATGCATTCAGCGTATCCCGCGGGGACTTTCCCTAGCTAATGCGAGATGAAATTACAGCCCCCCGGGGTTCCGGTCGACAGTCACGCCGTCTACTCGAAAGACACTGGCCTAACCTCTCCTCTCTATCTTTGCCAGCTTCTCTTTCAACTCTTTCTCTACCTTCGCTTTCTTCGTCCTCCCGTGATCCTCCATCCTTTCGGATGCTCATACATACGAAGAGAGGCATTCGTTTCAACTCGTTTGGTCGCTGCTCCGAGCGAACGTTTACCCTTATAAAAAACTTGCCCTTAATCTTCAACGGAAGCCAACCCTTGACTCTGAACAGAGTTTCAAAGAGGAGTTTTCTAGTTATTGAAAAATATTCTCCCGCTTTAACGAGATAACTTGTACTATTACGATCAAAGATTGACAGTACATGATACACCGTGGTCTTTGGAACCGCTCTTGCTCCTCTGACGAAAACAAAAAATTCGAATTCACAAGCATTCAAGAACATTTCCTCGAAAATAGGTACACACCTATGTAATGAAATTTAAAAATTAACAAATAGTAAATTAACCAGTCTGACTCCTAACGAGACACATGATATCTTCTCATTCCTCAGTCATTATATTAAAGAGTAATGGTGTTTCATAATATAAAACAAATTTGACTGTTCCGCACAAAATTCAAGATTGAATTTAAAGATGTTGGATACCGTATAATCTATACTGTGCAATGTCATATGCCTGATATATTTTATGATCAATCATATGCAGCGCGTCCTTTGCTGCTTCTCCAACGATGTATCCTACGCATAGCGCGAAAATGTTTCATTCAAACATGTCGAATGAACGAATCAATTATCGACCTCGAGTTTCATCGAACTTGAACCAATGAAGAATCGATTAACAGAATAATTTGTACGTTATGCGTGTCACTGTTAGTGTTTTATATAGGAGAAACGTATTCGATATTCTTAACTATATGGTACAGCAGTATAGTAAAGTGTTTCCGATTTCTACGGCACGAAGCAATTCTCGAAGGTTTCCAACAAACGCAGCCGATTCTTTATGTGTGTAACCTTATTCTTATTCGTGGAAACGTAAAGCGGAGTTTAAAAAATATTAATAGCATTCTAAAAGTTTGTAACTGGAAAAACGAATGGATTATTAATGACACGAAGAACGTGGACTTATTGCTCCTTTATGTAGCTTTATATCCGCGAGAGTGAAAAAAGCCTGGCTATTATTCGACGTCATTTACATTAATTCAAGCTAAAACTCCTTTCTTCGACGCGGCATCGTGCAAAGAACAATCAAATGTAATTGACGGTACGTTAATTACAAAAGTACACTCATACAGGAACAGCTAACGATCTTCAGAAATTCGCTTAGCAACAAAAACAGAACGACAGCGATGAATAAATTATAAACATCAAAGAAATTATGTATACAGTTTTTGCACCAGCTGGCATTCAAACAAAGCTCGTCAAATGAGAATATGCAACGTGACGTGAACAGGCAGCGTAATTTACAAAGACATGGTTACCTCCAATTAAAATCCAGCTGTTTGTAGTTAAAGATAAACGATATCGTAACAATAACGTTAACGTGTCCAGTTTGGTAAAACTGACAATGTTTGATGCTAGAAATGATGAAACTTCTTCAATCAATTGTACAATATTACACGTTACCAATAATACAAATTCATTAGTATAGCGATGGAACGAACTGTATTTTAATTCAGAAGGTGGTAATTGTATATGAAACAATGAATAGAAAATATAGAATAATATTTTCTCGGTTTCTCGTTTTCGGTCGATGTTGCAAATTTACTGAGCATAACCTATATACAGACGTAATACGTAGAATACGATTACGTCAAAAATCAGGAAAGATGATTTTAATTAACTTTACATGGATCACAAATATCCAGTGGAAAACGTTTCTTTTATTACTTGTCTTTCATCGTATAATACGATGAATAGATACGATATTCCATGAATTGTTAATGTCGATTTAATTGGAGACGAAATTTCCAATAAGAAGATATTACTTTTTATTTTCAGCCACTCTTTCATGTGAATTAATTCAGGGATCATAATGACTCTTTGATAAAATAATAAAATTACCACCCCTGATCGAAGAATTAATAATTCTTCATTTCAAAGATGAGTTAATATAATGAATGAAATTTTACAATTCACAGAACTGTACCTAGGTATTAGTATTAATAGATCCCCTTACGTGATAGTAATAAAATGGATAATAAAATAACATTCGATAAGAAAATTTTAGAAGTTTTACAAAATACAAAGTCAGCTGATTATCCCATCCTACGTAAACATTATGAAGACTTTGTATAATAGAAATTTATAATCTTGTCGTTTGCCAATTCATTAATATTATCTATCGGTAAACAATTATATAAGAAAGCTAATTGTAGTAATTATAAGTAGCTAATTATAACAGCTTCGCTCTTACAGCCATCAGCTGTGAAGCAAGTTGCCAGAGAATACAATCGAGTATATACTTTTACTTGCGATCGCTAGACCAAACTCATCTATCACACCAGTAAAGTTGCCGGCGACCACTTTGACGTTTCTCGTACTCGTGGATTAACTCGTGTCATTTTCTCAAGATCGGTAAGGCAGTCCTCGATTATTACCGAAACTGATAGCGGGTACGCTTGGCTAATACGCGCGTCGAGGAGTTTCAAGCAGCGTCGGCAGTAAAGAGAGTTGCCCGCTTCAGTTAAGTCACTCTGTAAAGTTTCCGCGAGAGAGGTACAGCCATGGCCCGTTAATGTGTCGTAAATCGTTGCTTTCGCTCCGTGCACAAGTCAACCACAGAGATTACACTCGACCAAGGCAGTCAAAAGTGATTCTCTCTCTCTCTCTCTTTCTCTCTTGGTTCAGCTTAGTCAAGTATCCGGTCTTAACAATGTACAAGGCTGAGCGTGGATTCTCCTAGTCTCGAGTATCCGTACCGTGAAAAGGTAGCTTTAGCTCGTTTAACAGCGATGGGACGAGCGAGGCTTCCAGAAGGAGGCGACTGCAACCGTTGCAAATAGTCGAAAAAGCAAGGCCCCGGAATCAAATGAGTTTACACAACGACGATGACGACAACGAAGTTTCGTGAGTGTAATCAAGCTAGGGATCGAGAAACACGGTGAAAAGGGAATTGCCACACGGGCTAAGGGATAACCTTCTTCTCTGCGATTTGAATTTCCGCCCAAAGGCAAACGAGCCAACACCCCAAATGAGCGCACGGCTCCTAGGGATCATTGGTCGTACGTCGATAGAGAAAACTCGATAAATGCCGACGCAATAGTTTCTTAATTACAAAGAGACTCGTTAAGGTTTGTCCATTAGATAGGATATTTCGCTTTCGGGATAGAATGGGTAAAGAAGAGAGGAAGATAGAGGCCAGTGCACCGAGATATCGAGCCACGACAAAGAGCACCGCTACGCGTAGAAATCGTTCCAAAGAGAAATGAAATCGATTTGCATTTCCAAAGAACTCTGATTGTATGGAGCACCGGAATTTCCTTTGCCAATTTCGAAATCATTACTCGGTCGTTGCAGGCTATTCGTACGAAATCATCGAGCAATTTCACGTTACGGATATAATCGTAGTTCACATATGTATATATACAGTACGTATGTCGAATGGAATATCATCTGAAATAGAAAAATGAAGAATAATTGCGAACGCGGTAGACTGCACCAGCGTATTACCGCAACAAAGTTCGTGGACCAATGTGACTTGGTATCTCCTCTAGCTTCTTCTTCGTACGATTCGCACGGGAGAAGAGCCACTAGAGGGTTCTTCGACGCTCTTTGTCCTTCGATGCAAATAAACGTACATCTCCTTCACAATTTCACCTCGATACCTATATCTCGACGATAGAAAGCACAAGATCCACGCGTTCTCCCTTGGAGAACAATTTCAGTAAATCAGCTGGGACAATAACGAAAAGGTACAAAGCCACGCTCCTTTCAACATTGTTCCTTGTAACTCCTTTGCACACTTGGTTTCAGAAGCAAAAAATATTTCTTTGCTTAACGGAGCTTCGCGAGCTCAGCGTATTTCCTTTTGTCTCCTCGCCTCGCGCTTCCGGCGTAACGATGAAAAAAGGATTCCGCGACAGCACAAACAAAATAGTGTCAACAGTCGTCGTAAGACATATTTTCCCCGCCATTTTATTCTCTCGCTTTGCTCAGTCACGTTCCTTTTTTTTTGGAACCACCAGCTGACCAAGGGTACGGAAGAAACGACGACGCCCCCGTCGCGTTGGCGAGATGCCGGACAACGCGCTAAGAAAAAAAGTAACGGCACCGTGTCACACGACAATGTTTCATCCGGCACGAGAGGGAGAGAGCCGATGATCCTTGTCATTTTGTCACATTAGACGCGATTACTCGCGTCCCACGCGCCAACACACACTCAAACACGCATCGTGTTTCACATATGTATTTTCTACTTCCGTATGTTTATCCAAATACGAATGAAACGCGATGGCGACTCGCGACAGCTTACCTGATATCACGAAGAAAGCGAATGCTGCTTTTAGCCACAGGTGGCGAGTCATCTCGAATCCGCGGATAACCCCTCTTTTTTTTGTCTCGATCACTGGTCTTTGTGTTCACACTAGCACACCACTCGCGTATTTATGTTTCCGTTACGTTGATTACGAAAACATGGAAAGTGTGGAGAATCTTTGGCAACGCATCAATGTACGTTATAAACTGACAATTGATTTATAGCGGTCTCATGAGATAGTCATGGTACACAAAGTGGACGGTGAACGCCACCGTTTTTGCCCGAACGAAACCCGTCACTACACGTTGTCTCCGAAACGAAACGTCAAACTCACCGTGCGCAGCGTGCGGTAGCGACTGATCGCAAAACTACGCTGCCGGAGGATCGCGGCGGTGGCGACAGCGGCGATTCGAATCGCCGTGAACCGCGAGACGGAGGGACGTTTAATTTTTCCTTCACGTGGCCGCGACACGCGAGATCCAAACTCTTTCTCGCAGCAGTGTAACGCGCGAACAGAAAATACGATCGATGCCGTATCGGTCGGCGAACGTTATCGATCACCGTTTGCGGAGCAACGCCACGAGCACCAGAAGAGATTTTAAGCACTGTTGACAGGGTAATTGCACGTATATCTGCACTGGATTGCGACAGACGAGACTGAGCGTCGCCGCGCGAAGCTGTTCCGCCGCGAGCCGCGCGTGCGCAGACCGCCCTTCTATCCCCACCACTGTGCTTCGCCCGAACCATCCGAAAGATCTCGCGTCTCTTTCGCTCTGTGCCGTTTCTCGCTCGTGCTCGTTCGACGAAGACCATCGCCACTCGCCCTCTCTACACGCACACGATCAACGGGTCGCGCCGTGATCTTATTCCACACCTCCCTTCGGGGTGAGACGAAAACGCGAACACAGAGGGGGAGAAAGAGAATCCAAGCCCTCTGGATTCAATTTGCCGACCGAAACTTTTTGTTGAATAAGGTTTGTTACGTATCATCATTCAGTCGCATTAGGGCCATTGTCGAGCCACGGCTTTCTCCTCTTGATCTAACTAAAGACGTTATACTATATTTTCTAGCGCCTGTAACGTCTCCGTCGACGGCCGGCCGAGGCGACGTTGAATGCTATCCGGCAAACCGCAAACGTACTCTACCCACAAGCTACGATATCCCACTGACGCGCATTACACTCTTGTCCGTCTCGCATCGGTCGAGCTGTCCGCAGGCGCCAGGGTGTCGAACTGTGTAACAACATATGTATACTGATCCCTCGCTCGAAGGCACATCGACAACGCAATTCACGGAGTCTCGTTGGAAGTTCGAGAGGAGGATGTGAACGTCGACCTACGACAGTTAGGAAATCTAAGTGCTCGATGAGTAACGGATTCACGGCTCCCTGTATCCTGTCTGTTCAGCGATTACGTTTATGCACGATTTACGCGTCGCGAAATTTATGACGGAATAAACTAACCGTGCCGGATTTTCGTGGCTATCTAGCCACTCTACTTGAAAATCCTGCCGGACAGAATTCCAGATTTTTCCAGGGATATTGTTAGAAGCACATCTGACTCGCTTTGTAATGTAAATTCTATATTGCGAAATCACAAAGAAAGATATTTGAATTACATAGTTCGAATTGTAATTAGTTCGTATTAAAATGGAAATAACGCAGGACATATATGTTATTGAATATTATCATAGTGAAAAAAATATTCTATTAAATATCGTTAATTGAAAAGTAATATAAAGGCGAGCTATCGAATTTGGATTATCATATAGATTGGAATAGCATAAGTTGATATACGTACGTATGTATATAAACTATTTTCATATGATGGGTACGTCATATGGTAGGTATGATATGTACGTGTAATATAAGTGTAATAATAAACATATCTGTTTTTACGAATCATATGCACTAAATGTTAGTGTATTTCGCATCCAGTATATCTCTGCTACTTATTCTAAGCTATATTTCAGAACGTTTGATAAATATTACCTATAAAATTCTCTAAACCAAGAAGATAAGAAGCTTCTAAACCAGCAAGATAGCCCACTTCTCACAATTATTACGCCGAAAGATCTAACAAACGATCTTACAAAGTAGGTGCGCATATCTTGTTCTCGAAATGCTCGAATTTTCAGAAAACAATTTACCGCTTAAATACGCACGCATTCATTAGGAATATCGCAAAAAGGCCAGCAAAGCGCAGCTTTTACGAGGGCACATCCGCGATTCCAATTTATCTTTTCCTGACCCGTTCTTTCGCTCAGCCTTTGTCGCCTTTCTTTCTTTCGTTCTCCGCCTTTTCCTTTTTCATGTCTCGTGAATCTTGACCCCGGAAGTGCCTAGAAGCGAAAAGGGGATCGGGGAGAAGCGCGCAAAAGGCAGCAAGACGCCGGTGAAATATTACGAAGACATCATTCGTTACCGCTGCGTCGTTTATCCGTATCGTCGTTCCACCTCGAACGTATAAAACTACCTTCCATCCTCATTCACAGTGGTTCACGTCTGAATCTCCGTCTACGCTACCGCTACGGTATTCGGAAGATCGCACTTTAATAGGACAACTCGGACCAAAAGGGCGAAAACTGTATTCCTTTTCTTGCGCAGAACACGGGAACACGGCATTAGTTTCAGGAAGACAGGAAGCAAGCACGTCTGAATTATCGCACGTTACTTATTTCCTCTTTCCACGTGTCGTCCTTTGTACGAGAGCGGCGCGCGGTTACATGTACACCCTCGATAGTAAGTATTTAGGCATTTACAAAATAAATCTCGGAAATGATTGCGGGATTATTAAAATCTTTAAGAATTCGTTCATACATATTAGGATATTTACAAGAAAGGTGATAAATCTCAGGAATTATTTGGAAATTACTAAAGGCTTTAAGAATTATGATCCAGTTTGAAACGAACGTAAAAATGAATAGAAATTGAAGACTTTTAACCAATTCTGACACTCGTATTATTGAGTTTTCCATCATATTTGTTCTTACTCCAATTTTTAATTCAGGGTTTCGATGCCTTTCTTTGAATTTCGTATCAAATGTATATAACATTCTTCACGCGGTTTAGGTTAAAGGATGAGGTTAAAGAAATTCATCGTGTTCCTCTTGCGATAGTCTTTACAAACTGTTGAATCGTTATCTTGTACGAATGTAAAATCGCGATGGCCATATGTAATACACAGAATGTATTTTAGTATCCTAAGACTTATGGATGGGGCTGTACATACACCCACGTGGAACGTCTAGCAACCTGGAGAAAAATATGCACGATACCTACGACGGTGGTATGTATACTCTCAAAAACGTGTAACTTATGTGAACGCCTACGAGCGCAAGCGTGAACCATCGAGAAGTATCGAGAGTCGGGAACGGACTTGAGCAAAAAGAGGGTAATATGTAAAAAGCCGTAGTGGATCGTCTCGCCAGAAGCATTGAACGACGCACCGTTACGCACTTCAGCGGCCGTCCAATTTTTCTCTTTCTACCCTTCATCCCTCTTCTCCGTGTTTCTTTCTTTTGGTCTTCGTATTTTAGTCTACTCTAAGATACATGACTGTATCCATTATGTATTCATCCATATATTCATTAGATATCCATCATGCTTTAGTGGAAATTATAATTTGTCGTGGTATGTAACGAAAGCGAATAAAGAAACAGGATTAATGTACAGAGAGTCAAGAAGAAGGTATTCGAGGAGTTAGAAATCATAATATTTAGTTCGGATAGAGAAAAGAAACCGTCGTATTCGCGTGGATGTAAAAATATGTCAACAGAGAAGCGAATTTTAAGTTTTAGTAAGTATAAGAAGAGTTTATCTATCGATGTTTACGATGCAACAATGTTCGAATGCAACAAGTTAGTGTCAGAAATATGGAATTATTTTTTTCATTATTATAAAAAGAAAATATTATAACGATAAACAGTAAGTTAATTAAGTTCCTAATACAATGTAATTTTAATTACATTATTAATTAGAAACAAAACAAAATATTAGTTTATTCAAGGAAGTAAATTATAAGAAAAGTTAATATCGGTTGTAGAATTTGATCAACGCATTATATGTATAGTACAGATAAAAGATATATTTAAACAATTTAGACCAAATAGTCTTTTAATATGACATATTTATTAAAAATAACAGTATTCCTGACGTATTTTGTATTCAAATGAAATTGTTTCTGCTTTTAATACATGCGTATATATATATACATAGGTACACTTAATATTTTTTATACAAAGGAATCTAGTTATTGTCACAGCACATCACTTCTGTTATAAAAACATGTTTTTAAATATATTAAATAATGAAATAGGTTGACGTAGAACATAATAAATTCATAGTGATATTCAAAGTGATATAGATGTTATCACATGTACTATACGGAGATGATGATGGCACCATGCCGTTAAATCACCATTAAACCACCACCTACCAACATCACCATTTCTTTTTTTATGCAATATATAAGATATCATACGTTAAGATGTTTTATTTCTTTTCGATATAATTTACGAACAAAATGTTTCTACTGAAACAATGAACTACGATAGTTTTAAACTGACATCCTTGACCCTAGCTAATTTAACTGAGGCGTTAAAAAAATTTTACAATTTTTGTTTACAAACATATCACCGCGATATGTACAAACAAACACGTTATCACCTACCCTACAATAACTAAGTCTAACAACCATAAACTTGTATTATTACAACATTTAGATAATAACGTGTAGTATACGTATTAAGACTTTATCTTAGTACTCAAAGCAGGTCTAATAAATATATGTATAATAATTATATCTATTATCTCGTATATTGTATAATTTCAAAATACTAACGTTACGATAAAAAGAATTATGTTGCATAGCAGATTTCTCAATTGTATTTTGAACATATAACTCTAACTGTAGCAAAGAATAAACAACAGTACATCTGATTTGCTTATCGAATATTATGAAAAACATCGATACGCAAGTATTCGTCGGTTATTTCGTGACCGTTTTGCGATAGAATTTATCTTTTTATCGATGGGATGGTATAAAAGGTATCTAGTTATGTTTTTAATATAATTCTAACTCTCCGAATTTGCATGACTGCTCTCTTTGTTCGATATTTTCATAAGGAATTCACGGCGCGATTTTTATGGCGTTCACATGAGTTTATTGCACAATTTGTATATTTTCCGTTCCTTCGAACCATCAACACGAATGAAACATTTCAAGAGAAATCACATGCACACATCTGCTTGGATATGTTTCCTCTTAACACTTTGCTGACTGTATAGAAGAAGAAAGATAAACACTGAGAGCTTCCCTTGCTTGACACAGTGTACCAACGGGAGCCGGATATTTAAAACGAAGGGAATAAAAAAGCTCCAATTGTTACGTAACCGTGAAACTTCGAAGAGAGGACGTTTTTTGCCTGTAGTTTGTCAAGATAAGATGTATAACAAGATGTAGTACCACTTTAGAAGCGCCAGGCTATAACTTACATCAAGACGCTTACTAAAGAAGTTAACTTTAATTTTTAAAAAGACAAATGATAATAATATGTTATTTCCTGTTATGATATATTCATGATATTTTAATTTTCAACTTTGATGACTGAGAAAACAAGTCAAAAACATAAGATAAAATATTTCCATTCTAAGTTTTTTAAAAAGATTATCTTTCAATATTTTGCTAATAAATGTTAGTGAAAAAAATTTAATACGAAGAATAGAAATTTTTATTCTACACAATGGGAAACATTTTTAGCGATTTGTAAAGTATCTAATAAAATTTATCGTATTTAAACAGGTTATTGTATTTTATTATGATATAATTTACAATATAATTTACGCAAAGCCTATTTGGGACATATAGGACATAAGTATATGTATATTCTGATCGAAAAGCTACTTTTCAGGAAAATACGAAGAATCTACTTGAACCTAGTTTCTACAAGAAATCTCTCAAGAAATATAAGTTCATTGCTTGCACAAAAGGTTACTCAAGTAATTAAACTTTTAATCAGTCAGTGTACAAAGAGAACGGCAACAGTATATACGAATTCTTTGTTTTTTTGCTTCTATTCAATAGTGAAGTAGCTATTCCAACTTGAATTTTAATCCTTTAATTATTTCCAGCTTCACCAATGACTTTTCATTATGTCATTGGTATTGCAGTTACTAATTTTCAAAAAAGAAATTAATACACATTGCTCCTAGAATAATAATTTGCTAATAAATATAAAAACTTATTTTTCACTAGTTTTTATTAAATTATTTATGGGTATTAAACTGAATAATCATTAAAAGAAAATTTCGTTTGATTTTCTACTTCCAAGCTTTTTTTAGTTATATCCATGAAAAGGAATCCTAAAAAAGGAAAACGGGGCGTTATATATTGCACTTATACGCGAACTAACAACAAGGCTAGATAGACAGAGAGTATAGCGAATAATAGACGTCAAAATGCCTACAAATTTATTTTCTCAAATTGTCTCAGTACATAAAAGTCATGATTAAAGAAGTATCAGCACTAGTCATCATTTCAACCGGGTATTCCAGAAAATCTCGTAAAAATACGTGTCACGTTCGCCGACCAACGAAATTAATTTACGTGTAACCATATAAAGAATACACGGCGTACCAACAAAAGCATGTGAACGAAATTATTTAAACAACAGATACGATTTCTAAGGATGTACGTAATACATGTTTGAGCTTTCATAATCTTAGCTTTGTGTACGATAATAAATTCATTCAATTAAATTACAGGATGAAGGAGTGGAAAATAAAAAGAAAGAAGAAAGGAAGGAGGAAACCCCAGCACAAACTCAATTTAAATTAAAAGTAGCAAAGAAGACGTATGCGTCGCGACGCGTGACTTTTTTTTTGTCGTTCCGCCGTCGTTATGCCATTGTCGCGTGTATAATATGAAAATATATTCTCAGACATTGCACACAGCCGCTGCGAAATACGACGAAAGTATCGAACGTGCATTCAACACACGCGAATTACTTTCTAACGTTGAACAAGGGGTGGAGGAAGAGGGCTGGAACTATGGAAAATGCGACAACACTTTTGAAAGTGGCATTCTCCCTCGATGTACGCAGCTTTATAGATATACCGGGCGTACGATGCTGGAATAACAAATGCTTGGGAGACTGTTTTCTTTCCACGGTGTTCCTCTGTACCGCGTTTACGATTTATCGTCATCCGCTTCATCCCGAAAATTGTTTCGGCAAGCTTTTAAAGCCTGTCTTGTTCCTCGTCGTTACGCTACGTCAAAGCGGAGACTTCATTTCCTTTTCTCAATGACAAGAGTTCCGCGTGCCGCGCTACCGCTGATGCCTTTCCTATAGCTTGGAACGGAAGCATGACATGAAATGTTTAAATATCGTCAATGGCTGTGTATTCGAATTCCAATTATATGGGAGAAATTTCACTCGCGTAGTGTGAATAATTATTAAAGAGACAGCCGATAATTATGAGAGGGATGAGAAAGTTGGTTTGCATGGAGGAGAAATATCGTATAAATAAGTAAAATAAGAGAACGAATAATTTTTTACTTTGTTAACCTGGTAGCCGAGACTGTCAATTTCTTAGAGATGATGATTTCTTTAATTAGATAACTCCTACTTTTTTAACGTATTGTTCCATTTTTATGAAATATAAGTTAAAACTAATTTACATGAAGTTTATTTGTCTTTGCAAGTTTTACATTCGTGATTGCGGAATTTTTAAATGAAGAAGCAACCTTGTCAATAAATTAAATTTATTATAACGAAAGGATATTGCGAATCTATCCACTTCGTACAATATTAAAGATATATTCGCGACAAGACTGAATTAAACTTCCTTGGAGATACTTTTTTTAAATCTATCTTTTTCTCTTAATTAAAAACATATTTTATTATTCTCTTATAAAACGTTTCACAGTTTTTAAAAGTTAATACGTCTTTCCATACAAAAGATACCTGCATACAGATTTGTAGAATAAAATAAAACTCACAGAATCGTAGGGAAGAAGAATACAAAAGACTAAAATATATAATAAAGAGTTTGCTCAGTATGTACGTACATTTGATTCACTCTTGAAAGAGATGGAAGCAAAACACAGTAATATGCAACGAAATTAACTTCGGATTAACTAGAGATTTTTCTTCCTGTTAATCTGTGCTGCAACTCAAATTCTTGCACAAAAGATACATAAATAGGGAACTAAATGTCAACTTTTATTTGAAAATCTATAAAATATGTCAAGATATTTATAAAATAATTTTACATATATGTAACAGAACAACCACAACTACCTTAGAGTTAATATAATATCGTATGGTCGATAATCATTTTTCAAGCGGAAAAATATGACGGTTTGATAAGACCGAAAATATTCGGAAAATTCTCTCCTCCATCAACATTCGTACGTTTTTCACCGACGTCAGTTCGTGTTTCTTCGGTAGACCGGTAAACGTTCGCGCTTTATCCAGCTAGTCCAGTACGAAAATGCGACTGAACCGCACTCGCTTGGCAATAAAGCATCTCCTGTCCAAAGTGTCAGTGGTATACGAGTCGAAATATATACAATCCGCCCGTTTCTCCCTTTGCCGCCCTCTCTTTCTCTCTTCTCGTGAGCTTTTCTCGTTTCTTTCCGTACGTGGAGCAGGGCTACGTGGATGGCAGTGATTAATCGTGTAAGGGTCGGTATTCCCAGCACACAACGAGCGACGTGTTGCTCTGTACCTACGTACACTCGGAAAAAACCGCTTCAAACGACCCCTTCTCCCTTCATTCCACCTTATTTCAACCTCTCTCCCCTCTTCTACACTTGCTGTTTGTCTCCGTCTCACTCATTATTTCCCTTGTCGATTCTTTCGTCGGCTCTGTTTGTTCACTTTTGCTTCCTTCCTAGTATTCGTTTTATTTTCTCCTTCGCACGATGTTTCTTCCACGGAAGAAAGAAAATAATTGAAATAATAAAAGATTCTAATTTCAGAAATTGTTTTGAAAATCCTTACGACGAATAGCGGTGATCAAATATACAAGTTC
This sequence comes from Bombus vosnesenskii, assembly GCF_011952255.1. Lineage (NCBI taxonomy): Eukaryota > Metazoa > Arthropoda > Insecta > Hymenoptera > Apidae > Bombus > Bombus vosnesenskii. The sequence continues at coordinate 2,477,984 of NW_022882923.1, forward strand.
CAATTTAGAATTGTGTGGTATAGGAGTCAATGTTTACTTGGAGCTAGAGCGTTCCAGTGTTCCTCTTCGTTGGAATTGCATCCCCTTTGTCGCATCGTACCTCAAGCAAATCGTTTCACAAATAGTTCTAATTATTTCACTCTCACTCTCTCGTCCCTTCCTTTCAACATTTGTTACTGTGTAGAAGAGATATGTACATTCCGAACGTACATACAAATTTTGTTTCTAGCAAATTCACAACGGATTGGTTTACTTATGATTTCTCCAGATACCTTCAAAAGCTTCAAAGTTGCCTGAACATCCGCGATCTCCTTATCAGACAAGAGCAACGAAAGAGCACCACCACAGGCTGAAATTGGTTTTACGCTAAATAGAACGTCTGTGATGGTCGTTTCACGAAAAATGTTCGCCCAAGGTGACAGCCGTTAACTGACGTTGGCTGTAACGGTTTCACGGCGGGCGAAAAGCCACGAGTATGTATTTTAATTTTCTGTATCGCGCGAATGATAATGGATAACGTGGTCTCCAGGGTAGCTAGGCGAGGATAAGAGAGAAATACGGCAGAAAAATATGCATATTCACCGGGGACTTGGCAATTGCCATCTTCGCGAGGCTGCGGGCGGAAAAAGCTCGTTACAAAATCGACCGGTCGTCGCGCACCGGTAGAAGGAAAAACCGGCCCGGGAGAGGATAATTAGTGCCTTTGCGAAAACACGCAGGGATACTTGGTTGAGCACGTTCAACTTCCACGAAACCCTCCACTTTGCCTAATTGCGTCCTTAAATCATCAAGCCATTACGCTATTGCCGTCTCTTACGGCCTGTAGATCAATGCCCCCTATATAACGTAAGAAGAAGCAACGGCGTCGGAGGCAACAGCAGCAGCAGCAGCAGCACAGCTTATAACTGGGATAACGAATCCCATCGTTCTGTAAGTTTACTCGAAATTGTCTCTCGGCTGCCGCCGGTAAACTCATTGTTAGGCGCCTATTGTAGGCGGCCAAGTACCCACGTCCATCCTTCCCCCTCTTTCGCTCGAACGAACTGTGCAAACTTTCGCGTTTCCTTCGAAGAGGTAGACATAGGGGACACAATCTCCTTGGACTGTAAACACAGTCACGGGCTGGTGGCTCCATGCCACGGTAAATAGGTTTTCCACGCGCATAATATCACCTGGAAAGTCGATCGAATTATACGACACCGAGTGATACAGCGGCGAACCGAGAACTTTCCTAAATTCCGGTCTATATTCAAAGGTAAAAGCGGCTACTCAAGAATTCGTGCATAGTGGTTATGCGAAATTGTATTTCTTTTTTTTAATCGAAACAGAGATAGGCTTCGTGGGTAATAAATTTCGTAAAGAGCGTAGTGGAAAATCGAGTAAAGAGTAAAGCATGGATTGTGGAAGCTTCGACCTGAGAAGTCGATAATGTATATAATACTGCAAAAATCTCTACGTTCGCGAAAAGAAAGTAGTTTTTTTATGCATAAAAAAGATAATGTAGAATCAAGACTAACTTAAAACAGTGATATCGGGAATCCAAGTTTGTAATTTAATCATACCACGATCGTAGTCCTGCTGTGATCTCAATCTGATCGTCGTCTTAAAAATCTTTATACGTTGCATATCTGAAAAAATCACTCGAGAATGACCTGAAATTTTCAATCATCTAATGTCAAGATAAATTTTGTCCAGGTGTTCTTGACGATTCAGATATTTACGATGATTTTTCCAAGACCATTTCACGATCAGACGAATGAGTGCATTTAAATAACTGATATTTAAACGATGAAGGTTTCTGCTCTATTACGATTCCATAAACTCTGTGAACACGCATTACATATGCGTAGCGGGTTCTGAAAGACATCGTTTAGATCAGGAAAGGCGATCCGATCACGTTCGTTCATCCCTACCGGTGTACCTATTTGCTTTTCTATATAGAGAAAGGGACGAGGGTCAATAGAGTCTCCCAAAGGATTTCTTGCGAGAGCTTACGGTTCTCCTTTCCGTTTCTCTTTCCCACTTCTGGACCAACGAGATTAACGAGTGTTTCGAGGTAGCATCAAGAGACTGACTCTCTCACTCTTTTAAGACATTCCGCGGCGGCAGAACGGCGTCGGCAACCACGGCGCCGAACTGATAAAGTCGTTCAAAGATGCACATTCTGTATGGCATTAACTACTGCGTACCATGTACGTACTGGGTGATTCCTCTAAATGTCAGAGCTTAAATTATTCTTCTGAGAATTTAAGATGATACAGATACTTGACATATTCTATTTTTGAAAGAGACATCTCTTATTATTGACATTTTTTAAATGAGGCGACATTTACAATTAGTACGATTTGTATCTTTTTTGTATTAATTCTCAGATAGATGTGCATGAGGTAGAATCTTCGTTGTCTATGTTAGGTAATAGTTAGGAACAAAACGGATGTTCATTGAGTCTATTAGAAATAATCAATCGTCGCTGTATACCAACTTAATTAAAACGATAAACTCTATAATACTGTCTCGAGGTAGAATGTTGTGTAACTTTTTGTGAGAGTCGTTAGAATTTCCAAAAGAATTGTAAATAATAATCATCTCGAAAGTCTATCCTTCGGTATGTACTTTGTTAAGTTGACAGATATTTTTCATGTAAAGCTACTTTCCACGAAAATATTTCAACTTTGAATGATACCTGTAACATGTAATCGTCGTTAAAAGTTATGAGAGCTTGATGTGCAACACTTACTTTCGCGTCAGAAGTTTTAATAGCTTTGTAAAAACTTTGTACCTTGGTTGTTCCAAATGTTAATACTCATGATCCTAACTTACAATTAACAATCCCGGCATGCGTATTCTATAAAATAACTTTTGCGGGTGAGAGAGTTCTATCTTTTTTTCTAGTTATAATTAGGAGAAGATGTTGAAGGGAAACTGAAAATTGGAAATAGATAATTGAAAGAATACTATGTTCTTAGGATCACATGATATTTAATTATATAACTATAGTTACATAGCTTTTTAAAGTACATATAGTTTCTGTTGCTTGTGTTTCTATCTATAAAAAGTAAGAAACTATAACACGCACATGTACTGCTACAGTTGCAAAAAATGATATGGTCTTGGAAAGGTAGCTCTTTCAACCATTCAGCTTTTTCACCAACACTTTTTTCCGATTATAACCAGAAAAGAGGTACGACATGGCCCAGTTGCATGGAACTACTCTCACTACATCTATCTCATTTTATACGTATGTATATGTATATGTACAATGAATATTGAACAATACACTATAAAATTTTAAGACCAAAAAATTATTATAAGAAATTATTATAAGACAAAATAAGAACTTCTTAAGAGATGTCTCTACTTTACGTATATTTGAATAAACCTATACTACGTGCATTAACGTATTCATAACTTAATTCGTATAATTTTTAATGTATGAGCATTCGTGTCTTAGGGAAGAAAGCACATATTTGCTATTAAAAATACTATTTTATTGTTGGTTAATTATAAGTCCTAACGAAATGTGTAAATATCGTTAAGAGACATTAGATTGGAATTAATTAATTTTGTAACATGTAACATGAAAATTTCGGAAGCTGTATGTATATTTGTTCCACAAATTACATGGCTAAATATACTTAAATAATTCTATATACACAAATTAAAATATGGATATACCTGTACTTACTCGTCCACCTGACCACATGTGAATTAGAAATCCGAAATGTACACAGATATTGAAACGTATAATTAACCCTATATTAAGCACACGAATTTTTAATCCGTAAGCTCACGTATCTACACAAATTCCGAATACTAGTTTAAAATGAACTTCATTAGTTAATAATTAACGTTCTCGCTACGTAGCTGTATTATTATAATTCCAATAATATTTTATCGTTTGCATCGATAGAAATTTGTTGTATTAGATAAAAATAATAAGCAGACGTAATAATCATTAATAAAAATAAATATACATTCTTTAAAAATGTGCCAATTAAATTGGTAATTACTATAAAGAAGATATGGCGTCTCGAAACAGTTAATAATTGTATAAATTATGTTTGCTTACTTACTTAAGCAATTATAAACTGCAATCGTTCCGAATTAGTAAGTAACATAAAAGTAGTTTACTTGACGCGTAGTCACGCGAACTTACAAGCTCATTAGCAACACGTCCAATTGCACGTTCCACGACGGCGCGGCGCGGCGCATAAAGACTCTACTGAGAAATATCTTCTCCCTAATCGCAGAACGTCTACATGTTTGTTGATTATATTTCAAAGGAGAAGCTTTATGCAATGAACAGCTAAACGAGAAAGTAGTCCGAGAAAAAGGTATAATCGATTTATATCGAATACGTGGTTCAACTGCTCATGCAATGCTCGATCGCTCGCGAGTTTGACCTCTTCGTTAGCATCCTATTTCTGTTTTAACAAATACACATGGTTAGAAATCATAGAAATTGTTATGCTTGTTTTCGTTTAATACAATTCGAAGCATTTATGGCTGGAAAAATCAAGCATTTAGAAGTATTAGCACGTTCGAAACGTATTTGCTACCTATCGATTTCGAAGTGTCTCGTGCGTATAAGTAGAGAAAATGTTACATTTCTTTTTTTTCGTTCAAACCTATACCGATTCGGTAAATTTTGTTTATTGAAATTTCCAATTTACGAAAAAAGAAAGATCATACTTGATTGCAGGTTTGTTTTAATCTAAAATCTAGGAATAATATAAAGAATTCGTTTTGTACCAACGTCGTGATAAAATAAAATTACGCATAAATAGGCAAGCGATATAAAATGTACAAAATATAGACACACATACATCTCTATATAATTTCCAAGTTGCATGGTGTTGTAGGAGATTACTTTCCTCTGGCAGTTAAATGCAATAACTTTAAAATAGCATTTTGTGAAATGATTATTTATAATTCACTTTAAGAACTCCAATTTAGACGTGACAGTCTTCCCATTAAGCAATATACAATTTCTTATTCAAAACTTCGCAACTTTGCGAGTACGGCCAGTGCATATCGGATTCCTTATTAACAGGCGTTCAGAAACACATTTTCAGAACATTCGTTACCACAGGTAAGAAGTATTGTATACGACTTTTTTCTTCAAAAAATACTCCTTTCATTCCCTGTCCTAATTTGCAATTTTTTTAAATCCTCTATAAAATAGGACGGTTACAAGAAATTTTATTACGGAAATCGTACGAAAACTCGGAGAAGTGAATTTGTCCATCAACTCGGAGATTCACCATAAAGGGATCGGTATTGAATTACAGGACGAATAAACGGTAATCGAGTATTCCGAAGTTTTATACCAACTGTGAAAAAGTCCGGTCTATCCCGGACCGAATATTTCCTTTATCTTTTTCAATTTATCAAAGAGACAAATCTACCTCGTGAAAGCCATTGAAGGTGTCGAAGTTAAAGTACTTACATTTTAGCGTTCCGATAGTCGCCGATACGGGGGTTTTGATTATCCAGACGTTCACGCGGAGACGTGTCCAAAAAAAGGTAACGTCGATACGTCCATAGAAATTACCCGTTTCCCTTGCTCATTTTCGCTTTCTGTCCCGTAAATTGTGTGCGACGATAAAAATCAGGAAACGTAGCTCGCGCTTAAGACTCGTCTAGGTTGTCGTTCCCTTGGCACCATTCGCGTGGAACTAGCTACCAGATTCCGTTCACGAGATATCGAAAGGAAACGCACTCCGATAAGGAACTACGGATCGCTATTCAACGATCGTCGATCTGTGTTTCTCGTTTCTCTTCCAGGTTCTCTCTCACTCTCTCTCCTTCCCCCCCCCTCTCTCTCTCTCTATCTTTCAGTCTCCTTTCGTCTTTTTTTCTACCCTCCTCTCTGGCTTCTGTGTGTATTTTCCGGGAGCGGGTTTCGCGAGAATGAATGGACACTTTATCCAACGTTGAATCTGAAACACGCCGTTCGGAAAGCTTTGCTCACACGGACCCGGATAATTTCTCCAGTTATCGCGATGCTCCGCCGGGGCTTTTACAAAAACGGTTACTCGACGATGAAGATAAAGAGGAGGCACACGGTGGAAAAAAACCGTGTGCTCTTTTCGACGGTGAAAACAGTTCGCACACAGGCCGGCAGCATGAAAACCACGCGCACAACCTACTCGTTAACGTAGGAATTGACTTTCAATTACCGGTATTTCAAAAGAGATGAAACATTGCCGAGCTCCAACTTTCCATACTGTATTGTTAACCATACAGAAATTCACCCTCTCCCTCTCCGTTATCGTCCAATTTTCTGCCCGACAGCGACACAAACTCGGTTCAAAGTCGAACTTTATCCTGCTCTGACCACTCCAGAGAAATTTAATTCTCCACTCTGTAGACCGCGCGAATCTATGCTAAATTTCCCTCACAGATAAAATAGTAACAAGAGTGTATTATAAACAAGTAGGCAACATTTTTTTTACAACTTATCAAAGATCGATCGTCAAATTTATTATCTTGCTATAGGAATAATAATTGGTTTATTAACAAGATTAATTATTCGAATATTACGTTATACTGCAATTAATGTAACAAAGTTAATGTATATTGCTTATATTTTATAAAACAGTAATTGTTCTTACTGAAATTTAATATGTATACTCCAAGATAATATTTCGAATTCTATAAGAATTGTAGATCACGGTCTTTTCTAATGAAACTCTCACCGATTTGTTAAACGTGAATAGAATCTTAAGGGCAAGTATTTAAGTAGAGACACTTTCAGGGAATTCTTCTCGCTAAAGTCCGAAAGGTATAAAACAATACAACTGTTGCATCACTCAAAGTTCACCAGGAGATGGAGTCTGAAACTAAAAGTGTTCTTCTACTAGCCAACACGGTGTTCTTCATTAGTCAACAAGTGTCTCTTTGTTCTACAGATTTGCCACAAGGGGCTCCTGTCATTATCGTGAAATCTCAGTTTCCTTATACTTCAGGCTAATCAGATTTAAGTAAACTAACTTGCACTGTGTTGAAGATACTCTTAAAACAATGCTGTAATAAGCAGTTGCTTTATCCTTATACACCTTTCATTATGTTACTTCCAGTGTTGTTGTCGAATATAAATTGTTAATGTTAAGTAGATGATGGCTACCTTAGGTGATAATTGATGTAGACTGCGGTTAAGTAAGTTAGTAAAGTTATGGCTCTTTGCCAAACTTAGACTAATGCACTTGTAAGTCTATTGCATATGTCTGGTGTCCAGTTTATAATTTATCAATATTAATTAATTCTCATTATAACAACAATAAACTAATAAGATAATAAAACTAATTAAATTACATTTTATAAATTAGAAATCAATATACTATTTGGCATCAAATAAAGTTTATAATCCATAACTTTTTAATTCATTAATATTCTTTTAGTTGGTAACTTACTGTGCAAGAGGGCCCTGATTTAAATATCAAATCAGGCAGAATAGATTTGCATGGCTCTTAGCGTGTTATTGGGATAAAAAATCTAAAATTTCACTTATTATTAGCTAAATTGGAATGCTAAATGCTTACAATTCTTAAATTCTCCTAAATTAATTAATTCAATATATTTTTCGTCTTAAAGAAAAATTCGCCTTGTAAACAGAATAATTTACTTTTTTCCACTTCTAAACTAATGCTCTATTTATAATTATGCAATTAATTTATATTCTCTTCATAATTAACATTTCCATCGCTCACATTCCATTTTTCGATTATTTTAGAACTTTCAGCGAAAACTCAGAGAGACCATACGCGAAAACATGAAATATTTAGAGAAGAAATCGAAATAACGAGCGATACAATAACAGACCCAGCCAGGAATTAACTTCTACACTAGCGAAATTAAATGGAAGCTTTCATGGATGGCGTTTTAGTGCGTTCTCGTGTAAAGAGAGTAGGGAAGGTTCCAAGCAAAATATGCGTACACAGACATTAATTGTTTATGTTAGGCGTACGAGCAGAAGTAGTGGCGAAGTTTCCTCGTTAAAATTATTTCAAAAGGAACGTTTCGTACATTTATCACCAGACGAAAAAAATTCCGCGCAAGGTAATTAAAACGCAACGACGTTCTACGCGGATGCATTTATTTTCACGAACAATCTTCCAGGGAATCCTCTTATCTTTATATGGATCACAAAACGGCCGGCGAAGATGAATAGGCTCTCTCTCCCCCCCCCCTCTCTCTCTCTCTCTGTGGTATGTCGACTGTGCACTTTTGCCTCACATTATACTTTCTTCTCCTTAACTTCGAACGTGTCACGACAATGTTATTCTTTTAATCCACAAAATCTTCATAACAGAGTTCTTAATCGTGGTTTTGTGCAGAGTTTTCTGGAAAATTTCTGGAATGATCTCTTTCTTTTTTACGTATAACATACTAATGATCATCAGGATTTGTGGTTGTTGGTAACATGGCAAACAATTGTCTTGACATCTTACAAGCAGTAACACTCCGTACATTTCCTGCTTTGTTTCGTTATGGCATGTAGGTACTGCATGTTTTCGTTCTCGCAGATTTTTTACCTCGTTTTTCCGTGAAAAATGAAGCAACATAAGCGGAGAGTAATTGCAAGACTCATTTTAAACGTGGTAAAACAGTATCAAATTTTTTTTAAGTTAATGCAATAAACTTACGATAATTAATAAGGCAAATGGTACACAACGTTTAGAAAATGGTATACTTAGGAGATCTCTGATAGGAGAAAAGATTACGTGAAATATATTCTTTGACACTCCTTTGACAGTAGAATAAAAAACACGACTTATGTGTCTTAATGTCTTCGCATATCAAAATTTTACATTTTAATAAATATTCATTTAATCAATTAACCTTAACATAATTAATTAACATTAACATTAATTAATTTTTCCAGGGAGAGAAAGAGTCCTAAAAACAATGTACAGAAAAAATATAAAATGATCTATATATTGTTAACGAGTAAACCAAAACGTAATAACGCACGATAGTAAGATGTAATGACTATGAGATTATGAATCAGAATGGGCGTGCATCTGGCCAGAATTTCAATGAAAAAGGAATCAAGTGAAATCTCATTTTCTTCATCGTGATGGCACAGACGTACATAATCGAGACCCCGCCGCGACTTCCCCTGAGAATATCGTGACTCGGATTCGCCGATCTTGCACACTTTTCGCGGCATTCCCTACCCCCGTGAGGCGAAACGAAGTTTGCGGAACGGTTCCTCAGACTTCGAGGCTCTTAGGGCTTCCCTCGTAGTTCCACGGAACTACGCGGATTTTCCGTTTTCACAGAAAATGTTCAGGTTGCACGCGAAAACGTGTGCACAGACTGATATACCTATATACGAAAAAAGGCGCCGTCTTATGTACACATTACGAGGAATTACGTGATGATTTAAGTAAACGTAAACGGATGATCCGTCAAGAGGATAAAATTGATCAATGGAGGTATGATTGACGATAAATAATATGCATAATAAATTTTCACCGAATTGGTCAGATTGCAAGGATTTTATATTGAGTAGGATACTAATAGAATAACACATTAGAAATACCTATGTGTAAATATTACATTATGTGAAAATTAATTATAGCTTTTAAATATTTAAATATTTAAATATAAATACTCTAAATTTCAAATTTTAAATATCCAATTATTAACATTTATTTCGTATAACAAATTGAAAATATATATATGAAATCTTATTATTTTTTCATTCTGAAAATTGGAAATCGCATTATTATGATGCTAAATTTAATGTAGGGTTTTAAACGTGACGCAGTCAGATCAATTTGATTCTAGTGAAATAGTGATGTAGTGAACGCTACACTATGGTTTTGTAATAATTGGCTAACTCTACTTCAAACTAACATCATGTGAAAATAGAAGGAAAATAGAAGGACCAGAAGAACGATTAGGTATTTACTTTTCTAGTTTTACAATTGTTTAAAACTAAAGAAATTTTAAATTTCTCATTAGTTTGTAAGAAAATTACAAATATATCCTTCTACAATAAAATTTTATCCGTACAAATATAGAATTGATAAATAAATAATAAATTGATATCATAACTATAATAAATTTGTTCTTTTTAATTAAATGTGTAATAAATCGTGTTTACACAGATTGGATGAATCGTTGTATACTTGAAAATAACAAGCGATAAGCGTTTCAAGTATCGTCAGAAACTCTTTCAGTTAGCGTTTTGTAAGTTCTCGCATCCACGAGACAATAAGGAAAAAAGGGAAGTTCCGATCTCTTTTTCGTTCGTCACCGACCGTAGATACTCCAGACGAAACTGTCGTTGAATCCTGAGGGAATATCGTGACTCGCATTCTACGATCTCACATACTTTTTCCCACGCGACACGAAATGAAGTTTGCGGAACAGTCGCCGACTGAGGCTCTTGGGCTTCGTAACTTGCTTGTAAGTCTCGCCGATTTTCCATTGTAAAGAAAAACGGCCGCCTAATGAGACTCGAGAATTCAAGACGACCGTCGAATTTACTTAAAACGAGGCTTTTTAAACTACTATCTACGCTTACACAATTAACTTTTTACATTCACCAAACCCTTTAGAAATAGTACAAAAATTATCGCGTAATTAGTAAAAAAATATTTGTAAAAATATAAAAACGTTTTACTCTTCAATGAAATTAAAATGTTGTAAATCATTAAAATATACAGTAGCGGATAAAAGGGAATCTAAAATTGATTCGTTATGAATTTTAGTAACTTTTATAATAAACATTTTTCGCCATATTGCTAACAGTCGCTTATCGTATATGCATATGCAGTATATATATATATATATATATATATATATATATATATATATATATATATATATATATATGTATATATGTATATATATATATTATATTCGTTCATTATCTTTATTAGATATAAATGCATTCTGTAAAATTATAATGTCTTCTTCTATTTCTTATTTTATGAACATTCTGTTGCCTGTCAGTATATGTGTACAAGTTTGTGTAATCGTTGCCACTGTTTGTTGTGATATTAAAACATAAAAGTAAGAGAGTGTCGAGGTAGATATGTAAATAAACACACATATAAATGTCGTCGAGTTCGACTATAGGAAGTCAAAAGTCGGTTGTGCGGCCGAGGTGCGCATCGGGAATATGCGCATTTCACGTGATATCGATTTCACCTTCGACAAAGCGCACAATGTCGATATCGATCGCACAGTCTACAGAACTACGCAGCGCGGGACGGGGCGACTCATTTCTGTTTCGGTTGAGTGCGCGACACTCGAATTTCGCGACAAAGGGAATTAATCTCATCGTTTTTCTGTGTAAGTGCGAATTCTCGTTGTACGAATATATAACGCAGCTTATTGGCTTCATCCGCCGTACAAGATTTCGCAAAGCAGCAAGTGAGAGCAAAAAGTGAGTAGACGAGACAATCCATGTTCACAGTTACATGCATCGACTCTGTGTGCTATGGTGGATGTGATTTCGTGCCAGAGAGCCTGTCCAGCGAGGATCTTTAAACAGCCGGGAGGATAACAGGGAATAAAGGCAAGGTAGGATACTTACATTTTACATTATCTTCTATGGAGGCTCATCGGGGTCTCTCTCATTCACTTTCCCGCTTTTCACGTCTAGCATATGTAGCTCCATAGTGTGTTATTGGCAAGGTTAGGTTTCGCGATAGAAGCGTCCTCCACTTTTAAAAGTTGACAAATTTAGTCTAGAAACATATTTCGGTAAGGCAAGGTTCGAAATAACTTTCTGGCGCCCAACCAACTGGAGTAATTTAAAATATGTATTGTAAATTACTCCAGTAGGCACCATTTTGTAGACTAACGTTTTATGCTCGAGTGTCATAGTCACGTATTATCGAATCATTTTTGTTTGGAAATATTTTCACTCGATGATCAGGTTTATATAAATCAATGTTAGCTACATTTCGTAATTAATAATTCAGTATATATACAAATAGATTATTAAACATCATTTAACTATTCTTATATGGTGCAAGAAAATATATATATCCCTATATTGTGTTTTACAATTTTATATAATTCAACGAGACATTAAATTACACAAAATTTAGAATTAATTTATCATTACAATCTTTTTGTGGTAATAACAATGTGAAAGTTTATCGAGTTCACACGGTGTTTATAGTGGTTAATGTTTTAACATTCTTAATTTTTCATTTTAAATGCATCTTGAGATGCTTATGTATTATCTAAACAATTTTCAAACTCTATTTTCTCTGACACAAAGCATCGTATTGAAAAATATGATTTTATATTTTCGATTTACTTTTGTGAGCAGAATTACATACCTATATCATTTTTTATTATACCAATTGTTGTAATATAGAGAAGTATGATAGAGTGTTAATACGCGACGTAATCAGGATATAATCAACGTTAATCTATGATCATTACGGAAATCAATATAAATTATATCGTTATCGAAATAAATGCTGAGAAATTTCTCCGTACCGTTTGCAAAATAATTTGCTGCTTAAAAGCGGTTTCGTACGCGGCTCTAGTGCTAAAAATTTGAACAAGCGTGGCATTCGTTTTCCACACACTAATTTTCTGGCGTGATGAATGATTAATGTTATCGTTTCTGCGAGGCAAACCGTTCGTTTTCAGCGTCAATTGCGTTTCAATTGAGAGTAATTGATAAGTAGCAATAGCGAAACGTTCAGACGTGTAATAAATTGTAATCAAGCCCTTTTGCAAGGCATTTATATGGACCATGACGCGGCAACAATAAATTTAGCTAAAGGTTGTGATGAAAAAAGATCGTTAGAAATCGGTGGCGCAGTTACGTGAGTAAAATTCTTCTGGGAATCGTACCTCGTTTCTGGTCCCTGAATTATCAAACCAATTGACATACGAAGGTACTTCCTCGGTTGGATCCCTCCATTTTATGGTACTTCTGTTTCCACTTCATATGCGTATAGATTTAGCGATAACGGCATATATTCTTTGACCCCTTAGAATTAGGGAGTTTCTAATCTAAATTCAACATTTTAATCCCTTTGCCCTTCTATTTGAACATTTATTATATTGGACATTTATATGCAATAAATAAAAGTAATTATAATCTTGATTTACGAACTGATACATTATTATATGTACTTATGTATGTTAAATAAAATTTATAAATATTTTCTTAGAATACAGATGTATGTTGTAGCTGAATTTTTTGTGCAATTAGAAAATTGAATAGACATTTCTTTACAGTTTAGAACATTTATGTTATGATTGTAGAATGCCCATACTGTTCGTGATACATATTCTTTTTAATATATTCTCTGCTGGAGAGGATTGATGCAAAACGTCTACCACAGATCATGTTTCTTTCCTTTTAAGAATATAATTTTCTTTTATTATGAACTGTCTGAAAGTTGTTTTTTTTAAATTAACGTTGGTCATATACATATTCATTTATTTACCAGCTTGAAATTAAATATAGTTACAATACATTTCATAGCAATTGTATTAATGTTTACATGTTAAAAGATCTAATGGTAAAGAATAGTTCTTAGTTCTTCTTATTTGCACAATTATTTATCGAAGTAAAATTATTTCATACTATTATTAGACCTGTTCTGTATTACATATTTATTCTTATTGCATACAATTTTTCAAAAATGATTATTAGTTAAATTGATACTTGTGTAATGTTTGTTTCGCATATAATCAATTTTTGCGAAGCGAAGCCGAATTAATTACACTAATGAGATAATATAAATAATATTGAACCCATTCTCGTATGATGATACAATAATCATCTCATTATATATTCTAGCATAATAATAATATACATTGTAATATTCAATAGGATAAATTTTGCAGACATTTATTATGGAAAAAATTATTTTAAACCAATCCACGTAACTTGTACATTTTGTATATTATTTAAAGCGTATTTCTTATACTTATACAAATTATATAGTATATTCAAGGTAAATTGTATAATATACTTAATACATTTAATTACTCAAAATGCATGTGTTACGCCTTATTCTATTCTTAACGAACGTAACTAACACTTATAAAAAACTAAAAACATCATCTAGATTACATATTACCTGAATAATAATTTCTGATTCCAGCTCATTATTTTTTCATAAGAAATTAGATTTCGTGGAACATCTTGTGTGTTTAACACGTCGTGTCAATTTTTGCATGCGAACATTCGACATGCATGCTTTCAGACTAATTGAGGGCACGTAGCAAGAAGTAAAGAGGGCACACAGTTCGTGTTATGAGGATACATTCAAAATTAACACGAGCGACTGGCGGCGACGTCCTTGCTCGTTCGTGGTTTTACATCGTTTAGAGGCGTAAATAACCCTTGGGGGAATGACATTTGACGCTGCTCGCCTCTTTCGGCGGAGTCACTTTAGCAAAAGCTGTTGCTAGACGGTCGAATTTCAAATGTATACCGCCTTCTGTACGTTCTTCACAGGGACTCATGTTTCTCAGCAATCCAATGGAAAAATGCCCGACGAAATTCCATTTTCACTCTGATATCGTTCGCTGACGGCTTCACGGAGTAAGATACATTTATTTTCTTCACCTTCAAACTCGTTAATCTATAGCATCTGCAATTGACAAATAACTTTGCAGATTATAATTACTTGTTAAATAAGTAACAGTAATAAACGATATTGACACAATGTTGGGTTTCTCGTATCTTGGTTCTGGTTGCAATTTGTGCAGTAAAGATCTGTGTTTTAATTCAAACTGGATTAAACAGATCAGACTACTCTTAAAAGGTTAAATTACGAATAGATTTGATCAAAATTGAGAATTCTGTGAAGACAGATTAATCAACTTTTCTTTCTATAAATTCTTAGTTCCGTTCTTCATACGCGCTGCTATAGAATTTTTATTCTATTCTTTAGAAACGAACGACTTATTGTCACAAGTCTTGGATATTTTGAAAACATAAAAAGGAATGTTTATAAAATCATTATTTCTTTCAATTTTTTTAATTAATGGAGTGGATCAGTGTAGTTCTGTTTCTTCAGTGATTCTGATTGCTTCAGTCACGATGCATATTTTATATTTCCAGATTTCTATTCCATAAGTAAATATATAAAACTATGTAATAGGGTCTCAAAAGACTCTAGTCTTCCCTCCCTTTGGTATCTTCAGAAGGTCTTTCCCTAGAGAAGGAAATAACGTCCTTGTCTTTCAAAACAGATTGACGTTGCGGTTAAGTGTATCTATCTGAGAATTTATTTCTCCAGAAAATCCATAATCTTGGCAAATGTCAATCGTTGCTTCTGAATACTGCCAGCCTCTTCGCATCAATAGACAGGTATAAAAAAGTAATATATGTATATATGGATTTATGTATACATAGAATATACTTCTAATGAAATTCATTTTGATTTAATTTTATATTAATGACTTTTGTATTAAGTTGTCTGAAAAATTCGTGCCGCTTTGGAAACGTAAAATTTTCATTCATAGTTTTCACTTTGTATCTTCTGTTACGATGAAGATGTCAGTCTCTATTTCGTTTTACAACTTGTTCCCATTTTTCAACTAACTTTGTTACGTCAGTTATATCAATTATAATATTTCCTAAGCTTTTTGTTAACAGAAATATGTTAACATCTTTGCAGATGACTGCTGTGTTTCAAAATGTTTTTCTTGATAATGAGTGTCGCAGTGCTCCGAATAAATGGTAGTTTGACGAAGTTGGAGAAATATGGTGCTTGCTATACAACTGGAGTGACTTACTTTGATTCAAGTGTTATGGTGTTTCGTAATTTTTCTAATCGTGCATAATATATTTCGGAATTTACAGCGTCATTAGATTATAGAAGTTCTTCATAATAATTATGTTCAAGGTCTTTTTTGTACCTTTCCATATCAATATTAATAATTTCTTTACGTATAATGCTCTTTAAAACGTGTTTATAGTATTACTATGGCGTACGATTTTATCTGCTAAAGATCCCTGTCAATAACGCAATAATTGTTGTTCTATGCTGTTCTATGCCATCCGATATTATTTTATCCTTTTCTATACTAGTTCATAATTATATTAATTCTCTCAAGCCTTATCCTTATAAAAAGTATGTGTATCACATTAATCATATTAATGTAGAATTCGATGTAATGTTAAATAGTTAAATAGAAGAAATAATTTTGTCTCCCATTTGTATGAGCTACGTGGCAGGAAACTTCGTTAAACTCGCATCTCACGGTAAAAGTGCATGGGAAAAGATCTTGGAAGCAAAACCAAGCACAAATCGATTACCCTCGTAAAACTGTATGCAACGAGAGATAGAGGGTGCGTTCGATGTAGCCTGCGGGGCTTTAGAATTTTCAGAGCGGTGATGTTCCCCAGGTAAATACTTAATCTCCTTTCTTCTCTGGTTATTCCGTTTTTACGAAGCTTCATGTGTAATTTAAAGTCACATCTTATGAACGTATAAACTTTATTGCGTAAGTTTTACCAAGTGGAATAACAGGGGTCCTATAAGGGATGGATCGCGAGGATTTGCCTTCTTCTTGTAACTTCCTTCTTGCAAAGGTCACGAAATAAACTTAAAATCTTCTTTGTTCATCTGATCTGATAACCAGCGAATCGAATTTTGTTGAAGGATAGGAAGGTCAGGTGATCATTTTTGTCCGAAGACATTGCTTTATTTCATTCGTTTGTTTCGATAGGAATCCTATTTAAATGGCATGGAATCATTAAGAATTTGTCTTAAGTTAATATCGGTTGAATATTAGATTTAATCAACTATTGAATAAAAATTGCTCAAGACTGAAGTTTTATTTTCTAACGCAACTAAAATTTTGATTTTTTTATAGGAATTTGTTAGTTACGTAATAAATAGAAGGTAGATTTTTGTAAGACACTTTCAAAGGTTAATAGAAATGAAAAAAAAAAGAACAAATATGAAGTTTCTAGTATCTTTCTCGTAAGATGTAGATTTCTGAAAAAAATAGAAAAGCTTAGTTAGATAAAGTTTCGCTATTTTTCATACGTAATTTTTGAACTTTAATGATCTTAAACCTTATTCGGTAGAGAGAATTCTAGAATTCTAAAAATTTTGTTTTTTTTTTTTATATTTTTCGAGGAATATAATACTACACTCACGACAAAGCACTAATGACTAATAACCTGAATATTCTATATGTATCATATAGCGGATAACCGCAATAACTTAATATCAAATTATTATCCGTCATCAAAACATATTACACGTTCGACGAAACATCACACTGAAATATAATTTATCTATTATAATTTCTATAGTACACTGAAAAGTTAACAGCAGAATGTAATCGAAAATTTTCTGTTCACCATCATCAACGGCACACAGTTTGATAATTGCCGACACTAGGAATGTCACTAAACACGTAACGGTATTCAATTCTGCTGTCGATTTCCTGTCAGACCGTGGAATTCGTTCGTTTTAAAAGGCAATGGGAAGCTGACGCCACCCTCTTGGTCAGGCGTGATTTTTGTTCGGACAAGGTCATGTTCGACTGACGCGTTAGACGGGGCTACTTTTACAATGACAGCATAATATGACGCGATAGGAAACGGCGAACGAGGTTGCATTTACGTGTCCAGCATGAAACAATGCTATTTTCAAACGTGTGTCGCGAGCTCGTGTTAAGCTTGTCACAAATAATAATAATGGTACTGCGAACGAACAGATAATACCCACTGTTTCATTAGCGAATTCGCGGAATATACACGCGTCCCGAACCTGCGTATATCTCTAGCTATAGAGTGCTTCCTTCCTTCGATACACCTCATCTGAATGGAGTAATTCGAGTTCACCGCCACTCATGTCCGACTTATATGTATGCATTCAGTTATTTCTTAGTTTATCGACCAACAAGTATAGCGGTCCATTTGTTTAAACTCCGTTTACCCCCGCCGAAACTTTGCGAAAGCCATTGATTTACCGAACTTGCCGACAGAGACTTTTGTTTGTCGAGAATTTGGTCGAGCTGCTATTCAGTTCTACGAATTATGATTGATTTTCTTAGTCGTGGTTAATAGGAGGTATAATTGTTTTCTAGAGTAAATAAGGAGGCGATTCGGGCGACATTTATGCTCCAATCATGGGGCAATTACGGAGTTTGGAATTCTAAATGTTTCCAGACGTCGTATGGAATTTCCTTAGTTATTTAGTTGGAGTACTGGAAAGTAGTAACGTTTTTTGGTTGATTTAATGTCTATTAGGGATAGATTGGTTTAAATTGAAATTAATCGTCTCGAATTTTAAAATTGTTTTATTAGGATGCTTTAATTTTCGATTGATACGTTTGATCTGAACATTTATTTATTTTGAACTTTCACTTCTCGTTATGGAAAAATTACATATCTATTTTAATATGACTGAAAATTTGTATGAGATGTCATGGGTTGTAACAAATGATAACATATGTAAGTCAAAATGTGTAGTTGGAAAATTTTAAGTTGGATAAAAGAAAAAAATATTCTAGATATTAGTTTTATGCATATTAAATTAAAGAGATAATTGACGGAACCCCTATTACTTGAAGCGCCCCCTTACATTTTCCTTGACAAGTTTGAACGAATGGGATTTTTGCAATCGATTTGCTAATTTGGAAGAAAAATTTGTCATAATTTAAAAAGTTATAATTTTGTTTCAGTCACTCGGGAAAAAATTTGATAGATACTTCGATAAGTAAGTATTAAATGAAAGTGATGCAAGAGATAATCATTAAAAACGATAAAGTCGTTGATCTTAATTGAAATATTTGTTTTCGTGAAAAATTTGCATTTATCTAAAGAATTATAAGTAATCAGACTTTAGTTCTGCAATTTAAAATAAATGAGACAGATAACCGAATTATACGTTTGAAGACCAACAGGAATTTTCATTTCTAATCAAAATCTTCACTAAAATTATCATTCATTTTATTGACTATGTTTTACCTTACGGGGTTTTATAAAGTTGGAAATCCTTATTTAATTGAATTATCTTAGTTACCTTTGAAAGTTCTGAAAGCTTTCTGTCTTACAAAGTCTCGACAATTTCAAATTTTTTCAAGTAATTTAGCTGTCGTAATAAATCTTAAAAATCTTCAAAGTTTTACGTTTCATGGAGATATTGGAAACCTTGACTGACCTGAATATTTCAATAACATGTAAAACTCTTGCAAAATGGGTAACATCAAAATTATTTTAACGATACATGTATGCATTGCTAGTTTAACGTTTGAGCAAACAGTGAAATTACTATAATTCATTCATAAGAAATATAAAGTTACTTTTAAATCAAATTTAATACGTGATCGAGATTTCACATCTTCGTTATACACTCAAAGTTCTTGAAAGATAACGATTATAGGTCAGAGAGATACTAGAGTGTTTTAAAAGGTTTTACATGTATCTCTTGGATCAACATTCGATGAGTTAAACATCTTACAACCAACACAAAATATCACTTTAACAAATTTCATATTTATAAAGTTAAACGGTTTAAAATATGCAACGATTGAAAAACTAAAGCTATAAGGAAAAGATGAAAGAAAAAAGAAATGCAGAACGACGATAAGGTCAGACACTACGCCAAACAATATTTTCTGTATGTGTTATACTAACGCCTAACAATAGCTGGGGCAGAATACAGTGGTCGTTACGTTAAAACGTATTCGCACGATTTCTTTGCGGAAAGGACAGAATTTCAATGGGGCGCAGTTAAATCCGACGCGCAAGGGAGAATTAAATAAAACCTGTTCACTATAAACCTGGTTAAAGAATAAAAAAAATATGGGCATGTCACGTTGAATGTTTAACAGATATTCCAATGGAAAAGTAATATTTCCCTCGGCAATCTTCTACGTGATACTGGACAATGCGAGCTCTTAACCGTGCAACCTTTTAATTATGAACGCACGCACAGATGTAAAAGTGTTTTATTTCCAAACGGTACTACACGTAATTCTTCCCTCTTACGTGGATACGAATCTCTCTCTGACCATATATCATTGTTCTACGAATGTGGATGTGCCACAAAGTACAGTAGCCCGAGCTGTTTTCCCTTTTTCCTGTCTTCTTGGTTAGTGGCTTAATGTGTGAGAACGTCGAGGGTGCGAAGACATGTAACCTGTTTCTCGAACTTTCACTGTTGACATCATTTTTATCCTTGTCAAATGGAGAGACTTTGATATCGAAGTTACCTATTGGATACTGTTCTGTTGAAAATTGTTATACGATACTATTGTACTGTATTGTGTAGAAGACAGGAAAGAGTTCGTTTTAATAGATTTTTATACCACTTGTTAAAGTTAATTTGAGTGAATAATGGGATAGCAAGGTAATGATTAATATTTCAGTCTCAGTATTAACTTCTAGAATTTATATATTTATGCTTGTATTTTATACATGAGGTGGTGTTACGCCCCGTTGCTATAGGCCGTGTTCCTAACCGTCTCCCTTGATACTACAATGTTACAGACAGATCGTCTTACATGACCGGCGAGATATACACAATGTAGCGATAAGCGCATAGTTATCATCAAGCAGCGAGTTCTAGAAAGCATCGATTCGCCTTCGGTTCGTTATTTTACCTACACAAAAAAGGTGGCATACGTGATCATAGGCGCGAACGGTCTCGAGAACCGAGCGTGGTGGGGGAAGTCTCCAAGAGAAGACAAAGGAGAAAATCGAAGGGCAATCAGTATCATACGAGGAGTCAAACCGAATGCATCGAGAGGTTCAGAGAAATAAAATGAAGGTCGCTTAGTCAAACAAATACGTCGAGAAATACTATAAAGTCGAGTCGAATTATAATAATAAACTAGTTGTATCGTTGTTAAATTATTTGTAATGTGTTAATTATAATTTTAAATATTATTAAAAATAGAAGCTTATATTAACCCTTAACCTTAAATTAAGCTTATATTAAATGTTAATTCAGTGTTACAATCATTTGAACTATCTCTGTTATCCTAATCGAAACAGGGGAACGACTGATTCGCGGCGTCGACGAATCTTTCCTTTTTGTGCTTTGACAATTATACAACTTCCTCTATTGAATTGTTGTTTATAACAAGAATGTTGTTTAATGTTAATTTATAGCTTCATGATTCACGAGATAGTAGATCTTCTCTTTTGAGGTAAAGGTTGTTGAGATAAGTTGATTTTTGTACGCCTTGTTTTTGAGACTATTATTTAGTTGAAATTATCTTCTATGAGATTATTGATATTCGTTTTGTAGAAATAATTTTCATTCGATAATAAACGTGAATTTCTATCTTTTATTCCAATTTGATTTATGTTTTGTCTCTGAAGGTAAATGACTGCTATGGAAGAATATTAATTCCATTATTTTATTATTATATTATACTAATATCAGTTCATATAATTCTAGATTCAATATATTTTTTCAGCTTCCAGTTAGTCGAAATGTTAATACTTAATATATCAAAAGCAGTTATATAATTTTTCTGCGGTAATATGTCATCTACCAATGACAACTGAAAGAATAGAATAAAATATCTTTACTCCTGTGGCAGTTTAAAAGTTTGATTACAGAGTATCTAATATAAGATTCCTCTCCAACAGATGTCTACCATGACTTCATTGAAAATTATCTTCCTAGAAATTTTTCTTTTTAAAATGTCTCCAAGGGAAGGTACACCCGAAAGTTTATGTCTGCTTTATTTTTACCGAATTTATAGTAAGTGCAGTACATTTTTAAAATTAATATTCCCTTTTTCAAAATGGGAATTTTATATTTACTATAGTGTATTCCTTGTGGAATATTTTTATATATTACATGGATATATCGCACAGCAACGTTAATTAGACATGTGATATGGTCTTAATATATAATAACGCTGATTTAATTATACCAAGTGTAACTTATGATTTCTAAACTATTTCATACAAATTTCATTTAATATTTTAAATCACAATACATAATGAATTGTTACAAATTTATTATTAGCTTAACTATAACATTGTAACTATTTTACTCGTTACGATATATAATACTGAATATTCTCCTTTACTAATTATATGTATAGAAGCTTGTATCTATTGTTTATAGCGATGGACGAATCAGAAGAAAGTCTCGTGTTTCAACCACTTGGTAGAATGTCCTGTTTGTAGTTGCAACAGAACGATGTAATGTAGAACATAATAATCGATTTTCTTTGTAAAATTCTACCCATAAAACGATTCTTCGTAGATTTTAAGAAAGTAGCAATTTTATTTTAATAATTAAAAGAAAAAAATATTCCACTTTTGATATTCATAAAACTGCAAATATTGTTTAAGTTTTAATCATACATGTTGATTTATTATTTATTATTCGATCGAAATACATTATTCTTTTCTGAATTCTTACGTGAAAACGTGGAAATCAAGGATTTATTTCAATATCTTTACACAGAATCTTTGAGTAGTTTAAAGTAAATATTCGCTTTCCTTTGAGCGTTACCCTTACCAGTTGTCTAATTTGTCCAGTGGGGTAGCTTGTCGATGCCATAAATTCTCGATAGCGTGCTTGTCTGTTATATAATTACTCCAGAAATCCAATTTAGTTAAGCTCAAATAACTTTCCGAGCATAAACAGTGTGTTTGAAAGCGATTTGGTAAGACGAGTACTAATAACTACCTACCGTAAAAGATACCAAGCTATCCTACAATAGTTATCTTTACATAGGAAGATATACTTTGATTTTTAACCAATGAAATATAAATTTTTTAATGGAAAATTGCCGCAAAAGTTCTATATTTAAGAAAAGAGAACCATTTTCGAGAAACAAATAAACTTTTTCAATATTTTTCGAAAAATGAATCTTTAACGGAAAAGGTTATAGTAAAGACATAATGATAAAAATAAGAAGGTAATTTTATATTGTAGTTCATTAAGAGATTGTTTAACCTACACATATAAAAAACATAATTTGAAAGTTTCATTGAAATGTATTGGTAACCTTTCTGAAACATTTTCTGCGTAAATTTTAATTAATGGTTTTTCAAAATAATAGACATGTTAAGGTAGGAATAAAGGAGAAGCAGGTAGCGAAAAAATTAGTTTATGTGTTTATTTAAAATATAACATTTTGAAGCATGAACGTGTAGATTAAACATGCAAAGTACAAAACTATAAAATGATGGCAAGATATCTAAATATATTCTTTGAAGTCAAATGAAATGTAAGTAGAAACAAATTATGTTTGCAACATCATTTTATAAGAAAAGTAGTTGATGAGATATTTTAACAGGTGTGGCCGAGAGATAAAGTGGCCGAATGCACAAATCGCATTCTCTTTGTGCATGAAATAAAGAGGAAGACTGATGAAGTGTAACCGTATGGAATATTGCTCAAATTCAATCAAGTTTTATTTATAAATTTTCCAATAAATTCCGAAATATAATACAGTCACCGTGAACCTACCAACGGATGCCTATATTTACTGAGTACACAAAGGTCAGTTTATCATAAAAAAAAACCTATTCGAATATGATGGGTCCTATCCGACAGCGCTAGGTATTCTTTTGGCAAACATTTCTCTTCGCGTTATTATACTATTCATGTTAAAATTCAGTCTGTCAATGCCGCTGGTTTAATGAAAATCGATTTACGTGAATTGTAAAACATAAAGTGAAAATATAAGCGCTTAACGTTAACTTGTAACTATTTTAAGATGAAAATGTTTAAAACAGTAGAAATCATGACAATTCTGTAGTTGTATAAGAACAGTAAAAGTAATAATAACAGTATAGTAATGATCCAGTAATAATAAAATAGAATATAAAATATATAGGTATTTTGTAAAAGAAGGAAAGCAATTTCTCTTTTGCCGGAACTGAACCGAAAGAACGAATTCCTGCATAATTTAGGTAAGCTATTACACAAAGGATGCGCATAATTTTTGTGTTGCATTTATAAAATGCGCTCCAGCCACGCGACTCGATGGGTTAATTTTATTTCGTTCATTTCTTATTACACGAGGAATTTTACGAAAGAATAACCGATTTTTCCATAAATGCTTCTCGAGGTTTTTAACTTTTCTCTGAAACCATTACAGATCTCTCCATTTTATCTACGGTTATCACAAGTTTTATAGTATTTAATTATATTTTGACTACAAAATTCAAAATTAAATTTATTAGAATATTCTAGATTAAAATAAAGCAAAACATTTTGTCCTAACTTTAATATTTGATATTTCTGTTCTTATAAAACAAATTGATATGAAATAAAACCTTTGAAGGCACTAATATTGGTATGTGCGGGGAGGCATAAATCATTTCGGCACTCTAAATATTATTTTTCGTCTGCGTGAAATTTTACGCAAATATAGATACAATCTGAGGCGTGCAAGTGAATTTGCTGTGACAATTTCGATAATATTGATTTTAGCAAAAATTCGTTCAAATAAATATTCCATCGTTGAGTAACGATCTCCAAAACGATAGTCCATTAAATTTTTTTTTGTACTTTTCGAGATTTCGATGTATTAAATTTGTAAAATAAATATTACGTTCTGTTAATGTTGAAATCCATTACGGGATTGGTTAAAATAATTAAGTAATCCGGACATTCGTGTATTTGAGAATTTCGCATAGTTACCTTATTTCAGATTCTTTTGTGGATTAATTTGTTCTACAATCTTGATGTTATTTTTGGACAATATCAAGCCAATATTTATCAACAAATATCGATAAAATTGGTATAAAGATAGGTAAAAGAAAACACACATGTAGGAGTAATATGAAGGTATCATAATAAAAAAAATGTTTCAGATAATTTTGTTTGCCGTCACGGTGCAATCCATTCAATATGTTTATTCCTCGCAAAGTTTCTTATCTTTATACCTTTGGATAGGTATCAGTCATTTAAGATTCATAAACACGAGAACAGGACGATACAGGCGTTCAGATAATTTTAGTCTACGTACATTTTCGTTTATCTCTCTTTATGATAACTTTATCAACATTATTTGTTAATAAATGTTGTTTATATCGTTCAAGGATAACATCAAGATTATAGGAAAAGATAATAAATTCATGAAAGAAGCTAAAGTCGTAAGATGTTTATGCAAAATCTGCAAATACCTAAGTGTCCAAATACTTATGGACGAGGGTGTACTTCTTATAAAACACTAGCCGGATAATTATTAAAATTGTTAAAATTATATATATGATAGCTAAAGCATACCTACCTAGCCGTGAAATTTTATCCTAAAATCTATCGTTCTAAAAATTATGATAAATCAATGCATTCATAGAAATTACATTGATTGGAACGAGATCCTTGTAACAAATCAGGATTACTACTTGCAGGATCTACAAGAAAGCGATGTTCATCACTGTCAACTAGTGAATCCTGTTAATTTCGAACAATTAACTCTCGCTCATTTCCAACTAGTCATCCTTCTTACTAGGTTTTTACAAGTGAGCATCTTGTAATTAGTGTTCATTTCTTCATGTGGGAATCTGTGTAAGCCAACGACAATAATTAGTTTTATAGCAGGGTGTAATAGCTCCTGTAACAACGAATTCAGTGGGTTGATATAATCGTCTCCATTGTATATTGCGTGTAGGTAAAGTACTTTTAGTCAATTAGCAATATTTCCTCCAATTAGTAGATTGAACATAAACTTTAAATAAGACATTGCAAGATGACATTCAATGGAGTTGTTCATCCTTCAAGTTCTATTTATCTTATTGTATTTTCTTTCTTATATTTATAAAAAAGAAGAGAAAAAGTATTACCCATTTATATGTAGTAAGACAACGGCAATAAAATGTTGTAATAAGAATTATAAAAGATTTGGATATTTATCATCATTATAATATGTGATAACATGTCATAATAAAGATGTAAAGTAAATAGTAAGCCTTAATGGTAGCAGGTAGTTCAGTTGTAGTAATCAGCAAATTACACCTATGATCATCTCATCATCGTCATTACGGGACAGTCGCATACACTCTCGCAATTAAGCTACTCTCTTAGTACACCCCGTGGGCTACAAGCGCATGAAACTGCAGATCATACATTACAAAGACACGTGTTCGCGGGATATGTGAAATCTGTATGAGGAAATTAAAAATCATTCTTCTTAATACACGCAACAAACTCGTGTTATTTATCTATCCATTTATCTGACATCGATCTAAATTTGATATTAAGAGAGAAATTAAGTTAGAAAAATAAAGAACGGGTGAGGGTTAAGGAAACTATTCAACTTCTGTGTCGTGTTATCGTGCTACATACAATTATATGTATAATTGTAAGTATTTAATATACACGATTATTAATAACTGTTCATAGCGCAATTGTAATTGTGTACGATGTCATCACTTTATTATTGATCCTACGATACAGTAGTTGTCATTTGATTTAACATTTCGCTAGTCAAAATCTTTCTCCAATCCAATATATCCACTGTGTCCTTTCCAAAACCACAAGAAATTGATTATTTTTATCTCTGTTAATTGGTCATTAAAATATTCGTACGATCTATAAAACAATGCCAGTACACGACATGTGCTCGTGTAAACCACTCTAACTCGAAACAATCGGTATTATCCCACGTGTTTTCACTTAATCGTAACCCGGAAATAAATCATACACGAACCCCGCTGACCGCAGTTGATTGATTTTCTTTTCCTTTCGCGACGAGTTCCGACCGTGACATATTTCCCGTTAATCAGACCGAGGTCGAAACTTTTTCCATTTGTTTCTCTTTCGGTCGTGGCCACCTTGGTCCCGTCGTTACTTCAACTTTCTCGGCTGCGTCTCCTTTTTTCCCCGGCATGCTCGTTGAAATATTTAACCGACCGCAAACTTTTTCGAAGTGTACGGGGTCAAAACGAAACGTAGAGTCGGCACGACGATTTGTTAGAGGCTGGCTGTGAGACCGTGGAGAAATTTTATGAATACGCGATGCAAATTCCTCGCTCGTGACGATAGCGTTTCCGTCGTTTCGAATCGTGCGCGAATTACCTCTCGCTCGGAACTGAAAATTGCAGTTACGCTTAAAAACTTCCGTTCGAAGATCGATACAAATCGAGCATAAATGCTCAACTTCTCTGCTCGATTTATCTCTTAACGCGTTACGCGGCTGACAGCGCGCCTGTCGATTCCGGATTCCGCCATGTTCTTCGCTTTTCCCTACAATAACGTGGAACTTGAGGCACGTTCAACCGAAGCTACGTCTCCAACGAATAGAATGCTTCTCTGTTCTTGAATAGTTCCGTTTTAATTAAGTAAAGCGGATTATTCGAAAATGTTTTAAGGTGTTTATTATTTCATTATGGAGTTTTTCACGTGATTTAATTTTCAAATTAGTTTTCTAGATTCCATAATTTACCGACTCATGATCTATTTCATATTTGCAGACACTGAAGTTAACTACAAATGATTGTATTCGGTTTCAAAATATTGTGATTAATATAAAATTTACTATATGAAACTCGAATTTTGTTTTCAGTCGTAGTATTTTTAAATGTAAATTGCGTGTAATATTTGAATATTTTATATTCGATTATTGTACAATAACAAACAACAGTTTATCATTCAAAGAAATTTTGCACGTATTCCTTTGTTCTACGCCGTATTGAAAACGTAAGGAATTTCGTTGCTTTGAAGAGGAAAAAGTTAATAGCGTATGAGGAAATTGGGGCGAGGGAAAATTCCGTTTGTAAGTGAACAAGAATGATCGCGGAAAACGCGCGTAGAAAATTCTTAAAAACAATTTCGTAATTTTTAACTAATTTGTAGTGTTTTTTAAGCAAGGTGTTTGGTTTACCAACTTTAATCCTTATTTTTTTTTGTCTGTCGTCACTCGCAGCCTTCCTTTCTCTCCTGCGGTTTTTGTACAAGGGAATAATGAATGAAGGTTGGTATATGTCATAAGTGTATATAAGTACGTGGCAAAAATGAGAACGCGATGGAAGAAAATATAAGATTACCTACCTTAAGCTTAAAAATGAAACAGTGCTGTGCAAATATTTGCATGTTTCTTAATAAGCTGCATAATGAATTGTCGTTCGTGTGTAAAATCGTTGTCATAAACCTTCAGAAATGATTTCTTACCATTTTGTGTAATGGTAATTTGAAATTATTATTGTAATACTACATCGTAAGCCGTTTTGAAAGGAAAATTCTTCTGAAAAAAATTTCATTACGCAGCTAGTATAGTTCATAATTTATAAATGATTTTCATTCATTTTTATGTACATAATATATTATAATTTTATGAATCGAGCAAGAATTTCTAATTTTTTATTATAATCCTATACATCTAAATTAAATTTGAGTTTGCATGCAGTATTAAAATATTGATGTAAAAATAGACTAGAGACAAACATAATTTTTTTGTTTTCGAGAGCACAATTCTACTCTAACGACTACATCGACAAAAACATCGACAATTTTAAAGTAGAAGGTTCTTATCCATTTTTATTAAATTAACATCGTTTGAATTTCTCGGAAATTATTGTTTGATATTTACTTGTAATAGCCAGTACTATGAACATATTACGTGACTGTACAAGTTCCTTTTCAAGAGAGACATTTTGCCGAGTCGTCGGTTTAATGTAGTTCGCAATTCTATTAAAAGTCGTAGCCTTCTTCTCTGCGTCCGTCTGAAAACTTTAACAAAAGCTGGAGTTAATGTCAGAAAGAAGGATTTTCATCGAAGCAGTACGTAAACATTCTTTGTTATTAGGTCAGTCTGTACTACTTTCGATGAAACTTTGAAATTTCATAAAATGCGTCAGTCTTTTTTCTCACACCAACGATACATTTTTATATTTATTATTAGTTAGCAATTTTTTATAGCTTCCTTCGTAATTTTCTTCGGAGTAAAATGTCCATTAACTGTCCTGATAAGATTCAAATGACATCTGAAGTATAATATTTTCAATCTATTTGTGTGTTTTAATAATAATTTTCCTTAAGTAAAATGTGATTAAGTAAAATGAAATTGTCACGAAATCACATTGTAAATAATTAAATTATAATTGATTAAATTACTGTTTAACATAATTAATTAAATCCTCTTTCTTGGTCACAAATCTTTATAATTTATTTTCATGAATTTAAATATTCGTGCATTCCAAGATAAATGTCCCAAAAATATTCTGAAATGTTCTGCACTTCAGAAATATTCTGCAAATGTTCTGTTCTACAGAGTTGATCAGCATTTCCTCTGAGTGGCTCGAACGTAGTAACTTTCCTATGATTTTTCAGCAAAGGTCTATGCATACACCACACATGTATCTTTCATATTATTTATTTAGTGCATTAAAGTATTTCACCAAAATTAATCGAACTCTTCTCCCGTGTAATGACCAACCTCCAAAATATTCTGCAATTTTTTGACAAACAAAATAAGAAGAGGAATTCGCGAGAAAGGCTTGACATTTAATTCGACTCTGCTACCCCCGAATCGGTGGTTCTATTCGCGAAGTAAAGAGCGTCCTCGAGAATCGCGACCATGCCCGTCGTTGAAGTCCTCTCCGGGCTATGACAGAAAGTTTCTACGGCAACTATGAACGGGAAAGCACGCTAAAATATTACTCGTATCGCAAAAAAGCCACTTCTCTCGGGAACTTGATGCCCATCCCGACGATTTGCCTACCACGAAACTTATTCCGTTACCCGGTTGCATGGTGCGCGCTCCCGCCTCTCTCTTCTTTTTTTTTTTTGTTTTCCCTTCCTCTTTCTCCACCTCTATCTCCCTTTCTGTTAACGTTCTCCGTCGTTCGCGTTTGTGATTGGAGTGGAGACTGTTTCGAATATCCTTCCGGTAGCCGGCTGTTATTTCAAACAACTCTTTCTGTACGCTAGGTTCTCGCCGTGCAAACGCGATACGCGTATCTGACTGAAAGGGAACTGCCTCGCAGGAAGCACCCACGTATAAAACAAAAGAGAGGGTCGCCGGTTCTGTTTCCGTGATATGTTTCTCGCTCACAGCTCACAACCACACAATCTTGAAGCAAAAGTATTTCGTCATAAGCTAAACTTTCACGGATGACGTTTAAGAGATCGTTTAACCGGTTGGTGTTATGTTATGCGAAGGTGGAGCGCGCAGGCTGCTGGGTTCTACAATAGATTGCTTAAGTCTTTACGGTTTTGGAATTTTAAGGTGGTAGTGTTACATATTTACTATGGTATAGAAATTTGAGAAGGATTTCTCGATATATTAACGTTTCTTGTTTTTTCTTCTTTTGACATATTAGTAAATTTTCTACTCGGCGTCTTTGCGCCATAATTTTCTTCTTACTGTCGTTCTTACCTCTTGTCTAGAATGATAGAATTTGTTATTTAGTATCTTGTAGTAAGTTTTCTTAAACTATTGGAACTCTTTTTTAATATTTTTTATGGTTCTTTATATATCTATAATTAGTATCGTTACTATACCGCGAATGTCCATAGAATTTTATATTTTTATAAATGTAACTGAAGAAATGGAAGTTGAATAAAAATTTCATGCTCACTTTCTACATAGCGTAGAGAATATGCTGTTTTGAGTATTTTATGTGTTTTTGCATATTACGCGCATTCTGTAGATTTTTGCACTCTTGAGCTTCCCATAAATACATAAATATCTGCAGTTTAGCAGTTACGTTATTTCCTCATTATTAGAATTCTTTCTCCCATAAACGCCCTATGAAAGATGGGCTGGAATCGTTCCGTGCTAGGATTACTTCTCAAATGTGAAAACTTTTCTAAGTCTTCATTTCGTCACGCTAAGATATACTCTAGGAAAATATTGTTGAAGGAAAGTTCCCGAATGATCGATTATTCTCCCATCATTGATTCAAGGTGGACACTGTTCATGAAGAAAGAAATGAAAGTCGACGCGTGACGCTTACTGTGGTTAAAGGGGTTGATCAGTATCGAACTGAAAAACTGACAGAAGTTTCTCTGTTCGTAAAATATTTCGTCGTCCTATAAGTCAAAAGAAGAAAATATATTTTGTCATTGAGTAAATGCGCTTTGAGATCAATCAAACTAAATAATTCATAGAAATATTTAATTAAAATCTCACTACCTTTTCATACTTAAACCAATTACATTCGTCCTTTCATATCATTTGAACGAAATTCTCTGAACTTATTCACAGATGGACCCCTACCTTTGTTAACTTAACAATGAAGTTCACCATATCGTTCAAAATCATGCAAATCATATCTCATTGAATGTCCTACTTTTGTTAATTAAGAAAGTTAAATTCGTCATATACTTTTGAAAGTCATCCAAATTATATCCCACGCATTAACTTCTATCTTTACTGATTAAAACAATCGTGCTTGTCATATTTCCCAAAATTCTGCCAATTATATTCTATGCGTTCTAACTAGAAAGACAATTAATCATATCTTGACAAATTATTCAAATCCCGTTCCATGCATTAAGTTTTTACCCTAAATTGAAACAATTGAGTCTATCGTATTTTTCAAAATTATCCGAATCCTACGCATTGAACTTCCAGCCCTGAATTGTACAGGGAGATATTTAGCATCCCGTCCACGGGGACTTATTCAGCGCGACGCTAGTCCGAAGTACGGGAATGCATTGCAAATTTTATCACATTACCGGGGCGATTCAATGTTGCTCGATCAGCGAGGCAAACACCTCCGAAGACGAACGCGTCCCATCAAGGATTTCGCGTTAATTTCCATTGTAATGAAGATAGAAACGAAATTCTGCGTCCGTCATCTGGACCTGACGAAATACAATTAAAAACTGAAAAGGCGCGTAATGTCTTTTTAATGTTAAAGTTGGTGAGGGGAGGCGACTGACGAGAAGCTGGAGACGAGGTAGTGGTGTTTCCAAGGTCTATCACGTTTACAGGGCGGGGGAAAGAAAGTTTCTCGTCTTTTTGGAGGCTAAAAAACTGCCGCCGACAAAGTAAGCGTTTGTTGAAACGAGAGACTGCCTCATTATTCATAAGTTCTGCCAAAGGGTCTCAGTTTCTCCGCCCTCGCTTCGTCTCAGCTGTTAAAGAAGAAAAGGACACCGCCATCGTCGCCGCTCATTTTGTCGGTGATGCGATTTACTCGGGTTACAAATCGAAAGTGCTCTCCTGGTGATCCTTTCGGATAGTGACTGGGCTGTTTATGACACGAAAGAGGATCACGTAGAAAGATAAAATAAGGGGATCAAGATGGCTGCTATAATTATTCGGAGTACAAATAAAACGGTTAAATATTCGTTTGGCTATTCCTTTTGTAGACAGAATAATTGATTACAGGGCACGGAATATATACATTCTAGTTTAACCGCGGTGCTCGAATTCTTTTTATGTCTCCATCTCTTGGTTTAATTTCAACCGAGAAAAAAAACTTTTGATGTTTCGAGGAAATCTTTAGCGTGTAATTAAAACGAGATATCGCTATTCTTCCATATTCTCCTCAAAAGGAAATGTTATATCGACGGAAAACATACAGTAGAGAAACAAGCTTCCATCCGTGTGTTTTACATCAAAAATTTTTAAATTCCCAGAAATGAGCCATTATAAATCCATAAAAGTACGAAAAATTACGAATTGATTATTCCGTACCATTCCGCTCTCGTGTTCAACAAACTCACGTATCTACGAAAAATGTGGAATTCATTTCCACTAAACCATCCTCCTAAAAGGAAGATAGCAATCACCGTTCACAAATCTAAAAAAAAGTTGGGAACAATTTAACCAAAAGATTTATCCAAATCCGAAACGAATATAAATTCTGCGAATATCACGTTGATTTTCTTTTATCTAGGAAAGCACAGAGAGAGAGAGAGAGAGAGAGAGAGAGAGAGAGAGAGAGAAGGTGGGAAAGTGAGAGAAGAAAGAAAAAATTCTATTCCATCTAGCTGGTGTCGGTTTTTTTTGCGTGAGAGGAGAAGGAAGGAGGATGCGTGAAAATGGAAAAAAATAAAGTATAATGCTGGCCATTCTCCAGCGGAAAGAGGATGGGCGGTCACTGTTTGTTAGAAACAAAAAGCTAATGCGGGGATACGCGGCATTGGATTCCGATCGACCATTACAGGACGATCGATTCTGGTTTTATCTTCTGTTGACTCGATGTTAAGCGAATCGCTCGTTCAAAGTCCCCTTCGAACGACAAATGGTTGTTGGTGACACGGAACGAGTATCGAGGAGGCGACCAGGTACACGATTTCACCTACGCGCTACACATTCCATACCATGTACAGGTATTTCTAAATCGGGTCGATTGGCGGCCTCCACTGATGATGCGCGTTACGTTCGAGGGGTTGACCACTTGAAGTGATAATTTTTTCTGCTGCCAACGGAGCAACACCCCGGAGCATTACGCGGCCGACATGTTGGCTCCGCAACCTGTTTGTTATGTTAGACGAGGTAATTTGTTGTTTCCCAGAGTTGGACCGATGCGATGGTCTTTCGAGAGCCACCCACGGTGGCTATACGCTCTGGTATATTCGCGAAGCCTGCGATGCGACGGAAATTGAGGTTGAAATTGCAGTTTTTGAACGGATTCTAACTCTACAAATAATCAGAAATGCTTGTTAACTCGAATCACAGACCTGCGAAACCTTCCATTCGAAGACGAACGTAGTTTCGCTATTTCAATTTGTTGGGTTTGTCCGCGTGAAATAGTTTCAGTGGAATAGGTTGAGGTTTTTTTGTGGGAAATAGTAGGAGAAAATTCGTGGAGAAATATGGTTGGACGAAGCTTTTTATAACTTTGTGCCTTTGAAGGATGGTGTTGTGTTTGGAGAATTTAATAATATTGTTAACAATATTATTTCAAAGGAATTAAAATTTAGTGATTTTACACTAGGATATTTGGAACTTCTAAACGTTTTAAGGAAGAAATTTCAAACTTATTTATCAGAAGGAGATAGCGCAAATAATTGATAATTGATAAAAACGAAAAAATAATATCTGTAATTGTCATTCTTCAAATTCTAATTTATTGAGTTAATTTATAGGGTATGGCTCCTGAGAAACTCATATTTAGGTGCATATTACAGATCGAGATTTATATTAATTTGCATGATAATAAACAAACCGAAATTAACATACAACTTTTTTCTCGATCAGAGGCAAATAATACATTGGTTCCGCGAATAGCATTTTCCCTTAAATAGCACACCTCGTGCACATACGAGCATGGAACAAGAACCCGAAGTTGTCGAATACACTGGCATCGGTATAATTTGCAAGCAAGATAAATAGGAACTTTATCGATTCCCGTGGAGGTTGGTGTACGCGCAAAAGCTCGCCTCTCGCAAATAATTGCATAAATTGAGACCCATAGAATAGCCGCGGAATAGCAGGTTAGCACTGTGAGGGATTCAGCAAGAGGCACGATAGAAACGGAGCAACCGCCATAATA
Organism: Bombus vosnesenskii; assembly: GCF_011952255.1. Taxonomy (NCBI): domain Eukaryota; kingdom Metazoa; phylum Arthropoda; class Insecta; order Hymenoptera; family Apidae; genus Bombus; species Bombus vosnesenskii. The sequence goes on from NW_022882923.1 coordinate 2,512,332, forward strand.
AGGGGATATGAAGCACGTACTACGTATATCCCATTATACGTCACATGACAGAATATTCATCGGTTGAGAACTTGCTAAATAGCGAATTTACTATCGCCTGCATTCACAACCGATCGGAAGTAAATCTCTGTGCCGAAGAGAGAGAAGTTCGAACGGTCGTGGTATTCCAGATTGAATTTCCTTTGATTACCAGATACAGCTGCCTAGTGATTTACCGTAAACCACATGATCTTTCGATATAATGGTGGTTCAAAAGAATAAAACGTTTGTTGACACTCGTCTCCCTATATGGCTGACACAAAGGATATATAGAATATTTATGCGAATATTCGAAGAATAAAAAGAAGCACTTTACTAGTCACAATAGTTGATTTGTTATCAAGTATCGTTTGCGTAAAACATTTTAAAGTGTTAAATACTCAACAAAAGTTTTGGAGATTATTTTGAAAAAGAAATATGTATACGCAGTGGTTTGATAAAATGATTATATAGGAAAGATTTTTTAGTGATTTTCGTTCCCTTATTCTATTGACTTTATATTTTCAATTTAGATTTTTTGATTGTAACTTTATAATACATTTGTTTCTTTTAGAGAAAAATTTAAAGTTTCAAGGCTGAGATTCTTTGAGCCGTATTCTGCTTGTTTATTCACTACGGTTCACTAATAAATTAAAGAGTATCAGCACACACAGACGAATAATACATTTTAGATCCATTTATTTTATTACGGTACTGTATAAAATACTATACAATTTTTGTCACTTTAGTTTCAGCTATTTTTTTTTAATACGTCTATCGAATTAAAGTATATTGACTTATCGCTTGAAAGGTCTTTTCGGATGGATTACGGTTGTGTATTTTCTATTTGTTTGCATGTATCCTCACTTTTTTCGTCTCTATAAACTGAAACAGACTTTATAACTTTTTCAAATGGAAAGTATTTTTTATAACATTCTAATAGATTTTCCGTGATTTGTAGCATACACATACATATTCTTTATTAAATTTCATTACATTTCTGAAGAGGATTCGCGGTTATTCGTAATAATAGTATCGATTTCTTGTTTAATTATAACAGAGCGATGAACGTAGCTTCCTTGAAAAGTTTAATATATCTTACCAGTCCTGCGGGATCGGTACAGCGGTTTCACGAAAATTCGCGCGAATCCCACGGCAGCAGCGCGGTAGTCAACGTGTTAATTTTGAAATTTTATGCGAGTTTGCATGGCGAATTGCTATGCTGTCGGGCAACGAGGTTCACTCGTATCAAACAGACCTTCATTCTTTTAAACGGTGAGGTGCTCCGTTTTAAGCTGTAACGCGTGAATACCGATTACCATTTTTCATATAATGCGACGCGGAGTAAGGATGAAACACCTTCTGACATTGTTTATTAACAATATCTCTGTTACGATTTAAAAATCAACAGTTCTAATTAAAGTCTAATTAAAATTAATAATAAATTCTAATTAAAATCTAAATCAACAGTTCTATTTAAAGATCATCAGTTCTAAAGAAGCAAAATTATAACTTGCCTATTGAAGCTTGAAAATGATTAAACAACTGAAAATAAAAATTCGACATAAACTATTGGATTAATAAATTCCTGTTCTTGTGTATCCCAAAGAGAACAATTGAATAACGAAATTTTTCTGAATGTAGCTCGTCGTCCAATCTTTAAGGGGATATTCCACTGTAAAACACTATCTGTTATTTAACTGGATATTCTACTGCAGACACGCTTAGCATCTTTTCACGAAGATCTATTTCCAATCACTCGTAGTAGCTCAATAATTTTCGTAGAATGTTAGAAGATAATAATTGCAAATGAAATGTAGTGTCGCTATTTTCCCGCATAGCAGTGCACGGTGACACGCTACGCTTCCATATCTGGCAAAGACACATACACGTATAAGATTTCGCGTGCAATATCCGTGAGCAAATTACAAGGAGTTCAAACATTTCCACCCCATCAAAGAGTAAATAAAGCGCTTGCAGTATTTAAGGAGCAAACATATCTTTCCGAAAGAATCCTCGCGTCATATAAAACGACGCATAACGTTCAAGCTGTGTCTTTTCTCCAGTTTTTTTCTCTTGCCACTATATATACATACGATAGTTTATATGCTATTTTTCACTTAATTTCAAGTCATTTTAGCAAGTTAGTCGAACAAACAATTTCCTATTGATAGACGATAGAAAAAGTAAAAGAGCGACGTATTACGATAATTTATTTTAAATTTAGTTAAAGACACGCAATACTCGCATGTTGATGTTTTCCCACGAAACGAATGAAACAACACTTGAGACAGGGACTCCGTTATTGAAATATTATTAACGCAAACAACTTACCACAGATTAAATGATAATATACTGACAAGAATCACGCGATATTGCGTGCAAATTATCGCTTATTCAATTATTTTCTGTCCCCTTAATTTTTCATATTCCGCCCAGCCTATCTTCGCCACTCTCATGAAATATGATCCTCGTCTGTAGCTTTTTAATTAACCTTTCAATGCTAATATTGAAATTACATTGATTATCACACAGCAATTTAATAATTCTTGATGGAATGCGTCTTCATGGCAATGTAATCATTCCGTTGTCTGTTGTTTGATTTCACTCGAATGTAACAATGTCTCGTTAAAGTAGTGATGTTAGAATTTCAGTACTCGTTCCGTATATTTTCATTATGAATTAAATTACCTATGAGGAAGAAAAGTTCATCCTTCTTCGATTGTGAAATATGTTCGTGAAATTTACACGGAAATATAAATATTCGAAATTGCAATGCGTTTAATTAAAAAACTACATAAACACGAAGATACGTGAATATACTAAAAAAGTAAATCTCCCGAATAATTAACGTATTTAATCACGATGTGCAAGGATATGATATTAAATAGCAGGATATTATAATATTGTATGAGCGATTTGATAATTTTCTCCAATGATATTTTATGTAATATACATATGTGAGCGTGGATTTTCATTCATAAATATTGGGACACACGTTGATTTCACGCGGGATTAACAAGCAATCTTAAATTAATTGAAATCAATTTAATCAAGGAAACTTGTTTATACTTCTCAAAATTCTGCTTCTTAACAGGTTATTTCTAATTACACAGAAAAATCTTATTGTTTAAATCAGGAAATTAACAAAAATATATTTATCATGTTTTCCTCCTGCGATCTTTACTTATGAACTTATGAACTTATTACTTATGAACTTGTAATATATAGTTAATTTTAATTATTATTAGTGATACGAACGTAAAGTCGATTATGAAACAAATATCAGTGACACGTTCGCAAGATACGTGCAAATGATGAAGGGACAGGTGTAATCGTTGTATTAATTGTGTAACGCGTTGTAACACTGGCAGTTGCACTGACGAAGTTTTGCCTCGATGTAACGGAGAGACGCGATAACGAACCACGTGTAATCGAGCGATCCTACTGAACGATGAGCTGAATACAATGAAATACCGTAGTAATTACTTGCTCGTTCCCTTCTGGCGATAGCTCGTCGCGTTTCTAATTTGGATTTCCTTTGCCCTTTGTCTGAACAAAGAAACACGTCTTTGCGCGTTTGTATGTGTGAACAATTAATTCACTGAAAGTACTCTCTTATTTCAATGGATGGAAATATCTGTTTCACTGCTCCTCAGATCCGTACGCTGAAGATTTAAAGCTGCCCAATGATTTCACTTTAGTCTCTGCTTGGATATCACGGTTGATGTACGTTTTGCTTTTCCATATTCCATTGCAGCTTATTAATTGTTTGATAGAATGCTTCAGGGTTTGAGACTCGAATTAAACGAGTTATTCAAATTCAAACGATTTGTCTATCTGAATCGAAACAAGTTGAAAATACTCTATCAAATTGAATTCGATTTTGAATTTAAAAATTTGTGTTCATACAATTGAAATGTTAGCCCGAAAGTACATTTAGTCGATTTATCGTTATTGATTATATGTAATTTTCAGGTTATTTTATTTTAAATCCCAGATATTATCTTAAACTGTTACTGAAGATTTAATTTTATTTTTTAAATAATTTCTCGCGTGATTTAAAAACGATAGATTGTTAATATATCGTTCTTCAACGTATGCAGAATAATTTCAACTTATTGTTACGATGACATTATTATCATTACGTGCGCAAATCTTGTCGGTGAAGATACAAATGATTGGTAATATTGTTGAATTGAAGGTTTTATACTCGCATAACGCATAGTCATAAAAAATCCAAGTCTGTCTGCCTACTCTAAAAAGAAAGGAGACGAAGTTCACTCTGGAGAGCGTAAAAATGTCAGAAAATGATAACGTAAATGGAATTGGAAAGTGACTGGCAAAAAATTTACAACCTAAAAAGCTTCAATCTATGCGTCTCACAGAAGTGCATAACAGGAAAACAAACCTGCACTTTGTCATTCGCCCTGGGGAGCTATTTTCTCGAGACACAATAAACAAAATCTTAGAATCTTACCATCCACTGAAGAAAGAAGGGAAAGAGGATAGAAACCGTATTCCTCGGATTCAGATAACTGGCAATTCAAATATTTACTTCCTACAAATTTTTATTAGATTCTAATAAAACCTACTCGCCGGCTCCTTAACTGGACAATCTTATAATTACAAAAGCGATGGCTACTAAGGATAAACCAATCTCAAATAATATATAATTTATTTTCGATAGAAATAAATCGAAGCATTATAATATAGGGGCGTTATAAGTAAAGAAACAACGATATTGTATACATGAAATTGGAAATTCAAATCACGAGTTAGTTTGTTTTCTCAATTAACAAAGCGTACCAAGTCGATTTTAGATACACGTCAGTTTCCATTGGATGGCCGCTTGGACTTACGTTACTCAAATTGAAGTGATTTCAAATAATGCGTGTACTAAATATTAGATACTGAGTATAATAATTTGATTTTATCATATTTACTTTCATCAATAAGTAAAATAAATTACAAACGGAAACAAACGTTTCTTCATTTCTCTCTACGTTTCTAGGAATAGATTTGCGCTAAGTAGTTTATTACTGCAACATCCCTCTATTATTATTTGTATCTTAGCTTTTGCATTTTCGCGTTATCACGGTATTTGAAAACCATTTCGAATGATCGACTCGTAGAAACCGGTTTCGGCGAAAGCCAAAATTTCATGTTATTCCAGACGGATGATTAATGGATTATCATTGTGTACAGTAGGAAATGTTTGAGCGTGGAACGAGCGTTCCAATGGCATCGCGAGTATGTTTCAGTTTTAGCAACGTTGCTGTCTCACAGAATTCCCGTGAATTACGAGTACTAGGTATTCTTAAAGCTTCTCACGTAATGAGAGTCTCCGGGATATAAGGAACGGAGAAGCTTCCAGGTTCGAAATTCATTAACGGAACCTACTCCTTGCTTTTGCAGTCTCCGTCTACCTTACCCTCGGCTTCTCCACTTGTCCTCTTTCACCCTTCACCTCCTATTCTCGTCTACCGCCCTTCCTGCCGCCTGGCTGTGTGCGAACCGTCGCACTTGTGCCGCTGGGATAATGGTATTTTTATAGGTTTACTTGTTTCTCACCCGGTAAGTGGACACAGTGATCGACCGCGCTAATTATTTTCAGGGATAATCCGGCCGATGGACGTTTTCTTTTCGTCGTTGTCGTTGAGAAAATAACGGGCTGCTTCCCTTGGATACATCGATTAATTTCGCCTGGAGCTACGATTCCACTCGACAATATGTTTTCATTCCGTGGCCCCCTTCGAAAATCGATCTATTATGAGTAGACTTCAGATATTTATGCATTTGTAAGAAATCCAAATGTGCAAAAATATATGAAATATATATGCCATTGACTAAATGTTTGCATTGCAAAAATATAAAATGATTAAATGTGCAAAAATATACAAAGTATTTATTATATCGGCAATAATATGCATATAACTAGTTTCACACTTTTGTCTGGGAATATGTCTATTTACGTACCCTACTTCTTCATGTCTCCATTTATACAGTAGATTACTCTTTCTTATTTAGACCTAAGAAACAGTCTATATTTTTTCATAATTTATGAAAATACTTTTTCGTGATTACATTTGAAAGCTCCTTCAAATAAATATTATTTTCAAGTACATCTATTTTAAGTATCTCCTATATATAAGTGTCGACACTACAGCGCCTCAGTAATTTATGTTACATATCTCGTTTTAATATCGGAATAAAAATTGTAACTATAGTCAGATGTAATTCAAAAATAAGTATTGTTATATAACAAGTACCTTGAACATAATATCGAAATTTCGCGCCACATCCTCGATACTAGTCGTAGAAAAGTACCAATAATGCAACTCGTTGAACTATGCGGTATTCGACACTAATATCTGAATCCTTGTAAATTGTAATTACATTCAGGATACAACTCAAATATTTCGCAAATGCCAGTAATACCGTATTCTTGAACATCGTATGCAAAGTTCGCGCAACATCAAAGAAACGGGAACTGTCCATGAAACACCACGAATTCCATTGTAAAGCCGAAACAAAACCAGCAATTCCTACCATCGTTGAATAATCAATAGCACGGCTGCCGGAAAATTTACATGGACGAAGGCGGTGATTTTGAATCTTGTTAAATTTAATTACTTCCAACAAAGGGGATACGGGGATGGGGTTATGAAGGGTGTCGGCGTAGAATCAAGCGACCGCTGGGTAAATAATTTTCTGCTACTTTTTCTCTCCTCGCAGCAGCAGCTAAGGGATGGTAGTTTTAACTAATTTTGAATAAAGTCTATTTCAACCGGAACGACGCTTAAAACGTTTCATTTTGTGCGTGAAAGAAATGCAACGGCAGGCAAATAAAAAGCGCAGCGTAAGGAAATTTAGTCTAATGGAAGCTTTCGAAGAGCTACCCGGGCTAGTAAGAGAAGATAAATAATACAGAAACGTAATGCAAATAGTAATGGAAAATAAATTATGATAATAATGTTGCAGAAATATAGTCTTCTTGCGGTTCGATACAATTTGAAAATTTTATGCAATAACTTGCATCTTTTCCCTTTATTACTGTATATTGAAGCAAAGAATGGGAGAGAAAAATGTATTTTTCTTTGTATATATAGTACTATTTGTACACATTCATTGGATTTTTATGAATAACTTGATTCATGGAAGCATAGAAGAAAATTATTATCCACGATACTTAATTTTATCAGTGAAGGATCCTGACTATATAAATGTATATGCTATATATGCAGGACAGTCCGCAAAGAATATTAAGAAGAAATTAGTTTTCACTCGTTTGTAGAGTATTATACAGCCAGCTAATGTTATTGCAACCCTTCATACGAAATTATTAGAATGAACCGGTGGAAACAAACTGATAGGCCCATAATTAATTAAAACTTGCGACGTAAAAGACTCGACCGGAGCATTTTATCTATTTCGCTTAACCCGTTGCATTTTCGCTGAAAATTATGAAGAGAATTTCCGAACTTTCGCCTGACAAAATTATTGACACACTACCGACGATAAATTATCGTTGGTTCGCCACTTTGTGTTCAATTCATCGTGATACGAGCAACTCAATTTAATTGAAATATATAACGTGCATATTTTCTTCGGAATATCGCGAAGCCGTGCCAAAATGTAATTAATGTAGTTAATGATTATGCGTATACATGTAATACTGACAACTTGAGTCGACATCGAATCCATGTATATAGTAAACAATAAATTATCGAACAGGGTAAACACAATATCCGAAAGGTTTGATCTGCCAAGTATTAGAAATTATTGTGAGAATTAGCAAGTGGCATTGTATAGATTTCTCTTTTATAATATTGCGATTTTATATCAAATAAATTAATCGGATAATCTGTAATTTACAAAAGTCACTTTATAAAAGATTATTTATTAAAAGATTTCATTTGTTATATCACTAAACTTCTTTCGTTTATATAAAGGAATCTACAGTGATTCACGAAAATATTGGAATATTTAAACTAGAAAACTTTTATGTCACGTAGGTAGAAAATTTTCATACCTCACTTTCTCGAAAACTTAATTTCGATCGACAAAATTTTACAGTTCATATTCTTTTTTCTGTAGAAGATATCATTTAATATACATTTGTATAATAATTTTGATTGTTCCCTGTCTATTTGGCAATGGAAGCAGAGGTACACAATTGGCATGAGAAAAGTTATACGTTTGACACTCGACAAACTGAACGGTTTTATAAAATTTCGCGTGATTGTTACTTGGAAAAATCGTTTTATACCCGCTACGATATCTTAGTACTATTTGATTGAAGGCGGTTAGAATTGGTGCCGAACGAAATGGTCCTATGAAAAGAGTTTCAACGAGAACTAGGAACTACGATTGATCCTCGAGATAGCTTCGATCTGGTTGCAGTTTGCTAGATACCTGACTCTTCGAAAGCTATTTTTCGATATCTATTGATGCATCTGCCTGGTTTTCGTGCGTCGATCTACTGCTTCTTCTAGTTCTCGCATTTCCTCGTTTATTTCGACTTTTCGTAGAACTACTTCTCTTACGTTTTTTTTCTATCCTTCTAAGGAGATTTATGATCGTTCCGTCGAAGCTATAACTCGCTCACGGTCTTCAATCGTTTCTCGTTCCACCATTAACGATTATTGAGAAATGATTTCTATGATTTGTGCAATAAGCTTATTATATTCTCTTTTGTTATGTATGACAACTTACGGAACACTTAATAGAATCGTAGATTATATTAGTTTTAGTTAAAAATACGTTTCGAGTGTTGTAATTAGCATTTTTCATTATTTCACATTTTTCTAGACGTAATTAAAGAATTGGAATTTTAATAGTACATTATAGTGCTAATATCACTTTACACCTTGCTTGTGTATTTTATGGTGTTTGCTGCCATCTTACACGTGTGTAATGTACACGTATAATTACGTATAATACATATATACACGTATATATACGTAATGTATATATATAAGTTATATATGTTAAATATTATGTATATATAAATATTATAAGTATTATAATGACAAAAGAAATCAAAATAATAATCTTCTTGACATACATAATGTTCTGACATTAATTCTACTGGAAAATTGTACAACATAGTAACGTCATTTACAAGATAATAAAAAAAAAATAGAATTTCGAATCGTGCGAAAGAATTTTGAGTATTCGATTTGAAATCTTGTTAATTTGTTGCGAAATTGGCAAAATTATGTAGTTATCAAACAGCAACGGAGTTATTTCGAATGAAAAATGTTGAGAGTGCAGCTTTCAGTTGAAAATATTGGATAACTGTTATATCCGATTTATTACTTCCCTCTGGTATTTGTACAATTAAATGTAAAAATGCACAACAGTTGTTACAGAAGTTCCTGTTGGATAGTACGGTGCGATTGTACCGTTAGTTTTAATTAAAGCACTTAATTGAAGAAAAAAAAGCACATTTCGAATGTTCAACACGTAACGCACTAACGTCACTTAGTTATGAAAGGAAAATCTAACGTTTACCAATTTACCCATCTGTTCTGTGCATTTCTCTAATATTTTATTATCTTCTGCATTATATCGTGATTCGTAAATCACATATCTTGTACAGAAACAAGACAATGACGGATAGAATATTCTATATGAAATGTTATTTAAATATAAAGCTTTAGAAATTACGTTTTTAATAAAATATCAAAAATTTTGCTTTTCTGTCGTATTCAGTTGGAAGAAATCTCGATAATGACTTTTAGAGACACACATTTTTCGCATTGATTTACTTTTTAAGTTTATTTTAGAATTTTCTACTGTTTTATTATTGCCAATATTATGCCAATCTCTTAACTTTATTCTCAAAATTATCCTTCTGTAACCAGAATTTCATTTGCTTACACGAAGAAATACGCGAATAAAGAATCGACTATAATGTTTTACTTTAACTTGAAATCTGACAAGCAATAGTTATCATATCAATGAATGATTAATAGTTATATATTTAGGAATAATTTACTATGTTTATACACTAGTGTATTAATAAAATAAGCAGTTAGTTTTATTTAGCGCTGCAACGGGTTCAATAAAGATATTCCTTAGTGCATATAAAGTATTCTATTTGTTCTAAAAATTTGGGATATGACTGCTTAAAAATAGGTGTTGTGTGTCATTTAAAACTAAGAGTTCACAAACTAGAAACACGTGATTAATATACATTTCATGTCTGCATAAAATCGGGGATGTGAAAGTTCGGTCAGAACGTATAGTAGATAGAAATACAATTTTCCAGGACGAACGGGATTAAGGTTTGCGATGGCTGCGATCGAAGAGATGGATACAGCCTTACTTGAAATTTCAATAAAAATTTTCATCAATCCACGATTTCCTCTTTTCCACGCTACATCTACAGGTATGTCGTTGGATTACGATTCAATCAGATCGATTTATCGAATTGTTACTCACTCAGTGGCTGCATTTGTTTCAAATCGTAAAAGGGATCGCGTTCATTTTCGAACATTTTAAATTATTATATTAATGAAATAATAATACAAATTATATCTAATCTGTTTAGAAACTTCTTATAAGATACTATAAAAAGTTTGATCATATTATATTTTCTTTCATATGAAAGCAAGTAAAAATGATTCAGGAATTTGTCAGTAGTTGCTTTACTCGATAATTTAATTTTCAAACTAAAAGTTTACAAACACCTATCGTTAAAACATTAAAAGAAAAAGAACCTATCATTAAAACATGAAAAGAAAAAGAACCTATCACATTATCTAAAAAGACTCATACTTTCAGCATATAATATAAGAACAAGATCCTATTTCTGTTTAATCCTTTCCAATTATAATTCTTCTTCAAAATAAAAGTAAAAATTCCTCTCTAACCATGTTATGCAAATTTCACATAAAGTTTCACATAATCTAAATTGCTGATAATTCTATGCGTAAGAATTGATTGTAATTAATCCAAATATAATATAAAAGACTTACTTAGCTCTCAAACCCCTTCGGTAAACAATGCACATAAACCAGCAACAACAATCTTTTTCATATTCAAATTCCTTCCTCTCTTCCCGTGTCCATTCAATCATCTTAAATAGACAGAGCAAATTCACCCAGCCACGAAATTCGGTTCAATCTGGGTACACGAAAGAATCGATCAAGACACGAGCCATTTTCCAACCTGCTCGTAAACTTTCCTTCGATCCGGTTGGTTAATTATGGAGAAAAAGCCATACCTCACACACAAGTGCATACCATTTTGAGTGATCTTGATACATGCTATCAAGAACAATATCCCGAGTGATGTCAATTATATATATAGTCGTCGCTTAACTTTAGTTAGCGAGATATATATCTTTTGGAGTTTGATGCGAGGAAGCATGTTTTAGAGTTTGGGTTATATCAAACTTTATTTAAATAATAAATAAGATATACAATTTTAATTTATATGCAATTTTATATTATGTTATTATAAGTATTTGTTGTGAAAATCGCAGCCATAATACTAATGGTCGTGTTCGACCATTCACGAACACATTGTCACTCATTCTGCGTGTACGTACTGACACACTAGAATACTAGCATCTTATTGTCAGTCCTTGTAACAGAGACCTCTGCATCTTAGGTTACTGTTTGGCCTTGTACGTTCATCTTTGTGTTTACCCTCTTTATCTGCAGATTCTTGTTTACGAATGGCACAATGGTTATGTGTTTTGAAAACAAGGCCTTGTTAGCAATCTCAAGGTACTAGAGACTGTAACAAAAAGAAGAATAAACATGTGCCTTGGTTTAACCAAAATGTAGCCACTAATATCCCTGGAAATTGATGCGACTTTAGGTAATAAAGCAATAACAACCTATCATTAACTTCCTCGCTGCCATTTAACTTCCACATCTCTTTGACTCTTGATCGTTGTTGTCTAACGTGCGTTCCAGATTTCCAGCAAGCGACAGCTCCCTCGAGGAACACAATATTTGACCGAACAGCCGCGAGAAACTGCGAAGTCCGCGCGTAAATCCGTGATACTCGCGCGTCCTTCCTCGCTGAAGGATGATAACCGGGTCCACGTTTAATACTCGGCGCACGTAGGGACACGTTAGGCCGAGGGAGGACGATGCAAAGCCTCGGAACATACCCGCTATAAAGTAGGTTCGCACTTTATCGAGCAAATTCGCACGTAGCGATGGACCAACTGCGGATTTCTAACGAGCCACGATCGTCGTTCGCGCGACCCTCTGACACTGCTAACTGTTGCAACTGCGAATCCACGGGTTCTCGTTTGCAAATGTCGAAACAGGGATTCGCTTTTGTCGTCGAAAGGGTTGACGGAGTTTGTGGTTTCGTCCGGAATTTTGAGTGGAAGGGTGGCTCTGTGTTGCTCCAACACGTGTAAATTAGCTGGATACTGTGAAAATTCCAGTTTTGATTATATTTTTACGAAGAAATATGTTTACAAGTTTGTATTTTTTAAATAAATCTCGTGAGAATATTTTATGTATGGTCCGATTATTCCCTAATTCTTTAACAGAATTTTGAGAAAATTCTTATTCTGTAAATTATATTCTATAAATTTATTTCTTATACTGTTCATCTTCTGCCTCAGATATGTACTTAAATGGTAGTTGAAAGATTAAACGATATGCATTAAAAGTGTCAACTGTTAGCTTTCAAATATTTGCCGAAGCTTCCCTAATTCGTATCTTTTACTGTAATTATTATAGGAAGTATAGAAACAAAGTCAATGCAAGGAAATTGAACTTCGTTAAAATTTGTATAAAATCTCAAAGCGATAAAAGTTGAAGTATGCCAGGCTAAAAGTAAACGACCTTTAAGAAATTCTAAAAATTCTTCCGAAACTTCGACTTCTGATTAATGCGGTTCTTTGATAACCTCGATTTTCTGACAAAGTAGTATAGGTATTTGAATAATAATATTTAAAAGCGCACGATAAGCTAACTACACGAATATAATAGATGTGCCAATTCCTTAAAGTTTAAAAAGTTTGCAGAATTTTCGAAAATGAAGTCTCCTTTGAGACCTAATCGTTTTGTTTTCAGTTGTATCATCTTTACTAGAATCATTTTCCTTATTATTCCAACTCAACTGAAAGTTCATTCAGAAGAAGCTAGAATGGTCTGAAATTATAATAGCAATTAAAGGTACGTCCTAAGCTATCAAATAAAGTACAAACACTATAAAAGATAAATGCAAACTCATTAGTAGCAAATTATTAAATAAGAAGAAATATTTTTAGAAAAATAGAATCCAATCGGATTCTAAAGTACTCTAACGTGAAAGAATATTTCTCACCGATACGAAACAATCACAGTAATCTAAACAAAATCCCCATACGCAGCAGCGTCACAAACAACTAACGAGATAACGTACGTTCACGTCGTACCGTCAAAGTTCTATCAAAGTCATTGTTCAGAAGGTGCTTATCACGAACTCGACTTAAATCACAGATCGTTAACGGCGGCAGAAATTGTGCAACGCGATTCTGCCACGTTTATTTTCAGGCGTGTGCTCATATCGCGCGCATAACGGATGGAAAAACCCAGCAGAAGAAGTCGCGTGTATTCTAGGAATAAGAAACAAGGGGAAACAGCGTTAAGCTTTGACCGGTGAACCACGGACTTGCGCGTTACTCTGCTTGAAAATTCTTCGAGTCCGTCTAACGATACACATGTAAACCGGTCGCCCGTAGCCACGCTCACGTTCACACTACCCCGCGTATGATCCCGTAATGAAGAAATGCAGAGAATATAGGGTCTGTGCTTCCAGTTTTCCAGCCACGTAGAGCCGTCGGCTCTCGTGCATGCGTGAATCTGACGATTCTCTCTTCGTTTCCTGTACCAATCTTGTGTACGCTTATGAAGCTTCCTTCTTCCTCCCTGACATCCACACGACCTGTTCGACTGTGCTGGTGTACGTACACAGACGTAAACATCGCCTGAAGAGTCGCTTCCTTCTCCAACAGTTCCGAGTCTGTTCGTCGACGTTTTCTCGGTCGTTCGCCTTCTAGACCAGCGACGGCTCAGGGAACGAAAGTACCAAGCTAGAAAGAAGAAAGAAAAAGAGGCAAAGAGAAAGGGTTTCCTACGACTGTGCTGTTTTAGAGTCAGCTCGGCACCCGTCTTCAACAAGCCGGCTATATGTGTGGAAGATTACCTTATTTGTTACGTCCTTCTAACAAACCACAAACATCTAGCCGTGAGAAGAGATGGCATGGCATCCGGTGAAAAGGATACTCTTGGGAGACTCCGGAGAGGTGGCAGGCAACTCAGCTCTCTGGATGAAACTGTTGGACAACTTACGCGAAATTTCGTTTCGATAAAATTGCAGCTACACGAGAAGTGACGTTACCACAGCGGACCAACCTTTTTGTCGGATCTTTTCAGGGAGTAACAACACATAAGGGACGGAAGATCATAAAGAAAGAGGCTGAGGCTATAAGGAAAAGGATAAAGGATCAGCGTTGCGTTATTCGACGCGTCAAAGTGAATCTCTTCTGTCTTGACCCCGGCCCGGGATCCCGGAACAATCGATTTGTCTCCAGAGATCTATCCAGGAAATGAAATTTCTGGCCTGTCGTGCTAAGACCCGTTCAAACGGTTCGTGCATACAGCTTATCGAGCCGATAAACTTGATTTCCAACCCCTTTAACTTCGCATTGTCCACTTCTCTCAAGATGCCCGCAAACAATTATGCGATCTCCGTCGTTGGGAACTATTTCGTTTATTTAGTGATTGTCATCGGGTTAAACGGGATTGAATGATTGAAAAATATTAATTAATTAAATTCGATTTTCATCCTTGATGATAATTTATATAGCATATTTAACTATATAACTGAGCACTACACTTGATACGTTTCTGTCTTAATAAAATCCAACGCTAATTTTGTCAAAAATTTCGATAGGTTTTTAGTAAAGTAAGTAATTTCAAATACAAAAGGTGTGTAACCATCGATCGTTTTGAGTAGTTTAGTGCTTAGAATGTTAATTCTAATACTGAACTATATTTATTTTCACGTATTATAATTTTATGGAATAAATTTATAAACGTACATTTACATCACATATTACAATTAAAAGAAATATTTCATTTTAATTTTAATAATCGGTTATTTCTACTTGCGATTATCCTATCGCTTCGGTTACGCTTATAGAAAGTGGCTGGAACAGTTGCAACCCGTTGATTCATGATCGCTGATAATGTTTATAGGTCGCACCCTCTGTATTCAAAGAGATCGTGTGACTGCGATTGCAGCCGGAACAATACAATCTAGTCCACGAAGACAAGGATTTCGACGACAATTTCAATAACCAAATTTGACCAACCTGTCATCTTTGTCTATTATATTAATGATGAGGTTATATTAACCAGCACAATACAGATTTCGCTTATAGGTCGAGATAGCATGCTTTGAGAAGGTTACGTTCTTGCGATACAAACGTACACGTCGAACAGGTACCGAGGTCAAGTTAAAGGCATTTGCTCCTGTAAATATTGATAATGCTGCGGTTAACTATGGCAGACTATCTAGAGGGGACTTAGCTATCGGCTGCATCGCATTCTTGCTTAAGACATTAAACGAGGTATAAATTGTGAATGTCTATAATGTCCGCTATATACAATACTCTATATACATGTATATAGTGATTTACTTGTAATTAGATGGAAACATTTTATGGATGTATTGTGTGTTATAGAAAATACTCTGAAATTTCATTAATATAGTAACGAGACGTTAATGTGTTATTCATTAATTTCATTGGCACTGTATGGAGACTGTAAAGCTTAAAACAAATTCTACTGCCAATGTTAATATGAAACTATATCTGCAGTAAATATCTTATATAATCCCTATAAAGATTTCCGGGTAGATTCCACTTGTTTTTCTTATCTAACAAGTGAATCAAGATCCACTTGAACTAGCTATCCTCTGGAGTCTACTTACTTAGTCGAGTTAAATCCGGAGGGAGACAGAAATTTCACACTACCAGTTAATTATGCGCATATCATGTATCCGCATTTATTGCTTGCATTATCGAATTATTAGTGCCACTTATATGCCATTTGTTCCTCTGTTTCCTAACGTCGTGTTATAAAATTTTCAATCGTTCGCTCTGTACTTTATTCTTACATTTTTCTGCATTTTGCTATCATATAAACGTTTGTGTATATAGCAGAAATGAAGAATATTTCCAATTTCATCTGAGCTCTCTTTTGTTTCTACGAATTTAGAAGATACCCAACTAAACAGTTCCAAAGAATGCGCGCGTCTAATTTTCAAATTACACTCCATTGCCATTAACAAGATTAAAATGCTCTTAGTACGCAGCTCGACTAGCTCTGTACCGTAACCGAAACGTGAAATTTCCAGAAAAATAGCACATACTGCTTAACGTTATAATGACACTACACGATGTATCCTGTGTGCGACGTTTACAGTAAAGAAGGCTGAACGAGACCGTGTGATTACACGCGCGCATGCACAAACTATATTTGGAAAAGATCGTGCGGTAATCCAGCTGAACGTTTAATCACGTTAATGGACAAAAAGCGTTATCGGAGGCATGCAAAGCAGTCTAGTGTCTGAAGCTACGCTTCCGGTTTATCGTGCGACGTCTGTCTGTCACGCGACAAAATGTACAACGAACGGTTCGCAGTTGCGTGTCGCGCGAATTTAAGGTGTACTTACCTCATTAAGACACCCCGATTCCACCCTCTGCACGCATTACATTAATTAAAGTTGTATCAAGTTAATTGCGTTTTGGCGTCTTGTGTCACCTACCCCCTGTTATACCGAGAACGAACATAATCATTTCGCTATCATACCATCGCGGCCCTGTTAATTACTTTACTTTTATCGCGCTGGTATCGGCGCGGATTCTACGCGCGTTCAATTATTTTCTTTCTATCGAACAAAGCGATGTAATCTGACACGAGCCAGTACAGATACGCTATCTCCTACTGATACAGCACGTTATTCCGTGATAATGGAACACAGATAGTGTAACAAAGCTTAAGCAACCCTGATTAACTCACTTCACCTATTCGATCCGCCAAGTGGATATCCAAGCCAAACGATACTTAACACTGGTATAACGTATCAAACAATACTACGCGAATCAAGTGGATATTCCTAATTTCAATTTAACACCCAAGTTTCTTGGAAACGAGATTATTCAGATTTATTGGTGATGAAAAATTGTGTACTGTTTGTGTAAAATTTAGTATATTGAGCATCTTTATATCGCAACGTTCTAATTCGATCTTCTTCCTTAGCCACATTTTTTATTTTATAATATTGTTACGTAACTATCGTACATGCATATATAATATGGAATATTATTATATAAGCATGCACGATGTTACGGAAATTATTAACTAGTTTCTCTACTTAATCAATATTCATAATCAATGTACCTCCGGTAAAGTTAAATTTAAAGCTTAGTTTTTGGTCCGCTTTTGATGTTCCACACTGTAACTGTCAAATACACGCAACAATATGTATGTTCACACGTTCATAGGTTTCTAGAACTTTACAGAGGGTGTCCATTTTCACGTCACTCATACGTTCGTTTTTATATTTTGACATGCATTGTATGCTGCTGACTATCTTTTTGAAGAGTTGCGGTCATCAACAACAAGAGTTCGCCAATGAAACGCAGTGAGACATCTCGTATCAAATGTTAAATATATATTCTCATAAATTTTTCAAAAATCTATGTTATTCTTTTTAGTTCCGCACAAACGATATTCCTATAATATAAACGCAAATACCGATATATGCTCTCATGGAAAGCAAATGCTTTCTCCAAATAAAAGCTACTTGAATATTCCTTACATCCATTTATTCATGGCAATTCTTATAGCGCTCGCGAATTTTCTGAGTTTTCTGATTTATTTCTATTTTGATGTCTCTATATAACCAACACTTTTAAAACTTCAACACGTGCTTAACACCAAAACTATCAAACTTTAATTTCTAAGTATATCTAAGATACTAGTTAATTAGTATCAGGATCACTGAGATTTTAGAAAGCAATCCCATGTTTTTATCTGACTGAAACTCAATATATAGAGTCTGTATTTGGAAGAAGAAAAAGCTAAAACCCGCCAGTTCGATAATTCCAGTATCAATCTAATTATAATATATTTACGATCTGTAAATAATGCGATTTTATTTGCCAATTAATCGGTTCGACGAGCCCTATGGAATTCTTAAAATTCGTGACGAACGAAACACGGAAATAAATCACGGCGCACGTTTCGAATCCTTTTCATCAGACACCGCTAAACTCAAAGAGACTCCGGATCGTTTCATAGTACACCGGGGAATAATGGAAAGGAGAAGAAAGGGAAATAGAGAGAGAGAGAGAGAGAGAGAGAGAGAGAGCTGCAGGCTAGGTGGGACAAAGAAAGCGCAAGGGAAGGATGTGAGACAGAGAGAACGTCTTCATTGCCGCGGCAAAGTCGACTTCTCAAAGTGCTTGGAGAAAATCTTGGAAGCAAATCACCCACATCACGAGAAGTAAGTTTCAGACTGAACCGTAGCTACTCCTCTTCCCAGTCAGTATAACGCTCTAATGTCCATTATTAAGTTAACCGATCCGCGTTATTGTTCACCCCTTGACTCTCCTAATACCCACTTATCCAGCTCGAAGGGGCGAGTCTTCGTGGTGCCTTTGCTTTCAGGCGAACTCTCCATGGTGAACCTTTCTCAAGAGAGAGAGAGAGAGAGAGAGAGAAGGAGAGAGGGAGAGGGAGAGAGAGAGAGAGAGGGAAAGAGCTTACAACGCCAAGAGAATAGAAACTGGGACACACAGGTGATCCCCCGGTGGTTTCCCTTGATTTTCCACGGGAACACGCGCCCAGTCTCTCCACCACCGGGCGTACGAATTACGAAATTACTGCCGTATCAGCGAAACTGTTCCACAGGAATGCCGTGTAAAGCTCTTTGCGTGTCCTTTTCCACACTTGGTCTATACGTGGATCCTTCAGACCGATCTCCACACGCTGATAACCGTTCGATCCGCAAGTATCGAAGCGTGCCACCGTAGTTTAACATCAACGGGAATGGCGCCGAGACTGTCTCAAACTATTCTAACTATCTCTCGAGCGAATTTTCAAGATTCTCGCAAACAAGCTAGTGGTCTTCGCAATTCCTGATGCTCGACTATCGGGAACATCATCGACGATCGGGTATGGGATAGAGACAGAAAGAATTCGAGAATGGACATTCTTCGGAATCATACTTATGATCTTTTTGTAAGGGATGATGTAGGGGATTGTCTTGATTTTATTGACAATTTTTGTACATAATTTTTTAGTGTTCGCAATATGGACTTGTGGGAATAAAACTGAGGATAGAAAAGAAATGATGCGCATGAAATTCTGCGTTCGGCAAGCAAAAACGTAAATCCACATGACCCATATTTCAAGTATTAAGCACACGCAATTATCTGCTTTTTGTTTTATTGGTAACAATGGATACATACTGGCAGTTTTTAGCAAAATGTATGTAGCTTGAATTATATGTAACCGACCGTGTCTTTAGATTTATTAATGGATTTATGAATTGATATACACAAGTTAGAATAAAAATTAAAAATCTATTTATCTAATTAAGATTCACGATTTATTTCTCTTTACGATGAAAGCGATAAATTTAGCTACAGCCTAAAATTAATTCCAAAATTGAAGTCAGTTAAATGCCCGAACTTGTTAGAACTTCGTGGTTTTGGAACTCATTCTCTCTCTCTCTCTCTCTCTCTGTATTAAACTAAAATCCTTAGATGTTATTGAACTTGTGGACTTACAAGAGACTTCAGGGTTCTAAACTTATCGAATATATTCTACTTCCTTATTCTCTGCACTGTTGTGTCCTACAAGTTTGTCATTCAATAAATCTTACTACCATCGCGAATAATGGCACTACTTGTCATAGATATTCAGTATTGTTAAGCTGGAAGAAATTTCATTTAAAAAGAATATCAGTTATGAAAAAATTATATTCAATTATAATCATAATACTTTTACCATCAAGTAAAGTATCATGTTCGCTATTTAAGTACAAAATATGCATTTATATCGTTTTACATTCTAGTGTAAATGATGCTATGTATCTGTAAGAATATTCGCAAAGAAATGAAAGCACACATTTTATCTCAATAGGATTAAAATATGAAATAGTACATTACAAAAGGTTAGCTCTGTGAAATGTACATAAACGAAGAATATTCTGGCGATGAGAAGTTTAATGAATCAAACAAATAAATTAATAATTTTTAATTAATTTTTAATCAATAAAATAATTATTCAAATAGGAATGTTTCATAGTTCTTTGACAATATTCAGGCGATCTTTGTCACTGGTATCCGATGTAATGCCTCCTATGCATAGAATTAAGTATACACTACCAAACTCTTTGAAACCGCGTGTTCCATGAAATTTACAACATTAGAGGATGATCATCTTGAAATTCTGTAATCTTAAAAAAACCCGTTAATAAAATCTGTATGAAAGTAAAAGATATTATCGCTGATATTGGTAGAACGAATTTCGAATTAATAGTAAAATCAGCAGGTAATTCAATATATGTATATATAGATACCAAGTTGTTGACCTGTGTATATATTTAAAGTTTTATTTCAGAATAAAATATATCACACTGCGACCTAATACACTAATGCATCGTTGTAACTGTCTATTCTTTTTCAGAAGGCGTACAACTTCTTCGTGAGGATCGGTGAATCGCGATACACAACCGAAATAGCCGACGGTGTTTTAAAAGCCATCCGCTACACGTGTAGAGACGTTTGGGTTAGGCTGTCCGCACCATTCTTGCTGTATCTTTTCATCGTACGTGCCAATAGGTAAACTCTGTCTTTCTCTTTTTATTCTTCATCCTGTTCCCACCAAGTACATACATATATACGATTTCAGAGTATACCACCTCCGCTGGATTTTACGGTTCGGGTTTTATGGTTATATTTATTACGTCGGGCTTCTACGAGGCTCGAGGAACGTTTTCCCTGGGAGCGATTGCGACGTAAGTAGTCTATAAACCAATTCTCAATGAGCGAAGAAAACCCTTGTATACCAACACGGTTATGTTTGTACTTTCACCAACCGCTAGATGCGTTCAAATGTATATATATATAATTGCATATGTATAGTTTCATTCGTAAGTATCACGACATATTTTGACTTTATAGAAAGTGTGATAGTTGGTTTAGGTTATCAATTTCAACGATTAATCAATCAGAATTTTGCTTTCATGTAGGATAACGATCTAAGAATTTTTTCATTTTTAAACACGATAATTTAAGAATTACTTGTTTGTCTCTCACAATCTCTTACGCTAAATCTCATTGAGAAAGTGTTGAACGAATTAGAAACAGAATTTATGTACATAAAATCAGAGACAAATGTGGACATTTATGAATGAAGCTGTATCTATAGATAACTGTACAAGTACATTGTCGTTTATAAATTTTGAGACATCTATGCCCTACAGAACTTGATGAACGATCCGGACTACCCATGATATAATTAAAAAGCACAGATTCTTATATTCATATCGTTTATCAATATCATATCAATATCGTTTCCACTCACACGAAATCGAATATAAAACCTCGTTTCACGTATTCGTTACTCACTATTTCTACGACATAACAACACAGCGATCTTCAGACGACAACGATAAATTCAACTCCGACTCTCTCAACTCTCGTTACAATGCTTTCCATGCTCACTTTTTTCCAAAACGCTCACAACACTCTTTGACAACGTCAACATATCTTGACAACGCTAATAAACAATTCTTTCCTTGATGTCACACTATCCCACATTCATGATAATGATATAAAATATACTCAACTCGGATGTCTTCCATTAGGACTAATTGTTCATTCCTTTCAGTTACTTTTATTTATACTGATTGCTATTAACTGTTGTTTTCTATTATCTGTACCACATGGTTGTCTGAGTTAAGATGAGAGTGGTGAAAATTAGATCGAAGAATGTTACTGAAAGTACATTTATTTGATATATTGGCAATAGTTTGGACGCGTCCAAATACTTATAAACGAGGGTGTATAATGCGTGTGATTGCGCACGCGCGAAAGCAACTACAGACGATGTCACTTCGGGACGTAAAATAATTGTATCGTAACATCGCAACATCGCAACGACGGCTCTTTTAATATCGATTTGGTGATACAGTAACCACAGGTTGCCGAGTCGAATCGCAAATCCTGCGTATGTCGATCGATTCTCGTCAACCTGTATCCTACCGGTCATTTGTGCTTTCACGAGCGCCGCGGCCGAGTTTACACGACCCCTGGGAGTCTTTCAAACAGGCACTGTGCATTCGGAACCGCGGCAGGGATCTTTCAGTGCCATGTATATCCGGGTCATTTGTATGCATGCGTCACCATTTGCTTCGTTATACGAAGCCTACAGTGCCTCTCAAATAAGTCTTCGTCTAATGTTTACCATTTCTGCGGATACCTATAGCGAAGTGGTTATATTTTGAGCTTAAATTCTCCGAGATGTACCGCTGCGAATGTTAAATTTGACTTTGATCATGACTTTTGATGGAAATAGGCAATTGCTGGAAGTATCTTCTTCATTTACTCAGAGCCAATGTTACGTTAATTGAACGTTTTATTTGAAAAAAGATTTTTTTTTAATCAATACACTGTAATTTATTTATGCTTTTTAAGGTTGTTACAATAAGAGTGTGAATCTCAAGGATTTGTGTAATATTTTTCTTGGCCATTACTTTCACTTAGTTGAGGATATAAATCCATCAATTTTCGTTCCATCTTCATAAATAAATCTTAAGGATATAATCAATTTAACCCAGATGAACGACTAGATGTAAATGATTACACAAAATAATTATGATATTTTCGTAAAAAAATTTAATAATTGAGAATATACGAGTCGTGTAATAGAAAGTGCTGCTTCTGACTATTAATGTACCATTGATCTGTACACTTCATATATTTTACTGTTATAATATATATACATATTTATACAATTCACATATTGTTATTACGAATCGATACACTTTACATAGATATCCTCTTTTAAATACATCAGTCCTAGAAGATATTAGAGATATTTTAACAACTGTAATTTATTGTTAGGTTTACTGTTGAAACTGATTTTCCCACTATATTTTGTAATATAATATACAAAATAATGGTCATAACGAAGCAATTGGCACGAGTTTGCGGACAAGCTGGATCATTTGAAAAACACAAACGGGCAATCAAGGAATGCGATAAAGCGGCTTACTGACGAACGAGTCGTTCCACGATCACGAGCACATTTCTTTCTGCTTGAATCGTCGTCCTTTCTAAGGTGCATATAACGAAACGGTCGAGCAATGGGCCGTTGGAACAATGGTAAGACCAAAAGAGCAGGGAATTTCAAACGATAAGCGTTTCCACGCACAGCGAACCGTTTTACGTTCGTTTCTATGGACTCCCGGTTTTACGGTGCACTCGGTCTTTGGGAATGATCGCACGGCGAAATTTCTTTTGATATTTAGTGTGCACGGAACCGTACCAAGACCAGCTACGTGTGTTTAATAAAACGAATATTCCTCGAGGCTTTATTGACAAACGAATTTCGTCAGTCCACCATGAAGAATTCTATTCAAGATTCTGTTCACGGTGAATCCTGTAAATCCGACGAAGCCGGAAGAAACATCTATCTGTACCGCGGATTCTGCTTACATTTATTCTTCAAAAGTATCCCGATACGCTGTTAAAACAATAAGATTCTCTGTGAATCTTAAAAATGATCTGAAAGAAGATGATTCTTTCGAAAGGAATCAAATTGTGCTTTAAATATTTTTCATGTAATTAGAAAGAAACATGCAAGTCGTAAAGAATATTTTACAGGAACGCAATTAAGTTTGACCTACCGAAACAAGGCGAAGCATTTTCGATTTTCTTATTCCACTTAATGATATCTCTTGCTCCTTATTCCTGATATAATAATATCTGTAATTATTCAGCCTCTGCAAGTGTATTCATTTTAAACACGAAAATGTCAGTATTGTTTCGATGCTTCAACGTTTTCCCTAACAATCACTCTTGACATATTTCTACGTGGAACTGAAATTACTCGAACTTCGTAATACGGTATCGCGTCGCATCAGTTGACGATACGTAAAATCGTCTCGAAAGGGAAGTTGTTTTCAACGAGCGCTACGTCGCATTTTCAATCGGTCTTTCAACCAGCAGCAGCAGTAATTACCTCGACGGATATCGAATCGCTAAATAGTGGTCGTTATTCGAAAGACATCCTACCACTATTAGCTCATTCAGCCCTCGGGAACATACTCGTCTAGTTTCCACTCGGTCGAGTCTTCGTCCCATGGTTCAAAGGGATCGCATCATTAACCAACAAGTTTTCATCTTTATCACTCTTTAAGATGATCGCCTTCGTTGCGCAACTTCTCCGTCGAGGACTCTCGTAACGGTGGCCAAGAAGACGAAGGCGACCGATCGTTACATGTAACTGCGAAGACACTCTCGAGTGAGTGGAAAGAAAGTTCGCAAGGTAAGGTCGAGGAGGCCTCTCTTTCAACGAAAGGATCTCCTTTAGTAAACAGGCAACCCGATCGTTCGTATTCGTTACCGCGTCGGTATGAGGACAGACCGGTCTCAGGAACTGGGACAGGGTGTAACTGCTTTTTAAGATTTTCCGCGGCTTAACCATCTTTACGTTTCTACGAGTTTTATGTGGCTCTCCGTAAGGGACATCGATAAAATTGGAAATCGTGGGCGAGCGTCTTCTGTAGCAGAGTTTTGAAAAGTTTCAGAAGAGGAATCGACTTTTTTAATAGTTGATGGATGATAGCATTAAGGTAGAGTTTTTAGCGATAACTTTGATTTTTGGCATTAGCGTGGACAAAACGCAATCACGACGTTAGGTTGAGGTGAATATGAAATCCTCGATTGTAAAAATTAGTCGTACGATAAAATTTCTTTTTCATAAAACAAATACCAGAAGACGAAAAAATTAATAGCTACTCATATTCGTATTCGTGTTTAAGTGGTTAAATACGTGATAATAATGTCATGATGAATAAATTTGAACAAAGTTAGGACAATTATAGTCTACTGAATGATATCTTTTGCTCTATTAACGATATTGACATTCTCTTTCTTGATCTCATTACGAATATTTTTATCACCAGTCTTTTAAAATTTGTACATACTTGACTTATTATCTGCTATTGAATATTATATTGGAATATTTTCTATTTTCGGATTTATCGTCTTTTTTTTTACAGATATTTGGAGTAATATGCAAATTACTTGGTTGAAGATATCCTGAATTATAGCCAAGGTAGGTTCTACTTACGTTGAATTAGCATAAATATAATCGAAGTCAAATAGGTCAAGATTACATTGAATCGGTTAAGTCAGTCAGATTAGTTTAACAAATTGACCAAAGTAACGTAGCAGTATGGAAAGTAGAGCAAACTACGGCGATTTAACCAAAGAAAGTTGAATATCAAGCTCGTGAACAGAACAACTTTCGACCGATAAACAGAAACCTTCAACTATTTGGAGAATGTTGCTGTATTTTCGTGTACAAATGTTCCTTCCTCGAGATAACGATCCCTTATTGTAACAGCACAACCTATTCATATTTTGAACTGCAGTAAATTTCTTTAGAAATACGTTTTGCAATTAATACACAGTTACCAGTTATTCAGATAAACGATGATAAAACTAAATTTATATGCGATAATTATTATGAAATCCTTTAAACTTATACTATGATATACGAAAAATATCTGGTGTATAAATATAATTAAAAAGAAAAAGAGCTTATGGATCTGACAAATGTTAACATTTTCTAATCAAATAATGGAATCATTATAAGACTCCTGTTTATTTCTCAAACCATAAATTTCAACGTAATTACTATTAAACAAGTAGATTTAGTACTTCTAACGTAATTTACCCAATTCACTGCTTCGTCTTACGAAGTTTTCTTGCAGAAATCTCTGCAATCGTAATGTTACAAGTTCAGTATTTACACGATACCAAATAAGATGTTTCGAGTTGTGATTCGTTATAAGCATCCACGTTCTCAGTACCGTGGTAATCAACGTTTTTCCTAGAAACTTCGTGCGATACTAAAACTTTAACTAATTCCTAGAAGCCACAGCTTGGTTGTAGACTTTACAAGTATATCCGAAAATTTGTTACTGGCACCTTACCACCGATTTCAGTTAAAGCGCGAAGATCGCGATAGTATGGCAGGCAAAACTCATAGACGCTGGGTATGTGTGTATGTATGTGTGTATCTCGTTACTTGGGTCCGCAACCTCTGCGCACAGTTATCCGTCATTCCCTTATCTGCGTGAACGTTTTATGCCGCATAAAATAGTCGTGAAAATTGTCCGTGGATTCCTTTTCTGATTTACTAGCCGGCATCGATTCTCGATTCAATTCGAAAATCGTGTTACCACGAAAGCGATAACAGGTAACCGCGTTTCCAGACATGCTGCCTTCTCTTCTGGCCGACGCGATAAACGCGCCGTGCAACCGGCCTGGATAGCTGCTGCTACATCTAATCGAGTCTTTGCCTAAATGTATGCAGTAACCGAGTAACGCCAAACTTTAAATCGATATCTGGAATTCGTCTAGCCAAGAGAGGAAACCGGCACAACGGCTTCTCCTTCTCTTTCGTCTCTGTCTGTTTGTCTGTCTGCTTGTCTGTCTGTCTGTCTGTCTGTCTGCCTGCTTGCCTGTCTCTCTCTTTCATCATCTCGTCCTCCCTTTCACGCCTACCGAGTTACCCACCACTAAGCGTACTGGAGGGTGCAAATGGTACATCCATTACTTCCCGCAGTCTAATGGCTGGAATTTATTAGGCGATAAGTTACTCCGCGCTACCTGCCTTACTTGCCGAGTTCCAAGACTCTATCCGGCCGGAAGTCAAGAGGGACACATTTTCAGGCTGTTTCTCCATCCCCTAAGATCCGTCACCTTTCTCCGCTCTCCTCTACCACCCTGTCCCTCCCCATTTTGAAGAGACGCGGCTCACCGCAATGACGCGAAGCGTGATTCCTTGGGATCACACTCTTTAATCCGTGACGAGGGATGGGAGAGACATAGAGAGAGATAGATAGATAGATAGGTAGATAGAGAGAGAGAGAGAGAGAGAGAGATTCACGGCCAGTAGGGCGAATTAGGAGGGTCGTAATTCATGCTGACGTATTTTCAACGCGGATAACTCGAGTGGTTTGGCCGAAAAGGGTTGACTCGCCCCCACTCGTCTTATTTTTATCGTGGCCGTTAAGGACTCGTCACTGCTGGGATATTCTGGCTAGAATTTCACGCTGAAAATACGAAAGTGGAAACTAAAAATAATGGACTTTTCTCTATAAGCAATATGCGTTAGACATCTTCTATCTTTATAAAACGTTAAAATGTCGCAGCAAACGCGGCCTGGCCGTATTTCAGCCAACGCTAAATGCATCCTAAACGTTTATTGCATGCACGCGTATGGTCGAGTGTACTTTATGGGACAGGCTTATACGTCATGGTATATTGTGTTTCACTTGGGCGTTACTCGTTGAGTGATAATTCAGTGAATTCTTAATTGTTGCATCGTTAGTTACGCTTTCGAAACGGATTTTTCTTTTTTTTAACGCTGAGTGCTGTAATGCGATTGTATGGACTGATACGTTAAATATGCGTACATATTGGCATATTTATGAATCACATATTCAAATTTGAAGAAAAAAAGTTGACAACTTTTAAGATGAGATATACATGCATCGCATCGATATCAGTTTTCTGTTACACAGAAACCGGATTTACTAATATTATTTCTTGTAGGTTTCTCAATTTTATAGTCTAGATGCGTAATCAATGTTGAGTTTCTCGGAAAACAAATGATTTATTTCCATGAGTTCATATGTTGCACGGACAATCGAACATCGATAATCGCAAATTCCATAAGTTTGTAAAAATAACTGTAACATCGTTATCTTTTCCTACTTTTTGATTGATGAACTTGACCAACTATATTAAACATCTTGAACATATATAAAACAAATTAAAACTTCCCGTACCAAGAGGATTTGCATTTTTATGCAAAACGGATAATAATTATGGAGCAAGACTAAGCAGCAGTCATTATTATGCAACAGTATTAAACATCAATAAACACATATCGATATAAACGTATGTACGTTTGTACAGCTGCAAAGAGTGCCGCAAATCATGATCTCTCGAAATCATCGCAGTCACGATATACCAACGCGATCGACGCAAATAAATGCCGATGAATCAGCTAAAGATTTATCGAGCGTCTAGTCACGTCTATTCGCAAGAGTACCAGAAGCTACGGACAGATTGATAGAGCGTGATCTTCACCAACAGGGTTCACTCTTAAGCGTGGACTCACGACTCACTTTGTACGATTCTGCTTCGAACGTCCGACAGAGAAGTATTACGACGCGGAACCAGTCGGTGTTGGCAGATCGCACCGTAATTTCACCCTCACGTGCTGGAATCTGGAGCTTCGATTTGTCATTCGGCGCGACTCGCGGCCCATTTGTCAGCCGATGATTCAAGCGACGAGTAGTTACGCGGCCGTTTTCCGTCGCGCGATAACAACGCGACCTGGACCGGCCGCATTACAGGCCGACTATTCGATGTTACAATGATTTCATTGTTATAATTGGTCGCCTTGTATGCAAAATCGATAAACTTTCAATTTTGAGACTACGCCGACAGATTTACTGTCCGGCGCTGTAGAATCGTCTATTTTGTTGCTGATAACCAATAACGCAGACGCCGGATTCGATTCGAATTCAAACAAGTTTGACACATACTATGGGCGAACACAGGCGTTTTTAAATGGACGATGTTCTCTTCGTGGTCTCCCTAACATGCCGGTACACGTGAATTTCGCATACGGCATTATTTGGGTCTTAACGGGGACAGCTGGATGAATTAGATCCGGGTTGACTAGAATAGGGAGGTTGCCTAGTTTAAAGTGGATTAATTATGAATAATTGTGTTCTGGATTAGGCAGCTTTAGGGTGTAGACGACTTGGACTTGTATGGTACCGTATACATAACACGCGTAATTGTTTGGAGAATCTTATGTTTACTGTGAAAAAATTGTATTTTTTCATATGTAAAATATGATTGTTCATCCATTGGAAATAGCATATATATGTAAGTTGTTTAGAGGAAATTGATTTTTACATTTTTAATTCTACTGGTAGAATATGTTCACTCAGATATATTATTTTGGATAGGAAACGCGAGCTCGTTTCAGTGTAAGTTACTTCATATATATTTCTGGCTGTCGTAATAAATTATCGGAAAAGATAACTATCCTATGTCTAGAAGAAGCCCATATGTTAGAACACGTCAAACAGATGAGTTTCAAGCTGTAGTCGTTCGTATTTTTATTTATATCGCTAGTCATCCTCGTCACATACCTTTCGACATATAATTCTTCACAATTAATAACCATTTACCGACTTTAAGCTTTTACTTTGTGAAACCACTTTTATTTTCTTTAAACCACTTTCCACCTATACATAATTTTCATGTTTTAACAATCTTTAGATACAATTTCTTCGAACAAGTAACACATATACAACAGTCTAATCACGAAACTCAAGTACAATCAAGAAATAAAAGAATCCAAATTAAAATACTTCCAAACCAAAAATCACGAAACGACATAAATTGTTATAGCGAAGCATGGAAATGGAAAAAGGTACGAGCAACAACGATCTATTAAGCGGTCGTGTTAGCGTTCCGTCGGCGTTTAAAACATATACAGCATGTAGAGGAGGGTTGGTTTAATGACGTCGCCGAATGTTAATTATACGTTATACCACGAATCGTTATTCCCGCTGAAAACACAGTCCTCGACCATTGAACAGTGTCGATGTACACGCGATCGGTGCTTGTGTGCGAAGGTTTCCCTGGTTTTTAGCCCAGTCTCGATACGGGTGCGTGACTCCGCGGCCCCTTGCTCTCACCCTATTCGCTGATAGTTGCATTGTAAACATTGTGGCTAACCAGAGTACCTCAAAAGGGTTTTAAAAGTCCCGGAAATTCGGGCTACAGCTGATTCGGAAGCTGGTATTTACTGTTACTCATGAACCTATCTGGCCACCACCGGGCTACGATTGTTTGCACGTTCCTCCGCTATTCACTCTTCGCGGCCACACGCTTCCACGCGTTCGCGTGCGTCGATTCGTTGGTTAATTATGTTTATGGGCGATCGTAAGGTGTGCCTGACGCGGCTTCGCGTCTGGTTTACGTGCTGTAACCACGTTAAGGCTCGTGGGTGGGTCGTCAGTCTTTTGTTGCGGTTGCGAATTATTGGCTATTTTATTTACAGCCGGTTTCAGGTTATAATGCCTTGCCGTGGGCTCTTCGTGGCGATGGTACCAGCGATTATTCGAAAATTTTGTTTACGCTTCGTTTACTTTACGGAATGGTGTGGGAGTATGGGAGTGGAATGGATTTGTGTTTCGAATATTTGCGTTACGAAGCGGTCGAAAGCCTTAGGCCACGTCTTATCTTTAAAATTATTTAACTTAAGTTGTCAGTATATTCTATGAGTACAGATGAGAAAAATATGATACACAAAACTAAATTATTTGAAGCATGTATCTATGATTTTTACACTTACGCTAAACACATAATCTTTATTTATGAACGTATAGTACGTGATACCTGGTGACCGATTAGCAATATCACGTTAAATATTGAATATTAATATTTTTGAAATTTTATTTCTTCTGATACTTAAGAATAAATTAATTATAAAGGAAGTTTTTATTTCATTTGTTCAAAATATGAGTCTCGAACGAGAGTTATTCACTATGTTTTCGCAATAGCGAATTGATGGGATATGAAAGTAGGAATTTTCAGAGCTTAAACTACGAACTAGTTATAACAGTTTCATGCTCTAATGATGTTATCAAGTGACTTTCACCATTAACTAGCAGCTAATGTTTGAATGTTTGTGGAAAGCGAACACGATACGTTCAAATGGTTAAATTTTTTAAAAATTACGTCCATATGTATTAAGCTTCGTATCTTCTTCATTTCATCATACTTTCTTAATTTGTATAAATATTCGCAGTCTAATTACGTATTACTATTCGTATTTTCCAATTATCTTTCTTTCATAATAACTGCACGAACGAAAATACAATTGATTGGAAAGAGGACGAAGTTTATTAAAAGAAACCACTTTCGATCGATCTATTATTAATCGTATCTCGTACTCTTCTCGTGTTGAAATTGCTTGATACGCGATTAAATGACAGAGGAATCGGAAGGGCGACAGTTCGATTGACCGTTTCAATTTGCGTGAAATGATCGGGTAGAACGGAATGCCTGGTATACATAGAGTGGCAATAAATTTCTGTGGCTCCATCGAAAATTACGGAAGTCCGCTCGAAGTTTGCCGTGGGAGTTCCATGTAATTTTATACGATCGAATTTAAAATATAATTCATTTAAAATTGGAATCGAAGCTTCCGACCGAAAATTGCGATTGTCCGTTCACGACTGTTCGTGCTCGAGCGCAGAAATATCCACTTTATTTGCAAAGTATCGCGAGACCTGATGCGCCGGTGTTTGTTTAAAAATGTGTCATAAAAGTTCCGATGAGTGATTACAGTTGCAATGCATATTTCAAAGTGATACACGGAACTATCGGTTATCGTACAGATACACGTGGCTGGTTGAAATTTTTCGTCGGAAATTCGTCACGAAGCGTCCTTTTGTAATCTCCCGTGAATTCGTAATGAACATAGTTGAAAGAGATCGTAAGTTATTTGTCGAACGATAGTGGAAAATTGTTTGTTCAATTTACGAGTCGTGGAATCCAGTATTGCACAACACGTGGTGTAAGCTTACTTACATGTATTATGGATTATGCACGCCAGGTATAATAATTGGGTCTAAGTGTGTACATGTTGGGAAACTGTAGTTAATTAGTTACTAGTAGCAAGTATGTACCTGGTAATTAATTTTAAAGCTAACAACTAGTTTTTAGTACTTGATATTACGCAATTAGATTTCTTTCTGTCTCGCAATGCATATTAAATTGTCATGTTTTCTAGTGTTTCGAATTAAGAGATGGTGGACAGGTGGGGGAATCAGTTGTTTCCTGTGGCTTCAAAAGAAATTAAAATATCAAAAATTACAGCCTTCAGAAATCGTTCATTAAAATCCGTTAAAATTATTTCAAGTTCAACAAATATTATTTTAGTCGTAAATTTAAATCTCCAAGGTGATGATAATGTATTCTTTAATCGTACATTTCAATTATGTACTATGTCGAACGATGCAAAATTAATAATGGTTATTATAAAATAAATATCCCAAGTAATCATTTATACTGTATGTCATTAATTAAAATTTTTGCTTGTTATCAATTTATGAATAATTTACAAAATCTGGTGCAACAGAACTTCCATTAATATTTTTCAATATACTGTTAATTACTAATTATTGGGGACAAAATAAATTTCATATCTTGCTTTCTTACGACATTTATATACTTTAATATAGCTAATGATAATATAAATGAATTAAAAGAATATGTTTTCATTGATTTTGTTATTATTATTATTGAATAACATAAAACATGAATTTTGAGCGTCGTATCACGAATAACACACTATGGTGTCGCAACTTTTTTTTCAGCAAGCGCGAAAAGAAAGCACTGATATATCGTTATCGATTTGGAAACATTTCATTGAAAAGTTATAATAAAACACTGAAATTGATATGGACCACCAATTTCATGTAACTTTATAGATCGCTATTTGATGTATTAATAGAAATCTGATATTAATTCAATATTGAATTTATAGTTCTACATATCTTGTATCTATTTACATATCACAGCAAAGCTTTATGATATTCGATCGATTTGAAGTAGTTAAATCTAAAATTTCCAATAGAAAAGGTAATTTCTTTTTCAGCCTGTTCAACTGAATAATTCAATTGTTATTGAATTACTTAATTTATACCTATTTAATCATACTAATATATAATTATAATTATACATATTTCTAATTATTGAACTGAAATTCATGATCACCAATTTTGTCGATATTAGCAGTACATGTATATTTCTGGTAAAATTCCATAATTTGAGAGAATATTTAATTTAGTTTCTTGTAAATATTGTTATGATATATCTAGATATTAAATAAATTAAATAAATACAAATTTAAAGAATTTACCACTTCGAAAAATGTTAACTTTTATAGCAATCCTCTAGAAAAGAATACTATACATTGTAAAAGTGTCGTTCACAGCAATGTGCACATTTTAATCAAACAAATGTTATTTTGTTTTACGTTATTAAACGATAATTTCACATACTGCATCGGACTACTAAAAGCAAAGGATAAAAAGATAATGGGATAAAAGGATGAAACAGACATAAAAGAGAACCAATTAATTACAATATTTATACCTCTCGATATTATTTCCAAGTATTAATCATGAACGTCTACTGAAAGAAGAAAATCCTCCATCATTTCCCATTTTTCTCAAAGCGCAATTCCTCGGCGTTCCACGATCTCGTTTCAACTTTGCAGCGAAGCTTTTAAGTAAAACCTTTCCCTCTTTCTCCGTTCATACGTTATACCGGCTAAGTTTATCGACAAACACTCGGACGCCCTCTTTCCGTGACCGGTTCAGAAGCTTTCACGGTGATTCGAATATAATACGTTATAATCCATTCGTCCATTCTGCCCGAAGGGGTGGAAACAATCTGATGAATTTGTTAAATAAATCCACAAAGACGCCTGAACTCGATGAATAGCGGAATCGGCGCACGCATCTCGAGTCGATCGAACCAACTTTCAATGTTTGAACTAACTTCCGTAATGAAGCTCGACTTTTCGAGTATCGCTGTACGCCGATTACACTCGCAACAGTTTCATGGTGACATTCATCGTGGCGTTAGGGCTCGTACGATGATCGATATCGTTCGCATTCCATCGGTCGATTTCGTACGGATTGCTGTCTTCTGTTTTCAATGGCATCGTCGTCGCCGCCACGACGAGAATAGAGGAACTCGTAGGAACTCCGTGGATACTCGACAACTAGGTAGTTTGTTCAATTATTAAAATAAAGCCCCTTCCATGATTCTGCGGCGACAGAGAAAATGAAGTCTGAAATTCCCGACGATTTCATTCGCGCGGAATTTAGAGGTGAATAGCTCGAACGCGTTAAAAACTTTCGATTCCCCGCATTTTCGCTCGTGAACGTAGCTCCAACACGCGGTGGAAAATCAGTAAATGCTCCGTGATCGCTCCTCGTGAATTTTTTGGTAATTAATGGACGAGAAACGTTTCGATGAAGCGTGTTGGAGAGAGATGTTTTCATTTTATTAATGGAATTTAATTAATTATTGCGGTTGTTATCGTGAGAAATTTCTAAATTCGAATAGATTTTAAAGCAAATTTAGAATAGTTATATTTGGTGTTTTACTAGATTAGTAGGAGGTAAATCTGTAAATTAGTATTGTACATCTCCAGAAACAGAGTATTATTTCCGATAAATTTATTTATTACAAACAAATAGCATATCTGAGTAAGTACAAATTTTGAGACGAAATTAAATAATTATGTTGATAATCATCAATTTTCGCTGTATTTCAGTCGATGAAATTCATTAATTCGGCTTCTGAGCGGCTCATTTGAATTGCTTCATTCTATAATAATAAATATGTTGATCGGTTTATTAAAATAGTTCTTTCTTGTAATCGCATACTGAACTTTTGACAAATACGATAAAATTCATGAAACAGTTTTTATATGAAATTACTCGTTATTGCTTACAAATACCCACTTTGTAATAGTCGAATTATTATTTTTTAATAGTCGATAATTTGAAGCTACGAATTAAAATCTTTAATTTTCCACAATTTCAAAATTTGACAAAAATACAACATCACTTTTGAAATAACTGGATACATGTAGAAATATAACTGTCCAAAGCTCGCGTGAAACCGTGAAAAATGCAAGTATCGAGAGCAAGGTTTGAAAGAACATTTGTCCACCGATATAAACGACAAAGACACGGCAACGGTGTTGTATCTGTCCTACTCAAATCGTCATCAATAATCCTTCGATGTTTCGAGGTATTGCAAATAAAATTACGATCCCCTTTTCTAACTTATCAACAAACCAATATCGCTATTTCAATGGTTGTAAATCACCGTAAGGAACGTTTTCCAAAAAACACATTGATGATTCTTGTCTCGTGGTCCCTACGTTACACGCTAAACTCGAACGTGTTAAAATTCCACTTGCGGCCAGCTTTTTATCGGTGTTATTTTGACAAATCCTACTCCGGTTATCCGGACCCGCGTATGAAAAGATTGCAATTCGTCATCTTGCCCCACTTTCATTTATGTGCCAGCTATGCGCAGCGTGAAAACGGGCACGGATTTACTTTACCTGTATGCATTGTTGGAACACCGCGAAGAATTCAAACGGAAAAGCGTAAAAAAGAAACACACGCGCAGAGGAAAAGGAAAGAAAGAAAGGCTTCCCTTTTCCAATAAAAGGAACGAACGCGTCTACTTTTTGTTACCGTATCGACGCTAAAAGAATTAAGAGATTTAACGTGTCGGGAGTGTAAACGTAAAATCTCAGTTGCAGGTGTGTTACATGGAGCAAGGTGTGACGTATCGTTGTGGTTTTACGAAAGTTTTGCGCGTTATAGACCGCGAAAAATGAAGAGATCATTATACAAGTAAAATGTTCCCCGCTTCACTTTCCTACGTTCGTGTAGTTAACGTTTTATATTTCGCGCCACTTGAAATATTTTCTGGCGTGCTTAGCGCAGTTCAGCCCCTCGTATCACTCATTTTTTCTAAAAGTGCTTAACCAGACACTGAAATATCATTTCCGGGAGAACGTAACAATTTTCTGTAAATTCACACGTAATCGCGAAACTTTTCCTGCTTATTCCACTGTTTCCCAAATTATCGTTACGGAATCTTCGGACGGTATGATGGAAGATCCGCGAGGAGAGTTTCTCTGTGATTTTTCTTACTGGCTTACAGTAAGTACCGTATTCTTCTCGATGGATGCTACATGAACGTCTTCCAAGTTTTCTCTGTAACGAATTTTCGAATGTAACTACTGAAATTTTAATTAATTCTTTCATTAGCAAAAACGATTGCAATCATTCAATTTGAGAATGATATATACTAGAGAATATTTATATATATCGTAAATATATTTCAAAAGCGACAGAGTTAGTCATCAAATACATCGTTGTTGGTGAAAAGAACGAACTTTAGGAAACAATGGCCGAATTACATATGTGAAATGTATGTGCGATAATAGTAATTTAACAATTCATTATATACTCTGTAATACTTACAAGAACATGGTTGGAACTGTGAATTCTTGAATGAGTTAACTGTATGCTCTATTGGATGCTTCACGTCGATGGTTAAACAATCTCAAAAAGATTTGAGTGAAATTATGTCGCTGGTGCAACAATTTCTTATGTTTCAACTGTTTTTATTACATATTCCAACCTCAAAATAGTACAGATATGCAAAATTATTATAATAAATAAATGTAATAAAGAGTGTACCAAAATAAATTGTAAAAATTTAATATTAGAAAGAAACATAATATTAATAGTAAAAGGATTTATCAAGATATAAAATCATTTATTAATTTCTCAAAGAAAACAAAAGGTCATGTACCCATTTACCATTAACCTAAAGCATCGAATCGACATAGAGCTAGCTCATTGAAGATTTCGCAGTTTTTGACATCTTCTTGTCGGAACAACCACGAAGAGGAAATCACGATAATTTCATCAGAAATTAAAAAACTTCTTATTACCAAGAAGAATCATGCTCATTAAAATTTACTTATTCATTGCAACCTAATGTACTTTTTTATTCTGTAAATACACCAACAAGTATCTTATGAATATTTTTATAATTAAAATCATGATGAATTCGAGGATCTACTTCTATTTCAATTCAAGAGAACGATAACTTTTCTTTTTATTTTCTAGAACCGCGCATAAATTCGTCGTGACAGGATTCATAAATATATTTCACTGCAACAGGGAGGAAGGAGAGAACGCATGCTTTCCTTCGATTAACTCTCTTGCACGGAATTGCCAGGTTTGTTGTGAGACAAGTTTTGAGTTTACTATCATCTTATGCGTAATAAGTAGAGGAAGACGATAACACAGGTGTTCGTTCTCGAGTCATGATTATACGTGCAAGGGCAGATGAGACGTTTTATATTCTCGATTCGACCTGATATGAAATGAACGTAGATATATTAATTAATTAACCCGCAAATATACGTAGCTCGACTGGAATTTTCTTTGGTTCAATATTTTCCATGTGATAATGCACCATTGTTGACTTATGTGTCGTATATATTATATTTACTTTATCAACTGTTACACAAATGTAAAATTAGATATTATATATTACTCCTTATATTATTTATTAATCGTAACCAAATTATTGAATGGCAAATTGGACATTTCAGAGGAATTTAATGTTGTAAATGTATTTTAAATAGGCTTTTTAATTTTGTTGCTGTCTGATATGTAAAAATTGAAATCAAACACCAATGGATAACTCGTCGAAACAATTATTAAAAATATATACACATATCGTAAAGTATTGTAGAAATAAGATGGTAAACTTGAGAATGCTAATCGATGTTAAAACGTTTGTCATTTCTTTTGAATACTTTTCATTCAGATCATACATTATTGATACATTATTTCTTAATTCTTAATTTTATACTCTAGTTTTTAAATAATTAAATTGATAATTCTCACGTAATTATATAATCTAGGTAATTAGGGGTATGTTTTTTTATATGGTGACCTACATTTATACTTCATATCATCTCATTTTCTACCATTATTTAATTTAGAATTTATCCATAAAAATTAATCGTATTTAAAATTCCATATTACCCGTATTTTATAAAATAATTAAATACGGTCAATCTTTAGTTAATTTACAATGACTTCTTTCTCTTCTGTTGATAATCATATAGGGTTTAGAGTTTGCTTAATGAATTTTAATCACGATAGATCTTTGTATATATCCATTTATATCCGCATAATCTTATCTGCAAGTTTATTTTTATAGCCGATGGAAATCTTTTGTTTAAGTAACGAAATGGTGGATCGTCTGTCGTATGCATAATCAAAGAGCTTTTCAATCTGTGATCTTTCGAGAGATTACTTTCTGATGGAGAGAAAAGTTTGAAATGGAAAATTAATATATGGAAATTATTATACATTCAAATACGAAACGATCAAGTACTATTTATCAAATAGTAATTTCATTAGGATACTACATATTTACATAATTACAATATGTACAAAAATCATTTATTAATATCTCCTTATAAGAGAAGTTACACTATTTTGTAATTCATACAATACTAAATTAGCAATAGAACACATCATCCTGCATACAATAAGAGGAATTATATTCTTCATACAGAATCCAACAATTCCATATAAAATTTATCATAAAGAACAATTTAAAACATAACAAATCAATACAAGTGTTATTAATCGCTTAAAATATTTGAAGGTACATAATAATTTATAGCTCCATGTAACTTGCTACTTTTTCATGTTACTAATAACCCACACAAATAGAACAGAAGTTGCCCTGAATTTTGAAAGAAGTTATCTTGCTTCAATGGCCTTTAAAAAACTCTTCGAACAGATCAATTTTATTCAGCATAAATATTTTCATCTGCAATTTCTTTATATTGTCTATCATCATCTGTCTATTACAGTACATTTACATTTGCGATACTTATGTTAAATGTTTTACTACCGTACAATAAAATGAATAATAAGCTTGTTATCTATTCATTACTTGGTAATTAATCTATAACGCTGCTAATTACTTTCATAAGTGTCAACGTATTAACATTATCTAATAATTTCGCAGTTAAATATTCATAATTCATAATACACACTGTATATATATATATGTTTGTGTGTATATTATGGTTAAGACATCATAATAACACAGTTACTACGTTGATACGTGTATTTGCATACTTGTAAATATAAGTCAATCATTGTTTAAACGCGTATCAGACACAAAATCCTCTATAAATTTTTTATTGAAGTAGAAATCATTATAAGGAGAAATTCTTGAAATTATTTCTTTGCCTTTGTGTCGCACGAAAGTTTTAATTTTCGTTTTTCTCCTATCGATTCAAACTTCCCTAGGAGTTCTATGATTTGGAAGTATATATTTTTCTATACATACACGATACAACTATTTTCAACCGGTAGTAAATTAATCATTAATTTCTGTCCTGCATTTATAGTTTAAATATATTTACGCTCACTTTAGGAAAATTCCTTTATTCTTGGAACTTGAAAGGATTTACAAACGTCTGCATTAGAAATATTGATATGTGGCATAAAAAGTAATCCATACTAAAAATATCAAGAATATTATCATCTCTACAAACCTAAAAATGTAAACCATTGATTTGCAAACATTTTCGACTTATAATAAAAAAAATCAAATCACTCACGTAAGATCGATCAATTTTGATTCATAATAAGGAGACCAAGAAACGTCGAGAATAAACAATTCATTCCGAGTTACCACTTATCGTTGGAGAAACATTGGACGAAAAAAAGGTTTTTGATAAGCCGAAAGAGCCGAGGGAAGGCGCGGGTGTGCTCGGCCCAGGGCTGTTAAAGGGATCACTTTTCAAGAAACGGGAACACGAGAAAGCCTGTGGTACGTGCTCGTAGCAGGGGGCTATAGCATCTTCGAAGGGGTGAGAGTTCACTGTTCAGTCTTGCACCGGGCCATTGTAGGAGCAACGAACCGGCCAACCGGGGGCAAAGACGCCAGGCGCCTACTTGCTGCCACGATCTCACCAATCATTTGCGCATTCAAGCAGCTACACGGGAACTCAGTGGTTCTCCGGCCTCTCTCGCATGACCGACCTAATTCACCCACCGGTGGATCCGGCGATATTATTATTTCGGGTCCGTCGCCGGAACGTCGGATCGACGCTTCGGGGTATGTATTCATAGGCTTGGTTTCCCTTTGCGTTGAGAGGTTCTGGATAATGGAGGGTTGAAGAATGTTGCACGACTTACGCGCTCGACTATACTTACGATATTTTGTGGTAGTTGTTATATTCATCCAAGCTGATTATATTTCCTATTATTTATCTTAATACAATTATATGTAGAATTAGCTACGATGAATTTAAGAATGTTGCTCGATTTACACGTTCGATGCTGTACAAGTTTCTGTGGTAGTTGTTATATTCGTACAAATTGATTGTATTTCTTATTATTTATGTTAATAAAATTATACGTAGAATTAGAATTACGATGAATTTAGGAAACGAAAGTTTAAGAACATTGCTGGACGTAGGTGTCCGATCCTGTACGAACGCTGTGGTGATCTTTGCAAAGTATATGTTCACAGAAAATATTTTGTAATTTCTACATATATTTTTACGTCATTTTTAAATTTGACCAATACAACCACAATAGTCAAATGTCATTGTTAGCTTTAATGAAGTTTCAAAATGTTTCGTATAATTCATGAAAGGCTTTTATGGCTTTTTGAATACTTCCGTGAGTATTGTATGTAGTATTAGCTAAGACGAATTTCGTTACAATTTCTCAAAGTTTTGTCCCAAAAATTAGGGAAGTTTGTGTTGTAGTGTAGAGGCAGTAAAGCACGTTCGTGACCTGAATTCGTTTTTGGTCTCCTTATACAGATTGTGAACTGAAATTAGGTCGTCTGTATCACAAACTTTGGATAGTCAATTCTAAGTTTCTAAACAGTGATCGTGTAGTTGTATCGTGCTTTTTGATTCGTACATGTGCGAAGATGAAAATTCTGTATCTAGGTTTGCATTAGTAGAAAAGATTAATATCGTTAACACGCATTATTCACTTTTTTCGAGCTTTAATTTATTTTAATGAGCAAACGTTTCTATGATCCTATATTTGAGACTTTTTTTGCAAATACTGCTTTAAAATGGCTTTTCATAATTGATTGAGAGGTGATAATGAAGGTAAAAAGTATGATAGATTAGCTGAGCAAAGTAGATTGTCTGGTTAGTTCTCGCACACCGTTAAACGTATTTACATTTTACAATCCTGGATAGGTTCTCGAGTCTGTTTTATACTAGTCTTCTATTCTGCGAAATTCCTTCTGCGAATTACAATCGAAGCGAACCAGAATCATGTGAAATGAATATTTCTTAGATTAAGACAAATGAAAGATATTAAATGTAAAATGTCGATATCGGATCGGGAAATTTACTGTAGATTTGCCAGCAATATATCTCAGATGAAATTTCAGATTAAAAAATAATTAGCATTAACAAAAGTATTATCATTTAAAGTTTACCTTGATTTCTTTTTGTCGAACATTTAAAATCACAACGGAGACTTTTATTTCTGTGTTACGACCGTTCGCGGAGAGACGCGGTCGCGAGGAAAACGCGTCAGCGAGAGGCGTAAATTCTCGCTACGATTCGGTGAATCGACGCCGCGAAGTAGTCGTTCCCCTGTTTCGGTTAAGATAACAGAGGTGGTTGAATGAATATGACACAGTAGAGTAAGTTATATTTCATCGTTTATTCCAACAACTTATAACGAAGGCAATTACGCTGGTGCGTATGTACGAGATGAATGAGTGACTGATCTGCGGGTGTGTATACCCGGTTAAAGGATGTTGACCGTTCGAAGGATGTAAACTCAGTACTGTCTTGGGAGACGATGCTGTCTCGGAGGAAAGCTAAGGATGGGTGTGTCTAGCGCACGGGACCATCGGATTTGTTGGTGCCGATGTTAGTTAAGAGAGTGAGGGAAATAGGCTTCGTTGTTAATTGGGTAAACGAAGGGTCTTGACCGCCCTCGAGAGAAAGTGGTTATCGGGAGGAAAGTTGCAGCGTACGTGAGAAAAACTAACTTTCCCTAGTTAAGCCGTGGTAGACAATAGTCTTTGGAAATTCTTCGGAAACAGACGTTTGTTTGGTTTGAAGGACCTTTTCTGGGAAATCTATGAGATTTATGGAAGGTACTTGAAACTATGGAGGATACGCTGCGAGTATCCGAAGACATCTGGTTGCCATATTGCCCGCGGTGTGTGGCCTCGGCTAGGTAGAGTGTTACGCGACGTAACATTCTGTAAAACGTAAATATAATCATAAAAGTGAAAGTGTAAAGTACTCAGATTGATATTGCAAACTCTATGAACGGAATTAATGGAGAATCTGCAAGGAATAAAGTTTACGTCAATTTTTCACGAGTTAGTTGTTTAACCGACACTGGCTTTCTCCATAATTGTGCAGCATAGAATAACTATCTCGCACAACGTTTACCTTGGAACCCCATTTACAGATGCTCCGATAGCACAGCCTGACAAAGTTTTTCGCCATAAATCAATTACTTTTACTCGCATTAAAGTACCACCTATAAGGTTTCTCGAAAAGTTTCCGCCGCGTGAAACTTTTGTCTCGGTCTCCTGTGGAAACCTTCGAAACTACATAAATTTCGTCGATAGCAACACCACAACCGAGCGTAATTTACAAGCTATATCCGATATCAATAATCGATGCTTTCGAGTGTCGCGTTCTTGAATTACAAATGCAATGGTCAATCAATAAACAATAATAAAGCGATATAAAGGCAAAGGGGAGAAAGTCAGAGTGAGTGGACTTGCAAGCTTATTTAAATATCGATGATATCGGTTCGATTGAACTGTACAAGTGGCCACTTCGAGGTAATTAAATTAATCAATTGTATCCGATACCTTTGAGACTAAGGGCCCGTCGCAAACAAATAGAAACTCGTGTTCTCGAGTAATAAACTCCTGGCTGGAGATGTTCACAGACATTCTTGTATCTCTCTAAATATCAAAAGCCAATATTGGCGTGCTGCCTTCGTTCGACTTGCATTCGTTTTTCTACGGCGACAGCTTTTGTGTTTGAACAACGCCAGCCGATTCTTCTACCCGGAAAAACTGATAACAAAAGTTAATTGACGATACGATATAACACAAAAGACCAAGTGCACGGATACAAGCTGAAAAGGTTCATAAGAATCGTAGAATATAAAACGCTTTATGCCCGCAACTCTCTTAAGTACGGGAATCCATAACGTCGATAACTCTTATTTTACGTATGCATCAAATGATTAAAAAAAGAAGTAGAACATTGCCATCCAGTTATACTTGCAACTGGAAAAATGGGATTTCTCCGATTTCAAATAGATAAAATGTGTTTGTATCATGACAGAACATGAACGTGTGATAGAAATTACAGGCAGCACAAATGTAGTAGCACTTGCAAACATCACCTTTCGAATATGTAAAACTTGTACAATTTAATAAATTAATATATTGAATTCTATGTTATATTTGAAAATATAATAATGAAATAAATTTTACTATTGTGTGTACGTACATGCTCGTACAAAACTTAAACCATGCACGTAATAGAATAGCTAACTATAATTATTGAATACAAACAAGTGTACGTACGACACCGCGCCATTCAATATGAACGCATTACATTTTCGGATATACATTTCGATAGACTTGTTTCAGAATTGTGATATCACGGTAGAACGGTTGTGTTTCGATGTCGATACCGAAGTTGCAGAGCTTCTTCGAACATCGTGCTATAATTTTGAGACTCTGCAACTATGCTATCTTCGCTACAAGTTTATGCAAATAAATCATGCTGAA
This sequence comes from Bombus vosnesenskii, assembly GCF_011952255.1. Taxonomy (NCBI): domain Eukaryota; kingdom Metazoa; phylum Arthropoda; class Insecta; order Hymenoptera; family Apidae; genus Bombus; species Bombus vosnesenskii. Next base: position 2,556,199 of record NW_022882923.1, read on the forward strand.
TAGGAGGAGTTATGTCATTCGTTAAACAAGACTGAGCATTTATGCAACGAAGGCTCTGAATGGCATTGTTTTTGAAGGGAAAACAGGAATAATTAAACTCGGATAGTTTAATTATGTTTCAGCAAAAGATAAAAATGAAATTGTATATAAATAACGTATACATAATCAAAGTAATATTTTTAATTGACAATTTAATTTATATTATTCCATTCGGTGAATGAAGAAAAAGATCTTTCGTCGATACAGGTAATGTGCCATTTAAATGGGTTTCATTTTCGACGTTCACTCTTGTCCTTAATAAACTTTCAAATACAGTTATTCGTTTAATTTTTATATTTTTTTTATGTAAGTTATATGGTTTTATGTAAGTTAAGTAAGTTATGTAAGTCGCATCTTATTACTGCAAAAATGTTAGTATTCGGATGATATTAAATCAGTTACGTGCATCGCTGTATAAGCGCTACTTATAAATCAAATCTTAATAAATCAAGAGAAAAATTTGCGTACTTATTCGTTTTCTAAATGGCATATTCACTGTATCGTACTGCGTACAGTAATATTTTATCTTCGTCGTACATTTTTTATTTAAAATATCCTTAACATAATCCTTATATATTCGTTCTTCATATATCAACATTGGCCCAGAGAATTGATCTATACTGCAGCTTGAACTTGATCTTGTTAGGGTAAATAATTAGTTTATATAATCAACGCTGTTTTCTGATGCTGCTTTGCAGTTTAGCTTCTAAAGTCTCTGTATGCGATATTCATGAACGTCGAGTTACGTTCTCGGTACGTTTCAATTCTTAAATCGCAGACCGGACACATAAGTAAACGGCATAACTCTGTGTGCTGTGTGTCTGTGTGTATGTGTGTGTGATATCACGCAGTCATCCGGTGAAAACGATAAATGAACTCGTGCAACCTGGTCGCGAGACGAAAGACGAATGATAATAAAAGGGCGAAAGATGAGGGTGGGAAGGAAAAGAAGGGGGACCAGGTTGCACGAAAGACAGGATGGGAAAATAGTAGTCCGTAATTTTCGAAGGAGAAAGATCGGTCAAAGAGTTCTCTAGCCTCTGTTCTTCCGTAACTACGAAAAGCACGGTGATAGGGTCGTGAATCGAGTGAGTTGGACTTGATGACACACGACTCGCTGCTACAGACTTCTAGACCGTTCGTTCCTCCATTCCCCTGCGAATTGAATCGAGAACAGAATTCGAAAATCGTCTCTGCTTTTGTCTCTTTCCCTTACGCTTGCTTCCTTTTTACCACTAGTCGTCTTGTCTTTGCCTCTTTTGTGTTTCGATGTTTCTAACGACAACAGTTCCCCGATCGCTAGCGTTTGGACTTTTTAAATGTTTACATAAGTCCTATGAACATATTCTTTGAATAAACTAGCGGTTTCATTGAACAATAGCTCATAATATAAATTTTGATGTGAAAGTACACGTATGCCCTGAGGATATTCAATATCGCTTTTCTCGAATATGAAATATTCGTATATTGTATAGATATACGTAGGTAACTCTTTCGATTATGCGAAGCTAGTAAAATCATACAATAATAGTTACTTGAACCAACCATAAATCAAATTGAATAGCTATTTATTCTTGTGTATAAGAAACATTGTAATTTAAACTAGCATTATCTAATTGGACGATAAATATATTCGTCCTCGGTAAAATTGTTTCTAATTATAATGCATTATGTCTTATAAGTGAATCCTAGAGAAGGACGTATCTTCATTTTCAATAACCGACGAAAAGAAATTATTTCCTACAGGCCAAGGAACATTTTGAAAGAATTAATCTAATCATTGAACAGTTCACGAACATGATTTCATATGCCCAATCCACTAAAAGACTAGGAAAATCTGGCAGTCGAGATTCTCGAGCATTTTAGACGGAGGAATATTTTCTGAGAAACAACGGAACGACGGGTGTCCTATCACGTATTTCTCCCTGAAGATAGTTTCCTCTCGAAAATACTGAATGTACCTCTTAAGAAGCACCCTGTACCCTTTACACGTAGCCGATGCGGCAGATCCGCTCGCGTGTACGTGTGCACCGCTCGAAGGAGAAAGAAAGGGACAGACAGACACGTTACGTTCGATGCGAACTCGTCAAAGTGCCAAATCCCCGCGGGTACAGAAGCTGCGGGGTTAGAGAAAGAGAGAAATAGAGAGTCGTGTGTGCCATGGTCTCGTAGATTCGATCAATGGGGAACAACGCGACGTCGGTTCGCCGCTTCATCGACGACGCGATCGAGCTTCGTTTCTCATCCCCTTTTGAACCCCTCACCACCCTCCTGTCACTCTCTACCTTGTTTCTTCGTACGTTCGATCTTCCCTCTCCCCGTCGGCCACTCTCGACACTCGCTCAAACTGTCAATCTTCCTGCAACGATCTAGAAAAGGCTTCCTTTGAGAGGAACCGACTCGTCGAAGCACTTGGAAACGACGTACCAACCATTACATACATACGTGTCGTCTACTTAGTCGCTAATGTATTCGGTCGAGTCGAAAATCAGCGAAATTCCAAAGGTCAACGAGAAAACTATGGAGACTGTCTGCCTGGTATATAATTTTAGCACCCGTGGTAACTCTTCGCCTCTACCACGGTTCTTTGATATGAATAGAATGATAGAGACCGAGATAGGTTAGGTCGCCCTACAGATCTCAGAACCCTCTCTGATAAATTATTCCTGTTTTCAGTTACTGGTTGCACGAACGAATTATTCAACCGGGAGTTAAGTAGTGTCAAGTGTATATAGCGATTCATATGAACACATTCGTTCTCGTGATTTGTGCTACGTATTAATTTTAATGGAAACCGTGCTAGATAAATTTCCTCGGTTCGAAGTGAATCTTCCAGTGGATTCGTCTTTCCTTTAATAAGGTCAAATACTGGTTGTTTTTAAATAAATTTACTGCATCAAGTAATATATTCGTAAAAAAACATATAAATTCTACTGATACCGAATGTAAATCTTAACGACATTGATGTGATAATTTTAATTATCAAATGTTCATAGAGGTAGGGGTTAGTTTGTGTTATAATCACGTTTTTTCATCGTTTTAATATTTTATTTATTAAGAATTTGTTAATTGGCCATTAACAAACCTTGATTCTACTGTAATTATTACTCGATCATTACTTTGTATTTCCTCAAATCATTCTCTAAATATTTAAAATATCTAATATATCTAAATATTTAATTTCGCTTAAAATAAATCACTTCCACGCACAATGCCCACGAATTAGGCAAAATGAACGACAAAATATCATAAGATAGACATTTCCAGAAATAGCTACCTAAAAAACAAGCATCATCTAAACGACTACTAACAACTCTTGATTCCTTCGTAATAACCAAGCTGCCACATTCCGGTTCCTCCTGACTCTATGACCGTCCATCCACGCGTCTATCTGGTCATTCGGCTGACTTTTCCTTTTTTCGCGTTCTGATCCCCCGGCATCGTTGTCGAATGAATTCAGAGCGGCTGAATTCCTGGAACCACGAGGTGAGGCTGGCCTGTAGCGCGGGTGGAAATCGTTTCGCATTGTCTGCAAGGCTGGATCCCTTCTTCTATCGTTATCCGACCGTGGCACCGAAACGCTGCTGTCCTCTAACCTCGAAAAGACCGACCCGGTTTTCCATCGGTGGCAACCGACGCTCTAATTGCGACGATCCTCCCGGTGGACCGGACGACAGACCACCACAGGGAAAATCTACTTGTACCCGGCCAAACGGTGAATCGTACCTCACCCCCTTTTTCTTCGTTCCAAACCTCCTCTCAGAACTAATTTCCTATTGTGCAGGAAAAAAATTTGTTTTAGCCAGCTTCAGCTTCTTTCGCTGCCCTCTTTTCCTCGCTTCCTCGGCTAGTTTGCTTGTGTTTACCGCGATCTTGTTCGAGGTTCGTTCTCTTTCCTGTTTTCATTAGGATCTTGATTTCTGGTAAGGTTCACTAGGCGTTAAAAGATCGAGGTGAAGTTTGGTTAGGATTTATTGTAGAGATTTGTGGGTCAGATGATTTAGTATGTGTTTGTGGTTCGGCGTAATTGGTTAAGTGATGATTGATATTGATATTAGTAATACGTGACGCATGTATTAATAATGTATCGGTATATGTAGTTCAAGAAAAGGGAATACAATTTCATAGAAGAAGTTAATGTGAAATCCAGAAATATTTATTTGTTCTCTTATGCATTTTTCATTTATTTGGTTGGCTTAAACAAGTTTTTGAAATATTCATTTATTGTCACATGCTCGTGAAATATAGCTCGAAGAACAAACGTGGAAAGTTTTTATAAAGGAGTCAGCGTTCTAAATTGTCCGTGCGTACATTAAAAATTTCCCTACATTTGTCGACCTCTTAACAATGGTTCCCAGGTGCAAAGGATTAAGACCTCGTCCATACCAAAGAATACCACGTTTAGAAGTACGGAAACTTCTTTTACCCATTTATTTGCCTCGCACTGCAGTTACTGTATTTTTTCTGCTAAACACAACGACGGACACAAACACAGAGGGTTGAAAAATATTAACGCGAACTTTGTTAAACATTTTGCGCTTCTAATGGATTAAAAATAAATTTTTTTAATGTAACAGAATATGTCGTGTCTACGACCTTCGCAAAATGTTACAAGATTATAAATAGATTGTGGATGGTTTATAGACAATTGAAAGATATGAAACTACGCAAAATGTAGAAATGTATAAAATATTTAGAGTAATCATTCTATCATTTCGCGAATGAAACAAACTGAAAATATAATTAATAGAAATTTGCGTTTGCATGAAAATGTTCGAAAAAAGGTTAATTTTAAAAATATCCTGTAAATCTGGAACTATTAAATGTATTCATTATATGTGAAATCATATTTGAAAGTATTATGTTTTTTATTCATGAAACAAAATCATTTAAATCTGCGATATAACCATGTGAAAACGTTTCTGAAGAATAATAATGCAATTGAAAGTTGAATCGCTTGACTGCAGCGAAGTGCTTTCCAATGCACGGAAGTAGAAACATTAAAATATTTTAAAACGGAGAATATAATATTTGGCCGATTTTTGTTACCATTGTTATGCTCCATATGAAACCTATTGTTAAACACACATAAAATTCTATATAGATAAATGCAGTCGTTTGAAACATTAAAAAAATTTTCCACTTTATTGGAAATAAGTTGCAGACCGTGTTAATTTGCGTGCAGATTCGACGCTTCTTATAATTTTTGTCACGGGACTAAACCGGGAATCTGGGTCGGCGAATGGATCATTGAAAAAGTTGGCAATGACGTCGATGTCGCGTCAGGAAGGCTGGAAATTCTCGTTTATATGAAAACTGATTCGCAGCAGTGGGGGTGAGTCAACATCAGGTCACATGGAAAGCAGCTGGCCGAAATATTCTGCAACTATCAAACGGTTTACAGTTTACATAATTTCATGAACAGCTCCTGTTAAAATTTTCATTTCGCTCGCGTACCATGGGCGGAAGGAACGCCAAAACGCTTCAAAATCCATCAAACGATATCGCAGAAAATTCATAAGAGATGTAAAATAATTACCAGTCAAAATAGTAGACGTATCGAAGTGGATGAAAATATAGCAATATATTATTCGCTCTTTATCTTGGTGCCATTACGTTTGAGTTTATTATCATTGACAAACTTCTGAAAAGTAGTAGCAAAACCACGTACACTGGCTCCAAAAAGTATTTGCACATCATTGTACATTGTTACATACTAATTAATTAAGTCTAAATATATCAAATTTTGGTATCTGTTAATAGTACTTTCATATGATTAAAAAATTTGATATTATGAAAATGAAAAGTAGAATATGATAAAAAGTAAACTACGCATAAAAGTCATAAAACATAACATGGTATAATTCTACGATGACACAAAGAAATTAGCATTTTTCACGTTATTAGTATCAACGAATCCCTCAAGGCGTCAGATTCGTCAGAGAAAACACACTACCTCAGTATCAGAGGGAACTTTAATCCATTATCATAAAATATAGCCATAATTACCTCTTAATTATGTTTCCCCAGAGGGAAAACCGATAAAGCGACCGATCGGTCTGTCTTTGCTTAAAATTGCTGAAGGACAGAACTCGTGAGTTGAACGAAAAAGACGGGGAAAACGAATTGATAAGATTTTACGTTAATACAACTTTCCTTTTTCGAAATATCCCGTGAGACAGCCTATAGACTTCCTATATTTAATCTGGTCTTATCGTTGCACAAAGTGAAGCCGATTATGCCGTTGAGATATCGTCTCATTGCTTTAGATGGATATGGATAATTGCGGTTTCCATCGAGTCATTCTTTTCTCCGCAAAAGCCCAGCCCATCGACTCGCCTATGCTAACTTACAGTGAAGCTTACGCTTTACAGTGACCTCGTCATAGCTCTTTTGATCCGGTCTAACCTTCCTAATTCATCTGTCTCCTCTGTGAGCCAGAATATTCGGAAACGTTGGAAAAGAACGATCAAGTAGGGCTAAGGTCAAGCGTCTCGAAAGTTTAGCCACGGAAAAAGGATATCGAGTATACTCGACCGCATTGTGATGTTCGAGTGTCGTTCGAATTAGTCTGTTGACAATTTGATTGTGGAAACGTTGTTGCGTGTTACATGATACTTATTCTGTCGTTGATGTCTATGGTGGTTTGACGTTGAAACGCGAAAGTGAGATTGAAAATATGAAGTTGGAATTTTTCGAAAATAGTGCATTGTTGTTTATTGTGCAGGGTGATTCATGGAACTGTAATGAAATTATCTGTTACATGATTAACGGTATTGAAATATGAAAGATACAATTTTCTTCTTTTGAAGTGCAAACATACGTGTCTTGAATATATTATAATTGTTAAATTAAAATTGTTTAATAACAAATGTGGAAAACTGAAATATAATTTTTCTATACTTTGTGTGATTTTATTTAATTAATTTTAAAGTAGTTTCATGTTTATTTCAATATAATACTTCTATGTTATGTTTTTGGATTCTTTGATAAACCAAATCGAATTAAAATTATTAAATTTTACTTCGAATACTCGGTATAATTGATCTATGAATAAATAGTTCATAAGAAATATTTTGATAACTGATGATATTGTAGACAACATAAAAGATGTCATAAAAGAAATCCAATTCGTTATCTTTTATTTCATATCCATAAAAATGTCTTTAACAGATCGTAGCAATTTTAGTGCTAAAATAAAGACAGAAATATTGCTGACATTTAAAAATACTTTCTTTGAAATCTGTATCGTGTTCTTTGCAAAACAGCGACGTGATTCCCTTTTAGGTTTCAGATCCGAAATAATACGTACAATTTGATCGCCTTTGGTGGTCTTCTAAAGAAGCATAAGGTTCTCCGATCGTGTGTAGGGCAGTTTTATTACTACAAAAGGAGTTCAGAGGCCACAAACTGTTTACGTACGGGTCCTAACCCGATAGTACCTAGTGGTCAACTTCCTGTCAAGGATACTGTCTTCAACGTCTTAGATTTATGACGTGTGTATGTATAGCGTTACAAAGTTTGCAATGTCCTTTCGTTACGCCAAAGCCACGTAATCCAGGTGGTCTCAATACTTGATCTGAATAGTTGTAATTTTCTGAACAACATAGTTTTAGAGAGTTATTTCTTAATATTTAAGATAATTTCAAAATTATTTGTTAACTAGTTTACTTTATTTTAGCTTTTTATAAATCAATACAAGGACCATTTTGGTATACTTTCTTTTTTATGAAAATCCGTGTATAGAGATACCCTCTAAGAAAAATGTCTACATTAACGCAATTGCAAACTAAAAATCTCTTCATATAATTCACAAAATAAAATAAAATGTAGTTGAACCTGTATAACTAGAAGATTTCCATAAGACTACAAATTTGTTCATTGCCAGTTATTCCGCGAAAACCTCTAGAAATCTAAGATATTGGAAATAAAACTTACTTTTACTCGAATTATTTCACACACGTCCAAGTGTATTATTTTACCTCTGTAACTCGAATGTAGAATAGCCGGACTTCGACGTGTCGAAGTTTTCCTGTATAAGTCGAACTTCTATCGCCGCTGCCTCTGCAAATCGAAGTGCACCTATAGCTATGCTACGTGTCACAAGATGTGAGAAACCAATCATTTGATATTGTCTCCTCTTTTCCAAATTTTGGGATTGTCTCAAATAACGTAAGACGACACAAGCCATATCCCTTTGGTCCTTCGACTATAACGTCCACGTGCAGATCCATAGAAGCCAATCGCATTCTGTCAGTCGAACACATAATTGTCATTATCTCTCGCGCCTTTATCTTTTGCATTTATGTACGTTGAATAAAATGAGTTCTAAGAGGAAGTTTAACAAACACTTTCTGAAAAGGTGAATGTAAGTGTGCCTTTGTATAAACTATGTGTATGTCGAATATTCTTTTGATGAAGCTCTCTTACTCGAAAATCTCGTTAAGTCGAAACGGCTATTAACTCAAAGATTTTAGCTCTTCCCTCGTGGTACCAGTAATAAAATTATAAAAATAGTAAAGTGATACGTTCGATACTTTGAAATCACCGATTAAACTCCTGCTTCCGCAATTTAAACAATCAAACCTACTCACAACTAGGATGTGATTTAATCTTCGAAACTCTTGTCAACCATAAGAAAACATCAAACGAACATCGCTATCTCAGTTGAGCAGAGACGCTCTGACTCCTTCAGCATCAATAGATATTTCAAGTTCCTTTAATAATGCTCAAATTCATCGTATTCGAAGATATATACAGATGCTTTACTGTCTAAAGCAACCGGCAGGACTTCTTTCCCTATTGACTCGTCGAGGATTAGAGAAAGTTGATCGAGTGAACGCGGAGAAGGGGGTAGGGGAGGGGATCCTTGCCACTGTCTGATGCAGGGAAGCAAAAGAATTGGAAGTTAATTCGTCGGTGGAAGGCTTCGAAATGGTTATGTAACTAATAACGAGAAGGGAGGGAAATGCGAGAGCGAAAGTTGGAGAGATTCTTTCAAAACGGTAAATCGATGAAGTACAACGACTACGCCTGAAGGGCGAGGGTAGAGTGAAAAAAAGGGAAAGAGAAAGAGAGAGAGGGCATTATAGGTTAGTACGCAAACGGCCAACTATAGTCATCCGACTTTACGAGCGATCGTAAATACCGATCAGAAGCCCCGGTTTGATGTAAAATTCCTTCAGGATAGGCAGAGCTTCATCGCGTTGCTAATGTTACCCGATTGTGGGGTCTCTACTACCTACGTTTGGATCTAGGAGAGGCTGATTCAGGAACACGTATCCGTAGTCCGCGATTCGACGTGGCGTTGGCCAACTTCTGACGACCTATTGTCAAGCTGAAGAGGAAACCGAAGTCGCGAACTTCGGAAGATTGAATTCTTACTCGGACTAAATCTAATTTTTACCAGCTACCGACGCGAACTCTGTGTCCGAGACTAAATCAGTAGAGAAGCTTCGCACTCTTTTTCTAGATAGGCGAGTTCTCTCGTCAAGATCCGAGAGTCTGAAGAACGCGGAGTAACCCCTGGCGTCGTGAGAATCGCGGATCCTAGAGGTAAGATTGCCAACCTTTTCTCCCCTTGGTCGTTGAAAGAACGAGAAGTGAGGATTGCTCGCGCGGAGGGTAGAGTTATCGAATATCAAAGTTTCGAAAATTCCGCGTTGCCAGGAAAGTTCACTTGAAAACATAACTTATAAGTAAGTTCGGCTACGTCGGTAGGGTCCGCTCTGAAAAGAGAAGGAAAATTGGGGGATGATAGAGAGAAAGAGAAAGAGAGAGAGAGACGAAGATAGGGTAGGTTGGGTCAGTCAAGTAAGGGTGAAAAAGCAAAAGGGCGGAAGTCGGAGAGCCGGATGGAAATGTTGGTGGAAGGGGGAAGAGATCAGGATCATTCGTCTCTCTACGAGACGGAAGTTAGGCCGGGTACGAGGACAAAGTTTGGTCAGAGTCCAAGTTGTTAAAAGGAAGAAAATTTCGGAAAATACGAAGGAGTCGCGCGTGTACCGCCGCGCTGACCGGGGCTGAGCCATTGAAGAAATTTAACAGGAACAGTGCGCGGTGCAACCGAATTCGCCAACTCGCGAAACACTTTTAAACGAACTAACAGATGGAGACTCTCCCCAGACTATCCGCAGGAAGAAGACCGTTCAACGAGACAAAAGCGAGACAAGGTAAAAGGCTGTTCTGCAAGATGAACTCAGTGCCGCAGTGCCGGGCGCCATTCGAGAATGCTTTTTCGACGACTGGCAGCTGTACTACCCGAAGATCCTGCCTTTCCAGTCGTGTGTTTTCTCCTACAGGCTATGTACGTTGTCGGCGATGCATTCAGAGAAAGAAAAAGTGCAACTTATGTCCTTTTAGTTGCTAGTCTTACCAGTAACAATGCCAAACTCTATAAATTGGTTTAGGTATCGCGTATAATGGTGGATAAAAGAAAGTTTAAGCTGATACTTTTATATTAGATATCTTTCACCGAGTTGGCCATGCATTCAGAAACGTACGTAGCTTGTTAAAAGAAATTTAATAGTAAACTATGTTCTATACATTTTATTCCTATATATCAATATATTTGTTAGTTTGTAAGCAGAGTTCGGCTCTATTATTACCTACATGCATATTAGTTAACTTTGCTTCTTTTCTCATACTACACGGCTTGGTACATGTATGTTTTTCTTCTTTCATATTTTCTAATACATTATGTAACGAATATTGTCGACCTAATTTAAAATATGTATCATTATCTAACATACTTGATATAAATCTTATTATTCTATTATATTTATTTACTGCCCTTGTAGGCTATAATCTCATTTTATAAAATCGTAGTATATAATTATTACAATAAGATTGATGCGCTAAATAGTTCGCTCTCACAATCAGTAGAATATCAGAATGATGAATCCCAGGTACCATTTAATTCCTTCAAAATATGTTAAAGTTTCATTTAATTTTACAAAACAATTGATACGAACGTGAAACCACATGCGACATATTATTTTCTAAAAAAAAAAAAAAAAGGAAAATTTGCGAGTATAGGTTGAAATTGTGCAATCACATTTCAGCAGATCTATTCAGCGCTCATAACTTTGTATGGTAAAGCATGGCGCGCAGTGTTCTATAGGAAATTCGTGCGGATCTTTACTTTTTACGATAACGGGGAACAAGAAAGTGCTTCCTTAACGAAGTACTCTATCAGATTCTGTCCTTACTCGCGCCTTTACACGTACTGCGAGACAAAACTTCGAAATTGCAGAGTTATCCCTCGTGTACGGATACATCTTTGGGAAATCGACTTTAGAACTGAAAGTCGAAGTGCTCGTTTCAGAGCTTACGCAAATGTCTTCTACCTCGCTAAATAATCCTCCTGCTTCCGGCGAAATTTCGCTGAAAATTTCTTTCACGAAGCAGAAATAGTCGGACGCTGTCGATTTGCCGTGAAAATTCCTAGGTCAATTCTTATTTGCAATCAGAATAGTGTAAATTTATGAATTTATATGAAATAACCAAATCTTTTATAATGTTATGACTTATATTAAAATATTTTCTAAATTTTTCTTTTCCATCTCCTTCGTTTTAGAAGAACTTTGAAGAGAATCGAATTAAACAAGTAATATTAATGATACGAATCAAGTACGATTTCCATCTTGTTTCCTTTAATAATTTAGTCTAGATTAATTGAAACTTTAAATTCCTGTCGTTTCATCTCTTCTAGAAAGTGTCCAAACTAAAATGTCAGATACGTTCATCAGTACTAAAATGTTTCTATTTAAGTTATGTCTGCACAGTAAGCGGACACCTTCCAGATCGTTCAAGATTTATTCGAAATTTCATTGAATTTGCAAAATATTTGACCCAAGCATAAAACCGTGCGAATATTACTTTCTAAGAAAAGTAATTATGAAAATAAATCATACAGCTGATACGTGTAGGTATTTTCTATCTGCTAACGTATTTTCATCACTGCGAAACAAAGTTGTTAGTTCATAAACTAACCTATATAGCGCCTATCAGCCCGGAAAAGAACAAAGAATTGGAAAAAAAAACGGAAAAGGGTAGACAAGTTCGTGGTACATGACGTTCAGTGATCGCTGAAGGTCCACGTGACGCAACAATCTGCAAAACATTGGCCACCGAATTGGACATCGTATCGGTCGCGTCGATTGACGTTGGACATCGACTACGATCGAATCGACACGGGTTACGGGGGATTCCAGATATTTACCTTTCATCGCGTTCACACGCCAATATTCATATCGAGCGTAACTGGCTGACCTATCGTTATTTCGGAAGAGTGGCGACCGGCCGACGCGGCCGGCCCGGAGTAATCTGACCGACTCGTTGTTCGCGTTCCGCACACGACCATTCGAAACATAGATACATAGGAACCAAAAGCAATCCTGGAATACTATCGTCTACGTACACGTGTATATTCGGTCCAACGTTACAGTCCATCGGCCAATGTTTTTGCTGGCAGTCATAAATTGAATACTAATTGACACATGCGATCCGAGCTCGTAGTATTTCACCGTTGTGCAACTTTCGTCGCGCCCTTCCCCGGATTCCATTGTGTTTAAACGCCGGCACATATGTACCGAAGATATAAATTTGCGGATAAATACGTACGACAGCCGGTTAATGCGAGCCGAGAGTTGTCCTCCCCACCCTAATCCGCCTCTGCAGCCCGAAACTCCACCTTTGCCATCTGAATCAATACCTACTTGTTTACTGGACCGTTGCCAACGGGATTTCATCGAACCGACGATCGTCCCATCCTAATTAATTCTATCTTTTGTTATGGTTGTTTCGCAACTGCGCCCAGTTACCTCGTGATCGCGAGGAAGGAGAAGACCTATAGGTTGCCACGCTCGACTTTCCTCTGGCACGGACGTCGACTAATTATCCAAGTTATCCTGTCTTTCTTCGACACGTTCAAACACATATAGTCTCTCTCTGACTCTCTTAGATTAGCTTTTCTCTGGTTGAAACTCTGGTTTGGTGTTTCCCTTTTGTTGCATCCTGCCCAAGTAGATGAAAACGATAATCGGCAAGACCTCGCGAGAACCAGTTGGCAAGTTGCTCCGTTCAGCTTGTACCGTCGGGAATAATTGATATTCGAAAGCGACGAGATCGACGTAACGAGTCATTCGGGATTCTGCTTTCGATAAATTGCTATGGAGCTAATATCAAAGGTATTTATTATTATCATCTGGAAATTTCGTTCCTGAAAAATGTTTCTCGGTGACGCTTCGTAGATAGATGCGACGAATGGGAATGTTTTAACGGTGCAGATGCAAATGAAATGACTGTAACCGGTCCCGCTTATTTTTAGTATAAGAATTACCGTCACGGATGAAGAGGGGAACAATGGACGTTTGAAATATTGAATTCTACTTCGCCGGGAAAAGTGGATTATTTCGAGTGTTTACGTGCTGTTGTTTAAGTGTTCGATTATTTACATTTATTGTGGCGATGCGACGTTTCAATTTTATGATTTGGTTTATACAGATAGAGTTTAGATTGTTATGTATACGTATTTATTATGTAATATCTGGAATTCTTGTCACTTTAGATTATTCTGTTTAATATAATTATGATTGCAATGTACATATCGTATTTAATACAATTGTTACATATATATAAAATTTTTTATACAAAGAATCGTTTGCAGTATCTCCTCAGTTTAGTAGTATCTTTAGAATAGAAAAAGTATTTTATAAAATGAAAGATAAATATAAAATAATTAGAAATTTATTTATAAAAAATATAGGTGATCTTGTGAACTTGGAAAGAAAAGAACAGATGAAAAATATACTACAAGTGTGCTTATTAGCAATCATGATATGGAATTACGTAATATGTATATTATGGGAAATTAGATTTTGGGACATTGAATGTTTCACAGAGGAAGAAAATATTTTATATTTTTTTTCAAATAATGTGTTTCGCAGTTATTTGACAATGAAATACGTTAAAAGTTCGAGATTCTTTTTCCGTAGGTAATAACAAAATTGTTGCCCGCTTACGGGGAAGAAAACAACAGGCTTTTACCAAAGGTATACAAACTGTTTTGGAAACCTGTTATTTGGTTATCTCGTAGAAAATGGAAAAATAAATTGGAAAAAGATTGTAACATGCAGATATTTCCGAACTTTTTCAGCTGATCCGAACTTGAAAATGCCTGAAATATGATACCACTACACCAAATTTTCATTTTTACGCATCTCTATAAGACGAATAAAATTGATACCATTTTTTAAGATTCACGTTAAAAATTTTCCTAATTTTTATTTTATTAATCGATAAATCATAACAAATTCTATGTAATTATTAACATAGTTCGAACTTCTAAGTTTTAGTTTCGAAGCGCTCGAATCACATTTTTTGTTTGATGAAATTTTCGTTGTATCCTTTTTATTAAAAGACGTGTAGAGACAAAATAGAGACAATACGTTAAACCAATCTACAGATACATCTACCTGTGTACTGGAATGTACTTTTTAACTCGCTTTTCCTGCAATTTAAAAAAGAATTGATTACATTTTCAATCCGTTTTTACGCAAATATTCCCTCCAATTTTTTAGACAATTTAGTCTATTGAAATTGTTATCGTCAAATTGCCTCAACTTTTAACTGACTTTCCGGAATTTAAATCCTTAAACGTAAAGAGAGCATAGGTGTATATAAAACTTGTAATATACCATATTACATTTGTAGAATATAACTTATACATATATAACTTATATAATTACGTGTATTACAGTATATGTAATCGAATTCAGTTTATGATAATTCGAGGAAAATATGAATTTGAAACATTGATCGACTAATTTTTTTCTTCATTGATTTGGTTTAATAAAATTACGCTTTAGAAGTATTAAATAACTTCATTACAGCATCGTATCAAATGGCTGACTGAAGATTACAGTGATATAAGTCAAAATTTTGAGAATTTGAATTTAATCGGTTATTGAAGTTTTTAAAGATATTATACATCTAGTTTTAAAATTGTATAACTTTTTTGCCACGATATATTTTTACGACTTGAAAAAGAAATCAAGCGAACTTTTTATAAAATGCTCTTCATAAATGCAGGAAATTATTTGATAGAATATATCGGTGAACTGGCTTACACCATTATGATTCCTAGTCCTCGAAATAGCAATCAATTCTCTATTATCGCTATTTACCTAGTTTGGAACAGTATTTCTTCGAATCAATCTACTAAAGCGAGCCCCCTAATCGCCGATATAATAGTATCCAGCGCCAAATATCGGATCGGTTAAAACATGGGGACGTCGTTGGTATCGCTAACGACGGTGGATCCCAGAGGAAAAATATCATGGTATGTAGGGAAAGGATGAAATTCCACGTCATTAAACCGCTCGACCGATACTATGATTCATGCGAGGTTCGAAGCAACCGTCAATCACGCAAGTGCAGCTTATCATTTAACTTTCCAAGTTATCGATTTCCAATGATTCCGGCTCGTGCCCCGTAGGAAAGTTTCGTGGTTGCGTTTGTGTATCTACCTAGAACGTCCGTGGAAACGCCCATTGAAAGGAACTTCAAACGAATCGGCGTACATGGTGGCAGTATGACTACGAAATAAATCTCAGTACCATAGGATGTTTCAGTAATTATGTTGAAAAGCTAAAGAGGTAAAAACTAAATAAAAAATTTTGAAATATGATTTTTTCATATGATGCTTTTCTTTGGGGAAACTCAAATTTAAAATTTGTTAAACATGCGTAGACTAATTCCTGACGATACGAACGAACGATTAGTTCTTTCTACGTATAATAGTAAGTCAAAAAGTAAAATTTATACGATTAAAGCCTCGTTTTCAAGAAAATATTTCAACATATTTATCGTATTTATAATTTGCAACCATATTTCAGCTGATCTAATCTAATCATTGATCTAATCTGAAAGTGTATATAAAAATCGCTAGATATTTATCGCAAACATATATTTAGTGTAAAATTAGTATAAAAAGCATGAATAGCCATTTTAGGTGTATAACAAGCGTTTAACATGGCCTGTTGAATATTGAAGTTTGTTAATATAACGAATCATAGATAATTATCTGTTTAAGTACTTTTCTAGCCTTTACGAAGTATGCACGTAAAACAAACATCTGGTAATTTCTACATACACATATGTTTTCAGACTTCTTTCAAGTTTTATCAAAATAAAATCGTGATATCCTAGTGTCATAGCAGTGCTAATGAAATTTCAAAATGTCTCGTATGACGCATAATATTCGTAAAGAAATATTTACAGGCTTCGAATATTTTCGCAAGTATTCAAGCTTGATTTTCTCGAAAGCAAGACGTCATATAAAAAATACTATGGCATGTTTTCTATTTATTCGTTTTTTTTTACACATAATCATCATGTCGATTGTACTATTACCACTGAGACATCCTGTACGGGGTTTGGAATTTGTCAGGATTACAGGATTCCGCCGGTCGCTACGTATCACTTTAACCAGCGATAGGATAATCGAACCGCAAAAGCAGCATGACGAGTGTACCTAGCAGTAACGAGTTTGTCATGTCGCTTCCGCTTCGCGAGATCGGCCGCGATTCTTTCTATTTTACATGGGCGGTTATCTATCTTCCGCATGGCGATCGCACGTTTACCGCGTCGGTTAATTAAATCGTTTTTTTCGCCGGTGAAATTGCGCGGCTGCTGTCCCGCGTGCCGGTTCTGAAAATCATCGACCGGACCGAAACGTTCTCCCGTTTCCGCCGCGCCGTCATGTTCCCGCCGTTTATCACGTTCGAACGGAATGACACGTGTCACAAACAAAAACGCGTCTTCGCGGCCAACTGAACAACCGCCAGCCACTACCTTTCGCGTTTTATCGCTGTAAGGAGTTTAATGATTGGTAGACAATCACGTATTTCAGGCATGTGTTGATCAGAAATACAGTCAGAGGCAAAAATAAATGGAGTAGTGGAAACAGGTGTCAATGAAGTTTCGTTAAATGCCACTCTTTTACATAATATTTATTAAATAATCTATGTACTATAAAGATATATATAATTGTAGTATCGTAGTCGCTCAGGCTGTAGATGTCGCTGCTAGGTAGGGCCGCTTTTCTTCTCACTTTTGTATCCTGAAAGAAAAATCGGACTCTGGTCGTCGGGATTCGAGCCCGGGTTTCGAACGTTCGTAACCTAAGGCACTAACCACTGCTCTGCCGTCGTCCGACACTAGTTAGTGTCGAGTGATGGTATTTACTATCGAGTGCCGCCACAGGCCTTTTTCCACGATACTACATAATAAGTAAAACTTATGCATATAGCATTAGTACTAGTTCGATTAAACTTCATTAATATCTACTTCCACTATCAACTTATTTTGTAATTGTAGAATAACGATTCGAAATTTTGCCTCGAACTATAAGTCATTGACTCAGGCGGATAAAGGCTTGACTTGTACTACTAGTAATTACGATTTCTCGAATCGTTCTTCAAAATGATCGATGTATTGATATCTGAGTTAAATACATTTAATACAATACTGAAATTTTGTTTCAAAATACAATATGCAACATACGATACAATAGTAAATTACCATACGGTACAATAAGAATTTTATATTACTTGGGTATTGAAGTTATAATATTAAAGTTACTCAGGATATATCGTCAAATAGTTTGTGAAATGTAAATTAGCTTTTGTCTTAGTGTTTTGCAGCTCTCGTATGATGCGAAGATAAATATTAATGGGGTTAGTACTTAGTTATGTAGAGCGTGGTAACGTTAGACTGAACATGCTAGAACTGTTATACATATATCTTTGAAAGTGATTCGGTAATATCAGGAAGCCAAGATTATGTAATTTACCTGGATCTGTCTAAACTCCAGAAGTCAAATTCATTCGCTTATATCGTCTTCGTTCTACTGACATAAGAACATTAGTCACGAAGAGAATTATTAATGGAAATATCGTATCAGGTTCGTTACGATATCTCGTAAATTTTGATAAAGAAAAATGTGTTGATGTAAATAAATATTCTTATTAAAGACACATATTAATAAATATCTTGTAGTTTCGAGTATATTTGTAGTATCTACTCGCAATGAGGGAACATATCAAATACTTGCTAGTGTGGTATAGATGATAGTTTAAATAATTTAGATGGAAAACGTGTTTTTTAGAATATTTTAGGCACACTATATTTCCCTCTGCAGAGGAAAACCATTTTTTTTCAAATTGTGTGCTGCTAAATGAAGAATTCAATCACGTGGAGAATTTAAACAAAAATTCATTCGTTTATATGTGAAACAATAATACTTCATGAAAAAAATTTTAATCTTTTCGAGCAATTTTTCTGGCTGCCAGTTAATTAATTTTCCTATTTGTTTCTGTAAACCGTGGAACGGAATAGAAGATACGTATTTTTCGAAATTTTTTACTTGCTACCGTATAATAATAATTATTCGCACATTTTTACTTTCCTTTGTTTTACTTTACTTTACCTCATTTTGCTTTTACCTTCGTTTACTCTACCTTATTTTACAGAATATAGCACAACTTCAACTCCATTTTAAGCAAAAACTACACCGCAAAGAAGTAAACAATTTGGAGCATTTAAATGAACATATCATGTACATGTTAAATCTTGATATATAATCGTACGCTAGTTACAAGGGGGTTAACGAAGTATGGCCATAAATTTAATCCACAACTTCCGTCGTCCCATTTTCCACATTCTTTTCTTCACTTCGACTCAGTACGGACACACTTTTCTATCACCGCTGTTCAACCAGCATCGTACAAAAATACGTTATTACGTGCCGTTCTTCCAGCGGATCGGAGGCTGGTTTAGAACTGGTCGAGGAGCAGCTATGTCGATTCACTGGAGAATTATGATATTGGTTTGGTTGCTCGATTCCGGGGTGACCAAAGTGTTTTCCATTACATTTACCTGGGCTAGGAACTTCGAGGCTTGTGCCGCTGTTAGTGCATTACCTATCTCCTGATGCGAGAGCAAGCGGCCACAATCCAGCGAGAAATCAAGAAAGCATTAAACTATTAGCTGGCAATTGGTGTACGCTACCGCTTCTGCATCGTATCGAACCATTTCGTGAAATGGCTACAGCCTTTTGAGTAGCGAACGATGTTTAATAGCTGTAGCCTGAAACGAGTATTCGAGGCGAGGTATTCGAATAAACGGGAGTTGCAGTGAAAGGAGGCAAGATCAAGAGACGGAAGGAGAATCTAAGAGAAGCTAAATTATGCTCGATCGATCCCGCCCAATTTTCTTTCGGGCGAAATCTTCAGCTGCAACTGTACCAGTTATCGAGACAGAGACATCGAAAGCTTTTTATGGAATTTTAGTCACGAATTGCTCGAACCGTTTGCTGCGGAATGCATGGATCTGCCTTGTTCTCGCCGTCGGTAAAGACGCCAAGAATCTCCTGAATCACCAACCTTGCGGTGACAAACGTATCGGTGGTATTGTTGCTCGAATAACATCAAGCTTAAATCGTCGAACGTGCGTCATGATAGTTACAAGCGTTTGGTATTTGATGTGGTCGAGTAAATTTTTGTTGAAATTATGTGTCAATTTAGACACTATTTAGACACTAACGGATCATCCTAGAATAGGCGACGTAGCAAGGATGTTGGATGGTCTTAAGGATCTTGGATGCTCAAACTTATCAAGTTTTCGTTCATGATTTTTGAAAAAATGTAGCCCAACAATTTGAGAAAATAACGTAACTGCAATTCGTAACTTGTCGTGTAACGAAAAATATAAAATATATTGCAAAACAATGTTTTCATGAAGTTTAAAAGAGAATTTTCGAACTTTGTTGTGTCTCATTCAATGTAGTGTAACTTCATTGTTGAAATTAACATCAAACTTTTGAGAGTATATTTCTTAAATGTTTCTGGAAATCTAATTTTTTAGTGTGTTCTTTAGAATTTATGGAAAAGGATTGATTTTTTTCACTTGTTATGTAAGAGTTCTTCCTTTTAAAAATCAAAGTAGATGGAATTTTTCCTTCGACTTGAAAAATGAAACAAAATTTGTCGTTTTTACTTTCTGCAATGTGTAAAAACTTCGAAATAAAGCTGTAATATTTCAAATAATATATTTTAATCAAATTATTTTAATTAATGCTGGTTATGTATTTGATTTTATAAAGTGGTATTAATAATTGTAAGATATTATATTAATACACATACAATATTATTTCTCTGGAATTTGGATTTGTCAATGTCATTTAATTAATCAATTGTATAATTATTAATCGTCCTATCGTTCGCAGATATTAACCACATCAAAGTAGAAGAAATTTGATATAAAATATACGTAGTGAATGTTAACGAAATTTATAACAGAAACATTAGAATCTCATTATCAACTGTTCTGAATAATTTGAATATTCATTGGTAAGAGTAATGCAAAGCTTGTTAAAAATACAGATTTAAAATTCACAGACATTTTAATGAGTGTATATATTTAGTTTAGGTAAACACGAATTGTTTTTGAAAATTGAATTATTAATATGCTGCTTCAAGGAGAAGGCAGTTGACATTCTTTGTGTATTTTTAAGAAGAAAATATTGAAATCTCTGTTAGTCAAATTCGTTTCAGCTGCTCGTACAAGTAATACAATAACGAAAGATATATTTTTCTGTTTACATTTACTTTATTACTCTTTTCAATAATAAATTTGTTAAAAATATATGAAGTAATATTTGTTAAATATAATATAAATGATTATTTTCTCTTCAAAAACTAGTTAGTTACGTTCACAACTTAACACATAAAGGAAAAAAAGTGGTTGCAAACGTTTCTTTCTAAAAATTTTCTTTGTTTTCTTATGGAGAACTTTCACCTAGATTTTCTATAGCAATAAAACATTTTGTGAAAGAAACAATCTGTACAAAACAGAATAGCTTTTTTCAAATTGGACCAAACGACTTTAGTTTCTGTGAGAAGTTAGAAGCATTAGTTTATTAGATAATGTGTAAAAAAAAAAAAAAAAGTGAAAAAATTGCAATTGGACAGAATCGCGAAGAGAAAAGTAAAGGTCAACTCTTACAACTTCTTTATCCTAGCCTGTAATGAACATTTAAATAACATTTGAAGTCATGTGAGTTGCATACATACTGAAAATTTTATCGAAATCGACTAAAATTGCTATGAGCTACAAACGGTTGACAAAAATCGCAGTTTTATACGTCTTTCGGCCTATAGCTGTAATAAATCTATATTTTTGTCCATCTTTGGGTTTCTATGAAATTTTCAATGTGTATATAACTGACATAACTCTTTAGAATATGCTGTTTAAATTTTCATTACAGACCCGGATAGAAAAGTTGTAAAAATTTACCTTTTATCATTGCGATTGCAATATTAAAAAATTTTTTACACGTTATGTAATAAACTAATGCTTCCAACTTCTCCTAAAAATTCAAGTCGTTTGGTTCAACTTGAAAAAGATGTTTCTGTTTTCAAATGTTTTACGAATACTTTCGTTCGGTACCGTACATACGTCCCTTCTTTTAAATAAAAATGAATTTAGATTACATAGTTCCTCGCTGTAGAATATTTCGTCTATTAATGTACGATTTATGCTTAGCGCTGATATATTTTTAACACTGTCATTTACCGAAAAATGATAAACTGTTGTCAGGAATGGGTTACCACTTTCGATAAATTTGTGCATCCTGATATATACCCTTGATAATATTATTATCAATAATTTATTTCGTTCCATTTGTTGTTCGCATTGTTTTGCATCTGACCCAGTTTGCTATGCGGTAACGCAGACGTTCTTAGTGTGTAATTTTATAATTTTCACATAAATATTCCTATAAATTTTCATGTTAAATATGTTCCAATTAATCGTGCGACCGTTAGGATTTCCTTCCTCTCTTTTATTTCTTTCGTTCATTTAGAAATATCTTTTGATTTTTTGTCAATTTGAGATGAATGCATAACAAAGCAAAACCCTGTGCGCATGCTTTATCAATATTTTTGAACGATGCGATCAATTTCATGCCTGAGTGTTCAAGAATATAATTTTTATATTTTCAATAAAGGAATGCATAAATTGTTGCCACTATATTAGTATTTTACCATTGTGTTAATTTGACAATTACATTGGAGAATTGAAATTTATACCGCTTTTCACTAAAAAAGACACATTTTCCTTTTTTGGTTACTCAATAAGTATAATATATCTATCATTTAAAATTTGTAATGTGATATTAAATGTACCCTCAAACACTACGAAATTAATTCATTCTCGGTCGTTACAAAAATTATATTTCTGAAATGCGTCAGAGTAAGTAAATAATTTTGTAAACGAACTTAGAGCATCGTCACTCTTTCACTCTTCACTTCTTCGAGTTCTCATTCAAAGATTGACGCCGCCTTTCACTTCTGTTGTATTTTACAGTGAAATATTTTAAATATTTGATCATTTATATTCATAATTTATATCTTATCTTTTATATTCGGATGTTGTACTGAACCATTTCGAATTCAACCAATGCTTGCGAAAGAACTTTCCGTGCGTGAATTTGTATCATAATATACGAGATTATGTCGAAAGATTACAAACTCCTCGTTATAGATACCCAATAGATATCGATAACAGGTCCGCTCGTATCGAATATTACTCTACGACTCAGGAATAATGTTAGATACATATAGGATGATTCTCGTAAAATATTTGGACGATTGTGAGTAAAATTTAAGGACATATGAAAATATCATTCCTTACATCTTTTTTAAAGGGAATTTTTCTTGTTGAAGTAATTACTTCTGGAAAAACTCTACAACTTTTCTTTTGTATATCCGTGACCTGGAAAGACCGCTGTTACGAAAAAAATAGAATTTAGTGAAAAAATTCAAAATAAAGAGAGATATATATTATTGCGCCCTTGAATATAAATTTTGTTTCGGATTACAAGGTCTAGATACAAAAGAGCTAGTAGATTTCTATTGCTGTTTCTTGTAGCCTTCAGCTAGACCTACACACCAAGGTTAACTTTTTGCTAATATCCTTTACTATAAATACATGAACGTGCTCCCTATCATCCTTCTTCCTATTGTATTGTAACACTGTAAGAGTGAGGATTTGGATCAGCATACACTATACTTGTACTTATATCTATACTTATTTCGATATTTTTTTCTATTACAAATTCATCCACTCATTCTTCTATTGGTCAACCTCAACATTTTTCAACCCTTAAGATTATGTATGTATATTTCAATGTTTACTATAAAACATGCAATAATTCCATTGCATTACAATGTATTACAATAATATTATGTACGTTAGATACCTTTAATCAGTTTTTATATTTTGACACTAGAACTGAATATAGAATTATGGATAATTATCTAGAACTATTAATAACTATGATATAAAACTTGCATCAAACGAAATCGAATGAAAGACAAAGACGCGAAAGAAAAAGTTAAATAATACAAAACAAATGTATATACCGTAAACACAAATATGCGTTTGTAAATATATCGAAATGGGAATATTTGCGCAATTTATTTGCACAAGTATCAAAAAACAGGACGACACTGGCTCAACTAGATTTTAGATACTGAATCATTTTTTAAATTACTTGAGATACGTCATGCAATATACGAGATATCGAGATAATAAAATTCAACTTCGAGATGAAATTATGCATTTTAATTAAGTCCGTAACTGCTCAAACACCACCAGGATAGAGTTAATTTAAAATATTAGAAATTTTCACAGGTTAAAATTTGTGAAAATTTCTTGAAAAGATTTCTGTGGTTATAATGTTCGAATTAATCAATTTTGCTTTCGATATATCTCATCTATATTTTTAATAGTATTTTAAGTAAGAAATAATACGATAGTAGTATATAATAATAAATTGAGCCTTCTTTATGTGTGCCAATATAATTTACATGATAAATTTTTATTATTTCAAATATCAAACTCATATAAGAGAATTTATTTGAGTTTTACGAATAATTTTTCTTCACTTACATGATAAATTAGATAAAAATAATGTTTAAATTGTATTCGATGCTACCGCTGTAATTTCTTTCAAATTTAACATGTTTTATGAAATTTATTCCATAAATTTATAAAATTCATAGGCTTCGGGTGATTTTTCGAAGAAAGAATCACTGTTTATCATAATCGTCCAGTGATACACACAGATAGTGTTCTTGCTTTATCTCGATGCGGCTGAAGTACTATACATCAAAAATGTATACACGCGTTTGATGTAATGCACATAGTAGCTGTTTGAATATTCATGTTGCGCAGTATGGAAATTGATGATCGTAAAATAGATAATATGCTTTAGGCTTCGTTCCAATCCGATAGTTTAAATTGCATCCATGGCGCGATGCACATTTTAAATTTGATAATTTTATCGGTCGCTCAATAATCCGCGATATTTATCCAGGACGTAAACATTTCGTGTCGCGTGTGAATTTTAACGTGTTAAAAATCCGTGAAAATCCCAATGCGCTCGCTACTGTTGGAAAAATATTCCAGGCATAGATTTTTATGGCCATCCTGTCAATCAAATATTTGAAATCAGCTAATTTTTAAATCCTGATGGTACACGTTAAATAAAATACCAGTTCGTTAGACGTCGCTACGCGTTGATCTGTTTCTCGATGTAGTTTAATACTTACGCAAATTTTGTTTATTTTACCGTTAAATTTGTTTCTAACGAGCAACTTCTGATTTCGCGCGGTTTTTGATTTATTGCTTTTAAAGTACGTTTATGTTTTGATGGAATATGTGAAGTAAAATAATATATAATACGAGTGAAACATTGATATTGGTATAAAATTTATGTTCGAATGTTGTAAGGGAGTATAAATATGAAAATTATCCTTAAACGTTCCAGTAACTACGTTAGAATAATGAATTTTGCAGAAGCTCATTCTGATTGACGCGTTGACGCATTACAGAGTCAATTCTAAAAGAAAACAGCGCTTGAAGCATTTTCCATGAAACTTGTGTAATACATAACAAAAGGAGCTGCTCTTTTTGTTTCTTTGTACACAATTATTATTCATCAGTCGCATACAGCAAGAAAAAAGTGTATAATGTTAAAAAAAATATGCTAGCTTCGTTATTTTAACATATTAATGAATCAATATCCGTACATCGATGAATAGTTGAAATCTTTTTCGTTGACATAAATGAATTGTAGTATTAAATTTAATCTAATTAAATCTATTACGGACGTATTATAAAATTGTAAATAAATGACAACGTCATGCAATCTTATTTTTATTGTAATAAACATATCTTCATTTTTAGAAAACACACTTGATCGAATGAACAACTTTAACTTTGTTCACAAAAATATTTCATAGATATATGAGATCATTATATAATTTTCTTTTCGTTCTAGTAAACATTTATTTCTGGTCGGATAAAATTGATCGTGTTTAATTGAAGTAAAATTTTCTTTCCGACAATAAATCGTCTGGAACGTTTATTTTACGCATTACTTGAGTTCACGATTAACTTTGTACACTGTAGCGAAGCATTTAAATGTTGTACGTGGAGAAAAGATAGATTCTAGCTACTTCTTAAGCGGTAATCAAGTGGATTAGGAAAGCAATTGGTTCTCTGCGTCCATTGATCAGAGAACTACTCATCTAAATCTTCACTAGCTGCTCGCTCACAGAGAATTCG
Organism: Bombus vosnesenskii; assembly: GCF_011952255.1. NCBI lineage: Eukaryota > Metazoa > Arthropoda > Insecta > Hymenoptera > Apidae > Bombus > Bombus vosnesenskii. The sequence goes on from NW_022882923.1 coordinate 2,581,936, forward strand.
AGTTCCAATCGAGGTACGTTTAATTTGTAAATTTGTTCGATGCTTGCAATACCAGAACCATTGTCAATATGTCGAACAATACGTGATGCACTACGCGTTACGGTTTAGATTAAAGATTGTTATTTTCAGTTCTACTGTGATATGCAAATAAATAATTATTGACAGTACAATAATTTTAATTTAAAACAAGAAAAATTATATTTGAATAATCGTATCATTTTATTACCATAGGTTAAAAAGTACTTTTTGATGTATCGTATTTATTTATGAATCGTAAAATTGTAACACATGTGATATTATCGAAGAAAGATTTTAAAATCTTGAAACTTACAATATTTACAAGTAAGAAATTGTAAAATTTATTCTGATAATATGAAAGAGTAAATTATGTAACAAATTTTCAATATTTCTCGTTCAATAATCAATATATTTCGTTAAACAAAATAGTTTTTTTTTATGAAATTTGTCTGAATTTCCACAAAGAAAGAATTGCATACGTCGAATACGAAATCCCATTGTTATTCTATCTTTGGAATAACGTTTCAGTTACTCGTGAACGATTTTCGTTGCTTGTTGATTTGTTAGAAATATTTTCTAAATAATTCCGGAATATTAACCGGAGCGTACGTACGATAATAGACAAAACGTTTCGTGAAAATACTTTGCGTAATAATTTAGTAACATAAAAGTTCTTGAAGGGTTTTCAATTCCTCACATTTTCAAAAACACAAGGAGAAGTAACGAGTGAAGAAAACACCGAAAGTAAAACCTAAACTCCCGAACTTCTGTTATATCAGCTTAATCACTTTCTGTTTACGTTAGTCTTCTCAGGGAACCCTCGAAACAAAGTCTTAAAAGATGAAGTTGGGAGCTCAACAAATTTGGTGATACCTCCCGTAGAAGTTCAGTGAGGCTTTAATTATTTGAACTCGTTTAGAGGTATAGCACATATAGATAAATTGAATAAATAAATTTATCTATATCGAAAATCACGTGTCTTATAAATTTTCGAAGCATTTTCTAATACACTGAGATATTTAAAAATATGCCCTATAAAAGTAATGTAACAATCTCGTTTAAATACATTTCACTGGTTCCCGTGCATTTGAAAGGGTAGAACTCATTAAAATCAGAATATATTTTAAAACGATTCTTTTCTTTCTTTTGTCTGATAATAATCCCACATGAATTGAAACGTGAACTCGTATATTCTAGAACTCGCTTTGATTCCAATTTCAAAGGCCTCGTTTCATTTTTAACTTCCATCGAATCATTCAATCGCTAACCAAATATATCTCCAAAAAGAAAAAGAATGAATGATATTCCAACAGTGCTTGGCAGGGGTCTGAAAAATTATCATATTATTATAAGAATAATACTTTAGGAATATAAGCGAAATAACAAAATAAGGATTAAAATAACGTACAAAACGTACTAAAGGAGTTAGATAAGGAAGTAAATGAAATTGCCCCGTTTTTTAAAATATAAAATATTTATAACAGAAGATTTTCTTGTTAATAATTACCTGTTAATATTACAATATCTCGTTTTATTCAATTTTTAACTCATACGACCTTTCAATGTTACATGATTGGGTGAATTTCCATCCATATTATAGTTACCTATAATTATTTTTTTACCTTGTTAAACTGTCGAAAGGTTCCGATCAAAATATTTCATTTATTAATGAAAATACGTCAAATACAGAAATATTGAATTAACAAAACGATACATTTGAAACGTAGATCTTCGTAATTTTGTAGAATCCATTATCTATATAGAGTTGCAGTGCATTAAGCGTAGATTCTATCAAAAAATTATACATCAGCTTTAATCCGCTATAAAAACGTCACGTTGTTAATATAGAAATTTTCTCCGATAAATTTTCATCTCTAGTACCAATTAAGGGTTAAAGCATGGGAGAAAAACGAAGAGCCCAGTATCCGCACTCGTGCTACTTGATTTGCCGGTGTAGTCTCGGTTTTGTCATCGTTAGGTGTTCATCACAGGCTTTATTCCGGGGAAAAGGAAAGAGAAGGAATGAAAAGGACGGAAAGCTGGAGAGGCGGTACGAGATACTCAAGATCTCGGCGGAGGTGCTGATGTCGGTGCGCTCAGATTTATCGGTTTTCTGAATCATGGCGACGTGGCTGTCGGAGGCAGTCTAATTGATTTTTCTGTCCTTTGCTCTCGCGCCGTTCAGAATTTTATAGCCTGGCGTGAAGCTTTTCGTTCGGCACGCCTCCCAGGAATACTCTGTAACCCTTCTGGGACCATCCTCCTCGTTGCCAAAGAAATTCAACCAACCGGCTCTGCAGATACTTGCTTCCAACAAAATATCGAACATTACAGCAACGGATCGTTACGTGAAGAAAAGCCCTCGAACGTTCTTTTCCTTCTTCTTTATTTTTGGTAATAAGTCAAAATTAAGCACAGATTGCAATCTTTAAGGGAACTTTATTATTAGACTGCTGATAGTTATGCGTTTATGGAAAGTTCAATGGTGCAAAGATACATATGATAAGCAGACATATGTAGTATACAGTAAGTACTCGTTATTAGATTTAATAGATGGGGCATACTATGTACGCTTTTAATTGTTTTCATAAAAGTCTGGATTTGCATAAATACTTGTAGTGCTCTTATTACAGACCGCTGTTTCAATTTTGATTTCTTCTTGCATATATTGTATTGTATTTTTGTATACAATTGTATGTGTATAGCCAAAATTACAGGGAAGGTTTTCGAAGAAAAGTGTCATTTATTTGATAAATTTCTGACATTTGGTATCAAGATTTTGCTATGTATAAAATTTTGTTAAGTGAGAAGATCTTGAATTTAATTGCAAGTATGGCTCTTATTCTAATTGGTCTTTAATTGATCGTTAGATAGATCCTGCAATTGTTGAAAACCCTTTGTAATTGATCGATTAATTGAACCTTACGTTTCAGTAATGGAAATTTCTTTGAAATAAAAAAAGTGGTTTTAAAAAGAACACCATGTGAAGTTACCAACGTTGGTCTGGTCTTTTTCAGTAGCCATGCGATCCTTGCCCTTATAAGAAGACAGTTCTTTGAATCGTGGCCTTCGTCTCTTTGATTGTTTCAAGAGGACTGCATTAAGTGCCTCTTTATTTAGACGGGTATTGATCGCAGATAATTAAGTAATAAAATTATGCTTTGAACAAGCTAAAGAAATGAAATTTATATAAGTGTCTGTTTTTCATCTCCTAAATATTACATACACACATACAAACTATTTTATTTCCAATATTTTGTACATATTTGTACCTTATGTGCATTCTGTACATTTTTATATTCTCCATAAATGCATAAACATTCTACCCACATTCTATCGTTCCAATTTAATCTTACTATATAATTTAATATGCACACCTAGGTATCTTCAAAGTATACGAAACACTATATCTATCGAATGATATCGTCAAATCGTAATCGTAACATATCAGCCAATTTTATCAAACTAGATGCAATAGACCACCATTTTTCTTCTATACAATTGCTTTCAATAACCCCATATTCAACCATTATTTAAACTTCGTTCATTCTGATGTTGACATTCTGGAAAATTGTCTGCTCGTAATAAACAGAACAAATTCGTAATTCTTTTATGTTCGCGTCGCCATAGCAGTTACTTTGACGCAGGTTCAACATGCGTAAATTCGCGTTCCCGGTGTTGGACGTCGACACTCGAATCTAGGATCGTTGGCGAACGAACTAGGCAACGTTACGTGTAAATTGAACGCGAGTTTCTGCAAATGTCGTGGTACTCTTGGACTACTCGTTATACACGACGCGACACGGCGTCGATTTGACGCGCTCTTTTTAGAACGCCATTGAAAATAATGGGACAGCGGGGCCGAACGTTACGAGCCGAAATGACACAGCGTCAACGCTGTACTCAACGTTGGCTACTACCGGAAACGTAGCATCGAAAACAACACGGACCGACTCTTTCGGATGTGTAGTCGGCGAACTCCACTACCCTTTCAGCAAAGGAGAAACTGGTCTTTGATTGTCGCTACCCAAGTGACAAATTCGTATTCTCGATGGTCTTCGCGAAACTTATTTTCGAAATTTCTCGGGATTTAATACTTGGAACAAAATAGGAAATATGATGAGTATCGTTATTTTCGAATGATGCGTCTTTTTATCACGTTTCGTATTTCTTTTTCATAGTAGTCAACTTTTGTAATCAAGTGAATATTCTGTTAAATGATACGAAAATTAATATACTTAATTAATTAGTGTGTACGTGGTATAATAAACAACGTGTCGTGCCAATGCTTTTCCTAATCACTGTATGAGAAATCTATTAAAAGCATCAATTTTGCCCAATTAAATCTTAATTACATAGTACTATAGACTCACAGGTAATTCATAATTTTCAAATTGAGTTACTTAATTTTAAAGTACTCTATCTTAAAAATTGTATTCTCTATTTTTTAGATTTGTGTATGTAATACAAATTAGAATTAAATAATTGTATTTAAATCTAATTTAAGGTGTTATAATTATCTATGACTGATCGGTATCGATGGAGTCTTACGATGTGATATAGCGTAATTGCACATTGTCTTAACTTAAAAAGTGTTTTTGAAATTAAAGCAAAATGATGAATCAGAATTTTGATGTTATTCTTTTCATTTTCAAATTATTTAACAAGAACAAATATCCAGGACGACATTCGTCCTAATATTTGTATAGAGTAATGAGTCTGTCCTGATATTATATAACAAATTAATAACGATACACCCTATGTTCGACTGTAATGGAATTTACCCTTCCAACGTTAAAATCAATTGCTTATGAAGTAAGTTTGAATAGTTTGATTTCGCTATTTCTGCATTACGCGGCTTTACATTCAGAAACCTAATAATTTGGACTTAAACTTCAAACTAATACCGTACAAGACGGATTAACAAGTTCCTCTTTCAAATGCTCCTCCGAGATATTAAGTAGTTATAAAATTAAACTCATTTTAATGCTACTGCAATTCCTATGCCAATAGATTCCACTTGTAAATTTAGCTACAGTCTTTACAATAATGTACAAAATAAGGATGATAAGGATTAAAATATATGCAAATACGTAATCACAGAAAACGATTTTAATTAGTTGAATATTTTAAATAGAGGTTTCATAAGGAATACAATAAGTTCGCGTTATAATTCAGAAATTTTATAATTTTTTAACCTTTTATCTTCTTATTTTAATTAATATATTTCAAATGAATTGCGGTTACAAACAAGTTATCTGGTAAGTAAAGAATTGAATAGAATAGTATCAATGACTAACATTGAATTCGAATCTTAAATCTTCCGGTATCTTTGACGTTATCCTAGACTATAATCTCTACGCTATCGAGTTATTGAAAGTAAAATCGATTTAATCTACCGACGCGACGTGCGGGTTTAAATCAATTTCCTTTCCCAATAGAATATTGCTTATGAATCTTCTATCATTTATGCAGATAATTAAATAGATCCAATGGGGTTCAAAATAGATACTTGTTGATTGTAATTATTGAAAAATTATCAATTTTAAAATAGAATATGATCAATCATTGTGCCAAAGTCTCATCAGTCTTATCACATATTCACGTTCGTTTCGTATATTTCTTTCGTTCTATATATCACAACGAATTCTACTTTCTCAAAACAGTAACTAGAATAAAAGGTAAGATTGCGAATTCTTCTTCCTTAATCACCATACAGAGTTTGATTAATACTCGACCTATTTAAATTCTATCTCAATCTCTAACGATATGCAATGTCCCAAATTATTTTATTTCTTGAATTCGAATCCTCGCAACATATTCAGCGCCATTTCCATGTCTAAGGAATTTCCAAGAAACAGAAAGTCCGTGTGCATAGAAGAGAAATCAACACAGAGACACGCATACAACTTTACACGATCCTAATCTATCAACTTACAACTATCCCTATTGAAAAATTTATCAATCAAAATAATTATCATTTGCTCACGCGCATTACACCTTATGAACATAATTTGACTGACTTATTTAGGTACAGGGTATTTACTCGTCTAACGATTCCCTTCATTAACTTGAAATTTTCGTTGAAATTGAATCTATACGAGGAATAAAGGTGTGCCTGCATTTTTTAAGCGTCATGCGCCGTTCGATTAATTAGTAGCATGAAAGAGCACCTTTTTCTCCGATGACTCTCGGCGCTGCGCTGGTCGACTTATTTTTCGTTAAGCTAATGTGACTCATGAAATCCCGGGAATTAGCGTATATAAGCTGGGACACGTATAGCCATCGTCAACGCGGTGGCTCCGCCCGGTGAGGCTAGAGATATACATACGTGCATGAGCTTTTGACGCGCATCGGTGTAAGCAGCAGCCCTGATGGGTAATCGATTTTCATTAATGGACGTCGCTCGCGTAACACAGAATTTCAGCGGACACAGTCTCGGCCTCGGCCTCGGTTCAGGGGAAAGAGACAGGGAAGTTCTGTCGCAGCGCGTGTCCTCGTTCAAGTCGATGGTGCATCATCGTATACTGGGTGTCCGCCTAATCTCATCTTCTCAAATATTTCTTTCTCCGTTGAAACAGTAAAGCAAGCTTGCACCACAACAATTAATAAATTTCCTATTTTGCGATATTAGTTGGATATTATTCTAATTTAAATGTTTTACATCTACAATATACGCTCGAATTTGCAAAGTAAGTTTTCTAGATTAATTCTAAGATTCTTCTAAGAATTTAAGATAAGAAAGAAGTAATGCATGATTTTCTTCTTAGGTGAGAATATCGACCATATATTAGCATATTTCACGGTCGATTCTACTGATAATTTGTTAGTTAATGATAATGTGTTGAAAGACACTTTTCCTTATATAACTGTGAAAGAAATATAAAGGATTAGTAATTTAATTTACTAGGTTTGTCAAAAAGAAATATATTATTTAGTTACTTATTCGTGTTGCGATTTTAAGATTCCAGGGGAAATGAAAATTATATTACATTAGGGAAATTATGAACGTATTTCCTTAACTGAAAATATTGACGATGTAATCGAGTCCCTTTCAAGATTAAGTATTTTCTTAAAATATTAATTAGTATTCGAAAAATTAGACGGAAGATTAAAATATTGAATACTTAGTTGTAATATTATTTTCGTTTTATTAAACATCTTCAAACGTACATAGTGAAACACGAATGATACAGTTGATACATGATACAGTCAAAATATGTAGCTTTTCCTATGTGGTAAAATACGAATAGTTTGAAAGTGCAGGATAAATATTTCTCTCAGTAGATTTGCTTTCGAGGAAATCGAGTTTGAAAATTTGTCAAATACACATGCACTTAATGAGGACACGGCTCATGGAAAGACACTGTAAATGCGACTGTATTTGCTTAACATATATTTCCAAGCAACGAGGAAATTAAAGGCAATTGAGTAATTAAAGAAGATCTAATAAAAAATTGGAATTTTTGTTCCTCTGTTTTTCAAATAACTTAAGATTTCTAAAATTCTTTTTATTGGTGTTTATTGCGATGAAACCATCAAATCGTATGCAGAATAATACTTGTGATACTTGATATTTGTACTTTTTGAGATATGAATCGTTCAAGAGTCACGTTGATCAATGCCATAAAATAAATAGAAGAATACAGAAAAGTGCTAATTTTACGAACACTGTTCTTGTAATGGATGAATTCATTGACGTAAGTCATTTGTCTCTTAAGAATTGAACATTAAACGTGTATTTAAGAAATTAAAAAATTAAGAAAAAGTGGAAGTGATCAGTTTGGTCATCGACTACATTGATTACATGACAAGTAGAAATGATAAGATTATGATATTGTACGTTAAAATTAACAATTTCTATTCACGTAGGAAAGAATTTTAAGAAGATTTCTGCAAAATCTAAAAGATGTTCCCGTAAAAGCGACTGCTAGATCCACGCTTTCTTTCGTAAATCGCGTACAACCTTTTAGAGGCACGCTATGAATTCTTTCGGAAAAACTTAAGAGGATCCTCTCGTTTGCATACTAACGAAGGTTTAATTAGAAAGAAACGTGGCAATTACCATTGAAAAAGCACGCAGATAGCCACGAAATATACGACTAAGCGTTTTCGTTGCGTTGCAAATGATTTCGTCCATTTAGACATCAAATATGACACGCGAGGTTTCAGAAAAAGTAACTACACCCTGGTCGCTGCGTTACCATCGATTACATTGATTTCGAATGCGTCACAACTACGTTGGTTTAATGCTGTAGTAATTGAAAAACATTGCGAAAACGCATCGATAACTGGAGTTTGCCAATGGAACGCGAAACCACCGCGGCTATCGATTTTTACTCGGCGCTTTTAATTTGTTATATCCGTCATAACAGTGGAGAGCCCGTTAGCATCGAGTATAACGAATCCAGTTGTAATATCAATCGTTGACTCGAGTTATCTGAATTATCCATCGTCCAACTGTGATTTTATTCTTATGAATGATTTTACTGCGTTTAATTACGTATTAACAACTCCATATCCAGAAAGAAGTATTTGCAAGATATTGATTTTCGACTTTTTAGCATTCAAAGATACAAGGAAAGCATGTAATGATTTACGTACTTCATTTTTAAAAGAGATCAATTTTAGAGTTGAAAAATGCCTGAAGTAATTTAATATTAGGACAACCTGTTTTCGTTTCTTGTTTTTATTTGATTATTTTGTTTCATAAAGAACAAGTTGTTACTTTCTTAAATTCTTAAACTCTTGTACTATTAAACAATATTTTTGGCTCTTTACAAACTTATTTAAGCTTATTACCGATTCTTAAAAAATATACGTACATTCTTGCACTTAAAATGGATCATATCTACATGATACTGTATTATTCATTTTTAGTCATTGTCAGATAATATTAGAATCAGTAAATTAACAAGAAGTGATATGGATTTACTCTGTTTCTTCCCTGTGGTTTCTAATCGATAAATACGTTTCAACGTCTGTCGTTTCATTGAAGCTTGCCACGAATCGATTCCCGAACGTTTGCACGGCGATAAGCAAAATTATTCCGGCTCATGAAATTTTTCTCCGCCGTTTGGATCCTGCCGCGATAATCTTTAAAGCGGAACTCGCGTTTCCTGCTTATCGGCCGGGGACTTTGTTTAGCCGTGCGCGCCTAACGGAAGGTGAAATTGCGGTTCCTGCCTAATGAGATTTTCGAAAAGGCGCGGGTTCCCTCAGACCGACCAATTATTCGCGACATTTATAAAGTCAGACGAGATCCAATTACAAAGCCGGCGATGCGCACGTCTTTAAGAAACACTTAAAGAGGATGTACGCTATTGCTTGTATCTAAACACTTTAGTCGATTTTTATTAACACCAGAACTACCACCGAGTAAAGCATAAAATTGAAACTGAGAAAATAAAAATGGAAGGTATATGAAGATAAGAGGAAAAAGATATGCATAAATATATTTTCAGTGATTTTGTTTATTTTTGTATCAATTTATAGATTGAAAGAATATTTGAATATAAAATAGTTGGAAGAGTGGTAACAATTTGTTGGGTTTAGTTAAACGTATAATTAAGTTACAGCAAATATTTGAATATCTACAATATTTTAATGATTTTCAATATTTTAATATTGTGGCAAGCAATATTTTCTAAATTATGAAAAGAGTGGAAAAATGCATGTTTGATCTCAAGATCAAATAAATTGATAATTTTGGAAATATAGGATTAATTAGCAACTGAATTTAAAAAAAATGGCAAATTTGATTTATCGTCTTCGATTTATCTTCTCTATTTTGACAGTATATTGAAATCAAATTTGTAATAAGTGAATTCCATTTTAAATTTTGAAATAAATTTTGTCTCTGTATATCATTTATTTTAGTATATTATTATGGTTAAAAATACATATGATCTTTTCCGACAATTGCAGGAAAAATGCGGACTAATTTATCGTATAATTCAATGACATTCGAAAAATATCGGAAATATTTCCGAACATGAACAATGAAGCGCGAGTATCAGGAAACGAACCTTCAACGAAAAGGAAACGCATCTGTTGTTTTTTCATATTGAAAAATCAAACTTGTAAATCAAGCAAACTGAAAATTAAGTTGAAAAAGTGTGTAACTCTACCATTGCAACGAAACACGGCTATTAAAATAAGGAATACGTCTAAGTAAAAATTTTGACAAAACTTCGCCTCTTTTTTATATTATGTATTAAGCACCTTTTATATCTGTGCTTTCTACTCTATTAATTTTTCGGTTAATAAAATATCCAGATAAAATCTCATCGTAGGCTTCTAACGTTGAATTGCTTTATTGTCCAGAAACGTGTCCAATTTTTAATTTAGAATACGATCGTGGCGTTGAAACGCTACGCTATCTGTGTCTATGCGCGTTTCTCTACTTTTTTCTCGGCTTTTTGTAACTCTCTCCTTTTTTTCCAGTCTGACCGCGTGCATGTAGCGAAAAGTGAAATGCCGCTATTTCAGAGAACGATACCTCTTTACGGTAGCCGGGACATTTGGGTCGCTTGGTTAGCTAGGGCTTGGTTTTTTTTTTGGCCTAGCTTTTATGATCCATCGAAAAAACAGTACGCACATCTACGCCACGGCGATGTCAACAATGAATTCGCCCGAGATTTCAAATTTTTCTTGTCTCGTTAAACATTCATAGAGATGCGGAACGCTGAATGTACGAATCACGTTAATTGCACTGTAATGTTAAATTGTTGTAAAGGAAATTTCTTTTTCTTCAATGCAAAATTTCAATAACATGTTCGAGAATTTTTTGTTGTTTATCTCTTTTGTTGATAATTATTAATTTATACAAATATTCTTCATTAGAGATTGTTAAAAATTCTTGGATTTTTATGGGTGGTAAGTGATGAGTTCCATTAGAGAAAATATCATTATCGTCAAATGTGAGATTATAATGTTTCAAGTTGAAACATGTTTTTAGAAAATTTTGGTGTTGTGGATGACTTTAAGATGATATTAACAAAATTTTGTCCCTGATGAATTTTCGTAGTAAGTTTCATTTCTAAACATTGACGACGTACTTGTAATTACATGCCGTATAATCCCTGTAATGATAGACTTAATTTAAATGAAAGTTTGACTCTCTTGATCGACTATCGAATCGAGATTCAACCGATCAAGTTCATGTAGCGATGCTGTAACCTATGTATCATTAAGGTTAATGAATCTCTAACACAGCTTAAATAATTTGAGTTAGAACTGTATCAAACTTACTTGCGCCTTAACAGAGACGTGATCAAGATTTAAATCTCTCCAACTCCTCATCAATATCTTTCTACGTAATTACTGGGAAATCAACATTTCAAGAATTCGTACGTATGCGTTTACAAATAATCTACGTGTTTTTGGTATGTAATTACCTGTTTTGATGTTTTTACCTCGTCTTATCGCATTCTTATGTATTACTTTTGCCACATTATTTTAAGTTTTTAAAACAAAAAGTTTGAAATAAAAATAAATTTGAACGACTCTTGAATTCTTTGAATACTTTTATACGTAAGATATTCAAAGAATACAGTCGTTTAGGAGAAGATTAGGAATAGTCATTACTTAAAAAAAAATTCTTATTGAAAAACACATGTTAAGAACACTACTTTAAATTTTCATACATTACTTTAGGATATTTAATCTTTCCGAATACTATATTCATTGTAAGAGATAATAGTTAGTGCCAATTATATATTTGCTCCCTCTGTACAAAAATTATAGCACTAAAAGTTATTCTAAAATATTGTGTAATCATGTAATTGAATTAGAATGAAAAAGTGAAATTTAAATTACATTGAGAATGAAGTTCGGATTCTTCCAATTGTAAGAAGCAACTATATAATAGTGTATACATTTCGCAAGTAGTTCCTGCCATAGTAAAAGGGTTAGAACAAAGTTTCTGAATATGTTACGTACGAATAACCTCCAAAACCAGGCTATCAATAACTTGCTCCCCTCCCATCTAAAATCGATAAATTACCCCCATAAAATCTTTCTTACACAGCACAACGCTCTTCAGCAACGAAACTTCGATTCTCAAAGTTTCAAAGATATTTCAATGACCGTAACCGGACCGTACTCGGTATAATGCGAGCCATCAAGAGGGATTGTTTTCTATGCTGACACCGATTAGTTTGCAACTTGGCGAATAACGCTGCGTACACCAAAGCGGATACGCGGGAATGTTCCGCGATTCCACGAGAAGTAATCTTTGGATGCTAGTCTCGGAAAAGAAAGTTCAATTCATAACCGGGAAAGGAAAGAATTTCCGTTATTACAAATAGAGAGTTTGACCGATGACAGGATGGAAAATAACGAGTCGGACATTATCCGTGGCAAATTCACTGCCGCGAGACTATTTATGCAGCCGAGCGTTCGAATATCGTTCGAACAACGGTATTAGTACCATGCATAATAAGTCTATGGATTCTCATTTCCCGTAGACGAGAGTTACGCAACTTCGAGATGCTTTTCATTGTTACTGGCAAAATGCCGAGCGCAAATAATGACTGAATATGAGCGGCTCGCGTACATTGCGTTTTACCCGACACTTCGTTCCCTTAATAACATCATCGTTATTATTATTACAAAGGAAATAACTTCCTCCCGAGATACTTCCGTAATATATGTTTCCATGTTCCTTTAACTATCAAGGCGACAAAGAGTCTTTTATCTTCGTTCAGTTACTTGGCACACAAGGTATAGTATAAGGTGAATTAATTTATCGTAGAAATTTGGTGATTCTGTTCGTTGGAAAATCGAGTGTGGTCTGCGCTATTTGCGTTTTGCATGTTATTTCTATTGCTTTTAGTTTAATTGCAGATTTTATTGCGAGTCTACATAATACAGGACGGTACGCGTTAACGTATACAGTAGTATATGTCAATTAACATTGGTGGTCCCGTATACATTGTGTACATGTGCATATACTATATACATTGACGTATATTGACTTATACTACTTGGACCTGTATTCGTAATCTATTGTAGATTTAAGTAGTATAAGTCGATATTCACCGATGTGTACGGTAAAATAAAATAGTAAACAGCAGTGTAGGTATGTACACTACATACACCCACAATGGACGAATCTGTTGGAGATGTAAGTAGCATAAGCGTACGGTAATATAAATCAACGGATGGTAATTCGTGCGTTGACTTATACTACTTGGGGCTACAGTATATAAACTGGTTAAATCAATCAGATTCCTTAGAAATAATGTCAGTAGGAAACATTAATTTCTAATCGATCAATTATATATTAATAAGAACCATGTAAGAAACAATCTTTTCACTGTCGATGACACAGTAGTAATACCAATGGGATACGAAAAGTTAATTAATGAAATACAATACATTAACCGATTGATAACTCAACACTGATCGTAATCATATTTATAACTGCCCACGTGCGATCGAAAAAGCAAGACAATTTCAGAATTTTCAACGTAAAGCTCTCATTCTCTTGGCAAATTAACAGAAGAATCTCGTAACATCGGCGGTTTTGGTGGACACTACGTATAATAGCCACATTATCAGGCTTCCTGCAAAATACGTCGGACGTACAAGCAGAGTAATTATGCTCGTGGAATTTTCAAAGCCGGTGGTTTCGGTACGTTGAGTTTACTAATTATCCATATAACGTTGTTCGCATTAAGGTCATAGCCAATTCTAAAATTTTCGTTCTCGCTGAATTTGATATCCGCCGTTTGAAAAATTATCGTGCAAAGTAATTGTACGTAGCAACATAGATGAACACGCGAAGAGGAGAGAGGAAGAGAGAAATAAATGCCTCGGCGTGGAACGAGCCACAACGACGTCGCGTCGTCGTCTTATATTATAAACGATTCACAATTATTCCCTTTCTTCTTCGTTGTCGAGAGAAACATCCGAACAATTCCTCGTTTGGACCTTTTACACAAAGACAAAGCAGCGACGACACCGCGACTAACCAACGAAGTCGCTCGTATTTCTGCTCGAGATGATGCTGTCTAGAAAGGTCGTTAGACATTAACCCGGAACAATTATTTTATCGTGTTGGCTGGTGCTTCATGCACTTTGATAAGTTGCTTAACGAGACGACGAATTAAAGTTTGTCTTTGTCCTTCGGGGTCTCCACTTTAGCTACAAGCCACGGGGACGAGGAAAGCAATAAACGCAGCTTAAATGCGACGAACTGATCTTTTAACAGGAGTACTGTCGAAGGAAAGCATACTCGATCGTAAAACTGCTGCAGTTTAAAGCGTAATTTTATAGATTTATCAGACAAATTCAAGCTTTCGATTAGTTTATTCCTTCTTTCTTTTTACTTAAATATTTATCCGATATATAAAATTAATTTTAATCTGCGATTTTAATCTGTCACAGTGGGATAAGAAAAATTTGTGACTTTGCTTTTATATTTTAGAATAATGATGTTTGCTAATATTTAGATATCACTTTAAAAATATTTCTTATTATCGTTACTTATGTAAGAGAACTAATATTTTTGAAAACCACGAAAGAGAAACATACGCCTAATTACATACTTTACGACAACACTTACTGAGAATTTTCTTGATCTCTGAATAAATGAAATTTCATATCAGAGAAGTAGGTGTTCTATTATTCAAACTTCGTTTTACCTTCCATTTCCTAGATTTTTACTCAGGATTGATATAGCTATAGCTAAAGTATAAATAATTAAGATACGTAACATAGCAACACAAAATGCTATTTGAAAACTGCAATCAAAGGAAGTTATTTGAAAATAATCCGTGGTATCGAAATCATTTGCATTACATTGTTTCGATACATATAAGACCAAACATATCTACATGTAAAGAAAAGTCTAAGAACACATAATAGTTCGAACAGAGAATCCACAGAGTAATATCGTACAAAGGAAACGTAACAGTTCTTCCGTATGAAAGGCACGCAATACCGAAAAATTCGCAATACCTTTTGTTCCTAAGTTTCGCGGTCTTGGAAGTTGCGTTCGGTATAGCCGGGTCTGCCAAATCTAAAGTAGTTCGAAATCGCAAAGCCGCGCAAAACATACCCGGGCGATTCAGTGTCGGTCGAAACTCGGCGTCTATGTTAGGAAAAAGAACTACGGAATGCAGTCGGTTGTGGGAGCTTCCGATTCGGTGCGGCGCAGGAAGTCGGCGTGCACTTCTTGCTCGCGAAACTTCTCCTAGCGAGTACTCGTTTGCGACGGATACGAAACACCGTTCCATCGAACGACAGCTCCTGTTGTGTTTCTCTGTTTGCTTCTCCGAAATAGACCTTCCAGAACAAGTCGCCAACGATAAAAAGGACCGTAAATGTGAATTAGCACCTTAAGTATGTGTTTCCTTTCGCATTACATTTCCCTGAGTTTAGAAATGCTGATGGAGAAAAGATACGACTGTATTATAAATTAATATCCTAAGTATGTGGTTCGTTTTATATTTCTGAGAGTTTGGGAATGTTACGGAATAAGAAAACGGAATATGTTATTAATTAACACTTTAACACGTTGACTGCCACGACACCCGTATTCGGGTGTCAGCAAAGTTTCTGGTCGGGCCGCGTAACCCATATTCGGGTGTCGCTTATTTGACTACTGATATTGTTGAATTGTTATAAAAGTAATACGAAAATGGTTTATTAAACAAATTATTTAGAATGTAAAACTTTAAAGTATTTTATACATAGCTGAGGTTGTTCGTGACAATTTGGACAATAAGTTATTGTTTTCTTCAAATTCTTTTGTGTCATTGTTCGGTCCATTCGATGTCTTTTATTTGCATAACATAGTTTGCATGCGCGTCTAATGTTTCTTCCGGAATCACTTTTCCGAACAGCGATATTATGCTGACTCCGACGAAGACAAGGATTTTTTGTATTTTCAGACAACCCTAATAATTTTGCGACTAATAATTGGCTAAATATTCTAATATTTATATTCTTTCTTGTTGCAATTTTGTAAACCATCAAAGCATTTATAACAGAAATTCCCAGAAGGAGTTGAATGCCAAGTTTTCTGTACCATTTGATTCCTTTTCTAATTGTAGTGGCATAAGAAACCATTTGGTCGGAATAATCTATACCACACTTTGGTATAGATTATTGGTTTTTGAGCGACTCGCATTACTAAAATATCGATGGGAGCACCTAGCAGAGAACGCTTGGTACTGCTGCACGCGTGGTCTGACGGAGATTTCTTTGAAAACACGCGTGGCAGTCAACGTGTTAAAGGAAGCATTAACTGGCGTATCATTTGGTATTTATGCTATAACGCATATAATAATAGTATTCACGATAGAAAAAGTCATTAGTTATCAGCAGATATTACGTTCAAGTGGTAGAAAGTTTGATTTAGAGTAATTTGAATACTGTAGTTAATGAAGTGTTTTGGATGATTTTTAAGTTTTTAAATAAATCGTTCCTAATATTTCGACTTTTTGAAACTATTCTCGCCTTCAGGAAGCTATCTAAAATCGGAATTTTAGCATAGACTCATTCAGCTCTAAAGCTATCAGCATTATTATGGATTAGATACTCATCAGAGGAAATCATTTAAGCGTTTAAAGCAATCAATAACGAAATCCACGTAAGATATTACACACTTTATGTATCATGATGGGACGGATGTGGATGTACAGGGGCAATTACACACCTCTTGAGAGATATGCCGTGAGTGCTTGCACCTGACGTTTATCGCTTGCAAAATTGTCTTGAAAATTGTATCTGCAAGCGACGTTCAATGAACGTGGATGAAGATCCGTGATTCAACATCTTCAGCGTTGCAATAAAGTTTAGTATATACATATGAAATCCTTGTTTGGATTCTATTTATTATTTAGAAAATTAAATAAAGCGTATTTTAGTTGGAAATAATTGGATAAAAATATATTTCCTCGAACTTAAATAATAAGCATCGTTTGATCGATGTCACATTCTTAAAATTATATGAAAGTATTTTGAGTAATGGAAGAATTATCGTAAACAAAATATTATTCTTAAGCATTAAAAAAATATTGTAGTTAAAATGTTAGAAACGATAGAATAGCTATTAGATAGAGAACATTATAAACAATATAAACTGAGTATATTTGCATTTAATTAATCAATATCAAGGTACCACGAGAATGAAGATAATATGTAAATATTTCTTGTATTTATTGCGTAGATCCGAAACAGATGCAACATCACAATGCCGGTCAAAGAGATTTTGTCGATTGTGAACATCCGAAGTAATTTTCTCTTTTACAATCTCGTTACGTGTTTCAACTGTATTCAGTTACATTTGAGACAAAGAGCCTGTGTCTGCAGGTTTGCGCTTTCTGCCTTTAAAACAAACAATGGGGTAGATCAAACGTGCTGTGTAAACACAAGAGATGCAGTGACAGTGTTATTGTGGAATTTATCCTTCAATGGCCTTGAGCTATAAGTTGATTTTACACAAACTAGAGTTACTTGAGAGAATCCGAGTTTTGCCATTTACTGTCAACCTGCTACTATAGTGGTTGTACATAAGATAAGAATATTCAGAAAATAGAAATTAAAAATTGTTATTTTTCGTTAATTAGTTGACGATGAAAAGTCCAATTTTTTAGAATATTTAATTTATACAAGTCAAAAGTATTACACGAGAGGACAAAAGGTGATTACTTATACAAAAGAAAAAGGTAATTACCTATAAAAAATATGAAATAATTGATTATTATTATTATATTATTATTGATTATTATTGAATATGAAATTGATCATTGAAAAAATCAAATTTTAATTACGCGCTTGCACAGTTAACCTGCTAAAGAAAACCTAAAGAAAAATTTTATGAATAATATTTTATTGTATGAATGAAGTCAGGTGTGCGAGTACATATGCTTGCAGTAGATTCTTAAAATTGATCTACTCGAAAACTATGATTTGGACGAATAAATTTTATTTTACAGATTTAATTTATTTTTGCATAAGTAATTACAATTTATAACAACAAATTTATTTTTTTGCAACAGATTTATACGATACTCTTGGTTACACCTTGCATATGTCTATTAGTCATAGATATTTTTAACGCTTTGATGTTTAAAGCTGTACCAGTTATCTACAATTAATAAATAACACGGTCGAAACAGAAATTGAGTTAACAATGGGCCGAATTACAAAGAGGAATATATTGATCTGTTACGTTTGCGAGAAATCTAACGGAATTCGATATTAATTTCAATTAAATGTTCGATTTAGACTTTGGAAATATAGCACGATATCAATTTCAAGAAGTGAAGCCCTGCAATTTTAATAAATTAGTGTGTTAGATATATAAATTGGAATAAAACAAACCAAGACATTATTACACAGTGTAATGATATTATTAGAGATTGTTATGCTTTGAATTTCTTTGTTTTCCTTTGCCGAAATTTATTTGTTTCATCCCCAACGATGTTTGGTATAAATGCAATTTAATCTTGTTTCACTAACAAATCCAACTACATAAATATCTACACGGATTAAAAAAGTGTATTCTCTTAGTTTATGAATACCATATACAGTCGGAGACGAAATAAGCGTGTTCGTAAAAATATAAATTTACATAAGAATCCGAAATTGGCTGATAAGAAACAATTCAACAGTTTATCTCTTCAATCTGTGAATAAATCTATTAAAAAATAATCATTTTTCTATTTATCACGTATTCTACAAAGGGTCTTCCACCCCGATTTACCAAAAGATCAAGAACATTTACTCACATTTTTCTTCGTCTCATTTCACCCTTCCTTCCCCAATTTTCCCTTATTCACAGCACGCGATAATAAATAATCAAAGAAGTAAATGATACATATCAAATATTAACGATGATACTCGTGAGAAGAAACGATTAAGAATAATTCTCGCGTGAAGAGGTGAAACGTGTGTATTTATACATATAGTGAAAATTAATGATAGAAACTCACTCGAATGTGGCCACTCATCCACTCATCTGCAAAGATTCCGAAATTACGAGGCGGATAACAATAGGGTAATTGGATTAAACGAAATATAATCACAGAGAAACAAATATTCGAACGTGAACGTGAAACGTTAGATGGAAGGACGTAATAATAGCATTGAGCAAGCAACATATAAAGGATTGTTGTCGCAGAAAGGGGCAAGTAGCTGGATAGGACGCACGCAAAGCAAGACAGAAGGGAAGTTTGAAGTTCTCCACCCTCTGAGAGCTTGAGGAGAAGCGACATGACTGGAACTGTACGTTCTGCAAACCCTGTGGCGAATTTGTCTACTCGAGTCAATTGAATTGAATGCAATCCGTTGTTTCTGTTATTCTTGTTCATGAGATGGAGCGCTAGGCTAGGATTAATAATTATTCATAAACTCGAGATTCCTTTCCCACGGATCAGATCGATTTTACGAATAGTTTTAGCATTCGCTTTGTAGTAAGTTCATATTCATTTGTATAATGTTTATTAGTTGTATGCTTCTGTAAAAAGTCACTTATCAACTTCGCATTTTGTAATTTTGTCAATCGCGTCACTTTGGCTTTAGTTTTATATTAATAGTGTGTTTGAAAAGTAGTTGTGTATTAATATACATATATTGGTGTATATGTATATATTAAATAATTATTCATTATTCATTTCGATTTTATCTTGCATCTCATAAAAGTTATTTAGATGAGCAAATCACGAGAATATAATAAATCTTATTGTTTTCAATGTTTCTAATAATTTTCCTCTGGCAATACAATCCTGTATAATCATTTATTCTATGTAGACCAAACGCAACTATTGTTAATATGCGGGAATTGAAATATGGGTAACGGCATATAATATATTATTAATACAGAATCGTTTCGACAGAATGAAAGTATAATCAATGAATTTAGCAAGGTATAGTATACATTTTCAGGAGTAATGTTTCACGAACTTACGAGCTTTTTGAAAGTAATACGACACAGAAAGTTGAAACGTAATCAATCATGGTAATACAAAGCATTTTTGGCGAATATTCTATTTTTTCGTTTATCAGACAGACAGACAGTTTCGAAAGAATATAAAAGAAGAACAATGGAAATTTAATACACGATTAATTCATACGCGAAAAAGAATTTTATTAATAATATATCCTGAAGTATGTGTATACATGTGTATACTTCGATAATTGGATAAATGAAATTTTACAAACGTCAAACTATTATTAAATGTTTCAAAATGATGTTTTTCAACAAGATGGAGAACAATCTCCACATGCATGGAGAACAATTTTCGTTTGTGACGGTATACAAAAATAATTTCGTACGTAATTCGTTTTTTCGATTCCTTTATCTTCGACCTCCAGTGAAGAAACTTGGGAAATAGTGCGATGTTTCGGAAGCAATCATCCGTTTCCGCCATCGAGTCGCATCGATAGGAGATTGAACTCCTTGCTTTTTCGAGTACCAACGCAAAATGGATACGGGCCAAAAGAAGAGCAGCTCTTTTGGATGGCAAGAATCAACCTGATTGATTCACGGATCGCGTTTAATAATGTTCACTGACTACATATCGAAAGGGATCTAATTTTACTTTATACTATGGAGCATTCTCTTTTATGTTCTTCTTTCAAGTTATTTTTAAACTTGTATAAAAGTAGATAGATCGTAGCTGATGTATAAGTATTGTTAGAGGTTCTACAATAGTTCCCTCATTTCTGGAAAGTTTTACTACGTAACTGCAAATATCAATCGATTCGGTCTTTCAAGAACATCGTTTCGATGAAATATATAAAGATAAGTTCAATTTAGTAACGTTTGTGTACTTTTTATATATTTGGATGTATTGAATTAATGTGTAAGTTACTATATCTGTGCCAGTAAAAGTAGATTTGTTGATTATGTAACGTAATATTTTAGAATTTAAAATAATTTTATTAATAATTTTCTTATTTTTTATTAATTTATTAATTTTTTTATTTTTTTATTAATTTTTTATTAATTGGTTTTTAATTGAAGCAATCTACATCACCATGAAGCATATAATACATTGTAAGACGAATTGTACAATAATTCATCAATTCTCCTCATTATTAATCACTTTTGGTTCACATGATTGGAGTTAAATTTTAAATACGTATAATAAATAAATTCGATCGACCTTGAGTTCACTTCATCAAAACGCTAACTAAAATTTCGTTTCAATAAATGAAGGTCTAGCCGAAAATACTAAATATGGTAAAGAGATGTAATAATAATGACGACAGATCATAATAACGAAACTATAATAATGGAACAAAAAGTTAAATTCGTAAAAATTCAATAGTCTCTGAGCACTAATATAAATAATACATAATTTATGAAAGAATCTCATCGTGAACAAACTTGTACAAACACAATAGGACGAGTTTGCAGGACGATCACTAAGCAACTAACAAAATTAACTGGACCATACTCGACTGAGAGAATTACCGTAATAACATTCAACGAGCGTTTGACACTTTGGAATATGCCAAGTCATATGTAATTTAAAGTGTTACGGGCAAGTTTGGTCGAAGCTTATAGACGTGTCGTCTTGTATTGTGGCCTTCCGGGTCGTAACACGTCGCCGGTAATATGGCACACACATAAATTGGACCGTACTTGAACCCTTCGGTTGCAAGTGTTACGAGTCGCCTGTACTATTTGCCCATGAACACGCGTCGTAAGTTGCCCGTGTCTTAAGTGAACCAAGTCGGCCCATTATCTCAGTTTACGTCACGGTCTTTTATGGTTCAATATAGAAACTCCCTATAGGATGTAATCGAAGCCACAGTGAACTCGCTAATTGTCCGCGTGGAACTCAATGATCCGAAATGTCGATTACGAACACGTTTTACCGGCTCGACTACTGGAAAATGTAGCTTTGAAAAATAATTTAAAAATTTATTAATTAGTAATATTATCTTTCTCTAAAAATTAGTTCTCTCGTTTTAACCATTTATGTGTAGATAAATCTAAATAACATTTTTACGTTTTTCTTAATATGCATGTAGAATACATATAAAATATAGTAAGCTACAGAGATAAAATATAATCTGTATCATTGGTTCGTGGAAAATCCAAAGTGGCATAAGAGCGCACATTCGTTAAACAAATTATATTATCCTACACATGTTGAAACGATACCACGACTAATTGGAGGATTGACGGTGCGTACAATCGAATTTTTCAGCTAAACAGAACGATTGCTTCCTGGTCGTTTCCAACTGAATATAACAGGATATTTTGTTATGATGTGAAGATTTTATAATTTAGTCCGAAGAGCTTTCAAACCGCAGTTTCGGCTATTGAAAAGCACCACGACCGAAATATTCGTTCGAAATGTGGTATTTCCGCAAGTGATATGTTTTCAAATGGCGTGTATTCTAAAGAACGTTGAATAATTTAAAAATCCACGCGACAAAAGTGTTATGGTGCAGAGATCAATATAAATCGTTTGCTGTTACGTGATGCTCGTATTCGTTATTCGAGTTAATTATTCACTTTTTGGAAAAAACATTAAGACCTCTATGAATCTTCTTTTATGGAATATTTCACAGTTAAAAATGCACAAAATCCGCATACAAAATAGCATACAAAAATATATCAAATAATAAATGTACCTATAATATTCATACGGTGATACAAACGTCCATTTAAATACGATCTTTTTCGTTGAAAAATTTCGTGAAAAAATCTCCTTTAGGTAGATTGACAATTTATTTGAATTTTTATGTAACTTTTTGTCAAGAAAAAATATTCATTAACATATCAATAATAGACTAATTACAAAATTACTGGAAAGTAGTTATAGGTTACAAAGGATATTATACAGAAAACTAATCACCATATAGATTCATTTCAAATTAAAAGACGGTAAGAAGAAGAAGCAAAAACAATAAAGTTTATTAAAAGTACATAAATCACTTCCATCACATCGATTATTACATCCAGAATGAAGCACGAAACTAAAATATATTGAAAAAAGGTAATTGTTTGATATTGAGTACCATTGTCCTTGCCTATCTTTTTCAAATTATAATAGAATTTCATGTACAACGTTGTGCAGTTCATTTATATGTATGATTCAATCGCGGACAAATGTTTTGAAACGCATGGCCTTGATGATGGTGTTCGTACGACACTACGAACAACGTGTTAATTTTCATTCATCTTTTGACAGCGTTTCGTACTGGTAATGAATGTTGTATGTCTGAGCGATAAGAATAAATTGGAGCCATATGAAATTGGCACAGCTATACATTGTCCGTACAAAAGCAAATGCTCACCTCAGCTATAAACAAATCAACGGTTGACAGCTGTGTTGCATTACACGATGCCAGAATTACACCTTCGAACGTTTCTGTTTACCGGGTACACGCGTTTTAATTATTTACACATCTGCGATTCATCGCGATATATTTTGCAATAAAACACAACCGGAGTTCCGCCAATATATCTTCGAAGTTAATGCTCGTTTTGAAACTGCTTCGTTGCAATGTTCCGCGGAATCGACGTTAACATTCTGTACGTCAACCTTTCCTTTGCATTTTATTTTTGTCTTTTGTAATTCATTTCACGCATTACCCGAGGACACGTGCACTTGAAATTTTTTATGAATTGCACGTCGTTCGAATCGCTTTCAAGTGGATATCGGTATCCGATACGAGCTGCAGAATCCATTAAGCCTTGAATCGGGCGTTAAGCACAGTTCATTGATCACGGTTGTACGAATTGGATCGTAATATGTTTTGTCTTTTCATTTTTAATAAGCCTTGTATGTGTGGATTTCCAACGCGAAACGATTCAGATCCTGTGCATAAACTTGGGGATATTTTGAACAAGTATAAATATGTTACTTGTATGATGAGAATAAACAGCATTTGCCTACTACTGCTATTTATATATTAATTAATTATCTCAAAGTGTATGCAGTTCTAATTTAGGAACAATTGAAGATCAAAAGCACTGAGACATTATTTTACATCTAATTATTATGAAATTTAAAAAATATAACTGCTTGCTCCGGGAGACTAGTTAATTACCCTGAGCACTTCTGGACGTGTTCCAAATTCTTATGAGACAAAAACAATGAGATTTATAATTCGACTTTATAGCTACCTCTTAATTTTCTTTCGTAATTGAGGAAAAATCTACTAGGAAGACTAACATACTTACCGATATGTCCTACCAAAGTGAACACATAATATATGAAAAAGTTTTAAAAAGATCAATCGGACTAACTAACTATCTAAAGACGGCTATCAAATCTGCTTACATTGTAAATTTCTCTTACTTACCTATAACTAGTACAAAATACAACGCCTAAGATGCGCATTGTTATAAAGAAATTTATTAATCCAATTTTCTTATAGACAGTATACGTTTTTTTTACGAATGAAATGTATACATTAACCGCGTGCAGTTTGCAGAAACCTCTAACTAAAGTTGCAAATATACAAGTCAAACAGGACTTTCAGTTTGCTAGGAAGAGTGATATATGTATGTATCTAACTACGAAAAGTAAAGTTTTCAGAAAAGTGATTTGAAACAGAAAGTTTGAAATTGTAGATTGTTAATAATTCTATCATCTAGCTATGAACAAATCTTTTTTCTTTTACAATTTTTCTAGTTTCAATTTCTGAGCGCTTCTAATAAAATATATTTTACGAATATTATGAATTTTTGGAATTCTCCTCAAGCGTCAAGTACAACAATGATATTTCTGTTATTTCAATTATAACCCTGTTCTAAGAAATAGTTCACTGTTACAGTTTATTCTTTTCAGATATCCCGAAGTCGACGATGTTTTATATGGATTAAATATTCGAATTAACGTATCTCCGCCAATATTGGAGGTATGTAGTATACCATTCCTTTAGCACGCTATAAATCGATATGCATATTATACATATACTTAACCCTTCTTGGAATAGATCTAGCGCTATCTCTATGTAGATAGAATAAAGCAATAGTATGCAGCCAGAAATTATCTGATAGAAGCTGGACGATATCACGCTTAATGGAGTATCGACGAGACAGTGACAGGACTTGTTTTGATGACCGGCGCTCGTCGCGCTGGCTGCACTTGAAGCTGCAAACGATGCATCAGCAGTGGCCATAATTCATTGGCTCCAGCAGGTGTATCCTCGTTTCCCCGGCCTCTTCTCACGAGCCAACACGCACACACAGCACGCGGATTCCGCGACGTGGATCAACGCTGATATTCACGGCGAGCTGAAAACTAATCGGGATCGAAGGTAACGGATGAGGATACCTAGCTATGCTGAATCATCTCGGATGACGTAGAAAGCTATCGAGGATATTATACGTGGACCTTTTTCAACATCCAACCTAGAATGACCGATGGTATCCCTGAGAATCTTGATGGCGTTCCCGAGATTTATTTTGCGTAGTTAGTTAAATGGAGAGATCCATTTTTATTAGAACGGAAATTATAATAACAAATGTGGGATTTTACTACGTAAAAATGTTTAGGAGATTTTAATCGAGCCTTTAATAAGTTTAATGAATTAATAGTGTTTATGTAAATAAGAGTAGAAATCAAAAGAGCTGCTAGTGAAATATTTGGTATTAGTGGAAATTATTAATATTAGAGATATAAGTTATATAATTTGGTAGTTCGTAAGGAAAATAAAAATGTTCTTCATGGTTCGTAAAGTTAATCATCATTTAACAAATCTTTCATAAGATGAACAAATATTTGAATTGAAACTAGGAATGGATAACTCTAAGCATTTAATAAAATAATACAGAAACGTTTTAGAGAAATCGTACTTATATTTTTATATAGTTGTTTAAAATTCCAGATTGCAGGAATTATTGATTTTGTTGAATCTTTCGCTAGAAAAATTGCAAATGAGAAAATAATATATGGAAGTGGTATTAATTCATAAATCGATTTCAGTCCTAATGCCTTTGTAAAAAATTTGGACGATTTTACATTGAATCCGCCTACAAAATACGTATATAATCCATATTGCACTAAAATAAATGAAAAGAAGTCATTAAAACCATTAAAATAACGCGATTGATAAAGGCATGTTTTATGAGGCTGCGGTAGGATTTCGAATCAATTAAGAACGAAATAATATGTTATATTATGGAGAAAGGATTAAATCTTTTTGAATGATAATTCCTGTATAAATTCATTTATGTCTACGTGTAATAAAATGAAAATTTCTGCAAGAGATTTTTGCGTTAAAAGATTGATTGAAAGATAACGGAATCGATATCAAGAAAGTATTGTAACATTCTAAATACTATAGCAGAGGTTGCATTTTGTATATTCTTGCACATTGTGTGCATTCTATTTTATAATTTAAATTTCCTATAAATGCATAAACATCTACCGTCTACTAACATATTAGAGACGCGGTATGATTTTAATCTGATAGTTTCACAGTCTAGTTAGTAATTCATAATTAAAAACACACTAACATTCGATATTGAAACTCAAAGTGTATACTTAATATTATAACACAGCATCCTCCTCAATTTTTTCTTGTATAAAGAGCAATTCCTTTAACGACTCTGCTGTTACTTTCACCAGATTCTGCAGTGATCTACTGATATAAATCAAATATTCGAATGTCAGATGCATCGGATCGAATATATATAGGAAACGTTATCCAGTTCGTTACATTCGAGTTTCTTCCTTAAACCCGTTCCTAACAAGAAACTATCGGATCCACGGGTCGATGTATACGAATTCTTTGCTTCTTAAGATTTACTTTGTCTCTTCCTCCGGCTAGTTCTCGGTGCCACGTTCCAGGGCCGTTCGTCTTGCTCACAGTGGCCGTTCTTTCAGCGGAACGGTACCACCCTCGAAGACACCCTTTCCATCGACAGCGTTCTTTAAACTTTCCACTGCCTCCCACTAGCATTCACTTCGCATCGATTTCGACGTTCACGCCTCGATGCGTCTTCTTCGCCCAGGGATGTTACCTATCGTTCTGCCCCCACGTCTCTACACGATCGCGCCACCAAAATGCCACCGTTCGAATCGCGCCTCCTCTTTTCTCCGGGAAAACCTGAAAAATGGCTCTGCTTACCACGGAACTTTTTCTCGAAACGTGTTCTCGGGTCGAGACTACACTCCTTTTGACGTACGTGGAAGCACTTTTGGATGCTGTTTGATTTAGTAATGGGGCGATTATGTGGTCGATGATAGTTGAGATGATAGTTTTCTTTATTGAGGCAAATTGATAATTCGTAAAGAAATGCACAGCGAGTTGGGAAGATATTTGAACGTTTACCATAGAAAATTTGTATGAATGTATATTATATGATAATGAATTTAAAAGTAATCTGAAAACGTATGGATATAAACGTGCGTATTGAAAATATGCAGCATAAATAACGAACTTAAACGTAGAATTAATGAGCCCGTTAAATATGACAGCTAATTAATATACTGAATAATTAATTATTTAAATACTTTCGTGGGTAAGTATTGGTACATTTCTTGAAAAACATCGTTGGAGAAATTAAGAAGCTGAAATCTTCCGATCTATTTATACTCAAACTTCTGCATATTGAAATGAAAACAAGACTTAATTAAAAGTTCATAAATAGAAAATGTGCAAAGTTTATGAAATTCAAAGCTGCTTATGTTTCACAAAGTTCTGGACCAGAGAAGACATGATTCGCATGCTATGAAATAATAATTGCGTGTGCAATTCGTCGTATTTTATTTTGAAAAAATGCCATAAAAATATCCGAATTTCCTGTACCTCGAAAGTAATTTCACACCGTGCCTACTTATGTTTTAAACTTACTTTTACGTAAAGAATTCCATCGTATATGAATTATTTATGAGACACAGAACATAATGTTTTCACTTTTATTTTGCCTTCCATAAAATCAGAGCACGCTCTTCATAGCAGCATTAGAATCACTTCCAAAAGCTTCCAATTTGGGCCGTACTGGTAAATTCGGTAGGAATTGCAAAATTATGGAGCTGGTTAAAAGTAAAGCTCACACAATTTCTTCCTCCAACACGCGAGGGAACCATGTTTAAGAAATGTAGACTGCACTGAAGAGGAGCAGGGTACAATTCTTACTAGAAACCTGCTTTATTTCAATCGTTTCTAATCTTTCGCTTATCTCATTTTCGCGTCTTATAATATCGCGTAGCTTAAAATTAGAAAAGTACAATTGGATTACCATGCATATTCATATATTACACGAGTTTCTTAAAAGGGAGACTGATTTCTGAAACTGAGAATTTCATCTACTGCAAAGAAAATTATATAAACAATAACAAATTTTAAGATAAAATTAAAAAGTAGGATTTGTCACAAAAGTAGGATTTTCTTTATTTTTCAATTTATGGAGTTGATCAAAATGTTTTCTATACGGCTCGTATTTAATTCTCATTGCATTATCGTATTTATTGCTAGATAAACATTTTATTCTGTAGCAAAATAAAAATTGAATATATTACGTTACAGACTTCTTTATCAAAATTACCAGAATTAATTTGTGAAGTTGAATGCTATAAAAAAGTAACAAACCTATATAAATGCTTTCTCTAAACGTGTTACGTCATTTTTCACGACATAACTCAACACCCATTGCGGTACAGTTATATAGAATATAACTACATAAGAAGTATATGTATACTTGCTACCTACGTTCGCAGAACATTTCATCCTATGTTTATTCAGAGAACTGTAACACTCCCTACGAATAGTCATTATCACAGCTATCGTAAATCGTAGGGGCTGCGATTTATCGTTCCGTAGCGGAACAATCGATTTTTAACTTGTAGCAACGTGATATTTCAACGAGATAATTGAAACAATTTATAAGTAGCGGTTCTCGTGCGATTGTACACGATTAATTCTATCGTTTGTCAGAAACGTGGTAAACGTTCTCGCGGCTAAAGGAAAAGCGTTTCGTTAAATCGGCAGGACAATCGTTTTTCGCTCGATAATAAGCCTCCATTGTGCCGATCAATCGAAAAATCGCAGACTCATAAATCTCATCTCACGTTACGACGCGTTTCACGATGCGGAGGAATGCGTGGGCGTTTACGGCCGGGACGTCGTAATTTTTTCGCTCGACGTGGATTTCTTTATGTAACATCGCTGCCCAGCTTCCCGGGAATTACTGTGAATGAAAATAAAGCGAAAGCACTGAGGGCTTCCTTTTTTTCCCCTCAGCGTTTCTTTTTCTTCTCATTCTTCTTCCTTCATCCCTAACAGTGTACTCTACACTGCTTCTTATAAAGTGTTTACAACTGTTTCGTTCCTACTGATCCATTTTATGTGTCTCTTTCAGAAAAGTTACATGACATGCTGGTGTAGAGATGTTTCTTAAATCTTGTTGGATATCGTTGATGAATTCTGTTTAACTATCAAATGGAGGCCTCAGGGAAAGGAGACAAGTTTATTTTTTTAATTTTGATGCTATTTGTTATCTAGAAGAGTGTCTTTTAGAGAGGAAGACTTGTTAATCGTAACAAAGCAATGGCATAATGGTATGTTGATCAATATGTTTTAAACGTTCTAGGAAATGGTGAAGGTATATATACATATATTAAATATTGAAGTCGTATGAGGGGAGAGAAATTGGAAATATAATTCATAATCAAAGTAGTCAATTTTCTAACAATAGGAGGGCACCTCTGGAACAAAAATGCCGTAAAGACCGCAGCTGTATGACTAAACGACGTAAACTACATTCATCGCTAAATACGAGATCTTTACTTTACGAACCAAATATTGAAGCATGTTCTCATGTATACCATTTCTGCGAGAGATACGTGATCAAACTTCGTATTCGTAGATATACTAAATATATTTTCGTAACGTTCGTAAACATACTAAATATATAATATAACACCTTTATGTAAAAACTAATGTAAAGCCTTGTATTTTTTTACCAGTACTTTTTCTTTTGGGCGTAATAAAAAGAGCGTTCCAGAGAAATCAGGAGCAGTCATACGTCATAAATAACATACGGTGTTTGAAACAGCGATTCTGATTCCCAGAAATGGACGACGCGACGATATCCGTCAGCTTTATGGATCTCCGTTGCTCCGGCATGGAGCAACGATCTCACTGTAACGCGTGCTCATCATTCAACGCAGTTCCGGTTCAACCGAAGCAGGCGCCGGATAACAAGGATTCCAGGGAAACCGCTGAAATCGTTAGAGAGAAGTGTTACGTACCAACAATATACATATATAGTTGTTCTGTATTGTAAGAACGAAGTGTACGACGACGCGCGTTTACAAGCGGCGAGCCAGGAGAAAAGCGAGTGCGTAAAACCCGTTAGTGGCTTTTGCCGTTTGCGCGCAGATTACAAGCGGACCAAGATGACGGACCGCAGTGAAATGAATCGCCAACTCGCGTGCTTATATCCTAACGTAGTCGTAACAAGACGCTTAGTCTTCACGGTAATATGACACGTAATACGTTGAAATTGCAGTGGTTCACGACGGTATTCGAATATTTATCATAGAAAGAAGCTTCTATGTGTATATTGCGCGTGGTATATACAATCTGGACATTGCATTGACACTGCAATGTGAGGACAACAAAGATTATGATGAAAAGATTATACAGATTAGCCTCTTTCGTTAAAAGTGTAACATATGTTAGGAATCGTAAACTGAGATGTTTGTAAACATCAGCTATAAAAATGAATTATTTTTTTAGAACAAGAATGTCATTAATTTGTAGTAGGATGAAATTTTCAAGAATAACGCAAGAAATATTGGGTATACGTAATTATCTAAACAAAGTATATCAACTTTTAAAAGTCATAAAGATATTTTTCTCTTTATGTAGGTTTACAGTATAAAGACTAAAGTATCCCATTTTAGAAGAAAATATCGTATTAAATAGGAATGAAAGTAATTTTCGAAAATATCCTAGACAATTTTTGAACAAGAAACAGTTCAACATTGGTGCCAGATCGGAAAAGGATTTTGTTGGAAACACAGTTTACTGAATATGGAGTGGAAAGGTAAAATCACGTGGTAAATTCCTGTGCATCTCGCGAACTGGCGTCAGGAAATGAAGCGCTTCCGTGGGCTGCTACGAATTCCGCGTGAAAACGCATAATGTAATATCACGTTAAGGCGACGCGACCCTGTTGTTCCAAGTACGAAGTGAGGTAAAAGTCAGGTCTTTCTGGTTACCTCACGGAGGATCTTGATTTCGATAAAACTTTACAAGGATACACAACTCTGGAATACGTAAAAGTAATCTTACTACAAAATGCTTTTGACAACTGTTATATACCAACTGTAGATGTACAAAATGGTATACCTATATTTAAGTTATGCGAAAATACGAAACTACATTCTTTTCGAATAGGTCGACATATATAAATTCCACATTGATTAAGTATCCTGCATTGCCGATGTAAATGTTGCATAAAACATTTACAGTCAAACTTTATGTAATATTCTTTTCTTCTTTCCGCTTGGGGATTACGGTTCTGCAGTTTGTCGAGGAAAAAGAGTGGATACATCCTCTACTTATCAAGAGTAAAAGGAGAGAAAAAAGCTATTTCAAGTCCATTAAAAATTTCAGTACCTTAATTTAAACATTTTAAATTTATTTATTTAAATTTACTTTATATTTCCTGCGATTTTTCATGACTACGAAATTCCCCATAATACCAACAAAACTGACTATCACGCAAAAGTATTTTCAATCACAGACCGCTCTAAATTAATTCCCACTTAAAGATTCGTGTTTAAAATTCTACGGAACGCTTAAGAAAAAGTCCTGCGAATCTTCAATGACGCTGGTCTAAGGTGTGTTCATCGAATTACACTTAAAATCAATGAGCTTAATCGTTTTTTCCGGCTTACTCGGTCTTACTCGGATCGAGGACTTTCTTCTTCCTCTTTCGTTACTCTTCTTGCATAAATCCTACCTTGGCAAGGATCTAAATTACCGCGCGTGCACGGTAATTACCGCAGGATTTGGTAGCGCCACTGTGTTCACGTTGGTACACCGTCTAGTATAGAGCTAATAATCGGTCTGTCCTTTTCCCTCTCACGAAATTCTCGTTGGCTCGATTCCTCAACAGCATCACTGCTCTATCTCTCGTTCGCTAACTCTACCGAGTGGCACAAAATATGTGGGAAATATTCGTAGTTTAGTCATACGCATCAAAGTAATGAAAAAAATTCATACACAAAAATTGCAGTTGAGGCTCATGGCTCGAATTACAAACAATTTCTAATTTTGTGCTAGTAATATATTGGAATATCAGTAAATCGATTGAGGACATTCACATTAATAAATCCATAAATTGAACGGTACGGAAAACTGATGATAAAAATAGCGCCTTTTAAATTTACTTTAGACCATTCTGTTCTTAGTATTTACCATTTACCATTACATTATCATTCTTTATGTCATGTCGTTTAATCTTCTCAAGTTTGAAAATATTTATAGTTGCGAGGTATTTGCTAGAAGTATATATTCCGCAAAGGACATAAAAGTATATAACTAGTAAATTATCCAATAGACTAATATACCTTAACATTCAGTGTAACGCCATCTTTAATGCTTATATGCGGGAGATGGTTGTTCATGATGCATAATAATTTTATATTAAATATAAGCATGGAATAAATACCTTTTCTATATATCATTCTTATGTACATTTTCAGATTGGTTTCAGATTCGACCAACGTAATAACGACAGTCGTGTCTGGTTACAGTGCTGGTTACATTTTTAAATTGGTTCTAAATTTGACCAATATAATAACGACAGTCGTGTCTGCTTACAATACTAACATGCAACAAAGTGTCTTAATAAGGGATATCATATAGATACAAAAGTTTTCTATAAAAAGTTTTCAATTATTTAACCAGTGTATTTTGCGACACCCTATATTCCCCAATGTCTCTTTCTCTGTTCCTATACCAGGGGTGAACGTGGTCGGGATCGTGATGACCCGCGGTTTCCGAGCTAACCGATAGCGATAACTCTAGGAAAAGGCCGCGATAGATTTTCCCCGGTCCTCACCCGTGTCGTCATTATTCCCGCGCGCCTCGTCGTGGTCAATATGCTCACGTTACGGTCCAACTTTGGACCCCAGCCTCTCCGGATAATCCTCGAAACTTTTATCGGATTCCCGTCGTCAAGTCGCGCACCCAGACACCGAGAAAGTGTTTCGGTGTAAATCGACGACCTGGAAGTACGATGCGAGACGTAGGAAAGAGACAGAGATCGTCTATCGTGTAGCCGCGATGCCACACGGCCTTCGGTATCAAAGTCACCAAGAGCTTTACGGAAATCTTCCAGTGGTTATCCTTTTTATTAAGTTTCCAAGACCGGAACACCTCGCTTCGTGAAGTCCAGAATACGACGATCCAACTTCGACCTTCGACGCGTAAATTGAAATTCGATCGTCGCGAAATTCTCGTCTACTTGGAAGCGGAACTTGCTTGTTTGAGTTGAGAGTCGCGATGGATCATGAGCACACTGAGAACTATGTTCATGCACCTCTGTCAACTAATTTACGTGCAAGTTTCTGTGTAACGTGAGCTTCTTTTTTACCGAGATTTACGGTCTCGTTTGCTTTTTGAATTTGTTTCGTTAATAACGCGCACAAGTGATCACAGTGATGCACTTGTTGCGTGTTCCCCAGAAATTTATTAAACAGGTAATCGTTTTAGAGGAGAACAGTGTCGTAAACGAGGAGTTTGTTCGAGGAAAAGTAAAAGTGAGGTTTGGTATAACGATGTTTTTTTTTTCTTTAAAAGATTATTGAGTATGCATATTACGTTTGCGTAAAATCTACTTGATTACTCCTCAGATCTCTCGTGACATTATCCTTTAGCATTCTCTATGATACACATAGTATAGTTTAAAATACATAAAATTCTAATAAATGATAGGAATTGTGAGAATATCGGTTATTTTTTCAATCACGGTTTTACCCACGTATATTGAAAATCATCTCAGTTTTAGAATCTCCTGTCTCCGTGTTTTTCATTTTTATAAAATCCTTTTAGCTTTAATATTTTTCTTACACTTTCCTTAATTTAAGAATTTAACACTTTTACTGCTTCTGGAAGTTTTTAGTTATAGATAAAAATAACGTTTTTATACCGTGACATTAATTTTTCACGGTAGAGTACAGTAATTGCAAATGTTTTTAATACTGAAGATTAAAAACCAATGTTAAATTTGATATATATTAATACCAGAATTTATTTTCTTTCATATAGCGATATAATATAAATGAGATATCATTTAATCGAACAAATCGGTCACTACATTACCAAAGGCAAAGCGAGTAAATCGGTTTTTCACATTTTAAATAATATACATATGAATCGACACTTTATCGAGATCTAAAAAGAATTAGTAATTACAAATATATTTTATCCGTGCAAACCTCCATAAAGTCCGTTAACAAAGAATACGCGTTCCATAAAAAAAGGACCTAAACTGAATATGAAGTTTCAAAGAAAAAATGACTTTGAACAAATTTTTTTCTCTACTGTGGTACTTACTCCTTTAACAATATTTTCACACCTTTGAAAGTAACAGAGATATCTGAGTGCACCCTTTTAACCTATACATTTTATCCTGTATGTCACGTAAAAGAATAGGTCACTATTGTTGACAAAAATTCATTGCAAACTTTTAATACCGATATTAAATTTTGATCAAAGTGATGTTGGGTATTTATTGACAAATAGTTACTGTAAGTTTAGTAAAACTTTGAAATTAGGAACAAATCATAATAATGAAATCTTTGCTGATCACATGGTTGGTTTTAAAAAATTTGACTAATTTTATCAATACGTTATTACGAGTTTAGTAAATAAAAAATTCTACGTACCTTTCGCCAACAGTGCGCTGATTGAGTTATATTTTAATTCTGCTCTTGTTTCAACGATCAGAAACAATTATTTGAAAGCGATATTTTAAAAACGATTTTATACAAAATATGATTCTATCAAAAATAATCCGCAGAATCCAAGAATGTCAGCAGTCGTAAAGTTGATAAATAGAAAATTTTGGAAAATCGTTGCCTTAGCTCTAACAAATCTGAATATAGTAAATCTAAAAGTACGAAAGTTGTATTATTAGAATAATACTTCTTTTCCCAAATGCTGAAATTAATGAATTTTCCAAACTGAAAATACTAATTTCCACGTGGCAAGATATCTTCCTTTAACACAGGCGTAGTACCTTTAAATTTAAGATTGAGAAAGATTGATGTAGAATAAAGATTCTTCTTGAGAGACACATGGAATCAAAGATCTCTCACCGCATAGATAGGTAGATAGCATTTTAATTTTCTGAAGTCTCGCTTTCAGGTTCACTGTAGCTAATCTGATATTAATAGATGCGAGGATTCTGCTCGTCAAAGGGCAAATGAACGTAGGTAAGAAATGTGTCACGAATCTATGTAGGTATCAAGGCAAAAGACGAATAGAGAACTTGGCTTTCTGACTGCAGCCTGCTCGTGTATTAGAACCTTTCCACTTCTGTCTCAGATTCACCGGCAAAGCGTTATTCCGAAAGGAAATAGCTTTGTCTGCTTCCTTTCTCGCACTCAATTCATCGTCTCTCTTCTGTCTTCTTCGTCCTTCCTCCTTTGTTTGTTTT
Organism: Bombus vosnesenskii; assembly: GCF_011952255.1. NCBI lineage: Eukaryota > Metazoa > Arthropoda > Insecta > Hymenoptera > Apidae > Bombus > Bombus vosnesenskii. The sequence continues at coordinate 2,617,565 of NW_022882923.1, forward strand.
TTCCTTTTTTCTTCTTCTGTCCTTAGTGTCTTTCTTTGGATATCTACCAGTACAATAGACTACTACAATTAATATGAACAATGAGATATCTGCCTGGTAAATAACTTAGTTCTATTAAAGCTTTCTTCCAATATCGATGGTAAATCAGGACCAGCGGAAAACTCAAGTTGGTAATAAGATGAAATGCTTATGGAGATTTAGATGTGAATGGAATGAACAGAATTATATGTAACTTTTGTTTTAATACGATAATGATAAACAGGCCGTTTTTTATTTGGTGCAATTATAGCTGCAAGCGATTGAATTAATATCGTTTAAAATTTTCAATGTACCTTACCTTTTTAGTGGAATTGGGACTCATTAGCGGATTGTGATAGCAAATTTTGCATTATACCTCTTTGCCTTCATTACTTATCATTTCCGAGATGTTCTTCTTTGTATTACCTTCATGTGCTCATTATTTTGATAAATATTGTAAATTTTTGAATAATGACATATCTCCGTAATTTTATCCTACTATGAAATTTTATACTTCAATATAACATTTATTATGTAAATATGTTTCGTAAAATTTAATATTATGTATGAAATCTTATTGCATTAAAATACCGATTCTGTGAAATTATTTTATTCTAAACAGCAAAATTTAATAAATCCTTAATATGCTGCAAAATAAGTACTCGGATAATTTGACAAAGTTTTAGACGTATTTAGTATCTAGTAATTTGAATAAAACAGAAATTTGCCATTTATCTGACATAAGATACGTACACATTACAATTCTGAAAGTGAAATTTTTGTATGTGATCCGGGTTCGATAACCAGAAACAATAATATCGAATATTTCGATTTTCGACAATATACAGAAACGGAGCATCCAGATGACGTATTTACAGCGCTATACATGGAAAGTTAATTCGCTGGAATCTCTACGAGAGCACTCTCTAATGCTAATGAATGCATTAATATAAGGACACACTTAATAACCCTTACATAGTTACGTGCACCCGCGTATATGCATAAATGCATAAACGTATACAGCATGAACGTTCCTCGCGTTAATCTGATACGATGTATTACGTTTGCTTCTTTCGGAACATATGCTACATACGATATATTAATCATGCCGTGCTCAAAAGCAAATACTCGTATAAATTTCCTTTTATTCCATCTATGCTATTTTTGTACTCTTAACGAAAGAGCTATAGTGCCAATTGTATGGTGAGTCCGAATTTAATGTGCAACAAATGTATAACCGAGAATTACATTGCAGAGAGGAAGCAATTTATTTGCCAACACTAAAATGATTATAGTTTGATCTTTCAAGAACTATTTTCTTATTGGACCAAATTATTCTTTTAGAATTATAGATTAATAATTAATGAAATTTCTAATAGACAGATTAGAAGTCTATTACTAAGTTTAATGAATAATCAGAATATTCTTCTGATTATTTTATGTAAGTTTGAACTTGGAAAGCTTGTCACAAAAGTTGTTGAAAACATAATCATGATGCTTGAAGAAGGTGATATAAATACTAAAACATTTCAGCATTGGCTCGTGAAATTCAGAACTGCTGACTTCTCATTAGGAAATGAACCATGAATGTTAGCCGGAAAATATCGTCGACAATAATGTTTTAAGAGGTATTATTGAGGATAATCCGTAACAAACAGCAAGAGAAGCAGCGTCTGAAACGGAATTAAGCCATTCTACCATTAGTCGTTGCGCGAAATAAATAGGAAAAGTGGAGATGAATTCTGTACGAAGCGATATGCAAAAGCTTCATTGGAACAAATTGAAATTGTCACAAAAATTATTCTAACTTGTTTAAACGCTTCTGTCAAACACTTTCGCAAGTAACTATATCGTGAATATTCAGGCAATTGCATATCTTTATGAACATAGTTAAAGGAGTGGATAAATAAAAATTCATTCCATTCGCTAAATATTATAATAAGCGCTCTACTTGGAATACTTTCTATATTTTAGCAGGTTGTTTGTATTTTGTAGATCTTTGGAAACGGCAAATTTCCCAAAGCTACATGTACGTATTGACAGTCTACAAATAAATTTTACAAATTTTTGCCACGTACTTAGAATCTTGTTAGCATGCGCGAAGACAAAATTCTGACCGTTTAATCATTTCCCGAATAATATAAATCAATTACCACACTTTATATAGGGTCCGTATGCACGTCTAAATATCAATGTACGATGCTGTACATTCTTATATTTTTAACTTGGTTCTCGGTAATAATTGCTACTGTCGAGAAACAGCGTATTTTTGCATCTCAATCCTATAAGCAAACAAATAAACAAATCTGTCAGTTTCGTGAAATCGTTTGTTAAACAGCCATAGAAGTAAGTTATTTCTCACGAGGTTGAAACGTATACAGGTTCCTAACGCGATCGCTTCTAAAGTTAGACGATATTCGTGAAAGCGAATGCACAGGAGGCGGGCACTGCGGAAATCCAAATAGCCTGAATACCGCTTTTCTCAGAAGTTTTCATTGCAAATATTTCCTACGTTCGATATTTGGCCGTTCAATATCTAGATTGACGCACTTCCTCCAACCGCGTTTGCGTTGAGGAACCACCTATTGATATTTTTTCACAAAAAGCACAAGAAACAGGGTAAAGGAGAGTAAAGAGTAAAAAGATGAGACAAGAGAAAAGAGAAATGATGAAGTTGAGTTTATATTATATAATTTGTATACATTGTACAACAAAATTATAAAATTTGTAAAATTATAAAATTATAAAATTTTTAACAAAAAACAGCAACGTCGTGATGAAATATGATATATCCCGCTATTTGCTAGCTTGCGTGCAGGTCCAATCACTAAAAGAACGACGGTATTTTTTTCAACATATTTCTGATGCATCTAGTTTCAATCGTATTATCAGTACGTTGTACTGGCGTTTCGTGCGCGTTCCAATTTGCTTTCTCAGGACAGACATGGAAGCGTAACGTACTAGTAACATGATTTAAACCGAAGAATCGCAAATATCATTTGATCATCGCGAAGATGCTTTTCTACTACTTTTTCTAGTATTCAGTAGAAAATTACCTACCTATTTACCAAATATTGCGTCGTGATATCAATCTTGTTTTCCCTTCTTGCTCCTTCCTTAAACTTATCCGGATACACGACTCTTTATCGCTATGATCGGTACACAGCAGCCACGCCCTTGCTAGAAGAGAGATCTTTTCCATTCAGGATCTTGAAGTATCCTCCTCAATGCCAGATATGGAAAGTTAGCGTGGAGCAGCCTGTAAAAGGATCAAAACTTAAATGAAGTTAGCGGTTGGATAGAGAATCCCTGCCGCGCGGAAAGGAAATCCAAGGAAACTGAAAGGAGGGTTGCAGGGAGGGAGGGTTGCAAGGATTGTATAGGCGATTCAACGGTATATACTTGCCACCTGCAATTCTCCCTTCCTCATCACCGTTTCTCCATCATCGCGTCCTTTATTTCATCCACGCTTTCCGCGCTGTACAGCTATGCTTTAAATAATATTTTGCAAAACAGCAGGCGCAGAAGAGAGCGACATTCGCCCGGCGAAACGTTTTACTTAAACCGCCATCTCTGCGTCTCGGTTTTCGCACAATTTCACTTCTCCCTTCTACGAGTCCATTAAGGCTGTTACATCTTTCCGTACAATTTGTTTTGCCTTTGCTTTCCGAATGCCTCGGCTCGACTGATTCCACGGGAAACCAACGGCAGAAACGCGTCGGAATAAGTAATCGTGCTACGGCCTCTTCTAAGGAGTTCCACGGCTACGCTATTCTCGCGGCATTCTGAAAGCGGAAACGGGGGATTCAAAGAGGAACGAAGGACAGTCTGATCAATCCTAAATTGAAGAGAAATGGAGAAAAGTCGTGCGCGACAAACCGGATTTTGTGTAATTCAGTTGCATCGAGGAACCATGGTCTTTTGTTGCGCCGTCTACTTGTTGACACTCTTCATAGTTTGTGGTATGTGTAGGTGGCTTTGTCAGTGGCTGAGGTTAGAAGAGTAGACAAGATAACTGGTTCGTGAGTTTTCATAGACATATTATGGATTCGGGATAGCGCATTTTGAGACTTCTGAATGACCTTTTGTTGTTCTTTTTGCATCATATACTTCTTCATGTGCGTTCTATTTTGTAATCATTTTTCTGGCGTGAGCTTTACGTTAACACGGTTTTGGTATTTTATTCTTGCAAGTGATATATTCGTTGGAATATCAGCGTTTAAGAAATAATCATTTCCGATTAATAAACTGAAATGTAAAAATGATTTTTTTAATACGACTAATAAAATCCCATTTATGTAATTGAATTTTACAAATTACAACTGTTTGTGGAACAGTAATCACTATCCACTCATTAATATTAACAGGAAATTCTTGTTTATGAATACTCAAATAAGTCAATTATTCAATGTTCCAAGAAAAGAAAAATTTCTTGTATTTATTTGAACTAACAACAAATTTGAACAAACTATATAAAACACAATATCTGGTAGTAAATTTTCAAATTCCTCTCATTTCCTTAATCACAAAAACTTACGATTTTCTATTCTAAAATTTCCCTAAAATTACCAACCACGAATATGTGAAGAAGAAATGAGACTACAGTAGCAGACAGAAAAATGTTTATAAAATGAAAAATATAAAAAAACTTCATAATTTTACGAAATGGGTTTGTTTAATAAGAGCAACTGTTAAATATGTATCACAGAATAGGTGATTGCTATCAATACGGTAAACAATTTTTCGATTCAAGTGTTATTACAATTTATAGTATGAATTTTAAACTTTCTTTCATCTTTCATTGTATATATTGTATCGATCAAGTTATCATAATATCCGGAATAAGTTTATTTAGAACAGTAGCTTGTTTGACAGACAGTTACCTCCTTTTTACCAGTGCATAAAACAACGGTTCGCATCTATCGTCTAGGGTATACAAATTTCTGTAACACTCACTTCGGAAATTCGCCAGCAGCGGTGCCCAAGTAACGTAATACGGAATCGTGGAAATATCGGATTCCCGTGTTCCCCGAGAGAGTTTAAGTTACAAATATTCTCTGTGTTCCGTGCCAGTTTTCCCAGTGTCTTTTTACCGTTTCACGTTTAAATCGAAGTAAATCGTCTCTGGTGCACGGAACAAAAGGCAAAACCGGCGTTGTTCGCTTCTTCTAAAGAGAAACGACGTATCCGACCGACTTGTTTCGCTGTCCAGATCGATACGATTGAAACGCGAAAGTTAAAGGTTTATCAAAAATGAAAGGCAGGTAAAACAAAATGAAAAAAAAGAAAGAAGGGAAGAAGGAAAAATATGCATACTCGGATCCACGTAACATGCCTTGTTTGTATTCACCGATTAGACTCCGTTCCATGTTTGCCTCGAGTAAAACATTTTGTAAACAAGCGGCCAATATGGACAACGGGGAGTTGTACATGAAAAAACAGGTTGCGTTTCATCGTTGGCGAAATAGTCGAAGGCTTTGAAATATGCGATGCACGTAGCATCGTTCGTTTATCCAACGTGTGCCGAGTGTCCGGGCCCTTTGTATCGATTTTCTTCGACGAATAGTCCTGTTTACGGAAAATACCGGTGGGATCAAACTCGACGCCCACGAGTATCGACTTAGGGATCTGTGTGAAAATTAACACTGGACTCTTACAGATTTACGATTTGCTTTGAGATATTTCTAAAAGATCAAATAATCGATACATAAGAAAATCCTACGCTACGTTGTGAAATGCATTATGCAGAATATCGCTTCAATGTTTGAGGAAAAATCGCATTCAGAGATTTTTTGGCGATTAAGTCAGAAAATGTAGTTACAAAAAAACTTAAATTTTCAGATTCATTCCTTTCCGACGGGTTGCTCGAGTATTCGTCGTCAGTAGTTCGAATTTCGATACAATATTCTACATGCGTGAAAGTTTAAAAGAATTGAAAATGGAATTCATTGCGTAAAATCTAATTCACTGTGATTATGTGGATATTAAAGTACTATTGCGTACTATTATATATATAAAGTACTATTACGTAAGTACGTTATAGAATTTTTTAAGAAATTCTCGTGAATGAAGAAATGTGTAAACGATAAAATATGTATTCTTTTCGGATCATGCAAAAATAATAGCATTTATAGGAAACTAATATAATTACTTCATCGTTAAATTGTGTACTTCCTTGAGAATCATTCACTAGAATTTGTAAAAAATTATGTAAAACAGTACTATCATATACATATAACCGTAATGAATTGGATTTTAATTCAACTTTTATGTAATATTTGTGGATGCAACATTAGTGCCACGCCAAGCTGCAACTTGACTACGTGTACTGCTTTTTCAAATTTTGTTCTGCATATATCATCACATTTTGAGATACGGTTTTACGATAAGGTTAATTCCTTTACTAATTGAGAAACCTGCCTAGTTGAAAACACTGTTCCGACAACAAACCACACAAATTAAGTTAGTATTCACAAGACAGCGTCCAAAGTATTATAAGAAAACCATAAATATTCGGATCAAACCAATGACGATAATATATTATCAGCATGTTGAGAGATTGCAAAGGAGATAAAAAGCAGACATTTCTTGTTTCTTAATAATAATCGATTTCAAACCTGTCATTATGGATTATATTTTTTATTCTACAGTATATATTTGCATTCTATAAATAATAGAGTCGTGATTTAAAAGAATAGAAAAATCTGCAACACATGATATTCACAAATAATAAATATGTTTCCAATCGACATGGGTATTTGCAAAAATTATTGATCAATATCAATTTTATATGTTCCGAGAAATTCGTACAACATGCAACAATTTGTGAATGTGGTTGTTGACTTGTTTCACAGTTATCCTTTATTCTCTACTGTAAATTCTGTAAACCATTAATTCGAAACAAAAGGTCCAACTTTTCATCTAGGTAAAATAGATTCCAACAGGGTTTGTCTCCAGCAGAATTTGTTTACGGATTTATCTTGCTCGAAAGTTTTATTCATTTCGAAAGATACAAAATGTTTTCCAAGTTCTTTGTTTCCATTTGAAACTTCATCGTAACTCTGTTCCCATAAATCGTGGAAGAATTCTGTTACAAATGAGAGATGGAATCATTGTGTAAAAAATGAGTCGAAAATATGAAACATGCACCTTTTCTTAGATAAAATCTCTTTTAAAGAAAAAGTGCAAAGTTTTGTAAACCTTAAAATAAAGTCAAGTATGCTTTTTTCTATTGAGAAACTGACTGATTGTATGTCTTCTGTTAAAAAGAAATTATATGCTTTTTCCTTATATTAAAAAATAATAATTCACGCATTAACATAAAATCATAATATTTAATGTATTAATATATGCCAACAAATATTAATTTGTGTAAAAGCTGAAATTGTGAGACATTATTTACGTAACTGGATTTATTTTGGACAGTTCTTTGATTTATGAAATTGCACAAAAGTTATATTTGTACAGGTTGCAACAAACGAATAACACGTCATTCATAATAAATCTACATAATTTTAGGGGGAATTAACGTTCGACAGAAGAATATCCAATGAAACGATTTAATATTGATTTTATCATTTTAAACAGAACAGAAAGCAATTGGATCCTGGTCATAGAATCACAACATACAGTTAAGTACATACACATAATCATAAAAGAGTTAAAAAGAACGAACGAGTACTTTAAAACACGCCGCGTTTTATTGCATCAGACGACGAAAGTTTCGCGACAATAACAGCAGAAAATAATTTTGGGAAGTTTAAAATCGTCTGCGTAAAACACGTTGACGTTCTTGGACAATAAAAAGTGACAATTTACAAGCTGAATTATCATTTCAAGTATGAATTTACGTGGCTAATGATCACTTATATGACAGGAATTCGTTAATATCTTTACTACAATGAGCTTTGTTCAACACTGGAAATTAATTTCTTAATTTCTTATCGTTAAATATATGTAAATTATCATTACTTGAAATTTTCGAAAACGTTTCAAATGTATTTAGCAAATTATCGAGTAGTTCGATACATATTTGCAAGTTATACATGGCACAAGTGGGTTGTCAAAAAAATCTGGGCTCGCTTTCCTATTTTTATCTACGTATACCGAATATTTTAATGAATTTTTTGATACATGAATATATCTAACTACTAAATTCAATGCAAATGATTCATTTCTCTTTCTGAATACTTCATCTTCGGTATAAAAATTAAACCTCTTCTCGAAAAATAAATTTTTCTTTTATCTGCGATTTGTTTTGAAACTTAAATTATCCGATGACCGTATTTTTCATGTTATATATAGTGAAGAGTCTTCGTTTAAGAAGGAGATAGAAGAACAAAGGTAGGAAACTATGTAGGAATCCGGATAGCGCGAATAGTTCAGAATGTTTCCATAGTTCGAATAGTTCAATCACTCGGCGCATTACTTTCGTGAAGAGAAATATTCAAGCATCACAGATCAATTCTCTGTTTCGTAATTGCCTGTTCTGCAAAATAAGTGAATGAGTTTTAAGTGATTTGAACGTTAGACATTAAAAAAAAGAACACAGGGAAAAGTGAAATTTCTTGCTGCGTGAAACTTAAGTGGTTCAACTTTTCTCGATTTCAATCAGTATATCGGTAAATCAAACGAATTTTTCATCATAGTTACGTTAGGAAATAAAAGCTGTCCTAGAATATTCTAAAAAATAGTAAAAAATACCAAAAAAAACTTTTTAGAATAATAAGTTTTCTCTCAAAAAAGAAAGCTCTAAATCTTTTTAGAAGTTGCAGACTTGATTCCAGGCATAATTTCATCCGTAGTTTGTGTCGTGTTGAGGATTTCATATCCGTTTCTCTTCCTCCACCGCGATCGTTTCGTTAAATCGTTGGATTCGACAGGTCACGCCAGTGCGTGACTTCTTTTCGCTCGTGCGGCGAAACGCACACCTGTGGCAGTTAATCAAGAGCGTTCCCACCGAAGTACCGGGTTGCGATTGCAAGGCCGCACACGGCAGCAGCAATTTGAAAAAAAGAAAAAAAAATGCCCAGCCCTTAAGCGAGAAACACGACAAATATCAAATCGATACAGTGGTCCCTAGATGCGCGCGCAACTGATATAGTCTCGCTTTCTCATTCACGCGCACGCACACGCATCGTTATTACGCTTAAGTATCGATAAATGCTCGTACACACCACGTTCCTATGTTTACGTTCAGCAAGGATAACAAGCGTTCCATTTATCCTTTGCGGCGAAGTCGATGAGGATTATCCGCACACGTACTGTATCCGTAATATATGTATTTTTCTGCCCGATGATATTACCTTCGTAGCATGTAAGTATAATATTTAAACTGAAAAAGTGAGAATATAAAATTCTTGCCATATATGTGCGTGTGTAATAACATTCCGAAACAATGTTTCTTAAAGTAACATAGTAAATGACAAGAATGTGTTGGAAAGTAGTAAACCAGTTAACAGTATATTCACATCTCTGTACCAATACAATGTAAGTAGAGTGAGTCTACGGAGAATGAATCACCAGTCATAACAGAACGGTAGGGTTCCTCTACAAGCCCCATAACCAAAGGAGAATAGATATATGAGAAACATCGCATTAGCTATTAAAATTTTTCTGCAAGTTTATAAACTGTCATGTTATTTCCATTGTGAAGATCGTTACTGCTCCTTTCACTCAATTAACCACCTAATATTTTATGCTGCATGCAGTTATCATTGACTGAATTCTTTTCTCGCGCTAAATCCTTTAGCAATTCTCTTTTTTTTCTTTTTGATGAAGAAATACACATTGTGACTAAATTCTAAAGTTCGCGGTGCCATAAGTTTCAACACGTATTACCATTAACACGCCCATTGATTCAGGTGTAAAAGCTCGTAGACGCTTTTGAAACCAGACTCGCTAACAAGTATACCATTCTCCATTCCCGCAATTTTCCTCCATTGAATTTGCCCGCGTATCGTAGTTTTTCGAACAGTAAACGTACCGGTAGGAGGACAAAGAGAATGAGAGGGGACACAATGGGGAAGTTGGTTGTAGCTGAGGTCAATTATGACCGGCGCAGCACGAGCCGTATAACGTTCGCCTTGTTAATTCCGTGCGACGCTTAACGGCTACGTCTGCGATTCGTAAGTTTCGCGCCTCAAATACAAACTAATACATAATTTACGTTGTTGGATGATGAGTGTACAGGACGCCCGAGTGAATTATATTCCGGAAATAACAACGGCTCGTCAAGCTAACGATACTAACGAAAACCGCGCGGAATGGCCACAAAGGATTGTAATTTTAATTACAGCCGGTGCGCTCTTTTCGCGGTGAATATATGTACGCAACGTGACACAAAGCTTGGCTAGGCGCTGTCATCAGGCCGTCTATCGGATGTGCAGCGACGCGTGAGCCTGTTGGCCTGCCTTTTTGAAATGCAAATTTTACGCCTATGTCCGGATATTTGCCATGTTTCCACGGTAAACGCGGCGAGAGGTGTGTGCGCGCGCGCGCGCACGCATCGTTTTAACAAATATGACGGAAAACGCGGGAAACATCACGCGTACAACGCACGATGTACGTTATCAGCTCGAACATAAATCCTTGATTTTTCCGACGGAAGGAATTTAGTGTGCGCCGTCGCGGAAACCAATATCAATCTGCTATATTACCAATTTGGCCTGGCCCCCAGTGAAACGGCCGCTGAGGCCTGCTTGATTTACCGTGTTTTCAAGAAGCGATTCGTTAAACCGTCGGAATCGTTATTACCGCAGGGTTTGTCGGTGATAATCCTGGCCCAGCCGTTCGACGATTAATTGAACCGGGGCTGCGACAGAGAAACAAAGATGAATGATTAATGAAGTATAACGTGAAAAAGATGTAACGATGCGGTGAGAAGGGTTTCAAGGAACGATTAAAAATCGAAGTACTTACACAGGGTGTTTGAAAAAGGATCCTACACTTTGAGAGCTTATAATACTTACCGAGAGGAGCAAAAACATCTAATCAGTATACGGTGGCTCGTGAAAGTAACCAATTAAATAAGCGGAAAACTTTTGCGTGTACGTATTGCATGCGTTTTGTAAAACATTCTGAAGTTGCATTAACACTGTGAATGAAACACGACTGTTATAATTATGTCGGAAGAACTTCGGAAGAAGTCAGTCTGTAAATGTAGACAGATGCTATGAGACATTTAGTACAAAGTAGATAATATATTCAAGAAAGGTCTCTGAAAGTGCCCGAACACTTTTCGTAAGTAAGTTAAAATTGCTTATCTTCCATTAAGATGTTGTTTCAATTCAAATGTTTTCCATATCCTCTCTTGGAAAATAAAAGCATTTTAACGTCAATTTTTATATTCGATATAACATATTGCAACATCTTGCTTTTATTTACATGTTGTCTATTACAGTTTTATTACGTATTTGTACACGCTTTTACAATTCAATAAGTCTTGTTTATCTTACGTTTATTGCAAAACATTACATAGGACAACTGATATATTTTTATTCAACAGTAACATGCAATAACAATAACGCCAATATTTCTGTGTAAATGATATACCAGTAGGTTTTGCAATATTTTTATATTTCCCTTATTTTGTTTACCGAATAGTAATGAATTCCCAAACTAAATTAATTGAATTTCAACAATATTCTTTTCCATTTATCTTCTCATACATTTTTTTTATTGCACAAATAATCTGTTTGTATTTCTCAAACAAAGTTAATCATTTTCATTCTTTAACAGAGATTATTCAAATTCCTTGGTAGGCAACTTTGCTTTATTAAAAATTCTGTGGATTTTAAATCAGGAACAAAGATCCTTCTTGCTTTGTGGTGGCAGTAAATCAAACTTCTCTAAACTTCTTCATATAATCATAGTAACACTTGGTAATGTTACCATTCACCGGACTAAATCTTACGAACACGGCGTAATTGGTAAAAAAATAAGAAGATTTCTTACCTGCAGGTGGAATCCGGATCTAAATTCATGCTGGTGCTTAATAACGTTTCCGAGAAAAACAAAAAGGTTCATATCTGGGCTATAGATCTTCGCCTTGAAAATTAGAGAAATTCATTTCTAAAACTTAAACGCGAAAATCTTAGTTCGAAAAGTTTTTTTTACAATAAAATCCAAAGATATGAAATTTTCAAAATAATATAAATTTCAAAATAGTAAACTTTTGAAATTTTCAAAATAGTATTAAGATGTTGGTTGTTTTGCTAATTACACCTCTTGTTTCTATAAAACTTCATCAGCTTAACAGCTACTTATAAAAGATCTACATCTCTGAACGTAATATATTCGGTTTTTGATTATGTTATATTAAAATTCTTCCTTTTAATCATAAAGTGACATTAAAATAAAAAAATCAACAAAAATCTACTTATCGTGTTTTTCTCCTGTGATCTTCAATTATTAATTTTATGATTATTCACTCGAAAAATTTGTGTATCTCAATTAATCACTGAAATCTTTTAAATAAAACACGCATCAATTATTAATTAAATCAATCAGTTTGATAAGAAATGTTTTAATAGCAATAACAAAGACCACGTCACCTAGAATTTTACAACTATTCTTCAAATAATGCTCTCTATAGTATACGCAAATATAGCCAGTGTTGCATGTCAACTTTAATTTGATTGTAAATGTCATATAACTGGCGCCTGATCGCTAATTTAATTTTCACTCTACTAAAACTTGATTGCCAGAAACACCAGCTCACTATTTAGTAGTGAGAAACTGATTGCGCCAAAGTTTAAACAGTTTAGGTAACGTTAGTTGACAAAAAGCTTTGAGCTCCTTAAGGAAACGCTAGTTGACCGGTTACTGATTAGAAACTGATTTGCCAAAGTTCCTGAGCCTTGGAAGATGGTAACTGATTAAAAACTAGCGACGAACTTCTTCTGATGCCCGTTTGCTTCACGGAGATGTTGCCTGAGTGGTTATTGATTAGAGACTGATTTCACGAAAGTTATGAGAGCTTCAAGAGTGTGTTCATTCATCGAAGACTAATTGACTGCTTGGAAATTTGAAGATTTCAGAAGTTATATTGTTCCTTAAATAAAAAGCGTGTGTGAAACGATCTGTCACTTGAAACTCGATGCTGTTTGTGGATTTTGTTGGAAATTTGAAAATAATACCCGATCAATTCGTCGATGATTCTAAAATATTGTGAAAAATAATGAATGGTAGGTTTAGCCAGGAAAATCAAGAATATCGAACATCCATTTTATTTAATTGAATTACATACAGAGTTGAGACGAGTAATAATATTTTTCATCGATTCAGTCTATTTGAGAAAGGATAGTAGTTTACTAACAGAAACGATAAAATTCGACGATATTCAAGATTTTTAATCATAACTTATAAAGATACCGTTGACGTACCACGAATAAATGGAAGTGTAACAATGTTATAACGCGATGTGAAACAAAATCAAATAAAGGAAAGTCGAAAGTAAACGCCGCCGACTTCCGAAGCATATTTCAGAATTAACCGAACGGCATGAGTAGTGTTTTCCAAACCATGATTACCACCAATGTTATTGTATCAGGAGCAACATCATAACATAATTATTTCAGCATTTTAAACGTATGCAAACAAACACATTGTTTCCAACAATACCTGTTATATTAATCGAATAAAGTGAACGTTTTCGTATCTCCGTTGGTTGAAATAAACGAAAATAAGCACCACAAAACGACACGATCTCCAACAGGAAATATTTCTGTTTTATTTTCTGCCACTATCCCTGCTAAAACTTTCGTACAACATGCAAAGCACAAAGAAAGAAATTGGCAGAAACGAGAAAGTTCGAAGGTCGTAATATTCGAGAAATCCATTTGACGCGTATTACAAAAAGGGATACACGTCATCGTTTATTCGTTTGGAAGTGGAGGGCTGTATTCAATTAAAAAGCGTCAATTTGCCAGATCGTTTGGGCCGTTAAGCGGTCCACGGCTTGGAGAGAAGTCACACAGATTGTTTGGACGTATCGTATATCGTTGAATATAAATCCCTGATTTCACGAGGAAAGAAAAACAGGCAAAAGGAAAAAGGTACAGAGCAGGACAGCTGGAAAGTTTTCCAATTAAAGTACTCGCTATCCGGCAGGACGATCGGCATGCTACAAGGTCCGTGTGCTCGGTCTCATTAACGCTTTTCCAAAGTGGATACAGTGGAACCGATCGAAAGTAGCGGAGTAGAATGAGAATAGAGGGTTAACAAATAGAAAAAGTCGAATTGAGCGACCATTTTTCTTGGCCGTAGCCATAAAGTCTGAGTTTGGAATGACAACAGTGGATTTCCTCCACAACCCTATACCGCCCCCCTCGAGATGGCTGGTAAACGTTTCAATTTCCATCGGCGGTCGGTTTGGCCTGTGTATCGCGGAATCATTGATAGCTAAGGGAAAGAGGGAAGGATAGGGTCGACCACGGCCTAGCAATTTTATTCGAAATCGTCCGAGTGTTAAACTATGCCCGATTGAAAATCGATATTTCATTCTGGCCGACCTGCCGATACGAACTAGCCTGGCAGAGAAGATCGACAGATTTTCTATGGCGAGTGGATGCTGCAGAGTCAGGCCAGCGAAAAAATTTGGCTATCCCGAATAGTTTTGTCTACCGTCAGGGATTATCTTCGATCCGCATGCAGATCGAACCGGCTAACCCGTGTTTCCGCGACATGCGAACGCTTTCGTTACTCTTCCACCCAAGGAGCGAGTTCTGAGCAATCAACGGTCAACCGTGCAGCGTGATTCGCTTCGACAAGATCGATAATTGTGTTTCGTTGGAGTTTGAAATGGTTTTTAAAAACGATATGGTTACGGTGTAGTTGGTACGCTCGCGATAAGGCTGAGTAAACGGAACTTCTAGAGAAATGAGTGCATAAATATTGGACAGGATCGAAGTAAGTTTAAGTAATTTCAGTGATTTTACAAATTAGCGGTTGACCTTTCGTTACGTGAAATGGATGGTGTTCCCGCGAAATTAAATGTTTATTTTCTTCTTGGGAAATGAATTTTGTTAATTTTGTTTTTTATAGATATATAATCATTTTCTGTCATATATTTTGTAATCATATGGGTAATTATTTTTTATGTGGACTTATGATCAATAATAATGTAGATTGAAATTAAATATCAAACGAATGTTTCCGGAATTTTCAATAATTTAAACTTTCGTCAAAATATTTATTTTGTATTTACGCTTTAATATTTTACCGATAAATTTTAATTAACTTATGCTGTATTAAATTACTATTATGTTTGCCACATCAAATTACATAAAACTAAAGTGAGTTATTTTAGATAGTATAACTTTTTCTTTTTATTAATACATTAAAAAATATACGTACTTGCCTTTAAAAGAAACCGTTTTTGTTTTTATGACACTTTCGTCGTTTACAATCTGAACTCCTCAATCTCTTCGTACCTTTTGATAGCTACTTGACAATATCGTGTAAGACACATGCTTCGTGTAAATGCTGGACAACTGCGTGTAACACCGTGCATCGGATAGAACATAACATTATGGAAACGTATTCAGCTAATATTTGCAATCCGCATTGAATCAAGCGTAACAGGTATACGAATTTTCCGTGCGTTGTTTGGTGAGAAAACTATCGTCGTGTTGTCGACTTCGCGTTTTAACTTTGTAATGATACTGATTTCGTGTAAAAGCGCCCAATAGAAAAGCTTTCACGACGAGCAATAAAACAAGGTAGTAAAAGAGCTAACAGCAGATTATCCGGTTCGGTTATATAGCGATACTTCATTGTCAGTAGATTTACAACTGTTTGTCGAGTCTGGTTCTTCATTTCCTCGTGCTTCAAATGTACAAAGTTGAACAAGTTTCTCTCATAACGATATCAAAGATCAACTTTTATTGCGAAAAAATTAACTTTTAGTACTCGTTAATAATGCTGATCAAATATTAAATCTAAAGAAAATATCGAATGAAAATTATTGGTTTAGTTTAGGAAGCTTAATATCTTATGGTGTTTGAAATTTCATAGTAAATAATAAATGGAAGCACCTATTAATTTAATCAGAATAAATCTTAAACTTCCATACAAACAGTAGAGGACAATTTTACAACCATGCCATCTAACATTATCTGAAATAGAATCACTATTACATCTTCATACATCTGTTCATATTTACAACTTTTCACAATTTCAATTCGCCAAGTACCCAAGTAGGAAACACGAACGCGAAACTTTCATAGCGATTCCGGAGTTTCTTATCGTCCTATTGCCCAGAAGAAACACTTGGCTAGTGGCCAGACACGGCGTTTTCAGAGGACCAGTATATGTTAATTTAATAGGTGAGACGCGATTGGGCGCGATATGTGTTTGTGTAAAACAATAAAACATAAAATAGAAATTTGTTGCGATTGCTGGTAGTTTCGTTGTTAATGCAACTTCTATAAATATCGATTTAATGTAAGTTTATAAGAAAATACATACCTACTTAGAAAAAACGATAGAAAAATTCATTCGCTTCAAATAAAACTAATTCACTTGAGGACCACGTGAAACCGATGCGTTACAGATTTTTCGTTTCATAATTTTGATAGTTATTCGTAGTTAAAAGGGAGTACCGTGATACGACATAGTTGAAGAAGAGAACACTTATCTGGATTAAAAATTCTGACTTTCATAAAAATGAATGATAAATCCACAAAATTAAAAAAAGAAAAAACAAGAACCTATAAGACAAACTTATATCTAATCGCAAAATTAATAGAAAGAAAATTTTATTTAAATTTAATCGATTAACAGTATTTCAAATTTAGAAATCGCTTTCCGAAAAGGCCAAAGGGTATGGCTTACCATATTTCCCGTATGCTCTTCCTTTATGATTGGTATGTATAAGTGCAAGTGATTTTCTCGTGGATTACGAACGTTTGATCATTACTTTGTGGTTTCTTGAACAGAGAGACGTTTGTTTGAAAGTAAAATTCTTCATTCTACGAAGGAGGTGGTTGGATTCTATTTACTTGGCGGACATCATGAATATCGTGGCGCCATAAATCGAGCAGAAGTTCAGCGGGCGGCTGCAATTACGGATCTTCTACAGCGCTCGCGCACTGCATCGTAAGATATTAACAGCACTGTCAGTCGTAATTTTTATTCGGGCGTATTTTTCCCTGGGACGTATTATTGTCTCGCTTTTGTGTTCGTTCCAGTAAAAAAATAGCTGTGCCAGGACACACCGAGGAATTTACACGAGCCGGTTTGTCGTGGCTGGTCGGTAATTTTCTTAATTTCGGGTCTAATGCGACCGCCTTATAGCGTGCCGCGCCTTGAATAATATTTCAACGTTTCATCCTGGTTTTTTCGCCCGTC
Source organism: Bombus vosnesenskii (assembly GCF_011952255.1). NCBI lineage: Eukaryota > Metazoa > Arthropoda > Insecta > Hymenoptera > Apidae > Bombus > Bombus vosnesenskii. Next base: position 2,634,935 of record NW_022882923.1, read on the forward strand.
TCGACTGTCTCGCACGATCAATTATCTTCGTAGCTGAGGTCCTTCTTGTCGAGGGGTCAAGGCTCCGCGAACGCCCAGCTAGTCAGCGTACCTAATGTACTGTACACGCGAAAACATCTTTTATTATCCGGCTCCTTTCGCACAATAATTTATTAGCTAACGATATTAATTAATTGCTAAGCCATTGGTTATAAATTCATTTTTTACAATTATATAGTTCCTTGTCAAATAGGATAATTAAAAAATTTGTAATTTGTAAAATATATTTGTGAAATTTTGCTTGTTTTATTACCAAACTGGTTAATATTGTGCGAGAGCATCTGACGATATTGGCTTCTATCTTGTTACTTGTACATTTTCTTCTAAATTTTCTTGTAAATTACACAGTGACAGAAAATTTTGAAGAGAAACAACTTCTTTCAGTCTCTGTCTTTGTTTTCCAATCTCTGGCGGATCGTTTTCTTCTTAACCTGTGCTCCGATAATCAAGGCTTTACTGCGCTTGCTTTTTACTTCTTTATTATCTTTGATAACCTTGTTATCATATCGCTAAATTAGAAAGTAGTGAATGTAATAAAAAGAAATCATATTATCTAGTTTTGCGTCCGTTTGTGATTTATTCCTGCCTTTTATTCGTCTAATTCATTCATATTTTATAATTGCTCTTCTATCATTAAACCAATTAACCAATTTGACCATTATAGCTTATTTATATTTATTGATTTTATCGTAGAAATGTATTTATATCGATATTACGAAGATTCATTTGATATAGTAGATGTACCTGTGTCATACGTTGTATAGCTAAGAGGACTTAATTAATGTCAAATTATTCAACACGATATAGGGTCAGTGTCTTGAAACTCGTTGTGGTCATATGATCGATAGGCCTTTCGACCTACGGGCATGTCAGTACGAGCTCTGTTGATGAGATTCCAGCAGCCATCGCATCGTATCAGTGTCGAACCGCACCATGACACGGTGACTGGCAAAGAGGTGCGAGTAATTAGCTCCCTGCAAGGTATCCAATCCACTGCATGACTAATTAATTATACAGGTCCTGTAATTTTAGACAGTTTGCCACCCGTGTTTTTATGGCAGCTAAATCTTAATCACGTTCGTTGCATCGTGTTCCTTGCATGCAACTTTCCTCGTTTATCTATATAGTTGCCAGTATCATAAGTCTTCCGATATATATACCTCGAAGAAATTAGGTTTCGTGCCGTTTTGTGAAGAGATGTTTTGTTTTATTCGTGATCGTTCCTAAATTAAGATTTAACTTAATATGTTATCAATCACTCTCGTATTACCAAAATTATCGTTCTTTTTGATTTTCAGATTAAATATTTATTTTTCCCTGCTCCCTTGAATACCTCATTGTAACATTAACCTTAGTTTATTTTACTTAGTTTATAGTTTATTAACCATAATTTTAATCCAACAGGTTATTGTTATCGTTATTTATTTTACTGAAAGTTACATCGACTATTATATATTTTATATTTTGTGGCTTATTAAATTCCGGTCAATATCTTAATTTCTCCACCAGGTTAATCTCGTATGTCATAACAAAATCCTATGGAAAAAGCAAGACCGTACTTTCAATAATTCTTGTATTTTCAATTATCTTCGTAGCTGAGGTCCTTCTCATCGAGGGGTCAAGGCTCCGCGAACGCCCAGCTAGTTAGCGTACCTAATGTACTATACACGCGAAAACATCTTTTATTATCCGGTTCCTTTTGCACAATAATTTATTAGCTAACGATATTAATTAATTGCTAAGCCATTGGTTATAAATTCATTTTTTACAATTATATAGTTCCTTGTCAAATAGGATAATTAGAAAATTTGTAATTTGTAAAATATATTTGTGAAATTTTGCTTGTTTTATTACCAAACTGGTTAATATTGTGCGAGAGCATCTGACGATATTGGCTTCTATCTTGTTACTTGTAAATTTTCTTGTAAATTACACAGAAATAGGAAATTTTGAAGAGAAACCAAACAACAAACCGAACAAGAGAAGATATACCTATGTCTAACATAAAATATCCTAAATAATTGTGTGCATACATATATGGATTAAATGTTTCATTAATTGTTGATGGTGGATCTTTTGTATCATGCTCTACTATCTTTTGTAACATGTTCTAGCAATCCGAGGAAATCAGATAATCCATGCAAATCAAGCGAATCAGATGAATCAAGTGAATCATATTACGTGAATTGGGCACTTCGAGCCTAGGTTGGACGCATCTGATATGTCAAGTGCATTAGGCTCATCATGTGATCGGGTACAAGAGATACCTAAGGTACAACAGGTACATTAGAGGCATTAGACAACTACATAGATTCATCAGTGTTTGAGGTTCATTAGACACGTAGTTAAAATTGTCTTTTAATTATTATATTGATTAGCGCGTAAAGAGAAAAATGTTAAAAGAATGTCATTTCTTCGATATTATTTCATTTTATATTCTTAGGAATTGCTACTTCTCTGATGTACAGTAAGAGATTCCTCCTTTCTGTCATTTTTGACCTAATTATATTGTTCCAACGTTAACTTATTGGTATGCACGATTTCTTGTCTCAATTTTGTATTAAATATCTGCTCGAAACATTATAAAGCCTTCGTGTCTGCCGAAATGAGGGTACGATGGAAATATAAAATTTGGAAATATGAAATTAAATAATATCTACATATATATTTAATCCTGGTAAAGTTATAATTATATTAAATGGGCGGTATATTACAATTTGTTAATTATCAATTAGCGTATTTATGTAGTTAAAAAAATAAATGTAACAACATGTTGTCGGAATTAAACGTAATTAACATTTGAAAATGGAGAAGCATGCTGCGCGCTGAACAGGAAAACTCTGTAAATAGAACTTGAGTAGAGGGTGGGAGCAGAAATTTGATAATCGTTGGAAGAACAATTCTAGGACACGTATTGTATAGGTACATTCGCTCCTTGGTCTCACAGCTTTTCGAGATTCGTTGAATTTCACAATGAAAACGCTGAAAACGTGTGTAACAACCAACAGAAAATTGAATAAGAGTGTTTCTATTGTTCCAAGACCTCAAAATTATAATTATATCGCGGCTCGATAGCAAATCTTACTTAAACATTGAAATCTTTGTTTCCAACGAAATCAAATTGGAAAAAGGTAGGAGCCATTCCAATTGTTTTTCAGCGGTGTTAATGAAACCCTTTTTTCACCTGCCACCAGCGTGTCGCCTTTATTTCACAATCCCTTTTTTTCGATTCGCAGTCTATTGTTTCACAGCATTTTGATGAATTGTTTTACTCGTGCTGAATGAAACCCTTTTCCATCGACGTAATCTGCTGCATCGCAGTCCCTTTGGGGATTACTCTGACCCGGCACAGAGAAGAATAATTCTATTGAAACTGTTCACCGTGTCTCGGATAAATATTATGGTCGTGCGATAGCGACGGAGTATCAGCATGTGAGTTTTGTTATATTTGAACTGAATCATTTATTTTCCTGTTGTATTCTGTAGAAACTCTTACCATTGATAACATGCGGATATTTATGGAAATTTGTAGTCTCCTATACTAATATACATAGGTAACCAAGAAAAGAAAGAAGGTCGCTTCTTTTATAGTGGAAAAGAATGATATTCGAATATAGGGATACAATTTTATTTAGCAAAATAGTCATTCTTATTTTGATAAGTTCCTTCTTTTTACCTTTTTTGCATCTTTCATAGCTCTTACAGAAAATATAATAAGCACCTTTTTGGTTGCCTCATATACAACTCTGATTTCTATTTTATATGTTTGTTTTATTTTAAATAATATATAATTTGAATGATATGAAAATAAATAACGTAGAAATAATAATCAAGCCTCTTTAATATGTCTTCAAATTTTGATATCAATATTTGGATTAATTAGAGAAGTAAAATTACAAAAAAATTGTTCTTGTTATGACTATCGTATTTTAGTTGACTAGGAAACTTCCAAGCGATTAATTGATAGTATAAATCTTTGGAAATGAGTTTACAAAACATTGATCAAGTTATATATGTAAAAGGATTTCCACAGCGTCGATATGTATAACCAAGACTCTGTAAAAACGCGGGTACAAAATTCAAGTTGGCGTGACAGCATAACGAAATTGGTCTAACTTACACGCGTTCACACAACACACACCGCTCCGCAATAAACACGATTTCTATAGAATTGACCGTGAATAAATTCAAAACGCATTGAACAAGTGTGCCTTTGTTCGAAACTAAAAATGAAATTTATTATAAAATAACGTAAACCTGGTCTCTACGAAATTGCACCCTTTCTGTCTGATCTACGAACACCTAGAAATTGCATCGACTGTCTAAATAGAACCAGAGGTGTGTATCGAATCTGTTCGGCCGAGTCGATATCATCACGGTGTGCAGGAATCGCGGGGTTTGGGAACCTTGCACGCGTATTACGTTGTCTACGTGCTTGGAACGTCTCATGAGCACGATCAGTCGGCTCTATTACCTTGTATCCGAAGGAGCAAGTCCCACGGTCGCGGTGGTCCTTAAATTGGGCTGATGAAACGGCAAATCGCCGAGATCATCGCTGGGGAGACAAACGAGCCAACCATTTCTACGTCGATGCTGGCCAGTCCTCCCTTCGGGGATGCGTTCTGGCACAAAAGCACGGATACATAGATCTTGTAACATGTAGGAGACGTTGGTGAACCATGGACGTACCAAACGCGAAGGAAATCCTTAATATCCTATTCACAGGTCGCAGCGAAGTTGACGTGATTTGTTGGCAGTCGTAGACTCCCGTTTCTAAGTATGAAAAGGCCAACCGATCAACTTCATTTTTTATTATTTTCTTGTCTTCGTTACGTAAATGTTCCGATTAATATATATTCAATTCTCGAGAAACAAATGATTCATTTCCATAAGTTCATTCATTGCAAGAAGATGATATAAATAGTGATAAAATCCAAAAAAAAAGAGAAAATATATAATAGAAGTATTATTTTTTTTAAGTTATTTCGGAATTTACGATAAATAATCTTACGTAAAGCAATAATTCATTTATTTCTTAAGAATCAGATTCCGATTGTGTACCTGAAAAATGAAATAGCAGAATTGTGTAAAAAGGGGACTTGGTTATTTTGGCGTTTGACGGGTTCGATTTTTCGAAGTTTTCATAACTTCATAATCATTTTTTAGCTTTACCTAAGCTCCCGTAAGTGTCGTAATACTTATGAGCGGGGGTGTATGCCAACACAGATCATCTGAATGCGTCCCCAGGCAAGCCTCAACGAGAATGCCGAACAGGTCGAGAGTGATAGTTGGTATTGGCGAGTCCATCGGTGGAATTCAACGCCGCCAGGCCGTACATCCGTTCCGACGTCGGCGGAAAGCAAGCGGTGTGCTCGAACGAGAACAGGCACACCGTCCTATTCATGTTTATGGAAACTGGTCCATTTGCCGGGATCGCTGCTGGAAACTATCTGGCATAAGCTTTAACCCGACCGTTGAAACGTCCAGCTCTGCCGTACGATGCTATCCTATCGTGACTATGACTGGAGAACCAGCATGACATCCCGTTCGGGGAAAAGAAGCATGCGACCGAAGCTTCAATGGGGTACAAACTACTTCTGTCGGATCTATGTACTTGTTAGCTCATCTCGCGCATAATATCGCTTTTTACCTGTCGACGGATGAGCACAGATATCTTTTCTTCGCTTAGGTACAGGTTTACGCATGAATGAATTCTTCGATGTGTCTTTTATGTGAGGATTTCTGTTTCGGTGGAATAGTGGGGGCGTTTATGGCTGTTAATGTTTCGAGGAAAATGGAGAGGAATAGATGTTTGTAATATTGTGTGTCTTACTTGAAAAGTATGACACAGCTGTAGCTTGTTTGAAATGTGAATTTATTGTAATTCAGACGAACATATTGTAAAAATATAACAATACATTCATTCTTTGCACGTTGAAAGCGTAACCGGAGTAACAAAATTAGTTTCAATAAAGGAATATTTCTAATAAAAAAAAAATGAAGTTTATCATTAATTATGGTTTGACGGAAATAGTTCATAACAATTGCAAAATTGTGAGAAAAATTTTCTGCAAAAATATACCTTTATACAATTTAACTTGATTTTAATGTTACAGTGTTCAATGTTATAATTTTAATGTTATATTTGAAGTTAATCGTTGCTAATTTTGGATATTTCTTCAATGCTTCCGTTCCACTCTGACAATCTCATTCGATAAGAACTTCAATTCCCAAATTTAATCAAGTTAAAATAGATTAGTCAATTGTTCCATTCAGAAATGGTTCTCAAATGCAAAGCAATCATTGTAAACCGAATGTAAAGATAACTACCACAATGAGATTATCGACGTAAATTATTCAAATGTTAGTTCGGTTTAAGAATCGATAGGTAGTGCTACCGATAGCACGATTACAAAGCTATGTAGTCGTCTCAGAGTGGAAGATGGGCCAGCATGAGGCAACACTGCGGTCATAGGTTGTCTACTGGCTCTCTCGACGGTCTAATTAACACGACTAATTGATAAAGTCCCCTTAGATCTATCGTCTTGTCGACCATGTGGTCATAATTAGAAGAACATTTCGTTACTAGGACGATATTATGCTGTCGAGTTTTATACTCTTTTGAATGTATTGCTTTTGCTACCATACTTTAATTAACCACTAAAAAATGAGGCAAAAAATTTGGTCGAAAAATATTTTATAGGATTTTTATATAGTATTGAAGAAAATATGTTTTTGAAGATTTAAATGATGAATTTGAGCATAATAAACAAGTTCGGAAAAAGTCCCATTTTATCACTTCATTCTTCAAATGCCCTCGAATTATTATTAGTATATCTTTTATTTTAAAAATATAATAGAAACTAATAAATTAGTTAAATTGAAACTAATAAATAGTTAAATGATAAACCTTTATTCTAATATTTAAAAATGATTATAATATAGGATATTTATCCATTTGCAAATTTTAATTATCTTCTATTCCAGTTTTATTAACATCGCGTCGTAAAAAATAATGAAATTTAATTAATTCTGCATGAAACTTATTTATATTTATGGCAAACCAATTTTATGACTTTCTGCGACAATAATTATATGAATAAAAAATGCATGGTATCTTTGAAAAAAGCGATAAATGATAGTTTTTGAATTATCAAGATGAATTATGAATGTACATATTTGCATAATTTTCTAGTTGAACTTCGAACTGGGACGTATCGCGATCCAACTAACTATGCTTGTAAATTCAAACCTCCAAAATAAATTCATGTACATTGTTCACAACCGTTTCCATGTAACTTCAATTTTTATATCGTCCAATAATTTCCAGGCAACGATATCGGGTTTTATCTTAATTGCTTTGCTAAATATCTTAGGAATTTTCATATTATAGCATGTTATTATAGCGCAATACCAATCCTGACTTTCTCTCTCTTTCTCTCATAGTTAAGCATTATACTCGTACGTAATACTCGTAATAAGTAATAAATTTCGTTTATATTATAATTCGAAATTACTATTAAATAAACATTTAAAATAAAGGTAAAAATTAAATTGTTATATAATTCATCCTTATACGAAGTATTATGAAGAACCAAGGATAGAATAAAATATGTGAAAATAAACTAATTTATAGTTTTTGTTTATGAAGGAAAAATAACCATGCCATATATCTTTCACACCTTGTTTGTTGTTACCAGTCTAGTTGCATTTTTACTTGCACGCCAATCAATCTTCGACTAATCATTATGACTTTCCCGCACGCTCTTGTATTTCCGGTCATAGTTTATATAGAATTACGCTACATTTTTATGATTTTTATCGCATAGGTTACAGTAATCTTCATCCTTCACGTAAACTTATTCTTTCGTGACCACGTCGTGAAAATTGCGCATAATAACGTCTTAACCAATGATTTTCAACTTTAACGTAAGTGCCGCTGGTAATCTAGCCTTATTGCGAAAACGTTATACATAAAAGCGTCCTACTTTTTCATTGAATTATCATAAGAAGAACTTTCATTCTTTATTCCGTTAAGTTATTCATCTTTCGAGTAGTAACGTAATTTTTCCGCCTTTTCGAAAAAGCGTGATTTAATTACAATCTTGCGAATGAAATAATTTTCGATAATCTTCGATCCTTCATTGATTTCACTCGTTGCACTAGAAAATTTTGATAAAATTAATTTTTAAGTATTGATATGTAGAGACAGCCTTGATGATCGATAATTTTATTGTTAAAACTCAAACTATTCCTTTTATCTTCAGATTATTTAATTTCTAAACTGAATTTAATCGAATAATGAAGGTTCTTCCAAACTGATAGAAATGAGATCATTCATAATAGTTTTAATAATTTTTTAATCTCCTACATTTCCTACATTTATTTCGTTTTTCTCAGACGTATATTTCGCCTGATATCATAAATTCATTATCTATTACTTCAGCATCAGGTCAACTCGCAAAGAGAAAAAAAGAATGAAGCTAATATTAAAAATGAGTTTTTACTTGGAAACGTGAAGAAACGGCGCTCGTTTCTTCTGTCAACGAGGATCTAATAATACGTAGACATCTGCACACAAATCGTGACGAAAGGACTCAGAGGAAATAATAAGAATCGTCACATATTTGGGGTTCAAGAAGCATTTGGATTCGCGCCACGACAGCCTGAAAGAATAAAGCTGTTCGCTTCTGATACGTACACGAAAATCCATTGTAGGAGTGAGCGCTATTGACAAAATGAATGATGGTTATATGGCGCCAAACATCCCGTCGCCCCTTACTAACGCTATAAATCGTCTCACGCTGAACTACCGACTATTTTCAACCCTGTACCGTGCGAATATGTTTCGCATTCCCTTCTTTCCTTCCCCTGTCGCGTTATCTTCGACCCTTTCACTCCGTTTAGATACTGATCCTACTGATCTTGCGATTTTCGAGTCAACCGCGAAATCAAAGGGATTGAATCGCTTGCGTATCTTTGCATCCAGAAACGAGATTTCTGTAACGTTGCCTGAATTTTGATCATTCTTATAAAGCTTTATTTGACGTATAGATATTTGTTGATTATTATGTTTACTGCTTCGAGATTGTTACTGTTACGATAGTAATCTAATTTTAATAAATGACCATTATTTATGCCGGACGAATTGAAGAAAACTTTAACCAAATAATATTCATTTCTTAAATTCTTTATTTTTGAAACTTTTATGCAGAAATATCACTTCAATCGAAGTTTTGAAGGAAGTTTGAGTTGAAATCAAAGCTATGTTAGTTTTACAATAACATTCTTCTTGAATCGTTCGTAAATTGTTTCCAGAACTTTTAGTTACGAATATAACTTCTAATCGTGAAGTCGAAGAGAAATAATTGAAATCAAAAATAAGTAATTTAATTAATAATATTTCCTTTCAATCCTACACAGTGTAACACAAATTCCATTTAGGGACATAATTTGCGAATGTGTTGTCACTTTTACAAAAAGGAAAATGGAATATGTTAAAGAAAATACCAAAAACGATAGCAGGTGGCGTAAGTAGTATTAGGCGGATTATGGTCAGACACTCAAGCAAGTGCGCATGGTCCTACGGGAAGGATTTATAAAAATTAATTTATTTCAACGAATGTATATAAAAATGTTAAATGTACATGTATGTGTAAAAGGTATTAAATTTACTTTCATCGTGGAAAAATTATAAAAAAGTTTTTTACGTGAATCATATGTTAATTATATAAAATTTCAATAACTAAGAGATACTGCTGTATTGCTCATGATTTATGAATTCTATTTTTCTAAATCGTTGAATTTTACACTAAGTCTATCCACATAAAATAACATTTAAATTTGGTATTAATAATATTTTAATGATTTGCGCTTTTGAAAAGTGATATTGCATTTGAAAAGAAAATTCTAGATTTACTGACAGTATAACCGCAGTAATAATAATATTCTTAAGTATATAAACATCTACATACTGACTTTTTCAAAAAATATAAGAACGTATCAAATAAATTCGAACAATATAAACTAGCATAATACTACACGAACGGTATCAAAATAAAATAGTGATATTGAAATAAAATCGAATACCGAATAATACCTTTTTTCGTATTCGCATTATTAACAGAAGTTTGCTTCGTTCGTACCGTATATCACGTTAAAATCGAAGCTGTTTAAAAGCTGTCGCCACAAGGGATTTTACAATCGTGTTTCGAGTTATTAAAACAGTTGCACAGCAAAAATACATAGCATGCCGTACGGAAGCATTTCACTGCTGAATTAATTATTAACACATCTACTCGTAATTGAGTATCGTGAACGAAACATATAGGTATCCATCTGCCACGCAAATTACCGTAATTGAATGTAAGCAAACCTTCTGTTGCCGCGAACAGTTCTCTCGTCAGAAAACATAACGTTCCCCGATTGATCGAAACTTGGCCATTTCGAAATTGGAAACACAGTGCTTACAGTGCATCTAGACGAATCCCTTTCCTCAAAGAGAAAATATTTCTCACGAGGAGGAAATTTACCGAAACACCCGAAGCGATATGAGAAATCGTGATATTGGAACAGCGATATTTAATAAAATATATACTAATTTGACAATTGTTTAATTTACACCTTGTCCACTCGATATGAGCGAAACGAGATTATTGAAATTATCGACAAACATTCGAAAACGTGTATAGCCAGGTACACAGTCTGCGATAGACATGCATCTACGTCACAAAATGGATCGATATAGGTATAGCGAAGGGGTAAAGCAAATACTAATCCCTAAGGAATTGCGAAGCGTACCATGGTATCGTCTGTTGCTGATGTTTGCCCTGTGGTAATCCTATGTATGTATATATTTATATCCATGCACGTCGGAAAATAACCAGCGTCGCGTACATACAGCGGTCGCAAAAGTACCAGACTGATTTTACTCGGTTTCTTCCAAGAAGAGTATTCTAGATATCCTACTTGATTTTAACTGCAAATACTTTAGTTGATCGAACGTAAATTACGTTGACAAATGTGGTTTTAATTTTGGTGTAAAATAATTTACGATATAATTCATTTTAACTGCATATAGTACTCATTTATTATTGCATATTTATTTATTTAAAACACTAACGAATTAACGTATCCCAGAGTAGTTTCATCTATCGCTTCTACTATTACTTTATCTACAGAATTTACGTATTCGAAATTTTACATGATTTTGTTCGGAATTCATAAAAGATTATATAATGTTGAATGTAAACTTAATTTGACGTAGATAAAATATGTTATATAAATTCTAATCTCTTATCTATTTAAATACTTAAATATTTCTCTACAGAATGGTGTAAGTTTAGTAAAAAAAGAAATTACTAAAATAATCTCAATATGATTTATTTCTATATATTTATATATACCATTTATTATTGCATATCTGTTTAGTAAAATACTGTGAAATAAATAGAAAAATCTGGAAACATGGTCGAACGCCTTTCCACGCTACTCTCCATGTATATACATACGTCGCGTTAATGTCTTTTTACCCGGACACAGCTTCGAAACGCTTCTCCATATTTCCTGTCGCTTCTCTGTATCTTTATCCAACATTCGATCTGTCTTTCCCTATCGTATTGCTTGCGCTCTTTACGTTTCTCTGGCTTTGTCTCCTTTTCTCTTCTCCGAGATATGATTTTAATACCGAAGGAAATCTGCTACATACTATCCCTATATATAGCGGGATCTAGCAGACGTGGATTTTAGTCCGCGGATGTGGCGGCGAGCACAGGTCGTGCGATAAAGCTACATATTCCGGCGTAATACGCTTTCGAGTTCCATGGGTGCAGCGGTGTGAAACTCGCGTAATGACTCGACAACGACGGTATACTTATGGTCACCGGATGAACAGGGTAAGAGAACCAATACGTGCTTTTTTACCGCGTTACTTTTTTGCGACATAACGTTTAATTTCTTGGAAGATGTAGAGCGAAAGGAGAAAGTGCTCGTGTGAATGGAAATCGAAGAAATATAGACAAGAATTTCTGGATTATTATCAAAGAAATGTGAATAAGAATTCCTCTTTTTTCTTCATTTTTCATTTACCGCACCTGTTTAATTATTTTTCCCTCTTTTCCTTTTATTTTAAACGAAAGTTTGTTTTAAATGTGCATACACTCCTGTTTATAGATATTAGGGCAATTAGTTCTTTGTCTTGAACAAAATGTAAGTTATTAGGTACTTGTCCAGTCGTATTTAATCATATTTGAAGAAACTATTTGCAGGAGTTACAGAACTCCTACAACACGAATAATATTCTAGTTTAAGCTCGATTGAAGATCTTGATTCGAAATCTAAATCTGATTTGTGAAATCATTTTTAGCATGGACCCAAGTATTACCAAGTACAATGGTTATTTCTTATCATAAAAGTCAGTTTCTTTCACTCAGTCGTCCCAACAATAAAATAACATAATTCCAAGAAGTAAAATAAACTAATTCTAACAATAAAGAAACGTAATTCATTAATCACATCATTCATTTATATTTCATATTTCGGGTGAAAGAAATAAAAAAATTAAGAGGATATTGTTAGAAGGTATATATTATGTTAAAAAGCATTGAAAGGCCATATTTATATCTACGCATTAGTCGCTGTTTCTATTCTGCAAAATCATGAAATATTGATAGCAACATTATGTACTTACACATCGGTGCACGATGTATAACCATTGGAAGCTAGTATGATCTCTGCAAAGCAACATTTACCTTGAAATTATATAACACATGACATGGAAAGCGACACGTAGAAACATCGATGCTTTTGGTTCGAGTAATCGAAACTGGGACAAAGAATTTGGAAGTTTTGACTGTACAAGAACCAACAGGAAAGCACGCGAGCAATGAAAATTTTCATACAAATTTGGTGAATTTTGGTGAACATTTCAGAAAGAATAGAACGTTGAATAAGGTCATTCTTGGTTGCATTTATTTACATAATTATTCTCTGTACCTAATAAGTTATTGTTAAACTAACGTAAAAGGAGATAATTATAACGTGACATAATTTTAAATATAATTACAATTGAATAAAAATATTTTTTAAATTATAAATAAGATTTAAAATTCATTATAATCTATTGCTATATAAAATACAGAAATACATTATTCAAGTGATATGCACAACAATACTGGATAGCCTTGAAATATTATGATATTTTATTGATGATTGAATGATATTTTATTGTGACTTAACAATTACATGATCTGCAGTAATCTGTATATTTAATTTAAAGATTAAATGAGAATACGTTAGTATAAAAAGATTCGTTTATCTGTAAAGCATGATACATCTGTATAATAGCAGCATCCTCATCGAGTTATATTTTCCGATCGAAGGGTAGGGCGCATATAACCGGGTATTGGGTAGGGGAAAAAACGATCAGAGTTATCGAATATCGTGTACTGTCGAAGAAGGAACGAATTGAAAAAGCTTTGCTGAATATGCGCTGACGCGTCTTAAAAGTATCACGATATATCAACATCAAGGATGCCAAAAACTTTGAATACACCAGCTACTTTGAAGACGGTGGTACAGAAGTTTTCCTCACTTCCCGCCACCTATCCGCGGAAGAATTATTCTCGCCATTTTTCTTCGACGAGTCGCGACGATAACGAAATAAATAAGCTAATTTTATCGTAACAACGTGGCCATTACTTTGGAAATATTGCACTGAGGCCGTGTACAACCGGAGAAATGGAATTTAACGGGACATTTAATTTCAAATGTTTAAATCTTTCGTCGTTGTTTAATGAAACTGATGGATAGGAATGTATATAGAAACTTGAAACTACAGGGCCTAGAAGTGTAAAGGCTTGTAGTATTTATCCCTATCCTTTGAATTTCCATGTTGACAATGAAACAGCTTTCCTTTTCTACTATGCACATTACTGAAATTTATATTTTACTTTGAAAACAGAAATTTTCCATTTTTTATTGATTACATATTTTTTATTTCATTGAATTTCATAAATTATTAAACCCTCATTTTTTCATTATATGTATTTATTTAAATTTTTAGTACGTAAAGGAATATCGAATTTATTGAATACATACGAATACATTACGATATTGCTAAAAATAAATTACATCGTAATTAATATTTATCAAGAAACTACGTTTCTTCAATTAAGCTAATTACACGATGGCATTCTTAATCAGTTGATGCTAAAAGGTAACATTTGTTCAAGATCTTCAAAGAAATCATGCGATGCATCTCTCTGTTCCACGTTGCATTGTGTCGAAAGCTTATCCGAGCTTTTTTTCATAGCTGTATCACGTACCACGTGAAATGTTGGAACACGAGACGAGCGTAGATAAACTTTTCGCGTCTGAGTAGAAAAATTGTAAATATAAAAACAATGCCTTGGCAGAGATAGAGTAGAGGGAGGAAGAGAGAAAAAAATCTACTTCCTTTCTATTTGTGGATGAAACGTCGAAATATTTTATTGGTCGTTTCGACTGGTTGAATCGAAATTCTGTTTTCGAATAGCTTTCGCGATCAAAGCATCTCGAAGCGGCTCGGTCGTGTGTCTTTTAAAAAAAGATCAGAGTAAGTGTTTACTCGGCAGGGCGTACGATAATGTGGAGGATTCCTTGAGAAAAGAGGGTAAACCCTCTTAGACACGTTCAAAGGCTGACGAGACTCTGCTTCAAAGACTTTCTGTCGACGCTTTAAAGGAACAACTTCACACCTTCGTTCGAACGTTTTTCAAATCGAAAGTTCGCCTTTAGTTGTATTCTTTGGCTCTTTCGAGACAATGCCCTCGTGATCTTGGACCTTTCCTCGTTTACATCGCGGCTGTTCTCCGAGTTTCGTCGTCAAAGCTATCCAAAGTCCGTCGCATTCGCTTGGCGCGCGTATTAATCGTGCCTCTGGCTTTTATGCTCATTAAGTTACACAGCCGTCGTCGAGTACGGGGCCGTTAAACCAACGACATCACCAGTACATCCACGAAACAGCGGTTTCTCTTTGTCTCTCCCTCTCTCTCTCTCTCTCTCTCTCTCTCCTCCTCCTCCTCTAGTGCCAACCGAGTAAGACGATCGAGAAACCAGATTCCGTAGCGAGTTCCTCTGCCTCAAGCCTACACGCCGTTGCGCAAAGTTTATGCAGACTATAAGGCTTTCAACGGCAACGCGGTCTCCGCTGAATTACATTTGCGGTCTGCCTCCACGAACAACTCAATGTTTGTGGAATTGTTTAGTGCGTGCAGGGAAAAACGAACAAACAACCACGTTTTCGATGTTCCTCCAGGAAATCGATTTCATTTGAGAATGATAAAGAATTTAACTGGCACTCGTGTGTTTGCTGTGTAATTCGACTGATTATTGAGTAAATAGTAATTGCATTTTAGATTGATACAAAGAAGAGAAATAAAGTAATATATAGTATATATTGCAAGTAATGTAAAATACTAATGTAGTAATGTAGTAAGCATCATAAATAGACAGTAAACACTGGGTGACAGTAGAAGAGATTTGTAATATTTTGATAGTAATATCTTTTTATTAATATATTTACTCCTAAAAATTATTCAAGCGATCTCTGAATAATAATAGCACCTTTAAAGAGTGATGGTATTATAAATAAGTAAAATAAAATAATATATGCATACATATGTTTATATATGTTTCAATATTAAAAATGAAAATTTGATATTTTTAAAAAGAACAATTATCGTTTGGAAGCATGAGCATTGACAGGTAATCACAATTTGTAATATTATGTATATCTGATAAAGATGTGCTATACAACGAATCATTTTAAATGCGAATACGTATCGTAAACTCTCGAAGTTGAAGTTATATGTAACATGTAAATCGTGAACCAAATGTCAACCCACCTTCAAGTTGACAGGGCGAAAGCGAGAAAATTCAACTTCAAAATTTACGGAACAACACTAGTCGATGTAATGCCTGGACAGCCAATAATCGATATACAATACGTAGTTGTTCTTCAAAGCTTATTTCTTTGAATTGCAGTGCCCTACTTCGTTTTAACGTTATACGATGTGTTTGGATACTCGCAGCTGTGAGAAGTTATTGGAAATCGAAACACATACACGAATTAATTTTTCCAATAATGTTTGTGTCCGATTTCTTTTGCTTAAATTGTTTAATTGTGTAGCGATCGAAGCCACAATGTATTGCTTAAATATTTGTAAATAATTAATCGTAAAAAATATTCTATTTAATACTTATAATTTTCTATTAACAAATTTTATGTTAAGAGTATTACTTTCACTGCTCTTTTATTCTCATGTATATTAAATAGAAAATTCTACTTATCGTAAGATCGACCGCTGCTGAGTCAAGCGACGTATATTAATATCAATATCTACTTATTTTCCCTGAATCCTTATTCATTTGCTTACTCACGCTTCTCATCGTGTTCGTGCCCCTCTTTTTCGCGCCTTCGTTTCAATTTCATAAGTTCTTACCTTTTCTTCGTCAATTACGTGACATATACATCGATTCATCTCCCCTATACTGTTACAGGGAACTTCAAATTAAAATTAAAAATTCGTATATAAGGATTTAAATATCAGCTTTGTGGGTTATATGATTCTATTATTGGCAATTTGTTACGTATTTTAAAGCGCATTCAACAATGTATACGAAATGATTGTTTGAGCAATGATTTATTGAAAACGCGCTAAAATATTCGTTTCAACGGCCTCTGACCGAGCACGAGACTCATGCTTTTGTTCCTCGACATTTCCGATATTCATAAATCGCTGAAAAATTTTTCGTACGTGGAAATGTAAAGACTTAACCGCGAGAACAAGTGAAAATGCGATAACATATAGTATAGAGAAATATTGTGCTCAGTTTTTATCGATTAGGATGACTTTTAATAAATTGTACGTAAACTTTTGTCACACAACAAAAATTTACGCGATTATAACAAAAATATTTAAGGATGTCATGTTATCCCACATATTCCTTAACTTAAAAGTTATTACTATAAATAGTAATTGTATTATTATACATCAAGTTTCTGACGAATAATCTTATGTGTTTCTTTCAATTGTTCTCGAAATCAATTTATTAGGAATTAATGATTTTCTAAAACGTTTGCAATTGAAAAATTTATCGGTATGGTCCATCAACTAGTTTAGAAAGAAGAAAGATTATAATCGTTTATATTGTTTAATGGAAGGAAGATTATAGATGTTCATGGAGTAGACTGTTTCTTTTTTATTCTATTTCTATCAACGAAAAGAGAGTTTAATAACAATTTTCGCATTATAGTATTGCTACGCCGACGTCAGAGGAATATTAAGTGTCAATAAATCGCTTTGAACACAAAACATGCAAATAAACAGAACAAATGCTAAGCTATTGCCTTTACTTTTTAGTAGACTGTATAGCTGTACTAAATAAATATATTGATATTACAATCTCCATAAATAGCAATTTTGTGAAAATTTAAATATTCCATAAAGTGTTTTTCATCAAATAAAATAACTTCCACAAAAAGTTTTAGATACCTTCTCCAATACCACACCAAAAGAATCTATTTGACCACGCTTAAAAATAACATCTACGATCAAATATTTTCAATTCGAATGTCATTTCGTTACATCTACGATCTTGTTCTTCCTCGATTCCACTTTCAAATCATGGCAAATATGTAAAATATTCTTCAGATACGAATGACGCAGGTATATTCCTTGTTTCAAATTAAATTTTGCAATTTGATACCAATTATAAGAGAAGGTAAATAATTAACAGTGAAGAAACATTCTTCTATCGTACCTTTGAAAATATAATAAAAATATTAGTAGGATTACACCCGGTGTCTAACTACTTATAGACGATACACCTACGTCTACATTATCACCTATAACACATCTACATTAATGGTCGTTACATAGAGAAGTCTCAGAGATGAAACCTTCTCACTTGAAAATAATCTATGTTTCACGTAATTAGAAAGAAATGATGAAAATCATTGAAAATGCAATGCAATCAAACTTTCCACTAGGATAGCGGCGATTGTTCTCCTAAGCCTGCCGAGTAGAGACTCTGTTTCTGTATTACTCTCTTGAAGTACTGTTCGCTAGTCACTCTCGCTCGAGCGTGAAACACGTCGCATCTGTAATTTCCGTGCAGGAACTCTGAACCTTCTCTTCACAATGTCCCTTTCTCGTGTTCGTTCCTTCCATCTGTTCGTCCTATTCTCTGATCCCTCTCTTCTGCACGCTTCCACGAATCGCTGAAACATACGTTTCCCAGGATCAATGGAAATAGCCAGAACATCGTTTCTTCCACTTGTATATCGGAAATACAATGTGTCTTGATCCTCGTACAGATTTCAAGACAGGTTTCGTGATAAACAATAATGTTGTTTGGTGTGGTTGTAAAATTTCTAAGGTGAATAATACTGGATTAATTCGAGAAATTTTATGATGGATAAATTGGACTATCCAATTGGTGAAGAAATGGAGATTGAGTTTCAATTTTGCGGTCGACAGTTTAAAAAATTGCAATGTGAGATATGATACGAAATTTTCTATAGAGATAATTGTATTGCAAAAGATAATTACGATGAACCTGCAACAGATTTTACAATTCCTTTGGGCATAAATATATCTAGGGAATTGATAAAATAATAAATCAAACATGTAGTCAAGCATGAAATTATGAATTACCCTAGTTTATGAACTATTCAGAATTGAAGACAATATAATTTTATTAAATACTGCATATCTTTCAAAAGAAGATAAAGCTATTTAACAAAATAGTAGAAGACAGAAAGTTAGAAACGACAATTAGAAACATCGTATAAAGGCCTTTCTCTAAATTACTTGCAATCACGTCTACGCGTCTTTCTAAAAATACTAACAACTAGTCTTTTCAGGCTTGTTAGCAGCGTAGGTTTGCGTGTGTAGTTGCAAATTTATTACGTAATTTAAAAACGATTTGGGCTCTGCGTGGATAGTGACTCGTATCACAGCGACCGTGTACTCTTAAACGGACAATAAATTCAAAGTGGCAAAAAGAGGGGGCGAGGAGTAATGTTTTTGAACCTGTAGCCATTTAAAATGTAATTTGAAAGGGATTCGAACACAGACAACGACCCGCCTGAAGGCTAATAATTCTCCGGATTTGTTGTTGCCGCGAATAGGTACAAAACTCTAGGATTTCAACGATACGCCAAGCATACAGTGCGAGTTCAAATATTTGTTCGTTGTTGGACTATTTGGAAGTTGCAGATTCGAGCCAGTATTTAACGATGGCGTGGTATCATTTTCTCATGACATATGAGAGTATTGCGGTAGTGTCAAAGTATGAACTGTTATGCGAATGTGATTTGTAGATTGCGGATGTTTATGCGTTTGCGGAAGAATTAAAGGTAATAAATTTAAATCGTACGCTAGGGATGAAATTAATAAATTTATTGGAAGAAGGTAGACAGCTAAATCCAATTTTGTTGAATTTAATCATAGAGATATTAGATGAATATTTCTTCCGATTGCTCGCAGTTAATGCATTGAATTATAAGATCAAGTGCATGCCATGGACACTACGCATCCGTGATTCTGATTGTACCTTTGGATTTCTCCAAGGTCTGAGGAAGACAGCAAATGAAACGATGTGGTTACACTACAATTAGAATTCCTAGAATCGTATCGCTCTATCCAATGCCCCATTGACACAAAAGGGTTGGCGAAAGAATGTCCAAACACAAATCGCAAAAGGAAAAATAGAACTCGACTCTTTTCTTTAACGTAGATTAGATGAATTTATGCGTAAAATATGTTAATGTAGTTTCACTTATTTAATCTTATAGTATATATAAATATAGCATATGTAGCATATATATTATATAGATGAATAGATTGATATTATATGTACATATAATAAATAAATAATATTACTTCAAGAAATATGCTAAACGCGTAAAATTTGTATATTTGAGAGAAAAGTTATTTAACATTGATGACGATATATTATAACTGATACTGAGGATGTCACGTCTATTTTGTTGAGATAGATCGATCTCTTCTGACAGTTCGCATATGAAAGTACCTGCTAACGTAAAATACTTTGGCAATTTTTAATACCTACTATAGGAGATGTTTCAAATTCTTTAATAAAGCACATCGATCAATGTCTATAAAGAATATATTAATGGAATATTTGAACACTTTGGGTAAAATGTATGTTATATTTAAAAAAAACTCGGATTTTATTGTAAAATATTCTGTTCATCTTTATACTAAAGAGAGAAGCATATATACATTTAATGCAGGTAACATACAAATAGTAACACACAAAATCACAGAAACAAGCATACTTCTCGGTACATTACATACATGTTACATTAAACACATTGATTTTTCAATTTCAGAAATCCTAAAAACAGTTTCATTTGATAAAGCATTTATTGGAAAAATCTTCTTCAGTTTTTTCATTTTACTTTGTCGACGGGATGAAATGAAATCAATGCATAAGTAGAATAAAAAATAAATCAGAGAAAATGAAATAAATTAAAAGAACTTCAGATATATAAATGATATAAAATGACTTACTTTACTCTACAAAATAATATAGCTTTACGTATAAAACTTTGAAATTTTGAATAAAACCACGAAGAATTTTATTTCATTGGATTTCTTTTTTGATACGCTTATTAAAATATCTACTATATCAATTTGCCCCGATTTCCGTTACTTGTATTTGTAAAAAAAGAATCATTAAAAAGCCATGCTACGAAAGATCCAGATCAAAGGATGGTTTAATTTATTCTTTTATCGCCTTTTTCCTGCCTTTGATCAAATGTGAGATGAAACTGACCTCGATCGCGTAATCCACTTCGTATATGCGTAGGCAAAGGATTTTCGAAGCTACATGCACACTCGTATAGACACGTAAAGCGCCGAACGACTGAAAGAAGTTCTTTTTTACGAACGAAAAATTCATCTTGATTCTTGGTTCTCTTTTGCTTGAATTGGTGTTGCTTCGAACTCGAAACCCCTGCTAAAGATCCGTGGAACAGTGGCTTAATCGATATCGGTAACGCCAAAGCCTTCGATATGTGATGTATCCGCTAACTTGCTCCTCGCAACTCTGCTTCCAACTACTGTAAAGTCCTAAAGCTTGGTTGGCGTATCGCTGTGGATACACTGTTCTCTCTCGCCTTGCTGTTACCTACACGAACTGCCTTATCGTATTAAGCGTCTTATGATAAGCGTTCCTTGAAAAGCGATCAACGTCTCGCTTGAAAAATTCGATCGAGTTCAGAGGGTGAGAGAGGGAAATATCAAACTGTGCAATAAATTTGTTTGTGTTTCTTTAACGATAAAATTATCAGATTGTAATGTGTATTTAAATAGTCTATATATACAGATGATTACAATTAAAACAGTATGGTAAGAGTAAATAAGTATACAGGGTGGTTGGTAACTGGTGGTACAAGGGGGTGATTCTGCGCGAAAAAAGAAGTCGAAAATATAGAATAAAAATTTTTTTTAATTTTTTTCTTTTTTTTTTAATTTTTCCATCGAGACAACGATCTACAGTGAGATTATAATGTACCGCACGCGTACCGAGCGAAAATTCAAAGTCGATTTTCTCGAAAACAAAGCCTCAAACGAAAAATTTTTATTCTATATTTTCGACTTCCTTTTTCGCGTAGAATCACCCCCTTTCCGCTTGTACCACCAGTTACCAACCACCCTGTATATGCGATTATGTCTCTATCTGAATAAAAATCAACATATGTAGATTTTGTCAAGCACATTTGCATTATATCAATAATTCTAAAAAGGAAAATCTGAAATCTATGATTTTAATGAACGCGCTTTCTAGTATTAAAGGAATATTAAGGTCATTATATATAAAATTAAATTAATCAACTATACATACATTGTATATTTTTTATTCATTATTTTGTTCTATTGTCTTTTGCAAATGATGACTACACGGGGAAAACGTGATATGCCCATTTTTCCTGATTTTCAAATTCTTATGCCAGTTAGTGAACTTAAAAAGCAATAGTTTAATATAACACCGTTGTACAATATTATACAAAATTAATGGCAAAATTAACGTTTTAACTATCAAGTAAAGGCTTTTGTTCTGTTTAATACAAATATAAAATGGAATAAATATAGGAATATAAAGTATTAAATATTTTTTAAATCCTCTGTGAAATCCTGGTAATAGAGAAGTGAAAAACATCTGCTGTAATTGCAACGCAAACAGAGCTACAGACGAAAGTACTTGCTACATATTACGTAACCCTTTCCCGCCACTCTTCACGAACTGCCTATTTTTCATTTTACAAACACTAGTCGCATAGCACGTGAGCTAACTGAAGTACTCGTGTGCACGTAAAACCCATGCTTTATTCTTTCAAATTTTAATTTATATTTCTAACACGTTCAATCACATGTTACATCGCGCGATTTTCATTTATATTTCTAACACGTTCGATCGTATCAAATCGTGCGGTTTCGTTCTTCCCTTTTTTACAAAAATTTCTTAAATAACCAAAGATGTGTCGATTTGTATGTATAAACAACTATGAGATGCAATACGTTTGTTTATATTTCGATGTTACATTTCAATAAAATTTAATAAACATTGTTTCATTGTCGGATCTACGAGTTTATATAGTAAGAAGAGATTAGAATCTTAATTGTCCATAATCTTGTATAACCGTGTTTTATTGATCACTAATTAATTATACAAGTAAACAAATTTTAAAGGAATTATGAAGAAAAAGAAAAATAAATCAATAAGCATATATCAATGAAAATTATATTTCAGGCGGTGAAACAGTGTATGTTAAACTTACTTGTTGGCTGATCTGACGGAAGTTTAAGTACTTTGTAAGTTGACTAATTATTACCGACGTAATTACTTCACAGACTGATTAACAACTAATCGACGTAACCCGATGACTTCCGAAAGCAATTGATTTAAATTGACTAATTCTGTAAGTAGAAGTTACTTTAGAAATAGCACGTTGCTGCGCAATACACAACTAAATATTCAAATAAATTTCTTTAATAAAATCTACTATGCTATACTTCGTGAATATAAATAGAACGTACATATATGCAATTTCAATTGAAGTTCTAAATTTATAAACAAAGTAAAACACTAACAACTGAATCCGAAATAGTTTAAAATACAAACAAAATATTATTAATATTATTTTAATGAAACCCTGCATCATACAAGTAATATAATATTTACTTTGAGAGACGATAACTTTATGGTAATTGTATTATTTTTGGCATGAAGGAATATATCATGTTTCTCATTTAATATGTTTTACCAGTATAAACAATAGCTTCGCAGGTTGCAAAAAGTCGTAAACCTGGTATGTTTAACGCCTTACGATGGGTTAGTTTACACAAGACCTAATCCGTTGCAGTAGATGAAAGAAGCTGACGTTTAGACCCCTCGTGACGGGCAACATGAGGAAGAAACGTGGACCTGTGCAATAATTTGAAAGTGTACGTACATTTTAAGGAAGGATTAATAGTTGCAAAACATCTAATTAGAGCAGCATGGGAAAATTAATAATCCAATTGTACAAAATAAAGGGAAATAAAAACATACAAGTCACATTCGTTTAACAAGATAAATAAAAATTTGTCCACAGAAAAAGGAACTTCACGCTTAATCCTCGAAAATCTGCAGAAAATGAAATAATAGAATCAATATACACAAGAAAATGGTACAAGCAAATTGGAAAATAAAAATTAAGAACCCTGCGGTATTTTGCCTTTAAAACAATTAACTTTGAAGATGTTTGTAGTGTTCTTACGGTTGATAAATGAATCTCTATACAAGAAAAAATGTTCAAGGAGTTAGATTAGTACACTTCAGAGAAGTGAGACTTATATTCTCTAGCTTTTTTATTTTATTAATTGAAGAAGTGCTGAAAATACTTCAGTTAAGGACCCACGAACTTTGACCGTAGTTTGAGTGTTTGAACCCTTCAAACTCTTAAACAATTCTTTCCCTTCGCTTCAACGGGTCTTTATTATTTTCTCAAGTAAATGATGCTTCTCAATAGTATTCCTTATTCGTGCAATAATATCGTGTATTATTAAAACAGAATAAGAATATCGTGTATTATTAAAACAGAAATTCGAATAGTTCTTAAATCGTGTATATATTTTTCTTATTTTACGCTATTGACATATTTTTTTATCTATCACCCTCCAAGAAGATCAACGACAATCTAACACATTATTGTATGTGAATACAATGCACATTGCCCTCAAATTTAACTTCCGACAAATTGAAATCTTATTTCATTGATCCTGGAAATTTGTTTAATAAGAAACTGCATTAAAAAAATCACGGGGTTATCAGGTGTATGAAAACTACCAGAAAATTATGAAACGATTTGATGCGTGTTATGGTCGATTAAAACTTTTCTCCGCGAAAATATCGGCTTTTGCGTCATCGTTAAAATGTTCACGCGTGCAACAAATTAAATATCACGCTGTTCAGCATGTCTCGCTTTATGAGAAGCTATTTAAAAAGTGGTTGTCCTCCTTAATGCAAGAAATCTCTGCTTCAATCTAATTTCCCGACGTTCGCATCGATAATTCCCCGTAATGAAACTATATTACGTAGATTGTATATTATATGATGTATTACCATGGCAAGTTGCCATCAGGATGCAGCGAGATGTAAAACAGTAATTTACGCCGATCAAATCAGAATGATCGATCGATGTTCCATCCTGTCACATTCGAGCGCATAATTAACAGGGAGAACATAAGAGCAAAGCGATTCCATCGAATTCCACTTGTTCAAACTCTCGTCAACGCTATTCACATATCTTGATGGCAATGCCAAATTGCCATTATTATTGTCATGAAATCGTAATCGGTGTAACGTGTAATAACGAGCGTACATAAATTACACGCGAAATGTCTTCGACCAATGTATTAGACCTATTTCATGCTTGTTCTATCAACATAATTCGGATGAAAAGATTTATCTATATACGTACTGGTTCCATATAAAGTGTATATAATAAATTAGAATTCAAACCACAGAGTAAATATCTGGAAGAACAATCTTCAAGGGTAAAAAAATCGTAATGAATTTAAGAATCATGTTTGTTCTCGCAATTCCTTAATCATGAACTACGTTAAGGCTGAGATGAATTAAATAGAAAATGCAGAATACAGAATCGTATAATAATCATAGACCTTTGATAATTAGCTAATTGTAAGACAAACATCAAGAACCAAGAAAGCTGAGGTACACGCTGTTCAAACAATAAATTATACCATTAATATACCAAAGACCGCTAATAAAATATACTTAGTTATCTTAATAAACTGTTAAATAGAAAACCATCCTTAAACAATGATTCGAATTAAAATTGCTTCATCCTAAAGCATTGAGCCACGTAGCAAGCGCGTGGCGTAAGAAGAAACGAGAGATGCACGAGAACCATCGAGCATTGAACATAGGGAAACGGTACCGATCCATCCATTTCAGCGAACACGGCATACACGAGTTTCCGTACCGTTGAACGGAGGTATTAAAAGTCAGGCGACCGCAAACAGGGTGCTGCATCTGTTTGGCTTACACTACGAACAGATAATCGACGCTGAATCTATGGCGGTCGATTGAAACATACCCGTGTTTCTTTTTCACTTTCCCCGTTGGTCGCGTATTAAGCGAATTGCCATTTCGAGAATAGACAACGGGAAGGAGGTTTGCGCAAAGCAAGGCTTGAAAGGAAGAGACCTCGTCCAACTAAAAACACCGCAAGTCCGTGTATACTCGCATATATGTATACCTCTGCGTGGAAGCCTAGCAATGTAAAGCAGAATGAGGAATGCCGAAGGTTGTTTCATTGAAGTGACCACAAGCCTGCATACGAACCATCGTTTCAGCTGCGTAGCTCTTTCCCGCTGAACGATGCCTAGCTTGCAGCTTCATTGAGGCTTGTTTCATTCGTGTTTCGATTTTCACTGCGTCCTACTGATCGCTCAAGTTTGAAAAACTGTGTCTGCCGATCCTGTGCTTGCGGCCAGGGCGTGGCAATCGCCGTTTGTTTTTTTTTTTTTTTTTGTGTAATGTAGATAAATCGCGAGTTTAGAACTGCAGATTAAGCTTAATTTACAAGAATTTTAGTACTTCCACAATCGTGAGACAATTAACATCTTCAGGATCAAAATTATGTTATGCAAGAAAGATTGCTTTTTATCAATTACGATCGTAAGGAACACGTTTCTTGGAT
The DNA here is from genome assembly GCF_011952255.1 of Bombus vosnesenskii. Taxonomy (NCBI): domain Eukaryota; kingdom Metazoa; phylum Arthropoda; class Insecta; order Hymenoptera; family Apidae; genus Bombus; species Bombus vosnesenskii. The sequence continues at coordinate 2,661,255 of NW_022882923.1, forward strand.
GGTTTCGTAAGTAAGACGCAATGCGCTAGAATTTGAGATTATTAAGAAATAATAATTGGTAAAACACAATCAAATTAAAATGCAGCTGTCTAGAATGAAGTAACTTAAATGAGATCCTTATTGTCTTACACTTCAGCCATAAGAATTGAGTTGAAATTTACTTCGTTGTTAAAGCTTCTGGTGTGAACCATGTCATTTGACCTGACTTCATTGTGCTCGTGTACTGTAAAGTACAGGCTTGCTAGGTAGTTCTATTGACGGGATCATAAGCGAACTGAAAATGAAAAGGAATTATTCTTCGCCTTTTCTTTACTCTCTTTTCCCCTCTATCCTATCTTCCTTTGCAACTCCACAAGTGCGTCAAAGTTAGGCTGTTCAAGCGTTTCTCGCGAGTAAAACGAATTTTTTCCACTAGTACATATCGTCTTTCATTTAAAATGAGATGGAAGTAAAGAAAGAAAGGAAAGACAATTAACATAGATAGAGGAAAATTCATATTATTATGCGTAATTAACGAAATTCCTATTGCAGTTTTAAATATACGAGTACTTTGTAATTTAAGATTCCAAACTCTTGGTCTGTTTTTTGAATTTTTTTTGTCCCTCGCAGCGATATATGTGGAGGAATTATAACGTTGTGAAAAGAGAAACCTGAACCGCAGTGTCATCGATTGACTGTATCAGAGTTCATTTACATGATGTGGCTTTATGATATTGCTCGTAAAACGGAGAATAATGACACGTTTCGTGTCGCGTATCTTTTGGGCGATTTTTCATGATTTTGTTCCCCTACAATATCGAGTGTCACTTATCGTACACTATGAAAGCACACTATATTTTACCTTATATTTTTAAAGTTCGTGTTAATTTTAATTCGAACTATAAATTATCAAAATTGTATAAAATACAATGTAGAGTTCTAATTGTTAACATGTATAGCTACTTCTTAATGGTCAATTTATTTACTTATTATTATTTATTTATGTGACTAAGTGAATCCATTTAATTGCAAATGTACAATTTGTTCATTTGTTAAATATTTACGTTTATACATAAAATAGAATTTTCATGAGTAGATTATAAATAGGCTTAAGTGTTTTCTACGAGTTACTTCACGTCACGAAAAAAATGGCTGCTGTTTAGTGTTCATACAGAGATCGATGCTTTAGCAGTGCTTCTCACTTATCCTAAAGCATCAGGTTCTAATAAAAAGAGAGTATGTATATGGCCATAGATTCTTTCCCGAAGGAAATAAATGCTGACAAATTGTCCGGAGATAGCAACGATGCCATTGACGTCCTCGTTCATCACTTCTGCAGTTATTTATCTCGACCTGACTATCTTTCTAGCTTTAGGGAATGACATTTGACTGACAGATACATGTTCCCATATTTTGCATATTTTCACTGTTGCTGTTGGTTAACATTACATTTTTTGGAAAAGTCATAGCTTTTTAATAACTATTAAATATTAAATTCTATTGTATAAATATATTTTTCTTTCGTTATTTATAGCCATATCAAACCATTACATGGGTTATTGTCATTAGTTAAACAAAAATATGAAGTGTGTTAGCATCGATTTATCATAACGCCTAATCTGCAAAAAAGTACTGGATTCGGAGACCCAGGAGTAAAAAAGCTTTTATCTTTTAAGCAAACTATGTTCGATTAAAAAGTGTCGAATCTTAACTGAAACATTCAGCTCCTTCCGTAATATTCTCCGTACTATTTATTTTCTTTTTTCTTAGTATGATTTCTATTATTTTATTTTATAACCAGAATCTATTTATACAGTTTCATGTAAATGTAATATTTTCTAAGATAAAATGAATTTCCTAAAACCGACAAGGATGGAGTTCAAATTGGTCATGTTTCCATCGCAATTCTTTAAAACTTTTCATTTGGAAACAGCTCAAACAGCATTCACGTACAAGAGCTATTGTAGAATATTTCAACACATGTATAAGATAGTCTCATTGTTTCAGATATTCTGCGAGTTTCTAGGCATCCCTGCATCATTGTATCGCAACTCTTCAAAACTTACTTAGCATACGATTCTTTTTGAAAAACTTTTATCTCCTTTTTGAAATTCTATTTCACGCTGGTATCTGAATGTGAAAAGGAACCGTTTAAAAGATAGCATTCTTCTTTATATGTTTCCCATTTGGAAGTGTATAATCAGATACCAATAGAAAAAGCTCAAAATATCGACAAATATACAAAAAATAAATCGTGTATCAGAAATTATTATTTTTAATCCACGAGTTGTAAATGAACGAACGTCAGTTTAAAAAAACATGGTAATTTTTAACCTGTCGCAACGCTTTAAATTCCGACATTAAAATACGTTCACAAAATTCATTTGGAAATCGCGTGAATGTTAAACCGTGATATTTGGCGCGTGTGTAGAAAAATCGTGCATAGATAGGAAACATGGAGTGAGAAATTCAATCATAACAAAAATAAAAAAAAAAAAAAAAGAAAAGCACAATACTCATAACGAAAACAATTTTCCGAAATAATCTTCCAATCAAAGGATGAAAGAACCGGCGCAAGAGTAAACCAGTTTTCCCAATTTTGATTAAAAAACTTGGGTGTCTGGTGACGCGTGCATGCATGAAATAAAACGTTGCCGACGTGAAAGGTGGGGAAATGGGAAAAACGTCGTGCTTGAACCTCGACTATAAAGCCTGGCGACACACGTTCTCGATCGGACTGCTTTGATATGGATAGATTAATTCGGTTGGAACGCTTCTTCTATGACCAGATTGATTTTAAACCTTCCGCTAATATGAAATCGGGAATCCATAGAATCTAATTTAAAGAAGATCAATCGCTCGGGTTATTTCATGGCGGAGATTTACCCGACATATGTATTTCTGTTGTATTCTGCACGGCTATCGAAGCAAAAGATTCGTATTTGGATCAATGATTGCTGGCAAAAGCAAATATGTCGAGCTGATCTCCTCGTACGTTATATATACTTACATATGTCGCGTGTCTTGAATGAGAAAGTGCGAGGCCACGCTTTTTGACCATAGCCATTCGGTTTCTTGGCAAGAATGCATCGAAAACGATGGATCGTTCCTGGATATTCTTGTGACTTATTCGGAATATCGCCAAGTAGATTGAGAATGATGTAGATTTATGCCGGAAGATGAGGAGGGGCCATTGTTTCCGAGCTTTTACCGCGTTTTCCTTTCGATTTTGACGTTGATTATGGAATGGTAATGTTCTATTTTTAATTGGGTTGCAATATATTAATTTATATTACAAATATACGTATATCTGTAAAATAAAATTCTAGTATTATTTCAAAGGAAAATTGATAAATGACTTAAGAGTATGGTAAAAGATTTTTGTAAGACACAAATAATTCAAAATCTGAATAGTTATTAGAAGACTATAAAAACGTTTAAAAATTATTATCTTATTACAAATCTTACAATTAGTACAGTAAAGTTGAGCCAGCTGAGCCAATCAAAACATATATGTACATGTATAAATATGTCAGCTTACTGTTTTTGTAACATAGTTTTAATCTGCTAGGCAAACACAAATTCCACCACTGCATTCCCGCTCAATTACGATTCCTGCTTTCACGTTAAACTTTCATTTCTACCGCTACGATTCCATTACACACAACTTATCGCTTAAATTCCATCAACACAGGTATTTCCAGCACACACAATTAAAATCGGCCGTAGTCTGCATTAAGACTAATTTCCAAATTTCCATTATATTGTTTTAATAACCTGAACGAAGATTCAAAACTGTCGACTTCATCGATTCTATTCAATACTGGAACATCGTGTTCCATAACAAAGCAAACAAGCGAGATCACTTTTCAAGCGCAGAGAGAGAGGAATGCACGTCGAATAAATCAGCATGATTATGCGAACACGTTGCAATTCGACGAAAGTGATCATTGCACAAAAGGCTTAACGGTGTACGCATAGTTTCATAGGCGATTCTCACGAAGATTTAGATGTAGCTGGGGAGAATTGCTAAACGCACGCGCGGATAATCGACAGTGCTTACAATTGTACACATCTGATACATTCTCTCGTACACGTTTGGCCGGTCGTGCTCTACAAGAGTTAATCAACTAATGTGAACTAATCGCCGGTAATCGTTAATCAAGCTTGATTACACGCGGAATAAAGTTCGACTCGTAAGGGGTTAATCCTATCGATCGGTACGTTCGCGCGGAAACACCGATGATGACCTGTTTATTCGCTTCGATGACTCTACACATCGATGCAACTGCATTCGTTTCCGCCATTGGAAAACTCATACATGCGAGATGGACGTTCCTTCCTTCTCCTTCCCAGCATGTCATCAACTCTACTTCCGTCACTATCACGCCTTTCTTCCCGATTTAAAAACGCACAAATCTCGTTCGGCTGTCCTTTGCATAATTGCTCTAATGGTTCATTTAATGACATTTCACAAGTTACAGTATATTAGTATTGTCAAGGGATCGTAAGAAAAATAACCTTTGTCCATGTTCGCGTTTTTTCAAGAAAGCTGAGAAAGGAAAGAAGAATACTCTAGCATCTCTAATTTTTGTTCCATTTATTTCAATTATTTCTTCAAAATATTTGTCATATTACACAATTGTTGTATCTGTTGTTATATTATGGAAGAGCTGTGTTCAAGTAAATCGTAAAATTGTGGTACATTGATAAAGATTGTTTTTGTGGAACATATCTTCCCTTCATAAATATGATCGTAATTTTCATTACATCGTATTTTATAGTATGAAACAAAGTTTTCAATCATCTCGAATAGTAACTGTATGTAATTAGTTTCGCTATCACTCGACGTCTATAGCAATGCCGTGTAGTGGTCCCTTGAACTTCACCTTAAAACTCTACGGAAGCGAGGAAATGTTGCGTGTATATAACTTTCAATCGATACGCTTTCCCATCTAGCCATTAATAGAGTCGCGAGGCGTGCCAAAGCTGGTCAACGAACTATTATCATCGTACGCGTACAAATTGAGTTGTCACGGGGTAGCGCTCCTTTGATTTCCGCGCATACACTTGAGACAGGGGGCCGCGTCTAGCTATACACAATCCAACATTCGCGGTATAACACGATAATGATTGCCGGAACTTCCATCCTATCGCAAAATTAGATCGCCTCGTATCAGATTCTAACTTCGTTGCCGTGGCTGTAAGCTTTCCTGCCGTCCCTGCGAGTTTACGCCCGAGGCTCGTTCATATCTTCACTCTCCTACTTTCTCTCACTCTTCCTCTGATCCCTTCTCGCTTGCGCCATCATCCTAGCCCTGCTTCCGGTATCGTGGAATTAGCTTAACAGTTTCTGGTCAATGAGCCATTACCAGAAGAAAATTCAATCGTTTCGCCATCGAGGTCGATCACGTACAGAGCACTGCACGCTTCGAGCTTCTGCACAGGAGACATGAAAAGACTTTTTATCAGGTAGAAGAAAACTACAAATTTAGTACTAGTAATGTTGTATGTATACATATTTGTATATAAGTAGGCATTTGGATAGTTATAGTGATTCATATTAATATTCAGGCATTATTGTATCTTATTTAAAAAAAACTCTGTATATTCAATAAATAAGATATATATTTTTACCAATTACAATACTTGTTTTAGCGTATTAAAAATGATCGAGTATTTAACATTATTATAAACAAATATATACAACAAAGACTACTAAAATTTCCAAAAAACGATGAGAGTAATCAAAATCATCTAGCTTATAATTTAACGTTCGTGTTCTAATATATTAATATAATATATATCTAGCGTATATGTTCAGTTTCACATAAGCGAAAATTATGTCAATATCACGCAAAGTGATATTAACTATAAGTCGTTGCTTGCAGGATGATGCAATTGTTTGTAGTGTTCAAAGGCACAAAAGCATCTGTATGAGGAGGAATCGTGGTTTAAGCCAAACAGTTCAGAGCAACTAGTCCAGTGTATAATACAAATATATAAGCTTAGTGCTTCTACGAATTGCAGACATCGTGGTGATCATATAATGGTGAACAACGAAATCTTCGATTCAATGCAGAATATGGACGAAACAGGCGATGGGTATTCTGATTATCATCACGTCCCTTGTGTAAATTACATTTTTATGAAGAAAAGCAGCAATGAATTATTACTTTCGCTGAACTGAATATTAAATGTGTTATATAATTCTTATAAAATATATATTAACTAACCAACTTCGCCTTTGATATTCAATTCTCAAGAAATAAATGACTTACTTCTATAAATGCAGTCGTCGCAAAAAAATAAAAATAACGATAAATTCTAAAATAAATTTAAAAAACAGTATCTGAAACATTTCTGTACTTTTCAATTTACGGAGTTGATGAATGTGGATTCTGAATGGCTCATATATCACTCGATTTTTCAGAACTCATAAAATTTTTATGACTGGAAAAAAGTCCGAAAATTTAATTACAAAATAAGCAATAATAATTTGGTAAGGTATCTCCATCTACTTGGAGCTAGAAACTAAACCAAAATTAATATTTGTAAAAATCATCTTATTAATCCATCAGAAGTATGTCGTTCGATTTCTTGAAAAATTTCACGTTAATTATGTACTTGGATAATGAAGTTGAGAAATTTACAAAATTTTGACAAGATAAATTTGATTTGAAGACGCTCGCACTATAATGGCACAAAAAGAAACGTAATCATAGAACAATAAACGTAACATAGAAGGTAGTGGAAAGAAAATGGGAAGGTTGAAAAGTGTTTCGATTGTCTAGGGTGAAGCGAGTAGATCGATAGGCAAAAAAAAAAAAAAACCGGGATAGTTTTCAGAAGCAATGGAAGCAACGAGGAAGTTTCGCGGTCGGCTCCGGGTCTCGGCTCGTTTCCATATCGAGCGACATTCGAGAGGATAGCGGCGCGGTATCGTAACTCAATTTTCTCTGCTTCGCCTCTGACGACGAAGGGAAGGAAAGTTCCTCTGACGTCAATGATAGAGACCAAATGTCGTTGGTGGAACCGATCGATCGTTCATTGAGGCCGATAACATTCTCTGCTCTTTCCTTTTCCCTCTTTTACTCAATCTTTTTCATTTTTTCTTCTGCTTCGAACGATATCCCAGTGTTCCCACACAGGAAGTCCATTAGTCTGGAGAATCGTCGTCGCTTGTAATTCAATTTTGCCAGACTTGATCGTGGCGAAACACACAAATAGTAACGATATAAGAGGAGGAGGAGGAAGACTGGAATATCAACGAGCGAGGTAAGTTTTCGGTTAGAAGAAAGAAAGAAGCAGCGAAATCACGCGAGAGGGCAACTCATCTTCTACGCCCCTTGTTGTGGGAATGCTCCTTGCCTTTCTATCTACTCAATTAATTCGGCTCTTAGTCAGCCGACGTGAAAGATGCCGGTCGTTAGAAAATGGAAAACTCAATTATTCCGGCCAGACCCTACGCCTTGTGTACTGGTACCAAGCCCCTATCGAAACTCTCCCAACGACTTTCTCGTTACAACGCAATCGACTATCCGGCCGCGAGTTTTCCTTCGTTAGTCAAACGTTAATAGCTGTAAAAACCATTACTGTGTACATCCGCTACCGCGACTCGCTCTCGCGACGGAGCCATTGAATGGGACCGTAATGTACAGTCGTATCTAACGAAAGTCTAGGGAATAGCACGGAATAAGCACGGAGAGGAAAAGAGAGAAAGTTTGAAGATGAAAAAGAAGGGAAGTAGGAGACGTTTGATGGCGCGAGTTGCCTGCTTCATTGATTCTAGCCTCTTGCCCAACCCTGTGCCCTTTCTCTAATGGTTAAACGGATAAATACACCGGGCGAAAATTGAAAATCGCCGAACTTTGAAGGAAGGAGATAGCATCGTTGCTCGAACCATCGTTGATTTACGTGAACTTCCAAAGAAAGAGAAATTACGTGACGATTCAAAAGAGGAAAGATTGGTGGATGAAGAGATAGAGGAAGAAGGAAAGTCGGCAGTGCAGAGGACAGACCTAATGTTCGAGTGGAACGAGGTATATTACAAGCTCAAGAAGCGAATCAGCCAGCGAGCGTGTGTGTACTACGTTGATGCTCGAGCTCACGTAGAGGCAATCGGTGTACCGTGCTGAAACAGCTATTTTCACGTGGCTACGCCTGATTGGATGAACCATAGTGACATCGAAACGTTTGGACGCCGTCCACTTGGCAACAATGAAGGATCATAACAATTTTACTTCGCGATTAAAAAGGGTATCCTTCTACCTCTTCCTTGACCGCCCATGCGAGGAAGAATCATGTCATCGATCTTTTGCTTTAGCGGTGCAGACTTCGATAGCTGAGCAAAGGTGAAGTACATTGCCGATCAAAAGTTTTCGTACATCGATGTCGTTACCCGATTTCTACAGACACGCGAAATGGAGCATGGAACATTTGTTCGCTCTAAATAGCACAGTGGTAAAAAGTCGAGAGGGTCGCATATGTTGTAGCGAGATTATTAAATGTAATTGAGTTTTAATGTATCGAATCTATGAATTAGAATAATAGGATTTTTACGTTAAATTATTCGAAAAATTAAATGGCAATGAATGTTAGAGTGGATTATTATGACATTTACGACAAACAACAGTTTTTCCATTAAGAAAAATGCTCATTTATTATATGAAAGAAATTTCGAAAAGACTCGCAGTATTTTATGTATAAACTGATTGTTAATTTTAAGTGCTTTACGCTATCTTAATCAATATGTACAAGTTTTAATTAATATATATAATCGCTCGTTAATTAAATTGATCGCCCGTTTTTCAATTAATCGATTAACAAGTTTATGTTTCGATTACCGAATTAGTATACTCTATGCACATGAACGACTGATTACGTTTCAGATAGCTATATACTACAAGTAATCAACAAACTACAGTCCAAGTACAAAATTAATTTATGGAAACGTATATGGATTCTTTCAGACATACCCATACATAAATACCTATATAGTTATATGATATAATATAAACTTATATTATTAAATATATTATATAAACTGATCGTTTCGTCCTTTTTTTCGAATAAAATATCAACACTTATCACTATCACTCCCCCATACATTTTTCTACTCATGACTGAAATAGCCAACTGTTCCAGCAGGTAGCCAGTAAAAAAATCGCAAAGCGACCAGTTAATTCGACCGCGCAGCTGGCAACGAACGGGCCCACATAAATATCTCTTCGCGCGGGATTTCATTTAACCGCTGAGATATTGTTTTAAAGATGGACACGCTGGTATGCCGTGATTTGTCATTTCTTGGAAAAATGCCTGGCACACGACGTCGTATGCAGCTCGTATCTAAGACAATTTGCCAATTTGATGCGTCGTCGTGAATATTAGTCTTTAGATACTCTCGTGCCTCACTCGCAAATCTTCCCCTCTGGTTCCATCGTCCCATTCTCTCGTTTCTTCCTTGTCTCTTTCCGTCCCCTGCTGGCTGCCTGCACGGCTGCTGACCCGTGTGGTTTCTCGCCTTAAAGATTTATTTGCTTTATAAATGAAATCCGTTGTCCAACCCGCGCGCCGCACGGTCACGCTTAGTGATTCATGGCGTATCGCTTCGAGTGGTCCGTACACTTTCATGGTATACAGTTTTCGAGGCTGCGGATAATAGCCAGAGTGATACCGCTCTCCTCTTCCTACGGTTTGTAGCCATTTGAAAATCGAACTTGGACGGAAACGCGGAGAAATGCCGGAACTATCGGCGAACACGTTCGGTCGTCTACTGTACTAACGAATAGAGAAATTTAATGTTCTACGTAGAAAGGAAACACAGACTTGGTGATCTACGACCTATGCAGTCGTAGTGTCGATATATCGAACCAGCTACTGTATTAATAGGAACATGTTGTATGATATATGGTCTACTTCGAGTTTTACGAGTTTTACGAGTTTTACGATTTAAAGGTCTCTGGTTAAAGAGCCAGTGTATTCGTTTCCTATTAAGTATTTGAAACTTCAAGGTTTATTTCAGCTGCACAAATATCTGAAATATTTGTATTGGCCAAAAGCACGTAACTAGAGTAGAGTATCATATTTGTATGGATAACGAATACATGCATATTTTGAACAGTGTTTTAAATTTCGACAGTATTTTTCCGCCGGTGAAAAAATAAAACGACGCTATTGTTGAAGTAAAATATTTTTAATAGAGTTTGCAAAACTCTTTGCGAGAATAAATTCATGTAGGGAAATTTTAAATTGACTCTAAAACGATGCGTAATTTATCCTAATCTTCTTTGAGAGAACATAGTCAGCAGATTTACGGGCTTTGCATAGCTTTATTGGATGCGCGTCTAACTTAATCTCTTCGTGTGTCGACATCTTTGTGATTCTTTGTGAAACATGTAAGCAATCCTGCAATTTGAGAAAGCGTCACTCATGAAACTTCCACTCATGAAAATTGCATTCTGCAATCTCTGTTATATTTCTCTGCAAAATGTTCTGTTGTTTATACCATGTAATTCTTCTCCTTGCATGTTCTTAAAATTCAATATTAAATTGGAGTTGATAAACATTGGGAGAATAAGAACTTTCTGTAAATGTATGAAAGCTACAAGAAATATTTGCACGTACCCTTATTTTTCAATAAGGTATTTTTTCTTATCTGACTCTACATTCCATTTTCATGGAAATCAAATTTTGTAGCCATATAAAAATACTACCGAATGATACAAGTTGTAATATATCTGGATCTAATTAATTAGTAATGATGTTCAAATATCTTTTCCACTGTATTTCCTCCCAATTCGGAGCGCATATTTTTACTACAAATTTACAGTGATAGATGTAGAGAGAAGACCAATATTTATAAGCAATTTCGTTTTGACATAAATTGAAAGACACACAAGTGTCACGTGACTATGGATATGCTAATCCCATGCTGCGAAATACATAAATTTATTAGCCAATACCTGTACCGGCAGCGTGTTGTCATAGTAATTCCGGGCATATTGCGTTGTTACAAAGTGTGACACCTTGTATAGTCACTGAGCTCATCAACGATGTGAACAACATGTTAGTAGGATAAGCGATGAACGTCAGTCATTGGTGTTGTATCTAGCATCGACCGGTTAACACCAACTGTCGATATCTGTCAATCGTTCATCTCTTACGGACACCTGACCATGTAAACCACTTCGACTGACATGTAATTTCTTCCGTTTGTCAGGTGACGGCTCTATTTTCCTTTGTACAGATAGTTACGATACACATGGACACTGATGTATGAATGGCAATCCTCAAGTCTACGATACTCATGGTCATGTACGATTTTAATGTGAACTGGTCCCTTGTTTAATGTTTTATTAACACGGTTGACTTGTACCTTTTGCACACAATTTATAATGCTTTAGGGATACTAACTATAAGAATTATTTTTTATTGTTTCCTTTCTTGTTAAATATAATTTAATTCTACTAATTTTGTGTTCTACGCTTGGAATTAATTTACTTACAACTAGTGAAACATTAGAACAATATTACATTTATCTTAGTAATACTGATAGTTATTCAATTGTATAAATTAATTATTTTGTGACTGAAGCCGAACGTCTAATATATAATTCGTATCTAAAACTATTTTCGTGCAATTTTGTTGCTTTGGTAAATCTATTGCAATAATAATACATTGCACATTTTCTAAATATTTTTTTTCAGTTCTTATCTTAGTGGAATTTACCATGTAAATATAAAATTAGTTAAATAGATCGATTAAAGTCAAAGTATTTAGTGAAATATGAAAGACTGAGATTGAGTAAATGTTACCTAGAGTATATCTAGGCTATATAAATGACATGGTAAAATGCAGATTCGGCTTGGTGAAGTAATTTACATCGAGGTTAGATCTGGATCAAGAGTACCTCAGACTAAAGGGCTGCATCTCGGGCTAAGACTGGATTAGATCCAACATTACGTTAAGTTTATTTTTAAAGCGGATATTTATCGTAAGATTCTGTTTTTCATTTTTCAAGTGTATAGTTTCGTTCTTCCTCTCTCTCACTTTCTTATTTTCCGAAGTCCTGCTACATATTATTTAGCTAAAAATAATAAAATATGGCCAATATAGTGTACCGAAATTTCTTCTCGAAAACTTATTTATCTTATTTTATTATTATCTGATCTATTTTCTAAATGAAATTTGTTTCACCAGTGCTAACCTTTACTCAACTATTGGATAGCAATTGAAGGAGCCGCTGCAAGAAAGAAGCAACTCCACTTTCTATTAATTTAAATAAACTAACGAAAACCAACTCAGAATTATTCCAAATGAAACCACATTTGTAAACGTGTTATTAATTCATTGTCAATTAATAGTCGCAGTAATAAACTTTTACACTTCTAAATCTAAAACCTATACTTCTTTTTTCTTCCAATAAATAAAATTGAAATATTAAAATTGCCTCGTAATTCAGCAAGTCCTTTAATATAAAAAGTTACCTTTATTCCGCCTCAGTCACAACCTGATCCATTTCAAGCTTTACAATAGCATGATTAACGTTGTTTAAACGTCGATAATCTATCTGGATATCTGACACACGGTCGAAATTTACTCCGGTTCTCTTTCAAGTTGGCGAAAAAAGTTTTATGACTAATATGCGATAATGTGCCATCCAATACATATATATTTTCCCGAAGTCTGATAGAATTGGAGACCCGTCAATACCAGCCGCCGCAGATGCCGAGTTGCCTTCATCCACCCTTGCAACCCCCTTCGCAAGCCAGCATTTCCTCCCTCCGTCGGTAGACCGACTAAACTTTCCTCCTTAGTTAAAGTATCAATATTTTTCGATGGCGCAGCTCTCCCTTATACCTGAGATGTTAGTTTACCGAACGCTATTGATTTTCTTCATTTGTGTTTTCCCTCACCACCGTCTCCTTTACAATATTCCGAATAAATCTACTCGAAGTGGATACGTATCGTGTTTGGAAAAATAAAAATGGCAAGGCGAAGAGGTAAACAGAAATATCGTAATGCATCGAGTGGGAAGCTGGCCTAACTTTCCATCGCGTGTTTGTATAATCGGTCCATTTTTCGTGGAAGGACAACCCCGCGACGCGACACTTTCAATCGCTTGAATCTTTTCTTGCTGGAGTATGGGAGTGCGTAAAAAGTACGTATCACGCGCTCCACGAGAGTTTGGAAGGAGATATTTTTGAATAGCACGGCTTGAGATTTATTTTTTTTGTCGCGGCAGAGTTTTCAGTCGAGTTTTTCTTGTTGGATGGTTGGTTCTCGAGATGGAATATTTCAAAGTTTAGGGCGATTATGATGGTCGTATAAAAGAAAGGAGATAGAATGAGAATGATGCGCTTTGTGTGTAACATCGCCATAAAATGGTACAGAATAAAATTTCGTTTTCCATATAATAAATGTCTGATGGGGGAGACGTTCGTAGACAAATGAGATATTAAAATATTTTTCGACATGTGAAAAATATTTCGATGACAAGGTAAATTAAAAAATTGAATATTAGCTAGGAACAATGCATTTTAAATTTATTTTAGTCAGCATTTCCTTTGATGATTGTAATTATTCCATTGATATCAAATAAATTTCTTAAATAAAGTTTAGCGATTCAGGAAATGTTAGGTACAGACAATAGTTTTATAGAATTTATTGTTATAGTACAGGCATAATTATTGGAAACGATTCTTTAAAAAATGACAAACTTACCAATGTATTTAAAATACCAATTAAGTAAAACATATTTACATTTATAGCTTGCTATAATGAACGATTGAATGAATGAATGAATTAAAGAAGATTGAAAAATGATGCCAGTGTATCTTTTTTAAAAAAAACGACGTGAGTACAGAAAATGATACGTCTCTATTTATTTAGAATTTATAAATACTTACAGTAATACGTTCTCCTTAATGTTTGGTAACATACTGATTTTTTTTAGATGATTGGTTTTTAAAATTTAGATATACTTATTGTTTCTTCAAATAGAAGATTTTCTAACTTGTACAATTTTTTCTCTGAATTCTCAATTGTTCGATACCACTTTCTATTTTTACTTCGCCATTCAAATATAGTGGGTGTTGAAATGTTTCTATTGTTAAGATTAAATTGAATCGCCGACTGTAATTTCTAAGATAAATTAACATTCTATTGTCAACATATTTTGAAAAATTACAAACTCTGCAAGTAAAGAAATTGGAAATTGCAGGAAATACTATTTCAAAATTGGATTATTCATGTCGGTTAGATTCGATAATGAAAAAATATTGACAAAGATCCATAAATCCTTCGAATTCTAATTAAAATGCCTAATATTCTTTTACAATAAAAAGGGAAGCAAAAAGTATGAAAGTAATGGTGAACAGAAGTTCGTAATCTAAAAAATAGGATATGTAACGCCTCATAAACTTAATTCAAGCGTAGTGTTCTTAACGTTCCGCTCGATAAACTTAGAGTGGCATTGGGTCCATTTAAAAAAGTGTATGACTTCTAAAAAAAATCAATTTTACCAACCAGCAATTCGCCTATGAACAATTTCTTTTACAGAGTAAATGATAAGTACGCGTCTCTTAACGCTGTCTTCAGATTAATAACATGAATAACTTAACGCTTCTTTTTGCTCTATGCAAATCAGACATTCAAGGATAGTAATTGTCTAATTTAAAATTTCGATGTAAAATTCGGATTCACGTGTGATGTTTGCCATATTCGATATATTTCATGTAGAAACTTTTCTAGCGAAATTAAAGATACGAATGACTTCGTAATGTTATGAAAGTGGAGTCTATAATTTATAACCAGTAACATGTCAATCCACTAATATTAATAGATGATAAATTATTGTTTAAGGAGCTGAGAACGTTTCTTTTAAAAAATTGAACAATTTAGTACGACGTTTCAAAATTTCAAAAAGAAATTCGGAAACGACGGCGAGAGAGAACATGACAATTTCCAGTGAGTAAATCGCTGGCAAAACAGGCCGGAAGAGAAGTTCGTTGGTCGCGTGGTATTCGTTGGAAGTAAACCAATTAATTGGTGGCAACTTCCGTGGAAAATCAGAAACTTAAGTTGCGCTGTTTCTCCGATGCTTCTTCTGCCAAATTGTGGGACCCTTCGTCTCTGTTCTCTTCTTGAACTGTCAACGAAGAAACAAAAATACCTTTTCGAGCGCGGATGATGCTGGAAGAGAAGCGAAAATAAGGTCGGCAGAGAAAGAGAAACAAAAAAGAAAGAGATAGACTGGGAGAAGGAAAGAAAGAAAGAAAGAAAGAAAGAGGAGAGTGGAATGGGGGGATCGAAGAGGAAGGAACACGATTGCCGTCGACATCCGGGCGTCGTCGTTGGGGAAGTCGACGCAGAAGACGCCGGGCGTCGTAGTCGACGACGACGTCGACGACGATTCGAGTGCTGCAAACGAATTACGTTGCGCGGCCGAACAAAAACAACAAATCCGGTAATCTTGTTTCAGAGTCACCGGTGAACTGTCGTAAGGAGAGCAAACGTTCCACTACTTCTAATTAATTTCTGTTTGCCTGGTGGGTAGCCGGGACTAGAGATAGAAAGGCGCGCGTCAGGAGGACAGGGGGTGCGCGGCCGTTAGACGCTGTCGCCATTTCCCTCCCCCTGCATACTTGGTGAAGAGAATTGACGTGACCTCCGGTACGTTTTTACGGACCCTCGTTAAAGCTCTGATGCGAATTATCCGGATAACCTCGTAAGATCCGTGGCACACTGCCGTCGCGCGTGCAGCCAATTCACCACGACGACTTCCACCCGTTTAGGAGACGGCATCATTCTAAATTTTCTGCTACCATAAGCTCTTTTTCTAGTCTTTCATGAAAGGTGCAGACGGTCCAAGTCGAGAGTGTTAGATGAAACCGAGAATTTTTGAAGAATTTTTATCTTATATGTAGATCTATGTTGGCATGTAGGATTATTTTTTGAAATGATATGGATTTATAAACCAAGAAATGTTTTGTAACAGTATAACAATTTTTGGGAGATTTGCGAAAATCAAATGGTTTTTGGCTTTCGAAAATTTGTAGCGAAAAGAGCATTTAAAGGCAATGTATCTTCATAAATTGATATTAGTATTAGTATTGATATTATTATATGTAGTATTTTTTCTCATATATATGTATGTATAGTATTGTACATTAATTGATTGATTTGGATCTTATACTGATTTATCTTTTAGAAGTTAAGTTAATTAAAAATTTTGTTTATGAAATATGAATCGGCGAAACTTTTAAACGAACGGAAAAAATATATTTTGAATTTTTCACGTAAGTGGAGATTTTAACATAAACATTTCTCGGACAATAAAGGCAAGTGGACCATTCCGTATAATCGATGAAAATTACAAAAGCGAACTATTGAATCAGTGAACAGCTTGTTCAAAGCATTGAAAACGTCATATCAATAAAGACTGTTTCACAGGAATACGCTTTCATGAATATGACATTTGATTTTTTCGCATTCGATCGCACACTGTCATCGATGCAAAATACGTCAAGACCCCAACCAATTGTTACTGATATTTTTATTTGCTGTTTAAATGCTGTTATACCATATTTATAAGCTCATATACACGCTAAATAGGAGGAAATAGCATTTCACTAAACTTTTACTGTTATTGTCGATTTTAATGTTAAATTCTTTCGATGCAGCCTCTATATTCTCTAAAATATTAATAAACACAACAAACACTAACTTTTATATTTCTTTACCCTGTAGTAAGCATTGAATTTTTTTTCAATTTTTCAATATAAATACTGAATATAAATTAAGATAGAATTAATGCCTTGAAAAATAATAAAGTTATAATATAATAATAACAGTAATAATAAAGTTATAGTATTATGCGGTTAAAGTTAACAGAGGATTATTTTCGAGTCACAATATTTAAATTGAAAGTAACAGGTTTCAGCCAAATAAATAACAGTAATTTATATCTCATAACTTTTCATATGAAACTCTATTTTTGTCTGATTATATACATTAGAGCTTTTACGGTGCTTCTATGCTATTGACCTGGATGTTGAATCATGTCATATTTGTATGTAAAAGCGGTGAATAATCGTCAAAAGAGACATGAATTCAAATGTGCGTTTTTTTTTTTGCTATTCTACATTTATAGCATGTACTTCCACAAGCCTGGCAATTTTGGCCTGTTCTTTATGGAACAACTATCTGTCAATCCACAGAGCTCTTCATGTGTCATTCGCGTTCGATAAAACGATTCAAAATTGTTCGATTCAGGCGTTTTATGTTGCAAATTTGAAAAACTACATAGAAAAAGAGTGCAGTGAATAATAACTGTTTAAATATATGTAGATGCCTCTTGAAAAATACGGCAAGTAAAAAAAAGTAAAAAGATTAAGGACAATCAGTTTCAGGTATCTATTTATACAAATATTGGATTTAGTTAATTGCAGACAAATTGCGTTAAATAAAAGATGATTTATACAACATTTTTTGTCAAAAATTTTACTTTAGGAAGAATTCTAATTAGTTACTTTTTATGTACTCCTGCATAATTCTGGTAGAAATTAACCACTGAGGATAGAATAAGTTTAATAATGTTTAATTCTAAGATGAAATATCCTTTTCACGTAACTTTGCACAGATTATTTCTTGCATTTATCTGCTTGGACAAATAAATAATACATCAGTTAAAATTTTAATGGTTTAGTTTTCTTTACTAAAATTACCCAAAACAGTAAGCATAGTAAACTATTATAACCAACATCAATTCGAGCTATGCAAGCAGACGAGAACAAAAGAATCTTCCAACTGCAAATAGCAAAAGCGGCCAAAATCCACGACATGTATACAGTTCTTCTTTTCATTTTGGTCTTTGGACTATGTGAAATTCGTTACTTTCTGTAATGATTCAAGACGAGTATACCATGTCACTTTAATAACTTTTCGTCATGGTGTTTTAATTTTGTGTTTACATCCTGTATGTTGGAATATGGAACTCGAACATGGCGTTATCTTTTGAGGAAATATAAGCTTTATGGAATGAAAATACATTACAAGATTGTTTTAATACATAGCAATGATAATGAAAACTATTCACATATAAATATACATTAGTCATATGTAGTCACATATAGTATCGAAATTATAAGCCATATACATTTTTTCATGAAATTTTAATATTATTTCTATTCTATTAAGAGTACCAAGTAATATAATATTTAGAAATTTTCCGAAATAATACGTTAAAATTTATTATTGAATTATGTTAAAAAATTCTAAAGTTAATCATAAAGGATCCTAGTCGAAATATTTTTTGGATTTCTATCACAACAGCATCTCCACAAGTACTTTTGTAACCAGGCTACGGATATTTGCGCAAATGTATATTTTTGTAAACGGAGTTACTAAATATCATATTTTCAATGTTTTGCATGTATGCACGCATTTTTGAATTTTTGAATTTCTTACAAACGCATGAACATTTACACACAACTAATAAATAAAATTTATACTTGATTCATTCTTCTTTAAAACGTTTATATCAAAATATACCTGACTGCAATTTAACACGTTCGTCGGATTTCGAACGTGCCACATCAATTTCCCATGTTGCTTGCGATATGTTTGATCCCATCACTAGTAGTCGTAGTCAGAATTTATTGGACGTTCTGCGTAACATATGAATAGCAAACTGCGCGTTGTATCATAGGGTTTCTCTGATAGAACGTTGTCAACAAAATGGAGGATGCAATTCGCGGTTTGGTATCTTTAATTTGTCGAGCGCACGCAGCGCCAACAGCATGCATATGCTTGCAAACCCTATGTTATTCTACAAACGGAAACTCACGATTCACCATATTCCAGCTTGAATAACTACAGCAATGTAAAAATATTTTCGGCTTTTCAGCGAACTTCGTGTGCGTGGTTCGCTTCACGTGTATGTTGCATAGAGAAAACCATTCAATTCTCCAATTTTTACCCGTATTTCTATCATTAATACAATGGAACACATATTTTTCTTCATTATGAAAAGTTTGTTAGTTTTAGATATATTAGTAAAGACTTCCAAAAACAGATTATTCGATATTACTGTGGAAAATTTGATTTAAAAATGTTATACCATGTGAAGTTTTAAGAATGTCTATTAAAAAAATAATGAGGATTTCCGTGTTGTTGAATTTTTCTTTACTTTATTCAGAAAGAGGAAATTGAATTTACAGTTTACATTTTGTCGTAACAAAAGGTTGAACAATTAATAATTCTTAATTATACTTTTAGCATGCGTACATAATTTATTCGTTCGTTTATCCTTCATTATTTATTTGTTCGTTTATCCTTCATTTAAAAGGTATGTTCAAAAATATAGATTATATTGCCTGTATTAAAACAATTAACTGAGAATAAATAGCGTAATGCAACTTTCCTATACAATAACGGAATATAGTTTGATAATACTACCGGGAAAGTTTCTACGTTACCACTATGTGGTAATATACTGCTTTATAGCAGCATATTGTGCAGCTACTTATTGCTGGAGTTCACGATTTTCTAGTAAGTGAATTAAATTATTTCAGAGTTGCACACGTGGCATTCATTTTTACATGTTGCCGCATGAATTGTTCTGTTCTTAATTAGTATTTCATTTGGGAAATTAAATTACTAAATTCTATTGTCGTTTGCTCTATTTTCTGTATAGAATGGTAGGTCAACCTCCTACATAGATATAAACGAAGTAATACGTGTTCGCAATTAAGCATAACTGTCGATCGTTTGATTTTTCGTTTGAAAGAAGCCAACACTCTCGGCTCCGTGCTCGCAGATTGTCGTCGTTGAATTTTCAAAGGCAATTTACACAGCCGCTGGAAATCTCCAGGATTCACGAGCAAATTTGTGGAAGGATATTACGCGCCGCCCGATAAGAAAGTTCAATAGGAACGATGAAACCTCCTGGAACATTGTTAACCTTCATTGTTTTTTCAGCACGTCGCCGAAGAATCGTTTGGGGACACTTTATGGAATTTTAAACGAACCAGATAGGAGTTTCAAGCAGAATGAAACACCAGCGCTAGTAGTGTATACTGGCATTAGTCAGGCATCGATGGCGTTGAATGAGCAGTTCATAACTCAAAATAGAATGGCGACAACAAATCTTCAGTTTTATTTCCTTTTGAATTTTAGTTTGTAATCTAACTTTATTCTGTTTGTAAAAAATGCTAAATCAAGACACATTTTTATTATTATATTACTATCCTACAACTAGATTATCCTTTGTAAAAAAATTCTTATCCTTCTGAAATGACAAAAACATCAAAAACTTATGTCAAGCATTTTACCACTCTCAACATATTTCTGTCAAAAGGTAATCGAATAAAAGTAATTGAAAATCATGTTAAAGCGAAATATTTTGAAAGACAAGTAAGATTACGCAAATATGTACGGGCTATATATTATAAATATGGACGAGGTTATAAATTATTAAGGTCGCTTGCTGAGACGAGACCGACATTCGCATTATAATAAATGAAATTGTATCTGCTTTTACTCTCCGCATCTTTATGTAGTGCTCGAAGCGCGTTTACCTTCGCTCCGAATACCGCATTTGCAGACATAATGAGATAGTCGTAGCGAAGATACGCTAGTGTACATAACTGCTTTCCCACGGAGAAAGTTGGAGATCTCGTTTGTTCAAGGGCGGGTGACAGGGAATTCGATACGTAGTGATGAACATCGACGATGGCATCAAAAACTTGTATGATAAGAGAGGTATATAGTATACTGCAGTATCGAAAATGATATGTGAACTAGGGAAGGGTGTAATGTCCTATTTATAATCATTTACCAAAAACAAATTAGTATGCTGTGTTCGGGTAATCATGCCTTAGACAATTAATAATCGATATTCACAAAGTGACAAAGCGCCGGTTGCGTCAGCCGGCACAAGGTGTAGTGATGCGCTGACGAGAAATCATGTTGCACGACGGTGTAACAGACGTTTGATGAATAATTAGCCATGGATCTGATTAATAAAGTGGAGAAGCAATTAGTGGTTTTAGAATAAATTGTTGGTGGAACGTAATTTGAATATCATCTATAAAGGGAATGTGTGATATATAGGGGGTTAAACATTTTTGACTTACACTCTCCATTAAGAGGAATAAAAAATGCTTATTGGATATGATAGATCAATTGTTGTATAAAAATAGCTTTTTTTGAGTAAAATATAGCTTTATATTCGGTAGTATATTAGATCACAGTTGGCATCTAATTAATTTCCGTATTAAAAATGCTTCTATTATTCACATAACTATTACAATTTCGTCCTTCCTTCTTCCAGTTGTGCATTCTGTTATCTAGATTCTTTCTTCACCCTCATCTGTCTTTTATTTCAATTTTCCATCAAGAAACAAATTAAGTTGGTAAAATGAGGGACTGATGAGAAATAAAACCAGAGTCTTGCTACTAGAATCATGTTCTACTTAAATATTACGCAAACATAGGACATTACGTTATGAATCGTTGAAAATGTAATATGAAAGTTTTCTACAATTATTATTATTACAATTCATTTTAATCATTTTTTTTTACCTTGAGGTTCTTTTTCTTATAACTGTGACACAAAAAATATTAACAGAGTAATATCCTTTGCGATACATGTAATAATAGCGTTAACGACTTCCAACTCCTTCCCGTTGTCACAGACACGTGACTTAGTTTTCTTCGTGTGTAGCACACCTCTCAAACGTATAAATACGTTTAACATATACCTTTCACAACGATTAAAGTCTTACATTGCTTTGAAATTTAAAATTAAAGGTACGAAGGAAGAAAGATAAAAGAACGCGTTTCTTTCTCGCTGTGTTTCCATCTTAATTGAAGAAGTGGAATCGTTTTCAAGAGCTATCTCATGCAGTGAGACCGATGTCTTATGTATGCTTAATTAACATACATAAGAAAGTAATCTCAGAAGGAGCGTATTGAAAAGAATGTGATATTTTATGCAGACAGACTTGAAGGAACCAATTATGCAATACTTAAATTAAATAAAATTGCATAGAATTCTGTAGTCTTGTAATTCTTGTTGAAAAATCGTCTAAGAATATTTATGACAAAAATTCTACTATAATTCTAATGGCATATATTTGTATGTATATACTGATTAATATTATTCGCTGTATAAATATGATTTAAAAAATATTTAAATGATATTTAAGCATTTTATGATCACTAATTTACAATTTAAAATTACTATTTTCATTATTATTATAAAATTTGTTGTTCCTTGGATATATTTTTATATTTGTAATTATTTTTATTAGCCAATCTATAAAAATCAATTTATCGTGTATTATAGACCTTTGAAAAATATATTCTACTAATTTTTATAATCATATTTATTCTTTTATCTTGAAATTTTAATTAAACAATTAGTAATTTAACTGATATCCTATTTTATAGAAACCATCCTAATACATGCGTCATTGCATCATTTGCAGTTATTATTCTCTTATCAGATTACAATTTCCAATATAGCGTTCATTATATAATATTCGAAACTCTATTAATCAGTTACATGAAAATATCGAACTATTACGCTGTAACAAATTATTCATTTTCCCCGTGTTTCCGTTAACATGCAACTCGGTGAATGAAGATTGTCAGTTCCATTTCTTGCAGCCGCCAGATACGTTCCTTCGTGGAAGCAAATATTTTTTACCGAATCGTAAAACCGATACACATGTGTAGATCGATAATGAAATTACAGCGTCAGAAGGGAAAGCAATGGAAGAGAAGTTACGCGGGTTATTGCCGTTTAATAGCCGGGCAATTAATTTACACTCGATGGTCGTTAGCCACGTCCTAGGAGGAATATTAACTTCAGACACTCTTGATACATGCACGTCCCGGCAGACATGATGAAAGACGTGCAATCTGCCGCCACATTAATGCTACTGTCAGATGGCCAGGTGCTGCTTGACCCGTGTAAATCGATCTCGGACTAAATTGCATCGTTAGCCACTCCATCGCGCAACTGCGTCCCGCAAAACGGATCATTTCGCTCGATTTATTCACATGATATTATAGTTTAGGCGTTGTCGTGTTGCTATGTGTACGCATAACGAGTAAATCATATGGCAGAATGAAACTCAACTGGAGTCAAATTTTTGTCCTCCTTTTTTTTACTTTCCGAATTTGTATGTAGCGATTAGCTTCCGTTTCGATAAGATCTAAGTGCATTGTATTGGCATTTTGCGATATACCTATATATTTTAATATTGATATTTTTCAGATAATTTACTGTCTGTAAAAAAATTGTATAATTAAGAGGTGTTTTATTATTAACGAGATTATTATCGTTTGTATGTTGAAATGACTTTGCGTAGGTAATTATGAAATGGATTTGCATGGCCAGCATAATCGATGGGTTCGATAAATGCTCGTCTTTTATAGTCATTGGATAAATTAGCAATTGGTTACCGTCAAAAAAGTTGGCTATTGTGTAATGATAAATGAGTTTTGTTGTCGGTTTAATATTTCTTTAACTATTGAGAGTGTGCATAACCGAAATTTTCTTGATTAAAAGTTAATTACAAAGTAAATTACATTCCATGACGATATTGGATAATTTTTACAAATTTTTCATATGAAAGTTAAAATTATCCGGTCAGGATTATATACATATAATTAAAAATAATATAAAAATACTAGCAAGTAAGAAATTCTATCAAAATAATTTAACTTAAAATAATTCGAATTATTATAAGAAAACCTACAAGTCTTGTTAAATAGCTTTCCTGTTGTCCTATACGATAAGTGTAAAAACACGCCATAGAAATATATTATTAAATGATATACATTTAAATATTTCTCAATTTCAAGATATAAAAAATTTTTTAACTTCTCAAGTTGAATCATCCCGGTTATAATCTTCTCTGTTCAAAAATTTGTAAGTCTTTTGTCTCCCAAAGTTTCTCTAAAGTGGAATGAAAAGATTAAAAGATCGCAAACTGGGACTCAACATTCCATGACGTTTACCGCGAAACTTTTGCACGGTTAAAACGGCAGAAGGTAAAACGATACAAACTGTTTGTCCAATACTTTGGTCGAATGGTTTTGCATGTTTTGAACCGGAGATAGGGTTGGGTGTAAAAAAAAAAAAAAAGGAGAGAAAGAATCGACCAGCAGAAAATTAGTAGCCATTCAAGCTGAGTTGGCACGTCGTCCTCTCCGAGGCAATCGAAACGAATTATCGCGTGAACTTCCAATTGGAAATTCAAACCGGTACTCAAGCAGGTTTTAACTTCCGTATTCTGTTCTGTAGATTTCCTATCACGTAAGCTGGACGTAATTGAAAGGTTAAATGTACTGTCTGCAAAAGCAAGAGCGAAACCATTTGTGATACTTTTGACTTACCCTGCTTTAGTCTTCGATTATAAAGTTGTATAAATGTTTTCAAGATCTTCCAAATTTATCGAGATCTAATTGTTTCTTATTTACCGCGTGTTATGTACTTCGAAAGTTTCATATCCTCGTTCGTTCCTTTTATCAGTTGTGTTCATATCTTCTTCCTATATTTCATTTCTTTTAATTTGGAATATTTTATTGAACAGATGCTTCAATTTGTTTAAATTGTAGTTTATGTAAAAGTTAATAAATATTAAATGGAAGTATCTTCTTCTTTCTTCGCATAGAAATTAATTAATAAAAAGTAGATGATAAATGCAATTTATATTTTTATTTGTGTTTAATTTTAAGATATTTACTATGTACGATACTCATTACCATATACTAGTACGATAATTTATTAAATATTATAAAATTTGGTATTGAAATATTTAATTAAATTGGTTCTTTTTCGATAATTCCTTTCTTATTTGTTCTTCTTAAACTTAAACTATTCTAGGATCAAAGCTTTTAAAAATAGAAGAAGAATATTTCTTTCTAATTCAAGAACATACTTGGAACCTTGACTCCTTCAAAGATTACACGATTTTATTTTACAGTTATTGTATAATGATACAAGAACTGGACGTATTCTTGTAGAAAAATGTAGAAAATTTGTTTAATTATAACAATTGTAAATATTCGAAGCAGAAAGGAAAGACTAGATCAACCGGAAGAACCAACTTATACGTTTTGAATTTGTCGAACATGCGAATGAAATTTTACGACGAAAGATAACAATGTATTCTTCTCAAGAAATTTATAGACGATCTTGTTCTTGACCCGTAGGTCGTTCGAAATTATTCATATACGGCGGAAAGAGTTCCGCTCGAAACTGTCATTGCTCTTACAATACACTCTGCGACGTACTTTGCCGTAAAATATTCTCGATATCGAGGGTGAGTCACCCTTCACGTTACTTGGTACTCGCACAAATGTTATTTCGAAACATCGACATTCAATGTGGATAAATTGAATCACGGACCTGCGACTTTATTCCTGCACTTTTACGTTACTCCGATCCGACGTTTTGCTCCTCGAATATCGAATAGCACCGAGCTTCTCTTGTATGCCACTGACGAGAGGTTCCGATTGCGGTATTCTCAATTAAATTGATAGTGCTCTACGTTCTATCGAAACTTGATATCCTTTTTTTTATCATAGGTCGAAAATATGGTCCATCTTTCGAAACTTGGGATACATATAGAAAATTTAGAGCTGAGATTCCGCTATGACATTTTTTTATTTGTAAGCGTGCGATAAATATATCTAATATACCTAATAAATATTTAAAATATTGAATGACCGATCTTCATATTAATTGTCTTTTCATATTACTTTATTTTCATTAGTTTCCTATCAATTTCTACTTTTAATATCACGTATGGTAAACATGTATGATATTATAAGTATACACGCATTAGAGTCTCTTATGCCGTAATAGGCTCATAATCGAAAATATTTCATAATCCTGGAGGCATTGGTATTTGGATATTGATATTCATTTGATCATATCTACTAAAACTTTTCTACTCTGTTTTGATGGGTATTACATGTTCCTAGATTTTGAAACATGTTGCGTAAAGAAAAAGTCAGCGAAAAAGAATGATTTGTTAAACGAAAAGCAATTCACTGTACTGGCATTTCTACACAGTCCTCATGGTTATTCGATGTCCTAGCCTTCCCCTATTCCCTCTCCTCTTCATATATCATTCCCGGTTTCTCCTGGATGCTCTTTTTCCGTCACATTCTACTCTCATCTTTGCAATTCCTGTCGGTTCGTTACACGTTAGTGCTGACAACACTTTGTCATCCTGCAATTATTTCGCAAATCTCTACCCTAGCCCCAGCTCTACCCATCGCCATCACCCATTCATCCCCCACTCTCGTATTTTAAACCCCTTTTCGCTATTTTCAACTATCACACAGGCTTCTATAAAATATACGTTTGTAGGCGGACCTAGAACGGTTACGGTGGCCGGTTATTTATTTTTCCAGTAACTGTAATTTTTCAAACACGTACCGGCCGCCGGATAAATGTGCCAGACTGTTTTTGACGCGCATGAAAAATACGATGTCGGCCTGTACGGCATTTCTCGAGATCTCACCCAGGCTAAGAAGAAGTATCATGATAAACTTCTTCGCAAGGTTATGGTTACAGTCAATATTTTCTGATGAACTAACATTGTGACACGGGGTATGATTACGATGCGTGTTCTATCGAATGAAATGTATGCACTAATAAGAACTTGTACAGTGGCAGACAGAAGGAAGTCGAGTTAAAATCGTACGTTGTGGATTTTAGGGTGTTTTGTACTAACAATTCTATACCATGTTTATGACAGTCATCTATTGTATGGTATATTATATTTATTGATTACTCTTATTAAATACAAGATCCATTTTGTAAAAGTACGGTGTTTATACTTTTTATTTCATAATCTTTCTTTTGTTGGTTACTGTATATGAGTTCACTGTTACATTATACATCGTTGCGTCTAACACTGATTGAGGCTTCCAGATGTAAGCCGTATTCAACAAGAAGAGATTCCTCGACGTTTCGCCAACATTACAGTTACCTTTATCAGCGATCGAGAGACGTATTGATACTTATTAGGTTTCAAACAGTGTCAGTGTGATAATTAAACTGTGGATTTTTTATACAAATTTATAATTTTGAGAATATAATTAAAGACGTAGAACCTAGGAAATTGTTTTACTTATCAAGTATTATAAATAGCACTATACTTTGAATATTTTCTATATCTTCTCACATTACATGCGTTCTGTGCAATTTTGCAGTTTCAAATTTTAAATGCACAAAAATCCGCAGTCTGGTGTTAAGACATCGCACGAAAACATCCAGATTTCTGCATATATGTGTTCATCAGAACGACGTATGTGTCTGCCATAACAGTACCCTGACATGACCAAATGATTTTTCCCCATTATCAGTAAGAAGTAGCTTTTTTTTACTATTTCAGAGTTTACAATTCGTTCTCGAATCTCGACGATGGGACCAAGTTCTGTGACTGCATTCAAGCCGCAAATATCGGCCAATTTGGTGCCATTCTCTCGTCAGAATCTTGTTAGCGAACTGCTCTTTGAGTACCGTTACCGAGCAAGGTATCTGAATCTGTAATGATTAGATACGAAGCACCGGTTACCGAGTGGCTTACGAGTTCAGTGAGCATTGAATCTCTAGAACCATCGTTCGAATTTTATTACAACGAAGCCAGGGATTGTACAGGTAAGTTGTAATTGGATGATGGATAACAATCTGTTAGTTGCTTATGAGTTGTCTGAATCAGAGGATCGATGTTAATGAAGAATTGACGTTGATTTATATTATATGTTATGGAATTGATAGTTTTACGAATGTGTACAATGTATATTTATTGCCGCTTATAAGCTTGTTTGTTTGGTTTTTATATTAATCATCTAACATTTTCAACGCCCTTATTGTAAGTCTGAACATGGTCGGAATATTTGCTAAATTTATATCGCTCTAAATCCTACTTTCAAACGCTATTTCTCTATCCATGCACTCACGGGGATATATTTCGAACCACGTAATTATCGAAATTATGGCGAAAAATGACATAGTCCCTATGTCACATGCTCACACTGCTCTTCCGTTCCGGAATAGAAAGTAATAAACGGCAACAATGAAATCCTATCTTCGTCGAATGACAAAAAACGTCAGCGACAGGGGTCGGGGCTTACACTTTCCTGTTCCCACCTGCAAAGTTTTCAAAGGCATCACTGAAATCCCTGCGAATCCCATCTCTCCGCTTTCTACCTCAAAAATCTCTCTTTTGTCCTCTTCTTTCGTCTCCTGCTACAATCGAAGCGAAATCGACGCGATAACGCATTACGAGCCAACGTCGCGTTAACGCATTTCATCTTCGAGTTTCCGGAGTCTCAGATTCTCAAATTTTCAAGTTTTTAGATTTTCAGACTCTCGGATCTTCGCATCATCAGGCTTTTAAATTTCAAAGCTTTTAGATTTTCAAGCTTTCGGATCCTCAAATCTTTAGAATCTCAAATTATCAAACTTCTGAATGTTCGTATTATGAAATTTTCTTTTGCGCGTTTACGTATTTCTTACGCATTATTCCACAGTTTGGTCCTTAATGAGTAAACGTCATTATAAAATATAAAAGACTTCGTTTCTGGAATTATTAAAGTGGAACCAGATGGACAGGGTACACGTATATCTCCACGGGGTGATCGTGAAAGATCGATAGATAAATCGGTGCGCTAGTTGCGGGGTACACGTAGCTGCGGGAAACTTCGAAATTGGCTAAAGTCGAATTTTACGATTTTATAGGAAACGCATATGTCCGGGTTTCGAGGGCAACGTTCCCAGATTTTCCTTACACTCCGTTTGAGATATGGATTCTTCGGGGAACAACGCAATTATCGGAATGGTTTAAAAAGCTTGCGATTTTACTCTCGCCCCAGTGCCAAATTACTGGCCCTATAAAGCATGGAAATTCAAAGATCGCATAAGTTTGCTTGAAGTTATGTCGCAATCGATTTAGAAGTATTTGGAAAGTAAAACGTTGGAAATGTAAATTTTCTTTCTGGGATAGATGCAAACTTATACCGTTCAAACGATTACGATTGTTTTTGATAGGCTGCAACTGTATTATAAAGTATTATAAAATATTGTAAAATAAAAAGATTATATATTGTTATTACTATTGTAATATTCAGATGGCCCGTGTTAAGGACCATATACTAAAAAATGGAAACTGATAATTAGAAAAATGTTCAACCCATTAGATCTGTTTGTTGGTTGTTTAAAGACTGGCAAAAAATATCTTTCGATATTTTATATATTTTTGAACATTGTACGCATTCTATAAGTTTTTCATAAATATATAAACAGCCGCTCTCTGTGAATTCAATAGAAAAATCGAGAAAAATTAGTTGCGTGAAAATAGTCGACAAAATTCGAAGAAAGGTGTCTAAAGCTGTAGGAAATAAGCTCGTGGAAAAGAATTCGGAATATGATACAATATTGCGCGAAATATAAACGATAGTATAAAACGTAGTGAGAAAATCCGTTTCGATAGAAAGTATCACTTGAAGGAATTATTAAAATGGACAGGAGAACGGATATAGGAAGACGTTCGACTTGTATACCTTAAGGAGAGGGTGAGCACTGATACGTGGCTGTACACGTGGCGATATATCTCGAGATTACGAGAATACATCGACGACAACATGGACGACAGGCAGATATATTGAAATATGTCGAAGCTGGTAAATCGAAACACAGCGTTGAAGATAAATTTTCAATAATGTCGCCTTAAGGAAGTATGCGTAGATAACGTTTGAAGTTCGATAAAAGCTAGGATCAGTTCGGTTGACAGAATGAGATTAAAAGAACTTCATTCCGAACTATGTATTATGAACAAAACGGGTGATATTTTCACACATCGTGTTTCAGTCCTTTATGACACAACCTAAGATATATCGTCAAATATAGTACTGTAAGTTTCATATCTTTCTTTAAGACAATCATGGATGAAGTTTCATTTTATGTGAATCTTTTTAAATACTATTGTCCTGTTATAATATCATCGCAAACTATTTGTTTCAGTCAATTTATAATAGAAATATTGTTAAAAAATATATTTTGGAAAAATATTATATTTTTAACTTACTTTTATTATGTTCAACGCGAAGAAGAAGAACGAAAAGAAATAAAATGAGAAATTTGGGAAACATTTGGGATTAAAACTTCGAGAAATTTTGCAATTAGTACAATTGGTAAACGTTAAACAGTAGATATTTGAACTTTCATAGTTCCAAATACATTTCAACTTTGAACAAATATCCTATTTAATTCCTGTAATAATCTTCAACTATCGAAATAATTAATCACATTAAAGTACGTTGAATTATTACTATTAAACGAAACAGTTGTTAAACTTACTTTCCCATTACTAATTCCAAATTACATTTCGTAGATTAATAGCGTTATTATTTTCAAGTTAGACCTGCTCTGATAATGGCGCGTAAATTATATCAAAAACTTTAGAGGGATATATTCTTTTTCCCTATTTGAGAATGGAATTTATCAAATCTTGACACGCAATTCAGCCAGACAAATCGATCTATCAGCGAGTGCGGTGGTGAAATAACGATGACTCTCGAATTTATGAAGCTCTAGCTGTTGATTTTGCTTACATGGAGTTCAGATTGGCGGATAGTCAGAAATAATGGAAATGCTTTTTAGTGGACGCGCCAATAAAAACGTCGTATACATATGGCGGCCAAGATTATTTTTCGTGGCGATCCGCCACGAATACGCGGAAGATAATATTTATCGTGGAAAACGATGTAAGCTGATGGACTTTGCAAAAAGAACCGAGGGTAGGAAAAAGAAAGTTACATTTACAAGGAAACAAAAACATGGTTACACGCCAACATGGAAACTACACTCGTTCGAATTATGACGTTCGTATGTTTAGGGTAATAACAGATAGCCTCTCCTTATATTTTTTCAACCTTTACATTTAAAGTTCTTCCGTAAAGTGAAATTTCCATAAAAAAGAGATCATGTCTCCGGGTTTTAAAGGCGGCCCGTGTTATTTTACACTTTACGCGGTACTGTTTTACTCATTTCAAAATTTGCATTTGCTGACTTTATTCTCGCCTCGGCTATGAACGATAAATATGAACGTTAATGTGGCAAGATGAAAGTGGATACGCTCTTTCATGGGCCAAGTTTCTCTTGTACCGTCCGTTGTTTGTTAAACGTTTTTACCTAAAATTCTGTTTTACAAAAAGAAATTACTTTTTTTATTTTCAGGAAAGGAAAAAGAATATTAATCGAAAATTTTAATTTGCTAAGTAATTTATTGTTTAATTATTACGTACGTTATTGATATTTTGTTCATTATGACATATTGTGTATATTCCATCTGTTTTTGTCTACTTAAATTTTCCATCAATGCATAAAAACCCGCAGTTTAATTATTATACATACGATATTATTATTCAATAAGTTAAATAGATATTTTTATGGTACGAAAATAACGTAATGTAACTTTATTAAATTTATATATGAAATGATATGATTGCATTTGATTCTGAATCTTCCCTTGACGAAAATATTATTTCTTTCTTCAAATTTAATCAAAAGTTGTAACTGTAGAAGAGGTATCTTATTAAGAGGCCAGGGTGAGAGAAACATAATCTCTCTCTCTCTTGAAGAAGAACTTGCAAAGACCGAATACGAAATATATAACTATGCTTAATAACGTTGAAGCGGACAGTAAAATGAGAGCACGTCTAATTAAACAATTTAAAAATCATGAAACCAAGATTGAATATTTCTACTGAAATTTCTCGTTAGAAAAAAGAGCAATTAAATTTATAAATTTTTATGAACAATATACATTACGTCAATCATGAATCAATAACAAAAAATAATTAAGTAAAAAATCATGAAATATAATTAATCACTCGATTATAATATAATATAATTAATCAATCAAACCTAACCCCAATCAAACTATATTGTTTTATTGTATTGATATTACAAGTTTCATTCTTCTTAGAATTAAAAAACGCGACAATACTCGATATTTTCGAGTATTCTTGAGCACTAGGCTACTCCTCGACGTTTTCTTTTCTATAATTATAAACTGAACTGATGTTTCATCATGATTGTATTGTATTGTCAATCATTGCTTATTCATGATAACGTACAGATTGTTGCAAACAGTAACCATTCAAGAATTATTTCCTTTAACCAAGCACGTCAGTAAAATAGACACGGATTCTACGTAATTAAATCTAAATTAATCCCACACTATCGCATGCGCACCGTTCAGAATAAACGTTCAACGATCATCGTTTGCAAATTCCATTTATCAGAACCGACAAAACAATTTAAAATACATTCTGCAACGATTCCAGGTACCGGCCTCTGAAAGTAAACTGAAATAACAGAAATCATTCTTCGCGTCACACGTTCAAGGAAATGAAACTTCAACATTTTCTCGCGTCTATTATCATTTAAAGCATATCCGATTCGTATTGGCTGGTTTACAGTGATCATCCGAAAGCGTTCCAGTTCGCAGGTATAATTGTCCGAAGTTTGCTGGGAAGCATCGGACAATCTGAATTTAAGCTTCCCTGATCCCTGTAATAAACTTACGCTCGCATTCGTCGCCGTACACGAGCCGTGCCGAAGGGTTAGAGTATTACCATAAGGGCTGCGCGGGGTATTTGTCTACGATGTGTAAACTCTGGATCGTGGTATGTGCTCGATGATCAACCACCCTTCTGAAAGTCTAATAGGACGTCGTCGTTGCAGCTAGCTGGTTGCCACTGGCAACTGGATAGACAGGAGCGGAGCGCTGCACAGTTCCTTCATCCTCTGCCTACTCGAATTCAGTCTGCCTTTACTAGCTGCTGAGAATGTTAGCGTGTCTTTGGTTTACCCTAGAATTTCCTTCAAGACTGACAATACAACGTACCTCGTATTATTCACTAGTTACCATGGAATCGAGCATCTTGTTTCTTGTCTCTTCTTTTTCGTAGATCTTTTCACTTAGGCGAAACACGAAATGTTTCCCTCACTTTCTAACTATACATTTAATGCTGGGTATATACGTGTACACCATAATGCCGTATACGTAATGTGTACACACATGTGCCCCATAAGATCTTCTTTCTGTTAGTCTGGATATGGTTTAAATGGTTTTTTGTGACCAATGTTAGCTGCTTAAGAAATGAGATTTCGAATGTTTAATTGTTTCACACTACATTATACTGGTAAAAGGCGATTAAACCTCTCTCGTTATGATACTTTTGTAATGATTTTGCAGCATCGTAAATGTATTACAATGTTTATAAAGGTATCGCGATTGAATATTTGTACGATGAAGCTTTGGAGAAATTCTCAACTTATTTCTGTGAATATTCAAACTTGATTGATCATGTTATAACAATTTTCGGCGTAGATGAAGAAGGATTAAATTTAAATATTGAAAATAATTTGAAAAGTATTGTATCGTAACTAAAGATTGTCATTAACGAAGTAGAAATGGCACTAATTGATAATTTTATTTCGTCTTCTATAAGAGCGGTTTAATAAATCGAGATATGTATAGTTTAAAAAATTTCTGTTATGTAAATTTCCTATTAATTAAAAATATAACTCAACCATATTATTTATCAATATCCCTAATAAGTTAATCTAACAAATTAATAATGCCGTTTAGTGCAAAATTGGTGTAAGTCAAAAAAGGAGATTACTGGATAAAATTGGATTAAAGTGAAAATATTGTGAGAGATACTGATGAATATAAATTTATACAATGTCTGCACAGAACGGAATGAAGGCTATGTTTTCGATATGCGGTGGTAAACCAAATAGGCAAATAATAGACTTACAAGAGTTGTACATTAAGCGGTTGAAATGTTATTTGTGAAGACATATAAAATTGTGTATTCTCCATCGAAAGAATTTATTATAGAATCTATTTTCAGAAAATATTTCTTACTTTACATAGTAGACACTAGTTGCCGTTAAAATCTTCGTTCTATCTTTCTTAACACTAATATATTACATTTTTAAAAAGGAATAAAGCCTGATTACGAATTACTAACATCGATGGTTCTGTTAACATAGAGATATAAAATTCAGTGCATTTTTATGACTCGTAATAAATGTTTACAGTTATGTTTATATATCGTTTAAACAACTGAAATTGCTAACATTCCCATTGTATATTTCCAAATATTATCGGAACGCATGGAGTATACATGCCATTATGTGTATGTGTTTCATTATTTCTTTTTCACGTGGCGCGTAATTAAGCTACTCAGTCGTTGTATTCTCTGATAAATGAAAGCCATTTCTGCTTGCAGAACTAGCATTATTCAAAGTGCACGTTGTCCCAGACATTCGCCAAACTTCGCAGTGTGTTCACGTTTTAAATATTGTTCGCTGTGTTTAAAATACATTCCACATATTTTCACCCCCTCGGAAACATACAATATCTTTCATAAATTAAACTTTATGATTATACATACATATTCATAAATATTTATATATGTTCATAAAGTTAATACGTATATATACATATGTACGTATTAACCATACTCCGATTTATAAAATCGCAATCGAATTGAAAGCAAAGTTACATAAAAATTTATAAGCACCTAATTATGATAATTAATTCAATCTAATATATTGTTATGTATTGTAATGTATACACATACAAATTTTCTATGATAAGTATTCAAATATTTTCACGCGTATGTGTGCACGTGTCTGCCTTCTAACAATTTACAATATTTTAACTTCAGTGAAATAAACCATTTCCTTTTTCTTTCAAATATTCCCATCTATTCGGAGCGGCTCAACGTTATCATAACTTACACAGGTTACCTTAAACATCATAGTAAAAGAAACAAGCCAGATAAGAAACCTTGAGATGAACTTTGCAGCCCGTGTTAATAGCTGAAAAGCCACGATACAAGATCGGTAATAAAGCAAACTGTCTGAGAGTACACAAGAAGTAATCCTTTAGAATCCAAATACATTAATCCAAAGCGAAAGAACTACTGTGGGACGAGAATCACACGATCTGTATACCGCAATCTTTCTGCGATATGCCTGAAGGACCTATGATAGAATATTGACATTAAGGTTCCACGGCGAGAGAATATCGGTAATGAAACGAAGAGTTCGTTTGTGTCTTGCTAGTGAAAGGATCATTCATTCGGCGAACACCGGTTAAAGAAAGCAACGCGGTTGGAAATGTACAACGCTAATGAGAAGTTGCACAGTTTTCCGGTAACACGAGCATTCGGGATCGGTTAACCCTAGAAGCATGCCACGGATTGGTGTTGGTCTTCTTTAGCATTGAAACTAAAATAAAGTGCAAACACGACGATATTCAACCGCTCCACTAGGGCACTGTCTTTATGAACGATTTACTGCGAATTTGTACTGCACTCGTGGCCGCATTAAGTGCGCAAAACATAAAGGCGAATGGTGGCTGAATAGAGAACAAAATGCTACGACGGTTGAATGCGGCTGAATCGTCGAATGCCTAGCTCCTTGACTGATCATGCGACCAAAGAAATAAGGACTTTTGGTTAAAAATTTCAATGGCAATTATATTCTTGTAATTATTAAACCGAACAAAAGGGGAACGGGAGTGTAATCAACCGGTCGCGCAGTTGATGAAACGAGGCAGCAAGTGGAATCGCTCAGAGACTGGCAACGAGACGAGCCAGTTGCCGGATATAATGCTAACAACCGATGAAACGGACCATTATCAGATCGACTTTTTCCACGAAAGAAAAGCGCAAGTTTCTGTCGCAGATATCTACATGCCGCGACAACTTTGATCACTGCTTCCAGAAAGCGTTCCGTCGATTCTCACAGAATGAGAGACAGCTCGTGAAAAACTAGGACGTGAGGTGCAAACAATAACGCTCGTGCAGACTCTGTTCGTGAAATTTAAATTACACGTTCATGTTTCCACGCGCTGTTCAACGATATTTAGAGTGGCGACGGGGTTAAAGGTGACAGTTGTTTGCATCTTGCGTTCGGGTGCTGTCCTTCGATGTTTGTGGATCTTCGATTTTATCTTGTGCATGCTGTTTTCGATTAATGGAACGATATTTCCTCGTGTGTATAAATTGTTACATATAAGAATGTTAATTTCGATATACAGAAGAATATTGAATTTATTCAAGAATAAAATTCAATTTACAAACTTTCTTTTCTTTCGCGTAACTAGAAAAAATTAATTGACTTGGCAATTTTTCCGACGCTTAAATTCCAGTTACAAAATGAAGTCGCTATTTCACTTGATATGTGAAAACGTTTTCATATCCACTCGTTCAATTAGCGGTTTCGTATTTCGCATTTCCGGCTGAAACCCGGCTGCAGAGTATACTGGTAACAGTTTTCCACAGGTAACCATCTGAATGAAATTTTTATTTCAAGTGTTCTTCACCAGTGTTTATTACAAACGCTCATCGAATAGATACGTTTAGCCTTGTTGCAGATCCTCTCTAGTATGAAGAGAGAGATGGAAAAAGGAAAAAAGAATCGTGACTCCGTCCAATACGCTCGAGTAATATACCTATCTGTATAACGTTCCCATTCCTTATTTCTCTCATTTTTTTTTTCGCTCTTTTTTTACGACTGCTTTTAACGTCGTCCGCTGCTGATTGTACCAGAAATGACGAGAACGTTTAGACTGCAATTATACCGCTTTGTTTCTCAAGCTGAATCGTGCACTCGCGTGTTCTTCCATTCCCGAGAGTTATTTCTGAACTCGATTTACCCGCGGATCTTTACGGAAATATATCTTGGTGAAATTGTTTTTCAAAATGTTTGCTTTAATGCCTCTGCTTTCATGATGCATAAGGTCTTTATGTTTTTTATTGGTTAATACTTCGCCGCTATCGTCGTGTATAGGTAAAAATTTTTTCTCTAAAGGATTATGTTTTATATAATTTTGTTTCGCAATTATCAATTCTATTAAAAAGTAAGAAATTTGCTTTAACTTATACATGTTCAATGTTGATAAGATCTATGATAAAAACATCATTCCTGATTCCATGATTTCTACCTTATGATTAATAATCAACGACCACGAGTGAAATAAATAATAATAAAAAAGAACTATAGAATTAAAAGAACAATACAAAATACAAGGTGTTATTGGTTATATCGTGTTAAATATTCTTATAATATTAAATGATGGAATACTACAGTGTAATATTAAACATTGGCGCAAATATTTTTCTCTACTACTACAATTCGCAGGTTGAAATAAACAACTTTTTGTAACTGAACTTTGCAAATATTTACTATACGATCAGTTTTGCCAAGGCTCTTCAAAGCTTTCTCCGTTCAAAAAATAGGGATCACTTTTAGAGCGGCTGGATGTGAAATAACATGGACATCGATCACTGTCAAAATAAAAGGAGTCTTCTAGCTGGCCAGAACAACGGAACAACGTTTAATATAACTTCAGCTTTCTTATCAAATTCGCTTCTCGAATCTATACTTACAGGAATAGTGTAAATTTATTTTGAATAGTTTTATCGTTGTACAGTACTGTTTCGTAATAAATTAGACCACAGTAGAGAAATTGACTTTCAAATGATGTTCTTTCTTCTGGAACGCATTAATTCGATCAAAACATGAATTTTGATTGATGTGAGTTCATTACCTCCCACCCTTTCTTCCGAGTGCTTTACATACGCACACGAAGTACTATGGGCCTGTTCTTAGGATAGATGGGAGATCTTTACAACACTCAAATGTATGTTTCATTGTCAAATACAGATTGTTAAAATACAGATTAAAATACTTACAGAGAAAAGTTTCAAAAAAGTTTCCAATATAAGCAGATTTGAATAATACTACCATTACGCATAAAATCAAGCTTTTGAACATTTCTTAAACAATTATAGAATGAAACAATTAGAATACTTTAATCTTTCTTTTAAAAGAGCCTCCTATAAAAGTAGTCGAAAGTGAATTAAAACATCAAATAAAATATAAATATAAATATAAATTAAATAAAAATGTTTTACTAAAATATCAATTGTTTCGATACCAATTCCTTTAAGAATGAAAATCCACCTTTCAATACCTCCTGGACACAATGATTCTAAGAAATTGGAATAACCTCTTACCGATTTCTTACCTTTATCTTAATTTTCCAATTTTCCTTTCATACTATACTTATTGAAAATTATTTTCTACCCGCAAGTTCTAAAGCTCAATAATTTTATAGTGTCGTATAATAACATTATAGTTGTTACGGCATTAAACTCCAGTTTAGGAAGATCACATTTTGTAACTAAGCAATATCTGATTGCGACATAAAACTGTAAAACGACGACAAAAATGGCAACGCAGGTTCGTTAGTCCCGCGATGGATGAAGATTACAGCGAATGATGAAACGAAAAGTTCGTTTGGATCCGCTTGGCGAAGCCCATGGGATGTTCGCCTATTTCTTCGACACATCGTCAACTGATATGTTCGTGCAATATTTCTCCGATAGTCGATGATTCCGTTTCAGACTAAAATTAATGCAATGTATCGCGGTGAATCCGGGTGGAACGTTAAAAAAGAAAAAAGTAAAAAAGGGCAGAGGGAGAGAGAGGGGGGGGGGCATGGAAAGAGAAATCACTGAGCCATGCGCCACTGAAACAGAAAAGCTCATCGAATAAGTTCCGCGGGATATCGGGAGAAAAATATCATAGTAGCGCGTACGCAGTTAACGTATAACGGAGTTCAGAAAGAAGATACGATAAAAACATACGATAAAACACATTAAAATAAGTAATAAATATCCTCATATTAACGTACATATTAAAGCATTGTGTTTTATTTGCCAATAAAATTAATCGAAAGCTCAATTAAACGTTAATATCATCGTATATAATCATGTTTTTAATCGTTTCTTTATCCAAGTGAGGGACGTTTGCAATTTATGTTAAAAACGTTTTAATAAAGGAGAATTCAAAGTATTATAATATCAAAGCTATCATAAGTACTTAGTATGGGATGTATAGAATACGATTGTTACGATTTTTCCCGATCGATCAAAACGTGACCGAGGAACAGAAAGAACACGAGAGTCGCGTCGTGACAAGTTGACGATCAATTGTGTTCCACGGTCCCGCCTCTTTTATCTCATCTATCGTCCTGTTCTTATCCAACGATTTCTGGGCCAGTAATAAAACTTCTCTCGAACTTTTAATAAACCTATTCTATCGGCCATTCAGTGTAAATACAAACTCGCCACAACGATTAGCGATTTTCCCATTGAGGGCGATCAATAAACTCGGAAGGATATCCAATTTAATAACTCGGACGGTGCCCGGTGCCGCCTTTTATACTCAGGGATCGTTTTATAAAGTAATCACTCGGCAGTTTGCTGCGAGAAAGGTATTGTTCCAATTACGCGTATCGATTATACTCAACAAGACAATTTCCACGAAGGGATATGTACCAGCTTTGTCCACGATAATTACGAGCGAGTTCATTCGCGATGAAATATGTTTAACTGGAACCGGAGAGGCGAGTTACAGGCGAAATAATTCCTCTCTCTGATCGTGGACAGCTCCGCGGACGCTGGCCTGGTCTGGTGTGGCGGCCACCGTCATCGTCGCCATCGCCATCCTCTCTGATCCATAGTGTATTATAGTAGGTGAAAGCGACATAGTGAGGTCGTAAAATCGGTCAGCGGTTAAGGTTTCCAATATACGACAAAGCATTAAGTATATATACCAATTGTTGTAGCCATAGGTAGATATTATTAACGCTAACCGTATGCAAACACACGATGGTACTTTTACAACTTTCTCAAATCTATCTCTATCAAATCGACGATGAATTATAAAATCAGAATATATACAGGCTCGCGAAAGAAGCAACGCCTGTAGATACACTCCAGAAATA
The DNA here is from genome assembly GCF_011952255.1 of Bombus vosnesenskii. NCBI lineage: Eukaryota > Metazoa > Arthropoda > Insecta > Hymenoptera > Apidae > Bombus > Bombus vosnesenskii. The sequence continues at coordinate 2,701,154 of NW_022882923.1, forward strand.
CATTATGCTAAATGATATATTTTACAAAAGTATTTAAATAGTCGATTATTCATTAATAATAGTCTGAATAATCAGTGAAATCACACTTGTTATATGCTTCAGATGACTGTTCATCTTGTATATTAATGTTTTTATAAAATATGTAATTACAATAACTATCCTGCAATTTAATATAATCACGAAATTTATATATAAATAATGAAATTTAAAAATGTTCTATTTATATAACACCTATTATATAGGTAAAAGATTTTTTATGCGTTCAAATATTTTCCTGAATCACTGCACATCGCTTCCGCTCACTATACGCCCCTTCACTGTGAAGATATGCTTTCGCGAGGAACTGACCCATATTCGTCCAGAGACACGTACCTACGAGGACCTATACTTATAACGGCCGCGATAGATACGTGGCAAATCGTCGTCGTGATTGCCGGCGTCGATAGGATATCCTTGAGCACGGGAATGAAATTAATGGCGCGCGAATGATACGAACACGCGAAGCACCAGCGAAATTTCATGATAGTGTTATGCGACGAGAACCCTTCGGAGCACGTCTCTACGCTTCCGGTATATTCCTGGCATCACATACCGACCGTTTCGTCGCACCTCGATGTCGGCTACGCAGCGGATACATCCCTCTGCCTGGTTAGGTTGTATCACGTGTATAGCATCATGCAGAATTATTCGACCGATATGGAGAATACAATGGAATCGTTATGCTGTTAAATTCCGCATTTCCTCGACCATTATATTTACCTATTTTTGTCCTATATGTTGAAATTTAAGTAGGTGGTTAGGTAATTCGGATTTCTGTTTTTCAAAGCAAATTTTTTTATGCATATATACTGTGTTCTGTAGTTAAAATGATCTGTTTGATATCTTATTATTTTTTCAGATACCATTCATTTGTTACCTTTCCAGTGAATTTATGTTATATTATTATTAATAATATTATAGATATTACGCAGTAACAAGACAGGAGTAAATGGCAAAACAACAGCTCAGCTTCTCAGTTTCGAAATGGTAGATACAGTGTCTGCTTGTTTCAATTTTTGTCCTGAATTTGACTTTCTATTATACACTGAAGAAGAACACTTCTATACACTTCTATACACTTTTTCAAGAAGCTATTCTTATCAGTACTAAATTAGCAAAACATTTCTAAACTGTTTATTCCTATTGTTAAGTGTAATATAAAAAAGCCAAACAGTATGTCATACGACTTATACCTGACCTATCAAACTTATTACCTCATTGTAACCTACAACTACTAATTTGTAAAATTTCACTAAGAACAGATTCGTATAATAATCGATAAATGTCTCACATAACGAACAAAATTTTCCACCAGACGCGTACAATTTATTTTCCATTAATAGAATTATCTGAGAAAGGAAATACATATAGTATTTCGATTTCGAAATATAAAGTTGTCATTTGATGAAAAAGAGAATTGTTTCTAAACATTCAAGTTAAAAAGTTGGGTTTTGACCACGAAATGCCACTTTTTCGGATCATTGTGCAGCCGTGATACAGGCTTCCTAGTTCCGAGGAAAGAAGTTATGTTTGATGGAATTGCTCGTGTGTCCCGTTCAATAAACGCACGAACAATGATCGCGTATATTTCTTAAACGGCCCTGTGGCGTTTCTCCGGCTCTTTTGTTACTTTACCGGTTTGGAGGGTGAGGCCGACACCGGAGGGGTCCATATTCATGAAGGAAGCACGCCCAAATAAGCATTCTAGAGGGTCGGGAAGCTCGGCCAATTTGTGCGGAAACGAATGGTGCGGTGTCGGAATTCTCGCCATTTTGCTGTCTGTTCCCTGCTAATGCTAGTTAACGACAAAACACTCGAAACTATTGGATAACGGGGTTAATTATTCCTCGAGATCATGCGAAGATATTACCGAAAAATCGTTTCCTCTGAATTGTATTGTTTCGCCTGCGGTTCTTAATAATTCACCAATCATCTGAACACTCTCGATGGCAAGCAAACTCGCAGTTGTGATTCGAATTGATCTGTAGAGCTGCTGCTTATCAATGATTAAATTGCATATTTAATGTGTATTTCGATAATCTGACTATTATATTGATTGATAATATCAAGGAAATTTGATGTAAGTCTTAATGATATTTGCTATCTTTATTGGCGACTTATTGTTATGTTTTTAAGTTTTTTTTTTTTTTTTTTTTGAGCGAATCTTATGTATTTTTAGCGAGTCGAAAGTTTTTTCAGAAAATATGTTTCCAATTTAATGAAATGATGATACTTTTTTGCTCTTCCCGCCTATCAAAACCTACTTATCTCCGCTCAGATTTTAAGATAGAAAATATTATTTTATGTAACATACATATTTGAATATTTGAAACATGCACATTTCATTATATATGGCTTATGATATTAATCACGTGATTCTCTTATGTGTAAAACGTAATTCTTTTCAGTGACTATTATGCGTGGATTAATGTTCTTTTGACCAAAGGATTGGATAACGTTTAATTGAAATGTCAAAATCCTCTTTCCTCAAAAGATGAATCTCCGTAACGAGTGACCTTTTTGTTTCCAAGCAACTAATCGAGCTATCAGGCTTGTTCTGCGTTTGATAGATATAATTACGGAATTCCAGAGAGTCGCGAACCTTATTTTCATCTTACTTCTGACATTTATCGCGTGGCTATCGATGACTTTGTCGAAGATTAAAATTATCCAATGTAATTCGTACTCAATAGGATTTCCTGAATTCTTATCGGCTTTCAGTTGTTATGCTAAATTCTTCATTTTAAATAAATCTTTAAAAAAGCCAAATATGGCATCAGAATTTAAGATATTGGAAACATCTAGACGCAAATAAAAATCTTTACTGATTGCGTGATAATTATTAAATAATTCGTGAGTACTTCTAAAATCATGTTGTGTTATATGATGTTCTATTATCAATATTGTAGATGCTGTACTATAATATCACAAAGCATTAACCTAAATGGAATTAATATTAATTAAAGCTAAATTCATTTTACCTACAGTACAAAAGTTCGTCAGCCAGCTTTAGATGTCTATCTTCACAACATATAAAAGCGTAAGTAGAATATGCATACTTGCATCTGACGTGTATATATTGCCATCATAAACACTAGGGAAAATTCAGTCATATTCGTAAGATATACTAATGCAACAACAGTCATCAGGGATCCTCACACGACTTTCCTTTACATCTCGTCAGCAAACAGTGAACACTATACGATGAATGTGTTTGTACAATACAAGAGCTATCATTGAGGCTAAGGAAATGTATACAAAATATCGAAAGCATATCTTGTATTATTATTTTATCAAAATTACTAAACTTGAAAATTAATATTAAAAAACATAAATCGTATTGAAGTAGATACTACTTTAGATAAGATCAGTTTAAAAAATCTGAATATACAAATGCTTTAGATAAGATCAGTTCAAAAAATCCGAATATATAAATACTAATAATAAATATAAAAAGTCACAATAACAGAAAAATATAGAATATGTTATACATCGTACAAGATTTAATTCCATATAAATAAAATTCGTTTACCTGCGTTATTATCCATTATTTATTTTAACATAAGATTCAAGTTCCATGAACGAAAAGTCAGCCAAAATACGATCATCGGTGAATTAATATTTAATATTTCTCACATATACGAAAAATTCTAAAATCCAATACATACTCACATCTATCAAAGCACCATAATCCCATCAATTGCGGAGTATAATTTTTCGTCGTCACTTTCGCACGATGTAATCGTCGTACGAAAGACGAAGATGGTGAAGATGAAAGGAATCGGTTCCGATAACCGAGAGAAAAAGCATCAAGCGGAGGAAGAAACTGAGAGTCGCTACAGCTTCTTACCTGATTGCATTCGCGTCGCTATGAGTTCTTGTCGCTGGTAGAACACAATCGAGGAGCGAAATACGTACACGTACAATCCCATGTACACGTCAGTGTCTCTTGTACAAGCACCATTTCCAGGCTAGGAACACGATATTCTGTATCAACGACGAGACTATCACCAAGATTGGCAAGTACCTTGTCGCATCGGCCGACAGGAAAAGAAACCGGAATGGCTGAGTATGAGTATACCGGGTGAACAACATCGGAGCCAACCTTGAGGGGAGGTTATTGCACAAAAATGGTCCCCCGTCTTCGAACGACGCGTATACATTTAGTATTTTATGAGAAAATCGTGAGCACCTTTTATATCGGTTTACTTACAGGCTGCTGTTTTTGTTATCACTTGTCAACATTGCTTTTTCCTCGCTTCGCGACACGTGTAGGATCTCGTTTTACGATATGAACGCCATCGTTTTGATAATTCGCGTTAAGGTACCTTCTACACATACGACCACTCGGTTTCAGTTTAAAATCTTTAAATGTTTCCTTCTGTGAAATTATGGCCACTGGAAATTCTATCGAGGTCCTGGAATATTTGCTGCGTAGTCTTTTATTTTAGAAGTTTAAAAGTAAAACTACCAAACTCATTAAGTGGTGAATGGAATCTTATTTTTGGAGAAAGGAGTCCTCGTATTATATCTACCTTATAGTCTTACCTATTACTTACTGGTTTAATAACCAGTGCATCACCTGCTGATCGAACTACATTATCATATTATTGCAAACAAATCATCATCTTCATTCACGTCATAAACCACTCAACGTGACAGGGAATACCTATATCTCTTGGGAGTCGTGACATCACTTTAGACATCCTGCTTTAGCTGTCACACACAGTCACACACATACACGCTCAATACGGTAGCCAGGATGCCGCAATCTTGATCGAACAAATGCCGCGATGTCTATAGAGCAAATTAAGATGCAGCAGGGACACGTGTAATAATTACGCTCCATCGTAAACAGCTAGTAAAACATAATGATGTGGGCGGGCAAGGAGTGCAATCGTGTGAATCTTCCAATGGCGGAGAAGCGTCGGGCTGTTCGCGGAGTAATGGAGTTGGTAATAAAATGTCGACGGGCGTAAGGAAACGGGTGAAGGCACGGGCTATCCAGCCGAATACATCCTCGAGATAGAAAGGTGAATGAAGAGTATGAAAATGAAGAAGATCAATGATAGAGCATACGATAAATTGAGTCATTGAGAAGTCAAATTAATGAAACAAATACTCTTAAGCAATATTTATTAGATCTATGTAAAGTTTGTAACGAGCATGCAATATAAAAATTCAAATCACATGATCTAATATTGTGTAACTTTCATATACATTTTCAGTTTGACCACAAAGACCAATATAATCATGATAGTCGAATTCTATTGCAGTGCGAATGAAATTTCATAATATTTTATACGATGCGTCCAATACATACATACATAGAAGTTTTCTATGGTAAGTGTTCAAATGGTTTCGTGCGGCAATACATGTAAAAGAGCTGATTAGTAAATAAAAGCTTGGGAATGAATCAACGGATGAGAGCATAGTAGTTCCGGTATCGTTAGTAATTGGAGATGGTTGAATTGGATAAATCAGTGGCGTATAGGGTGCGTCTTAAAGCCTTGCCGAGTTCTGAAACTCCTGTGAAACATCGCTTTCAGTTGAATGCGTCTTTCATTTGGCCAGTTGCGTCGTGCGCAGCGGCCATTACGCTCGCGATATTTTATCAGTGGTCGCAAATAGCCATGGTCGAATCGTAATACCAATGCCATCAACGGTTCAAAGAGCTTGCCCCTGGCGTAGGTTAGTCGAAATTTACACCTTGCTGGTTAGAAGAGCTTTATGCCGCTCGATTTCGACGAGGATTTACCCTTATGGTTCCGTATTCGCATGGAACCATCGACTTTCGAATCTCAAACGTCATACTCGCCTTTATGGCGTTATTAACGTATTCTCGTATGATTATAAAATGGACTATGCGATTAATAAAAGTTATGTGATTTGAGCCGTGAGTATAACACGAAATTTTGCAATGATGGTTGAATGTTTATTATTAAATAATGATTGAACAAACATCATCGTTAAAGGGATTCTATCGAACTGTGAAGAATCTCGAACTTGCATCCTCGTTGCTTTACCACGTGAGTAAGATTCACGGAAATTCTGTTCCTGATAGTTGGTGAAATGCTGACCAATGAAGACTTGGCTAATTTCTGAATTATTAATAATATCGAGGAATAATTACTGCTTGCAGCGATTTCTTCGCGAGTTTATGATGCACCAACTGCTATTGAAGTATAGAAAGAAACTTTTAAGTCTCCACAAAGTCCAGAAAATTAGAAATTCTCCTGGTTATACACGAAATTAAAACGAAATATAGTAAAATCGCCACTAGAATATCTGAACAAAATGGGGAAACCACGTCCGAGTCATAAACCCAGTTTTAAAACTAACTATTGTTGACGCCTTAACAGGTTTTCTATTGCGGCTTTGAATACGATCCATTTTCACTTTCGTTTAAATAACACGGAATAACTATTCGGCTGCGGGCGAACAGTTTAGAAAAATACAACGCTCAATCGTAAACCGAGATTTATTGTATCATAAGTATTGGATCCGCGGTCGATTCGTAACTATAAATTAATCCGGATGCCGCAATTTTACATCAAACGGTATCTGTGTCAGGTGGTTCTACAATGTTTGACCGAATTTTATCGACGATTTCTGCTGGTATTGATAAACAAGCGTCTCGTGAATTTGTGTCGATCAATTGTTGGATTTGGTTTTTTCATTGTGTCAATACTTGTTTGAGGTTCTTTTTTTTTAAAGAACGAAGTGAAACATCATATTTTTTATTCATTATATTTAAAAGACTCATATTGTACTGATTTTATAAATTATAATATCATAACTGTTATAATTTTAATTCCGAAGATATAATCCATTTTTTTTTTCTTTGAAAGATGTAATCGTTTGTTACCAAAAAAATAGATAACATATATAACATACAATTTAGTATGAATGAAATATTCAGGTAAACGCTGGCTATTTTTAAATTTCCATATTTTATTTTATCCTTTATCAATGTATCATATTTTATCGTTTATCGATGTTTATTGTTCTACGCATCAATTTAACGATACGAAGGTTTACAATAAATGTATAAATAATCTGAAATTCAAGCGCACATTTACGTTTAATAATTATACTGTGGCGGATGAAAAGAGAGTTGTGCGTTTCGTCCCGGGACTACTGGTGGACTCGTCAGTAAGGCTATGCCCGGTAGTCCTTGCCTTAGACGTAGAGGGAGTCTCGCTAGGTGCGATATTTGTATCAATCGCTCGTATATTCGACCGCTAGCGAGTTAGATAGACTCGTTGTCGTCGTAGCCCTCTAGTGTTGGCGGTTGGTACCAGCGGATCGCCCGGGAGGTGTTGCGTTTCGTTGATGCCTCGACCCGTCGGCGTCCTATTGATACCGATCCGCCACAATACTATTAATTACAATTATATTATTATTAAATTAATATGACTAACTGTAGAATGACTTAGTTTCATTTATAAAATGCTATCTCCATCACTGTATGTGATAAATTGTTTTCAATAATCAGTTTTAAAATATCATTTTCTGCTCTTCCTCTTGCTTAATCATTCTATAAAACTTCATCGTTTTCGGATTCTACACATCAACGTTAAACTATGCTAACATTTACGTAAGCTACTCCAAATACTAAATTCATACCTTCACCACCTTCAACCATTCATTCTCCAAGATCAAACTGATGAAATATTACTCATGTATATGAATGATTCATTATATTAAATAATGAAGTTTTACCAATTTTGTCATACACTTCAGGATAATATTATTGTTATTAATTCAAAATACGTGTATCATGGAAAATTTCTTCTTTTTTAACGTTATTTGTACGAATCGAACATCGCACAAAATTTACGATATAGTCTCTAACAATTTCATAACATTATCATTACTAATGATTATTAACATAAAATAATATAATATAATATTAATATCAATATTAGTTCATCACGCGTGGACCATAGTGACCTCTTTCATTTTATTTCTTTAGAATTCGTAAAAAATTGGACATTATTCACAAATAATTTTAAGAATTGAATATGGTACAAAAGATAAAGTGTGCAATAATGTCAAACTTCAGAAAAACGAAATTTCATACGCAGGAACGTACCTAGTAATTTCATGTCTCGAGGAAGAAACAAGGAAAGAAAAAATTCATTTGCATATTGGTACTACCTGACCATAGAGGGAATAATTTAATAGTAATTCTAGGCTGTGTAGTTTAGTGACCTCGGTTGTATGTGAACTGTCGGAGTCGACGGTGAAATAGCCGACGATATGCTGGGAACCTAGGAATAATTCGACGATTTGGGTGATCGCGCAAAAACCATCGGAACCGGAGAATACGAATAATGCAAGGGCGTCGACATTACGGCCGATATGAGATTGTTGAGTGTGAGCCAAGAATGGTAATTCTGCAGGGGTGGCTAAGGAAAAGATTATTTTGCCGCCATCACCCGCAAACGATTAGGATAATGTGTTGTGACGAGGTTCCCATGATTCACTGCGTGTAATTTTCTTGAATTGATCTGGACAAACAAAGTCTTTCGCCTAATATTGTTTTTGTGTTTCGAACCAAATGTATCGCACAAACTGGCCTTTTTTTGTAATATCGGAAAATCTATTGTTGTACTTTTTGTTTTAATCCTGTCACGTTAAAGTAACGTGATTTTCGATCCAATCGTATTTTTTTTTCTTCTACCCAAAAATTTCTTAGGGTAGTGAGAAATATATTTTAAAAATATATTTCAGCATAAAGTTTTTCTTGAGATAATTTTTCCTGAATTTATAAAAATAATAGAAGCTATTATGCAAATATTTAATGGAATTCCATGAGAATGTGTCTTATCAATTTTTATTAATTCTATAAATTCTTAACAAAATCACTCTATCAGAAAAATATTTGTATTTATTAAAATGTAAAAAATGGATATGATCACAATATGTATCTATCGCTTAAACTCAATGATATATTTAAATCCAAAGTATGTAATTTTTAACAACAGCTTTATTAATGTTTTTAATTTAATAATACCTTTTAATAATAATATCTAGGAAAATATATGATTAATTACTTATATTTCATTTCCAATTGAAATTTTGGTGGAGAAATAGTTCTTTACAATAGGCAATCGTACAGTTAGAAATACTAGGTACGTTCGGACGTGTTAAATTGAACGTGACTTCTTGCACATCGTAGCTGGCAATCTTACCGCTCGTTGCTCTGTCCATCCTTCATCCGAAATCCTGGAGAGGTGAGAGCACGTTTTCACACGCTAGATCTTGACAGGCTCTGTTTTTTAAGTCCTGCAAGTCCTTCGGCTATTCCTGCGGAGGCAGTTCTGCATAAAGCATCGAGAAACAGTTGCAAGGGGAAGAAGGAACTCGACAGGAGGTTTTAAAGCCTCCTACTATATACGGTTGGTCTTTTCAAATGACATAGCTCAAGCTACTCCTTTTCCCTGACAAAGGAAATATTGCGATTATGTCTTTTTCTTTTGCTATTTCTATGGTGTCTCAAAACCGAATGACGTTTATCAAATGTATCTGAACAGACAAAAATCAGATAAAATTATGAAATATTTGTAAAGGTAAATTATTTAGAAAAATATAAGATAAAGTAGAATTAATATTTAAAATGTATTCGTATTTGTTATTTTTTCTTTGCAGTGAAATTAAGAAGTTTCTTAATCAATTAAAAAATAAAGAAAATTATACAAAGCAAGTCGAGAGTTTTAAAAAATGATACATATATAAAATTTCATATTCTTTTCAGGTCCCCCAACCATAAACAAATTAAAAGAAAGTATCGTTAATTTTTTCTTTGGAAAAAAATTCGCTGTACTGCACTAATTAAAAAAAGAAAGAGAAAGAAGAAAAAATTTAACGGAAATTATATGATGCGAATTAAGTAAAATTCCAATATTATCTAAAAATCTAAACAATCAGTAAGAACTAAGACCTCTTCCTTCAAACAAAAACTAAAGTTTTCGTCCGATTGACCAATTAAGAAACGAAATAAAAATGAAAAAGGAAAGAGAATTAAGAAAGAACGCAGTTTAGAGATAAAATTCCAATCTTTCTCGCAAATGAAACGTTATTAAATAATATCTTGAGGACAACTGACTTCAAACGTTTCCAAGTTTAATTCGGTTTTGTTTCTATATAGATCTCTCTGTTTGACGTCCTATGTCCGCGACAGAAAACCGTGAAAGAAGGTAAAGATCGGTTAGAGGATGGCGAGAAAAGAATGCAGCGAGCATGAAATGCCTGGAAGAATTCGTTGAAAGGCACAAATGGAAACCTCAACCTGATACGGTGAAAGGTAACGACATTCTGGCGAGATGTACCTCGACAATGTGCCCTCGATACAATCTATAACGTGTATACGTTCGATAACAGCGATAAAAGTCGAGCACCGGCTCAAGAAAACGGTATATGGCAAGTATTCTAACCTCGAATCGTTGGGTGTACCGAAACGTATCAAGACGATAAAAAAAACACGATTATCATTTTCATATAGGGTTACATAAAAACAATATATGTAATTACTGGATTATTTTACAGAAGATAAAAGATACAGATTTCTGCTTTATTCTTGAGTACTTCGAGGCATGACGTTATAGAAACTTTAGATATCTCTCGTGGTAATTAAATAAATAACAACTCCTTAATAAATAACAAATCCTTTTATATTATTTTCCGCCATTTCTATTTTTATGGAAATGTAAATGTAACAACTACGAAACGATAACGTAAAGGGGTAAATTTCACTTCTCCTATTGTAATGTTTTGTAGTTTTATTATTAGCCTTCAGAATTGATATGTATGATATAGAATATATGTCTACATAAGTTTCATAGATATTAATATTGAAGTTGTTACGATTTGCATGAATTATTGGCACTAGACATTTGTTTGTTTTACACAATTATATTTATACACCTACTTAACATGAATAAATGGTAGTATTAATGTTAGTAATAAGCTAAAAGATCTGTAGACATATTCAATAAAAATTCTTTACTTTTCTTAAATTTACGATACAAATATTTCAATCTATTCAACATGTATATTATAGTCTTCGTTATTTCTAAAAGTTGCTTTTTAGTCTATAACGGGATAGCTTACTCGAGCGTGAAACTTTGGATGTTTTGTCCTAAAAGAACGAAATTATATCGATCGTTGAAGATGACGGGGTATCTAGAAAATCGAGGAAATTAACGGGGAAGTACCAATTAGTCCCTTTAAGTATTGGTCTCCATTAATATCAGCATGTAAGGTTAACCCGCAAAACCACGATCAGTGACCTGCGATTATATCTGTCGTGGAGGGTGCTCAAACAGATCTGGACAGAAGTTTCCGCATTACAGAGTTTCGAGTACGCTTCACAATGTATAATTACAACGTAATTATCCTTTTTGTTGCGTTAAAAGAAACGAACGAGATATAGAGGGATTTCAAACAAAAGGAACACTTCATTATTCTCGTTAGTCGTCGAACATACCGGTGCCTCCGATAATCGTTAAAAATAATATGTTGAAATGATTCGCTTAATTCTAAAGACAGCCATGAAGCAAACATACGTTGGCTCAATGGAGTATTCAGACACAAACATAGTCGAATCTCATGATACACATGATAATATCCATAAAAGATATCCACAAATTTTCGAATACCTTCGTCAGTTTGTGCATATTTCTTTCTTTCTTCCTTTTTTTATTGTTGTTGTTGTTATAAGTATTTGTGAAATTTATTTCGCGAATAGGATCTCGTAATTTTGCATGACTTTTTCGCCGCTGCTCGATTCCGATAACTGGTTACCAGTATATCTTGCTGGAGCGTAGAAAGTAGTACACGGTCGTAAAATCTGAAAACTGTCCTGCTAAAATGTTTGCGCAAGCATTATACATCGTATCCCCAACGTCCTCTTCCATTTTATTGCGTTCAAGCATTTGTAACCTATGTAGGTGTATCCAGGTATTTAGGATTTTATCTTCAGATGAAATTTCGAAAGTGCAACGAAAGTAAATGATAAAGTTCGATCTGCCTGCACGAATTATTTCACCTTTCAACTTCCTCCGCTGGAAAATTGTTAATCTCGATATCTATCGATATGTTGAACCAATTTTCCGGGATAATACAGTACTATCACACTCGTGGAACGTTTGTATCAAGCAACTTAATCCTTTTCCAGCGATAAAAGCGTTCAACGTTTCGAATGAAATCAAAAGTATTTGTTCCTTCTTTTTCACATCTTGTTTATAGACGTGTCAATTTCAATCAGTCAATAGAGGTAGAAATCGTTTGAAATTTCGGAATTTGACGCGCCAACAATTCTTCTAACATGTGGTTTCTATACTCTATCGGAAACAAGGAAAGTATTCGCGTTGAAGACAAAGCAATCATTAACAATTTCAGCAGTGCGTTTCAAAAGTACCCACTTTTAAATATTATTTTTCCACAGCGAAATTCTCGTTTTCGAAATGCTTTCCTTGCAGAGTTCTTAGTCGAAAAAGTTCCACTTCGCATTTTATGTTTGTTTTTTAATATCGCTGTTGAAATTTCACATCGAACATGCAGTAGAGGTATAGATTCAAATTTTAGCCCTTTCTCTTTTAAAGTCCGCTGTGCTTCGTGATGTTGGTAAACGCAATAATTAAAGTTAGAAAAGCGACAGATTATTTAATTTGGAGATTTTTAAAATTTTAAATGAAAATGTTAATATTTCAGTAGTGTATTTGTAATCGAAAAGTTGAGATAACATACGTGTCACAAGTGAAATATAAAAACATACATCCCTTAGTTAACTTTAGCATTTCATCGCTTATCATTTAAAGATATTACAGACATTTAGCGATTATCTCTTCCAGAAATCTAAGTTTAGAAGTCAAATAAATACAAAAAGATATCGTTGATCGTTGAAACATCTGATTAGAAATATTTAGATTTTACTCCCTTCTCAACCTATTCTCAGTCGCGTTTCATTCGTGTCCCATAATAGGTACATAATTTCTTTGAATCCGCGCTTTTAGCCCCCAAAAGAGGGAAATAAATCAGTTAACAGAAACGGACGCGGCGAAAGGAGTATAATAGTAAAAATTAGTTCCCTTCTTTAACATTAAAATCAGTTCACTTCTTTTTATTCAGCGTCGGGCCCGCTTCTCAAAGAGCGGAGAGTTGTAAGGCACGAAATCGATTCCTCGACTCGGCTCTCGGTTGGAAACCGCGTTGAATATACATGTTCACCGGTACCGGCAGCATAGCCAGCCGATCGACCTCATCCGCATTCTAATCAGCTCTTACTTCACACGGCCAGAAACAGCTTGCTGAACTTTAACTCGTTATCCTGGTCGACCGCGCAAATCCGTGGCTGGTTTGGCAGCGTCGACCATTTCATCCGAACTCGATAGAGAATGCTTTTGATGCTGCTTGCTAGTTACGAGAGAAAAAAGAAATACCCGCCGACCTACCTCTTGGTCCTGGAACATTTGCATAAACAGAACCTTAGGGAAGAATCGAGAATTTCGCGGGTGAAAACGAATAGGGACAATTTTCTCTCCGGTTTCTTCGTTAACGATGAAGTATCGCTGGTTTTGAATGAATAGATCGCGATATTTATATAGAGGAATCGATATTATGCTGGTATTTTGTTCTTCGCGGAGAAGAGAGTGAGAAGAAGGAAGAACGTCACAAAGGAACTGTTTGGTGCAATTTACTTTTCCGCTTTTAAACTGACAGTTGTTGCATCCGCTTCATTTTCCACCGGTTTTATTGATATTGCCCGAATCGCTGCAGTTTTAGTTGAAATAGCTTGCCAGTTTAGAGAATTGCTTTCGCAAAGACAACGTAATTCCGGGTTTAGATCCTAACTACTGAAATTTAATGGAATTGAAATATAGTAATGATACAGCTGCAAAGTTTGGACTTTGGAGAGAAAGAATGTTGACGAAAATTACAGCGTGATTATCCGTGAGTTATCCTTAGTGCTAATGGTAAATGGTAATTTATTCATATGGCAATAGTAATTTATTACTTATTCATATTTTTATAAACCCACTGAAAAAAATAGAATTTAATATTGTATCTTTGCATATTACGTGCATTCTGTACATTTTGGAACATTTAAATTTCACGTAAATGCATGAACATCTGCAATTTAGTAAAAATTAAAAAAGAAAATCGATACAGTGATATTACAATATTTTGTAATAGATGTGCTAATGCTGCCTTGCCCCTTAGAATATGCAGTATTTTAAGCATTGCAACATTTATCAGTGCTATGTTAGAGTAATCTTAGTTGCAATATTTCGGGGGCTTTGCTTAATTTATATCGAGTGTGACAAAGTAACAACACAAGCAGTTAGTGATTGGTAATAATATATGTTCTGACCACGTGCAACAGATTCAACGCTAATCTACTGGATTGTTTGAAAAGTTAGAAAATAGAAAATAGAAAATAGAAAAAAGAATTCGCTGTATTTTTACAGAATCAACATTTCTAAATATTCTTTTCTTATAATTTCACTCTCTTCTATGTACTATTTGATAGGTAAAGAGACCTAAAAAACACATTCAAGGTATAGACATTAAGACAAATTTTTTAAACATAATACAGTGTTATTGAGCGTCCGTTTGACTGAGTTGTCGAGATTAAGAGATGCAGTTTTTAAAATTTCTGCAAGTTAGTTCGGATACCATTCAATTAAAGTATCTAGGTCATCAATTCTTCCCCGTCAAACTTCGTAGCCAAGCTGTCACCTACAGATGATCTCAATTATGCAAAGTCTTAAAAATTTAAAGGAATGTTATTTTCTCGCCACATCTATTTATATTTGATTCTTTGTTTGTATAAATTGATCTTATTAAATCATAAACAAGGATTACAATTTGGTCAGTGTTTTAATAAAAGTTATTATTAAAAATTCTAGAAATTGTTTTATCATTTTCTTTTATATCTGTGACGATTTTGTATCGATAATTCAATCCCATACCTGCGATATTTAAACTAGTTATCTATTTTTAGTAGCACTATCTTATTAGTAATCGATTATTTTTCAGCGAAAATAAAATCAGCCAAATTTTGTAATATTAATTAAATAATTCAATTTTTTGAGAATTTATATTTAATGTCAATACGTGCAATTAGTATTTAATTTCTTAAAAACCAAAAAATTTAGTTGATGAAGTTGATCAGTTTGATTTCTGTGTGATCAGTATCTACGATACAATATCCCAATAAAATAATAAAAGAATTCAACCAGACTTATTCCTACGTTAGTTACATTCATTAAGTGAATTAACCAATCTATACAAGACGTTATAATTGTTGTTTTTTTTTCGAAAATCTGATAATCACTGAACAGGATTGCCACTTGAATATTTGTGCATCGTGATCATCGATAATATCGTCAAACTTTGTCAGTTCGACTGACGTTTGGAGTAACTACGTTACGGCACGTAATAGGCTCCGGTCGCTAATTCGACAGACTTTGATGAGTCTCTATGAAATTAGGAGCAGCTTTGAAAGCTAAGAGTAATTCCGACCGGTTGGTTCTCCGCTGATGGAGACCGACCGGCTCTCTTGAATTCTGAAATTATCCAAAATCAACTGCAGCTCTGCAATTGCAGCGAAATACAGCTTCGACGTCCCCCAAGTGCTGAAACGACAACGACGCGCGAACAGTGTTGTTAACCCGACGATGCTTTAGTTGGATGTGTTGAAAACGCACGACTATCCAAACACCGGAAATAGTGCACCAAGTAATGGTAAAGCGGCTACGTCACATTATGTTCAACTTTGTGATGCGTTATTATAATCGTCATACGACAGATATGATGATAGT
This sequence comes from Bombus vosnesenskii, assembly GCF_011952255.1. NCBI lineage: Eukaryota > Metazoa > Arthropoda > Insecta > Hymenoptera > Apidae > Bombus > Bombus vosnesenskii. Next base: position 2,717,026 of record NW_022882923.1, read on the forward strand.
TGGTGTCCCGCTTTAATTAAAATTGCATTAAATTTTTTATTTTCTTGTAATGTTATCTTGTAATGTTATGTTTTCTATGTTATCATACAAATTAGTATTTGTTTGAAATAGAGTCAGATGGAATATATGATGCTCTCAGGACTTTGTTTCCTGCATTTTGGAATTCAGGTATATACTGCCTAAATTTTCTTTTTAACTCTTAATTAGTATTTAATTAGAATAGTTGGGTCATAGAGATCCAGAATTATTCGCAACAGGTTTGGTAAGCTAATTTTAATGCATTGAATTGTAATTTGTGTAAAAGCGTAGAATTGATGGAAATATCGAAAATGTAGATCTTGAAGATAAACAGGAAAAGAAGGAATGAAGCGTTTGTAAACTTGTCTATAATAACTTCCGTCTTGAAATAATTCTTATAACGTGAAAATAATTGTACTAAGGCGAAAATAAAATAAACCGGTTCACTTTTTGGCGCACAGATACGGAACTCGTTGGTATTGCCTTGTCTATCAATATTTTTAGTATAAGCTTTTTTATTTGACAATATATAACAGGACATGTTTTTCTTGGAAGTTTTGACACTCTGTTGCTATTAAAAATATTTATCTCTATTGGAAAAGCTGTGAAACTGTGATAGAGTTATGAAACGTTATATTTGATTTGTATTGGGAAAGACCTTCGACATGTAGATTAAGATACTTGATTTTTATACAAAACAATTAACTAAAAACATTCAATATTGAAAGTATTCCCTTTTCATAATATTCTTCCGACAAAATTAATTTCTTTATGATATTTATGCAGAGTTATAAATTATCACATTTACATTGTTTACAATTTTCTTACTTTTTTACTTTAAATGCTTTTATTTTCATGTACTTTACAATTTCAATAATCCACTACAGAATAAAAAATACTACACTTTACTAGCGACAAATGATAGAATTTTGTGGTCGACTATATAGTTTTTAATCGTTGATCATACATACTCTGCTATCAGACTGTAGAGAATATGTTACAAAGTAATCTTCCCCAGACAAACAAATGTATGTTAAAAATAAACACAGACTGGTTCTAGTGAAGTGATAAAAGGCGGGACATGTATACATCTATGCTTTTGTTTTCCGACATTTGATACAAGATAAGTATAAATAAATAAAGAATGCTAGTACATCACTGTTTGTAACTAATTTAGTATATCAATCTTGTAGTTTTTCTTTTTCGCCCTTGTTTATTTTCAAGTCAGAAGCTTTTCATTACTATCTCTTAGCCTGTGGTTGTTTTTAATACACAGAATGCTTTTTAAACTTTTACTGAAGCATAACAAAGATGAAGCGATACCTAATGTTATTATCGCTTAATATTCCATTCTCTGTACCGTTATTGTCGACAGCATGTTTCAGTTTTTCTTTTGCTTTGTTCTTTACAACTATTAATTAGTTAGACAACTTTAAGATATCCTATTAAGAAACACTTCACCACAAATATGAAAAGAGGTCAGCGTTTTATTGATGGGCTACACTCGCTGTGAACAATAATCTTGATTATAATTTTATCAGAAGATTTGACACTTTACAATCAAATTTTACACAGTGAACAAAAATTATATACTCATTCTATAAATGATATTCTTTTGTCAAATTATTCAATGAAACCTTATGTTTATATTAAAGAAACTTTAGTTAACGTTTAATGAAATTACAGTATTTATTAATTTTATTTTTGTATAAATTCAACTAAAAAACTAGGACCCAGGCTAACATATCTTTCGTTTACTGACTCCTACAACAAATACTAAATTTTAGATATTTATATATTTTTGTATATTACTTGTTATTACATTAAATTCTCCACACGTACATAAAAATCTATTCACATTGCATATTTATCATCAAGTTCTCATTTTATCTTCTAGATTTCTGTTTGCGTTACCCGTAACGACGATTACAGATCGAACGATCTTTACACCACGAAAATAGAAACTGGTTGCATAGGAGGAGGTCCCGTGCAACATCGTTGTTCCTTTGTATGGATGATTATCGTAGCAAGTAACTCGTCTGGAGTTGCCTTACATCGCGGCAATTATGCGTCTCATAAAAGTCCGGATTTCTGTTGCCTGGATAGCACGGCAAGAGCGAAGAAAGTCACGCGCGCAATTGAGCTGAAAATGGAGCAAAGGAGATGTCACTGATTGCAAGACAGAAATGGAGCACGGAGGAGAATAACGAGAATAAGAAAAGATCTCGTGGCCTGCTTTAAAGCGGATACAAATTTGCATTTTACCTGATGCACGAGTTAGTACACCGTATTTATATCAGTACTTGTTTAAACATATACTCGGTATACGTTTCTATAAATATTGAAATGTTTGATAGAAGAAAGATTCATATACATGATATACCTACAAAAATTCAATAAATAGTTAATAAGTTATCGTAGAAAGTAGTAACTGTGAGAATTATTCGTTTTACATCGTGTTTGTTGACAATTTTATCTTTGTCATATAATGTATGTAAATGTATGTAAATGTGATGTAATATATTTAATGTAAAGAATTTTATACTTTGTGATCTTTTAACTCTTTGCTACGTAACTAATTCAGAAGTAAAATATGGCGCAATAAATTTGCTTTCATTTACAATTAATACAATACTTAAAATTTACACGTCAACAAATAAATATATAATAATATCGTAACAAGAAAAAAGTAAGGTATGAACATTTTATAATATGACAAAGAGAACTGTAGCTTAAGTGTTTCATGCTGTATACCAGAGAATGTAATGGAAATCCAGTGTTTATGATTTAAGGATAAATGGTTTCTCTGTGATCAGACATATGTGTGTAGACAGTATACTGTATCTCCTTTAACTTTCGACGGTCGCGCTCTTCACCATAATTGCATGGACGACGATTATTGAAAACATAAAACATGCACAAATTAATTATTGTGGAAATTATATTGGATAGTGCTTAATGTACCTTAATCAGCATTAGATAATTTTCTTTATTTAAAAAAATTAAGCGTGGCAGCAAAATTTAACAAGCTATTGCTAAAAAATGTCCATTCTCCAATTCTAACCATTCACGAGAATGGTAATTTTGTACGAACAAAATACGATACCATAAATAAATTCCATAAAACCGGCTATATTCCAAAAAGTCTTTCGTTATCGAAGTTCGTACAAACCCATACCACAGAATCGGAACAGAATGCACGGTCCACAAATCCACGTTTATCGGTGTTTTCGGTCGACTCGAAAAAATCCACTTAAAGGTAGAGGGGTCGCATACATCGTAGCCATAACATATCCCGGACTTTCCCATAAACACGCTCTTAATGAAACTTTAATCAAAAGAATCGAGCTACGCTGCTACTGCATGAAAGTATCCGGACACGTGAGAAAATATATTTTAATTACAAAATTACGTATAAATCGAAACGCAATAATTTTATTCATTACAATCAACGTAATACATATAACGATATTGTGAGGCGATTAAATTGGTTTTCTAAAATCAATATGCAATAAAATTGCCGTTTCTCTTACGGAACCATTTTGTTATTTGACAAACACTTTATTTTTAGATTTTTTTAACTTTTTAATTAAGAGATGGATTAAGTCTTCCTCTAATATTAATACAAATTAAACAGTAGATGTATGTAGTGCAAGGTGCACCGTAATATGAGAAATCCACTTCAGAGATTGGCTGTATATCCGAAAACAATGAAAAGTAGTTCAAATAATTATATATTTTATTTCTCCTTGTTTATAAAATATAACGAGTTTCGTATTTTGTCGTCCATTACCTGATTACCTCCACAGAAGACGCTTAAAATGATCACCTTACAATGTAAGGCAAGCGTGTAGACGCGTTTTCATTGACCTGATTATTTTCTCAATGATTCCTGGCGTGTCTGTTTCTAATTTTGCTGATATGGTCACCAATATAGTAGTGCCCCGTTACGGTGCCAAGAACATTTCAAAATGCTTCGCATAAGACTCATAATAGGTTCATAAAAGGTTTCTATAAATGTCTGAATACTTTCATGGACCACTGTATAAATGGTAATGTTCATAAATAACAAAACACGTTGTCCGAAAAGAGTCCTCGGTAGCATTCAACCACAGTGCATTTCTCGGCTTCGAAAAGTAGCTTCGCGATATCGTAAATCACTAAACCCCGTGTAAGTACGCGCACGACCAAGCATTCGCGTGCTTATTCGTTCGGTGGCCGAGTAGTAATATATTCAGAGAGATGTAACGTATCGATGTCGAATCTTCCTCTTCATCCCCATCCACGGACTTCCGTCTTTCTTCCTCCCATGGCGAAAAATAACTATGTCATTGGTGGCGATGCCAGGCAGAGAGAAAGAGAGGAGCCATTTGGGAAAAGCTGGGAAGGGGGAATGAAACTACGTGGCAGGGAATTCGTACTTTTGGGAAGCCGCAAGCAAAAGGACTAGTGGGAATAGTGGAGGAAGGAATAGAAATGGGAATTTAGTTCAATCGAAAGGATTCTTATTAATAGCGGCTTCCAAAGAGCAAGATCGCCACAAAAAACGAAAATTGCGGGAAAGTGGAATGCTGAGCACGCGTTTAATTCTAGGTTAAAATCGTGTAAAAAGAAATTTGTAAATTTTAATCCTTCCATTACTGTCGGGACACATGGAGCTGGCTAGAAGTCTTGAAATCTCTATTCAACCTACGACGGCTACGAAAGGTATTTGCACGTATCTTTCATTTCTAGCGATGCATTTCCCCATCAGGTTCTATAGACATTTCATTTTCAAATTTCTGTAGTGATGTGTAAATATTGGATGTGTAGTCACTGTAAATATCTTGTTATTACGAATAAATGTAAGAGCTCTTTGTTTCAGTTCATTCCCCAATTCCCTGGATATATCGTGTATATTTTTGTAAACATGAGAAATTTCCCAAAACTTTCACAAATTCTACTGTTAACTATTTGAAAGTACATGAAAACTAGTTTCAATTCCTTTATACGGTTACTTTTTTTTCTCATTGAACGGGCAAATTCCTTATTATAAAACTGGAAAATTTACAGCTACAATTATATGTTTGGTTAAATTTTCCTGTTCTAAGACAATAGATCATTATATCAGAATATCTAGGATTAATTACTTGGAACAGGAAAATATATTTCGAAATCAAAAACATCGATCTCCGAGAAGGTTAATACACCCTCGACGATATAAAAAAAATACAAAATCAATATGATATATGATACAAACGATCAACTCATTTGTCGGTTTGGCATGCTGCGTAAAATATTCCACTTGAAAAATTATTTCAGTTCGTTCAAATATATCCGCAAAATATCGCACGCGCTTTAATGAAAAGCATACTAACTGATAAGTTAGGCAATAATTATTTGCCGTGTGAACGTGAATTGAAGGGACCGAGCAAAATGAATCTTCATATCTATCATACTGTATAAACAACACGTGTATAATGAATATCCGCGTCTGTGACACATTTGTACGTAACATAATCGCGCTATTACGTTTTAGTAATTAATTATTAGTTAGTAGCTCGTTAAATTTAATTGTTCGTTATTATTCGTCATTTCAACATTCTTAAACATTTAATGGGACGTACGTTCCTGCTATATGTGTTCGTACAAATTTCATTTATTAACTTCAATCAATTCCTATTATAGTCTATTTTAGTTTTAACAGCATCTATAAAAATACTTGAGCGTATCGAGGATTTGCCGAGAAACTCCACGACTGTCGTTACTCGAAACTCCATCAAAATTTTCCGTTCAATTTCCTGGACCGTTGAAAAATCTGGAAAATATGATAACAGTATTCAAAAATAGTGCAGCCAGCGGGCATCTGGTCGACATATACAGGAAAGGAAAAAAAGAAGTCCGTCGAGAATGCGAAGTAAATGCGGGGCCAGTTTGTTTTTTCTCATGGAGCGTGCCAATATGAAAAAAGAGATGGGCTAGACAAGAGGAGAAGAGAAGGGGAGGGACGGTTGAGTCGGGCCAGCGGCAGGAATACTTAACTGCATCCGTTGAATATTCCCAGACACGGGAGCCGGCAACCTGTACGTGGCCATGGTTGTGGTGCGCATAGCCGGTGGTATGGCACGATATAGAATGCACGTAATATATGTGCGAATGCACATATATCCACGGAAGCTCTTCGGAAAAGGGACAGCGCGCGGCTGTTTAAATTACTAAACTTTAAACTTTCACTCACGTATGCAAACTAATGCAAACTGGAGGCTTGTGGAAGGAACTGCAAACAGCTCACTCGGGAGTCCCTACTACCATCCACACTCCCAGAACGGGTCTCTCGACACTCTCTAGCCTCTAGAAGCCGCCTCACCCTCGTCTCTTCCCTCTCTGCCTATTCGCCACCCACTAACCACCCAGCCGTCTCCCTACTGCCTCCAAAGCCTCTCTCTAGTCATCGTACACCATCGTTCATAAGTATTAGAACATCTCCCAGTTTCATGTAAGATGTTACAATTGATTTAAATTATCCAGAAAACTATTCATCCTTTCAATGCAAAATATTTTTGACATGCCCAGCGTGAATAGTCAGAATATGTATGTAAACGTTTTATATAACGCATTGAATATATATAAACGTTTTTTATGGTAAGCGTTGAAATACTTTCGTGAGCCACTATAATTCACTGTAAACGTCCTGTAAGTCACCTAACAGTTATGAACGGGGATGTACATCGGTCTAGCGAACCAACGGAACGTCCGCTATCTATATATCGGGTGTCCTAATTTTCCTGTCGGCTAGCCGTTGCCTTCCTGCCAGCTTTTCCTTTCCCTTGGCTATACGAACGAGTCGCGAGCGTCGCGAGTGTTTTTCGCTTAACCAAATGAAGACCGAGTAAATCACGTCATTAAGAACGCGAAGTGGTATTCATTTCTGCGCTTGGGCGAAGCTTTAAGGCAGCAGGTGAGACGTCGACGTATACGTATACCATCAGTTCGTTTCGAAGTCTTTGTCGTACGTAAACAATCTGCTTGACTTCCAGCTGACGGTCGTTACGAACGTCATTAGACGACGAGAAAGGTCAACGATTCTGGAGTCGTCGATTCACGTTACGTTGCCACCGCGAGCGTCCGTGATATTCCTCCTGGTACAACCAGATAGGAGCCGTTCCGTGAACGCACCACTATATTCCGAGAGCTGCTGAATTTCGAGCACGCTGCAAGCAGAATACAGTGCGTTAACGAAGGTCGTTCGTAGCGCAGTTTTATTAAAGGCTTCTGGTATTTTCCCTTTTTTTCTCTTTTATTGAACTATGTTGAGAATTCAGATCTGTATATTCTCTGCTGGCTAATTTCAACGAACTTATTTTCTATAGTCGCTTTGTATACGCCCTCGTTTCGTGTCGTGAAGCATTAAAAGCAAAAATAGACCGAAACACAGTATATTTCTGCTGATTTTTTGTTATTCTCATGTTAACTTGTAACTAAAAGGAAGTAAGTACTTTAACGTAATATGGATATAATATAAAAAATGGGAAGGACCTGTTGGGTTAAATTCAAAGATGCTTTTTAAAAACAGGTAACAGGTTGACAAAATTTGATGGAAATTGGAAGTATATTTATTTAAGCCGTTTTTACTTCTTTACATTCAAGAGGTTCACATACATTGGAAGAAAAAACAATATACATTTTAAGACGGCCCTAGGACTTTATTTTCTCAAATATAGGTTTGCATTTCTGAAATATAGTAATATTTTACATAGACCCAAAATAACATTGTAGTTGAAGCGATAATAATACAGAACCGTGTTCCATATAAGTAACATATTATTGCTTACATTCATAAAAACGTAATAAAGTCTTTTCGTATAGATACTGATATCGACGTAGATACCCATTACTGTGTAGAAATAAGAAAAGACAGACATTTCTGCTCGTAATAATAACATTAAACTTAATCATAACTAAATAAATCTAACTTTGAATATAACGAAACATAATCTTTATATTTTAATGTACCACTGTCCAATTCTGAACTTCGCATTAAAAATTGCAATCTCTTAAATCAAACACTCGTTAACATATCCCCGGTTGGTCGATCCAACATTCAGAGATTCGAGGCAGTACGCAGAATTACTCCAGGAAAACTCTCGAAATGATAGAACTTGAACGAAACACTTCGCCACTGTTCGTTGCTTAAACACAAGCAACCGCGTGCCCGCAAAATTCCAGCCTAACGAACGCGTCGACATTCAACGAAATCGTGCGACGTTACCTCTCAAGCAACTTTGTTCGCCATTAAGAAACCTCGGCTTTCTATTCGCCAGCAAAAGGCAATTTGCTCTGTCCCATTGTTTCCACTTCCACTAGACTTCTAATCATCTATCCAACGTGAATCGTGTCGCGTTTACTTTTCTAAATGCGGTTGGATCACCAATCAGAAAGTTACGTGTACGTCTTTTACTTCCACAGATATACCGTGTAGCTGGATTTAACCGTTAGTGAAGATTTATCGAGTTCAATTAAGATAAAACAATCTGTCTAGAGTTATAACCATCCAGTACTATCTTCTTACTTACAGTACGATCCACAAATTGAATTCTAATCCAACGTCAAGGATTCGTAGAAGCGATGTAAGTGAATATTATCTGGTAATTCGTCGTTAATTGATAAACCGTGGAGAAACTGCTAAATCACCTTTCCAACGTAAATCGAGATTACTTTTCTAAATGTTGTCCGATCACCAATCATGAGATTATGTATTTGTGTTTTACTCCCGCACACCTGCTGTACAGCTGGATTTAACCATTAGTGAAGATTTATCGAGTTTGATTGCGATAAAATAATCTGACTAGGACCATAACCAATCGGTTGCTATCTTCTTGCTTACAGTATAATCCACAAATTGAACTCTAATCCAACATTGAGGGAGTGTAGACGCGACATAAGTGTACATTATCCCGTAACTCGTTGCTAATCGACAAACCGTGGAGAGACATCGTATGCAAAATAGGCGCACGCGTGTACACGTCGAGCGAGTCCGCGGGAGTAACGATAAGTCAGCGAAATTATCGAGATTGTCTTTCGAAGTTCCTGCGTTGGTGCTTTGCGGATAATTTACTGTGGGCCGTAAGTAATAATCGATGCCAAGCGAGTTATGCGGTCCGTACTAGACGCTAATAAGGACATACATACATATATGCGTACACATCTATGCATAATACACACCCTGGCATGCCCCGTAATAAATGCCAGTTGTAATTCATTCTCGAAAGCATAAACGTCCTTATCTGCTATTACTGGCGAGATTTATCCGGAGCTGCTTGAAAATTAAACGAAACCACGAGGTTCGTTTATCCACGAGCTTTACCATTCTCTCTCAATATCTACGTGATATCGAAGAGGAAAATGTGCTGCTGTTTTCTTAGTTGAAGGAACCAGTTCTATGGCTCTCTTCCTCTTTTTTTAAAGACATTCTCCAAGTGAAATGGCTTCTTTGGAAAATTTTTTCGTTTATACAGTTTATAGGAATCTTCAGCTGTGGAGAGGAAAACTGGAATAATCTATGAGCAAATTTTTCTCTACGCGACTCGCTTAAGGAAAAGAAATCAATATTTCGTTTGAATATTATATTTCTGCATTTCCCTCTAGATAGGATTGATAATGAATTCTCATTTATTTATATTCAGTTCTTTGTCAATCTTTATTAAATTTTTGTCAAAGATAATGATTGTATCAAATTTGTATTAAAAATGACATAGAATATGAACAATTAAAAACAATGTGATTTAGACCTGAATCCTAATAATCAAATAATTGCCTATATAATATTTAATTATGGTAATTAATAAATTTGAGAGCATCTCACGTTTAATTACACGTATAGCTATCTTGCAACGTATCTGCATCTTGCAACATCATAAAAGAGATCGAGTAACTCGAATACGATGTTAAATGAAAATTTTTTTCGGCAGATAGCACATAGTTTGTCAGATAAAAAGTACGAATACGGAAACCTGTATACCAAAAGCACGCGCACAACTTTTTTAAATTGAAAACAACAGCCGTTTCGTAACAGGACCCAATATCGACGTCATAGGCACGCGCCATACAGACAGGAAGAGACCGCGTATTTTTCTGAAACTATCCGTTGCTACCATAAAGTGACTTCTATTGCTGGTCTCGAAAAACGCAAGGAAAAGTTCTGTGAACTACTCGTATTAATAATTCTACATGTTACTTTGTATGAAACTGTTCTATTGATGCGATAGATTTTTGCACAAATTTCACAGTTATCTGATATATTTAAATAACAAAATTTGTATATATATAGGAACACGTTTCGAGGTCATTTATAAACGAATAGATACTTAAATATTGGATTATTCGGAAAGATCATAGCGTTTCTGTTGTGTATTCGCTAAAAATACAAGATTACTTGACAAGAATTTCTGTCAAGTAATAAAATGTTGAATTGGAAAAAATATTGTTCTTATAAGTTAAATTCACGAAATAAAAGGAAAAATTCATTATTTTAAAAACGTATCATTAAATATGATAATTGTAATTCTGCAAACAACGTGTCTCGTGTTTCATTCATCAAACATATTTCATCTATTAATGATAAGAAATGGCATAAAGGCATGCAAAATCTATTTGAAAAAAAATCTTTCCTAAAAATGTAATTATCAAACTACATAAAAAATTGTTGAGAAGTTACAGAAAGAAGTGACGAACGTCACATAATAAAACGCCAGCTGTACAAAAATGTGCTAACTTTGCATTTTTTTTAGAGGTTCCTGAAAGGAACGATGCTTACACTATATTAAAATTGTAATTTTACGACAATCCACTAGTTTCAATTTTTCCTTTTTTTGTCACGAATTTCGAATTAAATTAATATAACAAAACGTAATATACGTGAAATTACGTTCAAACAGAACTCGATTAACAAGATTCGAATTTGATACCGGCATTTCAGAATTAATCATTTACTTTAGACGTCAACTGTCATTCAAGAGCAACGAAAATAGCGTAGAAATTAATTTCAGGCCAAGGTATGCGGTGTGATTCTCGTTTCGAATAGAAGCCGCGTACCTTGCGATTCCCGTGGCACGCCACGTGGATAGATTAATGGCATCAACATTAATAATAAGGCCGTAAACTATTCATATGCATTGCCGCCTCCGTTTCATTCCGTTTCGCCACCGTTTTAATTATGTTAATGAATCTTGCCGCCTTCGAAGCGCGCTGATGATAAGCGTGCAACGCTGTAGCGCGCTGCCAGTGATACAGCACTTTTTAATTTTACATTAGGCAACCTGCAGAGAGAATATGCACCACTGTTCCAAAGATGCTGAGAAGAAGCATCTATGTTTAAAATTTGAAGGCGAAACATTCATGTAAGACGTTATGGAGAAGTGTTAAAAATTTTATCCGGTCACTATTATTCTATATAGAGCATTAAAAAGGAAAATTTAAGACAAGTAAGGATTTATGGTAAATGCTAAGATGGTTGAAAAGCATTTGGGTAACATTGATTGGAAAATCAGTACTTTCGACGCTAAAAATTTCTTGCAATTGCTAAGAACGTGTAGGTGCTATCAATAAAATTAACGTTTATTTTCATTGGAGTCAAAACGTTATATGTATATAATTATACTATCTTCATCGTATAATTTTAATTAAAATTATTCGTACATACAGTTTGGGTACACTTTAACGATTGGCGGTGACTAATTGAAAGAGTCTGTCAAGGATTTATCGGAAGAAAGTTTCAATTATATAATTCCATATAAATGTTCTTTTACCAAGACCTACCAATTAGTTGATTCATATAACACGTCAACGAGTTGTTTGTGCATTGACGTGGAAATGAATAATCTCGAGATTATCAAGGTTATTATAGTTGGTACTTTCCATGAGCAAGGAATCATGACTAGTTTCCGAGATTGACTAATTTCTAATAAATTCCTGGGAAATGTTTATTCATAGATACATAATTTCGGAGAAGTGTTGATTAATAATCAGAACATAATGTTGTGTGCACACGATATGAATAATACATAAATTACCGATCGTAATTGATCCTTTGATAGTGTGATAAACTAACCAAAAAATTGGAATGAACTGTGTAAAAAGTAATTATACCTTTATTCTCAAGATTTTTTGTATTTTTGCATGTCTAGCAAATTTTACTAATATCGTTATGTTATAAACATTACTAGTACACTACTACACACAGCATTGATCACATTTGATGATGTGAAATATATAACACTATATTTTACAGTATGTCCGAGTAGTTCTACGTTGTTAAACAATTTTGATTAATCAAAATTGCAAATATTATTTGCGATGAAACACATTATAAGATCAGTAAAGATAAAATGTGACTCGATAAAATTTAAACAATCGTGTTTCACGTAATTTCACGATTCGAAATTTTCACAACCTTCCCACTGCGACTGAGCATAATTTTACTTTTCACTTTTACTAGCACGATGGAACAACCATTCAGAATTTTAAAGTATACACTATGCATCTTCGGTCAGGTGCTCTCTAAATCTCGGTTTTTGCTAAGGATAAGGTAAGTGAAAAATACCAGGCTAAACGGGCCAGCCTGTTTTCAAAGGGTGAAGGGACGAGCACACTGTGCAGCTTTAAAGTACCGTCCAAAATCTCGTTGGATAACACCTTCATAAATCACTAACCTAAGGTAAATCAAGTGATCCTGATAGATCAGCATCTTACGCGCGAACTGGGTTAATCGATGCGAACGGATTGCGGGATGTACGCGTCACGTTTTTCTCAGTGAATCAACTAGCTGTGAGTCATTTCTTGCAATTATCACACTAATCACTCTAAACTTGTGGAACTGACGTCTCTTAATTTGGCATTAATTGAAGGTATAAATTTAGTAGCTAAGAACAGTTTTGTAAAAACAAATTTTCTAACTGGGAAACATATTTATGTATTAATTATAAAAGCTATCGATATTACTTAAACATGTAGTAATTTATTGTTTGCTCTAATTAATCTCTTGTATCTTATCAAGTGAGAAAAAACAGAGATAACGTGTAAGCAATCATTATTGCAAGTTGTATAATTTATGATTCAAGTGTTCAAAGTGTTAGTTGAAGAAAACGATACTAGGTTAAATAGATGTGATATGATTACTGTAATTGCACCAGACTTTTTTTTTTAGATCAAGATTTAATAGATTTGTGTTTTAAAGTACATATGTAAAGAAATTCTAGGAATGACTTGAAGGTTTCCTATGTAGGAATGTTTATTATAAATTAACAGAAAAGACAGTATGATAAACACAATATTATAACACTCTTACAAAATTGAATATAATATCGCACTTCACGAATTCGCTTAACACTATTTCTACGTCACAGCAACACGATGAACTTCTCTCGATCACGATTAATTCAACTCTCGCAGCATTACCATTACTGTAACAAACCTTGGTAACGCTCACAACACTCCTTGACAACATTAACATATCTTAACAACGTTTATAAACAATCAGCCACGTCTTTCGCTAACGTCACACCATCCCACACCTATATGAATATTTACTATAATATATGTATATTTCCTCTGTTACGTCCACAGTATTTATGTTATAATATGCATATTTTCTTATATAAGCAAAAATATATTCCTCAGAATCTTTATGTCTACTCACGTACCAGATTTCAGGGTGAAGAAAATCGACACTAGAAAATTGGACAATATTTCTTACTTTTACTACTTTCGTAAGAATCTACTTTCTCATAACTTCAGCAATCTTGATAAATCGGAGTTTACAAATCTGCTTATAAATCACTATTTTAATTACTTTCTCTCTCATTCCCTTTTATACCCTTACAATGTTGGAATAAATTCATTAAAACTTCATCTCCTTTTTTCTCATTTAAAACCGCCCAAAACATATACAATCAATAATTATATGAATATCATTATGAGATCTCATTATTTTAAAGAAACGCTCGACCGTCTTCTCATTTAACTAGAAACATCAAAAGATTTAATAAATCTCAACTGTATCTATAATATTTATCTTATACCATTGGATTGTGTATAATCGAAATAAATCGTATTAATTGCATTTTCCTATTTACACGAACAGAAAACCATATTTATTATAATGTCATAAATATTAGAAAACTCGTTAAATTTATTGCAAAACTTCAGTACTTCACTTAATATTTTACATTATATTGCACATGTAACGTGGTTGAAATAACTACGCTACGTGTGTGTATGCATTTATGAGGAATTTAAAAATGTAAGAATGTACAAAAAAAAATATAACGCGCAAAAACGTCCAAAGTAAAATGAAGATTATAATATTTAACGGACAAAACAAATCACTATGTAGAATTCATTTTCTTATTTATGTTCATAATATGAATTTGCACAAAAGTTTACAGTCCAGAGATAACACAATAATTTACTAATTAATAATATCAGTAAATTTACAGATTGTAGATTATAGACTTCTTCATAATCAAATGACTGATGATATATAAAATTTAATTTTTTTTATTACCAAAATTTGTTACTGCGATAGAAGAGATTTCCTTAATATTAATAACTTGTACCTCGTCATTGATAAAATTACATTAATAATATTAGTTCAACTGCATAAGTGGACCCAGAAAATAAACGTATTATATTTATTAATTAAATGATTAAATATCAGAGAAGATATTAAATATCAGAAGCTACCCTAAATACTTATGGATGTTTAATATGTGTTTTATTTGTCTGTATTACTTTACCGTCCGTTCAACACTTTCCACATATCTCTCGCGACATTTCCAGCGACTCTTCCTTTTTCCTGGCGTGAACGAGTTGCCGATTATTTCCTCGTGAGAGGGTGAAGTCACGTAATGTAACCGGTGAACCGAACTATTATCAATTTGAACTTAAACGGAACGAAGTGCAACGACGGAGAATGCTCACGCCTGCCAATGAAAGTGGTTGAATTAAATGGCAGTGGGTGGATGGCACGAATTAAGATCGGTTACGGTGGAATATTTTCGGGGAGAGTCTCCTTTTCCTACCGAATGAATTATTCATGACCTCAATGGCTGATTAATTGCGCCCTTAAGCTCAAGGATTATTAAGATAAATGATGTCCATAAAAAACACTTCTGGTATTAACGAATTCGGTAAAATATCTTCTTACTGGGGAGTGACGGTTTCATTTTATTCCAAGGGGCCGGGTATTATTTACACGATAGTCATATCGTTCACGGGAAATGGAAACTTCAAATATCTAAATCATAATGGGAAATAATATACGATATGTATCCATCGAGCGATTCGACTCTTAACGAGATCAAATTTAATTAAATTGATTCAAATATCTCTGATAAGAATTCGGCGAGAGGGGTCAGTGTAGGATCAAATTGATAATCACGTTTGATTGTCTTTATTAAAGTAATTTCTATCTATGGTGAAATGATCGCAACAAAATATCGAGTTTGCTGAGTATTTAGAATATGTTGAACTCAACATTAAAATCTAAGAAAAATTTTATGAATATCTTCGAGTGACATTGCATATCGTTGTTATTTTCCATTGAAGTATACTTAGCTTATTGTCACATAATGCATAAAACTATAAATATCTTGTGTCAACAACATCCTATGATATGTAAGTATATAAATTGTATATTAGATGTTTAATGAATGATGACGTTGATGAGCTACAGTATCTGTAGCTAACTTTAGATTATGAAAACAATAAAAAATAATGTGTATTTTTCAATTTAAAAAAGATAGAGTTATAAGTCAATAATTCGGAGAATAAACTTCATCAACTGTAGTTTGTTCGATTTTTATCACTTCTAATTCAAACATTTAATATCAACACTGCACTTTTTTCTCTTAGGACACAATCATATTCATTTTAGTATATGACTAATTAAACATTAAATAGTTCTACTCTTGTTAGATTCGTCACATTTCCGAGAGATATTATCTATCGATACAACTTTTAATAAACTGTGCTCCGTGGCATTCAGTTAGCAATTTTTTCAGGTAGTGTAATCAAATCGCAATTAAAAACGCGCTTACAGCGAGAACTGCAACGCCAGAATTCGCGACGATTAAATGCTTACGAGCAGTATCTCACGGTGATTAACTTTTGATCCGCATCGAGTGTTGATTACAGCGCAGCAAGCATTGCTACAAAACGTTCATAAACGGAATACAGCTCAATTATCGACAGCTTACTGCGGATTTCTACATAGGATCGATATTTGTTTTTATGCTCTACTTACATCGTACATTCATAGTAAATATTGATTTTTAAATGCAATCTTATTGAATCCAAAATAAGAAAAATGTGAAAACCCGTCATGGTGTGAATTGAGTAATCTTTCACTCGTGGAATATCGTATGTGCAGAAAGACTTTAGCAAATATGCTTGCTTAAGTAAATATGTATGTACGTATATTTCAACGAGATTTTCCTTTTAGTGCCTGTTTGGAAACTCATTTTTTTAAATTCAATGCATGCAAGAATAAGTAATAATGTTCCATCACATTTTCTTAAAAGGGCACGTCAAATGTTGACTTGTAACAAAATATTAACATATATAGCGACCATTAATACCATAGAATATATGAACACATAAGTATCATGGAATATACTGATTTCTATAATATAATCTTTTCTTAGATTTAATTATCTGCATCTTTTTCATCAACTCCTATTTTTGTCAGCTTTGTCGATTTTTATTCTAGATTTAATATAATAAACCAAAAACTTTACAACACTACGTGTTCATAGAAATTTAAAGAGAATATTTTTTGGTCCAATATGTATCAAAGTAAAGGAAATTGTTTTTCATATCTGTAGTATTAATTTCTAATTAATGACAGAATTACAGAATGTTTCAAGCTTTGAGAATATTTAAATGGTCGAAAGCTACATATAGGTACTTATTATTTTGGAATAATCCGATTGCTTTTCCCCTTAACTACAGGTGGCACGGAACAGGCCGGTTAAAATGAAATGATTTGATGCATGTCAAACACGATAAAAAAGGCATTATTTCAGATCCGTTTAATTTTCTGAACTGCAATTCAACCTGGTCTTCAACGTAACCAGTTTCTATTTAACTTTTGTAGCCACTTGACCACGAAAACCTATAAACGACAGAGTAATTTTCCATTTGCTACGGACAGCCAATTGATGAATTCCAGATTTTTCTTTGTGGTTCACTCTTTTACCTTGTATGCTATTCAGAAACCCAATGCATTGAATCGTCTGTAAAAAAAAGTACAGTGAGACCGAGGCATATCTAAAGAGCTGAATCATTCTTTTCTCTCGGACAGTATTTCCTCGCGCGAATATTTTTTTTTATTGTAATCCATACATTCGTAAGTATGATAAATATGATTCGATGAATTTATTTATGTGAATTTAAAATTATTCATAGAATGCAAATTATTTGCAAATTATTTGATTGTGTCGTAATTGTTAAATATAGGATCAATCCTTGCTACTAAAGTATAGCTTTCCTTTTTCACTCCTTTTCCGTTAGAGATATGCTTACAATTAGCTTAACTAATAATGTTTCTTTCAACTTCTAAATCTTCTTGGTAAAATATATAAAGAAGATAATGTAGTAGTTGTGTCAATATATTTTGGAATATGTGTATTCTATGCATACATTTCGACAGATTTAAATTTTTTTACGAATTCATAAAAAACTGTGTTTTAGGCACATCCAATCGAAACTGATTAAATTAACATAGATATCTATAACCGGAGAAGTTATATATATATATATTTTAAATGTCAATAAGTAGTATTAATGGAAGTAAGAAAATTCCGTTTGTAATCTATGTAAGTACTATTTACGTTTGTGACCGCGGAAATACTATTACATAATTCAAGCGAACGAATACATTAAACTTGTTTGAATAAATCTATGAATCATCTTTCCAAGGTGTGTGTTTCTTCTGTGAATTTTTGCGACAATCGAGTACATAGTTTCTCGATTTATGTCACAGTATAACATTACGTACCATTTGAACATTGCAGGACAACGAACTACAATTCTCATCTTACTCGTAAAATTTACATAATACATAGGAAGATTTTCTTCTTTATTCAAAGATTAACATTACAACAAATATAAATTTAAATTTCTTCTGAAACGTAACATATAACCTAACAATGTTTGTCATTTATTCGCCACAACATTCGTTGTTTAATAAAAGAAACAGTCAATTAATTATTAAATTAAAAATGTACATTAAACATGTATTTAATTACTGGTATTAATAATATCTTTTAAAATATTAATTTATTACAATATATTGCAGTCTTCGATTTTTCTAATTCTATATTTAGTGTAATAAAAAATATTAAATGCACGTTTAACTATCAAACATTATATGATTGCAACTGTACTTAGAATTGTATTGCAAACTTTTATTTCTTTCAACTATATCCAATGCTTTAATATATTGTTCACGTTGCCTAGTGATTTCCCTAAATTGCACGTTGCGTTTTATTTCAGTGAATCAATTATAATATTACGGTGTTATTATGGTTATGACCGTGATACCAGTAGCAATTTTGCAGAAAAAATAAGAAATATACTTGCAGAGCGAGATGTAATTCTTGGAAATCCCCAACACGACTGCTATGCAACTATTCTTGACGTCAGTACCTCATATTTAATACGTCACCCGAGAAGTCATTCAAGAGGAATGATACAATCATTCAAATTGGTGTAGTACTAATCGTATATTATATATGGAATTTATATTGAATAACTAGCAAATTGTTGTTCTACTGGAAACTTTAAACGTGAAATTTTGACATTAATAATAGTAAATTTTTTGCATTTTAATAAGCGTGTAAATATACATCACGCAGAGTAAATAACATACGGACCAAACCAGTTCTCGAGTGATTCATAGTTGTAAAAATAAAAGAGAACCGGATGTAGATACAAAAAACGTCTGGGATTTCCTCAAATATTTTACTTTAGATATAATCAAGGACCACGGAAGAAAATCATTATTCACACTTTTAATGTCATCATTTTTCTGTACTTTTTAATTTACAGATTTGATCAACTCATCTTTTGAACAACTGATTTCATATTGGAATGCGCCCCTTCACAAAATAACATCAAAATCAGAAAAGCAATGAAGACAAAGTTATCGTGTCTCCTCTTCCTGTATTCTTCAATTACCACATACTTCCTAAACGATCGTTTAAACATGTAATCAACCGTTCGATCGACTCCGTCCTTCGAATTCCTGCAACCCACCTATCACCCCTCCATCTTTGTACATCATTTAACTTCAATTTCGTCGCCAAACGCTAAATGAAACGAAAGTTGTTAATCGATTTCTCGCTGCTGCTAACGCCTTTAAATCGTAGCCAACTAAACCCCGCTTGTCTATAAAGGTATAGACAGAGGACAACGATCAGTTGGGTACCGGTGCTCACCTCGTTTATCTAACCTAAACACCGGGATTAATCGCATAAATTCTCGTGGTTGTCAGAAATTCTATTTATCGAGCGGTGGGCGTTATCCTGGTCCCGACATAAATACGTTCTTTTATTTCCCCGGAGAGATCCGGAGAGGATGCTGGGACGCTATTCGAAAACTGTAGTCCTCTCACGATCAAACCAGTTCTCCGAGTTGAGGTGATCACCGGCTGCCTCAGATTAATCCCTTCCCCCTTGTCATTCCCAGCCCCTCATCCACCATTCTGGGAACTGATGACATGCCTACGGCCAGACGATGCCACTCCACCTTTTTCCTCATGTGCTTGCCACCTCCTTTGCCTGCCAGATCCTTACGTACATTCGCGTAGATTAACTTTTGATACGAGACCTCCTCAGTCTACGTTGGAACCTCGATTCGTACGCGCGAGCTGGGACACTTTGTACGCTTTCGGATATCAAATTTCTATTAGTGACAGCGAATTACTTTAGTCTGCAGCGTAAGTTTTGGAGCGAGACAGGGTACTCGCGCAGCTGTAAAGTCGACGAACAAGTAGCCAGCCAGAGAACAAAAGATCGGCCCAGCACTGGTGCGCTAACAGGGGGGAAAATAAACGAGCAAACGTGAGTGCAAAGTAATCGTTAATCTTGTTGCCACGGCAAGAGACCGTGCTAGGTGTAAGTTTCATCTAAATTATGTAAAACGTCCCGCCTTCCAATAGAGGACGCTTTAACGTAGTAGCCCCTTCGTCGGCAAACGCGGCTTTATATCAAATTTGGCCTTTGATTATTTTATCCGGCTGTCGAATTTTGGCAGTGGTTAGAAGTTCTATTAAAACGTGCGTGAGAATCAGTTCGATATGTGGAAAACTAACGATTTTCCTTTCGATATGTGTTTAAGAAGCTTGTGATTGTTGATAGTTTTATATGAATTCTTTCTTGAAGTTTCTCGGATTTTGCTAGTTTCGTAGGAATACAGAATGGTTACAAAATTAGTGTTCCTTCTATGTGACATCGGTCGATTTGGTTGTGGTTATTTTTGGTGCTTTGTGTATTCTTTTGATTTTTAGACATTCTCTAGGATTTTCAAAGTGGTTGATCAACCTTTGTAAAGACATATGGTAGTTAAAGATTAGTGATGTTTTAGAAATAATTTAAACGTGATGAAAACCTTTAATATCTTTTTATTCGGAATAAAAAGTTGTGCAATTAATGCATACTATATATAAAACTAAACGTACGATTTAAAAGAATCACGCTGTTATATTTTTTCATGTATTAACGTATAATTTATCAATAATTTGATCAAATGCATCAATTAATTCTGCTTTACGTTATACCTTCTTATTTACAAGAATTTCTAGAATATCTACTTATCTGCTGAGAAAATTATCATTTACATAATTCAGCAACTTCTGCAAAAAGTAATTTTGTTGCTAAAGAAGCGGCTTGCAGTGTATTAAGTTAATTGATGACATTAATTGCAACGCATGAATGGCAACGCATTTATATGACGCGAAAGAGTGCTTCGTGATGCTTTGAAACTCGTCGTGATCGATGCAATGCCGACTCGCGTTACACTCGATGGAAAATACGGACTGATACACTAACAAGCATGATGCATTATTCGTGGCTTATGTGAATTTAGATCGGGTTACTTTCTATTTTACCGCGAGCAACGATGGTTGATTGTTAGCCGTTGCTATCGTACTGTCAACCCTGCACAAAGTTAGTTTTAATTTCTCGATTCCCGCGTAATTTATGGACATCCTGATACATTGGAAATTTATGCAATCGTGCATTGCGATACAATGAGATTCGCCAAGTGACACGTGAGAGAAGATAATGAATGTGCGTGTTTTTCATTATTTCACGACATAATCACTATCTCGTTTTCAGTTGAAAATGAGAAATGGAGTTAAAATCGAATTTTAATAAACAATTCGGAGTTAAGAAAGTTAATTGAAATTTGAATGTTCCGCATTATATACGGAATGTTTTAAAATGTGGTTGAACTTAGTCCTATAGTTTAGGCGAAAATGGACCTTGAAGTTTGGCAAGTTTCCCATACAGATAGAACTTGTACGTTTGTTCTCTTAACGCGTGTGGTCAACGCTTTGAACATCTAATGTAAAGGATTTCCAAACAAAGCGAATATAATGCAAGAGATTGACAATTTATACGACGAATTAGCACATCTTCCTCAGTTACCAAGTTTAAGAAAAATCAAAATACAAAGACGAAGAGTTCTTTTTCTTATATATACATAGCAGTTGTAAATTCTTCCTCGTAATAAAATTCAGGTACCATTATTAACGAAATGCAAACGCACATTATAAAGGTTTTATTGCTTCGCATAACCATGCTGTGAAGTTGTATTTAAAAATTACGATAGGCATAGATTCCAACAGCGAATATTCGCGAGTCAGCGTGACAAGTAGAATGAATTGTTTCGAAAGCCGTTACGCGTTTGTAACGAATACCCTTCGCAACGATTTTCAGGGCGAGGAATCCCCCGAAAAAGGACCAGAAGAATCGTCCTCGAGCGAATTCCCGTCTTCGTGCAAGAGTTACAATTAATTGCTATCTACACGCAATAAATCGCGAGTTAGCGAGCGTACCAGCACAATGATAATGTAAAAGCCCAGGAGTACTCTATCTTCTTGGAAGCGTCTGTCATTGTATCGTCCAGGAAAGTTGAAAACTTACTCCTAAAATTATTGCCACTCCTACACCTGGGCGAGCCATTTACACGCTGCTTCCACTCTGTGTTTCATACGACGAATTTCAGATTTTTCCTAGAGATATCGTACTCTGTCCCTGTTAAAAGTTTTGTTCAACTTGAAACCTATATTTATGGTAAAAACACATATTCTTGCCATGTATAAAACGACTATGCTACAACTTTGTAGAACGTAAGCTATAAATATAAAGAAGACAGATTACTGCGAGAACGTATGGAATTAATAACTCAACTAGTTTTATCTAAATTCTGAATCTTTCAGTACTTATCAATCATTCAACTCGTCCAAAATATTTCATCTGTCCAAACGTTTAACACGTTCAATCTACTTAAACCATTTCGACTGAACCTAACTTATCTAGTTAAGTTTAACCCAAGCTCTTCTAACTAACCCACGTCTAATCCCAGACCTAACCTACTGAATCTGCCTACCTAGCTCTAGCAACACCAAGCTCAATCCCTAACGTATTCCACATATTCGATCTAAACTTAGTTCAATGTTTAATGTTTGTAACTTTATAATTTGTTTTCACTTTGTCAGAATTTATCATTATTCTCGCCAGTAGCACGATGTAACTTCTCCATTGAAAGTATAACTGAGGTAGTTGAGCTGTCCTTAATAGTATGCTATTCTATTATAGTAACTTATGGTACCTACCTACCTAGTTTCTCGTAGAATATACATAATGTCCGATATGCTGCATTGATGTACTCATGATATAAGTATCTGAATATAGATATTTGTCTGACGAACAACATCCTTATCTACTTTCGTTCGATCAAGCGTGTTGATGGTGTTGAAGAAGATGAACCTATCGCATTACATCTTCTTTCACCAAAAAAAAAAATTGTTTTTTATATTTTACTTAAACTTCTCCATTATTTTCAACATTTAGTACTAGATTATAGTCTACATAAAGCATCGTATCAGTTATTTACATTTTATATAACCGATGTGTAAATGCTCCTTGATCTTTCGTACAAACATAGAAACTTCTTGATCGCGATAAAGTTGCGATGAAGAGAATGAAAAGGGGAAGCGAGATTACGCGGAGTTTTGGGAAAGTACCGCGCTGATAGGAAGAGCGTGTTTGCTTCTGTTATCGTCGCGATTCGTGAAATTTTCTTGGTGGTAAGGGATTATTTGTCCGGTGGGAAGTTTGGATTTAATTTTCCATCCAGAACAATGCCGTGCGCGGCGCAATGGTGTTCGAGATTCGCGGTTGATTCGTCGATTCGAAGCTTCGTATTCTCTTCTGCCTTGCATTCATGATAAAAATGATATGCTTTGTTCTCGTGCTTTCGTCAGTGACCGGGGTTTAAAAAAAAGACCGCTGCGAAATCTGAGTTTAACAGGAAACTGCACCCTCGACCGTGCAGCATAAATTTTTATGACGAACTGTAAAAGTATAGAAGCTCCACGCTCGAAGTAAACTCTGCTATAGTAACAGAGATTAAATCTTCCGCTATTCTATGGCTATTCGTGTCGCGAAAATTAAGATACGTTTACACTCTGTAGTAAAACACTCTGTTATGGAGTAATTTATATTGGAATCTCATACGCTTTAGGCGTTTGTACGTTTGTATGTATGTTTGATGTATGGATATTTTGTATCTTTTAAAATTTGTTATCAGGATTGGATACAATTAAACCAATTATCAATGGAATTTTACAAGCCAACGAAAATTGCAAATTATATAAATGTATACTCTTGCGTAACAATAGGAAGTTTAGTAATAAAATATACGAAATTTTAGAAATAGATTTTATAAATTATAAATCATCTTACTATCTTATTTCACGTACAATTATAAATCTACAATTTGTAGTTTGTTAAATCACTATTATTGTCATTAATATTCTATTACGTAATAATCTACTAACTAACGATATTACTAAATTACAACTTACATATTAGACGTTGTATTACACACAGATTTTCTATCAAGTAAATAACTGTAATTAATGAAACAGATAAATATAATTCTATAAAAATGAATAACGTAGACTTGTGGAGACCTCGCAAAATTCAGATTAAAGATATTCTTCGACAATGATGTTAGACACTTTGAATCTGCATGTGCAGTTTGTCTGTTCCAAGTTACCAAAAATCTCATTAATAAATTTACTGCGATGAAAAATAGAAATACTTATACGTTTATCTCAATAGACGAGAAATTCTTTTCATATGTTGATGGTTGGTGAATATTTTATAGGTTTGCAATATTTTCCAACACTATTTCATCGTTATCAACACTCGACAGATAAGATATACGTAATTAAACATCTAAGAAAATGTGATAGAATATTTTTCTTTCTATTTGCTTTTTAAGTTTTATAACAGTGCTGTATAATGTATTGCGTATAATGATATAATAGAACTTTACAAAATTGGAAAACCTTTGAATTATAATACGTTCATTTAATAATGAGCGTTCGCTGTAAGTTGAAGAGCGATCATAATGTTGTGACTCCGGTAGAACTGCATCAAAACGGCACAAAGTCTAGATTTACGCGTCGCAGATCGAGAGAGGTGCGGCGAGCGAACTGTGAAATTATAAATACCCTTAGGAATTACAATGTTGCCCGTTGCTATCATTATGGCATACGCGATCTCCGCTTGTTTTTAGTAAAACGTTCATTAGTATCGCTTGAAGCTATTCGAACGAACAAAGTTGTTCCCGTTTCCGTATGAAAATTCCCGGTCGACGTCCTAACAAGAATTTGTGTTTCAATGATGGGAAAACGAGAACTAATTTGAGAAATGAATTTGTGTAAGGATCGTCAAAGCGTATAGAATCCCGTATTTATTGGCACGTCGCTATTCTGATGTGAACTTTTGATCATTTTTACTAGATGATATCCTTATTGTTTTCATTGTTAAGACTTTGGGTTTAATTTATAGAGATTGTTCATAAACGTATTTATTATATTATTACGATATTGGTATCGTAATTATTACAATATTGTTGATTATTAGTCACTTGATTGGAATTACAAGTTCGTCTCATAATTAGTATGAAGTATATAATTACTATTCAGATTCATTTTCAACTTAGTGCTATTATATTGTAGAACAAAATATCTGCAGAATTTTAATGCATATTGGAAAAATATATAGTTTCAAGCAAGAAATTATCCGATGTGTATAAATAAAAAATAATATCATTTAAATTATCAGAAGTAGTTACATCTATTGTTTTCGGTATATTTTCGGTAAAAGATACATTTTCATAACTGCACTATAGCTGGTACTATTTTTAAAAAACATTATTAAATGTCAATCTATGAGATTAAATATTCTACAATTATTTTAAATAATCTCTAAGCCGGAGAATAGTTTCCTACCCATGTTGAAATAGCTACATATGAAATGGTAACTAATACCATACGACATTATATCGTTATATTATATTAGATTAGACTTATTATATATTATATTAGATTATATTATATTATATTATATTAGACGAACTATATCGTTATATCCGATACACTTGTTTACCAGACATGACGAAATATTTCGTCTTACACGTCTTAAGAGGTTAATATCATACGTTTATTTAATTAGTATCTGACAGAAGAGTATTTTTCACACTGATATATCGAAAAATTAATCTGCATGACACAGTTCCCAAAGAACAGTATTCGAGTGAAAATACAAAATCTTTATATATAATATATTATATATAATATATTATAAATTAATTCCTTGAATGAACATAAAATAATTATTTGCCCAAAAGTCATTTCAACCGAATGGTTCTTTAATTCAGGATTTTTTCTTTTATTCTAAACTTTCATAAAGGCGAATCATTTTGTATCACTTCGACTGCCGTGTTTCTGCTGAAGCATATTAGACAAATAGAAAAGAAGTTGTAACTGTAATCTATCGATGCAATTCTACGATAAGTAGATTGTAGATATTTATGCATTTAAAGTAGGTCCAAGTGTGCAGAAATAAAATATAAGATGCATGAAACATGAAGGTATAATTTTTATTATTTCGCCTTTACTTCCGGAATAAAATCATTATAAGTATTTTTTAGATAGAATAATACATTTATTGTAAATAAGTTCTGAAAAGCGTAGTCTTGAAGGAAAATATGTATGTGACGATTCATGAATTGTGAAATGGGTAAAAACATTGTTCACGGAAATTAATTCTCGCAATTTAATGATTAGCATCAATTTTATTTTCGTATTATTCAAAGATATGAATATTCCATAAAATTTATTCCACGTAACATCAACGGGAGAAACAATATAAATACGTAACGTTTATTCGGTGACATTGCAAAGCCTGATAAAATGCTTACTTTAAAATTGAATAATAAAATTTATCAGTCGAAACTGGAAGTCGATTGAAAATTTAATTTCGACTCAAATGAAAACCATGATCACAAATTGTAACAACAATACCGCGTACACTATTATTTACAGCGAAGCCGGAAACACGACCGCGATACACAACGATGCATAATTAAAGTAGCTTCATAGCGTATTGCACATATCAGTTTTTAATTATTTCTTAAACGACTTCATACTTACATTTTACAAATTGCTACGAGCAATCGTAATTTCCAGAAGATTAAATTTTTAACTGTATTTTAGGTTTCAATAGTAGTCATTAAAAGTGGCGATATCAGGCTGCATCTATGGATTATAAAAACAGCTATTATTTGAAAATGAATCGCTTTGAGAATGGGTATTTCGATATACTAAAATTTTTGCGATTATTCTTTTATAATTTTCCTAAATGCAGTCGTGAAATATTTCTTTGATGATTTATTCAAATTTATATCTGTGAAATTTTTACGCGTAACCGAAATTAGCCGAAAATGATATCTTCCATCACATTTAGATATGTTTAATAGTTTCGTTAGTAGATACTTCGATGTTGATGAAATGAAGTTGGTCTTGTGGATTGTAAAAATAGCTGTTGCCTGAAAATGAGTTATTATACATTACATTCAATGCATAAACATGTATAACTTCTGCAACCAATTGCACCTACTATAATTTTGCAATAATGCAACTGTAATATGTTAATATATGCAAAATTTCAAGTTTCACGCTGTTCTTCTGTCGATAAATTAATACCTGATTTTACATTTAAATTAACGATTTATTTTAGTATTTAAGAAAAATCGTGATTAGTTATTTTATATTTTACATTTAATATATTGTGTTATTTAACTATTAAATTAAATTAAATTAAAAGCATTAGTATTTAGTCAAAATTTCTGAACCGGCATTGGAAACGTATAAATTATTGTCACATGAATACAAAATCTTGTGATGTAAAACCAAAAACAGGTTTAAGCAGAGACGAGTATGATGTCAGATGTGTTATAAAATTTGTTGTCGAAAGAATATTAATCTCGAACCAACCGAAAGAAATTACGTCACTCAAAATTATAATGTGATATTCTCGACTAATTTATAAGAAGTGAAGTATTGAATTAATTGGTTCTAAACTTAATGTCAAGAGGAGAAGGTTAAACAACAAATTATTCAGAGCGCTATAAATGAAAAGTACCTTGATTGCCTAAAAGAGGATCGTAGCCTTTACGTTAAAAATAAATATGATCGTTTGAGGTGGGAATTCTAGTTAGTAGCTCTTGACAGAACGAAATTATAACATCTAAATACATAAACTTAATCTTCTGTTCATCTATTACTTTATTTCAATAATATCAATCCAAAAATGATTAATTTCCATAATACGAGTACATACACAGTCACAAGCGTTATTATGCATCTTTTGTTACATCCGTATCATTTATGTTTTATAATGCAGAATATAAAATAAAGTAAAATTTGTTGAATAAATTCTTAGGGCTAAATATCTTGATATTTATGGCGAACAATGTATATCTTTAACAGAAAATAATCAGAAAAATATCTTAGTCACTTCTTATTTTTTCAGGATCCAGAGAACAGCACAACTGTATAGCTTGTTAATTATTAATTAAGGATGCGTTTGCTGCTAGCGATCGTAGCTCTAAGT
The DNA here is from genome assembly GCF_011952255.1 of Bombus vosnesenskii. Lineage (NCBI taxonomy): Eukaryota > Metazoa > Arthropoda > Insecta > Hymenoptera > Apidae > Bombus > Bombus vosnesenskii. The sequence continues at coordinate 2,745,276 of NW_022882923.1, forward strand.
TTCTGGATTTCGTGCATTCGTGCCTATCCTGCGAACGGTATGATCAAGAATAATCTGAATCGGGACACCATCTACTTTCCCGACCAAGCAGAATACCTACGGCATTCCATGAAATGTTCTAAGAACGAGATTTTGTGGCCATTTTATGGATATATTCGTCGGTGTTACAGAGAAGGCGAACAAGGTCCCTGCAATATCGGCAGAATTTTGGTTTTTGATAAGAGATACATGAAACCTGTTTGCAAAGAGATGACATTGAAATAAACAACCGAGGGTTGCAGATACTGCTCTTACCGATTCGACGGAATTCTGGCAAAGATGTCAGCAGGAATACAGTAGTTGCACTACTTATACGATATACTTTGAATATTAGTTCGAGTTTATAATTCTGTTTTTTTTAATATAGAGTAACAATAACTAATTTTATATATTTATATTTTGTATTTGTATTCATATTATATATTGTATATTTATAATATATATTATATATATACAATATAATAAACATAATAGTTTAACTTCATTCAATTTTAACTCTTATTTCATTTATACAGAGAAAGTAACTTTGTGATATGTCTGACTGCATAGTATACTGGATTAATTTAATATGATGCGTCAATATGGAATGTTTGGCAATATGTAAAATTCAACATATTTGTAGAATTACAAATTATTTAAGAAATTCCAACATCGACTGATTTATCACATAACTCCAGTAATTTACGTAGTTGGATATATTCATGTATGTGTAACATACTCTTTCATTTGTTCATATGTATACTTAATACTTTCTATAGTTCTAGTATAGTAGTATCTCTTTTATACTGTGTTAATAATAAATCGTTGAAAAATAGAATTTGTTGTGAATTAAATTCGCTACCAATTTTGGTTTCAAATTAATAGCGAAATCAAAAATATGTCAAACAATTAAAATAATTTAATTAGTACTGTAACAAAGGAACTTTTATGTTATTCCCCTATTGTAGCGAAATATTTGTGTTTTTTGTTTTTGTTATAAAACTATACTCATGGTAGAGGAATTAGAAAAAAGTACAAAAAGGAAGAAATACAAAAATACAACGAAATTAAACAGTTGGATAAAATATTAGTCGGTTATTTCGTTTTAAGATATATTTTAAGATATATTTACAAAGGACAACAGCATATTTTGTATCTTTTTCTAATCAATTTTCATTCAATCCATCAAAATACATCGAATACACGTTCGATCTGGATACACGCATGAAGAACCCAAAAAACCTTTAATGAGAAATACTTGGATTCGATACCTACCTAGCCTTTCTTTGGTTAGCCTTTTGCAAAATTATATTCAAATTATCAGATGTTTGTATCTTATCAATCTTATTTGAAAACGATAGGTGCAAATTTCATACAAAAAGTCAAAATTTATTTGTTTGCACAAAAAAGATTCGGCTTCATTTTTATAAAACTAATAATTAACAAACGTAGTAATGTGTAGTGTTTTGGAAGATGCTCTATTACAGTGTGATATAAATTGTACATTTTCATATAATTGGAGTTATAATTTTATGGTTATGTTTGGAAAAATATTTACAAGTTTTAGTAATTTTTAATGTATATTCGAACAAATCTATATATTTACCGATGTTTTCACTATTTCAATCATTTTTGCTACACTGGAAAGCTGCCATTTGCCATTAACGTATCCGTGTGCAGAAAATTATTACAGAATATTCCTCATTAGTATCCATCTTTTTCAATAAATGCATATTAAAAAATTCTATATTGTTACATTCTCGTCATTTATTATGAGATAATCAACCGTGGATAATCATAATACGTCCTGAAATATGCTTGAGTTAATCTAAATACATCAAAATGTTGCAAATTAACTTATAAATGTAATTTTCTTTTTTGAAATGTATTGTTTTAGCATAACATTAAAAACAATGGAATATAGAATATAAATTATTTGAACCAATTAAATGATTGCCCTTTCAGAATATGTTAAATGAATCATATAGATCATATATATTAGACCAGATATTTTGTGCAAGAGTTAATTGGCTATATTTAATACTACACAAACTATCACTATCAGCGTGCACTTAAATTATTGCCCGATACAAACTTACATCTTATTTCAAATACACGTTGTTCACAATTACTATGTTGATTAACTACTTCCTATCTATCTTTTCTTTACTGGAAAAACTAATTTTTTAATATTTCCAAAACCTCTGTATACGTATGCAAATAAATATGTTTTTTCAGTTGGCACTTATTCTTTAAAATTTCTTTTGTCCATTTCCTTGTTTTCGCGATGCATACGTGCTTCGAATCGCAAGTTGTCTACGATTCACCCTATTTTAAGAATGATTGCAACCGGATAATAGGTACGATAATCTCATCGGGCTTTCGATCTTGAGTGTGGTACGCGTACAAACAAGATACAATCGAGTTTACTCTGCAGAATCCCCTAGCGCACTTCTCTATTGAGAGACACCAATACCCACGGTGTAATATAGCCTGATCGAAATGTACTTTCTTCCCTGGCATTGGTAATTGCTTGCTTACGGCAACTACATATTTCTAACTGCGTTTCTCTAATTATTAAGTAATTCGGAAAAGTAAATCAGCGATTCTATGCACGCAAAACCATATGATGTCTTGTATAAATTATATACTGAAATTTTATTTCATTGAATGACAATAAAGAACTGGAAGATGAAACAGTATCAATAGGAAGTAACTTTAAGAAAATGAATTCTTTTGAATCAATTCTTCACGTTATTTTGTATAAGAATGTCATAAATATCGTAACAAGATTGGAATGGGAATATACTGTTTTTTTTGATAAATGCGATCAAAGTATTAAATTTCATTATTTAATACTGTAGGATATATATGTATAATAATTTATAATTAATAAGCAAGCAGAGAAACCAACTTATTGCTACTATTTATAAAACGCTCCAAAATTAGTACCTTGCGTGCACAATGTAATTAGTGTTTCTTAAAATGTTTTTCTTAAAATAAATTATCTGGTTCATTTTAGAGTGAAACATGCAACGATGAGGAGTAAATAATCATTTTTTATTTGAAGAAATTAATAAAATTAAATTCAGAGTTATTATACTGTAATTTACATATTTGTACATTTATAGCTATATCTAAACATAAAGAATATCATGTAAATTTTAACGTGGAAAGTTTCTTCTCCTTTCAGTTATTTTGTCATCCTTATTCTGTATGGAACAAGAATACGTCAACGATATAAGTGAACTATCACGGTTCTTAAACTACTGTAATAAGGAACTTATGAAAGAGTACATATTAAGATAAATTCATGTATTTTAGAACAGACATAATTAAAGCGTTATAGTGTAAATTAAACTGTTCGAACCATATGTATTTAAATTTTCATTTGCAAATAAAAGTAAAAGCTATCAAAATTACATGTACGCATTTTAACATTTCATATTTCCGTGAGTATTGGAGACACGGTCGCTTGTATGAATGATATAACTATTAATTCTAGAGCTACTACGAAATTAAAGCCAAAATATTCTGTTACTTGAGCAACTACGGGTTCTTCTCTCTTTTGTAGAAATTCACGTATTTATCGTTATTAAACTAAATTAAATACCAAACATCTATCTGGTAAATTTCAGAATTACAATATTTTAATCTCCTTTTCAGTAGCAAGCAATACATAAACAATTGCCTTTATCCAAAAATTTTCTTTTAACCCTGCTGTTCTCTACACCTGTTTTATATGACCCAAATAAAAATTACATTTTAATAAATATTGCGTTTTAGTAGATATTACTAAAGTACGAACAGCGTATAAATATGTTGTTTGTGTTATTCGATATATATTTTGTATTTGTATAAAAGTTTGTATATTTAAAATAATTTATATATTTGTAAATTTCACTACTTTATGTGTATGTTACACTTTTCGTTTCGAAACTTGGAAAAGGATATTGTCTAAGGATACAAGAGTGAAAAATAAGTGAAAGAAGACAATAGGGTTGAATTTGTAATGAATTAACAAATTCCTCCAACGCTAAATGGCCGTATTATTAATGATTCCCTACTTGTTGCATCACCGTACGTTACAACAATATATATTTAATAGAATTTAATTTCCTCCAAAAATACATCAAAGTACATACACGATACTTCATTTTCATTTTCTCGGCCAGCAGCGTACACGAAAGGTTTCTCACCTCTGAGGTAGCTTCTACGTATGCGGACAATAAGAACGGGTGAGATTTCCTCTCGAGACTCGCATAATTCTCGTTACGTACCATGTATTTAAATCACGCACTGCTGTACATCATTCAGCCTGGTGAATCTCCGAGATCCAACGAGAAGCTTACAATGGACCTTGGTTCAAAATGCAACGTCCCGGCGCTTTTTCGGCTAGTGAGATTTAAATCTTTGGATTAAAAGGAGCAAGAAAAAACTCTGCTGGAGATATTCTCCCTTCGCTTGGCAGGGAGCTGCGATTTCTATAGTCGTTTATTCATTCGACTTGCTGCACCGGCGGTCTGTGATGGAATTTGTTTTCCGGAGGGAACTAAATCGTGTACAGATTCGCCGGCCGTGTTACGCCTGAAACAAATGTAAGCCATTGGATTACGAAAAGCGGCGGTCAAGGCAAACCACCGGCCAGTGGCCATGCTGGACTGCTTGGCTCTTCCTTAACTCTTTTGCTAGGATACTTATATATGTACATTAACGTGAGTATACGGATTCTCCTGTCAATTTATGATAATTAGGCTGGAAAAAATATATAAAATATCCAAAGTATAGTGCTTTCTATGATACTTGGTAAGTAAAATCATTTTCTATCTAGGTTCTATTTTCTTAATTATGAATTCTCAAAAGTATGAATTTCAATATAAATCCGTAATTTCGTGATGTAATAAAGATATGGAACTTCGTTTCTATGAGTTCCAATTATGTGAATGAAATTTTAACAATGCTTGGCTACTTGAGCTCTTATTATCTGAACGTCGCTCTACTTGTGTGAACGTCTAACAATAAACAGTAGGATCAGGCGTGATGTGACACTCGCTCTCACGCTTCGCAATTGATACAAATCTGCAACATTATTATGCATTTAAGAGCAAATGTTTCTTGGAATCCCCTTATATGAACACGAACTCCAATTAACTGAACGAAAAATCATAGGTAATGGGCACAGACATAGGTGGACTCCTATTATATAAACGACCAGGGTACATGAACCACCAACTTGTACCATGACAGGTTCATATAAACAGAGTTCTACTGTAAAAACATTGCTGAAATGTGCACATTAATTACGAATTAACGAGGATAAATAATATTTTCCTTTCATTGAATCAGTACAGAAACATTTCATCTTATAGCAAACAAATAATTAGAAGCCTTAGTACTTAGTAGCCTTTTATGGAATTAGTAGACTATAAATTGAAATTACATATAAATTATATTATTAAAACAAGGTAATAGACAATTAGCAACAATTACATATATAACCTGATATTCGAATCTGTTATTAAGGCGTTGAAGTCGAGATGAATCTCCGCCTCGTACAAGGATTTATGCGGTGGAGGAAAGAAGTCGGGCGTTCACAATGCGATCGTTTGTCACGGAGTGCTGTCGTCGAGCCGCTTTTTATATCCGCACGTCGGCGATGACAACACGCGGCTCAACTCGTGGGGACCGAAGTTAACGATGGAAACCTAGCCACCGATTCTTTGCACGGAACATCTGCATTCTATAAGATACCCTCCGCTTCACTGATATGATACAGAGATTCAAAGATTTATAGGATGTTTGACAACGGATCATCCGATCGACAAAAGACCAACCATCTGTGGAAAATGGATTTAAAATACACAATAGAAGTATCTTTCTACTTTTGACAAACTAACTCGATAAGCATATGATATTGTGGTGTAATTGAAATAACTTTTCGAGAATTTACTGTTGATTACTATTTTTGAAGATTATAGCAAAATATAGCATATGATCTTGGCATTGTAAACATAGTGTAATGAATTATGGTAGTACTAAATAATAATCATACACACGCTATTTTCATAATTAAAATGGGTAACACTTCTACTGCTTTGAAGATATACACGCTGCTATTTTTTTAATGAGTAAAAATGAGGAAAACTTTTTTATATATATTGTATACGTTAGTGTAAAATTATTTTATAGAATCATAAGTAAATTACTATTGCGTTAAATGAAACCGTATTCTTAAGCAAATTATACCTATATCTCTAAACATATTTCTCACTGATCTCATATATAAATTCAACAGGATCCTATAAAATAATACGATTCAAACAATATTCTATTATTTCACATAACATTTTATATTTTCCCATATTTCACTAACAATTTTTATGCCAAGCAATAATCATAGCCCCCAAAGATTTTTAAAAAAGATTTTACACGGTGCTTACGTATTTCTCGACTGTTTCAAATCGATTTCCATACGCCCATAAGCTTTCATGACGATATTTTATTGCAGGCTTTTCTATTCGATTTTTTATATAAAATCACTATTGGGTTATTAATTTCAATCGTCATGAGATACTATATATATACATACGCGTAAAGATACAGTATGGTTCCGCTCGTATTTTTTACTTCTCCCGATCGTATCTCTATTTTCCCGATAATCTATGATCTACACGTTCGGATGCGACATATTATTTCGCATTTATCGTGGATATTGAGATACCGTTTACCGGAAACGTACGATGATTTCCATTTCTTGACTACTTCGAAAGCTGCAAAGTAGGTTTGAAAAATTATTTTTTTTTATTTAAATGATCAAAAGTGTTGTTTTCACTAGCGTATGTCATTTACTACAACTTTTTGATTTTGAAGGAACACTTGTGTTTTTATATTTTATTTATAATAAACAGATTTCTCTTTACTGATTGTCTTCCCTACGTAAAAGTAGTATTAAAATAGATATTTGTTTATTTGTTTGTGCAACAGACATTTAATCAATAGTGCATGTGTTAAAAAAACATCGTTAAAATCTTCACAGGATCTTTATTCCTATTTGTCCCATGAACAGACAATATCCCATATTCTACAAACGCATAGGACTCGCGGCTGATTTGAAATTCACGCACGGGGCGGCCGGTACACGTTGGAGACTCGTGTCGAAATCGAAAGACGGCAGTCGCTTACATTTTCATCTTCTTTCAATCTGTACCGCCAGCCGTCATACGTTTCTCAACATTATAAGCACCGGTGGCAGACAGTTCGGCACACGGCAAGTTAACCGGGGCTGGCTAGGCGAGGACCGCCTACAAAACGGTTGTCCGTGTCAAGTACTTATGCGCTTCTTTTTTGCTAAATACATTTCAATATCCGACGAGGGAGCAGTCCTTTCGAACGCGACACTTTGCACCACGAGAAGGAGCGACAGAAAGAGAGAGAGAGAGAGAGAGAGAGAGGGAGAGGAAAAGATACGAGCCGCGGATACGAGACGCGGCTGGATGAAGGAAAAGTGGGCGGAAAGGGGTAAAAAGGGCGACAGGAGCTGCAATATTCTTGGCTCGCATTGTACGTGTCCCATAAGTTGGCAGGCGAACTCCCTCTTAGCGACAGCTTGACAGAACATACGCTCCTTCCCGCTCGAATCGTTTCGTCCTCCTTCCTTCCATCTAACCCCCACTTTCACCTCTTCCTTCTCCTCCTCCATCTTTTCCTCTTCCTCTCTGTCTGTCTCTTACTCTCCTCTATCTCGCGCTTCCCTTCGTAGAGCTGTGCTCGAAAATAAAAGTTTATAAGGTGTTGCCTGTGTGGGTGAGAACGAGTCCAGGGATATAGGTGCGCGAAAAGCGGGGAGAAACGTCGACGACACTGGGATACAGGGAGGCGAAAACTCGCTGGTTGTTGGGGTGACAAGGAACGATCGCGCGAAGAGAAACCGGTATACGGTTCAGGAGCTGGGTTGTGCAGTGTAAGAAGGGGAGGGAGGAACGAGAAAAGTGGAGACCACGTAGAGAAATAACGTTCGTGTTTTTGATTTGAAGCACGTAACCGAACCACATTGAAATCAGATAGGGGCGCGAGAGAGGACGCTAAACTGGCTCCGAGGCTACGGCAAGCTTACTACGGGAATACCTAAACCGGTCTAAGGTTTGAGTGGAGGAGGGTTAGGAACGCGTTAGGCGCCCAAGGAAGCCAGATACCGAACTCTACTTGTGAAGGAACACGAGGGCGGAGGGAAAAGAAGGTGCGAGAACACGGAAGACAGGCATGCTGGGACGCGAGGAAGGGTTTGGGATAGATGCGCTTCACAACGGGTGAAACGTGCCACTTTCCACGGATTTTCGAATAAATCGGCGGCGTGTGGAGTGTACGTTCGTTCCACTATAGCGGATTCTCTCTCTCTCTCTCTCTCTCTTCACAGCTTTGACTTCGATTTTCCTCAAACCACCCCATCAGATTCGTGTTCCGTAATCCGGATGGGCCTCGGTTCTCGGATAGAGAAAAACGCCGAGGAATAGAGTTTGCCGTCCTTCGTTGAAGAATCACAAGAATGCGTACCCCAAGCGTGAATCAAACAGTTCCGTCAGCCGGTCTTGCGTCGATTACTTCGTATTTTTTCATCGAGTTTTTTGGTACATTCCAGCCGACAGTATCTCGATGCTATCGTTTTACTGCCTCTTACCCGGATCATACGGAAAGATTCTTTCCACTCTGACGGCGGAGAACTACCCTCTCGAAAAAATTGCTTCCCCGACTTGCGCGTGTTAACGGGATTTTTAATTGGTGATAAAAATTTTTTCTGCATTTTGCGAAGTTTTTCTAAGAACTGTTGCTATACGTGCTCAACGTTCTATTGGATATATGTGGTATAGAACATGTGATTTTTCACCTTTGACTAGAGTTTGTTTAGGAATTTGAACAGTTTGACACTTGATATTGTTTCGTTCGGCGTTTGATGAAATCGAACAATTATTTTTTATGAATTATGTTAGGAATTTCTGTTGAATAATAAAATGCTAAGTTCGAGGAAATACTAGTTTTAGCTGAGTGATAAACATAATTAAGGAGAATTAAAGAGGAACATCTAGAATTGGCTCACTGAAACGCTTTCGTTGTTCAATCTTCAGTATTCGTGTATTAAAATATTCAATTAATTAAAATATTAAATCTTCTTAATTAAAATATTCAATCGTATTTGCTGCATTTTTTGGATACGCTATAGTCATATTAATGGAGAAAATTAAATATGTGAAGACGTAAAACTATTTTAGTGGATTCATCATTGACAAATTGAAAAGTTTTTTTTAGATCTATGGGTTCCAGTATTTGACTATAATTGTTGAATTATTACTATCACTATCAACATGTTTTATATTATTTACAGAACGATAAGTGATAATCGAACGGCGAATCTAAAAATAGTTAAGTAACGTTTAACTGTAGAACAAAATCAGAAACAAATACGTTTATCGCTCAAGCATTTGTAGATTTCAGTTTGGATAAGGTGAAACATCGCTTAGATACGACTACTTGCAAAGTTCCTTTCTCCTTATCTTCGAAATACATTAGTTCTTAGCAAACTTCAGCTACATTAAACATTATACGTAAGAAGCTCAGAAAATATCATGAAATTATATTCAGCAGTTAACAAATAACATATTACATATTTCCAGAAAGAAGCAATACTATGTATTTTTTTCATACAATCTTAAAATCTTAAAATAATAAAATCTTGAATATGTATTATTGATCCATAAAGACATCCGTAAATATCGATATTTTCGCGTAAACAAAATATTTTTCATTGCTATTTTTGCACTTAGATTTTGCAATTTTATCAAATTTTAAGAAATTGATGTATCTATAACGTTGTTCTGTATACACACACACACACACACACACAGAGCTCGATGGATGGAATAATATTTACGTAGCACAATCTAACAAGCTTAGCAAAATCTTCTCTTTCAATGAAATTAAATATAACAAGAACATGGGAAAACAGAGTAAAGAAAAGTATAAAGAACGGTAAGAGAAAAACCCAAAAAGAGATTATATTTTTTGTAGCGATATCCCTCTATTCGTACAGCAAAAAGCATTGGCAGAACGGAAAGCCTAACTTTTTGTCGGTTCCCTTTCTTTCTACGTCCGTTTTGCCGGCTTTGGCCTCAACAGCTCTCCTCCGTGTTCAATTCTGCCTCTTTTCTTCACCGAGCACCTCTTCTCGCACCTTCGAATGCGCGTTGCGCCATATTTCAAACGTCATATTAGCAAGGACCATGCGTCTTCCACGGGTAAAATGTCTATGCTAGCGGCAGGCCTGCCGCCACTACATCACACAGCTGGCCTCCCTCTTGGCGTGAGCCCTGGTATCGTGTCACCTTGCTAGCTCGCCACCAATTACACATTAATGCGACATCGCGTTATCCGGAGACGATGTGCGAAATGGAAGAGGGAGAACCCTGAGAAGGATCGAGACATCTCCAGAGAGCACATCCCTTCTACGATCTATATTAGTCAATTAACCTACTTTCCCGCGTCGGTACGATTCGATCAACGAGGATCGCTCGAAAGATAATACAACATTTCCTATGATTCTCTTGCTCGCGTGGAATCGCGTGGAATCCTACCACGACTTTCATTAGAAACGTTATCTCGGCCCCTGGCAATCTAAGCAGGTTCTGCCGCTGAATCATCGGCTTCATAAATGGTTTAGGACGTATTTTGTAGTTCGCAGGGATAAAGGATATTAAATTGCGTGGAAATGTGAATGATAGATAATTAATAATTTACTGTGGATACTAACTGTTTCTGACCAGCGTATTGTTCTATTTTAGTTTATATTGTACATTGATGAAACTTTCTGCCTTGCAAATATTTTTACGATTTTGTATGTTCTACGATACAGGACAGGATAGGTTCTTTCAATAATTTTCCATTAAAATTACGATATTACAATGGAATCTTGATTACGTAATAATAGTATGTAGTAACCGGTCAATTTTTTACAAACTTATCAGCTTCGAGACGGAAACCTGATTTTCGTAAAGTTATTTGTCGTAAGAAGGTAGCATAATTAATTCTAAATTACAAGAAACAGTTTTGAAAAGAATAACCGTAATTATTATCCCTCTGTGTGTTCAAATTCACGGAGTTGACCGGCATGGCGTCAGAGCTTCCTTATTTATTTCTCATTTTTCTTGAGAACGAAGACTCGTGTGCGATCACTTTGTATTTTTTCGTAAGAAATCACCTTTTTCCAATTTTATTACCTTTACTGCAAATTGTACAACTACAAAGTCGTACCTGTTCACCGAAACAATTGTCGTGACGCGAGAAAAGCTTCCGTCCATACATCAACGTTGTCGAGTGACGCAGTCTATTTAGCGTTCATGATCGAGGAGGTAATTAACGTCAGTCTACTACACCTTCTGCAGGGTAATTGAAGTCCTTGGACGCGAAGGGGGACGCTGCTCGGTTTCCACGCCGCCACGAAGCCACTTTATCCCCGTTCAGCCTTTGATCGTGAAAAGAATCGGTTTCTCGACTTCCCTCCGTCTGCTTGCCGGCCTGTCATTAGGGAGCATTAATATTATCGCACGTGTAAACGTATGTACGTGCGTGTATTTGTCAGATACGTGTGTACACACGTCATAAGCATCCAGGTGGAAACATAGAGGTTTATCGAGGGATGGGTACGGAAGTATAGATGTATAGGAGAAAACTCTTCCCGCAGTAAATATTGTAACATCTGGCGCGACTCATACGAGTTCGAGTCACGCCTCCAGCCCTCTACATTTCATTTCACTTCTTAGATACTTCACTGAAATACTGTCGAGGATCCACTGGCTGGTTCTACTCGGCGTAGTAGAGCATGGTCGATGCTTCGGGTAAGGAAAAAGGGAACGCGGAAAAAGGGGTCCGTGTTTGTTCCGGTAGCTTCTTGGATTTGCACGAACAGCCTTTCTCTATCCCTACTCTACGTTCTACTAATCCCTACGTGTGCGTCTGTGAACTGTGTATATATGTGTATAAAGGATGTTCCAGGAACAAAACTATCCTCTAATTTTTTTAAGGAGCGTACGACAAAAAAAGAAACTGAAATTTCTGACTTACATTCGAATCATTCAATCATTCGTATACTCTTTATATAATCTTTGGTTTAATGATTAAAATAAAATTGCAATTCGCATAGTATTACACGTATGGTAAGCCTATTCTTGTCTTATAACAGTTCATTTCATGCTTTTATTATAAAATTTTAATGAAGCTTCAAATAACTTATATTTATGTAATACTTTCTGCTTTATTATGTAACCACGAGGTACATTAATAAAATTTACTTGTTAAACCTTAGGACATCCTATACAGGTGTGTACATAGATATGCGTTCATCAAGTTGCAGTCAGGTCGTCAGGTTTTCGTGGAAAAGACAGATCGTTATGTTACTTTTGGATTACACCATAAGGTGGAACATGGCTTTTTCGTTCTCTCGTCACGCAAACAGAAACGGTGAACATCGGGTCGGGACGTTTTCACTGGCGCGATCGGTCTCCGGTGTAATTTTTAATGTCCTCGATCAATTTAACAGGACACCAGACAGTATACGATTTTTTATTATTTTCTTGTTTTTTGTCCTCTATTTTTTCTTTTTTCTTTCTCTCTCTCTCTCTCTCTGGTTTTTGCTAGAGGGAGAAACAATTTATTCCACGAACGCACCGAGCTGAGTTATCGATTCGATGTGAAGCGGTCGAATGCACGTGAACGCCTATTTTTATCGACGGCAATTATTGAGTTAGCCAAAAAATCTTAACTGTTTCCACTGGTGTAACCTCAATTGTTAGATATTTTTTTTAAATTCATCACTATATAACGGGAACTTTATGGGAACTCTGATGGTTTACGGAAACTGCTATCGATTGATACAGATACGTCAGAAATATTTGTAAAAATAGTTTGTTAAAATATAATAAAAAAAAGTAGTAATCATTGTAACATATAATTTTACAAGGAATAATTAAAGGTTGCTAAAAAAATGAAATATCAATAATAAGACTATTTCATACTTATAATTAAAAACTTCTACCGCTATGATCCTTATTTATATGAATGCTAACATTATTTTATAACGATGGAGGGAATTATCTTCAAATTTTGATTTTTGATATAATATATTAAAATAATATATAATAATACTATTGCACTTTGGATTATTTAGTTAAAGTTGCCTTTGCAGTGAGTCAAAAAAATTATCTTCCAATGGAAAATTAACTATTGGTAATACGTTTTGATAATACATTGATGAATATTCTAAAATGAAAAGTTTCTGAATGATCAAAAAAATAATTTCCTTCGATAAAAGATATGATACTTGTATATGTGATAAACAAAATAAAAATAAGGGATTTTGCTATAAAAAGGTAGATGTTATATTAACCGATAGTAACTCACGCTTTATACCGAAACACGCAGGCAAATGTCTAAATTTCGAACGAGAAGGTATACCTCAATACATAAAAGTGGAATATTTTTCTATCTTCTATTTGACACCTGGCACTGTGGATTGACCGATAGCATGACCAAAGGCAAAGTGTAATTTACGTTTGCGTATTTCGGCATCGACGCTTCGAACGAATGAAATCTGGCCTCTCTTCTCTCGCTGTCACGTCCACCCATACAGAATGTTTAAGTTTAATCTATCAATGAATGTATCTTTAAAACCAAGTTAAATAGAGACTATTGGATACATAAAATGGCGTATTTAGTTAAAACTAGTTGAGCAAATTGACAAGTATACCTGGTTATAACAGAATAACGTCGATTACATAACGAAATTTCACATGATGAAGTCTAATAGTAATTTGCATGATATACTGTTGAATATGTAAAGCATGATCAAATTCATCTTCAACTGCTCGTAGAAGCAATCATATTTTATCAGATTTTACATAAGTTCAAAAGAAATAGCAAGTTTTTAGAGAAAATATGTTAATAAATGGATATGTTATTGCGAATAAATATTATCAAGGTAATGGATAATTAACATTTCCAATGAAAATATTGCTTAATTACGTAAAATATGAATATATTTGTCCCTTAATCGATCTTTTTTGTAAATTTTTAAAAATTGCATTTAAATATAAAATAGGTACTAAATTACACTGCATAAATTTATTATAAAATTCATAAACTTTTAAGTTTACTCATTACGTATGTATAGTATGTAAACTTCTGATGGCACAATATATGAATCTCAATATAAAAGCAGAAGAATCAAATATATAAAGTGTGTTGTACATACGTGAGTATGTAAGTCTCTACATATTCATCTCAACAGCTGGATCAAAAGTTACATATGCCAAACAGCCGTTACCAGTGCAGAAACTCGAACTTTCTGTCGAAAGGATCGACGAGTACGCTTTTCACTTGTAGGCTACGCGTTGAAAAAAATTACAGAGCTTTAGCGAGAAAAAATTCGTCGACGAGTTGGATGGTTAAATTGATCGAAGCAGTCGTCCACCGAGTGATTTTTCATGCTGATGGCCCGGTTCTTTCATCTCTGCGAAATATAGACGATTAAAAAAGTGGGACATTCTGTATACCGCCGCTACTATCTCTATTTACGAATTGTGATTCGCGCTTTCCTCTTGGTCCGCAAACTAGAACGGACCAATGTACGTTATTATATATATGTATATATATTATATTATATATATGTATATATATTATATTATATATATGTATATATATTATATTATATATATGTATATATACATATATAATAACGTATGTATAATGACGTAATATATATATCTATATGCAGTCTATATTATATACTGTGTGTACGATTCAGGTTTTTTCTCATATGAAATCAACAACAATAAATAAAGTTACTTTCTCTTTCTGCAAACATTGTTTCAATATCCAAATCATATCTAAGTGGTATCAAATATTGACCTTGATCCCTAATCCATCTACAATTATTACTCTAAAAGCAGTCAAAAATTGATTAATATAACTAAAACACTTTACTATGTGTTAGAAAGAACTGTAAACTTTAAACTTTATAATGCAACATAATCATGATAAAACATACATAATACATTTATAAAAGATATTCAAAAGTGTTCGAACACGAGCTTGTGTACGTATTTACTGTTTCGTGACCAAATTGTATTGATTATTGTAATATATATATAATATACTATATTCTTCGACTTTCGTATTAAAAATTAAAGTGTAAAATGTAGTAAATATTTGAAATATTAATCTGCATCTAAAACAAAGTGACAATGTATACATATACGTATTGAAAATCTAGCAAAAATATCTTGAATTCGCCGAAGAAACTGTTCTCAATATGCGGTGCAGCCGCCACCGACTGCAAGCTTCATAAAAAGTAAATCTAAAGTCGAATTAAAGTGGCATCTTATCAAAAGCTAGCTGGAAAATAAATCTGTTAATAAAACTTTAAACTAAAGCTACAGCGACGCCATTCCCACGGTATTAATTTATCACGAAGCGCACGTTGAAACGGAGAATATAGTATTCCGCGCGGAAGTATAATCACGCTCGCGAAATTCGTATCTAACAAGCATTGGATTTCAAATAACAAACGGGGCAAAGGCAACGCGTGTCTATCGCGCGTTTGGCCACGTTGTTCGCGCTCCATCGGCGCGGCTTTGTTTGCACGTGAAAACAAACGAACCCGGTAGATTTATAATCATCTTCTCGTTCCTCGAGCAGGTAGCTTTCGCATCTGCAGATTTCAATTGCGTGTACGCAAACAATGCGTGTGTCCTTTCGCTCGAAACACGGTTTCGGTCAACACCGGGTAAATATAAATTCCATAGGACACACGGAGCTTTGTCAACGGAACGTGAGCGCGGAAAAAAAGCGTTGTCACGCGTGCTCGCCAACTTTCACGCCCTCGTATCCTCGATCTACCTCCTCATTGTAAACAGCTGGGGCCCGGAAGTGACGTTATCCATCGATCCGGACGAGAGATGCGACGTAGTTTGCTATTTTGTAGCACTGTTGCGATTTGTCAGCTTTACATTACTAATAGAGGGATCATTATACTTGGTAATCCACATTAGAGGAGCCACCGAAACTGCGTGAAATATTCGCAAAGACAGCGGCAACGGAATATTGTGAGAGTGAGGATTCATGTTGACGACGAATGATAGAGAATTAATAGAAGTGGTACGAGTCAACGATAATATTGGCGAATTATTAGGTCGATGCATATGAAGTGAAGATCACAGCGAAAAATCATGATAAATCACATGTTTTGTTTTCATCTTTCAAATTCTCGAATATCTTGAGAAGATATTGATTTCAAAGTATCAGTAATTATCCCTTTGATATCAGGTATGTTATTTTTATCGGAAAATCACTGCAAATCGCGTATATTCGAGTTACTAGGGAAACTATTCAAGTTGGAGATGACCACTGATTCGTTGATATTGTCATTACTTGTTTCTTAAAATTGCTTCTAAACTGATACAGCGAAGAGATTTGAAGCAGGTACCAATTACGCTTGTGTCAGATTCGTAACAAACTGGAACGAGATTCGAACAAGATATCAGCACGAATCCCAATAACTTCGGAAATACTGTCTACAAAACTCACAAAAATTTAAGTTAACGTGTGAGGGAAGTGTAAATCATCGAAAATTATCAGAAATACATTCGACAATTCTGAAACTGTTTTATTTGAATTCGTACGAGTAGCCATTAACTACAATTTCTTTCTATTTAAACAAACCAAGCTGAAAATGATTATGTATTTAGATTACAGATGGTGTTATGGATCTGTAATTAGCTTTGTAATATAACGGAGTTATTTTACAATTTTCGTCTTCTTTTTTGATTCTCAAAAAGGCCAATAAATGTACAACGCTTCTTGGATTACTATTACTACATTTATTAGAGTAGATTTCAATCGTCATAGAATTCTTATATTTATAACATGTGTTTTAAAAGAAACACGAAATAAATACATTGTAACAAAGAATTATAAAAATTCTTTAATTGTTAAAGATCATTATCATTCGAACAGATGTACAAACAAATTAAGTTTCAGTAATAAAATCGATATATTACGTTACTGTACATATCACACGAAATGAATAAAGATTACTGAATTATACTCCTACAAAACGATCTTCATCGAATACGACGAAGTTTCGATTTAAGTAAGAATTGTTAGAATCTATTAAACCGTGTTCTTGCAAACAACGATCAAGAAGAGATAACGAAACAAGTGGCTAATTAATTAAGGAAATTATCGTCTCTATCAGTCGCTTAGTCTTCTTCGAGGTGAAATTCCGTAAATGCTAGCAGGATCGCATAACTCCATGGAACGATTGAAATTGAAGAGAGAAATCCCAACTGGCATATTCTTCAGAGGAATGGGAACGTCTTCGTTGATTTATGCGTGTCCATTAAGAATTCTCGCTAGATAGACCGTACTTAAAATTAGTATTAGCGGAGAGATTCTAAATTCTCATCCGATAGAAATATTTCATCGAGTCGCGAAGCGTAGTCCGCTAATTAGAAAGAAGGATTACAATCCCTTGGATCGCAACGCTTTGCAAGTTGATCGAGTATACACGATTAAACAATCGTTTAATTTTATTTGAACGAAACGAATAATTATAATTCCTACATAACCGGCTACGAGAATTTAATATCAAGAGCTACGAATAATCGATGAAATCGTGCGATGGAAACGTACAAGGCAAAATTTAACATTTGAAAACTGTTACATATGTATTACAAGTGGCCTGTTACGTGTAGCGTTTGTAATACGGACGTTATATCTCTGTGGCATTAAATAAAGTGTTTCATTAGGTTTTGCGATTCCAATCGCTACACGATAATTGATAAAAAGATATTCATAAAAATTACGTGTATATATAATGTTGGCAGGATATTGGAAGGCCATAGATGAAAAACGTTCCTTCTTCAGACGAGTAATTTTGAAATTCGATATGGTGTTAAAAAGTTACACATCACCATCACATTAATTTTGGAATAAAACATGTACATTTATCGCCCTTTCTATTATTTGAAAAATATTAATGACATATTGATGGTATGTTAATAACACGTTATACAAGCTAATGTTATTTAAGCTAAACTAACATAATAATTAAACAAGTATTATTTGTTTCTTTGCGGGCTAGCTACTTATTTTCAAAGGGTTTACATCTTTCAGTTTATCACATAACTTTCTTCTTCAATCATAGTTAAATCAATTAGATAACATATCAGAATACTTCTTAAAAGTCACCATAAGTGGTACGAAAGTTAAAAAATGCAGCAATGTTTAAACAAAATTTTAACTAATACAAGACTTATTACCTGCATTTATTAAATCAGTAAAAATCAAATATTTTTCATGGTGTGAAAAATAAATTTCACTATCTGTAACCGCATGAAAATGAGTTAGCCGTATGATATTTACTCGCGTAAGTATCGTTTCGTTCTATCAATACGATATCTAGGTATTGAACCGATTGATACTGTGCTCTGACTAAATATTGCCGTAGCAAACACACAACGTGCCTTTCTGTTAATTATACAGAGTCGTCTATAGAAGTCCATAGAAGCGATCCTCTAACCATTCGGAATGGGTTCACTTCGCGGCTAAATGCCTTGATGCTCCCAAAGAAGAAGAGGTACTACATGACCACAAGTGCACTACACTTCAAGCTGGTGGATGTAAGCGAAGGTAGGGACGGATGGAAACATCACTCGTGCTAAATTGAAGAAAGATGGGAAGCTCCTAACGAACAGGCTCGAAGCAAGGCATGAAGTGTGGCACACTTGTACGCGCAATCAAGGGAGGACTTTGTGGCAGGATACGGTGAACTGCATCCGGAGTATGTGCGTACAAATGAAGGCCAGAAATTCAAGGGATAATTTCGTCCCTATGTCCCTTCGACAACCGTCGGCTGTGTGCAACAGGATCATAGAACCAACTGACGCTGTTTTAGTAGACGTTTATCATTTGCGAATTCTGGCTCTATAAACTGGTGGCTAACTTTTGAAATAAACACTGGGGAAAGTGAAATGTGTAAATTATAGAATAAAGCGAATCTTTTAGTTTGTGTAATGAAAGTGTACATAAGAAAGCGTGAGTTTAAACGGAAGAAGGATTATATAGTTACGAAAACTCTCATTCTTAGAATTTGCCAACGGATGTGATCAAATATTTTACGTAGATTGGTATATACGAAAAATCATTTGCAGAAATACAATTTTTAACACATTGTTGTTTCTTTAAAACATTGTATATTTCACCAGAATAATTTACGTATTATTTTTAATGCATTTCTTTACAATAATTGATTAACTGCATTGATCCAAATCTAGTTATAGAATATAATTTATTCATTGAGGAATTATCTACATCATAAAAAAATGAAAGAACTATTGATTGTTGGATAAGTAATAAATTATATTCAATAACAAATACAATATATTTTGTAGAATTTGTTATATCGTAGAGAATAATAATGACACTCTTTTATAAACATTTATCATTATAAAGTGGTGGTACACGTAGCCTTTAAGAATTGTACGTCTGTGTGGCATAAGTAATGAGTATAAGTGGAGCAACGGAAGTAGAAAGCAGCAATTTAATCAAAAGGGATTTAGGAAAGAAGGGAAATGTTAATACTACTCGCAAGGGCTCTGATAATTGCTGCAGTAGATTATTATTATTATCATCTAATTTATAGTTGTTACAATTTTATATTGGACATAGAATTATTTGTCTCCCATTGAAACGCGGTAGCGTAAAAATTATTACATTAACTGAAAATCGCAACAAATGGATAACTGTGATAATTGGAAAGGTGTGAAATTATTCTTCTCAATTATATTTGATAAATGGTATAATATATAGTACCGTGATGAACTTCTAGAGGAAGTATCTTCAGAAATAACTTTATTAATTTTTGAAAACTGACAATTACAAGACTGATTAAACAAAAATATAAACGTAGTTGTTGCAAATGTTATAAATAAGCGATACAAATGTTATGAAGGATTTACATCTACAAAAACAAAAATCCTAAAGAATTAAGTTTCAAATCGTTCATATTCATAACATAGAAATCATTATTCTTGAAAGGCAAAATATAGTGAATTCGATATATCCTATACGTCATAAGTATGAGTGAAAGCTTACTGTGTTCGTTATGCCCACGTGCTGGTTGTTCATTAAAGAATTATAAGGATCATTTTCTAGTGTTCCGTGGCCGCAATCCAAGCAGGCACGCCCCATATGGGATTTATTAGAATTAGAAATCTGATGCTCTACGTGTGGCTGCACGTTGTATATTAACATTAACGACCTAGAAGCTACGAGAGCCATTTGTACGCGAGCCAGTGAATTACGTAGAACGTGAGAGGCTTCCGGACGCGAATTATTAGTCTCATTATTACCCAGTTTCACCAGTGTAGGACAACATCTACACCGATCAAACGATTCTTTAAAAAAGAAAAATACATTATAATTACGTAAACCATAGTCTTTGTTATATGAGTATTGAACAACAATTTGGCAATACTATCGATAATTTTTCCATAAACATGTTTAAAGTATCTTTTTCTTCTTCTTTTTTTTTTTTTTTTTTTATTAAGAGCATTTGAAACTACAATATTTGTATCGACAAAAAGCACATAACTAAATTCGAATACGATATCTGTGTAAACAAAGAGTACATACATTTTTTCAACAATGTTTCAGATATCTAGATTGCAAGTTTCTAAAGAGTTACAATAATGAATATAATATATGAATAAACCAATAGATTTGACTAGATAATTAAAATTATTATATTTAGAGGCAAGTAAAGTTCATTTCTTTGGAATTGCTTAATCAACTTGAAATGGATATATGTTAAATAAAATAGTAATAAATGAGATTGAGAATATTGAAACTTGCATTATTTATTGTTCCATTGGTTTTGTAAAAATTGATTGAAAATTTTCATCGTTCAGCTATTGGATGTAATTTATTGGGAAGAAATTGAGATCACATTAAACGATTAGTAAATTATGATGTAATGTTCGATAATGGACTGAAATTTGAATCCTTTCATCAGTACGGTTTATTCTTCTCTTTTTTGTGAAAAGGAAAGGAATATTTATTTGGAATGACAGGAGTTGTTTTCCAAAATGTTCAACCGTAAATACCATACGTGTACTCAATAATTAAGACCGATGGTGGCTGTATAGAACGTAAATAATGCTCGTAGAGTGTCTGTAAATATAATCTAAATCTGAAAATATATATTTTTAGTTTTATCGAAACTCCATACTTGTAAATTATCTGCACATTATCGTATTTGTAGATTTACGTTGCATTATGCAAATCACTTTCCATTGAATTGGATGAAATAACCGGATATCCGATGAAAAGCGCTTTTACCATCATAATGCAAGATGACTATGCCCAAAGCAACGAATGAATAATGTTTTAACGAATTTTTCCCATATTTTAGCTTTCTCGTGTTTAAATAAACTGACTATGGATGTTAAAAAATAGACTTGAAATATAAGACTTTATATCGTTGGACCATTTCGTTATTCGTTTAATATCTATTTTTTAATATGCATTTGACTATAGTGTTTCAGCATATGAATATGTATATTACACTGATAGTTATAATTTTATAAACGTGAATACTTCATGAACGTGGCAATATCTATAAAAAATGTAAAATCTAAATTTAACATAGATTATCCAATCCTTCTAATCGATTCATTCTAAAAAAAAGAGGAATCTTGTATTAAAAGAATCCATTTTAACTACTATTTATAGAAATGGAGTGTCACAAACAAAAAAAAGGAGGTATCTTGCCGCGAACTATAATTTACCATAGCTAAAGCAAAAGTTTATCAATTCCTTTAGTCGAAAAAAAATCTTACACAAGAAGAATATATTTCACAATTTGTTGCTTATTTAAATAATCCTCTTTCAATAATCTTCCGTATAAATCTAAATCATACTATCTTCCTACAATAACTAACCAAGTACAAAATTTCAGAAACCAAACATGTACCCTACCGCAAACAGTAACAAACGTAGAACTTTATCGAGTCCCGCCTCAGTTCTCTTAAATACCAGGATACGTATATGAAGGAAACATCGTCGCAAACATAGTGAAGAAATTGGAATAGCAATTCGCGGATTGATAATTGAAATAATCAGCGAGACGACGAGAACGTTCTCGATTAATTTGATAGATAATACGCGCACGACTACGTTCGTCGTCTTCGATGTCAGCTAAGGAAAGTTGTCGCGGACAACAGAGCTTCCACGTCGAACAATTCTGTCATTCTCTTCCAGATGGTACCTAGGAATGTTCCTACGCGCGTCATTCAGCCATTTCGTATCAGAAAGAGAGAACAGACACGATTCACCAGGGAATTATCGGTACTTGATTGCGCTTAATCCGCAAAGTTTTCTCGTTTGACTTTGCTTCCATCTAAGACCCATGTCACCAGGATTTTCAACGTGCACGATTTCCTGTCAAAATCCACTAAACGAAAAATGTCCGGCCAGCAAAGGGGAAAAATTCATATCAAACGCGAAAAAGCCGGCGAGGTGATTCTCTCGCTAACGACGTTCGTTTGGTGGAATGTGTTTGCACACTTGTTACACCCCGTCTTCTCCTTTTGCTTCTCTTCTACCTTCTTCGTGCCTTCCTTTTTATTCTTCTACCTTCGTGGGTTTCTCCGCTTCCTTTTCTGATTTCTCGCTTAATTTTCTTGACTTTCCTTGCTCTTTCTTACGCATCGTTCCGTATAAACTACATATTCCAACGCGTAGAGCGCACCATGTTGATGGATTCAATATTTGAAGGAAATAAATTATGGATATATTACGCTCGAAGCAATTATATACTTCTTAGTTCTTGGTTTTGTCAAGATTTGAAGATTTCTGCTCTTTCAAATTCACAGGGAGTTTTGAGATCACGATTGATCTGAATACAAAATTGCCGAAGTTATAGACGTAACGTATATTTGCTAAACGTGTGAAGGAGTGTGTCGAAAAGTAAGATCATAATTTTATTTCTTCATTTTCGTAATGAAGCCAGTTTCTAAAAACAATACCAATAAAACTTCAACCTTTAACAAAAGCACGTAAAATCATAATGTTCTTGAGATACGTAATATTCTAGATATTTTTTCACAAAATAGCTTTTTGAATATTTACAGTTTGTTCAATACTAGTTAAAAATATTTAGATTGCATCTAATCTGTTATAACTATCATTTGTAATTAGTGAATCGGATCGAAATCAAATTAGTTAACCAAAAATCAATCGAGAATTATTTGAAATTTGATAAACAATATTAGATGCATTTATCCTATATAATTGGGTAATATTTTCATTATGTTTGTTATAATTCATCTGTTATTCTCCCTTTCTTATAATACAAAGATAGAGTACTACTTTCACCTTTTACAAAATATTTATATTTCATTTTTAGTATTAGCATCATTTTGAAAATGTAAATTCGAAACACTAGGATTCTGTCTCGAAATCGTCTTAACAGCTCTACTAAATTAATTCCATTATGTTTCACAATTTTGGGTGCATTCCATGACATCTAGTTCTGCGTAGCGAAACTTGCTTTCCTCTCTTTTACCGCTTCCTTCCACACACACATACACACACATTCGCCTCTGTTTCTCACCCTCTCGATTCATAACGCATGTATATGACTGAAACTAATTTTAAGCACAGACGCAATGCTTCTTGCGATGTAATTTCTACAGTTTAAGTCCTTCAAGTGCGATATTTATAGATAGTATGCACCGCGTGCAAAATTTAAAGCAATCTGCATTATTATCATAGCTTCAGAAACTTGAATTTCCTTCGTTAAAAACATTCCACGATGTTTCTCGTCATTCTTAGAATAAATGTGAACTGTAACTTACTTACATTCTAAATATTTCATTACTTTACTCGTTTTACAATTTTAATATCAGAAAATTAATATATTCTGTAATATCTTCGGATAAAAACATGTATATGGTAACCTTTAATATTTTTTTAATAACATGCTAATGTTTTTATTAATGTTTTAATTAATGTTTAATGTTTTTTAAATTTTTCCAATAAGTAATTATTATTTATTTCGTCTAGATTATGCTATTAATTCATGAAAAGCAAAAATCTCTTTATATAACCTTTTAACACGTTTCTGACCAGCGATGAATTACATATATCTCAATTTATACAAATAATAAAATATAAAAACCTGTAAATTATCATCCTTTATTGTGTTAAACAGCGATTGTCACATTACGTCTCAGTAAAGTTAACAAAATATTGAATCAATATTTTTATTCGATTATACAATCAATAGCACGGTATAATTTTTCCATGAAAAAGCTGTTCATTAACGTGTTAAATTTTGACATACACAAACAGCTTAAGAAATATTCATCTAATAATAATTAGTGCTGAATTTAAATTCATATTGTTGAACTCCTTTGTTATATTCTCTTTAATCCATTATCAAAATATCTTTCTGTAACTTTTCATCATAACTCCTGATGTTTTAAATCGTCTGTTAATATCAAAATCGTACATTAATTAAGAACATTTCGCACTCTGAAAATTTGTATGATCCCATCCACCAGTAGTTTCAGTACTCTTTCACAACGAAGCATTCGAAAATTAAGAACTTTATTTTCTTTTTCAAAAAGAAAAACACTATGAATATCTGAAAATTTATTTACCTAATAATCTTCTTGTCTTTCACGATTATCAAAAACACTGAAAGAAACAATTTCTATATTATTAAATTTATTTATACAACAACCTTTTTCTTTGTTTCTTGTTTCAGTTTTCACGTTATTAGGATGTCGTAGTAGCTTTCTTTTCTTTCTCAATTGTTATTGGTAAAAACACTACAAGAAACCGTTCCTTCATTACCAATATATAATTATACCAATGATAGTGAAACACAAAAAGGTTAATATCCTGGAGAGTGGGCTGCATAAAATTTCCGGTAACGCGCTTAAGGGCGATCGTACTTTTTACAATCCGTTCGACAAATATCTGAAATCTTCTTTACACGATGGGAAGAACGAGGCGTCTGTAACATCGGCAAGTGTCTCCCGTAAGTAGTAAAGACACGAAAGAGACAGGCACGTGGAAGCCAGGACGCATGCGTGTCGTGTTGCTCCTGCAGGACTTTGCACGACAAGTCAGTCTGCATCTGGACTCCGGCTCGCGTACATTTTCCGGCTGTGCATGTGAGTGACTTGAAACGAACAGAATCCTGGAGGACACCAATTATGAGGGTAACTACGCGTTATCTGGTCTTATGGAGCTCATTGATCATTGTTGCAGCGACTCATCGATCAGAAGGTGAGTGTTCGATCGTCTGACTAAAATTCTCCAATTCTACTTTGAGATCTTGCAAGTAAGTTCATTGTTAAAAATTTTGATTTGAAATCTTCTTTTCTAAACATCAACGGTGAAATAAAACTAACGAATCTGGTCATTTGGATATTTTCGGTATTTTGAAACAGTGGTAGGTTGAACGTTACATAATTCCGCGATGACGCGTGGTATTTATACGAGAATCTCTTGTTTGGAGTATTAATGAGAAAACGGGTAAACAATGCAAGAACTTGGAGAAACGGATTAAGGAATAAAGGATACTTGCTGTATGCGTGTTGCTTGCACGCTATTCATTACGATTATGTAAATCCCGCGTCGCACAGTGTGCTGCTTTGGTAACCCCTTTTCGTAGAAAAGGATGTTGCAATTAATTTTCTTCGCTGAAAGTGTCGTAAATGGTCGCTCGGAATTATTTGATTCGTCTTGTTAGTGGCTGTAATCGCGTGAATGATGAACGTGGTTCCCGTAATCGACTATTTATTTTGCTCTTTTAAATCATGAATTAAATCCCGTCGTAGAAATATTATTCGGGTAATCAGAGCGTTTCAATGTGCAAATTATAATATTTCTTCCGTTGTAAATATATATTTTGGGATTGAAAAATATTTGAACATAAAAATATTGACAGAAAGTTATGGAATTTGTCAAATTACTCTTGGAAAAGTTTTATGTTACGTTCTTTAATTTAAGTTCTACGAAAACACCGAAGGAAACTATATATTTTATAATAATACAATGTTCATGTTTTATAGTGTACCGTTTCATTTTATTAGTGACGAAAATTGTCCGTCCTTTTATGAAAATATCGCATTGAAATTATGATTTAAGTGAGGAATTATTTAATGCATATTGAGGGGCGGAAAAGTTCCCTCTGAATCTTTCACGTGGCCATTTGAAACTTCAAGTCAAAGCAAACTTTGACGTGAACTTTTTGCGAAGAACTTTCCACGAGGGGTCGTTCTAAATAACAACAAATATACCAGGAACTATGAGCAGCTCGTATACGATGAATAATCATCTTGGATGTTTTGAAAAAATATTTAATTACATTAAAATGCTAAGAAGTGACAATTCTAATAACATTATAATATAAAGTATTAAATGTAACATCTGGTACAAGCTGAAGATTATTCTGTGGCCTTATTTCACTATAAATCACATATGCCTTATGATGTAAAATAAAAAATAAAGTAAAATTTGTTAAAGCTTTTCAATGAATGTGTAACGCATAAATAAATAGATGTTTTAATACATACGATTAGTAACGTACACGTGAAAAATTTTTAATAAATAGGAACTTACTAAATTTAGATGAAAAATGACAATGAGGGCATTACTCCATATGACGAATCGATCCAAATATTTTTCGAAAAACAACGATCGTATATTTTCACTCACGTACATTTTTTCGACTAAAGAATTTTATACGAATGTAGATTAATTTCATGAACAGAATTCTGTCTAAACATAAAATATTGTTTTATTCTCGTATTCAAAAAGATTGAAAACCATTTTCTTTGTCGTTTTAAAATACATCGCTCAATTTAACCATAAAAATTTACACTTTTATGTGACACAGGTTTCACGTTTTGTTACGGATGAAAAAATAATGAACAGTAGGTTACGAATAATTTTATTTTTATTCGACTATAATATAATGGATAATTATTCACGTTTAACGTAGACAAGCGAATGTAACAACTTTGCGTTCCATTTTGTTTGCTTGTTCGTTTAAAGATAAACTATAAATTAAGTCAGTAATACATGTATAACACAGCACATTATACAAAAAAAACCTTCTCTGTATACCTATATCGAGGTAGTACTTCTTACTTAAGGCGATGTAAACCTTTCTTGGTTCACAGCCAGAACGATATTTTTTGGTAGACGAATAGCTTCGATTAAAGTTACAAATAACCTCTGTATATTCCACTCTTTTCTACTGTAACGTTTTATATGCATAGAAACACTGCAATATCATTAAACAGCATAATTAGTATAGTAGTTTCATCCACGGATTGCTCGTATACCTGATATTCTGGGTCATGTTCTGGGTTCGTCAGTGCAATCATTACATGTATGACCATTTTATACAAAACTGTATTATAATAGCTCTACATACATAAATCTACGCATATAACATACTGAAGCTTGTATTATTGTACGAACAATAACACTGATTTGAGCGCAACTAATTATAATAGCTGACTTAGCTAGAACTAGACACATTAGCTATATTATCATATGATAGCATTACGGATATATTTTCGTAAAAAATTTCGCCTGATCCTAAATCTTGGTAATTCAAACTTGCCACTATTCTTCTGCGTATATTACAATGAATGTTTTTCTTTTCTTTTCGTTTCGTTCAGGCAATTTTAATCTCCACGAGGAGATTATTTTTCGGTACAATATACATTCTTTGTTAGAAAATACAGCATGAATTACAGACACACTGTTTGCTTCTATTGTTAGGTTACAGTTTTCTAAAAATGAATAAACGAAATCACAAATTGCTACTATAGCTTTTCAACTGAACGTTAATGTAAGAAGGAAAGAAAATATAAGAATTTGTAAAATATAATATAATATTTTTAAATGTACGCAATATAATTTAATTTAGTATAACGAATCACTACTGATACTATACGAAAGAAATATTGGCGTAAAGAAAAAAAAGCTAGCATGATTTACACAAATCAGGAACTACACGAGAAATTGCAAAATGATTGTTGTTTAAATATATAATATAATCTAACATAAATAATAATAATACATATAATTTTAAATATAATAATGAAAATAACACTCGAAGTGTTACACAGTTTTCTTTTGTGATGATAGAAAGTCCTTAAAGATAATTTATTCAAACAATTGCAATGGTCCCTTTAGTATAATAATAACTTGATACACGGTGTATTTCATTTTAGGGATGGGTGGGATCTTGAAGGGGAATAAAGGGGGAAAATTTTCTAACGAGATAGGAATGTAGAATACAGGGAGGGAAAACATTCACGAGAAGTCAGTCTATAACTTTGTCCCACAATGGAAGTAGGACTTTCTGCGCCGTTGAACGGAAAGGATCTCCTAAAATTGCTATGAATGACGAATAGAATAACGCCATGGGGATTACATGCCTCTAGACATCCGTATTATTAATATTAAAAATTTCGTTTCTTATTTGCGACGCTGAGGTTTCAAATAATAATTATCAATTAATGATCACGCATCTCCGTTATTAAAAAAATATTTAATCAATATATAGGAACTACTCTTGAGTCTTTCAAAGCTATAATTTTCTAAATATGCGGATACTTAAAATTAAACACAGGAATTTCGACAAAAATTTATTGCTGTACTTGTTTATTTTATATTTTAGATGCTATATAGAAAATAAACGTAATTTTTTATTTACAATTTTAGACTTTTTATTTATAACATTAAGGTTCGTTTTCTCCTCTTAAAATTGATCTTGAGCTGTTACTTTATTTTCTTGTCTTGAAATTGTTAGCAGAGAAAAATTTAGGGCTCTGCCTGGTTAGGGCTACATTGTTCTTCGAAATTGGCCGTGATTTCTCTCCGGGGTAGCAACCCTCTGGAGAGTCAATGATTTGTGGTAGACAAACCCACCAGTGATTGACCGTAGCAGTGGTGCTGTCAAAATGAGCAAGAATTCAAAACGTAGTCAGCTTCGTATGTATGTCATTTGTACACATATGACAAGATAAATTAAGTGCGAAATTTAATAATTTTGTGAGAATAAATTTGCGTTTAATGTTTCACCGCGATATCTGAGTCAATTTATTCTATCGTAAAAGTACCCTAATTAGAAATATCCGTTAATCGAATATTTCATTATCCAAACAATTTATAATTAATTTTCACGATTATCCACTCGTGATCTTCGATTAAAGTATAATATAAAATATTACGAGTTCAAAAAAATTCAATTGAATTAAACTCAGTTTTTAATGTTATTTACTAATTTATTTAATCCTTAAAAATGAAAGAAATTAAGTGAAGGATTTCCTATCTTTTCTTATCTTATACATAAAGCAAAGTTATTTGTTTCACCGTTATTTAATGAGTAAATAATTAAAACATTATACACTAACAATAAATAATCAAAAAATTCGCGGTCGACTGAGATATAGAGAATATATTTTATGATAATAATTTTTAATATCTGAACAACATTTAATATTCAAATAAACTGGAACATTTAAAATGTTTAAAATCGATCCTCAGGCAATTGATTACATGTGCTTGAAAATATTATGCAACCAACTGCTGTCAAAAATAAAAATTCGGATTTTTTGGTGTCCGTGAAACTTCTGGCTTGCATGCAGTGATTTTAAAAAATATATTTTCCAGCATGCTCGCGATCATAACAGTTTGCATCGGAACGGCGAGCAATTATACGAATGCTCGTACTTTTGGAAACATCATTGTCGAGCATCGCGAATTATTATGTGGGTCGCGTTCGTTTGTTTTCGCCGTAACGTTCCAGCATCACCGATGAGAGGGAGGGGGAGGACATTTTCAAAGGAGCGTGAAAAAACAAAGTGCAATCTGTACTGGCGCCGTTGGAGCCGTACATTGAAATTCACTGGTCCAAATTCACCGGGCAGCCAAACTTTTAAATTAAAAGCCTCACTAAAATTTGTCCTAATCCTGTTTAAATACAACGCAGCCAAGAGATTTGCATAGATTAACATCCGCGTTCTCCTATACGAGCCTTTGGAAACTTTCGATAAAATATCGTTAACGACCGCGGGAGGAACCGCGTTAATTTGCTCATCACTAAAATCATTCCCCTAAATTATCACTATTCTTCCTGAATGAAACGAAATAAGGTGGCCACGTATATTGTGTCCTTGTTACAGAATTGATACAACATGAATGACGTGTTTTTCGGATTGCAGTTGTCGCTGTAACTTTGCAAGTATTAATCAAGAACCGAAAATTCACACAATTTGAAATCTCTTTGTGTTCATTTGAAGTGTCTC
The DNA here is from genome assembly GCF_011952255.1 of Bombus vosnesenskii. Lineage (NCBI taxonomy): Eukaryota > Metazoa > Arthropoda > Insecta > Hymenoptera > Apidae > Bombus > Bombus vosnesenskii. Next base: position 2,775,740 of record NW_022882923.1, read on the forward strand.
TTCAGATATCTATGTTCATCATCATTGGTGAAGTCACTTAATTTCAACATGGGCGAACATGGATTTAAATATCAATAACTTGATTTTGGATAAAATGGCTTCAAGTAAAATAATTTCAAGTATAAACCAGCTCATATAAAATGTAAAATACTTTAATAAAATAGTGTATTATTATATTCAAAGGTATTTCATTGCGTTCTGTGATGTCATTGAGTTGTATCACTTTTAAGAAAAGAATGTGATATGAGATAAAAATACACGTTATGTCTCACGTATTTCGTGTTACTGCAGTTCCATCCGGAAGGATCTACTCTCGAGAAGCGAGGATACAAACTTTCTGAAAACATAGCGGTACGCGGCAAAGATAATTTCATCGTTGAACTCATACCCTGATTAATTAATATTCAGCTTTTATCAATGGCCGAATGGAACTGAAAGAGAAGAATGTATGACTAAGTGGACGTCACGGGCATAAAGCGGCGGAAAGACGTAATTAAAATGGAATGCATAGGAACGTAATGCGTGGCATTCTTTTCTGCGAGAAAAATTCGTTTCTTCGCGATCAATTAAACCTCTTCTGTAAATAGTCGGTTTCGTTGATACATTTCTTATCAGTGTCAGCGTCGCTTCAGAATAATGATTTGTATTCTTGTCCTGAAAATTTGAAAATGTGATTACGAAAGTATTCAAATACTCATAGACACCTCCTGTGGATATATTACGTGTGTTATACGAAACATTTTGAAATATCGATAATATGGTGGATAGTAAAGTTTGAAACAAATCTGAAAATGTACATGCAGACCACAAAATATTTAGTTTAACTCCATGTTATTCGGAAATTTTGTATTATAAATTTTTATCAATTCTATTGAGAATTTTTATCAAATAATGAAAGGTTTGAACAAATTCTGTTCTTACTTAAAAATCTTATCCAATCATACGATGCAAGATTAATATGTATACATTTTGTAAAGTTCACGAAGAAATCTTATTGACGTCAGTCAAATTCTTTTAAGAAAAAGCATTCTTAATATTCTTTTCAATACCTAAGGACGTTCAACTTCTAAGTTTAAGGCTGAAATTGAATTTAGCTTCTAACTTTCGATGAAAAGTCATTGAATTCTACTTCGCGAGACTCTCTAACGCCGAGAAAACTTCATCCAGAGAACTTTCCGGTTCTAATGTTTAGTAATGCACTAGAATTCTATTGTTGAACAGCTTTCAGTGTTGAACGAAACTTGATGATATTTTCGGAATTGTTAATTCTGAAATTAGTATATAGTATAGGATACAATATCTTTCCAGAGCAATTTTATGAATTAGTTACGGTTAGAAAGAATAAATGTCTCCTTAATTTAAAGAAAATGTAGATGTCGTATATAAAAGTTTGTATTGTATTTTCGGTTTCGTTCTTTCATAACATAATCATCCCCTACTACGGCTAGGTACTAGCATGAACTAAAATTACATGTACTACTTTTAACCAATACTACTAAGTCATCTCTTTTATATCAAGTGCGTTATAATAATATTTCACTTCTGCTCGTTTCAAACCTGCAGTACCCAGTATCTGTCTTATAATATATGAAAGCCACAGGGGAAAGACAAGATAAGTCACATTTCCTAGCTTTTGTAGGAGAGCAATTTTAAAATTCAATACACCGTTAACCAATTTCGATATTACCATCTTGAAATCATATACGAGATTCTATCACCTTCTCATAGATTTTAAAAATATCTTTTATCCTGTAATTAGCTGTATTATTTATTACTCATTTTTGTATAAATCTTCGTCAAGTTACCAATCTTTAGCTCTTACCTGGTTTCGACATGGAAGATTACAATGGATGATCACATGGATTTCTTTATTTCATTTTATTTCAGAAAATATTAACAATATATAACACGAATTGAAATTAAAGTTTTTATTGTAATTGTGAATGAAATAACTTAATTCAAATCTGAGTTGAGTCAAGGGGTTGTATATTGATTGTAAGTATGACTCAACGGCACCAGGAGAAGGTTAAAAGGCTTATATCAAGGAACCTAACAGGTCGTTCCCATTTTCAGCTGGATCATTTTAAAACAGTCAAAACATATTAAAATTAATCAAAAAATCAAAATTAAAAAATTCTCAAGGGAAGACTTGTCATTAAACTACGAATCTTTAAAGAAGTTCATTGTTTTACGAAGAAAACCAAATAAGGGAATGGAGATTTAAAATTTTCATAAATGCATGAATATTCTAATTATCATATTTCTTCCATACTCACTTGACGTAAAATAAATCTTCGTATTCACTGACTGATATCAATCAAACCAATCGCCGTAATACGGATCTGAAATTTTTCACGTATCCCTGTGATTCCCTTCGCTTTTCATTCGTGACACTTTTTCCGTCCGTTGCGCATCAACAGTTAAGCAAAATCAAGATTAAAAAGAATGCTAACATGTCGCAACCTAATTCCGAAACAATAATACGAAAGACGCGGAGCGGAGAAACAATAAAACGTGCAGAGACATGGCACTAGAGGAGGCCAGTCAGCGGCAGTTTCAAACTTCATGTCACGGCCAGGTCCGCTAATTATTCGCGAGCACGCGAATGAGAGAAATTCCTTTCTCTTTCACTGTGAGTTGTAGGTGTATACAAACGTCCTAGGTGCACAGTGTTATACAACGCAGACCAATTTCCATTATACTACGCGCTTCTGTTATGCAAATGGAAACGCGTGTCGGGAGTGGTCGAATTCTTACACGATATTCGGAACAAAGTCTTTTTGAACAAAGCATAAGACTCGGCCATGCATGTTGACGAATACTAGAATAATATATATCGATGTTTCTATGAAACATCAGATCGTGAATTTGCCTCCATTCTTTGATAATTAAATTAGACAAGTTTTGACGTAAGCCAGATAATATTCTTCAGCAGGGGATGCTACGTGTTGCTTATGGTGATCGAATGAAAATAATTTTGTACATCATCGAGCAAAGATTTAATCAAATAATAATCTAACGTGATGTAAATATATTGAGTTGATTCGAAGGTATGGTTGCTGGATTTTGCTTGATTATTTATAACCTAAGCTCTCTTGCACAATTTAAATATTATTACATCTTTATTTGAGTAGTTTCAGATCGGAAATAAATGCAAAATGGAGGAGATAACTTCTACAGCGATTGAACAAATAACTACTGAATTCTGCTGGAAAAAAATCACATATAATAATAGATTGATTGAAGATTAATTAAAAACGTGCTAATAGCGTGTACAAAAAAGTAGGGTATTCGTTAACAGGGCTGATATATGAATAATTTATGAACATTGGACTTGTTTATGACTGATGGATAGAAAAATTTTACTCTTAATACTGCTATTAATAAGGTAATAATTTAAAGACTTGAATAATAAATTTCGTTCCTCTTTATTCGTCTTTTGTTCTTCACATCAAGTGTTACTTGAGAGAACTAAGAAAATCTAGGTCACTATTCAATGCAATTATATTACAATGATCATAAATATTCAGTAGAGAATTACTATTTGATGGAAGGAAATAATCGATTTCTCTTTTAAGAAGCCCCTCTATTTACGTTTGAAACAATTGTTATCTGTGATTTGACTGAAAAAGAATTAACAAATACAATTGGCATTTCAAATCATGTTCTTCGAACTGAGTCCCTTTTTTGATCGGGTCATTTAAATATTTCATGAACCCTTTTTACTCATTTCGCGCGGTATCTAATTGATTTATTTGAAATGTATATTTATTCTTCACTTCCTCGAAATTTCCTTCATAAAATTAATATTTGCATAATATTTTGGAATATTAAATGTTATAAAACATTTAAAAATGAGGAAATTAAGACACTATCGAGGATGCTAATTATGAGTTATGAATTGCGCCAAAATAATAATATAGTACAATTCAAATTCCTTCTGAAATGCTTTATTATTTGAGTATAGTTTAAGTATAAGTAATAAGTAAGTATAAAGTATAGTTTAAGAAGCTTACAATATTACAATATTACTTTTTGCAAAATAGCCACATTTTTTATTATATTCTGTCAAGTTAAAAAATGGATATTTAAATAGCTTCATAACTCTGAACAAATTGTATCACTTATTTGCCTAAAAACACCGTACGTTTAAACGAAAAAGCAGCGGCAACAGTTTGTGTCATATACAAAGTTAATAGGCAGAGAAAAAAAATGAAATGAAAATATTGGTCTGTTTCGTTCAATTGTTGGACCGATTGAAAACAGCACAATCCAATATAAAAATTCCTTGGTTAGAAATTTTGTTAGAGAAAGCTTCGTGGGTCAGTCGGTGTGTACTAGAACAAGGAAAATTCAATTAATTTTGCAAATTTCGACTGACGTATTTTATGATTCATGCGCTCACAAATATTTGCACGATATTCTATTACTTTTCTGGGATGCTGCAGCTGCACTTTTGCTTAAACCTCTCGAATAATTGTTTGCATGTGGCTAATACGCCGTAGAATATACGACTGACCAGAGTGCAAGTGCAGCTAAATCTCGTTCAAAGGTTCAACCATCGATTTACTTATCTTTCTTCCTCTCTATTTTACTTTCTCCTTCTGTATGTTTGTGTGTCTACGTAAATATAATTATATATAGTACCTTACGAAAGTGTTTCAACACTTACTATCGAAAATTTTCATGCGCATGTTATGTGGGTCATATATAAAATATTTGACATTTCATAACTCTATAACGAGACACAACTGTCATGATTATATTGGTCATATTCGAAGCTAATCTCAAAACGCGTATATAAGTTACAAGACATTTATTGATGTATAATTAGGCTATACTATACTCGATAAATAAGACAGATACAGGTGAGCATTCTACCTATGAATCCAAATTTGTTGGATATAAGAATTTCAACATTGTATCACTACAAGAAAGAAATCTGTTTTATTAGCGAATTTTACATGTTCCTCCTTAATTCTCTTTACCCAATTAAGAACACAATTTGTTCGAACATTTATTTTATAAAATTATTATTTGATAAAAAATCATAATAAAAACACGGACTTTTTGAACAATACATACTTGCACTAAATAGCTTGTAGCTTCTATCTACAGTTTCTCTATTTCAAAGTCTACCAATGTAATCATGATAGTCTAATATCATTATATTGCTGTGCAAATTCAAAAGGACATACCTGCTGCTTAAATCAAGTCATCGCGTCCACAAAACAAAAATAGTTTATCTACATGTATATTAAATAAAAAAGCTGTATTGGCATTGGAACTATAGATATAACAGTTTCTGTTTCGGAAGTCTGTGAAATCGATGCATGGTTGTTAAAATCGTTTTTCTTAAAACCAGCTTTTAGGCAAATAATACACTTATTTGAATCAAAACGAGAGTAGTAGAGTGGTAATGAAATTTCAAAACGTTCCATATAACACATATCAAAACATTCATGGATGGTGTGAAGGAATGTTCGAACTCTTTCACGTTCCGCTGTACGTGTATTGAAATAAACATTATACGAAAGCATAGGAAGGTTTCGTCGGATCTGTTACGATTGCATGGAAATTCGAGGTTATCCCAATTGAAAAACAATTTACTGTAACTGTTCCGGGGGCTTTGAAGCCGTGTCAGCTACAAGACTCGATGCTTCGATAAAAATTTCAGTTTCATCGATTCGTTGATCCGTTTAAATGCGATGAACGCTACCGCGCCGTTCGTTGGCTAGTTCGAAGCCGCTTAGAGATATAAAATACGGATCGCGCGAAATTGCCTAGAATTTGATTCATTCTCGTTAAGGTATCGAATGGTGTACCATCAGCCCTCCGTGTTTGGTTTATAATAAAAAGGTATAGGTTCGTTAGCTTTGATTTTACGTTATAGAGCGCGATATGAATCGCAATCCCTTTGAAAAGATTCAAGATAAAATGATTTGTACTCGTCATCGACAGTCTACATATGTATTGGGGTATATTTATAGAAATATAAAAATATATATAGCTTAAACACTTGGTTAGTCATTCCTGTGTTTTTATATAATTGTAAATATTGGATTGGAGAATGATGTGCAAGAGATTATAATTTAACGAGACCTGTAGATTATTTTATAGTTGTAAAATTCAAGACAGAATGCAATGTTTTACAGCAGAAACTTAAAATTGTCGTAAAACATGTAGCTTAATATTTTATGCGAATGTTCAAGGATATAAAACCTGCAGTGGTCAGAAAAAGTATTTGCACTTATCCTTATTTTCCAATAAAGCGACTTTTTATCAAATTTTATATACATTTCATTTTCATAGTATCAACGTTTTTCTAGTCACATGACAGTACTGCTAAATCATACTAAATTTATTATACTTGGTGCTAATTGCTAAAATAAGTAAGATAATATGCAAATATTTCTTGTAGCCTCCGTATATATAATAATATAGAAGAAGGGAATATTAATTACATATTCGCATAAAACTGAAATTTGAATAAAGATTATATAACATAACTTTGAAAGATTATAATATACTTGTAATATGCCGTACTACTTTACATTTCATATTTTATATACTTCTACATTTACGTTCTTTCCTATCCGTTCCTGCATATTTACACTCATCAGACATACATAAAATACAGTCGAGTAATTAACAAAAGACTAATTCAACCCAGAAAACTACGTCCTTGTAATTCCCCTAAAATACATATAATTTCCTTTCGGAGACTGCGGTGTAACCGCGTAAAAGAATAATGGCTAGCGTAGTCAATTTTCCATGAAAAACCTTAACGAACGTGCTACGTGCCGGGATACGGTTCATTTGTCGACGCCAACGATTTCCTGAATCGTTGCAATTATCACGGAGGACGATTTCGTGTCCGGTAGAATACGGTCAGAAGATAAATATTTCTACTTTCTGGTACAGAAAAGTAACGTAACGACGAACGTTTTCCGATGTCTGAGGAAACTTTCGTGGAAGAAAAAAGATGGTCAAGAGCTACGTGTAAGATTTCTCGATCGTTCGAAATCAACAGGCGACGAAGAAACGAAGCTTGATAAACTCCCTTAATAGACACGTACCACAGTGTATTCAACGAAAATCATTATCAGCGTGTATACTAGGGGCAAGTTTGATGCAATCGAACGATCGTTAAAGTTAAATTGGTTCGCTAATTAATTTCCACGCGGTTGCTCGTAGCCAATCGTTTTCTCGTTCCTCGTCGTTTCTCGTCTGGGCTTTTCGCGTTGTTTTTAACATCAGCTGTTAATCGCCGTTTTATAACGGCAATGAAGTGTTTATTGCGCGCCACGGGGACATCAGTGTCGACGAAAGTTGGTACGAACGGATGTCGCGGGACCAACCGGAGGCTACATACAGCGCTGTTCCACTCCTTTTTATCGCTCGCAGGGTTTAAGGTGAACCAGATACGAGCTTTCAGGTTAAAATTAATTTCCGCTCTTCGCGACAGATGTTTGATACGCATACCACCACTTTACGCGTTAACCGGGTCATCGCTTAATCAGAAATTTCTATAATCTAACGAAAGAGTTTCATAATTTGTATCGCAAAATAAAAATGTAATCAAGACAAATTAATTCAAAACAAGTCGATTTCCATTCTTTTATTGATGAATATGACATAAATTATTTCCAATAGAAATGAAATAGCGCATTGACTAATTAAAGACCGAGGTTGAGTCAACGCGTTGTAATTTTTCTTCAATCAATTTATGTTATCGGAATCGAAGAGAATTTGATTGACAAGTTAATGTATCTCCCCCGGTTAACAGCTTAAAACTGTCTCGACGTTACATTTGTCAAAGTGTATTTCAGTTACAAAATTACGTTCGAACTGCAATTAGCTTTCAAGAATTCTTTTCTAACTTTGAAGTGAAAGTTACAATATTTCGTTCTACAATAGTTGGAAAATACTTTTTTCTTTCTTTCTTCAAACTGACACAATAATATTCTTTTCGGCTGATAGGGTATGTATACCGTACATGTGCTGTATTGTATACAGCACACAACAATATCCTTTTCTTTCAAACATCATAGGTATAAACAATCAACCTGCAGTTTCCTGACATTTCTGTAAGTGTACCGAAACGTGTCTATCGACCCGCTGAAAGATTTGAATGGCCAGATCAACACGACCAGAATACAGAAGAGGAAAACTGCGTCAAAGAATCTATTCAATTTCACAATCAGCCGCTGAAAAGTGTAAAACGTCAGCTGCAAGCATTGTTTTGCACGCTCTAGAATATCGACACAGCCACAATCGCCCGCTTGATAGCGATCCCACTGAAGTTTAACCACAGGTGCGCATATGGGAATTTTTATGTTATTAGAAGTTTGTTGAATGATTTGAAATATTAACAAATCTCTTTACAAAGTAACTTATGAGAGAACATTTGTCAAAAATTAAATGGTGAATGTTACAAAGAGAATGTTGAAAAAGATTGGATATACGAAGATAAAAAGTTACTGTAACAATTTGATACAAAATTACATGGTCTAATAAGGATTGCGCATTTACGCTAATTAAGATTAATTATTTAATTATGATTTGAAATTTTACTTTCCTTTTTTCTGGTTTACTGTTTTGTATTCTTTTGAAATTTCCTTCATTATTTATATTTCACACTCGTGCATAGGCACCTTCACTGTTAATCAAATTAAAGATGAGTGAAATAATTAAGAAATAAATTATTATTGTATACAATGATATATAATGATCATACAAAATTACACACATTTATAATTGTAAAAATACTTTACGAATACATCATCGATGTTGACTCAATGCATTAAAATCTATTGTAGTATAATCTATTGTATAAGCGGAAAATACCCAAATAAGGACATTTACATTATCACCCAATTTAATTGGCCAATTTAGTCAGAATTAATCGGCATAAATTGATATAAATTAACGAGATTTATTTATCATAGCACAGGAAAGGTTGCAATATTTAAATACATGGAATATTTGGGAATTTCGTTAACTGAATTACGATCACAATAAACAAAACAAATATCAAATTATTGTTATAAATAATCATGTATATGCACGCGATGATCTTGTTGTGGTTTGCTTTTCACTGGCGAAATCATTCATATTACTGATAAATCCTTTATTTTGACATTGTAACCTCTGGATAATTACAATACTTTATCGTATGCTTTATACTTTCAACGTTATTATCAAAGCTTTATATTAATTTACAAAATAACGAAATCCAATCAAAATATGAATTTCATAAATATCATAGAAACATGCATTTCTCTCTCTTTGGCCGGAGTTCACTTAAATTTCTCGCGACTCTTATTTGTATGAAGAGAGATCTTAAGGATTCTAATTAAGAGGAGAGATCCTCGTTACTCCGAGATTTAAGTAACTCGGAGTTTTCTTTACAGTTGTTCTGATTCCTCGAAAAATTTCAATGTGTCTTTATTAGCCATCTTAAATCGTACGAATGTTTCTTTTGTTTATTAATAAAGTAGAAAAAGCTTGCACTTTCGTTGAACGATTAACGTAATTACATTTTACAATTAATTCGGCGAGTCCATAAATGAACATAACTCTCAGACAAAGGTTAAGTATAATTAAACATTTCGCTTAGAAACATAAAATGTATGTTACACTAGAGTAACACATCATAGTACCACGCCATAATATACCAAAACCGCCATAATATACCGCCACTTATATCAAAATACCATGAAAAATACAATTATCTCCAAAGAAAAACCTGGATGTCATATTGACGTAACAAATTATTATCATATTTTGTTAGTTCATCCATCTAAGGTTTCCCTTTTCATAGCGGAAATACAAGATAGATTATCCCTTCGCAGTAATTGAGGAGTCACGCATAATAACTCACACGCCCTACGACGTAGACACGAAGAGCTGAAAGGACGGGCTATCGGTAGCACCGGAACCGGATGCTCTTTGGTTAGTTTCTCGCTTTCTCCGTTTATAGCAGCGACCTATTGTTCTCTAAACGAAAGGCAACACACAAACACTACAAATGCTGGGTGAGTTCCAACATTGAAAGAATGTCTTAAACTTCGGCAATCAATGAAAAGAAGAATCGATTGAAAATATCAATGTCATCTTGGAATAAAGAAGCAGCAACAGAAAAAGAATTTAATACAATGTTTTTTTCGATTCTAAGAATATTTATGATTTTCATCTATATGTATCCTCGTATTATTTATTGATGATAAACAGCGATTAATAGTTAAAGCTATGAAAGAAAAATTACATCAACACCCATCAATACGTACATCAATATAAATGAATAATGAATTGTAAATTTAATCTTTGAGCGAGTGCTAATAACAAGGAATTAAATAATTTGTTCACGTAAATTACGATTTCCTTCGTATTTTGTATTTCACTTATAACGTATTTCTTACATCTATAGAACAAGCTAAAGAACGGCGAAAAAATGTTAAAAAAGAAAATTAAAAAATACGCTATAATGCGTCAATAATAAATTTGTTTTAATGCCTCCCAAATCAGAATGAATGGAAGTAATCAATTCTATACATATACATACAATTTATCGCTACGAGCATTTTATATACTATAAAATTTTGTACTCAAATCTAATCTACTAATCTAATTTCAACTCAACACGAACTTAACCCGGATGATCGTAGACTTAACATTTTAATCCCTTAACAGGCATTTAAGTGGAACCTAATACGTTGAACCAGTTCTAACCTAATATTCTAATCCAGTAGACAATTCCTAATTTAGATTTAATGTCTGTACTCAGGCACATTCCTCTTGACAATCTAATGTGTCTAATACGAATTTAGCGCTATATCCTGTTCAACCAAATCTGGTACGGACTCGGCACCTTAGCATAAACTCAACAGGAGTTTAACACCTTAACCTCGATATGTTCTGGTATAATGTGCACCCTGCTCTATCCTTACCTGTCTGTCATAGACTTAACACCTCAACCATGTATGATGTATTCTAACACCTGAAACTCAAATATGACGTAGCCTAACAATCTCACGTCTAACATTAGCCTAAACTTTGAACATTAGTCAAGTGACCATATCTATTTATCATAAATCGATGTTGTTATTTATCACAATTAATATAACATCGTTATCCAATTTCATTGTGATTTCAGTTATACATCATGCCAGGTTTGGTTGATGATGATATTGTGGAAAGTTTGCGCCTATATGAAAAAATAAATTGGAAATATTGAATAACATTTTTCCATGTGAATTTCCATTTAGGAGAAAATTCAATTTAGGATGTGGTTAGCTAGAAATTGTCTTGTGCAAAAATAAATGAAATTTTTTCTATGAGAGTTGATTTTGAAAATTTGCAACTCATTCCAATATAAATTACGTTGATCTTCCATCCATCTTCTACCTAGTATTTGTGTGATATTTAAGTAATCAATAATGTTTTGCAGTATTCAAAGATTTTATTATACCTTGACAAGTTGTTTTCTGGTTTATTGCATCATCAATTAAGTATAACACAACATAATAAAATTAACGAGAATAGCGATAAGCTGTAATACTTTTGTCACAAAATTCGTGGAACATACCATTCATGCTAATAAATAATAAATAATAAAGTACATTCCTCTTCGATAATTAACCAAATACATGTATTTTAATTAATTAAATTAATTTTTCTTAGAAATTAATTAAATACATGTATATTCTCCGAGTGATATCCTCTAAAATGAGAGCCAACAAAAATCGTTTCATCATAAATGGATCAATTATAACAATTGACTATGGACTTATATCGTCTTCAACAATTATAAACTTATAGTAGTTCACTCTCTTCAGCAGATTTGCCAATAGACAGATTATACATCACTATCTGTCGATAGATAGTGTAACAGAACAATCAATCACTGGATGCAATCGGTCGTAGCTAGAAGTTACCTCAATTATATAAACCTCTGAACTACTCTCAATTTATCACCAAACTAAACATCCTCACCGCAAGGAACCTCTTCTACAAAAATCACCGGTTAACTTATCACCAGTTGCTTCCTCTTTCAATAAACCATCTCGTTCTGGCTGAGCCTCATTGAGGTCTTAATTTTCTCCATTTAATCACTATCTGAAAATCAGACGCTATGCAGAACTGAAAAATGACGAGTGAATACTAAAAAAGGATATTCTAATAAGTTCATTGTAAATATAATTTTTCAATTTTCAAAATTCAAAATTAGAAATTCTTGTAAATCTCAAAATTAGAAATTCTTGTAAATCTCAAAATTAGAAATTCTTGTAAATCTCAAATAATGAGAGAAAATAATCGTTGAAAAAATATATCGAATGACATGTATCATATGTCATATATCATATGACATATGACATATATGGAAATTATCTGAATTAAAATATTCGATATGTGCCAACTTATATAGTAGTAGATGTGATCACTTCGATCAACAATACACAACATTGATGTAGACTTAATTCATTATGTTCTCATTCCCTTTGTCTTAATTAGGTCATCCTATAAGTAATTCAATCTTGAGTCTTCGTACACTAAATAAAAATAAAAAACTGTTTGTTGATAATTAATAATGCATCATCATCTATTAAGTTTTCTATTTCAATTTTATAAAACTCCGATATTAACCACTACCATTATTTTAATCCTCAAGTGGCATTGTTGAATCCTAAATGATCTACAGTAGTTTGGATAACTGTAATTGGTAAATTTGGAATATTCTCTAGAACTACACTGGAAATGGTAAATTTGGTATATTCACTGGAATATAACCCAAACTGTTACATAGTCATATATGATGATATCATTTAACGGTTAAACTGTCAGGAAAATCGCACTATTTAAGAGATGATTTAGCAGTTTTGCATGCATACAGTGGCTACGAAAAGTATTTACATACTCTTATTTTCCAATGAAGTAGTTCTGTATCAGGACCTACATTTCATTTTTATACTATATTAAATGTATATCCTCGTATGAAAGTTCCACAAGTTGATACGAAATTCATTATACTTATATCCAATTAATTCATATGCGAGTTCTATAATAAATACAATCATACGCACATACATTTCGCAGTCAGTGTATAGTACAAACGTTTGATAGCGTAACTTATCGCGTATAACGCAATTGAACACGTGTACGCAGCAGTCTAACGAACACAGAAGGTCGCATCAAGGTCATACATATAGAGATAAAAGGACGATTGGTGAGAGTGGCAGAAAAGAAAACGTGACGTTCTTTGGGCAAAGTAGAAAGGCGCTAGTGAAATTTGAAGTGCGCAACCGGGTTTCCTCTGGTCGTAGAAGATCGAGTGTAAAAGGCAGCCGCGAGACCCGAGTCCTTGTCTACGAGTTCTCGAGTGTTCTTCGTTCGTCGTTCCACGTTCTCCTACTCGTCTTCGCGTTCGTTACAGTCGTCATCGTTGTCGTTGGAGCAGCAGACGAACGGCACAAGGCCGTTATAACGTGACGTGTGTGACTGCTGTTTCACGATGAGGAGCGTTCAAAGTTTCTCCCCGTGACACGTGACGTAGCTATGCGACCGCAACGCGCGTATTCATTATGACTTCGGTGGCTGGAAAGGGGAGGGCGAGGGTTCGACGGAACCCCGAGTGGGAGGAAATTATGCCGCGTGTCTCCTTATGCCCCAATACCTTCGTGGTTGGTGATGCATAGTTACGTGACACGCTGAAGACGGATAACTGTTACGACGATAATTCACCACGTTCTATGAATTATCGGGAACCGTGCAATCTTCGTCCAACAATTCACGCCTCTCCTGTCGAATTAACGTTTTTAACCGGCTAATGATGAGTCTGTCGTAAATTGTTGGTGACAGAGTGGCTTTGATGAATAACTTGAGTTTTATGAACATGGTTTCTTTGGTCTTGTTAGTTGAACCAAGTAAGGAATCATGGTTGAATATCGTATCGATCTACTTTCTTCTTATATTTCATCAACACTTAATACACATTTACTACTATGTATTTCTTCTTCTTAATGTATTTGGTAACAATTAAAGAGAGAACAACATTTCTTAAAATGTACTTTACCATGCCCATTTATTGGACACACGGGGATTTATTGTTTGTACCTTAAAACGATTATTGTTAAAATCTTAATAATTTAGCTATGCTGAGGTTTCTGTGATAGTAAAAGTCTATATATTTCAGAAATATAGAATGTTTTTAAACGAATGTTTGGTAGAAATTATTGGAGAAATTTACGCTTTTCAAGACGTGAAGCGTAATATACATGATCGAAGAAATACACGAAGAAATTCAAAATTTCTGGAGTATTTGCTTTGTTATCGCCGTATCAGGAAATAACATACTCTCGCTTTACCAAACTGGATACCTCGCTGTAACTATCGCTTTTCGAGTTTCCCCACAATACCTTTTGGAATTCACCAGTTCTCCACGTTGTAGGATCTCATAACGTATATGTTCCTGCTCGCTCTACCATATGCGTAACATTCCCCTTTGCCAATGTAAATTCAGTTTTACCACGGTTGGAGCAGCTTGTTATACATAACTTACAGTACAACGACGAGCAACTCTGACAAATAACATTGGCGCATTAAATCTTGGACAACGTTGTTGTCAGGCACGATTCATTGTTCAACTTAATGTTTCACTTTTGCAATCTGTCTAGATTGCCTCACTTTAACAGCAAAGCGCAGAGAGTGAGAATGTAGTAAGAACATTTTTGTTGATTTCTTGACTTTATATAACATAAAATAACGTAATTGAAAATCAGAATGATTTGTTAGATCCAAAGATGTAAGCCTTTTAAAAGCAGCTTATTATCTGACAAAGTCTTGTAGAAAACCATATTTGATATGTATCTTTCATATTTTAATATCTCTTAATATTTCAATATTATGACAAGCAATAATTTTAAAAGTACGATGAGAGTGGGACAATGCATTCATGACTAAACAAGAATATTTTCATATACAACAGTTAAAAGTAGAAAGCACCTGCTAGATGTAAAAGTACAGCTGCCAAAGTTTTACAGAAGCCAAAGGTAAAATTTATGACAAGCAACATTTTTTAAATTATGATGTAGATGAAAATGTATTGAACACCGCTATCAAATAAAAGTACAATTATGATAATATGAAATTAAGTGGTAACGTGCTGAATTTTACTACTGATTTCCTGTAAAAGATAGGGAGTGTGACCTATCGTATTCTTCGTTTGTAATCTACAACTGGATTCACTCTCCTCTCGGTTTTCTTCCACTTTTCATTAACCAAATCTACAAATCTATCTAACCCGCCCGGAATGAGCTGCTTCGTGCTTTTTCCTTGATCTTTCCTTTATTTTTCCAGTTGGCTGTTCTTTTTCTCTTGAATCGTTTTCTCTTCATCTTCACCGCCGCAGGTTCCTTCCCTCTGACGATGCTGAACGTTAATCACCCAGCAAGAAGATCGATCAGCGATTAATGAGAAACGTCGACGGGTTAGAGGGTGGAAATTTACACGGTTCGCTCTGCCGCGGCGGTGAAAAAGCGCTTCTTTCCCCTTCTTCTTTTGCTTCTTCCTCTTCTTGAATTGATCGATCCAGAATCCTTGCCACCTTTCGAATCCATCGCGCCACGGCTGGTAATTGAGCGTTAGAAGTCGGTGTATAGAAAGGATTAGCGCGAAACCTGACTGATTTCTGTAATTCACGATAATCCTTCCAGGTATTGCCGATTGGCTCGTTTAATAAGGAGACTGAGTAGATTGCCAAGATATCATTATCAATATATAGCGACGAACAAAAGAAAATTTTTATTAGCATTAGCAATTTTGATACTAAAAATTTTTTATCCCATTGGTAATGATCATTTCTTCCGGGCTCATTAGTTTGTCATGCATTGTTATTAATAATGGTTTTATTTTTTAGAATTATAATGATAATAGTAATAATTCTACTTTATATTCGGAAATGATCGAATGAAGTAACAAAAAACGTATGAATCGTAGCTAACAAGAATTAAGCTTATATCTTCTTGATATTTATACCATGAAATACGCGAATAACCATTGGGGGAGTTATTAAACGTATTGCCAGTACAAATGTGTGATTAACTGTGCTTCGAAATTGCTCGATGAACTGTTATATTTATGCGATGAAATGAGCAGACTGCATCAACTTTGCTAGAAAACATATGACATTAACCATACTCTGATATTACCGTACATATCAAAAGCTAGTGAACTATTCGATTTATAGGAACTAAGTTCATATAAAATTTATCGTCAATAGAACACGGTTTAACCAGGATAAACAAAGTCATATTCGATTACGAAATAGTAGATATTTATGGCGATCTAATGGCTTTCTGTCCCATAAAATAAACAAACTAATGCTATCGTGAGATTTGAATTACATTCGACATTAATTGTTGTTTAACATTTTACATGACTTATAGTACTGTTAATTTGAGAATGCTTAAAAGCTAGAAAGTCAGCTAATGTTACGATTAAATTTCTCTCTATCGTCGTGCATTTTTATATTCGACTACGTAAATAATAAGAAGATGTAATGGATCTAATGTAATATTCATTAAACTTTTTAATTAAAAGATATTTCAATGCCTTTTGGTAAAGTCAACTTTCATTCAAAGTAACTTTCTTCGCTTTCTGAGAAGTGTTGTACACAGTTTCAGTAATCTTGTAACAAACTTACAAAATTTTAGGCTAAAAATTTCTTTCTTTCTTGTACAGTTTCGAATATTTCGTATATTTTAAATAATATACGATTCTAATTTATTTGCTATCGATAAACGAAACGAGTAGATGTAGCTTATTATGTCATTTACATATATCAATTTATAATTGATCTAATTTATTCAAGACAATATTTCCCAAATTTTGTAGAACCGAAACTAAAATCTGCACTTGAAGCTGTTAAATAATTCATTCAATAATAATAACTTCGAATTGACAGTATATTTTCGCAAGGATTTTCAAACAAATTGCACATCAACAGTCGAGTTATCGCTGTTCATTTAATCTGGCGCCATTGGAATCGATTTCTGTCCATTACGGTGGAAAACGGCAGTACCGCACGTAGCTGAGAAATTTCAAGCATTTTAATCTTAGCCGTTTATCCGGCGAGAATAAGACGATTTAGATTTGCTCGTGATCCTCGATTAAAGACGAACAACCTAGCAACGATTCTAGGAGGAGAAATTCACCAAAGGTATCTCCTTTCTTCCACCAGTCAGTATTCCGAGTATGGCCAAGTCTCTCACTAACGATCGATCCGGAATTCACACTGCCATCGAGATCCAGGTGATTTCGCCGCCCGATTCTCTTGTCTTCAATGGCTTCCTCAACAGAAGACAAAGGCCTTGCATTTCCTCAGATTCGCACTGAATGACGTCCAAAGACGTTCAGAGACATCCCGATCTGACGCGTTTATTATAGTTGACGGTTAATAGATGTGCAGCTTAGTGATTCTGAAATAACATATGATCCTTCGGATTACTGATTAATATAGACAGTTCTATTCGTTGTTCGTCGATATCAGAGCTGACAATGATATCAGTAATGATCTATATTATTTTGTGGCAGTAGTACAGAATTTCTCAGACTATTATTGCATCCGGTATACAAATTAATTTGTAATAATGAGAAATATTAAGATTTTAGTTTCATAACTAAATCGTGTCGTGTAAATTTAATCATTAAGATAAAAATAATATATTTCCGTAAATGCATGAAAAATATAAGCTGTTGTACATATAAAAGTATACGACATACGTATGTATGGTAATTATTTCAAAAATATCAGCAATTATTTGCTTATCTGCAAAAACTACTGAGAAAGTGCTTTTAAATTTAATTAGTAGACGTATATATATAGAAAAAAAGTAACTCTGAAGTAACTATTCTGTTGGTTGTAAGAACCTAACATTTTATAAGGTTTTTACAAACCTCACAAAGTGACATATACGAATATCCGACAATACAGGTTGCGCGCGTGTGTTTTCTTTCAAAAGTGAGATGAAACGAATTTTAGACAATATTAAACTTACAAAAATATTAGATAGAAAAATAATATGACAAATTAAATTATCTACACGTCACTGTAATTTCGCTTGCAAATTATTTTAATGCTCAAAGAAACATATAACTCGATAATTAAAAGCTCTCATACAACCGCGTTTCCGGTAATTAGTTCACGTTCGGAAAAAGCTCGATTCATTGCCATATATCTTAAAGCAAACACACACTCCCATTTTGCTCAAACCACTATCCCTCTCTTTCCATCCACCATTCGCAAGCTACAAATATTTCAACGATCCCGGGTTTAATACTCCCCGTCCAGGCCGGATTCTAAAACAAGCGTATGCACATTCTGTGCCCGTTTCCATGGCCGGATACACGTGTACGTTCTGAGCCCTTCCTCGGGAGCACAAACGTATAAATCTATTATCGCGCGACGACGTTCACGACGTCCTTGGGGAGGATGATCGCAAGAGGAACAAGGGAAGGCAGAAACGGAGCTAGGAGGAAAGCAAGAGAAACCGATTTCGAATGATCCAAAGCGAGACCACGAGAGAAAGACAAACTACGAAAAAGTAGGCTAGAAATAGAGAAGGGACAAGAGAGAAAAAGAGAAAGAGAAAGACGTAGTACACGGTCGGGTCTCGGTTTTCTATGTTGGCTGTTGTTCAAATGGTCTATCCGACGATAAAAAGCGATGCACGTCTTTCCCTGGAAATCCTCTACTTCCGCGAGATTCAAACGCGCACAAGCCCGAACGTGTGGGTGGGGGCGAGCAAAGAGAGGGAGAGAGAGAGAAGGTTGGAGTGAATAGAAAGCTCGACGACCCGCGCCCATCGTCGAAGCTTTTCGCTCTCTCGTCCCGCGTGTCCTCTCTTCCATCTATTCGTCCAAACCAGCTCGTGTCTCTTTCGTTCTCTTTCTTTTCCTCGAGCCTGAATCCTCGCACGGCTATCTCTCGATCCGTCTCAACCTCATCCTCTTCCTTTACCACCCCACATCACCCACCTTATCTTCGCGTCCGATGCACCGAGAAGAAATGTGTTTGTATTTGGATTCCGGCCAGATAATCTGCGGCAATAAATTTCTATATGTACAGTGCTATGTGATTGGTTTTCTCTTTCTCTCTCTCTCTCTTTCTCTCTCTCTCTCTCTCTCTCTCTCGCATAGGATATATATACACACCTTGGTAACCCTTTATTCTACGATTTCGGTACCGATAGATAGGCGACAGAGTGGACATAGAGCCACGGCACGTGGACGTTGTGCGGTTCTTGTTCGGATCGTGGACGAATGGCTGGCTACCTAGCCGAGAAATCAACCCCTAATTCGTTTACCGCGCGAGAATCTACCGTGAACCGGATTTCTCCGCCCATCCGTGCCGCGGGTATGTCTGGAATCGTAAGAGCCACTCTCTGTTGCCTCTGGCCTTCACACTGGCTTGTTTCATGGCTAAGAGGAATGATAGTGACGTGTTAGTTCTGTCGATGTTCTTTTGAAAGATGATATTTGCTGTTTAATAATCTTGTCATCCCTTTGGTAAATGATCGTAGAGTTTAATATTTAAGCACGGATCATTTGTTTCTAAGAGAAGTATTAATTCTTATTTCATTACAATCTGGTGAGGGATTCTAAAAGCTTTAGTAATTGGATATCCTTCGATTGTAAAATATATATGTTATATTAGAATCATTTTCATAATGAAATTATTTTATAAACAAAGGCACTAAGTTATATAACTGAGAGATTACATGTCTCTGGTAATAGCAAAAAGAGAGACCGTCTGTATCTTCTCTTTTTAAAAAACAGAAAACTGAGAAGAATGTTTCGTAAAAGATTTTTTCCTAAAGGACAGAATTGAATTTGTGCGCGTTCTATTGTATTGTATTATATTTTCGAATATTTCCCTGTAAAACATATTTGGACTATTAAGTGTTAATTATTAGTTATAAACAAATTTATGACTCACTGATCCCCAAATTGATTGATATTTCAACTTAAATACTTTTCAATAGAAATTTTGATCCATTGCAATCCTTCAATTTTAGACCGTTATCGATCGTCGGTTGGTTAATTCATGAGGATTATTTCAGAATTGCCTTTGATAGCAGAATAAAATATAGAAAAGGATTCCTTTTATAGTACCTATCGATTACACATGTGCGCAAAAGTTGCACAGCATTCTTTGCAAAACCAATATTTTAAGTTTATTTCTCTTCTTCTCTATATTAAAAAGACCCGAAATCGCAATAGATTCTTCTCAATGAAATAAACGCTGGCAAGTTGGTCGGGAGATAATAAAGATCCCGTCGAATTTCACTGTCTTTGTCACTCTCACTGTTATTTATGATCATCGCTGTAGACCTAGGGGCTGATTTCGAAGGCGTTTCTTTGGTTTGCACGCATCATTTCTCCGCCTATGAATATCCTCCTTTCGCGCACAGTTAACTTTCCCTTGTGATATCTATGCATCTCCGTGTTTCTATAAAATGTAGTGCAGCTGAATTTACAAAAAGCGTAAAATAAGAATTTTTAATGAATAAATATTTTCATTGAAAACAAATATTTATATCTGATGAAAAGTGATTGATCGAATATTAAGAGAATGATTTTTATAAGTTACAATTTCATTTTTTTATGAAGAAGCAACTTTTGAATTCCATATCAATCAATTCTGTGTTATCACTCAATATGTTGCCAGAATAACCTTTTCATTTCTGTAGAGAGAAGATTAAATATATGTATCTCCAACATATACATTTAAACGATCCAAAAACAGGTATTGCACAGAATTTCATGAATCTTTATTCATTCGTTATTCATTCGTAAAAGAATTATATTCGTAAAAGAATTGGAACGTTTATATTTATCTATGTTCCCTTTTCCTAATTATTTCATAATAAAACAAAACAAAACAATTTAACTTAATTATTATAACTTAATTATTTCATAACAAAATCGATATAAATGAATTTATCACATTTTTATCGTATAATCTTCGATTATCGTATTTATTAAAACTATGTTACGCATAAAATTTATTTTATTCGAGAGTTTGAATTTTGATCGACATTCACTAAAAGTTACTCATCAACAGCGCAAACACGTACAAAAGTAATCTCTCGCTGGGATTCTATACATACTGCCCACAACTATCCCAAACAACTGTAACATAAAACCCTGAACATTCACTCACATCAAAATTGCATAACCTACTTTGGAACGCGCCAATTCAATTAAGAAATTTTTCTCACTCAACCATAACGCGCTTCCATTTGAAGAAACTTTTACAGCTGAAAAACAAGGCCACGCTCCTTTCTACCGTACAAATTTATTCTTCTAACGGTGTTACACAGTTCACCATAAGATGTCGTTCCATTACCTTCCGCAATACGTTTCCAGTATGAAAGTCGGATTTCTCCCGAGGAAAGTCGAAACGCAGCCGGAAGACGGGTGTGGTACCGCATTTCGTTTAATAAACATGTAAATGAGCGGTAAGAATGAAAAAGGCGATACCGTATTTCGCCGATAACAAATTACGGGCGGCTCACCTCCACGGTATCTCCCGCGGCTATCTTTTATTTCATAAGCTGTTCGCCGAAATTGCGCTAGTCTCCAGGCCCGACTCGTCGTATACAAGTTCACGTAGAATTTATTAGCGAACGGGAAGCATGCCTTTCGCGAAACTCGCCGCTCTTTTAGCTTGAATAGATGACTGGCGCGTACGTAGAATAGCATCCAAGGCTGAAGGGGTGGTTATTATACTATACGAGTATGTATCGATCGAGGTTGCATATAACACAGGACAACCGGAAACGGGTACAATGATCTCCACTCGCTGTAGACGAGCATAGTTCGAGTTCTTTCGTTACAGATGGGCTTCGGCCCAGGGAAATCGCATTATTTACGAGCTACACAAGATATAAACACGCAGCACTGTTCACTTGGATTATTCGCATTCTCGCGGTGATGGTCCAGGCCGCTTATCGTAGACCGGGTGCACCCTAGCCTAGGACCATATTGAGGTAACGCGAAGGTGGATTTACCCGGGGCAGTGTGATCGTTAAACCCTTTTCGAGAGAAGCTGCTTATGCAGCTCTCTAAGGGTACTGAGCTAATATTTCTTTACACCTCCTTTGCGTTCTTTCCCCTTCGGTGATGTTCATTTTTAACGTCCCTCGGGCTCGATTAACAGGTTGAGCGAAATATACGTGGCATATGTGTAATATAATTAGATGATGTAACATTATATACACAGCGTTTTAACTTTGAAATACAAACGTTCGTAATTCTTTATGGTTAAAAGAGCTTCTATTTGTGGCTAATAATGTTTCTTTATCAACAACTGGAATCTAGAATTACATCCAGAACTATTGATCGAGGATGAAATATCTGTACGCTTATCTGTATCTATATAAAAGAGCCATCGTGAATTTGCGACATTAATGTGACAGTTTTCTTCTTGAATTTTCCTTGAGTAAGGAAAAAATTTTCAAACCCTTCCTTCTTGATAATGTAGCTTGCAACATGACTTGAAGGTTTAAAATTTCTACATGAATTTCAAGTAGCGCAAAAGACAAAACCGTAGCAGAATCGTAGTAAAGCATGTCTGATACGTGGTAACTGGAGAACGAAAAAGGAACTCAGTAGTAGAAACAAGTGAAACGGAATCGTATGTAGTCAGACACATCTACACCAGCGTGATGGAAATTATTTCTACGTAACTTTTAATAAGTAAATTTTCTTGAAAAAGTTGTATAACATAAAAAGCGTATTACATAATATATATTTAAATCAAATTTATATATAGATTTGTTTATAAACAATGTTAAATTATTGTAAGACTTTGTCTTTTTTAATGAAATAATGCAATTCTATAAATTATAATTTCAGAAAATTCTATTAATATTGTTTATAACATATTCATTGTTTCTATTAAAAATTAAGTTCTATGAAAAACATTATCTAATCTGTATACAGAGCAAAAAACACAATTACAATTTTATACTTATACTGTACTTATCTTTGAAATATTAAGTTAGTCAGATTTTAAAATATCTTTTTACTAAAGGAATAAAGCAAAGTATATCTTTCTCATATAATACTAGTCTGTTGGAGATTTTCATATGAAACTCGAGATAATAAATTTTAAAAAGCTCCAGTCCTCTACACTCATTGCCAGTTTTTGAGCTTGTTAAATGAATTTACATATATGTCAAGAAAACCTACATTAATTATAGAGATCCACATTTAATTGAAAAATCTGTCGTTACAACCAACCAGAACATCGTTCAACCAAAGCTCAACAAAATAATTAACCACAACTAAATTCAACGAAAAGCGTCC
The DNA here is from genome assembly GCF_011952255.1 of Bombus vosnesenskii. Lineage (NCBI taxonomy): Eukaryota > Metazoa > Arthropoda > Insecta > Hymenoptera > Apidae > Bombus > Bombus vosnesenskii. The sequence continues at coordinate 2,799,113 of NW_022882923.1, forward strand.
AAATTAAATAACTTTTTTCATCTTCCCAAGAACTACAAACGCAATCAACTAAACGGAAATCATAAAGTTCGCAGAAACACCTGCTACACGACCCAAGTTCCGTAGTTTTTTGAATTCTAACGCTAAGTAGATCCCATCAGGAGCAAGCGGTTCCTCGTTCCGCCAGTTTTTGGGCGGGCCTTTTACCTTGGGTGCAAAAGAAGCGCTACGTTTGCAGAATCCAACGGCGTTACATACTTTCGACGGAAACGTATAGGCAACAACACTTACCGTGAATCTATCTATGAAACTCCAGCGTTTTAGGCAAAGTGTATTCAAAGTGGCCGGGTGAAGAAGTTCTCCAATTCCTATCTTGTTCGTTCTTATGTCGCGATCTGTAGACGCCGGCGGATGTTGGTATAGCCGGAAACGTTCGTGCGCGCTCGTCGAACGGGGTTACACGATGGAGTCGAGGAAAATTGATGCCTCGGATCGACCCGACGTCAAGATCCAGTAGAGACCGTCCTCCTGGTATTCTGACCTTTTCTCTCCATCTCGTTCTCTCTTTTCCCCAACCATGCGACGTCTCGTTTCCTCCTATGCAACGATTTCCTCGTTTTCTCCTTGCTTTTCCCTTCACTCATTTTTACGTCGTTGTTTTGTCACCACTGTCGTACCGATGCGATGATAAATAGTGATTACAGTGTACGTGAAATGACTCATGTAAACGCAGATAGTTTGATTACTTTGACGGATCTCTTTAATAGATTTTGTATTTAGAATTTAAGCTTTATTTGGTATTATTTGGTTGTAATAATAAATGTGATATTTCCTCGTATCTGCGAATAGTTAATTTTGAAACAAACTTGATCATTGTTTTATAATTTTTGAACGAAAATATACATATGTTTATTAAGTATGTTATTCGTATAGAAAAGCAATTGAGAGAAAAAGAACAAAACAAATAACATGGCATTAATTCTACATTAACTTTTCATATAAATTTAATACTGTAATAATTGTTTTTATTACTATTATTTATTTCATTGTTAACGATTGATAGTAACATCATAGTATGCCATTATTATTATTATTATCATTATTTAAAACATCTTCATATACTACATATAATTTATCGATGTTACAATGCATTTATGTAACATAACGTATTTGTATACTTTATATAATAATTTTATACTACATTTTACATTTTTATATAATATGTAGTATATCGGATATTTTTGCAGCTGAACTATTATTTAAAAGATCAATGCTGATAGAGTAATAGAGATTCCTTTCTATAGCCTCACTCTACGTGTACGTACAAAATGACGGTGTCGCGATAGCAGACACTTTGAGTTGTTGGCCTCCATCCAGTCTCGGCTGGAGTCGAAATTACGTTTCCATCTTGGATCGTCTGAAAAACGAAAACACGCTCAACAGACACGGGCCACTAACTTCTCTATTAAATGGATTTCTAACAGGAAACGAATAATGTGTTAATGTTTCCAGCTAACTTTGCCCGTCCTGATTTTGTCTTGGAAGATCTTCACTGAGCATTCATCATAATTATTACAAAACGCGCTGCACAAACGAACCGAGATTGCATCCTCTTTGAATTTACTCCACGGTTGCTTTGTATAAAGAGTAATTTGGCCTTTAGATGCACGGTTAAATACATTATCCACGCACAATATATAATTTATTTCATTGACAAAATATTATGCTACGAAAACTCAAGAATAGTAAATATTCTTTCTTGTTATGTCTTGTTGTTTATTATATAAAGTGAAAAAAAAATTAAAACGGATCTATAACTAAAATACGTACATAAGTTATTAATGTTTTGAATATTGAATTAGATTGAATATAATTAATAAAATATCATTAATAAAGATCTTTAGAGGTAAATTTAACATTAAAATGCTTAGTGATGAAAAGTATTCGTATTATTTTTTATTTTGCGTAAATAAAATGTGTTATATTTAAAAGAAAATTCAATAGAAAAATTTCTTATACTATATATTTTTATATAGCTTACATCACCATTAAATCTAGCTATAAAAAATGTACTGTTAGACTCATTTTACATAGGAAACATAATTTTAATTAAATGATAGGTTTGAGGTATACGTATTGCATACTAAATGTATTAACGATCATACCAAGTTATAATTAAAAAATACAAACGGTTAACATATTGACGATAGCATGGCAACACGCTATAAATATCAAAATTTAACTCCCACAATACATTATTAACTACGATCTTAATATCGCCGTAAATCGTGGCATAATCTCATTTAATAGATTCACAAATGAACCAATTATGATGTAGATAACAATGTGTGTACTATTATTTTCATCACGCCATAAATGTATTTATTAGATATGTTATTATTATGAAAAGTAATTCTTCTTATGGAAACCTTTTAAATAAAACTTATATTATTATGAGCATATTTTTATACGAGTAATATTATTCGACAGCCTTGTAATACTATTAAAATAAAGTTGTTTTGCTGCTCAGTTTAGCATAAGGCGACTCAAAAATTGTTACTCAATAACTGAAATTTCATCCTCTAATGAAATCAATATTCAGAATTTAAAGTCAACGACTCGACATCTTGCACTCAATATAATCAAAGACTGACACATTTTTTAATTTATTTTCTACTATACTCGTGTTTTCAGATATTTCCATACACTTAATCCTTTTCTCTATCATGAATTACTCCAAACACCTAATCTGCCCACGTATCACTAAAACTCAAAACTCACATAAAAGTCACAACAAATAGTCATACCTTTCTGTGCATAATTCTCCTTTCCAGATACTGTATCAATTTAGAAATTCATATGCTTTAGTATACTTTGCACTCTAAGATATTGAACACCTATCAATTCATAGTGCACCTATCAGATAACCATCAAACTGAAGTCAGTTTTCACAATGCCAATAAAAAATAGTTTAAAGATCATAAAATAAATAATTAAGTTAGTATACCTAATTTAAGTTAGGTAGCTATAGCTAACAGGACCTATTCTCGATCACGGTTACACGTTTCGTTATACACACATGACCATAAAACTCCGCAGAAATATCTGAACGACCTTTAGCCGTGTTGCTTAAGTCCTGGGGAAAAATGGTTGAGATCTGGAAACGCGAGAGCTCACTAGGAGACCATCTTTCGTGTCTCTACCTTACTCTTTCTCTCTCTCTCTCCTTCTCCATTATTATTTTACCGTTCGACAGCCAGCATCGACGTACACGTACGTCGTACGTGAGAGAGCAACCCTTTTACGTTTCCGCGCCCGGTCCCTGTGCTTTTACTCGATTTAACTTCCCTCGAGCAGCGTTCCCGCTCCATCCTGTGCTTGGACAACCGCCGTTTCCTGCAGCAATAATGGCCAAGGACAAATCATTTCGCTCCACCGCCATTATCGTCGATGTCGGAGCGTCGACATTGCCGATATCATCGTCTTCGACAGGGACTTCCGGTCGTCGGTAAAGAGGCTTTACCTCCTGATTGAACAACCTCTAAATCGACCCTGTACCGTTTCTCTCCTTACCAAATCGAAACGAATTTCTACGATGGTTCGGTGCAACTTCAATTTCGACCCTATTATACATATACATATATTCGCTTGTTGCCAGATTACTCGTTTCCGAGGCAGATATAAGTCAAGGGGAATTACGTGTACACGTTGCTCGTGGGACTATCGAGACAAATATAAGGAATGTCGAGATTAGAGGAAACGTATGGGCCAGGTTTTGCGAGCTAGTTTTGCCCCCGATAGCGAAATAAATTTTTCCGACGGCTCACAATATGGGTAATAAGCTACTTTTCATCTTTCTCGATGTCCACGTATGCTGCGTGTATACCGCCTTCTATGCCATCGTTTCCAGCCCCACCGTGACATCTCCCTAACGCTATATCGATGTTAGGTTGAATCGCATTCGTATATACCTTTATAACATTCTATTTTACGTCGGCTACTTTTTTGCGTTTCAAGCTGTGTCATATTGTTCGATGTTGGCTACAGGTATTTTATCAGAGATTAATTATTGTAATATTGCAAAAAGTATCAACAAGTTGAAAGGCAATTGCAAAAAACGATAGATACTTAATTATAAGAAATATATAAGCTTGCTGCTGTGTTTGGATATTTTTTACCGTTTTGCAATTACATGTGTAAATACGGCATTATCTGTAGAACAACCTGGGGCTATATAATATACACGAAGCGTGCCTTTTTTTCTTATTTCCAGCTCATTGATAGTTCATACTAGCGAGAGACCCGTGATATTTTGCGGGCCTATATATATAAATGCACATGCGTATAATTAAGGACTTACTTTCTACACTCCTATGATGTAGATAGCCAACCAGTACCTAAACTGTGTTACTCTACACATTTTTAATACTTTCGATTGGTATAGATTGTGCAACAAAGTACAATATTATGCAATACAATGCAATTCTTATACTTTAGAGTAGAAATCATCGCAAAGATATCAATTTTAGTACGATTTTTGAAATGAAAAATATTATAAATTTTAACCCAACAGCTGTGTCTATCAAAGTCATAATGCAATAATACTTTTATTACAATTTTCGTGTGGGTATTAGATCGAGACGATAAATTCTCGTTTATAGCGCGAATAAACGTTGTATCACAGCAACGATAGAATAAGATACCGGAATGCAGAAATAAGAACGATATTGTTACTCGTGATTTATCCCATTTTCCAAATGTGAGCTGCTAAATCAAATAATTTTTCATACCAGGAATCGCACGTATAAATATAGTTTTCTATATGTAAATTATGTAAATATTTAAAGGAAACTTTGTTCATTATGTTCCCATACAGAAGTGTAAATAACAGAATTTAACAAATTGAGGTGAAATTTTATCTGACTGTAATATAATAACGAAATAACCTCATAAAATATAAACATGGTTCATATTTCGCCAAGTATACAGCAGTTTCCACATTCAAGAATGTTTTCCTCGCAATTTGATGTGCAGCCCATTCAAATCCCATGTATTCAAGTATTCGCTCTACGTATACAGAGATGTTGATATTCAAATATTCGCATGTCTTTTGAAATCTAAATACGTGAAAGATCAAATGTATGAAGATAATATTAAATAAATAGTTTCTTCTTTGTAATGATTTATTGGAATTAAAGCTGAGAAAATAATTTTTCACGAATTAGTTTGTTTTTTTTTTGTAGAATATTTTATTACTGAAATATTAGTAGTTGAGTAGAAGCAAACGCGTTCCCTTGTAGAGATTATGCAGTTCACCAGATCGTCCTCTGAGTTTACGAGCTCGGTGGCCCAAAGAGAACATATCCTTAGCCGATTACCAACCTTACTTAGGGCATATTGGCCAAGAAGGGTGACCGAAATAGACACCCAATCAGCATTAAATAGATTAGCAACTGACTGCGCTCTGCCTACGTTGAGAGTACGTATATGTACAAAAATCTTCTAATAAATCAATTTTATTAGTCAACATTTTTGTTGTCTTTTGTTGTTAAGTTGTCTTTAAATCTCTATGAATTTGCAATTGCCCCTGTGAATTTTATTAAATATAGAATCAAAGGAAATCTAAATGAAAATTTTATTCTTATGTTCAACGCTGGTTATACTATGCATGATATATTTTTAGTAGTTACTTGTCGGATTTGAACAATCCGTAAACCTTGGAGTTTTCGACGATCTATCGGTTTCCATTAGGGAACTTTCCATAGAAATAAACAAATTACCATTTACTCATAGCAAAGAGCCTATGTTCCCCTTTTGGAGACATCGGATTTTAAAAATCCTCGACATATAGGGTTTAATGTACACTGCCAACCATAAGTATTAGAACATCTGCTTATTACATTTGCACATTACATTACACAATACACATTGCACATTGCACAAAAAGTTTAACAAATATTCCATCACAATTTGTAACAACCCATGATAGAAAAACATAGACTAGGCTACATATTTCTCGTAGATTATAATATAAAACAACCATTCCAGCATTCATCATTCATTCACTGTCCTAAATCGTCTCAAGCCATGGTTACGGTAGATATGTATCCGGATGACGAACTCAATACGTTAATGTAACCAAACAATGGACTTTTATGAATATATACATTACAGTCTTCGCATAATACATTCGTCACACATTGCAACCTTTTTAATTACATTCCCAGCCTTCACATATCATACAAAATTTGTAATTACCTGTAACGATAGCATAACTGAAGGTCCAATTCGTTTTTCAACCTCCTTGCATCCCGTCAAATTGACTCGATGACCGTGTCAATAAGAGATCTTAGAATGAAATTACATGCTCGACTTGGGGACTCCGTCGTTGCGAGAAAAACTCGTTTGTTGGATGGGAGGTCGCGGCATAGCCGGTCCGACGAGGTGTTAAAGGAAGGCGTTGGATGGTGAGTTCGAAGGCAAGGAAAAGATGAAGAGGCAGACGGTGATGGGCAGGAGGCGGGATGGACGAGCAAAGGAGTACGCGCGCTCGATTAATCTCGCAATCTGGATGGAGTGGCTATGATAGACTCCCATGAATAACTCATGAGCAGCGGGTACCTGCTTCCCATAGGGACATTCGCGTATAATTCAGCCACTTCATTTGTCCTCATTACTATGCCCGATCGTTACATAGAGCACGATTTACGGGGCTTCGCCTGGTCGCGCCTCTTACTCCCACTACTCTTCCGATTAACCACCCCGTAGAAGTACACAAGCTGCTTTCACATACGTACACAGAGACAGAACAAAGCTCCACTTCTATACGAACTATTACTGAGAATCTAGACAGAGTACGCGTTCTATGTGGCAACTAATGAGGTATCGATCATCAGGACCAGCTTTGTAAGAAAGGATTAGAAGTAATAATCGGATTAGACTAAGATCAGCTTAGAGCCCTTGAGGATGTATATTCTATGATCGCGCAATGATAGCAGATTATCTCAAGTACTTAGTTGAACAGCGCTAGATCAAGTAACGTCAAACGTCAAACGTCAAACGATAAGGCAGAATAATTTCAATACATTAAAGACTGACATCTTAGGCTGTAACTAGCTCTGTAATATTGATATTTTGTTTGTTTACTTAAAATTTGTTAGTGTATATATTATAAATGTGTAGAGTTTTATTAATGTAAAAATTATAATTAAATTAAAGTTTATTGCTTCTATTTAGAGAATAAATCTAACTATTCTCTTATATACAAATCTATATGAACTGGACTGAAAAATATAAAAGGCTCTAAACAAGATTTCTTCCATAGCTCGAATATTTTGTATACTTTCGCATATTATGCGCGTGCTGTAAATATTTGCACACTTAAATTCCTCATAAATGCGTCGAATATTAACAATCTGAAAAACATATGTAAATGTTACTAACATGTAACTATATAGGTAGTTACTGAAACCATATGTATTTAGTAAATCACGTATAATTATATTTCGCTTTTAATCGGACAGTACCTGGAAGAAAAATATCGTCAATGTGACTTCTGATTTATTTTATCGTGAAAAATCATCTCTCTCCCACGGTTATGCCATTTATTACGGAGCACTCGGTGTGTATCGAGAAGCAACGGAAGATCGCAAACAAGGTAAAAAAGTTCAGACTGCTGTAAAGAAATTATAAAGTTTAAAATCTCATTGCGTTTAATGAGAAAGTAGCTACGAAGTGGTAATTTCCTGAAGTTGTTCCCCCAGCCCCCCTCATCGTCTTCGGGTAAAAAAGAAACGAGACTGAGTTCATCCCAGCGACAAACCGTGCAATGTCTTCGCCGCGTTATCCGGTTTGCGGAGAAATTCATTTTCAGGATTACCTCCCATGCGTATTCCTGAGCTTGATACCCATTTATCGAGAACCCATCGATTTTCACCACTTTCCATGCAGAATGGCCCCGCAAAATTTCTTTATATTACTCTGGAGGCCGATACATTCTCATTTGCCACTCGCCAAGCCTCTTCATCTGTCATACATAGATCGCTTTCTTAACTCCCACATTTCGGTTCACGTCTTGTGATCAAATCAGTAGAATAATATTTTCGATAATAATATACAGATTTGATAATTTACTTCAATGGAAACTTTAATTTCAGAATTGCGTTGTTTAAAAGACATCCATTACAAAACAACAAAGTATAATTTCACAAAACGGAGAATATAATACAAATTAGAACTAAACGTAAAAATCCCGAAAACTATTATTTCGAGGAAAGGTTACGTTTCTTAGCTATAATATAATATACATTACATATCTTTATTCACTTTTTCTTGTAGAAAGGATCTTATCTGAAACTAAGAAGCAGTACTTTGCACAGATCACAACTATCCTTCATTCGCGTATGTTTCTCTAACAATTCTCGAAACGCAAAAACGCACTGGCATTTACGCGTTTATTTACCTCTAATGGTGAAGCGGTTCTTGCTTAAGAAATTATTGAATATAGCATGGGCGAGCAACGTGGTTGCGGTTCGACGTAATTTGCACGTCGTGTCCGCAAACGTGGCTTCAAAGAGTTTAGATATTACGAGGTAAATTACCATGTAAAACCTGTCTGGGCCAAGAAACGCGTAGCTGCTGCTACAGCAATTACAGCAAGACGGCACAGTAGACTGGTTAAAGTTCGCTTGTTAAGCAATTGGCTCGGCGAAGAAATAGCTCGGATATGGAAATGAAATTTTCAATCATAATGGATAGAGAGCTAGGCGTTGTTATCGCGAAGTCTCGATGGCCGCCGCAAGTTTTCATATGAGAAAACTGTATCGTTGACTTTTATCCGAAGTTCGATTCACGGTTTATCGAACGGACGTGTTCGATTCAATCGACTGTTCTATCGATTACCCGTTTCATTTGGGGAGCACCGTGCACCGTACAACAGATGCAGAAGAGATATTACTTCGGCTTTTTTGCAAAAAATTGAAACGAAATCGTGGCAGCGCGATTTCCTTTCTCTCTCTCTCTCTCTCTCTCTCTCTTTCTCTCTCTCTCACTCTTTCTCCTGGTTTTTCTCTTTTTTTCGTTTTTTTCCCCGTTTCTCTCTTTACTTTTTGCCGTTATCGAAGGCATCACAGATCTATTTGTGGTGCCTGCAGCGAGATACACTGTAGCTTCGCTCTTCAGAAACAAAATGGATTTCGCCCATAGTGGAAACGATAGGAATCAATATTGTTCTTCTGCTTTTAGGATGATGATGCATCGTATCCAAATATTTCCAGACAGTTTAGTTCGATGTTGATATTCAACGTTTTGTATGCGGCTCTGTGCCGAACTATTAGTACCGTCAGGTGCTGCGACTGACAGCGACAAATTACTCCAGAAAAATTCGATCCGACCAATGCTCTAGATAACTATTTTTTCTAGAGCTTCCGTGTTTAATCGACGTAATCCGTAGAAATCTTTAACAAGCCGGAACTAACTGGCGGAGTGATTTATAAATTCGCTCAACGTTTGTAGCGTTTAGCACGTACCACGGTAGAACGTAACCTTCGTTATGAGTTAGTGTAACAGAGTTATTATACGTTGAAATAGGGATAGGAGGTTGGTTGAAAATGGTCAAATTTATGGTGGTTCTTCCAACACGTAAAATCTTAGTAAGATGTCATTCTGCGAGTCTGAATGAATCACAAAAACATGATTACTTGCAGAAAATAGAATAAGAATGTTTGAAAAAAGCAGAAATTTGTATTGGTCATTTTAATCCTTTTTTGAAAAACATTTTTCTCTTTTGCATTGCATATCTTCTTAAAAAAAAATAGCAAATGAGAAAATATATCCTATTACTCATAATTGATAAGAAAATCAAATTTTTTCATGGAGTAAAAAAATTTAGTCCTGAAAATGTAATGATATAATATTAATTTTAACCTGCCTGATACTGAATTACATGAGAAAACAGACAGTAACATAATCCATCTTGCGTTAAATTAATAAAATACGTTAATAGAATTTGAGTAAACATTTTAGTACCATCCTACATTCCTTTCAACTGCGATAGTTATTGTAAAAATCTAGGCCACGTAGGCGGTACCATTTACATAGCCCACCCCGTGCTCCGTACACACATCTTTCCCCTTTTATTCCTTCTTTTCTTCTCTTCTTTCCGACTCCCTTACTCTGTTTGCATGTTCGCCAAGTAATCGATCATCGATGCTCAGAAGGAATTTTCCGTAATACCTGGTGGCATTGTTGGCGCTTTAAGCTCCAATAATAAATGCCCGAAAATCAGCGTCGAAAGTTCAGTTCCACGATGATTTAAGATATTATTCGTACGATCGTTCTTCAACCTTTGACGTACACGTTCTTCAACGTGTGTAATATGCTGTAGCTTACGAGAGTACAGAAAATATTTATGTTACATATTATACGTATTACATAAAACGGTTCGAAATTCTATTCTTACTGTAATAAGACGTGATTATGGTAATAAAACTAGAAGTCCATCAGAATAGAAGCTACCATTATCTACCGCAAACATACCTATGCTTAATAAAGAATTAGTATATATGATAACATGCATAGTCATTTCTAACAATATAAACCTTACACTAAATTATAGTAGTGACAGTAAATATATTGTAGCTTCTATGTACATTTTCAAATTTATTTCAAACTTTACTAAATAATACAGTCATGGTAATTGAGTCATTACAAAATTACAAAATTTTCAATATTCTATATACATAACACACATAATATATTCATAAGAGATTTCCATAAGTGTTGGAATATTTTCGTGAGCAACTGTACCTTCGAAGCTCGTGCGTGCTCCAACGATGCATCCACGATTATAAGCGCATTTACGTAATCATCCGTACTGAATACTACGCCAGGAAACATTTCCATCCTCGATATCTACTTGTCGATTGTACGACGACGTCTGATTGTATTCGCGACATAAGGTAAATCGCGATGCAGAGTATTACACATGGAACTGTACTTGCTAAATCGTTTTGTGTATTCTATGGCCCGTGTATCCTGTGTCGTTGTAATTATGTTCGTTCCGTGCGCGTTCGAATCGAATACCTTGCGTCAAGACCATCGTCCTAATTCAGACGAACTATTACAAACCATTAATAGACCGAATTATGCAAACATGCACAGTATTGGAATGATAGGTGTACAGCGTAATGTAAGATGCTCAATTTGAAATCGAATCGAATGATTGGTGTTGCGTTTCTAATAGTTCCGGCCACGAAAATATTCGAACAAATTACGCACATTAATACACACATTTTTCCTTGATCTATTAGTGAAAATGATCTTGAATTTTGTATAATAAAAAAACAGCTCACTGTGTAAATTATTCGTACTCTGAGAAGTCACCTAAATAAAATTCCGTTTAAAAGTTAAAGAAATACTTTTATAATATCTTACGTAATAATATTGTTGTTTTCTACTCTAACAGTGAGTTGTTGAAGCATGAAAGTAGAAATTAGACTCGGTATCCATTAAATTCCAGTGGTGAATTACTGATGAATTACTATCAGACAAACTTTGAGAAAAAATTCTGTTTTCCTCCTCTTTTTATTGTTTTCCTTGTTACGGAGGTTTCCCCCTTTACCATTGCATTTTTAATTAAGTGTTTGATAGCTGTTAAACTATGAACACAGTTTCAACTTCATGAACGAAACAAGCATCGAGGTAGAATAAGTTCTACACACAGATATGGGTTTTTATACATTTAAACAGTTACTTTGTTAAATCGATGTAAAATATCTGTGTTTCTATAGTTTATTCATTTTAAGTTGGTTCTCGCTTTTGATGGCATATCCAATTGATTTTAGTTAAAATTAATTAAGTCAATATTTTTAAACTTTTTCCCGAAGTCAAAAGCGGACGGTGGTTATTAAAATGTTTAGTGGAACATTTCAAACAAATACACGCGCGTGGAATGTTTTCCGTTAAAAGAGTACAAGTGAATTTTTACGAATTGCTTGTGCCTGATTCGTAAAACACCAGTGTCGCAGCATGGTGCCGAGGTGAATTTTTCATCAAAATGATGCCCACTCTCTCAGTTTTTCAATGTATTTCAATGTTTTCTTCTATATGTTGTTAGCATTAAACTTGTCCTACAACAATCTGGTATTGTACGCGAACAATTACATTGGTTAATTTCTTTAATTTATTTCCGAATAGTAAAATTCCCACTAAATGAAAAGATAACGAGCTTAAAATATTCTATAAAAAAATATTAATTTTGACTATTATCGTTCGTATTTCGAAATGGATGACATCGTCAACGCTTGGATAAATGATTTCTCTGTCTTTTATGATCTCTAATAAATCTAAAGAATGAAATTGTTATTACGTCTTGGATAAAAAGAAATTTCATATGCTTTGATTGAAAGTGGCTAAACGAATCAATCGTGATTGAGTAGTATTTAATAAATATTTCATTAGCTGTCAATTTTTACATGGCTTGATTTAATCCTTGAAACTAACCCCGTGAATTGATCGAATTTGTTAAAGAATAGTGTATTTGTACCTATTTTATCCGATAGTAACTGGATTTTGTATGTTCAAATGGGGATGCATGTATTTGGCCATGAATCATTTCGAATTATAAAGAAATCTTCAATTAGAATGAAATATAGATTCATTAATCATTAATGAAAAAATATATAGGAATATAAATTAATTAATCATTTATAATGTTGCGTTGGCAGCTGCGTTTTTCAGATCATCTTATCGTTAGATCGAATTATATCTTTTTATTGTTAACAAATTTCTTAAATACTTCTTAACAACTTTCTTAAATAAATCTTCCAGTTTTCTAAAACAAAAATCAGATTAGAACATAATACTTCGATGAGTGGATTAAGACATGGCGAATAGCATTCATCCCCTTGAATAGGGATGTTTCTGATAAAACAAATTTTTAATATTTTCTGAAAGACTACCTCCATCAAAAATATCATGAAAATTCTGGATTAGTCGAGGAACACTTGTTCTCATAAACAATCCTTTGAAGCTTGTTACGTTCCTTCTGAAATGTCTCGCACATAAACGCTTAAAACGTGTACACGGTATAGGTGGTAGGTACTGCAGACTAACATCATTAGTGATCACTCCACACCGCAACAGCTTGCAACAGATGATCCTAGACGCTCTTCTAGATTAGCAAACAAGGGGCCTGCAGTGCTGCCACTTATCTCTCTGTAAGTGCACCATCTATTCGTTGGCTGGTCTACCGTGACTCGCTCGATTTTCGCTTGGGAGCTAAATTAAACGCGTTCAAGAGAGAAAAGGAGGCGACCTACTCGTTTTTCCGCGACTAGTTAAGGAACGGACACCGAGCATTTTCTTTCCGTCACCTTTCTTTCCTTCCTTACGTCGTCTTTGCTGTCTTTGTGTTGCACTGATCGTTCCCATCTTCCAGATTTCAGTCTCTCTCCGCTCAAAACAACAGCGGCCATTGAATGCGGAGTTTTTCTGAAGGAAGTGTCACGCCTAGACGTCTGTGATAAAATATCTCACTTCAAACTTGTTGCTTTTGCTTGGTGGTTTCGCAGCTTTGTGAACCTTTAGGATATTCTGATAAAACTCAATCATTGTCCGATTCAAACTTCGAAGTTTAAGAAATCTGGAAATGTTTTGCAATATCAGTACGTAATAGTATCGGTTTTTTTAAAGTTTTATAAGCTTTCCAAGATCTTCAATGTTATAGGATTTGAATCCGTAATTGACTTTAGTTGTAAATTAGATTGCCGCGGAAGATGAAAAGCAGCGAATGGCTTGCGAGAATTTTGAGAATACGAGGTCGAGAAGAAGGAGGATGCGATAGAGAAACAAAAATTCTTCAATTGATTATTCATCACGACTAGCGTTTCTAGATACCGTTCGTGGCTGAAGAATTGGCTAGTGGAAAAACTACAAATCTGATCGGTTTATAGATTAGACAATTACACAACTCAATCTCAAGAATAGGATACTTTTATTATTGGAAGTTCTTTAACGATTGAATGAAAACAGGATTTCTTTTCCTTTTTCTTCATATAGAGAGGTATAATTTACTTATAACTCGTCCCTGTACATAATAATTCAATTTTAAGAATATCGTATAAAAGATTCGTAACAAATGGAATCAGGTTCGTCCAATTCCACCAATCCCGATCAATTTCATCGGCGTTTCTTCCCCGTAATTTATCGACGAATATCCCGGCGACAATATTTCGCGGGACGAAGCCTGTCCTCTTGGAAAGGTACGTCGTTTCTTATGCGAAGAGTGTTTTTGTTGGTACCTGACTGTACAAGTTCTAGTGTTTAATGGCAGGCGATTCAGTGGAAAGAACAATTCTTTTCAGTTGAATCGGCTCGCAACACCGCTCTCCAGGACTGTTACGCTCTGGCGGCGATCGTGGTGAAGGGGAGAGCTTTAAGCCCAGCCGACTTAATCCGAAATGCAGCAAAGTTTCTTCGAGAGTTCTGGAGGGGCGGGCAATTGGCCGTGCCACGCGGATAGAATAGAGCTCAGAGGCAATTTCATGACAGCGTCTTGGGATGATTGGATCACCGCGCCAGTCTCGATAACCCCTTCTGCCTTGTGTGCGGTCTCGTCTCTTCCTCTATCTCTCTTGTCTTCTCTTGTTTCACCGTTGTGTCTCTGACACTGTTTCTCGCGGATCCTCCTCTCTCTCTCCTCTCTTTGTTTAGTTCATTTTTACCCTCCGTCCTTTGCCTCCTTGCTCGCGGCGGCTTTATCAATGTAACCTTATTACATCGTCGTGTACATAGGATCCAATTATCGAGATGTCGTCGTGTGGCTACCGAATTCTTTTTATTAAATCGTGCGTCGTTTTCGATTCATTGCCGTGCACTTTATATCGATATTCTAGACATAAACGATATGGTGTCTCGTACGCTGGTCATTTAATTTAATCGATTCGATTGTTCAATATCGAGCAGTTAAGTATTGGATGTGCAATCTTTGTGGCTCGAAATAGGATTAGCTATTATCGAAATAAGTTTTTATTTAAATAATTTATTTCGTCCAAATAAAATGTTTATTTCACTTGTTGCTTGCTTAGTTAGTTTCTCTTGCACAATATTACTTGAGTAATAAAGTATTTGAAAAATAAGTTGCTTTAATATTTATTCAATCTATGTAGCTATAGAATCGAAATAAAGTAACTAAAACTAAAATTAAAAAGAAGAAAAATAAATAATTTACAATTAACTTAACATTCCTAAATAAAACAACCAATATTTAAAGCATTCATGACATAATTCAGAAGGCATGTATACATATCTAATTTTATCATAAAATCGTTAGCATTATGAATGTTCCATTTTCTGCAACATCGTAACAACTGAAATGTTTGTCGCATACTGCATTCTGATTGACGCATGATAACATGACACAGAATGGTTCTAGAATGCGAATCCACATTAAAAACCGGCAGTATTCCACAATTTAAAATTTTAGGCAGTATTCCACAATTTAAAATGTTATCAACTTTAAGGAAATGAGGCTAACCTTATTAATGTCCCAAAGATATACTTCATGACTAAAATACAATGATAACTTATCTTTTTTCTTTATGATTGACAAATCATGTTGAAGCAAAACTGTATAATAAAAAGATTTTCATAAACCATAACTATGCCTTACATAGTTTTAATTATTACAAAATGAAATAATTCTTTTAAAAAAATTGATTTGTGTTGCCAACAATAGCTTAACACGATCATTTGTCATTTCCGCAACATAATGCCGATTACACCATCTGTTACATATTCACTGAAATGTTTGCACTGGTTTGTCGTGATATCATAATTTGCTATTATAAGTTCATATATCGAAAAATCGCAATATATGAGTTTCATACTTTTGTCCATACGAAAATTAATTCCTACCTGTCTCTGAATATAGAATATTGAAAAGTGGTGTACATTCGGTAAATTATACTAAATGCTTTTTCACATAAAAGATATTGTATCTTTTAAACTCTTGTACCTTTTGTTGCTGTATTATTGTTTTTTCTATTAAGTAACTTGTTACTTATTAATCTTCATTTTTATTGTATGTTGGTCTTTTCTTCCAATAGCACATGTCGTTATTAGTTAATAGTCCATTAGAAGGAGAAAAATCCTATTATAGAAAGTAAAGTAATTCGTTACATGGACTATCGATACTTATTTTATAAACAATAATCTATTTATCTAAGAAACTCTTATTTTGAACTGCGTCGTTACAGGTTGTGTCCAGAACATTTAAAATTAAATCTGATAGATAAATTGAATCAAAAATTCGTAAAAACGGTACCTACGTGTCCAACGTGATTTTATTTTAATTACTTGAAATCTATGAAAATACTTTGACAATAATTAGATATTCACGAACGATCATCAGATAATGAGTTGGTATAACATCCTTTAAATTGGAGCAGTACTACTAAACTATGTACTATAAACTAAAAGTACTATCGAATTTATGACGTTAATAATATACAAGGACCCAAGCTATTTTATAACGTACCTGACATATTTCAAGAACCATTTTTGGACATCTAATATTTTCAACTCATCAATTTATTTAAATTTTTAGCATATCTTTCAAATCTATTTCTACACTTACATAAATTTAAAATTCAGACGAATCTAATAATGCCTTGTGTAAAATAATTTTCTTTTAACTTTTGATATATCGTTTTAGCCTATTTCCAAATCTGTCCATTTAAAAAATTATACCAAATTAACGGAATTAACTCTTATAAAATAATCCCATTTTAGTTCTTAACCTATCCAATTCAAGAATAACACAAATTAATAAATCCTCGTATAAAACAATTAGAAGGGATGAAATATATCGTAGTTCCAATCACGTAGATACAGGAGACGCACCTGAAAATAAACTTCTAATAGGTTATTCGAGATATTAATTTCCAACTAAACGTTTTGCGCCGCGTTAATCACAGCGGTCGTCTTCCCTATAGGACCGATGTGATTTCCACGCGGGAAAAGCACGGCATTTTTCGCCAGTCATTTTTTCTGGCTGATCGAATTTCCCGTTGTCCCGCAGCTCGTGGTTGCAGCTGAATAACGAAAACGTTATCAATTACGGGGAGAATCGAGGGCGCTCTCATAGAAAATGCGTCGCGATCGATGGGCTTCGAACCGATAGACAAAAAAAAGAGGGAGAAAAAAGAGAAAAAAGCGACAAATAAAAAAAGAGGTGGATTGGTTAGCGACCTGGTCAGAGACAAAAAAAGAAAAAAAGGGAGTATGTCCAGTCTGGACATCGGAGTCGTGGAGGATCGTGGGACGAAATTAACAGCCCGATTTGCGAAAGTGTGATCAGGATAATTCAGTTTCGTGCAATTCGCACCGGCGACGAGTCGTTTCTGCTGTTCCACGACGGCACGTTGCATTCAGCTTTACGTGAACGCGACCATGAAAATAATTGTGCCTTGCCTGTCATGCTATCTCCAAGTTTATTCGTCAAATTACATGACGCGACACGTAGTATGGATTATACTTTTATGGTTATTTCTTTATAAGTTCATTACACATTGGATTTCCACTATATATGTATATATATTCTACATGCTACATTCGTAAATTTTATATTGTGTATATACGTTAAAAAGTGATTTTCGTGTAGAATTTACTTCTGTATTGTCAAATGTTCATGTCTTGCATAAGTTATTGACGTTTTGTAAAATTAAGATGAAGATACCAAATTAACATTTCTTAATTTTATTGCTTATATTGATATTGATTTTAGAATCACATTCAAGTTTCAAACTATCGGAAGTTTTAATTTGCGTTATATGGCTAAAAAATTGCATATCATTACGATCTATTTCGCGCTGATTCGTTTCAGATACAACACATAATTCTTATACCTACTTCGTTTCACAGTTAATTTAAAAAAAAAAAGAAAAAAATGAAGAATGTGAACAGCGTAGATTATACGTGATTAATTATCAAGCATGAAAGAGAGACGTAGAATAAATATACAAACGTACGAAGTAAAAAGAGTATAATTGATGAGAAGAAATGAAGTAACTGCGTGTTTACACGATTCCGTTTTCGTCGATTCTCTTCGTCGTTCTGTTCATGAATGATTACAAGTTGGACACCTGCTAGCTGTTCGCATTATCGCGAGTGATCGCGCGTACCTTTATGGCAGTTCTGAAAAACGATCGTAAACTGTGAAACATATGATTGCACGGAATAAGCGCAATGAACAGTTAATGGTTGATCCGACAATCTCTCGCGTGGCGCAACTTTTCCAACAACAAACTACCGTTTATTTCGACTCGACTTTTTTACCTTGGTCATTCTGCTTGGAAGCTGTTAGTTCCCCTGTTCTATAAACATTTCAATAAAGTTCACGAGGACGAAATACACGTGACTTTTATAGTTAGTATTGAACATGAAAACGCTTTATTGATCGTTTCAATGTGACATGTGTCGGGTAATTCCGACGACATTAATTGTTGGATATCGATAACGAACATCGAATCGATTTCCATATTTGCAATACCATTTAGAAGTATTCACTCTTGATGTGTTCACTCAATGATTTCACTCTTTGCTTATTAGAATATTATGATACGAAGAAATTGAATTGTAAAAATTGAAGAAACTCCTTATTTGTACAAATATTTCTATAAAGTCCTGTGACGGAAGAAACCATTAGTTTCAATATTTTAACTGGCGGTTTCAGATTTTTCTCATCCCTTGTTACGTTTAATGTTCAACTGGTAAGGATGTTTATTTGAATCTGGTATTTTCAATCTCAAGTACACAATGAATCATCAAAAACGCTATGAACTTTCGGAAAACATAATAGTAACGACAGAAACAAATTCAATATCATTTCTTCCATATTTTATACTTTCATATAATTTTGTAATATTTACACAGTATAATTTTCACATTTATACTAATAGAATGTACTGCCAAAATTTTAGATCACCGTACAACCTATGTACATTAACCAACATGCTGAATCCTTTGTTCAATTATTGAAATAATACACATAAAGTGGTACCAAGTAATAACGAACGATATATGATCAAAGTTTCAAAGCTCATTTAATTCGAGGTAAATTCGCTATTTAATGTTAAGCAGAGAGGAAGAATAGACAGAATGAACGTGCTTTCATGAAGAGGTATTCCCGACCAACGATATCCTATACACCTTCGAAGAGTTTATTTTTATGATCGCTGAGCGAATTCATAAAGCGCATAACTTACGCGAATGCGAATGGAGGATATTCTGGCGTCTCGGGAACGTTCGCCAAGCTAAAATTGTTTCAAGTGTTTTTGCAACCCACATTTCCTGCATCTATGCGTCGCTATAAATTTTCTGTATAAGAGAAACAGGATATCTAGTGCGATTCCGGCCTGTATATTGAATAACGGGTACAAAAAGCAAGTATACTTTTGACTCGAGAAAGGAATCTGCGACGTTGATAGAGCCGAGTTCGACACTGTCAAAGCTATTTCCAGAAACCTGGGTTGATTTTGTATGGGAATTTCGAAACAAAAAGTTTTATTTCATTCATCCAGTTTTTTTTGTTAAGAATCTGAATGGATCTTCATCATGGCTATATATAAAATACACATTTATATATACACATTTATAATTTTAAGAATCGCAATGTTGACATATCTCAGCTGTATTTAAGTTTATACATGTGCATATGATTTAAATGCATGAAAATGTAAGTTTGCTTGTACTCTTGCATACGTAATTTTCTTACTTTTATGGTTACACATTTCCAGATGCGTAGGTTACACCATTTTTAAATAGAAAAAATATGAATGAAGTTCATACTTGCTCATACTAAATGAATCAAGATTAGAAACTAAAAAAGGGAGAAAGTAATCTGTATATTGGATTTTTTAAGATGAAGTTATATCGGTTTATGAAACGATCCTTTGTTGCTAAAGAGAGCTACTACAGTTTAGAAAACGGTGAAAGAGAAATCTCAAATCTCTTTTGTCACGTTCGTGCCCAAGAGAGAATTCTTTCAAATATAAAGGGTTCCAAAGATACATTCCTTTCGAATATTAGGTTCAGACTTCTCTCGAAACTTCTCTTCCTCAATTTTTCAATGTACTTTCAGTTATGAATACAAATCTTATAATTTCTATATTTGGTAGAAAAGATATAAATAGCACACTTTAGCACAATCAGTTTGAAGATGAATTTTTTTGTATATTCAAGATAATCCAAAATAAAAATTGTAATTTGCATATTAACCCTCAAGCACTAATGTGGGGTCCTGGACAACTATAACAAGTATGTTATGTAGTCTTCTATTTTTATAGCCTTTTGTATATTTAGTTCTATTGTATCTTGTATGTTTCATATGAAGAGAAAAGATTTAATTGTTTAAATATAACACAAAAACTAAAATAAAATATCCTGACCTACAAGCCGTATGTTATCTACGATCCAACAATACCAGGTTTCAAATGTAAAATCATTAAATGAAAACCGTGATACATTGCTATTTTCTTTTTTCCATTTCACATTTCTTTTTTTATACATTCTTGTTTATTTTATTTCGTGAATATAAAAAATTATAAAAGAAAGGCTATTATATTTTACATGTCAAATATTATTTTGTACTTTGAAATATTTTTTTAATTTTAAAGATCATCCTTGATGACTTAAGTTAATTTCAGAGATCGAAAATAATGATTTTTTACTGAAAATTTTGTTTGGCTACCAGTCACCATTATCGACGACGGAAATTTAATTTTGATTACCAATAATCAATATAAATGATCGGAATTTTTTTTGGTTACCAGTAGCCGTTCTCGATGACCCGAATTTTATTTTCACTACCGATAACTATTATCGATGGCGGAAAATTTTTTTGGTTTTCGCTAACCAACATCGACGACGATAACTTTTTCTGGTTACATTCGACTATTGTCTGTTGTTACTAACATTACTAATAATTAGTATTCATTGACAACATAACAAAATCTATATATTTTATTAAGCAATAAAAAGATATGAAAATGTATGAAACAAAGTATAAAATAAAAGATATTGTAGTAGAATATTTTTATTAACATTTTCGTTAATACTTCACTTTAATATCTTTTATTCTATTCTTTGTTTCATATATTTTCATACCGTTTTTTCGCTTAACAGAATGTACAATTCATTTTTAAATACATAATTCATTTTTTTGTGTTGTCAATAAATATGTATTAATAATCAGTAGTATTAATAACAGTTGACAATAGTCGATTGTAATCGAAAAAGATTTTCATCGTTAATAATAGTTAGTGGTAACCAAAATAAATTTTGAGCCTCCGACAATGGTTACCGGTAAGTAAAAAAAAATCCGGTCATTTATATTGGTTACTGGTAACCAAATTTAAGTTCCCGTCATTGATAATGATTACTGGTAGACAAACAAATTTTAATCATTTATAATGGTTATTTATAATCAAAATTTCTTAATTAAAGATACTAACTCTCATACTATAACTTAAAAAATTTATTTTGTAACAATTATGATGTTTGAAATTAATTGGATATCATTTGTGTATTTTTTATGAAGATTATAGGTTGGTAAATTCTTTTCATTCTAAATATTGTAGTTTTCAATTATTAAAGTATTAAGCAACTTATTCGAGATGGGAATGTTCATGGTTTTGCAGGAATGCAAAGCGCACTTGGTGGTTCATGTTCTCAAGGGTATCGTGTTACACACCACTTGAGCATAATTCAAGTACCTCATTAAATTTTTTTCACCCTGTGTAACACTTTGTTAGAATTAAATACTATTCATGCAAGTAAATGTTATGTGTGGACTGTGGCAATCTACACGTGACACGTTGAGTTAATCTTGTGTAACTAATGTACAAAATGTGCACGCGATGAATGGATAACAGAGCTGTTGCTCTCATAAAATTTGTCACCGACTGACCCATTTATATATCATGTTTTAGAAAAAAAATTTCTTATTAGAATTTTAATAATATTTAATCAGCATTAAAGGAAATAAAAAATATAAAATATATTATTATATGTTACATTGACATTTCTTTCCTCGATTCCCATACTTTCAAAAATGTATATATGCAGAATAGTAAAAATAATTGATGGAGTGTATAGGATATATGTAGAATAAAATTTTTGTAGTCAATAATTAGCGAATATTCGAAAAATATAAAAATTAAAATATTAATTATGAAACAAAATTAGTATCCATATTTATATATAATATTAAACATATAAATATTACAAATTATTACTTACAAATTATTACTTGTAAAATCATTACTTATTGATTAAAATTATAAATAAGTAATATAGAAAAGGTATAAATTATAGAAATTCAGTTACCATAGCAAATAAAATGATACATTGCGGATATGATGTATGAAAGTTATGGAAAGCAGTTTCAACTTTATCAGACCCTAACTAAATTTCGACCATAAATTATCAACTTGAAGGTAATAGAAGATGTATGCAAGCTCTGTAGAAATTCGCTTCAAACTTTTTCAATCTCTTCACTATGTGTATTAAATAGGAGAGACTGGTTGTTGTAAACATTATCATCGGACTTATAATTCTTAGCTGTATGAGGCTTATCAGTTTGTGACAACAGGTAAACTATTTTAATGAAGTTTCCTGCCATCACGTTAAGAGACAATTGCAATTATTATCGATTCGCTCAAAATTATATGTAAACAACTCTATTATCCTTTTAAGTAACACACCAACATATCTGCAAAAATTCTATAATATTTATCAACATCCCCATTATATTATAAAATCGTTGATTAAATCAAACGTCTGATAATTTTCTCAATAAAACTACAGATTCAGAGCAATGAGATTCATGAGCACAATCTTTCATTGTTATCTACAGAGGATTGAAACATAGCAAGGATTAATAATTTGTAAAACTTAAAAAAAAATAGTACAATATATAGTATCTAATACAAAATATTTCTTTCCAGGTAACGAGATACACAGTGTTCTTGAAGTGTTACTCACGAGTACTCTGAATTCCCTGCCAACTGGGTAAGATTACACACATACAATCCATTAATTCACAATCAACCAGCTTTTCGCTTTGCCAAAATCATTAAAGAGAACAATCGTTATATCCTTAAACAAGCTGGAATAAATCTGGCGCGCTTTCTTGATATGCGCGAGACTAATAAATTAGCCGTTGATCAAGCGGAGGACACATAAAGGTTGTTCCGGCTGAAATAGATTTTCATTGCGCGGCACGCGGAACGTGCCGTGCATCGTTGAATCTCCCGACGAAATAATTGAGTTAATTAACGCCATTATCCAAGTACAATGCTAAATAGTATAATTGACTTAAGTGAGAGAGTTGAAGAGGGAGAACGGGGTTCAGGGGGACGTGGGTGGGACCGTGGATGGGTAGAAACGGGTGAAAGAACGAGCCAAAAGCAGTCAGAGGGGTGCCGGGGTGGGTGTAGAGGGTGGGAAGGGTGTTACTTTTTCACTTTACTTTCATAACTGAAACCGTTGAATATTAATGCCCACGGCAACGGTACTTGGGAGCTTCTTAGCACAAGAAACGGCCGTCCCTGTGAAATGGAAATGAGAAAATTATAAAAGTAACTAGATAAATTGCGAATAAAGACCATTATTGATACGCGATAGCAGTCGCCGACTAGGACATGGTTGGTAGGATATGTCTGATAATATTAAACGGTTGATTTATTATCAGGATCATGGTGAAACTATCGACGTACGCGTGGAGGAATGTTGAAACGAGGGGGTAAGTTTAGATTCAATTTCAGATTGTCTATGAAAATGATAATTTTAAGTCGAGAAAGGCCTCTTCCAGATTTTCTTCGCGTGAAAGATAAGCAAAGGCTCAGACAGATCGTCCGGCGACGAGGATTTAATTAGCAAGATGCAATTTTAATTTAGTGACAGCTATTGGCAGCTGCTGAAGAATTAACGACTTCGTAGCCTGGGATAATTGCTGTTAAGCATCTCTCATTACTCCGCGATGAGTTTTAGAGATTTTCGTGTGACTGATATAATATTTGACGGATATTGCGAAGAAGTTTTCTATTAATCATATAATGGAGACTGTCATCAATAGATAGAGACAGTACAGATCAGACATTTTACTGCTAACCATGTTTAATGGCAAATTATCTTTTTACGTCAACTTATATTATGAGTAAAATATAGATAGTGCGTCGAAATAAAAATGTTAGAACAGAATTATAATTGTTATTTAGGAGTTCATTTTCCTCGGGATTTAATCTGTAATTAATTTCTCTACTTTGCATCCATAGATTTTCTTTGAAACTTTTACCTGTTTTTTAATTATATTAAAGATACGTAATACGAGATTTAGAACACGTGAAGCTGTTACGAATATAGTAGTATTTAGAATTGCATAAGAATTTAAACGAGTTCGCGTTTTAATTGTACAACAATTTTCACGTGTTAGCAGAAAAATAATATTTTTTTGCTGAGAAATACGATTACATAGTATTAAAACGAAACCCAGTTCGAGTCACTTGCATTCGTAATTATTTTGTAAACCATTTTTATGGAATTAACGTTCCATGCGAATAAAATACTGTTATAAAATATTGTTTTACATTTTCGAAAATGATTTCGAAATTGTGGACACTGTACAAATATTAATTTAGATTAAAGTCTGTATGTTATGCATATGTACATATGTATTTATATAAATGGTATGTTATACAAATATCAATATCATCATAAAACCTTATTAAAGCAGATAATATTCCACAAAATGTACAAATTTCAAGCAAATTTACAAATAAACGGTTCTGAATTCACCAAATTGTCGATACGGAAAATATTATTATGTATGTTGAATAATCGACAATAAGAGTCATTCCGTTTTAAATTATGATTATCAATAAAAAACAACTGCGTGGAATTACATAACAAAATTATTTTTATTTGCATTATCCCAAAGAATACCTATGAAGAATCAAACTTCGGTTAAGCCTACTCACTAAAATATTCCAGACCAGACTTCAAGATTAATATATTCGGGAAAAATAGCTCCAGGGGTTAACAGCAGAGGGCTTGAACAACTCTAATCCTCAAACAACGCACTATTGTTTGCTTGACCAAAAAGGAAGAATAACTACCTAGGTTCCTCTCAGGGAGCCTAACACTTTAGTAAACATAATACTCGAGCTTGATGCATCGATTCTTGCCTAAAAACCTAGCTTAATGTATTTTCTTCATCGACAACGAAAACATCAATTTTCACAAAACAATCTTCATCATCAAAAATTTCCAACACTACTATTCAATATAATGTTAGAATACCAGATATATAACAAATCATGGAAAAAATTCAATCATACACAATTATAAATAAACCAAAAGTTTATTGTAAAATCTCAAGTTCAACACATATTTTCGAAACTAATAATTATTCGTACTGCATCCTATATATTTCCGCCTTATTCATAATTTATTAGAATATTTCACTAAATGTAACGAGTAGGCGTTCTAATATTTACATTTATAATTGACAGCATAGCAGAACTCCATTTATTGAAACGAATAATTTTTAAACAATACCTGAACTTTTACTGGTTGAATAAATTCATCTGAACGTGCATTTTTATCTTCTGAACGAAAGATAGTAAATGGTGTGGAAAACTGATGAGTTTCCATCATATGCATCCCAACTACGTATGCTACAATATTTGTCCCTCGACAAGTGCAGATATATCGTTTCCTTAAAAAAATGAAATTTCCATATATAAACTTACACAATTGGCGTTTAAAACCTCATGTACCTTGAAAACTTGTAGATTTAAGTTTCTTGCAACTATTAATGCCTCTAATTATAAATGCACTCGTATATGAATGAATTATCCCAATGAAGACTACGACGAATTTTTCCTATCATACTAATATTTACAGCAAACAACCGTAGTTGCAAAAATTTCATCCAAGCATGAATAACCATTTTTATAGGGAACATTAAGAATGGCCCGAAGAATCTCGGTTTGCAGTCAGCTATCGACTTATCTGCGCTAAGAAAATTCCTTTTTACCTCGTAACGCGGGCCAGCGTCGACGAGATATGTCCGCGGGAAGGAGAAAATTTTTCGTACCCGAGTCTTCTTTCAGAGTCATCAGACTTGATACGGGTGACAGAGTCAGATAGATGGAAGAATGATAGTAGGGGTTAGTGTTTGAAGGGGGAGGGGGGATACGGAATGCTAGATCGAAGAAAGAGCAAAGGGGGCAGAAAGTCGTCGACGTCGTCGTAGCGGTGGCGTCGTTTGCACGGCAAGTTTTCAGCCATCGGAGGATGGATGTGGTACGGGAAAGTTTGAAAAAGCGTGGCGCGTCGCGGTCGTTGCCTAAGAAAGCGTCGTTCCATCGGTCGAGTAAAGACCGTGACACGGTGCCACCGGCGCTATTACCATCGTAGGGCGAACAACGATGCGGTCCCGCCTTAATGTGCGGCCTGGATTTATCTGGTAGTAATCAATCGTGTGGCGGGAAACGAGCGGATTACAAGGGCGCAATATTTATCACGTCAAACGGTTCATTTGCATGATTTATGCCTCGTCGAACGCCGGAAATGTCGGATTATTTATGCGGAATTCGTGGCCGCATACCTTCTCGTTCGCGTAATGATCACGAATTCCATGATGCTGGAATTCCCTCGTTAGATCCACTTCTAGACATTCGCATCCGCATCTTGGAAGATTTTTAAGGCGATGAATTAAAAATATTTCAAGGGAAGTTGTCTTGTGAGGTATTCTATTGGAATAGTATCTTGAATGTCTTATTCAGTGGCTTGTGAAATTATTCGAACGCTCGTACAAACTTTTCTTGAATACTTTATGCGTAGTACGCAACAGATTTTATATGATGTTATCAGGAGATACTGACGTGAACATACTGGTGAAGTTGAAAACAAATGGGAATTAAAAACGGATATAGAAGATTCAAGATATTTATTAGAAACATACAGTTCAGTAAGTTAATATTAATAAATTTCGATATTTAATGAGATAATTTTTAATATCAATTATATGTTTACTTATATGTTAATCATATGTTGCTTCTATATATTAATTTTATCAAAGAAATTCGATCGAAGATTTATCGATTTTCATTCTTTCAAAATACTGACATTTTTTTATGCTAAATAAGTTTAATTCAACTGAGACTTGAGAAACTCTACCGACTCAATACCCAGAAGTTCGATTAACTCGATTCAAAGATCCTAACAGTCCTTTTTCGTGAAAACTGATCTTATACCGGATGTTGAAATTTCTTCTTTCGTGGCGTTCTTGAAGGGTCGCTTGTCAGCACGCGCAAGAACGCAAACGAGAACTTCTCGGATAGTTTTCTGAATGTTACATGCATACTGCACAAACATGCTGCACGTTGCATACAGATATATGTATAATGTAAAGATGTAGCAAGGCGCTGTAACGCAGAAGACCAACTTGGAATCTAGTATTTCTTATCATAAATTCAACATTTTGTAGATGTGATAGATGGAAAAAGGAAGAGAAAAGTATGGAGAGTTTCCATCGTAGCTAAAACTTTTGGTTTTTTTATTTTGCAATAGTACTATTGATAAAAATATTCTTGAATATTATTAATAAAAAGTACAAGTACCATTTTATCTCTACGTTGTTGCATAGGTTATAGATTCTACATTATTTCAACATCGATGAAGGTATTAAAAACTGCGAATACTTAATATTAATAGGCATGCCTATATTCATTCTAAAATACCTATTATTTCGCCACGAATATTGTTGCTACGAATAAAACAATCCCCGAGAAGAAATAATGGAATTAATGACAAAAATAACATTATTGATCATGACGAATAGCAATGCTTTCAGTAGTTCTCTCCTATTTTAAAACTGGGTTACACTTGTACTTATAAATAGGAAATTCAACGCAAAATTTTTCGTACGTTTCAGCTGGATTAAAATAAAACGACTTGCTCTATATATTTCTATAACGTGAAATTATCGGAACTTGATGTCGGTTCACTAACGCTAACTGCATCAAAGATAATCCAGCAGGGAGATTAAAACAGGGCAGTGGTGGATATATGATAATGATCCGATGAACGATTACGCTAATAATTACACTGGCATAAATCGAAAAGTAAATTGGAAACGCGTGCTGATTTTGCGTGGCGGAGTTAATTCCGGCATAGTAATCGGAGATTAATTATGACGTCACATGCGTGTATCATTTTGCAACAGATTTCGCGCGCACTAAGTTCGTAATTCGCTGATATATTATCCGGTATTCCCGAACGCGTTAATTTTCCCGGGCAAACGGGACACCGTAATTAACTGAGGCATTCTTCATTTTTTGCTAAAAGTGAC
Organism: Bombus vosnesenskii; assembly: GCF_011952255.1. NCBI lineage: Eukaryota > Metazoa > Arthropoda > Insecta > Hymenoptera > Apidae > Bombus > Bombus vosnesenskii. The sequence goes on from NW_022882923.1 coordinate 2,827,509, forward strand.
GGCCAAAAAATGGGGCAACAGCGACCAACCCCTAAGTAATGGCGCGGGAAGATATATAGAGCCGGTTGGAAAGAATCGAGAACGAATCTAGGTAGTGTCAGCTTGCAAACGCAGACGTTCGATTTCAGTGACTTCGAAATTTGATAACAACTGTATTAAAACTTCATGGAAGCCTCTAATATATGCAGTTGGCGAATATCCTGTAGTATAAAGTCGGATCGTCTGACCGAATCTTGCAAAGACGAGAACAAAATAATTTAGTACTTCTAATTTCGTGATTATCGAAGTTTCTACTTGAGAAACGATCTGCATGACAAATCAACTAGTGACGTTTGTAATTTATTATGATTTAAACCAAGCAAAATCTTATATCAATCTTGTACTTGTAAATAAATGAACATATATATAAAATGTTTGTTGAATTGACAGTTTGAGATAATAATTAATATAGATCTCTTCACTGATTTAAGCTTATTTTTATATAACTATTTCAATTAGCATAGATCTATGTGTATAAATTATATCTATAAATTATATTTCATATCATTTATCAATTTGTAATTTCATGATTACAGAACTTTCTGCTTGAGAAACTATATGTCTAACAGATTAACCAACGATGTCTGTAACCAATTATATCTTTAATCAATTACGCACTAATATCGTTAATAATAATTACGAAAATCTAATAACAACGCGTGTAATACATGATATACACGCAGTGTAGCTATTTTATCGCTTCGAGTATCCGACTTATTTGACATTGCCACTCGAGATTGTAAAACAGCTTTAGCATTAATCTGTAATATAACGTGGTGGAAACCCGAATCCAGTTACGACCACTGTATAGTGCGTGTTGTATATAACGCCGTGTAGGAATTAGTAATAGAACCGCACCAGGTACTATGTTTCAAGCATGACGCGTAAAATTAGTCCAGCACGCCAGAAGAGAAAGCTTTAGGAGATTTTTCATTCTTACCTCGAATATAAATTCCCTTGCAACTAAAACCCCGCACCTCCGTTTGCTCCCCTGGCTATATTTTCGGCTATTTTTTTCGACAATTTATACCGGTTGAATTTATGACAACATATGTCTAGCTACGTCCAACACAACATTAAATCTTAACTGTTATTGTCGAAAATTTATTCGAGGAACTGTAAATTGGAACACCAAGATTAATTGAATTGAGTAGAAAAAATAGTTCGATATTTACAGGGAAGACGGAGCCTTTCCTGAGTAATCCAGTTCATTTGAATAAAGCTGTTACATAAAACATATTATTAATTATATCTTCTTAATTTTGTATGATACTACATCGAGCTAGACTCGGTATTTTATTTTATCGCATTCTAAAATTTAGTTTGACTACTTGGCTTGGATCATTCTGTATCGTGTTGGTAGCAATGAGTGTATGGACAAACGACTTTGCATATCTACTTAATCTAACAACATTTAGTTGAGAACAATCTTCGATAAAACAGTAAAATAATGATATGTTGTTCTTCTAAGTTATAGTAGAATAACATTATATTCTATATAGCAAAGAAAACTAATTATTTCGTATAAATTCAAACAGAATTATATCTTTTATGTAAAAAAAAAAGTTGTTCTACGAAATCTATTACCTGAAAACCTAGAAATTACACATAGTCACCTTCTTCCCTATTGTTTCAATTCACTTCAATATAACATCTCTATCAAAGTTGAAAAAAGAACGCATTCTATTATGAACAAGAAAGAAAGCAAAGTTTGGATCGAAGGAACGCAATCGAAAGCGATCATCGATCAGCGAACCCTCATTAAACGCCTTCTTGATAATAAGTTCACGAAGCGTGATCTCTTATCTCAGATTTAGTGTGTCCTTTAGTCCTAGCACAGACTTATCGAGGAACCATTGAGGCTTCTTTCACACCGAATTCCCTCTGTGAACACTCTTCCTTCCACTTTTCCTGTTCGCGATTTTCTTCTCTATCCAAGAATCGTTCCTTCTCGATCACGTCTCTTCCCCCTTTTACCCTCGAATTTCGATCCTATTTCGACGTTAGCAGGATCGCCCTGAAACGGCCCTGTCGGTACAAGCATTCGCCCAGAGACAGAGATAACAAGGAGCTGAGAGGGCCAAAACATCCTCCGTGGTCTTCTTGGCGCTTCGTTATAACCATAACGACACCTTTCGTATCGGCACGAGGGTTTGAAGATTCCTCGTAGACCAGCGTCGTTTCCTTCCTTGCAGCCTTCTTATCGCAACTGCGCTCAATTCTACGTGACGATTTCGCTCCTCGTGTCGTTAAGTAATTTGCTTTGGTGATTGATGCACCTAGATCGGAGTTGCATTGGTCGTTCAGCTCTTGTAAATCGCGAAGACAGAAGAGCTGGCTCTGGTATCAGACCATCCGCAAATTGGGAAACGTGTGGTGGAACGTTTTATGAAATATCTCATCTTTCGTACAACAAGGGACGAAATTTTGTAAGTTCGTGTAATCGAAAAATTGACTCTGTTAGTGCAGGATTAATATCAATTATAACGAACTGTTAGTAAATATAGGGAATGGACTCTTGAAGAAGATTTGTAGCTTTTCCGTGATAATGGATTATAAATTAGATCTGTGCAAACATTTGCTCGCATATACAAACTGAAATTTTCGTTAATTGTATTTTCTTAATCAAACATCTCCACTGATTTTCTATAACTGTTTACTGAATAATTTACGCAATATGCCATCAGAATTTAATACATTAACTCGTTATTTTAGCCAAGTGATGAATGCTTTCCTTTGACTTAAAATCAGCTGGTTGCTTGTTATGATTTTTGTTAATGGCTATTGAAACCTTCTTGTCAAATAAATTTAGTTGACTCTTTGAGTTTTTAATAAAAACTCCAAAGCTATGAACTCTGAACTGTTCTAGCATGTACGTAATTTTTCGATTGCTAAAGTTTGCAATACTCTTTCAAATATGAAATGATTCAAATGTCGCATAGTTCTATTATCTCTCAATTCAATCCTCGTATGGAATGAATGTCTTCTTTAACATGACAGAAACACAACGTCAGATTGAAACTCTACAGAATGTACATATCTATATCAACTTAATATACCACCTTCCTACGTCATAAAAATATTTTCACGTAATAATCTCGTAACAATACTATTCCAATAATTCAACACAAAAATACAGATAAAATTACTCACCTCATCCTCCATCGTCGGTTTCAGCGAGCAGCTGACGGTATATCGTATTGTTAAGCACTCCACGCGTCATCTTTTGGAATAATTCACGTAGATTGGGTTAATGTGTGTGCCTAAGTGATGAGGCGGGTGCACGTCGGTAGACGTCGTATCTGAAACCTGATTTGAGGAAGAGAAATAACACGCGACCACGTTGGAATACAGTGCATTCGTTAAGCAACGAACGTGACTACGTACAGTAACGGCGGTCTCTTTTTCGCAAAAAAGAGGGGCAACAAAACCTCGAACGAACGCGTGAGACCGTGTGACAGAGCGTGAAAGCAGCGAGACAGAGAGGTTGCTAGCGGGAACCACAAAATGCCACAAAAGCTGCGTAAAATATTATATGGTCTAGGGTTGGCACTGATTGGACAGGTCCGATGCACGGACCACTGCTATAACTGTAACGTGGAATACGTGCGTGGATCAAAGAATGCGCGTTTCGAGTATATGCCCGTTGCTTAAACGCGGCTATGTCTCGTTATAAATATGTATATGTATGTATATGTCAAGCTAACGTAGCAGAGGCAAGGATATATCGACGTCCAATTATAATCCACTCTCGTGACGCGGGATTCGGTTACTCTGACGAGCAGACATCCGTGACGGGGCTTTGCTCGCCCATTCGTTTGCCCCCGCAATGATATAACGATGAATAATACATATTATACGGGCACCGTGTTTTAAATCACCAAACACGAGGAACGTACGATGCAACGTGACTGTGTTGCTTGTCTTCAGGGTTCGGTGTATCATTGTGTTCAATTTGATAGATGGAGATATAGGAATATGACGACTGTAGGTGATAATTGTCAATTGAAGACCTGTCGGTGTTGTGTATCGATATATATAAACAAAAAGTAAGTTGGAAAATTTTAAGGAGAAAATAAGATTTTGTTTTGGGAGAAGAACCCTAAGTAAGAACTACTCTGTAAATGATTTTGGAGAAAAGATATCTGGTGACCAAGATGATATCCTGAGTCATCTGCAATTTAAAGAAAAGGTTGTCATTGAAGGAGAAGAGCGACGGTGTTCAAAAAATTAATGGAAGTGCATCTTCTGAAAGATTTTCCATAAAGATTTAACTCTTGAGAAGATTTCTTTAAAAGAAACTTGATAATAAGCAGCCCTCCGACATCAATAACAACGTAACAATCTTTGGAAAGTAATATGTAGCGATGAAGTTAATTATAATGAATTGGAATAAATAAACAATCATAATCATATAATTTTTAATACATTTGTGGTATTGTAATGCTACTAAAGGAAGGAAGTGTATTTCGCTTGATGGTCGCTAGTGGAAAGAAATATTTCCCTTTCGTTCATTTGTCGTATTTATCTGACCCAAGTACTCTTGATTCACTGAACAACATATATATGTATGTATATGTAAAAGATTAAAATTATCTATAAACTATAACTTCATCCAAATTTCAACAAAACAAAACTGAAGAAATTAAAAACTATTTTTATGAAGATATTAATATCTACATTAAACGCTTTAGTGAATAATAACTTAGTTGCTATTAGAATTTTAACTAAAAAATATACTTATTTTTTCAAATATTCAAAGCAAAAATATCATCAATACCTCAAAGATATTAGAGGTGCTCAAACATTTGTTTCGCCCAATTACATTGAAGCGAATACTATCGTCTTGTAATTAAAAGTCGCTATTAACTCCACATCAAGTTTCATAAAACTGGTTTAATAAAAAATAGGATGTCTGGATGACCGTAATGTCCAAAATATTGTGCTTTATTTCTTCTCTGGTTTCATGGATAAAGCAATCTTCACGTTACTCATGGGAAATTCTATTAGTATTATTATCATTGGCGCTTCTTGATTGATTACAGTAGGCAAAGTGATCGGTTCGGCGATATCTATCGCATGCGTGCACGCGAGACGGGATAGATAATATTAAAGTAGCCCATCATGTTTGTCAACTTAATGCTGCGGCAACGTATGATGACTTGATCGATGAGCACACGGTACGTCGCCCAGTATTACTTTACGTAATAACACTTGAAGATATACATACATATACGATGGCCTTTAATGGAAATAATATACTATTACTATTAATACTGAAACTGATCTATTTGCTTATATAAAATGTTATATTTTATCGCAAATTTTTAAAATATAAAAGCTACCAGGTAGAACGACGCAAACAATATAAACGTTTAGAAACAGTAGAAAAGAATTCGTTCGAGACACGAACAGAAGTTTTACCCAATTTTTCCTATTTCGATACAGCAACGCTCTACCAAACGCTCCGTTCGCGATGAATTTCATTTAAATGGGTAGCAGGTGTAATTTTTATAAAAAGTCTTCGTCATTCGAAGTCATATAAAACCCGAAATTGCAACGGATAGGAAGAACGTAACGTTACCCAGTAGAATAATACATATAAAATGCGGCGAAGCTGAGTGCATCGCGGCAGCGAATAGTTGGCGCTTTTAATGCACCCAGTTCTCTTTGTTCTATCGCCATGTAGCTTTCAATTCGCATTAATGGCCAAGATAATGCGTTTAAAGATGGCCAAAGCCTGTTTCCGCTGGTCGCCGATTTTTACGACTACTCTACGTGTAAATCGACACGATGCACGGTGCGTTAAAACGCCTGTCTAACCGTGAAAAAGTCATGGGGCACTATACAGACTAACATCGTCTAGTATTTAACTATTCCAATTATTATATTTATTTTTTCGTATAAACTCGCTCTCCCACGAAACACTCTATATAATCCATGGATGTATACTCACAAAAGTATTCGAACAGTTATACTCGACGACAATTTGCACAGTAAAATGAAAGATATAAATTAGAATTAAATAAACTGTACTGGTCACTTCTGAGTCAGAAATAGTGATCGAAGGCTAAGGATCTTCAAGAATTTAGAAATATAAATGATAAAATACTAAAAGTTATTTTATAATTTGACTTTTTCCCGATCAAACATCCATTTTCAAATACTGTGCGATGGACGGAAGTTAATGCAACTTGCCTATTCCTTAATCGTTCCGGGAGAAGTTACGGTTTAAAAGGACGAGATAAGTCGCAATTGCGAAGATAAGACTCGAATACGTAAACAGAGAAGCGGCGGGTGTTCGTTGTTGTAAAAGAAAAGTACTTCCTACAAATTCTCCTCGAAGAACGTTTATTTCTCTTACGTTCGATGCATTATTCAGAAAAAAAAAGAATTTTCCAAGTAAAAGTCACGAATGAAAGTCCGTCATTGTAAGATCAGCTAAGAAAGGAGTGTTTAGGTTAATGTTGATTGGCTGGGAAGAGAAATGAGCGGTTTTATATGAAGGTCACACGACAAAAACATGACAAGCATGTATATTTTTATCGATTTCCAGAGTTTAATGTTGCTTTATGATCAGATAGGAAGATTTTGATGTGACATAATTTCAAATGAAGATAAGTTTGTTAGGTCCAAACATGTAAGTCTTCTAAAAATAATTGGTAAGTTTTGTGAAAATCAAATGTATAATTAATTAAAGTTATAATAATTAAGACAAGCGTTTAATATTATGACGAGCAATATTTCTAACATTTTGAAAAATATAAAAAAACCTATTCTAACACCAAAACTAAATAAAACGACAATTTTCATATTATTGACAACGTACTGAATTCTAAAACTGCTTTCGTGTAAAAATTACAAAATTTCACTTATCGCATTCTTCGCCTGTGATCTTGATATGACGTTCTATTTATGGTTGCATAGCGAACGTCAAAGAATGATTTTTAGACATCATATTTGGAGAATATAAAGAGCGGTTGGGTTACAAAGGTATTAAAGTTACGGAAGAGTGAAGAACTGTACTAGATTTCTGAGTGGAGATAGAAAAACTTTGTAGGTACGGCAACATATTGTGCTACTTTGTGAGTTTTACTTTATTGCAGTGGCATTTTTTCGTATCAACTTTCGTGCCTCCTCATGTGTAAATTGACTTCGCGCATAAGTATATTGAAATATAATATTTAAAGTGATATTTGGTAACATGTTTTATGCCTTGAGTTATCATTAATATTTATACAGTTCCTTAAAGTGCTCAGATATATGTTCAACAAATTTGTTCCGCGACTAAAACAAGTTAATGTAATCTTTGTATATCAATTTATTTATTTATTTATTTATTATACATAGATATTTTTAAAATGTTGAGATATTAAATAATTAATATAGTAAGATTTGTAGAATTATTAAATGTTTAAAATTTCGAAGCAAATATTCCTTTTCGTATACGTATGAAGCAGTAATTTACACACATTTGTATGTCAAAAAGTTTAATGAATTTGACATTTTTGCAATTACTCCACATGGTAGTATTGATTAAAAAAAAAACATTACGCAAAAAAATTCGAATTTTTATTGACAATAGTTTCTATAAACATCCTTAAAAGAATTCCTCTTAATGTTCATATTTATATAATTCAAAATTCAAATTATTGCTCTTAATAAATGTAGATTTAGTACTCTGAATATCAATAGACAGTGCATATAAATTGCGTTTAATATTTCATCGAAATACTTCATCAATATTTCTCACGCGTTAAAAATATGTACGATTCAGAAATGCAAGAACATCGTTTTAAAATGACAAAGTTCCCTAGTTTCTTCGCGTAAACAAATATTTTTCTTCTCAAATCGACGTGATCTCTGCAGTCAGTGACGGAGTTCAAAAGACAAACAACTCAGAACGGAACGGGCAAGAATAACGCATCCGATCCTATTTCTATAAAAAAGGAAAGAAAAGAAGCGAAGAAGAATTCTATTAGATGAAGGAGAACAGAATCCTGCTTTTAGTTTTATAATCTACAAAACTACATCAAACTGCAGCATGTCAGTATCTTTTAGTGTGTTTATATCGATATTTAATTTTTTAGATTTATTTCGTTGTGTCATTTATTTCGTTTTTCTTAATTTATTTTCTATATCACATAGCTCATAAATTTATATTGTATATGTTGTTATTTCTATACTCAGAGCTAAGATCAGAATAGTTATTATTGAATGTCTAATGAAAATCTATCACACCGTTCTGAGCCAAAAAAACCTTTATTGCACGCGCTTACAAAAACTAGAAATAAAAACAAAAAGACATCTTAAGCCTATCGATTAAATCTATCGATTGTAACTAGGATCATCCTCTAGTTACTATTTCCTAATAACTAACGCATCTGCATATGGATGGCGAGCACGAACTCACGTTGTCATTTTCAACAGTATATATCCTACTGTATATTTTGTTGTATAATGTTATGTATAATATTACTTAAATATAAATAAATGCACATTTAACCCTACGTTTTAATTGCATGAAAACCAATCTAAAATTACTGACGATAATTTTTCAATTTTATTTCGAACGGATATCGTAAAAATAAAATCGGAGGTACCAGAGCGGAAATTCGAATCTTAAAAGTCGATCACACACCAGTGGTTCTAAAAGTTCGAAATTTGAGAATAATGATAATTATTGAATTAATTCATTCGACAGGTTAATAGAAATGATTAATTTCAATGGAAGATACCGGAGTAATTTTAATCGCTTCAACTTTGTAACGAATATTAAAAATGAATATACGCTCCGATTGTACAACATTCTCGCACCATCCATGGATATTTTTCGAATCAACGTCTATTGATTTTTATAAAAGAAGTATGGTAAATCTTGTAGACAGAATTGAAAATGCTTTATCCAGTAAGAGACATCGTATATTAAAATAAACAAATACCGATTTCCTATTAAAAAGTCTTTGAAAATTTAGTTGAAAAATGATACTACTCATGACTAAATTATATATATATTCCTGCATTTATGAGAAATTTAAGTATATGAAAATATAAAGAATGTGTATAATATGCAAAATATCCATTGTTAAATGCCCAATGTAATAATTAAAGACTAAAACAAATCTCTATCGAGATCTCTTATCTTTTTAGTTGCATTCGTAAAAGATATGAATTTGCTTAAACAAATTCTTAAGAAATAAAATTCTCTCCTACCGCCGAAATACTCGAAAATATCGATCCATCCCTAAATATTGGTTCCATAATGTGTTGAAGAACTCTCTTATTACTCGCAGGTCGCGCCATAACTCCACACCCCTGTCACGTTGTTTGGTCGAATTCAGTATCCGGCGACCGGTTGCGTCCCTTAACGGTATTTACAGTAAATCTACACCAAGATAAAGGCTGGTTGGCTTCGTTTTATCTGCATTTCTCCGTTCTTTTCGTCCCTCGTTTTTTTTCGTCCCCCGTTTCAGTATATCCGACTCGGTATGTTATTCCTTGTGTTTCTCACCGGTGTGTCTTTCTCTTTTCTCGCCGTTTCTAACCAGAGACTTGGAGAGAGGGTGCCATGGATTAGCGGCAGTGTGTATGCGGGCCCGGGACCAATCTCGGTAGAAATTCAAGGCGAGAGGTTCCGGATCGGCTTTGGTGAGCTTGGAAATTGCACTCGCGTAATCAGACTTGCCCCTCGACTTCTAGTCCGCCTGCTATACTATCCAACTATGGTAAAAAGTAGTTACACAAAAAAGATAAGTAAATAAATAAATAAAAAACACTTTTTGTACCATTCAGTAATTCTGAATATTTGTCTTGTCGTGTCTTGATGTTTCGTGCCTCTAAAGAAGCCAGTAAATATATTTACTATCTGTTAGAGAGAACAAGACTAATTAACGGCAGTAATTTGCTTGATGTTATTCTGTTTTCAGACGATCTGTGATACTTGATGTTTAATTTATTTATACCTAATATCCTAAACGTACGGCACTATAAGAATTAAAGCACGTTTAGCACGTGTTGCGGAAAAGCGGTGTTGAAGTTACGATATTAAGTTTCAAACACTTGATATACTTGTGTTAAACGTTACATCGCCTTCCGACAAAATATCTGCAACCTGTTTGTACTAAAACTATAAACGGAGACTGTAGAACCATATTTTACTACTAACTAAACTTTGCTCAGAATGTGTTATAGTCATTCGAGGTTTCCATGCAATTGTATGGTATTTATTAACGTATTTCTGGTGTATCTAAATAGATATGAGTACGCATATGAAACAATTTCTACATCAAATTAAATTCTACCACACTACCAGTTCATCTCAATTTGCTTTTTTAAAACTAATTGTTTGTTCGTCTAACACCGATTTACGACAGATATTATCTTTCTCCATATTTTGTCAGTCTAACTCCCCGCTACAATTCCAAAACTCTCCAGCTTTTCTCTCACCTTCTTTCCCTTCCTTGTCGCGTTTATTGCCTGGAGTTCGACTGGATCGCGTTTTAAAAGCGTGAACGGTGCCGTGGTTGGTGCTGGCTCGGTTGGCCGCGATGCAAATGCGAAATAGCTCGCGCAGACTGGCTCCAGGCGGTACGGTGATGTGAATCGCGTGACTTGGTGCCACGCGCGCCTGCGAGAAAACCGGGCGGACGTCGTCGCTCGTGCGACGAGTAAGAAAACGGGAGTCCCGGTCGCTGACTCAACCGATGACTTTCTTCCTTCCCCGTGTCGCCTTTTTCCACGAAAAACCAACCTCACAAACGTAGTCCATGTTGGGCCGCGTTTCTCCGGCGATATTTATGTCCTCAGCGCCTATCAGCGAACATTATTGAGACAGCGCACGCAATTCCGCTGAGACACGCGGCAAGACGCATGGTTAGAAATCATAATGATGTACCCCAGCCTCTATCGACACCGGGAATGCTCATTTGTCGCAGGAGTAGCTACTACGAACACGTAGTGTCGCTGAGAAGCACGACTCGCATAAATTGCATAGCTTTTCCTTAGTGGTGATGAAGAAAGTTGATAGCACACGCCGCTGAATGGCTTAATGAGCTTCATTTTCCTCGGCTATGGGTACATAGGCTGGTGATAGTATTCGAACCTTTGTAGATACCTTTTATGAACATGTTATGTGTATAATTTTGATATTTTTTTAGCTCTCTTACGAAATTATGGTCGAATATTATGGTTAGAGTTGGTTATTGGTAGAGTTTGAAACACATTTGGAAATATGTATAAAGATGATAAAATTTAGTGGAAGTATATATTTCGAGAATATGAAACTGTCAAGTAGGCATTACGTTAATAGATCTCGATATTCAACATTTTTAACACTTATTATATGATTAAGATGACGATTCATGTTGTACCACTACCAAGTTTTTACTAAATATACATATGTTTGTAATATGTATCTTGTAATTTATTTCTAAATGTTTGATAAACGTTGTAAGACGTAAAGTATAAAATATCGTAGATGTTGCATTTTATGAGAATATTGGTTTTTATTCACTTAATCTATGAAAAAGTTCAAGAGTTCAGGATCTGAGCCTTTGAGGGCTGAAAGTCTATTGAGTTTCTCAATAGCCATTGACGTATCATAAACACATGAACAGGAACAGTGAACATCAGACTGAAACTTAAGACAATGTTCCTTCATAACGTTCCTGCTTATGCCCTGTAGCTAGCTTGACGAGAGTGTATGTAAAATTCAAAGGATGTCCCAGAGTTTCTCGTTAACGTTTTCACCCTTTCGCCACCCCAATGATCCTTCAGGATCATTTTAGAATGAATAAATATATCCTTAATATCATTACATTTTATCGCAAAAAATAAAGATTTGCAAACCTTATTAAATTTCGAAATTTTCATTTAGAAATAATTATATTTAAATCTTATTTCTGTAATCAAAACGATTTAAGTTGGAAACATTGTTCTGTTTCTAAAGTTACAAACAATGGATATACAGAAACATTCTTTATAGTACTCAGTCCTCCTGTCTTGTAAAACTTTTTAGATTAGTAAATTGTATCTTACATTTTATTACTTCTAATATGACTAACAGTTGATAAGATGAAAATGAAACTTTGATCTACACCTGTGCACTCTATTTATATTTCAAAACGAAATTGTTCCATCCTGACGTTTTCATATATTGTTGCGTAATATCGTTCGATTTTATATACGTTGTATAATAAACTACATAGATGATTATTCCTTCTAATAATTACAATATTGAAAAATTAATTAGAAGAACTAGAAATGACAGATAAAGACTATTCCAGTTACTATAAAGATGAAATACCTACTTCCTACTAAATCTTCAGAAGTTTACTTCGATTTTACAAATCACAAAAAAGATAAAATTGAAAAGATAAGTCATCCTATATAAGAAAATAAATTTTACAGATTTCTTTTAACGGAAGGTCTTCCTCTTTAGCGAACCTACTTTTGATCGCAGCTTTCTTTGTTTCAAATTTCGCTTGGCACAAACAATGTGATTAAGGTAAACCGCAACGATGAAAATTCTTTTTTGTGAAAAACGAAGGTTGAATTAGTGACGTCGCACAGAGTCAAGGAATTCCGTGCTCCTTTTGTAGAAAGTCGACGTTCCGTGCGCGAGTTACGACGGAAAGCAAGGCGTGGTACCGATTGCGTTTCCTTTTTTCTGCAATTAAACTCCCCTTGTTTCCATTCCCTGCTGGGGCCCATTAAGGTGTGGTACGACTTAAGCACACACTTACATTCCTTCCTCCTTTTTCCTTTCTTCTCTCTTACTTCGCTTCCTCTATCCATCCTTTTCCTCGTTTCAACCCTCTTTTTGGTATTCTTTTCTCGTCGAAGGAAACATCGATCTGCATTTATTAAGATGTGATTTGCATTGAAAGCATAGATCCTTATGGAACCGTCGGAAGATCGGGTCTCTCTTTCTTCCCCTTTTTCTCTCTTTCTCTCCGTCTTTCTCACTCTCATGCGATTCTTTAACGCTGGATGTAAGCTGAGTTTCTCTGGAACGAACGTGAATAGTTCTGTGTAACGCTGATGAATTGTATAGTTCCGAATTGAAACGAGGAAACTTGACAGTGAGGAGAATTGATGCGACGTATATCTGGGTCGTCTTGATTTTTATCCAGAATTAAATAACGACGATGTTTTGTCGTTGATTAAATATTCTCCTCCTTTGCTACGTTGAAAAATACTCAATGGTATATTAAATATTGTATGCTTTGAATGGACGATGTTATGAGGCATATATTATATTGTAATGGTCGTATTCAATTATTCAATGGACCTGCAAATGCATGGAAGATAATAAAATTTTGAAAACAGTAGCGTTGAAAATATTGAATAAATATTTAAGTGGGCTGCCTTAGAGGAAAGGTCGGTAAATATGATGTAATCATTATATCATTATCCGGTATAAAACACGATATTATTTTTCCAAGAAATAGAAAAAATTGTAATAAAATTATACAGTAGCTATAAAGTGTCCACCTAACTATAAAATGTTATGTAACTCGCAGAATACCTTAATAATAAAATAATTAAAGATAAGTGCAAGTATCAACGCAATTCATTTTATTCATGTAAATAAATTGAATGTTCTACAGTTAAATAGACAAATATATCTTACAAGTTAACTATATACCCTTAATAATAATTTATTCTAACTTATATTCCACGACATTTACGTTTAAACAATTTGCTCCTCACAACTTCAACAAATAATCATAATTTTGATTAATTCGATCATGACTGAAAATGACTGAACGTTACAAAACCTACGAATTAAAGTGGGAGGAATTGAAACACAAGAGATCTGACACTTCGGAGCATCGTAAACGGCTTTTTAATATTCTACAAACTGAGTGAATATCGATGAGATTCTCAACGTGGTCTTACAATATTCAGGTTAAGGGGATTCGATCTTGTAGGCAACTTAAAGTCGTTCCAAAGAAATACAGTCTTCTAAGCGTAAGATGGATTCTTGTCGTGGAAAATCGAGGAGCCGATCCATGGATCACGGACAGCCTTTTCCTCGGTGTTTTGCGATAGCTGTATCGCAATGGAATCAAGGGACACGATCGCTGGATTTGAGGTTCCTCTTTCCTTTCAATATTTGCCGATTTTAAACGATTGAATAGCCTCGTTATCATAATGCTGTTTCCATTGAAAATAATGAATATTGGGATAGTGGTTTTAATCGAATAAAAATTTTACTGTTATATGAAATATATGAAATTTTATAGTTAATTTAAAACTAGTTTGTAAATTTGATAAATAAAGAACTAGAAAACCTCTTGAAGAAATATATTTGTAAAATAATATTAATAAGATACTTTAGTTGAAACTAAACTATCGGTGCTTCTACTCGTAATAAATAATACACTTATAGTAAATTACAAAAGTAAATATATTCAAACTATGAAATGAAAAAGTTATATATACATAGATATAACTGTGGGTATAAAAGCTTTAGACAGAAATGTACATTAGTATATTCGGTATATGTATATTTCAGTAAATGTATAATATATTCAATATATGTAATATCCTTATTTATGGTCGATTGTGAGAGAGAAAAGGGACGTCGTGCTATTCACAAGCGACTTCTGAATTACATTAAGGCAGTAATTAACTGTACGGAAGTTGGAATCCGCCTCGTCGCAGTAGACTATCACGGCATGTTAAGCGGAACGCATGCGAACAAAAATATAATTTAATCTTTATCAAAGTTTGCTCTTATGCTCTGTATCGTGATAATTTTCCGAAAGGAAATTTAATATCTGTATGTACGCGCGAGCGATGTCTGTTAAAATGGAAGATAATAAGTTTTGGAAATACGTGTAATAGTTGCTCTTTTTATTAGATTGACTTTTTTAGAACTTTACCAATTACTTTTGCTCTTGTGTACCTTTAGCAAACTTAATATATTTTTGTCACATCAAAAACTTTATAGAATTGTGATAGAGATTAGAAACGAAACTACATGGAAAAAAGTAAAATAATATACCTAAGCGTATTTATTAACAATTATGACAGATACCATTCGTTTTATAATTTCTTAATAATAAAGCTTAGGAATGTTTCTCCATAAGCAACTTTTCATTTCCTCAATACAAACATGATCAACTTCAAAGTGAAGAGAAGTAGACGAACGTAGACAAGTATTTAATTTACGATTTAATCTTCTTCCATTTGATCTCCGGTTATGTTTTATTTACGACTCACTTGAAAAGCTGGTTCGTTCATTCGCTGTTAAATCGGAGCCGGTCTATTTGCGGTCGAATAGAACCCTCTTGTACGAAACTAAAGAGATGAGACTTGTAAGAATTAAAATACGTGACTAGGTAAAATTTCTTGAAACCTTGAAATAAGACCGTTGAATACAGAAAGCCAATAAAGCGTAGTACGTTGGCTGTGTCATACGAAAACTTTTCACGAAGCTCGTCTAATAATTTTTGTCTCTGCTAAACGTGTCCCGAGGTGACGCCGGAACCCACAGCGAACGACGACAGTAATGACGTGGTCCTTAACAAAGCAACGGTTTCTTTTCGCGTCTGTGGCCAGCCAAGAGAAGATCCAACAGATCGATTGTTAGACCGCAGGCAGTTAGAAGTTTAACTAGGGCGTGTATAAACTCAGCTCACGCAGTCGTCAAGCCGCGTACCGAGACCCGCCACGATGAATAAAAGATGCCACTGTTAAAGGCAATCCAACAGCTCTTCCGAAGCTGGCCATCCATCCTTCGACTGGATCCCCCCGAGGGACGGTCCTTCATACTCGAGAAATACCGGACGCTTCGATTTTTCGATTGCACGTCGACTTGCTTCCACTGAAAATCGCATGCTCCCTCGAACCCCGCCAACAATTCCAACTTTTCTAAACGAGTTACATCCACCTTTAATGAGGAAACGAACTTTTTTAATGAGAACCACCTTCTCTCTGTCAATCCACTCGTAGTCTTTTCTCTCTTCATCCCTTATCAGAAGCATTCTTTTGATTTTGTCGAGCAAAACGACGGAATTTCGATTATTGTAATTATCGTTGAACTATCAACTATCTTTTATCGATCTCGTTGCGCGCAATGGTTTATCACTTGTCGTACTCTTTGCGAGTTCACCTTTCTTTGTCGCTCTTTATTCCTTATCAGAGGAATTCTCTTAATTCTGTCCAGCGAACGAAACGACTTGAAGAAATCTTTTCCGATGATTTGAATTAGCGTGGAACTATCGGCCATGTTTTATCGATCTCGTTACACGCGATAGTTTGCCAACTGTCATAGATGTTATCGTTCGACAATCTTGTCTAGAAGAGGGTGATAGTTTGTTATAAATGGTATCGTTGGGTCGATTGGATTTTGTAGCGTGCTGGAGGATTATTTATGAATGATATTATTTTTCGAGGATAAATGGGGGAAATGAATTAATACTGAGTTGCAAAGAATAACGAAAGATTGTGTTTCTGTCAGTGACAATGTGCAGTAAATTATTGCGCAACGCGATTAGATATGTTATTTCTCGAGACCGTTTGTCTTTTTCACGAGTTTGTTAAAATTTAACAGATTGTTAGCTGCAGTATCAATCTTCATTCTTGGAGATTCCAAGTTACAAATTCTTATAGATACGTCATTTTTGTAGATTTTGTAGAGATTCTAAGTAGATTCGAAGTCGATTTGAATTTATTTCGAAGAATGATATGTTATACATAATATATATTATGTATATTTTATTCGAAATTTGTTTAAACACTTATCTAGTAACGTTTCATGTTTTATTCAATAATTTTCTGAAGTTGCTATGCTCATATCGAAATATCACGAATAAATGTCAATAGAGTCATAGCAAGAAATCAATCATCATACGCATGTTACTGCATGCTTGCACAAGGTCCAGTCCAAATCGACAATTCACGTTAACAGAAATTATAAACGTTCCAATTGATATATATTTGAGATGAAACACACATTAATTTAAAAAACAGTAGTTCGTTGCGTTATATTTATTGAAATCAATCAGAATGTTGCATGAATTGATATGAAAGCTATTGTTTGAAGACTAAATATTTTATATTTAAGTACCTGAATGAAATGTATAATATTAAAATACCTCCCGAATTTCAATCGGTATTCGAACAAATCATCAGCAGCGTGTTATTCATTCTGGCGAGTCTGTACAATTGACGTAACCAAAATTTCCTGAAAATGGTACGATCTGTTCGTAAATCAAATTATCGAGTCGTAACAAATTTCAACTGGCGAGTACCTGGTGCGTAAAGCAATGCAGCCACCGTAATACTCTGCCATTATCCGAATCAAAGAGAGATGGATATTGTTCCGCGAATTTCTTTTTATTCCAGTCACGTTTCCCTTAACGTAAACAGAGCAACCTTTTTTCTTTTTTCCTTTTTTAGTTCCATAACAAAACTATCGCTTACACTCGTGTCTGTCAAGAAAACAAATTGTAGTTTAGTCGTATATAAAATTCTCTACATTCTTCTGCGATATCGAAAGATATTCCGGTGACTGTTGCAATCGGTGGAGTGAATTATAGACTCGTTGATCTTAATAAATTGCTGGTAGCAATTGGAGAACGAGGATTGAGTAATTGGGCCACAGACATCGATCATTTTCAGTCAATTTCATCGAAAAACGAAGAAAACGTTTCTATTCATGAACAGAGAGACGCAAGTAGGTCATGCGTGAAAATTTTCTAGGCTAGACCCAATGTAAGTGAAGTCTAGTTTAAAGTTTAACGATTTAACATCCACATGTAAATTTGTATGTAACATGTTTAAACTATTATTCGATAAAGGTAATGTTTAAACAGTTAACTTGTAACGAGATTGTGAATATTTAGGTATACGTTTAAAATACATCGAAGTATCTGAATAAAGCACAATATATAAATGCAATTATGTACTTTAATTACTGTTATTTCATTACATGTTTCCAGGCAAATTCACACGTGTGTAATGAATATGTTTGAATAATAATTTGTTACGTACCTCTATTTACTTTCCGCTTATCACAAAGGAACAGCTTACATTTATTTTTCTTCTTTAACAGCATCAACATTTACTTTCTCAAGATTAATCAAAACTTGCTACAAAGAAGAAGAATTACGTGGAAGCTTAAAATGTCAAAAATACAATCGGGAAAATTACATAAAGTTCAAATACCAAAAGATGCAAATGTCGATCGTAAAATGCAGTCGCTGCATCAAAGAGACATCAGGAAGTCGATCGAAGAATACACATTCCGTCGCATTATAGCGGCGGGCGGAGAATCGAAGACTTAATAGCGTCAGTAAATTATTCCAATCACTTGAGGGTTTCTATATAGATACTCCCTGATCCCGCATTAATAACTCAATTGATTTGTCTATCGAGAAGAAAAACTCTGAATCAACGTCGCCGCATTTTTATCTGCCACGTGCTGATATTCTCGATGAAAAACGAACAAGTAATCGAAGATGATAGAAGAGAGGGAGAGAAGAACGAAGGGTGAACAGCAAGGAAGCATAGAGGGTTGGAGAGAGTGGAAAATGGCAGTAGCATAGGTTCGAGTAGAAGGGTCAAACCAATAAAATCAAACGCAACTAATTCGTTTAATGGCCGTGACCCAAAGCTAGCTATTTATTTAGAGGGGTATCGAACGAAGCTGGGCCAGAAGTTTGGTCTCGAGCAGTCTGACTGATGATCTGCAGTCACGTTCACGCAAACACGATTGCCGCGCCGATTTAATCTGCCGGATTCTCGAAGGAATCTTTTATGCTTGCTCTGCTGTTCCCCCCACCATGACTGAATTACGCCTGTGTTTGAATTCCTGCCACGAAGGCGAAGAAAAAGAGAAAGAGAGAAATAGACTTAGTCGTGATCTTTGTCTTCGTCTCGGTCTGTGGTCGCGAATCAGTGCAAGCCCTAAAAGCATCTTGGGGATTATGACTACGGAACCGTTTCGTCGGGTCGAGCAATCAGTCTCCTGTGAGCTGACACGCAAGTAATAGCAACGATTGTGCGTGTCTCTGTTTGATCGTGCTACATAAATCTTCGTGACGTGTCGCGAGGCACAGGCTGTCCCCGTTTAACTTGACCATTCCGTGCCATCCCTCTGTCTGCGATTGATGACGAGGAAAATGTTTGTTTCGCAGGGGCAAATATTATGATTAGCGGAGAAATCTTTCTCGGTCTCGTATTTCTTTGCGACGTTTCCAACGAACGTTCTTCTTCTCGTCTAATGGAGGTACACACGTCTTCGGTCTCGTCACGGTACGAGGCTCGAGAAGAATTCAACCAACTGTAACAGTGTAGTCCTTCGGTGAAATTAACCGGGTAGTTTTTATTTTAGTGGAATGTACGTAAAAGGAAATGGATGTTTCAATTTTAGGGCGAAAATATTTTACTAAGTTAAAATACGTTACGTACGATAAGTTTGCAAGCATTGATATTTTTGAAAATCTTTTTGCAATCGGTTATGTTGACAGCGTTTTGTGCAAAACCGACTATAAATTACAATTTATAATTAATATAAAATATATTTACCTTTTTATTTCTTTGATAGACGATATTTTCAAATATAACTTCCAAACTTGTTTTTAATAGCGCATATCACTGGAGATTTTTATTTCAAGTTACAAAACCATTTTAAATACAAAACCATGGATAACCTTCTTAATATTGTTATAGTAGTACGAGAACATTGTATGTATCAGCAAAATGAAGAATATTTCTGTTTCAAAATATTTGCAATTGTTTCTATTCTTTGTAACAACAAAGACTGACCGTAACTGATTTGGACATTTCTAAGATTGGAAATTAAAATATGGTTATAAAAAGTTATGTACTATTTGCATACGTTATATACTATTATGAAAAGTTACATTCGTTTGTTTCTTACTATTAGCATGTTATCATTTGTAGCTACTTAAAAGTATCTTGTACAATTAAATGTGGCCTCATATACACATGTAAAGTGTAAACCTATATATATATTGCTAAAATCTTATTCTTTTCAACTCCGTCAGTTTGAAACACAAAACACCATACGTTTGATATTAGAAATACCATTCCATGGATATTTCTTTCTTCTTACTCAACAGAACTCGATGCACGAATCGCGAAAATGAGAAACTTTGGAAAATTAAGCTTTCGCACGTATACGTACAAATATATGGTCCGCGTAATTCAGGCATTCCAGATTATTTGCGTCAACTGAGCGCGAGTTTGAAAATGTCGCAGCACTTCGCGTGTGCGCGCATTATAATGGTTGCACGCTTGAATTTTGTTTCGCGTTTCGTCGTCCTACTTAATCCGAAGTGCCCGAAAAAGTTGAGTTGCACGCAATAAAAAAAAAAGAAAAAAGAAGAAGAAAGGAAATAAAATAAAAGATGAAATCGTGTAGCGGAACAACGCGTACATTCGAGCAATTATTTTTACATTTTCACGTTGATCGGTGTTAAGTCTTGTCATACCACGTACGTTGGAGAAAATAGATATTTATGTTATTTATGGTTATATGTAAGATTTTTATATCGTGTACAAGGAAATGGTTCTGGAAATACAAAAGGTCTGATTCGACAAGAAACAATCCGGAAACAGTTCTCTAAACTTCGTATTTAGAAACGAATATCTCGCAAAGAAGTAATATATTTCAATAGAGTGAAATGTTCTTAACACAAAATAATAATGAAGAATAACATATGTGACGTGAAATTTATTGTGGAATAGAAGTGAAATTCCAGAAAATAGATAGATTACTTAGAAGTGAATGCATCTAATAGGAAATCTTAAAATTGAAAGTCAAACTACCGTCTTTAATCAGAGAAATTTTGCATGGGTTCTGATCGATCTTTTGAATTTAAGTCTAATGTGTTTAAATTCGCGAGACTTTAAATTGGATCGAAGCGGAATTAATGATGATATTAAATAAATATTACCTCTTAAATATAAGCTTCTAACATTAGTTAAATATAAGTTCTAGATAATTATAATCAAATGTTTAATACACAATCCACTAGAATGGAAACGAGCCTTCGTTCATTATATTAAATAAGCAGATGAAAAGAATCTTCGTTTGTTCACATTTTACGATTCAATGACAAACACGATTTTCAAGCTTCAACGTTCTATAATTAACGATTTAAATCTTGGGTATCTCGATGTAATGTCATAACTTTACGTAAAAATTAATGTTAAACCACATAACCCTTCATGAGGAATATTTTTTCCAAGTTTCACCAAATAATGCATCAATATTTTACAAACAATTCACATAAAACAACCACGAATTTTTTATTATCTACTCAGAAGATAGTAGAAATAGCGATAATGCAATTTGATTTATATCGATATCTCAACTGGTTTCCAAGATATAGTATTGAAAGGTATAATAGACATGCCTAGGCCTATGGAACTATGAATGGCAGCCTGCAACGGTCTGACCTACATTTTTTCCAGGAAATGCGTACTCTTAGTAGTAGAAATAGTAAAAAAACGCAGACGCTGTCTGTCACTGACCAGCGCACCATTAACCAGGCTGTGATTGGTCAGTAACGCGGTGGAGTGAGAGACCTGAGAGTTCGAGAGAGACAGCGATAGAGATTTATTGAAAAATTTGGTTCTCTTCAAACAACGATATCTCAGCAACGGAAAATCGGATCGAAATGAAGCGAAACGTGTTTCGCAGTGGAAGCTTCACTTTCTCTGATGGCTTTAACCGAATTAAAAAATTTTCATTAGTTTTGTAAGAGTGATTGTTTAAATCTTTAGTAGTTTTAATAGGTATTGCTCGTGTATTTCAGGCATATCGAAATAAATGTTTATATTTTTTGAACAATGTGATTCATAATGATATTGTAGATAGTCTTTATACTAATTTAATATAAATCTATGTGTATTTTACACAATTTCGAAAGAAAAGATTTCATCGAAAAAAATACATGTTCCTCTGCGTTAAAATTGACGAAATCAATCAATTCACGACTTCGAAGCAGCATATGATATATTTCAGTTAATCTAAACTATCGTATTTCCAAAATACTCCAATTAGTACCTCTAACTCCGAACTTTTTTAACTAATCGCGCGAAATTAAGTCAATCTATGATATACACGTAAAACAATTCGAACATAACCTTCGATATAATTGCACATAACAATCCAACTATCAAATTGTTCACAAGTAAGGCTAATTGCAAAATTGGTCAAAGAAATTAGAGATTAACGCGATCAATCGAACACAATGTTTATCAAGAAAGAGGCGAAAACGATTAAACTTGCACAACGAACGCTTCCCGAGGCCAACTATCAATTATGTCACGCGTTCTACGTGTTTTTCTACGCGTTATTGCACCGATTCTAGACCCGCGTATTGAATGCGGGGAAAAAAGTTCGCAGCCGGTTACTGCCCGCTTATGACCCCCTCTCAGGCAACACTGTGGAAGCACATTATCGTCAAGGGCTCAGCCAGTGTAAACTCCAGGGGTTGCACGTGCAAATTGAGCACGAGTTGTTTAACATGGTCATAGGACCTCGTTGGGTTGCGTGGTAAGTCGTGCCTCTTGTTGCACCTATGTATGTATATATCTACGTATACAGCTCCTCCAGCAAGTCCCGTACAAGTCACGTCTGCGGAAATACAATCGTTGGGCTGATTTAATCTTGTGGATTCGGCTAGCTGTCTTGTGTATCTAAGGTACCAAACATCGTCATGCTATGCCTCCCACTTTCACGCTCTCCCGCCTTTCCCTGAGTCATTAGACAATGTTCCGTGTTTGCCTCGGCAAATATATTAATTTTATCCCCGCTACGCGCATCGAATCTCTAAGTTCTTCTATAAATGTTACATTCTTTCTATTGTCTGCTCGACGATCGGGTAATTATGTTTACTATACAGCCCGTGTTAAACATACGATTTTTAAGAACATTTTACAGATATCTAATTTTGATAAATCTAATCTATTATCAATGTTGTTGTATGTAAAAATTCTAACGATCTTTTTCGTACTCGTATTTCTTTTTTATCTATCTACCTTTTAATTACAGTTATGGACCACTAAAAAATAAAGATTTGGAGTCCTCTTTTGGGTAAACATCTTTTACAGAGTATTAAAAGTTTGTAGAATCTTAGTCGAACCTTTTTGAACATCTTACACACGAACAACCTCTAAGTCATATACTGAGTTTCAGTATAAGTACTTTTGTACAAAAATGTTCTACGAGAATGGAGTTACGAATTTTCAAGAGATACTCCTTCTGGTAATACGTTAACTAATTTCTAAAATATGCTTCGAATACTTCTTAACTCGATTCTACTTAACAGAGAGTATGGTGAGTGACTTTTAGTCATTTTCAATAAAGAACGAAAGTCATAATACATAAATATATGGTTTATGGCATTAAATAATGCTCCTTAGAATATCAAATTACTATATCACTCAAGGGCATCGTGTATCCATATAACGAAGTGTCGATATAAACGGTGATCGTATTTAGAAATAAAGCAATTGCTTGGTTCTCTACTTTCCGCTTTATTCCGTGGCCGAGCAACTGATCCGTTCAAACAGAAAGGATATTCAATATTTCCAGGCCATCTGGCACCACAGCAATTGTCATTAAATTATTCTGCGCCTTTACTTTTCTGAAATACCCGTTTGGTATTGATGTTGTCGTGCTTCGTTTTCCGAACCGCGGCAAAAAGAGACATTATTCTCAATGCTCTCTCCTACCGGTTGTTTGCGGGAACACCACTACGGGCGCTCGTGATCATCGAGAGTTGACTAGGCGTAAACCAACGGAGGTTGTTCGCGCAAATTGAGCACGTTCAACCTGCTGAGAACGCAATCCAGGGCCACAGAAACGTTCTTTCTTGCGTCTATTGCTACTATTTTGGTTTTGAATAAATTTCAAATCGTTCTCTGTATTTTTACGGTGTTAAGGATCGAGGAACGTTTACGTTGGAATTTTTACAACGTTTGAAATTCACAAAGTGAGTTCGTTTTCGGTACAGATATTTGATAAACTCGCTTCGAATCGCACAAATTTTATCTATTATCTATTATTATTATTATTATCTATTATCGTAGAGATGGTTTCAAAAGTCGAGAATTTATTGGATTGTTCGAACAGTTCTGTAGCGTTTTCAGAATTGCAAGATAACTGTGGAAGATGTGAAAGAATAAATAGTTGAACGATAAGTGCGTCAATTAATGAGAAAAATCGGAGGCTGATTAATAGGAAAAATAGTTTTCAGGAAGACAGTATTAGAATTGGAATCTCTGAAATTGAATGCAATATTGAAAAGACACAAAGCGTTGAAAGAAGAAAAAGTTTCTTAAGAGAGATATAAGATCTCAAAGAGTTTCTTAAGTATTGTAAACGTTATGAAAATCTTACACAATCAAAACTTCATAAACTGAGAATTGACTTTTCCTAAGAGGGATGTTTAAGACACCTCCTTAATTCAAGAGATTAAGGCTTGCAAAGTATATGAATTATGGATTTTATTTCTGATTTGCATCATCTTCTCTGATGCAGTTAAATTGGTTTTGTGGAAAATATAATTTTGATCACTAGATGCCGAAGACAATTCATTTATGAATATAAAACAATTGCTAAATGCTTCTCAATACATTTTCTTGCACCTTTAATATTAAAACTTGTTCAACGTTACAATTCTGCATACCAAATATTTTAAAGGTTAAACTCAAATATTCTGCTAAAATACACATTGAAGTTAAAAGAAAAACATTATGATGCTTTACATCGTGTGAAATATTTCAAAATTTATACATGTATATATATATGTATAAATAAAGCAGTGCTGACTATATATGCAATATCGTAATCTATGTTAGTTTCCATTTCTATCTCATGTTGAAGCTCGTCTCATCTCAGTCTGCAAAATCTTATTGCTAAACGTGAAATAAAGTTCTCTATTCAGATGATTCTACAACAATTCTAGAAGTTACCTTGAAGAAGTTACCAAATAATAAATGTTATCAATATGTCTACAATTTTTCAATTCAATTCGATACGATCTATTATATGTATACAATTTACGATTTATAAAGTTTCTCTTACTTTCTATACTCTAGAAAATTAAAAATCCAAACGCCACTATAGAGACCGCTTCTATAGATACGTTATTACATTATAACAAATTTATAATTTCCGTCATTATTGAAATTACCCAACAACCTATTACGTAATAAAGAAGACAACCATTAAAAATTTCTGGTTCGTGCACAACATGCTGGACAACGGTCTTGATATTTTTATCGCTCGTTTATTTGGACTGTTCGCGGATTAAATTACGGCACAGCCCCGAAAGGGACGTATATTTATGAAGGAGGAAAAGAGGAAGAAGCCGAAATGAGGGAACTGGTACGCGAAAAAGAAAAGTCTACGACGTTTTCCCGTGGTCGCGAGCGGCAGCTGTTCCCTTAACGAACGTTAAGCTAAGTAAGAGCGTTAACCCGGTGCTCCGAAGGAAAAACCGCGTGCGAACCGGCCACAGCTGCAACGAGGTCGCGGTACTTTGGCTAACTTTTCCGCTAATGCTCATCCTCGGCAAGGGAAGGGGACCAGCGTGCCGTAAGAGAGACGACCGGACCTAGAATTCCATTAAAATACATTAGATTCTGGGACAGTCGACGTAGACCGGTTCGGCACGTATCTTAATGGTGTTTCTGACCCGGTGATCCGCGTCGTCTGTCGACCCTTTCTCGCGTTCACCGATAAATTGGAAACTCATCAAACCTTGGTTGCCCATGGAATGTTCCAAGTTACTTCGTATGCTTACGAATTTATTGGGAATTTGTATAGTCTACATAGAATATATTCAGCATAGTACCATGTAAATATAGCCAGGACACTTACCAAACAAATATGAAGATATACGATGCTGTTTTAAATCTGTTGTTACTTTTCAAGAAGTGTTTATTTCTTTTTTTATAGAAACAATCGATTTGAAATAATTAATATTTAACATGATTTTCTTTCATTTTCTCCATACGTAGTTTATAAGACAATTCAATAAATATATTGATAATAAAATGGACTATGTAATTGTTAGAAAGTAAGAAATATATTGTTATAATCATGTGATTATAATTATAGATTTCCTGAAGTGTGGGAAGTTACATAGATTGATATATTTCAGCATCTGTACATGTAAGACTTTACAAATGCATACAATGTAATATTATCATATATAATATATATATTTCATATATATTTCTTAATTACAAATCAAAGGTAAACAAACATTAAGTACTTAAGTATTTCAACGTATTAATCAGAAAATGCATCCATTATATTCATTATTTCTACATCTATAGCTTTAGTTTACTATATATATCATACATATAATACACATAAATATACAAAATATGATATATATAATAATAATTATATATAATAAAAATTTCGTAGCAAAATAAAAAAGTAGAAAGAGACAAGATAAAGATAATATTAAATAATTTCTCAATATACTAGCTTTTCATGCTTAAATGGACTTGCCCAGTGTGCAACAACGTTTAACCCTTTTCCAGATTAACCCTATACGTTACACGGTGCGCCGAACCCACGGTTGTCCGGATTTCCACATCCGCACTGGCCCTCCAGACTGCATTATTTAACAGACTCCTCTCTAATTAACGAATCGCGGTTGTTTAATTTCACTGACGCGTCATAAACGTGCGCCACGCTTAGCGCGTACACGCGCCACTGACCACCGAGTATTCCGGTAAATTTCGGCCGCGATTAACTCCATGTTATCAACTATTGTTCCACGTAAATTGATTTTGATATTTAGCGGCGCCTAGATATCGTCTTTAATAGTGGAACGGGATGGAGAGTTTCACGGCTATAATTGAACGATTTCACAGCGTTCATTCGCGTCATCGAACCAAACCGAATCGACGTCTGTTTATTGTTACGATCCGAGTCGTCTACTGCTTCGTTTGTACCATTCGATTAGTTGAAGCCTTGTAGAGGTTCACCAAGTTACTCGAATTCAAGTCGGTGCTCATACAAGTCGAGTTACTTCACTTGAAATAGTTTGAATTCGAGTTATTTGAGTTCAAGTAGAAGCTAATGGAAAATTGATATCCGAGATGGAGTACACTTAAGGTAGATTTAACAGATGGAACCAATATCAGCAAACTGGAAACTAAATTCGCAAGAAGACGTCATACTCTCGTCCGTCAATCATGGAAATATAATATTTATTTCAACGATTTTCGAATATTGGGGCAATTAATTGGAAAAAATTTGAGAACAGAACAATGATGTGGAAATATGAAATTAAATTCGAAACCAAAACTAGTGAACATTAACGCGTAACGTCGTTGCCAAGAAGCAGTGAGTGAAAAGCGGATAATCAATTATCATACAGAGTTTGAATAGTGACTGAAGCCTTGGAAATTCTACTGTAATAATTTAATTTAATCAATTTAATAAACATTTCCTCATTTGTGGCCAACATTTCTACGTTAATAATAACATAAATAACCAATATAATGATTATAATATACGTGAAATTAATTAGAAAATAACTAAAATTTCTAAGGTTTTGAAATCTATTATCGAGAAATTCATACATGTATCTGACAAGGAACTAGGTAAATAACGGCACATATCATCAACTAAGTTTGAGACAGATAGCTGTCATTAATTACCTGAGGATGGGCTGTGATATTGACCTGGAGGTTAATTACTCTTAAGGCTGATTAACTGGTCTTCTATTGACTAACGCTGAAAGCTTAACTGCGCTTCAATTGTTTGACATTTAGATGATTATTGACAGCTGATAACTAACCTTGAATTCGAGTAATTAGCCTAGAAACTAATTGACTAAACAATAGTTACAACTCAAAGTATTGTAACTTTGCTTCTGTAGTTCCTTATTGTACCTTCCTCCCTAAACCAAGAAAGTAAAATTAATGTTACGTTGCATATACATCTGATTTAAGTATAATAATTGTAATATATAAGAATTAAATTATATAATCTAATTAAACATGTATTTTCAATAATTATATGGTTAGAAATTAACTACATTTCATGAATATCTTTACACGAATTTATTTATCACTTTGTCTACACATTCTACATTACATTACAAGATTTTTTTACATTACAAGTACTTAAAAGAATTTAAAAGTACTTCATCGATTTCATTCAAATTTTATAACATAATATCGAAGCTAAAATTTTGTATCTTTTTATACAAGTTTAAACTGTTGAAAAATGTATACAATTGCCAATGCTGGTGAAATTATTTTAGAAAGAATTTCATTATTAAAATTGTAGAAAATAGTTGCAATGTTCGATTAAGAAAATTTATTTCAAAGTTTGATAATAGCAAGATTAGTAATCGTGTTAATATTATTAACGACAATGGAAATCTCGTATTATCTACAACAATGGCTATTGTTCAATTGTTGCATTATGCGCAAGTCCAAAGGTTATTATATTCTCGCATAAACATTACACTATTGAAGATTATATTATAAATTAAACAAGATTAAGTATTTGCATTGAAAAAAAAATCAAAGTAGCGACACTAGAATTTTTTTACCGTACTTATAAAATTAAATGTTTGAATCCTACAGTCATTGATAACACGTTTAAAAAAATGTTTGTCATTAATATTTTAATTGAATCACGATTATTGTATAATATATATATTACGTATGTTATTATCAATATAAGAACATTTGCCATAAAAGAGAAAATGTTTACTAAACTGATTAAATTAAATTAAATTATGCATTAATAATCAGAGAGAAGATGAAAATTAAAATTACGTGATTATTAATGTAAAAACGTTTGCCATAGAAGAGAAGATGTTTACTAAACTGGTTAAGTTAAATTATGCGTTATTAATTAAAATGGAGATAAAAAGTAAAATTACGTTATTATTACCGCAAGAACATTTGCCATAAAAGAGAAAATGTTCATTAAACTGATTAAATTAAATTGTGTGTTAATAATCAAAATAGAAGTGAAATTTATAATTATAAAGTTAAAGTGCAATTTTAAATAAACATAATAAAATAATATATATATAAATCTTTTTCATTACGAATTCAATTCTTTTCTATGAACGTTCGTTACGATTCAAAATATCTACTAGGTGAACGCAATTCGAGGTTACTGGAAATCAGCGCCCCCATTCGAGAGCGTCAATGAAAATTTCTTCCCGAGTATAGTATAGTTCGCAACGGGATAACCACTGGCGTAACCCATAGACGGAATGGGTGTTTATAACACGTGGCGAAACGAGCGGCATTAACGCGTGGTCATAAGGGATTCAAATTACATCGGTATATAGACGGTCAACTATTACAATCAGTGTGCATCACGTACAATTACACTTGACCCCGGCGTGTGCAGCCACCGATTAATTTATCGTTCCATTATGAAATATTAACTCTCCAATCGGCTACTTTATTGGAGTTCATCGCGTTGACAGTGTCCCACAATTCTGAAGCCCAAGGGGAATAATGGTGCCTCGTAATTCGGTGAAAGAGCTACGTCTGAACGTCTCTAAGATCGATGTTGCAAAGATACTCTGAGCGAATATGTACGAAGTAAGTGAATTGAAAACAAATCTTATTTTAGTTTCAATTGATGTGACATCTATTTGATCTCTTTTATGTCGCATTGTTGATTAGCCTCGAATGTATTCATGTATATACGATATATCTATTATTATTCTATTATATCTAATCCTATTATATCACAATCAGCCGAAATAACCAAACACTCATTTAGATTTCAAACGTCCACGATGTTTATTAGATAGCCTATTCTTCGCTTTTTGGATTTCGATCGTATATTTAATGGTACGTTGTACTTTGAAGCTGTTTTAGGTCTACCCATAAGAACTGAACTGAACTGAACATTTGTTCAGTTGAGGTGAACTGAAATGTTCGCGAAACGTCGGAATAGAGTACAACGCATCTATTATTAAAAACAAGACCGAAATTCGATCATAAACATGTAATGAAATACTGCGTTCAATTCTATCAGCTCCATATTCATATATCCCAACAAACTTTCCATTTACATCATATTTCTGTATCTGATTACATCTCCCGGATGTTCGCAAATTCCTGCACTCTTTTCGACATCCTCCGGATACTAGCCCACCTATCAATCATATAACCCGTGACACTACGTGGCAGGCTCATTGACAAATAATAATGGGACACACCGCGTATGCAAACAGACTAGTATTTTTTCGACGATAGATCGATATCGTAGCCCTTACTTATTCCGACTAAGCGAATATTTAAGAATTCATTATTCCTTCTTGCCGGGTTTACCCGGGGCGAAAGCTAAGCCTCGTCGGGGATCGAAAATCTCGAATAAGGCGAGCCATGCATTATAGATACCCATTCAGAGCACCGGCGGGTAGTTCGTAACTACGTTGGTCGATGGTGCACGCCGTCTCCACCTCCGGAAGAGCCCAGTTTGGTGTGCTCCTAAACTAGGCAAGGCCAACTGAAGAGGAAAAGAGTCTACCTTCGAAAGGGAAAGGAAGGCAATACAACGAAGAACATGGAGAAAATCAGGAGAAAGACAAACCTTGAAAAAGGATACGGGAATAGACCGTAGCTCGGTTAACTGAAGAATGAAAAAAGCAAAGAAAAATCTAGAAAGAGAGTGAGTATAATAGATAAGTACAGAATGGGTAGAGAAAGAGATAATAAAGAGAACCAATCTTCGAAAAATGCTATACAACGAAGGAAATCAAGAATATATGGAGAAAGACAAACCTTGTGAGGCTGTAACTTGGCTAACCGAGGAATAAGATAACGAAGAGAAATCTAGGAGGAGAATCAAGTATAAACTGGAAAAAGGAGATAAAAGAATAGTAAAAGGGACCAATCTTTCTTCGAAACAGGGAATGCAACGAAAATCTAGAGAAAGGAAAAATTTAGAAAAAGGGCAAGAGAGTATATGGTAACTGGCTAGTCAAGAATCAAGAAAGAGGTGAATAAAATCGATAAGGAGAATTAATAGAAAAAGAGAGGTAAACGTGGATAGGGATGAGACTACTTATGGTGGTCGATGGTGAGAAGAAGGAGAAGGCTGGTGAGAAAAGATGTACGAGGAGGCATAGCAAAAAGAGAGCGAAAACGTTCGAGTGGGAGGTGGAAAGCGAGGTGGTTCAAATGATTTAGCCCCGCCGTGGGGTTAGATCCGCAATTTCGTTTGAAACATTCATGAGAAATATCCTCCGTCTAGTACCGCAGCTGCAGCGTTTAAAGAATTGCGCCACGCGGTCGCGACCGTTTACTTATCTCGATGGCTTCCTCCTCGGGGCTTCCAGCAGTCTCGAAGAAACCGGGGAGAATGTTTCGCCCGCATAACCGGATCTTTCTTCGGGGCCAGGCCTCGCGTACTGAGAGAAAAAAAAACGAAGGAAGAAAAAGGGAAGGAGCGCTCCCGGCACTCCGTGGATGCTGGCGATCTCGCGGAGGGAAACAAAAATAAAACAAGCCTCGAAGGATTTCACGGTCTTCTCACGGCCCAGAGAAATTCTACGCGCGACTTTTCCCCTCGTCTACTCCTTCCTAAAACTCCTCCCGTGTTTCCTATTTCAGTTTCTCTCCACGCCTTCGTTCATCTTCGCTTTTTAACCCGTCGACGAGGTTTAACGAGGTTACGGGTCAACGTCAATTTCTTAACCGAGTAGCACGATCTCTGTCCCTTTAATCGCGTTGTTGCATAAATCCTTACACGAGTGGCTGGCTAATTTTAAAGACAGAGCAAATGCTACATAGTAACTGTATAGTTACTGGAGCATGTGATTGCAATACGAAATTATACGAGATTGTTACAATGGCGGTTGGACGTTTATTGTAACGATGTTATTGTTATTGAATGATGAATGATGAATTCTACCAAAGCGTGAGAGATTAATATCCTAGGTTCTAATTATCATAACTCAGTGTGCATATTACTTTATTTCTGAAAGTTATTTCATTGTTTATTTTATTGGCTCTTATATACGATACCTCCTCTTTGACTCAAATGGCCTTAGCGTAGTATTATTCGAATCATTTTCTCATTTTTGATATTTTCTCTTGCTGGATCTAAAGTACACGATATTTTCTCATTCTTTCATTATTATCATTATTCCCAAAACTAATGGTATTCCGTAATATTCAACAAATTTAATTATTCTGTAAATGGTCCAATATTGAATTTCAAAATGTTCAATAGCTTATGTGACTTAAATAACTCAACCTTACTATAAAGTAAAAATGCGTATAGAAAGTCTGAAACTCAGAAATAGCAGAAAATCACGTTTGTATTGTAAACATGACTTTGAACTAACTACTGCGAACACTTTAACATTCTCTAACGAAACGATACTTAGTAGCGCCGTCGCGAATGTTTATCTCGTGACTCAACGTTGGACATTGCTGACGATCCGCGAATCGAACCATATCGTTTATCAAATTTGAATAATCGCGGAACTGCTCGTTGCCAGCCCTCTGGCTCCGAGCATGGAAGCAGCCAAACTGATTATTCCATTCCGTATGCCGGTCGAATAATGCTAATACCCCAGGTGTACCTGTATGTAATTGTTACCAAATATTTGCCCCGGAATATTGGAACTTCCTACTGGTTTAATGGGCGAACGATCGTTATAGTTTCGTACTCTTCGCGAGACCTTAAGGTCGCACCGTTTGCAGGGCGGAAATTGCGTCATCTCTTCGTTCCACGATCGAAACCGAGCTTATTAGCGTGAAGTGTTTCCCAAGTATTTTCGTTCTTGAGAACTAGTTATTGGTTTCACAAATATATGAAAAAAATTCCCCCGTTTCCTTTTCTCGGTCCTTCTTCAAGGATACTTGTGTTAGAGTGATAGTAATTGGTTACGTTAATATTGTATATTAAAAACTTTGTCCTAGTTTTCCAATTATTCTGAATGCTTTTGTGCGACAATGAAAATTAAAGCCAGGAACGTGAGTATAATGAGAATGCATTTAATGAACGTCTTGCAATGTACTATATCATATTCGATGTTGCAAAGTCTCTTAAAAGAATTTAACTTTTACATTCTTCTCTAAAATAGGTTGACGAAACGATGGTGACTGAAACGAAAAATACGTTACTCTAAGGTTTTAATATTTCTCTACTTTTAGTATTAAATATCGAAAAATTGGACAATCATTGCTATTGAAAGAGTTTATTGGATATTATTCTCGTTAATATTGCATAGCATAGTTGGAAATTTGTTTCTGTTGAAATAATATTTAATAATCCAAATAATTTTATTTTATATGCAATATATTTCAAGTTCCGGATAACTTTTATATAAAATGTAGGATTCGTTTTATACTCAGAGATACCGACTGCATTTATTTTCTTAGAGAAACTCAAGAAAAAAGATTACTTCGATTCGGGTTAGGTGATTGAGACGACGAAGATCCGGAGAACTCCGTGGTCCCAACCATTTTTCTTATCAAATTACCCTTAAACCTTTCGGTTATCTCCGGAAATTATTCTGCTTTCGACGAGTTCACTTGTTACATCTATATGTAGAGTAACGGAAGGGACTGATTTATTGCACACAAAAGTTCTACATAGCAGTTAAAGGAAAATGGTGCAACGAAGAAAAAGTCTCACTAAGCTATTTGGCTTCCCAATGTACAAACCTGCTTCAAGTTCCAATAAAAGATCGAAATTATTGATCCTAGAATTCATCTACATCTTTTAATACGCGATGCTTATTAGATCAAAAACGTCTAATGAAATGGATCTACTGAACTAACAGTAAATCATTTTACTGTACTCGACTAAATTGTAGCGTACACACACGGTAAGTTACTATTACAATTACTCGCCATTTGACTAAATTATTGGACGTTTTACTAAACTACTCGACTAAATTTTATTATCCATGCACTGTAAGTTACTAAATTATTCACCACTCGAATAAATTACTGGACGTATCTATGTGAGCTTCAAGGTGTAGAATTACTCAGAACGTTTATCTCGCCAACATTTTTCAAAACCATTGAAATCCACGAAGTGTGGCAAATTCTATACCTATGTATAACTACCCTTCTCTAGAATTTTCAATGACCCCTTGAGGACGTGGACACCCGAGCGGAAAAGAAAGATATTCGTCACCTCAGTGCAGAAGAAAGAAAACTTTTCTCCACACCGCGCCGGTGACGACAGAATTCGTCGTATTCCGTTGAATAACGATAGCATGAGTTCGCTAACGGGAAAAAGACCTTAACGTTAGTGGTAGTGGTTGGCGTGCACACGTCTACACGTTCTCTATTCAATTATCGGTCGTTCAGCACTTTCCGTTCGTACGCGCTCGCAGTTGCAACGGTTTCGCGTCGTGTTACTTGGAAAACGTTCGAATCCTCTCCGTTCGTGCTTCTCAACGAAATCAATCTCGTTATTCTCGTTGTAAGAGTTGATGAACCGTAAACAGCGAACTCATTTTTCCACCTAAAACGATTCGGATTTCCGTTGTTTTCCGTCCCTTCACCGCTTCTCCGTTTTCATATTGCTAGTAATGCTGCATGAGAGTTTAATCTTCAGACGGATGCTGGACTTTTCGGTATTGCTCCAGAGATGTTTATTAGAATTGAAAGAATAATGGAGAAGTACTGTAATTTTTGTGTCTTAGAAATATTGTTTTCAATATGTCAAATGATGTTGTATTGTGATACAATGAAACAAGCATTCGGGAACAGTTCAACAATCGGCTTATCTAACCAGTTTCGTTTTCAGATTATGAGGCGGATTGTAAAATGTAAAAGACAAAATAACCTTTCGTACACTTAACTTTCTTACGTTGTTTGGGTTGAAGTGTATTTTTTTATCCTTAGAAAATTTCATCAGCTTTAGGAAACTACGAAGGAATCCTTATTGACACGCGTGATTTTTTGTTTCAATTCTATATGCTAAAGATTCTTTTAAAATGTTAGAAATACTTAAAGTACAATGTATGACCTGCTCAGAAATTCCATAAATTAAAAAGTGGAAAAAGGTATGAAAGATATGTTGAATGTAACAATCCTGTAAGAATTCCCTCGGATTTTGTGATCTGTTGTATTTTCTTGCAATAGAGAAACGTATAGAAATAATTTGTTACCTTGAGAAGTTCAATATCAGTCATTTATCCATATAATGAAATTGAGAGATTTACGAAGGTGAAGTTAGTCCTTTTTGACTACTAAAAAGTTCGTATACATGTATAAGAAGAGTATCTCATTTTACTCGATTAATTCCACTATCTCCTATCATCTTATCCATACTTCAACATACGAAACGAAGAAACTTTTTTGTTGACAAGATTTCTTTTTCCTGACAACGGTTGAATTTCTCTGAATGAGAATTATATTGCTTGTTATCTCAGAACAATTTCTTCGAATAGTCGGTCTATTCTACAAATTGTAAGGTGTCAATACAAAAATCCCATGATGTTTCTACGACGAGACCATCTGAGGAACCGATGTCCTACGCTATAGAAGCGACTCCTGTCGTACGAATCGCCTACTATACAACACATCCGACGAGCGCAATAAAACGAGGCCAGGGTGTTAAACTTTATTGCGGAAGGAGTTTGTTGTCGCGTTTCTACGCCCACCACAGACGAAAAAGGCTATTATAACTTTATCACGGATCGTTGTATCCACGCCATAGGATGAAGTTAGCGAGCATTTTTGAACGCTCGATGATTTATGCTTAAGATGGAACGCCGGAATTCCGGTTGGAGATTTCATTCGTAAGAAGTCATAGAAAGTCATGGAACGATCGTCTTAATGGTTTCGTCGATATGGCTAGTAATTAAGGGACACTGATTGAATATAGCGAAGTATTCGTCGCTTATAGTAATCGGCAGGATGTATATTAGAGTATAGAATGCGAATAATTGAATGGGTAAATGGTTTCAATTAAACATCGTTACTGTTACGATGGGGAAATTGGAAAAGCCCGAGGAAGTCGTGTCTCGCTGATATCATGCAAATTATCGTACGGTAATGTGTGGGTCGGTTGGGATGTGTTTATTAGAAGATATAACCGAATATTGTAGATTTGTGATTTGCAAATATATATCATGAATATACTGGATGTTAGCTTGTTTTTTGTGAAAGATGTTCTGTAAATGTGAATCCATTTGAATTCATTAAAAGTCATAACGTCCCTAGATGGGAAAATATTCAGTTAATTAATTTTTATGTTCCATGTTCTTGTCATGTTTTTGTCAATGTAAAAATATTGCTTTAAAATATTTTAGTGGCTATTAATAATTATTAGTACTATATTATTGCTAACTATTATCATTGCCGACAATGTAATGTTGTTTCTAAAATAGTGTCCTGTCGATTTAAAATACACAGCATCCTGTTTTCTTTATTATTTCCCACTTTTTTCATTTTCTCATTTTTCTCTTTTTATATGATATCTATAATCAATATAAAATATATATATTCCATTCTATCTCTATATTCTTCATAAAATTTTATTATTATTTGCATTATAAACGCTACAAGTAGTCGACAAATAATGTCAAACATGTAAATTGTACGCAGTAATTATCGCTTAACAATGTGTTATAAAGAAAAAATTACTCAAAGTAATTTAATGTGATTGCGTTAATTACGTTTTGTACTACTTTCATCCTCATTTACGTGCTGCTATCATTAAAGATGTGCTTTTGTTTTTCTGTTATTATTACGCTACGTGAATACGTGTATGTGTACATCAAGAGAATGGTTTTAAATTATCATACAAAAAATAAATTAAAACGCACAGAGGAAATGAATGGTAATTTATTTAATAAATTTGTAAGTTTTCATATTATTTACTAAATGAAGAAACTTATTTATTTGTAGCATTAAGCGACAAAGCTTTTTATTTCCTTCTTCATATTTTAAATTTCTTAATTTATATCGATTCTAGAACAATATTCGCATAAAGAAATAAATAGCTAATAATTAATAAAATATATCTTTGCAAATATGCTGTATTTTCTTCGAGCTAATTTTTATGAAGGATAGTATATCAGAAAGAGTAAACGTTCTTCCTATTGAATTCTATCTTATTGAATTAAAAGTTACACAAGAGCACGATATTTTCTTTGCTTTAGCTGTTGTCCCATCGGGTAAAACGTATGTTTGTAACCTTTTTTTCCTTTTATGTCGGAGCAAAGCAGTATGACAGTAACATTGTTACATGAATAGAAATTGAAAAGGAAACGCGAATAAAGAAGAGAAAAATTGCGGAAAAAGTTATTCCGTGTAAAATATTCTTTGCAATATTATATCCTTTGAAAATTCTATCATATTAAAAATTGATAGAAGTTGTTGTTCGATATATGCAGAAATAATTCTGTCTTATCAACGACAAATTCTAAAATTATTACTAATATTCTGAAATTATATTATAATTATATCAATTACATTATTATAAATAATAATAACTTTAAAAAATGAATTTTTATGTTATACGTTTTTTGTTTTCTCATATCATTCTTAAAAATTACTGAATTAGAATTACTATACATATATTAGTGTATCTCTTACTTCTTCCATGATATAATTTTAATTTTATTCATTTCACGTTGCGCAATCCTAGCGAGCAATAGAATATTCATTATGGTATACATGTTGTATGTATTTCATGCACGATAAAATATAATTCAATAAACACGTTGCAGTCTTGAAAGGCTAATCAAAATATACTGCAGCAATCTACATTATACTATTAGTAACTTTGAATTGAATTTAAAATAATTTCATAATGGCGAAACTGCATTTCCTTTCTACGTATATTTTCACCTTTCGGCTATTAAAGTATATTAAACTAAAACTAGATTAAATAGTTTCTAATAAATTGAATAACTGATTTAATTTTCCTAGAATTTGTTGCTTATCGAATACTACAAATTTTCTTGGCCGAAATTATAAATTTATAAATTATAGATTGTCAATTAGGAACTTATTGTAGAAAGAATATCGATAAACTGTGGCAAAGACGTCACAGAAGATACACCATTGTATTTTATCATTAGCACCTGTGATAATCTGAGGAATGACACAATCTTACACCGGATCTAATAAACTCTTATATCATCTAAAGGTGGTTTCGTCTCACTTTTGCTCCTTTGACAAGCGAAGAAGTAAATTTAATGCGAAGTTTCGAGAAGTTTCCGTGATATAAAATTGAAAAGTATTCTATCCGATTTATAATTAATTCGTTAAATGTGAAAAGTGTAAAGTGTTCGTCTTAACGTTAAAGAAATCAACACAATAAGCTTTAACCATTTTATACTAGAAGATACGTGGTACAAGAATACGCATATATCCCAGTAGTATGATAAATTTTCTTAATTACTTACTATTCTATCTATCTTCACGTTTTTAATATCCATAAAGTATGAATAATTATGATTATATTTATTCATGCTATTCTATATTATAATATGTATATATATATAAGTTAATTAACTGAAGAACCTTCAAAGATATATCTATATCGTATCACATTACATAAATTCATAAGTATATTCATATTATATTCTATAAATTTATAGAAAAAGAACAATCGTTACAACATGCGCCACTCACATGAAATTGATGAATTCTATTCATTGGCAAAATTCTTCGACGACGAAGAATTTTCTATCCGTTCAAACGCTTTATAAGCACTCATTCAATCGTATCTTTCACCTCTGCTCGAAAATGTATACTTTCTAAATATCACTTCAATTACCTTATTACATTTTAAATTTTCATCTTTCGTTACACAGTACATCCATAATCATGCATTAAAAATGAAAAATTTTCACGAGTCGTTCATTTCGAAATCTCGAGTTCACGTGGCCTGTGAGCGGAAAGCTGCGACAGAGAAAGAGAGAGAGACAGAGGTAGGAGAAAGCAGTAGTATTACAAGATTCGAAACCGTCGTCTTCCCTCATGACCATTAACTAATTGCATTCTGCTAATTACTCGCAAATCCTTTCGTTGCTGCCTCCACAACTCTGTATACGTTGAGTACACGATCGTAAATACCTCCACTTTCAAAGTGCCTTCGGCTCTGCTCGTCTTTTCCTTTCCCTTCGCCATCCTCCTTTCTTGCTCTCTCCTACGTCCTTTCCATCCCATCCTTTGGCTATTTCCGCCTTCACTTGTCAGGAACACAAATAAAGACTTTAGAATGGTTAGCCGGCGAAGACGAGATACTAAGGACGAGTACGCAAGAACGATCGCCGCTTCTCCAGCTTTATCTCTCCGCTCTAAAGCTTTATAATGATTTGTAACTTTCATAGGGAACCTATTTCTTATCAGCTTTCGCTTGTTATCATAAAAAGCGATGTTGCGCCGAGATTCGTGTTTAAAGGATGGTGAAAATAATCGATGATATTCCATCAAGTGTTTCGACGTCTGTTTACATCAATCATATTGAAATCGAAATACCTGTTCGTTAAGGAAATAAAGTTCACCTGAGCAAACTTAAAGTAGATCGTCTTCTGTGAATAATAGACTGTAGATACAATGTTTATAGAATTTTGTAGATGTTTGCATTCTCTGACGTCTCCGAAATACATAAGCACTCGTAGCCTAGCGATGAATTTCATTTGCAATTTACATTAAAGTTCCCTCACAAAGGATTCAAAAGTGTCCTAAATTTATATGATACTTTCAAAGGGTGATTTTGTATGTGAAGCTTGATATATGTATTGGGAAAGGATTAATGTTTTGGTTAAATGATTATATACGTTTATAAATAGCGGACATCCGGAATATAGAAACAAACGAAGATAAATGATAGTATTAGTAAAAAGTTTGTAATTGCTTCGTCGATTAATTTCGTTCATTTGTGTAATACATAGTATCGTTACGGTATAATTTTATAATGCACTCTTCATTAGCGTCCATTAAACAACGGGCGCAAAATGGCGGAATCTGTGAAATTGTTAAATAAAGTATCACGAAGTTATAAATTATACTCTTTTTTTAATGAATTTCGTCTCGTTTCCTTCAAAATGCAAAGATGTTTTTAAAACATAATATTTCATGTATCATAAGTGGGGAACTATATTAAAAATGTATTAAAAAGGCAAATCAAAGACAAGTTATATTAAATTAGAAGTCACTAAACGTCACATTAAAACGATAGTTTTCCGTTACATCCCTTCTCCAATCATATTTTATCATTTTAAATTTACATTCTACATACTCCACAAACATTCACACGGAAAGCTATATTAGATACAATTCCAACATTGTTATATATATCAATGTTTATAAATAATATAATAACAAAAGTTTATAAATCCCCCTTCAACTTCCCAAAAAAGCAATTGTATCGCAGTGATAAATACACACGAGATCTCAGTCCCAACTGCATGCTATCAGAACTAGCGAATATTGCATTCATCATTGTCAAAGGGAAATCACTGTTCAATAAAACGCTCATATTCGAGCTACGTATCGTCATATGCAGGATTAAGGAGAAAGTCGTTATTACAATGGCTAGGATACAGAGGTTCCTCCTAATCCAAAATCGCTGCTGTATTCCATCCTTCATTCATTACAGACCTCCTACGTCCCTGGCCCTCTGTTGCAACCCCTTTGCGACCTCTATTCTTTCTCTACAAATCTGAATCCCCCATTGGAACCGAGATCGAGCCAGACCGACCAACCGACCTGGTGAACAAGAACGTGACCTTTCGCGCTGGTTGTAGCCAATGCGAAATAAAATGCATTGGGAATTACGTATATCCCTGTGTGTTCGTCGAAGTGAAATATTTCCTATCGAGAAGCATTCCAGAGGTAACCGTGGTTCGACCAGACGAGAGTCGGCTTTACTCGTGGGAGCGAAAGTTTCGCTAAAACGTTTCCACTGATAAATCTTGTTTACAGATGGGCAGGCTCAGGTGATGCGTGCACGCTCGGACTCGTCAAAACTTCAAGTGCGAAACGTGAAACTTTGGAAATTCACGCGGGATTCCACGTGTCGGCCCCAAGTCCCCAGACTCAATAATTGTCAAAAACGTTAGGTTACACTGTTACAACAAGGACGAGTGGAGTTGGGAGTTGCAACACCTGCGTGGAGGTTGTCGCGCGATCCCCGTGGAACGTTCAACCGATGATAATTATTCTGATAGGCGCGTCGAGAACGACAAAGATTTCGCTTAGTTGTGCTGCTGCAACTCTAGGCTAGTTAGGCTAATTGATCGTTTGATTGACTGACGGTTGGCGGAAGATGCGTTGGTTATTGCTGTAGGATTAACTTTACGCGATTTTGCTCGATAGGACGCTTCTTCTTGTGGTGACTTCGAGTTTCTGGGTCAATTTACGTAGGTCGGGGTTTGACAGGTGCGATGCGTCGTGAAAGCACCGGTGGAGATGGAAATTGAGTATACATATGGTTTCTGTGAAGTCTTCTCAAAAGATAGACGTGGAAGGATTTTCCAAGAATTTTCCAGATTATTGGTAGAGAGTTACGTAAAAGTTAGAATAAATTTAAAAAGTTAGAAATCTCATTTTCTACAACATCTGATTTCAATTATCTTTCTCAAGATCAATTTTTGACATATTCTTCTCAATGAATACAAACACTAGAAATATTAAGGCGGACAAATGAAGCGGAACAACATATGTACTAGAGCGTGGATTGAAAAACCAGACTGACAGCTGGTCGAGGGATGATGAATAGGTAGGTTTACAATGTAGACTCTACATTATTGGCTGAGAAAACACAGTGTCTATTTGAGTGAAAAAGGAAGTAGTACAAACAATGGTTCTAGAATGGTCCAGCTTTTATTGAGACTATGCATTATCTAGCTTACTCGAATAGCAGCCTTCTCATTGCTCAAAATTTGCTGAAAAGTATAAACTGAAGCAGAGTTATTAGACGGTGGTATTATGCCATCAAATTTTAATGTCATTGGTTTACCCAATGAGGCTTATAAATAGGTAGTGTTAATCACATACAATTTTGAGTCGTAAAACTACAAATTATCATCTTTCTATAACAATAGAACAGGCACAGTCTTTTAGAATCATTAGACTTTAATTGAATTCGTAATTAATTCAGTAGTTGTACTTAATAATTCAGTTACTTTATAACTTAGTAATTCGATATAGTCAGTAATGTTTAATATTTGAGACAATAGATTCGATGATTGATCCATTCAACTAATTTCGCTACAATATTCAGACAAATTCTCTTTAATTTCCAATTTACAAAAACGCAACAAATTTTCGTCAGATAAAACTATTACAATAATGCACGTCTATCTAATCGTAGTAAACAATTATAGACAGTACCGAATTGGCGGTTTCATTCATCGATTAGAGATAATTATTTGCACAAAAGACCAATCAATCTTAACGTGGGATATCATCGAGCCTTGTAAGAAGTTCGAGGGAGCGATAATAGCGGGAACTGAAATTACTTCCTATGGAACACGGATGTAATTTCATCATGTGATAGCCGTGAAAAGACACACTGAATAATTTTAGTAGTCACCAGGGTATTCCGCAGTTCTTTAGTGAGCACTCCCCGGCGAGAGAATGAACGAGTGGCCACTCATAACTTGAACGTAAACGACCTCGTTGTTGAAAATATCGATCCTACTTATAACGGGTAACCGTTTATTCTCTGGATGACATTTCTTTTCGCGAAAGAAATGGTAGAGTTGATGATAAAGAATGGTAGAACGTTGCAGTGCTATGCGTAGCTACTATGAATTCGTCGAATTCATGCCACAATAATTTTTTTTTTTAGCATCGCAGATGGATGACCCTATTCATTTTGAAAATTATATAATAGCATATAATATTTCTTACAATAGATTTAAACGAAAAAGATTATATTTTAAATTTAAAAGTAAAATTATCTTCTAAAAGCTGCAGTCTTGTAATTTTTTGAATAAGGAATTTCTTTTAGTTTTAAAAGAAGAGTTTTAGTTTTTGATCTTCATAATTCTTTTAAACAATGACAGGAATTTGAAAATTATGACGATGTAATGTGATAAATGATGAATGACAAAATAATGATACATAATATTAATATTCTCTGCACATATTCATTCATTCAATCTTGGCGTCGGTAGGAATTCAGACATTTCTCTCTTAGGTTTCTGTTATTTGAAGATAAATTAATTATCATATGAAACATCTAGTTTCGTTTTATGTAATTAAAATATTCTACGGTCCTCACAAGTACATATCAACACAATTATTTCATCAGTACATTGTATAAAATTTGACTTTGATTAATGAACTTCTTTATAACTTACAAATTAACAAAACTCTTCATTCATATGTCGTATCATTAAATTCCAGCGTCATTTATGATTGTAACGTTAATATTTCATTGCAACTTTCTATACTCGTCATTAGAACCGCACGTTAAAATAAAAAGAAAAATAAACTTAATTATAACCTTCTAATTGATAATGTAGTATATACAATAATAAATTCTTACTATCTAAAAGTTAATATCCGCAAGTAGGAAGAATTAAGTAATCAATTTTTAATTACTAAACCATTTCAACGATAATAATTTGCGTTAAAGAGAAATTGAAACCGGCTAATAACATGATGAAATGCATTTGCAATATCCAGGGAACGTCATCAAAGGTATTACTGATAAATGTAGAAATTGGAAATTTCAAATTAAAACATTTGATCTCTGGAAAGCTTACGCCAGGGAAAATTATAACTGATGTGTTATTGAAAATCGATTCGGATCGTGTCGGATCGTTTTGGAATTGGGAAAAGAAGTACTCCAAATTATTCATTAAGTTCTTATAGTGTATACAGGGTGAAAATAGCATTAATCATTACATTTGCCACGTGTTTAATGTTTGCTCGTTTTCCCTTTAAAAGTAGATATATGTAATGAACATTTGATCTTCGCGAGAACTATATGTGGAAGGAAACATAGAAGAGCAATAAAGCGCTGACAAATATTGAGACATCTCGAGAATATATTCGTTTACGAAAGAGTATCCAAATCAAAGATTAGAAACGAAGTAGAAATTTATATACGTACGTTCCTCTAAAAATTGTTTTAAATAAAATGTATGATCGAAAAGTATTCAAAAATATTTACTTTTAATTGTTCAGCTGAATTGAGAGACGAAGAAGCATGTCGATTAACAACTTTTTCAAGAACAATTACTTCATCAATAGGCGCACGTTGCCCTTAAGTGTTTATTATATTTTGCAACAAACTTTCTTGAGGTGGACGCGACATATATGCAAACCAACCACAAGTCTATTTTCACGCATCTCCCATCAACTGTTTCACTCTCACTTGATCCGTACGTTCGATATTTTCATCCATATCCAGGAACATGTTCGCAT
Source organism: Bombus vosnesenskii (assembly GCF_011952255.1). NCBI lineage: Eukaryota > Metazoa > Arthropoda > Insecta > Hymenoptera > Apidae > Bombus > Bombus vosnesenskii. The sequence continues at coordinate 2,871,921 of NW_022882923.1, forward strand.
ATGTTCGTCTAAAACTAAGCAGATCTCCTGAAAGTTGCATGCACGTGTACAATTCAAGCTACAATAAGCTGCAAACTCATATCTGCAAAATACAGTGAAAATCCCCCTTAACTTCTGTATCCTAACCCAACTACCGAGGGAACTTCGCAATAATGTCGCTAATACAACTTTACCTCGGAAACGTCTTCTCCTCTCGAGGGCGTCGGCCTATCCATTAAGACGTTTCTTTTGTTAGGAATTTCGTTAGGAAATCAGCTGGTGTCAAGAACTTTCGGTTGATATAATGAACAGCTAAGAAGCAGCGTTCGGAAAACCAGAGAAAAATACAGGAGACGAGAAAAAGAGGTAGAAAGAAGAGGACGCGTCGCATCGAGGACGTCCATCCTCTCAATTTGCATTTTCAGCGTTTCTTCCGCGCGGGGAAATAACGAGTTCATTACGGCGCTCATCAGATATAAATGACATATTTGATTTGCGTCGTCGCCGTCGGCATCGTTTATAAGGCGAAAGTCGCCAGTCGTGTTCGGTCGTCCTCCGCTTTTAATGAGACGAAGAGAGTCTGAGAGAAAGAGACGCGAGTCTTTTGTGATCGCTGATCTATCCGCAAATCAAGAGACATCTTATGCACTAACCACCTGCGAATGTTAATTCGTTCCTCAATTCTGATCGAGATAATTTTCATCAATTCCGCTCCGAGAAGATTCTATGACGTTCGACAGCACGTGCATTGGGACGTACTGCAGTGACAATGAATGCGAAAGGAATTATGGGCTACACAAAGGTAACTACAAAGTAGCATACAGAACACAGTAGTATACAATAGTATACAATAGTATACAGTAGCTATTGTCACATATATTGTATTATAACACTAACGTACTAATTAATTGGATGTAAGTATATTAAATGATAGAACAGGAGAATTAGAATCGGGTATAATCAAATAAACAATTAGAAAGATTTAAGACTTACAATAAATCGCAAATAGTTTCTAACATACATTGTCATATGAATTTTTTAATTTCTATTGTAAAAATATGTCAGTTGTTTAAAAGCGGTAATTTCATTGTCATCCGTAATACAAACTTTTATGTCATATTCGGTAGATACATTTAAAATATACGTGCATTTTATCACACACATTTTCACTCTAAATTCATATGAGCAGTGGAGTATTTTAAAAAAATATATACACATATATACACCGAGAATTTAATGTATAAGAAAAATATACAATAGAAGTGTTAGCCGCCTTTTCAAATAAGTTCGTACTCCAGTACGGTGAAAAACCGAGGAGAAGTTCATCGACCTGTGTACGTTTGAATAACTTCGATACGTACGTACCGTACCAGACAATAAAAACCGACGAAACGTCGAAAGCTGAACGAGCAAACAAGGAAATAAATATTCAACTGGATTTTGCATGAAATTACAAAGGTCCGTTTCGTGCATCGTGCAGCAAACCGCATACAACAGAAAATATGACGTGATAAATATTTACGTGGCGGCTTTTAAAAAATTTACGTGTCATTTCAGAATTTCTAGTCCTGTCTATAGCGAAATGTTCCTTTTATTCGGTTCTGGCCCTGTCTTCTTCCTTTTTCCCAAATAACTCGATTGTTTGATTTATGCACAAGACTGTAAATTCTTCGAGAATACACCTTCAATCGATTCGTTTTCCGGATATATTCGTTTTCGTCATCGCCTTTGGATCGTGTTCACATAGCCATCAGAACCCCTTTTGATTTTTCACTTTATTTTTCGCCTCTCACGCCCTTCTTTTCTTTCCGGATTCCTCATTTCGTTCTCACCTAGCTGGTCGGCGGTACGTGCTTTCATCGTTTCACCACTGTTGAAAGAAGAGTAATGACTCAGCGAGATTCTCAACGGTCTAAAAGATTTTCGTCCGGATTGGCATCATGAAAATTCGTTCCGTCGCTAATGACGAGCACTTCACCGATTACTATTATCTTTCGCTCGTATACGTGTGCGCACGCATGTGTGCACGTGTCGTGCAACAGCGAAAACGCTGTTTTCGTCGTTTTACTCCTATTTTCTCAAACAATATGCTTCAGATAGAGAAAATTAAATTTCGAGGAGTTTTAATTGGAAATTGATTTTCAGAAAATTCAATATAAAATATAAATGTAATGTGAAAATGAAGAATATTGAGGATTAGGAAGGTTGGTATGACATTTTACCTACAAACATCGATTTAAAATTTTCATGTATTTTTATCTTCTGATTCTTTTTTGTTGTGAAATACGTTTCCTTGTAAAAAGATTAAATCTAAATTATATTTTCCAAGGCAATGTATACTTGTAAAGCTATTGCCACTGACGTATACGTTTCGTCGTTTTAATTAAGTCTCCGTTCAGACCTGTTAGATTGGCTGTATTCAAGCGTCTTGCTTAATGAGAACATGTAGGAAAACTTGAAAAGGTATTTCAAGTCAAATTAATAACAACTTCACGCTGGTAAAGTGGGTAGAAGTTGGTTGAATTCGAGTCATTTGATTAGATTAAATGAGGTTTTATCTCCAATTTAGTTGCTTAATTCCCACAATTAGTAAAATCGCAAGTGCAATTATTAAGTCTTTGCTTTTGTGCAGTTTAATAAAAAGATGAGAAGGGCTAACTAAACAGTAAGCGACAAGGTTAAAGCAAAAATTATTGGTTAAAGTAGAGACGTTTCTAATTAATGAGATAATAATTTTCTGTGGAGCAGTAACCATATTTTAATAGCAAGGAATGTCTTAAATAAGGAAACAAACAAGAGAAATATTTTTTCTTATAAGATCATTAATGTTTGGATACGTAAAATAATTAATTTTTATACATTTTATACTTTTACATAATTAATAACAATTCGTATCGCAGAATCTATTTTGTCGTTAAAAATACAACAATTTATCAAAGAGTTTCTATTTATCGTTTCAGATTAAATAACCTCGCAGCGTCCCGAAAATATAATTTCGCACTGAAATTCGTGTTTTAGTTTATTGAAAATCATATTTTATTAATAGAAGTCTATGTGTTTAAAATGAAGCTTTCTATAAAGGAATGTTATTTCATATTTTCTCGTAGATTTATCGGTTGTTGCATAATAAATTGGACTATTTGGTAAACAGAAAGAGATGCTTCATGTGTTTGAGATACACGTAGGTTCATGTACGACATTTGATAAAGTATCATTTTTATTATTCATTGATATCAGTGCTACATAGTTAAATTTATCGTAATTTTATGTTTCAAGTAACGTACATCACTTTGTTATTGCTTCGTAAAGATATGGACAAAAGTGTAGGAAGAGAAAAGTTTTCATAAACTATATAATTCATCATATGTAATTTAATGTTTAATAATTCGATAGAAATACATTTATTTGTATATCTACAGAAATATTCCTCTGTAAATTATATATTCATAATATTTGAAATAAATATTTTACTAAAAATTTTATTAATTTTGTCTTGTGTAACTATGACGATAGAATCTCGTTTATTTTAAATAGAAAATGTGAAACATTAACCAAAATATTTCAATCAAATATTTTTCATTTGAAATAAATAATATTCTATCGTATATTCTACCTAGACTTTCAAAACAGAAGTATTGAAACTTTTACATATACAAAAAGCGCATGAAACCTTATTGTTCCTACGAACAATTCTTTAAAAAATAAATACCAAAGCAGAATGCACAGTGAAGAATAATGGAACATTACAAAACCACGAAATTGATAAATAACGTGTAATAGATAAAATATCCTACAAAAGAATTTACAGTGAAGCAGACCAATGCCGAGAAAGAGAGAGAGAGATGTCGCAATAACATTGAAGGTCGACGCAAAATATCCCTATTCAATGGTAAAAATCTCGTCGCGTTGACAATAAGGATTGAGAGGCTTTTGAAAAAGAGAAAAGAAAATTGTTAGCAAAACGTAATGGGGTGAACAAAGAAGCACGGAATAAGGAGTAATTCAACTACTTTCCAGTTACGCGTGCTACGTTAGCATTGTGCGAAACAATGGAGTGACTTTTCGAAATAACCATTCCGAGCAGCCAGGAGAAAATGGGATATAGAACGAAATTTTTCTCTGCGACGATTTTTCACCGCTTAACACGTACAACTCCGCAGTCATGCGAGTCAGGCCATGCATTAATCCGCCACTACGAGGCGGATGCGAGTAAGAGGGTTGCCGACGGTTAACCGGAAGTGGTCGCGAGTGACATCGCGGATTCTGTTACGCTTCTTTTTTTTTCCCACCTGTTTTCAACTTACGGGTCAGCCTAAAACCCCACCTTGATCCGTCACAGCCGCGGTCCGTCGAAATGGAATACGTGATGAGCGTTTTGCTCGCTCACGTCCTTCTCTATCCCGTGCTGACCGTACTGTTCGATTATTGGAAATCGATGGTGTTGGAATACGCCGATATATCGACAGAGTGCTACCCATTAAAGACAGGGACAGTTTTTCATCTGCGGTCCCAATGGGGGTCTGTTCGAGAAATCATTGAGTATAGATCGTAGAAAACACATACATAATTTTTCCCACGTCAAACTGTTAGTTGCTTTAATAATCGTTTATTACAATCTAAACCAGTATTAGATACTTTATGCAGAATGAATCGCAAGAATCAGGATATCTAAATATCAATTTTATTTGTTGAGGGAAAAGATTTCTCATCACAAAGTTACGCTATGGGACACACGTAATGATGAAATGTACTTCTCTTTAAAACCATTTCTACCGAGATTTCAAGGTTATCGGTATCCTTCTTTAATGATTCCTGCACTTTCTTCTTTTTGTTGCCGATCGTTTCACTTTCTATATGACTACAAGAAGAGCTCGAGTAGATGGTATTGCGAAATTTTTTCTTTTTTTTTATTTATTTGTTGAAATTACAATCAATTCTCGCGTTGAGAATTTTCAGTAATTTTTCTGGCGTGGCGCAGTGACATGGCTGTTTATTTACAATAAGTTAATACTTATTATAGATAGGTATAATTTATAAGTATTATAAGTAAGCGCATATGCTTAATTTGGATAATTAAATGAATCTAACGTTTAGGTCTAGCGGGTAGTGCCTCTTCAGCCTGTGAATCTGGTCCGTCGTATCGAGTAGTCCAGTGATTAGGGGGTTTCGGTGTTTGTTGACTCTTTTGCTATATCTGTCGCTATATTTTGCTATTTCGTCTTTGACTGTAGGTATCTTGAGGTCGCGATGGATGGTTTCGTTGGTAATATACCAAGGTGCGTCTATTAAGGCTCTTAGCGTTTTCGATTGGAATCGTTGTAGTGTATTGCGAAAATGACGCACCAAAATGACAAGAGTGTACAATGAAGAGGAAAATTAAAACTAGTGGAGATCACGGTAGGAAAATCGGTTGACGAAAAGAGGAAAGAAAATAAGAGAATCGAAGGCAAACAATAGAGAATAAATAGAAGGAGGATAATCGTGAAGTTAGAAAGTCGAGGGGAAAGTGAAGAAGGTTAACCGATTGTAGGTCTTTTATGGTAAAAACTTTATTAAAATTTATCTGCGTGGAACCTCGTGCAACTGTGTGGAACTCGACAAGTTGCCAAATATCATAAAATCAAATAAATGAATTTTAAAACGATATAGGAATATATTCTTTTTATTCTTGGGAATATATTTGGTCAGGTTAGAAGCGTATTCGTAATGTATAATCTTATTTATAAAATTATTGAATTTTATTTATTTAATTTTATCGAAATTTATTATTTTGTTTATAAATGTTATATAAATCATAGGCAGACAAAAGATTGCATGAACAAATAGCTCTGTGTAATTGGATGTATACTTCGTGAAATTACTCAAACTTTTCGGGAGCAACTGCAAGTTTTAGACACGTGGTTTGCACGTGATGGAGTATGGTCGCTTCTATATTATGGCGCTACAAGAATATGCTTAAACGAATATTTAAATCGTCTACTTTATTTCGATATTCTTCGAAGAATAACATTTATTGAAAAATGTTTATAATGTAAACCAGACTTTTTAAAAAACATTTTCATTATGATCATTTATATGATCTTCTTAGAACCTTCTCACTTTTGCTCGTTTGATTGGCGCAACAAAACTCGTGCATAGTACCTAGCAATTTTCTAATTGTTTTGTACAGAATAGTTTCTCTACAAACTTCATCAACTACGCAGTGTCGCAAAATCGCTTAATTTGTAACTTAAATAGTCATTAAAAAACGGCAATGAAAGAATGATAAACACTAATACATTAATATCAAATTAATACCTAGAATTGTTTGTTGCAAAATTGAGGTATGTTCCTATATAGTTGACTTCCCCTACCTACAGAATCTATATCACTTAGCTAAATTCGCGGTCACAATTCTGAGACACCCGATAGAGAAGGCTCTCACTTTGGTTAAACCTCGATCTCGGATGAAGCGAAAGAGGGGGAAATTGAGGAGTTGGAGAGGATCGGGGCGAGAACGAAGGCGGTTGCCGACGTCGACCGATATACATCTTCGAGATCCGATAAGACAGGATAGATATGTTTCACGGCATCTTACCTCTTTACCCGCATTAAATCGAATGCCAGGGTATTCTCATGCATGCCAATTCCAACCCTTGGCCTGGTTGGTTCGGCTGCCTTTCTACGTAGTCCTGGCACCTCTGCTTTTCTATCTCGAAGCCCAACTGTGATTTATACGTTAACGTAAATATTGTTGCCGACGAGATTCGAGTGGTCGTGCGAAACTGCTGTACACGATCAGCGCAGACGCTGTTTCCACCTGTTTGCGATGCTAGTGAGCGCTTATCCCAGGGCGGAAGGCCAGCTGAAGAACATTCCTTTTCGAAGGGAGTGGCTCTTCACGACTTGGAACATCGATTAGTTTGTGTAAGAATTCGATTTTTCTATCGGAATAATGAATATCTAACGAATATTTCCTCTTTTTTGTTTGAATGTTGAGAATTTACGTAAGACAGAATTGTATGTGTACTATGGCGTGAGATTGTTTGATATGTACTTTATACGAGGTCTATCTGAAAAGCACTATTCTCGCGAATAGACCATATGATCTTGATGTATTTTTCTAGTACTCCATATATATATATGAACAATATTATGTACATGTATGAACAAAAATCTTCCATAGAGTTATTCAAATATTAATGACGTTCCGTTAAAGGAAGTTTTCATTTCGTACGTTTTATGCGATCATAATTAAGTTTTGACAAACGTTCGACACCTCATAGAAAAATATTGCATGAGCTTTGTCTGTTAGTCCTTCTGCCAGTGTTCTGATTTAAATTCGGCGATCTAACGATTTCTGAGTTTTAAAATCTAAGATTTTACAACTTTTGAATTTTTTTAAAGTTAAAATTGTCGTTGATAATAGACGAAGTTAGAGAAAACAGAACGATGCAACTAATAACTAATCTGAAAGAAACTTCAGAAATTATTTAAAAAAACAAAATGCTTTCCGGAAAGAGAATACTTTGAGAGAATACTTTTTTGTTTCTTGTAATATGGGAAGTCTGAGGACGTTGCAAACATTCCTTGTATATCACAGTTTCTGATGGCAGCCCTAAGTTGAGAGAAGCAGAATGCTTTATCGGTTCCCATAGCGAAACTGTATATTCAGACTAGCAAGCATATTTTTTTATGTCGGTCGTATACTCATACCGGAAGCACGACACTCGTGGTTGTTACAGCAGCCATTTCTTGTAGGAGCTCATAGTACGCAAGCTTGGCTCTTTAGTTAATGGCGAGTATTTAAAGTTTTTCTGTAGCTTGGTTCTACATAATTTAAAATAAATCGCGTAGAAATGTACCTGAAAACCTTTGCGCGTAATCCTCGAGTTACGCGTATTTCCGTGAATTTAATCTCGCGTGAATAGTTGAAGGTTTAAACAGAAGCGAAAACTTGTAAATTGCTATGAAACTTGTGATTCATTTCGGGAATTATATTTACTTAATAATAATTTATTTCAGTTTATCCTCTAATAATAAATGTCTGCGATTTTTTCTCTTATAAAGAAGAATTCTTTCTTCTTGACGAATGCGATGGAAATTAATGTTTATGAAAAATTGTAAAAATGTTTGACATGCATAAAAGTGTCAAACAGACATCGTTGCATTTGGGAAAAGTTGAGAAAGAATATTCTCGTTGATTTTAATATCTCCATTGACTCTTAAAAGCAAATGTTTCGTCATTCAAATTTTTAATTAGTAATCATACAGTTACAATCGTAACAATAAAAATTCATATATCGGAGTTAACGAAAATTCGCGAGAGTTCTAGTGAGTACTTTCAGAAGTGTCATTTATTAACACAAATGTGAGGCACAAAGACATTTTCCATGTTCCTGAGAATAATACTACTCGTACTTCCTGTATTCATGTCTCATTGGTGTTTTACTGGAATGCAACTATACCGATACGGATCTAATTTTCCTCGTCGTTTAATTTCTTGAGCTAATCTGTTATTTGCTACAACGTTTAATTATACAACTGCACCAAAACTTTGGATCAATGAACGTGGAGCACGACAATTACTTCGTGAGGTCGAAGTTTCATATCGATTTTGATCGAAGCTCGCACTTTTTATAACGATGCAACAGTATAGTGAATGAAAGCTTGTATGTTGGATATAACGACTGAAACGAAGGTCTTAAAAAATTCACAACAAAAAAAGCGACGGTTAATCTATACCAGAAAATATAGCTAAAAAGATTTTGTTATTTCTAGCAACTTCACTTTTTAGAATTAAGGAAACTTAAGCCTCCCTATTTGCCAAGAAAAGCCCTTCTTTTTATTTCCAACAAGATGTTTTGAATTTTAAATGTCGTCTGGTTGCAAGTTTCAGAAGATAGTCTTGGAAAATTTCTCTCTAAAATCTCATTTAGAGTAGAGAGTTTTTGACTTGTCTATCTTTTTGTTTCTTACCATCCCTTCCTCTACTGATTTGACTCCTTGACTGCCCTAGTCTTGAATTCTCTAAATAACTGCCTTGTCAGTCATAAATTTATCAAAACGTATTAATCATTCCATTCATCAGTTACGCCAAATGCACCACTTTACAACTTTCGAATTATAAAATATCCTAGAACAACAAAAATACCGAGCAACAAACGAATTTAAATCCTATCTTCGACATCGAGAACATATCCTCAAACGCAAAACACACTCGTTTCCTTATTCGATGATACAAACGGAGAGTGAAAGGAGGTTGTAACTATCGCGAAAAGTGAGCAGAAAGCGTAGAAAAGGGCGGAAAGTGTAGGCGGGGAAGAGGAATCAATCGAGTCGCTCTGCAGGCACCGACAGGGCGTCCGGGTAATGGTTTTCTCATTCGAAGAATTTAAGTCACGTAGAAAAAGTATTTGAACGATGTGAATTAGCATTCCGTAGGGTGTCCGGTCGAGGCGGGCGTTTCGACGGCTGGAGACAATAGAAAAATCAGTCGGTGCAAATCGATTGGCAAATAATGTCCGTAGCCCGGGGGGTGCTTTTACATCGGGAATTAACCGAACCGGGGGACGCGAAGGATAAACGCGTTTCCACTTCTTTCGAGGATTTCCTTCGACATGTCCAAATTCTTTCACTCCTTTCTTCTTTTGTTCACGTTTCTTTCTTCGTTATATTTTGCATAATTTGCTATATCTTCTTACGTGTACGCTGTTCTTGGCCAGCATTAGGTCATTTAAAGTCAATATCACAATGAATATCTTATCTGCAATTGGTTCGCTATCTGCTTTCTCCACTTTCTGCCTGTGTTGTATAATGTATTTATACGAATAGAAAGCTGTTCGTTATATTCGAATAACTTCGTTTCACTCGCAGTTTCATTCGAAGACCATTCGGATAAAATTTTGTTCGAATAATGTGCAGCTCTAATTTATTGCAAGGCATATTTGAAAATAAAAGTAAAAAGTTGTTCATTATTCTCGAATAACTTCGTTTTACCCGCAGTTTTTATTCGAAGAACAATTTATTGGGAATGTTATTCGAATAATACCCAACTCTGATCTGCATGTATAATATCGTTAAAATTCTCGTTTGTATGCATTACGTGCTTGGATCATTATTTTAACCAATTGCAGCACTGATGTCATTAATTCTTTGGCTATATTCGATCTTATTTGATTCTAAATTTGGATTCAAAAGTGATTAGGAAACCACTAAAATCAATAAACAAGACTGCTTCGTTTAAAATTTATGAATGTATAGAGTTTGTTGTATATATGTAGAGATGTATAGAGTTTATAGAATCTTAAGATAAATATAGAATTTATGTATTCTATATTCCAATAAAGATCTCTCATTTTTACTACGATATATGCATAATGACGTTAAACATCTATCTATATCTACTACGTCCTTTAATCATTGATTTAATCAATTTTGGCATCGATATTATTTATTCTTTCATCCTATTTATTCCCATATAATACCAAACTTTGATTTAAATTTTAGGTACGCTTCTCTAAGTTTGATATCTAATTCACACGAAACTTTTTCATTGCGACTAAAGTTAGAAAATCGCCGAGACCAACATTTATAACTCCTAAGTCACCATATTATTGTTGAACCATGTATTTTTTCATCTTCTTCAAAATTCTCAAAGTATTGTTCGATATAATATTAAAACATCGAAGACATTAAAATATCGCTAATCCTAATAAATCCTTGGTTTCCATAAAACTTCAACAACATATCAATTAACAAGTTGTTTCCAACATATGAAACCATAAATTATCCTAATATTTATAAATGAGGCTATATTTTTGGAACAGTCGTAAGTCCACGTCGACCACGTTTCCTCGATTGTTAGCTCTCGAGCACAGGCAGCAGTCATTCGCTGGATCTTCGCGAGACTCGAATCGGCGATAAACTCGAAGAAATTAACCGGGCCATCAAATTGTACTTTGTAGAGAACTTCTCATTGGCTTCGGGACTTTAAACGTCCAACCGTACGAATTACGAGCCTCACGGGTCTTTAACTTCCAAGTAATTCGTAAATTTCTATCGTTGCACCCTTGCCACCCTCGATCGTGAACTCTCTTCTTTGCACCAGCCGGTGGCTCATCGTCAGTCTAGTTTCTTCTTTTTCTTTTCCTTCTTCTTTTTTAAACTCGGGCATTAGCTTAATTTATCGCTGCACGCAGTTTTAATCTGTAACGAATGACTGGTATAAACGCCATCGACTTATTGTTGGAAGTGTTAATGGATTTCAACTGACGATTTATGAAACGATCGGTGGCTAATTGCCTCCATTTGCATTGGATAGTGTTTCACATTAAACATTTACACGTATGACGTTTTACAGTTGAATGTCTGGTAGTTTGGAGCACGATTTTTCACGTGGAAGAAGCTTTTGGTCTCTTGTTCGAATTAAGGAACTGATATTGCTAATTGGAATTCGTTATATGAGATTAGTTATTCTATGCTAAGTATTTAATAATAATACGCGCTTGACGTTTTAAAATTAATGGTTAGTAGTTTCGTAATCTTTCACGTGGAAGAAAGTTTGCTTCGTCAATATTGGACATCGTCAGATCAAGAATTCGAAAGGATACCGATAATCCTCTTTAAAGATGTTGAGATGTGTACAAGGAAGATTTTTGCATACAGGTAAAAACAGGTAAAAAAATTTTGCCACGATATAGCTTAATCACACACAATGTTGTAAACTCGTTGAAAGTCATATAGCAGAGAATAATGCATTAAGGAGAAACTCACTGCATGCTAACGGGCTTCTCGCTTAACAAGAAGTTTACTGAGCTGGTTCTATAGCCTTTTCCTTGTCGTCACAAAATGGTTCAATTCATAGGTTAGTCTTCTATACATAGATTTTGCATATATAAGATCATCTAAAATTGTAATACCCTTGTAGCCTTGCGTACAAGAATGCTACAAATTATTGTTACTATAAATAAATAAAGAATATCGGATATGTATTACGTTTCACCAATAAATAACAATTTAAAAAGATATACATAGTTCACTGGTAAATTGAAATGATTGAACAAATAATAAATTGAGTAGCAAAATTTTAGAGATGTATAAAAAAGTAAAAGTAATCTATAAAAAAGCAAAGAGTAAAACTCTGTTATTTTTGTTATATAAATATATATCGCGTAATCGTATAGTGAATAAATTAGAATGTTATATAATTAGATGGCAAGGGTGATTATGGCTTTGGACATGAATACTGTGAAGTAATGTGGATCCTCGATATGTACGCTCATTCGATCGAAATTCATTTATATTATCAACATTTACACACTCCGTAATATTGTATTTATCTTTTGTTCTGTAAATAATGTGATCTTTATGCCTGAGCCAATAGTGTACGTACAACATCAGAGCAGGATTATTATTATCCAAGGATTAATGAGAACTTTAGATGGGAAATAAAATTTCAACAAGAAGCTGACTTTAAAAATTCCATTATTGACATCACTTTAATGTTAAGTTCTTAGCAATTACGTAAAATTAAACAAAACTAATTGCTCATTACATTACATGAAAATTTACTTTTTATAAATCCATTATTCTTGTAAAATCTGTATATTTTCGATAGATATCGTTTATTATACGTTTCCTTGACAGTGTCAGCCAAAGAATTGGCCATTAGCCAGTTAGTGGTCCTATTGTAGATATGTTACCTCTCGGTTCTTTTTATAAATTCCATATAAAAGCCGTTTTATCTAATGGTTAGATGAATATTTTACATTTAACAAGTTAAGAATGAAAAAATGCTGTTTTAAGCAGCGTGCAAGTTACAAAGGTAGACCTTAACTTGTACAAACTACGATGAACTGCTATTATATGTATAATATGCAATGTTCGTATGAAGAGACATTGAAACATTTTTTATAAATTGTACGCTCACTCGACAGGCTTCAAAATATGTACCTTTCTACAGAAAATAAAAAATTAGGTTAAAAAACTTTCTTTACGCGATGAATTTACTTGAATCTGAGTAGCCATTTTGATTGTGTCATTGTACATAATTCAATAATTTTGTAATTTTCTCGACATTAGTATTGCTACATTGTTCTTTTTTTATAGATTTCGAAGAAAAGATAAATAAGAGATTATACGTTCTAATAGACGAAATTATACAATAATTGAAGTAAAATTCAATTTCTAATAACGTTATTTTCGTAGTGGTACAATTGTTTATAGAAATTTTTACGTTCGATCGAATTTAGTTACTCCGTTTAAATCCATATTTACGGTTTGATATAAATAACTGATGTATTCTTCGCGTTATAAGAAGTAAATAGCCTTCGTTCAGGAAATGATGAAAAAGCTTAAGAGTTACTTTCTCGTGGTTCTATTTGTTGCGTCGCTCGTTTCCTTTTCTTACGCATTTGATCTTCTTCACAATCCATCGTCGTAATTTTCAATTTAATCCTTGCAGTTCGTTTAAAATATGCTCGTATTGTGCTACTGGTAAATAAACAGTATTAAATATAGAAGCATGTTTTAAAGAATTTTATGAATGACGACATGACACAGTCTGTATAAAAAATAACGAAACTTATTTTCCTTAAAGTTTCGTATGATTTCTATCTACGAATAATGAAATAATAATTTTCAAGTTATATTTACATATATAAATACCAATAATTTATGAGCATGAATTTTTTAGCAAAAGGTGTGCTTATGTGCCATAACTTAAAATTCCAGTGAAAGACTCATAACAAAGATATTTCAATTATAGTAGTTATAACAAAAATTCTTAGGGCTCATTCGTTCCAAAACATACGTATTTACAAAAATTAATTCATTTATTCGTTTCAAGTATCATATAGAAATTGAAGCAACATATTTCGAATAAAATGAACGATTTTTACAAATTCCATTTGTGTTTCAATTTATATATCGATAATTTTACTCTAAACATAAACTGCATACAACTGTACGTATTAATACCGAAAATTTTAATTTAGCCAAGTTAGATTTTCGCAACTATTACAACGTCGTGTTACTCCAGGCTTTCTGATTACTTCAGATTCTAGAAACAGATCTCACCATCTCGCTAAAAAAAAAAGATGCAAGTTTTAATTCCGCGGAAAGATCCACCGGCTCGTTCGTATCGTGTGAATTACGCTGATTTTATTTTCCATTTCATTTATTGTCGGCTGTCGCGCGTCTTTAACACGGCCCATCAATTATCACCACCAACCTTGCTCCCAATTCACGCTGTAACCATACAATTATCGAGGGATTTGTTGAACGTTTAACGCGCGGACATCCCGTAATCCGCGCGTGTCCCGCCGCTCCAGCAGCGGGTAAAAAATTAACCGGCGGTAATTCGCATTTATTTTACATGCCGCTGAACGAAATCGAAGCTCGTGCATTGTCAAGTGTCCCCCGCATTCGAAAATAAAGCACTCGAACGGACACGGGCGACCGGGCGAATTTTTGATGATGCTTTATCCCTTCAATCGACCGCCATTGTCAACCATTTATTTCAGCCGACGTTTTCCTGCATTCTCTGTGCTTATACTATACGCTTTCTTGACGTGATATTATACCTAACGGTATTCCAGCGACGTATTCGCAATTCGACTCGATCACTGTTCTCTAGAATTACAGGGTGATTAATCCAACTCGGAAATGCATTCGATTGGAATTTTGTTAACCCCGCACTTTACTGAGTGATAAACTATGCAATCTACGTACGTTTGATACACTTGACATAAACAGGAAATTTACAGTATAACATCGCCGTATATAATACGGCAATGATTTATCTTAAATATATGTATACATATATGTATCGTAACACATGTACTTTTCTTATATTCGTTTCAAGTGTCCATTGTTTTCACTGAGAAACGAAAAATGCATTACGGATATTTTTATGTCTGTATAATTAAATATGTAAATGTGATTTTACTGAAGCACTTTTAGACATGCCAATATTAGCTAAAATGGCATAAATCCTTCCAGACGTTGACGTACTGCATTAAATTTATCCTTAAGAATTACGAGACGACACGTGAAAAGCTAGTGGATTCTTAAATAAAGAGATAATTATGTTCAAGTGTCAAATTAATTCATCTACCGTGATTGACAGGTTAAAAAGCTTCGCAGTATATTTATGAACATTTCTAAGAAAGTACTCGCGCGTATTTATCTGCCAGATCAACCTCAAACTCCAGAGGGGTTGAAATCGATTAAACTTGCTTGACATTTTCAAAAGCGTAAAGTTCCATCACTCTGAGGGTTGGAAAAAACGTGGATTCCGCTGTAACTCTATTCCAATCTACACGCACAACGTCATCAAAAATTCAAGCATTAGCGAAGCCGTGAGCAAATAACGAGCAATGAAAATTGAAGGAGATTAAAAGAAAGCTTCTGACAGGGAGTAGGGCGGAAGAACGTGAAAATTCGTCTGCTGATTTCCGCGGCGCGGCATCCCGAGAGATTATCGCCATTGCCGTGGCTTGGATGGCAACGGTGCCTGCGGTGATTACGTCGAATGGATATGGGAAGGAACGAGTCCAATCTCAGCATCGCGGTTCGATGGGCAATATCAGTGGCTTATCATCCATCCCCCGCTTCGTGTGCGCGCGCGCGCGAACGAACGTGCGTTTCATAATATAAATTCGTATGCTCGTTTGACGAAATGGATAAAACAAGCTGATGGAGTCTTGCCTTCTCGCACGGAACAGTGGAATTAATGTTTGCGATCGGAGTTTCACTGTTTCTTTTTCTACGTTATTGAGCATTGTACCTGGTGGTTTTTATTAAAAATTAGTCAGAAAAATATGGTAAGTTTATTCTTATTGATATTCCCGATGCCGATATTATTTGGTGCGTAAAGTGAGATACTTCAATGTAACGTAGGGAATGTATTTATAGTATTTTATTCAAGTATCCTGTATTCATATTAATATATTTGTCGGAGATGAAAGGACGCCGGAGCCGTCCCTCTGGAACTTCGGGAAAATCCGTAAAATTGCAATTAAAGTTTACAGTCGTAATTAAACAATTTGCCGTCATCCTGCCCAATTGTACTTCTCCGACATATTTAATATGGTTATAACCAGCATTTGGTATTTTAATACGAAGAGGACGGAGTAGAATATGCTAAATCCAAAACTAAGTCCTTTTAAAACGAGATGGTCATATATGAAGAGATTTAACAATCGATGATTGATACCACCAGAATCGACGTCTTTGAAATATTCAGGGGAGCATTAAATTTAATCTTAATTGATCAATCGAGTTGAATTGAGATTTCATTTTAATCGATGTATAAAGATGTTCAAATTATTGGAGGTATTATGAAGATTCTTAAATATAGGTATAATTTTATGAAGAGTTAGAAAAGTGTCTGCGAACGACAAACTAATATAATGGATATTATTAATAACAGACCTGCTAATAATTTTCGAAGACATTATAAAACCATTCATTTCGTCGTTTTAATAATAAAAGAATGCCGGAGGGAATATACAATATTATTCGTTTTGAAAGGCAGATGTTTCAAAAGAAAGACTGACAATCTTATTCCATCGCACGGCTATTAATGGACAAATAAATTTATACTATGCCCAACAGAGTGTGAGTATGAACTAATAAGAAATAGTCAATGGATAACGAGAAAATAAGACCCGGAGCTGCACGTATTTTCCTTTTACCATTCACCATTCGCAATTTCGTGAAATTTTAATTGCAACTTTATCCTCAAAGGGCTGCAATAACTTTTCTTTTCCCTGTACGCCATTTTGTTGGAAATTACGCGTGGCGGATGGCATGAAGAGGAATTTTATTTTCTGCCCTTCAACGGCTATATTGTTATTTTTATTTTTAATATTTTATATAACTTTTTGTATTCGTTTCTGTTATTCACGACGGTGGAAACTGATGAAACGCCGTTTCTCTTTCTGATTTCGCTTCAACGAACAAACAAGCTCGTTTTTTTGTCTTCGGCCACGATAAGCTCTGACGAACGTGCTGAAACATTTTAAACGATTTCATGGGAACTGTGCAAGCGTCGTTTTACTACTCTCATTCCCGTTTTCCCCAAGTGAAATGGACCCTCCACGGATTTTCTTTTTGCTTTTTTGTTACTGCAGTTTTAAGGATCAAACGTTTCCTTCGCTGTCTCGTCGCGCGTATTCCGATTGTACGTCGATGCGAATTTACAAGTTGATCCTTCCAGACAAATGGTCGTAAATAAGCGCCCCAGATCTTCAACTCCTGCCCCAACCCCCTCTTTCCTGCTATTTCCCCTTTTATCTCGAAACTTTGCGAACTTTCAATTGCACCGCTTAGTCAAAGGCGATTCGTCGCGAGCGTTCGATTTTTTATTCGAAACTCCTATGTACGTCGCGTCAGGGACCTCTCGGCCCTTGCATATAAATTGTCCTTGCTATATAGATGTTCAACTTGCTGATTATGCGATAGAGTATCACATGACTCGAACAAGTTTTTGGAAAATGTAAATTCTATATCGCAATAGGAAACCCGAATAAAATTTCTTTTAGATATTTGTTAATTGCAGAAGTACGACTAGATCATAAAAATGGTTTTCCTATTCCAAAGATGACTTAAAAATCTGATCTATGTATATGCTAATAGCAAGATATAGTAAACTTAAACTTCGTAATAAAATTATTATCCTGATTATCCTAGCTATCCATCTCCTTTTTCCACTCAAACTAAAATTAAACATAATTTGTTTTTATAACTTTAACTTCGCGGCAGTATACATTTGTTTGTTGAAGGAGATGAATATGGTATAAAAAAAATAATGAAGAGTAGCAACACCGAATATGTTAAGTAAGAAGAAAATATTAGTTTTTTAAATATTAATCTACGTGACGCAAATGATATACGGGTGTGTATATTCGCATAGAACGTACACAAATGAATTGTTTTCTCATAAAACTCGTTCCCCTTCTTCGATATTCTTAACTTTTCTTGTTCTTGAGAACAGATTCTAAAGCGCCTCTAGATCTTCAAGCTTTCTGTTTGTCTTGCACTTAACATGAAAAATCGAGCTTCGTACTTTCGACTTAGTTGAACAAATTTTTCTTTCATAATGATCTCCAGCTTCATTCAGCGGATTTGTTATTGAGTTTGGCTTGAAGAACTTCTTCCACTTCAATGGCTTGTAGCTTTTCGAATAATCCATTGTAATTGCTGTTAAAAGACGCTATTGTTTAAGCTTCGACTAAAAACACTTTACTTTTCAATAAGGTGTTCGTATTTTAAACTGCAGAATGTATAAAAGACATACTGTTGATTCAGTTTAATTAAAAATAGAAACAATGTTATAAAACAGATTTTAATGTTTCGAGTATTCTGCGTCCCGATGTTGTTTTATCTTTATGACAGGCTTCAATACCGGTAAAGTATTACCTATGCTCCCCATTAAATGAGAAATCGTATTTTAATATTAGTTACAGAAAGTTTCTATTATATTAATACGTTGGACAAAAATAATAATTAATTATAGTTTGCTCTGGAAATATAATACACTTTGTATTTGTAGTTTGCATATCAATAATTGTTTTGCTAATAAATTACATCACAATGTTAAATAATTGCGATACTTTACATAAATTTAAACATATCTGTATCGTGTGTCAATTTTATTATATTAATTTCAAATTTTGTCTGTCCTTATCACCTAAAAATCGTAAAATGCACTGTAAATTATTTTTTTATTTTTCTGTACAATTAAATATGTGGGATGGTGTGAAGTTAGCGAAAGACGTGGTTGATTGTTTATAAACGTTGTTAAGATATGTTAATGTTGTCAAGGAGTGTTGTGATCGTTGCCAGGGTTTGTTACAGTAATGGTAATGGTCAGAGTTGAATTAATCGTGGTCGAGAGAAGTTCATCGTGTTGCTGAGACGTAGAAATAGTGATAAGCGAATTCGTGAAGTGCAATATTATATTCAATTTTGCGAGAGTGTTACGATATTGTGTTTATCATACTGTTCTTTTCTGTTAATTTATAATAAACATTCCTACAAATATATAGGCGTGAAATTGTTTAAATACTATTTTCGAATATATTCGAATTAACATTTATAACGTGGTCTTTTCTATTAACGACGTTTCGTGAATGATCGAGTTATACTACTTCCATCACCCGTGTCTTGCAGAATACTAACATTTTGCCTTCCTTCAATTATTTAGAAACATTCTACTACTTTGAGTTTTCATTTAACGTTAGTGAATGTTAATTGTTTGGTAATGTGTTTCTTGAGATGTTTCATAAAATTACATGACACCGCACACAGATGTGCACGTGTAGCTTGTAGTAGTCGAATACTCCGGGAGGAATTCCAAATTGCTTAATTTAACGACCTAAGTTTGTATCACTCTACATAACGCTGAATCGTTATTGAGTTAAAGCTTTCGTTCCATTTTAGAATCGACATTAAAACCAAGCGTAATTGAACTACTCCACTTTTCATTTTCATTCTCATTCTCATCTTGACACTTACCACCAATATATATTTTTATTAAATTAATTTACATTAAAATATAATAAAATACAACCATAGGAAGCTTTCAATTTTTCAATTTATGTGATTGAATTTTTTCAAATGTATATATATATATATTTCTTTTACCAAACTAATTTAAACTGAAATGTAGCAAAATATAGATATAATAATTTTTCTAATTTTTCTAATTTTTTTTAATTAATAAAAAACTAATTTTGTACCATTTCCTTGGTACCCAGTAAGGTATTCGTTTGTTAAATGAAAATTATTCGGTTCAATGTTCGCATTTTAATAATCACGACCTCGATTTATTTCTTTTATATCTTCATATTCGATTAAACTATTATCACTTTTAATAATAGAAACAATGATAAATTTCAGCGATTCAAATTTTCAAAAAATTAATTCTGTAATTTATTTACATCAATTACAGATATTATTTAACTAAATGAAATTTAATTAAATATATTTATAATTGTAACATCTGGAGCTGTGTAATAACTTTGGCATGTACAATACTTCATCTTTCTTTTTTAAACTTCTAATTCTAGGTATTCAATTCTGATCCAGTACTGCATAAAACGTTCTTCTTTAATTTTTAACGTGAAGTATTCTGAATATGGATATATGCGAGATATTACTTGTTATATGTTTATTTTCAATGCGAACAGAGTATCAAAAGATTCATCTATCTCTATTGACGTTAGGAAAATGTGTCAAAAAATAAAATATTAGGTGTAATTTCCAGTAATACGTACTTCTAGTTTCTTTGCAAATAGCTTTACAATTACCTGTAACAGTTGACTAAAACTGATAATTGTGTCAGATGTTAAAAATACCTGTCTCAGAAATATTTTTACCACAAGATTTTTCACTTTTCGTATAACGAGATTAAACTAAAATTGATTAGGAAATTGTCAATAGCAGCATTGATAAATGTCACTTGCCATCTCTAAATGTATTTATTAAGTGTATTTATAATACGTTCGTTTCCTAAATTTATTTTATCACAGATCGTTCTATCTGCCTCAAGGTCGAGTTATATGTAAAACGGAATTGAAACAGATACGAAATATAATTCAATAGAATTTGACATATTAACAAATGAATACGATTTAACATTTAAAGCACAACGAAACACACAAATAATTGAGAATGAAATTACATTTGGCTTATATCATTATATTCTTTTATCGAATTGTTAACAAAATTATTCATTTGCAATAATAACTATAAAAACACACGGTTAACGGCTTATTCAAACGTCCCCTTACAAAAACGACCGTATCCCTGTCTCTTAGTTCAGTTACTGTTAATTATGCTACGTCCTCCTAAAATATTTTTCTTACAATATTTGAAAGACCAAGATCGTTCAAAGTATCTCAGCTATCTGGGATGCTTTGTAATGTGATTTATCTTTGAAACGCTTAATTACCGAACGCTTTGAGTTGTTTAATCGTCCTTCATATTCCCTGGACAGTTATACGCCAGCTTACTGCGCGATTTCTCAACGAAAAGTCGATCGCGCCTTTAAATGAGTGCAACTTCAAACTACAGTAAAGTTCAACCGTGAAACGCCGATCAATCGATTATATATACACGACATCTTGGTCGTGCCACATAGAGATGTCATAAAGTTTAGGAAAACGTCGATATCCAAGACTTTCTTCTTCCTTCAAAGATGAGGGCATGGAGAGAACCGAGAGGACAAATCGTAATTGGCGCACCAGTGAAGATAAAGAGCAAGAAGTAGGTTACGTAACGGTGTCTAGATGTTATAAACGAACAGTATTGATGGATTGCACATCGACTTTTCGAAATGCTCGCCACGTACAGTTCTTTCCTCTTGTTCGGGAGCGAAAAGCCCACGGATTCCGAGAGTTCGCTTCATAAGGTTCAACGAAGACATTTGCGTTCCGCTTCGTTGCCCTGTTCCTGCTTCAATTCGACAAGCAGAAAAGGCGAACTCTGGATGTTTATACTATCACAGCTTGGAGCGTACACATCAAAAAACGGCTGGCTCTCTTTCTTTCTTTATCTTGGCTGTCTGCGTAAGAGAAAGCACAGATGATTGTATTCGATTCGCTTTGTCAAATAGTTGTTGTCAGGTATATCGATACTTTCGAGCAAATACACACGAATATAGTATACGTACGTTTACACATTTTGTAGTATATGTATATGTGCTATAAAGTCGAAAAATTCGGTGGCTATTACCTACACAGAATAATATAACTGTAAATTAAACGGTTCGATACACAATTGTGTATTTTCGTATTTTAAGTATAATTTGTCATGTTATCCTGTTGTTTACGTGCGGAATAGAATAAAACAATGTGGTTTCAGACGATTTACCTTCCTCTTTCTCTCCTGCCTTCCATGATAATGAATATTATACCCATGCATTAAATTCTTGAGTCTCATCTTCATGCACACATGGAGAAATGCGGTTCGCGGAAGGATGAAGCTCATTAAACCGGACAAAGCTTTGCTCTCTCATTTTTCTTCCGTTCACTTAAAAAAGAGTTACAGCTTGTCCCAGTTTCAGCTATCGTCCAATACCCACATGAATCCGGAAAATCCGTGTTCCGAGTTCGTTCGATCGAACAATCCTTTTGTAAGATGGAATAAAGGTTCCTAACTGGAGGGACAACGATCTCGAAGAAAATCATTAGAACTTAACTTTCGAATCTCAGAGAAGTCAACTATGTTTCGTTGCATGTGAAAAGTTTTTCTTTTTTTAGTAGAAGAAAGGATTTTGAGGAAGCTTTTTGTTACAAGATTATCAAATTCGTATTATGTCATGTTAGAGTGTCCACAAATACTAGGAGTCTTGCTTCTCTCATCTCCATCAATTCTCTGGTTCGAAACATGATAATTGATTTGAATTATTAAAAAAATAATTAATACTTTGTACAAGATGGCAACCCTTAAATCTTATAGATGTAATAAGCAAAGGAAGTATTCAACTTTATGATATAATTTATAAGATTTCCAATTCATTCTTTTCAATAATTTTCTACTGGTTCTAGTCTTATGAACGGGGTTGTACATCCTGAAATAGTAGCCTCAGAATTTCAGAAATATATCAGCTGGTAACAAGCATAATTACACAACTCGTGTACGTGTACATTATTCTCTATAAATATAACCGTTACAAGTACATACATTTCGTTTCCCAGGAGTGCTACTGCGCTCATTCGATCCTGTCGAATTACCAACGGAATATCGTACCCGAAGTCGAACGTTATTCTCACGACGGTTGATTTATCGGTATTATTAATACCAGGATAATATTACGCGATACGGACCGTTAAAACCGACGTTAAAATCCGCTTCCAATATTGCCGCTTAAGGCAGATACAGGTGCGCGCGATGATCGATGAGCGTAATCCTATTGCGAATCCTTTAAAGCCTCCCCCGTCACTGGCTAGGGAGCTTCGAAACTTTCTGAACGCGTCCGCGACAAGATTGCAGATGCCGAAATCTCTCGCTTAACAACCTAACGAACAATGCTCGATTAACGTGCTAACCAACTTCAAGCCAGCGACGTTCATTGCGTATCAAACTGGAAAGCTATTCTCGATTGTTCGAAACTTGCCTGCTCAGCGATGTTTCGCGTGAAAATAACGTAGAAATTAAAGATCAAAACAGCGATGAATGCTCCCTTGATTGATAGTATGGTAGAGTTTAGGAATAAAGATAGATAAAGGAATTTTGTATTTCAGGCGAGATTTGCGATAAGATTTGTGGAAAACTTCTTTCAGATTCTTATCTATTTTATTAGGTTGTTAAGAAAGTTTGTAGAGATTTTAGATAGTGAATACGTTCTGTATTGTATCTGAAGAATAGATTTCTAGTTTTTTTAAGATTCGGTACGTTGTTAATGATGTTATCAAAATTCTTTTTACATTTGGCTTTGAAACTAATATGTGTTTTTTTGTCTCTTTCAAAATTTAAAAAATGTTGCTACTTGGAGATATTTAAATATTGATTGTTTTAATAACCTAGGTTTCGGAAAAGAGTAACTTTTACATTCGAGTAAATCGCGAGATGTTATGATATTTAATTTCATTAAAGATAGAGGAAATATCTAGACATTAGACATTATTACACTATTAATCGATATCTGGAATCAAGATTGACATTACCATAGTTATTACATTTCGTTATAAGAATACAAATAATAATGACGTATAAAGTAACATTTAACGTAGAGCGAATATGTGCGTTCAACTACAATTATATTCAACGAGAATTACATTGTATATGAAAATAGTACCGCATGCACATAATATTTGAAACGTCCGAATAATCAAGTTACGTAACATGAAATTAAACTTTTACAATGAAGGGCTGAAAAAATTCGTCATGAAATATACTGATTGGTCGAGTAACCATTCTAGCTATAATAATGTCTTGAAAAGTTAAACCTGTTCAGTGGAACAATTACTGGGTCACAATGGAAAATACTGACGCGTATTCGTCAAGCATTCATTCGAATTCCATGGTGAATAAATTCCTGTCGTAGGGGCGCTACCGTAATTCAATTACTCTAATTACAATTAAACGCTTCGATCAATGTACCCTTAATATGTGAGATATTTTAGAATAACGCGAAACAAATTGTATAGATAGGAAAAAGAATCGAGGTGGAAAGAATTGTTCGAATGTAATAAACGCAGATTACATTCCAGACGACTAGAGCAATTTATTAGCGGGATTTATTGATCAACTTCTATCAATCCATATTTGAACGTGATTCATCTTCATCAAAATATTTGCAAAGAAGAGAAGTAATTTTATCAGGCAATAAGAAACAAAGCAGGAATGTTCTTATTGTCGCAATACTAGCGTAAGTTACAAGTATAGTATTACAGATCACTTAGAAAAATCGATTAAAAAATTGATGACGTTAATTATTAATCAGTTAAACTGATTAAAATTCATCGAATATTATATGTATCGTATATTTTCTTTTTATGACTTTGTATTTATGTATCTGCAACCTTGTATGCGATATTTTTTGTACTAAAATGTGTATCTAACACGTACGATAAATGAAATGAACTTAAGTGAAATTAAATAGTGACATTATAACATTTGACAAAACGTACTATTTTTCAACGAAAGAACGATACTGTCGTTTAAGGACTGTCTATATATTGGTATTTACCAGTACTTGGCGCATATTGGGAAATGAAATACGCTTGGAAGATATGACGTCGGGAGTGAGGAGAGACAAAATTACGGGAGAAACGTGCATAATGATGTACTTGCGAGGTACGCTCGACAAGGAGATTTAGAGCTGTGGTAACACTTGCACGGTGGTCGACTCCAGACATCGTCTTGCAAGAACGCAATCTGTCCTCGATAGTTTCTCTCCCGTTACAGGACGAATATCTGCTAGGCGTAGTCGTCATAGTTAAGGCGCACAGAGGTATCGACAGATGGGGAAACCGTTAATTACTACTTAAACGTACTTAAACTTGCCGGGAGTTCGGTTTCATCTATCCCGTACGCGAAACTGTTTTCCTCGTTGCATTGTAATTCGATAGACGTTGTACCCTATTGTGTGGTTCTTACGGAAGACTTCGCCCTTACGCGTAAACTATAAAGAGTAAAGTTAATACTGGTCTCTAATTGGATTAATGAACTCGCTAATGGTTCATCGTTTGGCTCACCACCTTTTTGATTTATTAACCGACGTGTTCCTAGAAATTGTTTCAGGATATTGATGGATTAATGAAGGTAAATTAATTTGTATTGAAAATAGGTCGTCAATCCAGACATTTTGTAAAAAGCGAACTGAGGTGATTTATTATACGTGTTGCTTTATTAAAGAGACGAGTAATAAAATTGTAATGGTCAGTGTATATTAAAATCACTTTAAATACAAGTACAGAAATAGTGTATACCGGTCGTAATCGTTGCTCGCTCAATGCTACCATTCAACTCTACGCTCGCTATTCGACTGTATGACTCGCCATAATGATTGTCCTAGAGAGCACATTCCTCTATTTATATCGACTGGTGTTATTATAAAAAGTTCTAATGTAACTCCAGTTGACGATTACAAATAACGGCGATAATGTTTTGCCCGGAGTTCGTTTACCTTTGAACCCAGCAAACCAAAACAACGTTGGCACTCCAAGACACAACAAGTCTCTCCCGATTGGAATCTTCCGTTGGCTCATGTGCCGCTACAGAACAATGCCAATTGCTTAGTCATTATGGCAGTTTAACTTAATTAGTATTAAACTCCATAATCGACGTTTTTAATACTTCCAGATGTTTCAGAGAATAATAAAAACGCATATTTAATGCGAAAATCTAATCATACTGCATTCTCGCTGTTTTATAAAAAGCCTGTCCTGAATTTCGCCTGTGGCGTTCAAATATACATAAGTTATAAATTTTCGTTTAATTTTTCAAAATTGTTCTGCGCCATTAATTTATTTCCTACTTCTTTCAAAAATGCAAAAAAAACCAAGATATATGCATCAATATGCACAAAAAAGAAGCTTTATATATATTGTCGATTATCCACACTGACACGGAAAGTCAGTGAGACCAATATGATACATTCAAACATGCATCTACAACATTGTACTACATGATTTACATGCATACCCTTTGACTCATTCGTTTTTCTTTTTACG
The DNA here is from genome assembly GCF_011952255.1 of Bombus vosnesenskii. Taxonomy (NCBI): domain Eukaryota; kingdom Metazoa; phylum Arthropoda; class Insecta; order Hymenoptera; family Apidae; genus Bombus; species Bombus vosnesenskii. The sequence goes on from NW_022882923.1 coordinate 2,898,068, forward strand.
AATGTAAATTCACGGAAAATCTTTCGAATCGAGTGACCGTGGCCCTTCTCTCTCAACGTACTGGCTCAATATCAAACGTAGCAGAGAACCTCGAAGGGAACTCGTTTTCGTGGATTTCATTTACGATCCGGCGCGGCAGCAGTGCTGCCACTACTCGCACCTTTACTACGCCGGGTCTGTGCAACCTCCTTCGAGAATCCCACCGAGATCTATTCTCAGACAACCCGGAATCTACTTACCAGACTTCCGACGTCTGTTTAGGTCTCTGGCCTCGATTCGACGACGAGGTAAGCAGGACGATTTACATATTCCCAGCCGATCCTTTGCCACGTTATCGCATCTACTGCCTCGTTTTCTTCCCTATATCGACGGATATATACCATTAGGCGATTCCTATACACCGATGTAACTGTGTACACCGATTGCAAGGGTTGCTTTGTGTCAACCGAACGCCGCTGTCGATATCGTCGCTTCATCGTCAAGTTTCCGAGCAAATTGCAGGCTCTTACCTAAATCATGGGCCGAAACAATGGCTAATTCCAGGCCACGCTTTCAGCCTAGCTTCCGAATCTATCAGGGTACTTAGCCGCATTGCGGATCTTCCATTTAGAGGCTAGTTAGGTGTTCTCCCGGCTCGACTACGAACCTCATTCACACGCAGCATATACATACTGCAAATCCTTGATTTACCTTCCTCAGCGAGTGTACGCATCCCATGCATAATCCCGAGGCCGCACGAGTACACCCCGGGTTCTTATCTTTCGCCAACTGTTCCTGGCTTACTTCCCGCTTTAAATCAGAGGGTGGAAAGTATCGCCGCGCCAGGACCCACGCGTTGATCAAGAACTTTTATGGAGAAGGGTTTTATGGGGCTTTTAATGGCGCTAAGAACGTAGGAGAGATAATAATTTTTTCTTATTTAAGGTAATTTTTAAATTCTTTTTCGTTTTTTACGTGTGTGTATATAGGATATGGGGTTGTTCGGTAGTTGATAGTGGTTATTAAGTGGATGGAAGAGCGGGATTAAGTGGGGGAAATGGATCAGACAGTTTTCAATTTTGATGGAATTAAGAAGATAGATTGTTATACAGAGTCTTATACGTACTTAAATTAATGATATCTTTAGTGTGATATTAATGAATATTATGCATAGGTCTAATATTTAGTATAATTATCGTTCCTTATATGTTAGAACTATATACTAATATATATAGTGTATTGGGTGTAGTTGTTTCTCTAATTACAGTATTAAATGCTTAAAATAATTTTTTATATAAAGACTGTTCGATTCGATGGAGGAAACTTAGTGTAATTCTTAAATCTTTCTCGAAATTGTTCTTTTTGTAAAGATTTTAACGCAAAAGTATTTTCTTCAATGGAATTATATACGTATTTCGATCGCTGTCAATATGTTACGTATTTGAAGACGTATCGAATAATTTATGAATATTATAAAAGTGCAATTATAATATGACGTATTTGTTGTCGATATATCTGGGAAATTCCTTCGTAAAAATAAATGCTAGAAGTTCTTTGAGGTCAGAGTAATGAAATTGCCAATAAGAAGGTAGAAAGTTCTGAGCAATACATCGTTTAATAAAGTGTTGCTTTTATACTTGAAAGTCGGCATTAAATTTCTTTAAAGTAACTTTTTAGCCAAAATCCAATACACAGGAAAAGTAATAAAAACGTATATAGCTTGGGCTAATAATAATTTAATTTCTGTACCGATTTCGCTCTTCTACGTAATCTTCGTCATCAGGAATACGGAAAATTTATTTTTCACTTAAATGCTTTTTATTTCATCTGTTATTTCTCTTAATATTTAACACCACTTGTACGATGAGTTACTTATTTTATTTGTCGTGTGTTATGACACATTATAATCAATATACAATATTATTAACATTTAAGACATTCAAAGGAAAATTTCAAATCTAGGAATCAAGATTTATTTTGATCCTATATGTTATGGTCCTTTATTCTTCAAGTACTTATACATGTACAACATAATAAATAAACGAAATAATATTTAAGTACACGGCGATACTTGAATAAAAATGGATGGAAATAAATGAAACAGAGTTTACCCTGACATCCCAAGACAGAGATGATAAACATAACTTTTCCTTGGAAGCTCATTTTTCTTCAGAATTATCAGAGGCTAGAAATTCAAAGAGGTATAAAGTAACTTCATTGTTTTCACATTCAACGTTTAATACCCTGTTCTTCAGACTGCAGGTTATTTAAAATATAAAGGTTCGCAATTTCCTCCAAACGATTTCTGCATTAACTGCTGTCCGATCCTTAATTATTCTCGTTCTTTCATATTTTGCGGAATCTATGGCAGGTTGTTTATGATAAACGAGTTCCGCGATTGACTTCCAGCCTTCTATACAGAAAGGAATTTAATGAAGGGAAGTTTGATGACCGTATTAATTCTGTACGAAATAACTCTTTGGGAATTGACGGTATCAGATATTACAAAACAAAAGTAAGCTTATTGATCGTTAAATAACTAAAAAGTATTTCAATTATCCGTTGGTTCAATTTGACACTTTAATAAATTTATGTAACAAGTATCAAAATATAATACGTCTTACACATTGTTCTATTAATATTGCAAACATCAAAAACAATAAAATCTTACTAATCTATTTTATTTTTATTAAATTAATCTATTTTTAACAGATTCTATGAAAATCTGTTTTCTATAAAAAAATATGTGTTACAATCTTTTCCCTGCTATATCGCGATAAGGAAGGAAAAATGATCGCAGACTTTCAAATACAAATCCATACAGTCGATCTAGTTCTTAGCAATAAGAAACTCATATTCACATCGTTCCGATGATCCATTCTTCGCCCTTCATTTACATCGTGCTTCGCGAATCTTTTTTTAAGAAAATAACACAACGGAGTCCGGTTAGTGATGCAAGCAACATCGAACAGAATATTTTCCTTCGAAGCAAATTTAACGAGAAATATAAGTAAGCTGCGGGGCTTGAAATTTCTCGGAATACTGATTACAAGCAGCGTATAAAATTACAGTTTACTCGCTCGTCATTGATTGATTGTATCTATTCAAGCAAGGAATCTCTACGTTACTGAAATCCTTCGATACGACTATATTATGATGCATTGTACAACTTTACATTATTATTCATACGACAGTATTTTAAATATTTTAAGATTTATTCATTCAAATCACGATATAACGTAACAAATTTTAATGACTATTTCTTAAAATATTGGTGTACATAGATTATAATAATTGTAAAATTTAAACAAACGGGATTTTAATTAAATTTATAAAACAATGAGTTAATTGTAAAAGGTAGCGGGTGTAACTTTCATCAACCCAGTACACCAGTTTTTAAAAAACATGGTTCCTTTAATAGACGTGATAGAACAAACACAGCAGGGTGGAAGCAAATTGATACTTCAAATGCACTATAGAATATACATCCATCACTTTTCTACATTGAACTTTGTACAGGGGAAAATACACTGGATTGAAATGTTTTCGTGATGTTTGTATTTGTTATTTTACCGAATCATATTTTTCAAACATATCTGACGTACTTGTACTTGGTATTTTTTACTCTACTAGATGCAACTTTTTTAGAGACATCTACAATTCATAATGAAAGTTTCTGCAACTATATCGTAGTCTTATTACTTCCTCGCTTCAGAGACGCTTTTTATGAATTTATCTTTTCATTACACAATGTTCAAAAATTTTGCTAATTCTTTATTGATCTAACGTTTACCTTAACTGTAAGGTAAGTACTTGAACAAACGATGAATGCACGTGCTGTTGGAAAATTCTCATTTCGATTCAAATTTCAGTCTATTCTGTTTCTTTTACAAAACTACTCAACAAAATATCTTTCTATCATCAACAATTAGTTAAGAACAATTTTCCTCGCAGATTAATAAAGAATTCACGTCCGAAAGAACCAACAAGTTTCAAGATTCTTAAATTCATGTAATTCGATTAATCCTACCGAGACTTCAGTATCAAACACGTATTAAACATTCGTTCGACAAAGTCAGCCGAATCGTCCCAAATTACACGGTGCACATTAAATTTTAACCGACTTTATAGCATCGTCTCCAGTTGGAAGAAAACTCATTGGGTAATAGGCGGTTGAGCGTTGCATGACACCGTTCGCGAAAACAGGGACAAAGAGAATGAGAAATAAACGCAGTTTTTCGCGTTGTACATGTCACGGCGTGGAACGTAATTTGCTTTAGCGTCGGCTGCGTAAATTTCAGGACTATGAGAACGTACGGCCGCCGTTTAAACCGTTTCCATGGCAAGAGGCGAGTTTTTCTTTAATATGGCCAGTGACATTGGCTCGGCTGGAATCCGCATAACGCGTCGCGTTGGCCGGTCGTGGAATCGAGGGAAAAGGTATATGTTTTCTACGCGTCGGCGAGCCAATTTTCTTTCCATCGACGAGACTGCTGAATCCATTAGCCGCGATGTAAAATAATTTCAACCAGCAAAAACTTGACAGTCAATAGCTCATTCTCATGTTTTATGCCCTCCACGAGAGAAATTGGTAGCGAAATACCGAAGAAGATTTTAAAGACAGTAGAGGAGAATACTTTCTTAACAAAGTGAATCACGATCAGAAATGAAAAATTTGGCGTATTTAATACATTCGTAAAAATGTGAGGTGGTATTTAAACGTGTTGGTTGGTTTATTAAAGAGACGAGTGATAAAAATTGTAATAGTCAGTGTATATTAAAATCATTTTAAATACAAGTACAGACAAGTACAGTGTATAGCGGTTGTAATTGTCGCTTGCTCAATGCTACTGTTCAACTCTACGCTCGCTATTCGACTGTATGACTCGTCATAATGATTGTCCTAGAGAGCACATTCCTCTATTTATATCGACTAGTGTTATTATAAAAAGTTCTAATGTAACTCCGGTTGACGATTACAAATAACGGCGATAATGTTTTGCCCGGAGTTCGTTTACCTTTGAACCTAGCAAACCAAAACAACGTTGGTATTCCAAGGCACAATAATACGAGTCTTTTCCGATTCGAATCTTCCGTTGATTCATGTGCCGCTACAGATGGGTGAGGTAAATAGTGTGTCGCTTCAAGTATTTGCAATGGGAAACGAAAGTATTTGTGCAATACAAATGTGAAAATAAAAAGAGAATTATTTTCTACGTTATTAGATGTTTCAAATATAATATACGTAACTGTATATTGTAGATAGACACCTACAGTAACAAATGTACAGAAAATTAGTCACGTTAAAATTTACAGAAATTAATTACATTTGTTAGAACAATAGCAGTGCGAAAAGCAAGGTTCCTTTTTATATCACGTGTTACCAAGATGCAACCATACGAAATTATACCTCCATCGTATAATTTATATAATTGTTAATTTACTATTTAGAGGTATGCATTGATATCATCGCATAATAATACCTAACTCCAAAATTCCTAACAATTACAATCCTTCTGCGATCATTTGATCGCTCAAGTTGACTCACAGATTTGATCACTGAAAAGGAACAAAGATACGACATAATTGTCAAATTGCAATCAACAAAACCATAACCAAAACAACTCTCAATTTTCCAGACACTTCTATCATTTACGCAGGGCGCGTTTCAATCCTCGCCCCCTATCGTTACCCTTGCGACATCAGTCACGGAAATAACCGAGCTAGCTATTTGGCAACGACGGTTAGATTTAATGTCGCGAATACATAGAAACAAAATTATAGAGGAGAAGCGTACACGCGGTAACGAACAACGAGGTATCGTGCGTGGAATTGGAAATCGCTATAGACAAGAACCGAATATCCGTCTCTCCCTTTCTCCGGCATTCGTACTCGTCACGACGAATTTCTCGTCGTGTGTGGAAGTGGGCCATTACAGTGTCGCGTAAATGAAGCTGCACGAGCGGCGGATTAACTTTTATTTTGCGTGAAATAACGGGGCGGAAGGGTGTCGTGAGCGGAAACACGGTAAAAGTTCGAAGTTCGCTTTGGCCTCGTCTTCGTCCTCGTTCAACTTTGCGCGCTCTCTCTCTCTCTCTCTCTTTCTCTCGCTCTCACCACTGCTCGTGATCGATGAATTTTTCAACTGGCAACAGTCGTACGAGTTTAGTATATGGCCGTGTGCGCTCATGGGGCATTAACTTCAAAAGGGTCATTCGCGCGAGCTAAACAAGCACTAAAAAAGTCGAGGCTCGTTCAACACCGCGTTCAACCGGTCGTCCTGGAAAATGCGTGGAATTTTCACGGTGAAACTTTTCCCGCGTGGGCCTCTGCTCTGCACTCTCTCTTTCTCTTTCTCTCTTTCTCTCTACCTTTCTCTTTCTGTTGGTGAAAACCAGTATTACGGCATGCACACGTACGCACACATATACGTAGACTGGCGTTCTGCATTTTGTCGTCCAGCCGCGAAATCGTTTCGCTTTAATACCCCGTTCAAAATTCGAGGCTGTCTGTTCCCTGGAAAGTACGTCGTCGTTTTCCCCGGAACACGAAACATAATATATGCGAACAAATGCGACGAAATCTAACGCTTTCTCGCCCCAATTTCACATTAAACCCGAAACAATGGTAATATGAACCTGAAATGATGGAAACTTTTAATGGCGCGCCAATGGCACGCCACTGACTATTCATGTTGCGATAACGTGTTCTGTTACTGCGTGTGTTGCCTCTAATGTTCTTTTTCTCACCCCTTGGAATATTTAATGTATAACGTGGTAATGATTCAGGAATTAATATAGCAAACGATGTAAGTCAGATAAAATTGAAAATCAAATTTCTTTGGTGGGGACGAATGTAAATTTTATGCTAAATATGATTGAAGATGGAGAATGCGATTTTTATTTCCACATATAGAATTGTACAGTTCGGGGTGAAAATAAGTGGACATAGTGGAAATGGATATGAATGAAGTTTCGTTAAATATGGCCCGTTTATATAAAAATAAATATTAATTTCAATTATTACTTACTAAATAATCTGCATACTGTAAAATATTTAATAAATAAAACTTAGGTATATATCACCAATACTAGTTCGATTCAACTTCATTGATACATACCTCCACTATCTATCTGCTCATTTCTATTTCCGAATGTACAATTTTATATTCGAAATCCAACTTCCTGTTACTTTCCACCCTCGTGTTCCTATTTCTCATTCGTTTCAATTGTCCCGAAAGCCAGTGTATGTCGAATAACACCCAACCGATTTCTTGCCAAATGAAAATTAGCGACGAGCACTATGCATCGTTGATAGAGTACCAAGGAACGTATTAACAGTACTCGTGCTAGAAACAGCACCATTATCGGTGTTGGCTCGCGGGCTTACAATTAACAGGTCAGTCAGGATTTCACGTGGACGAGAGGAGGGTAACCGCGACAACGCTGGCTAGAAAGACATTGATACGCTTCAGGGGCAACGATAACGGGCTAAGCCTTAATCTGGGTCCATTAGCCTGACAGATGTAACGGTAAACACGGTGTTGTTGCGATATCGGCTTGCAAATTACAACACTGCCACCTGGAGGACTGTGATAGACAGGTCTTGCGGCTGGTTGATTACGAGGCTGAACGGGTAGGGGATGAAGATAATACGAGGGCAATTAGTTCTCGAGTAATGCTGCGACGTCGTCGACACCTGGCCCGTTCGCTCTGCATATGATTTTTCTTGATTAACTACGTTCTTGAAAACCCACGATATTCACGCTGTACAATAATACGAGGACATCTATTATGATAACGTTCTATTAATTTTTTTGAACAATCGAATCAATATCTTCTTGCTGGAAAAATTGTGACAATTGGAAGAATATTAGTTTTCATCATATTAAAACAGTTTTTTTGTTTTCAATACGATTTCATCTTGTTAGATACTGACAGAAAGATAAATAAAAACTTTTTGTTTAATGAATATGATTCCTATCATCCGAATTGAATACAATTGAGAGTAAAGACAGAAAATCAAAAAATATAATATTACACTATTTTTTGGTTAATACGAAAATTTCATTATGCATAATAGGCCTCTGTGAGATGGTTTATTATACGTGTTGGTTTATTAAAGAGACGAATGTTAAAATGGTAATAGTTAATTATATTAAAATCACTTTAAGTACGAGTACACAGATAGTGTATGCCGGTTGTAATCGTCATTCGCTCAATGCTACTGTTCAACTCTACGCTCGCTATTCGACTGTATGATTCGTTATAGTGATTGTCCTAGAGAGCACGTTCGTCTATTTGTATCGACCGGTGCTATTACAAAAAGTTCAAACTTCGGTTGACGATTACAAATAACGGCGATAATGTTTTGCCCGGAGTTCGTTTACCTTTGAACCTAGCAAACCAAAACAACGTTGGTATTCCAAGGCACAATAATACGAGTCTTTTCCGATTCGAATCTCCCGTTGATTCATGTGCCGCTACATATGAAATCGGAGAATGAATATTAACTTATTCTAATGAAGTCACAGAACCATCTCATAGTATTACGTGCACGTCACGTATTTTCTCAACATATCGAACTACTATAAATAATATAATAGAGAAATGTCTAAAGAAACCGTTCAATAAATTTACTTTATACTTTTCTAGAACTACCCTGTATACATTTCTATCCCTAGAGAATATCCAGTAAACCAATAACTTTGTGACGCTTAAATTGTTGGAAAGCTATGTCCTTCTTTTTACTCGGCAAATAAAATATTGTTGTTGTGTTCTTTGGATCCGAGGAACTAGAATGCGGGGCACATACCTGTATATTACCTCCACGTAGCGAAACTTTGATTTTGCTCGGGGCAATTGACGTATAGCTATTTTATGAGTTAACTGCATTTGTGAAAGAACGCCGCACTGTTTATTACTGCGCACAAGCAAATACGGAATACAAAGGTAACATTTGACAATTTTTTTTAATAACACCATCTGTCGATAAAACACACACACATTATTGACGTTGATTTCTTTGGCCTATAGTATAAATTAAAACTTTCAATTACAAATATTATTCTTGCTATAGACTTACAAATAAATTGACTGGCCAAACATACTAAGTATTTTTCGAATTACCTAATGATATCAGTGAAAATTTAGAACTTCACTGTGATAAAAATACAGAATCTATATATTTTGAATTTATACCTTTTAACAAGAACTTTTTCAGAATATTTCGTACAAAAGTTTCATTCAAAAAATTAAACGAATATATTACAAAACGGACACAGTAAACTTTAAGCAATCTCGTATATCGCTAAACATGGTCGCTAATCCCTTGGTCAAGCACTATTCTTAACTAAAGAAGAGAGTATTTAGAAAATCAGCTTTACGGTCCATGACAAAATGTAGGAGAAATAAAGTCGTACGATTTAAAGGGTGAGACAAAAAAGAAGGAAAGGGAAAGATTATTTTTAGACACAAAGTATCGAGGTACGATTATAGACAATCAAAAAGTTCCTTGTTGGAAACGATACTGTGAATGGTCCGGCAAACGAGCCACGAAGAAGTCCAATAAAATTAATACTCCTGACGTAAACCCGCATAACGAGCCGCACCGTGGACAAAAATGTTTCATTCGACGCATAAAGTGCGTATGACGATGGCAAAAGTCGGCTTATCGGAGCCATCAAGTATCCAGGACGAACGATCGATACATATAGGCGTCATAAAAGTGATATCATCCTCAGGCTTATTACGCCTGTATATTACTGGCAATCCTTCGACAGAGGGGTGAACGAAGAAGGGATAGTGACTATTGCGATTCTACTATCGTCCGTACACGTGCATCGGAAAATTTCTATTTTCTATCCTTTCCAACACTCCTTTTTCGCTTATATTGTTCACTGTGTCTCGTTAAAAAATCTTTTCACGGCAGTACTCGATAAAATAATAATTATTACTGCGCACAGCTGCTTACAAGGACACTCATGCGAAACATTTTGAAATTTCATTCGTACTATAACGAGACACGACTATTGTGATTATATTGGAATGAATTGAAACTAATCTGACGAAGTATATAGAAATAGCAAGGTCTTTAATGATTACAAAATTGAGAATTAATAAATACGAATCGGTTTCACTTAAGTGTGTTTTAGTCAGCTCTTTTTGTTGAATAGATTTGTGTATGTAATTTGGAAGAGTAATAAAGCATGAATACAGCTTAAAATAATAAATGTAAAACGTTCCTATGTAAGTCAGAATCAACATATCTTCAAAATTTCCATCAAATGTAGATAAAGATTTATTTTTAAAAATTCGTAATACTAAGGTTGGATGTAAGTTACACCATTAAATTGGAAATTGGAAATTTTCATTAAGTTAACAAGTGGCTAATACCTGTACTCAGTAAACGTTTGTATTAATTATCCAAAATCTGAAATCGGAGCTAATGAAATTAATTTTCGACGAAATTACAGTTCAGTTGCAAACCTAAATGCGAAACGGTCTTCAGTGTGATAGATACAGCGATGTCGATGTAATTAAACATTCCAAACAGCTGTAATTTATCAACTCCAATCCATCACGGTTATTTAATACATAATATCCTTCTACTTGATTTATTTTCACTAACACCCATCATTATTAATAAAATATACAATTTTCGAGTTTCTAAACTATTCTGTAATCTTTAATAAAGGAGTTTCAGTAACATAATTTATATTTCACTATTTAATTGAAAGTAACGCGACAAAAACTACTCAAACAATATTTAAATTGACTTTATAATACAAAAAAGATCTTTCTACTCTTTGATAAGATAATAAAATAAAATTACATTTTCATTCTACGAAACAGTTAATCCAATTATCAAATTTTAACTCTCCATAACGTCAATACCTACACATGTATGTCCACAAACACATTATATCGAGTAAATAATTCCTTGAAAGCCTTGAATTTACGTGACACATTAATTTATAGCAGTTTGTGAAATTATTTGATCACTTGTCATAAAAAACTGTTACGTGTATATTGTCATATGGAACATTTAGAAATTTCGTTAGCACTATACTGAGATCCGATTATCACAATTATGTTAGTAATATTTGAAATCAATCTGAAAATGTACAATATATAAAAGTTGTATAAAAAAATTATTTAAACAGACAATTATCTATTGTATATGTATATACCTGTATATCGTCAACAATTTTAATGATATTGAAACGGTATATTCTGTATACTGCTTTCATGTTACAATAAGAAAGAGAGTGGTTTAGTTATTGCTTCTTTTGCAAGATGAATTTACGTCCAGTGGAAAATCGTTCAGGATTATAACGTTCATCGAAGCCGACACGATGTCTCGAATATTTCTATATTTCTATACGTGTAGATACGTGTATGTCTGAGAGCAATTTGCGATAACACCGCTTAATACCCCGGAGGCGCAATCTGTGAACTCAAACAACCGCGGTTGCGTCTAATCGATGGAAGACACGTATAGACATGCTAGCTGTTTACAGTCAAACAGAACTTAAATTCCAACACACGATTTCCGGGGCTATCGTTTATAGGGGTTTAATAAGAACGCAGACTATCCAATTACGCGTTCCTATTCATGAAAATGGAATATGCACGCATATGTAACTTTCAGTGAAGGGAAAGTTGAATGTCAAAGGTCCTTTTTGCAACGTGAAGAGATTGGCGATAAAGAATAATTTTCTTCTTATTCCTCTCCTTTTCCTGTTTTCTCTTCTTCTATTAAACCGATCGATTAAATGATTTCAAAGTTGATAAAAAGTTAATTCGTTTTATAGATAAATAATAATATTGCTTATTCAAATAAAACGTATAATTATTTCAATATAACATTGGTCAAACAAGATAGTGATTATAATCGTAATTGTAATTGTAATTGCAGTCGTAATTGTAATCGTATTTGCCATGGCAATTGTAATTGTAATTGTTATTGTAATCGGGATTGTAATTTGTTTGTGATAATGTATAATATACAATACACTACATTTATACAATATACTTCTTCATAAAAATTCAACTTGCTTCAATAAAAAGGGGATGATATATCGTACGAATAGTCATTTTTTAAATATTTTGTTCAAACAGTGTAGAAGTCTATTTCTTTCGACATTAAAAAATTTCTTCGTCATAATAAAGATAATGGACATTAAACATTTTTTTTAACACATCAGTTTTACAAAACTACGGCTTGTGAAGTAATCACTTTATACTTTACAACGGACAGCGTAAAAACATGGACAGTTACGACGTGTTTGCATTGAATGTTTGGCGTTTGATTAAAAGTGTCGTCGATAAATCTCAATTATCACGGTGGCGTTGCGCGTACAGCAACGTCCGGCGTATTTCTGATTAAATTGTCGTGGGAAATATGCGAAATTAGCATTAAATGCACTACACCCTCGTAATTGGTATGAAAACCAAAATATACGATCGGCCACGGCATACGAGCATTAATGAAGTCTGCGAATTATTGCGTTTTGTCACGTTCCGCTCAATTGTCATGCGATAAAATAAAAGATATTTATTTATCATCGTTCCATTAACAATAGTCACGTATAAGTTAATAGTAAACACGCGATATGATCATTTAATTTCCAAATGAGTCACGAAAATTGGCATTCGCTACATAAAAAATGGCTTCCTATTATGTTACTTCAGTTTTCTTCCAAGATATTTTTCTTAAGAGACGTATTTATGCTACGTTGTAATAGATTAAAGTTTTATTATAGGTTCTATTTATAGGTTTCATTCATATAGTCTGTGAGAAAAAAGTATTTATTATGAGATTGAATTGAAATAAAATAATATTTCACGTTTTTTAATATTTATTTAAATAATCTTCTATATTCGTCAGTATTGATCAATATTTCAGTTATAATTTCGAAATGGACACTTTGCACTGAATTTCTTATTCCATGTCGATGTTACAATTAATTTTATGTTATGTTTAATTTTAAGTAGTGCCGTTTAAGTTTTGATTATTTAATTTCAAGCATCTGTAAACTGTGTAAAAATAAAAAAGAAGAACATCTATACGGTATACGTTTTAAAAGATTTAATCCTTAATAATCTGTCCATTCACTTTACCTTTGTTCTGACACACTACAGATTCGTTGTGTATTTTATTATACAATTGACGTTGCGCTTTAAAAATTACATACGCGAATATAATCTTCTTAACGTTGGTTTAATCCGTTTCGTCTCTTTTTCCCTTCAGATAAATTATAAATGTGGAACGCATGATAATTATTCTCTGGCATTAACAAAATTGTGAATAATTATATTATCATAATATTCAATAGTTATTTAATTTTTAAATAAATTAAATGAAAGATAAAATATAATATTTACTCACAAACGATTTGACATGGAGATTATAATCTTATAAATCTTTCTATTGATCATTTTACTTTGATTACTCGTCTTGTGTGCATAATTTACAGTCCATCTGTTGTTAATAACCTACGAATATGGTTAATTTACTGCACATTTCGTTGTTTACTTAGCAAGTTAAAAATCTGGGAAGAGTTTAAAGTCTTAAAATTCCAGAGATTGTACAGGATGTTGCACATTTTTAAGAAGATGTAAAGTTTGAAAGATATTCGAAGTTTAAAATTCTTACTCTATTAAGAAAAATGACCTTCTCTTCTTTTCGTGTCTACAGAAGATGGCCATAGTTAAATAAATAAATTCAGGACTAATTCTTTTGTACAAACTTTCAATTTTAAAGCACGGAGCGTTTATAAATAATTCTGTGATAAGACAGCGCTTTTCTTATATTTATAATAATAAATCGATAATGAAACAAGAAACAAATCGATTCTTTTTCAAAAATCTGCAGCAGTATATTGAATCCACAGTCTTAATTATCACGCTAAATCGACAGTGAAGCAAGAAACGTATAAATTCTTTCCCATAAACCTATAGTCATAACCACCGTATTAAACTTCCACTTTTAATCGTCGCGGTAAATAAATAACGAGAAACTAGAAATAATTCTTGCTTTTTCCTTAAATACGAAAATTTCCCCTCATCAACGTCATTTATTTCTAGTATGCACGTCATGATCCTTAACAGGAAGCTTCGTAATGTTGCACAAAGTAAAATTGATTAAAAACGTCAGGCACGCGCGATGCAGAGAATATCCGCAACACTCGACCGTCTAAACATTTTCGTCGCAGTTGGAGTCAGCGTTTCAAGACGAGCGAGTTAGAGAGTGCCACGACAACAATCATCTAGGATACTCGTGTTTTCCATTCTTGGTTGTTCGTGCGCCGGTGATATTTCAAACGGGGGACAGCGTAATATAAAACACGAGGCGGTTGGTTGACGCGAAATAAAAAGGATAGGATTAGCAGAGGTTCGGGTACTCGACGCGGAGGATACGGGTATCCTCGTTATTCGGACGACTGCGTCACAATGGCCGCAAGGCGATTATAAACTAAAGCAATTAATTATAAGTGGTCTCGCAGTATAACGACTTCATGTTGGAAATTCCGGCCTGCAACGCCGGAGCATACCGCGAATATTTGGTTTGCCATGAAACGCTTCAAGAACGGCCGCGCCTTCGTCTTCCGGTATGCGGTGAAACTGCAGTTCTCTCTGTTCTCTTTCACCCTGCCTCGTTCGTACGTTCTTTTCATCCTGTTCATCCCCCCCTCTCTCTCTCTCTTCTCCTCTTACTCTTCCTTTCTTTATTTCTATCCTTCTCTATCTTTTTCATTCTTTCCCTTTTTAGATCTCCATTTATCAATTACAACAAGCTGAGAGAACGCCGGCGGGAATAAACCGCTGAAAAATCCCATTATCGGCCCCCGGAACCTCCGCCTCTGCATTTATTTTGTTTCCATTTAACTTACCGGAGACTGTGCCTCCGTCTTACGACGACGTGGAAGTTCTCGATCAGGACTCTCCGGAATATCGATATCTGCTAACACTAGCTAGACCGATGGATCTCGTGTTTCGCTCACGGTTTCTCCATGGTTTCCATTCTTATCGATTCGATACTGTTTTAATTACGGCGGTACAAAGCTCGAAATGATACAAATTGATTTTAGAGGGTATAACGCAAAAATTTTAGAATTTTCCTACTTTTTTAACATTGCGCTCTGTTTATGAGTAATCGTTCACTTCCTAATTTTAAGCATATGACTTAACAACGAGATTAGTTTATAATAAAATGCTTGGAATATACTATAACTTAGTATCGAATGGTTTAGTAATATTTAGTCAAGTTCATTTGGTAATTGCAACGTTTACTTATGCCTATCTTAGGTACAGTACTATAAGTCCCCAGTGAATTATAGACAATAACGTGCATTCCTAACCATAAGTATACAAAGTATATAATATTTAATATAAATTGAATGCTAGACGTTATCTTCATTTTATAATTACTCTATTGTGAATCTATTATTTCTTTATTATAATAGAAAATTCGTAATAAAGTAGAATTTTTTCGAATTCTTTAGGAAATGTAACGACTACGTGTCCTAATAATTATGGATAGTGGTATATATGAATTTTATGAGTTATCGCTACATTAAAATAACCAGATTACCTTTACTTTACACTTTCAGAGTAATCTGTTATAGGAACGTGCTCTTACGCGAACGTTTTTCTCCGATAAAGTTGTATCCTGTAAAAGGGAGCGTTACATTTGTTCTATCGATGCTTCAAAAGGAAGCCAATATCTGAACTCTGAAATTCAATAAAAAGCAATGTGGAAATACTAAGATTGAATGATACGGATGATAAAAGTACATCGAAATGGTTTATACGATTTTCAATTGCGAGGAGTTGTAATGTTAAAATAGCGATGTTTTCTCATTCAAATATAATTTATATTTAGTAAATTGAATGTTTCAGAATGTTTTATACACGTTTTCTTTTCGTAATATATAAAACTCAACTTATTCATTGTAAATATCTTGAGAAGACTAAGAAGAAGTAATTTCAAAGATTCTCGTAATAAAAACCTATTTAATTCTAAAAACACGAGCTCTTAACGCATAGATCAGAATAAAAATTCTATTATGGTATTACAATTAAAATAGTATAATAAAAATAATAGCTTTTCTATCTGAACAAAAATCAATATTAGTTTTGTCAAAAGAACGTGTATATTTCTAGTAGCTGCAAAAGCGAAAACCCTGAAACTTTATTTTTCATATCTTTTTTAGATATTTATCCTGTACTTCTTAGTTATTTATCTAACGTAATTTATTCAACACAGAGATATTTCAAATTGATTCAAAATATCTATTATTACCTACATTAAAATAACAGGGGCTAATGAATCAATAGCTTATTGAAACTAAAATGTAATACAGTGTATTATACAGCCAAAATTTGATAATTATAATTTACCCTTTAATGTAATCACCATCAAAATATTGTTCGTCATAAAATTACAGTATTCAAGATACCGTATTAATACGTTCAATATAGAACACAAAATCGAAGGGGTCCCATCCGAAGGGGTGGAGGAAATCGATTTTTCTTTAACATTTACCCACGCGTTATTCGTAAGGAAATTGGAAATGCCAATGTGGACGCCTACCTCCACATCTTCCGCATTGAATGTGTTTAAATATCGCTCGTTTTAATAATTATACCCTCAGCTTCCACAAAACCTCGTCAACCTATCAGCTATTCTTTAAAGCCATACATTCCTGAACCTAACAAATTATCTTTATTTGCAATTACATCGTATACTATTTCCCCTGTTTAAAGAGAATGTCTGTTGCTCGACCTAGTCGACATCAAAATTATTTCAACCTTCTTTTCTCCCTTCTAAAGACTTTTATCGTTGTCAGTTTCACAATAGTATAGCAAGATTCCGAAAGAGGTCGAGAAGAAATTCCTTTATACGAGAATCGAAGGATGTTGCTTTCTAAACGTAATTACATAACGTAATTCTTTTGCAATGAAAACGATCCTCGAAGGGGAAATAACGTATGTTCGGTTTTTCTAATCAGATATTTGACTGGCTTTTCTGGGATAATAGCTCGAACAACTGGGATTACGAAGGGATAGAGGCTCGCTTGCTTTCGACTCGATAACTCTGTTCGATGGTCCGCACGAGCTGCCACCTCAGGAACGAAGCCTTTTGTGCAGAATGTCTTAGCACAAGTGTCGCGTGAAGTACTTGACGGCTGATTACTTTCATCATTATTTATGCATAACTTTGTGGACGCTCTATACGGTGGCTCCTATCCAGACGCCATGAGGTTCGCAAAATTATTATTGTTCTATATATATTTGTCTGTGATAGTGTAATTCAGAAAGAACTAATCGTATTTCATTCTGTCAAATATGCATGTAATTTTGGCATTATAAAATGCCTAAATACCAATTTATATTAGCTTGGTGGAAAATAGCTGAATGATTGATTTGTATTTGTGCTTTTAAAACGTTACATTTTACTTATATTCTGCGTATTGATTCGAATATTCAATTTCAATCCATGTGTGTATAGAAACGGCATTTAAAGACATTTACTCTTAACTTTAGTTTCTTTATTTCTACGTAACTACGTCACTTCTTATTTTAGTTTCAAACTAACAAATTCTTTTAAGTTTCGATTATTACTATTTGCTACATTTATGTATTTGCCACACAAAAATTAGACAAACACGTATCTACTAGCATTTGGAAGGAAAGAATAAATACTTTGTCCGTCAAACCATTTTCGATTATTTCCGGGACAATAAATTCGTTTGTTTAAGCGTATGAACAATTTAATTTTTTTGGCTTTGTACCAACGTTCATTACCCTCTATTTTATAAAAATCAATGAAATCTATGTTTGTGTAAGTTACGTTCTTGCAATGCGTAAAATTGTCTTAATACTGTTTTAAACCAAGCGCCATCTTTCTCACCCCATTAAAGTTGTACATCGATCTCACAAGGCCAGTTCGCGTTAAACTTGCTACGATCGACAATGAAATCAGGCTGCAACATGGAATACTTAAAGAGACCAAGGCGAACCGCGTTCAAGTTACCTTGCTGTACGCATTTAAGTTCGAAACGAGGTAAACATCGATGTATACAGGACTTTCAACGAAGGCAGCCTTGACCATATGGAAGATAATTATCTTCGATGCAGGTTAAGCTAATTAAAATATGTTCTACGTTTGTGCAAGTTCCAGTTATTGGAATTCAACTGCTCTTATTGATGTAATGTCATTCATTTATTAAACCATTTTGTTACATTATAAGGCGGATATTAAACGTGTTGGTTTGTTTACTAAAGAGACGAGTGATAAAATTGTAGTGGTCAATTATATTAAAATCACTTTAAGTAAAAGTACGGAGATAGTGTATACCGGTCGCAATCGTCGCTGGCTCAATGCTACTGTTCAACTCTCTAACTGTTCGCTATTCGACTAACTATTCGACTATATGACTATCCTAGAGATCACGTTCGTCTATTTATATCGATAGGTGTTATTATAAAAAGTTCAAATGTAACTCCTGTTGATGATTACAAATAACGGCAATAATATTTTGTCCAGAGCTTGTTTACCTTTGGACCCAGCAAACCAAAACAACGTTGGTGTTGAAATCTTCCGTTGACTCATGTACCGCTACAATTAATTCACTTTTAGAAAGTAACAATCTTTCTTTTGAAATTTAGTTTTATTCGTCTGCTTTACTAGCAGTAAATTTTCTTTGGGATGTTTCGGAAACTCTTGGAAACGACACCTGGAGGTATACAATGCCTCAAAAATATAAAAATAAATTAATGACATAAACAATAATTTATAACTAATAAAATCTTAATGTATTATTAATATTTATACATAATTGTAATAAATGTATAAGCGAACGACGTTTCACATCTCGTAGAATCTTTCTTTTCATCTACTGATTTATTTTTCTTGTTATTTAATTTTTAACTTAATCAAATCTAAATGAAATATATTTTAATCTAGAAACTCTGTAATAATCAGCGATTGTCGTGAATAAAATGTGCTTTTGCGATTAGTTTCCATAGTTCATCCCGTTTCTAAGACGTTTTCACCCTTAGCAAAAATTCGAACAAGAAATTTCTAGCTTGTCGTGTCAGCAAGGTATCGGTATGACGTCAACAGCATGACCATTGTTTCCGGTAGTATTGTTTCGGGTTGTTTCTCGCCAAGCTACGAGCCTTTTACGTTGGAGATTTCCAAGCTACCGACGGTGAACTGAATAAAAGGAAAATGAACCCGACCACACCCATCCAGTCTTCACATAGCAAGGCGTTCACCCTCGTCTCGGGAAATCACGATAATCTTGTTTCTCTCTCTTTTTTTTTCGAGAAAAGGAACTTGTACACTACTTGAAACAACGTTAACAAGTTCGTATCTCGCAAAGAGCGAGAATCAGCTACGCATGCGATATTGCAGATTCTCGGTGTTGCAAAAAGTAAGTGGTAACAATTTGCAACGATTTGGCTAGACGATTATTTTGCTCTTATATAGGATCTCTGCCTATACGAAAACTTAATTTAACGTTTCATATATTGTGTATAAATTTTAAGTGCAAGGAAAAGATGAAATAACCGCTTTTCGTTTATGTAATCTTCCGTTTCTATTTATATTAGAGATTCTGTTAAAACATGAAATCTCCTTCTGTTTGTTTAAACAAAAGCGTCACCCAGACATGAAAATTCACCACTCAGATTGCCAATCTCTTGAACATAACAATCTTCCTATATCGGAAATGAAATGTCTTCCTTCTTCCCATAAAGAAGTTTATTTTTATTCAGGATGAGTTACGTCACATTTATTGTCAGATAATTGGAATCTTTATAAAATATTATTTTACACATTATGCATTATCAAAAAATTACAATCATATTATTTGGTGTTTTATTCTAGAAACGTATAATTGTATTGCTAACGTTGATTCGTCTTCATTAGTTCTTAATTCTATGATTCTAGAAATCTTTCATTAAATACCAATACGATTAACAGGTGAAAATGGAGCGTAGTAGTGGAAGAACCGCGTGAAACACAATCTACAGAATTTCCGTGTTTTGTTAATTCTAAGACTAACTATAATTACAGGTACACTTATTACATATTCATAAGCGCTTCGTATCTCTGGTGGACGTTGGCGGTCATTTGATTCTATGGAATTGCGGCTACTCCGTCAACATTGTGAATACATTATCGCCACATTTGCGGATTTTCGTGTCGGTTTAATTGCAACTACGACGCGTAATCCTCTTATGATATATCTTCGGCTCGACACGATCACTGCTATTGATAAATATAGATTTGTAATTGCAATTTTTCTCAGCTTTTGTCCCTATACATCCATTTTCTTTCATATTGTATATACCTCAAGAATTGCTGAAGTAGCGATTTAATTTAGATTCAATGTACACCACCATTCAAAAGGATTCAAACACTTCCTTACTTTTGACAAAGTGTATTGAAATTTGTTAACGATAGCAGAATACGATTGAAAGTGAGTTAGAGAATGCAGCAGGGTTAACTTCTCTTTCCTGATTATTATGTTAAATTATTTGACTTGTAACATTTGTCCTATATCCTACACCTATATCACACCTATAGAACACCTATATCCTTTCGTAACGTAGTTGCAACTGCCAATCGCTTTGTGTCGCGTCCTTTCGGCAAGCGGCTACAGCTTACAGATCATACTTTATGTCGTACAGTATAGACTTAATCGATCTATGGTCGATTAATGAAGCTATAAGATAATATTGACATTCAGGACAAAAGGGAAACGAAAGGATATGAACATATAGTTTCAATGATAAATAAATCCATTTGAATTATCATTTTCTATATGAAAGATAATAGATTTCTGTAATTGAAACTATTATTATTTTTCATATGAAATAATTTGAATAGATTTACTCGTCGTCAAAAGTACCTAAATGTTTACTCTTTCAGTTGAGAAACTAATGAATTCGGGCAATTGCATTGCTATCACACCTCCTCCGAAGAAATCACTTATAAAACGAGGAAGTAGAGAAAAGTAAGTTGTTACTTCAGCGTTCGTAAAATATGTTCTTAACGCTCGTGAACAGGCACGTAGATGAAACTGCGAGAGCAATTCGTTTGAAGTTACCCGTTCTTCCCGCGGTAAATCGCGAAGAACCCTCGGAGCTCCTAAGAGGTCCGAGCATTACAGGGGAAATCAGGTGTGACGTGTGCATTCCGCTCGCAAATCTGCCAGTTGATTCATTCGGAGCACGAGTTCCGGAAGCGTCAGCTTGGAAAAGCAATTATTTCCCTTTAAGCTCCGTCGCATCGTCGACACTCTGGTTACCGCGTAGTAAGTCTGGTGGTCTAGCTTACATTTGCGCTCGCGCGGACACGAAGCTGAAGCGTTGTTTATTCCAGGCTCGTGGCCGAAGGTCAATTTGTAGCTTAGAAGCGACGTTAAAGCGCCATGTCAGAATAGTACGGCGGCTTCAAATTCGTGGTTAGGATCACGATGTTTCCGAATAGGAATAGGTCTGTTCGTTGAAACGACTCGAATGGACGTAGAAATCCGATTCATGGAAATCCGATTGCACGGAGACAAAGTCGTCTGTACTCATATGACAGATGTAGAACGTTTGAACAGCTTCAATCTGCTCGTCGCCTAATTACTCGTCCTTATTAACTTATTTGTCAAAGGTGTACACACGTTTCGCTTCCACCCTCTTCTCTCCTTTTAGTGTTACCACCCACTGGAAATTAATTAGAAAGCTTTAACTTGCGACAGAAGCTACCTGATTAATAATTCCTGGTCGATCTGTATGTTCAGCCATTCTGCAGCCGAAGAAATCGTAGAGAGCTTAATTGACGATAAGTTGCTTTTGTATTAGTAATTATTATTTACAGGTATTAAAATTCTTTGTCTTCATACGAACCTCTCTGGTTTTTATTAGTTTTTCAAATTCATCAGTTAGATACGTAATTAATATTTTGTATCTCTAATCGTTACCTTCCTCTATACCTAAATTTATGAAGTTAATCAGCGTGGCTTCTGAACGACTCAATTATGAGTATATCGACTCAATTATCCGAGAAAATTATTCATGAACAAAATTAATCAATCATTTTTCATGAAGTTTTTAAATTCATTATCCAAATACATAATGAATATTTGATAAACAGATACCTGATTCAAGTGGAAGATTAACAGAGACGCTACTATCGAAAATCCTTGTTTCTAGAACTTATGTCGTTTACTATTTCAATTCCTGAATGATAGTAATGTGTTATCGTTCCTAAACTACATACAATTATATCACTTAATCTGTATAAGATATATATTTAATCCTACGAAATTCACTAACAGTAAGAACGCGTAAACATACGAGTGAACAACGAATTCGTTTTCTCGGATACGTAGGTTCGTGCGAAGCAAATTTATTCTGTACAACAATCGTTGTATTACGTTGTCATCCAATTTTCGATCGAGCTACTATAAACAGGTTTCGATTGAATTCGAAACATTTACCGGCCGGACATCTTCGGTCATTGAAACGTGTAATTGGTTTTGTATGTTGCGGCGTACGAAACGTTCGAACGAAACGCACGGCCGCTGCAATTTGTGATTAACATATGCAATGCGTTGAAACTCGTTTAAACATCGTGGATTACACAGTATTTTAATCATCTATAGGTAATTTGCGTGTAATATCAAAATGCTAATTCAATTCTGTGCTGATCTGGAATTCTTGAAAATCGATTTCAATTTCTAGGGGTAAATACTGGCCATATTGGAAGCTTATTAGTGCAATGCATGCATTAATCAAGCAAAAAACATTGCAATACCATGTTACTGTTTCTGAATGGAAAGGTTAATGCGGAACTTTCGTTTCACCACTGTTTCAAAGCATTTTGGATTTTAATGAAAAAATTTATTACTCGATATCTTTAAACGTAATAAGTAACATTTAGATCGTACAGTCGCATAAATATCTATATTTCGAATGGTATCAACGAGAACGAAAAACAATCTTGGAAAAAGATATATTCTTGCAAAGTATTGATCCATTGATACCATTCAAATTATGTATGAAATACTTTTCGTATCATCGAAATTCGTGTAGCAACGATATATAAATAAACATTAGAAATCTAGAATTAAAAATAACCGCGGTGATATCCTAAAAAATACAATACAATTGAAGATTCCTAAGAAGATTACCATGTATAGCGTTAGACGTATACGCCTGACACTTATATGAAATCACTCCATAACACTAATATAACAAGCGACGAAACTTGAAACTACGATGTTCCAGGAGGAACAAACCGGTTGAATAGATTTGTGACGTGCGACATTCGAGTGAAGTTCTCATTCGTTTGGAGTTTATAATGAAGAGTTTTGATGCATGCCACCGGATGACCGGCAGAAAATTTCAGAAACGTTTTATTCAATCAGACCTGAGAAATAGTTTGTTAACTACGGTGCATGTGGAGTACATAGATCTACGAGGTTTTACAAGCGTGTGAAAGTTGCCAGAGAAGGTAATAGAGGTGACGTTTGTTTTTCGAATAAGTAGAGCAAAGTTGGTAATTGTCATCGTTTGTTTAGTCGGTCGCGTGGCTTTCTTCCGTTGCCAATTTCGCAATAATTAATGTCGTCGATATATATATTTTGAATAGTTTCAGTTTATATGTTTCATAATGATCTACCTTATTTTGAATACAATCATCTACAAAGAATTATGTATGAATGTTTTAATGAAATATGAAATAAAGTAGTTTTAACTATACTACGTTTCTAACAGATACGAAAATGAAATGTGTAAGACCGAGAATTTGGTTTTCATAAACATTGTATTGATTATGCACTATTTCGCGAAACTGTATTATAGTAGAAAATAATTTGTTCAATTTACAAGCTCAGCCATTTACAAGTTAGACATTTCACAGTGTGCACAAATTCCACATATCTGAGGTGGATTATTATACGTGTTGGTTTATTAAAGAAATAAAATTGTAATAGTCAGTATATATTAAAATCACTTCAAATACGAGCACAGAGATGGTGTATGCTGGTCGCTCAATGTTACTGTTCAACTCTGCGCTCGCTATTCGACTTCATGACTCGCTAAACTTGATTGTCCTAGAGAGCACGTTTCTCTATTTATATCGACTGGTGGTATTATAAAAAGTTCTAATGTAACTCCGGTTGACGATTACAAATAACGGCGATAATATTTTGTCCGGAGTTCGTTTACCTTTGAATCTAGCAAACCAAAACAACGTTGGCACTCCAAGCCACAACAATATGAGTCTCTTCCGATTCGAATCTTCCGTTGACTCATTTTCCACTACACATTTAAAGAGAAGGTTCGAAGTAACAAATTTAATCATGGAAGGATCCTAAAATTAATGGACGTCTATCATTGATAATAGGATTCGATTAATAAAAGAAGAGTCATTTAAATAATTCTACAAGCTAGTATTTTGTACCGAGCTATCAACAATTTTTAATGCATATGTATGCCTGACCCTTACAGGAAATTCTACTTCATGCTGTATGTGTGTCCCAAGGAACGAACGAGCGATTCATGATCAATGCGCTCTTACGAGACAAGTTTTACGATGTAATCAGAACCATCGACGGCGTGTAACAACTCGACATCGTCGTGTAGGTATCCCGCGGCTCGCATTACGCCGCGACATAATGTTCGCCACCGTAACGTTCTCGTGACGCCAGTTAAGATGGCTGGCTGGATTCAGCAACGCGGTTTCGAACAGCGTTTTCTTCGCGACGCGTTGCATGTGAGAGGTTAAACAACGCCACAGTTACTAACGAAGTTGCTAAGTTTTCTCGTTTGTGCCGCTCTTTAACGTCTCGCTGGGCCACATTAGAGCGTGTAAAGTGCGGTGAGCACAAAGATAAAGAGCAAAGAGAGTGGGAGAGAGGCTGGAGAATTGGTATGAATAAAACGACCAGGATTACGCTTTTCTCCGACTTTGACTTACTCCGAGCCCAACGGGACCGAGCTTTCGGTTGCCACTTAGCGAAAATCGAATTACTCGTCTTTCGCCGCGCACCTCGCCACCAGGAAATGAGCTTCCAGTTCTTGCCAGAATGAATGTTTTCTCAAAGTTTCGGCGTCTCCCGGTGGCTGCCATTTCGCTTTCATTTTTTCGCGGGACGAGTCAAAGGAATAAGGAACTCTGGGGATCACCTTGAATGGTGATTATTGTACTTCGACTTGGTGAACACTTGTGACTGGTTTTAGGATAATTAGTTGTAAAGTATTTGTTTAGTGGAACAAGTGAACGAATTCTATATGTTGTTTTTCAGGAGAGAAATGCAGTAAAGAAAACTGTTCACTATTTACTAATTGTATTCTAATATTTTCATACACATATACAGGGTAGTTCGTAAGTACGATTGAGTACGGAGTGATTTTACGTGAAAAAATACATCGAAAATATGGAATAAAGTTTTTTGAAATGACTCTGTTTTTGAGAAAATCGAGTTCGAAAATTTATCAAATATACTTAAACTTGCCTACGTATTGAATATGTATGAGTAAACACCAACAGGCAATTATTATACATGCGAGAATAAGTAAAACAAATGTAACATAAAATGCAAATAAAATGCAAAACAAAATTTTTCCGTTTAATGCCTCATTTTCCAGTTAGCACAGTACGGAATTGTGCCACCAGTTAAGAACTACCTCGTAATCTCATATAAAGTAACGTTCATCTTTTAAGAGCATTAAATAGAGATGGAAGAGGATATTATAGTAAACTAAATGTTTTTAAAGTAAGTCAACAACGTAGTTCAGAAAGCTGAATGATTATTATCTTGAATGTTACGAATACAAATGTACCGTTATTTAATTACTAGAAAATAAGTGGCAGACGCGTACAGGTAAAACGTTGAAACAGTTTAATAGCTCCTGCATTCGTGTGAATTTGTAGCCTTGAAATATGTAGCACAAAGTGGTTTGGAAACATTAAATATTTAACTTTTCCGGTGCTGCGGTCGCTTTTGATTAGTCTTTGCCGAGTATACAACGAATGTACACACGTAAGTGCAGCACCAAATGGATCAAAGAATTTGCTCGAATATTAAATTGGGTTGTTTTGGAATCGCTTTAAACGGCTCGTTGAATTTATTTCTATTTACTTCCTTATATGATTGCTGTGCGGACATAATATTTTTTATGCAATTTTGTTAAATCAATTGTACATATAATTGTACATATAATATGTATCAATAATAATATTCGACTAGAGTAGAAGAGACCTCAATGGATAATATAAATATTTTACAAAATAGATATCGTAAATATGAAAAAGATACGTAAAAAATTTTGTTAATTTAACGAAATTATACGACAAACAACAGCTGTTTGATAGAAATATATGATCCTCTAATTGTTTTGGGTAATTTATACGGAACATCCCCTTTAATTTAGTTACATGTTAAAAGGTTAATTCGAAACTGAATCTCGTTTTGACCGATATCTGACAGTAAAGGGTCAATTAGCCGAGGAACGTCGGTGAAACATAAAAATTCTTCTGCTCTTGCGGATCGCGAGGAAAGTTACACTTCTCGTTCAGCTATTCCGGAAGTTAGCTAGCCAGCTGTACTTTCATTACTGCTAAGATTAATCTGCAGTTGAACTTTGTTCATTAATGCGAGATCATAAAAGTTTGACCGATTTTCATCTTCTAGCGACCGACGGATCAAAGAATGTTTTAATTTCCTTTTATACTCTTCGCCGTTGAATATATGCATGTTAAAGAAACTCGGAGATAGCTCGAAACAGTCCGATGATATTTAGCATACCGTTAAAGATCGATCTTTCATTTCGGAACTTAAACGAATGTTTCTAAAAAAAATGGAACGACTTGATTCTTACTTTTCGATTTTCGTAATTCTTATATAAATTAATTCCCTAATTGCAAATATGTTAAAATATACTATCCGATTCTTTTTCGTTATAACAAGTGAAATTAGAGAAAGGATACGTTACGGAAATTCGTGAATTAGTTACTTTATATAAATTAGAAATATGCTACAATATATTTTTCAGCGTTTTCTGTTTAATATAAGAGAAAATTCTCAAAACCTTGATATGAAACGTTTGAAAATTCGAAGCACGTTTCGAAAATACACGACGGAATTTTACGCTTGGGATTACAGAATTTTATGTAAAATCGTTTTACGCCCGTATTAATTTATGTTAGTTTCGTAGTTAACGATTCACGATTGCGTGTGTTTCAAGTCTGTATAACGACAGAGAAATTTTAATTATCGTTAATGGGAATTATCGACGATTCTAATATCGCGACCGCGCATGCTCTGAAAGTTTCTAGATTTAATCATGATACAGTGTATTAATGTTTATATGAAATAGTTATTACGGCGCAATTTATTTTCACAATTCCCAAAGCTTGTAAATATTCATATCGAAACGTTTACAATAAAAATATTCTTTGACTCATGTAAGTTCGACCAAGCTGATAAATATTTACCTATTCCAAATTACGTTGATATTCATGATTTTTGTCAAACAAGTTCGGAACGCAGAATAATGACCTATAAATTCCTTTTTAAACTTCGATTTTAAAAGATGTTTCTAATGTCGATGTCGAAAAGTGATCAATTTGATATCAAACGACCCAGCTACGAATGTTCTACAATAACGGAACTTACTTTCTGATATTTGTAAAAGATATACCTTAATCCATTCACGAACGTGCTTATTGTTAAACTTTTAGTAACGAATAGTGATTGGTATTCAAATTTGTACTATATTCATGCTACATGCTTCAGACAGGATAATAAAATATCAGATAATAAAAATCAAACATGAATTGAGAACTCGAATAAAAAATTTTCCACACGATGTTAAACAGCAATGATACCCATAAACCGAAGGAACGACAAAGTTTACCAACTAATAAATCATAATTCTTGTACTTATGAATATTTATTTATTTGAATCTTGATCGTAAATGTACAATCGATCCCGGAAGTATCGTGTGCAGCGCTATAATACAGGAGATACTCGAAGCTGACGCAATGGCGATCCGATTGCGCTACAAGAGATACGCATTGACAGTACAATGTCTAACGTGGCAATAAATTATCTCCCTGGTGTACACTTAAGAGCATGGAACGCATAGTACACGTGCAGTTCTGTCAATATTTCACGTGAATGCGCAATAAAACGATTTCCTATTAGACATTGGTATCTTGTAACCTCTGAACCAGGGAATGATTACGTAAAGCATACAAGATCAATCGATGGACCATACTACGTATATTTCCGTAATGTTTGCAAATGCCAGATATATCGTCCCGATATACATACAATATGCTCGCTGCAAACTTCATTTCGCATCGGACTGCCCTTTATCGACGTGGTTAACTCGCTGTGTCCGAAATTGTTTTAAAGAAAGAACTCCTCATTCGCAAAGAAGTTTTATTCTTCCAAAAATTCCATTAGTCCATGGAAAGAAAAACTCGATATGAAAACGTCGACCGATTTTCAATTTTGACTGCTTTTTTTAATTATTACAAGAGAAGAGAAGTTGAATAATAAAGCTAAAATGGCATTGTAGTTTTTATTGAAAATTTGTAGAAAAATTTGTCAAAAATTGTTTCGTACGGTTTTCGCCAATTAGACATGTTTCTTTCCTTTGTTTCTTTCGAGTTGTAGATTTTATTCGTTGATTATTTTTATTTTTGTTTGTATGTGTATATTTATTTGTTTCTGTACCGATATATGTTTTCAGTTCGCGCAGGAGAAATAAAAGCACAAGTTAAAATTAATTGGCACAGGCGATTGTGCAACATTTTTTTAGACAGCGAGAAGCAATTTTAATTTCAGATTATATTTAATTATTTGGATTAATATCACATGTTTTCGCGTTGTAATTTTAATCTGTGAAATTTCTCTGAACTAAATTTTACAAAAGGGGATTATTATATTTCAATTGATTTCCAAGTGGGATAGCACTGAAATGTTTCATTTCATTGTAAAAGAAACTGTTAAATTTCAATATTCATTGCAAGGAGTATTAATAAATATTAAATACAATATGTAATGTCTCTAATCACCAGATAAACATAACATTGTGCGATTTAAAGTTACATCATATCTACCTCCAGTTTTTTAAAATCATTTTTTTTTTCTAACACTTCGTCTCACATGTGTTTATTTTACTTTATTACCACATATATATGTATCCATTATATTAACATCAAATGTCTTATTTACAGCAAATATTAGATCCCAGGTTTTAAATGGAAAGTGTAATCAATTATAATCCTCTCCCTGAGATAAGGTTATATCCACGAATCTTATTCATTACTATCATTAATCTTTGTATTACTTTATTATTCACAGTAAATGAGGCTCTAAAAATCAATTTGTGAACAAGTATTATGAAATGAAAACGTCAAAACAAGGAAGTAAAATCTCTTAAAATCACTAAGATCCCTCTGTTAATCGAATTAAAATGACTTGCTTTGACTACTTAATCTTCTTTTGAAATTTTATTTGAAATTTCACGGAAAATAATGCAAAACAATCAGAATGGTGGTCACGATAGAATTCATTAAGATTTTATTTGATCAGCGTTGAAAGCTAATTCTCTTAGGAAACGCGCGCAATGTGTGGGTTTTCTCATTGGTAGGAGGAGGGGGAGGGGGAGATGTTTAATGTATGACGCCTTTCTATCTGAAATTCTGAAGAAGCGCGCTGAATTCAGATCCACCAGTAGATCTCAAAATGGCCGCAGCTAAGATAACGGTTTCCTTGAGAAGGACCACTTTTTTTTCTTTACTCTCCGAATACGAAACGTTATCTTGCGCGCTTCTATTACGACATTAGAACGGTGCTATGAATTCCAGTCGGTTCTGTTCGCGTAAACTTCACCAGGAATTTTCTGGCAATCACAGCCGAAAGGAGCATTAACATTCGCGTACTCGTTAAATTTCGAACCCTTCTCTCGAGGAAAGTGAAATAAATGACCATTGCTAAGCTTCTTCAAATCGATATTTTCTAGCATGATGTTTAAATAAGGAAATAGTAACTTCATACAATTTCTTATGGCAATTTTTAAAAATTTGCAAATTTTTATTGCCGTATGTGAATATATCTTTTATAAAAAGGATAAGATCTCATTTCTGGAAAAGTGAGATTTTCTTGTTAGAAACTTTTTATTAAAAGATGAAAATTACTTGTTTCTATTAAGAGATATTCTTTGTTCTAAAATTGAAAATGATTGAAACAATAGAAATGTACTAACACTTCTATTAGAAATACACTTTATGGTTGAAGAAGTTTACCTAATATTTACGTTTTATAATAGTTCCTTTGGCGGCAAATAAACTTTCATGAAAGAAATATATTCTATTTATTAATATCATTAAAGATGCAAAAAGCTACCGGATACTGTTTCGTTTCACAAATACCTTGATGAATTTCAAAACCAAGTAACAATTGGATGCTTTGAATAAAATATCTACTGTCGTCTGCTCGAACCTGTGGAATTTTATTTGAAGTTAAAATTGTCTTAGCACATAGAAAATAATTTAGAAAAAGTATTGACATCCAAATTAAAAGTTTCAGAAATGAAAAGTTACAATAGCGCAGAATTAAATTCTTGATTAAAGAGAAGTTAAAGTTTCGAATATAGTAATTTATTTCTCCACTACTTTATGCGACAGTTGGATATGAAATTACGTACAAAGTTTAAATGTCTATTAAGAAATTTTAATGAAGTTACAGAAGTGTTGGGTATAGTTTCTTTCTGACACTTTTTATTTATAATTATTTTATCTTTTGATTACAAACCATATGAAAGTATCTTTAGCAGAAATAACTTTGAATTTGTAATTGTATTTAAAACAATTGTATTCGAAATTATTTCAATTTGTAACAAATAAGCTCATAATCTTACTGAATATTTAATAGAAATATCGTTACATGTTTGTTTAAACTTGATAAACCATTATAACAATATTTACTGCTGTCATCAATGTCCAACAAATTATCGACATCGCAGTAACTAATTATTTTCAGTACCATTACAACAATTACATACGTAGGTTGGTAAATTGCTTGCCAAAGTTTCGCATTAACATCTGCGAAAGGCAGAAATATGGCTAGACTTTATGACATGAATGTAACCCGTCATTTCCGTAATTAACAATTTCTACATATTTCACTTTTGATGCTTTCGCCCATATGTAATTATGGAGCAGGACCCAGTGAAAATTAAATTCTAATTAAAACAAGGGATGCTAACTTGATTCGATTGTATCTAATGCGCTCGAAATATCGTATGATACATAATAATGTTCCCTACTTTTCAAATACACGACCGTATTGTTTTTGTATTTTGTTGAATTTACGAATTTCCACTAGAAAGTTCTTAACTAGCATATTAGCTTTCATAGTATGACGAGAACAAAGTTAACTTTAGTATTGAAAACTAGAACCTATTTAAATATATTAAGCTGCATTTAACTGTATATGACAACTTAAAGGACAGAACTTGCTTAACTTTCGCGTTACTTATTCGTCATTAAAACTTCATGAATGCTGAGGCGTTATATTGGACTATATTGTGTTATAAATAGGATAAATTGCTTTCTATTATACAAAAAGAGAATAAACATTTTTACGTGTTGCTTGAACACATACAATGCGATTTGATGTAGCGATACGTGCAACAGTATGTATACAATTTTTGTTATACTTTACGAACTTTGACAACTCTTATTCATCTCTGAGTCTCAGTCTTTTGGAATTTCATTATACCTTTAAAAACGATGAAAAATACATAATAAGCAATATTATGAAAAATGTGTTTGAACTCTAAACATATACAAAAATAATTGTGTATAAAACGAAGATCTCTATTTCACATATACTACATGTATGAACATATATGAGATACGTATAATAACTTGTATAACTTTTAATACACAAGTAATTTTTAAGTATTCGTATATACATATTCGCAAATATTGCATATTTTTTATTATTGGTATTATTATGTTTTATTGAATTGTATCAGAACAAAAGTTCAATTAGTCAAATTGAGAAATTAAAAAATAAAAATTTAATATTGTAAAAAATAAAAATTTGCACACACATCCACAGTCTAATTATTCCTTATCAAGAGATTTCATTATTCACCCATTAACATAGAACCACGCAAAGACACGAAGAACAATAACGTTGCATGATACGAAATCTTCTCACCTATCAATCATATATATTAAAATCTCGTTTAACTTAATCAAGTTACCTGAACTCAAGTAACTTGAAATCACTTTACTAGTGTGAACTTGTTATTTAATTGATTTAAGCTATTTTGTCAAGTTTCTACCCTCGTTTACATTAGTCGAATCCCTTAAATTCGAGTAACTAGATTAATCTGAACGGGGCTTAGTTCCACGCGTGAATATCAGATCGTGTAAAGTGTAAATGGGTGGATATATGTGGTGGAAATCTCCTTGATTTTAGTTCGCCAATGAAAACGCTAAACATGGAGGGAGGGAGGGGGGGGAAAAAACACAGCAAGGGGTTAAGCGAAGAAACAGCGGAGGCAAAGAAAGGTCGATAGAGGAGTTGGCAACACGTTTCGTTTCCGCTGCCGTCATCTTCAAGTCATCTCTTACTGGTTTACGATAGCACCCCCGCGAAACTTTCGGTACACCCGCACTTAAAGTCATCCTTCGAAATAGTGCGATGTAGGTGCTATAATGTCTGTTACGAATACTATTGCTGGTGGTGGGCTGGGTTTATGACTTGCACTACTTCGCATGCCACGTTCCTGAAAGACGCGAATCGCTTAAACTCTTCCTGAAACCTTTTTCGGATGACTTTCACGCCATACTGTGCACCCCTTCGCAAACGGAACTCGCCAGCAGCAAGTTTAAGGGTGGTTCTTGTACCATTTTGAAGCGAACAGTCGCACAACGTCGCCTTTTTACTTTAACGCCGATGGAAATCGTATTTTTTATAGACGAAGCGACTTTTGATTGTTCGCAGTAGAACGAGTGTTCTATAAATGAAGATTGAATGCGAGGTTGCATCTACGATTTGATACAGTATTCAACGAGTTAGTAAATATTTGGTAGATACAGCGGTTGCACAGTTAGAGAGTTGAATACATTTACATATTTTATACGGGTTGGTATATTTCGTTGATAGTTTCTCTTTCGTTAGTACATTTAGTTATGTTTCATATAGGTATGTATAATGGTGAATAGAGGAAAATTAAAAATTTCCATTTGTATAAAATTGCTTATATAAGTTCTAGCAGCTTTTGTAGTAGGTTTACTACAGTCATTTATTCTGCAGCACCTATTTATTAAATACTATATATACTGATACTAGATATATAGACATGTTAATACTTAATATAAATTATCTGTAAGTAGTTATAAATTTTATTAGATCAGTATAGTTATTGTATAACAAAAATGATTCAATAAAACAGCATTGAATAGTTAATTATGCTTTGTACATTTTAACATTCACTTGAATTTTTAAACTGTAAGATGTTCCGTATGCATTTCAGTACAATGTCTATTATTGTATTCCATGGCTAAGGATAATATGAAAGCGCCATATATGCAAAATTCTTTAAAAGCTTTAAGGAAAGTGTTGAAAAGATATTAAAGAATACAGAAGGAAATGATAATGGTTTTGCTTTTAACATCGTACATAGCAAAAGTGGGCTGTAAAGGGTAGAATGTTATGTATTAATAGATTTACTGAATTAAAATTCCTTTTGCCTAATAAAATCTTACTGTTAGACCGTAGATGCCTACTTGATATTTTGACACGAAGCTCACAGAATTAAGCCTATTCTTATATGTGTCATCACAAGCTTATATTTGGCTTAGATTATTCCTTGTACTTTTACGCTTTTTATATATAGGTCTTAATCAATTTACCACTGCCTCATTCTTCCTGCTTCCCTCCTTACTCAATACGCTAGGCTCTATTCTATAGCAATCCCTTTAATAACTTTTTTATGCCCCTATTTCTATCTTATAAAGAACGCATTTCTTGTTTTTGTCCTCCAGCTAGTACCAGCTTTCCTCTTTCGCTTTTCCACACCTTATTCTCGCGATTAATTCTTGGCTGTCTTCGCTTCCCTCCCTCTCTAGATGCTCTCCCCGTCCTTATATATTTATATCTTCTATATTTGTCGTTCATGATTTTATTGTAGCGTACCTGATATTGCAACTCATGTCCCTTTCAGTTAGAGTTTTAATTACATCTACATATATTTTGTTGCCTTAGATTTCCCACTCCTGGTCGACTAGGTCCGTTTCTATAAAATTTATCCTATATCTAATCAGAGTAACAAAAGAATAATTTTTCTATCCAAATATTCTGTGACCGATATTGCCTGATCTTCAACGAAGGAAACCAATGAGTAGGAATATCGACTGATTGATCGGCAGTCTGTTAAAGCACCCTCTGCACGTATATGTTTGCCCGGTGCTGCGAATCTGAATCACGAACGTAATCTAACCATCTGACAGAGAAAAGTAGATAATCCTTTTCATCGATCGAACAAGAAGTGATTTCAAGCTATTTTTATTCCATATAAATCGGATAGCTTGTCCAGAAATGTGAACCCTGACTTTTTTCAAACGTCGATAAAATTAATTATCTGAACCACGCACATCGTGCACGGTGTTGGCAGAATGTAGACGTAAAGAAAAAAATTTCCTTAAGCTTCGCACATCAGTCAAATAATTCTCCTTTTGAACACTTAACTTCATCATTGTTGCTGTACATAAAACTGTCTGATGGATATGAAAACCTGTATTGAGAATTAGGTCGTCCGTTAAGTGGAAGCTGTACAATCATAGAATGAAAAATTAATAAACACGCGTGAATATAAACAAAATTTATCTCGAATCAAAATGAAACAACACGTAAGAAAATAGGCGGTAGCTGATTAAGTGAGGAAATTATTATGTTCAAGAAATTCGAATGTCATGTTAACACATCTTTCCTCGTCAACATATTAATACCCTTCACACGTGTTGAATTATCAATCGCCCAATAAAAAAAAAAGAAAAAAATGGAAAAAGAAATCTCATCGATCAAGTTAAACTCGGCTGTCGTGAAGGCAAACCGCACATGGAGAACCGTGCGTCTAGTCTTGGTAGAAAGAGGCCAAGCTTTCGACCGTCTATCAGTCCTAAGGGGAACTTTCGCGGTTGGATTCCTTAGAGCAGTGGCAGAACCTATGTCTACGTGTGTTTCTCGCTATCCTGGGAACGTGTCTTTCGTATGAGGAAGGCGGGTCCTACGGTTCGCGATGGCGGAGGGCACGTGAGCCCCAACGGGCGCATGCGAACCAACCCTAAAGCTTACGGCAATCGAGAAAGGATGCCTTTATCTCTCTCTCCCTCTCTCTCTATATATATATCTCTTTCTCCCTCCAGCTATCGCCATCCCCGTTTTCACCCTCTCGTTTCAGTCTCGTCGGTGGCGAACCGTGTAGCCCCCTCGTGTGCCAGTCTGCACCGAGATTCCGGCGCGAATCGTTCTTCTTCGTCGCGGCGTCACGCCAACTCCTAGATGGATGTTGCTGAACCGCATTCTCGTGTCAACGATTTACATCGTCGCGCAATTCCTCGCAGTCTGTCCAGCCTTCGTGGAAGGTCAGTGATGAACTACGACAAGCATTCGATTATAAATCGTCCATGATTAAAGAATTGTTGGAATTCAATGGTTCTTGTGTGAGGCACGTGTGATCATCGGCATGCACAGATTGACGTGCATGGAATGCGATCGTTCGATGTGGGCGGTGATGAAGACATCAAGTCAATCTTCTTTTTTCCTTTTCGTATATCGCACATATATTTCATAAGTGTCACAGCCCAAAATAATTCAGTGATCTTGTGTTAGAAGAATATAGAGATTGTAATAGGGAAACTTTACGGGTTAAGAATGAAAAAGTACAAAAATATTATTTGACCATTGTTTCCTAAAGCCTATTCTTTTTCCCAATATTATGTGTTCAGTAAATAATTTTTTGTTCCAAGCTTTTAAATAGTTTTCCACTTTGCTTAAAAATTTCAGTTGTGTCGCTTCTGAAATATACGTACATGCGATATTATAAATCGCTGCTTTGCATCGTTTCACGTGATAACCTTTAATCGGTCGTTATAGTGGTCAAATTGTTGACGTATATGTAATAAATAAAAAATTAATTGATAAAATGCTTAGCTAATTATAATTGTCCTTGCACTGTAGAATAACAAAGATATAATAAAATATAGAACGATAAGAAAATTAATGAAAAGTGGAATATTCTGGTTGGAGGAGTGTGCATCGTGTAGAAGAAAATATAATACATCAGCGATTTGATCCGCATCGCACTACTTGAGAGTTAATCACGTGAAACAACGTGAAGCAGTATTTCATCACAAAGATAATTTGCCGTCAAATGATAACTTAACATACAATATTATAGAAAATATATAGAATATAAAAACAAGCGGGTTAAGATTTCCATCATTAAACAAATTACTTTGTTAGAATTTCTTAAAATTTCATTGTGTAGCATTAATCGTAGCTTTGATTACTCAAAGTTACATACGACTGTTGTAAGAGTACACTGCGATTGCGTTCTTTTCCTCTTTCGTGTTATGTGAACGTGCTCAACGCAGAATTCAACCAGTATCGCAAATTTTGTTAAATTTGTTGATTTTCACGAATGAAATCGTGAATGCTGAGAAAAATGTATTGACAAATGTTAAAAGATAGTCGAAAGTGCAATATTAAGGATACAGTTTTTGAAATTCGTGACACGACGTAACGTGACACAAGGAGGACCAAGCGGATACAGGCTTTTAGAGACGCAGGATAACCCAGTGTTGCGCATCTATTCGTGTGTTCTATTTTTCTTTTTTTTTCGTCAACGATGCGTGTAATGGCAACACGTTCGAACACATATTTAACATGGACCGACAAAGAGACGTTTGATGGTACAGCTATTTCCAGCGGTAAATTAGGATAATTTGTTCCGTGTTTTACACGCGTATTTTTATTTGCACCACGAGCCGGTCGGTCAGTGAGACGTAATAATTACACGGGCTTTTCAATGTGCCTGAAAACATCTCTCAGCGTTTGCTGCGAAATAAATTTCTGCAGCCTTGTTTGACCGTACTTCGTTTAATCTCTCGATGAAAGTAACGTATAAAAAGAAATATACAGTGATAAATGAGATTTAAGACTTGAAAGAGTTATAATACGATGAAATGAAAAATATTTAATCAGCATCGGTTTTAAAATCAATCTTTTTGATATAAAAGAAAGGTTGTTTTCATAACAGCAAACGATATTCGATATGTCTTCTTTCCATTTCAATTTAAGAATGATATTTGCGGACTGTGGATCGATGTGTATTTTAGAATATTTCTTCCGCGTCCAGTATTGAGTGACACAATTTTTTTTCGTTGACGAATACATCTTTAAGTGTTTTCACGATATAAATTGAACAATAAATTTTAGATTCTTCTATTTCTATCCAATGTGTTTCTACTAATATTTCAAATCATTAAAAATATAAAAATAGAGATAAAAATACAGAAAAATGTTTAAAAAAATCCAATGACATAAAACTTTCACTTCCAATACGATTTAAAAATTAATTTCACTCAATAATTACTATTTAACGATAAATCTACATAAAACGCACGCGCATTCTCTCTTTCTCTATCTGCCTGTCTTTTTCATTCAATCCAGGCAGCTAGGCAGACATTTTCAGGAGACATTCAGTCACGTTCACCCGAAACCTCTGGTGACCATACACGGTTCTTTCACCCTAATCTTAAGCACTCGATCCTCTCATTCATCCATTGCATTCGAAACTCGATTACTTGCTATTCCCAACCGACCAACTTTCTATTCTCACAATATAGGGTAGATTGATATTATGATATTTGGTGTTGCTTAAAAATCATTACTTCTCTCACTGAAAACTACCATATATGCTTCTGAAATCTTGAAAACTTTTTCTATCATCTTGAATATTTCAAATTATTTTTATGTGTTACGTACAACTTACTTGTATCGAAAGGTTCAATTAAACAATTATAATCGTTTAAAATCATAGAATCATTTTTCTATCAGCCTAAATATTAAAAATTTAAACTGCTTACATCAAAAGATCCAGTCGGGAAACGATAACTCCATAAAACCTTAGAATCTGTTATCTACTACTGTGAACATTAAAAATTGCTCTATCCCTGAATTACCTTCAAATTATTTTTAGCCAAAGATCGAATTGGAGCAGCAGTAAAAGCGGCTGAACAGAGTTACGAAATGTACGTTTCATTTGATTTATTGGAGAACCATTACGTGTAAATGACCCGGGAAATATCATCTCCTCGTTAGGAACAACTTAGTTTGCGTTTGGTATTATCTACCATGGGATCCCTCGACAAAGTTCTCGCTCTACTAGCCGAGATACACGAACTGTTACACTGGATATCTCACTTTTGGTGTCTGGGGGCTGGCTCGATTCCTCTCGTCGACGCGCGATTATCCCTCGATATCACGCTGCATTATTTATCCACCCCCCTCCCCATAAAACCGTCGAATTTTCGGAAAGGCGAGAAACCTTGGCGGAGCGAAGCAAGGAAACTTTCGTCCGTTATCCAGAGGCTCTGTCGCTATCCTTACCCCTGACAATAAGAAATAGAAGGGGAGGCGACTGGCTGCGAAGCTTCCACCTTTTTCATCGTCCCTTTTTCTCTCCCTCTTTTGCCTTTCTACTTTATTCGAGCAACTTCCCCGCAGACCGGAAATCTGTTCGCGCCGGCTGCCAAAAAATCGCTGGCGTCGTAACGACGCTCATTTAATTTGGGGCCAACAAATGCAACCGAATGTATCTTCCGAACAGTTTCACGGTGCTGTTCTTCTCTGGGTTCTTTTTCAACTTTTAATACGTGCAAGCATCGTATATTGTCTGTTGGAACGATTGGTTGAATAACTCTTAATGACTTTATGCTTGAATAGCAGATTCTAAACTTTGTGCAAATTAAGCGAGAAATTGAAAAATTAGTTCGAAGTGCAACTATGTGCAAAGTATTTTTTAAACGTTAAAATACTGAAATCATAAAAATCTAATATAGATTTATGATCATCATTCGCGTGTACCTTCATTCTGAATATTTTGGTGTTTGTGATTTATCGTTCTATTTTTTATTTTTATGCTATCCAATAAAGGAACAATAGAAAAGCTTCGAGCTTATATTTTAAAAGATTCGCCCTACTTATAATCAAAATTCGATATATGTGTTTTAGACAAAATACTCATTGTGTATTAAATATATACAAATATATATGTGTGTATTCGATTTAGTATAATGATATTCATTTGCTGTTTTTCATAGAACATTGTTCTACTCATGCTAATATACATCTCTTGTGTCCAATTTTAATGCGCTTTATAGAAAATTAGCATACAACATACTATTCCTCCTAGAGCTATTATATTCTACGGTACATTATTCCTACGTCATTATTGGAAATAGGCTACCATGCATTTCGAGCATATTCGATTCTAATAGAGTTTTGGAAGTAGGATTATTTTCTTCTCGTACAACTAAATAGCAAGTATTATCAGCAGATAATTTTTTAATCTTCTATTGGTATCATACACATATATCTGGAAGTTATTTAGAAATTTTGCATCCGTAAAGTGAAGATCAAATGCAAGGTTCAAATTAAACTTTAACAAATAAAATTTATCTTTATTACATCAGAGCCATTAGCGTAACCCTATTCTATGAATTGAGGGATTAATACTAGATTTTGTATATTAAAATGTGATTAATAGATACGAGTATCATTACTATTATTAATACTATTCATCATATATATATATATATATATATATATATATATCACTCACTTGTCAACGAATAATCGTAAGATTAACAAATATCATACATTGCTCATATTTTTTTAATAACGTATCAGGTTATAAAAGAGCTCGATCTGGAATTCGTTCTTATTGATCTCATGAGAGAGCTTCGTTCAGGATTGCGTGAAGAAAC
Organism: Bombus vosnesenskii; assembly: GCF_011952255.1. NCBI lineage: Eukaryota > Metazoa > Arthropoda > Insecta > Hymenoptera > Apidae > Bombus > Bombus vosnesenskii. The sequence goes on from NW_022882923.1 coordinate 2,938,149, forward strand.
AATCTTATCTCGCGAGGACGGGGACAATTGCTGAGTTGCAGCAATCCGATCGCGTCTCAAAGTCTGCGAATAAACCAATTTCGAGTAGAGCGTTATTGCACTAACGCGAATACTTTTCTCTTAGCAGATTCTCACTGATAAACCATCTTTTAGGGAGCGTCCCCGCATTATATCGTCGCTATAAATTTCCAAGACTTTCCCGAGTGTGTGCCATCTTCTTTGGTAATAAGCTATCCTATAAAGCGCCCTGTACCCATTTTCGTCTTCGCTTTCATCTCGAATAAACAGGGTGTGCGCCGATACTTCTCTCGAAGCGTTACGCGCCAGCCATGGGGTTTGTATTCTACCATAACCGACAAATTTTTACGCGTGCTCGAGATGCGGAAAATCTGGGGGAAGATCCACAGGCAAGAACGTTTTTTAACCGTGGCGAAAGAGGCTTCTGAATTCTCGTCGTAAAGCTGTGCAGGAAACCCAAGGTCTTCACGGCTATATAGATAGGATAGATAGGGGATACACTTCAAATAGGGGATCGCTTCGGCTTGTTCACGCGTGTGGATGTACTGGATCGGTTTTTGCACAGAGCTTTCCAACCATTCATCCATTCGCTGCTACTTTGGTGATGGGTATACTTTCCACGCACGGTCGATTACGCTTCTGTCCATTAAATATTTTTGTTCACACGTGCAAAAATGTTATCTAGTACTATGAAATATATCACCAGGGTACTCTTATACGATAATTTAACAGGTCAAAATATTGAATCGAGAAGTTATCGATTGTAACTTTTCAATTCAATTCGGTATTATCAATTTTTAACGCATAAATACATAGTCTTTATAATTTTACTTCAAATGGAACAGTCATTTGACTTGTAATTTGTCACAAATTTACTATTTGATATTTTAAAATTTTATTGTCTTTTTTAGTAGCATTTGTTTTGTCGGCAAACTTGTTATTTTTATGCAAGGGAACTTATTTATTAGTATTAGCGATCCGAAAGTTTCATTCATTCACCAATGATGTGAATTCAGTATTTAGAATTCAGAGAATCGTAGTATTATTAAATAAAATCATTTGATACGCATTACCAAATAGATAAACAAGTATATATTTTTTCCTTTTTAAAAACAGCGCTATATAAATTAATTCTTTACATTATTGTATTTGTGAGTTAATTATACGAGGAATAATCTCATATTTACATGTTAAAATAGCGCAGAATTGTTCCTTTTTATCACACTGTCATACACATAATAAGATTGTTAACAGAGGAGACACTTTGGACAGGTTGCCTTTGACTTTGTTAGAACAAAACGAGTTGCTATCTTAATGGCCGTAACATTAATCTAGCTCATGCTAACAATATCATCGTTTCCGTCATAAATAATAGAGAAAGTCGTTTAAACGAAGAAAATTGCAGTGTGAGAAACAGTCAGGTGTAAAGATCGCCGTAGATAGTATGTACCGTGGTGGTTTTCTACTGGTTTCCTTCACAATACCATTGAAACGATGATATAAGAAATAAACCAGCCGGCATATAGTCTCCTGAATTTATTGCTACAGATTCTATGCAATGAATAATGTGTTAAATCTATTATATTCTTAGGGGAAAAATTGTTTAATTAAAATAATGAAAAATTCTTCTCGTTGCAACTCGGTTATAGTTGTGGACCAATTTTATTTCTCGATAAAATCATTCAATGAAGTTATATTCGTTTTCGACATTTGGCACAAAAAATTCCACGTGTCTCGCTGCCATAAATGCAGTTTCCAAATTGCAACCACGATTTCACATCTTTTTCCATGCGTGAATTTGAATTGCTTGTAGATTATCACTGAATTCGAAAACGCACGCCCTTCGTGAAATGCATTTATATTATGAAATATATGTGTATGCAGCAAGTATGTATTTGAAAAACTATACTTCGAGCTATGTTTCCGAACAAGTGTTTCATTTTCTACGTTCTCCCACGTAAAAAGTCATTATACATGTTAAAACTATTTTTCATTTGAAAGAAAGAATTCAGATTGAAGAGAATTAATAGTAACTAATCGCATTTTTTTCAATCTCACATATCATTTGCATATATAATTATTCATCCCTGACCCAGATAGTCCTAACTCCTACTCGCAATAACTACGAACAACTTACGAATTCCAAGTCATCGACATTAATAACTTGTTCGCGATTAACACGATACCTCGTCCTTATAATTCATTGTCAGTCATCCTAAATAGCGTTCGCCATATTCTCACAGCGAAAAATATAGCGGAGCTTGTTCCTGGCGCTTTGCAATGCACATTAGTTTCACTTTGTTGAGAAATTAGGCTACCGCGATTGAGTCATCTGAGTCGATGCACAGCATTGTTCGCGGGATTCCATTGTATGGACGCTGTGTGCGGCGTAGACCGGTCATTAATATACAACACGCCACAAGGCGACATTCAACCCCTAAAATCAAGCGAACGATCTCTTGCTGGCAGGATATTGATTGATCCGTCGCGTTGAAATAACTCGCGCTCTCGTGTCGACCACAATAATGCTGACTTAACAATGTGTACTGGTCAAAGATTTATGATCCGATATTTCTGACGAGTTTTCGAGACAGCCGGAAAATTACCCTTCTGTCTATCTTTCTTGAGGATTCTATTCTTGAGCCATCGTGAGATTGAAAATTTAACATCCAAATTATATAAAGATTTTGGTCTAAAATGCACAAAACTAAATTTTAGATTCAATTGAATTCGATATAGTTTTGTTTAATTGAGGAATTGGCTGATTTTTAAGATTTCATGAATTATAAGGGTTACAATTTTTTGAAAAAATCACGATATAAGTACATAAAAAAACTATATACAGGAAGTAGATCGAATGTGGGTAACTCTAAAAAATTTTCATTTGAATTTATTAAAAATTAAATAATTATTGTTAATTATGTTTGTATTTACAGGTGATGTGATATCTATAATAAATAATGATTTAATGCAATTTTGTTTCTAAATAACAGAAATATAGTCTATAGCCTGTACCATAAAATAGTAGTGTATAGTAGATCTGATGTTCGCAGCAAAAGTTCACTGGAAAATTGTTAATTGAGATATATGCGATCACGCTTATTACCATGAATGTCGATTATCACGGACGATTAGCCCCAAATGTAGATTAAAATTTACAATTATGACCCATTTTGTTACTCTAAACACACATTCATTGTAATAGCATTGCATTCAAATGTGAAATAATTGTTGCAAATACGGGTAATAAATTCACTTACTGTCGATAAGAGAAATTAGAGAAACAGCGTGAAACTTTCTCTTTTCACTGTTTATAGAAGTTATTGGCGGAACAGATTGGAATAATTACGTAGGGAAGATATTCTGAGAAAGTTGGTTGTTGTATCGTCAATGTTTTGTAATATACTTCGCATCAATTACGCCTGTACCGGATTCAGGTTGTCGCTCAATACGCTAATTCAATGGATCAGTACGCGTCGCACATATCAAAGCTCTCTTTTAGCAATTTCATTTCACGTTATTTTGTAGATCAAAGCGTACAACTGATGGGCATATCAATATTTCTTCGGTACATTTCAGTTTGCGCGATACACTGTCAAACTTCTCGCTGGATACAAAACGTAAGCGTTAATCGGATTCGACGTACAACGCATTAACGCGATGGACTATAATCAGTACCTATATCACTAAATCACTAAATCACTATCATATTGAAGACACGATATATGTTTCATGTTCGCGTTATTAATCATTGGCTTAATTACTGAATAAGTGTGAATACGATACTGGAAATATTAATTACTTCGTTCGAATACGCGTAACACGTTATCACTTACACTTTTCGTAAAATGGAAATTAATAACTAGACTACGAATCTATATGTAAATTCATATTTTTACGAATAAGATTAGAAAAATAAAACCGCGACAGATATTTGTCTTAACCATCAAATATTATGACGAATACTATAAATACTCTGAATGTTTTACATATTTATATGCATACTATGAATTTTAGTATCGTTAAATTTTCCTATTGATATAGGAACATCTATAGTGTACTAATAAATATTATAGTAAATAATAATTATCATCAGCTACTATTAATAATTGACGAGGATCAACAATTAATGCTAATTACTTGATATTGGTAAAAATTGTAATATCCACATAAAGACAGTGTCAAGAAAGATAACAAGAATAATATTTTTAGAAAATAAATTTTATACTAATAATAATTTTTATTTCATTATTTTAGTTGTAGTTACTTTAAAAAAATTTCAAACATGCTACAAATAAGTCCGGTCACTTTCACACTCGAACAATTAATTTGTTTATGAAACTTCTTGAAGTGATAGATATGTACCTTGAAATTAAAAAAGTTAGAAGAATTAACAGACTTGCTGCATTAATTATAAACTACCATTTGTACTTTGCAATAATGAATATTAATTTGAAACTGAATATTGCAAAAATTCTTGCTTTTACAAAGGCTTCTTGTTTACATTCCTAAAAAGGAGGAAAAGACAGGTGTTATGACCGTTCGCTTAGAGACGAGGTCGCGAGGAAAACGCGTCAGCGAGAGGCATAAATTCTCGCTACGATTCTGCTAATCGACGCCGCGAAATAGTCGTTCCCCTGTTTCGATGAAGATAACAGAGGTAGTTTAATGAATTTAACACTGTATTAACAGGTTAACATAAAATAGTGTATTTGATAATATTTGACAATAATATGATGAACACGCCACAAATTGTTTAACAATGAATACAGTAAATATGTTACAGAAAGTTGACCCGACTTTACGATATCTCTCAATGAATTCGTTAGACTATGCAACTTTGATTTTACTCGCCAGACCTCTCGATGTATAACGTTTGACTCGTTAGAAGGGACTGATTGCCTCTCGATCATTTCTTTGTCTTCTCTGGAAGACGACCCCTACTATGCTCGGATCACCCCACCGTTCGTGCCTATGATCACGTATGCCGCCTTCTTGTGTGGAAAAAGTAACGGACCAAAATCGACGTTTCTAGAACTCGCTGCTTGGTGACAACTATACGTTCGTCGATACATTGTATATGTTCCGTCGGGCAGATAAGACGATCTGCCTGCGACACTGTAGAACCGCGAGCGACAGTTAGAAATACAGCCTGTGGTAAGCCTCGTGACGTAACAACAGGTATTTCATGTACGTGTTTCTATTTTACATTTTTCTACCAAGAGTTTCAGTTCATAAATACCATGAATAGAAGTTTCCAAATTTTAATTTGAAATTATTAAATACTCTTCATGATCTATAATTACAACTGATATAAATATTCGTTATTTTTTAATCTAAAATGTGAAAAATACAAAATTCCAAAAATGGTTTAGAAACTGTTAATTAATATTTATATTATGGATGTACGAACATTAAAGAAATTGAGCTTAAATATGTGCTATATTTACTAATGTTACTGCATATTGTATCGAATACCTAAAATATTTTCTATGTTTTTGTATATTACGTACGCCCTATCAGTTTTCGTATTTTTAAATTTCCTATAAGTGAGAAAATTCATACTCTATTCATCATATTCATCGTTTCTTGAAAAATATGCTGCTAGAAAAGATTAGAATATGAATGCCATGTAAGAAGATAATTTCCGAAGTTGTACTGAATAAGAAGCAGAGACTCGTGTATTACTGACACTTCCAAGCTTCTCGACTTTGATATGCTAAAACTTCACAAATTTTAATGAATATTGGAAAAATTTTGAAACCTTGCTTTACTATTCAACTGTCATAAGTCGTAAAAATCATGTGGTCAAATGTTATCAGTATAACGAAATTGTGCAGGGAAGTTCAAAATTGTGAATGAAAGGAGTAGTTATTAAAGGAGGAAAAATGACTCTTGATAATAATAAAATACTAATTTCTGCATACAAACGTTGAATAGCGGAATTTTAATCATCGAGATCAATCAAGATCATCAACATTCAATCAGCGAAAATTTATTTAATTAGCGATACTGACTACAACGTTATAATATTCTCATTTTTCCTCTAATATTTTCTGAAGCTATAAATATTTTTTCCACTTCAGAGCTGACATGTTCGCAGACACTCTGCTTCGAGTAGTAAAAGATACCGTGAATTTGTGTTTCCTTCAAGGGAAAGTGCTTTTTAATTTTCGCTCATGTTACGATAAATAAGAAAAAGTCCGCAAAGGCAAAGCTGCTTCGTTCGATCGCTCATCGAAAAGGATCGATATCGAATATGAAATGAACGTTGAGACGAGGTGGAGTGCGTGCCAAAGATAAGTCTCTAGCAAAAGCTTGAACGCTTTGACAATAAATCACACGATCGACATTTACTATTCCATATCACGGATATATTTCAGTTCCACTCGTGAAATAGACTACATATCAAACGTTAAGAGTTTACTCGGTAAATACAAAGGATGAGAAATAAGAAGAAAAAATTGTAAAACGGTCTGAAAGCAAAGTAATTCCACTTGTACGTTTCGATGATTCTATTTTAACTCTTCCTTTCAACCGTAGTTCTACTTTAGGTTTCTCTCTTTACCGTATAAAATTATATAGTATCATGTTATTATTGCTGAAAACTTCCGAGTCTACCGAGGTTAACTTCTTTATTTGCTATTAAATTCTTTTCATGCTGTGATTTATATAAGAGAATAAACGTAGAGAGAAATATATTTGGAAATATTCACAAATGAATTTGGCGAAGATATAAAATTCGCGATTAATGTAAATTAATGTACAAGAATTAATTTTATCATAAGCAATCGTTAGAAATAACATTTTATAGTATTATAGATGTTTGAATTCTGTACTCTACCGACACGACTGTATTTAGCTAATGATATTTTTCACTATATATTAGGAATTGTAAATTTCTTCACAGTATGCTTCACACTTGTTTTACAGTATTAAGAACTTTTAAATATTACAAACAAAATCTTAGGAAATCTAGATTATTTATTAACGAAATCTTATGGATGAAATTTTACTAAAAAATTTTGCAGTTTTGGGAACAAAGAAATTACGGATTTTTATAAATAAAGTAATTGAAACAACTCTCACTACTTATTGTGTATATACACAAAGTAATTGTTGTATCGCTTCCTCACTTTTCAGGTAGTTACTGCCGCAGTGACAGGGCTAATATTAGCTACCGTAGCTGTATAATCGATACGATAGAATTGAACCGCACGATGTCACGATCAAACTACAACTGCATTGAAATTGAAAATGATTGCGTGATACTTTTATTTTATTAATACCTTCAGAATTATTTATTAATACAATGTTATTGAGACGTGGAAGGCTATTTTTGTGTGCTTCCATAAATATTACATAATATATCCATACAGGATTTTCTCTTGAATTAATTTGTAAAAGTAACATATTTTAATTTATGATTCTTATCTATATTTCATTATTTAATATTTTATTTCTTCGTTTTTTAAATACTATTTACTATAAATAAACCAGTATTATCCACTCATATATCATCCAGAAAAAGAGTAATAAGTTCCACTCAATATCAAGATTGATTGAATTTATTACAGCTCAAAATAGGGATCTGTTCTTAAAACAAATGTGAAGTACATATTACATTTCTAACATTAAGTGACACTAAGCTTATCAAGAAAAGAATGAGCTTTTTATTATTTAATTAAAAATGCATCTCCAACATTAAAATTGTTATAAGCGAGCATTGCTAACAATAAAAATTCCAATATAGTTTAATAAAATCTTGCTATCACTATTATTTACTAGTTATACAATAAAAATTTAAACATATATTTCGACGATGACTGCACTATAAAAATATTTCTAGTCATAATTTACAGAATAACCTATATAATAAGAATCCAAAGTCGATTTTCAAAGTTAACGTCATTTATACGTATATGATCTACGAAATAAGAATTTAATATCTACTTACCAAAGGAGGTTATGTATAATAGAGATGCTTGAAATTTTACATGGTAGAATTCTTTCATAAATGTATATTTCCTTCAAATCCGCGTAGTGGTATTCAGGATACAGCGAATATTTGACTCGACTAAATTAGAGATTGTACAACACAGCACAAATTTCATTTAGGCGGGTAGCAACGAAATTTTCATCCATACCTATCGCACCAACACGAAACCATCCGACGAGGCTTTCATCCCCCCCCCCCCGTCCCGCCCCGTCCTTCCACAACACCCCGCCCTTCCACAACACCCAGTTCTGTTTCGTGTTTATCTAATTGTGCTATTGTACATACCCAGCTACTGTGCTGACTAGCGTAGTGTCGAGCGACTTCTGAACTGCGTTTTACATTACTTCCGGCGCTAGTGGCGTGCGTAACGACCAAAGCTGTTGGAAACATTCGCGTCGCGTAAGGCGTAAGAAACGAATATGAATTTTCTGTATTGAGTTATGATTTGTACAGTATTATAGTGTCTATTTTCAGTTTCAGAATCGACTAAAGCGTGTTTTTATTGCAGAAACAAAGAAATAGATGTGTAAGTATGTATATAGGTACATATACATGATATTTCTGTAGCAAAGTAGGTTACGTTAATTGCCAGAAAGAATCCTGTGTTTTTAGTTTTATAATCTGATGATAATTCTTCAGATTGAGATAATTTAACACTCTTTTGTGCGTTAATTGTGGTCAATATTTAATTATTATCGTAGCATATCGTTTATTATCTCGTTCGTGATCTGACTCAAATAACACAAAACAGTATTAGTGACGGTACCTGACATATTTTAATTTTAAGATCTTGTGATATGTGGCTAGTAAAAGAAAGGAATAAAATTCCTAAAAATAACGATATGGTTTGTTTAAAAAACACAGAATTGTTACTAGTGTGTCTCAAGGTAGAAGTTGAAACATTTGCAGATTAAAATGCATCTAATATAACCTGTTATACGAATCTACATATTTCATTGTTTTTAGGCGTTCGCCAGAATCATATCAGATTACGCATCCATTGTAACCATAACGTTAATCTTGAATCAAAGCGAAATTGCGTGTTACGACTTTATTTTTACGATAACCACAGTTCAGATAAATTAAGGTTAGTTCGATTTTTTTTATTTTATCTTCAATAAATATCTTCTCTGAAACCTCCTTCTCTTCACCTATATTCTATATAAATACATACATATTTTAAATAGTTCAAGATTCTCGACGTTATTGTATAATATTGACATTATTATATTAACAGTACATATTGATCATTTTAGTTGAGACCCTTAAAATATTGACAATATATATTGAGAGTCTGGAAACACTCTTAGAATTGAAAATTCCTTCTTATTTAATCATGAATATAGTCCTTCTTTCCACTCATAAGGGAATTCAAGGGAATATAGACGTAGAACAAGTAAATGTAGAAATTAATATCGGGTAACTAATCAATTACAAATTCACTTTAGATTTATATGTTTCCCAATTTAGTACAATTTTCCCATTTATTTTTTATCTAAACTAAAGTGTATCAATCTTAATATTTATAACATACAGCATTTTTAAAACGAATGACATAAGCTCGAAAAACATTGATAAAGATGATGGATGTTCGCTAAGATTCATAAGATATAGTGTACATATATTTCTCACTTTTTAATTAAAGACAAATACTGCTGGTGACCTTAAACGATAAAATTTTATTTTACGATTTTTATTTCTTTCTTGCACACAAAATAAATTCTCGTCGACTGTCTTTCCTGTTCAGTCAAAAATAAAACAGATTCACGTCTCTTTAGAAATTTTCAAATTGCTTTTTTTCGAAAATGAAGCCTCCAACGCAATTTCATTATTCTTGATCTTTATCTTATTTCGAGCCATAGAATCTCCATAACCTCATTTGTATCCCAAATTTCGAACCAATCTTTATGGAAGGCTCAAAAGTTAATCAGTGTAGGTTGGTCTTCCACGCTGTGTAAATACTTTTTCGTTGTTAGAATTTTGATTAATAGTTAAATAATTACATTATAATAACTTAATTAGTAAATTTATTATAATGCCAAAATTCTTGGTCGATTGAAAGTTTTGATAACGATAAAGGGTATAAATGGTGAAAATTGATTTATACTGATTGACTTCCAAGCAATCCATACACATTCCTACCAAATTCCATTACCCATAATTTCACAATCAGTCAATTATACCCCTATATTCCTTTTCGTTTAGAGTGATATCAGCTCCAGCACCTGGAAACGAGACGAAACAGGAGGCAAGTAGCGAGAAGTAATTTCCCGAAACATTCGCGAAACACTCGATCGTTCGGTGCGTCAGGTAAGCGCGCATTAGCATAATCGAGCGTAGGGAATAGCAGACGAGCATTATTACGCGAGCTCCTCTTTATTTCGGTGTACGGTGGACAAATGCGACTAACGTATCGAACTTCCGTCCCGGTTAATTTATGGCGTTGGGATTAGGGGAGTAAAATGGCGGGGGGCGGGTGAAAGCGGAAAGTGGCAATTCTGCAGTGCGGCTAACTATCCCGTACTCTCTCTTTCTCTATTCCTTCCTCTCGCTCCTCCGCCAAACGAATCCGGCCAACGGGTTCAGAACGCTTAAGAGACGAGTCTCTTCTGACCATGGTAAAATATCACTGCTAAGAGAAAGAAACGACGACCCAGTCCCCTCCGGGACTTGACAAAAACAGGGGTAATAAAACTCGGCGAATGTCCCTGCGTACCTTCGGAACGTTCGGGGGATACGTTCGAGCGATTACCTTTCCGCCAGCGTTCCCATGCATGACTCAAAGTCTCGTTGGGACACAACGCTTTATTCGTTCGTCTATTCGTTTATTCGCTGTACTAAACCTGTGGTTATGAGGGGAATCCTCGTTGGAGAAGCGTAAAGTAATGATGAAATAGATAGCGAAAGGGATGAAAAGTGTTAGGATAGATAAATGATGGGTTAGAGAGAGATGACGTATACAGTGAATTGAATTAATTTTTGTTTTAATATCAAAATATCACAGTAGACTTGTGTGGATCAAGTCGCTATATAATGTTCTTATTATTTTCGGCTATTGTATTTCATCAGCATTCTAACAGCAAATTATTTACTCGTACATGCAATACAGAGATTATATATGGTTTGTGATTATGCGGTTGAAATTATTTATTCTCACGACCAGTGCCATTCGCGTGACACTGCAACTCTTGATCCTAAACCTATATATATGTAGGTATGTAGGTACATAGTAGAGCGGATAGCAAGGTATAATTTACTGGTTATGTATAGACATGTTCCTCGTGTTTTGCTAACCTTCATATGTGATATAGACTATTTCTATTCATTTCCTATTTCTCCACATTTTTCTAAAGGCTATACACAGTACAGGTTTTCTTCTTTCAATATTTTATCATCCTTTATAGGCGTTACAGATTCTATACAGATTCTTTCATTCATTAATATAAATTACTGAATTTTTATTTTAATACATGTAGTTGAAGAATAAATACGAATAATAAGAAAATAATTATCCTCTTCTTGGTATAGTGAGATATATACTTTGGAAAGTGGTTCTAAGAACTGCCTCGTAACCACCAGAAAAGTATTGATCAGGCTGTTGCACTTATGTAACATATTAGAAGCTATGCTCTACTTACTGCTAATTAAAATCTTGATTGAATCCTGCTAACACATTAGCGGTCACTGATGTATTACTTTCTCTTATGACTGAAATTAGACCAGCAGAATTGTTATCATTCTGGGGAAAGGAATATTTCTCGTATTTATTTCAATTATTTAAATGTCAAGTTTTCAGTCCAAATACATACGGAGGATTAATTATAGTAATAATAGACACAAAGTATAATACTTAACACCAAATGTGTCAAATTCTTCGATTAGATTCGTACTCTCCAAATTATTTTTGCTTTAATAGTAAAAGCTTGTGATTATCTGCACTAGAACCTCGATAAAATAATCAGTCGCGAACGTACTGACAAATTACATTATTCTATAGAACTCCTGCAAATTGACTACAGCATCTATTTAGCATTATTGCTAGAAAGGTTTCCTTTGACCATCTTTCAAGCATGTTTCTAAAGAAAACTTTGTGCAAACTTTCGATCTGGAATATCCACTGCGTTGCAACAATTTTTTTCTGGGGGTAGAGGAATTTATGATGAAATAACAAATTGAATAGTTTCTAAAATTAATGCCACGTAACTTCGCTTATTGGCTAATTGATAAGCTGAGCTTTGTGCTGAAGTACAGTAATAGAAAATTAACTTATGATATTTGAACGAAACAAAATAGAATAACAAATAGACGAGCTCATGGTAAAATCAATATTATAGAATTTCCAAATACTTGAACAGAATTTCATCACAGATTAAGGGATAAAGTATTACTTCTGGCACACAGCGTCGTAACGTCCATACATTATCGTCATTCATATCGATTAAATTACATTTCAGGCTTTTTTCTTGATATCGCTAAACGACAGACGCGCACTTGTCATATAAGAGTACTTTGAGAGGAAAGTACCTCCTCCTAGTAAGACATAATATCAGAATCAAATTCTACTATCAAAAATAACCCTAAAATCTTTCTTTATAATGAACAGCTATAACGCCATGAACTCGATTCGAGTTTTTACAATTTTGGCCATTGTGCGTTATAATTGTATTCCAAACTTTTTTAATCGTAAAATAGTTGCTTAAATTTATTTTTATTCGTAACGAATAATTAAAAATGAACGTAGATACGACTTCACAGTGATGCATCGTGGTCGCGGTTCACGAGAACGTTCTAAAATTCGAGCTTAATCGACGCGGTTCAATCGACGCGCGATTCACGTTTAATCGTTCGTAAATTACATATCGACCTAGGGTGATCGATACGCCTATTATTCTGGGCGCGCAGGCTTTCTTCCCGCGGAGAAAATTTCGATCGGTGAGTTCTCACCGAGCGATCGTTGACCTGACCTGATCCTACTTCCGGGTCAACTTTACGAGCGGCCGGCTGCTTGATAACCGATTAAAGGACGCTACTCGCGTTTGCCATGAGTCAAGGAGACTTCTCCGATTGCACCGTTGACGATAATTGGAGATTGGCTCACGACCTAGCTACTTGATCCGTTTGATGTGGCGGATTTGCTCTCCGAACCCCTCCGTTTCTTCTATTAGATGAATCCCGTTGACGGTGGAACCGATTTCACAATGTGCTTGACTGCGCGTGCGATCGGTCAGCGATCTTTCCGATGGAACGGCTATTTCAGAGAAAAGGAATACATATCGTACGCTGGCAGGTAGGTTTAGTGCGATCTGCAATATCATAAATGGAAAAATATTGGCAGATACTTTTAATATTTTGTCATATAGTCTACGAATTTAAATATTTATATTTATTTTATGTATCGTTTCATTATATGTAACAGATCCCCATGTAAATATTTTATTGTGAAAATGTCTCATACAGTAATTTTTTATCACTTAATTAAAATTTTAATCAATTCTACTTATAAAAATAATTGAATTTTGGAAGTATATAAGAAAATATTAGTTAGATTGTAATTGAAGGAAATTATTTCAGATAAGAGGATATTTATCGTGTACTCATCAAAATAGACTGCAATACAACTAAAGATTTAACTAACAACCACAATCGATTTTAACAACTTGCACAACTTTAACTAATTTGAACAACTTGAATAACTTGAACGGAGTCTTTAACAAACTATCACGTACTCTAACTGACTGCAACAGACTCCAACTGACCGACCTGTTTCTCACTTATATTATAGTGTTTAATCGGAGTGTCTGTATCACATATTTATTCGGATTTGCTAGAAATCCATATAGTTTTCTCGACAAAGCTTTTCGATCTAAACAAAATCTTTCTATTGTGTTAGCAACAATATTTTCGTTCATGTAATTTTTCTTAGACATTTTCGTATCCATACACATTGTCCTTTATAACTGAACGCAGATTGGGGAATAAGAAATTAACGTAATTGCAAATACTTATAAACATGTTTGAAAATGTTGGCAAATGTGATATTAATTGAAAACCTACTTAGGATTCCACTTCACCACCTTTTCATTCAGAGTAAAATTTGCAATGTTGTCGAGCAAGTATAGCTTCTCTTTATATAGTTATAAACGTTCGGATATAAGTAAATAATAATGAATTGTTGTCATTAATTTCATTTTTCAAATTATACTTTCTTAGTAATTGAAACTGTACTACACATATTCATCCGAATAGTGCAATATAACTATCTACACAATTGATTTACAAAAAAGATATAAATTGGAATAATTAGAATTGAATATGAATTCAATAGTAAATTTGAAATATATTGAACAGATATATCAGTGTAAGTTAGAACCTTTCGTTATCTCTTTTCTCAAGATGAGAGCATTTACCAATGAATTATCTTCCCTTCTTTAAATAAAAGATGCGATCATTTACTCAATTCGCGATTCACATATCACTCAGTTATCGACTAACGTATACTGGCCAAAAAAAAGCGAGGAGAACCATTAATAGTCGAGGAAATTTACTCCCTCGTAACATTAGAAACCTTTATCGGGTTTATGCTAATATTTCGAAAGGTTCAACCGATACGACTTGAGAGGATCAGGAATGGTGACTTTCAGTTTTCACTTGTATCTTGACAGCTTTTCAAGCTTTTGGCCCTTCTCCTTTCACTCAATAGGATTGTACTGCAGAGGAATATTTGCTATCCGTATAAAAGGAAGACTAGTAGTTGAAGTTGTATCTACAATCATAGATTTGAAATAGAAAAGTTTATGAGATTCAAATCTCACGAAATATTTTTTTATAATAAAAATCTCTTATAATGGCTTCAAAATTTGTTTGCAACATTTACATATTTTTTCCTATATTCTTTTATAAATAATACATAATAATAAATAACAATAGTTTTTAAGAGATTAATCTACAGCAGATTAGAAATCACCAGATTAGAAAGTAGTTTAATAAATCTGGAAGTCACTCCTGACACTTCTGTGTATACAGCTGTAACTATCAAATTTGACTTCGACAATTTTTGGAACGAGTAAACTATTGTTTCTTAAGGGGCCTTATCGAAAATCCTATTACGATCTAATTCTCCAATTTTCCTAAATTGCAGAGTGCACAATCAATTTAAAATCATATTTTCTTCAGTTGGACACAAATACCACGAAACCACGCATGGTTCGCGTCAATGTCAAAAACAAAGCAGAATTTCAAGCCGCATATCACCTACTGGCCCAATTCCGAGCAAAAACACTAATCCATACATAAACGAACGTAACATTAACCATAGTGTACATTCGCCGTTGCACGCGCTAAAACGCTTGCGGGTAATCCGCAAAACGACGACTGCCTAATTGCACAAAGAACGTGGCCGAAGCTTGTCCAAGGTGTGCACACGCGTAAGCGAAAGGCAAAATGCACGAGCCGCGACACGACGATGCAACGAGCCCTGTCGTCGTTCCGCTTCCTCTAAAACATCGCGACCGCACAACGCTATTATATCCGTCGCGGTGTACCGAGAATCGGAGCTGGGGGATGGTACCCGGTGCCAGATTGCGCTAATTAATGCTAATTGCCCGAACTAATAAATAACTGCATGAATAAACATATTCGTAGTCTCGGTGGTGATGGTGGTGGGGAACGGGAGTAGAACCTGTAGGAGAGAGAGGAAGAGATAGGGATAGGTGGTGGGGTAGAGACTAATAGAGGAAACTGAAGAGGCAACGAGAGTTAGAGAGGATGGGAAATGACGAGGAGGGAATGAGAGGACACGGCACGTGTGCGCGAATACCGTCAGGCGTGGAAGTGCAAGCACGCTACACAGTATATGCTGAAATATTCATCGATTTCGGTTGCGGCAATTACGCTCCACAAAACGAAGCCGTCCTCGTGTGTATCCCTGGCCACGCTGAAAATTTATCTGTTCGAATGAACGCGCCATCGTGCTCTGCGGCCACCACTCGACTTCGTTCACACTACGTCCGACCAAAAAAGAGCCATGCGAAGGTGTGTACAGAACTGGTTCTCACTGTTTGTTTATGAAAAATAGAAATTCTCCGTACCCAAAGAATATTCTGATGTTTCCAGTATACTGGATGTAGGGTATAGGAATTGGGTGGAGGATAAAGGGGTAAAGTGATGATTATACGTGTCGAGACTTGCGGATAAATTTTTGAAACAGGATACAGGGAATTTAAATCTCTACGAGAGATTGTTTCTCGCGGTATATTGTAAATTATACATTATTGGACAAATTTCAATTACAATTGATTATATTCTTATATTCTTAGGCTACGATATTTAGGATTATAGGGGAAAGTATTAATTTCTTATACGAATGTTTTAATTAATTTAGTTTTATGTTCAATTTTTATTTTTACGGTAAACTATTTATTTCTCTTGAATTCTAATAATAGCTTCATATATTTCTTCTTATTGTAATGCAGCGTAGATTCTAAATAATATTTTCGAGTAAGTTTGTTCCAATGTGTAATATTTAACCTGATTCAGAAGTTCACCCAATCCGTAATTAATGTGGCGTTAATATACTCGAGCCCATTGTTATGGTGGTAATTTAGGACGATAGATGATTTTCATAAGATCGCATTTGCATATGTATGTAGAAGAGCGATTGCGACTAAAATGTGATTGATCTTCGAATGATCAATGTAACTTACAACCAAGAATTTTCTTCAAGATTCTAGAACCTTTTTAAAAATTCAAAGATCGTAGCAAGATTGACTATCTATTACACGAACTTTAAGGAGTTC
The DNA here is from genome assembly GCF_011952255.1 of Bombus vosnesenskii. Taxonomy (NCBI): domain Eukaryota; kingdom Metazoa; phylum Arthropoda; class Insecta; order Hymenoptera; family Apidae; genus Bombus; species Bombus vosnesenskii. The sequence continues at coordinate 2,954,961 of NW_022882923.1, forward strand.
TTAATGAGTGAGATTCGACGTCATAATTTTAAACTAAAAAATGATGAGTTATATAAATATGATTAGCATCGATTCAAAGAAATTTTATTATTCAAGAAGCGTACGAACCCGTTGGGTTGACCGAAAATTGAAATTTTACACGATGAAATATCGGGTAAAAGTTTGCATCCGTGGGTGTTGACTCGTCGGTGCGAGGAGAAAAGGAACATAAATGTTTATTCGATACTTGACTCACGCAGATGGAAATACGAAAACGCGTTACTTCGCCAGAGCAAATGCAATCTTCGATGACGTATCTCAGATAAGTAATTTACCACCATAAGCGCTCCTCGTCTACATTTGGCTCTATATTTACCGCGAATACAGCCAGACGAATTTAAAATTCAAATATGGGGAATCAACGTGAATTATGGCGTTCCACTTCCATTTTTCACTTACGCGTAAGTTAATCACGCTGGGAAGACAAACGACATATTCGATCGTGGAACGGAAGTATCCTCGAAGCAAAATTGATTCGAGCTTTAAGTTTCGTCATTTCGGTCCTGATCAAAGTGTTCCAAATAAAAGAAAACACATTTTAATTTTCGATTTAACGTCCAACTATAGAATACTCGTTTGTGAGAGTAATTTGAATTTTTATTTCACTTCCACAATGTAGTAGAAAGTTTTAAAAGCTTCGGCATTTGAATATTTTCAATTGTAAAGAACTTGAACAATGAAATCATTGTTTATAATTGGAGGAAAAGCATACGTGATATTATTGTTTCTTTAACGAATTCTTCAACCTGAAACGCATTTAGATTTTTTAACGTATTGTTTCTTGAAGTTCCATGATGTTACTACATATTGCTATTGTCTGGAAGTAAAAGGAGTTCTTTTTCTTCTTTTATCGACATAAACGCTACGTTATCGTATAATGTTATATTTGTGTATCATTGAAAGTTGATAAATACGTGAACGAACAAGGACGGAATCAGTTAGGAACGTCAGCGAAGAACGGAAATGTCCCTCAAATCACGGAGTATTGTGTCGCAGAGAATGGATTATACCATGAACAATCGAAGAAAAATCTGTCACTTCCTCGACGAGATATTTCGTGCCACTGCTGCAACATTATTTCAATTTTTCGTTATACAATACAGAAATATATGTTCGTTTCGTCAGACGTTGGTTTTCGATCAATTTCGAATCAATATGAGATTTGAATTTGTTTCCTAAAAATCCAAATCGTGCTACTAATCATTAAAACTACTACAAACTCATACTGATAGGCTTCTTCACTATTATAATTAAAAAGTTATTTTCTCGCAATAAAGAAACTTATGGAAGTAAAGAATTTGTTTCTTTGAGGAGTTCAATATCGATCACATGTCTAGATAATAAAATTGAGAAACTTAGAAAAAGCGAAGTTAGTCAGCTTTATTTTCGAGAAGCTCGTATGTTACAAGCTCACGAAATTTAACTTCAGTGATGTTAAATACTAGTAAATATTTAGTATTGTAAAGAGCTTTCTTCCAAGACAAAGCTTTCTCCTTGTCTGTCATACAATATTGCACGACATGAAACTTCACCCATTACACAATCGCACGAACAATCAAATCTTTAACCAGACACATATTACTACAGTTACAGATTTGTTCGAGTGGAAATTCGTTTGAACGCAGCTTGATTCTAGTGCAAAGTCATGTAATTTGAATGTTTCAATGAAAACTTATGCAACTTGACTTCCGAAACTAAGTAATCTGAAACTAGCACTATAGACAAGCATCAATTGAAATGAAGTCATGTAAACTCGATATGCAGACGGTATCATGTATTAATTCTCGAGAAGTTTCATAGATGGAAGTTAACAGGAATTGAACAGCAAACGACGGATGTATATCGTGCATTAAAGATTGAGATTTCATAAACGTTTAACACGATTACGGCGAAGTTTATAAATCGTTCTACTTATATTTGATTGTAAAGGGTTTATGTGTCATTTTTTTAACCGGAGAGGGGATTGACTGCTTTATCCCTTGGGATAGGGAAACAGGATTGTAAATCGCTCGGATCTGCTCCCTTCTAGTATCATGTCAAGAAATCTGGGCACTCGAATATTTAAATGAGCTACTCTCTGGAATGAAGTCTTTCAAGCAGGCGCGCACCGATCAATGAATGCACTTCTGTTATTACTTCGTGATTACAAAATCCATTATATTTTAGAACCAGAGAGCCGAGTATTATTTAAATATAATATTTTGAAAATGGTGATTTAAGTAAATTCAAATTTAAATGGTTATAAGTAGAAATAAAAGCTTTATTTATACTTGAACGTAAATAAAAACGATAGTATAAGTAATATAACGGTTTATGGATGGGATTATATAAATAATTTTCTTTGAATTATTTCATTATTTTGCATCTTATTTTATATTTTATTTAAATTTGTGCATTATGAAATAACCACTAGCGTGACGATACTACTTTTCTTAGAACTCATCGATTACCTACGCCTGGCGTAGTATGTATTTCATGTAGTTGACGAAACAAACCTGTAGGAAACATTTTTATTCAGAAAATTTATTCACAAGTGTATGTGTACGTGTATAGTTATAAATATATATGTATCCTGTCAAAGAGAATAATGTATGACGAAACGTATGCATGAAATACGTGTCTGTGTTCACGTAATATATAATTTGATGCCAAAATATATTGCTGCGTCTAATTATATAGTCTTTATAACACTTCAAATTTATGGAGTTAATTATGGAGACTTTTACGACTAATAAAGTTTTTCTAAATTTTATATAAAATTAGTTCTTTATAAGAAATTTCCGATAATATACGAAGCATCGAGGAAGACTATCCGTACTGTTTCTCCAAGGCAAATATAATGATTGCTGTGACACGTATATTGTTCAGATCGAAAAATAAAATATAGAATAGACAGACAATACTGCACCTGTGCGAACTTTATAATAGAAAGCCATTCATGGAAATGGAAAACTTTCGCAGGTATCATACTTTAAACAAATGTTTGTGTTTGTCAAAGTATGTACATTTTATTTAAAAAATGTTTCGTTAATGAAAGACAAAACTTTAAGCAACTACAATCAACTACAAAGATTCTCATCATTAAATTAAAATATCAAAATAGGAAAAGATAAAACTAGAGTCAGTAGAGAATAAATTAGAGAAGTAGTTAAATTGCGAGAGGTAGAAATCATATTTCTGCGCTAAATGGAAAACGATCCTACTTAAAGGAGTTCAAATAATTCTACTTGTGCGTAAAAATGAAAAGCTCGAAAAATATTTTTCCACCATACACGTCACTTTAAGTAAGTGGCAGCAGTGGTTAAAACAGCAGGACTAGCTAGGTAATTGAAACACGCTGTCTAATTACGCATTTAACTTTTAAGCGGGGAATTCAAGCGAAACCTCGCTCAGTTTCTTCTAACATAGAGCTACTAAAGAATTCTATATCTTTCACTTCAATATCATGCAGCTGCTATGCTAGTCGTTTTTCTCTAGGAGAAATTCACAGCCAACTACTAACGAACGGTCTCTCTAAATTAAAATTTCGTCCCGCAACGAAAAGTAAACGAAATCTACGAAATAATTGACTTTTAGTGTGTGATAATATACCTTGTACATGTTCTAAAAAAGCCTTCAAATAAAGAAATATCTATCGTACATGTATTGCGTGATCGTACTGGCTGAACTTTCTAACTCGTATCTGTCTGAATAACTTCTAAATTATGTGTTGGTTGAAAAATTATTTCGTGGCAGGTATATGGCAATGCTGCCATATTCTTGGACTTCATATTTTTATATATGTTTCCCTGTACTTTCTTCTCCTTTCTTCATTCATGGTTCTAACAGTTTCAAGCTGATCTGTTCGATTTCCGTACAGTAGATGGAGCAACAAAGATATATTTCTTTCTCTCATGTTCTTCTTTTGTACTCATCGTATCTGAAAAATTAATTATTTCATACATACGCCAATTATTAATATTTTAAACGAATAACACAAGTGAAATGCTCTACAGAGAGATTTTGAATCTCGTTAGAGTTTCGTGCAAAGTTTCGCGTATGCGTGTTAGCAGGTAATTTCCCGCGATTCTATGTATTCTAATGTAATGGTCCTCGTAGGTGAATTGGTGTTTGTAGTGGCAGTTGCATGGAGGGAGAACCAGCTCTCTTTCTCTCCTTCATCCTTTGTCGACTGAATTGCATAACGCGCACGAGGTCCGTTGGGAATAATTTCCATGATCCCTGATATAATTCGGTGACCATATATAAAAAAAGTTACAGCCAATTATAGCCGGAATATTTCACGAGCAGGGATTTACGAGGCGGCAAAAACGCTTAGGAATCGCTCGACCCGCCATTCCTCGCAATGACTTCGAAAGTCCAACAATGGCCGTTGTAATTAGAGGTCCTCTGTTGTGCGTAGATGATTACCCTGTAATAATTTCTGCAGTATTGCCTCTATCCACTGTTATATCCATAGTTTCGCGTTGTATCATTCCTTAATTAGTACAGCCAATTGTCGGTTTGTACATTTCCACAGAGAAAGAGACTCGTTAGGTTATATGAAGGAGTTTTAGTTGATGTGAATTTGTACATGAAAATCTACTCGGAATATTTCTTAATGCACATTTTTTTCGAGTCTTGGAAATTTTATTTGAAATTTTAACTCTTTCATATGGAATGACCCAATTATCTTTATTTTTACTTTTTGAAATGAATTATTCTTTAGTAATTAGTTAATTCTTGAAGCTGAAACGAATCTCGAATTTTTCCAGTTTTCGTTTATCAAAATTAGGTGATTTATTTTAAGTGCGTCGCATGAACTTCTTGAGCAGCTGATATTTCATATACAAATCTAAAATATTAAATAGATAGATATTAGAAGATTATCAAATGACAAGTTGTGTATTATAGATTTCACTTGCAAAACAATCGTTAGAAATTCACAATTCATTATAAGATTCATTTATAAATTTTGTAATAAACAAGTCTTGTAAAAACAGATATTCCGAAGAATATTCCATCACCAAGTATGCTATTATTACGCAAGAAAATTTATTAGCGCTCGGTAATAAGATCAGTTCTCTCAAGAAAAGTCCGAAAGCTCCAACATTTCGCAAAACGCATTCAAATTAAAACCAACTACTTGAGACCGCTCATTATTCCGAATACTTCTAACAGTTCACAAACTACGCCAGCTTTTCACTCGATATATCAAATATATTCACGACTATGTTCAACCCGTTAAACGCCCCGACGAATCCTCCACCCTTGGTACGAAACCAAATCAGGATCTTGCTAAACACGAACTAAAGGAAGCTAACGTTTCAACGAACGTTTTGGTTCACGAAAAATAAAGTTGGAACGAAACGGACGATTTTCTCGAGGTATTATTTATCACGACGTTTCACCAGGCTGTTTCCAAGAGAGCGTTAACCCATTCCCTCGTTCATTTTCGGCAGCGAGTTTTTCACGCGTGCACTCTTTTTCTTTGGCCGCTACCAGCTAAACATCGTAATTCGGGACGGCATGGCGCGTTCAGTTTTCCCCTCGCATAGAAACGCATTCAGGCCGACTGCTGGCGCACTTAACAATTTACTCGATCTTTAGAAAAGACTGCACGATGCGAGAACGCACGAGCAGAGCATGTGAATGGATCGGTTCGTGTTCCACGCGGCACGTCGGTGCCGTAACGGCCGTTATCCCCATCCCGGGCCGAATGAAAAGTGCGGGAAATCAAGGAAATAAAGTGCCTGTCGGCACACGTTCCTCCATATAGGTGGATACTAAAAAAAGCTTTCGAGACATAAACGCGCGCCGACCCGCCGGGATTTAGCCGCGGATTCTATACCACTCGGCCGTACTACGACAGAGAAGTTTACAATGAATGCCGTTGTCGTCTCCCTCCCTCAGGAATTTTTGTTCCACGGATCAACGTGTTTTACGACGTACACCTATCGAAGGGTCTTTCGGAGATGAGAAGGACACAATTGTGCTTCATTGTACACGAAGCTTCTTCCAGTCTTGTGTGTTCGACGGATTCGTACCTTTGTCGTTTAACACTGATCGAATGTCTATCATCTTAGCGATTATCAGGTGTGTTGAACGATGGATACTTTGCGTTGCGCTTTTCATTAAGTTGGAATTTTATCATAACGGATGTGGTGTGTAAATGGGATTAGAGATTATGTTTAAAATGGTCATAGATAGGAAACGATGTTATAGGATATTATTAATTAAGTCTGTCTTCGTTAAATATCTCGCTAATATATTCCTGAATTATGTGTTTGTTTTATTTGTTTATATTTGTGAATAAATTTTATATGGCGAAACTTAACGATTCCGAGTGGAAGATATGCTTGTATTAATTGTATACATCCTTGCGGAGTGGTGTAGTATTTATTTTGTTATTGTAATCATTCCTTGTAGCATTTTGAACTATGATGAAAGATAAAAATTTATAAGAGTGGAACAATGCATAATAGCTTTAACTCTCCCTAATGTCTAGTTCAAGTTCTAATGTCTCACGTTCTCCGTAGATCGGTATCTTTTTAACCAAGAGCAAGTGCAAGATCAACCTCCTACTTGAACGCCGCTGGAGTGTCTGATAAAGATCACTGGGGCCAATTAAGACGAGTCTGTCGAAGTAAACGGAGACTACAAATTTAGTGATACTGCAGGGATTTGTCTCTTTAAATCAGTCCCGACGTGCGTTCAGAGAGAATACACCCGATGCACAACTTAAAGAGATAAAGCGGTCGCACCCGACATTCAGAGAAACAGCAGGTTTCAGATTCGATTGCGAATAGGAACATCGATCCATTTGTACCAGGGGCTACAATCTACTTACGAACACGTATATACATTGCATGTCGAAGGTATTGCCAACGGTTTGTAACTCTTAACTGTCGAAACTAAAATCTCCTGAATTTTTCTTCAGTTCTATAGCGTTACGTGACCCTAGAACGTGATATTACCGTGTGATTTTTCGCAGCGGAGAAATAATAGCGTGCTCTACTGTTGTTCCGTTAATTCTATTTGTTTCGTATGCGACATAAACTCATTCATATTTTACTTGTTATATAATTTACTTTTTTATATGCAAATAGTTACGAAAGCTTTACTATTGCGATTGCTTCTTCACAGTGCTAGTGAAACGAATATAAAACAATCGATCTTGTTTTTATTGCATAATAAATTTTGTAGGAAGATGTTCTTTTATAATATAAAACAGTATATTTATACTATTGCTAGTTTCAAAAGAGAAACGTGGAGGAAATGAATAAATTTAGACAATTATAATATTATCTACTATTGTCAAAGTAGAATTGATATAATATTATAATTCATATAGTATCCGAGATTTAAATTAATACATATCCTCCATCATGTGTGGATGAATATTAATCATTTTCTGGGAATTATGAAACCACCAAACAGCTAGTTCATATGTTTCTGCATTAATAATGTCTCACATACCGTTATTGATCTCTTACGTTACAGTATCAAATCATATTCTCAATAATGGAGTAAGTTTAAGACAGATAAATCACAGGATTGAAGTTCAAATTTAGCTCTGATTCAATTTCAATATTATTTTAACTTTCTCAGTATAAATTGTGTACAACATTTCGGTGATATAAAAATAATGAAAAATTAGAGTGTTAAAGGTAAAACATCACCGAACGGCGACGTATTTACGGAAAAGATCGTAAATGCGACAAAATAAAGTAAAATAGACAAATTAACAAGAAACACAAACCAATTAACTTCAATTTGACTTCGAAGAGATCGTCCGTGATGTAAGATAGAGTTTACTTTACACATATAAGCACTCATAGTATTAAACCTTGTGCAAACTAATATCTCTCCAAACAAATTTAAGTACCAATATTTAGACTTGCAACGATCGTTTCTATCTTCACTACTTTTACCCACCCGAGGGAGAAGATACAACAAAGATAAAGAAATTGCCAGACAATCGCTCGAGAGAATTCCGTTTAAGGAATGAAAAGCATTAAACACTATGACACTTTGCCCGGATCTTACGGGTGAACACAAGTATGTCAGCGATGCCACGCCTTTGATCAGCGAGAGAACATAACAGCAGGGAAAGAACGATTCAATTACGCCTGTCCCCGTAAACTATTTCTATACACGTATTCGTGCGCGTTCGCGTGCACCAAGGGTGGCGTTTGAATGCACCATCGTGATAAGTGTGTGCTCCGGCAACCTGTAACGTTCCCCCGAGGTGTTCCGGAGGCGACGAGCTCTGAGCTCGGGGATTCGACTTAGAAGGGTAAACCGAGCACGACGAATATACACGCAGCAGCCGCACCAGCAACGCTCCACTTCGTGATTCTTCGTCGTAGACGACTGCGAGCGTTTGCATCCCTCTACGTTTGTACACCAACGAATCTGTCGTGAACCAGAAAACAGAAGGGGTTACCAACGAACGAGAGAGACTCGGATCATCAAAGAGAAAGAGAGAAGCAATTTCTCGAACGGAGAAAGAGACGGTTGAAGAGATCAAACGTTTGATAGAGAGGGAACGTTGAAGTGGAGTCGCGCTGAAAGGGTAGGTACACTACCTTCTGCAAGTATTTGGACACCAGGGTCTTATTGCAAAATGAGACAAATATTATTAGTGAAATTTTACTAATCGGGAGTTACTAGTATTAGTGAACATCCGTCAACAATAGTAAGAAGTTTGGTTTAAAATTAAAATTACATATTGAATTTTTTTTTTAATTATAAGTTATTTGATGATCTTATTTAATATGAAAGAAGTGCAATTGTAAAGAAAAATTGTATAATGTCAGTTCTCTATTAAGACGAGCAACATTTTAATGCTTTGAATATTTTAGTATTATCAGAAGGAATATTTTTAAAATTATAGAGAGGGTGGACCAATACGTGTGTGTTCAAAGCCAAAGTCGAATAAAAAGATAATTATATATACATGAATGTATTGAATTTGAAAATTACTTGGCTGTAAGAGATACAAAATATTCGTATTAGTTATTTCTCTATTTCCATATTAATTATTATTTTCCTTAACATCTATTAACCGTACCTGAGGTAAAGTCAGGAGAAAAAATTCGATTAAAGAGTTTCATTCGAAGTATATATTATACACTTGCAATAATTTGAGAGTGCCCAAATACTTATGAACGGTAGTGTAGCACAACGTCGACTTCGGAAGGGATGGGAGGGAAAATTCGCAGCCGGAAAGACCACTGGCATTAATCCAGAATAGGTAAGAGCCAGAATGTAGCTGGTTCGCTTGGGTTGGTATGAGAAAGGATAGTCGAATGGAGAACGTAGATAGAGGGAGAAAGATCGCGGGATGAAAACACCAGCATGGACGAGGGAACGGAATAGAACAGGGGAAAGGAAGGATAATGCGGCCACGATAAAACTAAGCCAGCTAACACCAGGGATAAAAAGAGCCGACCGGACGCTTGGCAGTGTCACCAAATTGCTCGAATATTTTGCACCCCTCTTTCATCCGGGCCAAACCATGGATAAAGCAAGGACCACGGCAAGGGCGGCAACCACCTGACCACCGTTCAAATTCCCTGATAAACTTTCGGTTTAAGGAATGCGCTCTTCGCTCCATTCGACTTATGCTCCCAAAGAGACGTTCAAGGGATTTTCTCCTAACGCGATTCCCTTTTAGCGAAGAGAAGAGTGTCTGCCGTTTTACAGTCAGCATTAAATCCAAGTGACAAGGATTACCGCCGCTTTCTCTATTATTCGGACGCTTTTATGCTAGCCAGACTGTTGTTTGGAGAGATTGAAAATTTTAGCGCGATTGGTTTTTGAATTCTGTTAGACGGGTAGAGATGGTTTAAAGAGCGAATACAAATTTCGATAGCTTAGGAGTGTTTCTTATAAGAGTGAGCAACTTATTTGATTAGGTTTGGTTCGATAATTAGGAAGCATTGAGAAAAATAGAAAGCATTCAGCTTATTTAGGATAATCATTGTGTTCATAATTTGACATATAGCGAGGTTTCTTTATAGCACGTATAGCTAGTGGTTTAGTATTAAAATCACTATGTATTAAAAATATTTCACTAAAACGATGAGATACGTAATGAATATATCTATAATGAAACCATGGAAAAATGTATCTCACATACATTTCTATATATATTTTTTACTGGTTAAAATATTTTAGTAATTGCTCTTTACTGAATAAGCTTGAAAATGCAGTGCCATAGTTTCGTCTTCTTTCATTCTTTATGAATAAAATCTCAATTCATTAATGTTTTTCTTTAATTTCATTAAACTTTCCATAGTCGAACTTGCAATAAAGAAAATAATAAAACTTACATAGAATCTAACATACTACGCCGAAAGTTTAAAAGAAGAATTGCATAATTGGTTAAGTAGCGATAGGATCAAGTTACTCGCGCGACAAACAAGATATATATCTGCATATCTATCTTTCAATTGATTAAAAATTCGTGTGTTCGTATTTTAGCCGCTCTAACATCACCTACGACCTCGCTATTCCCAGCGAACCGTTTGCCATTTTATCGCGTTCCGCGTGAAACGTTGCCGTTTGCACGGCACTCCAGAGATCCGTCGAAATTAAAACGGGTCGCTAGACGTGAGATCGAGTCATTCTGACCAAACGGTACGATCCGATCAACGAAAGTACTCGCGAAACGGTGCGTTTCGGGGCGGAATAGCACGTTCGAGGATCGAAGCGATCGCCAGAAATTGGCTAGGAATTGTCCAGGTCTGTCGTCCATGGTAGTCGGAATACCTGCGATCGTTGTGAAATTGTCCTATGTCCAGACCACTTGCAGCTATGGGGTAGACATATGTGTTTATCCATATCTTGATCGTTCAGGAAACAGGTCCAGATGTGAGTCTTGATTGGTGCAAGGAGCAGCTGTTTGCTCGATACTCCTAATGCCATCACGGTTTCTAATCCCGTATGGTGTTCACTCTTGCATCGTCGCTCTTCGTGGCACACGGCTCTCATTCTCTGTCTCCAGTTGGTTGTAATTAGTCTGCAGCGTTGTGGCATAGCGGACTGGAGGAGTACGTGGCTTGGCATCGCCGGATGTACACTCCAGGATGTTATAAAGTCGTTGTCGGTGCACAGGTTAAAGGTTAATTACACGCTGCCGCGTGTAACACGCCTTGGGCCACGTTAAACTTTGGACACCATTGATTTGTGGCGTTGCTAACCCTTCCTATGAGAAATATATACACGTATAGGGGGAGAGTCGGTATCAGGGTTATACATATACGTGTATGTAGGGCTACAGGCATTCGGTAGAGGGTCCCCTGACCTCGAGATCGTATTGGTGATCTAGGAAATTCCTTGTTCGCTAGTAATCCAACGAAACTCGAAAACGGATTTGTCCTTACGACCTGCGGTTCCCGGACTCGGCGCAAACTTTGCCACGCTATGGTGCACACGTACCACGAAACACTTGCCTCTCAAGTATCTTGAAGCGAGTTTATTCCGTGGCCCGAGGCTAGTCTCGTGCACAATGCCGGCGAAATGATCATACACGCGAGGCGCGGTATCGCAATCTCCTAACTTGTCAAGTAGTTAAGGTATTGTACACTTTCGAAAAGGGACTTTTCCACGACGATTGACTACCATTCAGTAATACTGTCGGCTACTGGAAGTGTTTAATCAAACTTTAGGGAGCGCAACGGTTCGCGGTGATACGCTAGCGCAAGGACGCACTTCCCGTTGGGAAAGCTACTTTTCCTGGCTTTAGATCTTCTTCGAGTTGAATGTCAAGTTAAACTGATCATCCTGCTTCGAATAATTACAAACGTACACATTTCACTTGCAGCACGCGGATAAACATTTCACGAACACTTCCAGTGGATTTAAGCGTGCATACGCGAACTCCACAAGCTTGTTATTAGAGAACTAGTCTAATCGCCATGGAAACGTGGTTGTCTGCGTGTTTAACATGCGTTTGTCGATTTCCTTCGGTTGGTCTAATCCTAATATATTTTTTATTCTTATAAGGAAGAAAAACTACGAGAAACTACGAGGAAGTGGAATTTAATTTAGCTTTCTGGTGGCTTTAATATTCTTTGCACTGCGATTGTTGATTATATTAATTTATTTTCATTATACTGATTTAATCTGAGTACAATGTATCTAAATGCACATTAAGAGTTAATAGTTCAAATGTTAAGGAACGTCATGTTATTAAAAACGTAAACGAGATAATTTATGTATTACTTCCTCAAGGTCCCAAAAATATATTGGTATAATAATTATATATAATATATTATACTTAAATTTCTTCAAACTATATAAAATTAATAGAGTAAATACAAGAAATAGTGTTAAAAAAATATTTCCTTTCATAAATATATATTAATATATTATATGTATATATTAACTGAAAAAATCCGGGAATGTAATATAACAATAACGGAATTTCGTCCCTGGTGAGCTAAACGCAACTTAGAAAATTTTGAAATAAATGGCCCATGGAAACATGCTCTCTGTCTAACTTACTTAGCGATTAAAAATTTCTTAAAAAATTTGTGTCATCGCTGACATTTAACAGAAATATAAAGGCATACTCGTAAAGCAATAATTAAGAAAAGAAGCTTCTGTTTTTAAGAAAAATTGGAATTTATGATTTTGAGAAAAAATTTTTCGAGGGAAGACTAGAAATTGCTGAGGTTTGTTGGAAAAGAACTAAGCAATTTCTATTTTCATGTTTCGCTTCTGACGCGAAGACCCGGTTAGTTAAAGACCAATCTGCTTTTCAGAAGAAGGCTGCGGTGAACTATAATGAATATGAAAGCTCGAGTTTGAACATAAGAATCACAAATATTCAAATGGTGCCATTTAAATAAGTAAGATTACAACACAGGAACGTAGCAAACAGAATGGTCGTATTCCTGGAAATTACCTTATCATTTAATTACGTAGCTTTCAACGTTATCCTTATGCAGACATACCGAAGGAAAGCCCAGGAAAATGTTATCTTTGAAAAATCTCACGTCATGTCCCAGAGAAAATCCTTTGTCCATCAGTACCAAGCCGAAAACCGTATTTGCCCTCTCTCGACTAGCGTTTGGCAAGCTTCAGTCTAGCAAACTTCGTTTTCAGGTTGGTGCAGTGCACCCACTCATACTTATTGAACGATATCTTTCTATTTCCTTCCCTCCTCTCCTTTTTTCTTTTATCTCTTCATCTCTTTTTGCTTCTCCTCTTTATACTATCCTACGTCTAGGTACTTGTATGCAAATTGTATCTACGTACGTACATATAAACCTGTACATACATTTCTATTAATAGATATCAGGATGCTTCTTGTTTTTAAGTAAGATGCGATAATTGGTTTAAATTATCAAGCAAATTATTAATTGATCGTGAGAGTTACGAAAGAAAGATGATGAATTCAAGTCATATGTGTTTAATCCCTACAGCCGTGTGCAACTCCGTAACTTAGAGAACTTTGTCGATAATCTGAATCGAAATTTGAAGTTGAGCAAGAACAAATACTACTGAAAAGTTACTAATACAAGCGCAGAAATTGTTTAAAGCAATAAGTGATGGAGAGACGTAACAAGATGATAGTAAAGATGAAATTTTTATTGAATCGATTTCAAATACTAATAGAATCATAATAGTCGTGTTTCATTGTAGTACTGTATTAATGAAATTCCAGGATGTTTCGTATGCCACATACTGGATAAAGGTACAAGTTTTGCATGGTAAGTGTTCAAATATTTGTCTAAACGACGATAAGTTTCAAATCGTATAACAGTTCCTAAAGATTTTAATAAAATCTTGATTATTTCAGCTTTACTTCATCGTCTGTAAATGTTCGAATACTTATAAACGATAATGTACACGCGGATAGACGTTTCACCAGTGAATAGAGTTACATCGTCTCTCATTCTCATGCCAAAATCTGGCTACGTCACCATCACCCTGAGAAAAGAACTCGAATGCGTAAGTACACCTACGGAAGGCGTGCTCTTCCTGCAGTTTCCGGTCCCCTTTTTTAACCTGTTCGCCACTTCCGAAAGCCGCCACTATGACCGTTTGTGCCTTTTTCAATTTCCGAGATAAGAAGCCTCTCTATCCCACTTTCTCTGTTGAAGCAGCTTTTTCGCGTCGCGAGTTTCCGCCTTTGTGCGGAGAAAAGACTGCAGACAGACGCGAGGAGTTTTAATCAACGAAACCGACGTTACCTAACCTCATAAAAGCGGATGTACCTAGCTGCGGTCTTAGCTACAGCGATTTCATTGCGCCGGCCAAATTCGTTGCCGAAGGAAATTTATTCATTCGAAAATGGGTTGCTATTGGATCGATATTCATTTGATCGCGGCTAAATGAAATTTTAACTTGCGTTCAAACGATTGCTGTTGTATAAATATATTGTTTGTGTGTATGAAATTTAACATTGGTTAGATATTTAAATGATAGGGAATATTAATTTATTTATACGCAGATAACTTTTATAGAATTTGCGTACATAGTTAGAAAATTAGAATTTCACAGCAGAGGTAGGAAATTTAAAGATAATTAACATGTGTACTCTTTTATATCGGTATACGTTATTTCTTTGACAAGGTGATATTAAAAGTTATGAATTGCAATTTATTAATTTGAATAATAGGAAAAGGTTAATTATGAAAATTCATAATTTAGAGATGAGAATTCGATGGAAGGTAGAATTAGAAGTCTTTCAATTTATGTTTACTTTCATTAGAAAATTAATATACAGTATAATACTATCGCTCCTATCAAAAAATACGACCATCATATGCATACAATACAGATGCATACGTATTTTAATTACCTAACGATGAACAAGGCTTCATAAAAATTATGTACATATATCACTTGTAAGCGCAGCTTATATAACAAGCAAGGACATTAAATCGATGTAAAGAATCTGAATAGGGGTTCGTTTGCTCTAACGGAAAACCATTATACCATCCAGAAATACGATATCTATTAACACAATGAATAAGAAAGGAGGAATCAAAGCATTGGATTTGCATACGTCACGATCCTGCCACTCAAACGAGAGGTACATTAACAAAGTTCAGTTTACACTAGCAATTGAAAAGGTTGAGGAACAAAGACTAAAAGCAGTTCCGCTGCTTGAACTCATTAAACAAAACGGACAATCCCAGCTTATTTCTCAGTAACATCCTCTCAATTCACTAACAAGAAACGAGACCTCAACGATTCTCCAAATCTCTCTCTCTCTTTCTCTTTCTAAATAGCTTTCATGCGAGCTACTTCTGCTTAACCCAGTCGGACGTTTAGAATATCCTCGCAAGCGTTATGTCTCGTTTTCGCAAAGGATACAGGGACAGATCGTAGGGGAGGGACTCGAACGATAGGGTGACCGCACTGTGGAACAAAAGGAGGCTGAGAAGCAGCAGATTTGTATATACTATTGGAGGATCGTTGTTAGGACAACGGAGAAATGTACGAGCGGACAAGGGGAGACAGGGCGAAAGGCCACGGCGAGGGGATAGAAAACAAGTGGGTGCGCGATAGTGCAATCTTCCGGTGGTGTCGCGTTTTCCGGCTGGGCGATTCCTCGCTGAGCTCGGCTCTCTCCTCTGCTTCCACCTCGATCCTCAATTCCCTCACCCTCTCTCTGGTTTTCTATCCTGTTTCTCCTCCGCTGAAATCCTCGTCCTCCTCCTTGTTCCTACCACCACACAGCAAAGTATCCCGTTTCCCTTGCGTCCATCGGCCCCTAAACCTCGCTGCAAAGGCGCCGTACAGCCAGCGAAAGCCTCGTCAGCGAGTGTGTGCTGCCTTTAACGGATCTCCACCGCAAACCTATAGAAACGTGGTGGTCCTCTCGGTTGGACATCCTCTCTGTCTCTATCTCGCTGTCTTTGTCTTTATAGTTCTGTCGTTCCGTCTTTCGTCGCTTTTGCGGTCGTTCGTTTCTTTCAAGCCGTGGCCTGAACACGAATCAGGGTTATTGTGAGCGCAACACACAGCTCGATACAACCTCGCGGCAATTCGTCGTCGATTCCACATTGACGAATGTGCTTCTTCCTTCTGCGGCCTCAACAACCGCTCACGCGTCTCTAGACAATGGTGAACTAGATTCCTGATGATGCGACAGCGAACCGAGCTGACGACGCTCTACGTTTTGCACGGGTCTTTGTCTTCGAACGACCAACCGGAAAGACATCGATGAAACGTAAGCGAATCTATGAGGATGCTTTATCGCAGAATGTAACGTGACGATAGGAGATCCCTTTGGAGTCGTTAGAGATTTCGGTTTCATCAGTTTCAGTATGTTTTCAAGGCTTTTCCAGGATTTTGTTTCATTTTATGGATAGATGATGGATTATTGAACTTCCGAGAGTTTTGGTAGTCCATTTTACTTCATTAAAGAATTCCTTGGATTTACTGTTAGATTTAGGATTATGGCTTTTTCACTGTTTGAATTTGACAATTCCGATTTTCGAGGGTTTTATTTTGATAGCCGCGAGAAAAAAAGATTACTGAGTTTTCTGAAATTCTTTGGATTCGTCGTTGGATTCAAATATCGCTGCTAGATTTGGAAGATTTAAGTTCTTTGAATTTTAGAAAGTCGTGTTAACGAACACATAAATTACACTTACATTTATTAATTACAAATACGTTTCATTAAGTAATGATTCTTAGATCTAATACGCTTAGCTAGTTAATATGCTCACTTTAACTAATTGTACTATTTACTTTAAAAGTGTAATACAATTTTTGTTTCTATTCCTTCATTAATTCCTTTCATTAATTTAAGACAGAAAACGGAATAGACACAGCAGCTCTGCGTTGAAAGTTTTCCTCGACCAGCTCGTATAGTCATTTACCAGATTTCTACATCTTTTAAGCCAACGGAACTAAACTTTTCAGGCGACCTAATTTAACCAATAGTAATTCCCAACAAAACACCATTGCATATAATTTCCATATAATTAAATCATGGTTACACTAACAAAATCGTACTGTGAAACTTAAAAGTGAAGGCAAGAATTTTAGTTTAGACGAAGAACTAATTTCATCCGAGATATCATAAAAGCAAAAACATTGATCCGGAAGAGGGAACCATTCGGTTAAAGGGAACAGAGGCACGGAAGGAACAGAAGAGCATGTGGTCTGGTAGATTTTTTTTACTCGCGAGCGTTACTAGTCAGATTCGAGAGAGGTTTTTGAGCGGTCGAAAACGTCGACGAGTAAGTCCGACAACCGTGAAAAGCGAGAGCTGCACACATTCGAGGCAGCGTCATTTTGACGAGCAGCGTCGCGAGAACATTCGCACGCTCCGCCGCCGCGTCGAGCATACCACCGACATTACATTGCAAATGCACATTATCTGCATAATAATCCGCAGCCTGTTTCACGCCATCGTGAAAGCAGCAATGTTACCAGCATGGTTGACGAAACACAGAGATCCTTGATTATCAGTTGCGTTAAATTGTGGCAAATTGAAATCAAAGTTTACCCTAATCGATTCTACCCTGTCATCGTTGTCACAAGTTTGTGCAAATCTCTTTGGATGTATTGTAAATGCAATTTCAAAGGATGCCTTGGCTTTTAATTTATATTGGGTTGATATAGCATCTGGCAAATTTCTATCGCCAGATCTCGCTTGTATATTCATTAGATTATCTTAGGAATTCAAGGTTTTATATGTAAAATCTAAATAATCTGAAAAATCAACCACTATAATAGATTCTTAACGACACATAACCAGTTCAATTCTATTATTTTGAGAAAGATTAGTTATCATGGACTTTTATCAAGTCCATATTCTTAGGATGGATAAAATACGTCATATAATCAAAAATAAATAACTATATATTAGCAGTGAGTTAACATTCGTGGCATAAAACTAACATTAAGTAATGAATTTCTCAATTACAAAATTTACCCTTTTACAAAAATAAGCTGATTATAAGTCATTAATAATCTAGTATAGTAATTGATCCGATTGCAAACAATCAATTGAAAATATATTGTATCTGCAAAACCTTTAATTTGTATAGGAACGTATTAAATTAAACTTTGCAGACTACTGAAACTGGTAAACTGAAACTAGTAAAAATGTGTTACATTCCCATGAATTTATTACTATAATTTTCTTTAAAAATCATTGGTTATAAATCAAAGAGCTCGACATACAATTATTCTTCTTGAAGGTTGTATATTTTTTATCGTCAGAATAATTTCGTAAGAAGTAAAATGAATGGAAATATATTGAAGGCTATATTTGATACATGAACAAAGGAATAAAAATACGTTCTTTTTTTAATCCAGTATTATAAATCAATTTTTTTAACGAATGATCTGTCGATTTCTTGTATTCTTAATTTATCGTTGCATAAGATTTGATATTAATTTAATAAGAGGAACTCTTTGATTCTTTATCAAGAGTATCTTTTTATACATTTTTCAACCTTTGACATTTTGTGTTAAAATACTTCTTTAATATCCTATCAATAACCATGTAATCTTCTTTTGATGGAAACCAGGCTTTGCTGTTGTTAACGAGGTTCCTGAAAAACCGATACCTTTTTCAGTCATATTGTTATGTCCTAGCCATTTATTGTCGCCAGACATCGTTTGAAAAATGGTTCTATTTTTTGACAAGAGAACAAAGGAGCACAAATGGAGACACTGTCAATCAAGTTCTTTTCATATAACTCATACGCTAGCAAAATATCACGTTTTCTTTTATACCAAAACATTCTCGTCTTCCTACACGGATAACTAGACTTTAAAATCTCTGTAACGCATAATTTTAATTAATTTATACACACGCGAGTTTCTCGGTGGCGATTCCACCTTTGTCAAACCTTTGAAAGTTTATTTTTGAAAATTATGAATTTCAAGACGAAATTTCTTAATTAAACCTCCTTATTATATGTATTAATTTCTTTACAATTTATAAAATGCAACTCAATCAAAAATATAAGTTTCCGTTCAAAACGATACGTTTCATACTTCCTTTTTCGATATTTATTGTGAAGTTGTAAATTTATGTTTTATTCCGTGGTTACCTAAAAAGATACAACATTTTAGAAGTTTCCGAAATATACTAATGGATACTGAATTCGATACAAATCGATACGTATGTTTAACGAAAATCAAATGATAAAGTCATTGTTTTTCTCCTTGCATTATATATCTTCTCGTCACTAATTCTAGCGCTATAGAGAACAGTTATGGTAAAAGAGAAGGAAAAAGAGGGTGCCATAGAACTTTATAACATACAATTAATCGATGAAGCTTTTCTACGATATCGATCAATTTGATTTCTTCGGTTCGACTTTTATATTTTAGTTGCTGGTAATTCTAGCGTTAAAGAAATTTTATAATAAAAAGATCGAAAAAGAGGACCAAACGGAATTTCGCAACAAATTAATCGGAGAGGCTTTTCCACCGCACCGTGTCGATATTTTGTCCAGCATGGTTAGAGGCCTGGTATACCAACAGGTCCCTGCTTTCATGAACAGGCAGCTACACGTGTGTACATACGTGTCCCGTGTAAGCGTGTCGAACACCAAGATCAATATCCGGATGATATCACTGTCGTCATATCGGGACGAAATTGCGAGCAGGGCCGCGTTAGCGAATTCGGATTTCACGTTACAATAAATTGATAACGAAACCAGTGGGGGTTTCCTTCGTGGCTGGATAGGCAAATGCGATTACGAACGTAAATTACGTGGGTAAACTGAGGAATTTATGCATAAAAGAATGTAATTGACCTGGCTGGATAATTATGAACGCATCTGCTTCCTTCATATGAGCGTTTCGGTAGATATCAAGCTATTAATGGCAAACCATAATTTCATAAATATTTCAAATTATTTATATTTCACAAAATTGTAGAATTTAGGTGATAGAAATAGCGGTTAAAAAAATATTAAACGAATCCTTGGAATTCTGTTTTATAACCGCGGTGTTAAGAAACATAGTTTGATAATGTAAATTACTTAAAGTAAAACGAGCAATTTTTCTACGAAAATAGAAATTCTTTTCTCAAAAAATTCTCAAGTGAAAATTCACTTAGAGTATCAGCTTATCTACTTGAGAATTAAATTTGCCTCATATTAGAGTCACATTATTACAATTCAGTTTAAAACACGTTTTACCAAACACCGTATATAATCGAACAAACTGTGCACCCTTATACCAAAGGAATGAAAGTGGACGTAAGAGGAGAAAACGGAAGAACAAGAATTGGTATGTCAGTTGTGGCAAAGGTAGGTTGACATTTTCCAGCGCGGCGAAGACGAGAACAATTTGTCGGGTCGTTTAAACGGGCGTATAAACGTTCTCCGCGCGCGGCCTTATTATTATTCCACTCGACTATCTTGTAAAGCACGCACAATCGTCCCGACCTCGTCTTATTCCGCTTATTTACCTCTAAACTGACAACGGACTAGCGCTAATCCGGACACACTTCGCGAAATTGCCTTCCTCTCGGCTCGTTTCTCGACACGAATCCGCAGGCAATGATTTTGATTAAGCATCCGGTCCCCTCAGACCATCGTACTCTCAGGCATTAAATCACCGTGCCCCAAGAAGGAAAAAAAGAAAAAAGAAGAAAAAGAGCCTGGAGTTCCTCCTGACTGTCCCCATGGAGAAGTTTTCTTAGCTGGGAGAATAATGACGGAGTTCCTGACGCGAGAAAGGAAGTTAGATGCCGATGGCAAAGCACAGATAGTACGATGGAATTCCAGCCAGTCCTTTCCTCCAGTCCATTGCAGTCCTTTATGAGACTGAATATTTCGAAACAGGATACGTAACCAAGCGTAAACAGCTTTATGATGGCGGTTCATTTGATCGAAGCGTTGAAGCCGCAAAACGGGCTGCTTCGTTATTAATGCGACCTCGAAAGAGACAGGAGTTGAAGTAAATTTCCTGTTCATATTCGTGGTCCACGTCTGAAGCATAGTTAAGTTAAAGAAGGCATATAATAGAAATTCTATTAAATGTTGTATTAATAATATAAACATATGTAAGTGTTTATATGTAACGCCTTGCATTAGCCTATATTACTTTTTAGTTTAGTTACATTAGTTTATATTATTTACGTGGTTTTTATATGTTTTTTGACATTGCAATCTATCATTTGTTAAAAACAGGATACATTAATATTTCAGTGGAAATAACTAGTCATTGTAATAATATTATATAGAAAATAAGATATTTTTATATACAAAGTGAGTTGTCTAATATAATAATCTTGGTTTATTAATAAGATGTTTGTTATATGAGGAAATGTTTGGAACATGGGTTGCATGATATTGAAGTACAAGTGAAAGGAAAGTACAGTACAGAAATTAAATTTTTCTTATTTTACTTTTTATTTAGATAAGATTTTTAAATGACTATAACAATGTATCATATTATATTATATGAATATTTATTTTACATAGAATTTCATATAGATGTTCATAGATGAAGTTTAAATATTTTTTTTACATACATATAAATACACATAGATCACAGGAAACAACGTTGAAAGCTGTGCAAGTTCATAAATCAAAGTGTCAATAATGCACGGATGATAAGCTTTCAGCACATTACCTGGGGAAAAAATGAAATAAATGCGTGAAGAAAGATAAGACAACTGAAAAATGAGATATTTTATACCGTACTTGCACAACAATTTTCGTTTATTGCATATTTAGCAAGTTATAGACTGACTTCGAGCATCTTTGAACATGCAACGTATAGCATATTTTAAGACAGAATCATCAAATTTATTTTAACAAAAGGAAAAAGCTATTAGATAGTTACAAATAATTATTATTTTCTTCAAACGAAGCTTAACATTTCGAAATTATCCCATTGCAATTTGCAGATTTTATCTCACAAAAACTATATGTTTAATTACATAAGAATATACAATGACAATTGTTTTGTTAGTAAATCTGATAAAAACGCATTATTGAGCCCATTGAGATTTATTAAAATGTAAAAATAACACCCGCAATATATACAAATCAAACTCAAGTACTATATTCCTTAGTCCCATTCAAGAATGTTGATTTCACTAACTGGTGTGCTTGACAGAATGGATATAATGAGGCACTTGAGACACGTTCGAGTAGCAAATGGAGTGAGATTCGTGAAATTATAAATCACATAACCAGTATACGTGTTATCGAATACAATTCTAAACTTCGCAAAGGCGTTAATATCCATGAAATTTTTAAGAGTTTACAAAAACATAAGTCATTATTCCATCGAAATCGCAGATAGAAATGTTAGTCCCATTGTTTTTTCAATTTCTTTCATTTAATGAATTGAAAGGCAGAGCCAAGCTTAAAACATAAAACCACAATCCTTATCAATAAACATTCTACAGTATAAAACAATTAATTTACATACATATTACGACATCAACATCACCCAATATCAACCATAATCCATAGTCAACATATATCTCCTATCTTTCTCAATTAAATTTTTACTGCATCAGAAGTTACGTTCAGTCCTCTCCAATTACGCCAATTATTTATACTTAGTTAGTTCGCACAACGTCCTCTCCAGCCAACTATACACACACTCTCGCCTTCTTAACCAGCCAGTGTCTCCAAGCAGTGCAATAATGAAATGCGTTTGATACTGTCGTCTCCTCACTTTCAGCAAGAAACCGTCGAAACTGGCATATAGAAAGATCCTTTGTGATACTGCGACCACGGTGGTCCATGTTCGCCTGGAGAAAGAAGAAAAGAGCATACAGGTTTCCTTTCTCCACCTGGTCCCTCGTCGTCGACCCTCTTATCCCCTTTTCTGTTTCCGCTTCAGCCCGTGCGCCACCCGTTACTCTCGTTTGCCCGCAAGAGATAGAAACAAGAAAGGCAGTCAGCGGAAATATTTCGACGAATCTCCCCGGACGCATACGAGACCTTCTTTTCGCAAGAATTCCACTCCGAGACGTGTACTTTGTGATAGAGGAGCTGTGTAGTAAAAGAACAGAGACGAAGAAAACACTTGTATGCTTACACGGGGCCGACACAGGATAGAATACGGCGGCCGACGTAGTCGTGTCGGTTGGCTACGTCCATGGAATAATACCCGCGACATATGAACAGATACCGCTTTTACATAGCTCTCTTGACGCTCACTAAGCCACCAACCATCTACTACTTGGGCAGCCGGGTGGCTGCAAAACAAAATTGTACAGCCATTTATTTGTAGAGCAATAAAAGCTCATTCGTTGCAAATACTAATACGCAAGGTGCCACAGTAATCATGGTACAACCGGCGAAAGCGTTGTTCTACTGAGAAAAGTAGGTCGAAAATATGGAATAAAATTTTCTCAGTTTCTATATTTTATAGATACTTTTATAGCTTTACGTAATATTTGAAAGGAATAGAGAGATAATAGCTGCTTGAATATTTTCTCAGTTATTTCTGAGATTTCTAGTGGCTTACGCAATTATTCGAACATTTATGAAAAACCTTTACGAATATGTTTTATACGTTATATGTAACATTTTGACATTAGCACTGCAATGGGACTGGACTATCATTATGTCGATAAAATTAGAAACAAATGTGAAAATGTATGTAGAAATCGCAGGATATTTAGTATCCGCTTGAAACGAATGCATTGTAACTTCTGTATTCATTTTCAGATTCGTTTTAAGTTTGACCAATATAGTCGTGACGACCGTGTTTCATTACAGTTCTAATGAAATTTCAAACTGTTCTATTGAACATGTACAGTGTATTTTCGATCTTAAACTTTAACGATAATTATGAAATGGCATATTTGTGGCTGTTTGAGTTTCGATCGTGTTTTCAATAGCACGTTTTGCTCCGACGTTTCAGGGCAGACTCGAACAAGCGAATCAGAATATTCACGAAACGTCAGAACAAAACTACCATTGATCAAAAAGCACGACCAAAATCCGAAGAATCATATAATATGGAGATAAAATTTTTCTGCGGAAAACGTTCGAGTATTTTAGCGAGTTAATGTACATAATGATGGAACGGATAAGCAGAAACCCTTGCGTAGAAGAGAGGTTGATTTGCTTCGTAACTACGGAAGCATTAAGTACTACTTACTACAAGAGGATTTCCGAACTGCTAACTCTTGTCTGCTGTGGGATTGAAACATCATCGGGTCAAAGTAATGTCTTGTAATTTGAGGATTTCAACTTGTACTTTTGTAACATGAACGGGCTTTAATTTCTTAATACATCAATTGTGCGTTTGTTCATTTGGAATAAGAGAAGATCAGGACCACATAATCGTTTACAATATCGCTTGAAAATTTCTTTTAAGCTATAGTCACGCAGGCAATCGTAAAAGTAATTGTAAGTTGAATTGCGTTCAAAGTTTCTATATTAGTTCGCATTTCCAATGGGAGGGAAAAGGGATTGGAAAAGATGGTTCGAATTATTAACTTTGCAGAATTTTCCCTTTTTGCGGAACATTCTAATTGTAACTCAGATTTTATCAGATTAGTGAGTTTCTCATTATCTGAAAGTGATAGTAGGTGTTTATGACTGAAGAGTATAAACAATTTTGTTGGGAAGTAACATTTATTGCGCAAAAATCTAATAATATGACAGTAATTTACTACTTATTAATTCTCATTTCGTGATTTTAATAGATCGCTAAATTTGCATCCTTATGGAAGCACATTAGTTTCGATTATAATATTCGGTCATTATTATATTATTCTAAATATATATTTCATCAATTTCCGCCTTAACGAAATGTGGTTTCACGTAAATTACACGGCCTCGTAACGTTCAGGATTGCATTTAAAGGGTCGAGCAAATACGTGAGTCGAATTTAGTTGTATTTCGTATATTGACTCATTCAGTCGTGTATGGGGTTTGGCTATCAACCGCAAAACGAGTTATCTGGACGCAATCTACTTCTTTCTTTACTTATAAGAACCCAATCATCTAGGAACGATAGCCGTAGGCTACGTCGCTGCATAACGTGACTCGTTTATTAAAAAAGTTTTTAAAAATTTATGAACGCCAAATTTTAGATTATGGACATACAAGTGCATATATGAAAGTTCAGAAAATAGCTGTGAAAAATATAATACCTGCTTTAAATCCGTTCTTTCTAATCTTTATGTTTCCAAATGACTTATTTTCACTGAACATTGTGTAGCTGACTTTATACAGTACTCGACATGCTCGACAATAAAAATGTCAAGAAACTACTATAATTCTATCTTTTTGGCTTTTTTAATAACATAATTACATTGCATTTCTGTAATTGCCTCACAGTTAATAGTAACGATTTCAAAAGTCATCTGTGAAGATTTATTGCCAATTTTTTCATTTTTTAAAAAAAGAAGATTATGAAATTCGATTTTCTCATGAAGTATAATGTTTGAAAATATTTCGTAGTAACCATAGTAACTTCATCTTTTATATAGATATCGTATACATTATACATTGTATTTGAAATGTAAGTTACAGAACAGTGATACTCTGCTACTGTTCGTATATTACATCAGGAGCTGCCACGTGAGTTCAGCAGAAACTCGGCAGGGTTTGCATACTGGAAAGTTTTTGTAATATCGCAAATGGATCGCGACGTCGAAAAGGTTAAAAATGTACCACTGATACAGAAGTATGGAGAATGTTATATTAAAGTATGAAACGACTTGTTCGAACTTTCGATATAGTGTATGTCATTCAAAAAGTTCAATGTATTTCTAATGAGATATTTCACGTTTCTGCAATTTGTATTTTTATGTGTCAGTAACTTTTGAAATTTCTAATCTTCCAACAACGTTTGTGTACATATCACGAAGCTTCTGATGAAAGAGTAAATTTTTAACTACGATATTTATGACATATTAAAATATTACATTGATACAAAAAGAAAGAGTGATATGAAGTTGATACCAAAATACATTTTTATTTTGTAATAATTAGTCTCTCTTTTTTACTATATTAATTAATTTTATTGGATAATAGATTAGCTCCTTAAGGTTACATTCACTTTTGAGAGTTAAGAATACTTCAAAATCTCTGGCTTAATCTTTACCAGTTCTGAAGATTATCTTACTTCACAAGCTCTTTATAATTCAAAAGCTTTTAAGCTTCTAAGACGCTCATTGACTAATTAACCATTTTGTAAATCTGTCAATCTTAATTTATGGTACTGGTATTTCAATATTAACCAAGTAAACGTTTTTATTAACGTATGTGTCCTGTACATCTCGTTTGTGTCGGAATCGTTAATCTGATTTCCGATATAGAACCTGATATCACCAATTTTCTGCAATTATTTTCATTATTTTTGAAAAATTCTTTTTAGTTCGTGTTTAAGTAATACTCAGCTGGGAATAATATTTGTCTGAATTCGATCCTTTATATCAAAGGGAAGGAAAGATACATTAGTGAGACGGGCAAGTGAGATTGCATTTCATCTAGGATCTAGGATTTCATAGTAGATTTGGACGCAGATATATTCGAGATCAGGTCAGAAAATTATATGTAGGAAATAGAATAGTTAAGCGAGTGCTTTCTGGGATTGTGTTTTCGACGTGCATCCCTAGAGTGTAAGAAAGTCGCAACAGTCACTTCTAGTGCACTAGCGCCTGCTCCATGTTAGGTAACCAGAATCGCTTTTATTAAAGTTAGACGGCCAGAATTCGTCTGAGAATTTTACCAAATCCCATAAAAATAACCAACATGTCATGAAGGAGATGCCACGGAAACTCTGACAAGAGAGATATCTGAGTAACTGGGATCTTGCAACGAACAATTGTTCACAGGTGATAACACGATAGTATTGTTCCTACGCTCGTTGCATAGGCTAAATCGGTCGGGTATCGGGATCGAGGGGGAAAAATTTGAAATTGGTCGTTAAGCCGACACCGCAAATGCATTTAAGCGTACGCCACTGTTCAAGAACCCATTCGAGCACCGTGTCAATATAAATGTAAATGTCATTGGGAGGCGCGCGAGCGCATACATTGACGGTCTCTGGAGGACGATTGCTCGCGGAGAATATTGCAGATGGCCGTATGGGACGTCCGCCGCAATTGAATTGCCCTTCGGATTGGAACGTATAGAAATGTGCACTGGCCGGCGCACTTTGTTTCGCGTATCGATCGTTTCACAACCATTGGGAACACCGGGGATCCGCAGAGCCGAGCGTCCGCGCGACGTCAAAGAGTGCTCCATTTGATCCGCGGCCTGTTACTATTTTGTTGCACGCCGGATTCGCCTCCCGATCGCTCTGGCCCTCGCCATTCACGTCGCCACGTTCTACACACACGTACAAACACGCACACACCAGAGGACCCACTTGCTGGCTGCGATCCTCGCGATAACTCGATATACATGCCTCCACGCGCAACACGCTAATTCGAGTTGATGTACATTACGATGATTGAACGAATAAATCATAAAGCTGTTACCTACGCCCGGACTGGCCGCTGGGATTTCGCTGGACCAATCTTTCGCGCTTTATCTGCTCTCCAATTTTAACTACTTATTCCAACGCTACAATATACAGTTACTGAATTGCTGATCGAATATTCCAAATAACTTGAGTTGAATGCTTTCTAATTAGTGATTTGTTGACTAATTAATGATTAATTAATTTAATGATTTACTAGTCTTGAAGTATTTTATATTATAAAATTGGTTTAATAAAATGTACATAGGGATATTGGTTGGTTTTGATGGAGCTTGAGATTGATCATCGCTCAGAAGTAGTATTGATCAATTTCATAAATTAAGAAGTAAAGAAGAGCGTGTTTAGTGGTACGATTTCTCAGAAATTTCTTTGCAATTCGTTGTTATTTATGTTATTTTCTTGCACTATATAATTTTTTTTGAGCGAACGTTTTACGTATTTTTCGGAATATCTACTCTTAAATTACGTTATCTATTTGCCATCATACTGTGACAGCAAAACTTGATCTATTTAACGATCAACATGATTCATGATCGAATAACATTTGAATAATTGACAGATCTAAAATTAATCTCATAATCATTTTACTAATCTACACGAACACTCACATAGTAGGAAGTATGCTATAAAATGACAAAAACTAAAGAGGCAGATTTAATTTTTGAGAAGTCACTAACAAGGACAGAAGCAAAAGCGAAAACGCGTTTCTTTAACCAGTCGAGTCTTAAATTATACTACTCAACAAGGTATATAAACAGCCCTCTGCTTTTGTGTTAGATGGCCACTCGTTTTCGAAATAAATGGGGCTCCTCTTCATAAACAGCTCCCAGGACCCGGCAATTTGAAGCATAGCTCTTGTAAAGAACTGCGCTTTCCCACTTCCAGTTCACTCCTAGCAAAGAGCATCTTCGTAGTTTCAACAGCAACGTAACAAGAGAATCTTAATTAGCAACAAACGTTTTACCTCGTGTACCGTGGATCGTCTGGTTTCAGCACATACACAATTATCCCAAATAGTTTTTTAATTACTTGTTCAGTTATTAGTGGAGACTTCCACGTATACAGGATGTTTCATAAAGATAATACAAAAAATTCTAGAATTGTATTATTAGGTTATTAGATTAATCAAAAGGTTGTGTTGTGTGTACGTTCTTTAAGAGGAAAGAAATCACTTGATTTAGCTAAAATTCCAAACAGTTAATCTTCTATATAATATGCATATATTTTTACTTGCAATTGCTCTTCATCTGCATATTCAATTAATTTCGAATTATTAAATGTTTCATTCATGTTATTAAGATACACCCTTTAATGTCTCTAAACTAATTAGAGTACTGATCAGAGTACTGGAGTTTTTTTCTGTCAAAGAATTTTAAAAAAATTTAAAGGAAAATTTTTACCTCAACCATCGTTAACTTAAAATTCTATCGACCGTTACACGTCTTTTAATACATTGTTTGTTCCAACGATGAATCATTTGTACCCTAACAGTAGTATTGAGCGCTCGTCTTTCTTCATGAAAATTAAAGAAATCATAAAATTTCTTTAGCTCGAACAATTAATTGACATAATACTAAAATACAGAACTGTGTTTATATAAATTGCAAAATTCAGAAGCTCATATTAGCCAACCACTTTCTATCCAATTTACCAATTACTACACCCACAAACTTTCCAATAGATCTCCAAAAATTATCTGCTCGTTGCTCACAAAATCTCCATACGCTTTTTATCTTTTTCAAACACCTTTACGACATAACTTTACGATGGTGGAAACCGAAAAAAAGGGGGAAGAGAACCGGGGAAAGGTGGAAAAATCTCGCGACTTTTAATCTTTCCAACCGCGGTATACGCGATTCCATTAAATGTTGCCGCGATCGATGTTCCAGACGGTGCACATACCGGGGCCCGTTTCTCTATCAGTAATTAAAAGGGTGAGAACAGGATAGAATGGAAAATACGACGAAGAGCCGCGAGCCTGGTGGTGAAATATGAAAGCTGCTTGAGCCGAGGCTTTTTCCACCCGCTTATCTGGAGCTTTACGCGCGTTATTCGATTTTCGCTTGTGTGCATTGTTCCCGGCGTAGCAGCGGAAACAAAGCGTTATCTTTAAGCCGAAACAATGTTCCTCTCTCAATCCGCGCATGAAACAACTGGCTGCAGCCATCTGCTCGAATCGCTATCATCGATCACGTGTGTGATGTATGCCCCGATATCGACATCGAATCCCTTTTTAACACAGACGAATGACTGCCGCTCGATGGAACCGTGGAATTTTTTTTCGAAAGCGAGATCTCGCTACCCGCGACTGTGGTGTTTGCTTGGTCAGCGAACACGGAACCAAGCGTTCGATTTACATCGGCTCTTCTATTGATTCGACACCGCACCGTGACTTTTGCTCCGTTCGAGCCGCTTCTCCTCGCCAATGAGATCCATGAACTTCAGAAAGTTATCGGATCTACGTACATATCGACTGTTTTTCAACTCTTCTGCCAGACCTAGAATCAATAGGTTAGGTGGTTTCGTGCGCGCAAATTCCGTTTGGAAACCATTGCTCTTCTGTAACTTTCGTGTTAATTTTTTAGAAACGCCAGAAATATAAATCCTTTCGAGCTGTTGAGTCTGAACAATTTTAGGAGATTGATGAGAGTGGGCATTGAATGTTTGTAATTTTGGAGGAAAGAGGGCTATTAAGTTGGTTGAACGGTAAGAATTTAAGTGGTCTTTTTAAGGAGTTCCAGTATCTGGTATATGAAACTGGTCGTGGAGATATTTATGAATTTAAATTGTTTATATTTTCTACGAGAAGTTCTTTTTCCCAATTGCAAGCAGACATACTATCAGGAATTATTTCATAGTTTGTTTCTCGAGAATTAAATATTGATCATATACATATAGAATGAAGTGAAGAAGCGAATAAGAAATGAAGTTAATTAGCTTAGCTTCTAAAAGTCTATCCATAATAAAAATTACGTTGCCAACTCGTTGAATGTGTTAACGAGTCATTCAGAGCTCGCTGCTCGTATCACTAGAAAATCATTTGAGAGTATCGTTGCTAAGAAACAAAAGAAAGCTTCCGAAATGCGATTTAACCTGGCAAGTTCCAGCAACTCATTCCCCATTACATGTATACCAGTTCGTTCGCAACAAGCCCTTTAGTAAGAGCACACGGCGGAAACACAAGTAGCAGCAGCAACAGCAGCAGCTTTTCTCCGTCTGGTGCACGTGTACAAAACCTCGATACAAGGGTGCTAAACTCACCACAAGGGGTGTCTTCGTTCTAAAGTTGGAAACTTATCCCCAACTACCAGCTGCGAGTGGCACACTTGGCCTGGAGTAAGAGAGAGAGAAACTTCGTTGCTTTGATCCATATTTTATTTAGTTCGGGGGCAAAAAAAGGGCAGGAAGACCAAAGAAGGGAATGGTAACCGCTGGTCGGTAGACGATAGAGTGTTAGTGGCACCGGCAATGGCCGACAGAGGGGCAGCTTAGGGCGAAGTATAACCGTTCTCACACTTTTACGACGCTCCTGGTTAATTTGCTGTGCAATTGCCACGTCCTCGTACCGCTCTGATCTCGCGGTATCCAATTTTTGCGTTCACGCCTCGAGATTCACCCCTTTTATTCCTCGTATCTTTCATGCGTCCCTGATGTCTCGTAGAAAAAGTGTAAACGGGATGGCGAGGTATTAAAATCGGTCAGTAATGAAAGTTTAGGGGTTTCAAAGACTGAGATAAATAATTCGAGACTTTTTTAAGACGGGGTGAGGAGCCTTAAAGAATGAGTGATAAATGTCTTGAGAATGATTCGAATCATATTAACATTTTTAGCAAATTATTGTCTGGGGTTTGAAACTTGTGTAAATACAAGTATATGGAATATATCTATTTTTAAGCAGATTATGTTTGCTAGAACATATTAAATAGATTATATTTTATACATAATAGATATAATTGATGATTACATATAATTATGTCAAGTAGAGTATCATAAAATGTAGGAGAAAATCGTGTATATTTAAAGTTGTAACAAAAGTTTCATGTATATGCAAGGTGTCTGTTTTAATGTTTTATACAAATATCCTGATCTTATGACCCATCTAGATGACAATGATAGAAATTGATTTAAAGAAGCATACGGTGTATATGTACATGCAGAATACGGGCAGCTTCTGATCTATCAAATTAGTTATTAACAATTAGTATCTTTACATAATGTAAGTTAAGTAAATGTCCTGCGATCTACGTCATTGTCTCTTTGCATATAGCGTTCGTTATTTTACGTCGGCTAAGAAGCACTCGTCGTGTATAAGGAGGGAAAGATTAACAGGGTTGAGCTTAAAATTAAATTTATGCTCCTGCGAGTTTCTGTAATATCCCCGGTGGCTCGTGTATCTCCGCATTTGCGCGACTTTGAGTTATCAAAATAAGTACAGGATAAGGAAGAGGTAACTGCTAATTCTCTTCTCTCCCTACTATTTTTAGCTGGATTTGAAGGAAATAAAGTGGAATTTTATAATTGGATATTTAACAAATCGTTACCTCGAGTATGGTAATGTATGTATACTTTGTTAATTGTAATTTGGAAATATTTAGTTAGCTGTTCAATTATTTTAGTAATAAAATGTATTAAGCCGTGTGTCATTTTATTATGTAAAAGTTTAGATACGTGTAATACCTTATTTGTATCTTATTAGAAATTTCTATTTCCATTGCTTGTGTTATATACCTACTAAAAAACGTTTGTTCACAAATACTATTTCTGTATTCATCATTATAAAAATATTCTCATTTTTTTATAACGAGAACACTCAAACAAACATTTCAAAAAATGTTTTCTATTTCTGTAATTCAAAATTGTTTAATTGTAAAAAGAGAGATATAATTCTTTTCCACCGCGTTCTACCTACAGGGCACTAAAACAATTTTAACAAACATAAAACATTAATTTTTTTTTTGTTCAACAAGCTAATTGCAATGGAAGTAGAACATTTATCTTTCCAGCCCAGTTCACTCAACAGGGATGAGTTTTTGGTTCATAACCTTTTTTTATTAAACTTTTATTAAATTGTCGAAAAATTGTGCATGATATTTGAGTGGGCACATCGTATTTATATATATCGAATACCATTTTTTATACAGGTACTATTTAATTTGAAAATTCCGTTTTCAATTCTTCCACATATATGTGTATTACATATAATGATCGTTCTATTAACATGCTTAAAAAACATGGAGTTTTAACTGAAAGTACTAAGTGAAAATAACTTCAAATATAATCTTCATCGAATTGAGAGATAAAATTCCGGGGAAATTAGAAAAGGGATGGGACGACGAACAGAATTTGCGAAAGTCCCCAGTAGCTCTAACCTTCCATACATTATCATGAAAATAGACGTCTTTATTATCGAAAACCGTCAAGTCACCCAACGGTAAGTCCAAGGATAGAAAAAAGATGAAAGAGATATCGGGGAATCGATTTTTTATCTATCGGTGGAAAGGATGAAATGCCATGGAACGTTGTGCGATCGTTTAAACCCGCTTTTCCAACAAACACGAACATGAAAGCATAATTTTCCTTTCCTTCTCTTTCACCGAGCTGCGCTGCGTTTATTTAGAGAACTCTTTTGTTATTTCTATCGATCGCCATGTTTGCGAGAAATTCCAGCGTTATTTGCGCAGCAATAATTCTTGTAAAATTTCCAGTCACAAGTACCATGGCGAATCTGGCGAGTAGCTGTGTAACGAAAGGCGAAGTCCATGTTAATTGGATTTAACAGTTATAGTTAGATGCAATCTTGCTCGTAATTTATTAGTAAAATTGTATCAGAAAGCTACGCGAGTTCACGTGATAATTTTAACAATAGGGAAGTGCCTCTATATTTTGTGATTATCCCACATATCGACTTTTAAAAACGAATATAATAGAGCAAAATATATTCTATATTCTATACGACGAATACGTTGCTTTTTCAAATATTTAGAAATAGTTCAAAATTATACTTTCATAAATGTAACAAAGATTTATTTTCGTAGTAGCGCTAGTGGCAATATTGAAATTTAAAATAACAGGGATATTTCCATTGAAAACGTGCAAACTCATGAATTAATCAGTCTTACAGGAAGTAGGACAATTCTTGAAAACCTTTCCTTCAACTTCGATCGAGATATTTTGCGAATGTCATTTCGAGGCATTTGAATTCAATTTTCCAATATTTTCCAATATTTACCGTGAAATAATATTACGGCTTTATGTTTCCATATTTATAGTATTGACCAATGGGTAATGTTATCTATATCGCACATAGCATTGAAGATAATTTTCTCAAGCTGGTATCGGTTTTCGATAAATTCGAGAGATTTGCTTCGAATACGGATGATGATGAGATATTGAGCGTCTTTGAAAGTAACGGTTTGATAATGCATTCAAGAAATACCTCTTTTGTCGAGGAATCGGAAAATTTATAGATTTGTACAGATATTCGATGCAAATATTTGACTGTCAGCTTACGCTACCTACGTAAATTTCATCATTCCATAAAATATTTTAAATTCAACTTAGGATAATAATGAAACTACTCGATTATCTATACTGCATCTAAACTTTAGTATTTGTTCAAACTAGATATTTAAATCAAATCTTAATATTTAAACTGTTATAATGAAACGATTAATATCATTTTAATACTTTAATGCAAATATTGAAACGATTAATTAAAAAGAAACTGAAATATTATACAAAGATATTTTTATGAATTAAGTTTGAAGATATTTAGTATAAGCCTCATTAATTTCACCGTAATTCCACTGTCAATAGCTTGACCTCGTATATAATTTTTCCTCTCTCTGTGCTGAACATGGACAGATGACAATATGTTGCGCATGAAAAACGACTCGTAAAAATTGCAGCCCGATCGATTCCTTCTGGTTAATAAATGTGAGGAGAAGTAGTTCACGTGCCAAATTTTGAACTGTCTTTACAGTAAGGTGCTTTCAGAAAATATTAAAATAGTATATTTTCCGGTGCTTCTCCAGACTTTCCTTCAATATCTCTATTTTAATACAATTTATTAAATTTCCACAGAAAGATTCAAATATTTTAATAAAATATGATCGTTAACTCAATCGCTTCTTCCACTTTTAATTTCATAGAGAAAAGAAAATTAAATTTAATCACGGTACAATTCTCCTTATTAGAAAGAATATTTTATTTTCCCGTGATACTTTCGTCGTTCTCTTTCTCTTAATTGAACCTTGTTAATGATCAAATTATTTCCGCTGCCTTTTATTCCACCACGAAACAAAGCTAAATTAACAATTAACGTCGACAGTACAATGATACACTGATATTTCATTAATTTTTTTCAACAATGGGCTAAAGTAAGGTTATTTAAGGCCAGAGTCACGCGAGCAACGTCCGTCTGGTATGACCCCAGTCTAAGTCACATGGAAGATACTTAAGTCAATTTAACAATGATTAAATTTGTCTTGTAAATTATTTTTTTTATTTTCTTAATTATTTTATTAGTTTTTATAAGATACCTTCTTGCTGACTGAAATAATCTTACCATAATATTGTTCGAATTATTTTCTTGTCTTTGATATTTTCTCTTGATGGACTTTAGACTGCACGATATTTTCTCATTCTTCCGTTACCATATTAGAAACCAATGACGTCTTACGATTTAATCGAATTTGATTATTCTGCGTAAAGTTGAAGATTAAATTTTAAGATGTTGAAGCTCAGACGTTTCAAACAACCTTACCTTGCTGTATTTGCTTTGTTCGCTGGTTACCCTTGATATTGTAATGACTAGGCATTACAAGGGAATGGTCGCCGCCATAATACGGGGACGTTGGTGTTACTACGAGGATTTCCATAAATTTCGTACTTCATCCTTTTCCTTTTTAATTCCTCCTGAATTTTTATCCAGGATGTCACGGTAGCGATGCCTGAATTAGTTAAAGAGCCTATCGGAAAAGTGGCGACAGACCGGAACGAAGGAACTCGGGTAAAATATACCTTTGGGTATATAAAGCTGTATTAGTAGCTTCCACATACAAGTTCGCGGCGCCGCTGCTCCGGGATTTTTGATCCTCCGGGAATTTACATGTAGTCGCGAACCATTCGTCGAGACAAAGTGAATAAACAATGCAGCGAAATTATCTTCAGCAGTTCGCGATTCTGATTACGTTGATTAATATTGGGGAACGCGGACCAATTATGGGAACTGCACCAACTATCCCACTGTTTTCTCTTCTGGTTTCAAACGGGAGTGCAAGATTCCATTTCAACTAGTTTCTAATTGTCGAATTAACATTCTTTTCTAATTAACTGATTCCTTAATTATTATTTAGCCTTCAATGGGTGCAAGTTTTAAGAAGATTTGTCGTAGTTTTATCACCGATTTACGATTTACTTTTGTTCCACAATTGTTAAATTAACATTGTTACGTCGCTAATAACTCAAATAAACAATTAAATAGAAAAGAACATTGTGTTTTAATTGTATATCTTCTTAATTACTATCTAATTTTTGTTAAGTGCAAGCTTTGAAAAGATTGATAGAGTGGAGAAGAAACGGCCAATTGAAAGCCCAATATGCTTTGTTGAATATGAATTAATATGTTCAAAAAAAAGTGAAATAAAATTTCGATCGTGACACAAACATTTTTTAATAGAATATTTCACCTCTTTCCATTTCCATCCATTTTTCTCTCTTTTTTTTTACTGTTGTCACACACAAACGAAGATATTGTATCAAAGGTATGGTGAAATTCGTAGGAGAAAAATGTAATAGCAGTTTAACGGGATACGTCAATTTTTCAATTGCATCATCGTTCTTCGACGCGTCGTTCTGTTTTCCCCCATTTCTTTTTTTGTTTGAAATACCTTTTTTCATCGTTTCATACCGTTGATAGATAGATCTAGCTAGGTTCGCCTCTCGATACGAATTCGCCAGTAAAGACAAATCGATTTTGGTCCCGCGTGACTCATGGTTTTACAATAAATATACGCCACGATGGTTGTCGACAGCTGCTCTTATGTCATTATATTCCTTTTTTGATAAAGTCGCTCCGAACGACTTGCTGTTTTCATCTACTGCATAAAATCTAGGATGAAAAATATATTTTCATCTTTTCTTTCATGACATAGACAAAGGATACGGTGGACAGGATAAATGAGAAATTTCATAGAACCAATACCATAAATTTACGTGGATATATATGAGTACAGAAATTTTAAATAAAGAGAAAAAATGTGAAATATCAAAGAATTTATAATTACCATTGCTGTGTATTTTAATATTATAATAGGCTTCACTCGCCTGTTTTAAGGATCTATTGATAAGTTTCTTTGAAGCACACAACACATAATTTACTAAAAAGCTAATGAAATTAGTTATCTCTTTTATTGTTGTGTTGTGTTCACCTGAGCTCCATTATAATTTAGAAGACAATTGTAATTTCAAAGTACATATTCAATAAATAGGGAACAAAAGCTGCTGGAAAGTAGATTTTAATCTCAGACACTTTGTTTATTTTCGAATATATTTGATGATAATCAATGAAAGAAAAACGTAAAAATAATTCCTTCAGTAAAAAATTATAGAAAATTCTACACATTTAAAATTGGAGTTTTTATTGTCAGTAAAGAATTAATGCGTTTTTATGCAACAAGGTCTTGCTTCCTGTGGCAACAGTAACATATTATATTATTGTTAATCAGTAATGATTAACGATTAATCATTGAATGCAATTTAGTTTAACTTATGTGTAATATTACTAGTTAATATGCATACTGTTACGAATGTGCAAGAATTGGGAGACAAAAACAAATTAATTACAAACTAATTTATGAATCTAATAATTATGAGTAAATAGAATTAATACTGAATTAATATGATTTTGTAATATTATCTCAATTTTATGAAAACAAAATGTTTAGTCTTATTAGATATTTCTACACTCATTTCTACGCTTGAAAGTTCAATTTTATGCATAGAAGTAGCAGAAAGTCGAAGTAGAAACAGACTTTTTAAACTTTAAAGTGCTTTTTATTTTATCCAGTTTACTAAATTTCGCTAATACCGCTTTGTTCGCAAGAAGTTGAAATGCCAGATTACAGAGACTCGAGATTCTGTAAAAGTATGTCAAACTTGTTAAGATCAAGAGTTATGGAGTTCAAAATTCGTATGTTCAAGAAAATGTTTCTTTCCTAAGTGTTAAGTTCTCTATTTAGTATGTTCTTTGAGGGTCTATATTTGTATATAATAATATGAGGATATTGTCACTATTTCTTCCAGGTTTCCTATACTTTCTATGTATTTCCATAAGCTTATTTAAACTTGTACGCAAGTGCGTAACGTTAGCAAATTGAAAGCTTAGTTTTTTTAGTTGTTCCTTAATACCTAATTTACATTATCAATTTATTAATATAGAAAAAGAAATTCCATAATAGATACATCAAATTTAATGCAATCTTTTATTACAAAATAATTTTCTAATAAAAATGTTATCTGTCAAAAAAATGAATGAATATCGAAATAACTTTATTTATTAGATATCTTGCAAAATGTATGTACCTTGTAATTTATAACTGTGAAACTGTTTATGAAAAGTACCTTGAATTATAAATGGAATAAAACAAATCATTCTCCATTATACAATTTTCAATGAATTTATCAATGAATTTCATTATGACTGTTTTACAATTCGACTGACAAGCATTCTTTATAGCCAAACAATCCATCTGCTTTATAACAATGTTCAATTTCAAACTTTCCGAAATTAATAAATTTCTAACGGGATTTATTCAGATTTATTTTAGCTTTCAAAAATGCTTTTGGATGAAAATATTTTACTATAAAAGCATTGAAACATTATAACAAATTATTACAACATAAATTTGCTTAAATGAATTCACTTTTTGTTAAATTATTACATTTCTTAATTACTACATCCTCACAATCATAATAACATTCACTCGATTACTTTTCAGCATTAAATTTACGTGGCTATCACTAATCGAATATATACACGAATTACTAATTAGTAATTAGTACAAACCGTAGCTATTACCTTTTCTCAAATATTTTTCTGAATGATCATCTTTTCAATTGCCCTGTTTCTAATTTGGATATATACGTCTTGTCTTCGGAAATGCCGTTGTTCGTTCTTGATTCATCGCGTTTGTTACGCACATTAATCGAACAACAGTTAGTCGAGTGTCACTTGTTTCCCTTGCCTAGGTAGACTAGTCCCGCAAAGTTTACTTTGAGTAGATCAGTTGTGTTCAAAGCGAAACCATGCCATAGAAAACCACGACAGGTGTGTAAATTCCGCCTGTTCACATTAGATTTTACATGCAGTTTATATCGCGTTTAAAATTTTAACTGAAATCTACTTCAAGCTTTTTGGCGATAACAACACGAATATTACGTTATATAAATGCAGTATAATTGCAAATGCAGCTCGCGGACAATAACTTCCAATTTATTATCATTATGATGATAAGCATGCACCAATCAGCAACTCATTTTGATAACCCACGCGAATAAAATTCGATTTAACTGCACAAGGTCAAACGACATTTGAATTAGATTTTTGAATTTAGTGGATTATTCCTACCTCAATGGTACTGATGGAATAAATAAGAAAAACCCCTTTCAGCGTATGCATGCAACGTAATAAACATTCAACGTGTCCAAATAATGTAAGGTCAAGCCCGTGCATGAAAGGAACAAAAACACTCTTAATTCTCAGAAATAACAAGAACCTCTCCTGCGGTATGTTGGAAAATCCGTCCGCATTTCGTTTGTCAAAATACCCGAGTGTCCCTGGTGCACGTCGTTTTCTTTGCATCAGCATCGAAATGAAGTACCGCGGAGCGTACGAGTAAGAATGACACGTTGGTCCAGAATGACCGGTAACATTTTACTCTAAACACCGGGCAATAAGCCGTAAAGTAAATTTCACGGTACTGAATAGATTGGACGGTCCGCGTAAGCCAGCCAATCCCTGCACATGATGTACATATCCGGGACCGATGAAAAGCCAGAAGCTGTTTCCCGATTGCGTATAACATCAGTCACAGCCGAGATTGCTCCATTAATCGTTGCCTAGCCAGCCGTGATATTATCGTTTCATGATGAGACCACGTCCTAAATAAACGCCAACACGATAGAATAAGCCTGATCGCACGTAGGTGGAAAGCTTGGTGTCTACTTGGGCAACGTGAAAACGGGCCAGAAATGAGAAGATGACGATGACGATGAGAAAGGAAGGCAATAAGTTACGTAGAAGAAAATCTTCCAAAATTGAATATTTACAGTTTGAAGCTACGTTAAGCTGTGCTATGCCAAGTTTAAAGATATTTCCTCCAGTATATATATACACAGAAACGTCTCCACTAAAAGCGAAGTTAATAGCATAACTAAACTAATAGCAGTGTTGTGCTAGCTGCGAAAGCGGTTTCGTACACGGGGTAAGTGACCTTTAATTTGTGGAACGTATCGTCTTTCATACAGTAAGCTTTGCAAACTAAAGGTTAAAATATCTACTAAACTAATGGTACCTTTCGATATAAGGAGGTCAGTAATTTTTTATAGGGAATATTGAGCTGCATCGATCATTGTATTAAAAAATATATGATTCTATTTAAAAAAGTGAAGTTGATCTTCACATGACGTTTACGCGTCCACCGACTGAAAAACCAATAACATTAACACATGCACCTTTTGAAACCACCCAACTTTTATCTGAAACATTGTCCTATATATAACAACTAATAGTATCGAACATATTTCAACTTAAACTCTTAGCTGATCCACCCTATATATGTATCAAAGCAAATATTTTTAAATTCAACGTAGCACGGCTTATCTCAGCTTTTCGATGGATCTTCAGCTTAGCTCTAAGAAATATATCTAGCAATCGTTTCACGTTACATATGACGTAAACGGTATCGGCAAATTCTAAAATTCGCATATTTTGTAACATTTCCACCCATAACAAAGTAAGAGGCGTAGCAATACAACACATAAATCAACACAAAGAATGACTCGTTCTTTAGTCAGCTAAGATATTATCGTTCCATGATAAGACCACGTCCTAAATAAACGCCTGATATGTGGGTGGGAAACTTGGCGCGCGCTTGGATCACGTGAAAACAGGATAGAAAAGAAGAAAGAAGAAGGGTAGAGGAAGAAATATAGTTCGTACTCGAATTCCAACAATGAAAGCTTTCTTAAGAGTATGGCTTCAGGAGAATACCAGCACGACTCGCTGTGACCAATAGAATTCAGTTACCCAAGTTCGGGCGTAGCTGCGAAATTTGAAAGCGGTGCGCACAAAGGAGCCTTGAAAAATACGGCCACCGGCGTGCTTACACCGTGGTGAACGCGAACATCATTGTTTCGTTCTCCGTTCTTCTCATCGCGCCGTTTCTCGAATTTCTCGAATTTCAATGGAACCTTTGACGAACAACCCTGCTCGCTTTCCAGGGGATTCTAACTGGCGCCGAGAGAATACCGATCTGCGAATTCGTTAACTTATCATCGGGAAACCGTCGTTCGTTGATTATTTACGGGAGAAAGAAAGAGAGGGATGGAAAGGGAGAAAGAGAGAAAAGGAGGGAGGGAGAGAAATGGGGGAGAGGAAACTTCGAATAACTTCCGATCTCTATGGTGCAAGTCCGTAAATTGAATTTTTGGTGTACCGTCCCCAGCAGCGAGGTAAAATCACTCGAAGGTTTC
Source organism: Bombus vosnesenskii (assembly GCF_011952255.1). Lineage (NCBI taxonomy): Eukaryota > Metazoa > Arthropoda > Insecta > Hymenoptera > Apidae > Bombus > Bombus vosnesenskii. The sequence continues at coordinate 2,996,151 of NW_022882923.1, forward strand.
CTAGAATCGCGGATTATTCGCGACAGTAACTATTTCCTAAGAAGTATTTGGTCTGAAGACGTTGGCAATTTAATGGTATTATGAATAGTTATAGTTTTGAGGTATGAAATGGAATTTGTTTAGCAAGGTTTAATTGTTTAAACTGTCAGTTCTAGTTTAATAATTACTTTAGTTTCTTGTTCGAGGGTTTCATTCTGGGATATGTATTGTAGTATGCTGGAGTACTGAATTCCACAGTTATTCTTGTTTTACCTATTTTTAAGAGATTTAGGGGCTTTTTATTATTTCTGCTTTCTGGTTACTACCTGGGATGAAAACAGTTATCCCATGGCAGATCTAAAATGATTATTCGAAGTTGATTATGTTGACGAAATTATTTCTTTCGACCATTTGAACTCTATTTTTATTTCTCTTCGTGGCTCGGTTATCTACTTTAATGCATAGTGTTAGTAGATTTAGGTATGGTATCACAGAGTTGGTATTAATTAGTATCGTCTTCTATTGTATCGTGACTTCTAACGTCATCTTTACATTTTAGCAACTAGAAGTTTTGTAAATAGTATTGATATAAACTAATGAAGTCAATATCGAGTCAATATATTCTGTTTGTCATCTCACGAACACGAGAGTATTTATGGAAAGACTTGATACCTACGTTTTCTTTAAAGTCGTAAAGAGCACATTAGAATTGTACAAATTGTGTGATCTTTTGATAGCGACATATTGGGGAACGTTTTGCCGGCACAAACAATTGTTTTCAACTTCCATTGAAGAGCTCCTGGTCTATGTTTGCGAAACCCGTGTTCGTGGTTAATCCGAACAGAGCTCAATCCATAAAAACGTACCTGGTACGTCATGCATCCATTGTGTGGAATTTGCAAGCGAACTTTCGAAATTGTACATACGAGTATCGATATACACGAGTTTGACAAGTGAAATGTATTGACAACGTATCAACTTCCGCTCGGAAATGTAATAGCGAAGTACCGCCATTCGTAGAGCCGAATTTGGGAAAATAGTTTTTTCTTTCTTTTTTACTTTCACGGTGTTCCGTTTAGTTTTTCACTATCTTTGCTTTGTCGTGTGTAACATAGTTGATTTAAATAATTAAATAATATTAAATGTACCACGAGACAAAATAAAATACATTTTAAAATATTTTCAATTTTGACATATGAAATTACTTTTATTAAAACTACATGTTTATTATGGAAATTAAATAGGAAATGAATTTTGGTAACATTATTGATCGTCAACGTATCAAATTTTGGAACTGCTTTTTTGCAGTAGATAAGAAACGTAATTGTATTCTTCCTCCGTAATTTTCATATAAGATAGAATTCTTTTTTGATGAAAATAAGCTATTCTAACTATATAATACTATACACAAATTTAACTCATAGCTTCACTTTAACATATGGAACTAAATATAACAAAAATTATGTTTCAAGTTTCATCTTAATAATTTCTTTAATGAACACTGTACACAATGAAAATTTATGAAAAGTATAAACTGTTATAGTAATTCAGGAAGTTGTTGAGTACGTAAAAATAATATACATTTTTTCGTCGTTAATACTTCAAGATAATGGATTCCTGAGACAAAGATGAGAGATAACGCAGGACAGTAAAGTTTGCTAATTGGCAACACCTGAATGCAAGTGATTATGGGGAAAGTTTTTCCATTGTGTACTTATAATCTTGTCCTTATTGATTTAAATACAGCTTCGTAAAATACGAATTGCTCTTTAAAGTCGGACTTTCTTCGGAGTAATATGAACTTTATCTTCTCGAATTTCGAGCGAAGAAAACTTCTTCGCTGCTTCAAAGTTTACATTACGCTCGTACCCTTTGTTTCCCGAGCTTTCATTTTTAGCTATTAGCAATTCGCGTTGCCGGTGAAATTATTGACGTACCGTGATATACTGAGTTTCGAGTGAAACATTTATTTTTAAATAACTTACAATTCTATCGGCGAATGGAAAGATCGAACAGTTACTAAGAATGCATTTCCTCGAACTGTGAAATAAACTCCAAAGTGGGATAATAAGAAATCGATGATCGCTTTGATGTTTGCAATCTTTACAGGAACTCCGCTCAATTAAAAATCGATTCAGATAAAATTGTCAACTTGTTTGTTATTTACTTAAATTACTTGTCAATTATTTGAAATACATGAAACGAGCAAAAAGTGAATTTTTTTCTTTTTTTTTGTTACGAAATCACTTATATCTGAAAGAGTACATCTTCTCATAGTTTGTCAGAGTTAAATGTTTTGTAAGCTTGTTCCATACGCAGCAGAAATAATAAAATAATTTTGCATTTGACTATAGTTGATTAGGTTTAGGAAGAAATTAATTGAATTAACAGATACTTGTATTAATAAAACCCTGTAGGAAATTGCCATAATTAAAGAGAAAAATGCTTGTTATTATATCCTGAAATTGTTTTAGTTCTGTAAGATGCAACGTTAAAGAATTTTTCGATTTGACGTTTCGCTGAATTTGAGAAAATTAACTTCAGCTGTTCGTGACAGCAAAGAATAAATAAAATCTTTGACCAAATGGAATTGGGAAAATGGAACTTTGTTATTTCGAATTTTACGCAAAACGACTCCATTTACAAGGAAAGAATATATACACATGCAGATATACTACATCAAACCTTCCCTAAAACAATGGAGTTTTTGTATACAGAAATTTGTCAAACAACACACAGTTTAGAAATTACTTAAGCGTGCAAGTTAGATGGTTCACTTTGTATATAATAAATTTATTTCCTACAAGTACCTAATGAAATCTTTATCATGTTTCATAAACAACTATGTTAATTATGATTATTTATGATTATTAATTATGATTTTTTTTTAATTTTACAGTTATTACAAGCTTTGGAATCTTTATAAAAAAATAAAAGATTTTATTTATTTAAATATTATAAAGGTATTAATGATGATATTTTATTCTAATAAATACACTAATCCTTAAACACTATCATAACTCAGAAAAAACATCTGTTTTAAAATAGTCAAGCAATAAAATCAAATGAGACTGGGATAGGATGTCTTATTATTATTCAATACAAAATGGTGCATAGTACAATTATTGTTTCCCGCGATTACAAGTAATATTACGATGATAATGTGAAAGGAAAATTCATACGGTTTGAAATTTCACCCTACGATAGCCTATAAGAGCCAAAGTATGTAGGTACACGTACCAATTACTATAGAGCGATTTATTAAGTCATTACAAAATGATCAAATATCTTGCCCTTATAAAGGAATATTATTTGAAGCATTACATAAACCCTACACTGCAAAAAGTATCACGCGAGGTGCTTAACGTGATACTTTGATAAACCTTTCGCGTGTGAAGTAATAAAGATATCAGAACGAAGATAACCGAGAAATGTATGTATATAGATGAGTCTGAGCAAGTTCAATTGCGTGTTGCAAGTACATCGTTATGTCTACTGAAAAAATGATACCGCAAGAAGTTAGTTGTTACTGTGCCATGCAATATTCCTATTTACCAGTTTTTCCTATTTTCGCGGAGAAAAGAGCTACAGTCTGTCTAAGTTACGAGAATTGCTGCATGCAGTTGTCCTCGCGGAATATCGTTAAACTTTCGACCGTAGGTTGTCACAATTTCCAACTTTAAATTATCATTTTAACGCCTCGAATATCCGGCGAAAGGAAGCGCAGCGAAACCACTTTTTGTTGGATTTTAATAACCATAGTTTTTGTGTAGGATAATTCACGAAAATAAAACATGAGATTATTATGATAAAGATAAATGCAACTAAAAGGGAAAATTTACAAAAAAAAAGATCGTTTGTTAACATAGATGTCAATTATTAATCATAATCGGCGACTAACCGTAACTTTAATGTTTTACTTTGATTTTTCTTCACATCTGCACATGTTCAATCATCTACCATTACTTCTTTGTTCATATAATTCGCAGTTGAGACTGTTGCAAAGTTATAATATAAAAATAAATGCTGAAATCGTAGGTTTCGTTAAAGATATTTAGTAAAGTAGACTTGTTAATAATTTCCATTCTTTATAATTTTTCGAAAGATCCTATAATCACTATCTAAAATCATAGTTTACCAATTACAGTTCAATTAAAAGCGTAGTCATTACAATAATTCAGAATTGATATCTAATATATTCTATTAATAGTACACAGCACAATCTTCATTAATATAATTAAATCTAATTATTGTAACATAGCTTACACAACTTCACTCAGTACGTCAGCCTTTTGCTATAATTGTTCATCCACTTTCAAAACCACACTTAACATACCAACTAGTACTCGTTCATTAGCATTCCCCTGGCATAGACCTAATTTAACGTTCCTATAATAGTTTCGCTGACCAAGAGCAATTGCGTGTAAATAGCTTGATCAGTTGTTTTAACAAACCATAGACTCGACTGATTATTATTACTTATTTGCTTCGTTGATAGTCTGAAATGATTATTATGACTATTGTAATTGTGATATTCGTAAATTTTTTATTCATGGTTCTGAGCTTTCATTGAAAATATTGGTCTGCTTCATTAGAGACTCTTCATCGAGATAAGGATTCATTTAAATCGTCAAAGGAATTTCGATTGAAAATCTTCGGTAGAGATAAGAAAAATGAGAAAAAGCTCCGACCCATCGGAAACATTCCTTTATCCTCAAGAGCACCTAATTTACCGTTATGATTAATCGTGATCCGATCTTTAACGTTCCTGTTCCATTGTGCCTTTTTCAGGACGGCAATCGAGGAATCTGGAAATATTGGGGCAAATATCGGGTCACCATCACGGCACGCAGTATGCATCGATATCGGACAATTACAAGAACAGTAAGTAATTACTAGAAAATTGTTTAATAATTCATAAAGATTTAGAAAAAAATGAGATGCGATAATTCGACTGGTATCGGATCTTTTATTTTTACAATTACTGGAAACATGCGAGTGTTTTTGATAATCTTAGTGTTTTTCTTTTGTCGAGACAGAAACGCAATAAGTAAAAAAAAAAGTAGTAGAAATTTTCATATGAGAGATCATTTCTTCAAACTGAAATCATTCACTTAACTCTAATATTTCGAATACATTAGAAATCGTGCAAAATCGCAGCGACACTCTTTAAAAACTCAATATTCCTGTTTAAACAAGCAACAAACATACATGATTTTAGGAGAATGAAAAACAGAGTTTTCGGGTATAGAATTGAAGCTGGTAGTGGTCATTCAGCGCCGACTATAATCCAGCTTGAAATCAGTAGCCGAGAGCCGCGAAATCTCGTGGGATTAGCGTGATAGAGATCGCGTTCTCTCTGTCCGTTTCTCTAATTTTCCATCTCTGTTTCTAGTCGGATGTTGAAAATCAGCCGTTGAGCTTGGTGAACGTTCGCGAGGACGGTAACATTATTGTTGTTGCTGTTGTTCTTTCTGTTAAAAGCCGAAATAAAGTAGGAAACTGCCGTGTTTTCGCATTGCGTTAACGACCGCGTTGCTACACGAGACTAGTCCTAGTGAAATGGACCGTTTCACATGGTATTTTTTTGCCTCGCGAATCTCGATTGTAAAATAACATTTCCCGTGTTAGTTCTTTCCTATCCACGACTTCGGTCTTCCCTCCGCTACGGAATTACCTATGTAGTTTGCAAGAGTTTTCGTTTCCCGTGTTTCGGGACGACTGTTTCTAATTGCTTTGCTAGACGCAATCCCGGTGAAAAGTACCGTTTGATGACCGAGGTTTCGAGGCTCTAGCCAGTGAAATTTAAACGAAGAAGATTAAAATGATTATTGGCAGACTAGTTGTTAGGATTTGGGACAAAATTGTCGCGTCAAATATGCTTTTTATATATTCTTGCGAGACGGGGAAAGCAACTTGTAAGCATTTGGAATGTTTGAAAATCTTGCAAATACTCGAATGCTTTAATTTTACTTCCGCTATTGTTATTATGTAACATAGAAAAGTATAATTGCGATACTAATACTATTCTAAATGCGATAGTTTTAATAAATTGTTGTTTTCCGTAAAATAGAGTTCTGAATTTATTATCTTTAAGTGAAGTCATAAAAATGTATCGTAACAGTAAGCAACTTCATAATTATGAAATTAAAAGGATGTTAGCTTTGGAATATGATATTCCTGCTCAATTCCGAAAGTTTCGATTTGCATTAATATGATTTCCACTTTGCTAATATACAGGATTAATTTCTCGGAAACATTCATCTAATTTAAATATCCTATTTTTATATTTTTAAAAAGGTTCATCCCTTTTTTTGGATAACTTAAATTATTCTGAAGAATTTGCGAAGTATTAAAATATAGTATTATATTATAATACTTGTGAATGTAATTTATATACTATAAACTATAAATAATCAATATATATACTTGGCTATACACGCGTAATAAGTACACAATGGAACCTATAAACAGTAATATTAAATTATTCCTGGTAATTGGAGATTCTAGCGTTACCTGTTGCTCGTCATCGAACTTTTTATGTAATTCTCTCCGTAAACAGTAATATCGTATTTCCTACACTTCGATACTAAACCCCATGTTCAATAAATTCAATCTTTAGTTATAAATCCAGGTTATACAAACCTGGTAATTAAATTGACAATATAACTCTATACTCGCGTTAGAAAAGTCGTAGCAATCGAAATTCCTACGAGAAAATTCAATTTCTTAACATTTTATAAATTGCTATCAATTATCGGTTCCTGTAATTTCATTGTTGATGTATTGACTCGAGTAATGTATTATCGAGTGTGCAAGCGTCATTATAAAGTTTATGATTTATAAACAGTATTTTTTTATGGCCAGATAAGATAGAAAACCTTAACGTGTTAGGCTTGTGCAAATATTTGTGCGCATTGTGCAAAGAGCTGCGGGAATTACCCGAAATCCCAATATCCTGTAATATAGGTCAGAATTTATTGCGGTTAAATCCCGTAATCAAGGCCTATAATTTGCACGCACGCCGAAAATTTTAATTTACGCGTTGAGTTCGTTCCCGTTTTGTATGTATAAACTGCTTTCGCAGAATAATCGACAATTCCATTGCGTACGTATTCGCAATTTTCGTTATCGAAGGTATTCATTTGTAACATATTTCTCAATTTTTTTCATTAATTTGAACGTTTATTAAAGTCAGCTAAATTATGCCATAGAAGCATATATCACAATTTTCAATTTATTTCAAATAATAAGATTACTATACATATGTATATTAATTTGAAAAACTAACAGACGAACCTTTACGTTTTCTTTTTTCGGGCAACTAAATTACCATCGTTCTAAACCATATTACTATTATTGTTGCTCGATCTCACCCCGCAGGAATTAAAAACGAACTGAAAATTAACACGAGACTCGAATGCAGACGACATTATCAATCTGTTAAATTTACTGCTGAAAGAAAGGTAATAGAGAGGAATACCTTTGTGTCTCAGATATCGACAAACAAAGGATCATGCAGCTAATTGCAAATATCCAAAAAATGTATCAATACCGGTTATATCATAGATAACGAATAACAAGGGTGGAGGAGGAATTTCGTTCGGCTTACATGTCACGAATGATATACTTTTCCTTCGATATCAAGGATTGTCGTCGTGGTACGAGAGTATTTCATCCAATTTTTCTGCGATTATCGATGGATGACTACCACGAGGATGTTTACGACGGGATATTGAAATGAACGTTGCCTTTCATACCTTATCGGATATATCGCGATACATCTGGAATTTTGATACGGTTGTGCAGCCTGCTGATTCGATAGTAGTCTGTTACAAAAACTGTGTAACTGATATTTTAAACAAATTCTGTTTCTGTTCAGGAAGGAATCATGATTGTGATAGAAGCAATTTGATTTTTATAGTTTTCTTTAATTGACTGCTTACAGTACTATAAACCATTGTAACTGGCTATCAAAGGCTCAATTAAAATTGCTAGTAAAGTTTTAACATTTTCACAGGTGATCGATTACATTCAGTACAGTACATCATTGTAGATACAAGTCACTATAAATAAATACAGTGATTCTTTATCATTACCATTAATCTTTTATACTTTACTAGCTCTGATCTCTGGTCGCTGCTACGTACATCGACATTTACAATATAAACATTGTTTCTTGTAATATTTTTACATCTTGATAAAAACTGAAAGAGACAGAGAGAGAGAGTACTACATAAATAAATTTACAAACATTTATAATTTTCCTCTTTTTGAAAAAGAGGAGCCTTAAGTTCCGAAGCTTTCAGTAGAAAACATGCTGATTGATCGTATTATAGAAATTTCCGGAATAAATACAATTTTAGATTTTTCAAATTTTAATATCTCTGTATTTTATGTTACCATTTGGTTGAATATTTCTACAAAAGCTGAGTCGGTGCAATTGCGAGCGCTAGTTTTAAAGAAATTTCGTCTATGTTTATCTAATTCCGCGTGACTTGTACCAACTTCATACTTTAAAATGATGAGGTAGAATACAGGAGACTGTATTCAGGAAAGGGAACAAAAAAGGTGATTTTCCTTCTCGACAATGCACGGCGTCCTGTCACAAAGGTTACAAAGGGAGCAATTTTTAATCTTGGTTAGGAAGTCTTGCCACACCCGCCGTATTCTCTGGAGTTGACTTCAAATAATTTTTACTTATTCCGTCCTTTCCAACGTCACTTACATGTATAACACGTATTTTAGAACGTATTTTAAACTTTCACATGGATATTGCGTAGATGAAATTTTTACTAAAATTCTTCAAGTTATCCTTTAGGAAGTAAAAATTAATATTAAAGTGTGATCTAGTGAGAGAATTTTATTACAATCCTGCATGAAATAGCTCAAAGTGACTTTTGTGTTACATAATCTGTCACAAAGCATTGTTCCTCTTTCTCTTTCTTAAAAAATGCAATTGGATTAAATCTATATAATTTATCCTATACTAATTCTGGAAATGACAGAAATATCGGGTCTTGCTTTCAGGGAGAGAGAAAGAGAGAGAGGGAGAGTTTCAGCACTCGTTATCCACAAAACTATCTTTCGTGATTGATAAACATAGAACGAAGTACGATATTGTTCAAAGAATACCATGCATCACCGTAATAGGACAGTGAATGTGTTAAAAAAATGTTTCCATTACAATTTTCATTGCAATTTTCCCTCTACCTGTACCATAATTCTTTCTTTCATTTCATCCCTTATGCCAAGGATCCTATGTTCAAATACCGGCGGAAATATTCGGAAATGTCCCGGGGCCCGTCAGTAATCGTTACGAATTCGAAGAAAGAACCGCAGTTTGAAACAAACAGCGCCGTCAATCATAGTTCCCTACGAAGGCGTGCTCATTTTTCTTCGATTCCTTCTTCCTTTTCCTCGAGAAGAAAAGTTCCTCTGGTTCGTTCCTCCATGCTCCATTATTCCGGCCGCATTTTCCTCCGTCCCTTGCTGGTACGCGGCAAAGGGAACATCTTTCTTTCGTTCTTTCTATTTCCAGGTTTTTCCCGTCGTGAAGCAGCAACGACTAATCAACGGCATTGCTGCACGAGAAATCCCACGATATGACCAATTTCGTTGCTTGGGAGCGTAGAGGGGTTCATATATTCCGTGTTAAGCCGACATTTTCTACCCTCCTGCTTTTCTGATAATGGGCTCTGGCTTGATTCCGCTCTGAATTCCGCGGATACCATTGCTCCACTGCTAGTTACCCGCGACCTCGAACCTCTCACGATTGCCAACACTCCCCGTACGTTTAATGATTTTATTACGACCTCATGTTGTGGAATCCCCTCGCACGATCCGCTGTATGATAATTGAATTGTTACGTCAGCTTCTTCCAACCTTATTCCTTAACACGCTGTGTTATTGAGACGTGCACTGGCTTGTAGAGGTATTGGAGTACACGCCATAGAAAATTTTTATGAATATGCTATGTGGAAAATGTTGTGGAAATCTTTGTTTGAAGAGCAATATTTTTTTCTAAATTCAATGTCTGGCATCGATAGTCTGGTAAATATTGTTTCTAATTGAATACTAACCTTCGCTGGTTTATATATATAATATATATAATATATAATATATCAAAATATTTATGTATATAGATTTTAATCTTCTTTCCTTTTCCTCCCTATTTAACATTTAACAAATGGTTGCATACAAAGCAGAAAGTATTGATAGGTACTGCTCTCAAACGGCGAAAATTGAAACGCAGTTATTTGCAAATTAGTGTGTGTCGTACTGGTAAGCAGTGAAAAATATTTATCACGAAGAACAAAGGATCTTGTTTCAGGCGTTGATAATAAAAGGTCAAATATTATAATTAAATTGCAAAAACGAAGGTTCGATTGCGGCGCATATTTTATGCGGTGTATTGATCGAACGCGTAACCCAGATTCCCAACGAGAAAGCGGAAACTTTTGTGGAATTGAATTTTCGAAAAAAAAAATTACAATTAATCCGCGTCAACGGCGCGGCGGAACTCAATTGCACGCTTGCTAGACTTTTAATTAGCACCACGAAAGTACTGAATAATAAAATTTTTGCGGCTCGTTTCCATCCTAATCAGGCGAATTACCTTTATTTTTCCAATAGATTAGCGTAATTACGATCTAAACCAAATATCACGTAGCGGTGTTCACATTTCTAATTTGTGTGTGTTCTAATTTCTCTCAGTGAAAGAATTTATCGCCCATTATCGTTTCTAAATTAGAAATTTCCATAATACTGATTTTATATTATATTATTCTTTTGTTTCTAAATTAATCTTTGCAATACACGGCTTGTATTATACTATTTCGAAAGAATATTCTTGATTGTACTCAATCAAGATTCTGATTACTTGGACAAGCATAAACTGTTTTTCAGGCGGCGCGCGTGACTATCGAAAAAATTCTAATTAACCCTTGTCAACATCACAACCCGATTATACATGTATCTGTTAATTAATAGTCAGCAGTATTGCAGAGGGATGAATAATGCAATACTTACGACCCGTTAGCGTGTTAATCAACCAACCGTCTGCCGGATATGGTACCAACCGATATGGAAACATTACATGCTTAGATAAGCTTCGAAGTTGACATTATTTGATGAGTTATTCCCTACCCCAACTGTATCATGACCGTGAACCGGAGTCACATCTCGAATTGGAGTTCGAGGTTCAAGTCATGTGGTTACTTTAGACTTTAGAACGATTTATTAATTATAAAATTTCATTTTTTGGGTCGAATTATCGTTTTGTTAAACTCGAAGCAGTTAAAGTAACATTTCGTTATATAAGATTTTAAAGTTGGCGACGAAACAAGGTAATTCGTAAATTATTTAGTAACAGTGGATAATAAGAGAAACAAATGTACAATACGATAACACTGATTGCACAACAACATATTGCCTTTTTTAGAATCTGCAAACGAATGAAACAATAGTTCTTGCTGTAACTTATCACTTTCTGAAAAGGTTCTTCTTGGACATAGTAAATTTGTAAACTATCTACAGAGTCAATTTAGTTCAAAAACGCAGAATGTCTTCCAACGTATAAACAGCATATAAATCTATTTAATTCTTGCATGATTACATTCTTTGTTGTTTTACATTATCCCAAGTAAACATTTGTTGCACATATTTGTTAAAAACAAATTTCAATATTTACACTAAATTTGCTTACTTTTTGCGAAAAAGAAATTCGAAATATTTGAACAAGTATTGAAATAAAACTGATTTATGTTTGTACATAATACGACAAAACATTTTACTTCTGTTAACAAGCAGGAAAGAGAACTCAACAAATCTTTCTTTTATTTGTATATAGGCCGATGTATTTTTAGCCGCTTTAGAAAACATTGCGCGGCCAGAAGTGTGCATACCTGAAACGCGGCTGCTTTTGTTCCAACAAAAGCTTTTCAAGTACTTTCACGCCACTTGTAGCAGCAGAATGAACACCAAAACGTTTGACCATGCGCTCTGTTGTAAAGGTAAAAACACCATCTTCACAATGGAGCTGTGATATGTAGTTACCATTATACATATTCATTTAATAATATTATACATTTTTTAGTTAAACGTTAATATATTTTTAATTAAAATATACAAAATACAGTCATTGAGATAAAAACGTAATATTCAGTATTTTTCTTCAATGATACGTTTCCTAATTGCAACTTCTATTTATAAATTAGTGTTTAAAGTATTATCTTAATTTAGTACCGTAAGAATATAATATTATGAATGTACTGTTTATTTGCTTAAGGAGGTCGTCCTTTCTTTTTTAAATTCTAGCATGTCCCAAATTTTTGAATGGAAATGTACACTACATCCTTTATAAATGATACAAAGATAAATATGAAGTTAATATCAGAAAATATTTTACTTAAATGAAATTCAAAATGGAGCACGATATTTTCCACGATCCTCTAATAGATAAAAATACAATCTCGCATTGTTTAATTTGTTAAGTAACTAATGTTAGACAGTTCCAATCACAATTACTGATAACCGATCAGTCATTAACAATTGCTCTTGGAACTTGGATGAATCAATAGGTCACATCGAAAAACCAATATCCCTTCCAAAAATTGTGCCGCGGTTGTCGATAACCAATCGACGAATCGCGCGCTTCTGTATCGTCCGGAGTGGTTTACGTATTTCCGGGTGGCAAAATAAATAAAATGGGAGCGCAAACAGCGCGCGATAAATCGGGCTCCAACTACGATTGATACTTTATAGACGTGTCAGTTGTGAATATTTGCGCGCCATTTCGAAATTCTCCATGTTAGCCGACAAATGAGTCATTCGGAAGTTATGTTGCTAACGAAATGACGATGGCGAGTACAAACATCAGTTTCTCAAATTCATCTTGAAATTTGCGACTACTTAAACTATCTCCTTGTGATAAATAAATTTATAAAAATGTCACTTGTTTTCTGAGATATTGACGTACGATTATGCGCCTGCAGCGACTTAACGAAGGTATTTAAACACTTATTGAAGTTTCAAGACTTCGTTTATATTGGTCAAATGTGAGATCAGTTTGAGAATGTATATAAAAATTACAAAAAGTTTCTGCAAATATATTCATATATTTAGTGAAAAATTAATATACAGCATAAATAGCCAACTTAAACATACATATAACAAATATTAATCCAGCAGAAAATATTGAGGTTTATTAATATGATGAGCAATTGGCTGTTTAAATACTTTGAGATCTCTGTGAAATATGTACCAAATATCTGGTAGTTTCTATATACATTTTCAGAGTTGTTTTCAACTTTACTAATACAATCATGATAGTCAAGTCTCATAACGATATTAACGAGATTTCACAATGTTTCGTGTACCACATATAATATATTCATAAAAGGTGTCTGTTAACGTTGATCCATTATACGTGCCATCGTACAGCGCAATCAAAGATGAAGGAAGTGCGTGATAAGGAGATAAGGGACAGAATTAGTCGAAGTGGCGGCGGAGACTATGCTTGAATCTTCAAGTAACCAACACGATCGCGGTAAGTCGCGTTTCGGAGACGAAGTGGCTGGGCGTCGCCATGAATATGAATGAGCCTTTCGGGTGATATTCCAAAGCGCGAAATAAAATAATTTCCACCTTTGCCGGTGCACTTTTCCGTTTCACGTTTTTCCCAAAGCACGTGAGATTAACGGGATACGTAGGAATCCGAATGGAAATAGCTGGAGGGAGAGCAAGGATGTATCTGATGCTAAAATATTTTTTTTTATTATTGGAAATTGTTGTTCCTCGACAAACATCAATTGGCAAATTCATAAAATAAGAACGATCCTTATTCGTGTTTAATTTTGAAAGATCGGTAGTTCCATTTAATAAAGTAATAGCGTGATTTTTTTTAAGTACATGGGAAAGATATTGTAGTGATAATTCAATGCGAAAGTAAATTATTCAATATTCTGCTTATTTTTGAATTAATTTCCACATCAGATAAGATGAAATATTACGTAACCAAATTGGCTGTTCTAAAATTCTATTGAAGCAGAATTAATCTCTTGACTTAACGATGTAGATTATTTATGTAGTAAATGTACAAGAAATGTATTTAATTAATTATGGTAAACATCTCGTGCAAGTATATATCATATGTAGTATCGTCTAAGTTTTTAGATATCGTTTACATTTAGTATGTACTGCTCTTCGAAAATTGTTCAGATCAGCCTAAATTGAATTTGATCCGGGTTAGATTAGTTAGACAAGATTGGTAAGTTACGTCAGTTTGACATGGGTTGGGCTGGTTAGATAACTTTTGATCACTTACACCGGTAAAGTATATTACATCTACTAAATGGTTTAAAACTGACTAGGTCAATTAACATACCTAGAGTTTAAATTACATTTTCATCTATGTATATTTTCATCTAGTTACATAGTTTACAAACATCTTGAAATTATCATTACATTAAATTAGTTATTAAACAAAATTAGTTCATCGATAAAATATATAAAAGGTGAAGGAGTGCGCGAATTCAGCATTAACGGAAGAAATTTAGATTCTATTGCAAAAATGGATTAGCATAATTTTAGTATTTAATGTTTCTTGCACTATGTACCGACGCTATTTATTATCTTGAGAAGAATAGAAATTTTATGCATTTTTGTACTGGTAGTAACAAAGCAAGAAAAATGGAATGTCATATTACAATAAAATATAGTGCTCAAAGTAACTAGAGGATTTTCTATGTCAAGTCAATTTTTATATCTACTTCTTATATCTGCAAATTGTTGTTAAATAATCGTGTTAAAATCAATCTTTATCACAGTATAATACGAGTAATGCATCAATATATCGAACCTACAGTTACAGAATTATTCGCAATAGTGATTTTCTAATTACTTTGAGCAATGTATATAAATCAAACATAAACATTTTTACTTTTTACGTTACAAAGCAAAATGATTCAAAATCTTTAACACAGATTTTAACATTTATCCTAAATTAAGACTAACCATTTTTCATAATTTCCACACAAAATTACTTAAAGATAATAACACAAATCATCGTCCAAATCGTCCAATACCTTATTTAAAAAGATCCATTCCTACCACGAGAGGTAGCACATTATTTATTCGTGGCCGTGGAAGAATCTGTGGGATAGATACGGTCTCGTTGAATGGCGGGGAATTTGTGGGAATGACAGTTGGTAGGGAACGTTGAATAGTTAGTAAACGTTAAGTACAGAGCGGTGTATCGGCGCGCAGAGTACGTACGTATCGGATTCTACGTTTCGAAGCTCTGCCCCTCAATCTCCTCTGGATATCACATTTAAATGGCACTTATTTACTAGCTGGCTAAAGTGACAAGTCCTGTTACTCCTGCGGTGAAGAACACGCCGTTCTCGTTTCCTTTAGCCTCGCTCTAAAGCTTCACTTTCTGCCGCTATTATCCCCTGTTCGCTCTTCCCGATGAGTTTCCGTTTCCCTATGGCTGTTCCACTTACAAATCGCGGTCGGCCCAGGGAAATTGAATTAGACTTAACGCTCATAATTGTCCGTCGATGGCCTTTCCTTCGCTTAACCTAATGGTTTCTATTTTCTAAAATTCTATGAGCCTTTCTCTCAATACAGGATAATTATAACAGAAATAACAATTTCCTTTGGTAATTAATGATAAATGGATGATAAATTATCGTGAATGGCAGATATTAGCGAGAAGGATTAAACTCCTTTGTAGACGATGCTCTGGATGAGATTGAAGCAACATGTAAAGGTTCAAAGAAGGTTTAGAGAACAGTAAGGAATATTCATTAATGATATGTCGAGTCTTCAAAAAATAGTATTAAAATTGGTTCCTACAAAATTTAAATAATTAATACTGATTAATTTGTAACAAGAATTTACATATTCATTCCACTAAAATTACTTTCCCACTGAAAGATTCAAATCCCCCTCTCGTCAAATATCTACTATCAATCTTTCGAGCCCTAATACAATACTACATAATTTGTCGCATAAGCAATAAGTAAATTCTACTGTATGGGGAAAAATATTTAAAGAATTCACTTAGAGTTTCCACAGAATAATAATAAAATTCATTCCTAAAATATATATAGACAGACCAGAGCAATTCGTCGTTGTTGTCAGCCATTCGGTGTCAGCGGTTTAAAGGGATGGCCGATATACACCGCAAAACATCCCCCATCGGTGAGCCACACGGACTGTCTCTAGAACGCTTTTAGAAATAATGAGGACCGGTCCTCTCTTTCTTCCACTTTCTTTTCCTCTCCCCTATTCTCTTTTTATCTGGCCTCCCTCGCTTCGTTGGGCTTTCATTTATTGCCTGATTTATCGCTGGCCGTGCCGCGCTGCGAATATATTTTATCTCCGTCGAATTTGATCCTGAAATACGGCGACGCGGCCAGAAATAGTTGAGACTTCGCCCTCCAACGACGTAGATTTATGCAAAGATCCTTAAACCCGCTACGTTCGCGAAGAATTATCAATATGCAATTAGCATTGGACCTCTTATCGCGTTGATTTTAATGAACTTCCGGTTCATTTGCTTCGCAGACTGACTTTACGATGCGTATCAGGGAGAAGTTTTGCCTTGGCGAAAACGAGGAACGACGCTAACGAACAGGCTAAGATCACTGAGCTACATTGTTCTTAAGTTGAAATCGTTCCTTGTGCTAAGGTAAAATTCGGACAAGAATTATTTTAAGGAAGTTCTTTCAGGGTATTTGGGAGGAAAAGAATATTTCTGGTTGAAACTTTCAATGAATCGGGTTACACCAATTTGGATGTACAAATTTCTGGATATCTGGCGGAATAAGACTCCTCACTGTTGCATCACTTGATTAAAAATCGTAGGAACATAGGTATACATTTGATTCTTAAATTAGTAGATGTTTTCGCAGTTTGCTATTAATTTGCAAACTTTATTTGAACTAGTAGAGCTGAACTTCTTTTATCGTCAAACTTACTGTCGTGCTATATATGGTATTCTTCTTGCAAGATTACACTAATAATGTAACTTCAATGGTCTAAGAACATCCGTAATGGTTTCATTGAAGTTCATGAAACGCAAGTTCATTGATTCTACGCCACTACTTACGATGTTCTTCGTATAGATTCAAATTCGGATTAGCGGATTCAATCGGCACGAATATTCACTTAATCATTCCTTAACCACGAATGAACTTTCAATGAATGAACTTTCACATAACTGATATTCTATCGTAATTGAAAATCAACTGATAATATAAGCTAAACTGAACACGTTGTACACGTAAGATGATCAATACACGATTAATGTAAAGTTGGCGTATAACTTTCAACCGAGCCATACTAAGTTGGAACACAGGAAAGTATCTTCGGCGGCGTTGTCATAATCTTTTCGACAGTCTCGACCTTATTCAGGAACATAAAGTGGCAAGTAAGAGGAAGCTCATGACTTTCATAAGCCTTTGTACGTCTTCCCGTATAGAAGCAGTCACGCGTGCGACGTCGCAACTTGTTAAAATTCTATCGTGATTTCGAACTGTTGTTGGTAGCCCATATGACGATAGCTGCTACTGGAAGGAAAACCGAAAGAAACGTTGCCAGCGGGCCGGATAATCTCACGGCACGGATTATTGAGCACGTTCGGCGGCAAGTTCCTTTCCGTTTGCCTCGGATAAACCAATAAACTCTAACTTCATTTAAGGTAAACCCTTACGAGCTTCATGCCCGGTGCTATTCGACTTGCCCCGGTGATTCTGCTCGTTCGAAAATCCTCGTTCCACCCCGTTCAACGAGCCGATTAAAACTTTCTTTCCACTGTAAAGAACTTTTGTATCCATATTCCCGCGAACCTCGAATGTTCCCGACCCGAACGCTATTATCGACCGCGGTTGCCTTTCGTTCAGCTACTTTCCTATTTATACAACATACTTTCTCCGGCTAACCAGCTGCATTATAAATCTCCAACTACCTAACCACTTTGTGTGTACAGCGTAGAGACGTAGAGGTAGAAACATTTACAAGAAGGGCGGCAAACAAGAACAGAGGGAACTCACGAATGTAATGTCTTTCTTTCGACAATACCTCTGTATAAATAATCGATCTCCGAACGTAGGTTTCGACAGATCGGTAACTAGCTCTCCAAGGTTTTTCTTTAATGCAATCAATTTGATATAAAATCGCGAGCTCGTTTCCGCGATACCGAATCGAGAATTCTCTCTACGCAAGGGGAATGGTATAGGTTGTAAAGTTCGTCATTGCCGATTCAAGAATGTTCTTCGTGGTTCCGTTTGAATATCGTACGCGGGTCTTAACCGTTTTTTCGAACGTTCCCTCGTCTATCGAGCACTCAAACGTTTTGGGCAATGGGAGAGTGGAAGAAGTTTCTCAACCGTTCGCTGAGAATTGCGCATAGAACAATCGACAGTGTTATCTCGCGGAAAATCTCGCTCCATCGAAATACTCAGTGAGAATGGTTGATTCGACTGGTAACCTCCTCCTCTCTGGTTACGCGGTTCCAAGAGACAGTTTCCAGGGGCGCTGGCCCGATTCGTCTGCACGGTCTGCAGTTCATTGCTGAGCATGAATAAAACCACTCGGCGAACGGCGCAATTCCACGGATAAAATTTTACAGGACCCTGTAAAACTTTATGTAACAATCGATTGCTAAAAGTTTTCCTTCGGATTCTTTAGTTTCTCTGTGGTTTTTGGGAGGGACATTTAGAAGAAGCGTTAGCCTGGATTCAAGTATTTAGTTCGCTGTTTTCTATCTTACATGTACGTTAGGTTTGCGTATCAGATTTTGCAAGAATTATAAATGGTACGTTAAAAATTCATCTATATAAAAATATACGTATAATATACTTTATATATTTATATTGCATATTTTGCTTCTCGTTTGAAATTCTTCGTATTTTTTTAAATTCCAATCTATCTCCACATTTATTTTTGAAGCATTGAGCCTCTAAAGAATTTTAAACATACATTAATATATGTATTAAATTTTCAATATGTTCATATGTTGTATGATGTTCAATATGTAGATTTATTATTCCGGTCGCTAATCCTTTTCACAATAAAATCATAATGACAAACTCGCGATAACAACGAATAGAAGAATCGAGATAAAACGAAGCCTGAAGTATTTTTCGTAACTAACAGCAAAATAAGATGAATCTGTCTAACGAGTGTGGTAAAGTGCTTCAATCTTTTCAAAATTTCAGCGGAGCGTTGTACGCTCGTGGAATGTCGTAAGGAAGAAAGTTTTCGTACACGAGCGTTACGTAGTCGACGAAAAAGCGACGAAAGAAAGCTTTGCCAATTACGAACTCTGTTTTCTCCCTTTTTTCCTCCAGCCTCGGAATATTCTGACTAACGACCACTGTCTAATAGACACTGATGCTGACAAGAAAAATTGTACAAACAGCCGAACTAGGGATCACTTTTTAGCCAGGAGACTTTTTTGAAGTGCCTGTCGTGGTTTCAGGGAGATGGCCAGGATTGATGAGGTGCACTGAGAAAATATTCTTTTCGCACTCCAAGTGGTAGACAACTTAGCCGTAGACGTTGCATCCTTCAAAGAAACGAGATCTTTAATTTTCTGTAATGACAAAGTGAACGTTCAAAGTGTCTTTAAATGCGGACGCTGAAGAAATCGAATTCAATATATTTCCCGGTAGAATGAAAAGACGTCTTTGAGCAAACGGCGTGCCGTATAATTGATAATAAGTATAAAGGAGTAGCTGTAATTTTCTTTTTCATAATTCGAACGAACGCTTGGTTTTATAGAATGGTCTGTTAACTATCGTCCGGAAAATTTCATTTATTATTCCATGGAAATTCTGTAGTTCTGGGCATTTCGCAACTTTAAATAGTCTTTAATTTTAGTTTGGCAGGTTATGAAATATTTTGTTCTTCCTTTTTTATTCAGGCTTGAATATTCTTTATATAGAATTATTAATAATATTCTTGCTAACTTTCATACAGAAATCCGTTTATTTTCCTTTGATACATTTTCTTTTGTATAATTTAATACCATCTACAGCTGCAGGTATTATTCACATGGGACGTTGGAGAACAATTTCCTTTGAGAAGGAAGACAATATTAATTAAACGTAACATTTACAGTGAAGTAATCAATTAACTGTAAATATTACTTACAAACTTTTATTATTTGTGGCGCAATTATTTCTCTGAATTTTCAGGTCATCGATTTTTAATATTACTTCTCGACGGTCTTGTTGCAGTGTAACTGTATCCATTTTTATTACAAAATGGTGTAATAGTAGTACGAATATAATGAAGAAAATGGGGAAAAAGACACGAAGTTCGACAAGTAGAAAACGAGAGAATTGGGAAACTAAAAATCTCAGGTAGGAAACTAGTAAGGAAATGGGAATATTCGTTCTGGTCCTTCAAGTACTCGGAACTTCAACCAGTGCAATCAGAGATCGTAACAATGACGTATTATATCCCGCATTCCTCATTATTCTCCCTCGAATACGAGAAAGGGAATCTCCTCTACCTTTTACGGTATCCACAATCACGGAGTAAAAGCATATCGAGACAAAGCACGTACATCGATCCACGAATCGATAGCAATATCGTCCTTGTTGCTATGCTTCGAAAATGAACGTTTCGCCACTGCGTCTAGACAAAGATTGTTCGAATTAAATTATTTCAGATATGTCATATTAAAATCGTACATCACAAAATTTAAATCGTATAAAACTGGGAAAATAATCCGAATAGAATTATTGGAATTATTGGTGTATTAGAAACAAGACTTTTGGGAAAAATTCCAAAAAGTTTCCTGGTGTAGTAATATAATTTTATATTTTTTTAATTTTACTTGAGCAATTTAATGAACTAATAAGATAACAAACACCAAAAAATAATATTAGTAGCGTATTTTAATCTAAATAAATATTAAATACATTATTCGTAAGCAGACGACAATTATTCATGAATTTGTACTTTATACAGCAGTTTCTAAATGTGTTACGTGAGAAATATTCGTATACATATTATTCCAAGTAAGTTTCCTCATTAACCGCTGCTCGAAGCATTTTACGGCAACATGTTAAACTATAATTTCTAAAAAGTTGACATTTTTTACTGAAAGCGAATCGTTTCTGTAATAACGTGTGTATGTATACATATATATACGCAACGAAGAACATTTCTAACATTTCTTAATATATTTTTCACGATTAATTCAATTAAAACCTAGACAGTTTTCAGACGCTCGATTCCAACAACATTCAGTCATAACAAAACTCAGAGTTCTATCATGAATTATGAATTTTCAGTGACTTCGTGAACGTTCTACTTCTACTTAGTATCGTAATGTAGAAGTTGAAATATACGTAGTCTCAGAAACGAATGAATCATTATGCACTTGGTACATTAAAATGTTCTATCTTTATCCCGGTATCAATGTTATCAAATATTAACAAATCTCCCAATGAGAAAATTCGAAAAGAAAAATAAGGAACGACTCGCTACGTGTAAATATACGTATATGATAATAAACCCAAAAAGATTAATATGAAACCTACAGAGCAACTAATATTATGATAACCAATATTTTGAAGATAATCGCGTAACTACAGCACACATTTAGTTACTAAATCGAATTAAAAAGCAGTTTAAACAATGTCAAACTACTTAACAGCGTATTGAATTTTAAAATTGCTTTCCTTTGAAATACAGAAAGCATGACTTGTCGTATTTCTCTCCAGTGGTTCCATTTATATAATAGTCCATAAAGAAATTAATTGCGAAGATATTTCTGATACAGAAAAACCCATATCCTGCCTGAGAAGATAAAATGTAATTTCACTAGCAGCGAAAGTGTTAGCAGGTTGTTATTAGATCGTGGGCAGCGATTACGCGTCTCTGGCGCAGCTATCGTCGAGCTATTCTACTTATTCCACTGCGCGACATGTCACAGCCGCCATTCGTTGGACGAGCATCGTTCCAAAGCCATAACCGTGGAATATAGCGTGCGTGTATACAGATTTAGCTTAATCACAGTCTGTTAATCAGCTTGATAACAACTTGCAGGAAACGTGCTTACGAATTCTGGTCGCCACAGGCAATTCCCCGGCGTACAATCATTAACGGTATTGTCCGTCGATGGAAGATGTCGTTGCATGCGCGTTAATTATCCTTTTTGGCACGAAACAAGGATTACCAGAGGAGAATATAATGAAGTCTTGGCAAATTCACGTGCCAAAAATATCAAATTCATAGGTGGCTATGTCTAATTAATCCGTCGACTGTTCGAAAGTATTCATCCAGGAATATCTGCGTGGTTGCACGTTTGTCGCGAATTTTCATTCAACCACGTTCTCATTTCAATATAATAATATAATTCCTCCATCCGCTCTGTCACTTTCCTCGTTCTCTGGTCTCGCTGCTTCCTCCTTCGCGAATACGTTGAATACTCGCTTTGCATCGTTAGCGAGCGTATTGCTCGAGTTTTAGCGTGGAATCGACTTCATCCGAGATATTATTAAAAACGACGCGCATTCAAGATTTTCATTAAAGCTGTCATGTTTCATGTTAACAAATACACGATCGCCAAGTAACGCGGAGTTAGAGGGATTTTGCTTACTCTCTATACCTTGTTGCATACGTGTATGGGTGTACAGGTTTTTCTTCGATTTTATATCAAATTCCTTTTGAAATATCGTTCAATTTAGAATCTGAGCTAGTTTATCAGTAAGTATTTGATGGTGATTTTAATTCTAGGATATAAATGATAATCTCAATGTTCTTTTAACACGAACAAAAATTTTCCACCTTTTGCAGGTTTTGTATTTTTATTTAGGATCGAATCGTTGAACTGCTTAAATCGTCCAAGTCGTTCGATTCAATTGTACTCTGCAATCTGTTAAGATTGTATAATAATAAATAATGTTACCACGGTACCACTTCATCATAGCACTTGATAAATTATTCATTGTTTACTATACTTATTATATAATATATATAAGTGAGTGTATCTAATAAAATGTACAAGATTTACATTTTTGAAATTGCACTGCCAGCAACAATTTTGCTAAAAAATAGTGTGAAGCTGGAAGTGCGGCACTTGTCTTAATTAACTTGTTACAAAAGCAGAGTACCGCGTTATTACCGCAATCTTGTAACATTCTTCCTTTTATGTAGTGTACACTAGTGTACGTTATAAAATTGTAACTTTATTATTCAGTTCTGTAGGTAAAGATACTAAGGCATTTAACGACTTCTTTTAGCTAGAGAACGCTGTAATATTCGTGCGTTTAACTAAACTGTAGATTTTTGCATTTATATTTATTCGTTATAATATTTAGTACCTAAAAAGCATTTCTGCCAAGGTATTAACTTCTTTTAGTTATGATCACAAAAATTTAAATCTGTATAAATAACCGCAGTCTACTCATAATTAATGGACAAAAGGCAAATTTAGAAAAAAGATTTTACTTTCTTAATAAATCATATTAACGGATAAATACAATTTGATTTCCATCATTTCGAAAATATCGGATGATTACGTGCTTTTACTTACAATTTATTATGGGCTGTAATTTTCATTAAACATTCCGAACTGCGGTTTAGCTTCTTGCTGATATATAATAGCATAGAAATGTTAATAGCAGACTGAGCTCGTCGCTTTTGCATAAACCTTGTGTCGTTTCAATTTAATATAATGTAGTGACTGATTAAATTAGAAATAATGGAACGTTTATGCCTTTATTATACTCTGTTTTCGTTGCACATGCTAGTGTATTTCACGTACTAACAGTTGAGAATAATTACATAATTTCGACGTATTTCCAACGTTTCCTTTAACGTTCCTCCAAGTAAAAGTATCTTCTATTATTGCGGAAAATTGGAACTAATAGAAGATTGTACTTCGATCAAACCAAAATTACATTCTTGGTTACAAAATCCGAATTTACAGATTTATAAATTGCAAGTCTTATTTAAATGCATTAAGAAATCATACTTATACTTTGATATTCATGTAAATCACATAACTTTTAATATTAAATGTCTAGTTTCTATGTGTTTATAGTTACACTGATATTGATGAACACCATCTCGTATAATTCCCTTGATAGTCATTAATCCAACTCAAACAGGTCATCTTCCTAAGTAGTTTGCTCGTAAACTATAGTTCTAAGCTGTAGTTAATAACCAATCCATAACGATAACAGTGTCAGTAATAATTAAGACAAGGGTCTAAAGACCTACCTCCTCTAATATTTAGTGTCTTCTATTGAAAATTTGCATGTATTAAAGATATTTAGTCCAAAATTCCAGAAACGTTTACATCTATCTTTCCATTTTCTTGCATTTTGTGCATTAATATTTATAATCGTTCCAATAATTTCAAAAATTAATTAAACCCTCATATATCATATTAATCTATAAAATACGTATAATTAGTGTAATTAAAACTTAGATTCGGTAGAAATGTTCAATGTTAGAATGCCTCTACTAAATTTAAAGAAATGGAACTTTTATCCTTGTGTCATTTTCCTAGCTATACAAACGTACATATATTTTGGATGAGAAATTATTTCCAACCCTGCTCACAGCCAAATGCACACGTGCGTGAGATTACAAATGAACTTGTTCATCTCGCGAGATTGGAAGAACTCATAGTGTATCCTATATGCGTGAAAACGTATGCACCCCTATATCGGCCGAAAGCAAGCCTACGAAACAGCAATGGCCACATTGATGAATTGAAATATCGATTTGAAGTCTCAATGGTCCTGCATTGTACCAGACAGAACGGAAAACCTGTTGATTTTATGAAGAATACCCTCGAAGGAATAGCAAATTCGATGGTGCTTCATTTTCGTTCATTTGAAAGTTCAGTTTATTATTTAAAAAAGAGAGGAAATCACAGTTGATTGAATTAATAAAACAAAAAGGTACTTTTCATTCAGATTTCAAATTTTTTCTACGCAATTGTGGCGATTGTTCTAATTATTAAAGTTACTTGAAATTGGTTATTGAGAAGTTCTTTCTTCTTAAACTTTAAAGTTCAATGGCTGCTACTTACGTTTAAAATACTAAAAAGTGCTCATACCTACCAACGGCTCTACCGTATTATACAACTGTTTATTCAGTCAAATATTCACCAGAGTTTATGCAATAGAAATAAACATTTATGAAAAGAAATTGAAAAGTGAAATTTCCTTTGATTTACCAACAAACCGAGCTCAGTTTTAGAGGATTAAAAACTGAAAGACATTCTGGACCTTTGATCTTTGCATTACAGAAATATTTACAATCACGTTTTCATGAATAAATCCATCAAGGAAATTATTGTTAAAATCTTAAAAATAATCTTTGACATCGACTCTTCTAACGAAGTCAGTATCAATCTAACAAGTAGATAATATCAATTCTCGCATTAAGACAGCTTACTTCGAGCTAAAATCGCCTCTGTTTAAATTATAATGATGCCATTTACAAGCTGTGTTATCGCTAAAAGAACATCACAAGCAAGATGAGAATTCGTTACAATTTCCATAAACACCTGTATTACATAAATTAAACGAATTTTTTCGTCTTCTTTTTGGCCTGCATTCGCGTTGCAGGTGTCATAATTAACGCGGTGGACCGCGGTATAATAAAGTATGACAGACATAATTAACGGCGTTCCTCATTTCGTGCTGCCGCATGCTGGTTTGAAAAGAGCTGAAAGTGACCCGTTCTTATCCCTTCTCACTGTTTTTTCCCTTTTTTCCGCCCTTTCCTCTTCTCATCCCGTTCATTCTCGTTTCACTCTGTCTCCCTCGATTTCTCGTTCTCCATGGGTTCTTTGAGGCCATAAATAATTCAGGTACTTGGGACGTCGTAAAGACATTAACGAAGGTAAAAGCTTTTAAGGGCGAACCCCGGTTGTATCCTGAACTCGTTATGCGGCTCTTAAGATAATAACTCGCAATCTCTGCTCACCAGTTCATTGTCCAACGATACACGGTATTTAGGTTCGACTCGATACCATTTGTTCATAATTGATCCCCTTCGTAACGTGATTCGTTTCGTATATGACGAAGTGGAAATCAGTCAATCGTGTAAGATTTTGACAATTGAATTCACACAGTCACGTATTTTAACTTTTAAATGTACTTATAGTTTCATAATCGATTAAGTTATAAATTTATTATCTGTCGTACGTTTTCATGAGTTGAAATAGTATAATCAAATTTTTATAATAATATACGTAGATTACTATTTTGTGAGAAGTAACATTGGACTGGTTTACATTATCCTGATTATCAATCTTTTGTCATTAAAATATAGTGCTATGTATTGCTAGTGCTATGTCTACTATATAAGAACGTTTTGCATACTCATTACAAGATATAATTTTATTTTGTGCAATTGCATTGTTCTAATAATTATGCATATTCTAATGATTACATCAAATAATGGTAAATTTTCAATGGGCAAATTTGTGGATTTTTCGTGTACGAATTATTGTAAAATTTGAATATTTTTGAAAATTGTTATATCATTAGTCGTGCAAATATTTATGGGCTAGGTAATAGGAAATTTTGCTTCTCATAATATAAAAATATTTTCGCGTAATAAAATTTTATATACGTAGAACGTGGCATTAATGTGTAACATGTATACATAGAATGTTAAATGAAACACTGGTTTAACTTTGACACGCGCTTATTTTCGTGTACTAAATATTAAATGCAGTAGATACTTTCGTATGTAATTATACCTACTTTGTACTCTTACAAGTAATGCATAGTAAATAAGTAATTTACAAAATAATAAGCAACGTTAACATATGAAAGTAAAAGTAGAGTGAACAAGTAATAAATAAATAGTTAAATAAAAATGGCTTCTTTTCAATATAAACATCAAAATTATAAAAATCAAAATTAAATTTTTGAAAGATGACCTTGACATATGAATGTATGAAACACATAGAGATGAGGATTTCTAAAATTTATTTTCCAGACTCAGACCTGCCCAGGTTCGCTGAAGAAATTCAGAACGTGACCGTAAGCAGAGGTCGAGATGCTTTGTTAGCCTGTATAGTGGACAATCTACGAACCTATAAGGTAGGAAAATAAATTATCTATAATTTTTTACATAGAAATAAAATTATGATTATAAATTAAACAAAATTTGAGACAATGGCACATGACATCAAGTCCTCAAATTTATTTTTAACCATTATTAATTGATATTATTGAGCCACAAGTTACTATGGTATATTTTTGGGTACTTAATTTTATTTTCTAGCCCTTATTTTGTATGATAAAGATTTTTAAGCCTTTGGACAGCATACATGATTATCTGAAACCAATTTTTTTAAAAATACGTACATTTATCTTTTAGCTAATTAATAACATAGTATCGAATGTAAAAACATTAATAATTTCATCACATAAAATGTAGAATTTAAAATAAAGGAACAATCTTTAAAATTATTTAATTTAATTTAAATTATTGTAGTAACTTGTAACTCAGAAGTTGAGGATTAACGATCACATTTTGAAATTAACAATGAAGTGAGGGTAATGCTTGACTAAATTTCAAATGCTTCACTTTAGATGTAATTAATGGAACTATCCACATTTATTCAAAAAATGCGAGAAATTATGATGTTAACCTGTTTAGTACCTACATTTTAAGTATCACGTTTAAGGACGTCTTTCAACCATCCATTTCCGAAATTACGTGCTCTATTTTCACAATAGAAAATTACTTCTAAAAAAAAAAAAAAAAAAAAACAACGTTTAACATTTTTGCGAAAAGAACTAAATAGAAAGATGTAACTTTCATGTATTATATAAAACGTATTATGATAAAATTAGCCTGTGGCGATTCATAATCACTAAAATTGTATGCTCCAATATAAACGCAACGAATGAAAGAAAATTTCTCCACGCGTTATCATGTAGAAATTCTATGGGGTGATTCATGGAAATGTGATAGAAATTAAAGAAAACTGTAGGATGAATATTTTACTGTAGAATGAAAAGTTCAGTGTTAATGTTTTAAAATTATCGTATATAACTATACTAAATTGAAGTACATATTATAGTATTCATGATAAGAAATAATTACTAATAGCAACTCGCTACTCTAAAAACTGAAATCTGCAATTATTGTAATCTCGATGCTTTTGACCATAAATAAAGTTAATTTACACGAATGGATTTGTATCCATTGATATGAATTTATATTGTACATACAGAATGAACTAATCTGATTTAATTAAATAATAGAATTTTGTAGCAGAATAGTACATTTTGAAAAATTTTGTAAATATATGTTTTTTGAAGTAAATGTAACTTGTACGACAGATCAAATACGCATGAACACCTTACATGTAAAAACAGATGAAAAAAGTATACAATCATATTTATTTCGTGGCCAGGATCAGCAGCACGTCACTCAACTCAATCTATAAACCTGTCACGTTGTCTCCCATCTAATTCTTTGTCCTATATCCTTTCCACATATGTACAGACGGAAGCCGCATACAAGTCGTCGAATAAACGTACACTAAATTCTGCACGATGAAAGTGAAAGTACAACGAGTACTTTCTCGTGCTTTTCCAGAAATTCGAGACATCCAGTATAAAAATCGTAAATTTAAAATTTGTAAGTTTTCTGGCCAGTTTTACTTTCACCTCCATAAAAAAACGCCTGCGTTTTCTAATTATCTTATACTAGATTATACGCGTTACTAACGAGATTACTATTTGAAATCTAATTTCCAAAAGACTAATTTCAATATTATCCGTATACGACATATTTAATATCGTAAAAGATAATTTCAATCAATAGTTTGCTTCTTACATTCGTTGAAAGTCCCTATCTATTTGTTTGGAGTCTTGTATTTATTTGTTTCTTATCTAAAACATGTTGTATCGTTGTATAAGAAATTTTGGAAATTTTCGAATCAAAGTAGCGCGACAACTTAGTCAGCTTGATACTTAGATAGCTTGATAACTGAGAGATTAATAGTAAGTAGTACGATGACGATGCCAGTCAACTACGGAACTAGAGGTAAGTAGAAGTAGCTTTCGTGCCCACAAACTGCTTATTCACTCTATTATGGATTTACGATATATCTATCGTTATTCAGACTAGAAATACCAGGATCTAATAGTTTATAGCGTTGCCAAAATTGTAATATTCTAATTTCCCATGAATCGATTTTTACGCTTTGATGATCCGTTATCTCCTCTTCTTTTTTTCTTTGGATTAATCTGAATCTCCCATAGCCCCTTTACATTAAGTGAAACCAGAGAAATAGTCCCTATTTGAAGAAATACACGTAATAATAATAATAATAATAATTTCACAATACCTAGGAATTTCAAAATATTCAATTACTGCTAAATATCTCGCGATCCATAGATGTGTTCGAAACCTAAAATTTATATTTCTACACCATTAATTATGATAAAATATTTCTCAAAACTCGTCCCTTGACCAGTATTGGCCCCATAAACATTATTGACCTAACAAATCCATATACAAACAGGTCCCTCTACTCTGAATCCGACCAAAAATCTTAGATCCACGAACAAGTAACTGTCTCGAGGAAGACCATTATTAAGCAAAGCTTTTTTACGCTCCGCTTGAGAATTTCTCACGTGAAGGCAAGGAACCCGAGCCCGTTTGGGTCCGGTGGTAATTCTAACCGTGACTCGCAACAACGTCAACTTCAGCCGGCTGGCTCGTTCGTTACGCCAATGGAAATACATCACGGATGGTGTCACGTTGAATTATTAAAGTAATATGGTAACGACGCCGGTTCACACGATTTTCCCTTAGCCGATGCGGTGTACTCTGTAACCGTAAAGAAGTATCACGCCTTGCGCCACCATCCTCTGCCCCCTTCACAGAAGTTGATATTCCCCAGACGGGGTTACTGGGAACAGGAAACATGCTCCTCTGGAAAAATTATCGCTGGTCTGCTTCTTAACGCGTCTGGAATATCGTAATTCTGGACTCCAGGTATCAAGTGAATGAAAAATTTACGTAAACGTGCACAGATCTGCTTGAAGGTAGAATGTTAGAAAGTTTCAATTATGATTCTTGTTGTAACTTCTCTTTTTTAACAGGTAAATTAAATTTTTAGAGTGATTTAAAGCGTTTAATTGGAAATATGATATTTGGCTTGGGTTACACGTCTAGTATAAATTTTTAATTCACTTACGCTTTTTGGATTATTTTCGATCTATTAGGGTCTAGTGTTAAAAGGAATAAGTGCTTTTCGGTGCTTTATTTAAAATAATAAATTTGTAGAACAGAAAATCATTTTATTATCGGTATACTTTTAAAGCATGTATTATTTTGGCGAAGAATGGTGTATTTTAATTGCGGATCATTTTTACTCTCTTTATCATCTATTTACGTTAATTTACTTGTTAGCTTCTCATTCCACTGCTCCCAAACTTCGCACTTTCTACTGTAGATGTATTTCAATGTAGATGCGCATAATTATATCTAAAGTGAAGGTATTATGAAATGGAGATAGTAAAGTGTCGAATAGTACCCTAGCGTTCATCGCCAAATAACCTTAAATGCTCAAAAGTTGCAGCACCTACTTTCCTAATAATTAAGTAATTACTCATTTTAGAGGATGTTCGAGCAGACTTTAGGATGCCGATGAGTTGTAACAGTCTAGGTGGTGGCGCATTATATAAATCACACTTAGTTTGAACGAAGTGCTCTCATCGTACTTTATTTTATATTAAATAACTTTGCATCATTTTGCATCTCATTTTTCGGCGAATATTAACTTTTAAATTATTCTATGTATCTGTGTAATTATTTGGAGAAAAATTCTTAAATAGTTGATCGCTTTTTCATGGTAGGTACAAGTTAATTTTTAAATGCTAATCATCTTTCATTAGGGTTTTCACTTTTTAAAAAATGTATCATTAAGTTAATATTTGAATCTATGTTTGCTAATTTATAATGAGTTTTGTATCGTATTGATAAACTTTTCAACGTGATTTTTGTAGTAAATTCATAGAAATTTGACAATAACCATTTATACAACATTTGATTGATAAAGGATAAGCACAAAAGTTTCCTTTAATATTACACGATAGCTAATATGCAATTTTCCAAACTTGTTAGAAATAGAATTCTCGGTAGTCATCATCCGTCAATATTTAATACAAAATTATGAAATAAGAATTACCTAATTCTATCATCTAACTAAAAAGTATCTCATTTAAAATGTTAAGTCAACCTTTATGGTTTTCTTTAAATATTAGATTATAAAAATGGAGTATCGTAATATAAAGATCTTTGAACTTTTAACGTATTTTCTATCCCCCCAAGAGATTTTAGTCACATAGAAGGCATAGCGATGAAGGAAAGAAAATGGGGTAGATTCTAAGCCTTCTTATACTTACCCCTCCATTCGGCGTATTCTGTGAAAGTTTCGAAGATCCACGAAAGATACGGAATACAAGCCAGCCAGTATATTGGATTAAGCGGCCGATAAGAACGAAACGATGTTGCATAGGGTGTCCAAAGCTCCGCGAAGGGAAACATCACGGATCGAATGGATCGAAAATGTACGCGCGAACAATCCCACAAGCGAATTTATGCTATCGAACACTTTATTTCTCTTGGCTTCGATTTTCCAGCTTATAATATTAATCAATGATTATATTATAAGAATAGATATATTGATGGAAAATATATTCTAAGAAAAAGATCGTGGAAAATTTTGGAAATATTTTCAGAATTTCGAATGATTGAAGAAAATCTATTTTAAGCAGCAAAATACGTTTTTTCGAATCTTTTCCTCTTTTTCAAAATAATTTCCTGATGCAGAATAAGGTAGAAAGTGTGAAATAATTAGATTCTATTAACTGCTACGACTTTCTTAGTAACACCAAAGCCTATAAAACATCGTGTTAAAGAAAACATGAACATTTTGCCATCGAACGCGGTATAATAGAAAACTTCGTTAATCTTTTCCATGGTCTTTTCCTTCTTCCGAAACAAGATTTCCTTTCAACGTATACAAGGTAAAAGATTTTTTCGATACGCCGTAGAAATTACGTTTAAGGAACATGCAAGGATATTTTGTCGCACGTAATATTTATGAAACACGAGAGAAAGTAATGAGACACTTATAATATAAATATTATTTTATTCGATTATTTTAAATACAGTTTATGTTACAATGAATAATTCTTATTATTACAGGATATTGTATGTAGGAGTATTTTTATAATTAGAATTGATATTTATGCAAGGGTGTATAAATCACACGCAAAAATATACTCGTTATGACAGTTTGTTCTAATATTTTCAAGTATACTAGTTAAAATAGCTAATGAATTAAATTTATTCCATTAATATTTAAGTTAATTTTATGCATATTTATATCCATTCTATAACATTCGTATTTAATATAACAGGAAATTTAAGGGAGTGTTGACGTTCTTTACGTCTGGATTTGAAATAATTATCCTAGTTGGCATTATGTTGTTACGTAATCCCTGTGATGCTTCTCATACTAATCTCGTGTAACAAATCTCCATGTTGCCATTCCGCGAACACCCTCCGATTACGCTAAGCCTTTCCTGTGCATTTTCGCGAAGCATGTTTGATTATTAGAAGCTCCTTACGAAACGAGCACAACATGCGACGATATTAAATAAATGACGTAATACACTTTTTATGTTCATTAAGTACAGTAATTTCCACGTTACTTTTACAAAATAAAGAATTAGATTTAGAAAATGGACAAGATTCTTTCAAAGGAACTTTAATTTAGAATTTGAATCACCTGGCTTGACCACTAGACTGAAACTGTCTGTCTTTTATTTGTCAGAAAGAACAATTATAATATATTAATGAATGAGTATATAAAGAGATCGTTGAAAACTTAATGGAGTCAAGAAAAATGACTGAAAATGACGTTTAGATATCACTAGCTAGAAAATTTTTTAATAACCTAAGTAATTAAGCTGATATTCAAGTGACGAAGATAAATGGTTTTCCCTATAAAGTATGTATAACTTTCCACGAGTTTACTCCCACTACGAGCTTCCATTTTTCGCACAGCATTCTCCCGGTGAAATGTTTGATGTTAAGTATTACACGAGTTCACTAGTTTTGAGCATTTGTCAAATCCTTAATTAAGTCTCTGCATGAATTTATTTTTATCGTTATTCTGAGAAAATGAAATATTTCGATCATACTCAATATTTTCAAAAACTTATGAATGAAAGAACACAATGAACAAATAAAATGATATTAACAGAATGTATAAACAATGCATGGATATTCATACTTATCGACATCAATTATCATGAAATTTCGTCAAAGAGAAAACTAACACACATGTAGATATTATATTTTAATAGAATTGGGATATTGTACACTTTGTAATATGATGAACGCAAATATAGTCTGTGAACCACTGTATGTTAACCTTAATACTATTGTACTATTTAATTTAATTAATAATAGTATTACCATTTATAAAATAATGAAAAATAATAAAACAAGTAACTCTTTATATTTTATAGCATAATTCCATTTATGATAGCGTTGCCCTTAATATTATTATACGTTTCTTAAATAAACTGTGGTAATCGTGCAGAAACATAAGAAAATTTTCCACTAATAATGTCCTTTCTGCTGAATGAACATCACGTTATCCTAAGCAATCTTCATACACGTGTCCACGTTTGTTTTTTTTTAGGTGGCATGGGTGCGCGTCGATACACAGACAATCCTGTCCATTCACCACACCGTGATCACGCAAAACCCACGGATCTCATTGTCGTACAACGACCACCGAACATGGTACCTTCATATAAAAAAGGTTGAAGAAGTGGATCGTGGATGGTACATGTGTCAGGTGAACACAGATCCGATGAGAAGTCGACAAGGCTACCTGGAGGTTGTAGGTAAGCTCGTTACTACAGCTTGACGTTACTAGAATTTATGATTCTTCTGAAATATTATTTTCTTGATTAAAAAATTTTTATTTGAAAGTAAACTTTCATTTGGAAGGGAGAATAATCTCTATATGTGGAGGAAGAATAATATTACAACATATAAGAAAGGAAGGATCTACAAAAATATTTGATGCTTTTATCATTGTTATTATATTTTATTTTCTTATTCTCACTAGTAAAAATAATTATTCGCAAAACTTTTATTTCTAAACGGATATAAGCGTGAATTCCTGTGTTTTATTTGGAATATGAATGGATTATTCTTCAACGATATATAGCTTTTCCAGAGAAAAAATATTATTCTACCAGGAAATGTATTTTCTAATAAAAAATGATGTAAGAAAATAACTGATGATTCGTCAAAAACGAAACATTTAAACACTGTAAAAGCAATTGACAGCCAAGCATTAGTCAGCTCGATTCAGTTAGTCTTTGAAGCAATTAGGTTTCCAGTTAGTTGTTAAACTAGGTTAGATGTCATCAGGCTTCCAATATTCAATCAGCAACCAAAGTACTTACGTTTCTACAAGATTAGCGACAAATTAGCTTGAAGTTACACTTTCAGGGTGTTAACAATACTATCTATTATCTATCTTATAGTAAAAACTATAATATAAAATGTACATTTTTCTAGTTTTGACATTTTTCTTGTACCATTTTCACGCGTATCTGTAGAACTGACACCAATTTTATCAAAATCCTTTCAAGTTAACATTGAATTTTTACGGTCAGCATATAATATTTTTAATAACAATTTTCATATTTTAACAATCAACCCTGTGGTATCTGTAATTTCCATGGATAATTATAATAGTAACTTCTGTCAATTCAAGAGTCTAATTACTTTTAAGACAACAGTATGGATAGTATTAAACTAGGTCAGCATTTATAATCAAATTTTAAATATAACAAAACATTATGTTGTATACATTTCTAATAGTAACCTATACTATATTCAATTTCCATGTAGTGTATTAAATCGATAAAAAAATATTTCTCGCAACTGTTTGAAATGTAACGAATGCAAAGCAGAATTTCCGCTCTTCTTTTCCAAACATGCAACTATGGTGTTCGTCACGTTTTGAATCACCGCTGTTGGATTGTCAAAAATGAGTTTTCCATAGTTATTGGCGCTGAATAAACTTTCATTAGAAAAATTTTTGAATATCTATTTTTTTGCAGAGAAAAGCACGAGTTTGAACTTTTTCTGTTTTCTGTTGAAAATATACACCATTTTTGCAGAATAATAAACAAAAAAAAACAGCTCACTTTTCATAATTAGTATTCTCTCCAAATATATAATTTTTTATATTATTTTAAAGTAAAGTATTACATACTTTCGTTTGAAAAAACTTCTGAATAATAAAACCTTTCTTGTAATGAAACCAAATAATTCAGTGCGTTTATTCGTGCCTCATTAAAAATTTCGTTATGATGTAAAAGTCTATGAAACATTGAAAGAAGTTCTTTTAAATTAGTATTGATTCCACGGATACGCAGGTTAAGTTTAAGAACTAGATCGCCGTGTGGAACATAAAAGACGATTATTCATTTGATTTCCACGTGTTTTTTTTTATCGCAGTGCCGCCTTCCATTATCACGAAGGAAACGAGCACAGACATGGTCGTCCGCGAAGGCTCGAACGTGACGTTGACGTGTAAAGCTTCAGGCTATCCTGAACCTTACATCATGTGGCGCAGAGAAGATGGAAAGAACATAAACTACAACGGGGATAACGGTGAGTTTCGATCAATGGTTTCTTCCTAAATTTTACCACAGTACGAATACGAGAAATGCATTTTTTAGAGGGGAGACAAAAGCAATTTATTCGTTTGAAGATTGGTTCAGTTCAATATTTTAGATATCGCACGTTACACTAAATTTTCCGTGAAAAACATTAAGTTTGATTTATAAACGTTACATGATTTCGATGACATGATTAGATCATATAGACTCGATAGAGTAGGAGATCAATACCATTGTCATTTATGAGAATTTGGAACGTAACGAGGATTAGGATCTCCACTTAAAGCCTTAGAAAATAGTGCGTAGGGTTCATTAATTAAGATTTCTACATTCACCTAATCTAAATTAGAAATTTGTGTTAGCGATAACGTGATTCTGAAGCTTCTTTATTAAAAATTGACTGGATATTTCAATGAATTATGCAAATAAGAAAGATTATGTTACGAGTATCATGTGCAGTTGTGAAAATATGTGTGATGTTTGGATCTTTTTTTAATGATTACTGACGCTGAGAGGTGTGCGATTAATTATGTTTACAAAAACTGAACGTGTGAAAGTGTTATTATCATATCAGATGGATGACGGATTTCGCTAATGAGTCGATTGACATTTTCATTAATTACGTCGTATATAATGATTCAGTCACGAAGGAATTGTTAATTTCGCGCCAGGGATTTATAATTTTCGCGATAAAACAAGATCTAAATTCGATTCACACGACGTATTCAGTAAATTAATGGCATTAATGGTAAATTAATTTAATACTTCACCAAATTAGCTTCGAATTGATGAAGAGCCAATATCACACCGTCTTTCGTCTATGAAAATCTCTTTTGTCAATCTCTAGTACATTTTCATACTTAATATATAGAATATCAAAATTCAAATTTTATTTGTCCGTCTTTTAATCAATAATATTTCAAACTAGTAATTCTGAATAATTGAATTATATTTAATTTCGTTAATATCATTAATAAACATATCATTAATAACATTTTGTAAAAACAACCATGCTAAATCTTCCTTAATATTTTAGAATGTTAGGACATAAATCTTAATTAAAATATATCTATTGATACAAAGTGGCTATAATAATAAAAAGGTAATTCATAAAACTAAATGTAACAATTAATTACACGTGAGAAAAGAGGAAATGAAGTATAAATTAGAGATTTAAATGATTAATTATTGCTAGGGCATTGGTTAGCAATATAATTATTCACGAATACGGTATGTCTGGCTCTTATTGTGAAACTCTGGTGTGAAATGTATTCAAGAGTTGATTCGTCGTTTCCGGATAGTTCTCAGTTCGACAATCGATAGCCGAACGGATACAGGTAACGCCGTTTCACACACGATATCGCTTTTTCGGATGCTACACAAAAAAGCAAACGACTAAAACGATCCTTCTTTTCTATGTCAAACTTGCCCGGAGTTTATATTCACTTTATCTGTATTCAGCTCCGACATTTAGCTACCTATTTCGTTAAGTTCTCGATTTACCTTTCACAAAATATGTACGGTTATGCTTGTAAAGTATGCTAGTTAAAATAAATTAAATATTTCTGTCTGAAATTACATCCTAGAAATTTCATTTAAACGAGATTCCTTTTAATGACGTGAGAAAACAAAATTAGATTTAATTTTATCGCAAATATTTAATTTAATAAATTTAATATCTTTAAAATTAATTTTACAAAATATTATTAATAATATATAAAAATAACATAATTGCATTCTGAAAAGAGGATTAAGAATTGCATAATCAAAAAATAATACAAAGTTACGTCTCGTTCTGCTATTTGAAACGGTGTATTTTGAAAAATAAAGTTAATACCCTTTATGTATTGTTATTGAAAATTTATTCATTATTGGTTATTCATTATTTATTCATTGGTTTTGTTGTACTAAAATACCGGCAATATGCAATGGATTCTTACAAAATGTGGAATTTATAATTAAATCATGAAAAACCCTGGCTTTACTTATAATCAAATATTTCAGTTATTATTAATAAATGAAAAATTATCCATCAGCCGTTAATACGGAATAACCAAATAATCCCTTATTTACATTAGACTAACATTTATATAATTTATTATATTTATTTATTTGAATTGTATTCGAACAATTAGAATATTTCGTAACCTTGTGAAAATTGATCAGTACGTACATAATTAAAATAACATGCCATTATGAGGTATTGAACAATCAAACACATACATATATCCATAGCATGTAAAATTGTAACATCTAAATTTGCATGGCTGGTCTGACGTTTTTGTTGTAACAGAGGTATATATTTGATTGTCTCTAAATTATTATTTTGCTTCGAATGCTAGATTACATGGAAGAACGTGTTCAATGTACCACGTTTCGGGAGTTCCAGTTAGGATACGTTACGCTTCGGACAGCAACTGAAATTTGTGCTGTGTCGGGCAAACAGGCTGTTCCGGAATTTCACAAGCTAAATTGGTTTCAGAAATTGCGATTTCCAGATCTGTTATTATATATCAATAGTAATGGAGTTATCGTTTGAGACTCAATATCGATACGTTAAGAATTCTCGTTAGGAAGTCAATAGATATCCGAATCGTTTTAATCCACATCAAAGTTCCAAAGAGTATGTTGACAGTTTAATAGAAGAATACGAAGGTTACGAAAATTATTCGAGGGAAAAATAGCATAATTACAATAATAACCGTTATGACATTTAATGGATAAAATATAATAATTTCCTAAGTTTCATTCTTTTAATAATGTTTAATCACCATTTTTCTCAACATTCTAATTTATGAAGTTCATCAGAATGCATCTTGTCTGATTCATGCGCATCAATACTACTTAAGAATTTAAACATTATTTCAAATATGTTCGAATCTCCTTAATATCATTTGTCATTTATCATTTAATAATAATATCATTTTATTCGTTATTTGGAGTTCAAATAAAATATTGTTAATTCAATCATAATATTATTGCTGGTTAGTTTAAACAAAGCCATATATTATAAAATAATATAGTATATAGTATAGTATAAAGTTAAAAAATCCAAAATTCCCTACAAGTATAGTTTAAATACATCATACACCATTGACAAGCTTCACAGTGTAAAAACGTCATACTTTTATAAAACACAGTTTAATAAAAGTACATATAACATATGCATATCTCTCGCGCGTCACCAAAAGCTTCTCGTTCAAAAGTTGTCTGAATGCAGAGCAGTTTTGACGGTGCTGTCGATAAGTCGGAAGCAACGGGCGTGCCATCCTTGGCTTAATCAATAAAATCCAACGAATCGATATAACCCATGACGTAAGACTAACGA
Source organism: Bombus vosnesenskii (assembly GCF_011952255.1). NCBI lineage: Eukaryota > Metazoa > Arthropoda > Insecta > Hymenoptera > Apidae > Bombus > Bombus vosnesenskii. The sequence goes on from NW_022882923.1 coordinate 3,035,205, forward strand.
AAGTTTACGCCGTGGGTATTCTTCGCACGAGGAAACGTTTGATACGTTGAACATCGTAAATAATCGATCACCCTCTTATGGTTCGCGCGCTTCTAAAAATACCTATGCCTCTCAAGAACGCAACCTTCGTGGCAGAGGTCGCCTCGATCGATACTAATTACTTTCTTAATTACTAATTATGAAGGGTATGAGAAGCGCGACAACGCTTTAACTTTCCACCTCTATCTGTCCTTTCCGCTTCGTATCGTCTCATCCTTTTCTTCCCTGTACACGTACAGCCTCGTTTGCACGAACACACAGAGGGAAAAAGGCAGAGAATAAAAGAGAATGAGGGAGAGAGAAGTGGGCAAAGATGTACAGGATAGCGGGACGTCAGACAGTCTGTCGGTTCCAAAGGATTTTCTCAATATCGGATAAAGGCCGGATTTAATTTCTGCTCTAATTTAAATTTTCATTGCCCTCGAGGCATACTCGGGTTCAGACGCTCAGACGAGACTTTCGAAGCTTACGCCTCGCCCTAACTCCACCGTATAAACTGTCACTAATAAATATGTATGCGTCGAATCGTTGCGGCCCTGGATAAAAATGCTCCGTTGCATTATATCATCGCCTGTTCAACGGCCATTACCGATTCACACGGGGGATTAATGTAATTCGAAGGGAACGAGCAAGTGTAGTTGCGAATTTTGTTTAACGTTTATCGTTCCTCGAAGAATGAACTTTCGATTGGATGCAGTGTACAGGATGAAGTCTGTTAAACGTGGTTGGTGAATGCTCTTGAAAAAAGTTATTAGGAAGTTGGTCGATGGAAATGTTTTATTCAGTTTTATAGTTTACCTGAGTCTTTTTTGCGTTATTTATAATGGCGTTAACAACTTGCATAATTTATTAGTATACTGATGTTTATACAAATTCATATCTTTTTGAATATCATTAAGAGATACTAGAATGTAGTAGACGATTGTTTTACTTGTCTACTACATATTATGACGAGTACACTCTATACATTTTCCGCTTACAAATTTTCTATAAATACGTAAGAATACGCAATTTGCTTGTTGGAGATACAAGAAAATGAAAAGTTAAATGGGGTTATATTGTATAATTTCGAGTATTCTAAGTAACTTAAGGCCGGTTTCACACGAAGATATACGTATCGCGAGTTGCGTATTGTGTGAGTGTCGCAATTTATTTTAATGACTCGTCTTACCTTCATACGAAAAATATCGTTGCCAAGATACTTTTTATATGTATTGATTTATTACTTTTTAAATTTTTTCTTATGGTGGGTTTTACATTTAATGGTTGAATGTTTATTGCATTACAGGGTAATGTATTATGTCCTTAGTGTAGCACTCTACAATTCGCTCTTGGAGATATGGAGACGAACGAAATTTTTGTGTCTTATTCTAATTTTAAGAATTATGACTTGATTGGGTCCTGTCAAAAAATGTGATACAATTTATGATATATTTTGTAGAAATTATCTTTAACATGGCCACAGTGTTTCGAATTTTCAAGCTATAAATTAAAGGTAATGAGTCTTTAATAAAAGAGATCACGATAGAATTTTTTAAAAATTCGCTTAATCACCATTTAAATATACATCGTTTTGTTTTAATATTCTGCACAGTTTTCTTCGTGAACAAAATTTTAACTTCCATTAAAAAAATTCAAGATATTCGAGAAATTTGGAAAAGTGACAAGCAATGTGAACAAAATTCGATAGTACAGTATGGTTCAATCATACAGCATTTATTCATTTACCTTTCACAAAAGTTATTACAAAGTTATCGAAGTGGTTTCAGTTGCGTGATTCATCTCGTATGTTGTCTATGGAAATTTTTCGTTTATATTTGACACTATTATTCGAATGAAATTTAAATTCCTGGGCAGAATAAAACGTCGATTATCCGAACGAATAGGGAGACAAATCCGTTTCGATAAACGGTTTTCCAGATAATCGGTTTAGAAGAACCAAAGTTACAAATATGTCATGGGAGGATATAAAACAGTTTTAAAGGTGAATGCTCATTGCACGGAAAAACATGTGATAAAGCGAAATATTCAAAGCAAATTAATTGTTTTAATCGTTTTAAGTTTCGTATTTCTTTTCAAATAAATACTTTAAAGTGAGATTAAATATTTCAATTGAAATAAGGTTAAAAACAATATGATTTTGAATAACAGAGAACAGTACTTCATTGAAGAAATCCACGAATCGAAAGTATTATTCCTATATCATGTAATAATCTTCTGAATGAAATTACTTATGAAATGATCATTGATTATAAAATGTTCGAGCTCCTTAATTGTTCACTTTGAACACGTCGAATACACTGACGACCAGGATGTAACAGAAATTGTCCGGGCGGGACTACACTTTAATCGTGGGTAGAAGATGCGTGGAAACCATCAGACGAGAGACGGCAATGGTGTTAGAGAATGGTTCTCGAATCCCAAAGGGCAACACATCAGTTAGTAGCCAGCTGGTTTGAATGTATGCCGTATTCACAACCGTGATATTTTGTCCAATTACAGCGATAATCTGACGCTTCTATCGAATGACATGCTCCTCATATAGCGACAGATGCGTCCAAGGATAACCTTCGGTACAGGATCGTCGAATGATATCGTCTCATCAGCCGTTGATGGCTCAACGAGCTTTGTGAATTGATCGGCATTTTCATGAGTACTGGAGCGCATTTCACGTGTTCCAACTGATTAGTTATGGGCCTTTCAGAACAATTTCGTTGGATTGCTAATGCAGGAACTGTTTTTCATAATTGAGGGCAATAGAATATCTCCTATTTATTACAGAGTTGAATTTTATTTTTCACATTTTATTTTTCATAGAATATTTTTGTTCAAATATCATAAGATGAAGTTAAAATATTATATTTTATTTAAATATTATAGGTCTTATATGTCTTGATTTATATCATTCGAACAAAATAAAAAATATACTACATAATAATACTGCGTACATATTCACACATTTTAATTCATCAGTAATAACGAATTTTCTTTATTTTAAATAGTATTTAATATTTTGCTTTTAACAGTTTCATATAAAATCTTTATTTCTAATGCAATTTTACACATCTAAATTCGTATAAATTGTGAAAAACGGTTAATGCTACGCAATCCGATTACATTAAGAAAAACAATTCTACGAAACAACTATATCCACTTCAAAGCAAAGATTAGGAGTCAATTTATGGTGTTGGAATAGTTTGAGTGTTTCGTACGTGTGTAGATGCACTACCAATGCTATTTTCTCGTTCAGGCCGTGTCCAAAAGAGTGAAGGAGAACGTTCAAGAGAAATGAAAGAGGAAATCGAATTTTGTAAAACGTACGCGCGTCTACAGAGATACTTTTAAAGAATGGGATCGAGACACCTGTGGGCAGCAGAAGGAAGGATCTAGTTCCCTGGTTCCAACCGATTGTCCAGAAAGTTGATAAGAGACGAAGAAAAAAGCAAGAAAGTAGAAATAAAAAGGGATAGTGGAATTTCGAATTGAAGTAGCAACGTTGGAAATGAGATAACGAAACGTTCGTTCCTGCGTTCAGAATACAACCAGTGGTTTGTTCCTGTAATGTTTATCTTGACTTTGATAGAAATTAATTGCGAAGATGAGGAACTGTTGTAGAAACGTTTGATGAATATTTAATGATGGAACTTCAATTTTTCAACTTGTTCTTTTAATCTTGCGATAGAGAATTAGAAACGAATTAATTGAACAACTGATCTTAAAAAAAATTAACACTGGATTCAGCAAATTAGAACTAGGAAGTTTTGACAAAATTAACGCTGATGTTTTATGAAAACAAAAACACGATTGTATCGTATCTCTCCATTCATAATTTCCCACGTGTAATATATGAATGATAAAAAGGAAAAAACAGGATACGTTATATTTTCGTTTTTAATATTATTTCTCCTTTTAAAATTCAATCCAATGAAAGTTTTTCGCAGAACATAATGAAGCAGGAAACCTTCAAAACCCACTTTAAGACAAGAAATTCCATTTTACGAGTGAAATCAGATAATGAAACGTAAGACGCAACATGATTACGCTTCAAACTAAAAACTTTCTTTCAGTAGAAAATCCAAAAGGATTATACGTCATACAAACAGTCATAAAGAAATTGAAGATTATACAGAAAAATGTTACTAATATTTTTTAAATGTTTAGAAGAGTGACGAAATTTTATATTCAATTTTAAAATCGAATGAAAAGATACAGACATGATTCGTTAAAAAATTTGTTGAAAAATTTCACACCATTTTTCATCATTAAATTTTTCACCGATGGTCCTGTCTAGTCCTATCGATCTAAGGGTTGGGCAATTTCGATGAAAGAAATGTGAATGAATGGGGCTCGAAGAACAATTGGAATCTATTCCTTTAGAAGTTGAAACGCAAAATTTCCTGGACAATATTGTTCACGAAGTTGCACTTGGTACAACGACGTGGTCTTGGTGGCTTCGAAAATACAAAGGAACCTCAAACGGCAACAAGATAAGCTCGTCTTGGCGCTACGAGGATCGACGTCGGTACAGTTTTGCCGCCAGTTTTCCTCGTCGTTTGATGCCGGGGTTGCGCGTAAAACGAGTACACCGTAGATTCGATTTTCCGCGCTGCCTATATCGATATCCACCACGCGACCCATTCTCTCTTCTATCTTCCCTTCCGGGACAGGAATTCGTTCTTAGGTTCCGATTTTCCGGTCGCCTCGTGTTACTTTGACCCTGTACATACAGGCTACATCAAAAATTGTCTCGGTAACTCTGTTATTCTCCATGAATATGAAGTGGAATAATGCAAATTATTAAGAATATGAACGTTTTATATTCATATATTTTTTTATTTATTTCTTTACTTGAGTAGACTCGATAAAAAATTCAGATAGTTAATAAAACCACACGTTTCTTTAATATTTTATTTTCCAGTAAATTGATCATTTATTTCATTGTTTTGTTATTTTTGTTTCTTTATATATAATTGTAATAATACGTACATTGAATATTTTTAATTTGTACTTTATTGCTATCGTTTACGGTACGCATACGAATTTGTGCTTCTTCCTTTTTAAACGATTTCATAAAGATCCAAAAATAATTGACATAATCTTGATATAATTTTAATTTACAATCTCGATAGTAAAAACGATACTTGATAATACAAAACGATAATGTATTTTTTCTAGAGAGGAAGGAAAATATTTCCAGAATAGTTAAGAAATATTTAGAGATAATATCGTCTGTGTAATATTTTGAACGGCGTTTGATATTTTACACTTACACTTAGACCAGGTATTCCCTTTAAAGTTCTCTTTTCGTCGATGTCGCGATTTTTGCTACGTCCTGTACAATTTCCGGTAAACTACCGACGAGAAAGAGCGCCCGAAGGAGATTGTAGACAAAGAGGAGCGCAAAGAAGCCAGTCGCTCGACTTGCACCCGTTCACCTGCATTATGCTGACATTGATTACCAGTGTTTTCTAACCTTTACGCATCGTACGCTTCCATTTCTTCGATATCCGTTTTCATAACGTCCTTCTCGAACGAGGCGAAATAATTTTCCCCGCGTTAGGCAAATTGTTATTGCGAGCAACGCTGCTTTGCCGCTATAAACGTTCTTCTTTATTGAATCACACTACTGATATAAGGATTTCAATTTCTCCCAGAGCTACATTTACAAAAGTTGGCGAACGTGGATTTGCTGGTTAATAGAAAGTTCGCAAGTGAAATAAGATATCCTTATTCTAACGTTTTGTATTTACATATATCTAAATGTACAGCGCCGTTTAAAAATAGCATAAGCTTGCGAAAGTATTTGAGCACTTACTGTAAAAAATTTTTATTTTTATATAGAAGATTATGTGCAAACTTCCGATTTTTATGTATTTATGAGAAAATTTGCAGATGAAAATATCCACAGAATGCACATAATATACAAAAATATATAAATATACAAAGTATATTACCTTTTATAATGTTTAATAGGTAAAACTATTCTTTATCTAGATCCCATTTCAATTTTATTCGTAAGAAAATGAATTTACACAAATATCCACATCTAGTTGTTTCATTAAAATTAAAACAGTAGAAACAGATAGTAAACAATTTTTAAACAAGTAATTCTTTATGTTTAGAAAGCAGGAAAAATTCTTTTCCTGTCAGTTAGTAGAAAATTGTTTGGACTTGCTGTATTTATTTATTAACGCCGAGGAGAAGCCAACCTTAAAAAATGAGCTTTCGCAGTCGCATAAAGAGAGTGAAACTAGGAAAGTGTACAATATTCAAGGTCCCAAAGGCACTGTTTCTTAGCTTTGTTTCTTGCTGGTAAATAAGTACGCGTAACGGACTTTATTCTAACAGAGGAATTCAGAATTTCGGGAATCTTACGAAAAATTAATTGAAGCTTACATTTCGTCAATTTATTGAAATTACTTTCCTGGAAATGCAATAAGAGGTAAGATTTTTTAAATCGAAATTCTAATTACGTCTCTCATTATGAAAGAAGCTATATGCTTCACATATAAATATACATACAATTATTCACAAAAGTATTTGAGGAATTATTACGAAAAACTTTTATATGTATATATTTTGAAATTCCACTAGCATTGTGAAGAAACATTCATAAAGTTTACACACAAAAAAACAGATAAAGAATGAAAATGAATGAGGAATCTACTATTCCATTATAATATTCCAAAATTAAGAAATATTAATTATTATACTTCTTATGGTATTCTATCACAGAATACATTTTATCTCTTCGTACTGTTATTTCCTTATTCTCATTCTTATATATTTTCTTGTTACAAATTATTTTTAGAGACGGCGTTTTGAATTCTGTGTTACAAATTTGTAATAATATTTACAAAGAAGAAAAAACAGCACTTTAGTTACATTGGAATAAAAAACAATTTCTATATACTCTGCAAATATTCTTATAAAATTTTTAGCGAGGCAAAACTAATTCTATTGAACTTTGAAATAATGCGGAGATAATTCTACATTCTATTTTACGAAATAATTACTCTGTAACTATTTTACGCTTTTATCACACACGAACACCAATTAACTGTAAACCTCACAGTGTTATCTGGCACAATTTCGTACACGATTTCTCGAGTAAATGTAATCATAGGTTCCATCGCTACTTAGAATTATCCAAACGATTACGAAACGATACAGACCGAAATCCGTCTGTTTCTACTAGGAACACATGCAGAGGCATTAGCTGCAATGATGGTAGCTGGAGGATTTCGCTGGAGGATGAATGTAGCTGGGTTATCTGGCGGTAATAACGCGAAAAAGGCCACTTAAGGGGGTTGAAGGAGGGTGGGATGAAATATCGACGTCCATGCCGCCGCTTATGGGGCGGAATACATCACGTACTAATTCCCAAATAGGTAGCCGTTTCCCCACTTCGTCTTCGAGTAAGCTGTCTGCTTATTCTTACGCTGTTAAGGAGCACGCGGAAAATGTTATGCAAAGTGCGCCCCGCGCATCGACATTCAATGCCCGCTAATTTATTCCGCCGTTCTTTTTGCGTTCACTCTTATCTGCGTCGTTTAACATTCAAACGGGCTGATGAGTTCCGAAAGACATTGCCTTATCGTCTGGCTTGCGTTTTACTCTTGTGAAAATTTTACGACATTTTCCCCACGAGCAGAGAATTAGAAATCTACGGTGTTTGAGGGTAATTACAAAATGTATGTTTAGACGAACGTTGATTGTTATATCAAATTACTAGTTCTGTGCTAAATAAATAGTTAAATAAATAGTTTGGCTTAAGATAAGTCGAAGTTCCCTACACCGAAGAATTGAATCTATGCTTGCAAGATTCAATCAGTTTTATTCTACGTTTTATTAAGACAATTCTTCTTCTATTCTTTACCATAACTTACGAATGCAGGATAAAATGCTACGAATGCAAACTCAATAAATGCATTCAATCAATTCAATAAATTTGTATTCCTCATCTTATAGAAAATTCATGATCCTTCGTTTTACATAAAATTTGCCACATTCGTCATTTGGACATTTACACAGATTCACTTTCTTATTGCTATAATTAAAACAACGGAATCTAGGTAAAATATTATTTTACTCGCTAAATATTATATAAGGACTACTATACTTCGTATATTTTTTGAGAAATGCATAAAAATCTGCAGTCGATTTATCATCTAAATACATTTAGACAAAAAAACACCCAACTAATGTGAATAACAACAGTAAATCTGACCATCTCTAACTTATAAAATAGTCTGAAAGAATCAAAAAGAACATCACAAACATCGTTATGCCGCAATAACAATACAGAGATTGTTAAAAAATAATTGGCCACAAGTTTGCACAATACTTTACTGGATTCAGCGTAATTCGAGGTGAAATTTCATCGAGCCGTATCATATTGCGGTTTCCCATTAAGTCGAAAGTTCTAAAGGATTCCCGCTAAACAGGTAAGCGGGGTTAGTTCTGACGCCAGGATCTGCGGGACTACTTGATTAAAACCCTCGGAAGTGGCCTGGCCCGGTTGGAATCTCTCGCAGCTAGGCATTGTTTATGGAACAATGGATAGGTTTGGCGTGTGGCACGGTCTGGCCGGCAGCGATTCACACCATCTTCTTACACTCCTACCGTGCCATACCGCGAACAGCTTACCTTCCTTTCAACGACCTTCACCGGCTGCGATATTTCCTCGCGATGATAAGAGTTTCGAGTCACGCGAGATAAGCTTGTACAATTGAGGACGCGGTTGCTGCTAGCGCGAATAACCACTGTGTTTTCTTCTGTTTAGGGGATTAGGGAATGTATTGTAGAATTTGTTGCAAACGAGAAGTGTTGTTAATAAGTGTTATCTATGTGATAAGAAAATAATAGCAGAAACGGTAATAATACAACTTTATTATGTGACACAATCAGGCGGTTGAATGGTTGTATCGAATTGGAAGATGGGATGGTGTATGTTTGTAATTACATGTAGAAGTTGTAGAAAATGTATGGTTAGCGATAATACGCTATACATCTATATACTTCAAAAGTATCTAAACATTTACTTACTCTTAACGAGATGTATGTATTTTAGTAACAAAATTACGAATAAGTCAAAGTACATTGATTTTACTTTTTGTGACAGCATATATGACGCGATCAAATTGATTTTTAAAAGTGAACAAATATAATAACTAGACTGCTAGATATACAAAATTAAATTTCGTCTGATCATAATACTCCACATCTTTGACAAAGAATAAAATCATCATAAGCCTTCCTATTTATAATTTCGTTATAATCAAAATAACATTGTGCCAGAAAGAATCAAGTGTTCACATATTATTGACCATTTTAGAGTACATTTCGAAATAGTGATGCACGCGTACGTTAAGAAGTAACGAAGAACGATGGAAATTATCCCGCGGAGGACCACGGAGCCAAATGAAAGGCAGAAAAGCAAGCAATCTATCTGGGAGTGCATGAGCCGTAACAAAGATCGTGATACATCGAAGGGTATTATTCGACCGGAGGAATCTCCACGTTCTTACAGCGTCCCATTACCTCCACATTACTGTCCGGGAATTGTAGCAACAATTCTTTCCTTCCCTTGATACAACGCGCTTTTACCTTTATCGTGAAAAACGTTCAATTGGTTTTCCATCGCTCTTCAACATTTACTCGCGATCAGTTTAAAACCTCTCGCAGAATCTACTCCAATGCGCCTTCTGTCCCTGTCTGGCAAGAATTCTAGGAATGTTGCACAATAATTTCGCGTATAAAAATTGCGATCTGCAGCTACGCCGTTTTATTATCGCGCTCTTATTGGAACACGTGGCAACAGTTGTCTGCTTTTACGTTTCTTACGGACATTATGATCGCATATTTACGGGAACAGGCTGCGTTTCATTACATTCCATGGTGTTTATGTTATTTTTACAGGAAGATAGGTTTTTGTATCTGGATTTTGACATCTGTTCTTGCTTCTTTGATTTCTCTCCTTGTTATTGTATAATTTTGTTCTAATGTGTGTAATCGTTATTTATTAAAAATAAAAATTAACACTTTGAACTTCAATCGTGACGCTACGGTGATATTGATAACGTGGAAATTATTTCTTGTATAGTTCTATTTCTTGTATAAAAGTATGCGTAAAAAAAGAGGTTATTGTATAAATGAATTTACAAAAGAGTTCATAATATTTTTCTCTTTGAAGCGAAAGTTTTCGTTCCAAAACATTTCATTACAAAAGTATTCTAAAGTGAATTATAGTTACTGAAAAGATTCTCAGGTTATTAAAAGTTAAAGATGGTGTAGACTTAAAGCACAACACCACAGATGCTTCAACGTTAACTTTCTGAAACGAGAAATAGTGTGGATGATTGATATAATTTTGTTGTTATAAGGAGTTGTACAGAATAAAACACAAATTAATATATTGGAAGAAATTTAAACAGCAAAATAATTTATCTACTTTTATCACTACTTTTAATCCTTCAATGTTTACATCTCTAGTTGGAATCAAACGTACTAAGGTATCTAAGTAGATAAAGAAACAAGAATTTTATCTCTTTATTCTAGTAACGTAAATCTGATTTTCACTCCACTTTTACTTTAAAAGCTTTTGAAAAATTCCATATTTGACTTTAAACAATAATTTAATTAAGTAAAAACTTAAGTAACGTTCAAATTGTATTCTGAAGTTACCTCAATATCGAACTAAAGAAGTATCAAATTGAAAAGAATACCTACTGGATTTAGGAATCTTTCATTTTGATAGAATATTTATAAGTGTGAAGTAAAACCGGAAACCGGTGGCATATTTTGTAACACAGTGCGCAGAATCTCGTTTTGGCTCGCGTGCATAATTCGTTAGAACGGATGACCGAGCACGGCCGCAAAATACGCTAAAAGTTGCAGGAAAATGTGGAACGTGGAAGTTTTGCAGGTTTGTGCGACTGGCCAGAATGATAAATCGTTTAACGTAATTTAATTATATGGCGGTGTATAGCGCGGAAATGGAAGCGGTGAATGTAGGATGGAATAAATAATTACTTTCTATGACAGATATTAATGAGCCCGTTGGCTTATAGATGCATTAGAGAGTCAAACTTTCAATCTTGAATGGACAACGTTCGCATTGTTGCATTGTTCACAAATTATAAAAAGTTGTCTAGATTAAGTTCCAAACGATATCTCTTATATAATAATAAGTAATAATGGATTACGATGGAAAATATTAAATGTGTCAGAATAATACGAATTTAAAAATATATGAATGTTGAGAAAGAAAATACTAATATGTAGATAAATATTCGCGGCTAGTCTGATGTTATGATATTCTAATTATTGAAAATGTTTTAGTGCAATGAAATTAGCTTATATCACTAATTCTGTCATTGGAAAAATGTGTGTACTGCTTTGCTCATAACATTTTAGTCTATTGTACTTATTAATTTGATAATTGCCTTAAATTTTGTAATTGAGTTTCAAGTTGAGTTATGAGTTACAACAATAAATACAAGGACACGAATCTCCACGATTTTTCGTTCTAAATATAAATTTATCTAAAGCTTTGTTCATACAGTAAAAACACTGCCTAAAATTACGATGCAAATTCGTTCGACTGTCGTCATTATACGTATTTTCAACTCATTATGTTTTCCATCTTCGTAGGTTATCTCTTAATCATAGAAAGCATGTCGTGTATTTTAACGTAAAACTTTTCTTAATACCAAGAATTAAAAATATTCTAAATTAAAAGTATTCGAAACGGAGAAGTAGCTCATCTGAAGTCGTCAGAGGTTTTGCGATGCCTTTTGCACTTATAAATTTGGTACCGTCGAAGTAGGTCGCCCCTTCTGAACTTTTCACCGAACTTTCTACCTGGAAACTTCGATTCCTCCGCAAATAGTGTTACGTCCGAATTTTCAACGATTCGACTTCGAAGAAACTTATCCATCCAAGATTATCAATCCTGCTCTTCTCAAAATTATATCGCGTTAGAGGAGAATTAATCATGTTTCTACTAAAACGATACAGATTTATGTTTCATTTTTATTACGAATAATCAATTCCACTTTTTCTCGATTTCAATTCATGACTAACGTTCCATTCTCGAAAAATAAATTGTTTAGGTACTTCCATGAATTAATATGTTACGAAAAAGTGACATAAATAATAGAAAATTCTAAGGTAAATTTAAAAAATGATGTTTGCAATATAGTTTTCTTTCTTTCGCTTTCTAATTTATGGAATTGATCAATGCAGCTTCTAAACTACTTAAACACTAAATACGTAGACGATCTTTTTGCTAGAACACGTAATTCCTCTTTTAAATATTGGACATTGTTTTTATTGAGATACGTTGGTAAATTTCTGTGTCAACAGAATGAGAATTAATTGGGCAATTTATATACTCAGAACTCTAACGAAACATTATTCCGTTTCTGTTTTAGTAAACGTGGTGAATGGCGAGGTGCTGCATATTGTGAAGATAAGTCGATTGCATATGGGATCATACTTGTGCATCGCTTCGAACGACGTTCCACCGCGAGTTAGTCAACGCATATCTCTTCGTGTGCAGTGTGAGTATATACTGAAATATTTTCCCATATACCTACCCCTCAAACAGTAACCTGGCATGCTTGTTTATTAGATTACTTTATACGCACGTTAATCCTAAACTATATCGTTAAATTTTGTAAACGCGTTATACGAACTGCAATCACACGGAAATACTTCTCTTTCGAAGTGAAGCTCTTCAAAATTGTATCCCTGACAAAGCGCTTGAAATCTTCTGTATAAAAATGTATTTGTTTACCCTGCAGTTATGTTTTACATGCAATAAAATTAAATTTTCGAAAATTATATTTTATAAAATATTCAAAATATTTTTAATTACTCGTGCAGAATGACTTTCAGTTAGATTTCATTGAATACGCCGGTGTGTGTGTAAAACGATTTTAAAAAATGTAAATATATAATTCATGAAAATCTTGAAAATAAAATTACAAAATTTGTAGCGAAAAGATTATAGGCCATTATCAAAGCCTATACGAAACGAGACATTTAATACCTCTTTAATAAAAGTATAATAAATTGTTGTAATTTGTTCTCGGAGTTAAAGTCGAATTTCAATTCATACAAATTTTGATACCGAAAGAATTACAGGAGCTAACGTATATGTATATGTAATGTTTCGTAACTGTTTCACATATTGATATAATGAAACAAGTATTATTATTCGTTGGAATAAAGTTAACAATTTAAATAATTCTAACCATTTAGAATCATATATACCAATTTCTCAAATTACATAGTGTATACTATATATCATATCCAGAAATAAATTGATAGAGTAATGTCACTCATTAGCAAATTAGATTAGAATCTCAGAATTGATGGTGCTTGGCACAATGAAATGGAAAAAAGACATTGCATAGGGCTGAAAGCAAAAGCACAATTGCAACGAGTCAGGAACGATGGATTGATGAAGCAGGAAGAACGGTAACAGGGTGCATTCTAGTCACAATATCTCGATAAAGAGTGGTTGTACGGGCCAGCGCCGTTGCATTAGGTCGGTTTTCAACGTCTCATTTAGCCAGCGATTTACGAGCACCCACTTGACCCAGATATGCACGATGTACCCAGGTTCGTTTATTCCCTCTCGAGCGTCACGTTTGTCCAGTTTTGGGGTGCGAAACGCGTTTCCGCCCTGTCTTTTCCGACACATTAGTCTCCGTTCTACCGCACGGATAAGTACGAGCGTTAATAATCGCCCGACGAAATTTGAGTTATCGTTTTCTAACGGAAAGTTTTCAGGAGGGTCGCGAATGCACATGAGACCGTACGTAAAAAACAGTTCTAACAGTAAGTCACATTAATTTTCAGTTGTTTTCTCCTACTTTATTCCTTATTTATCATATTTTATATTTTTTAATATCTTTTATCCTTAATAGTATCCGTAATATTAGGAATACTAGATTTGAGTATACGTAATAGTTTAATAGTAAGGATATTGGATTCGACATAGATTTATTGAATTTTGATTTTTATTTCGTATTAATAATTTCGAAAGTTCTCTGTCGTGAAAGTTGTCAACTCGTAGAAATCTAATTCACCCGCGCAGTAAATTAAATTATAAACTATACAACTATTAACAGCAAACAATTATTAACAAACTATTAACATAAACTATATTATAGTTAAATGTACATAATGAGATCGAGATTGAGATTTTTCATAACTTCAATCGCGACTTACAGATATTTATGATTATATAGTATTGCGAAATTAATGTAACATCATCATATTGTTAACCTAAGGTTTGTAAAAATGGAAGTCTATTGTCTAATACGTATAATTTATGGAACATTAGGCTTTTATATAATTTTCATTTTCTATTTCGGTACAAAATTACAGAAACCTTCGGCAGCTATTATATTTTGCATATTATATCTCCATAAATATCTACAGCTTAAAAATAACATTTTTACACAACGCTAGTATCTTATTTAACTGTTTCCAAACAACAAAAATTTCTGTTCGCTCCTTTAATTCAAAAGTAGTCCTCAAAATTCTTTGAATTCTCGTAATTCACCAATCCAATTAACGTCATCAAAGGAATAAAATTCCAGCGACTTTTTCCAAAGAATTAGATCGATGGCTGTTTGAAAATCTTTGGCGATCAGGTTGATCAGCTAATGGCTGGCCAATATCAGCTCGATAACTCAACAAAAACGTCAAGGGGAAAGAATATAGAGTGGACATGGGACACGATCCGCCAATGATATCGTCCCACGGCGTACGCCGCGTACGAGGTAGTAAATCGTGATTTACGCTAGTCCGTAAAAGACGGAACTATGTATGACATGATATTGCGGCAGAATATATCTATATCGATCGTTTGGCTGGCGAAGGTTTCGCCTGTTATACCGTATAATAACTAAAAAACTTTCCAGAGGAATGTTTTCGCCTCCGCGAAGGAAAGTCTTGCGTTGGGCGGGATCGTGGTGGCTCTGTTTAAGTTTCAAGTGCATGGAAACTTTATAGAGTCCGCGGAAAAATGGAGAAAATTAAAGGGCATAAAGGCGGTGTCTATGAAACTGGTGGCAACCGCGGTGCTCTCAAGGCATTCGTTTTTACCGCATAAAGGGCGGTCGAGTTGAATAAAGGGAAGCCGCGATCCGTAGAAAAATTTCACTCGCCGACGAGAGCAGTTGAAAATAAGCATCTGTTCTTTAACCGCGGGAGCTGGTAACGCTTTCAGTCCTCTGAGAGGGTTTTATGGAATTTATAGCTGCGAATTATCTTTGACAATGTTGCTCGTTTTTAACCGATTGGTAGGAGAGACAAAATTTGAAGATGATTAAATAGAAGATTGAGCAGGATTGTATTGAACAGGAGAAAGGAATTATTTGTGTTTCTTTCTTTTTTACAGTTTTATTTATTAACTTTTTACAGAAGAGTCAAAGGTTTATGTTTGCGCTAAACAAATGGAAAGTCAATGTTTTATCGAAATTTATAATAAGTTGGTAGATTTGCTAGGATTTATTGAGTTACGAGCGAGAGAGTTCTAATGCACTTGATTACACAGTTCGAATATGTAGTTCCAAATTTCTAGAGTACAAGGCGTAGAAAGTTTGGTTACTGAAATTCAAAGCACTTCTAATTCCGAAAATTGACTCAAGCTATTTCAAATATCTGCTCTTTTGGTTTCATAACAATCCCCGTATTATTCCGATTAGAAATAAATGTCTTCACGAGTAAATAAATACTAAAGGAATGACACAAAACGTTATACTAATTGCTCAGTACAATATTTGATTTCTATCCTCCTTTTTATTCGTCTTGCATAGTATAACACGAAGTAAAAGCAATCTAGTATTTAAAAATGTGTTTATAATCATTATTTCCCTTAATTCATTATTTAGATTGAAAATGTACTTTTTAACTTCAGACAGAACAATGTCTTTCAAATAAACTGATTTTATTCTTATATTACTTAAATGTAATTATATATTTCTTGTATTATGTATTTCTATAATACAAATATTAATTCTACCTGACTCTATTAGAAAGAAACAAGTATGATTGCAGGTGTTTCTTTATATTACTTAAAGAATATATAGATATATCTCGTCTTTTCTAAGGGCTAGACATAAAAGAGATAAAATAAAGTGTTTCAAAAGCGAAAATATTATTTCAATTAAAGAGAGAAAGAAATTAAATATATCACGTTAATGTTTTTGTCTTTACAGTTCCTCCTATGCTTTCGATACCAAACCAGCTGGAAGCGGCATATATTGGACAAGATGTCACGTTGGAATGTCACACCGAAGCTTACCCTACCTCGATTAATTATTGGACGACCGAACGCGGTGACATGATCGTCTCTGGTAATTTTAACTTTAATATAGTAATTATATATGTATATGCCTCAATTGTAGTAATCTGCTAAACAAAAAGATATTAATTTTATTGAACAAATTTAAGAAGGAAACATTTATTCACGTGGATGTAAATCGAAATATGTTCGATACGATTTCTAAAATAAATTAGAGGTCGTTATTATTAAAATTAAATCTAAAATTAGAAAAATTAGATTATTCATTGATATACATATTTTAAAAATTGACTCAAATGGAATGTTATTCAGATTTTATCAGTGCCTTCGAATTTATTTACGATTTTGTTTAAATTGTAATTGTTGCCTGCCTTATGAGAATTTGCTTGAGATGTCTCGTATGTGCTGTTTTTTATATCACAACGTCTCTCATGCGTAGAAGCCTTAAAAGGAAGTTATGTCGACGACAGAAATATGTTCCCGTAAACTCTTCACAGTAAAGTTGAGGAAATACCTTGCTACGTAACGTTCTTGCAAAAGAACTTTTTATATAGTTTTGTTGATAGCATCATTAATACTTTCTTTTTTATGCTAGGATATCATATTCAGCATATAAGTTCAAGAATAATATAAATATTTCTTTTTATATCAATTGTTACGTTTTTTTCTATCGTAAAAAAAATAGTCGAACATTCGCTAGAACCCTAATATTTACGAATAAAAAGTTCATATATCTTGAAATATATGATAATTCAAGAATTTAATCAAAGTACAATTTTTTTCGAAAAATTTGTATTTGCAAAACTGCGATGTGAAAAATGGAATAATACGTATACTAAGAAATACAGAATCAATTAACCCCCACATTTTCTTATTCTATACAAACGATAGAGAAAGAAATTACAAAAATTTTAAATTAAAGATTTAAGAAATTATTGACAATACGTAAGGAACTACAATTTATTCTGGTTTTTCAACTAACTATGTACACACGCGTGTTTGTTGAATCACAGATTCCATAGAACGTTTGAACGTACGTTTCAAACTGAAAGTACTAAAAAATTCACACAAGTTCAGGTCGTTTGATTTACCATGGTATTTGCTCTGTCGCGTACTGTAAACTGTTTCAACGTAGGAAGAATATGGTTTTATTTGCCTAGGCAATTACCATTCTATTGTAGGCGATAAATATGAGGCGGTTTCCACCGACAACGGCTACAACAAGTACATGATGCTGAAGATTAGAAATGTCGGCCCGAGGGACTTTGGTTCATACAAATGCGTGGCGCAAAATTCTCTTGGCGGAACAGACGGTGACATCAAATTGGATGGTGAGCATTTTTCAGAAATTCTATCAGTATTACCTTCCATTTTTGGGAGATATAGATAGACTGAAAGCGTTTCAACCTTTGACCAGAGAACTATGTATAATATGTGGTATCGTAGTATAGAAAATTTAAAAGCACTAGCATTCTTCAATATCGTCTGTACTGCTTTCTTATATAATATAAATTTTCTGATGATAAATAAAGTAGTGTCAAATAACGATTACCCTATTTTTACAAATTAAAAAAGTATTTGATTGTCCTACAATAAAAATAACATATTTTAATGCATAAAATAAAATTTGCGTTCAAATATTTCATCTATAATAATTGAATAGTGTATTATGTCATCGATATTGCATATAAAAAGTGTGAAAACCAAAATATTCGGAAACGAAAAGAACATCTTTTATATATCATCTTGCAATAATAAAGTACTCAATTGATTCCCAATGGACTTTACGCTAAAACTCTTATCGTTAACAGTCGAAAGCTATCGATCGTTTGACGAGGTCAAGCGTCCTTATCGTTTCAACGTGATTCGTAATTGGCGATTAAATCTACGAAGGATATATTTATCCCGGGAGAATATGCTTTTCCACCTCCTTGGACGAATAAATTGGCTGAAATTAAAAGTTTAACGAGATATATCGTACGGTCGGTTGCTACGAAATGAACACGGTGGAAGTTCACTCTCGAATTTTCCCGGTTTTCCAATATATTTCGTATTTCGTATAGAAGTTAAATTCATTCCTGTACTGTTGAGCACTTGTACGAATTTTTTTCATAAAGGCATGTATATTTAGGCATAGAATATAAACATGTAGACATGTAGATTGGATTCCAATAAAAGAGAAACAGATGAAATTATTTTTTTGTTGACAATATTTTCAATACAGATCGTTCTGAAATGTCTTTCTCTCATTTTAAAAGTTCTTGTTTAAAATAACTTTCATAATGTTCGATATAACAGTATTCATTTCGTACATATAAAAATCTGAATATTTTGTTGAAGCAGGAAAATGTACGAAAACATATTTTCAATATCTCATTGTTGTTTTACACACAAATCGTTTATATATATATAAATTGTCACGTAGGCGGAAAATTGCAAATCGATCGGAGATAAATCAGGGAAATATACGAGATAAGGTAGAACTTCAATACTCAGTTGATGCAATTTTCGTAGAATCATTTTTTACTACAATTCTCTATCGTTGCGCTGAGCTTTTGATATACAAGTATTGAAATACGAAGAAAAAAATATATTAAACCTTGAAAGAGAATCAGCCAATCTCCATCTTAAACAAGCAAAGAAAAGTTAGAAATTTCTTTTATTGTTTCCTTTTTTTTTTTTTCTAATACCTAATACCTTTACAAGTCTAAATTCTGCATGTGTGCAAAGAGATATTGTCGTGCACTAATTGAGAAGCAATTTCTTTATTTTCACAGAAATCCCAGCACCATCAACCACGTCTACTACACCACCACCTTACCACGTGACCTCATCAATGAAAAAGAATGGTAACTACCTTGAAATCTAGCAGGTGTTCAGCCTATTTCCTCTACATTTATCTCAATTTTAATCACTCTATAAAAACACCCAAATGTCGTGCATGCCACACGAAAAGTCATGACAACGTAAACCTGTGGCGTTTAAATATTCGCGAAAAAGCGAGGAATTAGGCAGAATACTCGACATTAATTTACAAATAAAATAGCACACACACGCGCGCGCGCGCACACGCACGCGTACAGAGCCCTCTCGATGGCACTTTGCATCCATCCACCCTTCTTGTTTTTTTCCCCGCTGAAGCAAGGACATCCATTCCCGTGTCTCCCTCCTGCGTCATGACGTCCCCGTCGTAAAACACGCCATGTAAAACCGCCTTTGTGTAATGCATTTTAGGTAGAAACGGTAACAAGAAATTACGACAACGACCTATCGACTACGAGGTCGAGGAATGGCGAAATTCAGGTCAGTAAATATCTATTTTAACGCGGGCCGCGTACCTCAGGCATTTCCCACGACGATACAACTGGCTGGCTGCCTGTTGTACCGCTTCGTTCGAGTAATTAGCGTAATTAAAACCTCGTCAACGGTGCACATTCGAGGTGGAGAGATTCTCCAGTGAATCCACTAAATTGCCAATGTTCGGTGATACCCTTTATCCGTGAACGAATTACTTCACGTTACTTGGTCCCCTTTAACTGGCTGGAATGGATTTCAGAATTACGCTTTCGACGACAGTGATTTCATTGATGGATCTTCTGTAACCCCACGTATCGATCTCCTGCTCTTACGTTTCTGATCTCATTTCTTTTTTGTTCTTCTTTTTCTTACATTTGCAATTTCGCGATCGCATAAACATAATGTTGATCTTACGATTCTGAAGAGATTTTTCGTTGAATTGAGATAACGAACTTTAAGTGAATAATTGGATCAATTCGTATTTATATATGAAAAATTAATAAAAGAATACTGAGATATATTATGTGAGTGTTTTAGGAATTAAAAATTGCAATTTTTGTTTTATAATAAAGTAGAAAAGATTTAAAACAGGCCTGCTTGCTCCTTGTTAATAATATTTGATTTAATTATTTTCTACGGTACCTTTTTATGATTTCTACCATTATGGACAAGAAGATTATTTAAAAGATACACTGACTCATGAAAGTAACTAAACATTGTACGAACAGAATTTGGATGTTTACTCGTTTAAACATAAGCTTCCTTTATTTTGGTGCGATGAATAGTAGAAATATTAAATTATACATAAAAAAAGAGACTTTCAAAAATTGAACTAAATATTCTTATTTCTAGTTAAAAATTTCGGATTTTTTTATTAGATAATTGAAAATAGTACGATCTGAAGTTGCACGGACAGATATCCTGATATCAATTAGCGTATTATTCTAAGTTATAGGAGATTACAAGTGTTAGTGGAAAACTGATTTCACCGAAGTTGCTAATTAGTTTGTACTCATCAAATATCGATATTTTCTCATACATTCAACTTACATATTCGTATATCTATTTACGAGCTGAAATTGCACTGAAAGTCCTTTTCAGACGAGCCAGTTCGAGAGAAACTTCAGGCCCAAAGACATCAACAATAGTTGGCACTACTATGAACTTCTTTTTCAGCGCACAGTAAGTGCTTTCACTTCAGTTCGAGAGTCTTATATCAAGAATCCCTACTTCAGATATTGATCGAATGAAATCGCAAAAAGTATCCAAACTTTTTAATACGATGTTCATTTTATTTTAATTGAATAGAGTAAAGATTCTAACGAGTGTTAATCGACTTTTGCTTCAATCTGGAGATTATAAGACTTTATTGATTTTATTTCTATGATAATTTAATTATTAGAATTTATCGATCAGTCCTAAAAAAACTTTCTTCAATTATTATCCTAAAGTATCTGGAAATATACAAGAATATTTTACTTTCAGATAAAACATTGCACACTTACAATTTCATATTTAATAATTAATTATTTTAATATCTCTTTTATTCAATTCTTTTTTAATTTAATTCTTTAATATTTAATTTTATAATATTATATTTTTTAAATTTCCACATTATAGCACGAATATTTATTTAGAAATGTATTTATTCATAAATTGAAATTTTTTATTAAAACAATTGCACATACAAATTACAACTTACTGGTTTAATTTATATTCAAATTGTTGAGATGTAAGAAAGGAATATAAGGAAATATGAATTTTATAATTGATCGAAAAACTTCGTCTGATTACTGTGTGACACGAGGTATAGAACGAATTCCATTTAAAATGGGGCTTGGTAGTTAAGTCAGAAGACAAATTTTCTCCGCGGTTTTATTTTCTTACGGCTGCTGGTCTGATTCCAGTCGGTGCCGTTTAAAGTATCGCATAGCTTATGAATATTGAACGTTGTAATATCTTATGAATACGCATGAGAAGACCAATCCAGCGAGTTTAACTAGCGTTAAATTTCGAATATCGATTAAAAGTCTAAATATTCCGCGAAGAAATAATGCATTAATGTAAAATTACGTGCGTACTAAGTATGACCAATGAAGAGAGAACTTTTATTCGCTTCTTTCGAATAATTATGCTGTATGTAATAAGCTGAGCGATTGGAAATAAGTGGGAAGGTTGAAGTTCGAATGAAATATAATTAAAAATGATCTAACACGTGATTTAACTAAAAAAGATAGTCAAATATTAACATCAGAAAATAAATAGGATGCTATCACGTGAATTTTTTGTACACAACATTTTCTTCGAGAATGGTCATGAAAAGTTTGATATCCCAAATACTAGTTTTATAATATAAATTTTATATGTATTTCAAAAATTGCAACTTTATGTCTATCCTATGCAACCTTCAGTGAAAACGTCGCAAATTTTCTCCTTTGTTATCGATAATTTAACACAAGTAAAATAATAATAAAGTACTTAAATAACAATAGGTGTAGAATTTGAAATAGAAAATTTTGTGCGATTGATCGCTTCCTTGACATTTTACATTAATTGTCACATTTCGTATAAAAGCAGTAGGTGTCTCAATACTCATGAACATTGCGGGGGTGGTAGATAAAACGTCTTGCCGAGGGCACTTTCGTTTCGTATGCCAATAAATTGGCAGCAACTGGCACCGACGTTAAACTTTTCGAACTCAGTTTCAATGACTTTGCTGAAAGATTCTGAGAAGCGCCGAGGCGGGAGACTCCCCTTTCTCAAAGTTTACTTTCAATTAATGAAAAACGAGTTTCGTTGACCCGCGGCCGTCGACTGGTTTCGCTTGGTGAAACGCAGAAACGGGCAACGTTGAATTTCTCCCATTTCTTTCTCCGTCTTTCTATCCTTCTCTTTATTTTTCCTCCCGTCAACTCTCTTTGTTAGCCTCTTTCTCGCCTTCATTTGTTAAATCGATCGACATCCGTCGCACGTGCAGGAAGTCGAGGGCGGCCAACCAGTGGCTGCCGATGAATTGATTCTTATACTGTACAAACTTTTATGATCTGTATTCTTCGAGGCGTCGATCGACACGCCAGCCAATTCTCTCCTCGATTCCAAAGAAGCTTATCCTAATGTCGTGACGTGACGGAGGAAAGTTTGGACGAACGTGTATCGATCCGCTGTTCCTTCTTGATTGGAGCTCGCTTCGATCCCAAACCAATTTCACAGAAAAGAAGAACGTAATTATTTCGTGTTAAATTAATCTAATGATTTGTACGGTCGATGATCGATTAGTTTTATGATTGCGATTTTGTTAATTCAAACGATAAATATTATCTAATGTTAGAATTATCAACGATTAAAGTGTGGAACTTATTGCAAAGAAACTGAAGCGAACTTACAATGGCCTACGAAAGTATTTGAACTGTTCTATTCTAATCTTTAAACTAAAATATCTGCATACAGAATAAATTTTTTATTATAAGATAGTCTGTACGGAGGTTTTGTAAAAGAAAAAAATGTTGGTACCATTATTCACATGATAAGTTTACTATTCCAAAATTTTAATGAAAATTTGATCACCTGGTATTAAGATAATACGTTTCCTACAAAAGCTTCATAGTAAACGTCATAATGAAAAAAATTGTTCTTTTTTTCTCATATTCACTTTGAATTCAAATCAATTGCTTTTTGGTTCGACAAAAGCGATAAAACACAATTCTCAAAGGATCGAATTCACCGCAAATTTGCCAAATAATTGCTACAGTTCCCGGCAATTATTACCATGTTAGTTCCAGCTATTCCAGTTAAAGTTCCTTTAAGTTAATTGGCTGTCGCGTGATGGCCACAATCGATGGGATTCTGTCACGAAATCGGAGCGAACGAAAAGAAGCGAAGGAAATCGTGTGGTCGAGGACCGGTAAAGACGTTGTTAAAGTGTTGGAAAATGGTTCGTCTGTCGCTGTCCGTGCGGAAAGTCACGCGCGCAGTGTGGAATTTACTCGTAGGTGGGAATAACTTTTTTCCAGGCGGACGTGCGATTTCGACGTCCATTTCTGAAGACCGAGCCAAAGCGAACGAGGAACTACTCCAGAGGAATTCGCGACGATTGTTTCCCGATCGGTTTTCAAATAAGAAAACTTGTTCGTTCCGAATGTGTGTTTTACTTCGCTTCTCTAATAACGACGATAAAGCATTTTTGCTAGATATTGATTCGTAGAGAGTTCTCACTCAACCGAAACCTATATCATGAGAAATTTGCGGTCGGAAAAATATCGAAAGAATATCGAAAGCACAAAGATATTCAAACACTTACCATATAAAACTTTTATGTTATATGTATTACATAAAACATTTCGGAATTTCATTGTCATCATAATGAGACATGACTTTGTCATGATCATACTAATCGAACTTGAAACTTCAACAAGATACTCGCTACAAACGTATGTTTAGTAAAGATTTGGTATACAGCACGAATACCCGTTTTAAACAGTTTAATAAGAGTTAAATATGATCCACTTGAATATTCAGTTTTATGAATGTAATAAACAATTCACTGTTTAAATACGTTTGTGCTCCCTACAAAATATATACTTGCATCGAATATTTTATAGCTTTTATGTATATTCTTAAATTTGTTTCATTACAGTAATTCAAAGTGTCAGAATGTATTCGTAAAAGGTGTTTAGAAGTGTTCAATTGCTTTCGTGGGCCTGTGCATCAGATTATCACAAAAAGGACAAAATACATACACAAAACAAGAGATTAAATCGTTTCATACTAGAGGATGTTCGACACAGATATACGTGGTTGACTACATATCAAACAGCTTGGTTTCCATTCGTGCGATACCTGTATGCAGGTCGAGGTTGCTGCCGGGTTAACAGGAGTAAACGTACATATGTATCGACTTCTTCCCGGTTGATATTCATGTATTCATAGCCGGCAACATTACCGGATTTGTATTAGCGCCACAGGTGGCGGTGTTGATCCAACATGGACCTGGTTCGTAAAACTTAGAACAACCGGCCAATCCAATCGAGAGGCGAAATTGAACGAGAGAGAGAGACTGTGCCAAAAAAGAATCGAACTCGACGATAAACTACGTATTTATTGCGACGCAACCCGCCTTCTATGATACCCAAGGGAATAATTTAATAAATTGTTTTCCCAGCCCGCCATATCGCGATCCATCAAATTCCACAGAATTCTGTAATTCGACGGCAGACTCGATTCCAAAATGGCAGCCATCTTCTCTGACTGATTGCCTCAGCCATTCATTCTCGATTTTAACGTTTCCTATTCGCAGCGGCTATAAAAAAAATATTTGCACACTGCATTTATTTTTTCAGCTAACATTAAAATAATAAAAATAAATGGGATGGTACTAAAGTAATCAAATAACAAGTATCATCCTATGATTTATTATTTAAGCTAATATACTAATTATTTACACGGTAATTATTTAGGCCCAAGTTGATATATTAAATTTCGTGTTATTTGAGTGTAAAAATCTGATACTGTGAAAATAAGACGCGTATAGTGAATAATTTTCGTAGCCACTGTGGATTAAAATTTTTAGTGATATTAGTTAGAGTGAATTCGATGGAAAGAATATTTTAGAACAAGTAACGTTTTAAGCGGTATTAAACACTCGATCTGAATCTCAAACTCGATCTTAATCGCGGTTTGGTTTCTGCGGAACTATGAATAGTCATTTTGGTGTTGTGGTAAGTGTTCCGGCGAAGTTCGTGGTTCTGTGGTTTCAGGGTAAATTTGGAAACGACGCTTTAGATGCAGGTTTTAGCATTTTAAGCGATAAGTTTGATCGATGTGAATGAATTAAGTTGGATCGAATTTTTGAATTAGTTAATTGATATTTTTCTGCAGTAATGGATTTTGAAGAAACATTTTTACATTTTATAAGTAGAATATAATTTATGCGAGATAATCAAAAAGAGATTAATTTTGGTTATATTTATAATTCACTATTTATACAAACGTTCGAATTACCTTATCAATGATTTGGTAATAGGAAAAATATTTTGAAGTGATTTCACCAGCTTAAAAAGTATGTACGTTTAGTCTTTGTTAATATTTGCATAGTTTCCTGTAAATGATATTTTTATTAAGGAAGAAAAGCTTGACGATATCTGGACTATGCCAACAACACAAATACCCAACATTGGGAGTTCGAAGAAATGCGAAAGATTTGAACTATTTTCTCTGTTTCAGGAAAACGCCCAGTTAATTAAAATATTGCAAAGGCTAGAAATGTTTATAAAATCCAAGCACAACTTGAATAAAACGTAAAATTTATAGAACGTCCAAAATGATCACTATAAAGAAACATTTCCCTATATATTATAAAAGATAAAAATATAAAAATACCATTCAAAAAGTTTGCATTAAAGAAGATTAAATAAGAAACACTCATATTTTTTCGCAAAACCAAATTTTCATAAATTTTTCTTTTACGTTATGAGCTAGAGAATATGGATTTATTTGCATTTCGTTATCTCTTCAGTTCCATTTACTACAGTCATACATAGACAAATACAGTAGAGTCGATTATCCTATGTGATGTGGATCGAAGCTGTCTCAGGTAGTCGAAAACTCGGATAATACAATTCGTGGATGTTAGTAAATTGTGCATTAAAATAGGAAAAAACATTTTGATAATGTAATATTAATTTAATTAACTATTTAATTGATTGAAAGTTTCTAACAATACCTGACTATTCACGCTTTCATAATCTTTATGTTAAACTTTTTTATGTTAAACTTTACGTTAAACTTTATGTTAAATTTGTTTATTTTATAATTTACTAATTTCTTCGTTCCATGATATTTATTGGAAGAATATTAAGACATACTATATATATATTCACACATACACAGTATGTATAATTACGTATTGTCTGATCGATCTATTGCTTACATACGTCACTGAATCAGTCCAATTTAACAGCCGCTGGATGATATCTAATGGAGTATAAATTTATTTAGCCTTCCGCTGGCGAGCCTTTTATCTCATTAAAAAGGGATTTGCACAGACCAAATATCCTAGAGATTCCGAGAATTTGGTCGAATTTAATTCCGAGATGCGGAAGAGCGTCGAGCTCTCGCCCACCCTTCGTATTATCCGCGGCAACTCCTTGTATTTATCTTCTCTATCCGACTATTCTCATACTCGCACATATATTTCACTCGTTGTTGAAATATCGACCGTTCTATAGGACGATTCTCACGTATCCGCAAACATCCACCACCATATTCATTCTATCTTTCCAACGCTGGAAGGACAAGTATGTAATTTGCGAAGCTGTCTATAAATTTCGCCGTTTTTAATATGTGCAACATTTCGTGCTCAAACAATGAATGTTAAGATCTTTGCACTAAGTTTTTCAGTCGACTATTTATTCTACATAATACCTTTATCTCGTATTCTTCTAAATTTTAATAATGTTATCCTGTAACCTAATAACGAGACGAGAAACGAATATATATGTCAGACAACATCTTCGTTTGTACTCTAAACTTTAATAATTTCATTTCATATTTTTGTATGTTGAAAATTTTTGCAAGTAGAAAAGGTATGTGTGTGTGTCAGACGTCCCTCTTTAACAGAAAATAAGTATACACACACGTTGATTTATAATTCACACTTGCAAAGATCGTCTTAGGATGTAAAAAGAGCATGCTAAACGTTTCTTTCAGCAAGAAAAATTAAAATTTTGTGCCTTTACTATATTTTTTTGTCGATTTTGATGAAACTAACAATGGTCTTATCATAATAATGGTCATCTTATGGTACCAAAACTAACAGTGTAAATTATCTATAATTACATTTTATTCTCGAAGAATTGATTTTAAGTTTCATGTTGTTCAAGCATTTTTCATTTCATTCAATGGCTATTATAACTTCTAAATTTTGAGATGCTTATTTTTTTAACATTCTATAGTTAACACACAAAGCTAGTATTCAATTGCGAGCTTTTTGGATTGTTTTAAATCACCGACGTTTAAATACACGCAGCCGGTTCGTTGAATTCGAAAACAATTTTGCATACTGGAAATCGGGAGTTTCTATTGATCGAAAGTAGTCTGGAACGTCCTAAAAAGTTTATTCAGTAGCAAAACGGTAATTTATTCTCACAACAGGAAATCTGTAAATAGTGATTCGTGACAATCTTGCTATTCAAACTAAACGGAAAATTTTCCTCGTTTATTGATTCTAATAGAATCTAGTAATACTTACGAAAAGTAACCCATTATTCCCTAGATTTTTGACTCTTTTCGATCATGCAATTCCATTTGAATAATTAGCTTATTGAGCGTTTATAATTCATTCAATTCATTTAAATTTTCATGTTTATTCATTTAAAATTTCTTATCTTGAAATATTCTTTTGTCACAATTCTTACATGTTCTCTTGCATTTTAGAAAACTTAATGATTATACGCAGGGAAATATTTTTTCATTTGAGAGAAACTATTCAGGCTAGGAAGAGTTACACATCGTACCCTCGTAAGTATTCGCGAACACACAATATACACAGCATCTTTGGCGTTGTTTCATTTCATCAACGAGACCACTACACTTCTCGCTTTTTCTTCATGTCAATGTAAATTTCTACCATTCTATGTTTAAAAGAATTTTTAATTCTCTTGTAGTCAATATATCGTGACCACCTTTAGAATTTTGTTAAGTTTACCATATAGACAGAAATTGCAAGAGTCTTTTTTAATGCCTTCTTTAAATTTGAAGAGTTCTTTTCCATCTTAAGTATAGAATGAATATCAGAGCTTATTAACATAATGGATAATCGTTAATCTCTCTAAATATCTTATAATATCCATATATATTTTCAAACTTTAACAGTATAATTATGCTAATCGAATCTCGCAACAGTGTCGATAAAATTTCAAAACATTTCATATAACTCACAAAATACATTCACAAAAGATGAATATTTTCGCGAGTCGGTGTACTTTGTATTGCTCAATAATAATTGCATTTTATTTGCTAAATAATCGACTCTAAGGACTTTGTGCAATACAGCACAATGGAATAGGCGAAAACTTCTCTTGCTTTTTCAAGCTCACGATGCTACTTTTCTTCGTATGTATGTAGCGCTTGCATTTACTGTTTCGTAAGAGGATGGCATTTTGCAAACTGATTGTTCCCAAGACTATTCAGATTCGGACTTACAGGGTACGAATTGGTTTCCCGCGTTCGTTCTCTATGAAATTCGAATCACCGTCGTATTGTCCGACCGAAATCCTTTCAGAATGCTATCAACATTGATCGCACGATCACCATCCAAACGTTCGATTACCCAGCGGGTGCATTATAATCGAACATTCTCTCTATTATTCGCGCAACATGTTCTCGCGGGCACGGGATGTTTTGTTGCATTCTCATTTCCACATATTCACTACGTGCTTCTGTTATCCCCTCTCAAGTACCATTCTTGTTGGCTAGGAATCCAGAGTTGATTCTAGAAAATAACAATTTAATACATTATGAAGAAAATACAAACCGCGTCTGTGTTTACGCGAACAAACAAAATTGTCGCGTTTCAGATGCTACTATGTAATATTTGGAGACAAGGAGAACTGAGCTGTTGTCAATTAATTCCTCGAATATCGTGTCCTTGAATATTATTGTTAAGTTGGCCTAGAGACTTTTTAATAATCTAACATTATTATACGAAATTATATATTATATATTGATTATGAAATTAACAAAATTGTTTCACGAGATCGAACGATATATCGTAAATAAAAGAAGCCTTTATATCAAATCCCACTAAACTCAGTTCATAATTGTTACTGCAAATAAAAATGTTAAGTCCTGTGTTATAGGTGTTATAGACTAAATAGAGAAATAAAACTTTCAATAATCCATTCGGTTGATTTACGAATAAGAATTTTATTATCTATATGCTCATCACAATATTTAAAATTTTGGTAGCTAGACCATTAAGAGTTGTTAAACAGGACAAATGTTTTACAATTTGCATTGCAAATTGAATATTTTCGTTGTTATGGATATTTGGATATCAATGGTTGGTTAAAAGTAGTATACGACACGTATGGTCAGGCAAGCCACAGAGTCGAACGTGCAATTCACACCAAATGATTCTCTTGAAGCAACTGTAATTTAGAAGTAATCTTACAGTCAACAAATACTTACTGTATCTAAAAACCCATATCTATTTAAGATTATTCTCAAAAAGATAAAATTTCGTGTGCAATAATTAAAACTTGAAGCGCTGTACTCGTAGAGATCGAAAATCTAATCGCTGACTAAAAAATGTATTTTTCTGCACTGTCATAAGAACATACTCATTCATATCTTAAAAATATAAAAATTCATATGCACTAAACTTCGATTCTTCAAATCTGAAATCGCTGCAATAACAAATTCATTCAAATTGGAAAGCTAATAGAAATGAGAAATAAAAATAGAAATAAAATTTCATTCGTTGGAAGATTCGTGCAGAAGAAGATTTGTTTGATTACAGATTACGACAGAGATTACGATCCACCATCGATGAGGCCGCCAGGCGAGCTTCCGGTCGACGCTCTAAGTCCGGGCGTTTCCCATCGGGCTCAACTCGTTCTTCATCTTTTGGTGAGTCTGCTGTCACTGCTACTTCCAGCCATCAGAAGGTGATTCTCACGTCGCGGGAACGGGGCTTCCAGTTCTAGTGTTTATTGGACGGTGACCAGACCGGAGACGGCTACCAGTTTCCGGTACGCCGGCTTCGGCTGGATGATGGACGAGTGCGACGAGACAAGACGCGCTTGAAATTATTTTCATACTAAACGTAGACGTATACAGAGAGCAAAAAAAAGAGGATATTATATATAATATATATAAATATAAATAAATATATATAAATAAATAAATATAAATATGATATGTTGTGTAAGTATACTTACAGTGAGTATGAAGGAATTCCTAGGCTTTTATGAATGACGATGATTTTGTGGCGCGCGACATCTTTGCATTCGAGAAAAGACTTCGTCCTCTCTTGTCATGTGTGAATCGAGTATTCGCGTTTAGGAAAAGAGAAAAGACAAAGAAAAGAGACGAAAAAGTAGAACTTTTCGTATCGACTAGAAGGATTTGATTGCGTATGATAATAGGTTACGCCAACGGTTTTCAGCCGATATTAACGCGACACATTGATGTTCCGCAAGAAATTCGACGGTTGTGTCGTCTGGTATAACGCGTTATCGCTTTAAGTGTTCCGCCAAAACCGAGTTTTATAATCAAACGTGTGTCGCGAATTTTCCCGAGGCGGCTGAGAATCACTGGCCTCGAAACGACTCGAGTAGTTCCGTTAGTTCTGTAGTATTACGAACTCGTCTATACGAGTTTCTTCGTTTCTTACCTATGTAAATACCATTGATTTCACGATTCTCCAAGATGATTCAGCGTTCTATAGATATTCTCCTCCATTGTAAAGTTCAATCGTTACTCGCGTTCATTTCATTATCGTTATATCGTTCACGTTGGTTAAAAAGACGAATGTTCCTCTTTGTAAAACCATACACATACTTCTCTTGTATCATGGGGACAAAAATTTCTTTTATCATCGAACAAGAATAATTAAAAATTGTTCTGAATCGTAGTAAGTCCAAAAAATGGGATGACAAAGTACGTAAATCAATTCGGTTCGACAAGAAGAAAAATTATTTTCTAACGATTTTACGTACTTTCCATCCGTAAAACCGATCTCATAGCTCGTGAAACGAACAACCAGTTGTCAACATTGAGTCCTCATCGATGCATTTCGTAACACGATGACGTTAGTTATAATCTAGTCGAGCGAACAAGGCACAACTGTATTTCGGTACATGTAATGATATATACGTACGCATGAAAGAATAAACGAAAAATGCATAATTATCCATTATATACACAGGAACATATAATATACATAATATATCGAATCGTAGTTGTGTTGAGATACGCGCTCTTAGGTTTCATCATTAGCTGTTTCTGACTGGCGCAAACGTGCATGCACTGATACAAAACGCTAGTCGTACATACGTAAACATTGCGGACGCGTTCGCGAATGCGATTCGACGCGATTTAAGATAAAAATCGTGTGAATTATTGCATACTAGAAGCGAAGAAACACGATGATGATGATGATGTTGCGTAGCCCCGAATCATCGACGACGGTGTCTTCGTGCAGAGAGCTTCGTCGTTTCAGTTTCAATTACGCATCAGCGAAGAGAATTCGTGGTCCTCCTGCAAGGCTACACGTCGATGACAATATTTTTAGCTTTAACGAGACTTAAAGTAGATTTAACGATCTATAGAGCGAACAATATCAGGAAAATTAGTCATCAATTAATGAAACATGGGCCATTTTTCGATAGAATCCTTGACCCATTTTGCTTTCTTCTGCATGAACAAATTTATTTTTACTACTCTTGATTCGCATAATTTTCTGTAAATACCAAATAAGGAGAAGCTTTAAACGATATTTTGAACCTTTGTGATGCAAGTTCACAGAAGTCTATTTCGAGTTTCGTTCGAGTCTAACGTAGATCTGGTAACAACAGTGTAGATGCAGTGCACTTGGAAAGTCTTGAATCGCCCATTTTTATCAGAAGAATTCGTTAATGTTTTCGTTCTTTCGTTTGCGAAACGAATTTTCATATTTTTTCGGATAATCTTACTTCTTAGTAACACAGTGACTTCTATGAAACTTCTACATTTTAATTTCAGTTATTTTAAAAAGATTTTCATAGGATCCTTGTAAATAATCCTCCAGTCTTATAAAATTCACAAGAAGAGGGTCATTTCGTTTTTATCATTCTGTCTGTCACTTGATATTGCTAGATGATTCGAAACTTTTTAAATGGAAGTGTATATGTTCGAAAGAGCTGTGTGGCATTTTGACATGTTATTAGAGTTCCGTACGGAACTCGAGTATAAAGCACGAGAAAGAAACGTAACGCGTCTTTGCCGATTGATTGTTCTGTAAATATTGTAGATACGTTATGCTGTGATTAATCTGAATCGTCGTCTATTAATCACGGTGATGATTCGAGGCTGCGATTGTTGATGCAAAAAAAAGTGCAAAAAGGCAAGTGTTGTGAATAGCGTATTACAGCGACCGTACGAAATGTTATGGCGATGATCGTATGAGAAACATCGTTCAGTAGAAAAGAAAAACAAAAAAAAAAAAAGAAAAAAAATACGAGTCGAGGCTACAGCGATTATAGATATGTCGTATTGAATTATTATAATAACGTTATTAATGTATCATGCCCGATGGTTTCACTATGTCGAACGATTTTTATGAGTTACAACCGGATATCGAAAAACGATCCGTAAAACGAGCATTAGAAATAGATGGTGAAATTGTCGGACTGAATATCTTAATAAATCGAATACACGACTGCCATTATAAATCACTGTTCAGTTATTCAAGCTCATCAATTTATATTAAATATTTTGAAGTTATTATTTTATTATAGTCGAGTCTTCCTTTTCGTTGTTTTACAATACATATATAAAATCTTTCTTTTAGTTGTGTTGTTAATGTTAATTCTGGAATATTCTATATAATAGATAGATATTTATCTATATAATAGAATAGAGTTTTAGAATATTCAAAATAAATTGCGATAATTCGAAGATTATGGAGGAATCAGTAGCAGGTAAGTGTGTTTATTTAAGCAATTTGACTCTTCATAAGAGGGTTATTTTGCAGTATGATAGCAATACGACAACAAAATGCATGAAATAAATTTTCTTAGATCTTTAGATTGCAGGCTTTTTTAAAAAAACCGAACAAACAAATGGAATTTAATTGTTATATTTCATGATTGGAATATAACATGTGATATTATATCGAATATAATATTTTGCATTGGTCATCAAATAATACTCCATTATTTCATATGACGTGCTTTCTTGTCGAAATAAAGACATAGGAAACCCTACAGGAAGCAACAACAGAATTATAGAGTAGTATCAATTAATCAGCCAATAATAGAAACGATTAGATGATCAAGTTACGCAATTCGTTGAATGTACAACCATAACAATATTCTACATTTGGGACAAGTTTCGCGTCTTTGCGAGAGCTTTTACGGCTGACCTGCAACGGTACACTACCACTGCCATCTTACAATCCCTTTGCGTCCTCAGTAAAACAAACCGTATGGAGCGCAATAACAGTAGAGAGAAAGGAGGAGAGAGAGAGAGAGAGAGAGAGAGAAAGAGGGAGAGCAGGAAAGTGGTAATGGTCTGCACCGAATCAGCTCTCGGAAATTCAGCGTCCCGTAATAACGTAATAATCTTTCGAAACTCCGTGACGTGTTGTAATGTCCCTTGAAATATTGGATACGCGCGAGTAATTTCC
This sequence comes from Bombus vosnesenskii, assembly GCF_011952255.1. Taxonomy (NCBI): domain Eukaryota; kingdom Metazoa; phylum Arthropoda; class Insecta; order Hymenoptera; family Apidae; genus Bombus; species Bombus vosnesenskii. The sequence continues at coordinate 3,069,254 of NW_022882923.1, forward strand.
ATCTGTAATGAAACCGATATGCAAATGAGATAACAAGTTCGATTGTCTACATTTCAACCCACAACGGCTGCGCTAATGTCCAGTTTGCAGAATATCTCTAATAACGCGTGTCGTTGCTGCCCACGATAATGAGAATGATAAGGCACATTTAAACCTTTCTCGAAATATATGAACGTGATGACTGGTTTGCATGGAAAGTGGCGTCATTTTGCTTATCTTCCTTTATTTCATATTATGAAATTGATTATTGAAAAAAAATATTAAAGATATCATTAGTTTGTTATGGATGAGAATGTAATAAAAATGCACATGACTATAAGTTATAAAAATTATATATATTTCATTCGTTTTCTTTTATTTTAAATAATATAACTGTACATATTTTGTTTTGATATTGTAATAAGGCTTGAAACGTATACTTGTGGGAGATGGATTAATGTTTTAAATATGGAGATGTGAGCTGTTATAAATTATGAAAATTATACATAGCTCATTTGTTTTTTAAATCGTAAAAAATCATGCAGGTTTTATTATGATATTAAAAAAAAAAATGAAATGAATATAACAGTAGGAGGATAAAGCTAATTTGTGCTGTATGAATATGGATGTAAATTTTACATTCGATTTTTGCATAAATCATATCCTTTCTTTGTAAGTATGTATAACACAATATCATCAATATTTAAACTTTATTATGTAAAATTTGTTTAAATATTTCTCGAATTATAGCACTAATGTTGATGATGGTTCGAACTGAAGTTATTTATCCAAATACATTTTTATTCGTAAATATTCGAAGACAGATAAACCTGAAATATTAAACCGAAATCTATTAATGTTTTTAGTTATGAATGGATCCATTAAGGTCCTCATAAAATCCGTTTATGCATTAATTCTCCGCAAATGTTTTTTCGTCCCGTCGATTTCTAATTACGCCACTGATATTTATCAACTTAACACACACGAATTACCCTGATAAAACGCAACTTGCAAAAGTTTCACGTTCCAGCAATTCACGCTAAATCCTCTTTTCTTCGTTAACGACATTCATAGTCATCGTCCAAACTCCACTTTATTCTCACGCGAGTGATTACGCTTTATCGCTGGCCACGAAACGAAATGCAATACTGGCCTCGATTTTATCAGAATTTGTCAAAGGCATAGAAAGAAGAAATGAATCGAAAACGGGCGAAACAACGAGTAAAAGGGCGAGTCTAGAGCGCCTATCTAGCTTGTCCGCGGGACAAATTTATTATCTGCGCCAACACGGCAAAAAGTCAATTACATCCGCGATTAATCGATCGATCGGTCCGGTAACCTCACGTAGACCTCGCGTGGACCTCGAACATGATAAACGTTCATAAACGGATCCCATAAAAGGGCGAACATATCCCCTTCCCTCTTTTTCTTTTATTGTGCGTCCTCCTGTCTGTCTTTCTTGCTTTTTTCACGGCGCCACTTCAACAATACCCTCAATCGATTTCTCTCGCCAAACGCGAGAGAGGAGACAAATGTCTCACGGTTCCTTGCTTCTGAACTTTTTTCTACGAAGACACGGAAAAGGTTACGGCAACATCGACGCTTTGCTTTCCTCTATCCCACTCCTTCTATCATTCTTTCACACCGTTTCTATCTCGGTCGTTCACTGATGTTTTTCCGCACTCAGCTTCCTTTTGTCGCGGCGATTTCTCCACCCGCTTTCACGGCGCCCGTTTTCTTTTCAGATTTCTGTAAATCGCCGGATAACTTGCTGCACGAGCTGTTCGATTACCCGAAACCGTGGTTGCTCGCTTTTTGTATGGTAAAAAGTGAGCGGTCGTTGTTTTTCGATTTTCTGAGGCAATAAGGAGGTGTTAGTGGATAGCGGAAGTGGTTCGGTGAGTTAATTGATGTGATGAATGGAGTGATGGGTTGAAGTAAGTTTCGAGAAGTTTGTTTGAAAGGGTATAAAGTGCAGTTCTTTGGAAGTAATTTAGTACGATTTGAGATAGTTGATTTTCTTCTTTAGTTACATGAAAGAATATATGTAGAACATTTTGAAAAATGATTTGAAACAATTTCTCTACATTTTGTTTAATAAAAGGGAACTTTATAAAGTATCTTCTTTGAACATTTTTTAGTTTCCTTGTTTTCGCAATGAAACGAAACCAGTGTATAGTAAGAACAAGGTAAACCGGTAGTCAACCTAAATCACGAGGCAAGTATTGTATATAAATAAATGGATAATATTTAACAATACTATTTTCAAATTTAAAGAATTAAAAATTTAAAGTATAAAATATAAAGGAAAGGATACCATTTGTTCATAGAGTTACAACAGATAATTGATGTTTGATAAAATCATCAGATACATACATCTGTTGTTAAATGTAGAAACGAAGATACATACGACCCTACCTAACTGTAGGAACGAAGATACGAATTCATGAGGGTAGAAATAAATAAGCGTGTAATTTATCGCACTTGCATTAACATTATTTACGACCATTCAATCGGTACATGCATGTGTCAGCCGCATAAATAACAAACAATGGTGTATAGCTGTCCTATTCGTTAAAATGACACTTATGCATATTCATTCCGTACGAGCTTGAAATTATTATTCACGGTTTCATTTGCTTCCATCGGTATACGATAACAACGATTGCGTAAACATACTGGAATTATAGCGGTCATGCATCCCAGAATTATTTATATAGCGTAACAATAAACTCAACTTCATCCTTCAGAACTTCGTCCTATTCACTTGTAAAATTAAAAAGTTTATCGTAATTACGGATGTTTAATTCTGAAGCTTTTTATTCAGAAACATAGAAACTTAATTGAAAATAAATTAATTTACTAATAATTCCATATTGCAAAAGTATCTTCCTATTTGGTTTTTAGATTCTCTTCATAATTTTGAAGATATTGTTTGTCATGATACTAAAATATCACAAATACTAAAATATTGCTTCTTAAAGAATCTTCACAAAACTCCGCCAATCAGTCAGCTATTTTTAAAAAGCATTATCTTGGGACCTAATAGATCCTTTCCATTTTCAGCTACATCGCATCAATCAAAATCAATCAAAATCACATTGAAGTAAGAAAATCAAAAATTGTACATATCACATCTTTTTCCTGTGATCCTTTACGTATAAACGTAGCTCAACGATTCTCAAGAATCGTCCAAAACACTGAAGCACACACTCTCGCATTCAGACATAATGCCCATCACGTGACTATCGAGTCACGATTTGACTCGACAGCGTCGACGGCCGAATAAAAGTGCTAGTTTGCGAATTTTTTTTCTTTATCCTCTTTTTTTTCTGTTATTCTTGTCCATCAATGTGGCGACTGGAATGTCGCACGTGACATGCCGCTTAAAGCAGAACGCATCGACTGCGGCCGAAAATTTCGACAAACAAGCACTCTGAGCGTTTCATTTCGTGGTTATTTACGGCCTCGCGATTTTGCAAATCCGGCATTTGTCCGAACTATATATTTCAAACTGGCGATTGTCGCCGCGGGCCTGTCGGACACGTCCACGTCGTTCGACGAGGAAATCATTGTCGATTGGAAGGAAGAGGAAAAACGATGGTCGAGGGAATGGGGAGCAAGTAGTTCCCTGTTTTCGAAGGAGCCAATCAATCACCAAGGATTCTATTCAGTTTTTCGAATCGGTCAACTATCGGGAACATACGATCCACGAGTATCGGGGGATGACTCATGAATCGGGCGACAGCCACGTCGAACACGGGGAGAGAACATTCACCCCCTGTGGTCGAAATTGTTTTCGTTGTATCGTTCCGCTCTAGCCAATTTAATTTCGCCACTTTTGCCCAAGCGATATAGTTTATTTTTGTTTTATCGTATGCTCCTCGTGTCCAATTCGACGGTGCAGTGCACGTTAATACAACGATACAAGGCGTTATTTAGGGGTGAGTAAAAAGAAAGAATAGTTTTTTGTGCGAAGGAAAAATGGGGAATGGTATGAGTTAGTTGAGAATGATTTTAACTATGGGGTAATGAAATTTAAATATTTTTTTCTGGGTACGTTATTACGTGTGATTATGTATATCTATGAATTATGATTTTTGACATAGTATTTGTTTGAATGGATGTAATTTGTATGGAATATTTCTTGTTCAGACAATACATTTCATATATTATTTATATGACTTCTATCGTTTACTTATATATTCTAATATTGTCATAATTATAATATGTGTCATATAATATATTTCGCAATACTTTAATAGTATTTCAAAGTATATTGAAATAAATATTTCATCGATATTGTTCATGGAAGACATTTTTTCTCAAAACCTTCAATTCTCCCGTACCTGCCGCAATATTTCTATCAAATTGCATAGAAATCTTGTACTGGAAGTAAGAGAGTTAATAGTGTGTCGCATAGCGTCGAGTTGCTGTCGGTAGAAACCGACTGTTCTTCAGTTAGCAAATACTAGTTGGTATTGGAGAAATTAGCAATAAATGGTTTCGAGGTCTGGACCACGTCGACGCGATTGTATATGTATATCGGCCGGCAGGAAACTACGTCTAACCTGGCCTCGCTCGCATCGACACTTCTCGAGTTACTAATTATGGGACATTACTGACTTTCGGAAGTTAGTAGTTTCCCATTCGCTACTCCTTTGTACCCATTATCGGTTGTACCTGGCATTCCGAAAACCAAAATTGATGCTCTATCTGATTTAATAACGTCGAAATTGACTTAAAACTTACTATCTTTGGTTTCACAGTAGCCGGCTTCACGCAAGTCGAGACACTCTCCTCTACTTCCGCCAGAAGTTTTCGATGAAACCTAATCGATGATGTTTAAAGGATCTGGAAGATCATTAAAACGGTATTACATGTGTTCTTAGTCATTCATTCGTAATGTTTGTTTTACCCTTTATTTATTCCGTTCCATAAGAAAATTGATAATTTAATCGATAGTTTAATATCTATTTCGACGTATTGATTTACAACATTTTATGAATTATGTTTGGAATTTATATCATTATGCTGTGTATATCGTTATACTGTGTATAAGAAGTATATGTATAGCTCGCATATTAGATAGATCACTAATAGATATCATTTAGCACTATACAAGTATATATATTCGTGTTGTATATATTCGATTATATTGTTGAAATGTACCATTTAATGGCACGTTTATCTATTAAACTTAGGAACATCTTACACATTTCGAAAGGTCATTTTACATACAACGATTTAATATTTATTCAAAATGATAGCGCAAGAGACATCCTTAACTGTTCCCTTACCTCTGAACTATCCTACATGTTATTATAACCGAACATTTCCACATGCTTTATGATACCATACATCTTCCAAACTGTTATAGGAACACATAACTAACACTTAGAATTAAAAAATTAATTTACTGTAACTAGACTGTGCATGTTTATGTATTTATGAGAAACTTAAATACGTACAGCTGTAAGGAATGCTCACAATATATAAAAATACATACAATGTTCAAAGTAAAGCGCTTAGTATAATATTTGGTTGGTGGAACAAATCTTTATTTAAAGTTTCATTTGTGGAGTTACGTTTGCAGATGTATCAAATTGATAAGAATCCACAGTTTACGCGCGTTATAACACTTAAAATTATGGGATATTAATCCAAACCTAAGTACGAAGAGAACGATAAGTCACCAAAGCACACAAACGTGAATAGATAAAGTTCTACTTTTGAACATAAGCTTAGCACAGTGCATACATATTTTATGTTGTTTGATGATCCGAAAACATCCAATTTCCTGCGAAACGGGAACGAAAAAAAAAAAAAAATAAAAAAGAAGATGGGAGAGGGAAAACGCACGATGCAGAACGATAGAGAGATATCTGTCAATATGTTATGTTTGGCAATCGGTCGCGACGGCTTCTTGCACAGTACAAACATCGAAAGGAATAAAAATCACTCTCTCGATTTTTGCGATCGCCGAACGTGCTTCTTCAACTGCTTTCTTTCCGATTGGTTATTCTGGGAAAATAACGTGCCGGACAGGGAATGTCTTATGGTTTTCGGATCAATTCATGTCGCCGAGGAGGGAACGTAATCTCGAAAGTGTCTCCCTTGGTCCTGTGGGAAAGACTTCACTTCACATTTCGTACGTGGATGTATACAACTGTGTGAGCATCTTAGCCTCGTTCCTTTTTCTCTTCTCGCTTCTCGCTTTCTTCGTCCGTTTCTCAACGTTCAAACCTACGTTGATTACTGTGCGAGTGTCGTGTCACCATTTGAAACCCGTGAAATTAGCGCAGCAGCAGCAATCTCTAATCCTGTTAACAGGTTTACACTGGGTGTACTTCTTTCTAGAGTGAAGATGGGTAAAAATTAAACATGTATGATGTTGGAATGCTAATTAGAACAGCTATTGTCAGGAGCTATAAAAAATTTCGATGCGTGTTAAACAAAACTACAAGCTAGAATTTTTCATCTCTGAGAGAAGTTTCAATTCTTACCTTATTACGTTCATTTTTATTAACAATTTTAAGAACTTCAACGATTTACACTACTTTCATTTGTAGAAAAAACCTCAACATATATAAATATCATTATAGAAAGTAGATGTACTACAATAATTTTGGTAACACGGTAATAAAATTCTTAAGTTTTCTAGCATACTGTACGTCTATTGTAATATACAAAAATACCGACGCTTGTAGTTAAGACTTAATTGCAGCAGTTGACAGTTAATATATAAATTTTTAACAATCATGTCCTGACAAACGTATTGCAATTTAATAATCTTCAAAAATGTTACAACAGTTATACTTGCGTACAAATTAAGCGAAAGCCCACCATTCGACGTAACAAACTCCTAAACGATTACCGTCTATCATTCACTAACTCTCCCTTCATAACTAGTTGCCCAATATTAATTTCGCAAGCAACCTTCGCAATAGGATCGTGTAGCATTACAATGAACATGGACTATACAACTCCGCGATGGAATTATTCTGTACGGTTCAACTCCTTCTCAACGTAACAGTAATCCAGGTATAGCACATATAAAGATACCACCACGAATACCAAAATTTACTTGCTTGAAATGCACATGATATATTTACAAAATTTATCATTAAAGTTCATTTATTTGATAAATCGTGGGTTATTCAATGCTGGGGGTTATTCAATTATAAATTATTTATAGAATTCGTTCTCCATAATTGTATTATACAGAAAGATATCGCAGGACTTGGGAAATTAGGGAAAAAATAGTGTATAGGAATTATTAGAAAAGAAAAACAATAATGATAAGTATAATACATATATTAAATATCTAAATATATATTATACGTTCTAAACAGAAGCGCTTAATCTTTGTGGCAATAATTCTATGCTGCAATACCTCATAATTCTACGCCCAATGATCTATAACATTACAATGTGAATTCAAAAGAGTTGATTGATCTAGAAATATCAGAATGAAAAAAGGAAAGGAAATACACTTCACTGACGAACTAAAGTCTCTTAAATAACCAATAAAATATTTTGTAAAGCTTCCTGGATGAATGAAAATATACATTATAGCGAAATTCATACAATTTTTATTTTCCTACAGCTGACCAGTGTAACAGTTTCCATATTTTTCAATTTTAAGGGTAGTCTAGTGCCGCTACTGAACGTAATATTAAACGCGTTATGAAATTGGCCAACCTCATCTCACAGTGCTTAAGAAGGAAAAAGATGATATTTCTTTTGGTATTTAGGTCAAAGAATATTGTAAGAAGTGACTATAAAGTGATAGAAATGAAAACGTATTGTCAGCATCTGGTCAGAACCAAGATTCGAATGGTTTTACTCACGTGGTCGAAGAAGGTACAAATACAAAGTTGGCGGACTGCAATAAGATTCTACTACAATGTCCCATTAGAGTCTAAAATTGTCCTAGTTCGAACATATCTCCTTTTCCAAGTTCAAATGCGTTTCGTACGAAGTTGTAACATGGTCTACTAACGCTAACAAGACTGGACGAGTAGGGAACACGGGCGAGACTTGTAAAACTAGATCGTTCAAAATTTGCAATACCTCGATTCGAGTTTGAATATATTCTGACTTAAGTACTTATTAGTATATTGTCCAACATATAAAATTAATAGTTGTGTATGTATAAAATTAATGGATGCAATTTTTAAAATATATGATTCAAAGTAATTATGTCGTGTAAGTATAAAACGGAAGTATGAAAGTATAATATCTTTTTCAATTAATTATTCATTTAAATTCTTCAGATTTGTTAGAATATTTTATTTTTGTCAATTACCTGATAACCTTTTTATACAACACTCGATCAATATATACATATGTATTTTTAATGAATTCTAAAATCTCTTGATCAATCTTTAATTTTTTGAAATGAAATATTTATAAGACCGAGTTTTATGGATACTTCAATAAACTTCGGTTTCAGTTTCAGCGAATAATTTTTATTGACCGATCATATACCAACGTGTACATCATAAAATTCCCGAGAATATTGGTACGCTTCGTATAAACTTCTCCAGATAAGTTATCTTCGTATTTCCGTCATAAAATGCTCAAGAAGTAGGAATAAATAAAATTCAGAATATCTTTTTTTTATGCACGTTATATGACTTTTAACCTTTAAATGCAATAAAATTTAAATATAGATTCTAATCATCGTGAGTCTAATCATTTGATTCTTTAGAATCTGGTGTTCAATGTATGTACCTTGATATACATTACATTCTGTATTCTTTTGTGCAAAATAAGCATGCGTAATAACAGCAAGAGAGAGGAAATTGAAATTTCACTGGCAGATTCGACGCACGTTAAATTGCACACCTTGAGTGCGAATGAAGGATCAAAAATTTGTCTCCTCTAAAAGCAATTTTTCCAAGTCAAAGTGGGTAGATGAGGAATGCCGGAGCAAAGGGTAGCTTTGAAAGTTACCTTCTATTGCATAAAACACGCTGTGTAGTGTGGTAACGTTAAAAAGTAGCTGACATTTTTACAATCCGTGTTTACGCGTACGCGGTTGAAATTCGAAATAATTCGAGATATTTCACCTGAGACATCTATTTTTTAATTAAATATATTATGGGGTAAAAATACAAACGAAATATTATTCTTGAGAATTAATTGATTAAATGCAACTATAATAAATGCTACATTTATATAGTGCAATTGTAATATTTACAAGATCTCTATAACTACTTTCTAAAATTTTAATTAATTTTCTCTAAAATAGAGTATCGTGTTCTGCAATTTTCTGTGAACTAGGATATTTTTTAATTCATTCTATATAATTATTTCCTTCGATGTTCACCTTGTTATTGACGTACTAAATATTTGCAACCAAATCCGATGAATGTACAATTTTTTAAATAACAAAATTGTCCTATATTTATCCCTTCTGGACGCTAAATTTTTTATTGCATATCAAACTCCAAAAATAAATTTTATCATGTTGTACGACGAGTCTAGTTAAAAATCGAATTATAGTTAGATTCTTCTAACTATAATTTTCTAACTGAATTGCATTTTATTGTCCAAAAATAAACAAGTATCTACATATATATTTTTAAGTGGTAGCATGCATACGTAAGTATGTTTATATGAAACACATTTTCCCCGAGTTTCGTATATTCCTGTTACAATCTGCTTCCGACATTCTCCCCGAAATCTGGTAATAAAGATTCTGCATCGAAATAGCAATCCCTTCCGATGGATTAATTAAGATATAAGGACGTTGAGGGTTTGTCGTCGTCCGTAGAATCATCGATAGGAAAAATAAAGCTGCTGTCTCCAAGAGGCAGATAATCCCGCGACGAAAACGAACGAAGAACGAGCGTGAACCCTTGTGTGGATATAATTTATTTACGATAGCGGGCAAGGGCGATAAAGGATCCTCCCTGCAGAACGAAAAGAAACGAAACTACACACGGTTCTTCTTTTTATTGCAATGGATACTCTGGCTTCGTTTGAGAAGCATGAATAATGCAACAGAGTTGCTTTAATACAAGCTACGATATCGATCTTCGATTAATAGGAATCGTGTTTCATACTTTGTTGACCTTTTGCTGCTTGTGTCCTTCCACCCAGGGGAACCATTTTTCTCTAAATTAGTCATTGAAAACAGTTGCTGCTTACGTGACATCATTGTGGTTCTTATCATAAATCTTCAAAACAATTTCAAATTCATAGGGGAAAAGACGTGATGCATACGTTTTCGTTGACATTCTGATTGTAATGTTATTTTATGACTAAAAAGATCTTATACAAATCCAAATATTTAGTTTTCTAGAAATAGTTAATTTGATGAAGTTTTGTATAAGCCAAAATATGCGGCTAGTGGAATTTTAACTCTTTCTAATATTTTAATATTAGGATCATCCTTAATGATAAGATGATCATTCGCTGCCAGCTTAAGAATTTCATAATGCGACCAATGCAACACAGTAAATCTTTATGGCCAAGAAATAAAAATCATTACAGCCCAATTTCATTAACCTTCATTACACTATCACACAAACGTTTCTGTACAAATATCTGAATTCTACCCAGGAGTGAGCAGATCTTCACTTCAGACACTTCAATTCGATCGTTACTTATTCATGTTAATAATGGTATTTCAAGCGCGAAATCGTTCGGCGAAGACAATTTGTCGACGAACCCCGCCTCTCTCTCCAAAAAAAGAGAAGGAAGAAAGAAGGGAAAAGAACGGAAAGAAAAGAAACGGAAAGAAAAAGGAGGGAGGGGGCACGAGTTCGTCCATACAACTTCCTTCTTGAACCGAGAGCCCATCACAGCGATTCAATTCCAGACGATGAGCGACGTCGAGAAGAGGAGCGAACAAAACTAGACTAGCTCGTCCGCCGATCTCTTCCATTTCGTCGACAGAGGATCAGCGCAGTATAATAGGATTTTTTGACGTATGAGAGAGCCACCTCTCGTTTCTAACGGGTGGGCCTACGGTATCCGGAAAACAAAAATGAAAGAAGAAAAAGGAATAGAATAAAATGGGAAAATAAAAAAAGATCATGCTTATTGCTGACTACGGGGAATCCACTTGCGCATCGCTGCCTACGAAAATAATGCGACATGGTCTCTGGTAACGTCAGCTGCTCCGCTGCGCTTCATATTTCAGAGAATAACTCTGTCTATTTCCCTGTTCCACTTTTCTCTTTTCTCTCACTCTTCATCCCTCTTCTCCTTTCTTTCTCTCCGTTTCGATTCCATTCCCGTTTCGTACGGTGAAATTTGAATTGCGTTACGTGCACGTTACATTATCATTCGTAACGTTCGACCATTTGCAAGGTTGGGCTGAGTCATGCGACTCACATAGTTCTCTCCTCGTACGAGAACCGGTGGAGATTGTAAAAACGGAGTGATTAATGGCTTAATAAAGTCTGACGTTGTGGATTATTTCTTTCCTGCGAGGGGGATGAAGCGCGCGTGGAAAAAGTGCGAATGAAATTTTACAGAGAAACGCAAGTTCGTTGAAAATGCGCTCGGATAATTGATCCGTACAATGCTCTTTCAATAATTCGCTCGTTAAATGATTATTGCTGATTTGAATTCGCTGAAAATGAAAATGAGGATCATGCGAAAATTTGAAGTTATATAAGTTATATAAGTTTTATAAGTTGCATAAGTCTAAGCCGATCGGGAGTTGTTTGATCGGAATTCGAACCCGGATCATCCTCTTGCCGATCAGGTGCTTTTCCAATGTTCTTTTCTTTTCGTAATGATTATCTTATTGTGCAAAAATAAAAATAACCTAATAATAACAGAAAAGTACAACAAATAAAACGGATAAAAGTGAACGAAAATAACGAATATTTTCGCCTAAATTCTTAAATTTCAAATGGCTTACTTTTTAGTAAGGAAGAATTAAAAAAATTTTAATAGTTTGAATTATTGAATAAAATATGACATAATTGAATTCAACAAAACGTTAAATATGTTAAATGAAAAAATTAGGATCGATACAGTAAGATTAGGACCAATACACTAAGACTTTGAAGACATTCATAGCTCTTCATAGGAACAGAATCGAATAAAATTGGAAAATTGATTGAATAAAAGGATATAAATCAAATTAAAGTTAACTTTTAAGTGTATTAAATAACTGACATTGGCATCAATGAAAATCCAATAAATCGAATGGAAAATATTTTGCACTATAATTTGGAGATTAATTCGTAAGGTAAATTACGCGAAGTTAGGACAATATTTCCAAGGCAATCAACTGGTTAGAAAATGGCATTGTTAGTTTCCCTAGCAAACCGCATCTTGATCCAATTACTAAGTTACTTGTTAATAATTGGAAATCACAATCTCTCAAATAGGATCTAATAGCTTGTTTCAAACTATACAATTAGTCCGAATTAATCGGCCTCGTTTAAGTCAAATCGTTTGCAAGTACATCTTAATAGAAATCCACATATTATGTCTTGCAACCAATGAGATATAATGTCTATCGAATTATTTTATTTAAGTTCTTCTAAATATATTAAATATACAAAATAACGACTCCTAAATACATTATACACTATGTACAATACCAACTTCCAGATATTTCTTAATAAAATATAGAGAAAAATATTAAAATATAGATTACATGATTTTGTCTATATTATAATGTATATTTTAGTCTCTGAATATTGTATGAATAATTATATACAGAATATTTTATATTAGAATAGAAATTATTAATAAACATCCAGTAACTAAATTTAAATATTCTCTCTGCTGAATTGAAATAAGTCTATGTAGTAAATTGAAGTCCAGAAATTATACTAGTCAACAAGGTTATGAATTTTCTTTATATACATTCAATTCAGTATCTTTTTGCACTAAAATCTACGTATACGATTGAAAAAATTATTTTATTAAAAAGAAATAATAGGTCGAGCTATAGCATTTATTTTAAATAGACGAGTACGCATGTTCTGGTATTTCTACTAGTATTACTATATTATAGATTCTATATCTAATCTATATTATATTTCCATATCACTTTCTCAAAAGTTTATAAACTTCGACTTTATAAAGGTTTACAAATGTAATTATTTAAAAATGATAATTCACGACATGTTGTGTAAGATTATGATATGTAACACTGTTGCATACCCATATATTGTCCATTCACGTAATGTATACTAGCTAAATATTTTTTATTCGTGTATACGCTAATGAATGTCGCATTAAATTAATATGATCACTGTGGCTGTGTAACAAGTAGCATCCCAGTTGCATGTGTACCTTGTACAACAATTATCCGCTTGTTATTTAAGCAGCGCGCTCAGGATTATTATTCTGGTGAGAATAATGTACACGTGCTGCTAATGCGAAATTTTAATACGAATTCTCGTTAATTATTATGCAACCCATTGATACGTACACATGTTTAAATGCCATTAGACAATATCCTATAGTCTTGAAATTACCAACTATCTAATCAAGTACTATATTTGCGTTTAACAACATATATTGTATTCTTTAATTGTATTTTATAGTTGATTAGCTAATGCATGTTATTTAGTATTACATTAACGTTGCAGGTACTATGCTAATATTAGCAAATTTGATACCTATTATAAACTCATTTGTATTTGTATTCTCTTGATATTACAGCTACTAACGAATTAGGTGTAAAACCTGGATCGAAGTAATCAAAACGAAACGCGTATAAAAAGATACATGGGAAGTGGCAATGCGGAGAGAATGTAAGAGGAAGGACATGTATTAGGAAAAGTAATTTAGGAAACTCCAGAAAATAAAGCATTCTAATTAATTTTGAAGAAGAATTTACGAATTAATTTTATTACTTTGATAGTCCTCGCATTAAAATGCGGATGAAATTATGTTCTTTCGTTAGTAGTTTAAAATAAGGAAACATTTATATTTCCTTATTTTCACATATTATATCATTAGTTGAAAGCTACGCATCATACTTCTGAGAATTCGCGGCCAGTTAGCAAAACAAGGCTTAGTGGCCAGCGAACCAAGAGGGGGGAAGGGATAGTAATGTTCGTCAGTTGACGAAACAGCTCGAGAATATTTATACAGATTCATTAAAGGTGCTATATTAAAGTAGACATGTAAATGTATTTTAATGAGCATTAATATTTTGTTATATCATAGTAACAATACAAATTAAAGTAATTGAATAATATTAAAAGAAGTTCTATTAACACATATAGTAAAGTAAAGAATATTTCTCTGTAATAATAACGTTGTACTCTTTTTTAATATTACAGGCATCGTCATAGCAGCAGGAGTATAAGGGAAAAATGAGGATAAGGTAGACAATATAACTTAATAAGAATATATAACTTGAGAGAATATAACTTGAAATATAAATTTGTACTATAGTTGGTCTACTTGAAATGTTAACAAACTTCCTTCCTTGGAAATTATCAGAAATAATGACAAAGTAAGTACGTTTTACAGTCCTTCATGGCAGATTCAGAAGCCAGATAGATCAGAAACCAACAATTTCGTAACACTGCTGGTATAAATCTCGGTGTAATCGTTCTCCAAATCCACAAATTCATCCCCACCACGAAACTCCATTACAAGACAGTATCAACGAGCACGGTGATCGAGCGGCCATTCATTTAAAGAAGCGTCGCCTTCAAAGACAATATTTATAATGGTTGTAATGAAAAGGGAAAGGGAAGGCGGTAGAGAAGAATGGAAGGTCGGGAGCGGAAGAGAAAAAAGAGTGGCGAGCATGGGGAAGAAGGATGGGAGGAGGGGAAGGGGCAAGGTGGAGGGTCGAGGCTAGCGAGAGATTTATTTGAAGCAACCGGGTCTTTGCCACCAGAGTCCGTGTGTACTTTCCACCCTAAGATATTGCGGTCGTTTCCCTTTGGTCAGAGAAGCTGAAGAAAAGTCGGCCGCCAGTTTTTTCGTTCCCTCAAACGGCCATTCGACTACTCTCACTCCCCCGTTCGACCAGGTTCTCTCCTATCAATTCATTGGATTTTTAGCGAGAGACCGGTTATAACCGGCAGTTTCGCGTGAAATGTGCCCCCACCGAGTTAAAAATTGGCTTCTAATATGATATACGCAGGTCGCCATATGGCTGGGAAAGCGCCGCAAACGTGAACGATATTTTCAGTTTCTTCGCTTATTTCCCCTCTTCTCACGCCTTGCGTTCGCCCCGGTTGATCGTTCTCTCCGTTCGGTGTCGCGAAGAGAACAGCCTCGCATATTCCTGCTCCATTCGGTCTTGCCTAACGTACTATTGGAAAGCGATAGTGTTTTCGCGCTGGCGGTTCTCTTATGGCACGGCCATATTTCATCGCGCTATCCTATCGGATACTAGGCGAACTAGAGCGAGAGAGAGGGAAGACAACGGTGAACCGTGCAGAGGAAATACGGATGCATTTAATATGCAATTGCCGGGGAGAAACTGTCGAAGAATCGGTGAAAACACGTGCGTCCAGGTTCGCGACATCTGGCTCCATGGACCCACACCTCTTTGGTGATAAACTTTCAAAGATCGTTTTTACGTTTTCGATCGCGAACGTGCCGAAGCTCAGGAACAGTCGAGCTACACGTGCGCACTAGAAAACGCGCTGAAGATCCTTCCACAAGAAGTAGAAAATATCTGCATGAAATTTTGATTTACGCCTCCTTCGTGGATGGCCTAGTCGAGTCGCGGATTCGCCTGGAAACCGGATTAAATCTCTTCCCACCGAAGGAAGGAAGAGCCGTAGCTGGCAATTGGGTCAGTTAGCTGGCTGCCACGATTGGCCGCGATTTATTTTGCACTTGTTGCTGTCGTGACGGGTGTGCAAGGTAATTTTCTCTAGTTCCTGGTGTTGAGCGGTGTGCAGCGGCTTGTAACGTTTGCCAGCCGCTCAGGAACGTGTGAAGGATCACTTTCCGCCCGGATTTTTAGATTATTAAACGGTGCTTTAGATTGTTTAACTGGTGTACTTGGGAAATTTCGATGAATGTTTTGTAACTTACGATGATTTTTATCGGAAAAGTTGGTTAATTTTTGTATTTGATACGAGAAAATTTGATTTCATCGAAATTTGAAGCATTTGTAGTCCTTTTCAAATAATGGACTGTGTTGAATAAAGAAAAGTGGATCTCATTTATAAATCGTACACATTTATCATTCTCTTTGAATAGTAAAATGTTTCAATTATAAAACAATTTAGATTACAAATGCTGTTCGAATTTGAAAGTGTAATTTCATATTTGAGAAAATTGTTCTTTTTGAGTACGTTATTTTACATTACAACACAATGATTATAAAGAACATCTTTATTTTTCAAGCAGTCGTCATTCATAGAATTCTTCACTTTTATTTACGATAATATGTACATAAACAATATTTTACTAGGACAACGACTACTGGAGCAAAGAGTATTACCAAGTCGTAAGAGAAATTCTTTATGATTAAACTTTTGAATTATTAATAATTTTCCAGTTGAAACTTTTTTGTGCCAAATCGATTCCCCGAGAAACGTATTTCTCCCAGTGCCGATTACTCTTCATTTTTCGTCTTTCACGAAGGATATTACACTATTTAATGTTTAAATTCTTCTCCAATTTATTGTATTTCACGTAGCCTGTCAGATTACTTCAAAATAACGCTTCTTAAATTGATCTGACTATCTATCGAACGCACTCCATATGGGGTCACCGGTAACCTAAAATTACTTTTTCAGCCGAACAACTTTTTCATTTATTCAAGAGGACGAAATCGATCGCGTGCCAATAATTGTGTAAAAGCTTCGATCGTAACGATCGAGGCTGCGCGTTTATTTCCGAAAGTAACTTTCAATCAGACTGTCGATCAAGGCGTGCACGTTGGTGAAAGGGATAAAGAAATGGTAGCTGAAACTAGAGCTCCAGGAATATTTTGTTATACGATGAAATTTTAATGGGGTTCGCGCGTCACTTTGGGAAATCTATTAAAGAGCCCGAACACATTTTGTCGGACAATCCGAAACTGAAACTCGGTGAAACTACTCTGGGGTTGTAGGGAACGTTCAGAATGCATGCACATAAGCTTGGAACGTGTATAAATGCGTGCAAGAACCGAACTTCATTCTCTGGGACTTCTTGCGCCGCTATCCGCTTGAAGAAATATAATTATAAATTTTAGCATTACGCTTTAAATTAATATTGTCTAAGTTGACAATGTTCCCTTGACTATTATCATTCGCATCTGCCGTCTCTGTTCGTTAATTGCAGACAGTGGGTTAAGACTTGGAGGCAGACTAAAGTAGACACGGAATATTCGATGAAGGTGATTGAATTCTCTGCGAGATATCGATGTTCTCGATAGGTATTCGAGATGCACGAAATGTCGCCGACATACATCATGGATGGATGCGATGGAAACGTATCGAGGCGTAGCTTGTTGCTTATGCGTATCACAGAGATTAAGATCATGCCGGTGAAGATTATATTTGAAGATTTTCCTAAACTTCATCTTTTGGTAATGCTAATATTTATTTTTTCTGGTTCTTTAAACATTTAACGGGGTAGTTTCTTAACTGCAAACTTCTACAATCACGGAATTAAAAAATAATGCAACAAATCAATTTCGACCAGATTGGATTTTATTCTCGTAAACTCAAATTTCTTGTAATTAATTTTTAGTAGGAATTATTAAGTGTATAATTTGTTATGTAGTGCCTTTCTTAGCTATCTAACAAGCAGAAGAACAATTTTTATTCGAAATGACGATTTTATTGCAAAAATCTAATTTTGTATGGTAAATCAAATCAAAATTGTATAGTAAATCAGATATATTTATTTTACAAATGTTAATATAAAAATGGCCAGCAGTGAAGATTCTGATACTGCATTCTTTATATTCAAATATAGGAGAGATCTTTTAGTCGCTGTTTTCATCGTCCCAATAATATAATACAAAGAACGCGTTTTCTTTGATGTGTTGAGTGATTTCCATTTTCTTCAATATGGGAGGCAAAGTGTTCAGCTGTCGAAAGTGAAGAGGAGTCGCGTCAAAGGGTTCGATAAATTGTCGAAGATGAAATTGTTCTTTCAATTCCTTTCGCCTTCTCCCAAATTTTTCAATAATTCTATTCCCATATGAAAACATAAAAACAGGAAGTAAAAATTCAAAAATTAAATATTATAAATATATATTCATATAAATATAAATATATAATATAAATTCATAAATTAATAAATAAATTAATTAATATAAATCATAAATAAATAAATAAATTATAAATTATAAATAATTTATATAATTATAAATAAATTAATAGAATATTGTTTTTTTAAATAAGACTTTAAATGCACATCTTTCTATTATACTAAAACAATATATCATTTAGTTAAAGTAATTTCCATATAGTTACAAATTTCTCATGTTCTCAACTAATTTCAAACTACTTATGCTTTCTGTAAATGATTTTATTAATCATAAGTTTGCTTAGAAATATATTATTATCCCTATATAATACAATATAATTTCAGTATGAAATGTTAAATAGAAATCGACATTTCTGATTGCCAATCTGTTAGTATATCTCTAACATAATATGGAAGGACATGGATGCTAGACGTCTAGCGATTAGAACGGTACATACTTTTCTCGAAAGATGTCGTCTAATCCAATTCACCAAAGAATTTGTAGGATTCGCAAGGAATACTGGCAATACAATATAAAAGCCACGTGGGACAAACAAGATCCCGTGCGGGAACACGACTTGATCAGCCAATCCTGCAAACCAATATTGGCGTCGGGTTTGTAACCCTATTGCTCGACAGAGAAATTCATCCAATCATAGGTTTCGACACGAGGCCAAACATATGAACACAGAGCTTATCCTCATCACTGGACATGTGGCTAATTTTTCAAGACAGCTTCACACGATGGACACAGTGATCCCATGTTGAACGTAAATACGTCAATAAGTTGAGAAATAACGCTTCGACTTTTATCCGACTTTATACTGAATAAATTTTGGTCTATCAAGTTATATTAGACAATATGGATTTGGGAAGATATGATAAACGATTGAGAAAAGATTCTATGTTTATTCGTATTATATTATTATTGCATATTATATTATTATTATATATAATATTATTATATTTTGTATTATTATATCATATGTATCATATTTTATTTTGAACTTATATAATTATATAGCTATTTCTTTCTATCTTTTCTAGACTTTGCTTAGAGCTTTATATGACGAATATAGTAATCTTTTGTATAGAAAATATGTAGTTACAGAGAAATGGAATAAGTTAGTCCTCGGATTGGATAGATTTTATTGCATTTATTTAATGAAATATAAATGCAGGTGTAAATATATCTATCGAATATATATTTTTAGATATTATTGTAGTATCGTGGACGAAAGGCCTAAGAAATATCGGGCGAACTATGAACAATGTCGCGAGAGCCGAGGCGCCGTCGGGTCCATCAATGTGTCATCGGTCTTTTCAAGTGCATAGTTTCGTGGAAAAGACCTACGTGACCCTGGCCACGAGCGCTTGCAGAACACGTGTGCGGTGGGCCTAGGAAAAAGACAACGGAATGCGGCAACGGCCAGAGCGTTAGTCGAAAAGCAGAGTGCGAGTCGAAAAGCAGAGTGCGAGCCGAGGAGCCGTGTGCGAGTTGAGCGGAGACAGAGGTTGCGAGTGGCGTTGCCGAGAGAGTGTGGTTTGCGCTGTTTTATGTGCGTTTGGCGTGAATAGTTCCGGTTGAACAACAATCGTCTTTTTCTGTCTGATTAACATCTCTATTGTCCACTCTTTGTAAACACATTATATCACGATATTACATTATTTGTATTTTTAGAAACAAAAGATGAGGCAATAGATCAATTTCATATTCTCTTCGTTTAATTGTGAATTATGTAGGAATCGAGATTAGAGATATTACTTGTAACTACATTTATTCGGTAATATCATTTTGTCGTAAGATAGAATTCAACAATTTCAATGCTTAATTGACTTGACGAATTTATGGCGTGAAGGAAACGCTGTGAGAATTAAGTTCAGAGATAGCAGCACTATGAACTGCGCTGAACTGTGAAATTGGGATTTCAGGTACGTGTATTTTTACCGTGTGTTAGTTTTTCTTTATATTCTATTACGAAATGAGAATGAGCAAAAAAAAAATAAGAAATACATTTCATACACTCTTTACAACTATAAGGTACCATTTTTGAGTACCTAAAATATTTTCATACCATTTAACGATATAAAAAAACGAGGGAGAGAAACTCTTCATTTCAGGAGAACAGAAATTATGAAAATTTTCTTTTTTTAATGAAATCTCACTGTATATTTATTATATTTTAATTAGAAAGTTTTCATTATCATGCAGTTATAAGGTAGGGCTCACGTAAACCTGAGAATACATATTTTGGATGATGGCCAAGAGCACCACTTCTCAATAACCTCAGCAACGTGTATTGAAGAATTAAAAACACGATTTAGTGTTCTCGATAACCACACGCAGCACATTATTCTTAAAAAAAAGTAATATCTAAAATTTTACTGCTAGATGATTATCGAAGACAGAATTTGATCATTGAAATTATTAATTGACAAAAGAGGTACTTGCAAGTATTCCTAAATGAAAAGTTAGTTTCTGCCTTAATTAGACTTCTAATTTCTAAATTCGAAAATTACCAAATTTTCAATGAAATTATTGAGACTTTTTATAGGAATTATGAGAGTTTAGAATTATATACCATAAGATATTATTGAAATCTTCGGTATAGTAGTATGCTTAATGTTCGGAGACGTCCAAATTTTCCTGTTAAAGTTTCTCTCTACCCACAATTTCTTTCAAATTAAAAGTTTTCATCATCTGTGCCACTTTTCCACTAAGTTTCTCGCATAGTATCATTCTAGGATATTTCTCCGATTCGAAATACATGTCCTGCGTGAAGCAGCGAATCGCACCGCGTCACACTATGGTCATGTTATTTCACAGTCTGGAACTCCAGTTACCTATTTACCTAGAGGCGCGCAAAGGGCAACGGAATGACGATGGATCGATAACTCGACAACTGGTAACCACTACCTTTCTTCGTCGGCTTTACGTAATTCTCGAGGCATTGTTCGCGAGACTCGGCTACATAAGAAGTTAATAACGCTTCATTTGCTTATGAAGGCTATCGCGCGAGAAAAATTGTTCGCGTCACGGGATACACGCTCGTAAATCAACCGCGTCATCACGCGTTCGTTCTGCGCTTTCCATGAAAAATTCGGTGACGATAGTTACGAAATTCTCTTACTCCCGACGCGACCCATCGTTATGAATAGACTATTGCATAATGCGCGACATTTTTTACGTGCTACGCATACGCTATCTTATGTTCCATCGTATACCATCTAGTTTGTTAAGGTTCGATTTAAAGAAAGTTCATTAAAATTGGAACAGTTTTGATCGAGTTTTAAAACTGATGATTGTTCGTAATTTATGTTAAATGATACATTATTTGATCTTCTATTATCTATTCTTCTATTATCTTTTAATCTACTAATTAAGCAAATAGGTAAATGAGTATTTAATAATTCTTGATGTCATTTGCACTTTTAAATGAAAGCTAGAATACTCGAATATTTTATGGAATTCGATTTACCAGAGCCATTAATGTCAATCGAAATATGCAAAATTATCTCTGTTTTATTTTGGGTTGCAACAAAGTGGGCTACGTTCTATTTGTTCTCTTTGTCAATATTTTCCTATTATTAATAAAATGCGTAAAGAGTAATTTTGTGATCGTCAGTTCACCACATTGATATAAAAAATATATATCTACGGTACTTCTTGTAAACGTGTTAATTAAAAATCTAAAAAAGAACGCAATCTTTCATTGATCTCATATTGTACTATTCGTAAAACAAGTACATTGATTTATTCCATTTATAAAAATGGTAAATATCTTTTAAATAGGTATTTTAATAGCCTTTTTATATCTCATTTTATATCTCATCTCTTAATATCTCTTACTATAATTAAAGAATTAAAACAGCAGTTACAAATTGACGATGTGTTTTCACATTTCCACAAAATTCTAAAAATTGTAATATATTGTGGAATATGCACTGTACTCTTGTATTTATTCTTAGAAACACTGTGTAAAATAAATATTACATGATTAATATCTTTTCAGGAGAAAACAAATTTTTATATACATTACATATACATATATAACATTATATACATTACATTACATTATTTAAATTGTAATTAGTGAGCTAGGCATATCCCTTTATTTTTTCTTGTGTGCATTACAGAAAACAGCAATATAAATTTTCTATTCGTGGTCCATGAAAATTGCGAAAAAAAAATAAATATAAATAAATATTATTCGTCGTAACGTCGTACGTTGCGACGCTCGTTAATCTTCACTAGATGCGTCCCTCTAATGATGAGAATCCCTCTGTTATCTCGTTGGACGCCTCCCCCCATGAGCGCACTCAGTCTCAAATTAACCATAATGAAATAACGATCTCACGTTCCCGACATCGTCGAGAGGATGCTGACAAAACGATCTCGGTGCTCTGTTATCTTAGACAAAAGGGTTACTGAGGTTGCGGCAATATCACAAGGAAATAACAGGCTGTGTTTCGAAAAATTCTATGCAGAATCCTGTAACCTAAACTCTTCTTACCAAATGGACTGTTACAATGTTTCCTTAAACGATTTTTTATTAGTGTTCGAAACATTTCTGCATTCAAAATCTTAAGAGAAAAGTAGTTTAAGTAACTGTAATTAGGGAATACTTTAGATACAGCTAAACCTTAGTAAAGTACTTAAAGTAAAACAATTTTGTTACTTGCATGTATCAAAACTGTTAAAAACATGTAACAAATTATTTTAGATAAATAGGAGTAACGTTTAGAAATTTTCAAACACTTCTTTCCTCTTGATAAGAAAGAGAAAAATTATGGGTAAAGAGATCCGTAATAATTTTAATTCATATTCAATTAATTCGTAATCAATACAATTATGTGTATAGTAGCATATAATTATAAGATGAAGTACACTTTCTAATAGCTAATTCAAAATAGCAAAATTGACGAACGTAATTGTCAAATCTTGTGTATCTATTTTATTATTTGAAAAATTTCAAAAATCTCTGGCCTATTCCTCTTCAAGTATGTGTAACTTAGATATTCTTTTATAGTAACATATATAAATAGTATAAATATTATATATCATAATATGATATTCTATAATAACATTCTTATTTGCTAATAATAATTTGAATAAATAGTCTAGGTAATAAATAATAAATAATAAAATAGTAATTTCCATGAAATTCGCGGAGCGCGCGGTATAACTGCTAAGTGGTTGTTACAATTCGATCGGATTCAAAGATCGTAATTGATGGCGCGCAGAATTCACATAACATCGGAACAGGCAAACAAGTAGTTCTTTGGAAAAAGTATCCTGAAAGCCGTCTATCGATTACTATGCATTACAAAGACCAATGCACGCGCTGCTTTACCGAAGAAAAGCTTAACAATGGCAGCATCTAGCTGCATAACCGCGCGAACGAAAGGACTGTGCATAAATTCCGTGAGAACCCATGGGCCTCCTGGATTTTTCGTAAATTCGGATTTACCGCTAAAATTTCGCCAAGCCAAAAGCACGTATCTGCTTGTAGTGAATCGAACGGTCGATAAGCTTATAGGAGTCGAATAAATCGATATCAGATTAATCGATATCAACTTGTCAATCTTGATCAGAAAACAGAAAGATAATATTTGACGCAATGACGAATTGCATTTACGAATCTCGTTTTGGTTTATCGTGGTACTTGTAAAGATCGATATTTTCTTATTTTTAATTTGTGAAGTGATATTGAGTCGTTTCTCATTGATGGTGAGAAATCTTTTCAATTTTGGTATTATGACCTAATAACATCAATTTCATTTTGATAAAGTAGGTTTTAAGAATAGATATGATTGACACATTGGAGATAGAGTGTTTTCGAATGAATAAGTTATCACATTCTACATATAAATGATTCTGGAGTTGACAATTCATTTCAGATGTTAATGAAGAATAATTTAAGGTTACATTGACCCTTGAACTTTTATATTTTAGACGCTTCCATTTTAGCAGGCAAAAAGAATCGATAATATCTTAAGAAGGTGTCTAACGTAGAATTAAAACAAGAAATCATGCATACTGATAAGTTTTTATATTTTGTGCAAACTGAAGATATATTTTGACGTTAGAAAAATACAATTACGTCGAAGATGACAGGGAAATCGGGACTAGGTCAAACAGAGTTATAGAAAATTATATTCGATCCAGAGATATGTAATTGGATATAAAATTATATGTATAAGACAGGTTCAGAAGGTATTCATTACGTCTACGAATACAACTTCTCAATATCATAATATTCTAATAATAAGCTGAAAAATAGGTAGTTAGATTAAACAAGTTACATTAATACTGAAGTATCTCCAGCTTGTTACCAAATTTTAATAATTTAAATAATTTAAATGACTACATCTAGAATTGCTATACCACATATTTCTATCACCACGTAACACGTATGTAAATATTTTGTACCAAAATATTCTATTCCCCTATAGTATATTGAAAGCAACGTCGAAAATCACTCGGTGAAAATAACGTTTTCAAACAACACGGATTTTTTGTTCTTTTTGGTCTACTTCACATAGAACAAAGCTCGCAATACGCTCGGAATTAGAATTACGAGGTTCATTTTTACGCGGTAGTTCAGGCTTTTTTCTGCTTTGCGGAACACAAATCAGCGGGTCACGGTATCTTGATTCCTTGCATTCGCATTCATTAAAACACAGCGTCTCGTAGCACGTTCATGTAATTTTAAACGCTTCACTGTGTTGTAAATACCGTATTGTTACCTTGACGCAGGCGAATATTTATCGTTACTGGAGGAAAAACAAGTTGAAACAAACGCAACTGTATCATTTTTACACTTACGCCATTTTTTAAAAATGTTTTCCTGATCTTTAAACTCTTACGTTATTGCGTATTATTCTACTATCTTTACTTTTTGTAGTTTCCGAAAATGAAAAGAAAAAAGATAAAGATTAAATCTTGGGAATAAATTAAAATTGATGAAATAAATATAAGAGAAACATCTACATATATCTGATATTTTTTTTCCTCGAAAAATGACAATAAGTCTGTTCATTTAAAAAGCATTTTTACATTTCTGGATATTTGTATATCCATATTTTTGTATTCCAGTGTAAAATTATAGTCTTCTTGTTTGTTTTCACTAAAAATATTTATAGTGTGGATTTTTCTGGCAGTATTTACTTGATAAACTGTTTCTGTTTGTTGAATTTAATTAAACATAATTCCTGGTCTACATTTGACCTGAATTGATTTATGTACCACGATAATATCTAGCTATTAGAATATGTAATATTTTAATGAAAAATTATTATTATGCTGGAATTTTAGTAATACATATGTAATATATTAACACTGTTATAACAATTTTTCAATATCATATAAACTTTTAATCATTCTTTCTTACTTCCCATAGTAGCAAGAATATTCTTCAATGTATTTTCTCTTTACATGATTAAACTGCTATTGTAAGGTAAAATAGAATTATACATTTAAATATTTGTCAAAATAGACCAACCAATTTTTTTATTAAATAGGTATGAATAAAGTTACTAAATATATAAAAAAATATAAAATTCTCAGTCTCACTAAAGAATCTCACTAAAAATATAAAATTACTGAATGAATCAAATAGACTCTTGTAATCACTGTATATATATATATGTATGAGAAGTGTGTGATATATATCACACATTTCTAAAACTTCTTTCATCAGATTATTATCAAACCCAATACCGTGCGCTGGATACACGTAATACTCTCTGAAGTTTCTCTCTTTGCAAACGCTGTTGTAAATCCGTTCCGTATAAGACATGTTCGCTGAAATAAAATACATTGTACTATTAAAGTGCAATCTCTGTGTGTTTCTTATCCAGGGTTTCAATGGTATCGCATCACGAAACCAATATTTCCAATAAACGATTTAGCAGAAGAATTCTTTCCAGTGGTTTGTAAAAAAAATTCCCTTATGCCCTGTGATCGCGGGTCATTAAAGTCCGGCAACGAGCAGCAACGGCAATTCAAAGATAACTTCGATGGGCTTGTGCATCGTTGAATACGCATCACCGCCACCAATTTATTTTATCTCGCGTTAAACACCCTCAATTTAATTGTTCCATTATAAAATAAACGGCGGTGCGGGCCTTAACAAATTACACGTTTCCGTGAATATATTATAGTAGAAGGAATGTCCTGCTATCGACGCGTAAACAGTCGCCACTGGGATATCCAATATGGTGCCGCTAGTTAACAGGGTATAAAGTGTTTTGTGGCAGCCCAGTTAAACGCCGAGAAGACAGAAAAGTATGCATGTAAATTAGGGGACAAAGTGGCTGTTAAAAGATTAAGATTTTTTTTTAATTAACATATAAAATTAGGAGGTTTATGCATTCATGGGAAAGTTGGAGGTATAAAAATGCACGGAGGTATAAAAAACTTATAATAAGATGAAAAAAATTCTATGTAGAGAATGCATATAATATACGAAATATTCGAGGTATCATTTTTTAACGAATTGCTCCTTACGAATATAAAATTTTCATTCATTAATCATCTCTCTAATAATCCTGGCCAATTACCATCTCATCCATGATACTATTATATGCGATAGTACTTATCAATAGAGATGTATTTTCATTGACTATTGTCAATTAATTTGCTTCCCATACGTACGCAACCGCGCTGTATAACTTTCCAAATATCTCAAACTATGCGTCATTGTTACAAAATGAAGTCTTCAACCTAAGCGTGTCACTCAGCCCACGAATGAATGCTTATCTATCTAGTTCAGCAAGCATCGTAGATTACTCCTAGCGTTACGCAAGCATAATGTGCTTGATTCATCGAGCGTCGCTTAATGCGCGCGAAAAATTATTTCCAAACGTGCACAAAATCGCAAGAAACGAAATATGTAATAATTTGTCGCAGTGACATAGCAGCTAGTAACTTCCTACTCCTTAAGGATTAATATTTGTTAACGTAATATTTATTTTCTGATTTCATTCTAGCCGATTCATATTATTCGATTAAAATCATATTGTAATTATGAAAAGAATTTTATTCCATAGATTCTTCTTTCATTTGGATTTTAAAATTTTATGAAGTCCGAAGAAATCGAATTTTATAACATTGTGATAAATTTTTTTTTATATAATAGAATTTCTTATGCATACGATTTGTGATGTATATATTATACTAATAATTTTTTTGTATCACAATAAAATAGCAAGTTACTATACTACTTACATTTATCTGATAATGTAACGTTTATGCAAATTTTGAATGTTTATTCACTGCTTCGTTCTCAATAAAGCACCAGTGCTTCTAATCTAAGCAACGAACGACCGTGTCGTAAAGTAATACGATTCAACCGCGTGATATATCGCCGTATTTACAACAATTAATCTTCATTTGCCGACGTTCTTTCCGTTCGTGTAGCTTTCCTTCTGTAAATATTTTTTGGTGCAGAGGTTTAGGTAATTTTATTGTGCACTAGGTATGTAGAACGAGTGTATCGATCGGATTTGAATTTATAGAAAATAATTATTATTCTAGACGATATTATCACATATTAAATTGTGTTCATGCGTTAAGCTGTCTTCATGCATTTATGGAAAATTTAATAATAAGGTTTCCAAATATGTACTTTGACCAGAAAACAGGAGAAGTTTATTTGAGGATATTTTTAGAAATGTTTCCAACACACATAAATATTTCTTTTGAAATTTCAACTACTATTAAACAAGTTA
Organism: Bombus vosnesenskii; assembly: GCF_011952255.1. NCBI lineage: Eukaryota > Metazoa > Arthropoda > Insecta > Hymenoptera > Apidae > Bombus > Bombus vosnesenskii. The sequence continues at coordinate 3,097,121 of NW_022882923.1, forward strand.
TATACACGGTGACTTCAAAAATAAAAAAAAAACAGATAAAGCAAAAGTTTGCCAAGCTGAAATGTAACAAATTCTACAAATTCCCGGGTACGAAGTTTCAAACTACTTTCCTCATATACCATACATACATTCGCGGAATATTTTTCAACAGCAAATAAAGGAGCAAAGTGTTACGATTTAGGAACAAACAAGTTCGTGATAGCTTCGCGGCATTTCAACTATTGACTAGCCATTTAAACCTTTGTATCCAGCAGTTGCATTCATGATGCGCCACTATTTTTCTAAATTTTACAGGTTTGGACGATGGGAGGAATGACTGCACCGCGTTTTCACTTCCCAACTCTGCGTCCTCTTTCTCTCTCTTTCCCGTTCTCTTTTTCTTTTTTTTTCATTTTTTGTGCTTTCTCTCCTCGTGAAATTTAATGCTACGCTTGGACGCTCCTGTAGCCGCTATTGCTGAACGTGCTATTTCAAGTTATGATTACGTACACGCCGCAATTTCCACCTATCCAGCTTTCTTCTGCATGAATTTCGATATACGTGCCGTAGGTTTCCCGTTTAATTCCGTGTACGCGGATTTTCCAGAATTATTCGAAGAAAAAAAGGTGGGAACTAATTGTTACTTCGCGTTCGTTTCGTTTATTTTCAAATGGTATCTTTTCTACGACGCGTGAACGCGGTACATTGTAATGTAAACTTTCGTTGCGCGTTGTTGTATATTGAATAAAATTGTTACGCGGTATGGAGATAAGTTGCGGAATTTTTCTATCAATATCTATTTATCAGAGTGTAATAATCCAATTGTGCTTTACGTAAAACCTTTCCTTCAAGGATTTGTAAAAATTCAATGCACAGCGAGCACACTGTGCAATGAGCAGTTTCTAAAAAGCAGAGTCAGGCCGGTTTTACACGTATAAGAGATATATTGATACGTGAATACAAACAATACAATGAATTATTATATTGTTTAACATATTTATTAATAACTACGGTATTAGACATTTTTTATTAGCAGTTAACTCCTTATCATATGATATCAAGTTCCTCTCGCGATACAGTATGCTGGACACACAACAAACGACAAATATATTCGAATTGAATCTGTGTTTCAATTTAAAGTCCCATTTCGATTCGTAAGATTTAACATCGTTAGACATAAATTGTAGTGTCTTAATTTTCATATTAGTCATTATTTTAAGAACAAAGAATTACGTTTAATAAATGTAGCCATGAGAAACTTCTATTTCGAAGAACTAACCGATCATCATAGAAACAATCTCACAAAAAAAAAAAAAAAATAAAGTATAAAAATAAAATTCATATCTACTACGATCAAGCAGCAATCATTACACTAAATTAGACCAGAAGCATCGCCACGCTATTACCAATTTCCCAAACACCTCAACCTCAGAGAAACCTTACAAGAACCTCGGACCAATCGTGACTTGCCCTCCGTCCTCATAATCCACTATCAGCCCGAGCCAAGTCGCAGACAGTTAGCCCTCCGATCGCGCTATCTCCGCTAGTATCATCGTAAGCGATCTCGAGGGATATTATCTGGATCCCCGAAGCCGCCAGTTCGGAAGTGCTCGCGAGAAAAACGAGCCTCGATAAAAGCACGCTGCGCTTCCCACCCCCTGATAACAACCTCATCCTTGTCGTCGAATCGTGTTTACAAGAAAAAACTTCGACTTTGGAAAGGAAGAAAGAAGGAGAAGAGATCACAGCCTAGGTACGTGGGTGTAACGTTCTGGAACTACGTTCTCAAAAGAACGGGACGATCGAAGGATAGAACAGGCCGCGTATACAGCATACCAGAAGGGTGGGAAAAGTATTTGGGATTTAAAGAAACTCTCGGGTAGGAGAGGGTAACTTCTTTTGTCGGATGCAATGTGAAAAGAATGACCGGCTAGCCTGTTCCCACGACGCACCACGAAGATCGAAAGTCGTAGGTGAGAGAGGGCTGTTGAAACAGTCTGATTCGGAGAACGATTCGAAAGCCACCTGCCCCCAGACTTTTCAACTATCCGTTAAGATCCGGCCTGGCTCGGTCCGGCCGGGGTCAGGAAACCACCAGCCAATTTCTTTGAGTGCCCCAACCCGACTAGTCATCGTCCCCTGTGTCCATTGTGCTCCTATTGTGATCGGATATCAGCGTTATTTTTGTCTGAATTGCAGAATGGCCGCCGATGGACTTCCTCGCGAGCACACCGTGTCCTTTTACGTAGAAGATAGTCGCGCAGAGCTAGTAACGAGAAAGGAATTTATGTGTGGCGGACTGATACTGTTAATATTGAAACGTACTAAAATGTGAATGTCTTCATAGGTCTTATTTGGGAGAGTGTAGGTGGTGAGTGAGCTAAAAGAGGGTTTGAGATGGAAGTAAGTGAAAAGTGGAATTTCATACTATGCTGGTGTAGTGGAGTGTTATTGTTAAACTGCGGATGTTTATGCAATTTTCAATTTTCGTGAATTTCGTAACTAAGGAAATGGAAACTAAATAAAGATTTACGTCGTGTACTAAATATTATAATAAATATCTTTTAATCATGAAAAATGAAAATTGTGTTGGGAATAACTTCGTTCATTCAACAATTGATTTTTCATCAAGAAAACTTAATTGCCCGTCAAATTTCAAAATACAGCTTTGCTTTCTCTGCATCAAGATAAGCGATTTACCACGAATCGACAGTTACGATTCGTATTTCTGACGTTTCAGGTTTCGCGAGAGAAACACGAAAATCGTGATAGACGGAGTTGTTTAAAAGGGTCGCGCGAATGAAACGCTCGCGGATTCCGCGAAGAGAAACAGTGTGCAACTTTTACGGGCGCACAAAGCAAGTAAAGCGGGCCAAATTGGCTCTGGCGGAAAGTTTAAGAAGCACAAGAAAATTTTCTAAAGCGTCAAGATGCTCGAGCAACGGGATAAGGAGTGAGGAGTAGAAGGTTTTAAGAGACGACCGAGAGAAAAACAAGAAACGAAAGGGAAGAGCCGCGTTCGGTACGGAAACGTAAGAATGTCTCGAGGAACGAGGAAAATATTACTCGTGAAGGTTTGGTAACGTAAAAATTAAGATGACGTGGATAGGTCAAGGCGGAATTAGGACACTAATGGTAATTTGAAAATGAAAGAGAAAAAGAAATTGCTTACCGTGCAAGTAGTGGTGGATATTTAAATCTGAATTTCGAAATTTTTCAACGTGATTTGGCGAGATAATTAAAATACAGTAAATAGATTGGACTTTCTAAATTGAATTATATATAAAATATAATACCACACATTTTGAAATAATCTCTCCTGCAATTCTAATTTTTGCTAGCAGAAGTAAATAAAATTTTAGTTAGAAGATACATAGTTGCAAATATATTTCTTTACCATTATGTAACTTTACATAAAATATATCGAATGCTAAACTTAAACGAAGTATCTCTGTAGTCACCTATACGTATTAAAACGTTCCAAAAACATTGTACTCAATGTACATTTCAAAACCACGTATCAATCACACACTCGATTCCAAACGATATAGTATCTCGATGAATTTAAACCAAAGTATAAAGGCAATTCTTTTAGACAGTATCTTCCATCTTGCCACGGAGATTGATCCCAGGGAATCGAAACTTGCCATGGGAGGGAAAAAGTCCGAAAATGTCCAGCGTGGAGTAGTTTGCCAAGAATTACCAATCGATCTAGCAACTCCCACAGGTACAGGTACTTCCGAGGCAGCACCAGCACCAGTAGTACCCTTCTTCGTTTTTCTTCGGGTAGTCGGGTGGTGGGTAGCATTAGCGTTAAGAGCAATAGAACAACGTGGCTACAGAGCGTGGCTTAAACCAGCCACTCCCTTCGGGCCGTGCTACGCCACTGGCAACAGTAAGAGCGACAAAAGCGGGGAGAGTTGATTAATGGAAGAAGTAAAGTCGTCACCGAACAACTCCGCCAACGTAGCCAGCCGATCCTTCTCTTGCTACCCTATCCTGTCACCTTCTCCAACCCTTCCGTCTTTGTTTCTCTTCGTTTCAGTCGTACTTATTGCTACTCTTCACCAATCCTCTCCCATTTCACCCTATCTTTACATCCTTTTCTCTTCAACCATACATCTCTTTCTCCTCCATACGCTATTTCTTTGCGACTCCTTATCCACCCCCTGCCCTAAGTACGGAGCAGGATCGACGAGAGAATCACGGCGGACTGACTTTTATTGTCTGCGATAATCTTCGAACCCGGAGAGGACAAGAGCGACACCCTTCGAGAAATACCTCTGATTCTCTAGTCTCTCTCTAGCTACAAACTTGCTCTTTGGACGATCGTAGTGGCGGAACGATCTAACGGGATCGCCACCCTCGAACGCTAAAGGCACCCCCGACGTTGCCAACTCGACTAGAGGGGGTAAGTTGAGGGGAGGGTAGGAGACAATCCGAGAAGTCGACGCGAATCAACGACATCGCGCGCGGAAGTTTGTTCTTTATCGCGTGGAGAATATCGGCCGTGAGGAAGAAAGAAAAAAGAACGAGGAGCAGAGGCGCGTTGGGAGATTTCTCCAGAGCGTCAGCCGTTGCCGAGGGACGTGCACCGAACTCCAGGTACAGATCGAACACGTGAGGTCGTCGTTGTTCTCCCTCTCTTCCGCGCCGGATATATTATATGCCGGATTTCGGGAAAAGTTTCACGGATACGATTTTCGGCGCTACTTCGTTTCACTTTCCGTTCCTAAAGGAAGAGAGCAAGAGGGTTGAGTGGTTGGGGAGGTTAGAGAAGGCTGGTCGCGTGACCGTGGCGCCCGATGTACTATCAGCACCGTCACCGTTAACACCGTCTGTAACCGTCGACCCTGCTCGCTCTGAAACAGACACGCTCGGCCCAATCAATTCAACGTCAAAGTTACCCCTTTAGGAAACTGCACGCTCCATGTCCTACCTTCGCGTTAGCCAGTCACGCCATGACGAGCCGATTTCCCTCGAAATTTATTTTCAACCTGTAAATGCCATGAGACTATGCGCGTACGTGGATCGTGGAATAAAAAGCTCGGTGGTAACGTCGTTTCCGATTTCGCGTTAGTGAATGTTCTACGGAGAGTTCGTGACCGGAGGACGAATTGTTATTGGGCTTGTAAGCTGCTGGTATCGAATGTTGCTCATGATCGATAGTGTGTTTGCAGCTTTGAAAAAGATAAAATTGGTCAAGTTTATAGTTCGGTTGACACTATCAATGTTAATGTTACTCCTGTGTGTTTGTTAATAAATTAGGCAACTAAAAGGGATATAATTTCGAAACAAATGCTTCAAATGCAAAACTTGAAACGTTAATCAATAGTTCATAGCGTGTACATGAAGTGAAATTTTTCATTCATTGGATTATCATATTTATTCTTACAATTAATTTCCATCAGATACATAATTCAAAGTGCTAAACAATGCCCCATAATTCTCTCGCATAACGAATAACAATCACTCGTTCTTCTTCTCTGCAAATGATAGCTTCTCCATAGTCCATTGTTTCGTTGAAACGTATATAATGAATTTATACACAAAAAAGAATTCTTGTAATAGAATGGGTAAGTCCCTAAGAAAGTTTGTTTATTCACTAATAAAAAAAACTACTGTAAATACATATTTATAGAAAAAAAGGAATACATTTTATTGCAATTACATAAATTCCTTTTTATAATGTTGCAGAGAAAGCTAAGAAAATCTCCATGACCATTGAAGCACATTTTTATGCAGATTTCACATGGATAAGACGCGCTTTACGCGAATAAATATGTGGTTTCTTTCGTAATACGAGATTCTACGCTTAAGCTTCGGATGTAGCTCTTATATACGTTGGAAGTACGGAAAAAGGATGACGTTCCGTCTAAAAATAAATCGTACAACGCGGTATTCAAATCTGAGTTTCTTTAAACTTAAAGTTATGTTTTAAAGAATAGAAAGTGTTTCTTTGGAATTAATATTGTCTACGATGTGATACGTTTTATACTAGCCAGTAACCAAGGCAAGGTAAATCATACGACATATCTGATCTAAGCTAACTTAAACCTTCTTGATCCAAGACTTACGTATCTAGTTTACACCTAGCACAAGCGAATTAAGCTCAAACGCAACGTGCCTAATCTACTGCATTCAAACCTAGTCAACTAAATGTAGATTTAACGTATCTAATCTACATCTAGCTTTGATTCAAGTTATCTCGTTCGAGACTTTGAATGTTATTAATATCGAGACTGGTAATTTATTAGTTTATTAGTTTAGGTTTTCACTCTTGAATTTCTTCGAGAAAAATTTTGACTCTTATCAATGAACTAAATATTTGACTTAACGAACGATTATACAATCCGGTAGAAAGGTTGTCTTTACAGAATTTTCAAAGCTTTTTATAATAATGAAATTGGCCTTAGCTTTATTATCTATGTAAATTTAATTTGTCTATAGAGTATGAAATGATATTTTTGACAATGGAGGACTGATCGTGTAACAACATACTAGAGGATGTAATTACTTTTTGAATCTTTTCCCATCGTTTCTTTTAATTACTTTTGCATGCTACAATTTAACAAATTCCCATGAATATATCTTTTACCTTTACGTGTACACCATGTCCTAGGTACGATCTACTGGTCGCAAAGCAGATAAAAATTTATCATAACGGAAGATGGAAGTTTGATCTTCTGTCTCAGTCACCAATGAAAACTTCGGTACCTTGGACTGATTCGTGTAATGCTTAAACTCGACGGAGTCACGGACCGGATAGATCAATAAAGCAGAGTATTTATTGTATCCCCGTTATTTCGTGTCTCGTTTATTGGGAGCGGGTCAAGAACGATAAATATTGATGGGTAACGCGTCGCGCGGTCTCTAAATATTCACAAAGGCTGGGCTCGTATGATGGGTAGCCGCGAGCACCGCTGATTATTATCGTCTGGTCCATCACCTTGTTTCCAAAAGAAGAGGCAGAGAGAAAGAGACTCGCCAACCGATGGAAAGGATTCTTTTTTTTTTTTTTTTAGGATGCTTGATCGACGAGAGGTTGCTCGAAAGAGTCGTCTCATTAATTCGGTACGTACTTGTACGAACGGCCAGAAAGATGGGTGGAGGCAGAATACAGTGTTGGAAAACGTTGGAGAACGAGAAGAGATGGAGTACGAAAGGAGGATAAGTAATCGAGTGACTCGCTATAATTTTAATGAGTTCCTCGATGGTACGAAGACAACTGCGATAGAGAGACTGACATCTCGAACGACTACGACGACAACGAGCAAAAGAAGAGAGGAAAGGTGAACGATGACGAAGCTGCTGCTTTCGTCGAGAACAGCCCCGCTTTGACTTGAAAGTGCGACCGGGCATCGAATGGAAAAACCCCGGGGATAATACTTCCACAGAAGTACCTTCCCTTTCTCCCCTCCGCCAACCGAAAGCTGTCTGCCCGGCTCGTTGCTCGACAGCTCGCCGACGCTCTGCGATTTTTCCGTCCAGTCATGAATAGCAACGAGTGGAAAAACAGGAAAGTTCCGGCCGCGCGGCCAACTTTCTCCCCAGCCACTGAGTTTCTTCTTAGCTGTTGAAACTGCTTTCCGACCAACGGCTTCTGTTCTAACCCCCTCCGTGTGAAACGAGATACCGACTTCGATTTCGACAACCGGCTGTTTACAATTAGTCGATAAACCCGAATCGCTGATAAAGAGCCGTGCTACCACTGAACTGAAAACCACTGGTACACTTGGTGAAACTAGGTGATGTTGTAAACGGGTAAAAGGGAAATTGGAATTACAGGTGGAAGGTCCAGAGGTTGACCTTTCGATCGGTTTGGTAAATTAATAGTGTTTTTGGAAGGACTTTTTTCTGAAGGAGTGACATATTGGTTAGTGGATATAAATGGAAATTGTTGGGTCTAATGAAAAGTGACGTGTGCTTCTTGAAGCTTGAAATTTTCAGATACAAAGTTTTTCACTTCTTGTCGTATAATTAGACGGGGGTTGTTTAAGTGTTTCTGAGAAATTGATATTTGTAAGTGTGTATAGGCTGTGTATGATGTGCATAAAATACCAAAAGTAGAGTACTTGTTATCATAATTAACGAGAACAAACTTTTAATTAGATCCCAATTCTTCAGTTACATTCATTGAAATATTAATTGTTTTAAACATAATCAATGAATTATAAGAATACTAAAATCATAATATTCAGCTCATTTCAACTTAACCAAATGTCTACATATCTATTAACAACAAATCTGATTGTAAAGATTCTGACAAAGGTCTCGTATCTACACCACATATTATAATAATTTTCTACCCTCTACTGTCACGTAGGTTTATAAATTATAAAAGCTCGTCCATGCAAAGGATTCGAACACAACGGACAATGATGAGCGTGATATAGTGAACAATCAACTATAATTGAAACAATTTTCAATATCCCCTTTCCACGCTCACGCGCGCATAATAAACAAAACCCTTCTTCCGCACCTCTAGAACTGTAAAGCGCAACAAATCCCATTATACCCTCGTGCAGCAATCAACGCTGCGCGACGTGACAAGAAGCGGATCGTTTTCGGCGTATCCGTAGCTCGTCACGCGGAGATTAATCTGTTTCATCGTGCCCGTTAATAATTGATGCGGAACGAAACGTTTTTATTGGATAGGACACGCGAGTGTTACGATCAGTAATCGGCTTGATTGCACCGCCATTTGAAAAGTCGACATATATAACAGATCCCTCGGGTAGGAAGGGTTCCCGATATTATATAGGGTGCTTCAGAAAGTTAAAATCCAACGTTCAAGTCAGGAGCACATATTACTCATCAAAATGATATGGCTATGATGTGTAAGATATTAATCATATTTATACAGTGATGAAGATCTAGTTTTGGAGAATCGAGATCCTCATTTTTCCTTCATCACTATCTAACGTTTTACTTTACCAACTTACTATAGCAATATATAATCTTACGTATTAAAAGCTATAGTCTAATAGTAAAAGAAAATAATCTCTATATAGAAATTTTAATGGATTCAATTTAAAAATAAAAGCAAAGCGAAAGTGTGTTAATAAACATATCCAAATATTTATAGAACTCTATTCATTTCAACATACGGGCTTGCTCGTGTTGATTCAAGGAGTTAACACATTTTCCCGTGTCTGTTGTTTGATAACGTCAATAAAATTACTTACTAATGAGCGTACATACCATTTACTTTATATTTACTATTTCTGATGAAACTATTTAGTCGATGCGTCGCATATGCACAGGCATGCAATGGAGTTTTCATATTTGAAAACGTCCTTTAATCCCGAAACTACATCCAGACTGCTCTTTATTAAAATTTTCTTGCTCGCCAAATGAGCACTATATGAAATTTTACCCCAACTTTTTGAAACACGCTATACAGCGATGGCAGGGGTGATCTGCACGAGCCATGGATGCCACTAAAGTTGGTCGACGTTTTTGGCGGGTCGTTGGTCGACAAAACTGTCCTGTCGCGATCGAATCCCTCTCTCGTGACACCGCTAGCGCAGACGACAGGCTTGGCTTTTTAAAACGCGACTAGCAGACGAAATTCCCTCGAATTTAAATAGTTCCCTGTTACCAGGCCAGACACTACCACCGACACCGGGACGCGTCTACGCAACACCAGGCCACGTTCGTTCGATTTAGCTTCGCGCGATTTAAATCAAGTTGATTTAAGCCTTCCCTCGACTGCTCTCGTATCCTGGTTCACCATTCTCCCACTTTCGCGAACCCTTTTTGCTATTCCTCTAATTCTACCAGTCACGCCACGACCCATGGTGTCTTTATCCTGCTTGTATTGGTTAGTAGCAGTTCGATTGCCACCATCTTTCTCGCTTTTCACGCGTTCCAGTCCATTTTCGGCTCCTCTTGGCAGGCCACTAGCCTTCCGCCCACGTCACACGCGTTCTTTCGCACCACTCGTTTTTCCAACCCCGGTTCCATTGTTTCCATTCGCTGATGTTTCCCGATTTGGGTCGATCGACGGCAAATGCACGTCGAAATCGATCTAACAAGCGGGCACCGCTATCGGTACTTATTGTGCAGCCGGCGCGGCCCGATTGATTGGGGTTACGTGTATTCGTGTAAAGTGCGGCCGGAGAACATTTAGGCTAATCGGTTTATTGGACGATCCAGCCTTTTAGAAGTGTTCAAATTGTGCAAACAAGGTGATTGTGAAAGGGACGGAAAGAGCAAGCTGCTAGCGAGCACGCGTGCAGCTTGGACGTATTTGGAGGGCAGGTTTTGTTTAGTGGGGTCAGAACTTTTTTATTACATGTATAATATAGTAACTCATAATTCAGCTGTACCATAAGCATAAATACAGAGAAAAATGACATTTGCGAATATTGTTTTCTAAAATATATTTTGAAATTTATGATAGTTTATACCATCTCTTTGTGAGAAATAAACTCATGAAACTAGATCTTTTCTTTTTAATGTTGGAAATGGAACCTGGGAAGTTGTTATGTTCTCTTCTAAACTATTAATGAAAAAGAAATAGGATATAAATATGTACGTTAAATAAGAATTGTAAAGTGAAATACGTTGCATCTGTATCAGTTATTAAGTTTCACAGACAATTGCAAAGCAAAATTAAATTATTTTACTCGCAGGGCAAATATGCGATATAAATCGTTTCATAGAAATGTAATCTCTATTTCTTTCAGTGATTGGTGTAATATAGAAATAGAATAGTATTATGAAACAATGTAATGTCTGATATTAAATATCTTGGTAATTCTAGACAATTTTATTCGAAATGACTAAGTAACACGAAATTGTATATTCTTCTATATTAGTATGTGTAAATTAACGACTCAAAGTAATATTAGCATTGAGCAGACATTAATTAAAGGAAAAAAGTAATGAAGATGTGAAAGGGAATTTTAACTAAAGTAGATCGACGGCAGTATCTTCAATCGTTCATTTTATGATAAAATTGTTAATTTCTCAGCTGCATTCAATGCCTTTGTATCGAAGATAATGGATAAAAAGCTTCTACTGAAGATATTAAATTGTTCTCTTCTTTCCTGGTACACCCTGTAATTTATCAAATTCTCATAAATGTACGAAAGGTATAGCATAGAAAAAGTTTTATACGTGATAGTGAAATTGAATTACGAATCACAGAAGAAGAAGTATAAAATATGCAAATTGAAATATTTATAAGATACGCTTCACATGCTGGTTACATATACTAGTTACAAAAATTATAACACATAATTCAAAAGTATTTACTTAGACATAGAATTTTGTACAATTTACTATTCAAAAATTTCAAAATTTCTGAATCGATCATTTCGCTCATTGTCTTTGAAACGCCACCCATAATCCTAGAATCAACCACTCAAATTTTACAAAATAAGATTTACGTCCACAGCTGTGCATGTATTGCTCGAAAGTTTCCATAGAGCGAATCACAAAGGAAGAAAACAACTAAAGTACATTTAATAAATCATTGCATGTCGGAAATAATTCATTGCATTTTTCATTCTGCCAATGAAATCCTAGACTCCCGGATGCTCTGTTAAAATTTTCATCCAAGGAAGCTGAAGCAACTCAAAAAGAGGCTGGCAGAGAGCGCCATAACGGAGGCACTGAGCTGGTGCAACGATTCAAGACGCCCTTAACCTCCGGCGAACGTGTGTTGGATGCAGGAAGCCACGCTCAACCAAGCTGGTCAACGTATCACCTGGTCGGTGGAACGTCTTGAACCACAATGTTGCGGCAATTTAACTTTGTAGTTTACTCACGTGCGTGGTGCATACGAATGGTGCTTCGCGATGACTCGCGTGTAAACGTATTGCTCGAACGCAACTCCAAAACACAACCAGTAGCTACAAACTGGTGGAAGGGAAGAGTTTGGAAAGGGCGTACGACCCTTAAAACCGTACGAGGAACAACGGTAAAGCGTGTCAGTCAGGTCGGGCACGAGCATCACGAGCGTATTACATTCACCGCGTTCCAACCCTTCACCGATATACATCCATGTCTCCGTGAGCCTTCGTCCCTTTCATCTGGCAGCCAGCTCGCTTACTCTCCCTGTTTCTCGTGCAATGCAATTTCAAATTAATTATGCATCGAACTACATCGGCCGTAGGCAGGCGTCGAGTAATATTCCGGCAGTTCACGCCTTCGTGGCCGAAAGAGGCAGCTAATAAACCGGCATCAATTAGTCGACACGCTATACCTTGCCATGTACACGATATCTGTGGTATCCCGAATTAGGCCTGGCCTCGCATACACGTGTACACACGTACAACCCCGTTCGTAAGTATCAAGATACTTTGCAGATAGTGAGGTTCTTCTCGGAATATTTGGACAACTATGCAAGAATTATGTGGATTGAAACTTTATATAAAGATAGATGAAGATCATAAAACTTTAAGGTAAATATACAAATTATATATTAAATATTATCACACTCTCTGCCATTTATAAGAAAGTAATTAAAAAGAAACTCAATACACTGTCACTTAGGTCTATATTATTTAAACTACATTATCATTTAAGTTTCGGGAATAGATAGCTAATCTATCAATTTCTGAATAGTTTTACAATGTTGATTGTCATAACAAACCGTTATAACATAACAAGTCATATTCCGTTGGTTTTATACAGCACTTCTAGGATATATATCTATGTATTTTTAAAAGGTAATATAATATGTCTTTACACGTAACAGATTGTCTTTCGTTTCAACTAATTGTAAATCATTTTAACATATTCTCTTTTGGGTATTAAAGCATATGAAAATCATACAATTGGTAGCTTTTATAGAATAACATTCGATTTCTTCTTATTTGTATTAAGCTTGTTTTTCGTTGCTTTAGCCAGTTTTAACAGTCGTGTTATTCTGTCGTATTTGTTTCTAATTAATTCTACATGTTAAATAAACTTCTCTAAATTTTTCATCTGTTTCGTAAGAAACTGTTCCAATAAGATGTAACTCTGGAAATTATGGGGATCAACATATGTAATTCTTATTTGTCATATAACATGACACGTACAATTCACGTTATATTGTTATAACTCATAAGAATGGATTTTAGAAATTATTATATCGTTATGTTGCGTGAATGTACAATCATGGGCGATTAATCGTTTTCTTAATAATTTGAACAAATTGTTACATTTTATGCCTTTATATTTTGTATGATACCAGAAGGTATACTAATACTTATGAATGAGAGTGTACACATGACCAGAAACACAAGGGTGTGCGTCCCTTGTGCCTCGACTGTGATAGATCGAATCTCAATTTTGACGCGTTTTGCCAAATCAACGTCGATGGAATGATAGGTTGCCATTCATATCGATTGCTAATACAGGATATGAACTATCTCTGTATCAAAGTAGGCCCTCGTGCTTCCGGCCAACGCTGCTTGATCCCACGTTTCCCCTTTGCCGCTTCAGTAATTAATTAATTCAATTCTATCCTTTATATGAATGCGCCAAAGCTTGGATCTGATCGTGTTGTAACAACTATGAACGAGTTGCTTACTCGTTTACGAGTATATCTCGATTGAAAAGTAATATAGTGAAAAATAATTGGCCCAATGATCCCCGGATCGAATGCCAATCATGATTATTGAAATAACAGACATTTTGGTATTATCTGGATTTACGCCTTCATTTCTGGTATTTTTGATAAATTAGAGGCTTTCTGTAGATTTATAAATTATGTAATCCTATCTTATTTTTACAAACAGTAGTTATTAGGATGAATTATACAGTAGATTCTTTTTAACACGTTCTCTTCCAAATTGTTTTAAACGAGTTTCCAGAATAGCACGAAGAGATTTTTCTTTTTATTGCAACGTAGTTTTTATATTACACAGTTTTGTGTAAGGAACTATTCATAAAGTCTCTTTTTTTGTTAGACGAAATAAATTTTACTGCTATGTCCTGGGTACATAGCTATGATGATTCTACATAGGATACTCGTAATGTGCGTAGTAATCATTAAATGATTGTAGGCTTTAATTGATTAAGCTCAATATATAGTGGGTATTTATCAGAATAAAAGCTACAAACTTTTTTAAAAAGTAATTTTATGAATAACAAGCATGCAACAATAAATATAATTTATTATCCAAATATTAATTATCTAAATCAATTACCTACTTGACATTATCTACCATAATAAGATACTCAAAGATTTTATATTATGGAAATTTAACTTTTTTCAAATCACGTATGCAATGTTTATACTGAAGAAAAATTCGTTGTCACTCATATATGAGTGACGCGATTATCACAAAACAAGTCTGTCACTCATATTATCTGAGTGACATACTACAGAACGTGTTAATATTGTTATAGAATGGAAAATGGCAATCATAATTTATTCTATGGTAATGATATTGTCTAGTTAAATGTCTTCCTTAAAAAACTTGAAAATTAATCATCTTTATGAGCAATATACACAAGTAGATTTAATTATTTTGTAATGTAAAATGTAATTAAAAAATAAGTCGTTCTGTGTGAATCATGATATTAAGTTTATGACTTTAAAAAGTAGGATGATAATGTACTTTGTATAAAATATAAGTTGCTTGAATTTTTGTGGATTTAGAATTACTTTTGTAAGTTTGTAATCATATCACAATACAATTAGAAGTTAATTAAGTGCGATTTTACGCTGCTTCTAATTATTTCATATTTATTATAAGGTAGGTATTCAATTATTCCACAAATTTCATGAAATACATACATTTTCGTGAAAATTGAATCAAATTTTTTAAATGCGCTCGAAAAATTACGTTGTTAAATTGATTTGCTATATATGTTTAATGATCTTACTGGTATTTCATAATAAAAGTTTAAACAGGTTTTTAACAGATGTTAAAGAATTATAAAAAGAGGGAGAGAGTGTTAAGATTCTAATTAACATAATGAAAAATAGATTTTGAAGCGGTTTACCATGATGATGATTCTTTGAAATAAGTTCGCAATCCAATCAAATTTTTAAAACTAATATCGGATTTCCGAAGAATTTTGCAGAGATTCGTTAATGCAGGATATTAACGTTGGATAATGAGATCAATAACTACACGGGAGCTATTATCATCGTCAAAAAATATTCATTTATGAAAACCGGACTATTATCCAATTTGTCAGGGATGTTGGTTCAAAAATTAATATTAAAGTTAGTCCAGTTTTTCATACCAAATTAATATTAAAATAAATACACAAATTCTCTTATAAAATACAACTTAAAGAATGCAATGTTTTACTCTTTTTAACATCTTTTTGCTGAAATTCTTCTTCTTTACATTAAATATAAAGTGTAATTTAAAATGTCCACTTTTTTACTTTATGTAAGAAAACCTGTGCACAAACGTGAAAGACAAGAAACTATAATCTTTTCACTTAAAACTCCTGTACCACCGTGCAAAAGAGGTTAATTTCCGCATTCTCGAAATTTAGAATAAATTCAGAATAAATTCGGATCCTTTATTGGAACAATTTAATATTAATGAACTTAATAATAACTAATTAAGTGAAATAAATCACCATATATTGTTCATTTTCTAAACAATAATACAATTTCAAAACATTTAATAGTTATATTAAATATTTTGACTAAATTAAAAAGCTTTGATATTTTCGAAGCACAAGCACAGCCAATGAACTCGTATCTTCCTCGAGCAAAACTGTCGCGAACATTTTCCCGTTATTATTGGCAACTTCTCAAATTTCCACGCATTACACCCCGTTCGAAAGGTGGTGTCGCCTGGTCGTTTAACGTAAACACGGCTGTATAGGCAATAACTTGATGCATAAATCAAAGCTCAAATAGATACGGGCACGACGGGAAATAAAGGGGTAATAATCGTAAAACATGTAAGAGTCGAGCGTGAAATACATTTAGAGCGAAATCAAGCGGTATAATGGTGGATCAATTCTGCAACTACACGTACCTTCGAGGAAGCAGCGTTTCATGCCACCTAAACTCGTAAAATAACTCCAAACAAGTTCTGATAAATTGTAGCCGTCACAGCACGTGCGAAGCGATCCCCATTAGTTACACCGTTTCCCGCCCAGAATGTGCCCTTGTCTTTTTCGTGAAACACGTGCCCTACCTCCTATCAGACGTCAAAATTTGTAGCACACGTGCTACCTACTATTGGATACGACGATATATTTCATTAATAAATTTATGCCCCCGACAGACACCCGTCTTGTTTCTGCCGGCGAGAATCCACAGACTTGCTTGCGATCGAAGTTCCCTCGTTTCTCTAGAAACTTCACGAAAGATCGGTTCCAGATATTTTTTAGCTTGCCATGATTTTCGAATTTGTATACTGTAATTGAACGCTAGATTTGTCAAACAAAAGAATTTTTAATGTTGTAAGAAACTATTTAAAATGGAAATGAAAAATCATGCATACGAAGTGTAATTTCTTCATATTTTGTTCAAACTTATGTCTTTTTATACTTAAATTTACACCTAAGTAATTAAAAAGTAGAACCTAAGTAGAGGTATACCTTAGGCTATAAGTATCACAGCCAGTATTTTATTTCGGATACTTTTGGACATACCTAATGCGTATTTTCTACATTTTAATTTCCTATACATGCATAGATAACCACAGCCTGGATACTACTTTTTTTTGTTTACTATTTTATATTTTAATCGCTGTTTTTTCTATCAACTGTCAATTTTTTATGAGAGAAGAAAGATTCGATTATATAGGGAATTTAAAGCAGGACCCTTCTTTTTAATAGATCGAGCTTGCGTTTTCGTTTATGATAGTATGTTCGTCATCTGCGAATCTATCGTCTCATTTATCGGTGTACTTCAAGTAAATTAGCCCATGTGAACGAGTAATTCATGTGCCACACTTCCCAGGCATTAATTTACGAGGCGTTCCCTCATTGGAACTCATGCAAATTGTTCTTCGCGATAAAAATTGTTATCGCATGAATATTTACGGCCAATGCAGAAATTTATATTATAAGCACTTTATTATATTCGTAATTTATCGACATCCATTAATAAACAAGGTCTCATTTTAAACGATTACTTGGTTTTTTTAGATTTAAGATACAAGTTAATTTACAAGATTGAAGATTTTCAAATTGACAACGTATTAAGTGTTATATATCTGTATAGTTATAACTATGTAATGTTATGCAGATATAGGTACTAAAATATCTATTGGTCATACGGTTTCTAACTTCATGTTATAATAATATTTTCAAAACTAAACTTGTAAACTATAACATTTTACTGTTTAAAATTATTTTCCGATACTAAATGTAGTGTATTTATGAATTAATTAATACCAAGCAGTAAAGCGCCTTATAAGATTATTATCAATTAAGGTTACTAAATTAAAAAATTCCATAAAGTCTTATGAAAAAAAACATTAACAAAATCGTAGTATAAGCTTCGTCAAATAATACATCGGCAATTTATAAACAATACACATGAAATAACCATGAAATTTTTTAGTATTTTCTACTCAGAAGATAGTCGAAGGTATATCCTAAATAATGCATTTTCATTTAAATCGATATCTCAATTGGTTCCGAAGATATAACGCTAGAAAGTAGATAGAATAGAAGTAACTGAGCCTACAGAATTATGAATGACAGCTTACACCGGTCTGACCTACACTTTTTCCAGGAAATGCGTACGCTTAGTAGTAGCAATAGTAAAAAAACGCAGACGCTGTCTGTCACGGACCAGCGCGCTATTAACCAAGTTACGATTGGTCAGTGACGCGGCGCAAAAGAGAGGGTCGTGCGTGCGAGAGAGATAGCGATAGGGAATTATTGAAAAATTCGATTCTGTTCAAACGATCATATCTAAGCAACGGAAAGTCGGCTCGAAATGAAACAAGAAGCATTTTATAGGGGAAAGTTCACTCTTTGCGATGACTTCAATTTTATTTGCACATTTTCATTTGTTTTGCAACAGCGATTGTCTAAAATTGTAGTAATGTTAACAGGTGTTAACAGGTGTTAACAGATTAAAGTTTATGGAAATAAATGCGTATTCTCAAACAATTTCTTTATAATAGTATTGTTAATAGTATTTATACTAATTATAATGCAAAGTTATGTGTAGTTTTAATATATTTATATTTACTTCTGCTTTTTCATAAATCACTATATATAGATAATTGTATTTCGAAGTAAGATCAAACATATACGATAAAAAATGAAAAACAGATGTCTAATTCTGTCGACTAAAAACTGTTTCAAAAGGTTGGCAGCATTCAAGCATAAACAGCACCACACGCTGTTATTACATTCAGTTCTTTCGACGAAATCAAATCACCGTACGTACAAAGCAGTACGTGATCTCGCGAGGTTATTGCACGCCCTTAGAGCGGAGGTCCTCTTTGTGTTCACCATTCGCCGATTCTTTCCTTCCCCTTTTCGAATACTACGTTGCCTTATTTCGATTTTCATTACCTTTGAGGGGCGGCGCCCGGCAAAGGGGGAAATATATGACGTGCTTCTCGCTAATCCTTCACGCGAAGTAGCGTGGAGAAGGATCGTTTATCTGAGAATGCAGCTAATCCATCGGACGGCCGAACGAAAATAAAATATGTTTCGTGAAAGCATGATGAATCTGGGAAAATGTTTATCTTAATACATCACTCCTCCAAAGTCGCGTATTTCTCAAACGCGCGTTTAGAGCGGCCGTTAACTTTCGAAATTGTTTCTCGGCTCTTGACAACCTTGATACACGACGCTCCGCCATCTTTTTTGAAAACGAACGAGAATGTGCTACATTTTTCTTTCCTTAAACTTGAAAGTCGCTGTTCTACAATTTTTGTAGATGTCACGACATTCTTTGGACGGTTTATTCTATGAACCAGATTTGAATTTGCATTTACTTAGAAATTTAATCGCTAGTTTAAGTGTTTTCACTTTATCTTTACAACTAAAGCAAATAGTATATACTTTTTACAAAATTCATCAAAAGACCAAGCATATTTGAACCAATGATTAAATCGAATTCCTCATTATAATACATAGCAAAACGATTTTTTAAATTGATTGTTTACTCACCATAATAGATTATTATTGAATTGTTTGAAATTATAGTTTGCATTTTACAATTCTTAGACAAAATTTATTTATTTTAAAAATGTTAACAGTTTTAATATAAAATGTTTCTTGTATAACCCATCAAAATAGGAAAATACAGAAAGATCAAATAAAAATCCTAATTACGTGGGAAATTTTTTTTCAGCTTACCTAGCATCCATATCAAGGCTGAGTCACTCGCTATCAGACAACGTAATTTCGAACAATACGTCAATGTGTAGAGCAAATTTTGGTGGAAATTACGAAATCGTGGTATAATGGATCGTACTAACCGGTAATTTCGGATCACGGTGAAGTTGTTAGTTTATGCAGCCATAAACCTTCCTGGTTGCTCGTCGTTGTCTCCCTCTCAGACCAAGTGGCGACGTCCACGGGGGATGATAGCGTTGCTAGCAGGACAATGTATCCTGTGGGCACAGAGGCGCCTTGCATCCCGAGGTCGCCGCTATGTGATCCTGTCGACGCAGAGAGGATTAACGGTGCTAGCAGCCTATGTGAACGGGTTTTAGTCGAACGTGTGAGAGTTCGGACACGTGGTAGGCTGATGCTGCGAGAGTTCATGATGAAGTTCCTCGAGTGGCTCATGTTGCTGATAGAAATGGCCATCTCATAAGCGTCGTTCATGACTTCCCGGTGAATAATTATGCGACAGCTTTTAATGCGCCTTTTAACAGCTGTCTTTTTTTCAGATTTTTTGACAGCGATGAATGAAATACGTCCCTTAATTGTAATAAATCCTTCATTTCACGGTGATTAACTTTTATTCATTATTTTCAAAACAGTGTAAAAAGCTTTCATTAAAGACACGTTATGCAATACTTCAAGTTCATGAACTTCCTCGGCTCCATTGAATTTAAGTGAAGAATAAATGAAAAGCAATTACATTCTGACGACTTCAATAAATATTAACAAATATTAATAAATTATAACTTCGTTTGTACTAAAGTCTATTATTTTCTAAACGTATCTTAATCTTATTATAAAACATCTTACATACACCATAATAATGTTCAGGTATAGAAATTCAATTCACGCTTATTCTATGCTTCGACTAATTTCCATCACTTCTTCTAGCCCCCAAAATAGGAGACATCGATCAACCAGCTAGTCGGCGAAGAAAATTGTTCAACCGAAAGATCCAAGTAGACCTCTGTGCCACTAACTCTCTTAGTGTACGAGAAGTGGCATGAAATGGAGAAGGAGTGACCAGAGAAGAGGATGAATATGAAGGAGGATAGAGTGAGATGGATATGTAGTTGTAGCGGAGAACTGAGCCGCGTGGGACATGGGAGCTGTTCATCCATGTCTTCGTGTCCAAGCGCGTGCACAGAGAAACTCTGTCCATCGTAGACTCTAGTTGGCGAGCTTTCCCGCTTCGTCCTCTCGTTCTCACCCTTTAACGTTGTCTCACACCTTTCTCCATCCCTCTATTTACCCGTTGCTTTCCCTCCGTGGTTCTCTTGCTCTAACCGAGCCTCTCGTACAGGCTCGTTCAACGGGCCACTTCAATTTGCATTACGTCCGACCGCGCATAGCCGAAGGATCAATTAAATTTCTATTAAGCCGAGCAGCCTTTTCCAAGGTTGGCAGGCTTACCGCCGCTACCAACGCACGCGCCATTTATCGAACGGATTATCTGCATTGTCTCGAGTGCCCCTGGATGGGAATTATTTATTTTCCCGGGCGTGAAGTGCGAATCGCGGAGATTGTTTTCCCGTCGTAACCCGGCAAATCGGCCACCGGGATTGCTAGGGGTGAAAAACAGGATAGAACGGATGTGAAGGAACCAGGGATTAAGTGGGTTACGGTGTTCAGATCCTTTTCCCGATTCTTTTAGGATTAATCGACTGTGGAGGTTTTGCAACGTAACTTTTGACTTTGAGATATATGATTCTGGAAGTGGAGTAGAATCTTAATTACCAGACCTAGCACACTTGTACGATTGAACTAATATTATTAGCGAAGCTTTATAAGGTACAAGTTACAAGTTGTTGATAGTAATAAATTTTCTTGTGTTCGATGATAAAACAAATGAAATTTACTTTATTTGCGAAGTTGAAAGATTATGAAAAGCATTTCTATAAATTACTCGTAACTTGTTAAATCGCTAATATCGGTAGTTGGTAAATTATTGCGCAAGAGGGCTTTGGAAACGTTATAAATATAATTTGACCCAAGCGTATGCATCATGGCGATCTCATATTGTATATCCAATGACGTACACGTGTGCGACATGGGTCCTTTTCAAAAAAATTTAAGGTTGGGAAGAAAATTTTACAGATGGAGGATATTCATTCTGTAGACGTGTTCAATATGATTCTTACTATCAATATAATTCAATTATCTTCAGTTTTTATCATCCTTAGCCTTTTTATTTTTCCTATATTTCTATTTGTTAAGGTAAGCTTAACTTGTCTCAGAAATTCTATACTTTATTTAAATAATTTAAAAATGGAGAACTGTATCCGTATACGTGATATGTTTGTTAAATATAAATATCATTTAAATATTTATATGCGTAAATAAAATATAAAATTTCTTGTACAAAAATGATTTGGTTCCACATTGTGATTCATTTTTGTTAAAAGATTTGCAATATTCACAGCAGTTCCGTGCGTTTGTTACACGCGAAATATTAGAATTGTGGACAAAAAGAGTAATAGTAAAATAAAATTCAGCGACGTTCGAATTCGGATAATATAGAACCTGGCATGAAATAATAAAAGACAAAGCAAAACTGATATTTACGTGGCTCGAAATCATTTTATGAAATTTGCCTTTTCATCAAAATCATTTTACAATATTATTTTTGAGTTTACTGAAAAATTCAAGCAAATATAGTAAACTGTATTTCCTCGGAAAGCATTGCAGAATTTGCGTTTCGATAATTAAGTTTACTACGAGTTAATCGCAAAACAAAGGACACAGATAGCATATTAGGTAGCAATGCAGACTCGAAAAGAACAATCACTGCCATTGTTGTCCAATTTAAGATAGACTCGTACAAAATTGTAATGGAAGTGCATTGTGTTGATCAGTACAAAATGTACACTATGTACGCATATATGAATCTATAATAACTCATATACATAGTATATATATCCAACAATATAAATACATAAATTGTCACATGTGTCATATAATTAGTACCTTTAAATGTTAAATGGAGTTAAAATATATTTCCTGCTATATTTACGTTAATTAAAATTCATTGTATAATAAATTACGGAAATGTAAAACAACCCATTATGCCCTCATTTTACTGAACTACCTTAAAACATATGTACATAGTTATCACAAACGATTACCAAACTCATTGCAATTCACTTTATACCTACCACGCTATATTAATTTATTACCCACCAAAAAAAAAAAAAAGAAAAAAGGTAAAAAAAAAAACGAGAGAACGGTATCCCGTTCGAAGCGTATGAATCGCGCATTCAAAAGAGATCAATCAATATAACCGATAAAAAAAAAGGTCGGAGCAAAAAAGGGAGGAAAAAAAAATCAGTGAAATAGGAAGCAACATCGCGATGAATCTCGAACAAATTTAAATTTCCACCGCGGATCGTATAGACCCTCAGCTTAGCTCCGCGAAGGTTGATACACTCATCAAGCACTTCGAAGCTTTCTGGTTAAACGAATTCTCATTTACGGAATATTATTCGATATTAATCCCCGGGGAAGTTTATAACGCGTAAGAAGCGCAATCCGCGCCTGCATCGCAGCACAGCATTTGCTAAATCAACCGCGGATTAAGATCATAAATCAAAGAGATTTCGCGAGCAGCCCGAGGAACTTAACAAGGGGAGTAAACGAAGGAAATTATAATCGGGAAAGGTTGGGAAAGCTGGGAAAAGGGGATTGTAAAGAGAGAAAGAGAGAAAGAGAGAGGTTCGAAAGAGGCTTCGACACCTTGAATATTGTAAACGACACGAACTACGTCCCTCGGACGATTCTTATAAATGATTCAACGTACGTCCTCCCATCTGTCGGATGATTTTTTTCTCCTCGATTCCAATTGATTTTATTATCCGGATCTCCGGATGTACGAGAGAGCCGGGATCGAGTTTTTCGCCACGCACGGACAGGATATCGCTTTTTTTCTCACCGGAGCCCGGCTTACTTTTGATACTGCCGCTTCGATGCCATTTCGTAAGTATATCGGTTTTTATAACGTGACACCATATGGCGACGTTTCTTTCACGCGAAAAATTCGATCGGAACGAATATAATGGATTATGAAACGATCGTATTTTAATAGAATTATAAGTGCGATTTCGTTAATCCATAATTGGATTCTTTTCTAAGATTGAATTAATTTTATTGATAGTTTGAAGTTCAATATTATTCTCGATTGGAATAACTTAAATTGATAATTAAAGTCTCTTAAGTATTTCAAGAATATTGAAAATACAATTAATCATCAGCCTTCAATCTTAACTAGTAATAAAAATGATTAGCTCCCCACGACCTGAAAAATTTATTCTTCTTTAACTGTTATCAACACTTGTAAAAGTTATTGTTAAATAAATTGTGTAATGAAAGGTCTGTCTTGCTGCTTACATAGCCGTAGATCAAATTTAAAAAGTATTTTATCCTCGATTCACATACTACTTTACGTAATTCAAATATTCGATGCACACATGGTATCCTATGTAGTAATAAGTCCTATAATGTATGTTAAATTTATGTTTTCATAAACGCAAGTACAAAGAAATAGAATCTAACCAAATAGTTATTTTACCTAGACATAAAATGTATTTTCGCTTGTTATGTGCATTCTGTAAATTTCCGCATCCTGAAATTTCCCATAAATACAAAATATACCGCCATCTAGTAACAAAATAACCATCCTAATAACTGTTAATTTGAAGCTTAATTTCCTATAAACCCGCAATTAACAACAAGATAAATTCTACTACCCTTAAAATTATCCCCCCTCCAAATTCAAGATAATTATATGAACTCTCGAAGGGACTTCTTCGCTTTATCCTCATTTCTTTCAACTCGATCAGAAGCATGAGAGGTTAGCGAGTGTCACAGACGATCGTGGCGCTGTTTCTAGACGAGCTCGTTTGTCACTAGGGAAAAGAGTGAATGGATAGCAAGCCGTATATATACGCGGCGGTATCCTTTGCAGGCCAGGCCGCAATTCGATCACGATAATCAGGGATTACCCAACGACCTGAGGGGCAGGCCATGGGCCGACGGCTTATACCCGTTCCATTGAAACGCGGAAACGTAAAAACCTTCGTCACCCGTCCAGCCCTATGACGGATCAGCCCCGGCGAATAGCCTTTTTGCGAGTCTCTACTCCGTTTACCCCTGTTTCGTCTTCTCGATCTCGTGTTCGTCTCCTCACAGACAGCAAGGGACAGAGAGCCTGAGATAACCATATGGTGTTACCTATAAAAACCGATATACCGTGAGCACGATGCTACCGCAAGGATTTATACTAAGTGGATATTGTAAAAAGGATACTTTGAGAGTTGATCGGAGACCAGACGCTTTTCGATTGATATCATATAAATGTGGATCGTAACAAGAATTTATGGTGGAATCCGATAACTTACTTTTATTTCTGTAGAGAGAAATTGAGAGATATTAATTTCACAGAAAATGTGTATATGTTGATAGGCCATTATTAAAAGAATTATTAAAATATTAGGTAAATTGTTACTAAAATATATCGTCTTATTAAAACACAATTTCATTTTGACGTGACATTATGAATCCATTGTTCATGGAAATGAAGACGTCGTGGTAAGACGTCGCTGATCTAGAAACCTTTGTAAATCCGAGATAGTTCAATTCGGCACCATTCATCTCACTAATGAATGGCGTAGATCTAATCAAACTAATAGATCTTACGACGAAATGTTGCATTCAATGGGTTTACGTGCTTGTA
Organism: Bombus vosnesenskii; assembly: GCF_011952255.1. Taxonomy (NCBI): domain Eukaryota; kingdom Metazoa; phylum Arthropoda; class Insecta; order Hymenoptera; family Apidae; genus Bombus; species Bombus vosnesenskii. Next base: position 3,122,112 of record NW_022882923.1, read on the forward strand.
CATGTGCGCGGAGACTCTTAGCGAGAATAATTAAACGGATTATGAGTGAATTCTATATCATGTTAAAGGAACCCAATTGAATTATTTCAAAATAGTCCTAATAGATAGATTATAATGTACGCATTTTATTATTTTTAAAAATTATAACTAGACTTAAATGTACATATGTTGTGTTAAATACCGAATCTTTTAACATTAAATAAAACTATAATTATAGGAAGAATTAAATTGTACAATTTGGCAATCAGTAGATCTAAATCTTAATTAGAAATCAATATGTGCTTGCTTTAAACAGATATTCCACTAATCAATAAAAGCTTGAATTTGATAAGTATAATTTTTCTCATTTATGACGACGTGTAAAAATGATTAATGCAGATATTATATATGAAATTTATTAATATTCTGTGCGAAATTGTGCAATCTGATAACTAATAGATTTATTCAAATCCCAAAGAAGAGCCTAATTTTATTATTTCCACGCACATGATTCACCAGTATATCTACTGTACAGTTTCTAATTATCAAATTTACCGATAAAGCGACAATACCTCCTTCCACAACATCCGGCACAAATGTCACTATTTTATCGCTCGTTAAATCCAGAAGTTCTGTTTCAGAAACCAACTCGAACGCAGTTGAATACAATTAGCCTCGACAAACATTCATGGCACCGTTACAAAATCAATTGACAAACAGTGGACTGATTGATGCAATTAACTTGAATCCAAAAAAAGAACTAAATTAAAAAAAAAGAAGAGTTATCCATCGACATATAGTTTACATTTCCGAATTGTTCATGCATTTTCTATAAAAAGTTTTGCTTGTGACGGTATAACCGCGGCGGATGCAATTCGTTCTGCGCTCGTGCGCTCGTTCCAGCATATTTACAGGACTTGTGTCTCTGATTGGCTGACACACGTGATTTATCGCCAGCGTGAAAAACGAATATCTATCTATCTATCTACAAACGCCATAGTTCTTTTTCATTCAAAAATAGCAGCCGTTCCAGGCTTGAAACTATGTCAATTCGTGGATCACCGTGAAGCGTGAATCGCTTTAGGAAATTAACTTCTGCCTGTTCACGCGGCTGAGCGCGCGAAATTCGATTACGATCGATGTGAAATACGATAACTATCCCTTTCGGTGTAATCAACTTCATCTGGATGTATTGTATGTGATTAGCAGTTCGTTCCAATGAAAAATAGATGATCGAATGCGAGGGAGTTTGTTGCCCCGATCGGCCATCGTGTATATACATATTTTTTAACGATGAATTTTAATGTTCTTCAAATATTCGCTGACACATGCGTTAAATTGAAAATCGAGTGAGCGTTTAGACAACAAACACTATTTTTCATTCGTTGTTCAATGGACAGCGTTTTACTTCCAATTTAGGTTAGTATCTGTTTGTGATTTCTAAAATAACAGTGTATTATTTTATAAATAAATATGAACAATAGTATGTATCTATATCTCTATTCATAAATATTAGGGTATTTATCACCCAAAAATGTAAATGTCAAGAATCGTTAAAAAATCGAAAAAATTAATCAGAATTCTTATACTGTGATATAAAATTTTGATATAAATGAAATCTAAATCCTAACAATAAGTGAATCAACCTTAAACTTAATCCGAACCTTATATATTACGAGTATGTATTACGTGACGATATGGAGGTTGGAAGTAAAAAAATTAAAGCAATCACACCAAGAGAAGAAAGTCACACCATTGACTAACAATATTCACAACCGAAAAGAACCTATCGCAACGTGACGCACCCCAAGCATAATTTATGAGAACGCGTAAGTTACTGCGGAACAGCTTTCAATTTCCACCGTCGAGAAACTACTGCTGGCACGAGTACTCACTCGCGTACGACTCATTCAGAGAACGTAACGTCATGTCGTTGGTCGTGGAGAACGCGAACCCTTCGTCTTGAATCTTTCAGTAGGCAAATGCGTCGAACCGTCGCGGGGGTGGTGATGCGATTACAATTCAAACAGCTTCCCGTCTCAATCTCGCCGGGCGACGTGGTCGATAAACTGCCACGCCGTGACAAATGAAACGCGAAGGCATTACGTTCTTGCTGCGCCGAAAACAGCCCTTCGAACCGAATGTCACTCCACAGCCATCTTCTCACCCCTTACACACATGTACAAGTCATATACAGTAGCTCACGGAAGTGGTCGAACACTTGCAGACACTTTTATGAATATATTATGTGTATTATACGAATATAATCATGACGATTGTGTCTCTCTGCAGTGCTAATGAAATTTCAAATATGCACGATGTATGTAACACATGGAATGTGGATATATAAGTTTCCGATTACAAGTATTCAAACATTTTAGCGAATGATCGTAGATTATGTTTTGATAGGATTAGAATATTGTCAATTTTTTAAGGTATACGTATGAACTTTCAATCACTTGGACGTAAAAATGCCTTCATTTATTTATGTATATCAATAGGCCATTATATCATATCTATATTCGTAAAAACTAAAACACACCAAACTGGAAATCTTCTTTTCTTATTTTGCTCTGCGTTATTTATAATCTGCTCTTTACCATATATTAGATAATTAGCAAATGTATCCTAAAGAGTTGATAAGAGTAAAGATATCATCCAATGATAATACTCCATCTACGTCGTAGTTGATCAACTGAAATTGATACGTATTTATTAACTTTTAATTTCATGTTTATGGATCTAAATATCTTGTAACTTCCATATACATGTTCAGATTGGCTTTAAAGATCACTCTAATCTTAACAGTCATTTCTTACAGTCCTATCGAAATTTCAAAATGTTTCACCTAACACAATAAAATTCGTCAACATTAAATGTTCCAATACATTACTGTGCCACTATACACGAAGAGTTAAAAGTCTGAACATCAGTTGATTGGCGAATTACCTCTCTGTAATCGATCTTTGATTCGAAATCTTTAGGGGAACGTGCCATCATACGAACAAATCCTCTGCGTTTGTGAGAAAATCGTTCTCACACGATCTCCTTGTCGCACCAACCTGCTCGCCACCATTCACGACAGATAAAACTTCATCGAACGGTTCGTTTCCCCCTCGCCACCATTTATACACGATTTTTCTCGTAATCGCGAACATCCATTTACGATCAGGCTCCTTCAATTTCTCGTTACCCCTTCCTCTTCCCTTCAGACTGATCTCACCCTCTGTCAGGTTTCACCAGCGTCCTTCCACCACCTGGCCCATCCAACGCCCTTTTGCTATTGATTTACGACGGCTATTTGCAAGATCACGCCTGCCGCGTTAAAACTTTCTACAACTGCACCACGCCACGCCACGCCTTGTGTCGTATTGCTCGAAGAGAAAAGGTGATTATGTCGAGTCATCGTGAAGTTTCGTAGTTGAAAATTGGACGCTGCCCAGGAATCGGTCATCTCCTCCTACCTTATTGCGACGTAATTTTTTCGGATACTTGGAGAATACCTAATGGAATATGAGCTTGTTCCACTCTCTCTCGATTTCTTTCTTTAGATTCTCTTCCTCCTTTCACTTCACTGTGTTATTTTATTTAGTTTTAGCTTCCTTATTTTGTCTGTTGTATCATTCTAGCTTTTTTCCATACTTTTCTTGGAAACAAGAGTCGATCTTGTTCAAAGCCGGTTGCCCCACGGGGCGAATTTATTCGGTGACCCGAAAAAAAGTTTCGCTTTTTTTCGCCACTCGGCCGGGTGGGACGCAAGCAGCCCTGTGTCGTGGAAACGATTTTCGATTGTCGCTTGAATACACAAGCGATTGCCGTACTGACGGCCGACAAGGAAACCGAATCCCCCAGTCGGAAACGAGTGCGCTGCGTTTTCGTTCTCCGATGAGAAAACGAGTCCACGCTCTACGCTCGTTCCCTCCGAAGATTTGCTTATTTGTTTTACCAAATTACCCGAGCAGCTCGTGTATCCTTGATTAGGGTAGTTTCCTCGGTGAACGCGCTTCTCCTATCGATGAATGAAATTCTACCGTGAACGTGCTTTGGCCGAGATGCGACTCAGATGATGTTGATAGAGATTAGGTTTCCTTCCGAGAAAAATAATGAGATTGAAAATGGAGAAGTTCTTGAAGCTTGATAGTGGTTTGTTTTTCTTTCTTTCGCAATTTATAATGGGATGTTTCATGAGGAATTGCGTATTGCGGTGTCTTTGATTGACTCGAAAATACAATAGGGAGTATGTAAATAGACAAATTATGTTGAAACTATAATTATCGTTCGAAATAAATATTTGGCAGCTGTTCTATGTTTATAGCGCTTCAAAATATAGGGAATGTAATTTTTAAACCGTCACTATAGAAAGTTAATTGAATTTTGAATTATTTGTACTTTTTGTACATAAGGTCCTTACCTCGTAAAATTTACCAGTCGTAAATTGTAAATTATAGAAACTGTCCAATTCTATAACTTGCAGTGTTTAATGTTATTGAAATATAAAAGTAAAGAAAACCATGACAAATTTGAAAAATTCATAAATAATAAATAATACAATAAGATACAATAAAGGTAACAAAACTTTGTCTTCTTTAACTAATAACGAAAAGGTACTAAAATTTTTACTTAAACTTTTCTCATAGATCTATCACTCGTGAGAGAAACACTGTTGATTAGATATTTAAAGATTCCACGAATGACTCATGAAATTATTGCAAGAAATAAAAAAAGTACGATCAAATGGCAACGACGACCATTAAAAAGCATCGAGAGGATGATCGCGTTTTAACATCGTCGACAGTTAGACAGCTAATATTTGATATTTGCTTATGAAAATTCTTCGACCGGACCAGGATGACGCAGTGGTGTTCATACACCTGTGTTGACTTTCTTGTAGTATGCGAGCTGTTGAGAAGAGGTTGGCCGAAGAATACTCGGTGAATTAATGGTGCGTTCATATGCGTGTTTCTTTAAGCAACAGGCATTTTAACTGGTTGTTAAGTGGGAATCCATTCATAAGTCGACAGTGCTGAATCAAGTGTGCTCGAGGCACGGCTGCAGGCTAGCTTTTGGTACAGTAGTGACGTAAATGTCCGTGGCTCAACACACCGCGCCAGCTTCAACCAGGAACTCGTCCGCCTCTCGTGATTTCGTTTCGAAGCTTTCTAGCATCGATGGTTTTCGATCCAGCCGTTTTACATCATTCATCGGCCCGAAACGTAGATCGATGCGTCTTATTGCTTTTAACGGATGTACATTTAGCATTTTTTTTTCTATCGGTTATAGGAGTATCAATTATCTCAGTAACGCGAATTGTTCTCTTCATCGTTTAATTAAATTGCGTCTAACCGCAGAATTAATATCTATCGAATGTAGCATACATCTGAGTTATATTAAATAGAATTTCCATTCAGTTTCGATTAGGAACTAAAATTGATAATTGAATAATATTTTCATTCAATAAAAAAATTGAAATTTACTAGCATATATGGCATTCAGAGAAAATTTCGCGAACTTTTACATCAGAAACCGATTAAACATTTCAAGAATATATCAAAACGATCCAGTCGACGTTAAAAAATGTCATATCGTTGGTCAAATATTTCAATTATCAAATTTCATTACTTAACACATTCAACATTTTGTACCAAAATTCATGTTTTTCCAGCAATATTTACGCTCGCAGCTACACATCAACCAGCGAAAACAGCTTCGAAAACACTTTGCTCCATTACTCCGGCATATTCCATCGGCAACGATTATCCATTTCGCAATTATACCGCGTTTTCTGGTCCGCTTCGCGTAACGTAAAGCGAGTTTCTGTATCGAAGTACTGAAAAAGTAATAATAACAACGTTTCATCGGATAACATTTTTCGACGATGCTGATGCGATAATTATTGAATAACAATCGTAGCGTCCCCGCTGTTACGCGGTCGCGTATTTTTCTTCGTACCTGCTGCATTATCAAGCAATTCGACTGACGATCACCAGCACGGCAAGATAGAAAAGAGGAAAAAACGTAGGAAAATGTTGGAATACGTAGGTACACGCTTATGCAATGTACTTTTCTGCAATCGTGCTATAGATGGAAAGGGGATAGTTTCCCATGAAAAAGTAAGCCGAAAGTGCAGAATAAAGATTTATATGAATGTATACGTAGTTAAGAAAACCGCTGCTGTGTATTATCCCTCGTACGATATAGCTTTCTCATCATTATTTTTGAACTTATTACAGGAAATGAGTAGAAACTTGATAAAGAAATATAATTCCTTTAAAAAGTAACAAAAATATAGGTAATGTAAATGTTACGAAACGTTTAATTATTATTTGAGTGAATTGTTATATTGAATATATGTTGGAAAAGTTGTTTCAGACTTGAGTCTAATTTTGTTCGAAATCAAAGATTCTGTTCTTGGTTATCTGTTTAAAGCTAAGGAAGAAAGAAGAAATGCGGCGAAGAAAAAGTTAAATGGCGTAACAAGATTTATCTTTTTCCAATCTCTCCCACTTTAATCGGTATAATCACGCAAAGCGACGAACTCGTTTTTCAAGTATCTTACACTAATACTTTTACACGTGAAACGTACAGAAGAACCAATTTACTTGGCAAAACGTATGCAGTTCCATTAAAAAGATGAGTGCAATTGCACTTTGTAGGTGTACCGCGATACTAACGAAAAAAGTGCGGTCATAGGAAGATAAACCTTGTTATTCCATTTTACTTTTTCCCTCTACCACTTTTTCCTGGCTTCGACCAGACAAGAGATACAACTCATTCGAATTACGTGGCTCGATATATATATATATATATATATATATATATATATATATATATATATATTTCAATAAGCGTACCAATCCTTTATGGAATTAAACAAATTGTCACTGTCTGTTTTAAATTCCAGGCTCATAACGTGAGAAATAATAATTCATTGAAAGTTATCTTTCAAGTCTCATATTAACAAATTTTGAACCTTTACAATTTCCTTTAGACACCGAGACAATTGTTCATTTACAGAAACTTATATACATACAACAAGACATTAAAATCAGCATAAATTTACTATACAATTTTACCTGAAATTTCTAACCGTTTCTGATATTGAATACTACAATATCGCACTTACCAGGAAATGCTTAAAGAGAAGTATTACAATATAATAATCTGCATAAAGTATTGCACATGGAAATCTGTGAAATGAAATGGTGTTTAACGACGATGGTTTCACATTCGCGACGTACATGGTATTTCGCGTTGAGCGGAAATGTCAGAAGACAGGTGCAATTTGAACGCATTCACTCGTTCCGCGTTTTATTTAAAACGAAATCCGTCATCTGATTCTTTCTTCCTCATCTCGTTTGTCTCGGTTGCATGAAACGCCTGTTGCTCCACAAGAAATACATTCGGCCGTGTAATTTTTTAACACCGTAACACCGACAGGGATCCTCCCGCCGGAAGCTGAAGATTTTTCCGCTATGAAATTCCTTTCACGTTTACACCGCCGTTTCCAGCGCCGCTTTTTCCTCTTCACCGATCTTCGACAGCTGGCAACAGCTGTTGTGAAAGACAGTCCTAAAAGAAATACGAAGTTATAGAGAGAAAACGCGAGGAACGACCCGCTGCTCGACTCCTTTGTCTTTCATTTTGCGGGTAACTCGATGAAGCGGGCTATATTAATTTTCCATCTCGACAGTTGTTTACAAGGAGTATTCTATCCAGCGATAGCTTACTCCTTTCCGCTTTTTTATTAATTTCTTTCTCTTTCATTTATTGTTTTCGCGTTCTTATTTATTCCTTTTGAATATTTGTATCAGTATTTTGTTATTTTTGCTAGTCCTCTTTGGTATGTAATATTTATTTGCGTATTAAGTTTCGTTTATTTTATATTTTATATTCTTGTTATATTAAATTTAATGTTACAGGAAATTTATACTTTTTTATATAAGTCTAGAATATCTAGAATAGAGATCATGTAACACGTTGCAGAAAGTACGTACATTTTATATACAAAGTATTACATTTGTCAAAATTGCATTCACCAAGTTCTTATTTTGTACAACATGTACATAGAACGTTTTTTTGGAAGATTACAAGCATAATTGGCATTGCACAGAGATCGATTGGTGGAATTTCCTAAGCTTTCTATGTAGATCGTGTTAAATTACGATGCACATGATGCGTTGCAGATCCGATACAGGGTCATTGCACACGTCCTTAATTTCCAGAAACCAGGCATGTGAATCCTTTGATCCGTTAGTGATCACCCACATTCATGTGGACGCACCATACGTTAATTGCTATTGGCTGTTGCAAAAATGCTCCAAGTGTTGTACGTTCTTTCATTGTACTTTTGATCAGTTATAAAAAATACCATAGTACTGATTCTCTGAAAATAAAATATATATATATTAACTATTGTATCATTATTACATATATATAATTTGGTGTATTGTAACACTAACTATATATCAAATATTAATATTCCTTAATTCATTATAATATCAAATTATTATGAACTCGCACATTAAAAATTCTATCAATTGTAAAATTTTGTTGTAATATAAATACATTCATGCAATATTCTTTGTTATTAATTTAGTATCAATATATTTTTTCAGGCACATTATCTTGTTAATATATTTCATTAATAATTAAGAATTATAGTTAAATTATAAAATGAGTTCGATTTGCATGGGTGGATTATTCAGTTAATATAAATTGACTTACTTATAACTTAAAAAATGCAACCTAGGTAGAAAACTGTTTTATCTATTAAATGTTGCAAAGAGTGTCGTACTTTGAATATTTTATACATTCTTGTATATTACATAATTTCCATATTGTGTACATTTTTCCACCTACGGATTTCTCCTGAATGCATACAAATCTGTAATCCAATTATCACAAACTAGACCACCACCTACGGTTAAGGCAAGTCGAGACTGGTATCACCTTCAAAGCGAATGATTGGCATCGTTCCCAGTTAACCAAGTTTGCGTGTCCGAAAGCCGATAAACCAGCCGGTAATAAAGAAGCATATAACGCGCCACATAAACATGAATCAAGCGAATTGACCGAACACACTCCGTCGATTCTCGCCGCTGCACTTTGGAAAGTATTACATCTCATAAACTGAGAACACTGTGTATGCAGGCTTACAGCCTCGCAGAGAAGACGGCTAGGCAAGCAGTCGGGAGATTTAGTGAGATCTTAGGGTAAAGTGTGGATATTGAGGGTATATCACTCACAGGCTGCGGTTACGACACCCCTCGTTACTCCCCTTGCCATTGCTCTCATACCCTACCAAGGTCCTTCAGAGCAAGGTTCCTCTTGAGAAACACAAGCCAGGTATACACCTGCAACCGAGCAGACAGAGTAGGAAACTGGTTACCGGGGCCAAATCGACCTGGCCTCGCCTGGACCATTTACTTGTGTCCGTGCCATTAGTAACGGAGGGCGCAGCAACATCTTCGGCGGTAATGCAAATCGGAAATCCGCCCACTCAATTACACCGATGCGGTCCTAATCATGCGTGCGTCGAGGCACATGCTGCAATCAATGTCCCTTACGGCTCCTAATTCGTCGAATGATGAGAATTAGATGGCGCTGCCAGAACATTTCTCCCGAAACCGCTTAACACATTCTGTAAGACTAAAATACTATCCCTTTTTGGCAATTGAATATCTTTTTCATTAGTAATTTTTGTTTTTAAGTAATAGTAATGTTATTTTTATTTAGAATGTTGGTAATTCAATTGCTCTTCGTGTGACTGTGAATAATTTTTGAGGTGACAAGATTTGATATAAAGGAAGACTGAACGTGAGACTGGTGTGAGGCATACGTGTTTAAGTTACTCGTCAAAATGTAAAATATATGTATGTTGTTATTCTTAATCTATAAAAGAAAAAAGGTTTTTTATGTTTATGTTTATGGATCCGTTTATGACAGTCAGTATTTTTGAAATATTCAAGACAGTAGCAGAAACATACGTCTAACTTCAAAATGAAAAGGGAAGTTTCATAGAACTAAAAAGAAAAGTTATGTTATATTTCTTTTTTGTTATCTTCGTTCACTAAATATTAGAACACATTCGTATTTTTAAATAGAAATTAATTATTATATAGTATTATTTAACATCACTAATTACTACGCAAAAACAATATAGAAAGTCAAAGTTTTCACTTGAATGGATATTTGAAGTCTCAATGGTTTTCCATGAATCGCCATCTCTGTGGACGGGATGAAAGTTTTAATTAATATGAAATGTAAAAATAATGGACTGGAAACATATCCAAAGCAAACAATGTTTTATTAAATAGAAATACTATTTTGCAGGATCGTTTAAATATTAATTTAAATACGTGTATAAAAATGAATTGGGAACTTGAAGAACATAACAAGTACGAAATTTGTTTCACGGAATGAATACCGCTAATGTAAATGCGCGTGTCCAAGTATTTGTGGAGATATCGGTTACATCGATACTGCGAATTTAATTGAATTCTCGTGTCTCTTTAAAAACATGACGATGTATTAATGAAATTTTGAACATATGTATGATTTTAGCTCGTCCATATTAGTAACAAACTTCTGTACAAATATATTTATACATATATATAGTATACATATAGATAAATTTTGCAGTTTCGCTAATTAAATTATTAAAGTTCTTGTACAAATAAGATTATTGATTAATCGTTTCCGTATTGTTAAAAAGATTGAAAATGAAGAATGCAAATAAAAAAATTAAATCCCTTCTCTTATATCGTATAAAATAAACTGAACATGTTTTGCACCTTAACCACAGTTAAGTGCATTGTTGATACGTCAAACCACAATCTAGCAGTAAAATTTGACTACACAGGTAAATTGTCTTGTTTCCATTAAAGACACATACTCAACGACTCATCGAGTTGTCCACTTCGTTCTAAATTGAAGCGAAACAACATCTACCTCACCTCATACAGCTTTCGTTGCAGTCGATTTTTTAATCGAAAATTCCATCAGTCCTACGTTGTCGCTAGAAAGTTCTCTATTTTTCAAAAATTTCCAGTTATTCAAACAAAGAAATTTATCAGCAACTTCCATTTCCATAGGTGTAATAACCATCGTACAAGCTCGTTACTTTTCTTCGTCACAATCAGTAGCATTGAAATGTTCAGTTATACGCGTTTGAAAAACTCTATAATTGCTACAACTTAAAAGAATACATTCAGATCAATTCATATAGAGGTCCATGTGATCGATCTGTTAAAGCGATCGAAACTATTAAAGCGAAACAGTGATACGTATGTACGAGTGGCAGATGGAAAATACAGCTTGCAATTGCTAAGTAACAATTACCGAGAAAATCAAGACAGATACACGGTCGAGAGATATTCAGCGATCCCTGTGGACCTGTCTTAATTATGGTAAGGTGAGCCGGACGATAACGAATGCACGGATGAGATTCAGCGTTTATAGCTAGAGGTGGCAGAGCGCTGTGCAAGCTGCACACGAGGGGCACCCACTAATAGGAATTAGCACCAGTAGGACAATACTGTCTCTGGCGCGATATAGGCCAGGATCAATCAAATCTCCAATACCGTGGCGAGCTTCTCGATGACTACGTTTACATCGCAGACCGCGAGCTCATCAATCCGAGCCTGCTCCGAACCGAGTCGATATTGGTTTCCTCGCTTGCATTGTTATCGCGCAGCCAACCAAGGAGTGGACCATGCTACGACGACGACGACGACGTCGTCTATGATGTTGACGACAAGGACGAGGACGACGTTGTACGTGTCGATGGCAAAGATCCCACAACGGAAGCAACAGACACTAAAAGATCAATTGAAAGAACATCTACGGAAAAGTATTGGATTTTGATATGTATCGTGATATATAAGATGTTAAAAAGCAGTGGAGATATATAGGGATATTTGTAAGATGTGATTGAATAATCTGTGTTTATTACTTAATTAATTGTGTGTGCGTATGTGAGTGCGTTTAAATATATATATATATATACTAAATGGAAATACAAAATGATATGAAAATTAAATAAGACATGTTTGTAAAATATTATTGTTTAAATTCCAGAGAAGGAAACTAAAATTTATCTTTCTGACAAACGAAATAACATATGATACTGTAATGACAAGGAGAATGTTTGAAGAGAACTTTCTTTGATATTCTATCTTGATGTCTAGACTCACATCCCATAAATATTGTCAGAATATTCAGAGTGTTCTATCAATTTTGTTATATGTCGTCCATGTTCCACGATCTCGTCCACGACCATTTCAAATGATTTTTGTTACTTCAGATAGAGTAGGTCTCGATTTATTGGAATGAAATTTTAGTTGGTGTTTGATTAATTGGGTTCCTAATGATTGAATCCATTTGTCTGAATATGATGTCCCATTGTTTGAATGAGAAATCGGAGGTAGAGAAAACTAGCGAACTCCTATTATGTGAAGTGATTGACCCTCGGCAGTTTTAGATAAATGGAGTTCTATTGGAATACGCTGTAACATTGCATATGTATGAAAGTTGTAAATGTATGATTGTAAAGAGAAGCTAGAATGATGGTACACTTTGGCTTTTTAAATATTTAATTTCTATGGTCGAATTTAACAATGCCAATCAATATTTTTAGAAGCGTAAACATAGCGACTGTTAATTTCATTCTTTGATAAAATAAGGAGATTAAATATTGCAAAGGATATGTGGAAAAGAAATATGCAGCTTTTAAATGGTATAAACAAAGCAGAGAATATATAAGTATATGATAATAGATTTCAAGCATAAGTTGCTTATTGTAGTTTATTACTTACATTAATTTATGTTCGTAGCTGGTGCTATGTTCGTACTTTAAGTATACTTTCCTAAATTATCAATTCACCTAGTTTGTATGATATGCTTTCCTCTAATGTTCGCGTAAGCCAACTTTAGTATAAATTATTTTATATACTCACAATACTACATGATATAGTATTTATAATTGTTCTTCAAAAATTACAACTTTGTTTTAAAACGAAGTATATCATTAATTTTTCAAGAGTGATACAAATTAGCGTAAGTACCAACAAATTCTTTATAACTATGTAGTTCAGTAATTTGTACCTCAAATCCTGAAGTTTTGTCATTTCACTAACGAGTCGACGATATCAATTTCAAAATTTACGGAATGTTGGCATTATATAATTTAATCAACGCTATTTAACGATAGAACGGAAAAGTATGGAAATTACTGTTTCACGGATATGTAAACTAGGGATGATATCCGATGACAAAACAGCAGACTTAATTAATAAATCCGTGGATGGAAGGGTTGAAAGCGAACAGGGGTGGAAGAGGAGGTAAAGGGTGGTCCCGTTTTTCCAGAAAATGGCTCTCACAACGCAGTCTCCCGAGCGGCCCCCTCCAGATGAATAGCCACCTCCGTTACGTTAGAAAAGCCGGCTAACTGAAGCAGATTGATTAATTAACGTGTAATTAATGAGTGGCTGAATTTAATAAGAAGCTTGCGGTGTAATCACCTGGAAATTTATCATGCGCGAAAATAAGCGGAGGTTCAACCGCGAAGTGGAGAAAAATTTCTGAAGGTACTCATTCTTTTTCCTTCTGCTGACCTCCTTTTGTTTCTTTCCCATCGTGAGATCGCGGCGAATTGTTTTACATTCGTGGACGCGGCTGGCTAGCAGACGCTTTATTTTCTCCCGCTTGAATATTTAAGAACGCAATACCTGCCGCTTATTCCAGAACTATTCGTCCTTTTCTTCTTTTCTTCTTAACGAACTTTACCAATCGAAATAAATTGTTGCGTGATTTAATGCCAATCTTTTGCGTTTGATATGCTCATAGATAAATGTCTGGATGAAACTTTGTACAGATTGTACGGATAATTGGTATCATTCGTGATTATTTTTGACTATATACTTATGTCATAAAATTAAAGATATCTATATATCAAAGTATAAATTTGTATGTAAAATATGTTCTTAATAAATATAAATAATTGATCGAATATTGAATAACTATTAAGTCTCACAAAATTCTTAGCACAAATATCGTACATTACAAAAGTAAGATGAAAAACGCTGTATGGACTTGAAAACAGTAAAACATAATGGAATCAGTATTGTTGAAGATGAATTATACTTAAGGAAATTTAGTTTTTTACGTTTTGTTTATCAGTTTCTCGAGCACTTACGAGAAAATATAAAAGAGAAAGTTTGGATGAGACGAATGCTATCGTAAGTAAATCACTCTAGTAGTATTGCCATGTCATAAAACAAACAACCTTTTGAAATATAGGGCTCCATGTTTCATATTTTCATCCTAATCTTTTTTCACCTCCGTTCAACTATAGTAGTATAGTATATAGTGTCATTTATTTATGAGATTAGAAATCTTATACACTGATGTAGATTTATGTACAGAATTTCGATATTATACACATCCTCAAGTCAAAAAATCTACTGACTGCTTTATTCCGTTTTATGTTATCTCAAAAAGTTACATTATTCTCAGTTACATTCAAATTCCAATCTAAATCGTTGACTGATGCAAAATATGAACAGACTAATTTATCAATTTGAAAACCAATTTCGGCAATTAGCAATAATCAATAACTAATTGGATTTGGCATTACATGGATCAAAGACATAAAATATCAAAGGAAATAAATCTACAAATGAACATACACTGCCGGTCACAAGTATTAAAATCTGCTTAAATGTTTTTCACTGTTCTTATTTTCTATTTATTCTACCATAAACTGTAGCAAATTCGCCCTTATTTAAAATACAACTTACAGTAAATTTTGTCAGAGTTTTCCAATAAACGTGACGAGTAAATGAAGGGATATTTATGTCTCATAGCTTGCCTCCATTATCCAATAATCATACACGATTTAATTTACCATCATATAATACGCATTAAGAAGCGAGATCAAATATGGAAATAAATATCAGATCCATTTAAAACCATATTATCTTCAAAATCAGATTACGTGTTAAAAATCCAGGCAAACGGCAGCAAATCACGTCGTCTGATCGGAACTTGAACTCCATACGCGTGACAGAGCAGCTGTCCCTCGCAGGGACAGACTTTCAAAGCTGACTCAGAAACTTCGTCCATTTTTCAACCAGGCCGGAATCGTATTCCCATTGTCCCGTACAATTTCGTGGACAATCTCGTATTCGACTCGTGATGCTGCAACATTAATAGAACCGCTGCGCTGTGCTAACAGTGTCCTCTGGTACTGGCATGGTCACGACGAACTTGTCGCCTGGAAAGTCGTCAGACAGTGGAATACGATTTTCGAGGGCGACTGGCCCCGTGTCGAGAGCGTTTATCTTGTCGAATGTACTTCTCGAAAGCTTTACCAGGATAAATTAGCTGGAGGCTACACTTTCAAGATTTCCGAAACTCTGACCGGAAGGGTAACGAGGAGATACGTGGACTCATTCCTTTTGTCTTTACCTCGAAACTTCTTCGTGACTGGAATTTGCGCATACTTGAAACCGGATGTACTCTATTGTCCATAATTTATGCACTTTTAAATGATTGCTAATATATAAGATATATATCAAATAGAATTCTTTAACATGTTTTATATTGATTTTCCTTTTAACAGCAAACTCAACAATATAGTAATACGTACTATAATACATTCAAGTCGGAAAAATCATATTTTAATCATATTTCTTTGAAGTCTGATTCCTTTTATAATGGCATTCTGTTTCTTAATAAGCTTCTCACTAGATACAATTTTCCTAAAAGTTGTCCTACGTTGGTATTTAATTTTATATAAATCATCCTCGTACTACAGGCAGATAATTTATAATATTTCTTAATAAAATTGAAAACGTTTAAGTGCATATTTCATACATTGCAAACGTAAATACAATACATTACGAGACTTCCCAGTAACGCACAAACATTTTACATTTTATGTATTTGTAACTGAATATGTTTCCACCCAAATCACGTAAGAAATCTTTTTAACCCAATGTAACATCTTTCTTTCCCCTCTTCTTTATACATTCATGTAAGACCTACTGCTTTAGTTTCTTCAGAAGATCTCCGTTAAATCGTGTATATTACAAAATCGTAAATGGTTTCCTCAGAGCGTGATGGCGCCATAGTTTCGAAACTTGACAGCACGGTGTTAGTACTTGGCACGGTCTTTTACATGGTGGATCCACAGGGCCGTGTCGCGGCACATGTACGCGCGCAAGATGTATACATCATTCGGGTTCGTTTGGCGTGTAAGAGGATTTTCGTGTACCCACTTGCCGGAAAGCGGAGCGTGTAAACTTTTTAGCGAGATCGCCGTCGCGTCGTTGCAACGACAGGGTTTTTCCTTGCGTGTACAGAAATCCAGGAATCTCGAGTTCAATTTGATACGTTCGCAGCACGAGCTTGACCCCGTATCGGCGACCTTTAATCCTGATTAAATCTCCGCCGAGGTAAAAGCTAACCGGATATAAATTCGAAGCGTTTCCCCCGTCGCCTTTGCCAAATACGAACTTGTATTACGTATCCTTTATACGTCGCCTTTGCGTTCTGTCACCCTTAACAATTTCACCCCCACCACGATGGACCCGTGCATTGTTAAATCTTTGCGCGACAATCGAGTTACCATCGATTTTTCGTATGGAATGTTCGACGAACGTGACGAGTGTGTCTTCGAACAGCGTGGAAACGAACACTCACTCGGGAATTTTTTAGCGATCAAAAGGTTCATAGTAGTCGGCAAAAGGTGTAGGCGATGCTTGTTCAATGTAGAGTCTAAAATTAATATTTTTTCATTAAGACAGAATATTGTTTGTGAGCAATTTAATTAAATTTTATCGCGAAATAAAATTGTATGTTTAGTGTGGAAATTCTGAATTGAAATGATGTCAGGCTATTAAAACGTAAGAGTCTGTGATTTCAAAAATTTGTAGTACTCACTAATAGGAGTAAAAAATAGTTCGTTAACGTAGTACAATAAATCAGCGTCTTCCACAATGAAATATAATATTGTATTTGCAAGACTTGGCGTAATACGAAAGTGAATGTTCATCGTGGAAATTCTGAGCTGAGATAAATAGAGGGTGTTAAAAGTAGAAGTCTAAAACTTTGAGGGTTGGTAGTAAAACTTTAAGGATGAAGTAGTCACCATGTATAAACACACAAGAGGATTAATTAATATAGAATCTGAAATCAGCTTTTCCAGAAGAAAGTGTGATACCGAATAGCTTAATTTACAGTTTCATAATAACATATAAAACATAAATAAATGAAATGTATAATATAGTATAATATAATGTGTAAATTAATAAATTTTTTGCCCTTCTTTCTCAGAAATTAACTAGAAATTTAAAATTAAAAATTTTTTTTCTAAACATCCTGTAGAAGGAAAGCTAGGAAAAGAGGAAGAGATTAATTCGGTAAAATGAAAATTTCGAACGTTGTAAATAAGCTGTATGATACGTTAGTGTGAACATAGATTTTTGTAAAATAGAAAATGGAATTGGAATTTCACGATTAGAAGGCTTCGTAAATGTATTTTTACTTTGCATATTTTCGATATTGCATACGTTCTGTATTTTCTACTCAAGTGGTGTATAAACGAGAACTGCATATTTCATGCATATTTAATGCATTTATTTCGCAAAATCTGTACTGTTCGATGTACTATCTCTGTATTATTCCTGATAAATATTTACTCGTTTCGGATAATCGTCCGACAATTATGCGCGCATGGAGCATCGATGCTGTCGGTGAGAAGTAATGAACCGTTCGTGGTATTAAAGTGCTAGAATTTCAATGTAATATGCTTTTTTTAACTTATTGCTTTTTATATTGTTAAAAGAGTAATCATCTCACTTTATAAAATAAATCATATACATATCAGTAAAATGAATATCTACAATTCGAGGAGATAGTTTTTATTTTAAAACAACCAGTTATTAAGAGACTCGTTATACGAATGCTTCTGACAATACATAGAAATTAATACAGTGATTTATTAAAAAACAAAGTTGAAGAATTCAAGTTGGTAACATAAATTCCTAGAATAATGTAACAAAAATCGTAAGTTTTAATAATGGAAGAAAACTTTGTTTCGTGCAATAATTACTAAAAATTAGACATCGTTACTCGCTAAAGGCGAGTTAAGTGGACTAGCCACGGAACTGCTCTTAATAATAAATAAACGAACTAAACGATGGTTGTTCCCTAATAAAGGGATCTCCATTAACTTCAGCCGCCGCATAATTACGGCTTTTCAACAACGACGTTACACGTCGTTCCAGTTTCAACGAATTTCGAAGCTATTTCAATCAACGGAACTAACCCAACCGTAGTACTCGGTAAACGATGTAAGTACCGAAAAAAATTGATTTTTTAGTGGAAAACAACTTTTGTATGAAATACGGTGAAAGATGTTATAAGATGTTATAACTTTCGGAGTTAGTTTACATAAAGATAAATGTATAGTGTACAATTGAAATAATTCAATACATTTACTTTCCACTATTTATTCTTATTCTAAATCATAAATGATAATTGTCCATATAAATAAAAATGTAGCTGTTTCTTCATTAGAAACGTTCACTTGTGGAACTTACACTATTCTTCAGAAATACCAAACATTTCCTTCTTCTTTATCAAGATGTATTCATGTATATATAGTAAATTATACTTGTTATTTGTATGTCCATTAATAGATCATTTTTTATAATTTACTCATTCCGTAAAGAAGTAGTAGCTATAACTTCTGATTATCGTATTAATTCATCCATTAATTCGTAAATTTTGATGAAATCATATATTGTTAGCATAAATTCATCAATGTATCCAGATACTTACGAACAATAGCGTATGTACATATGTCTTTAATTATGGTCTGCCTGCCTTTATAAGAGAGCCGCTAATGAAATGAACGTTGTAGAGTGTGCAGAACAACCATAAATAATAAACTAGTCCTGCAGGATACATATAATGGCGCGATCGTCGGAATTCCTCGAACATTAGAGTATCGAGGGCGCCTTCGGCCCTAAATCGATCGAACTTTTTCCAGGTCGGTGCATATTTCAGATGGCACCGATGCCAGGAGATAGGATACACGTAATGGCCGGGCCTGGACATGACGAATTGCGGTACTGCTACATTTCGGTTAGATAGCGTTCATTAAAAAAATATACGGTTACTTGTGCCACCGTATTCACACGTGGATAAACATACGGGACTATTCTCCAGGTGAATAATTATTCAAACGATTAACAAAGTTAGAAATTACGTTTGTAGCAGAAAGTATTTGTATTTAGTTTCCAATATGTGATTTTAGTGGATGATTCTTTACATGATTGTCATTAATTACACGATTATCACGAAGATAAAGTTTGTACGTACCCCTCTAGTTCTGATCTTTAGAAATTAGAATTAATAAGGTTTGAACCTCCTTAATTATACAAAGCATATACATAAAGTTTAAATCATTTTCCTTTATGAGTTTAAGCTCACAATCAGTCATTCGTATCAAAGTTATATACGTATAATATTTATTAATGATATTTCCTAAACGAGGCACGTAGGTGGATAAGTCACCTACACACTAGTTATTGGTTTTCGAAATTTTTGTTCTGGCGATATCAATTTCGAAAATGAACTTACCAAATGATCGCAATTCAGTCATTGAAATATCAGTAATGTTGGATCTATCTTTCCATGTCAAATATAAAAACATGTTTTTTATTTCAATACAACAACTTCAACAATCTTACATTACCTCCTATCACGTCTATAAATCGTCAATCAACAACTTCAAGACCCTGAAATTTACGTATAATCTATTAAATTAATGCAGATGATCATCTCCAAACCATCTTATCATCTCAACATCCAGCCGATAAAATTAAAATTCCTCGTCGTTCGAATAATTATAACCACTATCCTGTTCATCCCTAAAATGGTGAGTCGTAGAAAAAAGCAGAAAAGGAAGAGAAAAAAGAGACAAGAAGTGAAAAAAAAGAAGAGACGAAGGAGAGAAAGAATCGCATGCCCCTCCCCACTGTTAGCACAGTGGTGCATACCTATTTGCGACAGTTGGTCCGCTGCCAAGATTGCTGATTCCCCGCGGCTATCGTAGTACCACTGTTCCACCTTTTTCGGCCGAATACGTAAATCTATTGTGTCGCCAACGACGGAGCGCATATACGCGAGCCAAATACTCCGGCATGTTCCGTGAACGGCCTACGTTCTCTCCCAGAATCTCCTGGCTGGCTCGGTTGGGCTCTACCTGAAATATTTCAATTTTCCAAAAATTTTCACCCTCCAACCGGTCGTCGTTCGTCCGACGACCAATCCAACCCCTATGCCCCGCTATTTCGCGGAAATGAGCGGCCAGTGGGGTGGCTAACGAGTTGTTTTGCAAAGGAAAAAAGGAATGGATTCGAAGAAACAACCAGGGTTGCTGGTATATTCCTAAATGAACGTCTCTGAATGAAAGGTGCGGTCGTCGACTGGAACGTGATCCGTTGAGGTAATCCTTTAGGGTGATCTTTCGTTAATAAATGGGAAGAGATAGAGAAGTTGATGTGACCAAGAAAGAGATTTAACGTTTACACTCTGGTATTTTGTTATAGTATAATGCTATTATATGCTCGTTCATCGCAGCATTCGATTTTTAATTTGCAATTTTTAATTCGTAATTAAAATTTATTCTTCTTTCAGAGACTTGATAAGTTGTAGTGAAGTTATTATTCGATATAGCTATGAAAGTTAAGTTTGTGATATACTTTAGTTTATAAGAATTAGGGAAAATGAGAGAAATCTGAGAAGCGAAAAAGTTGTTCAATACGATAAGTCTCTCTTTTGAATGAGACTTAAATGTAACTAAAACAACGTTTAGAAGAATTAATTATGGACGAAATTGATATTGCAACAGTTGTTTCGAATTTTCCATCTGGTAGTATAAAATGAGAAAAGGATAAAATATAATGTCAAGAATATTGTTCAATTAAACAGTATTCTTTCATGTCTACTTTTAGTTTTTCGCTAATTTCCGCATTAATCCGTGGAAAATAGATCCTCGTGGTGCGAAAGTTTTTACGTCCAGTCTCGTTCATTCGTTTATTCTCGGAGTCATTTCTTTTCCTCCTCGGTGAATTGGCCATTTCGTGCAGTAGAAATAGCAATTGCAAGTATGAATTCTAATTGGCAACGGTACAGAATGTTCCATAATAAATGACACAGTTGGGAATCAAAAATAACAAATTGGAAAAGCTAAGCCAAGATATAAAGAAATTAAAGCAATTAACAGCAATGAAATTAACTATGTATCTTATACATATATAATATAAGTAAAGATACTCTCCAATCATAAACACTCAGTTGCTTTCAATTTGCTAATATTTAATAGATAAATGTAAATATTGAATATCCCAAGATGGAAGAAAATATCAAAAATATCAAATTCATTATTTATTCAAATTCTAAAGAATTATTCAAACATTTTCGACTCACAGAGTACTAAATTTAACGAGTTAAAGTTTATAAACTACTTATTATTAATTCATAAAGCTAAAATATAACATAATTTAAATTTTGACATTTCCTAAATTATATTATACAAACAGAAAATATTCATTCTGCATATTATATTTTTTATAATCTTTAGATAAAATTGATTTGTCCTAGAAAGTGTACTATTTATAATTAATATTCTTTATTGTTTCGAAATTTAATCGCCAATAACACAAATTTATTCCGTACCTTACATTTCCAGTTTATCATTGACAAACTTTTTATTGTACCATTTATTACAAAACAATTTATATTTAACGAGGCAGGTAGTTCCATTTCCTTGTTCTTTTCCAAGTATCTTCATCATTCGTTCTCTAATGGAACATTGATTTTCGAACCGTGATGCTCGTAAGCGACGTCGATCATAAACCGAGAATTATTCTTATTATTATCTTTATTATTATTATTATCGGTGTTCTTTCTCCCACCCAAGACAAGGCGAAAGAAAGTTCGGAAGGTCGACGTTTGCATTCATTTGCATCCGCGGCTGAAATTTATTGAGTTCAGGGAACTGGAACACGTGCAAAAGCGTTCCAGCTTGCCAGTTCCGGATCCTCGTTTCTAAACTGCACTGCTGCAAGCCCTGGTCATGAAAAATTGTACAGTTTGAGGGAACGCATTTAAACTCCCATCCGCAACATAATTAGCGGGAAAACTTTTGATATTTGAATTTGACGAAATACCTTTGAAAATAGTGCGTGAACTGTATTCATGATTGAATTATGCTTTAGACGGTTTGTACATAGAAAAATAGTAAATTAGGAAATTGATATTTCAATTTTAATTATATTTCTGCATTTTAAATACAATTTCAATAAAAGCATATAAATACACAAATTAATCAATATTTCTTGGGTAAATAATGTCATGGACACTTCTATAAAGAGCTATTATTTTCATGTCCATCACTTCTTTAACTTTCGATTGATGAACGTCAAACACAAAGAATGCTTTATTTATTGGACCGATGTGAAACTGTCAATTACCGGTTAATTGAAAGTAATTTGAGATTTAACCGATATTCTGAGCAGTTACTCTATTAATTTTCTTATAAATGTTATAAAATGCTTCCAAACCAAACATAGGACCTTCACAAATAGCCACCTAAGATACTATTACGAACTAAAATAAATGTGGTAAAATAACTCCAACCTAAACATAGAATCTCCATGCACAAACTTAAACTTGACAGCATTTTAATTCTAAATCTAAGCCACTTTGTTGTCTGAAAAACCGATGCATTCAAAATTCAAAACGTTTAAGCTAATTATTCTTCTTCTAGGAGTATCGATCGCGTAAATCAGAATAATCGAAGTGCTAAAATTCACGAAGAGATTCCTGGTTCCGCTGTTCTGTGCACGTCTTGGCCCTGAACCCTTCGAGGTACAATGACAATGAAAATGGCGGTAGAACGAACGCGTAAAGGCGGCTCGTCGCGGGGGTGGCCACGAAAGCCACTCGATAAAAGGTCGTTCCGGAGATCTTGAGTAGCTGCGTCTTTTCCTTCTTTACTTTTCCTTCTTTTCCTTTTTTATGAAGGCCAAGGACGAACAGCTTAGATAAATGTGGTCGCTGGTACGAAAGAAAGGGAAGCGCACGATCGAAACGTGAAGCGTTACGACTGAGGGTCGATTATCCCGGGCAAGAGAGCAGAACGTGGCTGTTCTGAAAATTGCCGTCACGCATAATCGATCTGGAAAGCCAGATATTGAACAGATGGAAGATCTCGGATTTCCTGGTATGGATTTAATTCGTTAATAGAGCTCGGAAATAAAATGGGATTAAGTAGTCTATAACTTATTTCTGCAATGAGAAAAGTAGTTTTTGTTAGCGGATAATATTTCACAGAAGCAGTAAAATTTCGGATCATCCTTAAAACACGAATTTTAAGATATGATTTTATAGGTTAGTGTGTTTATTTTATTTATATGTATTTATATGTATGTCTTTATATTCTTTATAGAGGTATACATCAAGACGAACATGAACGTATAAAATAAATACGTATAATACGAAGGAAGAAAAAGACAAATAGGAAATTTCAATTCAACATATAAAATACATAATTATGATACATATTTTATAGTGCAAGATATGTGTTCAATTCAAGCGTGAAGTGTATCTGTATGATAACTATAAAATGTAAAACACACAGCGGAAGATATAAGTTGTAAAGAGAAAACTACATGTGAATAAAGAGGAAACTTAGAAAGTACGAGATGTGTGAAGATTGAAATGCAAACTATGAACAGTGAAGAGTAAAAATTGAAACACGAAATATAAAGTACAAAACGTGAAATTTAAAGTGCCACGCAGAGATTATAAATTGCAAACTTGAAAGTCTTTTTAACTTTGAATCTTTAATTCCTTATCTTGAATTTTTTAGTTGGAATCTAAAAGGCTGTATCCCCAAAAATCGAACATGGATTTCAAACTGTAACTTTTATTCGCTGTTTTTTTCGATCCGAATCTTTTTTCGTCCAATAGTTCTCCCAAAATCAAACTTGGATTCAATAAAAAAATGTTATGTTTCAAAATATTTATAAAATACTCCTCCTATATTATGTATCTGTAAAATATTTATTAAGTAGTCCCTTCATCGAGAAAATTGACATAATTTTCGTGTCGTAGGAAAATTATAATCAAGTTCGATGTCATTGAATTTAATTAAATTTTGCTACGTGTTTCACGCTAATTGTGAGCTGAAATTCGATAATGTATTATGTTTTATTATTACCGCATTTGATATACGAAAGTGAACCAGCTTAACTGTTATTCGATTCTATTTACTATTTCCATGTTTTGCAAACTCATTAACTGGCTTTTCGCTTATCAAATTAAATATTTTGACGATAATAAATCACGACACATTGTAGCATTAAATTTCACTTGTGTTGCATTTTCATTAACTCATTTATGTGTTTGCTTTGAGATGTCGTTAACAATTAATAGATTGCATCATCGATATCGTACGTGATAATAATTCTTGTTTTTTATTGAACATTTGAAATCTCAATGGAAATTTAATGGAATTTAATCAAATGTAATGTATCAAATATGGAAAAAAGACTATCTATACTCAGCACATCGTTTTATTCTTCATAAATGATAGCTTCAATAACAAATCTACAATGTTCATTATTTATCTAGCTGCTACCTTCTCTTACATAATATTTAGAATCTTATTAGAATAGACCAAGGTATTTCAGAAATTGTACCGTAATAATAAACAAAATAAGTAATATTATATTTTCGCAATAAATAGTTTTTATATATTTACGTATTTTACACACAACTATATTTAAAGATATAAAACGATGTAATATTTTATTATTATTCTACAATTCTATAATTCTATTCAAATTGATAATTTCGGAATATCTTACTTACCGTATAAAATAATTCAATATTCACATTATCATACAATAATTTATTATAAGTATAGCAATACATTTTTCCTAATATTCAGAAAAATTATGTATTTAATGGTTGATTAGAATTTCAAACAGTACGGTATTTATGGCCGAAACATCAGCTGCTATAGAGATCGAAGGAAATTGTTTCTTTTTCCGGTTGTCACCCAGGTTTCACCCAATAAGTGTCGAACGAGCAGGACAGAACCTAGACTTGACCAAACTAGATCGAAGTTGATTCCAGTGCAGACGAGACCAGACTAGACGAACGACGATGAGATTCAATCCGATAGGCGAGAGCTTCACACTTCTCCGTTTGTCGCACCTGTACGCAGGACATTCCTAACGAGGTAAATATGAGGGAATCGGCTGGATCTCTTAGAATAGGATATCCCAACGGTGTAGATGCAACCCACGTAGCAACACGGAGCCCAAGAAGAAATAGGAAATGTGGAGGGGCTTCGAGTTTCGAGTTTCGCCCGAGCTTTCACAATATCCATAGCGAATCGCCTTGTATTCACCTTTTCTCGCGTTAACCCCTCCCTCGGTTTCCCGGGTTTGCTCGCGTTGCTTTCGTTTCTTCTCTCAACCCTTGTTTGCGCCTCTCGTGTTTTGTGTAGAGCTTTCGAATACTCCTGCCGCTTGTTCAGAACGCATGAAATCAGAGAAGAGGTTCGCGACTTGAATTCGTTGATAAAAAAAAAAGGGCATCGTTTCAAGCGTTTATTCAGAAAACTTTCGAATTAGGATTATTTTTGTAAAATATTTCGTGGGATCACTCGTAGACATCTTTCATAAATTTATTACGCGTGTTATACGAAACATTTTAAAATTATTCGTTATTTCATTATTACGTAATTATATTAACATTGTTTTTGAACAAATTTGAGAATGTACAGAGAAATTTTTCTCTTGTTTAACAGTTACTCTCTTTTTAAAGGATTACAGTAGAATTCCATTCATATGAACTTGTCGGGGAACAAATTTCTAGTTTCTGTAAAATTCCCGGCTATAATCTTTGGCACACGTTCGGATAAGTGAATTCAACCAACAGGAAATCATTTAATTCTAATCATCTGTTCAAATAGATGGATGAATTAAGATTATTTATTATTTAGAAACTATATAATAGAACTTCGGTATAGATTGAAAGTACCTTTATAAGCTGCAATAAAAATGCTAAACAAATAAATTTTAATTTAAAAGCAACCTGTTTAAAAGAAACTTAGTATGTCAAAATAAAAGAAATAAACCTAAATTCCGTGTAGTTTTTAGAAGACCTGTAAAAGTCTTTCGCACAGGGCGATGCTAAAGGAAAAAAAATTCAAGGATTGACAGTGGAAATACGGTGAAAGTAGTGATTTTTCAATCTTGCAATCCACTGCCGAGCGTCTATCGCTGAAAAGCGGAATTTACATCCTTAAGCAGTGTCCTGCGGCAAAAGGGACACGAGGATTAAGTGTAAAAAGATTACATGAAACTTACGTAAAGTCTAAATATTTTAGAGAAGATTACATTTATCCTATCGATTTTCTTTTAAGTAGCTGCTTTTTATCATGAATGTATGATACCCGGCTCTATGAAATTATAAGAAATTTTTAAGCAAAAAATAGTCGGAGCAAAAATTTTGTCCCAGAAGAACAGTATCACACATCAAAATATTCAATGTAAAATGGAAGTATTGAAGTAATTTGTCATGAAATGACATTGTAAATAAGTAGAAAATTTTTTTATCTAAATATTGTAATGTTAGAGGTAGTGTTTTTTTTTCTTCTTAATTTATAAATTATAAGTAAAATAATAAATAGAGAAGAATTACTGCCAAAAACCAGTTATCTGTATCTATCTGTACTTAATTTCAAAAACTTTTATGTCAATTAGAATGAAAAACTGACATAAAAATACAGTGAACCATTTATACACATGAATAGCCATGTTAATCATATAACAATTATTATGTCAGTATAGATAATTGATTGTTTAAATACACTGCATATTTTGTAGCTTCTACATTTTAATATTTGTTTCCAATTTTGCCAATATGAAGATGAGTCACATAACAGTGTCACAGAAATTCCAAAATATTTCATACAACACAGACGATATAATTGTAATAAATCATAAAAGGTATCTAGAAGTGTTCGAATGCTTTATGAGGCTGTGCAATACTGTGCATATTAAGCTGACAATTAACTTGTTTGATGTTCAGCTACTTTTTCAGGAAAATGAAGTTTCATATGCCAAAAAGTCATTCCATCGCGTCGAGTATCTCACTTGCACTGTGAATTACGAGCAGTACGAAGATAGACCGAATATCATATCTTTAATCATTTGGCGATCTATCCTTAGGAAGGAAAACTGAAGAAACTCGGCCGAATCAGACGCTAGAATGCCCGAGGCTTTTTCTGATATGGATGGAATCAATGAGATGGGGATAAATCAGGGGACCGTGCACTTTGTGGCGGAATGTTCGACTAGTTTAATCACAGAAAGTGCTGATCGAAGGCCTCGGGACCAATTTCCAGTGTATTCTCCAGAGCTGCTGGATGGAGCTTACCGATCAAAGTTGAACGATGAATAGTTCCGCGTTGTCCTTGATGCCCGCGATTGAAAGGAGAATGCTTTCTTTTTGGGAGGAGGCTGTGCACTCACGAGTCATGATCGAAGCCAAACGAATTTCTTTCTTATTTGCTGTACCCACGAAAGAGGACGAAGTAACTGTTGGATCGATGTAACGTCGCTATACGGGATGTCCCGTAACACGTAAGACCTACTCTAAAGGTTCATGCAGAATTAGGAAACGATTACAATGCGAATACAATTAGAGAAATACAATAAACTATATGCAGAGATTTTTTTGGAAGAGAATTAAAACCTCTAAAGTCTCGTATTTGATGTTAAGAGTAATTTCCAGTAGTTTAGATCAATATAATTTCAACTACGGCGGAACTAGGGTTATCGAGCATTCATTATCAGTCATTACAGAATGATTTAGTATTCACACTATTGTACGTCGCATCCAATGTTTACATTGCAATAAAAAGGTATAGTTAGCAAAATTGACTAGCTAATAAATAAAATTCAATCTATTAATTAATAAAGATTTTGAATTACAATAAGGAATTATGGATATTTTCTCAGATAGATCAAATATTAACAAATTAGAAACCTTGCATTGTATTCGTATACCTGCATTTTATTGAGTTCTAAAGTTATATTATGATATTTCGTATTTCATTAGCCTGTTTCTAAGGCAGCTGACGCTGCGCGTCTACTTAATCTACTTAACGCTTCTATCTATAGCGCTCACTAGATGCCATAACGAATACTATGCTTTGGATATTTCATATATTGTTTCATATTATACGTATTTTGTATATTTTTACAACTTTGAATTTTCCATAAGTGCATAAATATTTAGAATTTAATGATCATAAAATGATTATTGGATAATGGTTGTAATATTCACTCAAACGAATGAAAAATATTTGCAGAAAGATAGAAATTTCAATGTCGATAGTATGGAGATAATATCGAACGTGATCGATGAACCATCGGAAATTTTAGCAGCGTACAGAAACTAACTGTAAAGGGACTATGTTTAGGGCACGAAC
The DNA here is from genome assembly GCF_011952255.1 of Bombus vosnesenskii. Lineage (NCBI taxonomy): Eukaryota > Metazoa > Arthropoda > Insecta > Hymenoptera > Apidae > Bombus > Bombus vosnesenskii. The sequence goes on from NW_022882923.1 coordinate 3,150,679, forward strand.
CGGGAAAGGTAATCGATTCCAGACATTCGAATTACTACCGTGAAGTTTACGCAACTGCCTCGTTAATTTGGCAATGTCAGTAGCACTTGAACTCTGAATTATTCCAGATTCCATAGACTGATTCTATTCATTACGCGTTTCCGCGTTTGTGCGCCGTATAATGTGAGACTTAATATCGTAACATTTAATAAAATGACGAAGTAAGTTAGACAGTGAATTAGAAAGGAAGTATTTAGCATAGTAAATGAATTCAACTTGCAGATAGAAATTTAAATTTATATAGAAAATATAGTTTATAAAATTATTTCTTTATTATATTATTTTTTCTAATATTTATTTTATTACTAAATGCAATAATATTTATTACTAAATGCATATTTTATATTTATTAGTGAAGGTAAAACAGATTCCTTTCTTCTTTTTTAATTTATAACAAAATTCTCAGAAACATTTTTACCTAAATTCCTTCTTATAAAATACAGAATGCACTTCCTTCCACTGCGCAATATATAATACCTTTATTCCTTACGTCAAACTGTATCAATCTACTAATAGCCGAATTAAAGTAATTCGAAATCAAAACACATTTTATCCTCGCAGCAAACATATAAATTTCTAATTCATTTCGTACTCTTTCCTATGTTAAAAGCCCCCTCGAAAAAATCCTCTTTTAAGGAATCAGAACCCTGATTCATTCCTGTTCGCTATTTAACTCTTTCCCTGCCTCTCGAACGCTTCTCCAGTCGAGTAATCTGGCAAGCGAATTAACCCTTTGTGCCTTTCGATAGTCCACAGAGCTGCAACAGACAGAGGCCATCAGTAGGCAGCGGTACGATCGCGTCGTTCAGCGCAGTAACCGCGTACCTTTTGCAAATTCCACTGGGTGAGCCTGCGAGTCGCTGGCTACAGCCCCATGTGGTTCTCGCTGTGTAGAACCAGAACACCGCGTGCCGACATAACTTTCCTGCATCGTTACGTGCCACGTATGTACGACGAATTTCTAGCTACAGGAGTTTTCCCTCGAACGAAACTGTTGTAACGCGTGTAACGCGAGTGCGTGCACGTTGCTGCCAGGATTGTATATGCGGATGAAGAACCAAGGAAACGGGACAGGAATAACCGCGTGTGTAACTTTCCTTCTTTATGCTTTCAAGTACTTGAGACAGTTCATATGTGTCGTTCAGTGCGTTTCACTACTTAGCATACACGTTTATGATGTAATACATGAGGATAAGCGACATACTGTTTCGCAATATTCCTTTTTACTCTTTTTTTATTGATAGTTACGGATTCAAGTTAAGATAGTTTATATTATAGTAGAACGATGTTTATCCGAACTCTATTTTAATACATCATAGTTCTAACTGTATTGTGGTTGTAGTTGCAATTTGCTCAATAAAGTGTAACGTACGATATAACGTAACATATTCTCATCACGGAGAAGGACAGAGCAAACGTTTCAGGTATATGTTACTAAATTGGATAGAAGCTATTCGGGTAAAAAAAGAAAAAGGTTTTGTTCATTTAAAATAAATTAGAGGATTTTCTTTATCCCTAGAAAAATTTGTTGCGCTAAGTAATTAAACTCTCTGTTCAATTTAATTAAAAAAAGAGGGAAAAACAGAATTGCGGTCCATATTCACAGATATCTGTGGTTTCGCGGAAAACAACTTGTAATGTCTTGTTTTACCCACTCTGTATAAATAACTTTGTTATAATGGTTTACATGATAATATAATATATTATGAAAGACATAGAATGTGCTAAAATATGTTACAAAAACTATACAAACTGTAATATATATTACATATAAGTTTACATAAAATTATATATTAAAAAACAAGGGCACACAATTTATTTCTATTAGTTTATTTCTAATATATAGTGTGAGTTAGTGAAAACTACTATCTGAAAGAATTTATTTTTTATTGACTTTATCAAAAAATGTTCGAAGTGGAATTTTATTGTATTTAAGAAAAAGCCTGATCAGTTGAATACATTTCGATCTTTTGATGCCTTATATTTTCTGAGGTACTTTAAACGGAAAGATTGAAAGTAAGTTACTCGTTACAAATTTTCGTCTCGGTTTGACGTTTAAAGCCAACTGAGGGTCGCTTTGCCATAAGGTCGTTGAATTCGTCTTTTTAGCGGCTATAACCCAAGTATAAAAAATATATGGAGCGACTCTTAAAAAACTCAAGGCCATCTTGATATCTCGGAATTTTTTAATACTAACAGATGATTCGAGTGGTAGTTTTTATTTACTCACCCTGTATCTTAAAATTCTCAAGCTATACAGAATTTCTATAATCGGAAATACTTCCAATTTTCAGATACATTCGAATCCCTCGATTCGGAACATATTCCACTGAATCATGCTCCATCTTCTAATCTAACATCCTCCTTCATTTTTCCAGGAGCCTTTTCATTCCGGCACCGGTGCATATATTTCCAAAGAATAGCGGTTTTCCAATGCGTACGTCGACTGATGTGATACGGTGCGCCCGTTCTGCAGCTCGAGATCTCATCAGGAAGATCCTGAGCAGATTCAGAATTAAGGAGAACGAAGGAAACGGAAGAAATTTTAAGCTCGACTGCGTGGAAGCACCGTTCTATTATTTGAGAGCTGCTTAACTTGTGCGAAGTAATTATGACATTTTCACCCGCGAAATTAAAACTTGATCGATTAATCATCCCATCTCCCTGTGGTTACTATCACAATCTTTAATTTTAATCTTTAAAGTTCATATTTTTCATAAAGTTAAAGAATAAATTGTTTATATTTAGCTTATTATTTTTCTCGAATGGCCACTTCCTTTTCGTTCTTTATTCATTTATTTAACTCCTTTTGTTCGTTTCTAAATTCATGCAGATATTAATTTAATAATATTGATCGTTTTGCCCTTCATTGTGAAAATTTTTGAACAGAAAAAACAATCGACCAACAATTCTACACATTTACGTTCAATCATTCATGAAAAATATCAATCACGTGCAGGACACAGAATGTGATAAGAAAATGTTGAAGACTCATAGTAAAACATTTTGCATACAAAACATGTTACTTCAAAGTTTGGTCTAGTTATGTACTTTTATTTATGATTTATTGCAATTTGTATGTTTCGTCATCTTGTAATATACAGCTGAATCTTAGATGCGTTCGCAGCAATTACATCGTCTTCAGGATTGAAGGAGTATTACTGTTAGCAGCAACAGCATCATCGTGGCGACAATTTACCGCGACGTCGCGCACGACAAATTAATTCCCGCGTTGCTAACCGTCTAACACCTTGTAAACTTCAGGATGATTAACTACCTTAACTGTGCGGGGACAATAGCTAAGACAGATAAGGCTGATTCGCGGCCTACCCTAAAGTCTATCGTGATCGCCACATTTCGACATTTCACTAATTGTAAAGGAACGTAATATTGTTCTCTGTACGTAATGGACATATAAAATTTTTCATCCATTGAATATGTGTAAGAATATAAAGTATCTTAAATCATCTTGCAATCATTTTCATAAGTAAAACTTTAATAGTAAATAGAATTGTAGAAATAGATATAATCAGATGATTTAATATTAGCAGTTTTTAAAGTATTATTACTTTAGTAATATTAATAGTTAAAGCTAGTTGATACAGTACTACTAATTTCGAGTTATCAAGTATAATACCATATCGTAAATAATTGGCATACACGGAAAACACTTTGAGTTTTTATGAAATGTAGCTCATGAAGTTATTTTAGAATAAAGGCTGTATTATAAATGAATAAAAACTCTAAATTTTAATTTTCATTTAACACACGTTTTACATAATCCTGAAATAATTATTAATTTCATTCATGATACAAGACAATATATTGCAATTGCAATTGCAATATGAAACAATGTTTAACTAATAGTATCATTGTATGTCTTTGTGCCAATCTAATTATGTCATGGCTTTCCAATAAGCCTATTGAAGTTGTAGAGATCATTATAACGCATAATTTTAAAAGTAGGTAATAATTACTTAGACAGAAAGTACAAATGATAATCGAAAGTGAAAACTCTGCTGCTCAAAATATTGGACAAATAAAAGTATTAATCATATCATGGTATTAAATAATTACAATTTATAGTTCATAATATTAAGCATTCCGTTAAAAGCAAGAATGGAACTTATAATAAATTCTGATAATGAACTATCATACTCTTATTTAAAATTTCCAACTTCTGACGTCGGGTAACACACAGAACTTACTACTTAATGAACTTCGTTGCGATGAAGAAGCAACTATAATATTTATACTCTTATTAAATTTCACATACCAAACTTTCGACGGTGTCTAATTTTCATTCCATCTAGTTCTAGTATGGAAATAATAGATCCAAAAACTACAGTACTACAACAAACCGTATCAAACATAGTCGATATCAATTTTACTTCACAAATGTATTGATTAATCACATAATAATGGCAATCTTATATATGATATCGTAAGTATCAAGTTTAATTTGCATATGAATCACTCATATGGAAGATATAATATAAAATATCTTAAATTGCACGCAAGCATAAATTTCTTTCGTGATCTTAACGTGTTCAGTTAATTATGAAAATATATCCTATATACTCCTGTATGAGATGGATATTAATATCTTGCTAAAATATCAAAAATATCGGCAACTCCTATACATACCAAACGGATGTTAATTCAATACTGTATTGTATTAAACTGATATCGCTCTTAATAATAAAATAGCGATTGTCATTAAATAGTTTTAATATCGAATTATTTACGAATGCTGATTCTATAAAAATAACTAAGAGATTCCTTTCACCTATCAAATTGTTATAACAGAAATAGTCTATTTTAGATACTTCACATTTTCGTGTATAATGTGTAATTTTTTCACATTTTCATACTTTTATATTTTGCATAAATGCATAAGCATTTCCGCCTACATAATTATTATTACGTATCGATATCAGTCTGATCACTAGTCACAAATTCCGCTTTCAATCATTTTTCAAATTGATTCAATCATATTTTCACTCAGTTTCTCAACAATAATATTTTTCACATCCGAAAATCAGGAAAGTATCGCGTCTGGTTTTCCGTGAATGAAAAACACTCTCTAATTCACCATTGCTATTGTTTCTTTGTATTCGAATCGAAATTTCTATCGCGTATGCATGAATCCAATACGTGAGCCAATCCAAACTGTGTATCCCGTGTACACAGAACGAATCGCGTCGAAATTGTCAACGCATGCACAATGTAAAAACGGCGAAGCCTGAAATATGATACTTGATATATTTAATTTTTCACAGGCGGTATCGCAGTAGCCACGATCTGACGTTCACATTTTTACGATGTCACTGGCCGTCAGCCAGCGTAAACCCGGTTTCCAACGTCGCGACTTTATCGTTGCCAGCGCCTTGTGCGTGTAACGAGCCTTGTCTCTCGTACGTAGCGCTTAACGTGTCGTAAACTTGGAATGTATCGAGCGTCGAATCGGCGTAAAAAGTAGGAAAAGTTACTATATAGAGCGAATTACGACGATACTACGCGAAACGTTTGTAAAGAGCTGTTATTAGTTATTGGATAAAAATGGTTTGAAATGTGATCTGTGACTGGTAAATCATATGTTAGTTATAATCGAAGTTGGAATTAGATCGAAAAAAGAAAGAAATTACTTTTTTAGTGGGAAAGACTGTAAATTTTATGTGAAACCCAGCACAAGATATTACGACTTAGATAATCATAATTTTAAGAGGTAGATAATTTATTTTAAGTTCTAAATCTATGAATAGGAGCTGTCTTCAGCATTATTATTATAGAACTATCTAAAATGTCGTCTAGACGGTGGCTGGAAATAATAAATTTAATAATCTAAGAAGAGATTTTTCTTTGCTATTTATATTCTCTTTAAATCTGCAATACGCTGCGAAATACGCATGTTCCAATATGTTGAATACTCTATACGATGATAAATAATGTAAGTTATGAAATTAATTTCGTTATTTACATCGTTTACTGTTTTAACCTTTTAATTGAATAATTTCTCAATTTTATCGATAGTGCCATATTCATAATATATTCTCTACCCTTTCTACAGTAGAAATTATGTCGCTTTAAATTGAACAATTTTTACTTCTGTTACGCATTTGTACTTAGTAATATCTGCATTAAAAGAAAAATACGTATCTGTGATTATATCGTATGAAAGTTATATTTAATTGAATCATGAAGTCACAGATCTCATGACACAAATTTTTATAGCATCAGTGAATTTTCATCCTCTTATTATGAGTCTAGTTTCCAACTATTAAAAAACGTTTTGCAAGCTTCTCAATTTATACAACGATATTTCTAAAAAATCTTCTTGTCGGAAGAGTTTACATTCTTTCAAAACTTCTCTTTAATTTCCACGCCCTTATGATTTACATACTATTCTAAGTGCAGTTTATAAAATTAAATTACTTAGCCGGGATTGCAATTTACAAGCATAAAGTACGATACCAGTAGAAATACAAAAACAATTTCTTTTCGCCAGTTTGTTAGAATATGCTTTCGTTATAAAGTTTCTATCCAGTTTCCACACTCATACGTCATTCTTCCATTCTTTCATTTTTCACCAACGGCAGCTAACACTCATTAGAGAAACGAAAACAAACGAAATAAAAGGTAGCAGCATCCTACAATGGGGAGGGGGGAATGGGGATAAAAAAGAGAGAACAAGCAATGGGCAGCAATATCGACAGTACCGTGCAAGTTTTCACGCATCGTGTAAGAGGGAATTTATTTTTGGGCGTCGGGCAAACATTTCATCGGAGAGTAGTGACAAGGGCCGAAGTTATCGATTCGTAATAAATCCCTCCGTTATACCTACACGGGCAGAGCTTTTATCCGTATAATGCCGCACAATGGCCGGGCGAACCAGCCGGTCTCAAAATAATGCGGCCCTCTGCAGATTTCCAGCCGAAAATCCGCGCAACCTCCCTTCTCATAGAGAACTAGTTCGTTCTGATTCGGTAAATCGCTTTAATCTCGTCCAAATCGAGAACCGCTCCTCTATTCGAAACCTTTCGGGGCCAACGGCTGAATCGCGTGCAATATCCGTCGCTCGTTCTTGATAGGCTGACTGATTCGGGACGTTATACTTCCAGTTTGACCGCGTTAAAAAACTGCATTAGAATCGTGATTCCGCAATCATTATACTGTATTACACGCCGATTACAAACAATTCCACCATTCTTTTCCATCAGTTCAACGTAATTAAGATGGTACACCATACGTTTATGCAGGATGGCTGGTTACCGGTGGTACAATCGGGTACGTGAAAAAATAAGTCGGAAATATAGAATAAATTCTTTTTACATGACGCTTCCTTTCCGAGAAACTAGGATTTGAAAATTTGTCAGGTATACTTAGATTAGACTAACTAACAACAGCGGTAAATAATTGGCAGAAGGTTAAACTACATGTAAAAATAAGTCGAAAATGTAGAATAATTTTTTTTTCATAAGATGCTTTGTTTTCGAGAAAAATAAATTTGAAAATGTATCATGTGTGTGCGCTAGATCAGTTCTTAACTAAATATGTTCAAACTTTATTTTCTTGAAAATTAGGTCTTAAATAGGAAAACTTTTTACATTTCTGTCTTATTTTCGCATGTAGAATAACCTTCTGCTGATTATATATTGAAATATTATATGTTAAATTATGAGGATATCTATTAAATCAAAATATCTTTAGTGTACGACGCATCAAAATATATTTGATATACGACACACGCTACTACTGTACAATACACAGTATTAAAAATTATTCCTCAAATTAAAAGAAACATGAAATGCATCTTAATGTTATTTAATCTTAATCTAACTTGTCAACCAGGCGAATGTAAGAAACATGTTTTCCTTTCGAAATTGTATGCTTTAAGGATTCTGCAATGACAAGGAACATTTTCAAATTGCAGTGCTCGAATATAAGGCCGGTATCGATACCGGATGTATTTTATATCTTCAGAGAAAGGTACACGGCGAAGAGCACCGATTTTGAACGTAAATAATCCAATGCGCGTATTATTTCGTCCAGGCTGTGCCTTGAGTTTGCACATACTGCGTTGAATAACTCACTCTAGTCACAAAATTACTAGGGGTACATTTCTAATAAAATGGGACTATTCTTTTCCCAACATTCACGCTCACCTGCAGCTTTCGAAGATAGAAGAATACATAGTAGATAAGAATACATACTAAATAAATTAAGTTCTATTAATTAATGATACATCAACATAATTGTTGGTATTATTGGTGTAATCTTAATATAATTTTAAACTTTTATAGGAAATATTAGATACGTTTGTTTTTGGGAAATTTCATCACTATATCAGATTATGAACTAAACAATAATTAAAAGTTAAAAATTTATAACATAATATAAGAAATAATTTTATCATGTTAAAATACATGTATAATGCTACGATACAAAATATAATATGTATAGAAAATGCTATATTTCTGAATTAGAATATTATAAATAAACGAAACGTTTAATATTTCCTAAACTAAAAAAATACATGTTAGTTTAAAGGTATTATTTTGTTAAAATACATTAGTTAATCTTATTTTTTAATTTATTTATTATTACTTGTATCATTATTCTATTTATTATTGTTTTCTATTTACTTTAATTTCCTTTATCATTATAACATGCTCTCCTTTGAACTACTTCCTACCACAGTTAAAATTCCTTTCTGTATATCTTATCCTTTTACGTATTTTGTCATGCTAACTTAATAATATGTAAATTCATTCATTCGCAAATTCAAGCCTCATTTTATCATTACTTTAATTCTTTGTCAACCCATATTAAGAAATACTTAAAGTTCAGCTCTGTGAAAAGCATAGTTATGAACAGCTTTGCTTTTTAAGACACTATAAGCTTAGCACGAACGTTAATGTACCCTGTTTAACGTCTCCCATTACAGTCTTAATGAACACTTTTCTTCTCCTTATCTTGGTCCGTTCTGTGTCGTTGTCTATCTCATTTTCTCCTGTCTCTTTGCCTCAGCCAAGCATTCTTAAACTGGCCAAGATATCGATGCTTTTCGTGTAGTTACAGTACACTCTCCATTAGCATTTTGTTTCCCGGGCAATAGATACCGGAGATTCCATGTTGCCTCTTGTAACGAGATCGCCTCGTTACTGATATAACAAGCAATTTCTTCCACTGTCTAAAGCGAAACCATTTTTTACATTCAACCCAGTTAAAATAAACAAAGTACAAACGTATGTCTTAGAGTGGAATCGGGACAAAGTTGAGCAGGGAGCCTTTGTGCTTCATGGCGAACGTCTGTTTGCTTTGTAAATAAATATGATCTTTAGTATATTGTAATTGTAGGATAAAGTAGAATAGAAATTGATATTAACGTAAACGATGTTAGCAATTTTAAGAAGAGGATATTTTAATGAAAAGATGAAATAATGTGAACAGGTATCAATAATAATTATATTACAAATGTTTAAACTTTAAAAATATAATGATACAAAAATATATATGCAGAAGATGTACACAATATGTAAAAATATATAAAATATCCAAAGTAAAATAAAATTACTTGCCATATTATTTATATAGCAGATGAAATAAATTTCTATTTAAAATTACGTTACTTCGATTGTATGTACGAAAATATAAACTATATAAACTTGTAACAATCTTAAACATAAAACATTCGAGTTTGATTATTGTGAAACGAATAGATTAAAGCAGCATAGTTGTAAAAAATTAAGTTCTTCATTATGAAGTCACTTCTCGTATGTAAATGTACTACTCTTCCCCTTCTACCTTAATTAATTTACTTCCTATTACCATAGCAACACATGAGATGTTTCTACGAATTTATACAACGAAGAGACTCGTGAAACTCATCTGTAATTATGAAGTTGTTTAACCGACTTGTGTAATTTCACCTTGCACTATGCACCAGGTACATAATGCAATATTCTGTTGATGAGTCTGTAAAATTAAACGTATGTAAATTGCAATGATTCATTGCACTGTTTGAGAAAAAGTCGTTAATGCTTCCAATAAACCGTGTATGAACATTTTTTCTTTCATAAAAATGTAGGAGTTAAAAAAAAATAAACTGCGTAATAAAATAGTTAAAAAGTTTTAATATATATCATTGGGATTGAAGTATTTATTATTTTAAGACATTATAACATTTGTACCTTTGCTATGTTCCTTTTTATGAAAGTGATTTATAACAATTTATGAACTTTACATTACCAGTGACTATCGAACTGTAATATGAGTTTGAAAATTAATCCTACAAATTATTTTACTTTGTTAGGAAATAGAACTAACTCACTCTTATTCTTATTCATTGAACAATTTTTCCCTTCTACGTGTAGTACACGATTGCTACATTTTAGATTTATATGTAGACCTGAATTGCTCGTCTTGGTTGACGTATATAATAGAAGACTTCAGAATGTCACTTAAGCGAAAAGTTTCGAAGTGATCAGGAAAGAATCGTCGGGAAATCTCAAGGGTATCTGAAGCCGTCGGGCAACTTGTAGGATTCCGTGTCATGGATCCGGACATTCGTTGAAATCTTGGCCCCAGCGATGCGCAGTGAGCCGCGAATTGCCATGATAAATTCATAGGCAATTCTTATGCGGTGGCGAGGAGAAGGAATTTCGCGGTAGTCATTTTTTCCATTTGTCGCGTTAAAATTTCTATAACATTCGGGAATACACGTGGAAACGATAAGTACAACTCGTATCTCTCCGGATGGAAAAGAAATTGATAGCGACCCGTGAGGTCGTCCTACGTAATAACAACAAAATAAAACAAATAATTTGATGGTTGCTTTCATCCAGAAAAGAATAAAATTGGCTGGAATGAAGCACTCGTTATTTTAGCTAAAGCTAGTTAAAACTTGCGTGACGGGTTAATCCAAAAGCTTCGTTAACTGATTCCTCGTTAAATTTTATGAGTCAGTGAAATTACGCTTGTAGATACATATATAATAGTTTTAGACATATTATGAAGATCTGATGCAAACATTGAAAAATGGAATGTATTTACTTCTCAAAATGAATTGAACAATGATCTTCGTCAATTTTTATTCCTTCTGTTACATAAATTACATTTAATTTCATTATAGAAATAACAATAAATGTAAAATAATCTTTTGTCTTATGAAATATAATACACAGTATTCTCTAGTGTTTATAGAATATCGATATCATAATTAATCAGTCTGTTATATTATAATATAATACTTACGTCCTACTTAAAGAACAACCGGTTAATTGATTATCTCTCAGTTGGTATTGTCAAGACATACGAAACTGTAATATATTACGTAGGTTACTTAATCTTCGAATATTCAATTCTGTTTATCATTCTATATCTTATACGACAAAGATTTAACATTAACATTAATTATTTTTATCATCTTATATTAAATTATTTTAATTATTATTATTATTTTAAATAACCACCAACGAACTAATTCTGAACGGAATTCCTTGTTCATTTCAAACTTTAAAAAAGGTAGTCATGATCTGCAACATAAATTAATCACTCTTACCGAGTCACGACACATTTATCATGTTGCTTGAAGAGGTTCAATCCCGTCGGGCGTTTTAACTGTTACGTTGCAACTACTTTTTGATTTCGACGAACGTCTCTCAGCCTTCGTCGCCTCTAAACAAAGACACGAAAGATGAAATGGAAACGGAGGAACAGGTAGGAAGCATTTTGTGTGTAACGGATGAGAAGCTGACGAGTACGAGCGGTTACTGGAAGCCTGGAGGTTTTCAAGTGGACGGTGTACCTTTCCTCTGGGAATGGTGATACAATCTGAGCTTTGCTGACAGTTTTCTCGCCTGAACCCCCACGAAGTATCTTCGGTGTCTTGCGTCTTCATCGTCCCGTTGCTTTCCCCCCCCCCCCCCCATCCTGGTTAGTGATGGCCTCAAGATGCTTCCAATCGTATACGATGCATGTCCAAACTTTGTAAGTATAATAGATAGTATTACCTATATATACATTACAGATTAAAAATTCGATATCACAACGATATATGTTTCATAGGATAGAAAATTTCGAAAAATGTCAATTTAAAAGTATACTATACTTTTTAATATTTTTTAGTCGAAAATTTATTGAAGTAAAGAAAGTTGTTAGTAATATCTGTGGCATGTTATTTCAGACCAATAATATAATTAATAGACACTATACGAAATGAACAAAATTGGCAAACAGGAAATTTGGTATAAATATCGCTATATAACTTGGAAAGCGATTTCAAATTTTTCGCTGCCAGTAAATATTTCAAAGAATATTATTTATTTGCTACAATATGAATTTTAATGAAACTGCATGGAGCTGGAATGATTGAAAATATTGGATACGCATTTTCCTTCTTTTTTTTTTTTAGTATGTGTATATTCAATGTGTGTTTCTTTTATGGTTAATTATTTATATTTCAGGGATGAAATTACTCCCTAAAATTAGAGATGGTATTTTATTTCCTTGAGGAGAATACTGTATAATTCGAGAGAATTATTCCCACAAATGTTATTAATTAGTATAACTTGAAGATGAGTGGAGATTTCAAAAAGGATTAAATTCGGGACTTGGTTAGTTTAATAAAATATTTATACATATTATGTTTGGAGAATTATAAAATAATACAATGTTTTAATCATTATTTTAAAACGATTATAATTGGAATATTATAGACTGATATTAATTATTCCACTCTCACGATAGTTGTATGGCTACATATCGAAAATTATGAAATAGAATATTACTCTCATGAGAAGTTAATCATAAAATTATGGATACGTTTCATTCCATTCGTAAACTATCCTCACATGCTCCTAAATATTAAAATATTTGTATGATATTGCATTTACTTGTGAAATTGTACGAATATTTCATTTATGTTCTTTATTTATTTATTTACCGTATGTATATCATCCAATAGATGAAAATATAGATAATCAATGATAAATATTTATAAATGTCAAATAATTTAAGAAATAACAATAAAAATTAAATCAAGTATTCACCAATCTTTTTTAAATTTGAACATTTCAGATCTTTCTTTAAAGACTTTCAAAATTGTCAGAACTTTCAAGGCTTCTACCGCTTTCAAGGTAAGTTATTTTTCAGGTGCGAAACTTTCAAGGCTCTAAAAGTCTATAAGAGAGATAGTTTAACAAATTCTTGTAAAATACTTTAATGTTTAGTAATTTGCAACTCTTGATAGTTTGACTGTAGTTTATTCAATTATTTTGTTAAAATATTATTGTTAACCAATTGATTGTTTAAGATTATCATAACTCTTCACAATTTGTAATAGTTCAGAACTTTCGAAACTTATAAAACTATGAATACTTCTAAAATATTTAAGATCTCTTTACTAATGGCTTTTTTATAATTCCAGTAATCCTTTTCTAATAATCCTACATTAAATCTTGCGATCTAATAATGTCATTTTAATAAATACTTATGTTTAATTCTGTATAGTTAAGGGATAATAAATATATTCCATTTCCCTATGAATCTTTCATAAAAAAAATTCAGATACATGTATTTCTACATCCCTTAAACAATTTGTATCTTCTGTATTCTTCGAAATGTATACATTAGTAAAAACCAAACAAACTTTTTACTCGCCCCTATAATAATTACTGCATTTAACAAACTGACACCTACATCTTCAAAACAATTAATCTGCCTGAATTTCATCAGATTCTCAAAAGCATCAAAACCTCGAACCATTTCATTTCTCGCAATCTTTCGTAAACAGATTAAGACACTGTTACGTTCAGTGAGATTTTCTAAGAACCGAAAGTCTCTGGTACGAACAGCAAGAGTTGCACGAGAAAACGTGCAACAAAGAGATTCGAACGCCCATCACTACGGGGTGGCTATGGTTGGCCGCCGATTCGTTTTCTGTCCTCTTCCACGGCCTTCCAACCGTCTGCGTCCTCCAGTTTTTCTCTTTTTCTTCGGCTACAGCGATTCCACGCGGCGGTACCTCTTGCCGCACGGGAATCCCCCCTGACACGCAGAATGGATGACTCGAGAATTTCATCTCGTAGCCCCTTGCTCGCCTTTCCCTCTTCTTAGCCGGCTTCTCTCGCTCGTTTCTCTTACCTTTCCCGTCTCTTTCTTTCTTGTTTCTTTTTCTTTTGTTTCTGTCTTCTTCCATTTCCTCCCCTCCCCGAGGTCCAAGAAAGTCTCAGACCGTCAAACCGTTTCAAAATCGACGCGTTTCTTCCGAGGTTTTGTTCTCTGTTAATAGGGATCTCGGGCTTCCGGGTAAGCCACGCGTGATAGAATTCGGATCCCAACGTTTCGCCGGGTATTGTCATCAAAGTTAGATGAGAAACTGATATCGAGCTGTTTCATCGTCGATATAAGCTTCTCCATCGACCTTGATGAAGGGAACACTTATCCCTCCGCTGGTTAAACGCTGATGTTCAAACACGGTTATTTCAGATTTATGTAGCTTTAGGCGATTTAAATAATATTCACATTAAGCATCTTAAGACTAGCCACCTTTTACTTTGGTTCTGACTGATCAATTTTTAGAAGATGGAATACGCTGAGGGATTTAATAGATATTTTAAGTTGTTCTAATTATATCGTTATATTACATCTAGAGACTTATGTATATTTGGAGGATTATTAACATAGAATGCCTTTAAAATATCAATTTTTATATTTGGTTTGGTTATTTCGCGGATTTTTAGAGCATAAAATATACTTATGAAATAATATTAGAAATGACAATAGTAGATATAATGTGTAATAATGTCGTGAAATATTTGAACCATCTGTAACAATTATCATGATTTAACGTGGTCACGAAATTGAGGATATTCACGAATAATTAAGATCCATTAATATATTTGTCTGTGGGGAACTATTCTTCCAGTTCTCTTTATAAAACACAATACATAAATTTTTGCAGATTAATATTCACGACAATAAACAAATAGCTTAGTAATTACATTCGATGACAATTACTACTTTTAGAATTCCTCTTAGAATGCAAAATATTGTAACATCATCATAAGCGAAGGCCGCATCAAAATGCAAGGCAGGTGTATGGTACATTTTCATCCTATATCATTTACGACACCCGTGATCAGGATTATTTTCGATATGTCTTTACGTTGACACGGGAATGAGCGTCCTCCGAACCTGGTCATTTTATTCTTCCTGTTTCGAGCCGTTGCGATATCGGAAATGAATGGATTTCATTTCCAGTGACATTGGTCAGCAGATTCATTCTTTTCCCGCATAAATGCCTCCGTGGATCTACTATTCGCGCGAATACATTTCTTCGTTGATTTATAAATATTTATTAGCTGCCAGTGCTGACAAGAAACATCCTTCGAAACTGCCATCGCGTCCAGGGTAGCGGACAGCAAAAGGTACTTTCCGTAAAAATTCAAGAAAACGCGGACCTGGTAAAAACCACGATTTTACATGTAGTTATACGGATTTACGTGGTCAGACGTCCATTCTCTTTGGTTACTGGAGCCATAAGACACCGGCTCTCAAATAAGTAGACGAGTACAAATTGGTTACTCGCTAGGATTACTACTAACCAAAGTATAACAAAAATTAAAATGCAAAAATATACGAAAAATTATATAACGCAAGAAGAAGACATTAAATTAATGAGTCGTATTGTTACATTTGCTCGGTTAGTTCGGAAACATTTTAACAAGTAAATATAGCGAGTTTGATTAATTACTTCTCTTTTATGATGGATTTATATTTCTTCAATATGTAAGTGCCTAATATATAAATATAGCGACAGGTGTGTATATATATACACACACACTTGTATATATAATACAGCGTCTCTAAACTATACAATACAATCGTATCAGTTTTCCGGTGTCACATTTGCATATAACCATCAACATTATTACCTGCAACTTTACTTGTGTAATATAATACACCATATAAATAAAATATTCACCGACGAACATTCCAGATTCAATATTCTCCCAATACTTTCTTTTCCTCAAATAGTGCTATTTCCTCTAAAATCTGTCAGAAACTGTATGATATCTCAACATCACCGGTTCATGCAACAACCTCCAAGCAGATAGGTTTTTATTTTTTCGCAGTAGCACGCGATTGCGCGTAAAATGAAGTACATTTAATTCAAGTCCAAGAAGAATAACAAATAGCTGTGCGTCGAATTTCTTGTACGATCATCACGGTTTTACCAAGGTTTTACGTTTCGCGTACTCGAAACTGATGTGACAGTGTAAGATTACGGGGACTCTGGTTTGAAGCATTGCCAATTTCAAACGATACAAATGGCAGCTGCACCGATACGCGAAACGTTCAGAACACACCATCCCGGATTTTGTAAATGTCCCTTGGTATTCCGTTGAATAAGGAGGATATGTCAACGGCCGCGTAGTTTTACAAGACAAGAAGTCTACGCACGTTGAATAAATATGTATGCCGTGGCTGGATGCAACGGAAGATGAAAGGAAGAGAAAGAAGCCGCTTACTCGTTTTCTATCTCCGCTTTTTCTCTTAAAGGCACGTGAATCCTCTGCTCGCGACGTAGAATAAAGCCGTTTACTCGTAACCAAATTGCGGAACAAAACGTGTAACGATTGTACAGATATTTTCTTTTTTAAACAGATTATAGATACATAAGGAATGAGTAAAAATAAAAAGAAAATATTCTGTACTATCCTGCTATGAATAATTTATTTATTATAAAATTATAAGAAAATGTTGAACGTAGAGATTAAGTTCAAAACAGCTCGTATTATTCGCTTAACATGAGAACTATGTGAGTCTCTCGGAAGCAAAATGATCAATTCAACTTTTTGCAAGTTTCTCAATTTCCTTACCTAGATATGCAATTAGCACGGAAACTTTCAATGAACACATATTTTATCCTAAATTTGAAAATATGATTTACCGTATCGTGCACCTGCGGTGTTCAATTGTTATCGATAATTATGATAATAACAAGTAAACTAAATGTAATTTATGGTGAAGAATTTTTTTGCAATACTTTATTTTAATTATTTTTGAATTTTTGATATAATAATTGTAAGCAGAGCTTTCGATTCAATGAGAATTGAACATGATAATATTACACTACGCCTCGGATGTGACAATTTGATACAGAAAGTAAAGTAACTTCATCAAATAAATTCTATTTCGTACTTACATGCATATGCGAATTCCGTTGTGATTATGTGTAGACACATAATGCAATGCAAATCACTAACTATCAAGGAGAATGTGCGAGTACTACGAGACGGTAAATTTACACAAATCTCTAGTGCACGAACACTGGCGCACGAGCTTAACCTAAAGCTTATCTAAGCTCCCGCTTACACGCGCAGCCATGTATTGTTTAATCATCGTTGATGTTCCTGGATTTATTGCGCCACGAATTACGCTTTGACAAAATTAGTGAATTATGATTTTCTCATCTCTTTCTCAATCAAGAAAATAAGTATATTTAGCTAATAAACAAAAAAATAAGTATACAGGTATAATAAAAATATAAAAATCTATTAGAAATTCGTATTTTCTTTAAACTGCATTCACATGTATCAATGTGTAAAAATATTATATGTATAATTTATAGCATTATATTAATTGAAATTAAAATTAATTTAACATTTAAATTTATACATTGTTTGAAATAGTACCTATCTCTTAAGTTTTGCTATGGTTTCTGGCTTTACTAATTTCAATGATGAAATCCAGTGAATATGAAGATCACAAGCGAACAATATAAATAATTTCAGGTAACTTAACTTCTGAACGAGTGTATAAAGCCTCTCTTACGTATAACCAATAATTTTCACCGACCTAAAAAAAGAAGAAGAAGAAAACTCCATTTCCAAAGAAAAGGTATTCATTATAGCACATATACATCTTGGAACGATAAACTACTTTACGACGGACTCAAAGCGAAATAATGTTATAAAACCGAACTGATCGAAAGGTTAATAAGTAAATCGAACCGTAAGAATCTAAACCTTAAGAAATAGCGAACAAAATTCGAACAAGTGACATAAAACGAAGAAAGAAAGTACATCATCTAACAAACAAAAATCGGGGTTACTTCTCTAGGAAGATAGATATTCGATCGAGAAGTTACAGGAGAGCCAGTAGTTAATTCAAGAAATAATTCGGGACGTCGCGTGTGCAGTCTAATGTTTAATTCAACCGTCGATCTTTACTTTATGAGAACGAACCGGGCTTAGCATCGCATCGGCGCGCGGATGCTCGAAAAACTTTCCGCGAAGTTGAACTGCCTTTTTCCTCGACGCGGTTATCCACGAGGTATTAACACGGATCGTAAAGTCGAACGTGCTTGCCGGCGATATAAACGCGATACGTATCACAGAAGAAGACTACAGAGAAGAAATGAGGGAGAAAGAGAAGATGGCAAATGAAGGAAGAAAAGAAGTAAAGAAAAGAAAAGAAAAGAAAAGGAAGAGACGGTGGTGACCGAGAAGGACGAAGAAAGTCGGGATTGGCACGAACGAAGGAATCACAATGCGGGTGCATCCGTTCGAAGACTTAATAAACCGATTTAATTAAAGCAGCGGCAATTCACGAGCAGCAGAGGCGAGCAATTAGTGACAGGAACAGAGGAAGAGGCGAGACTGCTTTGGTGAGTCCTTCCGTAAATACCCGCAATATTGATTCCCAATTCCTTAGTCTGATGTCCATAATCTCCTACTATTACACGCGCAGACGACGCGTAATACGTTTGCCGATCACGAGGATCCTCTTGGCTGAGGATTAAGTGGGATGTAAGTATAGTTTCGTGTTGTTGGGTATTTTGGTGAGAAAAATTTTGTTGGGTATTGGTAGAACTGACACATGATGGTGCTTATTTCGGATTTATATTATTGTGGTTATTTTAGTGAGGCAGGTATTAGATGTTAAGAGATATTGGCAGAGAGCTGCGATATACTAATACGATTTCTATTGTTAGACATTTTCATGAGAAAGATGATTTTAGATATTTCTAGATATTGATAGATATTACCAATGTAACCTAACGAATGTGTACACGAATAATTTTATATTGTTAAATATTTTGATGAAAAAGATATTATAATCAACTAGAATTAAATATAAAGAATGTGAAATGTAAAAAATCGTAGGACGTTTAGTATTAAGTAAATTGTAAGTTTATTTGTTTATTAGAAGCTCATACTTGAAATTTTAATCTTCATATTTAATATCATAGTATTTAATGATTTTAACCCATCATCTACTACTAACTACAGTATTTCTATCCTTGTGTACAAATAATGTTACCTAAGCAATTAATCGATGAAGCAGAATGATAAACAGACACAAAATTAGTTTGATGCAAACAAGAAGTTATGATTAATTCTGGTAAGTGATTTGGTGGGAAGATGATTTTCCGACGATGGTCAAATATAATTATGTTACACGTTGCTTTTAAGAAAATTGGTCAATATCTAACACAGAGTAAATTTTTGTAGATTTAATATGTTATATTAAATTTAATATATCAAATTTATATCATATTCTATATGATTTGGACCCATCATCTGTTAAGTACGTTATTCCTAGTTTAGTGAGCAAATAACTTTACCTAAGCAATTGATTGATGAAGTAGAATAATAAACAGACACAAAATTAGTTTGATGCAAACAAGAAGTTATGATTAATCCAGGTAAGTGATTTGACTGGAAGATGACTATCCGATGACGATCCAATATAATTCTATTACACGTTCGTTTTGTAAAAGTTGGGCATTATCTAGTGTAAAGTAAATTGTTTATATCTTAAAATGTTTATATAAAATAATTGTCCATTTTTTATCAACTTTTCTCTATTTAATTCTATAATTTCTATGAATTAGTCGTTTATTAATTGATTATACTTATATGAAAATAAGTTTATGGAAATACATTTATTTATCGAAACTCGATGAAAACTTTGGTAAACGGTTTCTTGTCTATTCAAATAAATTAAACCATTGTCGAAGTATAGTTTATTAATACCTTTAGTATGTCAAACGTTGCGTCAGAAAAGTTATAAACTTTATATTTATCCATTTCCAAGCTTAATAACTTCGTCGTGTTCAATCGGGAATTGTAGTAACACAGATATTTGAAAAAAGTGGAAAATTGATGCTCTTCAGCATGATAGTTCGATGAAAAAATATCGGAGAGAATGTAAAATAATCATTTAGCTTATGCAGTACAACATTTTAGTATTACATTATGGTAGAAATTTCATACAAAATGATATTTTTCAATTAGAAAACCAATGTGTGAACCCTAGAAACCAATTCATAGGAACGGTCGAAATTAATCTGGAATTTACGTATATGAAACAGTTTCTGAATTGAAACCTCGATGTAACGTTTCTATTTTCGATATTTTTGTAACTTTTGTGAAAAGTTCATGTAGAATGATCGCATAATTTAGTGAAATATTAAAAAAATATTTGCCAACTATTAGATTCTCTGATATCATAACTCTTCTCTACAAATGAATTTTGAAATTAATAAAAAACAGAAAAATATTGTATTGATGCTGTCTAGCTGATAATAATTATCTCTTTGAAATGTTTTGTACATTAATATTCAATAATAATTTAGCAATTCATATTTATTCAGAAATATTTATAACAAGCAATTTATCAATATGTTTCAATGAAATTATTAGTTGCGCCTATTTCATTCTTTTATTTATTTGATAAATTAATAATGAAACTCGTGAATATATTAACAGATAGTCACAAATAATAATGATACAATTTAATTTTCCCGTCTGTGATATAAAGCATTATAATAAATATTCTTTCATCAACCAAAGTGTATTATCTTCAAATAACTTAAATTACTTCAATTTACATGTTAACTCGTTAAAATAGTCTATCCTACTTCATAGAAACCGTGTATATCGTATAGCTCAATTTGAAAACCTCCAAAAATACCGATACTTTACGATTGTATTATAAATCTTACACACATCAAGTTTGAACGTACAGTCAAATAAATTCATGCCCAACCTACGACCTGCGAAATTGAATTTTAAAACTCACAGACTCGATACGTCCATGTCATAAATTTGGACGAGCGGAAAATCTATATGTTTTGACTTTTCAACGAACCACCACTGTTCTGGATAGACAAGTCAACGGATTTGCCATTTTGTATAATATGATTAGACGCGAAACATGCTCTAATCGATTCAAGCAAAAACTGATAATACCCAGCTAGATAAACGGCCCGCAAATGCATGCCATATTGATTCTTAATCCTTTGATTCGATAAAGCTAATCCCGCGTATTACGTGGATGACCAGCCCGCTGAATCTACATTTTCCTAATCATATCGTGCGTTTCGCGCTAATAACCGTGCGAAGTGGGACTAAAATTTCATTTCCCAACGTCCATCATTGCCTATGAACGAAAACCGATTGATTCTTCGGGTTTGGATGAAATGGAATTCCAGTTTCGAAGCACGAAATATTTGGAATAAAGTTACGAACAAAGAGTCATCTCGTCTGGAATAGAAATGAAGCGTTGTAACACACTTTTTATGGGAAATTTATAGTTCTAATGGCCGTACGCAAAATTTATTATAGCGTATTATAAATGTTAATATAAAAAATAGCTAGTTTTTTCGCAGTTTTATTCTATACATTTGCATGCATGTATTGTATCTTATCTATTCGATTCGAACAATTCATTTACAACTAATATTCCATCCTATAATTTAAAATAATATCTCCGCTTTTAAAAAGTGAAATATACATATCGGATCAAAAACTGTATGGTTTTATAAAAAAGCATCGTCTAATGAAAACATTTTTATTTAAAACGGAAAGGTTACGCAAATGTTGAAGTCATCTTAGTTTTTTTAAGCGAAGTAGAAATATTTTCATTTGCTTGCTATGAATAACTACTGTATATAATTTTCATTGGAAACGGTTTCCCTTTTTTTTAAATTCTTTATAGAAACATTGGTTGTACTCGTAAGTCCATATATATATCTTCGAATTTTCTGTATGATATAAATAAATATGTAATAAAACGATAATTATCCTTTTACGGACGGCTCGTTTACGTTCATAAAGTCCCTACGGCGAGTCAATCAAAACATCCAGAAATTATGTGTTGATTTAAGCGTAATCTAGCGAACTTCGAAGACAGTGGAGCGACAGAGAAGGGCAGGTCAGAGCAATTTATTATAACGTAATGTGACAATTTTCCACAATAGATGATTCCCTAATGATAACGCTTTGCCAGACTTCTCGTGGAAAATAGATTTTAAGTCTTCCTCAAGTCGCATTTCGCTGCATCGCATCAATAAGGATATGATAATGACAGAATATGTTACAATGATGAAATTTATATAGGGATGCTTTAACAATTAGGAAACAAAAATTACAGCTTACAGAATTATATTTCAAATAATTATCGAATGCCCAAGCAGTGAAATACTTTTACATATATCTAACTATATTTCTCAACAACTAATTACATCCCTACCACCCATGAAATAAATAATATCCTTCCTTGGAGAACATTTTATAAAACTCAAAACCCTTATTTCGCCTAGAAAAATTATAATCCAAAAAGAAAAGGAAAATGTGACACCTCCGCGAAGGAAATTTACTTTACTGACATTGTCGCGATAGTACATGTAACAGGAGCATCCCCCTTAGTTTCAGATCTGGCACGCAGTATAATCGGTCGGTGTCATCGCGTGTTATATATAGATACAGAGAGGCGGGTCTCCAGGTGGTTCTCCAAGGAGAACCAACTCCCGTGCCAGAGATTAGCGTGCAAAGTGCTCAAAACTCGTATAATATTACTACAGGATGAGACGTGGCTCGGCAGTGTCCTCCTATCCTGCTGCCACCTCCTTTTCCACGTCCGACCGTGCGCGAACTAATGCCGGTGTCGACGTCGAACCGGGCTGTCGAAAGAGAATCGGGTCTAAACAAACTTTCCGTTGTCTGCTACAAGAATGATAATGCGAATAGCGTTCGGCACGTTTTGGATTAGGTTCTGAGAACACCACCGCGCTATATGAGGAACAAGGAGAGGGAGACAGAGAGAGAGGGACAACCCAAAGAAGGGATTGTCTGAGAATGTGAAACTAAAGCTTGGAATCGTTGCTGTCGAGTGGCTACGGTAATTCATGAAAGTATTTGAACATTTACGGTAGCAATACGCTTTTACGTGCATATTAAGTGTGTTACGTGAAGCATTTGGAAATTTCATTAGCACTTCAGTCTAGATGAATAACGAGTAGAGAATTTTTATCCATTTATAGGCAATCTAAAGGCGCAAAATTGCACAGAATGTGCGTAATCTGGAAAAAGAGACATAAATTATAATGTTAATGCTTATGCGCCGTGTAGTATAACACAGATTTATGTATAATAAACTACTTGGGAAACAACAACAGTGAAAAACATATAATCTGTACTAAATATCAGCAGGTACCCTAATATTCATGCTCGACAGTGCTGCTACGTATAAATTCCATAATATATTTATGAGAGATTTCTACAAGTGTTCGAATACGTTCGTGAGCTACTACAATATATATGCATAAGTGTCGTTGAATGTCGAAGCAAGAAAAAGGTATAGGATAGATAGGAGGCAGAAAAGAATGAAGGAGAGTGAAAGCAAGAAACAAAAGACAGGAAAGGGATGTACGAGACGAAGGGTGAGATGATGGAAGGAGGAATAGCTGGCGAGAGTGGCAGGGGGTGAAACGGGGTAGGCGAGGGCGCGAGCATGAGTTGATATTAGGTATTTAATAGACAGCTCTAGGGAGTTGCTCGGGCGAGCGAGAACTGAACCGTAATGTTAGCACGCGGTGGGAGGGATTTCTCATAAGCTGACCTCGCTTTCGCCGGAGAATATAGTTGAAGGGTGCAGAAGGAAGGATGAAGTGTAAGGGGCAAGAAGCGTTCCTCTGACGGAGACCGAAGCCGATCTTGGTCGGTTAAGTTGCTGGATGATGGCCGCGCTTCGCTATGTATTACTTTGGCCTTTCCTACCGGACCGTCATAGCCTGGAAAAAGAAAGGAAGATAACTTGAATCTGAGTTTTCTCACAGACTAAACCCCACGGATTACGCGACGCTTTAACTTGGCGGCGCAACCCTCGTTTCTCAGGTGTCGTTCTCCGAGTGTCACCATATTGGACACCTTCATGGCGCGGCGTCTCGCGAGTATTGCACGAGCCTCGACGGTGTTATTAGAAAGAAATTTGATATATCGCCGACTGGTATTCATCCTAGTGACATGCTGCAACTTGGCTGACTGGCGCCCATCGCTTGAGAAAGTGGAGGTCAAAGAAGAGAAGTTAGGCTGTTACAGTGATAATGTAATAATGGACTGATCAATTCGAGTAGAACGTAGATTGTATTATGTTTCTTTTTCTTTTTTTTTCTTATTGACGAAATTAGTATTTTGTTATGGTATAGATTAATTTGGTAGTGTTTTTAGTAAAATTTTGATCGTCAAATAAATTTACTAGTTTTATTCAGTGCAAATGGAGTTTGTATTATTATTTGTTTAGATTCTTTATTGATACTATTTTTGAAATATATTTAAAAATTATAATAATTTTATCTTAACTCCAATCAATCCTTTCGTGCCAAAACTTCATTTCAGGAAATTTTTTGTGAGGAAAGAAATTCTAATTCACTTTGCTTCTTTCATTTCATCTGAGAATTAGGAATCAATAATCGCTACTACTGAAATATTCAGTGGAGTACTAGTACAATGAGATAATAAGAAGACATAGCAAGGGAGTGATTAATACAAAATTTTAAATAATATAAAACTTAATCTATCTACATAGATAGTTGGCTATGTCACTTTCAAGATACGTGACTTTATAAAGACTTAATCTACTCTGCAAGTTCAAATATTTTTTTCAAAAATTGCAAAAGTCAGATTTTACTATTTTTCAAATAAATTTAAAACCAGAAGAATGATGACTTAATTCTCTTCTAATTTTACGTGCACTACATCGTAGTTTACTTTGAAAAATGTCCCTGACATAAACGTCAAAAAATGATCGATTTGACATGGAATGGGCTGACCAGAAATATTTTAATAACCCATCAGTCGACTATTACTCTACTATGCAGCCATTAAATCATTTGTTAGATAACAGAAAAATTTCATTACGGTCAATTTACCACTGACAACCGAATTAATTTTTAGAATTTTTAAGCGAAAGAAAAATGAAGATAAATTATATGAAGGTCTATAGGGTGGCTCAGGTCACGATGTTGTATTTAGATAAAGTTTTGCTGTCGAAAATATTAGCTTAGCAGGGAATGGGTACATTACAATGGTAATGAGACAGAGATTTAGCACTTGAGGATTCTTCAGCGTTAACTATAGGGTTGTGTAAAGTTTCAAAAGCTTTTGCAAGAGGGGGAGAATAAAGAGAGAGAGAGAGTGTGTGTGTCGTTAAAAGGTTATTTAAACTAAAACACGTTTCAGTGAGTTATTCATAAAGTGAAAGTAAATGTATTTCATCAAATATTTAGTAGAAATCCTAAGAAAATATAATTGTTTATTGAAGTTTGATAGAAATTAAAATAAGATTGGGTTAAAATAATTAAGGAGAAAATTGAGTTTACAGGATTTTAATTATGCTACGTTACTATAGAAAGCCTGTTAATTTATTGAAATATCGATAATATTAATCATACATAAGATTTTACTGCTGTTTGATAACAAATGTAAAATACGTATTTAAGCATACGTAATTATCTGCCATTGATAGAATATCGAAATTTAATGAGTAAGAAATTGTTGGAATTTATTGGACGTTGTATTTTCGAGATTCATATCACACAGAAACAACTTGACATACCATTTGTATTAATATAATTAATCAAATTTAATAATTTTAAATTTTATTATGATACTATATCCTTATCAGACAACGAAAGAATTCCAATCTTACAGTCATTTATTTCACTTTCCAACGATAAGCGATTCTTGTTCTTATCCTAATCACAGAACCTTTCTATTTCTGTACTTTAAGGTTTTAGTAAAATTACATATGCACAAATTGTATTATTTTATTCTGAATATAGTCACAACGCTATACGTAACAATAATAAATGCATTAAAATCATCCAACACTATCCCACCGCATATATATCATTCAAACGTTAGAAACCTCTCATTGTATCAATTTCTCGAGTTACCACGGCACTTTTCTTATGTCAACAGCCGTGCATCGCCGTCGATAACGCGCCATTAAACATTCACAAAGATGCAGAGAGCTCGGGCATAGCCGGGTGCTTGCGAGGTTTTCATAAATTTCGACGGAGCAGACTTCTTAAAAATTTGTACGGGAGCAGGAGAAATCGAGTGGTGGGACGAGTATTTTCCTTTTATAATAGAGAAGTCACGCTACTTTTACTACTCCGCTTTAATGAAAATTTATATTCTCCTTAGGAGTATCGCGCGAGGTGTTACTCTGTCTCTGTCTCTGTCTCTGTCTGTCTGTCTGTCTCTCTCTCTCTCTCTCACACTCTCTCTCACTGTCTTTCTCGACACTTGAGATTTTTCTCGGGGACTTCAATTCTCCATGGTTCGTTTCGAGGTCCCTCCACCCTTTTTCGTCCAGCCGGTCTATCTTCACCATTTCTGTCTACCGTGCGCGGACAATATGCCAAATGCATATTCAATTTCGAAAATCTACTATGTTTTCGACGAAAGAAAACTTTTACAACTGACACGGATTCCCACATAAATTTCAAAACACAGAGCACAGTTACGTTGCATGGGTTCGAGTCACCTTTTGGACACCTCGATTCCTAAAGTTTCTTCATCTTGCTATTGCGTTTCGTTAAAAACGCGGCTATGAGACGGCTAAATTGCTAATAAATCGATTACCACTTGGTTTTATGAATATTTTTGTTGTAACATTTCAAGGATATCTATTATCGAAAGAATAATTAGTATCGTGTTTGAAACAACATTATGAGTTAATTGGTAATTTTGTTTGGAATGGATAAATAGATGAAAAATTATAAGGGGCATTTTTGCCCTAACTATTCTTCCAAATAAACTAAATACTCAATTCATTTCTATCAGTTTGAAATTTTACACACATCCCTTTAATTTTGCATCTCCACTTTCATTTCCCTCCGCTTCAAATATTGCCTGATATTTAATCACTTCTTTTGAATTTTGACTCCTCTTCTATGCCTCAAGATATAGTACCAATCAACTAAATGACAATAAGACGACTCACTCAAACTCATTACAAACCCAATCCTCATTAAGCAAACTCGACCAAACATAGACGCATAGACGAAAAAGCAATTTCACAAAAAGCTCAAGTCCAAAATTAAATTTTACTCTGACGATCAAATAACTCTCTCCCACTTTCAATACTTGTGTGTCGCTCGTGCACACGTACAAACTACACTCGTAGCTCCTGTTTCTCTCTTTAGTCAGCGAACATCGCGTTTTCCCTCCTTGTCTCATTTTCACTCGCGTTTCTCCCTTCTCTCTAATTATATTTCATTGCGCCGTAGGCGACTCTGTCGTCAATTCAAATGAATATTTTTCGAGACAATCGTTCCATTAACGGAGCCGCGGCGCCTAGTTGAATTCGAGTCGACGCTATTTTGTCGAACTTACCCCGCGCTTAACGTCGCGCTCCGTTGCCGGCGTCCCCGCGGACTGCTGGCCGGATTTAATAGGATTTGTCGAGAGAAACAGCGAAGCGGATATCTTTGGACATTTTTGTAGGTAACGCGGCTTGGGAAACGTGGCCGTGAATGCGCGACACTGGTCCTATCAAACCAACCGAGACGTGACGCTTTCTACCCGCTCATGGCATCCTATTCGTTTCGAGTACACGTATTTCGTTCCTTTATGACAGCAAACTGGGAAAACAGTGGTGTTGATGTTCTATAAATTGCTATTAAAGCACGTTGGCTGGGTAGCATAGTTGTTTGAAATGGTGTATTGGTATCGTAGTTTAGAGGCATACAGTGGTTACAAAATTTATTTGCACACTACTACATTTATAATTGTATTCATATATCAATTAATTAGATTCAATTCTAACAAATTTTGTATCATTTAGCATCTAGTGCATACTTCCATGTATTTATATTGCTTATTAATATTTTATGATTCTAATAAAATAATTTTGATCGATACATGTCGGGGAATTTAAATTTGAAAATTAAAAATATTTACGTATCGATACATGTAATTATATATTAAATAATTGAATCGAAAATTATATATTGCATATCAAATTCAGTAGTGACCTGCAAAATTTAATAAATTCATTATACACATAGTGTAAATAGAAATCAGTATCAGTACCGATATGAGTATCTGTTTTCTGCAGTGATACCAGTGCTATCGGCTATCAATGATAATTAATTTTAATCAATAATTTGATCCAGCGATGGTCTTCGCAAGGTCTAAGGTGATCGAGGTTTAATCGATTTAAATAAATCTTGGTCTGCCTATCCTATCTAACTTACGTAATCCGCAGCTAAACCACTTAACTTAACCCAATCTGCTTAAATTTCACTTGTCCTATATCTAATCATTTAACATACACAGCATATCTTAATCATTGAGCAGAAGAATGAATTTATACATAAGATAAAATTTTAATTGTTCACTCTTCAACTGATGAAAATTAACGCTATTTTAATATATAGTCCATTTACTACAGAAGTGATACATCAAACTCCGAAATATTTGTATGAGTTAATCGAAATACATATATTTTATTCGTTGTCTATAATGAACATCTTATATATTTAAGTAGTCATTTCATATAATTAGTTCGCCATCTCAATTTCTAAATATAATCAAGCTAAAAATTCTAATTTCCCTGCCGATTTTCTAATCGATAACAACCAACTCATACATTCTGAATATACATATGAAAATTGGAAATACATTGGAAAATCGTTAATCTATAAGCGAAGGTATAATCAAGATGCAATTGCGCAACCGTACAGACAAAAATATAATAAAAGAATTTGAATTCTCAGGTGGTTTCTCCTATTTTCCATTCTTATTATCCGCCATTATAAAAACTGTGTAAAACAGAATTTTAGAAAATTACTAGATTATAGTGTTCCGTTCATGCAACGGAATTTCCAGCTCATTAGCTTTTTACGCCTCTTTGAGCAAATAAAATCCCACCCTTATATCCTTAAAGCTTCTTAAAAATTCATAATAATCCTCTTCAATGTAGCGACAAAAGAAGCTATTAACTATGCAAACGGTAAGCAGCTAATTACATAAATCCCATTTCGTGATGGTCAAATATATCATCAATATATTTATTATTATCCCCAGTATCGAAATTACCTCCAATATATTATTAACATCGATATTGATATTATCTTTAATATCAACTATGTAACATGGGTCTCGTGATTATCTTGTAATTTCATCAATTCTCCGCATTATTTTCGTGCAAATAAACCATATTCAAAACAAAAATAAGCTATGTTGTTTGATTGATACGCAAAGTATCGAAAATACTGTTGTGCCCCGTAATAGTACCAGAAAATTATGAAAATGCGTTAATTATAGAACGTGTAATAAGCAGAAGTTCGAATCAAGCTATTAGATGCTTCTAGTATTGCGAAAAATATTTAATCTCAAATAGAATATCTTAAAAATGTGTATTCTATAATGATGAATACAAAATGGGTATATTGTATATTTGTTTTAAATATTCTTTTCTGTTTTACGATCTTTTTCGCTCAATTGGGACAAACTTCTTGGTATACGTTCACTTACATCACTCCAAATACATCGACATCCCATTACATATATCATATCCAAAATTCTGAATAGGCATACACTCTTACTTTAATCTCTGCCTATTTTCTCTTGTTTACCATTCACAAAATTCAATCACTAGCTGCATATCCAATAATTCCATTAATTCTTTGTCATTATCTACGATCATAAAGAACTAGTACACAAAAGAATCAAAGAAAACAAACTGCAAAGGATATTCTCTCTCATCGTCCAATCTATCCTCCGAACTTTGGACCAAGTATCGCAATCGAAACAAAGAAACGTATCTCGTGTCTATGTTATTTAAATGAAAATAAGAGAATCGGCTTCGCCGATCAAGAGAATCGGGAATAATTTGGAAGTATCTCCACTCGCCGATATAAATTACCCTAGTCGATTGAACAGTCTTCTTTATGAGAGAACGTTACGAAATCATCCACGAAGTTCTCGAGTTTTCTCCATTCATCCGCAATGATGTCGGATGCTGCTGCATCGAAGTTGCGATCATTCATAAAACATGAGTCTCCATCAGGCGGGCAGTCCATAAATTTTCAAGCAGGAACCGGTACGCCTTCATTTTCTTCGGTAACGCTGAAACATTCCATGCCCAGGACCGGAGTGATCGATAAAAAATAATTACGACCATCCAGCACGCTTGATTTCTGTTCCTCGTCGACATTAAGGATCATTCATCCTTTCTTCGTCAAAGAAGCCAGCGGATAAGTGCATAGTAAACGAATATCTTTTGTTCATTATATGTGGCTCTCTTACTTTGCAAGCATGTCCAATCGCTCTGCTGACAATTAAACACAGCTGTCTTTGATCTTTCGTAATATCGTAACTAGAGAAGGAATCGATGTCGAGCATGTGTGGAAAGAAATAAATACATGAAATTGTTTGAATTAAGTGTCTTGTATAGTTATATGTATTCGGTTCTGTAATTAATTCAGATGTATTATTATTTCATATGTGATTCATTCTTTAATGTGTTCTAATTTTACCTAGGACTTTTGTTGATACTGCTATTAATGCTGCTATTATATTATTGCGTTAACAACTAATTTTATTAAATAATAATATTTCTACTATTTTTATATTGAATAATTCGTACGGTTACATTTGACGTGTAACATGTTTTATAATGGATACAATTAATAATTTTATTTAGGAATTATTCTAATAATATTACAATTGTAAAATTATTGTACAGATTATTAATTGTTTCAGATAATAATATTTTGATTATTCTTTAACCTTCTATAACGTCCTATAAATTAAAGATTACATAGCAATATACCTACATTCTTTTATGTCTTATTTTTTCTTATTATTGTGCTATTACAGTTTATATCATTGTGCTAGTACTAATCAGTTTATCACAATTATTGATCCCTATAACTTTCAAACCAAATAATACAAAATTCTAATCAAGTACAACTTCTATTTTATTATTATCCCAAAATTTGCATTCTAAAAATTTTAGTTTATATTCCTCTGACGAAGAAAGTATAATAAGGTTAAGTTATTAATGTAAAGGGCGCTTCGTGAGTATAGTAAAATTTTAAATTTAACCACAGTCTCAAAGCACCGTCGTTATCCTACTGTTTCTTTTATGTAGTAAGATTGCCGTACTACAAGTGGACATATGTGAAAAACGGGATTTAAATTTCACCATGCAGGTACGCTCCACTATTCCACAAGAACACACATTTTACAAAGTCACTGTAGAAGCGAAGTTCCTTCCAACAAGAAATTCTAAAATGTTTAGCCTGAACGGACAAACCTGTGAAGGAAGCCTGCATTTTTAAATTTCAGATTTTACAAAGATATCTTGAAATACCTTTGATTTGACGTTCTTATCGTTATTATGAATTTAAATGCAACTACAGTGACTTCTAAGCAATTAAAGTTTCTCACATTCATTGCACTGATGCTTTCAAATAAACTAAAATTTTTATATTTATTTAACAATTTTTAAGAGGTAATTTTTTAAATATCCTGAATGTAATCTTGAAAGTCTTTTAGAAAGTTACTTCCAGCTATATATATCAAATAAATGTTCTTTCATATTCATATGTCTAGTATCATTCTGTGAAAATCTCGTTGAAAAACTTCGACTCTCATTTATTAATATCAATTGAGAATGAGAAACATCGAATTCCTACTAAATCACTCGTTGAAATATTAAACAAATAAATAAATGAAGAAAATACTTCAATCGTGACATAAACGAACCTTCCAAACCATATGAAACTGTAAATTCTCATTGATCGTTTCCATTAATCAAATACATTAATTAACTAGTGTTCCATACATAGTAATAATTTGTTGTCCGCCATATTAAACGAGCAAAATTCCAATTCTGACGATTTGTAATAAATAACTTAACTCCCAAACTTATATCGATATTCCCCAAAGATGTTTCCAGCTTAATTGGCAGACTGTGACCTGGCAGCATGAAAACTTCTTAATCCAGGAGCTTTCTCAGGGTATCAGGCGTGTTACAGCGAGAAGCCAAAGAGAATACATTTTTCCGCTAGTTTCTTGGTTCCTTGATGGAACGTCAAGCCGCGATTCTTATTCCTTACCGGAAGTCAGCCGGATTTATCGCACGTAAAGCGCAAAGTGCACGAAGCTGGTTCGATCTTGGCTTTCCCTTTACCGGCTGAACTGTCGTTGGCCGACTCGCGAAACAAACGTCTCGTACATCAAGGATCTCCTTGCCCCAAGCACTCCTACCACAGAAATCCGTTTCCCTTCCGTATTTGCACGACTCTTGTACTCACCTAGCTGAACCCCCGCCACCCAAGGTCCCTGTGATTCTTTCCTTTCTCTCTTTCTACTACACTTTGTCCGCTGATCTCTATCTACCGTTCTTTTTTCATCTGAAGCGTTTCGTGCGCCGTTCCTCTCTCTCTCTCTCTCTCTCCCTCTCTCTCTCTCTCCTGTCTTCTGCTGCTCTCTACGAGGGAAACACAGGTTCTCGAGAGCAGAAAGTTTTATTATTGCCCGGCGGGTATCGCTGCCAGATACTAGGCACAAAAAGCCTCTTACGTATGTATGTCGTCATTTATAATTATTAGGACACTGGGAGAAAAAATTTCATTAAAATTAACACAATTCTCATATGAATTCATTACAGTTTACTATTGCTAACGAAGTCGAATAATTTTCATTAAGAATCGAATAATTTCCAGGCCAAATAGTTTCTCACGTCTGGATTTATCGTTTTGATTAACAATTACTGAGATATTTAGAAAAAAACAAGGTACATCTGATATATTGTTAGGAAATTATTAAACTTCGTTTGGAACATTAGATTCTAAAGAAATCATAGATATATGGCCAATATCATAATTAAATCTCACTAATTACGCAAAAGTATGCTAAAGTTAAATGCTTCCTATATCTACGTTTTAATCAATTTTTATATTACTAGGTATTCTGTTATATTCCTTCTATTATAATTTGTTGTGTTTTATGTTTTGTTACTTGATGACACGTAGTAAATGGCTCCATAAGTTAGATTTAATCTTCGGGTTGTTTAATTCATAATTAATTTCTTCCAGGAATTCTAAATCGAAGTATTATAATAATATGAGCCGCTCAGGAGCGAAATTGATAAATTTTATAAATTGAAAAATACAGAAATGCGATGGTGTTGCAAGCGCTGTTCTTTAAGTTTACCTTAGAATCTTCTATTATCTATGTCATCTTCTATCGATGAATATATTT
Organism: Bombus vosnesenskii; assembly: GCF_011952255.1. Taxonomy (NCBI): domain Eukaryota; kingdom Metazoa; phylum Arthropoda; class Insecta; order Hymenoptera; family Apidae; genus Bombus; species Bombus vosnesenskii. The sequence goes on from NW_022882923.1 coordinate 3,184,299, forward strand.
ATCGAACTAAGTCACCCGTTCGTTTAGAATTGAACATTAATCTCATACTTATGCAACAAAACTAAGAAGCGAATAAAAAGTGGACTCGATCAATTTGAACATACAATTCTTAATCTATTACTTTTTTTCCAAAAGCCTTGTAAATTATATTATTTCACAATAAATTGAAAAATATAATCGATTAATTGTTTCCCTAATAATCCAGATCAAGTATTATATTCTGTACAAGGGCAGTAAGTATTTGAATACTTATGAATAAGCGTTAGTGTCAAAGGGACAAGCCATGATTTCGTTAATACACTTAAACTTTAAACCAACGACAATCTGATTTGAATACTGCGCTTTTCATGCGGCTACGATCGCTTTGATAAGCATAAGCGACGTGAGGATTCCAGCTAATTCGAGAAACTCGTCCCTAAGCGTGAGGTGCGTCGCGAGAATTAATTGCTCGACGGGGACTTTAAATTTTATTAGTTCGAGAATTGAGCAGGGAAGATTTTACTAGGAGATTAAACGATTTAGTGTCATAAGTAGAGGAATCGGTAGAATTAGATTATTACTGAATTTTTAATTCTCTTCTCTATCTCCAACCAATCACTGTATATTTAGTAGATCCACATATTTTATATCATAGTGCAAAATAGTAAAAATTTGGAAACAATCAGAGTTACGTTGCACTTTGACAGTATAATAAAATGCCGAAGAATTCAGGATGAACGATATTGTTAAGATTCTGATTACTATCTTCTTCTCTCTACTTCCTTAATTTCTAACAAGCTACTAAATAATATACATTATAATGTTTCATATCGTAATGAATAGATTAGATAAAATTATGAAAATAACTGCTTTGTTCGGCGGTTTCTTCAACTTTCCAAGTCACTTTATCAAAACGTACAAAGGCATAAATAAAAAAAGCAAAAGCATCATAGTTCCGAAATTTATTTAAATATATAAGATATACAAAACCCATACATAGTATACTGCTTTTCCATATTTGAATTATTTTTTCAATATACATATACTATATATTTCTAACTACAGTTATTTAAGGAATAAAGTCTTTATGTGTATCAGAAATCTAGTGACATTGATGACGTCCTTAAACAATACGTGAACACACTATATATGTATATTAGTATCACTCTTTGACTCTAACAATAGCTAATTTGCCTTACTTCTTTTGTATTTAAAAATTAATCTTCCTTACATCATTTCATATCAATAGATACAGAAATCAGCAAAATCTGCTATATTGCACGATAACCTAAGCTACAGGAATAACAGGGTTAAAGATCAATATCTACAGAATCATCGAAACGTTGTGAGACTTTTTAAGCTCCTGGATAGAAATCTCAGGGAGTAATAGCAAAATACAGCATATCAGGGTCGTAAATATACGCGGCATGGCGCGGTCGCGAAACGACGATCGGCGGAGAATTATTAAGCAATGTATGAAAATATTCAACAGCTGCTGCTTACGGTGAAATGGAAATCGCATGGATTTCTCAAGGTGGAAAGCGGCTCTAGCTATCCTCGTCGGTAATATACAAACCTGAGTCTGCGGCGAATAATGGGGCAAACCGTGGATACGGGACAGGGTGGAGTAGACTGCGAAAGGGGGAGGAGGGTAGAAGATAAATAAGCCGCGTTGAAATAAAGCCGAGGCTGGCTGCAATCTGACCGAAAGGTAAAGGGCCAAAGGGAAGTGGTGGTGTAATAAGGTGCATCGTGCAAGCAGAATAAAAAGATCATCAATTATCGCGCAAACTCGTGAAGGGTGGCCGCATGTTTTAGCCCGCGCAGCCCAGCCTGCGCGGAATATTATTCAGAGCATTAGGCGTGCTCTCGACCGCGAAGAATTTCCATAAACCCGCTATCTGGCATCTAAGACAGCGTAGACTCGCCTCTTCGTCTTTCTATTAACACTCTTTCCCCTTCTGCCTACGCAACTTTCACCTGTACGTTTCTCTATCGTCGAAAAAAAGAAAAAGCAGATTTTTCCTGTCCTCTTTAATTTATTTTTCTATAGTAGTAACATAGAAACTCGTATGTTTGTTAATGAATTGCTTCGAATAGCTTCTACAGGTTTCTTAAGCGTTTAGTTTCTTCTCTATAAGTTTCGAGTAATTTTCGTGCAGATCGCGATGGATAATAGCGAATCTATACTGCATAACGAATGGGACAGATAGAGTTGAATATCACGACTAAGACTCCAAATTTGTTACTTACTTTTCGTGAATATACGAAATTCAACACTGAAAAACAGAAATTCCTTTCATTAACGAATTTTAAATGCTTCATTAATTAAATATCTCGTTATTTGATAGAAATTCATAATAAAAATACTACGAACTTTTTGAAAAACCTGTCGCACATAAAGTTACGTTCGACCAAAGTTTGGATAATAGCGGTTCATCTGTAACTTCGTATATTAAAAGCTGAAAGGTAGTTGATATAAATGAAGCGCGGATAAACCAGTTTCTATCGCATTTTTTCCTTTTTTACTACTTGTCAGTTTTCCTCTTCTACGTCGTTAGTAAAGAAAGGAAAAGATTGAACGTAAGTTTACAGACACACAGCTTAAGATCGCCTTTAACACGAGTGTCATCTATGTTGGTTTCCGGTCCGCTTCCTTTTGAATACGCACTTACACGAATGTGTTTACCAGCGATGCACTGGGAATCACGTAATACGTGTGCGCTTTTATAGGCAAGCCGTAACCGCTTTCAGGGCTTGCGAACCATGGTCAAACGTGCTTCACAGTGACGTTATTTAAACAGGATGTTGTGGGTAACAGGTGGTACAATTACGAAACTGATGTAACGAGAAGAAATCAGAAATTGGAATAAAATATATTTTGCAGAGGAATATGAGTCTGAACTCAGCAATTACGTTTGATTAATAAAATTCGTTCGATTAATTACGTTTGAGATAGGATGTACGAAAATCATAAATATTAATCTAGCATAGTGAAGGGAGAATAAAAACAGTTAAGTAAGGCTAATAATTCGTAATGATTAAGCTGTGGATTTGTATGCATTTATGATAATTATAAATATTTGAAGACATTCGCGAATGAAAATATATAAATGCAAGCTATATGTATAGAATGTCAAAATTAAAATACATATTACAATAATTAGAAGGTCAAGTACACTTTTATTCAAATTCTTCTTCTTATCGACGTATACAGAATTATTAATTTGCATAAACAATCACAGTTTAATCATAGTAAAACTTTTTATAGTTCTTCGCGAATATTCTTATGGATTGAACAAGAATAAAAACAAATTTTAGTAAGTTAGAAAGTATTAATGAAAATAATTCAATAATGGATACTAAATATAAAAATAAAAAAGGGACGTTCATTAGAATATATAGGCTAATTGATACTTTAATAAGTAAGTAGATTAACAGTTGCGTCTTAACTTTGCAATTCAGCTTCTATTTTTCCTATAGCGATAACAGGGCGCGTTAATTAACTACCTCTGTGCTTTATACGCAAACTCTTGTTTCTGGCGCTTTTTCAACCCTCATAGAAGGGCAAATAAAGAGAAGGGTTCTTAAACCACCTTTTTTTGCAAAGAAAGCATTATAAACCGACTGCGGAAGCTGCCACGTGCTCTTCAAAAATCGATGCTTCCTTCGCTGTTACATAGTGATCTAGGATAATTTTAAATAACTGAAATATTCTCAAATCTCAGAACATGGTCAAAGCTTCAGTAACATTCATCTCGAAATAACCACAAATTCTGCACAAAATATTCTGGTCACAGTAATTAATTGAATATAATCGTGAGGCTTTGTCAGCTTTGCAGCTGTTTTCGGAAAATCTGTCGATAATCGTTCCAGCTACGTGACCCGTTTGCGCGCGGCCACGCGTCTCTCCGGTGACAATGTGTCTCCATGTTCGGCCAGAACGGTTTGCACGTTGACAGCCTGTTATCCATAAGCATGTTGGCCTAACAGGCGAAGTAATTTCGTTTCGCACGGTTCGTATCGTCCCGCGACTAGACCGCTAATACCGTCAGCCGGCTGGTTATATTTTTAAGCAACTCGAATCTAAACCTGTTAAGCTGAAACCTCGCTTAATCGCTGTCCGATTTTCAGTTAGCCACGTCGAAAGAGGATAAAGGTAACGCGACATAGACAGCTCGATCATTCCATGATACGTATAATATATAATTTGACGGTTTCATCTTCATCGTGGTCACTCTTTGAAGTGTGATTTAATATATTTGATTTTTGAAGAGATATTTTCCAATGAAGCTCTCTTTGTATCAAATTCTATATTTTATTTTTATAGTATCAAATTATCTTTGTAGCCATTGTAAATGACAGAAAAATGAAAAATGATACTTTTTTTTAAAGGAAGGGATAAATTCTATACTGAGCAAGATGAAAGAAAATTGTAAATGCTAAAATAATATTCGCATAATATTTTATAATTCTTTAATCTGCTTCTATAGGTAAACAATATGTACATCGTTTATCATCTCACTTTCTCATTTAGTCTTTTTTTTCGTAACACCTGCTATATATTTCAATTTGTAAAAATTAGAATTTCCTTTGTTACGTCTCGAATTAGATTTTAAAACGATATAGTCTAGACAGTTTTAATTTGGACTGAATAAATAATTCAATATTTCATCTTAGAGTTTGATTCATTTCTATATTTTAATAGCTAATACTGTTCCAAGGAATAAAATATCCAAATTTAGTATCTTTCTGAATGACTTGAAATTTCTCAAAGTAATAATGAATAAATTACCTGTAAAGCCTCCTTGTTCTAAAGGCAGGAACGAATGGACGAGAGTAGTCGTGAAGCTACGACGAAGAACGAAACACAAAAGAATAATAACGATTTAATGGTGGTGAAACAGAAATTCAACGTTTATTTTCTCCAATCGATATATTAAACTTTCATTTTCCTTGTCGCCAACTACAAATCATAAGTTCCAAACTCGTACATAGACATCCAGGATGGAATTTATTACACATACTTACATGCAAACACGCACGATGGAACCTGGGGTATCTAGGATGCTTCGCGAATTTCGTTTCGGCCGAGCCGCTTAAGCGGTCCTCGAAAATTCAATGGCCCTCCTTCATTGCTCTGCTCGATATTCGCTTTGGAAGAACATTACATCACCATCTTCGATGGAACAAAGAAGAAGGGAAATGCAAATTTCGGGATCGAACACCTTAACCGACTCCCATTTGGCAATATGTTGGTATGCTAGGGATAGAGACGAGACGAGGGTAGGGGTTAGACAATTTATCCCTGGGGTATCCGGAGCAAGAGTTGCGATTCCGGACGAGAGATCGAAGGTCTTCGCCTTTCTCCGTTGCCCGATATTTTCGCAAACGAGGCGAAAAGGGATGTGCCACGAGCCATCGGCTGATATACTATGCAACGTTATTTCGGCTAAGGGTCGAACGCAACATTCAAATATGTATTTTAACGCGTCGACCCTCGGCAACGGTATAATCCGTTTACTTTATGAATTCTGCACGTGAAATCCTTCGTAACGCGTATACTCATCCGCCGCCACTGAAATTGAATTGTAGATCTAAGCGCGCATAAGCGACTTTCGGATAGAGTGAGCGAATTGCGGGGCAGTAGAGTGTTTTGTGGAAAAAATTTTGGTAATGGAGAAGAGGAGTGTCTGTGACAGCGTTATTTAATGGGTTGACGTACTTGATTCGTTTAACACGTTGACTACTCGTTGCTTAGTTCAGCGTGGTATACTGTAAATTTAACTTCTCGGAAGCCATGCTCATCAGCTTTTTGTAAGCGCTAATTTCATGACCGAGATACGTACGTAATTAATATCCAGTTTCAAAGAAATAAATGACTTCTTATTCGCGTAAATTCGTCTAACTTTACCATTTAAACGAATCTTTAAATTTTCTTCGACGTTTTTTATTATTATAAGTAGTATATCGTTATAGTATATTGTTTTGAAAATAGAAGCATTTTTTAATATTATATTCCACTTTCACACTAATCAGTGCAATCTAATTTATATTGAAAATTGATTGGTTAAAAAATATTCCAGCTTCAACTCCGCAAAATTTAGAGTTTGTAAGCAAATATTATTTTGCAAAATGAAACATATTCTACGTACCAAATTGAAAAAGAGGAAAGATTTTTGCTCTTTTTTTAACGATGATATGATTGAAATCAATTTGAAAAGTATTCCATTTAAATTTATTTTTTCATTTCCCTGTAAAGCAAAAATATATTAAAGCAAATCTCGCATACAGTAAACGATCTTAGAAACTCTAATTGAACTCTATTTTCTATAAGAATTAATAACTATGAAGCTTTCATCAAAAAAAGAAACTATATCAATTTAAACTGGTATTGTTTTTAGTTTTCCTATTAGCCATAGGTAATATTACAACGAATACTTCGCGTGCAAACTTTTCACTTGTATTACTGATACAAAAAAATTTTTCCTCCTGTGTTATAATGACACAATTACTTCATGCGTTATGGCGTGATAAAAAAATTAAAAAAAAAAGTATTGAAAATTCCACTTAATATCTCAGTAAGGAAATTAATTAATAAAAATCTAATTGCTTTACTCTATTATCTTCAAAATTACACAATTTTTCATGTAACACGTAATTTTCGAGTAATTTAAAACTATCGAGCAAAAATCATCAAATTAACTCACTGTATTTTTAAAAGCAAAATAAATATTATTACAATAATAGTAAAAGTAATAGTAATAGTAAAAGATGCCACGATTTTTAAAAGAAAATCTGACATACGCCGCACTTTTAATTTAGAATCACATCTAATTAAAGCCAAAATCTAGTGGAATAAAATAAATCTAAAAGGCTGACTTCAATCAAATGAAGCCAAAAAAAGATTCATCCAACAAATCAAACTCAGATTGGACAGCGAAAAACACAATCGCTGCGCGCGTGTAACAAAAATTTTCCATCAATTCGAACGTTAATTGAATTTCATAGTTCTCTGTAAAAAAAGGCAAATAGGAAGGTAGAGAGTGGAAATACAGAAGTAGTACAATTGTGTTAAAGATATTACTGGGGAAAAAATAATGGAAAGTCGTACGGTGGATCTTGCCAATGTTCCTCCACTTTAATTACTACAACCTCGTCTAAATATCAATTTGCCCGGAGGCGGATCACGCAGAAGAACAGGCTCGCGAGAGAAAACTATAGAAACACGCGGCAAAGGCCGTCAGTGTAAAATTAAATTAGCGAGCCTTCGGCAAACTGTGGAAACAGTGTTCGAGGTAAGAATAACAACTCGTGAAAGGCTTTTCACTGGTGCACTTTACATCGACCCTGTGTGAACTACGTATACCTATAGCAATATGGATCCCGCTTCCGGATCTCTCGTATATCAGCTTTGCGATAATACGATCAAAGGATAACTGGGCGAAACATGTTGGTTCAAGAGACACCCCACTCCTGATGCAAAGAGCGCGGTATTAAAATCAAGATTACCTTTCTATTATATTCTCTTTCCCTCTTCCTTTCTTCCTTCTTTCCTTTCCTTCATTTCGTTCCTTTCTCTCGCTTTGTTCAGATAACCGTTTCCTTTGAGGGCAATTGTTTTGAAGAACAAATTAACACAGAAATGAGGTATTACGGTCGTAAGGTAATTAAGTCATTTTATGTAATATTTAATACTAACAAATATTTTTTCAAGGATCATTTTCCTGATGTTAATAGCGTGCAAAAGTTTCCACACAGATTTTGCATATTATATTCTAAAAATGATACCTGCACAAATTTTAACCAATATTAAATACAAAAGCATGATATATATAATATAAGGTAAAAAATTATTGCACATTGCACATTATTGTATAATTAAAAGACGATTTGTTTTACTTGCAATTTGCACGAATGTGAATTTAGAGGCTAATTCGAAGCGACATACTTGAATTTTTGGCATTTGAAATTGTTAGATACTTCTGCGTTTAAATTTTACATGAATGCATAAATATTCGCAGTACTCAAACGCTCAAAATACGGAATGTATATAATATACAAAAATATACAAAGTATCCAAAGTAAAGTTTCTATAAAAATCCACAGTCCACTAATAATTCAATATATATATAATGTGTGTATATAATATAGTGTGTGTAATGCCTGAAAACGAGAACTTGACATTTTTATTCCTGTCCTAATTATAAAAACTTACCATTTTCTATTTGAAAATTTCTGTCAAATTGCCAATGGCGACCGCGTTAATTCAACGGCCAAAAATTAATCCAACTTTGTTAATATAACGTCGATACGTGTACAGGCGCCTCCATTCCTATATCATCGGTAGACTCACGTGGCAAAGTCAAACAAGCCGGTAGTTGAACGTCAATAGCCATGATCCGCTTCATTTCCTTGAGGAAATAATCGGCGAGAATGAGTGAAGGGTTTAATTGAGATTCAAGGATGGCCACGTATTTGCTATCGAGCACTTTAATGTTGCAAGGATCGTTTGTTTACGAGGTCTTCTATCGGTGGAGGAGGGCTGGCTTTGTTATCACAGCTTCTTTCGTTCCATAACCGTCCAAAGGGATTCGCAGCGATGATGTACGAGCTGGCTTATGGAGAAAAGCCCTTTTTTCCCCTCGTTACTTGAAAGTGCTCCGCCAACTTCCATAATAATTCTTTCCCAAATATCGTTATTGTAGCGAGCTAACGTTGCTTCTTGGATGTCGATCTCCGCAACTTCACGAGCTTCAGAAATGAAATGAAATATGCAAGGAAATGAAAACAGAAAAATGTTTGTATGAGAAATCTCTGTTTATCCATTTGTCTGCTTTCTGTTTCTACATCTTATTACTTTCATTGGGTTTCATTGAGCTTGATATATTTATCATTAGACTGAACGTCTATGCACATTTGTGTTTCTATGAACACGAGTAAAGAAATGGAAGCTAAACCATTATGTTTTATTTATTATTTTACTATTACATGTATTTTTGTATATTATTGCAATTATGAGGAATGGTACATTTTGAATGTTTTATATCTTTTTGTGTCTCAGTTTCTTATAAGTGTGTATAAGTCTGTAGATTAGTGGTTATCATCGTCCGAAATAGAACAGTGTGTGTAAGTACACTAAATATGATAATAATTGAAGTGTTAAGATGAAAATTAATGAGTATGTGTATGCATGTAACCATGTTTCTATCCCAAGTAAGGTCAAAATTTAATTTACTAAAAGCATCTATATGTTAGTAATTATGAAAGAAAAACTATTCCACTTTCTTCATTTAAACATTTCATTTATTGTAATTTATCTATGAATTCATGAAAAGTACGTAAAGTACCTACGTAGTTTGATTACCATAGTAAATCCAAGCATCGATCATCAGAACGTGCAATAGAAATGAAATCGTCTTATACTGAAATTCTAAAATCTAAAGTTAAGACTAATAATGGTGGTTGTAACAATTTTCAATTACTACGAAGTTAAATGAATACTGCAGAAAAGTTTCGCGGTTTAATTTATGTATGAGCTTCGCAGGAAGTGCTGAACTTCATTCGCGATCAATCGCTGCTTCTGGAGTGAAGCTTGCCCGTGTCTGACCTCTGCAGGGTATTGTCTGAATCTACTGATCATAGTTCTACGGATAATTCGTATATATGAATTTGTGAACTTTTGCTAGAATTGTCGAATTTTTATTAGTACCATCGTATGGTATCCTTCCCTATAAATAACAACTAACAAATTTTTAAATAAATTTAGATACTATCAAGTATCTCCGATCAAATTAAATAATTTCCATACGAAAGATCTTGTTCTATTTTTAATAGTTGAAATGAATGAAAATACGAGTCATACTAACTGAAGATTCCTTTCGCTCAGTTACTCATATTTAGCTTTATCATGTTCTATGATATGTTTTATTTTGAATATAATTCCTATGTTCACCATAGTCGGTATTTCAGAATTTACGACACGAGGTCTCATAAGATATTAGATATAGTTCTTATCTTATCTGTGATAGTAACAGTATTGACACAGGACATGATAAACGTGATATTAAATGAAACTTAGTACCTCACGGTCTGAAATACTAAGTTCGAGACAAATCAGAGTGTTTCTTACGCTCTCTAGAATTTACAACGTCGTGTTGATTGTAATTAGTCCGTATCAACGTGTTCCGTTTATTTAAACAAAAATTTAGTTAGCTCGATTAAATAAGCTTCTGATAATTAAATTCACTTATTTGAACTTGAACTACTATTACAAGAAACGAGAAATCGTAATTACTAAGAAGAATCAGTGTGATCTTACATGAACTTATATGAATTTGTATTGCGTCACGTTCAAATAAAAGAGATCTTATCGTATATTAGATATAAATCACAGATATTCAATAATTATCAGTTATTAAATAAAATAACGTAAGTAATTAAATTATTAATTGAAATAAAACAGTACTTTAATATAATTTTATACTAGAAAGTAAATCAGAGTTGTGTGTGTGAAAATATATTAATATATTTAATTAAATATGTAAATATAATTAATTGTTGAACCACGGTATATGCTTAGAATTAACTTGTAAAAACATTTAATCTAATTTGAATTTAATTTGTAAAAACAATAAAAAATTATAATAATGATTATTGTAATAAATTGTTTATGGCGTCCGTTTGTAATAAAAATTAAAAAATTCTTTAATTTGATTGTGTTATAATGGAAAATTATTCTCCATAGCATCGGTAAAGATCGTTACGATTCGAAGATCGTAACCTTATGAAGAGTGACATTGAACATATAAGGAACACACAAGGCGCCCACGGGCTCAGTTGTGCGTGAACTCTCATACAATGAAGATCAAAGGTAAGAGTTTACTTGCTTGGTAACGGTTTATTTATTAATATTTAACAATTAAATTATTGATCCATAACATTTGCGCTACCAATTTATAACTCTTAAGTCATCGATTCATAACAATTAAACTATTAATTCATAACATTCAAGTCATTAATTTATAACGCCTAAACTAATAATTTATAACAATTAAATCATCAATTTATAACATCTAAACTATTAATTTATAACATTTAAGTCATTAATTTATAACAATGAAGCGATTAATTTGTGTCAATTAAACTATTAATATATAATAATTGGGCCACTAATTTATAAGAATTAAATTATTAATTTATAACATTTAAACTCTTAATTTATGACATTTAAGCTATTGATTTATAACAATTAAACCATTAATTTATAACAATTAGCCGTTAATTTAAAACATTTAAGTTATTAGTTTATAACAGTTGAGCTATTAATTTATAGCATTTGAAAATCGGTTTTTATGACATCAGCAATAACAAGAACTGTTAACTTTTGTTTGATCTTGTTGAGGATATATCACCTTGCATAATATACGCAGCATCGAACTCGCGTGCGAGGTAATATAAACTGGAAATATCATACAGTTCGGATCGAAAAAAGATATACCGTCAAATACAAAACATTTATGCTATTAATTTAAAGCAATTCTATTGTTAATTTATAACAACATACCATTAATTTAAAACAGCTGTATCATTGATTTCGAACAGTTACACCAGTAATATATAAGAATTAAAATAATGATATTCTTAATTAAGAACAATATACTACTAATTAAAAATTATTATGTTCTTTATTTGTAACAAATTTCATCAAAAGCAATTGCGCCATCTGTTTCTGATAATGAAATTAATGATTTATTCCTTTTTATATAATTTTACAATAAATCTAAAATGTAATCATATCAAGGCCAACAAGATCTCCTCATCCAATCATCCGTGCCTACGGTTGGTAAGTAGTATGATTTAGTTTCTTTGATGGTAAATTCAATGTTCGAATATGATTATTTCAGTTCACATATTAGCTTTCCTCCTCCAATAAATAAATGCAAACTTTTAATGTATCTTTATTCTAAGATATTTGACAAATATCTCTAGCCTCGTATAAATCTAACAGACTCATTTCACAATTTTATTTTTGTCTTCCTGAATTTTAAATTATTGTCACAACTTATATAGTATTCTCCATTATTTCTCATCATAGATAAAATTCTCATCATAGATAAAATTATTTAAAAATCAAGTATGACACTGTTAAGTATCCTTAGCAATTTCCGATCTGCTTTACCTTATTCTCCCACGGGAATTCCCTTGAGGGAATAGGATACAGAATACAAATTGGATAGTAGTTTATAATTAATAATAAGATATAGTATTGCAAATGAAGAATACACATTTTCCAAATAGATAATACGCACACTATATTTTGATAATAATTTTCACTCTCTTGCGCACACGGGTAGAATACTACGAGTCGTCTAAATACATTCAGATTCTAATTAATTAATTTCAATACTCACTTCTTCTTTATCTTCTTCTCTACTTCTTTATCATTAAATAGTTTTATATCTTCTGTTTGAGATAACATAAAGAATTGTAAAATTAAACTAAATTACAACCATGTTTAAGGATGTATCCAATTCTTTCACCATAATTATGCACTGACTTAAAACAAACAATTATATATCTGCAACTAATTATTTTCCTAAATAAATGACTAAATAGTTAGAATAATTGAATAATGCCATTTATTTTTGGTATGGTATATTTTAAGATTCATTCGAGTCCTACGAAAATAAAAATTCCTCTTTAATCTCTGTATTTGTTCAAAACTTTGAGGAAGCATTACGTGAAAGTGCAGAACTCAGTATCATAATAATATTACTATTTGATACTATATTTCTCTGTGACACAGAAAAGTTATCAACTTACATGCAATTATGAAAATAATTTACCACGAAATTTACCCTCAAAATATGACACCTTTCCTTATTATAGTTCTCCCATTTGCAATACCAACAAACAACGAAACTAAATATTTTAACATTTTTCCAACGATAAAATTCGAAAATTTCGTGCACCATTTATAGATTTAAAAAAGTTGCAAAAATACTCTTCAAAGCGTTCGAAAGATGATTCTTCGTATTTATCGTACAAATAACTCAAAACTAACATAAACCGTGAGATATACATAATTCAAAGACATGGATTGTACGATTGTCTAACATTTATTGCCCAAGTACACGATAGAATACATTTTATTTACACGGGATGGAGGATGGAGAGGAAAAGTGGCAATGTGATCACAAATGCAAAAACTAACACGACATCGTCTTACAGCTTAACATATTTACATGTCCCTGAGGCTTAGTCTACACGTTATCGTACACACGCTATTATTTTACAATATACCACGTATAATTCTATGCGTTGAAAGCAACGATCCATATCGCGTACAGATCACGTTAGCTCTCACACATTCTATTATATATTACATACAACGAGAAATCGTTGAAAGCTGGGCTAGAAAGAACGATGTGATAATGCACAGTTTCGTCGTTTCTTTCATTATCCTTGATTTATTACTTTTTTGTTTAAGGCCGAAAGATGATCGCCAAACACGCGTTCAAGAAGCAACGTCAACGTTAAGAGTATGTGTACAGGCGGATTATGAGTTCAATTCGCTCTACTTGCACTGATTTACCATCATTCGAACGTCGACTCGAGGAATGGAAGGAATGCACGATGCACTGGTCGAGGTACGTTAAAATATTATTCGGATTATCGATGTGTATTGCTTTACCGAGCAAAGATCAAGTTACTTGAATTTAAAATGTAACAGGGAAAAACAAAAAATTTTGTAAGATATTTTCTAATGTGGATTGGCTTTTACATTCATGAAAAATTGAAATCTTAACAATATATATAAAATATCTAAAATAAAGTTATATTATTTATACTCTGAGACAAATTTCTGTTTGTTATTTTTTTCAATGTTGTTCATAAAAATATGAATTTGTATAAAGCAATCTGTAGTCTAACAATCACAAGTGCCACTTCTCCGATTCCAAAATCCAAGATAAATCTGGATTTTAACCTTTTTGTAACAATTCCCTCTGAACTGAGAAGATTTCTTTCCTATACACATATATTACGAGTAGTTTCTGATAATACAAAAAGTATGCACATGAACATTTAAAAACTTCGTATAATTAATTACGATATGTAATTTTAGTATAAATAGGAGAAATGAAAATGGGTATACAGATACAATTTTTCTTGAAATATCTCCAGGTTGATAGAAGGGAATGAGTTAATAAAAAGCTCTGACGATTTGATGTAACAATAACATATACATATATTTATGTGTTTTTGTTTCTATTGTTTCTTAAATTAAATTTTCTTAATTTAAGCTTTTTCTAGTAAATATTTTCAGAAATAATCTATTGTTAATTAAAAATTTATATTTTTATAGACAAAATTTAATTGACATAATTTTTGAATTTTTTTGTAATTCCTAAATCACAATTCATAACATTCTAATTTTACAATATAATAAAATAGCAACTCTGGTTATGATTGAGATTTCTGTCGTCATAAATAATTAGATCAATTAAAGGAAGAATAATCGTGTACCAGCCTTCTTTTAGTTTATATGCTCGAACATATACATTGGAAACTCCATTTTTGCTCGGGTAAGCAGTACGTGCCTATGGTACATTAATCGATATTGTATCAGTATCGTACTATTTTGGATAATCGTATCGTTAACTATTGGGTACAGTACTTGTGAACGCATTCATGGAACGATGAAGCTGTTGGAAGGGAGTGAGGTCACAGTTTCTCTCATAAACTCATTTGCATTTGTACCCATTACGAAAATGTAAGTGTAGGAATGTAGAGAACAAACAGTGTTTCTGAACTAGCTGGTCGAGTTTTGGAATTGTGTTTGTTGCTTATCTTTGAAGTGGACAAACTTATCGCATGTATGTAACCATAGAAAGCCTTCGCTACATGAAACGATTAATTTTAGAGCACGATAAAACTATGTTTTTATGGTTATTGCATAATACTTATTCTTGCAAAATTATGTTAGAAATTACTCAAAAATTGTACTAAATATTTGAAAAATCTTTCATTCTTCGCGTGAAGGAAACATAAATAATTATAATTTCAATAGATACTCATTGTAAATATTTATAACAGCTGAAAACAATATTGATTATTACTGAATTATTAAAATTTATACCGCAAGTTTTAAATAAAATGCGAAATATTGAATCTTATTAATGTAAGTGGAATAAACCTTCCTAAATCAGCCATCTACTTCAGAACCACTTTATCATCATCACTCTGTTGCATGAATAAAATTTGATGTTTGAACTATGTCTGCTCTGATAACTAACAACTTATACCATGACACATGATATACATTTCTTTTTGAACATTAATAACATCTTTATAAAAATTTCAACAATGTGTTGTGTTCAATACTTTTATGTTGTTTATGATGGAATCAGAATCAGTCAAACAGTATGCAATACTTGAAATAAATCTCTAACATAATTTAAAGCAATATAATTAAATAATTATAGTATTTATTCTTCGAGTTCTCCGTATGTACATACTAATTTAAAATGAAATTTTATAAAAGAAATCAAGCTTTATAAGGAAAGAAGGAATTAAATAAATAAATTATTTAAATAATCTTAAATATTTTACATTCTTAAATATTTTGTTTTGCTTAAAAATATGGCATGAACGACACTAATGCGATACTATAATGCGACCAGAATATGGTTTTACGAATTTAGGAATGAATTTTACACTGTTGCGTGTTACAAATAATAGGCTTCGTTTATAATATAATCGAAAAAATTATTGTCGTAAAGCAAAGGCATGTCGCTACGTCACGAAACTGATATTTACATATACATATGTAGGTTAGGTACAAGCGTTACATATTCGCGAGAAACTACTCGCTTCGTGTCGGCGTTTTTTACAATGGAAACTTACAAAACGTTCGAAATATAAATTACATAAATACTTCGATCTTAAAATTAATAAATGCTATAATAAGGGTACGAACAACTTTATAAACAATTTTACATGTATAAAAATCTATCAAAAGTAAATACAGGCGAAGACTTCATAAAAGCTTTTCTCCTTAAGATTTTGTATCACATAATATTTTTAAGCATTATTATAAATTATAATAGAACGTAGGAAAATATAATATGTTGAGTCCAATCGATTTAGGTATTTCAGAACAAATAACAGTATACGTAAATTAGAAATTTTGAAAATATCCTCTCGAAGTTTTTGAACCAAGAATCGAATCTGTACGAAAACTTTGTCTTCAACACTTTCTTTTATTCTAACAAAATTTACAACGTTTCATCGATACATGTTTATTCAACCGAAATAAAATGTATACTCAGACTGTTACTAAATTCTGATAGAACATGGAAGAAGAAACAGAGCAAGCTCCGTTGTTTTAAACAAACGCGCAGTTTTGTTGAGTAATTTGTCCGCCGGTAAAACTATTCTTAATCCTTTAGCTGTGGCTGAACTGAAATCCAATATAAAATCGAGAACGACATACTCGCAAGTCAATAGAAGGTTTTCCGCAAATAACATATTTTCATGACATTACTATTTTAATTATTGGCGACAAAATAATAATGGCAAAATGTTTGGATGTAATATGATTTTTTAAATTATCCAATTATCTTTGATACTGATGATAAACATAGAAAACAGCTTCTGTTATTCTGTAGGTTAACATGGTTTATTAACATGATGGATAATTGACTGTTTAAATACTTCTCTGAACACTGCGGAATATACAGGTGCACTACTTCTACGCATATTTTCAGATTCGCTTAAAATTTTACCAATATAATCATGACAGTCGTGTCTCATTGCAGTGGAATTTGAAAATTCAAAATATTTATAATATCGGCATAAAGGTTTTCTACAGTAAGCGTCCAAATACTTTTCTGAATCAGCGTAGATTATAAAAAAAAGAAAATATAAAAAGTTTTACCACCTTGAAAAATACGTGTATATATCTAGTACATCCAAACTTTTCGTCGATATTATACGTCTGCAATAAATCTGCAGCCGTTTCCTCATAGCGTATACGTGTTTCTCCCGCAGCTAAAGGATTAACGAAAGAATAAAATCTTCTCGAAAAAAAAAAACGTGAACTGTCCCAAGCGTCCACTATGTTCTGAAAAATCTTGATGTTAGAATACGCTTTTTCCAAAACGTTCCCATTCAAATCTGTGAGAATTCACTTAGACAAAAAGTCCAAGAAACATTTAACTGGCTGGTCCTCGATGCACTTCGTACAATTACAATCTCAATCTGGTTGGTAGCTAGTATATTGTAAGTGACTAGCGTGACCCTGAAGACTCATCCGGACGCGAATTAATCAGTTTCAGGTGTAATAACGATCACAGAATGGTCTACGTCGACAAACCACCGGCTAAGATGACAGTAATCGCGGCGATGCCAAGATTCGCAAATAAATGACAGTGAAAGTGCGACGAGGCAGTGGCCGATTGAAAATCAACCTGTTCATCATCGTTCTCGACGCTTTTCGGCATTGGCTCGTCCTTCATGCCTGTCGTGTTCCTTTCGTGACTGTGATCCATCTTCCAACTCTTCTTCGAATCTCGCCTGGTGTTCGGTCTACGCATCGTCGGCGATCTATCGATCCCTGGAAAAATATGAATTTACCGTGTTAAGAGCACGTTCTTGGCTATGACTCGGAATTTACGGCGTGCTTGCAGCCGTACTCCGATCAAATGGTCGCAACTCTGGAAGAAATATCACTCGCCTTGTTCGAATCGAGTCGAGAGATCTTGTTTCGCGATTGGGAAACGATTTGTACTCGGAACCTATGATGAAGGGTTTTGGCTACGCTTTTACGTCGAATCGCGAATTCAAATTTGCTATGCTTTATGGTATAGTGGGTACTGATGTTGTAGGAATCTGATTTTAATGTATTATTCGTGCATTCAAGAATATATGGATTCCATTTAGAAAGACGATATTGATCGCCGTATATTTTTTGTGTGCACATCATTCATCCATAACATCGTATTATGGTGCCCTGGATACCATTCAATTTTTAAGTGAAACGTTGTCGTATATAGTAAGCGATTTATAATTTAATTGCAATAATGTTTTAACATTGTACACCTTGTATATGTGATAACTCTATTTTATTTTATTGAAATTCTTCAATGTATTTCAATACGAGATTTCGCACGGTATTGGTAATGCGATTATATTGTATTTCATTATTGTGTCCATTGAGGTTGCGTGATCGAGCAAATGAATTTTAATAATTGTTTCGGATTAATTTAATAGTAAATCATTATTAACTGCTAAAAGAAAACACTGTTGCAAGTCGTTTTTCTTGAAATAACTGCAGATAATCTAAATGGAAAATTTGTCTTCATAAAATCCAAACATGAAAATCGAACAATATAAATACCTGGTAATTACATGTGTAATATTTATCCATTAATTTTCATTGGCAATTGAATTTAATTAATTTGATAAAATTTAATTTAATTTGATAAAACGATATCAAATACCGAAAATTCAAATTTTACGTTAATTTTCAATGTGAAAGGTAGAAATCAAAAACCCCATTATGGATCTCGTAGCCAATGTTGCAAATGTAGATCTATGGACTGTCATACCCCTATCAGTTTCTCATAAATTCCCCATTATGTACGATACTGTGTTACTTGATCAGTGTTAAGTTAGTGTGCCATTAGTTTAACGCAGCTCTGACGAAGGTACATCTATGGATTCAGTTCTATACATCTAACTTCATAGTTACAGCATATTGTTCGAAACCTTTAAGGATTAGAATGTGCAGCTTTGCGCTTCAGCAACTACAAGTTTTTGCGTTTTGAAGTTTATATTGTTATGGGAGCAAGTGAATTGTTAACAGTTATATCACGTACTTAAAGTTACTATTTTAAATTGATTGAATATACAAATGTTACTAAAATAAACAGTCAAGACAATGACCAGATCAATTGCAAATAGCAATTTTGCACATTCACTTTATTTTTGTCATATTTTTCTAATTAGTTATATGTATATTTATATATTTTTTATATTTTAAGATAATTCCAATAATGAAAAAATTAGTTGCTTTACTTATAGATATATAGAAATAGAGCTTCCACGTACAAAATATTTTTTTAAATTATTTCATTTCATAGATTCTGATATCGGAAATAATAAGATATTATACAACTTAATCAGCAGCGTAGTTAGAATAAAATTTGCATGTATTAAATAAAAGACAAAATGAAATTTAAATAAAATCTAATTCTGAAGAGAAATCAGCATTCGCAAAGACCTGCTTCCATGACAAATATTTGTCCGTGGAACGAAATGCAACGGAATTTCACGATCTTCGAAGTCCAATTTACCGGGTTGATGAATAAAATAAAATTTCTTTACCGAAGGACTAAAACGTAACCTACTTGCTAGGAAGTTCAGGAGCAAATTGTTCGTAGGATGAGAAGTTGTAACACATTTAATTGAATATTGATTCTGTTTCTATTGTTTTAATGGAAAACGAGAATCGCTTAATTACTGTATTAACCGTATTTATCGTATTAACAATATGTTAAAAATATATTTTGCTCGTCTGAAATATTCATTATAGGTGCTTTATATTTTAGAAAATAGGCAATGTTACGGCATAGGATTATTATTAATAACGAATTGCAATATGAACTGAATAATAGTAAATTAGAATATAGTGACTTATTGAGAAATTAGACAAATTAATTTACTAGATGATGTGCAGAAACAATTTTGAATAACTTGCAAGTAGTCAGAATCGCGAAGAAAATAGTATATAATAATAGTCAATTTTACAATTCTTTTATCTGGGCCTGTAATGAAAATTTGAAAAATATATTTTGTACATCTATGTCAGTTGTATACATACTGAAAGCTTCATTGAAATTGGTTTATGCAGGAAAGAATCTTTAGATTTATTACAATTATAGACTCAAATTTGTGAAAATGGCGATTTCCACCATTTTCAATCGTTTGTACCTTAAAGCAACGTTAAACGATTTCGATGACATTTTCAGTATGTAGGTATGTAACTGACATAAATCTAAAAAATGTATTTTTTAAATGTTCAGTACAGGTTCAACTAAAAGAATTGTAAACTTGATTTATACCATTTTCTTGCCGATTCTGACCAATTTTTTCAAAATTTTTTTAACCGTTATCTAGTAAACTAACCCACCTAACTTTACAAGAAAACTTAAATCGTTCGTTCCAATTTACGAAAGTTACTCTGCTGTAAAAGGTGTTCAAATACTTTCGTGAGTTACTGTATATCGAAATAAAAATTACTGGTTTCACAATGATATACAAAGAAAAAAGTATAAAAAATTGTTATTGAAATACACATAGGGATGAATTATTAAAGCCTTTGGTTTCGAATACATCGTTTTATCTACCGGGTAAAAGTACATTGTTAGGATGCGACAAAGACCACTAGGAAATACTTCGGACGCATTTCATATCATACAGGTCGGCAAAGGAAGAATGTTTCACATCAATGTAGTATCGTAATCCTATTACACCACCACAGTATATCGATAAGCGCTTTTGATTGTGCCAGTCTACGGTAATCTTCTATCATATCTACTGATTTGATAAGCTCGTTTGAAATCCGTTTCATCGGTGTGATTGTTACGTATACCGAAGTAATAGCATTAAATAGTATCTTTAGTACTCATGTTATGCCAACGCACGGAACAGGATACTGAGAGCTAATCTCAAATCAATATTCTTTCCCACACCTTCTACAATTTTATTTTGCTTTCTGCATTTATGAGATGTTTAGTTTAATCACGTAGCATAAATGTTTATCTTAAATGGAAACACTTAAAACAATTTTTAGGAGCTTATTAATAAAATATAAAATTTGATTGAACAGTTAGATCGATACGTCAGTATCATTGTTACACGTTAAAAAATAATTTGACATTATAACTGTATACATTATAATGACATTATAATACAACTCAACACAGAATTATCAACAAATTATCAACATAAACTCATTCTACTTTTCCATTTATTTATATCTATTATCCCATTATCCTATTATAACTAAGCAAACACTTCTTGAATAAATAATAAAACACGTATGTATACGACTCAACTGAACATTATCGTTAATCACTGTTTGCTCAAATAATTCAATGAAAAGCTACATGACTCAACTTAGGATACCAATAAACGTTATACCGAAACGCAAACGATGCCCAAATCGAAACCGAAGTGCTCACCTATAACGCCAAGATCTAGCACAGTATACATAGTACATATAGCAACAACTTAACACCATAAACCGAAAGCACGATCTAAGCGAGGTTAAATCACTGGTGTCCGAGAATCCATTCACTTAATCAATAAACCAATCTACAGCTCGATGTCCATCGAGCGGGACAGCGCATCGTGCGTGTAACGGATAGTCGCTGCGCGATGGCAACGCGCGTTATCGCCGATCTGTCCATTAATAAAGATGAACGTGCGGAATCTCATCAGCGCCACGAAGTCTGGCCCGGAGGATTTAATGCTCGTCAAATTGTGCGCCGTGGAAAGCCGCTTTACGTGAAATCGCGCGCGCGTGACCACGTGCCACCAGTGAAAGCGCCAGCAGCTTTTCACAGATATCGAGCAATAACCCGGGAAAAATAATCGACGAACTGTGCACAAGAACCACGTATTGGAACGTCGCGTGCCGTAAAAGCCAGAGTGCACTTGTCAGTTGCACGCTTCATCGAAAACGTCCACCGTGGCCCCAGCGACGATATTAATTTTCTCCGTGAGCGGATCCTCCACAAGCGTGGCCCCGCGTTATTCGAAAATACACTTCTTCCAATTATTCCTTTAAACGGAGCTGGAAAGCGATAGCCCAGCTTCACTGTCATCTCTGTGGTTAAAGCTGCCGAAAAAGTCGATGCGTTCGACTGTTAAATAACCGACCGCGGGTCAGACGACGAAATTTCTTTCATCGGACAGTTGCAGCGTGAGGTAGGTTTGACAGTTTTGAGTATGTGGTGTGGTTACAGACTCGGATGCGAGAATGGTTGTATTGGAAATCAGTGGGATAGTGGCTTAATGATTGACGGTGCATTGAATTTTCTTCTTTTTTTTTTTTTATATAGAGTGCTTCGTTTGGTTTAGATTAATATTGGCGGAGTATTTTCATACTTCAGTAATATCGATGTGGATTATCTTCAAATGTATGGCTTTAATCGCTTTACCGATGTCATACAAATAAGAACGAGAATTAACTTTTATCGTTGAATCGTTTTATACTGATACATTAAATAAAAATGTACCACAAATGATATAAACATTAATTATACTAGGCACGTGATTTTTAATAATTACCAACTTTAAAAAATAAGAAACAGGGAGAGATAAGAGTTTACATTTTATGAAAGAATTATTGAAACGGTTGCCCTACTTATAGTATAAGTATCTGTGTCTGACTACTGTGATGCATAAATTTACTGCCTCTAGTACGTTACGTTTTTCTAAGACTCTAAATGTGCTTGTCTTTAATTTGACTAATATTTTATACTATTATCGAGATCTTTAATATTTCTGGCATGGTCCACAGCTTTAACATGACCTATAGATAGAAATCAGAAAGTATAAAATCAGGAGATATTTCACTCGACCAACCCGTATCTTAGCTACATATGTATGTATAAGTTCATAGAAGAACTTGGTTCTTGAAAACTAAGCCTCGGATAGAAGCATTTTATACTAAACTTTTGATTTATGTTTGCGTATAGAATCGCCTTCTTTACGTTTGTATGATATTTCCAGCCACGGCCTATATATTTGTAACTACATATTTTCTGTTTCTTTGCTTTATGATATTTTTCACTCATTCTTTAGTCCAAAAACTCTCGAGTCTATTTTATGATACATTTATTATAATATGCACCATGTTATAACCAGAAGTAGAAAAGGAATTGCCTTCTAATTGAGTGATTCTATTACTGTTAATGTCTTCGAGGTCCTACTTCGCGTTCATACAGGGGAGAATCAATGAATGCTTATTATATTCTCGAATCGATAAAAGAGTGACGCTGCTAGGAAAAGTAAATTTTTGTGAAAGTCGGTTTGAAGAAAATTATTAGTTACTCGACTATTTAATAATGTAGATATTCTTTTCTCTGTTACAATTTACAAGATATTAATCTTCAAGTTTCGAAATTTCTAAAAAAGAATTTAAGCGTTATTGTGTGATACCAATCTTGTTAAATACTATAATTTTTATAAATGCCATATAACACTTCCATTATAGTAAATATCAGTATAGTAAATAAGTTAATTTTTTCAATATCTTTAAATTTACAATTTTTAAGATATTTTACTTTTCTATCGAATAGAAGACACGAACTGTATGTTTCTCGATCAGTCCACATAAATAGAGCTTTACTCCATAGTATAGCTGGATCGTTGCGCTCCGCCACGTCCTAGGAATTTCGTCGATAGTGCGATAAGCCCTTTGCTCTGGAGTCCTGCAACACCTTGGGGTTGTTGGGTCGGTTTACCACCTATTTTATCATAATCGATAGAATACAACAGATATTGGGAAATTTTCGAGCAGCTGTCCATCTCATCTGAAGGTATTTGTAACGAGACAATATCCCTGAAGAGTAAAACAGCTGAGACTCGAAATTCATATCTTCGTGCATGCCTGAGATTCTTTCACTAGGAAGAAATTACTTGATTGTTTGTAGTTGCGAACTCTGACGAACAATTCAGAAATGGTATTGAAATGTACGGTTGAATATCATGGCAATATATTTATTTCTATTTTTATTTACGAACAGAACTATCCTACAACTCCATCTTACACCGAAACCGGAGGTAGTCGACAAATAAAATTTTCTTCAGAAATGTTTGCGTAGTAGATTGTCAATTAGATTTTGCATTTTGTCGAGAAGATTCTCCGTTTTGGTGCACGAGTCTTGAAGGAACTTATGATTCTTAGACAAGTAATTTATGACGTGCTGCGCAGAGTCTGAGGAAATTATTTTCACCACTTCGTAGGATTGCTAAGGAAACACAGGCATAAAATATACCTTGCTTTCATGTACTTCGCTCTCTTTTGTGACATACAAGGATAAAAAGGAAACGATAACAGAGAAGTAGCGAAATCTAACGAATGAAAATTATACGAAGAAAATATTTCTACATCACTTAATGGCGTTCCGAACGCTGAATCGATTTGTAATTAGCTCGTTGTACGTTTCATAGTGATTCGAATTCCAAGTTAAATCTTAATGTGCATACGTGGCGTCTGCTGCAATCGGAGATTCGTCTAAGTAAATATTAAATCGTACGGTGTTCGATAATCAAACTTGCTCTTTGTTTATATAGGTTTGCGTTGTTGAATTTAATTTCAACGCTGTAATTGCATTTGTTTCGACGGCAATTGTGCAGTCACGTTTGTTCGTAATTATAAACCATATTGTGCATCCGAATTTGCTTGAATGCACATAAGGGCCATATAACATACACTGTAATATTATTCTTTATTGCGTCGCCAATGCAATAAACGTGAATTCTTGCGTGAAAAAATGGAAAGGGCCAAAATGTAATATTTATCGAAATATTTTACAATATATAATGTAAAATTATATATAACGTAAACGAGTAAAAATATTAACGATATTTTATTGAAACAACAGTAAAAGGTCTTCAATATAAAAATGTTCCTGTTTCAGATGATATTAAATATAATTAAAAAATTATATAATTTCAGCAATGAGTCCGCGAAAACCTCAAACTCTATCAAGGTAATTTTTGAAGTTCGTTATGATTGTAAACTTTGAATTTTTTAATTTTCAATTTTCAAAATTTAATTAGCTAAAGAAACATGTATCTTTCTGGAAATAATTTTTTGAACTATATAAATTGCAATTTCTTTCCTTATGAGTTATTGGTATTTTAAAAACATGAGTTAATAATTGAAGATTAATTGATAACTTGAAGAATCAATTAATTTGTAGATTTATTTTCGTTACAAGTTTATTATTTGGAAATTAATTCGATATTGACATTTGCTAACATTGTTATCGTACATACACGTGGTAGACGTAAAACAAGCCTACGAGGTTATATTATAGTGTAGTCTAATGATAACGTTGGAACTTCAATGCAATTCGATTCTAAAATTGTTTGACTGTAGTACTTCTATACCCTAGTTCCAATTAACAAAGTAGAACTAGTGGTTTGCCTAAGGAGTCAGGTATTCAAAAGACTAACAGAAAATCGAAACATGATTTTTTCTTATTTTAGATCGATGTTTGTAGAATTTTTAACTACTACCGGTTACAAATACAAAGCAACACAGTTATTTAATAAAATCAAAATCGTGTAATATTAGCTGTTAAGAATTTACATTAAATGTCGTGAATTTTGATAATAACATTAATAACGTTTTCGTTCAAAATTACCTTGATAAAATCACGATAAATTTTATAGAAATTGCAAATGTCTTGAAACTAAACAAATCAGCTACAATTAATTTCTGTTTTTACCCGAGTACATGATTAGTATTGAATCTTTCAAAAAACACATTACATGCTTCCATAAGCTTATTTGTCGCGGGGAAATAACATGAAAAATCATGAATTTAAAAGTAGATTTTCTAAAATAATCTTTGTAACACCATCGTTTCTCTTTTACATTTTAATTTATAGAATAATGTGGCTTTTGAGTGATTTATCTATATATTTACCTATATGTATACTTGTGATATTTTATGTACTTCAGTTCAATGGATTATCGATAAAATAATTTTGGAAAACTCGAAAATTATAGTAATATTTCATCAAAAGTTGCCACTAAAATCCGTAATGTGCTAAGGCATCCTGCCATAACTAAATATATCTCGTTGAAACACGAATTAAACTCAAACTTAACTTATAATTCATGGTTTAATCTAGGCTCACCCTGCCAATATCTTATCTGACAAGTCAGATTAAACCCAGATCTGTACAATCTATCTAATTCTAATCTAACATTCCCAACATATCTGACACACGCAGAATGCTTTATGCCCATATATGTATACATCTACCTACCTAATCCAATAATTACGCTATTGATCATCCCTCCCGAAATTTCTATTTTATTCCAAAAAGGTCCTTATAATCTTAAACAATATCATTTGAATATTCTTTGTGGATACATAACAAATGTTAATAACAACCATTTAACCATTGTAGTTTCATATCAAATCAAACCCGATACTCTATTATGTTCCTTCTTCTTCGATATACAACAGATGACATATATTTTCTACTTTGTAATTTAACCTAACAGTATTACGTCATTTGGATCATTCTCAACGCAATTCTGTTCTTTCATATTTATACAATTCTTTAAATTCAAGGAAAATATGAAAGAAACATTGTTGATATATGTGATATCATGGTTGAATTTTCTGCTAAAATATTCCCCCAAGTATTAAAAACTTTCTTTTCGTCGAAGCAAAAGTAAGATTGCAATATAAAAATTCGGAAATTGCATGATAAAAAATATACTCACTCACATACGTAAATATATTTTGGAAACTAATAAACGTAAAAGATCTGCGCGAGTCATAATCCATTCAACTTTCATCAAGGGTTAATTGCTGTCAGAGCAAAACCAATCACAGCTCGAATCCATCTTGAAAACACATTCATCCCTTTAATTTCCTCTTACTTCTACCATTTTTCCATCACCCTTCTTACCATTGTCTGGTAATTCGTTCTTCTCTCGCTCGAACGAGGTTTCCATCGAAATTAATCGACTTTAATGAAGCATATAACCTAGCCTGATCCATTCTTCCCTGCTAATTATTGCCTTAACGTTATTAAGCACGAACGACACGGGGTTTAAGAAAAGAATCGAAGGAAGGGAACGAGCTCGAAGTGCGTTTCAATAGAGCGTGAATTATTGAATTCACATGGTAGGGCCAATTACTCGAGAAAATGCTGGCGATGATTGCACGTTGTGTCGCCCATTTTATTTACAATTATCGATAATTAAGAACGTGCCAGAACCGAGTCGTTGCTCTTTCTCTCTCTCCTTCTCTTTCGATGCATCGTCATGGAATGGTGGTTTTCGTTAACTCCGTCCCCATTTCTCTTTCTCCGTTACATTCCGCGTGCTCGTTCTCCTCTCTTTCCCTTGGCTTTCTCGCCGGCCGATACTCTAATCGGGCGACCGATTAATTATCAGCCAGAACCGAGAACGAACCGTGAATAGATGCCTAGCCGTTTAATCGTATGCATACCATTCGGAAATCACGTTCCACAGTTGAAATTTTGTTCAAGGAACTGGAAATGCACGTACGATGTTCTTTTTTTTCAATGAAATTCTGTAAAGGGTGGCATAAATTAGGTGGAAAATGAAGGGTTGTGCTACGCAATCTTTAGAGAAATAAATCTCTCCATGGAGTTTCCTGCACTGGATAGAAACATTGCAAGCGTCATGCAGTTTTGTGTAATGTTTGGTTTATCCGTTTGTTTGCAAGAGAATAAAGCGCTGCGTAGACTTGCGTTTACTATTTTTTGGCTATAATTATGACATAAATTATTAACATATTTACTAAGAAAGACCAGTTAATTCGATCACTAAGGCTATTCAAGTTTTTGGGAATACTAATTTTTTTGTATTTTATATTTTTGAATTATTACTTATAATTATATTACCTTCTTTTTATATTTGTATTTGCGTTCCATCTTTGTTGAAGATAAATTGTATCATATTTATTTTTGGCGGAACAATCGACATATTTCGAATTAGTCTTCATTAATTTCAATTTCAGTAGCAATTTCTGATTAAGTTATTATGTCTGATTAGTATTCTACACTTTTCAATAGCAAATAGTATAACAGCTATAGAAAATGTCTTAACTGTTTCAAAAGTACTGAACATATTCCTGACTTATTTCTTTTTACATAAGTCTTTATATGAGTCTCAATAATCTTTCCAAATAAAAAAAAAAGATTATAATGGAACGTGATTTCCCTTGAAATCAATAACTGGAATCATTCGAGTGGTTTAGGCCGCGTGAACATGTCCAGTACAAGCACGTGACGTTTATGTAGGAAATTTTGACATGATATGATGCGACATGACGTGCTATACGACCCGTCATAATTTAAAGCTGTCTGAAATTCTCTGGCGCCGGTTTAGTCTTTCCTTTTTTCTTCCTGAATTACGGTACTAACATCATTAGCTAACGAGAAAGTACCTGCAAGACGATGTTTCTCTTTGGCCTCTAACTTCTCGAGTTCTTTGAGTCGAATGCAAACGTTTGCAGTAGTTTAAAAAAGGTGTATGATGCAATCTTCTTGTAAAGGATCGTAAAGGTTTGTAAAAGGGGTTAATTCTTATTACGAATGGAAATAACTACAGAGAAATAATTCGAGTAAAATAAACGAGCCTGGAACTGGTACGTATATGTTAACACGTGACATATAAAATTTTTCTATCCTTGTCTAACTTAACGCAAAAGATCGTAAGATTTGCAAAGTTTCTTCTTTAATTATTTATTCTATTACTTCATTTACAAACTCGATACAAGTTTCGTATCAAATAAATTTGTACTTGGAGCAGTTTATTTTCATTTAAAAACAGAACAAAGATTTGCGGAATAGGTTTCTGTCAATTTATAGAAATTGGTGAGATTTATTTGACGAAGTAGCAAGTTCTATCGTGAATATACATTTTCTTGTTTCTATTTTTCGATAGATAACATTTACGATTTTGTTATTGCGTTCAGTTTCAATATTAAAAATTTCTTCGTGGATAATTAAACCTCGCTTAGTTTAAATGACTTTCGTTTGTTTTTGGCCATAACCAAAACGGAAACTCCCTTGTGATGTCTAGTTTCAAGTATAACATTCGTATAGTATGACACGGACATAATCTCGTGAACCAACCTCAGCGTTTAATTTACTGTACACGACATATCTCGTGAGCTCTGGGTCACTGTGTTGAAATTGCGATTAAGAATCTAAGAAAGTAAAGCAATGCATAAAAGCGAATGTGTCTTTTCTTGAATTTATAAATCAGTGAATTGAATTAAATAAGAAGCGAAGTATAGCTATACTTCTAATTGTTTTTGAACGTAACTATCTGTTTTCATAACAGCGTGTGCCTGATATAAAATTTATACTGTCATAAATTTAATGGCATAAATCGGAATGAGATTTGAAATTAAAACAAAGACTAAACTTGACTACGTATATTATATTACTTGGTCCTGATAATTCCACCATATTGTGTAAATGTAATTTGATGTTAAAAAAGAGAGGTTTAACTTAAAGATTCATTAAATAACAGGTCAACATTGTTCTTCAGCAATTAACAAAATAAAAGAAAATATCAGAGCTCCTGAAATGAGGAAGTTGTTAGCAATGATGTATAAGCTGTTGGATAAGAGTTCCTTGAAAGCGACCATTACGATGTAGATTAATACTTCATACGTAAAGTGTTGTAGCAGTAATCTGGATATTTCTTTTATCGCCTCTCATATGTCATAACTGGACTGCGCAATTTTATGCATTTATGCGAAAATTAAAGATACAAAAATGCAAAACATGCATCTAAGATATGTGATATATGAAATATCCAAAGTAAAGTAATGGTTATAATTCTTAATAAGTAAATGTAGAATCCCTACTTAAATCCTATCTCTTTGATTGTATCCATAAGACTAATAAAACTAATTTGCCTAAAAATTCATAGCCAAGTCATAGCTATATCATTCTATTAAAATTGGCATTGAGAATGTAAGAAGATGATACTACATAGAAGCAATGTAAGATAAGAGACAGAAAGTGTGGAGAAAGATTAACATTTTAAATTATTAATACTCACGATTTATCATTTTGAGAGATTCAATGGCGAGAATAAACTGATTAGAATTCTCTGTTTCTTTGAACTTGAGGTGTTTCTAATTAGTACAGTATCATCAAATTTGCTCGAGTGAGATTACACACGGTTTAGATGCTTTCTCGAAGTAAATAAGGTTTACACAGCTCGCCTGACTGTGGACGCGTATGCTTGTATAATTAATCCGAATTTCACCGGCTAAATTACTTTCCGAACCGGGTGTAAGGAAGCATCGTGATAATTAACAAGTTACAAAACTAAAGCGAAGCTGGAAGAAAGTTCAGCCATTATTTGTAACACGTTACGTATTTAGCGTAATAAATTTTTCGCGTTTCAACCAACACGTAACGAAGAAGTTTCTTCGCGTAGTGAAACGAAAATCGTTAATAACATAGTGAAAGAAAAAGGAAGAGAGAAGAGCTAAATGGTGAGCAACACGGAACTCTTGTTTTATATTTCTTCTGATCGCTAGCTACCAGTTAATGGCATTCATACTTATACTTCGTTTTAGCTTAATAAACCACCGCTATATCTGGTTTCATGAGTAATAACTTGCATTTACTGGTTACTTGTGAAGAATCACTTGTCATTAGATCTAGTTTTTATGTTGAAAGGCAAATTTATAAAAATTTCCTCT
This sequence comes from Bombus vosnesenskii, assembly GCF_011952255.1. Lineage (NCBI taxonomy): Eukaryota > Metazoa > Arthropoda > Insecta > Hymenoptera > Apidae > Bombus > Bombus vosnesenskii. The sequence continues at coordinate 3,214,804 of NW_022882923.1, forward strand.
AAACTTCCCATATCTGACAAAATAATTACCATCCTTCTATTAAAATCTTTGTTTGAATAATAAAGTTAGGATGAACAAAGTTTTATAAAGTAACCAGTAAATAATTTATTAATTTGTTCTCCACCTCAATTAATCCGTAAAACTAATCTCCTAACTTTTCGGTAGAACCACTTAAGCTTAACCAAAGCACAAGTTATACGATCGTTACATTTAATCGTAGTAATAAAATTCGATCTACGAACCCCTCCTTGGGATTCCGATAAAATTAGCGTGCGCGATAGCCCCGATTTATGAAAATTTTTAAACGGCACTGGACACAGTAATTCCATATTACACGCGCTAATTGAATATCGCGAATTCTAACGACGACTCCCGGTGGTTCAATTATATTGTACTTCTGTTATTTTGCGGCAGCATTGAACCAGATGGCTGATACGCATACGTTATTTAAACAATTTTAAGCCGATTGACGCATCAATGTCGATTGCACACCACTTAAAACAAATGTATCCCTTTTAATCCTTTGGGGATAGATTTTTCTTTTAGCAACATATATATAAACGCAACAATATAATAATATAGACTATAATATATATAACATATATATCCTACTTATAATAGGATTAATTCTAATAAGTTTCAGTAATACCAAGGAAATTATAGCAATTGGTGGTGTGCAAAAGTTAGTAGACAAATAGATTTTTTACTTTATATTCCAAAAGTGATATCTAAGAGAATTTTAACCAGTATATGAGATGTGAGAGCATACCAAGTAAAAGAACACGGTACAAATAAATAGATACTATCATACAGTTATATAATATTATTTAAAATTCTTTCAAATACCGCTCTCGAAATATAAAGTAAGAGATCTAGCTAGTCGGAAATTTTTGCACACTTCTTGTTAAAGTCTATCTTTGACCTGAAACAGTGATCAAAGTGGAACTACATTTATTAAGATGAATTAATTGACTGCGATAGAGTGGCCCGTAAAGTCCTTGCTACTCGAAGTTCATCGACAAAATTCAAGTGGGATTAGTCTCTCTTTCTCCCTCTGTCCTTTTCCCTTGATTTTCCTCATCAACTCTCGCACCCTCGATTCGATATTATCGAGTAGTTACAGAGCCATGTAATTAACGGAAGTTACGATAACGAAAGGATTTCGAGAACTGATAAGCAGAAAAGTTGCACAGTTATGAAATTACCACGCAATTACGACCGTTGAACAAATTCGTTTGACTTGACGACGTATGAAACCTCTTGTTCTATGAACCTTTTGTTTATTAAATATAATAACACGATAATCGTAAAATGGGAAACATTAAATGTGCAGAAGTTGTATTAATTAATCCTAACTTTTAGATAACTTTTCTGTTCCGACTTTTAATTATAAGCTTTATATCGCTCATTGCCAGATTATTTATTGTACCGCTAGAATTCTATGTTGTATGTCTTTTAAGTAATTTACTTTGGCCTTTGGGTTTTAAATCTGCATCCGTACAATAAGTGGTTGGGTATTATATTTCTATTGTAAATTATTTTACAATAGTATAACTAATTTTAACTCTGGGTATAATTGATTCTTCTACGGTAACATGTATTTATAAAATCACGATAAGGAATTGTTTTAATGCATTCGTTTAAAAGATTTTTATTTTCTATTGGTTTTAAGCTTCAATGAATAACGTGGATTACGTTATACATGTTGTAGAAATTACCAAGGAACCCTGGGCGGAAGAAGGATTTTATGAAACGCACAATTTTCCGCGTATTTTATTATTCGCTTTTAGAAGCTTGTGTAATATTTATGATTGGAGCTACCATGTGATTCCATTTTATTATAAAAGAGGCGAATTTTTTAGCGACTGCAGCGCTCTCTAGTTTGCTGCTTGGTTAGCACGTTATTAATTATTGCAAGCTTGTAATGTTTTTAATGGATATCAGCATACGACTTTATTTAGTTCTACATTAAACAGAATGTTCGATAAGCTTTTCATAAAATATGTGATTTTTTAACGATACCTGGTATCATTTCGAGCTCACAGTATATTTCCGCACAGTAATTGATAGAAGAGATATCAAGTATTCATAACAAATAATATGCTTTTCTCTGATACAGTGTATTCTGAACTATAAATAATAAAATTCAATTTACTCACTGTAAAGTTTGATTTTTCCATCCATTTCTCCCAATGAATTTTTTGCCACGCATCTGTACGACCCGAAGTCTTGGGGCTGTATGGATTTTATAGTGAGCCTCATGGTTATCTCGTACCCCTTTGGAATTGTTTCAACCTTATAATTGTCTGGAAGCAGAAACGTAGAGAATCTTTGCATGGAATCGTTTTAATAATTTCTTAAAAATAAATCAAAACATCAAATCAGATAAGAAATGAAAACTAAAGCGGTAATTAACATCAGACAAGTAACAAAAGCATTATGGTCCAATGTTTCTTCACTATATATTATATCGCATCGTCTTTCTCATAAAATCTTTGAGACGAAAGCACACACAAAACCATCAGATTTCTCAAACCATACCAGTATCCAAGACCAGTTGGAAACCACTGACGATAGTCTAATAACGCGGGTCCCAAGAAAAACGTATTTTCGCGAACAATCGCTCTCTGTAATTGAAAATCTCGTTCAATCTGTGGTCGGTTGTTCACGTGTCGCCGAAGAATGCAATGAAAAAGTGCTTGATAAGGCTCATCGCCCGCGAGTTACGCCATTAATCTCGTGGTCGTATAATTGCTCTCGTCGCCGGTTAAAAAGCTAATTCGTTTAATTGCTACGAAACGACGACGATAAAGGAGGTGTGACATTTACTTGGAATAACAGGAAATTTTGCTTGACAAATTAACTATTTATATCGTTTTAAACATTTTGAAACGACGTGAGCTGGATACACGACGTTGTTTACGCGATCGCCATTTTCTCTAGACGGATGACATCCACATTGTATATTCATTGTTGTTCGTTCGACACTAAAACGTCTAACAATGGAAAAATGTGGGACATTAGCTCTGGGCTTATCAGTATACGTCGTTTGTCTGGCGTTCTAACGTGTAATAATTTTTCTATGGCCGCGTATTTCGCTTTATATATTTGCATATATCGGGTGTCTGTTTCTCTCGTCGTCTAATATTTTTCCTAAGTAGACGGGACGTGTGCAGGTAACGCAAATGAAGTTTTATTATGTTTTTGTGGAAGTGTGCAGCGTGGTTGGAATAAATTAAAGGAATTTAGGTTAAGCTTTTGGGTAAATGATATTTTTCCCTGGTGGCAGGTCTCGTGTTTTAGTGCTAAAGGTTGAATTTAATCAGAGTTGTACATGATGAATGAAATGTACATATGTTTGTTATTCTTATGTAGAAACTAATTTGAATTGTAAGTTGCTACATAGTTTTTATTGGAAGATAGAATATAAGGGATACTACACTTTAAGTTTACCATCGACATCGAGTATCTCGTGATAATATGTTACTGCCCACATGGGAAAGATAATTTACTTCACATTGGTATTCTTTCCAAGAAAAGAAATCAATTGCTTGAAACTAAGTTTTCAATCATTAAGCCTGCAATATAATATCCCGTATTACTCACAACTGTTTTATACCGATATGGCGATTGTGTAGCTCTAGAACAACTCTCGATTCTTAATATATTAATATTCTTCTCTACACTCCACAGGTTTGGAACATCAAACATTTTTTCCGTCTAAGAATTTCATAAATATTTAAATAAACTACCAGCTTATGGAAGGGAGGATACGAAAAGGAAATTATAAATTTCGTTATTTGTAACATTTAACAAGTTGATCGCTGATGCTACGATGACGCTACGTTGACGTCATACGCGAATGATTTCCGAACGACACCGGAAATGTTCAAAAGAAAATACCAAAGTTCAGTCACAATGGAAGATCCCGTTATTTCGATCCAACGATGTTAGGGTACACTTTGCTATAGAACGATTTATTGATCAAACTTCCTGCAATATGCGTCCAATTTTTAATAGTTTTTATTGTAAGAATGAGAAGTCTATCTGTGATTCGTAAAAAACTTCCGAATAAAATCGTAGATATACAAGCAAAGGTCGACAGAATTTTTCAGTAAATCTAGTATCAAAAAAGTAACGTTTCCGCAGGATGTTTTTCGTAATGGTTCCGGCCATCGAATAATACGATTTCAGCACGTACGCGTCATCTTTTTTTTGCTGTATCCCGATTTCTTGCGTTTGTTTCGTTTCATTCAAACCGTGGATTTAACGAGTTCCTGTCACGCCACGAGCCAATGTTTTTCTCACGCTCAAAACCCAATCGACGTATTAATCCAGAAATAAATTCTTTCGCGCTGTTCAGTAAAATTAAAAATATTCGTAACTCGTGCACAAAAGAAAGGAATTAAGATAGAAATTAAGAAAGTGGGCAGACGACGAGATACGTTATTAATTTTGTCGCGTTACAATCATCCTTAGAGGAGAGAGGGATGAAACGACACGCAGGCGCCTTATCGTTTCACGCGGGTACTCCTTTACGCTCGCCCTTCGCCAATTATCACGAAGAGTCGGGGCTACGTTTAGCGAGACAACGACGTTAGACTGAAACAATTAGGTATAACCGCATTAGCATTACTTGTACGTAAACTTTCCATCGCGTCTTCCAACAAGAATGGCGCAGTGCCGAGATAAAAGGCGCGGAAACTACGTCTTCGAGCTGAGAGTGGGTCATTATGTATGTATACAAATCACTTTTTCTAATAGCACTTATGATGGCTCAAAAAATTATTGGCATATCATAGTGTTTATTATAGCATTTACATACTAATCAATTAGATCCAAGTATATTAAATTTCGTATCATTTAGTAATACTTTTATATGACTATAAACATTTGATACTACGAAAATTAAAAATATAGGAGCTGATAAAGAAACGCTTCATTGGAAAATAAGGATATGTGATAATACTTTTTGTGGTCATTGTATATCGAATTATATAAAATAGTAGGATTTTCTTTGGTAAAAGTTTTGGTCGAAGAATTGTCCACGATAGCAGATGTTGATTTTCTTTTAAACTCTTGGTTATATTCGGCATGAAACCCGCAATGATAAATTTTTACTAGTATTACATAATTTGTAATGCAAACGTTTTTACACTTCAAATATTATCTTAGAATTTTGACCACTGTTTAGTATTCGTAAATATGCGAATTTCGTACAGTTTTCAAGAATTACCAAGTAAGACAAAGATGTTCAACATAAACTAGTTATGGAATATAAACAAGTTAACGTATATTCTATGGACAGACTTGAAACTTTAAAAATACGAAGGTTTACCTTTAAAATGCAACTCATTTAATCGACTCATATTAAAATAAAAATTGAGGAAACGAAATGGATGTCCTTTTATAGGAAAGAATTCAATGTTTTCGTACCATTTGTGATCGTTTCGTTGGATGGCCTAGTCCAATAAGTGATCGCTGTTGGATAAGCCTCACTGTGACATTCCAGGACGAGAGTTTGGCCCTCATAAGCGCCCACTAACTGATTTTCGATCCACACCATTGGCTGAACTGCAAAAATAATTTCTGATAATAATTCGTATAAAATTTGTCTCGTATATTAAATATTTTGTTCAGTTACAGGCATACAGTCGATTACATTCGAAAATGTAATAATAGTTCAGAAATTTAGGAATAGCATAGGAATATATTTAAGCAACAAAATATTGTGTTGAGATATTAGCACTGCATTTTCAAGAACTGTAGACTACATATTAATTGATATTAAAAGACATTTTATCATCTTTTCCTTTCATTCAATATTTCTGTGTTACTCATACCGTACTTTTTCTCTAATACAAATCATTGTTCCGAAAGCAATACTTCATGGGACTGAAAGTTTAACCATGTTCATATTTTGAAATGTCATATTTTCCTTCTACTGAGATTTTACTGGTATCAAGGCAAATTTATCTCTATATCAATTAATAAATTCTACTGAGAATAGAATTGCAATCTCCTATTATTTAATCACTAAGGAAAATATATCTATATTTCATAGATCTCAATGGAATTCCACATCCCATTCAATTTATCAAATCTTTGCATTTTTCAAATATTCAAAGTTATTGAATTTTGCTAAAAATATAATAAAAATCTCAATTCTACGTTCTACGTGAAAGTAACGTTCTACACTAACCGATCGTCATGGTGTTGATAAAAGCGACAGGAGAAAAAAGAAATGAATAAATTTGGAATTTCAATGGTTTTTTTTCAGTTCAAAGCGTGCGTTTTAAGGGCCCTCATTTTAATCAATCCGTTAAGATAGTCGACAGGTCGGTTCGTGACAGCAGAGGTTTGCCGCCGGCAGACAATATTTAAGGCGTTACTTCAGCGCCGGAAACAATGGTCCCCTGCATCTGCCATTCACGGTCTCCCAAGTGGCGTCATTATGGTACCGTTCTCCCGACAGATCCACGGCCATATAGCGAGACCTTAAATTGCATTTTCCAACACGTGTGCATAATGCACTGTTAGTGCTTCCGGTTGTTTGTCTTTGTGCCAAGCTGGAATGCCATTAGTTGCTGTACGAGTCGAAGGATTTTTGATATATACAAACGATTTAATTCTTTTTCGTTATTAATCCCATACAAATAGGATTGTTTCTTTGTTTGTATGAATTTTCAAAACTTGATATATTTAGTTGGAATTTATTTGTGTAGTTCTGAACTGATATTCTGAATCTGGTTCTGAGAATCTTTCTTGCGTTATTAATCTAAGTAGGATAAAAATTCATTATGAATATTGACAATTTTATTTAGTGTTATATAAAACGTATTAAATGTATTTCTCGCATAGTTAATTGAATATCATTGGCTTGATAGGGTGGAACAATGAACAGTAAGAAAAATACATTTTTTAAGAAATCAGATGAAATCAGAAACATAGTTATACAAGTTAATCATGATACGTGCTGTTCGAATAATCAAATAACATTATCCTCGCACGAGAGATCATTTATGTTCCGTTGAATTCTCGAATAAAGTTAAAGTAATTCTTTGCAATTTCTTGCAAACTTTTTCTCAGGAGACTATCTCGAAATATTTTATATTTTATAATTACCAACATCTTTATTAAGCAATTGCTTAAGTTTTAATCCCATGATTATAAAACTAAATATCTCAGAACTTTTATATACACTGCCAGAATAGTTTCAAATTTGATTAATATAATTATGACAGTCGTATCTCATTACAGCGCTAATTACACTTCGAAATGTTTTAAATGATACACATATGAAATACATATACACACAAATTTTTTATGGTAAATGTTAAGATATTACTATCGTGAACCTGTGTACATATTATATAGTTTCTTAAAATGTATTTCTAATAAAAAACCTACAGTAAACATTGAGCACGATCCGCTTGCTGACTGCTGGAGGTACACCATTCGACGCTATGCATAGATACGGTCCCATATGGGCACGTGTGACGCGAGTTAACTTCAACACCGAGCCCTCGCCTACTGTAACAAAACATACAAATGTATAGAAGTGCGTGTTTCATTTGTTGGCCCCGCCATAAGCGGCTGCGGGAACGTTTAAAACCGAGATATTTCCGAAAAATTGCTATCGCGCTCGTCCAGCTTTGCGAATCTCAAATAAAAGCTGTCAAATAGTGCTACCGCGTAAAATCCCAGTGCATTAAGCAGTCGATTTCGCATAGGTTATTCACTTGAATATCTTTTATGCAGCCTTTTCTGGTTTAGTTGATTTTTCGAGTAAATGAAAGGTTTTTCGGTGAATAGAAAGTGGAGTGGTAGAGATTTATTCCGGCAGTTAAAGTCGAGGATCATAACTCTGATATCTGGAATGTTGGAGCTGACTGATGCTGCTTCGTTATAAAATATTATAAGAAATCGAATCGTATTTTATATCTTTTGATGGTTGAAATTAATTTGATATTAATAATTTGACATTAATGCTGATACCCTGAATATACTGTATTTTATATTTTTGGTGACTAAACTAGTTTGATAGTTGGTCGTAGGATAAATTGAATATTTTATGCTGATAGATTTTCCTCCTTTAATTTATATCCTCTTTTACTTAAGCTAGACAGAATAACATGTATACACATTCGGTCACGTTCACCCAAAACCTTGGATAACCATAAACTCCTCTTTCACACCCCAAGGAATCATTATCAATCCTCCCTTATGTCTGTAATTCTCTAAATGCAGTCAATGGCTATAAACATTTGTCTGTCATAAAAGAACCAATGTATTTTGTACAAAATATCTTCCGACACATAAATTTATAGTTATATCATAATATTTTTAATATTTTGATTATTCTTAGCTAATTTAGAAAGAAAAGAATTTCCTTTTTAATTGCTCATTTAACTATTTATAAAAATCGTAAGTGAAGGAATGAAATCTTAAAATACATTCTTGAACCTTTGCATAGATAGAGACTTTTTAAGAAGCATCCGGTGGATTTCTGTTCCTGAACTAGGAAATTATTATGCCGGAGAAAACAGATTCCTATCAAGTATGTTTATAAAATAACGAATATCAGAAGGTTACTGACTTTCTTCCTTCGAGAAATAAAGTTTATGAAATTTATTATTAGACTATTTTTATTTTAAAAGCAAACATTCTGAACTGAAATTATCAACAATCATTATACAATTTCTAACCATGAGAAATTGATTAATGTTTGAGTCATATTCATAGTAGTGATGTTTAATAAATTCTATTAGAATTACAGGTAAAATTTAAAGTACGTTATAAAGCTAAAAGTAAATTATAAATTACAGACACATCAAAAATATGATATAAAATATAAAATGAAATGAACGATTCTTTGGTATTACGCATTGGTATTAAATATGGCATAAGTACTTGAATTAATCAAGATATTCCCTCTATCAATTTGAAAGAACGGTTTAAAATCTATATAATGCAGACAAAAATCTTTTCAAACACCAGATCTTTTACAAATATCAATTTGCAGTTATCGTATATTAACTTTTAAATAAAATCAGCTTCATCGTGCTATAATAATAATAATAAAATCGTAACATAAAATATAACATTATTTATATTTTTCGAAATGATATAATAATAAAAACAATAATAATTAGTAAATAAGAAAAAAATGCTGGTCATTCGTAATTTTGGAATTGAATTTACATGATATCAAAATTAAGCCGATTCGGTACTTTCAAAGGACAGCGTAAGTGCATATTTTCGTTATGGCGAGTACACGAAACAGGTGAATTGTTATAAAGTTTGCTAGCTGTTTACGTAATCAATGCCTATGTTTACGAGTAATAACGTTGCCGCCGGGTTGCTGCTAAGGCTGGTAAACGTTAAATATGATTATACCCGTGGAACGGCTGTAATCTGCTGGAAAATATTCGAACCACGAGAAGTCGGAGTGCGATGCACCGGATACGAGTGGGTGAACGTTGCAAGGCAAAAACGGAAAACCTACTTAAGAGATTTAATTAGATCGCTTGAAGGGGCACGTAAGTGATGTAACCGCGTTTAACGAAACCTCCTCTGTGGCCCGTGAAATTCTCCGTACCGACAATTTATTAAAGTAGCGACTGTAATGGTAGAAACCGCGAAAGGAGATGCTAATTTCCTGACTTTATGAACTTCAATGACATACGTAATTTGAGAATCTGAAACGAGAGAATCTTCAGTATGTCGGTATTATAGAAATACGAAAGAGACAAATCATCTGAAATATCGATTTTGGGTTTGAGATATTGCAATGCTGCTGAATATGACTATGATAAATCATTCTGAATTAAATGTACGAGTTTCGTGATTGGAGTATCCAGTTATTCGATTAACATTTTTCTCGTCCAATTTTTACTCTAATAGCTACTTTTAGAAAACATCATTCTCACCACACAACCCCTTCTTTAACAAAATAGATATAAACGCGCGACTACAATAACTTCAAACTTTCCTTAAAAACATTTAAAGTGTAGGGAAATCTGCAAGCTAAAATAACTATTAAGCCGCTAAATAAAGGCAGGTAGTAGTTTCAGAGTTTCATTGCGAAAGTTTAACGATTTGAAGAAAATTTCATACATTTAGAATCAAAATTCTTCTAAAATTCAGTCAACACCATAAGAGAAATAATCTAGAAGTTTTTTACGAAGGAACTCTCCAACGCGTACAACTTGCAGCTTTGCATTTTTCCTTTTTACAAAATTAGAAAATTTGATAAAAATTTACGATATCATCTCAAATAGGATCATGTACTCGTTCGAATTTAATCTCTGTATAAAAAACTTTAAACGAAACCTACTTCAAAGTAGAATTTGGCCTCTTTGTTGTTTGAATCTTTTGATTTAGAGCCGCTTGCTGATCTGTGAAATTGATGGCCAATTTGAAAATTGAAATTTAATCTCATAAAAAGCGCTTTGCGTGTTGTGCTATCGAAAGAGGCGAGGTCCGAGACAGTCAGTAAACAATTTTTGAATTTTCAACGATGGAAATCGTAAATGTATAGCAAACACAACAAGTTGAATTTTATTCTAACGCAGTCTCGTTTCATCGCCAATATAATTAATTACGTAAATTTTATTACGTTTCGCTACCGTGAACGTGACTACATTTTCGCAGTAGTATTTATTGGATTACTATAGTCTGATATGAGGAAATTAATTTCCTCGGACGTTGAAATTACTTCAAACAACGATACCAGGCATTGCACGATACGAATAATTCTATTAAAGGTCTTCGAATTTTATCGAATAAAAATAAATTGTTGATTTGTATTACTGCAGACGAAAAATATGGGGCACTAAATAGAATTACTATTACCATTCTTTACTTTTAACTATGGTCTAGATTAAGTTATGATTAAATTGTAGTTTACCAGTTAATTACGGTATGATATAGTTTAAAATAATGAAGTTTCTGTCAAGTTAAAATTTTCAAGTCCTAGCTACTAATATATTTATAAATATTCAATAACCATTTTGCAATTGTCATCGATTAATAAATAAAATTATGACGTAATTGAGAATAATACAGAATTTGAGATTTAAAGTGGTGTGTTTTCTGTTTTATCTGCGTAAAGCAATAAACACACCAATACATTTGATGACTTAATCAATCAAATTTCCAATAACCAATTGCTAATCATCAACTTTGACGAAACAATAAACGATATTTGATAATTTCGCTAATTTCCAGCAACGTGAACTCTCTATGTCCAATTAATAGCTTTTGACTACCAAATACCAATTACTAATTGCGGATCTTCAGTTTCTAATATCCGATCTCCTATTATTATAAATCTTTCAATTTCTCGCTCCATCGTTTAATAATTAATCATCTAAGATATAAAAGATACAAAGGACAAAATCTACCAAATACAAATTACCAATTTTCAGTCTCTAACATTCAATTTCCCATTACGGAACAACTCCACCGTATGATAATTAATTTGCGTAGGAACAGGAAATGAAAATAAGGTAAAGAGCATCCAAATATTTTTCATTTTCAACTCATTATAAACTTTCTAAAACTTCGAAAAGACATTTTACCAATACGGCAGAAGACTAAGTTCGTAGTTCAAAGGAGAGGGTGATGCAACCCTAATTGAGTGCATTGAAAGAAGCGCAAAAAAGGCACATCCCTTTAAACACCTGTTGAGAAGATCGTTTAGTCGAAATTCATTCCACGTGTCAAGCTGTTCGTACTTGGGCAATTACGGGAGCATCGCTTCTAGCTGTTCTGAAATTACCGACAGGAAGCTTCACCGGGGAAAAGACTTTGCTTTTCATCTACCAGCGCCATCCTTGCGTGCCTGCTGCGAAAGGACAAAACGTCGTTTCGAAAGTACAAGTGAGAGAAACAGAAAGATAGGAGGGAAAAAGGCGGAAGAATAGAAATAGGTATACAGAATTGATGGAATATTTTATTTTTCTTTTACTTATCGCCTAATGGAATCGAACTGCTTCTCGTCGAGAACCGACGGCTGGGCAAAGCAGAAGCGCATAAGAAGCGAATAGGAAGAATAAAAGGAAGCAACGGCGACAAATGCTTAAAACGATTCCTTAAAACCAGACTAGGACGAGAAAAAGTTCATCCGGTGAATAAATCACCGGAATTTCATTCCTATCTTCTAACCAGACCAGCGAAATTCCTTCTCATTCTAGTATAGGTCATATCCTCTCTTATATCGAAACTTCGGATCCGATACATCCTATAGATACAGCTTCCAAAGCTTTCGATAGATACCTGAAGACATTCGATTTTTGAGGATTCTTCTTTCTACGTGATGTTTGAAGTTGGATTGGTTCAGTTAGAATTCACGTAGAATGCGAATAGATACGATAAGCTGACGTATATTCGAACGAAGGAAACTGACACTCTCCTATGAGATGATTTAGTAATTAATAATGAAATTTTACGTCAAATAGGATAATTGTATGACTTGTAATTAATAAGATTTTCTTGTAAAATTTCGTTTTCTGGTGAAAAATATCACTATTATGCCACAGAATTTACAACTTATCGATAAATTGTAACTTGTATTTTGTAAAACGTCACTGACGATGTTAGTTTCAATGTACAAAAAGTTCTAGATGTACTAAGATATTATTACAATCTTTCAAATATATGCTATAACCTTATATACCTACAAATATATAATTATGTATCAACCTGTCTATCACGTGTTAACACTCATAAAGTATTGGTATTTGCATATGAAAACATAATTTCTAAAATGTAAAGAAAATTGTGTAGTGAAGCAATCTTTACTTAAATTCTTACAAGAAAAGAAACTTCTAACAGCTAAAAATTACCAAAACTCTTCCCAAACGTCACATTCTTGCTCTTGAAGAAGCGACTTGAAACATGACGGGAGCCGACTATTCAAACGTAATCGAACGATTTGTCAAACGAGGTGAGAAGAAAAGCTCTTATTTCATTCAAGGACAGAAAAGACAGTTTCAGGTTAAGCTCCGAAAGATTTAAGAAAAGCAGAAACGGGATCCCGAGTCTTCCAGTTCATGGTCGCTTCCACAATTTCCAATTCTTATTCAGTTCCCGAAATTGTCAGTTGTTTTAAAAAGAAATCGTTCAACCCTTCCAGACTTCAACTCCTTCATCAATTAAAAGTCTAGAATTAAGGATTTTAATTAACGGGAAGAGAACCTTGGCCATTTATCTGGCTAAAGTGGCTAAAAAATTGTCGCCTGGCTCGCTCAAACGAGAAACCACAAACGCTTCGCAATTGTCACCGCTGTTCGTAGTCTTAGTGTTTAAGCTCGAGTCTGGAAAGGACGAGGAGGATTGAGAACGATCCGGCCCAGGAAAGGGTGAGGAGAAGGGCGCAGAGAAAGGGTTAGGCTAACCCTCTTGCTTACGCACCTGCAGACCGTACAATTCGAAACGTCCCCTGCACTTCCGTGTGCAATTAGTCACGGAATGGGTTGAACAGTCATGGCGCCTCGAGGGAGCTGGGGAGGGGTGGACTTGGATCAGAGAAATTGCGTATCGGGTAAAGAGACAGAGTGGCACGAAGAATAGACAACTGAATAATTCGAATAAGGGGTCAGAAATGGTAATTAAGGGGCAAAAGGATAGACAAAACGACCGATGGACGCTTTGACGGCTTGAAAACTGAAACGCTCGTCACATCGATTCCACCTGGACAGAAATAGATAAGGAAACCGACCAGTATCGATTTCCGAATTGGAGGATAGATTAGTCTATACTATTGCATGTCGATTCCGAGATGCACTGTTCAACGCTGTTCGTTTATTTAATTGAAGTGCATCGTGCTTAATGAGTACGTCAAGGAGAATGACGTGTAATTGACTGGTCTGCGACAAGGAAAAGAAAAAGGAAATTGAAACTTCAAGTTTACAGGATTGAAGTATTTGTCCTTAAAGGATTTTAAATGCAGTTTTGAAAATTCTTATGGTACGGACATTTACAAAATATATCTGGCTCAAAAAGTATATAAAATGTCCGTACAAAATACTCTTGATAATATATAGTGGGTGAAAAATATGAATTTGTAAAAAATCTGCAGTATAGTGATAAATTTATCGCGTGCTACGTTCTATTTATTCTGTAGTCATTTCTATTTATCTCGCCGGTACCTCGGCGATATCACTTGGTATATTGATAAGTATCATTAAGTTATCAATAATTTTTCAGTAATCGTTAGTGTCATCTCTATATGATTGACGATGGCGATCGATCCGTTCGACGTATCACAAAATAATTATTATTAGTAATTTATTAACAATTCTCTTTCATCGAACGTTTTCGTGACTCGTTCCATTATAAATTAGAATTCTCCAGAATGCTGTAGGTCGTCAATAATTCCTGATTGATATCAGTATGTTATAGAAATGGGAATAATTAATTGAATAACGAATGATATTCGACTGAATTGTAATTGGATGTATTGTGCTTTACGTGTAAGTTTATGCGAATAATATGTATGTCAAATATATCGTCGAAATAGGACAAGACCGTTTTTGAATGATGTTATTCTCGTTATATTTGCGTGTGTGACAGGGAAGTCGATGACCGAAAACACGTAGAATAACACAGTGCGACATCCATAAACGTATTACTGTAGAACGTCAATCAATTATAACACATGAACAGTAAAGCACACGATCAATGCTTAACTGGATTCACTTTTGGCTCTGGTACCGAAAGCAAAATATTTTTCGACTCATATTTCATTATAATTAATATATTACAATTAATAATTGTTTGCTAAAATAATTAAATGTTCATTAATGAAAAATGTTCACTGCTCTTATGACTTAAAGTATTCGTAAAAGTCCCAGAAACAGGTGATTGATGTTTGATGTAATCAACCTATCGAAGAATAAAGTTGCGTTAACGCGGGATCTCTAATTTCCAAATGCTCCAACTTTCAAGGTTTTTAATTTTCAGATTTTGAGATTTATAATTTTCAATCGAATATTAATATTTTCAAATTCGTTATAGAACAATAATGCAGCGTTTACGTATAATACGTACATCATTTCGCTGACTGATCTTCAATGGATTAATCCATTCGCTGTTATTGACCTATACGTTGTGCATGCAGCATATGCACTAAACAGAGCTACCATATTCTCAACAATATCTGCTGACACAGTTGTTGTGTCTTTTAATGTACGTGTTTTAGCAGAAAGATTTTGAACGACAAGGAAAATAGTAAGCATCGAAGTTGGAGCAAACATTATTTAAACTAATGTTTAATTAATGCTATCTTTGACAAAAGTAGAATTTTATAGAAGTAAAGAAAGATACGCTTCTTTTAAAGAAAAATACAGTTTCAGTAGTGGAATATGTTAATCGCAAATATTTACATGATTATCGATAAATAAAGAAATAAACATGCATATCCATGTAAATACATTAGAAAATTAATTTGTAAGCGTAAGATATTATAATAGTCTCTACAAACATCAATCTTAAACTACTAACGATGAGTACTATAGATACTACTTTCATTAAAGTTGATTTAATTAAATTAATTTAATTAGTAAACTCTAAATTCATAAATACAATGTTCTACTGGTACATAGTTCAAACTTTATTCCTTTCGTCGATTGTTTTATTCTGTTTCTATACGTTTCGCAGAATTATAATTGAGTCAAGTTTTATTTCTACTGACCGCGTTAAACTGTATCGAAGTACGACTTTAATTATTATCCTCCCTTGGCAAAATTGAATTATGCTTCCTCACATACAGTAGTTTGTATTAAATCGGGACCATGTGCTGAATTTTATTAAAATATTGTAACATGGAAAAATAAACAAAACAAAATTGTAAACTGATAAAATAAACATCTATATTCATATATTCCATAGAAATAAAATTTTCATTCATTTTATTGCAATTCAATCTATATTCTGCTTTCATTGACTCTATCAATTTTTGTCAATCTAAATCTCCATTGTTTTATAAGGTAGTGTATAAGGGACTATATGTTCAATTTATATATGAAACTAATAGAAAAATGGATGAGTTAGGGTAAGATAAAGCCAAGCTCGAACTATATATAATCAAATTATCTTCTGATCCGTTAAATATGATTATGAAAAATTTTTGAATAATCTACGTTTCAAAACAGTATACTTAACTCACTTTTAGTTGTGTGACAAATCTTATAGCGTACATATCACTATTTTACGTTTAATTTGTAAAACATCCATTCATACTAGAAATTAACTTCATCATTCAGTTTAAGATGAGTCAAAACACATGACTCACACGAGCTAGAATTCGTCGCAAGACATCTCGCGTCCAAGCACAAACGCCAAAGAAACGAGCAGGGGGCGCGATCTCATCTAGCTGGCGTAGCTGTCAAAACCCAGGCGTTGCTACTCTATCCTCGCAATAAAGATCTCATGCAATCAGAGAGGCGAACGAGTCGTGTGTCTTTCCCAGCTTTATTCGGCAGAAGAAGGTCCAGGGAAAGTGTGCTTCCCGGTGCGAGAAAAGTGGCAATATACGCGGAACGAGGCGAGGACGATTGCAGGATAACAATGCCTGCAGCGAGAAAGCAGGCATAAATGGACCCAAGGTGCGAAAGAAGGAAACATGGTCCAGTCGGTGCAGATGGGTCAAATAGGAGTAGCAGACCAGTTGAATGGCGGATAGTGTAAAAGGAGACCCGGACGTTTCTTTGAGTTGTATCTAAGGCTATGTAATACCAATCGCATATAATATTTCAACGTTTCGCTTTAAACAAAGTAACAAATCGGTAAATTACTGCATGGTTGACGTAAATAACCAGGTGTTGGGTTAAGAAAAATGAGAATTTTTAAAATCAACCAACCATTGCATTTAATGAGAATAGGCATTTTCAAAATCAACCTTCTGCTGCATTTAATAAAAGCTTCTGAACAGCAGAGTAACAAATACAGCATAAACTTATTAACAACCTAACATTTGTAAGAGGTATCACTCATTATAAGTTCCTAGTTCTAGTATTAAATACAGTCTCCGCAAACCCAAGAAGTAGTATATCTGTCACGTTCATTCCATTTACTCCTTAAATACGTACCTTCGTGTGAATTCGATTGTGCGATCGTGCCACCAACTTCTCGCCGCCACGTGACCTTCGGCTTGGGGGTACCAGTCGCGGCGCATCGTAATGTCACATTGCTGCCCTCTCGTACCTCCATGTCGGTGCTGGTGGAGTCGTCCAGGATATCCGGTGGTACTGAAACAATGAGCACATTGCAACGATACTATCCCGCCTCCCTCGTGTACACCTCGTATACACAGGGCACGCTCGAACGCGACGCCATTCGATTGGATAGATGGCTATCTGGCCCCGATCTACCGATGTCTCGTTGTGTATTCGCAAATATTCCGCAACGCCATCGACGAATCGACCACCGCCCTGGTGTTCCGCATACGACAATCCGATCGTAAAACCGGGAATCGCTCGGCTGATCGTGAATACGCTTGAACGGGCCTGCGTTACGTCGTGACGTGACCGGTTCACCGATCCGCCTCCCTATTGTGTGGTGACGCGTTTAAGGTGCTTTCGATCACCTGGAATCCTGTGCGAAATTCGGGTTCTGTGGACTGGTAGTTGGAATTACACGCAGTACAGTGGCTCAGAAAAATACTTGAGTATATATTATAGGAACCTTTTATGTATAGTGACTATAAAAAGTATTTTCATACCATTGTGTTATTCGCATACTAATAAATCTGTTTCAAGATCGGTATTAAATTTCGTATGATTTAGTAGGACTTTCGTATGACTAAATTTGAACTGAGAGAACTGTCGTGATTATAAATGCACATTTTTAGATTTGTTTCAAACTTTGGCAATATAATTATAGTAGCCAAATCTCCTTACAGTGTTAATGAATTTTCAAAATATTTTGTATAACACACATAATATATTTGTGATAGATCTCTACAAGCTTTTGGATTCTTTCGTGAGCAACTGTACATATACCCACGTAGGATATTGTTTAGGAGCTTCTCTTTCATAGAATTTAGGTTTGGTATGTTATTGGATGAAACTTTGATACTGGATGTTTTGTTTGGGCGAATGCGAGCTATGTATTGATGTATGGAGTATTGTAAGGACATGTTGGAATGGGTTTGAGTGAATTTTACTGGTGTATTTTTTTCTTTTTTTAGAGTGCATAGAGTGCATGTAGAGATTTGTGTCGGGTAGTTGTATTTTTGAATATTATTTATACATATATAATCGTGATGAAATTGTGAAAAATGATTTATGATCGTTTGTAAATTTTAAATTATGTGTAATTTTACTGATGGCATTTCAAGATGCCTAGAAAATATGAAACTAATATTTCAAAAATGTACAATATTCACTGACAAAGCGAAAATTTAATCAACACAAATTTACTTTTTTTTTTATCGAACACAAATTAAAATGCAAGTTTGTATTTGGAGTTAATTTAAATATTTTTCTTGATAATACATTACACGCAGAAATAAAGGAATTGTTTAAAGAAACCTATTTAGGGAAATTTAAAAAAACGTTTACATTGTTTCTCATGAATCAATATAATACACATTAATTTTCTTGTATTTTCTTCTTGTTGATGCAACTGATATAATAACACACCATTTTTCTTACGGAATTTATCAAATATTCGTATAAGAAAATATAAACTTTTTACATTAAAAGCATATAACATACTTTAATTAAATGTTTGTTATTTTTTTCCGTTCATACTATAATATAAATGCTCAAACTTTCTGTTGGAAATTGTCTTTAAGACCCTGTATAATTTCAAATTATAATTTCTTCTTCTAATTAAAAATTTCTGTAATAAGTAATTAAATTTAAGCAAAAAGATAAAATACTTTCAAACATATCATATATTCTTTTCCTTAAATCACATTATAAATTTATCTGTTATCTGTTGTAGATAGTTAATACTGCAATAATTTAAATTGATATATATTTTTACTATGTGAGATAATATTTTACACATTTTAGTGAATGTGATATTAATTTACATGTATTTTATACTCCGTATTAAAGACTTTCGAAATATATATTGAAACGTTCACTAAATGAAACGTATTATTCATGAAATAAGCTGTCAATTAAAAAAGTTGAAAGCAATTTTATAATACGCATAATACATAATATAATGCGGAATTGTATGGGGGTAAATTGCTTGAAAATTTCTAAGGGAAAGAATTAAATGGCTATTATTGCAGCTCTGGTGGCTCGATTTCCTTTTTCCCTTGACGTAAGTGAGACGAAGGGGCCGCGACGGGCTTTTGTTTCATGCCATTGATTCGCGATAATTGGCCACGCTCCGGTACTTTAATCGTCATTTCAATCGCAGAAGGGAAAGTGTTTTGTTTCGCACGCGCTGGAAATTAAATGGCATATCGTGGTGTACGATGATAACCACGCTCTTCAATTTACTGAAGGTTATAATTTCAATTTAAACGGAAAAGGCGAGGTGACGTTATCGATTAAAACGATACCTGCAGTTTCACTTTTTAATTCTGACAACTAGGACTCATACATTTATACGATACATTCACTCTTAATCTCGCTCACTGAAACTTTTAAATACGCCAACTTTATTATCTCTAAAAATGTATTTAATATTTTGTAAGAATTATTTTGTAAAAATAAATTGTAAAAAACATTAAATTTTATTTACGCACTTCAAAATCAAGTAAACAAACTATATAACACTAAAATTGTCGAACGAGTTACAATAGCTGCGAGACGTTTGTGTAAAATGAAACTTTAATTGAATCAATAGATTCAAGTTAAACAATCAAATAATGTAATTGTATAAAGTAATATAAAACAATCAAATAATATACTTCATCGATCAACTTGCCGTTTATAAAACAACTAGGTATTATACTTCATGAAATATGTTTTATGCATAAAAATATAGAAAAGATTGTAAAAACTATTGGTTCATAAGAGGTAACAAAAACTGTTTCAAAATAGCATTGATCAATGCTTTCATTCGATTTTTCGATTTTTAGTTTCACGGAATTCAAAGGAACACATTATATCTTTATAGAAAATTGATTGCTTGTAATAGCGTTTGAAAGAATTAAAGGAAGCACAAATATGTTTTTCAAAATGTGCTGCACTTCTGAAATGTTGAAACGTTTGGAACCATCGGAAACCCTTATAAAATCATGCAACCTTCAGACTTAAAGAATTTTTAAATTCAAAGCTTGAAGTTCCAAATTTGAAACACAAATTTAAAATTTGAAATTCAAAAATGAAGAATTCAAATTCAAAATTTAACAACCTTCAGTAGCATAGTGAAGTAGAATATCAATGTAGAAATTTTTAAATGCTTTAAATAAAGGAGGTAAAGAAGAAAATGTCATTTATGATTAAACGCGTTCTAGAAACCAATTATTTTTAGGAATCAATGAGAATATTTGCTTAATATAATTATATTATTCTTAATTACGTATTCGAATATTTGCACTTTTCCATATTTTTACATAATAAAGACTAATGTAATTTGAAGAGCCACTGGTTATTATTAGAACGAAAGATAATAGAGAACGTTGTTATAGAGAAAACTAGGTTATATCACTGAAAGTTGAAAATTTCGATTTTAAAGTTTCTACTTCTCCTAGTCTCCACAAGAGGGTAGACGTGTCATATCCAAAGAGCTTTTCAAGAACAAGGTGAAAATTAGTTTTTAACGATCTTTAGAAGCCGGTATACTTGACAAACGATTCCATGAAGAAAACTTTCCCACAGACAGATGCTATTGCAGCTAGTTCTTTAGAAAAAGTGCACAAAGTCTGCAATGGAAGAAACGCTATATCTAAAGCTAATGGTCTGTTAAATAGTTGAAAATTTCCCAGAAAAAGCTAAACAGCTTTTGAACTTTATAAACAAAAATCAGAGTATCTCTTATTAAATAATATCCCCATTTATTCCAATTTCTTTGCTTGTAATATATCCTCCGATAATATTTTTATCAGATATTTACCATATTCTTTTTGTTTAAGTATGTATTCCAAATTTTTTATAATAATATTTCGTTATTAAAGCGAGTTTCAAGAATATTAAGCTCATCTAGTATCAATTAAATTCATTAAGTGTTCTCAATGGTAAGGGATAATTCAAGATTATCGCAGCTTTTCTTCCAAGAATATTCTATCCAGTGAGAAATATTCATGAGCTTTTGTTAACTATAATATATATATATATACATATAGGATAGGGTATATATGAAGATCGCCATCGAGGCCTAGCTTTCTCCAGGAAACTCTCAATCCTGTCTTACCTACGAGTTCAGGAAGACGTGTTCAGGAGGTAAAGTAGTTGGAAAACGAACTTTTCACAAGGAGAGGTTTTCGAACGTAACGTAAACTTTCCAAACAAGTCTCTCGCCCTTGCGTAACTTGTTACCCTGATTAGCGTGATAGGCTGTCTTATATGCAGAAGAAAATGAACAGAATTGTCAACACATTGAATATTGAGCATCCAGGAAATCAAATAAACAAGGAAAGGAATGAAGAAATTTTGAAATTACTTATCTGGTTCTATCAATATTGAATTTTGTGATAAAACTTTTGTTATTCGTTTGAAGCTAACGCTTTGTTAACTCGAAAGCGATGAGTTCTAGTAATATAAATTCTAATTTTACAAGTGAATTTTACAAGTTACAAGCTAGCTTATATGGTGATATAAAAACAACGCAGAACAATAATTTTTCAACCAAATTATAGCTCTGTAAAATGCAGGCAACTGATTAGATAGTTTGAAGTAGTAATATCATGATTATAAAATGATAAATATTCTTTTTACGTCAGAGATCTATAATCTAAAACTTCTCACGATAATTCGGAAACGATGCACTAGTATTACTAATTAGTAGGTTATTGTATAATAATTTATATATAATATATTTCTATAGGACAATTTATTGTAAGCGTGTCTCGGCGAATAATGTTGCTCCAACAGGAAGGTGTTGGTTCAAATCGCTATTATTCCGGACTTAATAAATATTACCGCCACATATAACCTTTTTACTCGACAAGTTTACATCTGTTCCAAAAATACACCACATAATTTCCATTTACCCTATCTCCTTGAAACCACATGTATCATAGAAATGCATAACCATCGTCGTATAGCTACATAAATCAATAAACTTTCTGGACACAATTCACGAGCGACTATCGTCCGGATAATGCAACACCGTATAATAAAAGTAAAACGAGTATATGGATGAGAAATTTTCGCGAAAAATCAAGTAAATGTGAGGCTATCAAACAAAAAAGCAATTGGATCGGGCCATAGAGAAAAATATCAAGCTACGCGTGGCGCAATTCATTTCGCGCTCTGGCTACGTTGTGTTTCAAACGCGGCGACAAAAAACCGTCGTATCCGCAGATAGTATATTTATTGATACGGCGAAACAATCGCGTCGAATTTATTATTTCATACGTGTTTCGTCTGACACAACGCGCCCGTAGTTCTTCATTCGCATAGATTTTTCTCCCAACGTCCCTTTTCCAACCGCACGTTGCGCGAACCATGCGTTCCATTCGTAAGAAGAACGAGTTATTTTAAAGTTGTTTATAAACTCCCCTTGTATAGCGCACCGTACGAATTTTAATCCTGCTGCTAGAAACTACAGTGGCTCACCAAAGTATAAAGAAAACCTGTAGACGCCTTTTATGGATATACCATATGTGTTGAATAAAATATTTAGAAATTTTAATAGTATTGTAATGAGGCACGGCTGTCGAAATTATGTTGCTAAAGTTTGAAACAAATCTGGAAATGTATTTAGGAACTACAGGGTGCTTAGCACAAGCATATATTTCATAGAGATCATAAAAATATTTAAACAGTAAATCATACGTTATATTATATTGATGTAATCACTTAAGTATAATTACTTCAAAATAAAATAGTTCTAATCAAGATTAAACCAGCTCGGGCTATAAAAGATCAAATGAATGATAAATAATATTTATCGTCGTCTAATCTTCTCCTGTTTAAACTTTATTTCGATATAGAATAATTCTAATTAATATTTGCACAATTTTCAACAATATGTTATAAGTAGGCGTTATGTATAAAATAAAGCAAACTGTTAAAAAAGTAAACGAATAATCAATAATACTTGCTACTTTTCAACCTTCTGCTATATTAAACTCCGTTATGACAGAGCAGATAGGACGAACTCAAACTATACGCCAACAGCGTCAAGATGAAGCAAACACAGGCCTTCAATCTCAGCCTTGTAATTTCACAATTTAATCGGGAAATTCTCGTTCAGACTAAACGTCGTACCAATCGAACACGAAAGTGAGAACAGGCAATTTCACAGTGTGCAGCGGTCAAGTAGGTAGTAACGCGGCCGCGATAAAGGAAGGAATTTAACGAGGGTTATTCGCGATAAGCTTAAGAGCTTTGCGCTCAGGGGTTCCGAGTCGCCGTGCCCTGGAAATTATAGTATACGCGAGCACGCTTAAGGACTGCAGCTTCAGTTTGTCCGCTGACTAATGGAATTTCGGGAATTCCATTTGAAAGTTAATCGCGTGTTTGTGTCGGGGACATCGTCACGGAGTGCATTTAATTACTCGCAGAAACGGTCTGCTAACTTATTTACGCGCGTCCAGCGAACTGCTCCAGGCGACCAACAACACTCCTAGTTTCATGGAAATATAATCTTACCGCGTTTACGAATTCATCAGCATCTCTAGTACATCCACCTGTCCCGAATCCTCGATCTATGCTATGGTCGCAGTGGAGGCGTATCTCGACGAACTGTCTTTCTGACAAATGAAGTGTCCGGAGATGTAAATATGTACATTCCTAAGCGTGTACAAACGTTATTGTAAGATGAGCCTCTCAGAACTTTCCATTTATAGTTAATATCTTAATTTTGTTGTATAAATACACGATTAATTTTGAACTCTCAAAAAACGATTTATCTATCGTCAGAAAATTCTAAGACGTACACTTGTAAAACAGCGTTTGTAACATTGTCACTTTCATACTTTTCAATCTATAGAGTTGATCAATGTAACTTCTGAATTAAGCTAGGTTTACATTAGTCTAACCGCCGGAGAAAGCGATTACATTCCAGTAATTTGACTAGAAATCGATCGATGTCTACATTATTCCAGCTTTTTTTGAACCATTAGAAGTGGTAAACTGTAATGACAATGGATTCACGCAAAATCGGATGTACACTATACTACGCTTCAGTCAGCGCTGGGTATTGAGCCGTCTCGACGCTTCCAGTAACGTTGGAATATTGTGTTCTCGATGGTGGGGGTAAACACTGGATTTGAAAAGTAGATTTTCGATCCCCTCGTGTGACTGGATTACTTGCTACCATGACGGCATTGTATTGGAATAAAAACACTGTTTACATTATTCCAGTTATAATCCAATGATGGATTGGAATGCTACTGGACCAATGTAAAACCAACTTTCCATATCATATGTAAATGATGCTCAAATATGTGGGAGATACTTATAGGATCGACCCTAGACATCAAAATCGAACGCAATGGTAGTTTTGATATGAGATTCATCGACAATACATCGATTTAAAAGCTTGATCTTTATAAAAGACAGAAAATGTGATTCATCTGTGTTTTTCACCTGTGGCCTTCGTGTTTGATTGCTTCGAGGTATTCATCAGAATACTGGTTCGTCAGGACACGCATCTATTGTGACCACAGCCCCGTGCAATCAAAAACACACTGTAGACCAGGATGGTCCTTCCGTTTCACCGAATAAATGACAAAAATTTCTAGTCGATCGATCATCGACGAGCCAAATGGTCGAGCAGAGAAGAAGGATACGATCAATCCGGCTGTGACCTCCAGCTATTCTGACGCCTCGCGTAACGATGGCCGGACTCGATCGTCGAAAACGATAAAGAAGAAATTTAACGAGGGGTTAGGTGTAGGTTAAGCCATACGCTTCTGGCGCACGTTCTGCCGTGCTCAGCGACTGGTAAATGGGCTTCTTGCAGAGCGAACAGGCCGGCCAGTTATTAAGGCGAGGAGCACCAGTCGCCAGGAAGGTGTTTAATAGCCCACCAAGTGTACAATCGGCCATGAAGGTTTTGGTGCGCGGTGTGCACTTTACATACATTTGCATCCCACCGCGGCAAATTCGACATCAATCTACAAAGGCAACGCGACTCTGTGCTCCAAGGTGTCTCTATCTTCACAAACCGGATTCTTTCAGCCCCTGACGTCATCCTTGATTACACTATTTTGGATTCGCGATTGCATGCTAAACGCTTCCTTTCGGTTCTTCGTCTTTCTTTGATGTTTTCGTAGAGTTTCATTTTTATGATCTCAGAGGAATATTTGCAAGGGGTGTTGAATAGTAGGAGATAGGTTAGAGGCCTCGAATGGTGGGCAAAGAGTTGTGTGTGCAGGATTTGTAATCGGGAGGATTTATAGCCGGGGGTTCATTTGCAATCTCGTTAAGATCGTGGCCAGTGTTAACTGGTCCTTGTATACGAGGCGTTGAAAGGAAAGAGTGCGAGATTTTCAAATTTTTATGATACTCAGCGAGAAATGTAATATATCTGTGCTCAAGCTATTAAACTTAAAGTCGAGCCTTTTGAAATCAAAATTAATTTTGTGTCTGTAGGTTGTTTGAAAGATGAATTAATTGAAATATTAAGATAAAAAAGTGAATATGAATTAAAATAATGTTCTTCCGATAGTTACCAAGATACGAACTATAGAAAAACAAGACTGAATTAAATCACCATACATTTTATTCCTTATATAAGATTCAAAGTTTGGAACTCATTGTTAGTCGAAATCAAGAGACACTATTGAAACTCCCCTGCGGCAAGTCTAACTGTTCCAGTAGAACACAAAATACATATGATTTCCATTTAAATCGTCCTAAGATCTCGTTACAATTGTATAATTCCGCAATACATAACAAAATTATAAAGCATCATAATTTATTTAATGAAGAGTGATTCTGAAAACTTGAGTGTGATGTGTAGATTAAAATCCATAGTACCGTGTAGAAATTTGATTGATGGCAAGAATATATATATACATATTTAAAGCTGTAATATAATAGAGACGTGGAATAGTATTCGACAGTCGTTCTAGACAAGCTGAATCACTTTTCTGCTACCTGCGATCAAATGTCTAAATCAATATTGTTAGATTATGAACACTGGCCAAAGAGATTTCTTTATTCGAGTCAAAAATAAAATATAACATAATATTATGCATTATACAAAATTACCACTTTGGAAAATGTTATTCCTCGAATCAAAAATAGCTTTTCGAATGAAATATTCATGCCGTCTAAAAGTAGCTTCTCTCAAAATCCCCTGCGTACAAAACGAATTCAAAATGAAAACATCTTAAGAACTACGATGCCCTCGTTACGAAACGTTTCACGCAGAGAATTCAATCGTGCATTCTTGAACAAATCACAAATTCTACACGTAGCCTGGTCTAATGTAAATATTAATTTCAATTATTTAGTAAATAACCTATGTACTTACTATAAGGATATACATATAAGCCATTCACAGGCTAAAGTGTCTAACTTCGTTTTTTAAATTTCTCACATTTTAATGCCAAAACACATGATTGGGGTTTATCTTACATAATTATATCAATTTCCTTTACTTCTTCTTTTGTGAAGTTAACCAATTTGGTAAATGAGTGGTTCATATGATAAATGAAATTTAAGTGTGTAACACTAATATTTAAATCACTTTATTAAATTCAACTTCAATTCAACTTCATTGACACCTACTTCAGCTACATATTCATGCATTATCGTCCCCAATTGTAAGTAACAAATTTACAAATATGTCCATCTCAATTAACAACGAAGACATTTATGCCCTATTTTCAAGACTGCATCAAGTGATCCTACTCTATATTACAAATCAGTTAGAGCTTCTACTATCTATCTTTCTAATCACAAGCAGCACACGATAAAGCCAAGGAAATAATCAGGGATTAAATATCGGTAAGTCGGTAGTGGGAATCACGAAACCCTGGCGACACCACGGTGGATTCTAAGGAGACCCATAGTTGAGCGAACTTTGACAAGTTGGCGGTAACAGGAGCGCTGGTACCAAGTGCCAAGAAAGTTCGGTGGTAGGTTCGGTTGATGCATGGGCGCGGAAGAAGGATACCAACGCCAGCCAAAGGACATGTTCCGCAGGACAAGCGTAAGTTACGTAGACACGGAAAACGCTGAATCCACCAGTACTTAGCCGAGTTTCCACGAGGAGGAACCTAAGGTGCCGGAAGGCGGCGGAGTTTCGGGAATACGCGCAATACAAATTCACCGGCAATCTCAGACGCACGATTCGCTTGCAAATATTTGCTGTAATAGCACACCCATCCAGCCAGAAATTCCCTTTTGCTTGGAGGAACAACAATAACAACAAGCCTGAATGTGTCCGACATTTGGAAACCTAACTAGGAACAGTAAATGCTGTGCATTCCTTACTCATTATGGAGTGACCAATACTACACGCTGCGAACTCGTTAGCCCACTTCTCGGATAATTGTAATGTGTGGGATTTGAAATTCTTCGCGGGATTTTGGTAATGAAAGATTTGCTAATTTTGTAGTAATGTCAGAAGGACCTGTGTTAATAACGGTATGTATACGAATCAATATATATATAAAGATAGATATTAATTTTAGCGAAGTTATTGAATACCTCATAAATTGTTCCAACTGGAAGATATCGCAGGGACGAGATAATAATAACCATTATTTGACATACTAAACTATATTATCCTTTCTCATTTTTCATTTCCCTAGGCAGCCATTTTATTTTTATTTCTGACAACGTCGATTGTAGATTTGTAACCCGATTACTCGTACTTCAATGATATTTCTGAAATTGATCATCTCGACTATTCTAGTAACCATTATAGAAGTGAGAATTTATATATGCGAATGGCGAATGTATATGCAAGACTAGAAAGGGAGGCTGATTTGAAAAATATAGAGATAGACTGGGATACACGATAACTGATGGAAATTCGATTGCACGTAGTAAGACTGTATGAATGTGTGAAATCTATAAAAATTCAATATGATTGAGTAGCGATGGAGTCTAGTAGGAATTGTAAAAGTAGTTCAGAAGTTAGGAGAGTCATATTACGTGAGAATAATTGTTAATTTGCATTATCGTTGTTATTTTATTACTTGACATTTAGTATGTATTATTTTACTTTATATTGTCTGATAAAAATATACTCGAAATTCAACCTTCCTACAGTAGCAATGGATGTTTTTTTCCAGTTTATAGCATGGGTAGTAGTCTAAAACTGGACCACCGAAGTTTTTAATTACCATTAATTGATAAATGGCCGTACAGTATATCTGTCAGCCAAATAACCGTGTAGAACGTAAATAATACTATGAATGACGCTCCTGAAAACTCATAAACTTTTCTAGAGTGAATAGTACATTTTCCAATTTGCAAAAACAAAGTTTAAATTCGTCGCATCTAGATATAAAAAGGAAAGAAAGAGAAGATAGAACATAAATGTATTAAACGATTGCTCAAACGAAACAGTATTGGAATATTTTTAAAAATTAGAAATGTTAAAAAATAAAAAATGTTTAATTTCGTATTGTCGAACTTCAAACGCAATTCCTTCACAAAATTTATTGGTATTAAAAAATTGTCAAACTGTCAATACACGTTGGTGAATAAGTTATGTTTTGTTTGATGTATAGCCGCGATCTCAGAAACTGTCTGAAAGACCTGTGATAGATTTTTACGATCCCATAGCAGATTTCAGATTGCCACTACTAATTTCACGCGAAGGTAAAATGTAGATGTCTAAAAGTTTGGAGCTTTGAAAAAGTTGATCGCTCGATTTCCTGACATTTCACTAGGAAACTTTGTGTAGAACATTCCCGCTGCATTTTCCTCTATAACCTGCTATGCGTTCAAAGCTAATGGCAATTAAATAATTTCAGCTACTGTAGAACTAATGAAGGACTAATATTCGCGAAATAGAGTGAATTAATTAAATTAAATTTAAATTGATAAACTTAACTTCATTATTGATATATTGTAGAAGTCAATATAAAGTCAATATAAAAGACACATTCCAGGAGAAATTATCTTCGCAGAAACATAGATTTCAAGAATTGTGATTATTTAGTAGTCAGTTATCCATTATATCAATAAGATTTAATATTTAGTAGTACATCTTTAATAACAATTGAACGTTTAACATAACTATACATATCGTATACTGGTTTCAATAAATATCTTGCAACATTTATAGTGTATTTCCAGATTAGTTTCAGATTCTAGCACTATAATCATGCATATCGTGTCTTACTATACTGCTAATAAAATTTCATAAAGTTTCGTAACATACAACACATAATATAGATATAGGTACAGGAAAATTTTCCGTGATAAATATTCAAACATTTCTTTGTGAGACAATACATATTATTATGATCTACGATTGTTATTAGACAAAAAGATAGTATTAATAGCTGATTACCGACTACTTCGAGGAATCCAGTGTTGCTGGACATGGGGTCGGTGTTAACTTGGCACATATACCATCCTCTGTCCGTTTCTTTGGTGTCCCGGATATGAAGACACCATCTACGATGACCGCTATGTGTGACAGCGATACGGTGATTCTTCGTGATAACGTGAGTAGCGATCGTGAGGATCGTTTGTGTGTCCACTCGCAGCCACGCTACCTATACGACAAAAGAATAAATTATTTTCATGCGTTCGTCACAATTGTATCAAGAAATATCAAATGATATTAGTGTATCCTCTATCATAAACAGAAGCGAGCTCTCTGAAAGGTAATTTAACTTGAAACGTGTTCCGCTATGAAACTTCGGCAAAACTAAACTTGTTATTCATCGACGACGTTGTAATCTAATTTTGCGCAAGTTAACTTCGAAGAATACTAGTCGATGTGACGTGGTATTGTGCTAGGTGTTGAAGAAAGGTGAATATATAGAAGAAAGGTATCATTATTAAGTTTCATATCATTTGATAATACTTTCGTATGACACAAACATTTTGTACGATGAAAGTAAAGTGTTGAATTCGATAAGAAAAAAAGAAACGCCTCGTTGGAAAGTAAGAGTATGCGCCAATACCTTTTCTAGCTACATATGCGAAGCATAAATAATCCTGGTATTACCTAGGCATTTTTTTCAATTTTTAGTATTAAAATAAAATCTATATATTGCTTTCGTGTATAAATTAAATTTATAAATTGGGAAAGACACGTTTATTGTTTAAAAACGGCCACCAATACAGCGAACGAACGAACGTGCTCTATAAATATATCAACAAACGGTGCTCAATTCAAACACGCGGGGACAAATCGGGACGATGTGCTCCGTCGTTCGAAAGCAATTCAGCTAGCGATTTCGCTTTGCGCCGGGGGCTGAACGGGAAGAAAAGGAAAGAAGGCACCAAGGAGAGGGGGTAAAAATTACGCGTGCCAACGAGAAACACTCAAAGCGTTCCCAGAAAACCTGCGATTGTCGAGCAAATCAAAAGAAATAACAATTTGCCTGACCCAGATGTCGCTTGTCACAGCGCCTCCAACATGGCCTGTACTGGGAGTATACGACGTGTATACGACGTGTATGCATTACAAAAATGCGGGCTGACGTTCTCCTCTCTACTGCTGTTGTTTTATTCAATCCCCGCCACTTTCGCTTACATCCAGCTCGTGTATTACTTTAGGTACAAGTTTTCGCAAGCGGCACGCATTGTCTCGCCGCCGTGTCGTGGCCAAGACATTCCGTTAAAAGTATACCATATATCTCTATATGTATTTTTCCGTAACAGAGCGAGAAAGAGTAAAACAGAAAAAGAGAAAGAGAAATTTCACCAGAACAAACCTCACACGGACTACATTTGCAAACGCGCCTGTTGTACAGGTATTTTCCTTGTTCTTCTGTTCTTTCTCTTCTTTTCGTTATTCCTTCTGGAACATTTCCTTCAGCCACCACCACTACCACAACCACCACCCTTCGTCTCTCATAACGTCCTCCCGCAAACTCTGTTCCATCCTTTTTGCCTCGCGTTGTCGCGCAGTCTCTCAGTGACTCATTGTCCAAGTGTTGCGACAATGTGCTCGATGTTACCAACTGTGCTCGTTACATAAAAAGGAAAAACTTCTGCGCCAAACTCGTAATACACTCGACGCCGTTTTAAAGCATATACTCTTGTACCACGTCCTCTTCCACCCCCGTTGTCGAGCCCACTGTTTCCCGGTTGATTTCTTCCCCCGGACTACGCAGCACATCCACTTCATTCACTGCATCCGTTCGAGCCGTGGGCGATGTAAGTAAGTTTCGTGTGTACGTGAACGTACGAACTATGGTTGGTGCATGTATGTACACACATGCACACAATTTATCTGCCTTTATCTCGAAACGCGGCAGGACGCAACGTTGCAGCCTGTGCAGACGCAAGAAAGGAACGTTTGGGAAGGTTTCGCGAGGTTCTTTAATAGAACAAGGGAAAGAGGCGCGAGGCAGATCGGCACTCGTCGAGAAAGACGGTTCCAAAGACAGCGGAGGGCGACGAGGGTGAGGCTGGCAAACTCAAAGAAAAGGAAGAAAAGGACAAAGCCGAGGGAACTTGCAAATCGTCCGCGCCAGCCTTCAATGTTAGCTCAACGTAGTTTGCCGAGACTATTGTTTAGCGGATGAAAAATTATATAGCTCGCAGATACGCCCGGGTTTGTGCTACAAAACGTCGGTTTAATGATTGTTTTAACGATAATGTTACGGCCACCGTGTATTTAGAGGTAATGAGGTTCTGGAGCTTTTAGGAAAGTTGTGAAGTACAGGGAAGAAAATTCAGAGATAAAATGCATTTCGTTTCTAACTGAACTTGGTGTTTGACGAACATTTTTCTTACTTCTGCGTGGGAATTGGGTCATTTTCATGAACCTTCATTTCTTATTAATATGTCATGCGTGTATGTATATCCACAATCTAATAATAGTTTTTACCCTTGATGCCTTCATTTCAATCCTGAACACCAGAACAAAAATATATCAATATATATACACTAACTTACATCGCTCGACTAATTATATATTAAGCTTTTATAAAAAAAAGAAGATTAACTACTCGTTGACGCTTATTTCGTTCAATACATTCCAATACAACCACACCTCCTTTCGCCTTTTTCTTTTCCAGTTGCTCTTCGTCCCGGTTAGATACTGATGATGTAGTTCTTTAATTTAGCGGGATACCTCGAGCCTTCCGTTCGACTCCATCAGCGTGAAAAATGACTGGGGAAAATTCCCCATGGAAGAATAGCCCGCGGTAACCTCGCAATGATCGCTCATCCTCTCCTCTTCGATTTCTCCTACCATCTTTCCTCGCTCGCGTGCGTCGTAACCAGGTTTCCCGATAATCAACGAAAGAATGAACGTTGGCCGCGAAATTCGAGGGGTCCTAAATGATCGAAAACCTGTCGATGTATCGATCGGAGTTTCTCTGTCACTGTCGTGCTCGATATACATGTTTGAAAAAGGGAAAACAAGGATTAGAATTTTTATAATTTCGTTCGATTCAAATGGAAATGAATGCTGTATAGACTTTTGTTCTTATTTATGGTCCAAGGATTCACCAAATTAGGGCAAAGTTAACTTGAATTGAATTGAATTTAGTAGTTAGTAAAATTAGGGAATGTAAGTAGTATATGGTATATAATAGTCAAGATAGTTGAATTAGTAGACTTCGATTGAATTAGTTGAGTGTGATGTAATTTATTTATGAAATATTCAATTGGACAACACTAGATAATATTATTATTTAAATCCTTAATTTAGATTTAACACTTTAAAAATATTGTAGTAGCACTTCTGTTAGTATGTATTTGTCCTAATCAATTTATAATATCTCTTTTACATATATCTTACTTAAATATTTAAAAGAATTAAATTTTCCATAGTCTACAATTTCAATTTATTGTTTTTTCACATTTAGCAGATGTAGATAAATTCATTGCTGCAACACAAAAAATGCTGCGTATCGTAATAAAATAATACCAACGACAAGTAATTCCATCAAAAAATAATAGCAATTTATTTCACATCTGTTTTTATGAAATTTAATTGAATACATATAATAATGAAACATATGAATTAAATGGTTAAATAAAACATAAGCTACAATTTTCCATTTTATAAAAATATTTTCAATTGCAAAAGCAAGGAACAGGTTCATTTAATTGCCGTATAAATGCAAGAAAAATAAATAAACAAAGCGACAGCCGCGTCCTTTGTATTTTAAAATAATTAGTTCCGACGGTTTGATCTATTCAAATATTACAAGATTACTTTTGCGAGAAGAAATTCAGAGAAATTCAGAGAAGTATTCCAAATTAGTGAGAATGGGACTGCCGAAAACGTTTTCAATTTTGTGTCCTCGGTGGCGGCGATGCAATCGTTATTATTTATTTTATGCAATGATAAAGTGAAATGAGTGGTTAAAAGTATTAACGCTGCGTTATCGATGAAATATAATGTCGCGTTGTGCTTAATATGGCGCGGCCTGCATTAAATTGTGATTCTGATTACGTTAGGAATACCATTGATTGAAAGTACGATTAAATTTTAAAATGTATATTCGATAAACATATCCATGTCACGGTAAGCATTTTTTATTGCTCCAGTGGAAAATTAAATGTTCTATAAATGCTACTCTGTATAAAATATAGCGTTATAAATTTATTCGATGTATAGAAAATTGATTATCTAAAGTATTATGATAAATTTATTGTTTGGTGAACGGAAATATTTATCAAATCAGAAAAACAAATTATCTATGTATTATTGGATATTATTTTATACAGTCGTATAGGATAATAAAATTTAACATAAAATATTTAACATAAAGTCTTAAACATAAAATAACTATAAGAAACTTAATAGAATGCGAAACGAAATTTTAATATCACTCATGAACTGTATGTATTTAACAACACATTATGATATTGGTTTGCGAATGGCCGTATATGTTCTTCATTAATTCATTCTCGTATCCTTTCATTTTACGCGGATACGAACATACTTTCACCATTATCACTCGTATTACAATTTACGTTGCAAGGAAATCACACATTAATTAACCAAATTACAATTACTTTAAATCCATTGATCGCCTCTCGAAAATTTTAAATAATATCTTTCATACCAACTCTCGAACTCATCGTAAAGTGATACACTTCCACGAGCAACGCCGATTACAAAGACAAGCTGCAAAACAACTCGCAATCATTTCGACAAATTAGAAATAGTGCACTAATTATCGGTTATTTAATCACTTTTATCATATAGCATACAAATAACATACATGATCAGTTTCAATAGAAATCAAACAACAAACAATTATAAGCAACCTTTCATACGAATTTCTGATAATACATGTTTGGATCATCGATCACGTATAATTGAATTAATGGTAATCAAAACAGTCTGATGAATCTAAAATATGAAAAAATAGACAAAGAATGAGAAAGAAGTAGAGCTGAAGTTAATGTGTCTAAAATTATAAATAATCAAGAAAAATAGTGACGAAAGTATCAGGTCTCTCACGATCAATGTTTCATTGTATTCTACGATCACTCACGCTCAACAATACCCTCAAGTCTACAGTATCGAAATAGCCAAAACCGATTTTGCGGCTGGTTTCTTCTCACAATTCCCTTTTCAAAAGGAAATTGGTAAACTCGACGTTCGATAGATGTTATACTTCTACGATTTCGAATAAACGGGGAGAAACAGGTCGAACATCAAAGGCTTGTCACTGTAGGTATACCGATCACGTGAAAGAATCATCGAAGCCAAGGTATAGGCAACAACGAAATAAGCGTATTGGGTTATTCAAATTTCCTTGCGGCGTGCCATGCCGCCGGAAAATATTGAATATTCTGGCGTGTAAATATTGGAAATTCTGAAGCGTCGGGAAACACAGAGCTTTAGGCATAGGACGTTGTACACCCAACTGGTATATACTTGTAATTGTGTAAACACAGTCGTTTATGAGCGACACATTTCCACGCGCTGCCATTCACGCTGTTTTTTCAATGGTTCTATTTTCGCCAGTTTAGTGAAACGGTGACGAGATTGACGGCCCTGTGGCGAAATTGAATACGCGTGATAGAAAATTTTTAGAGGTACATTATATATATTATAGAAAACTTTTCAAAATTTCATTCGTATTGTAACGAGACACGAGTGTAATTTTATTGGCGAAATCTGAAACGAATCTGAATGTGTACAATAGCTCACAAAAGTACTGGTACGCCTACTACAGAAAGATTTCACGAATACATTATATCTGTTATATGGAACTTTCCGAAATTTCATTAGCACTGTAATGAGGTAGAGCTATCATGATTTTATTGTGTAAAATCTAAAACAAGTCTGAAAATATACTGCATACAGCGTTACTGTATGAAACATTCCATAGACAGTGTCGATGTTGTTTCTCCTGAATGCTTCGTGAACTATAGTAATATTTCATTCTCGGCGAGTCGTGTATAAAAGCACCCCATTCGTGAATGACTGATAGAAAAACGTCGACAGAGGGAGCTTTTGAACAGAGTGAATCTGGTTGGAATCTCTCGCGGTTCAGATTTAGGTTTCAGATATTGATGGAAGTAGAAAAGCTCTGTTCTAAGTAAATGTAGGGTGTGTAACGTAGAATTTGTGTTGAAATTGGAGGCATTTGAAATTACGAAAGCATGGTTTAGTTAGTTTCGAATAAATGGGATGGAGAATTCAGAGATAATAAAGTAGACCGAGGTCAAAGATAATAAGGTGCGAAAGTCACAAGTTAATTGAAAGAGAAAGTACCGCGGATATTAATACAAGAATGTTATACGTTGAGAAATTACAATTTAAATATACACACTGGTATTCTAGCACCTTGAAAGATAACACGGTAGGAAAAATGGTAGAGATTATCTCAAGGAGGCTCGATAAAGTAATGAAAGCGCCGAATTTCACAACCGCCAACCAACACATTTATAGAAGCTGAATGTCTTCTCGTCCCTTTCATTCAGAGTGCGAATTTCCGAAAAGAGGGGAGTTGCGGATCTATGACCAGGACGACGGTAGGTTACGGGTTAATTCGATGGGTTATCAGAAGGCACGGATATAAGCATCTGTCTGCAACGTCAAAGTTTACCAGAGACAGAGAGATGGAAACAGTAGAGAAATGGGATAGAGAAGAAGGGTTGAGACCGATACTGCAAGTACGGGAGGATAATTAGCCTCGGTGGAGCAATCCGCATAATTATCGTTCGCGGCGCATCTGTCCTTGTCGAACGGTTTTTCCCCACCCATTTCATCAAGCGATCTTCGTCCAACTGGAACTCTGGTTCGAAACGTTTTACATCGACCGACAAACATTCCTGCCACGATCGAAACACAGTATCACGTCGATGATCCGAACGACAACCAATGAACCGCTTTTACCTAAACAAGGAATACACTGTTAATTGTAATCGCTCGTGAGCCCACGGTTTGGCTAATTACAAAGGTAATCATCGTAACGAATGTCACGTACAGATAATCCTTTTCGTGGACGCATGCCAGAACGAACCAGTAAGCATCGATGCTTCTGAATTTCCTGCTAATGATCTTGTTCAGGTTGAGATAGTTTAAGAAATTATGCATTTCAAATGTGAAATTTATCGTGACGCAGAACCTGTCGCTTTGCAAGACTTCGATAACTTTTGTTAGTTAATTACTTGAAAATTACTAAATCTTCGAAATTAAGTAAACGAGTAATCATCTCTGGTTAATAGTTATTTAAAATGAGATTAGTTAGAGATTACTCAAAATTCTAATCTTTTCAAATTGAAAAACACGAAGTTGATATTAACTTTAATTTACTGGATTTTGTAATGAATATTATGAAGGATCAGGTTGAGAAAATCAAACGCTATCCCTTATGAAATTTATTACTCTGTGGTAATCAATTTTCACGTTACCTGAGGAGAAAGATATAGTATGATAGAATGTCCATTGTTCGAATTAATTGGAAGTCGTGACAGTTTAGATAAGGGATGATAATTTATTTCAGCAAGGGAAGCTGAAATAAAGGATAATATAAAAAATAATAGGCTCCGAACTTATATTCTTTGTTTTCCTTCTGTTCCGCTTAGTAGTTGCGGCGTTCTATTAGTACTACAAGTAAATATACGTCCACAGTCCATAGTACTTTGCAACATCGGTTTTATCTTCATTTTGAGATTGTTAGTTATATTACGTATAACTCTTACACATTAAGTATAATTTTCTGCAATCAGTCTATTAATTCATAGTAATTTAAAATAATATATATAATAATACATATTATAATAATACATGTATAAATATTTTTAAGACACAATTTATCGTTATATGATCGTTTAGAACTAAAAGTTAGTACCTGCCAAGATATGAACCACTCTAATACACGATGCTGTTTAATAAAATGCAGCGTAAAATATCGTACCAGGAGGACCAGAGAAAGACCAATATAAAAATATATACCACTACTGTTAGAACTTTCGTATGAATTTTTAATAATCGTCGATCAAATGTGGAGTATTGTATAAATAGCATAAATTCATACGGAAGTAGGCAAATTCAAATAATATTAAATTGATGTATCAATATATGGAGCATATTTATTAGAAAATTTGAAGTTACTTAAACCTTCAAACCTTTATAATTACCTAATGTTGCTCTTCGAATCCTTTCAATATCCAAGTACAGTCATAATTTAGCATTTCATTCGACTATATCTTTCCGAAGGCATTAACTATGAAACATACCATAAATTTTTCGGACAACCCAATAACAATAAACTTACACATTTGACATGTATTCCAATGCTTGTCTATCATCATCATAAAACTTCGATCGAAGACCCTGTCGAAAAGAGATCCACTCCAATCGCGATTTCCACTTGGGAATTTGCCGACACGTACGAAAAGTGAAAGACACCAAACTAGAAAGGAAAGGGAGGAGAAAGAAAAGGTGGCAACGGGATGAATTCCGGCGGTGTACGATGCTGCTCTCCCCCTTCTCCCGAGTGACACCCAGCTAATACACAGTTGCTTATACGCGTTTTGCACGAGATCGCGGCCGTCTCAACACGACGGATAGCGGCGAGATATCTGTCAAGCAGCCACCCTCCATCCCTGTCCCGACCAGGACAACCCATAAAAAGCATTCTCCTACGATGTACCTTGACGGCGCACGGCGTTACTCATGCTGCCGTCAGACATCATTTTTCATATCTCGACCCTAGGAATATCCACCACCACGACACGACGGCTGACATATTCCACCCCTGTCTGACGTCGACAATGTGCCACGTTGATTGAATCGTCGAACGTCAAGGTGTACATCGTGTTCTCCTCCTCGTTCTACTTTTGCTTGTGCCTACATCTTTCTCCTATCTATTTTCTCTTTCTCTAACTATACAGGGTCATGAAAGTTTTCGAACACTTGTAAACATCTTTTACGAATACACTATGTGTGTTAAGTGAAACAGTTTAAAGAAGATATGCAGATCCGTTATGACGAATTAGGAAGATAAAAAATATAAATTAATTTCAGTTAGAGGTGTCCTGATTTTTACGAATATAAATGTGATATGACTGATTTTTAACAAAAATGAAACGACAGGGAAACAATAGGGAGTCTTTACGTAAGGCATAATTATGTCCAAGAGATTAACAGTTCAGATTTGTATGTTAAAAAGCTTATAACATTGTAATTTTATTAAAATACAATACACAGTGGCTCGTAATGGAAAAACTTTTTGCCACAGAAAATTTTATAGAAATTGCAAAATATTTATTGCAAACACACATTCAGTAAAAAATTAGTCTACAATTTAAATATCCATTTTAAATATAAGTTAAGTGTTAAAGATGGCCAGACTGAATATTTAGACTTTTTAATTTAATGATCTGTTCAAATACTTTTTCTACTATTTCAGCAAAATGTATATTTTCAGATTGAGGACTGAGACTGAAACTCGAATTTCAAAACAATGCTAATGAAATTTCAAAATGTATCATTAAGCACAGGCAATATATTCACAAAAGGTTTCTGTAAGTACTTAAGCAACTGTACGTCTACATGAACTGTCTTTATTGGTTTCCCCATATTACCAGACACCCTGTATATCTTTCCCTGTCTCGCTCGCTTTCCGGCCCGTTACCTACCCTTCTTCAAGAGATTCAGCCCCGAGACTTGATTCTTAACGAAATTTCGTCGTGGTAATTTCCAAAACACTCATACAGGATCGATCTACTCGTATAATGCTTTGATATTCCACTGTGGGGAATTGTTACGTCTTGAAATTCGCGGCGTTTAGGACATTTGAATTCAAATATGAATTCACGCGATAAGAATGTTGTGGTAAGTTGAAACGTAGGACTGTGAGGCGCTGATTAATGATTCGGCGATGCATAAACGGTGCAAAAGTGACGGACATGGATACAAATATGCCATGTAGTAGAAGTTTGAAACTGCTGCGTCGTTGAGGTAAAGAATGTTTTTCATATGTCTTATGCTACATTGTGTGCATGCTACTTTGCAGGATGTTATCCTGTTAAATAGTTTGCAAGAAGAATTTCATTAATGTATAATTTGAACTGGAAAGAAGTATTAAGACTAAAGTCTGTAGTAGTGAAATTTCAAAATACAACACATATATTGTACGAGAAATCATAGATATTCGAAGACCCATAACAAAAATTTGAATAAAAAATAGTTCTCGAACAATTCCATTTATCTAAAAGACTAGAAGATGTTCAGTATGGTATCGTAAAAATAAATGATGATACAGAGAAAATTATCAATGATCTTAAAATAATTTGCAGCAGTCGAAGATTAATCTATTTCTTTAATACGATTAGATACACATTCCTAAATTATACAAATCTTTTTCCATTGTTTTTTCTTGTCTTCAACAATATTGAAAGTAATTTAGGAGACACTCTGTAGAAAAAGTATTTCCAAATTTATCTCATTTTATTCCAACACAATTTCTTCAAGTACATGGCATGAAATGTTAAATTTGACTCACGTGTCGCAAGCTTACTCTTTTGTTGTGAAAACGCAGTGAGACAAACTCCTCTGCGAAAAAACATCTAACAGAACAGATATAATTTCAAAGCCAAAGTAATCCTCTACTTCTTTCCCCATCACAAAAAAAAAAGAGGAAAGAGTTGCAAAGGAAGAAGTTAGAAAGGAAGTACGTGTAGGACATTAACGAACAATGAAAGCAAGAGTATGTAGATATGAAAATAGAATTTTATTGCTTAAACAGAATATCTTACTATGTAGAACAAAGCGATGTTTACTATAATACTTACAGCTTTCTGCTTTGAAGATATTTGCTTGACATGCTTGTCAGTTTAATTCGCAAGAGACGCTGCCAGCAGTTGAACACTTGGATTTGGGGATCATATAATCTTAAACATCTTCGCGTAGGCGTTAAACTCTGACACTGATACTTCTCAAAATGGGGACTAAAGATAACTTAATCCAGAGGAACTAAAACCTGAGGTGTCATGTTGTCTATAAATTTAGTCTATAAACTAATCCCTGCAATAGCAAGATTTTCAGTATCGATAAAGTTTTATCAGGCAAAATAATTGAAATAGAAATAGCACATTTATAGAATTTCAAGCATGGGGGAAATAAAGCTAGCTGTATTACTTTTATAGGTTTGATGTTATTTATTTATCTTTGTTAATTGAAAGAAAACAAATTTTTTTAATTCTCGAAGATTTTACAATTTTTTCATATAAGTTTATTGTATCGTGCCTTAACAGTAATATTTTACGTTTTTACCGCCGCAGTAAGTAAAAATTCACAGTTTCTGATAACCTAGCTTTTGTAATATGTTAATAGAAATTTATGGATCTTTTTTTGTCAGAATAAATTATTTTCAACATAGTACAGAGAAATAGACTGCACAGTCACTCATAAAAATCTTTGTACTCCTTGTGAAAAGACAATTTCTACTTAAATGAAATATATATGTCATACACTAATATATTTTAACATATGGAGCAATGATATAACATCTTTAACGATCAATGTGCTATAAAACACTAATTTTGTAGTGAAATTTTATTTTAATAAATTACCATTTTTCTTCTAATAAAGATTACCATTTTGTAAAGTACGTGCACGAAGACTTCTGTGGGTGATAGTATGAAAGCATATTTATTGAGATCTCAATAGTAATTAATTGAACCATCGATCAGCCAATAATATATGATCAGTAGATTTTATCGTAATCGAATTTCCTGTCCACGTTGATACCCTCTGAGCAATTTCGCATTTTATGAAGAACGTTTCGCGATTCACGCACGTTCGACGTTGACGTGGATTGAGTACCTTGAAACATTAGTCACTAAATGTCCCCTCATGATGTATTTTCTGGGACTATAATCAAGCCATAGCATTGTGTGCGTTTATACTTTGTTGGTGGCTTGACGTTGACAGTAATTGTAGCCTGATACGATGACTGGCATGTTTATTGTGATAACATATCTTGTTCGCTCGCATCTGTGTCATGATGCTCTATAATTGCGAGT
Organism: Bombus vosnesenskii; assembly: GCF_011952255.1. NCBI lineage: Eukaryota > Metazoa > Arthropoda > Insecta > Hymenoptera > Apidae > Bombus > Bombus vosnesenskii. The sequence goes on from NW_022882923.1 coordinate 3,256,488, forward strand.
AATGACCCTTCGATTGTTTTTGCGAAAGACAAGTATAAAGATAAACCTTAAAACTTTACACTTTAAAACGTTAAACTTTATACTTTGTACTATATTATTATACTATAAAAGCTAAGTAACAGTTCTAATTAACAGTTATTTCGTTCGAAACGTTCCAAATCAGTTAAAATCGAAACGTTCCAAAGCAGTTAACTGCAGTGCTAAAATTGAAATAAATAAAATTATGAGCTAATACGAAAATAATAACGAACGCTCTGATTCAAATAAATCAAGAGATGTTCGTTCAAAGTATAATTACTTCCTTTCGTTTCCTCTTTTTATTTACAGAATTTAGAAATAAGAGAAGAAATAAAGCTATTTCACGACATTAGTAGAGAAAATTTCAATGTTTCATAAATTTCATCCAAGACTATTAAAAATTACTTTCTATTTTGCTCATCGAAACTACCAAACCAGTTTACGACTACGATCCTGTTCTACGGGAATACCAATAATAAAAGTTTTTAGAACTCTAGACAGTAATAAATTTTAACTCCTTTTCATTAAGGAATTCTTTATTGTTCATCGAACACATCATTTCCGAAACTAAAGACTATCTGAACCTTACAGTGGTAAACTATAATAAACAGTAAATTTCAAAACTTCGAAATTATTATCACCAATATGAATATCTCATTCACTTCAAGCCATATACTTTAACACATCGAGAACTAGTTCCCAACCGCGAGAAGAGCTTCCAACCTGTAAAATCGGAAACTGAACATATACATCTGCACCAAGTTACAGATGGTTAGAATGCCCAGCTTTATATCTCAACGATACGACTCACCATTTCGAATCACTTGCTGCGAATCTATGTTATTCTGAAATGTTCGCTGTCAATAATAAAAAAAGAAGTAGAAGGTTGTCTGGGATTGGTCATAAAGGTAAAGGAGAATCGTAACGTATAGCCGAAGAAAGGATACACATAAAGACCTGTCAGTTCTTATCCAGAACTCCTTTGAACATAAACTTACGCGGCAGCGACTGCAGGCAAACAATTTGCGAAGAGGATTTCAAAGGAAATAGTTAAAGCACAGACAAGCAGCGTTAATGGGGTTTCGTTGTAACGGGAGCTTTTTTGGATGTTATAACGTGAAATTAAATGTGACCACACGTGCACGGTGTTCTTGGTTTTAATGCTAGAAATTAATTTACGAATGGATACAGATGGCTTGCTTAAGAAATATTCTCCTTTTCGTAATGTTTCTATTTCTAGTAAATGAGATTTGTTGCAATTTATTGCATCTTATCGGTTTATATTAAAACTAAACATGTGTAACATGACGGATTTGCGTTATCTACGACGCAAATAATTTTCACAGCATGGAATGATATAGAATGACGTATATTTCGATATTAATTTTATATATTTATATAAATTGTGAAAATTAGAGTGCAACGTATCGTTGCAAACCAGACTTCGTGACATATAGATAAAATATATTCTGAGTCAAACGCGAATTACACAATGAGTTGACGATTGTTCCTCATTAGGTGAAGTTGATATAAGTAAAATTCTCTTTATAATTCTGCTATGAAAGTATATCCATGTTGTTGATGCGTGGATTACCGTTGCAAATATTGCAATTGACAGTACTAACTGATAAGCATTCCATATTTATTATATTCCCATGGTACCAGTTTCAACAGAGTATTTAATGTTCATCGATATTCTCATTAAATGTTGGAATAATTTATGCGGTATATTGGAATCGAATAAATCCAGTTGATATTAAGAAGCAATCAAGAAGATACTTACACAAATTTTTAAATAGACAGCTATCAATTTCTTTCAAAATTGCTACAATATCAAAAAATGTATATGTGCAGTTCTATTTATTCATTTATGTATTTTAACATGTTATGTATTTTGTTAGTAAATATTTCACACGATATGAAGAAATAATTACTCATTGCCTATGTATAATTTTCCGTTTCAATTTTATTTTAAGCTCTAGTTTTCACTTGCTTTCCACATACACCTATTTCCTTCTTTATTCTGATATAGTATGAATATATCACAGAATACTTCTCAAGTGAAATTTGAATTTATTAATAAAGTTTATCAATAGAATTTGATGTTGAAAGCATTTTGAGCTATAGCGAATCGTAATAATACAACAGAAATATGCAAGAATATTAATAAGGAAAGGATTAATATTATTGAAAATTCATAAATTGAACGAATTTCGTCCAAATGCTACCTAACTTTACTGAAACATGTAATTGCACAATTATATCATCAAAAGATTATTACTCGTACAAACTAGTACAAATTAGGAAACACAAACAGACATACAATTTTACATCAAACAGGATAATTAGGTAATTAATTTGTAATTTATAAAACATACCTGTCATTTGTTTTACTGCTAAACTTGTTATTATAATTCAAGGAACTTTATCAATAAGTTATGATTCGTAAAGCTTCGCCAATGATATTAGTTCTATCGTACAAGACGACCTAAAAATAGATTGATTTCTCCCCCGTGTAAAAAATAACGTTCAAGTACAAGTTTGCATTCGATCGTCGATCGGAACACTTCAACTTTCCATGTTCGCTGGCCTTAATTATGTAAGTGCTATCAACGTTTAACGTACATTCCGTTGATTAATCAATAACATTCTATGATGAAATTGCTATTCATAAGCCGAAATTAAATTACAACCTCATCGAAGTTCCTCGAAATGTACCAGTTTCACGTTAAAGGATTGTTTGAACGAAATTCCTTCTTTTCACGAAAGTCAGCGATTCGTATCACGAATATGCATATAATCCAATTTTATACTGCTTGTCCCGTCGTGTTAAATTTCGACGTTTTAAGCTCGGTTTAAACGAGATTGACAAGACAAAGCGAGTGAACGAGGAATATAATTTTGAGAAGAATACAAAAATGGAGAAAATAAGAATTAAACGTGGAACGTAGATAGCCAACCAGCTACGTCGAAATCGGAAGGATCCTGGAGAAACATTAACTAAAATCGCTATAGTGATGACGAAATGCGGTTCCTTGAAACAACCTGAATGATAATTGCGTTGCTTTGTGAAAATTGCGAGCTACCATTTTTCCTGGTCTCTCTTCTCTGCTCGCCATAAATTTATAAAAATTAAATTATACGAGGAGTGGACTTTTTCTTTGCTATTCATACTTCATTAAACGAGAAGAGGCTAGAAGATATAACGAAAATGAGCTTAACAGTTTACAGTTTGCGCTCAAGTAGTTTACGAAAGATTACACACCTTTGGCTAACATCTCGTTAAACGTTTTATGATAGCGCGTTATTGTTTTAAAGTAAGAAGTTCTCTTAGTTAAATTCATAGACATTTTAATAATTAAAATAACAAACTAAAAGCAACTGTATTATAATTTAATAAATCTCGCGTAGGCGAAGCTCTTTAATACATTCATACAAGTTTAAAGTAAATAAGCACGGATTCTTATTCTTTTAAGAACAGGAGTATCGTTTCATTTGTGTAATTCATTTTTAAATAGCGTCCAGCTGTTACAATTAAGAAATTAAAACGAGTCTTTTTGAAAAGAACAGAATATGTGTTTGTTCGTGCAATTTCGATTACTGTCTCTGGCATAGAAACGAACAAAACAACATTCTCTAATTAATCTTCGTCATGTAGTTTTTATCTTGGATGACCGAATGGACATGAATGTTGCAACTATGATTAATCACGATGTAGATGAAACTGAAGCTGAGATTTTTGTACATATAACATTTATTCGACTAATTGCGTGTCTTTTATGTTTATGAAAAATAACGTACAGAAATATTCTTATATTAACAAGGAATTGTGGAATTAATTTTTTAATAAATTTGTATTAATTATAACATCATAATTATGTTGTATTATCAATATTATAAAAATTGAACGTTATTGCAATTTCATTCAATGAAAATAGCATAATATTGGAAATATATTTTATTCATCGAGACACGTTTCACTATGTAGATTTGCAAATGTTAATGTTAGAAGTTAATGTTGACGTTGGTTTAACTATTTCTAAGGCTGTAGTTCGTTAGCTTACAACTTTGATCTACTTATCCGCAAACAGATCTATTAACTTTTCTCAAAAGCGAACTCCTATGAAACGTGAGCAAATAAATTCACAGATTTGACTTAATTTACATAAAGCATAGTTAAACAAGAGTAAAAATTAGAAAAACAAACAGTTAAACGTTCAATTACATTGGTTAACCTTTGAAAGTTTGTGTTAATTAAAAGTCAAGCAGCGCGGTGAAAGTTTAATTTAAATTTAAATGTCTGTTTTTCCGACGGAACGGTATGCTTTTGTAACTACCAGGATCATTTTTATAAGACTAATATCAAAAGACAATGGAAAGTTTTAACTATTGTAATCATACTTTAAATTCATTTCTTACACGTCATAATTGAATTGCAAATATTTACGCAATTACGGGAAACTAAATAGTGCAAAATGTATACGATGTACGTAATATGCAAAAGTACATGAAATATTTAAATTATTATGCTCGTCATAATTATTAGATGAAATGACTTTCTACTCAACTTATGCTTTAGCTACATTCATAAAAATATGAATTTGAATAAATATCTGCTATTAAATACTAAAGATATGATTTCAAAGGTATAAGGAAATAAGATATTCAAAGGGTGAGTCAGAACACGTGGGAACACATGGCGGGAGCTGATTCAGCACATTGAAATAAGAAAGGTTCGTACAAAAATATGCCTGGTATGACATTGTTCTCGAATGATAGTTTATTTTGTATTGTAATTGTAAGTTGCTTATCTACCTTCAGAGAAATTGCTCGATCAGTGATTAGGTCCAGCTTCAATAGAAGCGTGAATGCATCGCATCAGAGATTACCGATTGCTTGTTCGCATAGCTTATACGGATTTGTGGGTAACTTTAGTCATCACGTTGGTGGTTACGTTAACGAAAAGTTTTAATAACTATCATCTGACGTTTTATAAACAAGAGATTTTAAATGCCCTCGTAACTAATAAAAATGAATTTAGGTTCGGAGGGCGAGCTGGTCAGGAAATAAGGGCAGCAAACCTATCTATTTGCTAGGAAATCGGTAATGTAACAAATGTCTAGCATCAGAACTTAAGCTGTAACGCGAAAACAGGGTCATATCCGGCATATGTATACGTGAACTTCTCTTCTTATTTTAGTGCGCTGAGTCAGCTTCTGCCGTACTTGCCACATGTTCTGACTTACCCTACATTTTTATAGCGATGAAAATGTAAAATATAAATAAAGGATATATGAATGTTGCAACAGTTTTTACTAACATTAAGAAACAGAGAAAATACCAACATTTAATATTTTAACATTTCGCTTTCATTACTGTCAATAAATAATCTTCAGAAAGTTTCTCTCCATCAATTGAAAATATTTCAGTTGAATTATAGTGATAATATGAAATGAGTTATGAAAGAAAGTCACGTGATGAATTTCAACTGATATTCAGATTAAAATCAATATATACCATTTGCATTCTTGTAAGTAAAGGAAGCTGTCGATTTTGATTGTATCATTCGTATCTTAAGAATAAGTTTATGGATAGATCAGATGCTTAATATTCAAATTTTTATTTACTGCCTGGATTGAAAAATCAATTTGATACAAATATCCGCAAGCTTCGTTTTATCTTGATATCGCGATGCACAAATATAATCTCGCAGGAGAGCAAGTCGCAACAATGACATTTTGCATTACCCAACGGCTTGTCATCTTGCCATTTCACTCGCGAAATGTCGTTCCCGAGGCCGTCGAGCCACGCGTTGCGATCAAGCGAAGAATTCACCAAAATGTCACATCTCTCCGGCTTTCCTCTGTGACGCATCGATCGTTATCAATGTCATTTGAAAGTTTTAAGATGCAGCAGAGCGCAGCGGAAGAGAGCGAGATAAAGTGAATTTTTTAGTTTGTTTGCTTTTCCTTGACGTTGCGCGTGAACTTTAAATCGTTGAAATTTAAATAAATCTTCGAACGCGATACAGGAAAAAGAGAAAAATATGAAAGAAATATACGTGACCCCATATTTCGAAACAAACGTTGTAATTTTCAATTCATCTTTTGGTTCATTTGTTTTCATTACTCGTTCCATTTGTTAACCGAAAGTTTCAGAGAAGTAATAAATAGAGGTAAGGAAATAATTACTTTAATGTTCAACTTTCTATAATTAAAATTTTGATTGCTTGTCAAAGAAAGAGACTATAACTAATTATATTTTATTCAACAAAAAATATATCAATAAAAAATAATATATTAATTGAATATATAAGAAATAATAATTGATATCAGGTAGACATGCAACAATTTTCTCAAATTAATGCTGTAACAATATTCTAGATTGACAAGCGTAAACAGCTTTAAACTAGCAGCACCTAGATTACACAGTAGCCCTTATTGATTATTCAAGTAAAGACTAATTTTGATAAATAACAAATAATCAACCGCAATATTATTTCAGGATATTAATAATTGATTACCTTGGAAAGTTACTTTTATATCGACATTCTAAAATGAATACAAATTAAATAAACTACTTACATATTCCATGAAATACTGTGGAGTTTATAATTGGAGAATCTTTTACTCGGAAGAAACACGTTAACGATTATTCTATGAAAACTAAACTCTTCATGTACATAAGTAAATGTCATTTACAAACAGATACTATTTATTATTCATTTATTATTCATTTATTATACAGATATTATTTATTCATTCTTGGTGTCATATGTTTAACAAAATCATAAATGAAACATTCTCCAATCTGCATTATTGCGGGCTATTAAAAATTCATTGTTTCTTACAAACAGTTTTTTACATAAGCATCCTTTGCGTATGAATACGTTATTACTTGACTCTTTACGTGATATACCTAGGCAAATAAGATTCGACGTTATTTACATATTCATGGTTGAAACTACTTTAATGCCGGTAGGAAACTACAGCGTTATTTTATTCCAATTTCCATCTTAAATGGTAAACAGAACGCTTCTGTCATTTTGCTCGCGTATCGATCGATTTTCCAAAGTCGTCTCTCGTTATATGTAGAACGTAAATTATCGCGCCGCAATGGTACCGTTAATCCTCCTTAAAATGAAATTGGAGAATGCACTCCTTTGGAAGCGTCGAATAAATTACAGGGCTTTAAATCGTTTCGAAAAAGTATTAAAGAGTTATACGTATAATGTTCCTACCGACCACGATGATATATCTTGTTCAAGAATCAACCATTTCTTGAAGTATAATGTGTTATTAATGTTATTACCAGAATGTTTGAGAGTAATCTCGATATATAATTACTTTAATGAATTTTGATTTTCAGTTTCGGTTTCAATTCTCGGGATGTTGACACATTTTTTTAGTATATGGTAATGAGAGAAAAAATAGGAAAAGCGCGAATTTAGTAAAATGAAGTTATGGCAAATAAGAGAAGAATTGATATGTGCTAGTACGTACACAGGGATACAGTAGAAGAGTTTGTAAAATATATCAATAAAAATTAGGAAATTTTGTGAAAATTTAACAAATATTCAAGAAGTTCTGTTTAAGAAAATAAAATGAATTTGTAGTCTAAAATAAGTAAATATGAGATTTTACATTCTAATAGTTTTTGTATGATTATTTCAGAGATTATGGATTGATACAGGTTTGATTTCTCCAAATTCTGATTCTAATTCTGTTGAAAATTCAAGCACAATCTGCATCTCTGTAATTTTTCTTTTTGATGAAAATTTAAATTTCAATAAAGGATTTTGTACTTGTTTTATAATCTGTATTAAATTGGTTCCAGATTTATTTATAAACTGACAGATACGAATTGCATTTCGACTCTATTCAAAAAACTTTGTATAAAGATACACCAAAGCCCTTAAAATCAGAAATTTGAATCATAAAGATCACATTTGATAAAAGATTCTGATACTATAAAACCACAATACTAAAATAATTCATTCCATCAAATTCCTGTCGAATCATACAATATGTTATGCAATCTGATTTCTAAAGGCCACTATAGATACTGATAATAAAACTATAACCCTTTATGGGTCGTAGAATCCTTACGATGTACGATAAGTATAAGTAAGGATATATTCTATTTATCCAAATTATGAAATGAATATTTATCAAATTAAATTCACGACATACACACTAGAAAAGTATTTACTATTTAATCTGAATGTTTGTATTCTTTAAATTAAATAATACTCAGTAAAAATACTAATTTGTCTAATAAACGAATGTCACATGTACTTATAATTCTTTCAAAAAACTAACAGCGGTTATTCTTTAGTTTACTTTTGTTGCTATACATAATTAAAAAAGTATTATGAAAAAATAACTATGAAAGGTGTTTCAAATAAATCTGACTTACTTTTAAAACAAGCTGTGTAAAAATGTAAAGCTTGATATACCATTCCATTAAAACAATGGCGTTACAGTCGTGCGACGCGCGTTGAATAAATCCCAAAAATATTCAAAGAGAATACTATACCTATTCTTTCTCCTAAGTTTCATAGAAAATGGATGATGCTTTAATGCATCTCACTTCGTACATGTGTCACAATAAAAATCGCTTCTAAAAGAATACTCGCGTGAATTCACGCCATTAAGGCATTTTATGAAGAATGGATAATTCTCATTCACAAATAAACCGATTTATTGTTAAGCAATCGTGACACCTTATTCATACATAACTTTAAATAAGCAATTTTATTCTATAGGTAGAAAGGAGAAGAACTTTTCTGTTCAAGATACTATCGGATATTTTATCGTTCATTCATTAATTTAAAAACGTGTTAAAACAATATAATTAATAATGTTCATTATAGATTTTGTATGGTATATAAAATGGTAATATATAAAATGGTATTGTAATATTTAACAAAGTATACTAAATCAACTTTTTTTTAAAGTTTATGTAATAGTAATAAATCTCAGAGGAAGTTTAAAAAGATAAAGCAAATTTTTCTTGTGAATTTCTCGTGAAATGGTATTAATTCTTTTCGCTGGGGATTTCTAGATGTCCAATAAGCGCCATCTACAATAAATGATCGTATCCGAAAACGAAAGATACCGGAACACGCAAACCATTCTAGTGCTTCTCGCTCGACTAACGTCATTTTCCGTGGAAATAGCTGCGCGATCATTCCTTATACCTGTCTGTATTTCTGTTTCTCATCAATTTTCCATTTCTCGTCATTTTTACGTGCGTGAACGTGAGAAAAGCAATATCAGAAGAATTTCGCGTCGTTGATTCGCAATTGAAACAATTTTAATGGAACATTCTTCCAAGCAATTGCCTTGAATGTTTGCTACCCTTCCCTTAAAGAATATTTAATATTAAAAATAAATTATTTATAAATAACAAATTCATTACAATTCAGAAAATATCTTTCAATTGATTTCTAATTTAAATCGATCTACAAGTAAAATTTATATAAATGTGAAAATCGAGAGTCTTCAAGCAAAGGGTTTATGATCTTTCACGTACAATTTACAAGCTTTGAAGATGAAAATTTATTTTTCAAAGATGCATGAAAAGTGAAATTGAGGTAGGATGCTGACTCTTTTTTTATTTTTCAATTTCCATATATATCTTTTGGTAATGCAGTTCAATCACGACTGAGATAATGTTACGGGAATAAGTTTCTCGAAAACTCAGTACGTTTCTTAACGACCGCTATGATGCATCAGTTGCATATTGCTACAGAATACTTCGCAATGGTTGAAAATTTATTCTACGACGACATGCGTTTCACAAATGTATTTTTCTCCGATTTTCTTCCTTACATATATGTACCATGCGCGCGTGTCTATTCCTTTTTATTCGCGCATTTGTGTTTTTAACCGCTGTTTTCTCCTTGTTGTTCGTATAAAATTTACAAAATGTACAACGTCGCAGACTACGAACAACTCTCCATAAAATTTTATGAAAAATGTTCTTCTTTCAGAGAGATGATATTTTACAAAATGAAACACGAAAGATGGAATAAAATACAAGTCTGTAACTATTAGATGTGGAATTTCCAATATTGACCAACACGAAATTGTATGAATTTCAACTGTCATAACGAGAACAAGATATAAGGAACAAATGATAACAAAATATTATATAAAAAGTATGGTAAATGTTCCAGTTCTTTATATTATCATTTCGCATCTTTGATATTTCGTAACACATCGCATCTTTGATATTTCGTAAATAAATAGATTGCAAACACATTGGAGGATAAATCCAATTATTGCACACGAACGATATTTATAGATTTATGCCTGTGTGAGTAAAATAATTATTAGTAGTCCAACGACTTTTGTCAAACAATTATTGTGGAAACATAATATTAAGTTATACTGTATGTTCCTCGTATTCTGTACAGTCTATATTAATTTATGCTATTGAAATCTAACTCAAACAGTATTTCCAGTTCGACGTTAAACGTAGCAATAAGAGAAGAAAATACATATTGCTTTGCGCAGATTAAATTACAATTAAGTCTTACACTATAAATCTGTTTTTTAGTGAATTAAGTTCTATTTGATTGGTCAATTCCAGTACTATTAATTTTATCAATTTGGTCTGTTTCTAGTAGTTACTCTCCACTGTTGCAAAGGTGGTGTCGTGTTTTATGGATGGTGTGTCTTTTTGATGTTCTAGTTGTTCTAGTGGAAAGAGGAAGAATATACCTTCTCCCATTTCTGGGTCATGTCTGGGACTTAACGCTGGAGAATAGATATAATTTAGCAAGTAACTGCAGTTGCCAACAACGTGGCGGAATGCTGTCTTAGGATATAACGCATGGCTATATATATGATACATGTTCCTTACAAGTCTCCTTTTAATCTGATAATTTCTGATTCGAAAAATTACTTCCAAACATATTCTGTTTGAAAGTCGATTAATTTTCATATTCATCAAATTTTCATCAACTTGCTGAATTTTCTAAACTATGTATTATTCAGCAACTAGAAAAGATGATATATTTTTCAAAAGAAATTATGTTAATTTGTGAAATTAACTTCATAAAACCATAGATGGAAAAAAGAATGAAATCATTAACACAAATATCAATAAAACACTTATTTGATAACATTGCATTATTTTTCTTAAATTTCCTTGAAATTAATATTCTTAATTTTCCGCCACGATTTTTCTTTTACCAACCGGTTATTAACATTTTCTCCTGTTAATTACTTTTATGAGTCTCGAAAGATATAAACTACTTCAGGATCTAAGCCACTTGTATTACAATAGGAAGAAACGTATTGATTAAAAACTTTCAGTGTTTCTCTTTCACGAGTAGGTCAAACATCGTGCAAAGGAAAGATACGAGACTCACGGTCCACAAACTTAATAATATCGACCAAGTTTTCGATATTCATTTATGACTTTCATACGGCAAACAACATCCGTAAATAGCACGTCTGAACGGAATTTCATTAGAGTCCCCCTATTGGAGACCCTATTCCACACACGAAACACGCTTATGCATCGTCCGCGTCTGAGTTCGCAAGAAAACTCCGCTATGAAACATTCTACTCCGCGCACGCCATATTCTCAATATCTGCTCCATTTTCTTTTGTACGCGAGTGAGCTTGAAAATTTTCAATTTCAGGAGGCAAAGTGCTGTTGGCAACGCGATCAATGTCGATTTTCGTTATCAGCTTTCGATATGTGAGTTCATCGTTCTTTACGTGCGAAAAATTCTATCCTCTAAACGAGAAGACAGCATACGACAGAGCCAAACAGAACCAAAACAATCGTTATTGTTATTAGCAGTTAGCGGATGTTTATGCATTTTTATAGTTTTCTGGACACGACTGGAGAAGTGGAATCTACATAATTTGTTTCACCCATCAAGCGAGTTAACTCAGAAACGAATATCGATCAAATCGATAAATTTAAAAGCAGAGACAGGCGATGTTATAAATATTACTTTATTTTAATTTAGCTTGGAATTTACAACTATTCGTGTTATCTTCTTGTACTAAATAACTCTATGTAAGTAGTTTGTTTTTCATGAAGATAGGTATTAATCTTTTATCTAGATAATAAAATTGAGAAAATCAAAAGTGGAGTTGATTAGTTTGTCTTCTGAAGATTCAAATACCATAACGAGTACTTCGAATACTTTACGTATGTACCTTTGCGAATTATATGCATTCTGTATATTTTTTCACCTCCGAGCTTCTTAGATATGCATGAATACCGGCAGACTCGTTATTAGTAACGCGAAAAACATTTGCTAAATGCTCAACAACAATTTTTCCAAAACTTGGAAGATTTTTAAAGATAGTTAAAAGTAAGGAACAGGTATTTTCTTTTAGCCGAAGCGGCTTAGTTCAAAGGATAATGACATTCTTCAAAGTATTATAATGGTATAGAAAGGCGTAGTGAAAGCGTTTTATGTGACGCAATAATTTAACCTGTCATGAGTTATAGCGTGGCTAATAGGTTTTGTTGTGCATAGAAAAGTGGAATCCATTTTACGGCAAAATGTAGGAGATAAAAAAGGAAATTAGAAGAATTATACCTCTATTTTGGAGGGATTTATTTTTTTTCTTTTGAGATGAGAAATTGATGTGAAATTTTAATACAAATACTTTTTCAATATTTTCTTGTTCCATTATTCACGATTTATCTCGCATGAAGTTGTAAATGATTCATAATATTTAAAAAATTTTTAATAATAACTTTCTCTAAAATTTGTTTTACTTTCTCAAATTACAAATGTTTAATATTTTCCTGTAATTTTATAAGCTTCTGTACAATTAATTAACTACGTAATTTCTTCGAAAAATGAAACAAATTTTCTAAAGAAACTTGTGATTAACCGAAGACAAGTTTTCCTTGAACTGGAAGTAAATTCAAATTACAGTAATTTCTACATAGCTGCGCATTCAGAATTTTCTTAGGTCAACTACAAAAAATTACAGGATTTACTGAATCGCTCACAAATAAGATTAAATTACATAATAACCGAAAGTAGATTGCAAACTTTGAAAACGCAAAGTTTCCTACAATCTTTCCCAAAATTACAATAAATTCAGAAATTTTCAATCTCCAATTAAGAAGCCCATATTTAAAAAAAATGGAACTTACAAAATTAAAAAAGAATCGCTTGCTCCTAACGTATATGTCCATTAAGAAACTAATAATTTATGAGAAATATCTTTTTCACCCTTATAAGCTCACTTCTTTTCTCGTTCTTGTTAATTTTACTTTTCGTCATACTCCTGTAGAAAAGATTATCAATGATATTTATGGATTATCTCAGATCTGTAATGTAATCAGATTTCATTCTTGCTATGAACAAAGGAATAATAGATAACTTCTCTTTGCATAAAAAATTAATCTCTCTGTCTCAGGTTAAAATAAACTTTATAGCGGAGAACAGAATATCTTAAGTTTACCAAGTACTAAAGAAACATTATACTTAAAGCAGTTTATACTACAAAATCTTCTTTATTTTAATACTGATGTAAATGGATACCCGTTAGTCTGTTAGAACAAAACGAAAGCAGTAAAATAGAGTACATAACTCAAATCCTCACAATATATAAATACACTAATCAAAGTAATTAAAAGATCATTTTTCACGCCACTCTGATTTTTGTACCCATTTTTTATGTCCGCAGATTTTTTATGACTATCTTAACCCTTTCAGGATTGATTTCTTTTAGCCTGAGAGAAAAATTGTTTTCAATTAGTTATTAATAATAGAAACACATATCTTTGGGTGATCTTTTGAATATACAGGCAGTTTACCGAAAATAAATTAAATTAAAAAATTAAAGATTGTCTTCATTAGAGTATCATACGAATAACATAAGCAATTTTTCAAACTTATATATTTACGTCCATTCTTGATAATAATAGATTCATTCGACAATATCGATTCTTTAACAATTTTGAATATTATGTCTCAATATATCTCCCTCAAAATTGATCAAAAAACTACTACAATAAATTGGCGAAGTTATAAAACAACTTAGCAAAAAGCACCATTTGTCACAATCCATGTCCCACAAATATTCTATTCCATCGAGTCCATGGAGTTTCCAAGTAGATAATGAAAAACAATAAAAATATTACGAAAGGAACAACTGACCATCGAGGATAGAAAATTCGCATACTGGGACATTCTAGAATTTCTGATTTAACTGTATACCATATTTTAACTTTTTTCGACGAGCACCTCGACCTCGTTCATCATCGTACTCGCGAATTGGGGCGCATGGGTTTCAAATCCATGGCAAGTTGAACGCAAGACAGACAACGAAGAGTGGAAAATCAAGGCAATATTTTCGCTGTCATAGTACGGGACGATAGTATGAAAAGAGCGGTGTTTTATGGTTGGTAGGATGGCCCTCTCGTGGCCGGGAACACGGAAAATTGAGGGAAAACGTGTTGAACGCGTTGCACAAATCAACCTCTCGGGCGCGTCGATGGTTCAACCTCTCTGGCTATTCACGCGAACTGAAACTAAACAACCGTGAAGTAATTTAACCGAACTGATTCGTTTGACGTGATAAAGTCCAATTAATTCCCGACAATTGCCGCAAGCACGAGTCGCGATATCGTCGTAATACCGGATCGAAACGCGTTCGAGTGCTCGGATACTCGGATTAGAAGAGAGCGAGAGACGTAGAAAAACGAAAAGGCAAAGATGAAAGAAAGCCATTGCGGCGTTCCCATTAGTCCTGTACGTGTACTTCCGGTACAAGATTCACGCTACCTGTTGAGAACGCGACACGTACACTGGATTATGACGAACGTGATTTCTCAGTTGTGTTAAGGATTACATTTTGTTCTGTGTTACCGGAGGTTTGCAATTTGTTCATTCGGAAGAGAGGTTAAATGGGATTTGAGCGAAGATTCGTTTCTATTTTCGTTTAAGTATGATTGTTTCTTCGAATATAGAAAATTCTTGAGCAACGAGACTAATTAATTGGTTTTGTGTTATTTAAAATTGTATTATATGTTCATCGTTCTCAGAGTATTTGTCTGCTGTTAATAATGCCGAATTTTATTTGATGCATTATTGTTTGGGTAACAATGGAGTTAGTTAGAAGCAACGAAGGAATTATAAAATGGAGAAAGGGAGGGTGCATGGATATATGAAGTTGTTAGGACATACGAAACGGAAGATACTGGTCTGAGTTAGTTGTTGGATTGAAATAAGAATAATATGCTCATAAAAAAGAGCATAAATCGATGCAAGAACTGCTTAAAATATTTTAAATTATGTAATAATCTACGATCATATCGTATTATCAATCTTATTGTACTGATGCTATTATAGGTAAGGCAAGATAGAGTTTGACTCAGTTAACTTCAAAGTTTGCACGTAAAAATCAAACTTGCTGTATATTGTATTAGCCTTTAATATAACAGCGGAAGAATGAGAAAACTTGTGTACTTTAAATTCACGAATGAGACGGCTTGTGTACTTTAAACTCAACAGGAAGAAATATAAACGAGGAAGTTACTTGGATGAAGTAAGAATTTCAGATTTAAATGAAAAAAAAAATATTCGTAAAACGTTAGATCGTAGGCAGCAATGAAAGGAAAAAGGAAAACAGTCTACGTTAAGTATCGCCTAGCAATCATTTCACGAAACATTAAGAACCATCAATATAGACCATCCATAGACATCACATCCTTGGCAAAAGCTTTTACATTGTCCGCGTTTCGGATGTCGTTTTCCCTTCTTGTGAGTGTACGTAACACATATAGATAGGATGTATGCGTCGTGAAAACGTTGCCACTCCACTTTCCTTGACTACTTGCAGCTTCATCTTCACCTTTCGATTCTCACGGTTCTCGCCAGCTAGATTACAAGGTACCCTTTCCGTTTGTCACTGTTGCAAACGCAACGGCTGCTGCTCCACTCGTAATACACGTGAGAGAGCTCGCCAAGAGCTCGCGAAGATTCAAGCGGAAATTCTATCGTATATCCGGTATCGAGAAGAAGGAAGGACAGAGTAGAGCGATTTCTGGCAAATATTTTGCGTCGATAAGTGGAAGCGGGGCTGCATCCGATGCAACTGACGTTCGAACATTTACCGTCTTCGGTCACCGCCCCCGAGTATCGATGATAAATCCCCGTTTTGGAATGCGACTTTCCGACCTCCGTGCTGCGAGTATTTCGTCGAGGCAAGACCGATCAAATTACTAACCCGACATCATATATCTATACGTCTCCATTCTCATGAAAGATCACTGAAGATTTATAAGTGCGAATGGTTTTGACGTTCCGCAGGAAAAATTCGTGCATTTTGAAAGCTTTAGATTGACGATTATTGTATCAGTTGATTTATGATGCAGTTTAATGGATTGTTAAATTAAACGAATGGCTTTGATATTCGTTTTTAAGCAATTTTTCATGTTTGTAGGTGTAAGTTATGGAGGATAGTTTAGATACGTCTTGTTTGATTTTTCAATTTTCGTTCCATCTAGTTTATAGATCCGACGTCGAAAAGTATCGTCTACGTTTTTTAACAACCACTACACGACGTCCGCCACTTAAAAGCGGGCGAAACGTTTTCACGATCTAATTGCTCGGATGTTATTACCCTCATCGTTAGGGTAACTCGGTCCGGAGGGCATTCGTTCGTCGATTTCCTAATCGCGATATAGCCGGGCGTAAATTTAATAAACGCAATGCAATTTTGAATTCCAGCCACAAAGACGAAAGAGAAGTCATAGGATAGAGATAACTATATGCAAATTCAGACGTGGTATTGCAATTGTATTCGAGGATGCCACGCACTCCGTTTTCCTTAAGAGCCTCCACCATCCTCCTTTGACTCGATCTAATAATTGTTTCATCCGCCAGTGGCCCTTGCCATCGACCTAAAGGCTCAAAAGCCTGTATCTCAAGATACTATTCCCCACCACCAGCAAATTCTATCCAGTTCGAAACAGTTAGCGTTATCATGGTATTAATATCAGCGGTCTGACTGTGTGAAGCGGGCAAACTCAACGAGACAGAGGAAACACGCAATTCAGGATTCTATTCTTGTCCGTTTCTCCTTCAATCGTTGAGACGTCCTTTACGTATTCGCTCGATCGGTTGCATGTTTGCTACGGTCAAGATGATACAATGGTTTCTCGATACTTTGTCTGACGGATTCTCTCTTTGTACCAAGGTATTCGTCTGTGAAGAAACATTCCATCTCGGTCGAGATGGCGAAATGTAGAGGTATTAGAGGAGATTTACGAATTTAATCGTTTGTGTTGCATCTCAAGATCTTAACCCATTGCGTGGCTCACAAGGCTTAAATAGAAATCCTGATGGCGTGCATATTTGGTTCTCGTCGTTTTGTTGTGCAGTTTATTTGTTTTCCTTCGATTAATCACATAATTTCTTCCGAAATAATGAAAGGAATAAATTCAAGTAAATATTAATCTTTTATTAGAAAAGATTGGAGAAAATTGAACCGAGAAAAGGACATTATATTATGTTATTAATATTTTATTATTAATTTCCTTTCGTTTCTGGATATTCTGAAATCGAAGTCAATTTCACAAATTGTAAAATACTTTTTATACCATTATAATCATCGATCAATTATTCCTTCTTTAATTTCTTAGTTTTTGCAATTTTTCTACCAAATCGTATTATATTATATATTCATTCTGAGTTTCGAAGGGTTTCAGGATTTCCAGGTTTCGAGTGCTCCATCCCTAATTATAACAAGTATTCTACTTTTACATGCATTCTGGGCACCATTAAATTTCCCACACGAACACATGAAAATTCGCAGTCTAATCATAGACTTCTTTCTAAAACAACTTCATAAAGAAACTAGACGTCCCATTTCTCAGATCTAATAATCCTTTCATATTATTCCTTTTTTACACCGTTCTGTATAATTTGGCTGGGTCCTCGAGCCTCGAGGATCATCTATTAGAGCATGCTTTCTACTAAATGGTCGGGCCTATTAAGAATCCGTAGTTACCTGAAGATCTCGAGGCAGCTAGACGCACGATTTCCGACGCGTGTCTGCTGTCGGCTCTAATGCGGGGTTATTCGAAGTAAGGAGGTTAACCTCGGAGAATGCGAGGCGAATCCCGCGTCTCGAAGTCAATAGCCGAAGTAGAGGAGCAAGAGAGGCGGCTCGATAAGAGCCTCAGAGAACTTGTGTGCACGAGCTGCCCTGTGATTGCCCATGCAAACAAACCGCCGTATTAATTATTCGTAATGCCGATGGTTACGACGGCCCAAGCATTCGAAGAATCCCTCTGAGACATTGAAACTATGCGCACCCGTCGTTCCTTTGGATCACCTTTTTTAGCATAAATTCGGGAGTATAGAAAATTTTCTGGCAGTTAGATGTGCAATAATTGTATTTTCTAAGCAAATTATTCGCGCAATTATTTATTAATTTACAATATCAGTGAATTGATAAACGACTTGTGTAAGCTAATATAATCTAATTGTAAGTTATGAAATTATGTTTCACAATTTTACAATTTACCACATTGTAATATGATAAAAGATATTAACTCGAGGAAGATCATTTCTCAAAACTCACGCGTAAAATATAAGAGAGATCGAAATAAATGGTAGAAGGAAATAATACGGGCGTTGGAACAAGTTTCAGGAATCTAGGGTAAGCACCAAATTTAAGAGGGAGAAAAACTGCAGTATTAGAGAAAAATGACCAGAATCTGACCCGGCACTCAGTGATAAAATACCATTTAGACTTATCTTCCTTTTCTTGAACCCCAATTCCGTTTAGTTCATCCCTTTATGATTTCCATTCAAAGAATTCCCTCCCCGTATCTCGTGTTTATATTTTTATATATGAAATTATATGCAAAATCAATGTAAATAATCGACTGCGGAATAAATGATTTTCGTCCCGTTTAATGAATCGAAGGAATTCCACCTCATTTCAAAATTCAACAACCTAAATCTACGACCTTATCCTCGATTATCTCCCTTGCCATTAACGGTCTCCTTACAATCGTCAGCAAAATCGTCGTGACATAGCAAGTACGAAAGACAAAAAGTCTACCCCATTTCGAAACTTAACAAACAAATTCTAAGATCCTATCAACCTCTAAATTCAAACCGTTTCCTTATAGTCAGCACACGAATCCAACTATCCTTCTTCCACCAATATCTCTCTTCCCGCCATTACCTTGCATTAAATAACGTCCATTAAAATCTTGGCATTCCACCAACACACTAACGCATAATCAAATCCCGTCCTGTTATCGTTTATTTCTCCAATTATAATTTACTCGAACTTCTATTAACATTCACGACTCAACTCTCACGTTCGTTCACTCGTTCGTTTCTATCGTAAAGCTCATTGAATATGTAGCTGGCACTCTTGCTTGCACGCCATGTTCCACCGTAATATTACGTATTAGCTGGAACGTCGCGGCTGAGAATCATAGAAGTGGCCCCTGACGTTATTCGCCGCGATGAAACCTCGCCTTAAGCTTTTCGCGGTTCCACGACTTTTACGAGCGACTTTCTCGAACAATGCAACCATACAGCAAAGTATATACGAGTACACGTGATACTTGGCACTCGATCCGCCGGTCGATAAAGTTACGATCGTGAAAACCGCATTACGGCTCCGGTATATTCGTTTAAGCTGGAAGCGAAATGGCGGAACGGTATGCAACCATTTGGCAGACTTGGCTGGCTCTTGCGAGATCAAACCGGTAATCTGATGGGGCAGTCGCGACGGAACGTACGAACGTTTTGTGGACGAGTATGAATGTCAGTGATCGTTGGGAAACTGTCGTACGACGCGCGATCCTGCACGTCGATGCCCGGGTTCGCTACATAATTCCAGTAGAAAAACGCGATTGCACTGTGATTTTCTGGTGTTCGGATGGACGCGGCTACCTCGTGTTCTTTCTTTTAGAGTTTTAAAATAGATTTGAGCATATTGAAGGGTTTGATTAGCTTTATTTTTCAGTAGATGAAGTTTTTATGGATATTACGTATTGCGATTGTTTTTCTTTGAAACTCATTAAATTGAATTTTACGGTTTGTCATAATAAAAGATATGAGAAAATGATATAAAGTTGAGGGAACTGATGTATAAGAGTTGAGAACGGTTTGATTAGCTTTAGTTTTCAGCGGATAAAGTTTCTATGGAACTTGCGTAATTGCGAATTGGAATTGTGTTTTCTTTGAAACTGATGGAAGTGAGTATTGAGATTTATTTTAATAGAGATAAGAAGTAGAAATGATATAGAATCAAGGGAATTGCTGTAAAAGAGTTTGAAATGGTTTACCTTTACTCTTCAATAAATGAAATTCCTACGGATATTACGCAAAAACTTCAATAATTCTGTTCTGTACTTATACTTAATATGATATAATTTATTTTTCAGAAAATGATATGATGCATTAAAAAGTAGACTCATAACAGACTCAGTTTTAAAATAAAATATAAAAATGGAATATACTGAATTTATTAAAATGAATATAAGTACAAAATATTTAATTTAATTTAAACCATTGCTATAAACTCACATTCGGAAAAATGTGGTCTACTTTTGTTCTCGATATTTCCATTAAAAGAACAACATTTAAAAATATGTGAAATTGAAGAATCAAGTATTTAACGAACGATCGATAATAATGAATTATTCTTATGTACTGTTGTAATATCTCTATATCTGTCTCAATTAATTTGCATTTTGCGTAAATGTTGCTTTTTTTATTCAATCAATTTCTCCTGTGTCATTTAATGTTCAAAGGAAAAAGCGTTCGCGATTTCTGCTTTAAAAACGTACAATACTATGAAAATGCAAACGATGCTTTGTTGAAACGAGTTGTGGCAAGAAACGAAGCTCGATCTCACTATTACGCGTCGAAATGCAGCAAACAAAAGAAGGGAATCGAAAGACTTGTCCGTGTTGAAACGGGAAAGAGTTCTTTTCTTTCTCGATGACATAAATAAAACATTTCGAACAAAAATGTCGAACGACTCGACACAAGGCTCTGTATAATTTACGATATACTAAGATAAAAACGAGATGCAATAACGTAGAAGGAAGTCACATAGAAATTAGTAGAAAACGTAGAAATTTCGAATTTGAAATATTTGAATATAAAAATTATGGTATCACATTACTAGTTAAATATGAACTATAATAAAGTATTTATTACATATAAAATATAATAATCCTTCTACTCGATTTTTATTAATACCTCCAATTAAATAAACTTTATCTTATTAGAAAATAATTCTTCAATTTTTTCCATTTATCGTGTTTTAAATTCCTCCAAATTTGTCATTTCGCTGTAAAGTAGAATCTTCATTGGATTAAACAACGGAAATTAAATGACGATCCTATTAGAGTGGAATCTATTCCGGGTTAAGTGAACCGGAACTTGCTAACGAAATAAATACACAATTTAACTCTGACTTTAAATCTACTCGTAAACTAAATGAAACATTGCTAACAATCGCTAATAATAGCCACTCATGATTTTCATATTCCAATACAGACTTCTAAATCTCCACTACGAAACGATTAACGTTTTTTAAGTTGAAATGATTACGATAGATAAAGCCATAAATATGAGTAACAAATAAAAGTATGAATAAAAAGAATGAATGGATTTTCTTTATTGAGAAGTAATTATATTATAGCGAAAGTAATGTACGACATATACATACTGTCAATAATTGATTATTGACATTTTTTGATATTACCCATATCCCCGAAGATATCCTCTTATCACGTTTCATATATCTTGTATATTTCAATATTATCTTATTATCAGAAAGTTTCTCAGCAAAAAAGACAAAAAAAAATGTTCGGTGATGAAATCTCGCTAAATCGCTGAGCGGTGGAAAACAAGAAACTCAAGTGGGAACGATTATTTTAACGAGACGAAAAAGAAATTCTCTCGATGCTAATCTGGCGAACTCCGACAAATTTCAAGGGTTCCAACTTCAATTAGGTTTAACAGCGTAAAAATACGCGGGTCGGCGGAGGTTAGGGTCGCCCCCTTCCTCACTGCCGCTTCCACAGGAAGTAATTTCGACTCTTTAATGAAATTTTAAAATTTCCCGCCGACTTCGGGAAATGTGCAAACTGTGTATTCGCTTTCATCTACCAACGTTGTTTAATTTTCACAAATTCCAACCGGCTAGCGGAAAGAGCATGTTAATATTAACCGCTTACGTTTCCCTCGTAGCAAAATCGAAACTTTCAATTAATGTTAATTTGTTTGATCCAAGTGAAAGAATATACATAATCGCCCCATGAACATCTCTGTTCTCCTCTCTTGGAAAAACTTTATATTCAATTTAAAATATTGAAATGTAACAGAAGACAAGTTTTAGCTTTCAAGTGTCTCATCTATAATTATTTTTGATCAGTTCGAGATTTGATCAATTGAAAATTGTTGAGATTCGATCATTTCGAAAAAGTAAAATAAAACGAGCTGTGTAACATGCCGTTTTGAGTGCCAGTATGTTCAACAGGTTATCAGATATTCTTTTTAAGACTCTTGAATGAAAAGACTCTCTTGTATTGTAGACACTTTACTTACATACTTTGTAAAATGTAGTTTAAACTACATTAGACATTAAATGAGTCAAATAGAAATAGAGTTTCATCGATACAGCTCATCTTCATTTATACTCGTTGATCATACACAGTCCAAATGAATACTTGCTATAAATTGTTCCAAAGTTAATAAACTAATTGACCTTTAAGAACGCTTCATCGCTAACAAGCATTATAACCAGAAAAGAAAAAGGATGAATGAAAGAAAGAATGAGGAAAAATAGAAACGAATGCCGCTTGATCAGTAAAAAGGGGCGCGCTTTCAATAATCGACTCCATGCTTCCGGCAATATTAACCTGTTATACACCTGTATATACCTAGGATATATGTATACACGTATTCTAGAGCGTATTCAATGTACCTTGTACCTTGATTTCCTTTGAAATTTAGCAATACAATTGTATATTTGTGGTATGTCGATACGGTTCAATTAGCTGGCTGATGAAGTAATTAGCAAAGTTTAAAATCGTCGCGAAAGGAACTCTTAATGCGAGTGTATTTACTCGCTGGTAACGAATCGCACGGAACTAACGCGTTCGACGGGCGAATTTACATCGTTACCCAGCTGCGCCACCGGTGGAAGTTAATCTTCCGCTTTTAGATGATAATTGGCGTACTCGCGAGCGAGAAGCCAAGTTTACGATTACTTTATCGGCTGTTCGACGCGCTCGTGTCATCGGTATTTCCTCTGGATGCGACGAATTTATGTCATCGCCTCGTCTACGGCAATTTCTAAAGTAATCAAAAGCCGACGTACCAAACCTAATATATTATTTGCAGTAGACTTGTAAGCGTCTTATCTCGAATGCATCGAAAATATAACTTTCTCAATCAGCGGTTCATTTTCATGGTAAAATTCCGTTTTAGTTAAGTAGATATCTGTGTAATGCACTTACGTTAGCCTAGTAGGAAGTTAAAAAAGTGAAATATGTTTCTGATCGGGAGATTCTTTCCATAAATCTTCGGTGAATTGTTCATTAATTAATAAATTTTTGGAAATTTCGTTTATTAATACCTACTACTTTTACATAGGATATTTCGTGTTTCGAATTTTATCCAGAAATTATAGATGTTAATGAATAAGTAATTTCTTTCAAGAATAGCTTCTGTACGTCTGACGTCTTTTATAATTCTTGCTCGTAGTTTATCGGACACTTTTAGCACGCTTACAGGATAAACGTTGTAATAAAAAAAGATGAAATTATTATTCCTTTATATTTAAAAAAATCCAAATTATTCTATGATTTAAAAGTTCGTTTACAATCCTGTTGTAACATACTATATTATATGATGTTTAATATTAGGACCATATACATATGTATGCGTTTTACTTCAATTCAAGCATAATTTCGTGAATAAATATTCTTAAGCGTATGAAATGAATACGTAGAATTCAATATCCCTATGTGTATAGATATTATGTTACTATATTCTTCTCTCTAATTCCAAGAACTAATTTATTCACTTTATATCATGAAATAAAAAAATGTCTAACATTGTTAACATGCTTATTAGTTCTTTGTATTTGTGTTACTTCCTTCTTCTTTTTTTATTCCGAACGCATCAACGATGTTACCTCGACGTTTCCATTTCCGGCGAGACGTCATTGACCAGCAGCGTAAAGATAATGCATCGATTCCATACCAGCGTGTGTTTGGCCGCACGTGTACGGCCATAAAACAATTCCTACGCATTTTTATTGGCGAAACACAGTCCCGGTCACGAGAATGCCTCTATCGGGAAAACTATAACTCGTATCCTTGCGGTTGGCGCGAGGTACAGTCGGCTAAGAGGGTTAGGCGAATCGAATGGAACGCCTCGCGAAGGGGAAAATGCCTCGGTCGTCCCTCGGAGGAACGAGGCAGAAAGAAAGAGAGAGAGAGAGGGAGAGAAACGAAGGAAGGATAAAAGGAAACAGAGACAGATAAAAGTGTCGGTAGGGAATGGAGAGGAAGAGGAGCAAGAGGGACGAACCACTTAACAAACTGCTGAACTCACACCCCGCGGGATTTTATTTCTACTTAAATGGAGTTGCCGAGATACGCATTGGATACGGATTCTTACCGGATCTCTCTGGCTCCGAATTTATTTGTACCGTTTGTTAAATTCTCTCTACCTCTACGTTTCGATTCTCTCATACCTTCTACGTTCCTTCTTTGCTTTTCCTCCCTTTTCTACAAGTCTTATAAACTTTCTTTCGATCGTTGATGAAACTTACCAGTGGCGTTCAAGGTTACGATGCGCCAGGTAAAGGTATTGCACACTCGGTTCTCTTTTTTTCCTCTAGGTATTTGTTTTTAGTCTCTTGTGTTTTTTTATAAACGAAATCGAAATCTCAATAAGTCGAGCCTCGTTTAAATTAGTCGAGTGAAACCGAATTCGAGCGATCTGAAACCATTTTATCAATGGCAACTTGTTATTTACTTGACGTGAGACACTCATTCAAGTTTTCACGCACATTCTCGTTAGTCGAGTCACTTAATCTGAACGAGGCTTAGTAGTCATAAAGTTCTATGGGTGTTTGTGACAGTTTAATAGCATTCTTATGTCGAATAATTTTTATAAGAAATTAACGGTTAACAACTATTCCAATATAACGGTAAGATATATGTATCCCTATACATGGAAGAAAAGTCTACAAATTAATTTTTATTTTTTCTGATATTAAGGTCTGGTATCTCTACTTATTGAGAAAATTTGATAATCATTATTTAACCATACTATTTGTTATTGCTACTTTAATAAAGCCAGGGTTCTAACTAGAATCTTAATTAGGAATTTAGACTAATAATTCTAAGAATAATTCTATATTATTCTTCTTTTATATTAGGTTATCTCAAAAATTCCTTTCGTTTTATGAGGAAATAATAGATGCACAACATTTTTTGTTTTATATTATTTTGTTGAATTATATATGATCTATCTTGTAATAATAGAACATACAAGAACAACATAATATAAAACAAAAAATGTTGTGCATCTATTATTTCCTTATAAAACGAAAGGAACTTTTGAGACAACCTAATATATTCTAATTCAATATTATAATAATACATAATTCTAGAATGTTAAACTTCTTTAATAACAAGAGATTAGGAAGAAAAACAACGATCAGGAAAATCCATCTACTTTTCTCTAGCTAATGTACGTGTACATTACACGCTACACGTACCACTGCACCACTCGAAACATCTCACTCAGTGCCCAGGAAATGTTTCGAAAAATATTTGTTCCTTTCAAAAAACACTGCCCAGAGTCGGAGTCGACACGTGTAATACGCGAGATAAACCATTGCAACGGCGCGTGAAAAATAAAAATTCTTGAGAACGTGTGTCGTCTCACCTTGTACGGGCCAAGATTTTCCACAATGCAGGTGAAAACAGCTTCGCGACCCACAGAGACCGTCAGGTTGTTCAACGGTGTGCCGAACCTGGGTAAATCTGCAACACGAAAGGTCCTCGTCTTAAGTATCCCGCCACGGCGAACGCTTTACATAACCGTGGTATACACACTTACTTACTTACTGCTACTTATACTTATAACCCACCTAGGAACGCGCTAAAGTTTGCGAAGTACTCAAGAAACTCGGGCCGGTGAATGGGCCGAGTTAACGTAAGCGGGTCAACTGGGGACTAAGCCAGCCTCTTTATATTTCTCGACAAAATCCTTATTCTCCTGATTTCAGCACAACCTTCGTTCGATCATCATGACTATCTAAGGAGCGGTTATCGTATGTCTCATGAAAATAAAGGGGCAGAAGGAAGAAATCGGGATCGAAGGGATTTATTTTCGTATTTTGATAAAATTCCAGGATAAGATTTTATGAGAAGATGGTCATGTTAATGTGTGATTTTATAGAGAGTTGAGAACCGTGTGGGTTGCTTTGTGTATTGTGTATTGTTGTTTTATTTGTTGTATTATTTTATCGTTCATGTCTTGATGGATAATTAAAGAAACGGAACAAAAGAAGCATGTTTCACTTGATAAATATTGTAAGAAAGATTACAAATTTTATTTGGCATATTTAATGAAAATTACATTATCTTGAAATGTCAACCTCTTTCGCTAAAATTTTTTGAATTATTAGCTCATCGATATTTTAACATTAAATAAAATAAAATCAAACTGTAAATAGCGGAACAAAAATTGAACTGAAATGTTTCGGAGAGAAGCTTCAGTTTGAAAGCTGCAGTACGAACCGATGAAATTTTAAAAGACAAATTGAATATTCAGGAGCCTATAGCAGTTAAATAACGGGACTAGAATAAATTTTAATACGTCTCAGTCGTACATAAAGTGACGTTGGGCTATAAATATAAAAATAATAAACTAACTTGAACTGATAAAGATCTGTGATGAACTATGGTTAAAAAGCATGAAAACAATGTTTACGCTTTATTACAACTTAAGCTATAATAAAATTCTCTAAATAATAAATATTCGCTTATCACAACACATTTTCAACATACTTTTCGTATATTTCATGTATTCTATACATGGATGTGTATTTTTCCATTTATTATATTTCCGTATTACACGTATTTTATTTACATATCATAACATATCTTAAATGCATAAGCATTAAAATAGATTTATTACAATTCACAATTGTTATTGTTAAAACTTATTGTCTTTCCTTATAGAATTATTCCTAATTAGCAATTACATATGTATATGAATTATTTTGAGGTATTCGTTATTATACATTTTTTCTTTTAATATAGATAGGCTTTGAATTAGTTTTCATTATTAATTGATTTTCAATGAAATGTATCCAACAGTAAAATATTCTTAAAATTGTAGGAAGGTAAATTTGTTACGATTCTTATTTTGAAACAGTAAGTATTAAATGCTAATTTTAAATAAATAAATAAATAATAATAATAATAGATGTTAACTGAATTAAATTGCTAGAGGACATATATAAAGTTATTTGATAGCCTACAAAAAATAAAGAACGAGAGTATATATTTTTTAGGAATATATGCATTAAATATACCGCACAAGCATATACCTAACAGATGTATCAGCCATCGAAATATATTTGATTCATATCGTAAGCGACCCAAGGTTTTATTATGCGGAAGGTTGTTGGAAACTGGACCCAAAAATTGCAGTTCTGGCAAGGCCATTGGCTACATTGGCCATATTGTGAATTTATGGCACGTCGATCGTCATCGGTGTTGGGGTGAAAGGTTAAGGTTCTGGAAATGCAAATGTCCAACAAAAATATGAAAATTTTGCGAGGTATAGAAAATCTTCTGTGCCATCGACTTTTTCCCATATCAATACATTTTTTTCGTATAATTCACCAAATCTTTTTTTGAACATTTCCCACACACGATTATATTTTATTTTTTATGACCAATAAATGAAATGAAAAATGTGCAAAGAATCTACTGTGTTCAATAAATATAAGAGACTAAAAAATACGATTAACAAAAAAAAAGAAATAAAATAGATATAGATAACAGACATTTTTAACGAAAAAGTAATTTTATTTCAATGCTCAAATAAAGCGAGCTTCACTATGGTAAAAATACGATGACGTATGATCATATCGTAAACCTGGGGAAGTTCAAATATATGTGACTAATAGTGCCATATGAAATCCAATATAACGTAACATTTCATATTTTCGTTATCTCATAGTTTTCTAGTGAACTTTATTCGTGCAAATTTTCGCACAGCTATTGCACACTCTTAATGCATAATTACTATTATATATAACTGTGTATACGTAATCTATTATTTCAATTTAAAGATTATATTAATATTTTTTTAAAAATTCGGTTTACACTAAATTGAATAACTCTTTGAAAAAAGGACTCGTACGACAAAATAGTAAATTGAGTAAATTGCTTTGGGAATTTTAGTTAAACTAGAAAATAACTTCTATTTAAAATATATTTTTTTCAAAAAATTTCACAATTGATCTTTTTGGCATGGGATAAATTAATTTTCCACTAAAATTTGTTGAGACTTTGTTTTACAGACAAAATAGCCTTATTATACACAGATATAATAGGCTCAAATCAATACACAAAGACATTGGCGAATGGCAGTACGATCTCAATAATAGCTTATTAACAAACAGCTATTATTGCGGAGAGATTTTCTCAAAGCACCGCATATATATACACAGCGACATATATAGCGTCTAAATTCGTTCGATATTACTTGCTTGGGCTCTAACAAGCAACGGCATCGCCATTGAACCGATAAACGATAATTAAACGTTAATCATGTTCTAAGGAAGTATTGATCCTCGCAGGAAATAGGTAAGACACGATCTCAGAGAGACGCGAGCCAATACGCATTAATTTCTCGACTTCTCACCAGCTAGTGACGGTTTAATTCGTTTACATCCTCAAAGGTTCTCGAATCGATGTACAATGCTTCAAAGTACAGTCGAGGATCGAAATTCATCATTTCACAGCTAACTGAAATAATTACGGATTCTTGTACTAATAAATTCTGGTATGTTAAAAAGAAAAATTAATTATTTTAGTCTACATTGAACTTAATAAATTTTTTATAATAAATAAAAATTTACTATAAATATTTAGGCAAGGATAGGAATACTTATCCGTAATCTTTGAATTTTATATGTTACAATTTTGGTTCTGTCCCTACTGGGTGAGGAAAGAAGTTTTTACATTTTAAGAATATCTTAGCGTACAATTGAAACATGAAATCATGCATATCAATGACGATACTTGCGTGTTGTCCTCAAACCTGACAATTTTCCTAACGATAGAAGAATACTATTGGAATGAAAAATGACTGAAAAAAGACAAGAGGATTAATTTAGGAGATATTGCAAAAATGCTAAAATTTTGAAGCGTCTACCGATTTTAAAGCTATATTGCCATTTGAATTTCTCGAATTCATTGGAATATGGTCCCAAAGGAGTCTAGGAATTAACTAAAAAGTTTATAAACTAATATAATAAATTATTCTATATAATAAATAGTTTTAGTTTGTGGATCACTGTGCTACGTCTTCGAATTTAATGAAACATTATAAACTTCTGATGCTTAAGAGGGACTGCGGAAAGTTAAGTTCATTATTGAGTGCAAAACTCTCGCAGTCTAATTAAATCACCGGTAAATACAACACCTTGAGCTTTGTTCGCACCACTATGCTCATTACTGAAGCATGTCAGAAAATTACAGTAACAAGTGTGAAAGTTGAATAAGAATGTTCTTTATTTATCGAGTTAGAATTCGAATTAAAAGACAAAGACGACGTAAACACGAGAATACCGCTTCACGTCTTTTCTTGTATTTTGTACAATAGATTTGACAAATTAAAGTTGGAACATCCGTCTAATAAGATATTAAGAAGTCAAAGTCCATTTATCTGACTAGGCTCCTTAAATACAATAAATTTCACTTGAAAAACATTTCATTAAAATATTTTTATAATAAATAACGAGTTATTTCAGGTGGTAGTTTTTACTGACTCGCCCTCTATATAATTATAAATAATATGCCAAATTGCAGCATGTTTTAATATAACATAACATGTGTTTAAACAAAGTTAAAATATCTGAGCATCTAGATATTGTTGAAAGTAATTTTGGTCGGTTCGCTATCTAATTGAATCACAATGTGTATATAAATTTCATTTCTTTAATATGAAACTTTCGATTAAATTGCTTGCATTGACTCTCGATTAAGCGTGGGAAAAAGGAAATGTAAATAGTCCAATTTTCAAGCGCAATAATAAATTCAATTAATAAAGTATTGATAAAATACAAAAATATTTGACATATCATTTTTTATTTAATCAATTTGGTTATCCATCTCTTATTAACGTACATGAATAACCTCACCGCAATTACGATTTTATCGTTGCAAATTGATATTTTGCTTATTTCAAAGACCTTCTAATTTTCCGCAATTAAAACTATGTCTCAGCGATAGTTGAATTGTTCTGAAGTTTAGTAGAAATCTTTAATCAATGACCGTATCTTTTATTTTCTGTTGTTCAGTAATAGGTACATTTATGCGCTCGCTAGAATATGTGCTCCTTTAAGAGACAACGTATCACATGCATAATCGTTACGCAATAAGTGCAGTCTCGTGTCGTCATTTAGGCTTGTACAGTACAGTCAAATGTTTCCACTTGAACTACTTATGTGTAGGTAATTAAATCAATTGACATGCAAGCGTGTAATATCTTACTCCTGTTTAATGTACAGTTTTGAAAACTAACTTCTGTTAGTAAGTAAACACAGCAGAGACAAAAACAAAAGCAGGGAACATGCGAAAACAACATGGCAGTTTACGTTTTTTCATAAAGCTCAAATTCAAGAATGGGAGTAGTCGCATTAAATTCATGCAAGCTTGATGACATATCCGACGAAAAAGGAACTATGATTTACCGGATTCGAATCTGCCGCAGCCCATTGGTATTATATTGAGAAAAATTCTTCGGATACGTACGTTGAATGAAGGGTCCGAATGAAAGCAAGGTGAACGTATTTAATGCAAAGGACTCACGGCATTTAATTGCGGAAAATTGGGTGCCGCTATTGCAACGAAAAAGGAACGTTTAAATTAGTTTTTGACCTACATTCTCCACTGCTTAGAGAAACCTCGCGATTTTAAACCCTTGTAAAGCCACGCAACTCCAAAGTTATGTGACACACTACTGCATGTATATTCTAAAAATATTATTTAATTAGCATTGTATTATCGTACTTTGATATTTTACTGGTTTCAGTCTATTTGTATTAATTCATTGGTTCAGCATTTTTAAATTAAAATGCAAAACCTTAATCAATCAAAATTTTCTTTCTCATACACGCAACACAACAAATAAAATTTCCATTATACATATAGAATTGATGGATGGTACTTTAACTTTTACATTCTCGAATTATATAACGATGACAAATATTTATCTGTAATCTGAATTAAAATATTTTTAATTATATATGTTTCTCTAAGAAAACTAAAAGCATATTCTAGCATCTTTAATTTTTGTTTAATAGATTTTGGTATTTTTTAATAAAAAGTTTGTCATACTATGCTACTGCTGCAATTATAATATATAGGAGATATTGAATTATATTGGATTATGTAGAAGAAGAACTGTATGCTATTAAATAATGAAGATTAAAGTTCCTTCTGTCGTAAAACGTTCGAAACAGACACAAACAATAGTATATGTAAATATATAAATATAAATATTCTTTTTTCTATTGCTTGTACCAGATTAAATCAATATGTGAATTTAATGACTTGATAAAATAACAGTTTTATTGGAAGCACCACAAAGATCGCTCTATTCATTTGACAATAGCTATTCTGGTGAGAAACAGCTTCAACAAAGGTTGTTTTGGTAGAACCATTGAATATTCATTCAACGATAAGTCAGGATATACACCGCTTTTTATGGTATCGCTTGTACCATGTTGTATTACTAGACATGTTTCTGGCCACTACAATACGTGTTGTTACCCATAAAACCGAAAAATTTGCGAGAGTCGTTTTTATTCTAAGTTCCCAATATATCTGTTTATTATGTACATGATAACCAATCAATTGAACAAATATTTTAACATTTGGAGAAATGCGTAGGAATTTTTTACAAATTCAATAAAATTTATCTATAATTTTATAAACTTTTAATGAGAGCCACGACATTTTATTTTATAATTTTAAATACTTTTCCCAAGTAATTTCATTTCATTTCATCTCTATACTAAAGGAAAATATTGATTATTTTTTTAGATTTATATTGCAATTCCGGAATTCCCAATTAATAGTCATAAGTAGCCAAAATTTAAAAAATCACCAAAACTGAAATTAGACAATTTCACGGCGCTGAAAATAAGCTCTCGGCGGATAATATTTCTATAGAGTATGTGTATTGCATAAATTATCCACATGTAAGTCGAAGCTCTAATATATTTTGTATCTTCTTTTTCTTTTCATCTTCCGACTTTCTATCATCTAACTTTCCACCGTGCTTTGCATCTCATGAACATTAATACTTTTAATTACTTTTATATTATTACGTTTAGTCGAAATATTCTCACCAAAGATAGTAATTGTAAAACCACGGGAACGAGGAGATTAATGAGGTCGCTTCCTAGAAAGGGTCAAAGCGAAACTCAGCGCATAATTTCATCGTTTTATCACATATCGCGAAAATCTAATCCAGCCACGTAATTTTTCCAAGTCTGCAAGATTCGACCCCAGGAAAATCAGTCGAAAACGATCTAAAATCGACGCAGAAGAGAATAATGAGAAGTATGATGAATAGATCATTGTAACGTTTTTTCTTAGACGAGATGAGCGACTAAGATTTTTCAAAAAATGTGTTTAATTGTAACAAGTTTCGTGATGAGATCGAAATCTGTAAGGACAGCAACCACTGACGTGCAATTTAACTGAGCAGCTATTTGTGACGAGAGCCCGCCCGCTTAATTTTCCTTTTCAAATTGCTTCCGACTCGCTGAGGCTGCGAACGTAATTGATATTAATATGCTCCGAAGGAACGAATATTGTAAAATAAAACCAAGACTAATTTCTCTATCCAGCCTGAATCATTATTAATATTTCACATTTTGTGTATTTAATTATGATAGATATCGTGATATTATTTCGTTTTTCCTTAAGATAGATCTCTGTCAAGATTTATTTTTGAAGCAGATATCAAGAAATTTTGTAGAATGCGTACCATAAAGTGTGGAAATAATTTCGAAATCTTTCAAATTTGAAGTAATAAATTTAAAAGTTGTGTCAATAGTTTCAAAAAAGTGGACGAAATATTTCCTGTAACTTACAGAAAATAATATATTCATTATCTTTAACTAAACTCCACGGGATCGTGTACTTTCCTTCTACGATCGATATTAATATTTCCCAGAGGTACAAACGTTGCAAACTTAAGCTAACATCGCAACATTTGCTATGGAATACCGCATGGATAAATCGAGCCAAATTATATGCAAATATTATATCATTATTAGATGATATACCATAATTTATTTTACTATTTCGAGTAACACTGAATACACGTCACAACTGTTTTAACATCGACAGTCTCGATTCTCAATATGTGGTTCTAAATAGAACAGTATTGTATCAATAGTCTATACTCCATATCAGTGCTCACGAAACGAGCTCCATCCCTATATAGTTTCCTAATATATCGCTGTTTCAGCTTTAAATTGTGTGTAAAATGATCGTTTTCCTCATGTTCACGTAACACCTGCCGAGGAAGAATACCGCATTATTAAGTCGCTGCATATGAAATATCGTTCCTTCGAAGTTTGAATTTGACAGAATAATATCATGTACTAAATTAAATTAAATTGTGTCCTATCATCAATTATCAACCATATTAAAAAAGAAGAATATTAAATTTAGATTCATACATCATCCGTATTTTGCAAAGTTTAAATTAAAAGTTTTTAGAAAATTTAGTTTTTGTCTGTAAAACCATTTCCCCTTGAACTATTCATTTATATTACGAAAGAATCAACATCGAAATTGATTTTATCCAAAATTCATTTGTCTTTATTTTTAACTTCACAATAGTAGGAATTTTTTATTACGAAATAATCTGCTTGACAGATTTAAAGGAACTAGAATAACTTCTGTAACGTAATTCCTTTTTTAGATAAGCAGTAAATATACATATATAACTTTCAACTTACATAGTGTTAAGCTCAACTCTAGGAAGTTTTACTTTTGTGTTAATTTAGAAAATACATGTCACAAGGTATTCTGATGTTAATTAATGTATGACTTAACGACTATCCGATGTATATATAACTCACAAGATTATCTTTTATATATTTTAGAACATTTCTACCTGATAATAAAATGATCACTACACCAATTCGAGGTTAAAGTGCACCAAGTGTATGAATGTTTTCCTATTTCTATTCGATCGCGAAGCAGAAATATTGAATATCTCCCTGTTTCTATTCGACCAAAGTAGAAACATTCAAGTAGCAAGTTTTATTACTTGCAGATGCGTGACACACGGTGGTCACGGTTTCTGACTGGCATAGTGGCACGGGAAAACAGTCCAGCGCAAACATTTGAACGGCGAAATTCTCGCTCATGTTTTTGCAAACATGCATGTTTAAACATGGGAACACGAAGGGGTAGATTCGCTGACGCGTACGAAATTACCTCAGCAAATGTAAACGATCGTTTTTATAAAATTCGTCAATCGTTCGGAAGCTTCCTTCAACTTTCTATAACAGTAGCACGAGATGCGTTTTAATTTTAATAGAAGAATCGAATTCATCGATTGGGTAATTACAGTTTGGTTAACAAGCTGACTTTCAATCTCTAAAATGAATATCTATTAATGTCTGTAAAGTTCTTGGCAAAGGTTACGTGAAAAATTAGACGCTCGTTTCCTTCGTGCTTCTTAAAGAGTCCTTTCTAATCTGATGGCCGTATAACCGGGAAAGCGGGGAAACAAAAATCAGCACGCAAAGATGAAACGAATCGATAACCAACCTCGTACTCGAAACAACGCTAATTGTTTCACCGGGATACGAACACGAAATTCGTTCCCTAGCTTGTTCAATAGGCTGCTGCTGCAATTCCTTTTCAATTAGATTTCTTGAATATCCACTCCACGCTGTTATTCTATTTTATTGTCACGGAAACATAAGGTATTTTGTTTCTCCACTTTATTTTCTTTGTATTAGCTATGAATGTATTGAGTTCAAAAAGTTCAATCATATCATTAATTATATTTTACCTTATTGTCGATTGTCAACCATATTAATGAAGTTAATAAATAATTAATATAAATTATTGTTTTGTTTTCACATATTGATAGATGCATATTTTTTCAGTAAAAGCAGTCAATGATGACAATTTTAAACAGATACCTCTATTTTAACAAAGGACATCCGCGTTGTCTTTTAAAATTTGCAAACGTAATTTCCCTGAAAATCTTCAAAGTATAAATTTACTTTTTATACAGAATACATATATGCACGTGCTCCTATTTCTTGTACATTATAACTGACGCGGTTTCTATTTAGTTTTTGTCAGCTAAAGTAGAACACCTTTGATGTATTATTACATCCTGCCACATACATTAGGAGGTTGGCTGCTTTTCATCGGTTAAAGCTATTATCCTCTGACATATTACATCTTTTACGATAGTATATGCGTATCTTGTTTAAGCAAATTAGCCTAATTAAGACAAAGACTATTTATATATACTAAATCTTCTTACGGATTCGCTAATAAGCTTTCTAATATAGACTAATAAATAAGACTAATAAATAATTTATGTGTCTCGTTTATCTTAGATTTCTTAATATCCTTACTGATATTGTAGGATTCATTTAGCTTGAATTTCGTAATATCCTTACGGCTATTGTAAGTTTCATTTATCTTGGATTTAATATTCTTACTGGTGCGATATACTTTTATCAATACAAGAAGTTTCGTCCGAACAAAATTGTTTGGTTCAGAAAGAAACCTTTTTCGAACGAAAGAGCAAAATTTTATATGCACCAATCGAATATTTGACACAAATTTTCAAAGAGATAATTTCTTTAAAAAATCCCTAAAAAGGTTCGTCCACAAAGTGAAATACGCACTAATAGAAACAAAGAATCAATATGAGGCAGACATTGTTCGAACAATGGTCGGGATAATCGAATACATTTGCCTGGCGCGCGTAAGCCAGAAAGATCTCGTGGATGATATCTAGATTTGTAATCTGCAGCTTGACCCAGACTCTATGTAAATTCAAGCGAGTATGAGAGAAGGTAAAACGGAGCGGGCAGAGTGGCTAAAAAGAAAAGGAAAAAAGCGTAGAATATCGTAGGAAAGTAGACGATGAAACGATTTTCGAATCCTGGCACGTCCGCGTATTACCATCGATGGAGGCATCCGGCTCTCCTTTGGAAATAAACGTAACGATTCTATCTAAGATCGAGGGATCAATACGCGTCTCGATGAACCGTAAAACGACGAGTTCTCGAATCGTTTCTGGAATTATGCCCATGGACAGTGCAAGCGTTCGTGCCTTAATCCGGCTGGTCGAATTTCGGAAAACCAACCAGGGGAAGGAGGATTGAACAATAGAAAACTTGCATGAACACCACTGGTTTTGTAGGAAAGTTTGCTACTTTTAAGGTTGGATGAAACACGCCGCGGATAATATCCTATTTCGGGAGAATACGTAATCAGTTTCTTCTTCCGCGACATTCGCTCTTCCGTGGTGCAATGACGTTTGGCGAGCACGATGACCTGTTCCGGGAAATGAGACTGGCTCTTTTGTGATGGTCTTGCGCATAGGTTGAAGGAAGATGTGGTGGATATTTAGTAGAGTGTGAAAGTGTTCATCAAGTTCATGGAAAGAGAGTTAGGAAAAAGAAAATGAGAAATGAGTTGAAATGTTTAGGAGATTGCGAATTAAATAATGTTTAAAACAAAACATATGTTGTGATTGGTACTTCGTAAAATTGAAACAATTAAAAGGAAATTTCATTGAAATCTCTTTGTTAAATTCACCATAATATATCCAAGTATAAGGAATATTCTAAGGCACTAAAGTATGAATGCTTCTTTTTAACTTATACAGAATTAGAACAAGGGTATCCGTAAACTATAAACTATACTAATATTTATTCTTACTATTTAAACACAAAAGAACTCAATTGAAATTGCTGTAAAATCCCTCAAAATCCACTTCTAAATCCACCTTTCAAATATATTGATTAACCTTCTCACTCCATGCTGAAGAGGAAGGAATGGAACACAATGACAAGAAGATTCGATCGAACGAGCAGCAGTGGCTAGCATTTTTCTACTGAAGGTTTGCGAAACATTCGAAGAGACGTGTCATCGATTTCGCGTGTTGTCACGGCGCACGAATTATCGTTGCGTGATAGAAACTCGACGAGCGGTGACTATAAGCCTGCTGATATTATCTGTCAGTTCGTCGTTCTCCCGTAAAAAGGATGCCGGATTTGGTGTCCACGGGTAGAATCTAATCTGAGTGGCACGCATTAGCATCGGAATTAACGAGACCTTTCTTTTGATCCCGCTTACTTGCACGCTCTTTGTCCCGTGACAATTGCGGCTTTATCCCTATGCTATCTCTAGGAAATCGTAATCGCGAACGCAAAGATCAAATGTTAGTTTCGAAGATGCTTCTCGTTGCAATCGGGTCAGAAACTGAATGTCTGAGAAACTTTGTATATCAGATCGCCCTTTAACTAGGAACTTTTATAATCACGGAATTAAAAATCTTAAAAAAATGAACCAATGTTAATTAGATTGATTTTAATCCTTGCCAACGTAAATATGGTATAATTTATTCTTAAAAGAAATCTATCTTTAGAAATAGAATAACACGTACGTAACGTACAATATATATATATATATATTAAAATAATAGAAAAAAGTAGGGGTTTCTTAAATAAAAAAAATTATATACAAAAGATTAGCAATCTAAGTGGTGAGTTAACTAGTTTTCTATGGTTAATAGGTAAACCCCTTCGAAATACTTCTTCTTTTTACTAGTAAATACAGGGATGTAGTTATATAAACTGCAATGTTCCCAAATTTGAGAAAGAAATAAATTAAATATGATTCTTAAAATATGTAATCCCATTTATAATGATATTCTATGTTTCAAGAGATCTCAGTCATGTTGGAAAAATTTTAACAACTCAGCAGTTATTGTAAAAATTTCACGTTCTATGAAAATTTTATTTTTGGATTTCCCTAATTTAGAAATGTTCAGAATTTTTGTAATATTATACATACATGGAATTAATTGAGTACGAGTTTTGAAAACATTATATTCGTAAAATATACGGAGTTTAAGAACTTAGCTACTTATATTTCTCACTGAGAGGAATAAAGCATGCTTCATCAATATAGGTCATGAAATGCTCGTGACGTAAAGTCTACTTTTGTATTTACGAGAATTTGATGTAACAAGTGAGTCTCTTCGCAATGCATTGGATGCAAACAAAAGAATCGGTTTGGATTTCTTTCTGCGGAATACTTAAAGACTTTATTCTATTTATCAACGACAGAAATAGGCAGATAGTCGCACAATACGGGGCATGAAAGAAATACTTGAAAATGTATGTCACTCTACGATCCGCAGATGTCAGTTTTATATTGAATGGGATAGCTAGCTTGTCAAATATCTCTTGAAAATGTGAAACTAAATTCTCAGGCTTCGTGTCGATAGAATGGATTTTAGGAGTCATGTTGAGTAAATATTTTGTGTTCCCTTCAAGAAATACTACATACAGGTAAGATTAAAATCCTGGTCCCATTTTTAGGTACTTTGATAAAAATTTAAAACTTTGAAATTAAAAATATATAAAGTTCATAAAATTAATATTATTTAATATTAATTTTACTTTATATTTATTTACTTTATAATTATTTTACTTTATAAACGATTCGTATAATATATAGGGCTTAGTAAAATAAATATTTTAAGAAAAAGAAAATTTTTGCAATATTACTAAAAATTCTGATTATATATCACAAATTACAAAGAATTAACTTCCAAATGTAATTTGTAACTTCCCACTATACAGAAATGTTTAGGCAGCAATTAATTCATATGAAAAGCTTTTTATCTATTCTAAATGGAGTCATTTTAACATAACCAAATATGTACTCGAATAATTATCTGCTTCCAAAACCTAAACGTTAGCAGTTAGAAAGTTTGTTTTAGTAGTGCTTAATTTGTGTTCACAAATTCGGCAAATTAATTTAGTTTCCAGTTATACTGTGTAGTATAGGCAGCAACTATTACTAATCTAACTCGATGTTCACGCTCATTATCTATTTTATTTTTCAATAATTTGAATACGAAGACTTTTTAAATTCAAAAATCATTCCTTTTATTGTACATTTTGTTACGTAAAATTACAATTCTGCATTGTACTTTAGAGATTTGTCATGAAAGCATGTCATGCAACCATAAATTGGAAATGAAATCTGGTTTGAAATTGTCCATATAGCTAAAAGAACATAAATGATACTAATGAATAATAGATGATGCAGTGAAAAGTGTAAAACATCCAATGTGTCACCGATGAATATAGATACAATCAATATATTGTATATCTTGACATTAGTAATAAATAATATTGTTACAAGCTGTCCAAACCATGACGGCTCCAATATGAATGTTTTGTATAGCTGTCAGCGGTTTATCTGACGGTTATAAACAAGTCAGAGGAAGAAAATGAACAAGTATGCAATGTATGAATCAAATCCAACTAATAAAACGGAATTTCTCTTAGCATGTAATGTTATTGATCGAAACATAACTAAAATAATTATGTTTATGATTGCCATTTCAACAACTTTATCGTATTCATCTTAATTGAAAAACAAACACTTATACTTGCAAAAAGATCCGAAAGATTAACGTTAGGATCACCAAATTAATTAAAATAATGTCTCAGATATTTTAGCTTAACAATTAGTAAAATATGAAGAATTGATCACTATGAAGTAATATTTAATATTTTGTACAAATAATATTACTTATAACGTTTAAGCTTCTGGTATTCAATTTTAATATTTTGTCCTCTTTTTACTATGATATTTATCGGCAAACTTGAAATGCCAACATACCTAGTTCGTTACCTTCATAAATGGTTACAAACATTTATTAAATTTCATATATTGTTTCAAAATAAAGCAGGAACTTTTTGAGCGATGTCGAAAAGACATCGATGTATTTAAATAATAAATGGTTGGTAGGTATCGAAAATTGGAAATTTGCCATCATTTCATGTCACGTGCATTTCTCAATGCGCCATCCGATATCTCTATTATTCTCTGTTTAAATTAGTTTTCAAATTGTCGAACACAACGCGCCAGATGTTGTTGTCAATATCATCGATAACTCTTTTAATTTCGACGTTCGACATTCGAAGTAATTGGCAATGAAATGTTCCATGTCACTATGTTACAGAATTTTATTAAATTAAGCTTGATTATTTGAATTGCTTACAATTCAACAAGATTAATTTAAAAATTCTAATTTTTAAATATAGCGACATAGTCGATATATAGTCACAAATTTTTAATAGAAATTTTTTATTTGGACATCATCTGTCTATGTCTGTTATCTTTTAAATTTAATGTTATTATTACTACCATTATCTATAAAACACAACTATTATACAAGTGATCCTTAATCGAAATGAAAATAATTTTAAGTTTTTCCTTTTAATCTTATCTTCGGTTCTAGGCTTATTATTTGTGTAACATAACAGAGACATGATGTATTTATTATACTACAAATTTCAATATTATGCTCTTTTTTGAATAATCCTTTAAACGAACAAAGCAATTCACATATTAAGGTTAAAAAAATGATATAAATATTGATTTACACTTACAAAGATTGTAATTTGTATCTTGCATTGAAGTCTTATAGTCATTGTTCTGTCATAAATACTATTTACTTATTTCTTATGCATTGCATATGTTACAAAGTAGATTTATACAAAGCGAACGCGAAATTTAAAGCACCAGCCAACAATAGCTTGGAAGAACTTAGAAATAGCTTAGATCAGTCTTTAGAGTTAGATGAGTTTTGAGCTCTAGTGACCGAACTTCGTGAGCTCTTGTGACTTCGTACTTTGGAACTATTCGTGTAGTTCTGAGCGTTCGAAGTTTTGAAGTTGCAATTCCGTAAACCCTACAATTCGGCCGACTTGTTTCAATTATGTCCAAATTTTGAGACTATTAATTTGACTTATACAAAAGACTAAAAGCAGAAGATACGTATTAATATTTTTAAATTTTCACTATCTTTAATCACTATTTTTTTCAAGTTTTCGTTTTGATTTTCTCAAAAGTTACGCCAACGTCTCCATGACAAACCATCAAACATAATAAGTATTATTAACTATTAATTTTCTATCTTGCATCGTATTATATCTTTCTATAGTACAATACTTCAATCATTCAGCCTTATATTTTTTGTTACTTCATTACACTGTTACACAACTAATAAAACTTACTCATACCTACCATTCATTTTTCCCTCACGTTCAAAAAATTCATAGAGCAAGGAAGATCGTGGAACTTGGTTCGATACTTCATAGAACAGTAAACATAACACTTGAACTATTGCCCGCGGCGCTATCGGAATTCAATAGTATCCCATGCA
This sequence comes from Bombus vosnesenskii, assembly GCF_011952255.1. NCBI lineage: Eukaryota > Metazoa > Arthropoda > Insecta > Hymenoptera > Apidae > Bombus > Bombus vosnesenskii. Next base: position 3,298,291 of record NW_022882923.1, read on the forward strand.
CCCCACAGGGTATCGAGAAAGAAGTGTTTCGATCGTCGGCAGTTATATAAATAGTGTCCGTATAAATTGAGAAACAATCTCAATCGTCGTGATTTCTTCACTGTCGTGGAGAAACCGTGTCTGTGAACTAGTCAGATGAGACAAAGCGACCAGTCACACGATTTACGTGCGTTGCATCGAACTGGCCTCGGTGTCCAGGGAAATATCCGAAGAACGAACGACTAACAAACAGGTCACGGTTAGAATTTTAAAGCGACGATAATTGCGTCGTTGATGAAGGAACATCATGGGTTCGCGGCTCCAAAGCGCTGTTGAAGCGCGTGCACCTGAAGCGACGCCATAATTAGCGGTCAAACCTGTCATGGCGACCAAGTTGCGTGCAAATAATTGAACTAACGTTGCGTACGGTCATCTAATATTCCGTTGACTGGACCGGAATAACACGCAGTATTTGTACCAGGGACTGCCATTAGCGAAATAAACTTTCGTTTGAATAATTGTTTAAATAAAATTATTACTTTATTTGTTATTCTACTTTGTTAGTAAAAATTCTATCTATAATGTGACAATCATTAGGAAAATTGTAGTTTTATTACTTTCATGTATGCCGTCTTTGTTCGTCTTTGTTCAATTAAAAATATTTACTAGTCATCATTTCGCGACAGTTTGTGGAATATAATATTATTTTAAAGGTAAAAACACCGAATCTATAAGAACTATTTCAATATATTTTGAAAAATAAGAAATGCTAAATAGGATATTTTAATTAAAATTCGCTTGTCACATTATCTTGAATAACGCTATTTGAATAACAATGTTTCTGAAACATAAAATCTTTGTTATTCTATTTGAGGTAATAATTATTTAATCTTTTTACTCGTCATTTTTATTTCAAATAAAGGATGTTAAATTCTACTGAAATAGTTCACCGTTAATCATACAGAATGAGACGATGCTGGTGTAATTTTAAGAAGATTCTTCTAGGGCGAATGTGAATTATTTGATTTCTTCTGGCACCAATATTATTTTTGGAGTCCTGTCCTTAAAACATTCCATATCAATTTACTACTGATCAGAGTTTATTTTTGAAAGGGGACATTTATTAAGAACACATTTTTCATCTGTAAATTGTGGAGCTTTTTTTATTTTATTAATTTAAATTTGCAGAAGTAAGAAATGTTGGGCATATTTACAAGTTCTATTTAAGCTATAATCGGATTGACGGTGTTTTTGCTTACTTAGCTGTAGTGGCTTATTTATGGATGAATAGAAAGCTAAATATTTTAGGGAAGTAATATGTAGTTGTTTTCCCAAAAATGTTTATAAACAACCGCTTCCTTTATTCCCTAAACGGACAAACTTTTAATGATTAAATGGTTCACTTTAACAGAAGCAACAGGCGTTCTAAATACGTTAAATATTAATAGTACAACGGGTACAAAGTTGTAGAGAAAAAGAATACAAAATTTTGAAATCCTGCTCGATATATTACAGTCCTTTTTAATAAAATATCCATCATATCTTTTAAAACAAAATATCCCCATACCGCAAAACAATCGCATTTAATCAAATCATGAAATTGCGAATCTCGTAAGAAAGGTGGGTTTTTTATTACTTAACAACAACAATCATTTTTTGTAAAATCAATTCGAATAGTTTATTTTTTAAGAGGTCGAGGAATTGAACAAGGATTGTTTCTGCTATAAATCCTTTGATTATTATACTCCAGAAATAAAAGGATTCAGTCTACATTTAATCGATGTCCAATCTCTCTATTTGTCGAGATAATCGTCGTTATCCCCCGCAAATGAAAATAAGGGAATTTTCGTTGGGAGCAGGTTAGCCCTATCACATACCTCGTTAAACCGGAAACACTCTCATCCAGCCGAGTTAAGACAATTGGTCGTTTATCGTTTGGTACGATCCTCCGACGCTTCCGCAAAGCTGATCCTTCTAAATTATTTTATCGCCGACCGGCCCCGTTGGAAATTCTGTTGTTCAATGTTCTCGTGGCTTCGCTTAATTCCTCGATAACGGAAGAAGCATTGAGTTCGTTCGCGGAATAACAATGGGCATCGCCAGTGAATCCGAGCGAGGGCACGTTTAGCGGTTCAATTACTTCGAGAGCTCGATTCCGCGACGAAAAATTGTCCCCTCGAGGAACGGGAAAACGCTGTCGAAATTCAGCTGAAACCGGTAAACGATGAGCCGGAAACTTAGCGACGATCTGATCACAGTGATTCTCATCGATCACGCGGATTTAATGTACGATAGTGCTGCACCCTTGAAAAATGGGATACATTAATGAGCAGAGTGAAAAACGTTTTGTACCATTCCTTTTCTTCCTTTTTTACGGGTTTATTCCTCGGTTCTTTCGTTTCTTGGTTATTTTAATGTCTTTTTGGGTTTCCTTTTTTTTTTTTTAGTTTAATACTATTAATGAATTTTGTCTTCATTTAAGTAATAGAATTTATATGCTGTAGAATATGTTTTTATCTGAAAATGTACAGTGGTATTTATTCGTTTAATTTGTTTGTTTGTCAGTTGTTTTATCCCTAATTTTTATTGAGTTTGAAATGTTGAATAAAGTAACACTTGGAGTTTTCCAATAGCTGCAACTACTAATAATTAAATACCTTAATGTTCATTTTAAATGTTTTAACACCAATATCAACTGACTCTTTTAAAATTTCGATCTACTCAAGATTTAAACTGATGAATTATGAATACCATTATGTGCACTTATTAATTACAAATTATTTCATAGATTCATAAATAATATTTCATATGTTCATTATTCTTTGTAATTATTTGTAATAATATCGCAGTTAATAGATATTATTATCATAAATATGTAAATATTAATGCATTTATTTTGTTCAACATAGAATAATACAGGGTTTAATGTAATACTGAGAAATTAGGTATAAGACGTTAGAGTCAAGGTGAAATATATAATTAATTCCCCGTTAGTCGTGTCATATGTGGCCTGATTAGGTAGTAGAAAATCAGTTTCGGGTTAGATCATTAAGACTAGATTAGGTACACGATAATTACTTGATGTGCAAGTAGATTAAAGCTATGTACTATATGTAAGTAGTACATCTAATTAAATCTATCAATAGAACATTGCTTGATTCTAACAATTTCTTGCATATCCGATAGAAATGCAGTTTTCTGGAATATTATATACAAAATTATCAATTCGCTAAAAAATTTCAAAGCCTTCTTTTCTTCCTAATCTACATATTAAATTGGAAAGGATAATACTAAAAAGTATTAAATCGAAAATACTAGATTTTAGAAAGATTAACTTGAAGACTTTTTGTATTTTTGCCAAAAGTTGAAAAAATAATACTGCAATAAAGTTTCTGTCAGGATCAAACGTTATCAAATCGCGTTAAATGTAAAGTCTAGCTACTGTGTGAAAAGAAATTTAGTGTGACTCTTTATAGCAAGTGACTGAGAATGTCAAGTGTTACAAATGCTACAAGGGACTGAGTACTTGAGATTACGACGAGAAAAAAGGGTGTAGGGTCATCCAAGGTTTTGGGCAGACGTGACTGAATTTGTCACGGGAATGTCTACGTAGTTTGTCTGGATTGAGTGTAAACGACAGAGTATAAAGTAGAGGAAAGAGAGAGCTTACAGTTGTAACTGCTTAGTGGAATTTGTTCAATGTAATCCAGTGCAAAAATTATTTTCTATTGCAAAGTTATTGTATTTTGCCAAATTATAGTATGTCATTACGCAAAAAATTTTTTTTCAAGATTAAAATAATTATTTTGAAATGACAATTTTTAATCACAGAGAAAAGTATCTGAATCAACAGAGCTTTGCCACCATATAAGTTTGTTGATTTCAGTTTTGTAAAAATTTAGTTATTTTGTTTTTCTTACATAATTTAGGCCTTAGAAAGCAAAGTCTTTTCCCCGAAAAGAGAAAGGTAGACTTAAATCTGTAACACAAAATAAATCTATCGGGTGCTTTTTTTAAAGTTTTAAACTACATTTACCGCAAAAAGCAACAAGTCAATAGTATTTCATTAAACTGTATAATTAAGAATTATTTTATTTTTGTAACTTCACATTCCTATTACATCACAGATAATCATGAAACAAAATTTCTACAATTCACTGCACACTACAACTAATCAGCTTATAATTACAATAATCTTATCAAATCTTCAACCCTCTTATCCAAATTCCATCAAACGTAACTCACACACTCAAACTCATCTCTCATGCGATTCACATGCTGAAATGCTTAAGGATCCATCACAACGATTCACACATACATAAATCGACTTGCTTTGGGTTGACGAAACGTAATCTCGTCGTGGATGAACGTGGAACGGGGGAAGGTTGACGGATGAAGTGGTGATAACAGAGGAGTTGATCAACCATAAGTTTCGTGAGGACAGAAGGCTGGAAATGCGTGAGCGGAGCCATGTGACAGAGATTCGCGGCCTGGCAGTGTATCGTCGACGCAAATCAGATTAATTAGTGAATATACTGACTAACGGAGGTAGGCACGAAGGCCCTCTTTGATAAGGTCCCCGTGTCGAGAGGTCGAGTGTCGCTCCTTGAATGATTACGATACGAGGGTGGGAAAGGCTATACTAGACAGGCCGAACACTTCACGAATCTCATGGCATTAAACGAGCCAGCTCATGCCCTATACAAGGGCGGAGGCTTTGATCCTAATCCGGTGAAGCTTCTAAGCTGTCGTCGATCTAATCGAGTTCAGTCGGCCGAGGGATTCGTCGAGTATCGATGCCTCGAAATTCATATTGACTTGTTGTTCGATTGTCGTACAGTCCCTGACACGGTATAGTTAGATTGATTCTGGCTAGCTCTTGTATGATAATATAGTGACTAGCGATATAATTTTGTAATGTTACATCTAGTAGGACAGTCAGACTGCAATTTATGTAATTCATTTAGATTTACTATTATTAAACTTATTATTGCTATGCTAGAGAATTTATTTCTATCAGTAGCTTGTAACTTATGATCTGTAAATTTTCTCATACAAAAATTTATTTCAAATGAAACGAAGATGAAGGGGTCAAAGGAAGGATAAATCGAAAAGATATAAAACTTGTAAAAAGTTGCAATGCAATTTGTGCTTTTTCTGAAGAACTGCTTGTTCTGAGTTTATTCGCTTCTCCATTTTACCACAGATTCTAGTAAAATGTGAGAAGTTTGATTGACCTCTGGCTTTTGAGATAATAACGAACTGTATGAATTAATGTATTCCGTTAAGCGTCTCAGACGGTCATTTTCATTGAAGAAATTTTAAAATGAAGTAAAATCTTTCAAATGATCTCTCCCTTCGTTATAGAAAAGAAAATTGTATACTTACATTTTAGTCATTATAAAAATTGAAGTTGTGTTAAAATTATTATAATCATGCACCTTCTTGTAATAATATGGTAATAAGATTTCTCTTAATTTTATCACAGTCTAAAAAGCTGGAAGTTTAAGTACAATTTCTTTCCTTTCACTGAAAGATTAGAAAGACATGCGACGGAAATGTTTTTCTTCGAGTAAAATCATCAAAGAAACATTAAAGTCGCTTCCGTTCTTTCAAGGAATAACGATAATACCTCTTTGATGTGCGCTTGTAGATAATGTAAGAAGCGAGATTTAACGACAAAGGAGGAGTATAACGTTCTTAAGCTCGACTCTGATGATATTTTATTTAAAATTGAAACATTAGTAATCGAAAAGAAATTGACAGCTCTCGGAAATATTGTAAATATATAATTGAATATGAAATAACGTGGAAATGAATTCACAAATAAAGTTTGGAACTAAAAAGGAAATTGGTAATATTAATTATTTAAAATTATGTTATTGTATTTTTAAACATATATTAAAATATTTTATTAATATTGATAACAGAGAAAGCGTACCGTGTCTGTGATACAACAAATCAAAACATATCCTGTTTTCCCAATATAATAATCTTGATTAAATTCTTATATTTTTTATATATTTCTATAAGTATCATCCTTTCTTGCAGCTGTATTTATATCTCCTTTCTCCCTCTTTCTCTCACTTTACAGAAGATTTATATCTTTTTTACAATTTAATCCTGATATCTCACTTTTTTATTTCCTGTAAAAGGAACTAATAGATTAGAACATTCTAATGTCGTCCTTTATTCGTCAATTATCGAGATATAAACTCAGGGTTAGAATTATTTCGAAACAAGTCGATAAAAGTAGCATGTTTTAGAGAGAAGTTTATTTGTTAAAATCCGATTGAACGTTACGATAATAACTTTTTATAACAACACGAGCAACGGCAAAGTTTAAAAGCCTGGTAGCTGTTAAACTTAACTTCAACTTAAAACCTCCAAAAATTTGCCACGTAAACTAAATACCGCTATAGTAAAATTCTAATTTACATGTTTCTGCATATTACGTGCACTCTGTACACTTTTATACCATTAAATTTTTCATAAATACACGAACATCCGCAATCCAAACGATGATCTCGATCCTCACACTTCAATCTCTACGCCATAAATTCCTCTTCCAAAAATATCTGCTCACATGCCAGATAGCGCCGATAAAAATCACATCAAGGTCGCCTCTGCGGCACTAAAAAAAAGTTCCACCTCGGAAAACTGAACGACTTCCTCTGAAACGAATGTTTCTCACTTTTCCTTAGGCAAGTTACACACAGGCAACGAAAATTATGTCAACGTCGTCACGTCGTTTGAGCGTTGTACCCAAGGACAGGTGATAGGTACCGCAACCATAACCTATAAGATCCTAAGAATACGGTTGAAACGGTGGGCCAGGCTAATTAACATCGGAATGGGCAGGGAAGAGCGGATGGCGGGTGCGTTTTCATTGCGCTAGCAATAAATTCAGGAAGCAGATAAGCGTTATCGTGGTCTTTCGCCAGCACCTATCTACAGGAGAACGGGTTTCCCTATCCTCGACCGGGTAGGCAACAACGAGCAACACACAGTGGTCTGGTGATAGATGACTCATCGATCAGCGTGTTCACAATGCCGACGATCGATGAGATCGAACCGGGGAAAAACGTCAATTTGCACCGAGACGTCAATGCTTATGGCTCGGCATAACTTGTAACCGATCACCGACTGTCCAGGTTATGTATTTAAAAGCTTACCAGCCGATCGATAGCGGATGATTGATTCAGTGCACCTTACAATACAATGGCAGATCCCCGCGAGTGAAAATGTAATTCGTTAATCGAAAAATAACTAACTTTTGTTTCACCATCGAGGGTTTCATTTGGAAATTAATGTAAGCTTTTGGTATTCGTTAAGTGAGATGAATGGTATTATAAAGTGGAATCGCTGGAGTGGTCATTTCAAAGATTGCTTTAATGCATATTAATGTAGTATTTAATGTTTGAACTTCTTGTGATGCAAAAAAGTTGAAGAAAGTTAGAATTGTAATTAATTATTACATAGGATGATTTACATTATGTAGGTTAGTCGCTCTAAACTACTTGTATTTAATCCAGAAAAAATTCAAATTGGTATTTGCAATGATTTCAGAGAGAACAGTTTGTAACACTATACGCTATAGGTATAATAAAACTTCATATAATAAACAATAGGTTTCTAAGTAAATTTTTTAAAATAAAAATTTTGTGTCGATATATAAATTACTATTTTAATTGACACATACCTTTTTTGTTTTCACGCTTGAGTGCAAGAAATATAATATTTCATAATTGCATAAAATTATACTTTATTTTTCTTTATTGCTTTTAGATCTTTTAAATCTTTAATTAGACAATAAGTATGATATAAATTATTATTTATGAAATTTATGTTTTTACAAATATATACCTGAAGGACGAGTCACGGACATAATAATTTCTTTCTTTATAAATTTGCGTTAGAAGATATTTCATTCCTTAAATAATTTATTAATAAAAAAATAATATAATAATACGTGTGTGATAAGTTTCGATAAATTTCTATTTTCCGGTTGATTCAATAATAACAAAAAAAAAAATGTCACCTGCTTTAATTAGAAAGGGACTGGAACGCGCCCAGTTCTTGGAATATTCGTTTTGCAATCATTTCGTTTGTTCGACACACGACACGCTTTCGTGTCACCGATATAACTTCGTTCCTATTTACTTTATAGCTAAATTTTGATCCCGCACAAAAGTATATCTTGCTCCTTTCATCGATTGTAGAAAAAAGTTAGTGGATCGTGAAACACGCAAAACGGTGGCACTGTCGTAAATAAAATATCGATTTGGGTTTACGCGATGCCGAGTGTGAAGGGATCAGCCGTAACATAAACGCAAGAAAAAAAAGAGAGATAGAATGAAAAAATAAGCAACGGGACAGGTATAAAAATTTGTAACGTAGACACGTATAATAAAATCCTATGAATTGCGGATTTTCAAATATACATATAGAGTTGAACTTTTATTTATTGTCCACCACTCGCGTATTTTACATTCAAAGAACGTAACCTCGAATCGTTTGTTTGTGAAATATTCAGATTTAGTATATAATTCTATTACGTTCTACAAAATGCACTACCCAATGTGTGAAATCATTTAGTGTTTCACGGAATTTAAAAATTTAAAAGAATTTCAGACGTTCCAGAGGATCTAAGAATTAAAAAAAATCCATGTGTTCCATAGAACGGAAGAATTTATAGCAAAAAATCAACTTAGAATTCAATTATCTCACAGAAAATTTTTCAATCAAGATTCTATTGAAACGAAGAAAATGACTACTACTGGTATTTGCACTACAGATTTCGGATTAATGAAAAATTCGCAGGAAGCCCGATAGATTCGTAAAAAATATAAAGATAAATGCCAAGCCGAAAAAATGAAACCTACATACTTCTTTCCCGTTTCATAAATATCCAAATAGATGATACGAATATAGATTTCTACAAACGAGGTAAGAGATAATGCTAATGACTGTAGTAAAATAAGTATGTTGGTCAGACATTCTTTCACAAATGGAATTCGCATCGCGTGCTATTGATCCTTTGATATGTGTATCATGCGAAAAGTCGATGATATCAATCAAGATAAACAAGTTTCATTGCCAACTTCTATATGATAAGAGCCTTCATGTAACTTAAGGATTTGATAACTATCTATCAGATATTCCAGTCATTTATGAACGAGCCTCGGAGATCTGTTAAGTACGTAATTTCCGCCCCATCAGAGAAATGATCGGAGCTTATATATTCCAATCTTTCTTTAATGACAAACTGTTTTTTACACGCTACTATAATGCTTGTAGCATAATTAAGTTCATAATTTCATGAGTATCTTCTTTAATCGTATTATAAATCAAAGTAGAATTTGAGCACGTAATTTCAGAAATAACAGTGGCTTACAAGTATGTTTTTTTCTTTCTTTATCCACCAAACTATCTTTTACACGCCACTAATTCTATTGTAATTAAGTTTTTAATTTTATCAGTACTTGGCCTACTATTAGATTAAAATAAAATTAAGTTATCGACTGATGGTATTCGATAAAAACTTGCAAACAAAGGATTTATTGTGCTACTTATCATATTGTATATGTATCTACAAATAAATAAGGTTATCATAGATTGTTATAATGCAAATAATAAGTTCGTTATTATTGTGTTGCTTATCGCGATCTACTTACATATCCTACAAGCAAATACATTTCTTGTGTAAAATGCAAATAACAAATCATTTTGATAGTAAGTACAAGAAATTTAAAGCTTTTGTGAGAGATAAAAGTTAATTTCGAATGAAAGAAGGGTCTGAATAAATTTTAGATATGCATACATGTGGAGTTTTGCATATGACACGATTGCATATGATACAGGCATTTATTTTCGAGAAATAAAAAAAATTGAGTGAACACATACAAAAGTTTTGCGTTTCACGCTTGTTAAACGTGTAAATTAAATTGATGGTTTTAAGTTTGCTTATTTCTGATGATTATTTTAAATTCAAATAATTCCCTCTATTATGTTAGGTTTAAAGAATTGGTATCTCTGTGTATCTGATTTCACGAAATACTATAAATAGATAAAGATTATTTTGATGATTAAATTTACATAGCATAACTATATTTTACTATAATTATAACTAACATAATTTAAATTTTGTTTAAATTATTCATTAAATCTTGATTTTTATAGTAAAAACAATGAACTGCATTCAGTTTGAAAATGAGTTGCAGGCTCAGTATCAATATTCTCCTGATTCAAAAATATCACTGACAAGCATCATAAGGTTTAACTACGAACTACAGAAATAATAAAAAGAAATACTTGAACGAATGAATAATTCTTACCTTCTTGAGAAATTCTCTACCAACTGCATGCAAACTCGTTGAGCCCATCAAACCTAAAGTATCAATCGATCAACAGAAACAACGTACTCTTAACCCATCAACGTGGAAAGTTGAACCAGCCAATTCAATCTAACGCTAATCACTGACTTTCTCAATCTTACGCTTTCTGGATAAAACACTAACGACAAATAAATTACTCGCCAACAAAGGAAAAAAGAGGAAAAGGAACATCAGTAACTTCATTAATAGGAATTATAGTAAAAATCGCAACTTCATTATCGAAATATTAATAAATTCCTAATAACTTATTTTTAATGTTAATACTTCCAATCTCTCTCTCTCTCTCTCTCTCTCTCAAAAATCAGTATCTATTTTTTAATAACTCCGTTTCAATATTTCCCTACAAAAATTACTACAATCTATTTCACTAGAAAATTATACTGTATTTTCCAGAGAACCTAATATTGAGGATCATGCGAAATTTTTCTAAATTTCTCAATCCCCATCTCACATACGTTTCTTTTCAATCTTTAACGTAACAAGTTAAAGTAGGTAGCTAAAGTAATTAGTTCAGACCAAATTCAATGACAGCCACTTCGATTTATAGATATTCTATGACAGAATTCGCAAGTTGTCAGCTAGCGAACCGGATTTGCCAATGAACAACAAGGGACTTCGATATTCATTAGTAAATTGTGCGCGAGAACGGGTGGAGTCGTAAGGCCGATCTAGGCGAGGCAAGGCAAGGCAAGGCGTGCTGCCAGCGCATTGATGAGAAGTTGTATCGTTCATGCTGAAGCAACATATTTTACGCGGGCTGCAGAGGCAAGATAGGTGAACGCTGACGGCGAATAAGTTAAAGTGCATCGCATGCGAGCCGTTAATTCATTTTACGAACAATTAAGGCTGGAGTCGTGATGGGTCAATCCCGAGTCCGGCTTATCCCGATCTCATTACGTCGAAAAATAGTACGAATTTGTGGGTTGCGTTTATTTTTTCTTTTTTGCACTTTTCTACCGGTTGAGCCACGCGCCATCATTGTATCCTTAGTATTAGTAGTATTTGCACATTGTATAGATAAAGGTGGACGTTATTACTAAATTTCTTAATTCGTGAATATTAAGATAAAAAATAGGGAAGGGAAGTATGTGAGATGTCACATGTAGAGTTTCTGAAATTTTGTATGACAATATTTACAAAATTCTGTACATTATTATTATATTGTGCATATTTTATAATATCAGGTTTTCTTGAATAATGTATAAATGTAGAAGAATATTTAAATACAATGGAGTAAATCCAAGTAAATAGCAAACAACGTAATACAACTATTTTTGAGTATGATAACTAAATATATCTGTCCTTATGGTAAGTTGCCTTGAATTATTAATACTAAACTAAAGGAAAAATAGAAGAAGCAGAGGAAAGGATCTTAATGTACCTTTTCTCTTACTGATTCTAGAATTCTTGATACTATGGTAACACATGAGTAGTGCCAGTCTAACGTATGATTTTTGCATCGTACTTTACTTTTGACGAGATCTGACTAGAAATCTCATAGTCTTAGTCAAGACTTTTAATTTTATAAATGAGTTAACCCGTACTTTGTCTAAGCCTCTTATAAATTTATCCCTGTTAAGCTACTCTAAAATTGAATAAAATGTTAATTACGTTTGCAGAGGTTCGAAGTAGTAGTTCATCTGTATAGATTACAATTATTTCAGATGCATCGTGACTTCCACAGAGCTAATATCAATCGTTAGAGATACCGTAAATGTTTCGAGCAAGTCAATAAAATCCTACTATATTGCTTTGCAAAATTTTTGAGTTTAATATAACAAAGACAAATGATATCTTAACTTTCTTCCGTACTCCATTCTTCCACTCTAGGAAAAGTGAATCCTTCATATCCAAGCCCAGTGGGTGTACTATTCCAGATTTCCAAAAATCGTTATCGTTCGCCAAGTCAAACATTTGAAACATTCTTCAAAAGAAATAGAAATCTAGAGAAATATCTAGGAGAATTCCAATTTCTCCTGGATCGCCAGTAACTTAGTTTGACAAGAGAAAGTTAAAATGTTATTGTAGTAACATTATTAGTATAATTAGTGTAGTATAATTATTATATCATTATTGCATTATGGATATAACGAAATACAATATCATTGTAGAATCTTTGATACATTTATCTATTGTGACCAAATAATATAAAGAATTCACTTTTTTTATACTTTTTATTTTAACTATAGTAATATCTTGAATGCCAATTCATGAATTGAACATTGATTCCAGTATTAATTTCGATAATACTTTAGATTTACATATGACTATAATTAATAATTAATAATTCGATAGCTTTGAAGGCGTTTCAGTCCTTTTAAACTCCACATACTTTGTTAATTCACATTTCATATCTAGTTATAGGAGACTTAAAGTTTTAATCAAGCTGTTCCAATTAATTTTTGAAGGGAAAACGAAAATACAAAATTCGCATTATCAATAGCTGACACTTAAAATCAAAACGTAAGACACTTAAAAAGAAGGTTTCAGACAGTTCAATAACAGAATGAAATGAGAAATTGCTTTCTGGTTGTAAACTTCATGTAAATTGCGCGAGGGTGGGCAACGTTTTAATCAAGTTTCCACTTTGAAAATCGGTGGATCAGCCGACGCAGTGTTTACAAAATGCTTTTCAATTAATTTAACTTCCCGCTGAATTAAACGAGGCTGCGATATACGTATATCCCTTGATTCGTATATCTATAATAAACTACCTATTATTTCAATTCAGACTCAAAACATTTAGAATGACATTATGTTTCATTTCGAAAATTATATTCAATTTTATATTTAATTACGAATTATTGCCTATTGATAAAATCTTAGAACCTATTTTGGATATTTTGTATATCTTTGCACATTTAAATCCTCCATAAATGTGCAAACGCCTGCAGTTCACAAATAAAAATATCATGGACTAGAAAGAACTTATCATGACGTAAGCAAAATATTACTGCGGACTAATCAGATTTATCACAAAGGAACCAAAGTGTTTCCTGAAAGTTCAATTTCCTATTTTCTTTGCCAAATATGCAATTGAGTAAAATTTTTTGTTAATCTATTACTCGATGAAATCACTGGAAAAGTGATACAAATGCACATTTACTAAAACAAAATAAATGCAGAAAATAATATGTATGATCTATATTTATCTATACAATTTCATTATAAATTTCTAATGTTTTATGAATATATATAGTAATATATCTTAACATTGGATTATATGTAGATTTTTTTATTAAAATTTAGCTCTATACATTGTTGTCCCAAATAGAAGAATTTATTAATTATACTACTTATTAATTATACTTTTTATCTGAGCCTCTCGTTCATTTATGTAATTTCTGATTTATTACTACATTCTACTTTATTACTACATACATGATTATCGGTCATTTTCAGAATGCGTGAATACTATCAGTTAATAAAAGAAGTTCTAACATTATCACGGATTATAAGAGTGCCAAGTTCTAAATATTCACATTCAGTCAGATTTCTCTTATTTCTCGGATTTTGATAGGATTGCAGCTTTTGAACCTCATTCGCGTAAAAAATTCATTTACACAGAAATGCACGAAGAAGAGTTCATTCACCCCAAGTACCGCCATACAGAAACTGGCCTAACCAATCAAGGCGAAGTACCATAAAATATTGGGAAACACACTATCGTTCGAGGAAATTAAATATTCCCTAAAAATCAAACATGTAAAATAAACACAAGAAGAACCGCTTTTCAATAACCAAAGGGATAATGCCTAGCGTGAATTATTAAATTGTGTATTAAGTTCGTTCGCATCCCTCCACTTTAAATCTCCTTCTGTAAAAAAATTCCGATATATGTACGTATATTTTTACATTTTTTAAATTACGCAACGATTATTTATTAAAAAGTTTTCAAATATTTAAACGATTAGTATATTTATATGTTAATAGATAACATAGCAATCATATACTTTAAGTCTGGCAAGAAAAAATATCAAAAACAAGAGCATGATTCGAACGAATATTAAATTTCTCGAAATAACAAAATTTATAAATTTACATATTAACAAAATTAATAAAGTTACTTGAGTCGCATCGGTGAGAAGGTATTATATACGAATTAATAAAATAAACAAGCAACTAATTTTCAAAAATAAAGTAATATACACATGACACACGCTAATTATGAAAATTACGACTGAGGATATATATGTATTAACATTGTTTGAACGAACTCGTAGAAAATTATGGCCATCGAATTATCAATGTACCTACGTACAGGGTATATTTCACAGTTTATCACGCTGCTAATAACGATTTGAATAATCTATTTCCAAATCTAGGTCGCTTAAACATTGTTCATAAACGATTTACAAGAAAAATTATACTTAACTTGACTCAAGTATCTTTCCGTTTCAAAGGAACTATTTTTATCGTATGTTATCCATTGCAGTGCAATATAGCTAACGTATTTATGATATTCCTTAAAATATAACATAGAGAAACGAACGAATTTATTATACAACGTATATAATACAATATGTACAAAACGGAAACATTTTCGTGGTGTTAAAACTGTCGTTTAATGTGTGAAACGGCGCCGTTCGTCCCGTAGGGATCTTTCGCGCGAGACCGCGTCGAATTAATAGAATTTTTAATTAAAATGCCTTGTAATTGTTCTGGATAAAGAAAGATACGCGGCAGGGAAACACGTGACCAACAAAATTGTCTGCGAGAGTTGTCGTGCCAGCCAGTAACAACGTGGAGAGCAGAAAGGAAGTCCAACAGAAGACCCGAGACAGGGTGAGTTCATAGATAGAGAGTTTATTACCTGAATCTGATTACCGCAGTCGTAGGGGATTTAATCTCGCAACAATTCTGGCCGCAGCGAGTGTATCACTTAAATTTGAATACGATGTTATCGCTGTTGACATTGTCCATCGTCATTTCATCATATCACCGCTCTTATGACTGTCGTATTCAGGTATTCCAGGAAATCAGAAATTTTTACGTATTCTTTGTCGTACAATCTTCCAGATTACATACAGAGTTTTATATGGTTGAGGTTAGTTTACTGGTTTTTCAAGCGTTTAAGCTTTTTTCGTAGGTTTTGGAATTATATGTGAATAGCAAACTTTGTTTAATGAAAGAGGAATTATTTTATTGTATCTTATATCCAAACACTCATAGGAATTTCTTATTACATAACAATATATATGTATGTATATTATAGTTTATTAGTATATATGAAAATATTATGTACGTTGTACGAGATATTTTGAAATTTCATTAGCGCTGTAGTAAGATATGATTGTTTCCAATACATTGATAAACTTTAAAACACATGTGGGAATGTATATAAAAACTGTGAAATATTTAATGCAAGTATATATTTCGCAGAGATCAAGGCAAGGCAGTCAATTATCTATTATGTTAATAAGATTCAACATTCAGTGGAGTAGTGCTTAAAATGGCTGTTCATGTTGTATATTAACTTTTTACTAAATATTATATTTCCAATAACTCCTATATACATACATTAGGTTAGTTTAAAATATTACAGATACAGCCGTGACAATCGTATCTAAGTGCTAACGAAATTCCAAATGTTTTATACAAGATATATAATACGTATATAAAAGATTTCTATGAGAAGTGTACAAATACTTTCGTGCCTCACTATATTGTACTAATTTTTACATCGAACCAATTAAAAAAATCAAACTAAAACATCCGAACCAACTAATCTAAACTCAACCAAGTTATTTTAGGTAGAACAGCCATTGCAACAAGATTCCAAACAAATTTATTAAAACACTAAATTTAATCTCACATTCACTGTCAGTTTCAAAAACATTCGAAAACATTTATCACCCAGAACACAAAATCACGCTGTACAAACTAATGTAGAAAAGCTAAGAAAAATGAAATTCTCCCGTTTGTAGAACAAAACAACACGTTTTTAAAAAAGTCAATTTCAATATTGTAATTGTATCGCACGAATTTCTGTAAAAGAAAGAAACGAAGAACATATGAATAATGAAAGAACAAAAGAAGAATAAATTTATTAAAAAGAACGCAAGGGGCGTTGTTGTCGCTGTGCTATGACGACACTATCGCCACTAGTTCTCTGTGCTAGGCGGGAGATTATAAATCAAATAATCTGATTAAGTAAATTACATATTATATTATTATTGAGTTGTTTCATGTAGTATGGTAATTGTTTATTTTTCTGATAAATGTCGTTTCACTCCCAAGAGTGATAAATGGAAAAATACTAAGATTTAAAGAAGTTTTGAAGAAATGATAATAATAAATGAACGCTTATCCGATAGTTTCGGTTTAAAATTCTGATTATTTCCAGTAAAAAAATATAAAATTGTTTATAAGAATAAAAGAAGACATTAATACGATCTTTCTGAAAAATATATCGAACATATTGAATAGATAATCAAATATTACAAATTGTATGAAAACAGAACTTTTGTAAAGTGTTTATTTGGGATATAGAAGCTACAGTTATGTTTCTGAAAGGAACAGTTCGGAATATTGTGGAAAGAGAAGACTTAAGAGAATAATATTATATTCCTGAGAGAAACATAACTTTTATATAATAATAATCAATCCCCCAATTTTTATTTAATTTCATTTAAATTTATTAAAATTTTTAATTTTATAAATTTTATTTAAATAATTTATATTTTATTTAAAAAGTAATATTACGAAATGTAATTAAAATATCTTCTTGCTTTAAAAATAATTCCACCAATTAATTCGCCAATTACTAATCCATGTTATTGAAATATAATATAAGAAACAACATCCTGTTTTACATATCTTATATAAATACAAATCGTAATTGGTTCTTGAATCTGTCAGGCCAGACTGTAACGACAAAACAGATTTAAATGTTTCATTCTAGCATACGTGAGCGTATCTGCGTTTAAACAAGAGCACTGACATATTCTCATGTGCATTTTCTCGATCAATGATCGTGAGAGACATTAAGAGCGTAACATGTTCGCGTCTAAATATTACAATCGTAAGCGCGAGGCCGCCGTAGCTAGGAATATGAATAGTAATTAATCGGCGCTGGTCGAGAACAACGTGGAAATTTAATGCGTTCGATTATCATAAGAACCACCGAGATTTGTCTTAGCCGAGAAATAACTCATACGAGTCTCTAGCAGAGAAATTTCATTCATCACAAACTACCTAGTCTTCCAGTTTTCTTCTTACTTCGCTTCGTATGAATTATAAATATCTAAGTTATATATAAATAAACGGCTATATATAAATAATAACATGCCGCCTTTATGATCTTTTAAAGCTGAAAACAAACAATTTTTCTAATCAGAAATTAAACGAAATCAAATTGTGAAAATTTCAAACGTCCAAAGTTACCCTGATAGGTGAATCTCCATTGTCGTTCGTTTGAAATTCGGCAAAACGAAACAGCCGGATGAGACACTTCGCAAGGTACCGTGAGACACGAGGTAGAGAATGGCGTAAAGTTTCCGCTTAAAACAGAATTTAGTAACAGCATGTCTTTTATATCCGCCACAGACAGGGTAGGATAGTCTGTAGGAACAGATTGGACAGGATAACGGGGGTGGTTTCGAAGGAAAATCGTTCTTACCCTCTGCTTTTTCTTGAGGAGATTCACTTTCACGAAATAGTTCGCCAGTTCCTTTATACCGGCTCGTTAATATTTATATTCTGCATCATCTACCGATTCGTATTTAACCATAGCGTACAAGACTTTGCAATCTCCATTATTCTGAAACTGATTGAAACTGTGATTTTAATTACGTATCGAACTCTATGTTATAATTCGTAATTTTCCATTTAGAGATTGGTGAATCGTAAATGAATAGCAATTTTCGTGTTATTAATAATGTATGATAGTGATTTGCAATTTGGCTGAATATATAAAAGATTATTGATGAAACTTAGAATAATGGTTTGATTTTAGCTCGTTCTTTAGTTTCAAAAAATTAACATTGTGGTTTATGTCTTTAAATTAGAGTGTAATTTGTATGTATCTCCTACTGTTTTTATACTATTATAATATTTATTACACTATATGTTTATACATTTATATATTTATATATTTCTCAAAAAAATCCCAAAAATCTCTGTACTAATTTACTAAAAATTTTAAAATATTTTCAGTAGCTATAAAAAGTAATTGCACATCCTTTTACTTTTCGACAAAATATTTTATCACCTTCCATATATCATTTTAATAATATTTTCCAATCGTTTAAAACGACTACTAAATGATACGAATGTACTTGGACCTAATATGCAAATACTAATCCTTGTCATTATACATTAATTTTAGATACATTATAAACATTTGAAATATCGTTTAAAATAATTCGGTCTGAAATTTAGCTAATCTATGATGTTTCAAATATGTACAATTTCTTACATTACAATGGAAATGTCCATATATGTAGTCGTACCTGAAACTGTTGGCGCGTAGCGCAGTTTTTACAGCATTTCGTTACACTTTACCAATTATTGGGAACGATCGACCGTGGGGAGCGACGTTTTTACGAAACAATGGCCTCGCAAAAAGCTTGATCAATATCTGATACGTATGCGTGCAATATTCAACGCTGAGCGTAGAGAAAACCGCAACTCGTGTTTCATCAGAAGTGCATACAACTTTGATTAAGAACTAGTAACCGTACTAGCACATCTCGATAATGAAATTTATTTTTAGAGCTTCCTTTTTAATAGTAACGTACCATGTGTAAAATATTTTTCGAACTATTGTCTATTAAACATCATACTATAGAATAAGAATGTATCATTCCGTTCCAACTTGTAATGAAATTGTCTAGACCGGAGTTCTCGAACGTATTATCTCGTTTTAGGCTTTGTTTTAGAAATGTCTATCTGTATCGATACTCGGTTTTTATATCAGTATTTCCGTTAATTTTTGTTTCAATTTTATCAAGGCAGATAAATAATTAAAAAACATTCTTAAAAGAAAATAATTGTGGAAAATAATCTTTGTTAACTCTCAAACAGAATTAATTGTGCTGAATTTGAGCAATGAAATTACTTTTTACATTGAAACTTTTACGTGGAACAAGGAATTGAAAGAATAAAAACACGTTTCTCCACGTAACGAATGCTCTGTGTTTACTGAAATCAAAGTTTTCCATGAAACAATATTATTTTACATGTTTAACTTGCTTTATTCTAGGATGGAAGCTTTTGTAGTTTTCCACGAGTTACGAAAGCTTTTGTATTATTTACCAAGAATTAATATTCACACATTCTATGTAATGTATTAAAATCAATAATATTAATCAAAAATTTACACATTCATCAGAAATTATTACGAAATATGTCAAAAATATTACTGGGAAAAGATAGTTAAATGTGATCATTTAAATGCAGCAAATGAAATAAAATAAATGCTCTATTCAGTTAAAACTTTATTGGAGTCTTTACATTGTATTACATCTCAATGTGGTTGACTATTTTAAGAAAAAAACTGCCATTTTGTAAGTATTTATTAATTCTGCAACCATTCTTAAATATGTATAACATTCAGTTATACACTGCACATTACACAGTAATTAATGAACAGTAATATATATGTAATCACACATATCGCGTACATATTAATTATACATAATTTGTACTTTGTTTAATTCTGTAATTAAAGCTATCACATTAACGAATACATTTTCGTTTCATCAATGGAGCTATCAATTTCCCAAATTGTATTTAAATTCCTTTATCATGTCTAGACCAGCACATACTTTTACAGTATGTACGAGTATAGATAATAACGAGTTAACTGTGAAAGCCGAAATAAAATAACACCATGTTAAAAAAATATATATTTCCAATAATTAAAGTAAAGTGTGTATGTGTAAAACTATACAAGATTACAAAAATAAACTCCATATGAGAATTATTAGCCAACCCTAATCGTCAGTAAATTTGTTACATCTACGAATACCTAAATCTACATCAAATTAACAAGAATAATATATTCTATAAAACTTTGCAGAATAAATATTCCAAATCATTGAAAACCCATGATATATCTCGAAAATCAACGATGACGTATGCGAATAGACGTACGTACTATTCAAAATAGGCAGACGAAATTAACGATGAATCTCATCTCCTCGATCCGGCGAACTCGATTCTATTTGGAAAGTAAACAAGTAACCTAATGCGTACATAGTGCGTACGAATGAGCGCGTGAATTTGATCTGGTCTCTAATGATCAGTCACTGCAAGCCTCCATAATCTCGTCGATAATTTACATTTCTCGCTTCGTGGCCGGAAGCCGGAACTTCAGGAAATTTCTATCGTAGCACGTTCGCGCGCCGCTCCGCTGTTTGAGTTACAATTACAGACCGCAGAAGCGTGCAGGGTAATATCGAGCTGGGACGATCGGTGCGCTTTCGAGCGTGGAAAATCCGAGCATCGCGTAGGAAAATCGATTTGACGAGTCGCTCGAAGGGGGAGGACTGGATACCGGTAATTTGTGACACGCGATCTCTCACCGAATGAAAACTTGATGCCGTCACGTGGATCGACTTGGCGCCGTGCAGACGTTCCGCTCATTTTATCGTGATACCTTGGTCTTTTCCTACGCGTCGAAAGTTTCCCTCTTGCTCATCGCCCTCTATTTCCGTTTGGAATCGAAATTTAGGAGCGTGTCTGTTTCATTTTTAAATGATATCGACCAGCAGTATCACGAAACGCGATTTCTTTCGTGATGATTTGTAATAATGAGACGAGGATGGGATGTCAATAGGGAGGTGTTAGGGTTAATGGTTTGTAGGAAGAAAATGGGATAAACGAAGGGTGTCGTGAACATGCAAACGAAATATTTGATTAATATTTGTGACAGCTCGAGTACTTTAATTACGTTTGCTATTAGCTTTACGATTGAAAAAAACACTGAATGCTTGATCCTTTTGTTACTAAAAGTTATTACTAGTCTGTGGACTTTTATGCATTTATAGAATATTTGAAAATACAAAATTGCATAGAACGCACATAACATGAAAAAGTATCAAAACTATAGGGCTTTGTGTAATATTTAGTAGGCGAAACAATTTTTTTTCGACATTCTACTTTTTCTATTATATTCTCGAAAATATTAATTTGCATAAAAATGCACAGTCTATTATAGTCGCTACTCAGTTTCAAAATACTAATAATTAGCAGTTTGTAATTATGGATTTCTAGATTTGATATATTTTTCTATTTCTTTAAATTTTAACACGTACACAAGGTGCGTAAATACGAGACAGTTAGAGAAGGAAAAGGAACTTCTTCATACTGCGCTCTTAAGAGTTTTCTCTGAACTTTATAAAATATTCTTTATAGCGTTGAGTTCCAAATCGAATTCTTTCCTATAAATTAAAATTAATTTATTGCAAATAAAATATATTGAAGCCACACGTTTTTTATCTTTGAAGAATTTCAAAGGTTCATTTTATTGACGCGTAAATGACTACTATTTTACATTTTATCACTATTTTCAATAATTCCCTACAAGGTGTTAATTCCTAAAATTGGAAACGATTGTCAAAACAGAGATATTTGTAAGAAAATGTTGACACTTCTGTCAATTTTAATATATTTTCATAAAAAGTAAAATATAAAATAAGCTAAACAATATTGTAAAAGAGGATAAATTCAATTTTTATAAATTGAACAATTGAAGCAATTTTTCGTGTACTACAGTGTATCTATTAATTAATCTTCTACAGAGTTTAAAACCTCCTGAAAAAAGCCGATTGTTTTGTCCTTTCTCACTTTTTCGTCACAGACTTCGGATACATTGGAACAGTTCCAATCAACGAAATTTCACTGGAGAGCTTAAGCTTTCACGAAAAAAATCCAATTCCCTTTCACTTCAAAAACTTTTTGTTCCTCTCCTAAAAATTTCCAATGACCCCTTACCGTGTAAAGTTCGTTTAAAAAAAATGCCTAAAAGAAGACTTTTACCAAACAATTCTTTAATTCGAATTCATGTATATATAAAATGTTTTGTATGTTAAAAATATATTTACGTTTCATCTTTTAACGTCACTAATTGGTATAAAAATTCTCACACAAATTAATTCTTTTTTAGGAGAAATAAATAATTACTTTGTTTTTTTTTACTAATAATATTTATTCATATAAAAGAGATTTTTATCAGATCACCCAACTGTCTTTAACATTACTTTCACGTTATTCCGGGTTTTAATATGATTTTTGCTGGAAAGCATTTCAAATATTCGCAGAAATGAAAATTGAGGGGATCAATTATTACCGAAGAGTAAAATTGATGGAAAACGTTATCAAATCGAACTTTCAATTTTAATTTGAATGATCGTTGTGAGATCATGCATTATCTTGATTGGGAAGAATATTCATTTGATTCCCAGCATGAATTTGCTCTCACTTAGTTATTGTTTTAATCGTATCTCGGCAATTCGAGAACAGTTTCTGTTCAAATGAAATCCCATTTTTAACGTTGAAGTCACTAATCTGTCACAAAATTTCGAATTCATATTAATTGTACAAGAGAATAAAATAACGGATTCATAATTGAATAACTATAAAATATAAAAAGTGCCGGGAAGAATTAAATTTACGTTAAATATCAATAAATATTTATATCCTAATACTTACGTCCGATATTTTGTATTTAAGTGTACATTAAATATCAACATACGTATGACCCAATAATAGAAATATTTTAGTAAATGATCTCCCCCATCTGTCAAATCTATCTACATTTTACTGTAACAATTTGTAACATTTCAGGTGTCCTTCTCGGAAAACATCGGTCAATCTGCAGATAGTTTCGCGAGAGTGTGCACACGAGTGAATGAGCGCACATTGCGACCGACAGTCGTGTGTGACACCGCACAAAGGGTCCCATTAGGCAGCTACGAGCCGTACGAGCACGCAGTTCCAGTCCTTTGAGCGTACGCGAATCAGTGACAAGTCGCGTGTATGTGTCGAGTCCTAGAGGCCGGACTTCTCGAGCACATCAAGGCATCCGCGACGCCTGTTTCACGACGTTCGTCTTGCCCTCCATGAGAAACGGTAGGATGGTTCGTGACACGGGGAAATGGCTTTTCGATCGCGACCAACCGACCTAGGAAACACTGCCATCAGCCTCGAAACTACGGGCGACCCATTCCATTAATGCCTGACGAATTTAATTAACGCGCGAAATTGTCCTAGTTCCGTACTCCACCCCTTCTACTCGTTTCTCTTTTTTCGTGTTTTTTTTTATCTTTGTCTGTCTCCACTGATAAAGTTTTCACAAATTTGGTGATTTGTTGGAGAAATGACTTCGTTTACTGTTATTGTTAGCGGCTTTTGTGGGATAGTGATCAAATTGAAATCGACGTACGAGTTTGATGAAGTTGTTGGACATTGCGACGCTGTTTGAGGTTGGTTAACTTGAATCATGTATGAGTGCATTATTGGGAGATCTTTCTTCTATTAATTTGTGGCGATTTCAGAATACGTGATCAAAATGTTGGGAGGGAATTTATTTGTAGAATTCTAAATACACCAATTCTGAAGCTCTGTGGAAATTTATATCTGTTGAGAAACCAATGTTACAGTCAACCATAAAGATCTTCGAACACCCTGTAAAAGTATAAAATTGTATAATAATTTGTTTACATATTTCTTAAGATATAAAACAACAACAATACGGCTCTTATTGTTAGTCATTTTAGTGAAAAAACGACTAACTTTGCAATCAAATTTTATAGCATTTTATTTCGATGAAAATAACATTTTACAGGATATACGAAAACTTGTTCAACAATAATAAAATTCTACCTACAATTTCGATCAGCGACGAGTACATATAAACCCGCTATAATGGTTGATGTAAACATCAATTAATGAATATAATATTATTATATACGTGTAAGTAAATACTACGGTTATAAAATGAATATAGTTGTAAAATAATAGACTGTCAGACCTTAATAAAATCTCACTTACTATCATCTTTCTCCCCTAAACTGTACCGTTCGGTGTCCTTCGTAGTAGGCTGTAATTTTCGAATCTGGAGCAGTCTGGCTAATTACCGGAATTAATCAGGGGGAGGATATAGGTGGAGGCAAAAGTTTCGATGACGTTCTCGTTTCCAGGAGAATGTTGGCGGACTTAGACGATCCCTCCGTTTCGAATTAGAGAACGACCGGCCGCGAAATTCCGTGGTGACTCGCGAACGCGCTATACGCT
Organism: Bombus vosnesenskii; assembly: GCF_011952255.1. Lineage (NCBI taxonomy): Eukaryota > Metazoa > Arthropoda > Insecta > Hymenoptera > Apidae > Bombus > Bombus vosnesenskii. The sequence goes on from NW_022882923.1 coordinate 3,322,908, forward strand.
CTGTAATTTATGACGGTCTAGTCGAGAACGAGGGGAGGAAATTAGACGGTCGGAGGACGATCAAGACACGGAGAGGACGACGATGTTCTCGCCACCCGTAGAAATCTCGCCTGGAGAAAAAGCGGACCGTCTGTGACAGTGGAAAATGGGATTTCGATCGTTCGGACGGAATACCAGCGTGCTGAAGAACGAGCAGCGGCGCGGCGGCCAGCTGCGCTGGATCGTAAAGTAGAAAGGACCAATCAGGATGAAAGAAGAACAAAGACCTCCTGTATTATTAAGCCAGGATATTAAACGTCCGCAACTGTGAGGCTGATTGTTAACGAAACCTTCATTACCATTCTTTTTCCTTTGCTTTGAAAGAAAACGTTGTATGTACTTTCTTTCCTGGATTTTCGAACGATCTCTTCGCGATATTCTTTAACTACTTTTATGTTTCTCTACTCAGAATTTTCTAAATGATCTTTCTGTTAATGAAATTACCCCGGAATTAGGGAGGGGAGAATGATTTATTGAATTCTGGAAATACTGCAATTAAAAGCTCGAAGATCTTTAGAATGAAATAATTGTAAAACACGTGATAGTCCGTATGTGTATCGATATAATGTAAAATAATGTAATATTAAATGTGTAATGAAGTTCATTTATGTATAAATTTGTACGCATATATATTTTGCAAATATGAAACTTATTGGATCTTCAGTTAGTATGCTTCTCCAAAAAACTACTTTTCATATTTTGTTATGAAATACTCCTCAATTCTTTACATTCTGACTTCTTCCTTGTTCTGTAGAACATTCGTCGCGTAATTTTTGAATAAATGATCTGTCTGTAAATTCCAAACTAAGCCCCTTTAAACGTGTGCATAATTTGAAAGGTCTTTGGTATAACTAACTTCTGATCCAAACTTTCAACAAACTTTTGGAGAATTTGTTTAATTAAAAAACAGAAATAATTCTGAATCTTAATTTCAATTAGAAATTCAAATTCAAATAATCTATTCGGTTATAGCCACAATACAAATTTAATAAATTATACGAACAAAATTATTCCAATGAAATATGTGTTAATAAATTTATACATTATTTCGCAAACAGTAAAGTTCCGAAATATCGAGACAAAGAAGATGAAAGAAATCTCTTAAGTCCATAATTCCAAATACGTGAAAATATTCCATAATACGGAAATAACAGGGATAAACAATTATAATCGTCATTTACAGGTTGTATCAGCGATTTCAATTTATCGAATTAATCCAAACATAAAGAAAGTACAGCAATACGAGATATAAAGATGAGCGTACAAAGCAAACATTCAAATTATATTAACAATAACTACCCCGATTAAGAAGATTGAAAAGAGAGAATTTCCATTGATGTCTAAAATAGCTTAATTGATTAAAGAATACGTTCGGTATACAGAAGACCCAGATTTGATCTGTATTCATTAGCCTGATAACCTGATTCTTCCTCTTCTTACTGCTCAATGGTATGAGAATACAATGCAAGAGTTCATTTAAAAACTCGGAAAACTGTCTTCAAATGTTCAAATGAGTAATTTCGATTTATGATACCAGTCGATTCTATAAATTAACGTCGTATTTCGAATAAAGAACAAAATCATAATACATTATTAAAAATTAATTATGTGATGATTCTTAAATTCCATGTATATACTATGAGCAATTAAAAATTTCTCGATGTGAATTCTGTTTAATGCGAAACTTTATGAGGGATTTTTAATGTTTATTATTATTACTTTCTAAGTATAGAAAGAGAACTTTTTTCCAACTTTAGAATGTCTCCCTGAGTTTGTTGTTAAAATACGTCATGAACGTTAATAGGGTAAGATTACTGGCTAAAACATTTCGTATAGAGATGTAGAGGGTTTTCCTGATACATATATAATATTTCCGTTATAATATTTTAATTACCGTAATCTGTGACTACCTAGATCCTCGAAGGATGATCATAGAAGGATTGTGGATTAATTATTTACAACTTGAGACTACTTCCGCTACGTAGGATAATATTTATTAGATTAAACTCTCTAAATCAAGTGCAAATTATAAAGTAATTATAAATATGAATAAAATAAAATCTATTTTCACTGCTATAACATAATCACATAACATTATGTTTCTATTAGATATTTTAACATAATCACGAAAGGATTTAGATTATGATTCCTTCTTCCTTCACGATACCAATAGCAAGCTCCAAGGAAATAATTTGGTGAACACGCGCGATTACGCTCTGGGCACGAGTGTACAGTAAAGTCGCGTCACGGCGACAACGGTTCCTATAAAAAGTAACGGCTACTCGAATGCCAGGTCCGCGTGTTCTGTGCTTATTACTTTCCGACCGGGAAAACGGTTGGAATCTCGACACATAAACTTACAGTTCCTTGCTAACGATCGCGGTCTTGAAAACGGTTTTCAGAAACGTACGCGTTTCGTTGCCGCGTGATTCCTAAACCAAGGAGAACGGAGGAAAGGAGAACTATACACGGTGCTGTAACATTAGGAGCTGCGCGATATTTTACAAATTATGAGCGTGTCGGGAAGCGATTCACCGGACGGGGAATTCCCTTCGTGCCGAGGGAAATGTTTAATGCACGTTTCGGATATCGTTCGAAGTAACTGTGAACTGGAATCGCTCCTTTTTGATGCTAGTAATGATAGTTTATTTTATAGGGTTCTTGTATGATTTATATAATTTTGTTTCCTTTTTTGTATCAAAATTTTGTATTAGAAATTTTGCAAACTACGCGTAGTTTTGTGTTATAATTAGTATAGATACTGTTAACAATACCATTATAAAGAATATTGTTTTAAAAATATACACATTTAATTCAATAAACTTTAAATAGGTGCACGAGTAAAAGCTGTTAGAACTGCTGAAAATTTAAACAGTTCTCTTTACAAAACTAACGAAATCTCCTAAAGTTAGTTGGAGTTATTGAAAGGGTTAATCTTCCCCTGCAAAGTGCTTTTTGTTTCATTTCGATCCGTCGTTCCATTGCTGAGATATCGTGGTTTGAAGAGAACCGAATTTTTCAATAATTCTCTATCGTCATCTCCCTCGCACGCTCGAACCTCTTACTCTCACCGCGTGACTGACCGATATTGACCAATCACAACTTCGTTAATAGCTGGTCAGTGGCAGACAGCGTCTGCGTTTTTGTTTTTACTATTACTACTATTAAGCGTACGCATTTCCTAGAAAAAATGTAGGTCAAACCGCTGTAGACTGCCATTCATAGCGCTATAGGCTTAGACATATCTATTATACTTTTTAGTGCTATATCTTCGAAACCAATTGAGATATAGACTTAAATCAAAATGCATTATTAAGGATATAGTTTTGACTATCTTCTGAATAGATAATATATAAAAGTTTCATGGTTATTGTAAGTGTATTGTTTATAAATTATTGATATATTATTTTGGTGAAACTTGTTATGATTTTTAATAGGCCCTCCCTCCCAAAATAAATTTTATTTTTATATTATAATAAAAATTGTATCAATTATATTACAGCTAAAAAAGAATGTTTTTAAAAAGCTTTGTACAATGTAAATTAGAATTGTGAATCTCGAAATTATATTTTATAATAAATTGTTATTTCTTTTAAGTATTTCAGACATTATCTTTATTTATTAATCTAGTCGATTCTTCTTTACCTATCTATAGGCATGTTATCATTATCATATACATATCATTACACGCAATTGTTCTAACGCGGCTAATAATTACTGCAAATTTAATATTAAACAATGCTGACAACTTTATAGACAAGATAAATAACCATCGGATAATCATGGAATACAGCATTGAAATTAATATACTGATGCCACATGGTGCTTATTTTAATTGATTGAGATATAATACACACAAACGGAAATTGAAATCGAAATCGAGGATTAATAAAATTATTATAATTACCTCATTTTCGGTTTTATAAACGTCAATAATTGATTAGGAAGCCGTATCATTGTGGATATAATTAAACGTAATTAATTTGAGTGAACAAAAATAGCAGACATGGGAACGAAATCAATATTTTACCGAAACTTACTGCCTCGTGTCTACCTATGCATATTATGTAGTTATGTATACCACGTATGACGAGATTGCCATTTAAGTTGATAATAAAACCAAGTCATGAATATAATATACTTCATTATCGATATATGCTGTGAATATTAATTATCCGCAACAGAATGCACAATAACCTTGTACATATATATACCTCTATTCTACTAAAATGACAGCTGTTATTCTTGGTAATAACATTTCTTTAATACTCCGTTTATTTCTTTCGTTTGCACGTTTCAAGTAAAATTTATTGTTTTGACATCAATGCAGTATTTTGATATTTATCTGTCTATAGGCAAAATATATATTCTCTCCGCTGTATTTACAAATAATTATAAACACTATCCGAAAATAAAGAAGTAGGAAGGACTTAACAAAATAACGAATTTTATTTCTTTCATTAAACATTTTTCGTTACCTCTTCTCTGTTTTTCATACATTATCTATGAAGTTAATAATAATTGATTCATCGCGTAGTCCCTATTTCTTCTAAAATATAACTGATTCACGAGGTGGTCTTAAAACTTATAGGCGCGTATTTGTCATCTGTAAAATAATAATTTTTAATCTTCGACGGCTGTTTCAGCCGCTGAATTTGCGATTGACCACGAAGAAGAAAACACCTATACCTAATTTTAACCATTTAACAATAAATGTATACCACTGATCAAAAGATAAGGATTATTTGCTTTACGCGCAGATTATTGTATGTACATATATTATTCTACGCGTTGTGAAATATATGAAGCAACGATTATTTAAGTACTTTCAACTTTAGATAGGTTATTATTATAAATTGCTTCGATTTTCTAAATATGCAGTCAATGTTGAATGAATTATTTATTAAGTAACTCAGGCTTGAATAAACTGTTTCTGATAATGGAGTGACACATCTATCGATTTATATATAAAAAATCCATTTATACCTTCAAATAAAAACAAAATTCATCATTTGAAGTGAAGAATGTTCTTACGAATGTTCTTTGCAGAACTCTCATTAATGCCGCTCCGTTTTTACGGAGATTAATAATCGACGAAAAAAGTAGTGCACGGTGACTAAGAAACTGTCACGGCGAGTTTCCAAAAAGCAACAGAGGACAGTTTAATTAGAACGACGCGAACAACCGCGCGATTTGTTGAAAGAAAAACAATCAAAACGCGGTGATCGTTAACGCCAACGATTTCATATTCAGGGGAAAGAAATTGCAACGTTAGGTATAATATACGACGATTCCACAGAAAATTATTGTTCTTGACAGGCCAAACAAATTATACAAAAATATTAATAATTATGTTAGGAACTTTATGACCTCTGAAAATGAAACCACTGCATTTTTAACAATAAGAAAACTTTTATTAAAAGTTTCATTTATAAAAAGAACCGTATAGCTAACATTTTAAAAAGCGTGGAAGTACAAAGGTTGCATCATAAACTTATAAAATATTGTACAGGTTGTAAAAGTTGCAAAATAGCAAATGTATGATTTCACGTAACGTAAAATCAGATTATATACGGAAATTATTTATTATTATATCTATTTATAACATGCTATATAGATAAGGTAAGTCCGATTAGAATTGTACGGATTCCGAAAACACTAATCCCTTTGGATTACCATTAATTAATCCGCAATAAACAAGCTCCACTTACTTCAAAACTCTCCGATCTACAAAAATATCTCACGATCTCCAGTCATGTTAAACCACAATTCCCTTCAAGATCACAGTATTTGACTCACCATCTATCACAGAAGATTAACCTGACACTCAGGTTATTTGTAGCCTGTCCAAAAATACATATATTCAGGATTCTCCAATAATTTATCAAACCTCTAACTTAGACACGGATTATTGAACCTCATTAACCCATTAGCTACCATGTTCCTCATTTAGGGGATTGTAACAAAAAATCGCATAAATTTTATAGCTCCAATTATGATCTTTAAGTAAAGACTGTTTTTAATTAAAAAAGACACATATGCAATAGGAGTCCGTTTATATTGATTTGTCAGGGGATAAATAGTTTATATAATTGGAATTTATATAATAGCAGGCCACTCATTCTCTCAATCACCTGTGATTTTCCGCTTATATAATAGGAGTTCATATTCAGATAAGTAGATTCAACCGGCAAGAATTTAATTAATCAGGTACTGACTAAAATTTCATTGAAATAAACAGAGCTTGTACAAAGGAAGCCTTAATTATTAGCATTGTTATCCATTTTACTATTCTATTTCACTACTATGGTAGTATATATCGTAGTATGGTAGATTATAGAAAACTAATTAAAATATATGGAAGTCTTTTCAAAGATATTCGTACTAAGTAATGAGAGAAAAAGTTGGAAGTTAATAAGTTAAATCCTAATTCAACGATTCGAGTTTTTGATATTGCTCGATAGGTACAAAAACAACTTCGACTTCCTCTTAATAAATACAACCAAACCCTATAGTAAACCAAATCTTCGAAAACCACTTTCCAACTCATTTCGTCTACTCGCAGCAGGACTTCGCTCTATACTTAACCTATATCTATACCTATATTTCTTTTGACAAAGTTTACGCGCAAGTTGAACCGCTTCGATTTCGGAACGAGCCTAAGGAGAAAATGAAAAGGATGAAAGGGCAGTTTGTAAGCGGAGTGAGTGAAAGAAGCTCGCGAGACGAAGTGGGACTTTAATTAATTGGGCTTAAGTAACCGACTATAAAATAGTTGGCGTGTCGAGGTAGCGCGCACGAGAATCTCGAACCATTCGGCCCCGTTAGCGGACTAAGAGTTTAAACCGAGGGATGTAGAGAAAGGCGAGAGGGTGGCCAAGGAGTAGAGGTACCTTTAATGAGCTTGATAATGGGCTGGTTATATAGTCCTCCGGTTCTACGGACCCGATAGCCCTCTGCGTCCGCTCCCTTACGTTCGCTCACCGTTTTCTCCACCGCTCATTGATTTCACGAGGCGAGGTTAATCGGGTTGTGAGAATTCGGTATTTCAGTGCTCGACCTCTCAGGGCTCTTACTTAAGTTTAAACACTTGCTCGAGAGAAAAGCAGTTAATTGGGCGTCCCGGGTCTTTCCTCTAACCTTCTCGCCTCTATCCTTTCGTTTTCCGCTCACCACCGTGGAAAGCCGACCACCTTTTACACGACTTTTGAATCACGCGTATTATGCGTGTGATGAATAAGGGTCGAGGAATATGTCGATCAGGTAAATAGCAACTGAATAGAGAAAATATTAGTCAGGAGAATACGGTATTTCGGAGTTCAACATCTCTGGGCTCTTACTTAAGTTTGAACACTTGCTCGAGAGAAAGGCAGTTAATTAGACGTCCCGTCTCTGTCCTTTCGTTTCTGGTTCACCATGGAGAAACCATTGCTTTTGAATCACGCGGTACATATGTATTACGCTTTTCGTGAATAAGGAGGAATATACATCGTGGCCCTATGGCGTGGCGGGACAATTAATGTCAGAGGTTTTCGACGGCTTAAAACGAGAGGAAAATCGCGAAAAAATAAGGTTACGAGAGAGGCTGCATTTTCGACAAGACCAAGTTTGAAAATTTGCATTCTCGACCAACTGGATAGGACTAGGGAATCGACAGAAGATTATTCTACATGCAAAACTAAGTCGAACATGTACAATAAAGATTTTTTATTTATAGCCTCATTTTGGAGAAAATACTGTGTACTCGTTTCTTCTCCAAAACGGAGCCTTAAGCAAAAAATCTTTATTTTACATTTTCGACTTCTTTTCGTACGTATAATAATCTCCTCCCGATTGCCTACTGTCCAGTTTGGGGAATTGTGTTAGGGAAGTTCCAGATCAGGGAAATTCAAATATAATTTACAAGCTTTCAAACGTGATTTTCTCAATAATGAAACATTCAATATAATTTCCTTATCCCTGTCGTTCGTCTCATTTTAAGTAACTGAATGTATCAGGAATTTAAGATCACGCTGTATAAAGTGTTGACGCATTAATTCGCCAGAAGTATGAATTCATTTGTGCCGAGTCACCGACCTAAGTCTATTTCTGATCCCATCGAGCAAAAAGCAGCCGCGGTCGGATAATAAAACTGGGTCGAATAGTTGCGAGAAAAAAGGGGTAGTCGTGGTGCCGCGAGGGTAGTTCCGCTCGCGTTTCGATTCACCTCCGCCGTTTAATTGTGCTCTTTGACATCTTCGAGCGGCTGTGTCAGCTGAGACAATGTTGAGCCGTTTGTCGCGTCGAATATTCCCCGTAATCGGCCTGATATTGGACTATCGAGTAGCCAAGATTGACTTTCTGAATAACTGTTTTCGTAATAACTGACTCTTGACAGATTTTTTCGCAGTTGAAATTGGCTACGATTGTTCAAATATTCGGAGTAATCGGTCAGATATTGGGATATCGAATGGATAAGGATGGCTTTTTGAATAAGTTATTCTTAACTGGGTGTTTCACAGTTCGTCGCGTCGAAGTTGGACACAGTCGTTTGGCTATTGGTTTATTGTATTTCGAAGATTGAATTTTGAATGGTTGGTCTTCTGAATGCATACATGCATAATTCATAAAGTTATTTACGAAGGTTTGATATTATAAAATAGAATTTTGTGTTATAACATATGAATAGCTTCAAAATTGTGCGCTGAATTCTTCTATTATCAATAATATAATGAAAATATTAATAATAAATTAACGACTGCATAAGAATTCATATATATATATATATATATATATATAACTTTGGTATTATATATTTAATTTAAACTATGTTGGATCTAACTCATACATTTTAAAATCATTAGTAATTTATAGCAGAATAAGACAGATTTAATTCTTTAAATTCATGATAATATAGAATTTTATTTTAAAACTAGGACAAGCTGCATCTGTGACAAAGTTGGTACTACTACGGATTAATACATAGGAAAAATACACAACTGAATGAAATTCATGTCTCTGTTAAATGAAACCAGTGCGATAAGCTTGATTTCATCCGTAGAAATAGCAGTTGAAAGGAATAAATTTAACTCAAAGCGATGTCAATGAACTATGCATATTCGAGGACGAATTTGCAACTGATTCACAAAGTTAATTGGCTACAATAATCGTTAACATTCACTACAAACAACTAAACAAGCTGCTAGGTCGATTAAGTTAGAGTACGAAACGATTTTCATGCGATTATCTTTAAATACCGATTCATTGTTGTGATAAATTGATCGACCTACTGTTGTATAATTTTAATATTACATGTACTGTAAAGTATATAAATAGAGAAAGTATCTTCATCAAATTCAACTTCATTTAATTTATAATTACCATCTGATTTAGAAATATAGTCATTCTATATTTATAATGTCTTAAAGTGTACTAAACGTATATTTCAAATAGTAAAATTATAAGAAAGAGTTAATAGAATTATTTATAGAAAGTAGAATTTGTAGATTCTGAAGTAGAAATAAAATGAATAAATTAATTAATTATGGCAAAATAATAGAAGTGAAACTTTTCTGGATCCTATTCGAATAATTATATTTTTCACATTTAACTTTGTCATTTTCCTGTCTATTATAACAATATTTGTCATCAAATATGTTGAAGGAAAAATTCGTAGAGACATATCTCCTACTCATTATAATTTACACTTATTTACCTCATATAGATATATAGGTAGTAGACATTATACCAGCTTCATCAATTTCGATATAAACAGAATACGTTTTGTAACAATTACACACTTTGTATATTGACAACATGCATTGATCAGCATATAATCTCCTCATTAACGAATAGAACGATTAAAAGTTTACTCTGTGTGGATTGCAGCAAAATTACTAATCCTGGAGCTGTTGTCCGAATTAATCGAAGTATTAATTAACTTGTCCCCAATTAACAGAACTAATAATGGAAATATGTAACATCAGTCAACTTAATAAGTGCTACAGTGATGATATAATTATACTTAATGAATACATAAATTGAATTTATATCAATGAATAAATTGCATTGTACCAACGAAATTAAATATGAAGAAATCTATAGTACAAGAGCCATAAATAAGAATTTATCCATATACTGCATCGAAAATTATTCACACCTCCAAACACACATTATGAAGCATTTTTAAATGTATACAAATTTTGTGAAAAATTATGAATTTAGTGATTCTACTATTAATTAAATTCTGCCTTGTGCTTTAAGATGTCGCATCTATAACCGAAAAAATAAAGATATCGCTATAAAATTGAATACAATTATTCGTTCAGAAATCCAGTTATAAGATATTTGCTTCTATCTGCTGCAGAAATAAAGCTGTGTGAGGTTAAAGTGAATAATAATTGCAGCTCAGGGAAACATTGTTTGCTTAACCTTACACGAGGAAAGATTGTTTACTTCTCATTCATTCCGTAAAACCGAGTAAAAGTGATGAGAAAACGGACTCGTTAAACGTTCAGTCAATAGACATTCTATCGTGAAACTTCCCACTGAAGAATTTAACTGACGTCTGCAAGTCGAAGTGTTCCGAAGACAGAATCAGCCGCGATATCATTATTCAGGTCTGACTTATGGTGTACCTTCACTACTGCCTGTACATCTATCATCGTGACTCTGCCACCTTCTGTTAATATAATAGGATTTAACATTTTATTGAATTTGTAAAGCATCCTGAAAGTTTGAACCCCGAAAGAAAAATAGTCTGTTTTAATTTACTCGCAGAATTCTAAATTCCTTGTTAAAATACATTACATTTATAAATTCTCTGCAAAAATTTTAGGATTCCTGACTTTTCTATTTAATTTTCACGTAAAATAACCAACCATTCCGTCTTCTTTGAGAACCAGCGTATAAATACCTATCAATTAAAGTCTGTTTATTCGTTAATTTACCGTATAAACAATCATTCTATGATCCAAAAATTCACGTTACAATATACAAAATTACAAATTCTCCATCTAATATGGGAAGTTAAAAGGTATTGAATCAATAATAAAAAAATAAGATAGGATTGATCTCGATTAGAGAAAAAAGATCTGCATCAATTTGCGACAGATAGCAGTTTTATCCGTCGAATAGGTTGATGAGGGGCAGCATATCGCGAATTACACCTGTGCTGGCACGTATTCGAAAGCGATCGCGGTCACGCATCGTCCTGAATGAGCCACGTGTGGATATTTCATAAGTTGAGCGTGATGATTTATTGCACGGCCGGTGATTTTTCATCCGAGAAGCTACTAGAGTGAAGTGATTGATTGTGCCTGCGAAGGAACACCGTCGAAGAGAGAAGAACTGAATTTTTATTTATCGCGACTACCTTCCTATGGTATGAAAATCCGCCATCGTCACCAATTCGCTTCCAGAATTACATATTTACTTCGTCTGCTCGATTTAATCTAGTGACGTGCATTCTGTGGTGACGAAGTTATATGTAGAATGGAGAAATGTAGAAATGTGTATGGAAGATTTAACGTACAAGTGAAAGGTTACAAAGATGGAAATCAATCATTCAATGCGAGATTGAATAGTGGGGCAATCAACGCGTTTAAAGTATCATTTTTTATTTCAGATATTTCCTGTTCAAATAGATAGCGTCGGATAATGATTCAAGTGGACGATTGTGTATGAAAAATAAAGTATAATATAACATCTCGTTGGAGGTAGAATTAAGAATGAAGTATCAAAGCAGAACATTCTTTACAATGAACAAAGATTTGGTTGATTTAATTTGAAAAAGTACTTTTAGACCGGACTGCTATTTATTCTTAACTATTATATTTTAGAGCTTCCGGAAATTTTTTGTTGCCATTATGTTTTCATTTCTTTAGAATTTTAAGAAAAATGGAACTTTGATATAAAATTAAAATGAAGAATCTGCAAGTTAACAATAACCCGCTTATATCTATGTTGGAATATAATAATACGAAATGTAAAGACGTATTTTAACAATAAATTAATAATGAATTTTTTATCTTTTTCAATATTTTTAATATCAATTACCATTTCAATGAGATATCAACAATAACATTACATAAACTCTGAATTTCCTTCTTCACATTAAATAAATATAAATCAAATAATCTCATAGTCTTCAAACAGCAGCCTTGTAACAATCCCAACAAATGACTCCTTAAATTCTCTTCTCTACTAATCTCGATAATATAAATTCATAATGCAATTTAAATTCACGTTACTTTACGAAACTTCCACTTTACCGCTCATAAATCCATGCAACCACAGTCACGTTCTTTTTTACAATCCTCTACCAAATTAATAATCCTTCTACCTTTTAATCGTCCACCATATCTTCCTGCCAGTCTTTCATTTCAAGAAGTATAAACACACACATACCTTACTCATCAACAAGAAACGGAACTCGAGTACTTCAAGTACTGTTTCGTTTCACCGCGAACTCCTTCATGGGCGCAATAGCAAATCGACAACCCGCATGAAAGTACTGAAAACCATCATCCGGTGTATTTCTATCGATTTCTTTCGAGCACGCACAGAAACTGTTTACATTCAACGATAGGGCTAATGCGTTCCAGATTTCTATTCTTGTCTACTAACATTCTCTTTCTGTACTTCTTTTTCTCCCTCCTCGTTTTCAGATTCCTCTGGATAATTGGCATTGCGAGTTATAAGTCGTTTGTCGAATTATGTTTAAATATTGCGATAATTTAGTTTTTTTAAAAAGACATTTGATAGGATATGATGATTATAAAATGCTTAACTGGTACCATTGAGTCACGTAAAACTATAACAATACTGGATTTCAGTTAGATTACTTAATTTTAGAATATTTAATTTCAACTCGCTGTGGACAAATTGGATCGTTGATGATTCAGGAAGAATTCCCTCCTTGAATTAATTCAAAAAGAATTTATTTTTATTGGAATGGAGTGGAAATAATAATCAGTGTCAATCCTGCGTCTATTTTGAAATGGTACAAGGAAAGATTTCAATAATCTTTTCACTCTGCATACCGCGCAATGCAACTGGCCTTCTATCTTCGTGGAATCGTGTATCCACCCTCGTGCGTCATCGAATGCGCACGCGTGTGTGTGTGCACGAGTTTCACGGTTAATTACCAATGATGAATCGTGCGGAAACGCCAACAGCGTTCACCAACGTCGGAAAAAGTAACATTTATCATCAGCGCATTTTCATCGTGTGGTATCGCGACTCTTACATTGTGTTCTCTTCCTTAGGTCCCCCTTTTTCCGATATCAATTTGCTTTTTCTGCCGGCCGACTGCTTGCTTAGCATCGCAACATATTTGCACCGTTCACGTTTTATCGCGGCATAGTGTAGCTGGCCGACTGTATTGCAGAGTCGAGGAATGTAGCTTGGGTTGATCGCTGCTAGGAAAATTTCTAAGCGTCTTGTTCGTGGTGCACAGTAAAAGAAAATATCGAAGTATTGGTAATACTCTGTCGATATATCGCAGGTAATTTATTATCATTAGACTGCGGATAGTTACGCGATTATGTACTATTTATGGACGTTGCTAAAAGAATAAGATCTAAACAGAGAGTTGTTGTATTTATTAAACATTACAACGAATTTTACACTTTGAATATTTTACATATTTTTAAGTCTTAGATGTGTATTCTATGAACTTTTGAATCTTTAAATTTCTTATAAATACACAAAAATCAAGAGCCTAATTTTCATATGACTATGTTGCATGCAAACGTTCATCTTTGCTTAGTTATTGTTTATCGTTGTTGTCATCTATCTTGCATCATGTTGCAAAGTCGGATTTCGAGAAGTTTACAAGATCCGAAGAACACATGGAACACAAATTCCGAATATCGATCACAAGACATGGGTTATTAAGATATAGTAATCTTTTTCTTTCTTTCTTTATTAAACCAATATAAATCTCTATGAAGAGATTCTGTTCTGGACATTCTATTTCATATATTATCAAAGAAGTTACAATTGTAAATATAATATTGTGTAAGAAATGCCTCCTTATATAATTTAATTTAAATTTGTTCTTTATTTCAATTTCTTAATATCATAGGTTATATATATTTTTTTTTAATATTATTAAAATATGTATAATATAAAAATATGCCCTATAATTTATCGTTAAGTACATTTCTGATATATAATATTGAACTTTTAGTTTAATTATTATCACCATTGCACATTCAATCGGATGGAATCGATGACTTTAACCGTGCGCTTCAGTTTCTACTTTACCTGTGTGTAGTAGTACAACTCAATAATTGGACGAACAACGTACTCTGGAGCTATTTATAACTGGATGCTTTAAGAATAATTTAAGTGAAATAACAAGGGGAGGAATAATCGGATGGAAAGTAAAAGAATGACAAGATCCTACATCGGAAGAAGATTTTTAAATTAAAAATAGGCTTATAAATCATAAATAATAAAATTATTATGGAAAAATTCTAACTTCTGAGCATGATTCTAAGGAAGCCAGATATCGGCGTGTTCGTCTTTAAAATCATTTTTCAATTTTATTAAAAGATATCACAATACTTTTAAAAACATTGAAACGTGACAAAAATCATCGACCAAGAAGTTTATATCACCCACCTTCTGAAATGTAATACCTCTACAAACACATCAGCGTATCTGAACGATTTGCTCCCCTAAAATTAATAACCGTACGCAATCAGAATGAGCCACTGATCGATTACTCTTCAGTGGAGTCCCCGTCATTTATATCCAGAAAAGCGATTAGAAATCGCGTGTCATGGATAACCTGCGGGCCTCAGCGCGCAATTATCGAGTCACGTAATCGAAGCGGAAAAGCGTCGCGAGCTCGAGAGGGGTGCAAATAGAATTCCGCGGAGGCTCGCGCGAAATAAAATCTAATTTGTTTCGGGGATTGCAAACAATACGGATGGCGTCGACGTGGAATAAGTGTTTAATTCAGCGGTGGGTCGCGATTCGATTTCGTATGGGATTCGCCCGGCGATCGTCAGACAAAATGCACGCGCGTGCATTAACCGCTTGTCTTGCGTGACAATTACACAAGAATGCCACGATCGAACAATTTTCGAACAATTCTGCCTGATTTTGGCCCCACAACATTGGAATGTAGAAGAAAGCTACGTGGAATGTTTAAAGATAACATAGATTGCCCCGATATCACGGAATATTTTTTCAAAATTAATGTCCCAATGAAAAATCTGCGGCATCATGAAATGTTCTATGTTCAGCCGCGTAACATTGAGCTTTCTTAACGTACTGGTATTCCGTAATTAACGTATTCTTCGAATCTTCTTCCACTATCGAGAAGTCATTATACCGTACCTCATTGTAGTTTTAGTTTTAGTTGTAGCCATAGCGTTTATTTTTATACGTAAATATGCATATTAACTTTATATATTCTAGCGGATTATTCTCGCAAACAATAGACAATAAAAAATGAGTGTGGACGAAAGAGAAACAACACGGCGCAGTTAGGTCTAACGTTTGAGAGACGGGAAACACTGCGAAGACCACGTATGTGGCCTCGTTGTGTGAAACAACACTTGTCCATACTGGCAATATCAAAACATGCGCCATTATTTTTGTTGTTTCATCTTCTGTCACGTGACATTGAGTTACATGAAACGTAACACCATCGTTTGACAAATTTAAGTGAATTTGATCGAATAATTGTTCGGAAGACTTTGAAAATTTTTTTGTAGAGATTCTTTTAACCAATTTTTTCTAGTCACGTCAACCATTACAATAGATTATTAGCAACTCGGTTGAAATCATAGAATGAGTTTCGTAATTTCCGGAAAAGACCAGTTTGTTACTATCGAATTAATAAAATTTTGTTTAACGATAATTGTGATTGCAGTATTCTATTTTAGTTTCAAATCTAGAAACTAATAATTTTTAGATGTAAGAAATTTTTGAACGAAATTCGAGAAAAATCATAGTCATCTGATGAATTTTAAAACTCATTTCTTTGAAAAAACGAAATTTCAGACGAAAATGTTTTCTTTTGCGTTGTTTACACGTTTTACATATATAGAGTTTCGTTTATATTGCATCACTGGTTATATGACGCTTCGGGTACTGTTAGACAAATATATTTTGAAAACTGAAGTAAATTGAAATGTTATCGCAAGTTACGAAAATACACAACTTTCAAATAAATGGAACAACAAATAAAGAACACAACATGATAAATGTGCAAATACGATATAGTGAAAGAAAATTATCAAGTATATTTTTCATCCCCAAAAATAACATGACTACTTAACGCTCAAGTGGAATGATAACTGTATTATTGGATTAAACCGCCAACTGCCTATCTTCTATGTAATTACAAACAGGAACATTAATTTCGCTCATTTACACAGTTAATAATTAGTTACCCAAGCATGTCGTAATTTTCTATTTACGACGAGTATTAAACTTGGAAAGTTTCGACAACTATAATCTCCAACTAGTTATTGATTCATGACGGTTAAAATGATGAACTCTCGTAATAAAATGTCGATGAGAATTTCTCTATTTCCATCTGAAAATAATATATTTAATTGATATGACATGTAGCCGAAATAAGCACGGATCATTCGAAGTAATAAATTTCGTAAGTGATACGAAAATGTATAAGAATAAAAATAAATTTGAATGTGAATAGAAAATAAATACAATGAACTAATATTGAAATGCGGTAATGAACGGTATGGGCTAAATTTAATACTGAAATGTTACAATAGTGTGTCGATACTTTTTTTAATCACCGTATATCCACTACAGGTACATTTTAATTCTTAACAAACTAATTGTTCTGAAGAATATCGGTACGAGAAACATGAACAGTGCGATAGCCTCGTTAACGACACGATCGAACAAACTTTAAGGGGGCGAGGAATCGAGTGATACTCGCCAGTTCCCTAAACAGAGAAAGAAGAAGGGAACACGGATACCAGTTTAAAGGTCGTTAGTGGAATTCGCGTCGGGAGAGTCAAAGCATCGCCATAATTTACGTTACCGTGTGTCCCACTCAACCCCGTCGCGAGATCGTATCGTTTCGTAGATGTCTGACTATGCTCCCATGGTCAGACGTGCATGGGTTTCATATATATACACTCGCACAAGGCAACGAGCCACGGGAACGCAATTTAACAATTCCGTTTTAGCCACGTGAAAACGACTCGCCTAACAGTTCGAGTTCAAGTGGAATTTCCATGGAAGTTCGCACAATGCGATGAACCTTCGACTTTTGCGTGTGTTTCCTGTCGCCTATGCTAGAAATACATTATGTCAGAATATCCAATATTTTATAGATCTTGAAATAAACCGGAATAGGTGCATAAATTTTGTCTTTGCTATCTGAAAATGTCTCGTTCTGCTAATCTATCATTTGGTGTAACCAAGAATACTTGTAAAATATCGTAGTTGTTTGTTGAGGAAGTTCGTTTCTGCTGTTTCTGATAGTTGACCCTTTATTTCATGTTTTCGTTGTATTTTTTAGTGAAATAGAGAAAAATTATTATTTACACAGGAGGTGCTATAGTCTAGTTTAAATATTTTATAAATTCAGAAACAAATATGGTATATCTCTTAAACAAAAGAGTAATAATAGATAATTTCTTTGTGTCTATCTTCCGTTGGTTCTTTGAACATCTGTGATCGAAGCGTATTTACAAAGCACATAAGGGTTAAGGTCTTAAATGAATTTTGTTAACAACTCGTAAGTTCGATTAAATCATTTCCATAATTCTGATCCTATGAACGAAGCAGCTCGTAATGGCTATCGAAGTAACGTACCTGATTTTCTCGTCAACACTTACATTCTCAGTTATTTGTACTGTATTCAATACAGATCGTATAAGTATACTGTTATTGAAAAATATGATCAACTCATTTTATATTCTGCGATAAACTAGAGTAATAAGATTAAATCTGCAACTGCATTAAAAGCGACATTTGTCATGCAGTTCACGAATGCAACTATTTGCATGGAAAGTAATTCTTGGAACTTATCCTCGTTACTTACTTCAAATTACATTTTGTATGAAATTTTTCACAGAATCAGATATCAGTCAGAATATTAAGAATAAAAGGATTAACATTCTGAAACGAAAAATATGTACTTTCGTTCGATTCGTGAATAAATTGTTAAAACGAAATCTATGCAGTTGATGTGGCTATTGTCAACGACGATAAAAAGATTACGTGTTTTATAGTGAGCTTTTTGTCGGTGCGCCACGTTTTCGCAAGATAACGGGTCAGATCGCCTCAAGAGATCTAATCTCCGAAGCGTGCTATTTCTGAGAACGGGGTGAACGCAATATTTAAAGGCTTAATCATCCGTCTCGCAAAGCTAATATGTATCCTTGCTTTTATTATCCGCCATAAAATGTCATAGGGTAACGATTGCATGTCAGATACTTCAACCTGTGTTCGGGGGTAGGGTATTATGCAGGATATAAACGTTTGACAGTGACAGACAGGAATAAATCCAGGAAGTTTTAGTGATAGCCAAAAATTATTAAAATAAACAAACAAATTTTATAATGTCAGATAATATATGATATCATTAGTCTATCATTATCAAACGATGTATGATGAATTATACATTATAATCTTGCGTACACGTACATATATATGAAATATCAAAGCATGTTCAGAGAGTTTTAAAATTTTCAAATTCTACACAAATGCAGTGAAAATGGTTCGTGCATCATACAAAACTTTATATCACAGCATCAAAAAATACTAACATTTTAAACTGTTTAAAATTAATATTCATAACTAGGTAACAAAGAGTTTACAGCAAAACTTCATACAAAATCTTTCCCTTATTCTTAATAGATTATATGCTACACTTCATTCGACAAAATTTGGAACAGCATTATTTATTTTAGTTATTTTGTATATATTTGTTACTTTGTTATATCGAGAAATTCACATTGACTACAAAAATACGAATTGACCATATTATCTACTTATAACTATCAAAAACAGAATTTTAGAAAACGAAGACAAATAATTTAAAAAAGGCAAAAGACCGTAACAAAACGTCTAGATTCTTAAAAAAGAGCCTCTAATAAATATCTCGTTTTCAATCAAATTCTCTAAAAAAAGATACCTTCTTCAATTGAATCTAACAAACCTGAATAAATTCTTTCACTCTAACCAAATTAACCAGGATTGATGCCTCTCGTTCATTCAGCCCAGCTAGGATAAAAGCTTTTAACTCGATCAAATCGATTAAAATGAAAGCCTTCATTTGAACTAAATCGGGCGAAAGATCGAACTTAAGTTGAGGGCAAAGAGCATTCGGCATATTCCGTGAAGAGTTAGATGTCCCGTGCAGGACATCGATCGATTTTCTGGTAACCACTGAGGCCACTAGTCTTCCTGCGAGCTTCGACGTTGCTCGATCACAGTGTCGTGGGTCGAACTGAGATTGATAAGCTTGGAAACGAAACAAAACAACAGGGGCAAGGTAAAAAGGATAAGCGAGAGGTAGATTTTTATCGAGCTGGATGTGTGTTTGACTCATTAGCTGTTGAAAGTTTCGAACTTTCGCTGTTACTAACGTTGCGTAGCATTAATTATTCTACAATAATGTAGCCAGTATTTCACACTGGAGAGTTACTCGTACCGATAAGTCTGAAAGTTACATTAATCAGACTATGAAAAGTTAAGCCACGTATCAAATGCTTTCGTGGCAAGAAGTAGATCTCATTATACATTAATTAAAAAGATTATGTACAAATAGAACGGCTTAGACAGATAGAAGTGTTGGAATAAATGTTATTAATTAAAGGTTGAGAAAGTGCGTTGAATCGAGCGGAAATTACTTTGTCTGAATATATGTTGTTGCAATATTAACTTGCGAGATATCTCGTTTACGATATGGGTCACAGGAAAACAAGAATCAATTCCCAAGGTATCTCGTCGATAATTCATGCGGGAAGGTTAAGTATAGATTGCAGCGTGGCCTGCGCTAATTGTTAATCACGCTTCGAGGCCTCCACGCTTTCCGATGTCTCGCGATAAGCGCTCGCGTATCTATACCGAGTTCCCTTGAGTCGTTTCCAACTTCGCCTCGAGGTTTATCTGATTTTTCCGGCAGAGAAGTTTGGAAGTTAAATGAAGGACTACGATTCGGTAACACGACATCCAACCGTGCGCTTTCTATTAAGTCCCGCGAAATGAAAGCGCGAAACCGTTTCATCCGGCGGGTTTTAATTATTCGGACGTAGCACGGCTCTCAGAAGGAGCCGTTGGTGGTGAAAGTAATTGAAATTTTTGCCGCGTTTCTATGGGATTTTCGTACGGTATCGCTGAAGAGGAAAACAGTAATCGTTTCGGAAAGAAGTTTGCATGTCTATCCCCGCGTCCACTTTCAAAAAGAGAATTCGATTCAAGAGGATAAAAACGTTTCTGTAAAGCGGAGAATATTTCAAAGGAATAATCCGGAATTTAAGTGCAATCTTTACTAATGAAGGTTTTTAAAGCTCAACGGAAAGAAAAGTTTGTAAAAATGAACAAAGGGAAGATTTATAAAACTGAAATGTTTTTTATAGCATAATGACTAACTGATGTGTCTGCATTTCTTTGTAGCCTTTGTATTCAGCACGTGCCATATTGGATCCCGTAAGCCAGTTATTCCACGTGCTCAACTAACACACAAACCTTTTCTTTCACGGCCCTCTTTTTTCAAAATTTTATAACGTGATATAACTGTGAAACTATTTTCAAATGTTTAATCAAAAAAGCAAATATCTCAATGAATTTTCAATTAAGTTAATTGTCTGCAGTCAGTATATAAATATTACTCTATAACTTCTTCACGAAAAATTGTTGTATACAATTTTAAATCTTAATAATCGGAGAATATTTTTTGTTGAAAATCAAATTTAATATGTAAAAGATGAATTCGCTTTCATCATAAAATATTTTGGCAAGCTTGGTTTATAAAGAGAATAATTGCCAGTTGTAATAATCGTATCTTTTTCATTTGGAATCGCTGCAGCGGATTATTTGTAAAACCTTTGGGTTTTCTATATTTCTCTTCATCGCGTTGAAAATTACGCACACTTTCTTCCATCGGTTCTGCTTTGGTGTACTTGACATAGAACGAATTTCATTTACCCGTAAAAGTACATTATTGTCCCGTAGCTTTTCTGCACGGTGAACATTGTTCACTGTAATAAAAGTATGAAAAAATCCAATTTTCCTGTTTCCCGAGGTTGCTTTTCAAATACCTTGAACAAGTCGCGAAATTATAATACCTTACTATTGTAATTCATTCGACTTTACTTCATCCAACCAAACTATCAAGAGGAGAAATATTATTTATTCAACAATATTTGAACATACTTAACTCATTCGATTTTCGATTCAATTCTTTGAGTTACATTAATTTTGGTTTAGGTGTACATTAAATGTGTGCAAAATATGATAGCTGAAAGTGGTAGTTTTTTATTGTTTAAAGAGGAAATCTTCGTGATCTAAATTCTTTTTCCTTTATGTTTTGTATGAAATATTTTCCCTCCGTTTTCATGTACTTCAAAATTTCTCAAGCGTTAACACATTTGAAACTAATTTTTTATACAACGTAAAATTAAATGTTAAAATTTTATAATGCGCAATTCTTTCAGATATTCGTTTAGTCGCGAGACGTTTCATTATTTGAAAATGAAGTTACTTCAACCGAAACATCAAAGTTTCAGCCAAACTTTCCTGAGTTGTAAAATGTTACTCGTTAAACAATTTAAAACTAATTTCTTATGTAAGATTCATTAGAAATTAAAATCTTTAAGCACGGTTCTCTCAGATCTTGTTTTAATTGTTTGAAATTGATTGAAAAATCGTATTTATGCATTGAGACTCTGTTGGCACAAATGTATGGAAACTAGTCAATCTTATTTTGATATATTGATTAATATATAAAATAGATAAAATACACATATAAATAATATTGATTAATTTAAATCAATTAAAATATATTAACTTATGATTAATAAACATTTTTTTCTTAAATAATATGAGATCACATCACTAACAAAATTTAATATTTCCTGTTTTTCAATCTAATAATTTTATATAATAATTTCATTTTTTATATTATGTAATTAATATTATGATATAATTTTAGGAATTTTACCTTTATATATAAATCGTAAACGACCCAATCTTCTTATCAAAATTAAAGATAATAATTGTTTACATGTGTATATTCTACAGTTGTTTCAGAAAATAGAACAATTTCTAGTCTTAGTTATACAAAACGGCAAGATTTATTACAAGGTCGAGTAATAAACTTCAATAGGTATAGGACAATATGTACAGAAATGTACACGTCCATCGAGTACAGTTAACAGCGAAATTGTACCTATTCCTGCACCTACCTGGGATTTGCAGTTGAATCCTAGAAATAACTCGCAAGAGAAGAAAGTACATTTCCACTGCTTCCACCAACATGCGCCAAAAGGCATACCTATACAAGCACAACCAACCACAAAACTGCATCATTTCCACGACAACACGAACTCTCACACCAATGTCGATATAAAACACGATGCCCTTAGAAACGAGAACTTAATCAACTTCCTTTGGAGTCACGTGATTCTTTATTACAACTGAGGAGCTAAATGATACAGAAGTAATAAGAAAATACAAAACAACTATTTAAATAGAAAAGGTGCAAATATTCTTGATTAACTTAGTAATTAAAATTAGAATTAATTACTTTTTTACTTATTATTTATAGTAAAATTAGAACTCAATCTTTGATAATACATTAATCAGTGTTAGAATAATTTATTTTAACTTCTCAGGAATTTGAATTACAATTGGAAAGTTCGATATAAATGCAAAATTAACGAGAAACGATTTTTTTAATGGAAAGGGATATAAATCGAACGTGAAATATAGTGAAAAACGTTAAAAATTCACGCATTATGGCATTTAGCGAGCGAAACAAATTTTTGTTGAAGTTTCATTCCTTCGGTTCAGTTTATAAAAATAAAAATTTGCATGAACATTCATAATCTATCATTTACAGACAAGACACGAATTTTTACGTGTAAATTTCCATCCGCCGTTCCCAAATAGCGCGAACAAAACGCAACCCTGTGAATTTTCTTTCGTACTGTCTCAATAACTTCCCGACGAGATCTTTTCGCTGCACACACGTCTCGCTTCGCTTATGACAGTAATTAGCCGTGGCACATCTATGATTGGCAAATAGCAGGATATTTGCTAGGACGATTTTGCGTTTGATTGCACCTAATTCGCAAACAGGGAGCCACTGTCAGTCGACGCATCACTGTTTGCACGAGAGCAGTTGGTATTAAACCGACAATTCGCCACTTCGCACTCCGAAATCTCCGCGCAAGAGATGGGTCGTGTGTGGACAAACACGCGGCTGCTCGTGAACACAGGCCTTTGGTTCGTTGAGAGAATCGGGGATCGTTTTCAATCATGTTAGGCGACGCCTTTTATGCACTCGTTCCATTATTGTGAGTGATAAATTCTTTTAATTGAGAAATTGAAGTGATAGATAATTTAAGTGGAAGTAAAAATTTTCTTTTACAGAGTAAAAGAAAGTATCTTTTACAGTGGCTCACGAAAGTATTCAGATATTTAACCATAGAAAATTTTTCTGGATCATGTGCATTACATGGAACTTCTGAAATCTTATTAGCATTGTCTCGAAACATGATTATATTGTGATTGTCCAAAAATTTACACTGAGTATAACTGTAACCTGAGTTTGTATCTATAACACGAATTGGAGCACAATTTTAATTGTAAATTTAATTATTTATATTTTTGTAATCATCAAGACTATATATATAATATTTTGTATGTATGTAATATCACAGACACATTAAAAAAGATGTTGACTAATTGGTAGTTGAAGCCAAATGGTGAACATTTTTCTTAATAATTTGTTAATACAGAATAATTTCAATGAATAATCTGAATTTAAGTAGATTAAGTAACAATGTCAGGCTAGCAAATCCTACGCTTATATGTGATATATAAAGAACATATTTTATTATTTTGACATACATATGTATGTAATGTACATATTATGTATGCTAGATAGTTTGGATAACTTTTTGATAGTTTTGCAAATAATAATGTTCTATGTTATTTCGTTCATAAACAAACAAGAATAAACTATGGAAATCAGTTACAGTTCTAAAGTCAGGCAAACTATAAGAGCACATAACACGTTTCCAGTTACGAACTCTGCATCAAACGAGCCCCAGTTTTGTTAGATTACGTTAAATTATATATGAGTATCATGATAATTCATTAGTGTAAACGTACGAAACATTTAATGAACAGAATGTATTTCTAGAATAAAATGAAATTCTTGTTTTCTAATAAACTATACATTTTTCTTATTATTAAAGAGTAATTATATTTGAATCAAATGTAGTAAGCATATACTAGAAACAAAATTTCATTTTACTATGTGAAATATTCTAATACCATTCAAAAAGTTTTTTCACAGGAAATGTGGTTTGAATCCGAATTTTTCAAGTACTGTGTCATTATGTACTTAATTTGTCGAAGCATATATATAGAAATTATAATAAACAAAAATCATAACAAGAGGTAAACCTAGGTCTACGATTTTGAATAAAGAAATGATAATGTTTAGAATAATGTTACAATGTAATTGTATATTTGGAGGAAAAATAGATTAGATAAAGGTTCATGACCGTCGAAATTCAAGATTATCTGATAGTTTACTAAATTTATTGAAATATTTCACTGGACTCAGTTTAATGCAACAATAAGATTTATACTCTAAAGTCGCTTTAAGACATTTGTGATTTTAGAAGCACTAATGATTTAGATAAAGATCTAAGATAAAGATTCTTTTAGATAAAGATCATTAACACTCAAATCCTTATCTAATTACTTATTTCTATAAAATTTCATAAACAAATTAAAAATTTTACGATTATAGAAACTATTTATACTTCTCTGAGAATTGTCTTATCTGAACAATTCGATCATCATGCTAACATTAGCAAAGCTTGTATTTTACTTCCTTCTGATGCGTCATTTCATAGAATAAAGTATACATCGTGCTCATAATGTGATCGAAAAAATGAAACACGAATGGAACAAAAAGGAAGGGACGGTAGATAACGCAAAAACGGCACGCGCTTCGTCCTAATGAAATATGCACCCTCGTTTCGATCGCGATCGACCACTGTCTAATAACTCGAAATACACGGTAAATCAAACACACCAGACACCGGTGTGTAATCAACGAATCAAATCGGTGGCCCTCCGTTCGCCGAAATCGATGGTGCAATTAATTTAAACGCTTCATCCTTGCCTTTCAGTCGCGTCATTTCGAGGATTGAAAAACCATGACGTGTAATGCGTACATACGTCAACGTCTATCATTCGATGACGTGTTACGTTATGCGTGAAACGGAATTATCTAAATGTCGACATACAACTATTATTCTATTGTACTATATTCGAAAATCTTAGGGCAGTTATATTATATTTGTTTTAAAATCGGACAAATATAACTGGTAGTAGAGCGATATTCTTCCATAGAAACTGAGAATAATAAGAAAGAGTCAGCTTAGAATTCTGCTATCTCAGCTAATCAAATTTTACTGTTTTAAATTCATAATTCATAAAGACATAATGGAATGATTTAAGGCTAGAAAGAATTTCTCGAGGGATATTAAATTTTTAAATTAAGATATTAAAGTTTATAATGTCTATTGAATAATAAATAAAACAAATTGTACAAGGAACTCGTTTAAAATACTAAGATTAATATTTTGAAATTAAAAGTGTGGTGCCCTTAATTGACACATATGATAAAATCTAAATTCTCAAAATCTTCACTTGTACCACCACGACTTTCTACCAGCCATTTATTACTAACAATAATATTTATCACGTCGTTTCCGGATTCGGTTAGACCACACTTCTATTTAGTTTAGAGGGAACAAATCCTACTGCACTTTCATTTATCCGGTGTCACGGAAAATGTAAACCGGAATCCAAGCAGTAACCAGCTCGAACGATGTAATTCAACTGTTTGCACGTCAAGATTAAAGGGACCTCGGTGAGACGATCCTAATATTACTCTGTAAAAACGCGTTATAACGTCTTGACTCGAGCTAAAGCTCGCCGTTGTCTTCGATGTCAGACGAAACGAAGGAAAACACCGTGCACCAGTGGAAGATGAAGATTTAAATTTTATAAAGACTCGCAAGACAGATGCGATGGCGTAAATTATAGACACCGATGGGAATATCTACCGGCTGAATAATGCATGATCTCACGTTCGTCCAGATTATCCGTCACATTTGTCTAATAAAAATATTCACATAGCGCCGACCACTTTTCTCATTCTTTTTACCTACCCTGTCCTGTTAATTTATTTTTGTGGAGAATCACGGAAGTAGCGGAGGATTATCGGTCTCATCTATCGCCGTTCTTCCAACGTGTCATGGAGGAAACGTTCATTGATTTGCCGAGTTATAGGTTGTTGTTTGTATTCGATTTATAGCGTTCGATATGGATTGTTTTTTATATTACGCATCAACGTCGACGAAGTAGATAAAGCGATAAGCCACGTTCTTGGATTGAATGGATCTTTCGTTTGTGAACGTAATTTAATTAATAAAAGAAGTTATTTAAATAACCTAAACGATTACGTATCCATGGTACCTAACGAATACCCTTAGAGTTTCATGGAAGATTCGATTTCGAGTGTTCGACTATATCCAATCATCTCAACAAGATTGTCTAAAGTCTATCGAAAGACCTTTGAAATTGTCATCCAACAACATCCAACAAGTTTAAGACAATCTTTCTTCCGTGGATACCAATAGTACACATTGCCAGTAAGTTGGAGCACAACAAACTGAATGAGTGGTACCGATGCATGGCGTCGATAAATTTGCCCTTAACCGTAAGTGTTCGTTTCGATTTATCGTGTAATCGCCATCTGCCGGTTCATTACGTGGCCGTGGGTTCGCGGCTAAGGACGAGCTTAGAGTCACGCGTACTCATACACATTCAAATGGAAACGTGCAAAGTCGGCATTGTGCCACCTGCGCTCTTTCTTTTCCTTAGTCCTCCTCCACCAACGCTCTAACCGTCTGAACCACCTCCTACTACACCTCTAACCGCGCGTACCATGGCAAGTATAAATTATCACGGCGGAAGTTAGTCCAACGAACTCTCCTTATCCTTTCGCGTGATAATAATTACTCTCTCTTTCTCGGCCGGTCGGCTGGAAATAGGTTCTTTAGTCGTCTGACGGGACACTTCGTAGATCGTGCTGGAGATCCCTCGTCTATTCGCGCCGGAACGATTATTCCTTACGTCCATCAGCCGCAGGGGGGAAGATACCGGCTCCGAATCGTCATTTAAATAGGAAATTCGAAGGTGATGATCGGTTTGGCGCTCGTTGAAACGGGTAAGTTCTGCTCCGAACTTGTTTACGTCTGTGGTACGTAGCTTGTGAATCTTTCGTAAATTTTAGATTTCACGGATCGAAGTAGGAGTTCGTGGTTTATGATGTATTCTTTATGATGTATTATTTTGTTTGTGCATATTACGGCATTTGGTGCAACTTAGATATTATATAATTATTATATCTGTACTCAAAATTGAAACAAATTGCGGATAAACGATGCCGTAATTGTTTAATATTTGATACTTTACGAAATAATATACTACTAACATAATTTACTAAAACACGCATGCATTATAATTTAAAATTCATAGCTTATACCAAATATCCAAGTTTTATTATTTTATTAAAAATAGGTATCCTAAGACTTCTGAGCTGGACTTAAAAATAATAATTACCATTTAAATGCTGATTACGTAACGGTACATCTTTACTCTATCGATATTGAATACTTTTCCAATTATAGAAATTTTGCGTTAAAATGCACAAAATGTTATACATGGAAAATATGTATTTTTATACCTCGGTGCGAAATGCGTGAGAAAATCATTAAAAATTTCACGCCTGTTCTACGACACAGACAATGAAAATAAAATGTCACTAGTCATTTAAATTATTCTAAGATTCGATATAAGCTCAATACTAGCTACTAAGCTACGAGTTCGGTGAATATCAGAATTAAGATAAAATAGAGCACGTCGTAAGCTGGCATCGAGTTGTGCGAAAAGTTTGTAATTCCGGTTTAAAGCGGCGCCAACGGAAGCGTAGACATAAAATTGAAAGGATAATCGGAACAACGGCAAACGGAGGTTGATGCTCGCGAATTAGGAGCCACGGAGATACGGTGGCGCGCTATTATGCGCACCTTGCGGTGTAATCGGCCAGGCTAATGACTTAGCACCGAATTATCGCACGTCGCTCGACGTCCCCGTAAATCTACCGTTCTTGCTTCTCTCTAATTGCACGAACCTTATTACCCGGAATTAGTTACGAATTTCCTTCCAATTGCCGCGAAGAAGAAGGAGAAAAGGCCAGGTCAATTTAACATCCAATGCATGACACTGTGTTACGTAATAGCCAAAAATATTAAGAATGTTTTGCTGAGCGAATATAACACTGGTTAATCAAACCATATTTGTTATTATTAACGACAAGTTCTGGAGTAACTATTGCTCTGTAGAATATTTTTGTGGCATATGATTTAGCTACTCTACACTGGTTGCATTCAGTCGTTTAAAAAATGCGACTGATGAAAAGTTTCTGTACTTTTGTTACCTAGAGGCTATATAGAACACCAAATATTTTATATATTTTTATGTTTACTTAAAATACAGAGCACAGAGTCAAATTATACTTGTCTCCGAATATGTTTGTGACCATCTGCATGTTTTCGGGTGATGTTATACGAAGTGGCATTGTGAAATTTTAGATCATTATAATCTACTAAATGAATTTTATATTATACACCCTCTCGCAGCTATAAAAGCTAAAACTATGTTTTGTAGGTTGCCCAATGGACTGATTAAAATATGACAGCGCAATTTATCGCGCTGGCAACTACTCTCGTATTTACGAGCTGGAAAGCAGATGTTCTAGCATTTGAAGTATAAGCGAAGGTCTGTATACTCGTGAGAACTACGGCATGTTGGATGACCGCTCATCAACAGCAACTAACTAATAAGCGCGACAGAGTCGATGCGTCCAAAGAAGTCACTTAAACTTGTTTCCTAGTTCAGTTCTAAAAGTACAAAATCCTAGAAGAAACTTAATAAAACACTCATAATGTGTGTTTAAAAGTTTTAGTTTGTTTAAATATTTTCAATAGAGTTAGCTCTTTTTAACGATTCTTGTTTATCACGGATCTTTTACGATTAATTTCTTATAAGAATTTGAATAATTTGCGATTGAACATTTTTGATTGAATAAAAATAATAATGACTAAGGAATATTTATTTTTGTCTAAAAACAACATATGAATGTTAAATACGACGATATTCGTTTCTATTCACAAGGCTACATTTATAGACCGTTAAATTCCCGTTTTCGTGGAACTGGATATTGTACCATTAGTGCACAAATAAAATTGGAACATGCTCCCTCTTTACAATATAGGATCCATTACCATAGACTGTTATTTAGATATATATCACCAAACATCATTCAATGTCGTTAACTTCATCTTCCTGGGTGTAATTTGTGCATATTTTTATTACATGCACCACATCCTCTGCGTTATTGAAATATTCAATTCTAATTTTGCAAACTCTACTTTATAGCTATACCTAACCTAGATTATCCAGCAATTAATTCGATACTCTACACAAATCAACTAAATTTTCGAAAACGAGATTAACATTTTACTAAATACGATCACATTTATCCAATAACATTCTCCCTGAAGCTATCTCTATATGAATATACGAATCAGTGAACATTGCACCTCCTATATTACCAAGCAAATGAAAATTTCACCAAACGTGATCACGTTAATTGAAAACTTCCCATAAAACAGTCTGCGTAAATGAATTTTCTAAGTACCACACAAACATTTTATTAAACACGGCCACATCAATACGAATAAAGGCATTTCACAAACTTATCTACAGCTACGTATCGAACAACACAATCGATCATGGGTCGATATTTGTCTCGTATTCATTCAAAACAATTCCAAAGCAGAATTGTTTCCAGTTACATATCAACGTGATTGTTTATCGAGCATTCGGCTCTCCTTAGATTGCCTGGCCGTTAAATGAAATACGAGCGACAAAACTGGAAAGCGAGAGATAATTTAGCGAGTGCGGCACAATCGTTTCACGATCGATGAGGAAACTAAATTTACAACGCGATCCTGCGGCGTCGACGTGGTGCGCGAGTCAAGACTGACGCGCATTTTATGCAACTATATACGAAGCAGTAAAACGGGGGTGGCGATTAAAGAGATCCAGCGTCGCGATAAGATTTCGATCACCTCTCTCGCGCTCTCTCCAGTTCTATCGAGCGTGTCACGGCTCTGAGCCGTTCGTTTTTCTTTTTTCTCCCCCAGAAACGCTTACGTATTTCAGGAGGGTGACGTTCGAGAATGGATTGGCTCTGTTCGAAGCCGATCATCCTTCATCGGTTTTCTTTGGGATGAACAATGCCACGCGAGAAAATAGAGACAAGCAATTTTTTATGGGATAGGGTAGAGAATATCTTGAGGTTAATGCAAATTAAAAATTAAAGAATAAAGATATGTAATTAACTTATATGTATATGTTTGTCATCTTTCATCAGTTTCTAGGGGGATGCGACATGAAAAAATAAAGTTAAGAAATTTTCCCTGTGTTAGTGAGTGTTTCAATACTAACGAGAATGAGAAATTAGAGAAACGAAAAAAGCGACATGAAAAATGTAAAGGTAAGAAATTCTCTATGAGTTAGAGATTGTGAGACTGAAAATCGAGATTTCTCTATGAAAATTATATTAATCTATTTTTTACCCAAAGCGATTTCAAAGCGAGGACCTAAATAGAATGAGAGTATGAAATGTCTTCACGTATTCTAATTGATACGCTGTTCTTTGGGCACCTGTGGATCGTAAATAACAGCTTATACTTCATTTCATTCATAAAACTTATGGAACAATGGAGTAGAACTATATTAATAAGTAGGAAAAATACGAAAAATAGATTAATGAAAAGAAATGAAAAATTTGATATCGATTAGTGTAATTGTAAATATTATTGCTGTGCCCAGAAACGATTAACGTAATCAAATAATACGTGGCATCCTACAATTGGTGAGAATATCGATTTAATCGAGAAGCCAGTGGTTCTATATAAAAAAAGGGCAAGGATGGAAAATAAAATAAAATTTTTGTATCGAAGACGTTGTTTTCCATCAAATTAAGTTCAAATATTTACTTGATGCATATATATAATCATGGTATTTAATAAATCTCTTCAAAGGTATTACAGCTGTGTGCTTATGTTTGTGTTTATTATATTGGCTAATGCATAACGCGCAATGAAACAAGATATTCACGCACGATAAATTTTATTGCTTTAGAAATTATTGAAAATGTTTCCCCATTCTGTTGAGTACACAATTCTGCATTTCGTATTAAATTTCTAGGATATTAAATTTCGCATTATTTCACCAAATGTTAAAACAATCTTTCTTTTTAATTGCTCCACTTTTATAATTTTTCTAGGAAATGTAATTTAATTAATTGCAGATGACTCCATAAATAAAAATCGGGACATGGATTAGACAAATAATTAGAAACAATTTTCTCGAAAACAAAGCCTGGTATAAAAAGATTTTATTTTATATTTTGCAGTGATGTTAGTTTCTGTTTATGCAAATTTTGCTGTTAGTCAATTTGATATCATCCTCTTTTTGGTTACACCATCAATTATAAAGCACCCTATATAGATTTCATAATATAATAAACTGAAAATGTAAAATAAAAGCATGATGTATAAGTCAAACTATCGATTTCGAACACGTAAGTGATGTACACATTTGAATAAAATTCACGAGAACGTGCTACTAAATAGTAATAGTAAATAATAATAAAGATAATAATCTATGATTGAAGACACGTGAACGTAAGTAACAGAGTAGTTTATATTTATGAATAGTTAAGCGTGCTTAAACGCTCCTTCCACAATTGAATTTTTCTAACCAACGCTAGAATAATTTTATTTTAAGCTTCCTATGAATTGCATTCCGTCATATTTTAAAATATCTTGCAGAAATAAAATCAACGTCAATAATAATCAGATTAAATAAATAATAATCAGATTTTGTCAGAAAATGGATCGACTTGTATTAAATCACGTGTAAAAATAAGAAATGAAAGACTAGAATTTGAATATCTGGAACCAAGTTAGATACTGAATGAGTTAACATGAAATCTGACAACTGACACTAAGATGTCGTCTTCCATGTGAATGAAAGATTCACAGACGTAACGAACTGCATGCGAACGATGAAGGAACTAGGATTAAAGCCCCTGTTTAATCATCTGCGGAAGTGAGATCGAGAGATGTTATGCTTGCAAATGCTACAGGAAATCCAGGAAATAGTACAGAATAAGAAAACAGGAAATCTTGCAAGATAATTGCATTCTATAACTACGTGATTAATCTTTTATACCCGAAGCACTTTGTGTAATTCCTAACTCGAATACTAACAAAATAATTATATATGTTAGAACGATTACAATGCTTAGAAAAGTTCTATGTATTTTTTCTTTTAGTTTCTTCCTATTAATTGTATCAATTTTTTTTATAGCTAATTCATCAAATGTTACAAATATTTATAGATTTGAAATTTTATTCAATTAAAATCCCAAAAGTTTTCGTCGTTTCGGAAAATACGAACACAGCGTTACATACATATTTTATTAATTATTACCTTCACGTTCACTAAAGATCATGGCCATTTAGAAATATATTAAAATCCTCCTCAACAGAGAATTGAAAAAATCCTACATTTTTAAATATTTCTTTTTATTAATTTCACCGAATATTATAACTACATTTAAAAACCTTTTAAAACATCTGAAAACATTTAACAGAGTTCTTCATTGCTTCAAACGATCTTGTAAGAATTTTATCATAGTCCTTTACTCCCTTTTTATCAGCCATTACCTTCTTCATTTCAATTTCTCTACTAACAAATTAGATCCACTAAATATCGTAATTATTTACAAATATTTTGGAATCTTATTCAATCAAGATTCCAAACATAAGTACGTAAATGCTCATTAGTTCGAAAAATTCTATATTAAAAAACTTGCTACATAATTTCTTTATTTTCTTTTCACTAGCCATTTATATTTCATTTAAATTTCTTTACGAATAAATTAACTCCATCGAACATTCTATCACAAAAGTTTCAGAACCTTCTTTAACCAACATACCGCAAGTCATTTTTCACTACTACAAAAAATTCTATATATCTAATTCTACGTAGTTTATAGAACACAGACCATAACGAAATAACACTCTTTGTTGTCGGTAATTAACTTCGTAAAATATGTATACTGTGTCTAACGTGACACATAGATTATACAAGCAGCAGTAACCAACCACTCACTCCATCGTCTTCCTATGCTCCTTCGTTTAGACGTACCGTAACAAACCATTATAAGCCAGCTACAAACGGTCAGTTTACGATCGTCGTATTGAGATTGTTCATAAGACACTCTCTATCGTGACCAAATGGACGATGGAGACGATTTGACACACAACGATACGTGTCTCCTGTACACGTAAAATTTAGCACACGCTCGCTGGAAGTTGGCATTCAGAACTTAACACTGTTATATCGGACGTAAACACTAAAATATCCTAACTGCGTTATGACTTGTGGAAACGTTCGTAGTGTCCCTTTACGATTGGTCTTTTGATGAAATTTCAACAGAAACGCTATAATATTGCAATATACGAAATATTCTGTGCAGATAGTTGTCAATGATAGATTTGTTTTTTAAACTGAAAGTGGTTTGATACGTGGTTCTATAGCGCATAGTTGTAAAAGAATTGAATGACAGGTTTCTAAAGACTGAAAGCTTTGATACGTGGCCCTATATCATAAAACTGTGAAAAAATTCAATGACACTTTTCCAAGAATTGAAAACTCTGACACATTGTTCTATAGGTACCATAAAATTGTGAAAAAATTCAATACACAACTTTTCAAAAATTGGAGGCTTTACACGTGGGCCTATATCACAGAACACACATTGATTCTGTTGAAATTCTTTTCATACAAATAGTCTTGTTCTGTGGTGATTCTTTGGATACAAGTATACTTTTTTGAAAAATTCACTAGTAATTTTCCAAAAATTGCTAACTTTTCACGTGGTCCTATAGTATGTTATCACAATCGAGACTTTTAAATGTAAACTGCGTTTTTTTTTTGAAAGAGGTATGAGACGTTAAGAAGCCAAATCGTATAACTGCACTTTTGAACAATTTTTAGCTGTACCTTAATTTTAGTAGAATCTAATTTAGCCTCTAATTTTACAGATGATGGTCAATTTGGCTTCTGCGTGGTACATATTCTAACAATTCGTTAGCATTGCATTTAGAGCCCCGACACTGATAATTAAATCGCGGATGTTTATGCAAATTCGTGTTAAAGCTAACTAAATTTGAGTAACAGTATATTTTATCTTCCAAATGTTATAATACACACATAAATTTTACTCTTGATGTTTTATGTATTTTTGAATCTACACCTCTGCTTGTCCATTTTTACCTACTTACACTTGTCGTAAATGCATAGGTACACATACGAAGTACTATACTGGTAATCAACCATGTGTGAATCGAGTGAAATATATTACCAACAAGCCATTAAACTTCTAAGAATGTTAACTGCAACACTAACCAAGCGTCAGAACGTATCTTTCAAAAATCCACATCTCACATCCAACAACTTCGGTTCTGATAACAATTTTTCAAGAAATTGTCATACCAAACGTCTACAACCGAGTCTCTATCAAAAGCACAAAATGCGCATAAACATTCGAAGATGTTTTTCAAACATTCTCGCCAAGCGTCTGTTGATCATCGCCATCAGACAAATGTCAGCGAAGAAGGATCTCTTCACTTCTATCTCCCCTCAATCCACCAACAAAAGGCAATAGATTCTTCCTCTCGTATAAACGTGCTTTTACTTCGAATTTCGTTCTTCGAATGTATAGGAACACTCCTCGAGAACACTCGCAGACATTAACGAGGGTTTCCGCTCGTATACATTGCACGTCTCCGTTAACTATTCAAGTAGCTTGCAAACATTCGTGAACACTTGTGCGCTCTTATAACTGGCTTGTAAATGTACTTAACCATATTACAACGCGTTATCAAAATATTTTCTCAAATACTTTTTTTAAAAGAAATTCCAAGAGAAAGATATGACGAAAAAATGGTTCAATTTCACTGATAATGATAAAAGAACTTAATGCAAAAATGTATCGGCTGGTCAGGTGATGTGGTCGATTTACCTGAGAGCGGATCGTTCAGCGCGGATGCCCATGTCGCGATGCAGAGAACCGTGATCGCGAAAACTGGGAGCATATTGTTACGTGGACGACGCGGCTACGTCAACTGGCTGGTGTAGGACGAGCGTCCCGACGCTTTGCCGCCAACAGTATGACGCATGCGCGTCGCACCTGTGTGAGACTCTACCAAGAAAATATCGTAAAAATATCTGTTTACAATCGTCCCGGCGACCAGGCACGCCGACACGAGTGCCTCTTCAGGTCTGCTAGAAGCGAATAGAGAAACTCTCTCTTTGTCTTCCTGTGAACCGCGCCAGTAACTTTTCATGCTAATTACATCAACCGGTAATTGCTTTAAGATTTTCCTCTCTATATCTTCAACCTTTCCACGTTCTAAATCAGTTGAAGTCTTAAAAGCCGGTTAATTGCGTCGGAAGGCCGTGTCACGGATTTTTCTGTTGTGACATGGAAACGCGAGAATGAAATATCTTAATCGAGTATGAGCTGGGCTAACTATGATCCTGATGTGTAAACGGGATGTTTTGAGAAGGGAAGGGATATGTGGGGGACTCTTGTGCGAGAATTTGATTTAGAGAATGAGATTTGGTGCGGTTCTAAGTTGGGTTTGCGTGTAACATGTGCTGTGAAATAGTTTGTTGAATTTTTAGAGATTTCTTTCCTTTTTTAATCTAGAAGTGGAATCGGAGGATTGAATTTTAATGAATTTTTATATATTTGAGAAATTATATTCGCAGCAAAAAAATTGCTTCATGGAAACCGAAATTGCCTTAAAAGCAATTAAGACGAGTTTAAAATATAATGATATAAAGATGTGGACATCGCCGAGTCATTTTTTATTCTATTACCACCATGATAAAATAAATCCTAATCTCAACTTTGTTGCTTCTTCTCAATTCTTCTCCTTGTTACCGTTTATCCATTTATGTAACAGCCATTTAGGAAGGATTTAAAAGCATAAAGTTGTACAATTTCCTGTTTTCCTTATCCCTTCATGTATACGTAACGAAATTTCTCTTCAATTTCTGCGGGATCACCCGTTGTTTCGTATCGCGGTAATTAATTATCAAGTTGAAAACTGCAACAGCACGAATCCAACTTTTCTCTATCTTCCATCACTTTTACCGACGAAAGTTATTATAACAAGCTTTAAGAATTACTCATGCATTGATGAATATAAATTACACCGTACATTGAGAAGTTTAATCGAAGTTTACGAGAAGCTTTTCGCACCACTATTATCGGCCGATCTCGAAGAATTGGAGACACCAAATAGACGAATAGTTTCGTCCAGCCAAGTTTCCTAGCTTAATTTGTCAACTGGGTAATCGAAATTATTCTGTCGACTCATCGCTTCGCGAGTTATCTCGTTTCGTCTATTGGCCATAGTGACAGAATCGATTTTTGATGAATATCGAGTTTATATTATATATATAACATTATTATTAATGTTAGTATAGAAATGTTGAACTGTAGAATTTAATAATGAAAATTTCAACTCAAACTCATTGCACGTCAGAACTCATTTAATAATATAATTTAATAATGATATTTAACTCATAAAACGTTAATAATACGCACATATATTCAATGCTAAATTTAGTATCAATTTTAAATAAATCAGTAACATTTCATAATATGTCCAACAATAATTGTAATTTAATAATACTAGTAATATCTAGTAATAACTTGATTAAAATGCAACTTTTAGTCCGCTGGATAAAACGGTTGCAAAACTCTTACTGAAAAATTCCAACTGTAATCCTAAACTCCATTCTCAACTCTGGTCTCGATTGAACTTTGAACTTACGCATGCATTTTCCCAACCATTTCTCCTTGCATATGCACATCCTTTCTTTCTCTACTTCTCAATCTTCTTCACTCGACGTAGTAATTCTTAGAATGTCTACAATTCAGGAGTGTTCATCCAAAATCTTGCGCACTCTCATACCCTTTGTTCACATAATAATCTCGAGCACTTGGTTAAAACACTCTCCTTTCACACTTTTAACACTTCAGACTGAAAGTCGGATTTTCTATGCGTCTTATGACGCATGATTATAATGCTTTCTATGGCACAAGAATCGTTGCTTCATTCCTTTGTGTAACATTAAACGATGTTATAGTACAGATTATTAAAATTATTTAAACATCTATTGTTCTAATAGGAACCGACAAGTATGAAATTCCATTTTAAGACGATAAAAGTGATGTCGAAATCTCTAAAAACCGTCTAATAGTAAAACAAAAGTTGAGAGAGTTTTGAGAAAAAGATTTATAGAACTATCTATTTAGGTTAAAAATCATTTTTTTTCTTCACCTCGTAAATATAAAACAAACGAAGTTTATGGGCTATTACATTTACCAATCCAAATGTAGCTATGAAAAAACTAGAGCTAAAACTCCTAAAATGATGTACTGAAATCACCATTTTGTTGTATGTGCTCCTTTTCACGAAATCTCTTGAATTATTAATGAAACGTTACAGCTCTCTCGGTCGTATAATTTTTATGAACAAAATTCTCTTGAAATTTTCGTTAAAAATACAATTTTTGTAAAGAATAAAGGTAACCAAGACGATCGAAGTAATCAAAGATATTGCCTTACCAAATGTTATAATAATTATTTCTTATAAATTACCATGAGTGCTATTTATCGTGATTAAACAGTAAAGAATCGTTTCTACCATTTTTAAATGTATTTCTCTTCATCCTGTTTTCCTTGTCTACAGCTGGAAAAAGTTTCCATGCGTCCACAATGCTTTTATGACGTTGTTTATACGGAATATGCTGCGTCGTTTTGCCGCTTCATCTCGCTGTAATCGAGGCATTAGGCGCTGCAGTATCGTATAAAGCAGCATATGTTTGATTATGTTCGTGTATATCGCGTCAGATATCGTAATGACTGCAGAGGAAAATGAAACATTCCAGCCGTGCAACGGGGTCCGTGGAAAAGAGGATCAGAGGGAATCGAACGCGATCATTTATAATCTCCGTAAGGACGATGCTCGATACGGATATACGAGGTGAGTCGTAAATAAATCAAAAAAATAATTTCTTTTCTTGCAAGGAATATTCTTTTCATATTTGCCATACGTATTCTTGAGATTTTATTTCATTTCGTTACTTGTATTTGTTGACTTTTCTTCGTGTTCATTAATAAATTAGGACCATCGATATGTACGTATCTTGTTTTGAAAATCGATTCTATACATATTAAAATAAAATGTGCGTGACAAGGATTGAGCGAAAGTCTATTAATTTTACGTATAATAAACTGAACTGACATAAATTAACGTTCGAGCTCTATATTCTGTCCATAAATAACTTTTAAGATATTGAACGCGCGAATAAAATAATGACATAGTAACACAGTTTAGAATATATAGCGTGAAAGTTCGTATAACGTGTTATTAATTATCATGTACCATACAACTATCATGTTTGAAGTAATGTGTTAGAACATTATATTACTTCATTTTTCACCGGGTTTAATGAACTTCGCACGACAATTTACGCTGTCGTCGCAATACTAATAGTCATTAAAATTCTACGAAATATTAAACATTATATTCACTTGTAACATAAGTTTTCGAAAAATATATAAATTATAGTAAATGAAGAAAATTGATCTTTGAAGCAACATCAGTTCCTAAGTACAGTTTTTGATATTTAGTAACACTTTATATACTACGCAAGGGAAAAATCCTTTATGCAATTTTTGAACGAAGGACATGAATGCGTACGAGTCACGTCGTTCCCTTATTTGTTCACACGTTGCATCTATACAATTGCTCGAAGATTTCAATGAAACTCAACGTGCAAAATTCTCTCTTTAAGAAAAATGAAAAAAGAATTGTATTCCTCTCTAGAAAATGTAATTTCTAAAAATCCATTTTTGTTTCCTTTTATATATCTCACTACACACGTTCAAACATTGAGTTCAAACTATTAGAAATCAATGTCTCAAATAAAATAAGATACAAGTAATTCATCTGAGAAATATCTTTTACCGAAACTAGGATCGCACTCTTTGCAAAATTGTACTGTTCTAGACAATAGATTCTCTATCTCGCTAAGAATTTAACCTATTTATTCGAACCTTTCGCAGAATATTCCAAAAAATTGTTTAAAGCTACCAGCACAATCTGCCTGTTACTTTATGGCTAGAATTTAGAACAGAAAATCAAATATGCACATAAAAATCAATATTTGCTATTCTTATCAAAAATTCGGGATTTCCGCGTTATCGCCCATTTAATTCCACGTGTTCGGTGTTTTAAGCTTCACAAATTCGGAATATCCGCTTATGTTTAATGATTCGACACGTTCGATTCATTTAACAGCAATACAACAGAAAAATAGGTTCGACGAATACACTGTACATATTGTTAAATGTATCGCAACATTTTCTACGATATCTTCTTTTTTTTCATAAAAACCGTGCTCGAAAATCCTTTAATTTACTTTCATACAAAATCAAATTGGACCAATAAAACATAACGTGTTACCAGGGTAGAAAAAATACAGTACCTAAATTTTACTTTTTTCTTTGACTATCGGGGCGTTCGTGATCTCGAAAATAGACCACAACCGAAGCGTGTCGTCGAAATAAAATTTCGTTTGGTTATATTTTCGATCGGTGACGCAATCAATTCACGTGACCCACATTGAATGGAATATGACTAGAAGACGCGAATCAATTGTTGATCGGCCTTTGAAAATCTCGTCGTGGCCATAAATCCATTTGTTGCCGATAAATCCGAATTGCCGGGGTAAACACGCAGGCAGCAACAATAAAATACGAAGCAGCTTGCTGTGCGCATTGTTACGGAAAACGATTATTTGTTTTCGCTATTCCACATAACTTTCCCGCGCTTCGATGTGTCACAGAATTTTCGACCTCTTTTTTTCTTCCTCCGTTTCTCTCTGTCCCTCTCACTATTTTCTGTTTTTTGTTCTGATTTCCTTTTTCGTCGTTCTACCTATTATACTCAGTGACACGCACGCCGCCGTTCTATTTTGTCTCGTTGAAGCCAGTCGTGCGTATGATTTGAGGATCGTGCACGACCGATAGTAATCCTTTCGGTGACAATAAGTTGCGCGTGAATTTCAGTCTGCCGAAAAATAGACAGTTTTCCGGCAAGGTCAACACAATTGTTGGTGCGTTTCGATTTATAACTAACACTATGCTCGATGGTCAATTCACTCGGTCTGGTTAGTGTTTTTAATGCATAACTATATTCAAATACATTAACAAAATGTATTTGAAATTTTTTTATAATGTAGGTAAAATAATATAATAATAAAATATATAATAATATAGTAATAATAAAATAATATAATATAAAGTAATATAATAAAAAAATAAAATAATATAATAATAATAAAATAATGTAATATAATATATGACGCAACATGTCTTGGTAAAAATAAGTTAACGCGAGGAAATAATTTTTCGATACAAACGCGTTTAAAATTATGCGATTTGTGACGGGCTTGTTTATTTCGTTTCCAGCTTCATTACGTAGATTCAAGATTGATCAGAGTATGTGTAGACGTTACCATTAACGTAATAACTGTCTACTTTCATTAGTAACACAATTTTAATTGCGGATTGTGAAAGCAACAATTATTCTAGGAAACTGGGATTGGTCTTATTGCAAATAGCATACGTTTGCCTGTAAAAGAATATGAAACAGTCGAAATCGATTTTTTTTCACACCTTAAGCACATTTTACGAGAGCAGGTCACACATTACATAAAAGTTTTCTATAGCAACTGTTTAAGTACTTTCGTGAGCCATTATATGTACTGTAGGATTACATTGAATTCGCGACTCCATTACGTACCATTAGTGTGATTAAAGCAACGAATGTGCACCAGTCCGGCCTTAATAAATAATCCTAATAATTTCTCGTATTATGTCATCAACCCGCTTCAATCTCTAGCTATACGCGGTAGTGTTGATTTTTAAATGTTCCCCATAATAGTACAGCCTCGCGTGATAATTCAGCCTCGCCACGGATACCATACAAGGTCCGCGTGCTGCTAGATGGAATCGCACCTCCGGCCAGATGTTATTACGCGCAATTGCTTTCACTTATTACAGGCACACAGTTCCGGTGGCGTACTTTTCCCGTAAAAGGGAAAACGCCCCAAATATGAGTTTTCTTCGGTTACAGTCTACCTTCAGTGTTGTGACCAATGCTTAGTTTGATTTCGTGGATATTCAATTTTGAGGTGAATGTTTTTATATTCGTTCTATTCGACTATTTTTATTGACTGTTTTAAATGTGTATTTTTGAAATAAAAAATAATTTTTTCTGTTTTTGTTTCAGTTCATTGTTTACAGGTTAAATTCTATAATATTTAGGCCACATTGATCCGCTCTAAATAGTTTGCCAGTTGCTTGATTAAAATTTTCTAAATTATCTGGAAATCTAAGTTGTTTTTAATTGCATAATTCATTTAAAAGAATTGCCTTTTGCTGTTAATATAAAAATATTGTTAATGTGATATAAATACTTCTCGTTTAAGTAGTATTTGATATGTAACAAGTATAGATTATAGTAGTTAGTTGTATAGTCAAGCATTCTATGTATGCAGGTAGATAGATCAACATTAACGAAAATCGAATGGGACGCAGAACAATTTAACTACTTGAAATGCAGAAACTTTTAATCAAAATTGTTTTAAACCTATTTCAACCGGTATTATGTTCGACACCTCAATAAATGATAGTCATTTAATTTCTCTATAATTACTGTGTTACATAGTTGCCTTTTATCTAACTGATGTTTATTTAAGCCTTATGGAAGTTTCATATAAAAATTTGTATATAAAAAATGTATATGAACTTTTGTAACTGGTTACGTGATAATATATGTCCTATACTCTAGAAACATTTACAAATTGTTCATGATTTATATGCAACGTTTTGCTCAACCAGCACGAATAAATAAACATATTTATATTTAAGCGCATTTCCTATAGTTTCCGCGATCAGTAAGAACTACAAAATGCTCTTATGACATAATAACGTGAGCTTTAAACATTTCGCGTGTCGGTCATGCCGATGTAAAGGCATTACATTCGCGATCTAGGCACAGCGTTCCACGAGTTACTAAACACGCCATACTATCGTTAATGCTGTTATGCATGCGGTATTATTTTATTTGCATGATCTTACGTACACTGACTCATCATTTCGGCGCAGACAACTTAGTAAATCGGGAATTTATTCTTTCCCGTGTCCATTGATTTGCAAGCAGCATTACCAGAATGTCTATTACTAGTCGAAGATCTAATGCATTTTTTAGTCTAAAACAATAATGTTCCTTTATATTGGAAAGGAAAAAATTTTAACTTGGAAATACGGTGATGTTACGTGCTTCCTTGGGAAGTAAGAAAATGGTCGGAGAAATTTAGAAGTAACTTGAAAACAACGAGTTAGCTAGTTAAAAAGAACTTAGAAACTGAGCGTAGAAAGCATGAAGTTGGAGATAAAATTAAGTGAACGTAGACGGTTGCAATACAAGTTTAATTAAAAAGCAACAATGTTTATGCTGACTTTAGCTTTATTTAAGTATACTTCTTGCTTTCTAGGTACAGATGATTTAATCTAAAGTTGGAAGCTACATTATTATTAGAAATAAATCACGTTCAATTAATCAGGTAACCAGTTCGAGGAAAAAAATATTCCAAAAACAAAAAAATATCAAAAATAAAAAAAATATTCGGACATCTTTTATTATTGATTTGAAACGCAATGAAATGTTTAAATTTACTTAGAATAGGAAATTTAAAGAAAATATATCTGTATAATAGAAAATATATTTTTAATCTGTTTAATAATATATTTCATATTATTCTGATAAGCAGAGAAGGTCACTAGTTCATTTCTATTTTTAAGAACAATTATTTGGAAATAGCATCGCACAGTCGACAACTGGAAAAATTTCAATATGAAGCAGATAAAATCAAAATTGAAGGATGCCAATTTGAGATGCCATCTTTGAAAGACACGTTTAGCTATTGTTAAAAATAA
This sequence comes from Bombus vosnesenskii, assembly GCF_011952255.1. Classification (NCBI taxonomy): domain Eukaryota; kingdom Metazoa; phylum Arthropoda; class Insecta; order Hymenoptera; family Apidae; genus Bombus; species Bombus vosnesenskii. The sequence goes on from NW_022882923.1 coordinate 3,366,481, forward strand.
TTTCATATTTAAAATAGAGATGATAAATATGGAAAAGAACCAGCAAAGTACTGAGGAAACGATTTATTAATCCATCTGTAAACTTTGATGAAGGGTTGTAAAGGGAGTCACCTGAAGGGGTTGGAGCCTAAGTACCTATAAACCAAATAATGAATTTAGCATAAAGTATATTAATGTTCTAAATGAAATTAACGCCAAGGTGTATTAATGAAATAAGTGAAAATTTGAAAGGAACGATATTCATAATGGATTTTAAGGAAGAATCTCTCTTATAACGAAGCAACGAACCAGAGTATACGTTATTCTGGACTGTACGTAAAGTGGTATAGCAATTTAATAAAATATAAGTAAACTCATTTACCCTAACCACTGTACAGAAAGTTCTATCCTATCCCATTAAAAATAATTCCAAGTATTCTCTGTACAGTTTTAATTTTAATAATAACCTGACTATTCCAGTGGTTTTGTACTTTATACCATTAACAATTTCTCTGGCTCCATTTTTTCATTCTGGATGCCTGATAAAATTAGAAAGGTATCTATCTACCGGTGGACAAAAATACCTATTTTCCAAAAACATTCTTTTCTTCCTGTCTAAATTTCTATTTTCACTGACATTTTCAATTACAGAAACGAACAAACGAAAGCTTAAACGGTAAACTGTACGTAGAACACATTCCAACTTTACAAGACGAAACGTTTCACTGTACGTTAACTTGCAAGTCTTGCGTGGCTAATTAGCTTAATAAAAAACCTACGCCTCGTCTTGACGTACTGTGCAGAATTTATTCATAAGAAAAAGCATCGGGCCGCTTAACCGCCGAGTAACTTAGTCGAAGTTGAGTGGAGAGGATTTGTGCGGAAATCTTGGAGCGACCCTCGTGCTACCTTCTCGAACGTGTAACGATCCTCTTCCCGAAAACAACGAGCTTGCGTTCCCCCGAGTTTAACAAGATTGTCGCGTGCACATTGGTGCAAGGCACGTGGTTCGGTACGAGTGTGTTCTCGCGGTCGGATTCTCGAGACGCGGCGGGTTCGGGCATCGACGCCAAAAGCTGCAAGGATCGATTTCAATTTAGCGGCCGTTTAAGCGTGCACGCTCGTGGCTAACGAGCTTTCGAAAGTCGTAGATAGCCGACAAGTTGGCCTACACGGACGGCCGCGGCTCGGAACCACCCTTCGGAACTTACCGCAGTCGGCCGGCAAGCATCGCGAGCACACGTGTAACACGACACCGATAACTCCCTCTACATACCTATAGAATGTAGTAGGTAAGTGCACTAATATACAGGGTGTGATAATTATTTAGTATAGTATACAGCTAATCGATTTCAATGACTCACAAGTATAGTGGCTGCAAAAGGAATTGCCATCACGTTGTATTTATTATAGCATTTATGCATTGATTAATTAAGTCTAAGCATATTATATGCTTCGTACTATTTTTAGTGATACTTTCGTGCGACCGTAAATGTTTAGTACCATGGCAATGAGATGTAGAGCCTGATAAAAGAAAAACTCTGTATTGGAAAGGTAGGTTATTATAATAATTACTAATGAGAATTAATAATTCTTCCGAGTGTACGTTAGATCACGTGAAATAATTCGTAGTTTTGCGGGAGGAAATTCCAATGACATATAAACAGTATTTTGCTACTGCTTTGACTTTCTATCTCTGAGCACGGAAGTAAAGATAATATTCATAGGCAGGTTCATAGCGGCCGTTCAATGTACGTGGAGACACAAATGAGTTCATAGCGCTTATTGAATGTGTATGTGGGCACAGAAATGGCTTCATAGCGCTCAAAGGGTTAATCAATTAACGAACATACGCCTGATATAGGAGACATCTTGTTCAGTTGCTTGATAGGACTTGAAAATTTTTATTTTACCGAGCCATTGAACATCGCATAGCTTGTGATCTCTGTGGATTTGAAGAACCATCAAAGAGCTGTGTTAATTCAAATATGGAACCTGATTGATATGTTAACATTTGGCTTGTTTTAATCATCAGGCTTTAATATTTTATGACGTTTCATCTACTAAAACATGTGTATGTGTAATATGTACTTTGTGAAAGATGTCATTGGTAGAGTAGAAGAAGATTGTTGCATTAAAGGCTCGAATTTAGGTCTGAAGATAAGTTACACTTAAAAATATCGATTTTTATATTTTGTTGATTCTTACAATCATAGAATTTGTTTTATGAAAATGAAGCATTTTATGCTTTAGTACTATAGATATTATTCTCAAAAAATATATAGAAAAGACTGACAAAACAATGCTCGATTTACAATCAAATGCATTCGAATTATTTAATTATAAATTTCAAACGAAAAGTATATTTGATTATGACAAAAGGGAGTATATAGTAACAATATAGAAAAGTATTACCATATTACTAGTAATGTAACTTCTAAGCTATAAAACATTGCACAAAACGAAAGTAGAACATTATACGCTTCATGTTATTTAGGTATCATATGCTTGGCAGATTACTGCTCGAGATGTACTACTTACGCTGTCGCGAAAGGCGATGCTCACACTTATCCCAAATAAAGGAATATTAAATTTAACTGCTGAAGTCTTCTTGCAAGAAGGAAAAAGCTAGCACAATATCTCAATCACAAAAATTTAATCGTCACATTTATTTGTTCCATTAAAATTGTCAACTTGTTCTTCTGAAATTATATAACTCCATAAGCTCCAGTTATAGATCTCAGTAAATACAGTCAAAGTATCGGTACGTCTATTTAATATGCAAAATTAATAAATAAAAAGGAACAAATCACAAATATGTTTTCCAATGTATAAAGTACCTGTTTCACTAAATACTTAATTGGCGGTCAATAAATTTTTATCGAAGTTTCGTATATTTCTTAAAACAATAAGACCAAAAAATTATTTTTAGGATTCTCATTAGAGAAATCGCGAAACTTATACTATAAAGTTCCTTTTTATGGTTTTCGATTCATAATGAATCGCCAATGAATTAATTCTAAACCTACTCAACTATTCCGACGCCACTCTAAAAACTCTAGTCTTCTAAAGGATCGTGTTGTTACTTTGTAAATCGAGCAATTTGCGAAGAAAAATTCCGTGTCTCGGTCAATTTCATAGACCGCCCATGTGTGCTTATTAAAATAGAACACCCTGTACATATGTACGTAGTTTAGTACATAGATACACCGCACGATCTTGTGGTAGCGGGCATTGTTAACGTCTAGAAAGGATAAGAGCACCGTGGAAGGTGGCCAGGGACTGTTTTACTGCTTTTCCAGCAGCGATGGCGACGGCGAGTCAATGGTATGGCGTGCGGTTCTCCCCGCAAAGATTAGAAAGAACCGTGTATGCAGCTGAGGAACAGATTTACGTTCGGCAGGTAGATTGCACATTATGGTCGACATTTTCTACGGGCACGGTTTCCGTGTGGCTGGAAGCTCCTCTTTCTCTCTCCCTTTCTTTTTCTTCTTCGACGCTCCTCTCGAAAACGATTTGTTCTTTAGTACCACCGAATGAGATATTATGGCGATTGCCACTGCTCTGTATTCTCCTAAATTTTCGTAGATTCCCTTACATTCTCCTACGTTTCCAATGATATTCACATTTTTAAGTTTGATTCATACGTTAGTTTTTTGGTAGACAAATTGATCAGTTCCACTTTTTGTCAATTTCATAATTCTATTGTCTGAATATACGATTAGTAACCTGCGGATTTATATGCAAATTTATATTTTTCAGAATATAATTAGAAAAGTAAAGCCTTGGTAGAAAGTTGTTTTATCTGTCAAATATTATAGAAAGAGCTATACCTTGAATATTTTATATAATTTTGTGTATCATGTACATTGTATACAATTTTACATCTATTGTAATTAGAATTTCGAAAAAAAAAAAATATATATATATATATATATCATAGTCCAATTGCTATACAGGGCGATTTTAACACGTGACGAGTAGAGTTTCCAAGTAACAAATAAAGCATATTATTTCTTCAGCAGTGGATTCTCGTGATCCTTTGTGAATTCTTCGCTGTTGACTCTCGCAAATGAATTCATTAGATCTATTGATTACGATATACAAATTCAGTATCCATATACATATTCCAGTGTACAGAGAATTTAATTATATGTATATAATCTGTGGTCTACGCTGGACAAATTTTATACTCGCGAGATATTGAATTGTTCGGAAAGTTCGCGGCGTTTCTGACAGCCGATACATTCAATTACGTACGTGGTACGATTGAAAAAGGATTATTAATTATGAACTTCTGTCAAATAATAAAATGTTAAATAAATAATTATTAAAAAACAGGATCGATCAAGAGAAATGTGCTTTTTAACGAGACAATCAGTATGAAATGTTGCACAATTTAAGAATAGTTAAGAAACCATTGGTTAATCTTTGTAATTTTCATAGAGCTTCTTAATTTCAGCAAAAGATCAAATCTTCATTTTACTAGAAATGTTTTTTCTTATATTATCCTCATATTTCAAAATGTTAATAATTAATCTTGAGTATTTATATAAACAACACTAACGAGGAATTGCGCGACACACAATAAGCATTCACCATAATTAAGAATGTTTCGTCAGAGATTTTTCAAAGGATAATTATAGTCATATAAAGCGAGATTCAGCGCATTATAATATTTCATTTGCATGTTTTTAATTTGAAAAGTTAATGCCGCGAAATCTTCTTTCGAGATTACGATTTCCCTTTGAAGTCTGCGCCGATCTGCTATACTGATGAAAGGAAAATTAGTACGATACGCGAACACACAAAGGAGAGGAGAAAGAATTGATAATATGGGAAATATAAAACCAGCCTTTTATTCGCATAAAATCTTTCCATCACGCTACAGAACATTTAAAAAATATCATTGTACAGGCACGCGTTTCGAAAATCTTTTTCACAACTCGAATTCGAGGGCGCACTTACTTATAATTATCTGAATATAAAATACTCGGTTTATTAACATTCGTCAGAGCGTCTCTCGATAACAGTCCACCGCGAAAGGAACTAACGGACGTCTAAACTTTCGAGAAACCGAAGAACATAGTAACGTATGTTACATGTGCATGCATGTATTTTGATTATCATTGATCTGGCTAACAGCAAAAATTTGGCGATTCAAAGTTTTCAAGCCTTCTCCTCCTGACTGTACTTTCAAACGAACAGAACGGAGATTACTTTCAGTTGAACGATTACGAAAAGTATTTGCACATATTTATATTCTACTACCGATCCACCATTTCACAATTTTTGCCTCTAAATCTCTCACTTAAGTCTGTTCGATTTTTAAGTTAAAACTGTTACATTATCATTGAGTCGTGAGTAATTACGACAGCTTATTTGACAAATCTTGTATCATCAAGTAGTGTAATCATTTTTGTCTTCAGGAGAAAGAGAGGGGGAGTAATAAAACTTTCTGGCAATGGACCTACCGTCCATTATAATTTAACCCAAACTGTTACAATTCATATACGATTCTACTACGATACTGTATAAAAAATGAGAAATATGAAAATAACGAACAATGAGAAATTCAGAAGCAACAAACGATTTAAAAACAAATTGTTTCTCTGTCTTCAAGATTTCTAATATTTCTGGTATCAGACACAGCAAATTTATATTCTCAGCTTCTTCTAAGAAATAAATATTCATAGTTACGTTACGTGTGTTGCTTAAAGTATGAGATTCACCCTGTTATATTCGACAACCACGCTATAGTAGAATTGGTAGTTCCGTTTGTTTCTTCATTTTAACCGCGTATTTAAATGACTATTTAAATATCAAAACAATAATGGTGTGCAAACACTTTCTCCATCTAATATGACTTAAAAACAATCACAAGGCTCCATTCCATAAAATTATGCTTTTCATTGGGTAACAAAATGTCGACAGTGCTCCGCACAGCGCGTCAAGCAAATCTTTTACAAAACGTCGCCTGGATGATATTGGGATGAAAGGAATTGGACGCGAGGCGAGGCAGCGTCGCGTCGACAGCTTTTTCGGACAACCGCGTGCGTCGAATGGAAAATTCGTGCAGCTTCGAATAAGGTTCGATGCCCAAGGAAGCAGCCTTCGAGGCATCGTGTACGTGTGTGATGTAAGTATATGTGTGGAACAGATCTTTTTCTTCCATTCTTCTCGTTCTCGGCTTCGTTGCTCGACTGGCTACCTTGAACGAACAGTTCGTGTTGCCTGACCGATGGACAACCAGTCACACGATGTTACTGTTAGCGTGCATCCGAGTAACGGCCGACCAGAAACACGTAACATTCGTCACAAACGCGAACAGGTTTCGTCGAACTCGGCAGGGCTGTGGTGTTGTCGCTACAGGCATGACAAAAGATTTTGCCGCAGTTTCGACAATGGTGCTGCAACAGACACAATTAATTCGAATTAGTGATGAGAGAATAGCAAAGAGAGAAGGTTGCCTTCCAAACTTTTTAGTGATAAAATCGATGAAGATATAGAGTGACAGTTTGCAAACTTTCAGATGCTTGGTGTGTATAGAGATAATTTATTTATGGAGATAGTTACGAATTAAATATTCTTGTTACGTTAATAATAATCATTATTAAGTAAAATTGGTATTTCTTGATAACATGTGTTACAAAGAAATATTTTTTTTTTGGCTATTTTGATTTTGCAGAATTGAATTAATATTAGGTATTAGTTATTAATATTAGTAAGTAATATAAATTAAAAATCACGAAATTGAAAAGAAAGACTTTCATAATAATTTATATGAAACACGCAATATATATGTGAAGTTTTAGTTTTATGCAATGTAAAAATGGAAATTATTTGTTTACACATATGGCACATTGAAATACCTAAAATGGTCATGATCTATGATTAATCGATTATTATTATACGTTATATATTTCAAAGCAAGATGGTCGAACTTTGCAAGAATAAACAATTCGTTCCACAGCCAGTTTGGTCTATTTCAAACTTCCTCTTTCCCGATAAAACGAAACTTTCTTATTAGTTTTTGAATCAGTTCAATTTTAGGAAATCGTGATCAGACAGAAATTTTGCTAAGATGAAAGTAGAAATGAGGTTCGAGTCCTGAAACTGACTTGAGACAAAATTGACCTAGATCTTATTTGAAATTCTGCATGGTTACTAGTTTCAAAATACATTATTGCCACCTAATGTCTGTCCCCTGTTTAATCGTATTCGACGATATTGCAATTTATGCTTCAGCTTATTTCATTAAATTAAATGCCTGAATCTCGTTTCGGCGACCTCAGTAGTCGATATCAACGATATCCACTTAAACTTGATAATACTTCACTCTCTCTTGGTCTTGATTTTTGACTGTAACAAATATTAATTTAATTTTAATAAATGCCATTTAATGTTTAATTTTCGTTGGATCTACTTTAATTCCCGTGATCATAAATACGTACTACATCCTGACTTTTGATGGATATGAAGCGCTGTATTAAAAATGAAATAAATAAATTATCCTGTTCAGCTCCAATTACATTTAGTTAAAAGATTTAAGACCACGAAAACGATCATTATCAGGCAGATCTTTTCTTATTTCCAATAAACAAATTCAGGAGTTCAGAAGAAAAATAGAATGAATGAAAAGACCCTTAATTTATGAAAACCGTGGATAAAGCTTCGATAGAAAAATCTAGCTCAAATTTCTCTCTCCGATTACCATCTAACAGAAAATAATTAGATCTACTTATATTATAATTAAAGAAAAGTTCATTAAAAATTTCAAGTATTAAAACACTTTTCTATATACACTCACATTATGATTTGGAAGATCATAACAAAATTTAGTCCTATGGTATAATATCGATTTTGTGTATCATTCCCTAGACTTACACTTCTGCCCAAGAGCCTTAAAACAGTAATTATATTTGCACCAAGATTGAAAGGAATCATGAATGAACTATGTTATAATACATAGTTTATAGTTATATTTAGGCGATAATTATAACTTATATAAGTATAACATACGTATAATAATAATTATACGTATATTAATAATTTTATGAAGAAATGTATAAAATATAAAATTCATAATCTGCACCAAACGTTAATCCATTTTTATTAAAAATAGGAGACACGTAACACTTGTGAGCAGAAATGTATGCCATTGTTTGGAAAAATGTTTCGTAGATTTATACTGTTTTTCATGCTATGTTCTTAACAACCACATTTGGTTTATGGTCTTTGAATATCATTCAATATTCCAGTTCATTAGACATTCAGTACAACCATTCATTACAATCTCGATGTTCATTGAATCAAGTTATTGGATCAAGTTGCCCAATATTACAATATGTAATTTGATGAGCAACCAGTCGTGTGAAAATCACATAACATCGTGGTAAACTGAGAACTTATACCTCCAATTGTATGACTGTGAAAATAAAAAAGAAATCCGTGTAATTTTTTATCGCGAAGCGTAACATTTCATTTGACATTTAAATGAAATCTTTTTCAGTAAAAATATTAATTAACTAAAACGTACGAAGTTGTACGTCGGAGGAATATGAATATTCTGTCAATCAGAGTATATATTCAGGAACGTCGGAGAGGTATAGAAATAAAAACGGAGAAATTCAACGTCCAGGAAATTCTTGCAACCGATAGTAATTCTCTAATTGTACGTAATTACTAAAGTAGAACATCTGGCACGCAAAGGTAGTTGAGAATCAGAACTGTGCATTAATTGCTTAATATGAAACAGACAACAGTGTTTCAAATTATGAATAATTCGTTTGGTCCAATTAATACACGGTACGTTCTCCCCGTGTTCCTCGTTTACTATCCAATTCCTCGTTGCGATAAATTTGTTTGCTCGCTCGCGAAGGAATAAAAATCTCGAGCAGCAGTTCTTTTATAATTCGCTATTGATAAATCAGGTTGCCTGTTTTATCGTTCCCACGAGTTGTTTCGAAAATCAAACAAATTTGCTAATAAATAATGATTTCGAATTTATAATTCGCACAAAAGAGAAGGTAGCTTTATTTAGTCCGTTTCTCCTATTCATCAATTTTTCTCCTTTAATTGTTCTGTTTTCTTCAGTTAAAATGTCCTATCTAGCATTTCCTTCATTTTCAAGGTATGTATGCTGAAATATTTGAAGTTCCCCGTGTTTTTTATCTTTCAAATGAAGTTATATTATAGAGGCTGTTATATTAATATTTTGAATTGAAGGAATAGGAACAAAGATGGTGCAAAAGAAAATAATAAACGTAATAAATTTTCTACAATTTCGAAATGGTAGATAGAATGTTTTAGCTGTTAAAATAATCTTCTATATTTCCATGGAAATATATATGGTACACGAATTTAGTCGAATATAATTTTATACACATTTTCACCGTTGCTAATAAGATTTTGTAAAATATTAAGAAGCTTTTAGTCATTAATTTGCAGAATTTACATCGTATCAGTATTATCAACCATTGATGATTTAAGGATCAAAAACATTACATTTCATTCACTCTCATATATATCGCAAAAAAAAATCAATTTTTAATTCCATTATCTCTAACGTATAAATAATAAATATATTGGTGCTTTCATGAAGCAATAACGAAAATTAATGGCGACGCAAGAACCCAGTTGAATCGAAAATTTCGAAACTCGACGAAAATAAAATTACACGATTTAATCACATTTTTGCTACTCATCACGGTGCGGTGCCACGATCAAACATTTTCACATACATATATTATACAAACGAACGGCGTGGGTCAAGCGAACGTATGATAATCTACATCGTGATCCATCAAGCCAAATGAGTTCAATCTCGAATCGTGTCCCAAAATTCAGTCGATGAATCTTAAAAAAAAATGGATCGTTTTGAATCTTTAACAACGATGCAATCACGACCAAAATTAGGCATTAAAGGAACGATCATTATTACAAGGATCCATAATCTACCTAGAACTATATTTCCTTCGGATGGCAACAAAGCAGATTGTTGAAAAAATTTTCAACGTGGTCTGCATGGTCGAAGCCAAAGAGCCATACAACACGGTTCGCAGTTGCGGATTACGTTCCGTGAAAGTCGAAAAAAGTTCACAGGCTTGCACCTGAAGCTGGCACACGAACAACAGAGTTTTTTTCGCCCGATGTACTAGGAACCCTATTGTTCCTGCGTCAATTTCAGGGAAAAGTACGTTTAATCTTGTAAAATATCATTTTCTTCTATTTCTACCCTGCTAGTCTGTACATGTTGCGTTCACAATAATGTTGAACGGAATAGGAAGAAAAATCTCATTACGTTATATTATATTATAGTATATATGCTACGTATTTTTAAATGAAGAAGCGATTGAGGTAAAATAGTGCATTGAATAGGGATGGAAATTTTCTTGTTTTTATTTGAGATATTTGTATAACGTCCTTGCCTTTTTCTATAAAATTTTTGTATAATCGCACATGATTTTAGATAATCCAAATTTATGGAAACGATATTGTACTACATTTCCTTTAAAAGTTATAACTTTCTGTAGATAAATTTAATTGATAAGAAAATTTATATAAAATGAAACATATTTCATATTAGATTATGATTTCAAACAATTTGAAATTTGCCAATGTAACTAATTAATTTATATCTAACTTTAATTATATTAATTTAAAATTCTTCGTTATGTCCAATTTTCTTATTTATAATTTGTCTGTCGTACTAAATTTGTTTGGGAAAGAAATGTTCATGCATTTCTTGGCAAGAAATCTATTTCATTTGTTATTTGTAAAAAATTTGTAAATACTGATATTTTCCGGCATCAGACACTTTCAACTAATTACAGCTATGTATATTGATACATCATTATAATGTTAGTGGCAAACAGAAAATTACAATTCAAAGCATCGAAATTCGTTTGTTTCTCTCTCGTGTAATAATATGCAGAATAGCGAATAATATCCATATAATAATTGTTAATATTACGTATTGGTGGTAATGATGATCAGTTACTAAATCTTCTATCATTGTTATTACTGAATTATCATTCACAAACTTCTGAGAATAATTACGGTATCAAATGTATTTAAAGCTCCTTCTATATCTGAATACTGATCAGGTACAATCTGCAAACTTTGGCTAGAAAGTAATATTTAAAACGTACGAAACAATGGAATAAAATTTATTTAAAGAGTTCGAATAAAAGATAAGAAATAATATATGAAATATTAAACCAGTATCGGACTAGATATTAAAATATTAAGTGATATTAAAATATAAATGTTCATAGTTTGAAATATCAAGTTACCAATAAGAAAATTAAAAAATAGTATTTAATTTATATTATCATATTTATATCGCTAATCTTACAAAACCAATACAATTTTAATGGCATTTTCACTTTAAACAATTACACTTCATTAAAATACGTGTGTCTGTGTTTATGCGTTTTAAATATGGGAAAACCATATGACTTTTATGTATGTAGATATATTTACACATAAAAAAAATGTATACTCTTCAACAATATAAAAAATACTTAAAAATATTTTTGAGATCATTCTATTATATCAATGTCTACATCCAGTCATTTAAATTCCACTTCTCTAATTGCGGTCTGTAAAAAGAAAAGAATTTATGTACATAAATTATTAAACGTCAATTTTGTTCAATAATTATTTCCTCCGCAGCATAATTTCTACTCCAGCCAGTATCCACAAATTTAAAGCCTCATAACTCGAAACGAGGAATTTCCCGATACGAGGTAAGCGACGAGTACGAAATCCAGGGAAGTAACAAACGTAACTTTCTCGCTCGTAAATTTCATTTCTTAGCGGAGCATGAAAACGAACGTCATCAAGTACGCATCGAGGAGTAAGAATAAGAAACAGTGGAAGATTTGCAAATGGTAAGGATAAAAAGGGATCGAAGGAGAAACGAGGAAAGGAAGTTTATGACGTCTATGTACGTTCAGGTCTAGGTGATGCTTCTCCTCTTGCTATCCGGCTTCTCCATTACCTCGGTGGTCTTTATTTTCAAGCCATTACCAACGGTCTATTATAATAATGCGGAATTCGTCGTCTGAAAAGGAAAAAGAGAGCCGAGGCGGCGGGATCTGGCGCGACCACCACTCTAAATTTTACATCTAAATTGAATCCCTTAAGTAAGATGGTGGTCCGGTATTCGTTCGTTCAACGTTGGTTGCCAGTTATTACCGAGGAACTAAGAGGCCGAATAATATCACCCCGATAACCGATTTCCAGACCAAGTTAATTATTGAACCGTCCCATCAATATGACTTACGAGAGAAACCTACGAACCTAGATTGGTCAGAGCACGACTTTCGTCGACTATGGACCTGCCTCCAGTTCATCTGATCTCCTTCGCGATAGATACCTACTTATAGATACTTTCCAGCAGGAATAAATCAGCTTGCAGATCGAATGTGAAAGATATCGTGAAATGATCTATCACGGAGCTTTCTCTACCTTTTGGTTTTGATAATTTGGAATTAGCGATATTAAATGAGCATTAAGTTTTTGTTTAGTTATTGTGGTGCCTATTTAGACATTGTAAGGAAGTAATTGTAATTTATGTAGTTTGTGTAAATCCGTAGTTCGATATCAAACCAATAAACATTAAGCGAAGAATGTCTTTCATCGAGAGAACAGTCAACATTCCCTGAAATAATTCAGAATTGCAATAAGATTATTCTACATATATGCTCATATGTATATCCATGTATGTAATTCTAAGATAAGATCATGTAATAAGAAATACATATAACTCACTTCTCTGACGTACGGATTAAGATATAAGATTGGCGTTTTAAAATCGAAATAAAATGTTGGTGACAAATGAAATGCATATGTAAGAATATATTTAGTATTAATTATTGCATAATATTTTCATAATTGTTTACGATCAAGAAATATAATGGAAAACATGATAAATGATATTTTCCACCTTTTATGGACAAGCGATTTTAAAATTCGATATAATATTACGTTCTTGAGATGTTATGTGATTTTACTTAGTTTCGATTTTTTGTTTCATTTTTTTGTTATTAATATTTCTACAGATATTAATTTTAAACTATATTTCTGTTCGTAATTGCAAGAATAGACCCGAAAATGTTGTTGTCTGAAGATTAAAAAACACTTTTTGATTTTAGCTATTACGTTCCAGTTATAAATTTCATCAATAAATTAATTTAACAAATCGTTAAAAATAAAATTTCTTTCCACGGTCATAGACTAACTCTGTGTAACGATACATAAAATAGAAAGGAAAAGAGAGAAGGAAGGAAAAAGGAAAGCAGGGAGAAAGATACATTTTGGACTGTACTAGTGGCATCATCAGGCTTGTGGCTCAGACACAGGGAGGTCAGGTCAAAGATCGTATTTGCACGAGCGGGATGATTAGACGAGGACTCGGGAGAATACTCTGTTGGTGTGAATCCCAGAGGTGGCAAATTTAGAAGGATCACCACAATTTTGATACAAAGTTGCCTGATCATAAGCACTTTGAGTAGTTTCTTCTAATATTTAGGACATGGTAACATTACTTACAACTCTATCATTTATCCTTGAACGAAAGATATTTTTATTATAGAATGTTTATTTATAAACTTTTATTTACAATACTAATAGTGAGTTATAACTTGTGACTTGTAAATATCGTTAATAATATCAGCTTAATTCTACAAGATTTGATCACGTTGATGTATGATACGTTGCTCAGAAAAATTAGAGGATCAGTAGATTTAGCTGTATAATATCAGACAGTAGATTACCATTGAGATATTATCAATTATTAATGAAATTTAATTTTTAATGATTAATTGAAATTCTGTCGATTCAATTCATTTATACAAATGCGAGTTCTTATATGACGGGAACGAAAGATAATATTGTAGATAGTGGACAAAATTGGCGAACCCCTATTACTTGAATTTCAGTTTAAATTAGAATATCCAGAAGGAAATAATCGTTGCAACATTTAATAAACGATTATACTTTATTTTTTTTATATTTTTATGATACTTTATATTGCCTTATATTGCTTTAATTATGTTGATATGAATGTGAAACCGCATAAACAACATTATTAACTCTACTAAAATAACATTAATCCAACTGTACAAGATGGGATTATCAGGAACGTCACCTTTCTGTATATTCAACATCTCGACCATATCTTAATGGGATCAATTTGTCATATTTGTAGTTTAGCACTCGGATCAAACATGAGGCCGTCACTCGATACGGTTAATCAGCTTTGTGTTATTGAAACAGTAGATTCCGGGGAGGCGAACAGGTAGAAGGGGAAGCTGCAATGCGAACTGATAAACGATGAAAACAACCCACCACCATCTGGTTGTTTCGACTTCGCACCACGAAACCCATCTCGGTCATTTGCCATGCGATCGCGTGAACGAACCAACGATTTTTTCCTGTGGAGGATCGTTAACCTAATTGGGCGTATCTTATTGCTTCCAACTGTTTTCCAGTACGGAAACAGAGATATTCGTGCATCGAGAAACAGGAAATGAGCGTTCGTTACGAAGTTTATGTTAAATCTTAATAATCATCACCGGCGCCGCTATAATTTCTCGGTGGATTATCTGAATTCCAAATTTAAGAGAGAAGATTTATGTTGCTCAATTACGATTAATATCTGTATAGTTATGTATTTGCGATTCGGGGAAATGACACGCAATTCACGTTCTAGAAAATTTGTTTTATTCCGGAATTCATTTTAGTTTGTTATACTTGTGTATATTCTGAAATTATTTTATTTGTTTAAATGCGTCCCGAAACAAGGATTATTAACCAACTCTTTGACGTTGCAATAACGTTTATCAAGAGATTATCAAGTATGCAAGCGGCAGATATGTTTGATTTGTGATAAATCTGATCTTACATGTTATGTCTTCTTTATAACAGACGTGTATTTATTATTGATATTATACTATATAAAAAAAAGTTTCCCGCGAGCTTAAAAGGAAATTCAGTTATCTATTACAAATAAGTTCCTTATTTCTTTATTATCTTTCGTGTTTTATAATTAATTGGAAAGAAAACAAATAATAATGCAGAATAGAAAATGAGTATTTCTAGTACGTGTAATCAATTTGACGTGAGTTATCTGTAAATGGAAAAAAATTAATACTTTATTCCATTTATAATGAAAGGAGGACAATCGTTCAAGAAATATTTATAACATATCAAATGGTCATTCCACGTATTTCATTTAATTTTAAAACAAATAAAATCGTTATCTCTAAAATGATTTTTCTGGAAACACTTTATAATAATTTGTTTGATCCAGAAATATATCCCGCAACTATTTTCATAAACAAAATGATATTTACTCTAGGTAAAAGATTTGTAATCTTTCTTCACGAAACTTCAATTTAATTAATTTAATTATAATCAAATTAAGTGATAGGTCCAAAAACATTTTTTATGAAACTAGTACAATTGAAAAAAGATTCGATATATTCAAATTAGAGACATTATAAATTTTCGCATATCTAATTAATATTACGACGCCAATATTCCCAAATTTATTTTAAATTACTTCGGTGTTTTAAATATTCTATCAGAAAATGATATATCCGCTGTACTAAACATACAGGAATAGAACGACCTGCTTTCAAGATAAGACAAGATTAAGGATAGGTAATTTAATACGTCTATTTCTAAAAATATTCGTATAAATAAAAATCGTCATTCCTTCAATTATGTTACGAAATCTATATAAGAAGTTCGAGGTGTTCCAATTATTAGCATCTGTGCTCGAATCGATATCATCGATAATGCAAAGATATGTCGCCATTTTGGTCTTGCAAACGATGCTAGCCCCTTATTCCAATTTGCAATTTATGCATTCTAACATCTGCTTGCTGCAACGCATGTGCATCGACGATAGATACACGATCGATTATATTAGACTGAACGATTAAACGTAAAAATATTCCATTCAGGAATATCAAACGTATAGAGAAATTTGTTGGAAACCAGTAACAAAATATACGTAAAAGAAATTAATAAAGCTTGTTTGAATCTCCATGTAGATGTTTTTTTCTTTTTTTTATTAACGAGAGGAAAAGAATATTGAATGCAACTCACAAACAATAACTTGACAAACCAGGGTAATACAACAGCTTCACAGAAGAGCAACAATTCTGCTAATCCATTAAGCATTGAATAGAAAAATAATCCATAAAAGTTGCGTAAACGTACTATTGTTTCTAAAAAAAATCATAGTCTTATAAATATTTCAATCTCTTCAAACTTTATAAATATTAGCCAAACCCCCTTCATCGCTACAATATTAAAAAAAAAAAAAAGAAAACAGAATTCAATAATTCAAATGGACTGAAAAGAAATTGCAAATGAAATGTTGCGTCTGCGTTCTTTACGTCCTTAATAGGTTAACAACAATTTTACAAAACGTTATCGTTGCACGAGTTTGCATATACGAAATACATAAGCCTTCTTTCGCTTCGGTTTTCCCAGGAAGCCGTCTTTCGAAAGCCATGCGGAAGGTTCAAATCATCGGTGGCCAACCGCGGCAACGCGGTCGGCTGGCCTATTCTATATTAAACAGTATGGTAATACTCGGTCGGCGCGAAAAATGAGTAACAAAGATATACCAAGTCTGGCTTGTTATTATGCAATAACTTACCAACCGGTTCCCGTGAGCTATCCCCTTCGTAATGTCCCGTGTCTTCTACGGAGCTGCGCCAGACAACGAACGAGGGAGCGAAAAGAAGAAAAAAGAAAAGAGGCGGAGGAAAGCATGGTCTAAACGTGCTTCACGGACCAAGCAACGTCTCTATCGGGACGCCAAAGCGCTGAATATGCATGCCGAACGTACATGCATTGAACACGCTAGATTGTATTCTCGCGTGTATATGTGTGTGTATGTAGAGACACGAGTGATAGTGCAGTAATGTGATTGCACTGTAAGCGGAGGTGAACGTGGAGTTTTTGGTGAATCGTAATGTGACATTGTTTATTATCTATGATTATCTATGGAATAGAAACTTTTGATTTTGCTAAAGTTGTGTGATGTATTCTTAAATTTGGAGTAATTCTTTGTATTATTTGTACAATAAATACGGTGTTCTTTCGATTGAGGAAGCATGAAAACATCTTTGATGAAAATGTGTTGAAAATTTCTGATTTTAGGTTTAGTCCTCATTTTAAATTACTACTAATTTATTGTTAAAATGTTAAGAGAATGTTTCTAACGATATTTAATTGCGATATTTAATGTATATTATTGTAACGACAAAAGCAAGGAATCGTGAAACACCAGAAAGCTCAAATCCAATGTACACTTTTGATGAGACTTTCTGCATGAATTTTGGAAATAAACGTCTTATGTATACAGGGTGGTTGGTAACTGCTGGTTCAAGCGGAAAGGGGGTGATTCTACGCGAAAAAAGAAGTCGAAAATATAGAATGAAAATTTTTACATTCTGTATACAGAAAGAATCGCTTGATTTTAATATATACTCATTACCTAACTTTATTGTTTCAGATAACAATAGATTTGTTCGCGATGTAAATTTAGCTCATCATCATCATAGGTATTTAACATTTCCTTCTGAATATTTTCTCTATCTGGAGTTAGATTGTGTTTGCAGCCAAGTCTTTAGAATCATCCTGTATACAAGACTCATCCAGCTTATCTCCAAGATGTAAAGAAGCATCTTTCTTAGCAGGAATTCCGTTTTTTCTCTACCGTTCTTAAGCTTGTGTACCTTTTATTTAAGAATAAAAAAGCTTCAGATACATACTATAAGCTGCTATGCAAAGATTATCGAGCAAAGTAGTTCGGAATAAGATAAGGTTTGTATAAACTTTATTGCATTTGAAAATTAAATGCATAATGTAATATTTATTAAAACATGCAAAATTAGAAAACAATGGAAACGTGTAAAAGTAGAATCGTACTACGTTGTTTGGAAAATATAAGATACACTATAACGTGCGTGA
Organism: Bombus vosnesenskii; assembly: GCF_011952255.1. Taxonomy (NCBI): domain Eukaryota; kingdom Metazoa; phylum Arthropoda; class Insecta; order Hymenoptera; family Apidae; genus Bombus; species Bombus vosnesenskii. The sequence goes on from NW_022882923.1 coordinate 3,384,463, forward strand.
ACGTAAAGATTACAACGAAGTGACGATGTACTACATACAAGGTAACAGCGAAGTAATGTTGAAAATTTGTTCACCAATACTAAAGAAAGAATACTTTATTACGCTATTCAAAAGTTATTAACGATGATAATACGCTGTTGGATCATAGACAAAGTAATTGTGTACGTTGAAAGAGGCTTTCTGTGGTTGTTCACTTCACACACAGAATTAACAACGAGTGAATATTTAATTGTTCTTATCGCATACTGAATGCGCTCGCAAGTTAATAGCAATGAATAGTTCGATGTATATTTGACAGAAGTAAGATTTAACAATTTTGTAAGGGTTTTGTTTGCAACGGAATGACTCGATCCTTGCTGAATGATGGTTGATCCGCATCTGATCTTAGTCTCGCTCCCTCCCTTCCACGCGCCCTTGATACGCCTTTTTCTGGTATGGGTGGAAAGCTGCCTGAACTTACGAGAGATATTCGGCTTTTCGTATCAATTTACATCGTGGGCAACTTGTATCAACTTACATCTGTTTTCCAATTACCTTAAATTTATCTCTTCAGGAAATCCTCAATTTATAACACGTCTCAAGCTATTTGAGTGCGAAATAAACTAGAATTCTAAAAAGTGTACTGTTTATTGCTCCTTTTCCTTAAAAGGATTAAGAATCCTACCCAAAAATAGCCTCTTTTACGATCGTGCTATAAGCGTTACCAACGAACATCCCACGTAATTCTTTTGAGTATTCCAAATGGAACAAGGTAATAAATATTTGTTGTGATCATTTAACTCGCACAGTTTCGTGTATTCTTTAACATATTACTGACGATAAAATTAATATTAATATGACGTTTCTCCCAATCGGTAATAGGATACGCTGCATCAACATTAATGCAGAAATGCTCATTTGTAATAATTGTGATTGTACAAGATAATTTTTATTAAAGATTAGTTAATAAATAAGCAGGTGACGCGATAAATTACTAAATAATATATTATCACGAAATCAATGCAAACAGTTATGTAGAAGAAAGGAGCATAGAACATCATTTAATTTTAATGTGGCAAATGAGACATTTACAGAAAGTAGTGAGAACTTACTTTATAGAAACTATTTCCCGAAAAGAATCTGTGTAAAATCAAGAACGAACAAAAAATTACCGAAGATTCATCTAATCGTTCAAATTAAAGAACTTACAGATGTTATTTTTAAAATCAACCATTATCTCCAAATAGAAATGTTTCTTTAAAATGAAAATGAACGCGTTTCATAATCAACAGCTGTCATCTCATCTCACCAGAGACACGCTTGTCTTTTCCAATTCCTTTTGAAAACGTTCGAATGATTATCAAAGCTGATCGAACATTTTTAAATAAAAATCTGTTTTCTACTTACAAAGCAACTTCCTTAGAATTGGACGGAATTAGAGGAATCTTTATTCTTTTAACGACTCAAACTCTTCTTCGCTTGCGTTTATGAGGGCGAAGGGTAACAACGCCATTAACGTGACGTCCGGTGCACGTTCACGAAATTTCGATAAGGTCGGACCGTGCATAAATTCTAGCCATAGAAATATATTTCGTATGACGAATGCACGAATGCCGATCTCTCTCAGCCAGTTTTCCTTATCAATGCACGCAACTGAGCAGCTCAACAATCTGAAACAATCTGGTCGCGGGCGGAATACTTTAAATATGTCGTGCTTCTACGTGATTCGACTGCGAAAAAATAAGAACAAAATGAAGGCAAAAATCCAGTTATTTTTCTTCGCGCCGCGTCGACACTGTATTCTCGATTGATCGTTCTTTGCTTGAGTAAGGTCCTGTTACTGAATATTTACTTTTCGAGGAAGTGTGTATATAGGGTGTCTTATGAAAAAAAAACATACTACTACGCTAAGCGTAACTTTTCCGCTCAAAAAAGCTTAAAAAAGACAAAACAGAAATATATTTTCTATTGTAAAAGGAATCTTTTTAAAGCCGTAGTTTAATTTTGCAACAGTTAGAAAATTACTAATGGTGCTATAAGAGAATATTATGAGAAATAAAGAGAATAAAATATTATGTTATACTGATTTATCGAGTAATTTGTTTTTCTTGCTAAATCCTAGAAAATTGCAGATATAACGCAAATTTGATCAAAAATTAACACTTACATGTCAAATCAACGCGTAGTTAATAGATAATAATTAACAATTGGTTTTCTTTTTTAAAATATGAAAGTTTGTTTGAAAGAACTAATTGTTCCCTTTTAGAAAGAAAAATCTTCATTTTCAATTGAAAATTCCCAATATAAGGTTTCCCCAATGTAAAGCAAGAATAGTTTTCTAATGGTGGAAATATTTTTTCTACGCACAACTAAACACTAAACATAATGGGATAAATTGAACATCTTATTGCTTATGAATGATTAAATCGATAATTTAGTCGAATATTTAAAGAAAACGATCTTTTTTCTATTTGAAATTCCAAGATACATATGCATTAAAATTCACAAATGTGTTGAAAATTTAAATGGCGATATTGTATTTTGTATTAAAACTGATCCAATAACATGCAGTAAATTCAATTAAATTTAAATTACACGATAAAAGCACTTTTCCGGTTTCCGTTAAAATATCCGAATAAGAGAGAATTCTGAACAACTTTGGCATCTTTAATACGCCCCTCGTGCCGCACAACATTGGATTCATTTCCTGCTTTAAAATCCACTTAATAAAAAATTATCTGTGAATAGAAAATATCAACAGTCGTATAGCTGAATTTTCTCATTATAAAGGCAAGCATTGCTAATGGAATTTGTAAGTAACCCGAAAATATGATAGGAAATTAAAACAGGTTTAAAGAGGATAGATATTTTTTTGGAAGAAATCAAGACATTATTATTATAATAAGACTAGACAAAAGCATATTTCATATTGTAAGTGTAAAATATCTCATTAACTATTTAAGGACAACCTTTAAAATTTGAATCGACTTGTAAAAAGAGTTGAGCATTGCAAATGTAACAACGTATAAAAGAGGAATACAATACAAATAAAAAATACAATAGAATGAAAAACCTTCATTTTAAAAACATAGATTCCAATCACATAAAATGCACTGTGTTGTAGTGACGAAATTTGGTTTCCCAAAATTTTCGATCAACTAATATTTAACATTCAATCTATGGATGGCTAAAATACAATACTAGTACCAAAGAAGTCATGATAAAAGAAAACATCTTTATCCGTATATTTTACAAACAATTATTTAAAATCAAAAAAATACATTGTTGTCGATGTATAAAATTTCCATGAAAAATTACTGGAATTGGTATCTCTTGCGCTAAAAGACACTACAAACACCCAAGAAGTATATAAATATACAAACTCCTTGAGCCTTGAATTATCTATATACCACTCTCTGGATGCAGATAAAATCTAATCAAAAATCCACTCCGAAATCTCTTCAATTACCCGTAGGTCGTGGAAGGCAGGAAGGAAGGAAGGACTGGGCACGGACTACCAACAAACGAGGATCGGGGCCGCTTGTAATTGCAAGCCGTAACACAGCCCGATACACCGTGTTATCTCTAATAACAGAACTGTCATGCATCAAAGTTCTCCTTGGCTGGTGCACGCGATTCGGATCTTCGAGCCGTCTAGACGAGCAAAGGTCGAGAGGAGAGGCGTAACTTCGTCAGGAATAAAATCTCTCGACAGTGTCAGCTTGGTTCGAAAACATGTTCGCGCGCATAGTGATTCGAACAGGCTGTGCAGATAGAGCCCGTGGAGAAATCTGGACCGTGGAACCGGTAATTTTCAGGGTGGCAAGGATAATTGAACGATTAAGCGAACTCGGGGCTCGGCCTTTCAGTAGAGCAATCCTTGCGCGACGTCAATGGACGACGACAAGGACGATAACGACGACGACTGAGTAGATAGAAACGAAAGAGATGGCCGAATCGAGGTAGAAGGCGTAGGGGCAATTAAAAAGTTTGATTACCTTGCGACGAGTGATGTTGAACTCTCGGTTGCAGCTCTTGCATTGGGTGACCAGTCGATCGTTCGCCCAGGTCGCTGCACCCTCTTGCTGCTGCTGGTTCTGCTGCTGGTGAGCGTTGTCAGCGGCCTCGCGTAATTCCACGGCCGCCAATTTCGCCGTGCTCAATTGTCCCCCAAGTTCCTCCAGAGTCCGTTCCTGTTCGGTGCAGATCTCCTTCAACGCGTAATGTTCCTCCTGCAGCGCCAGGTATTTCTGCAACACATGGCCTGGAATTACGCCTCGACACCTTGAAACTTTGTCCCAGACGTTCCATTCGTTTCCCTATCCCCGTGTTATCGGTTGTTACAGGGCCGATTGCGGAGTCGAGTTGCGTCGACTATTAGTGAGAAGATTCGATTGCGCGAGAGCCGAAGAAGTTTCGGAAGATTGATGAAGGGAAGGAGAAGGGAGATGGAGGAGAGAGAAGGAAGCGGTTGCTTGAAAAATCGATCGGCGAAGGCAAAGTGTTTTGAGGTTGAAGGAAGGTATTGTGGGAGGGAACGAATAGGTGATTGAAACTGTGGGGTTTGGGTTGGGAGATTGTGGAAGTATTTTGTTCTGGAAAGGATATCGAGATGGGTAACCAAACTGTGAGAATTGTAGGTATTTTCTTTTTTAAGATATTTTCCTTTTATTTCATACGAGACATTGAGATGATAAACAAATTGTTTTGTCGTCAAAAAAAAGTTAGTTGCGATCAGATCTTTTTCTAGCGAATTATGTTTGCTGTTGATGTTCTATATTGTAAAAAATGAAGAAGTGTAGTAAATACAGTACTAAATAAAGTACTAAATTCAGAACTTCCAAAATTTCTATTTAATACAATTAATATTTTGAAGCAGAAAATTACATAACGCGAATTAATTTTCTGCCAAAATGGTATAAAACAAGGCCGCATTTTCCACATTAATTTTAAATTAAAAATAGAGCAATATAAAGTAATTCGTTATAAAATACTATATCTTATTATATTACGTTCGTATAGCTTCTCTTAAATAGTAGGTGTACTCTATTACTAGTCTATTAAAAGATAGAGAGAAAAGAAACAGATAAGAAAGTCGTTTTGCTACACTTGGGAATTTAGCAGCGTTATTGCATTTACTCCGTAAAAGCTTTCAGTAAACCATTAAACATTAAAGAAAAATGTTGTTTTTAACAATATCAAACCAATTATTACAGTATCCTTTCGTACGACATCACAATGATATTTCACAATGAAACAAAAGAAAAATTAACAATGCCATCGCATGGTCGATAATGACTAGAACTATATTGCAGAAAATTATTTGCATTTTCAAATATAACCAAGATAGCATCTCAAGTTTGATCATCCAGTTTGGAAGCTGGTGGTATGCGCGAATATGGCGAAGTTGAGGCCGATATGCAACGTACCTCGGACACCCGCCTCAACTGATCGATCTCCTGATGTAATTGAGAGATCTTCTCCGCGCTAGAGATCGATGCTTCCTGTAAGGAGGTTCTCCATTCGCGTTCGAGTCGCAATTCCCTCTCGACCCCGTTCGCCCTCGCTTCTCTCTCGGCAGCTTCAGCTCCCAAAATCCTCACCCTCTCTACTGCATCTGATTTCACGTCGTCCATTTCCTTGCACCTGATTAAGTCAAATCACTGGTACTCAAAGAATCGAACACAATACTATACGACAAACGCGGCAATTTTCTACGTACGACGGCTGAAGTTGTAATGGGAATAATCGTATGCAAAATTTCGATAATTTTTGCAGTATTTAAAAAAATAGTAATCGTGGAGATAATTGGCATTTAAGCGAGAAATGACGTTGAATTTGATTCAGTTGAAATTAGTAAAGATAATTAAGATTAAGATAAGATTCTTTTTTTTTAAGTCTAATACTAGAATGTAATTAGGCCATTTCATAAATAACGGAATTTGTCATAATAGGAAGAAATATAATTTATAAAAAGAGAAATTAGATAAAAAAAAAACTGGAAAATTATCGTAGAAAATGAGAAAAAATACATCACTACATAATTTTTTATTTTTATTAAGTTTATGAAAAAAAAACACGTTATTTATGAAATTATCTAATACATTATATGGAAATAATGAATCAACCATGATATTATAATTAAAATTGAAATGTGAATGAGCTAACAAATTTTCTTGATTCCTCAGAAGTTATTACGCTCGTAATTTCAGTCTTACGATTTGTCTGAAAGTACACGTATTTAAGACACTGCCTTGCGATCATTTAATAAAGATACAATGTAAGTAACCTAATTAAATTGCAGCGAAGTAACATTCGAACAAAATAACGACGAAACTTCGTCAGAATTTTCCGTTGTTATTTCAAGAGATTATTTTGAGAGACGAATAAATTATTATAATAACCGATATAGCCGTCCATTTAAACAAAATTCGTTCGAGAAACCGACGTACGCAGTTTCGTTGGCCGAGTTTACAGAAACACTAAGCTCCTCGACGAAAGGAAGTTACAAAAGCAAGGATCTGTAACTTAGTTGGAGTTCTCATTGAAACTTTCGCCATGATTATTCATGACCGAATACCGTTATCCAGCCGAAGAAACAGGCAGGTTGTTTTTTTAAAGACTTTATATTATAATCCCCGAGCGAATTCAGCAAAATGTCGGATCTCCATACTCATCTATTTTTCCTCGAGTTCGTAATCCAATCTTTAACGGTGCAAAAGCTCAACTTACCTTTCGCTTCAATATAAATTCATCATTTCCACGAAAAATTATAATTAATCATGACGTAGAGAAATTACAAGAAATTTAAATAACGGAACGAAAAAGAACTCGAAAGCTATGCATAACTTTCCTTTTTTTATTATTATTATTATGAAGGCTATACTACAGAAATTATTCGAACGAAAAGTCTCATCTTACGTCTAAACGATGATGATCTGAGGGTAATTAAATGCAAACTATCTTCTGTCATGAATTTATTTCCGCTGCATTGATATACAAGCACACAAGTGTCTAGGTGCATTATAAAGACCATTGCTCGATTGCTTATACATAATTATATTTATATAAAGATATTATATATATATGTATGGCACGTTTGTTTCGTGAGTCTTTCGATAAACGTGAACGACACAAACGGTGTGTATATGCGTGTCTGTGAGTGTAGGTGTATTTATATATATATATAACGACGAAGAATATATACGATCGTAAGAAACAATTTGATTGATATAAAAGCAAACAGAAAAAGTAAGTGGAATAAAGAAAAGAAAAAACGACGATAAAAATGATCGCAAGTCAGTTCCTGAAATACTGAGGTATCATTTATAATTTATAATTCTAATTGACCAGATACCATCAATCTAATATAATAATTGACGAGCAATTAACAAGAAAAAAGAGTGTACTTCTCACGCACGAGCAAGGCAATAGATTTAAAAGGGCAACACATTTACATGTTATTGCCCTGATTAGCAATCGATATTAATTCAGCGATTCGTTTACTCAACTCGAGGTATAAATCTACCAATTAGTACGGGAAACATGAATTTGTCGCTATAACATTAATATTTATATTATATTATATATGTATAGACCTAATAATCTTAGATCGAGTAGCCGTTAAATGAAGGTTTGCCAACATCTCCATTAACGATAAATCGAATCTGTATCTATAATGTTTGCCTCGGCTAATCTACCCTAAGTCAGATCGCGTACGCGACGCCTAAGTAAAAAATAAATCACCTCTAACTACAGCCGTCGAGGGTATATCATTTCTCGACATCGTCATACGATAATCGCCGAGAGCCACGAGCTATAGAAAAATCTCTTATCACAACGACTAGGTTTGTAAATGCTAAAATGTTTAACGATAGTAAAGATAATATTAGTAATATTTTGCCGTTCCTTTATACAGCGTCCTTTTACGAGGGTACGCGAGGAACGCGTGACTGAGTGAAATCGAAGTGTCAAGATTTTGTAAAATTAAAAGCGTCGATGATTGAAAAAAGAATTTGGTATTCGAAATTCTTCATCTTGTCATCAAAGTTTGTACTACGATAGAGAATCTTACTTTAAATTTCAATTAGGATTAAAATTTAATCGACAGACAATACTTTACATTCTCTTATAAATCATAATTAAACAATTTTCGTGATATTAAAATTTGATTTTGTAAAACTTCAAAGTAATTTTAAATAAAATAATTTTAAATAAAAATTGTCTTATACTTAGATCACATCGAATTCTTGAAGTATTATATAACTGTACTAAATATTAGATTATATTACATTGCAAATTAATAAAATTCTATTAAAATCAGAATTTTTGTAATGCCAAAGTCTTTTTATATTAGTCGCGCGATGATTCGAAGCCCCGCGGACGTTGACAACAAAATCTTACAGTAATGGCTTCAAGCTGCGAGTTCACGAGTACCTATGTTCGGAAAGCTAGATAAAGTATATATATGATAGAATGTTAGTATTAGCTTCGATAAAATATTGATCGCGTCGAAATGTAATCTAAAACCCGATGAATCAGTCGCGCTTACAAAGTAATTAACACTAATGAAAGACAAATAAACATACTTTTCATCCATTTTCTGGATGGTTTCAGTCATCGATAGCGTCTTAGCCTCCAATTTAGTGATCAGTTCTGTTTTATGCTTAAGCGAGCCTTCGCACTCCTGAAATAAACCCTATTTCAGTGAAAAGTGGAAAGAACCGTTTCATTTGTTTCTCGATTAAAGGAAGAGCCCTGAAATAGCACGTAATCCTTAGAAGTAAAATGTACATTGTGTAATTTATAGCTGCAAGCTCATCCTGTACCAATGTAGATGATGTAATATGTATATGATAAATGTAAAACAGTTTTTTAAAAGATTCAGACGTCGTAATCGTTAATGTATGGTGAAATTAATGGAAAATCGTGCAACATGAGTTTTTAATCCCATTAAACATAGGTTGAATAAAAGATTTTTTTCGTCGAGTTTCGAATGGAATATTAATTATTTGTCAATTGATATTACCTTCCATTGCATTAATCGGGAATCCGTGAAAATGTTCGATAAATATAAATGAATCTACTTTCTCTGTTAACAGAATCTACTGATAAATTATTTAATAGAGAAAAATTGCTATCAATTTGACAAGATAATTAATATTCGTTAAAATACAATGTTTTCACGATGGATTGAAATTAAATATCCGAGACACTCTACAAAAAGTGGATAATAATTATAATCAAAATCTGATGAACAATAAAACGCATTCCGATTGAATGTGATGAAGATATGAAAAACATGTGTATAATAATGTTATTGTCGTCGATAGTTCTGTGGACAAAATAGCAATTTTATTGAAATAGCGTAACTATGCCGTAACAAAGCACAGTTACATTTATAAAGTGTCTCGATTGAAACACACCACGACAGGTGTTGCATTTAAAAGCTTATTGATGCATGGATTGCTGGGTAATTAAATATCGAATATTTCATTCTCGTTCATATTCTACGCATTTTGGATATATAAAGTCCTGTCCTGTGAAAGATCTAAGTGATATAGCTTGTTTAGCGTTAAATGTATAATAATAGTGCTTCTGAATAATCCAACAACATTTTTCGCGATTAAATTCTATTCATTAACAACCATTATATCCACAAATGTATCATAACAGTTATACTTTTAGGCTCCGGTTACAGTTACACGATATACAGTCAATGTCTACTAACTTAAATAATGTATAAGCTCCTCTGTTTCAACTTATTTCAGAATAATACAGATTTTCTACGTAGGGGATTTATTAATGTATTAACTAGGGCATCCTTCAGTTAGAAACTTTCATAATTAAAAAATGACAAATTAATAAAGACAAATCAGTTTCAGCTATATCGATTTTAATCCTTGTAAATATAATTATGATGTAATTTATTTTTAACAGAAGCGATAAGAAAGAAAGAAAGACAGGTGGTCTCTAAATAAAGAAATTATTATGTACAGGAGATTAGCAACCAGTTAATGAGTTAAAGAATTTATTGAAACTAAAAATTGAAACAGAGAGATAATTTAAGTACCCAAGAAAATCTATTGCCAAATGACAAAAAATGAAATAAAAATCACATTTCATAAATTATGTACAGAATTGTCAATTAACAAATGTTGGAATACACTAGTACTTCTATATACATCGACATTCTTTAAAATGTCATTGGACATTTCAGGAACACGTTCGTATAAAGGATTTGCCGTCATTTATACGCCCTTGATTAGTCGAAATATTAAACGGAGTATGAAGATGCATAATATAAAAACCATTCTCTAGAAACAGTGTTCTTTTATGCAGTCGATTGTTCCTTCGCCTCCACAGAAACCTCACCGTTCGATTTACTCTGTTCTGGGGTATCAGGCTTTGCCATTTCCTTTTCGTTAGCGCCATTTTGTTGCTCGTTACCCCTTGTTTGTCCGTTATTATTCGGAGAATATGGTTGCTTAGTGAGGGATTGCTGCTGAGCATTAGTGGATTGTTGGTGATTGTTAGTTTGCTGGTTATCAGTCGGTTTTTCATGATTGTTAGCTGATTGTTGCTGATTATTAGGAGGGTGCTGATAATCAATCGCGGATACATTGTCGTCTGCAGACGAGTAACATCGTGGTGAAGTGGGACTGGTCTTATTAAGAATCGATTTCAAGATACTGCTCGGCGTGGTTGGACTACGAATATTTTTCCTATCCTTTTTCGCGTGGTTGCACTTCTCAAGATTATTCAGGATCTTGCCGATTTGATTCGTCTTCGCATGAAGCCGGCTCACCATTTCTCCTTTCTGCGTTAGTTCGTGCTCACATTCCTATAATGGAAATAGTCCCAGAAACAAGAAATTTCGAAAGCTACCCAACATCCCCAGCATGGCAAAAGGGAATTAGAAACTGTCTGAGTGGAATCAAATTTCGCTAAAAATCTGAAAAGCTGTTGGGATTAAAGCAGAAACGAAAAGGAACAGAAATGCGATGAAAAAACACATAGATTAGAAAACATGTAGGAAGAAATCATAATCGCGACGAGGATCTGCCTCGTGCTTAAACGTCGAAAAAATTTGTCATAATTGTAAATTTACTGATTAAACGTTTCGCTATAAATGCAGATAAAGACATTGTAATGTTAAAACGAATAGTTCGAGAGAGTAAAATGGTTTTGATTTTACACATATGAAGCATCCTGCGTCGCGATTAGCGCGTAACAAGAAATACAATTGATCACCTGTAGCTTTTTATACATTTCCAAGTTAATTAACTTGATCTCGTCGAGCTGTCGTCGTAACGATATGATCGTATCTTGTTTCTCGTGAATATCTTTCTCCAACAGCTTCATAGCCACTTCCATTTCTGACTTCATACTAATCTGTTCACAAAAAATTACTCAGTCATTTTCCTAATTTCAACTTCCACAATATTCATTTTTCAATATTTAACATGTTGAAGCTTAAAATTCAACTGGAAGAAAGAATATAAATAAGAAGAATCCACCTGTAATTCTAATTCCTTTTCTACATCCTGCCGTAATTTCTTTTCAGCATCTAGCCTACTTCTCAACTCCTCGATCTCTGTCGTCGTTTCAGTAATTTTGATTGGTGGTTTCCCATTCTGAAACCAGAGAAACTTCTCTTTGACGAAGGATGAACCGATAGAAAGAATGTTAGACATCAAAATCTCCGTACCTCGTTCGTGTCTTTGATTTCGATTCCCAACTCTTTTTTCAATTGTCTATTCTCCTCGTGAAGCGACAGAATGTTATTTTTAGCGATAGACAGGTCCTCCTTCATAAGAGCGTTTGTCGTTGTTAAGGATTCCACTTTGGCTTGTAGGTTTGTCACAGTTGCGCTGAAATCGATGTACAGTACAACGTCTAAACTTCTAACTCGCTCGAATTGAAATAAATCATCGCGGTATGTAACTGTAGAAAGCACAATTACTTTAAATGTCGGTTTAGTTCCTCGATGTAATTTTTCTGGTCGAGGACAGTTGTCATGTTATCATTTTCAAGCTCGTCGTCTGGAGATTCACCAGGTATATGATTGCTGTTTCGCAGGTATAGCGAGAAATCGATCACACCTTGTTGACAATCGAGGTCTTCTTCCTGCCGTAACAATTTCCCCATTCAGTTTTAACCTCGTTAGACGATCCTGATCAGCGTGGAAAAAACACACGCAACTGACCTTTACACAGAAGTTGCAGTCGATTACGTTCAAGCCCACCAACAAGCCCATTATAACGATTGCCTCCTCGCTCATCATCAGAGCGTCAGGCTCGAAATACTCGGACAATATATCTTCCTTGTGGTCGATTAAAACTTTCAAGTAGTCCGCTAGCTTTTTCTGCATTAACGCCATACGCAACCATGCTCGCGCTCTACCCATTGCAGTCCTGAAAAGGTCAGCCCGGTCAACGGACCGTATATCAAATAGAAATCGCTAGAGACGTGATTTGATAAAGCTGATCTAATTTCTTTTGGAATATGTTATTTAATATCGTACATAAAATATTAGACGAATTGAATATTACATTACAAAATCTAGTTTTACAAAGAAAATTAAACAATTTATTTTAAGAGTAGAAATGTCAGAGATCTCTTAGCTTCGGTCAATTTTGACAGAAATATAGCTTAAGAAGCAGAGAATCAATTTCATATATTTTATCGACGTTAGAAGTATTATTATAAAAAATATTGTGTAATTTTTTTTAAACAGATCAAGGTGCCAAATTTAGTCTGATTCTGTTCTTCGATTAGCGCTAAGAAAATAATAGCTTACTTTGAGGAATATTTCTACTCAAATATAGATAAATATTGGGAACCATAAAATGTTTATACAAAATAATATTAAAACTATTTTAAGTTAAATACATAAATCGTAGGTATTTATAGCGAACATTGAACATTTCTATATTGAAAAATGAATAATAAAGTTTCTATAAATTTTCTTAATTTACTAATATCACCAATCGTAAGTTTCAACTTATATACCTATACATGAGAAAATAGAGAGAAGACAGAAACAGAATTATACCTAACAGTAGGTAGATCACGAATACTGGACGTAATGTCCTGTGCTTCGGAACAATATTTCTCAACGAGCTGAAGTATATCCCAAAGCTCCTTCTTGGGTCCAAGTAGACCCTGAAATCGAAGGCAATTAGTGCCATTTCCTTTTCCTTTTAATTATAAATCAGTGTTTAGATATTTCGAAGGTGTTGTTTACCTTCTTTGGTCGTAAACCATGCCTAAGCACGTGTTCAAGAACGATGAAAAAATGTTGCAATGGCATATGATCAGAATCAAGCATCCGACCATACTTCAAAGACGTTTCGATCAGCTCCTTCACGATTAATTTCGAAATATTCACAAGATTACTCCTCTCGATGATGACTGGATCGCGTGCTGTAAACACAACAGTTTCTTGTTCCAGTTGGGATCGGGAAAAAATAAATCATCCTGTTGGTGATAATTACTGGTTTCGTTCATATTCTTGATGTTGAATAATTACAAAATATAACAAATCATTCTCCCCGAAAGCATGAAGATGATGGTATGAATGGAAATATCAGCGAAGCGCAACACAAAATTATTAACAAACAAAAAGTTGCGATTAAAATTATTTTCGATTTTAGAAGGAAGAAGATTTAGGATTTTTGATTTCAAAAATCGTGAAAGAATAGAAAAATAGAAAATATGTAAATAAAAAGAAGTCCCCAAGGAAACTAATTCCAGCAATTTCTAAATTCGAAAATCTGGTAACAGCATTTAAAAGAAACGATGCGTTCTAACGAGAAATAATCCAAGAAAGAGTTAAACGATAAATATCGTATATTAATTATAGCTTCCACCGGATAATTTCACAAGTAATGTTACCTTTTGTTTCTTATTTTAAACTTCTAGAGTAATTGACAAAATCATATTATTAATTTGATTTGACAAAAATTATAGACAGTGGTATTAATCCTCAAATCTGTTTAACTTTAAGGTATTTAATTTTAATTTTCTCACTCGTACATTACAACACGACGACATCACGTGTACGTAATAACTGTATTTATATGTATATATACACACAGAATTACTCATTCTATGTGTAGCGTAATATATAAACTTCATACTACGAATAATACAGTTAAATTCGCCGAACCTAGTTTCTTTATTATTGCATTATATAAATAATATATAAATATTCCAAATCAATTCTCTTCATAAATTGATTTTCCCTGTAGGATGTGATATTCCTTATTTTCTCCTTGTTTTTCACTTATGGAATGATCTGACACTTTTTAATCTATTTTCACTAACATCAACCAGCATCCAAATCCCTAAGCGAAGTCAAATAATAAACGAGCCGGAATAAATTTCCCCAGGGATCGATTTCCCACGGAACAACTAACCCTAAACTTAGCAAAAAAAAAAAAAAGAGAAAGAGAACAACCAAAGCTTCAAAACTTGAACTCGTCCAACTGAAATGTAAGAAATAATAAACCTCAATTAAGTCAACATTGACTGGTGCAAAAATTCTCAACCCGTTTTCCAATTATATATGAACCAATGAAGATAGAATGGAGCGAATAGTGCAAGAACATCGAGTACAGACACAAGCTGGAAACGTGCTGCAATGGCGGTGGGCTTGGCGGCATTATATCGCGAAGCTCTCGCTGATCGGGAAGCTGTTGCTGACGATGATGATCATTATGATGATGATGATGATGATGATGGTTAATACCACTGAGAGCGAGCGGTGGCGATGGTGAACGTTGTATCGACTCCTGCAACGAGAACTCGACATCCTGAAGCTCTTTCAGGCACAGCCACTCGCCGTCGACAGAAACACGGAAGTTGCACAGGTATATCGTATCCTGAGCGCCAGCCATGTCTTCTTCAAGCATGACCCCACTGTGATGTACACTGTGGTCACCCGGTGGCCTGATCTTCAGACCGTTTTTGGATTCTTGCCGCATAGAAGATCGTTCGTAACAATGGATTGTTTTAGGTCACTCCAACTATGGAGTTCTTACCTTAACCGAACCTTTTTCCTCTTTATCGATCCTCTCAGTGACTATTCTTTAAAGTAATGTAATATTTCAAAAGATTAGTCTCCTCTGTTTTGTAAACTTCAGTTTCCCTGAGAAAAGATATCTGAAGAATTGTGGTTTAACTCTTCTGATATTAATTAATTAGACTTGTCTCTTGGAACAAAGCTCTTCTTCATCTCCAATGATGTCACTAGAGTTCTTCCAGTCGACGTTGCTCTTGACAATTTCAATCAGCTGATGTGTTTCACTGATGTAACTTAGTTGGTTCGTATTGGTCGAATTAATAATTTGATTTTACTTATTTCGATCACTTTATGTTTACACAAACAGCAATAATAATTCTTTTGCTGTTTTAATAGATCCAGTCCGTGATGTTTGTACGATATTGATATTGTTAAATTGCTTGAAAAGTTAATTCGTGATATGGAGAAAATGAAATATAGACACTGCGGTAAAAGCGATGAAAAGAAACTTTGGCTAAAGCAGAAAGACGGCCGTTCGCACTCGGTTTTAGTGCTACATCGTAGCTGAACGTTGCGGCAGTTGATTTCTTAAGAGCTCAACATCGCAGAGACTGGTTCACTGTCGAGGAAAACTACGTATGACGTGTGTTCCGTTGCTCACGAAAAATTTTACGACGAAAATGGCGAGTCGCCGGCGAAAAGTAATATTGATTCTCCCGCCGACCTTACCTCCACCTACGATAATCAATATACATGCTGGAGTAGACAGTCCGGAACGTACTGCCATCTATCACGGTTCGACTACGTCGATAAAACAGAATATAATACAAAACTAACGTAATAAAAATAAAATCTAAATTGTACGTGTATATATATTGGTGAAAATTTTGCCGCAATGCAATTAAAATAAAATAATTTTATAGAATTATACTTTATATATTTGTTATAACTTAGATCGTGTAATTTTAGTTTTATTTAACTTAAACGGATGGAACATTTCGTTTGTCTGTAGAAATATTTCTATGATAATGTTATTCTTATGTATTATATTATTTTTTAAGATTGTAAAATATTACTTTTACTCTGTAAACTTTTAAATTATTGTGCATTACATTCTCAATAGCTTCTTAACTTTATTTCCATGTACGATATTAAAAATTCTTAAAATGACACAGATCTAAAATTGAAGAATTCTTTGAAAATTGAAAGATTGATCAAAGATAACAAAATTATCAAGGTTCTTTCACTACGCAAACAATTATGCAATTAGTTAGTTAACTAACTATAAATATGTTAATTGCAACACGCATTTTATATCTTACTAGAGTCTTACTTAAAGTCTCGAAATATTATTTTGTTTCGAGCGTGAAACATTATAATACTTATCGCTTTATCGAAATCCCTTATCAAAAATTTAAATAATTATTTAACTACACAACAGTAGCAACAACTTAAAGTAGTACTGTTACATTTTATTAAAACTCTGACGAATACTACTCTTGATCTAAATATTTTATTTTATAATTATAATGTTTAAGAACATTAATTCATCTTGACATTGCTAATCAGCGGTAACTCCTCCTCAGATGTCACTCACAAATCTACTATCGGTCATAAGGACCACATACTAATTCACTAAGAACTATATATATGCCGCGGTTCTTTTTATAATCCTCTTTTTTATAATCTTGTTTTACAGTTAATCTAAACCATAGTATATAATCACACAATAATTCATCCTAACAAAGGTAAACGACCTATAATCTGGTCAGCTGCCGGACATATAACACGTGTAATATTGCCATTGATGATCACGTGACAATGTGTCAACTCGCGAAGTAGGCGTTTCGCGATAAAGAATGGAGATCTAGAATGTGCGCGCTGATTCGTGTACGCATCGTCGGATGACGTTGAATCGCGCGCACTTTGCACCGACGGAAACGTCGACTTTGAAATGCGCGCCGAAAACGGATCGAAAACATGCACCTATCGTGTTATGTACTTACGTCTCGGTAACCACCAAGCGTCTAGTTTTCTGGGCCTCGAGACAACCAGATCCGGCCACTTGTCCTCCCTTATCGAGTAAGTCGACGGTGATCGTGATACACTTTTCTCATTCTCTTCGGACACTAAGCTACCGGTTAACGATTTCTCGGACGGAGATATTGGCAAACCTTCGCTACTCTCCGCGGCCATGTTTACGTTTTCACTGTACGCTCGCGCGCGCGCTTGCCAACGACTGCCCATGTCATGCGTTCTCGAGCGCGCCCACTGTCAGCGATGGGAACGACGCTCATTCAAATCGTTGTACATTTGAATAACATTGTGTAAACTCAGGAACGACCCTGATGTAAATCGTGTACGATTGCTATTGATTGTTGTTTGATTGTTAATTGACATTTGTGAGTATATCAAAATATTTGAAGCGTATTGTAACCTGTCTGTAGTGAATGATGTTTGATGAATGGTGTTTATCTATAGAAACATGTATCGATATATGTATGTATATATATCGATCTCAGATTCTTCCAACCTATAGATCGTAAGAAGAATACGTAAGAAGAACGTGTTTTTTTAAGGTTGGCCTTATTTATTTTTGTAGAATAATCTGTAGCGAATTAAATATAAAGTTACAATTATATTTTGGAGAAGATACTTTCCGTATGCCTTTTTTATGCCGTTAAACGTGCATTTTTATCTGGGTTAAATGTGATTTAAGATAATGGATTCGATAATATTTACAAAACATTAGTATAAATTATGAAGATTTAGATGACTACTGCATATATCAGATTTATTATATAGATATAGGATGATTTATTGTAGTTATTGCTATATGTTGCAGTAGCCAGTAAACGTACATGATGTTATCTCCTACATTCAACAAATTAAAATATTTCAATATCAAATGAATTGAACCCATCACTCCTAACATGGTACGTTCGTGTTGTCATAGAATCAGTTTCAATGACAAAAAATATTATATACTTGTTGATTCTTAACTTACTGATTAAAGTCTATTAGATGAATCATCGAAATTCAAGAATGGGAGATACAAAATGTGTCGTGTTGAATTAAACATGAAAATAAAAACAATTAAAGTTAATTGTTAATGTGATTAATTACAATTTATTATTGTGAAAGATTTAATATAGACACTATTATAACGATATACTATAATGTATTATAAACTTACGCATGAATGACAGTATTATCGTACATTTCAAATTTATAAGATAATGAGATTGTGATTTGCAATTTTTCATACATGGTATACATTATAAGTAAATAATTAGTATTGTTATAAATAATATTGCCAATAGTATTAATTACTTAATTGATATAGTTAGCAGTACAATTCAAATTAATAAAATAAAGAAGGTATGATCTATTTGCCAGTATAAAAATACGTAACATATGATTTGTACACATATGTTAAGATACCAATGGTGAAAATTAAATAAATTGAATTTTTACAATTATTTTATAATTATTTGTAATTTACAATTTAATTTAAAAAGAACTTTATCGGTTTTCATTTCCGTGATACGAAGCAATCTCGTGGTACGACTATTGTACTATAACATGTATTTCTTCGTATAAGCTGTAATTTCCTGTAGCAGGAATAAAAGAAATTGCCATCTTCGCACGTTCAATTCCCACTTTCGAAAACGAGTTGTAATGCCGTGTATGTCGCTACTACGCACAATAAAACGTTGGCACGTGTATAGCAAAGATAACAGTACATCTTCTACATGCCGAGTTGTACATCTTGTTTTTGTGACATACATTATCATACGCACGATTTCGTTCTCTCGCACGTATGCATTCGTATAACGAATACCCATCATAAAGATAAGTGTATGTTTTAAAAATTGGTTCGTAAAATACTACTTGTAGAAAATAGATAAATTTCATGCAATAAGACATTTAACGCAAGTAGTTTAGACAGATTAAATACATCAAATTTTAGTTAAACGTATTCAATCTGAATCTGTATATTAGGGATATTAGATCTTAGATTTATGTTAAGAATTTAGTGTGTAAAAATTTATACAATGCGTTAAATGTATTCTGAATAGCGAAAATATATTAAACGTTAGATTTTATATTAAATATTAGCTGGAATAAGGTTAAATAGATCTGTATGTATTACGTAGCCTGTATCTTCATCGTGCATGAACTACTTTATATTGGGTAGTACATGGTAAGCTAAATAATTTACCGAATCTCAGACGTCAAGCTCACCTTAGGTAGCAATTTCGATTAAATTTTAATCTGAATTGATAATGAGATTGCGTTTACGCGAAGCATACGTTGAGTTCTATTTACTAAAATAGAGGGACTAAACCCCAAAGTCATAATACGAATCGTCTCAAGAGAGGACAAAGGACAGAATGCTTAATGAATAAGCCACTCATTTAGCCAGACAAACCAACTTCTCTCCATTCTTACCAACTTTAAACTTAATTTCTCAGTCGAAATATTACACATCCAATTGCTCAACTTGAAAGTTTCAAAGTTCAAAAACTATATTCTAACTGAAATCTTTGCTCCCCACGAAATATCTTGACACGAAAAGTCAGATTAGCGTATAGTTATTATTCACTAGGTAGATTAGAGAAAATTAGAGAAGAAATATTAGATACACATATAGATATACGTAAGTAAGTAGATCTTTTATCATACTTCTTAGAAGTTTCCTCAGAAAAATAATCCAATTAAATGAACTTTCCTCTATTCTTACTAACCTTAAACTTCATTAATCGATGCATTACACATACCTACTTCACTATTTGCTATTATAATTTAAATCTTCAATATTTACAAACTACGTCTCAGCTGCTTTTCTTTGTTAGACCAATTATTCAAACAAATCAACTTCTTTCAATCTTCATTAATTTAAAGGCTAGTTCAAACACAGTCAGCAGTTTCGTCAAATAGCATGCAAAGGTATACATACACTGTTTACTTTGAAGAATCACTACGGATGAAACAAAGATGCAATCGATGTTTTTCGATGAATCAACAGTGTCAATTCGGCTTTATTTGCTATTTGACCAAACTACTAGCCCTGTCTTAACCTTTCAACTTTTAAAGTTGCATCAAAACATCACTTTCATCTGTTTTTCAAAAAATAGGATTCCAGTCACTATTTTGTCTTTCGTACCCTACATATCAGCTCCGCAGAAAAAAGATTTAGTCAATTTACGTGTAAATTACATTCATCGCATTTCCTGGAATCTTTCTCATTATCAAGCATACTACACAACCGAATTCTCCAAATTTCCACTAATTTCAAATTGAATCAATCCTAAAACTCACTTTTGCCTGCTGAACTTAAAAACTTCAACCTCCAAAAATCGCTAGTCAATATTTTACATATTTTACAAAATAGAGAAGATTGGATCAGCCTATATATAAATTGCATCCATTAAATTTCTTAAGGCTTTTCTCATTGTCAGAAAAACCATTCAACAGAACCAACCACATACTTAATTTAGGAAATCACTTTCATCCGTTAAATGTAAAGGCGTCGAGCTTCAAAAACTACGTTTTCAGCTATCATCTTTGACATTTCACGTACTACCTTGACAGGAATGAGATCAGACCAACGTATATTACATACATATAACTTACTGTCATCGCATACGTCAGAATTTCTGACAAGTAAGGAAAACAATTCCCAGGTGTACGTACGCTATCGGAAGATGAACAGGTGTCCAAAGGTGCTAGGAAGCAAGCAGAAGAACCAGCATGCTGCGCACGCAGTCGGCGTGAATCCTAACCACCCTTCCCGAGTCTGAACCCCCGTCGGCACAATGTTGAAACTCAAAGTTAAGCGCGCCGTCGAGCCGGACCAGTCTCTCTGTGTTCACTCTCTCGTAAAGAGAGATAATAAAAGCGCAATCTGATATGGCAACTGGCATGGTAATGGCGCGAAACACTTGACTGGAAGACGGCGGTGCCACGCGTTCGCCGCGACGATGCAACCGACGTTCCGCGCTCAGAAACACCGTCGTGATCGCGAAAGATCGCATTTTCCCAATTCCGGGCACGAGCTGCTTCCTTATGAATGCGTACGTCACTTGGTGAAGTAATACCGCGGAAACAGCCGGAACAATGTACGGTATGCTGTTGGAGAGTGTGCAGCACTTCGTGCAGGTCGGTAAACGTATGTACAAAGAAAGAGAAAAAGATAGACAACTCTGTGTGTGAGTGCTACGCTTTTCGCTAAACCAGTATCCGAAGATCCTGTTTATTCTCGTTCCTCATCCGTGTTTGAATGGTACCTCCTCTGTTATCCTGAATCAACGTGTGTTAGCGTTCGATTACGTTTAGGTATTCGATTGTGTCAGGCAGTTAAAACGGTGTGCGTGAGTTGAAAGTTGAAAGAGAATTGATACAATCAGCGGTATAGTTCCTTGATCCAAAATAATGTAGTTATTACATGGTGAGATAAGAAGGAAATAGCAGGGCAGGAAGCACATGCACCGCTGTACAGGATTAGTGTGATAACTGGGCCCGCGTTTTAACCCTGTTGTGTTCTTTCAGTTATTCTTAAAGTTAATTGCTTTCCTATTATTAAGAAATTATTGTTAAGATTCAGGAAGAAATTGAATAATAATTGTTGATACGCGTGGTTTCTAATTTTTATTTTTTGTTGAGAATTATTTGATATGTTAGAAGTCTTTTTGTTTGTTAAAACGAAATTCAGAGATAGAAACTTGAGGACTGTGAGAGTTGAGCAACATTAGGGACAGAATATTGCTAGAAGGACACTTCTGAACTGTTATTATTTCTTTAATAAGATACGTAACAGTAAGATGAATAAACGTGCTCTTTATAAATTGCGGATATACACGTATAAAAATTCCTATTTTTGTGAACATACCTAAAAAAGGTGGAACATAAATGGTGATTCATGTTGTGTATTAAATATTATAACGACTATTCTGCTTTGGATGTTTTCTATATTTCTGCGTATTATGTGCATTTTTGCGTCCAAATTTTTCATAAGTTATGATTGTATCTTTTTTTTTTTTTAATAAAATCCACAGAATTCTTTGTCAGTGAGGAATATCTTGTTTTATGTTTTATATATTTCGCGAGTTATTTATGTCCGTGTTTAAATATTTCCTGTTACAGACATGAATGTAAATATTTGGTAACGTATGCAGTATACATATAGGTTCATTTCTGTTTCCTAGTTCGATGAATAACTTAAAATCTAGAAGTATAATTAAATATAATTGTATTAAATGTAAGTGCCGCACTTCTATAAAACAAAAGTATGAAACATTAAACACAATTCTAACAAGTAACAATAGGATGACTTATAAAAATAATATCTAATTCCCGATAATCAAAATCTTTTATGGTACTTCGTTTTTATATTTAAAGAAACGTGACCCATCTTGATTTTTAGCATCACCCTGTATATTTGATGTTGATTACTTCGATTCGTACCAGTTAAACTGATAATGAAAGTTTCTCTAAATGCAATAGTTTTTTTCCTTATTAAATGTCATTACTTTTTTATTCCTATACATGCACGTACCACTTTGCTATGAAATGTCAAACTTTGTTATCTTAGTAGATATATGTACATCAATTTTGTAAGAAAAACATAGGGGTATTTGAAAGTATGTGCAATGAATCTGTATATCAGGTCGAGAACAAATCTTTCACGTATTGTTGTAGTTTTATAGTTATAAAATAACGTGTAAAATGCAAAGCGAAATCATATCGATTATTTATTATACAAAATGAAAGAAAGTATTCTTTAGTTCTTACTTTGTAGTTAATGGTACACATAAATTTTCTTTTATCAATTTCTTTTAGAGATCTACTACCTTCTACAATGACTGTATATCATTCTATAGAATTATTATTACTGCTACAAATACCGCATTGCGTTATAAAGTTTTTAGTATTCGAAATAAACCTTTACAGTCTTTTCTACTTCGCTAAATGTTATTTCTTACCAAGAGGTAAGCAAAGAGTTTCCTAAATTAATGTAGCAAATCAATAGTTATGCATTCTAGTAATTAATAATTACAAATTTTTTCTATTGCATGTAATCATCATTTAGAATAGATTATAAAAGAATTTCATTTTTTAATTTAATTTAACTAAACCTTTAAGTCTGAATGGATACGTAAATGGCATTCAAAGTTATATATCTGTACAATTTACTTGAATCCTCTAAATATAATTTATAACCGAAAGATCATAAAATAGTTTTATTATCACAGATTATTTAACAATTAAATTCTTACAAAATACAGCATAATTCGTGACTCAGTACTCGCAAACAATAGTGCGTATAATTAATGTCTACATTTATCTAACAAATATAATTGAAAACTAATTAATACAGGCTAAAAGTCTCTCGATAGAACACCTTGAGGGAATATGAAATTAATCGAAAAGAATTTCTCTGGGAATAAAAATCATAAAGGAACATGATCCGATCTGCAACGCGATAGCTTTCTCCAATATTCTCCTTTTCTCAGTCTCGGCGATTTACGTCCGTTCTTAATCATCTTGATAAAGTATCCCAATTTGTTTAAGTATCGATGACTGAAATAAATATCCTGATTCCTTCCCGTTTCCGGAGCAAAATCGAATGCGACCATAGAATTGTGCTTGCGGAAAAATTGCCTCTCCTTGTTCAGCAATTGTTGCCTTTGCAAATCTCAACCCTTTTCAGTCATACAAACAAAATGAAACTGCCTTACACTGCAGTTTATAAATATTTGAATACTTAGTCGACTTACAGTAACCATATTTAAATTTAACGAAAGTTTTATAAATGAATGACTAGAGCATGGATTTTCGTGACTAAAGATAAAGATCAGAAAATGAACGAAAAGATACTTATCTTATGTTTTCCTCCTATGATCCTTCATTTAGAAATGAAAGAACCTGAGGCACAAGCTTGTTAAATAATAAAATAGTTTAAAGTGTGACGATCATAAACAATAGTTTTATTATTAATTATTATATTAACTTTTTGATTTGGGCAATTTAATAGCTCAATTACACGTAAGTATGGTGGCTAAAAAGAACAAAATCAGTACAGTTCGATCTATCTATAATTTTATAATGAAAATATATTGTGTCAAAAATAAGCAAGTGTCTGGATACTTTTGAACGATCGTGTATATCGATGTGTTTATCAAGCGGAGTGCAAGTGGCTGATTTATTGTATCGTCCGAAAATAATCAGTCGTTGCAAAAAGAGTCACGTAGTGGCCGAAGGAAATGGTTTGAAGGTACGCAACAAACGAGCTGCCTGAATATGGATGGATTCAGACTTCCTTTCGGTAAGACGCCTTAATTGTACGAAGATTTAAAAATAGCATCGTTCTTCCGTCACTTAAGGACGCTAATTTGTTTTTCTAAATAACTTTTGTATCAATGACGACCGCTTAGTCAACAATTTATTATTTATTGTTCACTGTCCTTCGGTAAATATCTACGAAAGCAAATATCTCGTTTGAAGTTTCTGCAACTACGAGGCAACTTTAAGGAATAAATTTTATGTAAGAGGAAAGCTAGCTACACTATCTCTGTTAGCATGCATGGGTCGTGTCGTCTTGATTAATTCCTTTGAAGAGATTCTACAAGGTAATTGCGATCTTTAGAGGTATTAAATCGATCGATTGAAAGTTAGGAAATCATTTAATTAAAAAATTAAAAGTCCCTTGGACATAGTATTAGAAAATCGTTTGATTAAAAAGGCAGACAACCATTTGATCGCAAAATTAGAAAATCCCCCCATTAAAACTTAGAAAATCGTTTGTATATAATTACAAAGTAATTATTGTAACGAGGGCTGATAGAATTAAAATATACGATAAAAGTTGTACTTGTGCATAACTAAGCGTTTAATTGATATTTGATAATTAAACATTGACCACTCGTTCTATTTGAAAAATTTGCGTGTCCATTTGACATGTTAAATCTCACGAGGTCTCATTAGTGTGAAGACGATATTAATTTTCGTGACTAAAGTAATTATGTCGGAAACAGCATTGATTATTCTACGGGGAACTAGAAATTGGCTTGATTGCGCGAATCAATTTCTTGTGAATATGTAGAATGAACAACATTTTGTACATTTAACGATATACACATGTGTATTAAGTGATCGTTCTGTGAAATGTAGTAATGAATTTTTAATATTAAGCGTACCAATTGTAGTTCATTTTATAAGTACTTTGTGCATATCAAATTAATCACTTGTAGAAAAGAACAGACACGAATTAAACTAATGAGTTCATATATCACATAATGAGATCTAATAAATAAAATTGTGTATTTTATTTGATTTTGTAACTTATCAATGTGTGGAAAGAATAGAATTATAGATATGATCAATATTAAATATTAGGCGCAGAAAAGGTTCTGCCTGTACTTTTAATTTTGCAGTCAAACAGAGTGAGATTCTTTAAAACTTTTTAACATATCTGTGTACGGCTGACGTTAAATTTTTAAAATATAAGTCAAAAAAAGATTAAGAAAACAATGACAGTAAATGTGCTTGTTCAAATTTTTGTTTTATTAATAAAAATTGATTTGAAATTGTTGAAATATTATTTTCTTTTATCTTTAATGTAAATAGTCGGTTAAAAGTTTATTCTTGTCCTTATTGTAACTATAATCTTTTAATATTTTCTCATATTTATTTGTCATCCGATATCAGTAAAGATATAGTCGATAAAGTGCAATACACATAAAAAGTAATAGTCTGTGAAAATGATATCAGAGGAAGGAAAGGAAGTTTAAAAATGAGCCACGTGTCAATGTTTTTAAAAGTTCGACGTGAAAGAGCAACAATAAAGAATTAATCAATACATGTAACGAATGGAAAAAGTTATCAACTTAAATGAAAAATATTTGAATGATTGAAATTTTAAAAGTCTTAAAAGTGAAGATACATTGTATTCATAAAAGTATAGAACTCTTTCTTACACCTAATAAATTCAATATCTCTATGTTTATAAATGAGTTTCATTTAAATAATGTCCAACAGCATTGTTCAAAGAAACTAACGAAGAAAATTTTATTAATTTTAGGATAAGAAATATACGTGTCCCGCAACTTGATTCATGGTAAATTAAGTACAGCGAATATAAAGTCGTTACTTATAAATGACGTAACGAGTTCCATAGTACAGAGTTCGCTCTTTGTTTTTCGTGACGTGGAAACAATAGGAACTATGAAGGGTGAAATATTCCCCGGAGCATAATAAAAACAGCTAAACGTTTTATCCTTTTATATTGTCTTTTCTCACCGTTCTTGAGCCATTTTTATCGGAAATCAATCATCTGGTGGCACAAAAATCTGCGTGAAAAAAAAAAAATTTTTTTCAACGTTCTTTATCGACACGTTGAACCGTGAAAGATCATTTGTCTGAGAAACTAATATATCACTTTGACATTTTTATTTTATAACATATTACATTTTGATAAAAAGTTTTCTATATTTTTTAGAACATTAAAATTTCCTATGGTATTACATTTTGAAATTCTAAATGTAAATGAAATTTACAATAACGTTTTCACTGACTCTCTTCACACTACGTAGCTTTCGTTATAACGTTATATTACGTAATACAATCTTTCTAAAATAAAATTTCTAAGACTGGTATAAAATGATTCTCTAAGAAAAAGAAAAATGTGAAAGAAAGTAATATGGAAAGTAATATAACCAGGATGGAAAAAGTTTGTTCAGGAAGAATGCTAATAATGACAAAGCCATCAAATTCTCGTTACAGTTAGAATACGGCGAGGATGTGTGGCTTCAGCTCCTGGAAAGAGCTGATTGTAAACATATGGTTTTCAACACGCGACAAACGTATCCCGACGAGCTTATGACCAATTTAGCTGCTGCATTAGCCGAATGCAATGGCGAATCCGTGGAGGATGTAATGCAATTCTTTGGGAAGTGTTTCGTTAGATTTTTTAGCAACTTAGGGTAAGTGAATTTTCTGATGTTTTATGAGTCATGTACAATCTAAAGATACCAAGTGTGGGATAAAAAGTTCCTTTAGAGTAAAGAAATATATTGCTTGTTTAATTCGTGTGAAACAATTCTACATTGCTCTAATGATAAATGTAAAAATATCAATAGCATGTATGATTGATAATTGAAATCTAGAAAAACGTAATATGTAGATAAAATGTGTGAAAATGCTTGTTTTATTGTTTGTCTAGTTTGTACTAAACAATTTTATGTTACTCCAAAGAAAGACATAAAGAAAAAAAATAATGTATAGGTTAAAAATGAAGGAAATATAATATGTGGATAGAAAAAGAAATTCTTAGAAACATATTTGGTGTGTTGTAAAATTGGAGGTATGGAAGGTAATTGTGACGTTTAAATATCAACAAAGTCGAAGTCATTTACGGTCGCACAAGTTGAAACACATGCCTGATTGAATAGAGCTCGTACCACGATATTGAATTTAGGTTCTGGCTAATTAAACGAACCAATTACTATTATACATAGAGAACTACGTGATGTAGAATTAATTATTACCTGTGGGAACGAGCATAAGATCAATTAAAAGCTTCGATTAATATTTTGTTGCATTTGAGTCGATACTCCAGTTGGCATCATTAGCAAACCACTCCTCGGGCAATCAAAAGGCGTATTTACCACTACCTGCATTAAATGTTTCATCTTATTTTACTGTGCTTTTTGTTCTTACTCGATGAAAATAAAGAGAACCATGTGTTGCAATAGAGTTGAAAACTATTTGCTAGATTGTCTCTATAATATACTTGTTCTTGTTATAGTTTATGCAACCAGAATCATGTGGTATACTGTTTTATCAATTTTCAATGTCTCAAGAGGGAGAATTATTTGAATATGGAACATAGAACGTTATTTATGTCGATTGTAAATTTGAAATGCTAGATGATTGTAACTCATAAATCTTTTTTTAACCATCCGAATAATCAATCAAGCTTTAAAATAATTACTAAAGAATATTGGTATAGAAAGTTTTAAAGAAATATACTGTAACAAGAAATTCATTTTAATTCATTCGAAATATATTTATTTTTTTCTTTTTTTTTTTAGTGGAACTAAACGAATTTTATTTTGATGTGAATTTCTGATAATGCAGGGGTTGATAAAACATTTCTTTCGAATTGTATAAGAATCCTTGTTTCGTGTCACTGCCGTTTCCATTCTTCCAAATATTCAAAAAGTAAAATTGGGATTCTTCTGGATTAAAATTCAATAGTAATTATTATCTTTGTCACAGATATGCCTGCATGATAAAAGCCACTGGTCGTTATTTTTGTGACTTTCTACAAAACGTTGACAATATTCACATGCAAATGAGATTCACGTATCCACGTATGAAAAGTCCTTCGATGTACACTACACACGTCGACCCACAGGGTGTGGTGTTAGTTTATCGAAGCACCAGGAAAGGATTTACGCACTATCTTATGGGTAAAATAACACAACTTTTTAAGATAAGTCTTTTACTCTTTACGAGTGCTTCTACTTTAACTTTCGCTTATAATATATTATATATATATATATATTAATAATATATATATTAATAATAATAATAATAATATATATATGTATGTATATATATGTATATATACACATAATAAAATCTAAAGGATGCAAGAAATTATTTTTCACAAGATAAAATCGATATAAATTTAGTTACAAAATATACAACAAAGGTTCACTTTCATATTTTTCCTTAGGTCAGTTATTTCAAATAGCGAAAGAGCTTTACGAAACAGATTTAGTCATACGAGTATTAGGAAGTTCAAACAATATCCCTGGATCCAGAAGTGTAATGGTTAAATTTAGAATTGATTTCGACAATCGTGAATACGTGAGTAATTACATAGAAATATTTCAATCCATGATATACGTATAAGTTATAGTTTAATAATTAACCCCTCGTCGGCAATACTAAGCCGGTCGGCATTATGGGCCTTCCAATCCCTGACCTAATTTCTTACTGTTTTGAACTTTAAAAATATCTTAAAAAATTCTCAGATACTTATCATAGTCTTTAATTTACCATACAAGTGATACTTCAGCCAAATGTTTAAATCTTTTTCCAATAAAAATAAAAATTTGACACAAAGTTGTGAAAAAATGGGAAATTGTTTGAAAGTACACAATTTCGTAATAAACAAATATTTTAAGAACCTATTATAGAATTTTACCGATAAGACTATGATCTTTCGAAAAAATATCAAGAAATTTCTCAACCCTTAGAAAAGTATAATCATTTTAAGATCTATATTTGCGGGATTTTTGAGTGGATTATTTATTATTGAAAAATAACACGAGACACGCGTTGAGAAAGAAAGACTGTGTATCTCATACTTATTAAAGTATAAGGAACATAAAAGCCAGATGAGACACTGACCGTTAAGAGGTTAGTATATTGTATATGGAAATGAAAAAAAAAATTACGCGACATTAAAATGACGTGGGCGGCAATATGAGTCGTTGAAGGTATGGTGCTCATATTACCCTCGTAGTATTTAGAACTAAATCGGGGCTACTGAAGCAAACAGTATTTACTCAGTCAGAGTCCTGTAGATGTAAGTTTTTTTATCTGACACCTTCGTTTGGGAGAAATTAAACAATAAAAATTTCGTCTGGACCTTAACGACCTATATTGCTGGCGGGGAGTTAAAATGAAAATTTTGTATCGTTTACTAACTATCTGTTCTAATAAAAAGGAATTATTTTTAATCAATATAAAACCTCTATATAAAATGTAAATTTAAAAAACTATTAAGATTTTAGCTTAGAACATTGGAATAAATTATTCTAGCTCTTACAATGTTCATCGCCATACTCGATATAAAATTTCCATGCTTTTTCATAAAATAAAATTATTTTTTATTTTCTTTGTATTTACATATATATCTCCACTTAAATTTTAAAATTATTCATGTTCACGTTCTTAGATCGCAAAGAACAACAGTATGAAAACTCCACTTGGCCGTGAATTAGCACCGGTGTCAATATCGTTCCTTTTACGTCTTTTCCCATTTGGAGTGGTAATCAACAAAGACATGAAGATATTGGGGGCCGGTGATAAACTCCTGCAAGCATGGGGTGGCAGTTCGTCCATTTTGAATAAACACGTCACGGATGTTTTTAAATTCCGTAGGCCTAGAGGGATATCTTTCACGTGGGGAAATGTAAGGGAGCTTTTTATGACAAATAAAGCAGAAAGTGTCTAATTTTCTTGAAGTTAAGGGATAAGGATATTGCATTATATAACTATATCTCATATCCATGTAAAATGTCTTTTCGTATAAGGGTCTTTCATATTGAGCTGATATAACTTTCTATTTCGAAAAGTTACACGTTTGGAAAATAATTCTCAAACTTATAATTATATTTCTAAACTTATATTTATTTTAATTACTATTATACTACATTGTTTTACAAATTAATGATTTTGTCAAACGAAATGGGACATTAAATTAAATTACATTTTTACATACTTTATAAAGCATAGTTCTTCCAAGTAACACTAAAAACACGTAGGAGTAATATTTAATGGGTGAAGAAAATTTCTGCTTAAGTTTCACTATGAATTTACCTAAACATCATAAAGTTTTCATTAATATTGTAATCTTCTACTTTAAATTCTCAATATATATAAAAATTCATACGTAAAATTTAAAGTAGAAATTCTCAATATCATCGCCATTACTCCGTGTACTAACTAATAAATTAATCAACAAGGAACCTTGATTACGTATTTTATCAGTTTTATAAAAGTCTACCTACTTTCCAAGAAAATAATATTTCATTACTATCTTCTTAAGAAAAGCTCGTCTTAGTTACTCTCTCGCAACATAACCATCGTAATTAATTCCTCCTTAATAAGTTCATTAACAATTTATTCCTTAATTGGCATCCATACTTATCAAAATCTTCGACAAAGTGATAACTTACCTGCATGTGAACAGGTGATGTACTTGCATTCTGTGATGTTCGAATTGGAGCTGATCAGATTAAACGATAACGATACTTCATCTAACTCGGACAATACCCCAAGCACCAGCTCGGGATTGGATAGGCGAGGCAGTCAAGGAGCCAGGAGCATACTATTGAAAGGTCAAATGAGATATATCGAGGATCTTAAAGCAATTATTTTCTTATGTAGTCCCCTGTAAGTTGACGAACATATGTATATATGAGCCTCTCAGAAGCTAAATTGGTCAACTTGATGCAATCTATCTCGATTTTATTGATTTTATTGGTTATGACTATGTGATTGATATTCAACTTTTACAAAGATAGTGACCTACGCTATCGCCCAAAAGTTTAAAATGGATTATTTATGGTGAGAAGAAAATTGGATTTTTTAATGGAAAAGTATGGATGGATATTGGTTAGTACGTAATTATATAAAGAGTGAAAAGATTCTATTAAAATTACTAGCTCATATTTTTCTTTGTATTTTTTGACAATTTAATTTTTGATATAATACTCTTAATTTCTTATCTTTATATTTGATCCTATATCTAATAATAAAAAATTCTAAATGAATTTAAAATAAGATAATTCGAAAACTAATTTTAGATAATAATGACATATCATTTTTCTATTATATGAGTTTTTAATATTCCATGTATTATAGTTGATCAATACGGCTTCTGAGTTGCTCATCTCAAAATATCAAAGAACGAAGCCGGTAAGAATATAAGACAATCAAAATATCTTCGACAGAATTAACAGTTTAGACGAATTGCTTAACATGGGCCTGTACCTGAACGACCTAAATCCTCATGGCTTGAGTCGTGAGTTAGTACTCGCCGGATGGCAACATTGCGGAAGGTACAATATTATTTTTTAACTACGGGTAAGATTGACTGAACTATAATTCCACTCGTTTCAATTAGATACATTGTCATCGACAAAATACATATATGTTTCGATGCGTTATGTCAGATTAGAGATGATGTTTGAGAGGGCTGAGCAGAGATCAACCGAATTGGAAAACAGCTACGCGTTGCTGGATCGCTGGAAGAATAAGAGCGACGAGCTTTTGTATTCCATGATCCCACAGACGGTTGCTGATCGATTGCGTGCTGGAGCTTGTCCTTTAAGCACTTGCGAGGTATTTGAAGATCTTGTAAAGTAATATTTTGAGTGCTTAACGTTTTCAAGATCTCGTAAAATATTATTGTAATGTGTCTATGAAATATTATTGTAATATATTTTATCATTCTTTGTAGCAAAGTGTATAAATATGCATATATTGGATTTTGTCACGATTGTCGCTCGCATAACGGACACTGTATAAATATTGGACGTTATCTCTGCGAAATATTACCGTACCGTAATCAGTTTTATTCGAAATATTATGGTAATTGATCATGTTAAACTTTAACCTTTACGCTGCCATATTTTACTGTAGTCGTCAGTCCATAATTCATGAAGGGATATGATTTTGATCCTCGAGCTATTAGAATATATTTTCTTCCATTGTGACGATGTTGACGACGGTATAG
This sequence comes from Bombus vosnesenskii, assembly GCF_011952255.1. NCBI lineage: Eukaryota > Metazoa > Arthropoda > Insecta > Hymenoptera > Apidae > Bombus > Bombus vosnesenskii. The sequence goes on from NW_022882923.1 coordinate 3,417,012, forward strand.
CTGCTGACAACGTGAAAGATATAAAAAAGAGCGAAGGTTACAGAACTTCCTTTTTATTCTAAAATTGAGATTTTTCGAATTAGAGCAATTAATTATGCAGTGTAAGGGTTAAGCTATGAGAGTAGAAATTTCGAATAGATGAAATGACAGAGTAGAATTTATTTAAAATAGAAAGCTATTATATGCACATATTTAATTACTTTAAATATAAAAAATTTGTAATACAGAAAAAATTAATTGTTACAAAGCAAGGAGTCAAAATCTCCGATGTCCGATAGATTAGTGTTTCAATATTCTTTTCCTTTTATAGTCATTCGAGTCTATTTCCGTCTTATTCTGCGAGCTTTGCGACTTCGATTATTCAACGATCGAAGGTGCAATGGACATTGTCTCATCGATGAACGCTGTTTTTTCTTGTTTCGACTCGCTGATGGATGAATTTAACGTATACAAAGTGAGTTTCATATGTAATTTAAGCACTCCACTGCATTATTGTCAGAATAAAAATAAAATAAAAATACACGCGAGAACAGAATGCACCGATAGTTTTATAGACGTTTCAACGCAAGATATTTTACCTTCATGACTTTCAACAGGTAGAAACAGTCGGCCGGGTCTATATGGCAGCCAGTGGTGCGCCGGATAGAACGGAAAATCACGCGCAAAATATCGCAGACGTTTCGCTGCAGCTGCTGAAACACGTCCGATCCCTTAAGTTACCCTCTGGTGTCGATATTCAAATTCGTATAGGTAACTTAACACGAGATTTGTTTCCAATATATTTCAATTTTTATAATTCAATTCTTTTTTATTTTTCTCTCTTTCTCTTTTCTTTTTTACCAGATAATAAAAGTTATATAGACAATTTAGCCCGAGATTCATTTGAAATAAATCTTTTATGTTTCGTTTTCTTTTTACTGTCTTATCCTCTTTTCTTTTCTTTTTTTTTCTGTTGCCATTAAAAGTAGACTTAGTTTTTATGACAGATAGTCTGGTTTTCTTTCATATTTTCGAGCAATTGAGCGAGAACGAACATAATATAATACAAGTGTGTTCTACTTTCCTAGGAATCCATTCTGGACCAGCTGTAGCAGGTGTAGTTGGCATCAAAGTACCTAGATATTGCTTTTTCGGTGACACTGTGAATACTGCTTCTAGGATGCAAACGACTAGTCTGGTAAGTTCATTTATTTATGGTCAATTCCACCGCGAAAGGATTGAATGAGTAGAACGAGGCAGAATAAATTTAAATAGACGAGTGAATCTTTTTTATACGAAGGGATTGAACGCGGTAGAAACATTGAATTTATGTGCTACTATTACAAAAATTGAATTACTTGAATTAATATAATTTTATACATTTTAAAATATGTTATGTTTTACCTCGCTAGTAAATACAGCCGTAGAAACTCCATAATATTATTTCTAACAATTTACAAACAAGTTAATCACAATTAAATTTCGAGACATATATAGCCATTTCGAACTTACAACTTATCCAGATTTAGTACTCTCAATTAATAATTCAACACATACTATTTTAGACCCTATTCTACATTGCGTTTTGTTCTGTCATAATTTAAAAGAAATAAAAATTCTTATCCTTTCATTGCCTATGTTTACGACACAATCGATTTTCATGTTCGACCAATTCAAATTTATCAGTGTACACAGTGGTTTAAACATTTTCACGATTCAGCCTGGAAAGGTGCAGATCTCATCGGATGTGAAAGCGTTATTACCACCGGATCGGTATTACGTTGAATCACGCGGATTGGTTTGGGTCAAGGTTCGTATCGCAGCAAGTTTAATTTAGGGATTCCCGCACACCGTGTTGTATAATTCGTTGATTTACTGTTCCGTGCAGGGTAAAGGTAACATGGAAACTTATTGGTTATCCGACAAAGTAGACACGGACGGTAAATCGACTGAGCAACAAGCTACTAAGCCGGAAGGACTTCTAGTCACTGATATTTAAAACGTGGTCAAATAGCGAGTTAGATAATTCTAATTATTTACTAATTATACTTCTTTTTATGGTTCAATGATTGGATCCCTCTTAGTTAAAGTATCCATTCTATCATACAAAAACTGAGGGAAAATAAAGTTTGATTACTTTCTTTGTGTCATAAATATTTTTTTCCTTTTTTATTCATTCTAAAATATTCAATTCAAAACATTTAATTCATAACACCCTCTGTAGAGTAATTTCACTTGAAAGATGAAGAAACAAAAGGCATTTATTTCAAATATATTAAATATATGAAATATTTTGACAAAATGAAAAAATACTGCATAGGATATTCTGACTAAAGAGGACCGTGTTAGAAACAATCAGAATCACTTTATTAATGTGCAATCACGTGTGCAATCGACATACTGATTAGATTGTTTTAGTTTTATAGTGATGTATAGAGATATGATAGTTCGTGAATAATCGTGGCATATGCGTTTACTCAAATATTTTTTAGGTGTTACTCGTTCATAGATTTCAATGTTATTTAATGTAAATGTTTTATACAATGATTCGTCGAATGATGAAAAAGATACGGAATTTAGTTACAAAAGGATAGTAAACGAACTTTTAGTTATTTCCTCCCTTTTTTCCTTTCTTATTTTCCTCGCTACCTCCGATATATTATAGGCTTAAGAGACTGTTTGCTGAGCTAAGCTTCCTCAATTGCTCTTTATATCCTTCCTCCCGCAACATTTTCTTTTCTTTTTATTTTCTTCGTTTCCACATCAATTCTTTCACACCTATATCTGTAGTACCTTGTTTTTACTATTATTACCTTTTAGCTTCAATATCTTAAAAACTGATAACATTTTTAGTACATATTTAAAACAGTGTTCGTTATACAGAAAAGATGCACACATGGGTGTTAGACCTTAAATGCATGGTTTGTGTTAAATATAATAAAACATTTGGAGATTATTAACTTATGTCTCAGAATATCACAGAAAAATCATTTTAAAGAATTATCTGGGGAAAAAGAAATTATGTGTTGCTATACAGGATAATATTTCATTAAGCAATCGCAAACAATCGGGATTAAAATTTCAATAATTTTATTTAATATTAACAATATAAAAAGTTCGTTTGTAACGCAAATATAAATAAACTACAACGATAAAATTACAATCAAGTTAAAAGTTGAGTATCATCGAACATTTTACGTATAGATTGTTATAAATATTTAAATTACCTAAAATGTGGAAAATATTACGAATTTAATGTAATAAAATCGATCGATCAATCGTTTAAATAATCGAATTTATATTAAATGAAGAACAATCGACGTTTCACTGTATAACGAGTAACGCAAACGACACGATAGGCGTTTGATTTCTTCGTGACACGACAAATCATGCTGCGATTGGGTAGCAGGTACGTGAGTTTTCACCGAAATTCCACGTTGAAAAAAAAACAGAGAAAGTTCAGGTGACTTTCTTTCTCGTGCGTTCGATGTTATGTACGAGTCGGACGCTCGATACGTGCCTTAATTTTCAATTGTCTCGCCTGCATCGACGTAGAATAACGGATCGCGAAGCTAGCTATTATTTTTAACTTCTCGTAAACTCCATGAAACTAATTTTATCCCTCTATAATCTTCTATCTTTCTTTACAGTTGAGAATAAAGTTAAGAATTACGTATGATTACATACTTTCTTTTCTTTTCATCCCACAGTCACTAATAATTAATTCATTTGGCTTCGGCTTAGCTATGAAAATATATTGAAATTTCGTTATTTACTAATTTTGATCATTTTCTCATATTCCATAATGTAAAGTTTCGATATAACTTTAGTTCTAAGATGTAAAATCTTAAATTTCTTTATCAAAGCAAAAAATTAACAATAGCTATTGATAGATTACTTGGTAATAAGAGGATACAATAAATATGAAAAATAATATTTAAAAAACACAGATACGTAATTTTGACATTATAGAGGGTTAATCTATATATGTATAGTTGATAAATAAATTTAGTACTGAATGAAAGACCACCAAGATTAAATATGCTGAGCTTGTAGTCATATTGTTTCATGGTCGACTATAAAAATTCGTTAAAATCCTAAATTCCTGGAAGAAATATTCCACGAGGACGAATTCTAGTCTTTTGAAAAATACACTCGTAGAATCGTGCGAGTATTAAGTTTTCAGTCGGCCAGGACGATGAATAGAAAAATAATCGAAACGTGAGTCAAGATTCTTGTACACGTATCGTGACCTTTCGTTTCGATTCATCGTTTAAATTAACAATAACACCCGTCCTCGGTGTTATTCGCTATCCACGAGAGGTAACGATTCACCCTGCTGTAAACGCCGGGATAGCCAGGCTTCGCGCATCCTTCGCCCCAGGATACCACTCCTGCGAATTTAGATGTGTAAATTCGTTTAGCTATAAAACAGACAATGGACGAGATACAAAGTGGATCCTTATTTAATCTGAATTCCGGAAGTATATCGAGAAGTAAGAATTTGTTTTACATTACGATCATATGATTGTAAATCAACACATTTCTCACTGATAATTTTATTGTGATTTTACTCTTGTGATTGAGATTAATAATTGGTAATTTTACTAAGAAAGATGCAATCTTCTGCAATTGCCATTGGGACAAGAATTTGGAAAGTTGGTGTTTATTAATTAAATATTTTTAATTGAAATAAATATATGTAAGAGATTTCCTTTCTCCAGAGTCACTAGCAATTAATCTGTTTGTATATAATACTCAGTTATAGGAATGTGGAAAAATATTTTTATTTACTAATATTAATCGTTTTCTTATTTTCCAATTTATTGTCACTATAGCTGTTATTGTGATTATAATTCGAAATCTCTTTGTTTTTCCAGAAACATATTGATCTTTCATTGACATGTAATACGCAACTTTATGACTCACTCTGTATCTCTTCCACCGAATTTCTATTCTTTATCAAACGATAGAACATGAATCTTACCAACTACTTGATAACTGTTGTCATTAAAAACATGTAAGGGGCCACCACTGTCTCCCTAATAAAAAAAGAAGGAATCAAACATTATAATTTTAAACAACATATATTTCTCTTTAATATTAAGTGACGAACGTGTACACAAAAGTTTGATGTATGTATATGTGTCAATGTATATGTGTAAATGCAAATGTATAAAAACGTAATAATTTTATTCGTACGTGTTGTAAATCGAAAAGATGTTAGAAGCAACAACGAAAGGAATTTTTCTTTTATTACCTGACACGAATCCTTGCTTCCCTCTTGATAACCTGCGCACAGCATATTGTCTGTGATCTTCCGCGCCGGATATTTAGTTGCGCGACACTCGGCATTCGTGAGAATCGGAACCGTCACTTCCTGCAGAGTTTGCGATATCGAGCCAGCCTCTTCTAATGCGCCCCAACCGGTTACTGTTCCATTTAATCCAGCAAAAGTTTTAGCTGAAAATGGAGTTTATATGTGCTTCTTTCAATACACTAGAACTTTTTATTTTCGTTTCTTTTTTTAATATTCGTAGGTGCATTAAGGGCAGGCACAATACTATATTTTTAGCAATAGTACGGAAGTTAGTATTGTACTCTCTATTGGTTTAATTTTTTACTTTTAATCTCTAATAATCTAACCTTTTACTTCTATTGCGATTACAAAAGATATATATAACAATTTGATAACAAGTGGAATGCTCCCCAAATATCGTATATCAAAATAATCCAATATCCAACAAAGATAAGAAAAAGATATGAATATACATTGCATATGAATACATTGCGAGTAATTCATCTCAAATTCTACTAGATTAATATTAATTCAAATTCAAATAAATATTTCTGAATTTTTTTTTTTTTTGAAATTTTTCTTCATAAAAACGATGCTCGCAAAGGAGCGGGCAGAGCAAGAGAGGGTGAGTACTTCTCATCCTTGTACGGCCCTGCGTCGAAGGATGATTTTGCGTCGCCCTAGGTGATCATAGTAATCGTCATGCCGAGGAGGTTCTGGGTCCTCGTGCATGCACGACGGTCCAGGGGATGGTGTTAAGAAGTGTGGTCTCTCTCAACGCCCAAATTAAGCTTAAGGAATGGCTCCCTCAGAATGGGAGAAGACGCAGGAGTGCTCCCGCAGCAATTCGTAAGAGGTCCCGGGGCACTCCTGTTAAGAGTTAGGTAGGCCACCGTAGGGTTTTAGTCGGCAAGTCCGACACTACCCCGCCGCTTCCCAGAAGAACGGCGGGGTGTCTATGAGCATTTCCCCGAGTATAAAAAGAAAAGATATTTTTGAATTTGCATTGGAATGAATCATAGCAAACAAAGCAACTAGAATTTGAATTATAGTAAACGTCTTATTGTTAAATCTGCATTTTAAAGAAATATCACGTCGAATGGAAATTTATTTGTGATTTATATCATGCACAAAGCTACTATACCATTGACTATCGCAATATTTAGAACGTTACCTCGTTCTGGAAGGCAAACAGGCCTCATCTTTCCCTCGAATCGAATGGCGTCCTTCAGTTTGACGAGCGCGATGTCATTGTTATAGTTGTACGTCGAATAACCACTATGCTTGATCACTTTCTCGACTTTGAATTCTTGAATCTCTGTCTCTGTGGTAGAATTGCGATCGTGCTCTAATATCCGAATTAACATGAGTTTCGGATCGAACCTGTTTCAATTATTTATGGATTGAATTCATGTTACGATAGATCAAGATATCAATGGAATAATTGATCGATTAAATAGTGTCACACGTGTGCTGTCATTGTTACATATATTACACCACATGTAATGAAAAATTGCTACTCTTTATTTTGTTATTTTTAGAAAAATCGTTTAAAATTAAGAGAAACGAAAATGTCACAAATTTCTACATCAAATTGGAGAATAATCTCAAAACAACGTAGCGTAACAATCCTATTATAACTATTATCGTATACGATACAGCGAAATGATTCGAGTTGTTCTAATGTCACTAATGACATTGCCGATGTTGCTACATTATTACGGTATATAATTATGTACTATATAATACTGTATACATTATTATTGTGTATAATAAATTACTATATGGATACTATAATATTACGAAATCACCTGTCGACACAATGAGCAGCGGTTAATACATAACGAGAACTTATAACAGATCCGCCGCAATAGAATCGTCCTCTAAACATCATTAATGCCATCCATGGATATTGATTAACTTGGGTCTCAACACCACCTACGATCCGTTTCTGTGTGTTCGTTAAACCACATTCTAGAAAATAACATATTATTACATAAATTTAATTAATTTCATTAAGTAATGTTCTTTAAATGCAAAATAAAGGCATAAGTAAAAACAAAATAATACCAATTTTTATTCATTGGTTTATTTGAATCTAATTTATCTGAGTCTTTATTGTTGTTTTATTGAATTTATTTAACATTACTTTAGTCCTAATAAACAATATTAATGTTAATGTATCACACAGTTGTAAATGAAAAACTTATATAAATTGATCTCTATTAAATAAGTCATAAAGAGTATTTATTGTACATCTTCAAATTTTTAATATTGAACAAATAATCTTGTTTCGAGTTTAAACTCACTGCAAGGTAAACACGATTCAGTCGCTGGTCTCGGAAGTTCAGTTGTTGTCACGGGTACTGTTATGGATCCACCAGCGGATATTAAACTGGCCAGCCATTCCCAGAAATTTTTATCATCCGTAGCTGCTATATTATACTGCGTTGCATTTAAGTCAACTTCTTCAACGGGGATTGGCGAACGTAACTATAAATTTTTATATTTATGTCACCTTTTGCTGTTTGCAGGAACAATATATTGGAAACAAGAATTTGTACTTTCTGTAAATCTTAAGCGAAAAATTTATATTTATTTTAACAAGATCTCTAATATTTATTGCAAAATGCCTTTATTATTACTTATGATTAACCAATTGCATAATATACAGAATAAGATATTAATATAAATGTGTTATAATTAATGCCTTCACGCATTATGCTTTAGTATATTATTAATTAACTAAATGCGATAAATGTATTTATTTTCTATAAAACTGATCGTTCAAATTTTAGTGTATTATGTCTTTTTCACAAAACTATCCGAAAAATGTGTTTCTACCTTTAATAATTAAGGAAAGATCAATTTTTCACATGCTAAAAAGAGATGCGATCCTCAGAAGAACAAGGATTATTTTATCGAGCAACATTTATATTTTGAATATTTATGTTTAAAAATTGAAGTCGATAAATATTCAACACGTAAGCGTGTGCTTCAATCTTTGATTTCAAATTCGAACGTACGATTGTAAAAACACAGAGCATTGATCTGAACATCTTTCATTGCCGTTATGTGTCCTCAATAAAAATTCTCATTACATATGCAAAGCGGTAAGAGATTACACCCAATAAATATTATAACAAATTCTATTCTTCGCGAAAAAGAAGCCATGAAGTTAGCTCTAACGCTTCACATAAAACCAAAACTCTAATAAATCGTAAGATAAAACTTACATTTGATTCCCCAAGAGGAAAGGATGACCCTATAAGAATTTCATACTATCATTCTTCACTCGTGATTCAATTCAGCCATTCAATTTCATTACCCCTATTTTATCAAACATCAACCTTAACTTTTCCAAGGACGAGTTTACTTCAGGACGGTAAAATGTTTCTTCAGATAAGGGAAAGGCTATTCTTTATTTTTCATTTTTATGTGTTCAAAGAATACAGATATGTAATGTCGGAAAATATCTTTAAATTATGAAATGTTTCAGGATATATGGTACAATCATGCACCTGTATGTAGTTAATGTATTTTTCTACCTTCGTGTATGAATAAGAAATAAATTAAAGGAATACATGTAGTAACGTACGAAAGTTTCAATTAGTGTTTCATATATTCTACTCTTGCACGTATTAAATTAGCGATATTTAAAATAAATATAATAGAAATAAATTCTAAATTTAGAAAATATTGGAACAAAGACTTTTTACGTATCTATAATCCATATTTATGTAAAATAATCCATAACAACAGAGTGTAATGATCTGTAAACCCTACGAATAACTTACAACTTGTGACTCGCGAAATTTCACCAATAAATTAGTTTTCAATTATATATGTTTTTAATTAATTATAAGAAGTTAATTCACTCAATTAATCCAATTATTCGTGCACAGTTTGGGAAAGTGTCGAGATCTTTTGTAAACGATGTACCACGATTAATCGGTTACTTACTTTCTCGCAATTAACGGCACACGTTGCTGCGAACACAGTGATCACGCAGAATATCGTACGGATCCACATGTTCGCGTCGATCGCGGAACGAATACTATCTTGACACGGAACGAATACTATGAATTCTGTACCGCTTGGCCACTGAATAAAAGGGAGCAACCGATTGAATCGGACTCGGAATCTACACTTCCTACCAGGTCGACGTACACTTTCACACAACACTTCGACGATGCTCGCCACTTCTTTATTTATACGGAATAGTGGACTGGCGAGTAGCTGAGGTGAAAATTTAGGCTGACCGTATGTAAATTTACAGACGCAGGCAAACAACATTGCGTATGGAAACGACGCAAGTATAGATGGAATCCTGCAACGTCGATTGTACGGTTCGCCAATCTTGTTTGTCCATTCGATATTAAACAATGGTATACCGCTTATATAAACAAAATATATAGAAATTTTGTAATTTACTAAGACCTATTAACTATCTTCTTATTTTCTTATTTATTGTCAGCATAATCATCATTTACTGTTATCTTAGTACGTAATCTCCTTATTATTATTTTTTTTTTTTTTAGAAAGATATGGATTACCTAAATTTATTGAAACCTATTACTCAAATTTATGAAACACTCGCTTTATATCTGTTTCACCGAAAATTCCATTTTTTATGAAACATTAGAGCATAAATCTTATCAACTACTCGATAAACGTCGTCATTACTGATATGTAGAGGATCACCACGATCACCATAATAAAGATGAAAGAAATAAAAATAGTAAATTTAAATAGCACATTTTTCTGATAAATATTCAGTGACACACGTATAGATACATAAATGTTTGATGCACGGTCGTGTGTAAAGGTAAATGTACAATGACGTAATACTTTCATTCATATGCGTTGTAAAGCGAGATGTTAACAATAATGATGGAAGGGATTTACCTGTCATTATCTTGCGCACACTCTTGCCTTCGTTGTCGGTATCAGCGCACAGCACATCGTCTTGACGGATACTTAGTTTTACAATAGTTCTTCATGCAAATCCAAAGCATCATTTCTTACATACTATCTGAGTTGTGTTCTTTTGTTCATAATATAGCTCTACAAATGGATTTTGATATGTTTTTTTTTAATAAAATAGACATTTTTCTGTTCCTCTTTTAAAAATATTTCTAGGTACAATAAGATCGAAAGGTTCGGTACTTTTATCAGTAATAGCACATAAAGTTTAATTTTCTCTTTCATAGAATAGTGTTCAACTTTTAATAATTTCGTCCTTTTAAAGAAGAAAAAAAATATTTATAGCAATTTCATAACAAGTGAAATTTCCCTTAAAAATTGTATAGCAAATTAATTTAAACATGTCTATCAAAAAAAGGAATATAAAATTTTAACTAGACAAAATAGGTATTTTTGTATTGAAATGAATCGAATTTGAATTAGATCAAACTTCTCATTCGGATGCGTATCTTAAACAAATATCGCAAGGAATGAGAAGTTATTTCTGGATTATGCCATGCATAAAGCTATCGTACCATTGTATAATACAACATTTAGAACGTTACCTGGTTGTGGCAGACAAGCAAACCTCATGTCTGTATTGAATTTAATGGTGCCATTCAGTTTCAGGCGTGCGATGTCATTGTCATTATTGGACGGTGAATAACCCTTATGTATAATAATTTGCACCGCATTAAATTCTCGGCGCTTTATGTTTATGGAATCCCTGTCGTTCAATATTCAAATCGACGAAAGATTTAGCTCCTAGTTGTCCCAATAATTTATGGATTAAATTTATGTTACAGTAGATCAAGATATCAATGGGTATATATATATTATATATATTATATATATATTATATATATATACCATATATATATATATATATATATATATATATATATATATATAAAAATTTATATATGTCACATATATAATATATATATATAATATATATAATATATATATAATATATATATATATATAATATATATATGACAGTGAATCAAGGTATATGGGTCATAGCACCCTTATGCGGGTGAGGCATCACTTTATTGTCTGTTTTGACAACTAACATAATCAACAGCCTTGCCTCATTTACACTTATCTCCAAGACGAGATTGATACCTTGATTTCAATTTTTTCACGAGCAAGATTAAGTTCTGTATGTCAGTTTCGATTTATCGTGCGCCCATGTACATATCAGTAGTAACAATATATTTGTTAGAAAAAATAAAACCGATTAGTGTCAGGTCGTACTTACGATGAATTTATTTAATTGCATGGTGTACAAGAAAAAGTTGTGACAAATCACTATAGTTCTTATAGTATATCTTTGTATGGTAATAATGAGTATGTCCTAGGTCAGGACATGGTATAATTAAATTACTAATCTGATTTAATTCTTTTATGTTTTTACGATATGTTTAAATTGAGATGTTTATTGCTAATGATACAAATGTAACGTGAAGCACCTGTTGCATTCCAGTTTTTGTATACTTCAGCAAAATAACGTAATGAGGCAAATATCATTAAAAATAAAGATATAAAGATATCAAATAAAGCTTCAAATAAAGATATTCCCGATGCAAAGAGAATGCCACTACATAGATAGCCATCGTATTCATTAATCGCAGAACACTAACGTTTGTAACTTCTACCACTGGTAATTCATTTATAGCCTTCGTTTGTAAAGAATACTTATTTTCCATAATTAAATACATAATAATCCAATTATTAAATGAAATGAAAACATAATGTATAGTATAAAGATAAAAATCTCGAGAGAATCGTAAATTTTACGAACACTAGAATTACGTAATTCCAAGAATAGGTAGAACAAGGCATTTATTAACTGAATCTCGCGTAATTTTTTATATTGCACAACATTTTACTATAAAGAATGGTATCGTGGAAGTAATATATCAGAAGAAAGATTAATCTACCTTATATCCTGAAATCCGTCTTTTTGATAAATTGGGTAATTCTAATATTAAGTTTGTTTGTATTCTGAAGATAGATCATGTTCTTTGTCATTCTACAGAACGTGATCGAATTGATCTCCGAATCAGAGGACGAGGCAAAACCACTAAAAGAAGTCAGGAACATGAATAAAATATCGATCACTTTCCTGCATCCGAACGATCTTCTCTGTCCAATCAACACTCACCTTTGTCCGTGATTTCTACCGTAAGCCACACATTCGTCCTACAAATTACAATTGTCCTTTCGTACAAACCCATTCACTGTAAAATAAATGACTGAATTCCAATGTAGAGGTGACGGAACCTCGTTACGATACTTGTTCGATAATGAACATAACGGGACGCCAATCGACGTGGGCGGATTACGGCGAAATCAGAAAGGAACAATAATTATTGGACCCTACACGATCAATTGCCATGAGAAAATTATGGGTCGAGTCGATAAATCCGTGGAAAACATGATTTTCCCAAGTAGATATAGAATTTTCCCTTCCTACGTGCTTTATTCTTTCCTTGAAACGTGATTAGTAGATAAATATTTGTCTATGGTATATAGTAAATAGAGTTCTTTCCTTGTTACGATTTCCAAATTTTTATATTTCAATTTTGCTAATATTACAACAAACAAATAAGAGATTGTTTTAGAAATATATTTATCGTAACATTGTAGCGTTGCTACACTTTTTCCGGGACGCTGAAATTCCGTATGAAGAAAGACGATACGGTGTGTTTCCGACTAAGTCGTAAGTCGTTAAATATTTGCCTTGGCTTTACGAATCTGGGGACAAGTGCAAACGACTGTTACATTAACCCGATTTCAAACCGCAACGATAACCCACGTAACACTCTCACAATACCGCTTGGAATTTCACCTAGTCTAATCTTTACTAATTACACATCAAACGAAACTGTTTCATGGACCTACAATAATTTCTGTAGCCGTTTCAGCTTGTCTATGGACCTATCTCTATATGCCTTTTGCCGTCTGTAGCGTGCGTTGGGAAATGACGATCATTGGTGGAAACGAGACAAACGTTTACAAACATCCCTGGATTGTTCGCACGAGCAAACAAGGCGCATTCTACCGCGTTGGCAGTTTAATCATGCGGAAACACATAAGACAATACATGGAAGGATGATTATCCTCAGTCGAAATAGTTTCATAACAGAGATTCCTTAATTCGCTTTAATGCCTTTAGTCACTTTAATCAAATTAATTGAAAATAAATTTTGTTTCCACGTCATCTAATCAACTAATACTTTTACCCTTCTAAACAAAATTCAAGCTGTTTGGTTCAATTCTGAAAAAGTTATTTCGTTTTGTAAGACATTCGAATACATTCACGAGTCACTGTATATAAAGCAATTTTGTTTTTTACAAGTTCACTTGTTCCGTGGAGAGCTCTAAAGTTTCTTTATTAAGCTTTTCACGTCTTGGAAAGAAAGTTTCAGCTCTTGTTTCCTTTGATCTTGTTAATGCAGAATATAAAATGAGTGTTCTTCTGAACAGTCACTTGCTGCTGGCTTCTTCTAATATCACTATCCATGTCCCAAACCAGTCATTGTCTCATATTTTTCAGCAAAATTGTCATCTACAAATAGAATTGTTATGTTTTGAAAATTTATTTATCGTAGTTATCGTATATTGCAGCATTTAAAATATTATCTGTTTTTGGAAGACGAGTAGGCCTCATCTTGCCCTCGAATCAAATGATGTCCTTCGATTGTTATCCGATTTATAAAATTATTTTCACAATACAAAAATATTAATTAACTAGTTGAAAGAACGACAGAGTTTCATCGTGAACTGCAGTTTATTTATTCGTGGGCGATTTACTGTGTATGACTGTCTTATCAAGAGTCTAGTTAACATTCCAAGAAAAATACGATAAGATGATGTAGGACATAGGATTGTATTTCACCTGTAGCCCGTGACAGTGGGTCAAGGTATATGGGTCACAGCACCCTCATGCGGGTGAGACATCGCTTTATTGTTTGCTTCGATGACTAAAGTAATCAACAGCCTTGCCTTATTTATACTTATCGTCAAGGTCAGATTGTCACCCTGATTTCAACTTTTTCACGGACACGTTTAAGATTGGCTAATTTCGGCTTATCAAGCAACTATGTACATATTAGTAGTAATAATAAATTTTCTAGGAAAATTACGACCGGTTAGTATTGGGTCATACTCATGATGAATTTAATTGCGTGGCATATGAGATAAGGTTGTGATAGATCGCTGTAGTTCTTATCGCATATCTTTGTGTGGTAATAATGGGCATGTTCTAGGTCAGGACATGATGTAATTAAATTACTAATCTCATTTCATTTTTTTATGTTTTTACGATATATTTAAATTAAGATGTTTACTGCTAATGGTACAGTTGTTGCGTGAAGCACCTGTTACTGATACGAGGTACATATTATTTAAAATATTAGTTCCTCAAATAAAAATATTTCCGATGCAAAAAGAATACCATTGTATTGATTAATCGCAGAACGCTAACTTTTGTAGCTTCTACGAATGATAATATCTTCATCCGTAAAGAATACCTTCTTATTATGGATAATTACATAAATAGATAATACTTAAATAGAGAGATAAATGTGTTATAGCATAAGTATAAAATTCCGAGAAGAATTGTAAATTTTATGAACATTCGAGTTCTAGAATTATATAGTTCTATGGGTAGCGAAAATATTATGTAATCTTCTTCTGGAAGGAAAGATGATATGGAGAGAATATATTAGAAAAAATTAAATCTTTGTATTCTGAAATCCATCATTCCAATGAACATGGTAATTCTGATGTTGATTTTATTTTTTTTCTGACGATGATAATTTAATTTTAAAATGAATATGAACGATTCTCCACCACAGAGACTTCAATCCCACATTTCGTTCTCCATCCGCGAGTTTCTGTCACATTTTAATAATACAGTTCTTGATATATCCCAAAAGGGGATCGCACAACGAGATCTCCTAGTCTTAAAAACCATACAACAATGTTTTGCATAATGGAAGTGACGTTGGGTTAAGTGTATGGATTCCCTGGGGACTACTTCGAAGGTGACAATGTAGATTTTTACGAAGATTCAAATAAATAGCTTTCAGTAACTACTTCCACTAACTCCAATTTTTTCTCCACGTCTTGCACTTACCAGTAATCGAAGATTAGATATTTTTATCGCTCTTTTTTTTTCAATTACATTCTACTTATCTTACGAAAAAATGACCAGATTCCTTACCAAATTCTTACTAAAATTCACTTAAGCGATGCAATGTACATTCAATATTTGACAGGATATTTCATTACTGTCAAGACTGAATAAGATCATTCCTACACCTAAGCCCTATTTAAAAAAGGAAGTGCTCAGAGGACTTGGACAAAATTAATAAAAAATACAAATACCGTCGCGAAAATATGAAAATTTTTGCTACGTTTTGAATTTAAATTACATTCGGAAGGCACATCCTTTACCGATCTTCTGAACGTGATCGATTAATTTTCTGATTAAAAAACATGCTAGGGCCATTAAAAGTAACCAGGAGCATTCATAAATTATCGAACACTTTCTTGCATGCGAACGATCTTGCAGTTTTGCTTCTCTGTTTAATCAACGTTTCTCCACTTCTTGCTCCATAAACGACACAATCATCCTGTAAATTGCGCTCGTTCCTTCGTATAAGTCCATTCACTGTAAAGTACGTGTGCATCGTTGTGTGTTACCAACACCAAGTGGCAAGGGAGTGCGCAGTTTCTTACCCTGAATAATTGAATTCCAATGTCGAAATGGTGGAACCTCATTACCAGCGAAACTTGTTCGGTATTGAACGTAACGGTACGCCAATCGACATGGACGAATCGCGGCGAAATCAGCAAGAGACAATAATTATTGGACCACATGCGATCAATAGCCACGTGAAAATTACGATTCGAGTTGATAAGCCCTAGGGAAACATGCTTCCCCCAAGTAGAGTATAAGTAGTATTTTCTTTTTCTATAGTATATCTCGTTGTATTTTTAAAACGTTACACGTTTAGAAATTCTTTAAACAATATATATTACTATTAACAATTAATAGGTTAAATATTTATCCGTTTAAATATATAAAATTGGTGAAATATATATACAAAATATGCAAATTACAAAATTATTTGTTATAATACTTAATACGTGAAACAAGCTCCCATTTCTTTAGTTATTTTCACGAAAATATCAATTTGCCTAAACATCAAAAAGAAATTTTTTTAAATTCCTTCATCTATTACGTTCACACTATCCACTCGAAACAGACAGATAATCAAAGCCTATTTAGAGATAATAGCCCAAAAGCTATTATACGAAACTTAAGTGATAACCCCGTTAAAAGGCAACGAATAAACCGGCATAGTGCCTGGAATTTACATAAGATAACAAGAATGATTTTACTCGAGCAATTATGTGAATAATGTTTAGGTTCCAGTCTAACACATGTTGTATAATTAACCAAACACGACTGCAATAATTGTTTCAATGAAGTTACTACACTCTTTCCGGAATACTAAGATTCCGCGTGAAGAAAGATACGATGTGTTTCCGACTAAGTCGCAACTCGTTAAACATTTGCGTTAGCCTTACGAATCTGAAGACAAGGGCAAAAGACTGGTTACATTGACCCGGTTTCAGACCGCAACGGCAACCCACGTAATGTTCTCACAAACTTCTTAGAATCTCGCCTAGTAAAATCTTTACTACTTATGCATAGGGCAAAACTGTTTCATGGACCTACAATAATTTCTGTCGCCGCCTCAAAGTTCTACATGAACTCTGACTTCCTGTCAAAATGAATAATTTTAATGTATAATTCATGCATAATTCATTTAATAAATATAGTTTTCTAATGCAGATTCGTTTCTAGCGTTACATTTTAATTCTTACATTAACGGTTAACGTATAACGTTATTCATAAAACACCCTTCATTAAAAATGAAAATGTTGAATAACATGTAAATGTTGCGTGAATGAAAGGTTAGATAGTTTTAATATCTTTTGGATATGATGGTACACTGTTTCCTTTCACAATTGAGGAGCTGCCTGGAAAAGGAACTCGTGGAACAAGATGGTGAATTGAATGTATTAAAAATTATAGTTGTAGTTATTAGATTGAATCATAAAACGTATGTCAAAAATTAAAACGAAAGCTGCATAAAAGAATATATAGTGTAAGGTGAAAAATAAGTTTTTATTCATACATTTTACGACAGATCGTTCAAATCCTCCAAAATGCATAATATCTCTAAAATTCCTATCGTTGTAAAAATAAATTGAACTTATAAATTATTAATTATTAAATTAGTCATTTCAACTACACCAACAGTTGTTCTACCGTTAAACACAAAATTTCAGTAACACTCAATCTCTGCCTATCGATATTGCCATGAAAAACCTACAGCATGAAGATCTTCACAAACCCACGATCAATGAAAAGACCTGCTCCACTTGATAAGCGAAACCCTTCCAATTAGTGTGTCTCAACTACACATGCGTCTGACAGTGTTCGGTCGTTGGAAAACAATAGCGACGGCGGGTCGTGAAGAATTTCGTCTGACGAAAGTGACATTGATCCAGTCTACCGGATCTTCGAAAGGAAGGAAAGAAGGACGGGTACGAAAGGGTCTGAAACGTAGGAGGAGACAAAAACTGTTGCGGTGGTGGTGGTGCGGATTGACATTGGTCGTTACTCGGTCTCTCGCACACATAAATTCTACTTATTCGTTTACTCATGGGACATTGTTATTTTTGCGTGTGTATCAGTGATAAGCGAGTGTGCAGGTGAGACAACGCCGCGTACACGAATACTACGGTTGATTTAAACGCTGTCACATGCAACATCTGCCAATGCAAACGCACCACTCAAGGTTGACGATCCCCACCGACCAGCGTAGGTCGGTTTCTTCAATAGTTATAATTTACTATAAAACGGCAAAACGGCCACGGTACCTTTAGACTTTTCACGCCTGGCATAGGCACGTGCACGAGCAGTAAGTACCTTACACCGATATCGTACAGCACACGAGAGATCGAAATCCCGCCTGTGTGTGTCCGCTCGTCGACTACCAGCAAACCGAACGCACGCTGCATATGCCATTCGGGACACGCGATATGTCGAACCACGCGACAATGCAACGAACACTCGTCGTGATCCTCCTCTGGATAAGTTGCTGCAGCCATGCGTTCCCGCGAGTGGTGAGTTACGTTCTTGTATTCTGTTCTTTTTTCTTTTAATTAGTTATCCTTATCCGCGACGAAATGGATTATATATTAGTTATAATTAGTTATAACAAAGTAACCTACCTGTTCATAATGAGTTTGAAATGATTTCCTATTTGGGATTTTTGCTTTCCTCACATTAATCTTCAATCGGTGCATACTACTAACGTATTGGATCATAAGTCGATACGCTACTCTGTTGGGTCATAAGTAGGTTGAATCATAAGTAGAATGAGGACGATTATGCGTGTAGAGGAAATTTAAATATGAGAAAATATACGCTAGGTAAATATTTATATAGACCCTGGCTTTTTAATTATATTGGTAAAAATATGAAATATGAAATTGCATAAACATTTGTAGTTTAGTTCTAGGTGACCAGTTTAAATTGACCATAGATTTGAATTGGGTCATTTAAATGGTGTTCTATGTCTTACACGATAAATACGATTGATAGTCTGTCTTAAATGAAACATCAAATTAATTAGTTTCTGCTAAACACTTATAGGTCGTCTATGATGTATTTACTTTAATTGAAGTTTAATAGATTGTTTTGATGTCGTGGCATGTCAATTATGAAATCCCATAATTATTTAACTTTTGTATTTAGGTGACAAGGAACAAGGAGAAGAACCTGCCAGCATCAAACGTTCAAACACACTACAACATTACGAGCGCCGAGGTCGACGATCTATCGGCGATAGACGAGGTGTCTTACATCGATTTCAATTCAACTTCTTCGATTCCATCAAAGAGGCCGAACATCTGCAACGACTGTGGTAATTAAGAACGCTGTAATAAGAGCGATAGACTGTATGAGTGCCATGGCACGATTTATCCCACATTTTTCAAAAGGAGAAAATGCCTGCGACTACTTTCAATAAGACCATTGATGGAAATAAACAAGAAATTTCCTAAAAAAGAACAATTAAAAAACGTATAAATGTTTGATGTCAGCGACTAAATAATTAAAAAACCATCGTAATTAGTTGCAATTCACGCTAAATTCGTTTTTCAATTTTTACTTAAACACGTAGGATGATTATTATTATATAAAAATTGTGCTATAACTATTATGGATTTACTTGTATCCTGAGAATTTTATAATTTACATATATCGCAGAATTAGTTTTTAAATCACATGAAATACAACTCAGGATCAAAACAGGATCAATATCGATTACTATGAGAATTAGTCAAATGTCAATATTAAAATAGCAACAATAATAACGAATATAAATTCACATTTATTTTACATATCTTACAACTTTCATTCGATGCATGCTGTAGAATTTATTTTTATATCATATTACATCATTACATTTTATATCATATTTCTTAAATTCTCTCAACATATTAATCCAGCCAGTATCGATCAAAATCATTATAACAGTTACTGTAACATCTTCATAGATGTAAAACAATAATTACGATGAATATAACAATTGCGGAAATATTATATTAGATTAAGTAAGATACAAACATATGTATTTGGAATGGCGTAAAAAAATAAGCAACCACATTTCGCCTGTGGACCGATTTCTACGTACCTGTTGCAGTTTGTGGCGTGGGTCGGAAAACAAGGATCGTCGGTGGGAACGTGACGAGCGTTTACGAATATCCATGGATTGTTAGCCTGAGCAAACAAGGCACATTTTACTGTGCCGGTAGTTTAATCACGCGGAAACACGTACTCACAGCGGCTCACTGCTTATCTGGGTGAGTATCATCTCTCTCTCACGCGAAATATTTTATAATATGCCTGCATACATGTATTCGTTAATTCGCTTTAATTCCTTTAGTCAATTTATCAAATTAATTTAAACAAAAGAAAGAAGTTAAAGAAATTGCACGGAGTAAATCGGTTTGTTAAATTAAACAAAACTAAACGGATTGTTAAATTTTAGCAGTACGTGCTCCTGCATACGTTTTACCCACTTTGCTTTTATTTTACTTAGATGCTGAATTGAAGAACGTTGTTCACCGTGTAGTGAAAATGATGCTTGTGATAATTATCGTGAGTTTATTGGTGATATATATGGCACGGAAATGTGTGAAATTCGATAAAATTTCGTCAATTCCATTAGATCTTAAATTACATAAAGTAGATTGCTTTTCGCAAATCCATCTGTTTCTGAAAACGTGTAAAAGTTTCTTTGTCAAGCTAATACGATTTGGAAATGAAATTTTAACTTTTCCTTCCTTTTCTTGTCTATCTCGTTAATACAAAATATGAAGAAATGCTGAAAGTTCTTCGTCAGTTCTCTCTCTCTCTCTCTCTGTTTGCAGTAACGATGCTTCAAGTTCGTTACGATGATACTAATTTAACTTCGTTTGTTGAAATGATACTTTCATTTCAACTTTCATCGGTGCATTTAATTTTAAAAGTATATGTACTAAATGCTAACTGACAGCGATAAGATTAAAATGCTCTTCTTTTTTTCTAATGAAACGTCATTGGAAAATTTGTATTTTCAATGTTTCCGTAACTGTGTTAATAAATTCCAGATTCGACAGAAGAAGTATCAAACTCGTCCTGGTAGACAATGATCGGACGAAATTAGACAAAAATGCCATAATTCGCCGCATCAAGTCTGTCGTTATACATGAAAATTTTCATACATACACGTACAATAACGATATTGCTATTATCGAAATGGATCGAGCAGTGAATGTAAATGGTATCGTGCGTACTGCCTGTTTGCCTGAAGACAGTAAGTATACTTCTGTCGTTGGATTCAACAAATCATGCAATAGCCAGACGAACGATTTATATTGAATTGAAAAATATACTAAAATGAAATATAACATACAAATTAAAATAACATTTCTGTGAGTTACTGATAACTACAAGAACGTAAAATAGGAAATAGAGAATCGAACTATTTTTTCTGAATAATTCGCATTTTAATATGAAACAAGACAAATTCTGCGTAAATATTTCATAAATATAAAATTGTATTAAGCGTAAAAAAAATTGATAAGACAAAAGTTAGCTCATTACGTTAGTTTTCATTTTTAATCTCGAATATTGTCCTATTTTAGTTTTATTTACTTTTACTATTGCATGGTTCTGCTTAATAATTTTTTTATTAAATTTGTCGACTTGCGAAAACATGATTTCGCGAAAATACACGGTATCATGTACTGAATAAACGTAAGATTCGTATATCTTGTAGAAGCTATCGACTACACTGGTGCAACTGCCACGGTGATTGGTTGGGGTCGAACGGGAGAGAGCGAACCAGTGAGCAATGAATTAAGAAGAGTCAATCTCCCAATTTTATCGCAGGAAGAATGCGATCAAGCAGGTTACCAGAAGAATCGAATCAGTGAAAATATGTTTTGTGCAGGATATTTAGCGGGTGATCTCGATGCTTGCTTTGTAAGTATCCGATTAGACAAAAATCGTACCGCATGTTAAATGCTTTGCAAATTTCATAAATATGGCATATGTGTTGCATATTTCAAATAAATGTTTATATTTTTTGCAAAATAATATTATATTTATCATAATTATTGCGAAGTAATATATATAAAAAGAACATACGAAACAATATTTTATAATCTGAATTATCCTGCTACTATAACGTTATGTCATAGGGTGATAGCGGTGGTCCTCTGCATGTAAAAGGAACATTTGGACATTTAGAAATAATTGGTAATATTATTATTCATCATTTATTATAATTTCAAAATTATTTGCTACTTATCCACTATCTCTGTTGTTATTCGTATTTATATTAATCTATAATTTATAATACATTAATACACATTGTATCGCATATATAAATTATTTTTGTTGCTCAGGTATCATCTCATGGGGTCGTGGATGCGCAAGACCAAACTTCCCAGGAATTTACACAAAGTTAACAAATTACCTCGGGTGGCTTAAAGATCATTTAGATGACGAATGCGTATGCCCACCACCTCGTCGACATTAATTTCCTTCTTTAAACATAGTTACTAATATGATAAGTATATACATATTATCTTAGGGATACACATGCCTTTCGAACACTATTAATACGACGCTTTTAATCGCATTAAGACATTCAAACAGTACGGTCAGTATTAAGACGAAGTAGAAGAACATTCGGTAATTAATTTTCTTCTGACAAGTTCACGAATATTTGCATATTTGTCTGTTGCTCGCGACCTGACTGCAAATAGTTATAGAATATGTACAATCGAGCCATCGTAGCCTATTATTAATTTATTGCAATTGTTTGTTCAATTGCATGTAGCTGAGGTGATCTAGTCCAGTGTATACATATATACATGAAGAAGTTCCGATTTTCTGTGATGTCGCATTTTCTGTATGAAACAGTTGTTAAATAAAGAACATGTTTATCAATAGTTGAATATTGTTTGTGAAGCCTTCCAGTGTAAACCGTAGTACGAAGAATTTAAATTATTATACATTTAATGCTTCAAACTATTACATAAAATAAATAAAATTATAATGAAATTACAGAAGAACAAAACTGAATAATTTCGTAAACATAATATTTCTCCTGCTCTTATACCACTTTAATATCTTTGAGCAATAACTTTAGAATGATAACATATTTTACTATTGACCGTGTTGTCATTGATGTAATCAATCCGAATCTATGGAATTGAGAAAATAATTCTTCTAGAAATTCATAAATAATTGAAACATTATGATCATAATTAGAAATTCTTAAGCTTCGCGTAATTTTCATCCGAAGTTTGATCACGGTGAACGCATCGATCGTACTTGCGGACTAATTATGAGAACAAAAGCTCCGTCAGGAACAAACCGGTAAAACCTAACGATTGCTGAAAGAATGGCTCGAAAAAAAAGGCTGGACATCGCAACGAGATGTCAGATAAACGACAGTCCTCGATCGAGATGAACAGGCAATAACAGAAACCGGGTCAGTAGACAGTAACGTTTTGCTTTCAACGGTGAATGTGGGTTAGTGAAACCTCCAGTCGTTACCAACGACTCTTAATTCTTCCCGAAATGAAACAAGGAATCCCAACTCTTCGGGCTTATTAAATAAAAATAACTTTCAAAACATTCTGTTACATTGAACATTTCATACGAATGATAAAATGTTTGTAAAAAGTAAAGTTAATCTGTATTATTAGTTGATAATTACTAATTATTGTCATTTATACAGATTGTTCTTTTATATAATTTAAAGCTTCCTTATGAGAAGTTCCTAAAGTTTTAATCACGTATCACGATGAAGATAGAATATTGTAAAAAGTAGAATTATCTTTGGTAATTGTTTTATATTTATTAACGATGACAAGGAAAATTTCTCTTTAGTTCGTGAGAAATTTTTCATTCTGTGAATTATTAAATTTTAACGCGTCTCTTCTTCGGATTTTCAATAATTTATTACAGCAAGAACTAGGAACTTGGTACCACGTAAAATATTTGGAACTGTTGGGTAATTCATAAAGTGAAATTCATACAATGCTTTTACTCCGGGTCACACAATAACCTTTAATTTATAAGAAATTCTTTATTCTTTGAATTACTGTATTTTGATGCAATTCTTCTTTCAGAACTTTAACTGCTTATTATACGAAGGATAAAGATATAACATTATAAAAAATACACGAATATTAACCTGATGAATAAAAAATACCGATTTTTATTAGACAAATCATAAAGAAGAATACCTATATAATAAGGTTGGTAAGAAAATTTATGTATTTTACAATTTTTACACCAATATACCTTCAGAAAACAATTTAAGAAGCCTTAAGAAACGCTATACTATTTACAGATACTCCTAATTTATAATAAAAAAGATACTTAAAGGAAATACAATATAATTTTCAAATAAAAGTTCTACAAAATGTTCTACTAAACCGAGTCGTTGTCAACGAAATCACAAAATACCGATTGAAAAACAACCCTGGTAGAAATTCTTGGGAACAGGAACTCTTATTATACGTCGTAGAAAGCACATGACGGTCAGAGGGCAGATATAAAGTAAACGCAAAGCCCTGAGTGCTCCAGCAGCAAGGAACTTTTTTAATAACATCTTCCCATGACAGAACTCATATTCACCGCGTGATTTCATTTGTCAAGGATAGAAACACATTTACGTCGCCATCCGTCTAGTCAGCCACTAGAAGAGAAATTTTTTGAAAGGGCACCGGAAACGTGTCTCTTTTATATTTCACCGAATGGTCAAATCGAATCGTACGAACAAAAGTAACCGATTTCCACAATGCGATCATCTCAAAAGTATATCTGCAGATAGTTGCTTTCAGTGTACCGTCGATGGAAGAGTTGTAAAATAATAAAATCGAGTGGATATTAAGATTCCTGTATTTTAAGAGGCAAAACAATAATTTCGAATATATGTCGGGAGATAAAATTCGAGATTTAGGTGAAGATTATACTTCAGAATTGTTTTCTTTCTGCGTAATATATTATATCAGTATAAATTATTACGTATTATTAAATTATATGAAAATATAAAAATTTGTATATAACATATGCATAATCGGGAAAGCATATTCTTCAATAAGAATTTTTCACGTATATATATATTCCAACGAAATTAGACATATCGATTCACGAATGAGTTTTGCAATAGCGGTTCATGAAAGATTGGAGTTAGGAAAAATCAAAGTGCTTATATAAGATATATACGACTGTAGCTATAGCTAGATTGCTCGATTCATATCAGGAATTAATATTCGACCTCATTATATCTCTCTTAAGTATACCTATCACGATCGTCGTTCTTCATCACGAACGTCTTATTCACGTAAATATAAAAAATCACTAACTTTATTAGAGTATTTGAAAAATTCGTAGCAGAATTAAAAGAAACTCTCAAGCCAATATATTGTTATAGAATTAATCTTTTATGGAATAATATAAGGTCTGTTTTATTTTTTTTTATGACTTTAGTTACACTTTTCCAACGAACTATATTTATCTTCTTCAGCAATTTTTCGTCACTGGAAAAATTGCATAGAAACGAAAATAAATAATCGTGATCCTGTGATATATTCCATGAAGTGAGTGAAACATTCATCTAATGTTCAACGTTTTCTCGTTGAAAAACGAAATCTTATTAATTAATCGATTCCGATTTCTCTTTCCAAGAGTAGCATAAGTTTCAACTTAACGTTTTAGTATTTAATAGAAATTTTTGACAAATCATCCTCCTTCAATATCGTATACGATATACAATATATTTACTATCGAAAATGTTACAAAATTTTTCAACAATTCAATACATCGGTGTCAAAGTATCGTTGATAGTTAGATACTTGCATATCTTTCATTCGCAGAATTTATTTCCAGAATTTTTAAAATTCTAACCTCGAGAGATCGCTGAAAATGTTTCAAGTCTCGAATTTCTAACATTTACAACTGAAATGTTAAACAATTCCATGGCCTGTCGAAAGTAATTGCCATTGGAATATCAAACAGTTTCAAATTCTCGATTTCTATTTTAAAAAAGTTCCTCTGTGTATTAAATCGAACGATCGATACAATTTTAATTTTAATTGATATAGTAATTAGTAAACAGCAAATTTTTATGCAAATTTCCATGAATATAACCGAAAAAAGGGACTTTAAATAGAAAGTTTTAAAATTAATTACATCATAAATTAATTAACAAAATGAACACTTCTCCTACTTTGGATATTTTATATATATTTTTTATTATACATATTTGGATATTTTATATACTGTTGCATGTTATTCCACGTTCTCAAATTTTTTAAAATTTCCATAAATATATGAACATTCACAACCTATACATAGAAAATTCGAAGGTGCAAGAATGCGCACAATTCTCACGTAATATGCAAAAATATAAAAATATAAATCATCAAGAGTAAATTACTCGTTACAAGATTAGCAGGTAAAACAACATGTCTACATCCCACATTTTTAGTCATCCTCGTGAAAATATGAATTAAAATAACTACCTACAGCCTCGTAATTAGGTAGATTTTGAAATAAATTTCTATTTAGATTGCAGACATAAAGATCCGCAGTTTGATAATCGCACGTTAATTAAAATTAACCTAGATATTTTCTAAGTCTAAATCTTAATTAACTATCAATATTTTTAATGAATCAAGTGCAAATGTTATACAGCATCGAATAGTCGGAAGACACGGTGCCATATAACAAATCTGGGCAGTCGCGTGACACGAATTCACGTCCATCTTGCCAATTTCGAAACGAGAGGATCATGTGCGATCGGCATCGCATACTGAATGGGAAGAGCAACAGGACATAGTGAAAGAACTTTCTTCGAGAGTGAGTCGGACACTCGGTGTTGGTCTTGGTCTCGGCCAGTCTGACGTCTTCGTGGAAGCGCGGTGAAAGCGTCTGCACCACGTCCGCCCGATCTCCAGCAGCCTCTCGATTAAATCTAGGGGCAAATGTGAAGAAGACGAAGAAGAAGGAGGAGAAAGAAATCGAAGGAACAGTGGAAGGTGTGCCGGTACGCGATAGAATGCACTATCATGGAAAATTCAGTGAATACATGGAGTGTCTAGGAAGGTTCGTCGACGAATGGGAAGACCTTCTACCGTGACATTTCTTCACAGTCGCTAACCGAAAGATGTTTCGACAAACCATATCGCACGAAATATGGACTTTCGGATTAATCTTGTTATTTTTCGCTCATGTGACATGTTTGAATGTGAAGTTCCTGCAAAATAATTCGTTGACCACGTCGAATTTTAGTGTAAGTAATAAATTTGATAGTGAAACTGAAGATTACGAGTGACGTTTAATAGCTGTTGCGAGTTACTAGAGTTTCAGACCTGTTGGTGGAGTTATCGTAAATTTTTTTGAATTCAGAAGAACTTGTATAACATGCCTATGAAAATGAAGAGAAGTATTTTAAATATCTCGGTACATATCTACATACAGATCGAAGCACGTAATAGACGAATTATATATTCATAAAATTCATCTCCTTTGCATTTATTGTTGGAGTTATTAGAAATCTTCCTGTACTTCGGAAGACTTCGTGTAAGACGCTCATGAATAATTTCAAATATTTTAGTAGAACGAGGAATGTAATTGAGGAATTATAGATTTATGAAATTCGCGTCTCTTTTACACTTATTATTCGATGCATTCATGAACAATTTCAAATATTTCATTACTGATCCAAGAATATAATTGAGAAATTATTACATATATGTCTACGAAATTGAGGATAATTTTCAATCACTTATATTCAATCACTTCAATTATATTTATGAGTAATATACAAGATTTTTAGTTTGTTCGTGTAGAATCGATTTTAGCGACGCAGGCCTTGACCCATAATTCGGATCGTGGTCACTTTCCCCGATCGTTCTTCTTGCTTATTCGAAATGGAGAGTGAACGTACAGCCGAAGAATGATCGATGCATTTTTTTTCAGACAACGAATTCGACTCGCAATCGAAAGGGCAAGTTCCTGTTTGATGAATTATTCGGCCTTGACATAAGTAGCAGCTTGGATGACGATGATGCTGTGTCAAGGAATTGTACATGCGGTAAGGTTATACTGTATGCTAGATACGACACTTTCTCCTTCTTCCTTTTTGTGTATTTTATTTTCTACTTGAAACTACGCATTTTTAGAAATTGTTCGTGATTTTGCAGAAAAGATTATTAATGATGAAAATATTCTCGGCAACGTTCTTTGAATTATAGCTGTACATCAATCAAGAAACGGTAAAAGCACAGTAGAAAGTTGTAAAATAAATTATATTAAATATATCAGTTTGATATAATCATTTTAAAAATATATGATAACGTTACGAAACAAAATTTCTTAAACCTATTTATTTTACGATAATAATAATTTTGTTAAAAATATAAATTATTCTAACAAACATTAGATTTATTGATATTCTATACATTAGAAATGTATGGATTTTACACGGATAAAAGATGTAGAGAGAGGGAGAGAGCAGTTAATTTAAATTCAATATTTTAGTAATTAGAAATAACAAAATTAACAGAAAATACTAATAATAGGAATTAATAAATAAAATAGTAACTTTAACAATATGAAATTAAGATGAATAATGGAAGGAAGGGATCAAGTCCGGAACAAATAGATACAGAAAGAGGATTTAATGAACAGGTAAAATATATCTAACTTAAACAAAACCGTATATCTTGTTTCTTATTAAAATCTTCATTATAATAGAAAGAGAATAATAATATTAAAAATCTAAATTACGTGAGTAAAATCTCAAATCGATTCACCTGAAGATAAAACATATCTAGAAACTAGTTTCACTTCCGTGGATCTTGACAAGCAAAGAAAAAAGTGGGTAGGGGGAAGAAAGAAATCTACGAACTAGTTTTCACAGCGTTCTATCTGTCTTGCCTCTTCCTCATCGGCAAGGAACGAAAGTGCGATCGAAAAATCACTTTCCCCCACGCGACTTTGCAAACTTATTACATCACGTGACGGAATTTACACTTGACCATATCCAGTGTAATAACGTCAGTCGGTACCTACATATGATTGCGTGCTAGACTACCGATGTAACAGTTTACGGTAGAAAGCGTTCCTCACTATTTCCGGCTCCTGCAGCGATTGACGGTGACACGTAACAAGCAATAATGAACGATGAATTGCTTTTCAGAATGCGGTATATCCAATCAGGAGGACCGAATCGTTGGTGGGCAACCAACAACCCCAAACAAATATCCATGGGTGGCGAGACTCGTATACGAGGGTCGCTTTCATTGCGGAGCCAGCCTCGTTAACAATGATTACGTTCTTACCGCTGCTCACTGTGTACGTAGGTAAGTTTCTTGGACTCCATAGAATTTTGTTATGTTCTTATTTTCCTCCCTTTGAAACTTTATTATTACAGTGCCTCTTAAAAATGTTTGAACATTTATCGTATAAAAGTTTTTACGTATACTGTGTATTTTATTTTATGTATACTGCTAGTAATTAAAAGCATTAGAACGAGCGCCAATGGTTAATACGAATTGGATACATTTTATTGGATATTTTTATTTTGTAATTATCTCATTATAAATCTTTTGTTTCGTTCGTCTGTTATTCAATCCTATCTTATGACGCGATCAGTATTTCATACTGCCAATAAAATTTCAAAATGTTTCTATGTTATAATACACATAGTATGTTCATGAAAGGTTTCTATAACTGCTACGCAATTGTGTAGATACCTTTATTGAGCTTTTCCAACTTCCCACGTACGGAATGTTGTTGCAAGAGAGAACATGTTAAAAATTATTGTCAGCTCTTTCCTTTCTATGAAACTTTTATTATTACGTAGGATAGTTTGCTAAAATTGGAATGGAATATATTATGTAATACGGGAATATTGTTTCAACGATAGCGTTTTAAAGTTTCTATAATTTTTCTTGTGTAAGTCTTTATGTAGGATAAAGTAAAGTATGACCGTTATTGAAATAAAAACATGCTGAATGAGCAGTCCTTTTCTTTTTCTGAACTTTGTTATTTTGTTGAACTCTGTTGGATTATTTGAAATGAGATCGTTAACTGTCCAGAAGTTTTAGTATTTTAACTTACTTCACTTTTATTCTTGACTCCTATTTATTTGAAATTATATTTAGTACTACAACAAATTATAATTTCTTTTTAAGAATAAAATCTATCCAAAAACTAAATTTATTATATATCCAATGATGAACGAAAAATCATAAAAAATAAATTAGTCATCAATAATAGATTAAAAAGAGATTAATTCGTTCTCTGGTTTTCGATATTTCATCAATAGGTTTCCGATATTTTGGTCTCCGCTTAATAAAAAAGCATTGAAGAATGTATAAAATTTTTTTTCTCGCCATAATATATGAAATGTCACTTGTTTTTCAGATTAAAACGGTCGAGGATCCGCGTGATACTTGGTGATTACGACCAACATGTGAATACCGACGGAAAAGCCATAATGAGAGCAGTGAGCGCTATAATTCGTCACAGGAACTTCGACATGAATTCGTACAATCACGACGTTGCCTTATTGAAACTTCGCAAATCTGTGAAATTTTCTAAAACTGTCAAACCAGTATGTTTACCTCAAAAAGGTAATAAAAAGAAAAGGTAAAAAGAGATGAGCAATTGTACGTTTGTTAATGTTTGAGAATATTTAATTCTCTTTAATAAAATTATTACTGATATTAGAGAGTATTTTGAATGAAAATTACGATATGTCCAGAAAAATGTTGCACAAAAAACAGGATTTCCTCTCGGTACTATTTTTAAATAGAATATAAAATTAAACACAAAATATCCGGAACATACAATTTTTTTATATTTCTTCCATTAAGTATTCTACGTTGCCAGATCGAAATTTTAACAACGTTTTGAGCGATGTTCCAAAAATATATACAAGTGCATTCACCTTTTGTTACAATGGGCCATGTTAACATAAGAGATTAGCACTTTTGCAACCGATGATGTTTGCTACGCGTTTTCGTCAAGTGTATAGTGTTAGTTAAATTTTTTTGGAAGCCAAACCCAAAAATTCAACTGATGCAACAACACGTTTCTTAATATAAAAAAGACTAGAAAATAATAATAAATATTTAACTTTGTTAAATTAAATCATCGTTCTTTTTCTAAAATACCCAAATTTGGGAAGTGAATTGATTTAATAATTGAAATAAGAACTTGGAAAGTAACTTAGTTTATTCGTGATTAAATTTAGCATTTGATAGTTAAAAACAAAAATTTACAAAAAAAATTTACAAAATAATTGCAATAAAATAACTTAATTAATGTTAAGGATTGCCTAGACCTTTCTCTTATAAAACACAAAAATTCATTGAAATAATTTCAGGTAGCGATCCGGCTGGTAAAGAAGGCACCGTGGTAGGCTGGGGGCGGACATCTGAAGGAGGTGCGCTTGCTGGACAAGTCCATGAAGTACAAGTGCCGATATTAAGTTTAATACAGTGCCGTAAAATGAAATATCGCGCTAATCGAATCACGGAAAACATGATCTGTGCTGGTCGAGGCAGTCAAGATTCTTGTCAAGGAGATAGTGGCGGACCTTTACTTGTGCACGAAGGCGACAGGCTTGAAATAGTTGGTAAGAAATTACTACAGCATCCTGTTTATCTTTTAACGCGCTCACTTTCGAATTATCAAGATGTATCTGTCAATATACTTTTCAATACAGGAATAGTGTCCTGGGGTGTTGGTTGCGGAAGACCAGGATATCCTGGAGTATACACCAGGGTAACTAGGTACCTGAATTGGATCAATACGAATATGAAAGAAGGATGTATATGTACAAATTAAAAATGATCGAACGACCATCAACAACCATAATTGTACAAAGAATTTGTGAGACTATCTTCATAGGAAGCAATAATATTTTATTGTTCTATGTAATTATTTATTAATTTTCAAGCGTGTCTGTTGAGAATCGTTGTATTTTTTTACTAGTATGGTTTTACTAATTGATTAGGTATAAAATAGAAAATTACTTTAAAATGTATATAGTTATAAGCCTGCCACGTCTTTTGAATCATCTTCGATGTAATCGTGATTCTTATCTTTAAAAAACATTTTCTAATATAAAAGAATCGTTGCTCATGTTCCATTCGTAGCAAGACTAAAGTCACAAAACTATAAGAAATTGTTACAAACTAGCGACTTAGTGATTCAGTTAATTGTTATTATCATATAAAGTTATTTTATACGTGAACGATAGATGTTACTACTTTTTTATACTTTTTATATCATGTACGTAATGCATTAATGAACTGTGACGTTAGAATAATCATTTAATAGTAACAAAGAAGAGATATTTTAATTTACCGCGCTAAATAAAAGTATTTATTTAAAAAAAAACCAATCGTTCTTAAAGAAATGTAGAAAATAAGAAAACAACATTGAACTTCGTTTAGTAAGTTGTTATACGTTTTAATTAAATTAGTAATCTGTAATGGAGATTTTTTTGTTTAATTCTATAATAAATATCTGTTTTTCGTTTATATATATATATTTTATTTCGATTTTATATATATATTTTCAAAATGTAATATATATGAATATTGTATAATTCGAAGTATGCTGGTGTCACACCTTTTGTTGCGTGAATGGCAGCTGAACGTTGCTAGAATAATTATCAGTAACGGTTTTCTGTCGAACCACGATTAAATTAATGAAGCTAACATTCTACTGAAATCAGGACGACAGCGTGTGCATTGATGCACCGTGTATGTATCTTTCAATTTAGTACTCAATGATATAACGTTTGCTATGTAAATGTATATATATCTATATCCAAGGTAACACAATAGCTTAACATTGATATTGGAACTGCTTGCGAGAGATAAATTTCACTTACAAAGTCTCACGTAACGCTTAAAATGTATACTAATACAATTAATTTTGAGATGTAATTTAAATGAGTTTCAACAGTTCAAATATTGTAATTGAAAATTCAAATGATATTCAATCTTCTTTCTTATATTTCTTTTAATTTCAATTTTTCCCTCAAGTATTAGTATTTTCAGGTAATAATATTAATTGATAGTAGTAATAATTCATTAATTCTAATTAAAATTCCAATTATTTCTAGTTTCGAAATTATTGTTTTAGGATAGTAACAATCTAAGTAAAGAAGTTTGTATTAATTGGAATTCCTAAACGAAAAAATGGTCCTTGAAATTTATATCCGCGACCATCTCTTTTTGCATAAAAATTACTCTTTAGGTGAGAGAATTTTTACTCAGGAATTTAATTATTTTAATGCAATTTCAAAGTTTCAATTTCCTAAATGTTGTGATTTCTTAAAATTATTTTAATTTAATTAAAATTATACAAATGTTTAAAGCAAACATTCTCCTAATGCACCAATAAAAACTAAGAATCTCTTATTTTTTTCGGTATAAAAATTACCTCTTCTCAATCATGATATACGTACAATAATTGTTACTCATTTTGTTCATACAAAATAAAAATTCTTTTCTCGTCCGCTCGTAAATATGACGTTATTCAACAACTATTCTTGTAATGTCGTTGAGGAAAACAGAATCGTTAAAAGTGAATTCTCGTCGATGATACCGTAAAATCGAAGAGCTCTTGTTTCTGCCACACATTCGAGATCGCAGATAAATGCCAAACGATATTAAATATATCGTAACTTGGTCGAAAGTGGAAAAACCAGACTTTAATCGGCATATCGAATAGTCTCATGTCTATCTTGAACCAATGGCACATTATTAATACAAAACGCTTGCGGTTCAACGGTACCAGTTGACGCGCCAGTATGTATAATAAAAGTTTTGCATATAATAAGATACAGATAGGTATTCATAAACGTCTTCTCCCTTTAAATCTGCATAATACATTCGAGGCATTAATTTTTGGGCGCGTCTCGATTACTTACATGACATGAATAAGTGAAAGAAAAACATTTTCTTTCTTGAATGTCGCAATGTCATATTTAAACAAATAAGAATGAAATAGTACGTAGTTGTTTTAAAGACCAAATAATATAATCAACAGAATTTTTAAATTACTCTACTGTCAGATTTATCTTAAGTATTTATTAGAAAGACGTTTACAGTATTAAAATATCGTCAGCATTAAATCATGAAATTTTTTTAAAAATGTACTTTTTATTCATTCTAAGAGATACATTCAAATGCGAGAAATCAAATATAATTTTTTTCTTATTAATCGTTGTCTATTTAAAATTCAAATAAACTCCAATTTAATCACACGTATATAACATACTGGATTAATTAATTCAATAAATGTAATAGTGACTTACCAATCAATATATACGTACATATATTAATATCTAACAATAAGTATAGGTAATAAACACATTTACAAGGAACGATAGACACCTTTACACTT
Source organism: Bombus vosnesenskii (assembly GCF_011952255.1). Taxonomy (NCBI): domain Eukaryota; kingdom Metazoa; phylum Arthropoda; class Insecta; order Hymenoptera; family Apidae; genus Bombus; species Bombus vosnesenskii. Next base: position 3,451,355 of record NW_022882923.1, read on the forward strand.
AGTTAATATCTTTACCAAAAACATAAAAATGACTGACTAATAAACACACTGTCTGATCAGTATAGTAATTATAACATATACATCAATTTCTGTAAATGATACACACAAAAGACGAGCATTAAAATCAAATTACTCCTCATATTCTTCCGTAACATCTATAATCATACCAAAAAGTATTAGATTATATTTAGAAACTGTGGATAAGTCCATACCCGTGGAAAGAGAAAAAACAAGATTGCAGTTATCGATGGAAACCATTGAAAAGTTAGAGTGACCCTGATGACGGTCAATAACAGTCATCCGTAATTCGACCCTGAACGTGAACCCGAACTGGTCAGGTACTGTCCAGTCGCCGACCAGTCGGTCGTGCCCTCCTTCTCTTCTGGAATAGCAATTACCTCTTCGACCTGAGTCGTCCTCAGTCGCCGTGGGACGCTGGCGATAGTAACTCCCAGCTAGGGACATGTCCGTAACTCGTTCCTGACAGCGCCCGCGCGGAGGATCCTTCATCAATAAAGAATCCTTCCTGTGGAACGTGACGCGTGAAACTTCACACGGATAATAACACGGACTAAATTTAATCACGGAAAATGAAGTTTTCCCAGTGCGTTGTATTATTGGTCGCTCTGTATCTGGCCTCAGAAACTTGTCAAGTAAGATCTTCTTCCTGATAAAATTTCCTTGAACTGTGATATTAGTAATATATCATTAATATTAATAGAAGTGGTAATTTTCGAAATATGGAATACTATAAAATAGTAAAAATTTGTTAACTTACTTACTTTTTCATCGATTGATTTTACTTGTGAATTCGCTTGAAATTAGACAATTATAGAATATTATAAAATGATGAAATTGTTTTAATATTTTTTATGATTCATGATAACCGTGTAGATTTAGTGGTCTGGTAGGTTTGTTGGTTCATCTAGGTTTAGGTACAACGTAAATGGGCGACGATCTGCTATGGTTTACAATTATTGAAATTTATATACCTAATGTAAGCAGATTACATAGTTGAACGATTTCGTACAAAAATGATACACGATGATTAATTAATTGAAATCATGATAACGTGGTATAATATGAATCAAATGCTGTTTTTAAAAAAGAAATATTAATTCTATTAGATGATAATAAACAGATATTGAGTTAGAGTTACATAAAATTTTTAGGCAAGTACTTTCGGTGAGAGGGTGAAAAACTTTTTTGGTATTTTTGGTAACAAACCACCGTACGCCATGGAAGAACCTGCACCTTGTTACTGTAGTAAGTACAGCTTCTATCTTCGCTAACAATATAAAAAATAACGAGTTACAAATGACAATATAAAACTCGGTTACACAGTATTGAGAATATTAGAAATATTTACTTAATTATAATATTCAATACATTCAATGTATATAATAAATACAATATCATCTAGTACAAAATAAAATTACTATTGCTAACTGAGAAACTAAAATTCTATTAAATGTTACTTATCGGTACTGTTTACATAATGAATACATAACCACACTCACTAAAACAAAAAGCAGTCACACAAAAGGCACTAAATTTCTATTCAACGCTATTACTTAATCCCAACACCGTTATAAACTCCAACATTACATCAAATTCTAAATTCCATCTTAGTATTAAATTCCAATCGATATTGTCAACTTACCGTGATTATTATCTTATCTTTCGTTACCGTTATGAACTGCGTTTTCCATTTAAGAAAACTAGGTTGTTAGCACCTTTACCTGTTCAAACTATGTATTAGGTTGCGGTCTGCGGAACGAAGAAAGCCGAATAGTCGGTGGTCAGACTACTCGTATGAATGAATTCCCATGGATGGCCAGGCTTTCGTATTTGAACAAATTCTACTGTGGTGGAACGTTGATTAATGATCGCTACGTCCTGACCGCGGCTCACTGTGTCAAAGGGTAAGCATTCACTGAAAAATAAGCAATAACTCTCTATAATATCCACGTGACTTGCACGTTACGTACTCATATATCTATATTTCCAAATTTTCGAAAATAAAACAAAATACTCATATATCTATATTTCCAAATTTTCGAAAATAAAACAAAATTCTAGTTGCTACAGGATTTCTATAACTTGGGGTGTTAAAATCTCCAGAAAAATAATTCATAGAACAAAACGTTTCGAATCTCTGATTTAAGTTACCAGCGATGATTCAGTTCTCCAGAGAAGCATGATCAGCTTTGCTAGTCCCATTTTCAGGTTCATGTGGTTCATGATCAAGGTCACGTTCGGTGAACACGACAGGTGTACCGAGAGAGGAGCTGAGACCAGATACGTGGTCAGAGTGTTAACCGGTGATTTCAGCTTCCTCAATTTCGACAATGACATCGCGCTTTTACGGCTGAACGAAAGAGTGCCTCTCAGCGACACTATAAGGCCCATATGTTTGCCAACAGAAAAAGGTGCGACTTTTACTTTTCTTATTACATTAAACACAAATATTGCTAACATTTGTACTTCCTTTTGACTAATTAAATTTGTGTGTTAAAATGTTATATATATAATTGCTAATGTTATTAGTATATTATTATTTTTATTATTGACATTAAAATACTATATTTATATTAATATTGCTAATAATAAACAATAAGGTATAGATTATTAGTGTGCCAATAACTAGTGCATAATCTTTTGAAAATACGAAATAATTATTTTTCTTCCAAAAATCGTAGTTTTCCAAGAAATTTCTATGACTCATAATATCGCGATACACACGTGTAAAATGCGCTGTGATAAATTATAACTGATATTAATCAGTAATGATAAAATTTTCAAACTTGTTTTATAACAAAAGCCTATAGTCTACAACTTATAATTTGTCAACTAATTAGTAAATTAGTTGCTAAATTATTGTGTAAGACAGCATTATTAATATAAACTTTTGAGAACGTTCATCATTTGAATTCCGTAATTCTTAAAAACTCTTGTCAATTTCGAAACACACCTATCGCATGTATTTTAACTAGAAACTTAACAAGATTTTGGAGGATCAGAATTAGCATACGAATGACAAAAAATTGACCTACTTCTATGTTAAAAACTTTAACGCAAATTCTTCTTGTATCGATCTTCATCTGTTTAGTCGAGGGCGTGTCATTTCTCCTATCGATCAACATGTTTTTTTTAATTCTATCAAAAAAAGTGTGAACGAATTCCTATCGTTAAACTCTACCAAGTACTTACAGAGATAATAAATTCACACGTCAACCACAGACATCTCGGCTTTAGCAATGCGCTGCTTAATAAAGCCAGCATAACTCAAATCTATGAGATATTGCTACATTAATCTTCTAACTACAAACTTAAGCTTTCACAACAGAAAAATACACGACCTCACAAATGATTTAATGCGTCCTCTGGAATTATCCCATAACCATATTTTCCTTCTCCACGGTCATCAAAACAAAAACAACTAACGATTAAAAATATCCAACACATACCATTATATGGTCTTCACTTCAAATAAATTCAATGTTATTACTGAGTAGTATCCATATAAGAATACGAGTAACAGAGGGTCATCGTTTCTTAAAAACATCTAAAACAGAAATATGTAGATGGAAAATGTACTTTCCCCGCTGTAAAATTGTGGAAACGGTTAAAGTACTCCTACAAAACGCATACATCCTGAATGCATCTACGTCAATGACTGTCGATAATATTTTAATTTAAAACCTAGTATGGCAAGTTCAAAGAAAAAAATAAAATAATTACATCGATCGAACACATATCGTTGCATGTTTCATTCGATAATCGCATTATTTACTGGCTGATTCATGAAGGGGCTGAATTGCAGGCAGAAATTAGTCAACATACGGGTAGCTTTCGCGAATGCAACCGCGTGATAACGGGCCATTTCGAATCATAACTCAATGAAAAAACGCAGTGGCAATCGTTATCCGAAATTGCATAATTCGTGTCAAGCGACTAGGTGAAAAGTGCAAGTGGATCAAATCGAATGGCTCAAATACGAAACGTTCTAGCCAGCTATGACACAGGTATAGGTCGTTTGCGTGTTTGTTCGCATTGCATCGTAATCCCGCTCTTACTCTTTCTGTTTGATAATTGTTTCCATCGTTGCATATACGGGCCACGTTAATGTTTCCAGATAAGCAATACGTTGGAACGAAAGCAATCGCGTCCGGCTGGGGTACCTTGTACGAGGATGGGAAGCCATCTTGCCTGCTGCAGGAAGTCGAGGTACCGGTTATGAGCCTTCAGGATTGCCGTAACACAAGCTACAGTCCACGTATGATCTCTGATAACATGATGTGCGCTGGATATCCTGATGGGAAAAAGGATTCTTGTCAGGTAAGATCTGAATTTCTTATCAATATTCAAATATCTCTCATTCTGTGCGGAAGTATCTTGACATATACGCGCAGTAGATAAAACTTTAGCAGAAAATTACTTAGATACAAAAAAAAATTCTTTTACGGGGTTATAATTATCTCCATTTATCTTCATTTATCCCACCGCAGTAGATTAGGATACATTTGAATTAAAATTGATCACGTGCAATATCAATTAAGGATTATAAATAATTAAATATTACGAATCCTGTTGGACGATTTGTACTATGAACACCTTAGACCTATCGTCATAGATTCTAAATCGACAGTGCAACTATGCAGAAAATAATCGTTAAACTATTTCTTCTCAATTATGCCTTCAAAGAAATTATAGATGAAATTATACATTTTTCCTTTCTTCAAGGGTGATAGCGGAGGACCACTCATAGCCGAACGCGAAGACAAGAAATACGAACTCATAGGTATAGTATCCTGGGGAAACGGATGTGCTCGACCAGGATACCCTGGCGTTTACACAAGAGTCACACGATACATAAACTGGATAGTTTACCACTCGCGAGAGGGATGTTTCTGTGAACAAAATTAAGATCAATTGTTATGTGTAACAACGTGGAAAGCAATAGATTTTTCTGTATTATATTAATTATTATTATGAAACAACATTGAATGGGGATAAATACAAGTTTCATGGTGACGCCATTATCGATGATGGACTTTGAGATACATAGGGACATCAAGTCGATTTTCTTCGGATATTAATTAATATTTAGTTTCCAAAGTCATTGAAAATGTATTTTCTTAACATATTTTCAACATTGCAACAAGTAAATTATATAATTTTTTTTGGATATTGCTACTTGTATTAATATTCATGTAGAGACTAACTTCTACACAAGCAAATGTTTATTCTGCTTTTTGACAAATCTTTTTCTAAGAGAATATGCTCAAATGTAAGTAAGGTACGAATTACTTCGCTAGGAATTATTTAAATAGTATTCATAAAATACTCAAACATTCCCTGTACATGATCTTTCATCTAAAAAAGAGGGCTAATTACAATTATTACGAATTAAAAGATCATTTGAGTGTCACACGATCTGCTCAAATATAAAGAAAATTATAATCATTTTAAAAATGAAGTAATATGCTCAATGACAAGATAGTCAATAAACGTTTCTATTATACAAATTATACAACAATTATCAATACACTTTATTTCATCCTAATAACAATTTAAAATCTATAACACTTTAAATATACAAATAATTCAACAAACATGATAAAGCATATGTAGGCAATTAAAAGGATCGAGACAACAAATAATGCGAAGATTGTAATTTACAATACAAATGAGTTAACTTCCTGTCGATTGAGCCCACCAATCGGAACGAGAATTTCTATTGTTCGAATAAGAAATCGTACGAATCAATTTCTATTATATGTACTGCCTCCATTAGATTCATGTAAAGATAATTCTACTGTACTCTTAAACTTCCGAAATCCACAAAAAGCAGAGTTGATCAGTATAATCAATCAATACGACTCAACCATAGCCTATTTCAAATCAATAGAAACGATTACGCTCTCTCGACAAATCTCTGCATAGAAGGATAAGTCGACGCGTATTGAGCCTTCAAGTCGAAGCAAATACAAATCAAAGCTTACGATCGGGATACTATATGTGTCAAACGTACATGTACCATTTCCATGGATTGGTCCATCATACGATGCCTGAAATAGCCTAACGGTACTGTACTAACCGGTTATAAACCGGTTATAATTCAAACGAAAACGAAACAAACAAAAACAAGATCGGCATCCTTTGGTCGATACCGAGGAACCACTCGTTAGTACGTTCGACATTGAGGAAAAAGCGTTGTATATTTTTCAAGATGCGGGCAACGATAATCCCGCTATACAAGACAAACCAACCGTTTAACCGGGACCAGTATCGTTTCGACAGCCGAGAGAAAAGTCATGAAGCTGCAAAACTTCCTCAAATATATCCTTTGTGGTTTGCTGTTGGTGCTCACTTCGAGGTTCATTCACTGCAATAAATTTAATTCATCCGTAAGCAATCTTACAATAATTTAGATAGAAAATTATTACGAGTACTATACTTTTGATATTTTATATATTTTGATATATTACGCGCATTCTGTGCATTTTTGTACCTTTAAATATCCCACAAATACATAAAAGTCTGCAGTCTATGGATAATTTAATTTAATTAAGCCTTAAGATGTAATTTTAAGTCTAGTCATTTCTAAAGAATGACACAACAAGGAAATAAAATATGTAAATAAATTTATGTATTCATATACAAATATATTTTCTAAAGATTTTCGTGTTGATTTCATTAGGACATAGGAGATGACGAACTACGGCAAACACGAGGCGTTCTGGACTACCTGCTTGGGAGATTTAAAACATGTGGCAACTGTCGTAAGGAAACACTTCAATTTTTTTACGATATAAATTACGAGAAATTTTTTCGTTGATTATCGATATAGTTTATTTACAGTTTGCGGAAGACCAAATCGATTTGTTGAGACACGGTTCCTTGGCGGGGAATACACGAAGACTCATGAATTTCCCTGGCTTGCAAATGTTCACGTGAAATCAAAATTACTTCTCAGCGGAGTTCTAATAAACGATCGTTATGTTTTATCCTCTGCTAGCCAACTCATTCGGTTAGTAAATAAAATAAAGGTGACGTTGTTAAAAATATTATATGGTAACTTATCGATCTTGTTTATAGTGTAACCGCGCCGGAAGTAAAAATATCTTTTGGAGAATACGATCGATGTAACTTGGATGTATCATCGACCACGGTTAGCGTTGAATCTTTGGTTCTATATCCGGAGTATAACGTAGAATCACATGCTCATAACTTGGCACTGATGAAGTTAAGTCAGCCGATTAAATTCGAGAGAAGAATCTCTCCCATTTGTTTGCCAAACCCAGGTATATAACTCATATAACAAGTTTACACAATTACTGTTAATATTAAACGAAATTGACCAATTTTAAACTCAATTTATAATACATAGATTTATGTTTAGGAATAAGTATTATTATTAATACAACGTATACTATGATCTACATGTTCCAGGTTCGACTTATCTTGGACAAGTTGGAACTTTGGTTGGGTGGATAGTGAGCACAGAGGAAGATACGAACAACAATCAGACTTGTCGACCGCGAAAATTGGGTCTTCCAATTTTGGGACGCGACGAGTGTATTAGATCTGGCATAAATCTTACAAATTTTCACAACGATTCCGGCTGTGCTGGAATATTAGGTGGAAGTTCTATTGTATGCGAGGTATGTTAACTTATCGTCAGTATTATCTTACTAATTGTTTACAAGTTCTATTAATATCGAAACTCTCTAATTAAGTACAGATATAAAAGGTACGTATTAACAAACCATTAGATAATAAGAATACCATTAAATTACTAAATTTCAATCGAGAAGAATTTATCTTTCTTTTTGATTTATGTTTTATTTTATACAACTTTGCAATAATTTGTATCAATAAAATATGAAAATATATTTTTCAGAACGATGTAGGTTCTTCAGTGCAATATCGTTCATATGCTGGAGTATATGATCTAGTCGGTACGTATATCATTTATGATATTAGTTCTAAAATTGTATGAGTCACTCAAATAACCATAGTTGATAATTTTATTACAGCTATCTGACTATGATTATATAAATCATTCACGACTGAAATTGTATATACTAAAATAGTAAATTAATAAGAGACATTCTACTTCATAACAGGTATAATTTCGGATGTAAATAAATGTGGTAGCACCCCTGCCATTTCGATATTCACAAGAGTTGGTCCACATCTAAATTGGATATTACAACAAACCAAAGATGCGTGCTATTGTCCAAAATAATAGATCATAGTTATTGAACTACGATCATTTCTCTCTTGTAAATATAATTCTACTGTATAGTATTCTAAACCTTTAGAAAGAATATGTAAATCCATTAGTAAATAAACTTCTAAATAAGAAAAGGTTAATTGTTTCTAACAACGATTTTATAACGAAGAATATACTTATGAAAATTATATAATGTATGTACCTACAATGTACGTTCACTTTGTTGCATGAAATTTATTACATGCTCGATGTCGGCACTTGCAATAATATTTTTATAGCATATGCGTGTATAAGTGGACGGTATTTCCAATCATGACAAATTAGTTTGGTATAATTCTTGATAAATGTTAATGTACAATAACTCATTGAAATGACCTAAGTTTGATACAAATATATAGATACATACGTATAAACACCAGAATACTTTGTGCACCGAATTCGCTTAAACATACATACAGTAATTGCATTGCTTAGATATTTCGAACATTAATGATAATGCATTCGAATTTTCGGATTAACGAATGTAACATAAGATTATAAAATTTTCATTATAATACAACATTTAGCCGCATGCTATATCGAAAATAAAAATTATGATTATAATATATTAATACTGCAATATATAATATACATATATCATTGAAGGAACTGTTTGCAAAAGTGTACCATATAATTCTAGAGCTACTGCTGATTCTACACCTATACAACTTTAATCTGTGAATAAATATAATAAACGGTAGGAAGGTAAAAAAATGAAATTTAAAAAGTGAAGTATTAAACCTTAAAAAGTTAATATAGAAGCCTAAATATACTACGTAAGTGACATTTTTTCTTATCAGTGTTTTTATTTCACCGATTTATATTAATATTTACATCATTGCTTGCAATTTGGTGTAACAATTTAGTCCAGTTAAAAGAAAAATGTATCTTATTGGTAAAATATTAAAAATCGTACTCTAATATACAAAAAAATTTGAAATACAATACGTGCCAAACTAATTTTGTAAAATGATTTGTAGTTTTTAAGCGAAAAAAGCAAAAATAATAATGTAAAATAATATAATAAATCTTCTAATGAGTTCGAAAGTATAAATTTAAATCTACATATTCCTAATTGTACAAGATGACGATAATGTTTAAGTTTAAAATTACTTAAATATTCAAAAATTAATAAGGCTAATATTTATTTACTTCGTATAGTATCGATAATATACTGCAAAAAACTTATATTTTAATGTACTTGTAACCAATAAGAATATATATGTGTATGTATGTGCTGAAATGTGTAAACAACTGATTAAAATACATAATAAAAATTTACTGAAAAGAAAAGGTTATTGAACGTAAATTGAAAGTAAACGAACTATTTAGCTATTACGATATACAATGGAATATTGCATTATTTAGCAACAACAAACTTTAAAATAATAACAATTAGTGGAACATTGACAAAGAATCAATTTGTCAAAAGTGAAGTCATATTACAATGGAAATATACTTCAGTACAAAATATGTTACACAAGTACTATTATACAGTAGCTTTAAAATATTTGATACATGCATTAATATATGACATGGGTCACATTTGCATTACACTGTGATGTAACTGCTTCTTCAAGTGTACAATCTAATTTAGTATAATTAACTGTACTCGATCGTCGTCTACCGCGATTACGTGATCTTCGTCCTTCCAATACAATAGCTAATATCTGCGATATTAAAATACCAAGATATCAATAACAGAAGTGAATAAAATAAAATATAAAGATAAATATAATATAAAATATATATAAATATATCATAAAATTATTACACACCTTCTGTTTATTATGATAACCAATGTATGCAGCTATTGAGATTAAGGAAATTATACTGAAGTAAGTAAAAAAGTGGGATTCTTCATCTGGCCTGATATTATTGTAACTAGACATCACATTTTTCTGTTCAGTCATACCCAGACCTTGATCTGCTATTATGAAAATATATATTCAATATAAATACATTAAAATATTAAGCAGTATAAAAGATTTTATTATAAAACTTTTTACCTGTATCCTCAGGCTGCTCAGGTCTATTATTTGGATCTAAAAAAAAAATATACATAGAATTTAAATCTTTTATGGATCATACGTAAAAGTAAAAATACAAAATTTTAGGTAATAATAGATTTGATAAGTACCAATAGATAATTCATCACCTTGCACGTTGGAATTCCATTCATGACTAAAACCTTGTTCCTGAGTGTTTTCTGATAATGTACTTGTTGTGACATCCTCACTACCATCATTCTTATTTCCTCCATCTTCATTATTTACAGAATTTGTATTAGTTATCTCTTCTTTTCCTATCCCTACTTTGTCATTACTTTTAGGCGGTGGTTCTATATTTTCAAGAACCTCATCTTTTCCATTTTGTGACTCCTTTCTTTTATAGCCTGTTGGAGATGTATTGATACCATCGATGTTACTTTCACTAGATATTATAGAGGATTTAGTACTATTCTGTTTTCCTTGTACTAGTGGCATAGTTACAACAGCTTTAACATCAATATGTCTATCTATCTGTGTTTTATTTTTATTATCATCATTTCCTTTTAATGCTTCACTGGAAGGTTTGTCTATTCCTGGACTAGGATGCAGTACTTGTGGATCTGGTTTTACATCTTTATCATCTTCTTTCTCATTCGTGTCACCTTGAGACTTATTATTTGTATTTACTTGTTTTGTATCACTAATATGTTTGTTCCATGCTAATATCGCACAAAGTGGAGTAAATTTACCTGATTTATCAAAGCATTCCTGATAGCAGAAACGTAACGACTTTATATATGATAACTGACGTTCCAATTGTTTATATGCAATATTAATGTCACTAATATTGCCACAAAACTCATCTTTATCTCTTTCTTTTTCACCAGGGACCAAACTTTGAATATATGAATAAAATGTAGTCGTATTATTATATTCCTTGGGAAATTCATTAGAGTGACAAACTTTATACAATCCATCAAGGAATGCAAAACATAAAAGGATATTCGTTGACTTTAAATCATGCTCATCCACAGAATATGTTAAATTATTACAAACTGATGTAATATTATTTTCGTAAAAAAACGGTTGTACATTACAATTTAAGTAATTCTTAGCTTTTATTACATCTATAATACGTAGGGTTGTTGGTGCACTTAGTACATCTGACACTTTCATACAGTAAAGAAAAAAAACGAATATAGTAAAACCGAAAAGTGAACGACTTGCGTAGTTTTCCATAATTCCTTTATCTACAAAGTCAATATTCTATATCACTTTTAATTTCCTTAGTAATCACTCCAACACATCTATTACTGCGAGTACTGTATTACTTTTTGCGATTATAATGAACATAACCTTTCACAATTTAATTTGATACTAACCCCAACAACGCATTTAATATCATAGAATTTTACATATGCGCCATCTTTCTTCTGGATTAAGCATACGTAACCTAAAAGGTCGTTTAAGTAATTAAATCATTTTGCGTAATGTATAAAAGGTTTACAATTGAACAATAATATAACGTTTTCTTTCTTCTTATATTAATATATATGTATATATATAATAAGTAAAGTTTTGATTCGCAATATATTTTACATATAAATATGCGATTATTCTTGTAGTTGCTATTTTTCGCGATGAGTAATCTACAAGATTCAATGTTAATGGCTGCGAAGAAGACATTAGAAAATTTCATATTTATTTGAAATAACATTACTGTTTATGGTACAATACCATTTATTTCGTTTCCAAAATTATTTATTTTATTCATTATATTAATCACGAATAATGGCAACAATGTATATATAATTCATTTTATAAATGATAATAATAATTAATAGATCCTATTAATTATTATTAATATCTAATCTAATAATAAGAAGGAAACATAATCTATAAAAATAATCTAATAATAGGAGGGAAGCCAATAGATAATTGAAATAAATATTTATATATGTATGTACATCTCTTCCATCATAATTTAGTGACAAAATTGCTAACAGACGTATAAAATTAATATCAAATTGATAGAATAATATAATATAGAATGTATTTAATAGAAAATAAGTAATTCCTGTGATAATAGATTAAAGGACAGTTTTCCAGGATTTAAATTACCCCAGTAACTTATTTATTAAAATTTGTATAAATGATAAAACCTCTTCACATTATTAGCATAATGATAAATGTTTTTAAAAATGACAAAACATAAAGCTTCCCATCCCCCCAGATTAACAGTAATCTGAAATTAATTGTAAACTATCCAAAGTACATTCAAGTGACTCACATCAAAGTGACTCTACGAATGATTATTAAAAATAAAACCACGCTATGTACAATTAATAAACAACTAAGTAAATATATATTCATAGTCAATTACAGTTGCAGATACATAGATTCCGAAAAAGTAAGCAAACGAATCACGACAGTCCACATGTATAGTGGCTAATATCTCATTCGCTCTTCGACCCCCGTAGGAGTTAGACATATATCACGAGCGAGCGAACAGTAAAGTGATAGGAATGAGTGCGGACAATAATTAAGAGTTGATATATTCTAAAGTAAATCGTGTAAGTCCGAAAAAAGTGCACCACCATGAAGAAGGGAAAAACCAAAAAAAGGGGGTCTTTCTTCCAACAGGAAATATAACGGATAACAGGAATAACGAATATACGGCCTCGAAATACAGCACCAATGAAATCACAAAAACGAAATGGTGAGCGTAGAAATTATAACTAAAGAAATAAATGTGGGATGGTATGACGTCAGGGAAGGACGTGGCTGATTGTTTATAAACGTTGTCAAGATATGTTAATGTTGTCAAAGAGCGAGCGTTGCCAAGGTTTGTTAAGGGAAAAATAAGCGTGGTAAATGCTGTCAGAGTTGAATTAATCGTGGTCGAGGGAAGTTCGTCGTGTTGTTGTGACGTAGAATTAGTGAGAAACGAATACGCAAAACGCGATATTATATTCGATTTTGTGAGAATGCAACGATATTGTTTTTTCATCATACTGTTTTTTCTGTTAAATTATAATATGATATTCCTACATAAATGAAAGAAAACTATCACAGTGCCTCAAACTGCTTGCAAAACGGATAAAAGAAATACATAAAGAGACTAAACTTTGTACGTATATACTACTAAGAAAGAAAATAACAATACAAGGGATGGTCACAATAGCCATGGAAGACATTGCACCAAGTTTTCACCGTTTATTGTGAACAATGTACCTAAAACTGTATTCTTGGACTCAATAAACTTTAAATCTCGCTTCAACATAAAAAAAAAGACATTGCACCAAGCGCAAAACCCAATAGCAAAAGCAAAAGCAGCGTCAACATATGAAGTCAACCATCATACAAGGAGATTTGTAAACAAAACAGAATACTAATCTATGAAATTTGTGAGAGAAGATTGGAATGCTGCCAAATGCTTCTAGTTTAAATCTCTGCGGATATGACATTAACAAATTTAAAGAGATAAAAATAAATTGCTGCATGTGCAGCATGGGAAAAGATCATAAAAAGGAATCGTATCCTGTGCAAGCGATGTCTAAGAATAAGTCATCTTACATTTAACTGCAACTTTAATTAAAGGTTAAATGTAATATCCCACACGATCCAGACGAGTGATCCCACTCCAACATAGATTACGATAGCGAGGAAAACATAACATCTTCTTACGTAAATTGTAAAAGCTTAGAACGTCCAGTCTCTTACGGAGGATGCCCGAAACTCAAAGGAATCAAAAGGTCAAAGAAGAAATAGATCATCCAGCTTTGACAACATTGCAAACATAACTCTGCAAAGAATCTTCCACCTCTATATATATGTACTACTACACAATTGTATCTAATAATTGTTTAAACTCAGCATACTTCTACAAGATAAGGAGAAGCGCTAAAAAAGAAAGACGAAGACAGCAATAATTCAGCTAACTACCAACCAGTTAGCCTCTTGCCCAACATTAACATTTGAAACAATAAATAAGGGCAGTAATACAAATTGTGTCTATAATAAGCAAATACACGATACATAACATAACAAAATTCGCAGCTGACGTATTCGCAGATGACATGTATAGGTCACGCAGACGATTGAAAAGAGATCGAGAATCGCAAGGAGAAAGAAACACAGGCGACTGCGTCGACCTGGAAAAAGCATTTAATACAATCTGGCTGGCTACATTTCTCCAAACTTGAAAAAAAAATGCAAGCCATTTTCAATAAAAATACTATGGAATATACTACACGACAAACAGTTTTACATAATAGACGGACAGAACACCATTACAAGAACTATTCAAAATGAAAGACGGACTACAACAAAGAGCTGTAAATTGCCTCATCTTGTTCAACATATATACAAACGATCTACATCAGATGTACGGACTAAATAGCGACAACAAAGGAGCTATCGCATTTGCGGACAATTCGCAACAGAAAAAGCTAGGACAAAAGAATAATATATAGTCCAGACATAAACTTCAATGACTTCGCAACTAGATTCAAATATACATTGATAAGATATAATTTAAGGGATAAACATAAAAAATATATTAAAAAATATTTGTAGTTACAAAAAATTAAAACAATTATAAAGAAAGTAATGTAACTGAGATATGGAATAAAAGGAACACGAAACCAATTCCTCGATAGTATAGCGGTCAGTATCCCCGCCTGTCACGCGGGAGACCGGGGTTCGACTCCCCGTCGGGGAGAATTAAATTTTATTTTTATATTTTGTATATTTTTTACATTTACATAAAAATTCTATACAGTTTGTATATCACACAGTCCTGTATATAATTGTTATTACATCTCCAACCTCGTATAATTTTATCATATAATAATTTTTCAATCTTTGTCGTTAATTTGTGTTCGTTATACTTATTGTACCCATGTAAATATCGTTCTTTTTTTGATATAATAAACATTCGTTAAAAAAAGTGGTTAATGTTTTTAACTGTCATACGGGAGACCAGGATTTGATTCTCCAATGAAGACTATTTTCTTCATTTCCTTTTTCTACTCATACACAGTGTACTGTATGAAATATTGATTATATAAATATAATGATTTCAGTTTTATTTTATTTTAGTTTTATTTTATAAGCGATCAAAAGAAAAAACGAATATATACATACATAAAATCGTTCTAATTTATCAGCCAACATAGTATTTCACTATTAATAAAGAATGATTTGTTAAAAAGGTTAAATGGGTATATATTTAAATGGGTCAATCAATGGGTCAGTGAAGTTTCAATTGTAGAAATTAAATTTGAAAATCTATGAAAACTAGTGTGCAGAAGCGTGTTATATTCGTCTTTACCAAAGTATACAAAGTACACATCATTAAATTTGAATTCAATGGATATAATGCTCCGTTTAATGGATTGATATTAAACATAATCGTGTATTAGGAAGTAAAATAGAATTATTCGTGTAAAAACATATTAGATACAAACATATTAGAGCTTAAATTCTTTTGCAAATATGTTCCAGCTCTTGCATCATCTTATGTAATCGAAAAAAGCTGCAATGATTTGATTATTCTCGTTTTGTCGTTTGCTTTGCACAATAGCCAAAGTATCTTTTCTATTACAACTTCCAGGATTATTTAGTTCGTACTATCATTGTAAAATTATAGTAATGTATAAGTTAAAAAATTATTTAAAATTTCTTCCATAACTTAGGAAATTCGAATTCTTGCATTTTCTAAAAGGACTTGAAACAGGAAGTTTTCATTGAAAGGATTAACAAACGTTGTTTAAACTTGTTTCGTAAGTATTCTTTATTTTTTGTAAAATTATACAGCCAAAATAATATCATAATTTACGATGCAAAATTTAAGAACATAGATATTCGCGTTTCTTTCTTGAACGACTCGTGGACATTTCGTTTCGTTACTAAATAGATGTATATCATGCTAAAATAACTTTATGGGTATATTTTGCTTGTTCAATATTGGTGTGATTTCGCGACGTGAAGTCTGGAAATTATCGAAACACGATACGCTTCCGTTCCCGCGAGAACGACACGTTTCAATCAACGAAACCCACTTAAACTATCTTATAGGTGTTCTTTATTCTTTGTAAAATCATACAGCATAAGCGACCACAGTCTACACAGTGTAGTCAAGCGAGATACAAGTGACATGATCGTTCAACGATTGGGCAAACGACGATCAAAGTACCGTTGCATTCGTACGATCTTCCCAAACCAGAAAAAAATTCCTTTTAACTTGTTATTCCTTATTTTTACCTTTTTTTCTTTTTTTTTATCTATTTATTTTTATTTATTTATTATTGTTGGGAGGCAATTTTACTATTATTGGGCACTGATGTCACGTCGTTCGCCCTACGAATACAGACACACACACATTTGTAAATTCAGGTGGCTCGAAATGCGCGAATTCTCTCATAAAAATTTTACACAAGAAGTTTCTGTCGTCCCTCGCGATAATCGCGTGATTTCGAGAAAGAAAGAAACTTAATGATTAACTCTGAAAATACAGACAAATGTAATACATGTACATCTAAGCCCTAAGAAGAAAACTAGAATCCTCTGCTGGTTAATTATCTAAAATATAATTATGTATATATGTGTATGTTACTTAAATCGAGTGTTGCTCTGCTTGGCAATTTAAATATCGAGCGACGCTTTAATCCATGGATGAATGATCGAAATAAAATCGGCTTTTGTACAAATAGCTCTGTGGTACGTAAAATTTGATTCCCCTACTATAATATAGTTATATAATATACATATATATATTTATATATTATATAATATATATATATAATAGCTAATAAATAATTCTTAGTTAAATTTAATTATTTAAATTCAATTAGTTAAATCCCGTTTTAATCTTGACGGTACCTATATCCAACTCTTAAAATATTAAATCACTTATTATACCTTACGTTTTCTTGTTTCGTCCGCGATTTTTCAAAATGAACAAACTCGTCCTCCTCTCTTATACGTTATCTCGTTATCGACTATTATACCCTTATTTAGTAATGATTTTACGTTACGTAAAGGTGCCATATACGTTAATTACTAGTTGCATTTAAATCACCAGTTGTGTATTTGCGAATAATTGAGAAAAAAATTCTCGTAATGTTCTAACGATCGCTAATCACAAGGGCGATTATGAGGATTGAGTGATGTTTCGTGGTTTCGTAGTGACATAAATGCAAATGGCAACACGTGGCTGAAGAAAACGCGCGATTCGGAAGGATCTACGACGACGAGTATAGAGAAAACGTTGTTCGACGTTCGTTCGCTGCAAGAAACATCTCCATGCAGGGCTAAACTTTGGTTTAGAGTTTCGCGTGTTCTGTAGTGAAAGCTTACGAATGCAAATTTAATCTTATCGTTATCGTCATCTTTTAATTAACAGACTTGTAAATATCGGTGCGATTTAAAATAACGCTTTTTAGCAATAATATTTGTTATTTTTGTTATTAATCAAATATGATTTTTGAAAAGCGAAATTTAACAATGTCTTAGGCACATTGATCTAAAATGCTTCATCAATAATTTTTCATACAAAAAGAATTGCGAGTAAAATCATCGTAAAATTATTCTGGAATGTTCGTTCGAAAAGAAGTCATATGTAGCAGTTTAACGTTTAAATTTTCAGTTTTTTAGTGTCGTATATAATATATACGAAGAATAGCTTAACCTCAACATTAGTTGAACAAAATTTTAATTCACCCTCAGCGTCAGCAATATACTTTCTCAAAGTTCAGCAACCTGCTTAAACAGTATCCTCTATAGACACGTGTGATGTATAGGTAGCTACGTAGGAAACGTGCATATGAAGTTGAATTTCGCGATGATTTTCGCTTGTGTTCCTGCGAACGATGCCTTAGTGCTAGTTCCTAAAATTCAGACAATAACTTCTTACATCATAGAATCGATAATGGTAATAACAGAGTGACGGTGACAGAATGATTGCTTCGAGGAACGATTGGTATGAATCTCTTTTCCCTTACCCGTTACTTAAGAACAGAACGCAAATATATATTCGAGGGAGAACTTCTTTTACGTAATTATGTGTAATTATATACATTATGTTTACGTAAATTTGATTCACTTGAATAACAAAATACTAGATGAGTATTAGCAAAATACTAGATAAGCAGAAGCTCGTTACGAGGATAGGAAAAATTAGATTTATTACGAAGAAAATTTTATACGTAGGAAGCAATATCGAATAATAATAATTTACCTTTTTTTACAATTATCTGATATTCTTTATATTATTAATTCACAGAGGACTGTAGATAATTTCCGAACATTTACAAACGAAGTAATAATTTCAGAAAAAAGTTAATTTTCTTAAATGTTCTCGACGAAAAATATTTTAACATGCTTTCGAATCTTTTTTCCTCGCCACGACTGAATCCCCTTTATGAACACACACTCTACGATTAAGCTCGAACAGATGTTGATTTTCGACTCATCGGAAGAATCAGATCACGAACGAATCTGAAATAAACGAGAAGATAAGAGCCGATGGAAACGAATCTTTGGGAACGTATCGTGTTAGAAATGCGACATAATTCGACCACCAAACGCAATGGTGCAATGGTATTTTTCCCTGTTACTGAAGTGTACATAGTAGATATATCTACAAAATGTACCAATAGTCACGCAAAACGATGTTTTTTTTCAAAGAATTTAACGATTAATTATCACACAAGGAATGAATCTAATTAATTAATCGAGGTACGCGAGAAAAATGAATCGTCGATCGCTTTACACGCCTACTTCTTTGGTCAAGGACTAAAGTATATATATATACGAGATTCTCGATGAGTGTTTAACTAATTGCGAACAATTAAACTTTCTCGTACTTATCTATTAATTGAAGAAATTCATTCATATATATCGTGTATTTGAAACGCGATGATTTCAAGTTTTATCAATTTTTGCTCAAGCTCTGAGATTTTATGAACGTAGAACAGAATATAACGACGTTCTTTCAGTACGCTGTACTGTGAAAAAAGTCGTCTGTTGTTAATGTGATATAAATGGCACTTTGAGGATATTAAAGAAGTTTCTAAATTCTTCTTCCTTTTCCAAGTTTTTTGGAATCGAAGTATGATTTTGATGAGTCGAGTATTTTTAATTATTCGTAATTGATATATACTTTTTTTTATCACTTTATTGCTTTAATGAGTAATTCAATCTTTCATATTCGGATACGATTTTCAAGTATCGAAATTTAGGTATTAAACGTGTTATAAAAGATACGATGAAAAACTAACAAAATGAGGACTAATGAGAAGAAAGACGTCTATGTAAGGACAAAGAGATTTCCAACGAAACTCTGATATGAGTTAAATTTGATTTAAATGCCTATAATTTACCACATTTACCAATCATTATGTTACATTAAATTTTAATTTGATGATCCTTATGATCAAGACATGATTCTTTTTAAATAACAAAACAGTTATTACTTTGTATAACTGTCTTTCCTAATATGTATTATTACTCGTATCACGTGCTTTATGACGATTGTACAATTATTTAGTACCAAAAATTTCGTCCTGTCTAAAATTAAAAGATCCCTTTCAAATAGCAACAATGCTTCAAACGAGATATCCTCGAGATTTTTTAAACCACGAGAAACATCCTCGTCGAACTGTACAATTGTACCGATATACCGCTACTTTTGACATACGTGTTTCAATCCATTTCGGAATTCTTCGATCTTTTTTATAGCAAAACTGACAAAAGCGAGCTGAGAGGCGTGTGTGCTGTGTGTTTGGATATGCAACTGAGTCTACAAATCTCGAGTGTATTCGCTCGGTTCGACTTCTTTCTGTTTAACGATCCACGATTTCTCATTATTTCGATTCGCAAGATTTATCGTATATGTTCAGAGTTAGCCAGGATATTCGTCACATTTTCGCGTTTAAATGACATACATTACTGTCCATAAGTATTCGGATACTTTCAAATTATAAAATAAAATAATTCAGTATCTTATTGAATAAGCGACGAATGTCTTAATTTTTACTTCAACAGATTAGGAATCCGAGTAACGAGCTAACTCGTCTGCTCAATTGACAAATTAAAATTTCAGTTGTGGCACGACGTAAGGAATTAATAGAAGACAAATGTTCTTCAATTATAACTTTAAAATATCATAATATTTTTCGACTAAATTGTATCAACTGCCAAAAAATATACGGACGATAATGTACGAATCGTGAAAACGATACGAAAACGGGTTCGCCGAGTTCCGTTAAGAGGAAAAGAAAAGTACGTCGGGAGAAACAATAGAAGGGTACGTCGGATATGCTGTTTTTCTCCTGTATGTGATACTTTTTCGGAGTTCCGTGTGACGACATTTCCTTTCGAAATTCCGTCTCTCGCATTTCCATTCACACCATTCACAACCCAGACACAGCTGCGAATATGCGATTTTCGGTTCGGCGTTACGCTTGAACAAGCTGAATATTAAAGACGCATCTACACGAAGAAATAGTTTTACTATTTTTTTTATCCATTTTTTTTTACTTTTCAATCTTAAGTTCTCGTCTAACGAACAAACAGTGTTTATTTAGAGTTTATGTATATTTATATATGTAATAATAATAATAATAATAATTAATAATTCATAATATCAATTCATCCCAACAACAAGTTTTAAGGTATCGTTTGATAGTATTTCTGTTATTTTCTCTTTTTTCTCTCAGTTTCTTCTCGTCTTTTATCAATCGTACTTTCTTTCCTCGTCAATATATCTCTCTGTTTATTATATATTTATATTTATATATTTATTTACTTTTTTCATATATATGTATAGACTGATATCAACACGTATAACATCGAATTCTTCTATTAATCCGTTTTTTTTCTTTATTTCATTTTCGCGAAGAGAATTGCGGTAGCTGAATGATTTCTTAATTACAAGTCTTCTGCCTTCTCTTATTTCTTTTTCTGTTGTGTTCTCTTTTCCTTCTTTCTAACTAACACGCGTGAAACGACCGGAATCCCGACAGAGTCCGATCCGATCGTTCATTGTTTTTCATCCATTTTTAGTTTCGGCGTTTCGATTACTGAACGACACTTTTCGCTATTTTATTTGTTTATCCCCCTGCCCTATTTTCGTCGCAATATTTTATTCTCTATGAAGAAACGAAATTCCGAGGCGTTTCTTTCTTCACCTTCGAATACTCAGGTTCTCTCGTCTTTTATCTGACTGACCTCTAATGATTCTCATAGATTGTATCTATTCTCTGTTTTTAACAGACACGCGCGATTTTTGTAATTAGTTGTACACACATAGCTAAGCTCTTACTAATCGTGGAATGAAACTGTGATGTGTCATTTGCTAATAATCTTTCGGCTTTGTTTCTTGATTTTTGATTACGAGTCTACAGTTTAACCTTTCGCTATATCATATGTGTATATCAGTTCAAGTGAGATTACGGAGTTTAAAAATTAAACTACTCACTAGATTCAAATTAATTAATTACATATAATTATTATACAGTTACGTATAGTAGGAATTGTTATTATATATAATATTAGTATAAAGTAAAAAGAAAGGTATAAAGTAGCAGAAGATTAAACTGAGATACGTTAGTCGAAACAAAATACAAATCCGGGAATAATCTCGGTTACGACATTATTGTGACACGGTGCAATGACACAGATGATTCTATATAATATATATGTATAGATATATTATATATAGCACTGTACAGTCGATAAAAAAAAAGTTTCTGAATGAGTATTTTACGTGTTATGCAGTCTGCTTAAACGAATTTTCGCATAAATCAGAAAAGTAACAAGACAAAGGCTTCGTCTGCCATATGATTCCTATGCTTGTACAATCACTGCATTTGTTTCCATACAATTAATGTTTTGAAAATATTTGTAATATTTCTCGAATAATGCTTCGAATAAAATCGCACGTTTAACTCTTAATTGATGCCAAGCATTGAGTATGGTAACAAAAAGAACTTTGGTTCCACTTGAACTTGCATGGTAATAATTAATTACCCAGTCCAAGCACAAGTAACATATTAATACATTCACTGCTACTATAATTATTTCAAATAGTTACATTTTCTTTAATTCACTGTCTCTTACAGTCTGTCCATTTATGAAAAGGCACAAATTTAAAAACCGAATAGCTTTGTCAGCAAAATTATTTACAATTAAAATCTAATTCAATAAGTGGCGCAATATAAATATGCATCGGTAGCAGCGAATGCGTTAAGCAAGAAACAAATTCGCCTTGAAAATTTCTCTTTAAATGCAAAGATTCGTTCAAATAACCTGCAGAATGTCGGAATGTGATCGAGTCACTTCTAATGGGCAAAGCTCCCGTTTCTTTTAAGGATAATTGTACAAAAACTCGTTTGCAAGTATAATTCGGCTTGCAATAAGACGTGGCAGTATTATTAGTAAGTAAACAGTGTAATACGATATGATACAGAGAGCAAGTGTAATTGAAAATCACAACTAAGGCGCAAAACCACGCGTCGAAAGTTAACGATGCCCAATTATCGTTTCAAAGTTTCGTTTTTTGGGTCAAGAGGATTTCTAACTCTGGAGTACTATAGTGGGATACTGCATTCTTCGCTCAGTTTATTTTTTTTTTTAACTATTTTTATAACACGATGACTTGTTCATGTTTTCGAATAATTTTTTGATTTGGAGAGACGAAAATTATTTTATTAGTACATTTGTATCTATAATGGAATTCTTGTTATATTTATTAGAAAAAATTTTAATTAGTACACAATTAATGATATTAATACGTAGTATCGATATATAATATAATTTTTCAAACTCGAGGTATAAATTAAATACGCGGATTAAATTTTTGTACTTGTTGTTATCTACTTTCCAAAAAAATGGTCACTCATTTTGAAGTAAAATATAATATCAATCGTCCAATCACTCTTTCTTTGATCGATATACCTGAACTAAATTAACTGCCGTTTGAACCTATTTATTTGAGAGTGTAAAATTCTTTTACATGAATGAAAGGTCATAATTATTAAAAAATCATCGAAGTCCTATTATATGAACTGTTTGAACCACACGGATTCAGAAAAATGAAATCCTACCACACTTTCTTCTGTTTTTGATTTTCTTCTGTTAATGGTTGGAGCAGACAATTTCTCAATGTAGTATTGATTAATTAAGATCTGCGTATAGATAGTATTGCAGAGTTTAGGACAAGCTTAGCTTTACCTATGTTATGTACATCGACAGAGTTCTCATAGAACCAATTTTCATTTAATTCTTCGACGATGTCGACAAGGTGGCGACTCGTGTACCTCGCCGCATGATTCATGCGCCATGAGAAATGACGTTCATATATACATACACACAGAACTATAGCGTATCATCGTTAATGAAATCGAAGTACCATAATTAGGCGAGTCGTATGTTGTACGAAAAAGTTTTATGGCCTGAATGATCAACGGCGTTCGATCTAAACCGACGTTAAACGCGTGACGCGCTAGGAATATATTATCCTTATACCTGCGTTTCTTCTAAAATATCGGTATAGAAAGAACAATTGGATCCTCCACAGTTTGGTTGAACTTTCGTATGGTCGTAATCCTAGGTCGTTCAGAAAAGAGGAACGCCAGCATGGTAACTTGAATCGAGTAAAATAAAACAAGAAGAAACGTGCTCTTCTCTGCCAGCATAACGAGAAATTGAATAGAATTGCTCTAGAAAAGGCCAACCCTCGTTGCCCTTGTACTCGAAGAAAGTTCCCCGAAATGTCTGCTCTATCTTCACGTTCGTTCTTTCTCGTTCGTAAAGTTTTCTCTAAATTACTTACTTGGTTGGTACGGTTAATTTATCATTTGGTACGATCAATGGCGCCTCTAACTCGCGAAATTGCCTCGCCGCGCGATCGTCGCCGTTGAAATATTTTCTCTTCTGTATTTTATTCGTGCGAGGTCCTCGAAGACTCTCGTGTTAGACTTCCTGGGGCATACGAGCGCGCGCACGAGACACCTGACGGTTCCTATCGATACGATAAAACTTCAAATCAAAAAAATCTCTATAGTTACGTAATAACACCTGCACGTTCGTAGCGAACCATTACTGACGACAATAATTCAACTTTGAAACTGCTAAATAGTATGGTTCCTGTTTAAGCTTCGCCCACGTTGCTTATCGATCGGTTAGGTTCTTGTCTGATCGAGACAGAAACCATGGCATCTTCTCTTGTAGATCAGGTCAAGAGTCTCGACCTGGAGTCGCTTCGCATTCAGGATCGTCCCCGATCCATCGATCGTGCCTCGGTTTCTTCACGGGGAACACATATAAGGGGGCCTTTATTCTTTTTCCATTAAAAGCGAGGCGAAAGCCAAAACCCCTCGAACACAGTTTACGCAGCAACACTTGAGAGATCGCGGACCATCTCTATGAATATCCGAGAACAGAGTCGTTCGAGGACCGATATCATCGACTCTAACGAACACGCGTTCAAAACAACTTCCTTCAAAGAGTTCAGAGTTCAAGTTCGAAGTTCGAATCCGGATCTCGTGCATTGCGTTTTCTTGGACGAGGACGATCGGAGACGGTCCCGAAATAAATTCCTAGGTGCACCTATGACAGACTTAGAGGAGATTCGTCCTTAAAGCAGCCACTTGGCTACCAGGATCATGATCAAGTGTGATGCGAGGCTACTGATCGACGCGGTTCCGGTCACCCTGATGTCGCTGTCCTTCAGTAAGACTGCGTCGATTACGTGGATGATACCGTTGGTGCACTCGACGTCCGGACGAAACACTCGAATCCATGTACCCTCCCACTCGATCTGGTAACCTGCAAAGAGAAACGATTTCCATCGATAAGTTGTGTCGATATTCACTTACAAAGCTGGAAAGATAGATTAGATGAACGAAGCGAGTTGTGATGTTTGCAGCGATAGAAAATTTCCAGTGAGCGTTCACTTGTCGAGCATGAAGTCCGGCGTCACTAAATTACATTTGAACGTCAAGTTTTCAATCTATGGAACACGAAGACGCAAAATGCATGTAGCAAATATTCAGAAAGTTATACACTTGGTATTTCGTTAACTGTTGTATTTTTTCTTTTTTTATTTTTTGTTTAAATTAAGATATCTTTCGCGTTTCAAAGTGTGTAGCATTTCGTTTGGTGATTAACTGACTGGAAGTTAAATTAATCTATCGTTTGTTGGAAAATCGTGTGTGTTACGAATAGCAGTCGATCTGAAAAAGCTTGAGAAATGTGATTATCATATATATATGCGTAATGTTGTGAATATCATTCGATGCAGACGTTTTGTAAATTTTATATTGAGGTTGTTAAATAATAAATGGTTATTTCAACGATACAATTAAGAAGATCGAGAATCATTTGTAACATTTTTTCAAATAAGATATTCAGCCGTGTTCATACGTACTAGAACGCTTATAGAAAATGAAGTAAATCTGAAAGCATTAATTTTTTTCTTGTATGTATTTTTTATTCAATCGCTGTTTTAATTAATTAATTTTGGTACATGAATTATTAGATCTTCCAAGGTATTTGTTATCTTCCTGGTTCCATGCAATAAATTCCACAAATGATTTCACAAATGAGATACAAATTTTTACAAACTTCATTTCATATTCTAACTGAGAGGTGTGTTTTATAAGAGACCAGTATGTATCTTGATATTTATAAACGAAGATGAAACTTCCAGCAAATCTATAATTGTATGATTAAAACACGGCAATATCATGAAGTTATCAACATAGAAGCAAAGAAATTAATTTAAGACAGTAAAAAAAAAAAAAAAGAAAAAATAGAAGAGAAGCGCTCAAAGAAATACGATAAACAGGCTGATGACTCTCGTTTGCTCCTTTCATTTTCAAGTTAGCAATTTTCATCCTTTTCCAGATACGATTAGGTATCTTTCGTCTGCAATTTTATGCTCATGGTTCCTCTATCCGATTCAATTATTCTGTTGTTTCTCTCTTTGCTTCATTATTTCTTTCGATATTACCACGTGTTTCGCTCCCCTTTCGTGTTCTTTCTGCGCGTCCATTCGTTGCATCGGTAACATTCGTTGCAAATAGAAAACGTTCTCGTGATTCGCGCGATTCGTGGCCAAGCGAATGACCGAGCAAAGCACGTAGCAATTAGCACCAGCGGTAATCAAGGAATTTGCATTTAAATGGTGGTCGAAAGGTGCATAATAAATCGTCTTGCGGTCTCGACCCATAATTGTGCACGTTCTTCGTCGACCTCAGCTCGCCGAGAGTGCCCCGGAAGCCACCAAATTACCGTGTATCGAAATCGAATCGCGCTATGATGAATCTATTCTTTCTTTCTTTTTTGTGATTTCACGACCATTTATCGAATATAGAATTTATCAATTTTATTATGGAAGATGTCTTTGTTATCTAAACTATTAGCGAAGGAATAGATAATTGTTTGGAATTTTTAATAACTTCAATATTTATTTAGACGACGTGTCTATATCTATATAAGACTATTTATTTGGAAGATATCCAACGATCGCGTTGTAAAATTAGATAATAGTTTTGAAAAAGGTATTTCTTAATCTAACATAGAGAAAATTTATACTTATTTTCAATTTTTACTAATTTGTCTAAATTCGATATTTAGTTGACTCTGGCCATGAAAGAATATTTCCAAATATTTGAAATAATATCATAATGTATTTTTAATTTCATAATAAGTTATTTAAAGATAAATTCTACATCAAAATAAATCGTTTTGTTATCTGTTACTTATAAATTATTTTACATATTCAATTTTAGAAACGTGAATAATATTGTCAAGTATCTCAAGCTATTTTATTAGTACGTGTCTTCAATTTAGTAGCTGATTACTTAATCAACGAATGTAATTATTAAATAACGAAATTTTTATCAAAAGCGTGGCTTCTATCTCTCCATTTCTAATATCTTTTCGCAAATGAAAGGTTTTTATACTCGTATAATAGCGTACATAGGAATCCTTTGAAGCGAATCTGTGGCAAACAAACTGTTTGCTTTAGAACGGGATGTGACACAGAAAGCTCGCCGCAAAAAGCTTGTAAATTAAAACAGACGATAGATAACTACAGTTGAGGACAATTTACAGGTGTCCATATCGTTCTATTCCGCGTTCGTCACGTCCATTTATCGTCGCGAAAGGAAATGGCAGCCAATATATTTCGCGCAAAACCGTTCGCCATCTATCCCGGATCCGCAACTTTTTCTCATCTTCTCGTATTTTCTCGTACGAAATAGACATAATACAAATTTACGTCGAAACTGATATCCTGTTCGCATGCATAGTACAATGAATACGTAGTAGCGGGGTAACGACCAAGTTGCGATATTTTCAGAGTTGTTTTATTACCTCCTGCGTTTCTCTTTTCTTATTCATTAATTTTTTCCGCGGTATAACATTAATACTCTATACTCTCCTATTATATTCTATCATTATGCATTTCAAAATTATGCATTTATTGAATAATGAAGATTAAACAATAACGAAGAAAAAGTGTAATCTCTTCCAAACACGAAATTCCAGATAACGAGAAAATAATTTTCCACGGAAAATGGAAATGATATATCCTTGAAAAGGGGAAGACAAATATTCATTAAAATCCCAACTTTCATCATTAGAATCGAAGAATTATGACTCGTGGTAATTAAACTGTGAATATCTGTGGATTAATTGGACATTTGTGCAGAATATACCTATATAATATGCAAAATTATATGAAATATCCAAAGTAAAATACTCATTTCAATATTTAGTAAATAGATTAGATTTCTTTGGTTACGTGCATGGAAGTATAAAATCCAGCGATAATAACTTTCTTAGCTGTCCAATTAGTTCCTCTCTACTTATGTTTTCTTATCCTTTTTCGTAAATCTAATGATAATTTTTCATTCCTGTTCATTCTTGTCAGGCTTATACTTCCACAAAATTCAAAGAAAAACATCAAGTACTAATTGTTCGACGGAATATTTAATCGGAGAACATAAAACAAGAAATTCGATATTAACATGTGCAGGAACGCTTTCGTACGATCAGCGATATTTTCACAGAAAAAGCGACGACGGTGACGATGAACACGATTGTATGGGTTAATCGTGTTCACGCCGGAAGCTAGTCCTGCGTTTTTACTGTAACAAGCTTAATCGACTTGTTCAAGCGAATAACAAGCAATATGTATGGCGTGTGTCAGTCGTTTTCCTGTAAAATCATAAAAATACTCACTGTGCAAATTGTTCAAACAATTAAATGTTACAATACCCAGCACGATTTATAAAATTCAATACGCCTATTGTTATTAATTTTGGCGTTGACTCAATCGACTATTTTGCTACTGGTGAATGATTACACGACGAGAATACAACGATGAATGCTGGAAAAATTTGAGTGAGCTCGAGCTCAGGCATCCCGTTTTCTTATTGTCTTTACGGTCATTTTCGCTTATTTCTCATCATAAAATATTCTACCGCATGGGAGTGAACTTTCATATCCGTATCTAATTTTCTTTACTTCAAATATTAGAACAAGAAATAATAAAAACTCTCATATTGTTAATGTTTCTACTATATTTAACGTAATACAACATTTATATTTCAAAATTAAATGTACTAGTTTCCGATTGCCTATCTTCGAAATTCGAAAAATTCACTATATTTAAAAACCAATTCTACAATTTCTCACTTAAAGGAAGAATTAAAAATTGAATTGAAAAGAGGTTCACCAACAAGAATCACGACAGACACAAGCATGTACCGTATTAGCAATCTATCAATGAATTGTTTTACATACAGCGAGCACGACAACGTTAACAATTGTCACAACAACGAGTTTAGTCATCCTGTTACCTTAGTAAAACCAAAGAGACAATGTAAGAAGTTCATCAAGAGAAAGATAAGGGCTGCGTCTATTTACGTTGATGATAGTTAGATTTATTCGAATATGGCTGAAAAGTACAGATACGTATTTCGCTCATCGTGCACGCGTACGATTCAGAAGCATTAACAACGTGAACAGTTGTGAAATAGAGAAGCGCGTTCTACATATGCTGAGCATAAGGAAGCATTCCTTTCAAGCACTGAGACTGCGTGAAACGCGCGTACTTGATCAGATTTTAACGCAAATGAAATGTGATTATAATACGTGTTAGTAATTATGTGAACGAGGACACGTGATCAAACGACTCTCGTACATAGTGGGCTCGTGTTCAAATTTGTCATATTGAAAAAATCGTTTTGTGTCTTTCTTTGTCAAATGTTCGTGTATTTTGTAACAGTGTAAACGATAAATGTGTGCATTTCGAAATCTGCGGCTCCAAATACGCAGGTGACTCGAAAAATTTTCAGAATAGAATGCAGATACAAGTTACGTCAACGTTTGAAACTATCTTTATTCGTCGACTTTTATTCTTCAATTTTTATCTTTCATAACATTACTACCACATTTAATAAGAATTCTTTTTTAGTAAAAAATTTATTCAACTTACGCTAGATTACTATAAAATCTTTTATGAATATATAATATATGTCACACAAAATATTTTGGAGCATTTTCAAAGGTTGAAACAAATTCGAGAATATATATGGGAAATGCAAGACGTTTAGTATAAGTATATATTTTACAGAAATCACAAAAATATTTAGTACAACATGTGAATAATTGTTTTAAAAGTATAATTACTGTCAAAGATGTTTTCGTTGAATATAATGAATAACTGACTCAAGTATAATAAAATGACAATAAATTGCAGTAAATATCTGGCATCTCTTGTGTTCTTTTTCAGATTTCCTTCAAGCTTTACTAATATAATCATAATAGTTGTGTCTCATTATAACGCAATTTCAAATTGTTTTGTATAACACACATGATATATTCACAAAAGATTTCTAGGTAAGCTTAGCACAAGTAAGTCACTGTAGGTCTAACGAATGAGATAGATGTAGCAATAAACTGCACACTAATTCATTATATCTTGTGGATGATAATTTTTCTATCATTAAAAGCCTGATCTGTCTCAACTGAATGGAATTGGAGCTGATCTATAAATGTTTGTAATTGATTAAAGTTATGGTTGTTAATGAAAATGAACAAAATGAAAAAATTTCAAAACTCCTACTATCGATATATTCTTCGTTTTAGAACGATTCACACAATAAGCCCAACTTATTAGAATATAGAATCGAATTATAAAATTTGGACAATGAAATCGACGCGTTTGTAGGAAGCGATCGCCAGAAACTTTTGGCAGACTGTCATCGCTTGATCTTTACGTTTATACATTTATCGTACATCGAAAATACATTATATTTACTACCCAGTAGATTTTTCTCTTTAAAATTATACGTATCAAAATGTGCGCGCGTTAAACATAGTGCGTGAAAGTGCGAGGAACCCTTCACAAAATTGACAAATGTGCGCAGAGCTCGTACTGGTGAAAGCACGTGTCGTCGCTCATCGGCGACGTCTAAAGACTGAACTCACTCACCGAAAGTTTTTGGTCGGATCATGTTTTCGTCGTACGTGTCATCTAAATGTAACCAAATAGCACCAGGTTTGAAAATGAACAGAAAAAGCCCCATAACATGGAGCGTGTGAGTACAAAGCGTTATTTTCTTGTTTTATCCGTTTCGAGAAGAGCAAGAACAAAAAATACGATACATATACGATACCTGGACACGTTTACGTTTAATACTGACAGAAGGATAAATCGAAACAAACGTCGAGTGTACCGTTGAGTTGAAGAATATCTGAGCAATTGCAAAAGTGCTTATGCAAAACGATTATTTTTTGAGACGAAGTGATTATCTTTACTCACTTTCGCCAGCTTCACGGACACGAAGCTTCAGACTGTCTCTGGCTGCAGGAAGAACGAAGGTTTCGTTGTGTTTCATCTCTCTTAGCTTCGCCATCGTGTACGCCTCATCTGCTATCACGAGGTGTCGTTCTAAGATTTGTCTCGCCTATAAGCAGATTTACATGTTAGATATTGTAGTGTAGATTTTTCTTGATAGGAAATTGAAGTTGGAGAATTATTTTTGTGAAGTGATTGCTACCGTTAATACGTCGATAACATAAGAATTCGGTAGAAGGATGTTTCTTTGGGAAATTGAAATTGAGATATATAAATATCACAATACTGGTTCATATGGAATAAGAAAATGCATTAAGTATAAAATATTATGTAGCATTATGTAAAAAATAGAGGTGATTTTGAAATCTTCGTAAATCTTCTATTATTCCTTTAATTTATAGTATTTGTATAACGTTTTAAGTATTTGAATGATAATAAAAGTTATTTTCATCTATCGTAATGTAGCAGTTGTTTTAAATTATTAAATATAAGAATATTTTATTTTCATATAAGAATACTTACATGATAGCTGTATTCAGGCATGAAGATCTTTTTCGTAGTAGATGGGTAACTGATAGCAGACACACTCCAGGCATAATCGCGTGGGGCAAAGTATGTAAAACGCGTCCTCGTTTCGTTCAGCTGACTGTTGAATCCGATGCGTTGTCCAAGGAAGTAGGTGGAACTTGAAAAAGATAAAGAAATAAATTGAAGAAATTTATGATTTACACAAATGAATCAACATTGGAAGAAAACCAATGTAAGATACAAATACTTCTACTTCCTAGCATTTTAAGAAACATTTTATAAAACGGTATTTTTAAGAAAGGGAAGAAGAAAGGATTATTCTTCTATATCCATGATTTTGGCTGAGCCTTTACGTTATACGTAAGTAAACGATAAATGTAGTAATGAAAATAAATTTATCGTCCTACATAGGATAACCAGAAAGAATATATTTTTATTATTGATAATTGATAAAACAAAATTTTTCTTATGCTCCCAAAGAGTTCCTTTTTGGAGGAGTTAATTAATATAATATATAATATATAATATGTAATAATTTTCACATGAATAATACTCTCTACATAAAAATATCTCAAAAATGTATCGATCTTCTTTGATCGAACAAATTTCCGTTCACTCCCCAAAAATTTGATCCTGAAGGGGTTAATTAACTATCATCACGGGAATCTCACATTACAATCTTTCAGCCAACAGTTAAGGATATCTCACACATCCCCATCTCTGCAAGTGTCTCCCTTCTTGACCTTAACTCCTAGAGTCTTCACTCTTACCCGTCCAAACAGTCCATAAAGGAAACGAGTGGGTCTCGAACTCGATCCACCATATCCGTTTCCTCAAGTCACATACAGTAATAGAGCAGTTAACTGTAGCCTGGGGCATACGATCCTCTTAGAAGCCAACCTAAGCGTTCATACAATACGATCGATCGAAGAGATCGAGAAATCTTCCATGTTCTCATGAATGGCATCATTCGTTTTGAAACAGTTTGTAAATCAAGAGCTGATAGTCAGAGAGTGGCAAAAGGGTAGAACGTTGAGGCAAACAAATCGATGTAGTGGATCTTGATATTCGTAAACGTATAGACGTGACGTATAGGCACAGCCAGGGAGAACTACTACTATCAATGGCTTCTCTCGTCTACAGTTTAGATATCATGGTGTGGGGTGATGGAATGCTGACATCACCATCCATCCACCGCATCGAATAACGATAGCCATCGTATAAAGGGGCTAATGGCATTAAAGGCACCGTATAACCGATCGTTTCCTGGGCAATGGTTGTTCAACGTTTCCACGTAACAAGATGGGATACTTGGTGGCCATCCTACCCTTCATAATGTTGCATCGTTTCCAGCGAATATATCGTACACTAATAAATTCGTCTCGCCAGATGTTTCCAGATGCTACGTTTGAGTTAACACTTTCATTGTTAGAGAAGAAGAGCGACTCCTCTGCTGAAGTATTATATTAATTATATTTACTTATTTACTTGACGGAAATTTTACGTTGAATTATCGGATTCGAGAAACGTGGTGCAGTGGAGGTTTGATTATTTGACGCTTTATACGTAATTTATATTTCATTTGAAATTTAATAACATTGCTCAATTGTTTCAATTTTGTGTTTCACAATATCTGATACTACAAGTGTTTCAAAATTTGTAGCATATCGATGTAAATACATCTATTTTTTATTCATCAACTATCATAAATTTTTGATAGCCCATAAAAGACGTGATACGCGTTGACAATTAGCAAACGCTTGTTGATAACGACGATCTTTTTCTACGATTTCTATTTTCCCTTTCTTCGATGCGTGACAAACGTTTTACCAGATATTCATAGAGTTTTAGATCGGTGGAAAATCGTTCGGATCAGCTTCATATACGAATAGCATCAAACGCATAAATGTTTAGTTATGGAAGCTTACTCATTTAACGGGGTTTTAGCGTCGCGAAAGTTTATTTATCGGTTATTGGAATATCATTTAATTGGATTTTCCATTATCGATGCATCGATAATTGAAATAACGAGAGGGGAATTAAATCACGGTGGATCTGGTTGCGCAATATTCATACGGTTCGAACATGTACTTGGAATCAGTTTCATTAGAGCAATCTACCGGAAATGGAAATATACATGTTTCGTGCATGAAAAGAATGTTTCTTCATGTAATGCACACGATAGTTGGACACATACAAATTTCCATACAAATTGTTTCTCTTTCGTAGTTGAAGTACAACACTGTACGAAAGTCTTAGTTTACTTAACAAATTTTTTATGAAAAAAAATCAGTTTTAAATGCGTGAAAGTCACAGGAGAGATGCATGACGAGTATATTCGTCGTTTGAACTGACACGCATAAATTGAACATTTTTTGGGGAATAATTCAATTCTGGTTGAATGCAGAAGCGATTTCAATAGAAAATCGAATGCAATTGCATTCGGTACGAATTTAATAGATCGACGTGTAATTGGTAAAATCACCCAATTCTTTACATAAGAGCTCCATTTACTGTATCAGTTAAACGAAACACGTTAATGGTAATTGGACTGAAAATTTCTCATGTGCTTTAATTAGATTTAAGGACAAAAAGAAGTTCGAAGTACACAGTAGAATAATTAAAATCAATTATTTTGCAATGAAAATTATTTGTATCACGGAACAAACAAGATCTTTTCTAGAATACACGTTTAAGTACTTTCTGATATAATTGATAGAATCGATTTAATTTACAAAATGGGTCCTCTAATGAAATATACAAGAATATAATTAGTATAATTACAGTCCTATACCAGTGTAGTAAACGATGACAGAGAAGATAAAATTAGTTCATAGATTATTTCACTGTATCAATTTTGTTGTAAAAAATTCTCTGTGCTACATATCCTCTAATATTAATTCTAATATATATCCTAATATAAATATCTGTTCAAAACAATTGCATAAATAGAATTGGGATTCTATTAATTCTAAAAATTCAATTCTAATAAGTTGTAGCAGGAAATCACTCAATCATCAATGATGTCAAAAAAACATTATTTAGCTCTTAATTAGTATCGGTAGGTCCTAAATGATCCACAGTAACTTGCGTTACATGAATTACTTAATGTAAACCAGTCCATTTTGATTTATATCTCATATTTCATGAGATAGACCATCGATGGCATTTATCACGTAAAATAGAGGATATATAATAAATAAAAATTAATTAAACTATTAAAAGACATCTAAGTTCACATTGAAGAAATTTAAAATTTCACTCTACTAGATATTTCAATTTTAATTCGAAGGTATATTGAGTGTTACAAAGATATTAACATACTTGAGCATAGGGTCGGTTCTAAGTTTTTCCAGCACATTGGTATAGGGCACACCAAGAACTCTGTCGATGATATGAATCAGTCCATTGGTAGCAGCGATATTTGCAGTGACCACTGTTGCGTTCACGCCACCACCTTCGACGGTCACTATCTGGTTTCCGCTTGGTTCCTGAGCCACATTGAAGTACAGCTTCTTCCTGTCTGCTGCTGTGGCAACCTATAAAAGAACGATGAATCTTAAAGAAAATCTCAAAAATATACTCAGCATGCTCTACACATCGAAACATCGATATTATATATAGCTATTAATATAGAAAGAGAAAATAAATAATCCGTTTCTTCGAATAATTCGCTATTTACTATAGTATATTGATAATGTCACTACTCAATTATTTATTGAGCTTCAATACATAGTTACATTGTGTTATACTAGAACGAAACGTTTAACTTCACTTCATTAAAATTTCATTTAATGCAGACTTATTTCTAAATATGAATTTACATAAATATCGACTAAAAACTAGAAAAGGGTCTAACATTTTTAAAGGCCATTATAGATCGATTTATCCGTAATTAAATTATATCTCGTCAAAAATAACCAAGGTTCTGTTTCTTTCTTCTTTTTTTGAGTACTATACGTGAATTATCTAAATACGGTAACAAAGTCAAAGGAACTTGACAAATAATTAATAATTAACGAGAGAGCCGTGAGGTGGATGGGGCGATTTTATTCGAAGAACGGTTGAAAGTCAGCCGCGTGCAAACAAGAACTCGTACGTATCTAACTGCAAGTTACAGCGGAAGACGAGGGCCGAGTTTAAATTCATGTACGCTTTCATACTTGCAGCTTTTTCACAGACCAGAAAGAAGAGAATTAGAAGGAACGTTGTTAGGCACTTAGCAATAAGTCTCCTTTGTTGCGTGTGCATTTATTAGTATACTTACGACAGTTAAGAGGAAGAATGTATAGTTTCAAGCAGAGATTAGTGATCTAAAGTATGTAATGTCTTTTAATATTTAAATTAATAGGTCTTGATACTTTTATAGATTTTGATTTCTTTTTTAAGAGTATATTGTACGATTTCTACAATATACGAGTAACAAATAAGGAATAATTTTCTTTCAGTCGAATATTTAGAACTTAAGTGTGTGAAAATCCATATGATCAAATTCACATTTGTATGCACATTTTGTTCCTTGAGTCAATTTGGCATGTTGCGATAAATGTGAAATTGCTTTATTGTTTGTAAACAATGCATGAAATCCTACGTCTGATAATTCACAGAAATCTATTTTAAATGTCTAATAGAATCTAACAGAATCTAGTTCTTACAATCAGTCAAACTTATAATATATATAATAAAAAAGTTTACACGTATACATGTACAAATCTGGAGATTGTTTTATTGAAAATAAATAATAAAATTGCTGTACACACATAAACGAAACTAGTTATTTCTATTATACTCACTGTGACAATGAAAAACAGACGAGAATGTCAGCGATAGATAAAATAATAATCATATGATAAACATACAAATTATTACAAACTATAAGGTATAATCAGAAAGCTATTGTAAAAGGAATGGCGCCGTCTATAAACCATTTGACAGTCTTAATTCACGCTTCCGCGAATAACCGTTTAAAGTTGAAAATTTGTTTCCTCATTGGAGTCCTGGCATTTTCGTAGAAAGTTTAATGAGAGTGGTAGCGACGAAGAAAAAGAAGCAAAAAGACTCCAAGATAGGAGAGGGATAAAAAGAAAGAAAGAGAGAGGCGAAGAGCAAGAGAGAGCTTAAGGGTAGTGATTCCTTTTCCGATTGATCCCTTTCTCATGAATTTTCCTACTTGTACTCCCCGCACCACTTCCGGTTACTTTTCTGATCTTGAGTTGCTGCTACTGCATCCGTATATAGATGCATCTACTATCGAGACTAGCGGCTTCAAAGATCAGATCGAATAAATTCCATGAAAATCCACGCCCCTCTTTGGCAAAGAATTTTCCTATAAGCCTTTTTCTACGCGAGATCACTCGGCCGCCTTTTACTTTTTATTCCGCCAGGATCCATGCACTTTCCACGTTCTTCATCTCGCGTTTCATCCGATTTCAATTCTTCATTTTACTCTATCTCTCTTCGATATTTAGTACGCTTAAGCGCAATTCTGCTTTTTTTAATCGAGTTATATCCATTCGAAGCGGACGTAACTTGCCTTTTAATCGTAGTTCACCAATTAGAAACTCAATTAAAATTTGCAACATGTTCGCCGATTTTACGTTAAAATTTGTATTAATTTATTGATTCATTTATTGCACATACGTTACTCATTTGCATAGATAATAAAAAAAAAGATAATGAAAAACAATATGATTGAGAAAATCAGAACGAGAAAGTGTTTTTGATAGACGTCAGATAGAATAGCTTTACGTGAGAATAGGTTTCATACTCTGTCTTTTGCAGCATGCAATCCAGTTCGTCATTTTCTTCCTGTTAGATACAATCTGTCTTTAGGAAGCATCAGTTCTTCTTAATTGGCAATTAGCTAAGTAACGACGACATGGGCGTTATTGATCGATCGAGGATGAAGTGTTATTTTCTTCAAAAATTTAGTAATAAATACGAAGACAAAATTCTTCCTCTTGTAACATTTCCCTGAGAGAAGTTAGCGTATATTCGATAGCAGGTATATTTAATAAAATTTCTTTATTTAACATATCTAATTTAACGTATCTAATTTAAAGTTTAAGAAGATTTAACACAATTTCGATAGACGTTAAATTCGATAAATCTTAAACCGACCAACTCCACTTTTTCGATTCCTCAATTTCGTTACACAAGTAAGCGGATTCAATGTTCAATTCTCAAAAAAGAATCTTCCATAGTTCATTTATTACAAAAAAGTGACACGAATAATAGTAAATTCCAAGTTAAATTTAAGCATCTGCAACATCATCGTATTCTTCTGCTTTACAATTTATGAAACTGTTCAATGTGGCTTCTGAATCGAACTGAATAAAGCTTTTCATATCTTGAAGAATCTCATCTGCGAAAGGCCATTACCCAAAAAATTCCCCCCAAAAAAGGAAATAACCAACAGAATAGTGGAATGAACAAGCCAATAAAACAGCCTACGGATGCAGCGTTGTTTCGCCTTTAATCGTTGCCGTGGACGCTCAGCCAAAATGTCCCCGGGTTTTTATTCACGGAGGTTGGCCGATTTGCATTAAACGGCGCTGCTTTCACGCCAATTTATCGCGGATATGTTTTATGTCGCTCTTCTGCTTTATGACGCGCGGTCCCAGACCCCAATGAGACGATAAAACAACCACGGAAGAGAAACACACCAAACTTTGGTAACGCGACGCGTTCGAGATAAAACGACTTCTTTTTTTCGCAGCACGACCACGTGTGCGTTGTCGCAAATTAATTTATTCGTCGTCGTTCCGCGAAATGTAATTCCGCTGAATCTGCGTTTGTTTCGAAGCAATAAATGGCACTTGTAGCGTCAGACCGCAGGCTTGTGGCTCCGTGTAATGGCAAAATTAGGGATTTTCTGATGTCTTTTTTCAATCGTTCCTTTAGGTTCAGGACACAAAGTAATTTTATAGATGTATTATACAAAACATTTTAATAATTATAATGATTAGATATATTATAATAATAAGACACGACTATGTAAGATACCAAAATTTGAAAGGAATCTGATGCTAACGAAATTTCAAAATGTTTTGAATAACACATATAATATAGTCATAAAAAGTTTCTTTCGTAGATTACTGTATGGGAAATAATATACATTTGACTCGTAAAGAAATTTATAAGAAATAAGAAATATTGAAAACACAAGTTACATATACAATGAATGTCTTCATACAAGGGAAAAATGTAAAATTCTCCATATTGATGACAATTACCTTATCGATCGAATATTATAATTTGCTTTAACAATAAACAGATCAAACTGTAAATAATACGTGATATAACAAAATTTGTACAGGATGACATTTGAACGGGATGATCCAGGGTATTATTCCGAATTCGCATATTCCGTAAGTCGCGATATCTGTAGCTTGGCTAGCGACTGTCGAATTTGATCTGTGAATGCAATTACACGAAATCACCGATATAGCTAATTACGTTTGAATATCCATGCCTGAATCATTCAGTACGCTGATACGGAACGCTGCCTTTAATTATATCCCTCTGCCTGTTCGTAAATTAACATTCTATTGACGCGTACAAAGGTTTGATTTTCGTCTCTTCATCAATCGAATAATAGTACACGTTTGACAACAATTGCGTTGAATAACGATTGCAATCATCTAGAAAATCTTCGGAATATATAATTAAAGATAAAAAGTTAAAGATTATTATAACTCCGTAGCTGAGAGCCACAGTAGCTTAGCCGAAGATCTATCAAAACGAAAGAAATTACAATTGATAAGAAAATTGGCAGACGATTTAGTATATAAATACGTTGTAAATACAAATGAGGAAGCAATTAAAAAAATTTTGACCTATTCCTACGTATAATATATCTGCGTCTACGTAGTTGTGAAGCTAAGCGATAAAGTGATATACTCATCATTTTGTTAAATGTATAATGATTAAGAATGTAGAAGTATCACGGTAGAACTTCGTTCATATGAATTCGTCGGAAGACAAGTTGGTTTATATAACCAGGTCCTTCATATAATACGAATCCACTTATTTCTTCCTACCATGTATGATTTTTCGTTCAGTTAATAGAAATTGGTGTTCATATAAGAGAATTCCACGTAACACGTGCTCTGAAATACATAATAACGTTGCAAGCTCGTATCGATTACGAAGCATGAAAGTGTCATATTATACGCGCCGCTATTGTTTACATCTTATTGTTAGACGTTCGTATAAGTGGATCGACGCTGGACGATATTTCAGGTAACAGGAGCTCAGCTAAAGTTCTATTAAATCAGATACTACTAAAATTTTGTTCATGTAAAAGGGGGGTGTTACACTGTACTTATAGGATGACCTAGATAGAGTCAGAGATTAATCCATCAATTCACAGAGACTGATAAGAAAGGCTGTGCAGAATGAAGGTCTCGGCGGACACATGGATTAATGTCCGAATGGGATTATGATAAAAGCCGAAACAGGCGTACTAATGCCGAGTCACTAATTGCCGGTTATTAAACAGCATCGACGCAGTAATGCGCGCGATATTTATCAGCAACGCACCGAGCGAGCTGTCTCTCCCGATATTGACCCCGCCAGTTCTCGTTTACTGCCTACGGTGCTTGTATTAATTATTGTAAACAATGAGTAAATTGTTCTAATCGAGAGTAACGAGATTTCCCTGTGTAGCGTTAAAACTTCACGTCTGCCGTGATACATATCGGTTGTTCGACGAATAAAATCCCGCATGACCGATAAATTGTTAAACTTCAAATATTTCAATATCGAAGTAGCGTATGGTACGGACGTTTTAATTCCAGAAAATTTTCCACCCAATTCTGGTTATTTCGATGTGACCATTTTCGAAGAGATAAATGTAGATGAAAGCAGAAATAACGACGAACTGTAGGACAAATACTTGGAATGGTTTTTTATAATTACTCTGCTAAAAATGAAATCGAATAATGTAAATTGATGGAAAAGATATTGCAAATGAAATATTACATCGACGTGTGAACTCCTATCACTCATATGACCTCAAAACACTACAAGCAGGTTTAACCTACGGACGATTGATGTTTTAAGACATTAAAAAGTAACTACACAATTGTTTTAGCTATAACACGTGTTGTTTTAAATATTTGAGAAGGCTAGATAAGTAATAAAACTATAATAAAAACTTTAAAAGTAACTTTGGGAAATGTTCCGGTTTCAATATTTATCTTGTACATTTTAATACTAATATTATCGAAATATTCTTTGAAAATTCTTTCATGCTATTATTATTCAAATAATAATACTTTGTATGGATAAAAACTAAAAAATAACATCGAAAGCATAGCTTTACAAGAGCGCTATTCAGGATTATCATGGTAATTAGTAT
This sequence comes from Bombus vosnesenskii, assembly GCF_011952255.1. Taxonomy (NCBI): domain Eukaryota; kingdom Metazoa; phylum Arthropoda; class Insecta; order Hymenoptera; family Apidae; genus Bombus; species Bombus vosnesenskii. Next base: position 3,492,403 of record NW_022882923.1, read on the forward strand.
GGCGATCGGGAGAAACGTAAAATTCCCGAAATATATATATATTTCACTTATGAGAGCACTCCCATGAACAGAACTATAGTTCGAATCGTATTTTTCGCGGTATTTTTAGTCGTTTATTGTACCAACGAAGGTGCGATTTTTCATCCCGGATTTGCAAAACGCTTCTGTATTGCCCTATAAATTCATCCTGTAAACAAACGCGTAAACAAACTGCGAATTCGCGAACGATGCGCGATGAAAGAAATAAAGTCGCTTAAATTTATTCAAAGAGAGAGAAGTGAAACGTATGAATTTACGCGGGAATTATTCTTTTATACAACTCCGTTGAGGATGTATCGTTTTAATTAAACGATTTTTGTTTCCTGTTTCTTCGTTTTCCTCGTTCATTTTTCTTGCTACATTGTAAAACATATTTTTTCACGTTTTCAGAAGGAACTGTCGTAACTCAATCGCGCGAAATAAAAAATCGTTTAATTATAGATCGAAGTCTAGTAGTTTTTTTTAAAAAGCACTTAATACATGCGCACGTTTTTTCGATTACAAAAATTCTTAATTAAAATATTGTATATCAAGAACACGTGTAATATGAAACGGAGATACGTTTTCAGGGGGAAACGATCATTGAAATGCAAGAAGTAGAAAAATAAAATTTGCCATCTTTTCCAATATTTATGTTCCAAAATTTAATACCTTTTTCATGCCTTTTAAGGGGAAATCTAATATAGTGCATAAATTAATAAATTTTATAAATTCTATGAAAATTCATAGACTGATAAATTTTATGGAAGTAAAATTTACTTTTACAGCTTAGATATAGGATTAAGGTAGTAAAGTCATTATTAAGTAGCGAATATTTTCTTTACAGATTTTCTTAAGAATTATCCTAAAAGGTTATTTCGTAACGACATTATTCGAGTTGTTTCTTCTAGAAAAACTTTTCTTTTTCGTAAGGTCTTAGAAAACTTGCTTCATAAGTGCATGTCCGAGAAATCCGTTTCTCCGTTATTCTTTACTTATTTCACTCGCAATAGAACTCAGGAAAATATTCGGTCAGTAATATATAGAACCTTGCAATTTCTGCGAGTAATATATACTATAACTCTGTATTTCGTTACAATATGAATTGTTCCAAGAGAATATTAATGATCATTCGCGTAATCTTCTGAACGATGATAGAGCGAGTGCTGATCGCACGTTAACCAGAAGTTTTGAGAAATGACGTTAAATGAAAACGAACTTTCTTAGTCGAATCCGATAAGAAGATTCCCGGTTTGCCTGGATTAATTGTAAGTGGATTGAAAGGTAAAAGTTTGACCAAGAGACTCCTAACATCATAACAACGCACTTTAGGTTAGTCTTCTCCGAGTTTCCTCAAAGTTGACCAAGAACACCTGTTAGTTTCTCAGCTGTTCATTATGAAGCAATGACTATGAAAAAGATTTTTCGTCGGATAACAAAACGTTTCTATTCTTCAGCGTGTCTGTTGTGTATCAATTAGGGATGAAAATAAATTTGAAAATAATGGCTATAACAATGACAAAGAAGTTAAATAACAAGAAGAAAATGAGAAAAAGCTAAATTAAAAATATAAGCAAATAAATTTGAAGATATCTTGCATATTACAAGAATGTATAGTAATTTTTGAACGGTTTAAAGTTCATTTAAAATACTACTTGTCTTTATCGTCACGCAATAATATAGCAATATTTGATAGTACTTGATGAAATTATCACTGATTAGTATCCATTCCATATTCAAAATGAATTGTCTGCTTAAAGTATTTTTTCTAATCGCAAATAACATAATTCCAAACAAACTCAATATAAAATTTAGTAGACGATAATATTTCAATTATATTATGTTGAAAAAAACTGAAATATGAAATTATTATAAAATGAGTCATAGACGAAGAGAAATCAAAGAATAAAAATTATATTATTGAATAATACATCACAATTTATCCTTCAATAATCTCGGGTAGTCAATTCAGTTTGAAAAAGGAATTTTTGCATAGCTTCAAAGGTGTAAACGAGTAAGTCCAGTAGGAAAGCAAATACGAATAATCGAAATTCAATATAACGTAACTACGACTACGTGCTATGGAGTAAAATTTCGTTTCGAATAACAAATGTTCCCACAGACTATAAATACAGTGTGTACAGCGATATTTCACAGAATGTGATTTCAAGTTGAGGTCAACATTGAGAAGTAAATCAAGACAATTGCAAAAGGAGAAAAAGATGCAGAGAAAATTCACGAACAGTCTAACAAAAACATTGAAAGAGAATAAATGTGTAATTACCGCAAAGTGTGGCTTCCCGATCGAGGATTTCTTCAAACGAAAACAGAAAACCGAGAAATATTGAGTTAATCAATTTGTAACCACCGCACACGTGTGTAGAATCATAATTTCAATGAAAAAGATTATAATATCGTCGTTTACAAACAAAATCTTTGCATCAAAATTGCTATTGTTGTGTTATTGGGGGAAAATTAACAAATAAGCTCCTTGCCAATATTTTAGAACAATATGACAATGATTAGCAGTTGTAACTTGGTTGCAGGAAGTTTCGATTCGCTTCTAATAGTAAAATTTTATAAAAATTTACTACTAATTATAATTTTAAAGAAATTATTATTTTATTATTAATTATAATCTTTAAGAAATCTACTCAAATTCTTAGAAATCTTAGAATTTTTATAATATTAAAATCGAATTCCAAATATCAAGAAATAAGATTCAGAATATTTTTTAATAAAATAAATATTCGAGAAGTTTGAATGATAAATAATGTGAAGATTGATCTTTGTTAACAAAGCTAGAGTGAGTATGGATACTGAACATTAAAAAGATATTTGATTCTGTCATTTGATCTAAAATCAATAGACATTAGTAGAGAGGGAAGCAATTCGATAATTCTAAGTAGAAGGAGAGATGTAATAAAGTAACATTTGTAATAAAGTAACATTATATATGAAAATTGATACAATTGTTATGAAATAAAATTGAAAAAATTATTGATTTATGTTCAGAATAACATTTTTATCGATTTAGAGAAATTAATGGTCTTTATCTGCGATACCTTTAGGCCTGTACTATATTTCATAGTTCTTTTAATTAATGCTACGAAATAAAAAATATTTAAACTAAATCCCAGTTCACAGGATTCAGTGAATCGTATAATTTATGAATTTTGAGTATTAGTTATTTCTGAATTATAAGGAAACTTGAGTATGCAACGATAATTTTCCATAATACTGATTTGTTCCTTAAAATTCATTTAAAACATAATTAATAATTCGAAACTAAAGGTAACATTTAACAATGAAACGATAAACATCTTATTATAAGCTGTAAAACTTTGGCATGCAATCATTTTAATCAGTGAAATATTTGTATTTACAAAAGAATGCTTATCAATTAACACATTCGCTGAAAACTGCAATGAAAAATAAACATGGTTAAAGATTATATTTTAATAGGAGCGAATGTATCAATCATTAAATAGAATAATAATTTCTAATGTAAAATGACTCTCATGTTTTCTCTATTTTCGATAAAACCATCCAACAAAATCTGCATCATAAAATTATTATTTTCTAACCTATTATCATTTCTCTAGAAATCTATAAAACTTCTTTAAATTTCTAAAAGTTCTTAGCTCTATGTAATTTCCAATATTTTTCAGCTTCTATATATTTCTCAGTATATATCTTTGTAGTATATATCTGAAAATATTCGAAATATTCCCAGACACTCGAAGCGATTCGAAACTTTCACTCATATCTTTGAGGACGGGCCCTAGACTTTTCTTAGAAATTCGTTAAATTAGATCACTCACCTGGCTGACGCTCTTGTTCTTGATTTTATCGAGTGGCAACCGTTCCTTCACATAGTGAAGATTCAGGATCTCTTTCACACGTTCCTTGTTCTGCAGAATCTTCTGTACACCAGGTTCCTCAAGAGCAGCGTTGCTAGGCGCGAACAGGGTGACATCACGAAGATGACTGATGGTGCTCATGATCTCGCCGCCGAAATCTCGGATGGTCTCGTAAAACTTATACACTGGTCCATCCTTCTTTTCCTGGATTTAGAGAAAATATTTCTGTTTATCGATAATCGACGAGAATCGCGAATTCATTCTAGGTGGAATCGTTAACAAAGAGAAAGAAATAAAATTGGGCAGAAACGAGGAATAATTAATTAGAACACTTAATCAAAGAACATAGAAAATTTCGATGTTTTAGTGGCGAAATTTGCGAAGAGAGTTGCCCTCATGTTTTGGTCTTTTTTCAAGTTTTTACTTTGTCACTTTCAAGTTTTAGAATTTGAGTACTTGTTCTATGAGAAAGTTTACAAGTCTTGATTCATCGATTCTTGATTAATTCTTGATTAAAACGGTGTACGAAAGGGAAGGACTATATTTTTGTAATAAATACAAAAGGCCTTGTTGTTAAAAACATTCTTTTGTTCTATAATAAATAAAAAAGTAATCTTTTTACTTCTTCTCCACCGTTCTTAATTGCATGCAAAGCGAATCGAATATAATTAACTTCGCATACTTCGCTGTACGAGAATGATAAATAAAATTTACTCGCTGGGGCACGAGGGGAGATTTTGAAACGCAGATACGAAGCTTCAAGCTTTTGTGGAATGTTTAATAACCCGGGTTTCTCTTTAAAGGTTATGAAAAAAGGATAAAACATTAGGAAAGGGGTAAAAATAAAACAGACAGGATCCAACAAAAGTTAAAGGTATGTTTGCTGAGGTACTAAAATTGATTGAGGAGATCACTGCCGATGAGATATCCCGAGATACGAGGCAGCGTTACAAAAATACGATTTCAATCGGATTTATTGAACGGATTCGATATAAAATTAATAAACGCTGCGTAAAATGATTCACGCAGACGAATGATCAGATCAGGTCATATCTCTTCCCTTATGCAAGCCAGGAGAAACGGCGGAAAAGAGCTGATTTTATTTTTTCTGATATACATATGTACGTGATATATCTCATACAATTGAGAAGCTTCTTGCTTCGGTGATAGATTGTTTGTAAATGGACAAAGAAAAAGGAATTTTGCGATGAAGGAAAACATCAAAAAATGTGGAAAAAAGATCTATGTTCGTGTAATTGTAATTCTTTCTTGACGAATGAAGAATTGGATTTAATTTTAAATTCAAGTATCCAAATTCTTCGAATATTATAATCCCAATTGAAAATTCTCACCGATATTTTCAATGTAATATTTCATCATAGGATCACGTCCTTCCCAACAATATCATTCATTACATCCTACTCTAACAATTTATTGAATTCAATTAGGAAATAGGATACAACACTCGTTTCTATTTGGCTACATATCTAAATCACAAATTTAGATCAAAGATAGTAGTTTCTCGCTTAAATAATTTAACAAAGATTAAAAAAGGTGTCAAAATAAAAGATCAACATAAATAATATCGTTATCAATAATAGTATCATCATAAAAGTATGTCCCATCTAAAATCGTTTATCACAAGCGCAGTAGAAAATCAAAGTTTCTCTCCTACCGACCTCAAAATGATAACTTACAAGTTCAAATAGATTCAAATTCTTTATCGAGATATCTCGGAACCGCACCGATAAATATTTCCGTTTTACATCGTAAAAGTTAACAGTTAACATAAAATATACTTTACATCTCCAAGTTATTTTCTCTAGCTTCTTCACGAATTCCATTTTCCCCCGTCTAAATCATTACCAGAACTATATCGTTCCTCCTGATTCGATCGCTCTCACCGGAACACCGATTTTTCCTGGCTTTCAACGGGCAAAGAGTTACGACCTGTCGCGCGTAAATCAGCCGGCACGATCCAGAGAAGGTGGCGTTTACGTATCGCAACGCGTCTTTCAGTCTGGCGAACAAACGAAGCCGAAACGGCGTGTGCGTGTGCGTACGCGGATGCACGCGACTCGTCGTGCCGATGGATCGTTAATTCTCCACGAGGACGTGGATATTCCTTTCGGCGTGGATCAAAGATTCCGCTAATTGATCGTCGATTCGCGGCACGGGAAGCCCGCGGAACGGAAACGAACGCTGCGCGAACGTTGTTCGAGGCATCGCGTCGCATCGCAATAGCGACGTCGACGTTTCTCTCTTCTTGTTGCTTTGTCTGTGCGTGGCCGTTTAATTTCGACCAAAAGAGGAAACGTGCACCAGTCTGGTAATTAACGAGCCGTTAATTGGCTGCACGTTGTTACCGATTCCGCTTTCGTTCCTCGTTTCTCGGTATCCATCGATCGAATTAGGCCTGACGCTAAACGAGCGATGAGACTTTCATGGAATTTTGCATCAACGACACTGTGCTATTTAACAGATTTATAATCTTAACGCAGCGGATATATTCAAATTTCATTTATTGTGACGAAATTTTCGTGAGTGCCAAGTGGAATGCATAACCTGGCGTGAAATGTGGAATGTAAACATCTGTGAATGTGGATTTCTGTTATATAGACGAAAAATTATAGGTAATAGGGAAAATTAGAGAGTTTTTATTAAAATGGAATTCTACTGTACTGCAATACACATGAGGATAAAATCTTGTTATTGTAACAGTCTCGTGCGCGTTGTATTACTGGAAATATAAACATGTTAAATTACATAATACCATTTGATGTAAAATTAGAGATACTTGTCAGATTTAACTGATTTACATTTATAATAGCGGGGTCTCACATCTCTGTGCATTGTACTGTTATAAATATCTAGATATATATAAAATTGTCGTATCATACATTGTCAGTGTCCACTAATGCTAAATTCCAATGACGTTGCATCGTTCTTTTGCATTGGGCGTGAGTGTTTTAGAAGGAAAAAAGTAAGAAAAGACAGGGAGATACATTGGCGTGAAAAAGTAGCTGATTATTTTTTGCAAAATTTCCTACAAATTTGATGCATAATCTATCTTAATAATAGATAAGGTACTCGATAGCACTTTAATATGACCTAGGTGGAAACCACATTCTTTAGCTTAGAAAGTTGATATATATAAAAAAAGAGGTATTATCTACAAAGTTTTGAAAAAAGGGATACAAATAACGCAATATCCAAAAATTGTTTCAAGACAGCCGATAGAAACAGACATATAATTCGAAATCCAAGATAATTTTCGAAATATGATACTGATTGAGATATATATTAAAATTAAAACATTGATCCTATGCAAAAAATTTTAGTAAAAATAACTTGTCATGTTTTTCAAATAAAGACTACTTTTATGATACATTTTTATATCTAACGCTAGTCGAAACATCTGTAATTTTATTCTTTCAAGAAAAAGTGTAAAATTTGCCAAACCAGAGGCTTTTGCACGCCACTGCTGTTGATTTTCAATTTTCTTTTAGTACAGACCAGCTGAGAAAAAATATTTAAGATCAGAACATCGATATTATAATTTAACATGCAATTTATGGTTGTCAAAAAGGCGGTGTGAAACTGGAAAAGTGTTAGTTTGAGTAACTGATTTTGTAGCTGGGATATAAAATTCGTGGAGGAGCTTAATTTCAAATACCCTTTAGATAAATGAATCATGCTACTTAAGGAAGGAGTTAGAGAGGATTATCCCACTCGATATGGTTCTTATACTGGGCTCGCTTAAATGCTTAGTAATTTAGAGATTTGGTCAAGTATTTAATCCTTCTAGAGGGAAAATTTCATTAGTCAATGCATATAGTGGAATAGATTAACATTACTTCATATGCAGCAATGTAATTCGTAGTACAATGCAACACTCGGGCATTCTTTGTGAATAAATTGTGTTTATTTGAAGAGATTACGACTTCTGCTACCGACGCACATATAATTATAATTTATATACTTTATCCATACAAAATAACTATTACCACAAAAAGTTATTAATGCAACAATGAATATTCAAAAAAGAAAAGAAAAGAATTTACTTCGATACTTTTTTACATTTAAATGGAGAATCGTTTTATATACTTCTGTTACAAATTCTGATCTACAGAGGTTTATACTTCTACTACACTAAATTATTTCTCAGAATCTCCAATTACAAACTACATCTATATTAAAGCATTGCTTTTTGAAATTTGATGTAGGCTTTTTAACATTTCTTTCGCTTAGCCTACGAAGCGTGAAACGAAACTTAACACTATACTTTTCTCAATTTCCTTCTTAATCGAGGGGGACTCATTTAGCTGGTCTGTACTTTCTTCAGTTATTACATCCTCTGCAGGTTTGCGGACGTTTCAGCTAACAGGAAACAGCGAAAGGGAGTCTCAAATCAAACATTCACAGCGTAACGGACAAACGATATTGACAGAGGACCCGGGGAATAACAAAAGATGCTCAACTGACTTTACTTGGCCAGACAGGAAATTCGTCAAATCAACATCGGCGAGCAGCATGATTTTAATAATAATACGATTCTACGTCTAAGGTATCTACAAAAAGATAAATAAACTAGAGAACCTGTTACAAACAACCTCGAGCCTTTGACTTGAAACAAAAATGTCAAATCGGGGCAAGGAAAATTGAGAAATTGGCTCTTCGAAATTAAAACTTTTACCAATTGTTGAAAGGATGTTCGTTCTGCTGGAATTATTATATATTATTTTTATATTTAGTAATTTAGGTTATTTCATCAATTGAGCCAAAAAGATATCAATTTTCAGTTTAGAAAAGAATAACTAACGAATATCTAAAAATTTTGTATAAGTGTACAAATACATTCAGCGGTGACTTTAAGTCATACACGAGAAGATTTTAATTACAAGTTTGATCTAATTACAAAGTGAATTAATTCGAATAAAGGAGCGGAAATCTTCCTGGAATGTTTCGCTCATTTGCTTCATTTAATTAACAGCCATGAAAATCGAGAAATGTTTGAAAGCCAGTTTCCTTTGTTATTTTTTGTGCTTCGATTTTGATATCTGTAGGCAGCTTTTCATACTAGTCGCACAGAGCTAAATTCAATGAAACCGAGTTCCATTCGTTTCAATGTTCCAAAGCGTTAAAAATTAACATTCAAACAAGCCAATAAATTTTCAATTGTTTATATCTTTCTAATCGTTTTAGCTCATCATAGTGCCATATATTTGTCATAATATTATATTAATTTCTAACTAATAATTAATTAATAGATACTATTAATTCATAGATAATCAGAATAAGTTAGGTTACTTCATTTTTGTACATTTAATTTTTTTATTCTATATCTTATGCAATAAAAATTATGAATAAGACTCTATTGTTTAGATATAGAGAAAAAAATTAAATTAAGCAACTTAACCTAAATTATTCCAGTCAATTACTCAAAGGTATAAATTAAGTATACCTTCGAGCAGAACGAAACATCCTATCCTCATTTCTCTCGTAGGCGATTACGCTTTGATCGTAGTTGTTCTACTTGAAAAATAAATTCAAAAAGTTCAATTGCAGTAAGTACAGTCGGTTTTCAGAAAATCAACTACTTTCGTCGATCAGTAACAATGATTAAAATCTATTATTCGATTTGTCTTTTATATCCATAAATTTAAAACAACTTTCAACTATTAGAAATCGCATAATAAATCTGCCTTGAACAAAACAGCAGTTCAGATTATTCAAGATTTGCAGGTGGAAATCCACGAAATTGTCTTGGAGAAGTGTCTAACGTTGCACCAACCCTGTGATGTAGTATATGTAGTATATTACCGAGGTTGGCGGAACGTTTTCGAAAATACAGTAGATTTTACACCTGAAAGCTTGGAACAGTCTGAACCGTAATAATTCGGTCTGTAAGAGCCTGGATTCTCAATATAACAGGCAATAGTGGGAACACAGGGAGATGTCTTGAGGTTGCTCGATTTTCCATCCGACTGTTCTTACAAGCACTCGCTACCTTCTCCACGTTTTCTTTAGAAAAACCAACAGAAGCTTTCGGTATACACGACCAGAGTTAATATATACGTATATATATGTATAACGATCTAGAATCGCTCATTCAACTTGTCGCAACGCAGTTTGTACGCGTTCCAAGTATATATATATTTTTTTATTTTGAAACAAAGAGTTATTTTGCGGGTGTCGTGTGTATTCGGTAGTCGTTGATGAGTTCATTTAATAAGTACTTACGATGCCCTATATGACATGCAGAGTCCAATAGAGACATGCAAAGCACCACAGAATAACATCATTGAGTCAATATAAGAGTAATAAACACATGTACACAATTGATAGAGAAAATTCGAATCAGCTATTTAAAACTTTTTCTTTTCACTCTTTTCTTTTTTCATTGAGTCGAGTGAGAGTAAATGGGAATTTCCGCATTTTCCAGTTGGTCTGGAAAGGAAATACTAATCTACCTTGTGTTTCTTCCTTCGAACAGCGATAGTGGCTATATATACGTTGTGTCCATTTTATTTGGACAGAGATCTGTGAACGTTAACGCGTTCAATCTGGCGTGGTTCAACCGCGAGTTGAACATTGTTCACGTATTTTTAGTTCTAGGGTGTTTCTAAGTTAGGAAGCGGCGTAAGTCTGATTAAGACTTGAAACACACTATCAAAATTGCATTAGAAACTCAATACAATCTTATAATTGAAATTTGATAAGCAGACGCGAACTAAACATTCTGTATCGCTTCAAGTATCTTGCAGTTCTAACAGCTTCTAAAACTTTAAGTTTCGTTCATTCGTAATCTGTAAAAAATACTGTACCTTGTAGACCATCGACAACTTCAGTTAGATATAACTAAATATTTTCGCACGTAAACAGAAGAATTCGAACAAAGAACGAAATCTGGATTAAAATTGGGGCACAATTAACTCATGTCACATTCACACGCCGGCTTGAACGCGTTAGAAACAAAACAAAGAAGGAAGTAAAATTTTATTAACAAACATACAGACTATCAATTAAGTCGAATTAGGAAAGAAGAAACCGAATAAACAAATTAGGAAAGACGTACAATGGCTTGCAAAAGTTCTTGAGCTTCTTCAGATTGAAATTTTCGAAAAAACGATTTGAATAACGAAATTACGAAATTTGAAGTAGATTTAAGTAAACATGTTTGAGTAAACGAAAGTGCTTTCATTAAATTTTCCAAATATTCTCTTATTTTGCAAAAAAAAAAGAACTAGAATCAAATATTCAAAATTATAAAAAATCATCGAACTGCATGACCATTACCATGGTTACCAGGTCACCAGGTGCTCGAATACTTTCGCGAGCTATTGTAGATCTGATCAAAATCGATCGACCCCTCGTCTCTCAAAGGAGAGGGTCGTTGAATTATCAGCGATGTCCGGCGAATAATTGAAATTTTAATCGAATCGTTCGTTGTGTCGGTTTCGAGCGTGTTCGCAACGCGAACGAAAAGAAAGGAAAAAGGGAGAAAATGAAACTAAAAAAGGAAAAGAAACGATTATAGAATGATAGCGAACGACAGGGGTTACAGTGTAATTGCTCCCGTTTCTTTTGTCTTGCTTCGCTACAGGAGAACACCGCGCGTTAATGTTGGTGTAATAGAGATCGGACACATGGCCGATAGTAATTTAATATCGGCGTGCAATTAAACGCTCGGCTGCCGGTAATCGTGCCGATGAAAATCGTTATCGCGATAATAACCAGCACGATTAAATAGATTACTCGCCTTGTGCTTAGTAGTAGCAACGACACGGCGCTAATATCGTCGTCGCACGAAAATTACAGAAACTGGACGTCCAGCTGAAAATTTTTTCTCCCGCGTCGTTTCGAATAACGCGCGCGCGCGAAACCGCTTATCGAACGACGATTACTCACGGCCACGATTCTGTCGCGTTCTGCAACGTACAGTCGGTGGAAGAGATATGGCGTTGTCGTAAATTAAGCGAGGCGTGAACAAAGATACGCTTAAGTGGTTCAGATAAATTGAAATAAAAAAAGAAACAAAAAAAAAAAAAAAAAAAGAAAGAAGACAATGGAAATATAGAAATTATATGGCAGTTTCTTGTATTGTTTGGGATCCGTCGAATGTTGTGATCAGACCTTGTTTATATCGTGTTGGGAATTAAAACAGTGGTAAATGGAATAATTTCGAATATGGAAATAATATTTCATTTGGAACTGAATTGAAAAATAATATTGCGCGAGCAAACATTTATTTAAATTGTCTAAAGAATATTTGTTTAATTTGTTCGACAAATTAACTGAATGTAGTTCATACTAGAATGGAGAGAAATACTGATAAAAAGTTAATGATAATTTTTTACTTAAGAAATTGAAAAAAGACACTAAGTTTAGAATTAGGTACGTAACGTTCGATGACAAGATATTTGTAAATTGAACTACGTTTGATATGTCGTAATTCAGGGAACGCACAATCCAACATGGAAATTTTTTTCTTTATTAAATTCGTTTACTATTTTCAGATTTTTTTTTTCTTTTTGAGTGTGAACGTGTCGTTCGCGAACTATATCAAGTCGTGACATTCACGGCCTAGTCACGCAAGGGGTAAAATCAATTTCTATTGGAAGAGAAATAGATATATGAAAAATTGTTCCAAAAGGAGAAAAGCACAAATAATTCTAGAACTATAAATAAAAAAATTTTAGAAAGTTGCTAACAATATACGTATTAAAAATGTTCCTTCTTGTAATCAGTAAAATATAATAATTGTGAAGTTATGAGAATTAAAATAGTAAAAATAACACAAATAATCTATTTCGCAAAAATCCATTAAAGTTACCATACCACCTCTACCGACTATATAGGAAATTCAAATGCTTTTTTAATATTTTAGTTGCTAAATACACATACAAATTTTTGTTATTATTTCATTTATGAATCATTTTTCTCTATAGATAATTGTATTTCATTAATGAAAAAAATCTTGTATTTAATATCTGGAAAAATAACTTTCTTCATTCGTGTTCTTCGAGAACTCATCGATGTAACCCCTTACACTTCGTTCAGTACAAATTACAAAAAATAAAGTATTAAAAAAGGAAAGGAACCAAAACTCATCTCAATTCCTAAATCCCGTGTTCAAGATTGTCAAAAAACAAAAAACAACGTTTGATCAACAGTGGCCAAATGGCCTTAAATACACTCTCGTTAAACATTTAATCTCTGCAAGAAACCCTAGAAACTGAATCAGATTAAACGCTATTTGTTCGATCGGCGTAAGATGTCTTCTCAGTCTGTAACTGTTCTATCATATTTTATATTAACTGTTGCGGTCGGAGGTTTGTCAACCCGACGAAAAATCCTGTAAACAGTTGTATACTACATAAAAATATGATTACTCTCGAAGATCACATCGTAACCCCGCGGACGAGATCGGCCGAGTGACGATCAATCTTCTCGATAACATCGTTACTCTCGAAAAATTTTTCGCGTTACACGTACTCATGCGTAGATAGAGATTCGTTCGGACGTATAATATCCGGCATGGATTTAAAACGAGCAACCCGTAGCCGGAAAACGAATCTCAGATGCGGAATCGGCCTCTCGGGGACCGGAAAAACGTTTTAACTCGATGAAATCGCGTCATGATTGAGTTTTCCTTTTCTCGATCTTTGCGTCTTTTCAACGCCATTTCGACACAGTGTCGAAAACCGGAAACCGACGAGTGCACGAGAAATAAATTCACGAGAAAATGGTTGCAAGCATTCAGTTGCAAGAAGATGGTGCGTCGATCGACCGACATTTTCTCGTCCCGACATTTCGTGTTATTCGTATATAGATCGATCGCACTTCTTTCATCGAAAACGTCACGAATGTGATCTCGAAACGATATATATAAATCTTCGCTGAATTGTTGATTCTTTCTTTCTTCTTTTCTCTTTTCTTTTTTTTTTTTTTTATATCTTGTAAAGTAATAAAATTAAGTTATGAATTATCTAACGTACTTTATGATAATAGTCTTACGTAGTCTATATTTAGCGATAGATCAGGCGTGATGAGATGATTCAAAAAGGTATGAATGGCAACAGCGTTCATGATATCGAATGCACTGATTCATGTCTCATGATATATCGTGGCTAATGCCGTTCTGTGAATGTCACGAGGGCTATGCTTCTCTATTCATGACTGTGTCGACGTACGATCTCCGCGATTCGTCGACCAAACACATCAGTGTACCGGTGCTCTCGTCCTTGGCAACATGCGACATTCAAAGGGAGCTAACAGTCAGTAGCTAGCAGTGCAACGTGCAGTGCGTATTCTCGCTAGACACTGGCGATTTACAAGGAAGATTTCATTCACTCAACAAGTCATATTATTCGTATCATTTCTTCAGATTGAAACTCGATTTTTAACCCTTTCTATTCGCGTTGCAAGCAGCAACAGATTCGAGATCCTAAGGGCACTTGGATGTTGTGTTGGATCGTTCCTTAATCAAATATTCTGCATATAAGGTATTGGTACCGTGAGTGTAAAATTGGCCCTGTTGCAAGTCACTTTTCTTTGTAATCTTTTTTAAACAGAGCTAGAATTTTGTTTTTATGTATTATATGATTCGACCACTGTCATTTTTGTTAAAACTGCTCTAGGAAAAAGAAGAACTAATTAATATAGATATAAGTAAATTCAAAACTAATCTAGAAATTTTAAAAATTTGAAGATTGATAGTGTGTTTTTTTGTTTAGCAAAGTTTTCATACCCAAAATTATATCTCTGTTTTATTAGTATCGACAAGCTCGACTTGCAACGTTGCAGGTAATCTTGCACAGTACGTATATACACAAAATGGAATATAGGAAATTATATTGAAATTATTATTCGACAAGGGGAATGTAGTTTAAAGCGTCATAATTGCTGCTACAGTTCGGATCTACCATAAACTATAATATTTATTATATAAAAACGGGTTATATGTTTTACAGAAAAAAAAGTAACTTGTAGTTGACAATTAAGTGTTATCTCTTAGACAGAAAAAGGTTGTCAAAATTGCGATCATATGTAGGTAGATAGTAGAAGGCAATGTACAAAGCGCGTGAGTAAAAAAGAAAGGGAAGAGAATAATGTGAGAAAAGTCTCTTTCAGCGAAGCAGAACTATACCGATCGCCAGATCGAAACTTATTCTCTTATTTATGGCTGGTTTGTGTTAAAAGGTTTCCCTTCACCAGCAAATCTTCCTTGCAAGGAACCACGGTGCATTTTTCAGGCAATAGCTAATAATTCATTCGAGCGCTGTTTCCAAATCACCAAAAAAGTAATATCGAACAAAATGGCCAATTGTCAACATTCTCATCATCGCTATCTAACACACTCGTTCTAAACTAGAATCATGAAGCAATGTTTCTAAAATCTCACTCTTCCTTCATCTTCCAGTAATATTTATCTTTTCTTTTTTATATTCTATAAAATTTGCACTTCATTAATATTTTATATACTTCTTGGCACCTGAAACTTCTTCTATTCGTTTTACCGTTTCTCTTTAATGTTTTCGACGCTTATAATATCTTCAAAGAAAAGAAGCTACGGTCGAAGTATAGGTGGAGTTGCAGTTTGTTTTTGTTTTCGATTATGATGCATAGAATATGTCTTCAGAATTTCTAATGTGCATACGAATTAAAATTTCTTCAATCTTTCGAAAGCAAAATTTACATTCTATCCGCGTAAACATAGACCCATGTATTCCTCACGCTTGACATACCAATCAATTCGTAAAATAATCTCCAAGTATTTAGTATCTTGCAACACAGAATCCGATAAAGTCTTTTCAATTTCCTCAATTCTCGCTACAAAAACGTTTCAATTAAAGCGACGAGATATACGGAATGAATAGCTTTTCAGTAGAAAATTCAGCCGACAAATTGTTTTCTTTCATCATTAACATATCGAACGGAAATCCGTCTTTGCAGAGAGTAAAAGAGAGAAAGAGAGAAGAATAAAGTGGGGAATACACGGGGTCCGGCACGATTACCAAATACTTCCCTTTTTTTTCTACGAACTTTTTTTCGGTGTATCGAGGAAGCGGCTAACGGCCGCAGAATGAACGGCTGCATCGAAATGAGATTTTTTCCCCGAGGCTTTTAAGCTACCCTTTTTCGCGGCAAGCAATAAAGCCTGCCGCTTCGTCACGTTGAAAACGCTTCTCTATCTTCTGCCGCGAACGATTTTCCTCCGTGCCCCGTTTCTTCCTTTTCCCGTCTAGCGTGTGTGCATGCGCTCTTTTGTTTAGCTTTGCTTCATTTAATACACGCTCGTCGCGTACATTGACCGGACAACGTACTTAGATTCACCTTTGACGTTGTCAGCTTGAGTCCAGATTGCATCGTTCAAAGATACGCGCTTTGTCGTACTACATAGAAACGCCTATGTATATTGATATATCGAACTCGATGGAATAATATGTTTGCAGATTTTACCAATTTCTTTTTACTTTAATGAAAATATTCATTTTCTTTCTACAAATTTCTTTTATTTTATCTTAATTAAGCTAAATTAAAATTAAAGTCGTTTTTTATCAACAAAACTAAGTAGAATTTATTTTAGATCAAATTTCGTTTTCATTGTATGAATTACAGAACACCGAACACTTGTCTTTCTTTTGCCAACTTTCTTTCGTGTTTCTTTTGCCATTCAGTGAAACCTGTTAGGTAAAACGTAAACGAGAACAGAAAATACGGAACTCCACTTGTTAATTGTAAACGTGGACCGTGTCCAAACAGCGAAATATTTGGCGGATAGTGAATTTCAACACACGATCGTCGACCGGTTGTTTTATCGGTCTATTCGTTGCAGAATTAATTTCCATTGCCGCGGGACAACTTTTAAATGAAGCTCTCCATGTTTCGTATACGGTTATTGGGATTCTTCACTTTGCTCGATATACAGGACGAATCGCGAGATATTATTGCCTGCTTTCTTTCTTTTTTTTAATGAAGCAATTAATTGTCTGAGTATCATATTATAGTTTTTATGCTATATGTTAAGTTTATTTGTATTCTATAAATTTATTTATTTTATGTATCCTTTATTTGGTTTAATTTAGGAATTACATAGATATTATATTTTAATTGTCTTTTATCTCTTGTATTTATTGTTCATTTTATTTTCATTTATTTGTGTTGTAATTTTGTTAATAGATCAACAAGAAATACTTCGTTGAATGATTTTATCTACTACTTGGATGGAGCTTTTAAATAATTGTTTAATATATATTTACCAAAAATCTGTATAATTAGTATTTTTACTACAGTAACTATAAAAAATTTTCCAAATCATAAATCAAATAAATGTTTCAATGTCCTCTTTTTATCAGAATAATCAGATACAATAATCCATTACTGTTATTCATTATAATATTGATTTCTCACGAGTAATCATATTGAAACTGAATATTGAAAATCGGAATTTTAATTAATCCGTAATTAATTTAGTAGCAGAATGCATACACATTACTGCAATTAAATATCTTCTGAAATAAATCTAGCATCACATGTTATCTGTGACATCAAACAATACACAATTTAGTGTAAAAAATTATCGATGACCTTAATCGATATAAAACTCACTTCTGCAAAACGGGGGAAATGAAAGTAATGTAACTACCACATAATAATCTTTCCATGAAAAAAATAATCTGTTTCAATAGAAAGAAAATTACTTTTTATGAAATCATCCACATTTTATCTAAGGAGTCGATACTTTTATCTCGTTTCTTTTTTCAGTTAAATCAAATATGTTATCAACTGTATCATTCATCGGATATGTAAGGACATTATTCATGCTACAGACTGTCAATAAATGCGAAATATGTTTTCACAGTTTTCTATGCATCAAAACAGCGAAACAAAAAGACAACACTTTCACTCGACTGGCGCAAAAACGTTATGTTTTATCGTTGAACTTATCTTACAGTTACCACGCGCATAGCTATTTGTATTTTAATTCGTGAAAAATAACGCTTCATCAGTGTCGCGTGAATTCTCGCGATATTGAAATGTTTCACGGGCAAGATAGTATCTCGTCGACTTTCGTCTTCTTTTCTCCGAAAGAGCACCGACCGCGTGAGATTTTTACGAAAAGAAATACGGCCGCATTTACACCTGATGAAGTACTTTTCTCTCCTTGAAGAAGCTTGAAATTTATGAGTCTTGTTTGTGCAACGTTGTCTCTATTTTAGGGCGATATTCACGACGATCTCTTTTCCCCTAGATTCGAACCGTGAACGCGTTACATTTCATTTCCTGGCGCGTTTATCGCGTGAGGGAAAACTCCCTACCTTTGTTGAAATTGATAAATTCGAAGCTTTACTACTACTTACAACGATTTCCTGGAGAAATATCGAGTGTTATCGACGATGGTTGCGCTAGTTTTATTCTGTTTAACGATTTGTTTAACTATACGTGCGTTAAAATTAATTTAGATTACGAATGGATTAGTTTCAAGATAAATAAAGTGCTATTTTTCTTCTTACGGCTTAATTAATTTCTAGGTTTACCAGAATTTATTGTAAGAGGAGAAAGTATCCATATCTGTAAGTATTCGTCCACTAATTGTAAGCTTTATTTTCATTCAAATGGCTGCAATTACTTTTTTGAATTACTTTTGAGTGGAGATCTTTTGATTAATTTTCTGTTTCTTTGCTTTATTTCATTTTATGAGATATATCGTTTCAATGCATCTCGTTATACTTCAGATTAATCGCAGATAAAACACGTTTACAAAATTGTAACAAGGAATAACAATGAATATTGAGTAAAAGAATATTAATTTACCAGGTGCTAATTACCTAGTACGGCAATTTGAAAAAGGGTAATACAATCTTAGATTTACCTAAATTATGATGTTTTAAGAACGATATAGAAAAGTCCAGAAAAATATAATAAAGTTGCTGAGAACAATTTCTACTCATAATTATTTCAATCCAATCATGAATAATTAATCGTAAGCATTTTCATAGATAAATTTTGCTTTATCCTGCAAAGAGGAAAAATTATTTAAATGAATGAATACTTACAAATCGTACTTGTAAATCGTATTTGCAAGCGCACTCACAAATTTTTATCCTACTTATCCTATTCCTTCCTCTAAGGTAACCAGATTTCAATTAATGTCTTCTTTTTTATTTTGCGCATAAAATTGTTTCAAAACAACAAATCTTATCATATGTCAACGATATCTTTTATTTGTTATATCAATATCTATCGATGAAGACAATCACTATCAGTGGTAGCTTTTCATTCAATATCGAATACGAAGAGAAAAATGGAAATTTATTGACTGTAGGATCACGTGTATCCGCGTCTGTTGGTTATCGAAGGATGTTGCAGTCGCGTGTCAGACCATTCAATGTATTTGTCACATGTAACTGTAACACGCTTGAATTGCGTAATATGGACTTCGTCTGTACATTCGATATACAATTTTATCAAATTTATTGCCTTTTCACTGTTCTTCTTCTTGTTTCTAAATATCCACGACGACATAAATGAAAAGTTACTAGATGTCCGATAAAGCTCTGTGCTTTTATAAACGAAACATTCTTTCATTTTTATAAAGTTACAACGAAGTGAAAGCTGCAAGGAATTCTTATATAATTTAGAATAGATATTCCTTTTATACATTAAAAAAAAAAACACTCACACACACACACTCATTAGAGCGTCAGCTCTATCTGCTTCAATATAAATACTTTAACAAATCTAACACTTCGACTTCATCCTAAACGTAATTAAATAACTTATTAATTGACGATTTTTTGCATTAAAAGTAGTTTGCAAGATGCAGATAACAGGTGGACCTCCTTCATCCACCGACGAGGTAACAATCTCAACTTTGTG
This sequence comes from Bombus vosnesenskii, assembly GCF_011952255.1. Lineage (NCBI taxonomy): Eukaryota > Metazoa > Arthropoda > Insecta > Hymenoptera > Apidae > Bombus > Bombus vosnesenskii. The sequence goes on from NW_022882923.1 coordinate 3,512,169, forward strand.
TTCTCTAGTTCGCCAAAAACATCAATCGTGTGCATGTATTGTATGTACGTACGTGTGCACCAGCACAGAGCAGCGGGCAGTCATGCATCGGAACAAGCACGAAACAACGAATAAATCGAGCAAAACTGTTCCATAAAAATCCACAAGCCATCGTTACGCATTTACGGCCGCATTAACCGCTCTCCTTTTTGCCATGGTGGATTAGCCGTCGCGTTAGCGAATATTAACGAGAAAAAGCACGCTCGAATGTATCTGCAAAGCAGCTTTATACTATTCGACGTCTGTTCCTCCACTCGAAATTTTTTATTTCTACGAAATCTTCCGGAAACGTATTAAACCAATGAATGAATAAACATTTATCGCAGATGTTTTACATCTTCAAACATTCGCAAACATTTGTTCGCTCGTGTTCTATGTTTCACTTCTTCCAAAACTGAATCCCTCTTTTCATCTTCAATGTAAGAATAAAAGTCAAAACGCAAATATCTTCAAACATTATTAGACTTCAATATTCCTCGGACAACATCATCTTGCACGCGAACATTTGACCATTCATACGCTTCCGGAAATTTTCGTTCGCTTCAAGACATATTATACGTAAGACACGAACCATCCATACATTGACTTCAACACATCGGTGTAAACGACGGTTGTTTTTCAAACGTCGAATATGGCAAGCATTCTACCATACAACTCGTGCAGAACGATCATGCGAGAGGGACAAGCGTGAAGGGACGAAAAGAAAGAGAAAACATTGCTCCGGAAGCGGATTCGAGCGATAGGGATCAGGCAGGCTTGTGTGCAACGGTGCATGGGGTGCATAGAGGACGTGCACGCGACTCGCTTCCACGATTTTCCACGTTTCAACGCCCGCCGTGCGATACTCTTTACCGAAACGAATGATGCACGACCGCGGGAAACCGAGAGCAATTCCAGCGAATGGCAGAGTCCTTCCGGTCTGCGAACTAGTTTCGCTAGGCGATCGAAACGAGACGAAAGTTCCCGCGAGAAGTTTCTCGTGGCTCGTGACCTATGCCGTACACTCTCCAATTGCTTCCGTCACGACAGACTTTTTCTTCCGCGAATATTTCTTTCGCGAGTTTTCGATATACCGGATATCCCTATGATCGATCGTCGACATGTGAATTTTTGAACAGAAATTATTTCTTTGAAAGTATTCTTCGAGTATCTTTTAATAGAAATGTTAAATAAGTAAACTCAAATGAAAATTAAATTGGAATACTAACGCACGGGAGAATGCAATTACCGATATCAAGCGAAAACGAAAATTTGACATTTAAAATACAAATATAGTATCCTCCTTTCCCTAAATTGTGTATACACAAACAAACTTAATTAGAATCTGCACACAATACGATCTTTTACTCAGCGAATTTACTTTTACTCCTCATTGTACGAAAAAAACAAACGACTTCTCAAATTAAAAAAAAAAAAAAAGAAAAGAGATAGCAAAAAGGATCATTCGAGTCAAAGAAACTGGACTGACTGATGCAAGAGTACGATCCATTGACAAACGAATAAATAAGAGAACGAAGTAAATCAAAAGAAGAAGGAAAAAAAAAGGGAAATACACTATGAACGGTCCGATTTGCACGGTGAACGCGGCCAGGGAGGAAAAAAGAAACGCGACCGGAAAAATCGCATCGGCGCTGGCGACGCGGAAAAAAAGGGAGCGAAAAAAGCGCGATTCTAGCGGGCGTGGCGAGCAAAAAAGAACGACACACCGTGTATTGTGTAGAACGAGGCCGATGGTGGCGCTGCGGAAAGCGAAAAAGACAGGCAATGGCTTGCATAAAAACACTGACTATGAAATGCAAAATAAGCACACGCTCGTGCGTAGCCCGTGTTTCGCGTACGCGCCTGGAAATCGATACGATCGACCACATAGGGGTCCTGTCCGATTCGATTCCATTCTTTTCGTCCTTTGACGTTCGACCATCCCTCTTGGCTCGTTTGCTATCTGCTAAAGAGTCGCGTGATGATACTGAACTTCATTAAAAAAAAAAAAAAAAATCAGACAGGACCAACGTATCGATTCTCTGTGTATTTTGTGGCGTGGCGCGTATGTCCATTTGTAGCACCTTTAATGGAACGTTCGTCGTCGAGATGTAGAAATGATTCTTTCTCTATTGATGGGAATAGGAAAGATACGATAAAGTTTGGTCGAGTTTGACCTGTTCTATAATGGGCATGGTGAATCCTGTTGTCTTTTATTCTGCAATTCTGTGTCTAAGTTGGAGACTTAGATATGTTAATCACGAGAGATATAAAAAGGAAGTTTTAACGAGTGAATGATGGAATTTTACTAATATAACAACTTCAAACTATGGCAAACTTGTGGTTCACACTAGAAATATGGCCGGCTTGTTGAATTTCTAAGGAGATGTTTTCATAGGAGAAAAAAATTTATATAAATATCTCAGAGATAGTGAAAAAATGTTTACTAATTGTAAGTATACGAGATATCGTAATGGGTATTTTGTAATAAAAAAAGTGATGAAAAATTTGCAATATCTTTGGTAGAAGATAAAAAAATCAAAATAATATGCAAGAATATAATCAATGTCTTCTGTAATAGCTCTGAGAAAATACCTTAATTATTATTAATAAAGCTATATTTTACTTATACTATGCAAATATATTTCTCTTATCGAAGCTTTACTGTCCTATTTCATCATAAAAAAATCTATGCTAGAATATTTTTGCCTTAAGAAGAAATTTGTTACTGAATAAAGTCGCTACAGATATCGTCTTCTACCATTTATTACCTTAACTCTACAAAATTATAAATCACAAATTATCGTTCAAACTGAATTAAATTGTATCAAAAAATTACAGCCATATATTCGCAATTGTAATTTTGGTATTTTAAGGAGGTACATAAATGCATGTTTTTCATAGGAAAAAGATCTTTAATTCCACGGTATCTATTATTTACCTAACCTTCCTTATCTCTCGTTCAAAGTTGTCATATTAAAAAATAGGGAGATAAAATAATTTCAATAGAATCAGGATATTCCACGGAACCATTTCTTTGTCTCGGACGATGAATCACGCTCGATCGCGAGGCGTGATGTTTTAGTGTACACATACGCAAGCGGATGCACTAAATGGAATAGATCGAGGGTGAGCGAAAAAATGTTGCGACTCGCTAGTAGGAAGCGCATGAAATAGTAGAACAGGGTATGAAGAAAGAGCAGACAGAATGAAATAGAACAGTGAAAATGAAAGAAGAGATAGAAAGAAGGTTGTTTGATTATGTCTGCGAATATGACACATGTACAGCGATATAATATATTGTAGTGTAATGAATGAAATATACAGATATATATATATAAACGTATGTACATGTAATATATGTGAATGAAAGAAAGTGAAGATAGTGCGAAAGAGATAGAAGAAATGGAAGAAGAAAAACTAGAGAAAAAGCTGGCGGCGAATTACCTTGAAGGACTGCACAGAGAAACCAGAAACCATGGTTGGTCCGTAACATAAGAAGCGAACAGAAAACAGAAAAAAGGTAAACTTGTAATTAGGTTGTTCGCTGTAAGAGACACTGCTGTGATATGAGAAAAGATCGGCTCGTTCATCTGATAGGGAGAACTTGGACGCTTCGACAGTTTTAATTCCTTCGAATTACGTTTCTCTCACGTTCACGCGTTTTTGCTGCTCTGTTATGCGTTCGCCTGTCCTTTTTATTCCACTCTTTTTTCACTCCGTTTTTTCGTTTGATTTATCTTTTTGCGTAGAAAAAAGAACAGGATAAACGAACTCTAGGAACGCGCGAACGCCAGAAAAACGTTGTCTGCATAGGTTCAAGCGTTTGCAAGAGTAAGTTGGTTCTGCGTGGAGCAAACAGGGGCAGGGGTGCAGAGTCTCTTCGTGTCCTTTTTTTTTCTGTCGCACGATGGATCCAATGTGTGCTACGAGGTGCTGCAAAAATTCTTGCCATATCATAACATCGTGACGCATTGGCCATATATGTCTGTGATGACGAAGCGAGAGAAATTATTTCTACTGTCTTCTTGTTTACGATATTTTACATAAGTCAGTGATGGGCGGTGTGTAGATCAAAATAATAATCTACGGCTAAATAGTGATGATTATAAAAATAATTTCTCTCCGTACTTTGATATCCGACTCGCCGATTAAAATTCCAAAATTTATTGCGAATAAATTGATAGTTTAAATACGATATCAAAAATAAAAAAATTATACCGATGAGAATGAAATATTCATAAATATCACTTTATCTAAAATTTTATTGCCGTTAATAAAGATTTCAATGTGATATTTATGAGTTTTAATTTATTATAAATTTATTATAATCGAAGGATTCGAGAATAAGGGAGAATGCTGGCATCGTAAGAATTATAGCGAGCGAAAAGACAGAAGCCGAATTATCAATCGCAATTATTTAGTTCCAAACTTTCCCTCCGTTGAACGCTGTATGAATTAATTATATTTTCTTTTCGTCCGTGGCTACGGCAAAACGTGGCTGCTCGTTTAAAATGTTTTGTCTTCTTGACGATCGTTATTTCACCTCGTCTGGTGCCATGTTCATGTCGGGCTTGACAAACATAACATTCTCTCACGGATCTGATGTACCAAAACGTTCAGGTGACTCGTTTTCGTTTCGCCTGATGGACTGACAATTAATTACCGTCTATGATTTTGCAAATGTCAACGTGTCGGTCATATCCGGCGACGGTTCCACCTACTGAACACGACATACGGATGTATTTGATGTGTCAATTGCACGGGCGTACACGCCATAAACAAATACTGATGCACCTGTGTAGAAGCGTAAGTGAATAAATTGCGCACGATAATCGAGCTCGCTTGATTACCATGGTAATTTGATGAAAACAGAAAACATTTTATTCTTTTGCTATGAAGGGAACATATGTATGCGTATATATATACATATAATTGAATTATAATTTTTATAATATGAGATTATTTAAGTCTATTTATATACTTATATATGTCATATCATAATTAATTATACGATATGTATTATCTTCTCCTAATATTTTATAAAACACGTCAAATCACATCGGAGCAATTTGCAAATAATTTTTCGTTTGATAAATTCTACATACTAATTGCGAAGCTACTACCTCGATGTTTGAAAATTCCAAATTCACATATTTTAGTAGAATAATCATTCTGTAACAATGAAGTATATGGAAATATGATGGACCTCTGTGCAAAATGTAAAATTTCTGGCGAAAAAGTTGTAGTATCGATGAATATTTATTAGAATGTGTGTGACCTATGGAATCCACTCATTATGCGAACGAAAGTAATGCAGGAGTGAAAAAACGTAAAATCGACTGACGAACGGTACTTGCCAATTTTGTGATGATATTCTTTATCACGGGGAGAATTCGATTTCGGAAAAATATATTTCTGTATTTTCATCCGTGGAAATATGCAATATTCGTCATAAATAGCTATATCTATATCATGTACAATGACTTTGTTGAGATTTAATGAGATTACTCAGCGTTCCAGGTTGTAACGTGAGACAATAGGAATCAATCAAAAGAACAATTTCATGTCATCATCGAAATAATATCTTTTTACATGTTTAATAGAGAACGAGATAAAATGGTACTTTTATTTTACATAGCAAAAAGTATAAATACAGAAGCTAAGATGCATAAGGACTGTATTGCAACAATTTATTAAATTTTTTACAATGTCTAAAATTTGGGTATTTCATATTCGAAGAATATTATGTAAGCGTCAAAATTTTATCGAATAAAATTATATTGTGTTGTCAAAACAATGTCAAAATTCAAAGCAGGTTTGAAGAAAAATTTTGTTCGCTGCCAAATGGTTGAACGATTAATGATATTCCACTTCAAACTTGAAACTGATTTTCCAATGAAATTTATTCTTCATAGTATCATCAATATTATGAATTAATATAAAATTCGTCGATATTCCAATGAAGTAATAACAATGAAATGTGGAGTTAGGATGGAATTTTTCTCGTCCTTTTATTCTTCATATTTTCAGTTCAATGTTCGAAATACAAATGTCCGCTGGAACGACGGTTTTTTACAAGCTGGAAATGTGAATCACGAAACGTCGATCTTCTTCGGTAGTATTACCATTTCTTTGATAATGCAATTCAGTCGTTTCCGTCGAAAATGAAGGAGATGTGAGAATGCAGTTGCAAGCAAGATACACATTTCATTGTGTGTCGATGTAATTCGATTTCGTACGTGATTTCATCGAATACGACTTTCCTACCTAGCGAAGCAAATCCCTTTTCTACATTTTCTCAACGAACCAACATCTTGTTTCCATAACAAAACAAAAACATTTTCTCTACTATGTGACATCGTTCTGGATACCTAAAAATCCGATTATTTGCGAACTTCAAGAATCAGCAAAATATATAACAAAGCTAATAATGTACGCATCAGGTAACTAAGAAAATTCTGTTATTCTTTTTATGAGAAGAAAGAAGGATATAAAAAAAAAATGTAGCAAAAAATCACTTTGCTTACGAAAGTAGTTACATTTACGCATAAGTGCTTTTCTTACTTATTAAATGTATAATCCGTGACGAAATTCAAGCTTTTAGATGGAAACTTCTCATATATCGTCGTTATTCTTCTGATGTTAATCTCTATTTAGTTATTGTCTCTTTTAAGTCTAGATAATTGAGCCATTTAAAAATCAAACTAAACAAATCCATCGAGGTTAATCATTTGATTTTTGAAAAATTAAATACTAGTCATGTATTTTTCTACTTGCAGAATAATAACATTTTCAGAAAATAGTGTTGTCCATCTGATGTTGTCATTTGGCTTCTGTGTGATTCGATTACCCGCCGAGTTAAAAATTCAGAAGCAATGTTGAAGTAATATCGAAGAGATTACTCATCTCCCGAAATCATGACTTAACAATCACGAATTAAATTACTATTATTACTATTATAAACAAAATACTATTATTATTATCGTATTATTATTTTAATATTATTCCATTCTACTTCTATTCTATTGCATTATTCCATCTTATCATTAAGTATTCTTTTATTACGCGTCATAAAAATGAAGCTTCCACTGAAAAAGAACTTCTTCAATTACCTGATACAATGCACGATCTCCAATGAATAATTACTTCAAAATCCAACTGACAAGAAAGCTTACGGAAGGAAATTTATTTACTACCGTCGTTATCCATTAATTACACAAACGATGATACATTATAGTGTCGAAATTATATAAGTCGATTTAATTACAATTGATAATTAGCATCACATGTGAAAAGAATCAGTCAATGAATTACTTGTACGAATAGTTTTCAAATATTTCGTGAAAATGCGTTTGAAGGGAATGGCGTTATCCATTTGGAAGGGACAGGAAGCATGAAACGTGTTCCGTCTGCTCGGGTCAAAGGAGAGATTACATTTCGAGCACGTTCGTGGTCTCGAGTCGAATCGTTATTATTCACGGGGTAAAAGTCGTTCGTCGAGTAATCGGGGAACAGCGTCAGGTGTGCGTCCCAGTTTCTTCGTAATCACGGACGATTCAGTGAATCGCACGTTATCAGTGCACACGCGATTGCAAATTCATGCACGTGAGGTGTCGAAGACAGCGACTGCTGGCTGCCGTTCTACGAAGAAAATCTCCTTTCGCGCCATTAAAGAATATCTTGGCAAGTTTGCGAACCGATCGAGCGAGTTTGCTTTCGATCGAGAACTTTGGATGGTTGTCGATAACTTGGAATTATTCTCCTCGCGCGAGGAAATATATTCATTCGACTCTTACGTTATATATGTATATACTTACATATACACCTCTCTACGGGTGATTTATTTTTCTGTAGAAGAATGCTTTTTTTTATCTTTGTACAGAGAAATACTTTCATGCAAAAAATAATTTTTACGTGTTTATTTTATGCAAGTACGTACAGGTTTTTATCCTAAATTTTTTTATGTAGCAATATTTCTTTGGGAGAAATGATTTCTAACTTTAACAATTTTTGGAAATTTTACAATTATTTTTTTTTAAGATTGAATAAGGATCGCAACGTTTGTAAATGTTAATGGCTCTGAAAATCAGAAATAGGTACTTGATTACTAAATAACTAAAAAATAATCAACACGATATAGGCGAGATTTTTGATTTGTGGGTAAATTGTTTTTAACACTGAGTGAGTATTTAGATGAAAGTCGGATCTATTCTGATTGCAATTAATAACTAAATGGAGCTTTGGAAAGTTCATATGAAAATTGTTGTTTAATCCAATTAATTATCGGCGAGAGCTTAATGACTTTTGACTTTCATTATTAATTATATAATTTTTAACTCAGTGTTACTTACAGATTGACTCAATAATTCATTTTTGCTGGTTTCAAAAAGCTATTTAAAAATAATCCACATTTTATAATTAAAATAGCTATTCATCTTACTGCACGTTTCGTTTAACATTGAATTATTTATTATCTTCCATCTTTATACTGTTAATTCCATTTTCGTTCTAGAATTTTGCAAGAAACAGTAATTTCATGCTCCGTAACCTAAATTTCGCGAAAAAATGTCGGAGAGGTCTGGTTTCAGTCGTGGGGACAGGAATAAACGTTTGAAAAATTACAAGTCGTAATAACAGAATCGCATGGTTCCGTGAAATTGTTTTTATTAGATAGTCGAATGCACGCGTTGCAACCGACAGAAACGAATGAACGAGCAAGAAACCGAAGCACAGAGGCAACGAAGTCGCAGCATAATGCGCGGTTTATGCGATCCTCCTTTAATTATTTCGCCAGATGGTTCCACTGGGATAAGGTAACGGTTTAAGCAGGGTTTTAAATGGCAGTGGGGAAATTTAAAAGGCCGTCGGACCGCAAGGTCGGCAATTTGCGTTCTGCCTCCGTCTTTTAATTGAAAGGTCGAAACGCGTTATTGCTTTTTCCGCCGACGCCATTTATATCGGTTCATCTCTCTTTCTGGCAGAAACACGCGAACGCCTGCTTCCGACGCTCGTAACGCCAGCTAAGAATCCATCTATCCAAATAAATTAATCCATTAATGCGAGAATAGTGGGACTTCAATGGAAGTTCACCACAGAGGATAAGGACGAAGTATTTCCTCTTTAATTCTAATCGAGTTTTCGAACCTTCTCTAACGATTACGATAGAATTCTATATGCGCTGTGATATAACTAGAATTCCTTCTCGTCTAATTTTGTCTTTTTCCACTCTAATGAAATATTATGGAATTATATGTAAGAATGGGCAGTAACAGACAGAAAATAAAAATACAAGAACTGTGAATAGAGATTCGTAGGTACTGCAGGATTTTCTGTCATAATGGGTAGTAGTAGTATCATTAGTATCATTGTAGGTAGTATCATTTCCTGAAGTTGAAAATACTCAAACTTTCAATTGTAATAAATTAAATGTATTAATTCTCACGAGCTATCGAGTACAGTCATGTTACAAAGACATACAAACTTTCAGTTCTAATAAATTACTTAAGCAACAATTTTCCTTCGTCCATCGCCTTATTAGGTGATACCCTTATATTGCAACGAATTAATATAACGAAAAACAAATACTCAGCCTCAAAACAGTTAACCAATAATCAACAAAAATCCTGCCAACAACTCGAATCATTTTATTATCGAAATCTAGTGCAGGAAGCTTCTAACTTCCTATAACAATACCAGCTGGTCATGAAAGTAGCTGAAGGAATTGATTGCGAATGCAGAACTCTCGATTCTTCTGCATAATTTTCGATTAGCGTCTTGTCTCGGGGAAACTACAAACATTAAACTTTTCCTCTTACGAGAACCTGTCGATCGGTTCACAAGCCAGCGAGCCTCGAAGTCGTGCAAGAAAAATTGTCTTTCTCTCAAGAAAATTCACGTGGGAAAGCTCGAAGGTGCACCACACGTAGGCCAGTAGTCTTTGCACGTTCAGAAATAAGAAACTTTTCATGACCTCGTGAAACTTTGTTCATCCTACCAAGCCACGGTTTTTTTCTTCGACTTACGCTTTGTCGCGTTGGGGACGAGAAGCTTAAAGATTTTATTTCGTCGAAGGCCTGTCATCGACTCCGGCGAAGTTATTTGATCATGGTCAACGATAGACACGGAAGACTTTGAATATATTATTCGAATGGTAGGAACGTTTACAGAGATACGGTTGGAACGTGTTCCAAATAAAATGAAAGATAATAGTTTTCTTCCTTGAGAAAAATCAATTGTTCATCTTTTTTTAAATAGATTAATTTTTTCTTCTTCCCCGGATGGTGTCAACTTCTTTTTACCTCGAAAAAAATTTACTTCCAATTAAAGTGACTTATTTAAAAATCTTAATTCTTATAAATTATTGAATGACTAAATTTATATCGCTAGAACATTAAGACCTCCTTTTCCAATTTTTGAAATTTATTTAAGTCGCCGTGACAAAAGGAATAATTTCTCTTCGTTTATTGGCTAGTACCTTTATTTCGAAGAATCAATATAACGAATATTAATTCCACATTTAATAAACTGTTTGTTATATTCTATAAAATATTTGTTATTACTTAAAAGCATCTATAATAGATGACTGTCTATTTTTTTTTTTTTTTGACAAAATATAATTTATTTATAGTCATATAGGAAATTAATAAACGAAAAGATTAGCTACTTATTATTGGATTACATTTCATAAGAATTATGATTTATATCGACTTTAAAGAATTACGTTTATAAATTTTAATCAAGTTTCGCGTAAAACTTTTTAAACGATTTGTTTCCACAGGCAAATACATGAATTACTCTTTGAGTTGAAGGAAGTTTACCGATTCTCTTCCACGCGGAAAATCCTATTTCTCTAAAATTAATTTATACAGTTCCAATCTTGATAAAGGTATCCTCAGCTCGGCTCATCGACCGTTTATTCCCGTTTCGATAAAAATTCCGCCGCGAAGCTTTATTTTTACACCTCACAGAATTGTTTGTGTAAGGTTCGTGAACGAGAACGATCGTCGTTGGTCGACGGGACTTTTTGAACCTTGAATTTTGCATGAAAATAATTTTAATATGAAAAGAAAATAAACGTGAAATCCAGATCGGATCGGAATTTACTTCCGATCGTTAGAAACCGAAGTGACTTTCTTGATTTCGCTTGCATTATTGAAAACTCCCAGTAGACGTATAAATTGATCTTTAAATCTCTGGTAATTATTTATATAAAGTGGTGATCCATTGTGAGGATAGTAATTGAAATATTTATAATATAATGGAATATAATAAGTGGAATATCTCTGTTAGACGTTCCTTTTTTGCAGAAAATGTTTTAGAAAAAGATGTTGGAATTTTGTTAAACATCCGTATATTTAATAGTGTTTGCATTTTATAAATTTTGACGTCGATTATTATTATTCATTATATTTATATAGTAATTAAGAGTATAAAAAAACGAAATACACAAATTAATTAATCTTTTATCATACTTACTATATTTCTATTTAGGCTTGTTAGATAAAATTTATGCCATGTTGGCTTGCCATTTATAGTTCTTCCATTGTAGAAAAAGTTATCTATTCCGTGAATTAATATCGCGAAGAATAAAAGTAAATCGATATTTTAAATATTAATCATCATGAAAATCTTGGATAAAGTTGGAAGCGAATTGGATAATAGCTCATTGTTCTTGCATTTTTTATGTTTTCCTATACTGTCTATTTCAATCTCTATGACAAAAATATTTTATTCTAATCTTAGTAAGTAGTCCGAATATTAATTTTTCTTCCCAAATACAATTTCGTTGCCGTTAAAATCCCTAGCACGTTCTTTTGAACTCAAACTTAACATTTGCCGCTTAGAAGAAACGAAATGGTTGAAAAGAAATTATAACAAATCACTTGCCAATCTATCTAATTTTTTACCGAACCTAGAAGGACGTGAATTCGCAGTCGCGAACTTTTCCGCAATAAATCAGTCGAAATTCCGCGGCGGCTTTGTGTGAATCACAATGTGCGAGGGCTGTGCTTGCCACTCCTCTTCCAGGTCGATTAATAATTTATCGTCGACTGTAAATTTTGGTCAGCGTGAAATTAATAATGCAGCATTTTATACGTAGCCACAGACGAAATCATATTCCCTGCAAACGTTTCTGCAACCATTTACCTAACTTGTGCCAGAGCGGTTAGATCATTGCAATGCACCACTTTATTCGAAATTTACCGATTGATAACATTTTTTGGTTCTTTTCATATTTTTAAGGATTTTGAGTTTTTGATGACATTTGAGCTGTTCAAGACACTACGTTGATGGCAAACACTGTCTTTTAGATTTACCTTAGAATATTCCATCATTTGTGCCCTCTTCTTGCGACAAATAAAATTATGGAAGTAAATCATTTGGTTTTTGAGAATTGAATATTAATCATATTTTTGCAATGAAATTAAGAAATTAATAAAAAGTAGTCATCACTTTGACCCATTTTTTGACATATGCTCTTCGATTTTGGTTCGCGTGTTTAAAATTTAGCGATTGATGGCATTCGATTCCTGTCTCTTAATTAAAAAAGAGCCTTGGTATTTCAACGGTTTCGGAAATTCTAAAAGCTGCTTAAATAGGGGATACTCGTTAAGATACAAGTGAACTCTTCAAAATGGAAAGCTAGTTGAAGGAAAAGTAGTTCTTTCTCTTTTTTCGTTTTCTTTGGCGACTTATTTTCTGACTGTGGAGAATGGACTCGAGTCGGTGAGTATGTGTATGGGAAATTAGTATGTATCTATATACAAGTGTAATGTAATTGTGTTATTAGTTATCTAAGGTAGAGTTCTCGTTCTATGCACGGATACACGAAGGAATGTTGTCCGCGTTACCTATTATGCCATCTTATTAAATTGTAATCAAAATTTAGTTTGGTAGATAATTAACATTTTCATGCTCCATGTTGTGTATATGGAACATTGTGCTTTAATAACTTATTAATTTAATTAATGATAAAGGTTTTTGTTTCTGGTAAAACAAAATCGTACTTTTATAAAGTATTTCAATAATTTGAGAATTAAAATAAGAAATTTATGAAAATTGAAAAGATTAGATTTCCAATATTATTTTTCATATACAAATAGAAAATTGATTGAACATAGAGAATGTTAGAATTATTTTGGACAAATATACTTTTGATTTATAGTATGTGTTGTAACTTTGAAAACAAGAAAAAAAGAAAAATAGAAAATTCGAATAATTCCCAACACTGTTGAGAATTAAAAGTTTCAATATTTGAGGAATTTAATAAATTGGAAATTAATAAACGAACGGAAAATAACCACATCGTATTAAATATTTCAAAAAGTGAGGATCCTGTTAACTTTGCAACGAATAATGCAAAAAACGTGTGGTGTTGCAATTTTCCCTTGGTACAAAAATTAATTTTGTCAAAAACTGCGCAATATCAGTTTGAAAAGAATCAAGGAGTAATCGATTTTTCGGCTTTGTTACGTAACTGCATATTTATTTATCGAAGTAGAGAACATTGTTGACTGATCGAAGTTTGTCATGCTTAAAAGAACAATAAAAAGCTTCGTTCACTATAAATAACTGTTGTTGTTAAACGAGAAACAGTATTTAGTATATGGTGAATCTTGAAAATTAAAATCGATTATATTTCCATTTGAGCGGAATAATAAACAAAAATTCAAAATTCGGAAAATTGAAAAAAGAAAACAACAATGCAATAATATAAAAAATATTTTGCGTATCTGTACGATAAGTCTATTATGCCTCAATATACATGAAAAACGGAGATAGTTAAAAAATATTTTGCAAAATATTCTTAATCATACACGTTTGTTCTATCAGACTTTTGTACCAATTTTGTGCAATTTAAACAATTAAAATTATTTGAAACATTTAATGTAGAACTTAAAAACACGATGAGTTTCTATTATTTTTTACTTTTATGTTATATAGATTGAGCTATATCCTCCCATTCATTAAATTTCAATTTCGTAACCACTAATAAAACAAAACACTATTGTAACTGCAGTGAAACAAACAAATGTTCGAGCTATCGTGATGAAATTTTCTACCAAAATAATTCCAACCAAAAACAGCCAAGAAAATTATTTTCATACGATTCCCTTGGTGGTCGCAACCCATACTTGTGAATCCAACACCACATATGTGTCTCGAATAATTTCGTATAAATCCCACCGAGTAATTTGACGTGAGATTATTCTTGAAACTTCCTATGAGCTACGGACGACTTTCCATTCGTGTTTCCGTACATTCTGCAGTCACCCTCGTAAATGTATAATCGTGTCGGCGCACATATGTCGAAACGTGTCTCTCGTTCAAAGATGCGTGAACGAAAGGCGAGAGAGCACATTCCAAGATATTGTAGAGTATAGAGAAAAAGGGGTGATTTGAAGGGGGACGTGAAAAATCTAACAGAAACAGGGTGAATACTGCGAGCAGAGGCGAGAGAGATCTGCAAGTGAAACACACGAGGCGGTGCAGTGACGGCAGAACACGGGTTTTCTGTGCTCCCCTACACACCAAATCGTTACTGTGTGTTTTGGTTGTCTTTCATATTTTACTTATACTTTCTCGTTCGAAAGTATTTCTGCTTGTCTTAATGCTGATTTTCGAGCGAACCTGAAAGTAAGTGATTAGTACGTCACCTCCTGAAACGAACGCGAACTCGAAAAATATATTTGTCACGTCAAAAGAAATGTTTCTCTTGAAAAAGGAAGAATTTGTGTTTACGGATCCTTCTATCTTTTTGTTTTCTCTTGATTTCTTCGTTAGAAAGAAATTCTTCCTTTATGTTCCTACGTAAGAATCCGCGGCGTCGTTTCAGAAGGACACAAGGGCACAAATACACAACACAAAGAGTGGACCGTAATTGGATCAAAGAAAAATCGTGAAATATATGGACATATGTGTGTCGTAGAAAAAGCCTTCGAGGTCTCGACGAGAGAACTCCTTTGATCCAACGTCCGGTCCAGGGAGGATCTGGTGCAGACAGTAGGCGAGACGTGCCGAGGATCATTGCTGAAGAACAATCGATATATCGCATGTGATGACAGCTGTCTCGTGAACATTCCATTTTGCTGTCCTGTGTAAAACGTTTGTGTATACAGATATATATATATATATACACACACATATATATACATATATATACATATACATATATATATCTATACATACACAGACAATTATATAAACACATTCATATATGTATATATATGATGATATCGTACATGACGTGCGTTACGATCACGGGTGACAGTTTTTTTTTTTCGGATAGAGATGACGATGAGGATCGTGTTGATTTCTATCGATAAAATACGCGAGATGAACGATCGTGTGACAAGTGATTCGTATTGGTTTCGAAACTGTGAAAATGGAACTGGATCAATGTTTTCTTTATCCCGCGTGTACATATCCGACTTTTATGCGTTCAACTTTTATGTATTATACATAGAGAGTATCGATAGACGGAAAAATATCGGAAAAATAAAGGAATTTCTGGTGTCATCGTTTTCGTACGAAAGGAATTTTTTCATTTCACCTTTTGTCGATGGTAATTTGTCACAACGTACGCGTAGATTATAATGGATTTAAAAATGGTAGCAAACCGGCACAACGTCCTGATTGGGATACGGGAATAGAATTCCGCGTACCTTTTATGTCTTTTCGAACGGAGAACGTTATCGTTCCTTACGATGATCCATTTCCAATACAGCAAAAGAGTGAATAAACGAATTAGTGAAATACGCTGCCGGTACAATTTAATATTGTTCGATACTCGATGCATCGATCACGTAGAAGTGAACACATCGAATGCATCGGGAATTTTAGCAGGCTTAAGCTCGAAAGGGTTTCGCCATGAGTATTTTTTAAAGTATCCTCGAGAGTCCGTTTAATACGTATTTACTTTCGTATCTTTTATTTATCTGCGCAGATCGAAAATTATATTTCCAATGGAATAAACTGCATTATATCGCGATATAAATGCAACATTGTAAGAATGAAACGAAAAAAGCTGCCGTATAAAAACATTTATTTCTCTCGCTGGACTTGTAAAACGTAAACAGGAAGATTAACGTAATTCCTCTATTAAGGAAAACGCAGAAATCGATGGTATTACGATGGAAATAACAAGTTAAGCTGAAACGTCAATTATCGCTTTAGCAGTTGGATCTTTGGCACTCGTCAGAGATACTGCGACAAGTGCTGTGTAATTTAAATTCAAAAGACTGTGAACAGGTTCTGTAACACCGGATCCAGCAAGAAAATCAAAGCAAAAACTTGCTTCCGATGTAATTACAATGGCTACATAATTAAGAGCCACGAGATTCATTTAACTTGTAATCTTTGGTATTCATAAAGTAAGCTAATTCAACTTGTCCTTTGGTCTACAAAATTAAAACGAGGATTACTGAAACCAAAAAAAAAAAAAATATGATCCGAATGTAATAATGTCGAATAACGCATTGTATATCGTATAAGTTCATTTCTTCCACCTGTATTTTACAATTTTATTCTTGTTATATTCTGTGTTCAATTCTCGTAATAGAATTTTATATTTCATAAACATATTTATCATATTTTTATAGAATTAGCAGAGATTATAAATTCAAATTAGTTGACACAGTTGCAATGAATTACATAATTAATCCTTTGAAGAAAATGGCAATTTATTTTGTCTAAACCTGAACTACGTATAATTTTGATTTGATTTTTCAATATATGTATAATTTAGTTCAAGTTCATGCTAATGCCATGATGCTGTCAATTTATGCCTGTCTGTCTATCAATGTCTGTAAGATATATCTTGCTATAAATTAGGAACCAAGTCAGAGTCTAGGTTTATAATTAATTAATGAATCTATGTATATCAGCCAGAGCCTATGTCTACGCTGATGAATTAACAATAGGTATACTATAAAGCTTCTTCTAAAATAAGAACAAATTTAACTCTGTATTAATACGAACCCCTCTCATTTTATTTTTTCACCCATTGACAATTCCAAAAATTATTAACTATCCTCTACCTTAATTAAACGATTAACTGTCAGATCAATTTTGTCTCGAAATTTGTTCCCTTAATCTTGCAACGAGCAACGAGAGACAAGAAACGTAGTCCAACACGAACGACTATATTCTCTCTTAAATCTCTCTTAAATTGAGAGACGCCTCAAAACAACGAAGAAACCGTAAAAGCGACAACGAGCTGATTTAAGCGCGTATCCTCGCGACGATCGCCACAGAGAGTCCCTCGTTTCTAATTGGCCTAACGAGTAACTTCAGTTTAATAACTTCCAAACGGCGCCGCGATGCAGTCAAAGGGTAAAAGATGATATTTAACGATAGAGCACGTGGCGTGCACGGTTCGCAACAGCGTCCAATAACGCTGTTGCAGCAGAATCCGGAGATCAAGAGCGCGAACGCAGGATTTAGACGTATTCTCTAGGAAGGGATGCTAGCTCGCCTTTGCTATTAACTCGTTTTTACAGTGTACACGAGGCGCGACACGAGAGTGTAATCCGATTTAGCAAGGAAGTACAAAGGTACACACCATCTCTCGTCGAGAGCAGTGCGCACGTACTTTGCCAGAGAAATAGGAAGCGAAAGGAAGGAAGGAAATAGAGGGATTACCTGAGGAATAAACTGTTAACATTAATGAAGTTAGCTAACCGATGTATCGATATACAGACTCTGGTAAATATAATATTGCAATTTTTCGAAATAAATAGAGTAGAGGCATCATAAATACTCTGAGAGTGAAGAGTGTGTTATGGACCCATGAAATATACCGTTTTCTATTAGATTATGGTTAAAGAAGATAAGTCTGGCGAACTTCGTATATCAAAGTAATCAAATAATATATAAAATGACAGTTCATCCATAATCACAGAAAAACCATTCGTTCTATTTCACGTTAGCAAGATACAATGTTTCTGATTAAAGCACGAACGAGAATATTTAAAAGAATTGAGAGTGGAGAGACTGAAATTGTTTTCCCAGTTCAATTAAATACTTCTACAACGAGAGCATGTGTAAAATCGTTTCATTATTTCGATATTCTATAATACTGTTCTGCAATGTCTATTGATTGTATTCAGGAAACACGACAATGCGAATAATATTTCATAATGACAATTAGGACACAATAACATACTGCTTATTAATTTTTCGAATGGCTCAAGAAAATGATATAGATAATAATATTTTTCTTGAATGCACTATACAGATCTGCCTTTTACAGTTAACTTCGAAATAAAATTATTCTCTCTGATCCTGTAGTTACCATCGTTCGATATATTATTATTCGCGTTCTTCAATAGTCCATCGATCGAGTGACATAATGACAAAGGTCGAGATTAGAATCGTTACGATACGATAGCTGGCATCACTCTGTCATGGATAGAATCTTTACGAGTTTCGTAAAGCATGACCCTTTTCCTCTCATCTCCGCTCGTGCTTCTTCGAGAACACGCCTACCGTTAGCTTATCTTGTAAACGGGCTACAACGATGCTCTTGCCTTCGCTTCGTCGCGAATTGATAACGTTAGCTCGATATCTCTGAACGTTCTAGAGAGATGTACGAGGGCGGTTCAATTCGAATTGATAGGAGAATCCTTGTCGTCAAGGGATTGCATCTGTATGTGTATGTGTGAGAGAGTCTCCTTTAGAAATGAATTTGTTAAATTTGCATGCGAATCGATGGATTTTCTGCCGTCATTTACTTGGATAGGAAAGCAATCACGAGGAACTAACGATAACCTTTTCTTGAAAGATATAATTTTAAACAGCGAGTTTAAAATTATGCAAAATATGTGTGCAAAAATGTATAAATAATATTCGGTTATAACAGACTTATTAAAAAATTTAATAGTAAATTATATATTTTAGAATAAAGGATACACATGGCTCAACGTTGTCATTTTTGCAATATAACAATGTTCCTTTCCCATCCTTTTTTTTATGAATGTTATTAGTCCATTTTTAAAAATTCGTGATTATAATACTAGCTATATATAGACTGTGGATGTTTATGTACTCATGAAAATCTTATGGGAGCAAAAATATCCAAAAGTAAGCATACTTGCAGTAAAAGTATATTTGTTATATAATATCTACTAGGTGACACTTTCTGTTTTGATTTTATTTTCTCATTTACATTAATAAAAATAATCTTTTATACTGTTATACGAATAATATGAATAATAATAAATTGTACAGACTATAAATATAGCGATAACTATGACGTAACATAGATAGACCACTGTATGTGTTATTGGTACATATATGAATATGTATAAGATCAAAATCAAGCGAAATTTTCCAAATTCACTTCAAACATGTAAGATAAGACATGTTTTCGAGAAATTACTTCACTTTAAAGTGATATTACAATGGGGGCTCCTGAATATACGTGGCTTTAAAGGGTAGGAGATATATATAATCAGTAGAATGGTGACTGGCAAAACCGCAAAACACGGTGACCTGCTTCCGTCTGCGGAAATACGTACGTCGTATGTACGATGAGCAGTACGAAAAAAAATGCTGATTCAGCTTTCACCGGCTATCGTGTAGATACGTGCGGTAGGTCAGTAAAGATGCAAATGGGAAGCACAGGATGAAAGATTCAAGTTTATGTTCCATGTAAAATAACCGCATTTCGGTAACGAAAAATGGTAGAGTCGCGAAACAGATGGTTTAACTACTTGCGTGACCAATACGATTTGTTGAACAAGTACTTGTTTCTCTTTTTTTGCCATAAATTAGTCGGGTTGAAAAAAATGTGAAAAGATAGGAAACGAATAATACGTAACTGTTTGTTGAAAAAAATTAAAAAAGAAAGGAAGTTTAGAATTATGTATATAGTACTCGATTATACAATAAATATTCTATTCTTATTACATTTTTATTTTTTTATATTTATCGTTGAGTATCTACGAGTATTATTAATTTACAAGCGATACAATAGAAGAAGAGCCTCCTCTGTTTGTTCATTATTCCAACTATATCTACTGTAAAGAAATTTCTTCGTCAAAACGAAATCTTACGAATTCTTCGAAGTGTATTTAATTCGAAGTGTTTGACTGACAATTAGAAAATATCCGGTTTCTCTTTCTTGCGTAAAGAAGCTTCACTTTGTAAAGATCAATTTCCCAACTTTAACTCTTTAAAACTGACTTCTACGAAGTAAACAGTAAAGTCTTTGTAGAAAGAGCAAATCTCAGAACTGAAATAGACTTCAAAGGAATTAAAAAGAGGGGAAAGGTGCTTTAGTAAAATAAATCTTCATATAAAATACGAATGAAAAAAAGGTTTGTTCGCAGGTTAGAAATATGACATTAGTAATATGTGAAAAATTCATCGTGGTTACCTTTCCAGTACTCTATTTTTCGATCGAAAAACCTGTCGCATAGAAGTTTGAAATACCATGGTCGTTCCTATCGATAGCTGTTCGTAATCGAATAACAGGAACGTGTGTAGCGTGATGCTTTGGTAAACTATCGAAGTAGTTTAAAGCACCTGTACAAAATTAAATGAAGTCACTTGTAGAGTAATATCTTCAAGCGACTTGGTTCAGAAAAAAAAAATATATACATGTAAATCGAATAATATATATTTCGAGAAATTTACTCGTCGGATCTCATGTGTTTCATTATCAAGTTTATTACTGCTATGTATGTAAGGATATTTATTAATATTGGTAACTTATAACTTATAAAATTTCACTAACAATGATATGTAGTTAAATTATACAAAAGGCTATTGTTTGTATTTATCGAAGCCATTTATTAAAAACGTTTTTAATTGGATTCAGATTACGTTGTATAAACTGCCAGAATTCGTTTTATCGTACGATAACTATCTGTAGTAAAAAAAAAAAAAAAACATAGACGTCAATCACGTTACAAATAATAGAATGTTATTATTGTTCAAACTTCTATATTGAAATTGAAAGACCAGCTTCTCTCATTGCCATCTAAAATTGAAATGTCAGAAAATTCCAAATATTATTTAATTTATATTAGTATGAAATCAGACTATCATTTTTTTGTTAATTTAACATTTCAATTCCTGTTAGTTTAGTAATAATTGAAATTTATATCTTGCAATGCTCGGGATCAAGCGTACAGTAAAAATTGAATCACTTTGTCAGACGTCACTCATCTAACATCATAAAAATAGATCACAAAAAATTATCCTTCCCGAAAATCTCTATTTTATGGCGTAAATAAAAGGTATGGCGTAAAATTGTAAGATAAAATATTACTGTAAAATAAAACTTCAAGTATAAAGAGGACAATAAAATGGTTGATTTATGTAACTTTTTAAGTCGTGTATTGTTCCTTGATTTTGATATTGAGAGATGTACTTTGGCTCAGTATTCTACGCTTTTCTATTATTTATAGATGGTTTCATCTTTATGTAACAGAAGATTCAGTAAATTTTAGTATTCAATCAGATTCAGTTTGGAATTTACTTTTTTCCTTATCTTAATCTAGGTAGGTAAAAATACCGTAACCGAATTTATCTTGAAATGGGTTAAGCTAATTTTTCTTCGACCTGGCTCGAAGAGTTCCTCTCAAGCTACTCCAACAGCTAGGTACACAAACTTGTCGCAGCGGCACACGACAAAAATCATAACAAAGTTTCCAAACGCAAATAACATTGTAATTTAAAATGCCATGTAAAGGATTTGATATTACGGCTACGAAAGTAGTGAGAAAATTTATTGGATCAACTAAAATTTCATTTATAAAAGATGTAATAGAACTTTAAGCGAAAAATTACGGAACGTTTATACCCTAGCATAATGCAATTTTTAATTTTACATGAATGTTATATATATATATATATATATATATATATATATATATATATATTTGACGATAGCTCATAGTGAAACAGAAACTTTTCATCACGTTCTAATCATAAATTACAAAATTCTAGCGAGAAAAGAGAGGGCGAAATGGTAATTTATGGAACATAACGATTTGAAATCTGCAACTGATGATTTTAAATATGCGCGAAACGATGTTCTGTTCGGGTTCTACCTCTCTGATTGTCTCCATAGAAATTTAAATTTGCATAAATATTCGTTGTCTGTTAATTAGGCTGGAAAGTTAGCAAAATCGTAGGAGGATTAAAATCGACGCGAGAAGTTATTTCGTTTTCGGGGTGACGTTTATTGTGAATTCTAACTGCGTGATGCATTAGAGGAGCATTAGTATTCGTGGTCCCGATGCGTTCGTACACTCTGAACGTGATATGGCGCGTGGCGCACGATGCACAGGGCATAGTGCAATGTCAAAGGATCTCGCTTGGCTCTATAGATACGATGTAATACAACGCGAACGTGTAATCACTGCCAGTTGCGACGGTTGTGTACATATATTTTGACACATGTTACGTAGCCACGAAAGCCACATCACTCAAACCGAATGGGGTAATCGTTATTGCGCGAAATTTGATGGACTGTTACTCTGAAATCCAGGTCTGCCTCCCCTGTATTTGTCATGGGAATTCTTGTTAATGGGGATTTAACCCATTCATTCTACCATTATTGATCGATATTTATTTTCCTCCGCGAAGAACCTGGTTGATCACATTAGAATATTATACTATTTAATTTTTTATTCGTAGATACTTTAATTCAATTAACGAGTCAAAATAATATCTATTACACTTAGTCATCCAGAGAAAGTTGTGCTATCTATATGTATGTACATACAACCAGTATGATTTTAGATATCATAACAAGTTCGTCACATTAAGTAAGTAAATAAAAAGATGAAATTATTTTATTCGACTCCTTTAAACATCTAGTCTTATGATTCGATATTGTGACCATACTCATTGAAATTAATTATTTGTATAACTTCGATCTAATAAAATTTTTTATTATGGTACAGCTAACTATTCAAATGGAAAATATAAATCTGCAAGAAATCCTACATGGTTCAATTTATTTCATCATAAATTATAAATTATATAATTCACATCAATCAGTAAATTATAATAATCGAATTATTGTACGTATTAAGATAATATTATAAGATCCGACTGTTTGCAAAGCTATAATTGATTCAAGTATATAAAAGATTTCTGCACGATTATTAAAATTTCAATCGCATCGTTAAGTTTCTATCTTGTCTCGAAAGAGTTGACTCTCTATAATATTCCATAACACTGGTCGTATCGATACACGTTTGAATGAGATGAATCGTATCGTCGAGAAATCTAAATTATTGATAGGTGATTAAACTTTTAACGTCTGAACACGGCCAGAACGCCACAGGCTGTCTCGAACAAAGCCGAATCCATTGAGATCGAAGGCTTTTGAAACGCGAAGAAGAGGGAACGAAGAATACCAACGTTTCGACCAGAGGTAGTTCCAGAGAGCTTTCATACAGATATCAAAAGGAACTCGCGAAATAACGTTCACGACAATAGGGAAACTCACCGTCATTCTTTCGCCAGTCTACCAGGCTCTGAAGCCACAATGCGGTAAATACATTGCGAGTCACTTATAAACTAGCACCTTAAACAACTTCTACGTTTACAATTTCGAGACAGAGTTGAAAAAGAAATATCCTTTCTTCGCTTCGAATATGCAGAGGTTAATATTTTATCATTTCTAAGATTTAGACAATTTTTTAAATTGTTTTAGAGAATTTAGAAAATTGTTTTCTTCGAATTTTTATGTTCTAGTCTTATACCTGATTCAACAGAAAAGAAGCTCTTAAATCCATCAAGGATCAAGCAGTGAAGTAATGTTTTAAAGGTGGTAGATCGCAATATTAAATATTATCAAAATATAAAAAGTGTATTAAATAAAAAGAAGGACTATGATTTGAAAAAAGACACAGTTTATCATATTGCTGTGAGATACTTCAGTTTCTTCAAGTTTCATAAAATTATAGCGTCTAAGAAGAAATAGTAGAATAGTATGAAACAGATTCTTGGAATTCTTTTTCATAATCACTATATAGGTTCGATAGAATGCAATAATATGAATTTATTAAGAGGAAATCAATGGAAAATGTTGGAAATAAAAATTAGTAATATGTTGCGTTAACGCGATGCTGATCCTTAATGAGTTAATGATTGAAAAAGAAGATTCTACTATGAAATTGATAGAGTCGAAAATAAACGAAAGAAATTCATAATGATAGGTTGTACAAAACTGTATAATTTTATATAACCTTATTTGCAATGTGTGATAATACGACGGTGTGATCAATTTTGGAAATATCTAAATATATATAACATTCATTAAAATACTCGCCCACTGAAAGAATGATCAACACAGAGTTTCACTTTGCATAATTATACGATAACCACAGAAAGTATACTATGTTTATCATCTCTCTGAATCAAATTAAAATAACTTCCTATATATTAAATGAATGAATCAACAGCTTCGCTTCATAAAATTGTATTACTTGCAGCACAAGTACAAATTAATAAATAGCTTTAATAAAATTCGCATTATCATGAACAATTATCATGAGCAAAATTCTATAATTTGATATATTCCATTGGAACAAAGAATTAATCTTTTGAAAAAGATATTGCCTGTAAAAATAGTTCAACTCCTTATTAACAAGTATTACCAGAAAATCGATTTATTTCAATTTCGCAGACAAATGGTCTAAACTCGTGCATTTCGATTTGGTTGGGTCGAATGTGTGAAACAAAAGATCACCTTTCGAGCTTGTTCCTGCATTAATTCTGCTTAATTTGCGCGACGAGACGTTAGACAAATTCATATTCGAGGGTGTCATTATTTGCGGCAGACAATAGGACGAGATGAATAGATGATGATGATGCGGTAGTAAGACACGTTATCGTCGTACGATTGACACAGTCGTTTCGATCCTCGATAAAGATCGATTACCGCTTTGTGTATCTACCACTAATGAAAAAAAAGAAAAAAAAAAAGAAAAAGACAAGGTAGTACGTAGAATAAATAACAGAAGATGGATCAAGCACTGACCTCGAGGAAGTCCTTCACCGTGGTATCGACGACCATAAGAGGTCGTTGAATCAAGTGGACTACACCGTTGCGCACTGGAATGTTCGGTTTAATTATTTCTGCTAACACGACTCCTGTTGGATGTCTCACGTCGCCAACTATGGTATTCGATTGCACGTAAACTGAAAATAATATTAACAATTATTAAACCGAACGATGCATTATGCTTGCACGAAGTACGACTAGGTAACGCTGCTGTGGAATTGATTACGAAACGAAACGATAAACGACTGATTTTATGTTCGATTAAAGTCGTTTTTGGTTGTATCGCAATGTTTTTCTTGTTATGTATTTGCTTATCGTTGAGTAGATGGTGATTTGAAAAGAGAATTCAATTATTTTGAATTACGATGAAAAATTGGTAAGTTTATATTATATGTGTTTGATATTTACACACCTAGAAATCAGTGATAATTTCTAGTTAATAAGGCAGTAATTATTAGTTAATGATGCAATCGGTAATAATTACTAGACTAGATAACTACTACTTACTAGATAACTTCTAATGCATAGTTTTCATAAAACTTGAGACATTCATAAAGCAATAAAAAAATAGAAAGACACGTATTTTTTAACCGCTGTAATTCAAGTTTAGGGGATAAAACTACTATCCAAAGTTCCACTTCTCTGATGTTATCCTAGGCACTACCGGAGATAGGGAAAAAGTTTTTCAAACAAATATTTTATAGCTTCTGACGGACAATAATATGATATAAGGGTCTGTGTCATGAAACTTTAAAATATAGTCGCAGCTCTCAAATTTACTTTCAGAGTATACTCAATCAGATATCATTATATCTCTGAAAACTTTTAACTCGATTTATCAAAATTTAAGCTAAAATCAAATATTCCTTCTATATATAACATAGTTTAAGAACTTAATGGCAGTGAAGATAATTTGAGGACATTAAGTTGCAACAAAACTTCCTAATATATATAGAGTGTATCACTTAAATTCAACACTTAAATTATTTCATCTATTTGATGTTCTTATGACGTTATTTTATGACGTTTAAAAAGTATATTTAACGATAAAAAGATTTCTCTCAAGATCGTCTTGAAGATTCCTCTAACATCACTAATATTTTCCGCATATCAATGTTTGTTTTTTTGTATTATCATGAGATGTTGCAGTTTATAATATATCTTTTTATCGTCGTCTCAAATAATAAATTTCATGTGTAACTTTTAAATGAGATACCCCATATACTAGACTCTTTTTAAGCGGCAAAGATAACAGTTATTGGAGTTTTAGTATTCGTTAAGAAGATAAATGGAAACGTGCTGTGAAGAGTTTATATAATTTAATTTCGGCAAATTGCCTTTCCACATCAGTCTTCATTTATATCACTAATGCCTTCACTGTGTCCTCTAAAATGGATGAAAACGTCGTTTAAAACTTTCCTCCTCTACTTAAATTTTAATACGCATTTTATTAATTTCACTAATACTATGGTTCATTGTAAGTTTATCAAATTTCCTATAAAATGTGATCACCTACCTTTATCGTGTTCCTTGAGGAAGCTAACGGTGACCTTGACGTTGTCAGTGAACGCAAGGGTTTCATAAGGTACATTGTGAGGTGTCGGTGTTGTGAAGAGGACGTTGTTGGGTATCACGTGACCATCAATTACCACGCGGTCAACCTTCTCCGGCCTGGGCGTCGGCTGTGAAAGAACAAAACGAGTTTATGGAAAAAAAGAATGCTGCTATAACTTTTTTGAACGTGCTCTATAAATCTCTCTCCATAAACATTTGATTATAATATAAAATTTTTAATAAATTTTATATCATGAATTTTAAATAGATTTGTATTAAATAATTAAAATATTATTATATATATAATAAATTATAAATAATTAGTAAAAAAATGTATAGAAATTCTATTTTAGATTATAAATGAATTTTATTTAAAATTGAAGCTCGAATATTTTTTTTAAAGCGAGTTGTATTTCATGTTTTATTTTTCATTTGCTCGGAAAATGGACCAGTTATAGAAAATAATCGAGATTATTTTAACAATTAAATTCAGATCGCATAACCCATAAATGAAATTTGAATTTCGTTTAGAAATCAACTATTTCTTGGAAAAATTGCTATTTTCATATGTGTAGTTAATCATTCAGAATCTTCTCTATTCTTTACATGAAGTTGTTTTACTGTCAAAGAGCGAACTACATGCATAACTATTCGATCACAACAAATTCTACGCATCAATTCTCAATATCGAGGCTCGATGAATTTTTGGTTATGTAGATTTTCAACTGAACCATCCAACAATTATATATACATATTTACGTTCAAAAGTGTCCCTCGAAACTGTTCGAGTTACATAAATCTTGACTACCTATTGATCGGATTTCCGATTGAACATGTTTTGGACTGCTCAATTTCCCGAAACGTGTAGATTTCCTGACTTTTCAAATTCGTCGTGAAAACATATTGAATTGGAAAGGTTTTCGGTTACTCGGATTTTCGATTGCGCATGTTCCAAATTATTCAGCTTTCTGATTGTACGAGCTGCCTCCTAGTGCAGATTCTGCACTGCTCGATTCTCTGATTGCACCGGTTCTTGATTGACAGGATCCTCGATGATACAGATTGCCACGTATACAAGTCCTGTCCCATATGAATTCACGATTAACGAAATTTGGGATAAGGCAGGAGCTTTGAATTGAACGCGCACTTTGTTCTAACTGCGTTTTCGTTTAACTTGTAATTAACATGAATTTAATTGTGCTCCTGTTAATGTTTCATCAATGTTGATATGATTAAACGTTAATTCAAATATAAATTATTTCACTATATTAATACATAAATATTATTTTATCATATTGATACAGTATTGCCATAATTAGTGTTAGTATACCGTAGAAAGTAAAGTTAATTAGTTAAATTATTACTAAAAGATAAAATGGTTGGGTAAAAGTAACGAAAAATTATCCATTCACTTTCCAAGTTTACATTATAAAGATTATAGAGCGATTATAGATATACTATCTTCGAACGATTAGTTTTTTCGAGAAAATAAAATTCCATTACCATTGTTACAAAAATATATCATGTATAGTAAATCACCTAGCACAATATGATCTCTATTTATACTTCATAAATAGTTCAAGTTATTTCCACCACTCTTTGCTAGAAGTAATTCTTAATTATATCATTACAAGTTTTCTAGCATCCGAAAATTCATTAACTTCGAACGTATCCCAGCCATGATGAAACCATGGCCTAACAAGATAATGCAGCATGTTAGCATCACAAAACAATACCCAAGAATTCTCGCTACTTCCCCTAAAAGCAGCGAAAACATTTAATTAACCGGTCGATAAGACATTGCGTCTCATTAATTACTTGCACTTTCATGCTGAAACATTTCAACCCCTGTCCCTCCCTTGGTTTCGTCTCTGACGGCGTCTGTCCCACAGGGATTCTGGCTGGCTCTAGTTCACAGGGTCCATGTAAACGGCCCCTAATGCGGTGTAATCGCGTAAAACCGCGGAGGCGAACAACGACGACGTCAAAGACGCACAAGGGTGCGGCATTGTTACAGTTGTTCGCAAAAGTATTGGAACGCTTGTGGACCTCTTTTCCGAATATATCATCTACGTTACACGAAATATTCGAAAATTTCATAAACACTGTAACAAGATCATCATGACACACATCACAAACTATCATGACTAGACCGCGGAGTTTTATTCAAATTCAGTAGAAAATTGTTTTATCTACCAAGTATTATAGGAAGCATTATGTTTTGCATATTTCATATTATGTACATATTATGAAATTCTGCGCAATCAAATTTTCTATAAATACATGAAAATCTAATTACGACCATGTCGATAAAGTTTCATACAAATCTAACAATACACATAGAAGCTACAAAGTATTTAACGCAAAAATATATTCCGCGAAGATCACAGAGAGTGCTGAAACAGTTAATTATTCATTATATCAATAAGCCTAAATATTCAGTACTGCCGTTTCTAACACTCGCTACATATATCCTTAAAACGATTGTTCTAATACACCAATTTTTTCTATTGAGTAGCTATGTTAGTACCAAATATCTTGTAACTTTGTCCACATAATTTTCAGATTGCTTTCGAGTTTTACCATTATAACCATGACGATCGTGTCTCGTTAGTGTTAATCAAATTTCGAAATGTTTTACACAACACGCACAATATACGCACAATAGTGTTCCATGGTAAATATTGAAATACTTTCGTGAGCTACTGTACGTGTACCTATTCAAGGGATAACACGGGGCAACGAGCCGAGTAAGGACGCGAAAATAAAGCATCGACTCACCGGACCGATGATTATACACGTCCCTCATTATCGATTGCGCGCGTGTAAAAGGTCATTCGAGTGTAAAGGATGAGGTCGCTATGAACGATTGATTTCCGATTCGTGATAAGGCACGGCTACGTTATACGGTCCATCAGAGTCGTATTAAACGCTGACTATCTTGTTACGACCGTGTTGTTCCTCACGTGACAAGGACAAAACGTGTCACTCTGTTTTCCACGATCGAGATTTCGAGGGTGGCTGCAGGCTGCTCGTTAACGCGCGTCGCTCCACTTAAGGGGCGTTCTAGAATGCGAAGAAGGATGAGTCGGAGTATACGAGTTTTAGAAGTCGGAAAGTGGTAGGTAAGGGATGATTTTTAGAGTGTGTCGTTTGATGTTTGCGCGATTCTTCTTTGAAGTTTCCTTGTCTCGTATTAGGCATGACTTCGTTGACGGTTATGAGATTAATATATTTTAGAAATTGTCAATCTTAAAATATCAGCAAAGATTGATTCTCAAAACGAGTTATCTTTTTCAATATGGAAGGGTACAGTGGCTATAAAAATTATTTGTATACCATTGTATTTATTATATTATCAAGCAAGTATATTAAATTTCGCATTATTTAGTAGCACTTTCATATGGCTACAATAATTTGATACTGTGAAAATAAAATATAGAGCTCGATGGAAGAAACTTCATGCAAAGTAAGTGTATGTAGTACAATTACTTTTTGTTGGTATTCCATTTATTTTATCTAATAACGTTATTACACGCTATACAAGCTTTTGCCACGAGTGGAAAATTGGCTTATGTATTGTTTGCAAATCATTAGCAATGGAGAGAATGTACCTATATTATATAAATGAACCAATTACGATATAAATGGACTATTATCGCAAAATAATTTTTTTTATATATACCTTTTTTAAAACCATTCTATCATTTCTTTTTAACGAAATAGATCATGTCAATATCTTGACAATAAAATTTTTAAGTAATAAAACTATATGTGTCATTCAGAGGGAGAACACATAAAAAGGTCAATATTACGAATGCAATGTTGTTATGTACGTGATTCGCTTGTTTTTTATTGCTTTTCGTAGAAACAATCTCAGAAAATGCAAGCGTTGTGTACCAGGCGACCATAGTCGCTCGTAGGAAACTCGTATACATCCATCGTTTAAACTTTAAGCATTGCAAGATATTTATTCGGACAGTAAAAGCAACAAATCTCATAAAAAGATACCGTAAAAGTTTCAACGAAAGTTAATTCACCAATAACGAGCGTACTAAAATGTTTACGTGCAACGTAATTCACAGGACAATGAGAAAAATGGATAATTTTTAATGCGCGAAAGCGGTCAAAGCTGGAAGATAAAACTTTTTAAACTTTACATTACATATTCAAGAATATTTAAATCTGTCTTTGAAATCACGTAAATGGGAGTTTATTTTAGTTTACTATTTATCTTAATCTGATGGAGATTTATAGCTTTACTCATGAGACACGAAAGACGAAACTTTTATATACCAATATTTTACGAAATTTAGATATATTTTACTTGCATTAAATAACAACCATTTCGATATGTAATACATACATTTCGATTATTTCATGTTCCACGCGATGGGGTGAAAATATTACAAGTTAAGTAACAACTATCAGCTATAAATATTCTTAATAAAGAAAAATAATTCTCCTCACCCTTGTTCGGATTTCTTTCACTGAGATACAAAAGCGCGCTCAAAACCACAATCAAAGCCACTTTCAAGCTGTTCACTCGTCAACTTGTTTTACGTTCCACTCTCGGATTCTTTTCTCTATCTTCTTTGTTCTTTTTCCTTTCTACTTTACATCCAGTTTTTCAAGATATAACCCGAAGCAATGGAATTCTCCAAGTTGCGGTGCAAAATCACCTTCGTATTAAATCTCGCCACGTTGTTCGTTCTTTCGTTTCACGATGAAATCACAGATAGTGAATATCTGATTTAGTAATTTTCTACTTTATTAAATAACGTTGAGAATGTACATCGCAGTATTTCAAAATTGCCACGATTGAAGATGATACAGTTCTGTGTTAAATGTGTAATTTCAAGGATTAAGGGTGAAAAATTGTAAACATAATACTTGTACATTGTATCCTAATGTCTATTGTTTTGCTGACTTTACATTTTTAGCAAATAATTTTTGTTCGAATGTTACCAAATAGTTCCTCGCGAAATATCCAAAAATTTTAAGATGTAGAAATCTGACTACTTGGAAATGTGAAAACTTGAAATTTAAAATATTTGAAAATAAGATGTCGCGTTACTGTAACGTTGGTCTTTAATAAGTTAATAATTATTCCAAACGTCGAACGTTCACCGTTCTATGAAAATTCTTCTATCTTTCTTTCCTTCTTTTTAGGGTTCGGAAGGTTGTTCGTGCTTCTCCGGTATTTCTTAGAATCGTTTCAAGACTTTATTTCTACCACTCACTACGCGGATTCTTCTTCCGTTTCAGCTAATTCTGGATGCAGCCAGCAAAGCTGTACGTGCCTCAGAGTTTCGCGGAATTATTCACGATATCATGTAAGATGTAATCACGCAACGCAGCTACCGACGAAACGATTTCGTTCCTTCTGTTTTTCTCGTGCCCCGTCGCCCGCACGAGAGAAAATTGCTCGCACCGCTACCTCAAGAAATAAACTTCTTTCTTTCCTTATCTGTCCGCCCCATAGTTTGCTTTTCCTGTAGATTTTTACAAGAACAACAGAGAAGTACGCGTAGAACATATAATAGATAAAAGTTGTGGATTTTTGGCAATGTGTTCATGCGTTTCATGAATTTATTTAATCTTTTTTTAGAAATTTGTTAGAATAGTTGCATAACTTAAAAAACAAATTTTTTCAGAAAATCAGTTTGAAATAAAAAGTTTGAAGTAGAGAATTATTAATTATACTCGGTTATGTGAAATAATGAAAACTTTTTCCTTTAGAAATGTATTTTTAAAAAAATTGTAATAGTAATATTTATGATTTAACATAAACTCGTAGATCTACTTAGCCTGTAGTCGTTAGAAAGAATTAAAAGGACTGTAAAAAGTTCCGAGAAGTTGCGAGTGAAGTTTTCAACAAACTTATGATCCTGTTTATCGTGTTGCAATGATATACCTGTCAGAATGTGGAAAAATTTAATTATTTCCATTCCCAGCAAAATTACATTAAACTTCTTCTTTCTGTTAAACGTTTCTCAGATACTTTCTCGTTCTCACACAGAACGTTTTCTCGTCGATTACTTAGCGGACATTTTCTGGCGGAGATTCGTTTTCTAAAAACACGAAGACCATTCGACCAAGTGTTCACGTTTCTCTGTTATTAATTCAA
Organism: Bombus vosnesenskii; assembly: GCF_011952255.1. Classification (NCBI taxonomy): domain Eukaryota; kingdom Metazoa; phylum Arthropoda; class Insecta; order Hymenoptera; family Apidae; genus Bombus; species Bombus vosnesenskii. The sequence continues at coordinate 3,544,904 of NW_022882923.1, forward strand.
CCTCTCTTTCTCTCCGTATTCTTTGGTTGGTAATGGCTGCGTTGATGATCCTACATTCGATCGGAGAAAATAGCATCGACGTGGTTCAATTAAAAAATCCTCATTGTTTATCATGTTAACATATAAAAATTGAAAATTGCAAGGTTATTTTATAATTATGAGACGCAGTTTATCATATGCGTACCTACATTTTGTTCTAATGTTTGTTTCTTTTCTCACAAATATTTAAAAATCTAAATTCAATGATAACGAATTATATTAGTTTCATATTTTATAACTATCACTTCCGCCAGCAGTGAAACTTTCCATTAATCTTCTCCTTTCCCCTGAACCTTTCTCAAACAATTTTACGTTTTCAAAGCAACTGTCTTTTCTTCGATTTCCCAAACATCCGTCGGAGGTGAAGGATTCGTTTTCCAAAAACATGAGGACCATTCAACGCTCGCCATTATTAATTCAACCCTTCTTCCTTCTGCAGTCTCTTCGATTGGTAACGATCGTATCGACGATCCCATGTTCCAAACTGCAGCAAAGGAAGCTGTGGCTCCTTTCGTTCGCATCGAACCATCGACGTCGTTCGATTGGGAAAGCTGCGTCGACGACGTGTCGCGTCGAGTGCTTTTCGATACGGCTCGATCGCTCTCCGTGAACGGAACGAGGCTTTTGAGGGCCGAAACTTGATTCCTACACGCCCTCTTCTTTCCTTTATATCGAGATCACACACCCACACATAGCCAACAGCTGATGTACATTGTGCAATCAAGCTACGAATACGTATCCGATATCGCGAACGCTACCGAACACACGTTGTTGGAAATTTTTGGGGAAGCGCAGCACGATTTTTCATGTAGTAATTTCCGCTTTACCATCACAGAATATGTACCCATTCTTTTTTTGCTGCGTTTATTGATTTTCGGGAACGCTGATCGCCGATGGTGGAATCTGTTTGTTTCAATTTTAGCTGCTGATTTTTCGGATTTTTACATCCGGGAAAAATTATTCGGTTTTATTGGAACATGTATCGGGATGTTTGTTGCAGGATTTTATTATTTAGCATGTTGCGATTTCGGATTTTTATGTGTTTGCGAAGGTTATTTGAATAATGATAAATAATCCCGTGGTGGTACGTTAACGAGAGATGTAAAAATTATTTTAAGAAACATTTTCAGAAAATCAGTTTGAATATTTTTATAATTTAGTCCAAAGTTTATTCCTGGGGTTTTAAGCCGCTTTAATAAGATATTGTTTATGTCTGTCCTTTATTAGTAAACAGAAAGAGGGTAAAATAGTTTTCGTAAATTATGAAATTCTTCTTATCAGACAGTACAATTTTATTAGATAAAATAATGCAAATAATTCATTTGCAGAGTTCATTTTCAAAACTAACGAATTCTTAAATGTGCCATTTTTCTAAAAAAAAACTTATCATACGTAAGTATTTCCTTAAATATGTCACGAATAATAATATTTCTTTCAAATTACTGTAAATTAGCACCCAGAAAAGGGTCTGCTTATGAAACAACATACAAAAATTCCGCACCGACATTACATAACATACTCCTACAACATTGAATCTCTTAACAAACTCGAATATCCAACGCATTTGCCGCAAGAACAGAATAAAAGTTGAACAAGAATCAACGAAACGAGAAAACGAGGTGCATATGTGGTTTCTGAAAATCGACTCTTCACTCCTATAGTTCCTTTAACCTCGTTCTAGAAGGAACTTTCGGAAATAACCCAAACTTACTTCCAAGTTTCCATTTCCTTATTCAAGAGATATCTTTCGACGCTCAACATTTTTTACACGTTATATGCCATTCTCCTGATCGTTACGCGGAGCTACAGCAAGTTACAGAAAATTCTGTTCTAGATTTCACACCCGAAGATTGATTGCATGACCCGTAGAAATTGATCGAACGCACGCGACTTTAATCGCGGAATTACGAAAAACCGGAGCTGGTAAATTACCGATCGTATCTGCTCGTTGCATTGTCGTTGGTTACCCTTGTGTTATTAACTTTGCCTATTATAATTCAACGGACTTGTTCGCGGCGCGCCATCGATTTTTTTGTAATCTTGACGCTCTCGTTTAACGTTTCACCTTTCCTCGTAGATTTTCCTAGGGATAAGAGGAACGCTCCGCGATCAAATTTAATTGACCGCCCACTTAGCAACCGGTAATTTTCTGCTTCAGTCGATCTGCTGTTCTTTTCTCAGGAAAATTTTCCGATAAGAGTTCGTGGAAATAAAGAAAAATTGTATAAATAGAGATACGCTTGATCGTACGAACCTTGTTCATTTATTGCTAGATATGCTTGAGTAAGAGTATTAGAACGGTAGAGTATTGTGTCTGATTATGAACGCTCTAATTCACTTACATTTCAATTGAGCAGAAGTTTGTACAGGTTTGGTTTATGGAGAGACATTTCTGTTTCACTGACGTATTTCTCGGATAAAGGTATGTTTTGAAATAACAAGATAAGTAATTTCTATTGTGTCTGATCTCGGATCGTCTAATTCATTTAAATCTTAATAACTAGAGAAGGTTGTAATGTTTTGGTTTATAGAGAGAAATTGCTGATACGTATATAATTCTCGCTGAAGTTTGAATAAAATATTGTATAGTTCAGATTCTAAAAGTGTTAAATTGATAGAGAATTGTGTGCGATGTAATTTACTTATGGATTTAACAAAGGGAGAAGTTTGTAACGTTTTGATCCATAGAGAAAAATTTCTATTACAATGGAAACATTTTTAAGTCTGAATTTGATTTTCAATAAAATCCGGATGAAATATTTCATTCATCGTTTATTGATATTTGTAAATTCTCGTATATACAAAAATCTTTTTCTTTCATTTCGTTCAATTAATAACTCCAAACAATATACCCAAACAAATCTAAAAACAATACTATTTTTCAATTGTTAATCGATTAATTAAATTGTTGATTGATTTTTAGATTAATTAAGAAAGAAAATAATCTATCCAAAGATCATTTGATACGTGACAGATTGCGATCTGTTCGAGAATTCGAAATAAACGCAAAACGTACTCTGCTGTTTTATTTTAATGCCAGTTCTCACCAGCAAACGACTATTGAGATCGATAGTCGCGTAGAAATTTTTGTAATGGTAACTGAATTAGTTTTGTATGGATTTCCGCTTCATCGGGAATGTAATCGATCAGAATCTGTCACTTCCGGGGACGAGTAGAACCAGTTGGTATGTACTGAATCCTTTCAAAGGTTTCGCAACAGAGGATATTAAGGTCCTTTCGGGATGATCGATATGGGAAGGTTGCTAAGCAGCTTACCCGGAAACCCTCCTCAACGGGGATAAGAAAGGTGTAACGTCCGTCCGCCTTGAAGACTTCCTCCTTCTTCTCCGTCAAGATCCGCTTTCGGAAGATGCTGCAAGAAAGTCGGGCTCGTTAATTGAATATAGTTCTACTATTTTTTCCTCATGTTTTTTTATATAGACGAAACAAGATTTATTGTTTTATGAAAGTGAAGGTTATAACGTTTATAGAAAAAATGAGTCTACTTTTCTATTTGAAGGAAATAGTAAGAAATTAATTAAAGTAAAGTACATTGTTGTGTAACATAACAGCTATTTTGAGAGAAATTGAAAAAAAATGAATAACAATAAAGGTTCATACACGTAACAAGATGATGATCGCAGATAAAATTGTGGAAAAACTAATCTTATTCTTCATGAAGAACATAGTAGAAAATAAATAAAAATTATTTGACAATTATTTTATTCTCCACTTGAGAAAAATACTGAAAGCAAATAAGAATAAAGGTCTATAGATGTAACAAGACTGTCGTTTCAAGTAAAATCCATAGAGCAAGTAATTTTATTTTCATTTTTATAGAACATGTTAGAAATTAAGTGAAACTAAGAATGACATGACAGATAAAATGTATAAAGGATTTCTCTTCCTTTGTTGACATAATTTTACAGAGGAATCGCGTTAAAGCTAAAATAAGCCATTTCGTACAGTTTCATTTATAAAACTTCGTCATAATTATTGAAGATTTATAAATATAATTCTAAATGTTGCGCTTGTTATTATATAAAAATCATTTTATATATATTATTAAACGTAATTGCGTTTCAAATTGACTCTTCTTTATTCATTTTATATTCCAGTAGACCGTTCAATACATTTTCAATGAATAAAATCATTTATAAATTCATGGCGCTCGATAATCTCTTATCGACTGAAGCTGAACACAGGAATGCATTGTGTCCTTAATTGCGTCGAATTCGTAGGTGAAATTAAAGGGGATTGAATTAAAATGTGAAAATTTACGCGCGAGAGGTGATGAATCCTTTCGAAATGATTTATTAACAAAGTTTTTCGCGCAGGTATATATGGAAAAAGTTGGGCTCTGCTTTACGTTGCAAGAACAAGCGGAAACGTTGTTCAGCGTACGAACGGTAAATGAAATGCAGCGAAGCTTAAAGAACTTTAGAAAGGGTGAAGCTAATTCACTCGAGTTTTACTTACTCAGATGGCAAGCACCACGGCACCGAGACTTTAAATATCGATAAAGACTTGACAAAGTGAGCATCGAAGTTACTTAGGAAACAACTACGAAAGTTGGTTGCATCTTCATCTTTTGGCCAACGTGAGCAGGCTTCGTCGATATATTTCACTCGCGGAAAAGAAACTACACCCGATGAGTGGTAGAAAGCAATAAATGATATTGAATAATAAAGAAAACGAATAGGATTATCATTGTTTTAAGAACGATAATAAGAATTGATGAAAATAATGAAATTTGATCTTTATGTTTTTATTATAGAAAGAGTCCAATTATATAATTTTAATTAGAAATAATATTTAACAGAATGTAAGGATGAATAATAATTTAAAGTATATTATATTTCTATATTAATGTTTTGAATATATTCTTGATATTCTGTATTTTATACTTATTTAGAAATTAAATCATTTATTTTATATTTGACAAGAAATAATATTTAATAAAAATTTGAACAGGCGCGAATAATAATTGTATTTTGCGTTTTCCTATTAATATTAAAATATTTTCTCAGAAAAGATTTTATGGAAGAATCATAAGTGTGTTATGCTTCGATCGATGAATATTTTGAGAGGAAATATCTTACCGGGGAATTCAAGTTAATTTGTTACTTGAATAACTTCCGTTAGAATTCGGAAGAGAAACACAGTTATCGAAGAAAAACAAAAGAATTATTGCTTACCGAACACGATGAACACCCAAGTCGAGATTTTCACTTTGATTTAGAAATTCGAAGGCGTTCGGGCTATAGATTGGCATTTCCGCGGAATTCGAGCGTACTGGCTCCAATACTTCGTTTATTATGTGTAAAACCTGAAACATATTAAAGTAATATTTTATGTATACTGTATATTGTTTATCAGATTTCTTTGTGGTAACGTTATTTTATATTATTGCCTACAAATATTACTTATATTATACTTCGTTCTGTATAATTTCAATCTGAAATTGTTATTTTATTAAAGAATTTTATGTAACATCATGTTATGTACAAAATAAAACGCTTATTATCATAACATTTATATCAAATAGATTAATAAACCACCTACATATACCATTTATATACAAATCATAATTTTTGCTTTTAGTCAACCTAACATATATATATACATTGTATTGTAGATCTTTTTTTTAATATTAATTATTAATTTCCAACATGAAACATATTAGAATGTTAAAACCATTAGACATACTTCGTAATGTCAGAGATTTCCGATCATAAATTTGGATTTTGCAATATTCTGATATCATACCACTGAAATATGTTCCATTCAAATGACCATTCTATCGATGTCTATCAGAAGATGAGTCGTACACTTTCGAATGACTTGATATAATTTATATTGATTGAATTGATCGAATTTTTGCCGAATCGATTTGGCGTGTGCACCACGTTTAAATTTCTGCCGCATTTTCTCGCGTAAGTCAGGGATTGTCACACGAATTTTCCGATAAAGCTTTGAAACATCATATCGTTTACTCGTGTTACCGGTATTCAGGTCAGACATCCTTTCAAAAATTCACCCGATTGTTAATCTCGCTGACGACGTTTGGATACATGAATTGATAAATGAATTCATTGTCGCGAGATAATTTTAAGTTTGTCTAATTAAGAACGTCCTACTCAGTCTCCTTCATAAAGTAAATTTTGATGCTTTTTTGCGTCTATTTGAATTCACTTAATGAAATTAAAATATGAATAATAAAATAAGAATATCGTGAATGTTATATCATATAAGCGGTATCGTTTTTAACAAATTTATTATTTTAAAAGTCGTTAGTTCTCTTTCAGATGGATATCATTTCTTTAGATATCGTAACGAATATTCTTGTATACTTAGCTTAACTAAGTTGTTAAAAAAAAAAGAATTTGTTAAAATAAACTTAATTATTTTAACAAATTCTTCAAAACTTAATATAAGAATTTATATCCTCCTCCTGTTTAAAAAAAATATTTTAATGTTTGCCTGTCTGATCACAAGATGAAAATATGAATAAATGAGATTGTATTGTGAATAAAATGTATATGAATGAAATCATATATAATATAAACATGTAATTTAAAAAATGCATACGTATTTGTAACTGGTGCTCATCACAAGGTTCAATAACATTAAATTTCTAAATACCCTCTATTGGTATAATATTATAATAGTATTATCACTGTATCGATGAAATTATCTGAACTATACAATTTTCGATCGCAAATCTGGAAACCATTAGGAACGATAAATCATTGCGGATGAAATCGGCTGAATCGACGCAAATATATTAGTTTGCTATACTTTTGCATCCCTTCAACTGTCTCGCTTTAATTTTCTCTAACAAAATTCAACGAGATATATTATTATTGAAACTGTTCAAAGCATCGAACAATTTTAATCTGCATAGAATTTTTAGAAATATAAATAGATTTTTAGTTGATTTCTGTTGTTTCACTCAAATTACTGGAATGTGGAACTGTCTCGTCATTACAGCAACCTCGATCAATTCTTATTCGGTCAAACATATCGACACTATATCGTCTACTACTTATCACCGTTACCATTACCATCAAAGACATATCGAATTTCCAAAAAGAATTCTCATCATTCAACGTCCCGTTACTTCCGCAACAATTTACAAAACAACGAAACTAATCCATCGTCCAGGTTCATTCCTAATCGTTGCAGGCGATACATAAAAAGAGAAAACGGCGAACAAACGAAAGGATTGTCGTCCTTTCCGCGATGCTAGTTGGAATCGACAAGTTCAACGAGTTTCGAAGTAAATTGCTACTAGAGATCCAGCTTGCTTGTAAACGTGAAAGTATACAGTTAATCTCGTGAAGTCGCGAGAGCCGAAGCGATACCAGCGTTGCTGATGGTGTTCGAGGCGAAGATATAGTAAGACAAACGACATCGCGGTCCAACCAGAGGAAACGGGGACACAGAACGATGGAAGAAGAAGATAAAGTGAGAACAAGAGGAAAAACGGACACGAAGGAAAGCTGGAGAATGGGGATGGGGTATTTATTCTGCGGCGAGGAACGCAACTATTTCATGGGTGTCGGCTCGGATGCCGTTGGTACAGCAGCGGTAGGATGCAACTACCCTTCTTCTCTCAGCCATCCAGCCTCATTGGAAAAGGCACATCGCCATTTACTATCCGAGAGTTCGCGACTCCAACGTCCCGAACCACTATTTATCCGCTTTTCTCCGCGATCACTGTGATTCTTTTATCTCTTGGAAAGAGTATTCCTCTTCTACTCGACAACGCTATTCTGTCCCTTTACTGGATCGACGTACACCATGATGGAATACGCTTCCTAGATGATAGATACCGGGAGCGTTAAGTTGAAATGATTTTAGAGAAGTGAAGCTTTTTTGCAAAGTGAATTATTTTAGATATTGGATGTATTGGATTGCATGGAAAGTTCGGAAAGAAATTGAGGAATATTGGAAATTTGGAAGTATCGTGTCTTTGTAAAGTTAGTGCATTTTGTTCTTTTTTTCTTCTCGATAGATTTCTGATATTTTTGGGGTAGCTTTGAAATGGTTTTTACAAGAAACTCGTCTCTCTTAGAAAGGCAATTTCTTGAAGCATGCTTTTAGACACTTTAGGAATAATTAGATCGTTTTTGTTATAATAAAAATTGTTTTCTCAAATTCGGAATGTGAGTAATACAATCGACTTTTTATAATTAAATAAAAGGTATCCTTGAATTCTTTCATAAAATACGGACACATATTTATAAATTATTTACAGCTATAGTATGTCATGATGATAATAGCTTCATACAAATACAAATGATATTTCATCGCTTTTTGCTAATGAGCAAAAGAAACATTATTTCCATTTTTCATTATTGTATCATCATTCGTGTAATGCATGGTCATATTAATGTATATTATTTCGAAGAATGTTGCACAAGTCTTTAAATAATATAAAAATAGACATATTTGAATTTTTCGATGAAAGATATATTTATAAAATAATTTGATACGTAAGATACTTCTTAATTATTAATAACGCTTGACGTACTGCTTTAAAAAAAGAAGAAAGCGCTAACATATACTTCGTTACTCAACCTAACATATCATTGCATTTTGTCTTCGAAATGAATTAAACACACCACATTCTAGCAAAATTTTCTCTTTATTCCCCGACATATTACTTATTACCTTCCTTGTATGTTATACACTAAATTACTCACGTACGCGAAGTACATACGCGTATAGGCGGTTGAGCATTGTAGCCAGTAAATCGTGAACGCGAGAGTAAAACGAGGATCTGTCGATTCCAGTTTATAAACCGCTGCTATGTCGAAACGTTTCTTCACTGGTAAGAGAGCCATGTTAAAAGCTACGTTCCTCTCGATGCTCAATAAAGAAAAACAGAGGCCAGAGAGATTGTATGATAACAAAGAAAATAGAAAAGAGTGGGTGGAAGAGCTTGTTCCATTTATCCGGCATGAGGACTCGGCTGCAAAGGATTCTGTCACGGAGCTACCAAGGAAAAAAACAATGATACGCGTTCGTGTTTGTATGCCAGAGTGGCTACCTAGAAATGAATCGTCTCGTTTCTCTGCAACGACGACGAGGATGAGCAAACTTCCTGTATTCCTTTGATGTCCATTTATCTTGCTTGCCAGACGCGAATCATTAGAGAGGGAAGATCAAAGTGTCCCAGCGAAACTTTAATTTCTTATATGATTTCATATCTATATATGTTTCTGTGTATAGAATAACTTTCATTTATAAATTCAGTGATTCAGACTGTGAATATATGAAAGGTGAATAAGAAAAGATATCGTGTGAATAAAGATAGATCGTGCTTGAACTTCGTGAATTATAAAAATTTGTGGAAATTTAACTTTCTGTGATTAGAATTTCGATTGTTCACGAAAGGGAAAGATTGTCATTAACCGTAATTTATTTTTACTATTTTTACTACTCATCTGCCAAACGATTAGGTGCATCATTTTGGTTACACTACTCGCGTTAAATGTAGAACTATAAATTTAGTAACCGATACTTTCTCAATTCATCATAATCCAAATAGAAAATCCAGGCTCAGCTTATGCAAGTATGACATTTACTTTTCAGTTTTCTTATATTTGTTGAACTTGTGAAATACTGAGAAATGTTTAAGAAACACCCTGTATATGTTTCGTAGAATGGAAGACAACTGAACCAGGCAACTTTCAGATTCGATTCCTCGGGACAGACAATCCTTCTCTGTGCTGGTTCACCCAGAACGGGTTATATTCTCCTCCGGATGAATTTTACACAGAGGCTGTTACGTGTGGCGAGTACCTGTTCCTGGAACACGACATTTCTTGGGGGCGAACTTTCTGGGACAACGGGCGTACATCTTTCAGGGAGACGTTGCCATTTCTCTTGGCGCGGTTAAAGGAATACTTCTGTCCTGAAACAACTGCTGTGAAATTAAAGACACGATAGAAATGTGTCGCTGTGTTTCCAGGTTTTTAACTTAGCTGCGTCGATGTCGTATTTATTGGCAGAAAGCTATCGAGTGAGAATACGTAAGAGAGTGAATCTTTGAGAATTGAGAAGAAAAATGATAACAAATTTAATATTAATTAGTGATAATATTATATCGATAAATAACAATAATGGCAACTTATGGAAATAATTTTTGTGAATGATGAGAAATTTGACGAGAATTTGAAATAGCTATCAGTGTATGATAACAGTAAGAAAATTGAAATGATATGTATTTTTCAAGCAAATAGATATTTTAGATATAACAACAACTTAATAAAACGATAGAATAAAATTAACAGAACGAAAAAAGCTCGTTTCGTACGGGTACAATTTGTGAATTAGAACAATAATATGATGAGACTGAATTACAATTTTGAATAATTAGATGTTAACTGCGATATAACAGTACCCATTTAGAATTAATATAGCGAACATTTATCGCATTATTATCTGTCTCTATCGAAATCCGTTGTTTTCAACACTATGAAATTGTATGGCAGTAAAACAGTCGCGAAAGTAATTTTCGATCTTAAATACAAACATGCATTTATAGCAGAAGTGCAATTCCGTTATAATTTCCTGTACAACGAAGATCTGAAAATTGAAATAAAAGAACATACAAAACATTGAATCATGTTCCTCTGTGCAATATATCTTTTTCTTAAAAGATATAATTTCTAAGTTTAAATTTTCTGTAATTGAGCCTTGAAACTTCTATTACTTTGAGAAATAGGAAATTTATAGCGTAAAAATTTCGTATACAAAAACTAATGTAAAACCATCTAATTCTCTTTGAATAGTCTTTTTTCTTTTAGACTTTTTTAAAATAACTTACCAACAAGTTTTATTAAGTATTGCATTAACATTTTATAAATAATACACATAAAACAATCACGAAATATTTTAGTATTATCTGCCTAGAAGATAGTCAAAAGAGTACCCTTAATAATGCATTTTGATTTACGTCGATATCTCAATTGGTTCTGAAGATACAGCACTAGAAAGTATAATAGCAATGTATCTAAGCCTATAAAATTATGAATGACAGCCTGCAGCGGTCTGACCTATATCTTTTTCAGGAAATGCGTACGTTTAATAGTAGAAATAGTAAAAAAAACGCAGACACTGTCTGTCACTGACCAGCGCACTATTGACTAGGTTGTGATTGGTTAGTGACGCTGTGCGAGTGAGAGGTCCGAGCGTGCGAGAGAAACAACGATAGAAAGTTATTGAAAAATTCGGTACTCTTCGAACGACGATATCTCGACAATGGAAAGTCGGATAGAAATGAAACAAAAAGCATATTACAAAGGAAGGTTTACTCTCTCTGCTGAGTGCAATAGATTTTACAAATTTCCATTAGTTTTGTAACAGTAATTGTTTAAACTTGTAATAGTTTTAATAGGCGTTACTCGTGTATTTAAGGTTTATTGCAACAACTGTATATATTTTTCGAACAATGTTGTTCATAATGGTATCATTATAATAATACATATTTTTAATTATAGTACAAAACTATGTGCATTTTACAAAACTTCGAACAAAAAGTTTATGTATCGTTTATCGTTCAAATTTTACGTAGGTGTATTTCTCACACGTATCACATCATTTTCTCATTTTTCGACAAATTTCATCATTTCTGCGCTTTCAATTCTTATATTTTAACCTGTGATGTGTGATTCCACCTTTCGTCAAAAATCTGGAAAAGTAAAATCCGTTATGAAGTTACTTAGTACCTCTCTTATTAATATGTTTTCTTTCAAACTTTCATTGGAAATCTTTTCTTCATGGAATTAGTTCGAAATTCAGTACCGTAAAATTTCCTTAATTGCAACCCATGCATTAGCGATATTTCAACGTTTTCAATTTACTTCTGGTTTAGTTTGCCGTTGTTTTTATCACAGATGATAGAGCACAGGGGGGAATACTATAACATTTCTCCAAGAGGTCGTTAATTCGAAGTTCAGCCCGTCCTAGCCACCGTCTTGGGGCCGAAGTCACATTTACACCCTCGAATGCGACCATTAATAAAAACAGGCGAATGGTTCGTTATGGCTATTCGTAATTAATTGTTTCTTCATGGTACCCCAGCGGACACGTAAATTAACAAATGCTTAGTTAATGGAGTGGAATTTTACGACGGTTCCGCGAGTATCTTTGTTATATGTTTGCGAACTTGTATGGTGTTTTAAACACAGATTATTTACGAGCCATCAGCAATGAAAATTAAAAATTAGAAACAGTGGTAATAAAACTAAGCTAATGACAGAAATGTTCCAAACTTGAAGTTTATTCAATCGAAAGAAATAAATATAAATGTTAAAAGTTACAGTAAATATTTAATATAATAAAATTTAGTTTTGCACTTTTCATATCTTTGTTGCAATCAAATTTATCAAATACACAAAAAAAAATAAATATAAAGAATCGCTAGATTCCTAATATCTTCGGTGTCTGCTACAAAAGACAAACGTAATAAAATGTCTTCTTCCATACTATCAGTTTTATAACAACGAAACTACGAATCCAAATGAATCAGAAACAAATTGCCCCTAAAAATTCAAATAACATCCCTTCACTACTAATCTACTGGCATGAATCTGCTTCCATGAAATAAAACAAGCCATTTCCTGCCGGAAGCATTAAAACATTCGTCGTACGAAGGCAACAGGATTTTCGATTGTCTCGAGCGAATAAATAAGGATTCTATTTTAGGTCGAGGCAGACAATTCGTTCGGCGACCCATTTCCGAAAACCATTACCGAATTCGGAAAATCATGGCTCGTAAGTGATAGACGAGCGTAAAAACACGTCCGTTTCGCGTTCCCATTTGCTTGCCTGTTGGCGAGTATACGTGCAAAACTTGCCTAAGATACGAGAAAGCGCGAATTGAGAACATAAACTGCCGGTTCCATTCCGTTCGATTACTATAACGCTCTTCTTCGTCTTGTGTGCCGAGAACAGCGGACGGTTCCGGGTTTATCAGGGTGTGGCGTCCAGACACCATGGCGCCGATTTCCTCTACTCGTTTCCCCTTTTGCCTCCCCCTCGTTCGACGAACAGGAACGCTACGCGAGATTAAAACCACGCCAACTGACCTCCGCTAATCTTCGTGCAAAATCGGATCGCAACGTTCTCGCCCTGTTAACACCCATTAAAAGTTTATCATGGACGCGTATTTCCTGCGGCAGATTTGCGGGCTTTTACGAACACAGCAACAGTGGCTTACGAAAGTATTCGTAGAAACTGTTTACGAATATATTATCACACCTGCGTTATACAAAACATTTTGAAATTTCATTAACACTATAATGAGGCTCGACTATTGTGATTACGTCGACGAAATTTGAAACGAATCTGAAAACTTGTCAAAGGTTACAGAAGTATTTAAACCAGTTAGCGATTCACGTGTTAATAAACTCAAATTTAATACTTATTTATGTGTTTATGGTGGCTATTCCCATGTTGTCTACTCATTGTATAGTCATTTTCGCCAGATATCTTATATCTTCTACGTTTCATGCATCTTCATATTGGTTGTAAATTGTACCGATATAATCGCGACAGTCGGCGAAGAATTTTCTAATTGTAAGGTGGTAGATTATTATGTCAATTATACGTATTATTATCAGTATGGGAAAAAGGAAAAACTAGAAACGATAGGAGAGAACTAAAACTGAATTCGGCTGAAATTGCTCTAACACTGCGACATCGTAACAAGGACGTTAAAAGAACGCAATGGTTAACGCGGAGCGCTGGACAGCTTGAAATCGTATAAAAATATTATATTTCCTAGCTTATTTAAGCCGCTACGCCGTTCCGTTTTCGCTTTTCTGCCCGGAAGTATATTCTCGGTGGAACACGAGATCAACTCGGAAGTACCGTAATAACTGACAAAGTCCCGGCACCATTAACGTTTACGATCTCGCTCCGCGGACTATATCGCATGTTGGATGCCCCAGCGAAAAAATACTCCGAGGAAATTCCTAAAGCCTCTGTTATTCACAGCTCGAAGAACGATGCCGCGTGAAGGCCAGAAAAGCCGTAGTTAGAACGAAGGAACGGCGCGACGCCTTGCGCCACCGAGGCGAGATTATCCATGAATCTAAAATTCTATGGAGAAAAGCAGGCCGCTAATCCCACCAAGTGATGTAACAAAAGTTGAGGAACTTTGATACGCATCAGTGTATAGAGCGTAGAGTTGGCGAATAAGCTATCTGTTACTTTTACGCAGTGTAAAATGTATTAATTTTGAATACAAGTCCATTGGCATGAGGTTCGGATGAAAAATGATACAAACTATTCAGTTTGAGAAAATTGTGAGTAAAGTTAGAATTTATTAGACGTTATGTATCATGTTAATTTAGTAGGAAAGAATTTAATAGGAGAAATTGAATAATAAAATTTGGTACTAATTTAACAGGAGAAGAGCAGAATGGTATATAATTTAATAAACGAACGAGTAGAAGGAATCAATACACGAAGAGTAGAACAGTAACTTAATAAAGAACTTAATAGACAGCGTGTAGAAGAACTTTAATAAAAGGATTCATAGGTAAAGAGTATAAGTGGACATCCATAACAAAATCTTTTAAATAAATACAAATTTTATGTATAAATTACCTGAACATACTTTATTTTTGATAAAGATTTCTACCATTTTTATGAGACCTTCCATTAAAGGTGATAAAAATTGTATACTTCAATGGAATGATTTACAATTACATATTGCATTTTGTAGAACTGCAGTATGTATTGATTACTATACTGATTCGGTTGGCTAAAGCTAACAGAATTAAATTGTACTAATATTTCAATTAAATGCAACTAAATAGGAATGAAATGGACATTAATTTGGAATCGATTAAATCGAACTTGAACAGTAGGAATAGAGACGCGTTGTTTGAAAATGGAATAGGAATTGAATTTAAATCGGAAGAAAATGAAGTATGAAGTCGGATTGGTACTGAAATTAAACTAAAATTTTATAGAATTTTAACTGCAAAATAAACGAAATACACGGCACACGGAGAAATAACAAATTTAATTAAAAATACACGTAATGACTGAACCAGAATTGAATCGGTCATGCTTGATTTATAATTAAATAGCAGCAAGATTGAAATTGAATTGAAATGGCGGTAAAAGTGAATGGAGCAATCGTGAAGTAAAACTGCTATTTATGAATAATAGAATCTAAACTAAAAACGCATATGAACAAAATGAACAACTAGCTAAAAGCGATCCGATACTAAATAAAATATACATATTTCATTGATTGAAAAAATAAATTTCTGGATTTTCTTCAATCATAGTTTCAATTCATTCTAGAAAGAAAGGAATTAGATGCCATATAAATTCCTGGTAGAAATTCAACAAAAACAAAAGAATATTGATGGAAAATCGAAAGAAGTGCAATTCGAAAGGAATAAAAATGGAGAAAGAAGCTTATTAACGCGAATCTGTTTCGGCGGTTAACTAGAAGATGCGACGCGTCTACGGTGTTTCAATTTAAATTTATGATCAATTTGTATTCATTACACCGTTTGAACAGGACAAATGTCATAAAATCAGGAGACGAAGGCAACATCAAAGATACACAGCGTTTGCTTTTAAAAGGATATTTCCGTTGGAAGACAAATTCGACTTTCATCTTGATACCGTAGAACGGAATATAGAATGTGCGTATACATATGCGTATGTATATCGAGAGCGCGTGTACGTGTGTGTATGTGCCTCTGGTTGAAATACATGCATGGGAATAATACGCGCATATCCGCTTTCAATTCCATAGATATGTAAAATATATGCCGCACTCGCGGCAAAATGGATATGGAACGCTGGAATATTTCATCGTTAAATCGATTGGGTATTATTACGAGTTACGGTATGAGACAATTTAAAGCTTCCTTGTTATTGTCGACAAAAAATCAAAGCGATCACATTGTTTTGCAATGTTAAAATATGCTAGTAATGATATTTCAATTCGTTTTATCGAAACGTGCTCTGTAAGTCGGTTAAAAAATACAGGAATTATATTTCGTTTATTTTATGATTATGTTTATTTTAAGTTAACTACATTACAGATGAAATAGTATTCGGAATCAATACTCTCTGGAGTGAAAAATATATCCTGATTTTTCTTTATAAAAGAATATAAGTGGATTTATTGTTATAGTCTAAATGAATAATGGTGAAATAACAAAAATTAATGTTTTTAACAGAAGTTTATAATTGGTAGGTGCTTCATTAATAATCTTCATTTTTCTTGTAATTGTAGATATGAATTTTACAAGTAGATTAATGATTCGAAAGATATTCAAGAGATATTGCCATCTAGATACTTGTGATAGTAATAAAGTCGAAAAGGTAACAAATCCATAAAGTTTAGTGAAAAAATTATAAATATGATACTAATAGATAAATTATAACCACTATATAGATATGACTATAAATTAATAGAACCATTTTCGAAATCAATATTTTTCAAGAAAGTTGAGAAATCAATCATTTTAATGTAATATTTTTCAAGAAAACTCTATAGCTACACCAAATAAAAAGACAATCTTGGTAATACATAGCTATTTGACGAGGTATTGGATTTTAAAATCATTCTCATATGAAAAATAAAACACGTGATTGGCTTTCACGTGGATTAGAAAATTTTTCGTTAGACGTTACAGGCTAGTTGATTTAGTATTGATTAAAGAAACTATACAAGTAACTCCTTTACGAACTGGAGAAATCATCTCTTATTCCTTTACCAAGTGAAGATCGTGACAAAGTGAAAAGAATCCGTAAAGACTAGAGACAGAATCGTTTATGCCGAGATCAACGACGAATTAACGATTACGTCTCGTGCTCAATCTAGAAAACGAATTCCGCGTCTCAAGGCAGTTTTCGCGGTTGCGTCGGCTCGTCTCCTTCACGATGCAATTTCCTTTTACGAGACACTCCAGCAGTCTGTAGAGAAACTTCCCTCGGGAGGGCCGGGAATGCGATGGGACAAGAAGAAGGGAAAAGTATCAGAGAAGTTGGTTCTACGCGGTAACTCGATTTGGAACGAAATAAAGCCGAGATTTCGCCGGTGTAAATGCGACCGAATCTCTCTGTGAGCCAAGAGGACAAAACAGCGCAGCGTTACGGCTTGTTAAAAAATGTACGCTAACACGAAAACGTTTCACTAACGATCGAAAGAGACAACAAAAAAGGCTGGGAAGAGTTAAGAGATCTCGAGAAGTCGAAATGTAAAGGAAAAATCATTTTATCGATAATCTGAAAACAAATCTATGTGCTAGGTGTAAAACATGATATAATCGAACTTTTTCTGAAGATAGTGATTTTGGAATTCAATATATCAACCTGCTTTGAAAGAATCTACTTCAAGAAGCGTTTCACGTATATATTGCGTGCGTTACATAAAGCATTTTGAAATTTCATTAGCATTTTAATGAGTCACGATTGTTTCGATTATGTCGATAGAATTTGAAATCAATCTATATTTTATTAATCAAGTAGGGAATTAATCACTAAATAGTATTGAAGTCCATATTTAACGGACAACTCGAATCGACATTGTATTTGTAAGACTGGTACAGTTTAGTTTTATTTCAACTATTATGTTTCTTTGAAATGCATACAAGAAGAAACGAACAAATATACACGTACAGAGATCACGCTCGCGGATACATATTTATACATAAAAAAGAAACCAATTTTCCCGCACACATCACGCTGTCTCGATTATCGCCTGTGTTTTATTTATTCTTCAAGGCGAGATACTATACACACATACATGCCATAAAATATTATGCATTACAACAAAAATATATTACGTCTTGTACCAGAATATATTAAATATATCTTACAAATCCAACATTCAAAACACTAGAATGCATAGAGTTAACTACATCCTTCGACAAACTACTTTAACTTTCCGACCACTGCAACTCTCCTTAAAAATTTCAATAACCAGGAGACTTAACGACTTCTCCATCCACCCTCGGAATACCAAGCAAATAGAAGAATTCCCCGATATACTACACACGTCTATAGAAAGTCCGTAGAAAGAGCAGCGGAGGTCTGTCGGGTCAAGAAGGCGGGGACGTTTTTAATCTGGAAAGCTCGCGGGCTTTTGATCTCATTAGACGCTGTTGGAACGCGCCTCGTTGACGCGTCGCCCGAGGCGTCCCCTGCTCCCGTCCCTGTTTCTTAACAATTTAAAGAAATTCCAGGCCGAATAACTCCGTCGACCCATCAGCCGGATCGGCTAAAGAGTTACGTTTAATGGGGGGGAAAATGGCGCGCGTCAGGGTGAGGCCACGAGCTGGAGCAAGCGAAAAAAAACGGGTTGAAAGAGAGCAGCAGAGTCGTTTCAAAGCAACGTATCCAGGATGAGGAGCAAATTGAAAATCAGTCAGAGGGCTGGTCGAATACTTGGCGGATAGTTTCGTCGTTGAACAGGGTGAAGCTGCGTGAGAATATTCGATAGGCTGTGTTTAGTCAATGGGGAACAGCACGCCCTTTGTTCGAGCCATCTTCGAAGGGTGTGAATCTGTTTTCTGAGTTATAAAGGTGTGAGTTTGTTAGGACAACGCGGGATAAGGGTGGTTTATGCTTCGAAAGTTAATCGAATGGGTATCGAGTGGAATAGGGGTGTGCTTTGTTTATTTTTTTAAGGGCTGAAGTTTGGCTTTTGGGATATTGGAAATTGTACAGACACGTAAATGGTAAAAATTGAAAATAATTGGGATACGCGAATGATATTGAAAATAATAGAGAAATTTCGAAAATTCTACGTGATATTGGAAATGACAGAGACACAATGGAGGTGAGATTTGCCTAACGAATTCTTGTTCCAGTTACCTATTCGTGTCGGTGACTTTGAGGCGCGCGATTTTATTAATATTCTGTAAATTCGTTTAAATTTAATCGTGAATTTTACATTTTTGGAATCTTTTTGTTTACATAGATTCTTATGTAAACAATATATTAGAAATCTAGTACAGATATGCTAGAATGTAGACATTTTATTTTGAAGTAAATATTGTAGAAAATTGGAAATATTAAAAGGTAAATTCGATACATTTTTTCACAGGAATGAAAATAAGATATGAAATCGAAGTATATTACGTAGCGAAATTCTTTGAGCTTGTTCTTTCATATCTGGAAATCGAACAATACAGGGGAATTTAGCAAGCAGAAATTGTGATGCTCCTGACAATGTATTTCTACGGAAAATTTTTATTGCTGCATTACATTTTAATCTTCGGACAGCGGATTGCGTACAACGAGGATCGGATTAATTTTGACCCACATTAAAATTTTACTTGAACACTAGCTGGATTTAGATTTAATTCCATGTTCGCAAATTTTTTCTTCAAAACGATTTTAGAAGAGATTTTCGTGTCTAAACTTCTAGAATTTTTTGTTCTCGTTTTATTAAACACTTTTTAAAAAATTGGTGTAAATATATATTTGAATAAAAAATCATTCGTATTCTATATTTACGTATAAAATCATTATTATTTTTAATTTTATGAAATATTATCTAAGTACAATAACTACATATAAGAATATAATCTAAAAATAATATATACATATAAAACATATAAAAATAATTTGTTGCTAACAGATTAAATAAAAATTACAAATCGCTTCATCCTCTTATTTCAGAAACTTAAGAACATATTTTTAAAATACAATATTTTTAAAAAATACCTTTATAAGAAAATTCTTTCTATTTAATTGATTCCTACAAATGAGGATGCTCCGTCACAAAAGGACTACAACGTCTCTAAAATATATCCACCGTTCTTAATAATTAGATGTTGACGGTGCATGAAAGAGTAATTTGATTGTTTCTGCATTAACAGAATTCGAGCGTAGTTGGTTGCGAAGATGCAACCGTGTTGCCGATGAGTTAATCATCAGAGCGTAAAAGAAAGTTCCGGCTCGAGCTTCATCGAGGTAGCCGGCAGTAGACGGCGAAGTTCATCGAATCGGAATGTAAAAAGTTATTCGATTAGCCCACTTTTGTCTACATTAATTATGATCCGATACTTTCGTGCTCTACGAACGGCCAGGAAGTATCGGCCGCGATAGAACTTCTGCGTTAAGTGGATGAGAAAAGTTTCTCTAATACCAGCGGGAGAGAGAAAAGTGAACCGGAGAAAAAAAGAGCGCGAGGGGTCAGAGGGAGATGAACGGAAGAGAGACTTGATCTACGGTCGAGCGCGTTGAAGAGATTAGTCGAAGACTGGTCCCTCCATGATTTTCATCGGTCCGATAATACTGGATGTAGATTAAAGGAAATTTCTCGGGAACTGATTCGAAGAACGGTGGACGCTGGGAGTATCAAATGTTTCAGAACGGAGATCGAAAGGAATATAACAGATAGTTATAAAGTGAACTTTTCCATTTATTAATTTGAAATTGATAAATCTGTGTGTTACGGAGTTAAAATTGATTACGAGTCTAAGTTGCGATTAAAGCGTAATTAGCAAATTTGGTTAGTGACTTAATTGACCGTATAACAGAACTTAGGCTAAGTAGTTTCTAATCATACAAGGACACCTTTGCTACAAGAAGCAATTACACCTCAATTCTGAAGTAAGAAGTACTGAAACTTTGGAGTTGCCGAGTGGTAATTGAATTTGAAATCAATTATCACACGAAGCAATTATGTTTGAAATATAATCTTTCTGTATGCTACATACAATTAATTAAATCTAAAATATTGTTAGTATCTAATATCTAAACAAAAAAATAATAATAATAATAAACATATTAACTCCTATTTTCAACATAAACTAGTTTGCATCTTAGTTAGGTAGGATGACTATAGAAAGTAATATCACTATGCTTAAAACATAAAAACTTTTCAGGATCTTTACAGAAACATTTTAAAAGATAAATCATTTCAGATATCAATTCTTTTATTCGATGTAAAGTGACATTGAAATTAAAAAAAATCTGTGACCTTCAATTCATTTATCATTCATTTATCAAATTTCAACTGTTCAATTCCTCTGATAATTCTACCTGAAACTCTATTCTATGAGTAGATTCAAAGTAATCCAAGTTTCCAGCCGCATTTGCAAAACGCTTCCTTCACGCTTTCCACTTTCTATTCGTTGAATTTTTATTGGATGGCTGCGTTTCTGTTTCACAGAGAGCGAAACCTTTGTCGATAAGAAGCATCGCCTGGGGATGGGAAGAATATTCGACGAGCTTATCGACGAGACGAGTCGATATTCATCGATTTAACGAGGCTTGGTACCCCGACAGAATTGTACAGCTCATTAAAAGCTCGTTAGAAGAGAAAGTGCGTCATGCCAACTTCTTAGGTGCAGTTTCGCGAGTATCGCGACGAGAACGCCGGAAGTCATGTTCACGCGGAGCACCGCGTAAACTAACTTAATTACTCGCGAGATTACGCTCGCAAAAAAGTAATTTGCGATTAAATTAACCGCCACAGAAATCTACCGTGAAACGTAGAACAATTCTCGACACGAATGTGTTTTTTCCTTCTTTAGAATGTTTTGCGACGTGACTACAATTCTTGACGAAAGTGAAGTTTTTGTTAAATGAATGAAAACATTGTCTATTATATTGGCCAAACAAAACAATTACAGAGGTACGACTATATTCACAAAATCAACACAAAACGTTGACAAACTTCGACTAGTTGAAACAAATTTGATCTAATAATTGGTTGCTTGACATTCAGATACAATTTAATGCAAAATTGTCATAAAATATTAAATACAATTTTTTCATTCTTCTCCTTTATACAAAATTGTATTGTGTTTGTATTCGTTGACCTTTTACAATTTATTATTAATTTGACTAGTTGATTGATTAATTTGACTTAAATGAGGCTTAGGGTTATGATTTGAAAATCTCTGACTCGAAAAAAATTGAACAACTGTTATAAAACGCTAACCTGAGTCATTACGTCGCCAGCAACGGTAACCTTCGATTGGAAATTGCTACGTTCCATAAGGATCTTCGCATTATTTATGTAGACTTCCTGACCATGCGTGCCAGTTTTCTTGGTGACCCACAAGGGCGGATTACCTTCCAACTCCGACGAGATTGAATCCCCTAGGTTCTCAATCGTTTTTGGAGAGTTCGCTGAAACAAAGAAACGAATACTTCTTATTGTATTATTATTCTCTTTGACAGAAAATTTATGTATAGTTAGATGGAAATAGAATTACACAGTTATTTCTCTCAATGGAAAATTTCTTTGTTATTTGATTTCTTTATATTTTCTATAATAAAGTTACAATAAGAATAGCCTCCTCCATGGATTAATTAATTGGGAAATTTTGCAAAAATTGCAAAAATACATATTATCTGAATCATTGACTATGAGGTGAATATAATACACAAATATTCGTGCACTACTACATTAATAATTTGGAATAGAATAGAATGCGAAGAAAACTCATTTCCGAAAAGAAATAGTAAAATATTGGAACTTGATTGGAAATTAATTTAGAATCTTCTTAACTATTGTTTATGACATAAACTTTTGGTTCAATGAATATCGTCAATATTATTTATTAATAAATTAAGTCACTAAGACCTGTACTTTACAATTTCTTTTTAAATACCTACGAACGATATCAATTAAACGCAAGATGATTGAAAGAGCAATGAAATATAGAAGACATTCGTCAGAGTACATAATTACATGATTAAATTCAAATTCCAATTTTCGCGTCAAATTTTAACAATTTCAATTAAACCCCGAATAAACCTCGGCACTAAGAAAAAGCTGTAAACCGTGAACAACGGAGCTAAGTAGAAGGCCAAATTTCCGCAAGGTGCAATCCATCAAACGCGTCGCTTCCTCTTTCCATCATCGCCAGAGCCAAACCGTAAAAAGATCGTTCTCGAATCCGAGCTCGTCACCGAGCGGAGCACAAGAATTTTATTTCCAGCGCAACGAGCACACGAGTTACAAGAGCACGGAAACGGGATTTGAAAAAGAAAAAAAAAAAAAAAAAAGAAGAAAAGAAACGCACCGAAAGAAAAAATAGGGAAAAGGTGCAACAAAGAGGAAGAAAAACCGACTACCAAGAGGGGATGGTAAAGAGTTCGCCGCGAAGCTACAAAGCTGTTCTCTTTATTATCTCGTTACCGGCTAGAATGTCCTCGTAATCCCGAGATTTTTTCAGCCGCCTGTCTACCGCAATAACATAGATACCGTTTCTGCATCCTGCGGAGAAAAGTTCAATCTCAGGCATAAAAGGAGAGGAGAATTCGCGCGATGGGAGCAACAACAATGGCGCTCATTACCGACGTCAGGAATTGGGTCCTGTGTTTCGTTAAACTGCCTTGCCGTTTTCTTCTCCAGAAGAATCGAGAAACGTCGTGATCCTCTTGGATAACGTTTCTTCCTCTTGATTCTTTCTTTATCTCATCCTTCTTTTTAGTGAGAAAAATTCTTGGTTCCGAGGGAATCATTTCCTTGAACTATCAGTTGTGAACGAGATATGTGTTTGTGTGTGTGTGTGTGTGTCATTTTCCCTTCTGCGTTCGAGAGGCTGACAGCAGTTTCGACAAGTCCTAGACCAAAAGCTTCTCGTGTTTCTTTCCGTTTGATGGGCGAGCTGGCCAACCATTTTATCGTCGCATCAGCGAAAATGTCCCCACTCTCTTCGAGTTCGCGTGAGTGCGATCGTTTTTGCTTCTAGATCCTCGAATCGACGCTCTTTCAAAGGATATCAACGCCTTTTACAGACCTCGATCGAGGACTTATCTGAAAATGACTCCTTCGTTTTCGGGGAAAGAGATCGATTTGCACGAGATCACATGCAAATACATCGGTGATAGACGAGGTGTAAGCGTGGTTCGAACGTGGAGAACGGAATAGTGAGTGTAACTTGTTGGGTGGATGGGTGGTGTGATTTGGTTGTAAAATCGGGCTATGATGTGGTGTATAAATTTTCCGTGTAAAAGACAGATCGATGAGTTCAGGTGTTTAGAAATTGGTTTGCTGCTTTGAATTGATTAGTTACGGCCGGGCAGCGAATTTTTATACGTTTGCGGAACATTTAAATGAACAAAAATTTATGAAGGATAACCATGAATTTGAACATGGAAA
Organism: Bombus vosnesenskii; assembly: GCF_011952255.1. Classification (NCBI taxonomy): domain Eukaryota; kingdom Metazoa; phylum Arthropoda; class Insecta; order Hymenoptera; family Apidae; genus Bombus; species Bombus vosnesenskii. Next base: position 3,569,067 of record NW_022882923.1, read on the forward strand.
TCCAAAATTGCAATATTCGTTAATTTTTATAAGATAATTTATTCGATAAATAAAATTACTAATTATAAGTAACTTCTATACCTCTATGACAATGACATAAAGATGTAAAATTTAATGTAAAATCGAATTCCTCAAGTTTATTAAAATTTCTATTAAACTTTCATTAAGATGGTTATCAAGATTCATACTTATCAAAGCGTTTAATAAAATTTCAAAGGGTGTAAATTTCATCGATATTCTATTAGAATTATAGCCTAATTAAAACTCCAGACGATGTTGAGACAGAAAAGTACAGGAGGTAAAAGAAATTTAGGCACGTAACTGATACATTTCCACATTTATCTGCAGCTAGTAGGAACAAGGAAATCTTTGATACCGTTGAATTACACCGTGAACAAGGGGGTAGAATGAAATAAAAGCAGAGACATTATTCATCGTGGGCATCGAATTGTACGTACGACGATCGAAAAATCTAGACAAATATGTTCCATTGAACGATCAATAGGTCTCTCCCTCCCCGATCTCTGCATCGTTTTGTCCCAGACATCCCTTTCAACGAAGGCGGATGATTAAGTCCTCGATCGAATCCCATTTATTTTCCGGCAAGAAACCCCTTGGGGCACAGGTGCGATGGCCGACCACAAAACGAGAACATTCGTACAAAGCTGCTTGCGCAATCGATTTATATTCTCTCGCCAAAAAACCTATTTTTCTATGCTTTCGTTGCGCGTCGGCCAGCTTGTAGCTGAAAGCCTGCTTTTCGAAATCTGCTTCGAAGCATCGGTTAACAAAGAAAATAACGCATTGCTGGATTAACCATGAAACAAAAAAAAAAAAAAAGAAATAAAACAAGCTACCGTTTGCATGCCACGCGGGAAAAGTGTCAGAAGTGGCTTGGCTTAGCGGTGACACGATAAACCTACGTAGTCGAAAACGTTGGGAGCTAGGCGAAATCGGGATTCTCTTTCGATACTGATTGGATCGTCGGTAAATGTTTTCCTAGTAGAAGAGGATATCTATGTAAGTTGGAAAATCTGTGTAGTTTTTATCGAGAGATTTTGCTTGCTTTCCTCCTCTCGTTTGATAGCTTTTTGGAGAATGTTTTTTGAAAAGTTGTGTTATGGGCTGAAAGCAGATATATTTAGATGTTACTATATAAATCCTTTTTATGCTACCGCGTCATCAGTTGAAGTTAATTTTACTTTTTAAAAACGAAATTATCTCCGATAAAATCGATGAATTTCTTCGCTGTGTCTTTGTTTTAACATATTCAAATACTTTTTAGGACTAAATTTCTTTTGAGCTAACAGTACTTATATTGACAACATAAAAACCTACAAGTCAGCAAAATTAATATCTCTCATCCAAAGCCTCTAAACGCACAAATAATTTACGAACTAAAACAAAAACTAGATTAAATATAAATATTTTCCCAATGTTAAAAATTTTCTACCTGTTGTTGTCCTCCTATAAATATATCATTTAGCAGAAATATCAAACAATTGAACTTTGATGGTATTAAAACCATACATTTCAAGACCAAATTCCCGCCAATGCAACCGTGCGTGTGGATTCAGTGCAGGCCGATTCGCAATATGTATTCGTGGATGAAATTTTGAGGAAAGATGGATGAGCAAACAGACTTCCGGCGGAGCTCATAGAAATGCTGAAATGTACTTGGCGAGCTCGGAATAATTTCGATTTCAGTGGTCGTTGCACGATCGTTTACACGGGCGCATACCAGCGAGGATATTTCAGTACACTGTGAGGCACGGGGCATGGCATCTTGTTTGGACACTTCTTTAAATCAATTACGAGTTCCTGGCAGGCAAGTTCGGCGAGCAAGTAGCACACTTCCACCCCTACCAGTTTAACGAAAGTTCGGCGAACGCCCTCCTCTCCATTGCCCTCCGCACGGAAACGTGGCATCAAACTCTCGGTTTCCGGATTGTTTGCTCGGCGAATTCAATCGGCGCATTTGCGATTCAGATGATGATCGGGGCAGCTTACGCTCGTGAAATTCGAATATCACAATTACCCAGCCTTAGGCCCCTGGTAGGGCCAAATTTTCAAAATTCCACCCTCGCCTCTGGTTACACTACTCGCGTTGCGTTGGTTGTAAGTGTGCTGGTCATTTGCAGGGCGAACACGTTGATTCAAATTATCTTTAATACGTGTATGATGCGAAATGCAATATGGTACTGCATGAAGCACCGCGTGCAACTGAATATTCAGAGTAATGTTGCGCTTAATGAGGATAGTTATTATTGTTAAGAAATGTTTCGAAATTACTTGAAGCGGTAGACTTTCTTTTATTTATTGTCTTGCCTATTCCAGAATAAATCTTCGGAAATTTCTAAGAAATCCTCCTAGAAAATAGGATATGTAATATAATACGAGATTTTGTTTTTTTAAATTAGCAAAATCATTTATCAGAGAAATTTTAGATAGTTAATAATTAATTTTTAATCTGGATTAAATGTAGCTTGAAAAAATTACATTGATTTAATACGGAAAAATAGTTAAAAGAATTTCAGTGATCTACAATTAGTAATCAATGAATTAAAGAAACTGGGTGATTTAAATTTATGAAGACAAGCGCGCTGATGATTAGCGCACTCTAGGATCGTCTCTGAAACTAGTCAGTGCGACAGTTGTGATCAGCTAGTGGGTACGTGTGAAGTGTTTCTGTGCTTTCCATATTAATGACATGATTTTTACTGATTGGAATAGTTTTTGGTCATTTTATTAAAATATATGGTTTTATGAACATTTCTTGGATAATATGGACAACGTATCAGTATCAAAGGTACAGTACACCTGTTGCTTCTACTTACATAACCTCAACGTGCAGACGCGGTACTTTGTACATCATATGGTTGAGTTAGCTGATACTTGTACAAGACAATTTAATATTGTAATTTTAAATAATTATAAGTTTTATCTATGTACTGCTCTTCTTTTCCTAACATTGATTTAAAACATTATAATTTAATAAGTTTAATTTTGTTGTGATAATTTTTAGGCATAGTGATTATTTTGTTCTTTTAACATTTCATAAATTTAAACCTGTGGACAAAGTCATTGTTTATTATATATGTTATTTATTTTTTAAGTTATAACCTTCTTATAAAATCTTTACACTTTATTAAAGAATATTAAAATACTTCTAGGGTGTCTTTGTACACAAAGGTGCTTATAAGATCGGGAATAAACAAACAAAATTTGAACCACCAGATTATTTAAATGCATCATGGTATCTTACTTATAAAGAAACATGGGAAAGCATTCAAAATGCTATAGAGGTATTTCTTCTATATTAAATGCTAATACACAAGAGTCATTTCATTATCATCATTTATTGCATCAATAAGATCTTTTAAAATTATAGGCTATAAGGTCCAATATGTTTCAACAAGCTTTAGATGACTTACAATCTTTTGTTTCCAAGGTTAAAGATAAACCAATAGAGGAATTTCAGAATGAGATACAGACAGCTATTCTATTAACTGGTAATATAATTGAATATATATGTATCATTTTTTTAAATTTAATGACCAGATTTATGAAACTATTGGCATTGCAGGAGTTAATGTTTCTGATCACAAGGTAATGTTTCAAAGAGTAGTTTCTAAGCTAGAACCAATAACAAATCATATCGCTGTTATATGGGGTAGAGACTCGAATAATATAAAGAACCTCACAGAAGAATCAATTTATCAGTTGATGAATAATGAAAAGGTACTACTTCAGTTAGCGCAGTTACCAAACTATTAGAAATATGCAGTATTAGATGTTACATGTAGTATATTTATCTGTAGGATGATGAAGATATACAAATTAAGAAAACTCACTGTCATATGAGGAATCTAAAATTATGGCACCAAGAAAATTGTGATCGAAATGATCCTCTGGTTATAATGATAACTGATTTTGAAAGTTCTTCTCCTGCAGTACTGCATGATTTTATTTTAATACTGAGGTATTAGAATCTCTTGATTGTATATTGGAATGTTACAGACTCATCGGTGGCTTATTTAATTAATATTCTATATCTTTCAGTTCATATGTCAATTCAATGAAATTTATTCTTATTTTTGGTGTTGCAACTACTTTACATGCCATCCATAGATCTTTAACATATGATGTTACATCAAAATTGAATGTTCAAGTAAGCAATAAATGCATCATAGAATTATAAATATAATAAAGAAGATAATAAAATATAGAAATTTCTAAAATACAGTCACTTTTTAAAATCATAATTTTTGTTCAGGTATTCCATATGCAAAAACAAATTAATATTTTGTCAGACGTGTTAGAAAAGACTGTTTTTTGTACAAATATCCCATTTAAATTGACTGGACGCGCGTTTCAATTTTTAACGGATATTTTTTTGTTTTATGATTTTTCGGTAGAGAATTTTTTACACAGTTACAAGGTATTGGTTTACTTCATTCTTTGTTTACAATTTTTTTTTATTTCCTATATCCGATTTTTCGTTTAAGTTATCGTTACGTTTTTAGATATGTATGATACAACATTTTTACGCAAACAATATAAATTCTCTTTGTTGTCAACCGCAAAAGATAAAAAGCAGGATTTCTTCTTTAACAGATGAGGATTGGGAGGAAATTAAAAAATTGCCTTCTATAGAAAAATATATTAGACAACTTACGAATGATAAAAACAAAGATGAATTGCTTAATAATAACAGGTTTAAGGTGCGGCTTTATACTTACATATTTAATTCTTACATGCATTGTATCGCTATTTGGCAAAATTATATGTATATCCTAATATAATAGAAAGTAAGAATTATTGAGAAATTTATAAAATATATAAAAAAAGTCATGATATTGATAAAAATCATACATATATAAAGTTAACACAGATTTATACCTAGATCTTGTTATAGGAAATGCTAATGCAGCTCTTAAATAATTTCCACCAATATATGCACCGATTTTTGTTAGTACTCAAGTGCCTGCATGATCTCATGTCGACATTACCAAATGCACCAATGGGTAAACAGGTACAACCTAATAAAAAATTAATATTTTTCTCAGAATAGTGTACCTAATCTATATGCAATAAAATTTCAATACGTTTCGACAAAGTTTGGAAGATTTAAAGAATCTCCTTTTTAGATTTAGTTTAATACCATTTTAGCTACGTGAATATTACACAAAAGCAGTTTATATGAGTGATTTGAGAGAATCTCAAGAGTACAAAGAATGCCTGCAATTGCTAAGTTTTTTATCCAAGAAGGAATTTCTTGAAAAATTGAACTCTTTTACAACAATTATGGAAAGTTCGAAGGACTCAATTATGAAGAAAGTTAAAGTAGATCTACAGGACCGTATAAAAACAATCGAGGAAGCTAGTTTAGAAGTAGCTTCGAAACCTGTCGATATCGTTTCTACCGGTGAAAAACTCAGTCGACTTCAATTGAAAGAGGTTTGGAATAAAATTCAACGTTTTTCAGCTGACGCGTGTATTCTGAAAAAACAAGAAAATTATAATATTTTGCTTTCTGTTCCGCTGTAGAAATTATTGAAAATGTCCCAAACACAATCTCGATCGCCCTATAAGATAGCTCAACAGGATTTGATCGATTATTTAGATCAAGAAGTGTTTTCTGTATACCTTATCAATCCTCATTACGTACCTGGGAACGAGATATTTTGCTTCAATGATGGCAATTTAGCGAAACAACATGTTCGTGGATCTTTGAGAGCAGCGATACACACAGGATTGAACGATCCACATGTGTACTTAAATGTAAGTGAAACAGAAATAATTTTTGTGATGTTTGTGGTGTGCATGTTGCATGAGTTTAATTAAAGTAAATAAAATTAAGCTTTGAAAACACGATGTTATCTGGGTGAATTTATTAACATTAGAATGTCGAAAATTCTATACTAAAATTCTATAGTACTAGATTCATAATTATATTTCATAATACCATTATCCAGAATTCCGTACTATCTTCAAAGTAATTAATTGAGAGTATGAAATTATTTTCATGAGGAATCAGAAACACGGTACTTCAATAAACTCAAGAAATCATAAAAATCATCTCCTCATATATTTTACGAGAGAAATATCTTCTCCTCTTCCATGAATTGTCTGTGTAGATCATTTCTGCATACCATTCGAAATATAATTCGTTAAGAAGTGTTCGTGATCCTCATTCAATTGGTTTCGTCTGGAAGACTCGCAACTTGAACGAACGTTCGTTCCCCTCTGTTCGTGTGTTCATTGTGGCTTACGATTCTTCCGATGCTATCGTCCTCACCCTCTATCAGTGGTTGGATATCGATTATAGATTTTTCGTAATGGGAAACGATGCCGAGGTCTCTGTCTTGCAAGTTGAAGTTAATTGGAAATACATATTTCAGTGCGAGTGCTGCAAATTGGAGAACGACGACGCCATCCCATCCACGCTGCCTGACCTCAGTATAATTTACAAGTTGCACTTAGAATCCAGGAAGCTGATCAATATGTACGACTGGTTACAGGTAACAATCTGTTCCGTGTTTGTGTTTACAGATTAATACATAGAGTAACTCACGAAAGTATTTGCACAATTACCATGAAAAATTTCTGTGCACTTATATATCGTATACGTTTTATGAAACATTTAAAAATAATATTTTCTTACATTTTTTTGTTTTAAATAATAATATCATTAAATTTTCAAATGAAAGTTGTTTGATTCTATGATGGAAAATTAAAATATTCATAAGCACAGTAATGAGACACGACAGTACTGATTATATTGATCAAACTTGAAATCAATTTGAAAATGTATATAGAAGATAAAAGATACTTATTGCAAACATATACTTAGTAGGAAATTACAATGTTAAGGCTTATTAATATAATGGATAATTGAGTGTTTAAAAATGTTTGTGATCTCTGCGAGATATAGGTATACTTGCAATAAATATATTGTAGCTTCTAGGTGCATTTTCAGATTTGTTGCAAATTTTATCATATATTCATGAAAATTGTGTCTCATTATTTGTGTTTCATTACTCGATGAATGAAATCTAATGAAATTTCAAAGTGTTTTGTATAACATAATACATATTATGTAAGACAGTATGTACATAAAAGGTTTCTAGAAGTGTTCGAATACTTTCGTGAGTAACTGTATGCGTTCGTTTTGTGATTTTAATCGGACTAGCGAACGAGTGATTCACGCGAGCGCTGTGTTATAAATGGGGTCGAACTGGAAAGGGGCTGAGGGTTGTTTTATTTTTTCGCGGTCATTAAGAGCTTGGAAATTCACCTGGTGTAAGCATTGGACAAAGGAAATTAAAGTCAAAGTATATGCATACGTAAGTGATCTCTAAATTACGTGGAGCTGTTAAAGAAATAGTAAGATGGAAGAGATAGTACACGATAATATACTTTTATAAATTATTGCTTCGTGTAATTGAGATTAAACTCTTTCCTTCAAATGATTTAATATCCCTACATATTTGTCTGTAATTACTTTGCTTGATGAATATAAGTGATTTCTGCAAGTATTTTTACATTTAGAAATATATGGAGATTGTTGATACATTCCTGAATGGAATAGAAAACGTATATATATATATATATATATATATATATATATATATATATATATATATACGTGTGTATATATATATATATATATATATATATATATATATATATATATATATATATATATATAAGTAAAGATCAAGGAAAAGTTTCTCAGATGAAAGTTATTTGATTTTGTGATGGAAAATAATTAGAATATTAGACTTGTTTAGTTGTTATTTATTGATATTTTAATATGAATGTCCGTTTTTTGGTAGAACCCGATATTTCTATTATTTCCAACGTATTATATATTTCAGAATATTTTTACGGATATTGATGACATATGTCAAGTTTTTAAAGAATTTTGTTAATTTTATATCTATTTCATAAATCTATTTTACGTTAATGCAAATATAATACGATGATTCGATGTTACGTTAGCATAAAGTTTTAACTCAATGTTATAGTATAAGTTCACGTGCTTGTTTATTTACAAATATACATATATGTAGCGACGCATTTTATTCTATCTCATCGGGGTAGAAAAAACGAATGTATCGTAATTTTTGTTTAGTTTGTATATTGATTTATTTCTGCTCTCGTGATATAAAATTTAAAAAAAAAAAGAAATATTTGTGGAAACTTCAATAATATTATACAGTAAACATAGACAATATTAGAATTACCAGCAAAAAATAATATTCAATTTTGCAATAAAAATTCAGTACATGTTTTTATATGAAAAGTTTCATGATATTTTGTATAAAATATTCCAGATAAAATTAATATTCTAATTATTTTGTTTCATTTGTTGCAAAGTACATTTTATCTTGTTACGTGTGAAATCATAAATCCAAGCACTTTTGCGTCGCCTAATCCCTGACATTTATGTTCCTTTATACGAATACGAAAAAATTACGCCACGAAATAGCGAAATGACTGGAGACAGGAGCATTTTCCGAGAATTCCATTTTCACGGTCGTCGACCACGGTCCGTAAGGTGTTAAGCCACATTCGCATAGAAAGGCAGGCTTTTAATGGTGTAACAGGCTCCTGTTTGCTTTTAAGATACAGCTTATTACGCTAAAAATACTCGGCTACTTCATACAATTCTTTTTACTAAATATTCCTTTGTTTGAAATTCGTATTTAACGAAAGAATAATTTAATTAATTGTTAATTGACTATGAACTATTTTAAACAATAATATGCACGAACACTATTTTGTTTGGTAATTTTCTTCGTTTATTCGCTGACTTACATACAATATGTATTACATATCGATTATTATTATGTATCGATGGTAATTAAAAAAATTCAAATGTGCAGGACAATTCTGTTTATTGAATATTGTTTATGCTTATGAAATTTATATTCTTAAGGATGAATAAGCTTTTCTATGAAACCTCTTTTGATTTAAGCCCCTTAAATGAATGACACTTCTACTATAATTTCCTAAGACTCTGTCATTTTTATTTGATACTGTACGACTATATTATCCATCTCTTCATCGCATTTCTTTTCGAGCATGAATCGAATAAAAATAAAAATGTGCTCTTTACTATAGTTGGTAGAATATTGTAAAATCATTAAAGTATCATAAAATAAATTGAATAAATTGAATATTATGAAAATAATTGCATCCAAAATGCGACTATCTTCTGGAAAAAGACTTTGTAATCTCTTAAATTAGAATGTCGTTCTTTGCACATTAGAAATGCAGGCTTTAGATTAAACATTATCTTTGATTCTTGCATCTACTGCTTTAATTCAAACATCCTTGCATCGGGCAGAAAGCTATATCATTCTAGCTCTAAAACAGATACTCTTGTAGCTACCACAAATAGTTATAATACTCTTGCAGGCATTTTTAATTATCGTGGATCCAGTGGGCGGTACAAAGGAACAACGGGACGTGGACCCAAAATTACAGTATCCTTTTTCATTTAGAGGTTTTCTCACGTCCGTACGATTCAGGAGTAATGGAACGTACGAAGATTTGTCTAACCGCGGTACGTTTGAAATTCATATCATAGCTCGTAATGGTGAAATCGTAAGCTCGTAGTGGTTACTCGCCGGGATCGTATGCCTCTTGTTTGAATAATTCACACGGGAACACGTGTGAATTTTATGATGGTTCACGGTATCCTTAACGGAGATTTAGAGCTCGTTTTACTCAAGCAGTCGCCGAATTGGAGTTCCTTGGTTTCATCAAGAGTTCACGACAGAAAACGGACCACGTTAAGCGACTCACATAATTATTTCATTTATTTCTTAGTCGATTTTCTTATGTTTTTGTTTTTTTTTATTTATAAATTTCACTTATTGCTTGATTTATTATATGTAAGGTATATTTTTAATTTTCTAAACTTATGTTTTATTTTTGTGCAGAGAAATATTTCTCAATTTTTTTACAAATGTAGCTTATACACACATTTGGATTAGTACACGTGAGATTTATTTTGTACTCTTGTAACCTGCGTTTTAATAATAATAAAAAAAAAAAAAGAAACAGGGAATGGTATTCCGTCATTTTTATTTTCTTCCAAGAAATATTTTTCAATCTTTTTCGTTTATAAATCTTTTTTCTATGTGTTGTTCTATGTGTTCCATGTATTATACTTTCCTAGCGTGAATTCTAGGACAAAAAAGAAAGATATCGCGTAACTTTCATTTTTTCTCACAGAAATGTTTCTCAACTTTTTTTAATTTTTAAATTTACCTTAAGTCCACATTAGCTTATTATAGATAAGGTTTATTATATATTTTTCTTCCTCCTTAAGAAAAAAAGGAGAGAAGTGGAAGACGATATCATGTAACTTTTATTTTTTATTTTTTTCCAAGAAATATTCTTTAACATCGCGTAGCGTGCAGAAGTTTCCGGACAAGCACTTCCGTAGCTTCGAAAGGGGAAAGCTAAGATGAAATTTAGATAACACGGAAGAATAGTATGGTGGGAAAGAAAAACAGAAAGTACGATCGAGAAACGTTCTTATTTATGAGTATAATTATAATGATTAGGGATAACTGCGTTACCTTTTCCACGTTCTAACTATCATTAGATAGACTAATGTCTGATAATACACGTTTACGATCGGTGTACTACGTTCTGAAGAACTTTTTAATCATTCGAGGGGTAGTTTCAAAGGATAATAGTCAATTTGAAAGGCTGACAATTATTTGCAAACTACAACTTTTATCGCTTCGAAAATTGATATTTTATAAAAATCGTATATTTCACGAGAATACAGCTTTCGGAGAAATTTGAAATGACGATGAAAAAACTTGACATGTAAGTATTCGAAATCATTAATCATTCTTACCCTATAATAAAAAAATAATAATACAAATAAAATATAAAAATAAAATTTTAATTTTTCTTTTTCGTTTTGCTAATTCTATTATATGCGGTAAGAAGAAAATAAGATACGAGTATTTAATAATTTTGGGAACAATCAGATTCTTGGGTAAAGATGCTTTTTATATTAGAGTTTCAATGGTTCTACATTTCTTGCGTTTTAAAATTTGAAGACATTTCAGGCTCTATTGTCTGTATTTTCAATAGCTTACTACGAATGCGTTCTGTTACTAAAGTGCGGAGGAAATTTGTTTATGAAATATTGTTCATGAATTGATTGCAAGCGTGATACAGTTAAAAATTTATGGAACATGACATTATTGGTTTTTCTGTTTAGATGTTAAATAAAATTGTAAACCTGCAGATATTTTTTCCGATACGTATCACTAACAATAAATTTTTATGATAGAATATGTATGTATTTCGATCCTTCCTTTTGTCTTTTTTTCTCCATACTGCGCGTGCATCTGTTATTTTAATCATTTTTATTTTTGAAAGGGAATTTCTATATTAAAAAAAAAATTTTCTTTTAATCGTACACGGTACTAAACGAGAGATACGATACGAAAAAGAAATTTATATGTTATAGCTACATTTTTGAAAATAAACTCAGGTTTACTAATATTTCCTATATAAAAGTATAACACATTTACATGGATGTATATAGTATGCATAATGTATACGTGTATCCGACAATTTTTGTCAAAAGTACTATTATCTCCATGTTTCTTGATAATAAAATCTTTTTATCATATAATTGTACTTCAACTAAATTATTCAAGCAATATGTAACACGCAATGTCATCTAGTTTAATCGACGAACTATGAAAATCCACTTAGTACGATATAAATATTTAGTTCATTTGGTAGCAAGGAATTTCAATTTCACGTGTAAGTTATCAAAGTTACTTCGACGTCATTGTGTTAGTCATTGTCAGATGTTAAAGTGCATCAAATTCAGTCTTTTAATATCTCAATTTTATTTGATAAACTCTAACTTTTTTTTATTTTCACAGTCTTTCACTCGTCTAAGCAAACTATAGAGATCTCCAGTATTATTCAGACGGAAATAGTCAGTCACGTTTATCTAAAACCAGGGTCTTCTACTTGAAAGTAGTTCTACAAAGTGAATCTCCTGCTGGTTGGCCTAAGGCAGTGCTGAAATCGCACTCACGTTTTCATTTTACATATTGCATTGTAATATATTATCCAGTTTTGTACAGATTATAGTATCTGCCCTAACACAGATCAATATTGATTCCTGATGACAAGTCACATATATCTACGCGGTATTTTCACTGAGACATATTCTTTAAGTGATCCAATGAGAGAAAATCATTATATATCAGAAAATATTAGTCCTGCACTTCTCAAACAACATTTGACAGACACTCAGCTGATTTTCGCATTTCCAACATCTGAAACTGCAGTCAGTCATTTATAACTAAAGATCCACACTAAATTCCGATTTCTCCATTTGAGATTAAAAAATAGAGTAATTTCTAAAGTAAAATTGCTCCGAAGCAAAGCAACGTTTCGCGTCCTCAAACTCGAATAGAGCCCATCTCTAACACTCGAAAAATATTCACAGCACCCAAATTCTAATTCTATCGGTTGAAGTTACAGGACAGGATAATCTTTAAAGTCAAATTTCTTCGGAGTAAAATAATTTGAGCAGAACTGAATGATTAAGATTGTGCAAGACAACCGGAAATTAATTCACCTAGCATCAGACTGGAATAGAAGCAACATGTACAGCAATGGTTAGGTATTGTGTGACTACACGTTGGCGGAAATCTTCAACATCGATCATGCCGGTATCGCGAAGCAGGCTTTCAGGGGTTCGTATATGGTACAAAGGCATGTGGATCAGTAAGGAATGTGTCAAAAGCTGCGGGCGGCACAGTTAAGCGGCTTCTCCCTTCGTAAACGTATATGATAGATGACACACGTTATGCCCATGCATTGAATAGCGAATTAAATTTTGCTTGCTTCACAAATTTACTCTTCCGCGGTCTATCCGCATCAGACACCTGTCATCTATACTACTCGGTTTGTCTAGACGCGTTGCACACCACGCATTCCACATGCGAAACGTCGGTAATGAGGTTTCGTGTTGACAAAAGGAAAGATTGGTTTCTACGTGTGGTTGGTCTCGGTTGATAAATTGAAATCGTAGACGATGCAAGCAGCGAGGAAATAAGACACGAATTTTTTCTATTCTTGCGAAGGATTTAAATGCCATGTGAAACAGGATGAAACGTCCTTCGATAACAATTAGTCCAAGTTAGTTGTTCGACAAACGTACTGCTGAAATAGTACAGCAAATGATAAAGTTGAAATGATAAAGTTATAGTCCATTGTTCAAGATCCAATATTAGAAATGGGATTGAGCGTAGTGCAAATGTTTTCGAATCCGACTGGAAAGTTTCAAACTCTTTATGAGTACTCCGACAAACATAGTATATATATGATATATATTTTTAAGTAAATTTTAACGTAGATAAGTTGATCAAATATATATTTAAGATATTTATGTATTAATTAGAAGATTTTTATTTTATCTGTGCTACTCTTGCGATCGTTCACTGTCTATTTTAAAAAGTAAGGTAGTTTCATACAGAGTTTGAAACGTCGATATTTTATAACTTTAAGTTTATAGTTAGTCAATCGAACATTGGAGCATAAGTACAGTTGAATGTTTAGTTGAACAACATAGTTGGTTCCACCTATTTCCTTACCAAAGATCAACATCCTTCCACTTTAGCACTAATCTAATATTACATCAAGAGTTTCTGTAGTTTCCAATTGTAGTACGGTGTTTAGCTTACCTTTGTTATGCTGGAAAGCTACAAAACAGCACGGTTTTTCAAGGAATAGTTATAATACAGAAAAAGGGCATTATAAAACCGATAAAACTAAAAAAATCACGAATTTAGTTTCCAAACACTGTTACTCGGGAAAACGTAAAATATTCACATTTCCAAAGCACGATAAATTGGATAGAATAGCGATTCGAAACACTAATAAACGACATAATTCTATTATTTACGTTTATACAAACAACATAATTTTCCATTTGAGTATTATTAAGCATAATGGATACGAAATACCATAACTTTGTAATGCGTCAAATCAATGACCCAATTCAACTTCATTGGAAATCACCATGAGAAACGTTTCATCCACGTAATAATTCAACTTCCTAGGTGCATATTGATGACGTATGTCGTTCATTTGCATACAACTGTACCGACCATGCCACGAGTTTCAACGATTCGCTATTATCCAGATTTCGTTCCGATTTCTGATCCACGCTATCCTTGATCCTCGCGAACCGTTCTTTCCTCATCGTTCTTTCATTCTTCCTCTCTCTTCTTTCTCCGCTTTTCTTTTAAATTCAGAATACCAATGGACCTTAAATAAAGGAACGAACTCACTGGTTACTTCTAGATTGGGAAAAAAAAGGAGATAAAGAAAAGGCGACGGCGGAAAAAGAACTTTTACAAGCGATTGCAATCGTTCGTGTATTTTAACGGGCGAAGACGAAAGTGAACGAATATCGGGGAGAATTAATTGAATTCCCACGGTTGGATTTCCTTCGTCTGACGTGTTGCAGACAAGTTACCACTGCTGTTTTAGCAAATTTTAACTTCTCTAAGATAAGAATAATCGCGGAATAGCTTTCCGTTCGCATTTTTCGGTTTCTCATGTTGATAGCGTTTATAAAAATGAACGTGTTCTTGGGTGTAGTATATTCTTCAGAATTAGAAAATATTTTTTTGGTACAGTAACGACGATTAATGACGATATAATAATAAAATTGCTGTTGATTGGCATCGCTTTGTATTGTTGAAAATTACTATGAAACGTAGAAATTATTATTTTAAGTTTGAAACTTGAAAATTATTATTTTAAGCACGTTAGTGGTGAGAAATGATAATTTCTGATTATTTTCTTTATATATATTTTATTTTTATATTTATAGCATATTTTAGAAAAGTTGATTTAATAAAAAAAGAATACTAATGTGTGTTCTAATAGACACCATCTTTCTGGGATAACAATATTCTCTTTCTCTATTTTGCTTTCTTTTTCACAAACAATTTTATATTTCCCTTTAATTATGTATTTATAGGCAAAATGAAGATTTTTTATATCCGTGTACGCAAATATGAAAACAAATAATTAGTCGTATATTTTTAATCTTTTGATACGTGTATTACACGTGTTTCGTAAATAAACTTTATAGTGAATAGTACGGAAGAAAATATTTGTTAGAGTATAAAAAGTGCAAAAATAAATATGTAGAATTTATATTTAATTAAATTGATTAACAGTTTCAATAAAACTTTAATAACAAAAATTTAATAATATTGTTTACAACTTCCGTTATTTTAAATTTTATAAAATATGCAAGTGAAAATTCTTTAAACAGAATTATGAAGAGTAGAAAGACTGAAAATACATAGAAAATGAAGTATGGGTTAGCTTCTACATTTAGTTTTCATGTAATCACTGATGCTACTGACCGTACTAGCACGGTTTAATTAAACGAAGGGGCCGTGTTCGTTGAACGTGTTACGAAGTTCCTTGATTGACGTTGATTCCGTTGTTGGAACAAGAAAGAAGAAGCCGAGTATCTTATTCTTCTTCGTAATTAAAACGTCCGCGTCTATGACGAGACGTCTGCTGGTCGTTACTTCTTTAGTATCAATTTGCAAGAGGACTCATCTATTTTCAGTAGTACTGCTTTTTCAATTAGCTCTGCGTATTTCTCAGACGTAATAGCAATTTGTTAACATTTAAATAGCCTAGTATTTAAAATTTATTGGTGTATCAGTAATTACTTCGATGCTTCGGTTAGATTTAGTTAGTTACATTAAGAAATTCGAATTTTTCATGCAATTATATTATCATTAGTTATGCACAATTATTATATAATATTACGTGATATTATATTATATTTTATGCGATTATCTTCATGGAATAAAATTATTTTAGAGCGTATGAAATCCTCGATGAAATAGCAAAAATTCCTATATTCCTAATATAAAATTTATATGATCATTATTAATCACCTCGTAATGATCGCATAATATATATATGTTATTTTTCTTAGAAAAACAAGAACTCTAATATTCTCCTTCTGCCTTTAACAAATTTGTCTTTCAAAACGTTAAAAAGCAACGACGACAAAAGGCCAGCACTCAGCATAAATCTTTAAAGAGAAGCAAAACCGTTCCATTGTAGATCTGTCGCAAACCTGTTAGCCCTTTAATACTGGCAAAAGGAGCTCTCCTTGCCGGTCTTCTCTTTCGTGATTCAGAACGCGACAAGTCACAAGAGTCGGTCATGCAAAAAGTGCTACAAACGATTTGTTCGTTTTGCTGGCTGATTCAATCTCCGTCCACTTTCGGTGCGGCAATCGATCTCCTTACGTTTGTACGTTCGAGCGAGTATCCATTGGCAAGAAAAATCTATGAAAGGTTCACTTTTCGGAGTTAACGTGGAACAGCGGCGCTGAAAGGAATCAGTTTTTCGCCTGAAGACCGACTAAACCGTCCAAGTATTCGTGTTCCGCTCAATCGTCATGACCCCGATATTCTTTTACTATCTTCCTTAACTTGTCCATATCATCGAGCGAACTAATACTTTGCGATAGGTCCAAATCGATCCTTTATTCTTTTAGTCGGCGAGCATGAAGTCTGCGCGAATATACAGCATGTTTCTGGATTTAATAGCTAAACTTTGTCATATAGTAGCAGATAGAAGAAAGTTTACAATTTGTATCTGTGTAGGTATATGAATGTAGCTTTTAGTTTGATATTATATATTAGTAATCTAGTAACCTATTTATAATATATTAATAATATCAATAATATTATTATTTAATAAATTAATTAATAATATGAACACATAGCGTGTATTATATACTATATTAATATGTAACTTAGTATATTAGTAACTTTCCCATCAACAATTTTTATTTACCAAACACATTGGTAATAGAAATGTTATACGTTCAATGCTCTTGTTAATTATAATCTAATTTTGTAAAATTACAGTGTGTTTTATGTTTTTCTAAATGATCCACAAATGAAAGTCCAATGGCGTGTAAATAGAAGCGATATTAGGAGCCACGGTATTGTTCTCTTCGGATTTCGCAATTTTATTATAAATACAACAATATATTGACGAAGATTGTCTGTAAAACCTTAGGGCGCTTTGTATATTCTTTCAATATTGGACAATGTTGTATATTATGCTCCTTCGTGGTGGTTGGCACAAATATCAAAGGTGCTCGTAAATTTTTGTATGAATGATACATGATTTTTATATTTTGAATGATGTGTCGTATATGCTTAAGTCATACTAGTGCGGAATAGTTACGTTTGAAGTTTTTATCAGTTCTCTTTTTTATCGGACAAGTCTGGGATACAGCAATTGAATGATATAAGATTGAAGAAGCTTGACTTCCGTTAATTGAAACTGAAACTGTAAAGGAGTATAGAATACAACTTTGAACGAGAAAGATACTATAGAAGCGTATTGTATTCCGTATTAAATTTCGCGTTGTATTTACTATACCAATAATTTAACTTCTATTTTAATCAGTGAATATTTCTTCGATTCTTATAATTTTTCTCAAACGTTTAGGAAGTTAGGAACGAAAGTTCAAATTTGCAGTTTGATAGTGGTTGAAAATAATTTTTGTTCTTCTTCCTTCCAAGAATTTTTTAAATTAGATACGCGATAAGTATACAATTTCCATCTAAACCCCTTATTACTCACTGCTGACTAATGTCACAAGATGAATCTTTAAAATTATGCAGCATGTATCTACTTACTTGCAAGACTATAAAGATGTACAGTCTTACAGACGTCATCTGCAGACATTCCGCATTCATTGTCTATGGATATTGTATGCGGAGTATTATATCGTACATGTCGTATATTATGTTGTGTCCATATTTTACAGAACTTTGTGGACATCTACAAATCTCGTATGCAGAACGCCTGTCGACGATGTCTGTAAGTCCATACATATCTTATGACTATATTTTGCTGTAATAGAAAAATACGACTATAGCAGAATTTACATCACACTATGAAATAGTTGCCCGTACTACAAATTTAGCTACCTATTTCATTGTTTGCTATACTATCTACATATATCTGTCTAAAAACACGAAAGACAAATAAATAATCTACTAATTTCTATTCGAATTTCCTGTATTTTTTTGATAACAGAAAAATACGATTACAGCAGAATTTACATAACGCTATAAAGCAGTTGCACATATAAATTCAGCTATCTATCAAAAGACAAATAAAAAAGCTATTAATCGCTCTTCAAATTTCCTCGTATCACGATTTCGTTTAACATCACGTCCCACTGACCCAGCTTAAAACTCTAGAACAGCCGTGAAATGCTGTCTAAATCAGGAGCGAAAAGAAATACGATCTACTGGTTTCACGGCTTCTTAACGAGCGTCAGATGGTGCAATTTGTATTCACGGCGTTCAGCCGGAATTGATGTTTCTCTCAGCAGAGTTTCCTGGCGGAAACTGATTCGCCACGGCACACCGGCCAATATGCCCATCGTTTTTCCAGACAAGCATCCTCAGCTTTCGACAGGCTTTCGCTATCGAATCGACCAGCTGGCTTCTCTCTTTAGTTTAGTTCCACGATATTTTCAACGTAATCTCTTTCCCTCTTGGAAAAAGGATAAAGCCTAGAGACGAACGGTGACTCCGAAGATACGACCGGGTATGCTTCGGGTGTGATGCGAGATTGATACGAAGAAGCTGTTGAGATTGATTTCCGCGTCGCAGAACGAATGATGGCAGAGTAAGCCCGCAATCCCTGTGGGCTCCTACTAACTTACTCGGGACTGTCTTAGAGTGGTACACCTCCACTCCCGGTTCTTTCCATCCGGGATGGAAATAAGTCTGAAAATGAAAGGAGAATACCGTCTCCCGTGGGAAATGTAACCTGCTTGTTCCTCGTTTTATGAATCTTCGAGACAGGCCTTCTTCTTCTGTAGCATTGGCCGCGAAATGGCTACGGAATACGAATCGAGGAAATAGTGTTCGAATTTCTGTGTCTATCAACCTTTGAATGGAATATAATGGAAGATGGGTCAATTTTCATATAATACATGCAAATGTTCCACATTTGCTATTATTAAGCTGCGGATTTTTACGTATTTAATATTATAATTTAGTGACATTCGAGAATGTAGCATTTCACAAAATGCACGTAATATGAAAAAATGTATAAAATATATGAAATATAGTGTCCTTATAATACCTGGTAGGTAAGATCATTTTCTATGTGACTATTATAAATTGTCGGCGTAAACAATGTTTCTTTTTCACAGTATGTCGGGCAATGGATGAAAGTCCAAACACTGAAGCCTATGAATGATAATTTTTTATATCTTAAAATACAAAGAAGTGGGCGTAGATTTTAATACTACTCATAATTTTTATTAAATTCGCTAGTTTGTTGTCAGAAATAATGTTAGAAATTTACTGATAAGTTATGGTTAGTATCATTGTAAGTTATGGTTAGCTTTCATACTGGCAAGTAATTTTTTTTTACAAACTTAACATCCTAATTTTTTATGTTTAAACGTCCATCAACTTTGAACTGAGTTTTAAAAAAGGTACCGAAATGTACCTCCGTGATTTTTCGTACATTAATTAAAGATACGTTAAAAATTATAATATTATTAAATCTAGTTGGCAAAATTTGAGGGAATATCAAAATCATTATCAATACCTTCATCACATCGCGGTGTATGCTTGGCGTAGTGTTTATATTTATATCTTTACATTATATCCGACTAGTTATTGCTAATGATAAATGACAATGTAAACAATAGTGAAACTTTTTATTCATCATCTACACGGTAATACGTATAGGAATTTCACTTGTAATTGGACTATTGAAGTTCTGTGAGTAAACCATTGGAAAATATTATGTTTTTTTGTTGGTAGATAGCTAGACAAGTTACCCGCAAACACGATTCTAACATAATAAGAATTTATATCTCTATAACGATGCTTTTCCTTGCCAGGAAAATGGGACATTTTAGAATTTACGATAATAAAATACAATATTTACTCGTTGTATGCGACTAAATAGACATTGCACATTCATAGTTTCAGAGCGTTGACAGAAATCGATAATGTTAGTGTATTTAAGCGTAAGCATCGCGTGAAACATCAGCCATCGCAAGAACATAAACACTACAAGCTGAAATTACGTGTCGTCGGCAAACATCTATCGAAGAACGTTCGAAGAAGCCTAACATCTGACGTGCACTCCACGTTTCAGTTCTGAAGTAACACTAAATGTGTAATTATGTTAAGAAAGACGTTCCTGCATCTTTCATGCAAGATAACAAGAAACATACGAGTTTTTTTTTATTTAATTCTTTACATTCACAATTTGTGCAGTTTGGACATTTGGTAGAATTGAAACATACGAGTGCGTGAGGAATTATTTTGTAATTGTTTTCTTCAAATAAATTTTTTAAAAGGAGGAAAGAATAAATTCAAGAAAAAGTGAAGTTATAAAATTAAAGTTGAATTTCTGAAGAAATTTATGACGCATTTTTAATTAAATCTAATAAATTAACTCGAAAAATGAGCTATTTCCTAGGATAGCAATATAATAATTATTTAATGAATTGTATTATTTATAATAAAATCTAAGAATATTATTTAAATCACAACGGAAAGCAAATTTTTCATTACTAAATCATTGAACCAGTAATCATTTTCTACATTAAAATCTCATTTCTTGAAAAACTCATTTTTCTTAGCCGTGTCATTCTTGAAACTGCCCGATATTATAATAACGATAGACGATCTTTATTGTACAAAGAAATGAATCTGAAGAGAAGACGAAAGAGCAGAGCATATGTAAGATCACAACAGAAGATACGTACAAATTAAAATTGTGTAATTTTCTTAATTAAAAAACATGACATAGGAGACTGATTAAACAAAAAGATAAACTAGCGAACGATAATAAAAGAATGATTAATTCGTCCAATTTACTGGTTTACATACTGTATATAACAAGTTAGGTCGTTATGAAACTATCATTAATAAAAGCTCGTCGTTCACAGATTTCATCATGTTTTCTTATAAAAAATTCGTAAGAATCAAAAATTAAATTGTTGTACACAATTTACGTTATAGGAAAACTGACTTTAAAATTTATCTTTTCCCGTTTGTAATAACACCACAGTTATAAAGTTTATTTAAGCATCGTTTTTTAATTTCCATTATTTTTCAAGCGTGGTTTCACCAAGATTGAGATTTAATTTGTTTTTATAAACACTGCGCAGCATGCGAGATTGAGACAGGCAAACTGAAAAGAAAATAACGTAAAGAAAAAGAAAGAGAATCGCTAAGTGAACAAGTAGAAAGAAGCAAAGACGGAAAGAATGAGGCGGAGAAGAGAAAGTTGAGTTCCGAGTGGAGGTGAAATGATAAATTAAACCGAGCACACTAATGTGCTGCAGCAAAACAAGACGGCCAAAGTTGCAAAATTATGAAACTTCCAAGACTAATTGTGAAACTTTTCGCGATGTACAAAATTTCTGTAAACTTGGCGGAGTGGTTAAGCTCGACTCGGCCTTCTTCATCAAATCGAATAATCATTTAATATCCAGCTTTAAAAATTGTTTCTGACAATTCGATGTCAGGCTTCGTGGAAGATTGAAAATTATTATTAAATTGGAAAATGAAATCTTTAACTTGAAAACGAAATAATGTCTGGTTTTTTTTTATTGAATATTTGGAACTTCAATGGAGACTTGTTTCATCTTTTTCGTGAATATATATCTTTCCTTCATCTTCAAGAGATATTTTGTAACAGATTCTTCGAGAGATTTTATCATTTATACTTTTCTATATCATCTTTATATAAAATATTCTCATACGTATCATAAAAATACGAAGCAGTTTCTGTTTCTAACGCTTACTTAGAAAAATGCATTTAAATTCATTGAATTCTCCTTTACTAGCAGCCTGAAGTAGAAAAGATTGATTTTTCATTGATCCTAAAAATGGAATTAAAAAATGATTCTAAACGAAATTAGTTTCCCTTCGTTAAACGATTCGCCTAGATTTGAAAATGTTGTCTCCGAACATTTGTGGATTCTACATAAAACTAACTTTTTGCCATTTATTGGATAATTAGTCCAGACTTGAAAATGTCT
Organism: Bombus vosnesenskii; assembly: GCF_011952255.1. Lineage (NCBI taxonomy): Eukaryota > Metazoa > Arthropoda > Insecta > Hymenoptera > Apidae > Bombus > Bombus vosnesenskii. The sequence continues at coordinate 3,591,235 of NW_022882923.1, forward strand.
ACGAGTATTTTGTGTGATTTCTATTAATTCGATTACAAAATTGTACAATCACCAAGTTGAATTGAAATGGTACAGGATTCAATAGTTTCGGGAAGTTGTAACTCTCGCAAGTTCCTCGAAGGTTACTGAATAGAGTGGTATCACTTAAAACGACTCGATTTTCCAGGCGGTACGGTTTGTTATTTAATCAAAAGTCGAGATCGCAAAGTTCCTTTCCGCGGTAACTTTTGCCGGAAGTTTTTTGTTTATTGTTTTACCTCGGCCAGCATCGAGTTCGCGGAATCAGTCGTCAATAAGTGGCTAACCGTTCTTACGGTAAGTTACTTTGAGAAATTGCCCCCGACCCGAATAATATCGATTCAACCGTTTTATTTCGTCGAACTTTGTGGACCTGCTTTCAATTATTTACGCAAAGCACCCACTGGGCAGTCTCTAGAAAAATTCAGTCAAGCAATTCGCTCGACAATCGTGAAATAATTTACGATGCTTCGATGAAAACGAAATAAACACGCGTAATATCGTAGAATTGTGTTTATTAAATTTGAAGATCACAGGGAGAGAACTCATAAGCACGTTTAATGTTTAATAATAGTCAATTGAAGACCAGATGAGAGAAAAGAGGATAATAAGTCTATATTTGCTAATTTTGCGATTTTTATATGATTTGATAGCTACAAGAGAATACTGTAACGTGCTTTACAACTAATTGAGAAGGCAAAAAGATCTGTGTGGAGTGATGTATTACCTTTCAACAATACAAAGTGATAGATCCAAGAAATTTTGTATAAAACAAATGGAACGACTAATTTGATAATAATCAACATTTGTACAATATTCAGAAATAGATACAGAGGAAGAATACGTCTTTTTATCAGGCTTTACATTTCTTTTTATATGGAGCTTTTTTCTAATCATATGAAAAAACTACTACTGGTATTTAAATCTAATTAATTTGTATGTAAGTGCTATAATAAAAATTTTATGTAAATACTTCCTGTAGCCATTGTATAAGCTGGAATGTGTCATATGATGTAATTTATGTATCATTCCATCACATAGAATTTTGAATAATCCTCAAGAATATTCTTAACTCAAAATACCTAGGAAACCAATAACCTACATCCTGATACATTGCTCTATCGTTCAACTTATTACTACAACATCAAACCTCCATCTTTCTTCACATCAAACAATTGTCCAAAGCGTAAACTTCATAGCAGGCGACCCTCATCAATTCCAATATATAGTTTAATATGAGGCACAGTTGCGTATGTCGCAGTGTTGAGGTTGGTTAACTAACAGCGCTGTGAGTAGAAGATTTTCTAGTACAATAGCTCTGATTACAATGTGATTTCGCCCGGTCGAACGAGTTTGAAATTCTCCAGTCAGTAACAAGACAAACAATGGCAAGGAAGCAAGGAGCTTGGCCTGTGGCTAAGAGCCGCAAGATGTGTCGCAGCCCTAACCGGCTTGTTCTCTGCTACGTCGAGCACCATGTAACCAGGTTCTCCTTCTTAGTTGGAGGTTCTCCAAAGTCTTCTCTCGTCTCGTCTAGCCTCGTCTATACACTGTTCTTAAGTTTCACGCGAACGCCCGAACAGTTAAGTTACCCCTTAAGGCTAAAGTTCGCGTTTCTCTTCGTCGCCTGACGAACGTGTACCTTCTCCTCTTTTCGTTTCTCCTATTCCAAACCTGGCCTGATTTTCCCTTTCCTCCTTTTACCCCGGCTCGTGCGCTTTCCAACTCTTTAACTTTGTACGAGTAAATTTACCGACACGCGGAGCGTTTAATATTACGGAAGACACAGTTCTCTCTGCTTTAGCAAGATGGAAGATTTGGCTTTCGTTCAAGCTAACTTATTTAGATAGTTGTTGGTGGAATAACATTGGCAAATATTTTTGCGTGTGTCTCTTTATCCAGCGAAGAGTATCGTAGTAAAGCTTTTTGTAATCGACTTGTTAGGGATCTTAAAATATACTGCTTTTTGTGATATTAAATTTCAAATCCAAGAGCGCAAATGTCAAATTAATCGAAATATTGCTCGTTGTAATATTAAAATATAGGAGGTATTAATATATTGTTTGTCTCGGTAATCTGCTTTACAAACAAGCTGCTTTCAATTTCAACTATTTCATACCAAAATCATCTTGCCATCATCATCTTCTGTTTAATCATATAAAAATATTAAAATTAAAAAAGTCAACAAAAATTTCGTTATCGTGTTTTTCTCCCATAATATTCATACGCTAGTAGTAATAGTATTTGCGACAGGAAAATACGTCTCTTACTAACAGACATTCTCTTTGGTTAATAAAACTTCCGGATATTAGGGAGATTTAGACACTGTATTTTACTCGTAACAACAGCTTTGTCAAACTAATATCCTTCGTTTAGTTAAAGTTAGAGACAGTGGTCGTTAGGAATATTATGATCAATCTTATTTCTTCTAACCAAGCGTACTATTTCTTCGATACTGCTAGTTGCTCGCAGTCTTCTATTAACTTGTCGTGAAACTTTTTCAAGGGATACGTTATACCGACCAACTGTTCCTTCCCTTTCTATTCGTGACTGCATAGAAAGAACGCGGCTCTTGTTACTTCTTCGCTTACGTGTATTTCACTTCTATATTGGGTGAGTCACTAGAAGAGGGTAGGATAATTTTTCATCGATAACAAGTGGTATTCTACTCCGCCTCTGAGGAATATTTATGACTCAACTCTCAGATGACTTCGAGATAATATTAGATGTAGTTTATCAACTCTTGAAAAGTTAATTGATATAATGACAGCATTATGGATTAGACAAACATTTTTTATATTTTTTTTCTGATTTTAATATAAGAGTTATTGTGTTAAAGTAGCAATCTTCTAAATCTAACAATTTTCAGGCTTTTTAAAAAATAGATAAGCTGAAACGTATTGTATGAATTTTTTTTATTTGGGTATATATCATGTGCAGTGGTGTTTCAGTTATTATTTTACATCTTTTTTTTTTAATATTTCTCTTCTGGAAAACGAGTAAAAAGTACGTCGACAATGCAGAGTGTAACATTGATAATGACAGTGAAGTTTATAAAGCTTTTGAAGATTGGAAATGTTTTTAACGTGTAACATTTTTCAGTATGAAATAAACATCTTTCAAAAATGTAAAATACTAGAGTAAACAATGAAATTATTCTCCAATTTTTTTTATTGTGCAATTGTTTAGTTCATTAATTCTATGATTCATGGATTTTTTGGGGTTTTAATTCCCAGATTCTCTAATTTCTCAATCTATCTCACAATTCGGTTATTTAAAAAATAACTTTCATAACTTTTTGGATATATTTTCTCCATAAACCATAATGAGTATTAACTTTCAACTAAATTACTACAAAATTCCTTTCGAAATAACTTTCTTATTTCTTCGAAATAAGGAGAAATGTATTCTTTACATTACATTCAGGAAGTAAAATGTTTCTTCAATGAGCAATATCGATGTTAAATAGTCTACGCTGGAACAATAGGCACCGCGATTGCCAGACCCTGAAGAACCTTCATTTCTAAGGCCATATAAATCGATACTTTGCTCTCGGTACAGAACGAATATCAAATACTTAACCCTCTGCGGACGAGTGTCGGCAAACAGCCGCCCAAGTCATTTTACCATTGCGGACGCCTGTCGGCATATAGTCACCCGAATCTCTTCACAGTTCCGGACACTTATTTTGAAGTGGCTGGCGCACGTCTATTTTTCTGAGCGATGGTCTTATGCGTGTTTACGCATGGATATAGTAAACTAAATAGTACTATGTTTTTGATAAGAGAAAATTATAGATCTTTAGCGATGAAATCTTGTCTTTCGTTTAACATAAACTCGCGATGTAGGGTGATGGTCGAGTTAGAACGAATTTCAGTTTTTCAAAGGCATTACCAGACGAATCAGCGAGCCTTTTGTATATTTTATATATTTTTTATAATACAAGCATACTGTAGATATCTAACAATTATATACCACATTATCAATAATCAATAAATAGACTGTTATTATATGAATTATATGTAGTATGTTATTATACTTTGTATCATACTATTACATCAATTGTCGTACATTTTTAGAAAACTTGAAAATTATAAAAAATTCACATACAATCACATACAAGGATATATTCTTTATTGAAATAAAATATTCCACCTAATAAAGTTTTAACCGACATAAAATATTTCTTACAATATTAAGTGACTAAAATAAATTTTCATCTAGATTCCATTTCCTTAAGTTCATTCATAAAAATATGAAATTGCTTAAATAGTAGGAGTCTATTAATAAGATAAATCATGGTCTTTCAAAAATAATTCCCAATTACCTCATATTTTTCCTAGTTCATGTCGATAACAAAACTCCAGCATCCCACAGAAGCGAATTTATTTCCTTCGGTGAATTTAATTCGACCAACAGTACCACGCAGCGCGTTATTTATTTCACAAATTACAAATTAGAACTCGAACCAATTTCTTATCGAAAAAAATCGGACTGTCGTTCGCAGATTCTTCTTAATGCGAGGAAGTTTTTTCACATCTTAATCGAGCTGCGTTTCTCGTTACCTCCCGCGAAGAGAACCCTCGAGTATTTCAAGTATTCGAAGGGTTGGTTGGTGTCTAAGCGCGGGGCCAGTCAGAGGGGAGTCTAAAAAGAAATATACCTCGTGAATGACGATTATTCGTCAGTGGCTCAGCCTGGCTGTCGGCGACGAAAGTTACAAATACCCAGAGGTACCCATCTTCACACGGGGAACGCACTCCTTGTTTCACCCCTCGACGCCGGTATTCATCGTGGATTAAACGCGAAGAAGACGTAATGAAGGTCGCTACCTATTCCCCTTGAACATTCTCCGACTCCGGTGGTAGATATTCTCTTTTCTCAGTAGAGAACAATTTTTGAACAATTTTTATATATTTTTATGCTGTCCGTATACACATATTTTTGCACAATTTTTACCCGTGTCATATAAACTGAAAGATTCCATTCAGTTTGCGTAAGTTTAAAAATATTGTACTTATATTTTTCAGTCGAAGTATTTTGTATATCAAACTGTTTCACTTGTCTCGTAAAGCGCTGATCTGTTCTACTTGCATGACTTTATACCGTTTTATTCCATTTGTCAGGTCTGAGATGTCACTATGCTACTTCTCTGACTGGGTTGCTGAGATTGCTTTTAAAATCTTCTCGTTTTGTTTGTGGATATACTTACACTTATTTATTCTTCTTAAATTTTTATATTTATTATGTACAGTAATATAATATTGGAATTTCAATGTTTCACTATTAACGCCCTTAGTTTCACGATATTTAACTCTGCGATATTTATCGAGATATTCCGATAGACTGTAATACTTAATTTTATGTAAAACAGAGTATTTTCAAACTATTAACGAATTTTGAAAATAATTTGAAATTTCATGTTAAATACTTCGCTATTTTGTATAGTATGACATAGAAATAAAATGACTACGAACGGCGCTTGAAATAAAATCGATAGAATTTATAATTTCGCATGCCCATTGAATTTAAATCGACGAAACGAAAAAATTGTGCTCGAATAATGACAGCATAAAAATAAAACGTTTAATCGAAGCGAATAAAACTTCATATGAATATCATGAATCTTTAAATCGAAAATTACTTCGGAAAATTTATATGGTTTCTAAAATAGTCAATATTTATTTATTATTACTATTTTTATCCGTGACTCTGAATGTTTATCGTAACTGCGACTGTTATATAATCTGTGTTATAATGAGTATTCAATTTAGTAAATTCTAAATTAGTAGAATTCTACGTTGATAGAATTCATACAAAATTCTAAATGATTTTGCACGTATGCGAAATTAAGTATTCCACGTATACCGATTTAATAAATTCATCACGTTCGAAGAATAACAGTTTGAATAAAATCGCCCTTAATTGTAAGAACCAAGTTTTTCATTTGGCAGCGAAATTGAACTGGGAATGAAATTTTTGTCGTTCAAAGGGTAACTTCAAGAACCCGGACATCTTTCCCTTCTCTTGTCGCTCGAGGCATCTTAAACGCGCAAAGGAAGTTTCTTCATAAAACGGCAACGCCCTTCTTAATTCCTTGTTTCCTTCGCGCGCGCACTTTCTTCGCCAGCAATCGTGAAAATGCCTCGGGACACGAAGGGGCCGCTGAACATAGGAAATCGCCGTATAAAACCGGATATCACTATAAAATCAAGGATTTAGTATATCTATATGCCAGATGTGCATTTCTTCTTTATCCAATCTCTGTTTTCACAATTACGAACTTATTTGTCAAAAAGAATGATGTGCTAAGAATTTTGAGGAAATTCTTTGAATGATGTGTAATAGATTTTATTCGTAATTTCGATTTGGATAGAATTATTATTAATAAGGAATATAATATAAAGAATATAATAAATAATATAATGAAATGATAGTGCATGATTAGAGAAGAGAATTTAAATTCACTTGAATGTTTTAATTTAGGAAAGGAAGAAATCTGAGCTAAGCGTAAACATTGAATTATCTTTTTAGAAATTCTAATGCTTCTATGATAAAATTAGAATAATTTAATACTACGTCATTTTCGACTAATTAAAAATAAATTCTCCGAATTTAAACTTTCCATGAAGTTGCTTGCGCATTATACATATACTTTTAATTTACCACAGTACTATAATTAACACTTGGAATTTTAATAATTTCGATAATTCCTACCGAATTAAATTAAGATTAATATTCGAAATTCCCGGAGTCTTCCGTTATCTATGTGTAGTAATTGGAAGCCTTATCAATCGCATTGTGACCCTGTCAGTGACATTAATCCCATCGGAGGTCTCTGTTCGTTCCCTAAAGCCGTTCTTCCTTAGTTAATGCAGCGTTACCTCTGCAATCTCGCGCCGGTGCGTCGACGACGGCGCATTATAGCGATTTACAGCAGTCGACCAATCCCTCATAGTAGCCCCACTGTGTCAGAATATATGATGCTATCACGCTGCTCTGTCAATTATTACCAACGACTCGCTTGGATACCTCGTTGGCAGCTTGACCTATCGACCAGACACGTTGAAATCTCTTAAGCCAAACAATTTTACTTCATATTTCTCAATTATTACATGTTCATTACGATCGAGATTTCTGAAATTACGATACGATTCGAATTATGATAGGATTGTTGGTAATAACGTTTGTTTCTGAAAATACATAGAGTAGCTTATGAAAGTATTTGAACATTTACCATGGAAAATTTTTATAAACATATTGCTTATATTCTATAAAATCTTTTGAAATATCATCGATACCGCGAAGAGACACGACTATCGTGGTTATACTGGTAGAATTTGAAACCAATCCGAAAATGTATATGAAAGTTACGAGACATTTATCGCAAACATAAAGTTGGTAAAAACTTAATATACAGTATGAATAATTGTCTTAAATATACAACAAGTGGACTGTGGATTTTTATGCTAAATCATATTTTTGAAAATATAATTAAAAAAGTAGGACCATGGTAAGGAATTATTTCACTTATCAAGTATTATGAAAAGCAGTATACCGTGGATATTTATATATTTTTACATTATATAAGATCATGTAAGATCATAAGTACATTATGTTACATCATGAAGATTAGCAGTCTACTAATAACAAGCGTTGTTGACGGTTCCACCGAATTATTGAAATTTGCATCGTACCAAATTCCAATTAGGAACAAATGATTGTCTTACACCTATGATTCTCGATAATACTCTATAGGTTTGCGTTATCTGCATCAACAAAAGGAACATTTCCTAGTAGAGACAGAGATGAAGCGATTTCCTCTTAGACGATTGGATAACACGGGTTGGGGAGAATTTAATCGTGTGCGGTCTCGATTCCATTCAAGCTTTGAATACGGCTGCTATGGTAGTCAACCACCGTGAAGGATAGCGCGCAACTCAGATTGTCAGGGATCGATCAGTTCAGAATTGAGAAGTCACCGGAGACGAGCCGCAGACTGTTGACATTGTGAAGTTGTTATACATAAGTAATACGCGTGCATTGAATCCAAAACTTAGCAGATGAACGTATGTATAATGCATAATAGAATAACTGGTTTTGGTTCTCGGTTATCAATTTTACTCGATGAATATTTTCGTAGGATAGATGATATTTTTTTGCGAGGAGGGGGGGGGGGGGAACATTCATATTATTATTTAAGTTATTTAAAATTAACAGAATTTTTACAATTGACGTGAAATGTATTGTATTTTAAATCCTACTTTTAAACGACAGCGTATACAGTAGCTCGCGAATGTACCCATTTTAAAACTTACAGAAGCTTTATGCAAATATATTACGTGTATTATACATAACATTTTGAAATTTCGTTCATATTGTAACGAAACGCAACTAATACGGGAGTTACTTCTGCGTAATAATTTCTATGTATATGTATAAACATAGAACGGGTGGTGCACATTTTCAGGTTCATCTCAACATTTTATCAATATAATCGCGATAGTCGTGTCTCATTACAGTGCTAATAAAATGTCAAAATGTTTCATAAAACACACACAATACATCCATAAAAGTTTCTTATGGTATGTGTCCAAACACTTTCATGGATCAGTCTATGCGAAAACTATTAAAGGATGCTTAGTATATGGCAAAGCAAAACGATATGAGATACTGGAGTTACGAATATAATGCATCATGTTGAACCACGACGTATACACGCTCTTACATTTTCGAAGATGGTCGGAATCGAATGGCCATCGATCTAAATGTGTATGTAGGGTGTATTGTAGAATCGCAAATGCGTCGGAACGTGCGGTATCCTCGTGTGCCTCGTCGAAGGACCTTGAATTACGGTTACACGCGTTGCAACTCCTGTGCATATTTGATGTATTTTCAATCGAATCTCCCTTTGCGGCTAAGTCTATCGTCATTTTACATGTAGACACGTCGATGAGCACCGAATACGCGTATATAAGCCCGCATGTACACGTATGTAGCGTATCTTCGAAGATCAAAGAGCTATTCCGAAATTCATGGGATTAATGTATTGATTAGTCTGACGTGTAACTATAAGAACCCAAGAAATGGGTTAAACGTGTTTGAATAAATCACACGATAAATGATATTACTAGTGGTAGATAAGAATTTGGTTGTTGTTAGTCAAATTCTATACGTATACAGATCTTTGGGAAGATCAAAGAACAATTTGGAATTTGAGGGTTGTAAGAAAACAGAAAGAAAAGATAAATGTGTTTGAATACCGACAACGTATTTAAATTATTCCAAAAATGAATTCGATGTTTAAGGATAAGATTTGATTCTTTAATGTATAAGTGTAGAATACCTTGACAAAGAGTAATTTTATATTCGTGATTAGATTGATATCTAATTAATTCTAATTAAATCTAATTAATTTAGATATTTTTTTAATAGCGAATGTGTTAAAGGATAATTCTGAGTCTTCCGTTTAATAAAATTTTCGTAAATTTCCCAATCTATTGTGTATATCATCTATTATTAAGATGTACAACGTATTAATTACTATACAGACAGAACAAAAGACGATTGGAGAAGCTTCTAAAATGAACATGATCATCGTATTTGTGAGCACGTTTGCGAGTGATGGAACGGTTTTGTAATTCAACACCAAGAAAGTATCAATATTAGAATCTCGAATTACATGTAATTTTAGGAAATATGGTTTGAAGTAAAAGGAATCGAATATTTCCACCACTTCAGTGACTTTAGAGTAAAACTATGTAATGCTTGTAGCTAATTTTGTACATAAAAAATATAAAAGAATATACAGAACATTTCAAATAGAATATATCTTACATCCACTATGTTCCTAAACTTTTAAGTACAACAACAGCAAAGAAAAAGTATGGACTATCCAAGCCAAATACTTTTTAAATGCGCAAACGAGCTAATGTCTCATTTTTCTTTTTCTTTCGGTGAAAACGAGGCAAACACTTCCCGAGTCTTTTTAAAAACCTTCGGATGAACGTGACAAGAACACGCAAGGTACTTACACATATGGTAGAGAACCAAGTTTTTCGTAGTTCCGCTGTACTTTTGGAAAGCTCGATTTGTTGGCGCGAAAACCGTCACGTGACGATACGTGAGCGTGGTGTTAGCTACCTGACTTGCTTCCAATAACTGATAAAACTGCAACAAAAAGAGTATACAGATTATTACTTGAAAAAATCTTGAGAGAATTATTATATTTATTTATATTATATTTTCATCTATTTTGTCTATTCTAATAGATATATTTGTATGTTATATTACATTATTGTATTTTTTCCATATTTGTAACAAATTCGATAATCATTAAAACACACCAAAGAATGTTTTATTCGATATATTACAACTTCTACCAGAAAGTGCATGTAGCTGAATGGAGGTAAATTTACACTAAATATTCAAATTCTGTGAAAAGCGGGAATGTTTCAAAACTTCTTAATGCATATATACGTATGAGCATATATATCAGGTTGGCGCATATACAATATTTTTTCGAAATTTAAATTTAACCGGTCAATATTACTCGCTATGTGCGTTATTCTCACCGAGCAAAGCTTCAAGTTTTATCCATATTTTGGAAAAGTGATATTTCGTATGCACAAACTTAATGTTAACAATAAGCAGCCAAATTAGTGTGCAAGTTAAATTGGGAAGTTGACGCGATCAATATGAATTTATGCAATATCAATATATGCAATACTACATATTTTATATAATGTTTCAATTTGTAAAATATAGAAAATATAATATAATTATCAAATATATTAAACGTCAAACCGTTAATAATAAAAAATCGTTAAAAAGCTATTTCATCCTCACATCGTTTATTACTTGAATTTTTCAACTAATTTTTGTTGTAAGGGAATAAAATTCAGTTTATAATGCATGATCACAAAAATGGTAGATTTTGTAGAATTTTACAGAAATATCATAGATATTCTTTTAAACCGTTCTAAATATACAGTGTCATTCTAAATTCCAGATTAAGGAAACTCTAAATGAAGATCTCTGCGAAAGTAATTAAGTTTCAAAAGTTTTTTCTTTTCTGAAGGATACGATGTTCTATAATAAAATATAATTTCCAGAGTATTCTCAGTTTTTATCATCGTCACTAATAATCACACAGATAGGTGTACTTAATGCGATGTTAAAACGTATCCATTAAAAAAGAATAGAAATATTATAGATACTTGTACATCTGAAGTAAACCCTATATGACGTTCGAAATGATTAACAAAAATGAAAAACTATCATTTCAACTTTTCACTGATGTACAGTCATGTAGACGTTATCGCATTAGTGGCATTATGAAAGAGGAAACGAAAGAAGCATTTATTGATTTTCTGTCAGATTGCGAGCGTACAGGTATCATAGCGCAAGAAGTAATATGTGGAATATGTAAGTCGAGTCACGCTGGATTAAACTTACGATTGTGCATAGCGAATTAGCGATTCGCGTTCCAGAGGCTGGGGCAAAAGCGCTTAATCCGGCGCGTCGAATGAAATTTGCTGGGATCTTTCGTCTCCTCCGAAAATTTGCACAAAGGAAGCTCGTTAGTTATCAATGCGCAATTAACCCTGTGCCAAGTCAAAGCGGGGAAAATATTATACCCGTGCGTCGTGAGTCACGTTTTCTTCTCCGCAGATGGAAAAACATGGTGAATTACGTGTCAGAAAAACCCCGATGAAAGTGTATCCTTTCCTAAAGATAATAACGTAATTCTACAGGTTATCATTTGCTTTATTTTCAGAGACCGTCAAATGTACCTTCGCTGCGTTACTGCCCTATACCATCAAGTTTTTGTTAAGACGTTGTTAAGATCACGCTATTATGTGAAATTATAGTATTCACAGATTAGAAACTTTTTATTGAACGAAATAGTGTTACGAAAGTGATTTGAGTAGTATGATAGGAGTAATTTTAATACGTATGTTTATTATGATTTTGGTCCTATTTTATGTATAACTTGTAGCAAAGTTATTTATATAAAATTTGTGTGATAAAAATAGTTCTCATAACCTTCTTTGCATTACAAACATTATAACATTATATAAATAACATTTCTATAAAATTTTTTAACGAGAAACAATCTAATAGTGAGAATCGAGTCATAGTGGCACTTGAAGAACATTTGGATGACAGAAATGGAATATTCTATAAGAATATCACCATATATAAGAATATAAAAAAAAATCAAAGGTTAATTAATAGAAATTCTAGTTCAAATAATTGATTTCTTTCCTTGAAGAAAGAACAAAAACAAAGACTATTTCCTATTCACTATAATATTAAAAGAAATTTTATATTTTCAAAATATCTAGGATGTTTGATAATAAAACGAGTCCTTTCAGTTGGACGCAATATTGCATCTCATAAACATGTCTTTTAGTTTTCTATTTTATACATTGAAACGATGTATAAGATTAAAAGAGTTTTTATAGGCGATTCGTATTTCATGGAATTTCATCGCTCCTCAGAATTTCATTCGGTTCGCGTTTGACATTTCTCTCTTTTAAAAGTGCCTTCTGTCGTAATAAAAGAGCAAGAGCAGAAAAACAAAAGCCAGACAGCGTCTGTCTGGCTTTCATGTCGCCGTATCAAATTGTTGCTTCTGAAACAGTCTTTGATTTATTCAACTTAGTTTGCTTTGAGATACCTACGATCTTCTTTTGTACAAATTGAATACTCGTGGAATCTTCGACTTGTGGAAATCTTCTATACGATTCCAGTTTATATTTTATATACGTTTTAGTCGTTTCATGGAAGTCGAGTTTAACATATTCCTCCAAGAATTCCTTTCGAATATTACGAAACGCATCACATATTTTACATATCACTTCTATGTAATATCATTGTTACATTGAGAAACATATTAAAAATAATCTGTTCCTCTACCAGATTTGTTTATCTTACACATAACTCTTGATAAATATTTCCTTGAGGAAATAGTTGTTTCTGGTCGTAATTGTTATTACGAATTATACTAGTCACATTTATATGTGGTAAATTTAATTTATAAACAATTAAATTTAACCCTTTTATTTCACAAGACCATTTAAAGGATACTACTAAATTTCAATGTGTTATATTCCACATATATAAATACCAAAAAAAAGCTTTTATAGATTCAGGATTTTTATTCACTGTTTCGATAGGTATTTGTTCACAGTAATATTTTTTACAAATCATCTTGTAAATCCGATTATACAAGTTTTTAGTAATTACTGTAGAAATATATGTGATATTTGAAAATAAAGAATGTTCGATATTCGCAAACATATGATAAGATATGTAAATAACAAATTTTTATTGGAATTCATATTCTTATGCGTACATTCATACCAGTGCCTATACATATATTGCACGGAACATATTAATATATTTTAATTACAAATACGAATGTGGCGCGCAATTACTTTCGTTAAACCATAATTTCACAGACAACGTAAAAATCTGAATCGATCTAACGAGGAGGACCTTTGGAACAAGTAATTATTTTTCCCGTCCAATAAGTAAGGTTCAATTGAATTTGTAGTTAAATCGATTGATGGCCAGCCAAGGCTGGACCGTCTATTAGCCAGTTTAATTAGCAAGTCCCAGGGGTCCGGAAATAGGGCAGCCGTAACGACGTTTACGGGCGTCATCGTGCTCGTTCGTCGCCTGAACCTACACGTTTATTTCAAGCAGTTAACGAACGACTTAAAAAAACCTTTCTGAAACATCAATTATGACATTATATTACGTGTAACATCATAAAAGAAGAACCCTTTTTTATATTCTTTGTCGCGATTGTTAAATGAATTTTATAATGAACGATCCTCGTGTTATTAGCAACGAGCTTTGTGCAAAATTAGGAATTAACGACTGAGCACGATGTTATTAACATAATAGCAGCTAGCGGTGTGCCTTGTATAAAATGACGTGTAACATTTTTTATTCATTAGAGAGGAATAAAGTTTCATTAGTATTCATAATTACTATTTTTTTAATGAAAAGGTATTATGATACCAGACAAATTGTTACTTGTGTTAATTTAATGAAGTATTTGTATATTATAAATTATTTAAAATACAAGTTTTTGAAGGAACGATTGAATCAAAGGATTTGGATATCAAAGATACTGAATTGAATTGCACTATTACAAAATTCAAAGATATATGAAATTTATTTTATGTGAAAATGATGTTAATGCATCTGTAAATTGCTATTTGCAAATAAATAGTATGACTACTCGCAATAGTTAACAATATAACTGAAAGATGAACCAATCATTACAGAATACCGAACCACGTGGATCGACCGCATCCTAGTTCAACTTCCACTAATTAATCAGAAATTTCCTGCCAGCTTCGTCGACCTGGATGCACAGCTAATAGAGCTCGGTATGAATTCGCCTTCCCAATTATCTCGTCGTGTACTAATTACCACGCATGAGCATGAACAGAAAGTTACTCGGTTATTAATCGCAAATTTGATATCGAAAGCTGATCATATTTTTTTCAAATTATACGTATTAAGAACTCTTAAGAGAAAAAATTATATCGATAGCGATATTTATCACTGATATTATCAGACTGTAAAATATTATATTCTGGAAATGGTAATCGTTATTAAAATATTATCTAATATTTGTATTTGTAATTATAAAACATTCCTTTAAATCAAACATTATGATGTTTCCAACAATTTCATCAAGTTATACCGAAATAACGTCGCTTTCTATGACTTGTTCACTTTTTTCAACGTTTACAAAATATATCTGGTCAATCATAAATATAGAGAGAATATTTTTTTACCTAGATTTTGGAAGACAAAAAATTAATTCATACATGGGAAATCGCAAATTGGAAAATATTCAGCAACGAATAATCGGATAACACGGTACGATGGATATTTTCCTTCTCGTTTTGTAACAGAACACACGGTCTGATTCAATTTTCGCTACAGGTCAAAGCGTTGCGTGGCCAATTTGTGAAAAATAACGATGAAACACTGTTTTACCCTGCTCTGTTCTGGTCTCTCTCTTATATGTACCGTTCACTTGTTCTTTTACAAAGAGTTCCAGAGTAATGGAGACATGTCGTGACTTCGGGCAATTAATACGGGTTCATTCATCAGGTGCGCGAGAACAAGCAAACTTCAATAAGAGAACATAAAACATCATAGCCATGCAAATTATGGTCATATTGTGGAATTAATTTCATAATGAAATCACATCAGAGTATACAATCATATCGAATTAGGAAATAAAGTAGCATTTAAATATCTTCACTTTAAAAAACAGCGCAAGATCAACATTCTTGTGAAAAAAGTTAGGATAGACTTTCGTGTACAATCTAACTGATATTATTTACAACGAGTTATTATTATTTATAACAAATTACAAATTACCAATATTAAATTCTCTGACACAAAAGTAAGAAATTATAAAATTGAGAGAAATATTAAAAGGGGTAGTATAAATAAACTCTGGTATTTCTAGCGTTAACGATTTATTGGTCACGAAAAGAGAAGTCATTCGTTCTGACGGAAACTGGGTACAGTGATCGATTGGTCGTTAACGTTACCAACTAGAGGATCCAACGAATCTCATCAGCCGAGATAAATTACGTCAAATTTTCGATCCGCTTGAACCTTTGGTAAACTAGACAAGGACCAGGCAAAGCTTACGACCTGAAATTGTGGCACGGGGTTGTTTACGAAATCGAAGTAATCTGAGCTCATGGATGCGACATCAACAACGACAAGCTGAAAATTGGATCACATAGGACACTAATGAAAGTGCAATTTTTACAAGAATTCTTTTCATAAAATGAAAATATTCGTTGGTAGTTTAATCACAGTTTGATTAATACCTTTCAAATTTTTATCACATTACATAATATTTGATTGTTTTTCTCCTTCTCCCTTTTTTAAGTAATTTATTCTTTAATTGGGTTACGCTATATCTTTCTCTTAAATTTTTCAATTTCTCTCATTTATATTTTGAATTTTCCACGTTATTATAGCTTTTAGTATTTTTTTACATAAGGAACAATATTTTAGAAAATGTATAAAGTAAATATTCAATATCTTTAGATTCTGTGGGGGAAAAATATGAATTTCCATTTGAAAAATACGGTGTCTTTCAAATTACATTGAAAAATTTGACAGAAAAATGCTTACCTTACCTTGTTGTGTTCTACGTGAGAAACAAAATAGAAAAATGTCTATATATCCTTTCCCTCGTCTTAATCGTTTAGCAGTTACATATACAAACATAAGCCATCGATAGATAAATTAGAATTTTTTGAATTAAATATAATTTCACCAAAATAAAAGTGTGACTTATCAGGAAACATACCATAGTCACTCTACACTCAAGTTCTATTTACTAATTTCATTTGTCTAATTCTTAAAGAAGTATTTCATAGTCACTGTACAATTACCTATGTTCTATTTTCCAATTCTATTTGTTCAATCATTAAAAAAATATTTGTAAAAAGAGATCACTTGCTCTTTGTAACATTATATGCAAATATCGGTAACGATAGAAGATTATGTATAGATGGTCTGCTATGTGTCCATCACTCTTTCTTCGAGCCAGCGGCTAGACGTATCGATAACGCATTGAGTACGTGCATCGAGATATTGAAATGTGAACCACGTATTCAATATAAGGGCTTTTATCGCGTTTCAGCGGGTTCACCCTTTGCCTGGACTTTTCGCGGTAAGCCCCGTGTCCTCTCGCCCTTAGGCAACCATTCCAACAAACGCGTCCAGACCAATTTACAATGGAGTCGGTTCAACGACGCGTGCAGTAACCTGGCGAATAATGCATCCGTGCCACGCTCGAGATGTGCATCGCGTCGCAACGTCGGAGACGACATTGAACCGCAAATGGTGCGCAACCCTCAACAAATTCAACGAGAATGGTATCGTTCGTGCAATATCCCGAATTTTTGTGTTTACCGAACTGAAATATAGCTACAAGGGAGAAGAATTTTAAGTATTTGCTCGGATGTGGTCTGTTCGCAAACTACGCAGTCATATTTCGCATTGAACCTGTTACGAGTCACAAATGTTGACTCGTGAAATCAATTGAGGAAGCATTGAAACAATTCCACTAATAAAAATTTGAGAAACAAACTTGTAAGTATAAAATTGTGTATACAAAATGCTATTTGTACATTTATTTGGACATTTACTATGAAAAGCTTTCATAAATATATTACGTGGGTTCTATAAAATATTTTTTGAAATTTAATTAGTACCGTAATGAGACACGACTGTCATAATTATGTTGGTAAAGTTAGAAACAAAAATGAGGTGCACAAGATATGTATTTCAAACATACACAAATATTGATCTGTACTACTTACTTGATATTTTTGGAATAGTACATTATACACATGTAAATATATGTAATTTGAATCATTATATGGAAGCATTTTATAAAATAGTATTTTCAAATTACCATACTTAAATTAAAAATTACCATAATTACCATAATTAAATTAAAAAAAAAAAAAAAGAAACAGACGATTAATGGATGGACAAATATTTATTTGCACTACTTATTTGGACTTCTTCGTACATATAATTTCAAACATTATATAGAATCATTCTGTAAAATAGTGCTTGAATGTTCATTGCTATCAAGCAAAATATAATCTGATGGAAATATAAGGGTTACATATATTATTTGCATGCGTTAGTAAAACTCATCTGTGAGCTGACTTATTTACCTTAAATTCAATTTAACAAATTGCGTCGAAGATTATAAGGGAAAGTATACGTGAAACATTTTATTAGCGTAATTTCACGAAACGCTGTTAGACTATCCACGCGTGACAATAACGTAGTATGCAAATTAATAGGGCGAATGTTCCGGCTCCTTGAATCTTTGCCTGTCGGTCTATATGTATATCCAACAAATGTACACTTGACCGACCTACAATAAAGGAGACTCAACGGAGTATGCAATAACGTGGCAAATAATACATTCCCGGTGCGTTTTCGATATATATGCGCGGTATCGTACCGCAAGCGCATGGCCAACAGAGACGAAATACGAGGGCAAACAACTTCCTGTTGTCGACTTGAATTGAATCAGTCAGATGGAATTTCAAATATTTTTGAATTTCAATTGATCTGTAATTTTCCACTATAACTCGATGACAGTGTTGATTGGTTGTTCTGCATTTTTGTATTAATATAGATCGTGCAAACAGGCCTTGAAGCAATAATGAAAATTTTGAAGAGTATTCTAGTTCATTGTAATATCAAATCTTGCATACAATTATAGTCTAAAAATAGATGGTTATGTTTGTTTGTTCCTTTTAATTAGAATTTTGCCAGATTCTTTGTTTTTGTTTCTTTTCTGTTTTTCTTGCTGAAGAGATGAAATAAAATTTGCTGACGAATTAAAGAAAAAAAGGACCAAGCTACATTTGCGTGTATGCTTCCAAAGAGACGCATTGCAGCAAGAATTTTTCATTGTAAATTACAATTGTACTTACAAGCTCATCGAATAATTTATTAATTCACGCAGCCAATATTTCCTACAGTCTTCTTATTCCACCGAACCTCCAACTTAAGTTCGTGTCAACGATACATCTAAGTTTACATTGTACAACTGCAAAGCCGGATTCTTATCATCCCTAAATCGTTTGCAGCTAAAGACCGCCATTGCGTGTGCCTTATCACAGGTTCGCTCATTCGTTCTTCGGGAACATTAATACCAAGGTGGCCAGCAAGAACAATTCAACGGAGCATAGAGAGTGAAAGTGAAACGAGAAGAAAGTCGCACCATTTCGTGATACACAAGACCGAGTATGAGAAAAGGGGGAGAACGATGAAATAGAGTCGGTAAGTTAGCAAAGGGTCAAGTCTATATAGCAGACTCGTGCTTCTGAGTTGCTGCGATAGAACGAGCCAGTATTTTCACAAGGACGGAAATGAGACGCGTCCCCATCCTCTAACACGCCCCCATTTATTTTTTCATCGTGAAGGGTAATGCGGGTATGGCGAATGCTGCGAAGTCCGCATTACACGCGCAGAGACATAGTTTGCACAGAGCAGTGGCCATTTTCTGTTTTCGCAGGCTCTGTCGTCGCGTTGTGGATAAAGTTGTTCAAACAAGATAATATAGTCTTTCATCAGTGTCTACGTTGCATTTTACTGCGTTACTACTTGGATAGTTCAAAGGCAAAGTGATTAAATACGATGTTTGATAGAGTTAGAGAATTTCTGTGTACTACTTTTAGTAGAATGTGAGAGTCCTAAAGTTCTGCAGCTTGTTAACAGCTGGATTTGGGTCTGGTTAAGAACGTATGCAGCATGAATGCAATTTTTCTGAGGTTTCTTTATTTATATTTTTAATTCTAGCTATGTCTTACACCATTTTTATAATCGCAGACACGATATATTGATGCATTTAATGCAAAAATTCCTTGCAACAAAATCATTAATATCTTCTTAATGAGTGGTTAGACAAATTTTCATGTTTTTACTATATAACACTAGCTATATTGTTAATATGTTTTGTTTAAATATTCTTATATTTTCTGATTCGTAGATATGAATCGTAGATTTTGCATTACATATTACGTTTATTAAATCAATCTGCAAACAAATTCTTATGTTTGATTATATTCTGAACATATACCTATAAACACGTGTAATATCCAGTATTATTATATAAAAAACGAAATCGTCTCTTAGAGCAAAACTACTATTATCCAATTGTACATAGAATTTTACATAAATCGCAGCTTGAAGAGTGATTTAACGAATGCATTGAAGGATGATTGGACGAACTACTTTCCATTTAACATCGTACATGATCAAGCTATATACATAATCATAGAACATAATCAATTTGCTTCACCCTAAAATTTCTATCAGTAACAAAATTTCCTATTCACCGATGCCCCAACGCCATGAACGTAACATTTATCTAGCAAAGCAATCAAGATTCGGTCTGCACGATCGATCTTACTTACGATTTCATGTATCAACAGACAAGGGGATACCCTTGATTTCCATAACATTTCATAATCTGTGCTCGCAATTTCTGGCAGACACGAGATACGAAGGCAGGAAATTCACGTAACGCGTTCGTGAGTCATCGACAGGACGCATCCCCTTCTAAACAACTTGAAGAAATGAATTCTGGGTGAAGGAAAATCGCAGACTGCCGCCAACGAAACGACCCCTTAAATTCGACCCCTCTACCATCATCACTGTTTCCCCTAGATCCTCCAGGTTTCGCGTGACATCTCATGAATCCTCTCTCCCTGTTTGCCAGCCATCGTGATGGAATACCCTTAAAAGAGAGATGACCGATGGCTGTTTCAAACTGTGCCTATGACGCATGGATAATTTGAAAATGATCGTCGCACAGCTTAACACTGCCAAAACTGTATTCGGATTGATTGCTCGCTGTCTCGTATAAATGGAATTGTTCGGAATCAGTCTGCTTCGTTTGAAGTCACAATTCAATTTAACAGATTAATATTTCATTCACGGTGTAGTTTCGTTATGAATAATAACTTATTTTTTAGAAGGAGGAAGATTAATAGTTCTTTTTAATTGTCCTGTGAGATCATACACCGAGATTAGAATCAGAAAAACAATAAAATCATCCAGTCGTGTTTTTCTGCGGTGAATTTCCTTTATAGAAATTTCTAGTATTAACATTCGTAGTCTAAAGTCTTAATATTCTTAACTATTTTAAGTAAATATAAGACTAATCAAAAAGATATTTTAGGTTGTGTTAGATTGCAATCTTTAATCATCATTAATATTCTATTTGTTTATTTATCTCATATAATTTCTTAAATATTGAACTGCAAATAGCATACGTGTAGTTCTCGCGTTAAAAAAATATTTGTGATGTGACCTACAAAAGATCTACGAATTAATTTATGAAAAAAAAAGATGGAATCTATCGGAATCATATAACTCCTACGGGACTATTCACAGGAATTTCGATCATTCGACACGCGTACCACTACACAACATTAAATGTCATCCGCGTCGAACGCGTGTTGCGAATCTGAATGCGGAAGCGCTATTACGATTATTTCGGAAGGCTTCCTTCGCTTAACGGTCGCAT
Source organism: Bombus vosnesenskii (assembly GCF_011952255.1). Taxonomy (NCBI): domain Eukaryota; kingdom Metazoa; phylum Arthropoda; class Insecta; order Hymenoptera; family Apidae; genus Bombus; species Bombus vosnesenskii. The sequence goes on from NW_022882923.1 coordinate 3,612,383, forward strand.
TAGCAGGCTTCGGAAGCGGAGGAGCATTACTGGTATCGATATTCCGTGGCTTTAATGGTCATACTGAATATTGATTACTAATTAGTGGCATAATCAGCGCGATCCAAATAGTTAATGAGCGACGGGGTTAAGTGTCCGTCCGAAATTGCCGAACCAGGGCAGCCTGCGACCATTAACAATCATTTTATTGTTTTTCTTTAGGCCCATGTGAATCTAGCCGCCGAGAAAACAACAAACTTTTTAAGCGGCCATTAATTTTTCGAATGCCGGATGCTTCTGTCAGACGATCGATAATATTTAGATTCATAATACCGTCCAAATTTCACAATAACGATTTTTCATTCGTTTCCCCGTTTCATTTACTAATTTTTAATAGGAGATTTAAAAAATATTTAACAAATTGCGATATTATTTAATGTAATCCGTTTTTAAAAATTTGTAATATCTTTCATTAGATGTGAGGATACCGATACATCGAATTTTTCTCGGTAATCCTAAAACATTCGTGACACTTTTTTGGTATACTACAGGTGGAATCATAGGAATCGTTATTGAATATAAGATTTACGTTTTCTGGAACGTTTCGCTTGACGAATTGCACTGATTTAACAAGTGTAGATCAATATCGCGTTCATTCTGGTAAAACCACTATTCAAGTAGACAATGCGTCGCGCAGCTTTGCTCGCGTGAAAAATCCGATCACGTATAATCTGGCCAAATGGAAAGTAGAAGTTCAAACATATATTCCTGCAATCTTTCTATAAATTGGGAGAAACTACCTATAATCCGTATCATTTCATCAAATCATTTTATCGGTTCGTTTCATACTATTTCACCAAAGAATAAAATTCAAAAATGGAAAATAAAAATCTGAAATAATTTTCAATAAGAATTTTACATCGAAATATCGAGTACATTTTCAGCTAAAATCCTTGTAAAGTGAACTTCAAAATTGAATTACAAGAACTTTTACAGAGACTAAAAAGCTTTGCTAACAAAAGAACAGTACAATATGTGTTAATAAGAGTTTAAAATTTGATACAATAAGATTACCGCCACTATTCTGTTAAATATGAAAAAGGAAGATTTGACATTTTTTTTCAGCAAATTTTACAATCCTTAGGATTTGTTTTTCAACATTTTATCCACATTCTAGTCTCCGCGGAAAATTCGTACTTTTTTTATCTCTAGGATACAACGCTCTCCGCGTAAATTATTTTTTCAGTTGTTCACGCTAGCTTTGTTTTACGATTCGTTTTAATTACCATCGCTCCGCCAGATATTTATTTTTCCTTCATTAGCCTCGTGAATAACCAATGTCACGAATCATGCTGCGTTTGAAACATAAAGCATTTGAATTCAAAGCTTTTAGCGGTAATGGTTCTCTCTATCCTAGTGTTGACACAGCCGCACCAAGTGGCTGAGATGTTCACTGCTAGAAGCCATGCTACAGTCTCTAGTATCTGAATTAATAGAGAGCCATAAGCTTCCGAATCAAGAAACCAAGAAATTTTCGATTAATGAAATATTCACTTTCTTTTTTAACGAACATTATTTTATATTTTAGGAGATATAATATTCTTACCTTCCTTCTTTCATTTTTCATTGAGTTAGGATTGGTGATTCTTTTATTCGTCACATTATTTATACATAATTATGGTATACCTTATAAAAAAAATATTTCTTCATAATTAAAACACTTTATCCAGCAGGACATTTAGTATTCAAACATCCACTACCCAGACGTTGTATTACTGGAACAGTATTTTTCTTTCATTACTTTACTTTTTCATTATTATTACATTCGTTAACACCTCGTGTATAACAACATCAAAGAGGAGACTTTTGATATTAACTATTAAAATGAAACAAGAGCTGCTTTAAAAACTTGGAAAATGGCAGGAGTACCGCAAACATCCACGGCAAACATACAAAGCATTTTCACTTGAAAACATTTATGATATCAAACAAAAGAACTTTTAGGTGTTTTGAGGGACAAACAGGATATAATTCAACATAGCATGAGATATTAAAAAGTCTATGTGATTTAAAAACGATTTTGTCATAATTGTTTCCCTTATAAATATATATATATATATATATATATATATATATATATATATATATATATGTATATTTATATGTATATATATATATATATGTATATTTTTTATTTTTGCGCATTCAAATTTATTTCATAAATGCATAAATACTTGTAATTATTAAAATATTGTTACGAATATTCGACGACGACAATTTGGAACGTCAGCGTATGTATAAATACCAGTGTATATCGTGGCAGACAATTAAAACGGTGATCGATTTTCACCACCATCCGAAATATTGATTAAATACAAAAACAATCAGTTGATTCCGGAACTTTACACACTGAGACCACACTGAAATGAATATTCCAAGAATATCGTACACTGTATAAAATTGTCTATCAATACTATATGATGAAACTGTAAATAAAAGATATGTTAGAGATGGAAAATCAGCAAAATTTAAACAGAAGTCAGAGAAATCACGTAACAATGTTATTCCTTCTAAAATATAAAATAATTACAAGACAAGCAGAAAATTACATAGCGATATCTTTCATATTTTTCAAGAATCAATATATATATCTGTAAATTAATCGTAGAAGTTAGCATAGAATTACGATTACCAAATCATCGATCAATTTTCTTAATTTATTTTCAGAGTTCTAGAATAACTGAATTCACGAGTCACAAATATTCCCTTTTCAGCTATTTTCATTTTCCTCGCGGTTACATCTCACTTGAACTAACTCCGTTTTACAAATTTATAGCAATATCCAAGTCCAATGTGTACCAGTTTCGAGAAATTTCACATTTCAAACTTTTATTCGAAACTGTCCAATAATTTCCACCGTTTACGGCGTATGGTTATGGATATAGTCGTAGTTAGAATAATTTCCTCCCTGCGGAATCAGTGGCAGTTTTGTTATGCTTCGAAACGCAAAGTTGGTCTTTCCATCTTGTGGGCGCGTGGAAATCGGAGCCACGAAATTTTACATGTATTGTTTTGTAACTTAAAACATTGCCTGAATTTTCAAAAGTATCCAATGTTCTCGTATGTTACTTACTTTATGTTACATACTGCAAACAACTGAAAGAAACGTACGGGGTGTGTGTTTTTTTTTTTTTTTGTTGTATGCACCAGCAGCTTTTTAATTTTCCCAAAATATAGTAGAAACATAAAGCTATCATATACTTTGTATTGTAAATTTCTTCGTTCTGAATTTATACTGTAACATATATTTTATTGTTCAGCTGATATAGTACAGTATATCATAGCATTGTAGTACTAAATGGATGAGTATTTTATAGTACTTTACTCTCTAAAATTAGGAATTTATTTGAAGAATTAATTCAAGACGTAAATTATAACGAAATTATAGTAGTACAATTGCTTACAATTAATATAATTTGTTGTTTACATAAAAATGGTTTTGTAATTGCAAATTGTTAAATCATCGCTGTAGAATGCAATAAGAAACGTTTGTGGGAAATAAATTTCGAATTCTTCGTCCCTTCAGTGATACATAATACTACAAACAAATCCAATAATTACCTAACACAACTGGATACATTTAAACTTTACCATAACATATTTTTATGTCAATGATAAATATTTTGATTTTAAAATACACAGTATCAAGCAACACAAAAATGTGTTTTTGAGAGATTTTATAAAATAATGTTTCTGGTAACTTTTATCACTTTATGAAGAACGTCATAATTGATTAAACTGCCCAAATTAATAGACCGAAAAACGAGAAAGCGCACAACAAATTCAACGTAAGCACATAATTTTTCACTCAAAAGCTCAACAGCACATCATATTTACAGCTTTAAAATAAATATATTCCTCAAATAGACGAATTAACTGGGAAACATCCAATTTTTGTTTAATAATTTAACACGCGTTTCATTATGCGTATTTAGTTTCTTTTAGCGTTCACGTACGCAACGAAACTGTTTATTCGATTGTCCAAACGCGTTCTTGTTGTGCCTATTGGACAGTTTCAAAGGTGCAAGTTTGTATAACGAGAACTTTGAATGTAGGCAACAGTATTTTTGTCGGCGTTTCGAATCAAAACACAGAACTGGTGTTGTCACCCTGCAGCCATTTTTGCGGTCACAGGAAAAAAAACTTGTGCTATAAAATAGCAATCACGAACGTGACGCCTCATATTTCAGTCCATTTTAGTTCACTATATACTGTGTTCTCAGAATATCGTCTGTTCGCTGTATGGCAATTGCAACGATAAGTAACAAGAAGAAAATGTAAAATGTATATAATCTAGCGATTTATAATGTTGTAACGTTTAACAGAGAACATTATAATTATAATTTATAGAATTCGTACAATTCATCCATAATTCGCATATTTAACAGCATGATTCGCATAATTAACTAAATATAATACTTAAATGTAATAATTTATATATAATCAATCCATAATGATAATTCATGTAAAGTTGTAATAATATATTACAATTAACGCAGGATAGTTTAATATATTCAACGAATGATTACGTCTTTTTGTCGAAATATCAGCTTCCTTTTTTTCTTTTTTCTTAACAAATGATAAATAACTTGCCATTGTCTTTAAATCACGTTTAGGCGTATCTAAGTTAACTTGATCAATTTCAAAATGAAATCTAAAATTCGAACTCGTTCGATGATTCACGATAAATAATGGACGAATAAGAAAATATTGGAAACGATCTTATTCCTGTTACTATGCCTTCAAAAAATTTACGTGCGATAAACAGTTGCGCAATTATACCAAATAAAAGGAGATCCTATCAAAAGCGTTCTGTAATTTATCCTAGTAGCAGTGACCTATATTATTGCAGTGTGAGTACCACCCCATCGAGAACGATCTGTTGTTCCCACGAGGAATTTCACTCCTCGTTTATCTTCATTATCGACGTACCTGTCCCGCACCATTGAAGGCAGCGGTACATGCACTAAATACGCTTCTGTGGTTTGTACAAACATTTGAATATTTATGAAAGATGCATCGACGATCAGTCGTCGTTATTCGACGATCGCAGTTGATCGGTGCCAATGACCGACGCGTGTTGTTCCAATGCGATCGATCGCGATCACGATTCAGGCTTGCGGCAAATGTTGTGTCGGCCGCGTTCCTCTGCGTCTCTCTTTTCCACACCCTCTTCTTTTTTTTTATTTCAGCTTCGAACAATGCTTTTCCATTTACATTCGCTGTTTACATCGCGCGCGCTCCACGCATCGCGACTGTTTCTATTTGTTCAACTGAGTTTCTTTTCTTGCCCTCTCTCTTGTTTACTCGTTTTCTACTTTTTACAGTCTGTCCCTTATGTTTTTTTCTGAGTTCTCGAACACCCCCTTCCTTGTTTTCTCAGCTTTCATTTGACCACGCCGAATCCCGTTCCCCCTTTCCGCTTCCGATATTCCTGAAAATTTTCCACTTGATACGAAGTCAAGCGAATCAGCTCTGTTCGAAAGAAATAATCGGCTTTTCCCGCGACTTTCGGGATCAAATGTTTCTTTCGCTTAACAAGTGTAGGGGAAAAATATTGTACCTTCATTAAAAAAGAGAGGCTGGTAGATTTTATCTGTACAAGATTTTAAAATGGTAGATACGTGAATAAACGAATAAGAAAGTCAGTCCTTGCTATTTCATCGTTATTTTACTTCTTTTTACGACTTTCTAATTTAACTGCCACTCAAATAGTCCGAGGATCATTCTTATGTAAATGTTTAACTATGTGAAAACTAATAATATGCATAACAAAGTAACTTTCAAACATAAAACAATATACACACGTTACTGAATTATGATAATTACAACACAAAATATTAACATTAGTTGAACTTGTTAGTCTTGACAAGATGTAAACGTGCATAATATAATTCCACTGTAATAGACTCCATTACTTTTTGAAACCGCCCGTGTCAATTGCAGAGATGCAACTAACAACGAGTCTGTTTTCAGATATATGTAGATAGTTAAGAAGTTGCTGGCAATCAGATTTGACGAATTGCAAACAAATTGTTCAACTTGATCCAAATAACCTTAACTTATAAAATATCTATTATACTGCTGCTTTTAAAACATTAACATTGTCAAAAAAAGCCTAGAATACCTTATTGTATATCAACCTATATATAAGCCAATTACCATACAAATAATCAAATCATCCATAGCTCCAATAATAAATCACGATCCAGAAGAAGAAGCTAATAAGCATAATTTCGCTTATTGTTTACCCATATACGTGGCACAGTTCTTAAACAAAGCTATCCGTACCATACTTCTTCCTGATTACGGGCAAAGAATCTTGAAAACTACGCGAACGTGAATTTAAAGAGCCCTTTCGTCGAATCGTTATAAAGTTAATTGGGGCAGCATCGAAAGCTTTGAAAATGCGGAAAGTCGTTACCGGTTGGCAACTTTAATCGAGAGGGTCACCGGCTACTACCGAGTTACTGTAACCCATCCATTTCTCGGGGCACCGATAGCCGAAAGAGTAGCAAAGAAAAGTAGTACGAAAAATGCCTTGGAGAACAGCTGGGAACAAGAAAGAGACAGACACCAACTACTTTCGAACCGGTCTCGATCAATTAAAACTTCGCTGAGTTTGATTTATTGAACGATTTGAACTGATTGTGGCTTCGCTGAAAAGACTAGTTTCCACCCGTTCGATTTCTTCTTCGTCGTTTCGTCGGCTCGGTTACCAGAAAGCTTTGACTTCGAACATCGAAAGCTGCGCCTTTCCGATTGCTTACCATCAATTCGAGAGCCCACGTTCTTGTTGGTAACCACGTATACCTCTTATTTACCCAGCACTTTGTCGAGAACGTTTGCAGATCGGTTCGATGTAAATCTACTGTGTGGAAACCTGTCTTCATGCATTGGACTTTGTGAATTTTTCTCGACGTAACATATTTAGGTCTCTGTTGGAAACACAGAAATATGGTTGAGGATCGTAATGGTAACTTTTAGTTTTTATAAAATAACGTTCTACGTTTACTGTTATAAGTGGATTGTGGATTTTCATGCATCCATGGGAAGCTTGAGGATGCAAAAATATACGAAATGCATATATAATAGGTAAAAATATTATATACGACGTATGCGTTTAAAGCATAATATTCGCTATAACATTTAGTAGATGAAACAATTTTTTATCTAGGTTCTATCTTTTTTTTTTTAATTATCTTCATAAGAATATGAATGTATGGAAGTAATCAAATTAGAAACCTTAAATGAGGAGGGCGTAGGTTTAGATAGGTGATTAGATTGTACATGTACTGAAATTTAGGTATGTTTGATAATATTGGAGAAATATTATGATCCTTTGTGTTCATTAATTTAGGTCTATGGTTACGTAAATAGTTGCATAAACTTAAGTATGGTATCTCTCGGTTGTCTGCTAATATCGATCCATTTACCAAAATTTTCAATAGCTCATTACACATACGCCTTCTTAAATAAATTTGTTAATCTAATTTTATTAATTACATAAAATATTTCAATAATTAAAAAACTATTGTTTCATTAATAGGAGATTTGATTTTTTCTTATTTCATTATTATTAATTTTATCATCTAAACTATTGATTCAAACAAAAATAATCTGTTCCCAAAAATAAATCTTCAATTTTTTATGTAATCTTTAGATTTTTTTAATTTTTTAAAACATAGAAGAATTTAATAGAAATATTCATAATTTCATTTACAACTTCTATATAATATTTTGTTTGATGTTAATTACTCATGAATTCTAAGTCTAAAATTATCAAATTATTAATTAAATGACGTTTAATACAAAACTCTTATGAAATTCTTTGCTCATTTTCTCAACAGAAATTATTGACTTCTTTTTTAATATCTATAAAAGGGGAAACATTATCTAACAATTGCTCAAATGTATAAGAACAATTACAGACGTTCTTTACTGAGACAAGGTAATACAATTACAATATCGACTTTATGGAACAACAATTTCACATTATTAGTGGAACATCAAAGGCTATCTTCATTAGCTACAATTACATTATTTTAATTATTCTCGTAGGTAAATTACTTCTCATTTAAATAAAAACTGAAATACCAGTCGTCGAAGTTGCTTAATAACGTTAATGAAAACCAAACTACTGCCAATGATATTGCACTCATTACTGTGAGTTAACTCAATTCGTACTTTCCTAGACTGTGACATAACACTGAATTACGTTTATTGCTAATTGCTTCTCCATGTGGTACTATTGTAATTGATTTATAGTAATTTATTCTTAAGATAAAACTATTTAAATTTAAACATACCTTAAAACATGCTTTGAATATAGTACCATTAATTCATAAAAGAAACTTTTACAGAGATGACAGCAGCAGTACACATTAAACACCGTGTAAAAACGCCCCTTTAATCTTTTAAATTGAGCACGCGCATCACGAGATCCACAAAGAAAAATTTTACAGACTATTACGATCACATAAATTACATGTTTGTGACTCTTCAGAAGGTACAATGATCTTGTTAATCAACTGTATGTGTTATTGTCAGACTGTAAATATTTTTGCATAAAATATGAATGACAGAAAAAATGGAATATTATCACATTCATCTAAACCTTTACCGACCATTTATATCAACTTTTCATTAAAATTCTTACCAGATAATGAATATTCATACGTTTATGAAGCTGTAAAAATAAAATGACAGAAGACTCATAACACACAAAAATACACAAATTATTTAATTAACAATTATCGAAAATAATCCGAAGTCATTACAATATCTAAGAGATGAAATACATAAATCTTTAGATTCTATTGATCTTCGTTTAAATTCCATTTCCTTAATGGTGCTCATAAAGTTACGAGTTTATCTAAAATAAAAATTCATCTTTTATCAAGATATCGATTCACATCTTTCGATAATATTCTCATACTACTTCTCCAAATCAAGGACATACATATTTATATTACTACATTATAACCATACTAATATAATTATAATTTTATAAAATACCATGTTCATATCACCATATTACAATTATAATAATAGAATTATAAATATCATAATACTCGATACTAAACATCATGATTTATTAAAGAACGTAGGAGAGAATCGCTTAAGAGTTATTCCGAGCAATTTAAAGGAATCTCTGGCGACGCATGCTCTCTTGTTTACCGTTGCCAGGTATCCCCTTGAACCGATCGAGAGACGAAGGGTTCGACGCAAATCGAGTTTCATCCCCGTAAGAGGTTTCACCCTACCACATTTTCCCCTCAACATTGGGTCCGGGATTCGTGGCACGTTATTGGCACGAGGGATGCGTTTATTTACTCGGCTTTTAAGCAGCTTGCACCGCGTATTGGTCGAATTTGCCGCGAGGGTTCTAAATCAATTTGATCGTCACGGCATAAATATATCGGAAGAACGAATCGTCGGCCAGCTTACGCCATCGTGAAACCGGAAGCAAGCTTCAAAAATCCTCGAAGAACGATCACAGGGAGAAAATGACCTTCTTTTTACGTGTCTTCTGTCAATTTCTCGTCGTACTTGGATAGCACGGTGTAGTTGTCGGAATTCGTTGGTATCGAGGGAAATTTTGATGAAGTTGAAAATAAATCCGTCGTCGCATTGTCGAGTGTACGAGACCTGTCAATTCAACAGCGCTCTGATATTAGGACGCGGGAACTTTCTTCCAACTAAATAATCCAGCGGGCGTCGCGTCGATGTAATTTTCCGTTCCCGCGATTGGGTTAGTTCCCAGTTCACTCGGAACTTGTCTGCTTATGTTGATGTAGGCGTACTGAATCTAATATTCGTAACGAAATGTCGTTTTAAAGATAGAAACTGAAGGAACGACTCATGAAGGGGTATTAACGAAGAACATTTAGGAATATTAAAGTTAAGAGATTAATGTCATTGACCCTCAATGAGAATTTCAAAAGTCTGCAAATCGATAATAAAGTGTTTGATAGAGATTAGTAATGAAAGAAAAAATTATTGATTCTGATATTAGTAATAGAATTTAATCTTAAGAGAGGAGAAATGAATTTGTCAAATCGATGAAATGTATACGAAAGAAGAGTAGGAAGAATGGTGTAACACATAGTGTATGCAAAAATATGATACGGCAAGATATTTTGATCTTAAAAGCTAGCTACGTGGAAGTAGACCTAGTACTTAATAATTAATTAATCATTAATTGAATTCCTACAGTTTTATAAGAAATGCAAAATTGTTTTTTACTTCTAATTTTTACTTCTATTAACTATATCTACATTGCAACGAAGTGAAAAAGTCTAGATGTTCGATCGGGAAATTAGAACTTAGCTATGACAGTCATCTAAAAGGTGTTCAACGGAATAATGAACGAGTAAACAGACGTTTTAGCGAAGACGAAATGCCATGGGCGCAAAGAAAAAGGAAAAGAAAGAGAAAAAAAGGAAGAAAATCAATGGAAGGAAGCAAAAGGAAGAGAAATGCGTCACTTTGTACACGCGCCAGGCCTTTCGTGAAAAAGGGTGAAAGCCATCGCTCTTACCCTCAAAAATAGAAGAAGAACGAGGGATTCGTGGCTCGAGAAGCGAGAGGGCATTGTTACCGAAGTCTGTGTATTGCAGAACCTCCCTTCCACCCTCTGTTGAAAAGGGTAGCGCAACCTTTCAGCGAAAGATCCGTTGCCCTTTTGCCGTTAAAGTCTCGCTGCGAAGGGTGCTAGACGGACCGAGATTTCCATTGGAGGTAAACGGGACTATAAATCAAGCCGAGCTGCTCTTAGACCAAGCTACGAAGAATTAATCAGCGGCCAAGAGGTGATTATGCATTCTAATGCCGATTTATGTGAGTTTAGTGGCCTTGCCTCTTTTATTCCGTGACGAGTCTACGGTTTATGGATTACGACTACGTAATCGATTTCTCTCCTGAATTAGTAAAAGAATTGTAGGTTAATTGTAGGTTACAAGAATTATAATTATAACATTCTTTTTAAAGTTATGTTTCATGAAGATCAGGTAAATTATATTGTCCGTTGTTGAGGTTTTGGAATGAATCCGAATATTAATAATTTCCAGTTCTTCTATAAAAATAAAAGAACGACAATTGATCGTCTCCCTTATTCTCGCAACAAAAAACAAAGAAAATTTCAGTATCAAGGAGTTAAATAATTCTGAGACAAGTTTCCCAGGTTTTAAAGTGACAAAGCAATCAGAATATCTTTCCTGTCCTTTCGGGCTTTTCCCGGGGGATGAGAAAAACGAGACCGCGGATTTATTTTGTTTCCAACTTGGCCAATCTAATTCCTCTGTATCCGATATCATCTATATAATGTAACATCCGGTTGAAACCAGCAACATTCCACCGTCTCCATGGTTCCAACTGTATGGAATTCTCCTGGAGTCTAATATACCGTGGAGCACGTTTCTTTGAGCGAGCTAATTTGTTTTCCTTTTTGCGCCAGCCGTACAGCTCCGCGATATTCCGCGCACGCCTCGGCGAAATCCTGCTTTCTTCTTTTCCTTCATTCCTCCCATTGGCCTTCTTTCATTTCCGCGCCGCTGTTGTTTCCGAAACCGAGGGTCGACGAACTCTACACCATAGTTTTAATGGCGCAGAGACTTCTCCCATTAGACAGTCTTACAAGCATCCACGTGTTCGTCATTTTCGAGTTACACAAATATGATATATATTCCTCTAAGCATTAGAACATTCGCTAATTTTCAGTATTAGCTTCAATAAAGTACGTTCGTAATAAAATCTTCGAAACATAATATAATTTAATCTTCAACTTCATTTTGTAATTACAGGACAGGTTTTTGTCTATCTTAATTATATTAAATGTGCTATGAATTATATAACTGGTTATAAGTATTCAGAAATTTTGAGCTATTTGTATTAGATTGTTGGAAGAATTCACAACGAAATTTGAAGAAAAATTTAGTGTCAATTTAATTTCCACAGAATTACAATTTTATTCGAAAATCTACACACTTTCTTTCTGCTGACAATTTGCCATTTGTTGGCTAATTTTACAATTATTTTTCGAAGAATCTTCTATCCTTCTTGAAGATTAATTATATCAAATGGTTTTTGCAAAATTTGAAACTATCTCGTTTTTTTGTATAAAGTTGATTGTTAGACGATTTTCTACAAATTAATAACAAATAATATGCATTACAGTAAGCGGATGGGATTCAGCGTTTCAATTGAGGTCTGACATTTTTATTGTACTACACATCCAACCCAGATCGAATATTGTCTTGTTGAAAAACACCTCTTTTATATGATAATAAAACCAATCAGTCGTAATATAACACTTAAACCTTTCGTAATTGAATCAATGAAGATTATATGAAACTCTGGTAATTCAAATAGCAGATACGAGAATTTCATTGTACATATGTTTTTTCTTTCTGTTGGTCGTATGTGCTCCTAGTTGTCTTGTATTCGTGGTACACCATCCTGACCACTGTTCCACTGGGGAAAATTTTGTTATGCCGAGAGTTGCGTATAAATTTGCAGAGGGGTTGATGAAGAACTGTACGATTTAACTTGCTAAACGTAATTATTCCAGGAACGCTCTGGTTTGTGTTTAACACGTTCCATACTGGGGGAGGGGGGATTAAGTGTCTTGGTAGTGCTTTAAATCTGGATGAAAAAGGTACATTTAAAAATATTTTAACAGAGAAAAATAGTATCTATAAATTCAAGAGACATCGGTTGTTCTCTTGCGCTTAGATCGTTTATATAATATAATAGAAAACATTTTTGCTCATCTAGTGGAAATTTCGTATCTGATAATGACGACTGTGATATATGGTATATAATGACAATATATAAACAACAATTGAATTACAAAGTAACAGGTTTTTTATTGTAATGTGTATTATAATGGTATGGTTATAGAAATAACACTGTATGACAAAAATTGTTTGCTTAAGTGAATTCATTTTCCTTAATTGGTAAATTAATCCTCACAATTAATCAGAATTTTCTTTTTTCTTATAAAGAAAGAAGCAATCACAATTTTTTATTCTCGAATGAGAGGATTCAGTTGTACCTCTTTGTGGTTAAAAAATTTTCTAATCTCTGCCAGAAAACGAGTCTTGCACGAAATTCTAGAATTGCAAGGTTTCTGTATCTGAGATGATATAAGGTTGTTACATTTGCTACGCGTCTTCATAGCACATAATCGTACATTCTCACAAACATCTTACTCTCGGGTCACGCGTAAAGTAATTTGCGAAGTGCTGACGCCCATAGGGACAAAATAATAAGGGTTGGAAAGATTTAAACGAGGTCAGCAAATCCGCGCTCATAGAAAATCCAAGTCTGGTCTGGGTTATCCGATCATAATCCGTCCATTCTGCTCATCCGTTCGTCCTTTTTCTCGTCGTCGAAGCTTCGACGGATCGGCAAGAGGAATATCCAAGCCAAAAAAAGGTGACAGAGGAAAGAGATTGGATTGGAAGCAGTGAAAACAGATAGAAGACTGCAGGTGTACTTCTAGAACCAAGTGCACAAAAGCTTGATATCCGGTAAAAGAACCGAGGACACAAAGTTCTTGTCAAAAATTTGTTGTTGTCATTGTTACGTCCAATATGATTTGGGAAATATACTTTGTGATTTCTTTTATTTGCTTTTCGTTGAAAGATTATATTGCATTACCACTATGATAAATTTAATCATAGTAATTAGCAGTTATCATTTATCTTATTAAAATAAAAGGGTGCCGCTCGTCATAAGTTTATCGCAAATAAAAAATTAATCATAATTTTCTTTGTCTTAGAAATGGAACTGTTATAATCTTCTTCGTATAGAAAGATTTTATTGTGTTCCCTTTTGGTTAAAATTAATTATTAAAATTAAAAATTAATTTCTACCAAAATTAATTCTTTAGTGAAATAAATGTAATTTGTAACGAAAGAGTTTCTAAGAAAGACAACATTTGCTATAACGAAAATAATTTCATAATAAACGTTGAATAAATTTGAAACTCGCTATTCAACAATGAAGTATTCACTCGAAGCACATCTACTTCGATGCTTATTTTTTATCGTGAATTTTTTATTTTATGCATGTACTTATTCACTTATGTATATAGAAAAGCTTCGATTATTGTTTGAAGAGAAGAGGCACAAAACATACCATTGGACTATGCTTTAAAATAATACAAAAAAATGAAGCAGTGGTAAAATAAAAAATAACTAGTATTGAAGTGTCATAAAACCAAAGCATTTGCGTCAGAGATTACTTGATGTTTGACATAGAGTCACTGAAAAAATTCACGATGTGACGCATAAGATCCATTAGTCTGCAGATTATGATTGTTGGATTGGTATACAACAGATTGGTTTTGTGTAATCTATATTAATCTGTAAAGGAATATTAGCCTTAAATATGTACATTTAACTCAGTCATCATTTTAAAGATTTAATGAAATTATTGTGACCGTTAATTTATGAAATTATTGTAAATTTCCGAAAGTATATAAATCATTCACAAACCTTAACAAGCGGGTTAATGACGCAGTTTAATACGCTACTAATTGTTCCTCCAGTGATATTTAGATATTAAAATGTAATTTGTATTTCCTAGCACGTGCAAATTTATTTCATTTCGAAATAATTCACGATTCATACGAGTGGGGTGTAATAGACACATAATTTATGAGAAAATCGTGTTAACGTAGTTAGAGGTTATTAATTACAACGAATGGGCTAATCCAAAATAATTATATTATTACATCGATATATTACATTATATTGGTACAAATTTTACCTATCCAAAAAGTCACAGTATATTCGCAATATTCACATTTTTTTATTTTTCTTTTTCAATATTCTTCAACTCGAAATTCCTATCCTTTAACCTCTTCAAGGATTTCAATAACACGATTTTTGGGATGACGAATCAACTTTTCTCCCGTTCAGAAAGTTTCCTTTTTATTGGAACGCGTGGCTGATTTCTTGAAGACAACTTTCTGGAACAACATGTTCGGCTTTGGTGTCACAGTGCAACCGTCGAAGATTTCTTCGGTTGACAGCTGCCACTGAACCGTAAATCGCCTGTAGCCAGGCGACCCCCTACTACGAGACTAATACTAAAAATGATGAATTACGCCCGAAGGCATGTAAATAGAATAGCGTTGGTCACTTTTTTTGTTCACTGATTGTGCACGTGGACAAC
Organism: Bombus vosnesenskii; assembly: GCF_011952255.1. NCBI lineage: Eukaryota > Metazoa > Arthropoda > Insecta > Hymenoptera > Apidae > Bombus > Bombus vosnesenskii. The sequence goes on from NW_022882923.1 coordinate 3,627,608, forward strand.
TGGCCGTTAACAGATGTGTGATACAACGATAGACGCGATCCATTCGTTCACGAATCAGATGATTGAAACTTTTCTATGTATTTTGTAGAATTTGAAAAAAAGATTTTGTTTTTGAAAATCTTAGAAAAGGTACATTTATGAAATTTATTTATTTTCATCGTTAAGCACAGTTTAAAAGTTAGTATTTCTGTTAAATAGAATTATATGTAGGTTCACTTCGTAATATTATATAGAAAAGTATTAAGCTAGTTACACGATATGCTCGACAAATGTTTAGTTTCTAAGATATTTTAATTTAGCGGTTATTATATTATAACGTTTATTTCTCGTACATATCATAACTTTTAACTTCCCTGAAGCATATAACAAAGTTCACTTATTAAGTTTCTCCTTTATAACTAAACAATTCAGCACTTAATATCATGAAATTTTCTTCGAGCTCCACTACTTCGTTCGTTTTTCCCGAATGGAAAGGGGGAAAGTAAAACTAATAGCAACCATATCAAACGAGTACAGCGATCAGAACTTTCAAAAGTACCTACTTGCGACGCTTTACTCTTTTTACATTATTGGTAGCAGCGAAAATATTTCTTCTTTCATTATCTGTCATCTTCCTTTTTAATAAACTATTTATATTTTTTTTTATTTAAAAAATTCTTAACTCGTTAATTGGATAACATTTCAGAATTAATCATAAATTCATTTAAACAGAAAATTCAAAAATTTGTAAAAAGGAATTAAATCTCGTTAAATTAAATAATATATATATATATATAGGAATTTGTTTCAACAGCGAATACGAAAATCTGTAGAAAAAAATAAAAATGAATTAAATCGTTTTTAATCTGAGCGAATGTAAGTCCAAATTTTCAAATCACTCCACGATACTTATAAAATTCCTCGATCATTGACTACGAATTTAATTTTCAATATCCACCATCCCCTTTCTCTCTTTTCTCTTTATATTTCCACAAACAGGGCTGCATTAAAGCGCGAAATATTTTATTAATGACAGGACGCGTAGAATATAGCAGCATTTTCAATCATTCGCGAATTGCACACGAACGTAATTAAATAATTAGCCGAGATAAGAGTCTCTAGATCAATGTGTGTTATAATTTAATTACGTGCAACGCCGTGAAACGAATAGCTGATTACATTCCGCCACGATAATTACGCGTTAAAATGTTTTCGCACCCTGCCAGCCAACGCGCCGTGTTATTGGATCCGCTATCTCTTCTATTTGCATATCCCCTTCAAGCTAGTTCGAATCGAAATCGAGAATTTCGCCGAAATACCGCGCACAGTTTACGCGGCACGGTAATTTTTACTCGTCTGAACTATCGTCCTGCACGCAACGGATTGCCCGCTGGCGACATGTTTCATTCGGTGGGATTGTTTTACTCGTGGACCTGCAGCAGAAACGATTACGACAATCGGTTTGCGGTTTGTAAAACGGCGAACAGCTCGGCGAATACTCCACTGTTACGTTTCTTTTAAACGAATGGCAAATTACGTTCACAGAGACGGTTTCTCAGTACGATAACTGCGGATTGTTTCGCCAAATGGCCTAGAAATTGAAGTTTAAAAAGTAATGAACATTGATGGTCCGGAAACTATTTCGTTTATATAAACGAACCTTTTAAAAATTGATTTATGTAGGCGAGCGTGGGAACATAAAATTTGCCCATTTGTATTTCTCTGCGTATCTTTTCCATTCTCTTCTGTATTTAAGTTCTAGAAAATTTATCCCATAAATATAATGATCTTCTCGATAGAAAAAATATACAATAGATTAAAATTTCGGTTCTATTGTACCAAAACAATTACTAAAAGATACAAATGTTACGTACATGTACATATCGAACATCATTCAGAGTCATAGATTTATATATCTATCGATAATAAAATATTCAAATAATCAACACTTAGTTTGCAGAAATATCACCGAAGCAATTATGCTTATAAATCCAAACTCACGCTCCATTTTCCAAGATAACTTTCTCGACCCTTAGAGATCATACAATTGTGCAATATTAAAAAGCCGGAGAAAATAAGAACTCTGGAGCTTTAAGAGAAAGTTTCTGAAGAAACGTGGTGGCCCTCAGCGATATGTTTCTACGACGATTGTCATAAACAGCGCAGTTGTGCTAGCCTTGCCGATAACGGCAGTAGCTTGAGTCAACGGCTGCAACTGCACCAGTAGTAAATTTCAAAGAAAGTCAGTCGGCTGGATTATTATACATTTTTCCACTGTTGCTTGATTCGCCGGGCTGTGCACACAAACGAAAGGCTCACGATCCCGTCTGCTGGCCCTTTGAAACACGATATAAACAGGCTACAGCCTCTCTTATCCTCCTTCCACGTATTCAACCGACGTGCAGGAATCTCACGAAAAAGAAAAGGAATCATTTCCTTTGATCGCTAACGGCGTGGTCGTACGGATATTTGTCTGTCCGTAATTCCATTTTTTGCTAAGTAAGTCTCCAAGGACATATAGCTGGATATTCAAATATCGTGTGGATATTGTTTATTTTATTATATATTATCTATTATTTTAGAACATATTGATGGAACATATTGATATCACTGAGTGAACTTCCTAGGACATTAGCTTTATGATATACAATTATATTAAAGGATTTCTATTTCGGTTGATTCATTCAGAATAAATTAATTAATAACCAATTAGATTGGAAGATATAAACGTTTGAAAAATAAATGATACACCCACGCTTCCTAAGAAAGACATACTATTAATGCTTAATTGGATTGGCCAATCAAATTAAACGATTTCTGGTAAGATCTTTCATGTTGAGTATCCAGTTAGTTAGAAGTTCCGAGTTGAGTCATCAGTTTGATCAGCCATCTGAAACGTCGCGCAATGTAAATGGAGACAGTGGTGTCTGAAACTCTCAGTTTCAGGTCTCCACTGAAGAAGTATACTGCAACGTATACGAAACATCGGCTCAAAATGCAAATACCAAGTGCAAACGCAAAATCGCAATACGATTGTTTATCCCAAAAAGCCAATATCAGAATGCTATTACTTCCACTGCTATATTAGTCCAACTTCATTAAATTTGTATACATAACGAATGTTGCTAATGTTTTATAAATATTCAAGAGAATGACAAAAACACGTATTCGATCTGAAAATCAAATAAGAAGATAATTCCTATGCGGAATTGGTTGACATGCTAAATCTTAATAAATACGCTTCTATAAAAGATGAATGAGAAATGTGATATATCGTGATTTTTTATCACGATTTTTTTATCAAGATTAAAAAAGCAAACGTCGATTAACTTCGAGAAAAGATTAACTAGAATTTCCAACTGAATCCTTTCGATTCTAACGCCAAAATATCTAACAGAGTGTTTATTTCATTTTCCTGATATACTTCTAGTAGTTTAACCAAGTACATAAGTACTTAGCGTAGAGGAAACGCTCCGTGTTACGCCTATTACGATATCCAATAATTTCCTGTGATCTTATTTTCGCAACAAGGAACTCCAAATTGGTTTTCCACTTACGCTGGCTTCAATTTGTCAGTTCTCGTACACTATCCTCTTTCACCTTGTCGTCTTGCCTTCTCTCGCGTTTCTTTTCATCTTTTCAAGCGTTCGATTCCTTTTTGGTCCTTCGAGTTACTTTCCAATCTGTCCTCCTCCACCAATAGGATGGCCCAATCATATCGGCTATATTGCGTTTCTGCACCTTTGCAACCCTCGCGCCAATTTTCATTCCATGCTACTATCCTAACCAGAGGCCTCCTTCGTCTTCCATAAAAATCAAATTCAGCCGTGAATCCACTATCTAGTCAAAAATAAACTCGTTTCGTCGTTGTCTCCTAGCGATTGGGGCGGATATCGACGCACGATTCAATAATCGAGATCTACATGTATAACCTGTTCAACAGGGTTACGATCCTAAGGCGCATTGGAAACGCATTGGCAGCCATTTTACGGGCGTACAGAATCTTCTAGCGCTCGTTTGGATGGCTGCATTGAGACAGGTGAACTAGAGTGGAGAACAATAAGGTGTTTTTTATATGCTGTTAGCTCTGCTTTGAACGATTATTGTTTGTTTGAATTTCAACGAAAGCTTTTGACAGAGCGAAATTCAATATTGGTCATTCAAATGTAGAAGTAGGGAAGGAATATTTTGACAGAAATGAAAATTCTATGCTATGGAAGACTATCAGTTATAATTACCTTTAAATAACAAAGGATAGGTTCTTTGAACAAGTGATCAGGGGACGTCGTAGTAAATTTAATATTTAAGTCGATTAAGTTGGTGTAAATTCCTAAATCTAAAAATCTCCATAAAGTTGTTTTACTATGCTATTGTATTTAACTGTTTTCAAGATCGATACACGTTCTTATAGTCATATCTCAATTTTAGTATCGCAAAGACAGAAATAGTAGAGATTGTTTAAAATTTAATATAAAATTTTTAGGAAAAATACACGGTATAACTGATGAATTGTATCCATTTGGAGAGATTTTGATTGTACGATCAAAAAATATATATAATCAATGTTGTAAAATTTATGTTACAATTGTTAACATGAATTTCACTAATTTATATAACAATATCGGCTTTCCTGATTATTCTTCATCAAAATGGTGTAGCTTTAAAATTTTACTTTTCAATTTTTTCATGACGCCATGTAATGCAATTGTCGACACGACAAACTTCTCTCTCAGCCATGAAGCTTTTTCAACCATAACACGTGACTGAACCCTTGAAAACTGCTTCTTGGAACAACCTCGACATGTTTGGCTTTGATATCACCATAAATCGACCGACCTCTCGAAGATTTCTTCACTCATGTTACATTAATCTTAGCGTAACTATGTGCATTCTCTTAAAATCCGATTTAAAAACATAATTTTTTCATCTTTTAAAGACAAGGAGCACGAACAAATTTAAGTAATGTGATATTTGTTGTGACAAATGTTAGTCAGGAAGTTTCCCTTTTAAACGTAATGCACGCGACTGAGATTTCGTGAAGTCAAATCAGTCAACTAAATTACCACGTTGCTACAATTTACTAGTTCGAAGCTGGCGAAGTGTGTTAAGTTTAGTACTTCAACTCATTGCAGACAGGAGTTCTATTCTACGATGATCTACGGGAAGCAAATCCAATTAGAACTTCCGATATTTCTGGTTTTAGATTATCCCACCTGCGCTACAACTTTAAAAACAGATGTTAATTTTAATTTCTAAACGTGAACTTACGATATCCATTTATCTCGATAGTTTTGCATTAATAATTTTTATTTCCAATACATTTTTTAAGTGCCGAATAGAAGAACCAACAAGCACTAGAATCGAAAGACAATTAATTTTTCAAAGTGATTCTCTTTTACTGTGTGATGCACAGTTCCAAAATTTACGGAAAATTCAGAAAAAAATAGCACCTCCATACCCTACAAATCGTCACTCGTTAATCACGCGATGGCAAAAAAGTTTCATTTACTCCCTACGGTTTAGCTATCTCGTTACCGTTTAAAAGTGATTATGAGAGTGAATAATTCACAGCGTTATCATTTGCGAAGCAAAACAAAAAGTAGGGATGGAAAGAAAGGTTAACAGTGACCGTGCTCAATTTACACGAAACGAACAAACGGTTCGACCAGTTAATTTACATAGAGAACGGTGTGCATTTAGAATCCACGCGGACGTTCAATTGATTTTCCAGCTCGGTAGAACAAAATTAAATTTAGGCACTGGTTTACGTGGCATTTGTTTACGAGGATGGCGGGAATGTCCGACGAGATTATCAGTCGCTAGTATTCGTTTAGTGTTGTTGGAAACATGTGCAATATATTTGACGTTAGCTCCGTACTCGTGTCTCCTGTTTCGTTTACTTTATCGAGAATTCCACGTATCTTTCATATAAATTCTCATAAAGTTTGTATTTTCTGACACTAATATAAAACAATTGTTAACTTCGTAAAAATACCAGAATTCACACAGAAAGTTTTATAACTGGTGCACAACTTGGGTATAGGGTGATTTTACATGAAAGAAATCGAGTTTAGAAGCTTGTCTCGTACGTGCCAGCTTCACAACTGTCTACGGTACAGATGTAGATATCTGCGGAAGTTCAATCAACAATTAATTATTCTATATAATACAGAAAATGCATAATACAATATTTTCATTTGAAGCATCGTTTTCGGCAAAACTAAACTTGAAGATTTGTCGAGTAAACGTATCGGATGAATTCTTGAATAAATACGCGTGTCGTGTTGATTCCTGATTGAACATAGAGTTTAATGTTTGGTGTTTAAAAATTTTACTGATTCTTTCCTACTTTGTACTTTTAAATAGATCATAATGTAATTATTAACTACGGCGATGGAAGGAAAAGATACTATGAGAATTAGATTCTATCATAGAACGTTATGTCTTTTAAAAAAGAAAGATACCTCTGAGATATGTATTCTAAAAGAAAAAGTTCTTTCAATTTCACAATATATACTTCTCTCTTCGTCACCTTTCCATCTTTAAGCTATTCCATTATCTGAAACCTTATTAACGTCAACACCTTCGTTTACACTTCAAAAGAATAATGTGACCCACAATTATCTCGAACACGGTGAACGGCACGTTGGAAAGGCAGACAAACGTGTACGTAAGGAGACGGAGAAAGAAAGAGGAGAGAAGTGATAAGGAGGAAGATGGTTAGATCGAAGCAGAAGGATGGAGAAAAGGAAGACGAGAAGGGGAAAGTTAGATCACCAAAGTGTCTGGAAGTTTCAAAGTGTCGGCAACTTGAAGTACGGTATACTCTTTGACATTTACGAAAGACACCCTCTTAATCGTTGGCAAGACAACGGCGCACTTCGCTAGTTGGCTCATCTCCGATCATAAATCACGAATTAGGGCATGTTATGAGGACGTAAAGGAATATATGCAAGTACTCTCATGTAAGAAGGTTCGTAAGGAGATTTCCTTTGGTGTAAAGTTTATCAAGATACCTTCGAAAGTTACTAGTGTCGTTATTAAATAACGAAATTTGTCAATTCAAGTGCATAGTTCTTGTTAACTAGATAACAGCGACATTATATTCAAACTCTGTCCTTAGGTAGTGTACGTCGATAACAAAATTCCACTATAATAAACATTACAATTGAAGACAAACATGGCAAGCTTGTTCTTTCGATTTTATGCCAGGTATCTCTAGTATACAATAAACAATATTTTAGCACTGTTTAAGGGGATTAAAAATACAGATTTAATGCGAAAACGAACGAAAATAAAAAGTGTTCTGTTTATTTTCAGATTGTTGTTTTATTTTAGACATGTGTATAAAATTTGTTTACCATTTTTAAATTATTCTCCTATAAAATAGACAAAAATGTGACTTACGCGTAGATCGTGTTTTTTCCCTATAACCTTCTATTATTATTGATGGCGTAAAAAGGAGAATTTCAATATTTAGTTCGGTAATTCGTATTTATTCGATAGTTGCAGAAATAAAATAGATAAAGCTACATATTATAGAACCAGATTGCGGAGGCGTTGCATAAGGTTATTATAACAATTAAAAGCATTGAAAATTGTATGAGTACGACTGTTTATTTCATTTAATTAATTCTTTGCTGTGTTCGTTTATTCCCTCTGTCCCTAGTGTCTCTCGTTGCTAAAAGAAAGGAAGTTTCAAGTATGTACTCGGCCTGAAACGTGTAATCGTAAATCAAGATAAAGAGACGTGACCATGCAGCAAGAGATGCATACGAGAATGGCAGAGAGGTTCGTTTACGAGCCGATGCAATTACATACTGCCACGCTGGCGTGGTAAGCGGATTAGACGAACGAAATGTTTAATCGTCCGATGATCAAACGGAAAGATAATGACAATGGAAGCTGGAAGCTTCGCAGAAGTGGGATTTGGTCCCAATGCGAGTCACCCTCTGTGTTTTGCAGTGGGTGCATAATTAAATCTGGGCTCTATCGTACAGTCTGATTCTAGGAACTGGGTCGCCCTGTAACTCTCTTTTTTGATGTGAGCATAAAAGGGATAGCACGGTACAAATTTCTAAAATAAAACAAAGGATCCATTTATTTTCTTTGTGAAAACGTTTCAATAGAATATTCGAGCTTTGTTCGAATGGTTAACAATGTATGGCGGTTTTTGTGGTTTTCTATATGGTTTAGAAAGTTTTAAAAGTACTGGTGAGAATTGATTAGAAGACTATATTGTATGGTATGCAAAGCTACACATATATTTCACACTTCGTCAGCTTTCATGTTGATATTTTTATAACTGGAAAATAAGCAATACATATCGGAAGACTCGTTCAACATTATAAACTAGATTTGGGACAAATAATTTCTCATGTTTTTTTTTTAATTCTAATTACGTGATTCAGTGTAATAATATTGTAATACAGTGTAATAATATTATAGCTGAAGGTTTGAATTTTAGTTGAAAACAATCACTTCATCTATTTTATTTAGTTGGAAATAGTAAAGTAGTTGTATGTAATTTTAGTGCAAAACTGTATATAACTGGAAGGCAAGCGTAAATAAGGGGCCTCTCGTGTTATCTCCTCGAATACTCTGTTTTGATAAAAGTTTTAAAAATAATTGGGAACAAAATGACCTATACGATATTTTCACTGAAATACTTTAATTGGAAAACTTCGATATTTCATTTCAAGTCTCGTATACTACTCCAGCAGCAGCTACTGCAATTGCTTTCTCGTTTTATTACCGTTTTATTCTAGCAAATTTTTCGATTAACGAATTTTCTAAATTCCTCGGAGAACGTGGAATTCGTACACGAATTTAGATTGAATATTCTTTAGTTAATTTAACAGAATCATTAATATTCATATTGCGAACGTTTGTGCATTTATAAAAAATTTAAATGTACGTAAGGCTAGGAAATATGTACGAAATTATGTAATATATTAAATTGTATATATTAATGTACTAAAATATAAAAAATGTTGTATCATTAAAAATTTAACTAACGATACGAGTTACTAATAATATATAATATTAAAGTTAACGTGTAACGCGTAAACATGTTAACTATTCAAAGTTGAGTATTTGTTACAATATTTAGAGGGCATGATCTTTAAATTATGCTTTATTTCTTCATGTATGTCGTATTCATAAAAAAATTAATTTGCATAAACATTCATAATCTATTAAAATCAAATACACGTGGCTATTAAAATTTGTGTTACATTCGACGAAGAAAGTCAAAGCTTATTTTAAAAGAGACTAAAATCGTTCGAAGATATCTGGCACGGTCGATTACTTTCAGCAATTCATGAAAAGTAAATTCCTTCTTCCGTGTGAATTTTTCGTTCGAATCCCCCTTTGAACACTCATGAACTACGCTTTACTGAACATAATGGGGACGGGCGGTTGCGCTCGCTTTGGTTCAGTTTAATTAGCTTCCTAATTAATTGGAAGTTGAAGAACGACCAGAAAGTTCAGTAGAGGAACACTATCGGAGGAAATCTTCGGTTTACTCGATAGTTCTGCGTTCCTCCTCTTTGCTTTCATGTCGTTTCCTATTCATGTTGCAGCGGTTAAATTCGGTAAATCGATCGACCGTGAAACGCGACCATGAACGCGATACGACTGCCACGTTTCACAGTTTCCGAGATATCATTATGGCCTTATTTATCTTTGGTTACTCGACGGGTCACGATAACCATCCAGCTTACGTTTATGTCTAATAAATGATTTACGAAACGATATATCTATATACGACTCTTGAGATCGTAAGAGTGCTTTAAAATTTTCTTTTCCAACTTTACGAGGGTCTATATACTAGCTTTCATGTAGAAGCAATTTATATATTGACATACAATTTAAGAATTTTTACTCAGAAATTAAATTTTCATCTCTACTCTTCATTCGTACCTAACCGAGTACAGAGCTAGAAACATAATTACTGAGATGTTAGCGCAATACTATTCGTATATGTGACACGTTCGAGCAACTACTGTTTATCTGTATGATCGTGTTGAGTCTATCGGAAACAATCAGGCTACAGATCATTTTACAAATTCCTACTTTTAAAAATATAATTAAAAACGTAGAACTTCGATAAAAAATTGTTTTACCAATCGAGTATCATAGAAAGCTCTGGTATTTCAGATGTGTTATATATTTTTTTATATTATGTACACTCTCTGGAATGTTGCACTTTCAAATTTTCACTATAAATACATGAAAAAACCGTTCAGTCTATGAGTACCTATTAAAATTTATATTCCTCCCTTTAATTACCCTTTCAGCTTTCTATTATGCAAGTCCAAGCTGCCGCAGATTTTCCTCTTACTGCCTCTTAATTCGACAGAAGACATGCCTCCGAATACCTTTACAAACAGCAACACAACCAAACTAGGTGAAACATGACGTAGCTTAATTCCTCCTTGTCGATTAGACCCGAAGGATTTTCCGAGCTATCAGAAACAAGCTTTCTTCTAGGCTCGAAAAAAAGGTGCTGTTTCTCAAAAAGATTGATCACCGCTGGCGTTTGTTCGGAAGAACACGAGAGAACCGAAGGTACCAGCCGGTTTACGTTCACTCGAGGAGCGCGAAACCGCAAAAACGGAGCGTCGGCGTGCTTCACGGCAATATTGCAGCTGCACTTACGAGCAGCCGACGTTCATAGGCACCGAACCAACCCCTCAAGAAGACCAGGTTAGGAATTCCTTGCGATAACGTTGGACATAGAATAGAAAGAGGGGAAGGATCGAGGCAAGCAATGGTGGGGAACGATGCTAAGGGAACAAATGGATCTTACAAAGCCGCGTTACTTGCCACTGTAACCTACGTTGGATGGACTCTGAAGCGTTATCGTCGAGTGAGTTGCAAGTGCGCTGAAACTTCATTGCAATCATCCGGTGCACGAACACGCTTGGTAAACGGCAAACCCCTTCCTTTCTTACTTCCTTATACATACTTCCCTTGATCAAGCATCGAGGTCGGGAATTGATTACCCCGCGGTTCGTTCGTCGGGTAACTGATATCAGCTTAGCCAATGTGGATATTAACGCTGCAACGATCCTTGAATTTTTCTTCCACAATCTTGGTTTCATCTTAGGAAAAAAACGAAAAGCAATTTGTAATGTTTTAAAAGAATGTTTAATATAGCAATAAGGCTTTCGTCATTTTTTTACCTTGAGCGATAAAGTATATTATATTGGATTTAAATTTGGGTTTTTCAGCCTTGCACGGTAATAGTAAATTTATTAAGAAAGCTAGCCGAGTTCTATTATGCACACGAGTAATGCGGCACTTGCGAAATCTTGTTAATAACATTGGTTTAGTTGTAGGTAGAGAAGGATCCAGGTATAGTGAATAAATTAATGAATTTGTTGATTATGAGTTTGATAGTACCAGGATCAATTATATGACAATATATAAATATATACGTTGAAACTAATCATCCTTTCATTGCTAAAACATGTTAGGAAATACCTTTCAGTCTCTAAATCTCATTTATCACATCTCATGCTAATAGTGGGCTGCGCATGTTTGAAGATACTTCAGTGCTAATCGCCTTTTAAATGGTAAAACGTGTTACTGAATCCCTCCAACTTTCTAAAACGGCAATTCGCATATATTTGAAGATTTCTCACTGCTAATCACTTTTTTAACATTAAAATATATCACGAAATCCTTTTAAGACTCTACACTTAACTCGTAAAATCTCATATGAACAATATTCTTCGCACTTTTAAATATCCTTCGATGTTAAATCACCGCAAATCACCTAATCGTTTAAAAATGTACTGTAAAATTCCTGCGAGTTTTTAAATGTTAGATACAGACGTTAATCACGTTTGCAAAACTAGGGTAAATTATAAAATCCCTTCTAATTCCTAGATTTTACTCGTTGAATTTTATGCGAACGGTATTCTTCATGTATGTAGGTATATATGAAGATCCTTTAAAGCCACTCACCTTTCCAGCTCTTTTAAAATACAAGGTATACTCTCTAATATAATTCCTCCCAGTTCCTAATCCTATTTTTATTCTCGTATCATATTTTATTCTCATAGTGTCTAACATGAACAGCATCCCGTGCGTATTTAAACATATTTTAGTACTTATTACATTTTCAACGTTAAACTGTATTACAGAATTCCTTGAAGTTGCTAGATCTTCTATGGTAATGTTTTATGCGAACAGTAGTCTGCGCGCACGTACGATCTGGTCGTTACTACGGGATAAGATAAATCGGACTACATTCCTTGAAGATCCCTGCTGGTTGCAACGATGTAATAGTGTCAGTCTTCGATCACCAGCGATCACGTAACCGTTCGTAAGTAGGATATCGAAAATCCGTTACCTTACGTACGGTATGCAACGTTACATCTCGTCGATATCTTTTCCCTAGTGCTCGTTCTCGCGATTATGCGAGTTACAGTTGCAACTGCGTTTGTTTTTCTACTGGAACCAACCGATTTCAACTTTTACCATTAACCAACTATTTTCTATCGTGATGTCTTACGATTATTACCTTCCGATCCCTTTGGCTGCCTGCCATTTGTTACGTGCAGACCTACCACATCGAACCAGAGAAATATCTCGCCACTGACTTCCATTGTTCCCATTTCCACGCAGTCTCGTTGTATGTTTATTAGTTTAAAAGGAACTCAGAACAGTACATGTTTCTATTCTTATCATTATCGTTATCGTTCCTCGGATATTTCTTGTATTTTACGTATCTCATTCTTGTATTTGTATCGTGTATCCTATTTCTCTTTGAATAAAAAATAATGCTTGTTATTAGGTCATAGGAGTATGCTTGAATATAATGGCCGGGGCAAGAAATATTATTTTGGATTGATCGTTGGTTTGTTGGTTTAGTTACAAGAAGTATGTATTTAAGGATATTTTATCGCAAATCATTGTTACGACTGTAATTATTATATTCAACTAATTATTGAACTAATAATATTATCTCTTTACTAGTGTGTTCAAATCGTCACAGTAGGATTCAAAATACATATGCACCTAGAAAAGAAATATAATATATGTATGTATTAGGATTTTTATATTTTTATACTTTATATTGCAGAGATCGTAAACTTTTTGCAATTGTGATATATTATACATATATACAACGCAGTTGCACGTGTATGTATATATATTCGTGCGGTTTGCAAAGAACCTCGTCACACAACATATGCAAATATATGTTAACGACGTAGATGCGTAACAAGAATACAAATCAATACAGTGTACTGTACATTGCGATCACTTTTCCGCTTACGAGATTAAATCTGTTCAGAAATGAAACGGACAAATAGAAATGAAAGCTTGAAATTGAATACGGTGTGTTACGGAAATTCAGAAATTAATCTGAATTTCCAACAGAATTTTTGATGTATTTCACAAAAGTCTCTTGATTTTAAAGGCACTCTTTATAGAGTTCAGTGGACCATGAATCGTTAAAAATCCTACACTTCATATGTTATAACCTAAAACTTTTGTATTAATAAACTGTCGATAATATAACTATAGATTTATTTCATCCGTTTAATATTATAAGAAGTATTATACAAAGTATAAGAAGTATACTTTGGATGTTTCACATATTTTTTCATATTATGTGCATTTTTGCATATTAAAAATAAATGAAAATAAATCCAAAATAAATAAAACTAAAAATGCATAAAGATCTACAATCCGTTGATTAAATATATACGATATTTTAAAGGAACTATGCATATATTAAAGGATCTAACATCTTACTTGAGAAAGTAACACTTCATAATTATGTACCAACCTAATTATAATTACAGATTCGACATAACGAATTTCTTTCATTTATATAAAAAAATGTGGAATATATTTCAATCTTGTGAATGATTTTTCATCTGTCAGAAGCGTCAGACGCTTGTATCACAAATGCGTTTGCAACACCAATTCACCTGCATGATTGATTCGCGGCCCCTAAATGAACTGTTAATTGGGTAAATTGTTAACGTTCATAGGCAACGTGTGACCACTGTTTGATTACGAATCGGTTGTTCGATTAATACCGTGTCCAGTTTGGCGCTCGATTCGATAGAGTTAAACGCTCTAATAAAACATTCAAACGACCGATCGAAATTCCCGCGAAATGCATGAAGTATTTATTAAGCCTTCCTCCCCCCGAGAGAACTTCGCTATAAAATTCACTCGTGACGTGTGCATTTAACACCACAAAATTTCCTCAGTTTCAACTGCCGTTTAAGGAACATTTTCTCGAAAGATTTTATCATTTATACATGTGTAACATGTACTACACATTGATTTTTCCAAATTCTTCTGAAACTTAACAATATCTTTTATGTAACATATATATCGATTTTTTTTTATTCAATTCTGTAAGGTAACAAATATATCCTTTTTATCCAAAATTTTTCATTAAGCAATTCATTACAAAATAAAAGAAAAATTTATTCTAGAATGATATATATTAAATGGACACCAATCATGAAGGATTTACTAACTAGAAATAAGATTTTCGAGTGACCATGAATTAGGGCAGCGCCTGTAGTGACTATGACATTTGTTTCCACGATAATTTCGGTGCTAATCGACAGAAAAGGGCGGTGAAACGAAACAGATGTCCAGTAGAACGAACATTCGCCCTTCTTCATTCTAGATTCTCAATCAAGATGGTTGCAAGCCTATAATTTTTGCAGTCAGCCTGTTCGACCAGTCATGAAATTCCAAGTTCGTTGCCTTTTTTCCCTTAGGGCAAAGGATAAGTACTTATGTATTAAACGTATCATTGAAATTGTTTCACTTCTATCAATGAAAAGTAACTACAAAATTGCGAATCTAATGATTAAGATCTATTTAATGGTTGCAGTGGCCAGAGATTTCAGGAAACATTCAGGCAAACCTCGGTTATAACCGCCCACCTGTAGAGCCGATTTTGCAGCCAAGTTGCCAATTTCTTATATTCACTCCCTACCTTCGAGTTTGACAATCTTCATTCTACCATCGTAATATCACAGACCAATTTTTTTAGATAATTAGCGTATTTATATTTTCACATATTATTATAACGATGAACAAATAGAAATACAATTTTCAGATATATATTTTATTTTTTTACCTAGGACATTTATGGCCCAAAATTTCTTTGAAAATACCACGCTATATAAAGGCCTGGATCTAATGATTATAGAATACATATGAAATTATATAAACTGTACGAAAGCAGAAAAGAAAGCCAACAACGAAAATAAACTTCTTAAAGTTCTGAAGTTTATTAAAAAATTATTCATACTTTTATGACTATAATTTAAAAAGTGGAATCTTGACAGAAATCTATTTTATCTACTAGATATCATAGCAAATACTACACTCAGGATATTTTATATATCTTTACGTATTACGTACATTCGGTGCATTTTTCAACTTCTCATAAAATTTCTCATAAATGCACAAGGATCCACGATCTACAATCCGTATCATCCGTATCAGTAAAATCGCAACACTTTCGTTCGTCATGAAGACAATGTAAGACTGTTGTACGTTACTGTATTTCCACTTTGAGGAAATTTTTCTCAAAGGTGTCGGTCCCATGTAAACAGCATATCTTCGCCGCAGGTGGCATGGCCGCGTAATCCCGGTGCAACCGCGTCGAGGCGCGTTTATCACCTCGACACGGGATTTTCGCGGGGATTAATACGATTTCGCGGTAATTGGAAGCACGAGCGGGTGCCCGACGAAATTACACCATGGTTGTATGCTACTGTAGCAGCCGGGCTACAGGCTTAGCCGAACGCGTGAACCGAGAGTTTGCTATCACATATAAATAGTATCGGGCGCCACGTTAATTATCAGAAAGGATAAGCCACTGCGGAGAATGGAGTACGGCGCACAGCACGTAACAGCCGTTGTCTGCGACGAGAGATTAAAGGACCTCTCAGATAATGCGATAAAAGGAGAGATACCAAGTACAAGAGAATAGTTGAAGAAATTTTGGAATTTGCTTAGCCCTTCCGAAGCTTCACAACGTTTCAAATCTGAATCGAAAGAAAGAATATTTCTTTGAAATACCACTATGTGGAAATTATTAGAACTACGAAAGAATCACTTACACGTACACTTCAAGTTTACATATATATTCGATAGTGTTAAAGTATGGAAAGAATTTGCAGAGGTCTTAGAAAGAACTTTATTTTAATATTCACATAACTTTGCTCGTCACGTGGACTAGTCGCCGGAGGCCTAGGGTACGAGATTTCACACTACGTTTCTCTTTTTTGTCTCAACAGAGTCCTAGGCCATCATGCGACGCTCACATACATACCAGAGAGGGAATACATACTTGTGTGTGTTTTCACTCTACGTTCCCTCACTCTCATACGTACTATACAAATGTACTATATATTCAACAGATAGTATCGAAATTTTGGGTGAAATTCAGAAAATCATTTAGCCCTCTCGGGATTTACAAGATTATGGTGTAGACTGTGATACTTGACTTTGCAATACGATTTCGTTATCAAGCTTGCGTATATGTTTGATATTAAAATCATACTACCTTCATTTTGATAATACTTATAAGGGCTTCAGATATTTCTCGACCGTACCTAATTGTTGAAAAATATAAAGAAAAATATAAGAAATATACAATAAAGAAAGTATAATATGTTTTTATGTATCAACAATCTTAAAAATATGAGAAAAACTCTTAGGAGATACATGTGATAGTTTACAATTATACAGTTATACAATTACAAGTATACAATTTTAGAAGCACAGAAGTTAATAATAATAGAAACTAGTACTAATCATAATCCAAAGTTTCTAGAGTCCACATCAAACACAGAGTTTTATCGGAAGCACTATATAGGCCCCAAGACCTTCAAACTGCCATATCCGTGTTCAACATACGTTAAACATATTTACATACCGTCTACCCTTCTAATTATCCCGATATGAATAACACAATTACCATACACTTCCGACTAATCTTATCAACTCGTTAAATTTCACCACATCGCGTAGGAACTTCTAAAATTGCCGAAGATTCGATTTTGTGGAATACCACGGGATTCACCGAAACCACGGGATAGACGCGAAACTCGCGTAATAAATCCAACAGGGAAAGGAGATAGATGGAAAGACAGAAAGGAAAGCGACTGGAAGAGAAATCGAATCGCTTCCCAGGATTATTAGCCGTCGTTCAACGAACGATTGAACTTTAATGCAACCGGAAGGCGCAGAGGGAAAAGCAAATTAGTATCTGGTAGGTAGGTGGCGCGCATAGCAATAGTCGCCTTATCTAGGCAACAGAGAGCGTCGACAATCGACAAACGACCTCTACTTGTCGTCTCTTTTGCCTTTCGCTCTCTTGACGTCGGGCACACCGCGACGAGTAATTGCCAAGAGCTGAAACATCTGTCGAGACCTTCCTTTTCTTTCTTTATTCGCTTTCACAACCTCATTTCGCTCCAGCCACCTCTTTTGCATGTTACTCTTCGTTTTATCATCGAGCAACTCTTTCCTGTCTTTCTCTCTCGATGCCTCTTCGGCATGGATAAAGTCCTCGAAAATCGCTATCACTGCACCCCGAGTGTTCGACTTCCGGCGATATTGCCAGGAAGATCTTAACGTCGTTGCAGACCGTTTTTTCATGGTAATGTCGTTATTGCTTCTTATCTTTGTACCAACGCCACCGTGTCCGCGCTTCGTAAAAAATTAACGGTAGAACAAGTGGATGATATTTGAAAGATAATAAAGGATTTATGTTAACTTTATGGCATAGGTTGTGATTCTTCAATAGAAACACTTTTTAAGAAAGAAGTATTTTAATTTTAGATCGATGTAACGTGAACATTTTTGTTCAAAGGTCGACGATCCATTTACGTTTAATCTTTCTGAATGTCTGATACGACTGGATGCTTTCGCGATCAATTGTGCGTTACAAATCTGAAGATGAATAGGAGATTGTACGCTATACAAATGATACTGTATCGACGAAGCTTAATTTCAAAGATTACTTCGAATACTTTGATAAAAGTGCAACACTTGATTTCAGCAGAAGAGAACAGGTAGTTCTTACGAAACTGAGAATTAGCCACGCCAACCTAACACACATGCACACATACTACCCACAATTAACCAAAAAAGTGGAGCTACTGCAATTATATCTTTTCAATGGGCCATCCATTAAGCTACAGAAATGTCTTTCACAAAAGAAGCAAATTTTATCTCTCACCCAAGTCTCATTTAGTTCTGAAATTACTGTAATCGCTATAATTCTACAAATTATATCTTCTTAAAATGTTACTGCTGCATTATTATATTGTTAAGTTACTGTGCTCCATAATAGTCAGAAGATTCACGTGACCTTGAATAAATAAATCCAAAGCTCCATCTCATTTTTCCAGATAATGACGGCAAAGGTGTCCTTATTCAACAGATTTGCCAGTGATTATCGATAAAGTTAGGCCGCATTAAAAGTCACATTTAGCCGGAGCATTACGCGATACGTAGATCCGAACGGACGGCTATAATCGTCGTCCCTTTGACGTTCCTGGGGTAGCGAGTAACCTGGGCGTGATAAATAACGGCCAATCCACCTAGAGATCACGATACTGCTCGAAAACGTCACCGACACATGAAAGCGACCCCATCGAAATCCAGGGTGAAAACTCTTGGCCGAGTGCGTCGCATGCTCGCCTTTATTTATGACAGATTTACAAAATTGGAAAAACTCTTCGCCCCGCGGCTCCACCCCTGGCTTTGCTCCCCTTTTCCTGTGGCAGACCGATCGACCTTCGATTCCTTTCTCGACCCCACGAAATTTAAATTTATGTCCCGCCGATCTCTCGAGGGACGTTTTTATTGCTCACGTCCGTTCCAACACTGTCAAATTCCAGCAAATTAAGACACAACGTAGAAATCTGTTGGCACAGGCGGGACAAACAAATTCCACGCTGCGTGAAACATTACCATTGTTCGATCTCTTCAGTATACACGGAATTTCGGAGATCATGCGCCTTGGCCTATTTGACTAGCATCATGTTTTGGTCACAAAAATTGTAGAGTGATTTAAAATAGATTAAGGTAAATTTTAATGTTCGAATAACGAAGACTGGATAAATTCTGATAGACGGACCTATTTCATTCAAGTTTAACGCTTTCTATGATACGTTTATGTGTTAATATTCTACCAATTTATGTAAATATACCGTTTTATTTTTTGAATGTATTTTACCCTCATATGAGGATAAAAAGAATAGGTTGGGTAGATATATGTGCTATTCAAGGACAGAGTTGGATGCTTCTTGAATAAGTATCTATTGGATTACATTTTGCTTTGAGTAATGTTTTATCAAATATAACGAATAATATGAGACGTTTGAAGAAAAATATAATGGAATTTTCATTACTAATTCCAATCAGAAGAAACAAGTGAATGACGTGATAATATAATAGGTTACTCTAAGCTTATGCATAAAAATTCAATCCTGGATTTGTCACAAAAATATTCTGTCATATCACGTACATAAAATTAAATACAATAAAAGGAAACGGAAATGAGACAAAATGGCTCAAAATTTAACTTCAACAAACATTTACTATTCTATTAAATTGTAGTGGAATAAACTGTTATAAATGAGACAGACGATATAATGGACAATTATATTTAAGAAACTAAACATGAAATATTCACACACACGCATATTTATAAATAATTTTGTGACATGTAATGGACACTACGTATGTATAATTCTCAAATAACCACGAAACACGTTCGTTTAAACTGCTCCAACTGTATCGATTTCCATTCTAATCTCCAAACTCAAGAAACCGGGGAAACCACGTTGAGAAGCTACAAAATTCACAAAAGATTTCCTTCGATCTTCTCGCAACTGGCTTTTCTATTACCCTCGTATTCACACTTTTATAACCAGTGATCGTTCAATGCACGATCAAAGATACTAGTCTACGTAACACAGCAGGTGCGAATGTAAAACGAAAAGTACCGGAGCACAGAGTTGATAGAGTAGTCAGGGTTATCGAGAATCGAACATACGAGAGGATTTTTCCTTCTTTGGACGCTGGCAATGGGAACAACCATTGCCATCAGCCAGCTACCATTGCTATAGAGCACAGTCCATTGTAAGGACTTTCCATTTCCTATTTCTCTGTCTGGATTTCTCGCGGTACAACTCGAGAGATTAGCGGCTTCGTCCACTACGACGAAGTCGGCGTGGCTTACGAGAACGAAAAGAACGAGGAAACCAGCACGTTTCTCCACCTTTACCCTCGGGAAATTACCAGGAACCCCGCGCTACCCGAGTCAACCAACCCTCGACGGTCCCTCGCACATCGGTTTTTCTCTGTGTTCGCTTTCCTCAACGGCCTGTCCTCTTAGCTTCTACTTTTCTATTCTCTACCTTCTTCGTCTTCTAGGTATTTTATTTTTTTCTTTTTTTTAATAACGGAGGAGGACCGGAAAGTTCTTGCTAAATCAAAAACAATTTATACGTATCTATATGTACACCATATATATTAGGTTGTTGCTTAATGAACGTTGTTTTGAGATGAGTAGTATCAATAAATGCACAATTTATGTTAAAATAAAAATTCTTATTCATACATCAATAAATATAATTTTTATTAAAATGCCGGCTTTTAATTAAAGCAATAACCTTCTGAATAGATATGCCCCCCTTTTCGTAATTATGGTACCTTATCGAAGAATAAATGTAATCTCTAAAAAACAATATCATTAAGTATGATTTATCCTTAGCACAGTCTAGGTATGAAAGATGTCTGAACTTTTAGATCGCACTTTGTACTCTCTTCTAACTTCTACCATTCTGCCACATCTTAACAAACTACTATTCGAACGTGATACAGGCAGCCGAATTCCTGGGTTTCCGTTGTGCTTCATTCCGCGTGGCTAATTTTACCCTCGCGACCTTCCGGCCGATTTGCTGCGAATGGAAATCGAGCTGCTAGCAACAATTCGCCCGAACGGAATAACCATAGCTTCGGCTACGTCCAGTCGAATGGCGGACGTTCCAAAATTGCCTGTCGCGAATACATTTTACCCGCAGTTCCCTGGTCCAGACTCTGGAACGCTTTCTCGAAAGAAACACGGGGGCGAAACCGATAACCGTTGATCGAAATGGAAACTTGATTCAACGGGTTTGGATTGGATGTGTTGGAAGCCCTGCTATGGGTCAGATTTGACCTGAAAAGCTGCTGCTTACGAGATAGCGTAGATCACACGAGCTTTATGAACTGCAGGGGCGAAGAGAAAAACGATCATTGTCAGGAAATGTAAAATTCTATAGTATTTGGAGAATACTTACGGAACTTCTTTTTGCTGAATGTACGATGTAAAATTTAACATTATTTACTTTTCTATTGATTTCTAAATTATTTTAAGAGCACTAATGAAAATATAAGTATTATAAATATAACTTCACGTATTATTATTTATTTATTTATTTAATTATTTTACTGGGTATTTTATTTCAAATATGTTACATATTCTCGTATATTACATACATTCTGTAGTTTTCGCATTCAAATCCGAAATACATAAATATCTACGGGTTACCCGTTATAGTATTTAACACGTAAAATATCTGTATTTAAATCCCATTCTATAAAGACATAGATTAACCTAGACGTTCGCAAACCTGCTAATGAAATTACAGAAGTCAGCAGATACGACCCAAGCGTTACATTCATCTCGGCAAACTGTATCGAACAGGTGTGCATGATGTAACGCGTGTACACGTGACACAAAAGACAACGCTCTGATGGGTTGCATCAAGGGAGGAGAGCTAACGTAGCACATGCGGGTAGAGACGTCTTCATATTCTACGAGGAACGTAATACGGCGAAAAGGCATTCTTCGCAGGTTCCCGGAAGGAAACGCGGATTCTCCAAGGGAAGACTACCTAATCCATGCCATTTGCAGACGGCTCTTCGGCCACCTTTCTCTCTTCCGTGCCACGTACGCGTCTATCTCTTGCCTTTCCTCTCTTCTTCCTCAGAGACACACCGCTTCTCCCAAACGCCAACCGTTGCATCACTTTATCCTCCCGCATTTCGTCTCTTCTTTTAGAATCAACCAACCCTCTCGAGCCATCGCATCGGTGCAGTTATCGTACGGTTGTCCGTTCTGCGAAATAAGTACGTGTCGTGCGGGAAACAGGGAGCAATTTCGGTGGGCTTAAGCAGTCAGACAACGTCTGCAATTTCATCGTAGATTCGTAAGCGTTCGTTGGAAGAGAAATGAACCACCGATACCTGGGAAACCGTTTTCAAATCGCGCGAAAGATTACCCGCGATGCCAGCTTATCTTGATCGCGAGATTGCTGGTTTTCTGTAAGGAAGTGTTTAATGTAGCGAGCCAATCGCTAATTTAATCCCTGTAAAATGTGATTTTTTTTTCTTATTTAGAGATAGAAGAGAGCTGGTCTAATCGGATTGGATCAACAATCGTCGTGGGACGATTCGCTTTGTTATCGGGTCATGAGAGTTTATTGCTATTTGGGGATCTTTTGATAGTCTGTAAGAGGGAGGATGTTGTTTTGTTGGTATTGTTATTTAAAACTTGGCACAAGAAGATGTAACAACCAGCATGGGATATACTTAATAAAGCAGGACGCTTTAATACTATTCGATTATTGCAATGAATTTGTAAACAATTTGTCAGTATAGCTGAGAAGATACTTTACAAGACAGCCTAAACTTGTATTTGAACACAGAACAATCTCGAATGCAATCTCCATGCAGATAAAGCTAAGAATGCTGATTAAACAGATCGTCAATGAGCCGAAACGAATTACCTTGATAAGATTAGTTGCTATGGTCAATAAAGCCGGTAATTAAACAGAATATGTTAACGACGGACGGAATAGAAAATGTAATGACTTGAAAATGTAATCGGAAAGCAGGTCACGCTTCGTGGCAGATATAGTTAACCCAGTTTCGTTTGTGTGGAAAATGAGATTTCTAACTGACAGAGCTTTCCTGCAAGGGAAAGGGCAGCGCAAGGTTTACAGGTTATTATAAAGTAGATTACATGATGTGATAGCGAGCATTTCTAATGATTCCACAGTTATTATCTGTGAATTTTTTATAAACACGGTATATACTTATCTGAACTTATTTCGATATTTGCGTATTTCATTTTTTTACTATTATTATTACTCATATTAGTGATTTTTCTTTATGTTTGATAATATTTCTAAATTGATATCTATGGCGTGGTGGAATATTAAAGCAGAAAATATCAATATTAAAAATTAGTAGAATTATTTATACATATACGTTTATGGTTAATTGTCATCGTATGCTTTTAGTCTTCACTTTCAATTTAATTTCAATTAATCTATTATTATATTAAATATCCAGACTAATACTACAGACAACAATGGTAATTGTCTGTATTTGTGATAGATTTTTGTCTGAAAAGTTTTCCAAGATAACATCTCATTTCAGCTCTTGAATTCCGCGGAGTTCATGTAAATCCTCATGAACTGAGTAATATAATGAACTGACTCTGAAGATTGCAAAAAATTTTTCCCATGCGTACAGATGAGGATCACATAGTACATTTATACCATTAATGTACGATAATGGTCTAAATAATGTTCGTTTATTATGACATAGCGTGTATTACTGTTATGGACATTTCCTAATTCATTCTAATTTTAGACACAAGATTACCATCAGAACACGAATTTATCACGTCTTGAATGCTGTGATAGGTGGTAGTTAACCTGCTTCACTGACCTAACCCACCAACAGCTTATGTTTCTGGTTAGTTCAGTGATTTACGGAATAACCCGAATATCCAGTTCCGTAATGCCAACAATTATACAGTATCGTTATATCACGGAGAAGATTGCAGTATTTTAGCAATCAAACCGGTTGTGGAACACGTAACGCGTTTCTCCTACTACGCTTAATCCTATAACAAGCAACTTTGATCCCCTAGTTGCCAGAAGGATAATTAATTGAACTTCTTATAGCAATGCTTTACAATATCGTGTTTATTTATAATAATACGAATCATACAGATAAACAAACTAGAAACTTGAGAAAATATTGAAATTTCGTACAAATTAATGATACATTGTACGTAGGATAGGTGTTTAGAAATGTAAAGCTAGGAAAAGATTATTCACAAATAATGCATATTCTATAATTAGTTGTTACCGGTGAATAATAAATAAATGGGGAATTTATTTGTCACCTGTTATTCATTATTTGACATTTTGAAATATTTTACTAGAACCTATCAGAAAACGTAAAATTGATCTCCTTAGAGAAACGAATGAGCGAATAAGGAATTGGAATCAAATGAGGAAAGAACGAATGAACGAATAAATGAAAAAAGAATTGAAATCGGACAATGAATGAAACTTTCTTTTACTCGTTCGTTTGCTCAATTATGATTTACGAGTAGATCGAGAAATAGAGAAAGAAGACTACGTTAAAGCATACATGAATGTGTTGAAGTCAAAACGTGATCACGATACCTTCATTATACGTGTACCCATGTATGCCATTCTTATCTTCGCGTAACGCGTAATGTAATTTCCTTCTCGTTATAAATATCTTGATAATAGAAACAAGAATTATTTCATATATTATTATCATTTGTTTTCTTCTATTCGTATAAATTAATACATAAATATTCCAAAACTGATATCAAACAAAATGTAATATAATATATTATTTAAATAATCGTTATATATAATTTAAACAGTATTTCTCAAACATTTTATTAAAATAATATCTAAATCTACTTCTAATATCCTACTCAAATAATCGATTTCTGATCCTAAATACAAAAGACCCAATAAATTACGGTCTTAAGGAACCGAACTGCGCGCAAAGCATTCTCTCCAAGAAGATATTCAGGTTCTAGTTAAACGAAGGAAGGTTTAAACAATAGCTGACATGATAGCTCGTTACTCTACCGCAGTGTTGTCTATAGGTAGCCTCTGTGATACCACGTGAAAGAGGAGGTGGATGTAACTAGGTTGCCGCAGAGTGACGTCACAATTGCTCTAACCCACTTTTGACGCGGGTCATAGTTCGCTTGTTCCTGTATTCCGCAAACATTGCTAGAAAATTACTGATGATCGAGACGTTCCACCGCCACTTATTTTTCACTCTAAACTCGCGAAATTAAAGGGCAACGCGCTGGATGCAAATTTACCTATCCTCTACAATCTCTCGATCTAATCTTCCAACAAACTCGTCTACATGCTTCGTACTACTTACACTGAACTTTCAATTCTAGGTCATGTTATTCGCATGCCTCTTGTTCAAGATCTCATTAGCGAGTTCCTTCAGATGAATTTAAAAGCACTATTTTCCTCGGAGAAAGGCAGACGTTCTTATAAAGCTTTTATGGAGTTTTGGCTACCATATAAACTGGTATCATCGCATCTTGCCCGAAATATCATCGTGAAAGAAGATCGTACAGAATCAGCGAAAATCCTAATCGACTGACTCGAACTGTGAAGTCATTCTCAAATATATCCAAGTTTTTGAAACATATCAGCGTTTTTCGTTTAATTTAACATAACACGTATTCTCACCTGTAATTACTGTTACGTAAATAATGTAGCTTCCAATGGTTCAGATGGACTGATGCAAACAAGAAAATGTAAGTAAATAAATAACAACAGATTTTGGGAAATGAAAATCTAATGTTTAGAAGGACACAATTTTACTTGACTGATAGATTTTGATATTCTTCAAGAGCTATTTCTTTTCAATCTATATTTGTGAAGAACATCCCTCCCTTTATTAGTCTTTGGTAAAAAAAAAGTTTTTTAAAGATCAGAATAATATGATTGGAAAATGTGCTAAATTCTTGATGAACAGGTAGACTTATTGATTAAGTTGACTTATTGGATGTCTGCAACGTTCTTTACTTGTTTCCTTATTGGAAATGGTCTAATGTTTTCATTGGAAACGATACCTTTTTTCTTCACCGATTCTGAATATTTCACTTTAATTATGCAATGTATAGAAATGTTTCGTAAATAATCTTGTAAAATAATTTTTCAAAAATTCCTGACACACAGTATCCTTCCGATTCTCTCTTCAATTTATGATAAATAATATCCTTCCAGTTCCATCAGATGTATAATATACAGACTATGACAGAATATACAAACAGTTACGGATACTGCAAATTATTCGAACAATCTAATACATTGTAATTATTATAATCATAATTACGTATATTATAATCCAAATTAAACAATGTATTTATTACGTTGCAACGTGATATGATTTTATATTATAATGTAGTTACTAATAACCATAAACTGGATGTAACTTTAAATAAATAAGTAATCGAGTAACTAAATAAATAAAATTTTACGAATTAAGGATCGAGGATAAGGTATCAAAAATCGGATTCCGTGATATGTCGTTTATGGAAGAAGAACATGGTCGATTCTTCACGGGCATTTCCCTGGGAAATGCAGAAGCTATGTCATTCCCGAACGATACAACAAAATACAGTAAAACAGCTGCATAGCACGAGCAACGGGATTGTTTAATCGCGTGCCAACTGTATCGTAACGGTCTTACTCGAAATTTTTGTACTTGCTGACTTGGTTCATAGATCGCTGTCACGGTATTAAAGTTGTGCGACGAAAACGGCCAGTTAAACGCGCCCCAAAAGATTCACATTAAAGTTAAGAAATCAAATCTACGAGGACGGGAACTCGACTAGGGTTGATTAGTCGCAGGAATCGCAATTTCACACGCGATGTACTGACCTATATACTCGAAGTAAGCCAATACAACACGCTTCCTCGAAGTACGTACTACGGTATATACTTCGATCATTCCTTCGTCAAAGGTTCTTCGATCGTTGTGAGACTAGAAAGAACACAATAGTAATCGTATCCTCTCCTTTTAAATGTATTGTTGTTTTATCGTGTCGTTTATGCAGTAGGCTTTAGCGGTAGTCTGACGAAGTACTATGTACTTCGTTCATTTCATTATACGATGGACAAATGTAAATAATAGAAAAATTCTTTCGTTTTGTCAAAGAATTCTATTACATCTTTTCCTCAAGTTGCTTTTACAATCTTGGAATTTTTATATGCTGCCTTCCAAAGGGTAAAATATGCAGGTAGTTTCGACATCAAATAAGACTATGGTTGAGTAAATAGAGTATTATTCCCAAACATGCAATACAATATAATACGAAGTAAAACTAATACTACGATATAGTACGATGTGAGACAATCCAATCTAAATTCAAAAACAAATATTCAGCAACTCGCAGACAATTATCCTTCGCTTGATATATCCTAGCATTTTCACATTCTCTCTTCCTCTGCTTTGTCAAACAAATTTTACCACAAAATTAAAGCTGCAGATTTCATCTTAATCTAGTAAAGCCTTCTTAACTTGGATAGCGCATTATGACTAACATCTGAAGATTAATTATCAGAAGAATACTTTCCTCATTCCTTTAAATTAAATGATATGTAATGATTTAATGTATATTATACAATAAATATACAAAATATATTATAGAATAAAAATGTACGTTTTTGTACATTTCATCCAATGCAGTAGCATTTATATAAAAAGTTTGTTTGCATTTTGCCTAATTAAAAAGTTCACTTAAAAATATCAACTATAGATCTTCAACTATAGAACAATAAAATTTATATATATATACGACGAATTATAAATTATTTTACAATTATAAAATAAATGAATTATAAAATTATAAAACTACTATTCTGTTCTGACAGAGAATATTAGAAAATATAACGTTGATGTATTCATATATTACATAGTAAATCTTTTATGTGCAAATTATCTGATTTTGGCAAGGTTATCATTAGAACAGGAATCGGCTTATATTAGCTGAAAGCTGGAAGCTGGAAGCTCGATATTGGAGAAGCCTCGTACCCGCTGCGGAACGATGCAGCGCAACTGCAATATTCGACTACGTATGCATGTTACAGACACCGGCCACGTTCAATCGAGATTACCGTGCTGATTCAATCGCATAATGTGCATCGTGTTGCGCCGTTGCTGCGGTTGGTCCTCAAAAGCGTCGGCTTATCAAGTCAATCGTCGAGCCATCGATTCCCTCGCTGATTTCTATGCTATGCACATGCACGACCATATGTTTTCATATGTATTATTGCCATTCATAAATGATGGGAAAAATAATGGAAGACAGAGGAGAGAATATTGAAATACTCATACAACTTCAGTTTTTGCCTGCAATGCAATGCAACATCAACGCGTAACGTTTTAATAGAATTTGCGCTATAATAAAAATATTGTTATATTGGTCATAGAAAATTGTAAAACTTTTTCCTCTTCCATTCTTCTCTAATACGTAACATTTACAAAAAAAAAAAGTTTACAACTAATAGCGTGAACACCCTGTAGAGACAGAGGATTAATCGTTGTAACTGCTTCACAAACGCAGATTCGATTTCCATATTTTGCCAGTTAAAACTGTTTCATAGACGTAGATTCAATTTCTTCATTTTATTATATTATATTTCTCACAATATACGTAGAAATATCCTCGAGATAAAATCGAGAGGAATTGCAAAAGGAAGATCGAGAGATTTGTCGGTAAGGATTATGGAAAATTTATAAAGTTGAGGCGATACTAAATACCCTTATTAAGCCGTGTCGCTTTGTGTTTCACCCTCTAACCACGAGATCCTTCAACCCTGTATACTTGGAGCAATACAGCTTTCCTTTCATGGTAATCTCCGCATGGCGTTTCACCCTTTCAGCATAGCCTCCTTTCGAACATCAGTAAACTGCAGATAAAGCGCAGCCAATTCTGCCCCTTCTACTTCCCTTGCTATTTCGCCACCTTCCCGCCACTCAATCTCGGCTTTACGGGCCAAAGTTAAGATTCCGAAGCCATAGCTGTCTACGGTTAATCCAGCAGGGAATCTACCAAGATTCACCCCTCGCCAGCTGAAATGTAAGGTCTATCCAAGTAAATATTCAATGCGTGACGATATATGAAAAGTACACGTGGTGTCCTCATTTTAAGCTATTAATGCACGAGTTTCGAAAAGTGAGGCAGGTAGAAATAGACATCGTTAAGAGGATGGATAAGCTCGGAGAGAAGAGGCAAATAGAAAGTTGTTAGTTGAATAATGTCACTTATGTTTCCTTTTCTCTCTATTTTTTTAATAGTGTGTGATACATTTGTTAAAATACACGTAAAACAAAGTAACGAAATTTATGAAGTCTTGAAAATTTTGAAAAGGGATTATTATAAGAACGATTATGTTATATAAAAATGGATAAAGGTGAGGATAAATGGATAAAATGCTGGATAAAAAGAAACGAAAAGGAAAGTTTTATGGAGTTTCATAAGTTTGCCTTTAACGAAGTTTTATATGAAATGTTATGATTATACTAAAAAAATTCATACTCCTACATATAATAATTTCAATACGTTCATCTGCGTTTCAAAATATTATCAAAAAAATGGCTGAAAAATTTAAGGGACTAATAATTCTTTTCTAAGAAATAATTTCTATCGTTCTGTACATAATTAGTAATTATCCATCATGGCTAATACCTTATTGGTAGCAACCATCAGTTATCTAGCAAAGTCCGCTGATATAAATTACGATAAACTTAGCTTGCTGCTCAGTCATCTTGCAGTAATATCTATGGATAGCATAGCTAAATTAAATTTCACGCACGCTAGAGTAGTCAAAGGGAATGGTTTCGTAAGATACGTCAAGCGAATAACACAGCTTCTTAATTGGTTACACACTTTTTTAACGAGTGCAACAGAATATAATAAATATAATAAAACTCGAATACTTTATGTAATATTTCCATTCAAATATTCTATTATACGAATAATTGATAAAATATTTATAAAATTTTAAAGGAAGAAATCTGAATATTTATTTCATAATCGCATAATTGTTCAATGTAATTATAAATGTTGAAACACCAACCAAACAAAGAGCATAGTAATTATCTCGAATTGCAAGGTACCATATTAATTAAAATTTCGATTATGACACTTTTTTCGAAGTCACGTAAACTGTTCTCATTTTCTCGATCATAAAATGTATTTTCACATTGTTTGTTGTAAATATCCCGTGCTATTTCCATCGTAATTGCTCCTCTTTGTTACGGTTATGTCTTTACGTAATGCTTGTGCTTATTAAATGTTACGGTTATTGTTACGAGCATAGAGCTAAGAGAAAATTAAGGAGGTTAGCAGGTTCGGAATTCAAGCTGAATTAGGAACTAACTAATCATAACATAATATACTAATTTTCAACCTATTACAATAATAAACCCACACTGTAGTTTGATTTTGTATTAAACATTTAAAATCAATCTAAAGTCCTATTTTAATCTTCAAAAATATTAAATAAGCAATCAAAATTTCCATTTGATAATAAGTTTGATTAATTAAGTAACAGCTTATAAACAAGACCAATCTAACTGCAGATTACTAAAATATATTATCTTCAAAACGGACTAACGAGTCGGTAAAATGAATAGCCCGTTGCTGAAGCAGTAACATTCGTCAACATAATTTTCTCGCAGACTAAGTTAGGTTACTTTACGACGAGGAGTCTCGACTGACCTTAAACGAGGTGGAACGAACCACTTCTCAAAACTTAGTCGCGGTAGCCAATAAACCCAATGTGATTAGACAATGAGAACAATATCAAACCGGCAAACGGAGCCACCAACTTAATTACTTGAAAATGTAATCGGAAAACAGGTTTCCGTGGTTCGTAACAGCTCTCTCTCTCTCTCCCTTTCTCTCTGTCTCTCATTCTTGTCTACCTAGTTACCTTTATGTGGAAAATGAAATTCCTCGCTTATATCGCTGGATCTCGAACTAAGGACCAGAACAAGGGCTCGCTGATTATTTCAGAGCACGATGTGCAACACTAGATTACAAGTACTTGCTGTAACTTAATTAGCGCAGCATTTTCCTCGGATCCGTATGAAAATTACGTTCTACATGCGCTGAGAGGCATTATCTTTTTGGATAATTTATTCTTAATTTATGCGAAGTTATAGAAAAATTTTGGATGGAAGAGGATGTCTGTTGAGTAGAATGATCCTCTACTCGTTACTCTACTACAGATGTTCATACAGTATGTACGTTAAAAGCTTAATAGGGACTAATGTACTCTGCAATTCAGAAATTATTATTTCTGCTGGAAAAGAAACCGAACGTTTAGAAAAAATTTGTCGTACACCTCAGAAATGTTTGCCTTTACGAACGGAAATCATTTATCTCTAATCTCATCATGAATATAGTTCGTCACGATGATAAGAGAAAGGAGCAAAATCTTTAATGTATGTAACATTTTTCATTTCGAATGACATACCAAACATCCAAATCACTGCTCTGCACTACACACTGCACATTATCTTCATTGGAAAATTAATTGAAACGACAAAATTATACTAACAGACTGTGATACGTGACGTTTCTGTAAACGGATTAAAAGGATTACAGTCAAAATTTTGAACATATTAATGCACAATACAAACAGCGTCGGACAACTGGAAAAGACAACCGGTAACAAAGTTACACATAGCCTGTCAATTTGTCAGTATGAAACATCGTACACGTGGCTGCGCGTATGGACTGCCATTGTGTAGTAATATAGTCTCTGGAACAGGCCTTAATGCCAAATATCCCCTACGAAATTGTACAGGATTATGCTCGATAGCGTGAGAGCGAGAGAGAGAGAGAAAGATAGAGAGACAGAAAGGACACAGCACCAGTTGCAAACGTTCCCTGGCCACGTTGCTGCTGCAAAGCTATTAACCTCGGACTGGCCTCTCGAAGAGACAGGACTAACGGCACCACCAACTCTCCATTGTCCAATTCCGACGCGATCTATTGCTTGGCCCTCAATTATGGAACCTACCTCCCCTTCGTTCTTGTTATTTCCGGTATTTCGTATCTCCTTTCAATAACATCACTGAGCACCTCTTCAGAGTTCTCGGATATGTTGAATAATTGTTTCATCGTACTCGTGCCAGACAAATCTGAATTTGTTATTCATGGAGGAACTTTTTAATCGTAGATGATTTGATCACATCTGTGTTTGCTTTGACGCTAATACGTTCTCTGAATTATTTTAGACTCACTGATGTTTTCTTGATAATGATTCCTCATCTTAAAGATCATCTTAAAGACCTCTTCAAACATTTGGGCTAAGTTGAATGATTGTTTCACCGTATTCGTTTCAAACAAGCATTTTTGAATATTTTTTATTTGTGGCATAGTAAGCGATCACATGATTGGTTTAACTTTGTATCTTTAATCTACATTGCGTTCTCTAACGCTTCTCAATCGCTGAATTTTCGTTTTTTTTTAGTTTCTTTTATACCACTTCCATGCAATCAAGTTTCTACTATTTATATGAGTATGCCAATAAGTCTATAACTATATGATATAACTATGATACTAACAAGTATATTATATACTTTCTTTATTTTTCTCTATCCTTACAATACTTATTAATATACTTCCATTAATTACAACGTAAATGCACTTTAACGTAAAGTCATTTCGATAAATCTGTTATGTTGAACAATCTGTGTATTGTTATACACTCTATATTGAAAATATGCAGCGAATGGTCGATATACGTCAAGAGATTGCCACAGATAACATATGGTGGTTATTCAGCTAGTATCGAGGAGATGTTGGTCAAACAGTTGCAAACATCACGCATGCGTTATTGCTGTGGTTATTAACCTCGACAGATACTCCAAGAGACGCGTCAGAAACCGTGTCCATAGTCCAATTTCATCGCGATCTATCGTCTGATCCTCGATTGTGCCTACGTCACTGTTCTACACCATATCCGGCATACTGTATTGTCCACGTTTATTGTGCTCCAACCGTGCATCACACAAATGATCCTATATCATCTCCAATTACACACTCTTCCTTTAATCACATGTGATTTCGCTTCTCTCAATAGGCATCACAGACATTTAAATTAAATTTTCTATCAGAATTTATAAACAAATTTCGAGTTTCTGTGTTTAAGTCTCCTTAAAATGTATTTAGTTATTGATAACACAAGAATTTCTTAAGTTTGTAATTTCTTTGCTGCAAGATAATTATTCTATGGTAAAATTAATTTTTTATTTACTATTTTGTAATGTTGTTATTTATTATGTTATGTTGTTATTATGTTAATGTTGTTTATTATTAATGTGTTCCATGATCTATGTTTCACTAAGATTAATCAATGGATGTTAATCACTGAGACACTGACGTGTTTTATGGTACTTTGATTCTAGTTTCTTTACATTATTACTTCTTATTCTTTGTAGTTCTACAATGTATCAAGATACTTAATTAAAATAAGAAAGTATTTTCTTTTACCATAGCCCATATCACTCCATCATGTTGCTAACAATAAGCGACTATTATCAAGTCATTTGGAAATCTTTCATATTGGGTCGCTTGAAAAATTCATAGCAAAGCTTAAGGACAGAAACTTGAGAAACATTTGAAATGTATTTTCATAGAATAATTAGGTTATATTTCAAGGGAAATGAAATGAAATTAAGAGATCACGCGTTTGTATCCATTTCCATGCATTAATATCATTTATCGTTTATTATGTTGCAATGCTGTTTACTGAAATCAATACGCGAGAAGAACATGAAGGACATGGAAAGAAAAGCTCGAGCAGAGAATGCAATTATCCATGTGGTGGTTATACAACGTGTGCTTCGACACTGCAAAGCTATTAACCGAGTAGACAAGCTTCCCGCCATGTTCATAGTTTACTCCTGTCGCAATCTATTGCCGAATCCTCAATTATATGCTCTCACGTCACTATCCTCCATCTGTTTCCTTTGTACCGGTTCGTTTGCCGGAATTATCGTTCATACGATAATTGCTTTCATCTCGTATTCTTTTTCAACTCTGTTACGTAATACGTACTAACAATAATTATGTATCAGCAAATTGCGATTTAAATTTTCAGATTAAATGAAACAGTCATGAAGGCAACTATCTAATGATTTCAGTACAGTCATGTAATTTATCTTCCTTTATAATGTAAACAGTTGACAAGTGACAACTTCATTTTGTAAGGATACCTAAAGTTAATTAATCATTATTCTACGTCTACTAAATATCCGGTGATTTATGCACGAGATTATATATATATTTATGTATTTATACTTCCTATTGTATTATTTGATTTTATCACTGCCGTTAGATAACTTATTTATTGTAATTCCTAATTCCCGTATTTAGGGGATAGTCAAATGTGATTTTCCTCTTTTTTCTTGTGAAAGTCAATTGAAATATATTCAAGATTAAATATAGAAGTAACTCAGAAAATAATTCCACATTTTTCATTTCAATTACAAAAGATCCTAGAAGGAATCTCACAGTAAAAGTAAGTTCACGAGGTATTTAACTTATAGGACACGTTACGCTATGAAAGAAACGACCTTTCTCTGTCTTTTTTCTTTTTTCTCCCCCATAAAGCGACTTTTAATTCAAACATAGGAAAATGAACACGTAAGATATCTTGTCTAAAGCGTCACGTGAGCAACATAACGTCGTGAGATATCTTGTTTGTAGATGTGAAAAGGCTAACAATGTTAAGTGTACGACACGTTATACCTTGAAACAACAATTTTTTTACATGCAACGACGTTCAGTTGTAAATATTAGGAAGCTGACACGCGAGATATCTCGCCTAAAGCGTCACGTGAACAACATAACGCCGTGACGAAGCATTGCATAAATGACATTATACGACGAGTCACGAGATACCTTGTCCATGTATGCGGACAGGATAAATAGTATATCATATATCATGTAATAGTATCATAAAATCCATTAATCGATTTCTAGCAATAATATATAACTTTTATCAGAGCGTACAAATTAATGATGGATTAGTAATAAGAATGGAATCATTAGAATATAAGTAAAAAATATTGATTAAAAGCATAGAAATGATATATTTTATTATCTACCACATATACCAGTATGTAAATTTGTTATTCGTATACGTTATCTATATTAATTAAGATTCACTGAACATATACTGGTTCCTATTAATTTAGTAAATGCTCCTCAGTCGGTTTTAGTTAAAAAATTAAAGAATGAACATGTGTTTATTAAATAAGAAAATAATTATATGAGACTTGACAATTACAAACGTCAGTTTTATAATCGCATGTTAACTATTGAAAATCAATTTAATCGGGTTATGAATATATTGGATTGATTGTAAAAATTCGTGACACATCTGACATTCAGTGTCTTAAGAAAAATATAATCGAATGAATTGCTGAATTATGATGCCACTAATTTAATTAATGTCCGTCAAAAGTAAGCAAATACTTATTTTGAATAAAAAGAATGCTTTTCTGAGTGGCAGTGTATCGCAAACAAGAAAATATAAAGAATATCGTAACGATGAAAATGTAATTATATTTCTATACTGAACTTTTTATCTTTTTTTCTTTCTTTTTTTTTGGTTGGAATAAAAATACAAGACTCGCATATTTCCGTTTACGAAAAGGTATCTCCGAACACCAACAAGTTAGAAAGTAGCAGAGTTCTTTCATATTTTCCCAGGCATGTTGCTCGAGTAATTTTTTATTTCGCTCCTTTTCTATTCATCACTGCCAAGTAGACTACAGTGATCTTATGTGGTACAGGTGGTACTCGCTCGACACGAGATGTACACTTCACAGCGTCGTATTCAGGGACGTTCACTTTAAAACTTGCAACAACTTTTTATTCTTAAAGTGCCAGTTATACTTTTACCTCTTACCTTTAGCATGTTTTGTTTCGTCTATTTAATGCTATCGCGCGTGGTTTAAGAACCATCTAATTGTGAATGAATTATACGTAACCGATTGCATTATCTTGTGAAACATTGCAATGTTTTACGATTCCACTATAAACTGAATACAAAGTACAACACGAAAGAATTTCTTGCATTCTGGTTCGTGAGTTTGGAGATTATAAAATTGAATTCCAATTTTATTTTGTTAAAGAAAAGTTTGATAATCTTCTTATTACTTTAGATGCTGTCTTACAAAGTTAGAGATAATTTTACGATTTTTTAATAGATTATTTCTTGAAGTTAAAAAATAGTAAATTCTAGATTATTTTAAAAAAATACGATACTGTTTCATATACAATACGGGAAATTTTAGATTATTTCGTAGATAGATTCACAAAATTATTGAATTTCGATGAATTCTAGGTACCTTGTGAACTGCTTTACAAAATTATCGAATTTTAATAAATTTTCCATTACGTCGTGAATTACTTTGCATAATTAATGAATCATCGTAAATTTTCGATTAGCTTGTAAATTGCTTTAGAGAATTAATGAATTTTCCTCGATTTTAGATTATCTTATGGATTGTTTTATGAAAACGATGAGGCATTAATTTTATTTTACCGTTAGAATATAAATAGAAACATAAACTGTATATTTCCGGCTATTCTGTACATTTATATCGTTCGTCTTAGTTCTCACGACGAAACTAAGTTTCGATATCATTTTAATACCCTACATTTTCCGGAAATACAACGATAGAGCAAGGAAAAAAGAGAAATTTTCGGAATTCCCTGGTCGTACGAAGCCAGCAAGGACTTGCAATTACGTAAAAAGTTTTTTTCTCGCTGAGACAGGAAAAAGAAGTACTAGAGCACAAAATAGACGACGTGCTTAAGGAATATCCTCGTCGGTCGTTTCACCAACTATATAGATACTCTCTTGAGAAAATTGAAGCAGACGCGGACAGGTAGAGGAGTGAAGCGACGAAAAAAGAAGCAAACGAGGAAAGATGAAGACGTCGTCGGGACGATTCGTAGTTGTTCGCGGTACATCAGACGCCGTATTTCTGTTACCGGCTGGAAGGAAACAGTACAAAGTGTTGTTTTTATGTACAGTGAAAGGAAGCATCTAGTTGTCAAAATGTTTAGCGAAAATCATGCTATTATATTCCTATTGGGATCAAATACATCTTCAGACATAAAGAACATGATTCCTTTCATTGGATTTAGCAATTTTATTTGTACATTATTTATCTACCATTTTAATGAACAAGTAGGAATGGAAGAGATAGTTGTACTCAAAATTAAAGCTACAATTATCATATATCAATGCTATACAAAATATCATTGTGATATCGTCGTAAGAGAAACTTTTCGAGTTGGATATGGACATGAATTATCTATTTTAATTTTTCTTGAGATATTTTGAGCGTCCACTCCTGACAGGTAACGGTGTTTTAACTAGCGCGGAGGGAGAAAAAGTTTTTCGGAGGTCACAAGCACGTGAAATTAAGGGCGAAGGAAAACCGTTTTACGGGACAAGCCGTACGTTAAAGGTAAGCGAAAAAGTTTTCCCACTGTCGACCATGGCTTTTGTGCGCTTAAATTCTCGCATGTGCTTGTTACAAACAGATAATAACCCAGTGAGCTAAAATCGTGCTGTATAATGTGCGGCAGTAATCTCTTAAGCTCCACCACAATGTGGTAACGATAAAAATCATTAAATTCACTTCGGTATTGGAATAAAATAAAATTATAACAATTGAAAATTATGATAAGCTAAAAGAATTAAAAAATATTAATTAGTTCAATTGTTTAATCATAAAAGAGAACATTTTGTAACAAATCCATTCGTATGGAGAAAAATGCATCGTGAAATACGTCCAGAAAAGTTTTATTCGAGAAAGGTCAAGGGGTAGAATGAGAATGAAAAATGAGTGGAAAATAAATGAGCGGGAAATGCAAAGATACGGAAAGCGATTCATGTCAATACGTAGATTAATTACTCTCTTATGTATGTGGACTTGACTAATACGACAGGGAATAATGAAAAACTGTTTGTTAATTAAATTTAATTCAATGAATTGTTTTCTGCTTCTCTTGAATTTCTTTTGCATTTTGAATATTCTGAGATCAATGTCTCCTTTCCCTTGAACTTTTTAGAATAATGTTGTAACATATCTTTACTTTAAACTCATGTTTGCTTCAATTCATTTACTTTCTAATCTACCTTTCCCTTTCACCTTAATAGATCATCTTATCACCGTTAAAACTGAAAATTGTTTAAACAAATATTTTACTAAATCTTAACGCGATAGAGTATTTGTATTATGGACTTTAGGAAATTGAAGTGTCCAATGACAGTATGATGAAAAAGAAATTATTATTTTTCCATTATTTTTATGTAATATTTATAATTTGTATTGTTTCCATTATCGTTAAACCATAAATGTTTATCTTTACCCGAAATTTCTCTTATTATTATCGTATACTAATATTGATTATAAATTACCATTAATTCCCCATTATTAACATTGTTGACATGTATCTCAAAACACATCATGTAATTTTAAACCCACCTCTCAAATCAAACTTTGTATCGATAAATCATCCGAATCCACAGAACGAAAACCACGCTAATTGCAATAATACCTATATTATACTCCATCGTTTCTAACTTCACAGTTTCGTTCGTTCATTCCAATAACCTCAACTTGAGAAAAATATTGGTTACCTCCTGGGACACTGCACTATTTCATTCTATCTCTCCTGTCATTTACTATCGGATAAAGTTCGTAACATCCTAACGCGATGGAAGCTTGCAGGCAAAGTGCAAAAATGGAAAAAGACAAAAATTCCATACAGTGGCGTATAGTAAACAGAAGGTAATACGAGAACGAGAGGGCAGATATTGTGCGAGAGTTCCTTACACGCGATAATCTTCAAGGCGGAGGAAGCAGAAGGGGTAAAAGGGGTACGCAGGCAAGGGAACAAGTATAAAGTGAAAGAGCAGCCCTCGTGGAAGACTTCTCGATGAAATTTATTCATAGCCGAGAGATTGTCGTCTTCTTCGCACCCCTAGCTTTGCGATTAACCACGCCCCAAACTCTTCTTCCTCCACCCTTCTACCCTTCAGAGCCTTTATTTTTTTACGTCGAAGTCCCAGGGGTGACGGAATGATAAACGGGCGGCTACGTTTATAAACTCACTGTCAGGACTAGGGAAAACTTTCCAGTGAGTTGTCTCTCTTTCTCTCTCTCTCTCCCTCTTTCGTTGCGGTGTGAAATTATGAATGAACCGATGCTTCGAGCCGTAATCTATTTTCGTATTTAATTTTATTCGATGACTAGTTTCAAAACGGATACGTGTTTTTTTCGAAGTAACTTCTTTGAGGAAGGAACGATTATTTTCTCTGATTAGATTGGATTTGAGAAATTCGCAATTTGCTTAGCTATCGTATTATTCGGAAGTATTTGGAAAATTGTTTGTTTGGGGCAGTATGCGATTTAGTAACAAATTTGGGGATAAAGGTATCTGCGATGACTTTATCTTTTCTAACTTTATCGTAGCTGTGCATAAAGCATCATAACGATAAAATGAACTGTTAACTTTAATACGATAGAGCAATTAGTACGTAGTCGCAAAGGATCGTGAAATTATTTTGTTGTTTTAAAACTTTCTTTTTGAATTACTTCACTTGCTTGCTTGATGCCAAGTTTTTCATGGATAATCTAAATTTATAATTACGCTAACTACATTTACTTCGTATGTATATTATTATCACAAATTCACTAACGTGTTAGAAAATTCGCGAGTGTAAAATCGGATATTTATGAACGATGCAAAACGAAATAAAATGAAATTTAGTAATACGATAAGACGCAGAAGTAGTTAGAGTATGCGACAGAGTGTAAAATAGGGGTGAATGAAAATTGGTCTTTGTATCAAGTGTCACACGATGAACTGTTTTATCAGACCTATGGGACTGATAGAGGAGGATTGGCCTCCGTATAAATGATGTATAAAATCTAATCTTCTTAATTTTCCATAAATCTGCCAAATATTTTATTTTGAATGAAATAATGTTTAGATAAATATTAACTTCATTTTATTTTTTACACGTAGTAATTTCTTTCATATTTTTTTACTGTTTACTTTCTTTATTAGTCTATTTTTGCATGATATTATTTTGCTCACAGCTTCCTGTATAATGACTTCAATATTAATTGAATTAATTACTTTGATTAACAAATATGACGTTACATTAATTCCTT
Organism: Bombus vosnesenskii; assembly: GCF_011952255.1. Taxonomy (NCBI): domain Eukaryota; kingdom Metazoa; phylum Arthropoda; class Insecta; order Hymenoptera; family Apidae; genus Bombus; species Bombus vosnesenskii. The sequence goes on from NW_022882923.1 coordinate 3,667,748, forward strand.
TTTACGATGCTTTCATAGTGTCATTGGTTGTTATCAGTGCAATATCACTGTTTTAAAATGTATATGTGCTACCGCCAGCCTTGAACGTGTTAACTTTAAAATTCATGCTTTGTAATACTTGACTACAAAGAACCTGTTGCATATCCCACACGTCGTGTCGATCGAACTTGTCTCAGTAATGAGAACTAAATTATTTATTCCATACCTCGTTCATTTTGCTCGGCTCATTGTATATTTTTAGAAATTCATATTCATTCAATTCATTCATTTCATTATGATAATGATAATACCAAACGTTTTGAAAAGGGAAAGAAAAACAAATTACGAGTGTTTCCAAATTTATGTTAGATTTAAATTAATTAAAATTGATCTACACTAGGTTATAAATCTTTAGATATGTCCAAACTTCGTAAGTTTCATGCGATAAAATTCTTACATATGTATCATATCACTATACAATATTTCTATTAAAAATATAGAATAATTATGTATTAGAAATGTATTTCTCGAATATATGAAATTCTTTATAGCCTAAAAGCCTGCAAATAAATTTACAGTAGAAATTCAATAAAATTAGCTGACCTGACTTTTTTCACTTTTGAACCAGTAATGGAAACATTTTATCGACAAATTGTCTAATCGGAATTAACGTTAAACTCACTTTGTACCAAGATTACAGGAACACGCCTCGTTAGGTGGAAATTAACGAGAATAGTTTGACGGGTGGTTAAGTAGCAACGGAATGTTGTACAGTTAAATCAAGGAGTTTGGATCTGTCCTGGTATCTGGGTATTGAAGAGGAAAATAACTTCCGTCATACGAAATTAAATCGCAGAAAATGAGATTAGACGGTGTGTCCATTAGACGAATGAATAGAAAGTACAAGCGTCTCCCTCTATCCCGTTCCACTGTAGTCGTCTTTTAGCCGCGATTTTGTCTCTCATTAACAAGTGAGCAATGTGAATTGCCCCTTCTCTTGCACAGAAAGATCCACGAAGCTCTGACTCATTCCGCAGGATGGAACAATTAACTCGGCTGAATTGTCTGTTAAAAGGTCTTGACACTGAACGTTCAAGCCGATCTCGCTTTTTAACCAGTAACTTCAGGTATTCAAGGCACAAAGAGGTATTCAACGCGATCCTCTTGCCCGGGTTGTCGTCTTTTCGCGCTAACTCAATACCAATGACTGTTAATTTACCAGTTTGCCAGAGTACAATTTATGCGTTTCGTTCGCTTACTATACCTTGTTAACTCTTTATTACGATATTTCAAGAAGCAAAAGCACTTTTTATATATAGATTGAAACAGAGTTTGTTAGCAAGAAAAATGTATAGGTATGAACATTTGAATATTTTGGTTAATTCAGCCTAGTGTAATAAATAGGATGAAAATAAAACTGGTTGTATGTTACGTCGTTTCATATATTATGATCTTCGTAGGTAAAGAGTTTAGAAAGTATCCTTCCCAGAAATTTCCATGTCTAATAAATTATTATTGGTAATAACCGAAAATCGAATGATTAAATCTATTTGATATTTCAAACAGTTTAATGTTTCGCATAATATCGCAACTTTCGGCTCGAATTTCAAACCTCCTTAATTCTCTTCGTTCTTAATCCAACACGTACCGAGCTTGAAAACTGAGTTTACCGTGCAAAGTAAATGTGATAAAACGTCATCTAACAGAATGTTCCCTCTGATTAAACAGACCGTAAATACTAGTTACACATAAACCGAAAGAAACGAGTCTACTTCAGTTACCTTAATGTATTTCTTTGTCTATACTCGGAGTGCAGCTAACAAGTATAAAAACGAATATCTGGAAGGCAAGCAATTTCCTTCGGTATTCCCGTTCTTCCTTTCTCTTTCACTCTCTCGTTTACCTTCTCTGTTAGACAAGATCCAACGAAAACGTCACTTATGGGGTAACGTCTCTTACACATTGACAATCTGAGATGGGGCCAAATCCTCTAGAAACCCATATATCTTGTTGATGGATGCTTCTAGGTCCGGCGATTGTGCGATTTACTCCCCTCTCATGCTATCTTCCTCCTTGTCCGTTTTACTAGACCAACTTGGTTATCCTTCGCATTTTCCTCCTGTATACTCTACGCGTCCATCGCTGAGTTTGCATTCCCATTCAAGCAAATTGTACGTGGATTCTGTTGTATGTAGCATGGAATCATATAAAGGAATATATATATTCGTATATGTCATCCTTGATTGTCGTTGTTACTTGCAGTTTGATTAATAATCTACAACTCGACGATCATGTAAAATCGAACACTTTTATCGATATTTGTTAACTAATCGGTGTGTTTGTCATTTCTTGTTGCTATTATTTAAATCGTGAAGAATAATTTGTCGTTGTGAAGCTACATAAAGTTGAACATTTTGCTCCTTTCTAATTATCTAATTCATAAAAATGTATGAATCAAACGTTATTCTTTTTTAGCAAATTTTTCTGTTCGAAATTGTTCAAAACTTAGGTAGTTTAACGTTGTAGTTAGTACAAAAACTATCAGTAATACCATTACAAACAACATTCTTCAAAAAGTATACTCGTTTATTCCAATAAACCTTAAACAGTAACTATCAAACTTACTAAAAGTTTAAACGTTTACTGTTGCAAAATTAATGGAAATTTTTAAATCTAGATGAAGTCACCAAAAAGAGTAAACTTTCTCCTGCAAAATGCTTTTCGTTCCTTCGCGATACGACTTTCCGCCACAGAGATATCATTGTTTGAAGAGAACCGAATTTTCAATAATTTTCTATCGCTCTCTCTCACTCTCTCCCTTCCGCACGCTTGAATCTTACGCTCGCACCGTGCCGCAGACCAATAGTGACCAACCACAACCTCGTTAACAGTATACCGTTCAATGACAGATAGCGTGTGCATTTTTTTTTTACTATTACCACTACTAAGCGTACGCATTTCCTAGAAAAAAATATGGGTCAGACAGCTGCAAGCTACCATTCATAGTTCTATAGCTTTGGACAAATCTATTATATTGTACTTTCTAGTGCTATATCTTCGGAACCAATTGAGACATTGACCTAAATCAAAATGGGTTATTAAAATTACACTTATAAATATTTAAAATACTATTATATGCATTGTTTATATAATATTGACGATTTGATGGAACTTGTTACTATAATCTTCTTTATTAAAATGTAAATGAAAGAAACTCACAGAAAGTAATATATATACACACACACACAATATGTTAATATAGATATATATCTTGACAATTACATACAACTAAAGAAATAGAAACTTCTAGTAGAAACTTGTCCCATTTATTAAATATTGAACCAAGGAAACTTCATGGTAGATATTTTCTATTAATTTTGCATATTAATTGCACTCCACACATTTTTACACATTTAAATTTCCCATGAACCTCAAAACATCCACAATCTATTTACCTACCAAGCGGTAATCAAAATCTCATAAGCTTGAGCTAACCTATCACACCAATAGCCAAAATCCTGAAGAACCTACGTCCCCGTTCGCTGTAACAACGGAAAACCATTTCGACGCTATTGACCATTTCGATAGAAAGAAATTCGTTCGCGGAAGTCCACGGAAGAAACTTCATCGACATGACCTAGAATCCTATGTATGTACGCAAAGAAGCAGCAAGATCGAAACCGCGTTTCGGCGAGATAGCAATGAAGCTGAAAAAGGATGCAGAAAAGGTAGTCGAAAGGAACCGTAAGAGCGACTTAACTCGGCCCGGGACTGCTACCACCCTCTGCATACAACCCTCCGGCCCACGGCTGGCTCTAAACGACGCTGGAAGATATTTACCGGCTGCGGACGTTGAGGATTGTCCGGGTCAGATATCGAGGGTTCAACCGGGTTACCGTGAAAACGTAGTGGCCTGGATTATCTCGATCTTTACGACGTTACTTTTTGGCGGAGCCTCGAGGGAGAACAGAGATACCAGGGTAACCCCTGACGACATCGATGAACCGGCTTTGCCGCACAGTTCGAGAAGCGGAAAATCTTATGCCGAGTACTTTTATCCGGCGACGAGTTCCTGTCCCGGGGCTGTACTGGTATGGAGACGACTGGGTCAAAAAATCGAGTCTCGCTCCTTGCACGGCTTTCACCTGGCAAAGGATATTTTTACTCGAAAATGGAATGTCATTAAACGCGCTGTTTGTAAATGGAGATGGTTCTTTCCACGGAAGTTTAGAAGAACCAGATTAGTGGAATGAGAAGGAAGTTTGGTTAGAAGGTTACGAAAGAGAGACGTACGAAATCTTGTTTGAACTTATGTGACTTGGACGAGTCTGTTTTAAAAGACTTTGGAAGGTTGGTGTTCTTAATTAAATTTTTGTGTACTCTGAGTTATGCTTAACTTTTAGTCAAATTTGTAATGTACAAATAGGTATATCTATTTTAATTTGCGAAAAAGTAAAAGTTCAATAAGAAAGTTGGAATATTCCATATTTCACGAGTATCACGCGTGAACTATCTTTTATCGTGTAGTCGTTAAATTTACACATTTTATGAATAGAATAATAAGAAGAAGTGTATGATTTGTGTAAGAAAAATAACATAATTCGATTTAGAAGAAGAATGTGTAACTACGGTATAAAATGTACCTAAAAGATAATAGAAAAGATAATAGAAAAATGTGAAATCTATGGCACTATTTAATTCTATTCTATGAAATTATGTTTTATTATATCTGCAATTGTTTTAAACATTTAGCTTCACGTAAGCTAATATAGAGTATTAAGTGAACTAACATTTCTTCATATATTTTAACACCTACTTAATTCTTTTCAGAGGTGGTGCAAATATAAAAAACTCCCTAAGACCGCTAAGCGGAGCTGTAAGCCTGATATTTTCCGCATGAGCATTCTTTTACATGATTTATTAGGTGGGATTACGAGGCACTGTTACATAGTGTTTTATAACTCGTGTACAAAAATTTACCACACCATATGGCGGTTATTCTTAACACAAATTCTAGAGGATTTCGCTTAGAACCACACCAGCGATAATTTGAAACGCATGTAAGTTCATTGATTCGATGCATGCTTTAAATAGGTTTTCATTGAGTTTTTATTCATTATAGCATATTATACATTGAAAGATAAAGAAGGAAGAATCTATCATACAGAATATGATCTTCACATGCTCAAATAATTAACGTGTTTGATTGAAAGTACGGAATAATTTTACATGACTATTAAGGAAACTTATCTTACAGTTAATGAAATGTAATAGAATGTATAGATGTGTGTTTTCTTTTATTCATATTCTACCATATCCGACAAATTGGAATTCATATAGAATTCGGTCATCATTTTTTAATAACTGCAAAATTTGTTAATGACAAAGTAACAAAGAAAAAGAAATACAAAAAATTTTAATGCTCAGAATACTTTGGAATGCTATAGACAGACACATCATATATATACACATATATTTACTACATCTAGTAATTTCCTCACATGAAAAGAACAGAGTTAAGAAATAATTGTCGTATGAATTCCATTATCCTCTTATTTCTGCATTATTTACATACCTAATGCATATCCTAATGCAAGATGAAATATATTATTCCACAGTAACATTCCAACACATATAATTTTACATTTCTGCAATAACAATTAGACATACCCAAACAAATCTGTCTCGAAATGTTTTCCACTGACTCAAATATGCCTTCAACACAATGAATCTGAATAACGTCGGTCGTGGGCGGCAGTGGAATACAAAACGCACAGAAGCGCAAGATCAGCCAAGGCCACCAACTTGATAATAAGAAGAAGGTGTGTGTGTTCGTTACGAAGAATTGGGATAACGTTGAGATTTTAATAAACCAAGCTTTGCGTTTCCGTGTTCGTTCACGGGAAGAAAGCATCGCGGACAGCAGACACGGCCACTCATAAAGAGACCCGATGCTTACAAGGCACTAGATTAAAAAGCGGGAAACAAATGAGAATCGCTTCCGGCGAGTTGTCTTCTGCATCTAGATAGCTGTTTACGCTCGATAATACCTCTGGGACCGTTTTTTTCCATCTCTGCCCCCTTTACATTGAATGGTACGACTGTCGGACGTTCTTTGAATGGTCAACAATGATAGTTATGTTGGAAGTTTGTCAATCGAATACAGAGCGCAATTAACGAAATTGAAGCAAATATCACATCGTCATGCAAGTAATCCTATTTTTCCACTGTTGATGTTTTGTAAATTAGAAAGTTGTTGAATGAAGCATAATTTGCTTCGTTGTTCGTACAACGATGAAATTTAATGCCAGATCGTTACGTAAGTAATCCTACTTTTCCACTGGTGAATTTTCGCGTTTTAGAAAGTTATTGAACGGATTTTTTTGAATAGAACAATGAAATGTAGTATTAAGACACAGCATTTTGACAAACACGTTCTTTGCTGTATTACAACAGTACGGCTATCTCATCTCTATAATTACACAATTTTTACATTCACTTATTTTGAGTAATAATGATCGCTGTAATGTTGCAACACACTGTCTGTTGGCTATTATCCTTTTATACAGTGATATTGCTAGATAATTGAAGCGTCACAATATATGCTGCGATAACAAGGAAAATGTTAAAGGGTATTTCCACTGTAGATTTTGGAAAAAATCGATCTTTCTTTATATTTTGTCGGAGAATATAGTTTGAAAAATATACATGCGACGCTTTATGTTCGAAATCCTAACATTAACAATGTTGTCGTTGAACGGAGAATGCGAAAATCAGTGGCTACTGAAATATTGTTCAAGCACAGTTCTCTTAAATTGTTATTCGTTGGAATCTACAAAAAGTAAATAAATCTATGGTCAATCTATGGTCATACTATTTTTTGCGCTAGATGACAAGTTTGTAGACAAAACAGTAAATAGTATACACAACAGGTCGAAACAAAAGGAAAATGAAACGTGAAAAAATAAAAATAGGAAATAGTGAAAACAAGAACGACCTGGCGCATAGAGATTTGCATTTTAAAGATAAAAGTTTATTTAAGAACAATTGATGCACGAGTAACTAATTGATTAATTCCATTATACCATACAACGTACTTACTTCGACTGGCCTTTAGTTTCAAGCTCATTCTTCCACTTTTTTTATTAATTAAAACTGTTTCACGTACCTGCAAAAGATATGGAAATATTTCATTAATATATAATACATACCGATAATTGGATTGTTCAAAAGACATATTGATCAACTTGATAAGTTGAGAAATACAGAAATGTGATGATACCAGAGACACTATTTATTAAAATTAATGTAATCGCGATTATTTATATCAGCTCCTTGTGATAAATAAACCTATAGAAGCAAATGTTCTTTCTAAACACTAATAACGTGTTCTTTAAACGCCAATAATGTAGGCAGCTACCTGACTAGTGAAATTGAAGTTGAAAAGGTGGAAGAAATTAGGTTACAAGTTCACACGAGGAATTAACAATCGTTTCCAACGTAACAATAATTCTTTGATGAAGAGCTTTGGTTCACAGCTTCTGCTCGTGATCGGACCGTCGATCAATGGTGATTTATGGACTCGGTGCACCGCAATAAGTTGGCACGTCAATAAATCGACACCGAGGGCAAAGCCAATAACTTGTTTTGATACCTTCCCGCGTTGAGTTTCGCAATTCTTAAGAGGTGCAATTTCGCCTGGTACGTCGATCTCCACGTGAAAAACGAAACCAGTTTCTTATAACTAGAAAATCGACGAACCTTGGTAAAAATTTGTTGATTCCGAAGGTTCATTAGGAGAAAGGAAATTGGAGTATTCCTCGTTAAGTAACTCGGTTGCTGATAAATAAATTTTGATAGCAGAAAACGTGGAAAATACACAAGATATACATAGTTACAACTGGGCAAGTGATTCTAGATGGTTGGTCGAGTATATTATATATCTTGTAGATAACTTGGTCGTCGTTATTGATCGTTATTATTTCATGGTTTCAATATATTATAAAATAACTGTGACAATAAACATTGGTTAGTGGCTTTGCACTTTAACTATAGCTAGGCAAACATGGTAGTACACAACAGCTATTAATTCACTAAAATTAAATGCAAGATACATGGGCGTTCGGATATCGCTGTTTCAATTAATTATAATATTGTTCCAATATATAAACAATTCTTTTTGTCTATATATTTATATCTGATTCACAATTTAGAAATAAAGTAACGTAAATATATGGAACTTTTTAAATGACCGGACGTTAAATCGATTTCACACACAGCTATAAAGTATTTACAATTAAATAATATATAATTGCTATTATTTGTAATTTAGACTAAACCAAGAATAAGAAAATACTTGAATACCATTAATAATAATTAGGTGATTACAAACTTTCGCGTAAATTCATATTGCATGAATGTATAAGTACAATTAAAAAATATAGAATATAAATAAAAATCCTTCTCTTAATATTGTAAGAAATATTTTGTTATCAATATATAATATTGTTGAGTGAACCTTCTGTACAATTTTTTTACACCATATATACCTGTACGCCCTGTGCACTTCTTAATATCTCAATTTTCTAAGAACACAAACGTTCTGACGACAGTACACGCAGTATCTTAATTAATTAAAAAGAACGGTTAAAAAAGAATCTGCTTGAAGGAAACTATTAAACGTGGCAGCAAAGGAGGAGCGTATTGCGCTTTATGAACAAAAGCAAATTTAATTCCAACACTTTCAAGCAAAAGTACGAAACAATGTTCTGAACTCGGGCGAGGAAAATGCTCGATATCAAAACGGACCTGTTCTCGTAGCTCACAGAAGGAAAGAACAGAGAAACCAGTGGGGGTTTTCGCCAATTTCCTGTGGACGAGATATGGCTACTTGCCCCAAATGCAAATTTCCCGGTGCTAATTAACTATTCGGACAGGGAGGCCTCGAGTGAAACGACGACCAAGGGGTGAAGTTAACTGGATAGTGGGCAGGAAAAGGGGTTAGCTACTGAAATAGCGTCCACGACTATTGCGCACCACGCCAAAAGAGGGAATTCATAATTGCTCCAGCCCGCGTTTGTTCAACCTGTACGTTCTCAACTTTGCCAGCAACGGTTTAATCCGGATGCGTCTGCACACCCTCTGCGACTGGTTTCACTCTGTTAATCGTATTCGTCAATTTGACAAAACTTAATGAACGATTAACCCGCTAAATATTATAGGGAAGACCAATTAGCCTGCAACTACATTTGCTAAATCTTTTGAATTTAATTATTTATTTACTTGGGCATGTTTAACTAAACAGCCACAACTGAATAATGAGAGATGAAATGAAAATTTATCGTCTCACAAAGAGATAAAAGATGATAAAGGATATAAGATTTTAAGTGTTTGTTTTTGCCTGAGAAAAGCAGAATCATAAACCTGACAATGATAGTGATAATGTAAGTTTATTGTATAGTTTATTTAATTACATGTGCTATTTCTCTGCATATTTAACTCTGCTATTTAGTTCAAGGATTTTTTATAAGAACATGCTACGTACATGTAAAGTAATTTTGTGATATTACACGCATGAAGTATGTAAACCCAAGCATTTAATTATGTAAATGAGATGTACACTACGTAAACGAATATTCTATCAAAAATAAGCAAAATTCATAATTTATAAAGAATGTGTTAGTAAATAAATGTGTCAACATTTCTTAAAAATAGTTTACTTTTAATACGTTGATAATCTGCGATACATTGTTATGCTTATCGATAATCCTTTACTTTGTCCATAGCAAATTTAAGGGATGAAAATTATTTCCTTGTTTTAATAAATTAGACTAAATAAGTTTGTTCGAGGTAAACACGAGGAAATATCGAAATAGAGAAGAAACCCTTGGGATTTATGGCATATGTGAATGCTGATCAACGTGTCCAGCCGTAAAATAAATTTTCTGATCGGGGCTATTTCAATTTGACAGGCTACTGATTGTGATTCTGGACACGTCGCAGCTTCTATTTACTTGTAACGTGCTCAAACAGAAGAGGGTGACAGGAATACACATATGCTCAAGAAAATGTTGCTATCAGAATGTATGGCCACGCGTGCAACTTCGTATGCGTGTCCCGATTCTTCGTTATCAGAGTTTGTTTTGGCATTCATCTTCCATCGATTGTATATCCTCTTCAAGAATTTTACCATCAGATTCCATTAGAAAATTAATTTTACGTAACTAATTCAATTAGATATTTTATTATTTTAATTATTAATTTTATGTAGCATATCTTTAAACGTGTAAAAATACGCATAATACCCAAAGATGTGTGAAATAGCCATAACACTCATTATAATATCCAATAAATGAAATATAATATTACGTAAGTTCGTATTTATGTACAAACTTGCATATTACAATGAGCTCGTATCCTTAAACAAGCAAATGAACGAGTAGACTTGCTCATGACAAAAGTAACTATTGTCAAGTTTCCTACCTTTTAGATAGTAATACTTTTCAGTAGTCAGAACTGAATTCACGTCATGATACAATCGATATTGTAAAAAATGATCCACGTTTTCATATACTGTTGGATAAAAATTAACCGATTGTATAAAAGAACCCATATGGTCCACAATGTTATGATTTCACTAAACATAACCTTTCTGTAACGTAAAAGTTCCATAACATGATGATTATTTTCTACAAAAAAAAAAAAAAAAAAAAAAAAAAAAATTGAGAAAGATTAAAGAAGCTTTTCTGAAGAAAGCCAAACGTGGACTGGGGTAGTTTCAGTTATGCGCTCTTCTATATTACATCCCACTGCTCCATTTTGTCTATTAGCTATTTCCCTCAACGTTTCTTCGCTAATATCCCTGTTTCCACATCATGAAATTATAATATCCTAATAACAGAACGCGTAACAAGCTTCTAATGGGTCAAGTCAAATTTGCTGGTTGTCCGTGGATAGAACAATGCCGGAAGTTGAGCGCTTTGGAGTAGGTGGTGGCAGCGAAACGAGCATGCTACCGCAAAGCTTCGCGAAACCGAACAAAACATGTAGCTAGAAACAAAACACTGGCCAATCCGCAAGCCGGGTCTGGTCGCCATAATTAATATTCGGGCATTAACCCGGTCTTTCTCTGCTTTCCTCGGCCTACTCGTCCCCTCTGTAGCTGCACTTTCCTCTTCGTTGCGCTCTCTCCGCCCGTTGCCAACCTCTCCGACCATTTTTTATCTTACCCCGAGGCGATAAATTTGCATTTCATCCCCTCAGCCCAAGGCTGAGACCGTTTTGTTAAACATTATCCGTGGCGCAGTGCGGCATATGGGCATGATTCGCGCTAAGAAGAAGATTATGGTTGCGTCTGGCCCTACCACCACCATAGTTTTGCGGCGACGGAATTATCCCCGGGTTTTACAGCGTCTGGATTATGAAATTTTAATTTAAGGATTCCGCGCAACTTAATTTATGTATATTACGTTCTTTTCTATCAGAGAGATTTAACTGTTTAACGTGTTCCGCGTTGACGACGCCATGTGTACAGTCTCCCACGCAAGTTGGTCATGATATATGTAGTTTCTAAATAGTGGAAAGAAAAAACGGGGTAATTTTGCCACTAACTTCAGATTAATACTATAAATGTTAATAGAAATTTTGTTATTTGTAATTTTGTGACGTTGTCTGTCGTACATGCAAATCTTTATAATACGATTAGAGAGTGTTGCAAATTAATGGAATTCTAAGCGAAAATTTTCCGAAAGTTCTGAGTTTCACCAAGAAACTTTTGATCGATCGTATCCATTTCTGCAGTGCAATTTAATTAATATTTGTAAAATTGAAAGGAATATTTTCAACCAAATTGCTTGTTCTCTTCTATTTCTGTATTTTATTCATGAAAAATTGCGTCACACAATACATTTAGTCTTCTCGCCATTGGTCAAGTACGCGTCATTCTTCCTATGATAAACTTCTTTAAAAGTAACCACAAAATAACAAAATATAAAAAGAAATAACCATAGTTCCAGTAATTCAACCCTCTCAGACCTTTACCGTACTTGCTAAAGGGTTCCTCAAACTAGAATCACATCCAAAAGGATTATTATGCACAAAATTCTCTCCTCGTCTCTGCTGTACAGAGAAGCTAAAAGTGCAAAAATTTTTGCAAAAAGAGAAGCAATGTCTTTCACTAATTTTCTATGTAGCGCAACACGACCGTTACTTTCAAAGAAAATGTGCAACGCGGAGTAATTCATCTGTCGCTAACATTATGGACAGAAACACTCAACAAACACTGTTGTATACGTCGTCGTTAATCCAGACAGCCAACGGGGTGTTAACATTACGGCGAAATTTTTACCGACGTGCCAAATACGACTCCGCTGTGTAAATACCCCCGTGTCACCAAATGTCACCGTTAATACGTTGGAACTATTCCATTCCATGGGTCCTATATTACCTTAAACCAGTGGTTCTTAACGTTTTCGAAGCGACAGACCACTTTCCCCATTATACGGCAAATTTGCGAAACAGCAAACTCATTAAGGTCATAAAACTAGCAAGAGAAATATAATACTAAAATATTAAATATAATACTGCAATGAACAGTTTTTATCGTATAAATATAGCAAAAAGAGGAAACGTTGGTTAGGAAAAAAAATTAACTAAAATAATTCTTTTATAAAGTTAGAACATTTAACACATTCACTGCGTACAACGCACGATCAGGTAACAGCACATACACATACTTTCAGGCTCGATGCAGACGTTTTAACTGGCAAAGCAAAGAAATATATACGAAATTACGAAAAAGTATAAGAAGAATTGATAATACACCGCTTGCCAAAAAATTGCAACGCCTTAAATACTCAAATCGCTCAAAGGTGGCGCGATGTTTTCAGCGAGCAGTGTATTTCGTATCAAACGCACATGTAAAGTTGTCAATGCAAAGAAAAATATCGTATGAAAATTACTTGTCAAAATATAGCATTAGCATTGTAGGGAATGAAAATCAGATCCACAGCGGGTGTGTTAATTTCGCGAGACACTCGAAACGAGATCGCGGGAAGCTAGTGTTCCAAAGTACGTCAGTGAAGAACCACTGTCTCAGACCCTCTTTTGCGGCCTATAAAACCAGTCGTGCAACACGGCTACCTCGCGCATTTACAACCTTGTCATCGTTTTCTGTGGACAACGTGGGGTGGAAAAGGTGCGATTGTCACACTTATTTGCATGACAGAAGGGTAAACAGTGGTAACGAGATTTGCGGGTTGCCCATGCAATCTTGACACACGACAACTTCGATTGTTCGGGTTACGGGGACCCTGGCCAAACATCGTCCATCTAATGCAAATCCGTATATATAGGACAGGGAAAGAACGCGTGGTGAGAATAAGGGTTGGCTCTTTTAAAGTGACACGAGTGAAAAAATTCACGCCTGGATCGTTGACAGCTTGACCGTACGTGATGTTCTACTTTGTTGTCGGGTCTGTTTGAAACTCTCGCTGCGAAATGATGGAGTTTGGTGTTCTTTGTTAGCGTCAGGTTGAGTACATTTGGAAATGTGCATAATACCAGAGATACTACACTTTTCATATTTACATAAGAATCCTCGTCTTTTATTGAGAGTGGTTGCTAGGTTTTCGAATTTTTCATCGGAGTTCGCTTTAATCCTGCTCTTCTCTTCGCTTTCTCTTCACGTCTCGCGCTTTTTCTTCACGCAACCATTTTTGTTGGAATACTTCATTCGTAAAAAAAAAAGGGAAAAATACGTAAAATGTACAAAAGTCAGTAACACTATATTAAGTAGAAAAATGAAACATTTAAAAGCTATTTCAAGTCTGATAATTACTATCGAAATAGTGCGTGTATTTCCGGTTAGGTAGATCCGAAGAAAAGATCAGGTTTAATAACTTGAAAAATGTTTCTAATATTTATGTTTCCGATATTTATACCGAAAACTTGTTGTTTTAGCCTTCGTTTCTAAACATCCCATCCGTAGGCATACAAACATACGCAAAAAGGCGAGCACAATGGAAGAAATCAGTGTAAGAGAAGGAAGTTAGACCCTGGGCAAACAGAGAGGTGGAAAAAGGGAACTGGATGATAAAGGGGTAAGGGGAGGGGTAAGGGGCGTTTACCAGGGATTAAATTTGATCCTCGCATACTTACCGCAAGCCTTTGTGCACGCGCTCGTGTGCACATGCAACGCGTGTATGCGGTGGACCGCGATGAAGAATCTAAACATTGCGTGTGCACATCCGGTCGGGGTTTGCGGTTTTTCGGAGGGTGACGGCGTTGTTCCCCTCTACGTGGACCGCGTACGTATCTCGGGGAAAAAATGGGACGAGGCTAGAGTTTCTTTTTTCCACCCTTCTCTCACGAACCGTATATTTTTGTTAACAATAGGTGCGGATTTCGTATCATTTGCATCGCCGATGGGAAGATCATCGAGATTAATCCCGACCAACAATGGAAACATCGACGCTCGTGTTTCTGGGTTGAGGGCTAATGGAATAGCAGAGATAGTAGCGACACGACGCTACGCCGCGCTGAAACTGGTTCAAGTGGCCAACCAAAGTAAATTAGGAAGTACATGGATCTTGAGATGAACTTACATGTATTTCCTTCGAAGGAAGCGATAACCTCGTCTCTGTGCCCGGATTCAATTAACTACAACGGTTACTTCGTCTTGTATGAAATAGGGATTGGGGATGAATGGCAAGAAAAGATCGTTATGCAATGATTTTGCACGGTGATTAATCGGTAATACAGCGCTATTTAACCAATTATTGCTTGTACAGCGGAGAGCGTGTAAAATAAGAACATTTTTTAAATTTCATTATTTGTGGTGATATCGATCGATCGCATGTCTAATTAGCCACGTAAAGAATGATAAGGGACGATTAGATATCATGTAGATTAAAATTCTTGTTTATATTTTCTTCTTTATAATTCTTGTTTATATTGTTTATATTCTTGTTTTGATTTTCGTAACTCGCGTGAAATATGGAATTAAATATTTGCAAAGTTATAGTAAATATTCAAAGAATACTGTGGTGCTTGAGGTAAAAATATATCTGAGATATATAAGAAAAAATAATTTCAAAAGTCAAATTATCGATAGAACATTATCGTAAGAACAAATTAGCGATACAAGATATTTCACAAATGAAGACTGAAAACGATCATAAAGTAAATTTTTATGAAACAAGGAAATGAAAGTGTATCGAGACTGTGTTATTAGGTTTGTATTATGTGTGATATATTCTCATGCATATTCTTTGTGAACTTATGAAGAACTTTGTATGGATTGTCAGAATATTTACTGTCGATTAATAAAGAAGAAGGAATGGGAGATTAATTTACGAAGAGATAGATGAAATACATGTTTGTGTATTATATTTTATATTATGTTAACAAAAAATTTGTTATATATTTTCTACAAAGTTGCTATGTTTCTGAGTTATCAATAAAATAATACGAATTCAAAAAAATAATAAAAAAGAAGATATAGGTTTTAAATACGCTCTTCTAATAAAAAAATTCTACTTTTAAATGTGGAAATTCAATACATTTGTCCGTCTATCATAAAAATAAAATATTTTCCCAATGCAAAACAACCGCCGACTTTGAGATAAATCGAACTAAATTTAAATTACACCGAAATTAAATTGATCAAGTATATCGACGATAGGTAACCATTTGCTTCCCGAAAAGTTAAACATCAATCACGCGCTTGGTACCAAAATTGGAAAACTGACAGAAAGTTGAGGTGATCAACTTTGTTTTCCGGTGGATCGTGTAACACGAACAAAAGAGGGATAAGACTGTATTTTCGATGGAAATTTAACTGAATTCACTGTTTTCCATTGAATGATGAAAATTTACCTATACTAATAGTATTTACTTAATACTTTCCTAAAATGTTGTTTTTAAATCTCGATTTGATAGACAAACAAACTGACTGTTGTCAATTATCAACCGCAATTTTATTTAAATAAGTACAAAACTGATAAATAGCATTTACCAATAAAAAATGAAAAAATTAAAAATACTAAAGTTAATACATAATAACATTAAATAATACTCAACCCAACATTTACTATTAAATAATTACGCAAATCGAAAGGATTCTATTCCAACGTCATATTGCTCATATAATTTTTCTGAAGTACGGAACAATTTCTAACATTGTTAAACCATGGGTGAAGGGCGTGTCAATAAATTTAAGATCCTAGACCGTGAAGATCTCCGATCTCCGGGCAAAGGAAAAGAAGTGGAAGTAAGAAATAAGAGCAAACCCGTGGTCCATGCTTTATCGGCGAGATTTCTCTCTTTTCAAAGGTCGGCCGTGGTGGTCCCTCAATGATTTCCGTGCAAAAAACGGATGCGACTGTTCCATTTCCAGATGGAAGGTCCCTGGTCCGAATGCCAGTCGTTGGGCATTGTTCAAAACAAGGAAAAGAATCACGGCGCCGCGACTTCCTCTGCCACGTTTTATTTGCCCAGCAGTCGATTACAGTTGTTCTTGCGGTGATGAAAAGAGCAAAGAAGATCTGGTATTCCCTCGTATCCGGCCTTTGAAGGCGGAACGAACTTTCTTGCGGGATGAACCCGGAGTCACCACCGTGAAAACTTCTTGCCAATCGGTTTACCGGGTTACGACTTCGACGTTTTCCTATGAAGACAAAACAGTCGACGTCGTTAAGGCTCGAGTATCTTGTCGTCGAGATACGAAATAAGGAAATGCGAGTAGATGGAAGCACGTCCTCGTTCATAAGTAGACTGTAGATGTTTATGGAGTTTTCAGAATTTTGAATTCTAGTAAGTTTTGAATTTTAAAAAAGACTACAGGAAGAATATGATATACAAAAGTGTAGTTAGATATTTATTTTTTAAGTAAAGCACTTTTAGTACGTGTAGGTTCCATTTTTTAAATTATGTTTATAAAAATATAGACTTGTATGGTTTTACGTAATTGCATAAAATTGCACGATAAAAATATAGACTTGCAATTGCATAGTATGAAATGCGATATTCAATTGTCAGGACAATGATCGATCGTTTAGAATTTTACGTTCGTGTGAAATATATTTTGTAATCACAACATATTTTTTATTTATTAAGCTTCCCCAAAAATTCCAAAGAATTACATGGTTTTACGTTAAATTTTACACGCATAACGTTCGTGTATTGTAAATTTACTATTTCTGGGGGTGTATGAGATTTTAAACGCAATTTATAGAAAACCTCAATTTGGAAATTACGTCTTTTAACAAAACGGAGAAAACACAAGAACACGCTCTTATATCTGGTATACGAAGATCTCATTCTTTAATAAAGAAAATTTAAGAAAATACGATATATTTTATTGTTTATCACGTCACCAATAACGAGTTAAGTAGTTTGTTTTTATATATCAAAAATAAAATAAAATCACCAATGTGGAAACTAAAAATTAAGTGTACAATTCTTGAAAGCATTTTCGCAAATGTTCCAAAACAATCAAATAAATGAACTTTTATGGACATGAATGTATTGAATGTGTATTATTCGTCAGATACGATACAAATTCGCGAGAGCATATTGATCAATACGCCTGAACAAATTTGATTTTTCACCAGAGTTGACGCCAATTGATGTAATGGATATTGAAAAAGTGATCAATTCACTTGAACTATATATTTACAGATATATTTTTTGATTAAGAATACAGCAGAATATTTTTGATAATATTTGTAGACTCCCTATTTCTTTCTTTTCAAGTTAATACTTTGTTTACACAAACAATTGATAATCATGTGCTTCAGAGTAAGATTTTACTAGTCACTAGTTCATAAATTTTTGTTGTGTAAAAGCAACAAGTTTAGTAATAAAACAAATGGAACAAATGGAAATTGCAATTCATTTACAAATATAATTTGTGACTTATGAATACACTGGTATTATTAATTGGACTAATTAAGTGACTTTGGTATCACACAATTATCAAAGCTATGCCTTTTTGGACTATCAATATGTCATTCAATTCTTGTTGAAACTGTATAGTAAGACCTTGTAATATAATTTATATATTTTATTACGAACAAAGTTTTGAATAAATATCTCGTGATTCATGGCTGTGTCATTAAAATAGAAGAATTCATCGACATTTAATATTGTCACATCATTGTGAAAAGCAGTTTGCGCGTATTCACGAGGACGACAGTTTGTCATAAGACACGTGTACTAAAACCGTAGCTTGAGATAGTAGACGAGTTGAACGAAACGCGACGAGGGTTTCTTGCCAACCTCTTTCACGAAGAGCTTCCTTATGACATAGTTTCCCCCACTATAGAATCAGAACTCTAAATAAATTAACTTGGAAAAGTTTATTAGACGAGCGAAATATCATGCAACTCTTCGAAGATGTGATGAAAGATTGTTTTGCCAAAGAGCATAAAAAGTTGATATTTGAAATTTTCAGAGTATTATTCCTATATGTATTTTCAGAATATACAGTTTTGCTTTGAATCCTTGATGAGACGTTGTCTTGTTAATAATAAATTTGAAATAAACAAGATATAGCTAAGTTATTACATATAAACGTTGTATTTCTTTCATAAGAAATGCCAACAATTTTGACGTTGTGCCATCCTTTTTTCAAAGCTACATTGTCAAAATATACATAATAAATAAAATACAGCAGTTGCAGCGAATGTGTTAATCTGCAATAAAATAAATTAGAACCTTCGTTCTTCTAATCTTCTGTAAATATTTATTTCATAAATTAATGGATCTTAATTTACCAATAAAACAAAATAAAGTCAACTCTTCATTCTACTAAATGTGCTGACCTAACTCGTAATCCATTCTACGCATAAAAGAAAACATGTCTAGAATAAAAAAAACAAAGAACTGCTTCGACACCGAACCAAGTCGTTACAAAGAAACATAGAAGAAGGATTTATAGGAAGAAAAAAAAAAGGAAGCACCGTTTAGAAGTGGCGTAGTTTTACCTCTACGTCAACCCGATATCACTTTCTTCCAGGCCCATATACCATTGCCGTTATTGTCGCCGAGTTGTCATATGACACAATGTTTTAGCCGTCCATTTACGGTAACGAAAAAGCGACGAAATGGAACTTCATTCCCTAAGTTGGCCCGTTACTTCCTTCGAACCGTTCTCCACCAGTTATGAAAATGTAATAAGCCAGCGACGTCTTGGGGAAAAAGTTTCGCAGGCTGCGCAGCCTGTACCAACATACCTATACTTGGCCACTCTCGTGGAACGTCAATAAGGAAGTCGCAGGGGAATGGTGTTCCCTTTGGTTCTCTAAGGAGATGCTGTTATATATGTACTGTCTATAGTACTATACTACTGTTGTATACATGCCTATGTACATACATATTTCAAGAGTAAATACACCCGAATAGTTGATTCCAAATCCAATTGCGAATGACGAATACTGCATTAATAATTTTCTATGGTTCGATCCTATACGCTATAAAAGTTGTATTATACGATGGCAATTTGTTAACTAAAGCTGGGGCACGATGCTCGTATTTTATTTAGAAATGACACTGAATGAATACATATGCCCTGTGTAAATATATGTATAGTAAATTAATGACACACTTTGTGTTTCTTGTATAAAATCAATTTTACAATTGAATGACTAATTCCCTATCTATATATATTTTCTTATCCATACATAAAATGCGAAAGTGACTGATTCACTCGTCAACAAAAATTACTTTAGAAGCTTGACTTCTACTTCAAGACTGCATTTGAAGATGGTGTCAGAAACTGCATTGAAACTATGCGTGCCAATCGTGTTCTCTCTTTTACTAGATCCTCGTTGTAATTTACCTTTGAAAGAGAAACAGATAGGTTTTCTCTTATGCAAATAGACCAAATAATTAGACATTTACAAGAATTATGTAATTTAACGAATGTCTTGGTTGAAGAAAATTGGGATAAATTGAACAGCCATCAAAGATGTTAGAATATTCTCTTACTTTTCTGGAGAAAGGAGTTACGAGTTCTACAACTGTCCAAATAGTATTGTAAATCATATATATATAATCAAAGTCCTCGACACCCACGAATTTCCTATTCGACAGCCTCTTCACGTACCTTCACCTACGCCGTATCAGCTACAAGCATTTTTTCCGTAGCCTCGTCAATGACCTCCTACGTAACCCAATCTAACGCAACAGCAATTGCGCTGGATTAGTATGGTCACGTTGTAATCTACTCTAATCTAAACTGTATCTACAAAGATGAAATTTGGACAGTGTACTTCTTTTACGACATAGACGCGGGATAAGAGAGGCTTTTTGGAAATAAGGACTCTGAAGGGGTAAAAACGGGATAAAAATTACTATGGATATTAATTAAAATTACTGGATGATACACTAAAATCGTTCTACTTAAGCCAAAGTATAAGATAACGTATTAATAACAATAAAAAGAAAGGTATTACAAATTCAAAATTTTTAATCGATCTATGAACATCATGAAGCAAAAGTCATAAACAATAATTATTATACCAAATTTACTTGCATTTTATATTTTAAACTTTATTTATACAATCCCAATTTTTGCATATTTTTGTATAGAATTTTATTTATGTTCAATGTTATATCTACTTTTATAAACATTAATGGCAGCATGGAACATTTATCACCTATTTCCTTGGAGCGCTAAAATATTTTCTATGTGTAGTTTCGTCATATCGAATCTATATGCAAGCGAGGGGACTAAAGTAGCGAAGGTATCGAAAACCGAGCGATGATTAATCGCGTATGACGAAACAGTTGGTAGCAAAAAAAGGGCCGGGACGAAGCGTTGTTGCGATCCGTCGTCCGTCAGTGGTGTATGGTACAGACACACGAATTGATCGTGACGCAACCGATTCGTTTCGTATCTCTATTCGACACGGATATGATTCATCCGACAGAGAAAAATCGTGGAAGCATGCACCCCGGACGAATCGTCTATTTCCGTGACTGTTTGCTTCATCTAATCGTTGTAAATAAAAGTCCTTCGCATATCTTAACGGAGAATATCTCTGAACGAACGGAAAAAGTTTTGAGAGTAAAACATTTAGTAAAAGTTTAAAGTTTTAAAATTGTGAAATTTTCACAGAAATCTAGCGATTTATGAACGACATTGTATGTATATTTCTAAGTACTAATTTAGCAATTTCTTTAGCGAATAAATACTGCTTTCTTTCCCTAAGAAATATGACTGCAATATTACCAAGCTCACTAAAACTCCATAGGGAAGATCATTGTAGTATCACCAGCACCAGCCTACATCCTTTAAACATGAGACACATAACTATACATAATGTGAT
The DNA here is from genome assembly GCF_011952255.1 of Bombus vosnesenskii. Lineage (NCBI taxonomy): Eukaryota > Metazoa > Arthropoda > Insecta > Hymenoptera > Apidae > Bombus > Bombus vosnesenskii. Next base: position 3,689,059 of record NW_022882923.1, read on the forward strand.
TTAGTAGCAATTAAATGGTATTTCTTATTCTCATTTACATCATAATTTCCTACGAGATATGTATCCCTTGATTTTGACGAGTAATTTAAGTTCTGATCTTCGCTGACGATAGAAAGAAAAAAGTTATGTTTCTAGAGTGCAGTTAGACTTAAAGTGGCTCGTTAGTCCCAGGACGTCGTTTTGCTGGCGTCGCGTCGTTATCATTACGACGCGACGCCCACCACTGATGTCGTTTTCTCTTAATTCTCTTCTTTGGTCCAGCCTGGAACGTCCTCGTTTCCACAGGATACACCCGCATTACTTATCATTAACTGAAGCTTTATATGTAATTTAATTGTTATTATCTTTTTAGACGTATGTAAATTATAATTAAAAGGGCTGTCAAACAGACTCTTGCACCATCGATGAATTTTGACAAATGCCGCTAAGCTGACATTCTAATTTTATTCTTTCGCGCTCAATGTACAACATTGTATTTATATTCAGTAGAACTAGACTCAAATTTTGATGCATTATATTTTCTCTATAAAAAAATGTGTTCTATGTATTGTTTATGTAATATATATAAATATATATATATATATATATATATATATATTACTCATATTTGAATATATAACTTTTAATAATTTATAAAAAATAATTTGCCTCGCTAGCTAAGCTGAAAGTCATCTCTGAACGAGTTAATAAATAAAAGTATTGTCTAAAAATGGCCATGTTCGTCACTTCTACGAGAACATGATTTTAAGCGCGAGTAAAATTTATTAGCTATTTTACAGCAAGGTTTGAAGGGATTTGATCGATAACCATGAACACCCGACGACCTTGTAGATTCGGTGCGATAGATTGATGGATGAACCAATAGAAACGGTACCGTATACCTTCCATTGACGCCAGACTCTCGTGTCTACAGGAAGGTACCTGGCAACGTGCCGGAAATTTCTCGAAAGTAGGTGTTACCGTTTATGCGACCAGGAAAAACAAGGTAATCATATACGAGATTAAATCCTTGACCTAAAGTAATATTTTCTTATTTTTCAAGGAAATATTTTCTTATTTTTTCGAGGAGATATTTTCTTATTTTTCCGAGGAAATATTTTCTCATTTTTTATTCCTTTTACATATTAACATATTACATACTTCTACATGTTCAATAATAGCATAGGAAAGATGTATTTTTATGTTTCTTTGTGTGTCAGTTTTCATTTTAGTTCCCAATTCATAATTATGTTTTACAAATACTTAAGTGCGTGTTTAATTTAAGTTACGTCTTACTTATTTAATTTGTAATTTTTTAATTATCGTGTAATGATTTACGTTCACTTACTGACGTATTTAATACTAGAAAAAGATTGCTCGGTTAAATTTTTTTTTAACTATTCATTTGCAGTATGTAGCTTGGAATATCTTCATTAAAAGCTACCGTACAAAAATTTTTCATTGACAAGATACATTTTCATGTCGAACCAAAGCAACGAAATTCACATGTGAGAACTATTTTAGGCTATTATCATAATAATTAATACAAATTTAGTAGCAGTTCCTGCAACTTTCTTAATTTCCGCAAAATTGTTTTCATACGAACTTCGTTACAATAATTATAATTTTTCGTAACGCTGCGCTGGCGGAATACGAAAAGCGCTTCTAAAAGTCAAACAGACTATCTAACTCTCATGCCGACTGGAATTAATATTTAACGAGTTCTGGCGCCGCTGTCGTGTTTGTCATACTTTCTACACAGCTTCATTTACTGGAATATTTGCGTTAATAAGCTCTGCAACTGTTTTTTTTTTTTTTTTTTCGTTCCTTCTTATGACGACCGTACGTGTCAAATTTTTAGCTTCATACGAGTAATCTCGTATAATTTTCGTTGATATAAAATTGTGTCTTATATCAGGGATTTTAATTTTATTATATGACATAATAATGACACAGAATTTGAGATGTAGTGATTAATTTTAACGCATTTTTTTATACAAATGTTACGTATAATTATGTGTTTACAATTTATAGCATATAATTTTAAAATTTTGCCAATTCAATTTTATAATTTACTATCTTAATTTCAATTCAACCTTAGAATCTAAATAGAGTAATCTTGTTCACCGATTAAAAAATATAACGGTTACTCTATTTTATTTATTTTATATATTCTTTTTTATTCGACGTGCATTCTATGCATTTTTACACCTTTCAATTTTGCATAAATGCATGAAAGTCCTACTCGTCAATTTCATCTTTGCACACAAATTGTTCATATTGATCACGTAGGGCTGTCTTTCTCATACTTCATCCTGTCATAAAACTATTCTACCTTCATTATTATATTATTATGCTACACTTGATTAAGTTTTAGTACGTTTCAAAGAATATTAATTGAATTTCTGCCTGGAGAAAGATAGATAGATAGAGAGCGCGAGAAAGAGAGGACGGTCCTGAAAGCGATCCTGTACGATAATGGAAAGTGTTGATATGCCAATCAGGTCACAAGCCATCCTTTCGGCTTCGAACGAGTCGATAACAGCCAGGGTGCCCCTGCACCGATACACCGATGCTTCTCTACTTTACTCGATCTCCGTGTAATTAATGTCGTCGCTTGTCGAGGCTAATGATGTTGAACACGTGTCTGACGAGAGTGAATGTCGATCGATTCGTTACGCGTCTCTCAATACATAATAAGCACACCCCGGCACGAAGATTGTTGTGTTGCGTTCGTTTAGACTGCAATTATGATCTATGAACATGCCCGGATAATTTTATTCTAATTATTTGCTTGACGATAGGGTACCTCTGTTATTGAAACGTTTTCAAATTTCCACGATAATAATTAATTTAATCTTTGACTTTTAAGGGAACAAGGCCTCGTTATTTTTCGCATTATCCGATCAGCAGTGAATTTATTAGCAGATTTTGGAGTATGATTTTTCTGTCCAATGGTATGTTCAAGACTACTATTCGTATCGTACATTAATTTTTTACTGAATGTATATTTGCAACGAGTATCTTGTAGCTTCTATATAGATTTTCAAATTGGTTTCAAGTTTGATTATTATAATCACGATAAGTATGTCTTATTAATAGTGCTAACGAAATTTCTAAAAGTTTCGTACGATACATACAACATATTCATAGAAATTTTCCGTGGTAAGTGTGTTTGAATATTTTCCTCAGTCGCTGTATATATTTTTTCTAAATATAGCTGATATAACCAAGGCTATATTTTTCTCATTTGACTCGGTTACTCTTTTTCAAAACATCTACTCAATAAGTACCTATACACGCGACAACAACGCGTTGGCACAAATGTACACTATTACACACATAATCATTGATGCACCCAGTGCTGGCCTATCACGTACTCGACTAATGTCCTTTGGCGTGGCCCAGAGTTACGTACGTCGAAGCTAATGAAGGCACGTTCAGGCGTTTGTGGCTTGTGCATCGGCGACCTTATATACGTTGCAGGCTCGTCGTGGCCACGTTTAATTCGTCCAATCACGTTAGCCACACGAGAAGCGACTAAATTGTCGTGCAGGTTGAATCATCGTTCGAACTGTATTGTAGTTGCCCTTCGTCATCGGCATTCATCGGCCGTGAATGTGTCACTCAGCGTGAACCCGCAGTGATCAACTTTTATTAGAATTAATCTGGTTAATTCTTTTTGCTGACTTCATTAGCTTCAAAGTCATTCGAAGCAGTCGCTGAACAAAGGCGGGTATGTTAAACTCACTGCAACACAATTCGTTGGTAAGATTCTCGGTGAAATGCCGTTTGGTCTTTCGTGAAACCACCAGATGCGTTCTGTGCTTGCCTCTCCATTGCTCAAGATGGTAGTTTGTTACTCTAGTTACTTGATTACTCTAGAACTGCATAGTTCTTGCCACGATTTATGGCTACTCCCTGCTAGAGCTATTCGTTACCACGTTTAAACATAACATACTTACGTATCGGGAGCAATGTGGTAATGGTAGAATGTGTAAAATTCGATAAAATGAATTTAATGTGAAGTGAGATACGTGTATTTTAGTACGATTGTGGAAATATGTCGCGATTATAACTCCTTTCCTTTCTTTATTAGAAATTCCACCAATTTTTCTCTGGTGTCGTTGTTTCTTAGAATATTTAATGGTCACGATAACTTTTTACTGTAGATCTTAGATCTTCTATCCTATATTTATTTTTTTTTATTAGCATAATATAGTTTCAAATTCTGTGATTTGATCGATAGAACGCGTCAAATAGTAAATTTTTATAATGAATTCACACGATTCGACTTTAATGAGTAGCTTTTAGTAGATAAATATCATCCATCATTTATTCTGTAAAATTTTTCCATTTCTTACTGCAGCTACTAATTTATTGCTTCAAATTAATAAATATTTCATCCGTACAATACGATGATAAAATTCTGCTTAACTGTTTGTTCAGATTGTACCGTTGTTTTTAAATAATACAGTTTTATTTATTGAAACGAATTTCTATTTAGTATAAATGACTAAAATTTCACTCGCAAATGTACATTGAAAAGAATGTTATCCAAACAAAAATTCCAAAAAACGAAAAATATATACCTAAACGTTATATTACGGAGAAAATCAGGATAACCTCCCATTATATGACTGAACAAGTTGTTTAAGCTGTTTTTTCTCTCGACATGTTCCAATAAATGGACTTTTACTGTACTTCAAAAACCAACGCACCAGCTCTATATCCCAAAGAGGATGACGAGACCGAATAAATTGCAACTTTGTTTTTTAATGGATCATTCAATAGGGATGTAGGTAGTAACCCCTTCGATATAACGAGCTCGTAACATCGACCAGGCGTAGAAGTTTATATCGCTTGCGATGAACATTTCGTTCGCACGTTCGCAACATTTCGATGAACCAATTGACTAAAACTTGAAAATACAGCGGTCTCCAATATCGAAATAAGACTATACGAAACATACTAAAGCTTTGATTCAGTTCTTATTGAAAATTTAGGAATATTATAAGCGATATCGAAAATATTTCCTAAACATAAAATATTTATATTTCAAAGTAAAATATAGCAACCAAGCTTCCTAACAATATTATTTTCCTTTAAATTCTTCTGGATCCTAAACTATTTCAAGTGTAAATAATTTTCATTTTTAAAACTCTTCCATCTCTTCTCTGTTCATTACAATGTATCCATTCATGAAAGGCCATCATTAAACTCTTAATTTAGAACGTTGCTGCATCGTAAAAGCTACCACACGACCCAGTCTCGTCTCTTCCAGCCGCAAGAAGCTCTTCTGAACCCTTTTTATCCCTTTACGAGCCAATGCATCCATCCAACCAAATTCACAACAGAGGTAATAAAATCGTTGGCGACGTCAACGCCTATATGCAATGATCCACTTACAGCAGAACTCCATTTGATTGGAATGAAATTGTTAATTCCCGATTAACTCAATTTCTGCTTGCTCAATTCGTTTACCCGTAGCGGACAAAAGAAAGAGTAAGGTTCGCTAAGTTATCGTTCTATCGTGTGTATGTAAATATTATTAACTTTTATAGTAAATACTCTTCGCTATGTTGCTGACAGTGTACAGTTACACATTATATTTATTCATCGTCCTTGTCAAGTACAATCTGTCTTGTAAAATTACACTATTTTCTGTATCGCTTATATTTGATGTTTCTACTGTATTCGAACACGAGCTCCTGTTATTTGAATGAAAAATAGTAGACAGGGGAAAAAACCGGCGAGTTCCTATTATATAAACTCGCAATTATTGAAACAGTTTGTCCCCCGACGAGATCAGATAAATCGAGTTTTACTGTACTTACTTCAGATCATCCGACGGTATAATGCTCTCTTCCCTTCGACAATCGAGCTTTTTTCTCGGTGGCCGGTCGATACCCGCGGCAAACGACGATATGTATGCAACCGCGTGCAAGTGCGGCCATAAATTTCGTGATTCTTTCATGGCCAGGCGATATCGGGTTTCCGCGCGGGAAGGCTGCGCGTATGCGAGCATTAAACGAAATTGCTACACGCTGGCGAAAGGGATAGGCGCCCTAAGCGCAATAGAGACACGCGCGCCTGTGTCGTCGAGACTACGAACTTCCAATTACATTACAGCCTGCCCACATGCAACCACTGACGTACATAGTTAAAACGGAATTCATAGCCTGAACACATCGGCCCGGGAGCAGAACAGAGATTCGAAAGACGTGGGGCTTAAATGTATCGCTAGAAAACGTTTTGCATAATTTGCTCGACGTCACTCGCCTGCCAGGCGATTAGAGGATCTTCTAAACGTAGATTAATTTCGAGGAATTGTGGTTGGTTCAGGAAATTAATTGGTAAGTGAAATAGAACGATAATTTTAGAACTGTCGTGAATGTTTAATACTAATTCTTTGAGGGTTTCATAGGGTAAGGAGGTATAACGAGAGAAATAGTTTATTTCATCAAATAAGTGTTTTTAATGTCTACCTTTTATGTTGACTTCTTCGAAGATTTATCTTTTGAAAATGAAAAAGAAAAAGAAATGATAAATTACATTTGCCGTATTTTCAAGCCATTATTAAGAATTATTAAGAACCATTTTCAAATTAACTTGTTATTCATACATTTGAATATTAGGATAGCAACCATAATGTTTCGTTTAGAAAGACACTGATACCATGTAGTATTTAAAAATTAAAACTGTAATTTAAGGGATTTAATATTTCTGTAATTTTATTATTCTCTATAAGGAAATTATTAATTGAGACATAATTAATTACATGCATATTGCTTGGGATATCATTACGTGGAAGCCAAGATGGTTGCTATTCCATTGAGGTTTACATCTTCGTTAAGTGCATCATCATCATTACAAGTCTCGACTTCACTGGATAACTTAATTAGCATGAGAAGTTACAAGTAATCCACGTTTATACGTAAACACGCTGGGGAAGAGTAATAATATCAAGTTGTGTTTCTCACTTTCCTCCGTAGAACTACAACTGTGTTTTCCAGCGAATACTTCAATATGACAATTAGCAAGGCTGTTGCTTAACAAATAGCAAATTGCACTCCCGTTTAACTATATACATGTATGTGTAATAGAATATAAAACTAAAATCGATTAGTTAATTTTTTTAATGATTTCCAATTTGTCATATCTCTTTAATAATCCATTACGTACACGGAGGATACAAAAATTCAATTCAACTATAGGATTCTGCACGCATATTTCTGCATCTATATTCTCTGAGCAAACAAAAAAAAAATGAAAAATTAATTTTTTCCAAGACCCATACCGTGGAATACTCCCTTGTATCTCTCTTCTCAAGTACCAAATGTACCATATAAATTACTACGCCATGCTACACGAATACACTGTTAACTTTCATTGTCCTATTAAATGAACATACTATTAAACTCATACGATTCACTTAATATACTATCAAATTACTTCGACAAGCTTTTACAACCTTTAACCGCGTTGCAAGTAAGATTGCAGATAAGGATCTCGCGGGTAAGTAACATACCTTTTCGATCTCGTTCACCGTTCAAACGCATAACAATATTTAACCAAGATTATCAGCCGCGGCTGACAGAGCCGTTATTCGGTATTCATGTTAACTAGGGACGGAAATGCCCAGTCGTAAGGTCGATTATACTCGACCCTACACTTCCAAAGGAGAAGACAACGTTGATGCGGCAACGATAGCAATGTGGAAATCTAATTGAAGTGGGCGTAGACCGTAATAGCTCGGCTATACGAGGGACAGCCACGCGAGCTCCTCGTTTAAGACGCATCGTCCGCTTGCTAACATTCCTAAGAAGATTTGAATCGGGGGCAATTCTGCGACAATGTAAAATCCATTCGCCATACACATTCTGCCATTCTTCCTCGCGGAAATATACAACGTTGATAAGGATAACTGCTTTCCTCGTCGATGTCTGATGAGACTGCTCTCTTGAGATCAAAGTACAACTAAGTGTTTGGATTTATAGGATTGTTACTAATGTATCATTAAATCATCAAGATCTAACTCTTTCTCTCCTGTTAAAACTATGGATGTTTAGGCTAGGCTGACTACTGTATCAGTAAATCATCAAGATCTAACTCTTTTTCTCCTGTTAAAACTATGGATGTTTAGGCTAGACTGACTAAGCCAATGAAGAATAGGGTAAAAAATGATTTAACGTTTCTCTCGCCTTTTGTAATAACAGCAATTTCCAAATTCAATACCTTGTCAATCAGTTCTATACCGAAACATTCTGTATGTTTGATTTTGGTTTTGATTAAATACGTGGTTTGAAATGAACGTTCGAAAAGTATTAATAATACACTTTTCTGAATAAATATAAGTTCCACGTATCGTCCCCTCTGTTTATCTTATTTAAAAAAAAATTTACTTATGCTATTTTTCTCTTTAACTGAGAGAATACCCTTAGATCACCTTACACTACACTATAGAATTCTATAGAAAATCACTAGCAGCAATTACTAGAACTGTTAGAAGATTATTAGGACGATTTGTCTCGACTAATGAAATACCCTGGAAGATTATTATAAGCGATAGAAATGATTATATATAATAAAATTCATGGAAATCTGTATTTCCTATCGCAACATCCGTATCACCATACTTTCACAAACTACACGCGATACATCGTACAAAAAGAAACATGTTGCACCGCTAAGGCCATACATTTCCAACCGCCCCCAAAAAACTTCCTCCCAAAACCGATGAATTCAACAGAAATAAATTCATTCCACATTTTCAACCTATTTTGCGATATGAAATCGCTTCCTGAAGCGATACCACAAAACACACGATGCCATATAAGCCGGCACACTATCTCGAATCTATCCATAGGATACACACGTGTAACCAGGATTCTCTACGCGATTTCGTTTCCAACAGAAATCGAATCGGTGCGAGGAAGACGGCCGGTGTGCGGATTTAATAAAGGAGACATGGCTGCAGACGAAATCGGCACGAACGACGGATAGCGAACGGAAAAAGCGGAAGTCGTAAATTGTCCCGGAAAAGGATCGTGCCGTAAAACTCGACGGAGGAGGATTTTATCGATTCAATATCTCTCTTTTCTACGATTGGACTAGCAAGCCAGCACGCTGCAAACGCCGTTACAAAGGCAGACGCGATTTCGCAAAGGATATTCGGTATGTGCTGCCTATGCCTTTACGCCGGGAGCTACCTTTCAAGCCACAGATACTGCCCCCTTCTTCTTAGTCGTCGTCGTCGTCGTTGTCGTCGTAGTGTGGTATTTTTAACGGTGGCGACCCGCACAAAAGTTTCACGCGTCTTCAGGAACGAACAATATACGGGCGTCGCGTTAAGGAAATTTAGGAGCACGAGCAACGAAACCACTAACCTATCGCCACCTCTGGATATGAGAGTCTGGATTTATTTGCTTGAAATATCGTCGAGACATTCCGGACGCATTCCATGCGTTCTCAAATCTAACGCCTTCTTTCGGATATTCTATATGATTTCCATCGAATATCTTTTATAGTTTTTATCGAACATTTTTTCGATCGAATTATTATACGTCGTTCAATTTTGGATTTTGGGCTTATTACATAAAATCTATACTGAATGTTTTATAGAGGTTTCAGATAGCAAACATCACAGTTGCATTTCACGTGTATTCGGCCTTCACGCCATCTTCCACATATTCTATCTAATTTCGATTCATTTTCTACAGAATATTTTTTTACCTGATGAGATTCATGTACTGTTTAATTGAAGTGTCGTTTTATTTGGGATTTTACTGCGATTAAGTAGCTTCATTAGATGTCTTGGTAGGTTTTGGATAGAAATTTTGTTATACGCGAAGACAAGGAATATCCCGCGGCGCGAGATCCTGTCGTTTTTCTGATTTCCAGTGTCTGCACAATCAATCGTACAACAAGTATAAACTTAATTTAAGATGTGACATATGCGCCAAAGATACTATTGTTATTTCTCTTCAATTTTTCATTCAATACTCAATAAAATTGATTAAATTACTTAACACAAAATCTAAGATGCATGTTATGATATGTTTGATATTTTAAGCAAATTACAAATATAAAATCCTGCAGCGTTTTAAAACCCTTGAACCGTGGACAAATATCACAATTTCAATATCTTCGGATTACCCGCACACACATAGATTTGGTGTATGTACATATGCACTAGGCAGACAAAGGAGGAAGGCAGTGCATCGAAAAGGTTAGAGAAGAGGAGATCGATAGTAACGAAAGGGCGGCCCGAAACATTCGGCTATCGTTATAAATCAGGTTAACGTTGATTTATCTTGCAGAAAAGTTACAGGCTCAGTTTAAACTTAAGCAGAAAGGCACAAGATCTATGCGCTGGTGTACAAAGGAGACTATGCTATTAATCCTTATCAATTGTGAGTCACACTGGAACGGGGAATGTATCATTCGTACCACCGAAGATACACTTGTTCGAGAATGTTTGTACATAATTTATATACGTTATTTAGGAATATGGTGTTGAATACTAGATCATTCTGTAACTGATATTAATTTATTTGAGGCGATATTTTCACTCGAAAATGTCATACTGTGAAAGTAACATCTTAAATTTCTATACTTCTATTCAATGAAATTATGTAAAGTTATAACAATTAAAAAAAAATAATGCATAATTTGAGACGTTAAGTAGTTAAAGTCAAAGTTACAATCGATATATATTCAACGTATGTAGATTACTTTTCTTTATTAGCTTCTTTTATTTGGAAAATTAACTTCGCCAAATCCATTGAGGAGACTTCTTGATGCACGATAAACGTAATAACAGATAAAATAAATCAACAATGTGCAATGAAGATTCATCATTTGTGACTTTATTTCAGACTGAATCAATATTGAAAAATATCTGCGTACATTGATCGAGGGCTGTCATTAATTTTTAGCTATGAAGTCATATGATATCAACAGTACGTCAGAAGACATTGAAAATATTTCCAACAAAAAATGATTGAATGCTTTCAAATGCTAAAAATATAGGACTGATTGTCAAAAATTTCTGAATCCATCATTCCACACGCGTACACGAGTTTGCATTTGACAATAAACAGAGACCTTTTAAACAATCTTTTTCTGGGAATAATTAATTATGAGTAAAGTACCTAAAAGTTTATGATTTATTGTTGTAGAAATTGTTGAATGACGTATAATGAATCACGTTCTACGTTTCTCTATATGCGTGTATATATGCACGATGCAATCAAAATATATTGTATTACAAAATATACAAAATAAAAAATACACATAATACAACAACTACCATCACGTTCACTTTCACATCTCTTAATTCAATAAATATTAGTATGATCCACTCTATGATACATTCATATACCTAGTGAACTTTCCTATGAAATTACCTTCAGGTTCAGAACCTTCGTCTGTAATATCTCGCGCTTAACTCTCCTAATATGAAATCTTTACCAAAAATCTCACAATGTAATGTACAACGAAATGTACTTCTAAATCATCGTTTCAGTTACAATAAATCTGTATATACTCGACTTTGTCATTGATAACAAAAAATATGGAACTAACTGGCGAAGAAAATTGTCCGAGAAAACCGGTGAAAATGAGAGAGAGAAAGAGAGAGGAAGCTAGAGGGGATTAATGCAGCAAGAATGCGGAGAAGGCAAAAGAGCTGTAAGACAGGCAGAGGAGACCGGAGACCGCGTAATTGCGGTTAGGAAAAGAGAATAAGTACTGTTAGCTGTACGTAGCGGCAACGATTCTCGGTTACCAAGATTACGCTTGCTAGGGCAAGCTAATCAGCCAATGAGAGAGAAGAGATCCGGACCTATTTAGTAGAAAGGAATCCCGCTGTAAAAGATAAAGACCGCGAAAGAATTGTCCAGAGAGGAAGGACAGAAAACGAACACAGTTCTTCTCGAACGTTCGTATCTAATGAACCGTATATTCCCATCCGAATCTCGTGATTCCTATTGTGAAATGGCCTGGTGGTTAGACAGAGAGGAGAGGGAAAGACAGGCAAAGAAGAATCTGATGAAAGAGACTCCGCTCTCTATCTTCTTGTCTCTCCCCATTCATCTGAGCGACGTTGGTCCGGGGGCATGGGACACGCGACTCCGGGAAAAAAAGACCCACCATTTTTGGCACAATCCTGCTCTTCATGCTCGGATAATTGTTAACTCAAAGGAAGTATAAAAGCTCTCTACTGCCATCGGCCTGTTTCATTTTCATTGTCTCTCCCTACTATTCGATACAAATTCGATCGCGATATCGAGACAACGCATGCTGGGACGCGTTTCGCACGAGATATCGGGGGAACGAGATTTCGTAATAGAAATTTCCTATGGAAGTCTTGTAGAACTGTAATCGCGTAAGTGAAATTGTGAATTATCAGTAAAGTGGTAAATTTGTAAAGTCGCACATCAGTAAATCGCATCGATATCTTCTCGTAGTCTGTGATAAACTCCGGAATAAGAAGAAGCAGGAATAAGCTAATTCCAATTCTAAACAAAACACATTGGATAAAAATAGAGCGCAATGAGTAATTCGCAACTTAAAGAGAAACCAGAATTGCTCATTTCCCATTGCTTCTAATCATCGATTCAGGAAAAACAACATCCTCTATGCCTTGATGCGTAAGAAAGACGTGCCCGGACGTTCAAGTGTTACTCATACGAGCAAGCTTCAGAAACGACAAATAGAAAAGAACTAGAATACAGAACAGAGGCATACAATGAAGCGTAGAAAAGAAACTGACGAGAGGAATAGCAACGGAAGGGGTGTTAAGCTACGTCCTTCCGGGCAGATGTATTTCACACATTAACGACTTTGGTCACAGTGTCACTCTCTCTAGATATTCCCGTGACATCTGGTAGGCTGGCCGTATAATAGAATACTGCAATCTCGTGTTCGCTACCGTGGAACGAGCTTAAGGGTGACCGACAGGAAATTGACGGTGTCGCGACAGCGTGCCAGCCGCCATATTACATTAAGTGAAACCGAGATGACCGTATAATTTTTTCGTACAACGGGGCCTATTGTAGTTGGTGGTTGGCGCGGCTGTGAATCGCTCTATGCTTGTCGCGGAAAGGTAGCAAAATCCCCCAACGGCATTCATCAAAGTGCAATTTTTGTCCGCCTTTGTCAACCGAACGTCCGACATTGAATATAGAGACTGCTGAAAAGTCGAAAACCATTCGCGGCGTATTTGAAAAATACTTCTTTTTTTCCCTTTCCCCTGTTTGATTGCCATGGGTAACTATACTTATTACACTGAGCGCTGAGTATTCGCGGTACACCGCGAATAATTATGGTTACCCAGTGTTTGAAGAATAGCGCAGATGACGTTGCGCGGAGAGTTTGATGTACGTTGTGATGTATGGGTGATCATAATCTTCTAATATCGAGCTTTTACCAGATACCATGGTTGATTATAATCACTCACTGCGGGCGCTCTATTATGCCAGCAGTGACTTCATTCGTCCACAGCGTTTGCTACACACTACGCACCATAACTCCATCCAGTTCCAAACGCTAATAGCATATTAGATATGATTGTCATGAACTAAGGACGAATACTATACTGTAGCTTATAGATGACTGTCTGTTTTTATATGTACGAATATAATTAACGAATATAAAAGGAGAAATTGGAAGATACATGTTATAACTTAATATATATTATATATGATTGTAATCAGCCAATATTGAATATTTGTCAAATATTATGAATAATTGAGATAATTACACTCGTGATTACAATGTACGACAGTACATGTTCATTGAATATCACAGGTGACTGTTACCTTTTATTGATAAGTATTTATTGTATACTATAGATGACTATATATATATATATATATATATAATTATATATAGTCAGATATATTGTTAACCACAGGCGCTATACCACGGATGACGTTGTCAGTTTACATTAAGCACTAACACTCATTATCAGCGTACATTACATGTAACTATAATCACCCGTAGTATATTCGTTGAGCCCTCGCTGGATAGTATGGGTGATTATAACTACCTATTCGTTGTCAACATTGTTGCCTGGTATGAGTTATTATAATTAGCCAGGCGCTCGGTGCATGTCATGGTTGATTATAATGACTAGCGAGAATGTATAGTATTATGAATATAATATACTGTATATATATATCATATTGAGCTCAGATATGAATCTTTAATTAATAGTATCTAATTATATAATATACAATTTTTTAAAAAGACGCGTATTCTTTTTAATAAATTAATTTAAACGATTGATAAAGTTTTACCATATTTATGTATAAAGATGTTCCCACATAGTAATTTTTGCAATAGTTACTACTTTAATTCGCTATGTAATTTAATAACACTTTACATAATTTAATAATTGTCATATCTCAATAATCCAAAATTTCATGGTAACTTCACTAACATCAGATTTGCTTCTTTACTCTTCGTATATTATTTCTACATCTAAAGTACATCTAAAGAGACATAATAAAATAAACAAAATTGTATAAATGACTGCCTTTTCCCTTAAGAAATAAAATTTCAAAGGAAATCTATCATTCTATCGATCGAATTTAAATTTTGTTACTTGAAGGAAGCTCGCTAAGACCTGAGCTCGTTCTTTCTTGGAGGATAGCATTGGTTAGTCCTTATGGGAATTGCTAAAAAACGAATTCAATGGAAAAGTCTCTTAGCTCGTTCGTTATGCTCTTAAGAGATCAACTTTCCCGGATTATGTCGCTATTTTAAGTTACCCTCGAGGACTAAAGACTACGCCGGTAAGCTAACTTGAAATAAAAATTTGATTAAAGTTATTCACTAATAACAATGCGCACAATTCGTTTTATTAAGTTTGTTACTTGTTTAATGTGACCAAAACTTTATAAATTTAACATGCTTTACGACCAATGAACTCTCCGTGTTACATACTTTAATTTTTTTGCAAGATTTCAATAAATATTTTAATGTTTGTGTACATGATTCTGTAATAGGACACACACATGTAGCAAAGAGTACTTTTATTGTAAACTAATTAAATTATTTGCAATCGTACATATTTTACATCTACTTTTATCATTCAAGTAACATCCTTTAACTTTTGAACTTATTCGAATTAACGATAAATAGTGATAATATCAAAACATTTAATATAAATTTAAGGGGAGTAAAACAATAATCCCATATACAATTAAAAAAGCAAGTCATCGAGACTCTATTATACTATTATATTCCTTATCTTCATCCAAAACGATCAGTATATGTATATTCAAAAATCATTTATCATCTGCGAAACATACTCTAATAGCATAGTCACGATTAGACGACCAAAGAATATTTCAAGAGATAAGATTTTTCTCTGCTTTACTATACCAATTCTGCATGTAACAATCTTAAATCCTAAGAAACATATTCTTATCGCTTTATTATTCAATATGTTATATTTAATTTAGATGTTGTAATTTTTATACAATCAGCAAATAAATTCTCCAATCAAGAAATAAATTCTTTTAACGATCTAAATAAAGTATAACTTAAATTTATAATTTACTATAATAAACATTAATTTAGTAACAATAGCTTACTGAAAAATAAATTCCTCGTGTGCTAAGTCAACTATACCGGGACTCAATCTCTCGCTTCAATGCAAATGTTTTAGCTTATATACAATTTACTTAGAAATGAATTCTCCAGAACTCGCGCGAGACTACGAAGCCCTTGCGGCTCGACTGGGATCGATTTTTCTCGAGTCTCGAGTTGCCATTGCCCCTTTTTTCGAGGACGCGAGCACGAAAGAGGCTTTAGAGCGATCACGAACGTCGTACAAAGTAAAACGATACAGTTTGCAGCACATAATTCAAAGCGTCCAGGAAAACGAAACCTATAATAACCAGTGGAAGAAAACGTATAAGCGTGTAACATTATTTACAACCCTTTTCTTTTTCCTGAGCTGTGGTCTACCGATACGAGTAGCAACGATTCGCCATCTGTCGCCCCGTTTTTCATACGAACGTTCGATTTTTCCGCGGAAAAAAGAACGAGAAGCCAGAAAACGATTCTTACAAAGGACCATCGTTACCTTTCTCTCCTCTTGTTTTGTTCGTTCGACCCTACGAAGTTTCCCATCGGACCCGTACATTATGTTTCTTTTCCGATGGCACGACGGGAGTTTCACATGCCACCACGGGGATAATTTATCGTTTTGCTGCTTGCGAACCGTTTAACGTCGGATATTTATCGACAATGACAATCTTGTTTGCACGTTTGTAGCGTAGAAAAGTCGAGCTTTCACTGAATTACGCGTGACCAATATATTTCCTGCTTTTTTAACTGGCAGATAACCAGACGTAAAAAGGGGTTACGCTGACGGATAAAAACCGTCGATGGAGGTGTTCATAATCCTGAACGAATCTATTAATACTTCTGTAGTTTAGTGCCTTTTTTGCAGGTAATAAATATTGGTCTTCCTTTTTAAATGTGAATTGCATATTCGATAAAACTTATTACTAGAATTCATTAACTTTCATGTGTTCTAATTTGTTCGTATTTCATTCATGCGAGATAGATATGCATCGTCTAGACACTTCAATGTTTAATATCTATAAATACTATGTTCTAGATATCACATTTATTCAAATTTTATATTTCAAATACAATTAGGTGAACAGATGTAGTTGAACTATCAAGATCTCTGAGGATAAAAGAATTTCTTGTATTTATTTTAATTAGTCACAATAAGTCACACTGACTTAGAGTCAATGATTTATATTTTTATCTTTATCTTCTTTATCTTGAAATCTTCGTGAAACGATTAATCACCAGTGTAATATAATAAACGTGCGTATTTATCAATTAGCGTATGTTTATTAATCAATAGATCAATTTGTCGTGATGGCTGTTCATAATACAACGATACACGTACATATATCATCGATTGATCTAAAAATAGCAATTCGTGTTTCACTTTAAAACCAGCTGTAGCTAAAAGATCAATGAGTGAACGCGGTACATTGAAGCTATTTAATTTGACATAAAAGCGTAGTGATATATATATATATAGATTTAATAGAATCTAATAGTAATATCTAATACCCAATATAATATCTAATATATATATATATATATATATATATATATATATTACAAAATATAAATATATATATATGTATTTAACAATTTCCAGTTAGTTACGAAGACGATCCTCAGTGGCACTGGCAAAAGTTTCGCAGCGATTAACCAGACGATTAAAGTTGAACCTACGTCGAGAGTTTATTAAGTTGGAGGCCTGGCTTCAAGGCTATGAGAAATGACAGCGAGAACGAGAAATACTGGAGGGAGAAATTCTTCTCTTGACTTTGATGAATTTGTCTTGCAAAGTGAATGGCTGTGCGCGGGTGGAAATAATGACGAAGCTGACGACAAACGGTTTGTTTACTTTCCCAACACGTTTTAGGAAATTCGCGATGAAGCGGACGCGACAACGAAACATCAAAAGGACAATGAAATGACGCGCTCGTGTATATAGTCAGTCACAAAAGTCTTTGTACAATACGTTCCCTAACAAGACTGTTTTTATGCAAATAAAATTTTACTATGTTCTAGTTTGTATACTTTGGATATATTTTACTATATTTTGTATATTTTACTTGATATACCTTTTATAACTTATGTTACAGTTTCTAGGAACCTCGTATTACTGATACTGGCAAAAGTCTCGTTCTGCACATTTTTTAAATTTTTTCGTACACACGAAGCTATCTGGAAAGGCAACGTAGAAAACCAAGAAAGGTAGTCATAAAGCTTCTTGCTCCATTAAATTTATTTCTCTTCGACTTTTACTGAGTCACGTATATAGGTATCAGGGGTACATATATTCGAATAAATCTTAAATCAGTAGAGTAGCTAGTGAGTCACGTAAAGTATCATAAATTAATTTCACTAGAACTACTAACCATGAATATATCGACATCTACATTTTCTTCTACTAGTTATAAGTAATTGAATCCCGAGAACGTTATTTTCAGAATAGTTCGTGCCTTCCGCTTTTCACGATTTCGTTTATACTTACGTATATCTGTTTGTTGCTTGAATATATTTCGTCAACGGCGAATCAAATTCCGTGATTTGTCACATTCGAAATTCCGAATAAACTTTGAACATTAGTTATACGATGCAGCCTTTCATTAATAATCTTAGAACAATCATGCAACAGCCACCAAAGCGTCAACAGTCCAATATACAGGTCAACAACCCATACAATCTGTCGTTCAAATTAATCACGCATACACATTTAAACATTCTCAAACGCCACTTGCTCTTCGTAATCAAACAGTTGCCAAATATTAGTTTGGTTTACAACATTCGTGAATGGGATCGTGTAGCAGTATAGTTAATTTAGGATTTACGCTGCTAGAAACGAAGCATCTCTCGCAATTTAATAAATGACACTAAAGATCATTGAAGATTCACTGCACAGTATAACTACTCAACTATAACGTGTACCGAACTAAAAAAAAATAAATAAATAAATACCGACCAATATATAGATAATCAGAGCTTGAATTAAAGTACGACCAAGATTAAATATATACAAATAAATATATAAATAAATAGGTATACGTACAAGATTAGTACAAGATTAGAAAACAGAGTCACAATTACATATTAACAAATAAGCAAATCGTTTGTTCCCTGAGAATCGATCGTTAGTCACATAGCTAGATGACATAATTGAGAAATTTACAAAAAGCGGAATTGATCTGACAAACTTCCAAACGCCTATCCATAACAAGACTAAGAGATAATGTTAAGATCGAGAAAAATATAAGAAATGAAGTTGATGAATTTCTAAAAAGCTTCTATATTACTATTGATGGGAATCGTATTAATTTTGGCGAAAAACACTTGTATATTTCTATCAACTACGAATCCAAACGATCTGAAAGCCATCATTTTGGGAGATTCTACCGTTAAATCGATTACCTTTCGATCGATTGAAAATTTCTTTCGCGTCGATGGCAAACCGTTTGCAAACAATCAATCGAAAAAAAAAAAAAACAGTTTTCACCTAGCAAACAGGTGCCCGGTGACGCACCGAGCCTAACCTAATTTACGAGTGTAAAACTCTTTAGGGAACAGAGACAGCGTGAAACGTTGTTGCGTGTCACGCGTTACGCTTCCGTTCATATGTGTTTGCCTTGTCGAGGACGAGAGAAGCAATCAGTTCCATCTACTGACAACGTTTACACGGATCGTTTACAGCCCTCTTGTGTAGCTTTTGGTGTGCCAGGTATTCCGATACTCATGCAGATATCCTGCAAACGTTACGTTACGCGGTACGTGCCGCTCTCGTTGCGAATTTCCAGGCCGCCTCGTTTCTACATCGTTTCTGTTTGGTCGGGATACAGCTTATCTCTGGCCCACCAGTTACTCACGCCTCGTGTATTGCGAATTGTCGTGTAATTAATAGCACGCAGAACGTGGAACGGCTACAGTCGTTGCCACCATCCGGCAGAAAGATATAAAATAAAATGGTGGAAATTTAGGTGAGAACGAGGCAATTTCACGAAGTAAAGGTACGATGGTAGGTAGCGTGATGCAACCTATTCCGCTGCATATCTAAATTGAATGACTAAGCGTTATAAGAGGATTTATCGATTCGAGGATAAAGATAATGTAGATTTACGGTTTTTTAAAAAAAATCAATCACAGACAATTTGAAATCGTAGAGAATTGAAGGGGCTGCTGTAATAAGGAGATATAAGTCCACGTTCGGTTAATATGAGTAAATCAACAAAAAGCCAAGTAAAAAGAATGTACTATAAATTTCTGGTCAATTTATATTCGTGTTAATGACTTTTCACAGTAAATATGAAATCTATTCGTTTCTTATTGTTCAATAAATATAATTTTTAATGTCGGAGCTGCTTCCTTTTCGTGCCCAAAATAGAAACAATGTGGCAAGTACATACTACAGGAATGTATAAAGAGATTATATTTTATCATGATCGTTATGTTATTACGGTTAATGTATTTAAAAATAATAATATTGGAAGTTTATAGCGTAAAATCATCTCTGATGAATTCACCCTCTGTGTCGTCGAAATCGATGTGAAATTTTGTTGAATATACGCAGCTGAATTATTCGAAATGAATTAATAGAAGATAAATTGATAGAAATTACTAGAAAGTACCACTGCCTGCAAACAACTTCAATGAATTTGTAATTGAAAATAAAGAAATTGTAGTAGGATTGTTGTCCACAATGTGTAGAGAGTCGATTATGGTCAGAATAAATTGAATGGGAAATTCTTTCATATCCTTTCCCTGATTCTAACTTGTCAAAATACTATTTAAATATTTAATTCAACTACGATCAACAATTTCCCATTTTAGCGAGAAAAATGTCAGCTAATAATAATTGTCATATTTAGAAGGATTAAATCTTTTTCTCTCGACAATCTCGTAAATACCAATATATCGACTTGCTTCGTTGCCACTAAATTACCACTAAATAATACACAAGCCTTCCAAAGATATTTTTTCTATAACATTAAGTTTCAAAGTAAACTCGATTCGAAGGAAATTTGTCTTCGAAGAAAGACAGAAATAATATAGTAGGGGAATGTATCCATTTTTGAAAAGTGATTCTTCTTTGCAATGTACATTTTCAGGACGAAAAACTGCCGAATGTGTTAATATTTATAACCACACGAGGAAAAGCTGTAAAATCTGTAGCGCGCTCAGATATAGCACAGCTGATCTTGAATTCTTTTGGCAAAAGCGCCCCAGGAGAAATGCAAATTTCAACCGAGCGACCCGGACACGCTCGGCTAGAATTGTGAACAACTCGAACTCAAATATATCTGGAAACAGAAGCTGTTTTACACATTGTGCGAAACACGAAGCCGCAAGTTACACCCACAGTGAAAATGCATTGAATTTTATTCATGCAAAGTAGTTTACTATTTAGCGAGAAAGGAAGGGAGCAGAGTGGAATCGCGATAGCAGCAAATTTCCCAGTAAGTGGTTGAATATGTAGGGTATAATTTTAAAATCTGTAAATGGATTCAAATCGGTGTTCATTGTAACAGTAAATGTAATATAACTGCAATATAAATTAGCGATTTGCTAGAGGAGTGATATAATTCAGAAAATTAAATTGATTTCAGATAGAAAAATTGTTAACTTTGTGAATTATCAATTCGGTGATGAAACTATTTCTGTTCTTTAACAATTTAACTAAGAGCCTTTACATATTGGCAATTATAAAATATTGTTCGTACGTGAATTCTCTACTATCAAAACAAAAAATAAAATACTTTTTACAATATTCTTCTCGTTGTAATATTATTAGTATATGCAAATAACCAGACTACGGATTCCCATGCAAACTTATATTTTTGAGAACGTATCTAAAAAGATAGAATCTCGGTGGAAAATTATTTTTCCTACCCAAGTATTACAAAAAGTACTTCTTGTAAATTCATAAAAATCCGCAGCCTACAAACAACTGTAAGATTCTTTCAAATCAGTTAAAATTATTACTCACTTAACCGGTTTCGATACGAGTGTATGTTACTATGGATAAGTAGAATTTTACCTGAAACAGAAAAAATTTACACATTTCACATGCTGTAGTATTTTCTAAAAAAAATTTCTAAATATAATGTATGATAGTAATGTATTTTCAACATAATTGTATCGATCCACTATATTCTACGAAATACAGGAACAAATAGATCACGGGAAGCTCTTCAGGCGTTTACTTCGCAATAATAAAATAGGATTTGTTAAAAAAAAAAATAAGACTCAATTCAACAGACATTTCACTAATTTTTATACCGTCTACATATACATATACGAATCTTTTACCAAATACACGCAATAAATGTCTTGTAATCTCTATATACATTTTCGGATCGGTTTCAAACCTGACTACCATAATCGTAGCGGCCGTATTTCGTTGCAGCGATCATAAAAATTTCAAAATGTTTCGTATTAACACGTATACTACGTACATAAAAAGTTTCGTGAGCCACAGTATTCATCAAAATGCAATCTAATAATTCCGTTTCTTCGTTCCAACCTGACCGAATAATCATCGCAGAGAAAAAGTTGTTATTGCTTCAATTATACTGAGTTCCTGGGCTGCGTAATTAAATGGCGTAGCAAAGTGTTAGCGGTAGAGCGTCGTCGGGCGCCGGCGTCGACCATTCATGTACACGAGAGTATTTAGCAGCGAAGGTACGTCCTCGTGCTTCTACGTGGTTAGCATGTGCACAGGATAGCCTATTAATATGCTCGACATAACGCGAACGGCTCTGTAAACTCCTGCCAAAGAAGGAAATTGAATGCGAAGCCGGCGAGGAGAGAGACGCCTCCTCGAACGCATCCTGCGAGCATTCTGAAATCCCGCCGGGATTTTCTGTTCCCCCTTCTTCAACGATCGCTGTCAGGATTTTGTAAGCGAGTTGTAATTGCACAGCAAATCGAGCAGAACGATATGGTAATTGAGCACACTTTAGACCCTCTTCTGACGTGCAATCCTCCAGGAAACGTAACGTGGCGCGACTGTTAAATGCGATGCTATTAACGAGCAAATTATCATTACTAATGACGCGATTCTTCGGCCTGTTTCTAGGATCTTACTCGTCACCAGCTATTATTGCGCATAATCGTATAACTTATATTTTAGAAGTTGAAATAATAGCAGTAGTAATGGTAGGAATTATTCATTGTATTAATTAGCGTTATTAGTTATTACTTGGACGTGTTTGGTGCAATTTTACATTTTTACAGATATAACCAGAGATATTGATTGCAAACTTGTTTGAGTATTGAGTATTATGAGCATTTCCTTATTACGGATATTTTATGTATTTGTACACCTTATGAGCGTTTTGTACAACTTTGCATCTTTGAATTTTTCCAGACTTTGGCCTAGTACGATTTTTCCTTTATTCTGTAATTTTATAATTAAATACATTATCTCAGAGCTAAAAACAAATATCGAACGCGGATTGAAACGTAGGTCTGAAGTTCCAATATACATTGTTTATTTATTTCTTTTTTTTTTTTTTTGTATTGTGACAAATATCTTGGCAGGAAGTTCAACGCTAAATGTTATCACTGTTTCAGGATAAAGGAGCATTTATTCAGTTGGTTGAGAAATTGATAACAAAATTTAACACCAACACAGGAATAACATATTCATGTAGACTGTAAACGATTTTTTACTGTTTATTGAAAATATTTCTTTTAATGATCAATTTAATTTTCTCACACGTAAAATCCTTTGAAACAATGAAATACGATATTTCGACAAAAATTATTTCTTTCAATCTAACAATTTTTGTTGCATCGCAATTAATATGATTAATTGTTAACGTTTTGTTAACATACACCGATTTGCTTTTTATTATTTTCGACGAATTTCCGCATTGCACGTGAAACATTATTCCAATTCCATATTATTTTAAATATTTACATCTCATTTACATTTACTTAAACGTTATAATGTGATTGTTTCATATAGAACATTAATTCGCGTACCTCGTTATTAAAGCATTGAAGTTTTCAACATTACTCTATTATCATTTACGAGTACGAAAGAAAATTTTATTATTCATTAGATGACGCCCTTTGCCGGAATTATTAGGAAAAACTGCAAGAATTTATGCAAAGAGGTCACTAACAGTGGACGCGAGGTTACTAACAGTGGACGCGAGGTTACTAACAGTGGACGCGTACCAACAAAAACCGACAACCTCCGAGAAAATTTGAATATACTGCAAGAGGTATTTCGACGGGGCAACTCGCCCAGTATGAATATGCACATCTGCGGTTAAAGTGTTTTACAATTAATATTTTTGCACCAGCTTTCGACCAGCGAGAACTTCTGAGGACTAAATCTAAAATTTATCCCGTTATATTCTATTTTCGCACATTTGTAGTCACCAATTTTTATAACTTTCTTATTAGTGAAAATTTTAATGGAAATGACTGAAAAGCATTGGCTAATGAAAGATAGTTCAAAACATACGGAGGTAATCAATGTTCAATTATTAAATTATTTAAAAGATACGTGACAAAAGTTACGAGTAATTTAAGGCAAATATATATTTAGAGAATTTACATTCTATTCAATGATGTGTAAATCGTCGATTTCAATGATTTTCTGCCATCTGTAACTTCACGAGTCTTTCCTTGATAAATTTTTCGTCCTTTTTATTAACAAATTCCTTCGTTAAACTTTAAATAAAAGTAGCTTTTACAGACTTCTAAAATGTTTTATTTACCGGAAGCCTTTTGATATTATATTGTACAGTAAGCAACGTAGAGCGGATTAATAAACGAATAACAAACGAATCATACTTTGCAATTTATTATACACTTCACATCTAATCCTCCGACAACTAAACCTGTTCCTAAGTAAAAAAATATCGAAATTATATATCCACACTATCGTGTCAAATAATTTAGCATTTCCAAATTATTTTATTACCTCTGACAGATTTAAGGGTTAACTATACACATCTAACACAGACCATTGCAATGAACTCACCGAATAAAAAGGACTACAATACACGTATTCCTAACCATCTGACAATTAATCCTTTTTCCAAGTAAAAAGATACAAAGAGAAACAAAATAATTTTCAAAATTATGTTTCTATTTGTACTATCGTGTCGTACGATTTACCGTTTTCAGCATATTGTATCACACGCAGGGGTAGAAACCTAGCAACGATGATCATAGTAGATTCGTCGAATAAAAGTTTTTCAGAAAAAAGCAGCGATTTTACGTGAACTCGGACACAACGAAACTAACTATCGACGTCATATTCTTCCGTTCGCTTCAAGCGACACACGAGTCAATGGGTCAATCAAGAGTGATCGTGTAACTTCATCCGCAACGATGCACGCGTTGAGAAGCGCGTGGCGTGCGCCTTCCACGTCGGGGGCATACGTTGCACCCGGCTGCGGATGTGCATTCATCTCGTGCATTATTGCCGCGTGGGTGGGGTCTTGGCTGACATGACTATGAATAGAGGGCAAGTTTAAGGCTACGATGGAGTGCGTGTATGCGCGTGATGCGCGCCACTGGTTCGTCTTGACAGATTTACGCACAAATGCTCCCCTGATACTTAGCAGCGTGCATCTGCATTCTGCATACGTATAAGCAACACGAGTGCTTATGTGGCTTTCACGCAGTTTATCTTAGGTTGGATAAACTTTCTATATGGCTAACTTCCAACGAACCTCCGTGAATAAAAATAATAGCGTTATCCGATGATTAGATATCAGGTATCGTTTATTATTTCTGCTATTAATTCGTTCTGATATCTATTGGAATACAATTTAATGTTCTTTTCATCCCTCACACGTAGTAATCGTCGCAAATGTCATACATTTGATAGCAGTGAAAAACGTTAAAATCAAGATATATCGCAGCAAAGATTAATCGTTTTTCGCTCGATATAGCGTAATACGCAAAATATTGTACTTTTACAAGCTAAACATAAACGTATTCGTTTTGAGTATACCGGTTTCGAATTGTAGTATATTGTCTCTTCTCTATAAAATTATTCGAGAGCATATCATATACTGATATTGTCGATAAAAAACAGCGATGAGGGAAAAACCGACTTGGCGATAGTATTATGTGCCTGGTTTTCACGAAGCAGGGTACGTTAAAATTTCTTTCGCAAGTTGATTGATTTTTAGATTGAAAGCAAATAGATATTTAGTGGAACATTTATTTATTACTAATGGTTACAAAATTATTTCTCGTATTTTTATAATTAATTTGAAAGAAATTCTATGCTATAATTATAATATGTATGTAGAAAAAATTCTCGCTTATCATATTAACTAAGGCAACTGTTAATCTACTAATCGATATTTCATCTCTTTGAAATTCAGTGCCTCCAGAGTCAACTTCTTCTCCATTTACCTAGCAGTTCATTCCTTTGGAGCTTGTATACGTTTTTCGAACGGAAACAGGTGATACGAAAAGATTAGTAGTCCCAGACACTCGATCAAGAAGATGGATCGATCAAGTAAAAAAGTTACCAACGAGGCGGCGCAAGGCTGCAACTTGGAAGCTTGCATTCGACGAAGTGTTTCATACGAAAAACGATAGCTATTTCTTATCGAGTTAACCCGTAGTTCTTCTTTACCAAGCATAAAACCCATCTTGTTCTCTAACAATATCATCTTTGCTTACGATCAGCAGAGGGCTTCAACTTTTCAAATTACGACATCAATGAATTATTTAAAGTTACGTAAAAACTTAATAACCATTTTATAAATCATTCTAAAAGAAGCTACTTTAAGTTCGTTGCAATCAGATTGCATATGCAGTATTTCCAAAAATCTTTCCTTCGCGTTTCTCACTGATGAAACTCTATAGGATATTTTTATTGTGTGTATCTATTACAATGTTCCATACACATAACAATTTTGGATGAATCACTTAATTTTTTTTCAGGTGTATCCTGAACTACTCATTTTTTCTATTCATCTTTCTTCTATATTTATCAAGAGTTAGCTGATATGAAGAAAATTTGAAATTACCAAGGAGAAACTAGTGAAATATGAGAAAATCAAAGTGATAAGGGTTTAGATAGGGGTGTCTAGTAGGTACGAAAATGTCACGAGAACGTGGCATAGGTTTCGCAGACGCTGAAACAACAAACTTCGTCTCTACGGTCCAGCTTGTTAATAGCGCTCCATTGAGGTTTCCATGGGGGTTGTTTGAAAGTTTAACTAGTTTCTACTTCCTCCTAGTCAAAGCGGCTACCCTATGAGGTGAGATTCAACTCTGTCAATCGTATCTTTCTTGAAAACGTTAGAGCTCCAGATCTTCGAATAATTTCAAATAACTTCGCAAATTTTCTTTCTCGTTTAGGACACGCATAAATTTAACATGCAAATGAAATGTATACGTAAGACGAACGAATGGAAATATCTATAAATAAATAATTATATCAGCAAACGGGTTGCAGATTGCGTATCATTAATTTAAACGACACAAACAACATTTATCTCAAATAAGCTGACGATAAACATTTCATTTCGTACTCACCCTTCGAAAGGAAACATCAATTTTCTATCGAATACACATGATGTCTACAAAATTAACAAAATTAAACGAAATAATGTAAACACTCTGAATTAGTAATGTTGTAGTAATTAATGGAAAAAAATATGTGGATTTTATAGATACAAGAATAATTTATACATTATATATTGTGTTATTATTTTATTTAATCGATTATACAGTATATCCTGTTTAACTGGAAACGCTGAAATATCTGGAAAAATGATAGGGAAATATGTTTCAGGCAAATTTGCACGATATCGAGGAAGAGATATACTGTACTTGCCTATTTGATACTGCGATGTCCTCGAAACATCTTCTGAAAGTTAGATTAAATTTTTCAAGTAGAAACCTGCATTTCTTATTACATATTCTTGTAGCTGGCGTTCAGACGTTTTCAAAACACTAATAACTCGTATCTTTCGCACCATCCGCTATCAAGATCTGAACATTTACCATAAATTCGACATGCTGCCGGCATCAGCATTACTCGATGCACACTCCAAAGACACATAAAGAAATTTCTGATAATCTTATTACGTACTGATATGGTATTCCTTGAACACGAAATCCAAGTTTTTCGATGTTTCCAAAACGATGAGTCAATTCCAAACAATCGGTTTATCGCGAAGCTCCTTGTATTGCCCTGTTGAATTTGGTAGTTTATATCTCCTATCTCCAAACTTCTAAATGTCAGCTACAAGAATATGTGATAAAAAATGCACAGAACGTTTCAAGGTCATCGCAGTATCACATAGATAAAAGCAGCATACGTAACCTCGAAGCCACACAATTGTCGTCTGAAACTTTTTCACGTATCATTCGTATTTTTCCAGATATTTCAGCTTTCACGGTTAAACAGCAGATATTGTATATATAATTTTCTATTCCATCTGTGTGTAAGCTTTTTAACGCGTTAAAAGCCAAATTTTTGATCTGGCTTCATCACGAAACCAATCGATAACATGTTGCCCTCTTTGTACCTCGAAGCATCTCTGAGCAAGCGATCCAGAAGACGTCTGACTTGTGTCCTTGCGTGACATCTTGGGATAGTAATGCATTCAACGGGTCTCCTTGGCTTCGTGTGCGTCTACGTCGAGACAAAAGTCTGCGAATAAACCAGCCAATGTTGGGCCAGGGCTCGAGAATATCTTTACATGGCATATAGTTCCTTTTTTCTTCTTCTTCTCTTTTTTTCTTTTTATTTTTACACAGCCGACAGCTGCGAATCGGGGCACACGTGCTAGTAATGACGCGAAACTGTTTCACTGGCCGACGACAGACTTTGTAGACGACAATCGTCTCGATATATACATATGAGAAACACATCGTACTTTCTTCCACGGCTAGTGACATCAAATAAAGTTCAATCAGAATAAAAAGAGACCTTGATATACTTGGACTAACGGTTTAACGTTTTTGGTACCTGCCAACTCTAGTTGAGTTCAGTTCTTATGCGAAAACTTTAGGCACTAAAGTCTAGGCGCTAGTATTTATTGTAGTAATTATTCAAATGAAGCTGTTGTACGTTTTATGAATACGCGAGTTATTATTTTATGTACGAATATCCTGTTTATTTCGTTGTTTACAGGATTTACTGCCGCACTAGAATTCGGATGCCTAAATACTTTCTCTCTTCTTTGACGATACTGGAAGATATTTAAGAAAATAATTGAATACAAAACCCGATAGAAGATCGTGTTTTAACGAATAATTTAACAAATAATTTTCACAAATAATTTCGTCTTTGTTCTAGCTTTCCAAAAGCACACGCGCTTTCCTACAAACAGCTTCCAGATGTTGAATATACATACAAAGAATCTCACACGAGAATGTGAATGAGAAATCGATGTAAATTAATCTTATTTTGTAGCCGACAGGCAGAAATTAATAAAACAACTAAATTATTCTAGTTGATCAGAAAGTAAACTTTTCAAACTTTTCGATTCAATTAAAAAAAAAAAAAAATTTGGACAATCTTTTACATATAAGTCGATTTATCAGATTCATAGATCCTTTAATTTCCTAAATTTATTTTAAAAGAGCACGAAGATGCTCGATTTACAAGTACATACAACAATAGTACGTTAAACATTCTCCAGTACATTCGTAAATGCATAATATTCAGTGCAATATTCGGAATGCTAATTTTCCGCTGTTTATCTTATCATTAAACTCCAGCTGGTGGGTATATACTCGTTAAACCAGATAAAATGTTTAGGCTATAGACACAATGGTTATTCCGCATATTTTGACGTGTTGCGTCTGCCCAGGGCGATAACCAACGCGTTTACTGGTTAACCACATTGTACGATTAAAATTGCAGCCGATTAAACGTATTATAAAGTAACAGTAGTTTGTGCATTCGGATTGCCGCGTCGCATCGACTGAAACGCAACTGCAAAAGGTTAACCTACCGTAACAATTACACAGCCGAATTTTTGTACAGATAGTTGGCTCTTGCAACGTGTACATTTTTAGGAAACGGTTAATTGGAATCCCTAAACGAACCGTGTCACAGAATACTGCTAATTTTTACTACTTTGACTGGTTTATGCAGACTGTTACGTTTTTTCGTTCCATGGTAGTTTGCAATATTTTATTTTAACCGCTAAAGTTCTCAACTAAAATGGTTACAGTCGCAACCAAAAATTATTATTTATTGCAAAAAAATATCTAAACACGTCTGGAGAAAGAAATGATATAAAACGGAAAAACGCCATAATATAAAACTCTAATATAACGAGGCTACAGTGATACTAATTAGTAGACCGAGGATGTATATGTATTTATGAGAACATAACAAAAAATATATAAAATATTCAAAGTATAATATTCCTTTACAATATTTATCAGGTGAAATGAATATCTGCTTAAGTGTTATTTTTTTAGTTCCATATACAAAAATGTAAATTCGCATAAACCTTACAGTGATTTGCAGAAAAGCTTAAGCCCACGAATGGGCTCTCGCCTCGTATTTTACAATTCACGTGTGGCCTAATTCAGGCATAGCTACGACGAATTTCTGGTAATTCGAAATCGGTGAGAAAGGACGCAATCCATAGCGGAACGAACGAACGAATAGACCGAGTAGGAAGAGCATGGGCAAAGTAGGTGGGTCGACGGATAACAATGCGAAGAGATGAAGCAGAGAGGCTAGAGAAAGAGAAAGCAAAGACTAGAGCGAGGCTGGAGGCACGAATCGCTTAGATTTAAATGACATCGAGCACCGCACAATGGTGCTGATTGCCGAAATTAGCTGGCACAGCCTCTGGCAACGGGCGACAAGGCTCACGAGCTCGTTGCAAAGCGTGCTCTGGCGAGGGTGCTAGTTAAGAAGAGAAAGAAGGGAAATCGCTAGATCGAATGGTCGCAAAGGGTGTGCAAAAGAGAGCAGCGAAAGAGGAGAAAAACAGACGCAGAGGCCAACAGAGACAAACAGATCTGTAGGACGGAGTTCCGCATGGTATATGGATTGCGGAGACAATTGCGACTTCCTCTGCAACGCAGACGTTACGCGCTTGCAACAAGCTGCGCGCCCAGGGCTCTTTAAATCGCTTCAATTTTTCATGCTGCTCTGCTTTGGTCTTACTACGGATTTTCGTTCTATTACGCTGTGATTGTAACATGTTTCGCTAATGTATTGGTGTTGGGATGAATTTTTGATGTATTGCACAAAGCATTTTGGAACGTTGTATATTCTCCTTCAAAAATTTTAAAATATCTTTTGTCTTTTTTACGTTTCAATATGTAACGTAGATTATCAACTTTAAATTATATACAGCAGCAGCTTATATATTAGGTACTTCTTCGATCGTATAAAATGTGAAGTAATTTTACCCAGTTTCGACGGCTTTTGGGCGGAAATGTAGCTTGGAGAATGATGTTGTATGTAGAGATTAATTTGATGTTTGAATTTGATCCTCCAATGCTCTTTTTACGATACGTACATTTTGTCAGGCGCTACAGTCTATTTGAGTATATATTTATGTTACTCGATCGAGCTATATGTATTTCTATTTTAAAACGAGTCAGAAGAAAGTTAGAAAAAGTAGTAAAGGAACATTGAGTTCCTTCATTGCTCGTTGAGTTTCATAAACTCTATCATCCTCCGATACGATTGAGATTTCGTAAAATGGAACAAGCTGTATAACGACAATTTCGTAGAAACAGGATGAGTCTACGTTTGTTCAATTTTCAATTTCGATTTCTTGTCGAAATTTCATTTTTCGATGGCCAAAAATAAATATTCGAGATACTCTACTAACGTGGTTGAGTAAAGAAACAAAACTAAATAAACAATAAATCCAAGAGTGTTTTAAATTTTAAGAAAGTGTTAAAAATATCAAATATTTACCTAATGTCCAAATTAAATTAAAAAACAATTTTGCTAATATTTCAAATCTAAATTATTAATAAATCTATCATGTAACTTATTATATATTTAATCCAAAATCTAAATAAAACGGCAATTTAGCCACGTTCAAGTCCAAAATTATTTTCCTATCACATACCAAGAAGCGTGACTTATATTTTCCCCCGTGGTTTTCACGTTTCTCCCATTACCGCTACCGCAAAACCATTTGTACTTCGAATCTAATCCCACTACATTTTGATACAAATCATCTGCTTGCATTCGACCACTAATCGCTGCTAACATTCACGCAGCATTATAATTCGCCTCGGAGGAGACCATAGAAACAAGTACAAGAGCCATAAAGGGACACAAGTAAGTTAACAACGAAGCCTCGAAAACGACGAGAGCTCGGTCTCCTACGTGAGCCTTCCAAAGAAACCGGTGAGCATTGGCTTGCAATGTTTTTATGGCTCCTGTTGAGTGGCGTGCACCTCGTGAACGTGATGTCACGCCCGTGAAAACTTCTTCGTAAATTCTTTTAGCCTTCCTAGGCGAGCTTTATGGCGCAATCACGTAGCACCGACACAGACGAAAAGACTAAGGAGCGAAAAAAGGTGCTGAAAGAACATGGGTACCAACCGGGGGCCAGACAGGACAGAAATTCCCTGGTGGCAAATTGAATTACTGAAAAGTTTTCCCTTCCTTTGGACGTGACTGATCTATCGTGAATTCGCTCAACGAAATTCTGATTTACGGTGGCGAGTCTATGAAATTGCCTTCTCTTGCCAATTGTGATATGTAATGAAAAGACTTTACATACACGCTATTGCTGGTGAGTATCCCGTTAATTTCAACGATATGTGAATTTTATCAAAATGTACAAATTAGTGACGAATTACATACATTTGATATTTAAATATCATTGATTATATTAACGTCAAAAGTATTTCTATGAGTTTAGAAGACTTTGCAATTCTAAAATTACAGAGTGCGAATGTAAAGAAACTGTAATAAAATATTTCTATCAGTTGCGACATTATCGTTCATAAGCATCCGGAAACCTTGGTCGATTTATACGAATAATAAGTGAATCTTATCGAAATGCACAGATTAATGATGAATTGATAATTACAAGCAACGTTTACTACTGTTTATAGTATAATCAAACGATAAATATAAGTATAAATTAAACTAAAAGACTAAATATAAAGAAACCAACTTTGGTTTCTCAGTAGGAGCATAAATATTGTATGTATAGAAGAATAAAGTGGTGACAAATATACAATTACAAATAATCCACATTGGTGCATTTAAAAATGAAGAAAAAGAAATGGATAAAGTTACGTAAAATAGAAAGATAAGAAGGAATTCTTAGGAGAATCGCTGAGGTATATAAAAATTCGCAGCGTTAGTACAGCAACGAAAACTCGTTGGAAGAAAGGAGCGAAGACAAACGAGCACACAGACATATGCATAATTCTAATTGCCTCCATACTTTTCTAACTAACTGTGCAGAAAGCACGTCCACTTGAACTTGCAAACAAGTAGGGGTCCGCATTGTACGCGGTTTGTCCTTACTACTCGTTCGTTAGTTTACAGTTGTGCACGTTTACTTAATTATAATTATGTTCTCTACAATTGCTTTGATTTACACGTGTTTCACGTACTGTTTTCATTTCACGTAACAAGATATCGTATTGTATCGAGAGGTGTGAGATTAGATACAGGATTGTCAAACTGTTTTCCAATTGTCGAGAGAAACGAGCAAGAGATTTTTGTTAGTAGCAAACTGAAGAATGTAACAGAAAATTATTAATGACGTAATAGTTAACTATTGTTAAAATTTAAACACTTCTCTAGACACATTTTACAATATTTCGAAATTTTAAAATTCTCAAAAAGTAGATAATGACTTGCTCTCCTCGATTGCAATTTAGATTTTTGAAAATAATTATAAATTTTAGGATACATTTTAATAATAATAAAAATATATAATAC
Source organism: Bombus vosnesenskii (assembly GCF_011952255.1). Classification (NCBI taxonomy): domain Eukaryota; kingdom Metazoa; phylum Arthropoda; class Insecta; order Hymenoptera; family Apidae; genus Bombus; species Bombus vosnesenskii. Next base: position 3,722,522 of record NW_022882923.1, read on the forward strand.
ACGATGCTATTTAACTCTCTATAGGTGAGCAAAATTTCAACTTCTTAAATTCTTCCCTCCAACTAGATTGTTATGATTATGTTGGTAAAGTTCGAAACTAATTTGAAAATAATTACCAACAGAAAATCAATATCTACATTGCTTCGAACGAAGACGTTTAGATTTTAGATATTACAATCGATCTTTAATTCTTATATTTCTGCAGAAAGAATTTGAGGCTCACATATTGGTTCGATGAATGACTACATACAACCAACAGTGCTCGTGGAATATATTGAACCAACGAAATTCACGCCCGTTTTACAACGCACTGTTGGGTGTCATGTGGCACAGCGTATGTCTTTTCCGGTTCACAACTGTGCACTGCTATGAAACGCAATCATGCGTGTACCTATGTAGGAACGCGTGCATATCGGCCAAACTTTTCCCCATAGAGATTATTTTAAAACGAATTAAAATTAAAATGAATTGAAATAAACTAAATGATAAGAAAATACAATACAATTCCCGTTAATGTTTAACAGTTTTATTTCTATTATAATAAATGTAATTTTTCTTTTATTTGATTTAAATATATTTTCATGGTTACACATTTCCCAAATAAGCACAGAAATGTTTTTAATATTTTTTAAGTTTATGGGATTTACTTTACAAAATCACAAACGCGGTCGAGAAACTAAAAGAGTAAAAAAGAAAAAAAAAAGGAAGGAAAATATGGAAATTCGTGAGAATTACGAAAAAAGAGAAAGAGTTTATTCAAATTATGAACAGATAAATATCTTGTTGAATATAAAACAACTAAAATAGAATATCAAATATTCGAACTTCGAAGTATCGAGACAAATGTTTGAAAGTCTGTCCAATAAAAATAAAAATTCCTTTCGCGCAGCAACTCAGGGGTAAAATCTCGCGTTTTTATTTGCCTAAAAAGAGATTAAGAATATCTGAAAGAATAACGGGCTATCTCGAAAAATAAATCTGTAATATGTCTCTCATAAAGCTGGAGATATTCCAACCACACGTAGGCAAATGATAAATTATTCAATGTATGCCTTGTGAAAGCATTTTAGTGAAAACTATATTAAGCTGGAGAAGACGATTCGATTGTCCGCCACGCGATAACGTGAGAACTCGGCATAAGGTACATCCACGCACCTGATATATGTACGTTCCTCGTACCGTACCGAGAACTCAAACTATAAATATTCGCCTTTATCCATTTCTCACGCGCAGGACGAGCACGCGAACGTGGCTTTCTTGCCCTAGAATTCGATAATGTTATCGTGACGTTACGGATAAATTATATTTGGTACGAGAGGAACAGGTACCAATTAACTGGAACATCGTTGAAAAGTAGCCGCGATAAGATTGAAATTCTTGTTCCGCAACACCTCTGCAGAACCAATTAGGAAACTAAACAAGTGGCAACGACCAGAAATGTTAAAGAAGAATTTCAGGAGTGTAATAAATTATAAGACAGTTAATTCAGGATAATTAATTTCTTTAACACGGTAATCATTAGGTATATGACAAATAAGGTTCTCAGAAACCAAACAGATTCGCTATTAAGCCGTATTAAATTTCTCAGTTTCGTTGCACGTGCACCTAGTGACCGATATAACATTTTCCAGAAAATAAGTGACTCGTTTGATCTACATATTTTAATAATAATAATAAAAAATGACATAAATGATGCTACTGAACTCTTTATAGGTGAGCAAAATTCATTTCTTTCCTTCGGACTTTTACTTTTATTGAAAAAGATTTAGATATTGGACTCAACGCATAATTATATAATATGATATAGATGCGGATCAGTAGATACAATAGAATTTTTTCAAATTTTTTACAATTAACGTTATCCCGATTCTTTTACTTTCTAATTTAAGTAGTTGATTAGTGTGGTATAGCATCCCAACAACTCAAATGTACTTATTTTCTTCAAAATTGTTCCTGAATTTTAGTACTCTAATCTAGTTATGTTTTTCTATTGTATATTTCTATTAATATATAGATTAAGATTATAGATTAAATGTAGATTACAAACAAAATTAAATTTCAACTCAACGAAAGCAACAGGACAATATCACATTAACAGAATACTATCAAGATATCTGACAATTCTTTCGATTCTTACACAGATGAATACAACATGAATCGAATAGAGGTGTGTGGAATCAGAATGTCCAAAAAGTCACGGAAAAATCCATTATAATTCCGAATCTTAGCACCTTTGTGGATGTCTCGCGTCCAAGAAAACCTCGAAAAATGGAAGAGCCTGCGTCGAGTGCAATTGTCCAAACAGACTGTCGAGAAATGAACACGTCAGTGTCGCAAGAAGGGATTTTCTTCCTGGCATACAAAGTAGCCAAGACCATGCCAGCGAACGATGCCAGAGAGTTACATAGAAGACCTCGTAACCAACATGCTTCCTTCCTTTCGAGCTCTCGCTTTTCACAAGATGCGGTAAGACCTCGGCTTCCATGAGCTTCCTCTCTTTTCTCTCTTCCCTGGCTGGCTATCACGAGCTGGGACAGCCGCCAACCCAAAGTCTACACCGAATACGAATGATCTTGACAAATTAGGTCGCTCCTAAAGGGATTCTCTCTTCTGTCCACGGCAGAACGTGTTCCGTGACAGGGCTTGACTCGAGGTTCTGCATCGATTCTTCGCGTGACTCGAATCCGATCCACGGTTTTCGTCGAGAGAACTTTTTTCAAATTACTTACACACTTTGTTTTTATAGATATAGTACTAAGCGTTGCACCAACTAGAAGGACTGCCACGTTCTTGGCACTTTTAACGATTTCGTATCTAAAACTTTTTCTACGAGATCACAACCAATTGTGTGTATGTAAAACACACGATTTAACACATTTCATTCATTCATATGTTAAATATAGAATAATTCCTTGCACTGGCAATACTAATACTCGCCACGATAGCCATTTTCCCTTAGTCATTAAAACGACTGGCTTTTTGAAATAATAAATTAATGTTAATAATAATAAACTTTTTATTTTTAATTTTATTTTTATTTTTAAGTATAAATGTCATTATTTTTTCTAATAAATACAATTTAGCAAGTATCTCAATTTTCACATTCACGTCGTCAAATCGACGCCAATATAATACAGATTTCAAAAAAAGTCATTAGAATCAGTATAAGATCCTCTTACGGTGGAACAACGTCAAATGGTTGTAAATCAAATATCCAAAAGCAAGATCACTGGTATCAATGCTGTACAAAGGTCAACATCGTTGCGGTCAGGTTAGCGTTACCATAGCTAATAGGGAAATCCCTATGGATCGTGGATCAATTCATGGAATTCGGGGGTAGTAGAGAAGCAGACGCATCAAGGGGTACATCGTGGCTTCTGCCTCTTTCTCCCTTGGTGCTGCAACCGCTATGGTAAACCGCCGTGTGCACGCATGTGCGAGCCCATATCTGATCGGGTGCTTTGCGCGATCATCTCTCTCGTCGTTGAAACACGCGTCAGTGGCTGACCATGTAACACACAGGCTAGGTTTTGCGGCGAGTTAGCGCACAGCTGTATATCTCCACCATTCGCGTACCCATAACCCACGGTTACTCGAAATAATACGTGATTTATTCGAATCACCGTGATTTACTACGCTGTACGCCACGTCGTTTGCCAGGTAACAGGTCGGTCAGAATCAACGCCGCGTTGCGTTTTTGCTCTTCTTTATTACACGATCGTTACTACGCTTTTATATTTGCTGGATTGATACGCGTATTTATGGGAATATATTTTTTACTCCTGTGTTATTATTAACAGAAACTTGATTATCGCGTAGTAAGATTTTTCATTTCTTAATGTACGTTTCGATCTATGAGTCAAGGGACATCTTCTAATTTTAAACGCAGATTTTCGTATAATGTGTCTGTAACAAAATTCTGTCCGTAAGTCACGAGACATTTCCTGATTTCAAATATAAAGTACGATCACAGTACATATTTTTGACTAATATACTTATTTATTATTGTGACCGATGAACATTTATATAAAACGAAGAACGCAAGGTAATTACCGGATTTGTAACATTATCTGCCTTTCACAGCACAGCAGTTTCAACAGTTTTAAAATAGTCTTAAATGTATTAAGCAACTTGATATAATTAAAACTGTCTTCTGCAATTTTATTTGGCTTTGACAGGCTATATTATCATTGGTATCGAATATTTACTGTTCCAACATTAGGCATGTCCGTGGTACTTTACAAAACTTCGTGAATTTACGACACTTCTGAGAAGCTTATTCCCTCTTCTATTTCCTCTTTCTAATCTTTCAACCAGCAGATAGCATAAAAGTAAAATGAAAATGAGCATAAATGAGCTTTACCATATGATATTCAACTTAAATTGAAGCGAAATAATATTTTGTATAAAGTTGCGTACACTATATAGCTGATAATGTTTTGAATGTCCATTACATCCGGCCATTTGCTGGCTATCTATATTATTTATCGATGGACGAATGTGCTTAAATAGCAATGACTAAAAGCCTCCCACAACACTATGTACGTCGTAAACAACATTCCTATCAAATAATAATCTTCGACGTTTCGTCCTAGTGGTTTGACCATATCGCGCCAACCGATAAACAGTTCGATGACAATAGCGATTAACCGTATAATTACTCGGTTAAGCGAGCATCAGAATTCAGCGATCCAAGAGAGAAGTGTTAGTGGCCGCGTACGTGGTTGAAATTAATCAATCGTCTATGATCTATATACTCGTTAGAGATGCAAATTATCAATGTTTATATAATACAGTAGTTTCTGAGGAATATTTATGTACAAACACGTTTATTAAGATGCTCGCTACTCTTACACTTTCTTGCGTAATAATTCATTTAACAATATCAGAAAATTGACAAGCTACGCGTTATACGTACGTAAATTACGTTTGTCTTTTCCCATTTTACAATTTCTCATCTAAAATTTCATTCGTTTTATTACCAAAGATTATTGTTCATCTTATGATTAAGAATTCGATCTTCTTTAAAATCGGGTGCAATCTCGAACACAAAAATAACGAGCCGATAACAACAATTCAGACTTTACTTAATGACTTGAAATATACAATGTTCGTGTCGACACCGGGCAAATTGCAACGTGAAACAAATCAATGTTTCTTCAGACAACGTCGCTCTTCATTATTTCCCCTTCGTCTACCCCTAGCAACGAGATCAACATTTTTCAGCTTAAAAGAAAAACAGTGAACGATCAATTATTTTGGAAAGTTTCTCGATCGCTGCAGCCGAGTAGATTAAACGTGCGCGTTCGTTGATCGCGTTTCCCATAAAAAAGGATCAAGCGTCTAAGAGACGAGAAACCGAGTAAAAGAAGCGAACGTAAGAAGGCAAAAGAGGAGATTCATTTTCGTTCTTTTCTGTCCTTCGAGCTGTTCCCAGGGCGAACGCGTCTCACGAGAGCCGAGCGCGCGCTTGGAACTTCGATTTAAGAAACGAAGGCTTAATTGAGTGAAGTTAATTTCGCGAAAGTTTGTCCACGCTGGCTGCTTAGAAGCGAGAAGAGCTCTACGAAGAAGCGTTTCGAAGCGTAGGATGAAGAAGCGAACGAACAAGGCCGACGATCGTTTTCAGGGACCTGAACACAACTTTCTGGCTTGTCAGGATAGAAATCGGTCGATGCATTAATGAAATTCAGTCACGGCTCGGTTACCTGCGTGAAACCACCGTGGCATCGATTAATTTCCGCTCTATGGGCAGGCTGCTTCTTCGTTGTTTGAAACTGCTACTTGTCCTTTCTATTCCACCTAACTAAAGATGAAAAATGAAATTTCAACGTTTTCTGGCTAATGTGGATTGCATTGATGTTTACAGATATTGCAGGCATAAAAAAGTTTATAGAGATTTGCGAAATTGTAGAGAATTTTGATTGACCAATGATTATGAAGAAAGGATGCATTTGCGTTTGTTAAAGAAACAAGTGAATTGTTGTAAACTTCTATATCTTCGTTATTAATATTTCGTCCATAATATCGTGTTTAGTCATTGATATCTCAAACGATAATATTTTGCGATATAGCTACTGTTTTCTTTGTTTGTTTTTCACGTTTTACGTAAAGGCGACGAATATAGCGCTCACGTTTTTAATGGAACATTATATTTTATTATTTTACAGAAATCAAGAGACGAAATATTCATGATTATTTATAAACATAAAGAGACTCGATTTACAATTTTTTGTATGTTGCATAATTGGATAGTATACATCCTCTTAAACTGTGTTATATTTTGTTACAAATACGATAGTAATAAACATTATTGACGTCCAATAGGTCGCCAGGTGAACAGTTGATTGGTCTTTTACTTAAATTTTCGACGAATATGATTCTTGCGAATTGGAAATTATACAATGATATAGATTCTCTAAATAAGTATATATCTTTCATTAATTCAGGTATTTTTATTAACTGGCGAGCTTGTAATAGATCGCAGGTGATTAATTCTTAGCTATAATAAAGTGATTATTATTAAAGTTTCATTTTAAGTTCAAAGAAACCTCAACCATTATTTTTATTTCCAGAGACTTAAATTTATTTATCGCCTTAAATCTTCCTGGGTAACAAAATAGAATAGTGTGTGTCCTGGATAATCAGAAAAGAAATCCTCCTAGCTTAAGCCGGGAAAACAAAATGTTGAACGTGCTGCGCTACATGCGTCTGAACTTAGAAAGCCTTACCGCGGTTGTTCTTCATGTCGGGGAAATAGGTCTGCCATATTACGTAAGAAAGTTTCTTTTTTAGAAAACAACTATGTAAAATTATATTCACGAAATTGCACCGTCTTATTCATGAACACGACAAGAATAGTGTTCTTTACAAATTATTTATGAGTGAGTACTACTCATTGTTGAAAAGGGTAAAAATTTCATTGCAAAAGCAATCTTGAAATTATCCAACAAATAGCGAAATGTCACCAAAAGAAACAGTTCTATCGCGATCCTTGAATTCTTTACGTTTTAATCTCGCTTCCCTTTCAATTGAAAACTTTTAATATCTCAGAAGGATTATTCACGCAACATTAAAACGAAGAACCACACATATTCTTTTATGCTGTCTTCAGACATAGGAAACTTTCTAACAATAGAAACACTCGATTGTTAAAAAACGATGTCGTCGTGAATTGATAAAATCACTATGAATAATTAAATATTAACAATTTTGGCCAATCATAGAAATTTTCGAAAGTATATCTTTAGAAACCGATAAAAGTACTATGAATAATCACGAGTTAATAATTTGTGACCAATCCATGATTGTGAACAAATAACTTTAAACTGTGATTCGAATTTCCAAAAATACATAGTTCTAAATCGATAAAATAATTTTCAAGCCATCCAAATTCTCACGAACTACTAGAATAGCTCTGAGAAATAACCAACTGACAATAAGTCGATCGCTTTTGCCAATATAACAGCCCTAGTGTTCAATTTCGCTATGATTTTCCAGTTTAACGTTGAATACTGCTACGAGCGTAGCTATAGTTCCATACACCCGATATAGTACGTCACGTTTGTCAGCTTTCGCTGCATCAAGAAGGGGTGTGGTCAGTTCGGAACATTATCGGGGCACAATGACGTCGAAGCATAAAAAGCGCGTAGTAATGAAACGTAGCGTGGTCGATCCCGAAGATCATGCCGGTAAAGTACAATGTACCAGGTCGTTTGTATACAAGGAAACGAGCGGAGACTTTAGATTGGCCAGGCTGTGTACATTGGACGTATTCTGCGTGGTCACCGTGCACTGTTATAGGGTGTAGATAACGGTTGCGTGTAAAGCAGGATACCGTTGCTCTTGGTCGTGTCGTGTGTCATCGACGAAGGAAGCCCACTGTTTACAAAAGCTTGCGACACACTGGCGAGTTCAATACTGGCCACGGGAGCTTCAACGGTTTCTAGATTATTCTATTAAGGTGATCGATCATGTAACGGGTTAGGGAGGCGGCCATTTTCAAATCTGTCCACCGATCTTCCTTACTCACAATGACGTAGTAGTTGAGAGTATCGCTTAATTTTCTCAAGCAAAAATCGTTTCGCGTTTGCCGTAGGTATTGTCGTGTCTCGACGTGAAACCATCTTCCTTGCACAAAGAGATGTAATAAGTAGATAATTTCAATTGTTTCTTAAGTAGGATACCACAGAAGGGAAAATTATTATCCATCTTTCTCATTCTCATAGAAATCGTATCTTTCTGGCACCTGTGCCAGAGCACGGTACACGGATTCAATGTTATTTCGGTTGAAACGGTCAAGCACGTATAGGCGCACCGAGGAATCGAACCAAAGCGTGGGACGTAATTGGAAACACATAACCGTTGCTCCGATTTCTATCTTGAGGATCGACTATTGTACTCGGTAAATTGTATGTGTTTGTTAACTCGTATTCATTATTGCTATTCGTGCTCTGAAAAATTGAACCACGATCCGAATTGCCCATCGAATTACAACGATCTCCGTAAGATTCTCATACAAAACGATCTGTACATTTTAATGGAGAGAAACGTATGCATCGTCTTATGTATTGTGACGGTTTTCGCAATACTCTAATCAACCGAATCTGTTCGTTAGCTAAGCTACGTTTAGAAAAAAAGTTACCCTGTCGCAGGGATCAAAGAGGAGCAGCAAAGAAAGAAAAATGCAGTCACTGTGCAAATTTCGAATTCCTTGTTATCCGTACAATGTGTACAGGGTTCTTGGTTTTCATTCAGTAAATTAGAGATGCAGCTGTCGCGTATTTCGTCAATAGAAGGCTCGCGTCAACCAGCTGGAGTATTCGGTTCTTTTGATGTGACTGCTTTACCCCACATATCAACCGCACGAAATTCCAGAGGCACCGCCCCTAAACCCGACTAAGGGTTGTCAATACCTCCGATGGCAAAACACTGGTAACGCCTTCTTTTACAGAACACCGTCTTCCCCTCGATACCGATGGCCGCACGTCACTGTTCTCCTTCCCACAAGGCATAATTTAACCCCAAAAGGGGACGTGTATATTAAACCAGTGCATATCAATGAATTTGAATATAGGCGAGTAAAAGTATACATTTACATGAGGAGGTTGAACCTATAATTTATGGGATGGATTGTGTATCTATAGGTATTAATAAAATTTTAAGACTTTCACGGATAGAATGTATATAAGTATGAGTTATTTAAAAGATTCCTCTTTCGCTTTTTTTTCCTTTTTTTTATTGCTTAGAGATTGAAAAGTGATCCTTATCGGTACACGAACATCTGATCGTTTGAATACGACAATTTCAGCTTATCGTTTGACTGATTTGAAAAAATTAAATACGACGCTGATGAAGCCTCGCGTTGTGATAGTTGTACATATTTACCGTAAGTTTCTTTGTAAAAGAATATCCAATATATTTTAATTTATGGATGAAACTATAATACGAATCTACGTGATCTATCTGATATCTATAATTCCTACCATATACCATGTAAATACGATTTCTACGATAACAATAAATATTAGTACTTATTATATGTTGTATTTTATATCTTATATCTAGCATTATTATATCAAGTATCATTGTAATCATTTATTAATTTGTCCATTCTTATACGATTCTTCGTTTGCCAATATTATATTTACGAACTCTTCCATCTCTCTCGACAAAATATTTCACTTCATTATAATGTCCGAAATTTGAACTTCAAATCGTATTCAATCGACAATAAATATTTCTCCTAGACTTCACAATTTAATTACTTCACACTTAGAATGTATACCTCATATTCTGATAAGAAATTACCAATTATAATTTGGATCATCCATCCAATCGAAGGTATCTAAAAAATGTACATTTCTCTCGGAAATACGGTCTCGTCTCGTATTCCCGACGATAGCCAACATATGAGTCGCGTTACGAAGAAAAATAAATCGAACCCTTCCGTTAACCATTCGTTTCGATATCGGTATTGCATTGGGGGAAATTTATGGTCACTGGTACAAGACCCAGTGACGCGACGCCCGTTACGTCATAAAATTTTACATAAAGCGAACGTTCGGTGATCAACAGGGAGGAGGTGCGTTTATCTGGCTCGTCATACCGAGTCCTGACAAGGTGTCACGAGATATCGAATCCGGCACGAAATCCAATTCAGACTTGCCTCGCTTTCCTCCCTATAAAACGTGATACAGCCATACAGCGTCGAATTCGTTATCGACGATAACAATTCATAAATTGGATAGCGTGACGAGGCTATCTAAAATCGTGAATGATCGCTAACCTTGAAAACTACAGTAGCTCACGAAAGTTGAGCTGATAATTCGTAATATCCTGGACCCTAAATTCTCTTCAAAATATTCGAAATATTAATATCTAAATATTAGATGAGAAAAACTGTAGTTGATAGAATAGTAATAATTTGAACCCTCGAATCTGGTTTATAAAATCATTGAAACCAAACAGTGATAAATGTGATAAAGAAAAAAACTGAAAGTGATATATTGAAATATATAGAAAGCGGAAATTTCATTTGATTACACGTTATCGACGATGTTGTTGTAACATTGAATATATGAGTTCTTTATCGTATAGGATTTCAATTCAGACAATTCTTAAAGGTTTTAATAATTTCCTAATGATCGTTCATGTTTGTCTAACTTTTCATAAGCGTCCTTACGCTTATGAACGGGGATTGATATCTTCGAAATGGTTTTAAATGTTATCTGATTATACTGTTAATGAAATTTCAGAGAGTTTCGTATAATACGTATTCGTAAAAATGGTCTACGTTAAGTGCTGGAATACTTTCGTGAGACGCTGTACGTAATGACGATAAAAACGACGAACGAACGGTTTCACCGTTGCAACGATGTTCTAGAATCTGGAGCATCGGTTACCCGAACTCTTGGGAATAGAATAAACGTGAAGTACGTATTCTATAGTGGACGGAATCGCCACACGAACGATCCTCCTTCGTCAACGCCGTTTTGTCGGACGCTTCTTTCGAGGAATGTTTTCGGTCCAGGAAACGTCCCAAAGGACGCGAATCGCAAAGAAAGCCTTCCGTTGCTCGATGGATTTTTCGATAAAGCTTCCAAAACGACTGGCTGTTTGGCAGAAAACGAATCACGGTAGAATCGACAAAGGCGCAGACTTCTCCTTTGCGATCGGCTTCTGTGTTTATGCCCGAAGTAAAGGAGCCACGCCAGAGACCGAAAATAGTATTCCTCGGATTACACGGAGGTATCGGTATGGAAATCGGTATAAACGCGCAGAAAGCCGAATCCCTTGCCTATAGTATAAGAGTGAAACTATAAAGGCTCGCGAAAGTATTCGAATACTTGTAAATATCTCTTATGAATATATGACGTGTGTTATACGAAATATTTCGAGATTTCGTTAACACTTTTATAAAACCTGACTATGATGATTCTATCAATAAAGTTTAAAGTATAGAAGGTACAAGATATGTACTGCAAATATACGTATGCGTATGATATCTCGCAGCGACCACAAATGTATTTTAAACAATCAATAACGTATTATATTAATAAATCCGATATTCAGTGAAACCATATTTAACGCTTATTTACGCTGAAGATGGCTATCTATGCCGTATATTAATTATTAAGTAAATATATGGTTACGATAAATATATTGCAACTTCTACATACATTTTCAAATTGGTTTCCAGTGCAATTATGACAGTCGTGCATTGTTACAGGGCTAATGAAATTTCACAATGTTTTATGTAATACATGCAATACGGAGATGAAAGTTTTCTATGCTAAGTGTTCGATGCTTTCATGTATATTCTCGATATATCGTGAAAAAAGTATGAAGAGGATGTAAGTGGATGGGAATTCCGGATGATTGATGGCGCGAGATATCATCGTATTCGTACATTATGTTTGCATTACTGTGCCAATTACGTATATTTCGAGCGCCAGTCTCGTTCCTCGATAAAACGCGAGAAATATACATGTTAGTAATATTGGATAATGGAAGATGTGGTAGTTGAATAAATCCGAGAGAAATTTATTGACTTTCCATCAATATCATTATTCATAATACAAAATCATGTTATTATGGACATATCAAATGGAATATAGATGGTGATTTGTTTTATCTATTGGATATCGTTATTATCCTTTTCTCAATTCTCTCACAAACATTGTATCTATATCCTTATTTGCTTAAAAATGTACGATCAAAATCGGGATGTGCTATAAACAACAGAAGAAATATCGAAAATTAAGTGTTCCCTTTAAATAACTAGAAATGCAAGAATCAAGATAGAAATATAAATTAATTCATTATTTGCCTTCTATAATCTTCCTAAATATTGAAACCCAGTAAAATAATAGTGCCTTTTTGGGTCTTAGTATACTTCGATCATTGCTTCTCGGGAGTTTCGTCAATAATATCGAAATTCTTATAAAATTGCAAAAAAGAAATCACTGTTTATCGTAAATGGCCTGATTGGTTTGCATGTACAAGCACACATTGAACTTAATCCTATCGTCGATTACATGATACTTGATCATTTGGATAAAGAGGAAGAAGAAAAAGAAGAAGAGAAAGAGGTTGTAAGAAGACACACGCAAACAATCATTGCATTACTCTTGTAACGACATGGTCAATTCAACGGTAAAACGCTTTTCAGGTATGTACTACGGAAGGAACTGCGAAATTGCCTTCCTCCTAGACAGTTCTGTGTCACGAACTACCATTATCTCGTTCCGATAAGTCTACGAAATTCACGAAACCACTTTCTCTTCCTTATCGTTCGCGAAGCATCGTTGTTGATTAATGAAACCAGTCATGTCCAGTTACCACGTATTTTTATCTTATATAGCCGAATTAACCTCTTGAAAGAAATTATGTTTTTTGTTGCTGCAATATATCCATCCGACTTTTTCAAATTAGTCTTTTCGATCAGTAACACATTTATGGTAATGATTTCAATAATTCGATAACTAAATAAGTAAAAATGGACATGAACGAATGTTATACATTGTAGGTCAAATTTCTCGAGATCTCGAGTTATCTTCGAAACTAAAAATTATAAACAAAGGATTTTAAGCAGATATAATTATAATAAAAGCAGTGCACATTAATTAAAGCGTTGAATGGTCATCAGTGATTCACGTTTTACTACAATTATTAAAGTGATTGAAATAACACAAAGTTCATGGACCAAAAGATTTTCAGCAATATAAGCCACTTAAATAACATTCTCGAAAGAAAGAATGCACAAATGCGGAGTAAGATTTTGCAAAAGTTAAATGTCGTGGTGTAATACGTCTCGATTTATGGCGGCTGCCAGAGAAAGATATATGAAACTCATGTGACAGTTAACAGTTTGTTAAACAACAAATCATTTACATTAGAAACGAGAAATGTTTGTCTTCTTTTAGACAAGCAAGCCACGAAATTGAACCATTAGGAACGTATTTACGAGCGTACACAGTAGTATATTCAATTTCGCAGTACAATGGACCAACACACTGGAAAACGTGAACTGAGTAAACATCTCGAGCAATGTGCCGGGCGACTCGCATGATCGCCGACTCTGAATACGTCGGTACACGTTCGATGAAACCACGATCAATCAAGATGTAGAATGGTGCAGATCAGTGTTTCGCTTGCGACGCAACGGGACGGGGACTTTGGGATTTCGCGTGACGGGTAACTTTGTTTCACTAAGTAGGCGTGAGTGCACTCCAGGGACAGAAATACGGAGAGACTGAGAGAATCGACGACAACGAGGACGTCGACGAGCCGTGCGCGAGGAAAGCAGAGGGGTCGGCCACGTCAACGACAAAGCCAACCACCACGTAACCGGAAAAGCTTTACAGTCGCGTCGTTGGTCCTTTCACGGAACGAAACTACGGTTCGGAATACGTGAACGCTAGAAGATGAATGGAACTGTTGGATGTCCAACCCTTCTTGTTGCAAGAAACTAGTCTTCCCTTAGATTGTCACATTTTGCACCAATATAAATTTCCATGTTATCGCTTCGTATTTAATAAAAATATTTTGTCAAGATATGAAACAATAAAAGGATGGTTTTATTACAAAAATCTGGTCATTTTCTCTGACTGTCAAATTTTACAGCAATATAAGCTTGTGCCATAATTCCATACTCGTTTTATATTTAGGGGTAAATCTTGGGAAGATGTGAACCGATAAGATGGTTTTGTTCCAACAAAGATATTACAAAATATTCGCAATCAAATAAAAAAGCCGTTTTGGTGCCATGGAACTGATTATTGGAGTTTAAAATTGCTTCTTCTTTCTTGATAATCCTTATATAAATTTCATCTGTTTAAATATAGATACATAATAATAATAAGCAGCATGGTTCCTCAAAATATAAATATGACACCTAACAACGGAGGCCTTGATTCCTAATCTGTGCGAATTAATCCAAAAATCTGCATCTGGGAGACGAAAATGCATTCTAAAGGGTTCGCAAACGTTATGGTATCAACGTATTCACCGACATTTCTGGACTGCATAATTTATCATACGGTCAGGTACCTTTCACACGGAATCCTCCTCATAAGATAAATTGATGTTGAAGGATTGTATGTGAAGCATATGCACTAACGTGCATTTTGAGAATTCCTGAATATCTGCTAGTAAAACATTCTACTAGTGAACAGTCAGTTACATGAGAAATCGTTATGGTTTTGATTGCCCTGTAGAATATTTGTCTACTGAATTCCATAGTGTGAGATAAGTATAATTCTCTCCTTGAAAACAAGAAACTGTTTGCTTTAATTTTTTATTATATATGATATTCTCTACAATATGTATATTGATTTAGTATTTACGTATCTATTATACATTAAGAAAATGTACGACTACATCTAACTTAAGATTTCAATCGAATATTTTCCTCTTTTCTTTATACACAGCGGTTACAAGATGTACAATATTCGCACACCAATGTATTTACTGTATCATTTATACGCCAATTAATGATAATATTAAATTTTGTATCATTTAGTAGAAATTTTATATAATTACGAAAATTTCATACTATAAAAATCTAATAATAAGATAACGAGAGAATATTGCATTAGCAAACAAGGATATGTGCTACTACTTTTTGTAGCCTCTCTATATCCAACAATTACTTTGATATAAAAATCGAGTGCCAAATCGAGAAAAAAATAACATTATCTTTGACACAAAATATCAGCTGTCCTTTGTTGCACACTATATGGATAATGTTATCAAGATAATGAAGCTTTACTAACTACATTTTTAAGTTAACCCTACGCTCCTCTTTAAACAGTCGTCCATTTTTGTAACGAAAATGATGCTCACCGTGCAACACATTTTCTGCACCGTACACAACCGATAAGCGTAGGAAAGAAGGCTAACGAGTGCCTGTCACAGGGGTGACTTTTGCGAGCATTCGCCATTATGCTTTTCCTCGATACAGAAGAGGCTACCCAGTTATAGCGGGTGTTCTATCCTCGACAAAAACATTCGAGATGTACAATTGCACCACGGAGGGCGATATTCAGCACACTCCACTGAATTCCTCTCAAGTGGTTTCCGAAACAATCGAGACGAAGACAAATATCGATTCGATATGATATACCGACATGAAGTTTTCATTTAATAGTGGATAACGTGATTGCTTTATGTTTGAGTAATTTTTATATTTCATAGTCTTTTATACTTTCAATATCATTCAATTTTTCATTGCAATTCTACGATAATAA
Organism: Bombus vosnesenskii; assembly: GCF_011952255.1. Lineage (NCBI taxonomy): Eukaryota > Metazoa > Arthropoda > Insecta > Hymenoptera > Apidae > Bombus > Bombus vosnesenskii. The sequence goes on from NW_022882923.1 coordinate 3,738,274, forward strand.
AGTGTTCGGTGATACGAGCCTCTCAGAAGCCAAATTGATCGACTCAACATTTAATTAAATTCTCAATAGTATTACATAAGTAATTAATGATTACGAAGCCCGTTATCTAAATTATGTAAGCTGTCGACGATTCACTTTTATGTAATTTTTATAGTTTTATGTAACTGTTATATAATCTTTACTGAAAAATAACATAACATCTAGCAAAGACGTCGATAATCTTTCTCGATTCTAAGCTTTTCCATTATTTCGAAGATCTGCGACATCATAAAGAAACCAGTTTGTTCGCGAGAAGTTAAACAACGAAAGAAACACGCCGGCAAATCAATGGATAAAACGTTCCTTCAAAACGAAATAACTCAACCGGCGAGAGACTCGGGATGAATTTAAGATCGTTTCAGAAATTCGACACGTGAAAGCAAACAATACCAGACAAGAGCTCGTGACCAGCAGTTGAACCGTCAAACGAAATCAAACAGAAACGACTTGGCAAAGGCGATAACTGTTCGAACGACAGATTCACAGGGAGACGAATACAACGCACTTGAAACGAACAAAGTTCAAAAATGCCACTCGAGGGTGAATAACGTTACGAATATATTCTGTGCACCCATAACAGGCAAACGCACAGGGAGGGTGTATCGTGGCGGTGAAATTCAGGGCCCGATTAGAAGTGGCAGCCCTCGACACTTTCTTCCGTGGTACTCGAAGGCTCTTTGGGGGGTGAAAGCCAGCCGACCGAGTGCACGCGTAGTTTCTATCGGCAGAATGCGACGACGAATGCTTTTGAACGGCAATCGGTATACTCTTTTCATGCAACGTCGTGTATGCTTTGCATTCGACTCTCTGTTCGTAAATGGTCGCCACCCTTACGACCGCATCCACCCTCCCCCTCCCCTCCCCTCCCACGAATCAGTGGAGCTGAGCTCCCTTCCGATCTGCTGCTCGTGTCCTATCACGAGCTAGACGGTTTGCCCCTTTGGGGACAGGCGTCGACAATTTTTTCGAGCTAGCAACCCCTGACCACCTCTTTTTCTCGTTTGACGAATCGATGAATTCTCGGCTCAAGACTTTACAAGCTCCGACATGGCGTCGTTTAACGTATGCTTGCACGGGAAATATGCTCAGGCAGGAAAGTTAGGTCGCGTCAGTGAAACGTGAAATATCGCTGCGTTTCATCCATCGCAGGCTTCTTTCTCTTTTCTTCGTTCGTGTAAAAGAAGAGGCGCAAAGAAAGTTACGTACTTTGAACGATGGTTATTTCTAAAAGTAACGAAAGGTAACGTGAACGTTTGATCGATTGTAATTTATCAATGCTTTTTGTTCGCCGACAGTTTTTTGGGATTGCGAATTTAGCGAGGCCTCGATTCTTACTGCATTTTGTTTAAGTAACCAAATCGTAAGTGAATTGTAAAACAAGCGACGTTTCAATTTCGCAGATAATTCTTTCCCGGTTTTTATCCTTATCGATGAAGATTTCAAGCATTTGAAATGAAAAACGAATACTCGTATAACGTAGCAGAGACATCGACTAACGAAGAAATGATATGAAGAGTTCAAGAAGTTCGACGCTTTTTACGTCCATGGTAGATGTAGATATATTACAATAAAGAAATTAACGAGGTAAAAATACTAGAACCCCTTCAAGCACTTTCAAATAGAGTAAATAATACTTTTAACGAGCAAGAAACAGAAGTAGAAGCGTAATAACTATCGCATCGACTACATCGCTAATTAATCTTAAATATCATTAAAAGTCGACGTTTGCCGACGTGATTTAGGATTTCACGAGTAAATTAAAATCCGATCGAATAGCACGGCAGAGCAGCATGGTAAATGTTGAGTGTCGTTAATCAAATACCCTCTTCAACGCGTTTTCATAACGAGTTCTCGACAATTCCCCGTCTCGATATCCGGTCGCGTAAAATCGGTCCGACTGAACAGGTATCGTGTTATATCTCGAGGGTGGCTTTGGTCGCGATGTCGAGCTGTTTATGCGAAACGACGAAAACAGAAACACGAATTATTTTCACCAGAAAGACCCTTCTAAACCTGGCTTATTGCAACAGCATCAACTACGATAAGTACGCTTTTGCGAGCTGTTTGAGAAAAACGAAACGAATAACGGGCGAAGCAAGGAAATCCGAGTCGTCGATAGTAGCTCAAAGAGAATATAAAACGATATCAAGTGAAAACGAAATCGCGGGAGAAGTGGGTATATAAAAATATTTATGAATGGGACTATAAATGCAAAAACATCGAATATTATGCTATGTACAATATTTTGCAAAACACTCAGATCATTATATCAGCTTTCTACGTCTAATATTCGTATGACGTTATATCACTGAGAATATTTATGGAGCCTTTGATACAACAAATATATGGGCAAAAACTTTCATAAAATATAGACAATACCTATTTATAGAAATTTTCAAACAATCGATTTCATACATATCGCGTAGCTATAAATAACAATAATTTTGAAAATAGACTTGCCAACAATTTATGTAAAATAATTAACGAAAATCTATAATAGATATTATCATAGACCTATAATAGACCAACAGTCAGCAAGGATCTTAACTAAGAAGAAACTATATAACCTGATAGTTTCTTCTATCTCATGAAAAATCCTTTTGCCATTTACATCTCGTTATGGAGCAGAAATCATGGCGGAAAAAGTAGATAGTGACGAATATCTAGTGTATGAGCGTGAGATACCTGAGCTTACATAAATGTATGAGCTGATTGAAGATCGTGAGAAATATTCCGTAGCGTGCAGAAATTTCCATCGATTCGTCGCGTTGACGATTCCGTACGATCCTTCTGCTGAGATATCTTTGACACTTCGGACAAGCTGTGCGAACCAAGGAGCAAGGTGACGCGAAATTTCCTCCATGGAAATCAACTTTGCCGTGGCAGGTGCACGAGACCGTGTTCGCTGCCTCTTTGTGTGTGGCGCCACCACCAAAAGCTCTCGAACGTGCATTTGTCACGAACGACCGTGTGAACACGGACGATAGAAAACAATTGTCGAGACGTCGGTTTTCCTCGTGCCAGAATAAAAGACCATCCGGAATTTTGTCTTTTCTACTGAAAGATTCTTTTCTTTTTGCCTCGCTTCAGTCGATGTTTTGTTACTGTTATTTCAATGTTCCTGTGGATAAGCAACTTTTAGCTAAAAATAGTTTTTTTCGATTGTAGGTAAAATAAGTAAAATTGGAAAAATTCCTAATAATCAGCATGTCTCTTGCTGTGAGTTCTGATTTATTGTTATAGTATAATTAACTTTTCCTTCATATCGATTATATAAAATGGAACGAAATTTATAGTATCGAAATTGTACATGCTCTAATTTGCAAAAGTAAAACGAAAAAATACCTATGAAATACATTGGAAATATTGGAAACCGTATCGTTAGATATTAAATAAAAAAATGAATATTTAAAAACATTAAGACGTATCTATCAAATAAAGTTTTTGAACACAGCAACATATTACAAATTATAATCTTTCCCATTGATTCAGAAACTAATATCATCACAAAAAATTCAAATACTTCGACCAATGATACAAAATATTTAAAAAATATCTTTTACGGAAGATTACAAATCTGTGTTAATTTCAAAAAATTTCTCAATAATTTGAAAAGATTCATGATTTCGTTTGAATTAACGTGTTTTAGTCAAATACATGCATCAAAGGTAGCATTTATCGTGAAGCGAAATGTAAAGGTTTGGGATGAGTGTGTTTCGTTAGGTACACCAATATGGTTGTTCAATTGATTTTGCGGCTTTGGTAAATTAGCCAATCAACTGATTTCTCAGTTAATTCTGGACCATACAGGTAACGAGCCGACACGCAGGTACGCCGATGTTTAGCACATAAATTACCTCATAGCGTACACCTGCTTGCTCTGGTTACATAGTAAATGAAATGTATCTCACATATGTTCTACTATACCTTTCGAATCTACGTGTGAATGCTACTGTTTCCAATGTACCTCATATGCAGCAATAAATGATAATTTTACGCGTAAAGCGAATTAGTAATGAAATAGGAAAAGCTGATTTATAGCGAAAGACGCGAACAAACTCAATTCAAAACTTCGAACGTAACACGTAACGCAATGTTTTATCAATCAGATTAACCAGCAAGAAAGCTAGCAAGTATTCATGAAACAGAATCAAGTACGTTCTTGTCATTTTCACACAGTGGCTACCAAAATTATTTGTACACACCCTTATTTTCCAATAAACTTTTCTATCAAACGATACACTTTAAATTTGTTGTGTCAGGTGCTTCGTCTTATTTTCATATCAAATTTTTATCCTCGTATGAAAATATTACTACAATAAATCATATGAATAACATACTTACTGTACTTACAAAACTTACGTACTTAACTTACTTACAAAACTTAACAACTTACTTTTACACTGTAAAAAAAGCTTGTCGAATTGAGTCACTCCCATAGCAAGGGTACTATATCCATAAAAAGATTCTCGATCCTAAAATAAATTCAAGCAAACGTTTCCAACATCATCGCGTTCCTCCAGTTCTCAATTTTTAAAATTTATCGATGCATCTTCCGATTTTTCTTATTCCCTTTCACGAAACTGTACAATTTTCCCCCAAATCGATAGCTGGCAAAAAAGATCATATCCTATCCAACAAGATTCTTACATGATTCACGAGCATTCTCCACCCTTCAGTCTATCTTATTACACCCTTATCGCAAAATCAGATTTTAGATAATAATTAAGGGTGGTTAACGTGCTTGGCCGCTTTACGATATAGCAATTCACCTGACTGTTCGATCGACGAATAAATCGCTCGGCTCGTTAGGATCACCTGATCCCCAGGCGTTTAATACCTCTCTTTACAACCCTTGCCACGCTAACGAATATCTCTGCCAGAGTCTATCGTCCTTCCAGCTTCGGTCCTCTAGCGTGTACACGCGTGTTCTCCGAATACGCCCCCGAATGTGTATCAGGCGACGTGCGCACACAAGGGAAAACGGTCGAGGGGCACACGAGCAACAGAAAATCCGCTTACGGAAATGAGGGGTTAGTTTCGAACGTTTCGGCGTGGACGATCGTGCCCGTTCTAATTTGGTACACTCGCCGGTATTACGGCAGCGAGAGGAGGAAACGGTACGTAAACCCGTTATACCTGGTGCACCAGCTGGCGTATGGAAAAGTAAATAGATAGACAGTACGGCGTAAAATTTGACTAAATTGGAAACTTTTCGTTGGCAGCCAGCTGCCACTGGTCCAATTGCGACTCCTACCGTGCGCGCTCTTTTCGATGACACGGTCAAACTATTAATTATAAATTGGCACACTTGCTCCCGTCTGCGTCCAACGATTGCTCAACGCCAATCGCGATTAATTATAATGCATTGTAATTGGAAACGAGTTGGCATTTACGGATAAAATTTGATAGGATTTGCACGGATTATCGATTTCGAGGGTGATCATGTTTCTGCTGTTGGGATGTCGGATAGTTACAGCGAGTATCGATGTTCGAGAATAATGAGATATAAGTGGATTTTTCGTTGAGTATTATATTCTACGATTAAGACAAATAATAATTATCGAAATGGTTCTTCGTTGGGTGAATGGTTCTTGTTAGAATGTCGAGATAGATAAGAGTATTGACTGATTGTACAAAAACCCTTGATTATAACATTGTTTCGAATTCTTTACAGACAGTCACGCTTACGTGTATTCATGAAACAAATCCATTTGGAGACCATTTCTCCAAATTTCCCATTTCTACCTACGCTTTTCTATCGTCTCTTCCATCTCCAAGAAAAAAAAGCCAATCACTTTTTATCAAATATACTTCCATGAAATAATCGACGATGACATTTCATCTTTATAACTACATTTAATTGCGTGACTGATTATTCGTTATAAGATTATTCTATTGGCCGTGACACTACTCGCGTCCATCATTTTTCTGACGAACATGAAAACGACGTTATGAAAAATGCATACATCGCTCGTTTCTGTTATTCAGTCCGTTGTAAAATCGACTGCCGCTGCAAAATCCATACAAAAAACTACGATCAAAAATTCCACGCATAACCGGTCGGCTAGCTACGCTTTCAGTCGACAGGCTGGATAAAGAACGATGTAACGATAAAAAAGAAGTGGAAGAGGGAAAACGAGAAACAGAGAGAAAAAAAATCGTGGATAGACAAAAAAGAGAAGTAGTTGGGAATGTCATAATTGGATAATCGTCAACGTAGGGAAGCGTGTATCACGATGGCGCTTGGGAAATCACCGTTTCGCGACACATGTGACCCGCAAAACGAAGCACGGGACACGCACTAGTCGAGCTTGTTCCAGACCCTGGTGCTCCCGCGTTTTACGAGCGAATGAGGAGCGCTCCCTCGAACCTGGATGCCTGAACATGAACCTGCAAAGACCATTGAAACGTTGCCAATAGAACGTTAATCCGGAACGTTCGCTTGTCACTAGCAATTTACTATGTTTCACCTTCGAGCTACGTGGATCAGTGGTACAGATTTTCCTGACAACGTTCTGCAATAGAGGGTTTCAATGAAAATTCTACCGGGTATGCAGAATTGATTCGATCTTAGTTATTCTGCAATTACAGAATATAAATATGTAGGTACTATCAGTAGTTGAAAACAGTTGAAATTTTAATTTGACCATTTATTATGTAATAATCATTCTTTATTGGAAAATCGTACTGTGAGCATGTTTATTTAAAATATTTAGGGAGATCAATCAATGCGTTCTCTGCAGTTGTCAGTTATAATCGATTTAATTGGTTAATATTTAGAATGTTCTTTAGTAGCTATACATTTCTTAAATTTCTTTGTTTCAATCTTTTTTTTTTAATACATTATTAATATTTTTCCTTTTTTTATAAATATCTAAAAATTATGTTCTTTGTTGTTTTTAAAGTTATTGCTTCGAAGATTTTGATCTATACCTGTCAAAAAGTGAATTATATTTGAAGAAACTTAAAATTAATTGCATGATCTCTTAATAATCAATGATTCCAAGATTTTTCTTCATGTTGTTATTTTATCGTCTTCCTACATGCTTTCTTCGTTCTGTCTATTTTATCATATACGTTGAAGATAACATTATCGTTATTAATTTTCTAACTTGCACTGTCAGTAAAATCAATAACAAATAGCAATATGATTTTATGAAAATGAATAAACCTAACATTCAAATCGAATATTTTCTTCTTACATTTGGAAAAAATGTTTTTATAATCGCGATAGCTTCATTGGAGTTTTAAACGCAAATTTTGTTACAGCACGGCCAACTTGCAACAGTTGTTGAACGTTTTTGCATAGAGAATACCATTAAAAGTATGGAACTTCAAAACTATCGTAAAAGTTAATTAAGGTAGACAAAAAAACGCATTTCTTTTAAAAATATGTACATAATTTTCCAGACAATTGCCCCCGTGTTGTAACACTACTTCAGAGAATAAATTCACATTATACGCGGGAACTTTATCAGTATTTAATTCTATGTTGCAATTTCTGACCATTTTGTTTCCTCACATTTGTCATTTGCTTTCTAATTTGCACTAATCTCAACACTTAAACGATCAAGTGAGTATTCTGTTATATTCTAGCTCGATAATTATTACAATTCTATTGTCAACAATAATCAAAACTCAGTAATGAAATTAATGACCATGCGAAATAAGTTACTTTATTCGCGTTCCCTAATAATTCTACACTTGAACACTTTTCGCACGTTATTATTTTGCTTCAATTTTAATGAGTTAGTTAAAAAATTAACTAAAAGACTAGCAGCTACAATTTGTAATTTCTACGGCAACGAAAGAATTCAAAGAAGCTCTAGAAATGACAATTTAATCGAAGCGACCGCTTCTTCAAGACTTCTTGATATCTCTCGTTATCGACGAACTTTTAATAACGTTGCGTGTCAAAACGGAAAGACAAGAACGAGGCAAAAGTGGACCATGGAATGTCGTCTACCAATGGCCATACCAGCGAGATATCGGAAATATCGAAAGGACTTTTCTCTCCTTTCCATTCTAGATACCGATAATTTTTGCAGAATACCAACCTGAGACGCAAGAGCTTAATTAAAAAATACTTGAGCACTAGTCATTCTGAAGGAAGTCCGCCCGAGTGTGACGAAGGAAACTCGCCAATTTGTGTCAATTGTATTTTAGCTTCGTTCGTCGTCGTCTTTTCTCACATTACTTTAAAAGATAATACAGTCAGTGAATTTAGATAATTAATTCTTTTTCAAGAGCGATTGAATTTGGTATATCTTTACATTTTTTTCATACGTGTTACATCATTAAGTTGATACAAAATAAACGATCGAGTGAAATATATGTCGATGTGAATTGTGTGTTGTCCACAGTAATTTTGCATAATAATTTTTCTCGAATAATTATTGTTATCTTTGTGTAAGACAAATTCTTCGATGTAAGCAATAACGATTAAGTAATTCCATATTTTTAAGAAGTGCTATCATTTATTCCCATTTATTCTTTAGTCTTCCGCGTACATATTATATTCCTACGCGTTATTATATTTTCAACGTTTCTGTAATCGCACATTTTTTGAAATAGGACAAGCTTTGACATGAAAGTAATGACGATGGAAGTGAAAACGAATTTAATAACTCAAATGTACTGGGATCATTTAAGCAATTAGATTCTAATGGATGCTTCTTAACTGAAATATAAATAAACAATAAAAATGATCATTTATTTCTCATCAACACAATAGAATTAAATTTGCAAGATTTCCAGACTTTGTATTTGTCTAATACTGAACATATTTAATCTGCATTGTACTTGCTTTCTCCCTTCGGAAACAACAGGGCAGAGATTCCTAGTTTCTCATAGTTGATCATGGTTGCTGAAGCAAAATTACATACGTTTCAAAATCCATAGTTCATACTGAATCGTAAACCTAAGTTACACGCGTTTCTGTTGTTGCCATAAGCAGCGAGGCGAACAACACACGCAGTCGTCGATGTTTTACTCGTTCAAACTTAATGAGACATAAATGACTTAATGGCCTGGCGGAACTGGCTGTTTAGTTAATTTGTTCTTTCTGTGAGAATTCGAATATTTCAAAAAATATAATTCACCAGCTTTTGAAATTTAAATTAAATCATCTTTGAAGGTATTGGATAGTCGAAATTTCCTTACACTCCATAAGAAAAAGGCTTCCCTGTGATTTGCCTGTGGAAAATTTTCTTCGAAAAGTTATATTATGTTTGTCCTAGGAACTTCATTTTTTCCTTATGTCTTCTATTCTAAACTTATTTTTTATACTTTTCCTCGTTGTTTCCTTTTTCGTTTTTCTATTTTTCCCTCCACAGCACTGCTTGTTATTTCGATTGCCAGCATGTGCACAGTCTTCCGTACATCGTCTTTTTTATTACCACAACTCTTTCGTTTGGCGCTATTTTTCTACTATAGTAATTCCCTTTTTTTGCAAGCGTGCATTGCTTTCTTTATGTCTACAAACTCTTTCCTCAGCACCATTGCGTTCACTACTACAGTTTCTTTGAAAGAGTTGGGTTTTCTTTTCCTTAGAATTCCTTCTAGAACTTCAGCATAGTGGAACTGCTTCTTCGAATGTAAAAATTGTTCGAGTCTCAATTTCATCACGATGGAGCATACACAAGGAAATCGCCGAAAGAAAGCTCGTAGAAATGATAAATTAGATCCTACCTCTGATTCAAGATGAACACGGAAGTAGTTGTGAACCGGAAAGAAATCCGCAAAAACATTCCAAGTCAGGAAGTCGTCAGGATCGATTTTGGAAAAATTCATTCACTGATTAGCCACGACTATTCGTTTCAGATGATCGGTGAAAAACTAGCACAGCTCTGGACGATCTTGTTCTCAGATAATTTGAAATTTAGAATGAAATATCGAGCTTGCTCTAATATATACATTATTACGTGTATATTTATGCAGTTATCGATTAAATATTTCCCTGCTATTTCCTTCATTACGTAATGTGTATTCACAACCCGAAAACACACGAATACATACATTATTGACTCCGTAAATATCGAGATGTTTGTCAAGGAAACGCGAAAATATACCTCCGCATTTATCTTCGCATTTATAATAAAATGGATCTAATTTGATTTGATATAAACCTGACATCTCAAACAAAATAGTTGAAATTGATATCGAACATGCTAACTCGAAAGCGAGATGAAGTACGATAAATTGGCGGAATTAATTGACAGTAACTATACAGCATGTTATTTCTAGAAATAAGGAGAATAGGTTTAAGACTTTATTTTACAGGTTTCCAAAATAAATAAAGAATCATTCTCACAAAAAAAGATACGCAATTGCTAGCTTTGTACTGATTTTTATGATAGGAATTTTTCACAAAGTAACTATTTATCATGTTCGCAAATATTAAACATACGAATTTTGCTTCTTCCTTTGTCTTAATAGAAAAACATTATTCATTTCGCTTAATTGTTTACTTTATTCACAAAGATATTTCTATATCATTAATAGTATGAAAAGTATTCGACGTGTAAAGATTTGTTCCTCTTAATTAACTTTCTGTTCTATCCGAAAGGACATACTTTGCAAGACAGTAATGATAACAAAAATGTCTTTTAAGTAACTTCAACTTGTCCAATTCGCATGACAAAGCTAATTTGTTCTACTTCTCGAATGAAGTGCTTTGATAACGAACCCGGTATCATTTTGTAAAACTACTCACGGCGCAAAAGCGGCGGAAACCATGATCGTCTAGCAAGTACAAATAAGTCGTCAGTCGCAGCTGTGCCGGAAAGTTCAAACTTTGCTCAACATGACATATTCATATTTGTCGCTCAGATTTTCGCTGCTAATTCTCATATCATCACAAATTCGTGGACATCAGCCAAACAATGCTCTGATTAACATTCATTTGCAAATCCTACATCTTTATTCATTTGCTACAAAATTTTCAATACCATCGTACGTGATATTTGATATGTAAAATGTATGGTATTCATGTAAAAAAAAAAAAAAATGAATAAATACATTGAATAATTGGCGTATCTCGTTACAGTGTTTATGAAATTTGAAAACATATCTCAATTTAATTTCCTCGTTAACTCATTACGGTCCAGGCAGTGAAATAATACGTAAAAGTTGCACAAACGCAACTTTATCATAATATGTAAATCAAGAAAGGTTTCGTTTTATCAAATTGCATGCAATGAATTGTATAAAATAATAGACACATCGTGGGAGCCTATTATATAAACTGGAGATACAAAATCAATTTCTATACTTTGGAACAGATACCTTAACATAGTATCATAAAATACTTCAATTTCTTTAAATTTCACAAACTCCTAGCATCCAAATAGAAGGAGGAACAGTGAAGAAAAAGAAAGCTAATTCTTGAAACTCCTACTCGCAATTGCCATGTGAATAGAATCTAATAATCCAAATCGACCAAAAAAAGAAATTATAAACGAACACACAACGAAACTTCGATCTCCAATGGATCAAGATTTATTCCAAAGGTTAAAAAGATCACGAAAATTGACCTATGCAGACAAGTCACCCTATCTCGTTGTACCATTCAAAATATCCTTCGATGTCCCGGTGCTTTTCAATTTGAAAACATGTTCGTTTGGATCGTGCAATAAAGCTACGCAAACGAAGCGGTAATAAACTGCGAGAAGCCGAAAGCTCGCAGTGAACGATAGCTTGGCACTGGAGTGAAGATTTCGCTGGTTTTGTCAGGAACTCCGGCATTTGGTTGGACCATAGATATTTCACTTGCCGCTCGATTTCTCGTATATCATCCTCCGTAACACGTGGCGCCATATCCAGAAGGGAATTGCTTGAAGCAGAGTGTCGAGACAGCCACAGGCAGTAGGAGGGTGTGTCTCGTTCAAAAGCAAAGGAGCAATCGCGTGCGGGGCAACAAGGATGCTGCCTTAATTTATCACCGTTCCCAGTGTGACCCGCGTCTTCTGGAGACGTAGCTATCCCTTACAGACGTTCATCCCTTCCAGCTCGTGAAGGTTGCCCACGAGAATGCCTCTTAATCAGCTCTGATATGGCTGTCTGTGTTCGGTAAACACCGTTCTCCATTGTACAGTGGCTCTGCTATCGTACACTTCCGGGGAAACTCTGATGTTGTTTGGGGAATTGAGGACAATAATATGGATCGATAGGTGACGACACGGCTCTGAAGTGTCGCAACTGGCGCTAATTAAGTGTTCCGGTTAAACACAAACATGCTCTTCCTGTGTTTTAAAAGGTAACAAGGTGTAGTAAATTGTACGGTGTATTCGAAGGCTGGGAACAAGAAAAGCTGAGTAAATGAAGAGAAGATAAAGAGCAGAGACACGAATTTGTGTCCATTCGTTCTTTTCTCTTTCTTTTTAATTAATCTTGATCGTAGTATCGTTCGACTAATACGAATCGAGCTCAGAAGCCGGCATCGATCAAGTCCATAAATTGAAAAGCAAGGGAAAGTGATATTACAAATACTGTTTGAATTTATCTTGGAATTTCTCATTATTTATGTGACGTTGTCTTGTAATAAATGAAATTATGGAAGTAAGTAGTTTGTTTTTTGAAAATATCAATTATGTAATAAAATTGAGAAATTGATGAAAAGTTGCTCAGCCACATTCATTCGGCTGTTTTAATAACACAGAATCGTTTGTATTAATGGTCTTGCTATTTGGCTTCCAATTTGTTCTGACCAATGTGGGGAAGAAGCAACTTTCACGCAATTTATCAGTCATCGGTCAAGCAACTACGCAGAAAGGTTAAATTAGTTGGAAACTTGGTTTCATGGCGGTGTAGAGTTTTTATCAAAGGCAGATAGACAGCAAATTCAGACCACCGCGAGAAATATGCATCGCTACAGTGTTCTCCATGGTTCGAGTTCATCAGGACAACGTGCCATAGCATTAGCATATATTCACCTACGAGCCATGTCGCTGGCTACCAACCGCGGCAGCTATACTGACTCGACTTCGTCGTCCACAACCAGAAGTTACGCTGATAACTTCCGGGCAACGAGTAACGAGTTGGACTGGAAACCTCGAAAAAGGTACAGTGTAGCTTCGTTATCTACCAAACACACGCTTCCAACAAAATCTCTCGTAAAGATGATTTATCTTGCTCCCTAAACGACTATCTTCCGTACAATTGTTTGATAAGCGGTTGATACCACAGCGTTTTGATATATAACTTCTGATTGAAATAAAATTTCTAATCAGAAAAAAATGAACTACTTTACTAGAGCTTTGAACAATTGGTTTGTGGCCGAATGAATAATAGATACAAATAACAATGAAAGTTGCTTTAACATATCCTTAAATTTTCATATGAATATCTTGGTTAAATTGAAAGATGCAATCTGGACAAATACATTGTGTATAATGCAAATACTCCAAAGACGTTTCATAAATTATCGTCATCGATAAAATCAAAGTATCGTTCTCGAGCATCGTTCGTTTTCAAGTGTCGTATTTCCTAGCTTGAACCTTCTAAAACGCTTACATAGAGAATGTATACGTTTACGTAGGCAACCGTTTCCAAGTGTCATACAAATTTCCCTGGATATCTCAATACATCTTTTTTCAAATTCGATTTCACGAATCAAACATGCGGAAATAACGATGTTCGCAACGGATGCTTTAACATATTGATGAATACTGGAAACCATCTTTTGCGAGAAAAATGATACACAAAAATTTGCAACCAAATTCTCGCGCATGAAACAATATATATTAGATTTGAATTTTTCCAAGAAATTAATTCATTAACTCACTTTTTCATGCGTATGTATGTGTGTAGTACAATACCTATATTTATACTTTTCACATCATGGAAATTATTGAATTTTTCTTTCGACAACGAATGCGACAATATGGTAAACCAATATCTAAAAGAATTTTGAGAAAAGATTCATTTATTAATTTAACTTCATAATGGAATCCTAGTGGGTCACGTAAAAAGATAAGTCACAGAAAAATTATAGCAATCCAATGAATTTCCTGCAAGTTACATTGCCATTACCCTATTAGTCTGGTAAAAGTTAAAAGTTACAATTCGAACACTTTTTACGTTTGTTGAAATCTATTGATTTAACCATTTAATCTAATCCTTTAATTTACAACTTCGCTACATCAGTTTCACCAATTATATCAGATAAATAGATCTTCCCATCTACTTAAAAACCTCTTCATCACAGCTGAACATTTCACACGGTGGCCATTTTTCTCATCTCAAAACAAACCTGACTCTGCTACTCATAGGATTTCCTGTTAATTAAAAGTGGCCTGAATTTTGAAGACACTTTTTAATTGGACGATGACAGTCGTTGGAAGATCGAAGTTCCGATGGCACGAACGAATAATACCGAACGAATTGAAGGTAAACGTAGCGTGTTCCGGTTCTTTGCGTCGGAAGGGCGTTTTCCTGGGCGCAGCCTGCCGCTAATTGCTCAGCCACCTGTCGTTATTTAAATTTACTCACGGATCTCGTTTCGCTTTGTTCGCCGGCGGCCCGCGTAATTTAAGAATTTCTACCATTGTATACGTTTGCAAACGGAACAAACTATTGTCTTGTTTTCCTGACGAAGAGGAAACAATTTTTCGTCGGTGCATCTCAACGCGTGTATCTAATTTTTTCCCAGCAGATATCCTCTTTTATTTCACTTTGCATCGCGTAAAACTAACTTCCTTCCAGCGCTGGATTTCTCGTGTTTATTATCGTGTTATCAACGAATTTCTAGTTGGTGCATTAATTAATGGCTTAAATGAACTGTTGATTGAATCAATTTATTTGAACGTAAATTCCTATTATACAAACGAAGCACTATTTACAACGAGGAAACTAGAAAATTCGACTGCTTCAATGTTTCATAGCGTAATTTCAAACGGTATTAATGTGCATAATTATTATGCCACCTATTGATATTTAATATAAATTATTAATTGTAATTTTATAAAGTAGAATTTTCCTAATATTTCTATAGATAACTAGATGAAGTGTTATTTGATAAAGCTTCCTAATAAATTTTAGGTGTCCTAATAATAATGATAGCATAGTATTTTTATACAATTAGTATTTTACCGAATACAACTATTTCTTTTGATAAGAGCTTTTCAAAAGTAGCCCCCTTTTTGAAAAATTATTTTTTCTTTTCGCTAAAATAAATTCTTTTAACTTTTATAGATCTCTATAGCGAACAAGTCTCATAAGAATTGTAATAAATTATTACTTATCATTAGATTATGGCGTATTTTGTGAATACGATTAATAGAGTGAATATCGTAATGGATATTCTAAAATTCCCTATATGTTTTTTATCGATAAATCAGGACCAGTGATATATTATTAAAAAACGAAATTCTTGTCGTTAGTTCCAATTTTGTACGTTTCTCATTGATTCTTTTCAATATTTATTCGAAGCCAATGTTCCATTATCTGGTAGTTCATAATAAATAATTCTCTTCTATCTCCGCTAAATTCACTATAAAATACTGAATAACCCAATGTATGAACTTCAATTGTATGAATTGTACGAACAGTTTAATCTTCAATGAATTCAAACAAATAAAACTCTACTATAATCATGTCTTCTTTCTTCTTTCTGTAATCACACTTCTACGACAAAGAACGTGCAACACGTTTGAAACAAAAAAGAGCATTTCATAAACACAGTCATCTATAAACTGTCGCGAACAATAAAAGGGGGATGTTTAAAAATGTTTTTAAATGTTATGATATTACAGGTACGTTAAAAATAAATTTAATGTAGAACCGTGTTACAGGATGTAATTTCATATCTCGTAACATAAAATCTCTTCATTTCATACTTTAATATTTATGGAAAGTAGAAAGTATACTTATATATTTATGTATTTTATTTTATTCAGTCACCTAGTTTTGAATGTTCAGTGTATGCTGATATTTGTAAACTTATTTTTAAATCATTCAGTTTCTCATCGTTTCATTCGTGTTCATGTATAGACATTTTTAGAGTTTATTTATCAGTAAAGTTGGTTACAGAACATACAGGAAACGTTGCTGGAAAGAAACGAGCTTTCAATATTTCAGATATATTCTTTGACACGCGTCGCGTTAATTTCCCATTTATTCATAAGCGTAATTAGCATTCGTTTCCATGTTACTTCATCTCACGTCATTTTGCTCCGTTCCATACCTTTCAAACCATTCTGTTCTGCATTCATATCATTTAATCAAACAGCTCTCTGATTCTATATTTCGTATTAATACCATGAGAATAGCTTTTATGAGAATTACTGAGAAAAATTTACCTTTTCCTTATAATTGTGAATATTTTAAATGTTCGTGTACAAATGAGGAAGCAAAAATAATAAAGTTTATCTCACAATTTTGTTGCTACCGTGATTGCATATCAAAATGTATAATTTTGATTAATTCAAAAGACAATGACACAATAATTGCATCAACTGTACATTACTGAAACAATTAAAACGACGAATACATCAGTAATAATAAAAGTGTTTTCAAGATATTCTATCTCCATTCATTTATATTTATCGTTGATTAGATTCTCTCTAAATCTGTTCATAAACTGATATATCCATATTTTCCACAATTGATAACTAATCAGCGAAAATAAAGTCGTTAATTTTTAAGTATATGCAAGATTGAACTCTAAAAATGAACTATATTTTCAGGATGGAAGTATGATCAGTTTAGCTAATTAAATTATGCCATTTAACGAATGTCACAACTAAAGAACCGTTCTAATGTAATATTTCAATTAAATTAATACTAACTTCTCTAGTTACGTCGTTTGGAGATCAACGACCACAAAGGTTTATCACATCCCCATGAGACTTCTCCAAATTACCAATTTAGTTAACAGTTAGTATTCCAATAGCTACTAATTACTCAAAACAGAATACATTTTCCAACATATTCACCATCTTTTCATTCATCTTTTCGTCGGATTCTTTCGATACGAATGAAAACTAAAATGCTTGGACGGCGTAGTGACAATTAAATGGCATCAAGTAACTCTAAAAAAGACGACCTTGGAAAGGTAAAACACAAGGGTACGCAGTGTATACTCGTATTACCTCATTCACTGGACCGCGAATGAATAATGCGGATTCATCGGAGGAACGAAGAGCAGGTGACGCGTCCATCGATGGAACCGATTGACCAACTTCCTATAATTTCTGGTTTCACGTTCGACCCTTCGCACCTCCATTATACCAACCAATCGACCGTAAACAGTTTTTCGATTGACATGCCAGCTAAGAAAGGAAAATCGCCTTCCGCATCGCGCGAGCACAAAAGAAACGGGCACCGTGTAATTAAAGATAACCAGGCGCTGTTTATAACGAGGTTCGGTTAATGAGCAGCTATTGTTTCGTTCCTTGTCGGGAAACTGCGCCTACTTGTCGTTATCCGATAGCGGCAAATTTTTTAACGCAGATACATTTCCACGTAGAACGTAATTATACATATTTAGTTCGGAGCTATTACAAAGACAATAGTGATTCTAGTTGTTTATGGTATATCAGCCTGTAATTGTTGTTTTTCACGGGTTAGGTGTCTGAGAAACTTCGTGGCAACTTTTAGAAGCGTCATTAGTCTTCTTTTATGTCTTATTGCGAAATGAGGTATGAACGTTTCTTTCTTGTTCTTTTCTACGTTTTGGTACATGTTTCATTAAATATAGGGTGATTTTCGTTTCTAAGAAGACATCTTTTCGATTGAATTCGTTACATGATAGTAACGTATATAATTTGATAGTAATTGTGCGGGGATGCTCAAGTAATTTCAGTCTCCGATCAACGTATCTCAATATATCGTAACATTAACGCAACGTAGAATTATTGCTAAACTTGTACATAAATTTTCAATGCTTTCGCGACACTTCTACGATCTATGTAGAAATATTCTATAAATATACGATTATCAATCTTTCTTTTCTAAATTCGTCGACTTCTCGGTTTCTCGGTCAATATAACCATTTTAAAAATATTTCACTCTATCGTTCCTCAGTTTTGCAAAAAGAAATTTCTATGAAAAATTACGTATCATTCTGAACGGTTCTTCTTGCGGTTCAATTAAAAAAAAAGAAAAAATTAAAAGAAAAATAGGAGTCACTTTAATAAACACCCGACGCACATTCGAAGTGAAACGCTGGAAACTCGAGTTGAAAGTATAAAGACGATATCAATAATATTCAGGATGCGTTGCTTACGTGAAAGAAGAGAGGAAAAGCACTCGTGTCCTGGCGATATAGCACGTTCACGACATGATTTATGAAAACACGGGAAACCCATGCGGCTTACCTGGAACAAAAACGAGAAGAGTTTATAAATTTTCGTCAAGCGTGGCCATTACCTCGAGGACCGCAATTTTTCTGAAGTACTACGGGGTCGTTTCGGTAGATATTGCCGGGAAATCGATTTCAATCGCGATTCAACGAATGAAGAGGCAAACCCTAGAGGTTAGTGCAATTTACACTTCTTCAATTTCTGATTACGTGCTGGAACGTTTCTATTTTCATTTGTCAAGGTATAATATCGACGTTATTCACGAATCTAATGGGAAAAGAAATTTTAACAACATTATTTAATTTTATCAACGCAAGTCCAATACATATTCCACCTGTAAATTCCGAACGAATTTAAACAAAATGTTGTTAATAGACTTTTTGTTATTGAGACACATTTATACTCTACGTTGTTATTCAAATATAGTTACGTAACTTTTATTAAAACGCGTATTTCTGTTATAAATTGCAAATATTGTACGAACTATGTATCACAGATTTCTTCCGCAAAATGTGTTCCAGTATATTTGATGAGTAAATATAAAAGTGAAACACAAATACGAGTTGATATATGATTTATTAGAAAGCCGCAATAAAAATAACAAATAACAGTATAGATATGATTCGTGTTCGATGTAATAGTCAGAAATTGCAAAGTTAAAACATTAACATGAATGATAAGCAGGTCGAAGACCTGTTAGAATAAACGAGTGTTATATATTATGTTGTTAAGAACTGATAACGAAATTGTGTTTTATCGTGTATAAAAATGATTTATGTGACAATTTTTCTCAGTTTTCATAATTTCTCTACTCCTCCGTTATCCTTCCATTTACTCTTTCTTACTTTCTTGTACTATCTTATATTTATTCATAGAATTTTCTAGCACTATTATACGAAAAAAACCTGAGACACCCGGTATATAAATTGCGCAAACCTTTTAAAATATACGTCTTCGTCGAACCAGGCAAAGATAAAACATTCTCTTTAAAGAATTTTTATGCGTTCATACATTAAAATAGGCAATCATCCTGGTCATATAGAGGTCAATAATTTAAAAAGTACTGATACACGTAAATCGTGCTACTAAAATTCGTGTATGGACATCGCGATGTTATGCGAAAACCAATAGAGACTGATAAAGCTCGAACTCTATTCGAAACAATAATTTAATCGAAATTTTTCACGCGGTCTATACTGCACGCGAAGTACATTATTAAAAGTTTCATGACAAAATTTTGAAGTTTCATATTTTCCATATATTCGTGCACCATTGTACAATACACAGTACACTGTAGTCATAAAGATAAGGGAGAGTCACGTATTAAAATTCCAACTATGCTAATTTTTCAGCCTGAATTTTCATTATAAAACTTATCCCATATAAAATATTCATATATGCATTGAATCAGTATTCAAGTTCTTGTCAATTTTACAACCTGATAAAGATATATTCACGAAATACGTACGATACAGAAGCCTTTCACAAAGAAATTGCAATTTATTTCTTCGAAAGACAATCCGAACTTCGCTATATAACACTAGCTATTTTATTCGTCAGATATTTAATTACACGTAACTAAATTAGCATTGCGATTTTTATGTTCTGTGATTTTTCGATTATCGAAATATCGTAATCAGTTTCGACGGTACCAAATTGTTCAGTGAGACGAGAATTTCCTTCGCCTGGTCAATTAATAACAAAAGAAAAAAATAGAATTGCGTTAAAAAAAACACCTCACTTTTAATTTATTAAAAATACAATTCCAAGTTCGGAAATTGTTCATAGGTCTTCTTCGAAACGTGATTCCATATATAAAGACACCAAATTAATTTCAACGTCTAACAATTATCTCTCAGTTATGCCATTCACTTACACTATATCAGTTATAAGTTCAACATCTTCTTTCTTATCTATCGCAAATGGATTTCAATCTAATCGTCCGTGCGAGAGTACTCTCTTTACTTCTCAGACATCTTAGCTCCGTACAATTTCGATAGAATGGGAGCGTTGCGGCGCGACGTCGCGTCGGACCAAGCGTAGGATGCCTGGTGAACTGCCGTCAAAAGGATCGAATCAACCATTTGGAAGGAGCGCGGTATAATCGGCGTAAGCTGTAGAATTCGCGATCTGAGAACCGACGAATATGTGACTCGCGGAACATGTTTCGAAGCTGATGAATTCCATCGAGAATGAGGCTCCTGTACTCAATGGACGAATCTATGTGGAAACGCAGCCATGTTACTGCGAAACGAAGTTCCAAAGGGGAAATGCGAATTCCATCGCGTTCATCGAGTAACAGAAAGGAAATGGATGATTGTCGCCGTCGAGATCCCATGAAATTTCATTTTGAAAATTGCTCGCGCTGTTCGTCTAGCGTTCGATGACAATTTTCTTGTTTCGTAAGATCGTACGAGGATATTATTTCCTCCGGTTGGGAGAAGAGTCTCGAGACGTTCATATTGGTATTTGACGATATTAGCTTGAACACATATGCCGATATGGATGAATTTTGATGTTTAGATAAAACTTAATTAGGCGTCGATTCGATTGTTTCTCAGTTTGTTGTGTCAGGAAGTTGTATTCGCTGAAAATTGTCGAGCCTTTAAACATTCTTACGTAATGCAATTTTATGGTGGAGCGTTCCAGATTTTCTACTTTTCAGGTGTATAAAGTTGATGAGAATGCGGAAAAACCGCTGACCAATTCCAACATTTTCCTAATCCCAAGAAACCAGAATAATAGAAAATTTATTTAATATCTGCATGGAATATCCCGTTAGAACTGATGTAGAATTCAGGAGCATCTCGAAGACGATTTCCCAACTTTCTTCACTCTCGAGATTTGTCCAAATTAAAATTTCAATCCCCTTTACAGCCACTGGTTATTCCACAATCCTGCTAAATATTAACCCGTTTCATAAGTTTTGTCGTTGCTTCGCCCGAATTTCTTTTATTAAATTACAACAAAGTATTACGAGCTTTACCGCCATCGTATTGTTGTTCTTTGTCATTCAAATATCTCCTCGAATCTAAAGACAGACTTTATTTGAAATTTTATTCACCACAAATACGAGTCGACTATCCAAATACATTTTCTATTAACAACATTTCATAAGCCTTCTTAATGCGAACGTCTCGTATTTATCGTCGAAATCCGAGACCGCAATGGCTCTACAATGGAAATTATCCAAACGAATGTTGCCTCGAATCACAATGACGATTTTCACGTCAAAATTTAATAAAATATATTCCTTACGCTCACAAGAACATTCAGTGACTTCAAATGTTTGAAAAGCAGAGAGCTAAAAGTAATAAATTAAGGGAATGCGTGAACAGATAAATAGATATGTACACGCTGACAATGAACACCACGACGCGACGGAGTTAACAGTCTCGTGGCGCTAGTGTAGCATCAGCCAGCCATCGTAACATCAGTGGCTAGAGACTTGAACATTGATGAAACAAAAGCAAAACAAACTCGAAGAGTTTGTGCCAGCTAAAACATTTCTAGAACCACGAGACCTGGCAACACGTTATGCAATTGATACGACTATGTAGGTGGTAGCTAGCCCGTGATAGAAACTTCTCCCATAAAGCATCAACAAATACATAGACACAGACGTGGTACCGCTAGGAAATCAAGCAGAAGGAACCTCTCGAGACGCTCGGTGCATTTCTACACGTTTTCCGTGTGCCGCGTCGGCGGCCTGGAAATAGCTGCTTCCTCTATAAAACACGTGCGACAGGGAACGAAGTTGGGGAACGAGGTAATCCCGCGACTGCTAACAAATCCCTGCATCCATTTCGCCAACCTCTTGTCACGATCGAACGCATGTGGCGGGAACGTCGTAAAAAGGGACTAGATTCCTGGGACATGATGCGTTACGATGCAACTATCGATTTCAAATGATCGCTATGGGTTTACTGCAGCTCGTAGAAATAGAGACTGACTCATATACGGTTGATACTGGCTATAGATAATCTCTTAAATGGATCGTAACGTTAGAGAATGGCGGAGTAAAGATCGAATTGTTCCGTGGTGTATATTTTCATAGGACTTCACTTTTCTTAAACACTTTTATTCGTAGATTTTGACAGAACTAATTTCGTACGAAGCGTGGCAATTAATCTGAGGT
Organism: Bombus vosnesenskii; assembly: GCF_011952255.1. NCBI lineage: Eukaryota > Metazoa > Arthropoda > Insecta > Hymenoptera > Apidae > Bombus > Bombus vosnesenskii. The sequence goes on from NW_022882923.1 coordinate 3,760,756, forward strand.
TGAAGAAAGAAATTAATCGATCGAAATTTCGTATTACGTGACAAGAGTTCGTTCAAATTACTTGCAAGAATTACAATGATACAGCAAATTATACTAATAATATGTTGGATCCCACATTTTGGTAATAAACGTATTCTGAACGCTATTGCGAGCGTTTTAATACTAGTTAATATTTAAAATACTGCGTAATAAAAATGTGGATGTAATGTTATTAATGCTTTTAATGACGGTAAATATCACGAGTAAATTTTAAATATTTTTATATGTGAATAAAAATTGACAATAAATTTTAATCGTATTTATGAACAAAACTGTTCGGCCATAAAACGTATATATATGTATAGTGTTTTCCAATTAATAAACGCGAACGGAATTCATCGAAAAGTGAAAGCGAATCAAAGAATTCCATATAAATAAAATTCAAACATTCCTAGACCAGACTATTGTCAATTTAAATAACCGCGTGTGCTGCAACTCTCTTCGAAGTTTTTCGCAAGATCTGTCTTACAACAACAAAGAGCCGCTGTTAAACGCGAGACATGCAAAAATTTGTCTCGCGAATTTCTTCTTTCGCGGAAGAATCTCGCAAAGAAAGGGGAGAAAAGAAAAGCAACGCGTGTAATTTGAAAAATTCCTCTTAATTCAGTCGACGATGCAAGGCGAACGTGAAAAATGTGAGGCCTCGTCATCTCTTGTAATGCGAGTCTCTCTGAGTATTAAAACAAAATTAATTTAAAAACGGCGTTGAAGCAAAGTAAAAAAAGAAAGATAACAGCAGAAAGAAATAATAAGAGAAATAAAGAAAAAAAGGGGGAGCTTACGGCGGTACTAATTCAGCGTACTTACTATAGCATAAGCACATACACTCTCTTGTTCATAAGTAACGCGATAAAGTCAAAACACATGCCTGCTTAATTTAAAATTCTAATGTAAAATGACCATGAAGAAACCGTTAAAATCATCAGGAATTCCTATCTAATTTGAAACCCTACATCAGAAGAAATTTATATATTCAATACTCATGATATTAATAAAAATTCTTACAATTATTAAATTCCTTTCTCAAATGAATCTACCGAATTAATCTCCTTTTTCTCGTCCAGATTCATATTTCAACTTATATCCAGCACGCTCCTAACCCTCATACAACATAAACTGTTATCTATTACTCTTTACGTCGTTTCTTGTCCCGAAAAACTCGATAAGAGAAAACCTTCATAATACGAAGATCTCAGTCCTTCTTTAAAGAAGAATTCTAGTTACCGAGATTAGGCTAAACTCACAAATAGACTAGAAACGTTTATGGAATTTCATATCTTTATAAATATGACTGAAGAAATATATTCTAAATAAAAATTTCCTTCGTCTGCTAAATATTACGATACCCTTGTTGCTCTACTTTGGATATTTTATATGTTCTTACACGTTTATGTATTTTGTAGATTTTCGAAGAATTTAAATTGCACAAAAATGCATGTAAATCCCTGGTCTACTTATGAACCGGAGTGTAAGAGGTGACCGCTGCTGGCAAAGATCCACTTTCTGGGTTCTTCGCAGAGGACTGCGCCCCTTAGGCACCGTCGACCACGAAACGGGATACGCTTGGTAATATTTTCAGTAGCCGCGACGTGCCTAGGGTAAAACGTCGCGAGAAAGGGTGGCTACTGGCTCTGAACTTCGGGCTCGAAGGGAGAAACACAGTAAAGGAGTAACGTAATCCGTGGTAATTTGTCATCCGCCCGTGTAACAGCCACAGCTCGTCTCCTGTTTCTTATTTTTCTCGAGCTGAATGCAGGCGTCACTTGCGCATCCTTCGTCGTCGCTGTCCTTCGTCTGGCTTCGTTCATCGCGGAATGCAAGAAGCTAAATTACACACGGAATCGGGGACGGTAAACCATTCCGCAATCCTGCGAACGAAGAAAATATCTCCGGAACACGACGCGAGGCGTTGGACTGATAAAATGTGGACAAGACGAAACCAAGAAATGGCGAAGGAACCTTCGTGAAAAATTGCTCAGCTTCCGTAACGCTTTCTAATCGGAATATTTTGTATTTTCTAGTTTCGTATTTGTTAAATATAAATTTAATTCAATTAAAGTAACTTTTTTATTCGTATCGCTATTCCGAGGCGTGATATAATATTGGAATTGCGTTGAGTAAAAGTATATGATCTCTCGATAATTAAGAATTGTATGTGATATTTTATAATTGATTGCAGTATTTGGAATTTGGAAATAGCGAGTGAAACGTTACGTCTGTTGGATTCGGTATAAAAATATAAAAATGAAGCGAGGATTCAAGTATATCGTATCTCGAACTCCATTTCATTCAGTTCTATTTATTAGAAGAATAATTTTGGATTTCTTTCCTATTTTTCGAATTAAAAGCTCAATACAGAGTATTAAGCTGAAATTTTTACAACCTAAATTCTCAAGCATTGCTTATTTATACTCAAAAAATGCAAAAAATAGAAACCCCGTTTTTCATAAATGGGAACAACACAGAAGTAAATGAATAATTCAATGTGCTTTAAATTTCACTATATTTGGAACGTTTTCGCTTCTCTGTTACTTTATTCAAAATTCCACAATGTCGTTAATTTTCCAAATTCTTCAATGTCACTCCTTTACACTCTAAAAGTAGAAAAAGACCAAAAGCTCGATCGTTTTTCCAAACTTCTGAATGCATAAATATTGGCAAATCTATTTCTAAATATCGCAATTTCATTGAACGAAAATAAGAAAAAAGGGGAATGTTGAAGTGTTAAATATAAAAAATAATATTCAATGGAAGAACAATTCGTTTCAATCTTCGAAAAATGTGACATAAAGATGTTGCGTCTCTGAGAATGTAGTCATGCAGGTAAAAGGAAGACAAAGTCGTAAGGCGATATTGCCATAGCAATCTCCGCTGCAACCCCATCTCTTGCATAGCGTATCGCGTATGGTTTGGGATGGTTCTCTGGCCTTGTCTCAGCCCGCTTTTCCCGTCCGCAAATAGGAAGAGCGGAGCTTGAAACCCTAAGGCCCGCATCGTAAAATATCGTTAATATAAGTTTGCACGGTGATTCACATTCTGCAGCCAGTGTGACCAAATTCTACTTGGTCCACGGTTGAAATTACGACTGGTAATACCTGCATCGTATCTTTACGACCAGAAAAAGTGAAGCTTGATCGTTGTTAATTTCAGTATGACGAGGAGTTGAACTAATCTGGCAATTGCTTCTGGCTTGTTGATGAAATGGCTAATATGATTTTTCGATAATAATGGATAAACTGGTCTTTTCTAAATTTTACATAGATACAAAGTAGATGTCGTTTTATTTTCTGTACTAAAAGCATTTCAATTCTCCTTTAATCTCTCCTTTCTAGTTCTCCTTTCATCGTCTGAAGTAGTGAAAATTTTAACGACAAGAGGATATTCTTCGGTTTACTGCCACTTTGTATAGACACATTTTTCCTCTGATTTAATTTTAGAAGTAACGCAAAGCACGAGTATTCAAATTTTTATTCAGAAAACAACACAAGAATTCGTCCTTTTAGAAATAAATAAAATTTGCTTCCAACGAAAACTAAAATAAAATACTCTGTATTAAACTTTTAATTCTAACAATAGGAAAGAAATCTAAAATTATTCTTCTAATAAATAGAACTGAATAAAATAGAGTTCGAGATACGTAGCGAAATTGTATTACTTTTAATTTACGAAACAGCAAAGAAACGTAGAACCCCTCTACCAACAAATGAAACTAAATGAAATATTGTAAGACACGCGTGTCGAAATTTTAATTTAAAAAATAGTAAAAAGATGTTAAGTTGTTCGAGAAATAAAGAAGGTAAAGTAAAAGACTCGTATCAAGATTTTAATTAAAAAAATAGCGAGAGGATTACCATCGTATCTGATCTGAATGTACTGCTACTACTAATTTCCAATCGTTGAAACCTGTTCTCCAAGGGCTTTAGATATCGGATCCATTAACGATGCTTCGCTTTCCTCCTTTAGTTGTCTTTGGTTCGATCACAGTTTCGTTTCCGTTTCTTATCATTTATCACGATTTCCGAAGGTGTCGCGTTTCATTCGCTTAAGAACGATATATAGTCGAGGCTGAACGAAACGAGTAAGCTCGTCGATGTTTCGAGATTTTATTGGAAACTGCAGCCACGTCCCCAGTGTTCTCTCTTCTCGAGCATCGATCTTAATCTTGTCGATCGATTGCCGTCACTCGATTTGTCGTCTGTTCGCTCTATTACCGTCGACTGTTATAGATCTCATTTTATAAAGTGTCATAATTCGATGTTCGAACAAAGAGACCGTCATTTAGAAAAAGGATTACAAGCAATTACCTGAATATGATATATGTTGAATTAATATGAGCTTTTTCAACAAATTAATACTCTGTAACTTTTTTCTTTTTATTTTTTTTTTTTTTTTTTAAGAAACGAAAAGATGAAAAATATATTCTCTAACTTTGGACCTTGATGTATTTTCCTAGAAAAAATATTAGTTTTGGATTTATTTATTTCGTCCAAATATTATTACACTTCGAATAATTTAATGTAGTTTCTAAAATTGAAACTTAGTATTGTATGTACTATCTTCTTATCATTTATGAAATAGAGAAGAATTAATCTGCTGATAATAAAACATTCTATTTCATTAAACTAAAAGATTGCAAATAATTATACTCGTAACAGAAAGTATTAACCTCTACCAATTAGTTAAAGAATAATTTAAACCTAATGAACAATTCTAACTAAAATATTTGACATCAATTGAATTTATAGATCTTGAGATAAATTGTTTAATTGCTTTATACAGTGTATATACAAAGCGAGAGGAATGTTTGTTTTCCCGTCTCTACCAAAAGAAAAAACCAAAAACGCAAATGAGAGATCGTTGTTTCGAATAAATCAAGGTTTTACATGTCTATTCCAGGAAACAGAATGGAATTCTTTCAAATAGTGAAACAGCGGCCTTGGTTGGTCGAAACGGTTGGCCGCCAGATGTTGGGCTGCTCCCTGTCGCAGCTATTATTAGTTATCGCTGTGTGCAATTAGTCGGGACACACAGAAATCCAGCAAATTTGTACCTGGCCTCGTAAGTCATGAATATTCACGATGAAATCACTCCGTTCTTCATGAGTTGCTCCATTATTACCGTAATTTGCCAATTACAAATTACGCGAAATTTGGGTGCCACGTCTACATGCATCGAAATAGTGTACCAATGTTTAAACTGAATGCGACTGTTAATGTTTGCTCCATTTAGCGTACTATTTCCATATAGCAAGATAATTTCTAAACCAAAAGATGCCAGTTTTTGAATTGTATATATAGTTTGAACTGAAATTGAAAATAAATGTTTCTGGTATGCGAAATGCTGTGAAACAAAGATTAACGTCTCTTTTAACGAAACTTTTCGTTTTCATGAATGATTAACTATCATCGTTACTTCGTAGCTTTCTCAAATTGTTTAGAATAACCACAGCTTTCTGGAATAAAGATTTCAATCTTTTGAGCAAAGACAAACAAAGTCTGGAATCGCTAATACTCAGAAATTATAGTACTTTCAAATAGATTTCTACGTATGTATCATAATCTACGTATACTTACGAAAACATATAATGATTATTTATTTTTAAATATTACAATAATCACATTTCGTGACTCCTTGCAATTTCACTACTTACACGTAACTATTACAACAATCGTACAACTGAAAGTATTGGTGTTGGTATAACAGAGATCGGGAAAAGCATGAGAAATCCTTACCAATCCCCGCTCGCAATCTTTTCAAACATACTTCAAACATCACGCGATTCTTCAAATCCCTCTACCCTCTTAAATCAAAACTTTGAAAATTATTCGAGGAAAAATTCCCAAACTTCAAACGGTCGAACCCTCGGCGCTCGCAATTTCAAAACTTTGATTGGTCGCCTTTCGTAGAGTCTTGGAAGAAATGCATAAGCAAAATCTAGTTACCAAGCTAGAGAACGGAAACAGCGCAAGTTTCATCAATTGGAAAACGATGATAGTGCACGTGCACGTTAATCGGAAGGGTTTGATCTTGTTGGCGTGGATGCTTATCGATGATGGACACGACGCTTTATCATGATAAAGAGTGGAGTTTACATCGATATCATTCTGCGGAGGTCGAACGTTTTCTAGAGCGTTGACGATGGCGTGACACGGCCGACCTCCTTGCCGCGCGAAAGAGCAGAAACGATAAGTGACAGTGAAGCGGGAAGTCGACTGAGATCAGCGCACAGACGGACTTTTTTAACCTCTAAAACTTCTGCAAAATGAAAAATGAAAGACATTCGACGATCTTGCTGTCACCAGGACGGAATTAAACTTCCGGAGGAAGCTGTGATATCTCCCGCTGAAATAAATACCGATTCTACTTGCACTGATTTCTTCTACGTCAAATGAAACATTCGACAGGTTACTAGTTAACCAGGTTTTTAAATTTATTCTTAGAAATTCTACAAAGATTCCTTAAATTTATAAGTACGCGGATATATCTTCGATACGTCAAAGAATTAAGAAAAATAAGTATTTTCGGTGAGTATAATTATTGGCAAGTTTCAAGGGAGGGATAAGCGTTTTGTCAGGGATAATAGGAAATTGTTCCTCAGTGAAGAATTTCTCGTAGAAATATATTTTTGATGGATGGATGTAGATTTTGAAGGAAAATTTGTTTGTGATTTGTACAATAGTACAAGTACTTCCATTATTTTAATTGTTTTAATGATTCGTTTTTTTTTTCTTCCTTTGATGCAAAGGGACGTAGGCATTTTTAAAGTAGATGAAAAGAATCTTTGTGGCAGTCTCAGCCTCTGACGCGGCCGATTCTAAAAATATATTACCACGAAATAAAGATCATTTAAAATTGTAATCATTGTTTTTACCAGGAAAGCTCATAATTTGCTTCTAAATTTAATTTTTTGTTTCTCATAAATATAAGTATAAAAGAAACCAAGTAATCTGAATCACACCTCCACAAACGTTTCTAGGATTTCTATATAAAAGTAGCAATAAAAGTAATTCCACGAGCCTCGAATTGTTGTAACAATTTTATAAATATTTTGTTATTAATCCAAATATACCCGAATCTGCTTCTCAAAATTGTATCCATTCAATTTTTATCAATTGACAACACTGTCAATTAATTTCCAAATCCGCGCTGAAAAATATCGAGTAATATAAATAGCCCTGTAAGAAATTGTAAAAAGTGATACAGTTGCTATCTAATCATTTTTATAGAGTGACGCATATAAATTTTTACCAAACAAAATCTTCATGTCACTATCATCTCATAAATATACATATCTACGCGAAGTTAAAATGTCATTTAATATGAATAACAGGAAAATGATGAATCTATCTCAACGAGTAGAATAATATGCTAGTGCAATACGTATCACAAATTCTTCGAAAATTCAGGGAAACACATCCTGATTCGTCAAGTAAATAATCTTGGTTTATGTAAGAGCAGTCACGAAAGGGACATAGAATCGAAGAAATTTTTGAATCGAGTTCTAGAAATTTCGCCAGTCACGTAGTATACATCGAACGACATGAATGAGTGACGCAGAGCGTGGTGGACAATGAACTCGATGAATGCGCCTCTGAATGATGCATTCGGAGAGTCGCTGATCTTCGAACCAATGAATTATGTTGCAAGCCTTAGCAGAACATCGACCAACTCCCAATAGAAACAATTCGTCCGAGAGCTCGAAATTCCCTTCCTTGCATTTGATCGATCAAGCGAACGCCAAAAGATGCATTGTTGCAGATGTTGCCGGAATTGAAACTTTATTTGAATCGAGAATGAGCAAAATCGTTCGGATTCCACTGAGAAAAATTCCGTGCACACACTCATTTCACACTAAATATTCAATAGTTCCATTGACAACGTCCATGTCTAGTCGCAATTTTTAAGGAAGAATTCTGCAGTCTAAAAATCTTATCGTGCTCATTAACGAATAATTTATTGTCTGCTGCTATCTTTATAACTATGTTCGTGCCAATTTTTTAGTAATTTTTGAATGTGATAGATTATTGTAGTTATTTATATCGACAGGTTATTCAGATGTTGATGGGAAGTACTCGTTTCACAACTTGGAAAATTAATTTCCGTTATGGTGACTGAAAAGTTTACAAGATACATATAGTCTACGTAATAATTTCTAATTATTCTCTTTCAATTTCATCTAATATTGTTTTTGACGAAGAATTTGTTTTGGATGCAAGAAAATTTCTTTTCGATTTACTAATATATATATATATCGTTTTATAGATTGTTTATAAATTAACTTCATTTGTACGTGTGCGTAATCTCTTTAATTACTAAATGTAGTAGCTGCCGTTTAATTTTATCTTGAAAATATAAAATGTAAAATAGAAGACAGCAATACTCATGCAATAACCTCGTGTCGTGGTACAGTGAATAATATCATGTGCGTACCTTCGACGAAAATAGATTAAAAAATATCTGCCATATAATCTTATCGTGCATATTTAATTAATTGAATGTTCAGTTTCTTTCAATTAGTTTGAGCTAATTGCTCGTAGAATATCGTTGAAATAACTAAGGAAACTTTGTGGGTCAGAAAATTCTGCTAGCTATTTAGAACGTCAATATTACAGGATATTACATCTCCATTAGCTCTGGGCTGTTAAAAACGGAAGGAACTTTTCACTGTGCAGAAAGGAAACGATTTCAAATGCACCGAGAAATTGTTTTTCCGCCTTTTCTCATTTTAAATTGGTAGAATGCCATGCTACGCGTTGGTTTTTAAAAATAACTTCCTCAAGTTATAGCCTTCTCGTTTCACGCTCATATATTCAGAAATTCTCAGTCAAATATTCATTATCTTACTTTTTGCATTTTTCAGTACAAGTGAGAATTATATACCTAAGTACATCCATTTTTTCTTTTTTAGATACATTATCGACGTACATACATACATACTATGTATAATAAATATTTTCTTTAATATCTGATATTAAGTAACATTTGAATTAACTCAGAAATTGTCATTATTTTAAACATGAGATATATCTATTTCCATTTATCTTCATCCATGAAGTATTTAAAAAATTATTACTATTTTTATTGGACAAAGTTTCAAAAATTTAACTTAACGAACGATTGTATGAAATAACTTAGCAAAAACGTTGAGAAGAATCTTAAAATGTTTTTAAATTTGTCGAACTTTATTCAAACGTAGTTTGAAAGATTTACGAAGGGTTCAATCTCAAATAGGTGAATTTCTGTGAACCCTGTACGAACTATAGAAAAAGTAGACAAACCAAAATAGCCAAAAAGTTATAGTCGAAGAATTATAACTGAAGCAAGTCTCAATAAGAAAAAGAAAATTCACGAAAGTTCTCATGTTTGTTTCATCGACTCTGACGCATATTTCGTTGGTATAAAATACACTGGCACACCGCTGCATGCAGCAGTAATGCAATGAACACAGAGAGACGATGATACAATCTAAAAATATCGGGCGAGGAGACGCGACGCTTGCTACCAACCAGGTTGGTTGTCCAGTTGTATCAGGGGAAGAGTCGTGCAGGACTTCGCGAAGGGCTTGAAATTATTTAAAACGTCATGCGTCAGGTACGCTGCCCCCTGTGACACCTCCTACGCTATTCCTCGCAAAATAATCAATAGTATAAAAAAAGAATCTTTCGCCTCTTATTTTTACTTGGCTATCTTTCTGTCCCTTTTTCTATTTTTGTATCCATTGAGTATCTTTTATCTGGCAATTAAATAAAAGTAATTTCAGATTCTCGCAAGAATACGCCGTTTAATTTCCTTCTTTCTTCCTTTTTTCTTTGACCACTTAATGAAATGTAAAAAAAGAAGTTGAATGGACAGTTTAATCTAACAAGCTTCACACTGTTACCTTTACTTAGTTATATTTTTGCTCAGTTTTTATTTCTCTGTTTATCGCGTACAGATTATGCAAAACAAACTGAAGAGCATAATAGAATCGTGTATCTATATTGTGGTAAGTTGACTATTTTTACTTTTGCCCAATATTTACCAAATATCTGCGACGTTCATTTTATGCAAAATTATACAAAAATAACTCGAAATTTCGGTAAAAATTCGGCATATGCGATCGAACAGTTTTCACGAACTGGGAGGAATTATTATGAAGTAAAAAGAGGAAAGCACAAATAGCGGTCGTTTAATTCACATTTTCTTTGTTATCCTTTGTTCCTTTCTAATTTGTATATCTGACAGATAACTATTTACTATTTGTATAATAAAAATAACTTGAGATTGCGATACAAACGAGATGCACGTGGCAGAACTTGCTTTGGACCGCAAAGGATTGGTATTATAGCTCAGACAGAGCATGGCGGCACCTTCATCAAACTTCTATCGCAAAATCCCGGTCTACCGCAAGTTCGAAACTAACCGTCGATCTATTCAAACAGATCAACCTTCCGAACCTAGAATATACTTGTTAGATAGCTTTGCCGCGAATCCATTACCCAAACAAAGATAACATACTTAAAGCAAGACGGATTGTATTTCCCATTTTCTCGCTTGTTTCTTCCTCGGAACACCAATTGTCCAGTCTCCTAAAAGTACTGCTTAATCTTCAATTTAAGCCGGTTAGAAGGCTACATTTTTCCACGGTGGAAGCTACATAACAATGGTATTAAAAATTCTACGCGATGCTTCACGGAAAAGTGGACTGATTAAAGTATTACGGCAGGAGTTGATCTCAACGCGAAAGTACGAAATGCCGTGGAAAGAATATCTCCGTGTCTGGCTAACGAGCTGCAGCGAGAGAGAAAGAATGAGAGTTAGAAAGAGTTCATCAAAGCGGTGCAGTTCCACTGCAGGGACCGGGATACCAAGTGAAATTGAAAAAAGTTTCGTGCGATTATTGCGATAAAGCAGTCAGAGAGGTCTTAATCTTGGAGGAAGTTGGCTGGTTCGCGGACGTCGCGACATCGAAGAAAGACGAAAGAAAAAAAAGTCGAGAACGACCCCAGGCGGGTACAAAGATTCTCTATAGCGTGTGTCCAGGTAATTGTAAGCGCTCTTTGGCGGCTGTAACTCCAATTATCGTCGCCTCTTTTGTCCACAGAACAGTCAACTTTGATCGAAAGTCTCGTCGTCTCTGTAAGTACGCTCAGGGAGATGAAGAAAAAAAAGAAGACGAAGAAGAAGAAGAAGAAGAGTACCCGAAGGAAGACTGCGAATCGAGGAGGAGATGACGCATTTCCTTGTGCTCGGGTCGTTTAATTAAATTTTTCACCGAGAGCCGTTAGTTAAGGATAAAAATCCCTCGATGCCACTGGTGTCTCGCTTCTCAGATGCCTATGGGGCCAGGCGTCGAGGTTAATGTGATAATTAAAATTACTTTGTCCAGGAGTATCGAAAAGGGCCGACGAAAAGAGCTCCGTGAAGCATATCCCATTAAAATACTCATTTCCATCGTGAAAACGTGCCTTTTGAACAGACACAGGTGTAAACATCCTCGCGAGCGAACATGGCGCACGTCGAAGCCCTTGTGTATCCGCCTTCGTTCGCATCAAGCGACCCAATTTCTTCAAGCCAGGCTCTTTGCAAGCCTCTGGAATTCTCAATTATCTTCTCTGCTTCTCTGTAATGATATTTAATGAAATCATAGATGAGTCGCAGTTGGTGTATAGGAGTAGGTGTCGCTTTATAACTTGAAACTTTTAGAGTTGAGATCACGTGGATTGCTTGCAGACATTAATAGGCAAAAGGATTGTCTCTTCGTGCGAAAGGTGGAATTTCAGGCAGCGATTGTTGCGTCTGATATACAGAGAGAAGATCTTTTACACTGTTTCTAGGTGGAGATTTGTGAAGTAGCTAGATTCGTGATCTTTGAAAAGGAAAAACGGATTTAGTCCTTTGATCTATGAAGGAACTGACTCTGATATTTCTACAAATTATTACACGTTGTATTCTTTGTACATGATTTATACATTTTAATCCTGATTGTCTCCATACTTAATAGTTGATACGATTTTTCTAAATATTTTGATTCATGATTCAAATATTAGTCTATCATTTCTATGTTGATCATAGCTTCAATACAAAATCAAATTGCTTTGAACAATTAATCAGAAGTCAGACTAATCACATCTCGGCCTTTTGCAAATTTCCGAACTATAATAATAGACTAGAATAATAGAGACGAGCGTATGGTCAATGTATCTAATTTCGTAGGGGCCAGATCAAATGTAAATAGAATCAACCAGCTTGGTTTCTATCTGTCTCAAATAAATAAATGAATAACGAAGAATAATGTATGACGATTTCTACAAATAACTTGCATGTTACAATTAATTTGACGATAACAACTAATCCAATGTGTAAAAAATACAAGAGAAAGAGGAAGGAAAATAGAAGATACGTATGAAGGATACAGACAGACTCCACAAAATATGATTATATTGTCCTACGATAATATGAAATTTACATAAAAGGATAAGATGCAAATGAAGAGCGTAAAATGAAAATAAACTAATGAAACGATGTGTGAATGAGAAAATAATAAAAATAATAAGGAAATGATAAAAACAACTGCCACTTTATTTTAATATACAATATTTCTCATCGTTCCGCCGCTTCATAAAGAAAAGAAGTGGCGGTGGGGGAGACAAAGAAAAAGGAGAAATAAACCAACGTCCCATAAATATGAACAAAACGAACACAACGAAAAGAAATCCTTTTATCGTCAGCGCGAACAATTACCAACGTCACGTAACGTCGTAGTCAGAACGGATAACCATCGAGAAAATAGTTGATTACGTAATACCGGTGGCTGTCGTCGGTAATTCAGGGATGCAAAATGCGAGCATTTTTCACGCGGCTGGCCGGTTTTCCTACTGCGGAGGAGGAAATTTTATGGAAAATTGAACAAACTAGCGAGCCCCAAGGAGAGAAAGGAAGTCGCGAGAAACAATAAAACATCTTCTGGCTGCTACGTGACGGGATGGCGCCGATGTAAAAGGTGTCTGGATGGTGGCGGGAAAGGCTGCAATAATAATGTGCCCCGCAACAAATCCCGGTTGTGAAGAGGAGGCGCCGGAAGCGTGGACAAAGAGAGAACAGCGACGAGAAGCCGGCTAGCAGACGTTGACAATAAAATTACAAACGACACACCGTTGGATGTCTTCCGTGAAAATTACCGAATTCTTTCCTTTTCCTACCTTTTCTCTTTTTTTTCGGCTTTTTTTTTGTTTGTTTCTCACTCGTTGACGAAACGATCGTTCATTCGGTCGGTTGGTCGTTCGTCAACACGAAAACCGGGAAGAGAAATGTGCAGCTCGTCGACGGAAACGGTTAAGTTTCCGGCCCTAGTTCTCACTGCCGGCGCATTGTCCTGTTGTAAATCAATCCTTGTTCGTCGAAATCGAGACCTTCCGAAATTTATGAGAACGCCCCGGGATGTGAAAAACGAGGAACACTGACGGATTCGAGGCTGCACTGATCTCATCATGTTATACTGGCGTGAAATCGATCGATATGATACTCGGATGAAGTGGTAATTGCAGCTGTTCATCAGTTTTTAATACGATAGTCGAAGACATTGTATGTGTGATATGCGAGAAATTGATAAGTTTCCATCTCGTTCTTCGAATAATGTCGGTTCTGTTTTGTTGATTATTGTTTCGTAATTTTTAAAGACACACGGCAATATCCTGTGCGTCGGAAGAAACGCTACTGATTAAGAACGAAGTCACTTCTGAACTTTGAAATTTTGTATAAAATAAAACATCAATATCTCCCCGTTTCTTAAATGGTCTTCAAAATGAGATAATAACACGTTTGTACGAGATGAACGAATTAATGATACAACGATCGCTTGCTTTAATATTCAAGTATTCCAATCATTCTTCAGAATAACGCATAATGAATTAAACAACAAATAATCTGCGAGAAACGAGAAATACGGTAAAAGTATCAAATAAAAAAACAAGAAGTAATATTTATTCAAATTATTATCAGTTATTCGGTCGACCAATTATTCAGCCCTCTGTATAAATTCTACAGCTTATTTGTCCAATATCAGAATGTCACGAACCATCGACGTTTACTCGACAAATAAAGTATGGCATGTGAACGCAGAAACTGGCACACTGTTACGTAGACGATCAGGGGATGAAAGGACTGCAGTGAATGTTAATCGCCGACATTCAAAGGAAAAGTGGAAGTCAAAGGGGAAAAAGGGGGAAGGGAGAGAGAAGGAGGGACAGAGAGAGAGTTTGGGAAACTTCCTGAGCACTGTGAATTTAAAACAAGCGTACGGCTTTTCGAAACTTAGTAATTCAATTTGTGGACTCGCGGTTGAAAAATTCAGGCAATTCGCATCTCTACGTGCGTTACGAGGTTTCACCGTCAATTTCTTCCGTATTTTTCCACCAAGAGATTCCCGTGGACCGTTACACACCTCCAACCAACGTCACAGATCTTCCGTCTCATTGGAAAACGTTCCTCCTTAATCCACTGCTTAACAGTTACCTTTTTAGTCAGAGAAAACCTCCGATCTTCCACGAGAATTAGTATATTGGTATTTCGTTTGTATAATTCATTGTGCATTTTATCATTTATTCGAAAGAACGTTTGGTAAACTCATCTAACATTTAAGTTGATACTTTAAATGTTACTTTATCAACTTTCTTCTGTAGCATTTATGTAGAGTCCTGTAACTGACTGGTTCAGATCTGTTTACAATTTTATCATTTTATGTCTATTTTTTGAGAATTTTCATTTTTAGGTTCAACTCACAGCGTAGATTCATCTTCTAACGATAACGCTACTTATACAACAGAGTTAATCGCGAGAATAATGTGAATATCCCGTTTCAAAAGACGTGAAGTTACAGAGTTAACTGTTATGTAACCTGCAAGCAGCAGATAATTTTTAATATCATCTGTCAGAATTACACGAACTAACGTTTAAAATATTCCATATTTATTATTACTATTTTTATTATTAATATTACTATTATTATTACTATCTCATATTCATATTAGTTTTAGAAAATTCATAAGTTGCATCGCTAAATCGCAGAAAACGACAGTTTCATCCATACCCCTAATTATCTTTTGGCTCTAAGTTCTAAATACTTAAATCCTTCTTTGTACGATGCGCAACTAACTATTTTCACTAAAATCCAATGTTCCTGCTTTAAAATTTCGAAACCTTCGGCAACCAGTTACAAATCAACAATTCACTGTCAAATGAACACGTTTACTTCGAAAAATCAACGTAACCACCGAGAACTTGATTACAATTGCGACGTCACTCTCCGCAGAAACGATCCACGAGACTTTTGTATTTTTCGCATTTTCGGCGAAATTGTCTCCATAATCGAAGGCGAATTAATCAGGCTCGGTTATAGCAAGTTCATCAGACGGCAGTGAACTTTCCCCAGATAATTTTCCAGGTCTCAAAGCGGCCCTGTATCGCGCGGTTACCCTACACATCCACCGAAATTCTTGATAGAGAGTCACGCCAATCGAGGCAGCAACCACGATAGACAACCGATGTAAGATAACGCAATTAGCGTAATAATTTCGCAAATTGTGGCCACAGATGCTTCGCCGTCGGTTATTCCTGGATGTGCTATATCGGTATAGATATTAGCCTGTGCTCGTTAATAGACTGATTTCTTGGATGATCGACGCTTTGATGAATTAAAATCGACTTTGTATTACGTATAGGGCGGTCGTAAATTAAGACGTCCATAAACGACATTGATTGATGTGTGATATCTACGTTGGAACATCACGACTCTATCTTTGGTGTAAACTGAACCAAAGGAACCATAAGGAACACTTTATATATAGCTGTAATCTAGCTTTCATGTAATAATTTACGTTTGAATGACAATTTTGCAGCAGTTCGAAGATTTCCAATAGGGTATGTTGGAGTTATATAGAAATTACAGGCTTTCTGATCTGAGGATCCAATAAGAGTTTGTAAGGAGAGCAAGAAGAGGAGGATCATAGTTGGAAAATGTCAATTGAACCTTTCATTTCAGTTCTTTTGTGCTGTATCTTCATTTTTATATAGAGTTACTTTCATTTCCAATGTCTTGTAATTTGGCTTTTTGTATTATGTTGATTACGGTAGAATTTTAAACAGAGCTGTTCGTCAACAAGCAATTAAATCCAGTTATAATGAAATAAAATAAATCATTTCAACATAAACTTCTATTATACGTATGAATATAATAAAATCATAGATCTGTAGGAAGAATCAATGAATTCGTGAACTCTTTCTTCCTCTATTGATTCAACTAAATGAAGCAATATTAGTATACGAATTGTAGAAATTCATATTATCTTAAACATGATTCAGTACGTAAAACTCTTGTAGATTTTGATTAATCTCGAATCTGGAATTTTCATAAGTCTTCAGTATTTCAAGTTACGATAGTTCTTTAAAATTTTGATAGGTTTCAAAGATTCTTATTACAGATTCGAGCACTTTAAATGTTTATATAAATCAAGAAAACCTGGATATCTGATCGATTTTACATTGTAATACCCGTCTACTTGGCTGTTTGTCATTCAGACAGAGTAACACGATTTCCAATTATCATTCCACTCTCACGGTCCTCTAATTCTCTACTGGCATTTCTCCACGATTCCTCAAATTCCTATAGTTACCAATTATCTGTGTTTACAGATGAAGCAACCAACTATTATACTCTAACCATTCTGTTCTCACACTATGTACTCCCTAGCAGTACACTCTAATTTGCATCGTAATAATCTCTTCACGGTTAATATACGAGTATTCTATTAATAAATAAAATATGACAAATTAACGAATAACCACAGAACTTTGACAGAAAGTCAATAGTTTAGAATAAAATATTTAAATATGGAGAAATAGAAACTTAAAAAAATGTAAGATATTTGTGCCTTTTTATATAAATCTTGTAGAAAAAAAGGGAATCGTGAGAATCCCTTTCTTTTACTTTACTTTACTTTTGAGTATCTCATCGTGGCCCCACTTAGCGTTAACAGCTGTCGAGTAAAGATGGAAATCGCGTCCTGCTTAAACGTTACACAAACACATTACTTACGCGTGGTATAATAAAGAAATTTGTATAAAAGAAAGCTGTCTTCTCGTGTGCAAACTACCAATATTAATACACGAAGAAGCACGTTTTGGTATTAACAGAACAAGACCAAGGCACTACACAGTTGTCCCGGCTTATATTCCATTGTATATTTGTCTTGCCTCCTATCTCTCCTCGATTTGTCCTAGGAAATTAAGGATCGTCTCTGTGATGAAGGAAACATCGGTTCAACGATCGTCCTGTGCATCGAAATCTTGTATCAATTTTATAATTTTACAATTTTACCAGTGATAATAGTTTATTATCTATATATTCTTTATTAAGTATTTCTATTGTATATTTGCTCCATAATAATGAATTATGACGAACAATAAACTTTAGTCCTGACAGTCATATTTAGACCACGGATATTTATAAAATTTAAAGATGCAAAAATGCACAGAATGCGCGGAATATACAAAAATTTACAAAGTATCCCAAGTACAGCAAATTATTATGATAATTTTTAATGAGTATGTCAAATTCTTTCTTTCATTAGTTTTCTGCATAAAGATACGAAATCGTTTACAGTCATAATTTAATCTAATTATATTTTACAAAAAGATCGAGTTAAATTTTATCTGATTCTAGAGAATCTAATGTATGCTGATATTTTTATTCGTCACTGTAAATGTCGGCATTGTTCGTCGAATAACAAGATCTATCTTGTATTCGCAGAAAGACAAGTTTCGACATTTCTCAAGGGGAACGATCTTATTATCATGTTACCGGACCACGTACAATACAGTTTCTAGGTACAATTCCTGGTCCATCGCATTCTGATGTAGGGATTTATCGCTCAAGGCTCGACAGAGAGGTGTTCATTAACACTGACGTGTCGCGAGGGTATGAAACTAGCGAGAATCGTGGCTTCCGTGAAAGGTTTCGAGTTTAATTAAACGTTATCGAACACGTGGACTTCTAGCTTAAAAGTTCTAACTTGGAACGAATGTTTCGCAATAATAGAAACTTAAACAATTCCATTCAATAACGATACTAATTGAGAAGTTTTCAATAGAAACTCGAGGATAAATTCGGATATTATATCAAGTTTCCTTCATCAAATCGATTTATTTCCATGACAGAAATATCTTTCCATTTTCTACAGTTTATCTATTTACAAGTTTTATTTCTATCAGTAACGTTGAGTGATATCTTCTCAAGTATCATTTTTAGAACAATATAAAATTCTATACTTATTTCTAATAACGTAGATTATTTTTATACTTCGTAAAAGATCTTATTATACGGTCAGAACTTTACAAAGTAATTCTTTATACAACTAGCACAACGATTGGCAGTTAATTAATTACATAACGATCTAACAATTGACCATAAAAATATAGATTAATCTCAGCTCGTGTACATTCAACGGAACTGCTATTTAAGGGAATTAAGTCCCTAGATTTTATGGTTGACTAAGAGGAAAGCACGAGATTTTAAACCATGTAAAAAACCTAAGAGGCAGTAAACTTTCACGACTGATCCATAAAACCAAAGTTTCACTACGCGCCGTGGATCTCCATTCCGAAAGAAATATCCATCCTACAAGTTTCTCTGCCAATGAAAGAGTTATGTGCGATAGTTAGGTTAAATAATTCATAATCGCAACGGGAACAGATTTTCTATCCAAGGGCGTCCGATTTTCAAGCATCATCATTCAGCAGGCATCGACCGATGAAAATACAAAAGACGAAAGGACACCGAATAAGCAGGAATATTGCAAACCGTATAATGGATTTATAAACTACAAAAGGTCAAAACTTTCAAAAATAGAGAACCATGGAGGAACGAATTCTATAAAAATTTGACGTCCGTTTCAAAACTGAAAGGACCGACAGCGAAAACAAAGAAAATAAGAGATGGAAAAAATAGAGAGGCCCGACACACTTGAGCGTAGTAAATGAAATCCGGTTTATAAAATCCATATAAAGAATAATACGAAACCTTCCGTCGTTGTTCTCCGTTACGGGGACACTGAAATCGTGTCACGAGCCATTTATCGCGAGAACAATCGAAAAATCGCATTGATGAAAAATCCGGAAATTTGTTATAGGGAAAGCAAAAACCGAATGGTCATTGGAAATAAAAGACGGACTCGGTTTAAATTTCAGTCGCATCGATGCCACGCAATATTTCCGCGATTGCATGATATTTCTTCGATTTCATCGCTATTAAGTAACTCACAAATCCCTGGCCCGTCATTAATCACTGCGGCGATGTTACGCCGCCGAACGTTTAAACTCGCACCCGGTCGGAGTGAAACAGTGAAACGATTCGACGAATTTAATAGCGTCGCAGCTAATCGAATCAATGGCCGCAATTACGAATTTTCACGTAACATCTCAACCGGTCGACGGGATAGGGGGGAGTAACGTATCGATTTTCAAGTTGACGCCGAACCGCCATGCCAACCAGGCGGTATCGAAAACTGCATTGCGTCTCGACGAATTGCGGCTACGTCACGCGGCTGTAGTTAGGTCATCTGCGTCACGGATGAAATTCTCCTCTCTACGTGTCGCGTCTTTGTGATACGATGGAACAATTGAGCCAAATCATACGGAATAGAAGTGGTCCATTTAGGAATTAAATCGAGGAAAGTTATTTCGGACTATAATTTTGTAATCTTAAAAAATTCTCTTCTACGATTTCTTTGGCAAATTCTCACTGGTATTAGTACCGTGCCAAATAGCAGGATATAGAAATATTATAAACATAATTTTAAGGGAAAACTGTCGAGTGAAGTAGAAGGGAGTAATTTTAGTAAATGTATTGCTTTTCTATTTAGCCCTATATCGAGTTTCTAATTTTTGTAAACTGATTCCTTTCCGTATAATGCAATTTTTCTAGAGACGATCCATTGTTTAGGAGAATGACAAACTCGACTGAGTCATAAATCATGCATATCATTAGTGAATGTTCTGAAAATTCAAGAAGTGAATTTACAGTTACCTAGCTCCACAGATATTTCATTGTCTCTCATAGGTTAGGGTGTATTAGGATGTCTACTAATTTCTTGAATAACTGTTAAAAAATCGAGATTTTCCATCTGAAATGCAAGTCGTGTAGAATTAAACGAAACGAATCATTATTGAAGTCATAATAAATATTTTCTTCAATAATCAAATAGATACAAATTTATGCTAATTTTTATAAGTCTAAAGATTATTTCATCGTTTCTACTACTTGAATAGTTGAATAAAATTGAACTAGCATATTGTATCTTGAAGGGGTAGTGATAAAATATAATGACTATTTATCACGCAATGTAAGTATAGTGATTCCTCTGCACAACAGGGTCATGAAATAAATCGCTGTTTTACGCGGTAATTGAAGGAGCGCATCGTGCGTCCACACTAGACGCATAAATCTGTACGTTAGACTCACTCGTATGAGAGATGTTTACGAGGATCAAGGGATTAATTGTGCGACATTTTAATAAATTAACTAATAGAGCTAGTTAAATGACTTAGATACTTTAAACAGCTCGTTGCAACATTTACATAATTCAATGCTTGTTTTCCGAACATAAATATTTTCGTTAACAAACTTTGTAACTTACCCAATCAAAAAATAATGAAGCAGTTATACACGACGATAAGATAAAGTGCCGTTTAAACTATACAAGAAGATAAGATAAGAAAGAATAGGAGGACTTTCAGCCAAAACTGGTAACGAAGGAATACAAATCTACAAAGAAGAAGAAGAAGATAATTGAAATCGAGTTAATCTTCCTAAATGTAAAAGAAAGAATATATTTCAAACACAAACAATTACGTCCTCGCAAACTTGAAAATCTCTATACAAACTGATTGCTCAATCCACAATATTAACAACTCGAACATCAAATTAGTTAACCCCCTGTATGAAACGCTAACTCCTAATCCTCCCCATTAAATACCAACAGACCAACTCTTAATCTCGCCTCTATACACAAAGAAACATAAATTTCAATTTCAAAGAGCACAGACCTTCCGTGCACGATTCCAAACCATAGAAAATGTACATGCACGTTACAATGTCGTCGGTACTCGACGTAATCCAACCTCGTGCACCATTGAAACCCGATTAAAAGTGAATAACACGTGAGATCGGAACGTGAATAGTATGCTATCGCAAAAATGATGTCGGACTTAAATGCGGAAACGAAAAAAAAAAAAGACAAGTCGAGGGGGACGAAATCATTGGAACACGTGGACGAGTTGGAAAGGCCTCGGAGGTTACCTGTTCAAACCTCGGCGCACGCTAGAGTAAACGCATTCATTGGCATAATACCTGATGTCAATTTTCTGGGATCATTGAGACCGATACGCCGAATGGTTACATATAACGTGGCCTGGTATCATCGAAATAGTGCATTCGACTGGTCGCCGACTGAATAAGCCGGGGCTTTAAAACGCATTGACAACTTGCAAATCCGCTAATTTGTTCGTGTGAGGCCGAGTTTCGCCCTCGGCGAACCAAAAACCTCAATTTCGCGTTCTGGAGATCCTACTCGACATTCGGTACCCGCTGTAGTTTATTCGGTGAACGTTTGATCTGCGACCAAATTATGTTGCACCGGTCGTGAGAATTTGTGCTGTCAGGTTAATTTTCTGTAATTCGGCTGTTTCAACCTTTTCAGGAATTAGCGAAAGGAAATTGATTAAGCTATCAGGCGATATTGCTCGTTTTATACGTTTAGTTGTAAATTTGTAAAAATTGCTATTTGTAAAACTAATAATAATTTATGTTGATATTAATTTTACGTGTGAATTTTATATGACGACAAGTAAATTATGTTACATCGATGAATTTATATTATTATGGACCGGATTAATTTTCTTTGGTTGTTTATTATTTTAATGTTTTCGCAAGAACTACAAGTTAATCGTGAAAGAATCATTGTCCCAAGAGAAAGGAAGAAAAACGAACGAAGTTGCATTAGTGATAAATTCCAAAAATTTTTTATGGTAAGGGGTTGGAAGAAGGAAGGCAATGTCAGGGGTTCCCCGTTAATTAAATTTCCCGGCGCGGTCGCATTATTGCAACGCGTACAAATATTTCATTCACTCTGAATTCGCTTAAAAATGTCCCTTCTCTTTTCCCAACCCTCTCTTTTCTAAGATGAATTCGCGAAACAGCGTAGCGTGACGTAACGTAGTCAATAAAATCACTGAGAGACGTAAAGTTTGTCAAACAAAGCGACAATTTACCACAATTCCATCATTCCCCGTTACTTCTGCAAATAACGTTAAAAAAGCTTTTCCATTTCAGTTTCTATTCACTTGGTTGGAGAATGCAAACAATAGGGAATAAAATATTGATAAAATGCATCAAGTTAGTCGTTAATTTTTCCTGTGTTTATTTTTTATTTCGAATAAAGTTATGTCAGGAGAAAAACCTAAACAAATATATAATGAAAATCCATCTTCCAAATGTGCAGGATCGTAATATTGCTTTCGAACATTTTATAACATGCTTTTTCAATTTATTTCTGGTGAATCGGTGCGCAGGGATTTCGTAAATTTTCCAACACGCCAACACGCCAACACGAAGGAAATTTACACTTAATTAAACTAGCCATCCTAACGTATTCTGTACATTTAGATTCCTATCGTATGGGCGGGTTACTTTCGCCCTGCCATTTTACCCCGATTTTATTTGGCCTAAAACAGTTTTCGTTTACTTATACGCAATATAAAAATCATCCCTGCTAAATGAAACAACGAAATTGAACGCATATTTACAAAGTACTATTTAAATGCAAATAACTTTTGTTTACGATTTCAATTAAATCCCAGCAAATGTACATTCGATGTACTTCCGAAATAAAATTACCGGGAGCTATCAAATGATTTGACCAAAATGAACATCGATATCATATTAGAAATAAAAATAGACAACTCGTAAAATTTTCCGTTTAATTCTTCACATATTCGTACCATCAATTTTGTCAATTTACTCGGCATTGAATAAATGTTGCGAATATAAACGTAAACATTAAAGAAGAAATTCCTTCTGTTTTACATTTTTTATCTTTTATATTATATCATTTTATATTTATTACTATTTATATTATTATCTTTTTATTCGACGCCTAAGTGTATTAATAATTCGCAGCTAATTTTTACAAATTCACCCTTCATTTCAAAGAATATCGGATCGTATAAACAAAAATAGCAAAGTGGAATGAAAGTACATTTTAATTATCGTTCTAAGTATCAAGTACGTTCGATAAATATTTCACGAAACATTTTTAGAGTGTAGGATTAACGATTATCGGAAAAGTAACAAAAAAAAAAAAAAAAGAAAAAGAAAGAAAAATTGGCTGCATACGGAAAACTAGTTCGATATTACGTAACAGTTTACACCATTCAGTTCTGACTGAAAGGCCTTCGATTTCGTCGCAGTATTGGCCTCGTATTGTCTAGCGTTTGAATGCACTGGGCCATCGATTCCGCTAGTTGCTCGTGTAGGGATGAAAAACTAGTTCAAGGTAACCAACGCTGTAAGACGTGGTTTTGCGTCAATACTTAGTCCTGAAATTGGCGAAAGGCGCAGGATCCTTTCGGACCTGGGAATCATTTGATCAATACATCCACATCCACTTCCATTAGCTACAGAGGTTTTCGAAAAGAGAATGAAACAGTAAATAGCACGTGATGTTATATTTTTTTCTTAGAAATGCGAATATTAATTACTGGACAACTGAAAGAGGAAATAGAAATATTCGACAAGACTTTAAATTCTAAGTAGACTTTCAATGAAAGTTTGAAACTTCCGCTTCAAAAATTTCCGTGTAATCTACGTTTTATCGAAAGTTTAGTACTCGATTTTTGAAGTTTAGTAATTGATTTTTGAAAGATAAAACGAACTTTTAAAAGATAAGACGATCTGATAAAATTCGCACATTGTTACCACCGATCATCCGAGATATTTAAACACTCGTTACACTAATGCATTCGCACATATCCACACGCTATAACCAATTTGCGTAACCAACGTTCCATTATACAAACTATCAAAACGCGAGTAATAACACCTACTATCTAGAAACAGTCATACATATTCATCGTACAACTCATCGATCAACCATCCCTTACACTGCAATCCAGTGCAAACTTCCAATCACATGGTAACTATCAAATCCCAAGAAACCCGTGACAAATACGAATTCTGCTTTCCATACGTAGACAAATGTGTTCAATATAGCTTGAGAATTTTCCGACCAAACTCAAGACGATGATCGTTCGATCTAGAATCTCGAAGAAAGGGCGAAACGAGATAAGTGTATCGCGTAAAGGGGTAGTGGATACGTCGATAGATCGTAGAATGACGCAGTATGGCGGACTCGGTCGTTGTGGGGCTCCATGATTCATTGGGCGGAGAGACAGTTCATCGGTTATGCCAATGCTGCAGTCCTTCATCCGTGGCTTACCCCTTTCTCGCCCCCTGCGGGCGACTCCACCCCTTGAGAGCACCGACAAAACGTGCCAGCCTGCGCGACATATTGCGTATGATCCCAAAAGAGAGCGAAAACAAATGGCCGAAGGGCCAAGAAGACGTTTTCGGGCTCTGGCCATCCTGCAGAATCCCAGCGGCGTCGCAGCGGTGGATGGAACCCCCGGCTGAATGCGAAACGGCGCCATTATTTCCCGAACTTCCGTAGACCCGGTAAAGCGTATAATTTCGTGACATCGAGACTCGGAACGTCGCACGATCCGCCGTTTATGGCGCGAATTCGTGCGAGGGAGGAATTTTTGAAGGTTCATTTGTCTTCTTTTTTTTTTTTTGACCCTCTCTAAATCATCGTAAAACGTATATTCGCGTTGCTCTGTTCGTTGAATGTGAATCTAAAGTGACCCGACAAATGGACGGATGAACTGAAGCGGCAAGAATAAGCTACGTTTTCCGGATATACGGGTTGGAACTATTAACATACTTTGGCGGACATTAGAGTGAGAAATGTATATATCGAGTGTGAGTAAGATGGCGAGATAGCTTGCTCAGTAGATCGATCGGTAGTAGTATATTCCTCGACTGAAACGAAGTAGTTTATAATTTGAAAAACAAGCCTCGAACGATATTTTTCTGCATGAACATTTTTCGATGCCTCGAATCGACCCTATAAACGAAGGATTACCAGAGCACCACTATAAACTGCAGTTCATAGCGACGTAAGTCAAAATTTTGAGGAATTTAGTCACGTACTTCAGTTCTTACAAGTATCATCCCTTTAGCCTCGTGGTTTATTAATCTACAACTTTACTTTAATTTATGATATGATAAACTTCCGTGGCATGAAGAAATACAGTGAATGTAATCTTTAACGACACATATTATAGAACGCTATCTTATAAAAAATAGCGTAATCTGATTTAGCTATATCACTATAAGTTTCAAGCCATTCATTTAGTGTTACTGACCCATACATTAAGTCGCGTCGTTTCACTTGTCGCGTTTGTTACTGTTTGTCACGTGTTCGTGACACTTTGAGATTAATTTAGATCTAATTTTAAGCCGCGAGGCGAATGAATATTAAATCGACGTACTTGTTTTAAGAGAGAAACGATGGAATTATTGAATACATTGTACAGAAATGTGCCATGTAATTAAAGTATTTCTAAAAGCATCATCTAATATTTTGAAATGTCGGAAAGGTCCTAAACCGTAAAATATGTTCCTTTCAACATTTTATTTGCCTTCTCCAACAGTTTAATAATACCTGAAAGAAGGTTTTGCATGTTTCGTAAGTCTAAGTGTAAATAGTCCATATTTGGAAGCTCCGTGTCGCAACTTTATTAGAATGAATTACTTGATAATTATAAAGCTCGTTCTACTAATTGAATTGGTATCGCGTGCGACGTTAATTAAATCATGGATAGGTTTCACGAAGAGCAACGAAGTGGAGTACAAACACACGAAGAAGTATATACGATCTTCGCGATTACCGTTTCAATATTCAAGTTTAACACATCGATACGCGGAATATCGCGGGCGTTGTTAAAACACGAAACAGAATACGAGATATCATTAAATACCAAGTCGAATCTCAATTCGTTCAAACTTCGATATCTGGGATATTTGTATTAAAACGTGTGCATAACAAGGAAATGTTTCAGTGTGAAATCATGTCGTTAATGTTCCAATATCATCTGTCTCATCAATGAGAAATTCATATATTTTGATACTTCGTCGATGAAGTGCACTGCCCTTTAATGGAACTGAACTAGTAGCTAATGTGCATGTACAATATACAGGGTGGATCGTACAGATTATCCATTCTGGGTAATTTAGAGAATATATCATCTGAATATAAAATAGAGAATATAATATCTAAAAAAAAAGTGTTTTGTATAAAAATTTCGCGACTTAAAAAAACATCATGTTAAAACGATTATTTGTTTTTATATAGCCGTAAAGTATATCGATTCTTGTGGCTTTTACTTTTTGATTAAGAATTTTCATTCTAAAATAAACATATTTATTTATTTATCTTCTGTAAGCTATCGAGATAACTTTAAATGTTGTAAACAGAATGCGTACCATGTCCTATCGAAACTTAACAAGCCAGTGAATTTTCTGTAAAAATATATAGAACTTTATTTCTCTAAAACCTAACAATTACTGAGATATCTGAAAGATCAAATGTATTGTTTGATCCGCCGTTTACAAATTTATATTTCCGAATATTAAAATCAATCTATTCGTACTGGATTTATTTTTATTAACTTTTAACGTTCCCATAAATTAAAAGTACTATTTAGGATAGAATTATATAAGATACAGGTTGTACATGGTATTCGGAATGGACAAATCATTTGATCCACCCTGTATTACATCTATGATTCGATGTTTTTACCCGGTTGCATCTCGGTTATGTTAGGCAAATCGCTTGCAATTAACACAAGCAACCGCTTCATTCACCGACAATTTATTGGCGCGGTTCAAGCGGCCAGGCGTCATCGTACAATCTCCGCAAACAGGATGTGAAATCATATTTACAGAGGGCATCCGCTTAAACGCGTTGATAATTAACTAACCGACGCCCAGCGTTCAAACAGCATGGTGTTCGTTATTTCAGCATCATCGGGCTTCTCGGTTACGTGTTCCACTATCTTTCCTCGTGTAACACATACCACGATGCATAAATCTTGGTTTCTGCTACTATCTCTAGCAATGTGACATTTTAACCGAAACTATGTTCATAGAATGTACAATATCGATAAGATCGGTACTATTTACTTTGGCTTTGCTGTATCAGATATTTCCATGTTCTAAACTTATCTACTTTTGTTATATTCCCTTAGGTATATGTCGAAGATCAATAGTTTTAGTGTTAATCCTAATGTCATACGAAGAAAATCAAAATGAAAAATATGTGGAAAAAATATATAACTCAAAAAGGAAAAACCAACAAACATGTTCTTCGTATCTTTTATAAAGACCAATTCGCACGTAAAAATCCACCAAAATTTCTATGAAAAATACGAATTGGTCGTTTCAACCACTCTGATAAATTCTAGGAAGTGAAATCCTATGTATGTGAAATAATGCTACGCGAGAAATAAGGAAATTGCATGACGTATTCTGTGCGGGTCATCGATTTAGTTGATGGATTTATAAATAAATATGTAGGATTAGGAATTTGAATTTTCAATTTCGAGATGGAAGGAGGTCGGAAGAACCGAGTGACGTTAGGGTGGAAGAAGAATATATGGTCATCCAAGGTTTTACGTGGACATAGACAAATGTTACGATATCTGCATAGTTTGCCTGGATTGAGTAAAGTGAACGTTCAAATAAAACAAGAGGTAATACTTCACTATTTTTCTGAGCAAATGTGCTCGACAAAGATCGAGGACCATTGAGAATTTCTTAAAATTCTACTTATCATAACTGAAGCGATTCCTAAACTTCACTCTCATTTCAAATCACTAAACGAATTATCCTTCTAAAACAGGATCATCGTTCAAATAGTCGTGTCACCGGAGCGTTACTGTAAATCAAGCGTCGCGTTGCACCGCGTCGCAGTGACCCGTTTCCGAATGCTTTCGCGGAACACGGGACCAGCGAACGTAATCATCGGCATCGAGCAGGAACGTGTTCCGAATTTGTAACGACGTAGCTTTAAATTGCAACATGGAATCCTGCAGAGGCTGTTACGTGCTCGAGGAAGCCTCGCAAGGTCGACTAAGCCTCAAACTCGGTCGAACCAGGCGCTGTTTGATTCGCAAATTTTGCGCCAATTCCCGGGTCGCTCTTCAAGAATACTTTGTACACAGATTCACAAAAGCTTCCGAACACTTGCAGTCACCTTTTATGAATACATTATGTGTATTACACGAAAGATTTTTAAATCTCATTGACATCGTTATGAGATTCGACTACACGATGATGTTGATAGAGTTTGAAATTGAAAAAACCTAACCCTAACCAATCTGAAAATACATATAGAAACTATGAGATATTTGGCATGAGATATTTGTCCTTGCTGTATAACTAGTACTATTGCATTTTATTTATTACTGTAATGCTATTAATTGCGTAACACTATCCCATACTAGTACTATTCTATGTATAACTAATACTAATACTATTCGTTCTGTATAACTAATTTTTACCTACATTTTCACCTTAAAATGTCTCATATACCACAAGAACGACTGCGTTTATACTTTTGGAGGTCCTAGGCGCACCATCGTTTCAGAGTTTAATTAATTTTCAAAGTTGAGTTTTACAGCGTGGCGCCATAGGAAGCGAGGCTGCACCTTAATGCACGCTTAATGCACCTTATGGTAAATGCGGCCCTGACCATGTGGTCAGCATACTATATGTAGTATGCACATAAAAGATTTTTTTATAGTAAGTCTTCGTGCTAGAAAACGTGACCTGTACGACGCCAGAACGTCTGGTTCGCCCCTTTCTATCGTGAAAGTCTAGTTTAAAATTGGATCTCGTCCTAGTTCCATCTGCACTAAGCCATCGAACACGAGTGATTATGTAGGAAACAGGAAATTAACCTGCATTCCGGAGGACACGATCCTTTGAGGACTTGGAACGTATCCGTGTCGAGGCTGAAACACGCTATAGGACACGAGTGACGCAAGCCGGTACCCGACCCCGTGAACTTCGTCTTCGTGAATCGATACTGAACGGCCTTGAACTATTTTAAGCTCACCCGTTATATAGACGAACCTCTGCAGAGAAAATGGGGATACCCACTGCACCATTCGCCTGCTGGACGCAAGTTCGGCCGAATTACAGAACCAGGCGTGCAACGAGGATATTCGATATGTTGTTCGTGTGTGCACTGAATATTACGTAAAATGGGACAGGGGTAGGGTTAGATCCTGGTAATGTCGAGAAGCCTTGTTGGAAAATTTTATGAGATATTATTTGGAATTTTGCGAAACCTTCTTTAAGAGATTGGAAAGTTTCCTTTGCAATTTTGTGAAACCTTTCTTTTTTTCCTCCGTTTGCCTAAGCCTGAATTAAAAAAGAATTCCGATTAGATAATCCTAAGAGACTAAGGTAACGAACCTTCAAATGAATATTTATGAACGCTCCATGAATGAATGCAAGTATTTTCATTCACTAGACTCAGCTCGATCGATTTCCAGTCAATCTGATGTTTATTTAAAGCCAGCAGAGTTTACTTTTTACTAACTACGTGGTTGAGTTATCGACTTTTTAAAAAAGTGATATATTCCGATAAGCCGAAGCAAGTTTAGTTTTTTAGTTTCATTCATCTAACGAATCATTAAATAACCTGAACGAAAACCAATGAAGTGAAAATTAAATTTAATGAAGTTCATTCAGTGAAGTAAGATGAAATTTTAAAAAAATTTGTGCTGGGTAAGAGGATGTAGCTAAAGTAGTTTTTCTTAAAACTGTCTTAGTAGATACAATCTTGTCTTCTTAAATAATTATACCGTTATATAAATATGAAATAACTTTTCTTAAGAAAGATTAAATTCGAGATAGCTTCGGCGAATGCCAAGTTTCGAGATTGAATCTGCTTTACAGGGGATGTGTTATTGCATAGATCCCGGAAAAATCGAAAAATACATCGAGATCTTATGCAGGAAAACCCATATGGAAATATATATATCCACGTGTTATATTAACAGGATAAAGTAGCTTCCTATTAAAGTTTTAATGAGAATTTATAATACGATATAAGGTAGTTTTTAGTATAATGCAAACCTACCTACCTACCTACCTACCTAATAAGTGTCAACTTTATTTAATAACTGCAAAATTAATCGAGAAATTGAAATCTTAAATAGGATTCAAGTGGTAGAGGCGAAGATTTTCATTATAAGTAAAAAGCATGTGTTTATTAATTTAGATATACCATGATTTTTATTTCGAGGTGGAATAAAGTAAATTACCTCCTATCGAAGCAAAACTATCTAAATTCTGAAAATAATAGAAAGACTAAGATAAATCATTGAAACACCTCTTCCAATAATTAACATATTATCCAACGGACAATTTACATTTTATTCCACTAAAAGTATAATTTTTCGTTTCTTTCACGTTCCCATTATTTTATACTTAATCTATCACAAAGCCAAATAACCAGTTGCAATATTTATGAAGAAGAAACTAACTCTGATGAAAACATGCAAAAAGCTATCGATTTGCGTGCCATACACCTACTATCAACATCGTTGGTCCTCAAAGGGCTAACCTAATACCAGTCCTACATTTTACAACAGCACTATACATTATATCTCTGCCTCTATACATTTTATTATCGTGTAATAAAAACGCGCCTTACCACTATTATTCCAACATCAATCTTAACAGCAACTTGAAACAGCAGAGACCTAAAATCAAGCTTTATCTCTGCGCGAACAACAAAGGTGTGCCACATACAGAACGAACGTTCAAACTCAATAAAAGGGTGGAATATTTTCAACTGGTTGGCGTGGTGTTATCAAGTGCGAGATAAAAGGGGGGACATTAATAGGAAAGCACGTTATCCGCAGAACCGTCGGCAAATTAAGCTCAACATTATTTCTCTGGAAATTGCGACCATGGTTGGCGCCTCGTCGCAACTTAAGCTAGCTATACACACACGTTAGAACTGTGACCTGTTGACCTGTGAAATATAGCTGCACAGTGCATAGTGCATCCTCAGATCTACTGGATTGTGTATGTGATAAAATTGTGCAGTTGTTTCGGTTTGCGCGATTTCGGTTGAAAAATATACGAAGAATTATTCGATACGCTTGAAATAGAATGTACAAGCTGTATAGCCAAACGTTTGCAGCATATATGTGACATCTATATACTATACACTTATAATATTTGTAATACATTCATGATATTCTTCTGTACATAGAATATACATAGAAATATAGAAATCACTTTCGTACTGTTGGTTTCTCATCTCTGTGATATAGTTATCACTTCCGCCAAATGTAGTTATAAACAGTATTTATTAAAAAATTATGCAAGGCTACGATAGTCCAATACTACAGTCAATTCTCACTATACGTCGTATATACAGGGTGGTTGGTAACTGGTGGTACAAGCAGAAAGGGGGTGATTCTATGCGAAGAAAGAAGTCGAAAATATGGAATAAAAAATTTTTTTAATTTTTTTTTAATTTTTCCATCGAGACAACGATCTACAGTGAGATCCGTTATAACGAGACGTGATAAAGTGCACGCGTACCGAGCGAAAATTCAAAGTCGATTTTCTCGAAAACAAAGCCTCAAACGAAAAATTTGTATTCTATATTTTCGACTTCTTTTTTCGCGTAGAATCACCCCCTTTCCGCTTGTACCACCAGTTACCAACCACCCTGTATATATGTGTAAGTGCTCGTCTACGAAGCCTTTAAGTTTTCGATTCTCTACTCTGTAAAGATTATACTCTGTATATTAGCTATTGCTATAGTGGTATTGTAAGTATATACAATAGTTATTGTAATTCAGTTAATAAACAAATGACTGTTATTAAAGACCATGGACATAAAGTATCTAATTATTACATGTCTCACATGGATACTCGGTTGCCAACCAAGTTTAATGCTTCAATACCAAAAACTTTGTTTATTTTGAGAACACAAATCGACGTAAAGATATCCAGAAAACTTGCAACAGTTCCGCGATGTGTCGAGAAGAATGTAAAAAATTGATAAAGGAAAAGTAAAAATGATCGTCAAAGTAAGGATCAATAGGAAACCTGTTATGATCGAAATGTCGTCAGCCGATAAAACTATTAAGACACGTACAGCGCAGGCGTGTCTGTGCAGATTTAGAGGAACGTACGAAGCTGACTTTACGCGCACCAAGAGTCGAGATTAAGAGGAGAAAAGTCGACGCTACGTCGCGACGCGTGTGTGGTCTTCGTTCATAGCTCGTGGAAGCACTTCAACTTTCCTCCACCCTGTAACTCGATATTGCATTAATGCGATATACGAAAGTGTTTGATGCCCGGCGAAGGCCAAGTCGACCGCAATATTTCGTCGTTCTGGTGTCATATGGTGTGACGCCCAGGGGTATTGCGTTTCCACTGGCTCCACTGCTGGATTAAAGGGGATGCGTTATTAAGGAACCTGCAGTTTACTCTTATTTTCCAGCGTCTTCAAGCCCAAGAGTATTAGTTTGGGATGGTTAATCGGAAAAGTACACTATCGTTCATAAATATCTGGACATTTTGCTCGATTTCTAGTAATAACATCGGGAATTGAGCAAGCTGTATAAATTAACTTTGCTGTGATTCTAGAAATTTTACAATTCAATCTCGTCAGATTTTCAATACTTCGGGGAAATGTTCAATATATACGGAATTTATAATTACATTTTACTCGAACTCTTAATATTTTTTAACACACGGAAAGTACAATTGTGTTAGCAGAATTAATAGTTTTCGCTATCCTTGAATGTATATATCAGTAGACAATTACCTGACACTTACACTGGCGATATTATATTTTTGCCGTCTTTCCATTAACTTTCTAACTTTATTCAGTATCATTCGTTAGGCCAACAATATATCTCGGTTTATTTGTTACGAGTGTTTACATATTTCTTTTTTGGAGGCATTTAGCATTGGATTCGTTAAACAATAAATTCACCACGGTATGCTTGCAGCTAGAAATTCAGAAGCACTTTTACAACGTGAAGCTTTCTCCGTAGGAAAACGAACAAAAGCGCGATAATTGCCCCATAATTTATCTCGTTGCGGCGCGAGAACAAAATTTAAATACCAACGACTCAGAAACTCTTTCAAAGACTAATGCTGTTTTGACTTATATTTCGAATGTACTCTTCACCCTCGTCAACTACCCTTTTCTTATATAATGTATACTTTGTAACTTAATGTCTAAAGTTTCTGTTATCATCGAATTAATTTTATATAATTTATTATATATTACGTTTAAATGTACTATTTAAAGTTATCTCGGTAAAAAAGGTGAAATTACCTTGAAAATTTGATATGTATCACTTCTTGCCTTGCATGACATCTAACTACATTATGCAGCTAAAGAATAATCTTCTCATGAACATAACTGCAAGGTTTTCCATTAAAAGAGTTATAAGCTGGTTTCTCGCAAACTGTGATTATATTCTGTTCTCCCAATTTTTATTAAATTGGTCGATATAAAAATTATCGTACGTTTGCAAAGACTTATTGAAAATAAATATCTTCCATCTCGACGATTTTTCCATATTCTGCATAATCGAGAAGATATAACGAAATATCATCTTTCACGGGAAGCTCTTTCTAACAAGAGCAGAGAAAACGGAAAAATTTGCACATAGATTGGAAATTTATGCTTCATGTTAAACATTCAAAACGTCACATAATTCCAATATAGATGTGTTAATACTTAACATACGAGATACTTACAAAAACGTTTCCATTTAGAAACGTTACTGTG
Source organism: Bombus vosnesenskii (assembly GCF_011952255.1). Classification (NCBI taxonomy): domain Eukaryota; kingdom Metazoa; phylum Arthropoda; class Insecta; order Hymenoptera; family Apidae; genus Bombus; species Bombus vosnesenskii. The sequence continues at coordinate 3,794,790 of NW_022882923.1, forward strand.
TTAATAATTATTGGAAAAACATAAAAATGTACTTAAATTTTATTCAACAGTTCGATGACTACCAAACAGTTGGATAAAAATCCTGCGGTTTGTTTCAGGATATTCTTGCGTGATTTGCTGATTACGCGAAAGACGAAGAGAAACTGTAACAATGTAATAAGAGGGAGACAATTTTCAATAGAATCGAGCTATTGGTTGGACGAAAGGGAAAGAGATAGTTGGTCATAGCGAAACGAGAAACTGTTGGAACAAATTCTGTTTCAATTTCAGCGACGATATAAAAAATTCAAACGAACCAGTACCAACGTATAATGTCATATTAAGCGTGCCGTAAAAAATTGAAAGAACGTTCTCGTTTTAGTAATTTAAATTTCGCGTTGCATGCAAGCTAGAGTTAAAGCGTAGAAATTGACATCCAGCCTGGGAGACAACGTATTTCTATTATTAAAAAAAATGAAAACGTTATCAGAGATGAAAAAGCTAAATTTTGGGTTTGAAACATTAACCAGGATATTACGAGCGTAACGCCGGTGTTACGATGTACTGGTTCAATGAAACGAGCTCTTTATGTTTTAATTTTGTACATAGTAAAATATTTCAATACGATGAGTATTTGTGCTTTAGGTTACTCATTCTCTTGTCACTAGAACTATCGGAGTAATCAAAATGATATAAAGAAAGTCGTATCACTAGAAATTTTATGATTCGATCTATCTCACGTTTTTATTAGTGAAATTTATTTGTAGACATAGTTTAGGAAAAAAGAGAATACCATACTTCAATGGAAAATGAATAACAGCTCTTTTTTAGTAAAAGGGTTGACATTGTCCTTAAAATTCACAACTCCTGAACTATATCTATTAGAAACCATAGAAAAACTTTACCAAGGGAAGCCAACGACATTCGTTTTCGTGATTTCGAGGAACCAAGTAATCATTAACGATAATGTATAATAATATAATATAATAATAGCAGATAATATGAAAATTATATAACGAGAAAATAAACAAAAAATAAATATTTTACTTGCATGAAAAACTGTTATAATTAAAACTATTCATTAATAGTTCTTCCGCACCTCTGTTTCCTCATATTTTACCTCCTTACTCAAATAATAAATTCATCCGTTGAAATAGGGAAATTTTGTTCTGTATATGTGAAAGCACATGACAATATTAGATTTTAATTAGCGATATTGAATTTTAAGACATTAATAAAAATACAAATCCTGACCAGAGATGTATTTTTACTACATATTACTGTTACGCCATGCGGCTTGCTATAGATCATATTCTTCACTGTCGGTCGCGGCACTATAATGTCACAGACGGATCGTCGCGGCTGCCCGGCAAAATAAACATTGTAGTGGCAAGCGCATGGTTCATTAAGCAGAGCGACCTCCAGAAACGTCGATTCGTGGCCGTTATTTGATCTGGCGTAAAAGACGGTGGCGTGATCCGAAGGTAGTGGGGGTCGCCTTCCAGAAAGAATCAGAACGTTTCGAGAAGCCAAACAGTCTACACCTCTTTTGTATCGCGCATTCCATAGTCACATTTCTTTTGTTATTCCATTTATATTTTATAGTTAATAAGTTGTGCAATAAACATTAATTTAGTTGTGTTGATTCTGTGAGATTTCATTGAACTACCCTTATTATCATAATCGAAATAAGGGAATCGATCAGTTCGTGGCGTCGATTGTTCAATCGTAACGAGAACTTACAACTCTCGTTGACGTGATATCTCGCGATCGCGTCTCTCCGCGAATGATCGAAACATTTTGGTCCTTCGAGCCGGATCACGTGCCAGTGAAGAGTGCACTTACCAGTGACCACACAGTGCCACGTGACTTTATCAAAACCAGTGACGTCAGGCGCGTCATCTTCGAAGAAGCACATCCCATTGGCAAGGGAACGCAACCACGCAGCCTTCCGTCGCAGCTGGACAATCATCAACGCAACGAATTTCACAACTTAACATACACGCGACCTCACGCCGCACGACAGTAAGGTAAGCTCGTTCCTTATTTCAACCATCTCCTATCCTCGGCAACGATGACGAGCGAAGACCAACTCATCTCTCTGCGTCGGAGACGAGGCTATTGTAGCGGCCGATTCACATATTTATCGAATCGACTGGACGAGTACGAGCAATCTGAGAGTCAGCAAAATTCCTTATTAAAGAATTACGAGAAACAACTGACCGAAGTTGCGAGTCAATTCGAAGCGATTCAACTCGAATTAGAAGTATTGGACGAGGAGGAACAAGCGCGCGGCTTCGAAATAAGGGATCAGTACGTCGCGGTAGACACAAGGCTACAAAATCTTCTGAGGAACGCGCAAACAGCTTCGCCGTCGACATCCATAAACCCTCCAACCTGTGCATCATCCGCAAGTTTAAATCCGATATCCATTAAATTACCAGATCTTCGGCTCCCTACCTTTGACGGAAGCTTAGAAAAATGGAACACGTTTTATGATACCTTTTCCTCCATAATCGATAAAAATCCTAGTCTCACTGACATACAGAAATTCCATTACCTGCAGTCCGCCCTGCAAGGAGAAGCAGCCGATTGTTTAAACGCGTTACCCCTTAGTAATGTAAACTACAGTCAGGCTATTGCCGTTCTCAAGGAAAGTTTCGAATGTCCACGATACACAGCGTTCAGTCACTGCATGGCAATAATTGATTATCCAAGGATAACCAAGGAATCTCCAACGGAATTAAGGCGCTTAGTCCACACATTTAAACAACACATATATGCATTGAACAAATTAGGAGAATCCTACCCCGATACCAGTGCTATGCTCAACAGCCTCATCCTCTCGAAAATACCACTAAGTATCCAAAAGCAATGGGAAATGACGCTGCCCAATAACGAGGTGCCTCCGTACATTCATTTACTAAACTTCCTAGAGAGATTAGCACGAAGCTCCAAACCGATCACCACAGTCAGACAAACAAGAGAATCACCGGAACAAACTACTCCTGTCCGTCAACGCGCATCACGAGGGCATGCACTTACGGCGACACAGGTTACTCCAGCATGCCCCACCTGTCAAGGACCACACCCCATTTGGAGATGTGACACCTTCAAAACCAAATCCCTTCGCGAACGCATTCGGGAGGTCAAAAGGGCATCACTATGCCTCAACTGCCTCGGGAAAGGGCACACAACGAAGCATTGTTTCGCAGGATCATGTCGCGTATGCGGAGAACGACATCATACAATGCTGCATAGGACAAAACGCCATTCAGGGTCTCGTTCCAGCACGTCCAGCCCGAAATCTTCCCCATCAAATAGCCGATCCACAACACCTTCTTCGCCACCCTACGTATCACCCACTCGTCGCAAAAGGCACACAACAGACCACAGATCGGAAACACCACGAACAGCCGCGTCTGCAAGTCCACCGCCCAGTGACAAACGAACACACAACCAATGACGCCGACGATCGACGACTCCGTTCATGACCGAACATATCAAACCAATAGCATCCGAATTACTGTCCAATGATCTAGTCATCACAGCGCAGATTAATATTTTGAATGATAAACAGCAACCAATCCGTTGTCGAGCGTTGCTCGACACCGGATCCAGTATGAACTTCATTACCGAGGAATTAGCAAAATCGTTAAGGATAAGGCAAAACAAATGTTCGGTCCCGATCGGAGCTCTAGATACCTTGACAACGACCTCTAAGCGACACATCACGGCCACGATCACTTCCACTGACGGTACATACACGCGGACATTAACGTTCCTTATCATTCCAATCATATCAACCTTAATTCCCAGCGAACCCATCGATCGTTCGACACTTGAGATACCAAAAAATCTCAAATTGGCCGATCCACGATTTCATTTACCAGCTCCGATAGATGTACTATTAAGCTCAGGTTCAACACTCGCGTCGATGTGTGTGGGACAAGTCAACCTCACGCAGCCAGACGAGCCTGGACTGCGTTTGCAAAAGACGCGATTCGGATGGGTAATCGGGGGGAGTCCAACTTCCCAAACCGCTACAAACATATTTCACACATCCACGACGACTTTACAAGCAGACCTCGCGCGGTTTTGGGAAATCGATGAAGGACCCTCAATTAAACATATCTCAGACGCAGATCGACGATGCGAAGAACACTTCCAAGCCCACACCCGACGCACCAGCGAAGGACGATACATCGTCGCTCTACCTTTCAACGATCAGCTTCAGTCACTCGGATCCTCTAAAACGCTGGCGAGTAAACGACTCGCCTCACTCAATCGCCGATTCCAGCGCGACAAACGCTTCGAATCAGAATATCGAACGGTAATACAGGAATACCTGGCGTTGGGACACATGACGAAGGTCAATGACAACCACTCCGACGACAACGGATACTATTTACCCCATCATGGCGTGACCAAAGCATCGAGTCAAACCACCAAACTCCGTGTAGTTTTCGACGGATCGGCACCAAGCACTACCGGAACCTCCTTAAACGATACACTTCACACAGGACCCAAGTTACAGGAAGATTTATTTTATATATTAATTAGATTCCGCGCTCATCAATACGTACTCACCGGCGACATCGAGAAAATGTATCGGCAATTCCTCGTACGACCAGAGGATCGGAAATATCAAAGGATATTATGGCGCAGCGCGAGTGGAGAAACAGAAACATATGAGCTTAACACTGTAACGTTCGGTTTATCCGCAGCCCCGTATCTAGCTATTCGGTGCCTCAAGCAACTGGCAGAGGACGAAGGACATCGATTTCCACGTGCAGCACAGGTACTGCAGCGGGATTTCTACGTCGACGACGCTCTCACCGGAGCTGAAACGAAGGACGAAGCCCTCACGCTCAGAACAGAACTCACCAATTTACTTCAACTGGCCGGCTTAAACATACGAAAATGGGCGTCAAACGATAATGACTTATTACACGGACTCTCCTTAGAAGAAACAAATCACCAACATTTTTTGGGCGACTCGCAAACCTTGAAGACGCTGGGAGTGTTATGGAATTCATCCGACGACTCTATTCTTTACTCGGTCGAAGTCAAACCCACGCCGTCTCGAGTCACGAAACGAATCATCAGCTCGGAGATTGCAAAAATTTACGATCCGCTCGGTCTGCTCGCACCGGTGATTGTTCGGGCCAAGATGCTACTTCAACGAATATGGTCGTCGAAAATCGATTGGGATGAATCACTTCCGATCGAGTTACATACAGAGTGGGAAAGGTACTATGCCCAATTACCCTTATTAAACAACGTCAGGTTCCCACGCAAGGCAATAATCGAGTCCGCAATGGAAATTGAACTGCATGGTTTCTGCGATGCCAGCGAAAAGGCTTACGGAGCCTGTATTTATCTTCGAACCCTTAACACCAACGGCCGTGTTTGGACCCAACTTTTAACCGCAAAATCGAAAGTCGCCCCACTCAAGTGCCAGACCATTCCTCGGCTCGAGCTGAGCGGAGCACTCCTTCTTACGTCCCTGATGTCGACAATACAACAAGCCCTATCCCACAAAATTACTCGAACTATCTATTGGACCGATTCCACTATCGTCCTCCATTGGCTCAATACATCACCTCACACCCTTAAAACATTCGTCGCTAACAGAGTCTCCGAAATTCAAACAAAAACCAGCATCCGCGATTGGCGCCACGTTCCTACCGACGACAATCCCGCGGACTTAATATCACGCGGCCAAACACCCGAAGAGTTTCTGCGCCCAACCATCTGGCAGCACGGTCCTGCATGGCTCTACCAGTCGGAAGGCTATTGGCCGACATGGGCGCTAACACCGCAAATTGAAGTACCGGAGCAGAAGGGGGCGATTTGTCTGTCCACAAACCCCCCCGATTACTGTTTGTTGCAAAGGTATTCATCCTGGCCCAAGTTGATACGAATCATAGCTCGTTGCCTCCGTTGGAAACAGAAAAGGAACCGAGCGGCACCCCTAACCGTTACTGAATTACGCATAACGCACAATAAACTGATAAAATTGTTGCAAAACATCCATTTCTCCGAGGAAATTCGCACACTCCAAAAAGACCGGAACGCGGCGATAAAGGGTAAGCTCACGCGACTCAATCCGTTCATAGACCAGGAAGGAATATTGCGAGTCGGGGGTCGACTCAGTCATTCGTCGATGACCTTCGCCCAGAAACATCCCATAGTATTACCTAAGTCATCCGTTACAACACGCATCATAGACCACGAGCACAAGATCCACATGCATTCCGGAACGCAGGCTACGTTATACGCAGTAAGACAAAGATACTGGCCCGTTGACGGTCGAAGTCAAGTATGGCGGGCGATCAAAGGCTGCGTCCGCTGCTGCCGCGCTCAACCACCGCCGGTAGAATACGTGATGGGTAATCTGCCGGAGGCGCGAGTAACGGAATCTCGCCCATTTACAAACGTCGGCGTCGATTACTGCGGGCCGTTCCACATCAAGGAAAAACGAGATCGTAACCGTCGTCAGATAAAAGTATACGTAGCCATTTTCGTATGCCTAGCAATTAAAGCGGTACACATCGAGCTCGTTGACGATCTCACTAGCGAAGCCTTCATCGCCGCTCTTCGCAGATTTATCGCTCGACGAGGCTATTGCTCCACCATCCATTCTGATAACGGCACCAACTTCAGAGGAGCAAGCAACGAATTACGAGAGCTTCACGATTTATTACAATCGGACGATCACAAGGAAAAAGTAACCGCATTTTTAGCCGACAAACAAATCGAATGGCGCTTCATTCCCCCTCATTCGCCGCATTTCGGTGGGCTATGGGAAGCAGCGGTGAAGTCATTTAAACGCCACCTCAGGCGTGTAGCCGGCAACGAGTTACTCACCTCTGAACAATTGAATACTCTTATCATAGAAATAGAAGCAGTCCTCAATTCCCGCCCGCTAACTCCTATCTCCACCGATCCAAACGATCTCCTAGTCCTCACTCCCGGACATTTTCTCATTGGCGATTCACTAATGTGCTTACGTGATCGAGATTTCAGAGACATTCCATCGAACCGACTCTCCAGATGGCAGCATATCCAACAGCTTAAACAGCATTTTTGGAACCGCTGGCATAAGGAGTATTTGAACGAGCTAACCAACCGCAATAAGTGGAGCAAGGGTGGACACGGCATCCAAAAAGGCACAATCGTCATCCTCAGAGAGGACAACGTTCCCTCCATGCATTGGCCTCTGGGCCGAGTTATCAAGGTTCATCCAGGCGCCGATGGTGTCATCCGGACAGCTACAGTTCAGACGGCAAAGAGCGTTTTGGATCGGGCCGTCAAAAGGCTTGTCCCACTGCCAATTCAACCCGATCTCGAGAAACCCGAACAACTAGCCACCGAGACGAACTAAGATGGGAACTTCAACCACATCTCGCTAATTTGATCGGTACCCTCTCAACGGGGGGAGGATGTTACGCCATGCGGCTTGCCATAGATCATATTCTTCACTGTCGGTCGCGGCACTATAATGTCACAGACGGATCGTCGCGGCTGCCCGGCAAAATAAACATTGTAGTGGCAAGCGCATGGTTCATTAAGCAGAGCGACCTCCAGAAACGTCGATTCGTGGCCGTTATTTGATCTGGCGTAAAAGACGGTGGCGTGATCCGAAGGTAGTGGGGGTCGCCTTCCAGAAAGAATCAGAACGTTTCGAGAAGCCAAACAGTCTACACATCTTTTGTATCGCGCATTCCATAGTCACATTTCTTTTTGTTATTCCATTTAGATTTTCTAGTTAATAAGTTGTGCAATAAACATTAATTTAGTTGTGTTGATTCTGTGAGATTTCATTGAACTACCCTTATTATCATAATCGAAATAAGGGAATCGATCAGTTCGTGGCGTCGATTGTTCAATCGTAACGAGAACTTACAACTCTCGTTGACGTGATATCTCGCGATCGCGTCTCTCCGCGAATGATCGAAACATTTACAATATGAGACACAATATGTATTATGAATTTTTGTTGAAAGATATTTCACAATTAAAAGGTATTTAAGAAACTATAAAAATAAGATCACGCGTTTCTTCAACTACATGAACGTATCATATAAACCACATATTCTTATATTCAGCGTTAATACTTGATCCCATTAAGAATTTCGAATTGTTATATCACGATCTCAACTTCATTTTGAAGAACCGTAAGTTTTTGATATTTTGCGAACGTTTAGTATAAAATTCAAATGAAAAATCACACGTACCAATAACGATGCCTACGTATTTTCCTTCGAGTTACAAAATTTTCTAATATAAAAATATAAAATATAAAAATTTACGACATAAAGCAGATATAAAACCACGATTTGTAAAGAGCAAAGCCGAATTAAAAGTCGAAGACCTACGAGAAATCGTGCTCGTAGCCAAACCAGTCGAAAGCCATCGCTTTAAATCGTTAAAAGAGCGACTGATAACATCGAAAGCAGAAAACGATATTCGAAATGATTCGACAAACATTTCAATCTGAGTTTCTGGCTTGGATGCTCACAATTAGTGCAGCTGGCTGTAGCTTTATTTAGCCAGACAGAGGAACAACGGAAGAGTTTTAACGATATAGGGGTTGAACGACAGGATGAACCGGACCACATAAAAGCTGAAAGGGCCATCCGAAACTCAGGTACTACCCGTATGAGACGGCCATGCATTGTGTATCGTCGATATATCTACCGGATCGTTGTTGTTGCCGGCAACATTAAATATATCGAACTGAACTCGTGAGTGTCAGTACCGATACAGCCACGTATTCAGTTAGCCAAACAGAAGAAGTACGAAGTCAACAAGTCCTAGATATTTCTCATTGGTCTTTTCGTCGCTATATTTATTTTGTCAACGCCAGAGAGGGTTGCTTCATCAGTTTTCTGATAGAATCAGTCAAACCGGAAACCTAATAAGTAATAAATAAGTAAAATTAAACGGGACATTAAAAAGGCATGGACACGGTATGGTGCCATTTTATCGATTAATAACTAGTTTTCATATGTGGAAATTTATTTATCTAAAATCAAAAAGAAGGATATGTCTTGTTCCTATAATCTTACAAAATATATTTGTTAAATAAAATATGAAGATTCCTGTTGTTTGTAAAATAACTGACGAGACTATTCTTTGCATGGAGGTATTTTGTAAGAGAATTTAGAGGTTTTACTATATTTTTATTTATGCGAACGGTTTCTCAGATGTGTAGCGAAATTGAATTCGCCGGAATAATTTCGACGGACGAAGTTTCGATTGCCGAAAGGTGAATTGAAAACGAAGCTTGTTTGGTTAAATTAATTTTGTTCCAACTGATGTTTGTTTTGCTTTTCCATCGTACTACCGATTAAAATTCTACATTTTCGTATGCTGAGAGTAAACGATCGAGCTAGCTTTGATGTTGGAATTCGTTTATTTATTTCATGGAGAAGATTGTTGAATTAAAATTAGTCATACACTAAACACGTTAAATACAGTTAATTACAAATATTTAATCAAATAAAAAATCCGACATTGACAGAAGGAAAAAATAAATGAAAAATTTTACGAGAGACCCGAAACAATTTTTTTTTTATTTCTTTTATCGACATTATTGAATTAAAATTGATCTACACTATTCGTAATACATTACACACTTTAAACATACGAAAATAAATAAACATACTTGAATAAAAAAATCCTGCATAAATCCGAAGGATATGAGCGAGAAAAATTGAAATAATTTTCCTGATTTATATTACAAGGAACAACCGTACACATTCCTTGGAAATCGGAGAATTCGAGTGTTATATATCAAGGAAAGAAATATTATCAGAGGTTGTAATTTCGACCCGAAATCGCTGCCACGGAAAGCAGAATGATCGTTTATGATCCTGATTTCACCTCGGTCTGCTGTGGTTCGTGCTAAGTTCACGTCTCTAATATCCAGGATATTAAATACTCCTGCCTGAACAGATAACGTATCGCTCCGAAATTCTCAAGGGGGTGCAGAATTCCGTAGCTGCCGACCAGAGCAGCCCGCGAAATGAGAAAGCGTGTGGAACAAGGTACTGACAGTTTATTTTCTAACCGAAAGAATTATATCTTGTTCAACTGTTACATCGTTTCTTATCGTACTTAAAGAAAAATTGAAAGAGATACGGAAAGAATACAAATGTTTCAAGGAACAAGGAGATGCAAGTGGTATCGTTAAAACTATGGAAAAGCGATGATGTCAAAATATTGTGTGTTGCAGTTTTATGAATTTTACCTTGGATTATTTGTATTACATTTTTAAGGCAAATAGTCTTATGAAGTTAGGTCGTATTTCATACTTAAAATTTCATCTACTAATCATTCATTCTAGTAATAAAATTATGAAATTTATGAAAAGTAGAATTATCTGACTTTACGATATTAATAAGTCTAATTGTACAGAGACTATATTTGACGGTGAGTGTCTCACTGAAATCTATCCAAATAACGAAATTGTCAAATTTACAGCAGATGGAATAAATTACTTGCATCGAGCGATGCTAACAAATCTAATATACAAAATTCCTCTGACAGTGAATACTTCGCAGAAAGAAGTTCGGAAGCAGTTGGAACTTTGAAAAGACGGATCCTGTCTGGAACACGACAGCGACGAGCTTCATGCATTCGAGAACGGCAAAAGGAGAACGATCGACGTTTGGTTACACGAAGATCCTCCTTCAGGATTCGTAGCTTTCAAAGATCCGAGCTGAGCTTCCCAAATGTAGGTTACACATGTTGTACGTGCCTAATGCCCGCGGAGGTTCGCGTTCTTGGACGAGAGACGTGACTCGAGGGTTCTTACCGCAACCAAACCGCGAAGATAGACGAGAGAATCCAGTAAGAAGCTCCCGCGTATCCTTTCGTCCTTGTGTCCCATTTCTATCTTTTTCGCTGTTAAATTCGTCTCGCCTTCGGCTCTTTCCTTCAGTCGCACTTTCTTTTTTACTCGCTGCGCGAAAATCGATCGTTACGTATTGAATTATTTAAAAAGTTTTTAGCGAAATTCCAGGGAAATTCAAAGCCAACGTGTTTGCACAGAATTAGCATTTTACTGGGTAATGTATGCGCCGTTCGTTTCGGTCACCTTTTTGCCATCCATCGAGTATCGTCGTGATCTCTTTATTGCGAAACTTTTCATCTTTCTTTGCCAAATGAATTTCTGCGAATAATTTTTCCGCAGTTCGAATTTATTCCACTTCTTGTCGTTAGAGAAGTTTCTTCCTTTTCTCTTTCTTTTCTTTTTTCTTTTTTTTTTTTTTTTTTTTTTGAGATAGAAACGTGATTGATATTATATGGAATCGTATCATATTCTATACGATCTAACATAAGTGTAGCTGAATTTTCATTGATATATCAAGGTCTCACACAGCTGTAATGTTGTAAAAAATTAATCAACTCCAGATGTTTCTTTTTAATTTCCACTCATAATTGATTCACCCGAGAATAATGTTTGTAGTTGAATTAAACCATTCTTTCTATTTAATACAAGTTCATGGAAAAATTTAGGTGCACGAAATGTACAAAGTGCACGTTGTACAGAGTGTCACAAAATATATGGAACATATTTATAGATGAAAATGAAGTTTTCCAAACTGCAAACAATTCATCTTTATGCCAGAAATATGCTATCCAATCCAATATACGTGTATTTCGCAGATAATATCAAATGGAATAAGTTGAAGCACTTTCGTTCGTTCAGTTTCCAAGTTGGTAAAATTAATTACTTCAAGAGAATTCCCTCTCTCTCTCTCACTCTCTTTCTCTCTCTCTCGGAAACAAAGATCTGGATTAGGTCTGACGTACACAATTTAAATGAGCTGTAGTCGTAAAAGGTTGGACGATGAATTTCGAAATAGAAAATCATCCACTTTACCTTGGAGGATGCTATCTCTGCGCCGCTGAGAATTTCATTCCTTTGCACGGAAGATTGGAGATTCTTGCTTTCGCTCTGTTCTCTGAACGAAAGCTTTTTTCGAGCGGTTTACGTTTCTCTGAGAGCTTAAAGGAACAGATTATGTAGTTAAATACAAAGGGGCTTATACGCGTGCAGGCTCATTTTCGCCCTGTTTTTCCCTCTTTTTTCCTTCCTTCCTCGTTCTTTCTTCCTTTCTTTTTTTTTTTACCAGCCTCTCTTCAAAATTAGACAGGATGAAAAGGATTTGTAACGAGAATTGATGCCCAGATTAATTACGAGGGAATAGCTTCAAAGTTAATTGGAGAAGAGGAGATGCAGCCGAGGCAAAATATTTAGCCTCTCGGAACTTTGATTGTTATTCTAACGAGATTTACGTTAGAAAATGAACAATTATATACATATTTCGTCTAACATGTAGATCAGTTGCTTATTGATCAAATTCATTTTACCAACAGATTCAACGTGGAATATTCGAAATAAAATTTCCGCGTCTGGGAACGATTACGTTTTGATGGTCGAGTTAAAAACGAAGAGTGGTATTAAACAATTATATATACCATTAATATTTGTGTATTTGAATTTAACTATCGCATGAATTGCATGAAAGCGAAAAACAATTATTGGATACAGAATCATATGACATTGTGTTAATTCATGCGTAATTTTAACAGAAAAGGTTGATCATTTCTAAGAAGACGAATCTATCTACTTTGTAACGTAATTGATCTTTCACCAAAGTTATATCGTGTTTTTATATATAGAAATATTAAACTTACGATCAGTACGAGAAAATTGGTGCGAAATTAGAGTCAAATTAATCTAGCTTTTTAGAAGTTCCTATCGCAAGAAAATCCTCGTGCTTTAGAGACTTCAACCGCGGTTTACACTTTTATAACTGGCTGGATCTAAAACGTTGGTATTTTATCACCTTGAGGAATTTTAATGGAACATATTATTTCATTTTTGGACAATCCACTTTTTATTACCGGCTGGATATACATAATTCCTTAAAGAAACAAAAGTTTCAGATAGATAGTAGAAAGTGAAATTCAAGAAAGCATGCTATTAGGACACCTATTATTACTTCGTTAGAAAATTCCGAATATTAGCTATTACTCTGTACGAAGATTCTGATACAATAAGTAATTGAAGTTACAGAAACGCAAGGAAGAAAAAGAATAACTGGAAGATGATAATTGTAGGAAATAAAAACCGAATTTATTACAGTAATTTATATTTCCTTTTGGCATGATACATCTTAACAAACTGCCACTCACACGAATCACACTTCACTACATGTTTCCGCAAACTGGATATAAACGAAGACACGAGAGTTAATTCTATGAGCAAGCCCAGAAATGAGGTTTCGTTGCACGAGATTAAAAATCTCCTTTATAACGACCAACCAAGAAAATCATGTTCCTTCTGGCAAAAGGAGAAAATATTATATTCTCGCGTAAGACGGGGGCTTACAAAGAGCATCAAAACCGTTTCTCAACTTCTGACAGGATTTCGGGTTGCAACACGCGACTTTCACACTAGGAACATGTTGCTAGGTCGCGAATAAACGTAATTAAGATTGTGCCAACGACGAATAGCGTTAGACGCCCCGACAGAGTTGAAAGTGTTGAATCTGTATGACCAACGAACACACACTGACGGCTACGTACGAGAGAAAAAGAGAAAGAGAAAGAGAAGAGGAGAGAAAAAGTGGATGATGGTTAAGTGCGTGATCTACCGTAATGAAATTTCTTCCGACTCTCTTTTCTCGTTTCGCTTGGCACAAGGACTTCCTCGAATGCACTTGTAAAATTGTAAAGCTTGTTAACCCGCTGCCCTTACCCTCCGTGTTCGACGCTGTACTCGTTGTACTTTATTGCATCGCGAACATGACCACGGCTGAACTTAATTCTGGGCTACATTTATTTACAGGAACACGAAGAAAACGGTGGTCTGATGTACCCATGGCAATAAATTTTAATTCCGGTCGCTGCTTCGCGCCGGAACTATGCGGAATATTTCTTAAGATCGGTCGAGCATTGAGCAAGCACGTTCAGAAGCAGGAAGAGAGAAGATATTGGCTGAGTTATTTGTTTCGATGAATCATAGTAACGAAAATCATTGGACACTTTGCTATGATCAAGCTGCAAACATGATTTTGTTACGTATTCCCCTCTCGTAAGCCAAACGGATTTTTATTCGTATCTCAATTTCATTACAAGAGTACATAGACGATACTAAATTTTCAAGGAACAAATAACCTACTTCCATAAGTTTATTCGTCACAAGATAACACAGGTAATGGTAAACTCTACAAGGAATTTAAAAAATGTTTTTGCAACAACTTTTCGATATTCTTTAATTCACTGACTTGATCGATACGACTTTTCGTCCAAATAATAACTTCGATTGTTTGAACAAAAATTCGTATGTACCTATAATATAAACATAACCAAAGACAATGAACGAGACGACGAATAAACCTCTCCTACACAAATTCTTCCAATTACCCTAATGCCCAGCCGAATAGAATTCTACGAACGCCCAATTCCGTTTGCCCAACAAAATAACGCAATCAAACATCCATCTCGTAAAATCGAGACTTGTCGAGTCTCGAAAAGGGCCGTTCGACAAACCTATCTATTTAAACCCCATGAAGTACACGGTGCAATGTTGCCATGTAGCCTTCTCCTTGGCCGGACGTTTCATATTCGATCCAAAGGACCCACGAGAGAAGCTACAGGCCAAACGTCTCGTCGCTAGTTAACTGGCGAATAGCATGACATCGGTGAGCACGTAAACGCAAAAAAGTGCAAATTGAATGGCGCCATGGCAAAAAGCACGGTGGAAACGGAGGCGGAGGGACATTGCTCTGCCATGTTGTCGGCAAGATTTCCGGTCGAAGGGTTCCAGTAACGATGATCCTGCTATTCCCGGCGAGCTTCGCAAGACCCCGTTACTCGCCACCGCCATTGCCAACCCCCGACGTGCCGCCCGTTTTCAAACGCTTCTCTCATTCGTCGCTCCTCTCCTCTTCCCTTTCCGCCTTTTCACAACCTTCGCTGTTTCGCTACCCTCTACTTTCTCTCTACCTTCGTTCCATTTCCGGCCGCTCTCCGTTTCGAAACGTCAGCCGCGATACGTGCACAATGAAGACAGAAACTAGGATCGCTTAATAGGATTTCTGGCCTTCTTCGCGGCGATCATTGGCGATCTTCTTTCTTTCATTCTTAACGTGTTCGCCACAACGAGAATTTCGTTCGTCTTATCTGCGGAGCCAGCGAAGTGGTTTTCCTTGTTTCACTGTAGTGTTTCGCGTTATTAGATACGGATGTGTATAACGTATCGTTCGTTAAAGAATGGACTTGCTTGAGCATTCCATGACGCTGCTGGCGAAAGCTTCACTGCTGAATTATTCACGCTTTTCCAGTCTCGCGTATTGTCCTTGCAATTAGTTTCAACACCGCGTGCAACTGAAAATTGCTCTCGATGTTACGATCGAAGTGATGTTTCGGTGAAGATATAGAAGATGCAGAAGAGAAATAATCATGTACTATGGTGAATTTATGGTTGTTGTATAAATTCGTAACAGTACGCAGATCAAGAAAAAAAGAAATTATGGAAGGTCACGCGAGATTCATTGATACTTTTCAAGGTATTTTTTCCTAGAACGACTATGCGGAGCATATTGAGTTTGGTATTTTAACGTCGTTATTCTTACTATTGAGGGGTCATTAAAAAGTTCATAATTAATTGACTATCGAGAAGCGCGTGATCGTTAATTGTTCTCGGTGTTCTTGAGAGGCACGTGATCGTGCCAGGTCAATCTAACGATACCATGTCTTGTATAGAGAGAATTTTTCTATTGATAATGAAGTAGCGAATTGAACGAGTACTTTCGTAATTCTAACGTCTTCAAACAGCCTGAACAGTAACGTTAATTACATTTCATAGAATTCGAATCATTCTAATAATAATAAGCAATATAACAATTGAAACATTCTATTCTGAAATATTAATACTGTACTCTATAGAAGCAGCAGCCGGAAGATATATAAATTATAAATTTCCGGTGAAGTATAATAAGCGTTCTAAATTTGAGTAACTTAATCTAAATCCTTTAAACCATCTACGATTTAACGATACCAATGGAGGACTACATATGGACATATGTTAAAATACTTCCACCGATCATCCATGACCCTTATAACTTAACTTGTAAGGTAAATATCAGTATGAAAACTCTCATAACACATAAATTTTCTGAACCTTCTATGGGATAAAGAGAAGTAGATCGTTTCGCCAAAACTCGCCATCTTTATGTTGTTTAAGAGGCCAACGGTAGCAACAGCGTGGTTGGTGGTTTGCGGCAGCTATTTCGAAAATGTCAACATAAATCGAAGAAGGAAGAATGAAACGGGATTTCGCCCGCACCGACTATATACATAATATTCCCAAACGTTCCGGAGATTTACACGGTGGATAAAATTTATTCATTATGCATCGCGGAGGTGAAGCTCACTGAAAACACCTTTTTTTCCTGAAGTTACGTTAGGAGCTTTGGTAGAATTGCGGGAAATTGCCAGAGCATATTTCATAGATGATATCGTTGAATTACAAATCAATTCACGGTTTTGAAAAAATCTGAACACTCTGGATTTGAACGAAATTTGTTAGACGAAGCTTGATAATGCACTTGCATTGGAAAGAAATATTGTTTCTTCGAAGTTTCAATTCGATGTTAACAATTAAATTTTTCCCTGCCATTGGTTATCAATTAGACGAACTAAAGTAGAAGAAATTTCCTATAAATTTTGGGTACTAAATGTTTGAAATAATATTATAAAATATGAGAAATTGATTATTGGCTGAATAGTCAGAATATTTATGTGATTTTCTTATACAACACAAGTTTAAAAGTGGGAAAAATGAATAATGAATTTAGTATTTGAGGTATTATAGGATGATGCAGTAACGTATAATAATTTTATTTTACGATAAAAGTTTTATATATACATTAAACTCGATTTAAGTTAATCGCCTATCTACATATGTGTTTGGAATTACCAAGTGAAGTATTACCCTCGTCAGAAGCTAACAATACACTGGCAAATAAATCTCGTTCCACTTGTAAACAATCGTATGCTAAAATATGTATATTTATATTTACACATAAAATATTTGTGAGTGGCCGTGTCATGTAATAAACAGGCAAGTAAATTTGGGATGAAAGGATTAAAATAATAAAATAAAATAGCAAATGACAAGTATTAGAATACACAAAGGATAAACACGAGAACTTGAAATCTCCTCTTTAATAAAATATCGTATTAAAATACGTTAAAGTCGATGTAACGTAAGGAAAATGCTTGGCCGTGTTCATTTGAATAAAAACGAGATAAAAAGCATTGCAGCTACGCTGATATATATTTTAACAAGCACGCGGACATAAATTCTGTATCGCAATAGGCGCCTGCGAAGATCTGACACAATTCATCGCACACACTCTTAGCGTGTTGCATGTTTCATTTGCAAATGAACATTGTATCGAGCCTGAAGCAAGGAAACGAAACGCCTCTGAATATTGTGCGCTTGTAATTATCCGTGATATATTTTGCCAGTCGCTTGTTATCTGTCCGTCTAACAACGCAACTCGTGTTTCGTTTTCTGCTGGTAGGCGATGTTCCCACAAACAGGAAAAGTATTTCATGAAAAATGTTTCTGGAAATTAGTTTTCTGAAACGTCTGGTTGCTTTGTTCTTTTTCCTTCGCGTTGTTTAGCTGGTTTTTTGAAACTATTATATTCAAATTCTCAACGAAATTATTTGTCTTGCAAGAGACAACAGAATTGTAGAATTGACCCTTTAAATAATTTCAAGAATTTGTTACTCGGTGAGTTCTAGCCTTGGATAAAACTGATTCCATGTTCGAACGTTTTCGTTATTCGCTGCTATTTGCTAAAAATTCTAATATTTATATTATGAATCTTTGCGTACACATAATATATAAATATAAGGATCAGCAGTTTGCTATTTATGAATTAACAATCTTTGTCAAGATGATGGAGTTGAAGTTCAGTTGTTTTAAATTTCAACGTACTTATCGGTTCTTTTTTATAGGTTTCAAGATACGCGCCTCATATCGTGCGTACACTGTGTATCTGCCATCTGCGTTTTTTAAAGAATTGTAGTCGTAAAATGCATGTTTCCCCTGCCGTAAAAAATGTTCATTTACAAAACATGGTGAAACATGGTGAATATATTCACCCATTTTTTAAATAAAATAAATAAATTCTCTGCAACATTACACGTTACTTGTGTTGTTTTGATGTTATAAAAAGCAAAGAGATACGCCCAAAGATATAGAACGTTGATTCTAAAACGAGCTAAATATTGAGAAAAATTATAGTAAAAGCATCAAAACTTCAATATTGTACGATTTTCTTGTACAACTAAAATGTTGAAGGAAATCATTGATAACATAAATACACTAGAGTATTAGTGCATTTTAAATGTAGTTTCAAGACATACATTTTATTTAAACAATCTTTTAGTGCATAAACTATTTGAGAAGAAACTGTAACAGGGCCATTCTAAGAATTTTTAAATTCTGCAACTGATAATTTGCATAAATCTGGGATAACGAAACTAGTTATTCATAAACCCATTAAGAATCAAACAATGATCTGTCACGATGTTACAGATATTTTGATTTCATTAAATTTCTAAAAATTGTAGAATCGAGGTAAAGGAAATACTACAAAAATATTAAGCAAATCCTTGGGATGCTCTCTCGTAGTCGCAATATTAAAAATAGGATTTCCATGATATAAATTGACGGAGAAAAATTACAGATGAAACGTTGTGTCAACACAATGTCAGCATTCCCTTAATGGATTGGCAAAGAGCCATTGAATTACGTGGAAATCACTTTGATTAAAATTGTATTTAAGAAAAAACAATATTTTATATGTATCAAGCTAACACGATTAATTACATTGGAGCGTTGCTTGATATTATCAATCACTAGACATAAATTCTGTGAAACGTTGAATTTATTAACAATGTTTAAAGTTTGAAGCAATCGAGACTCATACGTGGACGATTCGCCAGTACTTGCTAGTACCTTGAATGGCGTTTCAAAGTTTCAAACGTTTGAGTTGGAGATTAATTTGCACAACTGAACACTGATCAACACCGAAAAACGTAGTAAATATTTGCCTCGTGCTCTGTTGAATATCCGGCTTCCTACGTCAAGAGTAACCAACTATATTCATGAATCATAGACGTACTCTCAACATCCTCTCCCTCAACGCTCAAAAGTGCGTCCCGTAAAATGTAAGATTCGAGGCACTTGCACCACCGACATGTCGGCTCTATATAAAATCCACGTACCATATAGCTAGAATAACGTTTCTTTACGATATTTTTGATGTTCCTTATTGACTATACTTTGATAAACGTAAGGAAACACGTGTTTCCACGATATAGATACGCTGCCGCCGCTTTATGGTGTTTACACTGATTTCCATCGACGACAGATCCATGGTAAATATTATTAAAACGAACTTGCGGAAGAACCTGGGAGAAGAGTGGTGTACATATGTTCACGAGCTGCGTAAACGTTATCTGATATAACATAATAAACTATCGTTGCCACTTCCAATGCTTTGCAAGGGAATTGATAAAGTTTCAAAACTGTAATTTGGAAACTTACACGGTGGTCTAATGGTAACTGGTAGTATAATTGGATACAGGGTGAATTCACTGAGTACAGGCTGAGAAAATAAGTCGAAGATATGGAACAAAATGTTCTCATACGACGCTTTGTTTCTGAGGAAATCAAGTTTGAAAATTTATCGAGTATACTTAAACTTGGTCAAATATCGACTAAGTACGAGTAAACAACTAGCAGGGGATTATTATACACACGAAAGTAGGTAAAAAAATGTGAAATAAGATGTTTCCGTTTAATCCCTCGTTTTCAAGCAAATCAAGTTCGAATATGTTTAGGTAAGAATTGGACTGATACAGGCGCGTGATACATTTTCAAATTTATATTTCTCGAGAACAAAGTATCTTGTGAAAAAGTTTCATTCTACATTTTTTATTTCTTTTCATGTGTAGCGTAACTTCTGTCCATTATTTACTCTTCTTCGTGACTCTTCCTATGAGAAAATATTATTCAAGTACACAATTGTTCTGCCAGTTACGGACCACTCAGTATATGACGCACGTTTATCACAGGAGATAAGAAGATAGAAGAAAGATAATGAAGGATAACTTCAAGGAATTTAGAAATTTTTGAATGATTCATCTCATGGATGTATGTATAATAACTTGCTAGTTATGTATATGGTGTACGTTTATCACAAGAATGTATGAAATATAGCCTTGGAAGATATACACATTTTTTCATGATTTATTTTATGGATGATATATGTACATATATTTTTTAAAGATTTGACAGACTTTCAAAACTATGTTTCTAGACGCAATAAATCGCGTAGAATTACGTGATTTATATTTACCATAAGAATATATGAAACATTTGCGAATGAAAAAATAATGCTATTAATCTAATCTGTAATAAGTAATTTAAATAAATGCTCAAATAATAGGAATTTGTTTTACGGATGTTTTATAAATACATTAACATTGGCGTTGCCGTTTTCTTAATCATTATAATTCCCATTTTATACTTCTGTCTTGCACAAATTGTTTGTTGTTTACAAGAACCCAACTTGTAATGCTTTAAATGATGCACTCAGCATTAACCATCGAGGGAATTAAATAAATCCAATGCACTTTTGTGTACCATGTATATTACGAATGTTTGTAATGCTTTCAAATGAAACATAGAATGGATGAATGTCTATTTTATTCGGCCAAAGAATCTAGGGAATTTAATCTTCTTTTTATCTTTAATACATCTTATTTCATTCAATGGTTTTTTACTCAACAAAATTATCCCTTTAGAAAATGTACGGGTCATTCCTTTTTCCCTTTTTTTCTTTTTATTAAAGAATTACAAAATTAGGAGATTATGCCTATGAATCATAACAGACAGTTCAATCAAGAAGAACATGATTTTGCATAACAAAACAAGCGTAGAATATTGAACAGAATTTTCTGATGCAGAATTTCATATTCGAGAAAATCGATTTAATAATTCAGCGGCTATGTATGCACGTGGCAAACAAAGAAGCGGTACAATCGTGTTATCGATATCGCTCAAATTACCTGTATACTCTGTACAATAATATATAGCACTGCAATAGAGTATACGATCTGAAATTATGCTAGAAAATCGTACCCAAAATTTACTCTCACATACATTCTCTGTGTATCGTTTTATTTAATGATGTTATACAAATAAGCCGTTTATTAACTTAACTGCGTTTAACTTTATCGCTCCGGACTTAATTAATTTTTAGTCATTATTAGCTATGTCAATTATTTATACTTCAATTTTATATATTGGAATTAAATATAACTTTTAAATATATATGTACACCTAAACGTGACGCTAATATGATATTAGATAGAATAATAAATTTTGACGGAAAATAATTTTCCAAAAAAAAAAAAAAAATATGAATTATAACCAAGCTTCGATAATACTTACAATTAGCAATAGCTGGTAACAAATAATTTTCTTATAAGTAAGCCGCTTTACACAGTTGTATACGGATATAACAAAGTTTACACAATGCACAAAATCCGAGATAAATCAATGGCTCGGATATTATGTCGTCTGCCTATAAATCCCCAGCTTCATGAATCTCACTATAAACTAAAATTCCTATGGTACAGTAGAACAACGAATGTTCAAACTAGAGAAAGGGACAAGCGTACACGCATATGACTTGGTCCGATAAATTTCTAATATTATGCCTGTTCCATTATTCAGATACAATTGTTGCCACACCTGAAGCATGAAAATTCGTGATTCTATATATTCTTGTAATAATATCAACATAATAATAATATAACATTCGGAATTGTACAATATACAGAACTTAAACAATTCTCATCTCACTTAAAATATATTCATCTAACAGAGAAATTTGGAGAGATTTATAAAACCATAGGTTTAATACGATCAGACTAAGTGACAGAATTATCTGAAATATCCAAAAATTATAAAATTACAAAATGTCAGAGTTCTGCGAAATTATACAATTCTGAAGTTCTTGAAAATTATAGGATTCCAATGTACCCCAAAGTTATAAAATTCCAATTTTCTCAAAAATCATCAAATTCCACACTTCTGCAAAATTATAAAATGATTATACGTACTTGCAGAGACGGTGATTCTTTTAACTATCCAATCTGTTACGGGGCAATCGAGGGTACTTTAAATACCAGTTACGTACAAAATGCAGAAAGTACACTCGATAGCTTTGATAGCTTAATAACACGTAGACTCTACGATATTTCAGATACTACGTGTTTCAATATTTCAGACACTACATAAATCGAGCGATAGACACATATTCTTTTGCTGTCAACCGAGCGTTAACAACCCTTCTATAAGATAATTACAGAATATATGATTTTCAAACTTGTTACACAAATAGACAGCACGATGGCATGTAAATTGTCAGGCGTAGAAAAAGGAAAGTACAATGTTTCTTCCAATTTCTATATGTTCTGGTTAACGAGAAGGAAAGGAACTCGCACACTCCACGTGCCGCAAATGTACCATTTTCCCACAATAAATTCAACGACACCCTTAGAACCAAAAGAAAAGACAAAATCAATAAGCCAAATAAACGACGTAATAATAAAATATATATGAAATTACCAGTAAAAGCCTACATTCCGTTACGAAAAACATTAAGCTGGACCATTGAAAGCATCGTTTACCCGGAACCCACTCAGCTAATACATCTTGCCAATGTCGTTTTTCGAAAGAGTATAACCCTATAACGATCGACCTACTTTTGTCCAGAATCACTTGGCAACCGTCTAGCTTAGCAGGAAGGAACATCCAACCCGGGAACACGGATGAGGGCGTCTTCTGGATGATTTTCGACAGGGATACTCTCCCAACATAGCAAACCTTCTCTTCACGTGTGTGTCTCTACCTGACTCCAAACCACACCTGATTTCTGCGGTCACGATCCTTCTCGAATTTCCTTTTATTCGTTTCTGGTTCGGGTTTTTCGATCGTTATTCGACTCCTGGCCCCTTTCGGCAATCCTTTTTCAACGAGTAAAAAAGAGCCGACAGCCGTAAACAAAACTACGGCTACTGGGTAACTCTCCAGCTTTCGACTGGTTCAGACTCGAATATCGAACGTTAGACTTTTCGGACGATCGACACGTCGTGTCTCAATGGTCTCGTAAAAGTGGGTTATACGTAAAACAGGGACCAACGAACGTTAGACTAGTCAAACTAGTTCGGACTAGCCGTGGTATAATGCTCATCGATTCGCTGCACACGACCCACATCCAACTGACGGGAATTTTTCGCGGTTACCTCACCTTCGTACGAGCATCACACGAAGGCTTTATAGGCGCTTTGTATTCGATGGCCAGAGTTATGTTTCTTGACCGTCAGGGATAAAGCGGGCTTCGAATCCATCGATTATGGAACGAGCTATGCGCATGGTACATGCGACCGACTTTGTAACTCATACATAGTTTGGTTACGTAAGGAAATAATTTATGGTAAGGAAATTATACGAAGCAACGTGGTATAAAATAGGATTAAACAAATTTGCTTGTTCTGTTTCCTCTCATTTTAGTCTTTGGCCGGTTTGATTCAACAATTCTTGACGCTTTTATGATTATTCCTAAATTTCTTCATTTAAACCATTGAGAGGACACTTTGGAGAACGCGTTAAAGGAAGTAGGAATTAAATAACACGATTAACGTAAAACCGCGAAATTAAGATTTCCGTTGATTTAAATTCAAGAAATGTAAATTTCCAATTACTTAGATTCCAGAAATAAATTATCTTAAATTTCAGATTCATAGAAATAGGGTTTAGCATTTTCAAAAATGAATAGAATTAAAGATGAGTTTCCGATAGAAATGGGAAAGCAATACCTGTTCCGTTATTTGTTAAATGCTATCAACTTTCAACGTTTACCAGGTTTTTAAAACCTGCAGGCAAAGTGTACGGTGAAAACTAAAACTAAGGCCGAGATAAATTATTCGAGCACTCGTGACTGTTTCAAAGATAAATGTTCTAAAATCGGATCAAAAGCGTAGAATAAATCTTTTTCACCCGAGACTTGCTTCTATTCATTGCGTATACGTGCAAGTGCATGCCGGGGTCTATCTGTTTCTCGCATTTCTTATTTTTCATGGCAATAAATAACGATTAACGTAAAATTTCTGGTTATTAGTTCAATTATGTTTCTTAAGGACGGGGCAATAGATATAAATGGCTTTAGTCTGGTCTGGTCCAATCGGAGTACCGTGTTTCATATAATCTCGCCAATTTCCGCTGTGCATTCTTGATTAGCGCAATATCTTGTACTTTTGAACGAGAACAAAGCCAAAACCCATTCTCGATGATGATTCGGAAACAGGGCAAATTATCGCGCTCCGGTTATATTACACAGGTTCGGTTGGCAAACCTATCAAACTTATTAACGGCGTTTTAATGAAGTGTTACCAGTGGAAGAGGAGTAGTTTACATAAACTATAACGCTTTGAAGTTGGGCGTCAGAGCACAGAAAGGCGAAACTAAGGAGGAATTAAAGTCTGAAATGTATAAAGCTTGTTATTTATTAGAATTAAACGCAAACAATTAACTAGAAATAATTGTGACGTCGTATAGAGATAATCGATATCTTTTTTAGAGTTAAGCTAGTGGAAACATTTTCGTGTTCAAGGGACATTCGAATGATTCTTAAAATAATTCTATATATTTATAATTTATTTTTTTATTTATTTTTCTATATAATTTCTATATATTTTTAATTTTCTAATAATCCGCTCATTTTTTACAAGTTAAGATAATTAATAATAATTAAGATAATAAATGCAAATCACATAAAATTGATCGAATCAAGAAAATCTCAACTCAACAGATATACACAGTACACATATCGCAGCTATAATATGTATTTGTGTATCTAATAGCTTTCTTTCTCTTTTATTTCTCTATTGTCCCTCTTCTCTTGCATTACTATGGAATTAACAAATAAATTAATCCATTTGTGTTGAGAGTCAATAATTGTAAGCTTTCCATAAACGAAGTTAAATATTTAAGTAAATTAACCGCTATAGAAACAGTGGTAATAATAATTTAACCAGATAACACAGGTCAGGGCGTGAAACTTTGGCTTCGTTGTTTGGTTTCTCTACCCGACGATCGATTTGTGAGATTTACTCGCAAAGCATAGAATCTCGACAAGTTGTCCCTAAGTAAAGGTATATATTCAAACCCTTAAAAGCGCCGTTGACTTCTTGAATACGCTTCCAAAAACACGTAACAAAGAAAATCATCGATCATTCTAATCGTTCTTAATATACGTGATCTTTCACTTCAATTACATATTAAATTTTCCTTAAAACACTAAAATACCCCCTGTTGGATAAAATGAGTGCAAAATTAGACCATAAACATACAAAGAAGATATCACATCAAAAGAAAATAGACGTAAAACACATATAAAAAGAAGAATGGAAATTAAGATCTCTTGAAACACAAATTATTACATAGAATATTATAACATGACCAAAGAAAATTTATTCTAACAATAAATATTGATATAGTTCGCTTTATTCAGAGCTATGTTTCTCTTAAAAATCGCAGCTTTCGGTATTCAAGCTTTTGTCACTCGTAACATAATCAATCACTTACAAGCATTGCATCAATGCTAAAATTCCGGGATACCAAATTGGAAATAAAAGCGAGAGATAGTTGGCGATTAAAATAAGCGAAAAATCGTGCCGGTTGAATTACTGACGAAGATGCATCGCGTTCATCCTAACAATCTCATTTCCTTCGAGTGATTAAAGCCGACCTATTTCAAGAGTAGAAACGATAAAAACGTTTATTCGAAACGAAAAGCCGTGGCCCGTAAACAGATGGTAAATAGGGTCGATTCACAATTTACTCGAAAGCATTTAAGAGGATAAAAGGGTATGACCACGATTGGAAGCGGAATTGAAGGTGTGCTTAACGTTCCGTTAATTTTATTGATAACGTTACGTAATCGACCATTGTTAAATAAAATGACGAAAGGTACGTTAATAATCCTCATAAAGCTTTTGATAAGGGGCTGAAAATAATCGTATTACGTTTACAATAATTGGAAACGAGCGATGCGACGCCAGCGTGCTTGCTGCACAGGAAATAATATTTTATTACAATGAAAGAACACGTTGGCTGAACTTTTGACGCGTACCATGAAGTATTAATTGGCAAATAAATTACACGGATCGTTGCAATGCGAATCTCCGACCATTGTACACTGGTTTTATTCTCTCGGTAAAAGAAAATGAATTTTACTGAAGTGAAACATTAAAAGACTCGCAATTTGTTGTGCTTTGCATATATTAACGAGAGAAATTATAGGGTCACGTAAAAAATTATGTCATATTTCATTAAGATGATCTGCATTCTAACATGGTAAATATACACGCGAAATATTAAACAGCACATATGAGATATTATTAAATTTGAGATTTAAAAATATATATTTATTATTATTATTATATTATTATTATCCAGATCGAGAAAGAAATATATATATATTTTATTAATCTCGAATTTAATAATAACTCAAGTGTTCTGTTTAATATTATATAATATATATTATATATATATATTAAACTGTATGTTCGACTGCAGTGGGCTTTTTAGTTCAAGTTTTGCTCTGCTATTTACCTTTCTATGGATAGAATAATGCTTACAAAACGAGAGGAAGAAGAATGAAAAAATATATTACAGATAAATATTCCCTGTTCGTAATCTAGTACAAATACATCATCATCCCGATCAAATAAAGAAAACACAGTCAAATTATCAAGTCAATTATCTATCGAATTTTAACGATATCCCAACGAGTTATCAATGTTTAAGATAATTTAACGAGTTATTGACAATCCATAAACACAAAGAATACCTGATTCACACGAACAAATGTTAAATTATCATCGACCTATTATCGAAGCTTACCATCATCCTGTGTGATTTTCCATCACGAGAAAAATCACCAACGTGACAAAAATTAAAATCCTGAAAAGCCAGGCTATACAAAAGGAGAATCGAAAAGGAAGAGCTTGCGCACGCTGATTGAGAGATTGAGAGAAAGCTCTTAGTCTCTGGACGATCGAATGGAAGCTTCGCGTTGAACTGACATGGCACCTTAGGAAAAGCTGGCAAGAGCTAAAATAAGCGGCGACGTAAAAAAGCTGCACAAGAGCGCGCAAGAACGTGGAAGAGAAGAGGAAACTTGGAATATCATACGACTAAAAATGATACGCACGAAAAGAAAAATCTGCCTTCACAGGTTACATAGTCGACCGTAATGGAGTATGCAGTCGCGAAAGAGTGCTTTTGTCGTGAACACGTAATGAATGCGGTAGCTGCGATAAGATCTTGGCGATTCCACCAAGAGAAACACGTTTGTGCCAGTGGAACGAGGTTTTGGCGCTTGCCAAATGTCTGGTATCAATTTCGAGGAAAGTTTGCGGAGATTTGTCGAGCAATCAAAAGTAGAGGGGTGGGCTGTTTCTTCTCCTTCCGAGTTTGAGGGATAAAACTACCCTCTCGAGTTTGATCCCTTTGATGCGATCTTGGAAACTGTTAGCTACACTCGGGAAGGTTTTAATGGGATACGAAGGTGTTAGAAGTGAAACAATTCCATCTTTCGACCCTTTCGTGTCTTTTCTTCTCGAGATATTAATCATAGAAAATTTCGAAAAATTGTACAATATCTTATAATTACGTGAGAAACTCCAAACTTCTTCGGGTTAAGATTATTACAATTTTTTAAATTCTACTTCTGCTTTGCTTTCAGCTAAGATCTCTTTAAAGTTCTCAATAGGATTTGGAACATCTATTATTGAAAAATTAATGTTAAAATTGAATTGCAGAATTTCAGAAAATTCGCTAGCTTACCAAATATTATTCTGGTTTAAATAGCCACTCATTCGAATAAACGAAAAAAGAAATAAAAATAAAAATAGTACTGTACCTCATATTATCACTTTAGTTGCTCGACAAAGAGAATATTACAATTAAATAACATAAAAAAGAACACAAAAAGGTAAATTCTTCGGCCATATAATAATCTTACTAAAAGTCTTTGATGTATAAAGAGCGAAGAACATTTTTACAGTACTGGTACTATAAAATATTCAAACTGAATGTCTCTTCGTTGTGTCTAACAATTAAATTTACTACCTTTTCACGAAAATACTGTACGACTGTAAATTAGGAATGAAAGAGTTGCGTCTGTTCTGGAAGAATTAAATGCTAAACATCAAAATGATATAAAATAAACAAGAATTTTAACAAATAACTTTCATCATTTTTTTTACATTCCAATTTATTATAGTTACACCAGTTTGTTTTTATATTTATAGCATATATATATGCACGCATCTATAGTTGATTAATAGTAAAGAATCGTTAATTTACAATATCGACTGCTGCGTATTATCCTTTTTCACATGGGAAATCGTCGATTTTATATGCGTAACGTATGAGCGTATTATTAATTATCGATTCGTATGCAGTATCGGTATTAAAATAAGAATAACAGCAATTGATTGTAAATAATTGAGAGTACACGTAGCTTCCTCACGAACGTAAAAATATCGATAGCTTCGAAAATAATTACAAGAATGGTTCTTCTTCGATTTCTCATTTCCATTGATGCATCAAATATTCTTCTTTCCGAAAAACTATAAAACATTCGTCTAAAAAAACTTTTGCGTCCGGCTGGGTTCTCAAAGTAGCATCAGAGACACGAAACTTCCGAGGATAGTTTTATCCTTTAAACTTGAGTTAGTGCGAGTAAAAAAAAAATACGTGTCTCTCTCGCTTCTGGCTGGCTTATAAATTTTAAAAGTTTCACGAAGAATCGGTAGTAGACATTTTGGACGCCTGAATGCAAAATAATTTAGTAAGTTCCCAATTTCTTTATCATACAGTAACGTCTGTCTTAATCGACCAATAACTTCCAACAACTCGAGAAAAGGAAAATTGCAAATGAAACAATCTTAATTTCATTGTTATTTATTGAACCTTTCGTTGGTCAATATATGTATTCGTTAACAATATGTAGACAAACTGGATATTGCCTCCTAATTGTAATCTAATTTTTTTACTGTTCGAGATATTAAAAAAATCTATAATCTACAAATCGCGTGGGATCGTGTAGGTTTTTATACATGTTTGGGTAATTTAAATGTACAAAAATAAGACTAGGTTTTATTGTATGCAAAAATGATGGATCACCATGAGAAAGGTGTCATTCATTAGAGTATCGATCGAGAAATGTAACGACATTAGTGATTCTGTGCGGAAACCGCAAGAATTTTGAAAACAAATTTTAATCAGCTTGTCGAAAGACTACTTTACTTTCTCTCTGACTTCGATGATCTTGGAATATGCTGTGAAGCTCAACATTTTGAACAACTTCCTCTTATACGCATAACCGGTGGTCGGCCTTAGTTTTTTACAGGCACAAATCTCTGTGAGATGGCCAGCCAGCATTGCATTGTCGCAGTCGCAATACAGCCAAGTTCGTTGCCTGTTGAGAAGGAATTTTTTACGATACTTTAAAGTGTTTATCATGAACATTTCCCGTGCCATGTGGTCCCTAAGGTTCCAAAGCTGCTGTTTCTTTATTTCTCGAGCTCCGTCCAAACATTAGAATTTCTTCTTTCCTACGTGTCTTTATCTTTTATCAAATAATTGCGATTTAACGAATTTACTCAATTATTCTTTAAAGTAATTAAGCAGATACTGAACAACTAAGGTCGACCGTAAGTTGTATGTACAGGGAAAAGTTGTTCGAAATGCGTTGAGCTTTTACAAGATACTTCGACATCATTGAAATCGGACAGAAAGTGGAACTTTCATAAGTTTACCGAAATTTCTTTTTACCTATTCATCACTTTGCGTATAATGAAATCTAGCCAAAAATAGCAATACGCTAAACTGAAATAATATGCAAAATGTTATTGAAAAACTTGTAAAATATTCCAATAAAGTTCCCGTAATATTTCTCTACTTGTGTCAGAAGTTTGCATAAAAATCCGAAGTACACTTATCAATATCTCTACTGCATCGTATAACCATTCGTTAAAAATCCATAATTCGAAGATTTTCCCAATAAAAGTGAATGTTCGAAGGGAAAAGAGTTTTGAGGGTAAAATTTCTATTAATCGTCAATGACTTAATTTGCATGGCGGAGGATTAATTAATAATAAAGGACAGTAATTTATGTGCTCATCCATATCGCGTAAACAGTTTCGGCTTCAATTGTTCTCAGAGCAGTAACCGTTATAGCAAACTCTCAAATAGCCAGTTTTGTTACATCAGAAACTTGATGAAGATTAATCGTCAATTAAGATAACAAAACCATGGGAATAAGCTTGATTCAATCGTGAAATGTGGTGAATGGTACAAAAGGCGTGTCTTTACCATCTGTTGAAAAAAAAACCGATCTTAAACGGTTTTTACGAGTTCTGAAACGTCTGGGACCTATCAGACGCGTGATAGACAGAAGACTACCAGATTATCTCGAGTGGTTCTTCAGATTAAGATCCTAAGGACCTCGTCGGTCATAAATTAACGGATTTCTCAAGAACCAAATGTTCTTTTTTCCTGTTTCCTGGCTGTTCCTTCGCATTAATGCACACCCGCGTCTCAGAAAAATTAAGAAGACCGATGTAAGATTCTTTTCGATATGCAGCTAACCGATAAGATATTTTAAAATGAGAGACGATACTGTTACATATCGATTATACCGAAAATTCTGTTTAAAATGTCTTTCTACATTTCAGATGTACCATTTCGAGCTTAAGGGGAGTAGATCATCTAACGTTGTAGTAAATTGTAATATTTCCAACAAAATTAATCTTTTACGTTGAAATTTCTAGTTCAAGATTTTCTGCTCTTTGCAAACGTACGTATATTACGTAAAATGATTACTTCAGTTACGTTATTAGACACGATTATTTTTCGAAACAGTACACGCGTGTGCTGGTACATTGTACAATTAAAAACAAAGGTAATTTCATCGTGTGAATTAAAGTCAAATTATCAAAAGGCTGTTGGGAATTTGATTGCTATAAATTTCCCGTGTTTTATCTCGTTACGCAAATACGACTCGAATAAGAAAATATTCGATTACAATGGCTATTGAATTATTAAATCCAGGTGAAAACAACGGCACGTTTCATCAATTGAGAACAACAGAATTCGCCGGTTTAATCTCACTGAAATAACTAGCAATCTCGAAACTACAATCACCCTCTTAGCTACCTAGTGGAAACACAATGTTATTTCATTTGTACGCCAGTTTGCGCCAAAATCTCGCGGAATTACCTCACAGAATAGAGCGGACCGTCAGGTACAAGACTGGAAAAATTGGAGCACTTAGTAAAAAGTAAAGTGCTACAGCTGTTACGAGACAGAAGAAAACTCGCCATGGATATGGTGAATTTTGCAATGACAAGAATAAAGTAAATTATATGTAATGTTAAATTATAACGTTTCACGTTGTTACAATATCTTGTTTATTACTAACTGTTATTATTGTTTTATGTTATGCAGAGTGTTAAAAAAAATCTGACTCTTTTCCAAGAGCTTACAAAGTTTCCTGATTCCTCAAGTGCGAATAAATTACTTAATTGTAATACATTTGGTTTTGATTCATATTTTACGTCTATACATCATGAGTGGTAGCATATGTTTTGTAAAGTATAAAATACAAATTAAAATTAAATACACAACTTCAAATGTGGCATGAATTATTTCAGTCAGCCATGAGTAACAATTCCAGTTGTGAATTATATGAATTCAAACTAAATTGGGATAACTAAATGATAATTAAGTATAGTAGTAAATAGAATACAACACGTATTTGCAGCTTTAATATTCTATCGTGTTACACATATATACAAGCACGTGTATTATTGATTTAAATTAAATTGAAAGTTACAATTAAATTTAATACGTTTATTGCTGACTGAATTTCAATATTTAATTACGTGCTGATGAATAATTTTCCTGTAAAATCTATCTATAGATAGTGATCTTACGCATAAGTTCTCCGCTAGTAATAAAAGTCTTTCGAAAGTTTCATGATTTTTTACTTGTATATCGTAGAACAACTCATCGCACTACCGCTTGATTTTGAGATGTACCTTGAACCTTTCAACTCTTAGAAACTTATATTTCTCTTTATATTTCTCTCTGGTTACACGTTATATACTTCACGCAAATTCTACGTTTATAAACTAAATAACATTAAGTACTATCATGTTTCTTAAAAGAAAAGCATAGCAACAGCACCTACCCAGAATACACTGTTACCCATAACATACAAGAGTCATTAGTGTCAGAAAACTGGAAATGCCAATAACAACCAAATGATCGATGAAATCTATAAATCTCTTTCACTTTATTTTATTAACTATCATATCCTCCTATATCTTCTTTATACTTCATAGTATAAAATAAATCAAACTCTAATATTTTGGAGTATTTTAGTATAACACAATTTTAACAAGAATGAAGCATCCTGCCGAAATATTTCCTGCGTCCAATCTTTAGGAAAATAACGTGTAAATGATCCATCCAACAAAATTGCAAACGCCAGTTTTCACGATAGAAGACGCTTCAAAGCGTAAGAGTTATTTCGATTGATAAAGAATTATTTCTCTCGTAAGCGTAACTGCGCGAGGATAGCAAAAGCGTTGAAACCGCTGATCGATGCGTTGAAGCTGCACTCGGACACAACGTTCGTGTTTCGCGTATAGCCGAGGTATCATCGACTGCACGAGTGCATTCAGGAAGCATCTACAAAGCACATACTCGCTCGTGTAACGAGTACGTATTTACCAGGCCGTTACATGAATACCTGTGCGATGTAATGCAGCTGAATGGTCGAGAAACTGCATAAAACGCTGGTTTTCAACCGGTGAAGCCGCGACAGCAGAGGTAACTTCTCTGTTATTTCTTGCACGTTCTCCTGGACATGTTTCCCTTGTTCCTTCGAATCCACTGATGAAATATGACGCCGAATATGTATCTCTTGGTTGGCGGTCAGGCGCATTTCTCCCTTAATTTATGCACAATATCCGTGAACTTCAACTAATGCTAATGAATTACTCTCGCGCTACTACGATACTACCAACTACGTGCACCACGGTTTTCGTAACAATGTAAAGGTGCCATTCCATTTACGCCGCTTATAATCTCGCGTCAGACGAGCAAGATGAATTGCTTGTGTCCCACTGAAAAGATCGTAAGTGCCGGAAAATTTGTTTGGTTCCGGTACAGCGCACGTGTCGTTTAATTTCCCGTCAAGGATGTTCAGTTCCTTACACCGGTAATTTGTCTGTCGCGATACGAGTGGAGTTAATGATGTTCTGTTCGAATTTCATTCGAGTAATTTGCTATTCTATTTTTCTATTTCGATTGTTGGAAGAGAATTTTATTTCATGCATCGTGCATTTGATATTTTCGCTAGTAGTCGTGCCTAGTAGTAATAATTTGGCATGTAACATAAAAATCGGCATAAATTTGGTTTGGATATCTCGTTCTTTTATTATAGGTACAAAATCCAAGAACTGTTTCAACCCTTTTTTAATAGAAACAAATAGATATCAACAGTATTTTATTAGAAACCCTGAAAATCTAAAGACTATTATCGAAATTGTAAGAGAAAAATAATTTTTCTATCATCAAATGATAGAGTTGATAATTTTCTTTTGCAAATTTTTACTTAGAATTTCACTTAGTTGAACCACTGTGTAATGTACACCTACATCAATTGCATTAACATGTGTATCTATATTTTATTTTCTTTTTAAATATAAGTTGATGGGAATCGCTTTTAACGACAAGCTTGTATCAATAATATTCATAAAATTTTGAAGATTTCGAATATTGGTAAAAAAAAATGTCTGCGTACTTTGTCGTGGGAAAGAGCTAGCAACATGGTTTAAATAATATAGTATCATAATAGCGTAAGGTATTTAGTGTACAAAGCTTAGAAATTTAGCATGGCCCGAAGTAACCTGTAATCGGACTACACGGCAACTTGATTAGGGACTTAGCATGACTTATGTTGCAGAATAGCAGCTCTTTATTTAATAATCTATTAATCGTCGTATCCCGTTGACAAATACGATTAGAATGGATAATTGTAGCTACAATTATGCGGGCCTCTTCGCCTTGCTCCACGATGAAATTTCTGTCCTAACAAACACTTCTCCTTAATTTGATCGATTAAATATGCAAATTATGCATCCGCTTGTACCTCTTTAACACTACGAACATAGTAACACAGTATTTTGCTAACACAGTACATGACATAAAATATTAAAATTGATAAGAATTAGTTATATACTTGAGAATATTATAATTATACAAAATAATATTACGTATAAATTAATTTTAAATATAATAGTATAATA
Organism: Bombus vosnesenskii; assembly: GCF_011952255.1. Classification (NCBI taxonomy): domain Eukaryota; kingdom Metazoa; phylum Arthropoda; class Insecta; order Hymenoptera; family Apidae; genus Bombus; species Bombus vosnesenskii. The sequence continues at coordinate 3,829,341 of NW_022882923.1, forward strand.
TAAATATAAAAATCTATTTTAAAGTATTCTTGGATTAGGAACTTCGAAGATTTCCTGGCATTACATACAAATTGGTGAAATAAAACCACTGTGTAATAATTATAATTAAAATTAAACAGATAACACGTCTTTATTAGTCTTTTCTGCTTTAAGTTAAATTTAAGTTATGGTAATATTATAAAAATTTATAATACGAAAATTAATAGAATCGAACATATACAATGGCAAACGTATAAATAGAAAAAGTTCTTATACTAAATTTAACACGACTTAGTTCGAGATTACTATACGAAAACTAACTAACTAAAACTAACCAAGTACTTACTTATAGTACTGCAAAATACACGAAACGTATACCTATTTATATGTTTGTCAGTGTACAGTATTTAAGGTCCTTAATTGAAATAAAAAAGGTAATGCAGAACATAATTGTCATTAATCTGTCAAAATATTCTCCTCCTTATATTAAGATAAATTTAATTTATACCGATGTAAGAACCCGTTGGACTACGCTAAAGAGCATAGAACCAAACATGTAGAAAGTATTTAAAGATTTTTATGCAAATTGATAAGGTAACGCAGAGTATAATTATCGTTAATCATTCAAAATATTTTCTACTTTTCTACCTTCTAAATTACGCTTTTTGAAACATGCAAAATTAACGAATAAAATAAGAACTCTACATGGACATCCAATCTAATCTACGTTGTAATGAAAGCTGTGTAAGTTTATACCTAGCACGATATAATACTCATTAATCTTGCAAACTGTATCTAACCGGAAAACAATCAAAACGCGACCTGCCGGATAAATCACTTTCCATCGATATGGCGTCTTTGAAACTCATAATACTGACATTTCAATTTTACACAGAGATTACAAAGGGGAAGTTTGAATACCGATGTCATACGTTACGACTAGCTTTGATAACTATCGCGTGGAGTTTCGAATGGAGAGAAATAGGGATCAGAGCGCAAAACAGAACGTAGCGCGGACAAGTTGAAAAAATTTTTCAATCGGGGATTAACGTGAACGGATTCCGCGGTATTTCGATAACGTGAAAAACAGCTGTCGAGGAAAAACCATTTGGCATCCCGATATCGATCGGCTGGTATATTTTATCCAAAACGTCAGAAAGCGTATAGAAAATTCAATGTCGATCCCGTGCAGTATAGTTTATATCGACGAAACATGCATATTGTTTGTTTCTATTTTTTTATCTTTTTTTTTTTTAGTTTTGATATTCTCCATAAACCTCGGCTAACAAGTTTAATCGCGATAGCAGTGGCCAGTTAAACGAGCATGTACGGTTCGTTCGCGTTTTGACTTCAATGGAAAGGATCCATGTAATATTAATTTTGCGTTCATTTAGAGACGAAATGTGAAACCACATTAATGTACTTAAAAGAAATATGAACTGTTCTGTGTCTGGATAAATGAAGTTTGTTTTGTGTGATTAACACGGTACTAAAATTATAAATTGACGATAATCTACAATGATAAGAAGTGAGATTAAATCGCAAATAAGTCTAACCTATCTATTTTATATTATAATAAGCCTTTCACGTACTTTTGTCTCATTAATCTCTTAATATTCCTTCAACTACGTATTGTTATCGATAGGGTCATTAACTCATAAATATACAACATAACAAATAACAGATATATACAAATCTGTGATATACGAGAAATTATAATTCCATGATATACACTATTCGAACTTAATTGTAACTAACTACTTCAGTTTGACCACTTTGTGATATTTTTATATATATATATATATATATATATATATATATTTAAAAAAAAGATGGAGGAAGTACAAATATACAGAGAAACTCAAACAGAGATGATTAATGTGGAAAAAATTCTATTGACGCAACACTTTCGCTCACGTTGCCTTTCTTTACCAGATTGCAATCCCAACCTTACAAATGTACCTTTAAAAATGCTATAAAACAAGTAGAATTATTTGCCACGTGTACGTTCATTCTCTCCCTACATTTGTTGAAAGAAAGTTGATTGGAATCAGTGGCCCGAATAGCTGTGACCCCTCTCTTCGTAAGTACTCGACATAAAGTAGGTAAGCACAGTTGACATCGTTTGTACGATATCACTAAGGGGAGACGATAAAATCAATACGATGCCTTATTAACCATAGAATTGGAAAGAAATTCTATTTGGCAAGCAGATTTAACCCACTCGCTGTCATTGAACCAAACAGGAACCAGATAGGTCCAGCAACTTGTTTGATTATTATCACTCCGCCGTTTGGTCCAAACGCACCTTCATGCATCACGATACATTCTTCGTATATGTTCATTCTCCATTCTTCTTCTTTCTTTTTCCCCTCCTTTTTCGACTCCAGACAACAGCGACGTGGCGCCCTGTGTACAATGTACGCACGCGATTTCACGTTGGTTTTTCCTCGTGAGGTTCGTTGCATATCGATCACTTCGCTCCGCCCTCGCGCGCCTCTATCTCGCATGACGTGTCGCGTGACAATAATCAAGGGTTAACTCGAAAGGAAAAAACGATAATACGCGCGTTCTGAACGTTTCGTTTGATCGTAGTTATTTCCCTCATCCCACGGGTTCCGTTTCCCTGCGATCCGGGCGAGAAATACGCGCGCCCTGTCTTTTCCCTTCTCTCTTCTACTCTCGCGCGCGTCACGCTCGCCTTTGTCTTCTCTCTTGGCCATCCCAGACGGGCTCTTTAATTAACTTTACTTTGTTCGGGTCAATTGTCTCGCTCGTCGAGAAGGAACGAGTGCGTGCTTCCACCGGCAGTCAACCTCGAGCGCGATCGACGCTATTATAAAATTATTTCAGGAATTGACTCGCGAATCCGACACGTCATCGAGGCGGAAGATTCGTTTGGTTCATTCGTTTTTAACAACTGAATGCTGCGGCAATTGAATTTGTTCAGTTGCTATCGGTACGTTTATATACAGAATTTATATAATTCACGATTGGACTGGAAGACGCAAGAATTGATAATTGAAAAGATATGTAAAACATAAAATAGTATAATATAATAACTTTTACCCGCAGTTTATTCAGGATACAAGCCGGATGAGAAATGTTTTATGAGTAAGTTGCTCGAAGTAAGGAAATCGATAACAAGATTGAGTTGGAGAAATTTTATTTCTGTGGAAAGTGCATTTGGAAATCATTCGATGAAGCCTCTCCTCCGTAAATATGATACGTTTCTTCTGGTCCGAATCACGAATTCATAATCGTGAGAAGGTTAAAAATTTCGTGAAAAGATAGCGTAATTTGTAGGTAAAACTTCGTCGTTGTAACGTAAAATTCTTAATCCAAATCTACTCGATGAATTACAGCAAAATTATATATATACGTACATTTTAAATACTACATTCTTATATCGTTCTAAAATGATCTTTGTATTTGCAATGAAGGAGAACGACTACTGATACGAGTCGGAAATTGCGTTTTAAATTTTTTAATTCATATTGAATTATTATCATATTTTGAAATCACTGATGCTGAAACCTCTGGTATTAATTTTTACTTATATATTTCATATCTAATAATTATTATTAATAATTGAATCGTTAAACGTTACTATATCAAGATGCAAAATATAAAATATAATAATCACCAAAACGTTATTCGTAACTAGCAATCTTTGCTGGTCGTGCGATTTTCATTTTATGCTGGATAATAACAGATATTGTTAATTCCATTAGTGTTTTAAAATAAGAAGAACAATATACCGAGGTGAAGTTTCGCGCACGAAGAAATTAACGTGATTTGTAACAACGATAACTCTTGAGGGTTGATATAATTACGACCAAAATCATTAATCAAGTGTGTCCATTAAATAATCTTAGAAAATTCCTTGCTAAACGTAAGATTTTTTCTGACGTCGCCGCGTTCGTCAACGCGGTGTACATAATATTCGCTATGTAAATTGAAGACAAGTTATGCAGTAGATTACACCCGTATCATGACACACTTTAGTCTAGACTAAATAATTTAGAAATCACCACCACTTCCTATTGCGTGAACATCCCACCCTCGTCGTCGCTTCGCTTTGCTCTGTTTTACGATAACCATATAACGGGTGTCTCGAACTATCATACTTTCCTCAGCTAAACAACTCAATATCATTAATCCACGTCACAGTCTTGTCTACGATAATCAGTGTAATTCTCGTTAGCTCATAATTCCGGAAAAATGGAATGTAAAAGCATTCGTATATTATGGAGCTTCTAGTGTGTCAGAGGAGTAAGCAGAGTATGGTACAGTTTTGTGTCTTTTGAAAGATTGCATATAATGTTTCATCGTTTCATTCATAAAAAAATTATCTTGTCAAAATGTTTGCTTTTTATTTCGAATGTTAGGCAAAATCTATTAAAAGTGGTATAATACGACAAAAAAAATGAAATTAATATATAAAAATCAACGAAAATATAAAAATTTCCACCGAATCATTATCTGTGATTCGTATTTGTAACGTTATAATTTGTATCTGAAAATTAGCCAATTTTGTATGAACTTAACAAATTTGTACTACTTGAACTCTTCGATTTGACTGCAGCAACCAAAGAAGCGAAAAATTCAATGAAAGAAAAGTCAAAGAAAACCTTAGTATACGTAGGTTATGCTACCAGTGGCTGGGAGCCTTTCACCGGAACAAACCAGTCATACTATTGCATCAGGCTTCCCATAATTCCCACATACAGAATATTAATGTCATTCGGGAGCAGGCAATGACGTTAACAGCACTGTCAAACTAGATTTTTCGCGCAAAAGTAAAAGCCGAGTTAGTGGTTATTTCCGAAATTGCCAAAAAATATCCGCGAAGTTTCACTTTTGCGGGCTGCAAAGAGGCGAATAAATCTCGTTCAGGGTATATATGACGTTATGAATTATGCGAAGAGGATAGCATTGAGCGGTAATTGAGGAGGTAATCATGTCTCATCCTCACCCACACCTCGCCAGTACTCTGACACCGTACAACGATAACCCTATGCATAGTTCACACTTCGTTCCTGCCAATTAACGTTCGCGGAAGATATTTTGACCAACGTTAAGGCAGTCAGGTCAGGAAACTGGCCGCGGCTAACGATTCCCAAACATATTCTGTGACTCTCGTAGAAATTTCGCGATAACGTCCGTCGCGTCGCATCGCTGTGAAAAAGTTGAATGAATTCGGTACACAACCCGGGCGGAAATGTGTGTGTACGGTGATATTAAAACAGTAATGAATTTTAATAAAAGTCTTGATGTTATGCGAGCTCGATATACGTGGCATGATATTATACCCGAATTGAGTGAATTTTGTGAAGGTATGTTTGTTCTGTTTGATAAGACAAACTTTATACTAGAAATTGCGTCAATACTGTATGCAATTCTGAATTAGTCAATTTAAATTTTCGCGCCCTTGGGATTGTCTTAAATGGATACTGTTCGTCTCTAACTTCCTGCAATGACGAAGAAAGATATTGGTGGAGATCAGTTTCCTTTTGTAAATTTCTTTCCAAATTTCTAAAACACACGATTCCCCGAAGTTTCAAGGATTGAGAGTAATTGTATCGGATCGATTCCAGTTCCTAAAACGATTATGTGAAATCTGTACTCTGAATAACTGCTACAACAAACTAAAGTTTCTTAAATTAATTATCTAGATTCATTTTTGTTTCTGTATTCTAAAGTTGATTTACATTGATCTTATAATAATAGAAATCTTTTGTTTCTGATATTTTTCATACAAACGAAAAAAAAACGGAATAAATATATATTACAGGAGAATACATATTCTGAAATGCTGAATTTCTCAAATGTAGAACGGTAGTTTTCTAAATATTTATACCAGAACGTAGAACAGTGTGGAACAGTTATAGTTCGTAATGTAATGTAATGAAGCGAACGCGACTGTTTTTAAAGAGGTGTAGCAGAGTTTAGAGAATCAGGAAGACCGGTGCTCATTAAAGTAAAACAGAGTTAATTATCTAAATTGTTCGCTCGAGTTTGTTCTTGCCGCCGGAATCCAAGATGTGCGAAGAAATAGACTCGCCTTGCCAATTTTCTTCCCAACTATAACGGAGACAGTTTCACTTTATACACCTTAATCGACGATCAATTCATCTGTATAATTATAATAATGATACTATTGAAATCAAAATATTTCAAATATGTAGCAATTAATTATAACTCGTTAGGATTCTCGTTTCGTACGAAAACAACTGTCCGATTATTTTCTTCACAATGCTCCTCAAAACCCTAGAATACGTTAGTTTCACTGAATAACGCGAAAACAATCATAAATCAAAACAGAGGGGAGACCGTATAGCAAGAAACGTAGCAAATCCCTTCAGAACAGTTCAAATTAATCACAAATTGCCGGCAACGTTATCGTTCCTGAAATCGATCATTCGCGAAACGACCAGACAAGACATATATACTTGCTCCTCGCAGGCAGCGTTCTGTGTATCAAGTAATTATAGCACTTAAACTATCCTGCTGCAGCGAATACCGCGAGATTGAGTCATCGTACAGCCACGTGAAGTCTGCCACTGTGAACGAACTAGTCAAGGCGAGTTCACAATCGTGAAACAAAGAGTAATTCCTCGAAGTAATTTCGTTTTCTCGTCTCGATCGAGTCATCGTGATGTATCATGAATTGAAAATTATGTACATACGTGGGCGGAAAAAAACGAAAAAGAATTACATTTTATAAGGAATTGGCGCAAATGGCTGTTTTAATCCAACAATTATCATATTTTTAAATAGCTGAAAAATATCATTTATTATAGGTTCTGTAAATATATATATTTAATAAGATGGTGTGAAGTTTTTCATGCAAATGTAATGATGTATCAAAGGCTGAAAGGTCCTTGAAGGTCTGTTTGAGAAATTATTACGTCCTAAGTATGGATAATCTCGATAACGAGGTAGCTCTCATGTTATGTAGTTAATAACTCGAGGTGATTCGTGTGAAGAGTGAGTAAAAGTCGAAGATAAATTGTAATTTGTTATTCACTTTATATATTGTAATTCTAGTTCTCGTTATTGTTAGAATTATTTGGTTTAAATAAAAAGAGCCTTTAAAGAATTAATATCGTGTCTTCGAATTTTTTACTTTTTGGTAACATCGTAGTTGCGCGTAATTCCTATTGACAATTCATAACCTTTCATAACCTTAATTCATAGCCTTGGGAAAACCTTTGGGAAATTTTAAAGCAGCACAGATGGGTAATTTCCGCGATATACGTAAAATGTCCGTACAAAGATCCATGAATTACGGACCTTGCATGCTTCATAAGGAAATTTATACACACGAGACACCAGAATACAAATCATAAAAAAAAATTTGCATAAAATTTCACCGCTTGCAAAAAACAAAAGAAAAGGTACAAAATTTCGGTAAAATCGTCAAAAAATAAAACATTCTCGACTTTTCTCGAAATTTCTATTGAATTTCTATCCGAACTTCACTAATTTCTTCTAAAGTTAATCTTCTAAAATATAGTCTGGTAAATATATACAAAGCAGTACGAAAACTGTGCTAAAAGAACGTTCGATTGTTAAATCTGATCAAAGAAACAAAAAGGACAAGACAAGGAACAGAATAAAAAAATTGAATTAAACAGGATAATTTGAAATTTTTAGCATGCAAGCAGGTGGATTATTGGGATTGGAAAAGAAGCGTGAAGAAGGATCAAGCAGATCCTCGAGAAAGGGACAACCGCGGAGCTGAACATTTAATAAACCACAGTCTGTCTCCGATGTGGTTAACTTTCCTTCTCCCAGGACATTCTCCGGCATCTATATATCCATTGGCTTGGCTTGACGTGGAAATTCATCGTGGTCACTAACTATTCCAAACTACCGCTACTTTCTGCACGCTACTCTAACTATCTTAAACTGTCGACCGAGTAGACTAGCTAGACTGGCGACCGTGAATGCAGTTGAAAGTGTCGGAAGAGATGACAACAGAAAAGTTCTTTGATAAAAGTTACGTCAGCCAGGGAGTCAAAAACACTTTGAATTTCGTGGAATTTATTTTTCGGATTCGCATACCTATGGCATCGTTAACGAGAAATATTGTGGAACTTGGAAATTAAATCGCCGATAAAAAAGGGGAACAAGGATGTTTTTAAAGAAAAAAATTGCGAAGACTGGAACGAAGTGTGTTAATTTTTCATTTGTTATCGAAATTTCTTACCAGTTTCATCGAGACAATTTGCAAATTTCTGTGATTTTTATTTGTTAGAATTTTGTTAACGAAAGGAAGCAATTCGAACTTCTTCGAATTTTGATCGTTATTCGTGATAATCAGATTATGAATATTTATATACTTACATCAGAAAATTGAGAAAAATGAGTACAAGTGCAAAATATCAAAACTATAAACGTAATAAAACGTATTTTTACTCAAGTATCACTTTCTTGTCATTATCCGTAAAAATATGAATTTTTATAAACATCCACCAGTCTGGTGACGATATGAACGAGGGAGTACATTATTTATTAATTTCATCTAATATCGATACGATCTCTGTAACACACCATGATGATACGAATCAACAGCAATTTTCTATCGATCAAACACGTTAGACAAAAAAGGAAGGAACAAGGAGGAAAATTTATTTTTTACCGGTATATTATTATGAGCTTTTGCATGTTACGATTTAAGCACCCGTAATAACATAATAATGCGTCTAAAACTTATCTCTGTGTAATAACGTACAGGAGCTAATCTCGGAAATTAAATCTTAATTCCAGCGCGCTGAGGTCCTTCGTTGTTGGCTAAAAAGTATTACAAAAGGAAGATTCGGTAGTGATAAAAATATTTACGTTGAAATGATGTCAATTTTGGAAGATTCAGACTCGTTAACGTTGATTCCTCGTCTTATTCTATATATTCACACAGAACAGTACATATCTCGTGAATGTTCTGCTTGCAAAAGCAAACAATTTTCTTACCAAACAACTTTTTTACTGCCGACATTTAATTTCACTTTTTACGCATACGCATAAATAGTAAAGTTTACGTTCGAAAATATGGCATACTCTGCGTGAAATATTTTACGTTCAAGCCACTGCTTCCGCGACTCAGAATTTTTCACAGCTTAGCATAATACTTGATATAGCTGACCAAGTGCAATAAAATCACACGTGTTTGAAATAAGAAAAATGTTTGATTAGCAAGAGAACGATAATAAAACGCTGAAACGCGATTTTATTTGATCTCTTGTACTCCGCAGAATCCTCTAATTGAACGTTATTCCTAAGACGAACCTAAGAACAGTACTCAACGTCTCGAAGTGGCTGGATATAATACGAACACAGATCGTAATCCAGCTACACCATGTAATCTCACTTTGTAACGACTATCCATAACAACGGTATATACAAAACGACGATTGGATATCGCGAGGTGAGAACAGAATTTCAAACCGCGGACAATGGTTTCAAGTTTGTCCACCCCCGACTTCAGAGCAACGCAAGGTTAACTGACCGATGTGTCAATTTGTTTTTTCATTGTCATGAGATGAAGCCGGATATTTAAATAAACTGGTCGCGTTTTTGAATTCGATTCATACACGAGGATCTCTACAGTCAAACGACTGAAAAATTGATGCTTCCAAATCGTTCTCGACGCAACGGTTTGCTCTATTGCATTTACATCTTCGGTTCGCAACGTTTATCACTCAACAGAGGGTACAAAAAAAAAGTGGGAAAAGTAGAATTGGAAAAATAGAAGACAAAAAGTCGTCCTTGTTATACTACCACTCGTAAGTATTCAGGTATTTCGGTTGATTTATACAGATTGATGGTAAATTAGCATCACATGCGGGTAGTTACCACCTAGCAAATTGTCTTTAATTGTTTCATTTATGTTTTCCAACTGTTACTGCCGAAAGAATAAAGAGCAATTTATGAATAGCGGAGTTTGGAATATAATCTTCTATTTACAATTAAACACGAAGACACAAATGATCGGCATTAATTTTTGTAATATAATGTAAAGAGATATGCCTTTAATCTATCTCTTCGTATAATTTATCTACTGATTATCAAAACGCAATACGCTTCTGAGAATCAACGAAAGTCAAATCGGAACAATTGAAAATACTGTTTCGTGATAAACTTCCATTAACAGATACTTCGATAGGGCGAAAAAATAATTGCCGGCGCTTTTTCTTTTTAGACTAATTATGAAAATAAGCATAGCAAACATCTTTATTCTGCTGTACGATTTTGTACGGGTTTCTGTTACCATAGTAACGACATTCTTGCAGCGTATCTCTCGCTGCCAATTTCACATTGTGCATTCAGGATGTTTTACGACCCGAGTCTTTAACTCCTACTTTTGACATTCCGAATTTCCTTGACATCGCTCTACGGCGAAATTGTCTTCGTTCGAACGTGCTCGTTATACCCGGGTACAATCGAAACGCAAGGAGTGCTGACGTCGTTGAAAGCACGCTTCGGCTGCAGTCTTACGTCCTTCGAAATAAAATCATGGAATTGAAGCGGTTAATTATACGAGCGGTGCACTGTCTTCACTCCCCGAAAGCGGGTTTAAATTGAAATGTGTCTACAGAATACAAAAGGGAGAGGCTGGGGTTCGCAAGTATTCGTAAGAAAACTCAATTCGCCAGAGTGGAACGGTGCGCGGCTAGCCGCGCCTCTGTCACGCGAATTTACGAATTCTGCTTCTGTGTCGCGAAACTTTACGACCGTACGAACATTCAAGGAGTAAGTCGCTCCTTAATTCCGAGCTCTAAGCTGGCGAGGCTCGTGTACGCGAGCCCACAAATTTTACCAATTACATCTGTCTCAGAGAAATGGACATAAGTTTCGAATTAATTTCTTTCGAAAGAAAAAAGAAAAGATTACGAGTTTAAACTTTAAAATAAACGACGAGAATACAAATTACGTTGCAACTGAATATGTTTAAAACATCATGTTTAACCGTTTACCATACTATTATGTTAGTAGCTACTGTTATTTAATAATCCACCGTCTGAAGAATTGAAATTAAAGTTAAAATGTAAATTAAACTTCGTACATCTTCCCTTTATCGAACTGTAACTACAATCCTAAATAAACCAAATGATTACGATGATTTTGGAAATACGGCGAGAGAAAGAGTTTTCACAATGTTCAAAGTCGTGATTGCACACATAACTAAAATTAATTCGTCCTCGTTACCTTTTTTTTTTATAGCTCTATAATTGAAAGAGTTTCTTATCAAGAATCGTGTCAGCTAGCAGATCAAACTTATTTCCCCCGATCTTTCATCTCCTTTAAACCTCCTTTTTTCTTTACTATTCGTTAATTACGATTTGGATAATTTAAAACCAGGTTTAAACTGCGTAAAATTAAACCAGCATCGAGAATTTCAATAAAAATGCAAAGACTTTAAGTTGCAACCTCGTTCTATGAAATCACGAATGGCGCGATTAAAGCCAAGTCGAGAGGAAAAAGGATCAAAGGATTGAATCTTTATGCTACACGCATTTAAGCATTGAATCACTCTCATTGGTATTCTCGAGAGTATATTCCAGCCACCGGCGTATCTTCAAGGACAAAACCAAGTCATAATTAATCTCGCTTTTTACAGAAATCTCGGATAAAGTACCTATCCTCGATATTCCACGATTTATTCACACTCGTGAACTTCTAACGATTCTCGAACCTCGAAGGATGGGTGTCGCTTCAAAAGACGTCGCTTCAGGGTCGCACGTTTATAAACACGCCTTAAAGTGGGATTCCCTATATGCGTCAGACGCATTTATACAGACATGGTAGAGATTCATGTTTCATGGTAGAGAAAAAAAAAGAAATACGAAGCGCTCAGTATCTCTTGATAGGTTCGTCTATCATTTTTATTTTGTCAACGCCAAAGGGAATTACTTCATCGATTTTTGGATGGAATCGATAAAAATGGAAACCTTCTAATAGGTAATAAATAAATAATATCAAGCAAGTAAAAAGGGATAAATATGTATACTAGCTCACGAAACTAATTAAACACTTGCTAATTAACCCATGTCAAAAGACGATATACAATTCGCGAGTTCTTTCTGTGAAGCCTACGATATTTTTATCGAATTAAGAATGTATCATATTTTTGTATATCATTCAAATATACATAGCTTGCGAAGCTACTTAACGACCATTGATAGTGATTTTCTTCACGTCTGTGAAGTATAGAAATTTAAATATAAGTTGAAACCGATCACTGCTGATAACTTTCGGGAAATATTCTGGAGCATGGAAAATTTCTTCAGTGGGAAGATATAACTTGGTAGTGGATTTACTCGACAATTATACGTATATTTCGTCAACCGAAACTGGGATCCACTGCTTCAGTGGTGGTCTCTGCGACTACTCGATTCTCATTTACACTGCAATTACTGCTTTCTCACTTTCTACGAAGTTCCTACTACGATTCCCTGACTTGTTGAAGCCATACCTTATCGTAAAACGACTGCCAGAACTGGACTACGACTCTAGAAAAGGATTCAAAAGATTTAGTCTCTGCATAGTGCAAATATTATTACTACGGTCAGTCATCCTTGAAAGATGTGAAATCTCGTACATAGAGATAAGACCATAACAGAGATACGTAAGTGACGCGACGTATCAAGAATCCGTACAACACCGATGAGAACGAAACGAGAATTCGTACGGTGTACAGACGTCGTTCCCGATGGGTTAATCACGATAGTCGAGTCTCAAAACGGTGTTTATGGTATTTCAAGATGTTTCGTACAACACGCACAATACATTCATAAAAAGTAGCTATGTCTACCTACTTATGTAGTTTGAATAGTTTCGTGAACCTATGTAAGTATGTAAGTACCTACTGCATCCATAGGCTCGCGTCTGATATTCATATTTGATCGAGCAATAAATTTGCTCGTTTTTCATTTATGTGTACCTACGTTTCAAAGATGTTATGAGAATTGCTCCTTAGATAGATTTTATGCAGAAATAATAACCTGCCATTTTAAGAAAATATGAATGTACTTATGACACAACCTAGTAGAAAATTCCGCTTTCGATTACAGACAAAGGATAGAAACAGAACGTAATCGCTAATTATTCATGAGAAAGGAAGAAATTGGGTTCGTGTGACGAAGTTACATGAATTCCATTCAGAACTAGTGGCATAGTCTGTGTATGCCGCTCATCCGGTATGCGCTCGGTACACTCCGTTACGTGCCCAGCACCAACCAGGTTATAATACGCGTCGATGTAAATTATATAAGTGAAACGCGCGATACGGCCGGGTTTACCGTCTCCTGGAACACCGTCACAATGCGTTGCCGTGATATAATGGGCATACCGTGCGATTTCTGGAACACCAAAGTTTGTGGCTCGCTTTTTGGCGCTGGAATATTCATGGTCGGTGAATCTGTGCCGACCTTTATCAACGTCCTAGTCTGGTCCGTGAGGGACCTATCGACCAATTCCGGAGAAAAACCGTTGCTCAAAAATATCCGAACATTTGTTCTGTCCTCTTTAGCTCAAATATTCTATCTAGCATTTTTTCCTTATATCTTTTCCTCGCTGTAATGTCATTTTCCATTATTTCAATTTAACATTGATTCGAACGGTATAATAACAACGATGAAAGTATGTTTGAGATTGCAATCAATAATTGTCAGAAACTTGCCAGATATTTGAAGCAAAGGAATTACGATAAATCACTTTGGTTATTTAAAAATTAATGCAAGTGAAATATATGTTCGATGGAATATTGATATCGATGCACTGAGCATAATTGAACACCACGATCTACTGAAACGTACCAATACTATTAATGTTGGCATACACAACATAACCAACCTATTACCACGACCTTTGATGCGTCTAAGATCGATACACATTACTAGCTATCACTAGTATGTATCGCTACACATATTCTACGCATCGTGATTGGACGAGGGAAACATATTCCTGAGATGATGAACCGCAGAACCTGAACAATATTTAAGAATTGACTTGTGGAACGTTATTACTCCCTGTGGAACGTTATTCTCATTGCAATTTCATGGAACGATTTCTACCTTTATCCATCGATCATATTAACAGATTCATAGGGCAATGATAATTTCTTAAAGTTATTATGTACGATGTAACATGAAATTCCTACGAAAGTTAACTTAATTATTTACGAACCTTTGCACCGAAAATTTAGAAAAATTCTTTTCGCGTAATTTAATCTGTTTATATTAATGATAATCATTTTTTTTTCTTAGTCGACCTGATCTGTATGGAACATAGCCTTTATTACTGAAATAAATTAGGAATGAAATCTGAGATAATTGATAGGAATGAAAAAAATTGGATGTTACTATAGTAGAAGAAAAAATGAATATTACATCATTCAAAAATATTATATATAACTTTTGTTATCAAACGCTAGAAGACCGTCCTCTTATTCGTGGAATTGAATTTGACAAAAGTGTAATTTCGTTTAAACGTAACAGTTACAATTACTTTCTGACTCTATTCTTATTATTCTTATTACATACGGAATGTTATTTACGCACTGGTAATACTCATTCGTCTACAAATCTAATTTCTAAAACCATACACGTTTCAAGATCTAGATTATATAGATATAAAAAAAGTAACATAAAATTTTGAGGTATAAATAAAATAAATGTACCTATATACTAGAAAACTCCTTCTAGTCAGCTCCTGTATTGTACAATCCTACACTATTGCGAGTATTCAATAAACTCGAGTCTCAAAAGTATAGTTCTTAACATATACCCTATTACGTACACTTGCGCAACATCAGCATACTGTGGAAATTGCAAAAATCAGAAAGATTACTCAAATACCTTACAGAAATGGATTTCGTATAATTTTCTATCGGATTTTCTTCTAATATCATAGCACATATATAAAATCAAATAATAATAAGTATAATCTAAGAGAAAATTTGTATCTTGTTAACTTGTGGCATTCATTACTTCTTTTATTACAGCTTCTTCAACCCGTTTAACATTATTATATATTTTATATTAAATTGTATATCGGTTTCGAAATTTAGAATAACGAAACGAATCTGTATCAACAACATTACACAAATAACCTAAGAAACAAGCAATCAATTCGTAGCAAGTGACTTCTACGGCTTACAGCACCTTACTACAGCATTACATTTTACATTAAATCAAGGCGTAAATCCGTTACTATAATATTTGAAGACACAAATACTTTCCGACAATTATTGTAGTAAGTTCTCTGCAGTAAGATAGATTACGTATGATATAATTCTATTCTAAAATACAAGTTTATTAATATTAAGGCATAGAAATAGCGAATGTTTGTTCTCATTAAACTAATTTTAAGTTAAAATTTCCAAACTTAAGTTTGTCTCAGAAACTTTTCACTTATATCACCTAGCGTATTTCTTGACTCATTTTATTAGTCCTTGCTAAATCCACGAACTGCAAATACCTTCTTCTAAGAAACAAACGAACCGTATGCGACATACAAACCTCAAGCGTCTAAAAAAAAAAAAAAAAAGAAGAAGCAATATAAAATTCAACGAAACACCTGATTGAAATCGCGTCAAAGGACGTGTTTTACAAAGAATAGCAAGAAGGAAATCGACAAAGGCGGCTTCCACTTGTACCCAACCTGACCGCGCCATGCTAAGTTCCGGCAAGCGATACTACTCCCGCAACTGGAAATTGTCTGGTCTTCTTCTCTCATTGTTAATTCCCTGTTCGCGCCGTAAAAGCAACGCTTTCGTACACACGGCGACTTTTCTCTCAGCTAAAAGGGAAATCCCCCGAGGCCTTGGGGACACGAAGTGGTGAAAACGAGGGAAGGACGCAGCAGAAGTTGTCACCAGGAAAATTTCTCGATGGAACGAAATAAAGAAACGAATTCGACCTGTGTGTACACTATCGTTCGTAAATATCCGAATATTTCGGTCGATTCGTAGCACCAATACAGGAAAGTCAGTAAAATATATCAATTAATGAAAAACTAACAGCAACACATCACTAGATTGTGGATTTTTTATTTATGAGAAATTTAATTGTGAAAAAAATACGCAGAATGCATATAATTTTCGAAGATGCGTAAAATATCTAAAATATAGTGCTTGTTATAGTATTTAACAAATAAAATAATCGTCTACCTAGGTTTGACTATTTCAAACATATTTGCATATTTGCACAAATGTTGCATTAGCTTATTCGAAAAGTTCGTAAGGAAATTACAAATAAATTTAACATTCTGTTAAATGCCATATACGTTGTATCTTTGCATGGTACTTTTCCAAAAATCGTTTATGCTAAATATTTCCTAGCCTCTACGTATATATTTACAGATTTGCCTCGTGCTTAACCAATCGTGATAGTCGAATCTCATTAGAATGCTAATGGGATTTCGAAATGTTTCGCAATGTATTCATAAAACGTTTCTACACAGGTGTTGGTATACTTTCGCGAGTTACTGTACTCGATATGGCGCACAGAAAGGGGTGAATAAAATAGAAAAAATTGAAAGACGAAGGTGGAGAAGAAATGGTAAGAAGAAAGAAAGGGAGAAAAGGAAGAAAAGGGAGAACAGACTCGGAAAATTCTCCGACGCCTTTTCGCTAACGCGGCACAAGGCACTGATCTTTATGGGTTTCCATATTTTACGAGAAATACAAGCGTAGTTTCTTCGGGTGGCCCGAGGCGCCTACGCGACGTATTGTTCCGGTTTCTATGAAACGTCGCTACGCTATCGGCTCGATTCCGAACATACAAGGGATGGATCGTGGAAGAGACGCGTTTATGATACTTCGAACCACTCAATCCGGATGCTCGACGGATCGATAGGATCCACTTCTTTGACTATCCGTTTGTAATGGACGATTCTTGCTACGGTATATAAGGCGATATACGGAGTTTGTTTTACACAAACGTGAAAGTCAAACTTCTCGACAGGATGATCGAAGGGAGAAGTTTCCGTTTGTAACAGATAATCGAGACGATGGAGTCTTTGTCACTGAATAATTGGTATACAGATCCTCGAACGTACGTAAAGCACACTTTCGTCAAGAAGTGTTAAGATACTTGCTGGTCTCGCATGAAATGCGATAATTAGCCTGATTTATTAGGTGAAAATGTTGTATTCGTGCAAAATAATTATATGGAACACAGGACAAAGATTTGTAGAAATGTTAATAGAATCGTGTGAAGGAATACACAGAATAATGTAAATAGGATTATAATTCTAGTAACTGTAAGAGTAGCGAAGATATCCAAACAAATTTTGTAGAATCCTTTCAGAATGCGAATGGTTAATTAAAGACAAATGAATGGAAGATTTCGTTAAAATCTACCAATAAAGATTATAACTTCGAATATGTGTACAACCGTAAAAAAAGAAAAATTCCAGTAAGCATCTCATTTAGCAAGCAAAGATAGCGATACTTAATCGAAAAATTGTTTTTTTACTCATTTCATTTCCGACACATTTACCCTATATTACGAAGGAACGAACAACAAATATTTAAATTAAAAAAATTCCAATCATAAAGTGCACACAGTACAAAGGTACAAGTAGAAAAATCCTGTACCATCAATTTACCAACCTGCGTTTATAATCTTTCATACATCTCATTGTCAGTGATATTGTCCGTGATATCTTGCCTCATTCGACACGACGTATCGTGGACAAATGTTTAGCTGCAAAAGGGTTGCAACCTTTTAGCGTGGGAGAGCACAAAGTATTCGTGGCGATGAACACGCGCGAATGCACTGCGTTCGCAATAAGGGAACGGCTGCAAATTCCATTTAAACAGAGGGCAGGAGGGGGTTCAATGTTTGCAAGCTGCGGAGCTTATTGTATCTATCGGTCTACCAACACTGACGACGCAATAGCACACGTACGAGGTATTTGGCGTGAATATAGTCAAAGTGGAAACACGTTTTCTCGTTACGAAGCGACCTCATGAGAAAGACTTCTTTCTCAAACGATATATCGCGGCGTAATGCTTGTATCGTGCGCATAAAAGCACGCCTAGTACACAGCGGGACGTAGCGCATTGTTTCGTCTCAGCACGAACCGCTTGTTAAAGTTAAAAATATCCGGCGGAGGCGCGCAACGAGAAGAGAACCGAAGAGAGGATCGTCCGGAGGAGAGAATGAGAGACCATACCGACTGGCAGTGTTCGTTCACCTCAAGTCATCGTTCGACCACTCTCGATTCGCTCCAGCCGAAGGCCGTTCATGCGAATTCCGCTACTTCCCTTGGTAAAATATTTGCCTTAATTTCGAGCGTCGGCGGCGCTCTGGAGAAACGAATCGAACCCAGTTACAGGTCTTGGGTGCACGCAAATGCTGCGCCAAGTCGACGTGCAAACAGATGAAGGAACACCTGATGCGCGGTACGCTTCTCACGGAGATACTACAAATCGAGAACCTTATGAGCTGCTGCGAGTTTATGGTCTGACGCGTTCTCGAGCAAATGGGTGAAGATCTGGCTAATTAAGTTATTCTTGTCTTTCGAGTTTATTAAGTAATTTTGGAAACTTTTAGTCCTATATTGTGATTCTTATGACACGATCAGGCTGCGGATTTTAATGTGTTCAAAGGAGATTTAAATGAACGGTAAAACGTATGTGCCGTGGCTGCAAAAAGTATTTTTGCATATTATTTATTATAGGTAGATCGTGGATATTCATATAGATATTTATGGGGATTTTAAAAAACGTACAGGATGCACATAACATGGAAAAATGTACGGAATATTCAAAGCATTTAGATATTTAATGGAGTTGAGTAGAACAAATCTCTATTTTTAACCATAAAATGTTTTAAAGTATATCAAAAGAAAAATGATATTGTTTAACGAACGGATTAATATTTCTCTCAATACTGATCAATGAATTTTCAATACCTAATCCGGTAAACGTATCTGTATTTTTTAGAGACACTGAAAATCTAATCTCTAGTTAGAAGCATACAACGTGTTCCATTGGTAGAAGAGAAAAAAAATAAAATTCCAGGAATCCCATAGACGAACATACGGTCCGCCTCCGGGACGAAACGACTTCTAGCTATGGATAAGTTTCTTACGTTTCAGAACTCTGAGGACCATCTGTTGCTCAACTTAAAAATGACATCCGGTGCCATGATTCCTTCCCCAGCTATTCCCTCATTCTACCAATTGTAATAACACTTCGCCATCGAATTATTTAGGTCATTGACTATATGATACCAAAGACAGGAAAATCTGTTTGTGATAAATATTAAATGTTTAAAATTGTTTTTGATATCGCATTGATCAAACAAGAGAAAGAATTGCAATAACAGAAAAATGAATATTAACGGAAATGAACTGCGATGATTTTGTATTCTATGTGTCATTACAATAATTTGAAAAAGTAATACATTGAGAAATATTGGAAATAGAAATGTAATTTTCAGATTTTTATAACACAAATATACAGTTTTCAATGAACTTTAAAATATTGCTACAGAAGATAATCTGACAACTGTGACTAATTAAGTCATTTAATTGATTGCAGAACAAATTTTGTGAATTGGTTTGTATCTGTTATTTGGAGTCACCTTGCAGTCAAAAATTATGTTTTATGCTAATTTTGCAGCTTTCATTTCATTGAGACACGCGTGTCATTGGAAAAAATTTATTGTTCGTGGTTGCTGAAACGATCATATTACAGTAATGACACCATATACCGAGTGTATCATTGATGATACGAAGCAAATATCAGTATGATTAATATCAAACCAAAAACAAATATTAAATTATCTAACTTCCTGATGTTTCAAAGTACCATTTAAATTCAAAAAACGAATCCGAATGTTTGTTTAACGTTATCAAGGATTGAAAATTTTGAACCTGGATTTGTTTGAAACATTTCATTCAAATTAAAATTCAATTCAATTCATTCCTCGACTTGTAATATTATCAATATTGTACTTGCTATAAATAACAATAATAACTGTCTATACGCAAAATGAAATTGCTCATGAAAAAAGAAAACCTGTTCACCAAATATTACACACGCATATAAATAAAATAATATTTCATAAAATATTTTGATTGTACATATACTTATCACGTTTACCCCATAAATAACCGACATGAAGAAAAAAAAAATCGGCAGAAAATTTTCGATACAGGTTACAGATTCAAATTCCCTCGTCCGAAATCTCATATCCGGAATAATTACTTCCCACGCGTTTTTCTTTTTTAATTCCGAAAGATAATATTTATTCACATTTCCTGTTCGTTCCTCCGGAATTTATCATATGCACATACACTCATAACCGACAAGAAGAGGGCTCAACTGCTTCCCAACAGGAAAAACAGGGGAATCATTGGCGCGTAATGGCGTTAATGTTAAACAGAATCTTCAAAGGCCAACAGCAACAGAAATTACTTTATCATTCTGAATTAATTATTTGAATTAGTTTCACGTTAAACAAGTTTCAAAGAAAACAGTATCTTCTTCTTACTTATATTAGGTTGTCCGAAAAGTGTCTTTCTTTTACAGACACATCTTTACAACAACGCATCTTTATACAAACATGAAACCTAATCTGTCACACGTTGTGATCTTTATTTTGATAGAACAAAATGGATCATACGTAATTCGATAAAATAATATAAAACGGAAAATGTTGTGCATCCATTATTTTCTTATAAAACGAAAGAAACTTTTCGGACGACCTAATAAGAATGGAATTTGGCAAAAATGTAATTTCGTTGAAACACAACAGTTACAATGAAAACTCTCATAAGAAAAATGATCCCTGTTTGTGTTTGTCTGCATTACAAGACTCGATTCTCGTGACGTTGGTAAAATTTGAAACAACTCGGAAAATGTATATAGGAGTTACAAGATATTTACCACAAACATGTATTTACACTAAAAAATCAGCATACAGCTAGAATAGTTTGCTCAAGTATAATAATACCCAAGCGTTAAAGAGATAATCTCACTGAATATTGAGATTTATTAATACAGCGAATAATAAACTGTTCAAATACTGCGATGTATATACTTTCAATAAATATTTTATAACTTTTATACACATTTTCAAATGCGTTTCAAATTTTAATAATACGAGCGAGATAAGTGCGGTAATTGTGTCTCGTTACGGCGCTAATGAAATTTCAAAATGTTTTGTTACATGTTAAACATATATGTTTGCGTAATATGTTTGTTATATGTTGTAATATGTTGATAAAAAGTTTCTACAAGTATTCAAATACCCTATTACGTATGCATATTTGTGCAACACCGGTATACCTATAGAGAAACGAGGAAGTCATTGGAGCGTAATGGCGTTAATATCAAACAGAATCTTCGAAGGCCAACATGGTCGTTATCATGAACGAACGTGTATTGTACACACAAGCGTAACCAATCTACCTGTTTGCACCTGGCTGCCATCGACATGAATGGAACTTAGCGGGACTTAACGTAGGCATTGTACGAAAAAAAGTGAAAGGCAAGGCCACTTGCTGGCAGAAGCTGAGCCTTGGTGATGAAAAGAGAATGAGAGAGTGGAGGACGGAAACTGAGAACGGCTTTGACATTGGCAATGACCGTTTCAGTTACGCGGTTGACCGTGTAGCACCACGACTTTCCAGGGAAGAACAGGTGAAATGGAACAGCGCAGCGCGAGGAATTCATGCGTTCCCGATACTCCAAACGAACGAAACAATAGACGAATTAGACGCTTATGACAGCGATGGAGACTATTGTTAATCCGTGTCACATCAAAACCATTGTACATTATATCGACATGTGTAATCTAATTTCACATGCTATATTCTCTATTACATGGCACTCTATTTTGCAGCTACGAACGCAAATGTAAATATATACAATATATATGTACGTATGTATCATAGCTAAATGTGATTTTGTACGGCTTACGATTTCGTATTGCTTTAAACAATGAACCGCGATGTAATAGGATAATTTGCAATTTATACGATAATTTGTAATTTATAGGACAATCTCGTACGAAAAATTGAGAATATGTGAAATTTTATAAAATGTAATTTTCAACATATACGAAAGAGTATAATAACTTTAATAAAAATATCCCTTGTATTTTATCCAAAGCTTGTTTTCTCGCTCATAGGAGTTACAGTCTACTGGGCAAATACGGCACATACGTATAAGATCTTTCTGAAAATACGAGAAGTTGAAGGGAAATAGAAATTGATCCCGAGTTAGCTTTCGTTGCAGACGTGATCGAGATAGTCGAATAAAATATTCTTGTGGAAAGTAGTGAATGAAAGGTTTGTACGTGTAAAGAAGGCCATTATCCTTCATGTTTAAAAGACGTAGAATCGAATTAATTGCATCTTCTATTAATAGGTATAACGTAATCTGTGAATGAATATTAGGAAATATATCACCAAAAGTAATGTATATCGTGTTACTATGTTATATATGTGTTATATAAATAATGTATTGGACAGCAATTATACAAACTAATAACATAATATTAGTCCTCTAGTTAACATTCTTATTAATATCTTTAGTGTCTGCATAAATTATTCAAAATTGATCCATTTTCTCTTGAAAGTTTCTTCATTGACTTTAAACTATATTTGCTGATATAGCTTAAAGCATATCGTGTAATATTACCTCGAAAATTTATTATACCTCGGGATCACAGAAAACGATGAACTCACATTTATACTCATAATTTAATATATTTCAGTAATGAAATATATTTTTACACTAAATGTTTTCCAAAATATCATTCAATTCCCTCAGTTCACGTATAAATTCATTTTACGAAATCTAAATTTATAATTCCAATTTATAATTTTTCTACAAATTTTTATGAAAAGATCGAATAAAGTGTATTTATTGTACTTTACACGAATAAACTCGATTTTAGAGCCGCAAATCAATGTCAGAAACCTCTAGATTCGAGCAAACAAGCGTCGTGGGACAAAATTAAAAGCTGTACGTTCCACGACCGCGAAAAGGTTAAAAGCCGGACCGAATCATATTTCTCGGTGATAAAAAGAATCGTGGAAGTTCGGTGCCGAGCATGGAATGAAATAAAAGCTGTGAAAATCGAGTTCGGGGACCAGCGGCAGCAAGTAGTTTGTTGAATCGATCGAAGTGAAAACTAGCCCCAAGCGAAAACGTCCTGACGATTTTTGTCGCAGCAACAAGTTGGTGGGTGGGATCCATTCGGCCTGCCTTCGAAGCTGGATACGCATTATTGTAATATTCAGCGAGATGAATTCAAAGCCGCCAAAGGAATCTCCGGGGGATTTAATGTAGATCAGTCCATTTAACTAAACGTGAAACGCGATCCGTGGAAGACTGGGCGCCTCCGGTTATAGAACTCACCTTTTTAAACGAGATCGCGTGAAAAATTGACTCGATCGTCGAGCGAATAATATCGAACGATTCGTGAAATAAAATTTCGAGAAAATTTCTTCCGATTTTTAAAGATATTTTAGACGAAAAGCGAGAAAAATATGATGCATTGTTTTTTGTAAAATTTATTAATAAATTTAATTGGAAATGGGACAACTTTGTGTGTATAGTGTGATTTTCAATTTGTGTGATTTTTTGATAAAATTTAACAACAGTATAAGGGTATTGTCAAACTTCCACAGTCGACTGAAGATTGAATATTTTAAAGAAATTCAGAGGGTTTTTGCAGAAAAGCAAGAAAAATATTATGCAGTAATAGAAGGAGGTACGTATGATGATTTTTTAATATAATTTAGAAATAATATATAAAACTTTGCCTGTATCTCTCAAAATCTACATTATTCGCGGAAAATTAAATATTTTAGTAAAATATTCGCTTTTGATGAAGATTTGCAGAAAAGGTTTGTCCACTGATGCAATAATTGTTTTACGTAGTCGTTACATTTCCCCTAAATTCATAAAAATTTTTCAAATTCTTTATATAGTTTGAAGAACCTCATGTTTCACTAATTTTCAATCCTTAAAATAATGCTCCTACTATTTGCATTGAAAATAATAAAACATATGGTTGTAACATAGACTTATCTTGTTTTTATATCTGCATACTGCATAGTATATCGATATAAATAAGAACAGAACGAATTTATGTTGTCAATCTACACGGAACATGAAGAACAATGAAATAAAGATAATAAAAATGTTAAACAAATATATGAACTAGTACAGAAGTATCTAACGCAAAAAATTGGGCAATTTAACAAATTTATTTAATATCTAAAAAAAACATCCGGAAACACCGAAACCCTTCTACGGAAATATTCATCTAATAAAGTACGCGAACAATTGCTCCACTAAAAAGTGAATAATCTCGCGGAATTAATCTCTCGCTATCTTAAACGAGAAAAGATTGACAATTTATTCACACAAAAAAACTTTTGTAATAGCAAATTTTCTCTTTTATCGGTTAATTATACTTCCCTTGTGTAATCTAAGGTGTGGGAACGCTGCAAGAAAAAAAGAATCGAGTCGATGGACGCAAAGAAAAGAGTCGAGTGACTCTCGATTTTATGTCAGCCAGCCTCTTTTATTGCGTCATTAATTAACAGAATGATGTGAGATGGTGCGTAAACCTCGCCATAAAGGTTAGCACACGGAGAAGGCCCTAAAATTAAATGATTCACTCGTGTCGACAAAAAACCTATTAGAGTTTCTATTGGTAATTTGACGGTGACATAAAAATAAGTTCCGAACGTGATAATACCACTTAACACTAAAATCCACGTAGAGTCTCATACGATTTTGTTATGAAACGTAACTCAATTTTACATAATACTAAGCAGATAAATTAATCCAAATAATATATTAATATATATTAATATGTTAGTTATTATATAAATTAATAACAGTTATATTAATATAGCTTTTATGAAAATTCTTCGCTAATTCAAATATATTTAGAGTTCAAAATTAAACTGTTTCACCATTCGAAGTTTTTCGTCCATCATTATACATTTTAAAACTACTTCACGGAAGAAAACACGATATCATGAAAGACTCGATCATAACCTCTGCTAACAAGGTTAACCATGCAAATTAAAAGTAACCTTCATGGACCGATTGAATGCGTCAGAAACGTGCAACATATTTTATTTCGTCGTATTTAATTTCATTCGGGATTCTCACGAATACAGAATATACTGTGTTATCTTGTTACAGTAGACAATACTTGACACTACGCAAGGTCGCAAGTCTTTCAATCGTTACGAACTAATGAACAAAAAGTACCCATCTGTGGTATATTTATTTACTTCGTTTACGCGTGAAACGACTCTATGTGTTGAAGTAAATATATGTTTCGCCAAAACACGAATGTCGAAGGACACATAACACGTTCGAATAGAGAAACAACGCGCAACGAAACACATTTAATTCCAAACGAATGCGTAGTACGCGTGAGAGAGACGGACAAAACGTAAAAAATTCTTACCTGGGACAAGTCGGAGTCGTCGCGAATCTTGGCATCCATGGTTACAGTGGCGATGATTCCAGTCGCAGAGACGATCAGGATAATCACCGCGGTGAACAGATAGTTGCCAGTTGACGACATAGTTCCCCGTGAAATGTTCACTGAACCGAACAAAGAATGTCACACCCGAAATTCACCAATCCACTATACGAGACGGTAATTTCGTACTGACGACACAGTGAAAATAAACGAACGCAAGAACGATTGAAGAGGATCACGGGTCGATATACGCGCTCCTCCGGCACAACGACGTCGTCGATAGGTCGAGAGCGCGATCGAGACTGTTTTGAAAGTCAGCGACCCAACGGTCGCACGGCACGCGCACTGTCCGATGCACGCGCGTTATTTGAAATAAAGAAGATGCTTACGTGCTCCGTCGACCACGAAACGACAGGCTCGTGGAAACCGAACGACGAGATCGCTCGGTGTCACGAGAAATCAAGGATCAACGCACAAGATGAGTCACGAGAGAAGCGAACGTACCGACTGACTCTCTACACTCTTTTCGTAGGACGTGTCAACGATACGGAGGATGGCGCGGAACTGCGCCCTCTCCATGCCTGGACCCCCGTAACCCCCACCACACCACCGAAACGAGTCTTCGGTATACCGTACTGTCGTCTCCCCTCCGTCGCGGCCGACTTTCCCCCTCCCCAGCGCCATTCGCGTTGCCCGTACAGTTCGCCGCGACACACATTAAAACACACCCGCATCGCGATCCGAACTCGTGAGTAGGCAACGGTCATTCAATTCTCTCTTTCGCAAGTAGTTTCTGGCCACGATTTATTCCAAGTCATATTTTCCGTATAAATATTGGAAATAATATGGATTCGACGTTTGATAAATAACGTGTTCCGATGAGATTGATTGAAACGAACGAGCGAACAGCGGGACAAAGTGATTTATTCGAAAGAACGATTCGATGCTCAGATATTGAATGTATGTTTCCGCGGAATGAGATTCGAACGGTCAATGAGCAATTACAAGGGTTTATAAAAATTTCGTTTCTGTTGTAAGTTTTATTGAGACTTTGTGAAAAACATTTTACGTTTGCTACAATTTTGTGAATTTGACTAGATAATTGTATCAGGTAAATTGTAAAATGTAGTGACACTTTTTTTTTAAATAAAAACTTGTCCCGCGTTATAGTTGTTTTAATTGTTATGTGTATATATGTTATATATCCCTTGTTATGGTTGTAGAAGTTAAGCTGGAATTTCTCGAGCCAGTACGTACTACTATTTCGTACCAAATTGTAATGAATGTTCGTAATTATATTTGTAATGAATACTACAAAATTCCGATGATTTAATTGTTACTATTAATTGAAAGGAAATAATGAAACATGTAAAATAAAATACATTCATGAGAATATAAGTTATAAATCGTTGAGGACATTGACGAAATATTATTTTTTTCTTTATTCGCAACATTTTCCTACGAAAATAATTGAACTTGACTGATATTGTAAATATACTCATTAAATTATATATCTCTCTCAGAATTTATTAAACAATGTTACTCTTTCACAACAAGTAGATAATATTAAAACGTATTTAATAATTGTACCAGAAACATCGTTGTACTAACAGTGAGATGGTAACAGAAAACTGTAAGATTAAAAAGAAATGTAAGAATTCAATTTAACTTGGAAATTGCAACTGTATGCTCAATTTCATTTCAACATTGCGATTTTATTAACATTTTTCTGCTTTTGTTGAATTCCTGTTAATAAAACAGCTTCGAGACACTCACAATTTTTCTGTGGTTATCATGACCTATCATAATTCACATTTTTGTTCGTTGACTATATCTCAATTTATAGAATATAAATCAAATGAAATTATGGAACTATCAATCCATTGGGGACAAAGCAAATTTATTGAAAAACGAAAATAAAGTAACGTACACATGATTTTCACATTTTAAAAAAAAATTCATTACAGAAATCATACAAAAAAAAAAATGTTTCATTATTTTAAAAAACGGCATCAAATCTGGTATCGTGATTTCTCATCGTTTTGAATTACTATACGCAAGCCATTACAAGGATTAGATATAAGAAGATGTTATCATAGCGTTATACATCAACTTCTTCAGACTATATAAACTAGATGAAAAAGATAATAATGAGAAAGATTATTAAGTAAATCCTTGGAACCCCTTTCCATAAGCACAGATAAAAGATAAAATTTAATAACGTAAACTAACTAAAAAAATTGTTGATGAAATATTGCAACGTTGGTCCTTAATCTGTTAATCTTACAAGATCAGCTTATATTTGTTGTAAGTATAATTGGAAACGATATTAGTACGAATTTTGGTATCAATTGTTATAATTTATATTCCACACGTAAAATGTTAAGGATGTTGGAAAGAACAGAGATCTTCTGGAAGCCAGCGGTATTCAGAACGACGATCGTCGCGTCGCGCACGTGACGTCATTCACCCTCTCCTTGACCAACCACTACGAACGACGAAATCCCCAACTGCGTCTGCACAAAGAGTGACGTCACGTCTACAGGCTTTTCTCGTTCTGTACGAGACTACGAGAGCTCTTTCAAGAAGCCGCGCGCGTCGCTTCTGCCTTCCTCCTTCTGCTTGGTCGGCGAATCTATGCCACTTGAAGCTGTTAACCAAAAAGCACAAAGTCATGCTACATGAAAAGGTCGTGCACTCTTAACGCTGTTATTCCATCCTGCGTTTTTACCAGGGGTTTATATCAGCTTGGAAATCTGTTTCTCGTCGGCCAAGAACAATAATATCATTCACAGTGGCCAATTTACCTAGGTCCTCTGCCAACAGACACGTCCGTCTGATACTTACAACGAGAAACCATGAATTATCGGGCAAAGAACATCGAGACGATTAACCACACGTAGTTCGTGGATGTACGGTTAAATACCCTTACTGATTGCCATTAATTAATTCCGGCTTTACAGCCTCCGACCTTCTTCCGTCTTAGCACGCCCTTAATACGTGCACTCATAGTCGTGACTTCCGTCATTAATAATCTGGCGAACAAGCGGAACCGTAGCAGTCTGGAAAATTGCTCTTTAATATAAAATGCTCGCGGAAAGTCAGCCAAAGAGTAACCCAAGGGAGTAAGTAATTTCCTGGTCAAATTTAAAACATTGCTGTGCGTGGGTCATGCGAGTGGCAAAATTCTCGTTATCGGTTGTATCAGGTTTGGAGGATAGGGCTCGCAGCCGATATAATTGTAAATTCGATGGCAAGTTCACCGACCATTTCCCAGCAGCCTTGGTGGACTTAGGACGATTCTCGAAACCTCCCAGGGCAATGAGGATTAAGGAAAGATCCCGATCGCGAATATAAACGCAATGGGCTTGTGGAACTTCCCTATCGTTCGCCTGTTCCACCGAGAGTCCTGCTAAGTTTGTCCCAATCCCTTAGGTAATTAGTAGTCTAGATACGCCTGTTTGACCTCACCGACGAACCAATTTCGGCTTACTTAAGCAAGTACTCTCACGAGCTTTCATAGCGATCTACCATGGTACGAAAATCTCGGCCCTTCATATACCTATTCGACGATAACAGATTCAAAAATTCTATTAATCAGATATATATCGAACGAGAGAAGATCATAAATCGCTAGAGTAATGCTTAGTGTGCCATGAATCTACGGGACAACAATCTTGATGTTTCGTATATTAGACGATAACAGATTAGAAAATTCTATTAAACGTGTATCGAAGCATCATAATCTCCTAGACTGATGTTTGGCATTCTATGAATTTGATGTTCCGTACCAACGATTTCTATGAGCCAGTTTGATATCTCACCACAGACATTCTAAAACAAAAATAGATAATCCGCGGTCGTGATCGAACGGGAACCATCGATCATGCGATATTCCACACTCGATTGAACAGCGTGGCAACACTGTGTAGCCTTCTTCGAACACGATAGTCTATATTGGCCATAAAGCATTCGCGTGTGACGTTAATTTAAGTTAATACTTTGAATTCCGTTGGGATTTTTGGACGGAGCCGCGGATTCAACGGATGCAAAAATGATCGACACGTTTCATCCCAATGAATCTCCTGATGCGACACATTAAAATGTTGTAAAAACGGAAAAAGGTACTCCGTGTGGCGTCGCGTTGAAATTATCGAACCGCACGATTCCGCGAGAATTACGGTAGAAACTTTATATCGCGTGAGAATAATCGGACCACGTGGACGGTTTAATGAAACGTTCTATCGAGCCTTGTAACTTTAACTTGCTCTTAACTCGCCAGTTGGAGATTAGTCTTTTCGTCGCCTTGTGAAATCTAATTTTTTTTTATAGAACTTTCATTTTAACGTGCATTCAGCGTTATCTCTAAATGTCAAAGGGTAATCTGTACAGCTAAACATGATTTTATCGTCTTTGGTATAAATTAAATTTTTCATTCATTTTCTCTTTTTTTTTTTGCAAGCTGAATACAGCATGTATATTCATCTTTAAATATATATTAAAAATTCATTGTCTACACGTCAATATGATTTATCCTATTAATATTCTTTCAAATAAATAGATAAAAAATAACGAATTGAATATTCTTTGAAATGGATAGATAATTCATGAATTATCTATCTCTTTTTTTTAAAAGCTTTATTCAAATATCGTTCGGAATAATTTTTAAATGTACATATATAGATAATTTAATATTTATAAGTCAATACAAGCTATTAATATTAATCTTCTTTCAGGAGTTCCCTTTTTAAAAATTCTGTTTTAAAAGGATCAATATTGCATAATACGTTTAATATAATCAAGTTACCTTCTACGTGGAATCATACAGAACTTTGAAAATGCGAATGCGTAAAGCCATTAAAAAGAGGATTGAAACTTGTTTAAAATGAAAGGCGCAGATACCATATTTCCAGCAAATTAAATCACAGGCAACTTTCAATATGAGATATGAACAAAGAATATCGTTTTATAGATAACGATTCTTATATCTCTATCATAACAATATTGAAACCTCTGAATTTCCCACGAGAAGAATTTATTCATTTTTTTTTTTTTTTTCACGTAGGAGACCAAAAATCTCCAACTCGCAGTTTAACTGAACCTTATGCAGTAATTTCTGTGAGAAGAGATCTACCAAAAACGTTCATAAGGAATTGAAACATCCCGGGGCACATTATTTGAAGAAGCTGTCGCCATTGTAGCTAAAGTAGAAGGAGAGACGAGAAACAGTTCACCAGTTTCGTATGTGACAAGGAATCTAGGGAATGCAAGGACATGCTGGTACGTTTCTCAACGGGAACAGTATTCCCTCGATTTTCAGACTGAACGTACTTTGAGAAGAAAAGGTAAGATATGCCTTGACACACTTTAACGTAACCATTTCTGTGGCGAGAACAGACCGTACCGGAAGCCCCCTTAGGGAACTCCCTTGCAAGATGCAGGGAGTCCAAGTTTGCCAACGTTACTTGCTACTTCCGGTAAGGAAGAACGCGCCTGGACTATGGAACTGCGGGCTTGAAGGCAAACCGTCGGGCGGGGCTACATTGAGAAACGTATTTGTAAACATACATCCTACCCATGAGGCTCGAGCAGCCCGTGTCGCAGTAAATCCCGGTACATTAATATTAATGCGTCTTCGGCATGTACAACACACTCGTGCCTTCTACTCAGCTGGTTCTCCACATCGCAGAAAGCATGAGAGTTCAACAGAGTTTACAGCACCAACCGTGTACGGAACCTGAACCTCCTCACAATATCTGCGTTCCGTCTGTCTCGCTTTCATCTCGCAGTCTCGGGTGTTACGCCTCTCACTCCGGGAAAATCAGCTTAGTTTTTTATTCACGTTTGTCACGCTGATTCTTCGCGGTCTCGTTCAAAAGTGTTTTGGAATTTTTGTGTCTTTGAAGCGAGTAATAAAAGAAATGATATGCACGTGTAATTAGTTCTTTAGATTCGTGGTAGTTTTGAAGTCTTTGATGAATCTTTTAATCCCTTTTGTTTGTAACATAGATGAAACGTGCTCTATTTCGCTATATTTTATTTCTGTACTTTGGATCCATTTCAACCTGTTGAAATTACACACTTGAAAAAACTTTTTCAAAGGAATATTTGCAGCATTCATGTTTTATGAATATACTTCATCTTTTCAGCAGTTTTAAAAACTATCAAAATCATGCTTCGGAGAGCCAAGCTTAGCTTTTTAAAAATTTAACTGGTTAGAAATATGTCTGAAAATATACGATCAACGCAGAAATGTGTAATAAAAATACATACGAAAAGAAACGATCAACATTGGTCATTAATGACAAATGTTCCCTTTCTGCCTTTATGTTGGCACATTACAAGAGAGTTTGATGAAAAGGCCGGGGCCATTGTTGAATCAAGGAAGAGTGAAAGGTGACGTGCGATAATAGAATCCTGTGGAATAGTAAAAATACCGCATTTGCGTCAGTTAGGAAAGCAGAACAATTATACAGGTTGGATGACTGAGTGAAAAGAAATTGTAGTAGCAGAATTATTGGAAATAAAAAGAATCTACTTTATTTGAACATTTGTGAACATTTCTCATAAAATTCCCAATTATCAATACCCAAATATTTCATCTCAATCTTCTTGGAAATGAATTTAAATGCTTTGTACAAATGTGGTATTTCATTAAATTACTTCATTTTATTTCCCAATATTTTCCGAGCATTAAGAAGCATTTTCATGCGCGAACATTCATTTATCCCTTTTTATCAACAACTAGCAATTTTCCAACATAGAATGCTCACATTTTTCGACACATAAAATTCCAATATTTCTCAATGTTTCTTCGTACGTTTCTCGATGGAACATGGACCATCGTGATGCCGTTCCACGACACGTTTCCCCTTGACTCGGGAAAATAATGATCACGCCCAATGGCGTGTGAACCAGTACCACATCTCAACATCTTACGTCTAGTATTCCTGTCTTGGAAACTCCATTTTGGAACAATCCTTTCAGTATACATCGTCACGGTAATCTCGTTTTATCAAGTCAAATATTATTCCAAATTTATATAGACATAAGTTTACCAATACTTGTACCAATGTGTACTTTCCTCTAACGTCTTGAGCTGTTAGCCTTCTTTCATACTGAGATACACCTATAAGATACGAGTCCACAGATCTTTTACAAAATCATATTGGTGAATATATAATTTTACAAATTATAAGATATGAACTTCTTTTCTGTAATTTTACAATCTTATGCCAAATAGGCAAATCATCTGATTTATAATTTGTTAAATTGACTATAAGTTGCTTGAAAAAAAAAAAGAAAAAAGAAAATGATTAATCGAACAGAATGTTATATTTGTGTAAGACCACGATCCGATTCCAAATTGATGGGACTATTATTGTAATATTGATATTAGCTCACGATTTCAAATGGGATAATTCCTAAAACGTTTCGATAATTTCTTAATGGTTTTTCCAAATCTAGTTCATCTTTCACAGGATGTATCTCTCACGTGAATGGAAAAATTCGATACTACATTACGTTTGTGGCCTGTATTCGACAAAAATCTTCATACAAATCCATCGCGATACTGTATCTCTTAAGAATCACAATATGCACATTCCTGTATAATACAGATATCATCGATATCCAATTGTCTATCATACGCATAGATAGCTACACGTCCACATATGTCCATCTATGAAGGTGCTCTAACATTCAACTAATCCATCTTCGGAGACATTAAAACGGATAAATCAACAGCGTAGAGTGGCTATCACATAGGTGCTGGAACACTCAATGTGGCGTAATAATCGACCATGTTAAAAGTCCAGCGTGTTGCTAGGTTTCGTGTAGAGATTCCCATGATACACAGAGCCGATCAATATCGTATCAAGATCCAGCATTCACCGTGTTGTACCGTGTGCCAGTGCGAAAGAGGTAGATACATCGTTCTAACACGTACGCTTCTACGTAGGTAGCACGTTATTAAGAGGTCTAACCATATCCAGTTCGCAGAGCGTGATTACATGTGCGAGCCACATTCGCTAGTAGGTGTATGTATGGGCATATGTGGGTAACGACACGATGTTCGACGTTAGGACTGAGGTTCCTTCAGGATGGCTCGTTATGCCAGGCAAACTGCCACGTAGAAACAGAATTTCAGTATCAGGGAGGGACGGCGAGACTGTAGCAACAAGATGTTATCACAATTATTGCTAGCAGAACTACCATCCGCAGGCCGAATGCCGTAAGCCACGTAAGGAATGTTTGGATTAGTTTAGACTCTCTGGTTAAGCCTCCCGTTTTCTGAACTGCCACTCCGTTCCTTGTCCTAGTGTTAAGAACGTCTCGACATCCTGGTATACGATATATTGCCATGTCGAGAATTAATATATTGGACGTAACGTCTCATCAAATTAACGTTTGGTAGGTTCTACGATGGCTGGAGACCGCGTTTAACGCGCATTCATCGTACACGTAAAGATTGCCTATCGTAAAGCGCACTGCCAAGCGAATATTCGTGCGCACCGTTGACAGCAAGACGTATCGTATACACGAGGCGTTTCATAAGCCCCTGTGACTATTAGACATTGAGAAATTTCTGAAGGTACAAAGCGAGGGGTATACCCATTACATGCTCATCAAAATGACGTTGTATCAACGATGATGGCGAAATAATGTTTCTTCGACGACGATCGATGCAATGGAAAGTTACCTCGCGCAAGTTTGATACTTGTACTTCTTCATAAAACGTGAATCGTCTTTGACATTAGTCTAGAAGAAATGTAAATTTCAGGGGTAATAGATAAAATTGAAGTGAATTGAGAGTTAAATTAGAAGAATTTTTATTAGTTTGCGCATTCTTTTCATGTGTTATGTAAAAATGTTTAATAAGATTAAATCTTACTTTGTATTTTGTATAATAAAGACCATTAATGGTATTTGTTGGATTTATTGTGTAATAGAATAAAAATTATAATTGAATTTTTTAATGTAATTGTTGAGGTTATTTGATGTATAAACAGAGAAACTCGTGGATAAATTGTAAGATAGAAAATATATTTAAATAGAAGTGTAATTATAAGTAAGAATACAATTTGAGCTGGTCCAGATCCACACGCTAGCTGTGTTACCCAATAACTGAAAACTCCAAAGCCAACGTTGCCTGTCTACTGTTTATGTCCTGCTTTCGTCGTAGTTTTTTGTCTATACGCTGTCGATGGTTTCAATGCTTGAGAAAACTAAAAAAACCAGATGTAGAATTTTCTTAGAAGTGGTGACCACTTCAACAATAGTTAAGTAAGCTAAAAGTCAAATCTATTTCGAATCGTTGTGGTCTTACGGTATCAGTTAAATTTAAGTCTTGCGCGATATTGAGTCTCCTGAAAAACTTTGTATTTGCTTATGCGATTGTGAAATTATTTGATATTAAGTTAATTTGAAAATAACATTCTAATTTTCTTCATCAATACAAGAATGTGTATAACAATGATGAATTTTATAATGAACAATTTAAAATCACCTCCTTCACTTCTAAGAAATTTTAATTTCAAGAGTAACTTATTATGACTTGTTATGATGAGAGAGAGCTCGAAATATTATCGCAATAATTGTACGCAAGTAAATTTAAAGCTGTTGAGCATGCTATTGCTTCATATTAAATAACCGCGATTATGATGTCATTTATAACTAGGACATCCAAGCGAGATTCTGTCAGAAAATACAATCTTCGATTGTTTAACGCGCTGAAATGTATAATCAGTTTAAAAAAACTTGTTATCTCGTGAGATTAATTAATTTTATGCAGTATATTATAATTAAATACTAATAACGTGAAAAAGTTCCATTAAGCTAATATACATTACTGTTATCACAAGAGAATCTTTTATTTAATTATTTCTTATTAGAGCTCAGAAATTTTTTGCTACTCTATTAAATATTCACTTTTAATATTTGAAATGATTTATTAAGCACACATTATATCTTGTAAATGTAGAATAATTGAAAGTTAAAGCAATGTTTTGATATTTACTTTCGTATAAATTTTTGACCAGGATAATAAAGATATATGCTGGAGTATAAAATAGATATAGATGTAACGAACATGCTTTGATAGTAATTCAATTAATATAATATAAAATCAACATAGGATACTTTGGAAAACGGGAACAAGCCATGAAATACGAAAAGATAGTGGAAGAGGATATTGAATGGCTCGTCGAGGATTATCTAACTGAAATATAAATCTCCTCTGGAGCAACAAAATAGCTCCTTTTTAAATAGAATGAAATATTTTATTGGATAAATCGATCCTCGTTATTATTCTCTGCGCGAAGATATGAAATAAACGAGAATCATTTGTGGACAATTTTTCAATTATTTTTAATAATTCGCCTGTCTTTTTTTACGTAATATCTCACATAAAAGAATGTGTGCATACGAAATACAACTTTAACGCTTGCAATACTTTTTTCAGACAATTTATTGAATTCTGTTTATCAAGTATAAAGTTATTCATTAGAAATATTTGTATTATTATCAATTTTACAGTAGTGTAGATTCTATACATAATTTTATGATGTTTAAAAAAATTGAAGTATTTACAGCATTAAAGAGAAAAGATTAAGAGAAGATTAAGAGAAACTGAAGAGAATCTTTTGAATCGTGGACATTTCTACAGTGAGTTCGTATAAATTATCTATTACTATAATAAATATTTTATACCGGGCATTTCTTGCCTTATATATATTATTATTTACGTTTAAACAACTTGTATATGTAATTTTACTGCTTGGTTGTTAATGTAATTAAGGTACTCTCACAGAAGAGCGTTGATTAACAGGCATTGTTAGAACACGGAAGGATAAAAATCTCTTTTCACGACAAACATTCGGACACCTCCGACAATAAAATAAATCTAGCGAATAAAATCACGTATTCTCCTATGATTTCTCAAGTTCAAAGAATTTCAGTTTATTTCAATTTTGAAACGCGATACAATGTAACAAAGATGCTTATAGGCCATCTCATCCTACACTATAACCTTTTTTCTTCGCTTAGATTATATTGGTGCAACTGCTATATTGTTGCGATGAATTAAAGAAACTCGATCATAGAATAAAGAAAATAATGAAAGTTCAATATTATTTGTCCCATAACCAATCATTTACGCGTGACTTCATCCGAACAGTCCCGAGCAAGGTAATCGTATTAGAAATCTTGGCGCAGAGTGATGCTGCAACCGCGTAATACTGCAAGCTAATTTTCCGCTTGTAAAATAACGGACGCCAGTATCGTAATTAATAACCCGTAAGATGATTTACGGACTTTGCGTCTAATAAACCGCGCGTTACATCGCGCCGAGCGCACGCTTGTTTTATCGAGGTAGCTTGAAACTTTTTCGCGAAATGCGAAAGTCATATATCATCGAGCGTATGCGTTCTCCAGAAGTCGGTACACTAAAAGTAGTTTCCCAAATCACCTCATAGTTTCGAATCGTTGCTTTGAATCAGTTGCCATTTAATGTACTTCAACATTGAATTGATAATCGAATAACGATAAAATCGTTTGTGCATTTGAAATGGTCCATATTTGCTTATGAAACTTTTATCGGTGTCAGAACTGTTGATGTGTAAGAGCTTTATCAAGAAACTTAAGATGAAATGATTTTCAAATTTTGCTTAAATAATGTTATATCATAAATCATTACCAATAGAATGTCGAAACCATTAGCTGTTGAAAGTTATTTATCTATATTCGTTACAATTCAAACACATAGACTATGAACTTATAATATAACATTTATTAGAATGGATACATTATAAAGTATAAAACACATTAAAATTTCAGTATGATACATACTTACTATCAGAACTATGGGCAACTAAGATATGATACTACTATACCAAAGGAATCAAAATGAAGGATATGTAAAAAGATATGCGACATATTTACAATATTTCATATATATACAGGGTGGTTGGTAACTGGTGGTACAAGCGGAAAGGGGGTGATTCTACGCGAAAAAAGAAGTCGAAAATATAGAATAAAAATTTTTTTTTAATTTTTTTTTTAATTTTTCCATCGAGACAACAATCTACAGTGAGATCCGTTATAACGAGACGTGATAAAGTGCACGCGTACCGAGTGAAAATTCAACGTCGATTTTCTCGAAAACAAAGCCTCAAACGAAAAAATTTCATTCTATATTTTCGACCTCTTTTTTCTCGTAGAATCACCCCCTTTCCGCTTGTACCATCAGTTACCAACCACCCTGTATATATTTTACAACAATTTAAAATACGCTATCGTAGAGTTTCTATGAAAAATTATGATCTGATCATTTTGACTTCTGTAGTGATTTTAGCGCTAATTCTAAATTGCCAAATTATAAGAAAAACAGAGAAAGAAAAAGCGTAAAACTATGAAATTTTCATACGAGGTTTTCTACTATTATCGGTCGGTTATAACAGGCTATACGAACAATGAAATTAATTGGTTTTCAGTCGGTTATTAATTAGCCGATCGCTGTGATAGCCAATTGTACTCGATGTGTCATAACCCAGAAAGGGAGCGGTGCAAACCGCGAGCAAACTTTCACAAGCAGCAGATCGATATTTTGACGTGGCAGCCTGCGAATTATAGTCCCGTCGTAAATCAATATCCGTCGCAGAAACTTGGTGTTTCGTTAAAGAACACAAGCTAATACTGTGCTCCGATCACATTGTTAATAATTTAACAATAACTTAGACAGCGAGGATAATTCAATAAACTCTGTCGTATAAAGTATGAATTTCTCGAGTTTATCCAGCTGTTGGTTCATCTAATCTTCAAAAGTTGAATGAAATTGGAGTTGGAGATGAAACTAAATTTACAAATTTAAAAGAACCTTTCAAGTTATAATGTTCCACTAAATGATTTCCTTGCTAATCTTTAAAAGTTGAGAGATAATCTTTTAAAGTGGAATTAAATTTACAGATTTGAAGGAGATATAACGTTATAATACTTAAATGAATAATTTCATGAAATCTTTGTTAGTACACATTTGTACAATATAATATATGCGCAAGTTAATGAATGTATAATAAATTATTTATTAGAGTGTAATTATTTATTTAAACGAATATTCAAAATACCTCGTTTCATTCTATGTATCGTTTCATATATCTTTAAATTTGTTTTTCGATATACAGCAACATTTTACTTAACCATAATATCGTTGAATTTTATTATACGCAAAGTTAGAAGAATATTCTTTTACAATTGCACTTAAAAATTTCAAGTATATGCTCCCCTCTGAAATTCATAGTTTCCAGTATATTCACTTTTGATGAAGCCTTATCCCCCAAACATTGTATCCATAAAAAAGAACTAAGCTAAAGTACAATTTCTTTGTACCGCAAGTAGGCCATAAAATAAGATGAATTCCGTGACCCGTTGACAATGAGTTGAAAAAGCTAAAGTGACCTCGATGCTTCTTTCTCTTTCACGACCGTCAGAGTATAGTAACCCTTTAACACGGCAAAACTATGCAAAACACTTTCCAATCCCCTGATACGAACATTTTTTTATACAAACAATCTGGATAAAGGAAATTAATATGATTGTTAAGAAACGAGTGCCCCTTTGAAAGCATATACGTGTCCCTTTCTTGACTCAATTATCTGAAAAAGTAAGGACAAGAACCGCGTCTCCTTTCGCCGACCCTTCGCCCACGCCGATATATTGTTTCTCTTATTAAGATGACACGGGGATTGGAAACAGGGTTAGTCGTCAGAAATGGGGGTTAGCATTTGACAAATGTGGAAATCGCGTGCGGCGCCCGCGTAAATCGAAGTCTTGGTGCAAGAAAGGCACAAGTGGCGCGGAAATCGCGTATCACGGGCAAACGCTCTTCTGGTGTACCCGACAACCTCGATCCGTGGCCGCTCCATTCTCATTTTCCCCCCCGATTCTTACCATGCGATTAAGTCGTCCGCTTCTTTTTGTCGGCCAGTTCCCTACCTACTCCGCGACATCACGGAATTTTTCTTTTGTACGCTCCGGCGTAATGTATCTGGCTGTTAAGCGGACAAAAAGCAAACGAGATCCTTCAACCTATCTAAATCGCAAGGAAAGTATTTTCATGGATATCGCGATGAAACTGCAGCAAATTTTGCTTCATCTTTATTACACGCCTGGCTTTAGTTTTAGAATATCATCGTTTAAGTTATTTGCGATTTTGAATTTTACAGCGGTGTTCGTAGCACGATTATTAACGATTATATCGTACTTTAATATTGAAAGCGGTACTTACGTTCTACGATAATATAGAGTTGTAGGAAGTTAAAATTATATTAATAACGATTATATAAATACAGAAACATCAATAGAAAACTTACGCTTACGCTAAACTTACAACGTACATTAAATCGCAATTAGTAATTGCATTTCCTTATCCCATTTATAGTTAATTAATTGGAAATTCAAAAATTTGTTGAGGATTATATATCGTTATCTATCGTAGTTTGCATTAAGCTCTAATATGTACAAAATAACAATTTGGAAGTTTTTGAAAAGAATCTATAAAAATCCAATAAATTTCGACGAAGGCGAATGTGCGACGAGAAAAGTTAATCAGGATTCGAGCCTTAAACCAGTTTATTGGAAGCTTTCGTCCGCAATTTTATCGTATGCGGCATGTGAAAATTGAACAGATTATCAGATTCGTTGACATTGATATTCTTTTCGCATTACGCTGTTCACGCAAGTTCTTTCCGAGGCCACGACTTCTGGAATGTGTACTTGAAAATGCATAATCGAAAATATGCTGAGACAAAGAAACGTTTTAAGAAAGTGTGTTCCAATATTGAACACTAATCTTATAATAAGTTTCTTAATTGAATATTAATCGTGTACTTATGTAATGAAATTAAGAGAATAATAAAAAATGCGGTTGATCGATCTGGCATTTGAAAGGTTCAATTATTACCACATTGGTAAAAACTGATTTACAATTGTTAAAGATTACAACGTATATTTTTGAAAGAAATAGAATTATAATGGAATGTGTGAGATTCTATCTCTTTGTCCTTCTTTATTGCACTTATATCTTCTTGGCACGTACAAATATTTGCCATCTCTTCAAACTTCAAGCATTTATTGGTTCCTTAGTTGGATTAGGCGCATATTTCAAAGGAGAGAATTTTGTCGCGGGATGTCTCCTTTTGCCAGCGGCTGAGTTTATGCGCGTAAGAATACGTAAGCGGAAATAGTTATTGTATTCTTGAATGCCGGTCTACGGTTTCAATTTGAAAGTTTTGCTCAGTTTCATAGCAAGAAGACTGAGCGCTCCCCCGTCTAGCGGCGAGGAAACGTAAATAAATGAATTATTCAGAACACTAGGTTTGATTATGGCGGTGTAATTATTGAAACGTGCCATTGTGTCGTATCATACACCTGTTACGCGTACTTGTTAGCTGAATTGCCAACTAATCGTATACTTCGCTCTTGTTTGAACTGATATACCTACTTTATCATCAAGAAATCACTCCAATTGCATCGACGGAGTTGAAATGTTTCACGAGCATCTCCTGTAGTTGCCTGAGATTAAAAGTCAAATGAAATTTTAAGATGTCTCTAACGCAAACTTCTTGTACAACTAAATTGACATTATTACTAAAACTGTACAAGCTGTAAGTTATCCGTAATAAAAGGTTTTGTTGTGTAAGAATACCGGGTTTGACAACAAAAGTAGTTACAGTTCTGCAAAGTAAATTTTCCAAATTATAGTGCACGCTTCAATTTAAAACATTTTGTATTCTCACGTGTTATGCATTTTCCGTACTTTTGCATTCAAATGTCTCATAAGTGGACAAATATCTACTCATAAAATAGTCTGCTCATAAAATTCAATGAAAGCTTTGTCGTAACAAGAATACAACGGTACCGTATATTGTATTAATATGAAAAATGTCAATGGTCCCGTAGTGCGGTAAGGGTTAGATTCTTTCACGCTGTCCTATTAACTTCATTGCAGAGGAAAAAGTGTAACCAACAATCAAATAAATGACTAAAATCAATGACAATCTCCAGGACTGGTAAAACGTGAAAGAAATTGCTTGCAATCATATCTAAAATCGGTTATTTGTACGAACAAGTGCTTTGTAAGAATGACAGAAGTATTTCCATCATCGACATCGTCGGAAGGATTTCCATCAAATCCTCTGGAGAATTCGTTAGTTACTTTGCTCGTTGGAAGTTCAATATTTTACCGATTGGGATAGCCAGATCTCGATTCGTAAAGACTTTATTGTATCAAGAACAATGGATCTTCGTCGATCATTGTAAAGTGTAGATCGTTGACTTTTCTGCGGCACCGCGGTTTCGCATAACGATCGCTCGTTAGCCAGGCTAATTACTCTGCTAGTGGGCGTTGGACCGTGAAAGTTCGTTAGTTAGTACTACAGGTTAGTACTCAAAGAGGTGGCATTCATTCCAGCTTCCTCCTCTCTGGCTTTCACGTCCGGTCGGTTTCTCTTTCGCAGTTGCTCCCTCGGTTCTTCCTTCTGTCCTGATTGCTGACTTACGAGAACCGCAGGTGTCGCATTTTACTCCTGCAGTTCAAATACCAACCGTAAGTTCGGCTTAAATTCGTTCAGGCCCGGCGGGCATTGTAAGAAATGCTTCGGTAGATCTCGAAATTTTCTCCTTCAGCTATCCTTTTTACTTCTTAAAATTGTTGTCTGTTCGTGAGAGAATGTTCACGCAAAGCTTATTCGCTATATATATTAAGCAAACACACAACTAATTGTTAATATACATGCTACAAAGAGTATTTATTGGAGAGCACTTGTATTTATCATAGAATTTATGTACTAATTGTTGAGAATTTTGGATCTTAATAGCCGAAATAATGGTATAGGAACACTAAATATACACTTAGAATTTATATTAGAATAGTTATATATTTATTTGATAAGCGATTTCAAAGATATTCATCGATACACACTTGCACGCGTCTCACTTTCTTCCGTACCAGACTGTTAACCGACTGAACAGTTTACATTCCTTTGTTTTCGAGACGCTGCGCACACACATACTTCCACATACTGATATTCACATACAAGTATCACTACTACGCAGCTAACCTAGTCTAGCACATAAAATTATACATATCTCAATACTAATTAAGTCCAAGTCTATTAAGTTTCAGGTCATTTGATAGTACTGTGAAGTACTTTGGTAATAAAATGAGATATAGAAGTATGTGCAAATATATGTACATTTGTCCATCTTACTTTCTCAAACTTCTCTCAATCTCCCGTTATACTCTACGGAACGTATGTTAAAACTAATAAACATTCCAGCAAAGTTCAACTAACAAACATAAATTACATTGTGCGATAGTTATCGCTTCATGGTAATAACAAGGATGTGAAGTGAAGAAGACGCATAGGAGGTCACAAAGAGACACTTCCACAAGGCCAGGGTATATATGCCAGGTGTATCATCTTCAAGTTTCCACTCGTCGTTTGATGCCATTGTTCGAAAGCAACAACGTAATATGCGTAAATACGAATGCATAAAGGGAAAGATAGAGTGCACGGACAAGTGGATTATCGTATTTTACGTAGTTCATCTTCGTTTCGGGTATCGTGACGCGCGCGTTGGAGAATATCGTGCATTCCAGAAGTTGCCGTCGTTACATCCAACGATTCCAAACGAGATGAAACTTGTGACAAGCTTCTGAATTTAATATTACTGAAAGTAACAACATTGGTAAATCTTCTTTATTAGATCGCTGTGCAGGATTTTTCACAGTCTACAGTTTATGGAGTCTATTACTAATCATATCATGCTTATTGTTATATCAATTACACCGAGTAGATATATATTTTTTGAATGTTTCACTCTATTTTTAATGATAAAGAGATCTTCAGATTTCTTAAAGTAGAAATATTTAACCCTCTTTAATTATCTACATGTAACTTTCTATATGAATATTGGACAGTATGCAATGCAATTGACGATTGCAATTGATTATTTGATTATTAGTTGCGATTAGCAATGAAATTTTTATTGCACCGTTGTGTAATCGTAATTGACGACTAGAACAGGTATTTAGTCATTAATTGGATTAACGATTATTCGGTTGTCTAATCGGCACTTGATACATATACGTCAATACATATTTGCATACGTGAAACAGAACTCTAATTGAATTTTGATTAAAAATGTACAATTGTTGGTTGACGATTAATATTTTGAACGAGTCTTATTGACGCTTATATTAAGCATTTCAAATTAAAATGAAAAATGCACACTGTATTAATCTATTCTCTCTCGCAAGCAAAATTTCCAGTTTCCCAATTTATTCCGAAATGTTTATGTGTCACGATGTTTTATAATATATTTTATAGACATCTTTCAAGCTATAGTTTGAAAATGCGCGATGAAAAATAATCAATCGGGGAATTTGCAAGCGAGAGAGTGTTTTTGTTCGGAAATTTATTGTAAACGAGAAATCACCGTGGAAACACCATCGAGATAATTGAACTTCGCCGTTGTTCGCAGGTTACAAACTTAAAATGTTAATTAGCGATCGAGATATAAATATTCAACGTGCTCGCTGCACTCTATTGAAACGGGAATAACGAACGATAGCTACGCCATCATTTAATTAGGAACTTTTAACGTTCACTATGGGACACGTCGTAATTGTTATCTCAAGAGAATCGATACTGTGAATGCTGATATCATTT
Organism: Bombus vosnesenskii; assembly: GCF_011952255.1. Taxonomy (NCBI): domain Eukaryota; kingdom Metazoa; phylum Arthropoda; class Insecta; order Hymenoptera; family Apidae; genus Bombus; species Bombus vosnesenskii. Next base: position 3,873,535 of record NW_022882923.1, read on the forward strand.
TATACAATTGCGACGTCACGAATTCATAGACAACAGAAGAAACTGTCCTTCGAGTTTTGTTAATTAGTTCACCGTGAGCTTTTATGCCTCGAAACTGTATCGATGTAATTTTTAAATAATAAAATTCTACACGTATTTTCGTGCAGTGTGAAATATTTTTCCCATTAAAATATTTTTATCTATCGAAAATTATTCTCTGTAATATTTCTCATTTAGTAAGCATTTGAAACCAGAATGGAAGTTCAATTTAACGAAATATGATTATATATATACATGCATAAAAATATGGAAATTTACCTTTTTTAACTTTTGTTGAGACAGGCTGCCAAAACATAGCTTCGACTGTATTTTTATACATATTAAAAAGCAATTAGAATGGAAACAAAAAAGTTGCTATATAATAATGTTTCCTAAGCGATACATTAATTTAGACAAAGAAACCATCGCATGGAATACAACTCTTTATCATTGCAGGAGCATTTTCATTATTTAATCTTTCGCGCGCGAACTACGTTCAAGAATGATGTAATACAAAGAAATTTCGTCTTATGCGATGCTACAATATTTGCAAAAATGTGCACTAGCTGGAGGATTCTTGGGAAAATATTCCCCGTGTCCCGTAAATTCATTTCAACTGTCTTTGATCCTAAAGAATTGAATCGGACTTCAAATGCAGCGGCAGAAAATCCTCCTCCTTCTTCTCCTCTTTCTATATTTGTTCGCTCCATCAACTGGATGAATTTGACAAATGTCTTTTACAATCTGCAAAGACTGCAGAAAGAAGAGAGACTTTTAACCAACTTCGTAGCATGTCAGAACCTTTTCCTCCTGTTGTTTTAACTCGAAATGGAGATTCGCGTTTGAATTTCTTTTTCTTTTTTCTTTCTTTTTGCTGTCAACGAAATTATGATTTATTATTCTTCCGTATTCGATTGCTATGTGCGTTTTTTTTTCCGAAAATTTGAGCTCAAATAATCGTTATGTTTATATCATGTGCTTAACGATTATGTTCATGAAAAAGATATCGAACGACGAAACTTCGATTTAACTCACAAGTTAAAAACCTCACCCTATCAGAATCAAAAATTAAAAACCTGTTAAGGTATAATTAAATAAAGTGGTATTTAAATAGACGAGTTGAGAAATTTTATGAGTAATCGATATAGAAGGATTAGAAGAGCAACCACAAATGCAATAGTTTATGATTATTGTTCATTCTCATTAATAATTGAAAAATAATTAGTGCAATAGTTCGTTCCGTTTGTCATTGGCAATTACTGTTCAATAAATACTTAATATCCAATTAGAGTTTACAGTTTTCGATGATTGACAATGAGCGGCAATTGAATTGTTTTGATGAAATTAAAGTATTATATTTTTTAAAATAAAAATAAATGCATAGAAAACTATTTTTAATCGTTAATCATTCTCGTAAAATGTACGTATTGCATTCCTTCCAGATATCTCGAACAATTCTTATGGTTGGATGCGCAAATTTATTTTATCGTAAATTCTTCTATGAAGGTAAAAAATCCACGGAGGCATACTTTAAAGGATCTTGCGGAAATTCTTGTGCCATTTTATTAATCTCCGCAAGGCGAAAAACGGAAAGGTGGGGAAAACTTGTGGTCTTTAACTCGCGCAAGTTGTTAACGCTAAAATTCGGGAATTCGACGAAGAATTTCAATGGAATTCCTGGAATTTTGAAATAAGGGGCGAGAGAGCGTATTGCTTTATCCAGACACTCGTTCCATCGTTCAACTTCATAACAGAAGACGCGACTAAACTTGTGGTAAAACATTCATAAGAATAAAGATTTATGGATATTCCGCACAAAAATCGTTTCGTATCTTTAATATATCCCGAAGAACGGAAGAAAATTTTCTCTTATAACGTCGTCCGCGTAACATACAAATGCATAGTTTTCTGATTTTCAAAAATCTAACAATTTAATCTTTTCTCCTGAATCCAACAAAAGTTTATTTACCCATTTTTTCTTTTCGGATTCTTTAAAAATATTTAACCTTCCTGTTAATACAAACTTCATTTTAACTTCATTTCATCTGATTAAAGAAACCATTAGTTTTTATAGGTTCTTCAAGTATCTGATTAATATCGAGCTGTCAAAGAAACAAATAATTTATTTCCATAAGTTTATTTATCGCAAAAAAATTCACAAGTTCCAAGGAAATTCCAAGGAAATTCTGAAGAAAAAAGAAACTGTAACATTCGACTGTAACATTTTCTTTACTTTTTGATTTATGAGACTAATCCAACCCATATGACGTCTGAGCGGTTTATATTTTACAACACTTTCAAAGAAGCACAAGTAGGTGCTCGTCAATCCATCACCAACAAGTTACCAATGCACTTAACCAGTTAAACCTACACCAATATTTTGCTCGTCGAATCAACGCGAAGAAACGAAATAAAAGGACCAAGACAATAATGGCACGATTCGTTTTCATTTTCCGTTCCTCGGTTGAATTTTCTGGCGAAGGATCGATTACTCGACATCACGGCGGCTGGTGATCACGCAACACAAACTCTCGCGAGAATTTATAGGGTATTATGTTGTACAGAGCTGGACACGGTTTTCGTAATATCCCGCGATACGATAAATCACGGTGCAAGATGAAATTGACGCTAAGTGATCGTCGTTGATCGATACCGGTGTTCTCCACTTTCGCTGTAGATTTTTCTCTCTTAAGGGCTTCCCGTCGAGAGGCTGTCGCAGAATCGACGAGGGCGATTTATATTCTGGCCCGGTGATACGTTAAACAAAAGAGGGTTTCTCGAAACAAGCATCTTTCCTTCGAGATTTCTTCTCACGGTCAATTATTTGCCTCGTTCCAGGTTAAAAGGATATTCTAGTCGGTGTCAAGCCGTACGGACAGGCTAGGAATTTTAAGGCAATCGGGACAGCTTGTTTCGCCGCTGTGACAGTAAAAAGCCGCAGGATTATGTGCAGAGTTTTTCAATTTTGTTTCGTGCTACCGTAGTTTATTTAGGCTGGTGGAACGTGGCAACGAGCCCTTTGCCTGGTCGTTGATGATTTATCTTTGCGCTTTTAATGTTCCACTGTAGATTTGTTAGACATCCTTATTAATCGTGTCGTTTAATCACTCCTGAGCTGAATTGTCTCTCTTAAGTGAAATAAAACATTTTTTTTTTATATTGTTATTCATCAGATCTCACAGTAGAAAATTCAAGAATCGTTGAAGAAAAATATCTCAGGAAGAAAAATATCGAAGATTAATATACAATAGATCAACGATTTATTGCTATATTAATATATTTGTACATTAATTAACATTACGACCAACATAAAATTTGGAAAATTAATGGAAATTAATTATCTAATGAAAGTAATGGAAAGATGAAGTTGTGAAACAGATGGAGAAAAAAGCAATCAAATATTATCTCTTTTACGAAGCGGACTTAATTAGACTATGGAAACAATTCCCTAATAAAGTTATTAAAAATAAAAGATAGTGAACTACGTGAATTTTTAATTTCTTTCTTTTTTCTTCAAACTTTTGAGTATATAGCTTAGTAGGATAGGTGGGTACGAAAGTAATCGTACGAAAAATTATAGTACCGTGATCTTAAGCTGGAACTTATCTCAAGGGAAGGTTCAATGTTGTTCCATTAGCAACTCAGGAATCGCATCCGTTTCGCGAGACGGCGTCAATTGACCCGTGGCCCCGTAATTGAATAGTCCTTAGTCTTTTTTTCCCAAGTGTGCAAGGATACCGTTGGGTGTCGATGGAGGAAATGGACAAGAAAACCAATTCCTTTGCTCTTCCTCCCCAAGAGAGAACGTTATTCAAGAATGGCGAAGCTAGAAACGCCCAACGCCCAACGCTCAGCGAATTCCTTGACCTTTTCCTGAGTAAAAGGATTCTAAAAATAACGGCGAGGAAAATGAGCAAAACGATTGTTCGAGTTCCTCTTCCGATTCTCAGAGAACTTTCGCGATGTTTACGTGTAAAAGGCGAATGAATCGCTACTTCTCTTTACAGAGAGGCAACATTCGCGAGATTCAACTACAAGTATTTTTATTTTATATTAGATATATATATATAATGACGTTCGAAAATCTCATGACATTATATTATTATTATTATATTATATTATTATATACGTTTCAAAGATGGACAAATGTAAAGGATTGTAAAATTATATGATAGATTATCATTTAATTTGATACTTTATATATGACAGAGAAAGTAACCGATGTACAGAATGTAAGTGTGAGTTTATGCAAAGTTTATACGAAAAATTTGAAATAAAAGTTTGTAATTCGCATCGAATATTGATGTTTCTATATTAAACATAGAAAGCGTTCAAAGATCTTTCCGCGCGGGTGTAACTGTTATCGGGAATAAAGAGTACAAGCGAGTTCAATTTTAGAACCTCTCGTAAGATACTTCCTAATAAAAAATGAAAATGGCTTATAAAGATCGAAGTTATCGACAGGTTGTATCGTTATTGACAGGTTAAAAAGGCATGTTAGAAATCGAATCAAATTTGATTGACAGTGTAAGATCGAGAGTATAAGATTTCAAAATATGATGTTGAAATTTGCAATTCAAGGAGAGTGTTGGTTAAAGGCTTATCATAGTTAGTTTGGTAAAGAAAGAAGCATGTTCTATTCGATGAATTTAACAAATTCTACATCCTTTGCTACAGCTCGTGTTTTGGTAACGGAATTTTGATAAAAAATTAGAAGTTTTTCATAGAAGCTTTTTGATAAGATATTACATGGTCTTTTTTAAATAAAGCAATTAAAAGTTTATTTCCTACGGTATTCCGACTTGTGTCTATACATATAGGGTTTAAATGATTATCTTAGAATTAATTTTTATCGCCACTATAATGTCGACACGAATGTAAATGCTTTGTTTTTCTGGGACACTTGAGATATTTGGAATGATTAAAAGGTGGCGTTAACTCGTTCGATAACGCAATTCTAACGATATGACATGGTATTATGGAGCGTAGAATGGTCGAGAAAAATCATTTTCGTGATGTATTTGCTCGTATAATCGCGCACGCGACGCGAGTTCAACAACGCTTGGCAGCATATCCTCGGATCGTTGCGTCGACGGAAAACGTCAAGGGAAATCGGGGGCAGTTAGATCAAAAATATGAACTCGATTCTCTCATGATATTAAACTCATTGCTCTGTTTGAATTTCATTGAAGCTTGTATTGCCGAATCCATTAGGGGTTTGTTGGATTTTCAGCACGTCTAATAATGAAAATTGTCCTACAATTGATATCGTTTAGTCTTAACGTACTAATTCTAATGTATCCTTTTTTTATTCGCAATTTGAGTGTTGAAATTTTCACGGAAATAAGCAAACGATATTTAATATATTTCAATGATGCTAAGTATCACAATGATTAACAATGTATTGTTCAAACGATTGGACTTTTTGCAAAAATACGAAACAGTCATATTTTGTCTTTCGGTAGATGAGATTGAACACTAATCGGTATGTACCAAGCAAGCCACGAAACAGCTAAGACTCAAATAGTTTAATGTTGTAAAGCCACGAGAATTCAAGACTTTAAACAGAGATTATAGGATTGCAAGTTGGTTTGCCAAGTCCTTGCATTGCATATTTGCATTTCCTACACAAGCGAGTTTGCACGAGTTACACGCAACATTCGGAAGACCTTCCGAAATACTCATTAAAATTCTTGCATTCGGATTTTCGAAGGACCATTGTGCAGCACGACACAATATTTCAAGAAAAAGCCAACTAAAAGGAGTTCTTGATAAATCGCTTGAAAAAGTAGGGCACTTATTAAACAGAATAAAACTAACTTTTTCACCCATGTTTTTGCACAAAGAAATTGTTAGTTACCTTATCTTAACCATTAGTCTGTCGTATTTAATAATATTGCAATGATTTAAGTTTCTCATGCATGCAATACTTGCATAAGTCGATAGAATCTTCTAGCTCGTAAAGATCTTGAATTGTTACTTTCTAAGAATAAGAAACCAGGGTACTAGGACTTGGCTATGTTACAGGACAGTCCTTCCTTTCTCCACAATTGGACATTACTCGTCTGCTTATGTAGTTGGATTAAGAAATTGGCAAGAAGTGGAATCGATCAGTTCGTCTTTTGAATCATAACGTCGTGTAAGTAGTGACGCAACCGGAAAGGGACTGATTCTACGTAGAAATATAAATAAAATACGCGGAATAAAATTTGTATTCTTATATACGAGGCTCTGTGCGTATTTAAATATGTTTCAGCTTAATAAATTTCGCTATAGTCAAGTACCTCTACTTATGTTCTTGTACTAAACTCTGCAAAACCTGTAATGCATACGATGTACATGAACATGTAATGATAATAAACATGTTTTATGAGACGCAACATGCATTTTGGCACGATTAAACTTCCCATAAATATAGAAACACCCGTGGTGTAATAATATTTCTCAAAGTCAATAAAACCTATCGAAAGTGTCTCTTCATCAGCCACCTCGATCGTATTTCGCGGATCGCGTGGACACTCGAATTCAGAGCCGACAATCTATCCAAGCGGAATCGATCTGCATGAAACAATTATTAGCACGAAACTCCTGCCAGAAATGGAATATCCACGATATCTATCGACGGGGAACCACAGTTGGGGACCGTGGGTTGGATCGTGAGTGGTCTACGCCATAGCGAGAAATAGCCGCGAAGCGCGCGTTATCTGCGCGAACAAATGCGACCAATTATCCCAGGTGCATTCGCGTCGTGTGTAATTTTCAGCGATAAGAAAATGTTGCGATTACGAGAGACGAGCGAAATAAATAGAGATAAAGTGGTCGGTGGAAAAAGGAACGTGTTAGGGGAGGGAAAAGAAGCGAAAACGAAGGGAGAAAAAAAAAAACAGCGCACACGATCCTCCTACCGCTGTTGCTGGTAGGGCCGCGTCATGGCGGACAGTAGATGCACCATGCGATAGTCAGTGTATAAACGATTTATCATGCTTTTCCCTACTTTATTCAAACTGCATTTAAACACGCGCTGTTTCATTTGTACCCTGCTCCTCGGCGCCGGCGTTTCTTGTCAGGCCCAGGAAAGGTTTGAAATCGCAAATGACTCGGTGATGAAGAGAAGTGCCAACAAACAGACACACTCGGCTCTAATTTCCTCTTCTAATCGAGATGCAGCTACACAGGTTCATTTTTTACCGTGACTAGAATTTCAAGTAAACGTAGATTCCTTCCCTTTTTTCATTTTATTTCTTCCATATCACGGAAGATTCTCCTTGTTGATTCTTTAAGTACCTCGTCCCATTAACTGCTTGAAGAAACTTATTGGTAAAAGAACATTTTCCGGTAAAGCACAAGCTACGCGATAATAAATCACGCGCAGAATTCGTTGTATAAATTGATATTTGAAATTTTGTTTAAGTTTCGCCACGAACTTTTCCAACAAATCAATAAAAATCGATTTTGTGTATGGGAAGGCCGATCTTATAATATACGTTGAACTTTTACCGAAAGTAATTACAAATAGAGACGACAATTGGTATTTGATTATGTATTTTGTAATATCGTTTAGTGTTCGATTAACTACGATCATGTACTTTTCAACGTTAACGAAGCCCCAGCTAATTTAAACCGTCCGGCAGTGCTTTCATCAGTGGCACGTCCTCGTCGCAATTGAGCTTTCAATTTTAGCTTCGATAAACAACAATTTCGATTTCACATTTCATGAACGTGCTTCCTGATCCGTTAATAACGAAATGTCGCCTGGCCGAATTCAGGGCTGAATTTTAACGCAATTTTCAAGCGAAATTTAATTTTTCACACGAGCCTCGTTCGCGTGAAATTCATAGCGCGTTCCTTCTTCATCAAACTGAATGTTCATCGCGTTCGCCGGCAACGACTTACAAATTCATTAATCGAAATATAGGTCGGTTATTAACTGGTCAACTCGAAGTAGGAGTCCCGTGAATGATGTTTGATTTGGCGATTTCGGTGGTCGTTTAATGCAAAAGATTCTTAACCACACACAGCTCATTCCGGTACCACGCTGTTGGAACATTTAATTACACACTTTGGATTTCGTTCTCGTTATTTCAATGTAAACAAGTGCACAGTATTTTATTTAATTGCTTGTTTATACTCGCATCAATCATTATAATAGATTATTTTACACAGAAATTTTTAAATTACACAGAATGCACATAATATTTTACAATACACAAAATATCCAAAGTGTTGCTATAATGTTTTATATCCTTGGTTATATTTAAATTTTTGCGTTCCGATAGAAGAATTTAAGTAATTTAAGTAAAGATTTATGCTCAATGTATTGAAATAAATATTATTGAGATAGGGATATTTCTAATAAAAATAATGTAGGAAAATGATAGTCATCTTTTTCCCTTAATAAATAATGTCTTATTTGTCAGTTTCGATGGTCTATTAATTTAGAAAAAGATCCGTGATATCTGTCCTAAAAAGGAGGTTCAATGACTCTTAGACCCTTATTATGTCACTCACTCACTTGTTATGTAGGATCTTATTAAGGAAATTGCGCTTATTAGGGAGAAATATCGGGAAACGATCAAATCGATGAATTACTCGACTGATTGTGAGTAAGAAGTTTGAAAGGCGCTCTCTGAGATCGTTCAATTCTTCCCTTTGGGATTAATCTTTTTCTACTTTTATCGTTCCTCGCCTTGTGAAAGTTGCTGCGTTTGTGAAAAGCCGTGCGCGTAATCAAATATTAATAGAATTTCTACGCGTATTTTCTTCACATAAATAGAACTAAAGCAGCAATAATGCGAAGTAATAATAATAAATAATAATTCATGGCACGGATGATAGAATTCGAGAATTTCGAGAATTTCAGTATGAAAAACTATTTCAAATCTCTATAATTTTCATTGGCATGGAAAGAATAAAAAGATGAGCAAAAAACAAGGAATATTTACAAATCATTCATCATACTAAAATGTAGAAATAATTTAAACGTATCTAATAATTTCTGTTTTATTTATTTATTTTTCTAATAATCTACTTTAGTCAAATAACGTTAAACACACTAGAAACTTTAGTTACTTAACAATTATATAAATTCTAATTTCACGATTTTTCTAAAATAAAACAAATTAATGTCGGCTTGTTAAAGAAGTACGATTAAAGGAGTACATTTATTTAGATTTCAATTCAATCATAAAGTTCATTTTTCACTAGGATAATGTTTAATTTACGGATGTACAATGATGTACTAATTCAATGGGCGGCGGAGTTGCTTATTTTTAATTTGAAGTTTGTCCATTCATTAACAGGTAATTTGAAAGTTAATTCGAAATCAGTTCGCCTTCGAATCCTGCTGCCTCCATTTTCTCGTTAAAACTTCACCGAACGGGAGTACGAAACGAAAATTAACCGTCGTCGTAACGTCGATATCGACGAGGTGATACAAAGTAAACGCCATTGCAGTGGCGCATCATGCACTGATCCGATACGATAAATGTCGTTATGCATTATTAATATTTATTAGGTGAAAGGCTTTACGATGAATCTTTCGCGACATTGTGTGGATCGTGACTGCATCGTTCGAAAAAAAATATACAAAAATTTTGGGATCGTTGGACGATCTGTTGGTATAGTACAATATGGAGATTTGAGCAACGTGCACGAAAAAGAAGATTAACGGAAACGTACATTATATCTTATATATGTTTGGAATTAGAAACATTGTATATTTTAATTGAAATATTATAGAAATTATAATGATATAATTTAATAACATAGTTTACAATGTCAACTTCTTTATCGCGTATTACTAGGTTTTTCATAACCCTCTATTTTTACTGAATATTCTAATCCTCAATTTTATTTATTTGTTTAAAGAATATTTTTGATTTTCAATTGAATTTAAGCAATAAACTTCTAGTTTCAAATACTTTGACTGACACTGACTTACCTGACACAAATGCCAGTGTCTAAACAGTTACTCTACTTAGCGAACCAGAAAACACATTCGCCGATATTAAATGATTTATAATTAAACTTAAATTTAAATCAATTAAACGAAAGTTTGAAAATTTGAGAGTATTTAAATTTTACATTCGTATTATACAGATTGTCGTCAACAACGATTTCACGATTAAACAATTATTCAAACATCGAACGATATTCAACGTCAGGGAAACAATCGAGTGTACGATTCGTTTTAGCAAATTGTGAACCAACCACTTGGAGAGTTTGAATCTGGCTGAGGAAAGTGGTGAGAACAAGGAAGAAAATTCGAATGTCTCGGCGGGAATGCTGACGCGACACGAGGAAGCAGAGGACGGAGGGACGATGATCCTCGTTCCTTTTCATCATCCGAAGGCTTTGGTGTCGCTCCTTTTCGACAAAGGGCAGGTAATTTTTCATTGCTACTGGCGACGTCGCGGTATGTGCAGTATTACGTGCGACCAAGTCTGCTTGAGATAGAGAGGAACGAAAAAGAGAGAAAGGGATCGGAGGGTGGAAAGGGTTGCAGCCGATATTAAAGACATCTCTTGCTGACAAACGAACGCGACCGTTTCTCTTCTGCAATTACGACAAAGCCACTTACTAATCTCGTCGTCTGATAATCCATTACCCTCAACCACCTACGTACTAATCCTAGATCTGACTTTTGGTAACGGTAACCATTATAACAAATCCTTCCATCGAGTTTCCGCACTCTCGGAACCCTCTCGCTGTCTCTGTCGTTTCCGGCTTTGTTTCTATGCAACGCACGTGTGTCTCGAATTACGTGCGTGCACGGAAACCCCTGTACAGGTTGATTCCGAAATTGATGGCTCCCTTCTTCGGCGTTTCGACGTTTGATGTCGCGTGTCAGTGGAAGAATTAATTTAGAGGGCCAGAGGGTTGTCGATTGTCCGATTAATTTGATGGGCGAGTTTACGGAACGTTATGGGAGGTTACGAGTATGTTGTTGGGATAATATCGGTCTATAAAAAGCATAGAATGGCGTGTATACGTATGTAATATTAGAGTTTTACGAGTTATTAATTAATTAAATGGTAAATGCTATCTATTTTTGGTAAAATTGGCCTCCAATATTGCTGGGTACATTATGTCTTCTGTACAAAACCATCTGATAAGATATGATTCTATTATTAATAATTAATAAACAAATTTTTGTATGGTAAAAAAGTTGATTCTGAAACATGTAGATTAATATCTGCAATATTAGATACCTTAAATTGCTTCCTTTAATTTATTAAGAATTAAAGTTTCTAACAGAATTTACAATGTGATCATATTGCAATAAATATATGTTGAAAATATTTATGGCGTAATTTTGCTATAACAAAAGATCGCTTTGGCTTCCTAAGAAACATTTGCGACTTCTTCTTTGCAATAAAAGTAAGCATTTTAGTTGATTATTGAAAAATTAAAGAATCGATTATCGAAATTTAAAATAAATATTGGCGCCAGTATTTACACGTATCAGCCGCCAGAGAGCGCACATGTAGCAAGTAAAGAGCGTATGTGAGGATGCGTGGTGTGTGTAATTGCTCATTGTATTAGTTTAATTTCATTATTATTTTAATTAGTTACGTAGTATTTATTCAATAGGAGAACATTATATTCATTGTATAATTAAATATTGTATAAGAATTAATAGAGAATGAATCAATGTGTGTGTGTATGCGCGTGTATTGTATCTACGTAGCAGCGGTGTTTACTTCTCAACGTTCAGTTGCGGAGAATGTTTCGAAGCAAGGTAAGAAAGACGAAATATGAATTGAGCATTCGATACGCAGATCTCGGCGTGTTCTAACATATTAAGTATTATATTTGCAATAGACGCAGAAAAATGAAGTTTTCTTCCCGTCTCAACACGTTACAGCATTTCTTCGCAAACCTGGAGTATGTCATGGCAGATAATCAGGTTAGAACGATTGCTGACAATTATTTGACAAATGTGAACAATGATTGTTGATAATTCATATCGTATCTTTTAAATTTATCAAGGTATTAGCAGAAAGTGTCTTTGAATTACTTCTTTTTATGTCATTTATTTAATGTTCAAATCATATATTATTTGACATGCTTGTATTTCATATTAACGCATTACAATATAAATACATACTGTGTATATATATATATATATATATATTTATACATAGATTTATACATAGGTCGCCAATTGATGTGGTTTGTCGTTTAAGTATGAAATATATTTAGTTATACAATTGATAATTTGTTGTTGTATATTTAACGAAAATGCACAGTTGAATTGTTGCTAAATTCGTTGAATTAAATACCATTATATAATTATGCTACATCCGACATATTTTGTGGTCTGATAATATTCATAACCGCTATAAAACATTAATATATTCCTTGCTCAATGTAAACTCAAAAAATACATTTATGTGCTTATTCGTTTAATGCTGTCGTGTAATTAATTTATATTTTGTGAATATTGACACGAGATTCTTCTTAAATTTTTTACTTTAGTAATGTTATATTTAGAACAATGTTGTGTCTGGTAATTCTAATGATAAAGAAAATTATTCTTGCATAAGAAAGTAAAATTCAAAAACACGATAAATTTCGATTTATACATATATCACTCCGATTTAACGATTATGCAAGTTATGCAATCAGATCGCTAAAATTTAAGAAAATCGTCAAGTATACAATAACAAATGTTATAACTGTGCAGGAACATTCAATCCTGGCAGAAAATTTATTGTTCACGATTTTATGTGAAACGAGGGCAACTTTTTAAATCAGGATAATGAAACCAAATTTCAATTAATGGTAAAACGATTTTTTTCATACAGTCTCATTTTCTTCGTCAGCTTATTACCGGCGATGAAAAGTGGATAATGAAATGCTCGCAAAATTGCTCGTAAAGGCTTCGGCTAGTGATAAACAACCTAAAATGAAACCACGAACGACTACCTTCGAATTCAATCTGAATAGTACACGTGCCAGCATAAATGCCAGTTATTTGCCTATTTCTTTTGAAAACAAGCCGAAAGATTAAATCAGATGTTTGCGCGAGAGAAACGAACGTGAAATGAGAAATTGTTTAGGATATAAATTAGCTTTTTAAAGATTAAATTACATAATAGTTAGAATATTAAATTAAAGAATAATGGTTCTATACTTCCATCTATTAAGAATTATTCATTATCTAAAAGTTTAACAAATTTCGCAGTCGAATGTTATTTAATTTGAATATTTATAGTAATTGAAATATATTCAATATTTTTAATTAATATTGAAGAATATATCGTTAATTATCTGTAACGGTAAATGAAACTGCGTAAAATCTGCAAACTCGTTTTATTTAATAAATCGTATTTATTTGTAGAAAATAAATCAAAGTTACTTACAGGAGAATATTAATGAAAATTAATATTTTAATTAATTGCAGAAATGCATAAAATTAAATGAAATTTTTTATATTTATGTATCGATATATAACAAGAAAGACATTAGCGATATATTTAACATGCGTTTTATTTATATGGAAGCACATATTAGTAGAGAGTTAAATATTATTTTAAGAAAATACCTTTATTAAAAATGGTAACTTTTTCAAAAGGAAACTGACAAAAATGGTGAATCTAAAAGGTAGAGAAGATAAGCTTTTTTTTGAAAGCGATCATTTTTAGCTAAACAGCTAGATCAAACTTTTTTTGGGAAAGTCTTTTATTTCAAAAGAAGATAATTTTTTTTCTAAAATAACATAATAAACGCGTGCAAGATATTTCCATAATGATTTGAAAAATATCATCTTCACCGTAAACGGATAATATTCCTCAATTTCCATTATCAATTTTTTATACAACCTGTAAAATCATATGGTTGCTCGTTAAATATCATTTATCGCGTACAGGTGCGTTTGTTTGTATTAATTTCGATGGAGGGTCGACTAGTATGTTTCGGGGCGAAACTCTGGAATGCTGGGCGAAGTAATTCGAAATTTACTCATATGGGATTCCTTAATTGGACGAATCTGACAACGGGATCAGAGCAGTTGCACGTGTTGTTTGATAATTCTCGTTAGACAGTTCTCTATTTTCCAATTTCGATAATTAAGCCAATCGCAAACTTTTTCGTTGCGTTGATATTTCTGTTCATTTACCGATATCTACTGTCGAGTTAAATTTAACATGAGCCTGGAGAGAATAATGAAAAACTATAACGTCTGTCAGAAATCAAGGAAAATTAATTTCATTTAGTCATAGCTGAAATTAAATAATGCACAAGATGTTTCATGATATTGAAAATAAAACAATTGTTAGGGTAGTTTAGTCACTTGCAAATTCGTATTATTCGTAAAGACATGTCATTGAATGTGTCATCAATAAAATAACTCGTTATAAGTGGAATTTTATTTGCTACGATTGGAAGGATGAAAACTGAAACCAGTTAGAATTTCTATCGCTTTAATTTGAATACTACTAATTGGAACTTGTAATTGTAGTAATTCTTCCCAGTTCTAATATACGAAACATGTTCTAAAGTATATTTTGTTTTACTACTTAATTTAGTAAAAAGATATCAACTGAGATATAGTGTCTTCTAAAATATAAAAACACATTTGGCTTGAGAATAAATGTTTAAAGAAGTTTATTGAGAATGAATATTGCTTAGACTGCAAAAAATAGTCATGTATTGTGAAATTAAAATTAACAAATTTTCAGAAAACTGAGCTAATAAATTTGATCTCTTAGCGGCTTAAATATAGTAGAACCCTATATTTTTTTACCTTTTGACAGACTGATTTACAGCATTCAATGGATTTTTATTATCAGATTTTATACGACCAAAAAAATTAAATACCGTGAAAATGAAAGTATCAATTCTCGTGTCGAGAGAATAATCAGGGTTCAAAATCTCATCGACGATAATTTAGACAAAGAGAATTTGTTTAAGATAATATCAAACACTTGAACGATCCTCGGCTTCGAACGACACTTCGCTTCTTCGTTCAATCTTATTTGCGTGGATGAAAGTGTCCCCGCCTAAAGTGCCTTGTAGTTTAATCGTTAAGTAAGGACAAAAGAAATTTGTGCCAGAAAAATTGCCTTTACGCGTCTTCTAAAAGTTATTTCCTCTTTGTACGTTTAGAGGACGTTCCCCTGTTACTTTCTTGCGTTGTTTTAACTTTGAAACTTGATGCGTCCGTCTTGTCTTGAAAAAGAATAGGTAGAGAGGTACAGCAATGAGATTTGTCTCTTTAAAATCTAGCAGAAGGATATCCTGAATAAGAAATGGACAATTTTTCCTAAACCTTTCAGACCATCGTGCATAGAAGCAGTGGAAGTAGTTTTAAAGGTTTATAAAACGATTCACTATTCGGATGAGAGAATTGGGCCAGTGATATTGCTAGGAATAAAGCTAGGTGATATTCCTCAGACGTGGTGTGCATACGAATTCATTTAATTCTTCCTCAATCCATCTAGGATCGCCCTCACAGATCTCTTAAGACCATTCGTTATATTTCTGGATAATCTCACCACTGATATTAATGAAATAAATCATTCTTGAAACAGGTGAAATGTTTTATTGACGTGTTTTTAGATATCTTTCTCGTTTATCTAATATTCTATTTGTCATTTATTTCTACGCTGTGGTAAAATTCGTTATTGCTACAAATCGATTAGAGTTTCTGGAAACGTACCAACGATGGTGTAACATGTTGCGTGTCATGATAACGCGTTGTAAGTTGTAAATTCTTCCTATTGACTCATCGCCTCCGTTACTCTTTAATGCAACAGAAATTTTTGTTGAAATTGGTTCCTGTTGCTCGGGGTTTACAGAAAGTCTCGTAAAACAAGTTTGTCATAAGATCTCGTATGATAAGTTCGAAATTTAAGTTTCTTAGAGTAGAATCTATATAGCAAATAATTGATTTGATAGAAATAAATTTCAGTCTTGCAATTCGTATAGCGCCGTACTTAATTACGTATAGGATGGTCAAGTAGATTTTCCAAACGATATAGAAAGTAATTGCGAGATTTGTGCAACGTTTTACGTTTTCGTTTGTTTAAAACGTTTACGATCATTGATCGATAAGGAAATCCTGTAAAGAGGCGAAATGTTAACACAGGCTTTTAAGAGGCTTCATTTTTAATGGAATGGTCACCCTATCGCAACCTACTAAATTTATGAATTCTGGATCGGGCGGGTAGCTTGGAGCTACCATATATTAGATCGTAACATTACTTAAGAAAAGGGGAGCTTGACACAGTTTTACGGGCTTTTTATGTGGATCGTATTAAAGAATTTAATGCTACTCTATATGATATGATATTCAAATAGCAACACCTGTTGTGTATGCGTTGTTTCGACATACTAAATAATATAATCTCTATATAGTATTCTATAATTAAGAGAAATTTCGGATTGTTTCGTAGTTAACTGCTATTACACCAATCGTACCTACCATTAACGACTACCGACTCGCACAGTAATATTGTCATAAACTGTCTCCTCTTGGGAGATATTTTAGAATTCCCGTAACTATGTTACGTTCATCGAAATTTGGAAAAATCTCTCAAGCAATTCATTTTAAAAAGACTTCTTCTTCTCATCCATCAAACTGATGGACAGGAGAACGCCCTCTCTTCTTCAGGACGTGATCTTTCACTTTCCAATTTTTATTTGTTTCTTTTTTATTTTTATTTGTCTTGGTAAAAATAATAAAACAACAAAGAATTATAAGGACTTCTTTACATATTTTTGGTCACCACTGTTTGTTTTGTTTCATTTTACACCACACCAGCTATCCATATTATAAATTTTGAAAAATTTATCAAGATATATTGGAAGTCGATAATTATTAGGTTTAATTTGAGTACTTCAGGTAGAACAGTAGGAGATCGGTATTTTCTTATCAGAATTTCTGGTTGTTTCGCGTAGGAGAAGTTTGGAAAGGTTGAATGAATCAGAGATTGCGTCAACAGGGAAATACATGCAGCTAGCAGCTGTAGGTACTTTAACTCGTGTGCAATTTCGACGCGTGCATATGTTTGTATTAACTCCCCGACTCGTAGCCGCGATTATATCCGGCTCGAAACTCGACTCCGTTGCGTCGAGCAATTCGAAATTTGTTTGGATGTTCACAATTGAACAAATAGAACGAGCGGGACGGTCGCGAATGGATTTAGAGAATGGACGCGTGTCGCGTCGTGACGACTTTCGCCGCCATCCTCAACGTTACTGTTCGTCCGCGATTAAACGTTGCTGTTTCGCTTTGATTTTCAATCCTTGTTCGAGTTACTTTTGTTCGTCATCTGTAAAATTCTCGATGTGCCTCGTTTCGAACTATATATTTGAAAGCTGGTATGAAAAAATTGTTCGACTGTGAAATATCAAACGATGTTGCAAACATCTAATGATTGAGACTGATTATTCGAGAGACAAAAATATGTTGTAGCATATTTAGAGATAATATTTCTGTAGATATTTGGAGCTCATGGAGATATTCGAACACTTTTTTAAATATCTTTGATGAAACTGTCGTATATCTTCATGAATGCAATATATGTATATTTGGTGAAAATATTTCGGTATTTTATATCTCAAAACTAACATTATCGAAGCAGATTCAAATTATTCACGTCACTAGATTGTTGATTTTTATGCAAATTCATATTTTTCAGAATATAATTAAAAAAAGTGGAACCCCGGCAGTAAATTTTTCTACCTATCAAGTATTATAGAAAGTTAATTAACTGTACTGTGAATATTTTGCACGTTTTTTCATATTATGTGAATTTCACAGAATTCTTCGCCTTCAAATTTAAATAAATGCATAAAAATCAGTCGACTAAAAATAAACAACTATGTGCTCGTTAATCAATAATATATTTCCTAGCAGTTTCTACGTCATTTTATGCTACATTTTTTTCTAATTTCTTATTCCCTCATTGGTATTATGGTATATATGTTTGAATTTGTATATACGAGTTCTTAATTAGTATTACTATTAAATTATATATTTGAAGAGGATTTTGTGAAAATTACATTTGTCCTCACTCTACGCCTATTTAATTAGTTTTAGTTATATTATGTTAAATTTTCAACGAATTCAAGACAGATGAGACATAAAAGCTAATAAAATGATCTGACATTTTCAAGCATTCTTTGTCCTATAAATTGATGGCGATAGAATTCAAAGGCTTCAATAATAATATTGTCCAAGGTTCCATTATTCGAATATTCCGTTAATTGAGTATTATGTTATTTTCAATTGGTAATTCTTTTGAAACATTTTTGTTTCACGAAGTTATTAGCCAACATTTAGTGGGAATCCAACAGTTGAAATGTTATACAATGAAAACTGTGCTGCAGCAACAGGATAAAAATGTTTTTTTGAACATTGTTTGGCTTTTCCAGAATTTTTTCTACGTAAAACAAACTTTTACCGTTGTTTTCCTACTTGGGTCTAGGTAATTAAGGTATTTCAAATACACTGAATATTCATCGAAGGGGGTCACTGATACAATTTTATTTTATAGCTTTACAAGAGACACGTATATATGTGGTTCGTAACATATTCCGAAAGTTGTTATCCCCTCGTTTTCCGAGTTATTGCATCCACGGAATATGTTACTTCGTATTTGCGAGATTTCCCGTAAAAATTTTTCGACATGTATCGAAACGAAATATTTTTTAAATGTACCTACAAGAGTAGGAACTGTCATGTAGAAACAGAAATACATATTACGTTTTACATTTATTCATAGGCATTATATTTCTACTAATTTAAATTATATACTTGTACACTTTTCTTATATAAAGAAATTTTATAAAAGGAGTTCTCTGCATAATAGAATTAATATTATTATTACCGAGATTTTACACGATAATGGTATGTTTAAATTTTTATTATCTTTTGCACAGTTAACTATATAAGTTTAAATATTTAGATCTCATTCAACAGAAATAGATATCAACGATGATCTATCTTCTTAAACGTATCACTGTGTTCTCGTTAACCCAATTTCTTTTACAAAGAAAATCACACCTAATAATCTCCATTGTATTATAGAATGTATAAATCACCCTGTACGTAGGATCGTCCTCATAAAATACATAAAACATCCATCCTCGCTTCATCACGCATTATCTTTAATTTCTTTCTACACTTTGTACTTCCTTTTACATCTCAGAGCGTTTTATTATTTAAATTATGGAAGAAAAAGTTATCATGAATCACGGGTACTCAATTTCGCTTATCGCCAGGATAAAACGAAACTTGGCTACTTGACGTGAAACGACCAAGTTCGAAAATAGACGAGCAATACATAATAAACTACGCAGCGAAGTCTATGAACTGTGGAAAGAGAAACGTAAAACGGTGGTGGGTGGAAGGGGTGGCTCAACGATAATCCAGCATAGTATCGGAAAATCCGACACTAACCTCCGACAAGCTTATCTACCTCGTTAGCGCGAAAATCCTCAAGTAATTTTTCTTCGGCAAGTCGACTTCGCTCGATGCAAATTCGTTATTCGGTGCAGGGTTTGTGCTAACGCAATTAAAGTAAAACCAAATCAGATTAATGAAGGCAATTAGATGGCGTCGATTTGCTTTGATTGTAACCGGCCGCGTCATTCCTCGTATCAGGCGTCGTTAAAGGGACGCCTCTCACGCGCGTCTCTCTTTCCCCTTCCGGTTTGCGCCACAACCTTCTCTCGCGGCTTCTTAATTGAAATTGTAGCTTCCAACCGGCTGCAGGGCCTCTGCAGCTTGCAATTTCTGCTGGTTCTGGTTTTCCGCCACCGCGACAACTTGCTATTTACGGAAGTTTTTTAATTGAACGAGTTGACTGGATGAGTGCACGACTTTCTAGGGCCGACTGTAATTTTTAGTGGTCCCGTAATTGAAGTTTGTCAGAGTTCTTGATCGAGGGTTCGTGTTTTAACAGCTTCCAGGGTGAAATTACAATGCGAGCAAGTTCGGGAATCTTTAATTTAATTTGACGAATAGCGAGCATCTTCCACGAATGTTATACATTGTTTGGTTTTCCTGATTCTCTGATACCCGATCTATATGGTGTGTTTCTTAAGTTCCACAGGGATTAGGTTAATAGAAATGCAGTCTCTCAAGAGTTTTATTTGTGCTTGGGTTCGAACACAGTGCGCTAATTCCATATATTCAGCGACAGGGTCATGAAGTTTGCGAATTTCTGTGCTGAAATTACTTCTTGTTAAAATACGATTTATCTCGTGCACATGATATACTAATCTGAATGTTTTCAATGAATTTAAAGCGATATCTCTTTAAGTAGAATTTCAGCTTTCGAAATAGGAAATGGTCACTAAATTCAGCGAATAATTGGGTGTTTTAAGAATTTAATTAAATTTACTAGACACATATTAAATTGAAATTTGACCATCCCTCGCTGTTCAATATTTGGATCCATGATAATACGATATTATAATATTATGCTGAAGAGAGAGCTAGTTTATATAGCCTGTACCATAATAGAGGATATCAAAAAATCGAATATACTTCATAACGTGATATTTGTTCCAATAAATGTTCATAAATTAAAGCGTAATATCCTATCCTTAATTCCAAGTTAAAATTAAAGCGAAACTTCTTCGCGGCGAAAATCTCGTTTGTCGAGTTTAAACCGCGACTCGCCTGTATTAATCAAGCTTTACAGCTCATAACAATTTTTTATTCGGATCCGTAGACCCGTAATCGATTCCGCGACTGCGCTTGTTAGCCTGTAAAATATACCGCTGCACGCGTAAACGAGCAATATTCCTTCACTTCTAGCTTTCGACATAAAATGGAAACCTCTCTTGTCAATAAATATAAAGTTCCCACTTACCATAGTATGAAACCTGTATAATGTTAAATGGGGCAGCTGGAAATTATATCAAATCGGCTTCTAGACGGGATATTGTATCCATAATAAAGGATAGATCGCGGTGTGCCAGCATTAAACGTGAAAATAAAAGTGCAGGCCGGCTGGTTGCAAGTTAACGTTATGGAAGGACGACGATAACCTTTACTCGGCTCGATACGCAAGACGAGAAAAGGTTCTGTCACGAAATGGGTCTAAAATCAATAATGCAGCTAATAACAAGCGTCGAATCCCCTGAAGTGATGACGTTACATCCAATTTAGAGCCTCGCATGTACGATACCAAAGCGTGCAGGCTTCTCTTTGTGGGATTTAAAGGCGATCGACCGGAAGTAAGAGAGCCAGGAGCCGACCTAAACACAAGTTCAGACTCCAGTTGCATGAGAAGGAGGATTCTCCGATGCACCGTGTGTCTCAACTTCCTTTAAGATGCGATCGAGCACATCCTCGACGAACAACTAGTCTCAGCTTACAGGATTTAGAAAAGGATTCGTAAAAGTTTGCGACCTTGACTACAAATCGACAAAATCAACCGCCAAGTTTCACGTTCACGTGTGTACGTTGTCGTCGCTTCGCTTGAATGGTAGGAACTTCACGGATTGTAAAGTGCACTCGGTTGTGTAATTTGATGGGGTCGGTTTCCCTTTGTCAATTCAATAGAATTTATGAATCTAATGGAACTTAATTAAATTGCAACGGATTTTTAGATCTTTTTTAAAGATTTAATTTGGACAACATTCATTTTCCGATTGTATTTCGTCTATTGTAAATTAATAACAACATCGCAAATAATGTTATTAATATCGATATCAAAATTAGTAATGAAACAGTTAATGAAAAGCGCTATTCATGTTGGATATTCATTTCTTAATCGCGTTATGTTTGAAATAAATTTCTTGTAACTTCTATTACATCTTCCATCAGAGAGAAGCCGAAGGAGTACCCTAGCAGCAATACGAAAAAATGGCCTCGGGGCTCTCCTACCAATCGTGAAGGTTTTAGCCACTATGAATCCGGCACTATCCGGCGCCCTCTCCGGGGAGGGTGCGGGGCGCCTATGAAGGTTTCCTCCACGAAAAAGAAAACTTCCAATTACATCTTCGAATTAGTTTCAAATGTTACCAATGTGATCATATTAGTCTTGTCTCCTAACAATTTTAATAAAGTTTCAAAATGTTTTATACAACACGCATAATAATTTATGGAATTCTACAAGTGTTTAAGCACTTTCATGAGCTACTACTACTTATCACTAATTTTTATTAGGAAGATAATATTATTACATTACTAAAATCATTACGCTTTATCGTACCATGTTTTGTCCATCTCACGAAGCTTCGTAGAAATCTTTAACCTGCTTCACAGATTTTAATTTCAAGTACGCTCTTATCAAAGCAAATTTCCTCATTTTCTCGGTCATGGAAAGCTTCACGGTCAATTGACGCCTAGCTTGATCCATTTGTGGCTAGGTTTAATAAGGAGAGACGATTGCACTGGTGCACTTCCGTCTCCCATCCGTTTGAATTGCTGTTTCTCCCTGGCCAAGCTTTCCACGGCTGTTACGTGTACAACGCGACAGATAGTTTTCGGGTGCCGGCTGTTGAAACAGAGAGACACGAACTTGCGCTTCGTCCCAACGATTGTGCCAGGCCTGTTCAGGACAAAAGCTGACTGTTGCCTGTGACACGGATAAAGGGTAGCTGCGAGATGCGTTTGATATCTTTTCCAAATGCTTTTCGATATATGTCTCGGTTTCGTCGGTATAAAATAAATGCTGCGACCGTGCAACGCTTCCAAACTAACGGATATTTCGTAAATTTTCCCGAACTGTACGGAGATTTCATGACTCGTGGGATGGACGGACGCATTTATTTGCGCTAAAAGCTGTGAAAATGCATCGAATATTTGACAACGCGCTTGACGTTATCACATCTCTTTCATCTCGTCGATGCATCTATTATATAAAACGATGGAATTTCCCAGAAGATAACAAGATACGGTTTTTTTTTTTTTTTTTTTTTTTTGGAGACTCAACTTTCGAAAATTGTAGTAGTGAGTATGAGTTACATAGAGGAGTTGTTAATGTGGCTGTTTGATGTTGAAATCTGTGAAATTGCGAAACGAAATTAATATCTTGACATATCATTCAAGAAGAAAATAATTCTGTATATTTGCAGCGTTTAATCTTCGCGTATATCATGGTTATCACTATACCACGATGGCTGTAAAATATATAAATTCGATTGATCTATCATATTTTTACCAACGCTTCTGTTTTATTATTATATTTTGTATTTATTATATTTGTGGCTCGTCACTATATAGTTTACGATAAAAGATATGTGACACAATAAACATAAGAAATACTATGATATGTAGAATACAATCCAATTTGTTGCTTTATGATATATGAAACCTTCGTGTTTCATGGAAAATGGAAGGATCCAGGCTAGCGAAGTGAAATTGTCAGGCAGTGCACATAAGATCTACGCGCTTCATTTCGTGATTCATTCGCAAACATTTATGATATTCACTATATTTAATGGATAATATACTAGAACGGACATAATTGGTTCTAGAACCTCGTTTGTCATAATAGATATATTCGTTCAAATATACATTGAAATTTGTATATATATTAGGTGTAATCCATTCTAAGTCCACAATATGAAGTAAATTCAGTATACTGGTATTAACACAGATAATATATAAATAATACAGGACAATACCATATTAATTTATTTAACTTTTTCGTTTCCCAACGAAATATAGAACAAAAACCAAAAATGATGTAATACAAGTATTTGACATTTTCATAGTAACATATAAATCACGATCGTTGGATTTTTTCATAAATTTATTATAGCATATATACGTATCATACCTAGTTTTTTTTAGGTTATCAGCTTTCATTATAAATGAACGAAATGTGATCGGTGTCATTTAACATGAGGAGATTAAATTAATACCAGTGATCATGTGTAGAGAGTATTTTTATAATAAAAATCAACATGATCACACTTTTGAATCGTCGAAATCTCAGTAGAATTCCGTCGAGGAATTTCCATGAATTTTCCGAACTTTCGTAGTTTCAAGAATATTACACTGTTATCCAAATATGCGTAACTGGGATGCACGGCAAGGATCGAATTTCCCAAATTCGATTCTACAGAATACACATAATGTTCGCCGAATCGCAACAGTTATGCGAAGACAAACCGAAAGTTTGCTCATTGGTCCTCCAGAGGGTACTTTTGGTAAGTTCCACGCCAAACAATTTGCGCGAATGTGATGTAGACACTTTGCTGCTTTTAATGTTGTACTCCAAATATAATACACTGATAGAACATAAATATTCTTATTGGATACTCTTCCTTTGTATGTTTTCGAGCTTCTAGAATACAGAATTTAGAATCTATTTTGGTATATCGTGGAATTTTATTGTCATCGAGTATTGTACGTGTATTTTAATCACGAACGGTTATTAGATATACGTACGTTACATACAGAATAATAATAAACCGCACTGCAAAATATGAAAAATACAATTGAATATTACATCAATCTGAACAATCCCGTTGTAGTTTTGAATCTTACTCCATTATCATTTGTATCGTCATTATTATTATTACCTCATTGGTCTAAGATATTTCGTTTCTTTCGATCGACTAAAAGTCGTCAAAACCAACTTTTGTAAATTCCATCTCTAAATGTCTTCCAACATTCTCTTTAGCAATTATTCAAATCACGGTATTGTTATATTCGAACTATCCTTTCTACGATGTATCAATTTATACTAAAGCCATTAAAAATTGTATGTCCACAAAATTAAAAGGAAGGTTTGAAAATTCTCGAAAATATTCATGAATGTGAATACGCGACCATAATACCGAAGAAATTGAATTTTCGCTTGCGGCGATACCAATATATTTCAAAACTAATTTGTCTTTTCATTCATTTAATGATATCGCAACCGTGCTACCGCTTACATTTGCTCAAAACGCGTGTACAGGACACTTAACTGATCGAGCTGCAAATGGAACACCATGATCCGTCGTTAACGTTTAATTTAGCATCATTGAATTGGATTAACCTAATTGCAAACGAAATTTACTGGTCACGTTTAAATTGCTATTGCGCATTTTATTGCACGACCAATCAAAATGCGTGCATATGTATTCGTACTTATATACATATGTATATATATGTATATCTTTTATATATATATATATATATATATATATATATATACACATATATTTATGTCTAAATTATTATAAAAGATTGACTCTATAATTTATTTTTACTACAATATAGTATATTCAAATTCTATACATTTTTATATATATTTTTATATATATTTTTCCTGATACTAACTTTGAACCATCTTTAAACCCACATATTAAGCTTTTCGATCTTACTGCTGATTCTGGGAAAAGTCAATTTTGTACAATGTATTCTCATATTCATTCGCTGATATACATCTTAATTATACGGTAAAAAATAAAATAAACAAAGCTAATAGTAATAATAACAAAATTAATAAATTGGTTGACAAAAAATTTCATCTATAGATCGTCTTGACCAATAATATACACGGTTCGCCATTCACCATAAACCATTTCACTTTAACACTAGAAATACCACAGCAATCAAAATGACTGGTTCTACAATTTTATAAATATGTCGACTCTCGTTTGAGGATCATGGTCCCAGATGGATCAATAATACCAAAAATATACTACATAACATGGAATTCCTTCTGTAAGAAAGTAATAAATCACTAAATATACAAATATTCTATTATTATGTATTTTTTAAAGACCAGTCATTTTCACTGGTTTTAGTAGAAATAACTTCGTGTAAGGTATCGGTAGTTCTAGTGTTAAAGAAAAAGAATATCGTGACAATTCCACAAGGAACAAGGAATGATTCGAGGCTGCTAATAAATGAAACGTTACTACACGCTTAATCGTCTTCCGTCAGCGCGAACGAGTCTGGAAACAAGTTGAAAGTCCGTCTAAAACCTGAGATCGCACTCGATATAAAAAGCACACACGCGTAAATGTGCGACTATGGGCGCGGATTTCATCCATTTGAGCTGCACGAGATAGGATTCACGTGGTGTCTCGAGATTCTTCGCCCTCCAGACACCTTTTCAAGGTGTATGCCACTCATTTCGCGATTCTAGTTTACCCTCGCGCTGGAGCCGCCGCATCGATCTCGCCGCTTTAAAGACGATCGTCGCGTACGGAATTTCAAACGAGACGCTTCGAATGTATTTTTTAAACGCAAAGTGGATTTGCCAATTTGGAATTCAAGGAAACTGTTAGGAATGGATTAAGTTTCTGTTAAAGTTTAAGCTCCGAATTTTAATTAGTGTTTCTTCAAGTTCGTGCATTATCTCTTTCGTTTTCTGCAATGAAATTTCAATTATGTTATCGTGTCAAAATATTATTTATGTGTTTAAAAAAGGTGTTATATTTTTTAAAAAGGTAGGTCACAATCATTTTCGACACGCGACGTTCTGAACTATCACGCATGAAGATTAGCTTTCCTAGTTTGTCGATTAACCTACATCGTATTTTTACTAATTCCATGAACAGTTTCTCTATTTATTCGCGATAGATTTCTGCTATTAATTTGGTTCTTCTGCCAAATTTTTTACCTCTTCTTTGGAAGTTATTCACCTTTAAAATTTCATCCTTCTGTATAAAAAATATTGGCAGGTGGTTAAGAAATTGAAGTAAAGAAGAGAAGAGAAGATACAGTATTTCCGTTGGGAATTCCATTGAAGAATTTTGTAAGTTTGCGCATTATTCGTATAATTTCTCCATTCGTTATCAATCGAGAAGTCGACCAAAGTATCGAGTAAGACGGTCGGCACGTAGCAGTCGTGTTTCATTGGAAAAATGCCTGGAACGCGTGTCTGTAAGGTCGTACAACGCAGGAAGCGGTGCCTTAGAGCCAAGGATTTCGACAAACTCATTACTAGTGATGGGACAAAACACATTGCAAGCACCAAAGATGAACATAATTATACCTATAGGATTTTTATAGGGAAATATGAACGAAGTATTAGAAAAGTGTTCAAAAAATGCTTGTAGAATAAAAATTTCACATTTTAATTTACGGTTAAAATTACTTAATATCTTTTACGTTACAGATAAATTGCAATATAGCTCTCTGAAATGCCAGACTGATCAACTCCACTTTTTATCCAGTTATCAATTTCACGTTATCCATATACGTATAATTAATATTCAACATATGAAAAGTCATGTTTTCATGAATTTATTTATCACAAAGAAACAGCATAAATAATAGCAAATTTCAATATGAACTTAAAAAAATAGACTTTGTCGTTGTTGTTTCTCTATACGTTCCAGTTATAATAGAATTAATTGACGTATCTTCGTAACGACTATGTATATGCAGAAACATAACTCTGAAAATGCATTATTATCACAAATGAGCAATAATTAATTCGTCAACCAAATACTTATTCCATTGATCATCTGTTCGATCCACGAGATATTCAGGAAGTCGATTGATCAACGCAAGGGGATACGGAACTCGATATCGAACTTGATCCCATCGCTAGCTATTACCGATATTAATCGCTCTGATGGAAGTATAAAACGCACAGATAGATCGAGTCCGTTCCAGGACTTCGGCGACGTTCCCCGCAATTAATCGGGAGCAAGTTCGTAAGAGTACTTGCACGTTCCCGTAGAATGAGTAGCTTTCGTCCGCAACCCGCGCAGGTTAACGTCACCGCCGCTAGTTTCTGGCCTTGTGGCTCGTTCTTCACCGCCGAAATACCGCTTACGTCACCAAGCATTGTTCGCTGGAATTCTCGGCCGGCGCATAATTTCCCGTGTTTGCCCGGCACACCATGTCCTTTTCCTTGCTAAGCGACGCTTTTCGCCCTCTTCGCCATCCCTTCGTCCTATCTCTCCGTACAGTCACTCGACAACTTCCCCTGGAAGCCACCCTGATTCTACACGCGGGAATTTTTATCGATGCCAGCCGAGAACCTCACCTACCCGTTTTGCATACTACGTGTCTCGGTTATTAGACGTAGCGTTTCGGATTTGAAAAGATTTTTATTGTACATGTTTGATCTTTGACTAGACTAGAAAGGTATAATTAGCTTCCGTTTCTTTCTTTGTTCTTCTTCATTATTTGAGGTCTAAGTACTAATTCGTTAAAACAATGCACCCTAAGTCTGCTAGCAAGATGTTATTGGTGTAATTGCTAATTATGTATTTTTGGTGGTCGCTAATGAGTTTATTGTTAATAAGATCGTCTTAAAACAAATTCATAAATAAATAAGACGTTATATAAGGGACAAGTATTGTCGTAGGGTGTGATTTATTAGACGTGATAGTTACTTTGATAGACATTTAAAGATATTGTATTCGAATGAACTATTTTCTTTTCATCTGTGATTGATGTGAACAACTTGAAGCATATTATAAAATCTTCTTTGTCTGAAATAGCTGAACAGGACCTCGTCAGAGTTCAGTTTCAATTTGTATATTTAAACGAATTAACATTATTTAAAAAAGCATTATTTAAATAAGATACTTCTTTAAATAAGATTATTTAGATAAGAAGTATATAAGTAAATGGTACTAAAGATATAAATAAGTGGCATTTACTCTGTCTCTTACACGGATTAATTAAGAAAAATTTGTTGGACGGCATTTCTTTTTCTTTTGCAAGTTTTTTTCGTAACAGCTAATTACGAGAGGTAAAAGAAAGCCTGTTCTTGAATATTCAAAGAAACGCCATTGTCCTTGATCAAGATGGTAGTCTCTATACACTTTTGATATTCCCTGGAAAATAAATAGGATTATTATCCATGGTGAAATGATGGAATTTGGAGCGTAGGATTTTACAAACAATATCGTTTATTGTTACATTATTTAACGTTAACAACAAAGCAAAAGTAAACGTTGCTAGTACCTACATACACAATAAAGAAATTATTTCTCGTTACATATTATATTGCATTTGTATGGTAACAGGACATTAATACAATTATTACAGAAATTATCAGAATGAGTTGACGTAACAGGAAAATTTAAATAAAAAAAGTAATACATTTGGTTTCGATATATCATATTACTGGGATGTATCAAATTACTGAGATTTACTGTATCATGTCACGTTTAAAAACGAGGAAAAAGTGTATTAATAATAGATATAAAAT
Source organism: Bombus vosnesenskii (assembly GCF_011952255.1). Classification (NCBI taxonomy): domain Eukaryota; kingdom Metazoa; phylum Arthropoda; class Insecta; order Hymenoptera; family Apidae; genus Bombus; species Bombus vosnesenskii. Next base: position 3,902,640 of record NW_022882923.1, read on the forward strand.
ACCAGTGGTTAAATTTTTTAAATGAAAAATAATTACATATGCCAATAATGTATTCTACCCATTACACGAATATTAATTATCTTCATCTATATAAAGTCTACATTTATACGACATATGTAAATGCATATCTGAAAAGGCAGTAGTTCTAGAGCAATAAAATCGCGAACGTGACATAGCGAAACGGAGTAATGAAACATGTAAATAATTTTTCCTCGTGATACATTCACCTCTCTGGTTGTAGTAACAATCACTGATACACGTACGTATGAAATTTGAAAATTTTAGCGGTAGCGAAATTTTAACCATGAATATTTAAAAAAATACCGAGTAGCTGACTCTGTGATATCAACGTGCAAAGAATAAACTAAATCAGAAATACGAAAGCTTTTAGTTCTGTCCTTCTTGCAGTTAGTTAAAATAATCCATGTAGAACCTTCTTCATTTTTCAACAGTTATTATAATGCATCAAGTTAAATGATATTTTTTTAAGTTCTTAAATATTATACAGACTGTTACAGAACAATGGGCCAGTGTTTTCTATTGATAAATAAATAATAGATATTTTAAATAATAAAAATTTGCTTCTCTCGAATGTTTCGTGATATTACATAGGACATTTTTACTAAGAAGGACAGAGTTAGCCATTCAATAATGCGCTCGTTAAATAACATCCCTTTTACACGAAACTAGTGCAGTAATAACATTCTTAGTCGTGATAACCTTGATCGCAGTTTGAGGCAAGGGTCGTAGAACCTTTTCACCGCAATCGAAAACGCAAATCGAGTTGGTTTTGCTTTCAATGCTGCGAAACGTATAAGAGGTGGCATGCGTACACAAGATAAAAGGGAGAATTGCCTGGAATTGTCCAGAGCGAAGCAATTACGAACTGGTTGGAGAACGAGAACCAATATCACGTGCAGATATGTGCCTATATCTTGAACGTTAATGCGTAAATACATCGGATTGCCCCTTCGGGAAGAAACGTTATCGTGTCCTTTGATCGATTTATTCTACTGCACGATTATCAATCAAACTGTCAGTCGGCACACTGTAAGTCAAAATAACCGGCTTTATATTTTAAATAATATAGATTTATTCTCAGCGATTAAAATATATAGACATAAGAATTTTCAACAAAATTAATTTTCAATTTTATCAAAACAAGAGAATGACTAAATATCTATATTTATTTATTCGTAATCTCCTTTGTTTTTAAAAACTTAAAAAATATTTCTACTTGTTTCTTTTCTTTAACATTAAGAAATGGAAAGAACATTTGAAGAATTAAACAAAGGGAGAAGCTGCAAAAATCAGAAAGATTCAGCTATAGGCTTGGGTGTCCTCCGATGCAACCTGTTAATTACATCGTATTCGGAGAGGGTCACTCTTTTTCCAATCTCAGTTTACATTCAGTCATTGTGCACGTCCGTGTCGCGTCTTTTCCCGATCGTGATTACGAATTCACCCCCTTTTTACTTTGACCATCATCCCCTTTTGATCCAGCAGCTGCAGCTACAAAGTACGCTTCCGGTAATACGTATCCGACTCTTTTGAAACCCGAGTGACGAGGATAGTTGCTGAAAAGCAGACGGGGAAGTGCGTCTCGCCTTTTGGATTTCGCGTGCAAACCTGGCAAAACGCAGTTCCGATCTTGCCGCGTTGAACGTCCAGACAAGCTACTTAAAGCTCTTCCGTCAATTCAATCTGCTTCTTAATCGATAAATGTAAAAAATCTCGTGATAGCGTTGCCTCTGGAATTCATTAATTAATCTTAATATAATATAATAAAGTAAAGTTAGTTTATAATACTGTTATGATTGCACAATTTACTAGCAAAAAATTTGGATTCACTTTGACAATTTTATCTACAATGGACGACGGAAGTATTCAAACGCCTGCACAATAAAAATTTTATTTTAATCGAAGTAAATGAAAGGAACAATAAAAAACAACTTCATTTTATGACTCTATGACTATAAACCGTTGGTTAAAAATTTGCAATCATTTTTCAGCCGTATCCGCAATAGTTCACGACAGTACTGGAACATTTATTACTGAAAATTTGTACGATGAAATTTAAAAAATAATACATCATACGAAGAAAAGTTGTGTTTTAGTATCGTTTTACCATATCTAAATGCGTATATGTGCATTTTGTTTCCATGTCTCTCTATTTACAACTTACAAAATGTTAACAGAACGTACATTTTTCATCGCTTCATGTGGAGTTTCCGATAGAACAGTTGGCAACACATCTCCATCGAGTTTAACTCTTTACGACAATTTCGAATCATATCGATTTAATCCGTCCGCAATTTAATTTCCCCTGCAATTTAACGCTGCGCAGTTCAAGTGGAAGGGATTGTTAAAGGAGTTTAATCTCCCAATCGATTATTAATTTTTAATTTAAACCATGTCGAGCAAAATATTCTGTTAGGAATGCCGATAACCGGTTTGGTTCCATTCTTCACGCATTGACACAGAGGTAAAATTGTAAACCACTCAATTAATCCTACTACGTTTATGCTTTCAAGTGCTTTTATCTTTTGAAATAATCTTCTTTCCCATTTATTTCGTCAATGCTGTCCTTTGACTGCGGTCGGAATCTATGTATCGTTTATTAAGCTTTCACAGAGGTTCGCTTGACTGCCACGCTTGTGCCACCTTTAACGTTTTTCGATCTTTGATAAAATTTTCAAGGAATCCCATGAACGGTTTATGGAAGGTCACGTATCAAGTCTATAGGAAATTGGCTCAATGATTGCGCTGTGGAGAATGCGCTGGCAACGAGAACAGATATTTTAAAAAATTCGTAATCTCATTTCACCTTGCTCAAACCTTTTTGGAAAATATTTATTTATAGAAGAATTGTTATATATATAATACCTTTGATTAATATAATTATGAGAGACAGAAATATAAGGTTATTTCGAAAATTATTAATCAAAGCAGTATTACACGATGATTGTTTAAAGATGTGTTCTCCTTCGATTAAAAGAATCTTTAATATTCTCTAAACAATAAATAGCATAGAAATCGTAAATATTTTTATAACAAATATAGTACACGTAAGGGAAAACTGCAAGATTTATGGATTATTTTCCCAATGTTTTGTACGTGTGGCAATTATAAGTCTAAAATGTTTATGTGTTAATTTGCGTGTTTATGTTTAATGCTGAAATTATTAATAGTAGTACAGAGTGTATAATTACGTAAACTTCTAAAGTGGCATTGTGTTTAACACTCTGGATGTTGTTGATGAATTATCGACTAAACTCAATTCGTATTATGCATTTTCCTTTCGAACACAAGCTAATGGAGACGTGGAATAATCAATGGATATTTTAAAAGATGTCCCTTCGGTTACAAAATAAAACGAATGGATACATTTAAACGTTAAATCCCAATCAAATCCCAATTTAACCGACCGAAACAATTTCGTTTTTCCAGAAGAGGATATTTACTTTCCATTTAACGATTGATAATAAAATAATAAATAATTTTAATTAATATCAGCATTAAGCTAATGGAGCCTTACGATTCCAAATATACAAAGAATATACAATAACTACAATCGAAAAAAAGATATAGAATTTAAACACTGAAATAAATGTTTATCTCCGTGAAAATGTACCCAAACATTGGAAATATGTAAATTCATGGAATAAAACATCATCATAAACAAAAAAGTACTGTATCATCTTTCCATGTTTTTCACACAAGTTTTGCAACGTTAAAGTTAAAGTATCTTTTTTAACTAATCACTTTTCGACTCAAGTGCCTCGATACTTTTCTATAGAGAATCGAAAAATACATTGAATGATGTATAAAATAATGTATAGCTCTATTTGAAGAAATAGAGGTGAGTTTGAAATCTTCGAAACGTCTTCACTTGCGGAGAAGACACATTATCACTCGAAACCATTTACATATAACTTGCCTAGTGGTATTTTTTTTCTATTTTCTACCGCTCTAACGCTATGGTTCGTTTCAATCGTATGGAACACGCCGTATATACTCATACATACATATCTGGTTATTTATAAATTCAGCTTTATACCGAAACGTTTGTAAGCAGTAACCGTGGATGTAGCGACATTTCCGAAGAAATAAATCAATATTTACGGATACGTATGGAATCGGCCCCGTAAAAAGCTTCTATCCGGTGAAGTGGGTTTTCTGTTTGAATGTTCTGTATCGCGTGAGCGGAATTGCGCCGCGTTCCCATGTTTAAAAGCGGAGACCTCGTGCGTAGGGAAACGACCCGGTACGAAATCAAAAGAAAGTTTATTAGTTCCATCGTTTTACAACACAGTTCCTCGCGAGTTCGTTTAAACTCGCTTTTGTTTGGAGTTCGTTCAAAGATATTGAAGACATTTCTTTGATTACGACGTAACGAAGAATTTCTGATTTTTTATATAGAGAACTTCAGCCCTCGCTTCCTTCTATTTTGTTTGACACGCTTTTCAAACAAGAATAGCCGACTTTGAGTGGCTGTGAAAAACCAAAATATATTGTCAGTGAATTTGTCATCGGATAAACTACACGTCTAGTTCAATGAAAACGTTTAATTCTATCACTGAAACAAGTTTCACATCAAAATCTCGGAGAGGTGTCTATCTAGATGAGGTTTGTGTCCGTCACATCCTATTCGTAGATATTATCTCGTATCGAAATCAAATTCATCCTATAAATAGAGTAAATTTTACTTGAAGTACTCTTTTGAAATAATCAGTAGTATGGAGTATAATTGCGTTCCTGCGTTCAAGCGGGATACCCTGTACGTGTGTATTCGTGTGATAAGAACGAAGTTGGTATCTGAAGGAAGAAAACGCGAAGATTGCATAAAGATATTGTCTTGTTATACAAGCTAGAAGTACCAACCAGTTCATTTAGAAGAACACATAGGAAAAAGTACAGTGCAGAACTAATATCTGTTTCAAAGGAAGGAAGGAACCATCGGAAAGCATTTGCATAACAAGCAAAAAGCATAACCGCATCAAAAATTGAAAAATTCCGTCCAACTCCTCGGAATTTCCATTGGAAATATCCAAGCATTAAAATTTAACGCATATGTCATAGATATTAGTTCATCTATTTCGACTTAAAAAATTTTATATATTATCATGTACATTTCTATTTGTCATAAATGCTTAAAATTCCACAGTTCGTTTATTAGTAAATCAAACAAAAATTCGTGCGTTAATGGGTTAGAATAAAGCAGAAGACCAGCATCCTAACGTAGATTTAATAATAAAATGGAAAAAGTTCCTGAAAAAGAAAGGAAGGAAGACAAAATTTCGTCGAGATTACAGCTAACACGTGTCATCCCAGCGTGCTATGACGAAGGATCGTCACCATGTTCTTGTTTATTCGTTTCGTACCAAGCATGGTCGGTTGCAAAAAACGTAAGCACCGTCATATTCCATGAATATTCCTTCATATCGCGGAATTCTGATGGACTTCGACGCGATAAGCATCTTCATACAGAGTGTATGTGCATGTGCGTGCGTATGTTTGAGGGAGAGAGAGAGAGAGAGAGAGGATATAACGAGATGAGGGAGAAAAAATGCTTTCATCATATATAGAGAGAAAGAACGGGCGTAGTTGTGGTCCTCTCTTGGTTCCCTGGGCCATTTTTCCGTGCTGTTTTTCCGGATCACCGTGCACCAACGTTTCTTCCATGACCGTTCGATATAAAGAGGAGGAAGCCGTTGTCCTCTTACCGCGTTAAGCGGTTATTTTCCAATCTGCTCGCCGATATTGGCTTTATTACGTTTCCACGACTCTCTCTCTCTCTGCAGCTTTCCTATCCATGCTGTTCCATCCGGTGTTTTCCTAGCGATGTTTCTTGCGCTTTTCACTCATCTTCATTGTCGCCGTGCCCTTATTGCCACGGAAAAACCAACCACCGACCCTTCTGTTCGACCGCGTAATGGCGTGGAAATGGCTCAACCACTCGATTGTGTTTTTCGCCAGCCACTCCCGATCTTGGGACACGAAATTGCGCGAATATAGAGCTGCTACCCCTTTACCAGAAGAAACGGGTTATTCCAGTTTTTATTCTTCCAACCCTTAGCCCGTGTTGCTCGAAGAAGGGATGTTTATGAAATTGAATTTACTCCCGTGCATTTGGTTTGATTTGTGGACGAACTTTCTCGACCTCTGATTACCGGCTGATTTATAGCGGTGAATTTTTACACGAAAAGTGGTTGAGTTAATGAAACGTAACACGAATTTTAAGGCACGTTGAAATACCTCGAACGTAAAAAGGTATTAGAAGCGTCTCGTTATTTTCGGGAATTTTCCGAGTTTTGAGACATTCGTTATGATTTGATATATAATTTTGGATTTTATAGAAATTTCTTGGAAACTTCCCTCGAGTTTGTTATTAAACTCCTCTCTTGTTTTGTTCCTCATAGTTGATATCTCGCGTAGAAATTCAGATGTTACGTATAGTAATTATAAGTAAAATTCATTAAAATTTAATCAATCGCTTGTATCCTTATTGATAGTGTTATATTCGTTTTCGTACTTATCCCACTCTTATAATTTCAAGTTAAAATTAAAACGAAATATTTTTAATACTTGTAGATATTAAAATTGTTTAAACATCAAATTTCCAATTTATTTCCCAGGATCGTATATTGTATCCAGTTCTCGCAACTTTTTTCATTGGGAATGGGCCACATGAACAATTTATGAACAAAATAATATTAGCTCCGGCGCTAGTAACCATTTCCATTTGCCCAACGATGATGTATTGGAAATTATCATTACGAATGATTAATTATTCATCCTTAATTATTTGAAATCCATTTAACTCCATTTAACTTCAACATCCACTCCCTGTAGGTAATATTACCGCAACCTAATAACCAGTCAACTATTTCCAACAACAAAGTAGAATTTATTAATTTATGCAAATATTCTAATTTTATTAGATTCTATTTATATACACACATCACACAAATGTATCGATTTTATCTAATCCCAATTTCTAAAGGAATGTATAAATTTATATGGTGTTTTATATAACGCGAATGTATTAAGTTCGTCATTAATATGTATTGGTAACGATTGGTCAGGGATTTCAGGGATATATGTACGTATAATATATACATCGAATACATTGCGGTTTATTCCGTTTTCGACAGAATCAATACTTATTCAATCGATGCATAGTAAATTTATATAACACCATATCTATGAATATCACCAAATGATGAATGTTCATTTAATAGCACTGAAGCTTCATGAACAGAATTATTTTTTATTTATGCCTTAAATTTTACGATTTAACTTAACACAAATTTATATCTTTCCTTTTCCTTGTCCACCGAGTCTACGATAAAGCATTTTATATATAAATCACACATGTCGTTTTCGTATCTCTATTGTAAATATATATTGGATTTCTGTGTTAAATACGTTTCTTATGTTCCAATAAAATGATATTATATCAACGATTGCTATGCCCATTTGTATGAAGCTTTATACAGTTACTCATTGTATTAATCCAAGATCTTTGTCATATTTTATTTGTGTACTACTTCTTTGTCCCAAGAGAAAAGCTACTTTTTTTACGCGAGTCACATTTTGAAAAATATTTTAAATAAAAATTATAGCCATTTCCGGAGAAATAAATGAAAAGATTCAGAGAGAATAGTGTTCCATTTGCTTTTCATCGCAAACCTCAAACTACGGTTTTACCAGTGTCAATATTACAAATTTCTTCGATAGTAATCATCAAACATTTTCTACTTTCAAATTGTCATACTTTCGTCGTACCAAATACGACTTTTTATCTTTGGATATAAGAACGAAAAAAAAAAAACGAGCTCTTTCACATCTCAAAGGACCCTATGGTATCCTGAGCCAGCGATATAGCAAATAATAAAACATGACACGTTTTATGCATGCATACAAGGTATAAAAATGCAAATATGGGTGCAACAGAGGTTCTGATCGGTGGCCTAGGCAAATGTCCAGCGTTTCTCGCCCCTGTGGCTGGCATCGGGTCCTCCCGGGACCTCCAATTACGCGGCTATTACTTGGATAATTAATAACCGATATCCAACAGCGGCACGCACACACCGGATAACCGGGATTTCCGTAGTCCAGCGAATTATACATGGCCAAGGGTTCAATGCGCAACGATACATTATAACCCGGTTGATTTAAGTATGCAAAGACAATTCGAATTTTCCTCGCATACGTAGCCTGGATATTAAGTGCGTCCGATGCGTTCGACACCAACGAATATATTCGCCAAAGCAAAATACGCGACCATCGAGTTACTGTATCACACGCTTTTGAATTTTCCTGTTACATTTTCTTTTTACATCTGAGGATCGCGAGAGAAACGTAAGATCTCGTGACAGAAGTAAAACACGACAAATTAGCGGGAATTTGTAAATTTATCTTTTCATATTATTAATTTGTTACGTGGAATGTTGAAGATGGAATTTGGAATTTAATTGTTTATACGTTTATCATGAATTTTGGTTTCAGTCTTGCATCAAGAAAAAGGAGAGTTTTCTGAGCTTTGACATTTCAATTCACTTTTACTAAATTATAGCAACTTTATATTAATTTTATTCCTTTGCCTAACCTAAATAATCCTAATCCTAACGAAGTTATTTAGAAGAAACTTATTCCACGAAGCTGATATTATTTATGTGGATAATCTAAGGTTTATTCAATTGATTAACTTCTGATAATTACCATATTATATGAATTAACTCTGCAATTTAAAAAAATGAATTATTTTATTCAAGCAATGCTCTAAAATCTGAAATATAAATTGAATAATTGTTCTGGTGTTCAATGTACAATTCAGTAGTTGTAAGCTTCAGAATTTACCCAATAACAATATTATTGATAAAAATCATAAATAGATAATCGTCAGTCATAAAATTGACGATAGTTTTATAACCGGAAGTAACGTGGCCACTCACGTACGAAATAGAGGACTTTGTTTAGCGATGGGCTGTCGGTTCTGCCGGTGAGCTATAGCAAATTGCTTTCCTTAGAAGTAGAGCTTAAAGTTTTATACTTGCTTAAGAAAAGAACCTGTTCTTAACATCGGTATGCCCTTTTTTGTTTTACTTTGGAGCATCCTCGTATTAGTATTTCAAAAAGTTCTTCGATACTTTTATCGATACAATAAGACCTGTCTTTAAAAATAAATTTATTAGTTCTCAAACTTAAAACTTTGCCTTATTCAACAATTAAGAGCATGATTTCGATCCATTTTAAACAATGTCATTATGCTCGACGAATTTCCAAATCCAACTTCTTATTTACAACGAAACCTTTTCAGCGAAATTAAACGAAATTTTATTCTGCATACGTTTTATTTATTTCTACATAAACAATTTAATTCTACCAAGTAAAAAGTATTCTACAAAAGAAATTTTCTTTCTCACAAGAACAATGTTGCGATTGAAACAAAACTGTATTTTTCTTTCTGATGGGTATGGTATCTATCATCGTCATACAATTTTCAATGTACATTATACGATGTACTCTTCAAACGAACAACAATCACAAGAAATCAGTCGTAGAATTATATTATTATGTAATGTAACAAATGTAAAGAATTACATTATACAGTATACGCGTTTCAAAAGAAGAATAATTATACGAAATGTATCCGATAGTAGAATACTCGCATTAATTATTACAAAGGTACAAAAGACATTTGTATCCTCTTCTGTACTCACTGATATGTCGAAAATGGCGCTCGTGGATGCACCTGACAGACAACGTCCCTGAGTTCTCAAACTTTTTCTTCTCGCGAAATTATTTTTCTACGGGTGCACGAAGTTGCCTTGACAATTTCTCCCCCACGAACCATCCAGTCAAGGAAAACACGGTAAAACATTTTCCCGTGGCAACGTCTCGCAAATGGCCGACAGCGTACACATGGCGATGACTTGGAATTCACTTGCGGGGCGTTTTTATGGTCTCCTGTTTACGGTTCGAATCCGAGGTCTCGCGTTGAATTTGTCGTTCATCGTATCAGAACTATTCCGTGAGTTTATGAACCGTTCGGAAGCTGGCTATGGCTCTCTGATAGGAAGTTATGGTGTTCTGAGTTGTTCCTTTTATTTCTGACTGTAAATGAAACGTAGCGATTGAAAAATTCACGCTATGAGGTATTATTCTTTTAGCGAAAATACGATATTAAAACCGTTGTCCTCTGATATAACGTTAAGATTAGTTTCAATTATTATGACGTTGTTATCGAAAAGAAAAAGGTTAATAAGCGAAGAAATTAATACGATGAACGACTAACTGCCCGTGAGCCACAGTTTAGTCGTGTAATAATTAAGTAGATGTAGTTGCTAATTGCTACAAACATGTGATTCATTGATTAATAAAGAATGATAAATAGAATCAGGAGCACATTATCTATGAATTGTTGTGTGATGTGAATGAGTATTATTGTGTATGTTATGTATGTTACATAGAGCACTGAAAATTGATGAAGAGCGCCTGTGTGTAATTCATTTTAAAGCAATTACGTATTGAACAATAGTAATACCGTTCAATTAGTACAATAGATATAGATAAAAATCATAATTTATGCATGAAAAATGACAACAAGGGTAATGATAATAATTTCTCTCATATCGACAATTTGAGAAAAAGATTGTGGTTCTCATAAAACACAGAAATTTAGTAGTGATATTTATATTAGCTTATTTTTTTATAGAAAATATAAATATCATACAGTTTTTATAAAATGCATACAATTTCGTGAAATACTGTGTTATTTCAGAAGCTACAAAAATATATGAAGAAACAGAAATGTTATTTTCCCATAATTTCGTTTTTCATTAAAAGAGTTTGATGGATCAATGTTGGTTTATAATAGCATTATGAAGATAACGAGTGCAGTAGTCATTAAGTGACGAATTTTGTCATTGTTTGGTTATAAATTGGTTATAAATTGTTTATCACGAAATCATCCTTTTACGGAATAACACGCGAGATTGAAATTTTACGTATCAGGGTCAACAGAGATAGGTAGGCACGAAAGTTGTCTCATAAAATGCACAAATATTGTTTCAGAAGTGAATCTCGTATCTCATTTCGTTTATGTCCCACGAATTTTCTCGTTTCAAATCGTTCGAGACTTACTGGAAAAGAGCCAACAAAGATAAAAATTTAAATGAAGTTTGTTAGTTCGATGCTTATTCGAGTAAATAGTGTAATTTCTATGAATTATGCCGCGTATTGCGGCTACGTTGCATTGTTTTATATCAGTTGCCTTGACGATATGCAATGGACCAAAATACAAAGAATCATATCACGTCTTTATCAGTTTGAAAATTAAACAAAATTGAAGTTTTTCGAAACAGGATGATAGATTAAATCATAAATTAAAAGGCAGGTATTATTTTTATATTTAACAGTATGAAACAATCATTTGCTTCATTTTTATCGCTACATAACTTTCAAACATGACTCCATAAATATCTCACAAAATATTACGTTCATTATTATCGTGCTCTATCGTTAGTTTTAAACGAATTAATCAATTCATACTCTATTTGCTCTATGAACCATATCTGGTTTGGAGCAAGTAATAAATAGATTGATCAATTCATTTCAATCTACTTTCAGATATCTATATGATTTTGCTCGATGCTCTTATCAATTTTTCAATTTTACCAATTTACCACTATTTAGTAGATTATTGCCGTTACGAGTATAGAAATATAAGGATAGGATCGCATATTTTCATATATTATAAATATATGAAATATTAAAATATATAAATATTTACATATTTACTTATTAGTTATTAGACAAGTATACAACAGTTTCTATTCCTATAACGCTTTCTCAGCTCACCCACACACTCTAACTCTGTATCTCTATGATTACGAGTATTTTATATCGCAGAAAGTCAGAAAATTCACTTAAAAGATGTAATTACTTATATAATTCAACGAAATAATAATACGTACATGTAACTTATAAAATAATAAACGTGAAATATCTGCATGTTACAGGGTTAATAACTAACCCTTGAAGTGCAAATAAGAGTCTCTCATATTCGATGCATTTATCAGTAGATAATAATTGTCAAAAAAATTAAAAAAATTCATATAACATTTCCAAACGTTCTGAATTCAGTTTATCATAAAACTGTCGCCAAATAATTCTTTTTAAGCAGAAGGAAAAAGAGGTTTTCTATTTATCTTGCGAGAAATTCAACCCGGTCGAAACAACCTGATCCCATCGAAATACGTACAGTCGAAGGATTAAAAATTTCTAATTTAACAAATTTGAACTTGCTTTTAAAAACCACCAAATAAACTCAACGCTATAAATTCAATGTTTTCCACCGAACTATAAATACCCCATAAAGACACATACAAATATTTTCATTGTTACGCAACAGTTCACGAGAGCAGTCTACTCTACCAAACCCGTATTTTCACGTGGATTGACACAGCAGACGCGCGCGGATGTGTAAAGGAAAGCTCGCCCCGAAATCAATTGTTTGATGGTAATCCCATAAAGCCAAAGACAACATTCGCGGATGAAGCGGTTACGCAATAATTCAGATCGATTAGGGTCACAGGCAGTCGGCCTTGCTTTTTCGTGTCAGCATTCGACCCCGAAAATTTTGTTCAAGCGCACATAGCTATTGCGCGAACGTGCAGCATCCATTCCGCACGCTCGTGAAACATTAAATGCACCGTGAAAGCCCGCCAGATTATATTTACATGTATTATCCCGTTGAGAGGAGAGCTACCGAGCATTTCCTGTCGCGGGCATCGTGTCTCTTGACCCGCGACATCAAAGGCGCGTCATCGCAAGAAAAACTGACGAATTTCCACGGCGAATTTCTCTTTCTCGACGTACACTGTCGATAACACTAATCCAACTACAGCGAAGTTTCAAGTTCAATTTTCATCAGACGAGGAAGAAGGGAACGTACGGTATTGACAGAAATTTTGGAGGTTGTAAGGTTGTTCACCTTTCGCTAACATGGACCACAGATAACGATAATCACGTTGTTTTCTATTCATACATTGGAATTTTATTGCTTGACATATTTTTATATCGTTGAAATTGGATAGGTAGATGCTTAAAGATTTTATTCAAAGACATATTTATTTATCATCGTTATTGCTGTGAGGCGTGGAAAAGAATTCTATGCTGCTGTTAACAAAATGTAGTTTTCGCTTTTACGATATTGTTAGTTTCAAGACTACTATTTTTTCGATGGTTTGCTCAAATATCAATTATCGTGTTAAGAAAAATGAAATAATTTTTGATATCAATAAAAGTCTAGTAAAGTCAAATTAATTAATAATTCGTAAACTTTTAATTATTTAAATTTTTATGGTCACGTAATTTATATTACAAAAAAGAAACGTGGGAGATCTTGAGGGACTAGATACCCAAAAGTTTAGTACATCGAAAAGTTTCTGCCAGTGGTGTACAGAACTGTTGGTGTAATCTTGTACTGTTGAAATTATAAATTCACTCTTTTGTGGCTCGTGACAGTAATCAAGGGAGAAAAGGATTTATTACTACAGACAGGTGATTAAAAATTTGCAGGTTGTATAATACTGAAAGAAATATACGAAAATTTCATTGCACACGTAAATTGTACGAAGTCGGATTGCATAACACATATTGTTTGGATTAAACAATATTTTCTGTTTAAGAGTATTAATTATGATGTTAATTATTATTACATTCAGCAATTTAATGGCTAGAAGGCATCGAGATCCGAAAAAATATAATGCACATGAAGAGAGTCTAAAATAATTTGTTTGCAGATTCATCAATCTATTTGAAGCATAATTCTGAATGTAAAATGTCACATAAACACACATTCTGAAAATTTAGTGGTTAATGAGATTCGTGTTAATGAAAGTTGCTAATTTTCACCCTATTATTTCTAGACCTTTAATTTTCAGCTTAAAATATAGCAATTACCTTTTGGTACGCTGTAATTATTCTGAAGTTAATTAAAGGACTTTGCGGGTGTAGTTTTGTTACGAACACCATTCTCCATGATATTCTTAAAATATTTAAAACAAAAAGCCTCTGTTATAAATTCCCTCATAATTCCCCCATAACAGCTAAATTCAGTATTCTCGTAAATTCGCGATCTAGCATTGCCTATTAGAAGCAAAAATAATTTCAATCTATTTAAACGCTGATTCTATGTATCAACCTTAAATATTTTCTGCGACAGAAATTGCAGTTAAACATATGTTTCTCAATTTCAGTACGTGCGATAACGTTCGAAGATTAAACAATATTATATTCAAAATCACAACAAATATTTAACAATGTAACACTGCTATAGGGTACATAGATATATGCACATTAACATTTATAAGTAGTCGAACGTTTTGGTTGATTCATTATAGATAAATGGATATTATTAATATATTAATGCGCTAGTAAATTAATGACATTTTAATGGGATCAATAAATTATAAATTCAAATTATATATTTAAAAACGCACTAATAGTGCATTGAAGCTATATATACGTGATTTGTGTTTGATGAACCACTGGCTTTGCACTAATTAATAATATTGCTTCGTTATATCGTTTTTGTAGCTTAGAGATTGAACAGTTTGAAAATAAGTACATGATATTATGTGGATTTGATTCGATAAACGCCGATTTTATTATTATATATCAATTTTTACCACTCCATCGACTTTCTTATTTCTTGTTTACAAATGTTTACTTTCATTGACGAAAATTTCGAATATTTGATTTAATCAATGATTCTATGTGATTATATGATGCAATAGAGATATTAATAAGTATCCTAAAACTTTATCAGATTTTTAGAAAGTCTGAAACGGAGAAAGGGATTAGGTTTGACCCTATACGATCCAGTTAATATAAAAAAGTATTTTTCCCTATTTTAAATATATATATATATATATATATATATATATATATATTAATTGTATCGTATAATATTTCACAATATGTGGGCGGTTGTAATAAGAACACAGAATAAAATTATTACGCACAGTTCTCTTTATTTATATTTTAAGATACATCTATCAATGTCAAGCATATGAGTTATCAAATACATATTAATAAATATGTTTAATGAAATTACGTGATGTATAAACCTAATATATTCTATCAAGAATAAACATACTTTGATATTTTTGAGTGATATTCTATGAATTAAAATCCATACTTAAACGCATAGTTGCAGAAAATTTGCTGAAACCTGTAACTCGGAAAAAGTCGATAAAAATTTAAAACCTATTAATAATCAATTACCTATTAATAATAAAAGCCTACGCTTATTAATAATTCATGAGACTGGAATGACTGAAATATTATACAAAACATATGGACTTAATTATACATTGAGAATATGGTGCAGTGTCTTACATTTAAATGCAAAATGTTCGGATGACAGTAGAAAGTCAATCTATACGTTCGCGCAGTTCCATGTTAAATATGTTTATTAATCGATTAGTATTCGGCTGCGGTGAACCCTCAGAATCGATCGAGCTTCTTCACTTAAAATCTGCTTAATAATGGAATTAAAGCGAATAGATTATCTCGTCAGCGTCTTGCTTCGGTTTAATTTATACAATAGCCTTTCGTGCACCTCGCATGGGTCATTAATATTCTATGCATTAACGAAACGTTGCACTTTGGAAAAATTGTTGATTTTAAAATAGTGGAATATTTATTGTCAGGATTATAGACACAGTGAAGGACAATCTTCGGCTATATTAATAGTTTACTAAATAACTGTAAAAGCCAAACCGATATAACAATAAATTCTATTTTCAAATCTTTTTCTAACACTCAAAAATACAAAAAAGGAATGTGATAACCTATTTTCTCTCTTTTGCAAAATAGCAGTTTAAACTTCGATATATTTTCAAGCAGTCATATATTTGGCCAAAATTGTCTTTTATTCTATTTTGAGATTGAATATGCATTTCTACCACTTTCATATATATTTAAAAAATATCGATCGTCGTAACATCAGCTCTGTATTTGGTTGTTTTTTTTTTTTTTTTTTTAAGATACGAAAGATTCATCACCTATTTTTAAGTGCTTTATGTGTGGACGCGAACGTAAAAGGTTGGTTAACTGTGTCACGTTAAAATTCTATCTAGCAACTAACTGTAATTGAAATTACAAAAATTAACCGAAACGAATTTATCACGTTCTTTCTAGTATTCTTTATTCATCGCCCTGGAAATATTTGTCCCGATTTTTTGATTACTTTTCCGTGCAGTTAGCTTCGTTTTAGCGTTTCATACGAACTTTTCTAATTCAGGATTTCAAAAGACGTGTCTAATAAACACGTCTAATAAACGATGTGAATAAATGTCCATCTATATTGATCTTTATTCATTTGTCTGAAGCGAAATACTTGCATAAATAATTAATTATACTGTGTATTTATATTAATTTTTCCACTAATAAATTCGTCTCGAAAAGCGTACGTTTCAGATAATATTAGGAAATAATGATGAAAAGTTATGTAAACATGAGTGCATAGGCACACACTTCTTCTACGAGAAGACGTTCTTGAATCCTTTAGATTTTTATTTATGAAGCTTTCCTCAAGGGTCTCGTTTGCTGTAAAGATACTCGAGGGCAACGAAATTCAAAATACTTCAAGGATTTATTAATAGTCTCAGAAGCGCTGAAACCATTGGGAATTTATTAACTTTTCATAATCCTTGTCAAACGAATTTATTGTTCGTGTAACGATAAAAGATAGGACTGTACGAAGTAGGTTTGCGAAAGATTTATGGAAATTCGACGACTTCGAAAGATTTACGATGATTTAATTGTAGTCAGAATTGATAAAAATGAAGTTGTAATATAAAATTTCAGTAGTTTCGGTAGATCTGTGCAAGATTAAATATTTATCTTCTTCCTTGAATTATTGTTTATCACAAAACAAATTAATTTATAATTAAATAGATATGTTATATAGATACGTCAAGATATGTTAATTTACCTATCGAATAATACATTGTAGAAGTGAGACGCGAATAAAATTAGAAAAGTCAGGAAAGCGAAAATCAGAATGCAAAATATTGAAAAATTTGAAAAAATCTAGAGACAAAAATCAAATATAACGAGACTACGTAAACTGTATTTATAGCTAAGAATACTCAAAGAAAGAAGTATTTGACTTAATTTGTACTTATACCGGTATCTTATACAAAGAACTACAGTCATTAAAATGAAATAATTTTCATAGTACACATATTTCAATTGTTCCTTATAAATTACAACTGTGGCGACAATGAAAATTCTCTCAAATCTAAAACGAAAAATTAGACTGGAAAACTGCAGGAAATATTCGAAGCAGCTCATAGGAATCGCGTGCCCGCGAAAAGTGTACGTTTACGAAGACAAAGGGCCGGCTATTAAAAACATGAACAAACGAAATTCCGATATGATCAATCGCTGGGCACTGGTAGCGCGGAATAAAATTTCAAAAATTTGAAATTTTCGAACGATGGGCGTCGCTTCGCTTCGTGGTCTAACCTCGTACAATATAATGACCCGAGTGATTTAGTTGCGAGCATAAATAAACGCGGGCGTAGGTTAGAGAAGCCGGTGCCTGCGGTCGTTGATGCTTTATGCCGTAACTTTCCATTGTAAAAAGTTTATATACCGTTAATCTGGTCGTCTAAGGGAGCCAGTCCGCGACGATCAATCGCTATATTACGATTAACCCCATGTTTTGGATTATACAGTGTATTATATTGATCGCGTTTCTCCGTTGTTGACCCGTTTCTGCTACTGCTCTGTATATGGCAAATAAAGGAATTCTTTTAAATACAAAGACCACCACGTTTCTGGCAGAAGAGTAATTTTTCAATCCAATACATCGTCGATCAGTTCTATCAAGAATATATAGTTCCATTCTAAAACGTTCTGAATCTTTAAACCGATAATTTTTATAAATATGATACGTGTATTATAGAATTTTTTTGTTAGAAATTCTGATAAATTTCTTACAGAGTAATAATTGTAATATTCAATTGTATTGTCAATCGATTTTATTACAAATATGTAACTGCAGTCTAAAACGTTTAATGATTTAAAAACTAATAATTCTAAGGAAGTTACATTGAATCACGCGGAAATTAATTTAATCAAATATACGATATCTTGAAAAAATATAATACGTGCGATTGAAGTTTCATTTAAATGAAAGGATTCCTTGTTTTAATCAAAAGCTACTACCGGGTCCCTTCCCTTGACACAGCTGGCAAAAGAACTAACATAACTGAAATCTGGCAAAAGAACTAACGCAGGGAATCGATAACCTACATATGAAATCATAAATATGTAAAGTTTGGAAAAATCAATTCGAGACAGTTTCATGCAGTCCCCGAACGGTATCCTTTAGAATAGTTTAATTGTTGCATCAGCATCGAATGTTAATTCTCTTATCGATTTGCAATAGAACACCGCGTGTCTCCCAATTTACTTGCTTCTAATTAAGTTGAAATAATTAATCTCCTGCCTGGAAACAGTTTAGTTCCTTAGGAACTTCTAATCGACAGTTCGGAAGTTGAAGAAGATCGCATGCGTTTTAAAATTCTCTTAGATGTACACGCAAATTGAATTTGGCTCATAGTTTTGCTCGAATCTTCAAATAGACCAAAGTCCTCTCATTAAAGTTTTAATGTTCTGTCAAATATTAAATCTTAGAAATTGGTTCCCTTAAAATCTGCGTAACAAATACATGAACTTTTTACTTTAAACAAATGACCGGTTGACTTAGAGGAATTCAATTTTTCACTTTCTGAAATGATAAATTTAAATGATTTCTACTATCCGTTCCTTTTTACCAATCCAGGCATGATTCTCTTTTATTCATCCCACTGACCACAATTCTAAATTCTGTTATTCGGACGGTTATTCATTTTTAAATTCCCCGACAGTTCAATTTATCGTTTTCTACAATGACAAATTTAAATACGAATCTCTACTGTTCATCCTTTTCTCCATTTCCTAGAGAGAGATTTTCTCTTGTTCGCCTCTCTGTCCTTAACTCTAAATTCTGACATGATTTACGACGTTTGTTGATAGATCCCATTGGTAAATATTTGAACAATTAATGGATTTGCGAAGTTTTTATTGTGTTTATTGTTTATCTATCACCTGAATTATAAAAGACAACAATTTCCTCCATTGCTAAATAGTCGAATGTAATTAATAATTCTTGTTAGAAAATAGATGTGTGTACATCTGTGTTGTACGAGCGAGAAATGCGAGAGAGGAAGACAAAAGGAAAAACCCATGAGACGAGCGCATCGAGTATGTATTGAATGAATGAATGTGTAATAAAACAAATTCATTACTGTTTGAGATGTATCAGAGAATAGAACGGTGTACGTAAATACTTCAATTTATTCTGTTATATATAAATTTTGTATTTAAAAAAACGTTATACATTATTACTTTAACAACGTTCAACCGCAAACTTTCTATCTCAATTTTCCGAAAAATTTGCTTTTCTTAATCGCGCCATTCCTCTAACAAATCCACGATAGTAAGAACTATTTATTTCGTAATTTTGGTATAATTTTCCCAATAAGATCATTCCACTTCTAATTATATCTACGAGAAATTTATATCTCCTGAAACGTAGCAAAAGACTATTCTCAATCCTCGTTCCTCACCCTAACCGGAGAGAATACGGCATTCCTGTGCGCGAAACATTGGCCGATCCCAAAATTCGGAACTGAAACAATGGGTACATTCCGAAATCGTAAAATCGAGGGACGAATTCGTTGGAAAATAAGCTCGAGCAGCTACGGGAAATTATAGTCACGTACCAAACTAAATCCCGAAGCAAGATTTTAATTAATCTTAACGCGAGCCCGACGATCTATACTAACCGTTCCACGTTTCACGCAGACAGTGTCACGGTGGCGTTGTAGCTCAAACAGGGGAATCACAATGGGAAATGGAATTCAAGAGATGAAGTGTTGATTGCGCACAAACTGCATTTCAATTAACAGAGATCGCTTTGTCTGTCGTCGGGAGGGAAGCCGCTTTCCTACGATCTTCAGCGCCGGCGCTTGTTCAATTTGTCGGCGAACGTTTACACCAAACGCGCAGACGTGCTTCAGCCACCGTTTATGGGAACCAAGGGTTTTTTTCTTCTTATCGATGGAAAAATCGTATACAATTAGATTTTTTGGTAGTATCAAAAAATAAGTATAATTTTCTCTTGTTATCGACTGAATCACAGAGCCAATGTGTATCGAGTCTACATTTTAAAAGAGAATGAAATGAAAATAACATTTAAAAAATGTATATGTTTCACGTATGAAAATTTTCGCTCTTTCCGATGGTAAAGATTCTTTCGTTTCAAATCGTTTGATTTTTAATATGATATGAAAACGATATTAAGTCTATATCTCGTTAGAAGGTTTTTGTAATTTCGATCTGCAACTTTAGTCCTTTGACGATTCCATCAAATCCTTGCCAATATCGTTTTAGTTTCAAATCAATGAATCTTGAAGTACTTTAATCGACATGGAACGGGATGTGGAATTTTATTACTTCAATATTTCCAGATAAAACTGCTTTCGGATCCATAACTTTGCAGCTATTATATTATACATATATATATTAATGAAAAGTAATACAATTTTCGTACACAATTCTCAACGTTTCTGTCAATTAAAAACATTTTATATCGTTAGTAAATTGTTAATTCATTAGCAGCTTCAGAACCAGTCGTGTATAAACTGTCTCTCCATTTACACCAATTAGTTTCTGAATGAAATTAAATGATGAAATACATAACTAAGTGTATATGGGTACAGTATCGAACTGCACAGAATAGGGTATATAATTTATTTATGGGAAGCTTAAAAAAGGGCCAAGATATATAAAAATGCAGATAATGATATGAAATATGTATACATTTATGTGTATAACATATGAGAATATATATGTGTAATAAATTATTTGAACAATATCGAATAACAAGTATATTGTTAATTGTTGTTATTTCTATACTCACAGGTTATGGGCCCAGGTGCAATAATTAGTTATTATTTTTATTGAAAATGTTATTAATAGTAATAATATTGAGGAGCGCAGAAGATAACCTAAAAACAAAAAAAAAGGGGGTGTGTGATCGATGATTCAGTGTTGAATATCATAAGGGCGCTTTATCGAGTATACAATAATTGTTTACGTGATAATACAGTTATCAAAAGAAGAAAAAGAGAAAAAAATGTCGAACGGAGCGAGTTTAAGTATTGAAAAGCTAAAGAAAGAAAATTACGACACATGGAAATTGCAAATCATTAAAGATGACTTGTGGGAATATGCAAATAGTTCAATAATTAAACCTGAAGCAGCGGATGAAGCCTCTTTATGGAATAAAAGGGATAGTAAAGCCAGAGCCGATATTATTCTTACCATAAGTTCGAGCGAGCTGTGTCATGTGAAGCATTGCAAAACTTCACATGAAGTATGGAATAAATTAAAGGAGGTTTACGAATCCAAAGGACCCGCAAGAAAAGCTACGCTCCTAAAGCAATTATTATTCGCGAAAATGTCCGGTAGTGAAAATATGTCCGATCACTTAGATCATTTTTTCAGCCACGTGGATAAATTAAAAGAAATAACAACATTAATATTTTATGTATCAATTTATTTGAAAAATATTCATATTAATTTTGAAAATGATTGTAATTTGGAAGCGCAGACGGATTACAGTAACAGAGTAGAAAACGAAGTATTCTTACGTACGAAATAATTTTAGTCGTTCGATTATCTTTATCTTCAACTTTCGCACTATTGAGCGTACTTAACAAATCCTATCGGTAATGATGCGTTGCACAATCTTAAGTTACTCATTTCATCACGCGCACTAGTGAATAATGAGACATAGATGAAAAATTTTGTACCATTTAACAGTGTCTATTGTAGCGATGAATGCGTTAAGAAGCGAAGCAAAAGTTACAGATAACGAAACGAAGACAATTAAATAAATTTCCTCTTTTATGTTTGGAAAAAGACACTCATAAATATGTCAAAAGGACAATTAAACATGGTATTATTCTAATGGATCTGGAGAAGAGAAGGAGAATTGTCTAGAGAAAAAGAGAAGAGTGTGGAGGAAGTCCGAAAGAATAGACGACAGGATCTAAGGATGATATGGCAGCGTACGCAAAGGAAATGGAGAATCGCGTTTGTTTCTGAGCCAACCAGTAAATTTTCCAAGAAGTCTATTTAACAGACTTGCCGTTTAAGCGCGCCAGAACAGGTAATCTATTTAAAAGAATCAACGGCAGCGTACGAAAGTCACGAGGCATAAAAGGACTTCATTAGCTTAATCTAAGACTAGAAAAATTCCTTTTTTCTTCGAGAGAAACCAATTAATTACTTTTTTATTTATTTAAAAATTAATTAACAATTAATACAATATAATTAATCTAATAATAATAATTAATTATTTTAACTGAAATTCCTGCTCTTATCGTTATGGAATTTATGTTTTACTCTCGCACCTGAATCGTTTCCCTGTCAAAGAATTTTCTAACCATTGAAAATTCTCTTAAATGGTAAAATGTCTTCAACTACTATAAAAGAAACAATTTCTTAAAAATTCCTATTTCTTCTTGGATTACGAAACTTTCATTGCTCCCCTTAGAGAAATTAGTATTTTCAACGTTTCATCTATTCTTCCCACGAAATATATCCTACTTGTATTAAAAAAAAATTTTACGCCATGCTATTATTATTCAATATCCATCACGTCGAGCAACATGTCACCGAAAGAAGCAGTATTCCAGGCTGCTCACATTTCCGTGATCAATTTTTCATCGCGCCGGTTTGAGCGGAAAACGCGCTAGATAAAAACTTGGACGCAAGCCGGTTCAGTATAAATCAATTGAGAAAATATCGCGGGAAGCTTCCTTGGCCGAACGAGTGGCCGTTTCGCGGCATCAAAACGACCCGACTGATTTATTCCTGTCCGACTTTTGTCACTGGCCCATCCCAGTGGATGCTCGCAGTAGTGTAGGTCACGCTCTGGTCGGACCTTCTTCTCCTCACTGGCCAACCTGCTTGCCAGTCTGTCGGCTCGACCTCGTAACGTGGCAAGGTAATAAAGGGTGTCATCGTTTAGTGGAGCCGGTGGTTAGGTCGACGATAAAACCCGCCACGCTGACTGTGTAAACGTAACTCAGGAGACAGACGGGCCTTAAACCGCGGTTGAAGCACCTTGACGATAAAAGTGTCGGCCAGTCCCGACAATGTCGCTGAGAATAGAAAATAGTTCTCCTCCTAGTATGATCGCAGTTATTGTATGTACGATGACGCCATGGCTGTATGTTTAGTGGTTTACTCATTTTGTTAATTTAATTCCATTTGTTCATTTATTGGAAATCTCAGTGAGGAGGAAAGGTAGGATATTGGTTAAATACGCTGCTTTTGGATCTAACCCAAAATGAAAATTGTAATCGAATAAATATTATTGATGATATAGATAGTGTTTAAATATTTGCTTCTAGTATATTTCTATCGTGTGCTTTTTGTGTATTTTATACTGTTCACTAATGAAGTATTTGAAAATGTTAAAGTTGCGAAACCTATTTTTATAGCCAATGTATAATTTGCCATGTAAATTTCGTTAATTTCAAAGTAGTGTCAATTTCAAGGAATTTATTTATCGACTTCGAAAGACATGAAAGTAATATTCAAATATTACATATTGTTACGCTACGAGGCTTACCATAGACCGTCGCTCCTGGTACTACAATGTCGCAGACAGGTTGTCTTATATGATCGGCGAAATATACAGGGTGGTTGGTAACTGGTGGTACAAGCGGGAAGGAAATTTATCACGTCTCGTTATAACGGATCTCACTGTAGATCGTTGTCTCGATGGAAAAATTAAAAAAAAAAAAAATTTTATTCAAACGTTATTCATCGAGAGATCCAGACGACTAAAATTAAAGTCGCTTAGTCTAACGAATACATTAAGAAATATTATAAAGTCGGATCGAATTACTAACAAACTAATTGTATAATTGTTACATAATTTGTGGCGATAATAAATTCCTTAGAAGTAAATTAATAAATTCCTACGCAAATTTGAAACATTCGTGAATTTCGCTAGCATTTCGCGATGAATCGTGTATTGTTTGAGACATCGTAAAAGTACGTGTTTCACCGAATCTCCTTAAGGTAACGGCAACAGAAGCCACATGTATAGGCTTCTGGTTTCAAATAAAAGTTGGCCAATCTTGTAGCTCGCGATTCTGAACTTTGTTCTCCGTGTTTCGGTATCTTTCTCGCTCAAAACTACTGTCAGAGTTTCACAAAATAAGAATTCTCGGATACATGTAGGAGACTTTTGTCGCTTTTACCAACGCGCCTGTTTCTCTTCTCGTTCGTGACACGGTTAAGCTATCTTTCAACAAATCCTTATCCCTGTAACTAAAGCAGAAATTCTCCGATAATGTAGTCCAGAAGGTTCCAATTTTTCTGTTAATTTTCCTATCCAATTTTGTGCCTCCAAATACCGTACGAACGTTTTCCTCCGAGTTTTTGATACTTTCTCTATAGCGAAGTTATTTTGTCAAGAATAAAATGTACACAATACAATAAAACACAGAGTATGGGCTACCTGGGAAGAACTAGAAGGATTAACTAGTATAATCTAATTTAATATTTATCCATTCGATTTAAAAATGCTCTTTTCTATTTAGCAATATCAAAAGATATTTTATATCGAGTTAAAACAGTAGACTTCCCTTTTCTGGATTCCCTTGCGACCTTTAGAAACTTTTGGCTGACAGTGCAGTTTTAAGGTTCGAAAGGATCAACTGTGTTCTAAAATTCTCTTTGATGTCTATGCAAATTGAAGTTAGTTCACAGTTCTGCC
Source organism: Bombus vosnesenskii (assembly GCF_011952255.1). Taxonomy (NCBI): domain Eukaryota; kingdom Metazoa; phylum Arthropoda; class Insecta; order Hymenoptera; family Apidae; genus Bombus; species Bombus vosnesenskii. The sequence continues at coordinate 3,927,574 of NW_022882923.1, forward strand.
CAAACGCTTGAACCGATCTGGCCTTCTTTTGCTATTTCCCTTTTCCCGGAAGAATTAGTATCATTAAACATTTATCGATATTACCATATGCTTATATGTATGTTAGATACCCTGCCTAGTTAAATATAGAAAGAATATGCTGAAAGCGTGCAATATAATTTTATCACATACAGCTTTATTTTCGATAAAATTCGATAAAATTGATTTCAAATATTTACTTGATAGATTTTAATATCCAGACCTTGATCTCTATTTGGATAATTAAAGCGATTGTAAGAAAAGTATACATAATACAGCCTCATATTAATGTAATAATTCGAATCTCAGATAAGGAATGACATTATTTTGAGAAGACATAATAGGACTGTAAAATATCTACGTTAAAGTAATGAAAAACACAAATTCACACATACTAAGAGAAATATCGAGATTTAACAGGAAAAGCAATATTGTGCATACGAAACAAAATGACAAACATTTTGTACAATTTCTAAAGTAATCAAATTTATCGTTCATGAACACTCTGTTTCATCGTATGTTCTTATGACTTAATAGAACTTACGCAAACACGCGTAGATATATTAATCTACATCAAAATCCGTGGACATTGACCAAACAAATATTTAAAATCAATTTTCCCGGAGATAAAGCCTCGTTGAAAATAATTCTCCCCCATGTTGCATTTTCTTTTTTTAAAATGCAAAATCAGTGTCTGTCTGGTGTTATCATTGGTCATCGGAATGCTCTGTATACACATACAGGACGAAACGATGTTTTATATAATGCGAATTGCAAACGAGGCAAGTTTGCGTGAGCGGAATTAAAACAAAAGGATAAATGAAAATTGCATCGTTGCCGAACGTGAAATTAATGAGGTTAATTGAAGGGGCGTAGCCGCCTTGTGGCACGCGTCATGAGCAATAAATAAATAAAATCACGCGTTTGTAAATTAATGATCGAATTATCTCTCGATCTACTTCAATTCCTCTGCGTTACCGATTTCACGAGTTATTCGCTGGTGAAATTGAACGCGTCGGTATTAGATGCAGATATTTCCGTATATACACGTTTTCAAATTCGATTGAACACTCCTGTGCGCCTGTTGTTCAATTTAAATGCGTTTATGCGTCGAAATCACTTGGAATAAAATGGAACAGGGTTTAATCTTCATATTTTCCGCCGCTTTCAATTACGCTTCGGATGTAGCTTTGCATTGGAAAATGGGAACTTAAAATAAGATGTATTTGATGATAAATTCGGAATTCTTTAAACTTTATTTTCAACTTATAATTAGATCGCTGCTGTTTATCGTGCGTTAACAAGCACGACCAAAGAAATAAAATCGCAACACAGATTTCTTTTTATTCTGATCTTATTTTTGCATACACCCCGTACATTTTCGCATCGGAATATTCGCTACATTATCAATAGTAATATATTATATTAAGCGTTTCAATAGTTTGAAAATTTTCTTCGTATATATATCATTAAATAATTTAAAGAATATAAAAATACACGGATGAAACCTTTTTGATAAAAGGACGAATACTTTCGAACGATAGGATGAATAAATTATAGGATGAATTAGTGAAATATGGTGAACTTATATTACGAAATATCTTAAAACAAAATAAAATCGTTGATTGTGCAGGTCTCATATATAACAATCCCTAACCCCTTTTTTCTTAAAAAAATTCAAACGAACTTACGACCCAACGCACAAACAATGTTTTGAAAAGAAACCGTGATCTCGAAATTCTTAAATTATCCAAGATTTCCTAAGGAGAATTTCTGATCCTGCTATTACTGAATCGTAGAATTGTTGAGCCCATCAATTTTCGTTCAACCCGTTTGTTCTCGCTTAGAAAAGTGCAAGGCGATCGATTCCCATCGATCCTTCATAAGTCGTCAGTTTAAGGGCCAAAGTTCTTTCCGTCTCGAAGCTTTCGCGAACTCCTTGGTGACTAATAAAACAAAGAAGCTCCTTCGATACGCGCACCGTGGCGTTAGTTCCATCCGTTACGTGAAGATACACAGCGGCAGGATTTTAAACGTCACGAGGAAAAAGGCGCCAGACGAGCAGCTCACAACCTGGACCCTCGTAAATCGCGTCGTTTCTGCTTACAAAGTTTCGGGCTGGCTATGCCTCGGTTATAATCCGCGATCCAAGATTCCTCGCGTTTTTACGACTCATTCACCACGTCAATTTCAACGGGTTACTCTTCTGCTTTTGGTCGCTCGCGTTACCGCTCAGACCAGACGTTCTTCGTTTTACGTGACTCGAAACAATGAGAACGTTAGGGCGAGGGATCCCAAATGGTGTACCGCCGCTTCCCTCTTTCGCCCAAAACGAGTTTTTCTTTTCAGTGGATTAACGATGCTGATATTGTGAGTAGGTATTGCCTCGTTGAAGGAAAATGATGCGAAATATTTCTGCGCTTGATATAAACACTGCTTTTGTGAATCGTCTTTCGAGTTCATCGTTTGTTTTTCTATTCGTCGAAAATGTTTCTTGGTTTCAGAGAGAAATGTGGAAAAATCGTTGTAGGCACGCACGTTTTTCTACCGCAATGTTCCGTTGCAATTTTCTTAAAAGAGCAAAGGCCTGTTTGTTTGTTGAAATAGCGGCGAAACGGGGATACGGAAATTCAAGAACCACGAGCAGGATAATAATTATTAATCGAATCGGTCTGGAATAATATTTATTCAGAGAGTATCGACTTAACCCCTTAACCTACGATTTACGTTCGAGAATTTTGGGCCGATTTACGTTTGGCTCGATCATCTACTACGGGCTATACCCGTAGTTGTAGGTCAACGGGTTAATATCCGTTTTATAAAAAACATGTAAGATGGTAATTGTCTTAATACAATATATTCACCTCTTCATCCTTATGTCAATCTTAATATATTCATATTTTAGTTCAATGGAAATATTTTTGATAGAATAATCGAGAGAATTCCAGTGACGCTGCTATATTTTCTAATTAATATTGATTCGGACACGTTCGTTCTTACAGTAACAAAAATATCTTTCTCTCAAAGATGACGCTTAATACCCTTGCCCACGCATTCAATTAATTAACCCTTTAAGTACTCGTACATTTCCATAGAATGTTCTTTGAAACGCAAAAAAATAACAAGGCTAAATACTACGCAATTATCGACGTATTACGTTGCTCGTATCTAAAAGTCGTATCTAAAGAGTTAATCAAGTTACAGCCAACTCGAAAACAGCGACGAGTAAACGTCTAACAAACTCCTCATCCAACCAGGATAACCCAATCGCCACTTTTTTAAAATATGGATACTCGACTAGCTTAACTGTAAGCGGAAAATCGTGCCGGTTATTTTCCTACCCAACGCAAACATTTTTGTTTTAACGAATCCGCGGCAGAAGCGTACGCAGTGCGTTTTCAAGACAAGTAAACGATCCCTTCCTCTTGTTCACCTTCTCTTTTCAAACGTAGTTTCGAGCCCATCCTGTTCTTTCTTCGCTGAACTAAAGCTTCAACTTTAGCCGTCTTAGCATCGCATCGAGACTTCATCCTCTGCTCCCGAGGAATAATCTTGGCCTCCGTAACCTCGTTAGCAAACAGTCGACAGGAATTATTATTTCAGGTCCTGTGCTAACAGTATTCTCTCTTTGTCTAACGGTGCCGCTCCATTGTGGACGAATTAATTCGACCCTCGGCGTCGCATCGCCACTTTCCTATGACTTAATTATTATGCCAAACGGACCGTTCCTCCGGCAGTGTTTTGTATATTCAGTCGCGAGAAAGATCCCATTTCTTCGTCGATAATAATTATATCGCGATACCCGGGCTATTATTAGCGAGCTGAAAACGCGGACCATCGAGTATCGGAGGATGAAAAGGGATGAAGTTTCGCGATGAAAATATCAAGCTGAGCTATAAAGGATCTTTCACATCGACCAGAAGTATTCGCAGAAATAAAGATAGTAGAATTCAGCCGCGTGTTCGTATACAAGCACGAAATTCTCGTTGCGAATGTTTCACGTGGGGCTAAGTATATTACAGGACGCCGTAAAAGAAGTTTAGACGGAACACGGTAAACGTGCATACACCCCGTTAATAGTTTCTTAAATCATTCAGATTACCGCAAAGTGTAGCGTGGAATTTGTAAAAAATTTTCAACGAACGTAGAAATGGCCATAATTTGGAGGAAAAAAATTTGCAGCGGAGGAAAAACAGATTTTTTGAAACTTTCTCAATGAAAAGATCGTAAGGTGCATTGTAGAACATATCGTGGAGTATATTTTTCGAAGTTCGAAGAAAACAGACTTGTACTTGTGCATTTTTCACTTGGGCCAGACCAGAAAACACAGTTTCGAGAAAAACCTACAAGAAATTTCAGGATAACGCGTTTTCCAGATGAATTATCCACGCATTCATTCCCGCAATTTCGTCAGGGATTTAAATTTCCTCAAATTCCTTCGACGCGATATTTTACGTATCTAAAGGTTTGAGAAAATTAAAAAGCAAGAGAAATTCAACCCTTTGAAACTTCTATAATGACGCACCTCTTAAATCAAGAATCGAGAATTAATCAATAGAAAGCGATAGAAACGATAATTTCTTCGCGATCAACAAAATTACACGACGAAATTAAAAGTTAAGAAACTCGACTTACTTAAAAGTTAAGAAAAAAGTTACTGAGTTCTAGTTAAATTTAATTATTGGTCTGGCATCCTTGGCTTTTTTCTCTTTTTTCTTTTTTGTATCTTTAGCGAACACTTAAGGAGATGTTAATGCTGGCGTTACATCAGTTACTTGTAACACGATTAAAGAAGCTTTTGGACTGTAAGCGTTCTTAAGCTTTCTTCCGTTCAAAGTATAGTTTCAACTATGAAACTCATGATCCGCACATTACGAAAGTACATTCGTTACGCCACACGAATTTGCAATATCAAATTTTGCGGTATAATACCGACATGATTAAACTGCTGCGTTAACGAACTCCCCAATGGCGTGAATATGCATGAATATTTGGGAATGGTTAATTCCGTTTTAAACAACTCCGAGAAAGTGTCCCGTGGTTGTGTAGCCTAAATACATGAAATTAGAACTTCTTACTTCGTTGCCTGTGAATTTGTCCTCGAGTAATTAGCTACGTAAACGTTTTACCAAAGTTTCGAGAAAAACGGAAAATCGGATGAGCATATAATGATATTTAAAATATTCTGACCACCAAAGAAACACGATCCACGCTCGTTCATAATGCAGGCAGATATTGGAGATGTAATAGGACCAGATATAATAGAGATTTTGTAGCTTTCCATATTAAGATGTCTATGATAGACATAATAACATTAAAACTGGGAAAAATCACGATTAAACAGTGATTTTTCACGATGTATTTTTGTGTGATGAATGCGAGTGTATGCAAGTTAGAAAAGGAAACGTCGATACATAGCTGTTCGAATAGCTTAAACTTGTAATGAAATTCGATTGTTAATAGAATGTTAGGTTGACGAAATGTTGGCTCTTAATGGATTAAATAATTCCTTTGATATTTTACATTCTACCAACCACGAAAATGATAATAACCGATCGATCTGCATAACTTGCCTGAAACTTACGCCGCGTACGGAACAGCTTAAACTACTTACTTCTCTTCGCCAAGTAAACTGAAATTTTTCGAGAGTCTCGCGAGCAATAGATCGCCTGGCTGATTCAAAGGAATTCCCCCGCAAAACCGATCTATTAATCCGCCAGCGCTGAAACTTTCGATCATCCTCTTCGTCGGGATGGTATTTACGTTCGGACGTTATTTGTAATCTCCGCAATTTTCCTCGAGCGTCGGAGGATCCTTGTTCCATCTTATCAAAGAAAGCAAGAAGATGAGGCTGGCGGTATACGAAGGGAAAGAGGTAGGGTAGAGCCAAAGAAAGAGAGAAAGAGAGAGATGAAAGCAGAGCTCATAAAGCCATCACACGTCAGACGGAGATCGTTTTTCCGATAATCGCAGCGAGGATCTGTGGTACGAGCACATTCACCAGCCCTTATTCACGGATAATGCCCTAGCTGTGACGTCTTTGGCGCCACGTGAAACGTCGCTGACGCCTGAAACACGTCGTTCGAAAAATTCATTCTTGACGAATAACATCCTCATAATTAAAGCGACGATAGTGAATTTACGGGGAACTTTCATACGTAAATAGAATTTAATTAATAACGATAAAAGTATCGGTATACACTACGATATACTTTTATTTTCCAATAAAGCGACATTTTATTAGCTTTCATACATATATAGTTTAATTCTTATCGCAGAAAATTTTAATAGATTTAAAAGTTGATTCCACGTAGAACAACTAAATGAAATAAATAAAGAAAAATTATAAAAAGCGAGAGAAACGTAAGAATCTTTTCGTAGATCATGGAGGGTAAACTATTGACAGTATTACAAACATTTAATTTTTAAAACGTCTATTTGCTTTGAGAAAATTGGTTTGTCTATCACCACATTTGCCCCTTCAAACCGAATATTCTCTTCATCTGATATTTTTTCCTATCATAAAAAATAAGCAAGGTATTTAAGATAGTCTAGTTCGGTGAAACACCCTGTATAATGGATTCTGGTTTTTGAATCAAAACTAATTTCTTATTTCGAACGTGGCAATCGAATAAACTCTCCATTTCGTAACATTTTTCTTTGAAAAGGATTGAATCAACGTAGAAAGCTACGTTAATATCACACGGAACCTCCTGAATCTTTCATTTTATGAATTATTTATGAAAAAATTCCCAAGTTTTAGCTATTTTTAATGCTACTTAAAAGGCGTATATTGGAGTAGACGAAAAATTGACGTAATCACGACACCTGTCCAACTTCTTATAATTTCTTATAATTCAGAGTTACTATCGCAAAATAAAGTTTCGCTAGGCTTCCTAAGGATTTTAGTGTAATATTTTTCATTTGCGATTTTATTATAAGCCTGTTTTTCAGTTTCAACCAAGTTCGGACACATCTGTCCAATTTGCATGAGGCGCTTTAGATTTCTACGAAATTCAATAACCCATCTTCGAATTTCTAAAAAGTCCAAGGACATATTTCAAACGTTTCGCGCTGAAGTTTCCAAAGTATTCTTAATCACTAAAGATTGAACACGGCGTTCTATAAAATGTGAGAATAATTTCAGGCGCGAATTCGATATTAAAGCAGGAGAAAGCAGGAAAGCAATGAAAGTAGGAATTTGTTCCAAGCAATTTATTTTGCTTTTTATTATCGTTCTTTCAAGATGTACTATCTTCTCTGAATAATCTAATTGTTCTGTTACACCAAGTGCTACTTTGATCTTCAGTACAAAAACAAGCTTTTGTACTTTGTATTCGCAGATTAGTTTCATAGATATTTTAATGAATCTGTATAAATATTCTCGAGCTGTTTCCTCAACTGACGACCGTTATCATCCCTTCCATAACCCTTGGCTCGTTTGCCACTAATCTTTGTTTTGCTAACTGGCCGCGAATTCTCAGTAGTACGATGCGTAGCTTTCAACTAACAATATAAGGCATGAAAATAAGGAAATATAAACGTTTCCTTATTTTAAACTACTAATGAAACAACATAATTTCATCCGCGTTTTAATCAAGAAATACAATCGAATTTTAATGAGAACTGTGTGCTTTGACAATTTCCTTCGATGGTCTAACGTAATTTGCCATACATTTCTCATTCAAAAATCTAAAGTTATATGTGAAACTGATAAGTAATAGATATGCGAAACATCATCTGACATTAATAGATTACAAATGTATTCATTTTATAAAATAGTCGAATTTCGTATGCAAATTTGAAGACGAAGTCGAATAATAGTTAGGTGGAAAATTTCTTTTAATTTAATCCTAAGCCTGAGTATTGAAAAAGATGACAATTCGTGATAGACAGAAACGTAATTGTTTCTAATTCATTATATCAGCAGGGAAAATTAGTTGACACACTGTATAATTGCGCGAATTCCAAGTTCTAATCTATTCAATTAATCTCTCATAATATACGTCCACCGTTGGTTTGTTCTATCAAAATTCGATTATATCAAAATTCTGTACATTGAATTATCGAATGTTTTGTGATTAATTAACGCAGCAGAGACACGTGGAACTTCATACTTCGACCATGATCATAAACTATATTCCATAACTAATAGTAATATCCTTTACACGATCAGAGCTTTTAGAATAAATCTAATAACGCTATTTAAAAATATTAAATTATTAAATTATCACACGCTGTTAAATAGGCTTCTATTGTTTCAAAAATGATATTTAAGATGTAGGCGAGGTAGAGTACATTCTAATTTGAATATGTAGAAAGTATGTTGGTTTTATTACAGTAGGAAGGAAAACAATAGTTCTGAAACCTCAGAAGCTTTGAGAAAGACCCTTGTATTTTCTCCTTTAGATTAAGCAACTTTCGTTTTCGCTTTTCGCTTTTTCGCATGTTCAAGTGCAATGAAAATATTTAAACGTGCATTATTTTAAGATAATGAAAAATCAACAGCATCCTTCTTGCATTTCGTTTGCGGTAAAGCTTTTGTGGTTTCATCGAGAATTGCCTCCTTCTGTACTTCTGACTAAAAAGTGTACGAAGATTTTTAATTTTAACAATTTTTTGCTTAAATGTTTCTCAGTCTTTTTTCCTGATCGATAGCGTAAGCATCAAACATTTGAACTCTTTTGCTATTCTACTATCGCAACTGAAAGTATTTTAAGTCTGTTATCAAAGAAAGCGAGAAAATACTGCAAACTGTTTTTTAATAAATATTTTATTAAATTCCAAAGTGGTAGAGCGTATAATGAGTTTCAGAAATTACAAATGTATAATACTTGTAGAATGATAAAGAAATATACTTGTTTCTGTTACTTTTACCATTTTTGTGAATTATTAAATATTTTGCGAATTTTCTTCCACGGCATTGAAAGTAAAAGGCGTTATATCAAAAATATACGCATTTGAGTAACAAGACTACGAAAAAGATTTTCTAATTGGAATTGTAAATGGTATAAAATTTAAACAAGGATTTGTGAAAATTAGAAACCATATTTCACCTAATATTTCATCCAATATTTCTTTTGCGAGCGTGATTCTCTCTCGTGTTATAAAGTTATTTATAATTGTGAAAAATTTACACCGAGAATTATTATTGTCACCAATTAAATGAAATTACATAAAACGCCAAACAACGATTTAACAAAGAACCGAAATTGCAATATTATTAAAGCAAATATTTCTCAATCTGCATACAAAATCGCGTGAAGCGCTGTTAATACCATGCTGAATCTATAAGTCAGGAATGAAAATATAATATTTCATCCGATATTTTCCTCCTCCTTTCAGGATTATTTCCCCTTCGCGTAATTCCACGCCTTTACGATTTAACGATCAAATTTCAGGAATACGTTTATCTACCCATTGAAAGTTTTATGACGCTTAATTATTTTACGACTAGATACGGTCCGCCATAAAACCAGCAGAATATTCGAATCGTGGCGCTCATCGTTTGAGCGTTAGACGTTAATGAACCAGGTGTTTCATCTCTAGAAGTGCATTACAATGATGTCATTACCTATTCCCTTTCGGGATAATTGATTCCATTCACATCCAGGAGCGTGGCTTCGTAGTAAATGTACTGGTGGTTGTACGAAAGCACTCGAAGCGCCTGTGTTTCATTTCCTCTGGATTTATTCTCAAAATAGAACCATGAAAATTTGCGACGAGGGTTGCTTTGGTATTTTATAAAAGAAATCCTCTTGTAAAATGTTTGTGGAAAAAATTACGGAAAACAATTTGTAAGCGGGTATTAACATACGAGTATCAGTGCATTTAATTGTAGTGTTATGGTAAGTGCTGTAAATTATATTACAATAGTAATGTGCTATGTTTGTGGCAGTGAAGCTTGAAAGCTTGTAAGCTTTTAGACGATAAACGACGTAAATGATAAATCAGAAAATATTTGTTAAATGGGAAAGAAAATGGTATATTTTTCGTGATAAACGCGGTGGCAAACGCTGTAGATGTTCTATTCATTTATTTCCCCTTTTTAAGGCTATTACATGATGTACATCTTGTCTATAAATTTGTTAAATGGTTGTGAAGCTAAAAATTCGCACAGCCGGCTCGGTTATAGGTGATAAAAATCGTCGGTTTTAACATTCACGTCGTTTAACATTTAGATTATTTTAACACTCTTTAACAATACTCTTGAAGTAGAAGATGTAATACAGTTTAGTGGAAGCAAATGTTTAAAGACGAAAATCATTTTTATTGGGGGAAAGAATCGTAATAACGAATAGTTCGGTAATTTTAAGCATGTTTTTCAGCATTTTATATTTAATTTATGGGTTTAATACTAAGAGCAAGAATAACAATCTATTTGAATAAATATGCCATAATCTTTTTGCAGAGATCGTAAAACTGTATCAACCAATGTAAATTTCCAGCGATGAAGCACATTTGCATTTTACATGTTCGTATATGAGCGTATAATAATGGCACAAGAATATGGAGCATCAAATGCCGATTAATCTTGCTTTTCCCTCTATCTCTCAACCATTTCAAATATATAGCCTGACCCAATTAGGGCACTTTATATTACATATTAGGGTATTTGGCTAGGATAACCTCAATCCTTGGTTATCCTGTAAATGAAACTTCAAACAAATCTACGTTTTCAAGTGGCGAACGAGGATCACGAACGTAATGCTTCAGATATTCAGTAACTAATTCCTGAATGGAAGCTTCTTCCCACTCGTCAAACTATATCCCTTAAATAAAGATATTTGTATTAAAGTAAAATGCCATTAAAAATTAATTTCTATCCTATTAAGAACTACTTTATTGTTATTTTATACAGATAACTTTTGTAGGTGATTGTGTATCGATTAAACATATTTTATTCCTCTTGGCAAAAAGAATACGCGCTTAAAGTCTCATGTCCTTCCTTTTTCGATATCTTGTACAGAAAATACCAGCACGTTCGTTATTAGATAAAAACAACGGTTCTATAAATTTGCCCTGGTATTCTTACGATTGCCGAGATTTTTCTGCTGATCTGTCTTAACTAGACGCAGGCTTTTTATTTCCTCAATCAAACTGGTATCAACCGTTATAACTGGAAGTATCTTTTTAGGGCAAACTTTCTTCCCAGTCCAGGCAATCATTCCTTGATATCTTTTAATCACGGTAAAACTCTTATCCCACAGAATCTTCCGCGCTTCATAATTTTATTGCGCGTTTTTTCAGATAATGTCCTACCAATTCTCTTCGATGAATAGATTAGATGAACGTTCTCTTTTCTAAATTATCCGAGATTTAATAAATTAGAGAAATGTTTTCGTATTTTCTTTTAATGTTTCCGTATCATATAACGAATATATTTGTATCATTGCGGTAAAAAATATTCGTTTTCCTCGCTAGTTTCACGTTTCTTCCCCCCCTGGAATCAAACATTTTTACAGCAAGGTTCGGCTCTTTAGACGTTTACGAGAATCTTTCAAGATAAAGATTCGTTCTTAGGTAGGTAGGTAGAGCGTGTGTCATTACAAAATGTCTATTTATTCATTAATACGTCAAAGATTAACAATAATTTACCAATTAATAGCGTTAATAAACCGACAAGTGGCAAATTGTAAATCATAGAATTCTCTTGAATAATTTTACAATTTTGTATCATGAGCGAGATGATTCGTAATTTGTAAAATTTATTTCCCTGTAAAATTCCACTCGACCTATTATGAAATTTGTTTCGGTTATGTAAAAGTATCTGTAAATATCAGCAATTAGTGATTTGCTCCTTGTCGTCGATCACATTAAATCCTTATGTCTAATTTTCATCAAATGCCAACGACGATTCCAAAGTTAAATACCGTATATAATCGACAAAGTGATTGAATAAATCGGCTCATCAATACGAAATTAGATGCCGGAAGCTTTATGAATAAATAACCCTTTTTCATTAAAACGCGAAGCGGAAGAGGGTCGCGCCATTATCGAGTCAGAGACGAAACGATAACGCCATTGTTTTACATAAATATTTGAAGTCTTCCGAAAGACGATGAACTTGGGGCGCTGCAGCGAACATTCCAAGATTCTAGGTCAGGCGAAATGGATTGGATTTCAGCCGGCAAGGCGAATTGTACTCACAAACCCCGCGTCGCTGATATTGGAAGGTCGCCAATATTGTACGACCCCGAAATGGGATTCAATCTGATTTCGGCTTTATTTATAGGGCGATCCGATCAACACGATCGGCAACATTCATGCTCGCAAAGGGCCCTGTAAAAGTCGCTGATAATCGTTCCACTTTCCCGATCGGTTTTCCCTTTCACTTGTGAACCATTTTCTTGGTGGCCAAGACACATTTTTGGGGGGACAGATCGACTTTCTCGAATGAATAGACGGGGAAAAGAATACGATTGTTCGAAGTATATTTATGGAGTTTTAAAAGGATGGTGTGGATTTTTTATTAGCTCGTTGCATAAGAAACAAGGAAAAGGATCATCATAAGATAAATTTCCTATTTTTCGCTCGTATTGGCAAACAGGTTTAGGATTCGATAGGTTGTCGATCGATCTCGTATTATCAAAATTGTCTTTTCATTTGGTTTTGGAGCTAAATATGTGGATTTTCATACGCTTGCAAAGTTTCAAAATGTTATCCGTCACAGTATTAAAACATTGGTTATATTAATAGTTATACAATAATGATAATTATACCACAAAATAAGAGACAGATATAAAACGTGTATAATTATTAATTCACTATTTCCTCGCAGAAAGAAGTAGAATATTGTTGTTTCAAGGATATTATCAAATCAGTGGATCACTATTTCTCTGTGTAACTCTGGAAAGTTCCTACAAACTTTCGTTGCACGTTTTGGATTATTATTTTACGTGAACATAAAATTCTAATCAATTGAGTTAATTATCACGTTTCATGTATATGAAACCTATAAGCGTTCCATCATTTGTGAACTGGGATATATATTCTGTCTCATCTCAATATAGATGCATTTCTGTTGACATGTGTGCACAGTGGCTCACGTGTTTGCTCTGCAGCAGCTGAAAGAGTCCTGAGAAAGTAAAAGGAGAAATTTTCTCAAGGGAGTGAATAAGATCAACAGGGATACAAATTTCTTATTTAATAGTATCCGAAATATTTATTTTAGCTTATGAATAAATAAATCGAAAATTTCTCAGATATCAACCGACTCGACGAAGGTAATCGTTGGTCGGTAGAAAATTTTGCGCATGAAGCGGATACGTATGCCTAGATGAATTATGCATGCATAAAACTCTAAAGCAAACTAGTAGAGCGCAAATTCTGTAATATCTTAGAGATTCTAGGTAGTGAAAAGTAGATTAAATCGGTTGACTAGCTTGTAGATTCTCACTGATTTAAAACATCCGCAGAATCGATGAATCATTGATCCTGAACGAAATTATCTTTAATTTCCTAAGAGCAGAGCGAATCGAAAAACGAGGAATTGGAATATAGATAATCCTTTGTGATAGGGTTTCGTAATTACAGGCAAATTAATAAAGCACGTTGCGTTAGCAAATTTTGTAAATTTAATATATACAGGGTGAGTCAGTGAGAAGTGATATCTAAAATAGCTCCTTACATATTGGTTTCATTGAAAAAGTTTTAAATGAATTAGGACAAATGCATAAGATAAATACAATTTTATCTTCTTATATCTTATACTCTCTGAAATATCAAAGTAACCATGAGCTCTTAAATGTCACACTTCTATGTAATATAGATCGAACTGATAATCAAAAACTCCTATAGGACAGAAGAGTCCATAATTGATAATAAATCGTGCAATATAATCGTAAAAAACATTTTGATAATATAATATAGCACATGTATCTAAGTTTATCCAAATATTTAATTGATGGAAAGATTAGTTGCTTTAACGATATCTGACTATTTACACTTTGCTACTCTTCGTGTTAAACTTTCGAAAAATACGAAATTATGGTAAAGTTGAAAGCACTTCGGATAATACGGAACTTCGGTTAAACGAGACTCGGTTAATCAAAACTCTACTGTAATTACTTAGCACGGGACAAATTTTTATTTAGATTCTATCTTTCAATCACGTTCAGAAAAATAGGAAATTGAAGAAACATCCACAGTTTGATAATACTGCAATTTGCAATTTGATAAGATTTCAATTTTCTGATATCACAAAAATTATTTAAAATTCACAGCAAACTCATTTTACAGTACCGTACGCGACAATAATCCTATAAAAGGCAATAATAATGAATTCGCTAACAAGAAGTTTATAGTTTTGAATCGGCGTATTCCGACAGGCGTGTATTTGGTTGGGGCAGCAGTTCGTCCGGAAGTTAGAGACGCGTATTTCACGGGGCGTCGAATTCGTTGAGTCGGGAAAAATCGTCCGAAGAAAGCTCATTGGTGCGTGGAATATCGGAAACAGCGGGTTCGCGCGGCGACAGCGCGGAAAGGTCGCGAAGAAAGTTTGACACGGTTAGAGGAAACTTTTCTCCGCTTTTAGTTCCCGTTCGCCACAGCGAAAAATTCTAGCTACGACTTCGATTTCCCCTCCGCCGGAAACCGAGCGCGCTTTGCGCGATACGCGCAAACTTGATCTTGATATACGATAACCGATACGAAAAGTATAATATTGCTAAGTGTGCGGAGAGCTTTTAATCCACGAACTTTTTCTTCCTTCTTTCAACCTATTTTTATCTATCTTAGAGAAAAATTTTCTACGATGTGAAAACGAAGTAAAACTTTGATGCTACATCCATTCCACACAAACTGTGGAATTTTAGTTATATGTGATATTCTGGATATTAGATGCTGCAAATAGAAGAGGTTAATGATGATCACTTAAGGAATTATTGTAATAAAATCAAGCTATACGAGCAGATATTTATCGCAAATTGCTGTTTGCAATATTAAAACAATGATTGAAGAATAATTTTTGTGTTAATTTTTTTGGTGAAATTAGTAATTAAATGGAAATTTGTTAATACAAAAGTTTTCTTTTATTTCCAAATAGCTACTATCATCCAATTTTCACAGAGAACAAATTATAGAAAACCAATAATTTGTGTATGAGTAATAGGAACAAAATATCCTGCATCGTCGATCAATGGTCAAATGGTACAAAACGTTTTAGCTGATCCTCGTGAAAAAACCAAATATACAGGCAGAAAACTAAGTTATTTAAAAAATTTTTAACGGGTCGTAAAACGCAATCAATAATAATGTTAAACGGTTTGAACAGTGCGTACATCAAAATACACGTTGATATTTTTTTAACGAACATACATTTCGAACCGTGATTGTTTAAACGAATCACTTTCCACATACTGTACTTTCATTAGAGCAAACATAGCGGAAACTGGCTTTCGTTGGATTTTTCAGTCCACTTACTTATTCAAACGCCAAATACGTTTAACCTGTCTCGAAGAATTCTTATCGAAAAATCTCAGCCGAAAGTTCGTCCTGAGAGCAACCACAGGGTTTGTGTTTTTAAAATTTCACGAGGCTTAAGAAAGCGACTGCTCCGGGGAGTTCGCGGCCTTTCTTTCATTTCCTTCTACTTTCTTCTTCTGTTCTCTCCTTTCTTTCTCTCTTTCTCTTTCTCTTATTTTCACCGTTTCTTTCGCGGTTCGCTCGCAACGAGCAGAGAAATGGAGCTGAAAATGGCAACGAACGGGTGGAAGTGAAATCGAGGAAGCAAATTGTCAAGTGGCGTCTCCCGTGAAACGTCATAAGTATTCCAATTCGAGTGGTAAGCCGCGCCGGATCGTTTTCTTTGAAGGAATTATGCATTCAATTACGCAAAATCGCCGGGTCTGAGGAAAACGCTGAAAGCACCCAGCAACTGGAGCAGATAAGTAGATTAACTTTTGGTAAGTTCGCTGAATATCTACCGTCCGTTCCAACTCGTAAACTTGTTTCATGTAAAGATAAAGGAATTTTGCGTAAGTTCTTCGTGCGAGCTACAAGAAATTACCTCGACAAGCGAGCTTGTAACGAATAATATTATAACCATTTCATTGGTAGTTGAAGTGGTTAACCCTTTTTAGTGTGGCGGTATAATTTTTGTAACTTTTGCATCTTACAATTATTATATGATAGTATAAAAAAACTGACCAGTCTGTAGAGTGACGAGCGTATAAACGTATACCAAGTTCGTTTTAATTTAGCTTGTAACTATTTCTAGAAACAAAATATGCTTCGTTAGCAATTTTAGATTGGATAGATTTATCGACCTTTCAATCATTTTCCTGTTGCATTTCTTTCTGACGAAGGAAATATCTTCTTTTTCTCTTTAATAAACAAGGTACAATAACATTTCTACCATTTTCAATAATCTAAAAAACCTGGCACTTGTCCATTTCTTTTATCGAGATCAATCAAAGTATCAATCAAAATGATTGAAATCATAGCTAGAAGGATTATCAAACAAACAATAATATTCACATTGGTATGTATACTTTTGCTAAATCGAAAAATCTAATAATACTACGATGTCTAATATCCAGTCTCTTTCACAGAAAAAAAAAATCACGTTTATCATCCAACACTCTCCATCAACTTCTAAGCAAAACTTCTCTTAATATTAACATCCGCAATATTTTTCACGTTATCTTCATAAGTAAATCAGAAAATTCCACGGTCGCTATAAAACAATTTGCGAGCAACATATTTCGCTGTTAAGAACGCTCCTTTAACGAGTTAAATCACGAATAACGAAACTGATAAAAATACACGTAGCAAGCTCCAAAAAGGATGTTTTTCTCACTTTCCTCTATGTTTGCTAAAAATACAAAGCGAAACGTATACACGGCAGAAGCCGTGCGCGAATATATCTTCCGCCTACGCTTTCATTCCCGTGGACGCCTGAAACATCGCGGCAAACGGCGAAATAAAAGGATTGGGAAGTGAAAAATGCATCAGGCTTGTTCGTTCTTTCTCGTTCGGTAGTGGGTGGCGTTCGTTAAGACGACCGAACAAGGAATTTCGTGTTGGCGTTGATTGCGCGGTCTAATTATAATTTCCGGGGACAGGCAGCAATTAGCATCCGGCAGCTGCTACGGACAAGCAGCACGGCTCATCGCGGCTGCGCGTGTCATTATATTGTCTTTTGTCAGTACAGTGCAAAATGGCCGTGTATTAATGCGCGCTCGAATAACAAAGACGATGCCCTTAGCAGTCTCTGCCCTTTAGAATCGTCGTCTTCGAATGTTGCCTCGTATTTTTAACTACCAAACATAATTTGACCTGCTTGTAAATGCATTTCACGATGCAGTAGATTTGTGGATTTTCAAATTCACGTAGAGTTACAATTAGTGTCTATCGTATTATCGAAGATATCAAATAGTTTAAATAATTGATAGTAGAGATTGAATGAAAAATTCACGGCAATGAAAATTTTCAGAAGTCGTACAGATTTATTGTCAGTCTCGAGTTTAATCTTTGAACCGATACGTCATTAGTTATTAATATCCTGCAGATGTTTCCGTAGGTACATTAAATATACAGAAAGTAGATAATAAAATATCTTATTTAATGTATTTTGCGATACCGGATGTTTCAGTGCTTACGAACAAAAATAGTACGAATCAATCGTACACTCAATCTCCTAAATCTTTCACCTCAACGATTGGAAAGAATTAATTCGAATACTCAAGACCTTAATTAAGAAAATATATATAAATATAAGAAAACTTGATAAATCTCATACAATTCCTATTCTACTCACGCCAGCACTGTATCAAATATTGTAAATCGCAAAACTTTTTTGATTAGCGAAACAAAGATTGTAGATCGCCATATTATTAATATAATTAATATAATTAACAAGCTAAACCAACTAAACTATACGGTATTGGTAACGATGCTATACGTGGCAGCAACGTTAAAAACAATTAAGAAAGAAGGTTTGTAAAATCTTATCACGAAATGAGTGCGTGGCAAATTCCATTCACGTTCGCCACGGAATACACGCAATTTGCTTTCGCCACATGCTCGCGAAGAGTGCGCGCATTTTACGAATTCGACGCCAGCCAGCGTCTTGGAATTCGCGAAATTCACTGGCGGAAACAGTTGGCACGCGCGCCGCAGGAATTCCCTGCGAGTTACGCTCTCGCGATGTTTCGCGGGATGCTGAGTTTCCCGCTGCGAGAGCCAGCGATTCTTTGAGGCGGCAACGGAAGCGCCGCCGAGTCGTTAGAACTTAACTGCCCCTGAAATAACGACCCACCCCCCGTGTGGTGCACTTTGTTTAGGATGTCTTGTGTCTTACGCCCTTATATCTGATTATTATAAGGTTGAAACGACTGCAACGAGAAAAAATGCTGTAAGGCCAACGGTGCATTTTCTTGGCACACCGGCTACGTCGTGTCTACATTTTTTAACGATCTGCTTGCTTCACATCTTGGCGGATAAATTGTTCAGTATTCTGCTTCGTCCTCGTGATTACTCGGGATGATTTTGTTGCTAAACGAAATGGCAGGATCTTTTGCATTGCCTAATATGAAGCAGCGTGTTTGACAAAATTTGTTAAAACGTGTTTGGAGATGTTTTTGCACTAGATGCTTGTTAAAAGTAGTTCGAATCTTCGTGATTTTGCACAGTGATTCGAAATTAGAGGATTCTGTAAATTTTTATAGTGTACTGCATATTTTTGATTATTCGAAACTTTGTCATTTTCGAGCACTGCAGGGGTTGATTTTATGGAATTTTGTAAAATTGTTTAATAAGGTAGAATATCTGAGAAAATGTATAACGCCAATTTTCTCGATCAAACGGTATCCGATTTAACGATATCGATCGTGTAGAACAGGTGATCTCAGTCTATCCGTCATCGTCATTTTCCTGGCGCCTCGAACTGATGGAGAGCACATCACGAGTGGGTCCACTTGCCAATTAACGAACTTATAATTAGCGCATAGTGTTGACAACTTTCTCGTGTCGGGATTACAAGTTTCCCACAAGCCGGAAACGCGTGCTTTGTCGCCAATCTTGGACAATGGAGATTATATCCTTTTGAGGTTGTATCCCCGCTTGTTTTCGAGTGTAACAACCATGCTACTTCCGACAACAATCTACTTACCTTCATGTTCTTTCTTTTTAGTAAACGTATATTAATTCTACAGGTATCTCTGAACGATGATTCACAAAGATTATTTTCTATAATACGAAGAATAGGATTGGTCGATAACCTATCTCAAGTAATTTCAAGATTAAGTTTTTCTGAACAATTTTAATAGTTTCTTTAACCTAATCCTATAACGAGTAGGAAAAGTCTAAAATCGAAAAATTAAGAGTAACTACTATTCTGTCTATATAATTATTATTGCGTCAGTATTCCGAAGAAGTTGATCTCTCTATTTTCAATTCCATTGGTTAAAAACCGCTCGACCGTTATATCTACCGGACTTTTGCATATTATGAACACGAACTTTGGTTACTTCCGCTAAAGCGAACTATAATTTCGGATGGACAATCTTCTTAGCGAGACGTAGAAAACTAGCCAGAAACTTTTCGTCTTGCGTCGAACAGTTTCAAATTCTAGAACATTCTTAGAGAATCTGCATACCTAGTCTCTTAATCGAATCTTCAACTTGGTCGAGCCGAACTACGTCTTAGCCAGAAGCTATCGATTGGTTCGACAGTTTCTTCTTCGTGCTGTGGCGAATGTCTGATTTTGAACGAAATTTTCGTCCTTGCTTTTGTTCGAGTGAAACAACTCTCTACCTTATCAAACGACATCAGCTTTGAAAGAAAAATCACATTTCGCGTGAAAAACACGTAAACAGTTTGACAAATTTATTTATTTTCGTACTATACTTTCACCTTTTTGTAACATAATTTTTGGCAATTACATCTTACCGTAATCCTAAAAGTTAAAATACATTATTCTAACATCCATCATTCTTTCACTGAATTCTGAAATGAAATTTAAATCTTGCTCCGTAAGAAAAACGTGACGAATTATAATTTGTGACACATACGGTGGCTGCGAAAGTATTTACGCACCGTTATATTCGCTTCTATTTGTACAAGTATTTCATATATCTCAAATTTGATACCATTTCTACCACAGTGTGTACTTTCATACGACTACGAAAATTTGATACTGTGGAAACCAGTAATATACTAAACGTAATAAAAAGAGAACCACTTCATTCGGAACTAAAGGTATGTGCAAATACCTTTCGTAGTCGCTGCGTACCATTCACCATTTCAACTCCGCAATCGTCTCCAGACTTATTCAACAACACAACGGTAAAGTGTCAACGTTTCTAGTATTCGAAAGGCGAAAGAACAGCTTATCTAATACGAATTGACAAGGGAGAATGTAGTGGGAAGAAAATGTCCATAAGTAAAACCACGAAAAAGCAAGAAGATCTAAGCCGAGGTACGAAAAGCTGAACAGATTAGGGGCGGCGGTGCTGTGACGATAATGGTAGACGGTTTCGGAAGAAAAAGGAGCGATTAAAGCATGGCGAAGCGTACTTCCTCGTCGCGCGACACTTTGTAACAAGAATGGATGCGGGCGGGCTGGAAACACGACGTTTAAAGTTGAAACAAAGTTCTATGCCGTGGTCCGGGGAACGCTTGCTACGAGATAGAACGACACGGAAAATGGAAATGTTCGCTGTTGTACCCTTTGAAAGGTACGTGCACCGGCCGGAACCAAATAAAACGAGCGCATAATTGAATAAATGTAACGATCCTAGTCCGGTAGTGGTGTACTACCAATGAGGATGTTTCTCGAATGGAGACAAATCAGGGCAGATCGCGTTTTCCTTCGAAAAGCGAATCGCTTTGGGCGAGCTTGCGTGTAAAATGACGAATATATTGTTTGTAATGCAATTGCGATGTATCTGCATTTCATTTAGTCCGCGATTTTATATGATAACAGAGGAACGATTGTATTTTCTTGCCATATATTTAATGGCTATTTGTATCATAATACCGTGCCGTTGTAATTTTTTAAATTGTGTTTAATTGTTGGATATTAAAGCTGGTTGACTTGTATGGGTATAATGCAACGCTTCTTAAACTTTATCCAGCCGTGATCCAATTTCGCTCGGGAAAATTTTACATAAATAAAACATTAAATGATAGTAAATCAAGGAAGTTTAATTTTAAATGATTCTCTGTTATGTTTCTAATTTTATCTCTTATTGTCACTTTTATTAGGATCTAAATTTGCATATCGATGAGTTACTGGTGAGTTTATTTTTGTACCATGTGTTAAATCTTGAACGAATATTTGATATCTTATAACAGAGTATCTTCAACGATATGTTGATTTTACAATCACGTCAATATTATACACAGCGTAATATATACACAATGTAAATGACGAAAACGTCATTTTACAGTAGATACGTAGTATAAAAGGTATGTTTGGAGCCATTTTAGAAATTGTTGGAAATTCTATCTTTGTTCCAAACGAAAACCCAGTTAAACGATTTTTTAAAATGCTGGTGTTTTATATCTATTTCGATTAATTACTTGATCTTTGTCGATGAATTCTTCTTCTAATTGCAGATTCATCCTCTAATTACAGATGATTGTCATTTTTTATTTCTCTGGTGTGTGGCAGTCGCAAAAACATTCACAGCCTCGTAATTCTGTTCCGCGATTCTGTATGGGGTTCGATTGTTTAACAATTGGCTTAGGAAATTATTACAGAATAAGTTTACTTGAGTGAGTAATCCTGATTTTTTTCAGAATCCTGAAGATCACAAAGCATTAAGTATTGGGATTAAATCATTTAATTATGGAATTTATTATGATATATAGCGATAGATAAACCTACATATTTTGTTATATATTTATAATTAGATTATCATTTCAGGGACGAGAGTAGGATTTTTAAGAAAATCTGAGACAAAAGGTGAAGATCGAGGACTGTCTCGAAACTCTGATTTTCTCCAGATTCAGCTGTAACAGTTTATCTTGCTTCAAAGAATTTTTCTTGACATAAAGCAATGCCAGAGGCTAAGGTAAACTATGATGAAAGTTGTGTCGTGGCTTTTAAAATACTTCTGACAAAGAAAAATCTCTTTAAATCTCTAAAATTCACAACTCGGAAAAATAAGGTAGCTTTGTTTCCTCTTGGTCCAAATAATAATAGCTTTCTAGCGCTTTTTAATTATCCTTACAACAGTTGATATTACAAATAGAAATTAAACTTCCGCTGATACTAAACTTTCCATTTCCGATATATCAACTTATGTTTACCGCCTTCTTCGATATTTATAAAATATTCCTGATCTTAGATTAAAAAATCCAGTCACTTAATTACTCGACAGATTCAGAATCGAAATCTTTCAGCATGACAATCTGACATTGATGCTTCATCGAACAAATTATAAATCAATACAAAACATACCATTAAATGACACAAATGATAATCGACACAACATCATAAAATATATTATATTAATAATATTTGCCTCTCTTTAAAAGATTAACTAACTCTAATCACATATATCAACGTATCGTTATTCTTTAAATTTATTTCGCTCTTCGTAACAATATCTTTCCACGTTTCAGATTGAAAATGAAGAGTTCCGATCGATATTCCAACCTATCGTACTCTTACACCCGATCAGAATATCACGGTCCAACCAGTCTATTTATATCAATCATTCGTAATTCCCAGATTAAAGCGGGAAACTCTAGTCGATCATTATTCTTTCTCGCATAAGCAAACGCAGTTCTAGTTATATAGCTGGTTAACAATGAATGACGATGAAAAAGGCGAGCGTTATTTCCACGCAATTTGCGATTCACTTCGTGGCTGAAGCTAGCGGGACTTTTCACTGGTGCAAGCTTTTTCAGTAAAGGCATCGGTCGTCGCGCGGTTCGGTCGCATTTCCCTTTAAAATGGCGCCGATAAACGCAAACGCGACGAACGCCACCAACGATGTTGGTTTTAGCGTTCACGCGGAATCGCTCGTAGGAACCGGAAATGAAGCCGCGCTACCGTTTCCCCTACTGATCTGCATTTGAAACGAGAGCCACTGCGTTCGTTGCTTTGTCATTTACTGTTATTGCTCCGATCGCGTACCTTTCTTAACAAGTTGCAAGCTGTTCTTGTGCTTTCTTTTCGATGTAAAACGTAACGTCTGCCCGCCCTCCTCCCGTCCCTTTGCCTTTATTTTTCCTGCGTGAAATTGAATTCATTGCACGTTCCAGGTTACAGTTTCTCTCAGTTACAGACTAATAGAAATTATGTACGTACATATGTACATGCACACGTGTATATAATCGTCTATTACAGCTACTATGAATTTGTCCGTGTATAAAGGCTTTAGAATAGAATTTCGTGTATGAGAGCTTTGGGTAATATTATAGATCAGGTTTATTCTGGAGGAACCTTCGGAAAGCAAATTTGTTTGAAATTGCGCACTGAAGCAATAAGGAAGCAGCATCATTTTGTGTTTTTAGTTATATATCACTGTTTATAAAGATTCGGACACTTCGGTCAATTTGTGGCAACATTGGCGAATTTTATGAAAATGTACGAACCAATTGCAAATTAATAATGAGAAACTCTCGTTATTATTTTGTGAAAATTAAATTACGTATTTGAAAGCATAGCGATAATTTATTCTAGTATTTATCACATATGTATGATACAGTGTGCATTAACTATTTAAATGTTACTGCTTGCACTAACGTTGCAAGCGAATCTGTTCATTTAGGAAAACCTACTTAATCTCATTTATAATTTAGAAATAGACGAGTCTGAAGATAAACAGGTTGCCAAGTAATAGTCAAGGTTTGATAATTTCACCGTGGTATTACAGCAGATGGAAGATTATTAAGTAATCTCGAAATCAAACAAATTATTATATAAAATCATATTATAGTCAGCGTAAAATATTTTATTCTTTGCCATTTTAAAAAAATTTAGCCTATTTTCATACTCTCGTATTATAGAAGGAGACATTCTCGAGTTGCGTTGAATTCAAATATGCATCTTCGGATTTCTACAGAATCTTAAATTTCTACCTCTAAAGTACTATTGCATGCAATAGAAGATTCTCAAACTTCTAGAATTCTTTTTCCTGCAAAACTCAGCGATTTCCTATCACGTTTTCATGAGATTTAATTACTTTTACTATTACAGATTTAATGTTACTAAATATCTGTAGAAAATTGTACACATTTTCAATCACTTATATTATAGTCTTTGATTATTTCTAGTTAACAAACTGAATTTCTTTAATATCATAAAATATCCACTAGAATTATATTAAACTCGGTAATGCTTCGGAACGTCTCCGATTTTCTACAAAACTTCCATGTATTGAAAAGGATTAAAATATATAAAAATATTAAAATATATGAAACTGTGAAACGGAAATTGAAAAATTATCGAGTACAAGCAACGAACTAGATATACTGATAGCAACCCAGATGACTACAAAGTTCCATCTTTCTTATTCATCCTTTATTTTTTACTTTTCGTTATTTCAATTTATTATTCGTAAACATTACATTAAACTTCTTTCTTAACTGTTTTTAACTTTTTTTAGTTTTAATATACAGCTAAAAGTACTTAGAATTATTTGCGATAATTATTTGAAGTTTGAAAAAAATAATCGGAAACCCCGAACAAATTGTAAAGCTAATGCTTTAAACTTCTACAATATTCAATAGTACACTTCCTAACTTCCATCGTAGAATTTGTAGACAAATGTCTAATTTAATTATCCCTGACATTCAATATTTCAGAATATTTTTTGAAGGAAACTCAACATTGTCTTAGAATTCACATCAGAATTATGATTACTTCTATGACGACTCAATTTCGTTTCCTCATGAATCTTCGTGCAACTTATTGTCCATCGATCGATAATAACTTTCACGTTCGCATCACCTTTAATCCGATTGCCCGAGTTTCCTTGTCATTTTCTGCTTTTTACCTCTCGCACTGTTCAACTTAGAGTAATTACGTGGGTGCAAGAGGCGACCGGATACTTGCCGCGAGTATGCTGCTTGGATAATTACTTAAAGGTGATAATCGGTTTTACGAGTTCCTGACATCGTGCTTTTTGTTCGTTTCCGCGGCAATACGGAACACAGCCGAACGACTTTCGATCGATATCCGTTTTTCAGCTGACCCCTTCCGTTCCGTGATTTTATCTTTCAGGAAAGAAGAAACCATCCAACCAATGCGATGCTTCGCTGTCTAGCCGAGTTTACAACGCGATCGTGAAACAGCATTGCTTTTCAACACAGACAATTTACGGGTTATTGACAAAGATGAAGAATATTCCAACGCAAAGGTGTTAGATATATTTGTTTAAAGCTTTAGACTCATTTAGCGTTAAACATTTAAGATGTGTGCAAGTATTATAAAATTCTGTAGAGCGTGCGAGGCGGAGATTAGTTCTCAAAGTTTTCAGAGTTGATTTCTTCGTTGTTTGAGTTGGATCGTTTAATGGAAAATTTAACTTTCCAATGAAGCGTTTGATAGAAAAATCTTAAACACGCAGCTTCTATGAAATCAGTTTGGCGATTACTTCTTTAATTTCAAAGGTGTTTCTTTAATTTGCCTCGAGTCAGTAGAAAATGGCATTCTATTAAATTATCGACAAAATTGAATCGCAAATGCCAATATCATCGGCAGAGTGGATATTTGCAAGAAAAGCCAGGAAGACGTTTGCAAGATGTTGTACTTCAAATATAATTCTCGTGTTTTCAATTTAACGATAATTTTCTAAAAAATATCGATTTTACTCAAGCGGACAAAGTACCCAAATTGTCAAAACAGAATACGCGGCACGTACATAATTGAACAATCACAAAATTGAAAATCTTTTATTCAACCCTCGTATTCTCAAATATTCTACTCAGTCTGCCACTTATATCGACAATTTATTAAATCTGATGTACTGAATTTTTTAAACTGTTGCAAATTAATAAAACTTTTTACCGGTTTTTCGATTTTTAAGTTACATGTAATAAATAATTTGAGTTGCTATAAAAAATCCAATATGCTTTTAGTCGCAGCATCGTAAATAGTTCCAGGCATCTGTCTTTCGACCGGCAATATCACGTTACTGCAAAATATTAATTACATCGCTGAATCTTGACTAGTTTGCATTTTTAGGGGAAGGGGTGACGATAAATCCGATGCAACGAGCCCCTTGCCTTTGACACAGTAATTCGAGTAGTGTGAATAATTAGTGCACATTCTTTATGCATCTCACTTACGTATTCTATTTTCCTTCGTTTTCCGTATTTTTCGCGCAAGTTCGTTGCCCGACTCGTCAATTTTCCGACGTTCGCACTCCGCCGTCCACTTTCCATTCATTACTTATTCCACCTCTTATTTTCACCGTTTCCTCGAACCTCGACTGTTCCGAAATTCAAATTGATACTCAAGTAAGGGACAGGGTAAGTCGCCGGTTTAAAAACAGATACGTTGATTGTTGGAAAATTACGAAATAATTATTTATCGTTAGATGTATATTTGTGGCAGTGATAGCGAAAGAGAAATTTCGAAACTTTGATCTTTCTCATGAGATTTATATGGGAAATAAACTTTTTCAAAAACGAAACTTATATGGAAGAAAATATTTTAAAGGAGAGAAATCATTTTCTTACATTCGAATGTCGAACGAATAATTTCTGAAATATTCCAGCGTCTAAGATATCATAAGATCAAATCCTTTTTAAGTTCTTAACACCGTTAGAAATCTAATTATACAACATATTTAGGAGGAATTCGTTTGTATATTATAAATGTATGTATATTATACAGGGTGGTTGATAACTGGCGGTACAAACAGAAAGCGGGTGATTCTACGCGAAAAAAGAAGTCTAAAATATAGAATAAAAATTTTTCGTTTGAGGCTTTGTTTTCGAGAAAATCGACTTTGAATTTTCGCTCGGTACGCGTGCACTTTATCACGTCTCGTTATAACGGATCTCACTGTAGATCGTTGTCTCGATGGAAAAATTAAAAAAAAAATTTTTTATTCTACATTTTCGACTTCTTTTTTCGCGTAGAATCACCCCCTTTCCACTTGTACCACCAGTTACCAATCACCCTGTATAATTATAATTATAATTAGTATAATTAAAATATAATTAAAAATTATAATATATAATTATAATTATATGTCGGAGATGGAAGGACAGCGGAATTTTCTGTCAGGAATGCTGGGAAAACCCCCCATTACCATAGTCAAGATTTTTATGTTTAAGCAATAAAAATAAAGAAAATAACTTTTAATGTTCCAACCTGGCTTTACGACGATGGGTTCAGGTTTAAGGTGACATAACGGGTCACTAGACGTAGCCACGGTCATGGGAGGGACGCGTATCTGACAGAGGTACGGAATGATTTTATGACTCCTTAAAAACAAGGATTGACCCGAGAAGTGGGGACAGGAGTATATAAGGGCAGTTTCATTTGGATTGAGAGAGTTTTTTGTTAGTTAGTCGTTGAACGAATTGCCTAGTGAGTTATCGAGAAATTATGCTGATACTGGTCATCCCGTGGGTTGTGGATTCGTCAACTAACCTGGAGTCATCGTCACTGCCTACTTGCCGTGATCAACTGTCAAGATTGTAAGTACCCCTTCTGTTGGAATAAAATACATCTATGCTGTACCATCGCAATGGCTAATGCCCGTGAAGACACATCCGACGCCCTCAACCTTATTCCTACTGTCAATCCGACATCAGAAGTGGGATCAGGCCCATGTATAACCATGGAACAACTCATGAAAGTCGTGGACCGGTTAACTCAGCCGAAGGAGCAAAGACCGAGTGCGGAACCTATAAATCTACAGCTACCACGCTTTAACCCCGAAATCGCGGGCGCCGACTCAGCTGCGTGGTGCGCAATTGCCAGCGTGTTTCTGAAGAAAAGGCCCCTACAAGACGACGAGCTGTATCTCACTATAAGTCGCGCTCTAGAGGGTACGGCAGCACAGTGGTTTACGCAAGTTCCGGTCAGCGGAAGAAGTCCTTATAGACTCAGTGAGGAAGAGCGGACAATATTGCGAGAAAGAATCCGCGAGCTAATTAATGCGAAGATCATAAGGCCTGGTAATTCACCATTCGCGAGCCCTATGTTACTCGTGAAGAAAAAGGACGGCACAGATAGACTGTGTGTAGACTTCCGGGCGTTAAATAAAAACACGGTCGCTGATCGCTATCCCCTACCCCTCATCGCGGATCAAATCGCGAGATTGCAAAAGGCGAGATACTTCATTAGCCTAGACATGGCCAGCGGGTTTCATTAAATTTCCATTCATCCTAATTCGACGGAGTATACGACGTTCGTTACACCCGACGGAAAATCCCGCTGTCCTTACATCTCCGACATATATAATTATATATTATATAATTGTATATTATAAATGTGTATATTAAAAATTAATTTCTTCTGACAAATATTAATCTTCTTTTATGTAAACTTATAGGTTAAAACATATAAACGTTTTCTAAGATTTTCTATTCTCTTTAAATTACCACTTATACCAATATGTATCTATCTTCTAATATCTCGTCAAACGAACACCCAGACATTAAATCACAAAGCTCTTAGCTATTTTATTAGCTAGCGAGAGAAACCTCTCATCGAGGACGAAATTAAAGCTTTAAAGCAATGGTTGATCGACGAAATGGGTGTTGAAAAAAAGGAACGTTATTTCTCTCGAGACAATGCGTAAAGTATTTATTTTCGTGTTATAGAAGGAGGCTGCGTTCGCTGTCGTGGTTCAAAGAGCTCCATTAAGACTCCATTAGAGGCGTTGCGGAAGAAGTCCTTCGTGTTACGGGAAGTTACGTCAGCGTTGCACGTTGCAAAATGTCGATCGGCCTGGGGGTTATCGTAGCTCGAATACTTTCAGATATCCGCGGCGAGGGTCGAAAGTCGTTCATTTCCCAATACGATCAGGCCACGCCGAGCAGATACGAGTATACGGTTTAATACGACCACGTAAATGTCTGTGTTGTTTATGGACATACAAACAGTGAGACATGGCGAATATACGGTATAGAGCTTGCAAGAGTATATTCCTCGCGACGTAGCAGATAATTCTTTTATATCATAACTTTCAGTAAGGCTTTAAGTGACCTATGTTTTGCGTTTATCTATATTTTTTATTCGATTATACTCGTAGAACGTACTGACAAAGATTGACTATTAAACTCCGGGACATCCTGTATAGAGTTTGCAAGAAAATATTCCTTGCGATCAAACGAGTAACTCCTTTTCTCCTACGATCAGTTCGTTTTAGAATGGAAATTAGGAATTTTGGAAATTTCCGTTGAAACGTGATATATTGAAAATGTTTGTGGGAATTAGACTGGCATATATTTACGCAAATTCGTCAGCAGATTTATCGATGTTGATACGTTTCTAGCGTAAAACGAAATTGTTTATAACTCGAAAAATGTGCCTCTAACCATATTTTTGCTGAACGTTGTTTCATAGTTTTAATCCGTAGACCAAAGCATACAAATATTTTCCATATATTTTGACATTCTATAGATCCACGTTTTCAGATTGGTTTCAAATTTTACTAACACTAAATTATGATTATTACACGTCGCTATAGTATCAACGAAATTTGAAAACGTTCCGTTTTTACACGCATAATACGTTCATGGAAGATTATCATGGGAAATTGAAACACTTGCACGATGTCACTGTATGTTTTAAATGTTTGTAATTTTTTTGTTTTCTCCGGCGATATTATTTGTATGATCGATAAGTCGAATTCATATGATAAATAGTTTTGCAAGATTTAACGAGATAAATCACGGCTAGTAACATAGGCCAGTTTGGGGTGAAATTTCGTTTATATTCAATTTTGTTGTAAAGCGCACGCACACACTCGGTCAGTGAATTGTTTGTAATAAATTCATTTTACGGTGAAATTGAAGTTGATGTTGACACGTCGAATCAATTATTCGAAACACACACGATAAAAAGGAAAACAAATCGTTGGCCATTTATCATTTTTGGCAAACGCCGTCGATGATTTAACGCGCCATTGTATTACATATGCTTTCTGGTATGGTAACTGGCAAACGCTATGCTTTATACTTTAAACGAAGCGTTGCTCGCGATCAATTAATTTCATTAAACGGTAATTCGTTCGTGCAAATGTAAAAGACTGATGTAAATTATAATTTCTTACACATTTTTATTGATAATTCATAGACTGTTACTTTCTATGATAAATAAATGACTATATTATATGATATACAATAAAATTATTTTGCATAGCTATAAAATATCCAAGATAATCGAAAACTAAAAACTGTCAGAATCAATTTCTCAGCAAATTTATATTCCACTGTCTTTGCTATTATTTTTCATGTTACCAATTGGCGATTAGACTAAACTAAACAATGGGAAGCGTCTACAAACTACTGAAATATTTTCACAATCAACTAGAAGGAAATAAAATTCCACGTCTGAAGAAAATATTACGAGAAACAATTTTATTCTAATCTTCATATACGAGATAAAAATATCTTCATGAAAAATCACCCATTTGTGTATACATGTGTGATTCGTTAAAATGTTTATGTTACACGAGAGTATTATATTTCTTTAAATTTCGCTAGAGTTATAACGATGCACAGCTCTTATTATTATAGGTACCTCATTCAAGTCTAACACAGTTTTCCTAAGTTTGCTCTTGTTTGAAAGCTCACACAAACACGCACACACACGATATACATATGTATGTATATACGAAAAATTCGCATACGTTGATAGCGTTCTTCACGATTCGTAACGTCTGCACGAGATGTTAATCTAATTTCGTAAAGCAAGTGGAAGTTTCGTGCAAGCTTAACGCGCTAAAAAATCGAATTAGGCGATTATTCAGGGTCCGTGGCGCGTTCCTTAATTTGCATTTCACACAGCAGATTTCCATAACTATAAGAATATCAAGGAAAATATAAAACATGTCCAACAGCGCGGAAAATATGGCGGCCAGAGTTTATTTTTGTTTTCAGGGATCACGTTCTACTTACGTGAGACACATTTATAAACTTTATATCTCTAACGTGAACATACGAGATCTCAATTCGCTCCACTTGTATCTATACAGCAAACTTCGCCAGGTTTTTACTCTGCCTGAAAATAAGATGAACATGTGGTATATGCAGGTACATACGTAGCGGTGTCTATACGCATGTTTCATCAAAAGGTTGCAAGAGAAACGTGAAATGTCAAAACAACGATAACCAGTTCACGTTTAATGTATTAAGTCACGTTATAAGTGACGCGAGCGTTTCAGAATATAGACACAGAATGATTTATTAAGAATGACACACAGCTGATCTATTTAACTTGTTAGTAGATCACGCGTGTGAACGACATAGAATAATATGATACTTGAAGTGAAAATGATGGAAGCAAGGGTAATTGAAAGGCTTGATCAACGAAAACCCGATCAACAACATTTCCAATTCACTGAACAAAGCAATCGTTCGATAAGGTAATTAGCTCGATAACGTTAAACTCTGACCACAATAGCGACACGCTATAGCTCCAACTCCCTAGCCAGTCTCTAGACTTTGAATTCGCGCGTTTCGTCGAAGAATTTCCCAGTGGACCGGTCGTACAATTACTTATTTCGCCGTTCGTCTCGTTAAGAAGTTTGTATCGACGTCGAATTTTCAAGAAACAAACGATAACTTGTGAAACGAAAGCTACTGACAGAGGGGAGAAATACCTGAAGGAGAACGCATCCAGGGGAATTCAATCATTGATTGCGACGACACAGCATTTGATTAATAAACATCTCAAGAACGAAGTTTTCAAAGAAAGTATCCGACGAGTTGCAGCGATAATTAAGAGGATCGCTAACTAGCAGCAGCGAAAGTTACGGTGTAGAGGATCGTTAAGGAAATTACCTAATTCGCGGCAATCGCTCTCCATGGTGATACACGCGCAACGATAATCGATGAAATTGGCGGGCTAAATAACACCCTTGGGCGAGATATATTTTTAATTACATCGGGATATACGATTAACGACGTGATTTTGCGGACTCGGCTTGTTCTTAGTCTCTTGAAACGTTTGACGACTCTCGGTCTTCCTTGGTTTAATCACTTTTAGAAGAGGAACGGTTATTCGGTGATGCGTTAGTTTAAGGGGAAAATAGAGATAAATGTTTAATAGTATAACGTACAGTAATTTGTATTACAATATAATACGTGCATTATGCTAGTATTGTACTGTAATGTATTGTGTATTTTTATTATCTCTTATTTAAAGATATATACTTCTATCAATTACAATATTTATTTTAAATAAATAAACTATAACGTTAGATATATAGAAAATATACCATCCTAGGTCAGTAATCTTGGGATAGTTATTACATTGTATCCAAAATAGAAAAGAGATTATGAACGAATGGTATTGTAATTTTATTTAAAAATGTGCACAATTTGAAATTCATAAGCTACACCAAATATCAAGAAAGATGATATACGCGCTGTACCATATACTTTGAAAGCAGATAATAATAATTCTTCAAAAACAAAATTCTCACCGACAGCGAGCCACATAACCGCGTTATTAATAATAAAATAACCGGGTTACAAATGCTAGAAAATACTAATAATCTAAAGCGCACAGTTCTCTTTCAGGTCTAACAAGCTCGTGCCAAAAATTTCCTATAACGTCTTCATTTTCTACGAATGCCAGTAATTCGCAGAAGCTGCTTCGTACCTTCGAAAAGACACGACGCGACGTAGCGCGATAGGAGCATCGGTCGTGCAATTGAAGCACGGATTCGAAACTGGAGAGACGCCTGATCCCGGCAGCAACTCGGGAATCAATTTGCATTCAATAATCGGCGATCGTTAAGTCGGATATATTCGACGGAGCGTGCATTCCGGGGTCCGGAACCGGCGGCCCGGAAATCGGCACGCGGATTAGACGCTTTGTCGCCCGATAAGACATCCTCCTCCTCCGTATTCTCCTCCTCTGCGAGCTGGCCCCGTTCCCTGGTTTGCTTATGAATGGACCACGTTCCGGGACCGATTCAATGCGTGCCTGTAAACGACTGCATTCAACGGCCATCTATGCGTCCATTCAGCCAGATTCAGACGAACTTGTCGCCGTCTAGAACTTGCCACGAACAAGTGCCGTCGCGGACCACGTGTCCGTGAACCCTTCGCGTTTCTTCGCCGGCACAATCTTGTTACAATAGTCGAATCGAATAAGAAGTTGGAATTGGATATGTTCAGGCTGCGATAGGATAAAGAAACAATTTATAGGGGAACGTATTTATAGGAAAGTAAGGTCAGTTGTTTTGGATACGTATGTATAATGTTTCGGTGTTAGTCGAAGAATGTGCAATGGAAAGTAAGAGATAGGGTTTGATCGATTTAATCGTCGTTTTCGTCAGCTTTTTAATGTGTTTCACAGATCCAGTTAGTTTTAGTTTAATTTGTTCTTCTTTATCCTTGATATACTTAGCCTGGAACGTTCGCATGGAATATTTTAATCTTCTACGTTTTTCGAGACTATATTATTCCACGCTTTTTACCACGTTGCGTATGAACATTTAGTAAGTTAAGCAATTAAACGATAAATAGCATACACGAAGGAATTAACAGTGTTACCCTATTTTTCTAGAACATTTGTGCTTTAATGACTTTTAAGTTTCCATAATATAATCGCTTGGAATTTGCATTAAACATTACCCTCATTTGCATCAAATCGGCAAGCGTTTCACGTGTTCCCCGTTCAACGCATTTCCTTCATGCTGGCATATCTACGATGAACGTAAAATATAAACATTTCCATTTATCTTCATCTGTAAATGTACAAAGTGGATATTTGCGTTGAATATTAGAATTCTAATACCGAGAAATACGAAGATTCTGCCCTTCTTTCTCGTCATAGTTTCTTAATTGCATTGTATAATACACCTACGCATAGGAAAATTTCTACAATAGCTTGGACTACGTTACTCGATTTTCAAATACTTCGTTTCGATCTGTACACGTCTTTGTGTTTTATATTTTACGTAACAAAAGTTGTAGAATACAAACCTTGTTGGCCTCCAGTTCAAGAAAATGAACAAACAAAGACTATTTTTACGTTTTCAATGATTTATTCATACTTCGTGTTACAAGATAAGGCTAGCAGCAAGGCTTTTCGATCGTGCGCGTGCATTTTAGTTTCATACATGGATGCAATATGCGTATCGTGTGCCGCAGTGTGTATGCAAATACGTGAATTACAAAGAAGGAGGCGTATTCGAAAGGCCGCGAGCGAGACAAATGACTATACCGTCATTTTTCTTAATCAATTATTTCTATTTCTAACATCGAGACACGCGATAAACATACGTTACGCTCGTTAAAATGTCTCATCTTTACTTTTATTTTTCTATATCCGTTAACCTCTTCAGGGATGATTCCAATAAAAGAAAAAGACAAGAGACAAATGAATATTTCTTACTTCTCAACTGCATTCAGATATCCAACGAGACAGATAATGTTAAATAACATCATTTCCCTCAAGAGGTTAAACGCGTCGAATTCTAACTTTTTTTCTATACGTCGTTCATTCTTCGCTCGTGCGAGCGAATTTCTTGCAAAAGTCGATCATACACGCGACCATTCGTTCTCTATTGCATTTACAAGTCACGACGAAGTATAAGAAATGACAGCGAAGACAATATGTACAGACTGATATCGTATCGATGCTAATCATTAATTAGAATAATAGTTTCATTAGTACCTTAATCGCGTATGCAACGACCGGAGATGAGAAGCTATTTCGCTGACCGGAAACCTGAATATAATAGAAACATAACAAATCACGAAAGGGACAGCGAAGTTTCCCTTTTCCTCCACCTTTTTTCTCTCTTTTTATTTTTCCAAGAAACGATCATCTCCGATCGTTCTTCGACTCGCATATAGAGGAAAGCTTGGTCGAATTTTCTGAAGATAATTTACTTATTGTTAGTTTACAGTATGATTGATCGATTACAAGACTTTTGAAAAAGAAGGACGTCTGGTCAAAGTAAAAGAAAAATCTTCAATGAATGCTGATGTTTCTAAAAACCAATTCCTCCATCTACTATAACAAACAGTTTCTCAATTTTTGTATAATTTCAAACTAATAAATACAACGATATGCAAGAGTTATTTAGCAAAGTCGTCATCGAAAAATCTGTTTATTCCACGACTACCGTTTTTGCTAACCAAGAATTTCTGCCAGCCGTTCCTTTTCCAAGTTCGACGAAACTTTCCACGAAGCATACGACCTACCATTAGGAGAAATGTGGTAATATATTAATATTACTGGCAAATTTCTTACATCTCGCGGTGCGACAAAACCGCTCTGGGGTTTACCACGGTGTGTCTCGAGCGCAAGGACTACACGCGTTCGAAACGACGAGAGGCGACAGAAACGACTCGTATATTACATTCACTCCCACCCATTCGGTCGATCTCATTCTCTCAGGAACGTTCTCTCGATTACAGACAATATTCGACACGACCGCACGAAAAGAGTCCTGGTCAGCCGTTCCTCGAATGCCCGCCCACGGCGGTCACCGGCTAAAAATGATATTTCACGGGAAATCCAGGCGACCTCCGACCGGTTAATATGGCGGAAAGATTCGTTTAAAGCGGTTGTTACGTGGCACAGCCTGTTACCGCTGTAGCATCAGAAGGATAGTCCAAGTCGCAGCTTGAAATTTCTTCTAATATGATCCTCAGTTAACTCTCGTGTAATTTTGCAGGGGTTTAGAATCGATTTTACTTGGAATTTAATCGTCCATCGAGTTGGTTCGACGATAACGAACCGCGAAATACAGAGTAGAAATTTTGGTGTACACAGAATAAGCTTTATCGCTGCAAGGATAAGAGAAGAATGTGGAACAAATAATTTGCTAGTCCAACATCCTCTTGCACGATCATTTATGGACTAATATTATCGCTAAACTTACAAGTTACAAATTTTTATAATTTTTCGTTAAGTAGATCGATTCACGAATATATGTGGAAAATTTGGTTGTCAAGTTTCATACTTTTCCTTATCAAACTTGTTGATGTTATGCAAGAATATTTATCAATACCTTGTGACTTGTAAAGTTTCTTATTAATAGAAATTAAATAGAAAGCATATGAATGTTTATCTCGGTTGTTACACGGTATTAATTGAAATAAGACAAGTTCATGTAACAATATAAAATATCTACTATACGATATTTATATACTAATATATTATTCTAACTTTTTCAATTCATATTATCGTCTCAAAAATTAAAATCTCAAAGAAACAAGGTGTTTCGTTTGATAAATATAGTTCACCGCATATATTTCAGCAAAATCCGCCTAAATTTCTACCGAATGTTATCGCTTCAAAATTGTATCACAACGCGGGGCAGCCGTCGAAACTAGCCAAGAACTAATCTTCCACGTCGGAGACGCCATTTAACTTCTTGAGATATTAGTTTCGTTCGCTTCTCGTAGAAACGATCGTTCTTGATACTCTGACAGCTACTTACGAGCGAGGACGATTTTCAGGATGATTTCGAGTGTCGACGAATGAACGTTACGTCAAAGGCGACTCGTTTCACCGAACGTTTGAGGGTGCAACACTCGACGCTCTTCCGATCACGCGGCCCAAGTGACATAACATCGCTCCGTTTCAAGTGTTTCAACAGGAACGTTAAAAAAAAACAAGTTATACGCACACAAGTCTCTCTCGTTGATCACTTAAGAGGAAAAATGTAAAAGAAAATCGAGATTCGCTAGAGTCATTTGTTAGACGATTTTTTACAAAATAGCGAAATAAAAGGAAATTATTAGCTCGACGCATGTAAAATATCGTTTCTGTAAAACCGGGAGAATAGAAGATTTTTAACAAAATTTTTAACAGAACAATTACTAGGTTGACGCGTACGAAACGTCTGCACGAGATTTCAATTCGATTTTGATGGACCGAGATCAGCTTAATAATTGGAATATTCGTATAATTTCATGAGATTAAATTTGAAGAATTGTCAGGAACGTCGCTGAGAACGTAAATTTAGCGTTTGAAGAAGAGACATTTTTCTACACGAGAGAATTCGTTAATAGGTGATCATTTTTATAAATCTATGGTTAAGAAAAGCTTTCGAAAAAGATCAACGGGACGTTACTTTATATTCGATGTTTCGAAAAAACCTTCGGCTGGTTAAAGTTTCGCGTTCGAAGAAACGACATTTCATATACACCAATCTAATAGAACGAAAAGCAATTGAATTTCACGGACGAACACGATTCAATTTCATTCGAACGGCGCGACATCGAGCGCGATCGTTTCGCGCGGAAGCACTTACTTGAAAAATCAATTTTATAGGGAACGTAGGTAGCGTCGTGCGAAATCTTCTTGATTTGTTTTAAGCAAATGATCAAAAATGAAGTTGCACGCTAGCAAAACAGAAATAAGCCGGGTTAAACGTGAACGGTAAGAGCAACGTGTTACGTAGTCTCGTCGCCGAGAGAGTAAAAGTGGAATTTTTCCAACGACGAAACTCGTGTGAAATTTCCGCCGTTAAAGTTCGTGAAAACTGGCATGTGACGCGAAAAAAATTTCATCGATTCTATCCGCGCAACTTTCGAGCGTTCGGATGAAATCGGTGAAATAAAATTCGAAAACGGGAACGAAACGACTGTGCGCTCGATTTATGTTGACCGTCGATGGTATTGGAATTTACGGAGTAAATTTGACAAAACTTCCGTCGAAACGATGCGAAATAAAAATAAAATAGAAGGAAGAGAGAGAGAGAGAGAGGGGGGGGGAGAGGGAGACGATCGTAGAGTCTGGGGACGACGTTGAAATTCGTTGACCTGCGAAGAGGGACGATAAAGGGTATTGGACGCAGGAAGTGGTCAGGTGCGATTCAGCGGGTTCCGTGGCATCCGGTTGGGAAAACGAGACACTTCCGGGAGCTGTGAATGCGCTGGGAAGGGAAACCGGAAGCGTAGCCGGAACGGCTAGGCTGCTTTCGAAACCAAAACCGCGGAATCCCTTTATCGCGAGAACCACCGGAGAAGTAATCGACGAGATCGAATTCGATCGATAGCGATAGGAAGCATCGAATTGTGTTTCTTAATCTTTTCTTTTTTTTTTCTCTCTCATTTTTTCATGTAGTTTTAACGTTCGGTTTTGATATCACACCTTTATTTCGAATCGATATAAATGATAAACGTTCCTGTTTTTGTCTCATTTGTTGCTTGTAAGTATAATTAATTATTGTAAGAACACGTAATCAGTAACGAACTCAAGTATAATGATAACAAAATTCGTTGGAACCGCTTCTTGAGAAATGCGATTGGCATTTTCAAATACAGGGTGGTTGGTAACTGGTGGTACAAGCGGAAAGGGGGTGATTCTACGCGAAAAAAGAAGTCGAAAATATAGAATAAAAATTTTTCGTTTGAGGCTTTGTTTTCGAGAAAATCGACTTTGAATTTTCGCTCGGTACGCGTGCACTTTATCACGTCTCGTTATAACGGATCTCACTGTAGATCGTTGTCTCGATGGAAAAATTAAAAAAAAATAATTTTTATTCTACATTTTCGACTTCTTTTTTCGCGTAGAATCGCCCCCTTTCCGCTTGTACCACCAGTTACCAATCACCCTGTATAATCGAATCTTAACCAAGCGAATTCGAGACAGACATGAGCTTTTTCTCGTTACAATGATTTCCTATTTTAAGTTAATCGAAGAGAAAAAGAAATGATTAAACAAATAAAAAATATGTAGGATATATGTTACCTTTTTTTATATTTATCAACGTGTCAAATTGATTATAAGATCTGGATCATTTTCAATTTAGAATCCTGAAAAGTTTCTTTCTACGATATTCGTTTTAGTATTACTAAATCACGAAACAGTCGAAGAATTGAATATATCTTCTTTGAAAATTTGTATCTGTTTTAGCTATGAACGCAAAGTGCTCTCGAACGACAATAGTATTTCCAGATGGTCCACAAATTCTTGAGGAAAAAAGAGAAGCTCGAACGCACGAAAGCTTTCAATACTGAAGCTTCGTTACTTTCAACCTGTGCGTATCTATTGAACATTTTTTCACTCGCGTCCTTTTAAGATTCTCTAGAAATTCGGACTTATATGAAATCTGGAAGATTCCGGATTTCCAATATCTTCTTTGTCGTTAGTTAAAGGACGAAACTTTCGAGGTTCTACAATTTCCAGATCCGTAAACTTTTCAAATGGTTGATGAATCGAATGTAAAAGCACAATTTGAATGTAGAAACGTTGAGAGAATTTTCTTTCAAGAACTAAAGCAAAAGTCCTGGAAAATTAGAGAAGTTCTCCGTCACTTGTGTGACTTGCTTTTCGATAATTTCAAATATCTCAAATGCAACCAGAAGTGATCCATTTTAAAAGCAGATCGATGCTTCGCAACGCTTTGAAAGCAACTTAAATTATTCCAAACTATCCGCTATTCTAAATTGCACTGATAAACTATTATATTTAACCCATAACTGCTACGTTGATATAGAAACTCTACGCGAGTTCACTAGTTGTGAACTGTTCTGTTGTTAAGTTGTGAACTTAAATAAAAATTTAAATTTTATATTCTTGTAGGCTATAAATAAATATAAAATCCAATATCGTAATATTTTTAATTAATCGACATCGTAAATGTAACATTGTAATATCGTAAATAATGTAAAAATATCGTAGCTTTAATGTTACACGGTTTGTAATTATTAATAAAATAGTAACCGAAGGTTAGCGACACTCAATGTCATTTGTTACTTGAAAACAAAATTACGACGATATTTACAACATTCGAAATATCGCGTTATCTTACGTAGCAGTTAAGGGTTGATCATCCCTCAATCGCAATCGAATGATCTTAAAAATGAATTGTCATTCGTCTAAACTGCATTCTTTTGAAAATCATATAATTTAAAATTTCTGTCTTATTCTAAATACCAAATTGATCCGGTTAATACAATAAATAATCGCTGACAGATTACTCAAGCGTCTTGGTCGCCATGAAAGGTCGTCCTTGTCGAGATTCGTGAACGTTGGTGATCATCATCATCGACGTACGGCCCAACCGATGGTATAATTGCGGGAAGACCTTCCCGTGCGGTGTAGACGATCTGTGGAAAAAAGTCGCCCATCGATGGCCTTGTGTGAGAACATGTGACCAAGCTTGCTGATCTGGGATCCTCGAGTCCACTGAATCGATCGATCATTTGACGAAAAACACGGCGATTGCGTTTCTTTTCGAAGAAAATTCGACGTATCGTTATTTATATAATTGTGTCATGGAGAACGTGGCTGTTGCAATATAAGGCAGAATTTGTTTAAATGATTTCAACGTGGAGAAAACGGAATTTGAAAATTCATTGGATACTCTTGATTAACCTCGATTAACTAAAATTAGAAGTCAAGTATTTATTAATTATTTTTAACAGTG
This sequence comes from Bombus vosnesenskii, assembly GCF_011952255.1. NCBI lineage: Eukaryota > Metazoa > Arthropoda > Insecta > Hymenoptera > Apidae > Bombus > Bombus vosnesenskii. The sequence continues at coordinate 3,968,085 of NW_022882923.1, forward strand.
AACGAAGATAATGAATATTATAGAAACTAACGATTTTTTTTAACAAGTAAAAATATTGGAAAAAGTCTTCCTTCTTCTAAAAATCCAACAAGTTAAGATCTTTAAACTTGATTTTCCAAAGAATAAAAGTCATATTATGTCGTATTGAAGGATTCTTGTCCGGTATGAAATCACTATTTTCATTTATATCGCTTGTTTCAGGAAACCACTTCGTATCACGAAGATACTTTTCAAATAGTTGGAAGAGATTACAGGAGGATATTTTTGAACGTGGGGAAACGTTGAGTATTTTAAACAGTTGTTGAAGTGGAGGATCGAGGATTTCGGACGAGACTAAATGACTTACGGAGCAGATAATATTGAACTAAATGGGAAAGGAGGTTTTTAGAAAGGTAAGTTCTAAAAATAATTTTTACTGAGCAAATAGCTTTTTTGCATTCGGTCTCTTTAAATGAATAATCGAACGGTAATTTCAAAATAGAGCAGCATATGGTCCCAATTGAAGAAAGTAACAATTATTATTTTAAGTGTGCTTCGAGGAGCTTGAAATTTCTTTAAAAATAACCTCTTCTCATTTATTTATTCGGTTCACGACATATGAAACTCGCATATTTTAAGCGATAATGGGGTCAGAATGCACATATAGATCGATGTAACATTCTTGAATAATTTAAAACTTCTCAAACTACGAGATTAAAGGTACGAGCAATAAAGGAAAATTTGTTCTAAGGCAGAAAGAATTAGAGTTAAAATATAAAGCAATTTAGCCTCGACATTCTTTTGAATATAACATCGCTTGGCTGCAACAATTCTCCAGATAGAACTGTCTTGAATTATTTCGATTGGAGTCGTTCTCTAGACGCGAATTTCACTGGAGACGTTGTCGTGGAAATGTCCTGCTTCTGCATTCAATTGCATGTGATCTAAGTAATGATAAACACCGATAATGGAAAATTCACGGCGAATAATTTACTTAGTGTATCTAACTGGATTCTTAGCTGGATTCGTTTCTCGATTATAGAAAAGATGTAAATTAATTCGAGTTTTAAGAAATGCGAGTAGCAGGTACTTTTAACGCAAACACGACGATTAAGGATTAAAAATTACTTGTAAAAAAGAGCTTCAAAAAATTTTACAGGAACTAATTTTCTTCAAATAATTGAAACTTTGAGAATTTCATTGAAATATATTGTGTAACTGTATACTAATATTACGCGTATAATATTAAGAACAAAGTATTTCTACCTTTAATTTACGTTCAAAAAATTTCTTTTCGTTAAATAATGTAACTTTCAGATATGGAAAATCTTGCTAGCTCGGAATAACTCGAGGCAAGCTCTTTTTTCCACTTTCAGGAAATGTTTCCCTCTTAGGAAACAGGGATGTTCTACATGTGTATTGAATCGTAACATCTAATGAACACGTGTTTGCTTGAAAGCACTTCCTGAGTTTTAAAATGTGCACTTAAGAATATATAAATAGGAACGGTCTGTATTTCAATTAGCTAGTTCCTGAAAAAGAATCATCGTTCTTGCAATCGGAAGCTTAAAGTTTACATTCACAGTAAAATCCATAAACCAGCTACCCTCTGTTACTTGTTATACAAAATAACGTAAAACTAACACTCAATAGGAGACAAATTCTACAACGTTTCTTTACTATTTCTGAAGTTTAAACTATTTGTTGTTGTTTTTAAATATTCCAAGTATTCCTAGACAAATATAAATCAAGTTGAAGATAAATACTCCATCGAGTACAAACTATAGAAACCTTCTTCTTATTTGGCTTTCTTTCCTTAATCTTTTGACAATTTATTTCCAATAAATTTCATCGAAGATTACCTCAAGATCGTTAACTTTTTCTCAGATGTAGCGAACATCTTCAGGTTAGCACAGATTAGATAGCAAACATGTTATAGATTATGACATATTATTATAGGATTATGATTATATGATAGTAAACATTAGATAGATAACAAATATTCCCAAAATATACCTAAATAGCATTTTCAAATATCTAACACATTTTTAAACAGACGCAAACCAATTTAAATACTCGATCGACTATACTTTCCAATTCTTCAAATATAATTCAAGCGCAATGGAAAGATCCATCAACTCCCCGAATATCCCTAAATACGTTCCTGAACGCGAATAACAGTTTTCACGCTCTCTGTCGCTTAACGTCAACGACATCGAAATTTCAAAGGTTCATCGAAACGATAATTGTGCACGAGATCCGCGAGTTACAAACAGCGACGAGAGCGTAATGAATGATTTAAATTCCAGCGAGCTATGCTCGCGTTCAACCTCGATTCGTAGCTCGCGGAGATATAAATGGACGCGGAGGACTCTGAGGCCGAGGAAGATCAAAGCGACGCGACGCGACAGGGACAAAGCACGAAACGTGAAAAAACCGTGGCCACAGAAAAATGTCGGCCGACAGTTTGCAGTGACAGCATCTTTCGGAGGGATAATCCCAGCGGATACAGTATTCTCTTTTATTCCGTGACGCACGCGATTCCTAAAGTTTCAGTAATTAACGCGAACGGTTGTACGCCAGCCAACGTTTGTTTCACCGTGAAAATCTTCGGTTTTGAAAGGCTTAGGCTATCCCTGCTGTTGTGCGGGAAAATTTCGTCGGGAAAAGTTACGAATAAGTTGAAACGATGGCGAAAGTCGACGATTGGAATATAATTCTAAAGGATAGTTTATTGAAGAATGTGAATATGAAAAGTGTGTGGCGTTTCTTGTGTTGGAAAATGGAAATATTAATACATTCTTTTTGTTTCTCTTTTTTTGTTAATTGAGATTTCGTGAAAATAATAGAAATAGAAATTTTGTTAATAAAGATGTTACATAGAATTTTCATATATTATATATTATATATTATTATACAGATAGTTAATATCTAAATATTAGTATAAGAAGCCTTTGATTTTCTTTCAACAGATTAGAGAATAAATTAAAATTTTAAAGTGTCTTTATTATTTTCTGGTATATAATGTATTTCATAGAAAGAAAATAATGATAAGTAGTGGAGATTAAAGTTACCTTTTAAGAATGTAAAGCATATAGAGAGATTACAGCTAGATTACAAAATCATGCAACGTGTCTGTATGATAGATACAGATAGATAGGAAGAGATTATACAATAAAAATATATAGATTATATAAAAAAAAGGATTGATTAGGAGATTATACAATCTATGTGTATTTATCTCGCTGTTCATTATCTTATTACGTAAAATGTTTGTATAACTGTGCATTTTATACACACAGATTGTAGAAAAGTTAATTCAAATTTAACTCGTCGAACATAATTTAGAAAATGAAAATAATTATATTTGCTACTGTTTCAGTTCCTTATCGAAACGTATGTACCTGCTTTGAAAAAGAAGAAATCAATACGTATTTAAACCTAAACAATAAGTGTTTAAGTGTTTCATTTTGTAAAAAGAAATGTGATAATAATATCTGTATTTCCAATAAGAATATTGCAGACAATGTAGAGGATTTCGAAATCGTATTTAATCGTATTTTATCGTATTTAAATAAATACGATTTCTGCCTATAAAAATAAATACTTTTTCTTAAAAGGAAATTTATATCGAATATTTGTATTATAATTGTACTTATGTATATACATTTGTCAAATGTAGCGAATCGTTCTGAAATTTATTTGCGCTGAACGAAAATTAAAATTGAGGAAAAAGGACATCGGGTATCGAAGATTAATTATACGAAATATATTGCTCGAACTAGAAAATAATTTATCAAGGCTTTATCTTCGCGACACGCTTCGAAATTCCAGCACGGACGCATAAAAATTTCAAATTTTTCTTATACTTGGAAAACGGCTCTCCGATCGTGTAAACCAGCAAACAAATTACAACTTCGACGGAAATTACTATCTGGGATGTGCAAGCGTGGTACGCGCATTTTTAACGTGTCACCAACGTTTTCAACGATCTCGATAAGCAAAAAAGGTCTCCGTGCCGTTGGCAAATCGATTCTATCGGCGAGCGACGCGTTATTATGCAGAATATTGTTTAAAGTGCAAACACTGGCTCGGCCTGTATGCATTGGATGCAACATGTATTAATTAAAATCAGCCAGTCGTGACAATTTTAGGGAGAATCGATGAAACATTATGAACATTTGCTCCAGTTGAATTACTATTTTCGAGAATATATTCAAAACAGAGTTATACTGATTGAACAACATAACGTTGATTTTTATCGAATATTTTACGATCTTTCTGTCTATCTAAAGGAAGCTGAAATAATTTATGTATTCGTATAATGTAACGAAAAAATTGTCACACTGATAAACATCCATCTATAGCACATTCGATGCGTTATATACAATTTTTTATTTTTTCTTTGTCTTTTAAAAAGTACGATATTTATTTACCTTTTATTTATGCACAGCGACTACAAAAAGTATCTACATACTATTGTATTTATTATAGCATTTACGTACTAATTAACACCAAATATATTATATTTCGTATCAGATAGTAGTATTTTCAGGATTACAAAAATTTTATGTTATGAACGTACGAGTAAAATTGATATTATAACGTAAAACCTGATTGGAGACTAAAGCTACTATATGCAAATAGTTTTTATAGCTATTTTTACTCTTACGCCTGAGGTGGTGTCACTGAAGCAAAATTTGCTTTTTTTTATATATATAATTCTTAATTATTATTTTTAAATAATTATTAATTATTATTATATAAATAATTTTTAATTTCACGATCCCTAAAAAAGAAAAAACGAATTTTTAGTTTGACGAATCTTGAAAAGCGTACTTCTAGTTTGAAGTAGCAGTTTCCTCTTCCGATCTGGTCATAAATCAAAATTTGCGTTTCAAAACAGGGAATAATATGTAAAATTTTCAAACGAAAGCTACCAGTTATTGAAACACTTTAGTATTTGCAGTTAACAAAACATTTTCCTCCAAAATTATACAAACATCTATACATAAATAGAAAAATCTTATTTTTTTATCTTAACTAAATTGAAGCTGTGAGAACTACAAATATAATGCGATATATCAAACTTTTAATTCAATTTCATTAATAAAATTTTTCTTTGGAAAAAGCAATTACATTATATCGAACGCGAGTCACACGAAAAAATCTATCATATTACGAAAGGATTTCAGCTGGAAACCACAACAGTGACAGCGTCAATATGCGAACAACATTGATATTTGATATTTAAACAGCAAACTGTGGTTCCGCGTATTGCTTTTACAAACACAGTCTTGATTTTAGTCCGGTGTAAACGAAACTGACAGATTTCATGAATAAACTGTTTGTTATTCGACGACGATAAATGCATCAATTTTCAGCATTTCACCTCGAATCACATACCCTCCGACATTCTGTCTCGTCATCTTCCTCCTTCAAAATTTTTGACGTTTGCTTTCGAGAAAATAGTTCAGCCAATATTTTACGGTATTAATTTTAAACAACATACGGATCGCTATATTAGAGGAAATACAGGATAATAAGTAAAAAACTACAATTACGATTTCATTTTATTTATATAGAAAATATCGCCGTTTATAAAATAAAAAAAGTGTTAAAAAGTAATTAAAACGAACAAGGAAAGTGTTATTACGTATTCCTAGGTAAATGCAATGTATTAAATTTGAAAGACTAATTAACACGTTCGAAATTATACAATGCAGCAATTGCAATATCTTTTTTTGCAAAAATTCGACTGCAATAAATTCCCAATAATACGTATCATCAAAAAACGGAGTCGAAAGTCGTTGGAAATGGAAAAAAACAAATTCAGGTTGACGCGAATGGTAAAATTTGTCCGTCGATTTCCGAAACATTTCCGTTGATTTCTCATCAGGATGCCACCGTTGAAAGGGAGGGCCATTTTTTCTCCACAAATCATGAGGAATCGCGAACGACTATCGTATGGAAAACTTTCGGTAGAAATCAGATTTATCGGTGTGCCGTAATTTTTTTACAGAATAGGAGCGGCTGTGTCTGCCAGCGGGAGATAAATGAAACGCAGCCACGAAAAGTTTCGCGATCTGAATGGCGCATCCCGAATGTAGTCAAAAAGTATTTCGAGTATCGATCCACCGTTAGAACAGTAGCAGAGTCGATGCGTGACTACCTTTCTTCTGAAATTACACAATTCAAACCTCCATAGAGGAATTAAACTAAAAATTCACTTCTCCAAATTCCTTCCACCGAATCGTAATTTTTATCGGGAAGCATATAAAACATTTGACTTAACAGAATTCGCACAATGTAACGGAGACATTAACGATCACTTACGAAGTGAAAATATCACATCATAGAATTCTCATCATAGAAGCAGAATATTAATAACTAATTCATCAGTGATGAAAATCGTGAAAGATTTAATGAAAGTTCGTGATAATTTGTCAAGCTTGTCTCTTCTTTTCTAAGTGTCCTAATTCTTACGAACGAAGGTATACCTGACTTGATAGTTTTATTTCCGTATCGAAACTATAATAAAAATGTCTAAATATCCATTGAAAGTATTACCAAACCAATATATCGAAAAATTGCATATAAAACCACTGTATCTACCTAAAGGCCGTAACACCAATCCATCGATAAAATCTTCTTAAAAACAGAAACCCAACGAAACGTCTTACGTGTCCTTTATAAAATCATCGTTTACGCAACCGACTAACCAGATTCTCCGGAGGAAAAGCCACAATTTTCAAGAGGATATTCTATTAGCGAGTGTTCGTCAGCGAAGCCCGCGATGTCGTTTTACGCGGTTGCAACTGTACGCGTAATGATAAAGGGGGTGAGAGGTGGCGAATTCGGAAGCAAGCCGGACGAGAGAAAAGGCTCGTTTCACGGGACATTAAATTCCGACGTGGCACGTCCACTCGCGGATATATTCCTAAAAGGTTGTTGCGTCTAGGAAAACGCGAACACGAAGGAAAAATGGATGAAGAGAAAATAGCTGGGTGAAATTGGTGGAAGTTTCTCCCTGGCTGAGCGAGAGGATGAAACCCAGTGACGTGTCAATCGAGTGTGAAACGTTCGACTTCGTGATTCGAAGAAGTTTTCTTCTCTTCTCGTTTGCATTACGTCACCGGGTGAATCCGGTTGCCTGGAATCGTGAAACGCTTCCGTCGACGATCAACGTCGTCCGTGCGCATCGCTGCTTCAGTTTCGATGGCTGTTTGCAACCGATTTCCCACGCGAAAATAGTTCCTTCATTGGTCATCGTTTGAATTTCCAGGGCAGGGAAATCTTCGCTTGCACGGGACGAGTTCGATTGGTTCGCTTGGAAAGGACTTACGATGGGATTGCCGACGCCAGGATCGTTTACTTTTCGGGCTGTCTTTGGAGCTTGTAATAAACGTGAGTGGAATTGTAGAATTTGATGAGAGTTTGGGTAGAATTGTATTATTGTTCGAAAATTGTTCACCCGTATTGATTGGTGCTTGATCGACTAAGTTTCTTCGGCACAACGAAACTAATACCATTAGAGAAATATCACTAGCTGTGATCAGCGGCAATACATTTTTCTTGCGTAAGAGGAACGAGAAAGTTTGATAAATAATTCGTTTAACAATTTTTTACCTTTCAGAAATTGTTCGTGTTCGTTAACTGGTTAAATTTTGGGATAGAAATTCTACTGGTGTGACAATTGGGAACAATCGAGCTTCTAAAGTTCTCCATAGAATAACTATATTAACATACGACAAAACATGACAAGTCGTGGGTAAGAAACTAAAAAAAAAAAAAGAGAAAAAAGAAAAAATGATGTATTATATACTTTTAAAGTCAAAGATATATTAAACGATATATTAAAAATGGTATATTATCGAACGTGTTTTAATATTTAAACAATAAATTACGAATAATATCGAGTCGAGTTTATTAAAATTTTGATACACCTTAATTACAATTGAAACTGATTGAATCTGACCGAATAAAATCTGCGTTCAAACGAATAAGTGTATGAAATCGAATGAATTGCACTTTATTTTCCTAACGATATTGAAATCAACATTCAGCTTGATTTTGATTCAGCGAAACTTTTTTTCCTTAAGGGAAAATAGATCGTGTAACCATTAAGACGCCTTTTATAGTGGAATCGCTAATCTAGGTGGTCCATCACTTTTCTTCGTCGAGCTCGGGCAGAAAGCTTTCCGATTGACGTGCAACTTGCTGAGCAGAGTAATTAAGGCTAGTGTGTCGATGATCGGACTTAACCCAGCTCGGAACCAGAAAGAGCGCATCGATCGATCTTGACGCCACACTAGATTAATCGTAAGGGAAGGAAGCATCGTCTGGATTTGAATGGTACAAATTGAAACCCTTGTAACTTCCTACTACTCGAGGGCCAAGGATTTCCCAACTTTGGAACATAGAAATTCGCAATTTCGCAAATTCAATGAACCGCGTGCAAGACGAAATGGCTCCTCGTTCGAACGAATTATGTATATTAATTGGAATATTTTTAAGCAGGGATTCATAGTATTACAGTTTCAACCTTTACGATCCGAATCGTCCTCCTTAAGTGAAAAAGATATTAGTTTCGTGTAGCTAAATCTCGGGCCTTAAGAAATGAGAAAATTGAAAAATTGAAAACGTTGCTGCGATAAGGAGGCAGCTTCATTTTCTATAATAATTTGAGTTACGTAAAGAAAACCAGCTAAAATCGATCGATCGAGATCGATTATAAGTATAAATTCACGGTCAATCTAATAACCGTACCAATAAATTTTTGTAGCTTTCGAGACGAAACCTACGTCTTTCTTTCCCTTCTAAAAACTATTAATAACTATAAATATTATTTCAATGCTATAGCTGCCTTCTTATTACTGCAAATGAATCTAAAATGATTCTAGTTGCAGTTAGATATATGGAGCCTTGAGGCTTTTCATACGAATTATAAATTATGAGTTAATTGTTCCAAATAAAAGTCTACGGTTGAAGAGAGGGAAAGAGGTAGAAAAGAGGTCACTGTCCAATTAAGAAAGAAATTTTTGACATTAATTTAGGATAATCAGACAGCAATTCTATAATGGAATGTAGTTGTTATCTGAAGCACGATAATTAAATTTTATATGTTGTAAAAATAGCATAAAGTAATTAAAATTCTTATACTGAAGAAGGTTTAACTAATGTCTTACAAAAAAATTGCTGTTAGAACCTAGAAAGTCTGTATTTCTGTAGACAATATAAACAGATGTGTCGAAGGATAGACAGACGTATTGTAAACTCGTGACGTACGAGCAATTTATGGACACGGGGTATGTTGTCCCTTGGGCCTGGTCCTTACATTGACCTACTATCATCACCTAATCTCCCAATGATCAAGGTAGATTACATACACGAGATCCTACGAGAATTACCTAATAATTACCTAAGGTCAAAGATGTCCACTGATTCGTGAAAGATCTGGAATTATTTTGCAATTAATTTACATTTACAGTAGATCCCTTGCTAATTCTATTAAATTAATGCGACAAGTATCCAATCACAACTTTCTTTATTTCAATAGCTTCGCAATGAAAAAGTATTCCAAAGTGGAAGAATTCTAAGTTGATATCCCTTTCGATTGACTTAATTTGATTTCCCTATACAAAGAACAAATTTATTTCTATTGCATATCCTAATATTAAACGTACGAGTAACTTCATAACATTTAAATTTTGCTCAATTGAAAAATCAAATTCGTAACATAAAATCTTAGTAATTTCCCAATAACTGGATCAAATATCTCTAAAAATATATATATTTTTATACAATTTAATGCAATTAAAGATCTGAAACCCAAGCATTTGTTTTACCCACTCGATGTTGCAACGAGTATTCTACTCGTCTACTATTACGTATCATATTCATCGCGTGCATTTTACCTTTAAATTCCCCATAGATGCATTAAAATCCATAATCCGCTAATAACTTTCCCAATTTCCTCGTAAGCGTTATCGTTGTAACGATCACAAACGAGGGTGTGCCCCTTTCAAAGTTCGCTTAAAAATAATAAAAGCGAAAGAGCAGAAAAATTACACGCACAATCGCTTCCCAAGATACTGGAACAGAAAGAGTAGAGGGGTTGTAACGTGTGCCAAAAAACGCGGCCGGTAAAACGAGGAGGGGGAGATCGATCGTCTGGTTTACGCAAACGTATTGACGTCACGTGAATGCGGCCGTGTTATCGGATTGAGGCATTGCCGCGTTGTTACGTAACGCGTGAGCAAAAGGCGAGTTCCATGACGACAGGATCGTTAATAACCTCGCATTACAGCTTTCGCCGCGATATACGACCGCTGCGGCGCTCTCAGCCCGCGGGGAGACCCTCTACGATCCCTATTTCACGGCGAATTAATTATCAACGTGGCCGCGTAGACTGTGAAACAGAGACGACGCCAGTTTCACCGCTTCCACCGATGACAGTGCATCGGAAGCGCAATAGAATTACGGACCTCAATAATCATCCTGATAAATAATTCTAAGCCTTGTTCTCTACGTTTCGTGCACCTGTTTCGAGACACATTCGACCTATCAGTAGCTCATCCTAGTAGTCGAAACTAGTAGTGGAAACCTTTCACGTATATGTCATGCGTGTTGTATGAAACACTTTTTCATTGGCGCTGTTGCGAGTAGATGGCAAATTTTTATGCAAATTCATATTTTCATAAATACAAGTGAAAACAAAGCAAACACTTGTTTCATCCATCGAATGTTACAACGAGCATTATATTTTGAATTCTTATGTATTTTTACGTTTTAGGTATGTGAATTCGATGTTCGTGTTTTTACATGTTTTTTAAATGCGTATTAAAAGTCCGCGGTCCAGTTATGAGACTCGATCACGATGATTATATTGACAGAGTTTGGAAGAAATTTGAAGATACGTATGGAAATTATATTTATGATCATTAGGATCACAAAAAGTATGTAACAAGTTGACTGTCATGCAACTTTTATATATTTCTCTCTGGGAGCAAATACATTGAAATATGCACTGTAACGTTTAATATTTGCAAAATATTATATTGTAGTTGTGTCAATTTTTTTTGGCAATGTTATTTATATCATTCACGTTGATAAAAATTTTTTGTTCCATAAAATTTATCTTATCTTAAACATTGTACAAAATTTACTAATCACCGATGAGCATCGTGGCAGTCAACGTGTTAAACAGTCAACTATTAATAAAGCACGACATTCAACCTTAACATTTATTATAAAAGATTATTTTAAAATATTTAAGCCCATGTACCAAAGTAACGGTGGATTTTTTATCCTTTTGGCTACTACGAGGACAAAATCTTGCTTGAATGGCTTGAATATCTTGGCTCGGCTAATGATAAGTTATCGTGAACCATCCATTAACCGTGGTTTCATTACAGGATAATCCTAAAGAACAGGAATTTAATATGACGACATGATACAAAAAATATTGGACGATAAAAATAATAAAACGTAGCGTAACGGTACCCACTGATATGATTTAAACTTTTTATTATCAATTCAATTTTTCTCTCAGCTTTATGAATATATTTACTGGTAATATCAACATACACAAGTACGTACATATGTACATATTTTATCACACATCACGAAGTAATCGTCGAATTCGAATAAAACAGCGTGAAATCGAGAATATTATTTTGAATTTTAATTTCATTATCCTGTTGTAGAGAAAACCCTCTTTTGTTTTTTGCAATGATTTTGATTGCTTATTATTTCGTTTATTCGTTGTTACACGATGTCTTGATTAATTTCTACCTCTTTACTCGTAACATTCACTTTATCACAATTTCATTCGTCCTTTTACCGACATTGTGGGGGAGAAAAGAAAAAACAGGTCACGAGGAACTATTATAGCTATAACTATGCCATTATGGAAAACGTATAGCTAAAATCCTTGGCTTCGACCGCAGGATTTCCTTGCGACGAAGACTTGGCTTATTCTGGATCAATTTCGCAAACTGAATCGCTTAACCCACTACTCTATGATCATAAGTATACTTTGTAATCATAAGTCGCATAAAGACTGTTACGTAACCACATTCACCAATCCTGTCTTCCTATTTCATATAGGTATATAGATTTATATTCCACATATAAAACTCGTAAATGTGTAAAATATTATAATGCGATCAATCTATTAACCGGAGAAGACGAGTTAACCCATCGGGAATCTTTATATTATTCTTTTTTTTTTTTTTTTTTAAGTTTCTTTAACATTCGTTTCACAGCTGTCTCAGTCATCGGCACAGATGTGTCGCTAAACTTACTTTTATGAATGTGAATTCAACATACGTATAGTTTCTACGAAACAAGAACTATACATATTATTCTACTATTGAAATATATCTAATTCCATGCGACTTCTACGTGTTTCTGACACTGAACATGAAGCTGAAAGATAACGTTCCGCCTCGGTATAGGAAGTTTCAACAAGCCAGGCAGGTTCCCAAGTCGAGCAAAGAATACACCTGCTTGTGTATGTCTAACAATGGCAACGTGATAAGTGCGTCTATATCGTCTTTCTTCGCGAGTCCAGTTTTCTTTGATTTACCGTTTCAATCTTAGAAAGAACCTTCACCTTACGCTCAGTATCTCTAAAGTTAAGAGAAACATATATTTTTTACTACTAACCGTATGTAGGAATAATTAATTCTCGGAATTATTTGAGTCTCTAAGAAGCCAAACAGATCAACTTTATTTTCTTTTTTTTTTTTTTTTGGTTCACTTTTACTAGCTTTTAATTTAACGCCATTAATATTCAATGCCAATTACACAAATGACTTATCTCTGTAAGTTTATTCATCGCGTTCGAGAAAATGGCACAAATAATATGGCGAACTCGAAGGTTTTGAAAAACACAGTTTGTAGCATCATCACTTTCCTGTACTTTCCAATTTATGGGCTTGTTCATTCATCAGCGTTTATAAAAGTGAAAGAAAATCAATTTTTATTATTAAATCTATGGAAAGACGGGGCACAATCAGCGCTGAGAATTGTTTCTCAAATATTGGCGCAAGTTAAAAGAAAAACAATTTTCATCATAAAAGCTGTGATGACGAACAATTAACTCTGACAGTTGTTTATTAACGTTCGCAAAATTTGAAAGGAAAATAAATTTTTTTTCATGAAACCTATAGAGCGTCGAAAGAATGATTCTTTTTTTAACTTTTTTTTAACTTAACTTTTTTAATAAACGATTCATTTTAAAAATATTTCCCTGCTATGGGGTTAATAAGAAAGATTGATTTTGCAAAATTTCTATAGATTTTCATTTATAGTGGAAAATGTCTCAAACGTTGGTTACGTTATAGTAGAAACATCACTGAAATTCTAACAGTGCATCATTACGTGGATTGAACGCACGCCTCGTAATGTCACAGACGTGATACGAATTATGATTTATCAATTATGATTATACTTGCAACAGATTGAAGATCTCTATATACAAATTAATATATCTGAATATGTTATTTCATTAAAACCATAAATACTGCGAAAACCATAAGGTACCTAGTAAAAAAATCGTGTAGCGGCAGCATGCAATTAAATCCTATAATGATGTGTAGCACATGATGATGTACGTCCATCGGAAAATCTAAATATAATAGAACGTGTCGCGGTATAAAGATTAAACTAACGTGTATAAACTGATATTTCCGATATAAAAGTTTCAAACATTCCAAAAACTGAATTCTAGCTTCAATAGACAAACTCTTAACTTTAAACGTTTGGACAAAGATAAACCAATGGATCACAAATATTTCACCAGAGACTTTTTTCATGACATCCGCTTGTAAAAACATCAGGAATAGCTGGTTTCAGGAGAAAAAAAGATCCAATTTAATCGGCTGTAGCAAGAGCCGCAGAGGGGCGTGAATATCGGAAACGCAGCTGAAATGGATAGAAATAGAGGGGAAACGTCGAATTTCCGAAAACTATGAAATTTCTCGAGATGAATGCGCGCACGGTGATAGAGGAATCGACTTTAATATCCAGCGAGGAAAAATTGGTTCACGGGATCTGATGAAAGGGAGAAAAACCGGGCAGCCGAGGAAAAAAGAAGTAGAGGCGGCATCGATGACAGCGTAAAATCCAAAATAGATGAGACGAAATGGTCGACGATTTCTGACGAAGGATAAAAACCGAGGACGGTAAAACGAGAAGTAAAAAAAAAAAAAAAAGAAAAGAGTAAAAAACGAAGGAATAAAAAAATAAAAAGCAAGGCACGGTGAAGAAAAAACTGAGCCGTACGCAGGCCGGCTGAAAAAGTAATTGAAGCTCCAATTGGCAAATAAATTGGCTCGAACTTCTATCGCGAGTCTTGCCGGTTCCGCCGTTTTTCCGCCGGACCTGGCGTTTACCCGCCAATTTCGCGGAACAAAGTAGCACAGCCTGCATCAATCACAGGTAAAACCACGTGAATTTCCCCTGTTCCGCGTGTCTTTGTGCGTGCAAGAATGAAACACGTTGCACCGTGATCGTAATTATTCGAACGATATAACTTTTCAACTACATTTAATGGGTTTGTCTGCAATTTTAACGTCCATTGGTATTTCGTTCGCGTTTCTAGATTGTGTATTCGGTTATAAAATTGATCGCGAATTGGTGGATTGTTTGATCGAAGATGACTTTTTCCGAATTTATGTTTTGTGATAATTTCTCCGTATTTCTTGTATGTGTGTGTGTGTGTGTTATATTAATATAATTTCTTTGAAATGATAACAGACATTAAAAAACGTTTATAATATCGTAAATAAAATGAATGAGATATCACTTTAGATTCAGGAAAAATTATTTTGTTTGCGTTAAATTACAATGAAATTTAATGGAAAATGATAGAAATGATGGAATTGCGAATAATAAGCATTTCTAATAATAGTTGTTTACGTACTATGTTAAGTTCGTATATATATAATGATTTCTCAAATAGGAAAAGAATACATGTATTATGTAAATAAAATTTTACTATCATGGGAAGAATCTCTTATAAGGATATGGATGAGAGATATTTTATATTACATTGTTATCACTTCTTATACTAGAACCATATGCTTTTATTCTCGTATGGGTCTTTATCTATTTTATTATTTAAAAACATGATAAACTGCTACATCGTTCTAAGTAAACCTTAATTTATTGTCTTGAAGCACGTTAATTCTTTTAGGGTGATTATTTAATATAAACATTTTAGTGTCATTACTTCTTGCAATGGAACCATATGCTCTTATTATTTCGATATACTTTATCATTTCAGAAACCGGCTAAATTTTTATATTATTTGAAATATATGTTAATTCACTTCATTAGAAATTCAATTGCCACTGGTCCAGAATTTCTCATTTTTAGTGCCATGCCTTCTATCTTAAGAAAGTTACGTCGATTTCAAGTCCCAGTTATCTCGTAAACTTTATTCCTAGTCGTATCAGTACCAGGGACTCTCTCTTACCCTGTTTTATTATTTCATTGACTAAAATTTATCTATCTTGAGATGCTCGCTTTCACTTTATGTTAACTGAATTACACGAACGTAAATGAAATATGAATTAACTATTACGACAAGACAAGTAAATTCTTCATCGAAATCCTAATTAGAATTTTACAAATATACAAAAGCTCAATATACCAAAATTCATATTAATGTAAAACTCCGTTATTCTATTATTACAATTGAATGCTTAGACATAGAACTATAACTTCGAATTATAACGGCAAACGTATCGAAAATTGCCGATTAACTATGTATAATAAGTCGACGTTATATCGTATATAATAAGCTAATACAAATACCAAGATAGATAAATCGACAATTTTATTCAATCTTTCCCATTTCTTCCGCAATGACCAGGTTGTTTAACTTTTATTCCACAGGACTTCTATCCCAAACAGCACCGTTTCAATATTTACGTATAATAATCCTCGAAACTGGAACTTTCGAGAGAATTTAACACGGACTATCTTCATCTTTTACGTAACTCATAACGCAAACAAGCAATTTGCTTCGGCGTATCAACGCCAAGCGCAGGGGATGAACCGGAAACGGCGCGAAGAGCGCAAACACGTGCAGGTGAAATTGCTCGTAATCGCGTTCCTATACTGAAAATAATCTTCTTCGGTGTATTCGTGGACCGACGTACTTGGCG
Organism: Bombus vosnesenskii; assembly: GCF_011952255.1. Lineage (NCBI taxonomy): Eukaryota > Metazoa > Arthropoda > Insecta > Hymenoptera > Apidae > Bombus > Bombus vosnesenskii. The sequence continues at coordinate 3,984,245 of NW_022882923.1, forward strand.
TTCTAAAATTTAACGAGACCTTCTAGGCGTGGATATTGACCAGGGACGAATTAACCCTACGACTGAATACAAATGGGTTCATTTGCAAAGGAAAGAACAGAGAGTTCAGCGGACAAACAGTCGGCCAAACCTCATTATTATTCTCCCGTCCTTAACATCATTCGCCGTAGTCCTCGGATCTTTCAACTCAAAATCCACCTACAATCGAGTCTACTCAGCTGACAAACGTTCAAAAGGGAAATCGACATAAATTTAATTAACTCACAACGCCAGTGTTCTCCCTTCCACGTGGAACTTGCAGGGTGTCAAAGTATTTCCGACTTAATACCTTTCTGTCATTCGATCGTTCGTTCAGTGTTCTCTTTTAATATTTTCTTACTGGTATTAATCACGGTAGATTAGTCACCATTTAATATGAACCCGTCAAGGATCAATTTTGCATTAACGCAATATTTCACTTGTCATGTCAACTAATTTATCTCATTGGAGTTTGATAAAAATTATATCGATGTGCTATTACTTCATAGAAAATAATGTAATTAGTTGGTTTATATCATCGAATTCTTCGTTCTAACGTTACTGAATATTTCTTTCAGTCAGTATCTCCTCTTCCAACTATCTTCTACGATTTAAAATAACACATGCAGAAATTGAGTATTTGTAACGCTATGATGGTAGTGTTCTTTTAATTAAAACATCTCTTCTTTGTATTTCTGATTCGCGTGGTAAAGTTCTTAACATCATCTATCATTCTAATACATTTGTTTTATCTTGATAAAGCAATAAATTGCTTGTTAGGAATTATTTCATTGCTTGGTCCTTAATGGGTTTGCTATGTTTTGGTCCTTGTGAGACCTACACAATCTCTATCAGTGCATATACATAATCAGTTAATTCTAACTCGCATTCGACAATCTGATTATTTATTAACGTTGAAATAATGGTCAAATATTACATTCAACTTTTCTCTTCAACCCAATACTTCTATTTAATACTTGTTAAACATTTGATGACCATCTTACAGATTCTCTACTGCAAACCAATGCGTGCTACCAAGCACTAATTAAAATAACGTTTGAATTAATATTTAATCACAATGGCTGTGTGTAGAAAATACTACTCTTGAGTGCAGTAAACAAAAATATACATTGAACAAAAAAAGATAGTGTTACAGAAACAGAAAATCTGTTTCCACCTACGACAATGTTGGAAGGTATATCTAAAAAAAAAAGAAGTATCAGTGCCACACGGATAAAAAATATCTAGCAAAAATGAAAAACCGCGCGAAAACGTATCGTGCAGTGCGATTTCTGTCGAGATTCGATGAGACACAAATATTTTCACGGCTAACAGAGTATCGAAACCCAAAACATCGTGCTCCCACGTTTCGGTCGAGATATGTTAATCAACATGCAAATTTTCGTAAATTCGGGAGCTCTTGGAATTTTTTCGAACGAATAGAAAATTTTACAGCCGTAGATTTGTTATACGAATTTAATTAGCAGGGAGTGAAAGCAATTTGAGATGCTTTGAACGTTAATCTGCTGTTTGCAGCAAGATTTCAGAAGCTTCAAAAAGATAATTCTTCAGATAAATCTCGGAAACGTCGGGACATTAAATTTTTTAAGGGAGAGACGGAAGAAGTAATTTAATAAACAATTGAAGATCAAATAAGCTTTCTGGTACGTATTTTGAATTCTTGGGACATTTAGACTAAATATTTAGCTTTTCTTCAATATGAAAGAAGCTTTGAAACTTTCAAATTGTAATTTTAGAATTCTCAGAGTTTTGAAGTTATTAATCCTTAAATGCATACATACTGGGTTGACAGTTTATAGCGTACTTTTATTTTATAATATAAATCAGATAAGTATTACTTACTGTATGGTATGTTGAATATAGTTATGTTACCAATATCAAATACATCCGCATTATACAACACGAAGTATTAATCTAAGCGAATAAAATAAAAAGTCAACTATTTTTCCATTTCATTATCTTTGTCCATTATAGTTTCAATATCCGGATGTTATTACGTTAAAATAATTTAAATACAACTAATAAGATATGATTCGTTTGTATGTTCTATAATATATCTCGTAGCTATTTTGAAACAAATTCTTCTTACAACTAAAAAGAACCGAAAAGATAAAACTAGTTTCAGAGTAGACGAATATTTTCAAAATCTTTTGTTATATTTAAAGAAATCATGCATTCGAGGATTAATATTCGCACGAATTTTAAATTCCCAAGCTTTCCAGGACGTTCATAAACATTGAACGAAAACCTACAAAAATTCCTACATTTCCAAACATTCGCCAACAGGACTTCAAATATTCGAAATTTCTCTACATTCGCGATTTCAAAGCTTTAAACATCTTCAAACTTACCGAACGTAGGATTTTCGCTAAACCTCATTGCACAAAATTTTTCCAAATTCCATGAACTTCTACGTTCGGAATATCCAAATAAATACCAAAGCTCGGAAAACTCGTCTCCCGAAGGACCTTTCATCGATAGTCGCTCTTTCAGGAAAAACCACCGCGAACGTTTTAAAAAGCATCGACACGCGGTTTTTGAGCAGCGTCCTATCGATTCAGTTCTATAATTTGTATAAATTGTTTGGAAATTTCACGGAACGAAATACGTACTCCCTAGCATCCGAGGCAATAGTTACTATGCTGCAGAACTCGAGAAACGTTCAGATGGTCGTTTCTGAACGAAATTACAGGAGGAACGCGTTTTGTACGGACGATGGAACACGGAATCGCAGGGGAAGCTCGCAAACAGTGGCGGGCGAACGCTCATTAGCAAACGCGGCGCGTGTTCCGCGAGCTCTCCTCCTACGATTATCCCGGAAAACATGTATCAGAGCGAGCAGCTTTAAAAAAGTCACGGTGGATAGTTTTAAACGTGTTATTATATGGAGTAACACGTACGCCCTACCCCGTGTAACTTGGCTGGTGGCACGATACAAGCTGCAGGTAGTTAACTACTCGTTGGGCGCACAGGATGCAATCTCGAAATCGACCAGGCAACTTGGGAGCACGCACGCCGATAAAAAGAGCTCTCGCGTCGTCTGATATATGTAGACACCAAGAAAATATTTTCCTAGCTATCGCCACCGAATTTTCAACCAACAATCGTTTATATAGAGCCAGCGGATCGTACGTTCAACCCTTAAACTGAAATAGTTTAACATTAGGATTAGTTCACAGGTTAGTAATTTTGTTTTCATCATATTTTGTTAAATTCTGTTTTATTATATTTCTAAGTAATTATAATTAAAGATGTTTCTTAGGAATTGTATATTAGTTGTATATTACACTGTTACGATTAAAACACGAATGAAGAAGTAACTATAAGTTTTTACCGAAACAGGAGAGTACTCTTTCTGTATATTACAAGATATGAACAAAAGTATAAGTTAATAGAAACGTTTCTTAAACATTTCCTATATATTAAGTTACACTTTTCCCAGCTACGATCATGGTCATCGTTAAAATTGTCTTTTATTATTATTACGATTGTCTCACCTTATATAGTTCAAATAGCGGATGTTCAAAAATTTCTCGAATCCCTTATCGCATGAACATTATATACTCGTATAATGTTATACACATGTAATTCTTAAATTCACGTATATTACGTACCAGCGTATATTATAGCATTATAATATTATATACTTACACTTCGTCGAACCCATCACGTTACCTCAAACCATTTCCATTTGCAAACTCATTGATTATCACTTACATGTACCCACTTGTAAAGAAACATTTGGTCAATTTCAAAGAACCAACGAAATTAATCGCCAAAACGACCATCGTCGTACAATAATAATTCAAAGAAGAGATAGAGAATCGGTGGAGCTGATTTAAGGGTTGAAGTAGAACTCGCTGCTCTCATTACCAGAGAATTATCGCTAGGGGGATCGTACATGATCGAGGTAAACAAACGGGGGACGAAATAGTGTATGCCAGAACGGTTTATTTGCGGTTTAATTTGCGCCAAAGTACAAATACTCATGCAAAACGAACATAGTATGTAACAGCGTGAACGTGCTCGGCCTTCAATGAGGCAGAGAATCGTCACGTAAAGCGGAGAGAATTTACGAAAAAAAAAAGGGAACAAAGACAGAAAAAGAGAAAAAAAGGGAAAAAACAAGAAAACAACACTCGGTTGGTTCATTATTCCCGATCGTTTGTTCGACGAATTTAAATGGAACGTGTCCCATCACGGATGCGTTGCGATTGGAATTGAAACAAACGCCGGAGAACGACATCGTTTTATTCTTCGACACATATTGACAGAGGCATAATATTAATACATAAAATGGAAAAAGAAGCTTCGCCAAGAACGTCCGCTTATCGATTCTTGTTCACAAGTTACACGATGCGAATTATCATTTACGTGAAATTATCATTTATGTCGCGAGCAATGCGTGATAGTAAGTGGTGTTTTTTCTTTTCTTTATGTATCTATATATATATATATATCTTATGCATATTATATATGTACGTATGTATAACATATAGGTAAATAAATATATAATATATGTACAAATAATACCTAGGCGAACGCCACTTCGCGTTAAGATGTCGCCACCCCGAGCCGGGACTGCCGTACTGCAACAGACACCCGAAACACTGTCATCATCTGCGTTCAGCATTTTAGAATTAAAAAATCTTCACCGATCGGTTGCATGCCGGTGAAGAGAATGCAATCGTTCAACACGCAGCACACACTTTTTCACGTCAGAGGTTGAAATTGATTAATGAAAGTTTGTTAAGTGAAAGTGGTTCTTATGCAAATGGTGTCCTGTAGTGTAGGGGATGATTCTTCGTGAAAGGAATCAAAGATGTTTAACGTAAACTTTTCATATCTGGGACTTCGTTTAAAAAAAAAAACAGAATCTTACTTTTTGTTTTCTAATTATTAAGAAAACGACCCCTGAATTTTATTTTTTATATTTTGATTATTTCAATAGAGAAAAATAAAATATCGTTAAAAGAGAATCTGTTTAAGTATTTTGAAAAATCAAAAACCACATTGAAACGCTGAGAAGCTCTCGCATTTAATTAATCAGATAGAACTGTCAATGATTACTCACATCATCCTTTTTTTCTGAATTATTTATATAATTTTGACAATGAAGGTAAAAGAAGCTTGAAGATTAATCGCTTAAAAATTTCCTAAGATTTTGATCAAACACATATTCTACAAAGTCCCACAAAAGAATATTGGATTACGCAATTTGAATATATTTCTTTTACGGAGAATCATCACCCGTATTAATAGTTATCTAACTGAAATCAAAGTCATATTTCAACCCCTGCTTTATACATATTTTTGCTCCGCCGCAAACGTTGCAAAGAGAATAATTCATTTCCATCAAAAAATATTCCGAGTAAACTCAAATAGAACAGGATAATTGCCTAGCTGTCTTCTTATCGACTCGCTGATGAAAGGAAAATATGTACATATTTTTTTAAACTGGTTGATTGTAAATTTTCCTCTTCCTTTACATCTTCTATTGATATAACATTTCTGATAAAATTCCAATTTTTCATCCTACAATTAATGAAACTTAACAGAAGATGATCTGCGGAAAAAATTTTTCCATCGGCTATTTCTCTCGTAGAAATTTAATAAAAAAAGATATTCTCCACTACTACAATTAAACATAAGCAACAATAATAACAAACTAATATCATACAGCTCTAACGAAGAAGCTCTATTTTGACGCTTCAGCTGAATATTTACGGCAAACAACACGATGATATCCGATTTATCTCGATGAAAAAAGGGAAGCTTTTCGAATCAATTATCGCGATTTCCGGCGTGCCAAAGCGCGCAACCGTTACACGATTAAAACCGGCGGAACTTCGAATTAGAAAGAGAAAGAGAGTGTCCCTGGCCTCGTTCAGAACGTAATCCGACCGGGAAAATTGCAATTTCCACGCGAGCCAGGAATAACCCGGGCGACGACGTAAAATATATCCGCGTGTGTGCTTGGCCATGGATGCTCGTTGCTTTTTAATTGTCTTTCGTTCGTCCCGAATTCGGACTTTCTATCGCAGAAATTGCTGCTGCTTTTTCCTAGAGTCGCTGATACATCCATCATGGCGCCGAATTAAACAACTTTCGTCTCGAGCCAGCAAACAGCGCGCGTTCGTTCGAGCTTCGTTAGGACATGCATCGGAGGGGGCAAACTGTTGGAAAAGTCCCCGTAGAATTCTTCTCTTTGCAACGTTTCGATGGAATGAATGGTTGAACAAGGACGAACCAAAGAATTTTACGACATTTCTACATTTCCTTTTTTTTTTTTTATATGATTTTCCGCAATTTCGAAACACTCGTCCTATCTGTGGAATTTTATTTTCAACGGAATTATTTTTCATCACGATCTGCTGGAAATATGCGACATCATTTAAATTCCTTTCATTTATATCGAGGAATTTTTCGTGGCACAGCTCTTGTCCAATATGACAGCGAATACATGTGAAATATTAAATCAATAACTAGTTCGTTAAATTACAATATGATCATTATACTGGACAAAAATAATATAATATTGTAATCTTTATCCAATATATAATTAATTTCAACAGTAAGCACAAAATCAATCGTGAGCGCAAAATTCTTTATAATTCGATCCTCGCATAAATCATTGGAGCTCCTTCCTTTTTCTTCTAGTAAAAGATTTACCAATAAAACTCCTTCGTTCCCGAATGCAAAAAGGAACGATATGTATACTTTCCACGCGTTAGTTCCATGCAAGAAGAAAGAAGCTCCACAAACGATCTTAACCCTTAAGGGTTACCATGGGTGAAATCTCACACCAAACGTATTTTTCTTTAATATTATCGTCCCTTAATAATACCACCTTTCGTCTAATATCAAACGTAAGGGTAACATCAATTACATTTACTTGACTTCATTTATTTCTAAATTAAAAATGATATATTTAGATAGAATTTCACCCATGATAGCGCATCAATGTAATTTCTTTCGACGATAGCTTTTAAGAGTTAATTGTCCAATCTGTTAGTAAAGAAAGAAAAGACAGGTCCAACTGCAAACAAGACGATCGTGTTAATCGAAAATATCGTATATCACGCTGTTATTTTCAAAGAAAACGTTTCAACACGTCGATGCACGTCACATTTCAAACACTGAAACAGAAGGGGAGGAAAGGTAGTGGATTTACGTGGAAACTCGTACGTCACAGCAATCTTTTAGCCTGGTAATAACACGTCCATGACGTGTTATGACGGAAACACGAGCGATCCGCTGGAAATTTCGTCGATGCATGAACATCGAGCACTTTGGAAATCCGCGGTGCTCGACGCTCGTTTGACATTTAAAGCGTTAAATTCGGCTAATCGTGAAAATCGTTCGACCACTGTGATGAAGTTTATGCCCGCAAATAGTTATCAGAAAGGCGAAATAAGCTCGCGCATAATCGATCCGATTTGGTCGGGGATTTACCGTTTCAACCATGTAAATTGGTCCACTTTCGAATAATTTCGATTTTCACGATTATTTTCTGGTTTTTAAGCGTTCGTTGAATAGCTGAAACTCTTTTCGTCGATGGATTTATATCATTATGAGGGTAGAATTTAGTGTCTAAAGTGATAGTTTTCATTAGTTTATATGTACCGATGAGATATTAGTTGTAATTAACCCTTTATTGTTCCGTGTTATTTTTAATTAAATATAATTTTCATGTTGTACATCGTATGCAATATAACTTTGCAAACAACAAGATGAAAAATGGATCGATTTAACATTAAAATATAATTTTTTGTATTATTTTAGATGTCAAGAAACATTTGAAAATCTCTTAGAATATTTATCGACTCTAATATTATATTAGATAATTGTTCATTTCGGAAAAATCGAAGAACAAAATTTTGCTTGTCTACGGATAAATAACAGTATGATTGACTTTTAAGATTTTTTCATATATATAATATTTATTCTTCTAAAAAAACTAAATAAAAATTGTTGGGCAAGAAAGGGTTAATAACTTTTACATAATTTAAAGAGCTTCTAGAAGATTCCTGAATGAACAGATAACCCCTTGCGTAACCAATAAATTTTCTATCCTGAATTAATTTAAATTTTCATTCCCTACACTTTTAGATGTATGACACAATTGCAGCTGTCCTCTCGCATATTAAAAATGTCTGGTTGTCTCGTTTGTCGCAAATAAATGTTTCACCATAGCATATTTAATAAGCTAGTGAAAAAATACCATCAAACGCGTGTTTATATAAAAAAATGTCACAGGCATTTTCGTGAAATGAAATGTTATACATTGATGCAGACATAGCCCAAAGCGTCAAAGTTGAGAATTTAATTTTATACAATCTCCGTGAAATACGAAACCCGTCAATTTTCCCGTCTGTTAAATTCCCACAAAACTGACACGTAGAATAAAATCTGGCTAATCTTAATACGCTAAAAACGTTGTAATACCGTTGTACGAAAAATTGTACGACCGTTTCAATTTATTACGCATTTATGTAACCATAAATCGAACGATCAAAGTATAACAAATTTACGAAATTTACATCGCACGCGGTACTAATTTCTAACTCTGCTAAACTATTATAGTCTAATTGACCAATTGCTTTCAAACGACTCTCGAAATGTCTCCGCTCAAATCAATAATAACTTGGTTGAAACGCAAGGGGTTAACAATACGACGTAAAAGGGCAAAATATAACTTGAGGAACTTCTAGCTGGCTTTTAGGCAAAAACATTGTGTCCCGTAGCTAAGTTGGAAAGTTATTCGCGTGACGAGAAGAAATTACTCCCGTATTCCTAGGCAAACAGCTAATCTGAGCTGTAAAGCGGCGATCTGGCTACGAACTTTCCACCAAACGACCGGTTAATTGAGTTGTACCCTCGCGCAAGGGAAAAACTTTATCGGGAGCAGTTCGCGGTTGATCCAACGGAACAGTTTCATCGCGATCCGAACCTGCTGCCATGTATCAGCGTGTATGGTAGTTACACTATCGCTGGCGTGCACTATCGGCCAAAAGTAAGAGACCTGGGCTCACATGAAAGCATTAAATATCGTTTTTCGAACACTATAAATCGAAAAATAAAAGAGGATATTATATATGTTATATATTATTTATAATTATTACAAAGTTAAAATATTTACAGACGTAAATAATAATATTAATAAATTGTCTCTTACTAAATGGAAAAAAGATTATATGTATATACGTGTTTAGCTTTTAGTTGTAATTATGTTAATGAGATACAGATTAGATTCTGATAATTGTAATGTTAATTGTAATTATTATATAAACTATCCTATAATATTATCTGAACTCTTTGCATGTAACAGGAAGAATATGATTCTTGAATGAAAATAAAGAAGTAAAAGAAGGTTTAGTCCTTGTACTACCAACCAAAAAAATATGCTAATTATTAAGATCATTTTACTATGATTAAATAACTAGTTGTTAGTTGCTCTTATTAAGGGTACAGCTTAATTATCATAGATTTCATCATAATTATACAGTCTCGTACTTTCGGCTGCTAGCGCACATTTAGTGATGGGATCATGAAAACGGTTATCGGAAATAGTATCACAATATAAAAAGCTATGAAATATTGTAAACTTGTATAACACAAAATTATTATCTTTATATGTTAATCGATTGAAATACTTTGTTAAAGTTTTGACAGTAACTAAAATATATCGAATAATATATTGAAATATATTAAACATACTATTAATTCCATTAAATCTTGAAGAAACATTTTCTAGAACAGTAACATTCTATAACATAAAATAATTATTGAAAAGTAATCTAATCATCAACTAAAAAATATTTCACAATCTCTACAAAGTGTAGTAACAAATAATATAAATTTTCAACGAATAAGGAGAACAAGATTAATTTCGAGTCGCTTTTACGTATCCGTTGGGAATACTTGACGGAAAATTCGAAGGCAATTAGTCAAATGCTTCATCAGACTTTACGATGTTACTCGCGATACGGTTGATCCCATCACTAGGCACGTCGTCACACGTTAAACCGCTCGCTGCTCGACATTTAACGTCGAGAGGACGTCACGCAAGGTGAACCGAGCTTCTGGAAGCTTGCGTGGAAATTAACGCGTCACGACTTCATCGGGTTTGATAGGATGTGCACCTAAATCCTGAGAGCGAGGCCGTCGACCAGAGTTAAAGCTCGTCTACAAACACCATTCGCAGTTAACGACGTGTCAGATCAAGCGCAAAACTCTGTTTTCGACTTTCATTACGAACTAACGTGTCGTGATGCATTACGAACGAGATACTAACCATGCAACGAATGAATCCTATGTTTTGTGAGATCCTCCTTGACATAAATTCATTCATTCTTAATTTCAACGGCGCATGATTCTTTGTCATTCAAAATTGTAAACCCGATACTATTATAAATTTCCATTTACTGGAAAATCTTTGTATTTTTATTGAAAATTATGTTATTGAATTTCAGCAGATACCAAAATTACAAATAGTTCAGAATTTCTTAAAAATAGATTCTTTCGTTGTCATATATATTATCTTTGAATCTAGATACCTTTATTTATACTATAACGTATGAAACAATATTAATTACAAAAGTTTGAAGGCTTAAAATATAACATATATATTACCGTAAACTATACTTTAAATATCTTTAGTAGAAAATACCAAAATAAAATAAAATTTTCATTACAATTTTCTTCCAATAATAAACTATTGTTGTAACTCTTTCACTATTAAGAATCTATGTCACAGAATCTCATAAAACATAATTTCCTAGAAATTGTAGACCTCTCAAGTAACCGTAAAAAGTTCTCAAATACTTGAACATCGTTCGTAGCCCAAAACGCTTTTACACTGATCCTGTCTTCCTCTCAAGCGCACAAAACCTTGCATCTATCGAAAAGCAACGTTAGTTAAGCTGCAAAGTAACAAGAGCAGTTAAGGCTTGCCGCAAGAAAAACGCGCAGCATCAATCTGTTGATCGACCACCACTTAAGGGGTAGCTACCTTTCATTGAATCAAGGCAGGTTTCCTGTGGTTCATGTTAAAGAATCGGAACTGTAGCCGCAGCGTTAGGTCTTTCCGTACTGTTGGGAAAGAATAGAGGTGTCGTAAGTATACATCGCAGCTCTGACTCGTAGAGTCTCATATCGGTGGGTGGTAAAATCGTTATACAAACTAATCCATTCTATATGGCGACTAAACAAAAATAAGAGAAATCGAAGCGATCCAAATCGGTCTTTTTCTTCATCATTAATCCTGCTTACTACATGCATTCATTTTCGAAATTGTGATATTAAATAGTTTCTTAAGTTTAATGGAAATATAGACATACGTGATTTCTCGTTTTAATTTTGTATAAAAGTTTTGCTTGAAATGTTGCAAATTTTTGTATTTGTTGAAACGAGATTGGAATGTAAAAATTTAAGGACTGTAGCAAGTGTGACACAGATAGATAACTTCATTACGATTAATTGATCGTTTCGAGATCCCTAATCAGTTAAAATAGGCGTGGCTCGCCATCGTAATCCTTTGGGCTCATCGTGATCACTGTAATTGTCGTACAACCTAAACGTTATGTGACGCGCATCTACGCGACAATGAGACCATAAATTGCGAAATAGGGTGTGGACCATTGGCATACGTTGATTTGAGGACTCCGCCTGGAAAGACAATCTGAGATGTGTGTACTTATCATATCAATTGATCATCGCATTGAAAGATTCGTTTGTGTTCGAATAGATTGTCGTATTTCTCTTCGTGTACTTTCTTATACTATAGTTTATCGTTATTGCTTTAGCAGATGTGTGCGACAGATTGAAATGAGAGAAGAGATAATGCGAGCAACTTAAAATAAAATCGTGCGGTGGATGCATGAATGTTAATAATAGTGTACGTATAAAAGATTGTTGTCATTGTTAGTCATTGTTGTCACTGTTACCGTCAATACGCAGCTATTAGTGCTGCAGATAATATAGTTTTTTGTTATATTTATATTTGATAACTATCATTGCTGTAAATATTTTTGATAATTGGTAATTATTATACTGATATACAGCCATGATAATTGTGCCATAATATCATTATAATATCAGATATTAATTGAATAGAATTCTCAATCCTAATAATGCTCATGATTATCCGCTAGTTATTTATTTTATTGTTAAAAGTACTGGCTATTTTCTTTTTTACTAATATAAAGAATATACAAATATGAACATATTTATTGACTCAAACTGATATTTTACGCTCAATTTTAAGAACTGTTAGACCAAGGTCTATTCATGAATTAATCAAACCGGTACAAAATGCAGTTAACAAATAAACAATCACAAGCAAATAATTTAATTTACGAATCAAGGATACCGTTTTATCTGGACATTCACTTACATTCGACATCATGAAAATTGTACATTGGTCGAAAAAATCAGGCATTAAAGACAAGTTTTCAATACAGGACTTTCTTGCCTACAAATATTACTCACTGCGCTATAAAAAGTCAACGCTACGTTTCGTTTCTTACACCACCTACTGGGATAGCGAAACTTTTAGGAAGTTCACCGGCCTCTAGCTTAGCGCGTTGCACACGACAGACTAACAAAATAAATAATTCGTTAAAATCTTTCGAATACTATTATAGCAATTTCGTAAGGATAGAACAAGTTTCAGACAAAATATAAATCAATGCAGGCGTTTCACATATTTACGTGAAACATTTTCAACATTATAATTGTGAGATGAACGTGAGAATGATAAAACGAAACAGATAAAAAGCTTGCACTGGAAACATGAAACTATGTGAAAGATATGCATGCTGCAAGGTGAATATAAGGCAAGGTTTGGACCTAGAAGAATTTATAGTTGAGAAGTTGTCATTGTCTTGAAAATTCATCGTTTTTTATCCGAAAATAATTAGTGTTTTCATGTTTTTTCTAAACTAATACTATTAACAATCATTTTCCTTAGTAAATTAAATAAAGCGAAACTGCACAAAAGCATGAATCAAAGTTTACATCTGCTCTGCTGCTTATCAATGTTAAATAAGCTATATATAAGCAATAATGGGAAATAATCGCGACTTAAATAGACTCATACCAAATTAAATGCCTATGCACTTTAATCTTTGGTCCTGTACTTGGCTGAAAATTGGAAACAGATTATATTTTACACTTGTCGATGAAGTTTCTAGGTACAACATCTTCCTAGTGCGAGAAATGAAATGGAACTTTCAAAGTGGCTAGATGAAAGGGGTTATTAGAGTGCATAGATTGTTAGAGATATGAAGAAATGTTGATTGCAAATGGGTACACTCATAATTACCTCTATATCACTAGCTAGAAAAATAATAAATGAATTTAGCAGGATGAATGGATGAATGATGATGTGCTAATAAAGCGCTATGAAAGACTACGAAGCAGATTCGGAAGAGTTAGAAGCATTTCGTCATATAATCTCCATGGTCCCCCATACAATTGCTCCCATCTAAACGAAAAATTAACAGTATGAATATCACTGCAGCATGAACGACAGGAAAAAATCATCTCTATTTAGAATGTGAGAATAATTGTTTGAATAATATAAAAAGTACGATTCCAATGTGGCACATATCCCTCGATAAATAAATCATCTGGAAAAACTTTTTTCATTATAAATGAATATTTGAGACATGTGAACTGATATTTTAATTATAATATACCTGAAAAAAGATTAATTGTTTGATCTAATGAATAATTGATATCTCTGATACAACTACAAAGTTATATCAAGAATGAGACATTAACACTTATGATTTATTTGATGAATATCACTTAAGACTTAAATGATAAATGATCATTTTATGTTAAAGAACAGATTCTGTATACAAAAATATATAGAAAAAGGAATAAAGTTATTTCTTATTTAAGTTCAATATAAAATTTTTCACAGAACCTTCATAAAAAATTATTTTGATATGTCCAAAATTAAAACTTCCACGAAGGAAATATTTTTTATAAATATATTATTTCTACTTACTCCTATCAATGTTGCGTTGTAAATGTGCGGCCACGCGATGTCTAGCATCGTTAAACTCCAAGTGAAGACCAAGTCGGAGCAATGTCGGATTTTGTTCCACCAATTGTGTAATTTCCATCTCAATTTTATTTCCCAGCACCTGTGACCTCTACATATTAAATGCAAAAACAAAATATATTAATCATCACGAAAATTTTATTATATTTGGTAGATAAATTAATAGATGTAAAAATATAAAATTTTTACTGCATCTTACCTGATTCGAACATCGAAATTCTTCTATTGACTTTGTTTTAAGGAGTGCCCTGATGAGCCTCACTATCACAGCTGGGCTTATAAAGTTTGTTTCCACACTAAAAAGTTATAGGTTTAACATATTATATCTAATAAAGATTATTTTTACAATACAAAGTAGATAAAATGCATTATACTAACTTGAGTACTCTGAGCGTAGAATTTTTCTCTAAGGCATCTGCCAACCTTTGTGCAGTCTTATCAGTGAGTCCCACATTTGTTAAACTTAAGGATTCGAGATGTGTATTTATCTCCAGTCCTTCAAATAGTTGGATAAACTTTTCATCAGATATATTCTGGAAAATAATAATGTTACATATAATAACGTTATGTAATCATAAATACCAAACGTTCTGTGAGTGTACAATCAGTAATAGGTTTCATATACCTACTTTAATGTTATTCCAATTTAAATCAATTAGCGAAGTATCATCTTCTCGCACTTGTTTAATAGTAGCGTCAACGTCTGTATCATTAGGTGGCTCCATTGGATAAGGTTTTGGTTGACTAGCTTTCGTTACACCATCCCAACCCAAACCAACAGGTTGGCCAGAATTTAATAGGGAAGCATGATACTGATCTTGATTCATCATGGAATGAAATCCAAGAATAGCTACACGCAAAAAATTAATATTAAATGTCAAAATAAATCTACCATTACTAAAACTAAAAATTATATTATTCTATCCTAGAAAATTATATTCACCAGCAAGATCAATAATTTCTTCTTGAGTAGCATTAGACAATGCTTGCTCATATTCCTCTCCAAGATCAATAGCAATTTGCTCATCTGCTTCTTTTTCTTTTGCAGTTTCTTGAGGAGGAGGAACCCACTAAAAGTATACAACAAAAACATATATATCAATATTTTTCATTTCAAATGTATTAAAAACAAAATATTTGATTTAAAACAATACCTTTTTCCCTCTTATTACACCAGGTACATAAGGTTTTAATTCTGGTCTATCTGGTGTCTCTAAAGCTTGTTTGTTGATGTGTTCAATAAGTTTCTTGCGATTTAGCGGTCCTGTAGGACTCTTGTCACATTCATAGCTGCAACGTTGCGATGGTGGCATAAAGCTATCCTATAAGAATAAAGAGTGTATGAAATATATTTATATCAGCTATCATAAATTAAACATGGCAACGACAATTCTAGTTCTCTTACATCAGGATCCACCTCCTTTGCTAATATATTAATTTCTTCTGGAGTGAGTTGTGCCAACAAATCGTCCACATCCACATCATCGTATTCACTCAAATCCTTGCCATACAGCTTTGCTGCAGTTGTCATAGTGGTAGTTTTGGTTGATGAAGAAGTCTGGAAAGTTTCCCATGGTTCTTGGTCAACTACAGAATGCCTCCGTGACATTTTATTAGCAGAGTTATTAGTATAATTATCTAATGCTATATAAAACTGCTATAATACTATTAAAGTATGTTAATATTCTAACACATCCGCATTATAACAGAACACAGAGTATGAATTCTTAAATACTGATTACTAAATATATGAAAAAATTGATGAAAATTTTTCTGATAATTTTCGTAATATTTTATTAACAAATAGTTTCACTCTCCTTAAATTTGCATAAATAGACACACGTAAAGTTCAATGAATGATTGAAACAACCGAATGATAAAAACAATGGCCTTCGACGGATGACCAGAAAATCGAAGCCGAAACGACGAATTATATTTTTCCGTATACAATATCAGCGACAGGGTATTTCGTCACGGAACACGTTCATCACTACGCCTAAGAGTACACGCAGGCAATGTTCCTGATCGAACGATCAGCAAATCGACAAGTTGCATTTAAATTCGGCAACTGTCCAATCCGGCTGATGCCCTTTGCCCCAGATAATTCGGGATCGATTTTCATTGACAACTCATCTGCCAAATCGACAACCCACGCTAAACGACGATTCGTGACCGTCTCTCAAATATTAACATCTAAACAAGAATGAAACTTACTACTGACAAATCGTTCACAACAATGAACCACAATGATACGGTCCTTCAATGCGAAATTAGGTGAACCGCTCGCAATCAAATACCTCACCCACTTCTCACGACAAACACACACTTCACTGACCAGTTCACCGATTGCGGCTGATTGCGGCAGCGCCCTTTGACGCTTATACCATATTTGAACAAAGAACCAGCGAAATGAATTATCACTCCGTAGTATATTTCATAATTATTCGAAGAAATCTCAAAATATTTACTCAATATGGAATAGCTTTTCAAAACGCAAGAAATATTTATTTAATTTTCCTAATTGTTTATAATAATGAGAAAGTTTTCATTCAATTATCGCCTTAAGCCGTTTGACAACCGTACGGAGTATTAGTTTGAATGAAGTATACAAGATGCTAACCCATGGAGAAAGTTTCTGCGCGTCTAGCGTCGCGCAGGTATTGACGTTGATGTAGCACCCGTGGCGGTTGTTTTAAAACACCTCCATATACGTATAAGATTCGCAAATTGAGAGAGGTTGAACAACCATTTACCATTTTCGCTCTTGGATTGAATCATTCAATACCGTTAAAAGTAGCTGACGATTCAAGATCTTTTAGCATAAAAGAGTTTGTCTTTCACATAAAATAGCTGAATTATACAATATTAAAGTACTATATACAGTATTACGCGACAATCCACGTTGAAGAAATTATTCATTCTAACGACTAACATCATTCTACGTTTACATGATACCATAATTTGTGACCTTATGATCCACTAAATTAGCCATCCAACGAAAATGATCTAACTAATAAGGTGATAAATAACCGACGAGAGCGTTATAATTATGACACATGATACACATATAGCTGCAGTTTTCGTGCGGAGTATGTACAATATGTAATCGAAAAGAATTTGATGAAACACGTGGACCCTCCACTGGTCCGTGTCAAGATGATTAACGCGATAAATCAATTCTACCCAAGGTCGCGCAAAGACCGGTAATCGGTGTGTATGCTAAGAGTGGGGAAATTGTGCATGCTAGGTGGGAGCGTGTTGCGTAGGCCCGTGGTTCGCGGTCGGAAAAGACAGAGCGGCCATCTCTGTCGTTCTTCGGCCGTGCAGTTTTGATTAGAGAGCGTCTATCGCGCGTTGTAGCGCTCGTAGCGGCGACAGCCTCAAAAATAGCTGAGGCCTCCTCGCAGGCTGGCAAACTCCCAACGGTCTATACTTGGACATCCCCGCGCCATGATTATTTATAGTGAGCGCGAGCGCGGCCACTGGCCTTCCCGCGAACTAACTAGCCGCCTCCAAAGACGATCCGCCGCCCGTGACCTAGGCCCGCATTAATAACGATTACACCCCTGCGCTCAGGAATACGGCAACTTAATATCTGCTGCTACCACGAATACGTTTTTGTCGTTTGATCGTACAATTGCTATTATTATTTTTATTATTGTTATTGTTATTAACAGGCGAGTCAAATAGTCCATTTTTCGCATCAAATTAGCGTCATATTACGTCAAATTGTACAAAAGAAAGGAAGAGAAAAAAGAATGCAACAAGAAAACCGATTAATGTAATATAATACAAAATAGGAGCGTATAACTGAATATAATTTATAAAAAAAGTACAAGTCGGACATTAATCTCTAGTTATGATGAACTGTAAGTGAGATTGATATGACTGAGACGAAGTGGGCTATTATGTGACCATTAATTAAATTATATATAAACAATACTAATGTATATACGAAAATCATTTTATTTTAACGTCATTTGATGACTAAAGACGAGTATTTTAATACGCAGATCATATTCAACAACATGATAAGTTATGTCTTTTTCTTTTGTTGAATTTTTAAAAGGTTTTAAACCTAGTGTACCTTAAACTTAATGCGAATAACAACGTTGTTCAAGCAATAATTTATTTATGTTTTCAAAATATCGTTAATAATATATTGGATGATGTATCAGAATTTAAGAATTGATACGTATTGTACGAAGTATAAAATTAAAATACATGTTTTTTCAAACGAATAAAATACGATGTTCATTTAGAATTTTTATCTATTAGATAAAAATTGCAGATTTCTAATATTCATATTCATCAATGTCTTCGCTTCATCACCAACTCCCTATTTTCTCATACGCAATTCTAGAGTTACGTAATTTCCGAAGAGGATGCAACCGAATATTAAATTATTAGCACACTCTTTCCATGACTATGATGTAACAGAATGTATTCCATTGAACCTGCATACTTTCCTCTTTCAATGCAAATATTATTCGTCACTGCACTGATGAATAACCGGAAGACAATACCGGGAGGAAGATCAATTATAGTGCCGTGCATATCGACGATCAGATCTAGAATGAAACTTTCAGTGTTCCAAATAACGAGCGCGTGTGCTCTCACTGGCCGCGAGAAATCTGCCCGCTAATTAATTTGTACGGTTTCTTGGCAGGTTTATTTCTGTATAGCCGAATGAAAACCGCTCCTGCTTACTTTCACGGTCACAAAAAAAGGCGAATCGTTTTCTATCCGGGCGGATCACACGCCGACAATAATTTTACGCCACATAACAGGCTCGCGTTGGAAAAAAGCTTTGTGTGAAAGCTCCTCGAAGAAAGAAAGTGAAAGGAAAAGGAAGCAAAAAAGAAGAAAACAAAACGCAACATCGACGGACTATTTGGTTCTCGCGAATACAGCATGCGTGAAAAATTGATCAGAATCGCGCGAAATTTGGATGCCACGGATGTCACTGTTTCTAATAATAACGGAAACAAAGCGAGCTGCTTGACGCTCGTCCAGAAAACTACACAAGCTCACCAAAATTATTCGAACACTTTATGAATACACCTTTTATGAATATTACGCTATTTGTGTTACGCGAAACATTTTTCGAAATTTCATTAGTACTATTTTATTTATTATTATTTATGGGATTCGACTATTATAATTGTATTGGAGAAGTTTGTTACAGAAGTATAAGTCGATACATTTTTCAGTTTCTGATTTCTGCAATTTTTGTTTGAATCAATAACGTAGAGTATGCTGAAACGTAGTTTGAACCTTCCTCATTACATATCGTAAATTAAACTTTCAGAAAAATATATGCGAAATAAGTTATAAAATGATTATTTGATGAATCTCCTGTGGTGGAGCATTTTGATACGATTAATTTTATTGTTATTCTTAAGAACCATTTTTATTGCCCGAAATATACTCGTGTTGTTGTTTAAATTAATAAATAAATTAATAAACTAATCATTGATAATATAATATACATAAATAAAATAAGTATAAATATTTTTACTTAAAAACAACATAAGGAGATAATTACTTTCTAAATCCAAGTAGTAATTAATACATACATAATTGGGAATGTCTTTACCACATTCCACACATAGTATGCATTGAATAAATTATTCACTTTCCTCAGATTTTTAACATGGTTCAGTTAAACATGTTAAACATAAGGCATCTTCAATTTCCGATTTTGATTCATTTTCATCAGGCGTAGGCTTATTATTAAGTCTTTCTAACTGACTTTTTTATTTATACTTTTCTTACCGCTACTTGCGGCTTTAATTTCTTCATCATTGTTATTTCTCATTAAAGAGTTACACAATTCCTTCCGTGCTCCTTCTTATTTTATTAGTTTTCTATTATCTTTTCCCCTTGCTTCATTTTTCAGCCGTTTTTTCACTGACGAGTCAGCAAGGGTTATTGAGGCCATTCCCTTCTTGCCTCTTGAATTTCTTTTTCTTTTACCAGCTTTAGGATACTTAGAATTTTTCCTGGATTATTGCTTATCCAATTATCCATTGCAGCTATTATTTATCTAGTGGCTGCAGCTACTGAATTACGCTATTATCGTTACAAAAATTAAGAACAATTATAAATAGATGAGATTCATGATTATCCAGAACGAATAAACAAAGTTTTGATATTGACGATTTTACGTGGTTATGAAAATTGATGCACTGTATCAGCCTTCTTCAAAGGAGACGTATCAGTGTATCCTTCTGGTAATTATATAAAAACATCTCCATAAAAAAATATAAATCACATAACCCAACGTAATTACGTTATTTTCAAACGACTTAATGTCAAATTATGTAATATAAAGTTCTGTATAGTATCTCCAGATAGATTGAAAAGGCAACACGAATATTTACTTTATTTCTCTAGAAACGGAAGCTATTGAATAGCGACTACCAACGCCTACGTATACGAATGTACACTGCAGTGTGTAAAGTACTTGGCTAATAAACTTCAGATACCCAGCCATAATATGTACATATAACGTGCAGATAATTTCACTACATCAACTTGCACCGGTTTTCCTTATTTAAATGCTCAATTATACATTATATTAATATATTTCAATATCTCTTCCATGGGTCAATATGTAATACTCATTATACGCTTAAGATGGCTATTCATGCTGTATAGTAATTTTTTACCAAATATACAGTAAATATCTTACAATTTTTATATAGCCATTTTTATATACCTAAATTTTACAAATATAACCATGACAATCGTGTCTCTCTACAGTGCTAATAAAAATTCAAATGTTTTATACATGACACACAATATGGAAATAAAAGTTCGTTCAAATATTTGCATCAGTCGATATATCGCGACGTTCCTTGCGAAGGTTTTATCCGACGCGACAGAAATTCCTTGTGTCTGATTCGTTTGGGAAACTTGCGTCGTTTGGGTCCGGACCGTCGGCGATGAAAGTAAACGCGAACTAGTTCGCAAGAAATATATACGTTTATGAGTTATTCGGTCGCCCCCATAAATCTGCCTGAAATTCTTAAAACTGTAAAGTTTTAACGATTCAATAACGCGGGTTATGGTAATGGTAAAATGATATCGACAAGCATCTGGGAAGAACCTTAGATATGAAGTTCGTATTCTGAAGAATAGGATCTTTTCTTTAAACACATTATATTGATATTAATAGTATAATTAGTAGAAGTATACAAAAGGTTTCAAGATCTTCTTGAAAGATAGTCAATACGTTCTGCGAGAAGAAATAAAAGAAACATTTTACGAGAACATAAATTGCTTAAAACTTTAGTAAAAGACTGTAATGAATGAAGGGGCTGATAGCGGCCTTAATATGAGGCAATACAGGAAGTTTGTGAAGTTATAAATTTAACTGTTCATTCATGTTAACTTTAAATTAGCAGCAGGAGGATATATTTTTATCTTGAGTGTTGATAGCAAGTGATTATGTCGATCATTCAGCTATTTTTACCTTGTTTAATTCTAAATACAAGCAAGTTTATTTTATATATTCATCATGCTTTTTTCATAAAGTTGTAAAGAATCCATTTTTATATAAAAATCTTTGTTTCTGTTTTTAGCATTCCTTAAATACAGGCTATACGATCCTAATTTCTAAAAATTATTGAAATAGATTCGGAACATCTACATATTGATCCAACTTTCACTGTTCCTATACCAGAAATGTCTATATTGAATTTATTAACATTGAATTAAAGCAATTTTAAATATCTGTCAAACTAACTATAATCTTCCAAATTCATTTAATCAAAATAATAAAAAATCAAATTTCTGCAACCCAAGCGCAAGATTCTCTCTCACGTTTATTACAAACATATATCAAATTGACGCAAACTACCTCAGTTTGTTAACAACTATCTTATCTAAACTAGTATTGCTCAAGTCTACCACGAAATATATAAAATTCATATCAGCATTTCTCTGAGACATAGCCCTTTCACCAACACTTTCGCCCAAAGCTCATTAACCGTGAGTGGACTGGAAACCGCGCCAACAACTTTGCGTCACAACAAAAGACTTCGTTTCAACCTAACTGGCTGTCGTCAGTTTCGAAACTTCCGCTCGCTCTCTACAGGTTACATTTCCCACAAAGTTTCGCGGTGTCTCGAAATTAGGTCGATTTAGGTATCGGTAATGGCCATAGAAGAAGGTCACAATCGGGACGATATACGTATCCTGTGCGTTGATAGCCTACGCTAATAGGTAGTGCACGCAATTAGCAGTCTATGTTTCCTCAAAAGAGCGCCTAACGAGTCTACAAAACTAATTTCTCAGCGGAACGAAGCGGGATTCATGATACAGTCCATAGAGGAATTTGAAAAGAAACAGCGACTGGTTTCCGAGAAACGCGTTTAATACACTTTAGACCAGTTACCATCAATTAACGTGACACGAAACGTAAATCATCTACTGTGTTAATTGACGCGGAAAGGAAAATTTTGCTGCTACATAGAGAATATATACTTTCATAAAGATAAGATGAAAAGATTTAATTTTATTCCTTACGATGAATTCACTTTTTATCTTCTGTTTAAGTTTGAATGAAATTCGTAACGTATCGTGTGTGATTTTTAATTTTACTTGCACCAGATCATTGCATAGTATCGTAATAAATAGTGTTGTATTTTACCATATTTAGCTCTGATCTCATCTTTATTCCATAAGAAATGTTGTCTGTTAAATCTATTAATTATTCGTGGAGATTAGAGTTAAGTATCTTAATTTTCTTCAGGCAGCTTTCTGAGTGAGGAATCAATGCTTTTATACAGCCGTGGAGGTTGAATTTTATTAAAGGATTATCGCGGAGAATACAAGTACAAGATCATAGAAAAGACCAGTTATTAAGTCTGCAGAATGCTCCATTAGTTTCCTTCTTTGTAGAGGACAATCTCGTGAGAGGATCTTAAATGGTATAACTATTCTTCCAGCTTATTATGTATGCTTTGAATTATGAAATGTTGGCTATGAAGTAAGCGTAATTCTTTACGAAACTAAATATTTCGTTAATAGACCTTCAATACTGTAGAGATTTATGAACGAAATGTACTTATGGTACTTTAAATCTTTAAAAATATCAAATAAATTCCAATTAATAATAATCTTGATACCACTGAAATTATTATTACAAATAATAGCCGATGAAGTAAAAGAACTTAGTCGCTAAAAGGAAACATAAATGAATGAAATACAACAACGAAAAGCCAATTTCAATTTTTATGAAACTCTCATTCGATAATATCCTATAAAACTTAAATATTACTTTCTCGTAAAAAATATTCTGAAATCTGATCTTATTCAAATATTATACTACAGAAAGTACACGTTGAAAATATTGTAGAAACAAAATATTAAAAAATCGATTTTATATAACTTACTTATGTTAGCAGCGAAATATGAAAAAATATATAGGCAAGCGACTATAAGGATTAACAATTTGTTTCATGAATACAACTTCCAGCGTATTTTGAAGACTGAACACGAAGCAAGTGTCGTTAAAGTAACATTCAATTAACAAAACTTATCGACAAGTTCCGATAAACCGAGCAACAGGAGTGGAAGCGAAGACCTTCTATGGTCAATCGAGGAATTGCGAAACTTAGACTCTCGAGGACTTCGAAGTTAATCGATAAGGTACAGTAATCTCTCCGCCGTCAACGGTTTGGGATATTTAAACTTCTAGATAATATTGCACAATGATCTCGTGTATTACTCGCGTGTGTTATTGAGGATCAATGATATCCATAGTGGCGTCTACAAGGCATGATTATTCGCCACCCACGCGCAATCAAGTATTCTGCAAGTCAATCGATTACATTGAAATGGAATAACTGTTTATCTAATGAAAAAAAAATGTATATTTCCTTGTACTATGAATTTAATTTAATGGTAAAAGTATGTAGGTTAGTTATGGGAATATACGTTGATGTTATCAACGATCGTTCATTATGAGAAAATAGTTGAAAAATATTATGTCTTATCCAAAATGTGTATGATGATTTTTACCATTTGATATATCGTGTGTTGTTATCGTAGTATATTTCACACGTATATTCAGTGTATAGTAATTTTTTGTACTTGGAAACTAATTTAACAACAAATTACTAAATCTTCTACGTATAAGACAGAAAGCCCATTATCTTGTGTCTTTATATAATTGTAATTAGGCTGATCTAACAGTGATATTAATATTCCAGCAACAATAATCCCTTATTCTCTGAAAGAGAGAATCGTCTGTGAGTTTCACAACCTACGTACGTTCGTCATAGTTTCTCCGAGTATTGCGTAGCATGCGACCGGATTGACTCGAATTTCCATGCGTAGAAATCGGAAACTCGAATCCTTTCGTGTCTTTCTCCTACAACGGAGCAACTGCCAGCTGTTCGCGCTAACATTCGCAATTAAAATCGATATGGACACAGGTAACACATTCGCGACAGCGGGAAAAGTTGACCGAAGGAAACGAGATGTGACCAAATATAGAGACAAGTTCGTCGAGTCTTCCTGTTGCTTGTGTAACATCGAGTTTTGAAATGTGTTTACTGTAGGTTTTATAAGAGTACGTCACTCTTAGTTTCTTTGGTACTTTATTTTATAGACATGAAGGAAATTATATTTTTCAACGAGTTGAATCGGATATTTTAAGGCATTTTGAAGTTTTTATTACTTTGTTTCGGAAAACAAGTTGCAATATTCTTAAATTTTAATCGCGTTTACTTTAACAGAGGTCATTTCTAAAATCTTAAATATCATCTTTAAACCTGAATCTACGAATTGACGAAGTTGATAAAATGAAAAGAAGTTTCAGGAAACGACATTAATCGTATCCTGCGAATATTAAAATTTACCTTAAAATTAAATCTGCATTACATCTTACAATTTATTTTGAATTTATATATTTAATGATAGTTTCTTAACATTTAAGGATATATTCTAATTTTTGTAAATGTTATTAATAACTCGGAGAATAATTTTCCACGAAGGAATGTAACGATGACGAGATTTCTCTTTGTACATCTTTATTTTCAACGATAAATATGTATTTGTCAAAATATGTACATATGTACATCTAATCGAATCGATATCTTGTACCAGACAAGTATTGAATTCTGCTTATCGACGTTTACTGCCTATTTGCTGAAAGTAAAAAGAATCTAATCTGTAATTTACTTTCTCATGTTGCAAAACGATGTTCTTTCAATCTCACCGTAATAGAAGCACTTACACGGCACATGTCTAATAGAACAAGTCGAGTATGTACATCTGTAAGGAATGAATTTGCACTTTTTACAGGATCCGAATCTGAGATGAACGACCGTAAACTTATACCTGATATATATACGTTCTACCTGATCTGGTATTAACACAGTTAATTGACTAGAAAATATTGCATCGATACTGTGAAATTGAAATAAAATTTTTTCTGTAATTCCAAAATGAAAATCATGGTACCTAATAAGTTAATTTATTTGCAAATATATTACCAATTGTAGATATGCCAGCATTTCTAGAACATTTTTTATATTTTCTGAAATGGAAAATTTTATATCATTAAGTAAACATCATAAATGTCCGTGAATTTGTTTATCCATTCGTATTCTCTTCTTCTTTTATCTTTTACCAGTGAAAACAAAATCAAATAACAATTCTCGCTCTGGCTGCGTCGCAATTCTACAAAGAGTTAAATACTAAATTTCATTCCTAAAAGAATCAAAGCTTTTTCTAAATAAAGGATAATACCGCTAAGTGATAAATCATTTGGAAAATTTCCCCAATAAATATCTTATTCGCAAAACAATCCCAAACTCGGTTCTCCGAAGCAAAACAAAAGGAGAAAAGATAAAAGAGGAAAATAGTTTCATTGAAAACGAAAAAGCACGAATTCTAAAGGCGCCAATTTCGAAGCGTCATCGGCCATTCAGAAACACGAGGGTTATGCAACGCGGTGTTCGCACGGATCGACATCGCGCTACCTGTTGTCCCAAGATAGATAGCGGCCTGTACTAAACTGTTGGCCGCTTGGAAATAGCTCATCCTGCAACAGGAACCGTTGTTGCAGCCGTCACGGGTGCGTGGATTTTAATGACCGTTACGTCGCAAACGAAGCTCGAAAATCGTTCCACGCGTTCGAATTTTCATCGAGCATAGGGAATTAATGATACAAGATGCAACGTGACTTTATAATACCGTCGTGTTCTCTCTCTTTTTTTTCAAATCATAGGCGTTTCCTAATTAATTTAACATTGGAAGACTAATTGGCTCATTAGTACAGTCATGCCCTGACCATCTTCTATGCACCCAATTAATTATAACTTGACGTTCTATCGAAAAGAACGTCTCTTTTCAACTGACGACGAGGGTGAGACGTGAAAGTACTGTTGCCGAATTTAACTTGTTTTCTCTGTGTTCTCTTCCTTCTCTTTTTCTTTCTTTCCTTCTTTTTTTTTTTTTTTTTTTTTTTAATGCTCCGGTCATTTTCTATGCCTTTAATAATCTAATTGCAACTTGACGTTCCATCGAAGAGAAATGTTCACTTTCTTCTTCAACAGTGACGAGATCTGAATAAATCATGATCTGGTTTATTTTTTCTGTATCTTTTCTACTTTCCTTCTTCCTGATTTAAGTGGTAGCAAATGAGTTGTAGAAATTTACTCGCTAGTAATATCCATGTATAGATTTATACAGCTGTATTGCAAGATAGAAAGACCTACAAAGCTAGTTCGTTGTGAAATAAACTTGGATTTTTGTTACGAGTTGTATGATCTTTCTGGTTATTACTTTTTGCAGGAAAATGCAGATTTGCGAGAAAATTCTACATCGAAAATGTTTTGAAGTTTCAAATATTCGTAGAAGTTTGTTTAAACGTCGGGCATAATACAAGGGAAAGTTTCTATGTCTTCGCCTGAAATATTTTCACTACGTGAAATATTTTCTACGGTTTCTCTAGCTGTTACTTTTAAGGGGAGAATACGTATATGGTAGAAGACTTTTATATTGAAAGAGTTAGAAGTTTGCAATATTCTTACAAGCTGATTTAAAAGTCAGACGTAACTATAAACCACTATTAAATTTACGACTATCCACGATTTCAATGATCAATCTCGATTTTCTCGATGTACACGTGACTCATTTTGATCGAACAGCCAATAAACATTCAAAGATAAATCACCGAGAAAGATTCACTCGACACAATGATGACAACCATCTTCAGTTTTCTTTAAAGGTATTGCACAATGTGCATTAAGCGTGTAGTTTCACGTTTGTCCGAGTCCCACGATATTACAATTGATATACTGCGTGGAAAATGCGATCGATGCAAATTGTAAGCGTCGATTTCCTGCTAAACAGATCCTAATTGGCAATGGGCCAAAAGAGCTCCGATCGAGCATATTTGGCCCGTATGTACGCAAAAGGTCCCGTAATCGTGAAAGTGTATTGATTCCAGATTCGTGATCTGGGTCATCGTGTCAACTTTTCAATCTACCGACGATCAAGCCAAAAAACGAACGTTCTCTTTCAAATGGGTAGGATCTCGAGCGTTCTTTGAATTCGAGAAACTGGTTCGATTGAATAAGACGTTTAAATCGACGTTGAAAGTCACGCCGGTAAATAGTATACGATGCATCGAAAAATAGAAGGAAACGATGATGTTACAGATATTATTTTTTTAAATGAAACAAATTAGAAAGTTTAATATAATATTATTTTTACTATTTTTCTGTCGATGAATAAATTTATGAGAATCATCTGTTTCTTCAGAATTGGATGTTAGGTATAATCTTAATAAGGAAAATTATAAAAAGTGGCGTTGATCAGTTTGGCTTCTAAAAATAAATTTATCAATAAATGTTCTTATTGATAATTAGTAACAGCTTATGATAGTTATTAGATAAAGAAGTTGAATATTGTGCTGAGTTGTAATAAATTTTTATGTGTAACCGATATGAAGATAATTGTGAAAGTTGTTCGAGTTTATTGATGAATTGAGATATCAACACTAACTTATTTTAGAAATTACGATTGTAAGAAAGCAAATGATAAATGTTATACTGACTCGTTTCTCAATGATAGATTTGTTTTTGCTGTTAATTCTCATTAAGCAGTATATGCTCGTACGTTTTCTTTGGTCACGTCTATTAACGTATTTCATGGACAGAAGTGAGTTAAATACTTAAATCGAAAGTTCAGCCGATTAGAGCAGCAAGAAAAATAGTTGGAGATTATCTTCACTTTTTAACAAAGTAACTTTAAGAGAATAATTGTCAACTATTCGTCATAGCTATACTTCGTTAAGCATCATTTTTTTGTGATAAAAGATGTCTATGTATTACTTTCAAATATGTTAATATTAATAAAATTTTTGATAAACTTCGAGATAAATTAGTAAAAATAAACATCGAATAGGGATTATGGTTTTTCTACTTTTATCGATGGTGATCGTTAACCTGCAATAATCTTTGGTAAACATCAACTTTAAACAAGGATTTTAGATAATGATATTTGACAAATATCACTTCTTGAGAGAAAACAATAACTAAGTAATAATAACTCGCCATATAAGCTCTGAAGTATTATTGCTGTTTACTCGATCTCAGCAACAGACTTACGCATTCATATTATGACACATTATATAAGATATTGACTTTGTCTACCTTGTACAATATATTTATACCCGCATAGACAAAGTTATGCGACGTATTGTGTAAAACTATAAATAGTTACATACTACGTTACAAAGCATACCTAATAGGTAAAATAAATAAGCACTTACATGCTATTCATTCCTTTTTTTCCTGATCTTTTTCCCAGAGTGACGTTATTTATAAAAAGAGTTAGATAAAAATTTATTATTCAATGTTCGATACAGGTCCCTTTTCTCCCTACTCTTGACAACAATTACATGTACAACCACCGAAAGCGTCGTGAAAAATTCTTCTTCTAAAATACCATTTTATAGCGGATGTTGTTGCATTTACGAGAAGATCAAAGTTGCAAAAATATATAAAATACCCAAGGCATAATATTCGTTATGATATTTAATAAATAAATGAAATCTGTGCGTAGGTAAGTTTCATTTTACTCGCGTTCATGAAGCTACAAATTTGCATAAACATCCTTAGTCCGCTCATCACCATCGCTTCTAAGAAGTATTCTTTACCCACGACCAATTCGAAGTCGGTTGCCGTAGGTCAGCGATGCTCGACGCGATCTTCCGGTACTCGTACGTGACTTACAAATATAGCGTCAGGGTGTGTTCGCTTTTATCGGTGATCATGGATCGCTACGTGGTGCGTATCGAGCCATAGAACGCGGAGAACGCCCGTTTCGGTAATAATAACACGCGCTGACCGACCTAGCCTGTCCACAGTCCAAATTAAATCAACGAAATCACCGGTACTCGGACAGGAAGCCAGTCATTTCATAGATCGAGGCATTTGGACAATTAATCAACGCGAAAATTCCGTAGTGCGACCGCCTGTTATGTCTCATCGATCGCTACAATAACTACCGTGCGAAATCACCGAGTCGATCAAACATTGGTCGGTCGTTAATTAACTGCACTTTTCTTCCACGACTATTCAACACAATGGTGTCGAGCAATTATCGCAACGCGCTCTGCAACATAACGTTATTTTATCTAGGCGATCGATTAGTGATAGAAATGAGAGCAGAGAATAACAGAACAATGGTTATGAGATTTGTGGATAAATTTGTTGCGAATCGTTCTCAGAGCGATTTTGTGGATAAGAATTTCGTTTGAATCGTTTTCACAAGATTTTTGAAGTTTTTAGAATTATTGAACAATAAAAAGATAGGGATTGATTTAATGTGATACTTTTAATTTCAGATACTTATTTTGGAAATATTTTTGTATCTTTTTTTTTTTTAGAAAATATTTGTTAGCGAGTTATGCGAAAATAATATATGTAACTAATTGCGATGGGTCTATTGGTAGTATTGTTTTTCATTTGCAGAGTTAGTAGTTTCGAAATAATAGAATGGTAACTGGTTGCCTGCTACTGCTGTTAATTTGAATGTTTAGTGATTCGGAAAATATTTTAGTAATTATTCATGAGATATTTAGCAATGAGAAAGTGGAAAATGAAAGAATAACCATAGTTCTTGCTTCCAGCGTTTCTAAATAACTTCTAAGTTTAATAATTTTTTATGACAAAAATATATATATAAATTCTGACGAAATGCCGTGGGATGATTGGAGGGTTAAAAAGGAATATACACTCAGGTGTACATATATATATATATATATATATATATATATATATATATATATAACAGAGTAATAAGAATAATATAGCAGAAAAAAGCAAAAGTAACGTGAATGCTCGTTTACTATGCCCCTAATTTGAATGCACTATTATTTGTAGAATGTGTTAACAATTTAAAGAAAAGAATTATTAATGAAAATTGAAGAATGAAAGAATCGTATTTGGTTAATTTTTGGTATATTGCTAATTCGAATGAAAATAAATATTTCAATATAAATGTTATATGTACAATAAAGCAAATTGATCGGTACGTGTATAATGCAATTATAAATATAATGGAATCTGCGTTATTTGCAATCTGTTATTTAAATGTTCCTATATATATTCCATTAAAGTTCCTAATCTATAACATAACAGTTTGTTTGCTTCAATTAACGTTTTCCTATTATTTATACAAATAATGGATATTCTATTACGAAGAGCCACGACAAAATTTTCACACAAGCATGTGATGAATTTTCGTGAATTGTCGTCCCGATGTAGATACCTCGCAATAGAACAGGTGAATATTCTGATAATGGAATAACGAATATTCCGAAATTGATCAATGTGATACTGATTAGCGATAAAATAATCAATCCACGATGATACTTCGGAGAGAATAGTATTCGAAACAATTAAATGTCCACGTTTAATATTTCACATATTTTATCCCTGCTTTCATTCAATTTATCGATCTTCCCCCATGTTTGAAGTATTAATTATATTTTAATCGTTCAGATATAATATAAGCAACTTGAAAATAATGTATCAATGGCAAAGAGAAGAAAATCTCTTTCAAAACGTAGAAACGTTTTAACAAAAATTAGCACACAGTCGCGTATTTATTATTCCACTAATATAGCCCTGTTAAATGCGACGTAACAGCACAAAGTATCAAAGCTAAGATCAGTCCTCCATTCAATTTCCTAGATGTATTAAATTAACCTTGAACGACTAGACTGGAAAAAACCATCAAATTATTTCACGATTATGATTCCTAAATGAGGATTTCAATTAAACATCGTGATTCAATATCAACTAAATTATCTAAAAAATTCTCCTACAAAATAAAACATTCCTAATTTGACAATTCGTTTCTATTATACATTACATACTATATCGTTTCAAATAAGAATTTCGACGAAAAATCGGCATGAGTGCATCTTGCAAGTAACAAATTTCAGCTCATCTTTCAAGCAAATTTTCAAAAAATTACATTGTAAGATGTATCGGATATTATGAATGCTACAAAAATAAAACAATACAAAAGAATCACCTTTCAATCATTCTCTTACAAGAAAGGCATATCCAAGTTAATAACGACTACGCTACAACCGGAGCTTCAACCCCGAACGAACCTCAAACTCCTCAAACATTAGAACCTGAAGTTTTCTAGCATTTCGTACAATATCTTTTCTATACTTTATCATATCTCCACTAAAATCCAATGACTTACTCACGGAGAACGCACAGAAGAACGTCGATCTCCAATCACGAAGTATAGGTGGATATCGAGGAGCCGAGCGTCAGGTGAACGAGACTAGATGCACGAGGAAGACACTAAAGGAGTGGCACGCGAACCAAGACGAAGCCTCTGGAGCTGGAGCGCTACTAAACAACTGACTTTTATGCTGGAAGCTCGATGAGAGGACGGCCAGCACCAGTAGTAGTGGTATTGTACGACACGTTGGCTAGCAAAGTGTACGAACCGCCGGCGATTTCGTTCAAAACGACTTTCACTGGCCTGTTGGCGCGTCTCCATACACGGCTAGGTCGGTGTTTTTTCTTTATCGGCGTTTTCACTCGGAAAAACGCAATCGTAATCGTTACCCAGTCCGCTGGCAATTAAGAGCATCCGTCATTGAGACCAGCTTAACCTGTTTCGCGGCAATTTGCATTAATAGTGCCATGGCAATTGTCACGAGCGTGACGTACCTACGCGTGAGCCAGCCAATTTTCGCCAATGCGAAACCATTAAACCGCCGGCGGATGATTTTTAAATGGACGGATGAGAGATTACATTCCTTTGAATGTCTGGTAGAGTTTTTTAGCTGATACGTTCGTTTGTGTAAGGTAGAGGTGTTTTTTTTAATATTCGTCGTTTACGTGTACGTTAATATTAGAGCTTAGTGGAAAAATATACGGAGGAATAACGCGTGTCGTGATAAAAAGATATTCAATTTATCTAATTTCAACAGAATTTCTTCGATATTAAGGGAATTTACTTTTAACACGAGGTATGTACGACAAAGTGGACGGTTAAATAATCTTGATGGGTTTCTGAGGCGAATCGACTGCTATTAGCGTTATCTAATGAGCTTTCACCGCAAACAAAAACGAAGTCGTTCTAGCGACGTTCGATAGTAAACGCGATACGAAAAGTGACTTTTCAAATGAAAGAGAATAAATCTTCTTTAATACTCTGTATACTACATTTATCCACCGTGAAATCCTACAGTTTCACTTCAATCATAATCTCCGAAATCACTCTCGCTATTTCTTGTCTTAGGCAGCAAAAATTCTTAAACATTACTCTTACAGACATAAAATCACTACTATTACAATATAAATTCATATAATTTATAATGTAATAAATTACGGTATAATATTACAATATAAATAAAGTAAGAAAACTATTTAGTCTTTTACCAAATTAAATTACGAAATCACAGCTGAATAACTTGAAACGATAATAAATCATTATTCTCAGGCAACAAGTATCAGAATGAAATTACGTTATAATCTGATGAAATTCCATAATTCTTAGCAGGTTCAGAAAAGAATGGCTAGCGAATCGATATTAACTTATTACCATAGCTCATAATATTCTGCGTAAATGATAAACAAATAGCTTACGAGGTATAAACAGATAGACGAGGCATTAATGTTGATCATCCATCAAAAATGATGCAAGAGGACAACTAGACGAGTGCGTTAATCGCACGAAAGAACGTTGCGGCCATGGAAACCGGAGAAAATGTGCCGTTCATTCGCAAAGAGAGATGCGTTTGCAAAATATCTTGAGATTTCCGCGGTATTTCTACTTAACTGCGAATATGTAGGTGCGATGAGATCATTTCTCGAGCCTGCGGGATGATATCACTCGAATCTCGATGGGCAACTATTTGTTTGCCGGCTCGAAACAATTTCTCGGAATGTTATTATACGGTGTTGCTACTCTTACGTTGTTCACCAGCATCGTGCAGCAACAACAATATCATCGTGTTTCACACGCGACCATTTATGTTCCCGTTTACATAAATGATAGAAATAAAAATTTCACGTTTTTGTTGCACGTCACTGGCCGCGTGAAAGTGGACGATTGCCATGTTACGTTTCAACGAATAAACATTTTTACGATTGTGCAGTTTGCTCTTTTTTTAACATGCTAATGTGATATTTAATTTTGAAACACGTTGGACAGGTTTGTTTTAGGATTTTGAACCAGTTTCTTTCCTCGTTTACTATCTGCTGCTTTATCGTTGACAATCATCAATTTTTATGATAAATAGCCGTGACCGGCATGAAAAGATCAACATATCGGTGAATTTGTTTCAGAATAAGATACACCAACGCTAGGCACACCTTTTTTATTTAATTTATAGCTTGTTAAAAGGTTTATTGATACGTACGTCTGTTGTAAAAAAAAAAAAATTCTTTGAAATCTCAAAAGCATCTCTATCTAGACAAAAATTTGATATTCCTTCGAAACAGCGTAAGTTCTATTTGAAATATTTTTTCTGATTGGAAGATAACTGTGTGGACGGATTAAGACGAATCGTTCGATATTTAATTTTTTATGTAATTCTACTACCTTGTTTGTTTTATTATAATCGTAATTTTATAATAATTCTTTTAATTTTTGGGAATTGTGTGAATATTTTCCTGATAAATTTTGTTTCATCGCATTACCAATTTTATTCCTTCGTTAAAATTACGATTATACGTAAGGATTTTTTTATTTCTGAAGATTACTTAAATGCGACAATGGAAGATTTCACGAAAATCACAAATTCGCTTTTACTGATGGATTGCGTTGTAACGGAGTGTGATTTACGTTTGAAAATTTGACAGTTGTTTCTTCATCATGTGAGCAGTTGGAAAATGTGGAAGCGGTACATCATTTAAACTAATATTTATAAGCGACATGCTCGTCTAAGAAGAGTGCATTAACTCAATAGATTTATTATTAGGGTCTAATTGTGCAACCTACAACCAAATTAAACATTTGAAGGATGGCCAAATGAAGACATCGCGTGCCACTAATAACAAACAGATGTACTATTGGTAAACAGAATACATACCGAAATACGAACATTCCTCTTGCAAACAGCTCAATTTATATTTCAACTTTTTCCAAATCGTACTTGAGCAAGCTTGTTCAATATACAGAAAGAGAGGAATATTTTCTGACTCAAAAACAGTATAAGATGATAAATAAAAACGGAATAACGATAATAATATCCAGAGCATATTTAATTATAATTACTTGAAATTTTAGCAATATCAATTAAAACATTGGTGAGGGCAAGTACCTAGAACTGAAAGATTTGATGCCTCAAGACACTTTGTTCATCTTCAACGACGCACTTCCTGTTTTCTCAAAGATCCTCAACTTAGGATAGAAAGTTGTTGGACGATAAACAATTCGCTGTAGTCGTGAGAATCGGGTTGCCAAGTCTGATTCTAAATAAATGAAAGAGGTGCGCCCGGGTTAAATGAAAGAACGGCATTGTCGAAGGAACGTCTGCAACGAATTTTCGACTTTCGAAACGGTACGTTTCGTTTATCAGCTTGTGAAAAAGATACGAAATGCAAAAACGAGACGTGTTACTTTCACGGATATGTCTAAAAATATTTTTAACGGGATTTTATTTGTATTTCGCGTTAATGTCCACTTTTATCCGTGACAGGTTGCTCCACGTAAATTGTACATCGGCTAAAATGTCACTTTAAATGCCACCGTTCAGTTATTTAGCCGCACATTTGCGTCATTACGTCGATAACTGATAATATTAATTTCGCAAGCAAACGCACGCGCATGAAGTTGGCCTGCGTGGCGAGCATTTTATTGAATCACGAATAGAGTGAAAAATATTAGAAATAAGAACGTTAAAATAATGGTAATAAGAATGTAAAAGTACTCTTCATTCTGCCAACAATCAGGCTAGAAAAACATACTTAGTTTTTAGGGTAGACTTGGTTATTAGATACATTTTTAATTGATAGTGAAAAATAATTTTGTTTCGTTGAAAATTGTCTGCAGAATTGTGGTCGATGCTACATTAAACTCCAATTAAAAGAGAGAAGATTTCAGATAACAATATTGTGGTTGAAAAAAAATAAATCATTTAATTAAGTCAGATTTATTTATGTTCATTGCTAACATTCATTATATAGCTACAATGATATCTTTTAATAACTTTCTTATCAATTATGTCGTATAAGTCATATCAGACATTCATATAATATCTGATCGCCTGTATGAATTTATAACAGTTGAAAATTAGTTATTGGAAATTGTAATTAGCATTATTGTAGAAACCAGAGGCGAAAGTTAATTACTCGAATAAATTTATGTATTTATTCATGGAATTCGTTCATTGTATAAATTCAATATTTCATATGATGATCGTGTTTAGTTGAAATTTAATTGTTATTACTTAATTTTGAATGAAGAAAGTACAAGTCTTTTATTTCAAAATAATTAAAGTATCCATTAAATTAATAGATTCCTTAAAAATTCATTGAAAATTCAATAGAAAAGAATGAATCAACAAATAATCAAATAAAAGATCCTCATCTGCAAAAATCCTATTTAAATCTGCTCTTCTTTCGAAAAGCAAATAATGAAATATTTCATTTAAATCATATTGTAATATTATTATCGGCAGAGCGTTATATCGTTAATTATTATCAATGCCATTGGAATATTAAACTCTGAAAATCTAGTAAATAATAGAATATTTAATTTAACTTTGTCATTGTTTTAACATTATAATAATTATTATCAACGGTACTATAATATTCAAATACAAACATTTCACGATCACTAACGAACCCAATAAACATTTATCGCTCCTATTCCCATTCAGTGCAGATCCATACCACGTGTGGATGCAACGTTCGTTCCAAACCGTTTCCTATGCACCTGCGGCGTTATTAGCAATAGTATCGTCGTTTCCCTTCTTTAAAAAAAGAGAAAAATGACGCTGTTTTTTTTTTTTTTTTTTTTGGTTGAAATTCGTCTTCCTTTGAAACAATAGACAAAACTCCAGGAGCTGGCTAATTAATTATTCCAACGCAAACAAGAATATGTCGTAACGAAACCGGAGGGAATAGTACATGCGACTGACCTTTTTGCGAGTTGGTTTCCCACGCGTGGGTGGCAAACTGGTCCGGTTGATCGTGATCAGACCAAGCAGAAACGTGCACCGGTTCAACCATGAAATTTATTGTGACGAACGCGCCTCGATTCTAGTTACGCTAAATCGTTCGTCCAATGTTTAATCGATCGAGGAACCTGGGATTTCGTAAAAATCTCCCTGTCCCATTTCATTACGACGAGCTTTTGTTCTAACTTGAAACTTCTGTGTCGTAAATGGAGCGGTTGTTTGAGAAAATCGCAACATACCTATGTAGTTTTGTTAGTGCATTCCTTTTAACAGAGATTAGGAAGGATTTGAAATTGGAACGATTGGTTCTGCTGGAATTCGATTTAATTCTCTTTAAATTACGGTTCGAGTTTCGAGTAGTATTTTTATAAAATGATGAGATCAATAAGAAAAATATATTGCCTTCAAATTTTCAACAAGTTTCTTATCCTCTACCACATGTAAATATACAGGGTGGTTGGTAACTGGTGGCACAAGCGGAAAGGGGGTGATACTACGCGAAAAAAGAAGTCGAAAATATAGAATAAAAATTTTTTTTTTTTAATTTTTCCATCGAGACAACGATCTACAGTGAGATCCGTTATAACGTACCGCACGCGTACCGAGCGAAAATTCAAAGTCGGTTTTCTCGAAAACAAAGCCTCAAACGAAAAATTTGTATTCTATACTTTCGACTTCTTTTTTCGCGCAGTAACCACCAGTTACCAACCACCCTGTATACATAAAAATACACATACTTAAAAATTTCTTATCACATAACGAAAAACAACAACAAATTCGGTAACAGCCAATATCGTTCAACTTACTCAAAATGACAAATACATGGGAAAAATTGAGAATATACGCGTAGGTTAAAAATGAACGTTACAATTTTCTTGCAAAAATGATTGACACATTATTTGAAAAATAAGAAACAGTACAAGTAACTATGCTTTACGATTACATCATTCCTCTGTTAGGTCCGAGCTGCTACGACGACATTGCTTATGAAATGATCTAATAAATGAATTGCAATTCTACGTATATCGAATCAAGCTTATTTAAAGACCATCGACATTTAAACTCGTTCAAATGACCACAAACTGCGATATCCAGCTCACCCGAGAATCAAAGGACAATTTATTACTCCACTTTTGCAGCGAACCAAAGCACTGTGCCAACTGTCAAACAGTAAAACTAATACCGATTCACGAGGAGTAATCGAATGATCGGCGTCACACGGATCTGTTTGTCATTTAGCTCGTCGACGTTATTAGATTCGTCGGCCAATGCATTCTCAGGGTCTATTAATTTTGTCCACAAGGAGAGAAAAAGAGTGGGAGAGAGAGAATTGTTCACGTACGTACATATACATAGAATATCGCATATCGAATGCATCCGAGGTGCGTTCTGTTATGAGCGAGATAGATTCGACAACGAAATACGGAGCAAGGCTTTTTGCATACGATACGCAAGTGCGTTCAATGCTAAGCAGAATGGAATGTGAAAATACTGCGACAGCAACGTGCCATTAACCCAAAAATTTGATCTTTGTCCATGGACGTGGGACAAACGACGTGCACGTCGCGCAGAAGGTGCAGCTCTCTCGTGAAGTTGCTTTAATCCTCACCTGAGAGAAACGTCGGGTCACAGTAGCTTTTGCATTAGGTTAGGTACTTGATTTTAGAGTATTTAATTTTATTTGTATTTTAGTTAAGCTATATCTTATTCGGTGGAATTTATTTCATTCCGTATAATAATATAGGATAGAAAGTGGAATTATACTGTAAAATCAAGTAATCCAAGCAAAACCATGATCGCATATGACGCGATATCTCTCTCTTTATTAAATAAAGTGAATAGAGAATTACTTTTCCATAGATTGCTTTTTTTTATTTCGAATAGAAATTTTGTCACATTTTCACTCTCGTGTGATAGAATCAATTTACCGTGAACATTATCGTTATTCAGAATTCAAAATGAATATTTAAAATAAATGTCAAAAGTTCCAAATAAGAATAACAAAAATAAACGGCGAAGGAATTAAGGTAATGACCATGAGTATGTAACGGATAATAAATGAAATGATTCAGTTAAATCTGGAATTTTTTAAAGGTTCGATTTTGAAGTTTTAATTTAATTAAATTTTGAAATACTCGGATTATACAAATCGTTGAAGTTCAGCTGGCACGCGGAACCACGCTCTAACGATTAAAGTTTTATGAGTATATAACACTAGTTAATAATATTCCGTTTAACAGTTAATAGGATGAAATATCGCGAAACACACAGGCCGCGGTGGAATAATGAACGGAATTGAACGGGGAAACGGATCGTGGAATTCCATTCGTGCGGTATCAGCTGGCCGAAGCGCGCGGATTCCACGCATTTTTAACTTCTGCAACTTCGGTTAGATATTTACACGAGCGATTCTTTGGTATTTCAATTCCTCCGTACAATTATATTTTCACGGCCCAACGAAAATTCGATCAATATTTCCAAACTGTCCGGAATACTTAGCGATTCTCTTTAACAAAAATAAAAATAAAACAATAGATAGTAAATTATTCTTTCGTTATTACATTACGTAACCTTAATTTTCTTCGTTAAAAAATTAATTAATATTAAATAGATGTATTTTATACTTTATATTTCTTACTGCTACTTAATATGTTATAGAAAAAGTATTTGTATCGTAAGTTTATTATTCTTATTCTCTAATAGAGCTTCGTATCATGGTGTTCTACATTTCATTTTTATAGTAACAAATGTTTATAACTGTATCATAGCGCTACTAAATTATACCAAGTTTAATATATCTTGACCAAATTAATTAGCACGTAAGTGCTACAATAAATGCAATGGTATGCAAATACCTTTTATAGCCATCGTATTTAATTTCATTTAATTTTTAATAATATAGAATTATAATCCTAAACTCGTTCTCTTGCGAACTCATCACTTATCACGTTTCTATGTCGTGATCTTCATTTATCAACCACCTTATCGACCAAATTTCTCATCATCCCAAGCGTATTTTCGGTTTGACAGTAAGAAGAGATACCGCAACTACTGATATTATATCTACCGCAACTTCCGAAAGGGAAGACGAGATGCAAGGCAAAGAAAAATGACCCGACCTCGCTAGCCCACGGCCGAAACTCGACAAAGAGTCACACGAAACCTCGTGTATTCTCGCGTGGCTGCTTACAAAGCGCGCGAGAGTGACGCGCGTCAAATTTTATTTTGCCTCAGTTCGTCCGTCGAATTCATTGCGGCGAATAAAACGATACCTGGAATCAGTTCGCCGAGAGCCGCGATAATAGAAGTAAGCTTCCGGTCGTGAGTAAGCTATCGGTGAAAAGAATAACCGCCATTGTCCGTGCACTCATCGAAATCTTTTATTCTCTTCGAATCGACAGAATATCGTGGAACGACCAGAATCTCGATGAGATGTGACTCAGGCTATGGTGTGTCGATTGAATTATATATAGAATCTGACAGTATCGAAATCGACGACTATAATGGTATTATCAAACAGCGTTTGATAAATCCTACAAAGATTTATGAATGCTTAGTAATTTCGTATTATGTTTATTTTGGTGTATTGTTTTAGCGGGTGAATAATTGTAGGCGTTCAAAGTTTTGAATAAAATATACAGAATTATTAAAATATTCAGTCGATCTTTTGTTGCGTGAAAGTTTCAAGAAATGATAATTATATTTTTATTATAAAGTTTCAGGAATTGTATGTGTTCTTTTTTTATACTGTTTTTTGCCTCATTTCAGGTTGCAAAAATATCAAATATTTGCATCCGAACAAAGTATACCTAACGAATAAGCAAGCAGTTATTGTGTCAATAACTGACTTTTGTGCCTAACTTTATCCGACATAAAATTATAGAGGAGATAGAGAAATATACTGGGTGTGTAGAAGCATTTTTATTCGAATAACAAAAGATTCTTTATATAAAATTATTGAAAAAATAAATATCGAGTAATACTCTGTAAATGTTTAAGTTAATTATGTTATTTGTCAATAATATACTTTTATTTAATTTGATAAATTAACACATAACTGAACTACAACGTTTGAATGTTCTAAATAATAATCACTTTATGTATTTCCATTTTTAATTTAGGCTAATGAAAGTGTTCTTCATAAATTCGATCGTCACAGATAAATAAATTATTCTATTCACAATTTTATTCCCACTATTGATCGTTCCTTCAAAATATTTATCATCGTCATTGATATTTTCAGCGTTGAATTGAATTGAAAAAAGAAGATAAATAAGAAGAAAAATAAGATATTCTTTCCTTGAAATATAGTATTTACGTTGAAGAACCATTAGTAGGCTGTATAAATGTCAAAAAGAGATAAATCCACGTGTGATGTATACTAGAAATGGGAAATTTATGCAAATGTTTAAGCAGCTGAATGTCAATGATACAAAGCTAACCCACTGCTCTACATAACGTTGTACTCGTTTGCTTTCGTTATTTATGTCCATTACACGAAACGCATAAACGTAGAGATTCACATTCATCACGATCGATCGACCAACTGATTGAAATATGCTCGTATTATGTAGAACTTTTGCCATTGAAATCTAATCAAAATTCAATCTCTGGTATACTTATTACATAGCAGATAACACGTTTCATTTCCAATTGACGTTATTACTAATTGATAGTGCCACTAACATTTCCCTTTTTTGCAAGATTTATTACTATTTCTTCGTTAAAAAAAAAAAGAAATAAATGTTTGGCTAGAAGATATCTCAAACATTTTTATCAAAGTGTTATTAAATTTTATTCCAAAATAGTAGCTGACACCAACATTTATATTTACAGAAACTTAAAATAAAATTACATTTTAACTGGGATGATTTCCGATAGAATCAATACAATTGAAAATAGAAACAAAATGAACTAAGCTTTTCTTAATTCATCTGCGATATCTATAAATATAATACTATATACCAAAATAATATCGTATAAAATAACAGAGAACATTCGAAATTCTAGGAATTTTTAGATACTACACGAATTCCTCCAATAAATTCACTAATACCAATCCACCTTCTTTCAAAACTCGTTCTTCAAGCCTTCAATTTTAAAGTGCATAAAACGCACAGCAATAAATAAACATTTGGAAGAATGCAGTTGCAAATCCGTCTTCGAACCCATTCGGATAACCACATCACATGTGAGTAAAGTTAATCGTAAATCTGTCGATTCGCGAACACAGTAGAAGATTCTGTTTAGTCTCATTTGCGTCCTTTCAACAGACCCGAGCTGTTCGATCGACGATAAAAATTCACGTGGAAAATGGCCAATTTCAATTTATGGTTTTGTTCTACCGTTCTACAAAGTTACAGGCTGTCGAAGTTAAGTAAAAAATAACTTTAAACAATCGCCAGGCAGCAATCGACCGACTTTGATACTCGAGCCACTTCCGTGATGGATTTGCCGGTGCAACGGCTTCGCTCTGTGATTTGCCGGCGCTAAATTTAAATCAGATCGACACCCAGGATTATTTACGTGCCAGTTCAACCTACATCGACGACAAAACTCTCGCACCCATTG
Organism: Bombus vosnesenskii; assembly: GCF_011952255.1. Classification (NCBI taxonomy): domain Eukaryota; kingdom Metazoa; phylum Arthropoda; class Insecta; order Hymenoptera; family Apidae; genus Bombus; species Bombus vosnesenskii. Next base: position 4,026,622 of record NW_022882923.1, read on the forward strand.
CATTCGATTCGTTCTCTTTGCCGATTTCACCTATTCTAGTTACATTTGTAAGTACAGAGTTTCGTAAAAATATAGGACAGAAAACATTAGACTATCGCCAAAAGTTTCGAATCATCACGTGTTTTATAAAGCCTAAGGAATTTTAAGAAAAATTCAGCTAAAAATTCTGTGTGCTTAAGAAAATTGTTTAGTCAAAAATCGATCGAGCTAAAGAAAATTACTGCTGATTTTTGTAATGTCTTCTAATTTAAAATTAACAGTGCAAAGTGAATTATGTTAGAAGGTATTGAATAACGATACTAGTTCTTAAATCGTTACGTGTGTTTATTTCCTCCGATATAATAATAAGATTTTATAATATTATGAAATATTTGAAGTGAAAATATTATTTCGTAAGAGAAGAGACTATTTGTATTTATGAACAGAGAAAAATGTATATTACACATATGATAATCTAATGTCGGCGCAATGTTTATGATAATTGAATTGACAATATTTGACAGTAGAACACATGAAATAAAAATTGCGATCGCTATACTTTTGATAACTAAAAATCACATTCATCGTTTATAAATTATATCGGAAGAAAAATTTTAAACTTCTTCTTCTCGAATATCTATAATACTCGCTAAAGATGTGTCGTAAATCTGATTCTTTTTGACCCTTGCAATGGAACAAGACATTTATGATGGGGCGTGATAAATATCAAGGAAAGAAGAACGTTTTAAAGGCGAAACTATAAAGCCTGAAGAGTGTACGAACGATCCAAAACAAGACGAATATCGTCCAAGCCTTTGATGTTATCTTTGTCGTTATCCTTTGCACGTGATCTTTCAATGTCCATACACATTTCTTAAAATCTACACCACAGTCGCATGCAAGAAAGATCTATTTTTAAACGAGTAGATGCTATAAAAATCTAAAATATCTCAAGCTGCTCGCAGAACTAGCTATAATGTGTCTAAAATGTCAAACTGCTTACTCAGAAGAATTCGAAACTATAAAAAAAAAAAAAACATAAAAGGCTACAGAATGTTGATAACAGAGAATTATTCCAAATAAAATTGGTATCTCATGAAGGAAGAAATTTCGAAGCTGTTGAACACTGCAAAACAGTTTACATTGAACATGTTTATCGATTACCAATCATCAATGTACTTGTACATATTCTTCATCAACTATTACAATAATTTCTCACTTAAATACTATTTTTTCCTATTTCTCTCTTTCTTTCTTTTTTTTTATTTCTCCATCGATATCCTACAATGTTATTCAGAATTGTCGTGAAAACCTTATCAAATATATAATATCCCTGTAACATGTAACATTATAACAACTAATAATATCGTTGATTCGCTCAACTCTCAATTCTCACCACGTCTTCCCTCAGTTTCGTATCTTAACATGTTCCTCGATATAAATTCGACACAGCGGTAAAAAGTCGATATAATGGAGAGATAAATAAGAAATTTTGCATTCTTCGCGAAGAATAAAAAAAAAATGTCAAAAGGTTGCAGAGAAATTGTTCTATAAATGACCGAACAAGATTATAATCTTTCACCGGAAAAGTTTGTCAAGCTGACACGAGAAACTAGTGAGGGTTAATCAGTCGATGGAAAGACCAAAGAACGAACGATAGGCAGGAAGATTTCGCGATAGAGGTTCCGCCAGTTCTTTTTTTACCCACGAAACGTGTGACATTCGTACGAGTAGGGAAGTACGGGGTATTCTCATCGTCCAAGGTCGTCCAGAATCTGAAAATACGCCCGTGAATCGATCGGACGCGTCGAAATAGCGGCCACTGTTCGTCGTATGTATTTTTATAAACGGCAGTTGGGGGTGGCGTGGAGAAGAAATGCTCTTAGAACGGCTCTTCTCGCAGGGTAAAGATCAAAGACCCGAATCTTCCACGAGAATTTCTTTCTGTCACGTCGAGGAGGCTGTACACGTTGCTTTACAAGCAAACACCAGCTGCCGCCTCTACCTTCTCCAATGAGTGTCACTGTGAATTAGTTCGTACGTCGTTCGAGGGTAAAGTTTGGCATTTGCTTTGGCACCGAAGGAAGAACGACGAACTAAGGGGAAGATTCTACTCTGAGGAACAAAAAGAATCTACATTTTCTTCTTATCGGTTGTCAGTTTTCTCGTCGTTTCGTTTCAAATTTCAATGCGACGTTTCCCAGGAATATCCTCAGGATCAATATCAACGGAAGCTGTAACAACCAAAACACCGATATTTCAACTACTTCAGAAAGCAAACTCTTCCCTAAGTGCAAAATGAAATCTCCGTATCGAAATAAAAAATCTGAACGACGATGCTCCACTTCCTTGTTTCCCTAATCGCTCATCAGAATCTCCTGTTGCTGTTCGAGCGCTAAGAACCTGGTGCGAACTAAAGCATCCCTCGTGCGAGGAAGTTTCATTGACGGAAGCTGATATTTCGACCCAAATTCGACGCCCAGCTCGCGAAAATCCCGCGGATCAGCGAGTTGCACGGCGAGCCAATAATAATATTGACGCTGGCGGGCGATGAAAAAATAAAGCGAGCCAGCTGCTGGTGGATTGTTGAACGTACGGGGCCACGTTTTCGAGCGTGTTCGCGTTAAAAATACGAGCGCTGTTATCCGGAAATCTGGAGAGAGAGGGAGAGAGTTACGATTTTTACCCAAGCAACTTTCGTTGATCCGCGCTTGGAGAACGATTCCAGGGGTTCAGACTGTTTTACCTTGGCGGAGATTCCTTTTCGTCTCTTAACTCTTCCATTTTCTTCCCCGATGAGAATCATCCGAGAAGATTAAAGGCATACGCCGGACGCGAGCAGACTTCGCGATTCCGAAACGCGATTCCACGGTTATAATTTTTTTATTTCATGCTACCCAGGATGCAGTGGGCTCCTTCTACCTTCGACCCGTCTCGTATTTCCACTCGACGAACCAGAGGAATACCGTTGCACAGTTTATTTGCTCGGATGCTTCGTGCTCTTGTTCTTCGACCCTACTCACTCACTGATGCACTCCTTGAATATTGAAATTGACGGTTTGCGAGCTGATGCGATGACTTCGTTTGCGCGGCTATGGTTATTGAGCTATGCAAACTTTTAACAAACTCTGTTTCCTTGTTTCAAACATTTCTTTTCTGTTCTCTTCTTTTGCGCGTTCGGTTATTTACTTAGTTATGGTGTTCCGGATAATAGAAGTAGATTTTTATGTTGTACCCACTTCCGCTTAAAATTTTCTACAAGTTTAGAGCAAAAGAAACAATGACTTTTCTTAAGCGAATAAATTATTTTATTTATAATTACGATATGTATCTTTATTTTTCAAACAAATGTACGGTGAGTTTTATTCGTCAGAAAGGCACAAAGGGTGCGCCAAATTTTTGTGCGGGGGTGTGTACTATCGGATTTTACATGTAATATATATTATCTTGGAGTTGTTTCAAAAGAGGAAACGATCCTTGTCGGTAAGCTTCCATGGGATAACTCACGTGCAATCGTCTTTGACGATATTTGGAAGCAAAAGAGGAATATTTACAATGTTATATATCAGAGTTTTGAAACTTCCAAAATTGTTTTGGTTTACGAGGATATCGTTAACGGATCTCTTGGAACCTTAACAAAACGTTTGACAATGTGTTAATAATTCTTATTTAAGTTTCGTGAAGTTTAGGGAACAATACTTGCCAAAGGCGAGATTTGAATGGCGAGATTTATAGTCGAAGCAGAGTGGAAGTTCGTACATCGTACGATAAATTTCATATTCTAGGTGGAATTCGCAGTTAATTTTCTTTATATTCAATTTCGAACGCTAGTTTTGTGTAAATTATTTCGAATCAGCTATGCATGACTGCACGCTGGCGCTGAAGATATCTGCAATCCTAATGCATTCGTTGAAAACCGTTATGTATTTATGCAAATGTATCGCATCGTCGATAAAAGTTTCTAAATTTTATAATTATAAAGTTCCATAGAAACTCTACTTTTGCAAAAATTGTTCATAAAAGTAAAAGGAATTTAGAACTATAATTTATCAAATTTATCGTAGTATAGTGCAACGTTAATATTCTACTTTCTATCGAAGCGAAACAAATTAATCGAACTGTTGATAAAAAGTTAGTTCGCTTCTGAAGCTTATCGTTGGAGCCTACGCTTATTCAACGATAAATTTGTGGTTTGGCACAGTGTTCTGTAATGAATCGGCATAGATTCATCAAAGTCATCTATTTCTTCTATGATAAATCTTGCTAAATGCATTTCTGCATCTCTGCTATAAGAATCTTTTAAATTAACCGATACAATAAAAGAATATTGAAATCTGAAACCTTTCGCCTGAATAAAATTTTTATATTTGGGACTTCAAAATATTCGAACATAAAAATTCTCCAAAACGAGATTCATCTGTCCAAAAATTACGTCATATATCTTGTCATTCGTTCAAAATTCCGTTTAAATTTTTTCTGAGATGCGGAACGTGTTAAATGGGATTTTAATCGCGTCGACTGGAAGAAAAGCGAAACGCTCGCAATGTCGAGCGCCAAAGAATATGTGCCAGGTATCGTTACATGCCAACGAGCGGAAACTTTGTACCGATATCGAATTAACGAGTTTCTAGCAATCTATCTCTACCAACAATTTGTCATGGTAAAAGGATCCGTCTTCTTCCTGGCTCATGCTCGATACTGTTCGAACGAACAGCGAAACTTCCTGCTGCGTTTCGTGGCGAAAAAATCACGCAACCATACTTACATATGTAAGCTCGGTTGCGTAATACACGTCGCTTCTTTCTCTTCATTTCTCTCGCGTTATTTCTGCCCGAATTCTGTGCCAGATGTCGTGTACTTTGACGCGGAAAATCGCGCATGTGCTGTTTTTTCGACGAGGAACCGAGATGCGGATTCGTTTGACGGGTACTCGGATAGACGTTGAGATTTTGCCTGATGATTTTTGCGAGATTCTATTTTAGATTCTACTAAGACGCAGGATTTGGTATGGCGTTGCGCGAATCGTAGACTTGGACGAAACCGTACGATGACTTTAAACGTGTTGCGATCATCGAATTTGTATATTTCAATCTCGTTGCTGTCTCGACGATGGAGAAGGTCTTTTACATTTTAGAAAAATGCTTAATATAAAATCGAAAGGAAATATCGAAAGGAGAACTAGATATGAAATTATTGAAATATTCGCAGTTCAAATTCTAAGGAGAAGCATCTACAATTTGCGTGTGTACATTTGCTCAGAAAATTGCCCAAGTCTAATCTGTGATATAAACAGTCTAAAGCAGACAAATAAACGGTGCAGCAATAATTCTCGCGTTTAAAAGCGAACCGTAACAGCATAGAAGATTACGTATTTCAGGTAACGGCAAATAAAAGAATTATAACCGCAATATCGTTTTCTCAATCGTAAACTTTATTTTTCCGGAATTGCTACTCTCCCTCTCGTAAGATTTATAATGCGAATGAAAATTAATTCTCTGCCTGTGTGTTAAAGGCTTATCTTATTATTATTTTTGTTTCATTTTTTTTTTCGATAAAATACGAAATTCGACTATTGGAAAAATATCTAAATAATTTTGCCAGAATCTTTCAAGTAATTTTACAACGATTCTGCTTGCTACAAAGGATGAATTTTTAATATCTGTAGATTTCTTTTGTAAAAAATACTATGATGGCTAAACATAAATATGTTTGCATCAGTTTTGAAGCATCGTATTAGCACTTATTAAATTAAATAACTTCTGCCCATATGAAATTTGAACGATGGATGAACATCTTTCACGTTGAATAATTTCGTTTTATATACAACAGTCTGGAAGAAACGATTCGCATCTTTTGAAGAGGCTTTCGTCTTAAAATATTGTACGCAGCTGACGGAGCTTACAGTCGCAAGGCTGATCGCAATGAACATTTAAGTTCCAAGCACGTGCATCTCGCTGAAAGTTTGTAGGCCATCGCCAAAATACCTCAGAACCGGTGACAAATGAGAAGCAACATCCGTCGTTGTCAATGCAGAAAATTTGCTAACAAGTGCACGTCACCGCTGGAAAAATCGGTGCATACTACACGGAAACTTCCATCTTTCATCATCAAACAAAAGCTTCCGATTTATCTTTTTCTTTCAAACATAACGATGTTTACTTGTCAGCTGCAATGTATTACATCGTAATACGTAATGAATTATATTTTATGACACTTTTGCAAATATGATTTCGTGTATCTTTGTTATAAGCTACAATTTATTACGAGCTATATCGTAAGCTGAAGGAGAACAATTTGAAAATAGATTTTCCAATATAGTGTATGAATGTAACTTTTAGCTTTGGACATTGCCTTGGTTCTTCGGAATATGTATATAACAAATAAACGAAGAACGAATGAACAATAAGAATAAATGAAGTTTCTCATATCTTTGTAAGTATGTTGCGTTTGGTTGATGGCAGATATTATTTCAAAGTTCAGAATATTTAAATACCAACGATAAGAATAAACGAGGTACCTTGTGTCTTTTACGGTGGCCTTTATTGAAATATTAATTTACATTATAATTAAGTAGATACTTAAACGGTAGAGTGGAAAAGAGCCAAGTAAGTTGTATGCGTTTTAGTACTTCAAGCATTATATTTCACTAAACCGTTTACGACCATTGCCCAACTATCTCTTTACTGGAAATGTAATAACACAAAAGCACGGATACTATTTTGTTTCTGGGGCGTTTCTAGAATTATTCATGCTTCTTAGGAGTTCAACTGCTTCAATGTATAGAAAATATCTCAGTAAAATTTTAATTTCTAATTTCTCTTTTGTAGAAAATATCGCAGTAAAATTTTAATTTCTAATTTCTCTTTTGCTGAAAATTTTACTCGATGCTTCCAACTAAACTAGATAAATCCAACAATATGAAAAATATTCATGCACTGGTACAAAATATTCTTCAATTTATGGAAGGTGTTCTTGCCATTGCAATGCATCGATCATGAAACGAACGGATATTTTCATATTTATATTTGAAATAAACTTTACAGGCGAATATTACATTAGATAATATTATTTTTATACGTACGTAAGTATGTAGGAAATTGTATCGAATTATTTATACTATTCGTGAAATATCTAAAATACTTTACCACTTTACACGTATACCGTAAAATAGCATTAGATGCATAACCCAATTGCGTTTTACTTCCTTCATTTACATTTTAAATAACGCGTTATAAATCATGAATTATGCACGGTAGTCTCTTGCTATGTTAAAAGAACATTGTGGCTAATAATATAAACTACTGCTAGGACTTACATAAATGCAAGACCGGAACATGTGTGTAGTCTCCATATCAATCGACACGCTATTTCTTATCCAAAATTTTACGAAAACTCGACGAAAATGGCGATGTTTGGCGAATTGCCCATCCACAGGCGTCCAAAGACTACGCCTCTTAAACTTTACGTTTAAAGGTTGCCTTAAATCACAATTTATTATTTATTAACGAGTTATTATTGAGAACACGTGAATTACATTTGGAGCACAAAGAAACAATATCATGTATCGTTTCCTATTACTTTCTACTGAACCCATTAAGGACACAAACATTTTATTAATACGACAATTTACATTATTGCATAACATAATATTTCATTAATAATATTTTCAAAAGCGATTTAAATTATCGAATTCTATTTTTCGTTATTGTGACTACAAGAAGGGACTCCAAGGATTTGCAAAATATTGTTTTCCTCGTCATTCATTCCTTCATTCGTATCTTTACAAACTTTCTTCAATATTTCAGAAATATTGTTTATTCGTAACATCGTGTCATTCGCTTGTTATGGAACCTCGTAGATATACAGGGTGGTTGGTAACTGGTGGTACAAGTGGAAAGAGGGTGATTCTACGCGAAAAAAGAAGTCGAAAATATAGAATAACAATTTTTCGTTTGAGTCTTTGTTTTCGAGAAAATCGACTTTGAATTTTCGCACGGTACGCGTGCACTTTATCGCGTCTCGTTATAACGGATCTCACTGTAGATCGTTGTCTCGATTGACGTTATTTTTTAAAATTTTTAAATTTTTAAATTTTTATTCTATATTTTCGACTTCTTTTTTCGCGTATAATCACCCCCTTTCCGCTTGTGCCACCAGTTAACAACCCTACAACCCTATATAAACAGTTTCTAAAAGGCCCGTATCTTTGGTTTTAACAAACCTCCTTCCCAAGTACCTACGTAAATATATTAAAATACTCTGCTCCAACCATCGACTAGCGTCGAAATAAAAAAATCAACAGAGACAGTTTCGACATATTTTTCCCACGTGATCCTCATAATAATCTTCTAAATCTTACATTATAAATTTTCCCTTGTTTTATTACATAGCCTAAGAATTAATAGTAATTCTAAATGCAGCCACAACTTCTATAAACCGTTCCAGTCCCACGACGCTACTTCAAAGCCTGTTCTTCATTAACGGTCGCACGAAATAGCCCGAACTATTCACTGGTAGCTCGTAATAGCAGCGGAACGTTGGCCACCGCAAATAATATCTGCGCACGGATTCGGTAGGCCGCGAGATTCCACCGCGGAAGGTGAATGTTAGCTCGCGTTGGCCGCCATTTATCTCATTCAGCCACGCATGCCTGCCAGTTTCCATTACGTAGAGGGGTTCTATCGTCTTTGGTGGAACGATTCACGTCTTCATTTTTCACACAATTCGATTGCGAAGGCAACGAACACGAGACGAGGAAGAAAATACGAATTCCACGACTATAAATCCTTTCGGCTAAACGAGTTCCTTTCTATTGGCCTGTTCGAAAGCTCGTAGCGAAATGGAAGAACAATTTGAAATCCTAACCCCAACCTAACCTCAACCTAACCTCAATCTATCCATGTAGGAGCTGTTAATTGTATTAAATAATCTAGGCACCACTTCTTTCATGCTAATTTTTTGCCATTTACAGAATATTTCAGAAAACTCAGTGCAAGCTTCGGTAGCTTGTTTCAAAAAAGACAAAAATCCTAACAAACGGTGGATGCAAGTATCGATTAGCTTTCGAGGTATAAGAACACCAAATGGTGGATAAATAATTTTTCGTCTTTCTCGAGCGATTTTTCCAATGATCCAAATTACTTGGTTTCTTGTGATTAACACAAATTTTCGCAAGACTAAAATATATGTATATTTGGCACATGAGACAGACAAAATCGAAGATCCACTTTCGCCTATGTTCTTCATAGATATAAATATAGGGCTTAGCGTCGTCTTATCGAAAAGAACGACAACAACAAACAATGCTCTTGTCTTTTAGTTAAGTCCAAGAGAAAGATAAGTCCAGTAGAAACCACGAAATCTTGAAAATCGGTAATTTCATCATAAGCATCGTTTGTTGGACTACGGTGACATCTGCAGATTTCTAAGAACGCGTTTTATCTGCGTCTCGAAGACTCGTCCGCGTGTCTCGTCCGCATGTTCGTTTATCATCCTCGCGAACGATTCATCGTTCCCGCTCGACGATGCATCATAAAACGGCTTAATTATCACCGTGACTATGGATCTCGTGGAACGCTCTTTTCCGACCGTGGTTTAAATGGCACAGAGCCGGAGCCGCTTTTATGGCCACGAAAGACTTGCCAGATGCACAAGTTCGGGACATCCGGGCCTTGTCCTACCGCTTTCCCCGGGATTCGCTAAGATAACATCAGATGCGATGTACTGTGACTGTGATTGATTGCTGGCTTGTGTCTCGCGATGCGACTGGGATGAGCATTTCTTTGTGAGATACTCTGGTAGTGTAGTTAGGGTCCGCAACCACGTAATTAGCATGCCAACCGTGTGCTCGAGCTTGTGACATGAAAGCACACGCGACGTCGTTTCTTCTGGTGCGATAAAGCACCTCAAAGGGATTCTTCGATCTCTTTATCCTTTAATCCGTGTTATTGTGCGTTTGCTTTGGACTATCACGGAAGATTGATTCTTCAGCTGAACACGTAAAGCTGTTGCTCCTGAGCAGATGGATCAAATTTACTCTCAAAATTCGACAAAGTCGATTGGATGGTTCGTTTCGTATTGCGACGTCAGAGATGAAATTCTTGGATCGTCGCGAGACGAACGAAAGCGAAAGCATTTGTACAAAACGGTTTTCATTAATCAAGAACGAAAGTTTGAGGTCTTGCAAGCAATCGGATACGTTCTGGTTGTATAGACGAGGATGTTCAATTTGATGAATCTATGGATCATCAATTCCAAAGAGATGTCTAGGTTTGCTAAAGGATTCCAGAAGGTATTATTTCTATAAAGGCTATTGTATTTCTATAAAAAGTTACGAATTGATCATCCTGATAGTGAATAATGTCTCATTACGATGCGATTTTAGAATCAATGATTTCAAGTTACCATCGGTTAGTTCTAAATATATCGTAAATATAGGTAACTTGAAACCTGTTTGAATATTTAACTGCGGGATATCGTTTTCTTTTCATGGTTTAGTGGTAGTGAGATCAAATATCAGCGCAACGACCTGTGGTGCAAGGTTATTCGAGGCCATTCAAGGTATCCGTCATGCTCTAAAAGTTGCCGCTGCGTCTGACCACAAGTGGAATCGTTCTACTGTCGCGACCTGAATTTATGATCGCAAGGTAACGATCCAGAAATTTTGTTATTTTTCAAATTCTTAATTGAGCACAGTTAAGCGATTGCTATTTTTAAATATAGAAAAAAGGAATTCTCGTTGAATTATGTTATCTGGAATGCATTCCGATATCCTGATTTACGTACAATCAAATACGTGAAACTATATGAGGCAGTTTCAGCAGCAGGTTCTTAAGTTACTTTTGGGATAATCATTGTATTTTAAATTTTCAGATATATATTTCGACAAAAAATTGAAATACGACATTACAGAAAATTAATTAGAATTTGCAAGTCCAAAATCCCTAAGAATAGCATAGTAGTAAAATGTCGAATGATATCTCGATTGTTTCTCGTTGTTTTCTTATCAATTTTAATATATTCTTGCTGTGTTCAATGCAAATTAATTCTACTATCTACGAAGCACATACGTTTAAATTTTATGCAAAGAAGAAAAATACGATTTTACTTGAAATATTTTACGAAAAATTCTTAATATTTTAATTAATAATCAGTTGTAATATTATTTCAATAATCGTATAAATTTCTGGCATATCTCGAAATACGTCTATTCGATATTTAAAGTCAAGTTTCCATTCATGATCCTTAAGAGAAAATTTATATTACATCACTCTCGTCTCTTAATGACAAGATTGGATTCACAGTATTACATTACCCATTGTTTCCTATCTCCACATTTACTTTTAGACCATTAAGAGGAAAATTCATATTACATCACGCTCGATAATAGTATTTTACTCAGTATATCGTATTATCCATTGTTTCCTTTTTTCTATTTACTTCCTAGTTTCATCGTTCGTTCTAAATATGAACAATTTATTCCAATAAACAGAAAGTTTGATTCTAAGCTTTTCTAAGCTTAAAAAGGAATATTCTCCAGTTCTAAAAAAGAATCGCTTAAATACTTTTAACGCCTGAATAACTCTCGTTCGTAGATAAGCCTATTAAAATATTTCGCATACAAAAATATACTTTATAAGTTTAATGAAAATATCCTATAATCGTAACATGTCGTTCCAATCCAAGATAAGAAACAATATTACAAAAAACGAATAATAAATATAAACGATATTCATCGTTTAATCAGTTAGATGACAACCTGTTCTAGATGCCAAAACTGTGTAGCATTCTTTCAATAATATAATTTATTAATCACTAATATAAATAAATAATATATAATCAATTATATACAATTATATATTTATCAGAATAAAAGTTAACATTACAATTTCGTCACAAATATCGCACTATTGGTTTAGTCTATTAGTATCAAGTTACTAATTGTATCTAAGTAGCAAACACTGCAACAAAATTTACATTCATTCCCACTAAACAGATCATTCATTTCAACTCCATAACAATCTTTCTCATAATCAACATTCAAGGAAACATTCTTCGTTCTTACAGAGGATTAAGAAAGAGCCGAAAGATCTCGTGATTTGCTGGAATTGCGGAAGGTAATGGAGGGTCCCGATTCACTGTTTACGATCTCGAAACGAACACGCGCAAACGTAACGGATAATTCATTAAACGGCCTCTGCTATTTCCATCGGCGGAGCCTTCGTGAGAGCAGGCAGATCGCGTCGACGTTGCTCCTATTTAAAATAAGCAGCTTTACGGTGCATTCGCGGCTCTCGTACGCCGCAGGCCTTCACTCTTGTGTCACTCTTCTATTTCCAGAGGCCTCGGCTACGCGTCTTTCGCCGTCGCGATGGGTCCACTTGAAATAATCGTTTACGTCTGACAGCGTTACCCTCCTGCAATAAGCCAACTCATTCCCTTTCTGAAAACGATCGTCCCTACAAACGAAAACTGTCATCGGTGCAAGAAATTCCTTCCCTTGCTTCGAGTTCATTTCTCCAGAAACGTTGCCACCGTACAGCCTTCATTATATTTTAGATATTTGCCTGACGCTGTGTAAAGCGTAATTTAATTTCGCATTTATTACCAATGAACAGATTGAATTTTTATGGAAATTCATACCTTCGAGAAGATGATTAAAAAGGTAGAGCCTCGGTAAAGAGATGTTTTTATCTGACAAGTATTACAGAAAGCACTGTAATTTACATATTTTATATATCTTGTCATGTTATGCGCGTTTCGTGCAATTTATCACTGTCAAATTTTCTATAGATGCATAAAAACTCGCGGGCTATTAATGAATTGCGTATTATCGGTTACTTTCTAGGACCATTTTATCATTTTGCCAATCTTTGAATTTCTGTTTCAGAAAATTGGTAAGATTTTTGAATTTCAAATATTTGATTATTATACTATAACTCTGTGATTAGAAAGTCAAGGTACGACATTAGGGAATCACCTGATGATCTTTCGTATATTCAAAAAGTATTCTAGTAAAAGAATTCTATTTATATTCGTTTCTATTTATCTTTCTCTAACCCAATCCACCCCTTGACTTATGAGTCATCTTACACGTGTATGTGCATACGGTAGGGTTCATAACGTTTCCTACTGTAACACTTGAATGAACGAAGAACATCGATATACTATACGGAACATGTGTTCATCATTCCTCGAGTTTGTGAACCAAAATTAAACTTCATCACGAGTGTGACTCGTCACACGTGAATCACAATCTACGCCAAGAGTGTGGTATCATAAAACAAAGCTAAGAGGTGTCTCATATAATTCATTATTACATCATGTACAACATACGAGCATACATCTTATACTATAAACAACGTTAACAGAATATTTATAAAAAATTGTTATTACGTATAACAATTCCAAACTTCCTCGCGAGCATAACAACGAATAATTAAAAAATCCTTCGCAATTCAACAATCCAATAACGTTATGAGCTAATTCATATCATTTTACAATAATATTTAAGAACATTTCTTTAAGTAAAAACGATAGAGGGATCATTAGTTATTCGATCATCGTGAGAAATATCGAATTTACCGAAAAAAGTGCAGCAACCTGATAGAGAAAAATGCAAATACGAAATGCAATGAACTTAATATCGTACAGGAAATATGTATACCGTGTGCAATGATAAATATATCAACGTCAAGATTTCTTCCAAAAATTGTACGTTGCGTCATATGATTAAGGATAAGGCTAGAATGGCACTTTGCCGTGAATACAACGTACAACTTTAATTTTGCGCAAGAAATTGCGATTTAAACTGAATAATTCTATATAACATAGCAATCTACGCTTGATCTTTGGCGATGCACTTAGAATTCTATAATTTATTGCATTGTAACATAAGCGATAACATAGCCACAATAATAGATAGAAAGAGAATGCAGGATATTTTGAATTTTATGAAGACAACGAAATAAATAGTAATGAATACTGATACAGATAAAAGAAATTGATCTCTTCGAACATTCAAAATATTCCCTACACTTCAAAATGTTCCAAAATGATACAGCACGGATAAACCATAACAAAGGTATTGAAAATCGAATACAAAGGATAAAAGGGATCAGTTTTGCGTACTGAATGTAACAAATTTTAAATGTCAGGATGTTAGAATATTGCAATGTCTGTTCTAAATTACAACACGTAAGCTATACAAGTGAAATTGGAAAATTTCGTGCGATGGTTGTAACTAATCCTAAATAACAGAACAGACATGTGTAAATGTATATGGCAAACAGAAAAGGATTAATCATCTCATCGATACAGCCATAGTAAACATCTGTAACTCATAGAAAATCATCCAGGAAAAACACCGAATGTATACAGAAGTTGAAACCGAAATAGGAAGGACGTGTAACATCGACACACTTCTTATCGATTCTACAATGTTTTCCATCATGTTGCAAAATTAATAGGTTTAATTCGAAACATGTGTAACAAACGCGAGGAATATCCACAATTTTCACCGCTGAATGGGCTTTGGTTCGTTTAGGAAGTTTTCGATGTCCTCTAAAACGAGAACGTTCATTGAAACACGTGTTTTGAGAACATTAGAACAGAGAGAACGAAGTGAAAGATATAAAAAGCGTGTAATAGAGCGTATGTATATCGTTGTGAATCATCAAGGTTGGTCGACTAAGAACGTTGCTCTAGCAGTTATTTTCCAAAAGTATTATTCATCAGACGTTTTCTCTCTTTCTTTCTCAAAACTTAAATTTGTAAAAACGGGAGATTTATTTGTCCAGCGACTAAAAATGAAAAGTAAGGACGCGTATATCTTTCTTTAAACATAGTTGAACGTAGTCGGTAGATGCTACGATAGAAGATTGTCGATTTGTTAAGTCTGAGTGAAACAGTATTTCGTGGTATTACAAACTAAATTGTTATTAAAAGGTATTCATATGTTTCTTACGTTTCATACATGATTCATTTATGTATATTATTTTATTACGTGTATATCTTTGTCTGGAAAGTAAAACCTCGTCTGAAAATTGAACTCGTCCTGCTCGTAAATTTTCGACGATCGAATTATCGTTTAGAAACTAGAAACAGTATCAATCGATATCCCAAAATTGTTCACAGTTATGTACTAGTACAAACGTACTGTCATAAAAGGCGCGAAAATTGAATTTTTGAAAGATTTTGCAGCATTTTGCTAAATTTCCTTCAAGAAATTATCATCCGCGATATTGTATAATA
The DNA here is from genome assembly GCF_011952255.1 of Bombus vosnesenskii. Taxonomy (NCBI): domain Eukaryota; kingdom Metazoa; phylum Arthropoda; class Insecta; order Hymenoptera; family Apidae; genus Bombus; species Bombus vosnesenskii. The sequence continues at coordinate 4,041,853 of NW_022882923.1, forward strand.
TTAACAACAAATATTTTCAAACAACGCTAATATAAATTATGACCTGTCCTCCGATGACTAACATTTTCACGTCGACGACTGTGACATTCTAAAAATCATATGCCCGCATGCCTAACCAACAATGGCATCGTTCCACTGCTCCGAATTCCGATCTATCATTATCATTAAATTACTGTGCACACCATCCAACAACATTAATAATATTTATTTATGATGTCGTTTAAAATTGACCTCGAAATTGGCAACGATAATACAAACATGCTTGGAAGGCACATAGAAAGCATATGATGTACGTACACTGTCGAACAATGTCTTAAATGTATCATAAATAGTAATTCTTGCAAAATCCTTGACAAACATGATTCCTTATTTACACATTTATTTTTCATGTAATTATGTCATTGTTTTATGCGCATTATGCAAAATACAAAATAAACCCCTCGAAATGAAATTTCTATTTAAGCTGCTGATTTCTCTTTCATACAAAATGTACAACAAAAGATATAATTTATTGTTACACGCAACTCTTAATCAAAAAATATATCAAAAAATTGAATTAAGACATTCTATACAGCATTGTAATGAAATCAAAATCTATATTAATACCGAGGTGTTTGAATTTTTTATACATCAACCAGATGCATTAGGAAAAGATTTTCATTTCTTTTCTGTAATTACAAAACAAGATATGGATCGATCATTCTAATTAATCGCACATTAAATTTGTTGATATCTACTCTTACGAACAACGTCGATTTCTTTTCTAATTTCATTGCTTTCTTCAAATATAAACTACGCGTGACGAAATCTTGAAATAACGTGATTGAATCTGCCAATAGACGTATGAACATCGTTTAATAAACAAATCATCACGCGAGCAAAATCCAAACCCAATCATCGTGCGAATAATAACAATTCATATTAGATTTTGCCTGTTCACCGTGTATTAAGTAATGGTAATTTTCCTATACCAAATATTTCGAGCTTGTTTCAGTTCAAATTAGAATTTAAAAAATATAAAATTATATAAACAAACATATATCTATCTTAGCTGCTACTTTTCGCGTTTAACATGTTTATAAAATGCTATCCAAGCTTCTATTCCTGTGGGATATATGTTCTCGAATATACAATGATGTGTAAAAGTGTCTGATCAGATAAATATTTCGCTTCGCATATGTATATTCCAAAATTGATATCTGAAAGAATTTCTAGAATGACAACTAAAATAAACTAACACATTGGAAAAATAGTTAAAATTAATAAATAATACCAACGTTAAAGTTCTTACTAACATTACAAGACACGTTGATACAAAAATTCTTTAACGTACATATGAAGTGAACATTTACCTGATTCATAACTTTTGCGCGCCACTGTATATTACGAGCAACGGATATTAGCAAGAAAATGTGTTTCTCGAAATATTAAGAGATTTCACACGAAATTCGTTAGAATTTTTTATGTCTTTCAGTCTTCGTGGAAATGGACTATAAGCGGTGGAAAATATGTAAAAAAGCAGACGGCCAACAGAGACGAGATTACTCATCGTGTTCACGATTTTCACGGGTGTTTATCACGATTTTAGTCGGGGAGGCAGATCGGCCTTGGGTCCTGGCAACGCTCCTATGTACGCAGGAGCCTCGCAGAGAACACTGCTTCCAAAAGCTCGGTTAAGTTACGCAAATAATTGTGCGAATTGTTCGGTCACGGTTGTATTGTTATAATTATAACGACTTTATTTTCTAGACAGTCGTGCGCAGTATATATAGCGATGCTGCAACTACAAACAAATAAATAGAGCAGAGGAAATGTATAAATCCATCGCTTCGATGAGATACTTTTCGATGCAGAATGAGATATTGTTAATTAAAACTCCTCGGAACGGCGCAAATAAATTTGGTTTTTTCATAAACGAACGCACGATCGAATAGAGGGAACGATATTAAACACACACTTGTACAAGACGCTCCGTATTTTATACTTTCCACCGTTTTTTCGGTAAAATTTCAAAATGATTTATTTCTTGATTGTTCAAACTAGAATCTTCTCTGAATGTCTATACTTCATTTTCGTGATATTGAATTTAATAACTATATTTAATAATGTTCTTGGTACATCGAGGTTGTTTCTACAGATTGACTTGGAACAAAATGCACACATGATTTATGTCTATTTCAGGTATTGCAGAAAATGAAATATTATAATAAAATCGCAAGGAATTGTAGAAAATGAATATAGTGGTAAAAAAAAGGTAAGCTTGATACAATTATACTAAAGCTTCAAAGCTTCAGGAAACAAGAAACTTGGAATTATTGTAACTAAGAGAATGGAAAAGTAACATCTTTTACCTGAAAATAGCAACTTTTTCTTCAAGAATATAAAGAAATAACAACAATATAGATTCCATCATAGTGTATATTATTAAAAAGCACCTATAACATATAACTAATGCTTAATATTTATTCTACATTGATTCACAGAAAATCCTTTGACAGTCCAACTTTCCTTCAGGTTCATACAATGTACATATTTTAATATTTCAAGAGTACCTCAGACAATAGAAAAAATATTAATTGAAAAAAAGTTAATCTTAGCTACATCTTCGTAGGAAGATTCTTAAAGCAAATTTCTCTCATACAACACACTCCTCTAAAAATTTCTCTCGATCGTCTGGTTTTCACGTAAACGCAATGTTATGCTTGGCCTACTGGTCAGACAGTCATCCGTCAACAACGACAATCGCGTATTTTACGAGAAGATGAAGCGTGCACCACTCGAGACTCGATGTTTCTTCCTCGTGGAAAATGTTCGAGGTCGAGACAGAAACCGGAAGCTAATCTGTGCTTGCCCGTATCGTGACCAACAGGCAGAAGCAAACGCTATTTTCATGCTACGTTTTAGGCAATCCGACTGCAATATGTTTCGAGTTCAATTTGTTGGATCATATCAGGAGGCAGAATTATGTAACGATAAACGTTGTCCACTCGTACAATTTTCCGACAAAACTGTCAGAACGAAATGATGTGTCGTACGAAAATCGTGCAATATTATTTGAAATTTTCCGAGAATCAGATTAGCTGTGTTTGATCGCGGATGCTTCTAATTTTAGGCTGCACTCACGCGGCATAACATCGATTTGGATTTTGTGCATGCCTTGCAGGTTCCGAGGATATCGCTTATAGCCAATCCACACGCGATAATTTAATCCACAGGGAAACATATATTTCCATGCTTCACAGGCAATCTAGATTTGTTTTATCAAACTCCAAAAAGAAAAAAGAAACTCCTTATGAAGAATTATATACTAGCTTCTACACGAAGTTCTTTCATTAAATTCACTAAATTTACTATTTCTCGAAGTTCCCAGGCTTGTAGTATTTTAATTAGTCATTTCAGAATTTCTTATAAAATTTATGTGATTGTATCACATCGTAGAATCTAGTAACTGGCGTTAGAAGTACCATTTTTTGTAACGAAAGCGAAGAAGCTTCTAAACTTATAATTTTATTCGCGCATAATTAATGTTTATCCTAACGATATTTAAAATAGGTCTCCTATCTCCAAAACAATCGTCTCCAGAAACCATCACAAGACCTAGTTTCAGCTGTTGCGAAACTGCAGAAAACTGCGTTCACAATTTCTACCTACATAACAGCCTGCATCGTCTAGTTAACCAGAAACACGCATGCAACGGTAAACAGCTGGCTTACCAGCATCCAAACTTACTCTGCGTTTTAAATAAATTCACAGCTAACCCACTCTACGATCCAAAACTATCATCTATCGAATACGAACCGTGCATCAATGGAAAATAGAATTAACGCATAATTTTATCGTGCAATCTTTATCTCTAGCTATAATTCTTATCACTATCCTTTTTGTCATCACTATTTTGACCCAAAATAATCTTACCTCTCGCCTACTGGTAGTAGTGGTGGTAGTTTTACGAGTGCTTGACCTGGTCATGGAGCTGATGGTATCATGGGGTGAGTCCCAGTCCTGGAAGACTTGCGTGGTTGCCATGGCGACTGTTTGCGATCCTCTTCGCGTTTCACAACTTAAACTACACTGAGATCGCGTTGGTCAACGATCGTGCGGAGAAGAAAGATTGTAACCCTCTCACTGAATCACGATACGCACTCGAACGGTTTTGCTTCTCGAACGAATATCTCTCAGCGATTGACTCTCTCGTAGATATCGATAGCGTGATCGAGGAACACCTCTAAAATATCTGAGACTTTTGTAGCCTCTGTTCCAAGTACTCCAACTTGATACTTTCTTCAAAGCTAATTTCTATTCTTATTTTCAGTCACTTTCACGTTCATCTTTTTATCCAAAGACTCGTTATATTTATTAGAAATATTTTATTCAGTTATTAAACTCTACATCTAACATAGAACTCTAATTTTATAGTAATTTAATTTTATCACATAGAAGAAATATTTGTACGAGTGCAAGTGAAAATAATAGGAAATATTAGAAACAGAAAGGAAATTCTAATATTGAGATATTAGGAGCGTAAAGGACGAAGACGAGAAGGTTCCTCGATCAGCAGGATCGACGATCGATCGGTACTCGGGGCACGGATCGATACCTACGTGGACGCCCCATCGGACGAGCCTGATTGCTGCGAAGGCGCGACGAAGTTGTTCACGAAAGTAGCTTCTTCGTGCAGGATGAATGCGCGATTCGAGGTGGATCACGCGCGACTGAGCTTCAGAAGCACGCCTCCGCTTTACCGCGAGAGAGTCAACCGCGCCGCGCCCCATCCTCAGTCTAATTCCAGAAATACGGAGAAACACGTATAATTAGGACGACGATGGCCACCACGACGTCTCGTGACGACGGTACACGACGAAGAGCTACGCGACTACCCCTCAGACGCTGCTACTCTCGAGGATGGATTCGAGGATGGAACGTACAATGTCAAGGGATTATCGAACGGAACTCATTGTCTAGATTTTGTTCGATCGATTCTGTGATTTGATAAAAAGCGTATTGTGGTTTTAAATATAAAATAAAAATAATAAATATACAAAATTGTGGTTTTCTTTAAATTCCAAACTCCACCTTAAACCTGTGAAATAAATATCTCTAATAAATCGAGTCGAAATAATCAGGTCCGATTTTCGTCGATAATTTCATTTTCGCTGGACCTGTCGCGAAAAAAATTCCTACCGTACAATTCTATCCCCTTTGAAAATGACTAAAAAAGAGTCATCCATACCACGCAAATTACACAAACGCACGACGCTTCGAAAGCACAGCGGCCATCAGCCGCGCCTCTCTATCGTTTCAAACGTGACCAATTACTGCATTTTTCTTTTACTTACAATCAAACCCTGGCGCGCAAATCAATTTCCACGCTCGTATACAATCCGTATAGGCGGCACTGTCCCGCGATGAATTTCGATCGGAATTTATCACTGAAAACGGCCGATGGTTCTCATCGAGCGCGACACGTCGAGTTTTCAACGCCGGTCGAGTTTAAGGGAGACAAAGGGCGTTGATTGCGAGCTTCGCTCGCGGACAAAGGCTCGCGCCGTCCGGGGCTGAAAAACGAAACAAACAGAGAAGCAAGGTGGGGCGGTGACGCAGATCGAAACGCGTAAAGAATAATGGAGAACGCGGATCTCTATTTCGGCCACGCGGATCCGGCCGAATAAATCAAATATCGACGTTACGCGTTCGTAAATCGGATTCCTGTGTGGAACTGGCTCGTTGACAGCAGCGGCAACGTGAATGAACTCATAAGACATCGACGTCGTTTACGATCGCAACGCGCCGTCACCGAATTTATGGCCATTATATGCGTTCGTTCTCTGAAAGGCAGCCTTTTGTCGGCGAGGGACCGAGTGAAATTGTTGGACGAGCGCCTTCACAAGGAAAATAGTGTAGTTTATTGAAATCGTTTCCCTTTTCTATCTTTTTTTTTTTTTTTTTTTGTGATACGTAAACGAAGAATAAAGGAAGGAGCAATTTTTGTTTGTCTTTTTTAATTGATTGCTTATAGGTGTATCAACGACTAGAATGGATTGAAAGCATCGGCTGATTTCTATAGTCTTTGGAGAAGACTAGTTTGTTTAAATGTTTTGTACGATGGTTTGAATGATGAAAATGGCATCGTTTGTTGAAATCTGAATTCTCGGTGATTGGTAAAATTTTTCTTTCAATTGACTATTCATAACGACATCAGCCGTTATAATGGACTCCTATTTTTTTGAGCGACTCAGTTGGCATTTTACAATTCTTGAGGAAGAGAACTATTGGTTTGATATAAACGTTTTAACAGTTGTAATTTTTTATTTGAATTTTTCCGAGTCATGTTTTATGGGAGATGAATAACATGTTGCAGTAGGGTAGTTCGCAGCAATTTAGGCTACTATAGCAAATAACTTGGAAATAGCTTACTTGCGAATCTCTTATTTAATCTGTTTCAAACGTACTTTATACATTAATTTATGCACTATTTTTATTGTTCTTTATTTCGATCCTTCCAACGATAAATATTCATAGCTTGGCATCGTAATAATTATAGATCAACGGAACGAATATAAAAATAAAAATACAAGTACTACCGATTTGTATATGAACGTCTTAAATAAACAGGTACAACATTCTTCCATCCGCAACGAAATATTACGATTTCCGCACAAAAATATTATCACTTAACCTCAGTTATTTTTGGTCGCATCTAAAAAAAGCGTATTATAATAAAAATCCCACTAGAATTGTCGTCACGTAAAGAAAAAATAAAACAGAGAATTGATGGAAATAGATGCGATGATATCTCGTGTTTTAATATCATGTAATTGTACGTATGAAAATTTTATAATTGCATTACTAAATGTTAACGGTGTTTTAATTAAAATACGTTCCACAATAATTAGTAGTAACGGTGATAAAATGGTTAATTATTAAAACGTTGTTTCGTCCATGTGGTATTACCTGCATATTCATGAAACAGTTTTCTTCTAATTGAATTTTTTATTCCCTGCCGTAATTCACTGACTACGTCATTATTACTTTCTGAGCGAAATTCTAGTTATATCGTTTATTGATTACAACTAGTAACCCGTTTGCGCATCGAAAACTCCAAAAGTATTAGATTATTTTCCTGCTCAAAAACGTAGAAGAATAATGGGAAAGAATATATCTCGTTTTGTTCAGCGTCTAACAAATCAATTACTAATAAGGTATTGATGCATCGATGTCATCACGATAGGAAACTTTCTCATCACGAGCCAAACTCGTTTAACTCTCCTCACAAAAGTCACTTATTTTGTCTTCCAATCTTATAGTGAATTATCTTCGCAATAGATATGGAATCGAGTAGATTGTAGATATATCCCACTCTGACTTTATGAAAAAGAAAAATATAGAAGATGAACAATATTTGTTCCATAGATAAACTGGATCCTTTGTGTCTGACCTTTGTCTTTTATCGCACTAGGTTTGCAAAATGTCAACCTGTCGATATCTCTAATACATTAAACGTCCATTATTCGAGTGAATTACTTGCAACTTTTTCCAATAAAAATAAGAATCCGGAGAATAGAAATTCAAGCATGAAATTTCACTTACTGTTAGCATCTATTTAGATTCGCGAGTGCGTATGGAAATTAACCAATTTCTATTTTACAGGGTATACTCTCGAGCTTTGATCGAGAAGCCGACTGAAATTATTCTGATTATCAAGTCAAAAAGGTATGAACGTAAATGATAGGAAAGTGGAATATAGAAATTTTTGAAATGAAATTCAAGAAATAGATAGAAAGACGGATAAATGACGAAAAACTTCGCGGCATCGACTCATGAAATGTTCTTTCTGTGTATTAGATATATCTTAGTTCCTCTACGACTCTATGATGCCAACAACGTACGTCAATTTTCTTCGTTCCTTTTTGTCTGGACTTTGCCACGGAAAATTCTGTTTCGTGTCTCATCTATTTTCTGACTCGACACGTCTCTGACCTCTCTCGCTTCGCTGAATCCTCCCTTCGTACGTTTCCATTTTCTTACTTTTCAAGCTTTCTTTCTGCGTTAGTCGAGTTACCCTTTCTTCGGGTTTAATGGCTGAGATTTTTATTTTCACCTTCTCAGAGGCTTATACCATCTCTCTTTTGAGCCACGCATACAACGACACGCCTTTATCCATCTGCTCGGTGGTTTTGTAAATTCGCGTCTTTTATCGTCTTAAACTCCAGATTTCTGTCTTTTGTACTTTATAACGGCGAATCTTATCTCGGTTTCATTTCAAACGAATAATATGCGTTTGGATTCAACTGTGTTTTAGATTTCTTCGCGATTTCTTGCAAAACGAAGACGTTTGAAGTTTCAATAAAAAGAAGAAACGTAAGTATACTATATAGACAAAAATAAATGTTCGAAAGTTATTTCGAACTTTATGAACGTCACGTGCGAATAAATCTCCGATCTCTCGCCGCACACACCCTTTCTTTTCTTTTTCTCTTTTCTAAAGATTTCTAGTTTAAAAAAATTCAACGCTGATATATTGAAAGCACAAGACACAATAAGCGAGGATTACGATATTTTAATTCATGTAAAATAGTGTTGTCTACGACGTTCATGGAGTTGCATAATTTTGCGAATAACACGAATCTCGACGAAGATAAAAATATTGATTTAGCACGTAATAAAGTAGATTTCCCAAATCGTTTTCGCTTTCTGCAATATGAATCTACTAAACATAAATCAATGTATATAAAAATCTCGTCTAAATCAAAATAAAGTAGATTTTTATTATAAACCGATAAAATAGATTTATAGAATCGTTTTCTCCGGTTTCCTTCCACGAAAACGTCTATTTTTGGTAGCAAGTTAAAAATAATCCGTACAATTTCCTTTGATCGTTCACCAAGATAAACACTAGATGAGAATCTATAAATTCTTATGCAGCTTATATCGTTTACCTTTACCCGTTAACTAATACTCGAAGAACCATTAATTAATCTATTCAAAAGCCACAGTAATCAATTGGAACATTGAAAAACAGAGAGAAGCGATTTCCTTACGAAAATATTATTGCTTTGAATACGCCTAATTTACTATGCATTATTATTATGCCACCTGTCTACGATAAACAAACTCGTTCGATCAGAATATTTATTTTTCAAGAATGTTAATCGCGAACCTAGATAATTTTCAAGATGAGAAATTTCCGAAAAGCAAAGTTTGGCTTCTGAAAAGCACGATTATCATGAGGATAGATTCTAACAGTGGAACATAGTAGCGTTGACTTCAAAGATTCCTTACGGGCAATTTGCACGAATTGTACGGAGACTTAAGCTTGTGACTCGTCTTGATATTTACAACGAATTTGCATTGCAGAAGGCGATATTTTTCATCCGTAACCTGATTTGAAAGTCGTTGCGACGACGCCACCACGATATTCCGGAAACGATGGTCTGGAAGAAAACCAGCGAAATTACGAGACGAAGCTAGCCAAGTGCAAATCCTCTTCGTAAATCGTGTGAAGCTTCTTTGGCAATTGCCACAGAAAATAGTTGTACGTAAATATCTCTATATTCGATCTAGCAGTTCGAAAGGAATAAGGACAGCTGGGTGAGCAGATGAGAGGAGTGGGATTCTTCTCAAACGATGACTCAATTTTTGTCAATTAAATTTATAATGGATTTGCACGTATTTAGTAGCAATAAGATATTGGGCCGAGATATCGTTTTTTTTTTTCGAATGAATCTGATTATACTCGAATTTCTTATATTAGATTTTAACACGTGAAAGCTCTGATTTCATTGTATTAATTTCCTAAATCTTGCTCTCGTCAATAAATATTTTTATCTTTGTAGATGTATTAATATCATAGTTCAATTTTTGTTAATTCCAGATGAGTTCAATGTTTTAGCATTCCCGTATGTAAACTAGAATTTAGTAAAGTACGAATCGTTAAAATCGAAATGAAGTAAAAATCGAATAAATTAAAACGTATCTTAAAGATGCAAATCTATACAATGGCCTTTCATCGAGAAGGCAAAATAATTATTTCCAGCTATTCGACACTGCAAAACGTAAAGAATAAAATAAAACACACTTCAATTTTTGTTTACTGTTTCAGTAAGATTCAAGAAATTCCCTCGCAATATGGAATATATGTTACTCAACAGACCCCATAATGATGTTCTCCATAGATCCAGAGAGTTCATCTTTCTAATTCAAGCAGAAGAAAAGCAAACAGCCAATTTAACAAAGCACAGTGGACTCTGCTTCAACAAAGTCAAGGAACCGAGGGTTCTGGTCCTGACATCAAGTTAATATGTTCAAGATTCGAACATTCGAGAGACAAGTGCCAGGAGAATGAATTTTTTAATGTATTTACGAGGCCAATGGACGATCAACGTTAAACCACGAAGCAACTATTCAGCTGCAAAATGGATTATTTATAAACATAAAACCGGTTCGTCGAGATTCGTCCAGATGGCAACACCAGTTGAAAGCTTACGCGGGAACTTGAAAGCTCGAGAGTTTTTCCGATGAGGCCGCCAGATGGAGACGAGCTACGTCGCGGATGTAAAGCGTCGCTTTTGAAATTTAGCGTGGAGCTAACTAATCATATCACGCAATTTTGTATCATATAAAATATACTAACTTACGGAAAATTTTGAACTTTTATTACTTCTACTAGAATTTTCTTTCATTTTTCTTTAATTATTTAATTCAGATCTAAAGAAGTAAATTTAAAAATTGCGTTGGTGTGTCTAATGGAAAATACAGTGCAACATATGCTCGTCCCGTAATACAATTTCCAAATTCACTGCTATAAATCATAAAAATTACGATTGGCTGGCTGTTTACAGCTACTTGCGAAGAACAGCGAGACATAAAAATAGAATGAATGGTATACGAACGAAGAAGTTCGATTTTTATATTTTTCATTATACTCGTTACAGTATGATGGATGTTTTTTAACGAAATACAATGAAAAATAATGAGTTTGAGTTAATAGAGTATAATCCATCAATATACCTATGCTCTAATAAGAATATAATGCTTAATGTTAGAGAATATTATAGTGGGAAATAAAACTACCAAAGCTACGAAATTTGCACAGCTATCAATACGTACATATTTGTGAAAAATATATTTTTTTACAAAAACAAGACAACAATCCTGTACACTCTATTCATTTTATATAAAATTAGGTCTAATATCCTAATGGAATATATCTCTCTACTGAAATTTGCTTTTATTTCATACATTATTCCACTGACGATCAAATGTGTTACACAATTGGCAATAGACAAGCTGTTTATAAATTTTGTTCGGAAATTAAAAAATGGAGAATGGTAAATTAGAAAAATCTAGTTGGCTGGTTTGAATATCTAAATCGTTTTAATATTAGGTGAGTTTCTATGCGAATCAATGTTTTAATTGTTTTACTAAAACGCGTATGAAGAAGTAGAAAAGCAATATGGGGCTATCGGTGACACTAGTTTTATGAAATTGCATTCTGCAGCTGACTAAGTCAGAAGAATGCGATTTTTTCGTTAGAATAATGATTGCGGAAATTTAGTTGCCGAATATGTTGTAATTCTGTTCTTCAATTAAACAAATTAATTTTCTATGTTTTTCTCTACCAGTGCAATATTTCGACAGAAGGCAAGCGAACAGAATTCGGCAATAGTAGCAAAAAACTAAACAATTTTGCATACAATACTTTGACATTACTGTAATAAAAGTTAATTAGAAAATTATTTAATGAAGAAACTTGACTTATATCACGAAGAATTAATCATACAGAATTTGATCAAGATTAAGTTATTAATTACATGAATATTTGATATTTAAAGTTTCAATACATACGAACAAAATCTTGTTTCACATCAAATTACGTTGAACTCATCTACTTTGCTTTGCATTAACAACTGTGTTTTCAATTTAAATTAAACTGAATTGTGAAATGGAATTATATTAAATTAGATTTTCTACTGGTGGATGGATTCCACTTAATATTAATGTAAAATAAAGGAAGTTCTGGCAAAAGAAATAACAAAAATTCTAATTCAGTTAGAATTAGGATTTCAGTCAAATCGTGATAACATATTTCATGAAAGAATTACCTGATCTTGGTCGAATTATATTTAATATAAAGTACTAATTAACTGAAGCGTTGTATTAATAAACTGAATTAATTCTCAATCTTCTTTTCTTTCTTTTTATCTTAGGCAAACCTGCAGTTCTTCCCTTTCAAAGGAGTAATCTCAATCCTCTGTTTATTTTTACAACACCAAAAATTCTAATTAACGCGTACCATGCATCAATTCGATGGCAACGAACAACGAAAACATTTATTTGTCGAAACAAGAGAACTCTTTGAACCGTAATACGTTAGAACTGTCAACTTTCGAGCGGACACTTTTTTCGCCGAGCAACGAAACGCTGAAAAATGAAAATGTTCGCGACACGTTGCAGAAAGCTTCCAAACGTACGAACATAATCACAGACAATACAGGGCACTGCTCTAAACGAGCTTCATTCATAAAATCTTTGCTACATATGTTAATGCCGTAATCAAGATAATAACAATTTATAATCATTCAGTCTGCAAAAGGATATCGCGAATATTTCGGCAAACGAATTTGTCGTTGGCGTACGTAACCTCATTAGTTAAACAAGGAAGATACATGCATGTCCTCGGTTGCAATTTCGTCGACGTCCATTCCGCGAGTAATTAATTCCGCTCTCTAATTAGCTTCGCATTCTCCGGATTATTCTGGATTCTCGTGTTCAAAACGGTGTAGAAACTCTTCATTGTACAATTGTTGGTTTGAAACGCTTCTGATGTTCCTGCGCCCGCAACCGATCTTTCCGTATTTTACACTTTAGCTTCGTATTATAAACGATCATTTTGCAACGATTATATGTTATATTAATAACGATTACAGTGTATCTATCTTAACGTGTGTTTCCTTATTTCCATTGGAATTTTATTTCTTATAATTCCGTCATTAGAATTATTATGGAACTACTGTATTAGATTAAAAGAAGTTGTACTTCGTTACAGAATTTTTATTCCAACTTATAATAGAATTATTCAGGATTATTATGGTATATTAGATTGTTTTTAGTCGGCCTTTACAGTCAATTTGTTGGCATTATATGTAATAATTTCGTACAATAAAGTGAAAGATATTTTTCCTTATTTTTAGTGAGACAAGTTACGATCTGTTTAAAAACTTAACAAAATATTTAATTTCCGTTGAAAATGACAACGTGAGTTCGTACTCGCCATCCATATGCAGATGCGTTAGTTATAAGAAATAGTAAATAGAGGATGATCCTAGTTACAATCGATAGATTAAATCGATAAAGATGCCTTTTTGTTTTTATCCCTAGTTTTTTGTAAGCGCATGCAATAAAGGTTTTTTTGGCTCACAACGGTGTGATAGATTTATCCATTAAATAAAATAATAACTATTGTGATCCTACCTCTGAGTATAGAAATAACAACAATTTTCATTTGGTTTAATATTATATAATTTTGTTTAGTACATAAACTACAAAGCATCGTAATTTATCTAGACGCAATAATACATAGAATAAAGTATTCAAATATCTCGTACATACTCTTGCAAGTATTGAACTAGCTTCTGCAATATCCAATAAAGATCTCCATCTTTTCTTTTAAAAGAAATATAAGCGAAAATTGAACTGATCGAGTAGAATATTCTGTTACAAACAGGTATAAGCTACTTGAGAGAAGAAATATTCGTAAATATGAATATTATGTGAAATGTAGAGAGAAATTTAATTACAATATATTACAAAATTATGTTACATTATGTTATACGTTTTCACACATTTTTTATACGTTGTATTATAAATTGTAATATCAGGGTAATTTCAATAAACAACTCGTTGCACTCGTTGCTTTCTCCTTTGACAGAAAATTAATTTAAATTTCCGACGAATATCAAATAAAGTACAGACATGTTAAAACGCCAATAATTTTAATAATTCCGCGATTGGAAAATGATCGAAAGTATTCAATGAGAGCTTTCACGAATCCCTTCCTAACTTCACAGGTCGTTGGTGAATAGAGGAAACTTTCCATCCACGCAGCTGTTTCGAGTAGGATATTTTTAAGCTGCGCTCCAAAATTTGCGCCAATGTTGTTGCCCCTTACGTCAGAGCCTTCACGGTCAATATGATTGTTTCTTGTTATATTAAATCAAAACGAAAAAATAAGTATTTCGAGACAGAGAGCCTCCTCTATCGACCTTCCATTCCCTCTGGTCTTTAATTCTATTAGCATAACAATAAATCACCGCGATTTAAAATCGAACAGTTCGATATTGCGAGAGATGGAAAGCTTCCAATTATCGTTTGTAAAAATTACGAAACTTCCTTAGTAGTTTCGAAAGATTGCAAATCACTCCATACATCATTGATCAATAGATCCGATATTTGTAATTTGTTACAGTAATTTTACTTACAAATTTATTTCAATTTGCCTTATGCAAATTTACTTAAAATTTTATCTTCATTTTGTTTGTTGAAATTTATCTTTAATTTTATTTTAATTTCAGTAACTCAATAGCTCATAAAGTACTTGCAAGATTTTTGCACAGTCGAAAATCATTTCATGCGTGAAAGATTAAATGATTTTTTAACGACTCTAGTATCTATCTATTTTTCACAAATCGAATAGATACAAAACACTCGCGATGTATTTGCACCAAGTGAAATCGCCGACAATTTAAACAAGCAATTATTGCTTGTTGAAAGGAATTCGCCGCGCGAATAATCAGAGTAATTTTAATATCAGGGGCAACGTTTGAATAAAACGAATGATGGAAAGTTTCCGAGCGACGTTCGAGAATTTTTGCGACGAAGATTTTGTTGAACTTCGGATTCATTTAAAAGTTTTGAAGAACACATAAAGTAGCACCATTGAAAGATGAAAAAGTCTCAGTTAAGGATGTGATGAGTTTACACAGAGTTACAAACTTGGCCCTTAACGATTGATCGACAAGTTGCCATTTCTAGTTTCTGATATTTAGATTCTTAAAGCGATTAAGTCTTTAGTCGCGTATATCATTTAAAAAAAAAAGAACTAGAATTAATACTTCTATCCAAATATGTAAAGTATCTCAAATATTGAAATTATCTGTCTAAGAACTCAAAAGATCAAACTTGACACTTAATAAAAATAGGACAAAAATTGCATAAAGTTCCAATTTATATACAAATTTCAGTTCATATTCACAACTTTCGTCGATAAAGAATAAATGAAATGAGGTTTCTAAATCTGCATGATGGCTGAAATATTGAAACTGTCCGACTAATCACGTAAAAAATCACTTTGCAGGTTTCAGAGATACTAAAAATATTCCACAATTTATGCACGCCGCAATTATTCACAAGAGATACGTAAAATGAAGATTTCTATCTGCAGGATGTTGAAACTATCCGATAGCCCGAATTTTCAACATTTTCAAAAAACACAGAGAAGTTCGTATACGCGATGCTTTATCACAAAAAGAAAGACAAACGAATAACAATGCGAGCAGATTGGCATCGTTGAGACACGTGCGTGTCATTACATAACGTAACAACGAGCTTTTTATCGGGAACGCGTTATTTCTGTCACGAGGCTATTTTGCGAGAACACTTTCAACGGAATTGAGGAAAGTGTAAGCCGCGTCTCGCTGCGCGGCCTTTGATTAAAAATACGGGCATTCAGGCAAAAGGTGGATATCTTTATTTTTATTCATCGATAGACCACCATAGGCCACGGAAGGCCACCTTATGGAGCACTGACACCAATGTTTACGACACGTGCACGTCTTTTATCATTTTCAAGATTTGATTAAAAACATGTTCACGTCCCAACAGAATATCGTAAACTTCAGATCAGATTTTTAATCCATTCGTTATGATATATTCGCGACTGAATGCATTATTGACATCTACAGTTTCATTTATTAATATTGGACCAATTAAGAACAATTAACAATAAACACGGAAACTCACTGCGAAATTATCAAAATGTTTAAGAATTATTGTCTCGTTTGAAATGTTAGACTATAAAGAAATTATACAGGGTGGTTGGTAATTGGTGGTACAAGCGGAAAGGGGGTGATTCTACGCGAAAAAAGAAGTCGAAAATATAGAATAAAAAATATTTTTTTTTTTAATTTTTCCGCTTGTACCACCAATTACCAACCACCCTGTATATTCGGTATTATAATACTAATTCTATTGAGAGAAATAATCTGATGACATCTATTAAAATCAGACACGAACTTTTACAATGACCTAACAATTTTGTAGAAAATATGTTATTATTATTTGAAAATATATTGTAATTATTACTGCACTTGTTATTATTCGATTCTATGCAATACTTCGCATATTAAATGATTTTATGACGCGGATTCAGAATCTGAACAGACTTCTTGGAATTTCTAGTTCACTTGAGGTTTTTTCAATGGAACTTACGCTAGAAAAATGCAAAGATCGACACGTTCCCAGTTAATATAATTCACCAAACTACTCTTGCGATTGTTCTATGTACAATACATGTACACTTACATATATTGAATCGCAACCCTACACGAATACAAAGTTCTGTTCCATTAATTAGTTGTTACTGTTGTTTATACTAATATTAATGGCATTTATTAATTCCAATAACTCGTATCTTCGCTAATAATATTAGTTCGGTTCGGTTGATTTTTCGGCGCAACCAAAATTTCCAAAAGTGCTTGCCACGGATGCATAGGATTCCAATTTTAAACAAAGACAATAACAAGTATAGTAACGTCGGGTCTCATTAATTACTTTTACATGGAAAAAGGGTTCGGTACGCACGCGAAAACTTCCAGCGTGAATCAAACTATGGGACGTTTGCACGTCTTCGTCGCAACAGGGGTAAGAAAGCCTTCAAAGAGAAACGTAAATCTTATCTGCGATATGTATGTATCCACTAAGCACGTCTGGGCGTTTTATGAGCGGACTCGAGTGACCGCAGCAAAGAAGATCCTTTGTTTGAAGAGGAAGCAATGAAAACATGGTCGAGATACCAGCCGAGAAAAATCGTGGAAAGTCGCATGATGTGTGAAATTATTAATACTGGAACTACTAAATCTGTCAAAATTATGTATTGTAGGTTTATTTCCATCACATCATATTAATCATAATGATCTATGCACGGTATATTCAGTATCAAACAGTTGAATAAATTTTCGTAAATCAATAAGAAATCATCTTCGTATATAAAGAAATTTCATTTTGAAATTTTTATTATTTTATTCTGAATCTCAGTTCATTATATTCATTATATTCTTCTTGTATAATCCTCAAACACAATCGTAAAGAAAATTTACTAGAGTTGTAGTTCGTTTCACTATCAATTATGATTAAGGAAACAGTGCAAGTTTTTAAGATTCTTTAATAAATAAACGACGCCGTAATTTTAGTATTATAATTTTAGTAGTTAACGTGAAAGTTGCATAGGATATCAAGGTGTTATAGAATGTTCCAGTATATATGGAAGATCCAGCTTAATGAATGGTTCCATTTCTCCAGTCGCGAGACTTGTGCCTTAAACTTTAAATGGACCGTTAACTCTTAGTTAATAACTAATTGAAATACGCAAGGCTTCGTCTAAAAGTTTGTCTACTCTAAATAATTAAAATCTATCAATATCCGCTTTAACTGAAACTAAACTTTCTACATCTTATTTATACGAATATCACGTTCTAGGGATGTGTAACTGTAATAAATTTGACGCAATTTTATACACGTCTATTTCAACACAAATGAACAGCGATCCAAACAATATCTACGTTCGCACATCGTTTCATCCCGAGATGAACGAATGAAATTTATTTTCGACTGGATGGACAAACCTCGGATCGAATATATGAATACGTAAGTACACAAATAGCTATGAGTTACAATCGAAGCCAGATCCGTCTGCAACAATGTGTCTCTTCATTATTTTCCTGCAATGTGTGCGTGTCCATGGTTAAAAATATGTACAGTAGCTCACGAAATTATTCGAAGATTTTTATGAATAAATTATGTGTATCATTCGAAAGATTTTGAAGTTTCATTAGTATCGTAACAAAGTACGACTATCGTGACTATGTTGGTACAGTTTGAAATGAATTTGATAATATACGTAGAAGCTACAAAATATTTAATGTAGGTATATGTTTATTATATGTTTAAAATGGGTATATTAATTTTTTCACTAAATATATGTTTGCAGTAGGTATCTTGTAGTTCGTGTATATAACTTCTATTTATGTTATTGAACATGACAATACTGAAATTTGTTGACTCTGGTAATTATTTTGAACAGTACATTTATAGCGAATGCATATCTTTCCGACACGAACAGTATGTTTTTTTATTCGCGAGATATAAGTTGAATTTTATTTCACGCGAGAACTACTGCATTTATATTCCAGAGAAATATATTTGTATAGGAAATACGCATCAACGTGAATAATTTATGGTTTTATTCGTTATAAATGTAGTTCTGGGAATTTTTATATTTCATGCCGAGTTTCATATTGGATTTCATACTGTAATTTCCAATGCAAATATTACATTTCCAATTTGTTTTTCTTTTCCTATTCGATGTGATTTAAGCCGAGTTATTCGCCAGCTTAACAACGCTGCAATATTTTTTTAGTATATTCGTATTAAAATAAGCCGAATCTCAATATTGAATTGAAATTCGTTTATCGGATCTCGTTACCGTGGATTTTGTAATGTAGTCGTCAATCGTTTAAAATTATAACCGAGATATATTTTACTAAAAATAAATTTTCCTTCGCCGTCTGTGACAATAAATTTAATAGTTATTATATAGAGGCTCTCTTCACAATATGTTTCATTCCGTTCTCTATCGATAAAGATATTATCAATATTACACACCTGTTTCAATAATTGCGAATAAATCGTAACAGCAACATAAAATATCGAAGAATTTTTCTTCGTCGATGTTTCATTTTATTATCTACTTATTATCAACAAAAATATTATACTATATAAAACTCCAATTTAATTTAAAGTTAGTATAATAATTATGAACAAACTGTAAGAACAAGATATCACACATTCTCCATTTTTCAAGTATATCTAACATTTTAATATTTCTTCACATTCGTCAACATATTAACGCATTACAAACAGCTTGATCAAACTTTAATTAGCTGTTGCAATCAAGAAACAAGGTTCTTCCATCCACTTGAGATTAGACAGAGGACAATGATACTTATACGACGAACATGATGGCAGTGGTCCGATGCGACCAGCTGACGACGATTCGTCACACGATATATTGGCGCCTAAACCCCATTAAAATTGACCAAGGATTTTCTGTCACGAGTACGGGATCGCTGGTACCACTTACTATCGTATTTCTGTCCCGATTTGAACCACGTATCGTAGAAGCTGGATCTAAGTTTAGGTGTACACGATCAGTTTACCAGGTTCATCGACGGATCGAATAAAACGAACGCCCCAGTGTGAACAATAAACTGAACATTTCTTTCCACGCTATAGTATTTAATAATTTACTTAATTAGAGTTGACGATCATCTTTTAAAGATTTTTGCTTAAAGTAAGAAATAATTTTTTCTCTTTTACAAATACAATTTTTTATTTATAATTCGTGTTTAATTTCTGCGCTTATTTATCTGTATTTGATGTTTAAATTAATATTAATTCTTATGCGTTCTTCTAGAAAATAACTTTTTATTATATTATTAAACTACCCCGGGAAATATTTAAAATTTCAAGCCGCTTAACCGTAACGAACAATAAAGACGGAAAAGAATAAAAAGCATGGTATTATAATTAAAATTAGAAAGCTTTCCGAAGAATGTTTCCGTGAACGTACCTTCATACATATTCCGATGAACTATATAAAAATAAATAAGAAACAAAGCATTGGTTCCCAATCAACATTTTCTTTAAGTACAGACAAATAGATGAATTAACCTATGTCAAATAAATTTGTCTTTTTATAGATGAATCATTAAACAAATAATAAAGAATGAAATTAATATACTAGAAATAAAACAGTATATCTTCAGAATCTACAACAAAGCCAGCATTCCTCATAATTCACTTTCTTGAAGTACGAATCGCTAAATAACAAAGAATCACAAAGGATAATTTTATCTGTTTGTATATATGTATATCTAAAGTAATACGGTCTCAAGAAGAAATGTACTGTATTTAATAAATTGTTTATAGCAAAACAACCAACTGGTCAGGCAAACCAGCTTCTATGAAGCTTCAAGAAGTCAATAAAAGACAATCGATAATATATTGACCAATTTCCTAACCAGGATATCTTACATTCATAACGAAGACAATATATTCTTGGAAATTATTGAATTATTTAAAAGGAAGCGGATAATTGGACAGAAAAGGGGGAAAGGGGGAGAAGAAAAGACAGTGAGAAAGTTCCGAGTGAAACAAATAACGCTGAGTGTCCGAGCTATATAATCTATAGTTCCACGAAACTGGCAGTGAACGAGCGTCCGTGCTCAAATTAGTTTCCATCCAATAAATACCTTCAAAAATACTACCTTCATAAATAATACTTTTTGAGATGGAGCGCAACATTCTGTTAATATTCTAAGCATTTGTATCTATCACAAGAAAATGATGAAATAAATATGGATCCACTCTAATGCAACGATACTATCCCGTAATCCTCGAACACGTAGTATATCGTACCTTGTTTTATTTTAAGAATGTCTAGTCGACTGTTAAATTAATAAGCTCACTGTTTTCTCGAAACAAATACTGCAAGGATAATCAAAACGTACAAGAGACTATTCCTTCTCTAAACACGTTTGATTAATTCTCGAAGCAAATTCCTTGTCTTTAGCTTTTCTATGAAATTTTCTCTGTTCACCGTCTCGATATGCATAGCTGCTTGACGTTCTCTCTGAAATTCTCTTGTTAGGTTCCCTTGCGAACTTTCTGCGACAACTTTTGCACTCATTATGCATTGTTTATTCCTACGTAGCTACAGAGAAACGAGTCACACGAACCTCTAAATTCTCCTCTAAATTTGATTCTAGAATTCTCATCATCAGTACGTCATTCTCACACTTCTGAGAACTCCCATACTTTTACGACCTTATGGTTATTGCTGTCTTATTCGAATTTGTCAACTTCGATGGGAAGTCCTTCCGCGATAGTAATTACTTGCCACAGATCTCTCCACTTCGGCTTATTTATCGATTTAATATAAATACGATAATATAGATAAATCTATTTTTCATACAAATATAATGCAACGAAAGGTGAAATTTCTAGCAATCGCACCTACAACATTTCTAAGAAAAATTACGAATTGATCATTTTAATCAGTCTGATAATTCTAATGCTAGTCTCCACTTTTCGATTTAACTACAGAATTCTCCATAAAATTCCACTAATATCCTACAAATTTACCCACGTGCAAACCTACTTTCTCAAACTCCTCTTTCGTACGAAACAGGCGTTATTCAAAACCTCTTCCTCTCTTCAATAATTCCACCAGTGACCACCTTCCAACCCCTAAGCCAGCCAATACGCGACACATTCCACTGTACTTAATCCGATCGATTTCGCTCGAGATGAGCCCAAACAAAACTCGTACAACACGAGAGCGATCAATTCGCAGGGCAACTGGTATTCGGTAGATTCATGGGCCGAAGGAAGGCGGGATCGAGAAAAGGATAAGCAGCAAGCAGCGAGGACGGACAACGAAGCGAATCTATTTCGAGAATCGGCCACGGATCGGCCTCGGTGCGTCGAGCATGACCGAGCACCCAACCACGAAGAGAGAAAGAGCAAAAGGGGCGCAAGACAGAGAGAGTGTTCGCTAATTGAGACGCCAGAGGCATCGACCAGAAACCAAAACGGAAGCAGCATAGCCTCTCTACCCTCGTCACTATCTGTCTGTCTCTTTCTTTCTTGCACGCCGACAGAAACTGCCCCTGGATCCCAACTTGCAACGATACCACGCGATCTTAGTTTTCGATCAACGAAGCGAGCCCAGAAATTTGTCCAACGTCGCGCGTTGCTTATTTCTGTCGGCTTCGTTAAGATTTTTCCCTCAAAGTTCGTTGTGTGCCGGTATCTAAGCGTCAGAGCTCGGTTTGAGAATTTTTGAGGCAAGTTTGAAGCCATTCGAGGCAAGTTTGAAGCCGTTTGAGGCGAGTTTGAAGCCGTTTGAGGCGAGTTTGGGGCGAGTTTGAAGCCGTTTGAGGCGAGTTTGAGGTCGTTTGAGGCAAATTTGGAGCCGTTTGAGGCGAGTTTGAGGCGAGTTTGAGGCGAGTTTGAGGCCGTTTGAGGCAAGTTTGGAGGCATTTGAAGTAGAAGATTTACTTTCTGTTGTGTTGTAGCAGACGATCGAAATTTAATTTCGTTATATCTTTTATTAAATTTGGCTCCTAATACACATATCATAATTATAGTGAATAGACTGGGGTTTTCTATGCATTTAGGGAAAGTTTAAAGATATAAATTATACTAAATTATACTATTTACATTACGGACACCTGTCTATAGATAGATTCTCTCTCTTTTATCTTGTTTCACATTCAACGAATGATAACTATCCTCACTTTGTATTTAATTGAACTTAAAGCCAGATATGTTTGTTTTATGATTTATAATTCCTTTTGAAGATTTAAAATGTTTTTCTATAACGATGGGCTGGATCTACTCCTAAATAAACCTGTCAATTTCAAAAACAGTTGACTTCCGAGTATTTGGTCTGCGTATGTTACGGGCAATGCATCAAATATTTAAAGAAGAATGCACTCTGCTCTTAAGTGAAAAACATTTTGTTTAATTAAATACCATAACTTTGTCCTTTACTTCTAACTTTCTCTCGTATCTTACCCTCCATTCAACAGCTTAAAGTCTAAATCATGGTCGAAATATCATCTAATTTCACACTAATATTTCCCGGCCTACCATTCCATTCAACAATATTGCGCTTCTACGTTTGATCTTGCTTCTTCCTCGGATATGCATGGTACATCTTTTGACGTGTTGGCGTTACTCGGCTTGCCAACTGGTGCATTTCATTCAAGATTGCATGACCTCTGAATAAAGGCCATCCTATTTACTCCATTTCCAACCTATTATTCACAACGATTGCCGTTTACCTCAATAATCGCGGACAACTGCCGTGGAGACGCTAAATAGCAGAGATTCGAGTCACTTTTGGCACACGAGCTTCAAAAGAGAAATTTTATTCAAATCTGTTATACGATATCTATTGTATCGAGGAAATGTCATTAATTTAGCTTTTTAGTAGACTTGTAAATGGTTGGATTTATGTTCATATTGTTCATATTATTATATGTGAATAATAAAATACGTAAGTACAATAAAAAAATTAGTAAAAGAAAATCTATTTGGAGGTATTCAAATGTTTTATTTATATACGTTTACTTATGATGATTATTGTAGAGATATGTGATGTATATAGTGTTCACGAATATATTTGAACACTTGCAATAATTTATTTTGATATCTCACATTACGTTTCGCCTTAAGAAATAGAAACATTTTCAGATTTATTCAGATTATTTAAGTAAAAATTTTTCGTTGCTAGCAAATAATATATTCTAGAGACTAGAAACTAAATAAACTTCTAGAATTAATTAAACATTGGATGACAAGTTTCTGACAAATTTTAATGAAAGACTAAAATAAATCGTTGATTTATCTAATAGTTCCTCATTATGTGTATTTAATCGTTTCCTAATTTAAAAGATAATTCATCGTGCTGTCACTATGCATTAAACAATAGAGGTACGTTTCAGACACGTCGTTTGCTGTAGATCGAGTATGCTGAGACGTTTCGGTCTAATTAATGAGCAAGCAAAAGGACAAAGACGGAGCCAGAAAATTGCAGATTCGCGGCCAACGTTAATATTTGAATTCGCCGTATAAACTAACATTTTATCTACGTTGTAAACGGATTCAATTCCGAAAGGAATATTCCCAGTCAATATTTTGAACGAACTCTATATTTATATCTTCGCTAGAATTACAGTTTAGCAACTAGTGTTTGAATGAGAAAGGAAACACGAAAGTTGGT
The DNA here is from genome assembly GCF_011952255.1 of Bombus vosnesenskii. Classification (NCBI taxonomy): domain Eukaryota; kingdom Metazoa; phylum Arthropoda; class Insecta; order Hymenoptera; family Apidae; genus Bombus; species Bombus vosnesenskii. The sequence goes on from NW_022882923.1 coordinate 4,065,977, forward strand.
CAATGTAAATCTTTTGATTCGTTGTCTGTTATTCTGGCTAATGTACAATAGTAACTTTTAAAAATCCGAATAAATATAATTAAATAAATGTCATGTAATGTAAAACTAGTACATTTAAATCCAGAGATATTAGTAAGTATTACACATAATATAATATGAAAATTATTATCTTATAGATCTCATAGTTGTAAACGATCTATATTTAGTAAAATTCATACAAAATTATTACTAGAGTTCTTACTATGCGTATATTTAGATATTTAAATGTTTACGAAGGAAGGAAGAATAAGAAAGGTGCACTTAAAAAGTTGCAACACGATCTGAGTATACAACTATAAAAGAATGTATTACATTTTTGGACTAAAGACGCACATTAGATACATCTTACTACAGGAAAACAATATTATATCATATTTGAAAAAGAAATGATTAAGAAAGAGATAGAAATATCAATATGAACACGTTAAACGTTGAAGAAAGTAAAGTCTGACTATGACTGTCCATTTCTACTAGCGCGTAATCTACTTCCTCACATCTCTCTCCATTAAATTCGCGAAAGAACAATACACTTTAACACGCTTCGTGTAATATTTACTTCAACGCCATTAATTTATTTATAAATATAATATACAAAGAAATCAAGCGTTATACAAAATATCATTCTTTCCCAAAATGATTTACTTGCATCTTTCGAAAGAAATTTCCAAATCATTCTCCTTCATTCTCCTAATACCTACCTAATCAATGTGACGATCATTGACCGTTTTACATAAAAATATAATCACTCATCCTATCAAACATATTCCTAAGAGTATTTTCAAATCTTTTCAGACATCAAGAACTCCGTTATTCACGGGGAACGTACAAAGAAAATTTCCTCAACGCAGCGTCCTGAGTATATACGGCCACTAAAAGCAATTCTTACTCATGCTCTCACGCGAAACTGCATCACTAACCTACCATTTTCATCGCTATAATCAATAACGCGACTTACTATGTGTTCCCAACAAATCTGGCGAACTGCGTCCGAGTAGAACGAATATTTCATCGCATGTTCGCATAAACGTCAGTACTCTATGCTGTCCGAAGGTATATACGAGTACGATATAACATTGTTTCGAAGGGGGTCGCTAAAAGAATCGAGCAAAAATATTTACGTGTACCGCATTTCGTATCGACGCAGCCATCGACGTTGTAATTCACATTGGGAATGACGTTGCCAAGGAAGCGGCCACGATACGATGGCTGGCTAGCATCTGCAACGAGAATTTCAATTTCGACTGCAACAGGTCTAAATAGCGGCGAGCGCCTACCGTGTCGTACTGTGAATATAAATAAGTCAGCCCGCAAGCAATGACGTGGAATTGCTGCTGAAACAGACGCAGCTATCGACGTCACGATGATCGCGCCATCGACAGCCTCTGTAAACGACCACTCGAAATATCCGACCGAATCGTCGCTGGCCCACGCTATCCTGGCATCGATAACGACCGTCGTTCGAGGAAATTTTAGAATTTTATTGAGGTATTGAAATTTCGCGGCTTGGGGTACAGTCGGATGACCTGTTAATTATTTTAGTTCGTGCGTTATAGATTTGGAGAGATGAAGATTTAGGCGATTGGAAGAATGGATTGTTCAATATGTAAACAGTTTGCACTTTATATTCGTCGCTCCAGTTTTTCACCGCTTCACTGTCTCCGCTAGTTTTCAAACTGAAAAAACTGAGATTAAAGCTTATGGGGTTTAACATTATCGCGTGGGATTTAACACTTAAAAGAACTGAATATTTACTGTTTTCTATATGGCATTCTCGTCATATTATCGTGAATTTGTATTTCTTACGATCGATTTTATGGTCAATGAGACGTATGTAGTTAATTATATACAGGGTGGTTGGTAACTGGTGGTACAAGCGGAAAGGGGGTGATTCTACGTGAAAAAAGAAATCGAAAATATAGAATAAAAATTTTTTTTTAATTTTTTTAAAAATCTACAGTGAGATCCGTTATAACGAGACGTGATAAAGTGCACGCGTACCGAGCGAAAATTCAAAGTCGATTTTCACAAAAACAAAGTCTCAAACGAAAAATTTTTATTCTATATTTTCGACTTCTTTTTTCGCCTAGAATCACCTCCTTTCCGCTTGTACCACCAGTTACCAACCACCCTGTATATTTATTAGTGGATTTAAAACAGTTGACAACTAATTATCTAAAGAATTGTAACTTCGATAAATAATGAAGAATCATTTCAGAGCATTTTTAATATTTGATTAAGACTTGATGGTACCTAGTCCAAGATGAAAACTTCAATTTCACTGACGAAAAGTAGTAAATTTTCACTGACGTTCTAAGTGACGAAGCAAATGAAAATTACGAGTTAGTCGAGAGTCATTCCTAAAAGCATATGCCTGACTAAACGCGGAGTGAACATCCTGAAATTATTCGTGATAGCATCACCAACGCTGTCACGACCTTGTGTAGCTTCTACCTACGATGATGTCATCGTGCGCGATTAATGTTTCCGCCAAAATCGTCGACCCAGACTTCGTCGGCCTCGCGAGCGGCCATCGATCTCGTAATTGCTACGATTTACAAGAATACTAAGCTCTCAGGATATCGATAAATTATAAACTGAAAGCTCGGACGATCGTTGTCGACGTTCATCAACAAGGGATTAATATGCGCTTGACGTTTTTATCTTTTTCAATGATGAACAGAAATATAAGATTGAAGGGCGATTTAAATACATATAACAATATGTATCATGCGTAGTTTGCAGCTTTTGCCAACTGGTTTCGTACGATATCATATTCTCTTAATATTCTTGCTATAAGAAATAATTTTGGCCATCGCTTCAGAGTTTGTTTTGTAAACATTGATATAGTCCAATATTAAAAATACGAAAAAAATTATTATAGAAATTATTTCAAAATTATGAATTTTATCAAAATCAATCTTTCCTGTTGTGAAAAGCTCTTTTCTTCCTTTTCTGTATCATAGCATTTAAAAATACATTTCCTGTACTTTGAAGTACTATACATATGGAACAATTTTCAAATTCTTATTCTCAAGTGATAATTACAAACTAAATTCAATCGAATTTGATATAAGAATTTGTCCTACTTGCATGCTTGTCGTTGTATATTATAAAAATGTTAACTCATAATTGTAAAAACCCTTACTCTTCTCTTATACATTTAAACCTACACAGATTCAAATCATCGACACACCATAAGTACACGAAAAGAAATCGTTCAACCGAGTCAACAGTTGCTCAGCAACAGTCAGATTGCTAATTGCCAAAAGACATTGCGAATGTTTAGAATTTTATCGAAGGTGTGAATTGCAAAGGCCACGATGTCGTCACCTTAGGCTCCTCGAAGCACAAGGTCGGCCGAGGCGAGATTTTTGTCAAGACTCCTCGCTCGTGCCAAGAATGTCGCGAACCACGAGGTACGTACTCGAATGCATGCATCGTCCTTTGTACGTACGTTTACGTCTTTACGTATGCACACGAGGAATGCTCATACTCGAAGAACAAGAAATGATCGAGCAGTCGTTGCGAACTTCGTGCTCGTCGAAATTGTAGCAATCTGAATTCTTTCGATCAAAATCGATTTAAAGATTTGTTGCTAGATTTTTTCGTGTGATCTTTCTGTCAGAAAGAAATGTTTATCGTTTCATCGTTCTTAAGTCAAAGTGTTAAATTTACTAAATTTCAGTGAGCTTTGTGTTTAGAAAACAATGCAGAAATTTAAATAGTATTCTTTTGTATATTTAGAACCTTTCGTTCAATTGTAAAAGTAAAATTGTTTAATGGTAAACGATGTAGATATCAAAAATAGAAAAAATTACGGTTTTAGTGCATAAAAATGTGAATTTCAATATTTAGTAATTAATATTAACTGCAACTTCCTAATGTACAACTGTAAAGTAGCTAGCAGTTTCGCAGGGGACATAATTAAAATAACGCTTAATAGTAAAAAGATTAACGTTTTCCGATACATGTTATGCAAATTTTTTATACGCAACTTTTTACGGCGAAACATCGTAAAAGAGTTCCTGTTAATTAATCAATACCTCCGGACAATGACAACCAATAGAATGGTATGTAAAACAATAACAGGATGAGAAAGAGAGCGTAAGTAGATATGGTTTGTTTCTGGTCAGACACGTGCGAAATTCAATCTACCTTTCTATCCTATTTATTACTTTAATTCATAAACTATTTGTACTATTTATCCTCAATTTTAGGAATTTCTTTAGAAGAAAATTTGTTTAAAAAGTTTATTTCCAAATAGATTTTTTCTATTGCTTTTTTATATTGCCAATCAACAAAGTCTTGATCTTTAAGATTTCTTTCTTTTTTTCAGAATGCTTTTTAATTTCTTGCATGTTTGCTATTTCCTTTAAAAGTTATTGATATACAAAAACCTTAAGCAGCAAAATTGTTTGTCTTTTTATAGAAGGTTTAAATCTTCCTTTTCCATAAGAAGAAATCTCATCTCACGATCTGTAACTTGAACCTTCAAGGCTTTCAGCTTCTTGCAGTTAATACTATTTAAGCTTCCGGGTGTAAGTCTCGTCTTTTTTTAAGGGGTTTCCAACATCTTACTTACACTAGCACCATCAGCAGCTTGCAAAGATGAAAGCACAGAACTTCCTGTTTCCCGCTCATTTAATTCAGTTTTTGTCGTATTACAGTCAACCGTCCATTAATTATAACTGCTAATTATTTAGCTTTTATTTCAATCGATAAACTAATTCATTTTCACTAACAATTAAATAGTTATTATTATCTCCATCCTTTTTGTGATAACTTATAATATTCTTCATGAAATGAAATAATAATAAATGAAACGTATATAATTGTAGGAACATATTGTCACATTTATGAAAATAATTTTGTTAAACATATGCACGAGTATGTGGTTTGCAATTTAATTAATTAGCCCTTAATTCGCTTTAATCTCAATTTGCCTTTATTACCCAATCTACTGTAATGTATTATTTAATTCGTTATTAATCCATTTTAATTCACATTTACCACTCTTCCTGCAATAAAATCAACTTCCAAATTAACTTGTGTATAATAAATTAATCCCACTTTGATATGAATATTCATTTATTTTCAATGAAGGAAAAAAACATCATCTGACAAAGATTCACTTTCAAATTAAATACTAGCAACAAGACTAACAGAGAAACGCATCTTGTCATTAGTATTACATATCGAATCACTGTAAAGTTACATCGTTATGACAACCTACTAAACGTTTCAGAGTAACTGCCTACCACCATAAATCTCGCAGCTCACTGTCACCCAAGCCACAAGTTAAGACCGTTGAATAATTAGTCACGCGTAGATTAGATTCATTTCCATAAATCCTATAGCCAACCAAAGAGACTAAATTATCCAACAATTTTCATCGAGCAAATTTTACTCTTTTCCCTGATTTTCTTATCTTCTCCTTTTATTATTTTATTTTTCCTTCGCTTGTACCCACCGTATTGATTCGATTCGTTTTATTTAATTACGAGTCGCAGAGAAAACAAATCTGAAAAATAAAAGGAAAATGTGAAGAGGGAAGGGAAAAAGGAGAAAGTTTGTAATCGCGTTAAACGATGAAAGGAATGTGCAACGAAAGTTTCGATGTAATTAAGCGAAGAATGAGAAGCAAACGATAAGAAATAGGACGGAAACGTCCACGCGTAAACTGGATGGCTCTTTCGCAGTTTGCGAAATTCATCGTGCAAATTACTCGTCGTGATTCTGACGTTCAATTAATCATAGTAATTTTCAGTTACTTGTCTGGCAACCGTTGAACCGTTGATTCTCTGGCGCGACGATGACCGATTTCTCTCTCTCCCTTCCTTTCGTTTCTACTCAAAATTACATGATTCCATTAGAATTTTTCCTGATAGTTGAATTCAACTCTACAATTCTATTTCGTACAGTTTCATTCTTGCCTCTATACGTATATGTACACCGGTCAACCTTGTTATTGTTGGGAAGTGAAATTGGTATCGGTTAATCAATATATCGAACAATTAAAAGTATTTTGTGTTCTGTATTTTGAAAATTATTTCATTGCGCTGGATTCTGAAATAACGATTATAAAATATTAATCGACTAGTTATCGTGTATTTTTCATTTCCTAAATAGCAATATAATTCATTAGTCGCAACATTAAGAAACCTAAGCAATCAAAGATATCAGGGAATTCTTTTAACTTACTTTGGATTTTTCAATTATCGGAGTTATAATTCGGAGTTTTAATTATTCATTGCTAGAAGAATTGTATACCTTAATCAGTACTAAACAAAGTTGACATATTTATTTTTAGTTTTAAATAATAATTAAAGTACATCAGCAAATAGGTCCCAGAATGTTTGTAATACTTGTTTATCGTTTAGAGTACTGAAAACTATTTTTATTTCATTAGCGTCTATTTTAAAGAGTGAATCTGGGATATCAAAACATCATCAACATTTCCAGTATGATCTTGCAAACATCTTTAGTCATCATTCGTACGTTAAACTTTTTGTTTAAACAATAGCTCTGTTCGATCGTTCGCACTAGATCGCGTCAACGAGAGTCGTAAATTCTCGTTACGATTAGATAATCAACGCCACGAATTGGTCGATCCCCTATTTCGTTTAGGATAATAGAGGTGGTTGACTGATTATAACACTGAAGTAATAGATTATAATATATACTTTATTCCAACAACTTTGTAGATATAAATAATTACGCGTCGTACGTACAGACGTATTCTCAGAGACGTGTAAATAGTAAGTTACAACTGATGACTGATCAATGAACGAAAACCAGTCAAGACATTGACTGATCAACGGATAAAAATTAATCAAGAGATGTTGACTGATCTAAGGATAACAAACCAGTGAAGTTTGGTGGCGATGCTGCCGCAGAGGAAAATTATTGCTGGGGGTTTGCTCACCACCGGTGGCTTGCAGGTGGATATGACCATTGAACATGGGAAAAATCTGACCTTCCGATTTTTATAACAATTAAGGGCCTTAACGGTAAAATAAAAATGCTTAGTTTTTATTAGAATTATTGCGGTCCGACTAATTATATTTGCACAGTTAGTGGCCGTCTTGATCGAGGGATGGATTCTGGTTTATGTAAAGAGTCACCGGATGTAACAAGCACAGTGTTAAATATTATTATAAAAGTATTGATGAAAACTTCATAGTATTAGAAACAATGAACATTCGTCAAGAAGAGAGAAAAAAATAGTCTGCACATCAGGGTTTCTCCGCAAGAAATTGTCTATTAACATCATTGAAACTTTCTGGTACTACGCTTCTTGTAATATTGTCAATTAAAATATTTATAATACAACCGGTATGAAATATCAAATACATAGAAAGAAACTTAAAATAGATCTTTAAGAGTGTTTCGAAAATTCCTTTCCTTAAAAACCTGCAAAATTGATCCGAGAATAATTCAAAACAACTGTGTTCCTCCTCTTACAATTGAAAATAAATGAAAATACTAAATACTAGTGTTACTACTATTATTATTTTCTAACAGGGAACTTAGAAAATTTTTCGAAGTATTTCTTAAAAATTCCTTTTGCTCGAAATCCGTAAAATTAGTCAATCTGAAATCTTCCTCTTGCTCTTAAAAATATAAAATTAAATCATTAGAAGACAAATTGCTTTCGAAACTACTCCCTTTTAGTCTCGTCCAGACGAAAAAGGAAAAAGTCTACTTTGCCGCTGTGCAAAACTACAAATACGTTACGGACATCTAACGACAACGAATAGAGTATTCCTATTTGCCAGCTACAAAATCCGGATATTTGCGCGTTGTAAAGCATACGGCCGCGGATATACTCCGCAGTTTCGTGTGATTACGCTTCAACGCTTCTAGCGTTGCCAGTAATCTAAATTTCCGTGTTCTCGTTCGCCCGTTCATCTCACTTTCCATCGTGAAAATTCGCGAAAATTTCGAATACGCGCGAACAAGTATATTGTAAATGTGTTGTTGCCATTGTGCACGAAATATGCGAAACGTTGATTCGAAAGACGAATGAAATGTAGGACAAAAGATTAGGAAAAATGAATATGATCCGCGAAGACCACACAGCTTAGCATCACCTCGTAAATGCAACGTGTTTTACCTTTAGACCGAATTAATAACCAACCTGACATCGTATTTACATCTAAACGTGGATATAACGCGCATCAACTAAATTGCCGGGTATTTTGTCCCGGGTAGCACGTGCTTGAATAAATTTCCTCGGGCAATCTGCTCCTCGCCGACCATAGGATTTGCCGCTATCAAGGAAATCACTTTGCAGGCTGGATCTCTCTAAAACTATGGATGCTTGAAATAGAAAATACAGAGACATTGAAACTAACGTTTATTTTATGATTCGAATCTGTTGGGTTAAGTATACTAACGTAGGCTGCCTTAAGTAAGTAATTAGGATACTTGTTACAGGAGAATAGTTTCGAAAATTATTTGGTTTCTTATAATTGTCTTTCGCATTCCTGAAAATAAGAGAAAGAATTATTCGTGTAGAATCGCAGGTTCATCGATCTTGTAATTTTTAGGGAAAAGCAATTTCCAATTAACTGCAAACATTAACTATGGAATTAAAAATATATATGAATAACTCTACTGGAATACATTGCGATAGATTCAATATCTTTTCTATAAAAATATGAATATAGCTAAAATTTTATTGGATCCGAATATATTAAAAACTACGTTCAACTGAAACCTGTTTCATCGCATCGACTAATCCAAAATTTAATCAACCTCCAAATATTTACGGCACGCTTTATAACCAACACTCATTGTTTAATTTCACCTCCACGTTCCTATCAATGAAACGAAAAACAGATCGTGAGCTATTAAATAATCTCTGAAAATTCGTCGAAAGCTTTCGTTTGCCGAACCGGCAGAACGGCGACAAATCAAAGCAACATCATTTTTTTTTTTTTCGATTCAAAATCTTTTGGTCTACCGCGAGATAGCATAAAATTCGTATAAAAAATAAAAATTAAACTTAAAACGCAATCCTGTTGGATGAAATATATTTTTTAACAGATGTTGAGGATCCACGAAACGAAAGCTGAACGAAACCTCGCCCAGACCTTGGTTCTATTTTAAAAGCAAGTCAGTGCGAACGTTCGATCTTTCGAATCCGTTCCCGGTCGCAAGAAGCGCATTAACGACGATTTATCGACTTATTCAATCGGCGGATCGACCTGCCACTTTTAAGTCGATTATCGACCGATACGAACGAGGAAAGAAAACGATCTTCCTCTTCGTTCCTGGTTGCTCCTTCGTGAAAGCAATCGCCGATTTCGACGATGCTCCTGTTTATTCGACTTAAGCAGTGTCATCTGTGCAACAAAAGAACGATTATCAGTTCTTATTCGCTCCCAGACGACGATTCAAGTAACAAATTGCAACACTCCTTCAGCTAGGTCTCACGTTTGTCCTCTGTAATTGTTTCCGCGCCTCAATCAACGTTTGAATCATTCGTTTGTAGAAATTAATGATCCGATGTTTGAGACATTTTATTTCTCTGTATGATACAAGGAACGTGTAAGATTCACTAAAAAACATAGTTTCTGTTCGTTATGATAGTGTTCTTGGAATAATTTATTTCAACTATTAAGAGACCTGAAAATATGTAAAATTGTAAAAAAACTGAGAACGATATTCTGAAGATAGCATAAAACACTTATCTCTAGCGATTTCAATTTCAATCACTCGATGAAACTATACCATTTCCTTTACGCTATAGAATTAAAAATCTATATTATGATCACAATCTATTATAATAAGAATTGTAAAACCCTATAACGAAAATATGTCCATCTTCCACAAAGTAGGAAAAGGAGCATCATCGTTTAAAATTATAAAATCACTTTAAAATGCTAACTTACAAGCGTCTGAAATTTAGAGCAATTGTACTATTCCCTTGATATTCCAAAAACTCTAATAGAACATTCGCAAGAGGAAAACAGTCCTCATTTACCGTTAGATTTCCAAGTATTATCAAACCCATGCGTCCATCCACTATTACGCAAACAACTGCAAATATCTCCTTGGTCCAAATTTAAACCGAACGCTAAACCGCCTCAAATTTTTCAGAAACAACACTATCATATGAAAACAAAGCTACCGCCAACACGCCATACGTCATCCGCTACGCAAACCGGAAACGGGTTACCCCTGTCGCGATCAGTATTGGAGCACAGCTAATGTTAATTCGTTCTCTGATTTCAGTGTTCTGTTTCGTTAGTTCTCTGATTTCAACGTTCACAGAAAGCGGATGGATCCCCCTTGCAACGATGAAATTTATGCGGGTGATAATTCAACGTCTACCCTCGCGACACGACAATGATAATAACGATGAGCGTGATTTAGTTGAATTATCTGCGGCTTCGAAGCAGCAGGCCTGAGCGTACACACGTGTGTTTCAGGGATTAATGCTTCAAGACGGCCAAAACTATGTCTATCTTCGACACGTCTATATGGAACGTCCGGCGGAGAGAGACAGCCGGCTGAAATTATCCTCTTGCCAAGCCCAACCGATTCCGACGCGAGTTATTATTGAAATCTTCCGCGCGATGCCGCGCGTACCCGCGACGACTGACTTTAATTAAATAAATATTTATCGACGCGAGCAAAGGTTCGTAAAATCAGCATCAAGCAATGGGAAATCGAACGTTACTTTCGTTTGAATCGCTTTGGCAACCTTTCTACCGTACAGGCGTTTTCTATTGTCGTCGAAACGTTATCCCCTTATTTTCACCAGTATTTCCATGAAATGGTTGTTTTCACGATGAATTTTTTTTTTTTTTTTTTGTTTGAATGCATCCCAACTTTATGTAGAAAATAATTTGAAAGCGTGGAAAGATTCAGCGTGCAGAGAGAATTTTTGTATTGTGAATATTTGCTTTCACGGTAGAGAGCAATTTGTATATATTTTTATTCGGGAAGAGAATCTTTAAAAAAAGGACGGGATTTAGTTACTTTTTAAAAAAGGCGATTTATGTAAAGGCGATAGTGTATGAAATTAGAAATTAGAAATTTTGTTAGAAATTTGAATTAATTATCTTCTATAAATTAGAATTTTAAAAGTACAGATATACATCCTATTGACTGTAACAATTACTACATATACTTCAACGAAATAAAACAAAAGAACATGTTCTAATTTCTGATTTTTGTTCCCACCTGTACACAAAATTTTCAGTCCTTTATGCTTCAAGAGGGCAAAATTATATTACTGTAGAGTTCAAATAACATAAATACACTGAAAGACTTCACTCTGAGTTGCACTACTAATATCAAAATGCAGAACGTAGAACTTCCTTACAGGTGATCTATCAACAAAAATAGATTACACATACAATAGATTTTTAATATCTTCTCTTATTTATTTTAACCTTATGAAACATTTTTCCTACATTCTATCAAATTTACAGCATACAAATTCCACTAGACAAAATCATAAGAAACAAATCAAAAAATAGCAAGCACATATGAAGTCAACAGGTAATCCATTTCACTATAGCAAATTCTCCGCGAAACGAGACAACACCTGAGAGAATTGACGCGAAGCAAAAGGTGATTATCGTTAATCGGAAGTCCCAATCGTGAGGGATGTTCACCGGATATTCATCGGTCGGGATTTACATCGCATCCCCCCATCTTCGTTTCACCGTTCGAAACGAGTCCGTTGCCAGATCTAAAACCGTCGCGTCGTACCGACAATGACGTAGAATCTGAGTAAATCGCGCCCGTTGTCCGCTCATTTTGCATTAAACGCCGCCCGACTAATCTTTCTTATTCCACGTCGCGGCGTGTCGCCTCGTCGCGTCCATTTAATTTCGTGCCCGAATTACCCTTTTGTCTTTTAAAAGCTCGACAGTCTCAATGAATACCGGACAACTTCGTGAAACTGGTTCTGTTCCCTTTCCCTTTCTCGTTAGAGCTGTAAAAGAACGAAGCAATCAACTTTGATGAATCGTTTGAAACTCTTTGTCTCTGGATCTTGGATCGTCCGTTTCTATTTTTGAAAGATTTTGCTTGGATTTTTCGAGAGAACGTTTGTTATTGAAGAAAAATGTTTCTTGTTGAGTTTGCTGTAAATTTTGCCAACCGTCTGTAAACGTAAAGGGAGACCAAGGTTTCTTCCTCTATTGTTAATGTTCTGCGGCCTGTTTAGAATATGAGGAAACGAAGAATGTAGGTTTATGGCTATGTGTTACAATTGGTTTTTGGGTGAAGATTTAAATATCGGTAAAAATTTTGGATAAAGTACTCGAAAAGATTAATGAAATATTTATACGGATGAAATTAAGCATTTTCCTTCCTCTGTTAAAAGCAAATTTGATCTGGAGAAAATATTTTGGAAGGATACCTGAGTATTTCATAGAAATTCTTCTAATTCTTGTGTTATCAAAAATAAATGTTTTTAAAGAATCTTAAGTGCTAAAAGACTTTAAATCTTTATTTAATAGAAAATAAAATAATTGAAATTTAATTATAAAATCTTGAAATTTTATTATAAATTCATGATAAGGAATCTATCCAAATTCAAATTGCTATTGTACTAACTGCACTAATGTGCGATATTATCGCGCAAATGTGTTTAGATATGATTTCAACTAGGAATTAGAGATGGGCCGCGTGTGTGTTTACGATTGTTTTAGAACTTATGTTTAGATTTTCTTCGCTGATTTTATGCATTAGGCTCGAGTAAACTAAGTTGGGTTTTAATCGTAGCATCACGTGCAGTGAAATCTCGATTCGTTTCAAATATTATTAAACAACGACCGAAATTTATAGAATTCTTAACAGTCTAACTGTCGCACTAAATTATCGAATATCGAAATCTTTTAACTACCAACGTTAACACGCAATAAAAACAATAGAATTGTCAGAAATAATTATCTTTATACAGATTTCTGCAAATGGTATTTTTAGGGCCTATAATTTTACACACAGATAATGTTTGATGGTAATTAAATAGAATAATTAAATATTATAATTTCGCATTTAATTATATTACAATTTAAGGCCCGTGTACTTTAAAAAATATCTCTCCTCGAAAACTATATGTTATCATACTAAATATTGTGAAAAAATTCCAATACCTCGAAGCTACGAAATATTTGCAAGTATCGAATTCGTGTGTCGAAATTCAAATATTTGCGTGATTGGAATATTGAAGAAAAATCGGAAAGGTATATCTACGATATTAAAAAATTTTAGTTTGTTTTGCGCAAATGTTGAACAAAGTATACGATTAAGTTTATTCCGATTTTATCGATCACTCTTACTGGTAATATAGCAATATGCTATTTTCAAGAATTACCAATTTAGGACGACAACTTCAATTTATTGTTCCTATTATTTGTTTATAAAAGATATAAAATAAACTCACAGAAGATACCGGACTTCAGAGAATAAATTGACAAACAACATTGAAAATTATCTTTTAAAATTAGAAAACCACTAAACTCAGACCTGACCTGTGCATTTCATAACTATTCAATTTATCGCATCTTTGATCCGCCTACGTTCGACAATATCTTCTATCTTTATTTATTACGCGAGCCATAAAGCACTTCGTTAATTGCACATGACTCGATCAATCCTAATTCCCAAATAAAATCCACGAATAATCGACATCAATTTAAGTGTCATTAATTATATCACACAAGATTTTCAAGAAGAAACGTCAAAAATTTGTATCGTATCAGATACTAGTATACCAACATTATTATAGCATAAAAACAAATATTATTATTAAACGGCCGATATTTATACAAATTCATATGTTTATAAATATAATTAAAGAATGATACAGAATTGTTTAACTACTAAATATTATAACGAAAAATATATCATAATTATCGTTAATTAAAATGCCCTAACATTCCGAAATTGGGGAAAACGGAAGTTTTATCATTTTCTTTGTGTTATCTTTATTTTTCTTCATTCAGTTTTTAAACTGAGATATTTTAATATCTAATCATTATCTCGTAACAGTTTACAACCTATGTGATATAACTATTTAATAGGTAAATAACACAATGAACTTCAAATATTTCAATACATCCTGAAGAATGAAAAAGATAACAGATATCTTAACTAACCAAGGCAATATACTTTGGATGTTTTATATATTTCTGTATATTACATTTCACACCTGCATATTCGTCATAAAAGCATAAAAATTCACAGTCTAGTTATAACACAAAAATCACGTGAATTTTTCAGAGAAAGTATTCGCGGGAAATACAAATCAGTGTAGCGTCGTGTGCGGTCTACTCATTGTTGGTGGTGCCGCGGGCATCAACGAAACCGAATAAAGTTACGCGCCAAATAAAGTTGGTAAATCCTACGAAAATCCGCGGTTCGAAATAAGTCCATTTATCCTTGACGAATATCAGAATGAACCGAGATTCTCGAGCAAGCGTAGTCGAACACAAGTCTCTGCGTTTATTCTTGGCATGCACGAATGGAACTCTAAAAAAAAAGACCGCCTTAAATCTCCACGCACTTCATTCGATGTGTTCCTGTGATTATCCTATCGATTAGTCGTTTATCGATATATTGACGTCCATTTTGTATTAATTATGCAGAGGACTATAATCGTCCTGTTGGATATATCAAATAAACTGATTCTTCACTTCATTTTATAATTCCTCCAAATTCTATCGCTATATTTGTAAGTTGATGAGGTTATGGCATTTACAAATTGATATTGATGGAGTATATTAGTGAACCAAATATAACATGTATCATTTTTTAAACATTACATAAGTATTAAATAAATAGCATCAACTTAAATAAACAAAGTTATTTACTATATTTATCTAACGCTAGTTACTTAATTATGTGATTCTTATTATAATAAACCCATGAAGTAGAAATATTAAAACTCTAAATATCATAGATATTTTAAATTTATTATTGATATATAGATATTTATTATTTTATTATAGATATTATTTATTTCATAGATATTTTATTTTATCATTGACATCGCTTTTCTCGCATCCAACGGTAGAATCGAAAATTTAAAGCGGTGGAGGGAGCACGTCGCAACCGTTTGTAATAAACGCCCACGTAGGGGCGCCAGCAACGAATCTCAGTTACTGTAATCGCACGTGTCACTTATACATGTTGTCACTTACTTCTTGGATCTTGTAGCTCGTCCGAACGGTCTTGCGTTTGGTGGTGGTGACCTCGTACGTCTCCTCCACAGTGGGCGCTTCATCGTCCTCGTTGTTGCCATTATTGTTATCGTTGTTTACAACATCCTTATCGTTCGCCGACGGGGCGTCAGGACCGAGGACGTCCGTCACATCCATCCCCGCGTTCTCCGTATCGGCTTCCAGGTTGAACGATCGTGTCAACGAATGAACCGAAGAGATTCAAGAGAAATTCGATACTTTTTATTATACTATCGATATTTCCTCTTTATTCTCGATCGATACACAGGCAGGAGCCGCCAAGAAAAATTAAATTACGCGACGGTTGGAATTACCAGAACGATGACGGAATTCACGAACGAACACGCTCGCAACAAGTGAAAACTGGCCCGTGCAACAGCCGCGCGAACAACTTCAACGAGCAACCGACGAAACTATTCCGGGATCGGCGAAGTTCTGCACGAAGCAAAGAGACTGTCCGTACTAAAGCATCACGGCTCGAGAAACCCGCGGCGAACGCGTTCCCGCGCGCCTTTCAACGGCGAAAATAGATTCTCAAGTTTTCCAAAGGAACTACACACGTCGTAGCTGTGTACCCAGTGTCGAATTCGTCGTTCACTTCGAACGATAAATATTCGCCGCAAATCACGTTCAATAGGAATCACTGTTCGAGCGAATCCACTGTTTTCATTCAAAATCGCGACTCTCGACTAGTCACGTTGAAGTGGGTCTGCAAGAAATCGCGCCAAGAAGCCGCACAACTCACGAGACTTATCGATTATGGAAGAAATCGATTCTTACACTATGGGCTTCACTCGTTTCTATAACGTATATTCTTATTGTTGGTTATTTCACTCGTTTATTTTTGTTGTTTCTCGTACATTTGTGAGAAATTATTATATTGCGTGAAAGATGAATTTGTAAGGAGAATTAGTAAAATGAAACAAAAAAATGTAATTTTGAATTCGACGCGGTTCGAGACAAGAATTTCTGAAGGTTTGTTTTACTTAAAGATAAATTTGTAGTATATATTTATTTATCGTATTCCGCAAAACTATTTCGTAATCTACACTTATGTAAAATTCGTTTTATGATAAAATTAAGTTGTTTACGCGTTGGAAAATCGTAAGTTGCCGATTCTACACACTGTATTGTCGAAGTTTAGGTATTCGCGCCATCTGGTGGTACTCGGGTGGAGCAAAATTGTAAGAACACATGATTAAAAAATGTTTTCGATTATCTTATATTTTATGCCAATGATCCATTTGATCAATATTTGATTCTTTTTTCAATATCAATACAACTATTTGTTTGAGATATTCATCACTATAAATATATATATAAAAATCACAGCGGAGTAATAAGGCATTTAATACGAATATGTATATCCATGGTACATTTTGCTGCATCCATCAGGCTTAACGTGTTCAAATAAGCGTAATCTGCCAACAATTTTATTATAACTCGAAGTATTTAAATAAACAATGCCTGGCAACAATTTGTTGTAACATCGAAATTACCGATTAATTCGTTCTTATAAATGCATCCAGAAGATTCTTTGCTCGTAATCAATCGATACTTTATGAGTTTTCATAGTTCTTCAATTGTATCAGATCTTCGGGTCTGTATACCCCAACTTCCGTAATGATACCTTTAATCAGACTAGCTGGGGTTACATCAAAGGCTGGATTCCAACATTGTATTCCGGGTGCCGCGATTCGTTGATCGTTTATGTGTGTCATTTCCCTTTCTGGCCTTTCTTCGATGACTATATGATCACCATTAGGAATAGTAAAGTCTATGGAAGTCCGAGGAGCTGCTACATAGAAGGGAACATTGTGGTACTTAGCAACTATGGCAATCTGTAAAAAAACAAAAGTAAATAAGTATATTATAACAATTTTGAAGATTCCAATGGACATAATTGAAGCACGTATTACCTGGTAAGTTCCAATTTTGTTAGCTGTATCGCCATTTGCAGCAACCCTGTCTGCACCAACAACAACTGCGGAGATATTTCTTGATTTCATCAGTGCTGCCACCATATCGTCGCAAATTAAAGTAGCAGGAACATCTTCATAAACTAATTCGTACGCAGTCAGTCGCGCCCCTTGGTTATATGGCCTTGTTTCGGAGCAATATGCGTGTTCTGTAACAGTAATACACACTATATAACTTTATCGAATCCTGTCTACAGCTGGAGACTAGAACATGCAAACGTTACCAAGACTATTTCTCTTATGAAGGGATCTAATAACACCTAAAGCTGTGCCATAACCTGCTGTTGCAAGACTGCCAGTGTTACAGTGCGTCAAGATTCTAACGAAGTTGTCCCCAGACACGTTCTTCAGAATTTCCTGAGCTCCATAGTCCCCAATGGCCTTGTTATCTGCGATATCCTTTTCCAACATGGCTTCTATGGCTGCGATAAACCTACAAGCAGCATCATTAATAGTAACAACATTGCAATCAAATTAATCTGTTTGATTTAGACCAATTCTTATACCTTTCTTTCATTTCAATTACATTAACAGTCTCATCTTTACTAAGCTTATTAGCCAACTGAATTAATTCATCTGCTGCTATTTTCATATTAACAGCAGTTGGTCGAGCCGAGACCAAGTAATTCAATTTGCCTTCTATATCCCGTCGTAGACTTTTCTTGTCCATATATTCTTCATTTCTAATCTCAGTTGCTAAACTTAAACAGCCCACGATAGCTATCGCTGGTGCGCCTCGAACCTATGAATATTACAGAAAGTGGACTACAATTAAATGCAAAAACATCTTCAATTCTGTTAACTGAAACAGTGGCAAATTGTTCCATATACAACGAACAATTTAAGTCAACTAATTCTTCCAATTAAAATTCCGTTCGCGCGAATCGCCTTAAATTGTCACAGTTTACTACAATTTAACTACTCTGAGTTCTTATTGCTTGTCAATAAATACAACTGTATACGATATCTCTCACTATTATTCTCGTACACAACCTACGTTTGACACAAACAAAATCAACCATGAAAGACAGTAATTTTGATATTTTATAAAATCAAACTCTCAACTATTAAAAAAGAAGAAACGATCGGAAGTTTTAGACTGTTTGCATGATAAACGTACCTGCATGTTATTGATGACTTTCCAGCCATCCTCCACGCCTTTGACAGGGATGTATCGGGAGATTGCCGGCAACAATATCTGATCCAGTATCTCCAGCTTGCCGTTTTCCCATTTAATCGCTTGCAACGTCATTTTAATCCGTCAAATACGAAACACAAGTCCTGTAACACTGGCTGGGTAATATACGTGCAGATTCGAGACGCGGCTAGTAGAACCGCGGCTTCGTAGTTTCTGAATGAAATGAGTTCCCGTTCATTTGAAGCTCACGTGCACTTCGGACGACCGTGACTCGAAGTCTACCGTACCGTCGAATCGTGTAACTATCACGTGTATGTACGTAGCCGTATCTATGTATGAATTAGCCTCGTTCAGCGCCATCTGTCCACCATCCGGACAACTTTCTTAAACGGAAATCCCGTTACGCGAACCATTCAAATTATTCTGCATTTACAACACTTTCACGAAGATTTACAGCCCCATAAAGCAATCTGCCAGGAATCTTTAGAATATGTAAGAATGAAAAGAACAAACGAAATTCTACAGTAAGAGAGCGACGTACCTAACGCTTAATTATACCTACCTGTACCTAGCTTAACTGTACCTAAAACTTAATTTCATTAAGTAACTGGCGCTCATAAGGAGTGAAATTGTACAGTACGTCTCAAACATTTTATAAATTATTGTTATATTCAGTTTGTCAATATTGTCATGCTTATCATTGATTGTTGATACTTACGCAGAGATTAGAACTCGATAAGAGTTCAACTATGTTTATTTGTTTAAAACAAAAACATTTTATGATTTTTATCATATCTCGAATAATTTCCAGTTTTCAATAAATTAAAGATTTTACATTAAAATCCCTGTTTATCATACCACAGCTTAAGTACATATAAATAATCCTTCTTTACGAGTGTTCTACGTACATTGCAAGATAAGTGCAGCGTATTTTGCCAACGATGTCGTTGAAAACTGCAACCGAATAATATTATACAAAAAAGATACGATCACCGCATTTTTCTATGTTTGTTATTGTTGAATTGAGTACATATAATGTGTATACATTTATGTACATAATATAGAAGCGTGAACGAAAATTATGAATTGATATTTTTTATTTTATTGATATTTCCTCCAAGTATTAATACAATTAATATTTCCGTCATAAAAATTTATAATTCATTGGCTTCGTCGCAACGTGGTGCATATTTCGGTAGAGTTATTTCAACGGAATTCTAAAAAAACGTTTCTATATATATTCTATCCATCATATTTCAATTTTAACAAACCGTGAGTATTTTATCCGACGCAATTTTACTCATCCCAAAGTGAACAAATTCGAATTGTCGATAGAATTTTAAAACTATTTAAGGTTGGTACGTTCTTAATTCTAAAGAGTAAATTGATTGAATTAAATTCTTAATTAAATTATCTTAAATAAATTCTTCATTATTTGATCCCTTTTTCTTATTACTTTACTTGAATAGCGGATCGAAATAGTTTCATTTTAGCTTCATCAAAATTTACTTAATAACATAGAATTAATCATTGTTTTTCACTAATTATGAATTTTTCTCAATATACCTTCAAATATGCCTAAGTTTATCGTCTTTTATTTAGCTAGCGATTATTAACTATTTTCAATGATTTTTGCATTACAAGAGAGATAAGAACACAATGTTCTTGCAATATCACCGATAACAATATAATTATACATTAACATTAACCGAAGCAAAGTTTATTGCTGTACAAGAATTATGTTAAATAGCGAAGTTTCCAGTTTCTTAAGAAAAATTTCCTAATTATAATAGCCTGTAATAAACATTTTTCGATCGTAAAGTAAAGTTTAAATATAATACAGACATAACGTTTTATTCTACGGAATAGAATACCTGAGAACAATTTTATGACGTGTCTTTGAAAACAAAAGGCTACTTTCAGACCCTCAGAATATTAGTCAGAGTATTACCGTATTATCGGCATTTGTTATTGCTTACTATAGTATGCCCTGAAATTTTAGGACCCCTAGAATGATGTCACAAATCCATTATTTCCATTCGTACCTAACGGTTTATTCGTTTACTCAGTTGACTCAGTTTAATTGTTCGATGACCTGGGAAACCTTCGAAAGTCTTCTCTTATGTTTACATCAATGTAACCCTGTAATCTCCAAATCCCTTCAATAGAAACATAAATTTTGTAAGAATCTGATCTTCGATATAGATACAATTGTAACCATCTTTTTTATATTTTTCTCTACATTATCAAATTTCTTAACGAGGCGAATACACGATAGAAAAATCATCCAAGTTTCAGCATCAAGGCGAAACAAACGAAAACAATTTATTTCTCATCAACACAAAAAAAAAAAAAAAAAAATAACAAAACCAAACGTTGAAATCTCAACTCCAAAAATCAAACTTAATCGTATAACAAATACATACGATGACAAACGATAACACGTTGAAATTGTCGATAACGATCGCCGAAAGTTACAAGAATGATTTTCAATGACGTCTGACGCGCGCGTGCATTTCGATATAAAGAAAATCGTTCTCATTCGCGATGCTATTCGTCACTTTGATTCTTTACAATTTTCATGATCCCAGTCTTCTACGTATTGCCGCGTGTTCACTCGTGACCGAATGCTCGTAACATATTTCGAGCGCAAACTACTTCATTTACTTGCCACGTTTTAAAAAAACCTTTGCATTTCAAAATAGATTGCACTTTTCATTCGGCTTCACATACCTAACGCGTTGAAAGCGTAATGTCGCCAGGTGATTCGATCATTTTCCGTGGACTTTCCGTCTTTCGCGATGGAACAAGAAATATCGAGGAAGATGGTGTCCGAGTTTGATGAAAATTTTCGCACTGGTGCTTCGGAGTAAATTTTTATTTAACTTCATTGGAGAATCTAATTATCAGATTTAAAGAGAAATATATATCTTTTTAGTCGCTATGATTTCTTTAGTATAGTGTACGTGATTCGTTCTCTCATTGATGTAGTTACGATTACGTGACTCAGAAACATTGACTTTCTTATATTTATAATAATATGTATTGTGTTTCTTAATTGATTAGCGAGAACGTGATTATCGAGTGACACAGTCTAATTTCTGCACATCATTTCCGCCTGATAAGACATTGCACGGCATTGAAGGTAGAATTATCAAGAATTAATTTATTTATGACAATCAAAAAAGCGAGAACGTGTACTCAAGTTCGAGGACGTCTTGGCAAATTATGAAATATTAAATGCTGTTTCTTCATTCCTATCGCATACGGGATAACATACAAAAGATAAATAAATAAATAAATAAAAAGACGATTAAACTTCCTTTCAAAGCAATTTCCCTTCAGCAATCGGTAGTAAAATGTTAAAAACTGTAAATCTTGTATTAAAGAATTGTAAGTGATTTATATTTGTTCCAGGTACATAAAAGGAATACAGACCTATGTAAAATTTATTTATTTAATATATTCTATAAAATCAAAAATATTCTTTAAAAAATAATAATTATTAAAATAATTAAAATAATGCAATATTATTATCTATTATATCACTAAAATAATAATCTGCTGTCTTTCAATTAGACAAATAATTTTCTGATAAATTTATTCAATTATATTTTTAACTTACATTTGGTATTTGTTACCTTACAGCAGCATTTTGTCTTAAATTTCTCATCTTTATTTGAATCTTTATTTAAATCATGAAAACAAGAATTATTCGTAGTCGTTCAAGAACATTTGTTTGAGCAGCAAAAATAGTAGTGGATGTAATATAGATTTGCAAATTACCATAGATACGATGGAACGTCACATTCGAGCTTATTCAATTTTTGATGAGTACGCATGAAGCATGTGTACGAGGGTTGTCACCATGAAGAATAGGATCCTTTCCATTAATCATTGTAGCTCGTGTCTCGCTAATTTTTTATGAAAAATCTCGACTATACCCAACAAGACTCGTCAGTGATTGATTCGCCACGTCGTATGAGGCATGATGAACAGTATAAACCATTAATAATCAAACTTTTCGTAACTCAAATTATAGTGAAAAATTTGATGTAGTAAAAACTTTTCAACCTCTGACTAGAATTCTACAAATGTTAAAAAATCGACCGGTAATTATCTCGTATTATTCTTACATTTCAAAAATAACAATCTCTGGCATTGATAAAACGAACTATATTTTGTATCTTCAACTTTAATTCCTAACATATCTCCTATTTTTAATAAGAGAAAATGAAATAATACAGCTCATGTGAATAACACATAACACATTCATGTAGAAGCTGATTCAAAAGTGGAATGAAAAATCTGTGCGATAGCCTCCGGGAAAGTAGACAAAAAGTTAGCGTCAAGTGTTCCAGATCAGTTCCATTTTATTTTAACACGAGTCACTTCCTTTTATTCAGATACCAAGCAGAGGTTATCAATGGCCGCATATTTATACCATTCCAATGCGATATGATAGATTATTATGTGAAAACAATTTGCAAAAACAGAGTTATACGAGATAAAGATGGCTTAGCGTAACTATTAATAATTAATCTTGCTCGAATACAATTTTTCAACAATAGAAGGCTTGTCAATTACGTCACTGTAATGTAAAACTTCATTTGTTGATCTATAGTAATACGTATTAGATTGTAACACATGGAATATCTGTTTAATGTTTCCAAAGTCAGGAAAGGAAGATCGATCATAGCAAAACGTATGTATATCATTTGTCTAAAGCGCGGTTTATATAAAATTAAATTTCGATCTATGCTCTTTCAGTTAATTTTTCATTCCCCGAGTCTCTTTTCTTTGATCACCCTGTAGAATAACCTCGATCCCATAGCTGACAATTAACCAGTTAGTCATTGAGCCTGTTTAGAACAAGGCAAATAACTCGGAGATTCGTTCTCTCTCGTTGTCGTCGATGACGCAGGAAATTTTCGACGATCACGTCACGATATCTCGCTTTTCATATCATTACGCTTTGTGCAACGTACCCATCGTTCTTCGAAACTGTGTACTTAAGAAATAACCGGAGAAGGTAATCTTCCATTCTGGAAGAAATGCATTCAGCGTAGAATACGGTTTACCGGTCGTAAAACACTTGATTTAAAAGCAGCAGCTGCTACGCGAATCTTTTTGTTTTGAAGCATTATTTAAAATGAAAATGAGTCACTGTTTAAGTGATTCAGGAAGACTTTCTATACTGACTTTCATATACTCTTCGTCGATTCTCTTGGGATTTTCTTCGTTGCAAAGAAGTAGAAAAAACAATGCGTAAAACGAAGCTTATTGTGTTACGAAAAGTTAATACAGATTTTATAAATTACCAAGTACATATGTACTGGTAATTATTTATGCAATAATGAAACGACAGCTGATTACTTATGACTAAGCAGAAGTTTGTATCATTTTTGTTTATGAAAGGAATCAGTTGCGAAAAATTATCGAAGAAATCACGATTTTCTTTGATGTGTTACCTGTACTAGAAACGTTACTATTTCTTGATTAACCAGATCTTATTTTCAAGTAGATTTATCAAACGAATGAATAATATACTTTGAAAATTTATCTGGAAGATCAAGACCTTCTTCGTAGAGTTATTTCCATGTCAAAAATATTGTATTTTTATAACTAATCAAGGATTTAATTACCATTTATCTTTGTAAGATAAATCAACAATGAATTTCAAAAAATTACTTTTAATTTCGAAATTAATGACAAATTTCGGATTATTCGCGCGCTAAAATTCGAATTATTCTTCAAATTATGTGAAAAACAATTATTTATGATTAATCGAAATTTATTACTAATTTATACGAAAGAAATTAAAATTCTAGGAGTTTTGTAGAAAAATATTCGAAACTTGATTCTTCGAGTTATCGCCACGATAGGATCTACGTACCATTTTCTGTGACGGTGAAAAATGATGTTACGTCAATGTTGACTAAAAGAATTCAAGCTATTTCAATATACTAATACATAGCGTCAACATCGTGTTTGCTTAAAACGTTCGTCATGAAAGATTCGAATGGCCCCCTGAAGTATTACATGATCTTTGAACTAACGTAAAACTGCCGATAAGATAGCAACAAACGTGACTGTGCTACGTAATTTTGTTTCTAATTTTCGTTGAAAAAAGCAAAAAATCAACAGGATCTTGAACATTAAGTAAATTAAACTGAAATTTGAAACTACAACAGATATTAAAATCTTTCCTTGTTCTGTGCAACAAAAGCCACTAAAGCGTATAATTACCAAAGGAAATAGCATAAAACGACAGATAAAGGTGACGTAATGGCGAATTCATTTAATTCGATCGTAAAAGTTGCATGAAAATGTACAACGTACCATCTACATTATTATTTAAAATAAGCAAGACGTATATTATAGGCGATTTGCGTAATAAAAGTTGGAATCGAAATTATTGCGTTCGATCGCTACTTATATTCAGAACAGTCAAAGGGCAAAATGAATATCATCGAAAATATTTATAATCTCTCGGCTCATAAATCGTATTAAATCGCGATTAAATGGAAATAACGACGACAAAGAAAGCATCGTATATTCGAGTGGGAATCTGTTCTCTCAAATCTATCTGTTTTTCCCTCGTTTATTCGGGCAACGCTCGTTCCTGCCAACTTTTCACCCGAACAATCTCCCGGAAGCAGTTCTTACACTATCGAAAGAACGACTTTTACCCACCTTTCCCAAGTCCTACACAGTACATCCTTAAAAAAACGCACTACCTGTTCGAGACCTTTTGCCTTTCCTTTTTTTTACTCGGGGGTATTCTTGCTTGACCTGAGCCATCGGTTATCGTAGTTCGGTTAGAAACGATGGGACATTTAAGACGTAATTGATTTAAAAAAGTTTCGAATAGAGTTTAAAGTTTGTTAATGGCATGATTAGAAATAAATAATTAGACTTTTCATTTGCAAGTTACTCTTTATGTCGTAATAACATAAACTTGAAATGAACCTCGGAAAATAAGGGTATTAAATATAATTATATGATATATTAATAATTAATATATTAATAATATATTAATTAATTATCAATTAAATTAAAAATTGATTATTAAATAAAAAATTAATTAAAATAAAAATTAATAATTAAAAATGATAGAGGTTGAAGGTCAATAGCAGAATAATTAAAAATGAGGGATTGGTATATAGATGACTTTTGAAAATTTCTCCAACAGTGATCGAATCTTAATAATTGTACAGTTAATTACGAACAATTCAAACATTGTATTCTGTAGATCTTTTAATACATTTATGCGGATGAATTTTGGAAATTTTCAAATGAAGAGATTAAAGATTTATAATAGTACGATCAAAGTTGAGAAATTGAATATTCCATTCTACATATTTTCCATACAAACTTTCTCTTTTACAAATGAATTTCGGCATTTCCTCACTAATGATTCCCAATGGTAACGACGTAATTAATGATGCATAGATGGTATCTTTAATCCGAGTATATTTTATACGAAATAAAAAATCTGGAAAACGAATGGATACGAATTTCCGGATATTAAACAAAATTACGAAAAATGATGAATAAAAATGTCTATTCTATGTATTTTGTGTATTACGCGCCAAGAAATTAATTATCTCGAAAATATAACAAATTTCATGTCTGAAAGACGATAGCGCTTTAATATTGCGAATAAAATTGAAGGGTTCGCAGCAATAAGAAAACAGCTTCAATATTTAAATTGCATCTATTGAAAAAGGAAAAGAAGTGTAGACTTTTATATTCAAAGGTTTTATATTCGAAAATGTCAAAGTTTATTACTACGAATATCGATTGATTATGAATTTATACGACTTTCAGATGCTGTGATGCGACTTTTCGGGATTTTAAATTGCAATTTCTTAGATCCTTCGAATTACTTTTTTTTACATTATTAATTAAGTAAACAATATTAATTATTAAATGATATTATTCAAATAAAATGGAACTATCTTCTTACTGCAACATCCCCTTTAAATTACGACAGAGGGTGAAAATAGAAAACAGAGGATTTACACAAATTCATAGTCACTTTAATTAAATATATCTATGTACATTATAGGTACATCATAATACATTCACCATATGACGACTGTACATCTTAGCAGCACTTTCAATACTGTTCACAAAAATACATCGCATATAAACGAGCAATCGGTTTATACGCAAGGTCGGCCCAGGACTTGCGACCACATGGAGCGCTTTCATGGCAGGCTCCCACATGGAGCCTCTATTTCTCTCTCTCTTTCTCTCTCTCTCTCTCTCTCTCTCTCTCTCTCGCTTTTTCTCTCTCTTTCTCTCTCTCCCTCTCAAACACGGACTTTATGTACAAAAAAGATTTTCAGCTCGAGTCGCAGGTCGGGCCAAAAAAGGAAGGAACGTGCCACGAGAAAGTACGGTCTTTCACCAGGAGCCGAAACTGTTCACGACGATGCTGCTCTGAAATGACTTTATCAAAGTTTTCTTTGGAATTGTTGCCACGAACCGAATAATGTTATATAGATATGGAAGTTCCGGAAAGAATTCATCAGAAATGGAGTAAAGTTCTCTCGTAGGAAACTTTGCTTTCGAGATATCCAATTTTCGAAATTTATAGATTGTTCGTAACTTTAGTCGATGCATGTATAATGATCGAGAAGCATGGTTTTACAATATAAAAGATTATAACACGATTCTTGAAGAGACAAATCTGACATTAACGTTATTAATCATTTAAAAATTAATACTATAACCTACCATTAAAAATACTGCCATTTGTTGGTAAAGATACTAAACGCCTATGTTTTTCATTGAAGCAGAAGAATCTTTAAGTGGATGGCAACAAAGGTTTAAATTAAATTAAAATTGAAAAATATATATCAATAACGTGAACAACGCTTGCAGCGTGTTTTAAATAATTTTCATAGTCAATTTACCAAAAATCTGAATCTTCTATGAGAAACTTTTGCACTACATTTCCGATTCACTTTCTCATGAAAAATCGCTGCACACAGTCGCAGATCCGAAAACTGTTAAAAACACATCGACATTTTTAATATCATTTTTAACAGATCGAATCTCCATGGGAGATCGACTGTGTGAAAACCACTAAGTAGCATCGATCTATGCGATTGAAACATACTCGGTCGACACGGAAATCATTTTTAAAAATCGTCTCGAGGAGCGGAATCGCAGCTTTCAACCCCCGGATCCGGAAGTAATATCAACAAACAGCCGCGGCTGCCCGAGTGGGCTGCGGATTTATCTTAAGTACCATCAAGAAACACGAGATATTGACACTTTTGATACCGATGATATTTATACAATTACATAGAGTTGTGGTGCAATGAATCCGGCCTTTAGCTGTCGCGACGAGAACGTGTCGGTTCTGTGACTTCAAAATCTTACTCGCGATATATTCTCATCATATTCGTTAGACTATGATTACAGAGGATACATGGTCCGATGAACTGTCGTTCTGACGAAACGTTCGACAACCGAAATGCATACGCTCAGAAATAGATTGCGGACGTTCGTGCGAATTTATATTTTTGTAGGTACATAATTAAAAACAAGTAGAACTTGTACGGAGATTTATTTTCCCTACCACGTGTTATAACGAATATTTTGTTTTAAACGTTTTATATATTTCTGCTAATTATTTGTATTTCAGTATTCTGGAAGTTCCTATATTTTCAAGCTGCCGTAAGAATCTCTACAGAGCACGCATCTGTCGCAATAATAGTGCTATTTCCAAACGCAAGCATGGAGCCGCGAAATTTTGCCTACGAAAGGTGCTGAACCGACTTCCGTTCTTCACTCGCGTTATCACAATTTGTTATAATCCAATCTCTCTTCTGTCTCTTTCGCTCTCGCATTCTCTCGTTCTCGCGCTGTGTCACAATGTGCTTCAGGAGAGTTGTATGCGTTTCACAATTCACGGTTACTATGTACAGAAACGATTTTTTCATCCTTCTTATATTTTTTGTTTTTTGTCTTTTTTTTTTCTTTTTGTTTTTCGCGAAACAACTTAAGGAACATTTGGTATCGAGAGCAATAATTCGGTCGGATGGCGACGGCCTGTCGCGAGAAATCGAACCTCCTCTTCTTTTAAACGACCGCGTTTAATCGCGTAGGAACGTGTCTCTCTCTTTCATGTGCGCCGAAAACCGCGTTTCGTATCTCGTTGGCGTGTACAACGAGTGTACGAAGCACTCGTAGCTGATCGAGACACCGGTGAAATGGAATTCCAAGTCTTTAAAACGTTGCCACCGTGTGGAAGAGAATGAATTTTCTGGTATTGGAGGATCTGAATTGTGCCACGGTGGCCGGCTGAAAGCTTCAGGGTGGGTTGCTTGTCTGGAGAAAACCGAGCTTTTTGTTTTAGAAGAATGTTCGTAACACTGTATTCAACATTATTTGAATAAAATTTTGTTCCAGTTTTACTTAATCGACTGTGAATGTTTATGCAAAGTCGTGTTCTTACTCCAAGAGCAAATGGAATCTAAATACTATAGCGAGTATTTTATTTTTATATATGTGCTATATTTTTTATTAGTTCTGTGTATATATATACAGGGTGGTTGGTAACTGGTGGTACAAGCGGAAAGGGGGTGATTCTACGCGAAAAAAGAAGTCGAAAATATAGGATAAAAATTTTTTTTTTTTATTTTTCCATCGAGACAACGATCTACGGTGAGATCCGTTATAACGTACCGCACGCGTACCGAGCGAAAATTCAAAGTCGATTTTCTCGAAAACAAAGCCTCGAGCGAAAAATTTGTATTCTATATTTTCGACTTGTTTTTTCGCGTAGAATCACCCCCTTTCCGCTTGTACCACCAGTTACCAATTACCCTGTATATATACACTTAATATTTTGTATTAGTGATTGCAAAAGGTATTTGCACACCAGTGTATTTATTATATCATACATTAATTTATTAGGTCCAAGTATATTACATTTTGTATCGCTTAGTAGTACTTTCATACGAACAAAAATTAGATATCAGTTTGGAAATGAAATGTAGGGTCTAAGAGACAGGTGCTTTATTGGAAAATAGAAATATTTTTAGTTGTGCAGATTCGTGTACATTTAAAATTCACGCAAATGCATAAACCTTCGTAGATTACGAAGATTCATTAATTATTTAAATATTCGGAATATTTTCGTCTTTGTTGTGTTTTATGGTGTTATTAAACTGAATAAAGTTTGTTTAATGTTCTTTCGAACTGTCTGTTAATGATCGAAAGTTATAGATATTTTAACGATTACTTGTCACTAGTTAAAAAGAAATTCTATATCGAGCATTTTACCGCATAAACAAAGTATATTTTAAAGGAAAGAAGGTGCATCGAAAACAATTGAAAAGTATTCGCAGGAAATTGGAAATGTTTTATGTTTAACGGAGCAACAACGTTATTCAAGCGAACGACTCTTTGACCATTTGAAACGGTGAATAAAACTCATTCTAATATTTATTATTGTTTGCTTAATGTCGATCGTTATTTAATTCAGACTTTCCATAAGAAATGGTCGGAACGTGAAGCTGCAATTTTAATAATTTAAAATCCCGGTACCCCGTTTCCCGTGAAAACATTTAAAAACTTTGTACACTTGTCTCCGAATGAACGATTTAATAGATTTATGAATATCTATATGAAAAGTGGAGAAGCCACGGACTCGTCAGAAAATATGTAACGTGCAAAAATGAAAGACTGGTACGTAGAATCATTTTTACAATAATAAAAATCAACATAACCATTGCATTGAAAAAAGTTTGACGAATAAATACAAATTTATGCAACATTTCTTATCCAAGGCGTGACAGGACATTTCGGATGCGGAAGTAAGTAAAAAATGTGGAATACGTCCTTTTCGTTCGAAGAGGTCTGTTCGAGAATTATTCATCTTTATATATATAATATAAAGGAGAGTTCAAACGAACATATGTTTTATTTTACATTTTTTACTTATTTCTTCATATTTTCGCTATGCGCCCTGCCACTCCCTGTATACTTTAAAAAATGCTTCCTAAGTCTCAGATCCTTTCTTCGTTTCACTTTGAGAATTCATTCAGTAAATTGAAGCTTTTCGTAAATGCATAAACATGTGTAAATAAAAGTGAATTCTTAAACTATAGCAACACGATTATATGTTATATATGATAACTAAAAAATACATTTAATTTGATGTAAATAGAAAACTTGATTTTGCCTCTGCAGCTTCTTACCAGTCTCACTAGAGTTATTTTTAATTTTGTAAAAAAAAAAAAAAAAAAAAAAAGAAAGAAAGAAAGAAAGAAAACGCATACGAGATTTATTTGATATTCGCTTCTACTAGGATAAGTGTGTGCGTAGAAATACATGGTGAATAGATAGATGCCGCAGGCATCGGCATCGATGGAAAACGTTTATAATGCGTTACAAATACTGGATTGGTGAATTTCTGAAAGTATCCCGTCATGTGCATGGCGTGTATGCGTTGATGGAAATCTGACGTGAGTCAAAAATCAAAATACGTCTGGTGTCAATACTATTAAATCTCTCTGCTAGAAAAACTGAAATTTAAAATTGAAGCAACACAAAGGATACTCTGTTGAATATTGAAACGCGGCTACCAATTTGTCAATGTTCTTCCTACAAAAAGGAAAATGAAAAATAAATATTAATTTTAGAGTGCAAACGCTTTAACGTACAAGAGAATTCGTATCAACATTTTTTTTATTTAATTACAGTCTAATCTATCTTGTTACATTCATCCGAAAACCGATGAACGTTCAATGTTCTTCTCAAGGACAGCTTTTTTTTTCTAAAAATGTTATACAACCTTTCAACAGTACTTTTGATCCTTTAATTTCTTTAAAGGCATGTGCGTCTCTTAAGTTTTTGCAATTTGTAAATTTGCAAAAATGTGTTTTTCATAATTCGAAGATACTATAAATGAACTAATTCTATTTCGAGTATACACTTGATAAATATTTATCATGATTTTCGATAATCAGATGATTATCGCACGTAAAACTGAACGTGTTAATGGAAGTCATGCAAATAATAAAGCAAATGATAATGAAAATAAATAATATAAATAATATCACAAAATTAGTAACTTCTTTATAATAACAATAATTCATTAATGTTGTAAAAATACAAACAGTCAAGAAATTCTAATATCTACAGATTTATGTCTTCTCTATCAACGTATTCTTGCAATAAAATCACTAAAAACTTTCACAAAATTTAATTTATTTCTGGAAGACGGTTTATTTGAAATCGGCGATACGATCAAATGCTATTGATAAGTAGGGATGAACGTCAAACTCTAATTACAATTCTAGAGTTACCAAAAATTTTCCTATGTTTGAGACAAGAGAATCGTTTCAGAAATGTCATCAAGCAGAAATCGCTTGGAAATCTATTCGCGTAGGCAAAACTTTGCTTCGAAAGTTCCGAATATTTTTAATTCAGAGCAGCTTTCCAACCATTAAAGATCCAACGAAAAAATTGTCGCTGGAATTTTAAAAACAATGCAACGAGAAACAATCGATCATCAACGAGAGTCACGTATTTTCCACGAGGGGGAGGCGATTGTCAACTTTGTCGCGAGTAGGGTATAAAAGGAAAAATCAGGAAAAAAAAAATCGTTGGAACAAAGTTTTAATTTAGTTGTCAGCGTCTGATTGTTCGGAAATTTCGCGTGTCAAGAAAAATTCTCAGTTTAATTGGGGCCGAAACTCAAATTCACTGCTCTCCCCTTTCGCGTTTCAACGATAAATCTTTTATTAAAAATATGACAATTATTGGGTAACTTTACTTTTAAGAGGATAAAAGGGTTCGATTATGAATTACGTCTAGGAAGACTGGCGCAGGAATAAATAGCAAAAGACTTGACAAAGGGTGAGGGTAGATGAATTTGTAGCCGGAATAAAGAGACGAAGCAGCATTCCGAGGATAAAGGGAACTTTTTCATCACGAACATCTTGGATTCTGTTAATAACAAATACCCGAGAAAGTTATTAAGAAAAAAAAGGGATAATAATAAATAATAATGTGATAAAAAATACTAAAATTGACTTGTTTGAGGGGCAAAGTAACATCTCCCCTTGGAAGGAATAATGCTCAATTACTTTTATGAATTTTCCTCGGACGAATTAATCGTAATAAAGTGGAATTCCTTTTACTTGCGAGTTGATCCTCTTCGTTTCTATTAAAATATATCCTGTTTAATTTCATTCTCAACCTATATCGAATCTTTATCATTTACTCTATATTTCGAAACTTTATGAAAATAGCTTTATATCACGAAAATAACTTTATAATATTATAACAAATTTTCTAACTTTATGAAAAGATATGACTGTTCGAAGCTTTCTCTGTAAAATTCATTTCACGCAGCGAGATCTGAACTTTTTATTAGAAAAATTTTGTTTGTAGCGGTACTCTCTGATAAACGTCACTTTTCTTATCGAAATCTCAATAGAGAAGATGAGTATACTTAAAAATGCTAAGCTTTTGCTAATTCTGAGTTTAAGAAAAATGTAGAAGCGTCCTATAGCTGATATCATTATGTGAGAATATTTAATGTCGCTATCAATCATCTTCGGTGTGGCAGCTACGAATTCAGAAAAGAAAGTATAAAAATATACGACGTAATGAGATTAAACTCGAAGAATTCAAACGTAGATTATCATCATTGCACGTATTTTCCATTATAAAGCGTAATAAATATAAAAGTATCGTAAAATTGCAATACACGTGGCGAAATGAAGATGGTAGAAACTACGAAACTTTAAATTACTATTTTATTAGCTCGTAGTGAAAGGTAACGTGGAAAACTTTAATAAAACGCTGACTTTTGAAAGAAGACCGACTTTGAGAAAGTGAAACGAGCCGATATATTAGCTTCTAATTCGAGAATATGTAAAAGTTCATGTTCTAAAATCAGTTTGCGCTTCAAACGTGATAATACCAGTATCATCGATCATCACTTTATCACTTTTTAATTAAAAAGTGCTTACAGAAAGACATCGGGGTCTTGAAATTTTGAAACTTCCAGGGATCGAGCTCGAACCAATCCATCAATTTCTAGTTCAAAACAAGTACAACTTTCTAAAACTAAACTGATCCTCATCTGATGTTTATGTCGATATTAGTAAAACTGCGAAATTCTGCGAAAATTGCAAAAAATTATGTTTCTTTAGCTTCGTGATACATTTTTGTTTGTAAAATATTATCTTAATTTATAGGTTCTTTTTTTATTTCAAATTTCATATATTTAAGTATGCTATTTTATTAAATTACTGCATGCTATATTAGAGTTATTCATTTTTACTTTGCATTTATCAGAGCTAATCCATCAATTTTATCTCAAAATACATTTCGTATAGGTTTCATTACAAGTGACAAGAAAATGTTTCATTTAAGAGAAAGCACTTTACGACCCACGTTTCTAAAGTTCAAGCTTACCATCTTTCAATACTCTTCGTGGACATTACATAACAGAATCGTTAAAAGACGCAAAATAGGTCCTGTTTCTATTTAAAGTCGCTGAAGTTGTCTTATGATTTCATAATAACGAGCAATCTTTCAAATTAAAACCGATTGACGAATACTGGTATCAATATTGTTTTATGAACATCGCAATTTGAACTTGAAAAATATTAATATAAATAAGATTTCTACAACATCAAATCAATCTGTAATCTACAGATGCTGATATCGTATCTCGAGACGATATGCCAACACTAGCACGAAAAATATTAACATAAACATTAGGAAACAATTATATCAATCCCGTAAATCCTATAAATCCTATAAATAGACCTTGTTACTTTAAAATCTTTATTAATTACTAGTATTTCGTTGATTAATAATAATAATATCCAAAACTTTCGTAACAAAAATTATTCACAAATTAATGTCAATATCGACGATAATTAAAGTGTAGAAAAATTCATATCGATATCAAAGACAATTTGAAACCACCATCAAATCTACGTTACGATACGTGCGATCTTGAAATCACACGCAGGTTTATAATTTTAAGAGTCAAAATAATTTACACGTGTCGATATCGATAATTATTCAACTTTGAGGAGGAAGAAATATAATATCGCGTGTAATACGCAAGAAATAAAGAAAGAAAACAAATCGATAGAAAAATCCATCGACGTGTAATCTCGAAGGATATAAACGTAATGCATCTGGAAATTGTTGAAACTTTACCTAGTTGTTGGAGCGTTGAAACTCGGTTCTTCAGTTACTCCGTTGTCTACGGTAGTCGTGGGACGAAACAGGGATATTTGCTTCTCGACACCTTTCTTCGTGGTATCGATCGAGGAACGGTCGATAAATCCGGGGCAGTCAAACACTGTCTTTGCTCGAATTCGCGATTTCTGACGCGCCAGGCCGCCGACACGTGGATGTGTACACGTATATATCTATCTACCTATCTATATATAGTTCCATATTTATATTTATACGTTATAGGTAATGTGTGTTCGTGTCCTGTTCTATGTGTACGCCTTTCTGTCTCAGTGTACGTGTACCGTATGCATGTATACTCTACTTCCATTTTGGTCGTGTGCACGAGTTCCACTCGACGATACCGCGTCCATCCAACGAACGTCACAACCTTCTATTTTTGTCATTGCGATGACAGCTCGTCTCCATCACAATTCTATTTTTTTTTTTTTTTCTTTTTTTCTTTTGCATTTACAGTGATCGTAAAGCACAGGGCGGAACGATTTCGATCAGCTGGCCACGTCGTCGAAACGAGGAACTCCGAATCGAGCGCTAATCGCGGTCTCGGAAGCGGAAGTAACCACGCGACAACGTGTATACTAATCACTCGGATGATTCCAGAATAGTTCTCGAGGGTAGTTATATTTCACCTTCCCAACGGAGCTAAATTTGAGAATAAATATGACCAGAGAATCTCCGTACAGTGGAATTCCATTTATCTAAGACCGTCAACGAAGAAATAGTTCGTTATACGAGCTGCCTAGAAGCGAAACCGATCAACTGTTCGTTACACAATTTCGTTATCCAGGATCTTTCTTAGGAGCAGGTTGTTTACTTTCATAAATCAGTTTATCAAGGAAATAATATAAGTGCATGTGTATTTCCAGGGAAGTTTTTCAGAATAAAGTTCGTAATTTCTCTATTTTGCTATCTGTGTAGTTGATCGACGTAACTTCTGAATGGCTCGTACGTAGGAGAAATTCTCTTGGTACCCCCATGACGTAATTCTAAATAAATAAATTTTCCTTATAAGAACTTCTCGCGTGGTATTTCAAAAGTGACGTGGCTCTATGAATTATTAAAGGAATGATCTAGTAAACATATAACATTGGAAAAAAGAAAATAGATTCTAGGAGATAATAGTCAAATGTTACGTTTCTAATGTTCCACTGTTAGCCTCTGAATTTGCTCTTTGACGGTTTTGACGTTCTCCTAATGCAGGACAGAATTATTCCGAGTTATGACACTTTTGAAATACATGTGCGTTATACAGTGACTACAAAAATTATTCGCACATTTTTTATCATAGCATTTACATACTAATTAATTAGGTCCAAGTATTATTTATTAATAGTATTTTCATACGACGAAAAAAGATTGATACCATTAATTGTAGTACTTTCATGCGACTGTAAAAATCGATACCTCGTTAGAGAATAAAGATATGTGCAAATACTTTTTGTAATTCGATACGATAATAACGTATAAATATAACAAAATCGATCCAGCCTTCGTCGTTCAAAGTTCGTACAAGTTCAACCGAAACGATTTCTGAATTTAGTTTAATTGATTAATAATCAGATTAGAGAATTAATTAGATCTAAAATTTCGTTTAATTAATTAATAAATAGAGTTCTACTGTATCATACATAAAAACAAAAGGAGCTAAGTATACGCGGTGACGTAC
Source organism: Bombus vosnesenskii (assembly GCF_011952255.1). Classification (NCBI taxonomy): domain Eukaryota; kingdom Metazoa; phylum Arthropoda; class Insecta; order Hymenoptera; family Apidae; genus Bombus; species Bombus vosnesenskii. Next base: position 4,102,262 of record NW_022882923.1, read on the forward strand.
GTGGCTTCCGCTTCGACTGCCACTTGAAACATCATCGACGTTTTCGTTCCGCGCGTTTCGTAGAAACACGTTTTCTCTGCCACATCACAACACGCAACACGCAAAAGTAAAAGCTTAACTTATCGGCCCATAATACGGTATCACATAAGTTTCCACGCTGACTTGACTCGAGTTTCACTCGACCCTCTACGAGTTAACTTAGGAACCACACGCTCGAAGATCCTTACACCGACGAGAGACTTGTGTGTACTTGTGTTTGTTTTTCTTCGTTTTTAGGTACTTTAACGAGCCTCGACAACGATTACTTTAATAGACGAAGATTATTGGTCCAAAGAGAAATGTAATTACACGTATCGATGGAGAGGACAACGAGGTCGATTCGAGAGCAAGTATCGACGAACCTCGACGAATAAGAATCCTCGTCAAAATCCATATTTTCTAGAGTTTGACGAAAAGAAATCCGAACAGGATATCGCCTCGAATACACACCCGTTCCTCTCCAAATTATATACAGCTCCGTATTGTTGCTCAGGGACATCGCACACACGTACGCGAATACTGTCGACACCTAACAACACTCGAGAAGAAATATCTCCTTCCTTCTCTCGCCTGTAAATTTGCTTCTGTCGTTTGATTGTAGAACCGAGCTGTCTCGTGCCAGCTCAAAACGAAACGAACAACATTAAGATACACGTAACAGCGATTAAACGGACCGCAATCATAATTCGTAGTACCCTTTGAGTTTTCGGTGTTCATTAATCACAGCGCGCGTTTCAGCCTTCCATTGCGTAAAGAATTAGACCGTTTAATTTTCAAGCTCGTTGGACATTCGTTTGTCGCATCTATCCCCTTTCTCTTCTACTTTTATTCTCCCTTCTTGCTTTTTCTTTTTTTTTTTTTTTGTTTTTACAGACACTCTCTATCGAAATCGTAGATCTAAACGTCTCGTAGATCCTTTGTTTATGGATCTTTCGTTCCGCTTTCGAACGATCGTACGATACGATGAACGTTCCAAAGTTAGGGGTATCGACGCAGAAGTTGAAGAGGGAAGAGAAGGAGGATCGAACGCGACTAAGAGAATCAAAAACGGTGGGGAAACAGAAGTGATCGATCGACGATCGATCGATCCACGCGCGACCACCGTCCAGTCCAAACGAGCCAGTCTACAGAAACTTCGTTTACTATTTACACGAATCCTAGCGAGTTTCGGTGTCTCCCGATTTGTACGATCGTCTACACGCGAAGAGCTACAATCGATACCACTCAAGAAACGAGAATAACACCGCACCGTTTTGTCCCAGAGGAGACCATTCGAAACGCTATCATCGATCGATTGTCCTCGCAAAAATTCGGACTCCGTGCCAGCTTCCATCAATGTGTTTCCTTCTTTCTTCTTATTTCCGGTTATTCCGCTTCTCCTTTTTCCTTTTTTCTTTTGGTTTCTCTTGGTTTGATCGTTCTTCGTCCAAGTTCAGCCTCCTCTTCGGTTATACGCGATCACGCCGACGATCGGAGAGACGTCGCAGTGAGAAGTTGACGAAACGTTCAACATACCTATTAGAAATCATTCGTTGCATGAATTTACCCCGCGAACTGCGTCTTTCTTTATGCTTTTTCGTAAGAAACTGTCCCCAACGTGAACCTAAATATCTCGAAGGAAAACTAGTTCGAGATGTCCAGACACTCGACTATGCTGTTTTCTGTTTGTGAAAAATTGAATTCTTGAATCGCTCGTCTTGATAGAAGGTTTGATCAATTCGAGTATTCGAGAAACCTTCGCGAGCTTGCCAAAATCGACTAAAATTATCTTTAAACACCCGAGGCTTCTTGAACATTTTTGGAGCTTTGAGTTGCTGAAGTGCCTCGAAGGAAGCACAGCGTGGAAATTCTAAACGGTAGAAACCAGCAATGGGACGAAACGAATCAGCTTAATTTAACGCTTTAAGTTTGTTGAAAGTGGCGTTTCAACTAAATATATTTCTCGGTATTAATAATTATAATAATTAATAATATTAATAATATTAATAATAATTAATAATATATATCTCGGTATAAATGCACCAAGTTCGTGATCAATTTCCGCTCGATCTCTAAATTTCCAAACCACACGCGTTCCAATAAATTCTTCCAACATTTACTACAAGTATATACCTCGTCCCATCACTGATAATATTTGCACACGCGACGAACGAACTAAATACTAAAGAGTAATAGGAGGAATTTGATAGTCGAATATCGTTGCATAGCCATCCACTTGACGATTCTACCGTTTCAAGCCTCCTCGAACCAACTCTCGAACTCTCCATCTCGTGGTCTTGAAACGCGAGAATCCTCCGAATAGCATTACCACTCATCCTCGCGTGAAAATCTTCCTCTCTCTCCATAACTTCGAAATATATATATACCCCGTGCCACTATCGTCGTGTTTATACTCGAAAACTCGTACCTCGCTTCGAAGCCTTCAGAACTCCAAGAACCCGTCAAGGTGCCATTACCGACACTCAACGACAATAATACGCGAATTACATTGGAAAAAGTAAGAGTCAGACGTGGAAAATATCAAAGCAATCGTACTAGAACGAACCACGAATTTTCCCAAACGAACGACATTTCGATTGCCTTCGAGGGAAACCGCAGAGACAAAAAATGGAAAAAGATCGGTCGAAGGTCTGATTTAAAAGTGCTGTATGCGTTCTCCGCGTAGATAAGGGTTCAAAAATCGAGCGTCAATGCTCGGTCAGGGCAGCCCGAATCCGAAGAAAGGCGCGATGGGCCTGTCGTCGAAGAGACGAGGAGGCGGAAGTGGCGGTGGCCTCTTCCTTCGCGGGGCAATCAGCGTCCTCTATAAGGACCCTTTGGCGAACACTATCTCCCTGTGCTTGGTGCGTATGTGCGAGCGGAGGGTGTCGATCCTGCTGTATGTAGCCGGGCAATACGGGCACAAGGACCTTTGGGCGGTGTGTATGTGGAAGTGGTGCCAACGATTGGTCACCTGTTTGCCGCAGGCTCGGCATCTCCACAGCGCCGGCGAGCCGAGCGACACGGCGAACATCTCGTGATAAGAAAGACCGACCGGCACGTTGGGCACCATACCTGAAAACCCAACACGCCGTCATTTCGATTTTGCTTCCTTTCTAACCATCTATTTCTCTTTCTTTTTTTTTTTTTTTTTTTTTTTTGTTTTTGATTCTTGATGGTTTTGATTTTTTTTTTTTTTTTTTACTCTTTCGTTACTTGTTTGAGCGTTTGGTGTGTATGTATTTCTGTCTGCTTGCTCGCTCTCGATAGTTCGTGAAGTAGGCGAAGAATTTTTGGAAATATCATAAATTTAATACTTTGACTGTTATGTAAGATATATTTGCAAGGTATACAGAACGCCTTGCATAATGTAGCGTGTGCTATCAATTAGAGGATAATCCGTGTGTATGTGAAAAGACAAGACAGTGTAGAATTTGTTCTACATTTTTTTCGATGGGGTAGGTTGCAAACATTCGATCGTTGGTTTATCTGTCTCGGTGCGCGCCCCTTTTATTTAACCGATCGCCTACTGTCGTGCGAATTACAATAACGAGCTATTAACGACTCGGTACGACACGTTCAAAGGCATTTCGACTTTTTAGAGAATTAACGCGTAACATCTTTTCGTGTAATATGGAAACGTATAACAGAACAGTCAAGGTGTTAAAGGTAGGTTTCCGGTCAGTTTTCGGAGGAAAAGCTGATCAAATTTTAAACGTCGACCTTCTGGCTTGAATTCTTGCAGCCCTTAAAATGATTAATGTTTGTTAAAACAGGGATTGTTCCCGGAAGAAAACTCTTAGTCTCTTATAACGTGTAACAAGGTATAACAACTGTAGAGTTTACAAATTTTGGTTGGTTAGAGCCACTTCTCAACGAGAAACCCAATTAGAACGTCTCAAGCTTCAGGTTTCTAAGCTTGTAATGACAATAATAAAGGCACGAAGAAGTTTCCTAATCAAGCTCACGAAATTCACCGAGTTAACCAATGTGATAACATCACATTTATGATAGAAATTTGTGTAAAAGCGAAGGGAAGAATTTTACCATCTACATCTTTGTATTATCGAGAGGGCAAGTGACAATGGTTCACGAATTTATATGAACACTTACCATGGAAAACTTTTATGTCTACGTATGTTACACGAAACATTTTCAAATTTGATTAGTAACGCTACACGACTATCACGACTATATTGGCAACATTTAAAGCCAACCGAAAAATATATACAGAAATTACGCGCCACTTATTGCAAACATATATTTAGTAAAAACTTAATATACAGTATGAATAAACACACGACAATTATTGTTAATACGGTCCCACCGAACATTGCGATATAATTGATCGTTTAAATGTGATTTTGCCATATCTACGAAACATATACACTAGTTGCTCAATTTACGAAGTTCCGCGTGGAATGAAATTCGCATAATTAAAGTCTGTCAATATAAAAGAAACACTAATTTATTTCAAATAGCTTAACAAAAAAAAAAAAAAAGTAAGAAGCGTAAAAAAAGTGCCGCATAAACTGAGGGACCAAATATCTAATGATTTCTTTATTTCCAAATTTATGACAAACTTTTGCCAGTATAATTACAACAGCCGACATAACATATCTCGTAACATAACAACGTTAGGAAAATTTCCAAATTTCAAGATGTTTCGCATAACGGATACGATATATTCGTAAAAGTTTTTCTACAAAAGTTCGAATACATTCGTAAGCCTGTGTATGATACAGATACGTAGCGTAAGTGTGTGAAAGCTGGCAACGTGTACATGGAAGCAACAAACAAAGAGGCTCTCAACTCTCAACAATTCATTCACGCGCGTACAAGCGTCATCCCTCTCGCATCATCTCTCCAGGATACAGAAGCCTCGGCAAACGTGCCGAGATGGGATACTCACGTTTCATAGCGACGCAACCATAGACACAGTCGGCGAGGAAAAATGCTCGAACGTTTGCCGATATTATCGAGGGATTACCTGAGAACGGTGCCCGGCTTCCGTACGCCTCTAATCCTTCTGACGAGCACGTGGCAAAGTTATGATTGCGCTAGACGATGATCGATACCGAAAGAATTATCGTATCGGTCGTAGAATCGTTGAGCTATGGTGATAAGTCCTCCGGTGTGGCTCAAGGTATAAGTGGCTGGCGTTCACCTGCTTCTTGTTCCTTGGATAACACGTGTATTCTCGTGGTGTGTAGGATTTCGTGGAAAACATATATCGAGGAACATACTCGAGCAGGAGGATTTGTGTGATTGGTTCGAGTGGCGAGTCGGGGGATCTTAAACATTTGGTAAATAGTACGATCTTAAATCGTAGCGATGTTCGTTCAGGTCTAAGCAACATTCGACATTCTATTTCAAATGATTCGTAGTCTACATCAGACACTCTGTAAATTAGTTTCGAAAGGAGTTTAGAATTTTCATTTATTTGCATATTTCCCGAGCTGAATGTCTACGTTGGTGTGATTTTATCGAGTTAACGCGTGATGTAAAGAGATATGTTTTATATGTCACAAATAAAGGAAGATCGAATGAAATAGAATTTCGAATTTAGTTTAACAGAGGATCACTAACTATATGGAAACTGGTGTGTATAAAAGGTAAAAATACTCCAATATTATACAAGGAATCTAATGAATTGCAAGTAGTCTGTGAGGTTCCGAGAGATTGAAAAAGGATTAAACAGATGTCCGGAGTGTCAGATTCGAACAGATGAAACCTGTTGATTATCTCAATTCGATTTTAAAATTCACAAGAAATATCCCAGATGCTCTGACCAGTTATAACAATCATAAAACTTAATTCAACTTTTCTTTTTACCATTTCTCGAAATTTTCTCTCCTTTAATTCCCAACATTCCTATAACCCGAGAAGAAAATGCCTCAACGAAATTGATCATACTTTTCAAAGTAATACCACCCCTGTCCAAATCCTGATTCAGCAAACTTTAACCACACAACACTCTGCATAAAATTGCCAAACGATATTCATAAACTGTAAACTATTTCTGCCCCCCACTTCTACGGAATAACCTTCTTCGTGTATTTTTCGTGATCGCAGGTTGTACTAATCTCTAACGCTCACGAGCTCTAAGCTAATCTGAAATGGTAAACAACGACGTTAGTCGCAAGGAAAACTGTTCTAGCTGCGTGGTAAAACGCGATCGATCGTTAACAAGGGCTAGAGAATGACGGTGTACATAGAGTATCGGACTCGATTGAATATTTCACTCGAGCCAGAGTTATTCGAAGGCGGTGCTCTGCCACGGCGCCGCCGTTTCTGATAATCCGTGCCGCGTGAACACAACTATACCGTCACGTTATGCCGTCTGGTTATCGACATCATGTACGGAGAAGTTTGCACACGATCTATCGGGCAACGCGCCACGAGTAATCCTATTTGAGTCTGATCGTTGAGCCTCGACTACACGTGAGCCGGTCGTGATACACGCTAAAATTATATACATACATATATAAGTACTTTCTCGTACACACATCTCTCCAGTAGCAACTGCTTCTCGGATTCTTGTGAATTTTCGCGACTCAACCATCGTTCACGCACGTTCTTCGACGAAATTTCGTCTTCAGTGGAAAACCGAGGGAAATATTGTGAACAATGGGGGAAGGATGAATTTTGTGTAGGTAGTGAACTCTGATTTACTTTGATGGAATTACGATTAGGATTTTTCGAAGTGTGCTAATTGTTTTCCATGTATTTCTTTTTTTTTTTTTCTTAGAACGAAACTTAAATTTCAATTGCTCTTTTTAAAAATAAGGATTCTTCGAATTTTTAATCGATTTAATCGATTTCTAGTCGTCAATTGAAAATGTATATTTTCATTTTATACGTTTCTAAAGAATGTTTGATTTTTAATCTCCAACGTGCTAAAATAAAATAAAGTTGGAATTATCGAGAAAGCGATTAATCTCATCCAGTTCGATTTTCGTTATAATCTGGTCGGTGTGGTATTCCTAAATACTTAAACGATTCTTAATCAATTTCCCAAAGTACCCGCAGACTTCCAGTCGAAAGCTTTTAAACTTGAACCAACTATTTTCATCTTGAAAATTATTTATTCCATAACCACATTTTCGTATATCTATTAATCCACAGATATGCGTACATTTATACAATTCAAGTTTCTCCATAATCGTTTTGTAAATTCGCTTAGACCTAACGTTACCGATAGAAAACTCTCAAAATGGAAGGTCCTCGGCGCAACGCTAAATATCCTCGAATTTTTTACCGTACAAACTTTTACATAGCTGCTAGATACAAGTACTGAAAAGTACAGTTAACCACAGTTACCGTTCGATTACTTTAAACCAACGAGCTTGCCAACCAACCAACTAACTTCCTCCAACAATGCTTAACGTCTATCCTTAAATCTCTCCAAGATCTGGTTAAAAAATTGGTAAAATCTTACATTTTTAGGAATTACGAAAACTTTGGAAAATTTAGAATATCACGAGTCACGTCTGTGAAATTTCATTGATTTTCACGTTGTTAGTTTTTACATTGTTAACGTTAATTAAGTGAATCTCTTCTGTCTGCTATTTCCTTTAAGAGTATAACATTCCCCCCTTACCCCATAAATTTAAATATCACTTTCCGTATGTTCCGACGAATATTTTTAGTTCCACTGTTACTTTATTTTTATCTCAATTTTTTTTTTCTGCTTTTATCAAATTTATATCCTTCGCTCGCCATTCTTTCAGCACGTTGCCAATTTTTCTGATTAAAGATCCGACACAATTAAGAAAACAGTAATTTCGATACACAGAGAACTACTGTGCATTTTTAATTCTCTCTCTCTCTCTTTATTTTAATGTTTTTTTAGACACTTTTTTAAGCGTAACGTCACGTTTTCGCGGGTAACTTCGCGATAGAATTCCAGATTACGCTCCGCACTTTCATTCTATCACGCTATATTCGGAATTCTAAATTTAATTCTGAAAATTTGCTCGACAGCAAAGAACGGCGGAACTTATGAAACAACTTAATAATAACTTTTGCCGATTCGTTAATAGGCCAAAGTAACCCGGCTAGTTCTTCTCATGTTAAACTACGTGTCGTAATAACCTGTACGCGAACCGAAATCGCAAAACGCGACCGTATAATCGTGCTTTTGCGATTTTAGATGTCGAACGAGTGACGCTCGTTCTAAAAAGCCGTAATGGAAACGTCGCTAATCGACGAAAGTTTACGAGCAAAAACTGGGCGGGTAAATGACACCATCAGATGAGAATATTAAAGCGGAAGCTTTCGAAAGTTTCAAACGATATAAAACCGGAATTCATTGCAACTGCAGTCTTAAAGATATGGCCGAACCGTTCGCCAAATTACGTTCGTTAATTAAAAATTCTTTAAGTATGCGCCTGTTCGTTCGTCAATTAATACAGGGTGTTTAAAGAAGTGGGCGATATTTTCCGCGCTGATAATCATAGCGATTTAAGTTAAATCTTTGAGAATTTTGAGATTTTGTATTAAATTACCTACTATCTTATTATTTAAATAAATATTATCTCGTTAGTTTCATAATTAATTAAAACGTAGTGTAGCTTTCTTTTTTCTGTGTTTTCACGCCTTGAAAAAATATACTCACTTTTTGTTTGTAATAATCAACGCGGAATATTATTTTATGAAAGATAACATTGGTCTAACTTAAACCGCTATGATTCGATTTCAGAATTATATTTCAGCGAAACGATTTGGATTCTACTCTAAAACACATCCTGCACGTTTTTCTTTTTATTAACGACGTTTCCATTATGGTTAGTTAATGGGGATGTTAGTAACACAATACGCATCGTCTTTTCTCGCTTAAACTCTATTTACGTTAAATTTTATATATCGTTAAATGTTCAACGTGATTTATATAAATCGGAAGTTCAACTTTCGCCAGTTAATAGTAATATTTGCGTTATAATTATTCGTTTAAAAAATTAATTTCATCGATAAGAAAAGGAGGAAAGATGCAGATGCTTTATAAGGGAGGTATTTTGTTTCTTCGAAAGAAACGTTATTTAAGGGAAGCTTTCGAACGAAGCGGTTTCTGGCAATTTCTCAGAGTTCCGTTTCACGTACTTTTTCTCAAAGACAAGTACGTTTAATCGCGGCTAGCGTAATCAAAAGTTGTTTGTATTGATTCTTTTCATTTAACCGCAACATCCTCTTCGACTAAAAAACGAGGAACGTTCTTCGAACTGAGCTTTCGAAGATTTACGTAGACACGTGAAAAATTCAAGTCGCGTGGCTATCGAGTCAATTAAAAAATTAGGAAGGTTCACAGCGAAGATCTTCTTCTGTGAAATTCTTATAATTTCGTATTTAGTTACTAATCAGAATATCGTAAGTAAAAATAGAATTTTTTATCCCTGTAGACACTTCTAAAATGAAAAATTTCTATTAAATAGATTCTAAGTACGAAAATGAATACGCTCGTTCAATATTTTTGCGTAAAAATAAAAAATCAATGCTTCAAACTATTTAATCCTATCACACAACCAACAACGTGTTACGCGAGTCTCTCGATGTGGATTAACCCTACCAAACATGGACAACGTGTAATCGGATTGTTTCATACACACGAAATGCCTCCGTTCAGGAAACCAGAGAGCAAAAGCGGTCGGAAAAGCGAGGAACGTGGGTCACGAAAGAACCAATATTTGTGCGAATCACATGGTCACTGCTATTAATGGGACGAACTACTAAATTCACGATCGACAAAGAGAGAAATAATCTCTCGAAGACGCATTGGAATTCGGTACCCAGCATCTTGATATTTTCTTCAATCCTTTTGAAACTAACAGGATAATGCTATCTATGAAAATTTTTACAAAATCTTTTATTAATTTCTACTATATGAGATACGTCTATAATTTTACAGCAATTTTTTTGCAGTTGATTTTGAAATTAATTTTCGCCGATGAATCGCCCTTTTTCCTTCGCAGATTATTTTGTATGTTATTTGAAAATCTTCAACTTTAACTTGCTTCTGTTAACTTGCAATTCCGTAATTATAAAAGTTTGCAGTTAAGGGACGACCCAGTTAGCAAGTTAAACAACGTGTCTACTAAATGTCTGCTTCTTATAAACTCGTGAACAACGGCGAGAATTTGTTCCTCAGATTGGATTAGAACGCTTCGATGGATACAGGGGGTGAGGACATCGATTTGAATAGGTTCGCGTGTTTGTGTTAAGGCAATGTACTGTGGCGAATATAATACGTTCATTTGTAATTCAGAGCGTTGAGATGTAAAAGGTATTTTTCAATACTCGTTGCCATCGACGAAGTTGATATTAACAGAATTTCAATTTTGCCTATGGAATTTAAATAAAATTGAAATGTGGGGAATTTAAATGCAGAAAATTCAAATTCGGATTGTGTATGCGATTGGAAGTTTGATGATACAAGTCTTTTATTCCAACCACGAAAATAGTAAAATGTCCAACCAATGAGCATTGGTATTTAGAACATTGAAATGTAGGAAATTAGAATTTGAAACATGAAAAATTGAAATTTATAATCTACCTGCGAATGCAGATGAATATCGTAAAACATTAAAAGGCTCTGATTAAGTTTCATTTTACGCTGGTGCGAAGGTATTTGCATTTCGCGAAGTGAAATGCTACAACGCAGCAGAAGTAGCGCGAGTTTAATGGAACTTTATTTTCCGTCCATATTTTCGACATAGAACAACACGAATGTCATTTTACTCCTTTTACTCTACCAGTCTCGTGCGTATAGCAAATAAAGATTTAATTAAACCTTTCGCAACAATTATAAGTTTAATTAGAAAAGCTGCTTAATCGCTGTTTTCGTCTCTGTATTACTGGAACGCCCTTTATGTAATTGCAATTTTACAGAAAATCGTACAATCTATAAAACTTCAAATTCTAAAGATTAAAAGCACGTGAAAGGTACAGTTCGTTTACATTTTATAACAACCTCTTTCGCTTTGACATTTTCTCTTGTCGCTGGGAAACTTAACATGTATGGATCTTGACAAAATGTATTTTAAAACGGTGCACGAAATAAGAGATTCTTACTATGAGATACGTTTCGTCATTTTCTGAATATATTTCATATAATGAAAAATAATTACTGATAAAAAGGGAAGCGAATTTTGTTACATTCTTTAACGAGCTAATTTCCTACGTTTGACGTTACACAAGAATCATACCATAGCATACGCGAGATACGAACTTTTAAAAATCTAGGACAGGCCGAAACGAATTCAATTTTCAGTCTACCAAGTCAGGGGCTATCGATTTCACAGTCACCGCCTGTCCCTTTTCCCTTTTACAAAGCTGCAGGGTTAAAAATTTGATAAAGTTCGACGAAATTGATCAAACGAGTAATCCTGCGGATCTACTAATTTTAAGGAATATTTGCATCCGTTCAGAAAGATAATCTTTCAGACACAGATACGTAACTAACGTGCAATAAACTATCACCTGCTGTACGAAACTACAACTTTTTTACAACTAATAAACTCGAGCAATCCAGGTTTTACTATGCCGGAGGAAACCAGATACCAAAAGCGCTTATATTTAATTAGTTTGTTAAATTTGATTGTTTGTTGTCAATCAAAGTTGCGTAATCGCTGTTTCCATCTCTGTATTACCGAAACACCCTTTATGTAACTACGATTTTACGGAGAGTCACACGTTGCATGAAACTTCCATTTCTGGAGATTAAAAACACGTCGGAGGAAAGTTCATGGACATTCTTCAGCCAGCAATTTCGCTTGGATTTTGCGGATCTAACCGAAAGCAACGTGCACGATCGATCTGCCTAACCACCTCGACAAAGCAGAAAAATATCGTTTCCACGAGGAACATAAAACTCGGCATAGCTTTATCAAATTTTCCATTATCGAAATCACTCGGTTTTACAGCGAGACCGGGCGCGATACGAAGGAAACGTTTAAGTTGAGGCGAGCCAGACAATATCTCGACACAAGGGACCCGGTCGCTGGCTGGTCTATCGTTTCCAGTTTGTAATAACGTTTGAAACTAAGAGTGCCAGGCTATCAGAAGACCCGCGGTTGCCGCGTCGAACCGTGGGACAGGAAATCCGTGCACCGAGCGGAATTCGTCGAGTTTAGGAGAGCGTAAAACGTTTAAGTATGGCCATCAAATTTTCCGCTCGCACATTTACGATGTTAGACCCAGCACGTTGGTCCGCTGAGAAGCTGAGTCGAATCGAATCACCGCCTGTCTCAGAATTAATATCACCTTGGTGGGAACGTTGATGCGAATCGGCACTGCAAACGATTGAGAAATTTCGATTTTCGGTGCCCTCCAACAGCTGGCTGGATTAGAAACACTGAACGCTTCAGAGACGAAATTTCATGAAATTGTGTTTGTAAGAAGGGATTGTCTAATGGATTTTACACGCCTGTTTTAGACAGAGAAAACATTCTTCTACGCTGTGTACTCGATCTTCTAAATAATATGTAGGTCTTTGTATTACGAAATGATCGTCAGTGTGGTAACGATATTTCCTTTCTACATCTAACTTAGAATATGTTATAAGTCACTTACAGAGTTGCGAGTAATTTATTTAATTAATTGAACAAACGATGAAAGAACAGGTTTATTAAAAAAAGTTGGTTTCACGTGCGCGTATATTGCTGAACGTAAGTATTAAAATATGTGTCGATTGATCTAAATTGTTAAAAGATTTAATTAATAAAACACATGTTTGACGTTATACTAAAACTGCCAGACTCGTCGAAATGATTGATTTCAGGGTTTTTTTTATTTTTGCTATTATTAAAAACATGCAGGTGGTTTCAGCGAAGTTAATATTGTCTTTTATTGAAACAGAAATGTAGCTGTATGTAATATCGATATATTTTCATCACATCACTCTAATTTTTCATTCGTCCACAATTCATTAACCCTGCTGTATATCGTTTATATCATTATCGATCTAATTATACTTTTTCACCGTTAAAAATTTCATTCAATTTGTGAAAAATGCGAGAGAATATTTATCAATATTTGTTTAATTAATTATCAATAATTTCATATCATAAGAGTTTCTTCTAAAACAAGTTAATTATCGATTAAAAATCTTTTTATTCTTAAAACGAGAGCAAGATTATAAAAATAAACATTCGAGGAAGCAAGGCAAACGTAGGCATAAAAAGATTTAGGGTTCAGAAAAGTCCCTATTAGAATTTGTCTGTATAATTAAATATCGCTATATATCTTTGGCTTTGTTTCACAATTCTGTCGTCATCTCTAATTTTTTTTTTCACAATATGAAACGCGTTGATTATTATAATTCTAAATTTATATTATCCTACATATACAATCACTACTGAAGGGGTAACTGTGTTTAATCTGTACAAAACTTAAGAGTACTGATTCTTAAACTTAACCACGCTACTCAAGTAGCTACGTGAATGTTTAAAATACACATACACCTTCGCTGAAAAGGCTTAAGATATTTTACCATTTTTTTTTTCTTTTTATAATTTGATAAAGCCTGATATTATGAACCTTAAACTACTTTTATTTTTTAGCAAAACCGTTCGTATACCAGCAGCGTTGTATACCTATTTTAATGCATAATGCAGGTAACTCGAGTCCTTACGAGCGAAATAATTCCCATCATAACCAGTTTTTCTGTGATGTAACGTTATATGAATATAAATATCACGAGTCTCCTAGAAATAGCAAAGGAGCTGGAAATAAGATGCAAAATAAGTATCGAGCGCTTATAGCAACGTATATTAAAAATTTCTCTAATATTCTCCTTTTATAGGCTTACAGCGAAAATACGTACCTCTACGTATAAAAGAATTGTAATTAAATGTTCTCGTTAATCGCGTGAATTAATATTTATAACAGACGCTTACAAGTTAAATATGAAAAATTCAGATGCTTAGGATATAACACAGCTTTATGCAAAGGTGCATACCAAACAAGTGGATTAAGATTTGTGAAAATTGCAGAACTGGAAATTGTTGGAAAATGTTTGCTTTGGCAAAAGTGACAATTTAAATGCGCGAGAGAATATCTTTCTAACGAACGCTTGGACCCACGAGAATCTTAAATTGACTAAAAGCGAGCTTTGCTCAATTTTACGAATTTTTACACGACAATACGTTCTAGGATGATTCAACTACTAGAAGAAGATAATATCTCTAAAGTCCATTTCTTATGAAATCTTCGATTACGACTAATGAAAACATTAACATGCACAGCTATCAGAGTTTTCTTTCCACGAACGAATATCTGAATGAAATAGACTGAAACTGAAGAAATTAAATAACAAAAATTCGACGATCTAACGTAGATTTCTATGTGTATGTAGCCTATACATAACAGTAAACGACAGAAAATATGATATTCAATATTGGCAGAAGTTTTCTCAATTTTAGGTTTCTGCCAATAATAAACTAACTTTAAATTCTGAGCCTTGAATTGTAGCTCGTATATCTATAGATATATCTATAGATATTTATAAATAATCTCTAGAAATTATGAAATTCTTCGTCTTTCTAAAATTGTATACAATTACAGCTAACTTTGGGCAATGAAGTTTGAAGGACAGTGAATATTTAGATCGTTTAAGAGTTAAGATCTTGGAGCAGGATAGAATATCCGTACGTCTCTATGAATCTTTGAAACGAAGACGCCATTGATCTACGGAAGTTGGTAGAAGCTGAGATACCAAGATACGTAACACAGAACATCTGAGTGTCTTATACGTATCATCCAAGTGTAGATATACGTGGTTTACGTAGAAGTTTAAAGGACAGAATGGTGTCTATAGATTATTTAGATCTCTGTGTGAATCTTTAAAGCGTGTGCTTCATTCTGTAGAAGACTTGCAACTTTGTGATAGGAAGAATGATATAATTGTGGTTGATACAAAAGTTGCAAGACATATAGCCTACGCAAGTCTTTGAAACATTTTTATATCCAATTACATAAACTTACGAATGCGATTAAAGAGGTAGAAATTAAATAGAATATCAAATATTAAAGCGAATATTTAATTTATGTATATCGTACGTTCCAAGTATTAAATTTTGATCACCATAATTGTAAAGATTCATATGTCATTGAATCCCTAAAAAAGATGCTTCTATATTTTATATACAGGGTGGTTGGTAACTGGTGGTACAAGCGGAAAGGGGGTGATTCTACGCGAAAAAAGAGGTCGAAAATATAGAATAAAAATTTTTCGTTTGAGGCTTTGTCTTCGAGAAAATCGACTTTGAATTTTCGCTCGGTACGCGTGCACTTTATCACGTTTCATACTTTAAAACAATCGAATACGTTAGAAAGTGTTCGTAGAAATTTAATTAGAAGAGCAGAAGTATGTGTTCGGCAGAATGGGCAACATTTTCAGCAATTTTTGTAATAATGAACTTTATGATTACTTCATATTATTTCATTATGTATTCCAAATTTTCCGTTACGGCAAAAACAAACTTAAACTGCGATAATGTCCATCGAGACAACGATCTACAGTGAGATCCGTTATAACGAGACGTGATGCCTCAAACGAAAAATTTGTATTCTATATTTTCGACTTCTTTTTTCGCGTATTTAGTAGCAATGTGCGTGGAAATTAAAATAGCAGAACAAGACAGCAGATCAGTCGAAATTGAAACGACGAAGGAATATCTGTATCGAATAACCAGGTATGATATATCCACAGTTTGAAACCATTTATTTAGTTTGTATAGAAATTAAACCGGTGAAATGGTAAATACGAAATTCTATAATTATCCATTTGAGTTTTTGGACAGTTTACAACATACAGAATATTATTACAAATTACCCGAAACCTAACGTACTCTAGGAAACCCAGCTAGAAATTGAAATATAAAAAGTATATAATATGAAGAAATATATGCAAATTCTTAAAAGGTAACTTTATTCTATATAGAAATTATGTTGTAAGAAAGAAAAATCAACGTAATACTTTCCATACGTGCAATTTCACGAATCACGAGGAAGAGATGTATGAACATTGCATATTTCACGGCATATCTTAATGCAATGCAACGCAACTGAACGCTTAAAGTCTCACGATGAAAGTTCAACGAAATATACAAGTGCACAACGTAACGAAATATCTTTGGCAGTCACAAAATGACAAATTCATTACGTACATCGTGTTTCGCACCGAAGCATCGACCTAGAGGAATAAATCGTCTACCCTATTAACGAACGCCACTGAGGTACGATCCTATTAGATAAATACATCCTCTGTCATTATACCTCACTTTGCTTTAATCTGAACACATACGAGTGGTAGCAAGGTGAGTTTTAGACTCTAGACACGCCCTTTCATTTAATTGTCAAGCTCGAACATTACAAAACCTAATACGTACTTATACATTGAAAAAAAAAAAAACATATACATACTTCGTACGTGACATTACATCTTTCCAGTTAAGTTAGCAACTTAACATTTCTCCTGAAAACACCGCATACAAATTCTTCGTCACGAAACGATACGACGTCGACCTTTCTCCTACGCAACAACTTGCTTCTAGTGAAAAATCATTTCACTCATTTTCAACCACGAAGACCAGGAAATCAGCCAGAACCGTTTCAAAATACAAATAATCAAAAAGCAGCTGCATCTTTCGAAAATCTGGAAACTCATCCTAAAACGCGAAAAAACGTGTAACCGCGATGATATGGAGATATCATTTTGGATGGTAAGAAGAGTCTTTGGAATACGATCGATTGTAAAGGATCGTCGCGCTAGATCCGCAGTTGTCGGTACGCACGCGTGCGCTATTGCGCGTGCGCGTGCTTGGTACGCGTGTGCGTGAGCAGCGTGTCGCTACGCGTGTAAACCGCAGGACAGAGCGGGCAGGCGTACTTTCCCGGGAAATGCACGTAATAGTGATTGCGCACGTTCGACACGACCTTACCGCACAACGAGCACCGCCTCCTCTCGTCGGTGTTACTCTGTCTCTCAAATATTTGCGATATCCGCCAATTTTTCAGCTCTGCAACAACAGAAACCACAGGGTCAGCGCAAGCCTGACGAAAATGCGTCGCCGCGTCATCTCTCTATTTCTGGCTTTCTCTTTTCTATCTCTTTCTCTCTCTTTTTTTTTTTTGGTTTTTTCTATTTTTCTTTGTTTTCTCGCTTCGATTCGAATTTCGATTCTGTTTCGCGTTCTCTCCGCCCCCAGCGTGCGCACGTGTGCGTGTAAGGCTGCATGTTAAGTCGCAGGAAGTGGATACAGTTCTATTTATTAGTCTTAGAAGCTATTTGCAATTTCTAATTTTCGTCGGTGCAACATTGTTCACGAGGTAGAAACTGGTTCGTACGAGACGATCGAAACGATGGGAGGAATCGAAAATGTTGGAGCTTCTCTCGTGCAATTAGGAATCGATTAGGATCTTTGCCGTTTTCGCAGCTTCAGATCTCGTTCGTTACAATTAGACGCGTAGTATTTAAGTGAATCGTATCGTTCATCAAGTCCAGGTAATATGGTACCTTTGGTCTGTGAATTCCTCCGCCAAGAAGAAGCTGGCTCGCATGTGTTTATCCGTATAACGGGATGATGAAAACGACGGTAAAAATTGAAATATTGGAATTTTTCGCGAGAAAGACTATCCAAAAGCATTCTTGCACAAGCTATTTTGTAACTTGAAGTTTCGTTCCTAACACATATAGCACTTGGATCGTATCGTTTGTAAATGATCCACCTACGATACGGTGATGTCTGCGCTACGTTTAAACTTCCACAATATAACGGTCGAATTGCGGATTGCGAAAAGACAATTAAGAAAATTTTATACTTCTATATGTTCGATCACTAAACGCTGCATAAACATAAAATCCTGCAGGATGACATAATATAATAGATGGATATCGATACAAAATCCTACAGACACTAAACATGTTAAAATACAATCTTTTGCCACGTAGCTTAGCACAGGATCTATACAAACACTCTCAAACAAAAAAACAAAAAAAGAAACACACATACACACATACACACACGAACGATTCATAGGAATGTTACCACGCGTGTGAAGTTTTGGAAAGGTCATGCATCGATTCGCTATGGAATTGAATTAATAATTCAAGCGGGACAAAATGCCTTTCGCGTTGAACGCAAGAACACCTTTTCACGGCTTTCAGGATACAGATCGGAAGTATCAACGTGAAAGAACGAAAGAGAAATGGTCTTTCTCTGTCACTCGTTCTACTTCGACGCTCTCGACGTCTTTGAATCGGCAGCGAGGACTTGTTGCGTTGCTGTCAGGAAACGAAATGCAAATGTAACTTGTATCGACGATTTGTCTCGATTTTCTGGATGGTTGCGCGAGGACCTTCTGTGAAGTATTTTAGCGACGACGTTTCTCTTATTCCTTTTGTTATTGATTGTTCAATTTTTTAATTTCTTAATGTAATTTTAACTCAACTTTTTTACGAATTATAGGTGTAATTTTGTGTTGGAAGATGATTTGACGATAAGAACTTACTTTCATGAGCAAATTATCACACAGTTCAGTTCATCCTAATTGAATAATCGTTAATTATACATAAGTGTACAACTTGATATAGAAATTTCCATCTTTAGAGTCGAACATCATATTTCAATATAGATAGCAATTAGATGCGATTAGAATGAAATTAAACAGCAGTTAAACATACGTTAAAAAAAGATTAAATATCAATATCAGTGAAAAGTAATTATTTTTACAAGCTGTAACTTACGTTAATCTACAAATACCTATAGTAATCTGCGATTACATTTGTATACCTTAAACTTTTTTTCTCCTCTAAACAGTCTTGCGATTACTCCAAATCCATACCATTAACCCTCGAGACAATTATGCTTCTTATCAGACAATTATGCTTCTTATCAGACGATTATGCTTCTTATCAGCTAACACCAGAGATACAAACTCCATAACATCGCCCTGTATTTCAAATACCAATAAAAGGAACGATAAACCTGACTCTCGGTTAACAAGGAATCCTCTCCACTCGTTCCAAAGCCAGGAATCACAAAACTGTCGCTTTGTTTCGTCGCGGATAACAAGCCAGCGAGCGTTGGAGCGGCAGGGAAAATAAAACTGAAGCGATGCACGCGGAGTCGGTGGACGAAGGAAAATTGATCAGCGTGACAACGATGGGACGCGAGGATCGTCAGAAATGGTGGAAAGTGGATCCGGCCCGGGCGAATTATCGGACGTTTGAACGCGGCCCCGATAGTTTAGTTTTTCCAACAGCGATACGTCCGACCACCGGATCCGACGACAGCAGCCGGATGTATCGGCAGAGACACGGGTACGGCAAACAGCGTCGCGACGCCTCTGCCTGAAACTGACGATCGACACATACAGTGATCTGAAACGAAACGCTTCAAACGAAATGAAACTGTTGCTGTCGACCGTCCCTAGAGACGCGTGCCCTGGTTAAAACCAGGTATCACAGCTGGCAGAAATTACGATGATTCGGACGCTCGATGATCGCATTCGCACGCTAAACTTGCCCCACTTGCGACTGCGTTAACCTCCGTACGATGATCGACGATCGTTTCTCGATTGACTGGAACCCAAGTTTTGCATTATTGATCTTATTATAGACACAGTGTGTTCACAGTTTGAACTGTTAGGTGAAACAACGCGAACGATACTTTCAAAAATATCATTATCACCGTAACGAGACTCGACTATCACGATTGTATCGTTAAAGTTTGAGAGAAATTTGAAAATGTACGTAGAAGTTGCAAGGTATTTAGTGCAAATATATATTTCGCAAAGTTTACGAAGATATTTAAACAAGCATTCGTTGTATTTTATAAAGAATCCGATATTCACTTTGGGATTACCTTTAACGTTTATTATACGTTTAACCCTTTACGAGAATTAATTTCTTATTGAATATACAGGTTGGTAACTGGTGGTTGGTAACTGGTGGTACAAGCGGAAAGGGGGTGATTCTACGCGAAAAAAGAAGTCGAAAATATAGAATACAAATTTTATTTAAATTTTTCCACAGTGACAACGATCTACAGTGAGATCCGTCATAACGTACCGCACGCGTACCGAGCGAAAATTCAAAGTCGATTTTCTCGAAAACAAAGCCTCAAACGAAAAATTGTTATTCTATATTTTCGACTTCTTTTTTCGCGTAGAATCACCCCCTTTCCGCTTGTACCACCAATTACCAACCACCCTGTATAATTGCTGCGAATATCTTGCAACTTTCATATACACGTTTGGATTGATTGCGAATTTTATCGATATAGAGTATCTTGAATTATTTTCCTTTTTTGTGTGGGTCAATGCTGCGTGTTATATAGGAATTTTAAGACTCTCGCTGTAAATCTAATTTTAATAAATTTCACACTTAAGATTAGCAAATGTTTGACTTATGGGCGGGATAACGTCCGATTACGTGTACGTAAGTTCGTTCGACGTCGAGTAGCGTACGGACGTTAACGGGCAGGGAGAAGAACAATGATCTGGAAGAAAAAAGAAAGATAGACGGCTCGGTTAACACACAATTATGTTTAATCAAAAAATTAGTATGAAATACATTAAATGCACATGTGATTAATTCTCCATAGTTTTTTTGTTGGATTTTTTTTTTGCAAATTTTTGTAATGTTTGCTTCATTTATCCTCATCATCCATATATTATCTATACACTATATAATAATTAAAGGTGTATATAATAATTGCAATCGTAACATAACACTTGCAATGTTAGAATAACCATAAGAATAAGAATATAATCGTAGTAACAATAAGAAGTAGTAAGAATAATCATCTTTTTTCCCATTATTATTAATTATTTTACTTTTTTTCTCTCACGTTTGTCTTCTCGGTAATAAAATCAATTACGCCCTATGATCGTTAGTCCTCGTTTGTATCGGCATGGTCTGCGGTTAGTTTTTCGCTTGCTCGATTTCTTTCCGTGTATTCCTCTTGTTTTTTATTTTTTTTTTTTTTATTTTCTTTTCGTGCACGATTTCCTTCAATCGTTTTTATTGTTTCCATTTTTTTGCGATTTTGTTCTTTTTTTTTCTTTCTTTCAACGTTTCTTTTTTTCTATTCTTCTCGTCGATAGTGCGCCTATTGTACGTTTGTCGGAGCCGAAAATGTAACTGATACCCAATGATTCGTCCGATCTTAAACCAGAACGACGGAGACCATAGCGTGCCACGTTTCTTACGAACCTTTTGTGCTCATCGACCATCTTACACGCGACAGATTCTCCGAGCGTCTTCTTCCTCGTCAATAAACGACCTTAAGGTGTTCCCTATAAGCGTCAGTCGTGTGCGTGTCTAAGGCTACAGTGGATGCGTCTTCTCACGACTATCGAGTGTTCCACCCGTCGGAACGATAGCCCATCAGAACGTAGATCCACTGTAACCGTGGCTTAACGCAAATCGAACACGGTTGTTGAAGGCCGATACCAATTTTAGACCAATGTTTCCTCGACGTATTACAATACGAACATCTCGCACCGATGAAGATTCCTTGCGCGAACGATATCGTGTAAACAGCTGTAACGAACGAAAGCATCTAGATGCAACGTTTAACGCTTGCAGGGGTAGTTCCACCTTTAATCGTGACAATGTCGAAGACGATCGCTAACGACCAACGCTAACCTTTAACGTGATGCAGGACGCGCCTTCAATGCGAATGGAAAGACAGACAGACAGCAGCTGGATGATCCGACTGGCCTCGTTCCCTCGTCATCGACGCGTCCTTCGTGTGGTCGACGTTGTCCGATTGACGATGAGACACAGAAGGTTCTCATAGTGGCCGACTATCGGTCATTCGATCAGATATGTGTATACAACACTTTCGTCTAGCTAGGTTTGACTCTCTGTTCTGATTTTCACGTTTTGTATTGTGTGTCTGTGCATGTAGAGTGTCGCAACGAAGTATAAACGAAGGAACGGAAGAAAAAAGGAAGAGAAAGAAGCGAGATGGTGCTGGAGGAGCTCCACGTAACGAAAGTGAAAAAGAACGAAAGGGAAGCGAGATGCTTTCTTATTATTTCCAGGATTCCAGGGGATGAAGGTGAGGGTATGGGGGTAAAGGAAGGACATTTCGCGTCGATTTGGTTCCTTCTTCTTTTGTCTGACATGCATACTAGTGTATATTCACTCATCGTTTGTTACTCTTTCATACGCATATTCTCTCTCTCTCTCTCTCTCGTTCGCACATTGCTCTTTTTCTGGTTCATTCTCACACACGCGAAAATGCAACGGTTTAACGAATTCTTCATTTTCATTTTTCTTCTATCCTTTAAACCCTTCTCGCCTTTCTCACCTATACCATTGAATCTACATACACAGAGGTTTTTATTTCCCCCCTCCCCTTTTTTCTGGTTTCCTCTTTCCCTATATATACACTTGCCATGCAAAATCACAACTTTCAGTCTGACAGTCGCGTCAATTCTTTTTCTTCTCTCACTTGTTAATCTTAAGTTTCTCTTCTTATTTTCCCCTCTTTTTCACAATTGCCGTCGTTTTTCCTTTTAATATTATTATTATTATTATTATTATTTTTACCTATTACCATTATTAGTACTCTTTTGTTTCCTTTTTTTTGTTCGTTTTTTCTTTTCTTTCTTTCCTTTCGAATGACGAGTAGAACACGCTCAGTTAGTACGCGCGTGGAGAATCACGATTTCCGCGCGCGCACGATTTACAATTATTACAGTATCTTTTTTTTTAATATATATATATATATATTATCCCCCGAGAAAAATAACAAAATGTATATATATATATATATATTTATATTTATATTCATACGAAGATAGATATATACATATACCGTGTGTGTATATACATATATATCCATGATTAATTCGTACTTTGTATATATTAATATACAATATAAAGAGATATTAATAATAGTACTTTTTTTTTGTTATTTAGTTCGGTAATGTACAAGGGCGAAACGGGCAGCTGTCGCTCGCCGAGCTGAAAACAAAACGCCATAAACGTGCTCCTTATCCTATGATCAGCTAAGCCTAGACCCTAGGTAACACCTACACCTATGTAACTACACTCATAATATTCACTTGCACAGCCATAGTTTCTTTTCTTCTCGTCGCGCGTTCGTCGACTTCTTTCTCGCACCCTCGTCTCACCTCTTCGTTTTCCCTTTCTCCCTCTACTTTCTCTTGCCTCTTTTTATCCTACGATTAAAGCAACGAATTCGTCTGTCAAATTTCCCCCTATCGCGCTTCGATCGCACTTGATTCTTCGAGTGCCACTCGATCGAATGGATCACGCCGTATCGCGTTGCTTACACGTGTCAATTTTTCTGGCCAATGTCGCTGTTCCCAGCAATTTCGAGGACACAGTAACGAAAATCGAAGTTGGTCCCGAGATTCTAAGAGTCATCGTGAAAAATGTTAATTGATTTTAAATGTGAAATGATTTCTGAATGGCTACATTCGTCGGATATCGATTACTCGCTTGTAAAACGATGTACTTTTAACGCGAAAATCAATTGAACTATACCACTTGGATTTAATTATCTTCATTTCTCACGAACTTGCCCTGATCGAATTATGAACTTTTATCCTAGTTACGATCAGCGTAATTCTACGTTACAACAAGGCAGATTAATTGCGCAAATTTGGCATTCAAGTGATTAAAACAATTGCAATAACCTTTAGCACCCTTGTTCGTTACTGTATGTCGAAATCGCTAAATTTGTTTTAAACTGTCAACACCTTTGGAGATGTAATTACAAAGTTACATCTGATTATACAAAAGACAGAGTTAACGTTAAATATCGATAAAATTACGTTTTAACGTACGCCACAATGCCAATAGCGAACATTAAGCGTTAGATCCACTGATCAATTAAAAGTTGGACCATTTAACGAATAATAAGTGACATCTTCTACATTTTAACTGATCGAAGCTTAAAAAACCAACCTCGTGGAAACATTTGCAATAAAAATCGAAATATTTCGTAATATATTTTTCGCATTAACAAATCCTCCGACTAAACCCTTTTTAACTTGGAGTAATGTTGACTGAGTCAGACGAATTCCATATGAAAAATATCAAGATATCAAGATAGAGATAACGAGTGCTCGAAGGAAAAAGGGAAAACGAAGCGTGGAAAGAAGCGATTGGACAAAGAGATCCCCGATTTCACAGACGAACAAAACGATACGACGATCCGGTTCCGTTTTGGCGAACAACCGTATTTCTTTCTTTTTTTCTTTTTTTTTTTTTTTTTCACTTTCTTCTGTCAGACGTCGGAAGAATTTGCGCGAACGGGATCGACCGGTGCGTTTTGTCGCGACGCGACGGCTTGGAAAAGTGAACGGAAACGTGATTTTCATTCGTCTTGTGCCTCGCTCCATTCTCCTCGTCACGGTTTTAACACCACGGAAAACTTAACGCGCGTTTCGGCCAGTGACAGCTGCCTCGGCCCGCATTTTTCCCCTATTCTCGCAAATATTGCACGATTTCTTCATCTTCATTTTTTTTTTGTCGTTTTTTTTTCTCTTTTGTTTCATTTCTTTAAATTCATCTTCAATTTCAATAAGGTGTTAGCACCAATCTATTATATCACAATGTTCCACTCCACACCACGCAATTGTAAATATATAAATACCTATTATGTAATAGTAGCAGTAGTAGTAGTAATAGTAGTAGTAGTAGTAGTAGTAATAGTATTAGCAGCAGCAGTAGTAGTAGCAATAGTAGTAGTAATGGTAGTAGTAATAGTAATAGTAGTAATAGCGGTAGTAATAATAGTAGTAGTGTAGTCGATAGTAATAATAGTACATAGTAGAGATTTCCGTTTAATTAATAAAAGTTCCGATATAACAGCCAGATGATCCGTGACCAACGTATCTGGGACAGAGGCCGTCAGACCGGATTAATTCGATATTTTGTGGATTCAATGTGTGCCGAGTATTTCTTTCCCCTTTCGCGCCTCTTTCACCCCGATTCATCCTTCTCTCTTTCGACTAGTCGATACATGTACGTACGTCATGTTCCCGTGTGTTTTCTACGAGTTCCATAGAAATAACTTCGTACGGATATGTTTTCTGGTCTCTCTCATCTGATAGATGAACTTCTCGGTATGTGTACGATTACGTATACTACGTGTGAATGTATGTGAGAGTATGCGTCTGATTTCGTTTTTCCTGGTCAAACCTTGCCCAGTCAGATACCGACTGCGAACGAATAAGTGCCAAAAATCGCGGCGAGAAAGAAACCGTATCCACGATGAAACTTACTGGCAAAAGGAAACTCGATTCTTGCGATCGCAACTACTATAGAACTCCCCCCTTCCGTCCTCCTCCACTCCTGACTATCGAACAAAGGTTTTTCGCCGAAGAACGCGGCAAACTTCTATCAAAGCGTTATTAACTCCCTTCTGGAAAGAAAGAAACGAAATAGAATAGAGTGGAACGTCCAAAGTAGGTAGGAACACGAGGATGTGATTCAAGATATTTCATCGACGAGATAGCTAAGTTTTTTGTGTCGCAATTAGTGGGGTTGACGTCGTTTAAACGATGTTCAGCCAGTCTGTATTTGTTAACTCGAAAGTCCGTTACGAGAATTAAAGCTCGAATTAGGCGTGTGAAGTAGATAATTGCCGCTCGACGTCAAGAACGCACGCGAAAAAATTGTCAAAACTCTGTTAAAACGTGGACTATTCTTGAAGAAGATTTACAGATTCTCTGTGATCCTCTGCTCGCAGATACCCTATATGTATATATCTCGTAGGCCTTGTTTCAATCGATTATTAATTTACTATCGAATTCCTACTACCGTACTATTGCATTGCTACTAATCGATGTACTCATCGCAATGTTTAATTCCTATATTTCTTCTAAAGAAACCACGTAAACAACAATGTTATTCTAATAGAGGATTCTTAAAGGATTGATGACAATTACAAAAGACGAAGAATCTGTTTTTTTTTTTTACGTTCACGTACAAATAAAAAGCTTACTAATAGCAACTGATAATAATTCTTGGCCGTAGATGAAGAAACATTTGCTGTTAAAATTAACACAAGATGGAAGAGACGAAGAATTTCTTCGTTCGAACAGACAAACAGGACAATTTTTATTATCCTCATCGATGAAATATTACCACCAACGATAATCTCTCTGTCCTGAAAAATTCGATGTTAAAATGGATTCATGGAAATTATAGAAGACGTTTGACGTCGAAAGATAAATCGACATCGAGATGATAATTTTCATCGATCTCGTCAATGCTTCGACTCACGATAATGCCGCATCGAGATCCTTATGCAGCATGTTCCTGGCGCCATTCTCCATCCCCTCCTTGTTTTTCGTCCCGTCAGCTCGAAATACGCGTCGCTCTTCGAATGGTTCGCATAGCGATCGAATACTAAAGGCGTAACGAGCAGCCCTGTCCGTCGATCTCCGCAAATACCTTTGGAAATATTTCTCTAACCCTGTGCGTGCATGCATGTGTGTATGTGTGTGTGTGTACGTATAAAACGCTGTACGCATAGGGGTTGTCTTCGAAATAAGCTATGCTTTTCGCTTTCTACCTTTTATAGCTTCGTAATTCTCCAACTTTTATCCTTCACGCGTGGGTCCTTTGGTAATTTATTATTTTTCTACATGGATATTTGATAAAAATTTGATCGAGTGAACGGAATGACATTCGTTACATCGTGTATGGTCCGGTAAGTTTCAATGATGATTCAGTTTCATGTAATTAGACGTTTATAGAGATCATAGAATGGTGAGAATGTTAAGCTGATCTGCAATTTGTACGTCTACGATAGCCACGAAATTTAATAAGATTTGTAATAAGAAGAATTTCAAGTTTATTCGTGAAGTTTCGTGTGAAGGTTTTCGTAAATGAAAGGTTTCTAATAACAATATGGTTTGTAATTTCTGCTTCCTATATTTTCAGAGAACATCATTCCAAAATAAATATCGTTACAGTTAAAGAAACTTCAATTTCCTATTTACCATGCATTTGATCCGCGAATATTTAAATACTCGATCTAAATATTTTCTCTTTCCTTTTACAAGCAACTATCAAATATTAAGAATTATTTCATTCCTCGATTGTTTTAATTCAATTAATTTACAAATTTCTTCTTTACCATATCTCGGTATCGAAAATGTCGAACGCGTAATTAAAAAAAAATTTCGACGTCATTTTTTACAACATCCCATATACATACAGCTATCTGCCACGATGAAGTAGAACGCATATTGCGGAAGTTTGGCATAAATTCAGGACAATTTTCTCTTGTTCGAGCTGACCGAGTTCGATATTGAGAAAAATAAGGTTCAAAGTGAGATAAATGTATGCGGAGAACGAAACGGGGAGCAAACGGAGATCAAGAATGGAAGAAGAGAAGAAAATTGTTGGCGGTACAAGCGATCGAAATGAAAGAAATATCTTTCTGACGCATGACAGTATGACACCTCTTCAAAGTCCGTGTTACGTTAAGAGGAAGCTCACGTAAAATTGCATTTTTCAGTAAAAAGTTGACAAATTGGCGAAGGTGAATGAGAACTGATCGAATATACGAATTAATGATTTCATTCAAAACGCTTTGTTTGAGAATTTATTGCTTCGACGTTATTCCTTCGTGATATTTTCTTGAGTCCATTAAATCGTTTTTGTCAATATGACTATGTTCGAACGATACTCCTAATTTAATTATCGACTATATTTATTAAACACGACGTAGATTAAAGAACGTGTAAATTTGTGAAATATCTTGACCCACATTTGATTACCAAATTACCATACCAAGAATACGGGAATACGATATATTAAGCCAAAGCCGTATTCTATTACATAGTAACTTTTAATCAGTACCTACGAACCTACAGACGAAGTTAATCGCCAGTTAGAACCAGCCTATTTACAATTAACCTTCTCGACATTTTGTTCGATCGATTTAATCTCGTTTGACGAGCCTTCATTAATACTCTAGAGTAATTACCCTGCAAATCATAAGGCAGTACATAAAGCATTTCCAATTTAGCCCACTAGTTCTCAGTATAATCGTATTAGCTACACATTTACAATTACCAAGTAAAACGTCGTTTTCGTTAGAAGCTAATCGCAGAATCACAAGTAAGTTATATTCCATTTGTAAAAGATTCTTACACGTTTCTAAATATCGACACACTTGCACCAATTACCCATGCTCGTCATTGAATAGGAAACAAGCTAATTTGTTTCCTATTCTACGCTTCGTAAAACGTAAAAGTCAGTCGAGTCAAACATTTGGCCGTTTTCCCGATGAAACCGAAAATTCGTTCGAGAGAAATTCAGAGATGAAATTTCGTTCGCGTCGCCAACGACCCACTGAGTTTGTCCACTGAGGGTCGAATAATTCGGAAATGAAAGCTTTTAATCAAACAGTGGACGACCTCCAACCCTTACGAAAACACGATAGTCCTCTCCTAAAAAATCAACCAAGGAAAAAAGAAGGAAACAGAAGAAGGAAAATAAAAGAAACGAGAAATACAATAAACCAATGTGAGTGGAGAGATTAAGCAGCGAGAAAAGAAACTGCGATCGATGCTCGTTTGATCGTTTTCTCCTGCCGTTGAATGTTCAACGTCGGCGTTTACGCTTCTCTAAGTCGAGCGTGTACGCCTCTCAACCCCTGGCGCTGAGAGGAGCGCGCGCGAAGAAGAAATAGGGCCGCGAGTGCGTAACAACAGAACTGCCACGGTACGACAGGCACACACCGTGTGCTCGTGCAAACGGAAAAGGCCTGGCTGCTCGACGATGCTCGTCTGGACGGTTGCTAACGATCCCCCGCCGCGTTTTCCTGTGGCTGGCTCAAGGATCGGCCAAAGTACCGTTTAACTCACGCGTTCTAGCCACCAAGTGCATCGATCTCTCGCCGAAAAACTTTCTCACCGCGATCTCTATTCTACAGCGAGCCATTGTGTGTGCATGCACCGTTAATGAAACAATCAATAATTCTCCACTGTTCCCACAGATCTCCTTTTCTTTTTCTTTTTTTCTTTCTATCGATAGAATTTCGTTCGATCGCACGGAGAATTTAACCGACTTATGGTCAGTCGTCTATTATACAGTCAGATTTGTAGGTAATAGTCCCAATATTCTGTACAATGTTATACCAAAAATACTAATATTTGTGTAGTGTCGTACGATGCAGAGTCGCGAGTTTGGGATTACAGTGCAACGGTAAAGGATCTAGTTGGCCATGTAAAAGTATGGAAGTGGAGAATGTAGAATAAGGTCGTTCCGTATGGCAGTTTTTGAGAAGATTGAATTTAGGAATTCGTAGAGTACGCGTGCACCGGAATATCGTTAGAATTATTGAAAATTAATTTGATTTGCGAATAAATTGGGAATAAGGATATAGGACAAGATCTGTTCGTATAGGCCGTCGTTTTTCAGGAAACTAAATTTGAACATAGGCGAAACACACACGCACCGGAACTTCGAATTCGCAAATCTCTTTGGCAGCGCGTGAAATTGAAAATCTTTAGGACAAACGCATTCCAAGTTACACGTGTATCCGACTGATTTTACGTAGTTGCGTTGATTTGAAAGTAAAACTGGTGCGTTTTATCCGGTACAGCTACGAGATGAATCATAAAACAAAGCATCGATATCTTATTTATATAATGAAATCGAGAAATCAACAAAGTGTCAGCTTGGACTCAGTTTGGAAAAACTTCGAAGAAATTACCGACCTCAATTTCTTTTTTTTTTTCTTTTTAATCTCTCGACGACTCCTAAGAAACAATTTTATTCTTACACAACGTTACAAAATCTTATTTTTACGTGAGAAGTCACGTTCTTTTCGGTCGTATCACGAATCACCCTGTACCTTGTTAATAGAATATGTATGTGTGTGTGTGTAGTTATTTGGACGCGATAGATGGTCGCATCCGTTTTTGATAAACTGCGCGCGCCAACAATTCCGCAATTGGCAGTGCTCGAGAACCGGCGAACATGTGCAGCCGTATTAACACGAAATTCAAAAAGGGAACGACAACGTGAAGAGCGAGTTGCGATCGATACGCATGGTCGCGGGACTAATTATACATCGCATCGCGTCGACGGTGCGGTTCTTGTAATAAAAAGCCCGTCCAGCCACGACGACACGCGTCCGTCGCACCGTGAAATTATCCGCCGGATGAATCCGTGACGCGGACGACTAATTCCTCTAAACCGCTCTCTGCGAGTGCATTTCGTGAAGCGTTTCAAGAATGACCAATTTGACATGATAACCTGATTTTCGAAGTCTCTGATTGATTGCCGGAAATACAATTTCCATCCACTTTTTTTTTTTTTTAGTTTTGTTACTCGTGGAATTTATCAGATTGGAATACGTGAAACGTTATCTTTCCGGAATTTGAATTCGATGAGCAAATATCGCATATTAAATCTCGCGCTATCGTCGATTATTAAGATACCAAAGAGAAAGACATATTGCTGCAAGTCATTCCGGCCGTGGTAGCCAGAAATATATATATATATATTTCTTCTTGTTCCTTCTTCCGTTTTTCCTTCTTTTTCGTGGAAATTTATTAGATTCGTAAGTATGGAATATGAGTTTCTTCTAAAGCTTGAATTTGATGGGCTAACGTTACGCGATTAAGTTTTTGTCCTATCGTCGATTATTAAGATATCAAGGAATTATTCCGATCGACAGCCAGAAATATAAATCTCTTCTTTTATCTTCTTTTAACTTTTCTTCAATATGAAAATATATATATATATATATATATGAATGAGCAGAGGTGATTTTGGATGTTTAAGACGTGAGATACCAATGCTAGAAACTTTCGAACATAAGTAAACGGCTCGATTACGACGAATTTTAATTGCCAGTAGAACGTACAATTTTCCTGCTGTTTATTTTCTTTCCAATTTTGAATGTATGAAAATTGAGATCGTAGATATTTAAAATGTGAATACGAATGATCTTCCAAGTTTTAATCGTGAGTTAATATCTTTTGATGAATGTCGGTTGAGGTACCAGAATCCAACATTAAAAGTTTCCATTTGAGAAAGTCAAGCATCAAGAAGGAATTCCTTTGTGGAAAAGTGAATCGAAAATGTGATCAGCCTCAAAATTCTTCAACTTTCTTAAACTTTCTAAACAAAAGGAACGTGAGTTATAGCTTTCAACTAACTTCCTCGTAATACTCCGTTCCCTTGATCTTGCCTTCATCAAAATTAAACGTCGAAATTGCAACTCCAGAAAGATATCTACTCCAGAAACAGCTATTTTCGCTTTCGATCTATCGGAGATAATTTCACGAGTGCAGATAAGAGATCGAATGACAAAATGTAATGTACCATGCAACGCGGACATGAAACATAAAAGTCGTTGGAGAACGTCGCGGGAACACGAAAACTTCGTTTCGTTCGTGTCGAAGTGGTTATCGCTTCTAAAAAAGAAAAAAAAAAAAAGGAAAAACACTACATGATCTGTTTAGTCTTCTAGTTTTTTTTTTTTTTTGTAATAAATTAATCTGAATGAAAAAGAGGAAGGCGTCTGGCAAATGTATTTGCGAAGGCATTGACAAATTAATTTTCAGATATTTACGACAAGAGTTAGAAAAATATTAAGAGATAATTTGTAAATTTGAGAAATTTGTAGGGATGTAGAGTTTTAGGGAGGGTTAGGTTGGGGTTAGGTACTAAACGACATTCTATACAGCACAGCAATCTGGCCAATTAATCGAATATATTCAAAGTAGAAAAATAGAGAATCGAATTCTTGTCGTAGTATTTCTTCCGGCAATTTCTAATTCAGACACTCGAGTCGTTTATTATTTCAATTTCCGAATAAATCTATGATCGAGTGGAAATGTGTGGCGGAAGAAATTGCTCGCCGACGAAGATCATCGCTCGAAGATTTCGAGTCTCGCGAGGATCTAGGACGACCCGGGTGGTGTCTTAATAAATTCGGAAGGTTTTTTAAACGGATCTCGAGCTACGAATCACGGCCACGTAATAATTGTAACTTTTTACTCGCGCGGAAAGCAATTTTAATCCTTTCTAGCCCCCTCGTCGGTTACTTCGCTTTAATCGTCCTTATTTCGAACCCGAACTATGATATAAAACTGTTTTAGAAGAATAAAGAGAAAAAGAACGTGCCACGACGATGCACGCTCGAATGTTTGCTTCGTGCAGATTCGAATTAACCCTTCGAGCTAAGCGCGATTTAAAACATTTTCTTAAGCTTCATTTTAATACTTGCTGCTGTTTCTGTCGATTTCATTGGACTGTTCGGAAAAATCGTAACGTTTCTGACAACGAAAATATTCCACTGTGTATTTGGTGTGACTGGAACAGGATTATTCGATGTTATACCGCGAATGTTTCTTCGAATTCGTATTTCTATAAGTTTTGCAATAATCAGAAATTTGTTTCATTCATTAAATGTTGCAAACAGTACGATGCTTTGGATACTTTATACTTTTGTATATTGTGTGCTTCGTATTTCTTATGAAAAATGAAATTCTAAATTCAGATACATATTAGGATTAATTGGATATTAAATGGAACGTCTGAACATTTTAATTGTTTTCCAATATGACGGGATTGAGGAAAGAAAAGCGGGCAAGAAATATTCAGCCCCATCCGTTCCATTCACGAGCATCGTCTGACTATCATTCATTCCGGTCTTCACAGAACGTTCATTTCTACGACAAAAAATTGTATAGTCTAGAGGACTGCAGGAACTATTTCAAAGAACCCATTGTCGGCAGAAGCGAGCTTTTTGGAAAAGAGATTATAAAGCTATCCAAGGAACGGCGGAATGCCACTAAAAAATGCATATTATTATATAATAATGCGTTTCTTTTGTAAAATTGCGAATTTTCCGGACAAGCCATTAACAAGCTATTTTGAATAAATTACTCCGACTGAGGATCTTAACGATTTTCAACGATTATAAAAATACAAACTCGGCGAATAAAAAGAGCTAAAACTACTAAAAAGCTAATAGAAAGATGTCGACGATTTCAACAATTTGAATTTCCAATTTACAACGAAGTTGGTCGACTTTCTCCATTTCTTTAAAGCTCGAACGAGCTACCAATATTACTAGAAAATATTCGACAGACTGCACGGCACACGTGCTACGAGATCGTCGTCCGCAATCGAGCTGCAATTTCACCGACGCGATAGTAGTTCGGCTGCATTCATGCTTCAAGGGCCTTGTAAGGTCGTGATGTTGGATAAAAATCGGAATATTACGCGAAAGTCGGACATCGTTAACTAGTAATTACGTGCAACCGTAGCCTAACATGCTACTCAGATGTAATTTTATGCGCTGCCCATCGATCTGCTGTGAAAGTTAGCCAATGAAGCCCAGGTGTACATGTATCGACTGCGAGAACAGCAGGGAAAATGCCCGTAACTAGTCAGACACGCGAATTCCCGGTGTACGAGCATGATAGGACGAACACGGTTTCTAAGTATTTACTACGAAGTTCTAGAACCACGTGAAGATCGTATAAAACAATTCTTAACTCTGCACAAGTGGATTGAGAAATTAGAGAATAGTTTATGTAGTTTTTTTCAGTATAAATGTCTATCGAACGTATCTTTCGTTTTCAGAGTAACTGGAGTGCATTGTTGTTTCGTTGGTAATGCAACTAAGAAAAATAAATTCTTCGGGAAATAAAAGATTTAGAGCAAACAATTATGAATTACTCTACTATGTTTAGCAATGAAAATAGTATCGTTCCTTTATAATGTAATTAATAGTTTCTGGTTTCCGATCACCTGTAATAAAACTGTTTATCGTTAGGAAAGAGTTGAATGGTTTGTAGTGAGTTGTGATAGCGTTCTTCTGTTCTATCGATTAAATTTCATTGAAGAACTATGACATAACGGTGACCTCTACAATAGCGAATAACGTGTTTCTAGAATGTATTTTTGCAGATGCTATTTCAAAGTTGACAATTTTTTTAGACGTGTCACTTCTCCAGCAAAGCAACGATAAATATCTTCGTATGGTATGCGTGAGAGTGAATGGCCTGGCATTTCAGAGATAAAGAACTGCGAATGGAAAGTGAGTAGTCGGGATTACGCGTTGCGTAATTTCATGTATGTGAATTACAAAGAATGTGATGAAGACATAAAGCGTGTCACAGAAATTACTTCAAAATGATTTTATACAATTTTGTTTCACTTGTTCTTTAGACACCAGGTGCTTATAGTAAGACTCACTTTTAATTTAGATGGTTTTTATAAAAATTCCAAGCCATTTTAAAGATACCTAGGAGGATTTTCAATTATTTGAAAGTGATTTTAAACAGTTTTATTCCACGATACGCACCGTTATATAAAGATAGCTCCATTCTTTCTCGGAGTGAGAAACGCTAATTCAGCATAGAATTTTACAAACAGACGAAAATCCACTTATGTGAGTTAAGAAAGAACTCTTTAACATAACCACAGCAGACGTAAATAAAATTAGCGAATTTCACAATCATTCTTTTTCTACCACCAACTTCAACTTCGGACACTGCTAAAATTTCGCTACACCTCCACTGAACGAATCATAAAATTCCAAAGAATAGATCACGCCGCGTTAAAAATTCTTCTGAGAATGCTCCGCGACCTAAAAATTTTATCTCACCCCGGCGTCTATTAAAAGAGTCATAAAATTTCAAACTACAGAGAACTCACTTGTCCATCATGAACTTTCCACAATCTCGGCTCTTGAAGTTTTATCTCGACGACCGATTTATTAAGAAACTTGTAAACATTTTCAAACTGCACAATTGTAATTATAATTCAAACGCCTGGCACGAAGATAGAGCCGCACAGAGTAGTACTGGGATCGCGTTCGAAACGGAAAACAATGATATTTCGACGAGCTCGAAGTCGTAGACGTATGTAGATGGAGGACGGAAGGATCGAAAAAAATTTCGTTACATTTTCTCCCTGTGAAATCCTAAATTCTAATACGATATCGTTTGGATCGTCTAACGGATTTTCTCTTTGACCAGCACTCGGAACACTCGGCTATCGTATATAAATATTTGGTGTGAGATAAAAAGAAAAAATGTAGGTATATATATATATAAAGAAGAAGAAGAAGAAGAAGAAGAAGAAGAAGAATAGAAAAAGTATGTATAGACGCAAAGACGAGCAGAGATTTGAATCTCATAGTCGTATCGCAACGGAAGTCGATATATGAGAAAAGAGGAAAACAAGGAGACGACAAGAAAAGAAAAGTCGAAAGTTTTAACGTTTACAAGACGCAAATTCGCCCCGCCCCATCCGATAATAATAAATAATAAATTCTGCATATATCGTGTTATTGTAATATAATTATAATATATGTATATAATATATATATATATACGCGTCTGTATGTATATGTATGTTTCATGTTTGTGTCCCCGTGTATATAACTGTGTATTGGCGTGATAATATATAAACAGTGAATAACACATATATAAAATCATTAAAACGATAAAACAAAATAAAATAAATTATCCAATATATTAATTAATATACTTAATCATCTGCGTAATATATTAATATTCTGGTTATTATATATATTATATATTATTAAATTATGTATCTATATATATATATATGTTTAGGTATATGCGTGTTCGGTTGTAGCCTTAACTATGCAAAGTGCCCTTTTTTGCAAAAGAGAGAAGATCGACGGGTAATATCATTTGATCACAATGTAGCAGTTTGGCTCTTTGAATAGCTAGCGGATTCGACGTTTCAACTGAGTCGACGTGTTACCCGACGCGAGTTACACGATTTCCTAAGCTTCGAAACACACGTACCATCCATATGCGTTTTCGTCCGTCCGTCCGTCCGT
This sequence comes from Bombus vosnesenskii, assembly GCF_011952255.1. NCBI lineage: Eukaryota > Metazoa > Arthropoda > Insecta > Hymenoptera > Apidae > Bombus > Bombus vosnesenskii. The sequence goes on from NW_022882923.1 coordinate 4,138,126, forward strand.
CGGCTGTAAACGTTATCCATTCATCCATGCGAAATACGAATCCGAGCGTGTACGCGTGTATAATGATCGCGTCACGCATCCACGCCTGGACGTCTGCGCAACACGGCTCTACGCTATATCTTTCTCCTTCTTACAATCCTTCTCTTACTTTTCAGAAAACCCCTATATCGTTAATATAATATTATAATGTGTAAGGAAGTAAATATATGTATATATAAATTTCCTCGCGTAAAAACAAACAAAGAAGAAAGGTAGAACAAAAAGATTGCACCCCAACCAATTAAATATCAACGTGTAACGATGTATTAGGTTTTCCGAAAAGTTTCTTTCGTTTTATATAAGGATATAATAGACGCACAATGTTTTTTTGTTTTATATTAGTTTATTGAATTACGCATAGAAATAGAACGAAATGGATTATACCTAATTCAATAAAATAATATAAAACAGAAATTGTTGTTCATCTATTATCACCTTATGAAACGAAAGAAACTTTTCGGACAACCTAATAGCTGTGAAATATTTCGTAACCAGCCCTCTTGAATAAAAATTGACATCGTTATTTTAAAACGTATAACACTATCATTACCGTCCGGCTACCGGATTTTGAACCGCGCAGTAACCGGCCGATTAACCATAACGTATTAACGTATATAATGTATAATATAATAATATAGTATAGTACTATAAAATCAATCCGATTACAGATAAGATTCTTATTGTGTTCGCCTATGCACTTAAGTTCCGAATTCGTGGAATGTCTCGCGTGATTTTCCACTATTTATTTGCTGCCGATATTGCACCCGCGGTGGTTTGCAGTTTAAATTGTAAATATCATAGACTTTTAGGTGTTCAAGTAACAAACAACGCGTTTTATAGTTCAGAGCTCATATTAGAACTGCAAAGCGCCACTACGTACTTCTTCTTGCGCCTTTGTCTTCTTCTAGTTTTTTTTTTCTTTTCTTTCTTTCTTTTTGTGTCTTCATTATCATCGTCATTTCCTGTTCTTCTTATCTCTAACAAAAACAAAAGACCGCTAGAAACGATGCATAGGACTAAAAGATTTCGTTGTTAGTCGATTAATATTGCGTGTCGCCGTACTTCCGGTGATCCCGGAAGTACACGAGGATGTCGTGTGGCTGCGTGTTCCGTGTCTTTGTCCCCGTCGCTGTACGTCTACAGACGTACATGTGCGTGTATTATGTGTAAGTGCAAATTAACGTGTGGTGTATCAAACGCCTGCCTCTCTCGTCGTGTACATACATGATGTGTCCGTGTTTCCTGACTGTACCTATGTGTGAGAGTGTAGAAGTGTATCCATGTGCCAAATACTCCCCGAGAATCCCCCGTAAATTCCATCCCGCAGAGGTGAAACCCCGCGAACTGGACCAGCACGTACATACGTGGGCGTAATACATTGCCAACGATTCCCGATGAAACGTCGATGAAACACACGATTACACTCTAATATGAAGTCCAACTATAAACTCTTCAACAACTATACAACTCACCCTGCGTATCGAATGAATTACTTCCAGTAATTTCGCATTAATAATTAATAATTAATTAATTAATCGATTAATCATAATTCTTTTTTCCGGCTGTCGAGCGGCATGTATCGGCCGCTAGGCAGCGGCAACTACGGGAGGAATTGGCACCACGTTTGCTCCCACTTTATATATATATACATATATATATATATATATAATGTATATATATATATAATATGTAATTCCATTAAATCTCCCATTATCAATATTTATAATATATATATATATAGAGCAATATATGCGCGAATCGTGAACTCTCCCGAGCTAACTCTCTTTAGTATCGTCGATCGGCGCAGCGCTAGTTTACCACAAAAAAAATAAAGCTGCCCGGTCTTTGGACAATGTTCGAAACATCGTTTCGTACGGCAGCCGGCATGGCGCGAGTTTACGTGTGCGCGTCACGGGGCGCGTTCGTGTGCGCGCATGCGCGCCCGCGCGTTACCGATCGGCCCGAGGATAACGCGAATTCCGCGAGCCTAATAGCCGAGATATAGAAATAAGCGACCCGCGCCAACCTTGATTCGTCTCAGGCTCTCTCTTTACCTCTGCCTCCGCTTTCGATGCGCCGATCGTCAATAAGAAAACAACAACAAACAACAAACGGCTAACGCGCCAGCAATCGAGAAGGAACTTTCATCGCCGCATCGTTTATCGATCGTGAAAAACCTGGCTGGTGTCGTGCCAGAGACGAATCGAACTTAAAAATCGGCCCTCGAAGAAAAGTTTCCCGCGACAGCGACGGTGGCGTATCACGCGCATGCGCGTGCCCCCTTCCTCCAGCTGACCGATCGTTTCCGCGCGTGCGCGCCAATCGCCGCACTCGCCTGCCCCCTTACAATAGATTCTAGCGCGCGCGCAACTCGCCATGCGCGGCACTCGGCTCGCTCGCTTTTTCTTCTCAGAGAACGATTTTGTTAACTAACACGACAAGCCCACCCCAAAAATGTCGCTAAACATCTTACATACCACGTGCTTACAAAAAAATCCCCCTTCCCGCGCGATAGGAGAATCTCGTCGATTTCTTAAGCGTAGAACCTATAAAAGATTTGGTGTTCGAAAAAGAAAAAAGCCGAGAGAGACCGGCCTTTGTGTGGCCGTGACATCAGGGCCGTATCGTATTATGATCTAAAGTGCGACAATACCCCCCTGTCGGCGCAGCCACTCGCGCTCTCTGTATATCATTTTCTTCTTTTTCTGTTCTTACATATATATATGTATGTATGTATATATATGCATATCCATACCCATATATATACATGTATATGCATACATATATATATATTTGTATATATATGCGTGTGTAAATTATTTATTTATATATTATTCATCGTTACTTTTTTCTGGTTTTCTTGCTTCCGGGGCGCAGTACGTACGTATAAAGTAAATATATATATATATATATGTATATATATTTTTATATATTATATATGTAGGAATGTAGTATAGTGTAGTATCGTGGATGGATTGCCTGGCAATCAACACTGACCTCGTACCAGATATTGGCAAATTCATCTGTGCTAACTTATTCCTCAATTCTCTCAGCGTTAGACTTTCGTCACTTGACAATTGTTCGTCTTCAATATTTGCCATTTTATTTTTGCAACACTATTATTCAAACGACACACTACTACACTGTGTCAACAATTTCAACGATCAACGATATTGTCTTTTATCACACCGCACACCGGAATTTAATACTAGCACGATCTGATCCCGGACGAGGCCCCAATTTGTAGGAAAATGGTATTCAGCTAGTAGGTTTGGTAACGGTATGATTGTTACAATATCGTTTGATGCTCCGTATGTTTACGCAATCACTATTCGCCATTAACTATCTTTCTTACAACGATTCTTTTTTAAATACGCTGACAACACTGCATGACAACGTTGACAACACACACCCGATATCTCCCAGACAATCCGTCTTCGATACTACACTATACTACATTCCTACATATATATATTTATATATATATGTATATATATTTATAAAATATATACAGACGCGTGCACGGTCCATCCGCGTTTTAGGACAGCGTGTTCATGGTATCGTTAGTCATCGCGGAAAGCGCCAAGGTGCCTGTCACGAAATCGTTTAGATCGATCTTTCTTGCCTCGGGGTGTTTGAATTTAAAGTGCGTGCGCAGGTTGTCGCTACGTGTGTACGTGGCACGACAGAGAGGACACTCAAACCTGCCGGGGAAGTGGACGTGGTAGTGGTTCCTGATGTGCGTCACGACCTTGCCGCACAGCTTGCACCTGTGAAGGTTGCAGCCGCCTGGCACCCGGTCAAAGGTCAGCCGCATGTGCCAGGCTTTTGAACCTGCAACATCAACACAAGACAAGTCACTTTCAACTGTTGGCCACCCAACACGACCTACACGACGACGAGCCGCCCGCGGCCCAGTCTGTGTCGACGGCGGCTCGATCGCTTCTTTCTCTCTCTCTTTTTCTTTCCTCATGTATACGCTCTCTCTCTCGTACTCTCAGTCTCAGTTTCTCTCTCTTTGATTGCCTCTCTAGCCTCCTCCACCTCCTTCCTTCCCATCATCCTCCGCGTTCGCCGCCTCCTCCGTCACTCCTTTTTTCCCCACAGTTCACAGCCTCTTCTTTTACTTTTTTCTTTTTTCTACCTCCCCACTAATTTTCCCCGCATTTACCCTCCTACTTACGAATCAAGGCCGTGATCATGCGACCGTGTCACACGTACTCTATATGCTTTCTCTTTCCTGTCTCTCTACCGAAGAGAAGAGAGACCTTTCCTCCGCCTCGCCTTCGAAACCTCTTTTTCCTCCACCCCAAGAAGCGAGGTCGTTCACGCGTTACCCTTGTCGAGCGTGTCGTGCAGCGTTTGGCGCGCGAGAGAGAGGATCGAGGAACGGTTGATGGATCGATCGAAATCACGGGACCACGAAGCAGAGATTCGAGAAAAGGGAGGAACACACACGCGTACGAAGAAAGAAAAAGAGAAACGAGACGATGTTTGCCACTGGAATTTTGGCTGAGAATTTGACGCGCGGCGATTTACAAACGCTCCGGTTGACCAAGAGTCCAAACAATTTCGATATTTCGTATAACGTTTAATCTATTTCAACGAATTAAGTGTCTCGATATACAGATACGATCGCTGATGGGATCAGGCTTAATGGCGTTTTTAAACGTCACCTTGTAATTGTATAAATATCAAATATTATTTTTTGCTCGATTCGACTGATATGTAGAAAGATAATTGTTTCGAACGGATCTATCGCAATATATGTAGCTGGCATTACTTTTATCATGGCGTAATCTTTCGTTTATTTCCATATCTTATTCACATTTACTGTAACTGTAACGCGGTCTTTTATAAAATTCTGTCGTACGAATACTATAATAAAACTGGAGCAATAGCAACTACTAACAGTCAAATAATTGTAGTTTGAACATAAATATACCGATAGGAAGGATATTTCTAGATATACGACGTATTAAAAATTGAAATTTAATATTACTTCAAGTATACCACAAGCTATCGAGTCGTATCGTATGTCTGAGTTAACGAAGGCTTAACGTTTCTATTTGTCATTAATTTTATACGTACAATCAAATTTATTTTTTACTTACGGTAAGTTTGATCCCATCATTAGTCACGATCGTGTTTCGTCTCTTTTTATGGAGCTATAGTCCTTTTACAATAATTACTTTCCACGTAAACGTTCAACATTTATGCGAATTATCAATAGAAATTACTACTACATTCTTAAATGTTAACGAATAAAAAAATTGACCTTGGTCAAGAGCGTTGTAATGCGTTACTATCAATCGATCACATTTATTTTAATATTTCGTTTCTTTCGAACCTTAGAGAACACTCCATTATGTTAAACAACGGTACCAATCTCTTTCGTATCGAGTGTAACTCGTGTCAATGAAAAATTTTAACCGCGATAACGCAATGTCCGCGGAGGTTCATAATACAAACGTTAATTATACCACGACATGTTCCTCTTACTTATAACAAAAATATGAAAATACAAAAACGAGGTGAAGCAAAAAAAAAAAGAAAATAAATAACATGAACGAAAAGGAGGAAGAAGGACAATCATAATTATATCGCATAAGTAAAAGGACACTCTGTACATCGGGATTAAGTGCAACACACATTTACTTTTGCGTAAAAAGTCCTCTGTAAAAGAAAAAAAAAAGAAACGGTCGTTCAAACTTTCAAACCAGTGCAATTAACAAGAAAAAATGCATGATGGGTGACGTGTACAAGTTTGCTACAAGTTCTGTGCGTAGGCAAAGCGAGCTTTCCAGAATAATTAATTCGAACTTGGTTTTTGCGTTAAGGGATTAATCGTAAATAAATAAAAATACATAAGATTATACACTCCATTCGAGGAGAACCAAAATTAAGAAAACCGAACGAAAGGCGACGACAACGAAAACAAAAATAGAACCAGAAAAGGGAAAGAACAGGTAATCGATGCCACCGAAATCGATCGTTAATCATAAATAACAAAAATAAAGCAGCGATTGTTTGTCGTCATGAAGGAGAAAACTAGTAAGGCGGAAAATTGGTGTTGTTTTATCCAATATACATTATACCTACATATGTACAAATATACGAGGTCCTGCAACCTCTCGAATAAGTTGAGGATTGGCATAACGCGTAATGGAGTACTCTCTAAGCGGCTGAACCAACTGGTTAATACAGTTACGAACTTGCCAACCTGGTGACACACAGAACACCTCCAAGTGTCGGGTTCGTTTGTCTCCATTCAGCGTTTTTGCACCGACAACGTGCAACACGTCGGCATAATCTTTTCACCGGAATGTTTTAAGCACGGAAGCTGCCTCGAATGAAATTGCAGCCACCTACTCCGAATACGTTTACGGAATAAGAATTGTTATTCGCCGGGCGAATCTGCGCGGAGGCGGATAGCGATGGGACTGAGTCTATCGTAAGTTGTTTCATTAAATGAGCGATATGATGAGATAATTAAGAATATTTGATAAAACGATTTAACAGTAATTCGATGGTATGTGTTCAAACCTTGTATTATATAGCAGAAGGAACAGTAACATTTAGATATATTTAGAATGTTTAAGTTGAACTTATCTGATTACTTTGTATAATTTAGCAGTGAATATTAGTTATAGTTATTCGTTGGTACTTATTAACTTATAAAACATTGTTCCAATATATATATATATATTTATTTTTAAGTTTTTATTTACCAATAGAGTAGGGTACCCGTTTAATCAGCCTCTATGGGATTATATTTCTGGATGTAATAAAAATAAGATAGAAAATACGTATATACAGGGTGGTTGGTAACTGGTGGTACAAGCGGAAAGGGGGTGATTCTACGCGAAGAAAGAAGTCGAAAATATAGAATAAAATTTTTTTTTTTAATTTTTCCATCGAGACAGCGATCTACAGTGAGATCCGTTATAACGTACCGCACGCGTACCGAGCGAAAATTCAAAGTCGATTTTCTCGAAAACAAAGCCTCGAACGAAAAATTTTTATTTTATATTTTCCACTTCTTTTTTCACGTAGAATCACCCGCTTTCCGTTTGTACCATCAGTTACCAACCACCCTGTATATATAACATCTATTATATATGCTTGTATATCTACGTGTTTATGCGAAAGTTGAATGTTATTATACTTTTTTATTACATTTGCGATAAATATCTAAGCTACGAGTGTGAAATACGCAAGGAGAAATATGTCCACTATACTTCCAACTTTTTTACTAAACTATATTATTTTTAGCCGATATTCTCTCCTCTCTATATCTACACACAAGTTCTTCCCCACAGGTATCTGTCAAAATCACTTTTCGCATCAAAAGTTTCCCATAAATAAAAACAGTAGAAATTCCTGAATATTTGTATGAAATTTCACGTTCGAAAACTATCACCATCTTCAACATCGCCAATTTCACAGTGCATTTCTCCAAGCTGCCCGAAATAACTCAACCTCTGACAATCACTATGAAACAACTATCCAATAGCAAGGTTCGAACATATTACCAGCCCATTGATCGTGAACACTGCACGGTGTCATTTATTTCGAAAATATTGCCCGATCCTGTTAAACTAGCGTTCAGCCACTAAATTGATCTACGCGTCGCAATCGCATATACCGAGCTCGTTCCCATCGCTAACTGCCGGCGAGGCTTCGTTTGAGGTGTTCTACGATCTGTGAAAAATGCAGTCCCACGGGGAATACGGAGAAAGAGAGAGAGAGAGAGACAGACAGGCAGACAAAGAGAGAGGGAGAGAAAAAGAGAGAGAGAAAGGGGGATATCTCATCTGGATGGACCGATCGATATTTTCTCAAAGAGTTAAACGCTTTCGGGGTCACACATGTTTCAAGGTGCGTGCACCGTTGTCGATAACGGGAAAAGGGTAATCTTTTTATTCTCAGCACTTCGAGGTATCAAGATTCCGCGATTCGGGATTCAATGAACAGAGAGAGACTCGATTTCAATAATACCCGATGCTCGAGAGGGTGTCAGTGTGCGCAAGGTCTCGTAACACGACTCACATGTCACGGAGATCGATGCGAACACCTATATAAATGTATGCGATCCACGTGCTATGTATTCACAGGGCGTTCCGGTAATTATGGTACGATCGACAAGGCGGCGATTCTACGTGTGAAAATAAGTCGGAAATGTGGAATGAAATTTCTTCGTAGAACGTTTCGTTTCCGACAAAATGAAAATATCGCAACAGTCAACTAAACACGTGGAAATGCAACTTTCGTGAAAACAAGGCTTCAAACGGAGAAATTTTGTTCTACATTTTTGTCTTATCTTCGCGAGTAGTATAACCTTCTGTTGATTATAAACTCGGTAATTGGGCAAGTTCGCACATACCAACGAAATTTTCAAATTCCATTTGATCGGAAACGATGCGTGCGGAAACGAAGAAACGTCATTCTATATTTCCGACTTATTTTCGCACGCAGGATCGCCCATCTGTCGATTCCATCATGATTTAGAACACCCCGTATACATATGCGCGTGTATATATGCGTATATATGCGAATATCTGTCGCTGATAAAACGATTCCACGGCGAGTCGACGTATCGATCTACTGCATTCACGCTACCTTTCTTTCTTTCTCTCTCTCTCTCTCTTTCTCTCTCTCTCTTTTTCTGTGTTCCCGATTAACGTACAATTTAAATAATATTTGCGTGATAGGCTAGATAACGGGCGTTTATGGGGAAAAGGTAAAAGGTCATTTCGTTGAACTTCTCGATCGATCAGCTCGACTAACGGTAACGTTGGTGAGAAGGGCGTCGACGAGAAGGGAGAAAAAGGGGAGGAAAAAAGGGGGAGGAAAAAGGGGAGGAAAAAAGAGGAAGAGAAAGGGAGCTGGATTGGGGGACGAAGGACGGAGAGTGACGCTAGGTGAAAGAGGGGCGGAGAAAACGCGTTTCAAAGACGTTAAAACTTTTGACGTTCTGCAGCTGGTTCGATTTTCAATAAAATCTGATTTCCGACGAGCACGCCGAGAGCACGTTTTCATTTCGCGAGATGCTCAAAGAGGTAACAGTACCGAGCGCGCAGTGGAATACGGTTTAAACGTCGAATCGTCGACGTCGTCCCGCTCGTTGTAAGAGAACTTTGTACAATCTTATTCCTTTACACATTTATGTACATATATATATAAATATATATATATAGGTAACCGTGGCCTCTTTACGTGATAACAGGTGGCGTGCGCGGGAAAAACGGCTAATTCTTTGGGGGAAAAAGTAAATCGAAAATGTGGAATGAGATCTTTCAAAGCCGTGGATAGTCGAACAGTTTGGCGTCACTGCTTCGAGTGATTTTAAGCCCCGATACCTCTAGAACATGAGCAACTTTCACACACGTTGTATGGGAAAGTAGCACGAATTTATATAGATTCTTCGATTTTTAAGAGATATATTTATCGTGACTCATTGAATTTGTTATTAACCAGTAATCAGAAACGGGTATCTTTCCTTTCAAATGTAAATATGAATATGTCTAGTCAAACAGAATTTTTTATCAGAATGAAAAAATAAATAATTCGATTAATTAAATTATGGCCCGTTCGAAGAATGTTAATATATGAGAGCTATGTTTGCAGGAATTTTAATGTTTTATCTCATATTCTCGTCGTATAAAATAATTCGAGAGCAAATCTCTCTGGTTCACCGTCCAGTTTTATGCATGTTACTGTAATACTGTTTTTCATAATACTTCTTCTTCCGTCCTTCCGTGATACTTTATTGAATTTTTTTTATCGAATATTTCTTACGATTATATGTATATTATTGCTGATATATACAGGTATTCTTAATACAAACGATTCATCGAAAATGCAGAATTACGTGTTCTTTGAATTACGACATCCACATAACTCGTCCTATCCAGTTAATGCATTCGCTGCTACATCTCGAACCCGAGTAATTTCATTGAGGAATGAGGAGTTTCGTCACGTACTTTTATGATATGCATGTGACACTCCCTTGAAAACACCTATATGACGTCTTTGAGAATTACGTAGCATAACTAATGGAAATTGTTCCAATTCCACTTATCTACAAACTTCTCTCATCTTTTTAACACGCCACAGATCAATATGCACGCAGGAAAAACACGTCAAGTCTAATTTTTATGACGCTTGCCCGAAGAGATGTACTTTAATGCAACGTAGTTGGAAAGGGAAACTGTTTAGGTCTAAAAATACAAGCCTTTTAAAAATAGGCTACAAATCCGATCAATATCTTTTACACATTCAGGAGGATACCAAGAACACATATTTACATCGAAGTATGGAATTAACTATTGAATTTTAAAATTACTGTTCTATAAAAGATAGGATTTCACATAATGGGTCTCCTCGACACTTACTCGAACACCTTAAACATCTCACCTATTTTTTACGGTCCAAGTGACGTATTAAATTTGATAGTCGTTATTTCAAGTACATGTTAAAATAACATTTCGTTCAATAATCTCTCTGATATAGTTGTTCCATTAAGGATCGTATGTAGGTCATGGCCATCGTAAATCGTTATACGTGGCCTCAATATTGACTATTACTCTATGATAAAAATTATTGATTATTCTAAACTGTCGCAAGATACAACTGTACGAAAAAATTGTTTGCTTGTCATAATATTTACTCCGTCTCGAAACAAATAATATTTTTCACTATAATTGAAAATACCATCACACGCACATTCGGACACGCATCAAAAACAAACGAATTATTTTAAGTGCTCAAGTTAATCAGTATCAGTATCCATACAAATCACTGGACAGTGAACGCACTGAAACTATTCTTATCGAGATCTCTCCGCATTTTCAAAGTATATACCATTCCTCAAAGAAAAGTCATCTTTTTCCTGTACGACCTGTTACCAGAACCGAGTAATCTGCTTCCATGGAGCCGACAACGTGTATAAAAAATAATGCTGTATATATTTTGTGTTAGTGCAGGATATTCTCGGTTAGACTTTGTTAGACTCTTTGCTGGTAATATGCGTTAGCGTGAGTTGCTTGTTACACGGTTACATTGCGTGTGATCCTCTCTCTGCTGAACAACAAAGGCATGATGTACAACAGATCGTGTTCCCAAACAAGAGGTAGACAGTAAGAGAGAAAGAGAGAGAGATAGAGAGAGAGAGAGAGAGAGATGTACGTGTAATGAGCAAGATAGAAGAAGATTAATAGACACTGAAAAAACGAAAACACGAGAGAAGCAGCTGTTCGAGGAGAGATGATACATATTCCTCTGTCCTCCGATCGAAACGAGAATCTCCTCTTTTTTCCAAAGAGAACAAATAAAATAACAACGAAAAAGAGATATATATAAAAAAAAAAAAGAAAATAGAAGGGAAGAGAGACTGGTCGCTTTTTCTTCCGTAAAAATCATCCGCCGAAAGAACAACTCTCGCGTGTATCAGCACAGCGCGTCGGAGCGCACCGACCACGAAGCACACATCCCCCTCTTTTGCATGTCTCCTTTTATCAGTCTTTTATTACATTCTTTTTTTCCCCTCCCCCACCCATCTCCGTCCTCCTCTTTTCCCTCCAGCCCTTCCCAAAAATAGCAGCCGACTGACTCGAGGTGTTTTTGCAACGGTATCGAGCGATAATACCTCGCCGTACGATAAAGTACAACACCCGTGGTCCACGGTTTGGAATTGGCTTTGAATCATCGTTATTTATTTCACAAATCTGTTCAGTACAAAAATATTACAGTATATATATATTCTCGTAAATATATATATATATATTTAAGTATATGTATATATTTTGCTTTCATTTTATTTCCTTCGAATCCTTGTCGCTTAATTTACACCTACCGTGTAATGCTAGGATAAAAATTCTAATTACTAGGTACATCGGGCGTGTGTTCATTCTCCATAGCGGTTTTCTTTTTTTTTAAATATGCGTGATAAAGCGATCTACGCTGGTGCAGACGTAGACGGGCGTATGGCGCGTTCGGTTCTTTCGCTACTTCCATCAGCAAACAGAAAATTTATGTTTGTAAGTGACAATGAGCACGCGTGATTCGCGATTGATCGATTTACAATTTAGTCGAGTACGACGCAGTCTGTGGAATTTAATTTTTCAAATTATCGTTAAAAGGAAAAGTCGTTTATTGACGAGATTGACAAATAGTTTCATTATATGTAGCTTATTCGTGCAAAATTCAAGTTTAAACTTTGAGTATGCGGTCATCGTTCGAATTCTCAATGTCTGCAACTCGATCCCATAATCATTCTATGAACGCATGACCAATCGGTACTTCTCGCCTATCGTCCTCTATTTTCAGAGCGAAATAGAGAAAGAAAGTGATTGTATTAGATTTATTAATCTGGAGAAGATCAAATTGTTCTTACAAATGACTCTGCTCTACGTCAACTACGTCTACGTTGCTCGTACGTTACACCGTACTCATTACCAGTAATATAATAATCCTAAACGAATGTTCAAAATTTCCGAGTTCGTTCATTCGTCTGTGTATTCCGTATGTACGTCGAATCCGATTCGATATACTCTGGACGTACTTACGTAAGTTGAACTGAGAAATTACCAGAGCCAGCGAATTTCGGTCATCGATATTACTCTGTCTCGTATCAGAATGCAGTATGATAAAAGTACGTAGGATGGAAACGCGTTCTGAAGAATGAAAGATCGATCGAGGCAATGGTACGAGCGTTTAATCGCGTGGAGGATTCGGAGCTAAAGTAGCAAAATCCCTTTTCGAGCTTAGAGTCCTGGTATATCTAGTACACGTGCGATGGGAGGCGAAGATCGATCGACCAGAGATGAACTTCGAAAAGAATCGCGAAGCTCTGGCCAACGCGCTACGAACGGGAAACTGGCACATTCAGGGCGAGTGACCAGTCACAGCGTTGCAAATTCCCGGCTACGAACCTCTCTGGAAGTGACTATCGCGACTTTTGTCGGCCATATTAGCTAATCAAGCGAAACAAGCAAGAGCGAAAGAGGAGAAAACAACTGGACGAAACGGTCTGTTTCAATTGAACGGCGCGCGTAGGTGTGCGGTTTCCCGCAAGATCGCCGTGTAGGGAGATGAAGTCATTCAAACTCCGCCTTTTGTTTCGTCCTTTATTTCCGCGGAACTTTTCCCACCGGCTACAACGTACGGAAAATACAGGGGGAGAACTCGATCTAGCAAGCCAGCCACAGAGAAGAGAGCAGAGTATCTTTACCTCTGCCTCGTCGATTCGATCATGCACGTACTTTGAGAGAGCATGCATACGTGCGTTGCAGAGCCAACGATATTGACTAAAATGAAATCGAACGAAGTAGAAAACGTTCATCATTTGGTGATAACCCGAGCGGACCTGTCGTCGATCGTGTCGATACTCGAGCGTTTATAATTATACGCCTCGCGGAATCTGCTCCGATCCAACTGCTTCCCTGCGATGTTTTCGAATCTATTCATACGTTTATACCTCTACGTACACGCGTCACGGCGGTGGAAGTGGTACGACGAAAATAGAAAGATCGTCACGTTCGTTAGAAACCAAGGCAGAGGAGAGCCTGAGAAATCAGAACCCTGACGTTATCGAAGACCATCCTCGCCTTCGAATTTCTTGCGAGAAAGTTCTTCGGAGGAAGTTCTCGAAAGTTTGCGCCACCTATCCAGCTGCTGACTTGTGCCGAATCAAACGACTTCCGTATTTCGATTGACGAAACGTACCAGAAACCTGGAAAAACTTGCGAGCGCGTAACTATAATGAATGAAGCCAGAATAGCCGTGGATGAAAGGATGATGCTAAATGAGCTGGATTGGCAGTTCGTGTATACATATGTATGTACGTAGAACAGAATACGATGTAACAGAACGCACTAGTAAGTGGAAGGGAGGGACAATATTCCAATAGAGCGACAATATTCGACGTCGATGTGGCGATCTTACGCTGTGCCATCGGTTACTGGCCGATTTGTGCCACAATGGCAGGCAGCTGCACGCAGTTGGGAACGACAACCGTTCCTGGTTATCCGGACAAACATACGACGGCTAACGGCACACACGACCAGTACCAACACCACCACTGCCAGCACACCGCCGCCCGTCGTCACCCTCTCTGCACGAGGATTCCTCGGCTCGTGAGAGGATCGCAAGGGCGGAGGCATCCAACAGGGCAGCTGGAACTCTGACCTTGTCGGGGCGCAACCCTCTCTCTCTTCTCCAGTGAGACACCACTGGCCAACACTGTAACAGAGAGAGAGGAAGAAAGAGACTGGACGTTGATTAGCGTGCATAGGGAGAGAAAAAAAAACGTGAAAGGCGGGATGGATGGATCCCTTTTCAGTATGCTCTAACCAACGCAAGACGATCTTTTACAACGCAAGGCCCGACATTTGCATTTACGCCGACATCGATAACGGCGTTATATTTCTCGCCAACTGCGCTCTGCAGAATTAGAGTATAATAAGAGAGACAGGCAGAGAGAAAATAGAGAGAGAGAGAGAGAGAGAGAAAGAGAGAGTTACGTGGAGGGAACACGAAGCTCTTTACGTATAAGGATGGTAGGAACTAGGATAAAGAAGGTCGGTGAGTAGCATTATATCTCTCAAGCTCTCTCCCTCTCTCGTATTTCTCTCCGCTATGCCACTGCATTCGAGGCTATGTAACCCCGTTTACGTATGTATGTACAGCAGCCCAGTCACTATGATACATGTGTGCGGTTTCAACGAAACAACCGTACAACTGTCATAGAAACTGTTTTGGGACGCCAGTTTTCTCTCTCCCGGCGACGATTCTCCCAACGATACCGACGACCAAACCCCTCCAACTACGTTTTACCCCATCGTCGTTCCCTCTGCCAGGTGATACTCGCGTGAAAAGATTCGCTGCAATGGAGAAGAGATTATTAGCTCGACGAGGGAAAACTAGGAACGAGAAAATTCACAGTTATGAGAAACGGCGATTTATTTTCAACGGTCGTTGGATAATTTCAACACGATGAACACGTTAGACCAATTTGATACTCGTGGAAAAAAATCTATTGTCTTCTAACCGTCGATGAAATTTATATCTACGTTGATTTAACTTGCACCATCTCCCTGTTCCGTGAGACAGATATCGGTTAAAAGCTACCTTGGCAAATTGATTCATTTTTAATGGCCGCAAAAGGTCCGGTGCTTCGCCTTGTTTCACCTAGCACGAAACTCGAAATGGATGGAAATGGGTTAATAATAATTTCACCGTCTCATGCCGGAGATTCGTAAGTTCCCTCAACGAAGCGGAGTGTTCGTATATATTTGGATTTAGTCTCGCATAACCTATCGCCTTGTCTAGGTCAAAATCAGAGGAATATCGCGCCGCTGCTGGATAGAACCAATAACTAACGTTGATTGATCGTACCAACCTACCAAAACGAAAATAATGACACGCTCGAGACATCGGATGAATGCAAACAAAGGGGACATCTAAAGCGAAGGATAGATGTTTGAATGCAATAACCATTCGGACGTAAGATAAATGCATCCTGCAACGGATCGCTACCATCGCGTGTAAAAAAATTGGTATACGCGTAAAAAAGAAAAGACGAGATGAAATATTTTCTACGGTTGAAAGTTCGCTTTAGGATATAACAGTATCCATCAAAGAGGATTAAGAGGATCACGCAGCTCAACCTTAATTTTCACAATTCATCATATAGGATTTTTTATACTTTTTTCTAATCTTTCGTTCTATAATTATTTTTCTATCCTGTTTTAATCAATTCGAATATTGTCTGATTTTATATCTGATCTCAGATATGAAAAAGTTGTTTATGGGTATTTAAAATTTACTTTTTCATTCCTACTAATAAAATATGCATAATACGAGAAATATAATATGCATATAATTTTAATATATGTTAATCTAAAATGGCTTTCTGTAACATGTTTCATAAAAGTACACTACAGCATATAAATCAATTTTTTAACAAATAAAATATATAAGCTAAAAAGTTGAGTATTCACAAATTCCGAAAGCTTGGAAATTGCAGCGATGAAATTGTAGAATGAAGCGAACTTTTCGAAAGAAAATTTCGAACTGTACAATCATATTCAACAAGAGACGTTCAAATTATCTCATTACCGACGAGTATAAAACATAAAATTTCCATATGTACACAGACATATGTATATTTCCAAAGTAATTTTTAACTTCCATGAATCATTACGTCGTGTTATCACATCAAATATGGTCTCACAATACAAAGGATTAAATAAAACACTTTTGTTCAATTAATACATCGTATTCTTGAAAAATCGTCTTATCTTAAAATATACTTATCGAAAATATACTTATAAAAGTATCTTAATTACTACAATATATTGCAGTTATTTTACTTCGTTAAAATTAAATATTATTACGAGATTTAATGTTCCATAAAGAATCTCATTTTTCGGACTTATATCGTCAGATTTCCGAAACACCCGGTGCAATACAATAATCTCACGCTTCAGCCGAGCACGCGGTAATAATGATAGAGCTAAAGAAGACAAACGTTACTCTGAACATTTGAAACGCGCGTTTAAATCCGAATCTCACATTATCCGGACGTTTCAGCACGCAAACATTTCGTTTGAACAAACGTATACGCCAAATACTACGAGAGTACGAGTAATGCCCGCTATTTGAATAATTCGCGATCCAAATATGACGTGGTATTCCAAAGAGATTAGCGATCATTAAATATTGCATTAAATCTAGTTAAATCACTGACAGGAATAGATGAACGATTTAAAACCGAAATGAAACAACTCCAACTGCATCCATTTGTCCGTTTCAATTAAACCACGCTATCTTTTCCAACGATCTATTACTATAGATCAATTTTAACTTTCACGAGTTAATTCTAAAGAGATATATTCACGGTACGGTAGATTTCAGGGGAAATCAGAAGGGAATGGCAGAAAAATTCGCACCATACACATGCGGAAACTTCGCGAAATAATGCTGGCGAGAGGTTCTCCAGGAGTCGCGACCGGAAGTCGAGCGGTAACTGCGGCGTGCGTATGTTCCAAGCATTGTTAATGCTTCAAAAACAAACATATTCGTGTGCACAGAAA
Source organism: Bombus vosnesenskii (assembly GCF_011952255.1). Lineage (NCBI taxonomy): Eukaryota > Metazoa > Arthropoda > Insecta > Hymenoptera > Apidae > Bombus > Bombus vosnesenskii. The sequence continues at coordinate 4,155,264 of NW_022882923.1, forward strand.
TCATATTGTTCACGTCTCGAGCGAACATGAAAAACTTAAGGGAGTATTGTAGCCGAATTAAATAAGTCGAATTCTTTTTCTTATTATCCTGAAACAACGTAGTCTCGGAGATATCTATACGAAGTTCTGTATCTGAATTTTCAATATTCAGGGAATTGTGGTTGTTTGGAAAATGTTACAATAAATAAGGTAGTTTACATGAAGCCAATGTTCCTTGAAATATTTTCCATGTCATGTTAAAGTCTACTTGACCTATTGCCTCTGAACTTCGAGCGCACCTATTTTTATTTCTTTCAGTCGGTGAAAGGTACGGAAAAAGTAAAAATTCATTGAAAGTAACAAAAGTGACGTGAAAACTTTCTCTTCAAAATCCATTCGAAGAATTATACGACCATTAATTCTGGATATATCTTCTTAAAAAATTTACGAATGTTCTAAAACATGGATAAATGTCCCAAATTCCTACGGAATAGATGGTGTAAATATTTCATTACAAAGGCACTACAAGCCTAAAGACTATAGAACTATCAATCCCGGTTATATCTTCTTAAAAAATTTACGAATCTTCTGAAACACGAATAAATGTACGTTCTAAATTCCTATTGAAAAACCGATGTAAATATTTCATTAAAAAGATACTAAGTAGCTGAAGAAACGCTTTACAATAAAATACTATCTTTAACGAGAAGCTAAACCCGAAGGAAGTTCAACAGAGCAGATATAATTCTCCTGTCTCTGTCTCGTGGTATTTTCGACAGATCGCGAAGCAACGGAAAAGAATCCAGTTTCTACAACTTGGTGACGACTTGTCTCGGCGCCGCGTGATCAGTTTCGAGTACCTAGTCTGCAGACTCTTCTCCTTCATTGACTAAACTAGCGAAGTTTAAAGCGAAGGCGAATGCGAAAGAAAGAAAGGCAGCAAAAGCCTCTTGCGTGCACAAGAAAACGAAACTCTTTGCAATAGCTACGTGTCCCTAACCGGTGATCCTCTTATCGAGCAGCCCGTCGATTCCTACCCTGGTCGTTCATCCGTGAAGTACGGCCCTGTAATAAGGGCGAGAAGATATGCCATTAAGGAGCTTATCGCGAAAAGGATCTTCTCTTGCTCTCAGTTTCTTAGTTGTACTCCATCACCCTTTTCTCTCACCGATCCTTTCTTTACCTGCCTCTGAAACTCCCCCTCGCCCCTCTCGAAGATATTAAACAGGTGATAGAGCATCGCGGAACCGTCCACAAGTATAATACACCGTTTCGAAGCCGCTTTGCTCGAGATCGATGAATGGTCTGCGCGAATATCGGACGCTGCGAGATCGAGCGGCTGATTTTCCAGGTGGAAATAACTGTATAGTGGAGAATAAAAAGAGGCGGAAAGAAACGAAAGGAAAATAGACGGCGAGAAACATTTGACGAATAGCGGCTCAATTAGCGAACAAGTGGAGCCAGCGTTGAGATTGTTCGCGTACTAGAAACGATCGAGCACGCTTGACACAAAGGCTCCTGTATGTAAGAGGATTCCGTTAGTTAGCTCGATAATGTTCCTAGAGACTTAGAGAATCGGGCATCCTGTTTGGAAGTGTCGCGAAATCAAATTCTCCCATTGGTTAAATTTGGAACGGAGAATTTTAATAGAACTCTGGCGGAGTCGATCGCGAAGAATATCGCGCTGACAGGTAACTAATAGAATTTTCATGGAATCCTAAGTGCAGTATCGGGATGTCCAGGTTTATTTTAGAAGCGCATTTTGGTCTGAAAATATTTCAGTAATGTGTATTTGAAATTATTTTACATGGATAGTGCAGGTCGGTTAAGATTGAATCGAACCTCACACGTTCTTTTCAAATGGCTCTTGTTAACGTTGCGTATCTTAGAAACGTTTAATCCTTTACAATTAGAGTGATGTTTGAAAGAAGAATTTAATTCTAAGATAAAAATGCAGAAGCTAGTAATTGTTATAGGCTGATCCGTATCAGGCGAATGATAATATGTAGCAATAAAATAGCATGAAACAGGCGAGTAAAAACGGACATAGAAATGATTTTAGGAATTTTATGTACAAAGTATAGTGTGAAAAATATGTTTTAAATACTAGAAGTTCTTGAAAAATAGCGTGTCAGTCTCTTTTAACTCCTCTAGCAATGTCTATTTCGATGGGCGATAGATTGAAATATTTTCCACAAATGAAACATTTTAGCATGCTTGTATTCCCTAGAAATATGGAAATAAATCGATACTTTCCAATTATCTGCAAAAAGTATTGGCAATACACAGTCTTATTTTCCGATGAAGCGTTGTTTTTTTTTTATCAGCTTCTATGTATATTTCATTTTCATACTATCAAACGTTTGTAATCATATGAAAGTATTATAAAGTGATACAAAATTTACACTCTGGCCTAATTAGTTATTACATAAACGTTACATTAAAACATAATGATATGCTAATAGTATTTTGCTGTAAATAAACACGAAAACTTCCGTATTTACTATTTTTCCAATACACAAACTTAAAGTTGGCTGCATGTTAAGTGATCGAAGTTTCCTTAACAGCAAGATTACTCGCGAGAGAACAAACAGTACCGGTTAACGAAATTAAGACAAGTCCGGAACAACCACCTAACAAACGCCAGTATTTATAAGGATATTTTTTGCAAAGTGGCGTGAACAAAGAAGTTATTTAAGCCGCTAATTTACAGCAACTCCACCTGCATAGCTAACAAACCAGCCAGACGACAGCAGCGTCGAGGTTGGAAAAATAAAACGGAGCTTGGACGGAAGTTGGCGAAGGAGATCGATCGATCGTCAAAAGAACGGTGCAAGAAGACGTGCGCAAAAAGAATAATTACGCTAATGAAGGGAGCACGATGTAATTAAATGCAAGGAGGATCGAACCAGTGGACTATGTCGTCGTCACGACTGGACGCAAAACGACGAAACACTTTTTATCGCCAACCGTGAAACGTCCTTTGACCAAGAAACGAGCTACCATCGAGACCAATAGAGAAATGTCGCGTAATACTAATTTCCACTTCGCCTCTACCAAGGGTTTCTCTACTAATGTACAAGGAAACCCACTGATTCTCTACGCCAACCATGTGTTAAGGTCGACAGAGTTGTGACACGAGAAACTGTTCCTTGTATCAGAGATGTGACATAACGTGTCTCGTCCTATGACACCACACTCTCTCCCTCTAAAGTCTCTCTGCAGTGCAACGAAGAAATTCATGGGATTAATCTGAACGTGTCTAGAAGATGATTAATTATTTACTACGAGACGATGTACCAGCACCTTCATTCTTCACTGTTTCAAATTTATTATATAAGCTATTTTCATTTTTAATTCTTAGTTACAAACCATCCATTCCGCTAAAATCTCCACTTAGTACAGCGGGCTAATTCATAGAATTAATCTCAAGATATCTAGCAAACGATCAATAATTAATCGTAAAACGATACACCATTTGGGCCTCTTAATTTACAATTATGTATAACGAATCTATTACCGTTTTTTTTTCTTTTCTTTTGGAAACGACTTTTCCTTTTGTAGTTTCGTTTTTAGTGTTCGGTTACAGACAAAAAACTATAGGCGTTGATCTTGGATCGATTTGATCGACGAGTATACAACACGTGCGTCGACTATTCGTCAATCGTGAAATCCGCTTATCCATCGCGATACTAACGTCGATACGAACGATTGCACATTGTTGGACAACCGATACGGAATGGGGTGGTTTCTACGAATTTCACACCACGATCCATTCGGTTTGTAAGCAGAGAATTACGAGCCGATACGCCGCGTCTTTCGTCTCGTTCGCGTCGTTAAAGTCTCGTATACTTTCGACCACCTTGCGTGACTAAAGTATCACCATTTTCAAGAACGGGAACGCTTCCCGCGCACCTATTCATCGCTGAAACGGCGCACACAATGCTGTTCTTGGGGTTAAGAGCCTATCGAACGAACGAACGGGCCGGCGAAACGGTTCTTGACGTTGACTGACGAGACACGAAGGAAGCGGATAAGACGAAACGACCTTCGACCGTGCTACCACCACTCGTGAAAAAGGGTTCTAGGTGGATAGAGCGAACGTTCGAGGATTTAAGTATCGTTACGGTGCTCGCTGAAATTACTAAAAGATTAAATACATTTTTCTGCGATACTACGTAAAATATGGATAACGTTACAATACCCTCTAGAGTCTCTAATAATCCCAAAATAGGGAGAGAGAAATTAAACCTAAAAAGTAGTATAAAATAAGTACGAGTTCTATAATACAGTAGAATACTATTTATAATTATCTAATGATATATCGGTTATCGATTATCTGGATAAAACTCTCAGATAAAGAGAAGTGGAAATTACACATTCAGCTTAACGTAGGTTTTGATAAGAATTGTATTTAATTTGCATTGCTGTACAGAAATATAGATGATCATGTGTAACGGATTATATTGACATTTTTATCGTTGAATAATTAATATCCGGATAATCAACGTTCTACTGTAATAAATATATCACGTGGTATATTCCTAAAGAAAATTCACAATTGAAAACAATCGATAGCTGTGCTTGCGATTTCAATGAATGCACCGTGGTGCTCGTAAATGCTCGAACGCTCGGCGTACCGTGCAAAAGGGGAAGATATCACGGAGAGAATTGCTAGAGACAAGACTCTGTTCATGTCTGCACGGTGCCGCTGGACTTCTGCAGTATCTGTATCTCAGGGTGTTTCTGTTTAATGTGACCCTTCAAGTTATCCAGTCGAGTCCTACGACAGCCACAGAGCGGGCACACGTAATTTCCTGGATTGTGCGTCAAATAATGATTCTTTAGATTCGACACGACCCGACCGCATAGTTTGCATTTGCTAGTGTACGTATACGGCAGCTTTTCGAAAAACTCCGACAGATTAACTCTCTGAATGTATGTAATCGGCGCGCACTCAATGCCCTGAGGGGTTAAAAGTGTCGTATCTGCAAATAGAGAAAAGTCGTGTGTGAAAAACGGCCATCGACGTGATTCGATCCGGAGAGACTGCCTCACTCCGTTTACCCTCGAGCTCTTTTCTTTTCGCTTTGATCAGATTCACTCTACTAGGAAAGGGTTACATAGGTAGCCGACATACGGCGTGTCTCTGTAGTCTGCACGTATCTCTGTGTGTATGTATGTATACTGTTCTTAGGTATTCCGCGTAGGTAAGTCTCTCTGTATGTATTCGTGCAGGTGAGCACGCGAGCACAGAGAAAGATCGATGTTCGATTATTAGATGTCATGCACTGTCGATAGAAGAGACTGGTCGCACACGTTACATATTTACGCATGTGATATCATAGCTGTGTTTATTATATTATATGTATATAATATATATAATATTATATATAATATGATATATATAATGTATATAATATAATATTATATATATAATATATATCTGTTATCGATCACTGATTAGACAAATATTGTACTTTAAATGGAAAGGCACCAGAAAAAACCTCTATGGAAAAGTCTGCTTTTTTTGCAATAGCCTTCGGGCCTCAGAGACTAGTTCATAATGACTATTTTATCGAGCCACATCGGCCCATGAGATTTAACGTTTCTTTCATTATTTTTTCTCTCTTTTACTTTTTCTTTTTTTCGTATACTCAGTCTTCGACGTCTTTCATAACCTACGATGTATGTATAAATATAAATATAATATAATATAGGATTTATAAATAAGTGTATAAATAGTTACTTAATACTGATCTTCCTCTCTCCACCTGCGGAACAAGGCTGCCATTACGAGATACAAAGTTGCGCGTAAGTATTATAACAGTGCACACCGGGCATGGAACTGGATGAAATACCCTAGACGCGTCGATGTTTCGTTAACAGGGGCGTTTTACGAGCAATTTCGAGGAGAATTTCCTCGCGGTCTGGAAATCATCCCCGCGCCTGTGGTAAAAGCCGGGGCTGTACAACGTTTTGCCGGCCAAAGTATCGCTCTTATGCAAATCTAATCAAAGGCAATATCTCGAGGTTTCTCTCTGGCCCGATGGAAATTCAGTTTTGGTCAGAAATGAACGAGTGGGCTCGCGGGGTGAGCGCCGCTGTGTTAAAAGTCAGTTCCATGCGCCGCGTGCATACGAAAGAGCAGCGGTGACGGCAATTTTTGAGAGGGAAAACCTTTCCGTTTCGGAACGTAAACACACTTTGTTAGACTTAGAATTTTCTCGCTTGCTCTCAAGAGGAAAAAAGATTAAAATCCTCGCGTGTACGCGAGAACACACGCGCGGGAGGTAGTATTCTACGAACACGATATTTTTTTTTCTTTTTTTTTTTCTCTGAAGAGACATTTGCACAATGTTCCTTTACACTCTTTGTACTCGAATTGATTCCGTGAACGTGAGATCTAAGTGATTCTACGAACACTAGTAATAAAAGAAAAGGAGATACTAGCGACCGTTTCTTTTGGAAACGGCTAGATATTCAATACGCTTAACACTTAGCCAACCGAATGGGGAGATCTCCCCTCTGTGAAAAACATCGCAGCGTGACCAAACAGGGAGATCTCCCTTTTTGACTTTAGCAACGTGTTTTATTTGTTGTTGTTGTTGTTGTTACTATCAGTTATTGTCTACCTGGAATTGTTCCCAATTAATTGCGCCACTTTTTCTGCTTTTATAAAGTACAGTGTATAATAGAATACACCAATTTAGTGATGTCAAAATTAATTAAAACGTTGCATTGACTAAATAAAGTTATAATCGAACGATGCCACACTGCAAGCAAATATTAAAATGCATTATGAATTTTCAATTCATATTCAAGTCACGTTATTTATCTTTAGTCATTTTTAATGTTTTTAATTTTACCTATATTTTTTTATACTTATAATATATACTTTTAGTTTGATATTCTGTACAAACAATATGTGATATTGTTAAATAAAATCATTACCACAAAATATAATTAAATACTTAAATAATTTTTAGACTTCTTTGTCTTTTAAGTAAGTAGTGAATATTAGTCTTCGATGCCTGGAAAAGTGCGCGGTGGAAACGTATGGCTCGCTGTGGCGCGCACGGTTGGCTAAGCGTTAATTATTTTCTTAATAATAAAAACTCTTAAATGTTAAAATATAGACGTATAATAAATAATTAGATTCTCTTAGGAAAATATCAAACGAAGAACACGATTAAAAATAATCGAGCGAAGCGTCGCGATCTTCGCTCGCTGATTAGGGAAATAAAGCAAATGATTGCCAGTAGTACAAGACAAACACGACGAAGGGCGAATTTCATATGGAACTGCGTCCACGCGTTCCATCTGTGTCATGGAATGTGCAAGCAACGCGGCCGTTTTACGCGACAATCTCGGGTTCTGCTTCCTCTCTGTCCGATGTCCGTCTATCGCGCGTATCTTTTCGATGTTCTATACGACCGCTGTGTATAAATATAGCCGAGCACACGATTTGCATCAGCGCGTGCGCACGTGTGTTTATTTCTTCTTTTTTTTCTGAATTTCTTATCACTCTCCGTCGTTCGTATTTCGCGAGCGTAACGTATGGAATTCTAGGTGAGGTAAGCCGGTTCCGATTTCGCTAAAAAGTGTTTATGCTCTAAGCGCATGAACGGCGATATCAATGATCCCTCTCGTATTCCGTGCTTCAATTTAATATGCCTTTTCAAATTATCGGACCTCGTTAACGATATCATGCAGATTTGGCACTGATATTTATCGGGGAAATGCGATTTCATGTGCTTTTTTATGTTCGCTACGCTCTTGCCACAAAGCTTACAACACTCCGTACCGAGGTTGGAGTGTTCTAGCTTCGACTGACTCTCTTTACTTATATCCTTCTCTTTTTTGCAAGTTCCTGATGTTCCTGGAATTACAAGATCCCGTTTCAATTAAATTGCTTAGGCGACTAATTATGATTACCGACAATCTCTACCAGACTCATGATAAGGTATATATATATATAAAGAGAGAGAGAGAGGAATATATAAACGTGTATATGCCTCTCGTATAGTATCACACTCTACGGTCAAGTCAAATAGGTTGCAGAAAAGAGGGGATTCTCAATTAATTACGTTCTCCAATCAATATTACGATGATATTATTACGAAACACCACACTCGTATATAGTAATATTACGCATGTCTAGAAATGCCTACTCGTAACCAAAGATATAAATATAAAACGTTCATATCACGTAAAGAAGAAAAGCAAAAAACGCACACCTACGATCTCATCATCGTCCAGAATAACAACACAAAAACGCAAAGCTAAACACAACACGTCGTCACACAACCGACGAGAACAAACCAACATCGAGAAAAGAGAAAGAGAGAAAGAGAGAGAGAGAAAGAAAACGTATAAAAAAAAAATAGGACGACATGTAAAAAAGTAAAAGGTAAAAAACAAATACAAAATCAGATATTAAAACGGGATACGAAAGGTAAAAAAAGAAAGAGTTCCGTTTAAAAGACCAACGCAAGCGGAAGAACCCTGGTTGAAAAGGTTTGCTTGTAAATGCGATACTTTCTCGAGACGAGTGCTAGTATAGTCGGAGAAAAAAAGTGGTGCGAGTTTGTTCCGCTGCTACTTTCTTTTATCGACGTACTAGTTGACACACACACGCGAGATGCATCCTGGAGATTAATCGATATTCAACGTTTGCCAGAATGGCGAAATTCTATGTCAACATCCTTTGCCATTTGTCGGGCATCGATACGAATTAATACAATCGTGAAACGACGACGACGACGAAGACTATGACAACAACGACGACAGCGATGATGTTACTGCAAGATCGAGCGCCAACAGTTTTCAAGAAATGGTAAACGGACCGTCACGTTAGCAACAAAATCCTTGCATTCTTTGATAACATTATATGGATATCGTTTAGACAGCGTAACGTGTTTCTCTTGAGTCAGTCACACGACGAAATTCGTCTCAAGAAAAATCACGATTACAAACGAAAACGATTCGGGTTATGTAACTCGCTTTGCTACCGAACCGGTGCGACGCTCGTGTTCGATCCATCGATCACTTACGTAACAAGAACGCAGCACGTGCATGTCCGTATTTTGTTGCTAATATTTCCATTTACTTATGTACTGGTGATACAGGTTAAAACAAACAGGCGCAAGAGAGACGCGTGAGAATGTAAGATTAAGATCGCTGGTTACGGTGACGTAAGAACGTGGCAAAAGGTATTTGTAAGAGGATAGAAAAAACAGTGTGTAAAAAGACATGCACAGAGAATCCCGCCGTAATGATATACGTATAATATATACATACATACACACGTACATATAATGGAATATGCATATCTACATATATATACGTGTATATATGTATTCGTTTATAAATAAAGTTTATAGCTATGCAAAACACACGTATATACATTTGTTCTCACGCAGATGAGACACACCCACACGCACTCACTCGCTCTCGCGCGCAATCACACCGTGGATTCCGTTATTTTGTCACGCACACGCAAATCCACCGATGTGTTAGATGTAAAGGTGTGAGTAAATAGGTGTATGTAAATACACGTGTGTATGTATGTATGTATATATATATGTAATATACGTAAATATGTATAGAGTAACAGAAAAAAAAGAAGGAAAGAAACTCAACACATACGAGACCTTATGTACAATCATCAACCATACAGCCGTCTCAAGAATCTCAATCAAACAGGAGTACTGTCCATTTGCTGATACCAACAGAAGAAATGTCCACTTTGCCGATACCACTTCCCAAGGGAAAAAGCAACTGTTTTTTTTTTTTTTTTTTTTGTTGCTTTCTTTTTACTTATTTTTTGTTTTCTCTTTTTTTTTTTTGTTAGATGTAATGTAGTTCCTATTGCTTTATTAACACATTGACGGGTTTGTAACTACTATAATGACATAGCAAATGCACGATACCATCACCACAACACCAAGGATGAATATTGTGTCATCTATACCCATATATATATATACATATATATATAATACACGCACACATATCGTCAGTTCATGTATGCATATATATACATACACATATACAGGATACATCGTAGCAAAGAAAGTTGTTCGTGTTTTCTAAAAAGAGGTTACCACTCACTACGCTTGCCAGACTTGGAAATAGAGGGATGCTCGCTTCGTACGCCTATATGTACGACTCGACGCGCAAAAATTCTTGCAAACGTGCATGCACATCTCCCTCGATTTCTTAGATCTCCGGTATTTCCGTCGCTATCTTTTGCCATTATTCATTTTATTATTCGCAATTGTATCAATTACTACAAAAAAAGAAGCGAGAAAAAAAGAAGTGAAAAAGGAATGTATCCTCGAATTATTTCAAGATAAACTCACTAAAAACGACGAGAAAGATGACTTATCAAAATCGTCGTTGCAATAACGGTGTTCAAAGGAGCTAAGGAAATACGTGAAATCTAAATGTAATTTTGATCATAATGATAGATATTTATAGGTCTTACCATCGAGTCCGTCGAGCATTTCTGGGGGATTATGGTGTTCAGACGATTCAATTGTTGACACACCATCGCTTAGCGTGCCTGTTGTTGCTCCTCCTTCTTCTCCTAGCAGTCCAACTGGATGACCCTGCACACGTCACGATTATACATTATAAATTCAACTGTGAACAAAGACACTTCGAGGGATTTATCTACCAATTCTTCCGTCTCGAAAAATATCAGTTACTTTACTGCTATCGCGTTCGTCTACTATGCTAAATTAAGCAACGATTAAATAGAACGAAATATAAGAGGAACAAATGTTAATTTTCGAATAATCTGACCGGGTAGGGATTCATTTTAGATATATTTAATTTACTTGGAAACATGAGATGGTGAAAGAGATAATATCGAAAATAGAACTGAAATCGAAATGTTATCTTTAGATCTTTCCTAAGAACTTTTTTTAGCTCGTATAAATAAAATCAACTATTGAAATTGATTCAAATTAATAAAACGGAATTACGTCGTCTTTTATTTACTATTTGCATAATAAATAATAATAAGTATGGGAAGAAGGGAGAAGAAAGTATAATTTGTCAATTTCATGAAAGACAATTCATTGAAATCTTAAATGCATGCTTAATCGTACATTTCATAGAAAAAGTCAGCATTCTCTATAATAAAAATATTGGATCTTCACATTTATTTACATTTCACGCGAGAGATATTCGTCACAAAAATACACATGCTTTGGCAATTCGTTTCTTTCTAACAACACTTCAATGTTAATAACACACACTGGCAGTGTAAATGTTATTACATAAAAATATTGAACCCGCAAATATACAAATATAAATTTTAACATATAACTCGTAAAAGTGTAAATATTTTTTCACGTTAAAGATATCAATAGATACATAAACATATTTTTCGCTTAAACATCTATGTATTAATTTTATAAACTTGAACAACGGTTGCATTTTAACGTAATATTAAAAACAAATATTTAAACAATTTATAATTTTCATAAAATATTTCGTTATATATCTACTAAGATACATAAAATTTTAAAAAAGGATTTTACATGAATCAAACAATTTTATAATGACTAATTAACCATGAAAAAATAACAGCCTTAATTATACAAATATAAGATATTTAAAAATATCGTAATAAGAGCTAAAATTCTCAACTCAATTGAAAATATATGTATAGCACGAAATATTAAACACATCATTATTTAAATTTAGTTCGTTTCAACAACAATTAATTACAAAGATTTTATAAAAGAGATAGATCGTGTAAAAAATGTCAGTTTTAAAACTATATTGAAACTATATATATATATATTGAAAGAAGGCAAACTTCGTAATTTACGTTCACTCACCCAAAATTGCATAGACAGTTTAATGGTTTAGTAAAACTGAGTATAATATAAGGAAGGATATATATCCTTTTGAACTGCTTTCAAAATATGTATTATGGCATGAACATGTTTTTAAGAGCAAATAAATAACACAATTAAATTTTATCAAAATGTGGTATGGGTGGTAAAGTTTGTACAGCCTTAAATAATTGCAGACATATATAAAGATATAGGCCTTATAATAATAGGAAGTAAAAAAATGTTGAAAGTTTTTTATAGCATTCATCGAACCTTCTTTTGCGTAATCAAAATATTTTGTTAATGACTGAAATTAGATTGAATCTTAATTGAGCAAAATTAATCAAAAATCAGCTGTTATTAAGATACAATTATAATGAAAAATCAACAGGTTTCCATGATGTAAGAATAATTTTCTTTTGCTTTGCTTTCTTTAGCTACACACAAATTATGAGCCTTGCACTTATCATGATGATTGACAATCTCGAGTCTAAAATTACCATTCCCAGCAGCAAATGAAGTACGTATTTCGGGAATTGAATCACTCCATTTTCTACAATATTTACAAAACATAAGATTCGTTCTTTCGTCATATTCAAGCCAAGAGTACATATCTAACCACCCAATTTTGAATCTACCAGCCTTTCTACTTTGAGTAATAGAACGTTGTGAAATGTTACATAAACTTGATTGAGTTACTGACATGCTTGGCTGTGGATTTACAATTATTGATCTATTTACATCATTATTACTGTTAAACTTTTTACCACTGGCATTACTTTCAGGAAGTGAACCAAATAAAGAATTGAATTCGATGTTGTTACTCTTGTGCGAATTAGACTTTAAAGATATAGATTGATTCTGTGAAGCTTTGTAAGGATTATTAAATGCAGTCCCTGACATATTGATAGACATAGAACCTCCAGCCATGATAGTGCTTTCGCGAGAAACTTGTATCACAGCAGGATCTTGTTGATTTTGGGTCATGTTCTGTACATCCATAGTTTCGTCACTCTTCCCATCTCTTTGAACCTCCCACTCCACACTAGTCTGTCAACAGAGAAGGAAAGGATATGTGTTTAATCAACACATCTTTGATTTTGTCTTTTAGCACATAAGAAGCCAATTTCGTATCTCTATTTAAATATCCCTTCCTTCCCATGTTTGTTTGGACTGAGTAGTTGTAGGAAAATAGTAGAAAATCATTGATTACAGGAACAGTAACGAAACTTCACATTTTTTGTACAATCTACTCGACATATTGTATAATTTCACGAATAGCTTACAAGCTATGCATGTGTGTGTTAAAGTTTTTTTTTAAAATACAATTTGGTTACACAATACAACGATAAAATAGAATAAAATAACATTCTGAAATAAAAGCAATACGTAATATAAAAGATTAATTCCATTACAATGCATAAAATATCAAAATTTACACTACATTAAAGCAACTTTTAACTATAAATATGGAAAAAGAATAATTGATTTGTTATATATATTTAATATTATAAATGATCATAGCAACTTTTATTAAAACTATATGGACGAATTTAAATATTCTATTGAATAGTTAAAAGTTATTTATTTTTTGAATTAATAAGTAATCTAATATAATACAGCAATCATAGAAAAAGAAATGTTACAACTTACTATATGAATTTCACATTACAGGAAGCATATAACTACATATTGTTAACTATTTACATGCTATCAATTACACTACATGCATGTTGTAACTCTTTCTCATAAATATTTAAAACATACTAATAAAAAAAAAAAACTGAAGGGTACTTACTGGGAGGGAAATGTTGTCATGGAAGTCTGGCAAATGATGATCTAACTCTTGCTTGATCGAAGGTTGTGGCTGTGACGCAGGAGACATAGGTCGACCACCATCTTCCATATCACCTCCCATGGCATTATTTAACTTTGGAATCACGGGAGGGCTTGATTTGTAACTACATTGTGATGATGCCTGAAAAATAATAAATTACAAAATTATGCACTTTAGAAGCATTACAAATAAAATTATTTATAATTGTTGTAATAATACTTGTATCTAGCATATTTAAATTTACAACATAAAGGAAACTTCTTTTTTATAATATAAAAAAAAGGTTCTTTTGATTGACTAAAATTTTGATTTTCTTTATTGTACATTATTTAGAAAATTTCTATCAAAATTAAAATATGCAGAACAGTTACTTAAAGAGAGGAATTATCCAAAACATCATTAATTCTAAAGGATTAGTCTGTGACGGAAATGATATTTTAAGATCAGCATTTGCTATATACCTCAAGGTTACAAGTACAGATATTTGGAAAGCTGTCCAATCATATAGATATATAATTTCATGATAATAAAGTGCGATCATTATCTTCGAATTTTAGGCGCTACCTGTAAGAAAATTTTGAGCATACACACGTGACTACACATGTATACGTGTACGCATGCATGCACAACGCACGCGCGCAACTTCGCGGGAGCATATGTTTTGAAAACGATTTATTTAAAAGCGATAGATTTACATGAAACCAATACTGCAACATAAACTTGCATATAATATAAAAAATGCGGCAATTAGATAATAAAATAAACGTACAATAAAGAAAACAAAACACATATTTTATGTACTCCATTTTCAAAAATACACAATATATATCATTATTTCACCACTATTGAAATTTCTGTTTACTTTTTTTTATACTGAGACATAATTTTCTTCTTGTTTTATCATAATTTATTTCTCAAGCATTGTAAATAGGATACAGATTATCTAGAAATGGAATAGCTAGTACTTATAGTTATCGGAGTACATAAAAATCTTAAAACTGATACAAATTAAAAGAAAGTGACCTACTTCATAATTGTTATTATGTTTACAGAAAAATATTGACAAATTTTGTACACATATTTTGAATACATATTGCAAAAAAATATGAAAGAATAGAAAAATAGAAAAGAATTTAAAGTTTCTTATAAAGAAATATTTTTGACACGATTAAAAGGAATGAATTATTCTATTTCACTATTTTTATTCTGTTATACTGTTGTTGTAGACATTTTATTAAATAATTGCTTATTATGAACTCGAAAATGAAAACAATAATAACACAAATTATGACAGAGGAAAAATGTATGGTTTTTGAATTATTTAAGAGTAAAAACATAACTCTCATGATACTTACATGCATAAACTAATAACATCGATATAGAATATTTAAAATTACGTACCTGAGAATCTGACATGAACCGTTCACTGGGTGGACCACTAAGGGAAACATCATAGCTGCCCGAGGCCTTTCGTTTCCTCTTTTCAGGAAGAGGCTGAAGGTTAGGCGATTCAGTATGCCTAACACCAGATTGTGATTCTGGTTCTGGCGATGGACTTTTCTCTTCTGCCTTGTTATTTACACTATTATCAGTGAGGCCTCTAATCTGTAACGCCTCAGCTGTTTTAAGGAACATCGGTAGCAGATGCTGACTAACGTTAACTTCTCCCTTATACATAAAGTGCAGCAATGCCTTCATTTCCGTTTCATTGACATCCTTCAGGAATATAATTGGATGGGGATGGGTATTCTGGAGGAAAATGCTCTCGAAATATGGACTGCATGCAGAGAGTATCGTCTGGTGTGCCTTGAATGTCTCTCCAACACACGCCAGGGTAACGTCGCAGAGTGCCTCTCTGGCAAGCAAGGAGCTGAGAACGTCTGTGAGGTTGGCTGGATGATTGTTCCACCGTAGGCAATACTGTTGGTCCATCTTGTCTATCTCCAATCCCAACCCTACAACCAAACTAGCTGCCCTGAACTGTCCACACTAGAGACTTTGATCACCCTGACTACAGAATGACTCCCTAACCCTTAAAACGTTAACTCACACGCCTTCTTCACGCACACTCTCCTATATCGGCCTGACGATATCTCCTCAGAGATTATATCGCAACTCTAGACCCACACAACTTCCTCCGTGCTTCTGCAAATGTGCCACATTGCAGTATAACTGTAAAACCCTTCAGGGTTCACGCGTCGCTACTATACGTACCAAAAACATTTTTTCGCATAACCTCAGTAACCGAAAAATAACAGCGTTCGCGATTTCACTTCGACAAATGTAGCGCGAATTAAAAGAAGGTTAGAGTATTAATTGCGACGCAGTATGTGTCACCCACGGATATGATAATATCCTATATTCGAAGATAATGTTTTCGGCAATGTCAATATTCGCGAGGCTTGGGCGCCATTGTCGGCCGTACTCGTCTAACCACGAGCCTTCTCGCGAAAACTCGATTTGTTGATGCACGATTTCTAACCATTCAAACACGCTTCACACGCGGCTTTATTTACCTAAACCCAGCGCCAGCTAACTAACGCATCGTATACACTAACGACCCGAGTTTGTTTATCGTCCCGATGATTACTCACCTTTCGCAAACTTTTTGCCATTACAACGCCACCCGACCCTTAACGTCCACTACCATACCAATCTGCCAATGCCTACGGCCTTATTTTTAAAATACTTTTGACCTTCGTGCATCTGCCGGGGGGAATGGCGCGAAGGGCGCTCGAATTCAAACGTTGCTAGTCACGTAATACGACTTCTCTCGATAATTTCAGTTTAATTGAACGTTTGTTTCACTTTATATTTACATACTTTTGTATAGATATTTCCAATAATGCTAATTTCAGTCTAAGATGCAACGACAAACTAATAAAAATATTATCTGTTTTTCGAAAAGTAGAAAACAATGACTTATATTAAAATATCATTATGCAAAAGTTTATTTTTCCGTTTTCAACGTTCGTATACAATACGATATAATAATAATAATAATAATAATACGATTATAAAGCCAAAATGGAAATAACACGCGATGCATAATTTACCCAAATAAAATTACTGTCGAAATGTATAAATTATAGAATACGTGAACGTTAAAAGTTAAAAAAAAGTAAACAAATTCCCAATTCAACTACTTTTACTAAACGAATATCGAGATAAACACATTTATCTTATTGACAGCTTGAAACGCCTTATTTTAGCAGAACTTACCCTTTGTTCAATAGACTCTTTTCTCTTGTCAACAAAATTCTTATCATAGTACTATCACAAATATAAATGATTTCAATCGTCATATATAGCGTGAAAGTTTAAGAGCTTAAAATGTTTCCATAATAATCAGAATAAACGAAACAACTCCTATTCATTTTACAAAGCTAATCATGTGATTGAAAACCATTATCATAGTAAAAATTAATTTCTCTTTCTATGAGAAATTCAAAAACAAAAAAGTAACTTTTGTTTTACTTTTTATAAAGCATTTTTTACAAAAACGTTTAGATACATCGTGTGATACTTTTGAAAGTGTTACACGGAAATTCGACTTCCCGTGAAACGTGGCAAACTTATACCCTGTTACGATATTGTAATGCACGTAATGCATGTAAAATTCATAGATCCTTGAACCAGATGCTATAAAAAGAAAATCTTAAAATCCGTTTCATTCTTGAACAAATCCCACCCTCCTTAAAAATCGAAATCTAATCTAAAAATTTGTTTGCACAGTTATTATCACGTAACTACTTCCGCGAATAGAACACGATTGATGAACACGAAAATGTTGCTATTCTTTTTTTCATAAGCACGCTTCTTTTTCTGCTGGCCCATTAGTTAAACGGACGTATTTGCGCTACGTTATACGAGAGGGGATTACATTTCACGGAAAATCATGCAATGTAAAGGAGTCGATCGACTTCATTTGACTCCACTAAACGGTAATTCGCGCAAATCGTAAGCTTTCTGATATTAATTTCGAGCCGAACGATAATCGCGTTAACCATTCAAAATCAATAGGTAGCGGGAAAATTGGAAAATCTCCTTAATCGGTTTCCGAATATGGATTTACAAGCTTTGCCCGACCATTAACAGATTTAATCCGCACTTTGATTGGCACTGCGCAAAATTACTATTCGTCTGCTTGTCCCCGACGAAGATACGGCCGTGTTGGCAAATAGGAATTCAGTGTATTAAGCGGATAACACAGTGAATATAATTGAATTTATCTCGGGCTCGTGTGTTTCTGAGGATTTTAAACGATTGGCCTGGCAATGAAGACAATAGATGCTGCCGTTAGGGCCGCAATATTTTTACTGATTCACCGACTGAAAACATTTAAAACTTAACTTAACTTCGTTTAAAGAAGTTTGCTTCGCGTTTTGCTTCGTGATGTACTTTCGCTTCGCGGCTAGGCGTTGTCGTAAATTATAACAGATATTACCCCGATGAAAACATCTTGTTTAAGAGAGTCCCGTAAATAAGCGAAAGGAAGAATATTATTAACCGTATCAGGACGTATAGTGAATTCGAAAGTATTCTGCGGAAGGGAGAAACTTTAAATGATTCGCTGCTCGAATCTATTTCTTGTTCCGTCTCGCGTACTCGTAGAAAATTTCTCACGATATATATATATATATATATATCTTTTTTCCTCAGTTTTTCCTTCTCTTTACCCTCGTTCGGGTAACTATGGCAGATAGTACAAACGAAAGAATTAAAGGAAACAGAAGAAGTAGAAGAGAGAACGAGTAATCGTATCCGGTGGTATCAAGTCGGATTTACTCGTTTCATCGATGAATAACTACTGGAAAGGCTGCAGTAGTTAGCTATTAGCGCGTTTACACGGACTTCTTTAATCGCGTCGGAGCCGATTTTATCGCATCGAAGAACGCAAACCTATTGCTAACAAAGAGCCTTCTCGTTTACTAGACATTAACAACATCATCCTGGGTCAACTAAATGGTTACGCAATTAATTGTGCGAACCGGTTCCTAGAGCGAGTTGTCTATAGATACCGTTCGAGAAAAGAATCTGCTTCTAAAGTAATATACATACATATGTTTCATATGTAAATATGACATGTCTACATGATCGTCAGCAAAAGTTAAAATCAACAAGAATGTTCAACACTGAATCATGTGTATGCGTATGTGTGAAAGAGCAAAGATCGGCGATATTAAAGAACAGACATACAGAGAGAAAAATAGTAAAGCAAGGAACGGACCTGTAGATCCTCCTACAGCTGGGATATCGGCGAGCATCGCCGTTATCTGCATAATTATCTCGCGATGGCCTTGATTGTTCCACGAGGAAAACAAGTGGAAGCAGGTATATCGTGACGTATTGTGGCTGAATACGTCGCTGTTTTTCGCCCTAGCGCGTTGAGAAGTCGCGCGGCAAAAAAAAAAAAAAAAAAAGGAAGAAAAAAAGACATGTTTCTGTCTTCCGTGCGGCTGGCAGATCTTCAGGGACGATCTTCGCGCGGTGCATACCGGAAATGCAGCGGTGCCACGCGGCTTGCGCGATCTTCTCGCGCTGCGCTCATGTTCGCGCGTTAACTGCGCGCGCGCCGATTCCTCGTAAATTACCCAACACAGACTATTAGCGCGGCATTTCGCGATAAAACTTCTAATTATCTTTTCTTCTCTTTGTCATGATGAATAATTAATGGATCGACACATGTACGTGCACGATCGTTCTTCAAGTATCTTCGATTTTTGTTCGGTACTTGGTCCGATCGTTCGGACTAAAACTCGCAACGAAAGGAGCGTCGTACACGATGGTATACATAATTCACGCTCGAACAAAACGCAACGGATTCACGATAGCGCAGTAAAGTTTAATGCAGTGGTAAGAAAGTTCGCATAAAATACGCTGTCTCGATAAAAGACGCACGCTGCTGCGCTCGGTCGTACGTTTTCTTAGCGACAATGCGGTGGTATGACTTAGAAGGAGAAGAAATAGCACGCTTTAAACGTGTAATTTTGAAAAGATCGAGACGTTTTGCTGCAGAAACTTCAGGGCCTTTATTAAACGTTCTTACGCGTTACACAAGTATTGCCGCTAGTACGAGACTATTGAAAGTCGTGGTTATGCCGCGAATTCATTTTCCTCTCTGTCTCTCTCTCCCTCTCTCTTTCTCACGCAACACATACTCCTTCGGTTTTCTGCGATCGAAGGATTCGATCGATATCGATGCGTCATCTTGCACGACGTCACGATACGTTCGAGAGACGTACGGTAAGAAAGAGACGCGAGAAATTGCTTTCTGTTCCCTCTCGTCGTCTTTTTCAGAAGGGTAAAGTGTAAACACATTGTTTGGCGTTGATTATGCTCGAACTTCCGACCAGTTCATTTTAATAGGAGTATCGTCTGCTGCATCAAGCTATAGAAAATGAACGATAACTGTTCATCGGTTTATGAAACGCGATCGGTTCATGGTACTTACTTTTCTTTACTTTTTCTCTCTTTTTTTTTTGCTAATTCTATTTTTATCTTATTTTTCTCTTAATCAACGCGTAAGTAACCCGATGCACGGAAAAACTACATGCGCGCATGATAAAATATGGTTCGTTTCCCACCGCTCATCGCGAAGGATTAAAAATTAATCTTGATATACCGTTACTGTAATATTTGTCCACCGAAGTGCACGATGTAAGGAGGGCATTCTGTATTTGCATAAGGAAAGAACGTTACCGGAGAAACATTGCGCAAATAATCCCGAGAAAATTCTAACGTAGCTACATGCGGCTCGTCTTTTTTATTTCGCTCGGTTTTATTTCTCTCAAATCCTATTTTTCGATTGTGAAACGACCAGTATATTTCTAGGAAATTTGCATGACAAACTTTCGTAAAAGCACGTGCCCGTAGGACGTCGTTTTTAAATTATATCTTAAGGAATGTTTCGTTTGTACGGGCCGAAGAACATTCCCGATTCAGAAATATTATTTCACGTATTTCGAATTCTGGATTCGAGGAAGAAATGAGTTTCTTTATTCCCTCTCTCCTTTCCTTTCTACCGCTGTCTCCTATGAAAAATTGCGAAATTTAATATTTATTACCTTACGCAACTACGTAAATTGCAATTTTAGATGTAAGCTACATAATGAGTAATTGCATAGTTGCGTATTTATTCGTCGCGCACTTCGGCTAATTACAAACCTTAAATTGAAGTATCTAGAAACTGAGAAACAACGTTTCTTCGTTTCAGTTGATATGTAATTTTTTCGACATGAAATACGATACGTACTATATTGCTAATTTTATGGTCTATCTTACGTACAATTTTGGATTTCCTTTATTTGCTACTATAAAGCTACGTATTTTAAAAAATAGATTTTTTTATCATTTTATTGAGCAAAAGTCAGTCTTCGCGCGTTTTAACTTGCATATTCGTTTCGCTTATTGAAATTTCATCGCTCGTAAATTTTTCTTGTTCTCACCTACAGCGTGAAGGAACATCTTTCGCCTGGTTTTACTGTTCGCGAAACAATGGAAACGATACGATGGTCACGAAATAGGCCACGCACGCGTTCGTTGGCGAATATATTTTCGAGAATCGACAATCGCGCTACCGCGTATTTTTGTCCGCGCTGAGCGAGTTTATGTTTCAATCGGACGGTAAACCAATAAATACAGTCTAGTTTACTGAGCATATTATCGAAATCCGCTAAACTATACAGTTTTCCGACCAGTTACGGAATTTAACAAGGGATTCTGATCCCCCGGTTTCGATACATCCCGCATATTTTCTACGTTGAACGGTACAACCATTTCCCTTATTTTCCTATCCGATTATCGACTCGTGTAAAAATAGAAAACGAACTGTCAAAACAGCGGATCAACGAACGAGCGAGGCTAGCGCGTCGATAAAAACTGGCCAAACAAATGCGTTTAAACGGTCGTGCGACAAGAAATATCAACGTCGTATTTGATCGGTGGTAGTTGAACGTTTTTGCCTCGACGTGGATTGCGTCTTAGTCTCTCGAAGGGAGATTGACAAAGTGAGAGAGAGAGGAACACGCGACGCATGCCTCTAGATCTCGCGATCGATGGGTCCGGTTCTGGTAGGTTGTTTGCGGGCCACGGAATAGGCGCGAATCCACAGCTGGCCTCCCCTCTAAGCGAACCACCGCGTGCAGCCAGAGGAAAGCCGAGCGCGCAAATTGAACGTATTCTCTCGATAGAGCTAACGACGCGAGGGTGTCGCGCGAATGAAAATCTGAAAATCGACGCGCCGATACCGTGAAGGCGGATTAGGCGCATCGTTACCTGGTTTACTGAAATTCGTGAACATGAAATCCTGTCGGCCTGGCGTGTAGCCGCACCATGCAGATTCAGAGGAAGGATCCCTTTTGATCCTCCTACGTGAAGATCTTCCGCGACGATCTTACGGGGACAATCCTTCCTGGTGACGAACGAAGACGATCCTCTTCACATTCACGGAAGGAACGATCAGCAGGAAGCTTCCTTTGCGTTTCACGATGGAACTGCGATCTCTGCCTTCTTCATGGACAGTACATTCGCGCACACGATAGTTACCAACGGAAAGAACGCACTCGTAATAATCGTTCGACACCGAGTAGATATTATACGGTATCTTCAACTCATGAAACGTTCGTCATTCATGATCGCAACCGCGTCAAATCGAACGAACGAAGAAACAAGGCAGGAAAGGAAGTTTCGATATGTAAAAACGAGAAACACAGACGGCGTAATCAGAGAGAGAGTGGTGTTAATAACGACCGTCG
This sequence comes from Bombus vosnesenskii, assembly GCF_011952255.1. Lineage (NCBI taxonomy): Eukaryota > Metazoa > Arthropoda > Insecta > Hymenoptera > Apidae > Bombus > Bombus vosnesenskii. The sequence continues at coordinate 4,177,691 of NW_022882923.1, forward strand.
GTGATTACTTTTTCTCGTTGAATCGACGATCGACGGCAAGATCGAAACGAAATATTCTCGCGTAGCACGATTATCTCGCGACGCGACGTCGAAGACGTACAAATGCGGACGAAACTCCGAGAGGGAGAAACAACAAAGTGGCGTGTGTACCAAGTTGGCCGCGAAGCGCGACTGAGGCCAGGGGTGGCGCCGAGAGAGAGAGAGGGTGGCGTGGATGCAGGTCGACGTGTACGCTGCACGGACACATCCCCCCTAATGAATGCACCAGGCATGTGCGAGGGATTTTATGTTCGCCGCCGCCGCCGCCGCCGCCGCCACTACCGCCGCCACCTCTCTCTCCCCTTCAGCCTTCGCCACCAACCGAGAATCGGCCGCCACCCCCGTCGCCCAACCTCCGCCAGAGCTCACTCGTCCCCGCTAACCTCCTACCCCGACTCAACCCCTGCCACCCTTCTTCCTTCTCCACTGTCCTCCTCTTCCTCTTCCGTTCTTCACCCTTCCTCCTTCACGCATCCCTCTCTTTTTCTTCTCATCCCTGTCGCTCCTCGCGTACCTCCTTGTCTCGCGTACCTCCTTGTCTCGCGTTTTCTCTCCGACGAGTGAACAGCGGGCCACCACCCAACCGAGTCGCGTTGAAGCCCGTTTTCGCGCGCGGTACTCAATGCGTTGCACTCGTCGCAGCGCGAGCAGACGCGCGCCGGTCCCCAGGAAGCAGCGTGGGCGGTTTTGCCCCGTTCGCCGGGACCCTCCGCTCCTGGGGCTGTGCCCGGTTTTCGCCTCCTCCTGCGTGCCTGCGGACGTACCCTGCACCCGCGATTGGTACGCACAACTAACCCGCCCGTACGCGAATCCTCTCCTGCACCTGCCACGGTTCTCCCTCTCCCTATTAATCTATCTGTTTCTCTTCTATCTCGCTTCACGCGCCTGCCTCCCTCTTCTATCTTTCTCGCCTTCGACCCTCTCACCCTCTCACCCTATTCCCCTTTCTCTTTTCCTCTCGCTTTCTGTTTAACCCTCTCTTACCCTCTCCTTCTATTCCTCCGCTCGTCTATTTACCCCCATTCCGCCTGCGCGTATCCTGTTCATCTTCGTCCACAAGCTCTCGCTACTCTCCGAGCCACTGTCCTATCTGTGTTCGAAGTTGACCACTGAGAACGTCGCCGAGGTTCGACTGCGGTTTTCGCCCTCGAGTTCCTCGCACGCTCGTGGCCGAACGAAACGCAGCCGATATTATCGCTCGATCCATGTCTACCCTATCCATCGGTACCATGTTACACGATCACCACGGGAAAGAACCTGGATGTTACAACGGTCGGCTCCATGTATTTCTAGCGAAGCTTCTGAGATCCCTCTGTGCGTTACACGATTCGTAGGTATTGTCAACCGTAACGTAACCAATGTTCTGCGACTCGGTAATCCTATCGGTGCAATCATATGCGTTCCGTGTGCTCGAGCACGATAACCCTACGCATAAGAGAGAACTTATATGCGTTTCTAAAAATGTGTCGCTAATCCTAGTTGTAATGTTCCGATTGAATCGCAGTCACTCCGCGTGTTCTGGTCGACAAACGGTTCAAGTGCGAGTGTACGTCGTAAGTCTCGTAAGGACACGGCGCATCCTAAATGAGGATCTTCCACGGCGAGCAGCGGCGGCACGCGAATGGTAACTAACTACTAATAGCTGACAGCTCACGAGCCGCGTCGTTACTCTAATATTGACGCAGGGTTAGGAAGATGTTGAAAGCTCGTTAACAAACGATCCGCTGTTAAACGCGTCATCTTTCGTCGAAACATTCGTAGAACAAACGCTATGATCTTAAATCGCTTACGATTAGCGAATTATCGCATATACTTATCGTTACAAGTGAGTCTCGCGTGTTAACAGCTGAAAGGAATGTGAGTTTTGCGTGTCCTCGAAACGACAAGACCATTGGAAGTCGTAAGGTCACGTCGTGTCGGTGCAAGTTCGAGATCACACGCTGGACAACGGTTCCATGTCAACCGGGATGATCCGGTCGGACTCGCTCTAATTTGCAAAAAGAGACTGTATGTCCGAAGGGAAGTACAACGTTCGACGAGAGTTTAGAACGTAGCTTAGCTGGATTTGCGTGACCGGAGAAAGGAATTTGCGTATTATCCATTTTTGAGGGACCGTGGCCACGTGTACCATCTCTGCGTTTAATTTGTATTCAGGCCGGGTCCCGTGGCATCTTAAATTTCTTTTAGTCTTCGTGACGCTTATGCGCTGCTTCAACCACGTAACTCGTAACGTGCATTAATTTCAGATTACATCGAAAGCTATCAAGGCCGAGCGCGTCTCACGGCGTGCCTTGGATCGCATTGTACTGTTTCCAAGGATTCTCTCCCTCTCTCGCTCTGATCGTTAACTGCGTCAAGAGTGGATTAACGAATATAACGGTCGGTTTACATCTCCTCTGCAAAACATTCGCGGATCTTAAATGCACGTCTGTGAAGGGGTACTCTGTACTTCATTGAAAAGATTGCATTGTGACTACCCTTTTAGGTAAGAGACACGGGGCCTCTAAAGATTGAAATAAAGTATTTACTCCGGTTTCTCGGTGGGATTGTGCCTTCTTCCAAATGTTTCGGTAAAACCAGGCGACGTTGGATTTTCCTTATTCGAAGTATACGGTCGAAGTATACGGAGAGGAGACGGTCGTTAACTAACTGTATTACAACGATGTCCCCGGTTCGAGAGATAAAAATCGTGGACAAAAGACGAGTGGAAGAGGAGGAATTAAAAGAAGCAGAATACTGTAGACTTAGGTGGTACGCCGACTCGCGTATACTCAAATGAAACTTTTCGTTTGCCGTGCGCGTCAAGAGGCCAGGCCTTTAATAAACTTCCCGGGATTTTCACCGAGCCGTTGCGAATAACTGTTACCTATTACCTGTCACGCGCACGCTTACGAGTTTATCAAGACCAGCGAGTACGTGTAACGTGGAACTAGGTCCAAGATGCGGACGTAAGAACAAAGGCCACAGAGCGATCGCATGAAAGTTTCGTGTTGAACAAGAAAAATGGAAGAGGAAACTCGCGAAAGGGAATTCTCTGATCATTGTCACGTAGCCATATCTTTCCCATGCCGTTCTAAAGGAAAGGGAAATATTCATCTTCCCTTTTTTGGGGCAATTTCGAATCGCACGATTCCGCGGTACGGTTTGCTGGCAGCTTCGCATATTTGGCACTCGGACGACAATAAAGTGGAAAAACTCGACTAGAAGAAGGTAAAAGCTCGACGTATCGCAAGGGGAGAAAAAATAGCCGACGAACGAAGACGCTGCGGGGACGATTGTGACGCAAGTGTCTCTCCGGGGACGTCGCGATACACCGAGGGGGTCGGTGTCATTAACGAAGCGCGGTAGCATGAAGCGTCCTACAGTGTATCATCGACGTCGATGAACAATGGCCGGACCAGGCTCCGGAGTGTTATTCGAGCATCTAGTTATACACGGTTATTCAGAAAATTGTGCTTGAATGAAGTGTGCATCGCTGATTAAATAATACCGGACTGTGCAATAACGATTTCATCAATTTATTGCGCATCATCGATTGAACTTAACGCTGGCTCTATTAATTTACCGACATTGGGCCCAGAGGGCATCAATTTGTAGCCGTCGCGTCGGTTTGCTAACAGCACGTGCTATGCCAAATTGCGTGGCTGCGATGAATCGACGCCCCGGTCCGTGATACACGCGATCGCTCGTGTGCAATTTTCCATCTCAAAAATTGTAAATTCAATCAGGGCAAAGACGCAAAAAGATGTAAAAAAGAAAAGAACAAAAGTAAAGAAAAAGACTCTACACGCCGGCTATTGTTGCTCCTATTCTGTCTGAAGATTCGAACGATTCGCTATTTTATTCCAATCACGTTTTTTCAATGGAACGTCGTATCGAATCGAACATCTGAAGACCTTCCTCGGAACGGAGGAAATGAATTCGCGAGGACAACGTTCTGGCCACTGTGCTCCGCACCTCCTTCGCGAACGCAACACGATGCTATCGACGCAGCCGAACCGCGAAGGACTATCGAAATGCGAAATGTTTTCACTGCGTTCGACACGAAAAGCGTGCGTTAATAAATTTGGGAAATATCTGCAAATATTCGCTGATTGCCAAATCCAAACGTACAAACATCGCGCTCGCGGACAGAAAAAAAGGACTGAAAACAAACTCTGTCGAGAATTTGCTATCTTTCATTTTGGATTGTTTCGCGCTCGTACCATCGTATCGCGCTCAGACATGGCTGCTATACTGATTGGAATTATTTAGTACTGGATGAACAGTAATAATATAATAGGAGGAAATGTTCATGTAGCTCGTGCAAGCTTTCAAGTCTTACAACTATTCAACGTTTCATCGTTGAGAAAGCTTGATAAAAATGAGAATAAATGATCGTGATATTACGTTATATTCAGTGCGTGGGATGAATGGAGTTGAATATTCCAGTTAGCGTCCGATGACATCTTGTTATACCAATTTCAGTTTCCTCTTCGAGCCAGGAATAGCATTTGTTCTAAACTTAATATACGATATATTTAAATATTTATCGATGTACGACGTTCCTTCGTCAGAGCGTTGATTGGGTAGGCTGAGTTAGAGTGGCTCATTGTTTCAATGACTGAGAACAAATATACTCCTGCAAAGGGTCAAAGGGATTTTTCAATTTGCCCCACAGATATTTTGTTTCTAGGATGGAATAAAGAAAATATTAAAGCAGTTAGACAGTTTGAATCGTTTCGAGTGGATTGAAATGGTTCGAAATTCCAATTTAGCTGCTGTAAGCTTCTGCTTGTACGTCGCTGAAGCGAGAAATGGAGATTTTATTTTCTTCTTGTCGTTACACTCGTAATAATAAATTAAAGTTTTATGCAATATTTGAAGCGGCTTTTAGTGGAAGTTGCTTTCTACAACAAGCTTCCGCGGAATATATCAGAAATATTTCCTCAGGAAACGTTTCTCCTCGTATTTTCTTCGACTAATAACAAGATTTTATTAATAGCATGTTTTCTACCATCGCAAGCATTAAAAATCATGACTACGAAAGTGTCAGTACGAGTATCTACCGAGTATGATAGAAGGATAGAATTACTAAACGTGCTTTCGAGGGATCGTCAATTGCGAAATATCTGTAGACGTTGAAAAATGCTAGAATGCCAGAAGATCACGAATTATTCAAAACAGGATGTAACGATATACAGAATATTCAGATATAATGTCGTCTTCATTTCAAAACCGAAGTTATGATGAACGATGAAAGAAATGTAAGCAATTTGAGTGTAAAATCTGTATGGTAACGTTGCAAAATTAACATATGGATATTCCACGAAATGACTCACAAATCATATCAAAGAATTTTGAATATTTACACCGACGTAAGGGGGAGAATATGTATTTTACATCGATGAGATCTGCTTTAAACTTTATAGAATCGAATTTTACGATCATTCCCAAAGTACATCATAAAATTACGCAAGTTACTTGAAGATGAAAGGAATTATCTGTCAAAATAATATGGCAGACTTCGTCTTTATTAGAAGAAGATGATACAAATGACAGTAAATTCGCGATGACTTAAACTTCGCTGATAACATTAATTCATCGTGCGAGAAGGCTTAGATCTCTACCAAACAAAACTTCTTTCAACGTCCGGTCATTAAACCCATCTGTCGTCTAATTTACCGGTTTACCATAATTGAGAGATTTCATTGTTTAACGCTCTCGTCTATGCGAAGGACGTAGCCCATTTGGTCGTATTAGAAACGTAGAGGAACAGCGGCGGGAAAAAAGAAACTGAAAGAGAGCAGAGACGCGAAGGAGGAAAAACAAGTCGTCGTCATTGTTGCTTTCGACAATGTAGCTGTACGGTTGCATTGGAACACGTATCGCAACGAACTTGTATAGATGTTACGTTAAACTGCGAAGAAAGCGAAGCACGGGGCCGTCGTTCGCATGGAAACTGGAGTGAGTTCCGCGAAGGAGTAAGGAGAAGAGCTGAGGGGGATGAGGAAAACGGAATACTGGAAAGAGCGTCGTGCAACTATCGACCACTCTCATTTCGTCATCTTCTTCGTTGTGTGTATCGGGCATATCTTGGGTCTTTCGAGTAAATTCCATGCAATCATCTAGCCAGGACGAATCTGCCTGCCGAGTGGAGGCGAGAAGTCGCAATAAAATTGACGATCGAGGAAAAAGAGAAGTTGTTAATTTCCTTTTCCCCAGCGTTACTCCCCGTCCACGTTACGATGGATTCGATCTTGTCGTTAATCTATCGATGCCCCAGCGTTATTGTCCATCTTGTGCACGAGTTTTCAATAAAAAGGAAAAAAAAGAAGGAAAAAGGACAAAGAAAAGAGTAAAAAGGAGGAAATGACACCATGAAATATTAAAAGTTTCGCGCCAGTGTACCGCGATGACGGGCACGACGTTCGTTACTTGTTTCGATTACTCGACGAAGATTAATACGCGCCGGCTAATTAATACGTCAGCTATCTCCGTAAACTTTCTTCTTATCGCGGGATGTATCTTACAGTGTCGAGGACTGATGAAAAGCCTGCCGAGGTAAAGTAACGCTCATCACCGTTAGGCACGTCTTTATCGTATAAACTAAGGAAAACTGGATTCAATGAAGAGACCAGGATCACGATCGAGTAATTGTACGTGATAAAAGGGAAGATAAATCCGGTTTCTAAACGATCCATCGGCAGAGTTTATTATAATCAGCCATTGAGGGAGTTGGTCACAGCCACAGCTGTCTCATTGACTTTCCGCGACGCAGTCGGCTTTTACCCTCGAGGGACAAGATACTATCCGACCAGAACCGAGAAAGAAGAATCAGCTGTGCGTCGGCGTAGCAAAAGTAGAATGAGGACGTGGAAGAAGCCGAGTAGTCGCGTGCCAGACAAACGTCTGCTTCGTGCATCGGAAAACAGGAGTTCCACGTATAGTTGCAAGAGAATGGGATAGCTTTTACACGACCATGAACGTGCGCGCGTGCGTGCTCGTCGTCGAGTTCTCGATTCGCTGGAAAGTGAACAGAGCGGAGAAAATAGAGCAAGAAAAAATGGTGAAAGGGAGAAAGAGATACTGACGGTGGCGACGATGGTGGTAGTAGCGATACGTGTGAAAACGGCCTGAAAATAAAGGGCTGAAAGAGGGTTACGTAGCGTCGCAACCCGACCAAGCGATCGTCGCAGGAACGAGATAGTAGTCGCGCCTTCTTCCTTTTGCGAACACGAGCGAGAGAAAACGGTTCGGCCGGCCAGAGTAGAGCTACAAGTGGTGATAAACGAGGCCGAATCCTCGTTATTGCCTGTTGGGGAAGCCTCGAAAATTCCTGCGGAATTCAACCAGTTGATTCCAGCCTGAACTCGTCTGCTTTTATTATCGTTTCTTGTTTCGTGAACGCGCGGATTTCTAATACGAAGTTCACGCGTTCGCGCGTCCAGTATCGGTGTTCAAACGGAGAGTCAAATAACGGGGCGGCTTGATAAAAATTCTCTTTTACAGTCAGAAAAGCGAGGATGACCGAGCGTCGAGTCAGCTTGAATTAGATGAATATCATTGCTAGTACAATTCTATTTCTTATGAACAGTATGCGTAATGAATCGATCCGATGGTAAAACGAAGAACAGGCTGTTAGAATGTCCAAAGTATATCGTGTAATGTTATACCGCGTTCTTCGCTGGTTCAACGGGATGGAGAAATCTTATTATAGAAATACGTAGCCAGAATAATAAAAGCCGGCAGTTCATCATTATTTGGAAGCCAATTCCTGTTCCAAGAGACCAGACGGTTTGATAAACAACGTCGTATTCTCGCGTCGAGACGGTACATCGCTCACTTCGGTTTCTGAAACCATCTTCAGCCAACTATATTTTGCTTAAAGGAAACGCCTATCATCCTAGCTGGGTGCTCCGGTCTTAGTATAGAATATACTTGTTGCAAAGGAGGACAAGAGGAGCGGTGATCGTGCAAAACCGTTCATCGCGCGGCGAATTTCACTCGGAAGCATTCCGCCGGCTCTTTCTCCGAGAAATCTCCGGTCCTATGACGGAAAATGAAATCCGATATTGTAATTCCACGCGCTTGTGTAACGCGACCTGCCATTGGAAACGTCGAGAACGACATGTGCGTCGCCCTTTTTCAAACCCGACGCTGCTGCACTTCGTGAAATGAATTTAAAGCGTGGGCGGCACGGTGACGCGAACGTGAACGCCGCGATATTAAAACACAAAACGGCTGGATGTCAGACTGAAATTCACTAGAAACCACTGGCTACGCTTTATACGAGCTGCAGACACCTAATAATAACGTGACGCGACGCGGCCACGTGTGCTCGTTTAAATTCGACGTGTGAACGCCAAATATGAAATTAGCTATATCCCAAGTTATCTCTCCGCCGAGTTCGAACGTCGCGTCGCGTCAGAGGTACTCGACAGGATTAGCTCGAGACCTTTCGACGACGTAACCTCGCCTGCAATTTTCCATAACGTCCGAAAACCGTTCAATGTGTCGTCGCTCTTTCCTTCTTGCCATTTTAGTTTCTTTCGTCGTCGAACCACACGCCGTTCGCTTCTTCGTTCGTTTGCTCGCCAACCCGACTTATCTGCTTGTTCGTTCGTTATTCCGTGAATAAATAATTGAACGAACATGCGCGTGCGAAAGCACGATGAAAATTTCAATCGATGGCTTTTCGTCCGTTCACTACTTCAAAATTATTCATTGATCTCCTTTTTGCAGTCCGGTCTATTCCACTATTTCACACTCCCTTGTTCCGCTTCTCTTAATTTCTCTCTCTTTCTCCGTCTCTATTTCTCCCTGTGGGAGCGGCTACGAGTCCTGCGACAAGGAATTCTCTGCTCGCGCAGCATCCATATTAGCCTAATCGAAAATCTCGCTTCACCTTGCATTTATGCCACGCTGATGAGCGTTGCAGGATACGTTTCGCAATTGTAAAACATACGTCGATGTATCTGTTTCTTTCAACAGCGATATAGCTGGAGGGAAACGGGGAATGGCCTATGAATATCTGCCACTTCGACTAGCGTTTAATCTAGGTCAACGGAATTGAATGTAGGATCGAGTTGAGATACTGTGACTATGGAGTGTCAAGACCAAATACATTCGAAGCAGTACTGAAATTTGATAGAATAGATTCGAAATAAATAACAACGACGTTTAAGCCCGGAATCGTATTTTGTAAGAATTTCCATGGTTAAATATATCATACCGAAATGGAGTGTAAACGCACGCAAAGTGCTAGAGTAAATTTCATCCTGTTTCTAATGTTTCTTACCTATGAAAATCCCTCTTCTGAAGCACAATATATCGCTGCTTTGTTGACTACAAGTAATTCCCAGAAGCTGTGTCACGCTCAAAAGAAACATCTAGCGTCCTACTCCGCATTCCTTTTTGCCTTTGAGATAAAATAAACGAGAATAGATGAATGAGACATTGTCTATTATGCCGAACACTATATAGTTTATTTGTAATGAGATTTCTTACTCGTATGTTTGAGTCTTACACGTAATAAGCAATTTCGACATCCTAACAGCGTTTCATAAACAATTTAGTTGTTTTTACGCTACTGATATAAATCTAACGACTAATGCTCACGTAGCCAGTTCTTTAACATTCATAATGACGCATTGAACTTGACCCGCACACAATTACGGTTCGTTCGAACACGAGCAAACAGCTTCCAGAAAACTCTCTTTTATTCAACGCTACTACTTTATTCGTGCAAGTGTGCGAGGCAAAGGCGGGCTCGAATAATTCGTTCGCGCAAGCCTGAGGTTCCGTGTCTTCGCTACGCGGCTACTTACATTCTTCTTCTTTATCTAACTAACAAGTTAAGCGTAGCGATGGTACACGCATTTGACCTACGTATATGTATACGCGGATGTATGGGAAGGCAATGTAAATAAATGATTTCAAGCAACGCCATGCCACGCTACCGCTGCTAAATCATCCCGCGGATCAATCATACCTTTGTCGCGTATTACAACGGTGAATCCGGGAATGGGAAACGTCGAACATCAGCCAGGAAGTAATAGACGAGTGATAGAGTTGAGCACGGGGAATTTTTATGGGTAAATCGATGTTGCACGCGGAAAGGGCAAGACTGTGTGAGAGGGAAACGTCAGGCGACTCGTAGAGGGGCAAAGAGAAAGAGCGAGAAGGACAGCAAGAGGAAAATAGCAGGGAGAGAGAGAAGGCTCGATTGGTCGAGGAGAAGGGAGTAGCTGCGAAGGAGTGAGCGAGAGAGGAAAAGAGAGAGAGAAAGGTGAAATGTGTATACACGTACGATTGAGCGACAAAGAAGGTGAGAGGCAAAGGGCGCTAGAAATCTGGAGCGGGGATAGATCCAGGGGCTTTTGCGCTGTGCACGCGACCTTGAATGCCAGCCAGCCTAGACCTTGCCACAGCTCTTTCGCTCGGCTTGCCTAGTCCAGAGACCGCTCCGCCTCTACATACATACTGTTGTTTCGAGCGCCGCGCCGGCCTAAATCCGATATCTCGCTTCCTCTTTCTTCTTGCCTCACCTATCCTATGGCTTGCGGTGGGTTCAGGCCGCGCGCGATCGCACCGATTACGTAAAGATAAAAACTCGAATAATCGCTGGCTGGATCTCTGGTAATTTTACTTAGAGTCATATCGGTCGGTGCAATTATTTCTGAAATGCAATAATATTGCATTTTCTAGAGGAGCTTGGACCTAGAATCACATTTTGCTATGACTGAGCACTATCACATACTATGACTGTACAAACTGTAATTTAAAACTTGAATCTATACTTATGCTTCTTGTCACTGCGCTTGAAAATACGATATGAATTTTTACATAAATATATAATTTTCTATAATTAACATATTCGTATGCTCCTTAATGCGTATAATGTTCTTCTCGTTTCATTTTTAATTCTATGTTGAAAATTTTAAAGGAATAATTTAGGACGATCAAACTGGAAATCAACGAGGAGGAAATTCTACAGAATATCGCATATTTACCGTGCAAACATCGAAGGATACAAAGTCGTAGCTTAACTTTCTATTTATACTCTTCTAATGATGAACTTGTACATTCTTTTCTAAACAAAACTGATTTATCTGACCTTTATCGTAAATATACAAGCGTAGCAAACCTACGACTGAAAAGCAACAAAACAGATAGTATTTCTAAGATACGCATTTAGAAACATTCGTACTTACATCAGGCATTTTCATTTTTATGACATTATGCTCTTCCTATTTGTAAAAGGCAGACGAAGATATCGTTTCGCCTTATGATATACATGAATATTAGATACTTCACTGTAGGTTTGTGTCTACTGATCACGGAGCTTTTAAATTGAGGTTTATATTTCAAATCATACAAGAATAATACGTATCTGAAGTATAGCGTTCAAGGTTTACGATTCTGTTGCTCGCTGAAGCGTTCGCGCTAGATGGGATCATAACGGATCTTTGGACGCGACCGCGCCTAGAATCCAATGGGTCCAACACAACTCCGCGGTTTATCCACCTGACTTTTTATGTTTTTGCCAAATTGTGCACTTCTTAAGATTGCAGCGGCATCTGCCTTGAGAATCGCGAGGCGTTCGTAATCACGTGACTACAATTGCACCGGTTTTCTACTCAGATGTTACCGATCACATGATCTATTGAAGTTCGTGCCAAATTGCACCGATTCTTCATTTTCAATGGATAGTGAGCTTAAATTGATTTTGAAGAATTATGAAATTCGTTATTATACGTTTCCAAGTATTAGGTAATTTTATTATCTTTGTATTTTATGTTTCTTCTGAAGAATTGTAAATTATGAAGTAAGGAAAGCGAAGTATTCTTATGAACGATATAACACTTTTAATAAATATAGTAAAATATGTTATATTGTTATATATATATGTGTGTATCATTGCAAATAACTTTGTAAGTAATATATTTGTACTAAAAAACAGTATGATATATAGTACGATAATATGAAAGAAAAAAATGTAAGCAATGTGTATACATAAAATTCCACGAATGTAAGTAAATTCAAATATGGCTGAAGATATCACATGTGGTTTGCTATATATAATAAAACTTTTATAACTTATTCTATTATATTTAACATTTTACCAAACAATAATATAATATAAAAAAATGATTTTAAGTTCTAGCGTTCTTTATTTTAATACAAAATCAAAATATTATAAATTAAGGTACTATTTATCAAAAAATGTTTCGGAATTCTTTTGTTGTTTATAGATGTCATATCTAGCACCGATGTAGAATCGTAGTGCACAAAGTACGTAGTACATAAATTTGTAATTGTGCTAAATCTAATATAATATTCAATCAAAGTACACATTTTTACTACGTTTTGTCTGTCGGAATTAATTTGAATTTGCTTTATTAGGTTTGTAAGAGATATTTTACTCTATTATTTAAAAGGTGTATTGCGCGGGTACTCAAAGTCTTGTGCCGCCACTGGGACAGAATTCAAATGTGTGCCGCTTCGAGTTCCGCGTGCCGTACCGTGGCGTGTAACTAAAGAGGTTCGTTGATTCGATTAGTGAGTGTTTGAAATTGGTGATCGTACGAGTTATTCATTATGAATAAAATGAAGTTCAGAAAAAATTTCAAGTATATTCAAAATTACAATTTTCCACCTACAAAACTTCGAAATGTATTTTGTACACAATGTAAACACCAATTTTTTTTTGAAGGTAATCATTCATGTTCTCGAGTCATATACTTGCCGGTGTTTTATTCTTTCTATTATTTACATGTTGTACATATTAAATCTAAGCGAAATACTTATTTTTAACCTTTTGTAATGTGATTTCAACAATCGTATTGTAAAAATCTTTTGATCTACTTCCATGAACATATATTTTCGTTAATGACATTTTATAATAAGGAAAAACAGGAAATTTACACAAGAAGTATGCCTGCTACTTTCCTTTGTAATTCTAATATAAATGATATCCCAGAGGTTAGAATAATATATAAATTAAGGTTGATAGCATTGTTTAGATTTGTGTTACTCATGCCATTTGTAAAGTATGATTGGAAAAAATACTAAGAAAGCTTTATCTTGTTTGTTTCAGCATTTGTTCCTATGCGTGGTACAATACCTTTGTTATTAGACTGTGGACATATAATATGTGATAAATGTGCTAAATCATTTGTTAATCAACCTTGTCCTATATGCAATATAATCTCAGAGTGTGACAGTAATAATATACTTCAGTTACCTCTAAACATATATGCTTTGGGATTAATAGTCATGTCACATAATCGACCAATTAATACAGATGATCAAGATATTTCTTTTTGTAAACCTTCTACTTCTAAATCAAAGCAACAGAGCATACAAGGTCTGTATCATATTAGAGAAGGAGAAATTATATTTTTTAAACGATGCTTTAAGTTACAATGAAGTATCCTTCATTTTCAGGTTTATGTTCTGAATGTGGAATTCAAGCAACACTAAAGTGCCAACAATGTAACGTTCTCTTTTGTCATATTTGTTATTCCAAGGTATATTGCTTATTACAACTGCTTTTTATTACATTATTATTTGTTTGTTTTTGGGGATGTATCATTGATTGCATTTTCTATAAATTATAAGAGTATGTATGTCATAGTTAGTTTTATCTTTATGTTATATTAGATTCATGGGAAAGCGCTACAAAATCATTCAAAGGTCGTGCTAACGGAGGAAAATAATGAAAATTCCTTCATTTTAAAAAATACTTGCTCAGAACAGTGTCTTGAACGGATAGGATATTACTGTGAAAATTGTGATATAGCTGGATGTTCACATTGTATGATACAATTGCATAAACAACATAATTACTTTCCTTTAAGCCAACAGGTTTGTATTATAACCGATGTAAACAATTTATTAGTGTGACACTGAAAAGAAATAATATAGTTTTATTCGTGTGTTTATTAGAACAATAAACTGATGACTGAATTCCACGACGTGTTTGACCGTGTGAGTGAGAATCTCAAGAGGGTTCAGCAGGTGCAAAAGGTAAGTTTAAATTAATTTTTTATTCTTCTTATGGAAAAGTTATTAGATCTTAGAGCAGATTATTAAGAATTATAGTGCATGCATAATAAAGAAAAATATTCATGTTAAATGGTAAATAAATAATTTTATTATGTACTTGCAACAAAGTATTAAGTACAAATATTAATCATTATCGTAGAATCAATTTGTTGCAATATAATTAATTGTACAAACTGTTCTCTGAAGTAGCAGAAATTTTCAAATTAATTTATCGTCATACTTGTTTATAATTGAGTATAATATGTTGCATATATGATATATACCTAACATATAGAAGACTGTTATTTGTCTATGAAATGCATGTATAAATGCAAACGTTTTTTTATAAAGTAATAAAGAATATATGATGTCATAAATAATTACATAATACAAATATGACTAGAGGGAAGAAAAATACTTATTGACATTATCGGTTGTTCCATATGTGTCCAGTTCCTGCATTTCCAGTTGCTTTAAGTGCTTGAATAATTAGATTCTGCATATTAAATATTTCATTACAGTAATAATGTAGTAATTTGATTTCTTCAATCTAGAGATCTTATACCAAACTTTTCTTACAAAATACACTATATATATAAGAATAAATCACACACAAACCTATAATAAAAATATTGCACATTTTTGAGTTTCACAAAATTTCTCCACATCCAATGATGTGTAAGAGACACAACCTACAATCGTTCACTGCTATTTATAACAAATAATGGCAACAAGGTATATACGTTAAATACGTACTAGAGTTGAATCAGCAAAATTACAATAATTTAACTAGGATCTAGACATATCGATTATTCATTTTCTTTCTCCTGTGTTTGTTGTTTATCCTTGAGTTTTTCTTTTTGCTTCTCTTTCTCTTTCTCTTTCTCCTCCTGCTGTTTCTTCAGCTTTTTCTCCTTCAGTTTCGCCTCCATCTCTTTAAATTTGAGTTCTAAATACCGATCTACTTCCGGACCGGTGAAGTCCTCCGGGAACTTTGGCATTATCGGCAGAATGTACTTGTAGAGTCGTTCGTTTAACACGTATAATTGAGTTGTTGTTTCGCATTTCACGTTGAACCACCAGTCGCACGTCAACGCCACTTGACTGAATATAGTACCGTTCGGGCATAAAAACGATGATTTACCACCATTAAGATCGCAGTAATGCCATACCTGCGAGAACAACATTATTATCACTGTTAGAAATCGCAAGCAACTTTGAAATTTCTGTATACAAGGTGAACAAGAATAGGTGGTACAAGTATCACGCAAAGACAAATTTTTTCAATCATCGTTTTTCAATATTTGTATACGACAATAGGAGCGAGAGTTCCAATAATTCCTTAATTAATACAATTAATAGATTTATTAACGAAATTATCAACATTACTTATTACTTGATAACCTTTATGACATCATCCAGGCATTAGTCATGAGAATTTATTTGTTTATAGATCTTTCAAATTTTTACATATAACTCTACAACATATCTTTTTTCATAGTTTCGATTTATATCTATATAAGATATCGTCCTATGTTTAATTGTTCCACTCATTCTTGCCTAGTTTGTAATATAAGTCGTCACACAATCAATTTTATTATTAGAAATTTAATATTAGAAAATACAAAAAATAAAGATATTACCTGGCATCCAGTATCCGGATCGCCAAAGAATCCTTTGTAACGCTGCTCCTTACAATTGAAATTCGTACGAGGTATACTAGAATAGGCCGGATAGTCGACGTTAGCCTTTCCTCTGGTAGCACCATATTTTAGCGACGTCTGTGGGACAACTTCCGTGGTAACAGGTGGCAAAGGATATCGTTCCTGTTGCAATACATCGTCACTCAAATCCTCCGTGATAGCGTAGGAATGATCAGTCGGATCTTCGTTGGTTTGCGGTCTGATCGTCGGTAGGAACGGTTCTTTCTGTTTCGTTGGAATTTCTTGCACAATAGGAACATAATATTCCACCACGTTGTTGTTGGTCAAGCTGTTCGTGTTGTAATTCGACTGAGGTGGTGGTTTAGGTTTCGTTTCATCCTCGTACGACGTTATTTTGTAACGTTCAGGATCATCGGTCAAATATAGCGGATTTGGTGTAGCTTGAAATCGCGTCTCGGTTATTACCTTTGGCCTCGTTTGCGGTCTTACCCTGAAACTCGTTGGTTTCTCCGGTATCCTGGGTGGTAGAGGTGCCACCACTGGTGTTAAAGGAGACGCTTGGATTTGCGGGAATTCTTCCTTTTTCGTGCTGTGAAGGATATTCAATATCTCTACAAGTGTCTTTAGACTATTGTCTATGTTATCCTTGTTCAATGTTTCTGGTAAACGTTCACTTAGTTGAAAGCTTTCCACTATTTGTTGTAGGTTTACATTAGGATTTCGTGGTAGGGCGAGCATAGGAGATTGTTTACTCGCTGGTAGAGGTTCCAGCACGTTTGGATACACGTTAGGTAGTGGAATTTGTCGGTGATCTTGGAATTCCTTCGCAGGATAATTAACAGCAGTACTTGGTCTGACATTATAATCAAGCATGTACTCATCTCGTAGATTACTGTAAATAGGTTTAATGGGTTGTTTTCTAGGCAAGTGATCTCTGCCATTTGTTGTGTAAGGTCGTAATGGTCTCACGTTTGCATAGTATCTGTTCTCCTTACGGATAGCTTGGCTGGATACCGTAGTTATCTCGGGATACGCTACCTTTTGATCCCGATACAGTTGATACGGTATCGGGTACTCCTCATAATTGACCTTCGAACTGTGTCTCACGGGTGTGAAATAGTCGCTATCGGCTCCTACGTTTCGCGGATCGTATTGTATCGATGGAATGAATTTCTTGTCTTGATTCGGTACATTCGTGCGATAATTGTTCGTCCTTCGTGGCACGGTATTCACTCTGACGAACGATTGCGGGCTCTTTCTCACTCCTACCAGGCCACTTTGTATCTCTTTTCCAGGAGTGCCTTGTGACACCGGGTTTTGCCCGTTTACGTAGTTGTTTGCTACGTAGAACGTCATGTAGGGTATCAGTCTCCTGTACCTTTCTTTGAATTCCTCCAGCGTGATCTCTGGCAACGATTCGTCATCTTCTTCGTCGACTACGACTTTCGTCGAGTTTGAATCAGAAGATGCTGCGCTAGTCTTGGTGGTTAACACTGTAACAAAAAATTAAAATTAATTCGTACGAGGTTTTTTTCTATGTAGAATAGGTATTAAGTAAACACGTATATTTTATAGAGCATAGAGAATGCAAAAATTGTCGACCCAATAAAACTAGCCGGCATAAATAACGAAACGCAAAAAAAAGGCTATCCCGTTAACCAAGTAAATAGATCGATCTGCGCGCGAATCACAAGCTAGGAAACAACTTGCATAAAATACGCTTGAATGGTTTAACACAATTGAAGTACCGAAATGGTTAGAGGGTCGCGCATTTGACAAACGTATCGTACGAGTCCCTCTGAAATTTAAGTGTTTTCGAGTGTTGCGCGAGCGTGTCGATGAGAGAAGGACAATAATAATAGGAACGATCTGGCGAGTTCTAATTACTACGACGATCCTGGTGCGGGGAAGCTGATAAAAAGACCAAATGGAAATCGAGGGCGGAGGGGAAAACAGAAAATTGGAGGAAAGTATGTGAGACAAGAAGAAAGAGGGGAAAAAGAATCAATTCAACGCGATGACGCTGCCTCATAGCAACGCGTGAGACATCTTCTTAATCGGTCTTTTAAAAAGCTACCAGCGTGCATAGTTATACCTCAACGCGCCTATTTCTTCCCTCCCTGCCTTCTTATTCTTAATCTTTTCCCTCTTGCCGGGTTACGTGCGAAGTAATGCGTACGCTGCACTCCGGTCTGGTGAAATTAAATTAAGGGGAAAACGTTCGTAGAGCTGGCCAACGCTTTTGTACGTGCACCGAGATAGCAAGAATAAAGACCGTATCGGTGTGTACCTATATACGAACACGCATGCTGATATATTCGAAGCACTCAGTGCGCGAGCGCGTTTGTTCCCTTGCGTGTGTGTATGCAGTCGTGCAGGATATATTCGCCCTGGCACGTTCGAGTGCTGCAACCACTAAAAACATACCAATCCTCCGGCTCTGCTCTCCTCTGGCTTCGAACCTCAACCCTACGCGTGTACGACTACTTTTCCCCTTTATTCGCGTCTTGCTCGATCGTACAGAATGGTTCAATCTTTTGGTGTTGCTGCAGACGTATGTACGCTGCCTGGTTGAATCAAATATCCCTGGGAAATGGAGTCTGTTCGATCGATTCCGTTGCCAATTATTCCCGTGTTTAACAGCTAATTATGTTTTCTTCATTTTGCTGTTCTTTCATGCTTCTTCGTTGCAAGGTATTTGCGGCTCTTTTTTTGTTCGTACGTTTCGAACGGATTTATTAACTTTGATTAATAGGTCTTGGAAACGGAGGGTGGAACTATTTGTGCGGCGATTCTTTGTTCATTCCGAAGAAAGATACAGTTAACTCTAGTTGATAACATTTTGCTTGACTACGCGGACTTTGATCAATATAGCTACTGCACAGCGCAGCTAATTAAGAAGTTCTTCATGTAAAAATAGGAGAAGTTACTTTGTGTTATCGTTATTGCATTGATTTTCATCTTGTTTATTCTTCTTTTAATTAGAAACATTTCTTAACTTTGTATAAAGAATCGTTCGTTTATGGCGGATTTGAACCTACTTATTTCTATGCAAATAATTTCAACTAGAGGCATATAAATTAGGACTCAAACTAAAGATTACTTAACCTCTCCTTCCGAAACAGTGTTGATTTATCTTCGTGCATTCGTATCGATTTCTTTGTATGAATAGTTATATATATATATATATGTCTAGAACTGGAAGAGAATGTGCACAGATTTTCTACCATTCGATTTCATTTCTTTATTGCTTGAAAAGATTTTTATATGGAAAGTTGCGGAATATTCCTATCGGCTGAATTGAAAGCGATGAAAAAATTCATGTTTGCGAAGAGATAACTGTGGATGAAAGTTTCATGTTGTTGGAAAAAGTAAAAATTGAAATTTTGCTGGTTTAATCGACGTATACGATCGGTTAACGCTTAAAGAGTGATATTATAAAGGTGCTCGATTATATTTACCTTCAGTCAGTATTCAAACTTTCATCCTCAATCTATTTGTAATTTTTATACTTTTACAATCTCTATTCGTAACACCCGATATTACTCGTATAACGAACACGTGTTAATATTTCAAACAAAATCCTCCAATCCTCGATTCTCTTTCTCTAAACGAACGCCAGGAGGCCGTCTTCGCTATGCCTGATCCTGTTCGTCACAGAGATGGTCGTATTCGGTGCAAAGGAAAATGTGTGTGTGTGTGTGGCCATAAACCCGACGCTTCTCTGTATCCTGCATGAATTTTTATAAACCGATTATTTAGTGGCGATGTAACATAGTACGTGGCTAGGTGGTATCGTTTTCGCGTTATAGATAGACAGAGATAGAAGAAGCTCAACGGTATCCGAGCGTGGCACATCAAAGGGACCCAGTCTCTCTGTTGCATTGCACACAGATATACACCGACCCCGACCTGGAAATCCAATTCGATTCTGCATGAAATGAGTCTGGAAACTCTCCGCGTAGCGCGCGCCGCTTTATTAATCCTGTCAGTACGGAACGTGATTGAAAAATCCGCAAAGCGCGTGTGCCGCGAGTAACTCTCTCCGTTTGCCCTGTCTAAAGAGGTGCTTGCCCTGAAAATTTACAAAGCGCCGTTGCCTACGTCTGTATGTGCGTAAGGATGTGCACCTTCCTTCGGGATAACCGGACTCTTGACCTCTCCACCCTTTACTTTTGCATTTTCCCCTCTTGTTCGCGCGAACCCGATTCTGCTCGACAAGTTATGTTCACACTCGTGCTGGCCACATCACAGACACTTCGTTTCTCGTCGAAGAAAATTTTGGAAAAACGTTTGGAGTACGCTGAACTCGTACTTGAATGATATTGCTAGATAGCTATGTATCTTAGAGAATGGCGATCCTTCGCAGGTTTGATTTCTTTAGTCCGCGAATTTTCTATCGCGATGAGCGATCGGCGCTTTACCGAGGTAGGTTTGGGATTGTTGGTCGGTAAATTTGAGACATACAGGACTGTCAGGCTATAGGAAGGTTGTAAGGATACAAAAGCCTCAAGTTTTCTTGAAATTTATTTGTTTTACATATAAACTTGTGATAGTAACAGAGAAATACAAGTTAGGCACAGGTTTCTTCGTATCACAGTGACGTAGATACTTTTGCAGTTGATTTTAGAGTATGAAATCTTGACGAATAAAACCTAGATCTCAAAATCAATCAGTATTCGATTCCTTTGTACCGCAAAGCCAATCGTTATGCCAATTTCTAATAAATTTCATTACACACCTCGATAACCGTTGTACCGTTCTATCGATTCGTCACAAACATGCAGATTGTCGTTTGTTCAACCTAAAAATTCCGTGCCGAAAATTTACAATGTACAGCCACGTCCGACTCTGCTAATGAACGTTCTCCCTGTTCAATTTTTTATCATTTGATTACCTTGTTCTCGCAAATACCTTTTGTTTTCCCAAGCTTCAGATGCTCTTTTCTTTTTGTCTTTTTAATGCCGCTCGTGCACGGTATATTCACACTGAGGCGAGTATTAATTTCGTATGCGATTCACGCACGCGAGTTAATATTTCCGGCAAAGGCGTCGCGATAGTTTTTCACTCGTTAAGGAACTTTCGTTTTCCGCAGGCGGGAAAATGAGAAACGGGTTTATTTGGTCGGATGTTCGGAGCGCGTATTGCCTCGCTTTTTGACACGGCCCTTCGTCTCCTGGCCCATACAATAAATAAAACCGGCGGTCGCAGTAATTTTACCGGCTCGCGCGATTGGGAATATCGACGTTGCTCTGTTTTCCATAGGCGATATCAATTGTCCGCAGCAGTTGTTCTCTATTCTGTTGGTCTCGTGTCTCTGAATTACGATTGTAACGATAGGCTTGTATTACGCGAACTGGTGTCCATGGATTTTTGTTTATTTTATGCCGTCGAACCGCGAACAAGACAAAATAGACACCTGGCCGCGGCGGGATTTTTATTATCCAACGAGAGTGCGACCAACCAATGAATTTTTTTCTCGCCCCTTTTCTCACTGTGCTTCCTTTTTTTGTTTCTTTTTTTTTTCAATTGTAGATTCTATAATAAATTGCGTTGTATTTCACAGCGAATCCCGACTATTCGATTCTTCGGCGTCCGTCTCGAAACCCGGTGACATTTTATGTTATTGTTTATTCATTTTTATAGAGGGAATTAACAGCGTTCAAGGATTAAAAAATGTTAAGAGCGTCCGTCTGCTGGATTATACGCGTCCTTGTCAATTATGGAGGTTATACTAATTCGGTCGTACGTGGGGACGGAGGAAAGAGGTTGTTTTGTAAATTCGTAAATGCTCGCATTAAATTTATTATTGCCGTTGTAGATTGTAATATCTCGTCTCTGGCAATATAACTTTTATTCCATTTGAAATTAATTTGTAGCTTGTAGTTTAGAATAATTTACTAATCTTATACTTTCTCACTATCATAAACAGAATTTCTGTAGTCTTTGTTTTTAAAAGCATCGTTTTTGTGACCAGATTAATCTCCGAACTAAAACAACACAGAGTGAGTCTTTTTTTGGCCATGTTCGTCTCAAATGTCTTTGTTCTTTGTTTATATAAACATTGCCGTTTCGTTGACTACGCAGCTATACGTACACTTCACGCTCGTGTCACATTACATTGCTAATGGAACTTCAGAATGTTTTGTGTAACATATACGATATGACTAGGAGTCCAGATACTTTCGTGAGTCATGGTATGTTGCAATATTTCGGGTCTCGCCGCGGATTGATCACCGCGTCTGTTTCTCTTTACGCTGCACGGGTTTCTACATTTGTGCAACGTATCGTGGCGAGTGGCCACGACACGAAAACTCGACGTGTCCGGCAGAATGTCGTGCCGATTCATCGGTATCTCGATACGGAATATTAATTGACGGCTATTGGTCTCCCAGATTACGTTATTTCGAAGGCACGTGATCTGGAAGCGTGACAGACGAGGAGTCCCATTGCGAGACAACTACTCAGTAGACGCAAACGGAATTCAGAGGCTTTTCTCCACCTTTGGTGCCAAACCTCTCTTCAACCTCTCTTTCGAACCCGTGTCTCTTGCACAATGGGAAAACTAATTAAAATCGTGGCGAACAGGGGGTATCTTTCTCTGTCGTAAGGTTTCGAAACAGTTCGCCTGTTATCTCTAGGTCGGATACACGTGAGTCGAACGTGGAGAACGAAGTGTTTCCAATCAAGCTGAATACCTTTCTCGTTTCTTCATTTTTCTGTCTTGTTTCGTTTAAGATGAACGGTCTCTGTTTATTGTTTCCTTTATCGATGAAGTTTCATGGTATAGAGTGTTTTGGTACAGAGTTGGTTGTTAGGCAGTTTTCTTTTGTCCTTTTATTCTGTTTGGATGTTTTATTGAAAAGAAGAGAAGGAAATAGGTCGGAGAGGTTCTGCCGAATTATTTTAAATTATTCTGAATTAATAGCATCGGTTAATAGAATTGGTTTGGCGTGTAACAATTATACAGGGTGGTTGGTAACTGGTGGTACAAGCGGAAAGGGGGTGATTCTACGCGAAAAAAGAAGTCGAAAATATAGAATAAAAATTTTTAAAAAACTGTTTAAAAATTTTTAAAAATAACGACAATCGAGACAACGATCTACAGTGAGATCCGTTATAACGAGACGCGATAAAGTGCACGCGTACCGAGCGAAAATTCAAAGTCGATTTTTTGAAAAACAAAGTCTCAAACGAAAAATTTTTATTCTATATTTTCCACTTCTTTTTTCGCGTAGAATCACCCCCTTTCCACTTGTACCATCAATTACCAACCACTCTGTATAATTCGTAAGATTTTCGGTATTACGGATAGCTTTGAAAGAAGTTGTACGAATTTGACAAAGTTCTATATTTACGTGGCCATGTAAAATCCCAGCGTTAATCTACGATAAAAGTTGAATATTCTAGAGGATGATTAAGCTACTGACTTTCAATTTGCTAACGAAAATAAAATAAAAGTACGACGAAACAATGAATTTAATTGGCAACGTAATTTTAGCTGAAACCATCGAATTGAAATCTCTTTGAACGAATCAACGTTTGAACGTTCATCGAATACATGAAACGGTAAATAAATGAAACAGTCTTTTCAAGAGCGACGATTCTATGCACGATCCTGGACGCGCACGTGAAGTAGAACGACGGTGAGTTTCATAAAAATTGAAAGGGACCCAGGTTTGTAACCTGTATTCTGTCGCGTCGAGTGGATGTGTAATGACCCTTTCGCTTTCGTATCGCGTGCATGTAATTACCTTCGTTACGCGAGCGTACGACCGCATGAAACGGCGTATTTTCGCTTTTCCTTCGCATGTACGCGCACCGGCGTCAAGATGAGAGAATACGCGTTATAATTGCGCGTTATAAAAGCCTCCATTTAAAATTTCGGATTCGGTATATCGGAAAAAGGTGAGCCGACGACTGGCCGCCGAGAATAACGAGATTAGCACAGGCTAAATGAGGTTTTAATGATGATCGTTTTAGTAACGTTCCCGTTCAGCGTCATCGATAATTAATGATTGTTGTTCTTCCTTTCTCTCGTTTTACCGGGCCTGATTGCGTCTCTTTTTAAGGCTAAACCCCATGCCATCCGTATCGTTCTCATCGAGGATGTCCATTCCTATGAATACATCTGTTAGAACTCTCAATTAACAGGTGTTTTTCATACGGTAACAAGCTTCAGCGAGATTATATCACGTAAATTATTTTGTTTTACAGAAGTTAACGCAGATTTGCTTTATATCTGACACGGATCATCCCGCTGATAAAGACAGTCGAATTTTTTCGTAATTCGTATAATTCCTAAACTTTCCACGCCAGGGTTAATTTAATATAAAATTGTTTGGTCTGCTCGTACAGTTGGAAACATCGATAACGAATTTAAGCTAGACTCGTTGCACCGCTATTCCTGTTTTTACTGTTGCACACATGCAACGAATTGCTTTAATAAAAGTTTACCAACTGCTATTGTGCGGCTTATATGTTTTTTGGCGGGGCATCGATCCTCGTATTCGATAATAGATAATGAAGCATAATTTTCTAAGAGAGAAACGATAAAGCCGTAAATTATTTAGTAATGTAGTTTCAGGATGTAAAAGCGACAGTGTGATTCTTTTTATGATACTGCAACGTTGAATATGTTATTTCGTTTAAATTATTGAGAGATTTTCTTGCGTTACAGGTAGGAAAATATCTCCTTAAATTCCATACCACCTTGCGATTATAGCCGTAAGTTCATTCCAACAGGAAGTCCCGTGCATAATATACAGGGAGTTACATAAAGTCTGTTGCAACTGTATTCTTGCAAAAGATATCTTGATCTCTTATTATGGAGGTCTTGAATTCCATTCTCAGGTATTAAAGAGAAATACCGGACAATATATAATATATATATATATATTATACTGTATAGTTCAGTTACTAAATTTTCTGCTATTTCTCTGATAGCTAGAATTTCCAAATTAGATTTTCCATCGAATATATTGATGTTAGAATTTGTAATATTCCAGCAGAATCTATTTCGTCCATACTGTGTAGTGTATAGGACACGATATCCTGCTCGAATGTATGTAAACAAATTCCACAGTTTCTGGGAAGAAGAATTACAAACTATCAATCACAAAGCTTGAGGTTCCCTTGCAGAATGTTGTCAAACATCGACGAATGTTCAGGATACCTAAGACTAAAGTGAATGTCATATTAAAAAGTCCAGGAATAATTTCCCCCCAGAAATCAGAATCTATCGATCAAAGAAATTGCACGTAGAATGCAATTCCTTTACAGAATGTCAAACGACTACAAATTCTTCGATCAAATCGTCAAACCTAAAAGTGCGCCGGAATCCAACAAACCATGGAAAAATCTAACGGTAGCGCGTTAATACGCAGTCGGTTGACAGCACGAATTTCTGGTTTACCTTTGACCCGTCTGAGTACAGGTATCCGGGAAGCCAGAAACGCGACTCTGCGCCGCGCGTTTCGCACGTCATTTAATTAAAACCGGAAAACGAGCCGCGTAACGACACTCGTCCCAGCGGCGAGTCGCGCGAGACATCGGTGTGTGTGTGCGTTTCGAGTCTCGTGGACTCTCCTCGAGTAACCGAGAACGCTGGATCACCTGGTTGTCGGCTCGCGATCCTGTTCGCAGGATTCGTGTGTACCGTCGCGTTACGCGTCCCTTGTGACGAAACTGGTCCTTAAGGGAAATACAGAGCTGTGAAATTAGACGAAACAAGAACGGACTGTGTGTGTGTGTGTTTCCTAAGAAGTTGCTGCGAGCAACGTTGCGTCTTGTTACCGGAATGGCAAGCGACTCTGTTCTACAGGATTTGACACTGCTGTAATGGTCATTGCGTACAAGCGTCACGTAAGTTCATTTACTTGGCGATTCCAACGAATTTGTGTTACGATTGTTGTTTAACTTCGCTTCTTCTTCTCTGGTGCAAGAGGCAGGTGTTGATTTAGGATGTAGAAACGTTGATGATCTTTACGTGAGTTTTAGTTAAATTAATAATGGGTTGCTCTGGAAATTTATTGTTGGAGTTGGGTTGCACACAGTTGAATAAGATTATTTTGTTTCTGAGGATGAAATTCATTGTATATTGACCTGAACTTTTTGGGAAGAGAAAAATACCTAAGTTTCAAAGGGATAGATAGATGGTTCAATTTCTTTTTAGTGTCAAGGTGAAGGTTTCATTCCAAGGTAGAGAAAAATGTGTGATTTTGACTATTGGTGGTTTTTAAAAAGATGGAGATTTCATGAAATAACGTAAGATTTCTCATAATAAATAAAATAGAATAACATGAATTTTCTTCTTTTCTTTCACTTTGCCAAATTTGTAATCCGAAAGATTTTGTCCGCAATTCTAAATCGATTTAGTCGATTCGTAAAATATTTCCACTGATCCACATGTTACACTGGTTTTCATTACTCGATTGAACGTAATCTAATTCCTCGAAATCCTGCTTTATCTATAATACATCACTGGATACTAAAAACGTTGAAAGCAGCGCAACAACCAGAAACTTCTAATTAGAATGGAAGAATTCCAACTATTATAGAAGCACAACTAGAATTTTTCTACTCATTAAACGATTACATGATAGGATATTAATAGAAAATAGCAAACGAAGTTGGAATCGTTCGTTTGGAAAACAGGAAAAACTGGCGTTGTATCATAAAATTCGCATGGCTTCGCTCGATTTTGCCAGCGTACAATACGGTCTCGATTAAGCGACAAAAGGCAGGCAAACGAAAATTAATACAACGCTGTGGACGCGTGTATTCAATATTGCATGCATTTGCCCGTCCTCTCTGCTCCTTTGCCGGGTTCCTGCCAGACCATTATGCGTCTCGTTGCTCCGTTCCTCTTGTTAATTTCCTCGTTTAACACATGCAATCTGAACATTTAACAAGAAGAAATACTTTCGAATCGGGTTTAATCAGTTTCGATGTTTCTAACGGATAAGTGCAGAAACGACATGTTGACGTGTTGACGCGAGGGACATCGATGACTGTCAGTGGAATTGTTGATGAGAATCGAGGTTGATTGCGACGCTTGAATCGAATGAAAAGTAATATTTAGAAAATTTTGTGGAAGCGTTAGGATTTTTGTCGAAAGAATCTTTGAAATCGATAAAAGATTTGTACAAATGAAAGTATACGATTATTGGGACGCTATAGAAAATGAAATGAAAGTTCGAGTATGATTAGGAAATTATTAAGACGTTTTAATTGTTTGCTTGATTGGCATCTTACGTGAACGTAGAGATTATATTTCTTCTCGTTTATGTCCATTATACCTTTCGATCAATCTATTTGTTTTTCCTTAATTCTGAATATAATTCATAGAAATGTAATTTAGTAATTTTTGCATCGTTACCTCACATGCAAAATAGTGATTGATTACTTGTTTCCTTGATAATTTCAACTGATTACCGCATGCTATAAGAGAAATTAGACCTTTCCATGTGATTGATAATCTTTCTTCTCGTATATGAAAATTCATTACACAGATGCTGTTTGAATTAAAATATGAAATTCCACGGTTCTCTGGCTGTTCTATAGATTTATTTTTCATAAATTACCATCAGTTTCTCATAAATGTTTTATTAATCGTTATCAATTGCTCATAAATTACTATTAAACATCCAGACTAATTTTCCAAGGTAGAAGGACTTTGCTGATCGAAATTACCCAAACATTCGATAAATCCAGTACCTTATACGTCAGAATTATTTAGAATAAAGAAGATCATATGAAAAATAGAACGCGTATTGATTACGACAGTTTAAGTCTACAAACGCACAATAAAATATTCAAACTCTTTCATTTTACTATAAGATACGTGTTACACCTTGTCGCGATGCCACGATACGCAAAATTGATTCGATAGCGAACGTGTTGAAGTTTCACGTTCACTATGATTTCTTGTCGAATGATCTGTCCACGTTTTCGCAGTGGTTGCTCAATTAGTCAGACAAAATTAGGTAGTGGCGAATAGCGATTAAATAGAGACCCCGGGCAGGTCTTCCTATCGAGATATCGCGGTGGACAAACGATCGTGCTCGAACAGTTCGGCGGAAAGTGTGCACACGTCCGAATGTCAATAAATAATCGATTAGTTTGGATTCCGGTCGGTCGTAATGGATTGGTATATTTGTGATTCGAACGATAGCTCGTCGATACTGGAGGAGCATGTACGAACATCGATTCTGTTTAGAAAGTACTTATTTGTACAGAGTGTTGCACAATGAGTATCTTTTGTCTCAAGATGATCCTATATTCGAGGGATAGAGAGAATACGTAAAAGGAAGAGTTTATTTTACTTTTGCTTCATTTCCGCCCTATTTAAGAATTGACGTTGCGCGAATGCAATATTTCAATTACAATCTTGTTCTGTCAAATTTATATTGTTCAATTATATTTTTGAACATTGTGAATTCCAAGGATTTCCTTGATATTTATTTCGTCACAGTTTATTCTTCCACTTGGATAATATAATTTTACAAAATTTTCTGAAATTGAAGTATTTAAAGCACGCTATGACCAATTGTTCTTTCTTTCAAGTTGTACAGCGTACCGCGTGTTGTACCTATTTGTCGAATGAGATTCTACAAAGTATTGTTCCAGTAATATTCGTATATTTTAAGAAAACGATAAGTAATTTTATTTATATTTTTCTATCTACTCTTTAATGGAAAATTACGCTAAAAAGATATTAATCTTTCTTCGTTAAAATTTTATTTCAAAAGAATTGTTTCGTTTAAAATTCAAATAAAATATAAATAAAATAAAAATACGAAATATAATAAAAAATGATTTCCTTTGACATTATACATTTAATATTCTATCAAATTGTCGTTCACTACAAGTAACTCGATAAGAGTCCATATCACGAATCAAACCGCACGTGGCAGAAAGTTTTTGTACGATATCTTTTATTCGTTTCTATATGCAAAACCATTCCTTAGCCAGTGGTGGTACATCAGCGATAGCGAAACACCCTCTAGCAATTACCATCGACGAGGAGGTTTTATACTTTTTGCGTCAGGTGACGTTCGATCGCCGTTCGAACGTCGATTATGAGTCACAGTAAGCTGCGGCACAATGGAAAAAATCGTTCCTTTCAGATGGACAATCAGAATGGAGATTTATTGTGTTTTATATTTAATTACATTGGCGACGGGCCTCTTAATTTAAAATTAATTATTCCGCTTGCGAAACTGACGCTTTGTTCCCGTTTTTAGAAAAGTGAACGACTCGTAGGTACGTTCCGAATCTATTGAAACACATAATCGCGCCACAAATGCGCCGCTATTATTTGAATTTTCAACCGACTCGTTCATTTGCCCGAATAATTTCAACTATTCGGTCCAGGTACCCCGCAAATTTAAATCGATTCTATGCGACCCGATCTTATTGGCCCGCTCGTACTGGCCACACGTAATATAAAATTAGCGATGAAACGCTTTGATAATTGGGTATTAAAATCTTGCGATAATCGTGCTTTGTGCCCGGCCCCATCCACAATGCGTGTTCTTTCCTTTTGCAAATATTTATGCCCCCGCGAATTTCCCATCGTGCGCTACCCGTTGTTTCATGCACCGTTTCGTCAAATACGTTGTTGCTGCTGCTTGATGATGGCTAAATTAACCCCATTTTGTTGTAAATTGCCTGTTTGTGAAATTAACTAAACCGCGCTCTTCGAGTACAGTTTGTATTTCCTTCTCTACGTTATGCTGTTTCACGTCTAATTTTTGTTTACTATATAAACAATGATAAAACGTTGATTTTTATCAGTACTGGTAAAGGGAACTTTTCTGCTTCTTTATTTTTGGTATTTTAAGATACAGCAGATTATTACCATTGATACGAAATAAGATAATTAGTTTGCTTCTTTCACTGTTGACTGGTTGCGAGTTATGTGCAAATAGACAGATAAGTATTTGCGAGAATTTAAGTGAAATTATTTCTTGTTCACACGTTTCATGTTTTATCGAAACTTGTTTAGCTCTTCTATGTAGGAAGGTATTTTTATAAAAATAAATAATCGACAATGTGAGAAATAAATTTGTCATGTTACGTTATATGGGAATTTCATGCTTTATATTGCGCTCTTAAATTTTGAAAATTGCACGCGATAAAGAAAGTTGAAGTAATTGTGTAGGATGAATCCTTTCAAGCCACGCAATATTCGTTCGATCCAATCTTCCCTAACGCTAGTTATTCAACGAGTTATTCAGGTAGTTCCAGGGAAAAGTATGATAAACAAGATAATCCATTCTGGAACGACTTATAAAAGCGCCATGAAAAATATCGTACTTATCAGTACGGGAATAAAATTCTATTTTTTTTCCCTTACTTTAGAAACTTGTGCGAGTGCACACGTGTTGACACATATCTTTCAATACTTTTCTTCCTATAACCAGAATTATTTTACTTACGGAGATGGCGTTAAACTATACACATTAATTCTCTTCTTATAAAACCGCAATTATCAGAAGAGTAGCTTTAAACTTTTGACATAAGGTTTCTAAATAAAGTTTTTAAAGAAAAGTTTCCACTCGAAATGATAACTTTATTGCACTAAAAATTGTTTCTATCGCTACTTCTTCGACTATATGACAAGTTACCAAATATGTTACGTTTCTCATGAACTGATTAAACTTACTCGTCGCTTC
Organism: Bombus vosnesenskii; assembly: GCF_011952255.1. Taxonomy (NCBI): domain Eukaryota; kingdom Metazoa; phylum Arthropoda; class Insecta; order Hymenoptera; family Apidae; genus Bombus; species Bombus vosnesenskii. Next base: position 4,208,106 of record NW_022882923.1, read on the forward strand.
TACATGCGTTTCATACGATACGTGCTACAGTCTTGAAAGTATTTTGCTAATTTTACAGACCATTTTCTCCAACTATATCTTAAATTTAGAAAAATCAATATCCTTCGAAGTATCTCGTTTTCGTCTATTCTTATCACGATTTTTTAGATTTGTCGGGTTGAACGGAAAGCACGTTACATTTTAATTTCCCTTTTCCATCAAACTGAAGTACGTGTTTTCTCCTTTACGCGTGTTGTTCTCCATCAATGAATTCCCTTCGATGACTTTTCGCCATCTTCGCGATAACTTGAAATAATTTATTCCTCTGAGAAAAAAAAAAAAGAAAACGTTCCAATCCGTCCCTGTAGTCTTCCAAAGAAGATAAGTCCTTATTGTCGAGGTAGTTCTGTGACGAGCGGAATAAATGGTAACCCGAGCATGCAAGAGCGGTAAAATGTGATAGACGAGATAGAAAATCCCATTCGAACTGCGCCAATTTTTGTCCTGATACGATTGGCACATGTGGCCTTGCGTTGCTTGCTGAACCTTGGTGAACCACGTTTGAACCTATGCCAGGCCAACAAAAGACAAGTATCTCCAAAAATGTTCCTGAATGAATGAAAAATGAAGTACCTCAATTAAATTGTTTAATCTCAGTTTCGTCTCGCTACGAAGAACCAAACGATCTGTCTGTTCAACCCAACATTTTTACCACGTTGTATGTCGTTAAACGTTCCACACACGCACGTCGTCTTTCGCAAATACCTGGCGCAGCTTCTTCGATTATGGCACAATACAGTTCTTCGTTAATATCTTCACAGCGACCAAACTATTCCCGATTGGTTGTCGTCGTGTTCCACAAAGAGAGGGCGCGAGTTCTTCAGCGAACGCGATATGGAGATGACTTCCAAATAGTTTCAAAGCATATTATTCTCCGGCTCAGTGCAAAGGGTATCACGGTCAAAGGATAGCAGAATCGCCGTTGCGATGCCGGAATCAACGAAGGTTCGAGAGTGGATACAAATTGGAAATATTCGCCGGAACGGAAAATGATACTCGAAGGTTTAATGCGATTTATACGAGCTCGATCGGAATTTTCATTTCGTTCTTATGAGGCTCGATCGGCTGATGACGTTAATTGAATAGAATATTGCTCGTTACAAGTAATCGTACCTGAAACGCGTATGTATCTCTCTGCTTTTAACGAAGACGATCCGGTGAAAGTGGCTGTCGATACGCGGTTAAATCCGTCATTTTCTCGGATCAATGAGATCTCCGAATTCTTTCTATTTCTAAAGGTAGTTTAAAAGGTTTAGTCGTGTAAAAATTTAAGCGTAGGCGTTTTATACGTTAAAACTAGTAAGAAGAAAAAAAAAAAGAAAAAAAGAGAAACGCTCAAACACACGTTTGTTTATCTTTAACGAGGAGCTCGTTTGCTCAATCACAAATTTCCAGCTTCAGTGGATATGGAGATACAGAGATACCCTTTCAGAAAACAACTTACCCTTTTTCATCTCTGCGAAGGTTGGGTTTCGAAAAACGCCTGTTTGTCTATTTTCAATGAGAAGCCCATATGTCGAATTTCGCGTCTCGAATTTTAGCAAAACGTGGAACACGAATATCCTTTAGAAAAAACGGATTCGTTCTTCAGGATTCGTATTTCCAAAATACCTTTCTTATCTGATATTTCGCGCTATAAAACAGGTATACTGTTACGTCCCGAGGCTTACTAAAGATCGTGTTCCTAACCGTCGCCCTTGGTCCTTCAATGTCGTAGACAGATCGTCTTACATGACCGCTGAGATATACACAATGTGGCGATAAGCGTATAGTTGTTGCCAAGCAGCGAATTCTAAAAAACATCGATTCGCCCTCCGTCCGTTATTTTACCAACACAAAAAAGGTGGCTTAGTGATCATAGGTCGTGAGACTTGAGCGTGGTGGGGGTCGTCTCCAAGAGAAGACAAAGGAAAAAATCGAAGGGCAATGAGTATCATACGAGGAGTCAAGCCGAATGCATCGGGAGGTTCAGAGAAATAAAATCAAGGTCGCTTAGTCAAACGAATACGTCGAGAAATACTATAAAGTCGAGTCGAATTATGATAACAAACTAGTTGTATCATCGTTCAATCATTTGTAACGTGTTAATTGTAATTTTAAATATTGTTAAAAATAGAAGCTTATGTTAATCCTGTTAATTCAGTGTTACAATCGTTTGAACTACCTCTGTTATTCTAATCGAAACAGAGCAACGACTGATTTGCGGCGTCGAATATCAAAATCGTAGCGAGAATTAAAGCCTCTCGTTGACGCGTTTCTTCGCGATCGCGTCTCTCCGCGAACGGTCGTAACACTGTCCAAGTTCTGCGTTTCTAGCGAAAATTCAAAGTCGATTTTCTCGAAAATAAAGCCTCAAGTGAAAAATTTTTATTCTATATTTTCGACTTCTTTTTTCACGTAGAATCACCCTCTTTCCGCTTGTACCATCAGTTACCAACCACCCTGTATATGTATAGATAAGAAAAGGTGTCTATAGCGTGTTTTAAAATTCATTCAAGATATAATTTTATTCAGCCATCGAAATTGTCAAATTTGTCTTTTTATTAAATTTGATTATGGGGTCCTCTTGAGATATATTTGCATTAAAAATATTAATTTCTCAACTCTTCCTAAAATACTATCTATTTCGAAAGAATTGATTATATTTTAGATACTAGGTACGTGGTTACTTTGCTCAGCATAAGCTTAAGTTGGCTGTATACGAAATTCTAGTTAAAAATGACAATCATGACAACCGTGTCTCACTGTCGTGTCGATGAAATTTCAAAAATGCTTCGTATAACATACAATGCCATTTACCATAAACGTTTTTTCTTGTTTCAACATATAAAACTTACACTCAAATTTTGGTTCAATCATTTTGAAAGATCCTGCGTAATTCTGTTTCTAAATTTTCCTACGGCTCATTAGACTCGACAGAAGTTAAAAACAAGCAAGTTTGCCGGCTATTTGTAATTTAATTGACTGTCATAAAAACGATATTATGGTAAGAACAGTAGCCGGAGAACAATTGTAGCGTTTTATCTTTTAATAACGAATACAAAACCAAGTATCACGGCCAGCATTCGGAGAGATGCGACTCACGTACAATATTAAAGGAAAGTTTCGGATGCACGAGCATGTTCTTTTGCCAGTTTAATTATTTTCATTCTGATCAATACTACATTCACAATTGCGCAGACGTTGGTATAAGGGAGTTTTCGAATTCGTTTTCCTCCAAGAGCCGCATGTGTTTACACTTTCTTTAGAAAATGGTTCAACATCGTCGACTGGAAATTCTGCTTAATTACGAGCCTGAATTTTCAAGTGGAATTCTTCTCAAAACTTCATATTCTGAAAACTACGGCCGCATAGTAGCACCTGTAAATATTTTACTTCGTTTAACGTAGCTTCTGATTATTTTCCTCGTATCCGAACACCGAAAATCCAACGAATAGTTCCGTTAAAAGTTCGAACGGCAAATTGCGACTTTTCATTTCCAACGAATTTGTCATAACGAAAATTCATTCGTGTGGAAAAATAGCAGCTTTCTTCGTTAATCCAGTTGAACGCTCTTTCTCGAGTAAAAACGATACTTTCGCCAATGCTTCGCCATTCTTATGCGCTCGTACACGTTTGCTTATTACGATACTTTCTCCGATTATTTAGCTGTGGGTGTTTCGTGTTGTCAAATATCAAATACATTCTTCACATACTACGAATACATAGCTATGAAGCTTGCTTGTGTCCAACGAATGAAGTATCGTTACTATTAACTTATCACTTTGCTAAACGCGTGTAGAACAAGCTGCGAACTATGCGTTCCTACATAATCAGCAATTACTCAAACACGCGCATATATATCTGACAAGTTTACAAATTCGATTTTCTCGGAAGCCCTAAAAGCCATAGAATTCGTCTGACTTCAATTATGCCAGGAATTTACGACCACGGTGTACATTTCCTTCTTTCAACCATAATTCGCGTATCTACTTGCTAAAACCGTGACGACAAAAATTAGCCTACGCGAGGATCCAGTTCTCCAGTCGAATTTAACGAGCACAGCTTTATTTGCATTAATCCTGTGTACACGACGCGTTTGATAATCGAATTGCTGGCAAAGTAACGCAAGGGGGAAGAAAGGCGCGTTCCCAACGGTGGGTGGCTGCACTCGTACACACACACAGTCGCATTCGCGTCGTATGTGTACACATCGAGAGACGAAAGAAGCTCGTGTGGATGAGTCACGATGTTGTATCGGTAGTCTAGCGACAAACTTGCACTCGAACGAACAATTTCCCACTCGACACCGAGAGCACGGCGAATACTGTCTTCGCTCGTTGAAATTACAAACGCGACGACGGCCTGTCCTCTGTCGTTACGATCTTCGTGACCAGTTCGTGCCACCTAGACACGTTGTGAAGTGGAACTTCGCGACGTGAACATCCGCGAGACGAAGCAAACCTGCCGAGTTACAAATAACGAAAAGTATTCTGTCTCACTCCCCTCTGTCTGCCAGACTTCGCTGTCTGTATTTCTCCCTCGACTGCTTCCATCCAACTTTTACATGCATTGGATGGAGAAACAAACGTACGAGAGAAATAGCACGAAGGCCGACCCTTTTATACCGACGAGCGTGCGAGTAAAGGGATACGAAGGGAAACGTTGATTGCTAGGAAGGAAAACCGACCGGATTTCTCAGTGATTATAAAGCCAGCACGATAGGTTGCTGGGCCATGATAATGTTATTCCGCAGTCATTTTTATTTCGATGTATATTGTGCCTTTCAGCATTGTTGTGGCAATAAAGTGGAGTAGAGACGAGGGTGGCTTTTTGTCAAGTACTCGTTTTACGATGGTTTAATTAACTTCTCGATGTAACGTGTTCTTGGTACGACGCAGCATTTCTTCGCGGAATTTCAGTCGCTTTAAATGAATTTAATCAGTAAGAGATTTGGCAAGAAGTTGCATTAGCTTGTAAATGAGTTATCGTATTATTTATTCGTTTGAAAATTGGAAACACCAGTACATAGTTTATCTTATTGGAAATGTATGGTTTTGCAACGAGATTGTGGTGATCTCTGAAAGGAAGCGATGTATGGTACAAAAACATCAGAAGATTCACAAGGTTCCATAAGATCTCTAACAGGAAGATTAGTTTTGTCTACAATGACTCGACGTAATACAGTGGATGTTAGAGTAATCACATTATAAAGAGATATTAACCATTAGAAAGTTTAAACTTTCACAATAGTGTAAAAATTCGTAAATTGTTAAAACACGCGAAACATTCTTATTGCATTACTATCGGCCTTACGAAGAACAACCTACTGTTATCGTACTCAATTTATTAGCTTCAGCGATGAAATGAAAAATGATAAGAATCCATTTCGCTACGTTTTGCATAACGAACTAAAACGCGCAATACGCATCAATTTTCGCTTGTCCTGTTTGTTCGAAAGGCTGCATCGGTGCACACGATGCTCACGATAAAAAATCGAATTTGGGAAATGACACTAAGGGAAGGGGTGAGCGAATGAGACACAGGGGTGAACGAATGAGACACAGGGGTGAGCGAATGAGACACAGGGGTGAGCTGCTAATGTCGCGGAAACGCGGCGATTCTTTGACACGGACGCCTCGTTGCATATCCTACGCACGTTACTTACGCGAGCTCGTGACGATACACAGGTTAAACGCTTTCTTGAAAATGCTCGTCCGTGACTCTAGCGCAGTTTCCGGAAGCGTGATTGCGAATTTATCGCAAGTGATCTTGAAATTTAGTCGGAAAGGGTAGTTGGGTCTATTGTTTAAAATTATCGCTTCAAACGATCGTTTCTAGCAGTTTTATTTTAGAAATAAGTTAGAAGTAAGAGAAAATTTGTTGCGACGAATGTGTAACGAATAAATGTCCAATGTTGGTGGTTACGCTTTAGATCTTTCTGAAGATTTCTTCTTTCGGAAGAAAGACCGGATAGAGTACAAAGAAAATATGCGAAATGGATATTAGACTTAGATATGACAACACCAAATTATATATTGATAGAAGAATGCAAGATAATAGAAATAAAAGAAAAAGCATTAAAAAGAGCAGCAAGGTATGAAGAGAAAGCCTTAGAATCAAAAAAGGAATTAGTAAAGGAGTGCATAAAGGAAAGAGAGAGAAACTGGGGAAATGGCCACGAAGGGAAAAGAGCAAGAAAGAGAAATAAGAGACTAGAAGAGATGAGAAAGGGAGGGACGTAGATAGAAGCAGGAGAGGAGCAAGAAAGGATGATAGCAGACCAAATTATAGAAGAAAGAAGAAAGAAGAAAGAGAGAAGCAGAAGAGAGGGGAAAAGATAAGGGAATCCAAATATAATATACACAACAGAAATATAGCTAAAGAAAAATTACCAAAGTACTTAGAAGGGAGGATGAAGTGGAAGGACAGAAGAATACTGGCAAGATTCAGGTGTGGAAACGAGACCAAAGCAAGGGAATACTGGAAAGAAGAGGGAGAAAAAAAAATGCAGACTATGTAGAAGGAAAGAAGAAGACCTGAGACATGTAATAGGAGAATGTGAAATAATGGGAGGACCAAAGGACATAGGAAAAACGCTAAATGAGGCTGGAGAAGGTTTAACAGAACTGAAAGCAATAGTAGAGAAGAGTAGGGCAAACGACAGGAAGGATGCACAGCAAGGAGGCTAAAGACCAAAGTTGCAATAGTTTTTAGTCATTAGTTGTTAATTTGTAGTTTCTAGTTTTAGTTTTTAGAGATAGAATAATTAAGGGAGTGCAATAGAATAGAGTGGAAAAGAGAGGAGATAGACATATAAGAAGAGAAATAGACATAAGAGATGTAAAACCGAAAGTTCGTCCAAAGCCGAAAGGCACAGACTAAGCAATAATAAAATAAATAAATTACAACAGTGCACTTTTATACAAACGCGAAACCAAGTCTGTGAAATGTTGCGGTGTTTATCTCAATAGAATAAAATGGATCGTACGTAATTCGACAAAATAATATAAAACAAAAACATTGTGCGTCTATTATTTCCTCATAAAACGAGAGAAACTTTTCGGATAACATAATATTTTAGTGCAAGTATCCGTAATCTACTTATGGTCGGCAATATGCATCATGTATATCTATGGCGATAGTGTTGATGTTGCTAATAGAAGAACAGCCGAGTAACACCAGTAACCGACTCTATGTGTATGGGTGCTTATCCCACGAACTAAGTTAGTCGATTCCCTATGGTCACTCGCCTATCGATTGGTCGAAACTCTGAGCTTTCGTTGTTCCGCGCTGTGGCTAAGCCTCCTGCTCCACGGGGGTTCGTTTCTGGTTTCGCCAACATCGCACCACCCCCCCATAACAAACTACGGATTGGTAACTAGTCGTTCTTCCACCGGTACCAGGGATTGTTCTATGGAAATGGAAATTGTTTTGTTCCTTTCTGCGACTGTTCTTGGCGAGCTAATGTACAAACGTGTTAGTTGCAATTCTTTGTTTAGGAAGTGAAGCTTTAATCCGTTTCTCGAGTCGTTAAGAAATAGAACGAATTCGGTTCTTCTTGGAGCCTATTTTCAGGATTAATAGTTCATTTTTTGACCATTAGCGTGTCAAAGTTTGCATGACTTAGATGGATTGGAAAATTAGGATGATTTAGTTTTCGTGGTTTTCACCGATTTTTCGTGTCAAGGGAGCACACGAGGTTTTAAAAACCCTCAGCACGTAGAATTCGACAAAGTTCTGATAGATTTGTAGCTCATAGACCAGAGTCTCGCGGAATAATGTCGCCACGGAATTTTAAATAGAGTTACAACAGTTACGCATACAGCTGAGAAGAATAGTAGTATCGTTATGCACTTATATTTGTTACAAGATATCATCGTAGACTGTATGATTGCGATTAATATGATAATTAGACACGATGGATGTTGGATCGTGTGATATTTTATACCACATGTAATACAAATACTCGGACCAGTTCTCGTCAAGTATTCTCTCCATTCTTGCACAAGGGTTGCAAATAACAAATTAAACAAAATTACTCCTAACTCAATTGTTCGCAAAAACTCACGTATTTCCTGATTACACCACCTCTTCGAATCGTCATGCATTCCACTACGTAGACCCGAACGTAAGAAGATCGCTCTCTGCATTTCCCTTTTCGAACGTTGTCGCTGTTTACGTAAACAATTGGAAGAAACCACAAGGAAAGGCCAGGATACAGAAAGAAATAAACGAAATAGAGTAATACTTATTTGGGACGAAAACGCGGTTTAACGCGCACAATGGCTGTTCCTTTCAAAATGCAGCTGGAAGTTCGAGTACAACGTTTCCAGAGAAACATTCTCCGGTGGATGGATCGCGGAAACGTGAACATTTGTTTTTCACGATAAAACGACCGCTACGGAAGAGAAGAAAAGGCCAACTTCCGCGCCACGACGGTTAAAAAGCGACGAAGACATTGTCGCGAATGAGTAGCAGCTCGTCGAGAAGGGGGATGAAAAGCGAAAGAATTGTGAGGGAGGAGGCAAGCGTTTTCTAATTGCATTATAAACTATCAAAGGCCCTGGCCATCATAATTGGCTTCCGGTTGCCGTGCAATTTGCATGGCTGTAGGCGCGCGCTTTGTGCTAATGATCGCATCGGCCATTGTGCACTCTTAGAAATCGAAGGCTACCTCTCTTATATTTGTGTCGCTTGTTTCCGCCCCGGTGAATTGATTCGCGCTAAAGGGTAGCAGCAACGGCGCGGTTCGTGGGCCACGTAGATCAGGCAAATGGAAAAGAGGAAAATATCTAATAGAGAGAGAGAGAGAGAGAGAGAAAGAGAGACAGCGGGGCAGCCGTCGAGCAAAACGATACGCCTCCGTCGCTTAATTAAAGATCGCTTCGAACTATTCGCTTCGAACCATTTGCTTCGAATGATTCCGACGTCAGTGACGATGCATCTGTTAAATTAAGACTCATCGATGATTTGTACATTCAGCGTCCTATTTTACGTTACAAATATATTCCATCCAATGTATATGTATTCCATTGTTCGCAAGCATTTGATTACTTTGATCGATTTTTCGATATTTTACTTCTATTTCTTTCTAGTCAATTTGAAATTCTTTTATGAATTCTATCAATTCACATTATGGGATTCTATTGAATTCATATCGCGATCACGAAGAGAAATAATTCGTTCAATAATTCGTTTCTTTCAGCTAGATCCTATAATTTTACGAAGTTCGAAGAAGATTAAGTATTTTATCGAACCATGACGAGCTATCTCTTTCGAATCGTGGTATTTGTTCTAGATTATATTCTATATTCGATTCGATTGCTCTAAATTATATTCTATAATTTATCTACTATCGTAATATATTTTTTTACTTTGTACTTTTAATCAGACTGAGTTCGTGCAATTATATCGCAGCTCGTTTCTTAATAAATCGACAATATTCGAAATTGAGCAAAAGTGTATAAATTATTGACGAATTAATGATTGAAAGTAGGGCTTACTATCTCTTTCCGAAGCGAATATTTCTTTGAATTAGTATCGTCCTTCGAGATTACACGCGATCGATGTTTCACCACGTAATACTCGCTTAATGTTAACAACGGGTGTAATCAAACTTATCGAGGCACATCGACATTTATCTCTTTATAACGCGGCTAAATCATGAAGTCGATGAGTTTCCATTTCGAAAGTCCGCGCTAATTGCTCTATTTTTTATTCTCCGGATAGTCGATACATTTAACTTGGAACCAGCAGTAATAATACGTACACTTAAAACTGTACTGTGTCACGCACAATGCACGTCGCTTCTTAGCAGCATTTTCATTCGAAATATTCGCATTAATTAAACCACTTTCTACGCCCAGAACCATCCAAATTATCATTCCGTTCCACAACAAGAACGTAGTATCAGTAACATCGACTACGCCATACAATGCTCGAAAGTTTAAATCGAAAGCCACTCTTAACTTCACATTCTTTTTCCGATTTAATATTATTTTCCTTGGCCTTCGTGTGCTTCGTGTGTTTACGAAATCTGTTAGAGAAATTTAACAACTGAAGGGATCAGCTACGATCTGATATTACAACATATTTTGTAATCCCTAATTGAACAAACGTCGAATAAAATGTGTAATGGGGTCATAGAAGTATAAAAAAAAGTATAATCAAAGTACAGAGAAATACAAAGTATAGAATGAAATATAAAATAGTACGTAATGTAGTATGTAATTTACTATGGAAATTTACGGTTAACATGGAGTATGGGATATATGAAACCAAATTATAGAAAATATCGAATACAAAGCATATAGAGTAAAACTATAGAAAATACCAAATATATAGTTGTACAAATAAAATTATAGAGAATGTAAAATATGAAATATGGAATACCAAATATAAAATATGCATTTTGTATTGTAGCCTACAGAATCTATTACTATACTCAAATATCAAGCACGAAATAAAATTGCGTTGTAGGTTCCTGCTTGAAATTTGATCGGTGATTCCATACTATCAGATTTACATCGAAATAGTATCACTGGAAAAGCAAGTATCAATTCGAGGACGTCACTTTTACGCATTACGGGGCATTCGTTAGCGCCGCTTTTGTTGTCGTCAACAAAGTCGCTACGATAATTCAGGACGAATTTAAAGGGTAGAAGATTAGTACGCGATCACGGGTGCTTATTAGCGCGCAGTCGTAATGCATAATTGTCCCGCTTGGCTGAAACAATGACGCGAACGAGATTCTCGCAGGCTTGTTCCTCTGCACGCTTTGGCACGAATCTTAGCAACAATAAGACGGCAGTTCAAATAGAATTTAAACGACGGGAACAAAGTGGATGTTGACTTGATGCGCCGAATAAAACGACAAGCCGCCGGTAAAAGGGTCCTCCGACTATTTACGTCGTTTCATCAACATTCTGTCAACACACCGCGTAACGAGCTACGAATTTTATGTTTGTGAGTGCTGGATTAATTTTCTTTTCTTTGAAACAGTCAACCATTCGATTTATAACATAACAAAAGTTATATTATTTCGGTAAATCCATTTTTGCAATAGCAACGGCGAACAGTGTTTCCAAACATCTCTTCATTTAGAATCACGTAAAAGCTGACGGTTTCTTGCTATTGTTATGTCATATAGGTCTTTATTGGAACAATAAATATTATTTTAATCGTATTCTTGGTTAGAAATTGCACGCGTCGTACATGGAAATTATCGCTGCCCCTCGAATAGTTGTTTTCTTGATATTAAATAATCAAATAACGCTTCTATGTTCAATATTTTCACGGACGTTGTAATTATTAACGAACGAAGACTACGTCGATCGAAAATTCAAGTGATAAGACATTCACAAAGAAATTGTCGTAGTCTGTGGCTATATTATTTACTGGCAAAATAGAAACGTTGAAGCCTCGAAAGAGTGCACCCGATTATCTTTGGAATAATGCAACTAGTTTGGAAGTTCAGCGCGTTCATTCACTCTTAATCGAGAATGATTAGCGGCAACGCGCTTTTTTTACTCAAGTTGGACTTTTTGGTGGATCGAGAAAGTCTTTATGGCAGCTCTTTATTATCGTATGGACGTAACAAGGGAGCCCGAGAGAAAGCGAACGAACGGGCCAGTTGGTCCGGTCTTGGTCCGCTGATTTTACGGTGTCCACGGTTGCTACGGTTTTACTTCCGACCGAGCTAGATTTTTCGTGCCTCTGCACGATCGATACTTTACGTGCTAAACGTGTCGAGAATGCCACGTTATGTAATTTCCGCGCGTTTTCCTTTTCGTCGTGTATCGGATTCGATCGTTTTACCAACCTGAAGTTGAAGTAGCAAGGGGACCATGGTGATACGTATCGTATGTTTGCTCGTGTTGCTTAAAACGAATCTGCCGGCAATCGCCTTAAAATCAATATCGCTATCATCGATTTTTATCGACGTTTCTATCGTTTCGATAAATAAGTAGATTTCCTCGAGAACGCAATTTATAGACATTTTTAACTTCGTGGCTTTAACTTCCCTGCGATCGTAATCCTCAATTATCTCGTTGCAAAACCTGCGTCGATGTAAAACAACTGAAAACAGTTCGGTTTGCTTTGATATTTTATCGTCGAATAATGTTCTTCTTCCATTTCTAGATTGCGTAAAACTGAACTTGGTCATTGATATAATTATTCAGATATTGGAAAATATCAAAATACAAGGTAACGTAACGCAGATTGTCCGCAACGAAGCAGAAAAACGTACAGTTCTGTTACTAAGAATAAAAGTAGTACGATGTAACGCTGAACGGTTGAAGAAATCTGACGAACGATGGAGAGTTAATTTTCCTCGAATAATTGTGTGCAAACTATTCTAGTATTGTACCTAAACAGTGTTATTTGATTCGGAATGGACGACAAGAATGTCTTAAATGTTCAAGTAATCGCTGTTAATGGCAGGAAAACGGGGAAACGAGTGTTTGCAGAAAATTAATCGGAAACAATACGCGGAACGAAATGTCTACGAAATATCGAACCGTTCTAACGAAGCTTCTAACTTCGTTAGGGTTTACAATATTCGTTAACCCGTTTTTTAACCGAAATTTTTTTTTTTTTAAATCGAAAGACGCGATATCTGTATCGCTCGCCCATAAAACGAAAACTCGTAGAAACATTATTTTAACACTGCCAATAAGAACAGCGTGCTTCGTTAAAAACAGTACGCCACGACGAGCAAACTCGTAAATGCAATTCAGCTTAGCAGAAGCGAGGATATTCTAGGCAATGGCGCCAATAAACAGCGAGATTTGCCTGAAAGACGGCGTTAGTTATGTAACAAACTTGTCAGATTGCAAACGAGCCAGATAGTCTGACCACGAACGCTACTAATTTCACTTGCGTCCCCGAGCATCGTGGAAACAGAGACACTCGCCTTTCCCTTGGCTGGAAACTCGGTTGTCGGCTGGACACCGACACCAAGGTCGAAATCGCGTCGACACAGTGCCTTGGGGAGGTCGTTGGAAAGCGCAGAGCTAGAGATGGCTGCAGTGGCAAAACGATGGACACTGATATACAAAAGCACGAGGGAGAAAGTGTGTCCGCGTATAACGTTGGACTTGGCGTGTTTCGGGTTAACGGCTGTCTTTATGCCGCGTTTCTACATACGTAGACGCGTGTACGACTGGGGATACATTATGCAAACACGTTGACAGAGGGTGAATGGGAATTCTCGAGGCGGCGTGATCGCAGTTTCTATCGTGGCTAAGAGGACAAACGTTACGAACGCTAGCCGACTGCGGTTTCTAAATGGCCAACTTCGTTCGGCTTGCCAATTAATAGTATCCACATTCCTGCGACGTGTCGCTAATTAACGCTTTCCGCTAAATCTTTCTTTCCTGCTCGGTAATTCTCTCTGTTCTCTGTCTGTCTCTTTCTCTCTTTTTCGTGCGCGCTTTCTCTCTCTTTCTCTGTCTGCCTCTTCTCACTTCGGCACCCATTGTCCCGACGGTGGAATAGCATCGTTATTATTTCCGCGACGCCTCGCGGAGGACAGGAATCACCAGGCTAGACTCTTTGTCGTCGCCTGCGAGTTTCTGGTCCAGCATCCTGACAATTCGTCGCGAAACATTTCCATTCCGATGACTCGGGCTCCGTAATTGCGTTACTCGACAGACAGACGACGAGTTCGAGTCTCCTTTGGCATCCAACGAGTGCTTGGCTTCTCGATACGCATTTTTATGCTGGATACGAGATATCGGAAGAGTGAGAGACAGGTAAGAAACGATCCGCATGAACGAGGATAATTATCGTACGATGCCGGGTTATTCGTGAAAGATTTATCGTCTCGAACGGTTGATTATGATGAAACGTAAGGTTAATGGAAATCCAATAGAGCCTGTTCAAAGTTTGAGAACAGATTCGTTATTGGATGTCATTGTTACGTTGAGAGTAACGCGTTTCCACTTTGTTTTTGTCTCGAAATTCTCGTAAGATTGTGCATTTGAATAAACAGAAAATATCTTCGTCGATCACGTGTATCGAGAACAACTTTTTCATGTATTCATCAGACACAAGACATTTTTGAACGACAGAATTCGAGAACAACACACGTATTAAGAATTATCGACGTGTTTTTTGTAATAATTTAGACGAAGAGTATATGTAATTTATTTTTTAAACTTTCATTTTAGAGGAGAAAATAAAAATCGTCTATCAACTCCTTTCCATACTAACAAAGCTTAGTGTCTAAAATGTCGCATCTTCCTTCTCTTGATTTCACTTCAACAATCAGCGTACGTGCAGCGCATAAAACTGTTCAGCAAATTCCCAATAACCAAACAGCGTGACAATAATTCCTGAAGATCAAAGTACCCACATTTCCTTCGATTCTTATTTTCGTTCTAGCCTCGTTATTCTGAATTTTCTGCCTTCGCGTTAGAAGCATCGTCGCCTCTCTATTTTCAGGTCAGATCCAACGTGCAAGGACCGCGTTTTCACGGTTCTTCGCCGCTCTAAACGGCTATTCCGCTTTTGCGCGTGGCGATACCGGGTTCCACAGCCCCTTCAGATTTTCCCTGTCGCATTGAAAAGGCTGTCGACGACGATGGTTAGACGCGGTGCGGATGTTTGCATGAGTCAGAGTCAGAGATCGATGGAGATACGTACACGTTCCTCGTTGCACTCAGCGAGACTCCAACGAACAGAAGCTAAGTTCTCGTTCTGGAAAATTTCAATTATTCGCATCGTCTCATCTCTGACTTTCGGTATCCACCTTTTCTCTTCTTCTAGAACGCCGACTATTTTCTTCTTTTCTATTCTTCCTGCTTTTCTTCTTTCTTCTTCGCCACGTTTCTCGTCTTTTCTTCCTTATCTTAGTCATAGTCGTCGTCGTCGTCGTCGTCGTCGTCGTCGTCGTCGTCGTCGTTGTATCATTCCTTTTTTCCTCGTCCGCGCCTCCCCTTTCATATCTGTCTATTTGTCGCGCGAGCACTCGTATTCCTCGACTGAAATAGATTTCCGCTCGTTTATACGGGGTGCGCAAGTGACTGAAGTTTCGCTAATTTTGATGCCGCTCGTTGCGCGACCCTCTGTCTCCCGACTTTGATGCGAACGCGCGCCAATGATCTCTCCTTAGGATGTTTCTTTACAGCTCTATGTGTCGTCAGTTGGAATTTTCGTGGAAATGGTAAAGGGGAACGCTAGTTATCTGTGGAATTCAGCCGAATAACAGGCTTCCGCGAGAACACGGCGCGGATGTTGTAAAATTTCGAAAGGGTTGAAACGCGATGAGAATTCGAATCGAAGGTAAAGGTCATTGCGGAAAATTCCACCGGAGAATTCGTCTGGAATCGTCTGGATTCTCCTACGGACTGTTAGAATCTGACGTAATAAGGTGATTTTTTCCGATGTAATTGCTTATCATGGAAATTACATGTTATTAAGGTTACTATTAGGCAAGATATAATTAAATAAATTATTAAAATTATATGGAATTTTCATACGAAGAAATTTGTTAATTATAGTTTGATATACAATTAGATGTTTAGATATCGATATTCGGGTTATATATTTTAGAATCTTGTTTAGATTAAACATAACTCAAGTAGAGCTAAATTTCGTACGATATAATATTTTGTAAGTGAAGCGAAGAAAAGTTATTGATATCGTCTGATAATAAGTAAATATATTAAGGAAGACATTGTAAAGGAAAAAAGAAAAGAGAAAAGAATACTTAAGATCAGATCCTTGAATTCTAAGCCGTCTTTTCTCCAAACATTTTTCTATACGACAGTAAATTGTTAACGATATCCAGTTAAGATAGAACACACCGAAACACTAAATACACCTACGAACGATCAACTGATAGATTAAAGTACGCGCGGCTACCAAATTGTTACATAAACTAAGGAACATAGACTTATTCCTGACACTGTCTCATACTTTGATTGATATCTTCTCTTCATCAGTCAGCCACTTTTACCCACCTTCTTACCACGGAACACTTTCATCTCAGTTATTCAGGAAAGTGCAAACGTGTACGGAGAAAAACAAATATTTGGCAACGTAGTATGGTAATGGCAAAAAACGAGCTCTGGTGCAGCTTTTTAAATAGGAACTTCTCCGTTAATCACCGCTGACGCTAAGTTTCTTCCTCGTAAACACCATTGTCATTCTGCCGAGGTTTTTATCGCGTCAGGAATTTCTCTGTCTAAGGTTGGAACGCTTCCAACCTTTACAAAACCGAGAAACCGCCCGGCGAAAGTCATTTCCTATAGTTCCCCATTGCAGACCTTATATCTTTCTTATCCACTCTCGTATCATTTTAAAAGAATTCCGCTCCGGAATATATAAAAGAGTATAAAAGAGTTATAATAGTAGGATTTTGCTCGGCAAGATTTATTACACGCTCGCCAAGATTTTTTAGCGAAGATCCTTAAGTATTAATTATCGTACTGCCCTCCTTAAGCGAAATGTCCTATCTGCTGCCACTTGGAAACCAAAGTTTTATTATTTTCCATATTTAAAATACGATGATTCATTATTTCGCAACAACCTGTACAATGTAACTTTACTCGTCTACGTATCTTGAATGACGAAGTCATTCTCGTCACAGTCTCGTCTTAATTGTAACATTAATTTAAACTTAATTGGCCTACAATATAGGTACACGTTAACCCTTTGCACTCTGAATTTTATTTCAATTTCGTTACCAGCAGCTCTCAACGCTTTTAAATGTCTTATTTGAAATTTACTTTAACTAAAAAATAAGACAATTTAAATAAATAAAGGAAGAAACAAATTCACTTAAATACCAGTTTTATTCACACTATTGTTGTATTTTGTGATTTTTAAGTGTATGATATATCTTGAAACAATTTCCAGGATGCAATCCTGGTTTTCTTTCGCACGTTTCACGAGAAAAAGTGGACATGAAAGAATGTCGAGTGGGACTCGACAAAGGAGCTCCTGAGATAAAAAGTGACGTCGAGTCACACTCGACATAGGAGTGCAAAGGGTTAAAGATAAATAATTTCAAGTATCAACTAAAGTTCGAGTCAGATCTTCCCTAACAGTAATACATATTAGCTTTATAGTCATTCTAACAATATTCGTCAAAACTTTCTGTCGCAAACAAAACACTAACGAACGAATAAAAAAATGAGAATAAGGCACAGAAACACGAAAAAAGGGACACTCGATCTAAAGCTACGGATACTAATCTGATTGTCGACAGATGATATGCCTTCAATCATGTTTCGTCTAATTCCCGTCCAAATTCCAGTTAGCAGCCTGTTAAAGTTTAATCCGCAAACGATTTGTTTGCCCATTATTGCGGTTAGAAATTGAATCGCTAACTATGCCGTATTGTTATGCATCTGGTTGTCGGAGGGTTGGAGAGATTTCAGCAGAGGGACGAAAGAGCAAGGGGTTGGAAAATAGAAATTTTCAGCGAGCGCAGCAACAACGCCGGTCTTTGTGATCACGCGATTCATACAGACGTTTGCGCGTGCGTACGTACTAGCGAAGCGTTGTCGGTTCTCCAGTTAGTGTGCGAGAAATTCCAAATATAAAGCCGTCGGTATAATTAATTGTTACCGTGTATAGTTTTAATATAATTGTACAAGGTAGCCAATGGTACTGCTAATTGCGAAAGTTTGCCGAGTTCGCGGCCATCTACTCTCCGTTCGACAATTAACGGAAGTCACGACCTAATTGCCCACCTTTTTATAAGTTTCGAGCGGGTAAAATCGCGCGCCAGATTGTTAACATCAATTTCAATTCGCTACCGGGCTGGCACAAGGCAGGTTTGAAACAGCAGGTAAGGTGGAAGTCTGATTGGTCGAAACTTGTTGATATTTACATTGCTTATACAGTTCGAAATGTATTTTGTGGTATACAACAGTTAGCGGAATGTTTAAATATGAGATTCAATTTGTATTTGCTTTTAAACTTTGTTCTCCGTGTTACATATAACTGAAACTCGCGTTATTATTAAAAAAGCGAAACGAATTTAGAAATCAATATGGAGAAGATTTATCTTTCTTGGGTTTCTAAAACTCGTCGAAAGTGTAACGAATTTTTCAATCGATATAGGAAAGGTTTGCTTCTAGTGAATTTCTGAAACTTCAGTCAGACATCTTCGTTATATCTCAATCTTTCGTGTTAAATTAACTTCTAGTTTTTGCGAGCTTCTAATGTTTTCAGTTTCCTGTCACGAAAGAAATGTTTTACAAAGATTAGAATGTGAACAGGGATACATTCTTAACAAATATCGACTACTTTTTATATAAATAATTCTGTTCAAACAATGTCAAATATATACTGCAACGGAGTGAGCTTCTCAAACAACCAAATGTTTCAATTTTATATTGACAAGCCAGCGAACGAATGAAATAACTGGTTCGTGCGATTGCACCAATTCAAATATCGTGTATTAAGTCAATCCTTTGATTGATCCTTTCTGCTAACGTTTGACATTTCATTTTAACTAATTCATACACGATGAACTACTTTCAAAACCTGTGCATAATTTCAACGAATATTTACATTTTCCTAATCAAAGGCACACCTATGTTTGTATACTTCTGCTAAATTCGTCTATAACGCTAAAGAGTACATTTTACGTATGAAAACTAAGAAGAATCGTATGAAATAGAATATCAAGTCTAGTTGGACATAGAGCCACAAAGAGCTGATGCATCCACTAGCTCTTTCCGTTACCTCACACAACTTCCAACCACGTACATTCACAAGTAACTCTGGATCAATAAGCTGTATCAACAAGCACTCGATCTCGAGAACAACTAAAAGCCGTATTAAACGTTACCATCGTTTAGTTTCACCAACTCAGCTCACAACGATCCGTCCAACTTACCCGCCTGATGTACGCTATCGATATCCAATATCGCACGGTACACCGAGTATACGGAAATGTCGTGGTTGTATGGAAACTCGTGACCCTCTGACATCGTCCCGGCAGGCTTTCTCGTGCGGGACGCCAAAAATCCGACCCTAAATCGACCGCGTGGTCTCTTTCTTTCACAATGACCTGCCTCCACCCTCTCGGGAACGGCCTCTTGAACGGCGCCGTAGTTTCACGCCGACGAGCGATTCGGCTCTCGTGCAACAGGTAGACCTGGCTACGGGCCAGCTGCTACCCCTATTATGCATAATTGCTCGAGAGGGAACGAGGAGTGGAAGACTCTTCTAGCAATCGAACACGCGTTCTCCCGTGCTTTGTCTCGCGCTTCTTCTCTTTCTTCTCTCCTTATTCCTCGTTCATCCCCTATCTTTCGTCTTCTACGATCGCTTATCATCCCCTTTGCAATAGGAATTTTCTTTCTGTTTTGCCTTGCCAGGTGATTGATGAGCTTTTATTGCTCAGCAGAGATGGATGGGCTCGCCATGTCTTGGATTTACATATTTTTTTAATTCCATAGAACAGGCTTGTTTGTGTCTTAACTTGGTCGATTTCTTTTCTGCTCGATGATAAATTACGAGTTACCAACGCTGCATCTTATACTAATGACGCCACGCTGTATGTACCGGTCTGTTTGTTACGTAGGACATAGTCGTCCAGGATGGTTATGCAAATTTTTGCGAAGTTAGAAGAACGTAAACGTAAACAAAGGAGTAGGAATTTGTTTTACTTACCAGATATTATAACATGTACTCGGTGTACTTTGAATATTTCTACGTATAAAGTGTATATACTACGTAAAAAGTATATTCCATATACTTTTGCATCTTTAAGTTGTTCATAAATGTACAAATATCCACTCTCTACGTATCGAAATAGAATTAGGGTTTGTTACGATTGTAATGGAAGTCCCCGGCCTTCTCGAAGTGAGATCAACTGTTAAGCACAGTTTCACGGCCGAGAGCGCGGATAAAGTTGTCCAATTTTTCAACTCTCCGTTAGAGCAATTCCCCACGCGAATTTTAAGTTGATTGTTAGCCGAAGTTAGGCGCATTTTCGGTGTTATCATGTTTTCGCAAGGAAAGTTTTATACTAACTGCGGTTATTATTACAAACTAGCTTTTCTTACCAACAATCTTTTATCCGTTTTCCTTGCTATCCGGATATACATTAGGATATCTTCCGACATCATGTGAATTGTGTCGATTGATTTAAATTATTAAGAAAACGATTAATCGACAATGATTTTGCATTTATGCGAGAATTTGTGAGAAGTGATATTTCACGATGAGATGATGATAAGTGATGAGATATTTCATGAATATATTATGTGTGTTACGTGGAACATTTTGAAATTTCATTAGCGCTGTTATGAGACTCTTATGAGTATATTGATAATCTTTGAAACAAATTATATGTATATACAGAAATTACAAGATATTTAATACAAGCGTATATTTCGTAGATCATACGAGTATTTAAACAATTAATCAGATTGTTTCCAAATTTTACCAATGTAGTCATGACAGCCGTGTCTCATTACAGTGCTGGTGAAATTTCGAAATGTTTTCTATAATATATTAGTAAAAAGTTTCTATAAGCGTCGAAATATTTTCGCGTGTTACTCCATCTATCTTTACATAAGCTTCAAACTTAATATAATAATATTTTCTATAATAATAAAAATATAATAATTCTTGAAGGTTTTAATAGCTTTCCTTCTATAATATATTAGCAAAAAGTTTCTATAAGCGTCAAAATATTTTCTTGTGTTACTCCATCTATCTTTATATAAACTTCAAACTTAATATAATAATTTTTATATAATAATAAAAATATAATAATTCTTGAAGGTTTTAATAGCTTTCCTTCTATAATATATTAGCAAAAAGTTTCTGTAAGCGTCAAAATATTTTCTTGTGTTACTCCATCTATCTTTATATAAGCTTCAAACTTAATATAATCATTTTTCTGTAATAATAAAAATATAATAATTCTTGGAGGTTCTAAGAGCTTCCCTAAGTTTAAGAGATTTTCTAATCGTTTCTGAGGATAATCTTGCTTTCTGTAAGTATACGTAAATATTCGTAACGCTTATAAACATTGCTAGCTTCCTTTTCGAAGCCATCAAGGAGAATTTCGATGGTGGATTGACCTCGCGCGCGCTTCAGTATGCCCTGTCGTCAATCAGAACCTTCGTCGATGGATTCTAGTGCGTTTGAAATATAATAATGCGTCTGTCGATCCGTCCAATGTGTCACGATTCCACCACGATATGAAATGATGTATATTTCCATCGAATATCCGCGGCCAACCCCGCTCGGTCGTCCGTCGTCATGTATTAACGATAGAATTACCAGTTCGTTCGAGAAATTGACGGCCTCTCTCTGTGCCTTTCTCTCGCGTAAATTTAAAGTGTAAAGATATTTTTACCTTAACCAGGAAACGTGATATCTTTGCGAGCATGTAAATTGCGAAAGGTGACGATACGCGGATGTAGTAAAATCTGAACGTAGATGAGCGATTGTCAGAGATTCCGTGATTTTTTATTCCTTAAGACGTTTCACAGGTGAAACTAAAGAAATGGAAAAACTATAGATTTCTATCAAGTCTAAATATAGAGATTTATGGTACGTTTTAAGTTTTAATACGAATCTATAGTTTGCTTCGAATGTTTTGTATATTTTCGGTTGTTATAGGTGTTCTGTATGCCTCTACGTAAATAGACTTTTTACAAATGCATAATCATTTATGGTCGATTGAAGATTGCTGATTGTAAAATTGGATTTATAACGTAGATTGATTACATTAGCGTTGCTACAATAAATAGCAATTTATCTTTTGAATTATCGAGCTTTTTCATCTAATTTGTACGACCAATTTGATTCTTCGTTAGCCGAGTCGTTATTCCCAAAAGGATTGAAATATCACGAGAATAGGATATTTGAATAAGAAGTAGTAACTTGCGTTAGAATAAACAGGTGCTACGAGAAGATCACTGTAATCAAACACGGTCGCAACTATATGCTTTGGATCTGATTGCTCAACATTGAACTCAAGCATGGTACTCTCCGAGTAATTGTGTAATAAAACTGAAATTACAGAAGCTTGGTTGCTTCAAACGCGGAAGATGAAATTGGTTAAACAAACATACATACAGACTAAATAAAAATAGATTGTGTCTGAAATATCTTGCAATTTATCTCATGCTTCATTATATATACATATTTTTTATCAACGGTTAATCCCAGAAAGTTATATATATATATAATAAATTTATTTAGCAAGGTTATTTACTGAAGTAATAAAATATGTGCATTCTTTATTTCTTCTCTCTGATAAATAGGAATTTATTCTTCCTGTTCCATCATCAAATTAGTCGGAACAGCAAGATTGAACTTTTTCTCAAAACTAACAAAAATCATAATTCAAATTTTACATTTTCTTTAATATTATTACGTTCTTCTAACTGCACAAAAAGTGCAAGCAGCAAAATATTATAGAAACATTATAAATTGCTGATGTAATCTCGCAGAATAATCAATCCTCTACTTTCTCAGTAGCCTACCTCTGACTAGTCAATTTTTAATGGAAATGCATCCCACGTACATAAAAATATATCTCTTCTAAATACTGATCTTAAATAAGAAACAGAGGAAAAAATCTATAATTCGCGAAGACAGAAGAATATTTTATCCATATACTTGTACAATATTTTACAAAAAGAAAAAAAAGAATACTCATTGCACATTTACAAAATTTTCATGAAAAACTCCAAACTAAGTATAAAATATAAAATTAAAATATATCGCTAATAAAACAAACCATCTATACTGGTAGCATTCAAATAAATGGCAAATTAATTCAAAACAAAAGAGCGAGATCGTAATTCGCATCCGCAGCGAAACGACGGGCAACGAATTCGACTCACGACGCAGGACGATCGTCGTGGCTTTGATCGATTTCCTATCAGCAATTTCCCCGCGTGTGCACGGTCGTTCGTAGCCGATACTCAACGCGTTTCTCGTCTACCTGCACCATGAGGGAAAAGGGAAAAGGGATAAACAGGGTGCGCTGCAGTTATCCCTAGCTGGTTTTACGAGCGGCACTCAACGCGTTCGAAACAGGCGCCTCTCCCTGTATGCAGGACCGTAAAACTTAATTGCCGTTGCAATCCGTACATACGTACGTCTATGTGCTTCAGCTCTATGTATCGTTGCCTCTATGTACACCTCTATTCATCATGATACTATGGTATATTCGTCATATACGACTCTTGTCTTTCCTCGCTGTCGTTGGAACCGTATTTAACGTTCTAGAATGTATAATGTGTCTTCTCGTTTATCATATATTTTTATTTTCCGTACCTTTGTCGGATTCTTTCTGCTTTTTGTTTCATTCTTGTCGAGATGACTTGTAAATTGCGGGTTTAGTTTACGTCATTTCTGTTTCTTGATTTTGCTTAAGTAACGTTGATTCTATGAAGTGAGGATTCTAGAATGAGAACGTACCTGGGTTACACTGTATCAACCATCGTACAATGATTGAACTTTAAGAGCAATCTTAACAAGAAACTACGAATCAGCCTGCTTTCTTGACGATTAGATTACGAGAACGAAATTCTACGATGGAGAAAAAGGCTGGAAAAGTGAAAAGATAGAAGCTAACGAATATGATACGACAGGGTATCTACTTACATAATTGCTTGGAATTGATATATTGATATATGCTATGAATAACAGTACGGTAGTCAGTCAGAATCTCTTTACAAAAAGCAGATATTTTGTTTCTGATGTGTAGTTCGAAGTATTAAATGGTCAATATTTTTGTCTGTTGAGGTTATCTAATATAGGAACGCGTGGATGAATTTTTAATAGAAATATATATCGAAGTATAAGTATAAGTATAGATATAATGTATGATGATCCAGATCTTCACTCTAGCAGTGTTACATTACAATAGGAAATGATAGGCAGTACGTTGATACATTTATAGCCAAAGACATTGCCAGAAAAATAACCTCGGTGTGTAACTCTAGTTGTAGGTTACAAGAAACATCAATAAAAGTCTACTTATAGCTCTTTTGTTTCTAGACCTTCTAACACAAAAACAACATTCATATTCAAGGACACAATAATATAGGCCTCTCCTTTTTTAATCTTTTGCTTCACTAAAGTGTAAATATTTTCTTCGTAACAGCGGTGTCCATGTCACGGGTATACAAAAGAAAAAAAAGATGTTCCTTGAAGTAATTACTTCAACATTGTCTATAAAATCTTACAAAGCAACTGATCATTCACAACTTATGTAGCTTCTATTTCAATGATTGAATACGTAAGTGGTAGATGTTTGTAACTTAATAAAACTGAAAATTCGATTAAGAAATGTAAATGAAAGACATATTTTTAAGTATTCTTGTCTTTGATGCATCTTTAACGTCTCCATGGCCTGTAAGTTCAAGCAAGGCTCGTCGAACGAAGAGGCAATTTCAAGTCTCTGTAATTTCTAAAAAGTTAAATGAATCTTTAAACTTTTCCTGATCTTCCTTGTATTTACCTCTTTTACATTGGAGAATGACAATGGGAGTGCTTTGTTCAGCGCGGTGTATCTTTCACGAAGTGTAATATCAGATTTTTTCTCGCGTCTATCGATTAAGTAAAGTACGTACATCTGAGTAGTTGAAAACTGTTCCAAATAACTGTCACTCTTCTGCTTAAAAATCTTCTGTCAGGCATCAGTCAGCGAATATATTCGATATGATTGATAAGGATTATTTCGCTATTTGCTATCTCTTCGTGACACCTCTATCACACGTACAGTCGGTGTTCTTCGTTGCTCGGAAACGTTTAATTTTCTCCGATCACTTGAACTGCGCTTTATTTCGACTGAGGAGTTATTTGGGATAATGAAAGGAAATATTTACAAATTAACTCATTTTGTTACGTGTTAAAATATAATCTTCAACAATTCCTTGTAATTTTATACCGTTAATTCTATACACATAGGAATTCTTATGGACAAAACGAATTCGCAATGCATTACACATTCGAAATCATTGACGTTATTAAGATTGGAAAATATAGATTTGAAAAAATAAATATTCATTGAAATGTATTAAGATGAGAATTGATGAAAATCTTTGCTGACATGTCGTAAAAGTTCAAATGTCTTCAGAAGTGGAAGATATTAAATCGAAAAAGGACGTTTTTTCTGAAATCTAGCTATTTAACATATTTGTATTCCAGTGAATTATCGCAGTATAACATTGGTAATTTACAAGAATATTTAGCAAAGTTCGTAAATCATTATATTGCGATTAATGGAAAAAGAGACGATTCCTAACGCTGCACAAAATCATTCTGAATTTTCTTACCTGTAATTTTGCAATTAAATCATATCGTATTAAATATAGGTCAGTGCTCAGATAGTTTTGTGCGATAGTGTGCACAATACAACGAAACGTTTAGACGCACTTCCCATTGTGGCGATGAGAGAGACGGTGTACGAAAGGCACGATTAATCAGGATGCTTGCAATTTCGGTTGCGAGCCTCTATGCTCTGTGTCGTTTCAATGAAGCAGAGAGCATGCAGCCTGGACCAGGTTCGTTTAATCAAATTCAGCGATTTGAAGCCGGAGGAATAGCAAACGACAAGGAGGTGGAATCGATTGGGACTGGTGATGCTAGTTGAAACAGCTACGTTTATCTCGTAAAATTTCGTGGTTGTTGCGCGTGGAACGCGTGTGTCGGAACTGGATGAACAAAAGGGAGAGTACAAGGTACAAACCTGGAAACGCTTATGAGGTGCAGAAGCGAGATCGTAAGGAAATAGAGGCAAAATCTTATTGCAGCAAACACGCTTGAACTATACGATTTTTAGTTCTAAAATCTCTAACAGCTGGATTCGATGAATGCACAAGTAGAAAAACGTTTAAATATTATTAGCATCGAAAGCAGTTTTCCTAACATAGTTTCGTTTGTTGTTACTAACATATTAATAACAGAAAAACAATCGTTTTTTTTCAACCATTATTATACATAGCTGTCATATCATTTGCTTTCATGGTAAATTTGATCAATATGCTGAAAATACAGCAATAAAAATACTAATTTAAAAAAATTAAATATTCACATTATACGTATAAGTTACTTAACGAGTAAATGATGTAACTTCGTAATTAACTCGACGGCCGATATTCTCAAACAAATATTGAAGAACATCGAACGACTGATTGTGAGTTTGTTAACCGACAGATTTGTTGTCAAACCTTTCTTCGAAGAAAGAAGTTCCTCAGATTCTTCGATCAGGATAAACACATTGGAAATCGTGGCACGTACGAGAATTTACGTCGATACTACTTCGTTGGTAATTCGGTTCTGTGAAATGAATGGAGGGAATCAAAGAGAGACCGTAACTGGAGGAAGGAAGGGAGAAACAAATATCCTGGCTACGACTCCCAGATAATGGAGAACCGTTTAATCATTGGACTCATTATAGAATGGAATTCTTGATCCGTGCCTCTTTGATTTCTGCGTGTACTTTATGGCGTAAAGAGGATTTCTTCTACCTTGATTAAAGAGAGTTTGAGGCGTAGTTCGAGTCGTTTGAGCTCTGTTTTGTGTATACAGATGTCCGATTGGTGGAATTTTTTAGGATATTTCCAATGTTATTTTAAATACTTGTTATCAGAGTGTTACAGCGAAGAAGATAAATGAGAGATTATTTGGAAACAAAATTTAATACAATATGTATTGTAAATTTGTTTCGTGTAACACACGTAATATATTCACAAAAGGTATCGATAAATGTAATCACAAATCGTATGTTAATGTCAGAAATTGGCAATCAATTACGCCGATGCCACAAGAGGATGCATAGCAGAATATATTATTTTTGATCATTAGTTTTCATTAATTCGTGCATTTGAATAACATTTATGTATTTTGTTATTAATATAAATCGACAGAAGTGTCCATATATTTATGGCTGCGACTCCCTGCGGTTTCCAGTTATCGCAGCCACGCAAAAGAAACTATTGTATTTTCAGAATCCACGGAATTCCGGCAAAGTTTCCGGTCTGCGTTTTATATCCGGTCAGTTGTTGGCGATTTATCGTTATAGACGATACGCTCGGTTCTATGCTGAGAATTTCTATTAATAATTTGCAACTATGCGTAACGAACTTCATCGTGTATCGCACACGCAGTTTTGCATCTTCCTTGCTTATTGCTGTACCGCGAGAACGAACTGGTATTAATAAACTGGTCATAGAATTCACGGTATTCGATATCGATGAGGATTCTTTGAGAGACGAACGAAAGTTTCACTTGGGAGTTTTATGCACGTTGGTTGATTTTTTATCTTAAACAGTTTCTGGTGTGCATGGTTTCTATAACGGAATGTAATTAGTTTGATAGGCTATTTTGTTAACTGGATTCTTCAACTGGAATGGAATCTTATGATTGTGAATTTTTTAATTACCAAAGACTGATACAAATTTTATCTGCTGCGAAATTCAAACTCGACTTTGTGACATTAATTTGTTAAAAGTAGAATAAAAGTCATTTTTTCTTTGTTTGTAATCTAGACTGAACTTCCATTGCTATCAGCCAGTTCTGGTCATTCATACCGAAGAATATTAGGCAGTGTAAAGATCGTAAAGTATAATAAGAATTACTTTTCAATTATTCTTTCGGAAGATTAAAAGGCTTTTACAAGAAATGAAATGGGTTAATAGGTTTTACGAAACTCTTATACCGCGTTGTTTCAGTGATTACATGTGTTAAGTCAGCTACCAGATATTTCAATGCCGGAACCACGGGAAGAAGGTAGAAATATTATACACAATTTACATTTCATAATTCTCAATTTCACAAATGAGAACTGAAATTAAACTTTACCACGAGTACAACCGGTGTTCATAACCTTCGGACCATAATCCCCTGCAGAAGCGTAACTCCACGTTATAATACAGAGTTAACATACTCCGCTACATATTCATTACATTCTTACTCTCAATAACGTAAAAAACCATTTAACGATCTATCTAAAAGTCTGCTAATTCTTCAAAGAAAATTCACATAAAACTCTCATCCCCATATTCTCTTTATCAGCCACATTTCAGCTGTAATCGTTTCTGAATTCAAACTTGAATTTTCGAGAGGTTCTCTTATACGTACAGTGTTAATAAAAAGTTCGTATTAGTATCTTTATAAGACAGTAATTTGTATCGAATTAACACGTTTGCTGCTAATCCGGCCATCATCGTTTATACTATACGGTAACAAGTAGTGTCTTACTTATTAATTGTTACAAAAGTGCTTTGATAGGACGCTGCATGGACGTCATAAAACTAAGTATATGCTGACTCGGATTTGGGACATACGTGCGCAGTGAACATAATAATTTTCATGAATAAATTGATAGATATTTACATGCACAGAATAACCATATACATATTATACCGCATTTACTGGTTGGTCCTAATGTACAAATTAAAAACCAATGTGTTTTCTCTTGTTGCTACGTGCATTTTTACGAACACTGCGACTTCTTCGGGATCGATGTAATTCAAAAATCCTGAGTATATTTTCGTTCTGTAACACCGACACTCGTATCCAACGCAACCAGCAAACTGTCTAAGCGATCTCCTTCTCTTGCTTTACTCTTACGTTACTCTTCACCGATTAAGAAAATCGTATCACGATTCACGGAAAATATCTTATATCCGGAAAGAAACTCGTATAAACTCGTCTAGCTACATTCTGGCGGTGTATTTTTCTCCGTGCACGGGGCGCAACGACAGCGATCAATCCCGGTTGGAGAGCAGCTTCGGGATTTCGAGTTAATTGCGCGCTCTAACACGTGTTAATGGGACTGGCAATAGGGCTGTCAGGTATTTTGTGCCCGCGAGGTAAGCAGGGACGCGCACGGTGAACGAGGGTGCGACAGGCGGTGGTGTCAGGACGCATACACGTCCGCCGATTGGGCGAACTACGTACGCTGGAACGAGATAACAGTTGACTAGGCGAAGAAAGGGAAACAAGAGAGAGAGAGAGAGAGAGAGGGAGAGAGAGAGAGAGAGATGGTTCGTATAGATAGAAGCAACGAGAGAAGAGGGGAGTTGCAATCTGTTCCCGATGGCTCCCGCACTGTGCTCTGTGGTTACCACTTTACAGTCCCTCGCCTGTAAAGCCATCCTTGCTAGCGTATCTATGTGTGCGTCACCAGGCCTCTCTGTGTGTCTGTCTTTCTCTTTTCATCCTCTATCCACCCTGTGACTCACCCTCTTCTCGTTCTACCCCTCCGTCTGGCCATCATTCTCTCTTCTCTGCTCCCACCCTGGAACCTATCAACGTCAGGGCAACCTCATCTGCCCGGCTGTCCGCAGGACATTAACCGAACTCAACGTTTGGTTTCCGTTTATCCGCGTCCACTTACGCACTGCCGCGCAGCGCGCGCTGCACATACCTCCGCGCCATCGGCTTGCATCCTTTGCGCTGTCATTTCGTTCGATATTCCAATTGAAGTTGGATCGGCCTGAGAAATTCGCTTCATCCCGCTACCATCGCCTGCTCTCTCTCTTTCTCTCGCTCTCACTCATTTTCCGCGGGATCTGTAACGTAATATGTGGACTCGTCTACGAACGATGTAAAGTAATTTCCATCGGTTTCTCGTTATTTTCGTTTAGCCTTTCCTCGCCAAGCTTTTTTCACTGGACCATCCCTTTGACCGGTCAGTACCTCTCACCAGGACCAGGATAGGCTAGTTAGCGTTCAAACAAGGGGTGAATTGTTAATTCTCGTTGATAGAGGACGAGTGAAGGGAATGGATATGATGTGTATGAATGTTTTAATTGAATATCCGGAGACAAGTTTTCGCTTTTCGACGGCGTAGACGCATTTTTGGAGGTGGGACAGGATCTGTGAGACTTTGATCGAGAGGACGTGAGCTTTTTCTCTGCTTCTAGTCGTGAGTCGCTCTCAAATTTTTTAGTTGTACGAAATTTTTGTTTTTTAGGTTTCTTTATAGCTCTGCTCTTTCTTTTTACCCGATTGCTGTTGATAGTTGGTTGATAACGTATCGAATTTTAATATTACTAGATAAAAGAGGGAGAATACGACTTGTAATTGCCTTACGGTGTTCGATTTTCTAATGAACTACACTAATGAAGTGTAACTTTCCTTCTTATGAGTAGCTTGTGGCTGTTTGCACGTTTATATCAAAATTGAAATCTGCAAAAATATACGGGATATCTGAAGTAAAATGATCGTTACAATATCTAGACGATAAAATATATCTATATATTTAATATGAAAATCCAGTAAAAGGGAAGAAACTGTTAACGTAAAATTCATTGACAACATGTCGAATTTTAATACAGTTTCCCTATAAAACATGAAAAATGTGACTTCTCACGTTTTTCTCCTGTGACCTACATATATTAAGCTCAACCTATTAGAAAATAATTTCCGAGAAGGAAGTATTCAAATTTCCTTCGGTGTTTCTATCTATCTCTACTCCAATTGAACGTGATTTATAGTTCACGATGGCGTGCATACGCGGCTGTAAGAAATTGTCGATGAGTATTTTTCATCGGCACCCGGTTACCACTAAAATCATAGCATGTAGACGGAAACGTTTTACGCACGGCGAGCATATTCGCGAGGTTCATAAAAGGCGGGCACCATGTGCCCCGTTCGACCGACAAATGGTCGTAAAAGTCCATCCCGCCGTTAGAAATTATAGTAATTCCGTGATATACGAGGAGTTTCGGTAACGATCTCTAAAGAGAGAACTGCGACCGTTTATATATCGAGTGTGCAAGACACGAGCAAAGACAACGACACACTGCGTATGGTCGGCCTAGCTACCGAAGTAATTGATATATCGAGCGATCGTTTGGAAAAGCCGCGATATTACAGCATTCAAGATGTTATGGCCTGTCTTATTTTCCATTCGACTACGAACAATAGTCGTTCCTATCGTATCGTACTTCTTGCCGACAGTTGTGTATATTTTTATATCTTCTCTCCGTTTAACCTTCCAATTCTCATAGTTCTGGTTATGATGCAATTCGAAGATATTATTAATTCCTGTTTCTCTTCGTACGGAACAATAACAAGTTGCGACAGTTTATTTTGTATTAGATATAAAATATCTTCTTCCTTCTTTCCCTTGCAAATTCAAAAGTCCACAATCGTCCATTTACCACATTTTCTCCTTTCTATTTTTATTTCTGTCCGCTTATAATATTCGTCAAAAATTTGCCAGAATCGTATCAACTCGATTGATTACACTACTCGTCCGCTCGACAAGAGTAATATTCAGCAACTCCGTGAAGCGGAGCATGAAAGCCTCCTCTCCCCCTATTATTTCGCTCACAGCGACGATGCAGCGGTAACGACGATGGATCGTCATCGGTTTCGCGAACCATCGTGTCCGCCTTTTCTATAAACGACGTGAATACGCGGCTGGATCGGGAACGTCGCGGCCGTCTTGCGCGTATTTGCTCGGCGTCGATTGGCCAGACCGTATAGCGTGGCGGTTTTACGAGCCGCGGTAAAATTTTCTATGCTACAAAGTTATGAATTCGTTCCTCACGAAACCGTCCTTTTCCCTCTGCGTTCTCTCGCTGGCGGCCTCTTCTCTTCATCTTTCGTCCTCTTATTCTTTTGCGTTTCTCATCCACCCCTCCACCCACCACCACATCCGCTACCTTTGTTTCTCTCGTCCGTTTCACGAGCGGCAGAGCCAGAGCTCGACGTCGCGTTGTCGACCTCCTCCTCCTCCTCCTCGTTTGACGACTACACCGCGCTTTATGACACGCGATATCCTTCATCCGAAATATTATGCCTTGCTGAACCCCGTTGGCCCTCGCTGTTCGTCCGATGCACGCGCCCAACCCTCTTTCCTCCCCCCGCGAGCTTGCAAATCCTGTACAGTCGGCCTGCAAACGGTCGTGCACACAGATGCACACGTACAGTGCGTACGTGCAGCAACGACCAAGAGATTATATTGAAACCGTAGTAAACTTTAATTTTGTCCGCCCCCGGCCCGAGGGGAATTTAAGAAGCAGAAACGCCGTTTGACAAAGAACGTGCATGTCAAAGGACCACGCGGAATCAGATCTGATGAAGAACTGCCGCTGCTACCGTTGTCGACCGACTATCGCGTTGCCAAGACACTCTTCGACTACTTACAGCGACGATATCGCCGAAACACGATGGTTTATTAGGCGTTTCATTCAATTTTCGGTAGCGTCATGTTTGCTGTGCGTGTGTGTGAGTTGGTTTTGAATGGTGTTATTAGAATGGTTGGAATAATTAATTCACAGTTTGCTCGTAGGAATTTTGTAAATTTATAACGATAGGTTTTTGAGAATTTAATGTATGTAATATAATATAATTTATGATTTTTGATAAAGCATATTTTGACGAGGGACGATGGTTTCTGGTCTTGGACTATTATCTTGATTTCTTTGATAGAAGTTTATATTAATTCGTAGTTTGTATTAGTTGTTCTGGCGTTATAGATACTGGAATATTTTCTGCGAGAATTATTCAAATTAGTAGTCGGTGATTTATTGGCACATCTTTCTTCTTTATATATTTTTTTTCTGAGGTCTGTTCTAATAGGTTTTAAAGTAACTTGTCTCCTATTGTGAGTGCCAAATTATGGTGCCGTACAAGCTTTCAAAACAAGTTTTTACTTTCTAGTTTATAAAACTTGTTTCTCTGTGTACTTAAAAGGATATACCGTAAAGAAGCGATATCGCCATTGACAAATTGGTAAATAGAGAAGTGGACAAGAAAACCTGAATGTATATATCGATCGTGAACTTGCTTTCTCTCCGTGTTTTTCGGGGAATGTAATTCAAATGAACAATTATGTTACTGGAAAATAATCGTTTAAAAAGCGAAAGATATAGTAGAAAAACTCTGCAAGTGTAAGCGCCTTTGAATTAGTTTCTGATGTTACGGAATTATTAAATCCTGCTGTTTAAGAATTTTTGTACGCTAATCTCGCTTTTGTTTCAATACACAAAGCGACTTTTAATGTTTCAAGAGACACTCCAGCGTAAAATTCTAACTAAAATATAAAATTAATAACGAACGATAAGTATAGAATTACAGGTATAGGCAAAGTATATCAACAATGGTTTTTAATGATTTTTTTTCAAATTAAAAAAATTTGTAAGGATAAAAAAATTCGACAATAGTGTTAAAAAAGAAAGACCAAAGAAAAGACTAGCGGAAGAATATTAGAAGATTATCGATACATTGGAATAATTCAAGATCTTATTACTCAAAAGGCCTGAAAGTTTCTTGGTAATAAATCAATTTCTCCAAGCTTGGTTCTTCTGGTGCCTGCAAATAGGGCCATTCTTATCCACCAACATCTTCCTCGAGAACTTTTACGAACGTAATAAGTTCGGGCATACGTTTCATAAATTTCAATGTACCAAACTTTTAACAAGGATCGAATATTCCATGATAAGATGATCACCGTTGCACTGACCCTGATATCCATTTTCTGCTATATGTATATTTATTTATTTATAAAGAACTTTATAGATTCTTAGATTATATCGAGTTTCATGCTATTGGAAGAAATGGATAAAAAATATTCAAATGCCCGTGTATATTTAATCGCAATTAAACATCACAGATGCTAATACAAGCAATATTTCTGCACAACGATGTTGTATATCCAATAGAAAATACTTCCTGCTGATATCCTAGTGTCTCAACATTTTCTCTCAATTCTATACAAATTTCATCAATGATAGTCTCAGCGCTGATCGTGAATTTTGTATCGATGAATCGTTTCAATTTACAGTTAGTTGGTTTTAGATTTTCGTATTCATTACGGTTGTTTTATTTTCGATAAGTATCATCGACCAAGCACAATCGATCAGCTAAGGAGCACTGTAACAAATTTTCTACACGGCAATTCATCTCTAATTGCAACGTCCAAGTATACGAGAAGAAGAGAAAAGAGATGAAAACCGTCAATTGGATGCAATCAATCATCAGAGAAATAATATAACAAATTTTCACTCGCCTTGCCAGTATAGATTTCTCGATAGCTTCAGTATCGGGGAAAATCATCAGTATTCCAGGCGAGAAACAAACGGACAACTAAATCAAATGCGTACACGTTCGGGTGAACGCGAGGCGCGTACTTTGTTTTTCGACACCTTTCCGAACAAGTTTATTTTCGAAAAGGTCCGGTAGAAATATCTCTTAGCGACACGGTGTCCGCGTTCCGGGCTGAAAAGCATTAACACGACCGGGAGCCATGCATATTCATCGCGAGCGTGCCAGAACAAATCTCAACAATTACAGGCATGCAGGATTGAACGTACAATGAAATTTTCACGAACCGGTTCTACCCGTTACGTGACTGCAGAATCACGTTGACGTTTTTTTTCAACGCGACACACGTCGTCCGTCGCTTCCTGCATCTGGTTTCTCGGTATCTCTTCGGGATAACTTTTGTCCGCGTAACTGACGCTGCACCGTGGATCCCGCGAACTGGAAGATCTTACCCAGAATTGGACTAACCTAGGTGGATTCCAGCGCTGTTATTCTCTCGAACTTTTTCTGTCTTCGAACGATTTTCTTCCCTTGTTTCTACTTTTTTGTTTTACGAACTTTGAAATTGCGATTAGAAAAGAATCCGCGTACAGTTGAATTAAATTACAATCACGTAGCTACATAGAGATAAAATATTCGCATAGTGGTAGAGTTTCGTTTGTATAAATTTGATTTATTTGAACGAAGTGTTAGCTAGTGATTGATTCAACGAACTTCTGTTAATTGAGTCTACTCGTTTGTATGTGAATTCGCTGTGTTATATGAAACGATATGTCGTAACAGGATAAGATTTCTTTATACAATATATATAATTTCATATAATCGTTGCATCATTGTACGATGGTTGACTGACGAATTAATTTCAATGATTTTAACTATAGTTTAATTACAAGACAGTCTTAAATAGTAACATGAGAAATTATAGTACGAGTTTTTCCATAAAAGATTCCGTGTTCATCGGTTGGTTTCAAGATTGACCTAAGTCGTGTACACAGTTGCTGATCCAATTCTTTGAGGCGTAAATTCAAGTATTCGCTTCATTAATTCCCATGCACCTCACACTTGCGAAGCAAAGTAACAAACATTGTCAACGACATCCCCGGTCCAATCTACGCGGCAGGAAACCCTGCAGGAAGCTTGGAACGCTGTGAAACTTAGCTTGAAACAACACACTCTCGGAGCCTCTCTTAAACTTACAAATTCTCTGGCCGAATGGTATCGCATCAAACGAAAACTTGCTACCCTTTCGTGGCCATCTTTTTTCCTAACCCTGGTTCGTTCGTCCGACGAAAGATAAAACGTTTATCCAAAGGCGTGTGCGCGCACGACACCGGCAATAAAAACTTGCTGCGCCAGGCTCTGTGATAAGTTAAGCAGAAAAGGTACCGGTTGCTGTCTATCCCCTATTTCCACGAGGAAAATCTATCCACTGGCGAGCACAGCTGCAAGCAGAATCTCCAAAGGAACGGGATGGATTCGACAAAAGTTATTTCTGGAAATCACTTTGGCTTTTGAGCCACGGACGTCGTGCTAATAGCGCGTATCGCTGAAAGGTAAAAATTCTCCTTGAAACGGGATGGATAGCGGGATTTTTGCGTGGATATTTGCGCGATGCACGGTCCGCTTTTTCGCTACAACCCCTTCTTCCCTCATCGTTCACCTTTCGCCCCTATTTTTATCTGCCACCAACCGATCTCTCTCTCTCTCTCTCTCTTTCAACCCCATCCGCATCCTCATCCCTCGTTCAGTATTTTATCGCCAAACGTAGCCGCGAGCTGTTTCCTTTTTGCTATCGATATCTCTTCCAGTCTCGACGAAATTAACGACGGTATAAACGACACCACTTTGAAGCTCGCCTCTCGATCACAACGTTCGTTCGGTTTGGCCGATGGATCGATCTGCAGCCGACCTTCGGGCTAAAGTAAGTCGTTGATCGTGGCATCCCTCCATTTTATCCATCGGCTAATTCGTTCTATCTGTTCGGTTTTCCCTCTCTGTCGCAACGTCCGGGGGAGGCAAAGAAACACGCGACCCTGAGCCACGGCGCTTTTACGCGTTGCGCTTGCCAAATATCCTCCTCTTTTCTATCTCTCGTTGTTGCAATATGCGTCGCTCAAAGAGAATATTTATGGGATACCGCGCGAACGTCGGCTGTTTCGCATGGCGATCGCGTTACGATTTTCGACGATTGTGAACGGTTTTCGTGCGATGAAATTCTGATCGTAGCCGTGTTGAAATCGCGAGGCTTAGTCGAATGGTAATTTGATGCGATGGAAATTGAAACGGACTCCCAAGTTTGCTTTCCATTTGATTTGCTCTTTTCCGACTTGGTTTCAGCGTGTTGTTCCTATGCATTTGACGTAATAGCATATTGCGTGAATCGTGCGTTAGGTAGATTGATCGGCGTTCAGATTCGTGATAACTGCAGAAACCGCGTTTTACTCTTCCATTGTTATAAAATGTTTTATTCTTCGAACATACAGAAACGATTTGTAACTTCGTTCGCTCGCTGCTGGCAACTCTGCGACCAACGATCTAAGAAAATAACGTACTCTGGAGTAAATTTCTATAGAATCATCGGAAATTCTCTAAAAGAAAGAATTGTCGATAGCAACTCGCTTATGGTGGAATAGTCGTCATTTAAATTGCACGGTATATATGGCAAAGTGATCGATTGTTTCTTAAAATCCGTTAATAGATCTAAATCGAGGATTGTAAACGTCAAATTTGAAATCTAACAGTGTCTTTGCAAGAATTTGCCAAAAGTGTTTGTCATCGAGATACACAAAATGCTCTCTGATACCTGGAACATCGTAAGTTGGATCGATCAATTTCAGCCACGTAGCATTTTCACCAGGATGACAGAGTTCTGCTCTCGGGATCTATCTCGAAACGTTTCCAAACTTTTCACTTATTTAAAGGCACGAACAAACGTTTTTGGACGGGCTCGAGCGAACGCACAGGGGTTGCGATGCAGGGGTTGGAGGCAACTAGTAAAAATGATTTTGATGGATATGGAAAGAAAGAGTCGAAAGTGCGACGGCAAACACACACGGTGTGTTCGCCCATACAAATATTATCGGGCCGATAGCTCGAAATCGAGGCGGCACTATCATCTGCCTGCTATCCCAATCGAACAGTACTTAATCCTCGCAAATATTGTCGGAATTCCAATGCATTGTTGCGCATACGACAGCCAGATTCGAATATCGCTACTGCGCACGTCCTACTAATCGCTCTGTCGTTCATCCATACGCCGATTAATTATCGGTCGACTGTGTAATCCCAACCTGCTCGAATCACACTCAGATTTGTCGTTCGCGTGTCCTCGAATTTTCACCCGGAATCCCCCGAAATCGATGCCAGTTTCCCACGCACTCGCTTCATTTTTTTAGCCACATATGTTACATTATGGATGAGCTATGAATAATTGAAGGAAACTGCGAACCTTTGGTATTCTTATTGCACAATTAAACGAAGCGTTAAAATGTTTAACTTGAGAAGGCACTGGTAGACTTTAATACTAAAATTAAAACACAAGAACCGATCTGTATAAACGTTGATTTTATATATCGTTTTGTTTTTAGAGATACACGGCATACGACAGTGTTTGTGGTTAAATTAATATACATTTTTCCGGGGATTGTATATTTTCATCATATTCATCGTTATGTTACTTCGTCTTACCATTGTAGTCGTTTACATATAATGTAATTAGGCACACGTTAGGTGTTGGTAGTTTTGTTGTTCATCACGATTAAAGAAAAATGTTCGTTATAACCATATTTCACGACGTACGTGTCACTGCCAATCGTCTATTGAGTTGTATTATTGATATAACGCATGACAGTACGTCGAAACGATGACAGTGTAATCAAATACAAAATTCCATATTTTACATAAATTTGACAAAAATTTTATAAAACTCTAAAACTTTCGTAAATAATTTGAACTTATATTTATATCTTCGAATAATTATAGAAACGTCCCACTCCATTTCCTCGAAAGTACAGTACACGTTACTCCTCGAATCGCAGATGAATCGATGCAATTTTTTCATGTTTCAGCGTTACTCTCTGAAATAAATTATCCTTTTCCGCCAATTATTAGCCGGTATCCGTAAAGAGAGTAAACATTTCACAGTCGAACGGGCACGTAATTCCTAATTAGGCACGCGTCTCTGCATGGTCAGCTTGATTAATACGTTCTTACGTGTAACGAAACTAGTTTAATCCTTTGCGGCTGACAACTGGCAAGATGATTATCTAGAACGCGTTCAATCGTCACATTCTCACGGCCTTCGGGCTAAAACCGTGATCGGTTGAGATTGTCGCTCTTCCGCTTCGTTGTACTTTATCCGCTCCCCTCGCCCTTCTCCGTGTCTTTTTTACTTTTCAAATAATACGCAGGATAATTAAGCATTCTGATAGGGTAATCGATAGAAACCAGTTTACCGTTTTAATGAGCAACTTTTTCCGTTGATTTCGGTATGCTTTCCATTCGGACGTCGATCTAAATTCACGAATGGCGGTGTTTTTTATTGCGCACGTCGGCAGCGATACGCGCAGCTCATAACATTTGTTACAATTACCGGTTGGCCCTGGTAGTAAAAAAGGCACGGAAAAAAAGCAGAATGAAAGAAAAGGCAAAAAGCAAAAAAAAAAAAAAGAAAAAAGAAGAGAAGAACGAGCGAACCGACAAAAAGGATGGAAAAGGAAGGATAGAGATACAAAAAAAAAAAAAACCAAAGGAAAAACAAACACAGGAACGAAAATTTGCTCCCAGTGTTTTACTGTCACCTGTCACTTTTTATCCCTGCGCGTAAAAAAGCGACGATGCGCCACGATGCATGTTGATTTCGCGTTTAAATATCCAGAGCGGTGACGTCGCGCGGGAGCGCGCGTGTCCGAGCGGGTCGGGCGGGAAAAAATATAAATGCAAATAATACCATAAATTTCGGCTTTAATTTATTTGGACGTTTTAAAAGTGCCTTTTTTCCCCATCGAAATATGACGTTATAAATGTTATTGGCCGCCGGGAAAAATGACACCCGACGCTTCTACTTGTCTCGTGCACGCGCGAAATTTTCTAATCATGCGTTCCGCTTTCCGCTTCGAGAATCGTCCTCGGAAAAAAGAGGTGAATTCATATCCCGTTGCTCTTTCCGGTGTCAACGTTCGTTGCGGTATTCGTGTTTGTTGTTTGCTTTTACGTTTCGCGGGAATTTATTCGAAACCATAATTAGGGGCTGTTCAGAGACAATTTTTTATCATTTCGGTGGTTCCCGCTCGAGTTTTCTTTTATTCTACTCCATTATACATATTATATATAAGAAAACGAGTCTTCAAACTTCGTATACTTGTTAATATTCGCGTTAATTCAATATATTTTATATCTTTACATTCGTGTTTTCCATGTTGCACTAAAATCTTCTCGTTTAAATTGTTTATCGTATTGGCCATTAACTTTTCTTCCAATTGGTAGACTTGGAACCTGATACCCCTGATAAATATAATATGCATTTTTACAAGAGAAAGGTCTCATGTCTTTGTTTGTACAAACGGATGCTACAACGAACAAGGTTTCAGAACCAATCGGTTGGTTCTGTCGGGTTGGCAACTAAGTGATTGCGGATTTTGTCAATACCACCGAATGACATAATCCGCAATCACTTAGTTGCCAACCCAATAACATTCCCCAGTGTATTTTCAACATCCACCGACGATTATGTCCGATCGATCTTCCGCCTTTTGCAATACCATTTACTTAGAGATATCGTGCTCTTCTATCAAGGTGGCGCCATAAAAATCTCCAAAACTTCCACATCTATCTGTCTCGTATGCATTCGGTACAGAGGTCCTTGCGTTTTACGGTGCTTTCGCTGTCGTCGAGTGAGAACAACGCGGTGATCAGAATTCGTTGATAGCGGCACATTTGCATGGGAAATCGATGCAGCGAGTGAATTGCGAAGGAAAGTGGGACCAGAGGGAAAATTATCCCCTAAGCCGGTGTTCACTTTCTCGAATCGATCTTGATAAGACGGAACGAGACGGTCCTGAGCACGAGCAGCGTCGTTATTTCGACTTGATCAAGTGCAGTAGCAGACGGACCGCAGTGCCGTTAAGTGAAAGCTAAAGAGCGGTGAATGAGAGGCGTATTAATTTGCATTGGACTTGTACGTATTTGTGCCTGAGACTTCGCTACGTATAATGCGTGTGGGAAAAAAAGCGAAAGTGTATATGCATGTTGTTTTATCGTTGTTAAACGATAGGCCTTTGAACAGCTTGCATTTAGAGTTTTACTGGTCGTTGGAGATCGGCGATATTTAGACCGTGAATGTACATACTTGTGGAAAATCAAAGCATGTAATCGTGTATTATGCGTTTAGGGGAAATATTAGAAACGCAAAAATAGACAGAACATGTATAGTGGCTTGGACATGATAAAAAAAATTGTACGTTCTTTCGCTTTCCAATTAAAAAGTTTTTTTTATCAGCTTTTACATTTCATTTTCTTAATATCAAATTTTTGTGGTCACGCGAAAGCACAGTGTGAAAGTGAAGAAACTTGAATCTAATTAATCAATATGTAAATGGCACGACAAATACACTGGCGTGTCTAATATCTTTTATAGCTACTGTAAAATAAGCAAATATATAAAATATCCAAGGTGTAGTACTTGTTACGATATTGGGTGAAACAAATCTCCGGTTAGGTTCCGTTCTTCTAATTGTGTCCAATGGAAATAACGAATTTTAAGATAAAATTGAAGTTTCAATTGCTTAAAATGAAAGTCTCTGTGAAACAAAATGTCTAGTTGTGAATGTAAATCGAGCATCATCATCTATCACCAAACTTATATTTCGCAGTTGCAAGATTTGTTTTCGCACTTTCTGCAAGTTACGTGTGTGCACGCAAAGCCTGACGTAGTACGTGTCAGAGGCGCGTGAAATACTTGAAACTGCGTTTGGCCAAAAGATTATGTGCACGCACGTTCAATTGAATTTATCTTCTTCGCTTGGAATCTCTGTAAAACACGTACTGCTGCAATTTTCAATGAGTCTTCATTTAAAAAGAAAACTAACAATATTTTATTTTCCACGTTCCATTTGAATAGTTGCTCGTTCAGTCTTCATATTTCTCTGACACAATTCTAAAATATTTTATTATATCTTCTAACTATCCTTGTTTCTAAAAAATGGCCAATTTTCATCTGTTAAAAGTTGCCGCTATCGTTTTTATTTCCATAGAAATGACAAATGATTTTTCCTCCACAATCATCCTTTTTCCCAAAAAATGACCAAACCCTACCGGCTAGAAAAATTTATCTGCTAGTTATTTTTACTTTACGTTATTTCTATGTTTACTCTACTTTGCAAATATTCACCAAAATCATCTTTATTTCCGAAAAATGCCAAACCATCGCGCTTTTACCAAAATTAATTCACCAAATATTCCCCGCCATCGGCGAAACGGATCCCATAGCCACGATCAACGTGTCACGCGTACGATATAATGCGTACCAGCTAAGAGATGCTCGAAAACCCGGCAAAGTGTAATAAGAATCGCCATCGGATAAAGCAAAGTTCATCGCTACATTTCGACTAATTTACAACGCGAGTAATCTAGCCGTATTCCGCTAAAAGAAGACGCTTTATCGCTGACATTTCTTTGCCTACGCTTCGTCCACCGTTTGCTCGTTTCCACGTTTTTAACGCGCCCACTGCCATAGTGGTCATCGACGACCCGTGCTTTTTACGTTGACATTTTAGAAATAAGATAAATTTTATAAACTAAAAATTTGTCAACAATTCCAATGACTTAGAGAATATCACACTCAGAGAAAAAGTGTATTTAGGAAAATTAAATGTTACGGCCGTATGGCTGGTGGCACGAAATATGCAAATTCACACGACGAGTGTTAACAGCAGGTTCCCATAAACTCGAAAAATTCAAGAACCACCGTGACCTGCGATGCTCGTCCGTTCTGTCTCTGTAGCGTTGGAAAGAACGTATGGATGATGCAGAAGAGAAGGGAGGGTGGTTAAAACAGGGAAAACAGAACGGGGTGGTGGCAGGTGACGGGAGAGACGCGCAGGAACGAGAAGAGACCGACGGTATGTATTCGATAATACAATTTACGGTGGCGTACGATGGCGTATAAATTTTCATGGTGATCAGGTAGTACACCGGTTGATATACCCATAGCCGACGTGTATGTATGCGCGCTGAATTGCGTGCGCGCTACGATTACGGGGGTGGCGGTATGCTGCTGCCCGCTCCGAACCAAACCTGTATAACGATCACCCTCTTCTCTACGTCGCTTCAATCGAACAAACAGTATATTGTCGCGTTTATGGAAACCTTGTTGTTGTCCTTTATCACCATCGTTCTTTTTATATTTTGTGTTCGAGGATATTTAGATGAGGGCGGATGAATGGTTAAAGATGCGAGTAAATTGTACAATAGATGTCTATGCATTACGTTCCTTAAAAATATGTATTACGATGCTGTACAGAATGCGCATAATACGTGCATCGAAGATATTGAAAGTATTTGTCACGATAGTTGGTGGATTGTATCTTGCAAATTTTATTCACAAGAATATGAATTTGCGTGAACGTGATCGGAGCGACGTTTGAAAAAGTCTGTTGGTTGATTGGGTTTCTGTAGATTCTTCGTTGGCTTTTTATTTTATCTTCTTTTCATTTTAGAAGAATACGAAGTGATGTTGATACAGGCATAGGGTGTATAAAATATAAGTTCGCGAATACCGTTAGATATCTTGATACACGACTTCGAATATCTTTAACCAGGAATATCTTTATTTTCAATTTGCACAATAATAATAATAAAAGACTACGTTTTGCTATAATTCTATGTATAATAAAGTGATTAAGTTGAAAGCTGCAGGACTATAAATCGATACAAACGCGAATCTGCACTGGTATAGGACGATTCAGTTTCAAAGCACCGAGCAAGTAACAAAGACGAGCGAGTTCAAAATTTATCGATTTCTCGAATCCATTCGAATCGTTACAGTTTTGGTCGTCGACTGATCGAATAATTGTGTCGGAAGACGTGTTTCAGCGTAAAAATCGCCCAGAGGAAAACGCATTTCACCGGAATACCTGTCGATTGATCGTCCAGCCGTAGATTTTCGTAGTTATCGAACGAGAACGTGGAGGAACAAACTATCGGAGACACAATAAAAGTGGCACGCATAGAAGAACACAATCGGTACTCTATGCATTGTATAGAGAAGATCGACGAAACTAGAAAGGCCATAAATTAACATCAAGATCAACAGAGTGGCCAAACTGACCGATTCGTCGCTTTTCATAGAAATTTTATAGATTTTCTAATTTTTTGAAATTCGAATCATGTGTAAACTTCGACTTAATCGAATCTTTTGTTTATGTTCCCCGCTTATTTCACTGCTTTCATACAGATATGAACTTGCATGAACATCCGCGGTCCGTTTATAACTATAGCCAAATCATGGACAGTTTTTCTATTTTACATAATAATTGCAAGTAAGATTAGAGTCACGATCAAACGTTCCACGTAGAATAACTTGGCCGTAAAGTATTTAACACTGGAACAACCACACCAGTCAAAATGACTGGTTCTACAATTTTAGAAATATGTCAATCCTCGTTTAGGGATCATGATCCCAGATGGATTAACAATACCAAAAATCTACTACGTAACATGGAATTCTTTTTGTTTAGAAAGTAATAAATCAATAAATATAAAAATATTCTATTATTACGTATTTTTTAAGGTCCAGTCATTTTGACTGGTTTCTTTAGTAGAAATAGCTTCGTGTTAACTATCGGCAGTTCTAGTGTTAAAGATCAAAGCAAAGTTGTAATCCAACGTTGTCATATAAGTCAGATCGTATTTTAGCGAGAGGAGGCTGCTTCCTGGAAATTGCGAAACGGCGGCAAAACGCGCGCTGGTACACTGAGACTTTTATTTCCGAATAAAAGATCGAATGGAGCGATTGTTATCGGTGGAAATATAATTCGCTCGAATCAATATCATTTGCATCATCCTCTGTGCCTTTCCTGTTACGCGTCAGTTTCCGTTTTGTCAGAACGCGACGTCAATGGCGACAACAACGAGGATGATTCGTTTTCGGTACGTTTCCCGCACGCACCGACAATAATCGCGTCGATAATAATGAAATTGAAGTAATGTGGCCGCGATACTCGCGATGTTTGGTCTACGGTTATTTATTGTGTCTCATGTTTCTTTCTTGCATCCGCGTTTCGTTCCAACGGTTATTCATTTTACCCGACGCTGCGGTAGTTGTAGCGCTAATCATCGGGAATTGAGTTTTCGCGAGAACGGTGTATCTATTATTTTAGTTTTCCATTCGATGTGTTGGTTCCTATCGAATTTAGCGCAATTTTGGGTATTTGTTTAATAGACTGTGGTCATTTTTTTTTATTTTCCTATTTAATTTTGTTATAGCGAGAACGGTTAGGTCTCGTTCGCGGTACAACGAGTTCAAAATTTTATAACTGCGTCAATTATATTAGGTAATTGACAATATCATTCACAATTATATGTAACACAATAATA
Source organism: Bombus vosnesenskii (assembly GCF_011952255.1). Lineage (NCBI taxonomy): Eukaryota > Metazoa > Arthropoda > Insecta > Hymenoptera > Apidae > Bombus > Bombus vosnesenskii. Next base: position 4,252,725 of record NW_022882923.1, read on the forward strand.
TGTAGCATACGATTCACAATATATGCAATGCAGTTTTAATTTGTTTTACAAGGGATCGTCTCTGGTTTTCTCTCAATCTATCAATTTCTATTAATTTTCTATTAATGGATGTTCCAATAACCGATTCTTTCGTATCCAGCGTCTATCGTATCCGATTCGTATCTTAAAGATAATTCTGGCTTAGTTTGCTGTTTTGTAATTTTGAAATTAAACTACTCTGATACGTAAGAACTACAGCACCTCGTAATAGCAAATAATAAAATAGCGTTGGAAACAATAGAAGTTGAAAGTGTTGGATCAGTGGCGTATACAGAATGATACGGAATTCTGTATAATTTGTTACGGTTCGAGACCAGAGGTGATTATGAAGCGAAGTGAGAGTAAGAGGAGCAAAGGGCAAAAGGTAAAATTTTAATAGAATCGAGAAGTTCAAGCGTACACAGACCGAAGTATGTGATAAGTTCAATTCAAAGCATCCTTTGTATCTTCAACTTAGAATTCGAAATTGAGTTTCTACTTATTACAGCAAAGAAATTTGCTTCCTCGTTTGTCGACTGTAACGTTCAAGATCTTCTTCTACCTGTAATTACTTTGCTTTCACCGATCGTTCTCATTTCGTTTACATATATTCTTTCTCCCATATATTCCACCTTGCTCGTTTATGAAAAAGATTGAAAATATGCATTCAATGTCTTAATTATCTACTAAAGAGATGCTAACAAAATCTCGCAGGTTTCTTAGACGAGAATTTCTTATCATACGAGATAACTGTGAAATATTTTAAGGAACATCTAACTCTATAAAAGATATTTCGCACGTATAAAGAGAAAAATATTTCGACCAATATTTTGACCAAGCGCCAACAAGTGTACGGCGTAAAATTTTCCAAACCTCTTGTCTCGTATTATCGAAACAAACCAAACAAACCGATTCTAAATTGCAAACCAATACTCTCCCAGCAATGTTACCTATTTCTTTGCAAACCTCTCGTACGAAACCTTCTTGCAGTTCGAAATATCGTACATAGAAGCTGGGTCGGTGGCGAGACACGGAATTAACGTCGTTACGTTTTATTGCCGCCTCGTCGGCAGAAACTGATTCGTTGTAAGGAGAAAAACGAGAGAAGACAGCACGTAACGCGACGAAACACCGTATCACGATTGCCAACGTGGGAGGGGATCGTTCGAACAGGAAACAGGGAGGATGGACAGGAGTGGAAGAGGCAAATAGAGCTTTTCGAGGACCTCTGTCAGCGTTTAGTACCGGGGACGATCGTAAGAATTTCGCGCCAGCGCAGCGTCGCGATGCACCGTGTCGTTTAATGGCCGTGCACGTGTTCCTGCTTCCACTAGCTCTATTTTTCTCTGTTTTTGACGTTTGCCCTCGTAAATTTTCCATTCGATCGATCGACCATCAAGGTTGATTCGTTACCAATATTCTTGTATCTTTTGAACGAATACAAACGCTTTCGTGATCGAATTTTTCGTTGGTATAGAGCGGTCGATTTATAATAATTTTTCGTTTTAGCTGGTTTTATCTTCCACATTTATGCTTTCGTTCCTCCGTATTTGGATGTCCGGGGTTATTGACCCAAGAAATTTTATGCGTAACCCACATGGATCATTTAACTGTAATGTAAAGATCGAGCGAACGCGAAGCGATCTTTATCAGTGCTAAAGATCGTTTTAGAAAGTTTCTAATGAATCTACTTAATCGTTCTCGGTCCAGGGAGTTATCGATATAAATAGATCCTACAAGATACAGCGAGTTGTAAGATTTTCTTCTACCATTTAGATTAGAACGTTGGATAGAACTTGAGAAATTTAGGAAAGTTTCGAAAATACATCCGCGATGCGATCAATTGTCAAATACTTTTAAACCCAGGCAAAATCCGAATATTAAACACTCTAAAGAATTAGTCGAACCTACGTATTTCTACACTAAACTCTTATCCATTTTGACTGTAATTTAATTGATAGATTTTTGTCTCGCGGTATCTTCGAAACGAAAGAAAATTATTCCGACACTTTGAACCTATCTTCTACCGTTCTTTGTCACACTTACGTTACGGAAGGCAGCTTATTTCTTTCCTCTACGATGTCACAGAAGACAGCCGACGATGGAAAAGGTACTTTAAATTCTCAAAAGCCTCTGAAACTTCGATAAGAGACATCGACTCCTCGATTATATATTATTGGTCTTCATTAACTTTACTTTTCATTCTATTTCCTATTACCTTAAAAATTTCCATGTCGGTACCTCCACACACATCCCAAACATTCTATACAAAATCAGAATAACAAGCAGGAAAACAAATAGCTGTGCAATCAACCTCTCGAAATCAGTCTCGTGCGGCCAAGAAGAATCGAACGTAGAAGAACAACGGTACGCCACCCTTACGCGGAAAACAAACGTCGGTCACACACGGATGTTGGAAATGAATGGAAAATCGGATCAGGCCGCGTTGGTTCGAAAATCTGCTCGCGGCTGGGAAATTCCGCGGGAAAATTCTCCTGTTCTTTAATTTGCATCTACTTGGTGACTTAATGATCGGAGACGCGAGTTGTTCCCGCGGAGTCGTAGGCGCCATGGGGCCGCGGCGTAATGAAATTCGAGAGGAAAATCAGCGCGAGCTGCGAGCCACGAACCGGGAGGCCGACGCGACGTTTCGAACGTGACATGCTCAGCCCCATCATTTTATGCAAATAAAACTGGAGAACGCTTGATTTCCCTTGGTGTTCGCCGACGACGACGACGTCCTCGACGTCGTTCAAGCGTGCCAGACGCTGACCGGAAACACAAACCGTATCCCGCTCTCACCTCTCTTTTTTTTTTAAGTTTCTTCCTTTTTTTTTTTTTTTAAATTATCCGTTCTCGATGAAGAGATACACTGGCAGGGACAAGTGGAAATTATGCGTTTCTTTTTGTCTTTGAAGGTGTTGCAACGTTGGAAATATTATACGTAAGAACAAGGGGTAGGTTAGATAGAAATGTGCGTGCTTGTTGATACGATTTAGGAAGTGATGATTTACTTGTTTACAGTATCCGCAGTTAAGAGCAGAAATTATAGAAATTTGGGAGTTTCATTGACGATAATCAAGCGAGTATATTTCTTTTTCTCCCTTTTTTGCAGCTTGAGCGTGTTGAGAGGAAAACGAAATTCGAAATATGTGAGAGGTTTGTAGCTTACGAGAGGGAAATTGTTTAGACGTAATTTACAGAGCGATTTATGGTATTTTATGGATCGTATTTATGGATTTATTGTAAATTAATCTAGAGCCTTCGATTGTACAAAATCATATAGAAATCGAAATTTTTTTTAAAGAAAGGCGCAATTTTATTCCAATTACGATTTAGTTTCAAATTTTTCGTACGATGGACGAGTATTTGAATAAAAAATTGATACGTTGTATCGTATGTAATCTTCCACATCAAAGATACTAATGTTCCTCTAAAAACGATACTTTACACGAACGATATCTCTGCTTTATTTTCACACCCACATTTTTACGGGGATTCGCCTTGTGGCATCGTGATGGTCTCTTCACGCGGAAACGGTACTCGCATCGATTCCCGTGGGAGCGGTGGCGTACGTGTCACGGAATACATGTTTACACCGTCCTGGGACTCGCTTAACGCCGACTTCACCCGCGCGTTCTGCATTCGAAACGCACAGCCTCGATCAGTTTACACCTGCGCGGCAATTTGCTTTTTCCTTCGACTTCCTGTTTTCGTTCGATACCGTTTGAACGTTACAGCTGGTGCGTTCTCTCTCTTTTTTTTTTTTTTTTCATCGAGTTACGCGGAACAGTGCCAATTCTTGCGTGTCGTTTAATAAAAAAGTAAACGAAGAATTGGATTTCTAGACCAGGTTGCGAAACACCGAACGATACACTCGTTACAGTGGTTTTTTTTTATATTTATTGCGTTTCCCGCGGATTTTTATGTATTTATAGGAAATTTGAAAATGGATAGCTGCGCGAAATGCACACAACATAAAAAAGTACATGAAATATTGAAGGTGCAGTGGCTTCGTATAATACTTGATACGTCAAACAATTTTCTACCGAATTTTCTCATTCCGCTAAGTATATCCTCAAAAATGTGAACTTGCATAAAAGTTCGCAGTTTAACTGCCACGCTAACGCATTTCTAATTGCTATTTTCTAATCGATATTTTCAGTCGAGGATAAATTCTCGAAGTTTGCTTTCATACTTTATTGTCATTGCCCACTTCGCGATATAACAAATATGATAAAATGAAGTCATGTTCGGAACGATTATTATTGGAAATTATTTATTATTTATTATTATTATTATTATTATTATATATATTTATTATTATTATTATTATTCGGGAATTATTGCAATATCTTTCTGTTATTGAAACTTTTAACGAAATTGAGGAAGAGGAAAACGAAAAGGGAAAGTTCCAAAATCAACTCCTATCGAAATAAATACAATTTGAAAAATATGGTTGCTGCTGAAAGCAACGATTTTGATAATTGCACGATGCTATACCACGAAAGCCCTAATCTCCGTTATTAAACTGGAAGTCCGTTATTACTGAACATTTAGTGAAAACGCAAGCCTGGAACATGCTGGTTCCCATAGCGATTGACGTATCATAAACCTGAAGATGTGTCGCAGCAATTAACAGACCCGCTAGCCTGGCTGAACACCTGGGGTCTGTTCCCCTGCGAGTCTTTCCGTAACCGACATTGTTCCCTGTAGACGATGGGCGGTGACTGATTATCCACGAAATTGTAACGATCGTTCAGCCCTTTGTTAACGCTACCCATCATTTGCTTTAATTATTTTCATATCCAAGACAAGTGCGAGCTTCGTCAAAGGATTCGAATGTTAGACATAAAAAATAAGACTCATAGTTAATGCTGTGATTTCAAGAGACGAACAACGACAGATTAGCTGTTTCTACAGACCGTGATATTCGCTTTAACTAACGAACAAAACAGTTTTCTTGGTAACGATGACTGCGTATCTTGTGGATGAACTTTGTAAAAAATGTATTCACTCGTATGGAAATAAACAGAATAGAAAAATCTAATTTTACAATAGTATACGGTTTAGAGTAGAAAAATTACATTAATCTAAATAAAATACGATTAAGTAACGGAGTAAGTAAAATTAACTACAAGTAATTACAATAATAATTAGTCCCGTTTTATCCATTTATGTAATAAACACAAAAACAGGACAAATCCACGTTACAATCTTATATTACGAGGACTACTCTACTTTTTGCATTCCGTATCCTATAAACACCTAAACATTCACAGCTTCTTCATCGGTACCATTCCTATCTAACTCCAAAATCTTGCATCTATCAAACCATAATTCCTCCTTGAAGACTGCTATCTCAAGAACCACCTCATCGCTCGCTGAACGACGTACACCTCGTTTAACGGACAATCAACATCCACCGATACTTTTCTATCTCGAGAACTTTGCTTCTTCGTATTTCCTTTAAATATACAGTAGGCGACAAAAATAAAGAGACAAATACCGAAAGTAGATATCAACGAAACATAATCCAACTCTACGATTAGCGTCGTATACTCAAGTTTTATTTATTACAAAGCCTGGAAGCACAAAGTTAAGCTAGTAAATAATCGAAATCGATATTCACATCTTCGTGTAAACCAGCCGTGTTTAACGAAGCTTCATTGATACCATTTCCATTGCACTGTTACTCGCACTTATTTTTATCGCCGACTGTAAATCCTTTGTATCCACACTGTCGTATCGCAAGCGTACGATGTGTCCCGTGATACACGCGCGAAAGACGAAGATTCTTACTCACCCAGGGCGCACAGTAGAACGTGAACGAAGCACACGGGGACACTGGGAGACCGCATTTTTCCGCCAGACGCACTTGTGCACAAAGCGAGGCGACGCGACACGACGCGATCGTGTGTGTATCAGGCCACGCGTGCAAAGAGGACGCGCGCGGATCGAGGCCTACCCGTTGCGGCGAAGTCCACGCGGAAACTGGCGGTTCTCGGTGACACACGGCCGCCTAGTATTGCCGGCTCGCTTCGACCAGAACGGAACGTTCGCCGACTTTTGCCTTTGCCAACGGTGTGCAGGCTGGCCTCTCTGCCGCCCAGAATCTCAGACCCAGTGGTGGGAAAGAAGGAAAGAAAGCGGCAGGCGGAGGCGCACTTACATCCTCTCGCAGAATCGCGAACGCCTTCGGGACGGCCGGTTCTCTGCTGCCTTTTTGGCTACTTGGTCGGATCGAAAGTTGCATGGACTGGGAGAATGTGTGAACGATGATCGAGATGTTTGGACAGAATGCATGGGATGATGGGATTGTCAGATTTTGTTCTTGTTGCACGTGTTTGAAAATTGTGAGATTTCGTGGATTGTTATCCGTCGAATGCTATGGAAAACGGGTTTGTTAATGTTTGACGAGGTATCTGAAAATGAGGTACTTTTTAAGATTCTCGGTGTCAGAGAATTAGTTGGAAGAAAATATTTCGAACGTATCATAAAGTTGCTTTTTATGAAAGTATATGTAATGTTTAAATATATGGTATCTTTTCGTTGTTTTGTTGCTGTAATAAACGTAATCACTTAATTAGTAATATTAATTTTAAGTGTTGTCTTTTCAGGCCCTTCTTTGTATAGAACGGAGAAATATAGTAAACAAGGCTGTGTTTATTAACATTATAGTTTTAATCCTTATCTAGTATGTTTATAGTAATTGGCAGAGAGCATAATTATTAAAGTTTAATGAACACGTTTAGAAACAAAGTACTGTTCCTGGAGAAAATCTCAGTCCTCTTCGTGAATTCAAGGATATAATTAAAAAACGAAAGAAACATTGTTCTTTCTTTGTGTTTTAATAGTGATAGGATTAAAATGTATACAAAATACATGTATGAAGTAATAGTAACAGAATGTTATCTTAATAGCAGATAAGAAAGTATGAAAGTTGCTGACAGGATAAGATATTGGATATTCAGATAGAGATTTTTCTTTTTACCGTTTCTAATTACCGTGAGATAGTTTAGAGTCCCTTAAACGTTATTCCAAATTGAAATACCATACAAAGCTGATAAATTAATCGTACTTTAAAAATAGTACAAAATATTTACTTCATCGTTGAATTGCGTATCACAAAGGGTATGCAAACTTGATGAAACAGTTATTGAAAGGATCGCATAAATTCTACGTTTTAAATAGGAAACACTTCGATTTTTATGGAAAAATTTTAAACGTTGTGCAAACGTTCTCTATGGTAAACTTGAAAGTTTCCAATTTTCTTAACCTAACGCTTTATTCATTGAAAATGGCAATGACGAAAAGTTCGTTAAAAGCACTTGTTGAAGCACTCGGATATCGTAAGATGTCCACAACTCACCGGGAGAATTCGCAGGATATCTTACAAGTGTGAAAATTGTATATTCATACTGGTGTTGGCATAGCGTTCCTTCGTTGAAACCCTGCCGATGCAGTTCCTTTGTTGCTTCTTTTTCGTGACGTAATTTTTCTGCTAGTAATAACTTTCGAACGTTGCATAAGTATAGGTGGTTCGAATTTCCATTCACATACTGATCAAGTAGAAAAATTCTGTCCGATGGAATATTAAAAATATTCATTGGAATTGCGCTCAATGTAATGTAACGCGTGTATATGATTGATCACTGTATAAGACTTTCTCTTATTGTTCAAGTTCAATTTCGTGATAATCGTTCAAAATTCCACATCGTACAGTCGATTTTACCATCTCACATTTTCACGTTGTTTCCACACTTTTTAAAGTTTAAAGTGTAAAGCTCTCATTCTTCTGTGATTTTAATCATAATCATTTAATACTCCATCGCGCTTGAAAAATCAGATTTTTCACTATAACTGTTTCTTCTAGTTTCTATTATTCTAGTGTCTATTCTTATTATTTTTAAAGACTGGAATTTTCTTGTATCTCGGTACTTTCCATCTTTTATCGAATACGCATATTTTTAAATAATATATAAACACAGTATTAATAAATTATCGATATGAATATTAATATGTATATTCACGGTCTGTATATTTATGTTTCAGGTACGTACGAAATATCAGAGTGTGCTAAATCATCAATTGTGAGTAATTTAAAATCATATTACCATTCATTAGCAACAGTAACTTTCCAATAATTACAAACTGCATCGTATATACTTTACGTCACATGCATTTTACGTAAAATTCCCCAGAATATCAATTACCTATTCCCACATTATCTTTTGCTTAAACAGGATCAACTTCCCATAAGAGCGACCGGTAAACGATTAAAAGCGAGCCGCGACTTACGCGCCCTGCTTTTTCTTTTTTTCGGTACTTGCTTGATTCGAAAGTGACTCGACCACTTTCCATCCAAGTTTTTCGCGTTAAAACTAATCCGTGATATTCCGCCCTAAAGGAAAACAGCGAAGCAAAAAAAAAAAAAAAAAGAGAAAAAAAGAAATAATCAGGTGACAAAATTAGGCAAAAAGATTGACATAGCAACTATCCTGTCGCTGCGTAGAATTATATTGCGTAGAATCGTGCATCTTCTTTCGTGTTTTCGCGTTAAACTTAATTCAAGAAAATAAATGCGTATAAAGAATTGCATAGAAGTTGGACTGAAATGTTGATGATTATCAAATTCAAGAATCTATAAGATATCTTATTTTCATACTTAGAAATATCGTATTTATTTTCATACTTATCTTAGACATATCGTATTTATTTTCATACTTATCACTTAATTTGCTTTCCGTGATATCCATTTACTTTATAATAACGTGAAACCATCTATGCAAAGCAGTAGAAATTGAATCGTTTCGATCGAGTTGATCGTTGCGTTGTTAAACAGAATTCAGTTCACGCGTCAAACGCAAAACATTAAATATAGTGAAACGAAAAACACATGACTCAAGCCACTTTCATAATCATCGGTTCGACTAGAGAAGGCAGAAAATTAGATTCTGGTCAAAAATTAGATAGACAATTGGTATACTTTGTCGTTTAAACTACGAAATTGTACAATTTGGACAATGTAAATCGCACTGGAACGTGATAACGTTATCAGAAAAAAGAAAAACATAATGTCTGATTAGCTTTCTAACGTTACATCGCATAATCGATTCGCTATAGCATTTCAATCTTCACGCGAGATACGCGATGTTTTTCTTTTTTTTTTAGAGAAATTTAATTGTCTGCCTTTTGGACGCGGAAGATTTATTTGCTTTTTCCAAATTAGCGGAAACGAATATTTTAAATTTATCTAGCGCAATGGTTATTAATGTTATCTAGAAGAAAAATTCACTGTTAATTTATCGAACGTGTATTTGAAAGATAGTATACGAAAAACACAAATTCCCAGGCCGAGAGTTAATAAATTTTCGTATCTATATATGTAGCTGAATTTCACGTATAAAAATAACCGTATGTCATATATTGAAATATGATATTACTAAAAGACTACGATACAGTAGAGATATTGAAGTAGATATTAAAATAATAACAGTCGCATTTCTAATAATCTCCAATACAAATATTCTTCTTACAATATCAAAATGTTCATTATACAAATACGTTGATTTTTTAGGAAACAAATGAAATCTTGGAGTGATATGCAAGAGTAGCTTTTTATTTTCAGAGCGATAAAACTAATTTGAAGAAAAAATGGAAAATAATTGAAAGAAATACATTTTAGAAAAGAAGACGAAAGCTACATATTCAGAATCTTTAAACCTTTTTTTCCATCAGAACGAAACTCATCGATCAACGATCTAATTAAATTTAGTTTCAGAACAGACAATAACCTAACGATAAAAAACATTGAAAAATCACCGAAAAGACAACGAAAGTTTAGAAAGATGAATCTATAAATCATTTATAGTATTTGTAACATAACTTGATCTCTGGCACAAAGTAAAAATAACCAACTATCAAATCACTGGAATTCAGTCTCTTCTCAAAAAGTTAAACGAAGTTACCGACAAAAAGAAAAGAAAAAAAAAGACGCCCAGAAAGAAATAAAAGGTAAAAGTAGTATTAAGAAATAAAATATTAAGCCATAGACCTTTAGGGAAGTTTCGTTGCTCTTTGAACCGCGCTAGTGTACAGATAAATAAATAAGCGAGGAAACAGAAGCGGGTGCCTAAGAATAAAGACAGAAGACACGGCAAAGAAAAGGGTATAACCGGTCTAATTAAAAGGGTGTAATTAGTCGTAATTATGCCAGTAGTTCTGCTTTCGAAAAGCGTGACGTTTCTAGCGAAACGCAGTTCAAAAAGCGAGCGAATCAACGCCGACAAGATATAAAGATGGCAAAATGGAAAAAAAAGCGTGCAAGACACTCGAGTGGCCCGTTCGTTTGTTAACATCGTGCGTTACCTCAATATCATATTACGTGTTAAATTAACGAATCCAACCGCGGAAGAAAATACTATTCGTATAATTCGCCGCGGCGACGGGATTATTGTTTTGTATCTTTTTTAATTAAGTTCTTTTTTTTCTCTCTTTTTGTTGCTTTTTCACTTAGCCATTAGGACCTGGTTTATTTTCCTCAAAATGATGTGCACTTTTATTTTATCATTCGTTTTATTCAGAATAATATCAGGTGTACGTACAGCGCTATATGCCGACGAATAATTTTCATGTAGAGCTGACTTCGCTACCGTAAAACGTTACATACGCACTTTCTATGCATTCTTATGGAAATTCGTTTCTAAAAACTTTAATACTTACGCGGTTTAATCGTCACTTTGTTGTTTCAACACTACGAGGCCAATCAGCACAAAATACACTGTTATCAATGTGGCAAATTTAACTCTTTCAATGAATTAAATACAATAAACAAAATACAATTTTACTTCAGTGGAATATAAATGTCTCTTTGTATTTGAAATAATAGCAAACTATTCTCTATGTAGAAAATTGCTTGATGACTGTTTACTGGGTACAACGAGTCTAAACTTAATAAAGTCAAACAAAACATTTCTAGCATTAATGAGTTTTATACATTTCTATAAATAATTCCTAAATGCCTGATATCGATGAATCTGGGTGCACGAAGATTCGAACAGATGTAAAATATTAATCATTGTTACACTTGCAATCAATATTTTCTTATAGAAAATAATTTCTGATAAATAATTTCACAATGTTCAATCAGGAAATTCGTAATGCAGCCGATGGGAATTACGAAGCGAACATTATACATGTTCGCAATCAATAGCGATTAACATCGTAAAGTATCGCGTGTAATTAGGTGTTACGTGATATATGAAAACGTTGCGTTTTCTTTGGCGTACGCGTTTCCATGTACTTTCGCGCGAGACGAACCGCTTGCCGGATCTTGTTTTAAGCAGATTAACCACTGCGAGTCTATTTGCATTTTGCATACAGCTTTCCTGCTGCTCGAATTCGCCCGATCGCGTTTTGCTGCAAATTTTATTTCGCCCTTGCTCCAATTAATTCAACGTTCGAATTTAACGCGCGTCCGATGAACATGACAAACGAAAATGCATAAATTATCGCTCTACTTATCTATATGAGTCGATAATTATTCGTAGACCGGCGGATTTTTCACTGACGCGTGTAGTAAATTAAAGATTTACTGAGATTTTTTCATTTTGTGATGCTACCACGCGCGAACCAAGTATCGCGATCTTGAAAGTTTATCGTTCAAGCTTCTTGAGGATTGTACAGGAATTTATAGAAATTATATTTATATTTATATTCGTGTATTACAATTACGCGATATGAAGGATATTTTGTTAGAAAGGATTCGAAGTGCGTGGGAGAGAAATGAAGAACATCGAAATATTCTTTTCAGGAAAAAGACAAACATAGGCAAAAATTGTTTTGTTTGCACGAAAAAGAATGCAATGAAGGAAAAAAGAACAAACTTGTAACCGCACATTTTACAAAAAGTTATTTAAATCCGTAAAACAGTACCACTGTGTGGCTACAAAAAATTCTATACAAACTTACGGGATGATCATTTCGAGCATTCTAGTAGTTTTAATGTAAAAGGAGGTTAATTTACTCGACCATAGGAAAATAAATACCATCGCACGCGGTACTATTTCATTAAGGCCAAAACAGGCTACAAAAACATACTGCATAGCTCGATGGACGAATAAAAGTACAAAAAGTAGCCGCAATAACGCGCGTACCATCTCGATATCTCCTGCAGCTGCGTAACGATTAAAGTTAATTATTCGATAATTCATTTGACATAGTTTTTAGGGGTGAATCGTCAATCGGCTGAACATCATACGGCGCGTATACGGCCACGTGTACACAACCATAGAAAACTCGACAGTGTCGTAGATTTCCGTGGGAATAGCCTGGTCGTAGCATTTGTATAATTCACAATATCGACGTCAAATAAATAATCTATACAACGAAACATAAATAGTCGTGGAGCAACGATTCGCTGTCGACCAGCCTCGCTCCATTCCCCGGCTCCTCGGCTCGTATTTTTTTGTGCTTTCATTACGAATGGAAATTTTCACGCTCGTGTTTCATCCGGGATATTCCTGGTGAAAAAATAGCGACGATAACGAACACATCAGCGGCCGTGGCCAGTAATTGTCCCGCGCGAAAAACTGTTGCACGACGACCGAGCGAAAAAAGCTTTTTCCCCGGTCGCTCGGCCCCCATTTTCCCACTAATTTCCGTTCTTCGTTGCAAGTCGATGCGAGATCGTCGACGTAGTGTGTCCTCGTCCTTGCTGGAACGTGGCACGAACGTAGGTCAGACGATACCTTGAGGAGTTCGACTTGCTTCGTCTAAGGTTTCGTTTAGGAAAGTTATTTGGTGATCGGTTTTTCAACAGATTTGATTTATGGGAATTGAGACGATGACTGTAATAACGATGCTATACCGTACAGTTAGGTTAGAATTGGGAATAGGTGTGTACAAATTTTGCGAATTTCTCTTTAACAGGTTGGTCCATAAACTCGCGCGATTTTCACTTCATATTGAATATTATCTCGTAACAATTGCCTATCATCTATGTCTTATACTTATGTTATTCGATAGCTCCTCGTTCCCTTTTTTTTATGCGGTCGTATATTCTTCCGTTCTCTGTCGATAGCAAAGCGATTAATTGTTCGAAAAATATGGAGGTTAACAAAAATTTCATTTCCCACCCGTTCGCAAATTTGATAAAAACGCGCTTGAAAATTGTGGATGAGAAGTTCTCTAACATCCACCCTGCTCGTCGAATCTCGTCCCAACGGATTATCAAGATTTTCGTTCCCTCCAACATGGTCAACATGATGTTTTCTTCCACGACGACGTGGAATTGCGAAAATGGCTGGCAGATTCGTTTGCTTGAAAAACTGCGGAGTTCTTCGAGCGAGGAATCCAAAAACTACTCGAACCTTTGGCAAGAATCTGTAAATAACGATGGACAATACACGGTGTAGACGAATTTGTAGTAAACATTCGAGAAAAGAGGCAGAACTTGTCGCGTTCAACAAGCCGCACAAACTTGTGGATCAGCTCGATATTAATTTAACGATAGGCAGGCTGTGGATGTTTATGCATTTTTGGAAAATCTCAAGATGGAAAAATGCGATAAATACGCGTGACAGGAGGAAATATACGCAGAATATCCGAAGAAAAGAGCGCGTCATAGCATCTAGCAGGTGAGACGAGGCTCCGTTTAGTTTGCACTTGTTTTATCATTTTGATAAAAATATGAATTTGAACAATTCGATTATCCGTACAGCGTGTGTCATGATCAATTCGTGCGATAGAGATTCTACTACGTTTCACTCCTAATTTCCATTTCGCGCGTCCTTTCGCGAGATATTCGCTTATGAAGAGACACGCGACGACGTTCTTGTCCTGTGACGTTGCTGCCAGCAAGGTTATTCGAACGTAGACGTTAATCCATCCTCGAGAACAAGTCGAGGGTGCTTCTTGTCTGGAAAACTCTTTCCGCCCGCGGAGCTCTTTGCACATCCCCGAAATCAAAGTCTCTCGAATTGCAGACGCGAGGATATATTATTAAGTATTCAGCGAGTGAAGACAAATTACTGAAGGCTGCCACGTAGAATTTCAAACTTTTCTCATGAAACAAGTTGGCGCGCGCAAATCGCAACGTTGGAACGACGAATCTTCGTCGCGGAATTTCGCAGATACTTCGCGTTCCTGAACGACTGTTAATTATCAACCTTTTTAGTTTCCACTCCACACAGATACGCACATTCGGAAATACCTAAAAACTTTTAGCAAAATTATCGCGTCCATTTTAAGGGGTTCGACTGGAAAAATAGGATTGTTTGTTGGAAGAATCTCTGATTGTAATCTACGAAAATAACAGTGACGAAAGGAAGAAAAATTGAGAAAAATTGTGTTCAGCTTGGAACAGAATGTTCGTAGAATTCTAAGAACACAGAAAAGATAGGAATTTTCGAATAAAAATGATCGATCCTGCTCTTTATTTCGTAGAGAGGGGTAGCTTTTCAGTCTTCTGAAAGATGTTTAAGCGACAGAAATTACCGATAAGACAAGCTAGCATCAACCAGACAGATTGTACAAAACTATTCGAGTCTTTCCAATTATTACAAAAACGCGTTATATAACTCTTTAACGTGAACCTAAATTCTTCGTGTACTTCGTTACACATACGAGTAGAAGCTTGTTTATCGTCCATCTCATTCTAGCAAATTAATTTTTTTTAATTTACACGTCGATCAATATCAATAATAACTAATACAAATTCGCAAAGTTCATTGGTCAATTTAACGTTGAATGCGTAAATAGCGGAAACCTATCTACCTAACATTTATTACACGACTACAGAAATTTGATTTTATAGGCCAAACTATAATCTATAAATTCGTCCTTTAAGAAGTCAAATATTTTATTCGCGATTCCGACGTTTTGCTTTATTTCTCTTCGCGGAAAATCCGGGGGAGGGAAATGTAGCGCAACGACCAGGGATTACGTTTTTACGCAATTCGAGCCAGAGGTCTGGATTACACGTGAGAAGTCTGGGATCTAACAAAGCCTGCTTGACGTAAGAAATTGCGAGCGCGTGTTGGCCCCGGGGCTTTGTGCTCTCCTAGAATGATGCATTGCGTTGTACGCGCTAATGAAACGAACTAGAACGATTAAAGAAGAATGCCAGGCTCGCTGTGGAACACCACTTGTTCATTCATTAGCCCGTGGATTTTTCTATTAAGAGAAAGATCATGAAGACGTACATGCTTGCGTTTGAACGAATTGCGTGATCCTGCACTCCAAGATTAATTGAATCATCCATCATTTTCGTCTAACGATTAATATTCCCTAGAATCTTTCGCCATTGTCTACAATGATCTATGGTTGTACCCATTTAAGATGATAATGATAAATTCATTTCACTGCGTCCAAGGAAAATTGTTTATACGTAGAACTTGGAGACGAACATTTTTCTTCCCATGATGAATATAATCATAGTAATAATAATACTAATAATGTAAGAATGGTATAATGATGTAACAATACGGATAGTGAAACACGCAAATTTGGAAAAAGTTAGATAGATATAATTTGCAAAATAAAATGTGTAGAAGTAGCTTCGTATTTATAATAGGCCTCGTTGGTATTAGGAAAATTATAATAAATATTTCTGGAAATTATCGGCGCTGATATTGCCTAGTAATAGGTAGGATAAATGCATTGAAAAATGTAGATTAATTGATATAAGAGATTCGTAATATAAATTAATAAATCAATAGATGTATATAATAAGAAGTGAAATGCTGTCAGAACAAATTACGCAAAATTAGTAACAGCTGGATGTAAATGATGGTGACTAGTGATATGATGTGTGCAGTACCGCTTTTTCAAATGAATGTATGATTCTCTATTACGAATGAGAGGGTGAAGCTAAATTATGTGGATTCTACAGAAATAAATAGTGAGTATTACCCCCATAATGTTTGATACATAATGTTTAACAAATAAATGATATATAATGACTTTTTAAAATATATTACGTAGGTTTCCGTGTTATCGTTAGTAGTATGAATATGTTACCAAACATAGAAAACATATTTACAGCAAAAAAAAATCTTGTATCGTTAAAACGAAATCATTTCGATGGGAAGATTATTCCGGAAATCATGAATGTCCTTTTCCATAAGGTTGTTTTGCATAGTCGTACGGTACTAGTTATATAATTGTAAAGAAATTCCGCGATGAAGTATTAGTTATAAAAAATCAAAATTTTAATAAAATACGTCGTTCATGCTTTTAATGTCCTATCTATGTGAAATCGTATACGTGGCCAAATTGTGCGTGTGTGTATGTGCGCGCGCTCGCCAATCGCGCGTATACCGGAAATTCCCTTGAAAACGAAGCAAAACCAGACGTCCACTCTGGGTTTCCCATTTATTTTCCCACCGAGTATCACACCTTTATGAAACGCGCGGTAGAACGAGTATTATAACGACCATATTGCCGCGAAGCTTGGAATATTCATTCAATCGAGGGGTAACACTGGAAAACACTGTTATAATATTGATAACGCGAAGAAAATGGCCGGTTCACGGCTAGTTTTTCTCTCGCTCCAATAAAGTTTTATCTTTCCCTCGTGGTGGGAGTTGAAAAAGAAAGAGAGACAGGAGAAAAGGGTGGAAAATATAAAGAGCGGGGGGAAAAAAAAGAATGGTAAAACCGTATAATCGCGACATAATCGGATCAAAACCGAGCATTCCGAAAGCCGATTACCGACTAATAGCATAATGAATTTTCATGCCGAAAAGAATCGGTGTAAAGTAAATTACTGCTCCACCAACGACTCGAATTCGCGAAATACTTCGGATCCTTTCATCTTGCTGAAGTATCGATATTTCGTCTTTGACGAATGGTGTGGGCTCAATGGTATCAAATCTTCTGTTTATTTTGTGCAATTTAAAGGTTGAGATCGGTGAATTTGATCTCTTTAAAACACGTAATATAATGAGCGAAAAGTTTCTTTGGTATTTTTATCGTTCTACGTTGGAAGACGAGATTACGTGCTCGATTTTGTATCTAAATTTAATTAGCGATTATTGTAGGAAGTTTAAGATGATTTAAATGGATCTTTTTAATTGAAATACGAAATTGTGTGATTTTTTAAAGGTCGAATAACGTTGAAATGTCTATTGGTGAATATAGGATAAACTGTAGGAAATAGAATGTTCTATATTACGAAAAGCTGGTTTGGATGGTAATATTTCCTAGAAAATAACTCAACAGCGGTATTTTTAATTAGTCGCTTTCCAATCACCTTATTAAGGATAGTTGATTGACGAATAAATAATTAATCAAGAAATTTTCAAATTGCTTTATAATACTTTATATTGCTTTTTAATATTGATTTATAATATAAAAGCAAAATACAAAATATAACGAGGAAAATTTAAGTTTCGAGGAACAATAGCCTGCAAAAATGTTTCTAGTGTGAGACATTTTTATGTCATGAGACTTTGGTTTTTATTAAAAATACATTGTCACCATTCTTTACTATAATTATAGTTTATTCCTTTCCAACGAGCAATATTTAGAATAATGTCGATCAAGCGAAATTGAAATATGATTGCATAATTATAATGTATAATTTTTTCTATTCTTTTTTGTTTGATAATTTTTATCGTGGAAAATCAATTCGTAATTTACTTCTCCGTTAGATTTCTTTCTCCTCGTACGAACAGTCGTTCTTAACATTAAGTTCGCTGATTAATACGCTGTTATCGGAAATATTACTGTATTCCTTGTTGACTGACATTGTTTATCGAGCAATTTTCCGCGATTATTACATTTACTCGACTGAATTATAAACAGTGCTTGCTTTCATAGAGTAGTAATCAAGAACTTGAAAGGCTGAACGTTTAAACGAATCAGGAGAATTGCAAACTCGATGCAATATGCATATTGATGTAAATATTGATGGAATCATTTCTGTTGTGCAACGTGACACGGCTTTCAACGTAAGAGAACAAAATAGAAAAATGAGGGGTCGAGTAATTGGCGAATTATCGATGCTAATATCACGATAGCTACTTAGGCAGTCGCATAATTCGAAACACAATGAAATCAACGTAGTCATAGTTCATCCTATTATCCTTGCGATACCAATCTACAGTTGCTACATTAAGCATAATACACACCGTTGTATTTACTACAGCATTTATATAACAGTTAATTAAATATACGAAATACATTAAGTTTCATATTATTTTCTGACTACACAGACATTTAATATTTATTATAAAAATGAAACGCGGAATCTGATTAAAAAAAGCTTGGTTAAAAAATAACAGTACGTGGAAATAATTTTTTCACCCACTATGCGTCAATGCGGAACTCCTTCCATATCCTATGACCAGTTTTACGTAACAAATGTAATAAGATCTCGCGATATAGGTGGCCGAAGACGTAACGAGTTTCGTGTGTTTCAAGCAATTTCATTGTTGCACTTATGATCCCTATTGAACCCGGTCATGGGAGAGTGTTTTCGCCTTTCGAAAGCAGGGATCCATTGTTCGATTCGACAACGGGACAATGTCCCAAAGGCTGGAGGAGTCAGCTTGCTGGAATATATCCAGTCGTTGAGAGAGTTTCAGCCGAATCGAGCTGATTTCCGTAGAAAGTCGTGGAATTCGGCTCCCTCGGATTCGTTCGTGTTCCGTCCTTGAAAACGATATAATTGGAATCCAAAGAACGGTGAAAGTAGCCCAATCTCTTACTAACCGGCGGATGGGCGAGTTTCCAACAAGTGAACTAACAGCAATTCTCATTGGCGATTTTATTCGCCACTTATGGAACGCGGTGAAGTGATTAGCATTATCTGATTATTCCAGAAATAGGTTCTACCGATTAAGCAAGTGTCAGAATAACGTAGTTCTTTTTCTTGTTACATATTTTAGGTGAAAATGAACAGCTATCTGGTTGTAATTAAGAGGCGATGTAAAGGGCGAACGTAACGTTTCGTTTGTAATGTTGATTTTGTTTATTTAAATTGTTTAATTCAGATTTATCTAATCGGGCAAGTCAATTGATGCCTTTTACTTTTCAGACGAAAGTAACAGCTATAATCGATTAGAATGTTTCACCTCGAAAACTATTATTAAGTCTCCATCATTCACTGATCCATTGATAGCGTGTCGTTAACTATTAAAATAATATTAATGAACACTACACTGCCTTCTCATTCTACTTTCTCAACAATACGTTTTCCTACGAAGCGTTCGTTCCAAAAGAAGAGAAAAAAGAATGGAAGGAAAAAACGTAGAAGCTTGGAGAAATGTAGCACGAAACCCCATGAAGATGGCGAAATCGCTGCGACTTGACCAATTTTCGCAGCGCACGAAGCCCGTTCAGGTTTCTTTCTTCACGGGAAATCCCGCGAGCGATCGGATACCACTAACGTGTACCGTTAACCGAGAAATCGTATCGGGACGTTTGCACTGGCGCACCAGGAAGTCGGAACACAGAGACATTTCTTATTCATCGTGGTGCTCCTTTGACACGGTACTGGAAAGACTAAATTTCGTACTGTCATTCCTGTCTGACTAGGTCTTTTTCATGATCATCGGATACTTTTTGCTGACGACAGGTGTTGCGAAGATTGTAAAAATTGTTACATAGATGTTTCATAAATAATGATAATTACGGATGTTGGTTGGAGGTAGACGTGGCACGATCTCAAAATAGAAAATATCACACGGGACAATCTCAAAGTAGAAGATATCGTATGCCACGATCTCCAAGTAGAAGATATCACAGTAATAGTAAAGGATGCTTTTTGTCAGAAAGAACATTTACTAAATAAAATTAATGTATTTTAGGCTCTACAATTGTATATGTTGCTATCGATGTTGGTTCGTACATACAACACACTGAAGGATACTTAGCGTATTATTTTTATAAATCGCTGAATATCGTGATTCGAATGTCAAAGTCACGTGTTTCATTCATAGGCTATCCGTCTATGTAGGACAACCAGATATGCAATTTCGAGGACATTATCCGATGCCTTAATTTCGAGAAACCGGTTCGTAATTCCACACGTTGACTCTGCATATTCGAAACTTAGCATTCACTCGAGCTCCACATAAACGTATCCGTGTCCACTATAGAAAGAAATTTCAGGGTTCCTTATCTTTGATTAAAACTCGAACGAACTGTCGTGGTAACATCTGCTTGCAATTACGTACAGCTCGAGTCGTAATTTAACGAGCACAAAGAATCTACGTTTTGATCTTGTAAAGTATTGAAATATCTCTTCCTTCGGAATTTCTAAAGTGTATCGCGTGTTTCGATCGTTTGCTCAAGGCTTCCGAAGGTGGAGAAACATATTTCGCGGTGAAGAAACTTGGATAATTCTTTAGAAAACTGGTGTTACTTGATTCTTTTTGTACAATGAATATGACGGTGCGTTGGCTGTAATTGGTTATGACGAAGATCATCGTAAAGCAATTAAAACAACGTTAAAATTTATTTGTATCCAAGACAAAGAGACTGAGAAAACATCATACAGCGTACAGATTAATCTTGTTGGTTATATATTAACATGGAATAGCGATTGAAGCGTTTCGTAAATAAACAGCGACAATTACTTCAAAGTTGCAGGATTCTCGATTAAATACTGAAACGATCTCGTAGCCAGTAAATCGTTGTTCCTTCTAATATGGTTCAGGTTAATTAGAAATCGATCTACTCGCTTTTCAATCTTTGTGTTTTTCGTTTTTTTTTTTTTTTGTATTTCAAAGTTTTATTGTAAGTGGAATTTACCTTCACTTGTCGTTTACTTCGTTTTGGATTAATTTCGGTCTGGTTAATTTGAACCACTATGACCAACGAATTATAACTTTCTAACTTGCGTTCTAAGCTTCGTACAAAATTGAAAAAGAAATAGGTCGAATTCTCCTTTCTGTGAATTACAACTTTCTAAGATACGATCTTTGAATGGTCTTCTTCAATTAGAGCTGAAAAGTGGTGGATGGATCTCTCCGTTTTATATCTTTTCTTATATATCTTTTATATCTTTTCTTCCGACTGTTAGTGACATATTTGAAACGTGATATTAGAACATAAGGCAATTGTAACTGATCGTTTGATTAAACTTTAGAAACGACATTATTAAGAAGTAAAACATTATTATTTGTGTTACAGGAACAGACTCGATCGGTCTTCCTAGCGTTAATCTCACTCTTTAATAACTAATAATACCACAATTAATTTTTTTAAATTGGAAGTAAAATGAAAACGATATTTTCTTCAGACTACACATTTGTTAATAGAAAGCACAAAAATTCAGTAAAATTTAACCAATGAAATAATATACCACAGAAATAAAAGTACGCTTTGGAACATAGTCTTCAATTAATAGTTAATATTAATAGTTAATATACATAATTATTATCATTTTTAAAAAATGTAAAAAAATTGTTAACCATACCCAACACGGTTTTATCAAATAATCGAAAAAAGATCGATGTTCTATTTGTAAAATCCAATTGCTCGAACTGTTCTTACTGAATCAATGTCTGTCAATAAAACATCCGTTTGCTATATACTTTTATTGAAAAGTTCGGATTAGAAAAGAGAAAGCACGCGTTCAAGAAGCCTGTTTGTTAGCTTGGACGTCTCGTTTGCCTGTCTCGTTCGACACCCGCGGTGCGATTGCTCGAATTATCGTCCTTCTCGTTTGAATATGCTTTATGCAGAGCTTCTTACTCGCGACAGGAATGAGAGTCATTTAGCTGCTGCTGCACGTGCACCGTTGCCTCGGTATCCGACGACAACGTGACGCGTGTATATTGTGCATGCGAATAAATTAACATCATTGTCCTGATTCGTCGCGAAAGCAATGCCATCGCAGCTCCGTGGCTCCTCTGCGTTTCTTCCTACCGATCAGAGTACCGATTTTGTGGATGAAAATCTGAAAAGGACTTAACTATCTTGTGTATCAGGTTGATCGAAGAGTTTTCTTGTCGAATTTTGTAACAGTGGTTTATGAAATTGGTCTAATACTCGTAGAAATCGATGGTGAATGTATCGTTTCTGTTACAGGGAACATTTTCTTCTTTTTTTTTTTATTTCAGGAACTTCAATGAAAGTTTACATATACATGTATGAGCTTAAGCTTTGCTATAGCCTGTATCATAGTGATTATCTAACAAGTGCAGTGCGTTTTTCTAAATTACATTCCTTTAGAGAAGCAAAAAAGTATATACAAACTACGATGTTAGGTTTGACAATTGACATTTTCGTATTTGTAGGAAAGTTGAAATTTTATCTTCTGTGAACTTTTATTAATTCAGTAGAATTAGCTGTACTCTTTGAGTATCGTACAGTTTATACGGCCAGATAATATGATTCATATCTTCGCTTTCATAGTAACATTTGCATTTTCCATCGCTTGCTGCATTTACGCGAGCAGGACAGGCTGCCAAATTATAATGTTCCGATCTTACTCGGTTTATTGCGAGAATGAAATCTCTGGGAAAATCGCAGTTCGATAAATCGAAAATCCCATTCACCGACACGTACGAAAAACACACACGAGAAAGAAACGGGGGCTAAATTGTGTACGCGGAATATGATTAAAGAACCTTGGTACTCATACGGGACATTTACATAATATCTGAGAAACGATCTTTCATTAACATACTATTCCATAGTGTACGTTCGATGTTGCATTTTGTACGAGTCAAAGATAAAACTTGCGGTGGAGACATTTTTCATGGTCAGATCTAATCTGTTTGAGGTAAATTGATAGTTTGTTTAGATTTGAAAAAATTTTTTGACACAATATTCTCCTTGTACCGAATTATTATATTACTATACATGTGAAAATTCTGTACGTCCGATAAAAGAAATTCGTGTTAATAATTTTCTCCCTCGATGACAACATACGCAGTGAATCGTCATATCAAAGCACGCGAATGATTACCATTTGATCCAGATATTATTGATACATAACGCATACCTGATTCCTTAGGTTCCTGGATCCTACCGACCGTTTCTTCCACCGAGAAAGTGAAAGGATGTCGAGATCCGATGTGTCTCCACGTGAAAGCAACACGCTGAAGCGACATGGTGGAGTAAAATTCCAAAGTTCCATAGAAAAGACGTGTATTCAATGAACAACCTTATTTTTTTTCCTTTGTAATAATTTTGTTTCATTTTTTTTTCAATTATAGTCGTCTTCTTCCCTCTGTTTCTTTTTAGGTGATTTTTTATAAAAGGTTTCATGAGATTTTTAATCGCGTTTTTGTTAGGTTATGAATCGAATAATGGAAAATTCTACCACTTGAAAGAAAATCGCGTTTAAAACACATCCGTAGATGGTATGCTGGATAAAATGTTTGGCGAAATATAAAGTTAATTAAATCTGTGTCTGCGTCTGTATCGACGCCAAATGAACGGTACCAAATTAATTAAAATGAAAATCGTGAAGTTTGCTCTAAAAATTGTCGGTGAAGGTTGAAATTCGTTCATCGTTCCCGATATTTTAACATTCTCGTTCTACATTCGAGAAACGTACCTTTAAATGTACAATAATCAGCCATTATTAAATACCGTACAATTTATCTCAAGTATTTGTAACAAATAACATTCGTGAATTAAATATAAAGTATTTAACTCGTAACTAAGAAACAATATCGAGAGATATCTAATTGATTTAATCTAAATTCTAAAAGAAACGTAACTAAATTAATCTAAATTCGATTATAAAGAATTCCGAATATAACGTATGAAAACTCGATTTAAATATATCGATTAACAATTCTGAAGAAAAATTGTACGATATAAGCTAAATCTTGAAAATCATTCACGAATTATAGTAGAAATGTATCTTGAATAGTGTGAATAGACACAATTATTCAATGCCAATTTATCAATCAATCACCGGAAAGGAAAATTGCTGGATTAGCAACGAATGATCACTTAGACTTAGAGGATTACTTATAAATCATCATATCCATAAAGTATCCAATTAGAATTTTCTAGTCAATTGTCACGAAGGAAAGTTATAGGCGAATAATAACTTTCAGAATCACTTGTGATAATAATGTAATTTCGAATAATAATATGATTACAAAGTATTCAGTCATCATAGAATTAATGAAAACAGGATAAAGGAAAATTGCCGTACAAATGGCGAATAATTATTTCGTAGATTATCCACAAGTCATAGTGTAATACTAGTTATTTTATTATCAGTTTATTATTTCACTCTGATCATGTATGAGCTATAATGTAAAATGTTAACACAGAAACTATCCACTTTTAAATGCGTGTTTAAATATGCTACACGTAATTTATTACAACTAAAACCATATGACGTGTAAACACAAATACATATACGTATTTCATATATATCCATGGTATAACAATATTTCTATCTCAATAAAACTGAATATTAATATCGTCAAAAATACCCTTCGTGTTTGTAATAATTAATAACAATAGTAATTTTAATAATTGTAGAATCAAAAATCCTTGTACTAAACGTGTTCCCATTGATTTCACAGTTCTGGTGTTAAATAAAATAAAATTTGTGCGAGTTTTTTCACAAGTCTATCCATTAGACGTTCTAACACTTGTGTTCACCAAAGTGTCTCGCAAAATACTAGTCTGTACGAATTACGAAGCAGTCGTTCGCTCAAGTCGCGAATAACAACGAACGTATTTATCATTTTTCTGGCGAAACCATGCGCCGAAACACGTTCGATTGGATGACGTCGAAATTATCAACGACAGGGGAGGGGAAGAGAATCAATCTGGCCTGGAGAACGCGGGCGCGGGCAGGCTGAATCTCGAATTTCGCGTCAACTATTTCGCAAATATTGATGGTTAATAACGTCGGTGGATACCGTTTAATGGAACGCTCAAAGTTGATCGAGAATTCGTTTCCCACCTGTTCACTTGTATCTTTCTCCCTTTCACCTCTCGTTTAGCGCTCATTACTCCCGTACGTTCGTATTATTACACACCGATGTCAGTATAATCTGATTATCCGCGCGCCGATGATCGGTCGCGGATTTTACTCGTTAAGAATGCGCGGCCCGCGTTCCTCCGGTTTTCGTTCTACCCGGTTTCGTTGTATTTCCCATAGCGGCGGAACACGAGCCCTGCATATTTCCGTTGAAATTTCTATGGCTAATACGAAGCCGATAATTTTATTCGTTTAGAGAAAACACGTGGGAATGAACATGTGTTGCCCATCGATATTCCGGATTAGGAAAATATTATTGTAGCGGAGGTTTGCAAACATTCTAGCTTTGTCTTCTGCAGGCGATTATTAGATCGGTCTGTATGAAATTCGTTCGAAGGATAGAATTTTCATCAGTCGTAGTTTCTTCAAAGTATCATATATTTCATCGATATAATAATTCTATACTCGGTTCTCTATTTTCATGTATTGTATACTTAATTCGTTGTACGTGTATACGTTGCATCGTCGATTTAATTAAAAGTAAGTCGCTTTTGTGAATTTTTCATTCCGTAGTGAGAACAGTTTTTACGTATGAAACAGTCTAGTTAACATTATTAAATCTTGTGTTTGCTGAAGCAAAACGATCAGACTGCAATTTATTCGTTATTGTAAGGGTTATAACGCATTAAATGATTGACATTGTTATAAGTATTTTGTGCGTCTTTTATAATATTATTTGTGTAACGATTGGACGATTTACATCGAATTTTACAGTTGTAGAATTAAAGTAAAATATACGGATACTTTTGTTATATTAGTTTTACTTAATTTTCTTATATTTTAAATTTATTTCTTTTTTGAGAGAAAACATTGTCCATCTAAATGCATATACGTGGGATAGTGTGACATCAGGGAAGGACGTGGCGTGAGGGGTAATTGTTTATTAGCGTTGTCAAGATATGTTGACATTGTCAAAGAGTGTTGTGGGCGTTACCAAGGTATATTTAGGAAAAAAGTGAGCATGGAAAACATTGTAACGAGAGTTGAAAAAGTCAGAGTTGAATTTATCGTTGTCGTGAAACAGGGTATTATATTCGATTTCGTGTGGGTGCAAACGATATTGTATAAATTATACTGTTACCTACAAACTAATAATATAACATTTCTACATATATATTTTGTTTACTCAAGAGAGATTATAATATCGTATTCGTAATCCTAATAAATGACCCACGTTTAAGTAAAGTAATAATAAATGTGATTTGTATGCAGTTAGAATAGAAGCTTGGTTATTTTATTAAAAAGTAAATCTCATACTTTCACATATTCATCAATATACCTGGATATATACAAATTATTCGCATCAACGTTAACGGACGAATAAAACTCACCACTCCCCAATCGTTAAGCTGCTAAAGGTTCGCATTATACTCTTAACATACATGCACATATAATATCAAAACCACAAGGAAACATATCGTGGTGTGGGTACGGTAAAACACGATTTTGCGATTATTATACACGGTATTCTCTTATGGTGTACGCAATTTCTCTGAAATTGGTGACCGCGATGTTATCCGTTCTTCTCGTAAAAGCTAAGTGGGATAACAGAATTGATAAAACTGAGGTTATACTGCTATCAATATTTGTAAATCCTGAACGCAAACAGGAGTACGAAACTTACGATTATTTGTCGTATTTCAGTAGGAGTATCGTTTTTTAGATTTTCCAAGCGTATATATTGTCGAAAATTAACGAGATTGTGAAAAACGTGCCGTTTATAAAACTGTACAATTTTCGTTAGAAATTATTAATTATAAAATTTATAAGTATACTCTGCTATCTTTAATATTGATCATTTTTAACAGAAACGAATTCTTCACAATCCGGATAGCAGTTTAGACGTCGGAAGGTGAAGTTACACTATTTAAAAAGCATAGCTGACAGTAACGTGTTGCGATGGATATCTTCTGAATGTTCATAGAAATAAAATTGGTTATGTTCTTACGAATGGCCATAAACGAGACCATTCATTATATTCACGGAGCTTGATCGTTTAACAATTATAATATTATTGGAAGATAGTACAAAGATTAATTCAGTATTATAAATTCTACATGTTGAATACCATTCTATCCATACTATATGCAATCCAATTAGAATTGTTGCACAATCGGATATGAAAGTTGACGAATGTAAGACGGATCGACCAGAGAAACGATGGTTAATGGGACATAAAGCAGTTTCGATGGTAACGAGTGTAGAATGGAGCTGCGGGGGTTGAAATTGTGGAAACTTGGAGCGCGAAACCGATTATGATAGCCATACGATCCGCTTTTAGCGGGATTCATGTAAATTTCAGCAAGATTTCCAGCCGAATATATCGCGTGGGGCGTATGACGCATCGCCGTTGCGAGAAAATCCTCTCGTCGCTGACGGATAATTCGCTGATGGCTAATGGCCGTCGAACCCAAACTGGTGTACGTGCAACGCGGATTTAATTCACTATACCTGAATATTGGTGCGCTCGAAGAGAAAGCACGTCGAGTCGCTTCTAAAAACCCTTTCCATCGAAAGAACAGTCCAACTTGGCGAATAGACGATAGTTCGTTCCTAAACAATGATAAAGACTATGAGTATTGTGAGATACGATCGCTCGAACTCTGATATCTTAAAATTCCATCTTGTACTTTGCATAGAATAATCAAACTCGTTGTATACTAACGAGACATCATTATCTTTAATATAATGAAGGAAGAATTAGAAAATATCGTGTTCGGTTGGAAAAAATATTGAAAACTAGGGAATAACTCTACGATAGGGTTGTATGAATCGGTAAGGATGTATTATACAAGATCTACTAAGATATAGAAGATCATTTCCAGGAATAAAGTAATATATACGTGATAGTGAATTATGATAATTGCAATTGAGGATGTTAATATCAATATTGATGAGTAAAGGCTAGGAAAGTATAGCTGTCAAACTGTGAATAGTATATTTCACTGTTTATTATGCAACCTATTAACGAGTTAAATAGTTTGTTTTCAAATGTAGGTGCCTCAAATATCGTTCATAATCGAATTTATTTAATTACAGAGAAAATTATTTACAATTAGTTTGATTTAAAAATCCCATTTTACTCTATGTAGAATTGGGAATAGGAATATTTGTACTAAACAAGTAATTTGTAATTTCTTGTATATTTTCAAATTGGTGTTAAACTTTACAAACGTAATCATGATAAGCGAGTCTCAGTGACAGCTTTTATGAAAATTCAAAGTGTTTCGTACAAGACACACGATATACTCGTAAAAAGTTTCCACAAATGTTCGGATATTTTGCTGAGTCTGCGTCTTAATGTTCAGCAGTTGCACGTACATCAACTCTGGTAATATTTCTAAACCAATACGAATTAAATATATTCAAAGTTCTATTTCTTTCAAAAATAAAGTCTTCGTAGTACACAAATCTCACGAATGAGAATATTTCACGCGTCACATGACGTGATCGGTTGTTCCTTTTTATTTAACCACGGAAACTTTCGAAGGATACAAACATTAACACTTTTTCCATGAGTCTGCTGATATTTGACGGATATAGTGGTCGAGCATAGAGCTTGCTGTGGCTGCTCGAAGAGGAGGAAACTTCGTTTTGCGATTCCTTCTGACGCGAGACGGAAATCGGTTTATGACGCATCTTAGGATTAACGAAATCCTCTTGAGCTGCCGCTTCACAGGCAGTGGCGTGGTTTGATGAAAATTTTACTGGCTCGTCGCCTGTTCGACCTGTTTGTTTTACTAATTCTCACACGTATACTTTGTACATCAATTCCTAACCTTCATAGATTTTAACTAATTTTAACGATAAATTACGATAGGTCGTTCGAAGCTATTGGACTGAAAATACGGTTAAAATAATAATTTACGTTACAATATCGTTAAAACTATTTATCGATTATCTTAATTTACATTTGATCAATGCCACGCTGATCTTTTCATCGAGACACGACTCTGCCCGAAAATTCCAGCTTCTGCAACCAACAATTTTCCATAACCGTCGTCAAAAGCGGATACAGTGGAAGTTAGGAATCGTTAGAAAAATGTTAAACGTAAATGTTTTAAAAACAAGGTCTGTGACTAGGAGAATGACAGCCGACCTGTGTGACGTCGATCAATAAAATCAGCTGCGCACAAATAGAAACGTACCTACTCCGTGGACGATAACTAAAACGACAGGACGTGAAACGAGAGGCCGCGAGGAGTGGGTGGCCGTCGGTGAATGGGTGCCCTCTCGGTGTCGGGACGCATTGCCAAAAGCAGTCTCTGTTATGGCGATCGTAAACTCTAAATTACAGGTGCACACCGTGAAAGCTTGCCTGTTTTGCATCCTACCGGCCGTTATTCCCTCGCTCTCTCGTTTTATCTCGTCCCTCTGCCTCTTTCTCTCCTCCCGTCTGCGTCCTCTGTTCTTCTTCATACCGCGTTATAATGCTTGTACGGTTGAAAAAAATGGGTGGCGAAACTTTCGGTCGTCTCGAATTAAAGCGATGCATAATTAATGACTGGGTAGTACGCGTGTGACGAAGAAAGCGATTTTCCAAGAGAACGATCTCGCGTTTCTTCGTTGCGAAATTTCACGCCATAACGTTGCTGTAGTAAAATTTTTGCCGATCGTTTTGATCTCGCTTCTTTCCATTTATTTCGCCGCGTATTCTTGCTTCGTCCAATCTGCCGGCATTATTTTTCTGCTTTTAGAGTTGTTGCCACGATCGCTACGAATCGATAGGCTACGTATAGTCAGCTGTCTTTAGACCGGGAGTTTATCGATTTTCTATTACACTGTTTTACGAGATGCTCGTCTTATAAATTCACAAGGTTTCGTTGATATTGTTACAAGATTCATAGGGTTCGAACGATACTGGTAGCGAAATGAGGTGGAAATTTGTTGATTCGATGTTTAGGAAATGAAGTGCAAGATGAAGGTGTATTATGCATTGATCACTGGTAAGTTGAATTTATTAATTTTTAACAGTCGATCGCATGGATTCTCGATTTTTTAAATTGCTGCCCGGTTATTTTTAATTTTCCCCTTGTCAAGATTTCCAATTAAGCTTGTGCATTGAATTATTAAGATGCAAATTTGAAATTTTTCGTGATATTAACGAAGAAATGCCACTGCTCCATTTTTTTTTTTTTTTTTTTTTAAGAGAGAATATAAAAATAAGGGATATATAGAAATATATTCCCATATATTTATGATTTTTACTTTGTCATTAATATTTCCG
This sequence comes from Bombus vosnesenskii, assembly GCF_011952255.1. NCBI lineage: Eukaryota > Metazoa > Arthropoda > Insecta > Hymenoptera > Apidae > Bombus > Bombus vosnesenskii. The sequence goes on from NW_022882923.1 coordinate 4,282,946, forward strand.
GAATGTCGTTGCACACTTGTCCGCCATTCGAAAGCGTTAGAATAATTCGCCGTTTTGTCCCTCATCCCCTACCCTTCAAACAACAAATACGCCACGTCGATAAAATGTCGACATTTTGTGTTTTACACGGAGGTAAAATGCACAAGTAATCGTGCAGCTGCACTTTCATATCGAATAATAAACGTCAGCCAGTGGAACCATTGGCCACGTAATACGACGTAACTAACCTTTGGCCGAGTAAAAAATTACAAACCTTAAAAGACGAAACACGTCTGCAAATACGTCGTTTACTCTTGTTTCTCTTCCAGACAGTTTACCGCGAGACGAGAAATAATTGAAATTTATTCAGCGAATTTTAAGCTGATACAGAGAAGCCAAATTCGTACGTCAACTGTAATTTCTCCATTCGAATTACAATTCTTCGAATCGCTCGAACGAATAGCTACGAACGCCGTAAATGCGAGTTATTTAATCAAGGTTGTTTTTAGCAAAATTAAGTTGCTGTTGGCATACTTCGATTATTATCCTTTAACATAATGAATATCCATAATCTCTTCGTCTCTCTTTCGAATGTCTATAATACGATATTTTATATGAAAATTTTGCCTTTACAAGGAAAGGGGGTTTGATCGTTCATTATAAATATTCAATAATTATGTATGCAGATTAAAATTTATGGCGTTCACTTCGATATTCGTTCATTAATTTATCAAGTGTTTTTCATTATATATGAATGGCATAGAAGCTGTAGCGATTAACTTGGTAAATTGAAACATACAGAAAAGTGACCATGTTATAAAGAATCATTTTTTATCATTCTCTTTGATATGAAAACTTATGCGAACGTTAATAAAGCAACGATAAAATAATCGAAATGCTCCAATAAATTACAGAAGATTTTCCAAAACACCAACACAAATTTCTTCACGCTTCGAATTTTAAAATACATCATATTATGTAAAAGATAAAATTTCCTATTTAAAAAATAGTATAAAATAATAAAATTCAGGTGATCGTACGTACAAAACGTCTGTAGAACATCAACAGACTTCTTTCTACATTCATCAAATTCTGCAATATTTTATGCATAATACTCGAAATTGTTCAACCTTGAGATTAGGCTGACGAGTCAGTTCCTTTGTGAAGATCATACAGGACTATCGGAAGTTCTTTACCTCGAGTTTAACGGTTTAACATCAAACAAATGCTTTACAGAAGAGGATCGAGAATCAATGAGCTGGACAATGACGGAAAGTAAAGCTCGCCGCAAAGGGACGCGAGTTCGTGGTCTCGTTATTACGTTTCGTGGTCGTCCGTGTCGGTTTGCTACGGATACTGTTGACGAAACATCGATGTACCGAGTCTGGACACAATGCACCGGCCGTTACGCGCAAATAATTGCTTTTGTCAACGAGTCTGGTCTTTTAAACGTTAACAAAATATGCTTTCTAATTATTTATCGCTGTTTGACATTTTCGATTTTGCGAAAATTGAAAGTCTTCCCATCTATCGTCATTCGATGGCCCTCGATGGAATTTTGTTTCATTTCCATTTTAACTTTGTTTTACACGGTTTTCTGTTCTTGACGTTACAACCACTGACAAGTAAAATATAAGAAAGGGAAATAAAACAAAAAATAAAGAACTATCTAGACACGAATTTCATTTTCACTTTATCTTTGTTTTACACGGCTTTTTATTTTTGACAAGTACAACCACTGACAAGTAAAATATAAAAAAAGAAAAAAAAATAAAGAACTATTTACACACGTATATAATACCACTACTTTGAGCAATGCTTTTATAAATATCGAGGGTAATTGTGTTTTAAAATTGAACTTGAAGTGGAAGTTTCTTTTGAAACCTTAACAGGCTCTTAACATTTATAGCGAGTGTGTACGTTAAATGTACCTACGTTAAAATGTATCACATCGTCGTCCAGCGAACTGACACAGCAATTGAACAGCTTTCAAAGGCTCCGAAGAAAGCCATTCGACAATTAAAAAATCCTCGCGAATCGTTGCTAAACAACAAGGCATTACGTGCGCGCGTTCGGACGAAACGCGTTCGCATCGCGAAAGCGGAAGCTCTCGTGCAAAATGCGCTTCCGAGCAACCGTCTATCCCTCTTTTTCTCTCTCTCAAGTGATTAAGCGCGTGGAAGACCGATGCACATCGAAACAAGCGAAAAGCGAGCAACGAGACAACAAAAAAATGGAGAGAGAGAGAGAGAGAGAGAAAAGGGAGACCTAAAAAAAAGGAGGGTAGAGGGTGGAAAGGAAGAAAAACAGAAAGCGAAAAAAGAAAAGGATGGGGCGGAGAAAAAAAAGCAAAACCACGGTACGGTTGCACAAACCGCTCGCTAATAAAAGTTTCAATCGTATTTCGCTCGCGAAACGCGATAATTTCCATACAGAGCTCTCTCGTTACCCTCCAGTGACGAAGACCGGATACTTGTTACACGCAAACGACGATTAAAAGAAAAAAGGAAAAGAAAGAAAAAAAGAAGCGACGCGAAGGAAGAAGGATAAAGGTGGAGAAAAAGAAGAAGCCAGTATATGGACCAGCTTGAAAGCTTTGTCGCAATAGAAGCCAGTCGTAACGGAACTTTTAATTATATTTATCTGTCGGAGATGACGCGACTCTACAGCGTGCTTTTGTCCTACAAAAACCGCGTTTTCCTCTCCTCCGCACCATCGTGTCTCTCGAGTACTCGATTCTCAATTACACGAATACATACGTGCCATTTATTTTCTCTCAGACGTAGTATCAAAAAAAGATTGAGCGAGGGTGCACATCGGAGGCGAACCTACATACGTATATTCCTCTCGCGTCGATGAAATTGTTTCAGTTACTTGTTCGAGTGATGTTTGAATGGAGTTTTGTTATTAGATTTTGATGGTATGCGTGGGGATGGGTTATTAAAAGAGCTGTGAAAACCGTAAGTCACAGGTTACAGTGGAAGATTCTTGAATACAACCCGTAGTGAATTGGCATCATTAAGAACTTTTAACATCTGTGGGTTTAAGAAGACACAGTTTTAAATATATTTAATTATAATTCTCGAACTGATGCATAAAATCCTTGCATAACGTTAACAAGTTTGCCAGCGAAAGAAATTCAATTTTGCAGGTAAATTATACTAATTGTACGGTTCTTATTTTATTCCACGAGAAATTATAAAATTGTAAGGAAACTTGTAACCTACAGCTCATAACTTGTCAAGTTACTGATATTAATAGTTGACAAAATATTGCGCAAGAAGGCACTGGCTTTGTCTCGCGGATATTTCTGATACAAATTTGAAAAAACAACAGAAGTTTCGTTTTATCAAAATTGTCTCCGATATCAGCGTTGAATTTTTCACTATCGATACCAGAAGATATTTCTGAGCTTCAAACGATTAAAGTACGCGTTCGAGAATCAAAAATCTCGACTTACCAACAATTTAATACTCGTAGCTATTAACAATTAAAAGGATATTATCTGTTTAAACGCGTCTGTACAAAATTCACCTTAAGACCATCTTCCGAAAAACTCTCTAGCAGAGACAAAAAGTGGAAAACTTTTTCCGCTCGTTGGCCACCTCCGCTCCGTAACTCCTATTCGTTTGGTTATTTCCTTGAGTTTCGTGGTAGACGTAGCGCGCGGCCCCGGACATTATTCAAATAGGAACAGACGCAATTTTTGCGCTGCTCGTGCCCAGACGATACTCATTTTTAATAACCGGTGCACTCGGACCCCTGTCACCCACTCTCCGCCGTTCTCACATGCAGCCGCGTGTACGTCCGTTTGCTCGTTTCGCGTGCATACGAACGACCGTTTACACAGAAACGGAGTCGCTCGCCCCGATCCCATGAAACTTAAATTTCCTTCGAAACGGCCACGGAGTTACGTTCTCTGCTGCGAGTGACGCTTCTGAAATTCCTAAGGCAGATATATCTCTCTTATTCCTCGTTCTCTTTCACATTCTCACACTACCCTTTCGCTCTTCGCACCGTCTGTCCTCGTTTATCTTCCACGTACACCCTTTCTCTAACTTTCGCGTGTTGGTTGCTCGGTTCACGGTGAAACTGCCGGAATTACTGGCATAAACCTGCGCGTATATATCGGATAACGTAAAACTCGCGCCACGGAACAGATGTTCGTACGACGAAGGAAGAACGAGAGAAAGAGAGGAAAGAGAGAGAGAGAAGAGCAGGACGAAGGTGAGTGTTAAGGTGCTAACAATATGCAGATAGTTTTAAGTCGGGTTTATGACGTGGGTGTGAGTTCTATGATATTTTTCACGTTTTACATCTTCGATACTTATTTTGATCAAAGTCTCGTTCTTTTCGAGAACGTCGAATTTTTGGAAGATCAACGGAGAAATCAGAGTTTCCTCCTGTACCTAGCATTTCACGTACAAATTCGCGAGGTCCTGAATCCTATGGGAGAAATTACTGCCGTTTACTTTGGATTCTCTTTAACTCGACTCACGTGTACGTCGTTTCGATATTTATTCGTGCGCGTTGCCAATGTTTTAGAAACTAAGTAATTCTGCATTGGCCGGTACTCAACTAACTGTCTACGCTTGTCCTGCCTTTCTTCTGATTTCATGGCCGAACCATACTCGAGGAACGTGACTTTAGTTCATTATTGCGTGCTTGTGTTAATGGAAATTGCATAGCGGCTGCCAAAACCAAACATACCAACTTTGTGCGCCAGTCAACGCGTTAATCGCGATACAGTATCAAACCATCTTCGTAATAATTTGCATAATCGCGCGTTACGCTAACCGACTTTGTTCTAGTCACGTAACTTTTACTAACAATACACACCAACTCCCCTTGGTTCCTGGCTGTTTTAAAAGTCACGAAGACCGAGTTACTCGCAACGTAACATCGATGCTTGTGCAACAAACGTAAAATAGAAAGAGGTGGATAAACGCGAAGGACAAAGAGGGCGAAGGAAGGAGGCGAGAAGGTTGGCGTTATGAATTTGGCGTTTAAAACTTCGCTACGGCCGCGCCACCCTCTGCCATCCTCCAACCCCTCCGTGTTGCACCCTCTACACACGCGATCCGCGAGCAGTGCCGCGAAATGGCGGCTGTTCATTCTCGACTGCGGCATAGATAGCTCTCCTCTTTGCATGCGTATCAGTGTACGTGTGTTTTCGCCGTACGTGCGCGCTGGTCAAACGGAGAAACACGAAGGATCGGATGGATGGGCGAGAAGGGGACAGAAAGAGAAAGAGGATGGAGGTGTGCGTTATTGAAATTTCGAAATCGATAGCCGATGACGCCTCCGGTACAATCGATGCAGCCTCCTGCTACGTGTAAGGGATTTCTCCGGGTTGTTCCGAGGATTTTTTCCATTCGACTGAAGGGCTCCTGGCTATTGGAAAGGCTTTGGAGAATTTTAGGGTGCAGCAGTTCGCGGATGAAACAGGGTTGCGTACGGACGTCGAGACTGGCTTAGGTCGAGGAATCTGCGCGTACATCGTCGTTCCTAAACATTAGGACACTTACTGGTTACATGGGGCAAGCGTAGGAAATTTTTATTCATTTAGAGTTTTATGTTATTAGATACACATGTTGCGAATGGAATAATAGGTTTGGAATAGGATGATTAGAATATGGAGAGAGAAGTAGCAGTTAACTCATTTACGAATCTCAGAGTACTATCTTTTTTTTTTTTTGTAATTTATGTGTTCTGTTTTACATATACTTTTTCATCGAAATCTTCGATCAGCAATTTCTGATCATTTTCCTACCTGTGGGGATTCACGAGGAATAAGAAAATTCTGCTATATAAATACATTTTATAATTATATATAAACATAGAAATTCTGTTGTATAAATACAAAGGTTTCAAACTTTCTACTAAAAACAAAAGCTCGTACAGAAAAGAAACAAATCTTTCCACGCCTCTCACACGTGTTTCACCGTTTCCCGACTTCATCGCAATTTCCCGCAACTCGCTATTTACTACTTCCATGCACGGTATACTAACTCAAAAACCTCAAAACGCACGAACCGTTCCGCGCTACCTCCAACTGAACTCTCGCTAGCATATCCAACCCTATTTCACAACCTCTAAAGAACGCTAGAAAAAATAAAAAGCAAAAAGAAAGAGCAAGAAGGAGAACCAAGAAAAATGAAAGAAAAGAAAAATAAAAGCAAAAGTTCGCCTTTTCACATCGATTAAACCCCTCCAAAATCTGATTCTCAAAAATTAATCGCGTTATTGAGTGGGTGTCAAGCGCATAAAGCTGCTATTTGAACTGCATCGCGTTACTTGTCGACGATTAGCTGCACGAGAGCGCGGGAATTTTCGTAGACCTGGCAGTGCGCGCCTTGTTCGTTTGCTCGAACAGAGGCTAAAGGGGAGAAGGGAAAAAAGAAATCCACGAAGAACAGCAGGCATCGTCGGCCTACGGTAATTGAAACCCAAACACCTTTGCCATCCAACTCTATTCTATTCTTTTTTTCTCTTCTTTTTCTATTTTACGCTTTCTTTTCCGTTGTACCTTTCATTCTGCACCACGATCGAGAAACAGAGAAAAAGAGAGAGAGGGAGAGGGAGAGAGAAAGATCGACGCAGCTTTCCCCGATTTAACAACCCTCCGCGATTTGAAATCGATCGCACAGCGACAAGACCTCGTCTCTTCTCGCGTTCTCCTTTCGTTCGAGACGAGGTCACGAAGCTCTCGAAAAATAGTAGAAAAGCGTCATTACACGTCTAGCGCGCAGGGACGACGATTCTTTCGTTTGCTAGGACTGGAAAATCGCTCGAAACAACGACGAAGGAGGAGTGAGCGAATCGGTAGTGCCAACAGCGACGCGTTCCCATAGAAATAAACGCTGTACCGTTGTTAATGACCTGCTATTATTGTCTTGGTTTTCGCGCTGTGCACTCGTGCCTGCAGTCCAATCAGCGCCGGGTTTATTGGCTTTTAATTGATTACAAATGACGGTTTGATTGGTCCTCTCTCTGTCTCTCCCGTCCTCACTTGGAATTCGCGTTTCCCACGTTCTCTCCTCCTCTGCCTCGAAACCCTTGTGTTCGATTCTCGCATCGCGTGAATTTCTCCAACGATCGTGTGCGCTCGCTTGCTTACTCGTTTCGTGTGTTCAACCCTCGTTTTCTTCGTTTCTCAGGGGCAGGGATTATCCTGGCTAATACTTTGTTGGTTGCACCGTGTACACCGGTGAAATTGGCGCGGTACATAGTGCGTGATCGGCAAACGTTCGGGTTCCTGGTTGTGGGTTTTCGTGCTACAGGAAAGGAGTGAAGAGATTGAGGACTTTGGGGTAGGTGATGGATGGTGTCGTGGAATTATCTGGTTGTTTTCAGACGAACGAGATTCGCGTATCGTATAATCAAGCGTTTAAATGTTCTTGTGATTCTTCGTGATTTCATATACTTGTACTAAATGAATCGTTCGTTGGTCATCGATTGATTGTATAAATTGAAAATGGAGAAAACTGACGTTACAAACGCTACTCTTTCTTTTTTTATTTACCTTGGAATTTACATTTATTTATTCCATTTGCTCGTAACAAGTAAACTTATGCAAGTAACCGTAATTTTCTTGAAAATCCAACACTAATTGCATTACGTAGGTAACGAAATTGAGAAACTTACAAAACCCGCAGTTGATCGATTTGACATCTACGATGTCCAGGTATCTTGTCATTTCTATATGTATTCTCAGATTTGTTTCCCACTGTACCAAGCTAATCAACGATAGCTAAGTGTCGTAACAACGTTAATGGAATTTCAAAATCTTCTATACGAGGAAAGTATCCTCGAGCATTCGAATACTCGAGCCTGTGTATTCATAAGAAATTTCTACAAGTGTTCCATACTTTCCTGAGCTACTGTATCTGTTCTCCATGTTTTCTCTGCCTATCCTCAAGCAAGCAATCGTTCGATTACCACACGTTATTTCGCGGGAGATAAAAGTAAACGCAAAGAGTTCAGTGGACAGCTGATATCCGATATTAAAAAGCTACCTTTCACTCGCGGCAATAATTTGAGTAAAAACCACGGAAACTCTTTTACAGTGGGAAAATCGCTCGAGTTGCACGCAGCGAGAAAGAGAGAAAGGGAGGGGTGGTTAGGGGTGCTTTTATGGGATTGCGTGTCGTTAGGATTCTACGTGTTATATCCGTCCGGTTTTGCCATCCGCTAATTACGATTTAACCCTTTGGCCGTTGTTGAGCGGCTGTCTCTCTCACAAAGCTAAAATTTACAATTCCGTTAATGCGACGCATTAAGCCGGAATCAATTATTCGAGTGATTTTATATTATATTTGATCGTGCCGGTTCTTTTCGCAAAGGGAATATATATCGAATAGATATTCCACTGACCAGCTTAAAAATACCCGCTTCATGTACGATATCCCATTTGAGATGCGATTATCGGGTTGCTTTTCAATGTTTTTCGAATGTACCGAATCTTGAGCTTTTTTTTATGCAAATCTTCCCAATGGAATTTTATTTTAATTCTTCTTTCTGTTCTGGTCAAATGAAAATTTAACGAGACGCGAAAATTTTAGAGAATACTTTTAACAGTGTTTTTTTTTTGTCGAGATCTCTTTTGTCGGGTTTTATTTAAATTTTATGATTCTCGGTGGAATGGAAGAGATATTTTGGAGAGTTTTTGCCGTTGTTGAGCTTCTTCCTTCGGCAGAATTTTTTTTTTATAATTTTTACTAAGATTAGTTGATACATTAACGAGTACTTTTTCACAGTTGACAACGAGATGAAAAGTACACGAAGTTAAATTATCGATGATATCTTTCCGAGGTATATTTTGTGCATCGCTAAGCGACTATTGACAATCCTTTTGTCTTATTATTGGGAAATTATAGCATAGGCATCGTTAGCTAAGCTATAAATCTTCTATCAAATACCAATAATAGAACTTTTAGTATAGTTTTGGTATTCCATAACAATTGATAAATTGTATCTGTTACGCCACGAGGCTTGCCACAGGCTGTGTTTTCTAACCGTCGCTCGCGGTCCTACAACGTCGCAGACGGATCGTCGCGGCTGCCCGGCAAACAAACATTGTAGTGGCAAGCGCATGGTTCATTAAGCAGGGCGACCTCCAGAAACGTCGACTCGTGGCCGTTATTTTACCTCGCGTAAAAGAATGTGGCGTGATCCGAACGTAGTGGGGGTCGCCTTCCAGAAAAGACGAAAATGACGAAAAGACGAGTCAAACGCGACACTTCGACATATCAGACCAATAGCAAACGAATTTATCTAGAGATCAAAGTCGATCCAAAATTCTGTAACATCTTCATCATATTATTTTAAAATATATTGTTCTATGTTAACCTGTTAATACAGTGTTACATTCATTAAACCACCTCTGTTATCCTAAACGAAACAGGGGAACGACTATTTTCGCGGCGTCGATTAACATGATCGTAGCGGGAACTTATAATTCTCGCTGACGCGTTCTCCTAGCGACCGCGTCTCTCCGCGAACGGTCGTAACAGTATCGTCATCTTGACGCGTGACTATAATCACTATACAACATTTATTGCGTATTGTAATCTACCTTAAGAAACGTCAATCATTTTATCATTTTATCATATCATCAAAAACGTTTTATCATTTATTGCACTCCATTCGTAATACACTAACCTAAGAAAATATTCTACAGTCTGTACATTCTACATTCTAATTTAGAGTAAAGTCACCAAACCAAAATTCATTGTACGATAGGATGTGACGATAGGAATTCGTGATAATTCAAGCAGAAAGGATCTCCGAAAGCACTTTGCTGAGATACTCCGATGCTGCAAAGATTAAGATGACGATTAAGGGCGCGTGATGGTCTTAACAGCAACCATCCACTGGGACAGAGCTGACGCAGAGCAATTTCATTCGTGACAATCCAGCTACTCGTATCAATTAACTTTTCGAAGCGAACTCCTCCTACGATTATCTCTTTGCTACATAATTCACCGGCTATTTACCGGCTCGTATCCTCGAATTACGAAGCTTGTGGCCAGACATCATTTTCTGCCTCGTTTTGCACGTGTTATGTCTCGAGGCAGTTTCAGAAGTTTTCTCGACGCCTGCTTGCTAACCGCACGTTCCATCTACCGAAATCGTAGCGTCTCAACGTTTGATGACTGAAACGTTCCACTGATTGGTTAATGCGAGTCTTTTACACCGCTTCTCTGTTATTTAAGAAGCGTGATTCCATTGTAACGTCCATGAATGGTGTTTCTGGAAGAACCTGAAATCTTCGGTTAACGCGAATTCGTTAGTTTCCAGCTGCTGTTGCTATTAATAGACGTGATTTTATATTGGATGATCGATAGTGGATTTAAATAGGAAGACTTTGAACATTATATTCTCTGTCTTCCTTTGCTTAGAATCTCTTGTTCTTTTATCGGCGAGATGAAATGATCTTTCCAAGATCTGGAAGCTTCAGAACGAGAAGCATTTAATCCTTATTAGAAATTGTGATAGTTTATTGAACTAGGCTTCCAAGCAACGCATAATATTAATCAGCGAATTATCGTGGAATATATACAATATTGAACAAGGCTATGTAAGGAGATCATTCGTATCTTCGATCTTTAATATCAGTCATAAGAGTGCAATGAAAAAATACTGATATATATTATGAAACACTAAGTATGTGCCATACAGATTAATACAGGTTGTCATTAAGTTCATAGAAGAATAATCAGAAACAATTTTCAACATACAAATCTTCTTCTTATCAATATTTAACAAATACGTAAAGTATTTACATATCTCTCGATATGAAGATTCTCTTCATTATGAATCTCCTCATTAAGTATCATCTCTTAAATCACTCTGAAAGACTACTCCAACGGAAAAGGAGATTACGCATTTGGAATAAACCAAGCCAAGAGTATGAATCGTAAAAGGCAAAAACTATTTCCTGTTATATCCAGCCAATGGTCCATACTTTCATCAAAATAATTATCCATCCTTGTTGGAATTACATATTTGCACTTTCTAAATACCAACGTCAACAGTTGTCTCCGTGTTCGCTGATCTTTTACGGAGAGACACTCGCGTGTAATTCGCAGGTATTTCTTTAGAATTCATAACCGTGACATATTAGGCTGGTCGTGGTTGACCTTCTCTATGGAAAGTTTAGCAACTCCACCTTTCTCACGATTCACCGTCGCAGAAGCAACTTACTATGCGATTACTATACATGAAACTCTGATTAGGCAAGAGGGTTATGTGTCTGCTCCAGGCTGGCATCAGTCAAATGCATACTAATTATACTAACGAACTTAACAGATAACAAATTACGTTCAAAGTGTAATTATCGTACATACTGGTAATCGTCTCCTTCGCTGATTGTTTTATTTTTATAAATGTACAGTAACAAATCGCTAGAAATCTTTGGATTGTGTCATTGTTGCTTTCTGAATGACAGCGACGATATATTGGATTATTTATTGAGTTAAGTTTAAAAAAATACAGGCTTTTATCGTCGAAGTTTGACGAAATTAAAGTAGACAGGTAACTTGGTAGAAAAAGATATAAAATTATCGTAAATTCATCGATCAGCGGGTTTCATTTTCATCTAGTATGCGAAAACAAATAATCATATTATTGCTGGAATGGCGATATCGTGTTTGAAAATTTCAATCAAATGATAGTGGATTTATCGAGGATTCTCTGGTAAAAACCTTTTGCTTCTTGTGTTTTCAATAATAGTATTTTTAATTGGATTTCTATGTTTATGGTAGTTTATTGTACGTATAAGTGTCTAGGAATTCAGTTAATTATCTCCCTTAGATTTTCGTTTTCAAGATCATTAGATATTCTATGTGTCTGAGATACAATCTTCAATTAAAATTTATAATCGTGGCTGTCAGGTTGGTTTCAATAATATCTTCGATTAAAATTTGCATTTTCTATAATAATAATTGATTCTGTAAATGATTTTACTGTTACGTGCGCCATTAACTTATAATATTGATGTAGAATTAAATTTCACGATGTTGGAAGTGTAATATTTTATGAGTTAGTTATTAATTGATAACGCAGTGTCAATAGAACGGCAATTATCAGTATAAATTTATGGAAGGTTTTGTGTATGTGGAACCATTTGTTCGTTGTTTTTGCAGCAATAGTGTTTTCGATTGGGATTCTATTTTATAAATGACCGATAATCAAATCGTCTTTGTCATGTGGATTATTGAGTGACGATGACAATATAATGTTGCATTTAGTGGAAGTACGTTATGAATAAATTATTGATTGATCATGCAATATAAGCTTAATGGAAATTGTCACCATGTATTTCCTACATTCAATATTACTTATTTCCCTGGAATCGAATCATTTTCGATGGATTTGACAAAATGGTTTCATTCCTGTAATATCGGAAAACATTCACAAACAAATTTAGTGTAATCATACATTTAAAAAATCTTCTTACGAAGATTACATTCTTTTTACAAAGGAATTGAAGGATATCTGAATATTTTTTCCGTTTCTCTTCTTTTGTCTTGTAAAAAGAATTTTTTAATTGTATTTCAAAATTTTATTTCGTACAGCTTCTATTTTTCGTATAACGCAACACACGTAGTGTAATAAGAACAAGAACGTAAATCCACGAACCTTAAATTCACTTTAAAGAAACTGCAAAATTCTGACGCGCAATAATCAGAGGAAAGTTCACCTAACGTGACGAAGATTGTTTCTTCTAATTGTAGCTTCGTATAACTTTATCATCAGAAAGTAGATTTCGCTGGATCCCAGTTAAAACAAATGCTTGGCCATATATTACATGGTAGATGAAACGATTGCAACACAGATCTTAAATCAAGGTTATTTATCGCGAAATAAATAGCTCAACTAATAATTACCTGCATAAAGTGAAGCACTGCTAATTGTTACCTTGAGTAGAATGTTTCAAGAGAAATCGATTTTACTTAATGAGGCACATCAAGTACTTCCGACTAATTCCTTTGTGAATTTTCTCGTTCTTTGAAGATTTCAAAGAAGAACTTCATTTTAATTACGAGTCTTTTTTTTTATTACAGTATACTTGCTTCATTATTTTTTTCTTTTTTTTCTATTCTTCTCTTCTTACAGTTTAACTTATTACACAAAGCAGATTGTTCGCATTTGTAAATGCTAAATAAATTAATCTCTCGCAATTAAATTTTCAATCCCAACGTTGTTAGTGGTAGCCATAGGTAACACAGTACGATTCGAGTTGGATTTAGAATAATTTATGTAGTTTCAACGTTATTACCCACCACGTACTTTAATACAATCTGTTAATATCCAATTTCATGTAAAATATAGAACAAGTAACAAATTTGTGTAAATATTTTTAAATTGATCTAAAATATTCTAACTTAAACTATACTAATTATCCATAATCCAAAAATATCAATGGAAGCTCAATTTTGAACTACGCTTTCTAGGAAATTTTTTTTTATTTAAAATGATCAAAAATAATACATTAAGTGCTCAACGGCATTGTTATTAAATAGTATAATCACTAGAATTATTCTATCCAAGAGAGTGGCTGGAAAACTCCTTTTCCTCGTGATGTAAGATAAAGCACGTAGAATTTCTAAGAGCGTGCGATTGACGGCTGAAAGGTTCTCAAAGTGAAAATCCAAGAAATAATAAGAAATACAAATTAAACAATTTTTTATATAAATTTTTATAAATCCCACTATGTTTGTCAAAGGTACATACTATTATAAAAATATTCCTGATTCCCCAATAAAACTGTTGAAATTTTCACTTCAGTTATACTTTGCTATGTTCATTAACAACACTCACTGCTTTAATAACATGTTATTACGAAACATCTCATTACATTCAGCATTCCGTCCACCAGACACACGATAAACTAATTTCCACTTTAACCACCAGGAAAGATAATTCAATCGCGTGTAGTCTCATCAGAAATGCTGATACCTTTAATAACACACTGTCGTTAAATTCTGTTCGTTACGGAAAATTCAATTTACAATATTCTTCTATTTTAGTTCTATATCTGTCTTACCTGTTTTCGCCTGAAATTATACGATCGAGATTAATTATACCTGGTAATAAACTCGGCAGTATTGTGTAAATACACCTACAAGTACAGTAAGCTCAGAAAGTTTCTGAAACTATCGCTGCTATGTGAGTTTTCGTAAGATGAAAAAGTATTTTTAGAAAATCAAATATATTCGTACTTTCTTCTTGATTTCTCCACCGAAATGAATTTTTTCACTTACTATCGACGATTTCTTTAAGTTTAATCCCGTGGCAATTTTAAACGTTACGATGTACTGGTTGCACGTAATGTACAGCTTTCTGTTCAACGTCAGTCAACGTCTGCCAACATCGACCAATAGTTCTCTTAAAAACTCCAATATACCACCATACCACACTCGCTAAAAATAACAATTACACAACAAATTAGAACTCAAACATCGCTGCACAATTGGTGCAACCAGCCCCAGCCACACGAACCTCTGTAACGCCTGATCTCAGAAGCAGCGCGTTTTCCTGTGCACTCCACAAAATGCGTCACGGTTATCGAAACTTTAGACACACACGGATAGCATAATTATAAAAACACACACGACAGATGAAAAGTCAAACAGCCAACTAGGTCTAACTACGCGAAGCTTCACGTGCAGCACGTCTGATCTCAAAGCGAACGAGTATTTCTATGCGCTCGGCAACATGCGCCACGGTTATCGAAACTTCGGATACACGCGGATAGCGTAATTATAAAAACAACAACACGGAACAGATCAAAAGTCAAACACCCAACTGGGTCTAACTACGCAAACAAACTCTACACACAACGCTTGATCTCAAAATCAACGAGTATTTCTATGCCCTGCACAAAATGCGCCAGAGTCATCCGAACGACGATCACGCGTGGATAGCGTAATTATCCGAACGAACGAAACACAGCGAAAAGGGGTTGGCTAGTTGGTGGTTACAACGAACACAAACGAGAGAGACAATGCGAGAGAGCGCAGGGCCGGTGAACGATGTGTTCGCAGCCACTTGTGGCGCATGGGACAAGCACGTGAGCGGGTGCAGGAGTCGCGTGTTGCATTCTATAGCGAGAAATGGGGTGAAGTGCGCGATTACACGAGTCGTGGCTATATAGAGGCCCGAAAGCGTGCTGCCAGCTCGCCAAGCAACAGTGTGCTCTCTCTCGTTCTCTTCCTGTCCTGTCTATACACCGGAACAGCCGTTTCCATCCGCGCGCGCGGCCACTTGCCTCGAAACTTTTCCCTTCTTTCCAGACGAGGACTTATTTATCTTTGTTCCTGCTGATTAAGAACATGAAAGAACTTCAAGGGCGGATACTTGACCGGTGCTTTTCAGAGATCGTGCATAATTTGTGCTACAATGGTTATTTCTTTTTTTGCGGGTAAATGACTGGTGATGGAGGCCAGGTGTGAATCTTAACAATAATCGAAGAATTTGGAATTTTTTGCATTGGTAGAATTATTCGTTGTTTTAGTAAATGGTTTGTGAATTTATATTTAATGATTTTAAACCCTCGTTTGTTTGTAAGTATAGATTACTATGATTTCTCGGCACGTTGTATTTTAAATATATAAGTAGTAGCTAATTACCTGAGAATAATTTTCTCGATGATGGTGAAAAGATCTGTGAGAAAAATCTATAGAGGATTTGAAATTGTCTCGTCTGGCTAATAAGATCGAATCTACTTGAAGATGCCTCCTTTCGAGCGATCTAAATTGATCGTAGTTCGTATTTCTGTTCAATATTACTAGTCATTACAAGTCTCAATCTACTCCTGTGTTATTATATCTGGTTAATATAACATACTACGTATTTAAATAACATATAATAATTCATAAAAAATGCTTATATTCAAAACATGCAATAGAAATAAATTTATGAAAAATATATATAGAAAATTTACAACCACACGTTTAAGTCTCTATTTAATATACACGTAGACTACTATCGTATCTAAAATTTTGAAATCTTCGAAAATCGATAAAGAATAAGCGCTAAAAACTGTGGATCTAACAAATTATTGAACCATACACGTGATTTCATACATGCGAACACATGTGCAGGTACAATCCACGGAGATGATTATAGTGAGGATAATGTTAATTTAATAAAGTTATGAGAGGAGAGCAGCACATTCATTCGGCTGCAATTTTGCGCATAGGTGGTGCACGTCATGTTGTATTAAATGCATAGGACACGTTGCTAAAAGTTTCATGAGAAATGCGTGTTTAAAGGTTTCCATTCCGCATATGCTGTACTCGTAACTGCCATTAACTTTCCCATTTTTACCGAATAAAACAAATTCACTGGGAAACCAACGCTAGACGCGTTTCGCCTTTGATTTTCATTTCGGTCCCATAAGTCAACAATTTCAAACGAGAATATTGCCTACTAGTTTTTTAGGTTTGTCTAACATTTCATAAAATTCTTCGCAATGAGAAACAGAAATTTAAAAATATGAATTTGCGTAAACATTCACAGGTTAATAATATTCATCTTGAATTTCCAAGCGGTGGAAGAAAATTCGATGGTAGAGGAACGAACGTGAATTATTCGCTATATAATGCAATTAATCGTATCGCTATATCAGCAAACTTACTCACTGACGCGTTACATCGTCGCGAACCAGCACGATGATCCGCTCACTACGCGAAATTGTGAAATTTGCGGCGGATTATAACGTAGGGTTGCGGGGGTTCGGTGAATTTACGATTAACGGGAATACGAAATGACAGTCGTTAGCCCTTTGATTAATATTGAATCTACAGGATATTGTAAATAATTGCACATAGTCGATTAACAACGCGCTCAAACGTACAAACGCGAGCGCTCCAAAAACCGGCCGCGTCGGGACTCGATTATGAATGCTGCAGGCTACGCCGTGAAACGTGGCTCGTCATTGCTCGAGTTAACTGCAATAGAAGTAGTTGACCCGAGGCTCTTGTCGCAAATCGGCGTGTTCGAGCTTCAGGAAATAATAGTCGTTCCTATTCGAGGTTAATCGTGTTAATTTCAGTCCTTTCAAATTGTATATTCACGGAGCTCTTGTAAAGTAATGTTCTTTTAAGTTAGTTTCTTTAGTTTCTAAGGAAGGAAGAATTAAGAGTTCGTTTTCTTCTTATTTCTTATTGACGTTTTCTAAATTTCATTTGTTATATCACCCTATTATGAAAATTAATTTCATACCGTGGAATTATCTTGTCTAACGATAGTCATCATCAATTGTCTCTGAGAGGAGACGGAAGTTTTATTTATTTCACTTTAGAAGCTGCAGCGTTTAACAATCTTCAATTGTATTTAAAAGATCTTAGTAGATACGTCAATTGCGGTCATATTATTCTAACTTTGAATATAAACAAAGAAAATTTCATTATATAATAAATTGTTTAGTATAGTATGTGCCTCCGATATTTTAATTTTAATAAAGGAATTTCATTAGAAGATTTTGAAAATAAAATAAACTTGAGTGTTATATTTGCCACACTGTCATACTGTCATACTGCAAATCAATGCAAATGTCACTCAAAAACTATCCTAATATTCTGCCAAAAGAAATCACCCTCCCTCTAAATCTTAACTGTACAAAATCTGCGTAAACTTGAACAATTAGAAATCCAAATGGAATTTAATCAAGCTGATCCAAGCGATTCCACGTGTCAGGCGGAAACGATTCTAAAAATCCTCGGAAAAGCCACGCTTTTGCTCGCTGTTGCGTCACACGCAAACATAATTATCCCCTAAAACTGCAGCAACTAAACAGAAATCCAAATTGAATCTAATCGGGCGGACCGAAGCAACTCTGTTCGTCTCTTCAGCCGGTCTCCGAGATATTTGCCGTGACCAGATCGTGTCGACGTTATCCTCGCCAAACAAACGTGCCACGTGGAAAGTGGAAAGACGGGAGAGAGCAAACCCGGCGAAACTTGAGAAACAGAGACGAAAGAGAGCGAAACGTGTGCTTGGCGGTGAAGAGGATCGAGTCGCGACGTGAACGAGATGGAAACGAGGATAAAACGTAGCCACACGCTCCAGGCTGAACGTTGAGCGGTTGCAACGAAAAGGGGCTATATCCGCGCGTAGGATTGGGGAGATGGAAACTCGCGCGGGGGTGGCCAGGGGTCGATTTGACATGGGGCTCCATATAATCAACCAGCTAGCGTATTTATGGTCGAGAGCCACCCACTATACTTGGTGTGTACCCATTCCTCATTTCTGCGTCCTGCTCGACACACAGGGCTATTAAATTTGGAAACTCTATATTCCTGGTTGCATGCATATACACTGTACACATGTACTGCGTGTATGCATGCACCGGCTCGAACCTACTGCGTTTTATAAGCGCATCAAAGTTAATGGCGGAGGCGCTCCCTGCAATTCCGTCTAAAGCGCATCCCCTGTTCTCCGTTTCCAACATCCCTCTACCTGTGTCGAAACACCGGGGGAGGGTGGTTTTTAATACGTGTGCCCCCCCTCGCGTGTATCACCGATGTGAAGATAAATTCGGCAGTTGGATGCGAAAGCTGGCGTAAACGTGCTGCGTTATAGGGTTGCTTGTAACTTGCAACGTATTAGGACGTTTATGGGAGCTGTATAGCGTATGGCGAGTGATTGTCTGTAGTAGTGAGCCTTCATGCACGAGTGTTTTATGCAGACAAGTGGAGGCTAAAGAACACAAACGTGGATCGATGTGCGCGTGCTTTTTATCTGGCTTAGGTTTGTACCTATGCTGCGCGAATCCACAGAATAGGAACGAGAGATCTGTTAATATCAATTACACATTTTATGGTGTAGTCCGTACGTACGTTGTATCGTTTGTTTATTTTTTAAATCGAGCGTAATCTATAGTAACTGACGATCGATTGATAAGTAAACTGTGGATGTTTATACTATGCACATTTATGGATTTGAAAGTAGAAAATGCAATAATGGAATGAATAAATACGTATGAATAAACGTAATCGTAGATTTATTGGTAATTGCGATTTTTCATTTTTATATGACACACAAAATCAACAATTTTTGTAGAACAGTATAATGAATGGAAAAGAGAGAGAGAGAGAGAATTATTATGTACTATAGGTAGATAATATAACATTTTTAATTTTCTTGTTTAAATTCTTCGTTCGAAATCGTAAACATATTTTCGTTTTCGATAGAAGCGCGATGTGTTGTAAACACAAAACTCGGTGGCAATAATAATTTCATACGATGCGCAGTCCTTGAGTCGAAAGTTTTTGCGGAGTTTCGTATCAACAGGTCACGTTCCAGCAGAACAGAGGGTTGGAATCTGGAAAATCGGCTCACATACGCTTCGACCATCGATCGGGTCGGGTGTGTCGCTTACGTGATAAACGTGGTTCGCGCGTGTAGTATCGGAAATATCCGGTTCGTAATTTGTAAATACGCAATTAGTGGCGTGTTCAAACAACAACGATACAACGTACATAGGTGTTTCTGATTCATGCTGCGTATAACGTAACGACTGTTTTATTTTATTCTTTTCTCTTCATTTGTTACAACAATTACAGTTTAATTTTTTGTTTGCCTAAATAACTTTTCTTCCTCTTCTTCTTTTTCTACCATACTTTTACACGTTATTATTTTGCAAGATTATTATATACGTTATTATATGCAAGACGTTAATAATTTGTATAATTGCTATAACGATATTTATAACGTGTAGACTGATTCACAAGTCCATGGTAATAGTTAAGAGTTAAACAAAAATTAGACAAATTTCGCTCTTCCATAGAAGAAAACTCTTTCAAACAAAATTCAATTTACATACGTTGCAAATTTTCCTTCTTACTCTTCGTTAAAGTGAAATTGTAGAAAACTGAAATTCGTTCTTTATCTACCGACTTTTAAATTCTTCGTCTAACAAGAAATATACCGTTATACTACACTGGTCGTTGAAAACGGGTGATTCTGCAGAAAGATTCTGCATCGGTTATGGCATAATGGAACGATCGTGAACGTTTCGAATACGGAAAGAAATTAAGTATGAGGCATTAAGAAACTGTGGCGGTGTAGTAGCGAACAGAAGCCGTTGCAGATGGTAAGATCGTATTTTTGTTTACAATCCTCGGTGAATCTGTAGCCAGGGAACGAGGCAGAATATGGCCTCGGTCCCGCCCCAAGAGTTTCCCCGGTAACGATACAGCTTCCATGCTATATCTCCGCCGCGACCGACGTATAAACGTGTCGCAATAAAAGATCGGTGTAATTTAGTTCGTTCTAGTTCTGGCAGTTTTTACTGCTCTTCGCGCTCGTCAAGGGAAAGGGATGTTTGCGTTTCAAATTTCCCACTCTTGCAGCTTTTTTCTTTTATATGGACATCGACCGCTGAGTACAATTTTTAATTAACTGTTATAGATTTGAAAGTTAACATCGTACGAAGTTGACTGCAAAATCAAATCACTTTTTTGTCCTTTTTAATGTTGGATAAAATACAGCAAAGATAAGAGAGAGAAAGAGATAGAGAGGGGGGGGGGGGGCAAAGAGTTTGGAGGAATTTTATAGCTTTTTTTATAGCTCGATCGAAATTTTATAGTTCTTTTGTGACGTATATCAAAACTTGACTATGGTACAACCATAAATTAAGTTCTCCGCACTTCCTTACCTTTTTGAACATTTTTATCTATAGAATGTCATTTTTAAAATATACATATGTATAATATATTCACAATCGTTAATTTATATTCGTAATATGAACTAACAGATTCAATTTCTCATTGTCGATATTAAAGATATTTTAGGTTCTTCCTTTTTATCCTTTCTATATTTCTTCCTATAATTTTTATCGAATCGTATTTTACAAGAAATTCAGTTCAGTTTAGTATCTTTGTTCTTTATCGTTAAATTCACACTGATTAATGTGAAAAATACAAACGTGTGGGGATGTTGCAACAAGTTCTCTCTGTCGCGGGTGAACGATTTGCGATCTGCAACGATGTGCCGAAGTCGTATAGTAGCAAGTGCACGCACGTGCAGGATATTGGATAGTGTAACACGAGCTATCTCGTAAAGTTAACCGCAATAATCGCGCCACATTGCACCCAGCCTAACGTCTATCTGCCACGCACATATTGCGGAACGAAACGTTCGCTATCGGTCGTTTTATCGTGAAACTACACTGATCTCGTTCGCCTAATAATTTTTCACAATTTATTTAATTTATTACAGTCAATCTACCGTGCTATTCGGTTAATTCTTTTAGTAATCGGAGCGTAGTTAACGAAGTTACGATTAACCAACGGTTCAGTCTTTAACTGAACGATACAAGTTATTTATTAAAAGATTTTATATTAGAATTAAGTTAGGACGCTTAAGTTAGTTATTAAGATTCGCGAGTGATAATTACATAATTATCGATTAAAGAATCATTAGGAAATAGATCATTACGATTGACAGTATTCTAATTTGAGAAATACATTTTCCGCAATTAAGCTTCTAATACCATTTGCGCGTTTTTCAAATTTATTCGCAACTATTCTCCTACCTTGTGGTCCTTAATCTTCATTTTTTATTATTGCGCTGAAGAAAAAAGATACTATCCACCTGGGAACAAAAATTTTTGGAAGCTATTTGTTCGTCATAGTATCAAAAGAGAAAGAAGAGAAATAAAATAATTTGGACTGTATATTATTTATCGTTATTGGACGAATATCAGAATGACAAAAGATTTACGAGCGCCATTGCATCATCGACGATGTATAGAAATACAAAACATCATTTTCTACACTCGTCGATGTTTTCTGGAGGTAACGAAGCGACGTTAACTCGCAAAGGAAATCTCTTTATACCGTTAAAAACGCTCGTGTCGCGATCATCGCTTTTTAATCAACCCTTTGCGCCACTTGAGAGAAATATAAACGCGTGTAAAATATGCAAAATGCAGGAGGGTGACGGGGTTGCTGTTTTCCGACAATATCGCGGTACCTAATTATGCAGCCCATTTACAGTCAACACAGAGTTTAATGTTCTTGCGACCAATACACGTTGGTTGGTGTCGTCAAAATGTTTCAATACAAATTCCACTGGCCATCCTGTTCTACATGGTGAAACGATTAATTCGAACGACGATGATTAAGCAATAATCGAGTGGAATAGCTATAATATGTACACTATTGTAGCCTCACTTACGACGGTATTCATGCACGAATTTGTTATGTGTGTAACGCGAAATATTTCGAAATTTCACTACTACTGCATTGAAATTTCTTTATCACGATTATATTGCGAAAGTTATAGAGAAATATGTAGAGAAATCATAAGGTATTTAGTATAAATATATATTTTATAGATATTAGAAAAATACTTAAGCTTCAGTACTCAGTGGGGCCATGTTTAACGTCTACAACAAGTTTGTCGTACTATAGCGTACATAACATAGCTACTCAGTTGTGTACTAATTTTTTTTTACTAAATATATGTATTTGCAGATTTTTTTAAGGGGGGAGGTAAGGTTAATTCGTACAAAAATAAAGTATGTTTTTGTGAATTATTCGTGATGACACAGTCAAAATCTCTTTATTAAAACCAATAGTACATTAAAGTATGACATTCGAAGAATATTGTATAAAATTTTCAAGGAGAAATATTAAAAAATACGGCACTGGCAGCAATTATTCGGATGTGTCTCGGGAAAAAAGGAAGAATTGCGGTGCCCCTGATAACTTGGTGCTGGATCATCTGAAATAAAAGAATCAAAGTTCATTCGTTAGGTAACAGTTTTCCCCAGGTAACACTGGGAGGGTTTTTCGAAATTTCAATTTTTCACTTTTTTGGAACACTTTGAAGGGAAAATTAGCCGCAAATTTTCTCAAAATCGGTAACCTTACCCCCCTCCCCTTAAACGAAACACTCGTCTCATTAAATTGAATTTATGTTCGTGACTAAAATATTCTTTACCAGATGTTTGTTCGACCAATCGCGGGGAGACGTAGTCGCGAGGAGAGACGTCAACGGGAGTCGTAAATTCCCGTTACGATTATAACAATCGACACCGCGAATTGATCGATCCCCCGATTTCCGTTGAGATAATAGGGGTGATTAAATTTGTATAACACTGTGATTCACAGAATTATAAATTATGTAATTCCAACACTTGGATTACACTGTTGAGCATAGATAAATAGATAATCACTTATCGCACGAAGATAAGATAGATATGTACGTTAGAGCAGGGCTCTTATAATTGGATTTAATGTATTAGTGGACGTAACACTATAATATATTTAGTAGAGGAAATGTATGCTCGACAATACCGAGAACCGACCCTAGCGTTATGCTTAGACTTAGTAGCTGACTTTTCCAACGATGTAGAAGAAGTGAAGTTGAGTGACGATGCTGTGTCGGAGGAAAACTAGTGATGGGTGTGTCTAGCGCACGGGACCATCGGATTTGTTCATGCCATTTTAGGTCAGGAACTCCAACGCTTTCAATCGAAAACGCTAAGATCCCTAATTGACGCACCTTGGTATGTAACCAATGAAACAATACACCGCGACCTCAAGATACCCACCGTCAAAGAGGAAATAGCAAAATATAGCGACAGATACAGCAAAAGAATCAACAAACACCGAAACCCCCTAATCACTGGACTACTCGATACGACGGACCAGATTCGCAGGCTGAAGAGGCACTACCCGCTAGATCTAAACGTTAGATTCATTTAATTACCCAAATTAAGCATATGCACTTACTTATAATACTTATAAATTATACCTATCTATAATAAGTATTAACTTATTGTAAATAAACAGCCATGTCACTGCGCCACGCCAGAAAAATTACTGAAAATTCTCAACGCGAGAATTGATTGTAATTTCAACAAATAAATAAAAAAAAAAAAAATTTTAGGTCAGGAAGTGAGGGCAGTATACATTGCTTCGGATTGGACAAACGAAGGTTGGTGGACTAGGAAGGGTCCTAACCGCCCTCGATAGAAAGTTGCTAGTGGGAAGCATCGTACGTGAGAAAAACTAACTTTTCCGTGTCAAGCCGAGTAAACAATAGTCTTTAGAAACTGATTTAGAAAAAGACATTTGTTGGATCTGAAGGACCTTACCAGGCAAGTTACTCGGGTTTATGACGGGCGCTTAAGGCTATTGAGGGTACGCCGTACGGAAGAGCGGACATCTGGTGTCCGTCTGGCCCGCGGTGTGTGACCTGGGCCAGGCAGAGAGTCGCCCGGCGTAACACCAGATGTACTCACGTTTAATGCTATGCATCAAGTGACAGTTACACGATAGGAATGCGCGTAAACGCGTATTGAAACAAGACTTCAAGATCGCCATTTATGTAAAAGAAGACACATAGAAAGGGAAAAGGAAAGGAGAAGCTGAGATTCTTAGTAAAATTGTAGAGAAATATTGAAATGAAACTTGAATGCGCGAGAGTGTTAGATTCGACGTGGTAAAAGCGATTAAAATATTCCAATTGGTGGACAACGTGGAGATTGAAATCCTCTTGCCTTCCGTGGAATCTGAATCTCTGGGACGCAGATGTTTACCGGCTTACAAAACGACCTTTTTTCGTTCTATTTGTTTCGATTAAAAAGCGAAACTTTTATAAAATGACAATATGACGTAAAAATAATGACTTGTCAGCTACAACCATCATTTCGCAGGGCGAAATGAAAGTAACTGAATAAAGTAAAACTAATGGGACAAATTCTCTTCGTTATTTTTCCTAGATATTACAAATTGCTTTCGTATTAACGTTCGTCGTATAATACTTGCAAATATATTTTAAAAAAACACACAATACTTTACATAATTTTCTATCCAATTTACCAGCAAATTTTTCCCTCGAAATTCCTTAAGCTTGCATAGAGAAAAGGAAACTTACAAATTTTCTTATCCAATTCATGCGTTTACTACGTGCGTCTGTCTAATTTCCTGTATTTCACAGCTCGAAAATCACGTCCTGCTTTTTAAGAACCACCAGCAACAAAATAACCGAGCAAAGTCTCCGACGGGCCACAATTAGATTTCTAACCTCGTCCTAGAGCGCGACAGTGGAAAAATAGGAATTATAATGTCGAAGCTTTTAAACGCTTCCCGGACGGACGACCGAAACTGACACCGACGAAATTTTCCGATATCAAACGGAATCGCGGTTTCAAAGCTTGCGGTCTGCTTACAAACGTCGCATTCTATTAGTAGATTTGGCCACTAAGTAAACTCGTCGGTTTGCCCATCCTATTCGCCGGTTAATCATCGTGTCGAGTTTGTTTTGTACGCTCAAAGTATTCTGCACGTCCCAGTCGGCGAACTACCACCAGCCCTGTCGAAGAAGCTTACAGGGCCGAAGGGATTATACCTTTGTCATCATCCGAATACACTTTGCTACTCTTCCGGGCGATTTAGCCCTTGTTTCTTCGTTTTTTATTCTTCTTGCAATTGTGTCGGCTACAGTTTACGTCGAGGGATAAAAGAGGTGATGACGCAACGAAAGATTATTTTTGAGGAAGAGATTTGTATGAAACTGTAATCGTTCAAAGTGAAGAATTAATTAAAGGGATAATAATTAAGAACAGATTAGGAAGAAACGATAGAGTTTTCGTTGATGTAACTCGCAATTTCGATATTTGTTCGATTCGTTCTACGATCGAGATCCTTCTGCTTTTTCCGAGAGACGAGACGAGTGAATGGTGTAACGAGGAATAATTTTGTATAGGAAAGAAGTTTATATGAGAGACTACATAATCATGGAATAAAAATTTCGTAATAATAATGTCACGGAAATGTTAAAAAAAAGCACCAGCTACTTAATTAACGTAAAATATATCTTAATTTTTCGTTGGAATTTTTTAATGTTCGAGTGTTTCGTGTCAAGCCACTCGATATCAATCTTCAACGACCAACTAACTTGGAATCTGCGCACAGTATCGGAGAATACGTACAATCACTGATAGTCAATCTCGCTCCCTTTTACTCCAAATAAAATTCTGTCCCTGTAACCGCTACGAAACAGATCGTTACATCACGATCGGCCCTGATCCTTTCTCACGGAGTGATGTATAGCTACGTAATAAATATTCCTGGCAAGCGTTGCAGAATCGGAATACAAGATCAGCGCAGAACTCTCGAAACATCATTGCGTAATGAATCTATTACGAGAGGTTTGCGTTATTAATTGCGAATGACCATAAACGACGTGAAAGAATAGCTTTGTACATACTCGCTACAAAATTTGAACACATATTACAAAATGCTTCGATGTAGACGTGTATGCGTGTATTATATTCTGTATTTTGAAATATCATTAACACTGTCGTAATTATATTGGTAAAATATTCATTTTTGTATTTTAGCTTGAAATATTTACTTTTTAATATTTTAGAAATCTTGAAATGTTCAATTATCGATCATCTGACTTTTGGAACCTGTAAACTTTGGAATTTTTAAGTTTGAAAGATTTTACATTTCGGTTTGAAATATGGACATTTTCCAAACTTTGAAACTTCGAAAATTGAACATTTCTCCGTGAACGTTCGTTTCTCAACAGTACCGAATTTTCATTCAACGAACGTTTGTTTCATTATTTTTACGACGAGACAATTTCAACGTTGGAGACAGAATTTAAAGCGCAGGTAGCGGCATTACACGCTGTCTGGTGAAGAAAGGCCGGTTAATAAGGTGAAAGAGAAAATACCATAATCATTGGCTTCTTCGTCAGCGATGGCACGTGTTCGTCGGCGACGTCACCATTCGATCGAGTTTTCAGCTAAAAATATTACAGGATTTTCGTGCGATACGACGTTCTTCTTCCTGTCTCTTGGCTTTAATTTCCATTTTCCTCAAGAAGAAAAATATAAAAATAGTAATTAGTAAATTAATTAGTTAAATTAATAGTAAGAATAGTAATAGTAAGAAGAGTAACATGTCTAAAAAAATGATTCATTTTGAAACAGCTGTGAAGATTAACTTTATAAGAGTGTAATCATTTTTACACGATGATATTATGCTACGTGACAAGCAGCGTGTCACGATTCAAAAACTGTTTTCACTCTTTCTTTTTCCATTAATTCCGCGTCATTAAATATTCTTATTCGAACAGATTTTTTCGATCTAGCAAAGAGTTGATAAATTGCTGTTTCGTATGCATCTCGAACCTTAAATTTACTCGTCCAACCGAGCGAACGAATTTAATCAACAAAGTTACAATTAACTTGTCCGTAACTTGAATTTCCTACTGTATAGCAACACGAAGCATGACGCTGTATCTTAATGAAAGTACAAAGCATTAGTCTACGAAAATTTAATGACTCTAACAGAGCGCTATGATCCATCCCTGTTATATATATTTGCCAGTAGAACGTTTCATTTTTCTAACAAATGTCTCGTAATTAACGTTTGTCATTTTATTAATTGTACAAAATTTGACAATTACAAACGTACAATTTTGTCACAATAAGTAGCCATAAAAATCATAAAGAAGAAGGTTATAGTTCGATTCGTCTGCAATCTCGTAATTAAAATTCGTCCTATTAAAAGTAATCAAATGTTGGAATACTTGTGAACGGTAACGCGACTATGATACTTCGTCACACTTCTCAATTTCCTCGCAAACGCGTGATTCGTTTCATCCCGTAATGAAACGCTAAAAACATCGACAAACACGTACAACAACGCGCAGAAATATAAGGGGATTTATCGGCGATGTTTCTAATTACCGCTTATAATGCTCCAGCTGATAAATTTCTCTATGTACGCGCACTTTATTCCATCCCGTGATAAAACACTAACAAAACACCAAACGGATAACGACATGAAAAACAAAAAGCAAGAAAATGGCCAGCATTTATCGGCGATTTTTCTATCGGTCGGGCATATTTCATCGTGAAAAACACGGCGGTATCGCGTCGATAAGTTTACAGAGGCGTAGCAGAATTTTCGATCGGGCAGCATGCGTCATTTGCGCGGCGATTAAAACGCGCGATCATAACCCCTGTCGGCCTGATGCCCGTTCGACTTTTAATAGAGCACCGTTCTATTTGATTTTCCTCTGGAGCGTGCCGCGCGCGTGTTTGCCGGTGCACGCGCGCTAGATGAACGCACGCGAGTAAACAAGCCAGAAACATGGATCGCTCTCTCTTTTTCCGGTTTTTATTATTCCATCTAGACGGAGATTCGCAGCCAATTCTCTTGGCGAGAGTTCGCCATCCGCTGCGACTATGTTTCAATTCGTCCTCGCACTTTGTATCCGCTTTTGTTTGGCGTGGTTCAACGATCCTTGATTTTTCATGGCACTCGTGCTTCACGGGGATGGCTGTTGTTCGGCGATGCAGAGTGAAATTGAGTCGTTTGTTTGTGTAATTCTTGCCGGCTCGGCTCCTTGTTCATGGAAATGACTATTTGGAAATTATACATATCGAATTGGCCTTCTGATTTTCTTTTTCTTTTTTTTTTTTGCAGATTGAGGAGACTGTTATGGTTTCAGAGATAGTTCGCTTCTACCGTGCAAACCTGCATCTTTCATAGCGTTTCGTGTGTTTTCGTAAAAATATGTCGTGGTTTGTCAAACATCTTGGAACTGTTTCGTTGTATAACAAACTCCTCGTCTTCGGGTTGTTTTTTTCTGAACTAAAGATTTCTTGTAGACAACTGAGACTGTAAGTGCGCGAATTGAACAATTTTTCTTTTGTTTCTTTCTTCTCGTACAAGTTTGACGTCACCAAGGCATACACTCTTACACACTCTCTCTCTCTTTCTCTCTTGCCCAGCACTCTTACGATTCTTAGTTTATACCTTAAATTTACAACTTATACTATCCCAAGAAAACTCGAACTTAAATATATGACAGACCGAGCGTATACCTCCTTTTTTTGATATTACATTTTTTTCTAAATAAAGAAATGCTTGAAGCTGCTAAATTTGACCGTAGTCTGTGACTTTGTAAAAATAAAAGATAATAAATACTGCTCATTTATTCCCTATCAATTCGTAGATTATAATCAAATTCGTATATACTATTACCATAAGTCCAGCAAAATATCCAGATAGCCACTTATGGACACATACGTAAGCACTATATTCGGTGAAGTATGAGAAACCTTCTAAGCTCTTAAGCTTATGTTTGACAGCGGTGATTTAAAGCATTACATATACTTTCAACCCTCTTGCGAACACATAACTCACCGTCAATTTACAACCACGTTACCCAAAGTTCCCTAAAGTACTTCGTAAATTAAGTTTACCCAAGACAATCGATAATCTAGCGATATCATTCAAACTCAACTCTAAAATATTCTCATCCAAGTATCGAACGAATTTTTGCTCCCATTCGGTCACCATTATCCACGTAATTACGTTTGACGTCGTTCGAACGTGCTAGATGAATTCGCTTATTAAATCGTCGCTTATAATCGCGACCGATAATTGAACCTCAGCCATCTTTATTTTCATTCTCTTTTCCCATCCTTTTCGTCGAGTTTCAACACTTTCCAATGAGATCTAAACTAGGAAGTCGTGCGATGGATAATACGTAATTCTGAACTCGTCGCGTTCTTCTGTTAATTCTCGAATGGCATTTACAAATTCCTAAGTTATCATGCTGCGTTAATACAAAATTCTGATCGTTCGATCATTTTCTCGATAACAGAAACAATTGTCACGTTTCTGGTAAAATGAGATCGATTTCATTTTCGATTACACGTCGTATTAAACCCCTGCTCTTTAATCAGCCAATGACGTTGAAGTCAGAAAATCAACAAGCGCATACACTAATCACGCTTTTCCGCTGCGATATTCGATTCATTACACAAACCCGCATCGCGACGATTTATGCAAACGTTACTGCACCGCCGGTGCTTTTGAATTACCTGTAGAGACATAAAAAAAAAAAAAACCTCTCCCAGGAGAAACTGGCGGTCGCGATAGCTTTGTAATTGAAGTGCGGTTTGAATGCTGCAATGGCGGGAAACGTATTAAAATTCAAACGACCGGCTCTCGGTGAAATTTCGCGCCGCGCGGCTTCTTTTTCGAAAGGTCGTGCAGCGTGAAACGTCGAAATGACGGCCCTGCGCGCCGATATAAAAGTCCCAGAGCGCGTTCATTTCCGCGCGAATATCACCCTCGATGAATTATGGAGAAACCCGTAGGAAAATAGCGGAGAGCGTTGTTCCCAACGCGTGGATCATCGAAACGCGCTTCGTTTTCAGTTGATTATACTGAGCAGCGTATGATTTTCATCGGTGGCCGTCACTCGTGTAATTGCCACGGGCATTTTCAAACGCGTGATTGATAATTTTTTTCGCCGTAATTGTTTTTTAAATACTCCTGTCGCGGATACCTTTTCCCTCGACGAGCACCCGTTGTTTTATTTCGTTGTTCGGTCCCAGAGGATAGTTTCGAACGCTTGTTACTTTGCTGTTGCCCGGTTTAATGGTTTTACTTTCCAACATTTTGATCCGCGAGCTTTAATAGTTTTTGATGGGCGATTGATGATAGCTGGTTGTGGAAAATGATGTGGCATGTTGGAAAGCATTGCATGAGGGAATTTAACCGGCCTTCCTTTCTCGACAATTCTGCCGGACAATTATTCGCTTCGTTATAGTTATAGCATAGTAAGATTTCAGAGCCGCGTATACACGTTGCTGTTTTTTATCTTCCGAAATTTTTAGATTTCGAGTGATCCTAATCTTAAAGTTTATGTCGCGTTTGACAAACGTTTTTATCCAATTCCTGAATATTTTTATGATCGCATGTATGTAATATTGTGTTTTATCAAGTTGTTAATTAACCAGATGATTTTTCTTCCGATAGAACTGGTCCTAGTTTCACTGTATCGTATCTTCTTTACAAAAACGTCAGAGAAAATGTCATTTTATTATTAATAATCGATAAGCAAAGAATTGATCGTAACCTGAAAGGACATTTTGAAGTCTCACTTTGAGTCTCCAAATTAGATTTCGATACGAAGACACTCGGTCCTGGGAACAACAGTTAAGCAACTATATCTACATAACATTTTAGTAAGTTACTTTATATAAAAATTTGCTCGAATCACGCGTGACAACCTTGACACCGAAAAACTTCCATTCTCTTCAACAAACCTAAAGAGACACGATCAGTTCCCAGGCGTGGAAGTACCATTTTATCAGCAAGCACATTTCGCCACCCTTCTAATCGGTTTGTCACGCTCTCTGAAAGTGGCTTAGATCACAGAAATCGGCTTCCTTTCCGTCGCGAAATCAGTCGATCGTTCCTTTCATTCGTTGAACAAAAGGCTGTCGGTTGATTTCGTTACTCCTGACCAAGATGCGATATCCCTTTTCCGGCCTCGCTCGATCCTTTCTCCCTTGCCTCTCGTCCATTTGCGCCACAAACTAGCTTAATCGCTCTCAGCTCGTGCACGCCACGTCGATCCGCCTCGTAAATAGAGCGGCCGCTTTCCACGACCACATTTGCGTCCGTCCCTCGAGCCTGGCCTCGGCGAATAGGAAAAGCCACGTAATAATCTCACCTGCCACGTGGGATGCCGTTCGACCCTGCAAAGAACTTGTATCCGATCGACTGTACCACGTGTGATCGATGATTCAACTGATTCGCAATTATCTTTATGGCGTTGGGGTGCGGCCTTAATTTTTTGAGGCGAACACAGTGTGAAGTATGGCGATAGTTTGTGGGTTGTTGGAAAGAGCGACGAACTAATGTGGTGGCTGGGAAAAATGTTTGCACGTGCCCTTGGTGTACTTAATAATTTTTATATATTTAAGTAAGTGAATTTTAATATAGCAAATTTTTGCATTAAATGATATGAAAGTTTGATATAATTGGGTAATTAATTTGTATCACGTGCTATAATAGGTACTGTGTGGCCATTGCAAATTGAATTACTTTTACACGGTGCAAGAGGAATCGAACAATTTGTTTCTTTTTAAATTTTGAAAATCTTTTGCATGGTATGTTAAGATATGCCCAGATATGTCCAAACTAATAGAGAGACACGGGTGTCTGGATAATTCAATTTTCGAATTACAAACATTTTTATATTGTTATATATATTTCATAAAACGACACTTTGATTTCTTTTACTCCTTGCATTTTAGTAAGCCTTTTTTGCTCATTAAAATATTAAAAACACGTCACAGTTTCCGGATTGTTGAAAAGAATGAGAAAAAAATAGATTATATGTGGAAAGAGTTGAAAAATTTGTAGTAATTGGTTTTTAAAATTTGAACGTTTTCAAATGGAATTTGTTAGCGATATGTTCTGGTTCTGCGAGAATTTTGATTGATCATGATAGATAACCGAGTGTTGTACAAGGTGTGCTATTAAAATCGATCCCTGAAACTAATCTTGACATCGATGAATGTTAGCAACTGAAATTGAACAATTTTAAATGGAACATAATTTCTCTGAAACACGTCAAGAATATGGATATATCAGCTTCTTTTTTTCAAACGGAATCGTATAATTACATATCTCTTAATGCATTAATCGATGACGTTCAGAACAGTACAAATTAATTGTAGCGAATATGTAGCAAAATTTTGAAGTAATATCGTCGAGATAGTCGGCAAAAATTATGATATTAAATAAAACGTACTCGTTTTCTTTCGTGTCTTGTGGCAGCTCGTACGATTAACTGTAATTAAAATAGTTATTAATGAGCGATTTACTTACGAAAGAGCAGTAAAAATAATTGCGGGTAATTAACTTGAACCTTTCTAAACCTAGTTCGCATAAATCCAGATGATCAAGATTACGTCGATGACTGAAAATATAACCTGCAAGTGAAAGTTTCATACTTTGAATGCCACTTGCTAATGGATTTACTCGACTCTATAAATCATTTTTATGATTGGTAGTTGCATCGCATACTTGATAAAAATATTGGCTAGCTTAGAGTAGACTGAATCGGAATTACATATAATTTAATCCGTTATGGAGTATATTTCTCGCGTAAAGGTCACGATTTAAAGATCACAAATTCCTTAACACGTTCGCTATCGAAAAAGTTGCAAGGAACAGTTGAAAACCTATAACGAAATATTGTCAAAATTTCGAATGAAAGGATACGATATAATTGTACACCGTTCAATGGAAAATCGAAATACCAGAAATTCATTAAACAAACGATATTTCTACCAAACTATTCACATTCTATCGCTTTTCACTCTGATTTCAAACATCATCTGTTACGTCACGAAACACGTTAGCGAATCAACTATACCAGACAATATACCAGTTTCTGCAACATAATCAGGTGACCGTAACTCACGTAACATTCACATGTGGAACCAGTGACTCTAATAACAGGTGTCATTTTTTTCCAAGATCATTCAAGCTCGGACAGCGTCTAATATCGAAGTAAAATTATGCTCGGTAATGACCAGGAATATCTGCTTCCTTTCCGGCGTAATATTAGCAACGATGCAATTCCACGGAAAAAATCTAAGTAAGAATCTAAGTAACTATCCCCCTATGGTTTCATGTAATTGGCTATCCATCTAAAGATGCACGCGAAAGATCGCTGCCTTCCTTCTCGTTGCGTAGTTCGCTCGAAATTGAGTTAACGAACGCGTACGATTTCTTGGAACTGCTTGGAATCGGCCGGTATCCATGGAAAGGGTATCAGCAATTTTCTTGTAACACGCTTCACTATGCTCCTTTTTCTCGTGGATGATAAAGTGGTAAATCAGACCTCCGGTAGAAACCAGGTTTCACAAGCAGGTATTATAAACGGTAGTTTCGTTTCGTTGTGTAATTAATCAGCAGTAGTTAATCTAATCGTCGTTGCTCTTTTATGCCAATAGAGATTCTGAGGATGATCGGTGAAATTGGTCGATTATGAGATCGGTCAAATGCAGGAGATTACGGTGAAGATTTGTATGCCGCGTTAAAAGCAGATGGGAATGTGCGAATAATTCTTTCGGTTAAAATCTTGAATCTTTGTGATTTGCATTGTTCTAATTGTCGAGAGAAATCTTCCGAATGCAAATTCTTAGATACTCAACGACTACTGCAGCATTTACAATTTTTTCTTTTGCGATAATTCCAAATTATATTAAAATACTGCACTCGTAATTAGATTGCAGATTGTTGTGCAATTGTGTAAATAAAACTGTGTGAAATAAAAATGTCCAAAACACTCATTATGATACTTAGCAGATAAGAAAAGATCCTATTTTTTCCAGTTGTGATGAAAAAGATTTGAGCCTATAACAGCTTAAAAATTTGTCGAAACGGCACCCGACGATATCAAACTTGTCGAAAGCAAATTGTAGCTACTCTATCGAAGCTATCGTATGTGTTACAACACCTACATTGCACAAAGTAACATCTACGATCGTCTAACCTTGCTCGACACTCGAGAATCGACTTCCATCGTGCTTAATCGCGTTCGAGTAGAAACGGTAAGAGGAAAGATCGATGCAGTTCCCTTGAATGTTACACCGCGAACCGGAAATAGGAAACGCGCGGTGATTCACGTAGATCGGCCGTATTTCGCGTCGATTAAATTAGATCTTGGTGCGAGTGGCGTGTTCTAGTCTGGTATCTTGCTCGCCCGGCTAAACTTCGTTCGCCACAGGGATGAAGTACCGTTGATTAGACGCGTACCGAGTATCTTATATAGCGTGCTCAGAAGTAAACTCGCAGTGGCGCACAACGTATTGGCGTTGATTCTAACAAAACTATATAGGATATATAATTTCTCTTATCGAGTCGGCGAGTGTTATGGACGTGGATTGTTTTAGGGGCGAGTTACGTTTTTGAGATATAACGAGAAGCTACACGCTGGCAAAATCGAGGTTGGTTGATTCGTTGGAGAGGGTAGAGGGTTAATCGTGTTGCGAAGTGAGATGAGAAACTGAGAGGTTCGAGTTGGAAATGGATAAGTATAATTCTTTGGCCATTCGACGATTTTATTTATCCATTTCGTTTATTGATAGGAACTGCTTAAACGAATAATAACGAACAATGATTTTAATATTGCACGAATGTGAAATTATATCTTCTCGATACTTCATCGATATCAGGTATTTTTACTGGAACGATGATTCTCTTCAAAAGTATATTTCCTAAATTATTTAACATGCCGATATGAAAATTTCTGCGTGTATTGTTACTTAACGTTATTCAAATAGTTACTATTCTAGTAGCTGTACATGTATGACCAGTTATTATTAAGCGATTCTTATAACGAGGCTGTATCATACATTCACAGTCCACGACCATGTCTCGCTTCTTTAAAATCTCTATCAATATTAACATCTGCCATAAAAATCTCGTATCAAACGGAAGATCTGTTAATTGTTAATGTCTCCAGCAACGCATGAAATTTCAACTGAACGAAAAAAAATCTTACAATTCCCTCAAACATTCCGCAAAGAAACACCCAGGAAAAATCCTCGCGGTTCTATCGAACGTAACGTTCTACATACATTCCAAAGCAAACGAGAGCAGACGATGGTTAAACGATCGCGAGGTGCGTTCGTGGGAAAGGAACTCGCTCTGTTTAAGCGAGATAAGCTGCTCACTCATCGAAGCTAGTTGTAGCGAACGTGCAAGCAAGTAAGCGACCAACCAACCAACCAACCAACCAACCAACCAACCAACCAGCCAACACTGGCAACGGCCTTACCTTTTCCACCTTGGACGGCCCTGCGGTGAGCAGTTTGATCGACTAAATTGCCGGCGGGCTGTCAGTAACACCGAGCGTGTTCTTTGCATCCTCTGCGCGCAACGCGCGAAAACCACCTCTCGAACAAGTCCGATTTCCACGGTTTCCTGGGTTTGAGATCTCGAACACGTCGAGGAGGGTTGGATGGTTTTGGTAACGCTGGCAGTTCCACTGCCTTCGAGATCTCGCGTTTCACTCCGGGTAACACTTGGGCCGTGTTGCGTTGAAATTCGGATTTGCCTGTTTCGAGGCCCCGGCGAACGTTCTCCATGAAACTCTATTTTCCTGCTTCAGCGAAACTCCTCTTCGCGTTTCAATCCGTGTGCCTGTTCCTGGCCTGTTGGTCCGCGAGAAATTAGTTTACAGACATTTCGACGCCCAGCGGTGTCACGGTGAACGTTTCCTGAACATTTTTTAACGGTAATTCGCACCGAATTCCGTTCGTTATATGCGCTCCCACAATGTTCGCTGTGAATACTCTTTACCGGTAATACCGCTGTTTCTGCGTACATGGTTTTGGGTAATAACCAGATAATGGTGGTCGCGGTGTTACGTTTGTCGTTTAACGTAGCGTAGGTCTCGTTTCTTCTTTGGTTTTTTATTGGGGAAGATTGTTTTTGTGGATTTTTCAAAGGACTGCTCGTGGAAATTGAATTATGTAGGTAAAAGTTGATGAAAGCTAGATGGGAATAATTGTTTCACGTTCTGAAGGTTACAACGAGGGCTGTATTTTATATATTCTTGTATATTTGTTTGGCTCTTTGCATTTTTACAGCTTCAAATTTCTCATAAATACATGGGAATTCACAGTTATGGTGAATATCTTTTTTCTTATTATATCAGGTGAAATTTATTGCATAACAATTATTACTGCTTGTACGTTGTTGCATGTACAATGTATCGTGTTTTAAGGAATTATTATTTAACTTGACGATAAACGTATTTGTCTTAGTTAAAAATGCTCTTGCTCGAAGTTTGATTTATACATGAAAGTTTTACGTATATGCAAAGTTAAGAGTTTTACTTACTAGTTCAGTGAAATAATGCTTTAATAATCTTCCTTAATGAGAGATAACATTTAATTACAAACACGATATTTCGAAGAAAATTTATAATTTATACGCTTCTGTTGAAATGCTGCTTACGACAAGCAGCAGTAGACTTCTTACTCCTATTAAAATGGCATTCAGCGCGCGCTTCAAGGAAGTGAAGAAACGTACCGGTTGCAAAAGTGATAATTTCTATTTCTCTGATTTATTCCGAAGCAAATATAGTCCCTTCGGAATATTTCATTTAGCGATACTAAATTACTCGATTTTCGAATTATTTAAATTATTTCACGTATACAAAGTAACAAGAAATATTCTTTATTAATTCTTATGTCATTCTCCTGCCAGTTTTCTGCTCTTTCCTTCTCTGTGTATTATCGTTGTATGTATACGCACGTGTACCTCGAGTCTCGAGCTTTCTTAGCCGAGATGAACTAAAGAGATTTTTGAAAAAGCTGCGAAATGCCAGAGACAGTGATACAATTTACTATCAGCAGCTTTGAACAGCTAAGACTTGCTACCTTTCTTTCAATTTTATCCTTGTTTTTGTAATTCGGTGGATAGAACCATCTTTTACACATTTCCTTCCTGCAACGTCACGTTTTTAATAAATATTAATAAATTGCGTTTGCTGTAATTTAGTATTTGCAAATCCATTTAACGATGATTGAGCAGTAACGAAATTTCGATTTCGACAGTTTCACTGTAATTTAATATATTTGTAAAATGATCCTAGAATAATTTAATTATAGTATAATATAGGCAAATAATGTGACGGATAAAGTAATATTAAATGGTAAATAAAAACTGTAAATGATATAAGAGAATACAATTACAATAACAGTAAAATACAATTTTAATTCCACCACAATTGAATTCATTAAAACTAAAACTATCTAGTTTGTAGATAATTTAATCGCAGTAAGATAACTAAATTTCAATTTCGGCATTTTCAACGTCATCTAATATTTATTTCCAGCTGCTGGAATATTGACAAACGTTCGTAACGTTGTACAATTAGTAACGTACATAGTAATTGCAATTTAATAAATAATACATTGAGTTTTTCACTTTTAACTGTACGTAAATTGTAAATCTCACGAGGTATAATAAGAAGAAAGCTATTCGTAAAACAATGGTAAAATCAGCAAACGTGGATTTCAACGCGATAGTGCAATTTAATTCAATTTATATAATGATAAAATAATGAAATTTGAATTTCATGGTTTTAACACAGCATCGTATATTTATTACACAAACATGAATGATTTATGTAAAGACATTTCGTTTACGTTTCGAAACGTGGAGATAGCGTGCAAATTTCTAACGTTTATCACCTGGCAGGGAAATTGAATCGCGTGAAAAACGTAAGGATTCTCGTTACATCGATACTGACTTAATTGAAATCGAGTATCTAAACGAATAATCTACATGGCAAAAATTGTTCAGCTTTTTCATTTCAAAGTGATCACATCGTACTGTGGCTGTTTTAATTTATACAAGAATCATAATTCTTCAATATTCCTGTCTACTCGCAGTAATTTGCACTTCGATGCGTCTTCACATTTCCTGAAATGCTTCTTAAAATTACATAAAAAGCGTCGTATTTCATTAGAACGTAGTAGTAATTTCAGGGCAAATATTCGTACAGTATAATTAGACGGATATTTTTCTTTTTATTACTGGAAAATTATTCAAATTACTACAGAATTTTTTATGCTAACATTAATCGTAAATTAATTGATAAAAATTTTTGCATATTTATCTGCTTGCCATTTTTTTTATACTATTAAGTTTTTTAAATTGTTTAGAAGTTTTATATCGAATAAAATTACATTGAAGGTTATATAATATTCCTATTTCTCTATTAAATTTCTCTTTTATGTTTTCCTTACATTCTTCTTTATTATCCTATATTTACGGTATATTTTCACGAACTTTCAATCACAAAGAGAATTTCCATATTTCTGATCGAAAGTAATTTACTTTTTTCCACGAACGGATATTATTTTTGTCACGTACACTACCATAGTTAGTCACAATTAAAATACGTACATTACTGTGCGAAAGTTCGAAATTACCTCTCGTTATGAACCAATGAATTTTTCGTTGGCGTTCGCGAGATGTATACATACGTTGCGAACGAAACTGTTTGCAGAATAGTGATGGATCTACATATGATTTGCATTTATTCAAACGTGCAACGTTTCATTTTTATCGCGCTCACTTCGCGTTTCTACGCTACCTTCTCAATTGCTTTCGAAATAGTATCGAGTTATGTGCATGCCATTCCTATAGCGTCAGTTTATCCAATTTTCTTACACGCCAGATTCTTTATTTACATAGATCTGCCTTTAAGTTTAAGCCGATGTTCTTAAATTTTTACTTAAATTGATATATTTTAGAATATTGACATGATAATTTAATATACATAATTAGACACAAATGCTCGTGAATCTTTGACATCTTTCACGGTTGAATTCCTGAAAATCGTAGCTGAAAAAGTTCGTGGAAAAAATACGTAGCATATGCGAATGTTATGCGATTTGAAATCTTCGAATAGATTTGCACAATTATATAGAATATTTTCGAAAGTCAGTGTATCGGCAGATAAATATAATACTTTTGCTCTTCATTGAATACTTTTACTAACGATATATGTATGCGATTTTTCATATCCTGTAGGTTACTGAAACTTTCACAGCTTTCAGGAATAAAACTTTCACTTTTTCTTTTACTGGTGGCTCGAGTATTGAATAAACAAAATTATGGAGTTTAATGATGTGAACGATGCAGTTAAGAAATTCACGTATACTGAGCTGTATAGATACGTTCTACGTACATCAACAACGTTGATAGTGAACAAATTTTTGCACGAACTCCGCCAGATACGCGATCGATTGGATCTGAATCGCACGAAAGTCTAACAAATCCAAAGTCTGGGTTTCAGGCGCGGCTATATCCAAGCCGAGTATGCACATAACTCGTACTTCAATTCACTCGAACGAGGATCCCTGTTGTGTCAGCAAAGGAACAGTTAGTCAGTCGCGAGGAATGCGCTATACTTGGATCGTAGACGCACACGCGAAGACGCTCGTTATCCACGCATCGTCTGCCTTGTCGTCGCAGTTCGCCGATCAATTAAAAGTTGTATCTTCGACGTGATCGGAACCTTTAGCTCCGATTGATGCTGTCGCGTTACGATGATCCGATGACAAGCGGGAAATTTTTCCCTCTCGCCGGAGAAGCAAACGACCCGACGATTTGACATGTTGTGACAGAAGACTTCGAAACGTATACGTTCGGACGAGCTGCGAATGGGAAAACAGTTTTCACGAATTTCAGCTGGCTTGTTAAACAATGAAATCGAGAGAGGTTGCTCTTCAAACTTTTCCCCTTTGTGTCTTTCTATTATTTTTAGATAGCCTTTCTTTTTTATTCGGCTATTTAGAGTCGCGTCGATAATTGTAACGGGTACACAGGATTTATGGGAAATCTGCAGGCTCAAAGATGCATGTGATGCGCATAATACGCAGATATGTATGAGATATCTAAGGCATAGCGTGTAATTGTTAAAAGTAAATGTGACATTCAGTGGGTAAAATAAATTTTCGTCCAAGTTCCACTTTTTTAAAATTTCATTTATAAAAATATGAATTTTGTACTCTAATCATTAGCCACTCGTAGCTAGAAAATGGTTTATACAGAAATTAAGGATAGCGTCTTTAAATTTAATGTTGTAACGATCGTTTGGAGAATATGCCATCCAACTACAGTGTTTAAGAGATAGAATTATTTTCAAGTGCAATCAGTACACTTTTTCTTAGAAAGCAACAATTTTTAAGGAATTATTTATATGTTTCATTCCATTTGATTAACCTGATTAGTGGAAAATACAATATTACGAATCTTAGGATTTCGTTTGAGAATTCCTATGCTTGAACCGAAACTCCCATTGCCGGACAATGATCAGAATATTGCAGTATCCTTTTCCCCATTTCTCTTTGTGTAACAGCGCTCTATTTTTGCTTGTTTTGCTTACACACTCTCGTCGAAAGTTAATGTGCCGTGACCAACTGGGATTCCGAGGTTGTATTTCGTGCAACAATTCGACTTCCTCCTCTCGATAAAACCTGCGCACTCTATGCAGCCGTACGAAAGTATCGTTATGTGAAACGATCACAAGGTTCCAATAAAAGTGTGTCTGTAAACCGTAACGGCAATGAAACCAACATCTTTTTCTCTTCTTACCTAACAATAAGCTACACGTAATCATGGAACTCAACCAATCTGTATAGCAACGCTTGTTAAATTTAAAAAGGTAAATTTTAAGAAAATAGCATTTTTATAAATTTGGAAATTTTAGAAAATATCGGTGTATTAGAAAAGAACGATTTTTAGAAATTTGCAAACTTCAAAGGATATATAGAAATGTCATGAAAAAATTATTACTAATAAGTGGACCAAACGTTTATGCAAATTTATATTTTTACCAAGACCACTAGAAAAATATAATTCAGATAGAAATTTGTTTCAGCTTCTAAATATTAGGTATACGTAATTTTACTTTGGATTAAACTTGTTATAAATGTGCAAACATTCGCAATCTGGTCATAAATTTCATTACAATTTTAATATCGGACTTTTGCAAAATTTAGATAGTATTTCTTTATGTAGGTTTAATCTATATAAAAAAAAAAAAAAAAAAAAAAACGGAGAAGATTAAGATCTAGCTATTAGAGATCCAACGTAACAAGATGGTAGAAAAAGATTCCAGTACTTTATTATGAGTTGCGCGTATGAGGTATGCAAATTTGTTTAATCATAGATTTAATAAATTTTGAGATTTTTTCCAGAAACGTAGCACATTGAATTTATCTCAAATATTTTGTTATCGATCCTCAAATCTTTAGATAAACATAGGAATGTATTTTAACGACTAGAGACATAATGATTTTAATATTAAAATTCAACCTTGATCGTCCATGATTTTCTCAAACTAAAGATTCTTCAAAACTACTTCAAAACTGCTAATTTAATATTTATCAATTCATCGATATCCTAGGTGGAATATTCTTTTCAAACGTAAAGATAATCGAAATAGAATTCCGTGTAAAAGGATGGAGGCACCAAGGATACGTCGAGACTTCCTCATACATTTTAAATATAGAAACGAATGTTCTTTAAATCTAATATGTATATTTTCTAATTTTTTAATCAAATTTCAAAACTCAAATTCCACTTTACTTTATTATACAGGGTGGTTGGTAACTGGTGGTACAAGGGGAAAGGGGGTGATTCTACGCGAAAAAAGAAGTCGAAAATATAGAATAAAAATTTTTCGTTTGAGGCTTTGTTTCCGAGAAAATCGACTTTGAATATTCGTTCGGTACGCGTACACTTTATCACGTCTCGTTATAACGGACCTCACTGTAGATCGTTGTCTCAATGGAAAAATTAAAAAAAAAAATTGTTTTATTCTATATTTTCGACTTCTTTTTTCGCGTAGAATCACCCCCTTTCCGCTTGTACCACCAGTTACCAACCACCCTGTATATCCTTTGTTGTCTTCGTCTATGAAATATTATTTTTGAAAATTATTTAACGCATCCAAATACGTACTGCTTTACACGCCACTTGCATTTTCTTTAATCTGATTCGTTGATTACGCAAATTCAAACGATCGTATGTCAACGATACTACAATAACTAATGAGTCTACAACAACGACGATGCTTCTTTGTCAAATATTTTTCAAGAAGATTAAGCTGCATCGAGGATTAGTATGAAACAATACCTGATAAGTATTCTGCATGTATCAAATTCGATGAGGTTACAATGCAACGACTTGTTATCATATTCATCGATTTTTTGTAAGGTAGAGGGGATTAAAAATTACCATACGATCGCATTTCATATTCGATTGATAGTGCGGCGATTTCACAGAATTTATTTCTTGAATTGTTTCATTTCTTAAAGTGGCGAAAGATAAGAATATCTATCTTGCGAAGTTGAAAACTACGACGCTTCATTGTTTATAATTGTTGTGATAATATTAAGTAAATAATTTTACTACACTAGAAGTGTCACTAATTCCGTAGTTCTTTAGCTTTTTGATGTCGAAACGGTTCAAACCGGTAGGTCCATCCCATAATAAGGTCCGTCGAAGTAGTTTCAGGCATTTAATTAAAGTCGTCCCTTAAAAGGGTTAGAAACCTTTGCTGTCACTGCATTATTCATACTCTTTTCTCATTGAACGTGTAAATTTCTCGTAAACTTCTTTATGAAGGAAAATTATGAAGTTTCTTGTTTTAGTACCATCATGAAGAAATACATGATCATCTGCGATTATAATATATTCCAATGGATATTAATATTGCTTCGCGTGAAATCATAAAGAAAATAATTTCCTATTATCTGAAAGTATGTGAAATATTTTCTGAAAGATATTGACAATGACATTTTACCATGACTTCTATTTGCTGTGTATATAATTATAATTTCAAGAAGATAATTCTTTTTTTTTGTGCAAATATATCTATTACATATTTTATAGAATATTAGAGAAAA
This sequence comes from Bombus vosnesenskii, assembly GCF_011952255.1. Taxonomy (NCBI): domain Eukaryota; kingdom Metazoa; phylum Arthropoda; class Insecta; order Hymenoptera; family Apidae; genus Bombus; species Bombus vosnesenskii. The sequence continues at coordinate 4,326,231 of NW_022882923.1, forward strand.
TTATATTAATTTAAAACTACATCTATTTTTTGTAACCAATTACACGAGTACATTTTATGGCATGTTTTTTCATTGAAAAATGTCGAGCATCGCGACAATTTCAATAAGCAATTTTTAACAAGTGATTCTGAATTAACAGGAATCAAATTAATTTAGTATACGGTGGAGGTACAGTATATCCTTTTTTAATATTTATGCGTTATTTTTATTTTATTTCTTTACATTATATTCTCTCGCGTTCGAACGTGTTCACAATATGTTGCAAAGGATTTTAACGAAACTTTACATTACATTTGCTATACAAATAAAATAACGCTAATTTTTCTCACGTCCAAACACGTCAACGATAAATTCTAGAGAATATTAATGAAATTTTATATTATATTTTGTTGTGAAAATTTTCAACGTTAATATTTTTTCGTTCCAATGTACAATATTTACGGTACATTCTAAAGGACGTTAAATTGAATTTTTACATTAGGTACATCAAGTAAAAAGCTAATTTTCCCTCGTTTTACGTATTTACAATCGCGTACCGCGGCGAATGTTACGTAATTTTTCATTTCCTTTGCTCCATAGTTTTAAAAAGCTAATTTTCTTTCGTATTGCTATAAGTCGGTTACACGGGAAGCGAACTGAATTTCACTTCGCAGCTTTTTCATACTAAATATTGATACACCTAAGGCATATATGCATTTTCGAGCCATTCGTTTCGATTTAAAAATCAAGAGAGGAGTGACTAAAATATTCACGTTTAATTAAAATATTCACGTCAAATATATTTTCCCAGATCGATCCTTCGCCATACGATCGTTTCTTTGATTTTATCGAAATTTCGGCTAAAAATTGGGGGGTCAAAGACCTTAGTTTTGTACGACTTCAGAGTTTACGTATGATCAATGGGAGAAGAATAAAGATCAATGTTGATAATTATTCGTATGAATTCAAAAAGTGATGGAATATTTCAAATGAATGTATTTATATCTTTGCATATTTCAAATATTTCAATTTCGTACAAATATGCACATTAAGCTGGCTAATCTCGTTGCCTAATAATTTCCAACAGTATCCTATATCTATTGCAATAAAATATTTTCCTTTTCTCTTTTCATTTCGAGAAACTAACTTCGAGAAACATTTCTAAGTGAAACCTTATGCACGTGCGTGCACATGCTAAAGCAAACTTCAAAATCTTCAAATCTGAATCTAAATCTCATCTACACGACCAAAGATTTTCAAACTGATTTACTTCGATCATTTTCTTATTGCACTCCGGGCGAGCGGTTTTTTAGGGCAAGTTTGCGTAATTACGAGGATTAATTGCTCGCGCGACAGAACCACTTGCTTCGGTCCCATTTTCGCGCGACTCCAGCCGAGAGAGCACTCTTCGGTTCAATAGCGCCTGTGTTTCGAAGGAATTTCTCGTCAACCCGTTTCCGACACCGTGAAAATATTCTGCGCGATTTCATAGTAAGCCTGCTCACATCTCCAACATTTCCAAGCCGAATAAATCGACTAAAAGGGAAAAGACCAGATTTCATCGAAAGACGTAGGAAAACAAAACATTTTCTAGGATTTTCGTCAGCTCGACGATAGTAAATAAAGTAACGTATTTATCGATATGTGTACGTGTATTTTGATAAACGATAGGTCAATCATGATTTATAGGAGAAGGATTTCGTTCGGTAGTTTTGAATAAGAAAAAGATTTGAATAAGATTCTGCACCCTTTGACTCGAAAGACCTACAAAGTACAGAGAGATTTTGTAAAGAGTATGGAAAGAATTCTTAAGGTCTGCGGAAGTTCTTGAAACGTCCAGAGGGAAATTCTCTTCTTAAAGCGTCCGAAAAGGAAATCCTTAAAAGCCCCGGGAACTTCGAAATCTTTACAGATCTGTGCTCCATACCTTGTGATATAGCGCTTGTATCGAATACATCCATCTTTGTTATTTATTACGCTCATACTTCTTACATTAGATATAGCAAATTTACAAAAAAATTCGAGATACAGAATTTCGATCGATGTACGTTTAAACCCTGAAATGCTAGAAGAGGCGAAAGTTTACTCTGTAGCGCATCGTTTTTCGAATTAAAAAATTAATAAAGTCGAACGAGGGAAATTAAATGTTTCGTTTAGTAGCCAATATCGGACCAAGAGTCGCTTAATATCGCGATGGTCAAAATTTCATCTATGATTGAATTTAAGGGTTGACAATATTAAATAATATATGGTGGCTCTTCATCGATAGTTCCTGATTGAAATGCATTTTCATTTAAATTCTTGTTTACAACAAACTTCATAATTTCACTTCATTGCATTTTATATTCTACCAACATACTTATGCAAGTATATATATATAGTATAATGCAAATACAAACTATCAATGTCTCGATGATTTCTTATTGTGTAATATTTTTATTATATTTTATATATAATTAATTCTTTTCCTTCTGTTTCAGGTATGTATCCTTTGACAGTGTTCTTCTAATTAACTGCAAGTTTGTGAAGGTTGTGAAGGCGATGTATGGTAAGAAGAATTTTTTTTTTAATTTGTAATTATATAATTTGCATGCTCTGAGAAACGTTCTTCGTTTAATCTTCTATTGTCACTGCGTTCTATTATGTACAAAATTATTTTACTCGCGTCAAAATATTTTTTTTTTTTTTTAAGAACTTTTGGGATACGTAAAGTACAATTAGTTTGAGTTACTCTGACGATGAGTATAGAAACTCGTATTATGTACAAGGGAGAATACATCTTAGAATTTCGTTGTTGATGTGTCGGCCATTTATCTGACGTCAATGAATTCAGAAGTTCGGTTGAAGTTAAGACATTGCGTCCGATTTCACTGACTCTGTGAATTTTAGGCGCAAATTATACTTGAGAATCTTGAGGAAAATTGTACAAGTTCGTACATTATTTTTTATCGGTCGATGTTCGGAATAGTAAAATCTACAAGGGAAGAAAATTCTAGAAATAGATTTTTATTAAATCTTTTAATTCTACGCTGAACGTTCACGAACGATGTAACGTCTTTGGACTTTCAAACATTCCACTCGATTTACAATGAATCTTTAAAAAATTCCCGAAAAATCTTTGTTTCGTGAATGTCGCAAAGAATCTGAGGTATCTGTGGTACAGAGCTAGAAAAGTCAAAGCGAAATTTTGCGATATTGAAACAACCCTATAAACCATGACCTTTCGAATTCTATGTAACTTTCATGGGCATAGTTATCCAAGCGTAGACCCAAAAGCGCGAAGAAAGTGGTAGAGCAGCTTCTTGCATAAACCATACGCACTATCGCTGATTAAGAGGAACATCTACCTTCCAAGCGCACTAGCAAATCGGTGTATAATGTACGAGACACAAAATGGATACGTGGTTTTCATTTACCGCAGGAAAAACAGTAAAAGAATTTAGAAAATCAAATTAGGTCCTTAAAATTCGTTGAGATATAATGCAATAAAAATTACATATATATTGTATAATATAATAAAAATAATACAACAAATATATTGTTTAGAGATAGTAAGTGAAAGTATATGCTTTTTTTTTTAAATTCAAATTTAGGAATTATAATTCCATTCTTTGCTTAACGATTTATATTTCCAAAATTCCAACGGAATCACGGAATTAGTTTCTGAGAAATTAATCTTTAATTAATCCTACTAAAAATATCTAAGGAAGCAACAATTCTTTTAGGAACGTTCCTATGTGACTTTAGAGACAGCCTTCTTTTTTTCAATTTCTACTTAAAGTTATAAGTCACTATAAAGTCGGAAAAAATTTGAAATTTTACTGGCAAAAAGTCGATTCAAGTAGATTCACGCTTAATCCAAAGGGGAGGAAATTCAATCTGGCAAACTAATTTCCTGCAACTCTCTCGTTTAATTAATTCTCGTATAAGTATCTGACTTTTACAACCCGATAAACATTTCCCGGTTCTTACAGTCGAGCAAGTATTTCAGTCGATGGATTGTAGTCGGTCAAAGTTTCGTACCGGATTAACGAATTCGCTTGTAAATTTCGACCGGCTTTGGAAAACTTTCCAACCCTTCCTGCCCGGTTTCGTGGCTTCTTCTTCTTCATCCAGCTACTCCTACCAACACGTTCAAATGTTCCGGAAGGAAATTGTGGATCTTCTTCCTTTCGATTCCAATATTTTCCGCTGTCTTTTAACTCCTGTGATTCACTTTTACGAGACAGTCTGTTCGTGTTATTCCGTCTGAAATACACGAAAAAGTCGCATCAAGTCTTCATCTGTGTATCATTTAGTATGATAATGAAGAAAGTTACTTTTAAGTTGGAATCTAAAAATATGAGATAGGCGAGATAATGAACAATATAAACATACTGTTTCGAATTTTGTAATGGCTTCTTTTCGGCATTCAATCCTTGTATTTTCATTGATATTTTCCGACCAAATATTGATATATTAAAATTAATACAAAGTCTCATACAAATTGTAGGAGTATGTTATTTGATTGGATTATTAGTCGTAAGATACTTTTAAGTGATAAATAAATTCATTTTGTCATAAATTCGTTACACAGTAAAAATACTTTGATTTGTTCGTTAGACTCTTACGATGTTTCGAAAATGATTCTAGTAGATGAAACGCGTAAACATTTATGAAAATCCATTTCATTAGACGATTTTTCAATATTCGGTTAAAGCATAGTCTAGAATTCAGACAGTATTAACGTTATTCATTTTTCATTTCAGTCTTTCTTCTGGATTTAAAAAATTATCTTTCTACCTTTTTTCACATCCGTGGCAAAATATTTGTTAAACATAAAGTGGATTAAAAATATAGTCGAAATGCTACATTTTTCGGAGATTAAATTCCGTATTTCGACTCTCTGTATAAAGGTAACTATAATATCGCAAAATATTTACCATTTTTGTGCCACATATTTCGTTCAAAAAAGAAAAAAAATACGGAATGTGTGTTTTGAAATGATAAAAGAAACTGATCGATTTTGATTAATTTTTGCGTGATTTTTTTTTTTTATAAATTATTAACAACAAGAAAAGGGATGAAAAATTCTACTTTTGAGAGCGAGAGCCCGACGAAACGATTAGGGGTGAAACGCGTGGATGATCGTTATTTTCCACGATCAATTGCCACTCGTAACTGCTTTTACTGGTTAAAAAAAGATATAAATCGAGTCCTCCACAAGGGAAAAATTCCAGCTTTTACATTCGAGCACGCGAGGGGGTTAAAGTATCGTAATAATTGCTTCAAGTGGAAATTTTACGCCAGCGGCGTACAATATCGTTTATCAGCGATCGAATTGCATTGGAATTCCAGGAAAATGCGAATTATATTCGCAAAGAACGTCATTTCTTCGTTATAATGTGAAATTGTAAGGTAATATTGTAATCTCGATTATTGAATTTTATTACTTTCATCTTTTTTAATCGTTGCCTGAATTTTATTTAGTTTTTTCGCGTAAATTTATTCTGCGTATGAAATAAATTCCCTTTTTTAATATTAAAAATATACGCGAAAGTTCGTTACGAGTTATTTTCATAGAGTATCTGTAGATTCTTCGCTGGACGAAATCGACGAATCTCGAACTCGTTCGATCGTATCCGCTGCTACGTCGTATTACCGTGGCAAGGTAAATCGGCTTTCGAAACTCGTGAAAATTATTAATGTTCTCCATTAGGCATTATCCTGCTCCTGGCGGGAGCGAAAAAAATTACCGTGTCTGAAAACATTTCAATAAATTCGATCCTCGCCGTATAACATTCGACGCTAAAACGAGATAAAAGGTAAGGAAGACTATTAAATAAAGCGTTGCATATACCATGATTGGACACATTCAGAATCATTGATCACACAAATAGGTTGCTTTAAATAAATTCAAAAAATTTGGAAGTTGAATAAGATAAGATATTTTTAGGAAAATATAAAGAATAGAAATTTTCATAAAATTCTGTTAGGAAAAAGGAATGAAATTTATCAGCTTCGAGAGAATAAAAAATTTAGTTTCGATATTAGACGAACGTTTTTATAGATGAATAAAAAGGTCGTAAAATATGAGAATAATAATGAAAATTAAAATGATCAATTCGGATGATGAAAACACAAAACAAATTATCTATTCATATATTCAAGAACAAGTGTCAATCAGTCATCTTCAAAAAATATTCTAAATATCCTAGAAAGGTATCTTTAACTAAATACAAGTAATTTAAACGTTTAGTACAGTGTTTGTACAACATGGTTTCCGTAACAGGATCTACGATTCGAAAAGGACTCTTCGTACACTTGCGACGTGTTTGGTCTTTATAATTCTGTCGTCATCGAAGATAGCGGCCGTTTAACCGCTAATTAGCCCAAGCACCCTGTGTAAAACGCAAAGTGCGAAGTTCGCTCGCGTGGAAACTCGAGAAGTGTCTCTTCATCGAGTTTCAAGAAGCGTGACAGTCCTTTACGAAATTCAGAAAATAGTTCATTTGCTCTCTCACCGCCGTTAAATTTTCATTAAATTTAAGGCAACATCTCTAACATTCACAGTGCTAGGAAACGTGTTATTTGAGGTATTTCTTCTTTCGTCCAGAGTAAGAAACTAAGAAAAATGGACAAATTTTAAGAAGATATAGAATCACAAATGAATCATAAACCTACTGTTTTATTGTACCACATGTTACATACAATGATTAAGTAATATGTATAAACTGTGTTCAATTACGTAAAATATTCTATTTATTTATTTACGTAAAATATTCTACATATTTAGTGTTATAAATATTCCATACCTTAATTTTCTCATGAAAATCTCACATGCCTATTTGTGGTTTTAATATGGCGCATGGATTAAAAACAAATAGACAATGAACACATGATCCGAGTTACTGGAATATGTTCTACCGAGTACGAAACAGTTTCATGTCGATATTTCCGCGGTCATATTTTCCCTCGGACTTATTAATTCGCGAATTCGGCCGCAGTTTGCCGAGCTTGGGCTTTTAATCTTCGCTCCATTAATTATTAAACCGGCTGCTAATTAAAGACTGGAAAAACAAACGCGCCGTTTCCCCGTCCCGAAGAAAGTAATTTAACAGCACCCATATTATTTCCCATTTTCTTCGCGTTCCCCTCGCCCATTTTTTCCAATATATCTTTTCTCTTCTTTGTTTATCGAAGCAAACGTCATATTCTTTCGCCCTCGTATCTTTACCAATAACCGGTCATCCGTATCGAGATGCAACAAATTTTAGCTATTCCTTTCTATTCGAGATTAATTCAACTACAGTGATTCATTCATAATTAACATCGCTTTCTCTCAGAGAAATGTTATATTTCCGAGATGGAAAGAGGAAAAGTTGCGTCATTCCGAATTACGAATAAAAATGTGTAACGATACAACCCTATCGAGTACATGAGACAAAAACGCCTTCGACTGGCACAAGGGGTTAATTACATTCATCCGCGAGCAGACTACATTCCAAGAGATTCATCCGGTTATATCCGCCGGAGAGCCGTTAAAACGACCGTGGAATCGTGCTCTCCGCCACTTCATATCGTTCCATCAACGACGCTCGAAAACTAATTATCCGGACAGCGATCGTTTCCGATTAATTACCCATAAAACACGCGCGCTCCATGGACATTTTTTATTACACTTTTCTGCTATTCGCTGGCAATTTCAAAACGACAACGTTCGCTCAATGGTAGAAGAAAAAAAAATGCCACCCCTTTGGTTTATCGTGTTTCTATTGGACAAAACATATAGTATGGTCACGGAGGAAAGAAAGAATCTGACGAGCACATTTTCCTTAGTTTTTTCTCATTTTAGTGCCAGCTTATGATGCGGAAAGAATATTTTAATATAAGATCGTTTGAAAAACTACCGTATATTAGTTTAAATCTTATCTTACCTTAAAAATATCTTCGTTTAAAAAGATTCTTAGGGTAGGGAATATATTTTTCATAGGAACGTTTTTTAAATTGTGAAATGGTTGGAGAAGATGCATGTTTAATCTCGAAATCAAGTAAAAGAAGGATTCTGGTAAGAGCAGATAAATCATGGTGAATTTAAAGATTGTTGCTCTGTAAAGAAAATGTCACATCGTGTACCTCAGCGCAGTTGTGAAACTTGACAAATCCGAGGATGTATTTAAAAATTTCGAGCTAAAAAATTAAAAGATTTCAACCTACCCGTAACTATCTTTGCGACTATATTTTTACTAAAAATTTAATATACGATACAAGTATTTACTTTTTTACATTTACCACTTTAAGCATACGATAAGAGTGAAATATGGCTGCAGTGTGAATATTTTCCAGTTCCTGTACTCGTTTTTTTCAGTTTGGTTTCAAATTTTATCCATATAATTACGATAATTCTGTCTCGTTACAGTGATAATGAAATTTCAAAATGTTTTATCCGTTAAATGTTTCGTGTGTAATTATCCAGATACTTTGAGTGTGAAAAATGAAAAAAATAGAGAAAAAGAAATTATAGAAAGAGGGTGAAAGAGAGAGAGAGAGAGAGAGGGATGAAAAGGGAAGAGGCAGCAGAAGAGGGTGGGCTTAGTGATCGCGTAGCAACGGATGATCCGTTAAAACTGCTACATGACAAGTCATAATTCTGACTGATTAAACATGCATGGCATTTACTATACACCACGATTTCGTGACGTGGCAATAACGTGGTTCGTACCACCCTCTCTCTGTCTCTCTCACTCTATACCTGACAATCCATTCTCAACCTACTCTGCCTATCGTATTTGCTTCAATTCGCTTGTTTATCCGCTAAATGCACGATAAACAATGGATCTACACCGGTCCGACCAATAATGGCGGCCTTAGCGGCCTGGCCAGGGCACGAACAATCGATTGCTGTTTAACTCTCGCGATTCCATGGCTGGCTCATTTCAGAACCAAATATTTTTAGAAAGATTAATTACCGAACGTATACACTGGCTGGACAAAGTATTCGCATACCACTGTATTTATTACAGCATTCGCGATATAGTAATTAATCAGATTCAAACATATTGAACTTCCTATGGTTCAGTAATTCTTTTATAATATGAGAAAATTTGATGCTACGAAGATGAAAGGTGGCAACATTTTCGAATTTTACGATTCTGATATTATAGATTCGAAGCTTTCGTATTACAGAGCGGCGATTTTAACGCTCCACAACTCTAAGATTTCCAATTTCCAAGCTCTGTACCTCGAAATCTTAGGATTTTTAAGTTGGAGATTCGAAACTTTTGAAATGCAAAAGAACTTTCGGCGGCTAAAAAGGGTATTTGGCACGCTCAGAGTCACGAGGCCTATCGTTCCGTGGAAAAGTAATCGGTCGATCGGTAATTGGATTCTCCGATGAGCAGCTGATTGTTGATAACTTGATGGATTCCTCGTGAAGCAGATTTTTCGGATGTAGCTTGATTGTTGAATGGGGTTGTTTTGTAATGGACGAGTTAATATCGCACAAGGATGAAATTGGTCGATGGTAATTGGATTCCGTGTTCAATCAAATGTGACGAGCTAGTTGTCGAGGAGTCGTTGGTCTTTGTGGCAAGGATTTTTTGATAGATGCTTCGTCGGCCAACGAGATGTTGAGCCGATGAAATTGTAAAATTGCTTCCGTCTTGAATCGAATGTAACAGATCAGTTATTACATATTAAACTCGTGGATCTTCCGAATTTCTTTTTTTTTTATTATTATTATTGTTAGTTAAGGAGGAAATTTTTGATAGATTGACATTTGTAAACCCTTGATAATTTAATTAGGAAAAAGAAGTTTGTCGAGAAACAGATTAAGCGAAAGCAAGGAAAACAAATATAAATTAACACCATAGTTAATTGAGAAAAATGCAAAAAATACATACAGCCTCTTACTATCTTGCGAAGCGAAACTTTTTATTTACATGAAATTGGAAAATTTCGTACTGTGGGAAAAAATGATAATACGATAAACGTTCTGTCTCCGGTGTAAAGATTGTCGCCACGATTTTCGTAAGTTGGATGTCGTCGTTTTGTTTCGACCGCATTCAGCCTCCGGTCTTTTAATTTCCATTTTTAATTAGTAAATCCACCGAACCGTTTACCTCGTCTGCCCTCTAGGCCTCTTCTCTCTCGTTCTCTCCCCCTTTTTTTTATCCTCCTCTCTTTCGATGTTCCGCGTTTTCGCAGTGGCAAAACACGTACTAGGCGCGAGCCTGTTTTCGAAAACCGGCTGTTTCTCCTCGATTGCTGTATCATTTAATCAAAAATCGAACCGAAAACCGAGAGGGGAAAAATGGTATTTCGCGTTTCGATTGGAACGTTTTGCGGTTTCCGCGAAAATTGAATTTTCTTCTTTGGTAACAATTTGTGTCGTTGAAACCTGCGCATTGTATACGCAATTTTTTTTTCTGTCTGCAGTTCATTGCTGCAACGTCAATTCGTTATCAACGATTTATTTATTATATGGATATACGCTGGCTAGACGATAGAAAGCTTTTATGTCTGTATCGTATATGTAATATACAGGGTGGTTGGTACCTGGTGGTAAAAGCGGAAAGGGGGTGATTCTACGCGAAAAAAGAAGTCGAAAATATAGAATAAAAATTTTTTTTTAATTTTTCCATCGAGACAACGATCTACAGTGAGATCCGTTATAACGAGACGTGATAAAGTGCACGCGTACCGAGCGAAAATTTAAAGTCGATTTTCTCGAAAACAAAGCCTCAAACGAAAAATTTTTATTCTATATTTTCGACTTATTTTTTCGCGTAGAATCACCCCCTTTCCGCTTGTACCACCAGTTACCAACCACCCTGTGGAACACGTTGAAATTTCATTAACAACGTAAAGGACAACTGTTATGATTCTACATCTTGTAATTTCTATATATATTCTTTGATCATATATTCTTAAATCTACTATAAAATATCAAAAGTAAAATAAATTCTGCATCATTTAAAAGATAAAATACGTTCTTGTCCAATGTTCGTTAGTATCCGTAAAAATATGAATTTACATGGAATACCTGCTGCCAAATTATTAGATATTATTTTAATTATCTAATATCTATATATTTTGCACGCGGAACCGATGTTTGATCAATTTTGAAAAACGTATTTCTTGAAGAAGTGAACAACGTATAGCTTCTAATCAGCGAATCAACGAGAAAAGAGGAGAAGACGGAAATTCACCGGTAAAATGAGACTTTCTTTGCCAGCTAAACACGTACAGTTAGACAAAATCCTGTGAATTCGTTGTTTATTCTAGAAGATACTGTAAACGTGCGAGGGGTGTCCACGGAATAAGATACAAAAAAAAAATATTCGATAGGATTATCGGCCCTTGCCTGAGTTTGAGATCGATCTGTGGAAGCTGCTTAAGGTAAGCTTACGTCAGTTTCGTTGTTTCTCGATTCTCTCTGGACCGATTTTACATTTTCCAAAGGATATTCGCTGCTGTGGCACGGATTTGGTGTGGATTGCAATTTACCGTCTATCGTTTACCTACATATTTATATAGTTTTGCTAAGTAGACGCGAAGCTTTTAATCAACGCATCGATTAAAATGGAAGGAAAGACGACGAACACAATTTTTTATTGTTCTACATAGTATTTTTTTCTTTTTTAAATCTGGGTTAAGTAAGAAGAGAAAGTATATGAGATTGCGTTATTCCATGGTTTTATGGTACTTAGGCATTTTTGAATACATTTTAGTTTGGTAAAAGGAAAATATCATCATCAAAAATCATAGTTGCGCGTAACATTTTAAGTCAAGTTTGAGTTAGGTAGAAGAAAATAGCAATATTGTGCTATGCTATGGTGGCGTCTTTCGATCAAGTAATTGGAAAACAATGATACTAAGAACTAAGGATAATGATACGAGTACTAAGAAGATATTGTCCATCGCTGTCACATATTACATTTTGTTCGAACACATCCAAGCAAATGGAAATAAAAATGATGCACTATCCTATGTTCTCATAGCATAGTATTTTTGCATAGTAGATTCGTGTTAAACAAAAAGAAAAGTGCAGCAGGATAGCAGCGACGCTATTATACTGGCAATAAGAGAAAGGAAGTATAGATTGAACGTTTCCCTTTATCTTGCGATGTTAGAAATGTTATGTTTAAGTTAAATTTGTATTAGGAGGAAGGAAAAATTCGGAAAAGACAATCATCGTACTTGTTGCGTCCAGGGTAAAACATAATTCTATCAAACTAGTTGTAAGTTGTCGAGTAGTTTTCCAAATCCCTTCGTGTCGAGGAAACCGATGGACCGTACTAAGAACTCGTGTTTAATCCACGGAGATTGCGGCCTTCGGACACAGCATGTATCCCCCCGAGGACCCTAGTTATGTAGATTTCAACATGGATGTTCTCTTAGCCGATTGGATAGGTCCGTTCTCGCGTAAACTTCAGGTATAAACTGCCATGCTGTCTGGACAGACGACGTTGCGATATTATCTCGATGCACGTTAGAAAAATTAGCAAATTTATTTCAAGATTTATGCAAATTGACATATCATTTAAGAAAGAGTAATTAATTAACTTATTATGCAAATAGATATCAAACTAAAAGTATTTGCAGCTGGACGAAGCTTAGCTGACGTATAAGGAAAAGTGTAAAACACCTCATTGGCTAAAAATGCGCATAATCTTTGGTGTTATATATACACAGGTAATTTTATTCTATTATTTGTACTATTATCTCCTCAGCCTCGTATGTATGTTGTATTCATTTCAATGAATGAATTTATTATGAATTTATTATATATTATAATGTATAATATAAATTTTGTTATTTCGTGAGCGCCAAACGATTTTTAGCGTTACATTATAATTTTATCGATAATTACGTCCGCTTTCGTGTACGTTACAAATAACAGACGCGTTAATTTCATTGCTTTAAGCTCGTTTTATCGAGGAAAATTATTATTCGATAGAATCGTACAAAGTCGGAAGACGTTCAACGCCGGTCACTAGAGTCTACATGCAAATGTGGATTTAAGATAAAATGAATCGCGTTAGAAGAGCGCGAATCTGCTGTTTGAAAAATCAGTTGAAGCGTGCGTTCATCGCGAGGAACAAATGATGGACAGTTAATTAAAGACTTTACCATCGTATCAAGTCTGAAGTTCTGACCGGGCTGGTCCATCTAGCCGGAGGCAACTCACCGTTATTGTTACAAGAACTGCGGCAGAGTCAAATACTTCCAGAACACTCGGTGTTTTTCTTCAGAGTAAAGTTTGACGAAACTCGTGGTTAGCTGTTCAGATCACGAGAAACTGAAATTATGATCATAATTTCAATTACGGTTAAATATAATGTAATAACGTCGTAAACATGCTTTTCTACGAATAATGGAAGAAACCTTGCGTTCTGAAAATTGTTGTCGCGATTCTGTCGACCAACGAATCTAACACAATTTTAAATTAAATCTTTAGAGGCCAGCAGTTTTATTTCAAAAGCAAACAGATTGCCAATTCTTGGAGACTCGTTGTAGCTTTCTGCGCCTTTCTTTCTCATAAACAGAAAATGTGATGGTTAAAATGTGTAAAATAATTTTACGAAAATATTGGTGTTAGTTTCATGACGTATAATCGACGTGTGTAACATTATTTCATTAGCGTCCTTACTGTTTGTCGTGCCCGTTAAAGCGAAAAAGCCCGTGTCCATGAAAGCTGGGAAGCAGATTAATTCAACTCGCTGGAAACCTTGTTTCAACCGTGTCTCCGACGTGGCGAAATTAGACAAAACTATGTTTGAACAAACATTTTAACGCTACGTTTTCCGTACTTTGGAGTGCGGGCAAAACTGTTAACCGATTCAATTGAATTCGGGATAATGACCATGTGCGTGAAGTATAATTTACATAGCATGAGATTACTGCTAAACAAGATCACTATCCCACCTCCGAATTATTTCATTAGTATTTGGCAAAAACTGTTTCATTGAAAATAAAAGATTATATATTCGTTTCGTGGACTTCTGCTTGCAGATTAGTACAATTTGTAAATTTTGAGTATGAAACATCATATTGAAATTTAATACAGAGAATAAGAAAAATGAGATTTCCTTTGCAAGCAGATTTATAGATAAATATATATTTTTGTATGTACTTTCGTAAGCAAACTGCGTCATTTATATCCAAATTGAATTTTTTTTTACTGTTCTAAGATTAAAAAAAAAAAAAACATACTGTAAATTATAAAAGGATCGACCACGAAGTCTTAGATTTTATTATTTGTTCATCATTCTTCGTAAACAGTAGTATCTTCGGATAATAAATAAATGGAAAAATCATTATAGCTTATGAAATATTTAAAAGTTCCTAAAAGCTTCCTAACTTGCTGCAAGCAATTACTTCTGGGATTCAGTCTCATAAATATTGAAGTCTCGGTTTTCAATGTTGCCAGGGATAAATGAGCTCGTGACAAACGTTTTAGCGCTACTTCTAAGAACTTCATGTTATCACGCCGGAAATTCGCTTGCTGGAGATACAGAGGCTGAGTGAAAGCAGAACTTGTTACTCTTCTTTAATCTTTTATGCGCACTCGCGCTCGGTTTCAAATTCTTTCCTTTTTTTTTTTTTTTTGTTTTTCTTTTTATTACTTTTCCCTCTCGTTTTTTCACTTTTTTTTGTTTTTGGGTAGCTAGCATGCGTTTCAGACTGCGTCACGCTGTCTTTCCCACGTTCATTTTGCTCGCAGAAGAAGTTAATTGAACGGTATGTGGCGGCGCGAATAAATCGAAAACGGAAATTCGACGAGGCGCGGAAGTGAAACGGTTAGATACGTATTGCATTGAACACCCGTTGAAATACGTTTGTCACCTTGCCGCTCACGCTGATAATTCTTATTCGAGTTCCTGTGACTCGTGTTACCCTAAATTTCCCCACATTAATTATTTCCTCGTCGGGTCTAAGTTAAATATTAACTTATTCTCAAGCTATCAACTTCAACAACCGGCCAACAAAACTCGGAATTTTCTCGAGTAATTCCTCATAAGATCCCCTAAGCATTTTAACGAATTACGAGTCATGAAGTATTTATGAACAGTAACAGTAATAATCGAATCATATTTCAACGATTTTGTAAGATAAATCATGGAGTGATTTTTAGCTTTTCGAATCTCTTCCATGTTCTTTACAGTTTCTTCTAAATTTTGATTTATTTATTTATTCTTTGCCTATTTATTTTCGCTTCGTCTATTGTTTAAACGTTCGTTGTTTTATTGGAAGAAGGGTGTCATTTAGATTCCTCGTCAAAGATCTTCGTTAGCATCTGTACATTTTTGTACGTGTTACACGTAACATTCTAATTGTATATCACAGCGTAAATTATGTTATCAAACTTCTTGCCATCATACGACAGAATTAAGGATATCGAAATTTTGAAAATCGTAACGATACTACTCATTTTTCACTTTTTCACTTTTATTAAACATTCGAAGATACAAAAATGCACAGAACTCGTACAATACGCGAAAGCACATAAAGCACGCAAAATACAGCGCCCTATATATGTAACAGAAAAAACAACTTTGCATCTATGTACCATTCCGTAAATCATATTCGCGAAATCACGAATTCCCATGAATATCCGTAGTCTAATCACGACTTGTAAATTTCTGATTTAATCTTAAGATTCTAATAGTGTCAGATATTTCAATCGCATACAAGGATCTTCCACCGTTAATTTCTCCTATAAAATACCCAGTCGACATTGCGCTAACACGTTTCGTACTCTAGCTATCGTGCTCGATAAACCATAAGCTTCTCGGGTAATTCCGTGTCTGGATATTTTATCGCAAAAGGCTTAAACTTCCTCGAGCAACGGCTTAAAGACCGCCCACGTGTGTTTCACACCCACACTATGGCGACAGGTTTACGTGAAAAGCATCGGGGAAAATGACGTGTCGCTTGTGCACATGAAAGAATAACAGGTCTAAGAACTTCTGCACCTAATCGTTAATGTAATAACCCGTGGATATATTATTAATAGACTCGAAAGCGCGTGTCTTCCCCCGGTGATCGAGGGCTGATGCGATAAAAATTACCCCTTGCACAATCTAAATGTCACTCCCTTTCTCCCGAACCCTTTGCCATTATTTTATTCTCAGGATATTTTTTCTACGGTCTAATCGTGTGCAAGGTATTTTTTCCGCTGGAACCACGTTCTTTTTTTCTTGGTTTTTTTCGGGAAGAAATTACGACGCGTGCATCCGCGGCTATAGCCGAGGGTAGTCGCGGTGGACTACTCGTTTATTTTCTTTTTTTAAGTGCAGTTTGCGGTCTCATCGCAGGGAAAAGGTTAATGACGTGGAACTGTGGCAACCGCAACGTCGTGTTTATTATTAGGAGGATTGCGCGCAAGAATACGGGGAGTGGAGAAGTTGTCAACTGCTCTTCTCGCTATCTAAACATTGCACGACACCAAAAGCATGTTTTATGTTTGAATTTACCAAAGTTGCGTGGGCGAGTTGAAGTTTCTTTCTGTATAACGTGAGAACTATTAGGTGTGACTATTTAATATTAGTGAAAGTGTCGATGATATGGCAACAGGATGTGTTAGTAAATGTAGCGAAATTGTTGCAAAGAGTAACTTGCACCTTTTTTTTTTTTTTTTTAGATGTCGGAACTTTCTGAAATGGAATATATTTTTGCTGTCGTTTGAGAAATTTTGTTTAACAAGCGCCTATTTAGAAATTTATATTTCTTTTGATTCTGAAATAATTCTAAGCTATAATACACAATAAACATAAAAGAAAGATCATAGTAAAGTAATGAAATTCGACGACGTAGTTGAAGCGTATTCGTCTATTGTGTAGAGGATGTCCGTCAATTACATTTTTTAATTAATTTTTTGTAAAGAATAGCCTAGTATAATATCGTGTTTACAGAGTAGGAAAGCTCATTCAGTATTTTTGTAGCTTTTTTACGGGGAACATTGTTCAAGGAAAAAGTATAATTCTAAAAGGGAAACAGTGACTGGAAGGGAAAAATTTATCGGAGATCGTTTTATTTCGAGACCACAAAGCTGTTGTAATCTTTTCTAATTTTCCCTGATTTTTCCTATCCTATACTTCCTCCCTCCTTTTTTGTAACATGTCATTCAGGTATATAATTGAATATTTAACTTGAGAAAAATATAAATTGCGAAAGGAAATTTAAAATCCATCGCTATTTAAAATTGCAGATAAAACCGTTAACTTTAACAAAAAAAAAACCCGCATGAAAGTAACAAAATCGTATCTGCCATAAATATCGTATCTCGATTCGCAGCTCAAGTAATTTTTTTACCGAATTCCTCCATATCGAGCATATTTCCAAAGATACGCGGAACATACAATGAAATATTTAAATTGAGAAGGATATAAATGGCAAAAGAAAATTTGCAATCCATCACGTTTGAAAATCGTAGACAGAGAATTGAAATAACCTGCCGTTGCTACAAACGCTCTTAATTGATACCATAAAAAAATGAAAATAACGAAATCACATCTGCCATAAATATCGTATCTCGAGTCACCGGTCAAGTGATCTTTTACTATACTTTTGCCGTGTCGCGCATATTTTCAAAGATACAGGAATATCAGCGCGCAGTGAAATTGTTCTTCTCTTATTTCAATAGCAGCGATAAGCGTACACTGGCTATGCATCCCGAAATAATAATTGGCGAAAGAGTTCGAAATTTCGCGTTATCTAGTCTTGCAAAGCGTTTAACGTGGTCGGCATCGCGGAGCAAAAATATTTTATATCAATCGCAGACCACCTGGCCCGGGGGTTATTCGATTTAATGTACGATCCTTGCCGGTTATTATTTGTCAATGTTGCCTGCGCGTGTAATAAACTTTAAACACCGGGCCAGCTTATCGCTGACGTGCCGTTTTCACGTTATTTTTTACGGTTTATGTCGGCGCGCATTGCGCATCGATCTGGCTTCAGGTGCCGCCGTATTTTCTACGCTAATACTGCGATCGATCGATGGAACCGAAAATTCGAACTGACAGTGGACGCGCGTTTGTGAATTTTAAAACGCGCGAACGGTGGCAAAAGGGAGCACAGATTGAAAACTGCAAGGCTAAGTTGGAAAGGATTTCTATGTGAAAGCTAAGAAAATCTTTCTCCTCTTTCCACTTTGATATTTTATATTCATCTCTTACATTCGTCCAGCTCGTCAATTGTTATATTAAGTACGCCACTGCAAATTCGATTATGCAACTACTTGGTTATTGGTTTGAAAAAATAATCGAAATAATGGACAAAGCAGAGTACGATTTGTAATTTGTAGTACAGATAACTGTAATTGTGTTTATATGTTCTGCTATCACTATGGAAATAATTTTTCCTATCAAAATTCAGTCCAACAGCTTATGCTCTAAATTAATCATTTTTAATACCTGAGAATGTAAGTACAATATATTGAGTTGGCAACTAAGTCATTGGCACTAAGTCAACATAGTTGCCGACCCAATAATTCTTTGCGTAACGAGTTCAGAGAAAAGCACAAAACGAAAGTAGAATATTTCTAAATACAAAAATTATTATGTTCAATTATTACTGACAATCTCAGTGACTAATTAACTGATTGAATGCAATGAGAAGATAAATATTTAAAAAAATAGTTTTTTTATTAGAAAGGTTAGTTTCGCAAGTTTGTGTAAGAGTGTCAGTATATTCGGAACTACTATATACTAACAACTTCCCCTTAGCCGATCACTGGCCTTGTATACTGCTCACTCTGTGGCCAGTTAGTGGTCGTTAGTGGTCACTTTCTCCCAAATCATTTGTGGCGATTACCTGACTGCTGTAGGCGTTTCTGAGGGTTGTCTTCCGGTTTCTGCCACTTGCGGGATAGTGACCTGTATCACTATGTATAAACCATAGAAACATATATAATATCTGGTGGGCTCTTTTTCGGCAATACTTTTCTAAGATAATTTATCTAGTATGTTAAAAGTGAAATTTTTAAAATTTTTGCATACGATCAAAGATAAATGCAGTCTTAAATAATATAAAGTAGAGAAACTCTTATCTAATTTGTATAATAATGAAAAAAAGGAAGACAAAAAGATATTACAGTAGAATTTCTAACAGTGAGGATATATAGCGTAAAATCGTCAGAAAGGAAATTTCTGTAATAAAGAAGAAAAAACAATGCAAGAAAATAAAAAAAGCAACTCGAATAGTAAAAGTAATAGCGCGAGATTAGTAAAACAGAAATTTCTCTAATAAAAAAGGAATGAGGCAAGGATACTAAAAAAGGAATTCTAGCAATAAAAGAAATACAATACAGCGAAAGCAAAATAGCAAAAGTAGAGAAAGCATACAAAAAAAGAAGGAATTGCAGGAATGACAAGAGAAGTCTGAGAATTAGAAAAAGGAGAGATCGTAGCCACAAAGGTTGCAACGTAGAAACACGAAAATGCGATAAAGTTCAATAATAAAAGAAATTAATACGGGCAGCAAGGAAGTAACAAATGAAAACAAAAACTAGGAAATTATAACCTAACAATTTGAGAAGGACGACGTACCTGTAATTAAAAAGAGAAAAGAAATCTCCTAGCATATGTTTTAAATCTTCAAGGAACAGGTGTGTTCCCTATATAAAAATGTGATACGCGCGATGCGTATATCCGAGCGCACACAGCTTGACATGTCCTTTTTCACTTTTACGAGGAAATCTGTATTTATGTCCGTATTTTTTGACGGATATAAATTGCCTTATGTTCCTCGAACCTTATTGTTAGTTACGTTTTTACGATTTTTATACCATTTTCACTGTATCCTATCTAAAGGTAAACTTGTCGCTTTCACAAACTGAATGAGCATGTAACCCATAAATCCAGTCGGAAATTTCCCAAAAATTAAACGATGGTGACAAATGTAGAAGACACGAGAGATAAATAGCATACTTGCAATGAATTTCTAACTTTTGAAAATTTTGAAAAATTTCAGAGATTAATTTTCAGAGAAATTTTTATAAAATATCAGATTGTACGATAATGAACAATATTAAAACTATTCCACATAGCATAGTGGAAGCGTAAGAAATGGGAAGATTCTGCAGTTTCGAAGAATAATTTTCATCGTTTGGAACATCGTAGTGGTAACTTTTTAATTTTACAGAATATTTTACGCTTTGAATTTCTAAAGCAAACAATTTGAAATACGTATTTGGCGATAAAAAAGGTGAGGAAATAGCATACAACGATAAATAGTAACGAATTGGAAATGAATTTTATTTAATCGGTAGCAATGCCGAGCAGTTTTATTCCAGCACGAAATGATGAATTACTCGTGAAATGATCTAATAAACCGTATCAATCAACGGAAAATAATCCAACGAATGGATTATCGAATTAATTCTCTGGAAACCTCTAACACCGAATATTCGCAAACAGGCGTAAACCAGTTTTACACAAATTTTCCCCATCATAAACCAATAATCCTTCGTGTATCCGAAATTCTACATCAGTGAACTATTTTAACCAGAAATTCGCACGAATTGAATGGCCGGTATACAAAGTTTCTGGTAGCCATCGGTGTCGACCAATTAATTCCAGGCTGATCCTCGGACTCCGTGGCCAAAGCGGCTTATCGTGGCCATTAATGCCGCGAAACCTTTGACCAGCGATGAAACAACGTTATAAACATCGACGAGGAGAAAAGTCGGGCAAGGTAAAAGAAGGAAAAACCGAACGAAACGCCCCGTATGGTGGCAGATGTTATTATACCCGTTGTTGGTTAAATAACGTTTTAATCGCGGACAGCAAAGAGGTGGTTGCGTCTCTTTCATGATAAGAGGATTTTATTCGACCGATACGTAATTCCTCGTGTACACCGTTGAAACGTGTAGAGGATCCAACACGAAAGATCATCGTGTATCGAGGATGAAATCTTTCCCAAGGTACGTGATGTTGCTCGTCGTTCATCGGCTTACACATTCTTACTCGATTGACTTTGGAAATTTTCATAAGCGAGAATGCGAATCTTGGTTGGACGTTGTGAAGAAACCGAGGATTTCGAAGGAAGTTCGTTTTTATTTTAGAAAGAAAATTTCCAAGGATCTGTTGCTTGTGAATAGCCGATACGTGAATTGAATTTTCTTTTGATAATTTGATTTTCAAGGATCTGTTTCTTGTTAGCAGTAGGCCGATCCATAATTCTTTCTCCTCGAAAAACAAAAGGAACTTGGCGAATAACGATCCATCTCGGTAATTTGTATTTTTTTTTATTGGTTGCGTCCAATCTTAAGACAAGAAGAACATTGTCGAAATTTTCAGTCATATTAAATTATCTTCTAATTATCTTTCCGTCTAATTAACTTACGTCGTCTGTCAACTACTGTAACCACCATCATTTGTTATTTCATAACGAACTATTATATGTAATCATAATAATAGTAAATATAAGAATAATATCACGCGTTGCACGTAATAATAAATTCACTAAGTGTTCCTAAAAAATAGAACAGAATTTTACCTAACGATATTCCGTCTCAGCGATTTCTACTCGGCTGGAAAATTATCCGCGTTCTTGAACAATGATCACAATCCTCTTTCCATCGAAATAACAGCCGACACTCGTCGCTAATAAGGTAATCAGTATATTAATTAACGCAGCTAACGAATCCATCGGAATTGTCAGTTTACACCGAGTTTGGCACAAAATTGATACCTGTCCCGATCGCGATAAACTAGTGCCTGTAAATTATCGTGAAACGTATGCCAGTAAATTATATGGTACACGAAAGACACAATACGGAAAATCGTGGAAACTTTTGTCGTTGTAGGCGTCTCGATGTTGTACCTGATAGAGTCCGAGCTGGAGGAAGTTTTCAATTGGTCGCGAACCGCGTGTCGAATGAAACGACACCAGCGTTGGAACAAAAAAAAGGAGAAAAAAAGGACAGAGAGAAAGATTAAAAAGGAAATATGGTGAGAACGGTGTACTACGTCAAACTTGGCAATCGAGGCTGCTTCCCTATGCACGATGCATGCTTGCACGTCCATCGATGAACAGTGTTGTAGTGTTCCGCGAACGTGTCCCGTTTAATAGCGTGACGAATGGTCTGAATGAAATGGACTTGGAGAGAGTGTTTTGTGGAACAGACTGTTGGTAACAGATATTTCACTCGACCTGTCATTGCAATTACATCGGTTTTACAATTTGTAACGATATATAAAAATATCAGGGTGGACCAGATTTTCGAGTCTGAAGTTTAGATAAATCATAATGCATTATCATTAAGCAGCTACGCTAAAGATAAATGATAGAAAATATGCGCGCATAACGAACTGAGATATAGAATATCAGCACGGACCAAATCCTTCGGGAAGAAACTTTCGAGTCTGAAGCTTAGATACGTCGTAATTCATTATCATTAAGTAGCCGCGATAAAGGTAAATGATAAAAAGTTTACACGTATGATGAACCGTTTTTAATTCCTGTACTGTACGTAAAATCTCTGTTACTGTAAGGTGAATGGTACAAATTATTTTGCGATTGATGTAGAATCAGAAAGCTGATCTAAATAGTAGAAGACGTAGTATAGAAATGCTATTAATCATTTTAACAAAATATCATCTACGTAGGATATTGTAAATAACTGTTTGTATATACCGATCTTCGTCCTTTTTTATTTTTAAAATGCGATATTACTGGTTTTATCAAAAAATATTTATCTAAAAATATGTCGTCGTATCTAACCTGTGAACGTTGAGAGAGTAAACCGATAGATCGCTGTCAAGGCAAAACGTTTCGAACACGTACATCGAGAAGGATGTCAACCACGTAGCGACATTTATCCGCGACATTCCCGTTCTGTAAACAATCAGGGAAATTGCAATTAATGACGCCGTTATGTCATCGGATGTCGGTTTGAAAAATTGATGGGCAGCACACATTTTTCGAAATCGTTGTTTAATCCTCCCATTTTCACCAAATTCCATTTAGGTTAATCTCTTAATATATTTTTTACCATTCAGAAAGTTGAACGATTTTCAACCGCATTTGCGATAGATGCTGTTTAATTCCTGTGCTCGCAGATAAAGAAACTCTGAAATCATTGTCAGACAGAACAAGTAATTGCAAAATTAAAATATACAAAGTGGAGTTATAACGAAGTTTCGTTATAACGAAAATTTGATAGTGAACACGAATTTCTATTTGAATTTTATTTCTTTGATCGCGCGTGTAAAAAATTTGAATTTGCATAGAGGCTCGCTACTCTGAATATCACTTGCATCTGCGATTCTATTCTAATTGTCATATTCATAATTAAAATCGTACGAGAATAGGGAAAAGAGCCGAAAACACGGGAAACTAAACAAGTTAATGGGAGAATATGGTGCGAGGAAAATGATATTCAACGTAGTGTCGCAGGTCCGTAAACGAGAGGCGCGTGTAATTTGGCTGAAAATGGATTTGCTTTTCATCGACACGCGGACGGACGGGAGGCAGGCGGACGCTGTCCGTCGCGTATCGTGTGTCATATGAAGCGTAAAACGAAACAAAAAGAAGAAGAAGGGAGGGCGGGGGACGATAAAAAAAATCGTCGGAATTACAATGGTATTTGTTTTCTAGCGTTTCGCAAGCGCCGATAATACGAAACCCACGCACGCGACAAAAGGCTGCGTGTCGAAACTTTTCTACCCCTGTCTCTCTTTCTCTCTTTCTACCCATAATCATTTCGAAACCGTCTGTGTCCGCTCGATCTTGATGCGATACGGGATACCATTGCACAGCCGTTGAACGAGATATCGTTTTAATAACGAGACTCAATGCGAAGCATCGAAGAAATGGTTTCGGAATAGGAAATTGAATCGCGTTGAATGTTAGTTTTTATCTTGCGGAGTACATATTTACGAGATTCTGCGTATCACGAGTTACAGTTTACGATTCTTTTTACTAAATTCTGTTTCATAATATTAACGAACGTAGAGAGATTTAATTGAAATATTAATTAAATTTACAAGCGTTCATCGGACCTACCCTCTGAAAGGGACAAATTACAAGCTGTAATTTTTAATAGTAAATGGAATATCGTTGAATTTAACAAACTTTTATCGATCTCATTTCTTTGAACGTCGCGAATCACAGACTACAATTCATAGTAAATTCTATTGGATAATAGCGACAGTAAAAATATTGAATTGCAATGTTGATAAAATTTTACAACACAAATTCTTATCGAGCTCACTTCCTGAATTAGTTTCCATTACATTCCATCGTCTTATCTATATATAATACGCAAAGTATGTGAAATATTCAAAATAGAGTACTGGTTGTAAACTATACAGTAAATAAGACAATTTTCGTATAGTTTTTACAAAACCATAGTATTCGATCTTCCGATGTTTCGTTCATCTGAACGATAATTCGTCAGAACGCGATAACCATATTTACAAATCTACCATAATCCTAAATAACCATAGCCTGATTATAACGTGAGCTAACGTTGATAACGTGATGCTTAATAATTTGACTATTAACCGGAATTTCAAAACACCGCTCTTTTTGCGAAAATTGGCGACACTGTGGCTTTGACAGCCGTGTATAACGCGCTTTCGCTTCCGAAAATTCTGGTAATTCCTGCGTTTTTTCCTAACCGATGAAACCGCTACAAATATTCTCTTTCTCTGCGTATACGCGACCAGTGCATGGCTCTTTTTTTTTTCTTTTGATTTTTCGTCGTTCGTTCTACCCTTAGACCGGTTTCACACGGAGCTACTGAATGTACGTGTACACCAATAGAGGCGTTCACACGACGATTCTCGTGAGTCGTAGCCAACTATATTTTCATACTACTTTTTCCTACTTATGTCTTTCGTATTATACTTTTCGTACAGAGGCAACAGTCAAAACGTTAAGACAAATGGCGACATTCAAAGGATATGCTTCTCGCGATACAGGTATCGCGATACGTGTATCACGATACGCGTATCTTCGTGTGAAATCGACCTAATCTTTTTCCCGGATTTCACGACTGTTTCTTTCCTTTTTTTTTCTTTTTTTTTTTTATTTGTTTAACCCGGTCGTTTTGCGTGCACGCACGGAGACAATCGAAAACGCACGGAAAATTAATATCTCGCGTGACAACCGGTCTGTATTTGTATCGTTTACAGACTAAGCCAGTGGCGCGGAAGCTCGCGTCGAAACGATCCCTTTGGGCGTGCATTGTGAATGCACCGTGTGCCAATTTAGCCAAGCGACGTCTGTTTGAGCGGATGCATTAATCGATTAAGGGCTAGATTTTTATTTAACGCTGCAGCTACCGACGAGCAAATATGAACCTTGCGCGGCAAAGCTGTACACATCTGTATATTTCAGATTCTGGGTTTATATCTTTCGTATTTGTGGAACAAATTCTATAATCAAAATTATATTTATGAGATGTGTAGTATCGTGAACTATTATAATTAGTTTATTAATAATAAATGGATTAAACAGATGTTGATTAAATATTATTATAATTAAGACAACTAGATAATTAATTAGCAACTCTCGCCACCACGGATTTAACTCTGTCTCAACAACGCTAGCAACACTATCTCGACAACGCAATCCGCACTCTCTGGCTTCTCAACTCATACTCCTGTTAATTCGTTTATGTCCCTTAGCAACCCCTTGTCTTTTGTCTTAGCCTCATATCTTTTGTCTTAGCCCCACCACGCACATGCTCGTTTGTTTGTAAAATAACAAAAATAGGATTCAAAAGTTCAAACGTAGTGTTGAGATGAACGCTAAAAGGAAATTCTATTTATCTTTATTTAATACGATTCGATATTGTAAGACGAGGGGTTAAGGTTTTCATCGAGATATAATTTATTATACGTTGGTTAAGCATAGTCGAGAGTATTGTCTTGTAACAAAAAATGGTTACACAAAGTTTATGTTGCGATTATGTAAAATTTGTGCATAAAAAAAGTATCGATTGGTCGGACATATTTTTAGATAATCTACATTTTTACGCTCTCTTTTGTTAAGCTTGGAACGACCTAAAAATAGTGGTATAATGGAAAAAGGATTACTTGCTTCAAGGAATATAAATTCGGATTGTAGGATAAAGCATTTTCACGTGAAATTCCATTTTTCATAGAAATACCCTTAAAAATATGTTCCCGCGACGTCGTCTCAGCACGAGTTCATCCATTCAGACAGAATGTTGTGAATCACTGGTGTCGTACATTAAAAAGCTACAATATTTTTTTTTTTTTTTTGAATGGATACTTCGGTAATCCGGCAACTGTTTCACCAACAACGTAAAGCAATATTTACTCGTTTTATTTAAAACTGCACTATATCATTTACCTCAACAAAATTCATATCATAGATGCAACTGCATATTTCAAGAATTCATCCCATAAAGATTTAAAATCCTGCAAAATAAATAACACAAGTCTCTCCTTAAAACAGACAAAGGAACAATACACTAAGCTAAAATAAAACGAAATCTTTCTTCAAACTTTGGAACTTTTTTATAGAAATCGTAAATCGTGCTTGTCGTGTATTAAACGCCCGCGTATTTATTTTCCATTGAATAATGTTTTAATAATTAAACAATTACTTCGACATCCAATGCAATAGCACATTTGAATCCATATTATACTGTTTATCTATAAACTTACAAAAACTTTCCACGAACTTACTAATCCGCGAAAATCTTCTGAAATTGAGCTTCATAAAATCTCAAGAAACAAAGAACCGTGTAAACTGAAATCCATATTCAATATACTAAACCTTCTGAAAAAGTTATTAACTATCAAGAATTAGATATTAAAACAGCTAAATAAATGTTGAAAGCTTTAAATGTTAAAGTAGTACACATATTTTTACGTAAAATCCACGTTGAATTCGGTTTCAAGAATTTAAAAAATCTGTCACCCCGTATAACAATCTTAAAAAAGGAAAGACAAGACAAAATCTACTCAAACTACTGTGAAAAACAAGAACGTGGAAAAAACGTAACAAGGATAGTCAGTCGCTGACGTAATCGCGTTTAGACGGCCACGAACGCGATTCGAGCTGTTTCCGTGTTCCCGTGAAACACGTGCTCCTTTGATTCCATTGGACGTGTTACCACCGTGTTTCGCCCTCGCATCCACGCTGTGTGCTCTAAGATTCAGCGATACAAACACAGAAAGTTGTACACTATATATATGCGCATACAGTCTTATCCAAAAATGTTGGATCCTTTGCAGAAAATAAGATAAGATGCATTGCGGATCTGTAAGAAGCTCGAAAGCTCAAAATTGTACGAAATGCGTATAATACGAAAAAATACATGCAATATCAAAGTATACTGCTTTTTATTATGCTCGGTATATAAAGCGATTCTCCATCGAGATTCTACATTATTTTAATTATATTCGAGAGATTCACGCGAATCTCGTAAATCGTAAAAAAATGGACCTAATGGGAGTGTACGCGTGCTGAGTGGAAAACCGACTGGAAACCTTTGTATTCGTATGCTCCGCGTACGCGAACCGAGGGCAGACAGAGAAGCAGCCTGTTCTGGATCGCTGGATCGTTGGATCGCCTGCTCGCCAAAGGATAGTCAATCGCATTGCTGTCTCTTCGCTCGATCACTCCTCTTCTGTTCGTGCTCTGTGTTACTGTTTCTCCGTCCTGTTCCTTCAACGAAACGAACCACCGCCGTGCATCGATGCGGCCGCTAATTGTTACTCCATGCCCCTGGTTATCGATTTCTAGAGTTTCTCTGGTCCAAAGTTACGTTGCTCGCATAATTATAATAGTACTTTGTGATCGATCTTACATACCATGTCGTGTAACTGGCATATTGTACATACAGTGGCTGATGGAAGTATTAGCAGTGAAAATTTGTACAGATACTGCTGAAAATTTCAAATCAACAAGGTTTTGGATGCTTCCTTTAAGAAAGAAAATAAGGGTAATAAATAGACGTCACACGGCAATTTATTATGTATCAATACGTATATACCAAGTTACACCTAATAGGAAGTGAAAGTTAGATACTTGGAGAATGGTGAATGTATAAATAAGGAAATGTTCACTGGTAAGGTCGATTAATCGTATTATGAAAAATTCTATTTGTACTTTTTCCTGCAATTTAACATTTTAAAATATATCCTCTGTGCTTTAAGTCGCTATAAACATCCAATGACTTACACATTTTTCCAACTAAATTAAGTTTTATTTAATACAAAAACCTTTCCTATTTACGTACTCGCCTCTGTGTAACAACATGAATTATTATGATACGTGGAGAAATATAAATTCCACAATAGCCAGCACGTACACACGCTAAATGTCTTTGCCAAAGTAATCGTTCAAATCTTCACCGACTCATTCGTCACTGTCCATTTATATAAGCATTCTTTCCACTCTTTACAAGTAGTTTGTTAAGCGGTAGCATTTGACGATCATCGATGTGTCTCTTTTGCTTTTCAATCTTCCATCTCCGAGTGTCTATACCGTCGAACATGCGTGCTACAACTTCGTAAATCACACTAAGTCGTCTGTCATAATTCTCGATGCGTGATACGGTATTGAACGATCCGTTTTCACGTAAATTAGGAGACGACGTGGAACGCGTTATCAGGCGCTTTCACCGCGGATCAGTTCCGACAATACTCGATGAATGGTCGAGGACACGGACGACGAATTCATGTCACGAAAGAACAGGTTAATATCGGTCAATGTCAAAGCCCAGTCGTCAGGCTTTCTCCGCGAGATACTGGAAGATTCGAAAATGCGAGTCTCCTCCATCGAGGTCGTTTCCTATTCTTTTCACTCATAAATCTTCCGCCATGGTCATTGACGTAGCGTATCGATTGTTTTCGAAGCGATTCCTGTCGCGAATTTACGTTTGCTTGTTATTATGTATTTTTAACAACAAATTCCATGTAATGTAATTACATTTTAATGGTCGTGTCCTGATATTTTAATATTTTATATCTTAATGGTCATATTTCGTAGCAATTGTTATTTCAAGAAGTTGAGAAATAAAGTAAATTGTAAATAAAATTTGAAGTTGAAGAAAATTGAAGTTGAGAAATAAAGTAAAATGAGAAGTAATAAATAAAGTAAGAAAAACATTGATATTCGTAAAAGAAAATTTTTTTTAAATAAAGAAACACGCCAAAAATTTGTTTATCTTTGAAATACAAAATTCAGAGGTAACACGTACACATGTGATTTAGAATTTTATTTAATATAATAATATAACTGATAAAATATTTGCTTGACTTCCTTGGCTCTGCATTTCAAACATATTTTATTTCCTTGCTAGTACTTTAACGATGCTACAAATCAAATTCAACGATTGCGAAACTTTCGAGCTGTAAGTTATTGCGACAAGCATTAGACGGGGGACTCAAACGCCTGGTAGCAGAGATTCACTTCCGGCGTGCGGTCGGGCGTCGAAATCTCCATATCGAGGACGTTCGTTTCTATTTGTTTCCCTCTCCTACTGTAAATGATCGTAATATTTTTCTAACTTTCCATGGTTTATTTCCATTCAATAAATTAGCGTTTCACTTTTTAACAAATTCCACTTCGAATATGATAAATATAATACGTAGCTTAATTTTATTTATTATTTTTAATTTATCAATATACAAGTTACTAAATACAGTAAATAATTCAAAGAAATTTCTTCTCTGCTTAATTCCCACAATCTCTCAAGCAATTTATTACAAATTACGTAAATACTTCAATTTAGCATTTTAAATATCATTTTTCAACAGAATCGAGAAACGAAAATAATGCCAAATATCCAAATATACGACTTAGCCAAGTTAAATTCGACGAAATAAGGAAAATATCGCCCTATCGACGACCAATTTACCATCGAAATCGATACAATCCCTGTTTAATTCTCGGCCTTGCTTTTTACGATACGCGTGAAAGTCACAACCGAGTCCACGAAGAGCCATATTCGAGAGAAAATAAAAATGACCCCCATTCGAGGGACCAGTTTACGTGTTTTCTCGAGCATTCGAAACGAACCACGTGAAACAGGAGAAACCAGGCTCTGTATTACGTTCGTATTAACGGGCTTTCGATTGATCATGAAATCATTAA
The DNA here is from genome assembly GCF_011952255.1 of Bombus vosnesenskii. Taxonomy (NCBI): domain Eukaryota; kingdom Metazoa; phylum Arthropoda; class Insecta; order Hymenoptera; family Apidae; genus Bombus; species Bombus vosnesenskii. Next base: position 4,356,279 of record NW_022882923.1, read on the forward strand.
TCGGTCGTAGAAACAGGTAATACATCTACGTTTCTCAACGAGTTGAACATTCTACATGCTCTCGATTTTTTTTTTCTTTTTACGAAGATAGCACTCGTTCTTAGTGTTGAAGTCGAAACAGACTTCGTTCATGTGAAATTCTTTTGATGTTTCAATGCTCAACTGGAATCTTTCTTATGGAGAATTTTTAACGCGTTTGAGGAAGGAGTTTTATTTCAATTAACGAATATGTTAATATCAATTAATTCACGTATATAGATTGTGTGATGAGTGCAACGTAACGTATTAAGATGTAATACGTGTAATTGATATAACGTGAATAATCACGCGCTATAATACGAGATATACGAATGTCTTATTTCTTTTAGAAATATGTATATTTTCTTACCGTATAGATTTAAACAAATCTTCGTGAAATAACAACTTAATAAAAATAGTTTAATACGACCATTAAAACAATACTGCGACATAAAAAATATCTTTAAACTCGTTGAAATTTCTTCGATATCTTTTAATGCAACCCGTAATTCTTTCTGTGTCTTTCTATGTCTTTCTTCTTCCACTGAAGTGGAACCGAAAAGTAAATGGGAAATAATCTTAACTGTATCGTTCTATGACTTTCTGTGTTCTAACTTCGCTATCGACACTTCCGAAATTCAAAATTTCGAAATTCCTATCACACAATCGCGCTTCTATTATTAGCGAAAAAATTGATAAATTGTAACAGTAACAAACTTCCTAGAAGAAAATTTATATAAATTACAAGCTATTTAACTTATTAATTTAATTATAATTTGGAATTATAAAACGGATATTATTAATCAACAAGTTACTGGGCATATTTCGCTTATGATCATCGTTTCCCTTCGCGCGATAGTACGTAATTTTCTTTTGAAGACGAACTGCATATTTACCTAACCTCGAATATTGCGATTTTATCCATCGATGGTCATCGATCGGCTAGATCTTTCGACCACCGTAGGGAAGCGAGGGTATAGCGAGTTCGTTGAATCGAGAAATTTTCAGCCGCGTTGCGCCGGTCGCCGCGAAATATTATCGACGTCTGTTGCCCGCGGGCCTACCGCGTCATTGGTTGCCGAAAATTAACATGCGAACGAGCCAGGAAATATCGGACGAATTAAAAAACCGAGCGAAATGGGCGAAAAAAGGAAAGAGAATACGAGTTCGACGGGGATTGGAGAGAAAGTTCATTCGAAATAAAAAAAAAAAAAAAGGAGAAAAATATATGGGTGGAAAAAAATAAATATCGAAGGAGCTCCAGGCGACTTCTCCCCTTCCCTCTGTGTACTCGTGCAACCTCCACAACCCCTTCGTTGTATCCGTGTTTTTCTCACTCACCCTGCGCGACCCTTTGTCGTTTGTCTCTGTTCCGCCCTCCTCGAAATCCTGTCGATCATCCGCACCTTTTGGCAAGCGTGCAACAACTGGTTGCGCGACAGGGAGATGTGCAACTCGGAAAATAGAGCCGCGTTTAGGCTGCTGGAATACGGCTTTGTGCGTGGGGTTGTGGACTCGTGTGCAACAGGCAAGAGCTGATACTCGTGCTGCGAAGTTGAAGTTGAGAAGCTACAGGGGTGAACCGGATGGTTGTAGTTTATCGTGATCGAATAATTTATTCATTGCTGTTTTCATTATATTTCTTTCCTTTTCTTTCTTTTCGCGGCTTTGTTAGCGTTTTTAGAAGTTTTGCTCCATAATGTTTCTTCAGATGTTTTATAATTTTGTTTTTTATTATTCTTATTTATTGTCATCTACGTCGTGTTTTGATTTAATTTACATTTCTGTATTTCTATATCCTTCTATTTTTTTCTTTGTCTCTGTCCTTTGTTAAGTGAATATTTTGGATATGTTGAATAGATTGTAGATCTTTTTTGTAGATTTAATGTTACATTTACGCTTTTTATGTCATTTTCATTGACCATTCTCTGTGCTACGTTTTACTTTCGTTTAATTTGGCAAGTTCTTCTACGGATGTTCCCTTTTCTGTCTTTTTTACTTTGTTTCGAACGTTCTCGTTTCTAACGATCTTATTTCCTTTTTTTTTGTCTGTTTGTTTCAGGTAAGACATGAACTCTTTTCCTCCAATACGAGCCTGGTGAGTCCAAAGACAGCAAAGTCTAACAGTGAGTCGAAAATAGACTTTCCTTTCCGCTATTATTCTTTTTCATTATGGAACAACATAATAATTCCTGAGAAATTCTATAAAAGAACGATAATACGATTAATCTTAGATGTTTCATAAATGAAATTTGAATTTTATCGAAAAGGGCAACAAATTAATTTACGCAGTTAATAAATCAAAGTTTACTAAAAATTCTTATACAACATATATCACTTTAATCTCGTTAGTTCATTCCTTAATTAACACTTACGTAACACTTCACGCTTAATAATTACAATTAATATAATTAACTTTCGGAAGCATGTTTCAAGAAATAAATTCTTCAACTGTAAAATACTCTGCACGCTAACGAAACATTACTTTAAGCGTAAAAACCATTTAATAACGAATATACCAGTAACATCAAATTCTTCAGATATCTTTGAACAAACGCATTTCAATTAATCCAAAATTGCATTCGAAACACAGTGACGTAACCAACATGTGGCAATGTGGCATAATAAGCGGTTAAATACTGTTAACGATCCACCAACAGAAAATTGTATCCTCAACCACGTAACGATCACTTTTACTGGCCTGTGTTGGCGCACAAACTCGGCACACAAACCTATTAATTCCAGTGGACTGTCATTCGTGATGTATTAGCGTGTAAACTCATATTAATTCGAGCATTTCCTCGTTACGAAATCGTTACGACCCACGGTTTTTTCTTTCTCGTGCTATGCATCTAGACTTTCACCCATACACAAATCATAATCAACCCTTTGCAACAAAAAATTATGGAACAGTTATGTTCGTTTTATTAAATTTAAAAAAAGTTATCGATGAATCGTCGGATTCGAGATTGCAACAAGTATTGTACCGATAATGATATCGTTATTATCATACTTTATTATACGTTATTATCATACTTTGTCGTATCATACTTTACGGTAAAGTTAGATAGTTTTCACGAGCTTTGCACAGCCGTGAAAACTATTCGAAGTGATTATCGGAAAAGAGGAGAAATTTGTGAACGAAATTGTAGTGAAGTTACGAATGACAAAAAATCTACCTCCAGTCACGTCTTTGTTAAATTCACTCGGAACTTTTCCAATAATATGTTATAAGAATGCATTTAACTCGATACTTCGTATGTGCCGGTAATGTATCAACAATTTTATTAAAAATTGCATACAATTTCAAATTTATTATCTACGCCAAATATGAAAAGCTTCGTTGAACGTAGGTGCGCCAACACTTTTAAGCGGGAATGTACGAGCAAAGTTTTCATTATTTAGTCGACAAGGGCTCATACCAACCACGTTACGCCACCATTATCTGCGTTTTCCCTTGCGTCACCCCATGTCTGCCTGCCGTGCTTCACTCAAAACAATCGTCCCTGGATCACCCTCTTTCTCGCGAACACTTTTTCCCTCTCATATTTATTTTTTTTTAGCTATTAATTCCTAATATTAATTCCTCGATTTTAACTTGCTACTTGTGGTTCGTTGCAGCATCGAATAAAGGAATTTACGATTATCGTTTTTGGTTAGTTTATACTGTGAAATCAACCCCTGTCGAAATTTTCAACGGTGTGGCTCAATTTTACATTGGAAAGTTCTTCGATTGTGTACGATTGCTTTTTCAATATGATGTTTCCTTGTTTCTCTAATTTGATAGCTGAATTTTAGAACAGAGGAAGAGGCAGGGAAGCTTGGAATAATTCGGCCAGTTTGGGCTGCATTGCTTATTAAAATCGTCGCTTAGAAATTCGATTTTCATATCGAGAATTTCTTCAATATTTTTTCACATAATAATTCCTCCAAGTTTCGTTATTCCATATTACTGAAATTCACTGTTTCTGTCCACGATGTTTTAGATATTCAATTATTTCCCGTAAATACTTCCTCTGCTATTCGCTGCACGAAAATCCACCAAACTCAATAAAAACCCACTAGCAAAACCCACAAATCAAATGCATTCTTACCTCGAAGCACCCAATCGACACCAGAGCTAGCCAGCCGCGAGCACGCCTTTTTATCCTTCCGTGATGACCGAACCCGCGAAAAATGGAAAAGCACGGGAATACAGCCCCGTGGGAAAAAGATAGAGAGAGATAGCTCTGCTCGCCAGCGAATTATTTTCGTTCGCATAAACAAAGTCACGACTTGAAAGGGGAGTTTAAATTGTTCGCTAGTTTTACGTGCCCGCGGCTCTCTGTACCACCCTACCTTTCTCCACCCCTTTTTCACCCAACCAGGCTCAGTCTATCTTGCTCCCACCGTTTCGTCCAACCGATCTGCTCATCCTCGTCGCTCTCACCGCGCGAGACTAGCATCCCGGCGTTGTTACCGGTGCTGTTGCCGCTGTCCATCAGGAAAGATCCCGGGATACGAGCCTGCGCTTGAAGCCCATTGATTAACCGTTGTCTGCTGCATGTTGCGAGCGTTCGTAGCGAGTAACAGACGGAGAGGGTTGGACCAGCTGGACCAGCAAGCAGAAGAGGATAGAGGATGCACGCGGATGGATGGCGGGATGAAGAGAGAGGAAGCGAGTGGTGACCACGAGCAACGTTTATGAAAACTTTCTGCATCGACTGCACCACAGCCACGAATAAAATAACGCCGTGGATTATTCCAACCCTCTACCCAGGCCACTTCCCTCCGAACAACCCCAGTCAGCGGATGAACGGATCCTTCCTTCCTTCTGGCGAGCTGAGTGTTGTGGCCCAGGCTTACAGAGTAGGAGTCAAGTATTGTACAGGCTGATTCACAAATACAACGCTTCAAGGGGTGAACGTACACATCGAACTGAATAAAACACACGTATTTTATTATATGGATATCGGTGTGCGAGTTACGGATAATTGAAGAAAATGTTCTAAGTGTAGAGAGTGTTGAATAATTAAGAGATAATGGTCGTAATCGATGTCTTGCAGTTGTATTATCCTGAGGTTCATTTAGGATTGGTATATAGTAGGTCGTAGTCTAAGGTATTATTTATTTATATGTATTAGTATTGATACAAGCGAAGTAGGCAAACTGTATCTTGGAATCTGAAGTTGTTATTGAACAATTGAACATTTTTTTATAATCTACTGGTACAAGTATATCAAGAGAAGTGTGCTCATAAAACTAGTAACAAATAATAAAAATATATGTGATAAACAGGATACAGTTGTTGGATATATTTATTTCAATATGAATTAAAGTGTTAAGAAGATATGGCTGATTATTTAAACTAACAGCAGACTAATATGTAGTAATAGTAATATATGTCTTGAATTATAAGATGGGTATACTTAAGAGTATTAGGAAACTTCATTCGACTTTTGAAATTATCACGTCAGAATATGTAAAATGTAAATTAAGTGAGACTATGAATTATTGCTTTAACTGGTACTGAAGTGGAAAGTCTGATGTCTATATTGTTGCTTCCAACTACAACGAGTCTAGTGCACGAGTTGTTTATGCGGAGGTCAGTGACTGTTTAATGCATCTTCGTGATTCGACCAACGCTTGTTAGAGTATTCTTCGCCTCGAAGACGACTCTTGAGTGTTGCGTTGCATAGTGGAGCCAGTGGAAAGTGGAGCTAACGAGTTGAAGTGAGTTGATTGTAATGATCATCCTATTAGCGACCAGCTTTGTACGTGGTGGGTCTGTAGAAATTTTCTGGTTTCTTATATTCTGATTTATACACGTGGTATACAGGTTTCTGCTTTCTTATGTCCTAATTCTGGTCGCGTTTAATGAAAATTGTCTGCCTTTCGTAGAGAAACAGAATAATTGAAATTTTGCATTTTGTAAATCGTCATAGAAAAGTGGAATAAGTGTAATTTGCAATTGCATTTTCAGATGTTTTTATTAAAATATAGAATAACTATATATTGTTTGAAATATATGCTTCATTGTTTCTTCTACTCTTTTTAAATGTCAGAATAACAAAGTAAAATTTTACTGGCAGATTCGGATATTAAAATAGTAGATTACGTGATGTCGTGTTTATTATGCATTTGAATATTGTGATAAACATAAAACGGAAATGGAACGCTTAAAATTCATTCGTGTTTCATTCGAAAATTAACATTCCACTTTTGTAGATAAATAACACGATCGATACGGTCATACAATATCATTGGGAAAAAATGGCTGTTACTTTATTCTTTCGAACGATCATAAACGGTAACAAAAATTAACGCGTTCGACAATCGAAGTTTTCATTAGTTTAATCGGCAAAGTTTTGTATCTATTTGTCTTATCTCAAACCGGAACTTCAAAAATTCAATTTATAAGCAAGAATCTCGTCGACGATAAACTTCACCTGTGTGTAAGAAGAGATCGAAATCATCCATTATTAGAAATATTTTTCATATACGCGAAACATACAATTATCTGTTACAAAGAGCTCGAGAAAGATTGGAGAATTCTATTCTAAAAAACAGAGAAACACCATAAAGGGAAGGAAAACCTGACGATACAAGTCATCCACTCCGCGGATATCTTTCGTGCGCGTCGGTAGCTGCGGATTGGCACGATCTTCTGGCCCAACTATACAATCGGTAACGAAGCCAGCAAGGACATCGGAGTGTCTTTCGCGCCTGTTCACCTCGAGAAAGTTAAGGCCGGCATCGCAGTCTGCCGGTCTCACCGACAACTAAAGAGAATTACTTTCGAACTCTCGTAGACCGATAAAACAGGCCCTCTCGTTCGGCGTGCACGCCAGCCTCTGCCGAACCTAAAAACTTTCCGCGCTCGTAAATGAGTCGGCCTGTCGGAGCCAGCGAGTTTTATGAGCCATTTGCATCCGGCTTTAAAAGTGCCGCGAGTCCTGCAATTAAAGGCGCGCCCGCTGCATCCTGGATCCACGTCCTGGTATTCGACCCTCAGCGTTTTTTGACGCTCACCCCCTTTCGCTCGCCGCTTTCCACAATTTCAGACTTTACGCTCTCCCCCGCCTCTGGGAAAACCACTCGCGCATGGAACGACCGAATGGAACCCTCCTGCGGATCCTGGAGACAGGATTGCCTCTCTTTTAGTTCTCTTCCTTCGTACTCGCCTTCTTTAGCTCTCTTTCGAGACGAGTCGATGCTACTTTATTGTCTTGGTTTGATGAGGTTAGGTTCGTATCATAGGATGGTCAGAAACGAGGACGAAGGAGGTGGTTTGTGTAAGTTGATCATTGCTTGAGTCTTGGTGAAGCAGCATTGGATCGAACAGAAGCAAAGAGCGGTTAGAAGAGACGAGTTTTGTGCAGGACGAAGAACAGAGAATTATTTTTCTCAAACAGGAACAATATTCTTTTAGCGTACAATTACTTTCTAAGCCTTAAAGACGTTCTCACAGTAAAAGATCTTAAGGGATACGCGAAAGTATCAAATGACACCGTATACAATCTTCAAACTGATGATGCTGATTAAAAGATGTATCTCGTAGTGAAAATATTAATTAACGTCACATAGGACCTTCAGGCTCGTGATCTATGGGCCCTGAGCCTGTAACAAACGCTAAATCGGTTGATGAATTCAAATAGAACAAGAGACAGAGTGTCGGACGAAATGTTTAATCATTCGAAAGCCGTTACAAGCTACATCCGCGAATATTCTTCCATAATCTTCGAGCCTATTTACCTACGATCTTCTTACTATTCTCATGAAAAAAAAAAAGAGATTCACGCGTGCGCGAATAGAAACAGAAACGATGGAAATGAAAAGGAGCGAAGCATATCAACGGGGCTGGCTAGGGTAAAAATGCCAGACGAGATTGGATTCTTGAAAGTGGCTCGTGCGAGCCCCAGCAGATTACCAGTTTCGTTGATGGATTCTTAGGCCAACCCTCTGCCCTCTCGCGCTCGACAGTTTCGCCAATCCACGTCCGCCAAATCTGCGACAATCGTCGTTCCTCGCTGTGTGCTACTGCTCTGATTTTATGACCATTTTGGATAAACGATTCTGGTATTTGTGTGCGCATAATATTGGCAGATCGGCTGGGCTCATGGACCAATCGCAGTTCTACACGCACCTGAGCTACCCCAATCGTAGATACTTTACGATCGCTTGGAAACCGGGATGACTTTCTTGGGAATTTTGTCCCTTGGGTCAGCGTAACGAAAGCTGAGCTTGATTTACATAGCTGAAATTGATGTATCGTGACGATGAATCATTGTGATGGAAATCGTTCGTTGTAAAGACGAGTTTCTTTGGATATTATCGGTGATTCAAAGCAGGCTCGAATGATTAACGCGTTTTCTAAATATAATTTTTCAAGCAGGAGATATATACAGTCTCAGAAAATCTTTTGTTTTTAGCAGAACGTTGATATTCATATAAATTGCAGGCAATTTTCAGTAGAATTGATAATAGCTGTAAGAGGTGCGACACGTATGTTGTTTTCATCGTGTAAATACTAGTAGTTGTGGTATTAATAAGAATATATCTTGTTGCTGATCATGATTGCTATTCTGTCATCGAAAATGTACAATAACCGCTTGATCAACCGTCACAGAAATAATTGAACAACGGAACAAAAAATATATCGCTATAATACGCGAGCGTGGATAGTCCGGCGCAATGGAACGCGTCGTCTTCGTTAAATTCTCGGGAATGAAACTACAAAGAGTCAGTTTTATTTCAGCCCCGGTTGCGTTTGACACGGAGCGGAAATGTGGGATATTTATCTCCATGGTAAATAATATGTTCCGTATACTCGTTGGCGAATTTTCGCGATTCGAATCAGCATAATTTCAACGCGTCCAGCGCATCCATGTATTTAATTAGCAGCAAAAACTGGTCGATCGATGAAACGACGTCAAAGTAACAGGAAAATTATTAAAAATCGAGGGACACTACGCTCGCGATTGCACGGTCCATCCCCTGCTGTTCCATCCCCTCGAATTTCCTGCTATTCGGATTGTCAAATGAGCCGGAAGCTGTGAACCGCCCAATAATTCGCGCGTCTCGCACTCTGCGTCATTTTAAACGCGTTGAAGACTTAAGTCTCTTTTCAAATATTCTCTCACTAAAACCAATTTTTCTCCTTCTCGATTTTTATACGTTTATGAAAAACCTCAAACTGCAAAAATACACAGAATGCATATAATACAGAAAGATATACAAAATGCGCGAAGTACGGCACTCGAACGAAACAAATCTCTGCTTAGATTTTGTTTCTTCAAGGAGCATTCAGACGATCCATATTATTGTCAATATTATTTTCAACATGTATGCTTGTCAACATTATATTGGCAATATACGTATATTGATCGCTTGGAGTCTAAAAGGTCTTTTACGTACGATAATCTCGAGAATCTTAAATATCGTTAATAATGTCAGAATGCTTCTTCATATACGTTTGATAAAAATTCCAATTTACATAAACCTTGGCATTCTAATGGGTGAAATTTCGTTGATTTTCTGATTTTGTTACTCGCTTCGCTGGAAATTCTACACTGGCAGAATATTTCTCTGTTAATTTCTCACAGTCAGTATTTAGCTCGTCCTTTGAATTAAGGACAATAAGAAGCAGAGGTTCAAACTTCGTTTGTTCATTCCTTACTTTACCTCGTCTGTCTTTACCACCCTTCTGTTTTAAAGTTCGAATCCTTTATTCGTTCTTTGTGATCAGTTTTCTTCGCTGGTGTATCGAAAGGCGATGGAGAAGATAAAATTCTAGCGTTAGGAGAAAGACAGATTTCACGAGTTTAATGGACGTTCGTTATTTTTTTCCAGGATGGCGCGTGCCAACCGGGGGAATCGCGCAATTTTCAACAAAAGCAACTTTTAATTATTCAGCAATTTTCTTCGTTAACCGTTCCTCATTAGCGAATGGCTACTAAAGGGCGGTCATCCCCCTCTTCTCTAGCCCCGCATCTCTTTCTCTCTCATTAAAGATACATTTCATCGAGAACTTTTGAAACTAATTCACTTTAATTTCGCGTAAGGTCTATCGTTCTATTATATTAAACTGCCGAGTTCCGTTGCGTTGGTAACCGGCCGGCAGAATTGTTGGCAGCAATCGACGCAAACAATTTTCGCCTTTTTTATTGTTGGGACGTTGCATTCTTCCAGAAAAGTAGCGATCAATATCACCGTACCAATACAGACCGGTATTTTCTGATATTCTAATTGCAATTCTTACAATTTTTAATCCCAATCGTTACGATTTTAATTACGATTGTAGTCATTGTGTTTCTTTTTAATTGCAAACACGTGTAATCTGAATAATTTTAATTTTTTTTTCAAACACCACTGTTCTTTATTCTTGTTTGAAATAGCAAGGCGAACGTCATGAATCTCTAAACTTCAACTTGAGCAGAATTCTTGAAAAATATATTTCTTGCGTCGATCGTACAAATATATGAGAAATGAAACTAATCTCTCAGTTTATACTCAAATTATACCGAAATAGAAGAACTCAGCAATCATCATTGTTATTGTAATTTAAAAATTCTCTTCGACGAGTACTTAGTAGAACATTATATGTATAAATTGTTAAGACGTTAAATAGAATATTATAAATATCAATACATATTGGATGAAATATTATAAATATTAATAGACATGGAATAAAATATTATAACAAGAAATTTATACCTGTGTACAAGATATGTGTTCGAACATTTTTGCGAGGCAATGTAGATCTCTTTAGGAATGAGAAATCTTAGGATGTAAAAGAATAACGTCAGGTGATAACGACAAGAGTAAAAGTTAGATTAAACGCGTAACACGAAAAGTGTAATCAAGTATACGGTAATTTGTCGCTCGTACCATAATGAAAGATCATTCGAAACACGTCGAAAGCGATACGTGCCCAGACTCGCAGCTACGCCATAAATTAAAACGGGAGAGTTCGATGAGTTGATCATACGTCGCTTACATCAAAGGTTTCCAGCCATGTGAGGAAAATAAGGACGCGTATCTTAATCAGGTTTGTCTAATTCGGAAGAACGTGTCTTGCAATTCGTGTCACTCGTTACTCGCTGGGACCTTTTTTCCTTCTTCTTTCCTAACACTCGTAGCATTTATGCTTAGGAGTACTTGCACCCTAAATACACGTGTATACGTTAGAATTAAAATGAATTATTTAGTGTCACGTGGCTAATTTTATTGAACTACGAAGTATAATTTGGTCTACGAAAAAGGCTATTAATTATCGTTGCTGAGTTTGTTATTTCTGGTTGTTTGACCAAAATAAAATTTAAAATACAAAATGCAAAAAATAATTTAAAATACAATCTGGCCAAAGGAGTTTTCTCGTGAGAACATTACCAGTATCCTCAAAGTTAGAGCAAAAGAGACAAAATCTTCATAGTATTAAAACAAGAAAAGCAAAGGACATACAATATATCTGTTAAAAAATTGTTCGGCAGATAATTAATTTCGCTAAAACACGATCTCGTTTGCGAAAAATCATAATGTAAACTCGATTCTTCCATCTCGACATTCGATTAGGACTCCTGGAAAATATAATACGCTAATCATGCTCACGCATACAGTTTATTTCCAGAATTCTTAATTACGTTTACATTTCCTGTCAAATTATTTCGTTACAGTCGCGATGATTCGTTCGCTTAACTATATAGCACGGTATACACAGTCCTTGTCGCATGGCTACTTATCAGTTCGACTAAATCGTATTTATATTATGTACACAGAAAATATTTTTTCATTGGGTGGTGCACGCAAAAAAGAAAAAGAATATGTTTTTCTCCTCTCCATTTTTTTAATTATAAAAATCACGGAAGATCTATCTAAAAATAAAAAAAAAAAACTATACATTAATACGTACTTGCAGCTTTAGCAGCCATTTCAATAATGCCCCGATTTTATCGAAAAATAAATTCGATTTAAGTAATAACCTGATGATAATGTGTTATATGGCAATCTCTGCTCTCCAATTTTATATCTACATACTCATTTCTGTGTTGCTTTTTTATAAAAAATATTCAGACTGATAATAATTTTTGTCCAATTCGTGGTTCGCTGCGTTAGGTTTGATTCGGTTAGTGGTAGGAAAAGAAGGTTAAGTAGATAAATGTACCTGCTCGATCGTTTCTAGTCGATTATTCGTCGATGTTTAATCGAAATTGAATTTTTATAAACTCATTAACAGACTGTGGATTTTTATGCATTTCACTATAGGAAATTTAGGACTACAAAAATGTACATAATGCAAAAATATACAAAATATCGAAAGTACAGTACACAACATAATATTCAGTGGCTGAAATAAATTTTCACTCACATTCAGATAATTTGTCTAATCATTCAGGTTTAGGAAAATACGAATTTGCATAAAACTCTATAGCCTGCTCGTTGCTGTTTTCTTCCCTTTTCGTTGTAACAATGTAACCAACTTTTTTTCAAAATCTTTATTTCGTACAATAAATGTAAATCCATATCAGCTGAAATTTGCACGAGAATTTCCCCTATGCGTATCTGCTTATCACCGTACATACAGCTACAAACTGTCCTTTTTTTCTTCGCAAATAAGTTCGAACTTTTCATAAATAAACCATTTTGTCGTGATCATCGTCTCTCTAAGAAGAGAGATCAGCATGATCGTTAATATCGTCTCACTATTACAATGAGCCAGACACAAGTACGATCGATCGGAGTCGAAACGACGGAGTCGATGAAACGAGAAATGCGCGACGATGGTTTTCAGGAGACAAACCGTGGACACAAACGAACGACACGTTATTATTAATTGCCAGCAAACTTGCTGTTGTCGTATTTCGTTCGGCTCGCGGTGCGTGCACAATTCTATTAGCGGATATCGATTCTTGAAAGCGTTGACTTTTGGCCATACCGCCGCGCGAACAATGTTGCTTCGCCTTTGTTTCTTTTCTCTCCTCTTTTCTCATTCGTTCCGCCGTCTATCAGTAGCCTATTGTGATTTAAGTGCATCGACGATGAAACGTTATGATCGACGATTGACAGACAATCATGGTAAATTAACTGTTTGTCTCGTAACGATATATCTTATTTTCTTTCTTCTTCCTTTTTTTTTTCTTTTTCTTTTCCAACTTCGATTAACTCGGTTAATTCATCGTGGAAGAACGAGGCATTCAGAAGCCAAAGTAATTAACTCTAATTTTTGGAAGTTCGTTAATTTTGGAACTTCAATATTTTGTATTGATATCGAACCTTTTAGAAATCAGACGATATCGTGTGGAATATATCGAGGAATTATTTATTAGGAAAATTTATTATACGTACACGTAATTTTCGTTTGTAATGTTAGAACATTTACAGGTGAATTTACAGTTCTTCTTGTATTAGTTTCTGGGGTCTATAATATTGGACGCTTTAACAATTCTCTACTACAAAAAGAACTATCATTCTTGCAAATTCGACGAACGTAGACGATCAGGAGTGAGAGCTCCATGAAACTTACTCTCTTCGATCATTTAATGAGGCTTGTACAACTCGACGATTCTTTCGTAAAGGAGTTAACACTTTTGGAACTATAATTTTTCCTGCAAATTCATTGACTAAAAAATCGCCAGAGATCGAGCGAAAGAGGATCAAGAAACAAATCTTCGTAAAAATACTACCCTTTTCAATTTTTCAATAACCTGCGTTACTCAATAATCATTATAAATCAAAAAGTTCATAGAGAAGGAAGCATAACTTTTCCAAAGCAAAGTCAATTCCCCGGAAAAGTGACTATGAACCAATCGAGGAAGAGTGGAAAAACAAGAGGATCAAAAAATACCACTGTGAAAACCATCCCCTTTGACCATATCGCAGCCCTGTGTTTGCTTGTTCGGTAACGTTTTCACGATAACGCAGAGCCGCGTCGAGTTGTTTGCCGTGGCACAACAATTTCCCGGGTCCATTATCGCGCGTATAATCGCGATCGTTCCACGTGTAATCGCAATTGTTGCACGTATGACCGATCGTCAATTGGTTCGTTGCTAAGCGAAGCGTCAGGCCTTGGGGCGAACGCGATGCAATTACGCAGTAGCCGCGCGCGATTGTAAGACATAAGCTGATCGAATGGATGCGCGCGCGTGGTTCGTTGTTTAAGCGAATAATCACCATGGATTCGACGGAGTTCACAACTCTGGGGAAACAGTTCGATATAGCCTGACGTTCTTTGTGGGATTTAACAGATTCACCGCCATTACGGTCGCTGGTGATTAACAGATGGAAACTTTCGTGTCTATATGTTGAAATCGTACAATACGTGATTATGATTTTATTATACGCCAGCGAATATCGTTTGGAACGGATAGCCATTTGTCGAGAACTAGTTAGAAATAATATAAAAATTTCATCGATACGTTTATTTTACACTGCAAATAAAGCGAAGAGAGTGTAATGGAAAAAAATATGAAAAACAATTTCCACATACTTGCGGCAATTTTATTTCATATGATTTTATTATACGCTAGCCAATATCGTTTGGAACGAATAGCCATTTGTCGGGAATTAATTAGGAGTAACGCAAAAATTTCATTAATGCGTTCATTTTAAACTACAAACGAAGAAAAACGAATATAAACTCGAGAAATATAGAAAAACAATTACTATACATCCAGAGCGATAATGTTCCCAAAATTACGACCATCTGTTTCATATTATAAGTTTACACGGACCACTGTAAACTTTTTCCTCCGTCAGAGTTGTCCGTTCTCTAACGTCAACAGAAACGATGAAACACGTAAAATAATAAGAAATTCCTAAATCGAGCCGCTAGTGCATCCATGAAGATCAACAATTTCACCGACTATTTAACTCGTCTCTACCAAGTTGTCAAGTTAAAAATCCCAAATCGTGAAAGTCTAGTCATCCGTTGCCAATCGAAGAACAGCTCAGAGCGTATCCACGGCTTAAGCACACGTGTATAACGAAGTTCTCTGTTTACGATGCGAAGTATCGCGGGGAGTCTCGATCCAAGATGGATCGAACAGCGCTGTTCGTTGAATCCCCGTACAGGTGAGCTCGTCTCGCGTATTATTACCTGACCGGGGAAAACTCGACTACCTCCGCCGTAAAGATCGACCAGTGCACTGGCATCGCTCTTTATTTTCATGACGTAGAGAGAACGAAGGAGGGATGTACCTCGTCCCAAATGCGATCTCATCAACGATTAAGAACCGCACCGAGGATTGAAGCGCCGTCTTCTTCCGCGTCGAGTTAGTGGAAGGGAAGAAAGATCGCGAGCGATCGTCCTTCTTCAAGACTCTTCGCTTTTACTGACGCAGCGGTGCTCATCGAGCCTTTCTTTCTTTCATTCTTTTCGTCTTTCGTCGTTTATATTTACGAGTGAAGTACGTTTTGATTTTGTCTCGGCTCGAGTACATCGTCTCCGATGGAATTTAATCCAATAAGAATGTTGCGATTGGAGTTACGGTTTGTCTGTCTTCAGATTGTTTCGGTGAATTTGTACAGAAGGAATGGAATGGTACGGGTAGTTAAAAGTGTGATTGCGTTTGCATGCGAAGATATTCGAGTTTTGGAAAGGTGGAGTGTTCGACGATGGATTTCTTGAGTTTGAGGAACAGGAACCGCAATTGTCTGAGCGCGTACGTCTGGTTTTATGACCTCGGCGTTTTTTAAATGGATGTCGTTTCTTGTACCAATGACATAGAGTTTGCGTGCACATCACTCAAAGATCGTTCCTATTGTTGAAGATAATCCATTAGATCGAAGCAACCAAACAGATTTCCGAAGCGAACGATTTTACTGATCGACTGATTTGCGTGTTTCACAACTTGTAATATGCTCTTATCCAGAGTGTCCTTGTTTAAAATCTCGTATACTCTTCTGGGATGCTAGCTTGCAAATCTTAGTTACTACAGGTAGCAATTACTTGACTATTGAGTAGCTCAATTACTACAGTGAAGTAATTTTATCGACTTTTTGTGTAACATATGAAATGTCTTTTATTAGTTTTCTTTTTTCGTTTATTATTTCAGATATCTTTGCCGATAAAACTTCATTTATCTGAACAATCGATGTAACCATAATTCTAAGTAATTATGATTTTTATTCAGATAATACGACTTTACGTCCAGGTGTACTAGGAGCTTGAAATTTCGTTCCAACTAAATGATACGAAATAATTCCGTTATAATTCGTTGAATATTACATATGTTACTATATTATCATTAATAACACATATCACGGATTTAATTTATAACTTGAAAATTATCAAATGATCTCGCTTAATAATTCACATATTAAAACGTGAATCTGCGTGCTATCATCCTACGAAACAGGACGAAATTCGAAATCAGACACCGCGGTATGTCCTGTCGAATTCGTGGCACTTAAACTGTCCATCGTTTCCTCTAGTTTTTAAACAAACTCCGCCTCATTCTTCATCGAACAGCTTATCCTATAAACCAACCTAGTGGCACTTCGAACAAATTCTATCGTATCCTTTTTAATCTTACTTCGACTATTCGTCTCTATATTAATTACATCCGCGATTGCTATATCGATATTCTACGCTAACATTCACCGTCATTCACTCATACAATGTTACATAGGTAGATCAAAAAGAAATACAGGACTGCCTTGTTATAATTGGGAAAGTGATGCTACATGACCCGACTTGTACACGTGACGAAGGATCGTCAATAACGAAAGTTCGTGTGCTCTATCTGTATGAAAGTGTGAAAGAATGTGCACTTATTCATACATTTTATTTTAGCTCTATGAATACATAGAACTATATACAACTAATTAACTTCGACGTGATAGTTTTCTGAATTTATACTGGATAGAAAGAAACAATTGCATATACTCATTGTAAGAATTGCGCGTTTCCAAGTTACGTTCGACTATATTTGGGATAACAGAGGCACACGTACAAGTTCGTGCATCTTCTAAAGAAATTCTAAAGAAATCCTATCGTTCTTAGGATTTCCTGTAAAACTATTATCCTGGTTAACTGGCCAGATATGATCTCGAACCCCAATCAGCTAACAAGGCATTTCTGTGTATCCACTGCTCCCCAGTTCCAACTATTCGCAAAACGGTCGACACAATCGTCTTATCTACCAAGAAAATACAAGTCTATCCAGACAGGTTCTCCGTCAATGAAACAAATCCTTGGAGCAGCCTCTTCCTTCCTTTTTGCCAGACGAATTAGTGATGCGACCGATCAGTCACGTCGGCAATAGACGAGAACGCAGCCTCCGCTTCTTAGCTTCATTTCCGCCTAACGAAGATATTTTCAAGAAGCTCCTTAGTGATGAGTCTATGTGGTCTCGTTGGACTCTCCGTGGGTCTGCCATAAAGACGGCTGTTGATGGCGTACAACTTGGGACTGAGTTCACATCTGACGTTGAACCACCAATCGCAGACGAACACTGCTTGACTGAATTGTGTACCATTTGGGCAAAGAAAGGTCGCCTGGCGGCCGTCTATGTCGCAGTAATGCCACGCTTGGCATCTTGTTTCCACGTCCGCGAAGAAGCCTGGGTATGGCTGGTCGTCGCAGTAGAAATTCGTGTAGGGAACTTTGCCAAGCACTGGATAATCCGTGCCTGCTCGACCTGTAAGTTTACCAGAGAGTTTGGTTAGTTGATGCTTCTTCAATGGGTCGTTGATATTTTTCTTGTTCAATAGAGAGAAGAATAGATGGTTCATTTTGTTATTGGGAACGGCAAGAAAGGAAGTGCAAGAGAACTGGTGAGAAGATGGTTGTAAGATGCCATCTTTTAGGATGATTTGTTGAGACGTTCGAGATCTTGTCGCGTCTTAATTTGATTTGAATTGATTTTTGCTTTTTTAGGAAAAATTTCTGGACTTCATACGCCTATATATATAACATGGATATAATTAAACATATGACATAATTCAGTTTCAATTTGATGTGACAATACAATCAGATCATGCGATCTTCGGGTTTCAGTCAGGACAGACCTGAAACTGTTTCAAGCTCGAACCAACGAACTGCAACGTCCACGAAACTTCGAAACGAAATCTGAAACACAACTCTTCCTCCTTTACTATTTTAAAAGTCGCACACTGCAAAACTGCAGTAACAATCATCTTCATCTTCAAGGACGATTCCTAAAATCCACCCGTCCAAACATTATTCTTCGGTTCAAGGTGATTATCCTGCGAAGGCGGTAAACGACGAACGTCTACCGTGTTTTATCCGAAAATCTCATTAACCGACATAACAAGATACAGAACGATTCCGAGGGACGATAGCTAGCGAATAGAAGGAGGAAACAGAGAGAAGAGGATCTTTCCCCTCGAACCGATCGCGGAAATCACGAGACGGCGAGCGGATCGAGCAAAGCTCTCTCTGCGAGAGGCCTGCGCTTTCGATTGTATCCTCGATTAATTGGTGGAAATGCCGCGAGGTCGAGATGCACCGCGCGTGTTCGGCCCAGCTGACACGTGTATTACCTGTACAAAGCAGCCACCTGTATTACCTGCACAAAGCAGTCACCTCGCCAGGTATCGACGTGTGCACGTCGACGGCAGCCAAATCCCCGATCTGCCGACGCGTCTACTGCTTAACGATGCATGCAACATGCTTCCCCCGACCTGTTTACACCATGGCGAGTAGAGATCCCCCACCGTTTAATCCATCGGATTATCGTGGATCTGTTTGACCATCCTCGAAGATGATTCTGTTTGCTAGGATCCTGGGGTGGAGGAGGTATTGTTACAGATATCGCGGAATTGCGGTGAATTTAGGGGCGAAAGAAGAAACGAAATTGTTGGAAAGTTTGGAAGTGACGTTGTATAATTTTAGATAATTAACATTTCGAGAGTATACTAAACTGATGGAGAATCCAGGGTGGAGGATTTGAGAAGTAATTGCCTCTTTGTTAGGATTTAATAAGGAGAAGATTTTTCAGAGTATTATGAAGATTCTCGGCTTGTGTTATAATAACTTTAAGCTCCCTTGATAGTAGTATATTAACGTGCAAGGTTAGCGCTTTGAAGATGATAGTATACCTCGTAATGATAGTAGTAAATTCATAAAGTTAATTAATAGAGGTATTCAGGCTTCGACAACTGGGATTTTCGCTTGTTTCCTTAAAGTATTTAGTCTTTTACATTAGAGCCTGGAATTTTAAGAAACTTGAATTTCAAATCGAATAATAAAAATTCCATTGTTTATTTTTCAACGATCAATAGAATAGAATATTTAGTTGCTTATGTAGTAACAAATTTCTATGTCGAATTTCTACGAATTTACGATTTCGATTGTGCTTTCGGGCCTTTATTTGCTCATATTCGTGGCAATTCGATTATTCTGTCACGCGATACGTATTTGATCACAACCTTGTTATATCATGGTCCGTATATTCCACGCGTTATTTATATAATAATAATGGAGATAGCTATTAGCACGGTGAACAAAGAGAGGAAAAAAGCTTGATCTGGGTAACGCAGTAGATTGGGACAAGCATCTGAAGAGCGAATTGTCTCTGGATCAAACCTTAATCCAGTAAACCGGCCGGCTGATCCTTTTTCCTCCCTACAATTTGTATTCTCAAGGGAAACTGCGATTTGCATTCATAGAGTTCTCCACGCTTTCCTCGAGTCCAGCTCACAGTTCCAAAGAACTGTCCTTTTATTTCTATAAAGAAGGCGATTATCGAAGGTGCTACTTATTTACGTCGTTGCAAATAACACTTTGTATTTTACTATCGGATAGTGATATGTAATATTTATAAATACTGTAGTATCGTAAACTATTATAATTAGTTTATTAATAATAAATGGATTAAGCAGAAAACAATGGTTATTTAACATGGACTAATCGTAACAAGGTATTATAATCAAGACAACTAGATAATTAATTAACAATTCTTGTCAAGACAAATTCAACTCTCTCTTAACAACGCTAACAACACTATTTCGACAACGTAATCCGCACTCTCTGACTTCTCAACTCATACTGCTGTTAATTCTTTTATTGTCCCCTAGCAACCCCTTGTCTTTTGTCTTAGCCTCACTACGCACATGCTCAGCAACCGCTTTTTTATAATTCACACCTCAGCAACCGCTTGTTTACAATCCGCACGACACCCCCAGGCCCCTCGTCCACGATACTACAATACCATAAACTTTGAAAAAATATTTCCATGTAAAGCTATTTCTCTGCTATTGAATGCTTCTGAAACTTGGACAGTTCCGTTCATTTCCACAAGTAACCGTATCGTCGTCGTCAGTTAGCATTTCTTAGCTATATATCCAAGCGAAAATTCCGAAACCCCTGCGAAATATCACAAACAGATCCAGAAAGAAATATATAGACCCCTTACGAATTTAGCGATGTTTAACGATGATAATTAAAATCTGAAGAATGCGCGGCGAATTATAAAGACGTCGTTCCACGGAACAACTAGAACGCAAGAAGCACGGGATGGTAGCTAAGGTGTGGGGTGGAAGGCGGCAGAGGCGGGATGGAAACGGAAGGAAGCATCGGCAAATATTTCATGAACACAACGAGTGACCCGCATAAAGAAGGAAATTGCTCTAAGAATCTTCAGTCTCGAATTGCTGGGCTGGAATAAATAAGCAAAACTCGTGGTGCACGCGAATCAAAGCGCGCGCGTTTTCCTGGCGCGGCTGCTTCTCTCTCTCTTCCTCCCTCCCTCTTTCACTGTCGCTTTGTCCAGCGTCCGTTTCCTTTCCTCGTCGAACAAATTCCTCCTAACGAGGGAGTCTCGTCGATAATAGACACCTTTTGCCTCTTTAGTCTGTCTGGATCTTCTCGGACAATTGTGAACTCGCATGGAAATATACGCGAGCCTCTTTTTCTTCTCATACCACTTTACTTTATTATCATCGCCCTCTTTTTACCTACACTTGCTCGCGAAAGTGCGCGAATTTTTATCACAGAAAATTTGTATGTATGTTCGTGTTCGTGTAGCTCGTGTTATATGGACGTTATAAAATATTTATTGGAAACGTATGTTCAGTAAAAATTTAGTATACAGCATGAATACCTATCTATCTAAAACATATAATAAGTATTTTGTATTAAATGTGTCTCAATCGAATATCAAGGCTTATTAATATAACAAATAACTGTGTGTTTAAATACTTTTGTAATCTCTGTGAAATATGTACTTACTCTATATACAGGGTACCTCAGTTAAACGAGATCACACAATTACTTTCCTTATTTACGATTGCATAAAAAAGCTTCTCAGTATAAAGTATTGCATATATAACAACGAAAAGAATTTTTTCTCAAATTCATTCTTTTTAGAAGATTTCGATATGTACGTGTATTTGCAGATTTGCTTGATGCTTTACCAATATGCATAGTGATGACAGTCGGGTGAATGAAAAAATGTTTCGTATTCATAAAAGGTGTCTACAAGTGTTGGAATACTTTCGTAAGCCTCTATACGTTTCCCTCCGTTTGCTTCTGTCAGTTTCTCTTTTTATATGCATTGGCCTTTTTTGCTTTGTATCGCGTTCGAACATATCCTACGAAGGGAAAACTCTGTTTTCTTTGCGTCATCTTATCGCTTCGACGAGGATCATATTTTATGGAAATAGTGTAATACGACTGCCAATAACGTTTCCAACGTTACCAGAGGCATTCATTAACGAATAATACGTACGGGATTTCATCGATTCGACGAACATAATGGGACATCAATCGTTCTCGGGACCAGATGTTGCGACAACGCGAGACTTTGAGGCTCTCATTCCGTCTCGCTGACGATGCCTCTAAATCGTCTGTCGACATGTTCCTCTTCTACCCCCATCTTCAGGACAAGTTAATAGCCGTGTACACTCGTCGCCTGTTAACAATTTATTGAATCAGCCCTGGAATGCTTATAATGCTATCAGCGCGGAAGCATTTAACGATTTGCTCGATCGCAACGATATTTTTCGAGAAATTCGAGATATAGTGGAGACTCTTGTTTTTTCTTCGTTTTATATCTCGTTAGACTACCAGATGGTGACTTCATCAGAGAAATTTTACTAATCGTTTGCTGATCGATATGCGTGTCTTTGTCTCGTTTACGAGACTCGAAGAATATTGCAATAATTTCAAATATGAGTTATAATGTAAAAATACGATTGCATCGAAAATGGCCTTAAAAACACAACGTTATTGATGTCGTACCTTACGATAACGATGATTTTAAAGAAAAACAAAGAAGAAACGACTATGTGAAAAACGAGTCGCGTATCAGCATCGTTCGAAGCAGCTATGTGTTGTCTGTAAAAAGACCGATAATAACAAACCATAACTATACACATGAAAACTGCACGCAACACGGTTATAGAACGTGAAACCGAATTGCGATGGCCAGGTGCGCGATGGCAAAGCTTCTTAGCGAATTATAACCACTCGTGCGAGCCTTTCTTCCTCTCTGTTGTCCGTCTAAACAACTTTGCGTCACTACTAGGAAGCCATAGCCGTTCTCCATCCCCTCCATTCTCTCCCACCCCCTATTTCTACCACCCCGTAGCTATTCGAATCTCATTCGACGAGCAGCATAGTTTCAGGTGGCACATCTCGCCGATCTCTCGCTCAGCCCCAAGAATACGCTCGTTGTTGCCTCAAACAGAGGCGGATAGAGAGCAAGCTGACAGACACGATACAAACGAAACATCAGACAGGGAAATACTTGTATTCAGACAGAGACAGATTATACACAGGTGTAGAAGTAGAAAGAGACGTGGATACGTGACTATAGAGACAGAACGTGCACTTTCCAACATGGTTGGAAACTCGTCCGTATCGCAGTGACATCCATACGAAATTCGCACCTTCCATCGCTTGTCCGACCTGTTTTGTCACCGGAAGAGATTTCGTGTACCCGCACGAAATAAACGTCCTCCTCTCTCTTTCTACCAGCTCGGATCCTCCCTTCTCGATCACCACCTTTGTTCTCGTCCTCTTTTCCACTACCCATCCACCCCCTTCCCTCTGCTCTTGCTACCCCCTTTCGTTTCTGTATTCGATTCGGTACTCTCTGTTCAACTTCGACTGTCTCTTCGTTGATGATACTAGCGTTCTCCCGACGCAAGCACGCCCGCTTCGTCCAGGTAATTATAACTTCGCCTGGCTTCACGCGGAAACGTATTCTCGTCCTCCGGCTTTTCATCCCTTGCACCGGCTCGCGACGCGAGACGATCGTTCTAATTATTTCGTTCCTTCGACGCGCAACGTAGCGGATTGTTTCCTAGTCGAATGTTACGCGAGAGGAGTTTCCGCGGATGAAATGTTTTTTTTCGACGAGAGGCCGGAGGAAGGCAGAGGTTTTTTAAACGTGGAATAGTGTGTCGGTGTTGTGAATTTGACGCGTTGTATCGAGGAATTCCCGGAGGAATTATTCGTAGATTTAAGGCGTTTGTTGCGAGGAAAAGATGATTGAAAGGTTGTTCGTATCCTGGGCATCCAATCGTGAGCGGATTTGGAATAAGGGGTAGTTTTTGGAGTATGAAACTGCAAGTGTAATTATTAATTATATAGTGGCTCCTTGTTACGTTAGGCAATTTTTGCCTAGGAAGAAGAGATGTTTGTGGGGTAGTTTGTATTTTAGATCGTCAATTGTACGTCGAGTTTGAAGCGTGGGGTAATTTTTGCAACGAGGAACTGGAATTATCACTACGAATTTGAATACAGAGCTTGTTATTACTAAAATAATATTTCTACAACAAAAATTGTTTACTTGTAACACACAGTTTTCTTAAATTCGTTGAAGGTATGACACGTTGGAAAATTTTGTATAACTTGAAGCAGGATAAAGTCTAGTCTAGAGGAAAGTTCAAAACATATTCGCGATATTCGCATCAATATTTCAAAACAGCCAGTCGGAAACGAGACATTACGATTCGAGATCCTTCGCGTTCCTTTTCACAAATCCAGCTTTTAAAGCTATTCTTATTCTCGAGGAAGGGATAGTGGCACCTCCGAAGATGGCTTGACGGAACAGTAGAATTGTAACCAGCTGCTTCATCGTCAGGAATCTTTCATACGTGGCTAAAGTGTGAAATAAAAAACCCGTGTAAAGTATCGTAGCATGGAACGAAGAGTTGCCGTCCTTTTAAAAATCGCCACAGCTTTCGTCTAAAAAGGGTGCGCCATTTGCTGAGAATTCGCCATCTTGAGGGGAGTTTCGCTATTTGAATAGCAAATTCTGTGTATTCTATCGTATAATGAAAGCAAATTTTACTTTGTAACGTAAAACGGCACGATATTCTACGCGGCCGTTTAAGATGCATCAAAATATTTTATTCCCAAGCTCCTTCTGCTGTAGAAAAATTACGTTGTATGTATTTCCTGTTGAAAGAGGAGGTTAATAGAGAAGATATAGTAGACTTTTGGATATTTATTACAATTAATCACTCGCTTAGAAATGTAATTGACAGGCGTGCGATCTTCTTAATCTTGCTATTTAATATTTCATTAGCTGTAGGACAACATTTTTAACAGAGAGATATTCGTTGCGTTGCTATCATTCCAACACGCCATAAACAAGTAAAAAATTAAGCAAGTTTGGTACTGTATAATACATATACACTTTTGTCAATAAATTGCGAAACACTTGCTAATTCCAAACGTAAATTTTAACAAAATCTTCACAACATAGCATAATAAGATTCTGTCTGTACGCGACACGACACATCTTCACCTTTCATCTGACACTTCAATCGCGTGCGAAACTATTTTTCGACGTTGCGTCGAGCAAGTAAAAATTTCATAGGATTCGCATTCTATGGTTGTTGAATTAACGTTGAAATCATTGTTTATACGATTATATATCAGCAATCGAGCATATCTGCGGCAGTATTATCTATTTAATCACCTGCTGATCGATGGATTAATAGTAATACCTGCTCCATTATCCTACTAGTCAATAGCGCTAGATATTCACACTGTTGACTTATCTTGAATTTGTATGGTATGATCAGAACTGGTGACATTCACATTGTTTATTTCATGCCAGGTTTCATGTGCTTAGAATATCTTTATCCTTCAGATGTCCCTTGCCCTCTATCATTTGCTTTTTAGCTAAAGTTTCCTTATTGCTAATTACTTGTTCCTAGAACACACTACGCAGGAACAACGTGTTTTCAAGAATTTGCTTTTTATATTTTACTATTTTTATGTAAGAATTGTCCGTGCAAGAGAGACTTTGTTACAAGAGAAAATGAAATTCATGCTTCGGCAAATTATAATAATCTTCTATATACTTAAAACAATAGACGTTGCGTTATACTTCTTTAAAAACACCTCTATTTATTTCCAACAATTACAATGATTTTAATTAATACAATATAATAATATTCGTAATGAAACTGACAGTTGAAATACAAAAATTAGATTCTCCCACAAAAGAAACATGCAAGAAACCGCTGTTGAATAACCAAAGGGTTAATATTTTCATAGAAGCCCAACCCCCACGTCTCTCTCGAACATCTTCATCTTCTCCGGTTAAACTTACAGCGTATCAGTTCAAACACAGACCACATCCTGCTCCGCTTGGCAAATCGGTGCAAATTAAAAATTACAAATTCACGACGTATTCAACGACGAACTGTCACGAATCGATTCCCAGTTCCGTCGCAGCGTTTCGTTTGTCTTCAGCGTCCCTTCAGCTCTTGGAATCTCGCCAGGCCGTCTCGTCGAGGTCAGAGAAGAAGAACGCGGCCAAGCAAAAAGGGATCATACTTGCTCGAGGCGAGAATCTCTTTGCCTCTTTCTCTTGCTAAACCAAGGGAACGCGAACCGTAGAAAACAGCCGTAAGCCTGGAGAAAGAAAATCGCGTACCGATCCGCAATTGTTTCTGTTTCTCATTGAAGGAGGAAAATCTATCCTACTGTTTGGCAAATGAAGGACAAACGCCTGGGAAATGCATCAGTCTCAGAGGTTCTGTCTGTTCTTCCCCTCTTTCTCTCTTTTATATCCTTCCGGTGGCAGCCATCGTCATAAAGTCAGTCAGCCGAACAGTACGAGGTTTGTCGCAACCCCCTATCCCCCCCTCCAACTAGTATCATTTCGCCTCTTTTTCCCACCCTTCTGTCTTCTCCTTCGACTTATCTCTTTTTCTTTCAGCCTCTCCCATCTCGACGCATCTCCTCTCGTCTCCTCGCGCTCGCGCGTGCTCGTACATTCCCGTTCAGAAGTATCACAGCACATCCTGGTTTTATATAGAAGACACTGTGATTAGTGGAAATTGTCGATTGAACGACTAATCGATGAAAATTTTGGATACAAATTCGTTTCGTGGAACACGGAATTTCTGACCTTTTTATGGTGTATAATAGTTTGCTAGGAATAGAGTCTAAAGATACTAATTTCAAGACGCGCAGATCAAATTTTTAGAGTTTGACGTATATCAATTTTATGCAAGTCGTAGAGATTCGTATGAATTGACAACTGTTTAGCTTAGGTTTACTTAGTGTTATTTAGAAAGGCATGTTGCCATTGGATAGGCAAGGTAAATTGTCCTATAGACTTTACGTTTGCACAATTCATCAAATTGTGGTCCCCACGTTTGAGAACTGCGATTTTTATGCCAAAAATTACACATACGTATAATCAACATTGCTTTCTTGTCATCGATAATCATTATCGACGAATTTGCTTGCTTTCGGCCATCGTTCATTTTTAAAAACGTTTTTATAAGTAACCAAAAACAATACCGATTACTAGTAACAGAAAACAAAGAAGAAGGTTTGACTTTTCGTAATCAAAAACAATTTTCTTCGTCGATAATGTTTATCAGTGGCCAAAAAGAATTTTTTACCAAAATTGTTTCAATTCAAA
Source organism: Bombus vosnesenskii (assembly GCF_011952255.1). Lineage (NCBI taxonomy): Eukaryota > Metazoa > Arthropoda > Insecta > Hymenoptera > Apidae > Bombus > Bombus vosnesenskii. The sequence goes on from NW_022882923.1 coordinate 4,383,137, forward strand.
TGCTAATTCTTATGTTATATATATATATATATATATGTTTTTTTTTAATTACGTGCAATAACCGTTATGATCCCTGGACTTAGTATACTTATGAACGGGGGTGTACGTCGTGAAACGCACGAGAAAACGTAGTAAACCGCGTTTAGAGGTTCAACCGAGAAAGGAAAGGAGAAAGGCGATCAGACGAGATGGTAGGTTAAAGAAGGATAGAAATGCTTGGATCCGTCTCTTTTGCACCCTTGTTCTCTCGTGATTCCACAGCCCCCGGAATGCTCCTGCAGAATCTACCGCCTTTGGTTAGTGCAGAGGTCGCGTTCCGGGCTCGGCTATTTCATTATCCTATCCCAGAGTACGATGGGGAGACAGAGAGAAAAAGAGAGAGCTAGAGAGAGAGAGAGAGAGAGAAAGTAAGTGGAGAAGGATAAACGTGGAGGTAGGTCGGTTCCATCGTATAACCGACCCTTCGCGAGATTGAGTGGAACGTTAAGTCAATGAGATAACTTTACGCTGTGCCATATTGATTTTGCTCACGTTTTTCACATCTTTTCCGTGCTGGTGGATTTTTCTGTTGCCTGTGTTTAAGGGTGAGTCTTGGGTGTGTTGAGATTGAACGATGGTTTCTTCATAATTTCCATACGATGTCTTTTTAATACACATTCCTGCTTGTTCTTTATAGACAATAGAGAAAAAAAATAGAAATTTGTGGTTCGTGGTTTATGGTTGTATGGCTTTTTCTCTTGCCGGTGGGTCTTTTTATTGCACGAGTTTAAGGGTGAGTGTTGGGTGCGTCGAGGTTGAAAAGTGGTTTTTTTGATAGTATCAATATGATGATTTTTTAGTATGGATTCCTGGTTGTTTTTTATTATAAAAACTTGCGGTATCTGATTTATGGTTGTGTTCTTCCTCGTGCGGAAGTTCACGATTATAGAAATTTAAAGACTAGCGTGATAAATAACTTGGAACTTGTGTATTAATTTGTTGAAGCCTTTTCTAGCCTATGTAACTAAGAAAAGAAAAATTCTCGAAAGTAGAACGTTCATACGTAACCAAAAAATTCGCCGTGTCGTAACAAACACACTGTAAAATAACAAAGGGATTACAGCCACCGTTAGAATCGGTTTTCTTTGGCATAGAAATTACGGAAAACGTTCTACAATAACATCCACCGCGTGACGATGGGCGTTACGTGTTTCGGTAAACGCTGTGGTGATTTGCGGTGGCACTGGCAACACGCGGAAATACCCTCATTGTCACAGAATTCGCGATCGATAATCGACATAACGCGAGACTTGCCACGCGGTCAAGCAAATCGTCAAAATCCTTAAGCTGATTTCGAAATGAGAGGCCAATCGTATCGGAGAAAAAAATAATTATAATTAACAATTAAACGACGTTTAAAAGATTCATTATTATCCAACAATGTCAAATAACTTCTAACGATTATTCTATCCAAAATCGTGACTTTATTTTCAAAATTTAAAGGATCAACCATTGAACAACGTCGTTAAACAATTTTCAACTAAATCGAAACTTAACCCCTGAAATTACGATGTAATTAATTTTAATAAAACGACCACAAGGATGGCTGTTCTAGTCAAAACATCAGTTTTTCGCCTGAAATTTAAACAGTTTACTATTAAACAGTGCCAGCAAACAACTTTCACCTATCGTTCTATCCAAAACCAAAAACTCCTGCAATTTGAAGCATATATCAATTGCACGATATTCTGAAATAATGCTCAGCAAGAACAACTATAACCATCCTAACGAAAACTTTGATTTTTCGCAAAATATTTGAAGAATGTACATGTAACAACTCCATTAAATCTTTCAATGTTCCAACGCCTAAACTGTTTAACCAAAAACCGAAACTTCACGTTTTGGAAGAAGCCAACAACGTTGCACATTATTCACCCATGAATCGTCTACGGATTTCTTCTCGTGGCTGCATCGACTTACCCTCTGCCCCATGTTCGAACAACCATGCAAAATATACCCTTGGTAGCGTGTTAACCGCATTCTCTGCCGCTATCTTCGCGGTACACTTTAGCGGAGGCTGGTATCAGCTACTCGCCAGAAGAAAGGCGTGTCTTTTCCACTGAATATCATTTAATTTAACGCGTACATTTTATAATCGGCTGTTACACGCGTGTTCGCGTAAATCCATTTCACGACGGTCTTCCCTGCTTCTTCGTGGTTGTGAAGCAACGTCGCCACGTGTATGTGTGTCAGTGTATACGGTTTGGAATAGGGTAGAGAATGTCAGAGAGAACCCTCGCAGCAGCAGACCGCGCTATAGAAATTTTCCGCCGGTACGTGCAGACTGGAGGATATTTTACGACCGATCGATTATCGAGGAGTGAGAGGGTGTGTACGCACAAAGGGCTGGAAGAAAAGTCGAAGGGGAGCCGAGCCCTGCATACTGTCAGGTCAGTGAAAAATCTTCAAAGAAGCTGCACCAGGGTACCAGACTAACGTGGCTTGGATCTCAAGCGCCTGTGTATTAATAATCTGATCGATTTGGTGTTTTTACCTCGTTCTTGAAGTTGATCCAAGATTTTGTTATTAATATTTCCGAATTTCATAATGATTCATAAAGTACGACGTGTTGCTCGTACAACGTTATTGGTTTTCTTATCAGTCGCGCGCTTCTTGCTTTCGTTCAAGTTTATTGATCGTGTTGCGTGCAAATTTTTTTTTAGTAAAAACTTTTTAAGTTTTTAATTTTTTTTTTAAATTTTAGATGGCGAATATTTTACTATTCTATGAAAATTATTGCGTAATATAAAATATCATCGTGTTATCCGAAAGTTATTTGCGTTAAAAGATCAGTTTATTAAATAAGTGGTATCCTTTTTTACGAAAGTGTTTTACATTGACGCTTCCTTAATAAAACGATGAAAATTGATTTCGTTGTTCATATTTTGATAATGTATAGCATTAAAAGTAACATGATACCAATAATGATACCAAATATACCAATTTAATGACGTTACATAGTAAAAGCTTTGGAAAAGAGATAACGTTCCGATAGTTGAATTTGAGAAAATTTCAACTGCGTTTATCATCAAGATATTCTTCAAACGCAAGCTACGAGCTTTGGAAATGGTTGAAAAAAAGAGAGGAAAAAATCGAGAAGACAAACCTAACCGGGGGTCTAATAAACGCCCTTAAACGCGATCTCGAGACGCTCCGGAGGTCGGAATAAAAACGTTTTCCGGTTGAAGAGCAGCGAGACAATACGCTGGCATACCTCGGCGAGCAATAACTGTCTATGTATTTATTTCTTGCCTTTCATTCCGCATCTCCACAATCGCATAAAGCGGCCGCTTAAACCTGGAGGAACTTGTCGGAAGATCCGAAGCTCTCTACTATTCCCCTCCGTAGAAAAGAAGAAGGGACCGGAAGAAACGAATTTAAATACGACGTTTCTCGTGAACGACCAATTTTCATAGTTCTCCTTTCCATAGTTCCTCTGCAATTGCCCGAAACGTTTCCTCGCTTATTCTTCCTTCAACATCCCATCAGATATTAAATTTTGAAAAAGAAACCTGTTTAGAAAATATGGACAGTGTGTAGCCTTTTCGACGTTCGATAATTTTTTTATTTAAACGTCCTATTGTTCGAATAAAGGATCGTGGCAATATAGCATGTGGATAAGATGATTATTCATGGATCAATCATGCGAGAGTATGGAATAATTATTCCGATCGTCGAATGTTGGTTTATTGAAATTAATAGTTTGGTGTATTATATCGCGATCTGTGCAATTAACATAGCGAAATTTTATAGATATTTCAAGGAATGAAGCATTTCATAAAATAAAATTTGCAATGAAATTGACGTGACTGCTGTTTGAAACATTTTCCATAATGTTAGAGAGAGAGAGAGAGAGATTTAATTTGTACAGATAACAAGGTAGACTATTAGAGTATGAATTAGCAGTATTTCATACGGAAATTGCCACACTTCTTATTTAGATATCCAACTATAACTCCGTTTCAAAATGTTCAGCGGTTCTATCGATGCAAGAATATCATTACTCGTTGAAATTAGAGTTGTGGAGGTATTTGGTACCTTCTGGCTACTAATAGATTTGAAATATACCTGATCTATCAATACTTTGTATCATAACAACGCGCATTTCGTATATCGTTTCTTTTTTTCTTAACAATTCTTTAACAATTTTTCCAGTGAAATATATTTATATAATACTCTTTTCTAATCTTGACCTATAAAATATACCGATAATTGATAGGGAAAAAACTGGAACAGCCTGTATAATAATATTAAAACAAATACACAAAATATGTAACGTTATATTATTGCCTCGTAATTGTCAACGAATAATGACCGGTTGATAATTGAATTAATTGAATCGCTTGCCTAAGTGAATGCTTAAACCGTATCTCAAGCTCTACGCTCTATTCTGCTTCCAATGAAACCTTCACCTCCATCTATAAAATACGCGATAAGACTAATTCCTCTGCAAATAGTCATCCCAGTAGTTCTCCCCTTCTATTCTCTCACAGTGCTTTCTCGTGTTCAGACTCAATTGTAAAAGAATTTTAACACCTGCTGAAAAGAGCTTGAAGAACGCGAAAACAAATGAAACTCGCGATGAGAAAAAAGTTGGAGTCAGACGAAAGAACGAGACGAACAGATGAGAGAAGAAACGGAGGAAATAAAATTCTTAGAAAGAAGAGAAGGATCAAAGAAGAGACGAAGCAGCAACTTTGATCGCGAACAGGAAATGTTTCGCAAGACGATCTTGTTTACGTACCGGGTATCGATTTCCCGAGATCGAGATACTCGCGAACAGAGGGGCTGAGAAATCCAGGAGGTACAACCGGTGCCTCGTTCGTTGGATTATTTCTTTCTTCCACGTCCTCGTAGTAGTAGTCCTCGTTGTCGCGGCTGTCCTCCGCGTCTGGGTCCACTGGTTTCGCCCTCTTCGACACTTTGCCGCTTTCGCTGTCCCGTACACTCTCTGCAACACGAATAATACACAGTCGATCACAAAAGTATTCGAGCACCTTGTATAATTTGATTTTAATTCTTTGTATAATATTAACGTGAAACATAGAGCACAGAACATCGGCCGTACAACCTGCTGTACCTTGGATTATTCTAATAAGTCTGTATCTTCGTTTAGAGAGGAGACTTCGCTCTTCGGGTCCATGGTAATTTCAATCATAAAAAAGTTTCTCAATATCTGGAGGGACGTTTGTAAACTTTGAAAAGAAAAGACGTCTTTACTTTGCCACCCGTTACATGATGTAAAAACCATCTTTGAAGAAAATGAGTTGAGAATTGTGAAAGTTGTGGCTTGAAACGAGCTCAGACGAATTCTTATACGATTTGTTTCTTCTACGAAGTTTTAATTACAATAGTTTCGATATCGACAAATTTTTATCGAAAACTTAGACTCTGTCTCCTAACAGGTAACAGGGAGATAATAAAGGATGGTGTTACTTAACTTTTCCAATTACAAATTCATCGCCGATTTATACACTTTGCAATAATTTATATACCGTTCTTCTAATTCGATCAAAGTATCCCGATGTTTATAAACGACAATAACGCGAATAACAATGGAAACTTCGAATACCTGTCCCTTTTGAAAAACAGAAATAAAGGGAACACGCCACGGTACGATGAAAGAAACGTTATGCTGGAGTGTGAACAGAGCAAATGTTTGTAAGTCTCGCACACGATCGACGTAGCCTGTACACGAATTAATCCGTTGCATTTAGACGCATAAAGTTCGGCTGGTCGATGAGCTGTTAATTAGCTTCCACGTCACGGACGCACCGGCATCAAATGGGATGAACGCGGGATTGTATCCACCTTTCCTCGCGAAGTAACACGTACACGACAATGTGCGCAAACAATACACTATAGCGAGAATTCCGCGATCCAGATTCTAGATGCGTGTACGATCGGCCAGCTGTCACTGGAATTTGAAATATTTCGAAAATTACTGTTTGTTTCTCTTCTACATACGTAACGTGCCTCTGCGAAGGATGATTATGTTAACTCCATCCAGAGTAGTGGCTCATAACTCTGTGTTATTTGCTGCAGTATATACGAAATTAATAGAGTTCCGTGTTTGCTGGTTGTGTCGTTATCGTCATGTATAGGGTGATCCTATTTCCGATGCTTTGATAGTTTTAATTGTTCGAAGTTATACTCCTGCAACTATGATGCGACAACGTGTACGGTATAAGGTGACGATCGAAGAGTTTCGAAAAAATTGTCGGACAGATTTTTGGTTTGATAAACGCTAATCTTGTTCTCGGATTGCGGATTTTTATGCGAATTTATATTTTTATAGACACAAGCGATACAACGTAGAACGTAAATAGAGCTTCGTTTCGCCTATCGAAGGTATTAACGAATATTCCAGTTTGCATATTTTATATATTTTTCCATATCGTACACGCTCTGTTGCATCTCTGTGTTTTTTAATTTGAAGGTGCAGAATGAATATGTAAGATATCGAAAGCGGAGTATGCTCGTCGTAATCTTTGCGTATGTTCCATTGCTTACGAAACTTTTACATACGTCGTATCTCTTTACCTCTGTTTATAAAAGTACGAAGCCGCATGAGAATCCGATGTCTGCTTATAGCCGGCAGCGTTGAAATCGACTTACTGGGCGTATCAATTCACCAGAAGCTTCATTTCATTTTCTCTCGATAATTAACTGTATTGTGGCCGCGAGATGAATCGATCGTGCGAGATTATAGACTCTCGCGGCTCAACAGTTTACACGAGTAACCCTAACGATTTCGGGAATTTTGAATATTTCACAGAAGGGGAAACGCAATCACCGGCCTGTCCAACAGAGGAAATGTTTAACGACAATGGTATACACAAGGCTGAAATTAATTAGCTGCCGACTTTCCGAACCTGGTGTTTCGCTTCTCGATGAAGTGGCGTCCGGCTTCGTGAAATCGATCGCGTGTGCACGAATCTAGCCTGAATAACGCAACAACTACGTACGAACCTGTGGTTCGCGTAATCGTGGCGACATGGCCGCAAAACTTTCACCTCTATAACCCCTTCTACGAGGCTTTTAATGCACTCACTCACTCTCTCTCTCTCTCTTTTGTTTGGCCCATAGTTTCTCCCTTGTCCGAGAGAGAACTTAGCTTCAACGTCCCCTAAATTACAGTCAACTCCTGCAACCCCCTATTTCTCTCCCTGTCTCTTTGGTGGAAACTGGGTCAAGTCTAGAGGGCCTGTGGCTTTTGCCAATGGAAATATCGAGGAAACAAGAGGTCAGGACCATTGACACTTCCAGCTGGGCTTAGTATTTTCGATATGAAATTTGGGGGATTAGCGATTACTTCCTTTTGTTGGAATTTTTGCATATTTTAACGATGGAGATGTTTGTCTTTTTCTTCAGTTTGTCGAATCGTTGATGGATATTTTCGACGTAGAGTTTGGAAGACTGACGACGAGTTCCTCTCGTTTTGGGCTTTTTCTGAATTTTAAAAGTGGAGGTGTTCGTGTTTTATTTATCTAGGTGAATTTGAGGTAAATAGTTAACCCATCGATGCATCGTGGCATCTACCATTCTGCTTGATTTGAAACATTTTTTTAGTGTCCATTCGCTCCTCCGAATTTTGGAATATTTATTTGGATAATTTATTTTGGACAGCAAGGAAAAAGGGGAAGTTTGCTAAAATCGAAGCAAATCCTCCTCGCTAATTATATGTATGACAAGTAATTCGATAAATTGAAATAAGGATATACGTAAAAGTTAGAAAGGTCCAAATATGTAAATTATGATAAAAACAAACCCCGTTGATCTTTCGCTGCAAAACAATTCCAGTAACCTACCCATAAATGTTTTTATGGCAAACATTCGCATATTTTCGTAAGTTACACTAAATAATGAATTATAAATTAAATATAATTAACAACTGGAGATTTATTAAATCATAAAAATTTGAAATTAACTTTGTACACTTTTCGAGCAATTTGCCGGAGGAGATTAAAATGAATCATCCTCTGTATTTCATCATTTTTCACTAGATTCGTGACTTGTTACTTAACAATAAAACAAACAAATCCTATGTCTAAAAGCAGCTTGTTGCTCGATCTGTAACTTAGGTTGCGATTGATATTACTCGAACTTACATCATCGGATACCTGATTTTTGCCGCTCGATGAATTCCACGGACAAGATGTTCAGTGTTACGTAACCCAAAGCCTCGACCTGGCCTTATTGTTAAGATTTCGTTCCTCTATGTATATCCTGGTTACGTCATACTACGAATAAAACCATTGTTATATTCGTTCATCACTTATACATTTCGATGTTATCTACTTTGTCATCGTGGAATATGCATTACGCTCATAAATATTCGGACAGTGCATGAATGTATAAATTAATGATTGAACGCGGCGCTTCTATTCTCTTATAGGCTTAACAGATTATAAATTTAAATTATTTGAAAAAGTTTATCAATAGTGCATTAAAACGATACACGCGATTTACATATTGCCGCAGTGAATTAATCGCTACGTGGTATTTCTGCTCGTTTAAGAGCTAACTCTTTTTACCTGATACATAGTTTAGGAATTGGATAACTAGACGACAACGAAATTTTGATATCAACTGATATTTACTTATTTCTTCAATCGATCGTTTACGATCGTTGTACTGGATTATTAGGAAATATCCGAAATATTATTTTACTGTATGCTTCTGCCACCATTTCCTGATATGTAAAGCATTATCTTGGTAACTGTACCTCTTTGATTATCTACGTACCCTTGTTTGCGAATTTACGACACGTCTACCACTGTTCGCCACGCAACTAGCATCCAGTGTTGAGTTAACAGGATATGTGGCTCACGGAAATACAGTTTCTACGTGCATAGAGCAATTTCTAGGTCTCGATCTTTGGCTCGAACGAGTAATTGGCACACTGGAAATTTAATAAATTTCTTTAGAAACAGAATTGTCAGGCAGTCGTGTCGTAAATCTAACCGCCTTAGTATTATTATTATTATTCTTTATGAGAATGAAAATAAGAAAAAAATGTTACACAAACATAGATACGTACATATAGTGGTAAATTCTGATGAAGAACTTGATTTCGTTAAGAATTGTTATTGTTGAGAATTTTGGATCTTAAAAGCCGAAATAATGGTATAGAAACACTAAATTTACACTTAGAATTCATATTAGAATAGTTCTATATTTATTTGATAAGCGATGTCAAAGATATTCATCGATACACACTTGCACGCGTATCAACACTTTCTTCCATACACGACTGTTAACCCACTGAACAGTTTGCATTCATTTGTTTTCGAGACGCCGCGCACACACGTACTTCCACACACTGATATTCACATACAAGTATTACCACTACGCAGCTAACCTAGTCTAGCATATAAAATTATGCATATCTCAATAGTTATTAATTAATTCTTCTTTAACACGTTGACTGCCACGCGTTCTTTCAAAGAAATCTCCGTCAGGCCACGCGTACAGCAGTACCAAGCGTTCTTTGCTAGATGCTCCCATCGATATTTTAGTAATGCGAGTCGCTCAAGTGGTGGTCTCAAGAATGATCTTTCGTTTCATTTGTTCGCAACATTAAAACCATTAGCTGTTGTTGAATATAATGAAGGAAAGTGTGGTATAGATTATTCCGACCAAATGGTTTCTTATGCCACCACAATTAGAAAAGGAATCAAATGGTACAGAAAACTTGGCATTCAATTCCTTCTGGGAATTTCTGTTGTAAACGCTTCGAGGGTTTATAAAATTGCAACAAGAAAAAATATAAATATTAGAGTATTTAGACAATTATTAATTGCAAAATTATTAGGATTGTCTGAAAGTACAAACTATGTTATGCAAATAAAAGACGTCGAATGGACCGAACAAGGACACAAAAGAATTTGAAGAAAACAACGACTTATTGTCCAAATAGTCCCGACCAACCTCAGCTATGTATAGAATGCTTTAAAGTTTTACATTCTAAATAATTTTTTTAATAAACCATTTTCGTATTTTTATTTTATAACAATTTTATTATTATGGAATATCTTTTCAAATACCTACGACGATCCTTCGCAAGTAGTCAAATAAGCGACAACCGAATGTGGGTTACGTGGCCTGACCAGAAACTTTGCTGACACTCGAATACGGGTGTCGTGGCAGTCAACGTGTTAAGAATCTTTATTTATTTAACGTCTTCTGCTATTCGTAACATTGTCTAATATCTAAGAGACGATTCCATGATTTGATAAATATCGATTCCCAGGAAAATCCTTCGACGAGGATCGCATCTAACCCCTTTAATTCCAAAAGAAAACAGCTTGCGACAGATTGATGGCAGCAACCTCTCAAAAACGGCGTTTCAACATGTCGTTTGATTATTTCCTTGTTCACAAATGTTTGCTATGTACCGTGTCGACAATTGATAGGCCAGCGAAAACATTCCATCACCGCTCGTTTTCATCGCAGTCGACGCTTGCCAGCCATTCTCGCGTATTCGCAAAGTAAGCCGGGAATACGGTCACGCGTTTCTTTGTTAATTAACGATCGTTTAATTACCCGGCGTGGAATTGGGCGACCGTCACCGGCCTCGCTGCTAGAACTCGTACATTTGCCCAATTTTTCCCCAACTCTGCTCCCACTCGAATATCACGATAATTAGGCCAGCGATGGAGAATAAATTAACGAATTCGTAAATTCGTCGATTGTTAATTAACCATTCGTCGACGAACGGGTCAATCGATAAAAACACTTGCAGCCTCGAGCGTCGCCGAAAACGCACGATAGTTTTCCATCCTGTTGCATTTGCTGTTTTTTTTTTTTTTATTTTCTCTACATTTTATTTCGCATTTCTTTCTCTGTGTGTATGTGTGTTTTTTTTTTTCAATTTCGGAGGCTAAACGTCCTCGGGCGATTCGTCGATCGATGCCGCGGAATTCGTTTGTTATTACACGCAACCGCGTTAATTTAGTTCCGGCCGGGCTAGCGCGATACTTTCGCCCGGGAAAACGCTCTCGCGAAACATTGATAATTATTTGATATTCGCTTGGCTGCCGAATAATTACACCTGTTTGTTCGTGGCATTTAATACAGCAAGTATTATTTGATTTCGCGTCCCTACTTACTCGCGCGTGTTTTATGAAATTTGGCCGACCAAGCGCGACGAAATTGGCCCCGGCCTGATAGAGAACCCAGCCACCCAGCAGCCAGTCGACCAATCGGCCCACGATGCTTTCGTAAAAAGCGCGTCGTTCCGCTGAATCAAACGGTCGAACGAAATAACGAGAAAAAAGAAAAACACGAACACCTGGGAAAATAGTTAAAATACATGTCCTATCGAGGTTTTATCTTTGCACCGCGACCGTGGTTTTTCGCGGTGTTAATTGTCCGCGAAAGTGAGTCGATCTGTTGCTATACATATGTACATACGGTCGTTTATGAAACGTTGTCAGGCATTGGAAAACTATTTCAGATGTACTGTAATATAATCTGTACAACGTGCATGATTTAATTTATATTATGCTTTAAACTGTTCAATTCATGCATCTCTGTACATGTGTTAACGCAGTAATCAATTACAAGAAGTTGAAAGTTCCATTTCTGTGTTGGTGCTGCGTTGATTCGAATCAGATTAGAATTTTAATGTTTCGATGTTTAGAAATATAGAGAATATGCTCGTACATAAGCAATTATGTTGTAATATTTGTAAAACATATTTACGTTATATACGTATACGTATAATTAATTTTCAGCTTGCAAAAAAGAAAGGTAAATGTTGAAAAGACTTATTATTTCTAAGAAAAGTATATTCGTTAACGAGCTGGACATTTTTGTGCATCTGTAAGAAGGTTAAAGTTGAGAATATAAAATATCATAGGCAAATGAGAATATTTAGCATGGAAAACAAACGTCTACCCAAATTCAATTTTTTCACTTTCCCTCCCATTCACTGTGACGTCTAAACGCGTCAAGAAACTTCGTAGTTTGAATCTTGCAAATTGTTCCTAATTTTTTACTCTTGAATCTTGAATTTCCAGAATGATCTCGAAAAGCAAACCTATCTTATTTTCCAACACTATTCTTTCTTCGTCTTCTACAAACCACTGCCGTCATAGGTCAAATTATTCCTCCAATTTTCCACGTTTCGCGTCGATCAACTGGGAAATACGCTTCGATTCACCTTATGGTACGCGTTCCTCTTTAATATCCTGTCGGGATCACTAGAAAAACTTGGAAGACGAAAGCGACACAGCCATGTGAGATTCGATCCTCCGTGTTCGTTTCTTTGAGTTTCCAGCCCTAACTTGATCTTTGGTTCGGATTAAAACTCTTATTACACTGGGTGTCTCGAAAACTTGGGGAAATCGTAGGGGACCGATAAACTAAGGAAAATAAGATTTCTTTGCGTATCTGCTGAGCTTCGCTGCGTTTTGAAGAAAAATTGTTCGCGGGAACAGAAAGAAGAAAAAAGCGTGTTATCTACTCGACGAAGATATTGTTGAAAATATTAGCCTCTTGCAGCAGTTCAAGCATTGTATCTAACAATGGCCACTCTAACTGCAACTAGACATTGCTCCGGTGATATTTGATGCACTGCAGCTACGATTCAGTTTTCATCTTCGTTGAATAGATGATATCACGAATGAGAAAGTTTAAATGGCTAAGTATAATAACAAAGACATCTCTTCGTTTCTCTTTTCGTAATTTTCCCTAAACTGGAGCGAAAACGAGTAAATCCTTAAGGGAGACTTTCTTTTTTCTTCGTTCATTGGTCCCCTGCACGCTGCAGAAATTTTGACATTTAACTTAGAAACACCCTGTATAAGACAGAGGGTGGTAGACACTCGCGTGTGCACCACAAGGTGGAAGGTTAAAATTCGAAGCTGACTCTGCTAACAAGATGTGTCTCGTCGTGGTGGAGAACACATAATTCGAGGAGGTCGAATTTTCGGACGTTCGCGAAGAAATTCTTGCCGGATACACGCGGAAGTTCGTTTCGTCTAGCGAAGAAGAACGATACCGGGAGAAAGACAGAAAGAGATATGTTGTATATATCTATCACGAGGAAGAGAGGATAACGCAGAGTGAAATGAAGGAGAACGAACGAGAGACAATAATCCGACGGAAAGTTTGAAAAAGGAGGAGCGAATTTTGCGGAAAAAGTAGCCGGGAGCGAATGAAACGCGAAATACCGCTTTCTCTACGTAACGTGACTATTCCCTTTTCTCTCTTCTCTTACTTTCTCCTGTTATTTATTTCTTTTTCTCTGCTCTGGGCCTCCTTGAAATATTAGCGTCTTATTTTTCTACGGACGGACCGGTTGCAGAAGCAAAGCTCGAAATTTCCTTCGAATAATTTTTCAACCCTCCGGCTACGATTATTTTCTTCTCTTCCTAGATTTCGACGGGATACAGCAGATTTTGTTTCTCCTTTTCCTTCATTTCGAGCGGATAGATACGGTTTCGCTAGGCTTCCACGGCTCTTCCGTGTTTGTTGCTAATCGCGTGTAGGTAATTAATTTTTGATGGTGAATTTTAAATATTAGAGAGAGTTGGCGTATGTTGCGCGGTAGTTTTGGATAATATCGTTTTATCGAAAATTGGTTTTATTGGGGTTTGAGTTCCTTTTTTTTCGTTCTTGTGATTGACGTCGTGTGGATTAAAAATTATCGATTATTGTAAATTACTTGTTACGTAAAATTGGAGTTTTACTATCTTACGAATAATTAATTTCAATTACTGTTATTTCATTTTGTAATCTTTAGCCGGGTCTCCTGCTTCAGGTAAAATATGTTCTCCGGTATACTTTTCCGGTTTACTCCGGTAAAACTAATTTGATATAATTCGATGTACCAACTATTATTACATCAATTTAAATAAAATGATATCACATAATATCACGCTCTTCATCTCTAATAGCTACTATTCTACTATTTTCCAAATTAAATAGTAAAACGTAACACTCGTGTAAAGATTGGCAAATGAAAAACGAATGTACCTAAATAAAATTAATTAGTTCTTAATTATTTCTCCTGCAGGGCATTATTAAAATAAAGTTAATGAAATTCCTGTAGTCGACTGACAAATTCAAATTTTAATTAACTCCATTGAGCGATGTAATCTTTCTCTGTATTTATTCCATTTCTGTCCGGATTGTATGCTGTATTATTTAATTAAGAAATTTCAATCGTTGCACGCAAGAGTTAAAAAGAAAGAGATTAACGGTAGGAACGGTAGGGTCGAGGATGAAAAAAGGTGGTAACGAGAGAATCTTTTCACCCAAGGTAGTCAGCAAGCCATCTTTAACAGCAAAGAACGATCCTGATTCCTTTGTGTTTCTCGCTTGGTCGACTCCTTACAGAAGGATCCATTTAACGGGTGCATCCCTTTGTCTTCGTCCCGCTTCACTAGCGATGGACTCGCCGGACCATTTGAAATTAGATGTTGCTCAACACTCACGGAATCTCCAACTTTTTAATCAATTTTATTTTTCTATGTTATTGATCTTAGTTTTTATTAATACTAAGTTTTCTCTGGTTCATATATTAATAGGTACATTGCGGATATTTATACATTTACAGAGAAATTGAAACGTATAGAAGAACGTATAATATAGAAAATATGCCAAGTATTTGTCACAATATTTAAAAATGAACTAAATCTCCGTTTAAATTCTATCTCGTTGGTTGCGTTCAGAAAAATCTTACGAAGATTTCGCAGTTCAACGATTGTTTCTATTACTACAACTTATATATTTGAAACGAGCTTTGCACGAACTTTCGAATTCGTAATAGAAAAGAACGTTCTATAGTTCGACAACAGGTCTGTAGGAAGAGGTCTGTAGAGATAACAAGTTAATTACTTCCTAACCTTGACAAGTTCTTCCCTGAAGAATTTCCCTATCAATCCCGGTTAACCCACGTTAACACAATCCCCGTTTCTTCCGCGAATCTCACTAACCCCTACCTATCTGCAACCCTCTAAAATCGCGTACATTCGTACGTGCTCGTGGATCGCGAGTTTTCTCATCAAAGGCAAACTAATTACGCGGCTATCCTGGCCGCCCCTCGCCGCGCGATCGCTGTTACGATTCCTCCTGTTCACGATGAAATTTCAGACCGAACCGAGCGGCTCGCTGCCATCCGCGAATACGCGGATGAAAAGAGAAAGGCAGCAACGCCTAGCGAATACGCGGATAGAAAGGGAAAGAAGACACAGAAGAGAGGTTTGGCTGGTGGTCGCTTAACGTAGGTGAGCTGGATGCGCAACGGATGAAAATACAGACGGAAACAGACGGACGTTGCTTCGGGGCTAAACAGTGGCGCGGCGACGAGGATGAGCAAGAGCGAGGGGGTAAGGGCGGCCGGTTGACGGGGCCAATGTGGGCGGCGCAGGCTGCTGAGAGCTTCGTTAAATAATTAATCGATCCATATCTGCTCCGACTGTCGAGCAACTACCCTGGTATTCTACCCTGGTTCGCACACATGTTGCGTTTTCTCGGCTTATCCGTACCCCTAGCGCCCCATGAATCACTGCCTCGAAGGTGAATGACGGAAGAGAGAAGTGAGGCAGAAAGAGAGAGTCGATGGAGAATAGGACGTTGGTTTATTCTCCTCGTTGGTCTCGCCGAGCAACGTGGTGATGGAATATTTGGAGTGCAGCGACGAGAGATTTTCAGAGGAGATTTTTGGAGTTTCGTTGCTTCTAATTGTTTTGTTCGTCAAGCATCAGATTTTATAGGGAATTTGTCGGTGTTTTGTTGCGCTATTAAAATTGGAATATTAATTGACGAGATGATAACAACATTTGTGAAATCTTTAGACTCCGTTCGCATCAAGTAATGGATTGTGCGATAAGTTCGTTCGTCTTTTATTGTACCATTAATATTGGATTGTTGATTGACAGTGTCATAATGGAGAAACCATTCCAAATGTTCAGACTGTGTGTTCGTCTTTCTTATTGTACTATTAGTATTGAATTATTTATTGAGAAGGTCGTAGTAAGAAGGAACTTTATTATTACAAATTACGTATTATGAATAATGTATTCTATTATGGTGGAATCGTTGTTATAAAAGACGATCTGTATGTTGACTCATTGGTGAAGGAAGGTTAACCGGTTCCAGGGGATTCGTGATTTCATGATTTGATTAGATACGGTTCTTCTGAGATGTAATTATAGATACACTTACAGGATTTATATTACACGATGAATTTTTACTTGGAAAAATTGAAATGAGCAGAAACTATATACAAGATAATAGTAATAAAATATTAAGTTTTACAAAGTGTCCCATTTTCTTCCGCAAAGTTAATTTAACTCATAGAATATGTTAGCATCGTTTTACGAATAACTGATGTAATTTGTGTTTACGACTTTATTTCACAGATTTCTAAAGATTTTCGCCTTATGCATATTTAGCGGACAGCTACTTTTTTATATTACACCAATGAAAAATAATATTTTGTTACTCTACATTTTAAACTAACGCATACTTTTCTCTGTTTTGTTCCAGGTACGTATCCTTTAACAGTGTTCTGGTAATTTAGAAATAATCTACCATCAAGATTTGACGAGGTATGATAACGACGATTATTGTAATCAAGTAATTTGCATGCTACATACATAGATCATTTTTCATTGAATTTTTTAGTTTTCCATATTCCACGTACCGTAATAAGATAATTCAACTTTGATCAATACTATTAACAAGCAAAAAATGTTAGTTTCGATAACATCAATGAACGTCGTACGAAACTTAGCTTTTTAACATTTTGAAAATTAATCGTTCAAATCTGTGATGTTTATAATAAATTACTTAACAGTAGCAAAGTTATATGGTAAAAGTAAGCTCGATTAATTCTAATAAACACGTGAGCTCACAGATTGAATCTTCTAACATAATTTCTGATCGAAATATCTGATATCTTCGTCTAATTGTAAATAAAGTTGACAATAATCTAAACGCCAGCAAAAATGTTGCAAAATGTAAAATAAGGAAACGATACGTTTTCTGGTCGATTACGAAGATTCTGAATCCACTTATGGCACACATAATATCTACCTTACGATCTTTGTGGACTGTGGCTTCGTCCCCTTCTACTTTCAAGTGTATCAAGATAACCGAAAAGGTTTCTAAATTACCAAACTTCCTCGATTAGTTTTCTTCATTCCGTTGAATCCTCTGCAGCAAGAACATCCGAACTATGATTGCCACATCAAACGTTTAATCTACTTCGTCGAAAACCACCATCGAAGTATAATAAACCTATGCTTCCTAAACTCCCATACTTTCGCAACTTCCAATTAACTTCTTCGAGTTTCTTCGAATTCTCAAATATTTACAGCCTAATTTACACCTTAAAACGAACGAGATTAAATTGAAAAATTTATAAGATTTTATATAAAGGAAGGTGAAAGAGGAACTTTCGAACGATAAATTTTCGAGCAGTTAACGATTTCTATAAGAAGTGACTTTGAAAAATTCGAAAATTCGTTCAATTCAAACCACAGAGAGAAAAGGAACGATAAAGAAGAAGAAGAGAGGAGAACGTTCGAGTGATAAACTGAGCAATTGGCACTTTGCACTTGCACCGTGCAGAAAATAAATCTAAAAAATCCTAAAGTTCGATCGAGTCATTCAAACCGTATAAAAGGAAAAGAAAGAGAAAATAAGAGAAAAACTTTGGAATGACGAACTCGTGAACACAACTACGTAGAAACACACGGACAAACTCGTTTCTTTCCGCTCGCAACCTCTAAGTAGGCTGGAACACTGCCCTTTAAATACCGCGATTAATTCCGCGCAACGTAATAAAGCGCAACCACGAAGAATGAAAATATTGTAATAACTCGCGGCGCATAATGAGCGAAAACCACGGAACGTGCCTGGCTGCGTTATTCGCGATACAACGCTCTCGTAGCCCGCGTGATCGTTTAACACGACCCCGAATCGCTACTATCGGAACGTTGCTATTAATAGGTCGAAATTTGGAATTCATTAACGTCAGATTCCCAAACTGTCTCCCCCAGCCTCTAAACTAAACCGTAAATTAAGTGTAATACAAAGCTGTTCGAAGGTTTCCTGTGATTTCTGGCCATTCTCACTGGCATAATACGCTGTTTTCTATCGTTTTCATGGAACGTTTCCCGTTTATTGTAGCTCTGTCAAATCTTCCGACAGATTTAACATACGTCAAAGGAAATTTTTTAAATGAAACGTTTTCAATCTAATTTGAATAACGACTTATAATGTGTTTGTAACGAGAAGTTGTGATTTTGCGCTTTTTGCTTGCAAGTTCTATGATAAAAGATAATTTCTATTTAAGATGTACACGATATAGTAAAAAATAGAAAATCTACGACTGTTCTCGGTATGAATTATAATTTTAACCTTGGTAAGGTTCATCGCACGCTGCCAATGTACGAAGAGTACGTGGCAAAATATCTTCCAGCAAGATCGTTGGATCGCTATAATTTTTCTGACATCGCTGAGACCTATTGGAATATAGTATCCTATGATAAATTCCGCAAGAGGAAAGAATAAATATCACAATATGATATCGTCGGTCGCAAATACGTTATCTCCAAGCAAACAAACGTCGATTGTCAACTCGAGTCACGTACATGCAAATCATCCTCGTACCCGAGCTCCGTTCATCACTGAAGAATCATCGTTTCTTCTAAGCACAACGCTCATTGCGCTCATAACTCTCATAAATTTCCATAGCCATCTGTAGTCTCGTACAATTTTTTACAACGAGGTCTCGCTCGATTACCCTTCGAAATGACGTTTCTTTACGCGTGTCTATTTACGCACGTGCCTGCCGTATTATTTCGTCTAAAATGAAGCGCGATAGAAGAGGAATCACTCGACTATCGCGCTAACGTGTTCCGTAAAACATCGGTATAAAACGATGGTCTCGGTGCTCAGAAGTAGCTGTTTTGTTTCGAACTCCTGACGCGTGTCTTCTTTTTGCCCGGGTCGACCCGTGAAACCGAGCAAAAAGACACGCCGAAGAAAAAGCGTCGCGCAGTTATTTCCTGCGTTTCGCGACGCGCAAATATCCCAGGGAAACGGCACTTTAATATCGCAGCACCGCATGAAAATTCACCGTGAGAGAGGAGAGTCGGTTACGAGAAAAAGGAAAGGGGGAAAAGGGTGAAGGAGGGTGTTCTAGTGGTACAGTGGCTACAAAAAGTGTCAGCACACCATTGTATCGGATATTTAATAGTACGTGATTAATTAGGTGCAAATAAGTTATTTACTGTAGCATAGTAATTACTTGGAGACGAATATATTAAATTCCGTATGATTTAGTAGTATTTCCATACGATTATAAAAATTTGATACTACGAAGATCAAAGATCTTCGTATGTTTAACAGAGTTATCACTTTTCTAATAGAATTAATTCTAATAGAATTTAATTAGATTCTAATAGAATCAATAAAGAATGTTATCTGTGATTAAAAAACGATTACAAGATCGTAATTACTTTAGGCGATCATGGCGGTAGCATTTTGTTGTATTTGCTTTCGACTGCTGGAAGACACACGCGACGAACGTTTCATTTAGCAATTTTCGTCGGCAGGGTATCCCTTTCAAAAAGGGAGGAACAGGAATTTATCGCCAGAAAACGTCAATCTTTTCCCGGCATCAAATAATTAACTGATGTTCCGCAACGGTCTGCTCCAGACACGAAGCTTCGCTGCTCATCTTCTATGATCCTGCTATATTTTTTTCTTCCGCGTTATTTTCACCAATTATGCGGAGGACAGGCATGAAAAAGTCGTCGGTTAAAGTTTTCGCCAACATCGAAATACCTTGAACCTCTCCTATCTCAGAATTTGAAATATGCAGCTGAAAACGAGCAACTTATTTACACTAACGATGAAAGACAACATGATATCGAAATAATATTCTCATCATATTGCAAAACATTCTGTTATTATACCGAACGTGTTATTACAATTTTTTAATATTTATTTCTGTTTTATTTTTATAATCGAGCCGAAAATAGTCGGAAGAACAAACATAACACGATAATCGTTAATTGGAATTAAAATAAAGTAGCGTGAAATTGCTCGATCTAAGCTTTTCTTCAATGGAAAAATTATTCAAATTTGAAGTTTCCTAAATGTTTTCGTACGATTTATACCATTTCTGGCAAACTTTTTGGTTATTCGAACTTGCTCCAACTTAGATTCCTTTTCAGACGAGTCAGCTTTCTCGCCGGGTTTATCGCGCGCGATTGAATCGCGACTTTACGCGTCGAATTTTCGCACTGGCCAACCGTCGCACCTGTCACGAGGAAACGTTCTCTAGGAAAAAAAAGAAACGCTGCGCGAGAAGTTTAGGCGACGCGAGTTTCAATCGTAAAATGGAGATGCGAAACTAATTTTCCCCCTTACAATAGCTACTCGATCGTCAAAGCTAGTTGCCTGGCCGAACTTTCGCGAAAAATCGTTTATCTGGATAGCGTGATCGCTGGATTGTGGATTTTTATGCAAATCTATATATTTTTCCGAACACAATTAATCGATCGATTCCCTCAAATATGACAAAACACTTTGAAATCTGTTTGATGTTTTGGAAAATCATAGAGAAATGATTTTAGAAACCTGTCTCACTTTTCTGTATCTTTCTGTTTGAAAGAACAAGCTATAGCGTATGTAGGAAAAACTGATTTAATTAAAATTCAAATTTAAATTAGATTAAAGTGGATTAAGTGTATGAATTTTAATGAATTATATTAATTTAGGAGATACATAATACGATGATTACGTCTCTTATCGAAAGTATTTTATGATAGTAATAATTCCTGCAAAAAGTATTTTCTCGTTAAAAGTTCACGATTTTCAATCTTCGTTTTTTCAAGAGTCGGCAATTAAAATGAAGTCACGGAAATAGCCTCCAAAATATATAATAATTATTTTTCAACAAATATTCAGTTTAAGAGATGAAAGAAACTATATGAGGTACACAGAATTGGGCAAAATTTTTAATTATAAATGAGACATCGTTTTCATTAACTCCCTGAATTACACTATTTCAAAGATAAAAGTTTCGAAACGTACGTAGGCGTTTACTCACGTGGACTGGAAACACTTTTAATACACCGGCAACTATATTCGAGAATGAGCCGAGGTCCTATTATATTACAGGCCGAAAACAAATGGATAGAATGAAATTTTAGCAGTTTTTAATCAAACGCTTTCGCGGTCGTTCATTGTAGCTGCTCGCGCGTAAAAATTTCACGAATCGGACACGGTTAATTTTCTGGAATGACGAACAGACGGAAGAAACGTCGAAACTAAAATTACCCTGCTACGTCGATCGGAGCTGGCCAAGTAAAAACAATTGTCAGCTTCGTTATACTAGCCATTCTTTTTTATTTCCTTTTTGCTCCAAAATAAAAGTAATACTTTTTTTTCAATGGAAAACACTATTAAATCGAAGGCTGAAAACTTTACTTGTTAGAATACTGGGATTGAATGAATTAAATTGGAACAAATTTTATGCGTATATTAATTTCGTTGTGTTTATTAAACTATATTTTTTATTGAGTTTCCCCTCATTAAGTTGTTCTACTTTTTTAGTAAATCAATAAATACGATGAAAATGGAATTGATTCCTACGTATCTTTCTTATTGAGAACGAATAATCATATGTAATGAGTAACAATATTTATTGTTTCATATCGAAAGAGGAAATAATTTTTTCTCTTAATTAAACGAGACACAGATGAGTAAATATATAAAGATCCTTTCCATTTACATGCAAAATATATAAATATATGCAAAAGCGCTCGATATATCTATCACAATTTTTGTCGCGTTAGCAGGATCCTCGTCTGGCCACATACGATCCGTTTTCACTTGCCTCTTCTCTTCTTACGTATCATGAATAAACTCTAAAATTATAAATATTTTATTCATACATCTTTATATTCTCTTGTCATATGAATTAACTATTGAAACATGCATTGCTTCAGTTCTAAGCAACATGTATAATTATATATTTTTCTATGTCCTTTTAATAAACCAGCAAAAAGAAAATTCATCAAAACAACTGATAACGCTTATACGAACAAAAATTCTTACGTGTCTCGAGATATTCCATGCTAAAGGGCTAATAAAAAAAACGTACTAAAAGATATTTTAACTGTTATTTCTTGAAACTCATCATCAGATTACTCGATCTTAATTCTCACCTCTTTGTAGTAAATTCCACTTCACACAGTGAAACATCTCGATCCACCAACGAAAATATATTCCATACACGAGAAGGATAATCCTAGACTATAAAAACGTACAAAATATCAAACAAAAGACGATTATTGGGAAATGAGGGTTTCTTGCACGGTTATTACTGCTCGCACTTTGTTTATGATTTTCACGGGAAAGAACAGAGAGTCTAAGCGCGCAGAAATAGAAAGCCAAGTAGTTGAACGAATAAGGGCGAATAAATCGTTTGACGTAGAAATCAATAAAGCAGAGTTTAAACGAAACAATAAAAAAAAATGAGAGATTGGAAAAAAGGAGAGGATACAACAGCGGAGTCTGGCGAAAATAAAAGAAACGAAGTGGCTGATTTACATTGACAGAGACAGGTTATCTCGCCGGTGGATCGTACAAAGCCTTCGTCCGCCTCTTGCAACGGATCTTCCGCATCCCGTCATTTTTTTCCCCTGATAACTTTCAGCCCACCCGCCGTTTGACGTAATATCTAATTATGGGGCTGATGAACGCGTCTTCCGCAAATGGTTGCACGAAACTTTCATCCCTTTTTTGGTGTACTATATTATCGACGTGTATAGCCGCGGTATCTTAAGCTGTTACATCGTTTGGAAACGTTGTTTGTCAAGTTTATTCCTATGGAAGAATTATGTTTTTATCGGCAATAATAGCTTCGTTTAGTCGGTTACCGTATTTTTAGAATTACAAGCTCTTACGTCCTTTGAAAACTTTATTCGCGGAATTTATTTCTATCGAAGAATTTTTATTAGATATACGACATAAATTATTTCCAAGCTATTCCTGAAACAGCATATCAACTAGAAATAATAGCATCACTAGTCTGACTTCGAACATTCTGACTCTACTTAAAACTCATTCTCTACTATCGGAGAGCGCTATTTATTTCTCAATATCTTCGCTACATTTACCGTTTACGATGGATTACGACTTAACGATCGGCTATTATAATTTCTGCCACTTTGCGCTAAAACAATTTTCAAAATTAACAAAAAAGTCTGCCAACGTGATTCATCGAGTTACAGTCTTACGTGATGATATGACACGTTAAAAGTCACAAACGAAACAACGAAACTGAAAAATACGTTTGTTCATATATTTATATATATCATCGTAAAAATTGCCTCGCAATTCTTGGCAACGCGTTAGCAACAGTACTTTACTCGATTCAGCTTCGGAGCGTCGACCGAGGGTAATTTCGTGACGAGTTAAGTAATGTTGATTAAAGCCAGCGTCCATTACGAGATTACACTGTGTTTAACTATTATATTTTCCGCAGCGGTGCACATAGCTCACTAATAACCATCATTAATAGATCCAACGCGACATCTTGAAATTATCATCGGCGAGCGTTTTCGCCTCGCGTGAACCAATCATTCGCGTGATTCTTCCTCGTTTCTCTTTACAATTGCTGCAATTCCTACGATCATTAGTAGACCGTGAAAAGAAGAAATCTATGGCTGCCAAAACGCACGAAACGCGTATAATATACGAAAATATGTGAAATATCCAAAGTACAGTACGTATTCTTATATCTAGTAGCTAAGATAAATTTCTGTCTAGGTTGCGCTTCTTTCATTTTATTTATAAAAATATGAATCCGCGTCCGCAGTCCAGCCATTAGATTTCTCTGGAATTATTTACGACTGCACGATAAAGGATTCTTATAAATGTACTGTACGTATTATACGAAACTCTTTGGAGTATCATTGCAACGAATCGCATTAATATGACGTTTAGAAAATTTGTGACGAACGTTTAGAAACATTTGAAGGGGATGTACTTCCATGGAATTAGCATCTTGAAAAATATTCCTTCGAATAAATTTTGCAAAATCGCGATGAATAATAATGAGATTGTAACTATACATATTCAGTGAGTAGTAAATGGGATCAAGATGAACGTTCCAGTTCGGATTCGAAATTTATTGCTCTTCGCGAATACATAGGATACAAAATTGCCTGGCTGGAAAAAGGAACTCTGCAGCTTATTAACAAATTTTGTACATTTTTCTTTATTCCTCTTTAATATCCAACTATCAAAAGCATTTGATTATTTAATAGAGGTTCATAGTAAAAACGCTCTAGACAAGCCTGTACGAATCAATAGAGCCTGTCATTTATTTCGTAAATAACAATCGGCAAAGTATAAAACCAAATTAAACTCGCTGCTAGTGATAAATCGTTTCGACGTGCATCATATCAGGAACATCGTCGCGCTGCGCAATCGCTGCATTGTATCGGTAGCGATCGTGAAAGCGCATTTACAACGGTTACCTCATACTGCTCGTGTGGCACGTGTTAATCATGACAATCACATTTTCGACGCCTTCGTCCATCGATTTTCGTTGTCTGGTTCTCTGCCTCTCTCAAGGTTCTCACCTCGTTTTCACTCTCGTTCCTCGCCACTCGTGTTAGCATGCGAGCCACGCTTTAGAAAGGTGATGTACAAGCGTAGGATGACTTTAGAATGTTCGCTAGGTGTGCCAGCCGATCGTTTCCGACACCTTACCTGCTATTGTGACCCGATTCAATCCGATTATCGATCGAACAAAGCACAGAATCTCGCACACGAATCTTCGGCCGCGTTTATTTTCCATTGTGTTCCTCGGTGATTCAATTTTTAGTGCCACTCGTAAACGGCGCGTTATTCTTGTAAAGAGTCGTCGTTCAGTGAGGATGGAAACGTTGTAAAATATTTTTATCTGGGATTGATTTTAGATAGTTTTAGCATAAATTTGAAAATCCACGCTCCGCGTTAACTCTTTCACACTCAGTATCACGTATCGAGTAAGTTGTTAATTAAACGAACAATAAACGTATTTATTTTCGACAAAAAGATCTTAAAGTTTTCTGTATTCTTCTTTACCAAACCTTTTCTCGAGAAAATTATGTAACAACGAAAAGTTTATCAATATTCCAGTAATAAATATTTCTATAATTTTCTTCTCAACTAACAAATAACATAAGAGCGTGTCACGATCAATAATCTTCATACAGGTTGAATTCTAACTCGTAAGCTCTTCATAAAGATACTTGTCAGAACACGCTAAACGTATTTTCATTTCGATCGAGGATCAGAATTAAGAACGATGTAACGATTAATCGATTGTCTTTGGTTTTAATATTTCTGACACTTTTGCACGACCAAAAGACCGGCGAATTGGCACCTGTTCAGGGAATGGCTTCGCTTGAAAAGCTTCTTTCTTCGCGCGAAAATTTCATTGGGTGACTGGCGGCAAAAAAGCTTGTCAGTTCGTCGACATGCTCTGTCGTCCGGCTAGCACGACGTTCGTTGTAACAGTCTCGCAAGAAGCGGTTGCGTTTCTGCTTCTTTCACGCTTGACACTACGTGTCGTTTCCATCGGATACCCGTTTCGCTTCACGTATTTACGGCTTCAACTATTATTACCTGGTTCACGCGAATATTGCGCGCTGCAACTGTCACAGATCCAATTTACACCCTTAAACGCGCGATGGAAATATTTTTCTCTCATTTTTACAAATTTTTTCTTACAATTTATGTGAAATATTTAGCAGATTTAGGAGTCGGCTCGATGTGTATGCATTAGGTCGTCCGAAAAGTTTCTTTCGTTTTATAATTGATGCACAACATTTTTCGTTTTATATTATTTTATCGAATAATTATGATCCATTTTGTTCTATCAAAATAAAGATCGCAATGTTCGACAGATTAGGTTTCACGTTTGTATAAAGATGCATCGTTGTAAAAGACGCGTCTGTAAAAGAAAGACACTTTTCGGACAACCTAATATATTATTATGCTCACCTGAGTGCGCATTTAGTAGAATTTCGTTTGCTTTTTAACGTGTTACCTACATCTATATCGCTGTGTTTCCAATGTAGTTTTTGTATACTCAATGTGAAATTACTATATCATAATATATTTGTATTTTGAATTACCATTATTTATTGTATATATTATTAACTATGTATTATGTATTGTAAACTATGGTATGTACTCTACATCACAGTATACTTAATGTCTAAATATACCTAATATTAAGATATATATCAGTACCAGGATATATCGTATTATTTTCGCTAGTTTGTGGTTTCTTTGGTTCTTTGACTTCTTTGGAACTACTGATATTGCATTTGGATTTACTCTTTCAGGCATATTGCCTTTAGTTTCGTACTTGCTTTTATGAAGCTTGTCGGCTCCCATACTTGTTCCTCGATGCTGACTCACTTCGATATTGAGATTAGGTAAATTTAATTTATATTTATGAGCATCACTGAAAAAATAGATTCTATATAGAAATTTGTACCATTTATTAAATTTCATAATAAATCCTCTGGTGTATATGTATTTTTACATATTGCGCGCATTTTGTAGAATTTTAGAATCATAAATATCACGATAATGCATCAACTTCCTCAATCTATTTGTCAAACATCGAATTTGTTAATTTGTTTCACAGATACTCGATATAAAAGTATTAAAATATTCAATTTGCTAAAAATAGCTTAAAAAATGGTTGTAATTATAATAAGAAAAAGAAGATTATCAGAATCGATTGACAAAATTATCTCAAATTGCACGAAATCGATGAAAAGACAAGAAAATTGTTATGTCATGGAACACAGCGAGATTGACTTGGAAGTCGAAACTTTCTGACTCCTGTTCCGTGCTACGACGTCAACCGAACCATGGTAAAGCTATGTAACTAGCACGCTGGCAAGTGATTCTTAACTAACTCTGTAATTAACTGAGAACTAACACGATTAACGATCAACGTAGCCACGGTAGCAAACATGTTCTTAAATCATGCTACGTATATGGGACAAGCTCAACATCAACCTGAACCTTTTCATATACAAAATTTCGCGTACATTTCCAGACATTAATCATTTTCCGATATGGAACCTAAATTGTTTTACATCAATAATCGCTTATACTCGAATAACGAAACTAATCAAAGTTTAATTGTAATATTAATTTTTAATATAGAACGTCACAGAACAAACGTAACAATATATTCGTTTCAGACAATATATTCAACGTTTCCAGACAATATATTCTCAAGACTTGGATTAATTATCGGTCTAAAATTTAATTTCTGTCTTAATTAAATTACAAATTTAATACACTTTGAATATTAAAATATCGATGCTGCAACAAAATAATTAGATAATTCTATAAATATTAATTCGCATAGAAAGTCACGTATATAAGTCACAAAGTACATATTTATTTCCTACCAAAGGAACATAATTTATTTTGCATGACGAAGTCGCTAGCAAATGGAGTTTAAACGCCATATAATGCAAAGAAGACGCGATTTATCCTTTTAAAACGCGGCCAGGTCGGCGATAAATGAACCGTTCCCTCCTAACAAATATTTAACTGGAAGTGGAAAATGATGCGTGATCCGGAATTTATGGGATTTCGGACGCGCAAGTTGTTGCAACTAAAATTAATGGTGCAGTTGCGAATAAATGTTGATTTTTCCACGATTCTGAATAATACATTTTATAATTAAACTTTGCTCAATCCTCGATAGTTAATTGCACTATTCTACAATATCGTTTTTGACAAATAAATCGAAATCCATATATGTCCCTTCCAACCTATATCTGCAAGGATGCTTTTTTCTCAGTTGATGAAAAATTATTACGTTAAATCTCAATTTATTTAATTAGTTTCTAAAAGAAAATGCAGTACAAATTTCCAATGGCAATATCGTAGTGATATTTCTTTGGTATATCCTTGTGCATTATAAAGCATCCCGTATTTATAACGTCTCCATCTGCAAGGAAATTTTCTACTTAACCAGCTTGCTCAGCTTTTTCACACGCCGCTAGCCAATTACAGAGCATGATTTTAATGAACAAAAATTCAACTCCATTATAGGATGATTGCTTTCTTCTTCCAGGACATTCATCTTCGAAAATTGGGGAAACGTGAAGTGGAAACACTGTTTTAGGTATGCACTTATTTGAAGTAACATGCATGGCTGTTGCATTAGCTCGGATAAATTCAAAAATCTTTCCTGGTTAAGTCTCTTATTCACTCGCAACACATTCATGTAATGCATGATCGTTCAAAATCGTTCAAAATCAATCGTACAATTATCTGAAAAATAAAATTTATCATCAGGAAGATCCTTTTTATTATTTTCAAATTTATCCACAATCTCGCCGCTCTTCTACGCTTTTCTCACGTTCGATCAATTTCGTGGATCGGTCGCTCGGCAAAACCACGCGAGCAATTAAAAGAATCGGTCGGCTGGGATAAAATATCCTCGAAGGAAAAAGGAATCCTGGTTGTTAATAATACACAGCTGGGAGAAAAAAGAAGGTAGAATCGGCGGTGGCGAAACGGTGAATTTCGCGGTTACCGTGAACTACTTTCATAAATTCCGGGCGACGCGTCTCTATTCCGATAATAAAGCGGTCAACAAGTGCGGCCGGTGGATAAAGAGCGCCGCGAAATTGGACTGCAGTCAGGCTCAATGGAATCCTTTGCATGCATTAATGCACTCCTGTGCAAGCAGAATGCCAGAACGCGCTGGAAATGAGAATACACATTGCAACCATTGCGGCTACATTCGGTTCCATGCTATGTACACACATATTCCCTTCTTCCTCTCTAGATTTCCTCTCCGTTTCGCTATCTATTCGCTTGCATGTGCCTATGTGCGTGCGTGTGTCTGTGTATTTGGGGGTATACCATAGTCGTGGGTGATCAGTGTCAGGGATACGTGCGTGCATTTTGCGACCTGGCGCGCACACACACACACACACTCGGATCCTATGGACTGGTGTCGAACGGACGAATCAATAATCCAACGTTTACCTGTTACGCGAAGCGTGCCACGACACTTGTCTCTGGGTTACGATATCTGGAAGAGGAGACGGAGACCGATTTCCTGCTTTGAAATGGAAATTATGGCGAACGTTGTTGTGCAAGATGGGGTGATTGGTGGTTTATTTGGAAAGGATTCGAGTAGACATGTTGTAACTGTGGAAAGTGCTGGTTTGAAGGATCGTGGAACCGAAGCTGTTGTTCGATGTGTTAGTGTTATTTATCGCAATTATCTGGTGTTTCGATTAGCCTTGAATTGCAAGGAATTTAAATGGTAAGTGGATTGGTCGACGAGTTACGCTGTTATTCTACTTTTTCATTACTATGGCAGGTTGCTGTTCAGCGTGTTCGATATAGCTTCGTGATGTTTCTGAAAGGTCTTTATTAGATTCGAAGCAAGGATGGATCGTTCGCTAATTTCCTCTGGAAGAATCCAATCTTGTTCTAACTTCGAAGGACTGATGAAATGAAGAGCATGGATCATTATGCCGAGTACTGTTCGATAGGTTCTCGCTTCGTTATTTGAACTTTGACATTCTAGTGCTGCATCGGCGATTCATCGAGACAAATTCAGCCACGAAATATCTTCAGATACTTCCAGAAACCATTCGATCTCAAAATGCATGTTCTCGACGATGCTGGTGCGTCGAAAATATACATAATAAATAAGCGTTCAAAATTCATGCGAGTTTATGTGATTCCTGCGGAGGAATCTTCACGAGTCTCGAAGATCTTGCGCACCTTCCTGCACACGACCGTCGATATTTCAATATGTTGCGACGAAAGGAAGATCCAGCTAGAACGTTATTTTGTCTCGTGACTCAAAGCACGCGTGACTGCTCCGCTCGCCATCCGCGATCATTCCTAGACCTTTTCTGCAGAGAAAGAAGGCGAAGAAAAAAGAAGGAAAAAGGAAAAAGCATTCGAATCTGTCGCATCTTCCTTTCGTATTTCTTACTCCGTCCAATTGCATATTACGATTTCGTTGCATATGGAACTTTTGATTACGACGATTCAGTTAGTTATTGCAGACAGAGAAGAACCATAAGTTGTATATTGCAAACGTAGGATTTCATTAAGTAACGAAATGAAATCATAAAGTAAAATAATATTAGCAAATTGATTGGTGACATTTTTCAGATTATAATGGATTAGACTGTTGTATTAGGTTGTCCGGAAAGTGTCTTTCTTTCGCAAACGTGATTTTTACAACAACGCACCTTCATACAAACGTGAAATCAAGTCTGTGAAACGTCACGGTGTTTATCTCAACAGAACAAAATAGATCGTACGTAATTCGACAAAATAATATAAAACGAAAAAACATTGTGCGTCTATTATTTCCTCATAAAACGAAAGAAACTTTTCGGACAACCTATACAAACGATTTCTATAATTTTACGAAGTACAAAGTAACAATCAGGTTGTTTGTGATTTATAAAATTCACCTGTAGAGTCATACGACTGTTTTCCAGAAAATAATATTCCAGACGAGATTTTGTATAGCTTCGTCGTGTTATAACATATTGTTAATGTATTTCCGCTACAGGTTCGCATAGCCATCGTTCTACGTCGTTCTTTAACTCGCCGTTTCTTGCGAAGTGTTATTCATCCAAGAACTCTTTAATTTTGCAAAAACGACGATAATCTAGCTTCTTTGATGCGTCGATCATTTGCAATGAAATTTCAGATACGTTTCTCGAGGTGTTCCGTAATGAGAGACGAGTGACCAAAACGTTTTACGATCAAACGCAGTTTCTTTTCCTGTACTGAATACTCACATCAGCTGTCTTACGAGTGATTCAATAGGCTTATTACCGTAAAGTGCTGTAATTCGACGATGCACTTGTATTGGATAAACTTCGACCATTGGGCGAATGTTTTCAGAATTTAAAGAGCGTAAAATTGCGTATAACGTTTCGTCTCTTTGGAGGAATTTTCAATTCGCATCGTTATGAGGCGTATGTATTGTCCGTGATAATTATAGAGCTGCTAGTCGTAGATGTCGTTGATGGGGTATACTGCCATTTTTCTTCTAATTTAGATACGTGGAAGAAAAATCGGAGAACTCCGGTCGCCGGGATTCGAACCCGGGTCCCGAACGTTCATAACCTAAGGCGCTAATCACTGCGCTGCCGTCGTCCAACTCTAGTTAGTGTCGAGTGGTGGTATTTGCTGTTGAGTGCCGCCACAGTTATCTTAACTCTTTGCGAACGAATATCGCCAAATAGCCGCTCAAGTCTTTTTACCGTTGCGGACGCGTGTCGGCATATAGCCACCCGAATCTCTTCACAGTTCCGGACACTTATTTTGAAGTGCCTGGCGTACGTCTATTTTTCTGAGCGATGATCTTATGCGTATTTACGTATGGGTATAATAAACTAAACGATTTTTGCGATTTAAAGTTGTTTATTGAGCCCAAGAATACAGTTTTAGGTACATATTCACAATAAACGGTGAATTTTCGTAATGATATGTTAGGCAAAGGTACCGATACGCGACGGCACGACATAGCCATGCTGTATTATGTGTCGGCGCTTTACATTTTTCGTTGTATAATACAATTTTTGGGTTTAAGCCGCTGGGGAGCGGAGCTTCTTTATGTATTTTTCTTTTTTTTATTTTTTTTCTGTCCTGAAAACTTGGTCGCAAAACAGGACGCTTCGGTAGTCTGCTTGTAGCAGCGCAGTAGGCAGCGCGTAAGTCTCATAATAAACTAAACAGTACTATGTTTTTGATGAAAGTGTTGCGAATTCTCGACTAAAGTGCAACTGGTCAGGTCAAACCGATCGCTCGATATCGCGTACCTCGAATGACTTAACGCTCAAGGTGGAGGAAGTGTAATAGATCGAGTCTTAGAGTAATCTAGCCCTGTATTTGTATAAAAGTAAAGTGTGATGTTATGAACACGGCGGTGGTAAGATCTTGTTGCGAGTGAGAAGGATTTCACCCGCATGGTACAATGTCTGACGATGAATTGCTGATTCTCCCCACCAGCCATTGGGTCTCGTCCGTCCAACGTGCCTTCCCAGCTGGAGTTTTTCCCGGGGTTTTTTACCGGACCTCGGAGTCATTAGGTTTACAGCTCAGGGAGTACATGTAATTCGGAATTTCCTAAAGAAGCCATAAACGGACGGCCACTCAAAATTCCGAACAGAAAGAAAATTATAGATCTTTAGAAATCTTATCTTCCGTTTAACGTACACCCGCGATGTAGGATGACGGTCGAGTCAGAACGAATTTCTGTCTTTCAGTGGCATTACCAGACGAATTAGCAAGCTTTTTATATATTCTATATATTTTTTACAATACCTTATACACGATGCCTAAAAGATCCTGAATGTACATGTTCGATAGTGATAGTAGTGATGACAAATATTATTTTGAACCTGACGAGATAGAAAACAACGACAGTGCTTCAGACAGTGGAAACGAAGTGCATTCAACAAGGAATCGGCTCAGACATTTTAAACAAACGAAACTTCAACGGTATTGGTCATTTAAATACGAAATATGGTATGATTTATGTCAATATGCGAATAAAGGTAGACGATCTTCTGTAAGCAGATCACATCGCTCGATATGACTTCTATACGTAAACGGGTATCACTTTCTGAACGTTTGTATGCAAATTGTTTATTAAATCTTTTATTACGATGCGAGAGAATTTCTGTTATAACATAGAAGGGTATAAAAAAATAAAAAGCAAAATCGTAGGATTACAAAGATTTATCAATTTTCCGAGGAAAATACGCTCGCCTTTTCGATATCTCTCAGTGACTGTCACGGTTCACATCTCGTTCATGCTTCATTCACCTTTTTTTCTTCTTTACGATCCTTTTGCCACGCACTCTATGGATTCTTCTGCGTAAAGAATTCGAGAAGAGAGTTACGAGACGATAAATATTTAAATGTAAAAGTTCGGAATATTATGTTTACATAAGTGTTATTAATTTTAGAAAATTTCAAATTCCAAAAGAGAGTATTTTATCCAAATTTATTCAGGATTTTTCCAACGCCGGTAAATCCAAACTGTTTATTCTGCATTTCAATTAATAGATTTGTCTGTGTTAGTTATCATTTATACATTATATCTGTTTCATTATATCTGAATCTTTTAATTTTGGTTTCGATAGCGCGCATTTACGAGGAGCTTGAAGATACCTCGCGTCGTATGTAGTTGCATATAATTGTAATATCACAGTACAGAGATTCCTTAACACGAAGCTCGCGCAAAACACAAATACGCCGATCCACTGTTCTTTAATTGACGAATAAAATTCCCATTTTGTTCCCATCCACTTATCCATCCCGATGTGCGAATGGGGTTCCACGGCACTCGAAAAAAACGTTGAAAGATTAAAAAATTAAAATCAAAGGAAAACAGAGCTGCACCGGAAGCTGCGAGGTGGCGTGAGTGAGAAAAAACCGCGAAGGAACGGTTCGAAAATCGGTGTACCCTGGCCATTGTATTATCGTTATTTTACGTTAGCTGGTGACGAAATTAATGGTTCATCGGAACAAAAGCGCATAAAAGTCTCCGCATGAGGGAGGGGTCGACTCGACGAAAGGGGTTGCGATGAAAGGCCAACGCGGTGACAAAAGCAACCATTGGAAATATATTCCGGTTTTGTACTTGTTCCGTAAGTAGAGAAACGACTCCCTTTCTCGTCGATATACATCGCGCAATTTATTATTATTGATCCATGTACACAGTACAAATCTCCTAAGATTTAATGTAATGGTTTAAAATTATCAATTATTAAAAATATATTTAATATTAGTTCAATAGTTAAATGGATTCTTCGGTATATTTTGATATTTACTTTGGTGTGTTTAGTCTTTTATTCGAGGCCCATATCTACTTAGTGTTTATAGTACGTAATTGCTGTAAGACTTGATTTTTTCAGTTTAAAATAATTATTAAGAAATATACTGATATCAGACATATTCTCTTTGGTATATCCTTATTCAAAGTCCAGTTAATTTTTGTAGTACTATAAATTCTACATATCAAGCGTCATCGTCATCTTGCCTGTGCATTTCTCAACAAATATTTCTATTCCAATGCTGAGATTGCATTACTGTATGGTAAGTTCGGCTTCTCTGACACAATCATAATGACAAAGCACACTTGATCGAGTCGAACAATTCAAAGTAGATAAGAACTTCGCTCGACAGGCAAGTGTACATATATGTAAAACGAGAAATTAAATTTATGTTGATGAAGTATACTAAGGATGATATTATATGATATATACAGAGCGTTTGCCAGGGATTGCATGCAACACGCTAGACAACCAAATGTAAGCGAATTCGATTCGATTACGAACATCGAATCTTTAATCGTGACATTGCAAAGTGTACGTTTGATATCGAGGCTTTGAAATTTATACTCGCACGTGGACTGCCCCGTATTAACTTTAAAATCGCTTATCAAATGGTAATAAAAATGACAAAAGAATAATCAGTTTTGCGTTTAAAAGTTACACAGCTTTGATCCATATACGTCTGTGTGGGTTCGTGGTTGTGGTTGCTGTTGTATGGACAAAAAGCGAAGAGCGTTGCGTGAGTTATGCGTATTCGTTTTACGGTTTATAAACGGATCGGACGAGTAAAAATTGTTGTTTAATAAAAGTCACGCACGGTGGTTAATCGTTGCATAAAGCGAGCCGAAATCGTTAAACGAAAAACGCGTACACGTGTCGTCGCAACGATGAGTAAAAAATTCGATTCGACCACTGATCGGATATCGCCTGATCGTGTTTTCTTTTTTTTTTTATTTTTGCTTAGTACAGTTTTGACTCTCGTAACGTCTTGTCTCTTTTCTTTTCTCTTTTCTCTTCTGTACACACAGAGATTTTACTTTTGATACTTTGGTTCGCTATCTTTCAATAGCAGCACATGACGCACGATAGTTTAAATTAAATTATTTAGCTTTTATTATCAGTTTCAAAAACACCTTTATTATCTAGCAATTTCAATTTATATTATTACTTGGTTTCTTACGAGAAAAATCGTCAGTAGCTGTGTTTCAATTAAACTACACTTGTGTCTTAGATTATATTATACATTAACGTAATAATGCAATACATTCCTCTTATACAAAAAATTTGTTTATAAATTATGCTGTATGTCGTATTTACTTGAATATTAGTTCCTTTTCTATAGAAGATAGTTTAAAAGTTAGATAATTTAAAAAAAAATCACACTATTATATATAATCGATAATTCCAATTAAAAATCACAATTAACTCGTCATAATGATGATATAATTATAAACAATCAATTAAGAAGGAATGAGTTCGCTTGTAATTAAAAGCACGATCTGCTTTCACGCCACGCTTTTTCCTTTAGAATTTCACGTTTCGTTGTGCTAGTAACAGCGTTTCTGTTGTTTTGAGGAAAATTAGTAAACGATGAATTAATGATTGATGTGTTGAAGCAAGGCAAACTTGGAAGATTAGGTTCTTGCGAGAGTTTTGTTGTAGCTTGACTGTAACTTACGGTCAAGTAATACATTTACTTTACACGGCTCTGTTATAGTTTGTAGCGACTAAATAAATGTATACGTCATGATGCTTGTGAATATGTAAATAAGGTACCTATACACGTAACTTAATATTTATAAACTAAATTTCCAAATAAACAATTTTGCTGTGTTTTAAACTCATACAAACCTACATCATCACAGCTTTATCCCTCGTACTAAATAATAATCAACAAAAATCTGCTGCAATATTAAAATGGAGATTTTTCAAAGGAATCTTTTCAACATGAAAATTAAATATTTCTATGATTAATTCTAAAATTACTGTGTAAGACCATCGGGTTGAAATAGATACAATGCGGTACAATACGATGTTTAATGCCGAAATTAAAACGCTGCCATAAATGAAACTAAAAAACCATCTAACGAAAATCAACATGAAAATCCCAAGAAGAAAATGTTACAATATCATTCGCGATCAACGACCCTCGTACGAAATAAATAAAAAACCGTTGCAAGCTTTTAAAAATTCGTCGCGAGAAAAATATATTCGACTGGATTTGCAGACTTGACTAGATCCGTGAAATTATTATATCGTATCTTCGATCGCCACTTGTCCCGGCGTGCATTGGTCTGCGCCGGCCGCTAATCATATTTTTCTCGCGTCGACACGGCACACACAAAGAGCTCTCGCTCTGCCGATATTTGGCCGGGACTGTTCTGTAATGTTTTTTCGCGAATTACGCTTCGACGGTATGTCAGCTTTTCGCGTGCAGGCGTGCCACGAAATACGATATCGAAACAAACAATAGTGTTAAACAATGTGCAGGCGCGCGCGACAAGCCTAGAAATCGGACGATTCGACTCACTGGCCTGCCGTCGATAAAAATAAAAAGTGTCAACAAAGTACAAGTGGACAGAGAACATGTGCACATGGGGGGCACAACTGTTTGTAGATCTTTTTACATTTTTTTATTTTTTATTCTTTTTTTGTTTTTTCTGTGGAATGGAAACGCGAGTCTGAAGCATCGAACGCGTAAATCTGGCTTAGCGATATTAAATAATTCGTTTTCAGAATTTTCGAAAATGGAGGTTTTTTTAGTTGAAAAGTGATTTGCGATCTTTTCCTTGCGGTTTTAACGAGGATATATGATTCTTGTTTGGTAAAAGTTATCGTTAGAATAGCGTCACAGAGGTACGTTTTTCCCTTTCGTTCTTTCTGTAAACGCGAAGGTTTTAATCCCGGAAAATTAATTAGTTCGGGAAGTTAACACTGCGTGTTACATTCCCGTAATTTCTTTCGGTTAATTTATATTGTCGACTTGCGTTTTTCTGTTTTTTTTATTTGTTTAATACTTTCTTTTCGTTGCCTTGCAACACCTTGCAACACCATTTTTGAACAAATTGAAATGTATCGCTCTGATGATAATAATAATAATAATAAATGTTATTTATATTTTACGTCCATAGCCTATTACAAGAAGATTGTTGGGTTCTCATTTCTAATTTCTTACGTTATACTACATTCTTATATGGATCTCTTGATTATTATACTATATTGTTATTACTATAGTTTGTATATTGCTTAGCTCTTTCTCATTGATCTTATTTACTTATTTATCCTAATGTGTACAGTACAGTGTTGTATATGTATATGTATATATAGCTATATTTACATCTATATTTCTGTGTAAAGGTATATTCTTTTAATTGTAGTTTATTATTCTTCTAAGTGTAGTCTCCTGGTCTACACGGCTAATTGCACGTAATTGAACATGTCTTTTTCCTCTTCTCTACTCTCAATGATTAATATCTGGAGGAAATCTTTTCTTCTCTCTATATAAATGTATCACTATTATATAAACTATATTTCTTTTTCAAAACGCGGAAGACTCTGATTGTGTATAAGTCTTTATGTATGTGAAATCACTGATTTCTATTCTGCGTTCGAGCTCATCTTAAGAACAAGAACCGCTGTACTTTTGGTTACAGTGCGACAAAGATTTATCTCGTTCAATTTCAACGTTACGTGTATCATTCACTTCCTCGTCTTCTATACAGGGTGTTCTATATAAAGCATGAAGTATTATTAAGCAGATTTATCATCTGTAGATTCGTTCTTCTAATTAAAATTGCGTACAATTGGAAAATAGAGCATGTGTTAATGCCTAATGTTAGCTACGAAAGAAAAAACAGGTATCAGATATCTTACTGTTAATTTTTCCTTTATTCTTACAAAATTGAAAATATCAAATACGTACATAGATAATTCATTGCTGTTAAAAATTAAACATGCTCAAAAAAAAAAAATATATATATATATACATTAGGTTGTCCTAAAAGTCTCTTTCGTTTTATAGGAAAATAGAACAATTTTGTTCGAGTAGAAGAAAATGGATCAGATATAATTCAATAAAATAATATAAAACAAAAGAAACCTTTGAGACATCCTAATATATACATATACATGTATACGGAAGAGTCGGAAATTTCAAGATCCCCATCGAAATTTCTTTTCCATCTGGAACGTCGAAGCAAACATGAATAATTGGAAATAAAAGTTCGTTCCTCGCCTAGATAGGGGAACATCTGTCCATGGTGGACGCATTTAGTGGAAACGGCACGACTTCCGAGCAATTCCCATCTCGGCCTCACCTGATTACCGAGCATCGTCGCAATTTCTCCGAAAACCTCTGGGAAAAGCTGGCCAGTCGACTGTTAAGACCGATTTACAAGTCGCTAGAAACGCGAAAGACGGATGAGTCGGTTTATTGAGAGGAATCGTGCCCCGGCTGACGCTTACGTAAACCTTCGTTGTTACGTAACGCGCATCCACGATAGATCGAGAGTTAAGAGACGATATCCTCGTCGATGTCGCCGTCTTTGTAACGCGTTCAAATCTCGGATCTTCCAGCCAGAGATTCTTACCCTCGAGGATTATATCGTGGCGGTGATGCTTCGCTGAACGTGACGCTTCATCGAGAATTTTCTCGAGAATTTTTCGTCTCCACCGTAGAACTTTTTGTAGCTGGATGTTTTCGCTGTGTTCAGATACTGTCAAGCTACGTGTTACTGTCGATTATATATTTCAAATGAGTTTCAGATGTAATATCTATTGTTCGTTCTGCGTATAATCTTTTTTAGCGGATCGAAGTCGTTCGTTGTTTCAGATAGCATTGAACGAAGCGTTTGAAATATACAAAACTGCACGACCAATGAATTTTATATATTTGATACATACGTACGTGTGTCTCTTTTGAATTTAGATCAATGGAAATATCATATCTTGAAAAAAGGTGTTGAAGGAAAAATATTAATATTACAGAAGACTATATTTTCAGGACCAGTTCAACGGTGCATTTTTTATTTCTCTTATATTTCTAAACGGGAATATATATCTTTTTATTTAATTGATGTTTCATTAGTATTTTAAAGTACTTTATACTCTAACGTTTCACTAGTCACGAATAGTCATTCACAGAGATTTGTTCGCTCGGTGACAGCATATGATTATCTTTCATCAAAGCAATCCTCTATTTCTTTCTTGAATTGCTTCCTTAATTATTAGAATCAAAATTCACGTGCTTTTTAAACGACAGTTGAAAAATAATTGACGCGTATGGTAACCAGCGTGACTGGTTTTTTCGATTGGATACTACTGCGGTGAAAGGGTATATAGTAAGGGTAATAATAGCGATAAGAGAGAAAAGAGAAGTACAAGTCTCTTCACACGACTTTCCACCGATCAGTTTTCCTTTGTTCGTCGCGTGTTCACTCGCGCTTATACTGTGCTCGCGTGTGTGCTAATTAAGGCCCGTGCAATTCCCCCATTTACGTAGAGTGTTTGGTAAAAAGCGGTTCTGCGCGATAAAACGAGTGAAAAATATGGGAGAAAGTTTTTTCGCGGGAGACACGTAGGAAAAATGTTCATTTTGGAAACTAATACACACAGGATGGGAATATTCCCGAAATAGTTGGCATACGACTATTTTTATAACTGCAACGATTATA
The DNA here is from genome assembly GCF_011952255.1 of Bombus vosnesenskii. NCBI lineage: Eukaryota > Metazoa > Arthropoda > Insecta > Hymenoptera > Apidae > Bombus > Bombus vosnesenskii. The sequence goes on from NW_022882923.1 coordinate 4,422,753, forward strand.
CGATTATAATTGTACTTTGTTTATTATCGTAATTCGACATTTTGTGTATCGTTACCGTAAGGGAAATAAAAGTATAAATAAGTTATATAATACGTACGCGATATAAAGTTAGAAACATCGAATTTTACTCCTAATGTGACAGAAGACATTTTAGTAAACGAATTCTATACTAAGTTCGTCGAGTCTTATATCCTCTGAATTCTAGCAATAGTAGTAATTCCAAAAATCCTACAACTCTAATTTTTGAACAACTGCAAACTGAAAAATATTCTTCTTCCCAGCAAACTCGTCGAAAACGCTACGACTCCGCGTCCAAATAATCCTGATTTTTTTAAACAATCCTCCGTTAAATATATTTGATCCCTCAACGGATCTCTCTCCAAGAAACTGTATATCTTAAACAACCCTCAATTAGATCTATTTCTTTCCTCGACAAATCCATCAAGAGCACTATAACTGCGTAATTCTAATTTTTAAACAACTCTGAACCAAAAGTACTCTTTTTCACAAAAATAAACCCACCAAGAAACTGTTCCAAAAACTCGCTGCAAACTCTCCGCTATCAATCTCTATATCTAAAAAAGCTCACCCCCGTAGGACGATTGAACCGTCCTCGTCCCGAAGACGCTTCAATCTTCATACAGAACGAAGTGCATATTCCCATGACTCGCAATTCGAGTCCGATCATGCTCGAGAGAGGGAAGAAGCAATATCTCGAGCGACGTCGCTCGATCCCAGATACAGCCTGGTCGATTGTCATTCGCGTTAGGTCAGCCTCGTATTCTCCGTGTCTTTCGAGAATGACGACGACCTCCATGCTGCGGCATAGGAAAACGGTAATCACAGAGTAACTCGCAAGGAACCGAGGTGAGGACTCGAGAGAAGATGCTGGATCGAGTTGACTGTAGTGTAATACGGGCCGCAATGCATACAAATGTCATTCCCACCTCGAGAGGACCCCCTTCCTTTTCTCACCTCCTCCTTCCCTTCCTTCCTTCCTCCCTTCCTTCCTTCCTTCCTCCCTTCCTTCCTTCCTTCCTTCCTTCCTTCCTTGCTGTGTATAGGATATTTCGTAGCCACGTGGCTCACGCGCATACATGGTGGTTCTGATAACTTCGTTAGGAGAAATGTTTAGAGGAAGCAAGCCAAACGTATGTTCTTAGGATTAGAGCGTCGATGATTTTGATACGGTGTGATGGATTAGTTCAGCGATTTTCAACCTTTCTTACCTTACTTATTTATACTTGTGCAAATTTATATTTTTATGGCAATAATTGAAGAGTTAGAACCTGGCCAGGGATTTGTTTCGCTTGTTATGTATTATAATGATTACTGCGTTTTGGATATTTTTCATGTACTGGCGTACTATGCGCATTTGTGCATTTTTCAGTTTCCTATAAATGCGTAAGATTTCGATAATTGCGGAGATTCTACAGCACGCTGTGATATATGTTACATGTGCATTTGACTCCAGACAGGGAACAGCCACCCTGTATATGCGTTTGCAGCTTCTCCTTTCACTCAATCATGCTCCTCACCGAGGAGTCATCTTCGAAACCTCCCTATGCGTGTCTATCGGATCCACTAACAATGAGAGCTAATATCGAATTATGCAGCTCCTCCTGTGCACAAACCAAGCGGCTCCACCCGCTAAACGCCCCCTTTTCAATCCCTCGCCCATCCTGCTTTTTCTGCTCCACAGCCGAACAGCTTGGCAGAATAATCGAGCTAGCTCGTTACCGCGAAATCGAAACAAGCGAATTTCTCCCATCGACAGTCAACTACGTGAACACGCGATACAAAACGTGAGAGAATGAGAATAGATTGAATGGACAGAGGACTGGTTCAAGTACAGTTAAAGAAAAGCGGATTTGATTCGATGAGCGCTCAGTATGTTTTGATCTTATAATAATGATGGTTCGAAGAGATAGCGTAAGAAATTTCACGTCTGACTTTTATCGAAGTGAAACTGTTAAACGACCAATTTTCATACCACAAACACACACACACGTACTTACATATACAAAAAGACATACATATTAAAAAGAATTTTATTCTATACATTGTTATACGTATATAACCTCCGCATATTTTCTACGCGTTCACCTACGAAAAAGACTAATCATGTGAGATCACGTCGTCATCAAAGACAAGCGAGATATTCCAGGATATTCCAGGATATTTATTCCATAAAGTTAGGTAGTCCACCCTGTATATATGAACACGTATGTAACACGTGTACAAGGAATTCGAATAAGTGAAGAAGCAACAGTACAAAGTAATATTAATAAGATAGGAAGAAAGTTGTTAAGAAGCAGAGAATATAACAGTGAAAATAAGAGATTTGAGCGAATAGGAGAAGCGAAAAGTTACGATAAAATTGCGAGCCAAGGATTTTGTAAACCAGATACGTTCCTTAATCGTGAGACAGAAAATAATATTATTATTACACGTTGTTACCTTTATTGTAATCCGAACGAAGAAACGATTACGCGATTTGGAGGAAACAGAGCTGAACCAACGACAAGACGACTGAAGAATTTTCCTGGCGCATGAGATGAAAAGCTTTGGATTCGCTGCATCGAAATGAACGTCGTGAAATTTCTAGGCGAGCGACCAACGTCGCTGCTTTTCTTTCGTGTCGTAAAAACACCGTATAAACGCGGTTTAAAGACAAACGCGCATCGTAACAGAATCGCATTTAACCAGTCAGTTGCCTTCCTTTTTATATGCGCCGGAGATGGCATAACGGATGTTAGGAAAAGGTAATACGAGCGTTTATACCGCGACGTTGCCGGAGAAAAAGGCGAACTCTTGGCTCTTGTATCACGATGTTCATGCGATATCACACGATATTTGCCCTCGAGAAACGCCGTGTTTCGCCCTGCGTATCTTTGCTCACTTTCACGATGTTCTAAAGTATATGTATGTACAGAGTAAATGACAGGGTGATTCTTTGCGAACGAACGAACAGATGTTGCGTCGAGTAATGATTTTTTTTTTTTGTGGAAAATAATATTTTTCGAGAATTTTTGAAAATTAATTTTCAAGCATCCCAGGGTTCGTGTGCGTGCCTTTTTTTAATTTAGTCGAGTTTGAAGGATCGTTTCTATGAATTTATTAAATAGGAAAATTAATAGGAAATATAGAAATATATATAATATATATATAATTCTTCCTAAAATATTCACATTATTCCGTCGTATCTTTTAATCATACAATTTTTCCTTCTAAATCAAACCACGATAAATCAAAAGCAAATCATTTTTATGCAAAATACATATGATATGATTGTCAACTCTTCCGGTATATATCTTCGGCGAACGAACACGAAAGCTAGTTAAAATCAATTCCTGAAAACTCTGCAAATTATCTCTATATTACACATTCATGAATATGAATATTACATAGCCGAAACGAAATGAAACTAATGTCTGATCAAACTACATTACTTACACTCGCTTTTAACGTAGCTCGTTAACGAGTCGTCGCGGAATTATTTTAGTCGTGTGCCGGTGCCGTCGAAAAATTAGCGAAATATATATAAAACGGGTACGTCACTTGTCAACGTTAATCATGGTTTCATCAGGATATTTCGATACACCGCCGTTGTATTTTACAAGAACCATAAGTCGATACGAAGTGAAAACAGGAAATAGAAATTACGACAAGTGAAACGATCCACGTGGTCGCTCCTCTTCCTGTCAGATTATTCCCTTGCTCTTTCAATAATCCTCGTCTCGTTTATAATTGATCACATTCTCTGCTTCCATACACGTAGATTATTAATCTCGTGAATCGCTTACAAAAGATTTGTGTCGTAAATTTACGCGGTTGTTATTATTATTATATCGTTAATAATGTATCGATAACAGTATAATAATAATTGCGATGCGAAATTCAGTTGATACTCCTCTTCTCACAGAACCCTGTACTTTCGTATCAGCATTGAAATCAAAAATATTTAACATTGTCAAAGCCAGCAGAATTCTTGACGTGGAGAATCAGAAACGAACGTCAGAGCGTCGATACGATAGGATCAACAGAACTTCTCCATTTAATAATTTACGCGTGTCAGTCTTTCGACGACACATAGCACCGTAAACGCTCTCTTACAGGGATAATCGATACATCGAGTCAATTAAAATGTCGTGACAAACAAAAAGATCATCAGCCGTAACAATCGAGCGAGTGATTAAGCTTGCTCACGAAATTATATGTCCGCCGCTATACCACGCTGTTAACTCAATGGCTAACACTTCAATCTCTGCTGAATAGACTGTTTAGGTGAGTAAGTTGATTGATTAATTTGCGAAAAATTAATTAAGAAAGTCTGGTATTGTTTCTTTATTTTTGAAGTATGTATAGGTATTGACACGATTGATGAAGACTTTAAGCAAGAATTATGTGGTATTATTCATGTGGAATTGTGGTAATGGATAATTGAGAATTTATTTTAAATATCGTTTAGAGAATTCTTTGATAATGTAAGGAATTCTAATTGTTTTTAACTTGAGAAATATCTAAATGTTTATCAACTAATAATAAATATTAACTACAAATTAATGTCTCTAAATAATTATAGATATTCACAAATGTTTATAATCTTGTTCTTTTCGAAACAAGATCTTTTGATTTGAAAAGGTCTGGTAAAGGTATACTACAGTTGTGCTGATGAAATTATAAAACTTTTCATAACGTAAGGTGTTAATCTTTAATTATAATTACGGATATATTCAATGGTAATCGTATAAATGAGCGTAATTTTCTTACGAATAAACTTCCATTTTAATCTTGCAGTTTAATTCTATTTCCTTCTGTAATATCGAGCGTTCCTTTTTTTCATTTAGCCAGGGGAAAATCTCGAAGAGGAAAGTTTATTTCGGACGATAACTCATGCTTGTTTAGTGCCTAGCATTGCAAAATATTACAGTTATTATCTTAACATCGTTGTGCAGCGAGGCTCTAACGATGAAGAATCGCCTGTAAAATTACGATAAGTAATGAAGCTCGGGAAAGAGGGAAACTGAATTTATGTAGGAATAAAGATCTATCTTTAGAGAAAGGAGAATTAATTCGAACGAGTATGAATTTTAATTCCGTCGTTCGGTCGGACGCTTTTAAGTCACGATTTTGCGAATTCAGATGCGCTCTCGTCGCGAAATCTTCTCTGCTGTTCAGGCGACTTCATATTACGAAGAATTGAGATTATTATCGGGAATTCTTTAAATGACGCCTGATAAATCGTCCGTACTTGGAATCGAATTAGATTTAATATTTACTCTTTTAAATTTTCCTTGAACGAAACGAAGAATTCTTTGTACGAAATTAAAGCATAAACGAAATATAGATAGAATTACAAAATATATTCTAATTTAATTGTCAATGTTTCATTACTGTGGTTATTACTGTTTTCATCGAAAATTCGATTTTCTCGCATTGTTTTTAAAACAGTTTCACTTGCGCAGTGCTCTTTAAATGTTTAAGCTTAATTTTTTTTCATTTAGTAATTGTTTTAAATTCCTTAATTAGATTTATCAAACATTGAGTAAATTACATAAGGAACTGCGTATAGGAATTATACATTTACTAGTTTGTTATATCATTATCAATGTCGCAGTGACAGAATATAAAAGGTCAAGATTTTGTGAGATTTGAAATTCAGATAAGAAATTTTACAGATTAAATACAACTGGCTCACTTGCTAGGAATATTTTTTATTTCATTTTCACTAATACTACTTTAATGAAAATGTAAATTAGTATAAACAGAAAACGGAGCGTTTCTATCTTACGACTCTGCAAGTGCAGGATGGTTTTCATTTTTGACGTTCTTAATAATATTTTTCTTCCATCTCGAAAGATACTCCTCAACGCCATGGTGTATTTTCTATAAAAAAGAGACTGCTGTTTTACGAGCGTTAACAATATTTCGACGTGGTCTCTTTCTCTCTCTCTCTCTCTCTCTCTCTCTCTCTCTCTCTCTTGCTCTCGCGAACGTTTATATAAAATACAATGTGTTACAACGTGTCGCATAAAGTTTAAATTGACTCACGCCAATTACAACTTTATTAATAACGTAACAAGGAAAATCTATAATACAACGCGAATTTTCCTAGTTCAATTTAATTTTAACGTGTTGTTAAATTTCCAAGAAATAAGAAAACTCGAAGCAATTATCTTTTAACTGATAATTTTGTAAACTCAACTCGTCTAATATTTGATAAATCTATTTTAAAAATATCTAAAAACTTTCAACGCGAAGGAGGATGTTCATACGAACCATTTCGAAATGTATAACAGAAAATTATTCGACGATTGCAAGCTAATTGTAATATTAGACTTGTGTTTTCTATTCTTCTTTTATATTTAGTTCGTTGTCGATTAAACTCGTGTTAGAAACATTCTTCCTTTACCTACTTTGCTGGGGATTAAATATGTATTTTTACTTTACTTGTTTGAACATTTAAAAAATATTGAGTGCCATAACATTCGTTCGTAAACTAATTAACTAATAATTTCAAATTAATCAATTTACAATATTATTTTTGCTATTAATTAACTATACAATATAACTTGTTGCAAGATCTATAAAGAGTTCGATAAGAAATTAATGGGAACCTCAGTTCCCACTGTCATTTTCTCTGACTTTGGTTAAAGCCACGCGTAAATCAGATCTTTAACATTATTCGATAAAAAGGGAAATTCATTTTTTATCAAACAATATAGATACAATAAATCACACAAGGATTTATGGTTCCTTTCATATTTACTTTAGTATTAAACAGTGTTTCAGTGATTAATCAGGTATTAACAGTTAATTTCCCTAAATTGATGACTCTTTAAATGTATAAAATTCCTAACATACGATAATATCTTATGAGATCGTTTTATATTTATATCGTAAACCAAATAAACATAATAAATCATAATAATAGTCGCCTATTGCGACTCTGTCCTGGTAACTACACAGATTTTTCTTCTGTGTCGCTCTTATATTCTAAGCATCCTTAAGTCTATTCGTTCAAGCAGATGACTTTTATCTCTAACATTGTTTGTATAAAATAATATATTGCTTTTGCTCGTTCTTCATTCGTAGTATCTCGGGCAATTCCATTGTAACATGGAATTTGCACGTCGAGTACTGCAGTATGAATTTTTACAGTATATATGGTTTTCAAGTTCGTAATTATCGCACATCCTACATTGCATCGTTTCCCTAATGCTATGGAACATATTATTTCTGTTAGTCAAATTAACTTCTTCTTTCTCGGTCAGTCTGAGCTACCCTATATTCCTTGCCAGTTTTAATGTATTATAAAAGCGCATATGTATGTATTTCATCGTAAAATACTAACTTATTCTTTCTATAAATTACGCTTACCTCGTTTTATAAGTTACGCATAAATATACTCTGCGATGTAAATGTACACAAAGATAATGTGCGGTCTCTGCGAACCTTTCGTTTCGACCGTGTGCAATTATATCAGTCGATTACGTTTAGATTATTTCGTGTCCATAAACGGAAAGCTTCTGCAGATATAACATCTCCAGAAGAAGCAAAATTGCCGTGGGTAGGGTTAATCGCGGCAGTTAGCTTTAATTGTCCGCGACGGGGAGGAAAAACAACAAACGGTCGTAAAGCAACTCGCGAAAGATATCTCGAGGCTGAAACACGCTTAACGGAGAAACTACATTGGCTGACGAAAGTATCTGAACATCTACCATAGAAATCTTTTCTGTTCATATCGTATGTGTTGCATTATGAAAAATGTTGAAATTTCACTAGCACTGTAACGAGACGCAATTGTCATGATTATATTTTTTCGAATGTGAAACCATTCCGGAAACGTATGTACAAGTTACAAGATATTTGCTGCAAACGCATATGTGCAGTAAAAAATTTGTAGACGACAAGAACAGCTATTTTAAATATACAGGATGGATGGTAACTGATGGTACAAGCTGAAAGGGGGTGATTCTACGCGAAAAAAGAAGTCGAAAATATAGAATACAATTTTTTTTATATATATATATTTTTAATTTTTAATTTTTTAATTTTTTTTTTTTTTTTTTTGATAAAGTGCACGCGTACCGAGCGAAAATTCAAAGTCGATTTTCTCGAAAACAAAGCCTCAAACGAAAAATTTTTATTCTATATTTTCGACTTATTTTTTCGCAGAGAATCACCCCCTTTCCGCTTGTACCGCCAGTTACCAACCACCCTGTATACGTGATACGAATTAAAAATAATCTTCACTGAATATCGAGGCCAATATATCGAATATTATTGAGACTATATATCGAATATTATACGTGGTATGGTATGTCTATGGTAATATGTATATAGTAGTCGTGTGTCCGGTATCCCGTGTTCTTTCCCATGAGAAACCCCTCTTGGTGAAGGATAAATATGGCACTAACGCGAGAAACTAGTCAAAGTTGGTAATCGCACATGTTATGGTCATCGTTCGAACGATCGGCTATTCTGAGGTGCTGCTGTGTGTACACTTAGGTTGTTCGTCTCAAGTGTTTTTTCGTTAGATTGTTCATATATTTACGGAAATTTCACGTTTCTTATGAAAGAGCAATTTTAAAATAATATATTTGATTTTCTTTTTATAAAAAGATATAACAATCTTTATTGGACTTTTGCGTTAAATTTATATTTTTCTTTTTTTTTTTTCTTTGTGCCCATCTTAACGCTCCAAAGAAATATCCTGGATTTCGCTCGTAGAAACTTTACGGATTTGTCGCGGTGCATTTTTAGAGTCTCGAATGACTTCATCTTAAGTTCTCATCTTTCGTTTCATCTCGTTCTTTCGATTTGATTTTTGTGAAGCGTTTGGATGAACGTATATATCTTATTAAAATTTACGTAAATGGAAACGTTCGATAGAAGTAAAGTTTCTCAATGAAAGCGAATACAAGTCGACAACTAGCAAAGCTGTATCATTGTTTCAAGATGAAAGTCACGTCGAAGAGGTTGCTAGGCCGCAGAAGCTTCATGAAAAGTTAAAACATTGTTCTCTAACTTTTCTTGCCTCCGTTTAATTCCCCCCTTCGTTATCTCGTTAAACCTTAACTTTATAATTGACTTTTCTGTCTTTGGAAAACCTGTTTCGATTAGCTGATTACAACGACAGATCATATACATACAAGACAGATTAGCAGAACGTACTTGCTGATATTTGACGATTTTGTTATTAAACGAGCATAAAATTCGCCTTTTTTATTTTAGAACACTTTACTTTACTTTAGAACACACAGTTAAATAATTATAATTAAACGCAACAAATTACCAAGAACATACTTTTATCACGTTTTCCTTCTGCGATCTTCAGTTATATTGATTCTTAAAACAGCCTATTTCCTTTTAATTTATTTTCAAAAATTTCGTAATGATTCAACTATTTTACTAAAAAATACACTTACTCACTCACAAGATGAGTGAGTAACAACAATACACTCATCTTACACACAATACACTCACAAGAAAGAGAGAAAGAATTTATGAAAAGGAAAAATGTATGTGTAAAATCTGCCCTATGTGCCACCTCCTAGTTATAGAGAAAACTCAATGCATAATTCATTCAAATAGATGGCGTAGACAAAGGTCAAGAAACAATTAACTAATGTCTACCAGCATTTATATTTCTCTCTACAGAGACGACGTACTACCATCGTTAATAATTATTGAAAAAATAGAACTGCCTTTACACAACAAGGAGGCTAAAGACCAAAGTTGCAATAGTTTTTAGCCATTAGTTGATAATTTATAGTTCCTAATGCTTAGTTTTTAGAGGCAAAATAGGCAAGGTAGTGCAATAGAATAGAGTGGATAAGAGGGGAGGTAAACATATAAGAAGAGAATTAGATGTAAGAGGTGTAAAACCGAAAGTTCGTCCAGAGCCGAAAGGCACGGACTTAAACAATAATAAATAATAATAATAATAATAATAGAACTGTCTTTAAATTCTACATTTAAACATTTTCAATTTTCGCACCTACAGTGTTTGCTACGGTGTGTTCAAGCGCTATTCGATTAGCCGAACTTCTTCGCGTTTCGTTTCACTCGTTTCCATATAAAACCTAGAGAACATAAACGAAAGACCATAAGTGACGGGCCCGAAGGCAGAACAAAGCGGTGTAAAGACACGCGAAACTGCAACGGCGGTATGGCTGAAACGTAGGAAAATAAGCAATGAAATATTCAAAGCAAATATTAACGCGACGCCGTGCCAGTAAAGCTGGCGTAGCTGGTATCTCTACGGCTTTCGTTACGAATTCCTCTTCGCCATTGAATGTGGGCGGGAATCTTTCCCGTTCCACAGGCGAATGAATAAATGATTAAACGTTAAACGCGTTCTGTTCGGTCCAGAAAATGTTCGGATGGCTCCAAAGTAATCCGAAACGCGATAAAACATGTATCGAAGCCAGCACCGGCGGCAGCCGCCGCTGTTGCTTCAGCTATAAAGCGCTCGAATTGCAAGGAAACGCTAACAAATCCTGAGTAAACACGTCCGCACGATGCGTTTCCGAGTAATATGCTCGTTATTAAACGTCTTCGCCATGAAATCATGGAACGAACGAAGGTGGACCGAGAACCAGCCGTCAGCATATAACATTCGTAATGATGGGCAACTTCTTCAAGACACGTTTCTTCGCGAGAAAGATAGCTTTAAGACTCTCGGTGTGGAAAATTTGATTTGCAACAGGAGAAGTTTGGAAGGTTGTATTTTATTATATATTCGTTTTCAATATTCGTTGCGGTTCTTAATTTATGCTTGAATTTGTTTGAAAAGCGAATTTTATCTGGTGAAATTATGGTATCTAGTAAGAACGAAAATAGTATAAATTAATGAATATAGAAATTTTTAAGAAACAATGTATCTACATAAGCAATATTTTATTAGAAGCGTACAAGGTGTTAGATATTATTGTTGATTATGATATTTAATGTAAATATTACTGTGTAACTCTATTACTAAATTTTAATATAAGCAAATAACTGAAATATAATAAACTTTGAAAAATTAGTGAACGTATGAAAATTTACAAAATTGAGAAATTAATATAACAATGAAAATGAAACAATTAATAAATCAATTAAATATCAGCCTTCAAGGTAAGTTTTATTATTATTATTATTATTTTGTTTAAACTCGTATCAACCATTTGTTATGATCATTTCTTTGGGAAAGAAACTGAGATTATCATTTAAAGTGTAATAAAATTAGAAGCCTTCCATGTTTACTAGTAACTCGAAACATGCACGAGGATCGATTAATCATCTAAAAAGTCATTAATCATGAAGCAGGAACACAGTTGCATGTACAAGGACGATCGTGGTCTCGAGAGAAGTATTTTAATCATTTCGTCGCGTCGCGCCTATTTGCCTGTTCAGACTTGAAACCACACCGGTGACGTAATAACAGTTAATTGCGACTGATTGTTAATACGAAGCTTTCCAGCAAAACGAGGAAGAGGCAACACGGAAACAATGGCTTTCAATTAAATTCCTCTCTTATCCGAAGTGTCTATCTTGCGATTGAAGTGCCGGAACTGAAACGTTCTCCCGTATTCCTCGCGTCCCCGATTCCGCCTGTACTTTTAAGGACACCCGTTATACAATCGATCGAACGTAAAGCAGTTGTTGAGGAATTTACTTAATTCTAACGTGCAACGTCCGAGCTTTACTCGGTGGATTGTAGTAACATCATGATGCGGCCGATTTACATAAGTCGAATACGTTTAGAAAGTTATGGTCATTACGCAGGGAAAATTGTGTTTTCGAGGCAATGTGATTATGAAATTGACTGTGTTACATTATAATGAGTTTGAAGCGTTAGAAGTTAGAGGTGCAGGAAGAAAGGAATTAAGATGTGAAAGAAAAGTGTCTGGCTACTCGACATTTTAGTTACTCGTGACTTCCCATGTATCCTGGGAAATTCCACGTAATTTATTTACACTGAACGAGAGCATATAAAATTAATTATATAATATATTGCACAATATAACGCATTGTGCAGAAGATCGGTGCATGTATTACTAGCAATTTGCTAGGACTGAAATCGCCAGTTACTGCGTGTAGTAAAATTGTCATGCGTCGAATTGCCCGTTATAGATCGTTTTATTTTCAAACAATTAAAATCCATCACCGAGCAATGATAATAACCATTCGTGCAAAATAGATTTTCAATTATTGTTCTCTTCTTTGCTGATTTATCATTGTACGTAAAAGCATACGAAATACATCGAGTACAAATAAGTACTTTCTTCCAACCAACTATAATTACATTTAAGAACTATTTTATGGAAAATAATTGTATGCTCGAGGTAATCGCCAGATAAAATTGAGATGGAGAATTGTTTCGTGTTGCCGATTTACTTTATTTCCTACACGAATTATATCCGTTCATACGTTTAAAGTTTATAATACATTCATACTTTTATATAAATTCGCAAACTCCCGACCCCTCTATCATACCACAAATAGCTCATAACTAAAATTCCTCGACAATTAAACTGGGAATGGTCAAAATACGATAAACACTGTACCAAACGGGATTGATGGGATGATTTATTCGCAACATTCAACCAACAGCACTGGCGGTAATTTCCTGAGAAATAATCGAGCAATTTATAACGACACAGGTGCTGGTACGCGGTGTAAAAATTGATTCCAGAAGTTGGCTATATAATCGATTACTTGGCCAATTATTAACCGTATTATAACTTCTTCGGTCCATTAAAGAACAGAGACGTTGAAAGATTTTATTGGTTATACGAGAGCCTGCAATCCGGAAGCTTATTTGTCTTTATCGATTTTTGCTCGACGCGAGTTATTACGCTGGCTGCGACGGATACGGTGGCTCACAAGAATATTTGAACGCTTACCATAGGAAATTTTTATACAGAAGTTTCATAATAACATTTTATATTTTATTGTGGAAATTGTTATACCAATCTCTCAGAAGCCACACTGATCAATCCGCTTTTTCTATTAACTTCGTTGGAGCAATTTTTGTATTTGATTTCGTGTATGTTCGATATAATTTGATAAAATTGATTGGAATAGTAAGAACTGAAGCTAGTGGTGATTCGATTAGGACGGGGATCGAGAAGCGAAATTTGGAATAAATTCAAAGATCAAATTTCAACAGCTGGTATCCGAATTCAAGTGAAATTTGAATTAAAGTCCACATTTTTTTGGGAATCAAATTTGACAGGAATGTAATTTTTTATGGGATTCAACTTTGAATTAGAATTTATATTTCCCATAAATGCACGGAAAGTTGGCAGTTCAAATATTACATTTTTATAGATCCCTATAAAGATGGAAATATGCAAAGATGTACGAGGACAAAGGTAAACTCAAAGAACATATTATACGATATTATAGAAGAAAATAAGACGTACTTTCCTTCAATTTCTTATTCAATCTCATTATTCGTCAAAATTTACAACAAATCTATTCTAAACGCACGTTGAAAAATCCTGCGTGCAAAATCATGATCACTTAATCGAATAAAGAAACGTAACAGTTGTAAGATTTTCTACAGAATATTCTCTCGTTTAACATTGTCCTCCATCGATTAATTCCTCGCCATAAAAATACTACATAATTCTTCCATTTTACGATGAAATATAATCCCATTTCCTTCCTCTGCTTTGTCGATATGTTTTCTTTTTTAACTGCTAGCGAGGTATTGCGAAAGATTCGTACAACGGCTATAAAGAAATCTCATTAAGTGGCGAGAATAACATGGATTCCTGCCGATAAAGGCGACACACGCCCATCTCGCGATTTCGCAACGGTGCCACAAGGATTCTTCGTGTTCCTCTCTTTCTGTCGCACTCTGTCTGCGTGGCAGATGTGTTAACCGAGCGTTTCTTTTTTCCGCGAGGAAAGGCGTTGCCCAGCCAAAGAATTATGACCGAATGTTCGCCTCGATGGTATAAAAGATTCCTTGAGACAATTGGTAACGTAGCTACGTTTCTTTCGAACGAACCAACCTTGCAACACTGCAATATCCGAGTGTTGATTACGCTTGCTCGCCACGTTTGGCCCGAGTTTTTCTGCTGAGAACTCAGTGTCGACCCATGTATGGAGAAGATTGAGTCAATCTTCGACTCGCGGGAATTTTCAGATCATATTTCACGTAGATACACAGCGAATTATTTAGACTTTTTTTTTTTTTGTTAAAGACAGTGAAGAAGAAATTGATGTTCGAGTCGTGTGGAATATTTTGAATTATAATTTTGTTTGTGTTTTATATGCTTCGTAAAAGTTTCTCTTTGGTTTTGTAATTAGCAATCTTTCTTGTGTAATCATCGGCATTAATAGTTTGCAGAAATGCAAATCAAACACACATGTCATCGTGTCTCCAACTTAATTAATTGAACAATTTTTCAGACTTAAGTTACAGTCTCTCGAACACAAATATATAATTATATCTCAATGGGAAATCAATTAAGAAGGAAGCGATTCTCGACATAAAATCATAGAATGAAATATCTAAGAAAGAAACGCTTAAAAGAGGTAAATAATATTTATGAAAAAGAATTTCCATTATACGAAAGAAATACGAGTCAAACACCCATAATCGCGTCTTCAAATTAACCGTTCGAATGATTTTTCGCGTTACCCTTCAAACATCATCCAACTTGTATACAATATATCTATACATATCGAATTTTCAAGCAATAATAACATACAAAGTACTATTCGATATGCAACTCAGACATCGATCACACAATTTCTCAAACATTATTCAACCTATACACAATACATCGTTCAAAGTAATATTATTCGATTCTCTAAAAAAAAAAAAAAAGACGTGTAACCAGAGAAGCAGAGAAAGCAAAAGAGACGACTGTTATCCAGTTTCTCGAGCAAATGCAAGCCAGGCGACTGATCGTTGGTATTTTTTACTCGCGATCAAGACAAATGAACGTAATTTCCGCGCAGTGAGCACGGGGCTGTTATAAGCACAATACGGAATTCCATTTAATGGGTTTTTCAAACAAAAATCTCGCTGCGATATCGCAGCCCCGGTCCATTTCGTTCCGACATCGTATCCATTGGAAGCCGACTGGAATTTGCATTCCCGTTGAGTAATTATTTGAGCGAGTTTTAATGAAATAATCGTCAGAAATAATATGTAGTACAAATGTTAGCGGCAGAGAGGGCTGTATCGACCGATACGATGTACGAGCGACGATATTCAATCGCCAACAGCGGATTTTACGCACGTTTAAATGCCATTCGATCAGACAATGACGTACGTTCTTCTGAACAACGTTAAATAATTCTTTTTACGCAACATCTTGTTATGGAAGTTTGTACATTGATCCTCTCGCACGCTGAATCATACTTATTCAAATAATTCTCTAACCTTCGGACATAATCTGTCGAACGTATACGAGCCTCCCAGAAACCAAACCGATTAGTTCTATTTTTTATGCACTTTTTAATTTTACACTATCCAGACATAACATTCAACATCTCAGAGAAGGAATCCTATGTTCATAAAATTTATCACCGAGACAAGCAAAATTATCTTTATGCTTTTACAAGGATAATACGCGTATTTGGCTTAATCGCTACACAAAAGATCCTCCTTCTTCGGGAAGGGAAACAACTTCCATCGTTACCATCTTCAAGTTTACGCCTCGTCTATAAGATCGATAGATACTCGATGGCACGAAGATTTACACGAAGACCTGAATAACGCCAACTGTGAATCGACCAATACATCTTCTAGAGCTCGTGAATGAACAGGGCAGCCGATTTCGCGGTCCTTTCTCTCCAGAATCTGCCTCTTTCTCCCTTAGGATGCATTATGCTGGCCTGACAGGTACGAAGGTCGAGCCGTGCAACGGTATACAAAACAAATGCAAGGGGACGTCGACGACGACAACAGCGGCCAAAACGACCACGACGACGAGGAACAAGAGTACGTGTAGGACGAGGATATTTCCCTCTAGAGAAGCCGCTCTGTAACCTGTTGCTCCGTTCTTGAATATGTCTGGGTTAAGCCTCTTTGCCGTTCCACTCGACGCGTACAAGTTCCTTACTAATTCATCGCCACGAATTCGGAAATCACGGACCGAAAATCCGATTAGCGGCCGTCGTCTTCGGCTTTCTCCCGCTGACGATTCTTTCGCGTTTCATGGCTCTTCTTGTCGCTTCTTCTTTGACGATAGGCTCTTTTGGTTTGCGAAACATCGTTGTAGCAGATTTTAGTATAGCTAGATTATAGTAGATCTTTATATACGGGGTGATCTTTCTAAGGCCAATAGAGTTTTTTTCGATCCCCATGATTTTTTAGGCTCTGTCGATGGTCGGGCAAAGAGATGCTTCGAGCAAAGGTCCATCAGCTTTCAATTAACTACAAATTTATAATATAAACCCTTTGCACTCGAGAGGCGACTTTCAGTCACCACGGCATTCCGTGCTGCAACTCCATTGGCGAGCGAGAGGCGATAGTCCCTGTTTATGCTAGATTTCCACATCTCCAATTGATGAGTACTCGACCATCTTTTAAATTTATAGATTTATATAGTCATTTGGATAGCAGATCACGTAGTTGGTTTAGTATTGATTCAGTACGTAAGCAGAATACTACAAATTCCTAAGCGTGATTTATTACCATGACAGTGAACTACAGTATTGATGCTTTTCTAAAAGTTTCACCCTTTCACTTTCGATAGTGATTCAGTTGTCACGACTTGAACAGTGACATGGTATGCAAGTTAATTGACGATAATAGAAGTGCATTCACTGAATATGAAGTACAGTCATAAAAATCCATGGAATGCATTTCTTATTAACTGCATAAGACACTTTCAATTTTACCTGACACTGTACTTTTATACGCATCTTTACTCAGGCAAGTTGCCATAATCAAACAACTCGTTTAACTTGTACTTTGGAATTTAATATAATACATCGATGTAAATGATATTTTTTAAACAATATCTCGAAGATTCAGGAAACAGAATATTCTAATTAAAACGTCATATTAATATCTTCACACAAAACAAATGTTTCGAAAACAGAGGAATAGGTTTTGTAAAATTACGAAGAAAATACCCTTTTTTTCTTTAATAAGCCCATATGTTTCTTTCTTTTTTTTTCAAAAAAAAGTACAAATGTAAATATTACGAATTTTTAAATTTCCTAAGAAATACTGCTACTATATATACTTTCCTTTTTTCATTCCACGTTAAATGTTACAAAACGGGTGTATATTTTTTACCTGTAATTTTAATTGATCGTCCTTTCAATAAATTTCATTTTAATTACGATCATAGGTTATACAGTTTTAAGATTCGAATAAAAATTGTGGATATATTCGTGCAAAGGGAAACGAAGAAATGACACCAAAATATTTCACAGTGATATAAAATCACAGTGAGCTAAGTGTTTTCTCTAAAGGATTACGTTCACTCTTTCACGACGACAACCAGTCTCTTTTTCCTGTCTCTCGTCATCGTTGTCTCATCCACCTGGAGAATCACCCTTTTGCTCTACCTTATTCCCAGGCCAGTGTATTTGTCTCCATTTCTGTTCCATCTTTATCACAGCATCTCAAGAGAAAAACGGACGAAATACGTAGTAATAACTCCGATCTTTACGTACTAATATTTAAGATTCCAGATTTCTAATTATTTTATATATAAATTTTCGTTAGTGAACGTAGAATTCGTCCCTGAAATTAATTGGAGCTCTCTGGAAAATATTGCAACTAAGAGGATTGATGTTAAAAGAAGATATCAAATGTGTACAAATTCTCTCTCAATTTTAATTACGTTAACATATTAGGAAATAAAGAAAGCAAATGAACATTGACAAGAAGGAAGGTGAAAATTGGGGAAAAAGTTATACTTGTTCTTGCAATATACACGACGACAATTGAAGAAGAACGAAGTTGCTGGAAAACTGGATTCTAAAATTGGACATGAATTTCTTATCAGGATATGAAACAGGAAAACATATTTTACATGGCCGAGCGAGTGGAATGGAAGCTCGGAACCTCTGAGAAAGTAGTTTCTAGCGAGGAAAAAAGTGTGATGTCCCTTGTAAGGTTCTTACGTGACTCGTTGCAACCGTATGCTTCGTTTGTGCGCCGTTTAATCCACGTGAATTAACTTTCTCCTGCTCTTCGTCCCGCGCCCACTGTGAAAACTCGATTATCCGAATGTTTCATCGTAAGTAGAACTCGGTTCTTAAAAGGTTTTACGGCTCATCCAATTAACACGTGTCATTGAATTCTCTGTAGCTTCTCTCTTTCAATTGCTTGGCTCCAATTGCTTCAAATTAAAGAATTCCAATAAAGGGTTGAATAACATAAGAGCATACAGTGTCTGTTATTCGTCGATTCTTTAGAATTCTGTGTAGCTGAAATAATACAAACTGCGTTTCAAAAATAACTGTTCTATATATATGTATTGTCCTAGATTTTTCCATCACTTTTTATCTTATTACAATTATTATAATTACATTTTCCTAAAATTCGAAGATATCTTCGCGTAGTTTGGACAAAGTATGAGAAAAGTCTTAGTATTAGAATTACACGTTCTTTTTATTTGCTAAGTAGGAGAGTAAGATTAAATTATATTTTTTAAATTAGGATTAAATTCTATTTTTATTCTTAATTGTATACTATCTTATATATAAATTAATACTTATTGAATCAACTAAAATTGTTTTCCTCCATTATTACGAAATGTTTCTCGTTCTGCATCGCAAGCTGTGCAGTGGATTAATTAGCCTAAAGGTCTTCGTCCAACGAAGAGATAGAAATCCCCATTGTTCCGCAGTGTCCAAATGTAAAATTGTATTTCAACGAGGAGCTGCTCGTTTAAGGGCGAGAATTGCCACACCAGTTTGTTCATAACACGGATGAATAAAACAAAATTATAAAACCGGTTTTGCACGTGTGGTAAACTTGTCTGAAAATTACTGAATCAGAAAACTATTGAATGGAAGTAGTAGTAAATTAAATATCAACTTCTTCGCACATTTCTTCGTCGATTAAATTTCCATTGTTCATTCATTGTATGCTAACGAATGTAATGTTCGTAGAAAATTCTACTTGCTGAATTTCTTGCAGAGTATTTTTCATATAATTTTATGTTACTAAGTTTTATACGTGTGTTTTATGTGATCTATTGTAAAAATGTTTCTCATAATCTTACGATTTTTAATTTGCCTCATCCATCCGATGGATATCGTAAAATTTTTAACGAAGAAGAAACAAGTGTCGATTAATTTTTAACAAAATTACAAATGCTTTGTAAATGCAGCTTTGTCGATTTTCCACGTAAACATGGACTGTGTGTCGACTGTAACGGGACCACGCGAACGATCAAACGTAACTGAACTGAATACATGAGGACGATCAATTAACCAGATACCTCGTAGAGTGGTTGTTATATCCGCGCAGAAAACATTCGAGTCCGCATTACACGCTGGTTCAACGCTCGCCTCGATGTTATGGGAACGATGGAATCTATATCGTACATCAGCCTCGAACTTTCACTTTCGCATGTGCGACTGACAACGCGACATGTATACATATATATGCACACATACACGTGCAGACCATTCATGCACACATATACGTTCCTCTCGAAACACGATTCGAGTACACCACCAGGATTTGCGATATTTGTGCTATACCTGGACATTCAGTGATTAATTCGAATTCAAGATTCTTCTTCTTTTTATAATTTTTTATTCAGAAGTTTCTTTGAAAATTATTATAATTTATTTATCTAAAGTCCGTATATTCATTTGTACAACGTCATCTTAGATATTGTTTCGTTGTATTGTGTATCGCGTAAGTTTTATGAAATTCCATTTAAAAATTATCTACTAATGTTGTGCAAATCTTTAGTGACTAAGATATATGATGGTACGTGGCACTAATACTATTAATAACAGAATGAATATATTATATCATCTTCGACGAAACCGGTTCTAGCTCGTTTCTAATAGTCTCAGACATAACGCCACAACCGATCAATTGGTTAAATTCTATTAAGCGATTGATTCGAAATTCCTTCCTCAGAAAATAACTTGCAATTATATTACAATACTCGCTTTTAATTCAAACCGAACTGCTCTTAAAGAAAACCCCAAGTTTCTATCAGTCACCTACCTGTCAGCAACCTCGAGTCCTTTTAGTCCAGATCAAACTATTCCCGATGAAAATTCCAAATTAATCAACCAGCTATCCATCAAGAACAAATTCACCGAACTCCAAAGTATTCAAAATATTCTTTAAGTTATCATAAATAAAACAAACTGTCAACAGCAAATCGCACCAGACTCCAAAATAACATCGGAATATTCTCTAAGTTTTTCATTAACTCCTCAAGTACAAATACATTGTCATAAATCAACAACTACAATGCAGCTATCGATAGACGATCGTCGCTCATCGACGACGGTCGCGTTCCACGAAATATTCGTTTTCTATCGGCGGTGGCCGTGTTTAAAGGGTTAAACACTAAATCCCAGTCAGCACACGAAGCCTTAACACTCAACTTGAAACGCGTTGACCCGGATCCGCTCCTTTTACGAGTCCATTGTTCAGTCAGCTCACCGAATAATCCTGTTGCACGCAGAGAACGGTCCACGCTCGGTGTATCTGGTGTTGCTTGGTGTGTGTAGCGTGACGATTCACAGATCGAGCAACTATTCGGCAACGGGGTCAATGTCGTGCGAGCGTTTTCACGTTTCTTTCAGCTGGAGAGCTGTCGCGTCGTTGGCCATTATGCAAGCGCCGGCCAACAGGATAATGCCGAGCGTATAATAGAAGCCAACTGTCCGGAGACAAACACGAACTCGAGCCATTGACCCATACTCGCGAGCTTCGACTCGATGGAGCTCAATAAATCCGCGTTTTTCACGCTATTCCGCTCACCCCTGCAGTCTCTCTTTGTCCGCAACTCGGTTTTATTTAACAGCTCGGTGATCTTACTTGTTTGATTAGATCTGAAACGGATCTGGTAAAACGTGGACAAGCGGTGTAAAATGTTTGTTAAGTGTTTTGCGATGAATAAACTGCGGATTTTTATACAGCTGTATATCTTTGTGCAGAGAAGTAGATAAATGGAACTTATTTTATTTATTTATTTATTTGAGTCTTGGTTTTCGGTTTTGAATGACTTCCAGCTATCAGTCTCATAATCGTACGTAATCTCCATACAGTACAACAATACTAAAATGGAACTTACATAGTAATTTGTTTCGCCTATTCAATATTATAACGAATACTTTGTTATTTTTATATGTTATATGTATTGTGTGTTATTTGTATTCTGTAGATATTGGCGTATTGGAATTTATCGTAAAATGTGTAAAAATCCGCATTCTGTGCAAGCTCGTATTTTTATAAACTTAACTGAACGAATAGGACTAAAATAGAAATTTGTTGCGAGTTACGAATAAGTAATGAATATTAATAATCAAGCGCTCTACTTCAAATGTTTTGCATATTTTTGCATATCGTGTGATGTTCTCTATATTTTTTGCATCTTTAAGTTTTCCATAAATACATGAGCATCCGTAGTCGGTAAATCAGATACCGAATGATAAATGTATTAAAAATCGCAGTGAAATGTAAGGAAGTGTGATTCTGATTAATAGGTCAGGAAATCAGAAGTTGAAGTAGATAAGGGAAAATGGATCGTCTGTGGTCAGACACGTTGCGCAGCCAACCTGCTTACTGATATATGTATCCTATATCGAGAAGTGCAACATTTTACTTACAAGTATCATCACGATTATTTTTACTCAAAGATTTTTAACATTCAACATGACATTGTTATATGTATATGTTATCATATAACAAATGGATTGTTAACGAGTAGTTAACGAGCTGAAATCTCGAAGTAGATTCAACATTACATTAGAAAGTTCAACGATACACCAACTGTCAGCATGAACAGCCCTAATAACAACCTGTAAGCCAGCAATCCTGTCCAGACGATCTATTACATAAACCCTTTCAGTTTTCCTTGGTTTCGATTTCCAACTTCCAATGTTTAATCTCATCTCCTCAAGGAAATTACCTTTGTTTCGACAATCTCTAATAATTCCAAACGAATCTTCACCTTTCATATGCAACCTAAGTTATAAAGTCCTCGTACACTCGATAAGAAGTCTATTCTTATTAGAATAAAATAGTACAAAATTTTTGCTCATATTCAAACGTTTTTCAATGAATCATTTCTTAAAATTTTGACGAAAATAATGTATCAAAAACAAGTCACTACAAAGTTAGTTCCGTGACATGATTAAAAATTATTATATGTTAAAAAATATGTACATACATATTACATATATACAGTATCTTACAGTATCCTAAATCACCTAAAAAAGAAGAACTGCAAATCGTCAGATTCGCGCAAGGTTGATCCTCGACATCAGAATTCCCCCGTCCAACATCTAAATTTTTATTCTCCAAATGGAATCCTTCATTAAAATACAAAAGTCGTAAGAAAAAATACTACGGACGTAGTGCACTGAAGGTAGTAAAAATTAAACGAATCTCCCTCCTCGATCTGCCGATTTGTTCCGGTCTTCTCTTCTTCCTCGAAATTCCCTGATTGAATTCCATAAGTCAATGAACCGACGTTACTTATTACTCAAGGGAGAAGAAGGGCGAACTTTTGAAAGGATAAAAAAAACGCGGAAGAGAGAGAAAAGGGAAGACGAGACGCTGATGGAAAAAGCTTGAAGCTAGAAGAGAACGCTTGGACCAAGGAGACACTGGAAATGGGAGGTTGGAAAGGTTGAGGGGCAGGGACGAGCTGACGGCAGTAACTCAGGGCTCTAAAACTAAAGCGGCAGCTCTGACAATTTCGATTTTACTGTCGCGCGTCCCCCTGATCCCTCTCGTCACTGGAAAAAGCCCGGGCTGCTAGCCGACATCAGGGATACTCACGTCCCTGGCTGGCCCATTCGCATTCAATCGCTCCATGGCTACGTACAACTAAATGTACAGGGTGATACGAGAAACTGGCCAGCGATTTTGCTCGGACATCGTTCGCAAGTGCTCGTTTCGGAGTTTTAGATGGCAGTTCGCGTCGGATTTTGGGTGCTGCGGGTTTTCGAAGGCTTTTGTTCCATTGGAAGGATATGAACGAGTGAAGGGAACATGTATGGACCGTGGATTTTTATGTATTTAATAGGAGATTTGAAAGTGCGAAATTGCACAGAATGCACATTGTATGAAAGCAGATATGACAGGTATTCAAAGTGTTGTGGTGTTTTGTATAGTATTTGGCAGGTAAAATAATTTTCTACCGAGGTTCCACTGTTCTTAGTTACATTCTTAAAAATATTAATTTGCATCTGGCGACGTGAGTCGGTTTAGTATGATTTGATAATGTTAATTTTGCCATGTTAAGATACTGATTATTGATAGAATGTATGACAAAAATGAATATTGATTATCGATGTGCGCAATTTGTACAAATACTTGTAAGAAATTTTCCTCTTTTTGACTGTACTGATGATATGGCAAATAACCCGAGTTTTGACAATTTTATTGTCGAAAATGAACTCTATCTAGGACTAATCATGTTTGTGAAGATGTATCAAATTATATAACGCTCGCAGGAGAGATAGCACAGTTGAAATAAAATCTAAAAGCACATATGAATCAAATTATTTGACAAAATTCGTAAAATGTTACTTTTGCAGTAGCCAATATTTTACTCGGTAATATATGATACAATTTGTCTCGTGGAATTTATTGAATTTTTCTCTTAATTGTGTTGCATTTGAATAACTTATGTCATAAAAAAGGACTTTAAATCATCAACATAGTAAAAAAAAACTCGTGTATGACAATATAGTTTATCGTGTGGAAAACGTATTGAACATAAATTCATAATTCGATGAAATTAATCTCTTATATCATAATTTCATTCCTGGAACATTGAGTCGAACAGATAAGCTGTTAAAAATCGATGCGGACCTTCTCGATGCGTTCCTCCTTTCTCGGACAAGATTCATTATCCTCCAATAAATTCACTTACGTATATTTTCACTCATCCTTGAATTTTACCACCCGCCAATTTTATTTCTCCAATAAATCATACTTATTTTTCCAAATGTATTACTCTGAAATCGTCTTTAATCAAACAACAAAACCATTTTAACATTTTCCGTTCTACTCTATCACTTCTACGTTTCGTTATTTCTCCCAGTATCTTCTTCGATTATTAAGCAGAATGCTGTTGAAAAATTACATAGCATTATTTATTTATATTACTTTTCGCCATTACAGCCTTTACAATTGTTATTATTCGTCTTCTTTCCGATTCAAACATTGACGTGAAAAATTCACCCTCTTCGCGATCTCTATTTGACATATTCATCGATCTTTCTAGAATTTATAACAGTGCTCATCAACCCAAAAATTGCACAAAAAATTCCTTCCCAGAGTAGCTTTAGTCAGTCGCTATAGAAAAGGATTATATAAATTTGCATCCATCCAAATCAATTTTTACAAAATTTTTATCTCCATTTGGCCAATTAATTTCTTTAGTTTCCTTTCTTTATCTAATTTTATTTTTGTCTTTTTTTTGTCAGTGTCTCCATAATGGAAGAAAGCATCTCCATACACGAAAAATCATAGAGAATTGAACGGTGTGAACAAAATTTGATAAAAATTATCAAAGCGAGAAAGACAGGATAATCAAATCAGTCGATCGCGGTTAGAATGGTTTTCTTTCGTGCCACCCTTTAGGTAGAATCGCGGCTGTACCTGCCGAAAGCTCTATAGTTTACAGAGACTCTTGCAATTTCAGTTAATACCATAAAACCTTCGGTACACGTACGACGCCCTGATCGTCGACGACAGAGGGCAAGAGAGAGAGTCAGATGCAACGTCGTGCTTGCGCAAACTACACGTCTCTCGACTCGTCCACACTTGTCGATAGGAAGCTTCGCTTTATAGCTTTTCGTTCGCGGAGACGCAACCAGGCTACGCCAATATGGGAACCAGATATTTCTTTCCTGAAACTATTTTCGACCCTTCGATCACCGTTATATCGCGAAAAATACTATACATTACGCGTATGTAGTAGTGTATATCTTCTTTTTATATTCCTTAAAACATAAAACCTATAATCATTGTGAAGAAAAGCGTTCTAATTACTATCTTTTGTTTATAAAAATTGCATCAAGAAATACGAAAGCGACATAAAGCTTTAAAATTTTGTAAAATCTCATACAAAATTTAACGTGATCCTAATGCTGCTTAAATTTTCGTTACAAGATAGAAGAAAAGCTGTGCAAAGCGACCCGTACCATTTTCATCGCCACTGCTACAAATTTCAATTTTCTGGAAATCTCATCGTCTAATAAACCAGTCTATTTAGCTTCTCGCAAAAGCTCGAGTCGATTGACCGAATTTTAAAAAAGTTATTCCGTTTCAAGGGGACTGTGCGGAGACCTTTTTATCCGGCTGTATATCCGAATTATCGATACCCGAAGAAACCTCGCTGACTTTTGTCGACAAACGATAAGAATCTACCGAAGCTTCTCTTTAATTACCCGTTTACACCTGCAATCAATCACACCAAAGGAACCGACAAATCCGAACGAAAAACATTCTTTGCCAAGATATCTAGATACACCGATGGAAGAAGCACGGTTATCGAATGAGTTAACATACAAAGGAGTACAAATAGCAATCCGCTCGAAGCAAGTGAAATGGAAGAGCCGAGAACAGGTCCGAATCGAGGGATTCGTTTTTCAAAGCAAATAAAGCGTTTTTCGCTGAAAGACCGAAACGATATCAGAACGTCAGTTCGATATCCATCGAGAAACGCTCATCGATTCTGGTTTACGCAAACTCGTCATTACCGTTGCGTACATCCAGATCCGCTTTGGAAAAGAGAGAGAGAGAAAAGACGATATCGTCAAATAAGGGAGGCGTTTGAGGAAAAATGAACGGCAGTGTGCCGCGTCTCGTGCGCGCACGCTCTCCTGTATCCGGAGATCTAAATTCATTCTCGAAACGGACACTTTCTATTCAATGTACACGGTAACGTTCACCATTTTCTCGTAGCCTGAGACCTTTTAGAGCGCGTTACGACTGCTCCAGAGACGTGTGACAGAACTGTATACGACGTTAACCGGACGTTATAGAATCACAAACGAACGAGTTCGCTGTTAAGGCAGCTCTCGTGGATAGGATTTGCGGGATGAACGTGAATCGTAGCGTTCGAGATTGAAAAGTTATTCGCCATTATTCGGAATCTGTGACTGTAGATGGTCTTTCGAGCCTTATTTCGTCGGTTCTTTGTCCTATTGATTTTATCCTGTTCTTTTGGTGATTTCCGGTATAATCGTATTATTTTAACGTTGAGGAGTACCTCGTGTTTGGATAAAATATAAAGAAAGGAAAGTTTTGACGGTGGTACGTACGATTCCTTGTTTTAATTTTCGTGATTCGAAACGTGATTTTCACATATTGCAAATTGTTTTTGTATGTCAGAACGAGAGCAAGAGAGAGATATACAAATTCGAGGGTCCCTGCAGGATTTATTTGTATTCAATGGGGAAAAATTGGGTAAATTACCGTGGAAATTTAAGTTGTATAATAATTAGTTTCTACCTAGTCTTACCGCGTCAATTCTTCGTTTCATTCATTTGATCCACATTAAGCGAAAAAATGATTATTGTGTAAAATTGTTGTTTAAATTAAGGATATTTTCCATATGGAATATACGCAAAATTTTAATTGTATAACTCGAAATTTAAATGATTAAACGTACCATCTAAATGATAAAATATTCCTTCATCTTTGTAAAGTGTATATGTATAAAACTAAAACATAGAAACAAAAATTCTGGCACCATTAAAATTTGGTAAGAGGATTACATTAAATGATTAAAATCGCGATTCAGTTTATTAATTCGTTAATATTCATGGGGAAGCTTGGAAGGAAAAAGACGATTAGGAAAAATTAGGAAGATGCTGTGCTCGTCGGGCTGTAAATAAAATGCAAGATGATTATTTGATTTACGATTGTGAATGACGTTTTCTGTACGATTTAACGATTTTCTGCGCTAGCTACGAACAGCAAAACGCGAACAAAAAGAATAGAAGGGATGGGAGTCAGAAAGGAAAAAGGCCAGAGGCGGCGTATAAAGGAAAAGAAGGCGCAGAAAAGGAAATAAACGAGAAACGATGAAATGAATGCGACTTTGTATCTGCTCGTTTTATTCTGAACAGGCATCGCGACGCACCTGCAAACAGAAGTATTGAAATGCACGTGTACCTTTATTCTGGAAAATGTCAGAACATCATATTTTTATCGTACGATTCTCGGAACGACGCGCTATCATTATCAATTCTTTATAATCACGTTCGATACTTAAGAAAATACAAAGCTTCTAAACTCTTCGAGAACACTTTCTTCGTAACTTAACATTAATTATTTTTCCTTAGAAACTTCTAAAGTGTATCGAGAATATTCTTTGTTTCCTTAATAAAACCTTCCTAGAAAAAATTCTGTCGATTATATTCGTAATGACACGAGCCTTCGTGAACCTCCGCCGTAAAATAATTAAACATAACGCGCTTGACAATCCCGTGATATAATTAATATCTCGCAACAAAAAGGTACAAATCTATCGAACGAGGCGCAAAGACGTTAAACTGTCTTCTTACTCGCACCAGGAAAAGACGAAGATCGACAAGGATCTCTTTCTATCGCAAAATCCTACAATTTACAAATACAGAAAACAGCTCGATACGAACAACGACAGGAATTTGGGGAAATAAAATCACTGCAAATTTCCATACAAAACAATGACAAAGCAAGGGCTAAAGAAAGACGAAAAACGATTAATAAGGATAATCGTAATCGTACAATTGGAAACGTCGAGCTTCGCCATTTTGGAAAATACAAGAAACAGCCGTATAATCCAGCGTACGATTTATAAAATCCTTTTCATCGAACGTTACAATGGCTTTCGATATGGCGAACGCGTCGAAAAACAGATGAACGCGAGAAGAGCAGAATTTTAAACACAATCGTTTCTCGATACATTATTAAAGGTATTCGTTAGTGTGCTGCTGTGCTGAATGTGTCCCCGCGTCCCTCCGTCTCCCCCTCCGCGCGGAAAATTCGCGTTTTCGAATGAATAAAACCGTCCCATTTCGACTAGTGAATGCGAAATATCATTTCGCCTGCCTCGTCGATATAGGATCGGACCGTAAAAAGGACAATGATAAACGCGATGGGGACATCGAATTATTCTACGCCGAATCGCGAGCTACAATGATTTCCAGCTGCCTGGTCGACCGAAAGTTTCGCGCTACCGATGATCGTTTCAATTTCTTGCGTTTGAATACGACCGTCTTACAGGTAGTTGCTGGATGCTGAAAACATGCGAATTTATTTCCATGATTTTAGTTACGATTCTGGTTGTTCAAGTTGTTTCCTTCATTCGAGTTTATTTATATAGACATGCAAAAGAATAATTTGATATCGTAGAGAGCGATTATAGTATTAATTATGGAGATTAATTAAGGTTGAAAGATTGTCGCCTCGTATATAATACAGTACAATACAGTGTGTGAACGATGTATTCGACGGATTCAATTCGAAGGAAACGCGCGAAATCACTTGACTCACCTTTACCAACTTAACTTTAAAGATACAATTGAGTGTTGCAAAATGAGTGTATGTGCGTGATTGAAGAATCATCGAGAGGAAGTTTTATTAGATTTTATTAGATATCAAAAAATGCACGAATTCTTGCACTGCGTCTGATACAAAAGCTTCTTTTCGTTTTGAATGGTGATACGGTAAAACAAGGAACGAGATCATCCCTTAATCAGAAACTTCTACAACCACAGAATCACCAATTAATAAAAACGAATCAGTTTCAGTCTTTGCAAATACGATATGCATAATTTTGATCAAAGATGAATCCAATATTAATCTAATTAAACAAATTTATTAAACGTTGGAAAATAAAGAATCTCTGAATAAAGATACCATCATGTCTAAGAAAGCAACGGTTTCAACGTCGGAGTTAACTTTTCGTCTTCTCCGATTAACAGGTCCATCATCGCCAAAAGTTCTCAAAACTTTCGATCCTCTTCTCTTATAATATTTGCGAAGTTTTTAACTTTTACCGAGGAATCAGTGTTCCGCTATGAAAATTTCATATCGCTGGCAATTCGCGATATCCGCTCCCGTGTTACGTATCAACGGACCTAGCTGCTGTGCATCTGGAAGTCCAATTGGTTGGAAACGCGTGTACACTGTACACAAGCGAATTTTCAACGCGTTTCAGCGACTACGAAGCCAAAGTTTGCGGCGTGTCGAGCGGAAACCGTGAACGAATCACGTTAGCTGGGAAATATTCTGGTTTTATATGGGCGGAACGACGTTTCTGCGTTTCGCCAGGACGAAAGGAAACGAAATGAAAAAGAGGAACGATCGTCGTTTCGTTGGAAAACAAGATTTTCCCTCCGCGCTTTGGTTCAACCCCCTTGCTTTATCATTTTTTTCATCCGGAATATGTCTAGCAGAGACGATTACAGAGTTCGAATTAATATGAAGGATATTAAAATACTACATACGATTTCGATTAAGCAAGCGCTGTTCAACGTTAAACGTTGAAACGCAATTTCAGATTGCTATCGAAGTTTTTTTCGAGATTTCACTTGCAACAAACTTTTACTGTCAAAAAGTTTATTGCTGTTTCCAGGAGATGCTTGGAGAGTTATTACTCTCAGAAGCGAGCTAACTTTTCTACAAAACTTTGATGTTTTTGTTAATTATGAAAAATTCGTAATTTTTATAGCTTTCTTTATTAAGGAGCTCCTGCTATAAATTTAAAAGAATAGTTAGTTTCGTGATTCTTAGCCAATTTGGAAAGTAGTTCGTTGTTTATAAAATCTGACATTTCTTCGAGATTTATTAATTTTTCTTTAGATTTCTTCCGGTAATTCTGCTAGGAAAAATTCTTAATAATAACAATCAATAGATAGCAACCATATAAAAATGTAGCAATTTCTTTCGGTAATTCTCCTGAATAAGAAATTTTCCAAAGTGTTCAAGTTATGACGTTAACGATTGAACATTAAAAGATATAATTTATTTTAATAAATCTACTAAAAAAAAAATTCTCTTAAAATAACTAACGTTCGATTAGCCGGAGTAGATGTCATCGCTTATAAATTGTCCGTCTCTTTTTACCCGGCATTTTACAGATATCTCGTTCTCCCGATATTCTGTTTCGCTAGGCCGATCCAATTAAGCTCTTGCAGCTAGTTAATGATGCTCTCTTATTAATCCTATAAAAGTGAAGCACGTGTAATGAGCAGGCGCCAACTCCGCGAAATTAATATTACTGACGACTGGCCGCAATAAATCAACTTTTACGACAGAACTCAAATAAACGTCCCGAGGAGAACTTTAAATTAAAACTTGCACCGCCTCGCAAGCTCTCTTCAGCTGCTTCTTTCCGCCTCTGTGTCCGTTTTACCTGTCCCTCGTAAATCGAGCAGAGCCACTCGACTATCGAGAAAGAGAGTATCATCGAGATGAGGAAACGGTGTGATATTCAAATGTTTGGGGTTGTGACGGTATAGGGATGAAAGTTTGTTCATTTTCTTCATTTTGGATTCTGTTAGGCAATGCGGAGAATAATTTGATCGGTTGAAAGATATTTTTATTCGATATACGATTATTAAGCGTTTGATGTTCATACAAATTTATATCTTTTTGGTTGATATATTACTATTAATTTTTAGAAACTCTCCATGAAAGTAAATAATATTTGAGAAGGCTACGAATATAATATAAAATACTGATCAGAAATTATAATACACACGAATATTACAAAATCGAAAGGTGATATAAAATCTGATTTACTTGGCAGTAGATTAAGAATGATCGGTTCAGACAGCTTATGCTTAAAGATAATAAAAAGAAAACTACGAAAAGCAGGTGAAATTCTAATAAAACCAAAGCCCATTTGGCTTAATGTACACTTTCAGAAGGTTTTAAAATGCATTGGGAATGTAGAAAGTACAGAAATATTATTTCAAAGTACATACTTACTAATGAATCGAAGAAAAGAAGAACCTTTCACTTTTCTCGAAGAGACCATTTAAATAGTCGTTTGGTTTCCTAAAGGAAACTAATAATACTGGCAAATTTTAAGCTTTCATTATTAACATCCATTTATACACTTTCATTAATGTAAATTCATCAACATCAATTTCAGAATGAGAACTATTTTTGACTAGCTGACATTTCTTTTCGAACGAAAATGGAATAAAATTTATTGCCTACGATATATTATTGCTTCTTGGACAATTATTTGCATATTAACCTACTTAATATAGATTGAATATTAGAAATTTAGGATTGCAATATTAATCCTTTAAGAAACTGCTAATTACCTTTATGTATTTGTTATAAATTAGTATAATCTACGCTATATACAGGGTGGTTGGTAACTCGTGATACAAGCGGAAAGGGGGCGATTCTACGCGAAAAAAGAAGTGGAAAATATAGAATAAAAATTTTTCGTTTGAGGCTTTGTTTTCGAGAAAATCGACTTTGAATTTCCGCTCGGTACGCGTACACTTCATCACGTCTCGTTATAACGGATCTCATTGTAGATCGTTGTCTCGATGGAAAAGTTAAAAAAAAATTTTTTTATTCTATATTTTCGACTTCTGTTTTCGCGTGAATCACCCTCTTTCCGCTTGTACCACCAGTTACCAACCACCCTGTATATAAGAAGATTAGCCAAAATCTACAACGTTTCTATGTTACGTTCTTATGTAACTCGTAATCGTTTGTATAATTTCATATTATAACGTAAGACGAAACTAAAGGTACAACAAACAAAAATTTTCTTCTTTGTGATGAAAAATATATATTCCATGTTAATTTCGTTACCTTTTCATTCAACATTTAGTGGATTTTCCTTTATTCTTAATTATCTCTGTTAATTCGTTGGGTACACTATCCACCAACTTATTTAAAATTTCGC
The DNA here is from genome assembly GCF_011952255.1 of Bombus vosnesenskii. Taxonomy (NCBI): domain Eukaryota; kingdom Metazoa; phylum Arthropoda; class Insecta; order Hymenoptera; family Apidae; genus Bombus; species Bombus vosnesenskii. The sequence continues at coordinate 4,454,819 of NW_022882923.1, forward strand.
TACGAACATTCGCCCAAGCGAATTTTATTCTTTTTTAAGTTTAACGATATTTTCTACAGGTGGGTTCTCCCGATCGTAAACTTTTCTTGTTAGAATTCTCCGCAAGTTCTCGATCGCGTTCAGATCGGAACTCGATGCTGGCTATGATAATAATTCTATTCTGAAATCTTGAAACCACTTTTCTGTGCTAGCGAATGTATGAATAAAAGCATTGTCTTGTTGAAAAATTGTCTTCTTGTGTTCTACTTCGGCCATGAGAGGCAATAATTCACCATGCAACATTCCCTAAAATTTGTAACATCCTATAACGTTCGATTTTCCCTTTTACGAAAACAATTTCACTTGACAAGGTATCTTGGAAATGTTAGAGAAATAACACAAAACATGAGTCTATAATTATTCACAGCATCGTATAAACTAAAATGTTACGCGTTCGTTAATCTCATTTCGTTCAGTCTTTTTCAAATTCCGACAGCTTCCAACTCGCTTGGAGCCGATCGTATCAAAAAATCTGTCCAGCAAACGAAAGTTATTTCTGCCTTGTGGATTTTTCACATCATTTCTCTCGACAATCTGAAATACTCTAATGCTCCAATAGCTAATAACCAGCCTCAGACTCATCTACATCTAGAGACAATGTCAAGCTTTTAAAAAGCTGTTGTCCAAAAATAATATTTCGTATAATACACATAGTATATTCGCAAATGGCTGTTCCAAGTGTTCAAATACTTTCGTCAGCAACTGTACGTGCGTCTTAGAAATCTGGAAATCGCCAAATCCATCGATTCCTCTCGTACACGTTTATCAGAACCCCTGCAAGGTATTTTCGGCACGGTTCTCGATTCTCAACAGTTCGCACGTGTTTACATTCCCCTGAGAAGGCGAGTGACGGCAAGTATCTCGGTGCTACGCGTGCTCGTGCACTCAAATCCAACTACACCCATTGTGTCGAGGTTGCGGAAAGCCGTGTTATCTCGAATAATACGATTACACGGAATAATCGCGTATACCAGACGAGGCCAGCGTACACCAGCAGCTCCATTACATTTATTTCGTCCCACTGTGTTCTGGTCGGACCGGGTCCGATCTATGGGGAGATTGATACACTCGACGGTAGCGAGTGGCGCGTGACTGGAAATCTATCAGATTTTCACGAGAGACACGCTGTGTGCCTCTTCGAAATGTAACTTGTTTCTCGCTTGATGGTTCCAGTTTCTGGCTTGTCGATATCTTTTACTAGTTTTATCGATATACTCTATTAGAGCAAAGAAAAAAAGGTAAGATCGTAGATAATAAAAATTGCAGAAACTCCGTACATTTTTCGACAATACAAATATATTTCATACAGGTGTAATTGTATAAAGGTTGATTTTCTTTTTTCGTTTATTATGTTCTTGTTATTGTTTGTTATCTTACGCGTCACTTATCATTAGCTGCGTCAACGGATGGAAATTATAACGATGTCGATATATTGAAATATTCAAAATTTTGTATCGCTGTTTCGAAATATCCGCAACTCGCGATTAAATATGTCATAATAATAATCTTGAATTTACAAACACACTTGATGAAATTAGACAGAAGATAATAAATTACCAAAGTTAGAATCGTATGGAAGAATTATAATATTTAGACAAATTATTTGCATAACGAATACATAATAAGAATTACGTCAGCTATTTTGCTTACCAAAAGCCTCGATAGCCATTTTAGTCGATGCCCGTGGACATGTGTGTACTTAAGTACACGTTTCAGAATTCCACCATCGAATACTTAAGTCCATTTACGACAAGTTACAAGAATCTTGATCTCTTAAACGATCTTACAAACCCGATCCATTGTCGAGTTTTATTAACTTGTTAATAAACCTCTCTATTCAATTATCTCCAATGCGATGACTTAGCAATCACTCGCTAATTACTCGTCGGTAGATAACGTCTGCTTTTCAAAAGAAATCGTCGCCGAGAATCGTTCCACTTAATCACGCGACCCGTTCACTTAAATATTCGATCAGTTAAGATTTCGCAACGATCCGTTTCATCTAAAAAGAGGGAAGAGGAGTGAAGTGGAAAAGAGGGTTAAACGTTGATTGTGCTCGTACGGAATAACAAATGGTATAAATTAATTGTATAAATTGTGTCAGTCGTGAGATAAGTCGATTAATTTCGTCTTATTTTGGCAATCCTCGTGATGCAATACTCGTGTCCCTCGATTAAACAGGTTGTCAAGATGCCATCATGTTTTACTTTTTTAATTCTCCAAGATGAAAAAAGGAACATTTATTCGCTGCCTCTTTGTAATTTGTTCTGACGTTCTGTAATTTCTGATGCTTTCGAAATTATTTCTTTAACGACTTAAACTGTAATTAGAGTAAAAAATACAAAGATACACTGGCCATGCGTATGCACCGTACCTTATTTTCCTCGAGAATTTCAAGACATTTATTAACATCGTCAGTCAGTGATTTAATATTTTAAAACGTATTGGAAAGTTACAAACAATTATCTTTTTCTGGTACTAACAAATTCGATCTTAAAGCGATTAAAGTTCTTCGGGATGATAATCTCTGAAACCGAGAGAAATTACGTTCCATCCTGATCGACGAAATGGTATCTTCTTATATTCAAAAGCATGTTGTTTTGCATTTTAAAGGAATTGTTATTCGTAAAAAAAATTCTTTCCCATTCGTGTCACTCTCGCGCTAAGAGTACCTACGACATTATGGTTGCTACGAAAGAAAAGGAAACCATTCGATCATCGATCCATTGCTACAACCCCTCGGTCGTAACTTTTCATCCCCCCTCGTTGTATCTATACTGTTGGCCGGCTCGACGAGCAAACTATAACTGGAAATTGAATTAACGTTCGTTATCAGAATTTGTATGTATAACCACCTAAAGACAGAAACTAATACATTGCGTTGTTACCAGCCAATTATCGAGTTCGAGTGTCGTACGATAATACCCGTTCGTATTGCGAACTCTCGGGACGCCACGCACCTATATACAATGCTCACGCTAAACTCTAGCTCTGCGACTCTGTAGCCGAAGACTTGGAAATTCCAGACGAGAAATTACAATTCCCTTACTAACTAAAGGTCTATCCGACCGAACGAGCATTACCCAATTTCGTAACATGTACCTGCTATCCGCCAAACTCGCTACGCTTTGTTTTATCATCGATCCTTGCAATCAGATGTACCTTGTACGGTAAAAGTGTGTGTATCCAAAAATTCTCTGTTTGATTGGTTTAATTTTTGTTTAATTTTTATTAATTGGTAGATCGCGTGCGCTGCTGTTAATGACGAGCAGAGTACGATTTTTCATGCAGATTCTCATTTTGACGAACCTGTTGATGAAATCATTCGCTAAGCGAACAAAGTTTCTATAATCATGAAATTATATGTTAGTGAAAGACAGGTGAATCTTTCGAATGGATTTCAAACGAATTTAATAGAACTATCGAAATAGATGAGACTAGAGTGTTATAGATATTTGAGGATATAAGCGATTTATAAATAAGGAAATTGTTTAATATTTTAGTTAAATCTCTGTGAATGAGTAAATAGTCGAAGAAATACGATAATATAACAAATAGATAACTAAATGAAATAAATAACTAATTAGATATGGTGGTGGTTTTCATATAATATACAGAGTAAGACTTTCGTAAATAACTGAATTTCAATTTGTTTGATGTTCTTGATGTTCAAATTATTGGAATCAGTGTGTGTCGAAGGTATCGGAATTATTGCAAATGCATAAACATTTGAAGAAATATAACAAGTCATAATCAAATGTACAACAAATAAACAATTAAAATTAATAACTGAAATTAACAAGTATTTTACTTATTATTAGATATTATTTTATTATCAAATATTTCGAGAAAACTAGAATTCACATGCTGCAGTTTCAGATCTTTCATAAATATCTCTCATGTTATACAACAAATAAAACCAATATTTACCTGAACCAATATTAAAGTATATCATTTAATATACTAATTATCGTGTATCTAATTATATTCTGTTAACGAAAGCACAAAAATTACAATTTATTTTCCGCGCTTCTGACCGGTCTTTATCTGGTCGTCGTTCAGTTTATTTAATTGTAGAGAAAGTAACAACAGTGGAAAAGAAGAAGAAGAAGAAGGCCACGAAGAAAAAATCGGGGGCGAGTTATTAACGCGCTTTTTAAGTATCCTTCGCGCTCACACGAAGGAGCGTTCCTGAGAATAATTAAGAAGGCTGAAAGGTAAATTGAGCGCAATTATTATTATTACGCGGCGAGAACACGTTAATTTACAGCTGGTAGCTGCACGAACTTCTTCCAGACGAGCCGCTCCGACAGGTGTTATTTAATAGATCAATTAGAGCCGACTAATTAAAGCGCTTTATGTTAATCGATAATCGCTTTCCTTTGATTAACGCGTCCCTGCGATCATCGCTTTCATCCCCCGAGCGAGATTCTCGATTTATTTCGAAGTTGGCGCGAAAGCGAGAAAAAAAGGAGGAAAAAACGGAAGATGAAGGAGCATCCAATTGAAAACACAGTCTTTAATTTCTGTTAAAACCTTCAAACCCGACTTTATTCTCCACCCTTCGTTTATATAATTAATATCGCTCGCGTTAATTGCGATGAAATCTTCAAAGTGGCCGCTTTTACAAATGTTACGCGATATTTATTTTCTTTAACGCGTTGAGCTTGTTCGTTTTTTCAATACAATTTGTTGTAAACCTATATTTATTATACCAAAAAATTCCTCTAACTTTTAATTTCATCTACTTTCTATCGACTACGTTCAAGGAAGATCGTTTAATTGAAATACGTGATAAATTAAATTCTACAAGATTCGAAATAGATCTATGCAAATTGCATAGTCAAAATACATAGTGAAAATATAAATCTGCGAAAAAGTAGGATATTGATACCTCTTTTTTTTCAAGGACGATATAAGCATAGAAGAAGATAAGCGTAGAAGAAGATACATACACGCAATTAAATTGTAATTGAAAGTGTTTTTCACTGTGGAGTAGAAATCCGTTAGTCTTCTAATCTAATAAATGCCGCAACTGTGTAAAATTCCGAGCATTTCGATTAACAGACAGACAGAAAGACAGAGAAAAATGCTGTGAAACATTCTTTTTCAGAGAGGATAATCCTGTTCGTTTGCGAGTATCTAACAGGGCGAATTTATCGCAGCGCTGCCAAACGTCATTAACTACCAATTTCGTGCAAAACGGGTTAAATAGTTCGGCGAGATTCTCTGAAAGCACCTTTCACAACGCGCACATTTCATTTACTGCAATTTACTACGAAATCCGTATGAAAATAATTTTCAAACGTCGCTAAATGTAGTTTACGATAATACAGGGCCCGCACGCCGACAAAAGTTATCAAACAGCATTAACGTCTTCTATATACCGATTTCATATCGCCTGCGCAATTTTACGAGTGAGTGAGCAAGAGAGAAAGAGAGAGAGAGAGAACATTTTCGACATTTTCGGGTAAAGATGAAAAAATGAAATGGCCAAACCGTAAATAGGTAATGGAGAAAACCCATTCGTAAAGAATGGAATAGGATGAAGATGAAGAAATAGGTGTATTTCCCATGTGGCAAAAGTATTGTTGTTCGTCCATATACGCTAGCGGAAGAATTTATTGCGTCAGAAAAATATTCATTATTTTTTAAAGGTAGAAACTTCCGAATAATTACACTTTCTATCGACTGTAACAATTTCTGTCTATTCTTTGACGAATAAAAATTGATTGTTCTAGTGTTAATAATCAAAGTATTTCAGAGTATACTTAAGACAAATACCAGAAAAGGAAATTTTGCATATATCTATTTAAAATTTATGATATCGACTATTCTTGAAAATAGTAGAAAAAGATTGTATCAGGTTTACGATGCAAAGGGTCATCCTCATTCGCTATTTATAGCTATCATTATAGAACATCATTGTTCAATCGTCTATTACGTTTAAATATATCATCGTAGGATGAAGGAAATAGAAACTTCACATTTCGTATCGTCGCCACAAAACAAAGAGATACTCGATAAGACTTCTGCTTTTCGAAAGATCAAATAAAAGATGAACGGATCAGAGGATGTCGATGTTAGCCAAGAATATTCGAAAACCAAGTTATGGAACCTGCGTCAAATTATCAGACGTCTGTTTCTCGATCATTAGTTTTGGCTGTTCCCGAACTATACGCGGCTGTTCGTATCGCCTGCACGTGACTTTGGTCTCGTGCAAGGTCTGCTGGGTCCATACAAGGCACTGTTATAAAGGACTATGCCTTGAGACGATAAAAACAAGCACAAGCAACGGCGGGCCATGCATTTCTCGAAATAACGTTAACTCCGACGCCGTCCGGCCAGTCACGCGCACCATCAGAGCCTTTTAAATTCGACGTTTCTTCGCGCTTTATCCCCATGACAAGGCAAAATCGCGCAAACACCTTCACTCGTCTCGAGATATGCGTTTCGTACGTTTCTTGCTGGCGTTTCCGTTCCGGACTTATACGTTTCAGGGTATTCTTTTTGTATACTCTGACGTGGTTATACATTTAGTTATACCATTTTACGTCATACCATAAATGTTGGATCGCGATTTTTAAAAAATCAATTTTAAGTTTGTCGTAAGGTGGATTTAATACCATTGTCGGAAAAGATAAAAAGAGAAACGTAAAGCCTGTAGAAGACTTTTGAATTTTGGAACAGGGAAAGTTAAAATAACAATTGTGTTGCTATTAAGATATGTTTATCTGTTAACAAATATGTAATTTTTCGTTGTTTTAAAATATCCTTATTCCCATGCCTATTTGTAAAAGTATATCTTCATCGCCAGATAAATGTTTAATTATTAAAATAACGAAACAAATCATGTTCGTAGGTAATGTTTCCATTTTAATAATAATTTCGTCTCTTTCTTCTGTTTCAGGTAAGACATCATTTAACGAGTCACTAAAAACTCATAAATTACCGGTGAATATAAATAGCTGCTATCAGTAGCTGCTTCGTTCCGCGTTTACCTCGCGAAATATATAACTTCATTAACTCCTACGTAATCACGTAAGTTTGTCGCATTCCTAATTTATTCTTCCAAATGATCTCTCATAAACTGTCGCTGATGCGTAACGCTTTGAGAGCTTATCTTTAATTACTTGCACACACACACACACACACACACACACACACATTTAGCCGTAGTTGCTTATAGACCAAGTTACATACAAAGTTCATAGTTCGTTGCGAGATATAATCCTAAAGATGCATTTCCATTAGCACTTTGAATGATTAAATATCATTGACTCGTGATCTTGCTTTCAAGAAGCACATACAGAAAGCAAGATGTTTTCTTTCGAGATATTTAGTTTATTAAAAATTTGAACTTTTACGAAAGCTTCGAGATAGTTGGGAGATGAACAAGTTTCGTCGTGATAATTTAGAGTTTTAATATTTTTTATATTTCTAGATATTCATTCATCTCTGAAACAAATGCTCGAAAATAAATTTTCTAATTTTAAAACGATAATATCCACAGTTCGTAAATTTCAAACATAAATCTTCTAACGTCTTAACAAAATTTCCATCGTAAATCAAATTAAGAACGATCAGTGTATTAGAAGTTGCAATGGTAAACATATGAAAGTATGATTTTGAGTAATAGATCAGGAAACCAGACGCAAATGCATACTTAAGTAGATAAGGAGAAACAGATCGTCTTTGGTCAGACACGTTGCACAACCAACTCGCCTACTAATATTCGCCACTCTTTGGATCTTCGCTATTAACTTTATTGTTACTTTGTTATTAATCGTTTAATAATATCCTTCGCTTCGATGAAACTTTTTATTAACAAACTTTTTAAAATAGTAGAATTCTGAGGTAAATTTTTCCTTGAATTTTTCTCTTTTAGGGAACACGTCGTGATTGCAAACTTTTGACCAGAGATATATAATGATTTTATAATTTTCATACAAAAGATAGTTCGAAAATTCTACATATTTTCGTCGTGAATTATTATGAAAAACTTTCTTGTTTAATTTCGAGATTCTTTTATTCGTATGCCGTATAAAGAAGAATTGTTTTGGCGGCAGCAGAGACAAGGTAAAACGTGTAAAACCTGAAAGGGAAGTTGCGTAGATTATCGCAACGTGCACGTACATCGTCGAACAATGAACAATGACTACTGAGAGCGAGTCATTAGTTGACTCGTGAGTTGCTTGCAAAAAGAATGTAACGTTGCCTTTTCGCGCGCGTGTTTCCTGTTGGAGAAAACGTAAGAAAACGAAACTATTTCTTCTTGTTTATTCTATGTCAAATGACATTCTATTCTCGGTGGACTGAAACAATCTTTTTGAGAAGAAATACACATCTGGAAGAACAAATCTATCTTTAAATAATAGAAAATTGTATAGGTATTCCATTTGAGAAAAAATTAAGGGTGAAAGTGTTTGTACTATTAGAAGTCAACCCTGTAAAGATCGAACGCATTCGAAATGATTAATTTCTCATTGAATTTAATGTTAAAGTTATCAGAATAGTCAAAACGACCAGTTAGTAATTTATCATGGATGCATTTTTAGAGATTCTTTTTGCTAAGAGCTTGTCTTTCTCTTTCCATTTTCTCATATACCTTTTATTTCCCTATCTTTGGTAACAAGTTCTTCTTACTATGTTTTAGCCTTCGCTAAATCATTGCCAGTGCTGAATAAAGAACACAGAAATAAATTAGATATGATTACCTTATACTCGAATACTTGAAATCTTCGTATTATAAAATTTCTAGATTTCCCAACAATTTCGAATAATTATCTTTATATTTCGAAAAACCTTTCCAAGTACCTGCCTAATGTTACGTTCTTCCAAATGTTTCCGGAAATTCTACCTGTTTGATTACCATTACATGCAAAGAATTTAGCAACTCACTTATACTATCTCAATTCATCACCAGAAATTACTCCAATGTAAAAATGGATCTCAACTCGGGAACAAGGTCAAACGAGACACGTTTATAAGAACGTTCTTCATTGTCTTTATATTCCCATTGTCTTTATATCCATTACTAAAGTACAAACTACTATATGTTACACGTATTACGAAACAGCCTGTATGACCACGAATTCTCTCCAAAGCCCATGGAACCGTCGTTATGTACTTTCATTCATAAACCATCGTTCATTATTCGACAGTTACTCGACAATGTATCATCGATCGATCTTCCCTTTCCGCGTGACGTAGTGTCAGAATCTCTCTCGAACGTGTTTAACAGTGATAAAGGATAAATTAAGAAGCAATCACGTTAAAGAAACTGAATTAGTTGAAACTGCCGCGAGGACTAGAATCGAGACGTACAGTCCTCGTAGGTTCATTTAGTTCGCAGCCTAGTAATTCGCAATCTGCCTTTCGCCTGTTAAACCACCGGCTCCGAGATAAACTTTCAATGAGAGAAAACGCCTAGCCGCAACCTCTTTCTACAGGGTGTCGCTAAGTTTAATATTTGGGCCGTTGATTTTTATATGTTTATAAGAAATTTGAAAGTACGGAGGAAATGATTAGTATCTCCGATTTTTCTCGAACTACAATATGTCGAAAAAGGATATTTGAAAAGGTAACATATCGATAAAGGAAAGAGTCGCGGACAATTTTCTGTACTTTTAATTTTCTATCAAAACTAAACCTAATCTAAGATTCGCGTGAAATTTTTATTGAATTCTATGATTTTTTTCATATTTATTTCTCAATTGATCAATATCTTTCGCAAAGAATTGTTAGTTCTTCGAGCCTTGACGTTTTAATTTTGTAATTGTCGCATAATTTTGAAAACACGAAGAAGGGAACGCACAAATCGTTATTAAAACGCGAGAGAAATGGGAATTTGATGAAAGGGACGTGTTTGAAATGATGTCACTAGATGGAAAGGGCTGATATATTATGGCGTGAACGTATTTCTACGCTGCTCTCGGAAGATTTTGCAATCAATTTTCGTCACATAGTGTTTGAAACACGCTTTATAGGAAAATATTATATTTACCACCAGACTTGTTTATTAAATGGAAAATTAATTAATGTAAACAGGAAACATAATTTATAATCAATAAAATTTTAGCTTAATATTTTTGTTACTTATTTATTGATATTTATTTATACTTTTTGATTTACTTGATTATTTACATTACATCAAAGCAAACTTTTAAAGTATGATATTAATTAATCTACGTATTAGAAAACCAGAAATAAATAGAAATGGATAAGGAGAAACGGATCGCCTGTGGTTAGACACGTTTCTTAACCAACTTACCCACTAACATATGTCTTCTCTATAACATAGCAATGATATTTTACTTTGAAAATAATTTACGAAACATATATCAATTTATTACATGTTAACTGAAGGACTATTTAAGATGCCAAAGTTATTAAATAATAGTACAAAAATATTCATTTCACAAAAGTGTTCATAAAAATATAAAATTGCAAACACAAACGTAAAATAGCCCACAAAGGACATTCTGTCACGAAACATTTCGTCTACAAACACAAAAGCCTCGACATCGCACGATTATATCAACCAATAATCAAATATCTTCTATGGCACGATTTAACTAAATCCAACATGATCAAACATTTCCAGTAGTAACTTAATCTCAATTCCACTCGATAAATAGAATCGTCAGACTTTTTTTCAACATTTTCCACTTGCTAGTCGTCGCGCCGTTGGCTCACGGGCCTCCGTATGAAACAACGCCACCAGGGACCTGTAATGAACGTAATTTAAAGTCGATCTCGCGGACGTGTTCCACGAGTGATGGCGGGGATGGGCACACACAGGTCGTTTGCCGTCTTAGAAACTTCGTTACGTTGGGATGAATATCTCGATTCAACGGGTACGTCGGCAAGTTTCCACGTCGTGACGAAAACTCGCGAAAGTTCTGACATAATACACGCAGCACGCGTAATATGATTTCGGATGAAATTATTGTTTGCGCGAAGACATCCGTCTACCGTCTGTTCAACAGGCATCTCTCCCTCTCTTGACCTCGTTCTATCGTCACAATTCCTTTGAAAATTCGTCTGGTCGACACTGAACTTCCTCTGACGGCAAATATTTTCCTCTTTTTGTACGAGAAGAGACAAAAGGGACTCGTGAACAAATATCAATAAGTTTGTTACAGCGAGATGGATGAATGAATTTTTTGTTTGAAACTGATATTGGAAAGAATTGAATAAGGATGTAGGAAAAGCGAAAGAAATATCAAAAGAATTGAAAGAATATTTTGCGAAGAAATTTTGAAGGAATTGGAGATATATTCGAAAGGAACTTAGAGGGAATTTATGGAGAATTCGAATGGAATTATGGAGGAATTCAAAGAGTACTTGAAGTAAGGTTCAAAGGAATTAGAATCCTGCTTCGAAAGAATCTCGAGAATATCTGAAAGAAACTTCGAAGGAATTCGAAAGAAATTTTAAGATAATTTCCAAAGTATTGGTAAAATCATAGAAATGTGGTAAAAATTGGGCAGGGAAAATTTTAAAAGATCCCTAAAGAAATTTTAAAGGAGTTGGAAAAATATTTCAATGGAATTTCAATATTATTTTAACTGAATTTCGAAAGAATCGAAAGAATAATCGAAAAGTTTCAAAGAAACTGTACGTGAAGTAGATACATTGATATAAGCGTACAAAGGAAAAAGGGTTCGTTTGTGGTCAGACACCTCGTGTAATTAACTCATTTAGAAATATGAATAAAAAAAACAAATTCTTTTACAAATACGAAATAAATGCGAATAACAAAGAACTGAGTTAAAGCTAAAATAAAGATGATGAAAATAAAGACTTATTTCATGGTCAAATTTCTCGTCAAAAGGATGATATAGTAATTTCGATCTCGAGCGTGTCGAACCTGTTATCCTTCAACACTTTTGTACTTTTTCGTTTAGTAACCTTCGCAGTACGTTCGCAAAGCCAGAAGTACGATAGGTTGGGAAGAGAAACGGGATGCAGGAAATAAATCGAAGAGTCGAAAGATCCCAGTACACCGTGAACACTTCCAGTTTCAGAAACTGGAAATCCTTGCCCGCCACCTTGGTCGATCCAGGTTTATGATCGTGTAACCTTGCCTCGATCGAGGAAACGGTTTCGTCAGTGACCTTGCTAGTCAGTTTTCCGCCGAGCGTGTCGGAAATTTGCATTGGAAAACGTTTAGTTCGCCGAGCAGATTTTCCATTCTCTTCAACGACCATCCACTTCGTTATCGATGCAAGAACTAAGACTATTTTAGGATTTACGTAAGTTACAAGAAAGAAGAAGATAAACGAAGTCTTCTTGTATTCTTGGAATTTCTAAACATTCGAGAGATGGTGTTTTCAATCCGTGAAGATCGCAATGCTTCGAAATAAAAACGAGCTGTTAGTATCTTTTCGTTAGTTAGAATCGGGACATAAGTTCTAGTTGTCAAAAGGAAAGTTCATTCAACCGATGCTAATTAATATTCTCAATTGTAATTATTATAGTCCAGTAGTGCCTGTATATCGCTTTATTTCTGGAAATTATTTTATTGTCTGTTCGAGACAAATATCTTTCCTTGCTGAACCTGAAATGTACGATATTCTCTCGTTGTCTAATTATTATATTAAAGAGTAATCCTGTCTCATAATATATAACAAGTTTCATCATTCTGTGCAAAATTCAAGTTTGAGATTTTAATATGTTGAAGCTTAGGTGACTCGGACTATTCTATTTTGATATATTCGTGGTATTCGAATAATTGAGGCTGGCTATCGTACAATCATATAAAAGTCGCGTATCGAAACTATTGTAACGAGCGATCTACGCGGGAAAATCGTATGAAAAAGCACGTGATAGAAGGACAGGCTGACCATCGATCGATTAAACGATTCAACGGGGAGGCACGCGATAAAGCGTATGATAACGAAATTAACATTCCACGCCGATCAACTAGCCTAGATTATTCGCAATCTCTTACTGCTATGCGTAACCAGCCTTCGAATTTCCAGATCCTCAACCTACTCGCCACGGATGAACGCGTGTTAACACTGCGAGAATTCGCCGTAGGTATACACAGTCATTCAGAATGCGGACGCTTACGCATCTGGTGAAAGGAAAAACAAGCCGCGTGGCCGCGATCGTACGCGATCAAAGATGTACCGACGCGGTACGATGATCTGATAAATAGATTTCTAGAGCTTACAGTTAATCTTCTATAATGGAAACTTTAACAATAGATATCTATTCACTTATTGATGTAATTGGGTGAACCCCATTAGTGTGCATAAGATGAATAGCGTGCGGAATTAGACAGTCAGTAAGATTGGTACGATTTACGAAAGCTCGAGTACTGAAATATTAAAAGTGTTCACAGATCCGATAAAAAAATTGAACGATATACAAAACTCATTAGCACCGACAGAGATTCGGTTAACGAAGTCGGTGGCAGCACGCTCATAAATATACATAAGTAGTAGAAATGCTTGCGTAAACCTGAATAATCTCGAGGGTGCGTAAATGTTATTAACTGCAAGAGTTGCGAGCGACGTATAAAGCCAATTTTGTTTGACGTATGACTTACGAGTAAACCGCAGATTTTTATGAAAATTTATATTTTTATAAACGCAATTAAAAACGTGAAAGTAAAGATTTTGTTTCTTCCCTAAGTACTATAATATTTTTTCTATGCGTTCTGTACGTTTTCACATTTTTCTAAATCTCCTGCAAATACATGAAAATCTACAGTCCGCTTGTAAGTTAATATCCCAAACAAAATTTCCATTTCACGACCTAGATTCTGGAAGTTCCAGAATAATCGTAATAAATTACGAAGCAAAATTTCACCTGACGAATTCCAATATCTCCAAAGTTTAACGCAAACTCTCGCTCTTCCTATTTCCCCTTGCACGTTAAGACCAAAGTATACCACCTCCTGTGCACAATGAAATGGACTTCCTCTGCACTCAATATATTCTCCTCGGTCCTTTCTTTCGTATATCCCCCGTATCAGCAGTGTTCTCCTCATGAGAGGAGAGATCGACTACGTGCTCTGAATTTGCGGCTACAAACGAAGAATAATGCTGCTTGACTTTTGTGGATATCTTAATTCGATGCAGAGCTTGTCCAACTCGAGCGAAGGAAAATAGGAAATACACTGCTGACCATAACTTATTAGGATTCCTACCGATATTTAATACAAATTGAACGATTCTCGATGCTTTTAGTTTCTAGCTATTTTGTCGTAAATCTGTTGCTTCATTCGTCTCGTCGTGTGTCTCGTGCGGACGTTGATGCAATTTTATATTTTGATCAATTTGACTGAAGAAATAAAAGTACACGAAATAGAACTAAATGGAAACTTGTCTCACCTACTAAAAATGATCGTTTTAATCCAAGTATTTTACATATGTTTGCACATTATATAAATTCTGTACATACGTTTGCGCTTTTAAATTTCTCACCAATGCATAAATATTTGCAGCCTACCTACCAAGTAAAATACTAGATAAAGATAAAAACTTGTTGCTGTTTCTCAATAAGTTTAACGAGCAAGTGTCTCGATATTTTTATATCTAGTATTCGCTGTATTTGTCATTTTAAACGAACAACGATGTCACTTGAATTTTGCCAGTATCTTAATTTCGTGTGGAGTTGAACGTATCTCGATATTTCTGTAGACACAGTTCCACAGGAAGGAGAGTGATATCGAGAAGGGGAAACATGTGACACAAGGAGAGGGAGGTGGATCACATATTCTCTATGAGAGAATTGCATAAGCGATGAGTCACGCGCTGTTCGCACAAGCATTAACGTTGCAAAGTATTTTTTGCGAAATTTTAATTGGAACGCGACTGGATATGTGATACGATTAATTGGATTCGACGGGGATCCTACGTCGCGCGTTATAGCGCACGATTTATTAAAATAATTTATGCATCGCTCGCGCAGCCAGAGAGGGGAGGGCCACGAGCAGAGAAGAATTAATACCCATGCGAGCGAATTTCCCTTTTATCGCGGTCGATTAATGCCGTTTCGAAGGCAATTTCGGCAGTTGTCGATGATCCGGATTCCGATTGCGTCCAGACGTTCTCTATCCTTCATCTTCCGCCGAAAACTCGCGATAGGAAACTCTGTAATGCTCTTTTTCTATTTCTACCTTTTTTCATATATATATTCATTTTTTGTGGAAGCTTGGATTTAAAGTTATCGAACCTTTGCAATTATTAACCGTTTGTAAATATAACATTGCAAATTTTAGAGAATCTGAAGGGTAAAGAAAATTATTTTCGAAATTGTTCATCGTGAGTTAGTTCTTCGTCGTGTTATTACGCTGTCCAAGAATTAACCTTAGAAATTAATATCCTTTGAATCATCCACGAGTCAACCTTGTTTCTCTGTAATTGAAATAATTTACACATGATGAAATTTCTATTACCAGAAGTAAGAATACTGTTTGTACGTTTAAATAATATAACTCTATGATGTTTTTATTTTTAGTGGAAAATATTTTTAAACAACATATCATTTCTTACAACAAAATTGTCAAAGAATGATTGAATCCTGTTGGCAAAAAATGCTACCTTATAGTTGTATAGAGCCGTGAGTTGACTTTTTTAAAGCAGAGAAAAAGATTTATACATAGAAAATGTTGGAATTTGTTAATTTTTTCGGGATTTTCGAATCTATAACGCGGTTAAAATATTATCATACAATATGAGGTCCGTTTTCGATGAGAACGATGTCGTGTGGCAATGAACGCATTTATAGATTAAAAAATGGTAATTATGAATTCTGAATGAATTATTAGCGCCAATAATTAAAAGGAGCATTGCCTATTATAATTAAAGACCAATTATTGATAATAATTATCATGAATATTCTCTGCATTCGATCGATTTGTATTCGTGGCCCGATACGGATGACTCAACTGAAATATGTTTATTGCAAGAACGAACTGCAAATGAATAATCTCCCATTCTCGGGGCTATGCTTTGAAAATCATGCATCGTGTTATACATGCAGTTATGTGAAAAAGGTTTTCAAACTTCCCTTCATGTTGCGATAGATAAAGAAATATACATAATACATATATCGTGAACTGTGAACCTTTTTGACTATAATATCTGCTCTAGATTGTAGTATTTTACCTCTTTTTTTATGAGAAATTACTAAAGAAAGAATATTCGTATTCGTATTTTTTTCCATTCTTCGCCATGTTAAGCATACTTCGTATTTTCTCAATAATAACAACGAGAATGATTTAATTTGTACGTCCACCGTATGATAGAAAATCAACCTGCGTCAAAAGTCGAATAGAACTGAGCTACCCGCCAATATGGCAACGTTCTCCGAAAATTTTATCGCACTTTGTTAACGAGCAATTATTTGATACTTCTCTTGAAATTGTTAAAAAATAGAATACCTTTTATAATGAGATATATTTAGTACTTAATAATTGACAGAATCGTGAAAAAATCCTCTACAGGTCAAAATGTTATTTTATTTCTTTATTTGTAGCAATATATAAAGAGAAGCTCGGAAAATTTTTTCACACCACTGTATGTTAATCTATACGATTTGTACATTTTCAAAGGTATATTTAAAATCTTATTCTTTTTTTTTTTAGCTTTATCCTTTTTTTTTATTTTTTAACGTTTATGGTAAATGCAACGGTTCGACGCTTCGATTTCTCCCATAAGCACGAACAGTGGCAAATTTATAATTTTACTTTGAAACTGCAGTGTGCAGTCCATTACAGTTGGTTAATTAATACGTTTGTTCCCGGCCACTCTCAATCGAATTATTTTCACAAGGAATGAATTATTAACGCGCAACATATTGATACGCTAATATTTACATAATAAATTTACGCCCGTAGAAGAATAAAAGAAACGGAACGTGTACCGCGTGGATAATTATTGAAATTTGATTAAATCAGCTTGTTCCCCGGAATGCACGCCGAAGAACGCAAACACTCAATAATTATTTTTCCCTTTGCCAAACTGCGCGAGCTACCGCGATCAGTCATTTTGCAAAATGTTAAACATCAAAAGACGAAGAATTGCCGATAATTACCTCAACGAGTGATTGTAAATAAATTATCTAAAGGAATTATCTTATTACGATGAAGCGATGAAGCTGGATGATAAAGAATCTGAGTGAAATAAATATAATTTATATATAAATCAAGTTATACGATCCAATTTCAGATCAAGAAACGATCTCACGGAATAATTATAAAAAGTAATTAAAAATATAAATTACTTTTATGGAACGCGATATAAAATTCTAGAAAGCAAAAATTAACGATAACGCAAGGCTGAAACTCGTAATAGTCTGACCTGTATCTTCTAAAATTAGAAAATACAGGATTTTTATTTGAAAAAAAAAAAAAAAGGAAAAGAAATAACAGAGGACGCGAACGATTTCCAAATGATTTCCATTGTAATCAGGCGACGTTGTCCCACGATCTGCTTCGAGAAACCAACAGGCATCTGCAATTCTACCGGAATCTATATCTAAGCGTTTCACAAGGCTGTAATTCCGAATCGTGAAAGCAGTAAGACGATTTGCGTTCGGTTCAACTACCTTGTCGAATCGTAACGAAACGTTTTAATATTTCTGTGTAACGCAATGAGTTTACGGTCACCAGTGAACAGAGTTGGTACGTAATTGGTGATTTACACGCGGTCGTAGCTAGTGGCGGAAATCGTTAGCGATGTATAATCCTCCGCTGTAACCTATTTTCCTGAAGAATAATTCAACTTTAGGATGTCTGACCTGATTTTGACAGAACGTAAATCAGCGACGCCTCTGTCAGCGAGAATTGTAATAAGAAATAAATCAGAATAAAATTAGTGAAATTATAGAGTATTGTTTTTTGTTAATTTGTTACTCGTATTCGTATAATTTTGTAATTGTAATTTCATAGAGGATTTTTAACCAGCTAAACACATACGATGTATACTGAATAAATTTTCTTGTAAAGAGTTTCATAAAGAACGAATACACATACATGTGTGTATATATATATGAATATATAAAAAAAAGTTTTACACTAGGAAAAATTTGTTCCTCATACACGTAAAGTAATAATTCGTGCAGTCTAGTGCGTTTATCGTTGCATTTACGACGACTGGTAGCATCGACAAGCAATTTTCGATAGCATTTTCTCATTTTCACGTTTAATGCTTCATTTCACACGATTGTCAGTATCGTTTATATCTTTATCTCTGTTGCCATGTGCAATATTCATCGTATATTTTCTAAACTGTAAACAAGTCTGGCAATACTGTCGTAAAGGCAATTACGAATATACTTTTTCCTTTCAAATAAATATTTCGAACGTTGTGTGACATTATAAAAGGACTATAAAAGAATATATTTGAAAACACGGGAAGATATAAGTGCTGAATCGCAGATAAAAAAATATTACGACTGAAAAATATTAAAAATTGTTATTTCATAGCGACGCTAATTTTAACCAATTTTACCGATCTCTGTCAACTTGCTTAAGTTTAGGAAAAATGTGAAAATCGCCGGAGGCAAGATCCGGGCTATGAGCTACGGAATAATATACAGATAATCGAAAACCTCTCACCCAAAATTGCCCAAACGAAGCTCGATTTTTACTCATTGGATTATCCTCGTATTTGATCATTCACGATCCATTGAAATACGCTATACCTAAGTAAAAAAGTAATATATACGTAAGAAGAGCTTCGGAATATCGAAGCTCGACTATCATTGAATTATGAACGCAGAAAAGAATAATAAGCAGAAAATACTCGGATTTATTTAATTCTTTATTAAAATCACCGAGGATTTTGACTTAATCTATCGGTTAGAAATGATACTCGAAGTGCAATTAGTCATAACAACTGAAGAATGTATCTAATGAAAGCCATTCCGAACCAACCAACGGTAATAATAGAGAGCTTTTCATTCCAAAAGCATATAAAAATGGTGCAAAAGGTAATGCGCAAGGGGAGAGACAATAAGCTTATGATCCTCTAAAAGAAAAAGAAAGAAAAAAGGAGAGAGTAGGAAGACAAGGGCATTCGAAAGGATGACTACAAAAGGGACACCCCGTATATGTCACGCAGGACGAAGTGCCATGTCTATGAATCGTCGCGGTTTGTTCACACGGGATATACACGAGTATCGGTTTGTCGGTGTATTCACGCGACTCGCGTACAACTCGTGGATTATGCGCCTATGCATTATTGTCACCGCTGATTTGGCCGCGCGACGTCGAAATGAAATTTACCGTGGCAGGCCTCGAACGACAACGAGTCACGCGTCGCACTCTCCAACAGATTTATTTGCTCCTGGGCCAAAGGGGGAACCTAGCCAACGTTTCAAATAAATCGCGTAATATAACGTAAATCGACATTCTGCACGATGGCGTTCCAATTTTATGGATTTCCACTAAGTTCGTCCGAATACCGACGCGAAAGAGAAGGTAACGACGATGGTTTAACGATGGGAAAGCTTTGCGTCTGTTGCTGCTGTTTGGAGAGTAAATGAGCTTTTATTTGGTCTGCCCGGATTAGTTTTCCATATGGATCATAATGGCGTGGCATAGCAAGTTGAAGTAAAATTTTTAGATTTTCTCCATGGAAAAGAATTTCGACGTTGAACGAATTTATGTTCATTGATGGATTTCGTCTGACACGTTCTGCACATGGACAGTCTTGCACGAAACTTGTATCACGCCGTTTTATCGAATAGGATGATCGAATAATTTATGTTGTAAAATTCTGTTTCATTATTTTCCGTTTCATTACGAAGCTATTGTTAATTAATAAACCAGGATATTGATTGATCATATAGAATGTCACAAGTTGTTAGAATTCTTGCAAGTTTTACTCGTGCGTGTCTAACTATTTTATTTCGTGCAGAATGGAAAAGAATTACAAGTAACAATTTTTATTATAATATCAAAATTCCAAATTTCTGTTTATCTGTATTTTGTAGAATTCTTCGAGCTTCGCATAAACTTGCCTCAATCAAATTGCAATTAATTTCTTCAGATACAAAACCAAGGAAGATTCTAACATTATATCTAATTTTTCTTTTTCATATCTTGCGTTTAAGAAACACAGGTTTATTATCTTTTTACAGAAACACCTATATTTACGATATAGCTTTTAGATCATCGTACAATTGTGAAATAGAAATGACATAAAAATTGTACGATCGAAGTCCTTCCTATTCTTGTTTCTCAATCTTTCTTTGCAAGAGTCCGTCTACACATTTTGCATTAATCAGGTGTTCCAATAATCATTTCGCTACTTAAGGTCTGCGGTGCACTGCGTCATTCTACTTCGTACATTGACGTGACTGTGTCGCTTATCTTAATCCCGTTGATACGACTACCTCTTAACTAAATTCTGTCAAATAAATCTAAAGCTCAACTGATTAACGAACCATAACCCGTTATTTCTGAAACATCCTGTATGCCATATACCAGCGCCACAACTTTACATCAGGATCGCTTGCGTTTCGCCAACCATAATCTTAGACCAAGATTTTATAACAGCAATTTCCCGTACAAAACCCTAACACGTATCCCTCGTTCGATACGCGGTTCTCGTTAACGCCGCTAATAAATCCCTCGCCGTGATATCAACACCGTGGAATTTCCTCGAATCTATCACGTCCTTGTATCGCTCTATCTTCTCGTTCGTGAACGCGTTTGAACGCACGGACGAATGATAAAACGTTGAAATGGATATCCAACCGCGTCGAGGTGAGCCTGTTTCCGGTCCGCCGGATTTTTCGTTCCCCGGCCACAATGGCCATCGAATAAAGAGATCAGACTCGTTGATTTTCATTGCGAAGGAATTGCGGTTGCACACATCGCGAAAATGTTTGCTCGAGAGGATGCTGTATCTTGGCCGATATTTTGTCTTTGTACGATATTTTGCCCATGTTTGGTCCACGAAAGAAATTTCGATCGTCGTTCGATCGTAAGTTGTTGTTTCGCTGCTGGCAAACAGGGAGAAACGTTGATACGCGTTTCTTCTGCTTTTCCTCTCGTCTTTTCTTTTCTGTTGCCATTGCCTCTGCTGTGTCTGTCGGTAAGATGTTGGAAAAGCGACGATGGAAAGGATACAGTGAAAAGGGATAGAAGAAGAGGTATTCGTGTTACTTTGTGTTTTGGAGATTTCGAGTAATTTAATCGTAATAGGGTTTTTGGTATTTTTTCATTAAGTCTCGTGCAAAAATCTTGCGTCGTTTCGATATATTAAACAATACTAAAATCAAATATTGTTGAAATATAAATACAGAAAATAAATGTTGAAAATAACAAAAGGAAATCTTCGAAAGTTTCTTTGAACAGATTTCCTACGTACCTTGCTATCGACAGAAATGTCACAAAAAAATTTTTTTTACGTTCAATGTACCACACTTTGCATCGAATTTCGCTATTCGGAAGCATTGTTTTAGAAACAATTCAAATAAGCGGCACTGCGCTGCGATTAAATCACTGAGCCAACACTGACGTTCTCCTTATTGTTATTGCTGTTTCTTATCACGCCACAGATATTTGAGGAAATCGAGGAAATCGTGCCTAGAATACACGGTTTCGAAAGCACGCTATATATCGATTGGTGTCTAACACAAACCAATGCAACATGATCCAATAAATGTTGCCGGTCTAGTGCGTTAAAATTATATAATGCAGTATTTTCAACCAGTAACAAAAATTATCAATTGTCTCTTATAAAATTATCTTCATCAAATTTTCAAAGTTACGAATTTTGTATTAACATGACATCACCAAAACAAAAAAATTTGAAGTTACAAATTTTATATTTAGAACATGTGTAATTAATTATTTTTACTATTATTACGTCAGATATGAAATTTTACATTAAATCTGTCGGAATAATTAAAATTACCAATTTATAGTTGTTCATAAAAATTTCATAGATTTGTAACAATTTCAAACATTCGAATGATTTTCTATGGTATAAAAATGAAAGCTTATTTTTCTCCTTTCATTTCGGCATTCTTCATATTCGTATTATACCTTAATTGTCGGCAGTTCTAGCGTTAATTTTTTAGCCTCTCGTCAATAGCAAGTAGACTGTTCTCTACATGATGCCTTTTATAAATTGAAAAAAGGGAAAAAAATAAAAAATGAAGAAGAAAAGCAGAAGAGAAGAATTCATTCACAAGTTTTACATGTTATCGCCTTCATACACACGGTAATAAGTTCTAATTATAACGAGTCGAACACCAGTGCGGAAGTACGTACAGTGTTTTATACGATCTATAATGAGGCATATTAAATGAGCACGATTTTGCCATTAAACCACCCCCTTCCCCTATATGTTACGTTTGCTTGAACCATCGTCAAGGTGTTGCGACATCATTAAATTTAATTGAAGAAATCGTTTTACAGCGGCTCCTTGTCTCTTTAAATTGCCTTGTGAACGATCGATCGTGATTCAGGAAATTTGTCCAAGTGTAAATGGCAAGAAATCGGCAGTGAACACGAGGATGCTTGAAAAGTGTGTTCGTTACACGTGGCATTTACACTCCGACGTTATCACGGATCAGAGATAAAAATTAAGCGCAAATGATGCTCGTTCGTTAGTAGTGGTTAGTTCTCGAGTGTCGAAAATGTTTAAGAGAAACGAGAGACGTTTTGATGAGATGAAGATTCAACTTATTACTTGATATTTCGAGCTTTAGATTTTGATTGGAAGCTACGAAAGCTACATTTAAATAAGATTTATCGATGTAACTTAGATATTTCTGAATTTTTGTCATTGATAGCGAACGGATGGAATAACAATTCTTTTTACCAAACTTCTACATTGGTTTTTATTAAACTTTTAAAATACGAAATTTTAAGGTCTTCGTGTCTTTTATTAAAATATACAGCGTTATTCTTTGTCGTTTACTATTATCGACCTCTACCAATTCTGTCACTTCGTACGTTCTGTCAATTCTTAGTAAAATATACTTCGTCGTTCATGAATTTCTTTTAGGAACAAAATCATTCCCAACTGTTAATTTCTTAGTATCTTCCATATAACAATATTTAGATAAATATTCACACAAATATTAATTTTTGCTAAAGTCTATACCCCACACTAAAATCACTCACACCATCAATTTTATTTAAAATCCAAATCATTCTTTACTCTTTCCCACTGCTAGCTTCACATATGCTTCTATCAACCAAACTTTACAACATAATTCACCATCCTTTACCATTCTCTACTATCATCCTATGTTCCCATCACTTTCACCTAAAATGGCGATTTAAGATGATCCCATCGAGCGTAAACCTCTTTGGAGATCGGTCTGTTCGGAAATAAAGAAAGGAAGGAAGAAGACGATGGCGGAAATCGAACGGAGTTACGCCGTATAAGACGGCGATGGGCACTCGCGCGAGCTTACTACGTCTCTCCACTATAAGTATTTATCTACCGATCTTGCCGCATTCGAAATGCAAATTGGGCGGCGTCGCTTTCGCGAAGCGGCCCGCCACTCGAGCTAGCCGCGTTTTACCGCTTTATCGAGTTTTCAGAGTCACGCGCACACGGGCCAAGAACAAACGAGATATTTTCTCTTTCTTCGTTCAAGCGCCGCTTGTCGATCGAACGATTCGAAAGGCGTTCCACTTGGAACCGTTTGCTCGGTCTAGATCGAGAAATAATTTTCATTCAAGGATCGCTCTCTCAGCCTCGCTCTCTTTACGCTGAACCAGACCGGAAAGCGTATAAATAACACCAAAGCGGAGCGTCCGCCCGCTTATCGTTCACAGTGTCCATCATAGCGATGCGTCGGCAAAAATCCCTATCTTTCGACCAAACTCGTCAAGATTTTGTCACCTTGCATATAACTAACATCCGACTCGCGACGGAACTCATTTTTGCTGCAACTATCGTAACGTGAGAATTGAAAAAAGCTTTTATTTACTTAACAATGATTTAATTATTAATTTATAACATTTAAGCCATTGATTTATAACATTTAAATAATTCATCTATAATATTTGAACTAGGATGCTTTATAGCGTTTTAATTTAATTGTATTACAATCAGGAAAATCGTTTGGTTTGGTAAAATAAACAAGAAAATGGAATATAAAAATTCGAAGATTCTCAATCTCTAAAGAAAAATGTAGAATTCGCCCGTAAAATGTAATTTCGGTTGACCGGCGAAAATTGCTCACGAAGACCACGGTATCTAAACCAGGCCATAAATGTGTATCGTGTCACGAACTTAACATATTCTCCATGATATATGATCCGTTTCACTATGATTTTCCCTCGAATAATTTTCTTCTAACATCGAACTATGTTTTATCTAGTAAAATCGCTTTCCCATATTCTCGTAAAAACACGATCCCTCGTAGTTTGAGTACGTTTCTCAACTTTCAGCTGGTGATTTAAAAGTAGATAAAATGAAAATAAAAGATATTTAAATTCGATGATCGCATTTAATAATTTGTCTACCTTGGAAATTATTTATTATTTAAAACGACGAAAATACCAGATTGATAAGCAAGTAATTAACCAAAGAAACTAATAGGTAGACAAAATTCAAAATTTACTTTCGCATTTGGTTGTTGGTGTGTTGTGGGAATACCTTGTTATTCAAAATTAAGCAATTACCGGATTAATAGACAGACTCTGTTAATAGACGCCCGGACAGACGCATCATTCGATCGCTTTAAACACGTTTATCCGAGGGTAGCCATAAAAATACGTGATTTTCAGACGTAATGCTCCATGGGTATCGCTCTGTCAATTTATCATGCGAAAGATCGTCGAGTCATAGACGTTGCGCATAATGATGATGGATGCTTTTAGATTCGCGAAAAACGTTCCCCAGCGAGATTATCGATTGCGTGGCTACAACCTCGTCTAGTCGAGATGTCCGAAAAATGTCGTTTTCCATGCGATATTTTTTAAATTTCGTTCCCATTTCCCGTTTAACGCACCTCGCACCTGTTCGTTTCCTTGCGCGATCGCGTGTGCACGAGCGCACCACTTTTCCACTGCTACATAAATCTTTCTGCATGGTTAAGTTCCTATCTGTTTTATCGAAAGCAATTGCTTTTTGTAACGAAATAATAGAAAGTAAACAAAATATTATGATACGATTTTTATTTTGTAAATAATGTTGCTATATTATCTGACAGTTTTGGGTAGAACGTAATCCTTTAATGGGTTTTGGGGTTCGCGTTATTCATAGTCGAATTTATTCAATAATTTACTAAACGAGGAATAGATAATTATCTGTTTATTTTTCTTAAAACAGAAAATAATGAATCTCGTATTATGAATATTTCTAGATAGTTAAATTGTTATTTATTTCCCTATTAAAAAGAAAGATTAGATTATTTAGATTAGATTATTTTTTCATATCGAAATATTAGAAAATAGATAAAAGATTCTTAGACAATCAACGAGGATTTTTATTTCACCAATAAAATCGCTATGTTCTCCAAAAGAAAAGTTATAGAAATAGAATAGACATTAAAATAGATAAAATAAGTAAAAGAATGGGATGCTATTACTTTAAATTTTTGAAAGTGAATGATAATAGAGCGTCATTTTTTTATATTTTTGATATCTATGTAATCCTTTGGAAGTCCCCATTTTTAATAAGAATTAAATGCAAATTGGAAACAAGTTTGTCATCAATTTAATAGAATCAATATCTCAGCATTTTACGATTATCATCGGCTATTATTATAACCAAAGTTGCAGCAATTTATTATTTACTACGAATTTCGTTATTTGTTTATTATACTCAAAACACGCTATTCGAAAGCTTTTACACCTACAGACGTATAAATATCGTTTTAAATGAAACGAACGTTTCCTCTAATCGCACACGTTTCATTCACGTTGAAGCAGATAAAAAGGAACAGCAAAAATACTAATTATCCGATAATAATCAATAAATAATAAAAATACAACATATTACGATTGGAAATTTTAACCAAAAGCTTTACATCATAAAATTAAACAGAGAATTATATAAACATGGACGTGTTTCGACCAATGGAACTCCGTGATAAATTTAGATTTGCAATCTCGTAACAAATTCATGGCTACACGAGTTACACGAACATCTACGTATTGAATAATGATCTGAGTAACCAAGAACAACTTACTATTTATACGTGACATAGTATCGCAATTTAAAAAGCAATATTTTTGTGACTATAATTCAATGGCTGTATAGAACTCGTTATAATATTTAATGGCTGTAACAAATCTCTACTCGGGTTACATTTCTTTAGTTGTATCTATAGAAAAATAAATTTGCATAGATATTCGCCTAATCATCGCGTAATTTACATTACAATGAAGAAGTCTGAAACGTCTGAAAGCAAAAAACTTGCAAACTTTCCATCTTCCATCCACTCGCGAATAATATTCCACGATACACGTCCGTAATCTCGATGTCACGTTTTTTCTTTCTTTTTTTTTTTCTACAATCACTTAATACGACTTACGACACGAGAAGAACGTTTAAAATAAGAGCCTTTCCTTGGAACGTAACGATCCACGTAAATACGAACTCGTTTGAAGAACCATCGAGAAAGGTTGGGAAGATTGCATCAGCTCCAGCGATCCCAATGCTCCGTTGGTATTCGTGTCGTCGTCGGACAAACTGCTCGTCATTAATAATAGCCGTGGATACGTATACATTTGCACGATCAAGTGAGATCGCGTTTACATGGGCAAAGAAGGGCATGGGTGAATTAACGAGACTTCTGTCTTCGTTCGTTGGAACGCGTTCGCCCAGCTAAATCAACACGGATGGTTCAAACAGCCGATCTGTCGATCTCTCGATCGAGTATGCGCGATTAAGTATCATGAAATAAATTCCGGACCTCCTGGTTAATCGTCTCCGTGTTTTATACGGATCTCGATCAATCTAACGCTAATTAAACGTCAACGACGAGCCAACTGTTTGGTCTCTCTCTCTCTCTCTCTTTCTCTCTTTCTCAAAAGAGATCGTTGTCTCTTTCCTCATAAGAGACTGTCCTCTCTCTCTCTCTCTCTGTTTCTCTTTCTGTCTCTCTGTCTCTCTCCTTCTCTGTGAGAAGGTGATCCAGGAGAAGATGGATATATCGACCACGAGTAAGAAGGCAAAGAGTGGCTGGAACGAAACTTGAATCGCGAGGCGAGGATGAACTTAATTTTCGTATCCAGCAAGATCTTGCCACGACCTCCTCCACCCGTTTCGCCTCCTTCGGGGACTCCCTTTGACTGTTTACGTAGTATAATTAACGCTCCGCACCGCGAACACGTTAAAGTGGATTCTCTGCGGCTGATTCAGCAGGGCAAACGAGATTGCAGCGGCCCCTTCTCTCTCTCACACACACTTTCTCTCTCTCTCTCTTTCCTTGTCACATTTTCGTTGCTGGAAGACGAAACAAGGAAGATGGACGAAGACGAAAGCGATAATAATTGTACTTTGTACTTTGTACAATTCTTAGCGTAGTTTGTTGTTTGATATATGATCGGGAGGATCATAATTTTTGTGTTTAAGTTCGGAAGAAAGAAACAAATCTTTCGAGCTACTAAAGTCGTTGTTGTTCTTTTAGAGCTATAGGTCCTGCGATCACAACACCAAACTTCTAGCTACGAAATATTGCGCTTCAGAGTCGAACATCCAACATCCAGCATCGAGCTTCGAATTTCAAACTAGACATTCGAGACCATCGCGTCGATATAGAAAGAGAGTCACACATTTTTTCGCTATAAGAAAACATCGTACGAGGTGAACCAAATCGAAAATTTCCCCTGTTCCAATCGACGCGTTCACATCACTTTCCATCATCAACACCTAACTCCGCTCATTTACACGAGCACTCGAGTCACCTGCTTCGAGAACGATCCGCAGCTCCTCGTTCCTCGTTAGAAGGGGAATGGTAATTGATTTTTCGCGGTTTACGTGTCGGAGGAACGATCATAGCGTAGTTGTGGGCGCGAAATTAATCGACGAGTTCGGCATTGGCAAGAGGCTAAAAGGAATGGAGAAAGCGTGGCATTAGTTGTCCATATTAGGACTCGGCCATCGACTGTTTAACGCTCGTGAGAATTTGTTACATATCAGGCTTAGAAATAGGTCTATGCGGCCGTTTACTGTGCGGCGAGGCAGAAGGCAATCAGAATGCCGGGCTCTGGAGACAATGGACTTGCATCACTAATATTTCGCGGTACTTTCCTTTCTCGAAGCGCAACTCCGCCACGCGTAATTTCTACCTCGAGACGCTTGAATTTACGCGAGAAATTTCTTTGAATTTTCCTCCGTTCGTTCAGTGTCTGTAATGTTTTAATCACTTCGATTACTTCACGCTATATGACATTATGTTTTAATATCCAGGGGAATTTTATAGATGATGGAACAAATACGATAGGATCTTGATTATTCGAACTAATATCATGGATTTCATAAATGTTTCCGACTGCATTTGTTTTACTTTCCTATTTCAATTTCCATGGCATACAATGTTGTAACTCTGCTTCGCTTATTCTCGTTTTCTAATCCTTCTGTTTAAACAGAGAATATTACGCCAGGTATATCAGATGTTGTATTTAGTCGAAACAAGAAACACTATTTGAAATGTATGCTGCAGCAATTGTTCGTGCAATATCTGATAAGCCAGACAATATAATAATATTTATACAATACAGAGATGAACATTTATTAGTATTATTAAATAAAATTATGTATTAATTATGACACAATAAGGAGGTTACCTGTGGTTATTACTTGCAACATCGTTTTAAACATCAGATATAACACCTCACATTTATATAAATTTAATTTAATAAGTTCACATAAATTTAATGAAGAGCACTAATCATCCACGATAGGAACCAGAGATAACATTAGCCGAAAAAAAGATAGGTATCTTTCACATTCGCATATTTTCAACAAAATAAATAAAATATGAATCGATTATCCTCCTAATTATCGAATTCAACGTTTTCTTAAAAATTCTCATTTACATTATGACGAATTGCTATTTGCCAATAAACGAATCGAAAGCTAAATTATAGTAGACTGTATATCGTAAGAAATATGTGACTTCAATAATTGCAAGGGTAATACTTTCGTAACTCGTCGCATATCGTCAGTGGCATCTAACGCTAGAACACGAAACGACGTAAAGTCGTTGACATTCACACCGCTATCAACACTATTAGATAACATTACTCATGAAACTGTCCAACACATAAACCACCAAGAAACATCGAGAATCATCATCATGAAAAGAGACTCACCGATAAGCAACAAAAGGAACGCGATGTATCCCAGCGCGCAGAGGTTGTCGAACACCCGCATGGTACTTCCGGTTTGCTCTTGGTCCCCAAAACCCTCCAACAGGCTCTAGAAACTAAGACCCAACGGTTCGACGAGGAACCAACCTCATCCTCAACACCGTCAACAAGAGTCACAGGAAACAACCGATCACGAATAATGAAACACGGAACACGAGGCCGACAACGGAGTCAACGATGGTAACCGGTCCTCGAGACATGAAAGACTGGGGAAAGGCGCGTTTGTTCGGTCGTTGGTTCGACGTTAAACACCGACACACTGTGACCACCTCTTCTGTTCCTTTACTCCCTGCCATTCCGATCTGTGCCGCTCTCCCTTCACGACAGATAAGTCTTCTCCCTTCACGGATCATCCTCTAGAAAGTCGCTCGAACGACCTTCTAGTTCACGGCGAAACGACGACACGACGCCGATGTCATCGTAGTGTGTTGTTGATATTCTGGTCCCATCCGGAGGCGAACCAGGGCTTGTCGTTAACGAAGGTTAACAGTTATGGATCCTTCGATCTTTACAGCTACGATTAATCTTTTAAGACGTCTCTCGGTTTCGTGCAGAAACTCGAACGACTATAGTAGAATTCCATTTATCTGAATTAGTCGGCAGACTGACAGTTTATGTAATTGCAGTTCATATATAATCGGAGCTCACCAATTATTCTCACTGCCCGTTACTTTTCATTCGCATAATAGGAGCTCACGTGTCAGCATAAGCGAATTCAAGCAGCAAAAGTTAATTGACCATTATCTTAAATTTCGTACAGATAAATGAAGTTCTACTGTGCCGAGGAAATTAATGGACGTTACTTCTACTGCGATCTTCGAAGCATATTTCGACTCTTGCGCTCTCATTTTAGCAAACAATACGGATTTCTCGTAATACCTTAAGGATATGTATAACGTAAAATTATATTTTTTTTTAAATTATATTTAAAATTATATTTTAACAAACTTGAGATATCTTTCACTTCTAGAAAAACACAAATTTATCGAAAGCGACTGAAGGTATGCAAAAAAGTTAGCCCTCTGTAGTTGTTAACGTCGTCTATAACTGTGACACGGACAAGAATTTAAATCGCCTATTTTTATTTTTAGAAACGTTTGGTGATTTTGCAAGTTTCGTCAGATTTATATAAAAAATCTGACACGAAATTACAAACGAATACTATGTTAAATACGTTCAGACTTTCAGACGCTGAAAGTCGAATTTATCGATATTAATAATCCTGTTACATGTAACACTTAAAATGCGAGATTTATATTTGAATGTGAATCGACTGGAAATTCTACTCTTCAATAGAAGAAGCTAACACAATTTATCTTTAAGAGTGTCATTCTTGTACATACTCCAGACGTCTAAAATTAAAAAATTCTCAGCATCAGCGTACTCGAGCACCGTTTCACTCGGTAGTCATTGCTAAAGACGCCTCGATTTCTTAAGATGCGACCCGAACGACCGGTCGAATATCAATCAGCGTATTGCATCAGCTTCCTCTGGTTACGTGTAATTTCACGTGAACGTCTTATGAAGCGATTTCTCTATTTTTATTTCGACTATCATCGAGCGTTCACCGGGACATGACGTTTTATCGAATTCCTCGCTATGATCCGGTGACAGTGGTCCATTTAAATCGTAGAGTTCTTTGTATTGGCATATCTCAGACATTAGCTTCAGCCTTTGCCAACATGCCAGATGCTGACATACTCGAAACCTTTAATACCGTCGAATTTAATGGCAAGGTTTTGGACATTTTTACGGCAGTCGGTTTATCGAGGATCTTCATCATAGTGGTTCAGTGAGAAAAATTCTTAAGGAAGACATTTTCAAGCTGGAACTTGGTCACGATGTTGGCACTTGGCCTGGATTTTGAAACTTGGTCTCGATGTTGGAACTTTGATGTTCGATTTGTACGCTTCCTTCTTTGTAAGAGTTTGACGATTCACGGTGATGTTTTTCGGCAATGAAGGTCTTTCGCTTTCGATTCGCGGACCTTAAATCTACTCTTTGTTCGAACCTTAATGTCGAAGGACGTGTACGTGGAGAATTATTCATGGTTCGCTTATCACCGAAAGCATTTCGTTTAACAACGAAACTCATCGAACAGTCAGTGTGATAAGGCTAGGAAGAAACGTATCGAAAGAATGAAAGAAACCTAGATTTAGTATTTGATTAAATTAAGACACTGATTTTTAACGTTTGATGTTTGACGAATGCAAATTCTTGAAATTTCCTTCCACAATCGCAATGTTGGAAAAGAAAATTGTATAACATAGATTGATTGAAAGAAAATTTGTGAGTGGATTAATACAGGTCATTAGGTTGATTCTTGGTGGAATAATTTCTATTCCGTACATACATTTCCTTTTCCAATATAACGTTAACATTGATTTTTACGTATTTTTGCGTTTGCATTTCAGAAACTGATGTCTGTATCCTCCACCTCGATAGAAGAAATACAGAACATCGCCAGTATAAAGGCGACCGTGACACAGCATTTCGCCTATTTGCATGGTGTTCTTCAAAATACAGAGCAACAGATCATTGATGCGTTACAGGAGTATACAAATTTGCAGAACAAGAATATCAACGAGATTTTCACGCAGCTGAAGAAGTACGAAGAACGACTTCAATCTGCCATTCTGGTAAGTACCCGATTTGAAACTTTTACATGTACTACTTAATCCTTTAGTAGTGTTTATAATTTATTCATTAATTAAACAATATTTGTTTTCGGTGAAACTGGTCTCAAAATTTAGTACAGTCGATCTTCTTTGCTAAACCATCCGAAGAAATGTGTTTCTATTATTAATTATTAATAAAAAATAATCTCTCTTACAGGCTAAAAAAAGGTTGGTCCTGAATGAATTGAGGAAAATGTTTTAGAATTATCAAAAATTTCGAATTTTCTTTTTTTCTTTTGCAATTTAAGGATTTGTGAAGTTACCTATTTTAATGCAAAAATATATTTTTTTTTAGCATCTCAGTATTAGTATAGTAGTGACAAATATCTGGCTAAACGTTTTCTTTGATTGTTTTTTTTCTTTTTTAAGAAGCAGATACCGAGCAAATTTTAATTGATTTATGGTAAAACTAAACTAAAATTGATCTATATACATTTGTTACAAGTAATAATGAATGAAATGTAAAGTATTCCTCCGTTTTCTCATTTTCAACATCTAAATTATTTTGTTACTATGTTACAATCTCTTATTTGTTTGTATGTTCATGTGTTGTTCAGTAAATCAGTAACGAGCCTTTTTATCACAAATATTCGAATTTGTCGTGTAATTTATAATATATGTGTTATAAATCATGTTATATATAAATCATGTATTTATACGATACGTTAAACGATTTATCAAATATTCAAATTTCAATTTGCTACAAGTATCTCCTATTTTTCAGTTTAGAATCGACATCACGTTTCACGTGCTCTATTTCGTTGGCTAAATTATATCTACATATGTTTTTATACAAAGCATTATTGCATCCACAATTTCAACTTGATTGGTATAATTATTAGGTCCGCGGGGAAGTTTTATCGCTTTTATTCACCCAATGCTTGACCTGTACGCAACAAACGAGAATACCTGCACTCGTAACGAGATTTTCCTCGATTAGTCTATAGAGTTTCGGCTACGAAATTTTTGTAATATAAGCGAAAATCATTAAAAATGTTCCCCGCGACGTTTTTCGAGAATTTTCTAGGACAAAAATATGATATCTATAATAATAAAATTGTAGGCACAGAGTTCTTTTTTATGTTTGCTAAATTTTTATATCCAGCGATTTAAATACACGATTTGCAAACATTATCGAATATTAATGAAGATTTGTTATTTATTATTATCGAGGGAAATAACACGCCTAATTATCTTGTTCCACAAAGTCCATAAAAATCAGGGTGATATTAAATATGTGGATAAATGTTAAAAGGCTACTGTAAAAGATTAGACGATCGATTGGCGCACTAAAAAATCTGTTTCAGATATCGACATCGGTCAAAAACAACCTCGACCACATAGACATTCAGCAGGTGATAAAAAAATTGGAACCGATGGCCAACATTCCATGCTATCTGATTCAAAACACTGATAAAGATAATAAAATCGAGTAAGTGATATTTCATTTTCGTGCAATATTTTTCTCTTCTTTAACTTTCGTTTCTTTAACTTACTCCTCGTTTCCTTTCTCCGAACTTCTTTTACTTCCGACTGCGAGAAACGAGAAAATAATTTTTACCTTCAACTTCGATAACAGCTAAAGATTAAAAACAAACATACGATTTAAAGAAACTAGAAAATATAACATTCCTAATCTCTTCGTTCTATCCTTTGATGGAATGACGAACCAATGCTTTTAAAAATAAAGTAAAATAATGAAATTTCTGAAAGTAAAGTGAAACAGTGAAATAAAATTTTAATAAAATGATAGAATTTTATCGAGGATATATCTGTCGCATAATTATCATCAGTTGCCTCAAATATCTGCTTCCATTCGTCTCGGTTACCATTGTCTCAAAAACAATTGATAAAACGAAATAAGAAAACAACGAACGAGGAATAAAATTTATTAACACGTTTTAATATTGTTTGAATAGGTGATCGATGTCGATCCAGCACGATATTTATCTCGATTCCAACATTAAAACGGTCGAACAACAAAATCATATTCCTTAACGTTCTTGCAGCTCTCGTACGGTACACAGAGATTTTCCGACACAGTGAAAAATCTAGAGCTTTTGATAAATCAAAATCTCCGGTGCATATTGAACGATTTATTTTCCTCGACACCGACGATGGTGCAGAGTCAGACAAATCCTCTGTCGTTTATATTCGTAAGCAGCTTATAGATGTCCGAACGAAAAGAGAATGAAAGACAGAAAAAGAAACTGGTGGGAATGGAGAGAGCACTCGAGGTGTAAGAGTAATTAATTAAAGCGTAATGTATCTACGGTTGCGTTTTAAAGCGGCTTCGGTATATTCCTCCTTTTCTTTTCTTTTTTTTTTTAACCAGCAGAACGAACGTTATTTTCTCCCCGAGATTTCGACTAATTAAAACAAATCTGTTTTTTTTTCTTTTCGATGCTTGTATGCGATAATTCGAATGCAATCGAGACTTTAATATTCTATTGGATCGATAGATTTTTTATGAAATTTGCACATCTGGAAATAACACCAATACCAATACATAGAGTAATTAACAATGAAAAAGAACTTATAGATTTGTAATAAAATTATTTATGTTTACGAGCCACTGTAATATTACTTGAATTTTAAATCATTATATTGCGATTAAGTGTAACTTGGTCATCGAAGCAGCTGTTATTTCTTAATTAAACGACACATCCTCTAACATATTTTCTTAAGAAGAATGAACGCTTCTTTTCGCAGATTTGACATCAATAATAACGTCATTAAGACCATAGAAGAACACTGCTGCGTGTACATACCGAAAACGCCAATTTACAGTCTGCAACAAAAGGATTTGCTACCAAAGGATTACGAGATAGAACCATTGGTCGAAGAGATTGTTACTTCGCGTAATATTAATTTTCTTCATTATCAATTTTCAAAATGGAAAGAATTGAATGGTGAGGCAGCTCCACTTTCCAATAATTTGAATAAACCAACAACGACCAACTCAAAACCAGAATACTTTATCAAACATGCTATAAATTCATTATCAGCTAACACTTGGTGTAATAAACTTTCGCACTTTTAAATATGAAACCTAAATCTTTCTTTCCCTTCGAATAAATACAATTTAAATATTGGAGCTGCCCTCCTTATTGTTGCAAACTTTTTGATTTTAAGAGTAGACTATATTATTATGAAACGAATAATTGATAATTTTATTAATTTAATTTTATTAGTTGAAAATTTTCTCATAATGAAAATCGTTTATTTTAGTAGAAAATGAGGAAACATCCCCGAAGACTAAACCTAACATCATAACGGACGATAGTCTTACTAGTATTGGTACGTAGCTACAACTTTTTCTTAATAACGAGTATCACTTAGGACGTTCTTTGCAAGTTTATGCAAAGATCGCAATTTACGTAATATTTTCGTCAGAAATAATTTGTCGAAAATTATCCAAATAATTGTAATCGTTAAAATACGCCGTTCTTCTATAACTCTTGTAGATACTTGTTTAAGTTTCTATCAACTTTCATTATACGATCCGGATCGTTAGTTTGCGACGATACAAAATTCTAATCGATCAATTGTTTTCTTGATTGATCGACGTCAAATATTGTATTTTGGGCAGTACCAGTGGATGTTCTGATACTTCTAAATGATATGTGGATACATGGGCATATAACTTCTAAGTTATATAATATTATATATGGAGGATTAATTTATTCTCTTTTGTTTCAAGGATCCTCGGAGATGGTCAACGTCACCCACATCGTGGACCCCTCTTGCTTTTACGTTCAGGTAGTACAAAATCAACAGAAAATATCGGATCTTAGCAAAGGACTGGCTACACTGGCAACTACTACAGGAGTAATACCAACGGAAGTAACTTTAAGTACGATAACTCCACTTGCTTCAAGTTTGAACTTTCCCATTTCTTTGGTCGTATTTTTCCTAAAATTTTTATTAAACACAATACCCTTTCCGTAACTTTTGTATAATGAAATGACCGCTTAGTAGGATTCGATTTATCTGAACTACTAAATGCAACATTATGATCGCTTTTTACAATTTTTCAAGCTTCCTGCTTTTAAAAAGGATATATCTCTGTTTCTAGATGCGCTGTACATCGCGCAGTGCTCTAAACACAATGTTTGGTACCGTGCACGTGTCATAGAGAAGAAAACGGATATGAACAATGACGAAAGATATAGCCTGTTCTTTATTGATTATGGCATGAAAGAGGAAAATGTGCCTTTGAGTAGAATAAGAAATATCATACCACAATATGCAATGTTACCGGTGATGGCCCTTAGGTGCACTTTGTTCGATATTGTTCCTAATAATGGTAAATGGCATCCCGATGCCACCCGAGTTTTTAAAAAACTAGTTTGCACGTAAGTATAACCAAACTATACTTGTTATTGTTACTGTATTATCGTAACTATATTTGTTATTGTTATTATTTATTATATTATTTAGAATTTTTATTAATAATCATATTTACTTTTAATTATTGTATCAATAATATTTTACATTATTATTATATTGTATATTTTTAGAAATTCTGTAGTATCGATGTGCATCAAGATGATAACCGGTGATACCTATTACGTCGATCTGTGCGTGATATCATCAAAAGACTCGGGTTTAATATCTGTGAAAGACTCCTTAACGTATATGAAATACGGCACTTGCATTTCGCCAAACACATTAATGGTAATTGCGAACCGTCCATAAACGTTTCAATTTTACTCTGCATGATTTGATCATCGATCTCTTGTTTACAGAGAATGAATCCTGACTCAACAAGGAAGTATTTTAAGGAAATGTTAGACCTAGAAACCTATTCGGATGTTCAAATCCTATTCGTCGAATCTCCTAGTTGTATATATGTTCAAAGGGTACGTAATTTGTTAATATTTACTTTCTTCAGTTATCAGTAAATTATTAAATAGTTGATAGTAGATTAATATTTAATTTACTATTACTATTACTAATATAAATTAATACATAGTAAATGAATAGCTTTAATAGATAGTGAACTAATAGATATTATTTACGGTCAGTTATTAATAATCAGTTTTCCGTTTAATAAATAAATGAATAAAAACGTAGGAATTAATAAATTAATATTTATGTTACAGACACACGCAAATAGATATACCTTTCACAAAATGCAACAAGAAATGATGAATGATTACGAAAAAAATATATCTGCCACTGATTATATTATCTTTGCACCTTGTAAAGGTAGATTTCCTAAAGTACTCTTATTAAATATTTAATGATAATAGTAAATATTATAAAATATAAAATACCAGAGTGTACTACCACGCTATTAAATATTATACAGTAAAGTATACAACTATATATTTTAGAATTGAGATCTTACAAAAGTTCTTTTTATAATTCACAAAATATGTAGCCTAATAGATTCTTAACATAGAAGCTACCTAGAAATTACCTTCTAAAATGCCCAATCGTATTGCGCGGCGAAATATTCCTTTGATTGAATAATTAATTACGCGTGTCCTTCTTTACACAGATTTACCGTGTGCTGCACGAGGAGTCG
This sequence comes from Bombus vosnesenskii, assembly GCF_011952255.1. Classification (NCBI taxonomy): domain Eukaryota; kingdom Metazoa; phylum Arthropoda; class Insecta; order Hymenoptera; family Apidae; genus Bombus; species Bombus vosnesenskii. The sequence continues at coordinate 4,492,392 of NW_022882923.1, forward strand.
ATGGATATTGGCACAGAGGGCTCATACGCGAAGTTGCCGAGAACACTATAAAAGTTTTCTACGTGGACTTAGGATATACATTGATATTAAGTTACGATGCCATCAGAGCTCTTCCAAGAAAATACATGTCCTGCAGAACACAAGTAATTTATTGATATGTATCTTTAGTTCTAATTCTCTTATATATAATTCTCTTCTGAAGCAAAATATCGTTTATTCACCGTCAGGCTGTAAGAATTTCATTAAGAAACATAAAGCCACGATTTAACAATAAAAACCAATGGGAGCCGGAAACTAAGGAATTCATAAAGAAATTTCTAATGGATATGAAGTCAAATTTCAAAGTTATCCCTTATAATCAATTCGGAGATACATACAACGTTGCCATGTTTACACATGATGACAGTATTAATGTCGCTGACTTACTAGTACAAAAGTGCCTAGCAACATACATCATTTCTAGGTAAATAATTGAACAACTAACAACGCTTTTAAAACATTAATTATCATCCCTTCTCTCTCTCTCTCTCTCTCTCTTTCTTATTTTTCATTTTTATATTATCGATATTGTTTTTGAAATCTAAAATCTTAAATCTAAAATCAATTTATTAAAAATAATCAGAAAAATATTAAAAATATAATTATTATATTTAATATAAATATTAAACGTATTATACAAATGTTATGATAATAAATATATGTTTCTTTTATTTTATGACATAGCCCGCACAATACAACAATGGCTACATTCGATTTAAAAACGAAAAAAAAGAAGGATGTTAGTTATTTAGAATTATCTGATCAATATTACAATAATCCAATAAACGAAAACATGAAGAAAGTCATAGAAGAAAATGAAGATCCTTTCAAAATAAAAGTTCAAATACACCAAGTGCAGTCTCCAGACAACATTTACGTTTCTGACGCCGCGTGCGATCAGAGCGACGTGGAACTAATGATAAAACAGATGCAAGAATTTTATAGCAAGTATCGTCCCGAAAAACGAGATACTTGGACCAAGGGTGCTACTTGTGCAGTTTATTTTACAAGAAATGGCATGTATTATCGTGGCCGAATCGTTGATATTAAATCAAACGATACAGTAGTCGCATTTTTATATGACATAGGAGTCGAAGAAACTGTATCGACAAATGAGATACAACCGTTGTATCCCCTGTTCTCTAAGATATCAACGTACGTTTTTAAGATAAAGCTAACGGGTATATTGCCCTGCGGAGGATCCACCACGTGGCCATCGTTGTCTTGTGAGAAATTGCGCGAAATCATAGATAACAATCAGACTTCCAAATTCTACATATCTAAATTGGTAAACATTAATCACAAATAAGTGAAAAAAAATATATTAGTTAAGAAAAACACTGAATTTTTTTATATCTATCTTATTTAAATAGTATCGCATATAATATTTTTTATCTTGTTCGTAAAACAAAAGTTTTACTTCTACTGACCATTATAATGCATGATACGAACAGATTAAGTACTATTATATAGATTGTACATTATAAATTTGTTTGTTATTTATTTTACATCTTCGTAATGTGATTACCTTTTAATGCCATGTATTTCCTCCGCCATTTTATAGGAAGACGAAGATATGGAAGATTCTGCAATACCGGTTGAATTATGGATTAAAGAAGTAAAAATGGACGGGCCATTGGCACCAACAAGATATGAAATTAATTCTATCAATAGAATGTTGGTTGAAAAAGGAGTAGCATTACCCGTGAAGGAGTACGTCATCGCTTCAAATATTCTCTAAAATAATAGTATTCTCCTACCTAATTTTTTCCTCTTAAAAAGTTGATTTACACACGCTTAAAAATGTCCAGGTATGCGAAAAAAAGAGATAAAATTTTAGCAATTGAATTGAAACGACAATTAATGAAGAAATTTGAAAGATTAACGAAATATGAATCAAGCGTGAAGTGGCTTGAAATTAATAATTGCTCCAATGAGCCCACGGAGATAACAGCTACTACAGCGACATCGAAGCCAATATTGTATCATTTAACTTCTGATTTCAATAATCAAATTTATGAGAACATGGAAGAAATACTTGGTAACGTTCCGAAACTTTTATCGTCAGCTTGGTTACCAGTAGAACCAATAAATGAAGATACATTTATTGCTATACCGACATACTTAGATCATAGCGGCTTTCTTTATCTTCATTCCAAAACGGGTAGTACGTATATACTTTTTAAATTAACTCTATTAAAAGATACAACGTAATAAATTTAATAGTAAACATATAATATACTTCATTCTTATATTCTTATTATATTCCTCTTTTCTTAGGTAGTAAAATATTAGAATATATAGAAATGAAATTAGAAAAAATATACAGTAATCGTTCAATTGAACTTTATGATACTGTATGGGCTGTGGGAGATCCATGTATTGCACAGTATCATTTAAATAAAAAATGGTACCGAGGAAAAGTAGTGGGGATTCAAGGAAATGACATAATTAATGTAAAAGTTTATTCCCATCATCTGTTCAATTACAAAGTATATATGTGTTGTAATACTTTACGAAATATATTTATTATAGGTAGAATTTGTAGACTATGGAAACATAGAGCAATGTACAACTGAAGATTTAAAGAAAGAAGTTATCTTAGAAGATATTCCAATTCAATGCACAAAATGTTTGATCGAAGGTTTAAATCCGGTAAATAATTTAAATGATTCCATATATTATCTATTAATCAATATGTTCTAAAATTATTGATTAAATTTACTTTAATAGGGGACTGAGAGTGGAATCTGGGCAACAGAAGATTTAGATAGAATACATAAGCTTCTCATTGAACAGGAATGCGAAGTCACAATCACTTATAGAAGTGAAAATTACCTCAATGTGAGTAATGTTGCAAAAAACAAACTTCATTCAACAATAAAATTAATATAATTTGACAATGCTTATAAAATAGGAAAAACGTTTACAATGTTTAAAATTTGATAAAATAATTAAGTCTCAGTTTTATTTATTTATTCATATCTTTTTTAATTTAGTACGCCTACAATGTTTCAGATTTCTTTAAAGATCTTACCAAACAAATACTGCAAAAAGAAAACTGATTTAATCACATTTCTTATCAATGAATTGGAAATGAACATTAAACCTAATATTGAGGCCATTACATCTCAAAATAGAGTAACTACAAATGTTACTACAGATGTTACTTCAGATGTAGTTATAGAAAACCCGAGATCATTTTCTTTAGGCGATGACGTGATAAAAGATCCAGTTATTACTGGAAATTCTGTGTTGCTTCCAGATAATGATACAGATACTGTACATAATATTGACAATGATACTGTAACTGACGTTGAAAATGTATCATGGTTTAAATTAGAGACAACAATTACTTCAACTCCTAATATTGCTTCACAAGAAGATCTTTCAATGCATTATAAACTTATAAATATACCAAACGACATAGACTATATTGAGATAGAAATGTGTTGCTGTATTACTCCTACTATCTTCTATGCTCAATTAAAAGAAAATATTCATTGTACGGTATGTTATGAAACTATCATCTCATGCCTCGTTTTCTCATCTTATTTTAAATATTTACAATGTAAGTAAATATTTCCTCCATTTTAGATTTTAAATGCATATTATACACAGTATGAGCTTTTAATGAAGGACTTGCAAGAAAATGCGGACAAACAACCATTGATTACAAAGTTTACTGTTAGTAAGTATTACTCAACTAAAAGTAATAATTATTTAGAAGAAAGGGCTTGCTATGAATTTTAATCAAAGTGATTATGAAAGAATTAAATATAACAAATAATTCTATATACTTTCACCTTTATGTATCTTATGAACTGGAATGAATTTATTATTTGTAGATACTCCATGCTGCGCGAAATTCAATGATAATCTTTGGTATCGATGTCTAATAACGGAATCTGAACCTATTATAAATTCAGATAATATTGAAATTAAACTGCTTTATGTAGATTACGGTAACGACGAATATAGAAAAGTAAATTCACAACAGTAAGTCACATTTATCTGGTTTATATTAATATGTTATTGCAACTTAATATAAAGACCATTCGTTTATTTACATAACAGGTGTGAATTGTACACTTTAAAAAAAGAATGGATGGAGATACCTACTATTGCAATGAAATGTAAATTGTGGAATGTAGAAGTTGTTTCTATATTCGATCATGATAAGCTACTCTCTCAATTAGAAAAAATGTACAATAAACGTGTTATAGCTAAAATTAAAGTAAGTAATTATGTACTGATTAATCATACATTTAATAATAGATGATAAATAATGAAATTAATTGTTTTAGGAAACTGATGAAGAGTTTATGAGCGTTGAACTGTATGAAGACGAAAAATGTGGGAAAGTTATATACAATACTTTAATTGAAGAAGGTTTATTCGAAGTTAGATCAAAAAAGATCGACGATCTACATTATCCTTAAATAGTAACACATATTTATTTCTATCATTTACAACGATAAGTTGGTATAAAATTATTAAATACCAGAATGAGATTTTATGTTAAAAACTTATTAACCATACGAACTAAGTTTATATGTTAAACTATTACAGTTTTTAGGCAAATTTAGATGTTTATTGTTATAAAAGGAAAAAGTTACTAGAAGTATATTAACGTTGAGCACTTTTAGCAATCTGTTCTTTAAGTAATAAAATACTTTGCCTTTGTTCAGGTGGTAACATAGCGATTTGTTCATCAGATAATTGTAGTACTTGCATTATTAAAGCCGCCTACAATGAAATTAGTAATTATTTTTACATTTTGTCATCTACTATATAACTGAATAATATAAGATTTTATATATTTTTATATAAAAATAAATGACATCTATATGTAATTTGTTTTTAAATACCTTCTCCTGGTCAGACGCACCGCTCGGTATATTTCCCGCTGGAGACATGCCTGCCATAAGCCTCGACGTTGCAGATGTCGTTGACGTGGTCAATGCAGTAACTGGAGTTGCTACACTAGCTGTAGCAACATTCGAAGATGGACCAGTAGGTGCTGCAACAGGTCTTGGCACCACTGGTAGTGCAACTGGCACTGGTGCTAAAGGATAAAATTAACAAAAAATAGATACAATTATAAAGAAGTAATTAAATTTCTTATTTTGAATTTCTCATTATTATAATAAATAAGAAATATTTTGAAAAACTTACGATTAGCTTTTGTAATTCTTGGATCAATAGGCATTCTTGGATCTCTAGGATCCCTTGGATCTCTACCAAATCTATCTGTTCTTGGATCACGACAGAAACTGAAAAAAATCATACTCTTTTAGAATGTTTTAAATACTTTGATTTTAAATTATCTATGATAATTGTAGAACCTCTCAACTCCTTCAACAGGAAGTGTGCTGTAAAAAAGAACACATTCTTAAAATATATTAATTTAAGAGATTTGTTTAACATGAAAGAAATACTAACTTGTCCGAAATATTGAATGTACTAAGTGCTCTAGGATCTGTATTGGCAGGTACAGCTGGAGATGCACTGACAGGTGTTGGTTGTACTTGTTGTGGTCCTCTTAAATCTTGATCCATTCTAGCTAGACGTGGATCCATTTGTCTGTCCAATGTACGTAAATCAACATCTTGACCTGTCATAAAATTTTGTTATCTAAACATTAAAGGATATCTAAATTTAGACAAATAAAATTAAAATTTCACTGTTCTCACCAGCAAAAATTGGTGCTGGAGGATTAGTAACTGCTGCTGGACGCGTAGGAGCCCATGGTTCTTCTATTCGGGGTACAACTGGATGTACAGCTGGCTTATCAGAAGGTGTTAATACACCTGGGATTGGATTTGCTTTATGTAACATATTAACTGCTGTATGAGGGTCCACTATTCTCATTACTACCTGAGCTTGTAGCAAGGCATATGCCAGTTGAGGATTTTGGAGCAACATTTGACGTGCCTCATTTGGATTGTTTTGTACACAAAGCTTCATTTGTTTCATAAGTTCAAACATTTGCTCAGGTGGTAAGGATGCAACAGCTTTACTTATAGCTTCTGGAGCTTTATCCGATTGTACTGCTTCTCCATATGGATTCTCAGTATTCTGCCCTTGTAAAAGACTTTGCATTTCCATTCGACTCTTTTCTGTACATGCATTATCAACCCGCAATGTTCTTCCACCAATTTCATAACCATTCAAGTTTCTCATAGCACTAAGAGCTGTCTCTTGATCTTTGTACTCACAAAATCCATATCCCTTTGGCTTGCCTGTCTCCCGATCGAACACTAATCTAATTAAATTACAAATTTTTGTAAGTAATATAAAGATCTACAATAACAATTTATTATTAATTAATAATATTTAAATTCAAAATGAACTTACTTAAATGAAAGCACTGGTCCAACTTCGCTAAAAATATCCTTTAAATTCTCCTCTGTGGCTTCGTACGGGATATTCCCGACTATTCAAAAAGATCATACATATTTGAAGGTTATGCGGTATCATTATTAATAAAAAATAATCTAATATCAAACAATGTTTCTTACCGAAAACACTCCGCATAGACTTGTCCATGAGCGATTGATCAGAAATAGTTGAATTACTCATTTTTGCAATTTATTCGCTTTTGTTTATTATTCGAAGTTTGAACACAGCACTAGTTCGCTGTTACTAGAAAAACACAAACGAAAACCAATTCACATTGATACATGGCTAATCGATAATATCACATTATTTTATGTATTTTTATTTTTTTTATTACACCATTTATATTATTCTGCCATAAATCGCATAAATTATATATCTCTCATCTATTAATTGATCTTCTAAATGGATAATTTAAATTCAAAAGTAAACAAAAATAAATTAAGAAATAACATATTTTTTGTCAGTTTATTTTATTTCATATAAAAGTACATTTTCAATATTACAATCAACCATACATTAGCTCTTGATAAATTTATGATGTAAAACTATTTCTTCATTACTATAATAGACTATAGACAATATGATTTTCATAATGTATAATGCTTTGATATAATTAAACAAGAAAGCAATCGTTGAATCATATCTTTTTTACTTAATGGTGGAACAATCTCAAATTAGTATGAATCAATACCATTTTATGTTCATCACAAGCTTGTATTACTGTCTTATCATTTACAGAACCAGAAGGGCTTGCAATATATTTGACGCCGCTCTGTAATTAAATAATTACCTTTTAAAATTTCAAAAAAAGATATGGCAAGATAATACAATAAATAACTAAACTATATACCAATTTAGCTCTATCCACATTATCTCTGAATGGGAAAAAAGCATCGCTACTTAAAACAACATTGTCCGCTTTGTTTATCCATTCTGTTTTATCACTTTCTGAGAGTTTCTGTGGAACTTCCTCGTACATTTCCGCCCAAGTAGCCTCATCCATATCTTTTCCAATAGATCCGTTTACATAATTGTCAATAGCATTCGAAATTTCTGCTCGTTTTACACTTTTCTTAAACTTCATACCAGTAACTTTGGGATGCTGTCGAAGCCACCTGAAAAACGTTCATTATAACGTTGACAATAATAGATCGATTATTACGATATATGCAACAGATACTAGATATTAAGAACACAATATACCAGTTATCAGCTTTATCACCAGCAAGTCTTGTACAATGAATCCTTGATTGTTGTCCTGCACCTATTCCAATTACTTGCCCATCTTTTGCATAACAAACTGAATTACTTTGGGTATACTTTAAAGCAATAGTAGCAACAATTAAATCTCTCATAGCACTATCAGAAATGGTCAAATTTTTAGTTACTACATTGGAAAATGTATTTTTATCAATAACTGCATCATTACGTTTCTGTTCCATAGTTAAACCAAAAAGAACTCTACGCTCCATTTGAGATGGTACATAATTTGGATCAATTTGAAGAATACAATATGCACCATTTTTTTTCTTCCTTAAAATTTTAAGGGCATCCTCTGAATAGCCAGGTGCAATAATACCATCAGAGACCTCTCTAAAATATGAATAATAATAAAAAATAATTAATAGTTTCTTGACTTCAATTTTTAATTTGTTTATGCCATACATTACCTAGATATGATTTTAGCAGTAACTTCATCACATATGTCAGATAATGCAATAAAATCTCCAAAGCTTGACATTCTATCTGCTCCTCGTGCACGTGCATAAGCAGTTGCTAGTGGTGTAAGTTGGTGTAATAAGTCATCTACTTGACATAACTTTGCTTCTACAGCGTCCAGTGGTACACTAACTGCTGCACCAGCTGGACTAACATGTTTAAAAGATGTTGCAGCTGGCAAATTTAAAGCTGCCTTTAACTCCTTCACCAACTGATATCCATTTAATGCATCACAAAGATTAATAAAACCTGGGGAACCATTTACTACTGTCAGTGGTAATTTATCTAAAGTTGTAAAAATTTGTGCTGGTTTCTGATGTGGATTCATTCCATATCTTAATGTCAATTGAGAAACCCCACTACTATATTGTTTACGGAAATAATCTGAAATAGCATTATCATACTCTGCTGTATGAGTGAATGCTTTAAGTGCTAATACTTGTCTAAAAATTTAAAAAAAAATGCAATATTTTAAAGTATAAAACTATTTTCTCTAATATCTATTTTAATAGAATATATACCTAGTTTCCAACGAAGTATCTTTGTTAATAGATGATTCTAATTCCTTCCCAACTTTTTCATAATCACTAGGATCACAAATAACTGTTACTCTACTATGATTTTTAGCAGCAGCTCGTAACAAAGTTACTCCACCAATATCTACATTTTCTACTGCATCTTCAATTGTCACACCTGGTTTAGCAACTGTGTTCACAAATGGATACAAATTGCATACCACAAGCTGAATGAGCTGATAATTTTGTTTATGAAGATCTTGCTGATCTGAGTCTGTGAGTCTAGCTAGTATACCTACATAAATAAACTTTCTATATAGTATGTATGGCATAAGTAAAATAAAAAATAAATTCAAATATATGAATCTCTTTACCAGCATGAACAGCAGGATGAAGAGTCTTGACTCTTCCATTAAGCATTTCAGGTGCACCAGTGATATTAGATACATCTTTCACTGGAAGACCAGCATCTCTCAAAGATTTTGCTGTTCCACCAGATGCGACTAAAGACAAACCTAGTTCATGTAACTTTTTAGCAAATGGTAAAAGATTTGTTTTATCGGATACACTCAATAATGCTAGAAATAGAATAACAAAATAAAATAAGTTAATTTTATGACATAAATATACTAGTTACTTTATTTGGCAAAGTTTATTGAATAAAAAAAATTTATAAACAATATCTTTATAATATATAACATTACAAAATATTCATAATTGCAACAATACTAGCAATTATAATCGCATAAGCAATAAATTAATAATATATCAATAACTAATATTTAAATCAATTATAGATATTAATAAATTCTAATCATAAGTATTCCAGGTCTGGAAAATTTGATTTTTCACTCATTTATTCTCATTTATTTTTCTTAATTTTTCCTTAATAATTACAAATATACTTACCTAAATTTCCAGCAGACATGGTTTTATTTCTTCTAAAAATATTACTGTGAAAAGAAATCAGTCTGAACGAAATTCAACGCTTACGGGTATTGCAAGCACAATGGGAGAGATTCAACAAGTGTGCAACTCTGAAATTATCTTATCCCCCATTATAATCCGTACTGTGTATACATATATGTATATAAATATGTATAGGTAACTAAATACTACACACGTGTTCACGAATGTGTATACGAAATAGCATCGAATATTATAACTTCAAAATATTTTGCAATTTGCGGGGGTCTTAAAGATCAAATGTTATCACATTAGATAAAATATCTTATAATAAACTGCAAGTATTGACTTAAAAAATTGATACAACTTGCAAAATATATTTTCATCGTTGAAATATTTTGATACACTTTTTATATTATTGTAAGTTATGCTAAAGTCATAATACATTGTACATTATACATAATTGTATATATTATATATAAATACAGAGTTCTATTTAAAGAACTACTAATGGCCTTGACATGCTTTAAAAAAGTCTATTTTTGAGATATTTTTTCATACAACAATAAATAAGGCAGATATTTAGGTGATCTTATTTAACTGGGTTACCCTATATATTGACATAAAAATATATTAACTGTATATATGTATGTATACATATATTATTATATACATATTATTATTATTATTATTATATATATATAATTTATATATTATAGTAATAATATAAAATTAAATAAAATTACTCAAATTTTATACATTAAGGATACTTCAGAATGTTTATAAAATTCATACAATCTACAAAAGTAACTTTTATGACGTAAATAGCTCACTGTTGCCATAAAAGTTTCACCGATATGATAAATCACATGTAACAAAACAAGCAAACATCATTTGAGAGTTTGAACGAAATAGAATAATAATCTTTAAATTATTCTATGATTTATTTGTTATTAATGCAACTTATCAATTATTTATTATTGAATTAATAATATACAGAGGAAGAAGGGCAGGAATATTTTTTGCTGATAATGATATAAAGAAATTGCTTTAATTTATTTCAAGAAATTTATTATGCACATTTTTCAAATGTTTAATGTAATAAATTAATCACTGTTAATAACAATAGTAACAGCCTACTATTTTAGATAAAATAATTCTGTTATTTTTTAGATTTAGGATACATTTTTAGTTAAACGATTTAAATACATTAGTACAAATAAGGCACCTGAATCTAATTTACCGTTAATATCATATTGATCAATGTTATATTCAAGGCAAAAAAGATGTTACATACATCAGTATGTGTGGTAATAAATATAATGTTAACAGGCATATTTCGGTTAAAGAACATACTGTAGAATAAAAATTGATATTATTTAAAATCATTTCATGATAATGTTATAACTTAAAATATATTGTAATTATAGCCTGTCTTACAAAGTTTATATAGTTTTCTATTCATAAAGAACTAGCTACTCAAAGAAAAAGAATAACGTAAAAGAATTGATAACATTACCATTATCTAAATATTTCAAAAATAACAATTTCAATGTTGCACATTGCATATTTTAAACAAGCATTTTCACAAACAATTTTATATATTTGCAATTTATAAGAATAACAAGATTCTAAATGAATGTCTAAAATCAAAAAATATACCAATATACAGTTAAAAATTAAAAACAAACACTATATTCTTGAAAAGTATTGCATTAAAAGTTGCTGAATCTTAACATTATCACATTTGTATTGTTTTTGTGATTATTGCAGTTAATTTTCTTTAAATATAGTTATCCTTAAATTCTTTATTATAAGACTGTTCTTAAATCTCATTCATCATTATCAAAAAAGAAAACATGCAAAGACTTTCATCCTGTTTCATTAATTATAAACAGTATATTAGAACTTAGCACAAATATGACTATTTTACATATTTATATTTATTTTACTAATCAATTTTGTATACTTCCATAAACATTTATTAAAAGTGAATATTATCAAAAATATTTTCCAATAAAACTGTAATGTAAGATAGCGATTTTAATGCAGCACTTAACATGGAAAATTATTCTTTTCTACATATAATATAATTCTATACTTCTATAGTAATATAAAAATGAATAAAATTTTGTTTTAAAGTATCATTAAAACATGTATATGTTTATATTTTTTTTACAGAGGAACAACATTAATGTTTTAATCCTGAGGAGCAACGTAAATTATTCTAAAAAATATTTTATCAAATATTCTTGTTAGTAAATACATAATTCGATTATTCCTTCTTGTATCTAGTAAAGAAAGATAATCATCTATGAAAATGAAATATTTCACAATACTGAATTTTTGTCATTAAAAAACAAATTTTTCCTAAATTCTGATTACTACAGCATCAGAGTTGGAAAAAAAATTGTATCGAATATTAATGTGCCTGATTGTTGTAGTTTAAAATTACAATTTTGTTAAACTACATAAAATATATCAATTTTTACCTAGATTGTTTTATTTCTCATCACCTATTCGTCTTTTTCGTAAAAATCTAACAATGGCAACTTCCTTCCTTACCACTTTCACAATAACTATGACATATCTACTTTTTTGGCGAATTCAGTAAATCTATACGTTCCTTTTCTTCTTCCGTGAGAAATATTTTGGTAATTACTATATCACCTGTACTATACGTTTGGCAAGCCACACTAGTTACGGTATTATAATCTGGTCGTGGACTTTTATTTTTATCTTGACACGAGCATACACACTTTGTCGGAGATACATCTGCACTGCTTGAGGAAAACTGATCAGCTGTAGAACCAGTAACAGCTGAAAGAATAGCTTCTAATTTTTCAATCTTTTCAAATCTATCCATTCGTCCATCAGAAAGAATTTCATCTACCATTTGCATTGATTCTGTGAGGCTTAGAGTATCAGAATTCTGTGATGACACTAGACCACCTATAAAAATAAATATATAAATATATGTAACCATATGGATATCACTAAATAATGCAAATTATTAACTGTAAAATGTACCAGAATGTGAATTTTCAGAAGTATAACTTTCTATACTATGATACTGCAAATCTTCAATCTTATCATCCTCATCATCATCACTACTTTCACCTTTATCTTGACCCATGTTTTCAAGTTTTTCTAATTTTCTTGCAACTTTATAACTACCTTTCAGTTTCTCCTTCTCATCTTCAGTAAGATCAAGATAACGCAAAAGGCGTATTTCACGATTGCTTAAAACAATATTTTTGGTAGTTGCTTCTTCCATTCTTTTTTTCAAATCTGCAACTTCTGTTTCCACTTTCCGTTGTTTCTTTCGCGTTTTTACTTCTGCAGGTTTAATATGTAATTGAATTTGCTCCTCACACAGCTCATTAAAAAGACCTTGTACTTCTGGTTTTATAAGTCTGATAATATCATAAGCAAAGAAAACAATTATAATTAACAAAGGGCACCTAAGATGCAATTATCATCTACATAAAATTAAAGAAATACTGTTTTGGTTATTCATTCGTTAAGTCATTTGTAAATAAATTTGTAAATGTAAAATAATGAACTACTAAATTAAATATGCATAGGATAAATCAATCAATAAACAAAAAATAATTAAATACTACACCTAGACATGGAGACATATATTTGTGGAACCAAACTCAGAACATCACTGCTAGCATAAATGAGCATATCTCGTGTTAATGGACGCCTACACCAGTATCTTTGATTATTACGATAGATATTTTTCAATTGTTCTTTTAATGGATTACTTGGAGCACCATAATGATCACATAGTGTATTCAAATTAACATTCTTAACTTTATATACAGGTTTACCAGTTTCTTGAAATTGCAATACAGCATGAGCTGCCTAGAAATATAAACACAATTTATTCTTTAAGCATCATATACTTTTAGTATTTTATATTCTAAAAAATATTTAAAAAACTTTAATAATTGTGAATCTTAAATACCTGTGTATCAAAAACATTATTCAACATAATTTTAAATTGTCTGTACAAATTGACACTGTCATTTCTACAATCATGAATCACCTAAAACAATCCATACAATTAATAATCAAAATAAAACCATGAAAGCATAAATAAATCTACAAAGTGTAATAAAATTTCAAGTTTTAATTCTACTTTAATATCAAGTTTTAAATATTGTTCCTTACTTTAATAACATCTTTATGTTCTAGAAGCTTTTGAAGGCCTCCAGCTTGTACAAGATTAGGACAAGCAAATAAATCGAACACATATGCTTGTCCAGACATAGTTCCAATTTGTACAAGTGTCAGTTGTCCTTTAACTCCTAAATTTATTCCTTCACAGTCAAACGAAACAACTATTTTACCATTTGGAGGAGGCTTACGAGGATTTATTATATCTTCTATAATTTGAAGACTCTCCCTGGGATTTACTATTATTTTAGTTTGTTGCAATATCTTTAATTTCCAAGCATCTCCCATTTGCATGGTTTGTAAACTTCTATCCTTTTCTGTATTATCTGCTAAAGTCTTCATTACAAGCATATTTATTCTTTGTTTCAAAGTTTGTTGTTGCAAGCTTACTGGAGGAGAGCTATTATTACTTTCAATAGATGGAGAATGAGAGTTTTGTACAGAATTAATCTGACTTGTAACATTGGTACTAATAGATTCTGAATTAACTGTTTGCACGGATGCTTGAGTATTGTTTGGTTGAATAACTTGATTTATATTTGCTTTGTCTGAAGTATTATTTTGATTTCTTGTAGAATTTGGAAATCTCGTTTTTGCTTTTCCTTCTATAGGGGAAGATTTTGGTCTTCCAATTAATGTTACTAAATTACTTTGAACGTGAAATGCATCTGGGAACATTTTAACAAATGTACACAAATCCTGCGGTGTCTTAAATATTGAGGTCCAATTTTCATAAGAAAATTTATCATTAACTATGTTGAACATTTGATCTACAAGGATTGGACCCTTTTGTTCAATACACTCACACAGAAAATCTAATAACTTTGCAGTAATCTCTGGGTCTATAGGTATATCAGGTTCTAACTCCACGAAAGGTTCTGCCTTCATGCCTTCATATTGCTTTAACATTACATTATCTTCCGTAACTACAAAAGCATCAGGATATTTTATAAGAAAGTCTCTAAACTCCTTATAATGTTGACCAGAAATATGTCTAACTTCTGGAGAAGCCTGAGACCGATGTCCCAAAAGACTTTTTATCGGTACTTCTGTACCAACGCCATATTGCATTAATTTATTTGTAAAATATTCTACAGCCTCTCGAGCATAATCGCGTTTCCCTCCTAATTTACACCCATTTTCTTCTTCTACAACTTGTTGAAATGTATTCACTGATACGTAATCACCATTAATAAGAAAAAGCATTGGATATTGAGCTAAAAACTTTTTAAGGCCACTCTGTGATCCACCAGCTATTTGGCGCATTTCTTTTGTAAATCCCTTAGCTCCAAACTGACAGCTTAAATCATGTAATGTTCGTGGACCACCTTTATCCACAAGAAGCTCCAAAAAAAATAAAAGTGTCATATTTCGTACAGTCTCATACTCTGAGCTATCCATCTTTTTATTTTATTTATTGCTTCCAGAAAATATACCTCTTATTGATTATAATATCCACAGAATCATGTCATGATATATCTAAATACAATAATTTAAGTAATTAAATTTAATTAGTTTTAACAAATAACCACAATATAAGTATTATTTTTTATTTAAAATATTAACAACGTTTATTTTATATTAAGTAATTGTAATGTAATTTCTTAATAAATTAAGCATATATATAAAACTAAACTATTATATCTATCTTATTAATATAAAAATATAAATGAAAGCAATATGTATGTATTTACCATTATAACTATCAAATACTAAGGATATGAGCACAAAAATAAATTATTGCCATTTTTTAATATGTACTCTTACAAGTAACTCATTGGCAAGACTTTTATATAAAAAGATGCACTTGTTTTAAGATTAATTAAATGCCAATGACTAAATAATTGCACAGTCACCATCACAGGGAGAGAAAGCTAGATCTAAAAACCCATTAATATACATAGCTAAATATGAAATATTTTATCAGACTAATTTGTATCTTCGGTAATTATCAACACTTATATTATACTTTTTTATACAAACCTTGTATTATGAATAACTAGGCTTCCTATAGGTATAATTTCTTCTTTGCTAATGCAGTGTGTGTTGTATAAAATATGAACATTATAAAATTTTCGTTTCTCTCCATAAATTACTTCAGACTATTAATAATAATTTACTTGGAAAAAATATGGATTATAATATGATACTTATGTTAACCTGTTAAATATAAACATTGATTATACTACATATATATGTTTATTCAATCACTAAGGATCAGTGGCAAAAATTTAATATTGAATAATAAAATATCTCTATATACCAATGAATCTTTAATAGATTAAAAAGAAAAAATTATGCAAAATGTCTATAGAACATAAGTAGAAAAAAGCTGCCCACCTATAACACACATAAATATTTATGAATTCCTACATTTTTTTGCATTGCAAATCGAAGCATTAAAGGTGTATTTCACAATTTGTTAATGTATCACAGTCCATATCACGTACAAGACATATGTCCGTATATTAATTCACTATATTACTATATAGTATTGTATAATTTGACATTGAAGAATATGATAATTACCTATAACAAATAAAACTTCGCTGAACTTCGAAACACATCAGATCAGAGATTTTAGAATCGACGATATCTAAATTCTAAGATATCACAGGTCAAACAACTCTGACATAGATTTAAAATACCACGCCACACTAATGTTCTCGATATGTGTTTCTATATTATTTGTCAAACATTTTCGAACTTGTTCTTCTCTCAAGTAACAATGATAGTTATAGTTTATCAGAAACTTGTTTTTTTTTATCTTGCCTAATATTATATGGTAAAATTTCAGTCATTTGCCAATGTGGTGCACTGTGCAATATATCATCCTATACATACTGATATACACATATCCAATTAATCCTCACCTGGTAAAACAGGCACAAGAGGGAGTATCAAAAGAAGAAAATAATTTCTATAATATCCGAAAATATTCATTTAATACTCATCTAGATTTCAAATAATAAAATTATTTTAAAATAGATTTGCATTTAATTTTATTTGTAATATATACACATCAATTGAAATTATACACACTATACAGAATAAGTCATTCGTTTATCTACTAATTCTTTGTAGAAAAGAACATACTTCAAAGATATGTATATATCAAATACATAAGTGATACAACAAAAATTTATAATAAGCAAATTTTTAAGAAAGATATACGTATAGTAAATATATATGTATAATTATATAATATAACTATATACCAACATGTATATATGTATATTACGAGTAGTAAAATATATGTAACATAATATCAGAATTGTTGATTTGGAAAGAAATTCGAAAAGTAGTAAATCTAGTAAAATTACATCTAATTAAAGCATTAAAAAGATATTCTTTTTGGTTATGAAGAACAGTGAAAAATTCGAAATGAATCAAAGTTTAGAATATTTTCTTGGTTTAAAAAGATACTAAAACGATATACATATGTATATTTTATTCACCAGACTTTGCTATTTATGTTGGCTGCATTTTTATTTCGAATCATTTGTCACATAATTTGTTTGAAATAAGTTTCCAGTGAAGTAAAAGTATTTTAAGCAAAACCTATTGCAAGAAATAGTATAAATTAAAAAATAAATAAAACAGGGGTTTTATAAAACATTTTTGAAAGTTTTAAATTAATTGCAAGATAATATTGATAATTTACTAATTATAACATATATGTGTGAAAATTAATGAATATAACGAATGTGTATAAATTACAATTATTAATTTAAAGTGAAATATGTTTTGCGGTAATGAAGATGAATTTGAACCGAGAATAACACCAAGACCTGCATCTAAACTTGATGTAAGTTTTTCTTCAAGATGTAAATTAATATATATATATAATAAAAAAAATAAAATATATTAATCTTGAGATTTCTCATAATATTAATAAGCTTAAAATAATAGCGAAATATTAATTTTTTTTCCATCTTTGTAAAGATTTTATTAGAAGCAATAAAAATTTAATATTGATTTACATGCAGTAAGAAATACAAGCCAATAAATAAATTGAAGATTTAGTGATTACTGACTATTGGTAGTTAATTTAAATTTAAAAATTAGTAAGAATAATATATTTTAATCAAAAAATTATTTTTTAATTATTCTAATTTCAGTGTTTTGCAGTACCATGTGTGCCTGAAGTTTCTTTAATATTTGACAAACCTGTAAGTTGTAAGAGTACAGAACATGCACATTTTTGTTCACCATCTGAGGAATCTAAAGGTTTAAGAAGTAAAAGTAGTCATTCTTCTCCATTAAATGTTAATGGATCATATGCAGCCTGGAAAGAACAGAACTATTTAGGGAAACCCCTATCTTCTAAAGTTAATGATTGTATAGCTCCTTTAAAAGAACAGCCTAATCAAAATTATATTTTACACTCGTATTTAACAGAAGGTAATATTACAAATACTTTAAATGAATCCAAACGAAAGAACTATGCTTTAAGGGATGATATTTATAATTCTTCACACTGCAAGCAAAAATCAAGTAGAGAAAACAATGATTCTCCTCGTAAATATAATTATGAAGGGTCTGAAAGTAATACATTGCATACTGATAAAGAACAAAATACAAAGATACAATGTAACAATAAAATAAGACATATAGATTCGTTGTCTGCTATATCACAAGTCATTAAGCCTCGTATAAATGCTGATAATTACAAAGTTAAAGAAGATGAATATTCTTCACTATTATATGAAAGACAATTAGCAGCTCATAATTCTAACCAACAGAAAGTATATAATGATTCAGTTCCTGAATCAAATGTACAAAATGTACCTACTAATCCAGGTACATTGCAACGAAATGAACTTCAATTACCACATTATTTAGGACAACAATATCCTTATTTTAACATGAATGCATATCCATTTCCTCAACTCCATCCTTATCCTACTAACAATACAGATAATCAAGAAACAGTAAAGAATTTATTACAAATTATAAATAGTCAAAATGAGCAAATTAAATCTTTACAGATACAAGTGGATAGATTGTTGAAAATACAAGAAGAAAATTTAAAAGAAAGAAAAAAATGCTCTTGTTCCTTTCAATTACAAACACAAAGTGATCAATTCCATACAAACTCTAATAATGTTTTAGGTACTTCTAATTATGTTACTGTGCCTGAAAACACAAAAAGAAGTGTCTATCGGAGAGATTCTTCTCAAGTTAGAAAAAAAGAGAATTGTAACAAAAATGAAAATATAAATCAAAATGAATTGATATTAACAGATGCACAGTCAAAAAAAGCATTTATGCAACAGAAAGTTTCAATTGGTGTAATGACAAGTTTTGAATTCACTGTACAAAATAATCCTTTTACAATGGATATTGAAAATTATGAAAAAAAAGATGGTCAACAAAAGCAAGAAAATTTAAAGATGTGTAACAGTGTTGGTTCTCATGATACTAATGAATCATTAAGAAGATATAAAAACTCCTTTACTCGAATGCCTGGTGCACAATTAGAAAACATAGTTGAAGACTCAGAGAGTTACATGTCATCTAGTCAACAACAAAGTAGTAACTTAAATGCAACTACTTCTACAAAGGATTTAGAGAAACAAGCTTATGTAGATATTCGAAGAGAAACAGATACTCATAGATCTGAATCTCCAAAATTATGTAAAGATGAAACAACAAAATCAAATGAAACTGAAAATAGAATAAAAAAACATTTAGAAAACTGTACAGTGAAAACAAGAAATTACGAAAATATAAAAACACCAATGATTCAAAGAAATCATGTATGTGTGGGTACTGTAGGTACTGAATGTACTGCCCAAAAAAATACAAAATTTATAGCAAATACCTTTACTAATGTAGATCAAGATAAAGAAGCAAATATACAACGAGATAATAGTTCTGTAAAAACAAATAATTTTGTAAATAATTCTCGTTATCACAATGATTATCAACAAGAAGGGCAGCCTTCTGGATTGAAGCAAAATTCAAATTGCATTGAAGACAGTCTAATTTTAAACAGTGATGATTTGAAAATAAATGAAAGGCCACTTAGTCCAGAACCTAGTATCCATATTGAAATGCAGGAGTATTCTAGTGATGATGATAGTGAAAATGTTAAACGAAGTTCAAAAGTGGGCTGGACATTTTACAATGATGTTCTTGGACAAGTAAATCAATTATTACAGAACTCTTGTATTATAGATGATCAACAACAAAAACAAACAAAAGTAAATCAAAATGAACGAGATGAAACTGATAATAGAGCAGTATTAGATACTGTAAAAGTAGCTACATTACAGCAGCTTAAAAAATTCGGAATTAGTTTAAGTGAAAATTCCGAAGCTAAAGAATTGAACAACAGCAACAAGTATGTTTTGTTATCTATTAAAAGTTTGTACATAACGAAAATCTTGATTATCTATATTTTGTTAATCTAAGTAATTACGTAATTTAATCAAGGTAACTTTTATTACAATCTATTTATTATAGTTCTTACTATATAAAATACATTATTCAAATTTTATATTGCAAAACAAATGATTAACATTACTCTAGATAATTAAGTATTATATAATTGAGTTAAATCATATCTGTATTATATATAATGAATAATTCTAATAATTTATTTAAAAGAATGGCATTTGACTTACCATTTTATCCACGTTTGGATTATCAAACAAACATGACACAAGCTACAAGTGCTGTAAATGAAACAAATACAAGTATGCATATGAAGGCATTAGCTTTAAAGTATCTAACTGACGAACAACTTGCTGAATTAGCAGTACAAAGGCAAGGTGCTTCAGTTAATCATCTCATGGTTAGCAATTTACAAGGAACAAATATGTCTTTTGCCACAATGCGTTATTTACAAAGATATCAATTAGTTCCAGGAAAAAATAATATTCAAACAGAAGGTAAAAATATAAATTAAAACAACTTTTAATCAGTGTGTACACAACATACTTTTAATTAAATTAGGTTATTTATTTTACAGATATTAATGCACTACAAAATGAAATGTCTCCAACGGCAGACTTAAAGGTTACAAATCCAAGAAATAGTCCAAAACAACGTCTTCCATTTAGTCAAACACCGCGAACAACCTGTCCCAGTAAGATTTTAGACATTTCAGCTTTAAAACAGCAACCTAAACTCTTATAAACAATTAACAAATTAAAATTATAATTTTAGTAGTCCTTAAAATTTTTAACTTTTTGATTGTTAATCCCTATGCTTTAATCACTACTATTAAAAGTTTATAATTATATCTGTTAATTATATTTCTTGATCAACTAAAAATATATGTTTGTGAATACAACTAAACACTTTACTATTTGTAAGCAATCAAAGGGTTAAAAATATTCGTATTCAAGAGAGGATATCTTTACAGTATACTTTACATTATTTATTTCTTATTTTTATAATAAATATAAGACAATTTTTTAAAATGAAATATTTTAAGAACTATTTGACAATATAAAAGTATTATATACAATATTTATACAAATAATTCGTACGATATAACAATTTGTCGTAAGACTATCTCTCACATGAACAATATAAATAAAAAAAGTAACATTTCTAACTAATAATGTACACAAATTTTTTGCATCTTTAGAAAATTAAATACAAATAGTTTTGTCATTTAAAAATATGACGTTTACGAATGATATTTTATATTAGAAATGTATAATTATTAAAAAAAAATTTGTTAATATCTTTTTTATATATTTTGTTTTAAAAAGAAATAAATACCTAGAACTTTCTATTAAACATGTTGATCATTTTTCCAGACTATATATAAATATTTTCCATTGGTACACACACAGCAATTATAATTCATTCAGTTTTAATGCATAAACACTTGTATCAAAAATTAATTTGAAATGAACTTTTGTAATAAAATAAGCTTTATTCAAACAACTCGATAATGATAAAATTCCATAACTAAATGACTAATATTGATGCCTGCACATAATGTCATAATATACATTAGTAATATTATTGGTAATGTTGATAATATTATATGTGTTTTGTGAAGTATTTCCATACCTGAAATAAATGCAAAGAATTTATTAACTTTTATTTTCCAAATTATAATAGCCAGGCTTTTTTTAATTTTTTAGTTTTACGAAACGTAATTATTTAATTGATGTTCAAATGATATAATACTAAATTTGTGTACTTACTTGTGTAACCCAAGAATGTTATGTAAATATAGTAACTAATAGCTATTAACCAGATTGTGTTTCCAACAAATCGTGATGAAAATGTATCATAGTTTATAAGACCTATAATAATAAATACAAGAAGAAAGATATTAATAAAAGAACAAATTGCAAAATATTAATAGGAGACAAGTAAATTTACCATTGTACAAAAACAACTGTACGATATGGAGTATGATTAAAGGTGGAAAAAATGCATTTAAGTGTATGTCAAATGCATAACCCCATTCTACATCCTGGGTTTTGTCAATTCTTAGATAACGATTTGTTATAATCCTGCAATTAGTAGAAATTATTTGCTTTATAATATTTTATTCATCATACACACACACACACACACACGCACGCGCGCGCGCGCGCGTATTTTTATATATATATATAAAATGTATACCATATAGTGCAATTTTAATAGCGTTAACATATAATTTACCAAAATACTGTTGCTACTATTAAGCCAGCTGCAAGGTAATCAATAAATATCATATAAAATAGTAGCTTTATAAATTGAAGAAATCCTAATCCCAAAACAATGGTAAAACCAATGGAAGATATACATAGACAACACATTAATAGTACCAAAAATGCAGGATCATCCCTTGCAAATTGTGACTTTGTCTCTAGAAAAAATTTAATTTTTCATAGTGATAATACATTGTGATATCATTTTATATATAAAATAACTTACGTTTTCTACTTTGAAAATTTCTATATACTTTTTGTGGCGATATAAATAAAAAGATCATTTGCCATAATGCAAATTCAAAGTCCATTTGTTCAAATTTTAATAATTTCCTCAGATACTTGTAACATTTTGTTGCAGCACCCATACAATCTTGCCTAAAATACATTTGTAAAAATATTCAAGTTTATTAAACTAATAATAAATTTAAATATTTTGATTGATCTTATACCTGTAAGTTACTGGCATAGGTAAATTTGAACCTGTTTCAACTGGACCTGGTGAATTACATCTGCTTACTGGTGGTGATGTGGAATATTTCATTTTGGAATCTATTCAACACAAACCGTTCATTCTGTAAATCTTAAATAAATCATTAGAAATATATTATAATATATAGTATATATAAGCATTATAATTTCTTTTGGATATTTTATTACACAACTATCATTGTACTTAAAGTATAACAATAATAGTATAGTCTTTTATCAGGACCATCACTAACATTTATTTACTATTTTTTTATTATAAAAAATATCTAATATTGTCAGTTATATAGATATATCTTTATTATTATTATAGGTTATGTTTATGTGTTATAAATGACAAAAAATACAGTATATAATAGTCTTTTTCGACTATTCAATAATTACACAATGCTACGTAATTATTTACATTAATAATATTCAGGTAAATATATATGTAGAATATAACTTTATATTTTCAAAGTCAAGATTACTTGAAACACGACAGTTATTGGTCAGATTCCATTCAATCTGATTCAATTTTACATTCATTTTATTCCATCACCGTTAAATATCTACAAATATTTCAATATCAATTATGATACATGAAATAGCTTAAAATTTCTATTAAAAATTAAGTTTTTAGAAATAACAAATATAAGTAAATGACAAAATTATTGGTATTTATTAAAATATATTTATTATTTTTACAATTCAATTTCAAGATAAGGAGCAACTTCCATTTAATTTGGAAATGTTAACACTTTTTAAATATTTGCATTATCCAACATTTTACTTATTTGATTCATAAAAGTTTTAAAAGCTACCATAATATTAAAATCGAATTATTGCTTTACTTAAAATTGTTAATTACTTTATTCTTTATCGCTTATATGAAGTGCACATAAATTCAAATGATAAATACGTAAAATATAAAAATTGTTGAAAAATAGTAGAAGCATTAAAAGGTAATATCAAATTTTAGTTGTTAGAAAATAAATATGATTTACATACGTTGGGATTAGTAAATCCTAATATATTATATATATATATATATATATATATATAAATGCTTACTTTCCAAAGTTTTTTATATGTCTTTATTTATTCATTTATTGTTTATTTATATTATGTACAAAGTAATTTCTAAACATATAATGGACGCAACAAAGAAACCTATTATATACAAATATATATGCGGTTACAGATATAGTGAAAACTTCACACGTCAAACATAAAATTATATATGTATGTAATTGAATTTTGTTTTATACATTGCGCCACGAGATAATATTTAAAGCTAATATAGGTTGTATCCTAACTTCCTGTCTTCTTTTCCATATTTTTCTTTATAAGATACAATTATATGCGCGTATGGATACCATTTTTGTCGTATATTCTTACATATCTTCTATACATTTTTGTATGTATATATTTATATTATATATATATTTATATATTTATTTACTTATTTATATAGCAAACCATCGCATCAATACCGAAATTTATAAAAATATACATGTACTTTTAAAAATTATGCACTTTAAATTAAGCACACTAATGCTAAATTATATATGTTTGTAGGTATGTATGTATACGTAAATACTCGATTTAAATTTGGCTTATTTTATATTTACGTATAATAAGCCAACATTCAATTAAGTTTCATACTTCTTTTATATCATCCTCTGTTTCGATCGGCAGGGAATATAAGAGCTGTTTCGACAGATTATTTTGTATAGTGCGAACTCCTTTCACGTGGAAATTGGAAGATATTGATAAATATAAAAGGATCAATTGGGACTTTTACATACATATGAATATATGTAAAAAGGCACTGAACGTACAACGAGTTCGTCCGCAATATAACTGATGATATTAGGACGTATTATAGGTATTACAGGAGCAACGGTGTAATTAACAAGAACATTTCCATTATTTTGCGATTTGACAATGACAAGAAAATATCGATATTTTAATTATAACTTAATAAATTTATAATTGGCCGATACAAATCAACGAGCCAAATGAAAGTATCATCGCATTATTTTTTAATGTTGTTCCTAAATAATTGAAAAATAATTATTAAATTAACTCTTAAATTTTTCAATTAAAGTTTATTTATCTAATCAAACGGTTAGCTACTAAAAAAAATGTTTAGATTGTATCACTCATATCTTTATAAGAAATGTTATAAACAATTTGGACCCAAATGTACAAATTAATTCTGTTACTATAAAATATATCGCAAATATATAAAATTTTTGCGTATAATTCGAGTAATACTTAACACGATCTTTGTTGCAATGTAAATTTTCCACTTGAAAGATAAGTTTTGTTGTATGCATAGAATATGTAAATCCCAACGCTTTATTAAAAGTATTGCATGTGTAATTGTGTATATTTGTTATCTGAAATTGCACGAAGCACATCAGAAAATCCTGACCAACAATCAATAAGTATTAAGGTGTATAAGAAACGATTTCTCTTTCGATTTCATATTACCATATTCTAACGTTTGCTCAATGATCATTTTGATCAAATTTTATTTAATGTCACTTGTAATATGATATATTGTAATTAATTAATCTTTCTCATTTGAGCACGACAAATTACATTTATTGCAATATTTTCTGTTTAAATTTAAACAAATTTGATTTCTTATTGTAGAATGGCTCTGTATACGAGTTTACATATAAAGGCACATATAATGTGCGATATTAATTATAAAAATTTCGCATGTAGACTTCCTCGTTATACAAGTCGTGCCACATATGCAAGAAAATTAAATATTTATAATATACCAATAAAAATACATTAGCACAAAATAATTGCATATACTTTCTAAGAAATTTGTTAATTTAATTACTTTAGATATTGTAGTCCAGTGCCTAGTATGATAAATAAATCTTATTTACAAATTGTAATTTCCTCATCATACATAATATGTTATCTGTGAAGTACTGACAAACGTAGATCTTGTTCAGGAATGTTTACCAAATTAATTTATAAGTAGTATGTAACAAAGTATTTGTTCGTATTTTAATATGGTTTTAATATGTATATTATGATGTATTCTTACGCATCGCTAATATTCCAAACACTAAATGTTTAATTCATTATGTTATTTCACTTGTATTTAATCGTAACATCCTTTAGTCATTTGTAAAAATGGTCATTATAGTAGTTACAAATATTTTAAGAAAATTTTCGTATTATCGTATTATTGTTCTTCTATACTTTCTTCGAAATCATTAAGAAAGTCATTGAAGTCGCAAATGTACGATAAAAAATGCAGCATTATTTAAAAGCTTCAACTTGAAACGTTTTAATGTAACATATTCAGCACAATGTATATGATGTAAATTACTTTCTGTTTCTTAGATCATTGTTTCAAGAACAAAATAATTGTATCTTCCTTCAAGAACGTGTCTGAGTTTAATATCTGTAAATAATTATTTTTAATATAGACAGTGATTAATAACTTTGGTTATTTAATGTTATCTCTATATTTTGAGAAGTATGAGGAAACTTTATTTATAAAAATTATATGATATTAAGAGAGTCATAACATACCAATATTAATTTTTTTTGAAGTTGAAGACTTTTAGAGATTTCGAAGTTACTTCTATCTTTTTTCAACAGTATACACTATACTTTTTTATACTTAGAAAAATAGCGAATTCAAGCGATTTTAAGGATCTTTAATACAAATTCATTCGAGAATAAATAAAGAGATAAAAGGAATTTTATATCACCTTTTTATATTGGAAATGATGTTCCTTTGCATCGACGTAATATTAAAGTAGCCGAATTATTGAAGCCCTTATACTTGTTGAAATTTTTAAATTGATTATAACACATATAACAGTGATTAATATTTATTTCGTATCTTCTAACGTTATTGGATTTTTAGGATACAGAGATGGTTCATGATTCAATGTGATTCCATGAATTGTTCTCGATGTGAAAGATTCATGAATATTAATGGAAGGAAGTCTCAAACAGATTTAACAATGTCAGTTGTTATTTACATTTCTTATTATTCTGTACTATTTACATTTCTTACTACTCCTATGGTTTTTTGTAGGTTGAAAATACCCACATATAACGATCAACCCAGACAGCTCAAGTATGAAGAGAAGACTCATTGCATGAAATGTATGAGTTTTGCAATTTCATAATTCCAATGTTGATGCAAACAAACACTACTTCCAATATTTCCCATAATATAAGACTCGTTTTACTCTTTTATTTAATGTCAAATATCCGTTATTTTATTAGAAATAAAAAAGTATAGTATGCCCTTTAAAAGAATATAGAGGTGGATTTTGAAATCCTTAAAGTTCCTTCATTTTATTAATTATTAGTGATATATCATGAACCCGCTCGTACAAGTCTTGTAAATAAAGTCTATTTATATTTCACAGGATAATAAAGACATTTAAGGTAGTCAAAGTTTATCCATTATTCGCATTTTGATCAATATGAAAACTTAAATTCTAGGGAAAGTACAATTCACTTATTCTAATTAAACAGTCACGTTGAAATTTTGCAATCCCTCTGTTTTAAAGAATCTTGTAAAAACAACATAAAACAATTAAATGCAAAATGAATAAATACTACAAAATATATATATAATTTTTACATATCAGGAATTATATTCTTAGACAAAATAAATGTTGTTATATTCTATATTCTGCTACAAACATATCTTAAATAATGAAAACGGAAACCTAATATAATTGACGTTAATTGCTATCAATATATATAATATAAGAAATATTAATACAAGATAATAAAGGAAGACAATAAAGTTTTATGTGATTACGCAATGTGATTGTACATCATTAACTATCATCGATGTCATATTTCGTAAAAATAATAACTTTCAAATCCTGCTTTCCAGCAAATATTAACAATGACTCGAACTTATTTCTTGCAATTTTCTCACATTCAGTTATGCATCCAGCAAAATATGTATGATATTTTGTAATTTTCAAATCATGTAACTACTATTCACTTAATTTTGAAGTATGTTCATAGTAAGATAATGATTGATATATCTCAATTATGTAATCAATAAGTAATGTTAAATATATATAATGATATAATATAATTTGATTCCTTATAATGTACAAAGCGTTTAATTTCAGCTTTGTGTACTGTGACAAATAATTGTTGTCTTTTGTAAAATAATATTTAAGAGATCACGTAATTTTAATCAAATCTGCATCTTGAGTAAAGATACTGTCAGTCTCTTGTTTCAAAGATAGTGGCAGTTTCCTTATGCCCTGAATAAAATTACATGCAGAAGTAGTTGCCACCATATTTACTGGAATACCTCAGTTTTCTCTATTCTTATTCATAACTCTAGGCCATACTTCATCTAAACTGTATCTATACAATGTTTAACAAATAAAATACATGTAACGTAATGTGAGATTTTAAAGTAAAAGTAAAACCAATAACAGTAATTAATGTTTAATTTTGAAATTTGTCACTTTACATAGTAATAAACAAACGTCATAGATCATATTATAATACACAAGTTTTCATAGTTAAAAAATCAGACTTTCTAGGCCTGTAGCCTATGAAACGGAGTACATTATACATTGTATTTCTGTTGGACTTCAATCTAATCACAGTTTATTCTGATGGATGAGTTAACGTAAGTTTATCAGCCACGATTTTGTGACGAGCTTATTAAAAAAAGAACCGAGTTCTAATATACTTTTTTTTCCATACATTCCAATCACAATTTTATCCCAATATGCCACCCTTACCCTGGACCATTCAAACGATATTAACTTGAAATCATTATATATCTTATTTCTTAATTACAGTGCCAGCATAAAAACTTTTTCTATACCAGTCCTTCTTATGTGAAGCTTAAAATGTCCCACCTTGTGCATTTGACTTTACAAAATAATTGTTTTACGTAACTCTATGATTTGTTATTGTTGACAGAATAAGCGATCATTACGATCCAAGGTATTGGTGCGTCTATTTCTTACGTTATATTATACAGGTATATAATATATACCAACAGTTTAGCATTTCTTACATTAAATTCCATACATTTAGTAAAGACAATGTATAGAGAGGAATCAACTTTCAAATTTTTTTACATATAATCCGTAGCGATAATTAAAACGAATATTCAAAGCATACACATAATTAGCTATACATAATTTATGGGGTAACGCATAAAGTAAGACAAATCACTTTAACATTGTTTATGTTTTCTAAAACTCCATTATCAAGAAATGTTAATGCTTATCCAATTTTATATATATATATATATATATATATATATATATATATATATATGTACATATATAAACATATATATACATATACGTATATATACATATATTTATTTATTTATATATAAGTGTGTATATCTTTTGTATTTATATTAATCTTTTTATCAGTAAATTCACGCTAATATACATTATATATAAACTAAGCAAATTAATTGACGAATTACTATACCATTTAACTATTAATTATTCCTCTTTTATTTTTATTCGATAGTAAGATATTAAAATACATATAACATTAAACAATATCAATCTTATTTGGAATAAAAATACTGTGCACGCGATGTACCGTTGATGAAACGATTTATCTTTTATATAACTGCAGAAAATAAACTTTATTATTAACTGATGTAACTAAAAATTGATATTGATGTCCTGCTGCATGTATATTGAAATATTACATGGTATAAGTTAAAAGAAAACTAATAAAAATGTTTTGCAATCAAAATCAGTTTCATTTTTCTTTTAAATAGCCAAATTTAGTGTATATTTCCCTTACTTATATCATGCTCTGTCAAAACAAAAATAAAAATGAAAACAGAAAAAAGTAAACGAAAAAAGAAACAATATGACATATTTACATCAAATAAAAGTAAAAATAACTTCGTGAATATTAATCTGCGAATTAGTGAATTTACTAATGAAAAGATATTTATGTGTGTATATTAAATATACTGTACTTGTTTCTTGATGTAATCAACTGAATTATATTAAATGTTGAAGGTATCATTGAGATACAATTAATATAAGTTGTGCTACAAGACTGAGACTAAAGCAAAGTGTTTACAGCACCACGATTTAAACTGAAACAATTAATATCTTGATGCATTTACAGTTGACAATAAATTTTTCTGTATATCCAACATTGCGACTAATCACTTCAGATATAAAAAAATTAAAAGGCAGTATTATAAATGTAAAGTATAATTATACATGTTGGTAATTGTTTTATAGTTCAGGAGATTGGTTTTCCTTTAATATTCATTATTTCAATTTCTGTACGCATATCAGTAACAAATATATCATATGCGTTATTCACTATAATGTATAGGTACATGTAATTATATAACATCTAAAGCCAAGCTCCTGTAATATACACAACATTTTGAGGCACTTAAACGTGTGCTCAAAGACCATGTTTCTGACAACTCTTATATTACTTGCCAAAGCATAATTCTAAATTGTATGTTATCTCATGTAACGGTAATATTAAAAAGAAAAGTCAGTGCCGTAAATAGGTGCCTAAACATGTCATAACAACTTTTTTCTCATTTGAGATGAATACAAAACTAAAATCTATTTAATATTATTTCCAGAATATTAATAACAGTAGATAACTTATTATTATTTCTGATTTACTCGGAATAAAAATTTTAAAGCTTCTAGTAGAGACTAGAATGTACCTGAGGCAACGTGGAATGTTATATTTTCTAAAGTCAAAGAGGAAGAAAGAGAGAAATATACTAATGTTCTAATTTAATTTTCTTGTGTTATATTATTTTCTTTGCTTGTATGTGTATTATGTCTTAAAAACTATTAATAATTTTATCAATAAATATACCGAATTTATATTTCTGTCTTATAATATAAAGGTTACAGTATCGTAAGGCAAGACAATTTTTTAGTATTTTATAATATTCTGGATAAATATGAAAGATTAAGTTTTTTTATTAATAATAATCTGTTTTTAAAAATATTAATTATTAAGCACGTATAAAACATAATAATGAAAATATAACAAACCAGTGTCAATTTTAGTTCGTATACAAAACCATATAATTCTAGTTTAAACGGATTTCGTTACTTAAGAGATAATTATAAAGTGTTTTAATATTTTTTTAATAATAATTACAATAGAATAAAGCTTTACTAGTGTGATCTTGCGATAGATTTAATAGCTTTAATAAATTTTATTGGTTTTTATGTTTTTCTCATTAGAATGCTTTAATACATATCACTGTAGGCAATGATAGTGAGACCACAGATACTTTATATCTCACCAATAAAGCATTTCCTTGTTTCGTTTTCATTTTGAATTTTCAAACACTTTCCAAATACTTCCCAAAATTTTCAAAAACTCAGATGATACGGTAAATATTTCATTTGTACATTAATTATTTATATTTTAACGTCATCTATTACAATTGTCATTAATATTCTGGAAAAATGCAGATCTTATTTATAAATAATGTAAATGAAATATAGAAAATTACAAGAAAACAGAAATTAATTTTTTCAAATTAAGCATCCTTATGATTTATCTGCTTTGAAAGTTACATTCTTTTTTTCGTTTTTTTAATCAGAATTCTGTATTTACTGAATAAGTTTCGTTGCACTCTGAACATTCATTAAGCTGTACGCACATAGCAAGGTTTGGCACAAAGATAAACATTTCCCAGTTACGGCCCTGTGCTATGAAAGGGGAGAGGAGAAAGGAATTAAAAGATTAATACCTTAGTTTAACATTTTTACAAGCTAACAAATATGTACCTCCAAAATCACAGAACCAAAGCATTAACAATACTCTTCTACACAATGTATTATCCTGCCAGCAAACGTATTTTTTTTTTAAATATGCAGCGAATTAGAGTTTCTTCGAACAATTTTTGTATGATAGTTAATTGATACCACATTCATTGTAGGCGAAGTCACTGTACAATGTAAAAAGTTTTCTTCATACCCACTATATCCAGTATAGGATAAAAGCAGTGGTACATAATCCATATAATCCAGATGAAGAATAACAGCTAAATATTGAAATTCACTGCGGTAGTATCTGCAAAGGTACTTCCTTTACTACATCTTTAACTATACATGTTATTTAAAATCTTAATTAAATTTGTGGGTATATGTATGTAAACAAACATTATAGATAACTAATAATATAAAAAAAATAAGTTTACTCACATATTGATTTACATATTTCCATCCCTTTCATCTGTCTTATGTTTTGTACAAGGTAATTCGCGACAGTGTTGTGCTACTTGAGCATAACTCGGTCTTGTAAGATCCTATAATAAAACGTATTAATGTAGCAAATACAATTAATAAGATGTTTAAAAGTTATTTATTAAAAAACATTCTTATTTATAAAATTTATATTTAATAACATTAATGATGTGGCTTTAAAAGTTAATTTTTATTAAATCTTATAACTTGTTTGTAACCATATAACAAAAACATTTTGTAAGTTATATTAATATCAAAATTATCACAAAATTTATAATAAATAAGATAATACTAGTACTTTCCACAAAATCTATTTCGTTCATTAAAACGTTCATTAGTTATAGCCAGATTTTTTATGATATGATATGTATATATCAACATTGCATTACATAATTAAATATTTCAATAATAATATTTTTCTACATAACTTTAATAAGACATTTTTATAATTTTTAGGCTTTCATTATTATTCTTTCAAATATAATACTATATGAGTATATTAACATAAAGTTAATATTGTAAAAGGAGGAGTACAAATTATATATAAAAAAAGGATATACTTACTACAGGGAAAGTAGAAGTTCCTCCCACTTGTGACTGGGAATTTTGTGAGGCAGTAGGGATATTACATTCACACCTAGATACTTGTTCAGAATCTTCCACTGTGTGTGCATTTGAAACAGCCTCGTCCACTCCATTCACCATGTTTGAATCGTCAGTCTTTACAGATCTGTCAGCGGTGCATTTCAATAATAAAGGACTAAACCTGAACGTGCATATATATAAGTATAATAGATACATATTCAATACATATTAAATAATTACAACTGTGCACCTTAAAATACCATGCACGAATATAAGACAGCCATTATTATATACATTTCATTCAAAAAAAAGAAAAATAAAACAAAGGGGGGAAATAAAGAAAAATATTATTACTACATAGTTAAGGGAATGGGTCTTGCAAGATTGCAACACTTATTTAACAAACCAGTATACACATCATTTATTTACTTTCACTGACAATGAATCTATAGTCATCCATTAATAATGAACCATGCGTTTTATTATATTCTTATGTGCCGAATATTACAGCTTAACTTTATATTAAAAATTAAGAATTTAATTGAAATGTCTTTAAGAATAACTTGAAAATGAACAATTAATAATTGTAATATAATATAATATAATATACTAATACAGTATAACATAACATAATATTATAATAATGGATAATAATAATAATAATAATAATAATAATAATAGTAGTAGTAGTAGTAGTAGTAGTAGCAGTAGTAGTAGTAGTAGTGGTGGTGGTAGTAGTAGTAGTAGTAATAGTAGTAGTAGTAGTAGTAGTAGTAGTAGTAGGAGTAGTATTAGTAGTAATAATAATAATAATAATAGTAGTAGTAGTAGTAGTAGTAGTAGTAGTAGTAGTAGTAGTAGTAGTAGTAGTAGTAGTAGTAGAAGTAGTAGTAGTAGTAGTAGTAGTAGTAGTAGTAGTAGTAGTAGTAGGAGGAGTAGTATTAGTAGTATTAGTTGTAGGAGTAGTAGTAGGAGTAGTGGTAGTAATAGTAGTGGTAGTAGTAGTAATAGTTGTTATAATAGTAATAGTAGTAGTAATGGGAGTAATGGTAGTAATAGTAGTTGTAGGAGTAGTAGTAGTAATGGTAGCAGCAGTAGTAGTACTAATAGTAATAGAGTAGCAGTAGCAGTAGAAATAGTAGTAGTAGCAGTAGTAGTAGTAATGAATAATAATAATAGTAATAATAATGAATGATAATAACAATGTTCATCATAATAATGGTAATGATACTGGTAATTTCATAACAGTGATCATAAACACCATGAGAGAGAAGAGAGACAATTTTGATAATAATAATAATAAATAAAGAAGTGGTACCAATATTAATAACAATAGCAGTAATGATAATAGCAATAACAATGACAATGATAATAATAATAACAGTGATAATAGTTATAGAGAAGATAGTACTACAGAAAATACATATTACATGACTAATAGCAATATCAACAGTAATCATTGATAACAATGATAATTGTTATGATATCAGAAAAATAATCATAATAATGAATTATGATTATAAAACAGGAAGAGAAAAAGATATAGAGAAAATGATAATAGTGATGGATACCAAAGAAATGATTTACTAAAAATAATATTGATATTAATAATTATAACTTTAATAGTCACAGAGCAAAAAATAATAATAGTATTAGAAGTTACATTAGCAGTATTAATAGTAGCAGTAATAATAATATTAGTAATAAGAACAAAGATGTTTATAGTGACAATGGTGCTATCAATAATGGTACAAATAATAATAATAGTGAAAATGATGATATCAATGAAGATGATGAAAGTGGTAAAATAATAATAGTAATAATAATAATAATAATAAAATAATGATAATAATAATAATAAAATAATAACAAACTCATGTATTAAAGAACCCTGAATAATATAATAATTCATATGTATTGTTCATTTGCCGCAGTAATACAGGCAAGAAATATAAATTGTGCTACCACAGATTACTGCATACATTCTTGCATACATACACATTGCAACATTGTGTCATATTTAATCACCATAGAAGACTGGTAAAACTTCTGACTACCTAGTATCAAATGAATACCTCGATTTTGAGCATTTTATGCTTTAAAATTAAAGTTTGCTTTTTCATCGAGTGGAGCACCAGCTCTTATTTGAAAAAGAACCATACTAGCGAGGCATTCCAAGCAATATTAAACAACTTATCACTCGATGGAGAAAAAGATGTGGCAATGAATAGAAATAAATGGCAAATTGGTATAACTGAGCACATCTACAAAATTAACCACCATAGAGAGTAAAATAATGGTAAATTCAGGAAAAATACACCTACTCCTTACTGCTCTATGTATGAGTATAACATAATTAAGAAAGGGAAAGTTTAAAAATTATAGTACAATAAACAAACTTTTTACATAATTTCAAAATTGTTATGTGTGGACATATGCTAATAACATTAAAGGTAAATTTACTTTTGAGGAAATTAAAAAACAATTAGCTGCAATTGTTTTTGTAATTGTGTTAAGAAATTTCATAAGACATCACTAAAAATAAAATACAATAATTGCAAAATATTTTGGTATCTTTTATTAATTATTGACAAATTAAAATATAATACATGGACTACTTATTATTAACATAATGTAAAGTCAGTTTCCAAAAATAAAATATATATTTTAGTATTTATTATTCTTACTTATTTTGTCAGAGTAATTAATTTACTACTTTTATCCATTCTATTTATGAATTAGTAAATAAGCAGAAACTTCAACATTATTACAGTATCATATTAACAGAATATAACTTATACTGAAAGTAACAAACTACCAAGAACAAAGCTACTTTCCCTTTCCTTCTTATATAGGTGATATGAAAATATAGGTGGACTATATAACTTTCACTAATACACATCCACCATACAGAGCATAGCACGCATATAATGCAGCCAACACTATCAAACACAGCTTAGCAATCTTTTCAGGCTCTATGTGACTGCCTGTATATGAGTCATTCTGATGTATATGTGTGTATGTGCGCGCATGTTTATATGTATGTATATATCTGTGTGTATATCTATACATATATACATAATATATGCAATGTATCATTAAAAGCAATTGAAGAACTTTAACAATAATTTATAATAAGCAATACTTTAGAAATGTAATTAAACAACTACCTGCTTTTACAATAAACGAAGAATATATCTTCTATTACACACATGCACATACACAGATTATGTATGCACATATACAAGCATATATATGTATTATGTATTTTATACATGTGTCATACATATACAAATACATAAATGTATGTATGTATGCATGTTAAATGTACTTGTGTACGTAATTACGTATGTGTGTGTCTGTATATGTACGTTGTACATATGTGTGTATAAGAAGAAAGCACACTCACTTATCAGGAGATGACGGGGGAGTGAGAGTGATGGTGCTGAGAGCGATGTCTGTGGAGTCATTGTTGCTAGCAGAAGCATTAGAGCTGACATTTGTAGATGCAGCGGAAGTAGTTGTTGATGTACTGCTAGAACCAGTTGGAGCTTCTAGCAAACCAGCATGACCACCAGCACTTGACCCTGGACTTGCAGACCTACTGCTGTTACTTGTTGGTTGTTGATGGTATTGTTGTGAAGTTCCTGTAGGTTCTTTTTCTTTGACGCTTTTCAATTTTGCAGTACCTTTAACTACATCTGAAAGCCTATTCTGCGATTGCGTACAATCTGTACCAACAGTTTCTACTGAAGCATTATGGGATTTTGCAAGATCAGCATCTAGACCAGGAAGAGGAGGGAAAGCAGAAGCTTCCAAATCGAATTGTACCCCTCGGTTGCATTGTGTGTTATTATTACTGGCCGGGGTAGATTCTCTGATTGACGGTAAAGGGCTACTATTAGCCTTTGATAATGACTCTTGGTCTTTGGTCCTACGATGCATACGGTGACGCGGAAATTGTACTCCAGAATCCAGAGTTTGCGCGTCATTTTCTTGGGATCCTTTCGAATGACTGCTATTATAATGGGCCTCTCCAGTTGCTACGGTTGTATGTGAGGAATGGAATTTTGTGCCGGTCTGGTAGGAAGAAGAAGTTGGCTTCACCGTAGGCAAGCTCGAAGTAAAAGTTGGAACTGTTGCTCCTAAAGATATTGGTGCCCCACTTATAGGCGGATGTGAAGTACGTCCCATTGGCACCATATTACCACCACCATCCATTAAGCCTGGCCTTTCAGATCCATTTCTTTGCTTATTTCTGCATCACACACATATATATATATATGTATATATATAAAGTAATTTTTTGTAAATATTACTTGTAAAGAAATCATTTTTTTAAAACACTATCACATTTACGTTGTTAAAAATAATTATTAATGTCAATACCTGTGACGAGGGTTGTATCTGTTATGTGGTTTAAACGTGTTATGTGGTGTAATACCATTCATAAAAACACCTGACATATCAAAGTAAGCGGGACTCGCAGGTCCCCAAGGCATCATTCCAGGAGGATAAAATGGTTGATGCTACAAAGAGTATACAAAATTATTCAAATCTAAATACCTAATGCAGTACGAAACATTTAAACATAAGAACACTTTAATATTTAATAATACTTAAGTACTATTAAGCAATATTTAATTGAAGACTAAAAAAAGAGAAATATATATATTAATATATGTAAATATTAAAATACAAATGACAATACATTCAAAATATTAAGTAAATTATTTTTTAAATATATGTAATTGTATAACTTGGAACTTTTTATATAACATTGTCTACTTACATATACATGAACCTGATTGGCATATGGCGGCATTGTAGTTTGTGGCATAGTAGTACCATTTGTATAAAGGAAGCGTTGCTGTCCAGCTGTATAGCTATTTGGATCATAAACAGGCGGTGGTGGTGGTGTTGTTCTATAACCATTTTTAATACCACCCACACTAGCAACTGCCGGGATTGGTAGCCTATTCATTGGTTTAGCTTTGATTCTAGCCATTATTGGCTTTCCCTACATTATATATAATAATATTAACATTAAATATTATAAAACAAAAGAACTTTGAATAGAACTTACATATATTTCTAATGTATTTTGTTTATAAGCAATTAATACAAGCAAATAATCATTATAATTATTAATTGTTCCAAACTAAAATAACATCTTGAAAATATTTTTCTTTAATTCGGTTTATATTATTGATTATATATTATATAATATATACTGCAATTTATTGAAACATAAAATGAAGGTATATAGACACAAGTAGTAGATAACTACAATTTTGTATGATTATGTAATATGTTTTAATGCCTTTTATAATTTTTATTAAATTAAAAATAAATTATTTCTTTACTGAATAGTACCTGAAACTCCCGAACTTCCTCACGTAAAAACCTGTAGGCCTTTTGAGCATCTTCATCAGATTCAAAAGTTACGTACCAAGAACTATTATGGGCGAACTCACATGATATAAACCTTGGACATCCTTCCCCAGAGAATAAATTCTGTAATCAAAAACATTATTTCATTGATGATCTGTGATTAGAAAGGAACACCTGTTAATCAAATGTTATATCAATGTCTGCTTTCCATACATAACAAAAAAAATAATATGTATATCTGTTTCACCTTTACATCTTCTAATGGTGTATTATCTGGTATTTCACGAAGAATTACAATACATCGTTTGTGGTTAGGTCTTACTTTCTGCCCCTCTTCATCAACTTGTACATTTGGAGATTCTCTGAGAACTTCTGTTATAAGTTTTATATCTTTTGTCAATTTCTTTACTTGGTTGAAATTTGCTACTGTCCATATTGGTACATATTGATCATTATCCATTTGTGATAATAAATATGTATCATTAGCTAAGTTTTCTCTAGAAAGACAATAAAATACAATAGAATATATATTTACTGAATACAAATGATATATAAATATTGTTGAATGTTCTATAATAATTGATGTTCATTGTATATGTTATTAACTGTTGTATGATAAAACAAAATATAATATATCTTGTACTATTGTTGTATAATAAATAAATAAAAAAATAAGAAAAATAATAACTATATCAAACATTACTCATTAGTGTCCTCTAATGCTATTCTTTATTTCTTTTGTTCTTTTATTCTCTACTAATTCTTTATTCTTATATTCTTTTATTTTAAAATTTGAATTGTGATCAAATTTTAAAATACTTTACACAGATAAAAAATAAATATACATAATAAAAAGGGAGATATAATATAAAGAATACGTGATAATTCTATATTGTTTATAAAAGTTTGCAAAAAACTAAAATCATATTATAATCATAATATGTCATTAAATTAGTAGTAATCAATAGAATTCTATACAATGTTATAATAAGTTTCACGAGATTAAGAGCTTACCTGGAGAAATAATATTCAAGTTGTGAAGAGAGCATTTGTTTAAGTTGTTCCAACGGTATACCAGGGGCAGATATGTCACCCATTGGAGCAGGTTGATTTGGCACATCACCTAAGGGAGCAACGTCTACTGGACCGTAACCTGCTGCACCCCCTATACCAATAGCGTGTTGCAATGTAGGTTCCAAATTACCAACAGCTGCCTCCAATATTAATTCATTTCCACTTGGAACTCCATTCATGATGTTATATTCCAGATTGGATGCAGTACTTCCAATTGCACCCCCAACAGAACCCAAAGGTTCAGGGGTGGCTGGATAGACCGCCCCTGGTGGGAGCTTCCCGATGTCCCCATTCATGTACACGTACCCTATGAAAAATACAAAATGTAATTAGTAACAAAAATATATAACATATTGTTATATATTATAAGAACAACTAACGCCCAGTACATGATATACTTACATATTATAACATGGAATATAAAATTTAATTAATTAGTGATTTTAACTTTATTTATAAAGACCATTACTTTTAATTATATCTTAATTTTAAGAAACCAAAAATAGATTTGTATCAATCAACAACCATAATGAAAAATATATATCATTAATACAATTAATACATTAATAATGAAATTGTATCAGATCATTTTAGATAAATAACTGTAATATGAATACAATAATACCAGAAAAATATATCTTCTACTATTTTTATACCCCAATTAATACTAGATTCATATTTCATAAACAAGCAAACAAATCAATAACCTTGAAAAGTGACCTTTTGATCTTTTACACTTGAAAAATTAGCTGATATAGTATTTATTTACATTATTAAGCATGTGCATATCAAGTCATTTTGCAATCATATTAAATAATTACAGCAATTTCTTAAAAAAACAATTTTAAATGAGATTTTCAATAATTTTCCTAAACTACACAATTGCAAAATGTAATATTAAAATTTTAACTATTAAAATATTTTGTTATAGAGAGAAATACTTTCCATAAATGTAATTAAAACTATGTAATATGCATAATACACTAGTCTGATGTAATACATTTATAGTACCTATATGTATATATATTTGTACACATACATACATGAATCCATATATACACAGACATGGGTGTATATGTGCATGTCCCCACGTATGATGCGCGCGCGCGTGCTTATGTTCAATAGCACATAGTCGTGTTCATGATGTGTACATGTCTGCGCGTATGTGCGTGTATGATGTGTGTGTGCGTGCGCGCGCGCGCGCGGGCGTGTATGTGCATATCTAAATGCACATATATAGACGAATTCAAATTATACAAAATTTATTTACATGAAATCTCGGCGAACCATAAAGGAACGATAAATATAAAAATAGAGAAGAGACTCCAGATTTTTTGATGTTCACGTAAAACAACTGTTTTCGAACAATTACTTTTTGATTCTATATGTAAAATGAGAAATACCGTGGAGCATGTTTTAAAATCATAATTCTAATAAGAAATTTTTCACTGATTTTGTTGAAAGTAAAAATTGAATGTTGATCGTACAAACCGTGCCACATGCTAAGATTTGATCTTGTTCAGTATCAATGTGCAATCGTCAAGCATTAACACTTAAACGTCACATTGTATCCTTCTGATATAGTTCTTTGGGAAAGGTTACGGCATGAAAAGTAAAAATTTTGAAAAGGCAAGATATGCAATATGTTGGATGCGATTAGCCAAATATAGAGCGAGACGTTGGCCG
The DNA here is from genome assembly GCF_011952255.1 of Bombus vosnesenskii. Taxonomy (NCBI): domain Eukaryota; kingdom Metazoa; phylum Arthropoda; class Insecta; order Hymenoptera; family Apidae; genus Bombus; species Bombus vosnesenskii. Next base: position 4,533,315 of record NW_022882923.1, read on the forward strand.
GGCCAACACGTTCACGCACGCAGATATGGTGACAACCACTTGGACAGTACACTTATGCGTATCGTATATCGTTACCGAAATCACCATTCATCCCGAAACAATCCCAGATTCCATGTGCCTTTATCAATAGGTGTTCTCAGCAGCTTCGTTTACTGGCTCGTTCTTCGGGTGTAAGTACCGTGAGCGCACACGGTTGTGCGCAAAAAACGCAACCTTATTCCTCGTTCTCAAGCTATGAATAGTTAGCCATAAGCATCTGCCCTCAATCCTCTACATCATTTGGATCAATGTGAGTCGCGCCGTTTTAGAATTTTATAAAATTCTTACCGAGAAGATGAATCAACTCAACACAATTTCTCAAGGAAACTACAAAATGGCCGACACAGAAAGGCACATGCCGTAGCTCGGTGCATTGTGGGTCGTAAGTATGTAGCTCGACTATAGTGATATCTGGTGGTTAGATTGCCATGACTTGCATCAGCCCGGTAAATTTAAATCTTTAAAAGTATTTTGCAGGACTGTCCTATTCATTTATATCACTTGAAAAATTCTATATTATTTTATATTAATATACTTTATAAGTTATAGATTTATATAAAAACTGTCTTGTTAGATAATTATAATTATCTTATTTTTTATTACCAATATCTAATTAAATATGCAGATATGAACTTAACCTAAATTTAATATGTATAAAACTATTGCACTCACTGACGCGCCCATATAATTAAAAAGAAATATATATAGATCTATACTTGTATATGCATGTATAGGCATCCAGAGCTAATTATATACGTACACACAATCTACAAGTATAAATATTATTTCCCATCTATGATATTGATATAATTTTTTATATGTTTTTATTAATATATTTTCAAATCTCTGTATTATACGATAAATTCTTAATGTAAATATTAAGAAAGTCATTTTCTAATATAATGATAACATTAATTAAATATAATTATGACTGTAATTCAATTTCTATCAATGTAATCTTATCTAAAATGTTATCAAGAATTTAATAAAGAAATTTCTGAAATAATACGTAATTTTTATATTCATTCTTAATTTCAAGATGTATATTTTATGAAGTAATATTCATTTTATGATTCGAAGTTGTGTTAGCAATAAAATTACATGGAAAGGAAATAGGAAAAAGTCCAAATAGCGGTGAATTACCATTTATTTAGAACAGCCACATTCTTATCTAAAACAATTGCTTTCATGTTGTCAATACTGTTTCAAAAAAAGAAAAAATTGGCAATTCTCCCTCAAAATAAATCCATTACAATTAAAGATGATCCTTTCAATAAATAATACAATCAATATGGAATTAAAGGCACAAAACTTGGAAACGACAATGTAAAAACCAGGCCTGTTACCTTACTGTATAAACAAAACAAAGCATTCAGCATTACACACAATAAGCCAATCTAGGGTCTAAAATAATTTTTTTATATATATATCTCTCTCCCTCTCCTATCCTCTCTGAACACATCTATAGCGCCGAGATACATACTACCTAATCCCAAAAAGAAGATCCATCCGTTGCTATTTGTATCTATTCCTTGTATAAGTATTTTCTCAAATCACTAATTAGTTATCACTACTACTTTAAAACGTGATGAGTTTAGTGGATTACACCTAACATAAGGCTGTAAAATATTGCTTCCTACAATCTTACAAATGTCTGATTAGAATATTGTGCCTATATCGTTACTGTTATATATTTTTTATTGAAATATATATGTGTATATAATAGGATATCTCACGATGTATCAACAAGTATTAGTGACTGATACAGATAATTTAAGATGATAAGGTGTTGATGAAGGTGGAGTGTTCTTAGATAGTGGCATGGATGTTTGTTGGTTAAAAACCATGGACTTTAAGCTGGTCAGGTTTGGCCAGACCTGACTTTGTTAGCCACTGGCATATATTTTCTCGCTGGTCCCCCTGCAGCTGCAACACCTCTCCGTACTCCGGGTGTTCGATTACTGTCCCATTGCAGGCGAACTCCTAAAAATAACAATATTATTTTGCCCTCTTTTCTTACTTTATTTCAAATATTTATTTTTTATTAATAAATAATTTAATTTTATTAATAAATTAAATTGAATATTCTAATTTGATTATATATTTTATTAGTAAGTAAATTTATATTTGAGATTATGAAGTAATATCTGAATCAGCTTGATAGAAACTTTTCATTGCATGCATGCAAGCAGACATTTAAGATAAGAGAAATATAATTAAATTACTATTACTAAAAACTTTAATTTTATGCAAATAATAAGATATATAAACAATTTTGTATTATTTATAATCGTTTGCAAAACAATTATTTTTTTAATTTTGTGAATTAAAATGTTATTTTATATAATATGCGCGAAAAGCTACTAAAAGATGAATTTAAAAATCATATTTATTAAATACAGATGTAATATGTAGAATATGCTAATATTTTATTTTGTATAAAAAATTTAAGCAAAAAATACGATAATGAAATAATGTTAAATAAATTTTCTAGAAAAATTTCACACGTACTACAGATACATGTTTATGATGTATGCAATTACATTTTAACTCTGGACAGTTGTTTGCATCAGTTCTATTTTTAGCATGGTATCTGACACTGACAAAAGATTGAATTATCGAAAATCATATAGTAAATATGGTTTTGTTACCTTTTTACATGCTCTCACTATTTTCTTCAAGTCATATTCAGATGAAAGTCCTTGTACTGTTGTTAAGGTCTTACGACCATTCCGTTGCTGGATCCTTATATGCACGAGACCGTCCTGGACATCATCATCTGAACCCTTGATTGCATCTGCAAAGGGGTCTGCAAAAGAAAGCAAATATTATGTTAAATATTAAGAAATTTTTCATTTAACTGATAAATCTTCATCTGAAACAAACAACTTTCAAAAGGAAAACGACAGAAACGTTAATTGCGTACTATGATGCAAGCAAAAGACGCCATCGCCATTTTGATAAAACTATCTTCTACAATATGATCAGTACTACAAAATAGAAAATATTATATTTACCGAATGTGTTAAGATTCTGGATGGACATACGACAAACAAAATATATCCCCGGGAGATATAGAACTGCAAAGTGCAAATGCAGCTGTGAAAAATTACGGATGACGCAGGATAACAGAAGCACCACGCAAGAATACTGCTAAACCCAAAAAACCTTGTGCAGAAGCTGAAGTCAACCGGAAGTAAAAGTTGCATTTGTCATGAACAGTGGGTGGGGTTGCGCATGCGCTCTTTCAACAAGTAAGCGTCGTTTACATGAAATAAATGTTGCATTATTTGATTGGTAAAACTAGATGATATATTGCATAACATTTCATGTGTATAAGTTTAATCATTTCTTCTATAGGAGCAGGGATAATCCAAATTGTTATAATTTATAATTTATTTTACATATTTCGTAATAAAATAAAAAATAATTATAAGTTTGTTATCGTGTAATTTGTACATTTTACTATCTACATTTTTCCGGATTTACACGAACATGAACAATATACGTTAATTAAAAATAATAATATTTAATAGATGCAGAAACGGTTTTTTGGTCGATAAAAATACCTTTATCTCACTTTACCATTATTTTTGAATATAAAAGAATGTGGTTGGTACAAAGCGCTCTATAGTGGTTGTGGCATATTTTAGAAACACGCGTACTTGAATTTTTAGTCATTGCCCATTGCTTTGTTGGTACTCTCCTCTCATATGAGATGAAATATCCAATGAAATGATCAGTTCCATAAACTTTATGACATTATGTTCAATTTGGTTGTATATAAATGATATATTTATTATTTTACTCATATGATAAAATTTAAAATACATATCAAGTAATTGATATATATCGGAATTGGTTTTTTTATTCGCTTATTCGTCTATGACAAATTGGGATTACTACCGTCAAGGGATTAACGACAAGTATAGTATGGTGGACTTTTAATTTAAAAATTAAATATTGGATTCGATTTTTTATTTGAGTTTCAGAGACTGGAGATAATGGCTAGTCCACGAACTCGAAGAATCCTAAGTGGGCTTAAGCCAAAAGATGAGAACAATGTAATTCATTAATTTTATTTTCTTCATAATATCCCATATGTTAATTGAATTTTATTATTTTGCAGAAATGCTTTGAATGTGGAACTCACAATCCTCAATGGGTTTCTGTCACATATGGTATATGGATTTGTCTAGAATGTTCAGGCAAACACAGAGGACTTGGTGTTCATTTGTCATTTGTCAGATCCATTTCCATGGATAAGTGGAAAGACTCAGAGTTAGAAAAAATGAGAATTGGTGGAAACAAGAATGCTCGTGAATTTTTTGAATCACAACCGGATTGGAACGATAATATGTCAATAACACAAAAGTATAATACTAAAGCAGCAGCATTATATAGAGATAAGGTAAATATATTGCTTTTAATCATAACATTTTGTGCTTTCTACTATAATGCATGAACAATTCTTTTCTTAAACTTTTCCAAACTTTTCTTAATTACATTATGTATAATTAGGTGTTATGTATAATTTTATATCTTTGAAATAATTATTTAAATTAGTCTATACATTATTTAAGTAAATGTGATGGTATGTGAAACATAACTTTACTCATGTTTAATCTTTTTAATCTTAATCTTTTTAAAAAAATAAACAACATAGAATATTATGTTACATAAATAATTAGGTTGCAACATTGGCACGTGGAGAAAGCTGGAATCCAACTACCTCCACAGCTAAGGATTTTCAATCTTCAATGTGTTCAGAAAATCAACAAGAGTATTCCTCATATCAAAGTGATACATTAAATTCTTATCAAAATTTTAATTCAAATAGTTGTAAGTCTCAGACAGAAGCCTTTTTTGCAAGAAAACAAAATGAAAATGCTAATCGTCCAGAGTAAGTTTTACTTTTTATATCAATATTATTATTATTATTATTTTATTTTATTATTTTTAGTTTTATAACTATAATAAAATATGTAATACAGTAATTAATATATATAAAATATAAATAATATAAAAGTTAATGAATATTTTTAAAGTAATATTCCACCTAGTCAAGGTGGTAAATATGGAGGGTTTGGTTATCAAATGAATCCACCACCCAGGAGTTCATCGCAAGAATTTTTTGACAGTGCAGTATCCTCTTTAGCAAGTGTAATTATGCTTAAGATAACTAATTATAATTAACATGTACAGTTGGTATATATAAAATCTGCAGTAAACATTCACTTTTCTAGGGCTGGTCAATACTTTCTTCATCAGCATCAAAAATAGCAAGTAAAGCTACAGAAAATGCCATTAGAACTGGAGAGTTAGCCATACAAAAGGTATTTATATCTATTTATTTACATTTGCATATAGATATATGCATACTTATATTTGTATTTGTCTTATGTTTCTTATTGTAAAAGAAATTATTAAATTATAATTTAGTGACAAAAGAAAGTTAATAATGATCATTTATTTTGTATTTAGTATTATGTTTATGTATAGTGAAATATATATTACTTTCAGTTAAATTTTTCGTTTCCGTCTTATTTTGCTTGTGCTAGGTACGCGATGGTACTTTTTGGGAAGAAGTTGGAACTCAAGCTAATAGTATAGCTGCTAAGGTACATAGCTGTATATTAAAATGATGATTAATAGTACTTATTAACTAGATAATTTAATTCTTGGTTGATATGTTATTGTAATTGTAATTAATATTGTATTAGAACAAGCAAATTTTTATTTTTTCTTTAAATAATTAAATTCCTTTAAGCCAATTAAGTAATTAAACAATAAATCCATAAACTAATTAATTATTAAACTTCCTAAATATCTTTCAATAGGTTGGAGATTTAGGGAGAAGAGGATGGGGTGATATTGGAGGAACAAATTCAGTTGAACAGAATCAATATAGCTCAAAGGAACATTATCAAAGTTCTTCCACTACTTATCAAAATAGTGATATAACCCAGCACCATTCTACTGAAAAAACATCTTTAATGAAAACATCGCAGTCCAAGTAAGTTAATTGTAGTTCTAGTGAAACTATTATAAAACATAAGCATTTTAAATTTAAATGATTATAATCAATGCAATTTCATAAATTAATTGTACTTTAAATTATTTTAGAACCAATGTATCAACTGCAAATTCTTCCAATTGTGAATGGGATTGGGGTAATGAGACAAAACAAACTAACCAAATAACAGATCCTAAACCAGTTGCAAGAAAATCAAAAGATAAAGACGAAGTATTAATCAACTTTAGTACGGACCATTATGCATCTAACTGGGATTCAAAACTTGAAGATGATGCATGGGAAATATTAAAAAATTAATTATTATTTATTAATTAGGAAATTTTTATCAAAGTTCAAAATCTTCAAATATCTTGCCCATCCTAAAGATTTTGAACTTGTATAAAGCAGTGTAACAGCAATTATTAAAATGAAATTATTTTTATTCTGTATTTTACCTCTCTAATGTTACGAATATATGTAGATACATATAAAAGAGTAATCATTTACGATTAGTGTATACGTGCAAGCGTGTATACATTGTACGCTTTAGAAAGCGTAAATAAATATCACATATTGCAAGTTAATGTACTTCAAACTTTGCTTTATGATTAATGCATATTAAGGTGCAAAGATATGTTGTTATTGTGTGTTGTTCACTTTATTCGATTAATTTTCATTTATTATGCATTTATATTTTTCACAAATAATGTATATGATATTGTTTAATGTACTATATCATCATTCTTATGTAATTTATACATTCATTGAGCTAAAAATAGATGGAAAAGAACTTCTCTTCAAAAAGATACAAAACAATTATTTTATATTATGATATGTATTAGATGAATGTATATTATTACATTGGGTTATAATTATTTACAATACAAAATAACATCTCTTAAAATAAACATTTATTTTATTCTATATATATAACTTACATGAGGTAATCTTTAATACATTTTTAAGACAATAGATTTCTGTCACATAAAATAAATCAATTTACTCTATTGGATAAAAATTTGTACTTGCTTATGTTATATATAAATAAAGAAAATTTTTTTCTATCACAGCAGAAAATGTATCCAAACTTCAAGCACCTCCACATTATTAATATTTATTAAATATTATCATTACACATGAATGTATAAAAAAACTATAACTATGATATTATAAAAGTTGACCTGGGACCCTTTTTCCTGGATATACTTTTTTAATATGTCTTTTATTGTAAGTATTACCAACATATTCCCAGATATCTTTCTCACATTTTGGCCATATCTTGCGTTCTAGTCTTGATAGCAAAATACACAGTAAATCTCTATCTTTTGGTGATAGATCAAAGTATGATACTGGTCCCAGGCAGGAGCGATAAAGAAAATTATATATTGCTCTACAATAATTACGTACAATTATCAATAAACAGAGTTTATTAATATTATATATAAACTGTTATAAAGTAGTCAATAACTTATTATCAATAAATAAAACTATTCATATATACCTGAAATTAAAACCTTCTGCTTCTGAAGGAGATGGATGCTTTTCAAATAAATGTATAAATAATAATGCTTCTGGGATGAGACTATCCCCAGGTTCAAACATTCCACAATTCATCCAGTTGTTTATTAGTTCATGTTCATATAAATATTCTGCCATTTCAGAATATTCAGCTATTTTCCATTTAATATCTTCAAAAGACATGTTTGGCAACATTTTTGATATAGCTTCAACATTTTCGGCCCCATATTTTTTTAAACCTTCTAACAATATTTTTTTATCATTATTAGTCCACAGTTTATTTGATTTCGCTTTTTGTTGGTTTACTGTTATCATCTTGCTACTTGTTGCTTTACTTTCATTATTCTTTTGCTTTATAGTTTTTGCTGCTGTAGCTTTTCTTTCTTTAGGATTATTCATTTTTATATTTAATTAAAATATTGCTTGAAAACGTAAGTACAGACTTTAATGTATTGTAATTGTCTTAATATATCCAAACACTGATTGATGATGAAAACAATGTTTCTAGGGAAAGATGGCTAGATAAATAGTGCAAGTCTAATTGGTTACTTCTGATCACGCTGAAGGTCGCCACGTATCCATAGATCGAACAAATTTTTATTAGTAAAAAAAACTAATTAAGGGTATTAATTTATGAACTTCTATAATTATATCTTTCCTAATTATATCCTTTATATCTTTTTAGTTCCTCAGCTTTCTTTCTACTAGATTTCCTACTACCTATTCCTTTTAACCTATCCTACGAATAAATAGATACTTTCCTCTTTTGCTCATCGTCGCACATTGCTGTATGATTTTATTTGATTGTAGGTGTGAAACAAGTGTGTTTATTTTATATGTATGTATAAATAAGTAATTGTATTGAGTCTATCAAAAACACAGTCATATAGATGTAAGATGTAAAGCTTTTAATGTCGTAAGTTGTAAGGTAGCCTTTACAAATCGGTCGTTTGCTACTCACTAACTCGGTATTTGTTACGCTATTGTCACTAGCCATAGAACGCTGTGATCTAGCAGATACTTTCTGTAAATCTTTAACTCTATGTTTCATATATTTCATAGGCTATTTTACTATCTGCTTTCTTTACTAACTTTCTTCTGATAAACGCAAAAGGCATAGTATTTTTATGAAAACTATGTATATTCAATAATTAATTTTCAGATATAAAACAACAAAAACTAATATTTATATGGATATGTAACAATAAAAATAAAGTAGAAAAAGTTTAGAAAAAAAAATATTTTTCATTACAATATATATATTTATAAACCGCATATTTTTGTTTATTATAAAAATGCTTCGTAATTGTATCGTATCAAAAATGCCATTTTTTAACTTTTTATTTATGAATCGTCTATATCATCAAAAAGTGAGTGCAAATATTTATTAAGTTCATAGAATATATTTTAATTTATATAAAAATGAAAATATTTATAAATATTTTAATATAAAATTTTTTAGCTTATAACAAAACATTCTTTAATGTGTATAAATTATACACATAATTTAGCTGGTAAACAACAAAGAATAAAAGAAAATGTGCAACCAGTTAATAAATTTGTTTCAAGATCTCATACATGTGGTGAACTAAGACTACAAAATGTAGGAGAGAATGTTCAATTATGTGGGTGGTTAGAATTTTTAAGAGCTGACAAATTTTTGGTATTGAGAGATTCTTATGGTTCTACTCAATTTATTATACCTACACATGTGAGTTAAAGGATATAAATTCCAATAAAGTATACTATATGTATATATATTGATATTAAAAATAAACTATCTGTTATGTTAGAGAAAGGACTTACAAGAAATGGCTAGGAATTTGACCTTTGAAAGTATATTGAGCATAGAAGGTAGAGTATTAAAAAGACCAGAGGGTCAAAAGAATAAGTGCATGGGAACTGGAGATATTGAAGTAGAAATAAAATCCTTGAAAGTTTTAAACATAGCAAGTTTAAATATTCCATTTATTATTAGAGACTATAATAAGGCAAATGAAAACGTACAAATGAAGTATAGATACATATCATTAAGATATCCTGAATTACAAAAGAATTTAAGATTACGTTCAGAAGTGATAATGAAGATGAGAGAATACCTAATTAAAGAATGCAATTTTGTCGATATTGAAACTCCAACATTATTTAAAAATACTCCTGAAGTATGTATATCAGAATGGTACTAAAAACATTATGGCCAAGATATTTAAACCTTCTTTTTTTTAACATAGGGAGCACATGAATTTATAGTCCCAACAAAACTCTTGGATCAATTTTATTCATTAGTACAGAGTCCCCAACAATTTAAACAATTATTAATGGTTGGTGGCTTTGATAGATATTTTCAAGTTGCAAGATGTTACAGGAATGAAAAGCCTAGACATGATAGACAACCTGAATTTACACAGGTATAATTTTTGACTTGCAGATATATATCCTATATAAAATCATTTAGTACTCATAGATATGTTATTACACAGCTGGATATTGAAATGTCATTCGTTGATTGTGAAGGAATAATGATGTTAATTGAAAACTTATTAGCATATTCTTGGCCTCAAGAATCAGGAGAATTAACTATTCCTTTTAAACACTTAAAATACGAGGATGCAATGGAATTATATGGTACAGACAAACCAGATTTACGAATACCACAACAAGTAAGATTTAAATATGCTTCTAATTTAAATTCGAAGAATAATTTCAAAAATAGTATTAATATTTCAGCTTTGTAGACTGACGGAATTAATTGATCATTCAGTATTAGAACAAAGTTTAAAAATGGAACAAAATGAACACCGTGAAGTTTATGCTCTAGTTTTTTCCCAAAAACATGTATGTTTACAAGTTATTTATATTTTCCTTGATTTTTGGTATTTTTATATTTATAACATATTTTGTATACCCTAGGATTTTCTTACAAAATCTATCAAAGATACTATATCTGAACTACAGTGTACTTATTTCCCTTCTGTGAAATTAATACAAACAAAGATACCTAACAAATCGCCAGTAATAACAAATATTATTGATGGAAATGTACAACAAAAGTTAAATTTAAAAAAAGGAGATGTACTGTTTTTAGCTTGTGGAGAAAAAGTAAACACGGTAAATATTAATCTGTTAATTATATTTTCTACATTTATTAATGATACATTAACATCAGGCAGTTATATATATTAATATCAAACTTAAAATTACAGCAATCACTATTAGGAAAAGTACGTCTTGAATTTACAAAGTTTTTAGAAAGTGAAGATCAAGAAATCTTTACTAGTAGGAATGAATTATTATGGATCACTGATTTCCCTTTATTTTCGTTTAATACTGAAACAAATTCATTAGAAACTATGCATCATCCATTCACGCAACCTCATCCAGATGATATGCAATATCTTATGAACAATCCACTGAAGGTACCCATGTTAATTAATTAATAAGCGTAATCGTATTTTAATAAGTGAAATACTTTTATAGGTTAGAGGATTGCATTATGATTTGGTTATGAATGGTTTCGAGATCGCAGGAGGATCGATACGAATCCATGACTCAAAATTACAAAAACAACTATTTAAGATGCTAAATATAGATGAAACACACTTAATGCATGTACTTGATGCTTTAGAATCTGGTGCTCCACCTCATGGTGGAATTGCTATAGGTATTTTACTTTTAGTTCAAATATTAACTATATCCGACAATGGAGTATCATAACAAATAAATTGGATTTTTAGGATTGGACCGTTTAATGTGTTTGCTCTGTAACACAAAAAATATAAAAGATGTGATAGCATTTCCAAAAACTACTACAGGTCGAGATTTAATGTCAGGAGCTCCGGTTCCCATTTCTGAGGAAATAAAAAGATTCTATAACATACAGACGGTAGACAAATAAAACAATATTCAAGAAGTATCTTTTGTATTTTTTACTCTATTGTAAAAATATTTATAAGAGGCTAGCTGGTCATATTCACTTCAAAAAGTATTATTCAATAATTTTTGTATATTTTATAAAATATATCCGATATTTTTATTTGTTTAAAAATCGTTATACTTATAAAATCTATGTCATTACAGCAGAAGTGAAAAGGGAGAACACTAATGTAATATTAACAAAGTCAATCAAACAATGTGAACTAAGGATAAGGGCCTCTAGTGGTCAGTGCCCGAACTATATGCACATTTCTTTTCCGATGCTCTGGGTGAAAGAAATGTGCATATGTACGACGAGAAGGGAAATTCGTATTGACGATCGGCGAAGGATAAGAGTAAAAAAATATAAAAATTACTTGAAGACTTAATGAAATATTAGAAGTAAATTCCTTTCCTTTGTATTGTAGAAATAACAATAAGGATACTAAGGATACAACTGGCAACAACGATTATTAGAAATGATTATACAGTACAATAAAAAATGAGATTATTTGTTGTAAGATAATTATATGAATGTATTTAGAAATAGTTTCAATAAATCAGACCGTAGTTTAACAACATTTTACAATCTTGTTGTTTGTCCTTGTCACTCTCCAATTCCATAAAAACAAAAAATCAAAAAATGCAATCGGGAAATATTTAAGAACGCGTGGAACTTTAAGAGGTATAGTATAACAAACGACCGCGAAATAGTTTTCAAAAATTCCGAGATGTGATGTCAAATTCCAAGTATTATTGAAATAGTGCTGCCTCTTATAATATTATATTCTCCTGTTATAAAATCGAGATTTTGATGAAATATTTTTTCAAGAACCCAAAAATATAATCTAAAAAATTTCTGGAATGTAATGTTATTTTCGAATTGTACCACTTCCTATTACCATGTTTTCCTGATACAAAATCGCTATTTTAGCCGATAAATTTTTTATTCTCATATGTCCTTAGAAAATTACCTGTTTTCAAGAATTTGAAAAGATTCGAAATACCTCTTATGTTGTTTTATTCTCTTAATATTTATCAAAACTTATCAATTTTCTCAAACTCTTTCGTCGTTTTTTATAACTTGTTCGTTAAACTTTTGGAAACTTATTGGAAAGGATTTGAGGATTTTATTCATTTGCAAAATAAAATTATTTTATTCAATTCAATCTGTAAGTTTATAAGAATTGTATAATTCTACAATGAGTTCGTAATTTTCTGTATAACAATTTGTGTAATCGCGTACTTTTATAATAATTTCATTCCGTTAATTAATCGATAGATCTAAAACAATTCCTCTCATACGAAAATTGAAAATGACGATCAAAACCTATAAGAGCATTGATTCATCGGTGATAAGAGTTCGCAATAGAGCGTATTTTTGGTCAGTTCCGTACGATCTGATACTAACATACATTTTCACCTCTTGCTATGCATACGCACATTCCTCCCGTCAAAAACATCGTAGGAAGAACTGTGCATATAGTTCGATCGTTTGATCACTAGAGGTGATAATTTGTGAAGCGTATTTTTGGCTAAATTCCTCCCATACTCATCAGTGATCTTCGTATTATAATAATTCCTACTTAATGTTCGCTTTTTTTGCCATATTTTGGACATATTCTTATATTCACTCACTTATATTTTACCTCGATTAATGTTCTTGTAATCACCTTCATCAATTCTTAGGACTGCTTCTCCAAAGCGAGTATGTTCATTTGCCGTAAATATGTCTCACTCTCGCTCCCAATGCAAACTGAGCTGAACGTACTGAAAAAAGCAATTCCTGGGATACACCTTTCTAGATAATATTCACCACGTGAACCCAACCAACGTACATTAAGCGGGTAGTAGTGTATATGAACATTTATATGTATATTACTTTATGACATTAATTTTATAAGAAAATCTCATACGTTTCATTCATCTGTAATCAAAGTAAATACTCAAACTTTGGTATTCTGCTTTTCTTAAGGTTAAAAAAATGTATAAACATGTTTACTCTATTCGAGTCTATGATCCAAATAAAATTGAATATATATACTTTCAATACAGTTATTTTATTTACAGTAATCAATAATATTGTTTAAATATGATAAATCATCCTTGGTTAAATTTGTAAAGAAAAACTGACCTATGTAATTTAGTTTAAGCATTTTATTCATATAATAATATATGTTTCAACATTTTGCTTAAATTTAATTAATTTTCGGCACTTGATGTTTCTTAAAGAGTTGCATAATCAAAAAAACTGGGTAAAATCAATCTTTTAGTCAATGTAAAAGTTAAGCTGCAAATGTTATAATATATAGTTAAATTATACATAATATACATGGTATATCTAAATGATATATACATTTAACTAGGTATCTAATGTAATTGTAAGATATTTCTTTAATGAACATATAAATATTTCCAATTTTTATTGGAAGTATGAACATATTATTATACATATTTCACATTAGAAGAAATAGCAACAGTATCTGTCATATATCACCAATTTCTACAAATTTCATGTGTTGATATTTGAAGAGATCAAAGTTTTCGTGAACGTCCCCGTTTTCTGAGTGCAGTAATTTTACTTGTCACTGACCTAGTTGTGTGTAACTTCTTTTGAATATTCGGTACGGATTTTATATTTTTTTGTAAATTTCTATGTTTCTTCAAATGTTGTACAAAAAGTAATCTAGATCTAATTAATTTCTTACATATCTGACATCTGCGTATTTGTTGTTCTGTAATAAATATTTTTCAGTTATTTAATGTTCTCATAATGAATTATTATACATATATCAATAAAATAATTATTAAAAATAACATACCAGATTTTTTTGTTCCATGTTGTAAACAATGTGCTCTTAATAAAGCAGCACTGGGAAACCACCTTCCACAATCAGAACAACTTAATTTTTTTACCTCCCAGGTGCATTTTGGTCTTTGATTTCTTTTCCTTTTAATCTTTTTAATTATAGTCTGTTTTTTTGGCTCAATGTGTTCCTTCTTTTCTTTAATTTCTATGGATGGTCGTTCGACTGATAGTTTACTAAATCTACGTTTTTTTCTTTGAGAATGTTCTGAACGTACATGACGGGCTAACGCTACCACTACATCGAATTTTTGTTGACATATTTTACAAGCGTATTGTTTTTTAACAGTATCTTCAGTCGTTCCATTTGCATGTTTCAATTTCTGTTCATTAAACCGTATTGTATTAGAGGGTGATTTCGAACAAACTCGCAAATGAGTTTCTAGAGCTCTTTGTTGTCTAAAATTTCTTAAACAATGTTGACATTGTAATAAAATTGCTTTTGAATTGGATTGTTGAGATTCGTCATCGGAATCTCCAACCATTATAATTTCATTTTCTTTATCGCTAGAATATTTATCTTTACTATCATCTATAGTTATTTCAACAACATCCCGTTCTGACTGCAGGATACTTTCTTCTTCATCAATATCAATTTCAATAATTTCAACTTCTTTTCGCTTGACCTTTTTCATTCTTTTCGAGTCGGTATTTCTTTGACGATATCTAGAATGAGCTACTCTTTTATTTCGTCTTACTCTTTTTCTAACATTATTGTCTTCTTCAGTTACAAGAGATGCTGGTTGTATAATAATTTCAGAATCTTCGCGATTTACAGAAATTAATTGTTGTTTCCGGGATCGCTTAGTTTTGTACTGTATTTGTGACGACTCGGGTGACGTATATTCAATCGAACCATTTGATATATCTAAATTTGTACTACTTGGCATTAAATCTGCTGATGAATTTGCTAATGTCTCCAATAATTCCTGTTGACTATCTAACAGATTGAATTTTCTCTTTGTTAAACTATTAGACATCTTATTAGACACATTAGAATTTTGATACACTGAAGTTTCATATTCCGTTTCTTTGAGATTTCCAAAGTTATTTTGATCTCTGTTAATGATCTTTTTATTCATTTGCTTTTTTGCTGCATTTGCTTTCAAATTTTGAAGAGTTTTGTGAATTTCATCGAATGTTAGTTCAGAATCAGATTGATCACCTTCGAATAAGATGTATTGCACAGTTGATTGTTCTACAAGTTCACTATCACTTTTATCATCTTCCTGATATTCTTCAGAATTATCTGTTAAAAATTTAGATATTTTTGTAATATTTGAAATTTCATTATATCAAGATATTATTTAATAATTACCAGTTTTAGATACATACCCATATTTGCAGAACAATCATCCATCATTAAATATGTTACATCTGGTTGTTTTTCATCTGTTGCATATATAATGTTAGAAACTCGTTTTGTACCTAAATTTAAGTTAGAATGTTTCATTAAATTTGAATTTTCTTCCAATATATATTCTTTTTCTTGTATCCTTTCATTTTCATTTGACATGATTTTATTTTCATTATCCATTGACATATCATTTATCGGTTCACTTTTAGGAAAAAATATTGGTGACTCAGTAGTCAATAATTGTCTTTTTATCTGTGTTGGTTTTTTAACAGTTCTAACTGCGCCTTCTCCTATTAATCTTTCAACATCTGATCTGTAAATATGATCATTTTATTATTTTCACATGTAATTATTGAATTACGTCTGTTATTAACTGTATCTGATATGTAATATATGCATAAATATACATACTTCATGAGAAATTGAAAATTTGTTGGTGGTTCACCAGATTCATCATAAACTGCTACAGCAAAAATTTCATCTGAATCTTCAACCGCATATAATGCTAATTGTTGACCAGCGGCAGTTACAAATGTGGCTATTGTTTCTTCATCTCCATCTTGATCATCAATTATTACTTTATTATATGTTTCTGCTTCACTTTCCTCTGATTCTGAAAGCTATCACATCGTATTAATTAACAAAACATACTAAAATAAAAGAAGAATTTACCGATTTCATTATTTTGCTTTTATCACTTCAATGTATTCTGATCTTTTATCATAAAATTTTAAACATTTAATATTTACCAACAATTCTTCCTTATTGACATCATTTGAAAGCCACTTTTGTCTAGGTGTATTTTCTCCAGATAATGATATAGCATCTTCCGCATATTCAACAGACATTGTTGTATTCATACTTTCTTCAAAATATTCAGAAGTATCTTTCTGTTTACAAATTACTTCCTCTGACATTTGATTAATATCTATGTTTTCATCTACAATTATTTCCTCACCAACAATCTATACATAATATTGATAATTAATAATAAAATAAATTGAAAATATGTAAGATATATATATATATATATAAGATGTAGTACGTAGAAAAGTATATAAAAATATACAAAGTATAAAATAGACAAAGAATATGTAATAATATAAGATATATATTTGTTGAAATATTAATTATTTTATTACCAATGTTTCTTCCGAGTGTTCACATTTGGGTAGAACCATAAATTCTGCTGAAGTTTCATTTATAGTACATGGTTTTTGTATGATCTCTTGAGAAACCATTTTTTTGTAGATATTAACATCATTCACAAATGACATTTTTTTTTACCGTTTTGTATATTAACTGGTAATTATACTATCTCAGCTAACAAGTACATATGTTAAGAAAATGTAATTCCTAAAATACAATATTGAAAATACATATTAAAAAATATATTTATGCTACTTAATTAAGGATCAAATATTATAGAAGTCATTTCATGCATAAGAAAACACGTCTAAATTATCAATACAGATATTTACTTAGGGTTATGCTCATTGTAATAATCATGACTTACAAGTTAGAGATTTTATTAACAGCAAACGATAATTAGCCAGCACACTCCTTTTTACATTTAACACAAACTGATATATATATTATGAGTTTGCATATTTATCGTTGTGTTCAATAACGAAAATACACAACTATTTAACGACTTTATAAGTTCCATAACATAATAACCTAAATAACATAATTAGTAATAATAATGGTGGAGTCGTATATCGAGTTTTGTAGAAATGTCTTTAATGATAACTTGTTTTCGTACTTCTACATATTTAATACAACGAAAAACAATGCATAAAACTATACAATTTAATACAATTTCCCGTCTTTCAATTTACATATATAATTAGTATCAAATACACATAGCACTAATGTGTGCTCTAACACATACAGAAACATAACCCTAGACATTACGCGTTGCGCGCATAGAGAAACTATCTAACTAAAGTTGTCATATGTTTCGGTTGAATTTTTTATCAATATATTCTTCTAATTTCATTTTAATAAATTTATATGTTTTTATCCTCGTACGCTAGTGAATGAAATGGTAAAAAGAACCATTTTACTGAAAACTTAGCTTGATAAGTAGAAAAGTTTGATATATGTAAAACAGTATCTTATAAGTTTGCACGTTTAGAAATTATCTTTCAGTGCATACTATCTACTATCATGTATTACATTTACATCCTTTTTCGATCGATAACGTAGGAAAGACATAAAGGAATGATGGATATCTGGCTACACTGGTACGTACATATGTAGGTATATAGTATGCCAAATGCCAACCTATTTCAGAATTTGCTGTTTTTAAAGTTGATCAGTACTCCTCCCTCCCTTCCATTTACTGTACTATTTCGATTGGACAAGTTTGACACGTGATATTCTAGTACATAGCTTAAGCACGTAGGTGTGACTTGTCAGCTGATGTATCGTCAAGATTTGTTAAATTAACAATTATTCTTTTAAATTTGCTCTGTTATTCTTCATTTATCGATAATAATGGCTTTACATTCAGCGGGGAAAGGGAAACTTCTTGCTGTGATCGGAGACGAGGTAATTGAAATGTATATTTAAGTTTATTTCATATACAAAGTATATATATAAAAGTTTCATTTTTAGGATACTTGTGTTGGATTTCTTTTGGGCGGGGTTGGTGAAATTAATAAACATCGACAACCCAATTTTATGGTCGTAGATAAAAGTATGTATGTAACCAAATTTCAATTAAAAAAAAATCAAATATGGAAATCTATATTTTTCTGTGCTTGTATTCAAATATTGTACTCAAATATTCTATACTTCGTATTAAAATGTTTATCAAGCGAATTGTTATTATTTAAAAGTTTCTTAAATCTGTAGCATTTACATATTTCTTTACAGATACAGCTGTAAGTGACATAGAAGATACGTTTAAACGTTTCATTAAACGAGATGATATTGATATTATACTTATAAATCAAAATGTAAGTATTATATCTATCCTTAAAATAACAATAAGATTCTAAAAAATAAATGTGGTGTATTTTAATAATGTAAATAGGAGTGATATTTTTATATACTCTTTATATAAAATAAAGAATAAGAAAAAATATTCTTTGAAAAATAAAGTTTTAATAAATACAATTTATTAATAAGATTATCTATGCTTTGTAATTAATAGAATTAAAATTTTGTTGTATATAATATTCAACTAAAGTCATATTTATTAGTAAATTATTATTAAATAACATGATTATATTGATATATCTTTGATAATGTATTTTTAAGGTTGCTGAAATGATTCGTCACGTAATTGATAGCCACACACAACCCATACCTTCAGTATTAGAAATTCCAAGTAAAGACCATCCATATGATGCCAGTAAGGATTCTATTTTAAGGCGTGCTAAGGTAAGATTGTAGTACTTATAATTATTAGTATAAAAATAATCATCACATTTATTTATTTTTTATCAATTCTTCATACACTGTATATAATTATGGATAATGATCGTAATATTTTATTTTTATACTAATATTATGAAAAAATATATGTATTTTAACATTATATGTATTAAACATTATACATAAAGTAAACTTATTTAAAGAGAAACTATCAATTTGCTATAACTTTGTAATTATATATTTGATTATTTATAAATAGTATTTTATTCTATAAATAGTCTAACTATAGATCAATAAATTGATCTATAAATAGTATTTTATTGCAAAAATTTTGTTTTATGTTAAAAACAATATCCATATAAACCACTTACCATACCTACTTTAAATTTACCAATTAATTAGATATTCTAATTTTACTTTACAGGGAATGTTTAATCCAGAAGATATACATTAATCTGTGTATAAAAAAGATTTGACGACCTCTTTGGTATTTGTTAATATCTGTATGTAATGGCTGTTCTGACATTATAGATTACATAGAAAAAATAGAAATATGTATAACATTCCATTATTTACATCTCAAAAATTTACCAATTTTTCAATTTCTTTATACAATGTGTGTATAAATCTTGTTCTGTGCAGACATCTGGTAATATTTAAATTTTAAATCATTGTTAAACAAAAGAAGCATATTCTACTAAGACGTTGCTTATATGAATTTTTTGATTATGTAAATAAATATAATAAACAACAATGTATTTAAAGCTCATTACAAGACAGCAAAAATATCAGTTTCATTAATGTATGTAATAGAAAATTAATGTGCATGAATGTATATTATTTACTAATAAGTTGTTATTTCATGTATTTAATGAATATTTAAACAGATAAATGACAGGAGATACAAAATTAGAATATATGTATTTGAATGTGTTGAAATTTTGTCCTTCTCTAACAGACAGAAAATTTTATTGTCATATTATTTTTTTACTAATTCCAATTAAAAACAATGATATCAGCTTTTATCTATATAATTTATTTTTGAAATTATTTTATCACAATACTATAAAAACTTTGATCAAACTTTTTATTATGGATTATCTGTATCATGGAAGCTATGATTAATATTATTATATATCATATTTTACTTTGAAAGTATTGAAAAATATCATATTATTATTACTTTAAAATTATTTAATAAAATCTTAACATGTATGTTTACATTGCTATACATTGCAGTGTAATAATAATATGCTTAATATCTTCAACACAATTATTTAAATTTAATGATTAACTCATACAAATAATGTTTATTTTTTTAATTTATTAAATAAAGATTAGAAAATATGTATATTAATACTCGTAAAAATAGATCATCACTCCTAGATAGATTTTGTAGCAATATTCGCATATAATACTATGCGATTATTAGAAGACCAAAATTATTATTCTATATGTAAGAGATTAAAATGGTTAAGATTTTCTCAAAATAAATAATAATTGTTAATTATACAATGTAAATAACACATATAAATAATTAATCTTACACTCTAGAGAGCAATTTCGCGTTTATCTTACATATACACTGTAAACTTCTGTTTACCAAGAACACAGTTATGTGGTGTTAGCAATATGCAAATTAGTACCATGTATATTAAAGCAAAATGTCAAAATTCAATGCAACACCAAACTGTTTTAATATTCGTACTATGTAAATCAATGATCCCGTTCCTCGGTGGCAGATATGAATAATTTTTGAACGGTATAAGTAATTTCAACTGTAAAAGCAAATGTCATAAAATTATTGAAATGCAAGAAAGTTAACATTACATTATAATTAAAAATGTGTCTGTGGAAGATTTATAACATGATAAATATATTATATGGATATTACGTACGAATAAGTTGTTGAAACCATAGTGGCTTATTTTTCCATCTAACACCAATAAAATAAGCTGGAATTCCAGATAAAGTTATTAAGGCACCTATTCCAACTTCATATGGTCTTTGGTAGGAAGGAAAAAATACTAAAAATGCACATATGCATACAAACGTGATAGGAATCCATAAAGGCATCTAAAAAATATATTTATAATTTTAATCAAAATATTTCTGGAGAGTTTGAAGTAATATCTATTTATTAGGTTGTCCGAAAAGTGTCTTTCTTTTGCAGACACGTCTTTTACAATAACGCATCTTTATACAAACATGAATCCTAATCTGTCGAACGTTGTGATCTTTATTTTGATAGAACAAAATGGATTATACGTAATTCGATAAAATAATATAAAACGAAAAATGTTGTGCATCCATTATTTCTTTATAAAACGAAAGAAACTTTTTTGACAACCTAATATCTAATTACTTACTTTAATGGGTCGACTCATATTGGGCTGTTTATAACGAAGCCATAAAACACCAGATACTGATAACATTATAAAAAATGATTCGACTATGCTGCAGTATGTAATCAATACAAAAATATCACTTGTGCACAGCATTACTAAAGATAATATACACTAAAAATAAAAAAGGAAATATTTATATTTCAATGAACATTAATTTGGATATGTAATACAATATATATTTCATATACAGGGTGGTTGGTAACTGGTGGAAAGCTAAGCGGAAAGGGGGTGATTCTACGCGAAAAAAAGAAGTTGAAAATATAGAATAAAAATTTTTCGTTTGAGGCTTTGTTTTCGAGAAAATCGACTTTGAATTTTCGCTCGGTACGCGTGCGGTACGTTATAACGGATCTCACTGTAGATCGTTATCTCGATGGAAAAATTAAAAAAAGAAAATTTTTATTCTATATTTTCGACTTCTTTTTTCGCGTAGAATCACCCCTTTTCCGCTTGTACCACCAGTTACTAACCACCCTGTATATACATACAAGAAAAACTAAGGCCGGTGTAGGTGTAAATCTCGAAATATTGATATGACTTAACATTGAAGGAAAATGTCCGTTCCTAGCACCAACAAAACACATTCGAGACGATGTCATAATATGAACACTTAATCCTCCAAATGCACATATAGCTACCATTACAGGTATTGTCCATGCCATCACACCAAGAAGTTGATCTCCAAAAGTCTAATAAAAATTTGTCTCAATAGTTAAATTATACATCTTTTCAATAAAATCACCATATAGAAAATAATACTAACCACAGCAATTGCATGAGAGGCAATCATTGCAGTTGGTGTTAAAACTGATAAATAAGCTACATTTGCCAACACATAAATGAAAGTAACTAAAGGTAGTGATATGTATATAGCTCGTGGTAAATTTCTGTAAAATAAAATTATTTATTCACTATTGAAAAAAAAAATGATCCTATATTACTTTATACTACATACACATAAGGATCTTTCAATTCTTCAGTCATAAAATTTAAGTAATTCCATCCAGAATATGAAAATATACCAGAACAAAAGGCAACTGCGATTTTGCTAGGATCGGTGATTGTATTTTCAAAGGCATTTTCAAAATTTTCTGTATGTCCTGAAACAAATTATTAATACATACATATAGCTAATTATTAAAAGAAGAATTTTAAGAAGAGCAAAGTTATTTAAATTGAGTCCATAATAAAAAAATTTATATTCTGTTTGGTTCCTTTTTGAAGATTTAATAATACTAATACCTAGCCGTATATTAAAATTATACTTACCTAACATTATCCAAACCAACCCAGCAATAATTATAATTATTAATGCACCAACTTTAGCAAATATGAATACATTTTGCATTTTAGATGTTTCTTTAACATCATAACAATTTGCGAATGTAAGTAAACCTGTTAAAACATTGAAATTATAGAAATGATAAATCAATCATATTGCTTCATAAAAATATTATAGAAACAATATTCTTTGAGCAAAGATAATGATGATACAGAGCTACAAATATCTATGAATGATTAAATAAAATTAGAATTAAAAATTTAACAAAAAGCCTATAGTATAAATGAATGATATGATATGACTGAAGAAACAAATAGCTGCATTTTATGTGCAAAGAAAAACATCTTACAAATAGTAACTGCTGCCAGTAGACGTACGCTATTATCTGGAATAGAACAATTGGGAAAAAATGGTTTTAAAACATATTCAGCAAAAGTTAATCCCATGATAGCATTTGTAGTTGGTCTGAAATTGCAGAAATAACATTATTTCTTCTCCACTCCCCCTGTGGCAATAAATAACACTGATAAAATTTTATGCATGTAACTTACACAAAAATTAAGTTAGCTGCCCATAAATATAGAAAAGCAGGTAAATCACCAAAAGCCTCATAAATATAAGCATAATCTCCACCACTACGAGGTATGCAAGTACCCAATTCAGCATAGCATAATGCTCCCACCATGGAAAGTAAACCGCATAAAACCCAAACAATTAAAGAAACTCCAACACTTCCTACTTCTATGATTACACCTTTTGGAGAAATGAAAATACCTACGAGCAGAATAATTAATTCTATTAATAATTTATAGTTATAGTTTGTAAAGTTTTGTAACTACAAATTAGACAAAGATATAAGAAATTAATTTTAGAAAATTATTAGACATTTGGAACGTACTATAATATATAAATCACAATAAATTCATACCTGAACCACATATAATTCCTAAAATAATTGCAACTCCTTCTAAAAGGCCAAGCTGTTTTTTCATTTGTACTTTATTAGTACCACCAACTTGTTTATTAGTTGGTATATGAGTCTGAGATTCATCATCTGAATTAACTAATTGCATTCCTTTTGGAGATTCATCAAATATTTGAGAAACCATTTTACCTATATGAAACAAATGTAATAAGCAAAATATTAAGAATAATATGCACATATGTGTTAAAAAATTAATATCAATCTATCATACATATAATGAATTATATTTTGCTCTAATTTAATATTTATATAGGTAAAATATTACCGAAATATTATTTTTATATTTCTAACAATATTTAATGCTGAATGTTTGTATTGTAAACTAGTAACAAATACGTAAAGATTGTTAAAACAACAGATTAAGAAAATACTTTTTTTTTAATTCATGAAATTGTTATTTTCAATGTTATTAGTATAAACTAGTATACCTTTATGAAAGTTAAATTTTTGAAGTTAAGTAAAATAAAGTACTAAAATTTCTGCTTCTAATATAAGAAAACTGATAAATCAATGTGCAATATAAAATGTAAACTTTAATTATTATCTGTATACATCAATTTTCTGAATTCCTTTCTGGACGAGCATGATCTAAAAGTAAAAATGTTTGTTAATTTTATTTATAAAAATATATGATAATTAATTTTAACACAATACAGCATTAATTGCTTATCCGAAAAATTTCGTTTTAATATCTGTTAATTGAACCAAAAGTACATATAGGTTATTTATTGAAGAGAACACGTGTTTTACAGTACCTTAAAGGTTGATTTGCAAGATTCGTGTAATTTTATGTTTAAATTTTCTGAATAAGATAAATATTATAAAAGTATTTAAGTAAAAATTGAATTGTTATTTAACATGACTGATATATTAACAGCTGTAGAATTTGTACTCTGCGTGTTACATACATATTTCAATAGCAATCAATACGGGATATCTGATGCAATTTGTTTTAAAATCACATAATATTAACATAATTGTATAACGTTTACAATTTAATTTTTCATATTTATTGCTAAATCATTATGACAAAAAGAAAATGATGTATTAACATAACAAATTCCGTTGTTATTAGGTAACCGGCATAATCATAACTATAGTAATGTGCTGTTGAATGCATTTATTTAAATATATACCTATGTACGTTCATAATTACAAATTGTAATCAAAAATAATTTCGAGCAATATTTCATATTCATCCTTTAATATAATTTCTGTTCTTTTTTCTAAATAGATTAAGTAGATATTTGTATTGTTATTTTAATAAAATTTGTGCTGTTTTGTTATCACAACAATTCAAATTTCAAATTTTAAGTCCTACATTCATAATTGTTATAATTATTAGTAATTTATACCATATTTTTACGAATGTATTTTGTGGAACATATTTTTCGAATATCATTAATAAAAGCTTTTATATCATCTGGTTCTGGGAATAGATGTGTTTGATGTAAAGATTTCATCGTTAATGATAGATTCATCAATCCTAATTTCCTTATAACATTTGACTGAATTGTTGCTTTCGTTTTACCAATATATAAAATGCACTTGCGAAGTTGCATTTCTAAGGATTCGCTTTAAACAAAATAAACGTGTTTAATATAATGTAGTGAAAATTTATCTATTACCTCATAAAAATTCTGAATGAAAAGTAAATTAAAGAAAGATAATCAAATACGAAAGTAACATAAAATTTTCGAAATAATTTCATAAACAAGCATACGTTAATTTTTTTTTACCTCAATTTAATATGAATAATTCCGCCTAAAAGTATGAAATCTTCATAAAGTCGTGTAAAAAATACATAACTGCTATTATAATAAATGCATTTATGTTGAATTGGGAGTTTCTTCACCTTTTCCCAAATTTTTAACAAGTATCCGTTTGACAAGCCTTCCAAAAAAATGTAGGATTTTTCACAATTTTCTATAGCGAAACCCGTTAAAATATGCTTCAACATACCCTGTGTCTGTATCATAAATAACATCAAAAAATCATATCAACTAACTAAAACTGATAAGTATGTATGACAATAGAAGAATATATAAAGAGTGGTAAGAAAATCAAACTACAATTATACTTCAAAATTTTACTTTTAAATTATTGTCTTCTATTGAAGATTCGTAAATGGTCAGTAAGTTGGAATTATGAAGAGATACATCTTTCAAAATATCATTAGCTAATTTCAAATCGTTCAAATTGAAAAATATTCTATTGAATATATTTTCATGTCGAATGATCTTCTTTTGAATTATTCGCAAATCACACGTTGCACGAATTTTAATTTTCATCGATGTACTGTACGATGTAAAAGTATCTGAAGTAAGAGGTGAATTCTTCCACAAAATTTTCTTTCTCTCATCATCTGTATAGTCAATATTGGTAGCAAATATGTTGCAAGGATGAATCAAGTCATTTGTCAATTTTACTTCCCAAAATCCTCTCAAAAGATCAGATACATCAAATTTAGCAATTCCTAGTAAAAATTCCTCTTTCGTGACTGCTTTAGATGATTTTGATACCGATTTATCATGGTCAGGTCGGTCAGAAATTGAGGGTTCAATAATTCGTACGCCAATTACCTAATTACAAAAGTTGATACGTTCTTAAATTATTTCGCTCATTATACATATGAACAAGATTCTAATCACCTGGACAGTAAGAAATTTTGTTGTAAGAAAATTAACCAATTCTTTCGGTTGAAATTCCTCACAGAGGAAGCACTTAACAAATTCGAAATACATGATTCTATTTGGAATATAGCATGGTGTGACAATCGTATGATCTACGAAAAGAATTTTCATATATATACACTTGAAACCGTTTTCAATCACTATATTGGCCGGGAAATTCGATAACTGTTCCAATTTGATCGATATAGGATTCAAATTCATGCGTAATTGCTTGTTCGTTAAAATATTTTGACACTGTGCGTACATCAAGATCGATGAAATACATGGTAGTTGTGGTGTTCGGTTGTAATTGGTAATTGTACCCATATCTGAAAATAAAACTATTATTTTTTATTCGGAACTAGTGTAAAATTATTATTTCAATTTATACGGAAGATACAATTATAGATTATAGGTCTTTTAAATAGCATAATATTTAATTCTCTATGATATTCTGGAAACTGAATATTATTTTTATATTTTAATTTGGTGATAAGTAAGGTTTTTTCTATAGAACAAATTATATAAATTGTAAATTGCATATTGGTGATTTTAAGCGTCGATGTGTAATGCAAAAAAATTTCACTTTCGAACAATTACAATAAGAACTTACAAATATGCTGCGTGTGACCAGTAAAAGTAAGTACATATGTATACGAATAACAATACATGTATATATATATATAATTAAACAGCGACTTGAAATTATTTGGAAAAAAATAGTA
This sequence comes from Bombus vosnesenskii, assembly GCF_011952255.1. Taxonomy (NCBI): domain Eukaryota; kingdom Metazoa; phylum Arthropoda; class Insecta; order Hymenoptera; family Apidae; genus Bombus; species Bombus vosnesenskii. The sequence goes on from NW_022882923.1 coordinate 4,560,482, forward strand.
GAAATTTTAGGGATAACGACAATGACGAGAAACCAGACATTGGATTGACTTTAAATAAATCTGATCCCAGGAGAGAAGAAGGTGAAAGATCTTTCTAGTAAAATAATTGTAAGGAAAAGCACAACAGTTATGCTAGAACTTCGTAGTTGAATTTATGTTTAAATTTGCCCATAAAAGGACAAGGATTTCAGCCAAAACATGATAATATTTAATATGTAATACAATTATAGATTATAAAAATTAGACGAAAAATGAATCAAATAGTTATAGCGTGAAAAATTATCAGTGTAAGTGTAAAAGAACGTGAAACTTTAAACGTTTCAAACGAAGCCAAAAGTTGAAACAGTCTTTAGTTTTCAGTATTATGGAACTTTATAAGAGTAAGTGGCAGACATTTGAGGGTGTCACAAATTACTACACTGTGTCGTGAATCAGAGGGCGCAGAGAAGGAATATTCTCCATAAAGTCATCAATGAAGACGTTCAAAAACTGTAAATGCATTGTATATTAAATTAAATTTTGCTAAACATTAATTTTACATTAGATTACATACGATAAATATAGTATCTATAATTACAATATATATATAAAAATCACGCATAATAGAAATATAATAAGCAATAAAAAATTTACAATAATGAGCGTGGTTCACTAAATATATTCTACCAGGAACTTTCATCTATTTAGATAGTCAAGGTTACATTTACAGCAAAGACAATACGTATCACATTACGAAACAAGCAAACGAAAAAGCAATTCTTTATAGAATTAACGTAAACTATGTGAACAATAATTGGAAATATAATTACAAACTATTTAAGATAGATCAAAGTGACTCGCACCGGCGTGACATAAAAAGATGTCAGCCGTACGAATGATTGTTAAAAAGAAAACTACGCTACATATTATTAATAAATAACTAAATAAAATACGCATACTAAGTTACGCTATATATTCTCGAAAAATAAGGACGCGAGACGTAAAAATCCTCGTTAGTACAGTGGTCAGTATCCCCGCCTGTCACGCGGGAGACCGGGGTTCGATTCCCCGACGGGGAGTTTCCAACTTTTGCTCATACTTTCTTTTTTTTTATAATCCTATTTTATTTTAAAAATAAGTTACTTCATATTCTATTTGGATATACTTCAAAGTATTGTGCAAACTACAAATCAAAGACAAAAATAACTACCTCATGTATAAATGCATTTCTTATATTCTATTATATAAAGTATAAGTTAATATACGGATTTTATGTACAGTTAACTTATAATTAGTCATTTTAGACCTAATAAATCAACTGTAGTCGACAAGTTTTACATTACTCCAGTATATGAACTAGAAATTTGATTATATATTTCCTGTGTCACATTCTACAAACAAAAGAAGTCATAGACTAAGTAAAATGCTCCTTTAATGCCTAAAATTACCCTGTAAACTCCTTTATTGTTTAAAACCCTTCTAAATACTGTATTAATTCCGATACAATAAACATTCGTTTTCAGAAAAGAGTGGTCAGTATCGCAAGTACACATCGAAAAGCTGAGGATCTTAGAGCAGGTGTAACGAAGCAGCACGACGTGCAAACCAAATATGGTCCGTGCACCCTCTTGCGAGGGAGAGAATAAGCGAATTAATTAGAGCCAACTATCATAAGGTCTAGTAATTCGCCGTTCGCGAGCCCTATGTTACTCGTGAAGACGAAAAATGGTTCAGATAGATGATTGGTAGATTTTCGCGAGAACCAAATAAAAATACGGTCGCGGATCAAGTCACGAGATTGCAAAAGCAAGATATTTTATTAGGGTTTTTCCCAACATTCCGGACGGGAAATCCCGCTGTTCTTCCATCTCCGACATATATATATATATATAAATAGATAGATATATACTTTGCAAGAAGAATTTCGTAAATTTATGTGTGCACTAAGTGATACTAAGTTATTTTTATAATATAGATATTTTTGAAAAGTACAAAATTATAAAAATTTTCATCAGTATATTAGTCAGTAAAAGAATTACAATTTAAATGAAGTACAATCGCAAGGTCCTCGGTAGTATAGTGGTCAGTATCCCCGCCTGTCACGCGGGAGACCGGGGTTCGATTCCCCGCCGGGGAGAACATTTTTTTTTTCTTAGCCATAATATTTCTTAAACAAGCCATTTATTATTCCTATACAAAAATTAGTATGTGATCTCAACTTAATGTAATATATATCCCATCTCAATCCTTTTCTTTCTTTGCTATGTTACTGACACCGAGTTTATAGTATTTTTTTTGCCATTTTTCTATACAAAAATCATGACTAAGGTATAAACGATTGCGTTTACTATAACATAAATATTGTAACATTAAGTGCAATATATAATAGACAAATATATAAATAATGCAAATAAACCTCTTCTAATCTATAATTTTCTGTTACGTTAGCTGTTATACTTTCTGACAAGTTTATTGCTGACCTTGTAAATATAATTATTGGGAATAACAATTAATAGCATTAATTACGTATATAAGTACATAAATTACGTTTAGTTCCTACATTATAGAGCCTTTAATCTGCTGGAAAATAAATCTAACAATTATAAATTATAAACTACGTATAAAATGTAAAAATTACCAGAAAACAAGGCTTCGGCGGGTAAACATATCTCATATGTATCTATTCTGTGTTTTTGATTTTCCTTCTCATTTTTTTTAATTTGGTTCTGTCGAGTAGATCTTTTAGTTTGTTTTGGCGACGATTTCCTTTCATTCTCAATCGAATTTGTGGCAATAAATTCAAGCTTTAAAGATTCAGGTGGAAAACGTCCTTTTCTCAACATTTTCCGAAATATATATTCATGTATACTATCTAATGAATTTTTTTTTTAAATATGAATAATATTAATACAAATTTTTTAATTTTTATTTTGTTATGAATCTTTCCTTTTAAAATTCTTATTTATACAGTATTCTACAAGTTATTTCTTTATATAAAAATTGTATTTTTTCAATATGTACCTGGTATTACATCAAGATATGTAGTAATACTAAAATCACCATAAATTTCATCTGTAATTATTATGGGTTGTGGAAGTGGAGGAGTTGAAGGTTTAACAGAATTGGAATGATACAAATTAAGAGGATATATTTCAAGAAATTCTTCCTGCCCCACATTAATGGATTTATCATCCATATAAAATCCTTTTACTTGATCTTTTTTAGCTCTATGAAATAAATATAGGAAATGAAGAAGCTAAAACAATAATAGTATGTTGTACAACTAAATATATTATTGCATGATTAATTTAATGACAACCCAATGTAAGCATTCTTTAGCATCTTTAATTAAATAGTACAAAATTGTTGGAAATATATAAAAAGTCACTAAAAGAAACTATATAATTATCATGATATAATTAAAAATGTAATTTCATAACTATTAAACACATGTATTGGAATATTATTGATTTGAAATATTGTATTTCAATTAACTGTTACTTTAAAATTTGCGTACATACATCGAGTGTGACTTACCTTTCAAAAAATTTGTGTTTTCCACAAAATATATGACAATTAATTACATAGTTAAAAAAGTTTTTTAATTGCATTTCATTTAAGTGAACTAAATGATGAATAGAAAATATGACCCAACATGTATCTTTATTTATTGGACATGGTATTGATCTTAAACAAAAATCATCGTTTTCAGTATAGATCTATAAAGAAAGATAAAGAAAGCTATATTATGTTTGAATTTTAACGTTGGATTCTAGTATTTATAGCAAAGGAAACATTTGTAAATTGTAATAGATGAATTTTCTATTTATAAATAAAGTTATTGTTAATGACTACTAATTTATTATAAGAATTACTCAAAATTTTTAATAGCGCAAAAAAGTAATTTCTCTAGTATTGTATATATATTGTAAAGTAAAATTTATTGAAATGTCTACATACAGGACTTGTTTATTAAAATATTAAAGAGTTCGACATATATATATTGTATATATATAAATTTTTATAATATTTCTCTATATATTAAAAGAAAATGATGTACCTTCGTTGCTTTTTCCCAACAACGACAATCAAATTTAAAATTATAATTTGGGAAAAGTTCATATTCCACGTGTATTTCGGCTAATATTTGACCTACATATATAACATTCTTCGAAGATTCTGTAATCTCAGATGTATCCTTACTTATTTCCTTTTCTTTACGTTGACGTATTATTTTCTTTTTAACCTTATCTTTAATTACATTTTTATCATTTTCAATATTTGAATTGGGTTTAGTAGAAATTGAGAATCCAAATGTTAGTATAAGATGCATTACAATTTGGTATTAATTATTTTATTACTATCATTCATTAATACGCTGTACTCTTTAGTTTATTTTAATTTAAGCTTCTCTCAGTATCAATATTCCTCTTTAAATGACAGATTTCGGTGAGTTCTATGTATAATATGCACTTGTAAATTCCTCTTATTATATTAAATATTTCTTATTATTGATATAATTATATTTGTCCATATTGTTTTAATTATTATATAGTTTTTATTTGAAATAAAATAAAAAATAAAATTTTATCTATAAGATTAACATCTAATTATTGAATATATCCAACAATGATCATTATAAATAAATAATTACTTAAATAGATTAATTGTAGTTCCCGCTGAAGGATTTCGGGATTCAATATGGCGATTGGATTCTGATTCGGGTAGAAACATAGCGTCGGAAGGATAACATTATCGAAGGAAGTTTCTTTATAATTTTGTACAGTAGTTAAATAATTCACTAAGAGACTTCAAAATATAAATATGAAATAGCATGTACACTATTATGATATATAATTATCATGTATATCATAAACTTTTAATTTTTATATGTTAATAGTAATATATTTAAAGATTATTAAATTTTATATATGTATATACATATAACTAAAAAGTGAAGAAAACTTGTGCCAAGAATGTCTCAGGAGGACGATGTAGGATTTTTATATAAAACAATGAGTAAGTTGAGGAAACAATTTGTTAAAATATTTAATATTATAAACAAACATAAATAATCGTTTTTTTATAACACATATTATTGAAATTTTTGTTCCAATTTTTTTTTTTAAGTTTCTAAATAATTTTAACTGTAATCTTTTCTTTCTTCTTCCTATTTCACAATATTAATTTAGAATCTAAACAAAATCAATTAAAGATATAATGCTATACAAAACATGTTTACATTTTAATTCTATGTATGCATTCTGTTTAAACATACATGCTTAATTGAAATAAATATAAAAATCTAGTTTAATTAATAAGTAAATTAAATTTGAAATAATAAATTGCACAATTTTATTAATTTTACAATATAAATATATTATAAGCTTACGTTAACACACATTTTTCTCTCTAAAATATTATGATATTTCCTTTTTTTAATTTTTTATTTAAAAAATAATTAATGCTTTAATAATAGCTTATTTAAAACGATGAACAAAAATAAAAGAATACATAAAATAGTTATCGTAATCGTAATACACGAAACCGGCGTCGTATATTACGCATACGTCAGTATTTTACATTGACGATTTGATGAATTCGATGCATAGTGGAAGACATTTAAAAACTATATAGCGGTATATGAATGTGTCAGAATCTTTAAAAGAAATATTAAGTTTGTGTGAAAAAAAGTATGAAATTTTACCATTGAAATTAAACAAAAGTGTTGCTTTAAGAGTAATATGACTAGCATTTGTACGTATTTACCGTGAATTAAGTACATAACCTAAAATTAATTTTTTATACCTTTTTGGGAGTGCATATCCCTCGGATTAAGTATGTTGTTGATAGAAAAATGTTTATTGTTGTATTTTATTCCGTTTGATGAAACATTTAACAAATAAGTAACAAATTATTATATAAAATAATTCTTTTTAGTTGAAAGGGATCCAAAAAAGAGGAGGGTTAAGCCTGTAGGATCAGCACAATCTTTACTTGATTTTGATTTAGGTGAAAGCTCTGATGATAGTGATTTCAGAATTGAGGATCACTGTGAAGAATCTGATGACGATTCCGTGGATTCTAATGATATTGGAAAAGGTAAAATATACTGATGATGATCTTTAAACATAATATTATGAACATTTGTTTTGAAATTAACTAATATAAATTTGTTTACATTTATGAAAGAGGAAGAAGATGTATCGGAGCAATCTGATGACTCTTTGGAAGATCCATTACTGAAAAAAAGAGAAAATCCTAACTTGACTGTTGGAGATGTAATTGAACAAGCTAGACAACAAGCATTAAAAGGAGGTTCACTTGAAGATAAATTAAATAAAATGTTAATTTGTTGTGGTTGCTTAGGAGACAGAAGTGATGATGTTAATGAAATTGTTGAATGTGATGGATGTGGTGTTAGTGTGCATGAAGGTAAAAATTTTTAACATTTTAATTTGTAATTTAAATTTTATTTATAATCATAAATATTGATAAGTAGCTGGTAAAAATAATGTTTAAATTAAATTTATTTAAGGATGTTATGGTGTATCTGATGTAGAAAGCTTTTCAAGTACTGATTCTTTATGTCAGTCAGCACCATGGTTTTGTGAAGCTTGTAGTGCAGGAATTGAAGATCCATCCTGTGAACTTTGTCCTAATAAAGGTGGAATTTTTAAAGAGACTGATGTAGGTAAATGGGTACATTTAGTATGTGCACTTTATGTACCTGGTGTTGCTTTTGGGGAGGTACACAAACCTTTAATTTTTGTTAAATATGGGCTAAGATTATTTCTAGGTATACATATACATATATATGTTTATTTAGGTTGATCGCTTATCAAGTGTAACACTGTTTGAAATGGCTTATAGTAAATGGGGAGCAAAACAATGTTCTTTATGTGAAGATGCACGTTTTGCCCGTACTGGTGTGTGCATAGAATGTGATGCAGGGATGTGTCATACATATTTTCATGTCACTTGGTAAGAATCAGTTGTAAATACAATTAAACTATTCAATATAAATAAAAACACAGTACACCAAGTTTGGAATCAACATAAAAGACATATTGTTATGTTTTTGTAGTGCGCAAAGAGAAGGACTGTTATCTGAAGCCCATAGTGAAGAAGTTGATCAAGCTGACCCATTTTATGCACATTGTAAACTTCATTCTGATAAAACACTTGTTCGTAGACGTAGACGCAATTGGTTGGCGTTACAACTACGAGCGCAATATCGACAACAATTATTAAAACAACCTAATCATTTAGATACTGAAGAACAGCGTAGAATACAAAGAAAATTAGCAAAACATAGACATAAATACTTGGCTCATAAAGCCTCTAGGCCACCACCATGGGGTATGTTAATTAACTACATACGTTAATTAAGCATAAAATATTACATAAAATACTTATGTATTATTTCCAGTGCCAACACAAAAAATGCCTCGATTATTAACTACTTCAGCTTCGGCTTGCCGGCAGCTAGCAAGAAAAGCTGAACTTATGGGTGTTGATACTGCTGCATTGGAAGCTCAAGAAGCACAACTTGTAGCTTTGGTTGATGTTAGGAAGAAGTGGCATATTCCACCTGCTTTTAGTGTAGAATTCATTGGTTATTATTTAGATCGCAATTTGCGAGTCACATCTATGAAAAGGCGACTACAAGAACTCCTTGATATTAATTCTCAATTGCTTAACGAACAACAAAGATTAGATAGAAGATATGACGAAGTAATGAAAGATAATGAAGAACAGATCCGAATAAATGTAACAATAAAAGAAAAGATAGAAATGTATCACCAAGTGCTTCAGAGTAGTGGTTATGTGAAACCTCTTCCACAAATAACTGATTTAGCAAAACCAAGAATAGCGCCAACTTTAGGTAAGTTAGATCTTAAATATACTGTACAAAAAGAAACAGATATATCATGATTTTTAAATAGGTACAGGTTTAGGTGTACCTACTGCAGCGGCTTTGAAAATGGGTGTTGGTTTTCCTTTACCTGTTGGTAAAGGAACAGAAGGAGTACGCGAAGGTAGAGTGTTAAGCAGTCAAGCACAAGATCAAAATCATAAGGGCGAACTGACATTAAGGCATCAATGTGGAATATGCAGGAGATCTACAAATCAACATCTACTTGCAAAGTGTGACACATGTCATCTTCATTACCATTTATCATGTCTTAGTCCACCTTTATCACGTATGCCGAAAAAAACGAAACTTATGGGATGGTATGTATATTATGTCTATATAAATAATGATGTATTCTATTTATTAATTATTTACTATATAAATACAATGTATACAATATTTTCCAATGTAGGCAATGTTCTGAATGTGACAAAGAATCTTCTGGGTCAGAAGTTGAACGTGTTGATACCTCAGCCCCACGTAAATTAAGGCATTGTAAAGATGATTTGAATTTAACATCAACACCAACACCACTACAAGAAGTACAATTACCTACAACGCCAACAACGCCTAGTACATCCAAAAATTCTTCCGACAATCTTAATAGTATAACGAATGCAACCACACCTGACACACCTACAACACCAAAAGTAAATACATATTGTTAAATGTTCTTTCCGCAATCCGCAATCACTTAGTTGCCAAACCAATATATATATTCTGTTGTCTAATATATAGGTAACTATAAAACCAGTTGGACCACAACCTCCGTCTTCAACTCCCATTCAATCAAGTGAGCCAATATATAATCAACAACCTATTAATAATGTGACAATAACAAGAGAAGGTTCGCCTGAATATATGGTAGCTTCAGCAGATGGTACAGAATCTGTTTCACAGAGAAGCGCAAAAAAAAGAAGAAGGTATGTAAAATATGTATATCTTCATATAAATATGAACCATAACATTTTTTCAAATTTTATTAGGGAGAAACATAAAAGATATACGCCTGATCCAATTACGGGTATAAAGCAAAGGAAACGCAAACATAAGAGAAAAAGTCTTGATGTGGAAAATCCTGAAGGACAAAGTCAACCAGAAATTCATAGAAGAATTACAATAAAGGTATTCATTTTGTAGCTATTCATAAACTTTAGTGCTGTAATATGTGTATGTACATATATATATGTATGTATGTATATCACCTCATAATTATTTTATTAAATAGATAAAACCAATTCCAAGACCAGAAGGAGATGTAGCATCAGAATCAAGTCCACAAATGTTTGTTGCCACATCTACTAGTACTGAAATTACATCACCACCGCCATTACCTAAACTACCACCACCTCCACCTGTTCCACCTTTACCTTCAAATACTGTTCCTGTAACAGCAAATGTATCTACTAATAATACAAATAGTAGAACATCTACAGGAAATGGAAAAAGAGGAAAAGATACAGACCTTTTAACACATTGCAATGTCTGTGATATGTCTGGTACCAGTCAAAATCTCGTCATGTTAGTTTACATAAATACATCAAATATTTATTTCTTAAATATATGCTGGACATATGAATTCATCATTTTTCGTACCTCAGGTGTGATGAATGTAAAAAATGCTACCACTTCACCTGTCTTGATCCACCAGTTAAAAAATCACCCAAAAGAAGAGGCTATTCGTGGCATTGTGCGGACTGCGATCCTAGTGTAAGTTAATCAAGTTTTGTTGTTTACATTTATTGCAACATTAACCCAAAATATACTGTTAAGGTACTTTTTATTTAGTCAACACAAGAAAAAATAAACCAAAGATCGATTTATAGATAGTGAATCATAATTCATAGAATATCTAGATACTACTAGTATGTGACAAAATATGAAGTACTTTAATATAAAATTTATGTGAATTATGAATTCTCTCAATAATTTTAAAATAAATAGAACAAACAGTCTTATTAATAACTAGTTGCTAACATTAACTAATTATTTTCAGTAAAAGCTGTGCCATCTTTATTTATTGAATAATCAAATACAACGTTCCATTTACGAAATATCGAATGGCAATTAGTTATTAATACGAAAAAAAAACTTAAAATCTCACTTTTGTAAGAAAATGGGAACAATTCTTCATAAAAGATGGATAATACACCTACACTTCGTATAATTTCGAAGCAGCCAAAGCAACAAATTAGGCTAAAACTTATTTATGGATACTTTTATCTTTGATCTAAAATTGTCACTAGGAATATATCTTGAAGCTAATTTAATTCAATAAAAGAAAGAATCTGTAATAGTAAAAATATTTCTTTCATTTCAGGCCTCTGAATCTGAGACTTAATATCAACAATTTTATGTCTGCAGCTATAATTCTACGTTCAAACAAATTAAGACATTGAATATTGTTTTTTGTAAAAATACAGAATATAGATAAAATTTTCCTCTAATCATAAAAATCTCTTGAAAATACATACTGCAAATTTCACTGTTAAATATACATTAAAATTTCTGCATATATTTAGTGAAGTTTTTAGTATTTATTTTCAATGGGTTATTCTGCCTAATTTTAAATTTTTATTTCTAAATATGCATATATGTGTATATATATTTTTGTTTCTACATATGTACATATATACGTGTGTGTGTGTGTACTTAATATTCATCAAGAATCCTACATACACATATATTTTCGAAGGTAAGAAACAGTTAAAAAATCATACAATTTTAGAACCTCTTTTGATACTTATGATAAGATTTAGTAATTATTAATATAAGTTCTACAAAACATATTAAGACAAATTTGATTTTCAATTATATATATGTATAATATTTTTTTATATTACAAATTACATTACATTTATATTAAAAATAAATTAACATTAATTTCGAAAGTTACATTGAAGTAAATAATATTTTCGTCCTATTTCTTCCAGATATATAACCATTACAAAAATTAAGAGCACTCATAATACGTTTACCTTGTACAGTTACTTGCTTTGCAGAAACATAAGTGTTTTCTTTACATTTTATAATCAATGCATTATTCTTTTTACTATATATCACGGTTCCTATAAACACAAAATATTGATAAATATATATATTCACTAATAATCTAATATTTTAAATACTTTATTTAATATTCTAATATCAAAAAGTATACATAAAATTACAAATTTACCTGGTTCTGCTCCTTCGAGGTTTGTTACTATTGATTCTGATTCAATTTTTTGAACGTCAAATAACTTTATTTTTGCGTTTTGAAATGAAGTAGTTAAAGGGTATAAACCCACAAGCGCACGATGTAAGTTATAAACATTTGTTGCAGACATTTTATTCCAATTAACTAAAGATATTTTTGACGTTATTTTTGGTGCTGAAAATTATATTGATCTATACTTTATAATGCATGCATCATTATAATCCGATAATTTATCCATGATAAAATATACAAGATGATTTATGTAAAGCTGTTAAAAACTATTTTCTTTGGTACCAACATTACAGATATATTTGCTTTCCTTTGTGTGTAACATTTAATAAAATGGCTCTCAATGTAGAATATGCTTACATTTGCTAAATTTAAATTCTTTGTGGCTGGTAACTTTTGTAACTTTTCAACTGTGTAAAAAGTAATGAAAAAATAAATAAAAAAGAATATTTCAATCAAATATTATTAAATCCAACAATAGCTAGCTATATATGATAAAATATTAATGTCATCCTATTTGAAAAAAATGAGAGCTGAGAATTCTCCTTTTGCAAAAGCTGTTATGCCTAAAATAATTAGTCCTCTGTTCCATTTTAATTAAAAAGAAAAATAAGCCAGAACTTGCAATAATTTTTAAGAAAACAGCTTGTAATACTTTATGACTCATTTTGTATATTTACCATATGTTACATTTTCTTCATCTTGAGGTCTTGCAGATTTTAATAATTCTAATAAATTTTCAAACGTTTCTTCTAAAAGATTTGCACCAAGTTTTGCTAATTTTGTATATAATTCTGGCAGAGTTTCATGTTCATTAATATCTATTGCCTTTTGCAATATTATTTCTCCTATATCAAATCTAAAATAATATTTAATTCAAATAATATTAAATATGTTAGAATATTCTCTTTTTTATACTTGTACAATACAACTTTCTAAATGTATAAAAATAAATAACAGTGAATTTTACTTTTTTGGCATTATTTTCATTATTGTGACACCAGTTTTTGAATCTCCATTTATTAACGCGTAAATTATTGGAGCTGCTCCTCTCCATCTTGGTAATAAACTACTATGTACATTCAACATGCCTCTATAAAAGAACAATAAATATATGTCAATACGTGAAACATTGATACATAAATAAATTGAAAATTCCAAGAAGATAACTTACAGTGGAAATGCATTTATGATCTTGGATGGTATTAATTGACCAAATGAAACAACTATTCCTATATGAAACTCTGATTTATTAATTTCAACTGGCCATTTATTTACAATAATTTTATTTTCTTTTGCATATTTTGTGACAGAATTTTCCCTTTTTTGATTGACAGTAACAATTTCTAGTCGTTCCACTTCTTTAGATCTACTATACACAAAGATATGTGTATTAAATTTTCAAATTTATAAATATAAATATAAGGTATTTATAAATATAAGGTATAAATGAAAGGCTTATAATATAAAGGTAACAGTATTATTCTTACTATTTGCTATATAAGACTTTCAAACTTTCGACAGCAAATTCATCTGTGCCAAAAAATAATACTTTCCATGCACCACTTTGCTGTTTTTCATGTGATTGACTATAACAAGTATAATGTTTATTATATATTTTTGAATTAAAAGTTAGAAGAAATATTTTAGTTACTTCTTTTAATGAATATAAAAATGGTGCTGTGTTATACACTGCACGGTTGAAAATTAAATACATGGTTATGTTTTCACAATTTATTGGACACCTTTTTAATCACGGAAACATATATATGCTATCTAATCCAAATATGTTACTGTATTTCAAATAAGATAAAATAATATAATATATACACATATGATATATTCTAATTTAATATTTAATGATTTAATTTAATTAATTTAATAATTAAATTATAGCATCAAAATTGTAACATTTTTCTTTGTATCTTTAAGATTGAACTTCCTCATCTTAACTATATTTTACTCTATGTTACGAGTGCTATGTTAGTTTATTACGCGCGAATTCGAAGTCGCACGATCTTTTCAATTCATTGTTCACTGGCTAAGAGTAAATTGACGTGCAGTTCGATCTATTGTTTCCGTTTACTGTATTACATTATTCCGTAATAAACAAGCTAAATTCGTATATTCTGAACAATGTCACGAATAAGAAGACTTTCTATTCGTGGTATTCGTAATTTTGGCGATCTGAATGATGAAGCTAAGATTCGATTTTCTCGTCCTTTGACACTTATTCTTGGTCCAAATGGTACTGGAAAAACGACAATTATCGAAGCTCTAAAATTTGCTACTTGCGGTGAATTTCCACCTGGTTCAGATCGAGGAAAATTCTTTATTCATGATCCAACTCTATCGGCGGCACCATCGGTATAATATAATATCCATTACACATTACATTATGCATAACTATTTTCATATATTTAATTAGTATAAGTTAAAAGTTTTAAAAATAAACCTAGGTTGTTAAGTTTACAGATATTCTCTTAAAATAATTCTTTTTAAACTTTCTCTTTTTACGCTTTCTCTATGTAATTAATTTATTTTTTTGCATAGATCCGAGGTGTTGTAAAAGCTGAAATAATTGATGCAGCAGGTAATATGTACATAATATGTAGAACGATAGAGTCAACAAAAGGAAATGTGTCAGTGAAATTTAAAACTCTCGATAATGCTTTAAGCAGAATAATGAAAGGTCAAAATAAGGTATGCTCTTTGTAAATATAAATTATATTAATAGAATTAGTAATATACATTAGATATATATTATATAGATTATATTATATATAGAGTATATATTATTTGTATTAAGTATATATTATAAATTATAGGTGTTTTTAATGATGTTTATGATCTTTTGTTTATATAGCCAGTATCAATATCTAATAAATGTGCTAATGTTGATGCAGAACTTACATTAGCAATGGGAGTTTCAAAACCCATTTTGGATTATGTGATCTTTTGTCACCAAGAAGACCTTAATTGGCCTTTCCAAGATGGTAAAAAATTAAAAGAAAAATTTGATGAGATTTTTGATAGTGCTAGATTTAATAAAGCTCTTGAAAACATTATGAAATATATCAAAGATATGAATCAAAAGATGCATATATTGAAAGAACAAAAACAAAATTGCCAACTTATTGTTAATGAAGTAGTAGATAAAGAAGCAAAGTTTGAAGATAATAAAAAACGATTGGAAGATTCCAAAGCCAAAATTGAGGAATTTGATAAAGAATTAGAACCTGTGCAGCAGAAAATTAAAAAATTTGAAAAATTAGATGCTGATTACAAAAATCTGCAAAACGAAGAAAGTAATGTTTTGATAAATATTAATAACAATTTATTTCATAATTAATTTTTTTATATATAAATATAGTTATAGTTATAATTTATAATTTTTGTTTTTATATATATGGTTTCTTTTAGAAAGAAAAAAAGCAGAATATGACATGTTCAAACAACAACTGAATAGATTAGAAGAAGATTTACAATATGTGTTTGAAGGGACTAAAGAAGAATTATTAAAGCAGATAGAATCGCATGATGAAGAATTAATAAGACAAACTGACAAAATAGAAGAGGTATTATTAATATCTATTATTAAACAAAAAAGATGTGGTGAATGTTGATTGAACTTTTCTTTGTAAAATATTTAGCTTGAAAAAAGATTAAAAAATATTGCTGGAAAAGAGTCTAGCATATCAAGTGATTTATCTAATGAAAGAGTATCCAATGGTTCTTTAAGACAACAAATTAAAGATCAAGAAAGGAAGGTTAATCTTCGCAATGCAATATTAAATGAAATATTATCTTCTTGGAATCTTGATAACATTGATGCAAATGTATCAGAATTAGGTTTGAATCTAAAAAGATATTAAAAAACAATTTTATGTTTGAACTGACATATATGATCATGTAAAATTAAAAATTTTTTAGAAATAATGGCCCTTACTAGCCGGCTGACTGAAAAGATGGAAGAACTACGGCATTGCGTAGAACAGAAAAGATTGAAAAGAGAAGAAGAAGAAAATGCATTACACAGAGCAATTGATTCTTTACGTAGCAAACATTCAAAAGTAGAATCAGAAAAAAATCTTAAAGAAAGTGAAGTAACACAAACAAAAGAAGAAATTAATAAAATAAAATTGGATATTGTGCAGGTTGTATATTTTTTTCTTCAAAATATTGTCATTTTTATTTTAAATTTGCTTAAGATTTTTTATTTCTAGCTTGGCGCAGCAGCAAGTAAACTAAGTTCCATTGAGTTAAGAATACAAGAAGTACAGAAAAAAGTTCAGGAATTAAATGAAGCAATGGATGTGAATGTTATAAAAAAAGAAGTTGCTAACAAAATTAAGATTCGGAACGAAATGGAAACACTTTTAAATACAGTTGATGAAGAAATAACTTTATTATCGAAACAGAGTATGCAGCAAGCTGAATTAGATTTACATAAATCTACATTGCATTCTAAAGAAAAAGAAATAGAAGAATTAAAGAACAAACGTGAAAAAGAAATAATGACTTTGTTTGATATTAAAGAACTATCCCAAACTAAATTAAAAACTAATCTAGATGTGGTTCAAAAACAATTGGTATTTAAAGATAGTCATTAAATTTACAACCAGAAAGTTTGTGAATTTAGTTGCATAATTCTATTAATTCTAGGCGAATGAAGTGGAATCTATTAACCAAGAAATTCAGGCAGAAGAACGTCGAATAACTACATTAGAAACAACAATATCACATATTGAACATGAGCTTCAAAATAAAAAAAGAGAAATAAATTGTGAGCTTAAAATTAAATAACTAAAAATTATATTTATATACCAATCTTTAAACTTATCATTGACAATACATCTTTCTATTTTAGCGGATAAAGAAAAAGTTTCATCAGTTTGTCACTACAAAAGTTTTGATGAGACTTTATTATTACAATCGAAAAAAGTAAAAGATCTTCAAGACAAAAGGGGAATGTATGCTCATCAAAGTGTAGCTTATAAAGAGTATATGAAACAATTAAGAGAAACAAATCCTTCTTGTCCTCTATGCCATAGAGATTTTGACGAACGTGAAAATGTTGTAACTTTATTAAAAGAAATGGAAAGTGAAATGGAAAATCATCCAAATCGCTTGAAGGAATGTGAAAGAGAATTGAAAACACAACAGGAAAAATATGATAAAATGTTGCAATTAAAACCGGTCGTTGAAAAAATAATACAATTAGAAGAGAGTGAATTAGAAAAATTAATGTAAATTTTTTATTGTTTATGTATTTATCTTACTATTTTGTTATAAAATTTATAACGCTACATACAAACAATATTTTAGGAATAGTTTAGAAAAATCAAAAAATAAGTTGAGTATATCTCGAACAACTGTAATGGAATTAGAAACGAAAAAATCTTGTCCTAAAAAAAAATTAGCAATATGCAAAGATATCGTAGGTGATATTATGTTATGGGATACATACATTGATGACATTTTCAAACTGAAACAAACAATTGATAACTTACAGATTCGTATGACTGCTGCAGGTATATTAGAAAAAATTAATTTTTTATCACATTTATAAAGAAATTTATTTATTTATTTCTATAGGCATTAAGACCAAACGTAGCCTTGAGGAAGCTCAAAGTCAAAGAGAAGAGTTGAAAATGTCTTTAAAAAATATTCGCGATAATATTGAAGAATTACAATCTAAAATAAATATGCATAATGAAAAATTAAATAATGCTCGACAAGAACAAAATACATTACAGGAGGAGCAATTAAGGATCCAATCAGATATACAAAAAGTAAAAGAATTGAAGGAAAAACTGGAAACCTTGTACTCAAAAGAAATTTCTCTTTGGAAATCAATTAATATGTTGAAGAAACAAGTAACTATAGCAGAAACCGAATTAAATTCAGAGCTTGAGAAATTAGAAGAAAAGAGGGTATATTTTTAAATTACTTTTTGTATAAGAATATTAGTGCACTTTCATTAAATTTATAATATAAAAAATGTGCAATATATTTCTATTTTAGAAAGATAATTCGGCGAAACTGGAATGTGATAGAAAATTGGTAACAGATGCAGTTAGACGTTTATCTGAATTACAAAGAATACAGGATGAGGTTGATATTTCCATATACAGTAATGTTCCCGAATCTTTAGAAAGCTCTGAAAAGAAAATAAAAGATTATGAAAAGTTGCTTAATGAACTGCTTTGTGAAAAAAGTGATATAGAAACAACGATTAATAAATTAAAGGAAAATGTTACTCGTCAAGAAGTTCGAAAAAGGGAGTTGTCAGATAATCTTGCACTGCTACAAGTTCAGGAAACAATCAAAAATTTACAACAACAATATTTAAGAATAAAGGAGAAATTAAATGCTATAAATCATTCTCAAGTACTTAACGACTGGAAGAATGTACAAAGTAGAGAACAAACTATACTCCGTCAGGTAAAGCATTTTATAATTGAAATTTTACATGATCACATATATAATATTTCTTCACACTTCGTATAATTTATGTATTTACCTTTTTTATACTTTAATTGTTTACGAATGCTCTGAAAAATCATTTATTTGCAATATATTTTTATAAATTTATATATTTTTCTAAATTATTTTTAGCAAAATATAATTAAGGGAAATCAAGAAGAATTGGAAAGAACACTGCAGCAATATACGCAAGAACTAAAAAAAGATATATATAGACAAGCTCGTAAAAATTATAAAAGCAAATGCATCGAATTAACGGTAATATACAATACAGAACTTTCAGTTCTTATATTTTATTCGATATTAATAACGTAAATCTTAAATAATTTTTCTTTGTTCTAGGTTATAGAAGAAGCTATATTAAACTTAAAAGCATATAGCAAAGCATTGGATGTGGCTATGATACAATATCATGAAGAGCGTATGGCCACAGTTAATAGAATCATTAAACAGATGTGGAAACTTGTATATACTGGAAAAGATACAACATCAATAGAAATTCATACAGACGCAACCGAAGGGATAGGTAGCACAAGAAGAACATATAATTACAAATTAGTTCAAATGAAACATGGTCATGAAATAGATATGAAAGGTCGTTGTAGTGCTGGTCAAAAAGTAATTTTTAATTTACAGTAATGAAGATAGTAAAATAATGTATTTTATTATTTGTGTACGATCCCACATTTAATTAACAGGTTCTAGCGTCGATAATTATAAGACTCGCTTTAGCAGAAACATTTTGTAAAGATTGCGGGATTCTTGCATTGGATGAACCAACAACAAATTTGGATCAAGAAAATGCTGATAGTCTAGCAGAAGCATTGGCTACGTATGTTGTAATGAATACTTATTAAAATCATTTTTAATGTATAATTATAATATATAATTTATAATTATATAATATATAATATTATTTATAATATTATATATTATATTATATTATTATATATATTATATATTATATATTATATATTATATATTATATATTTTATATATTATATATTATATATTATATATTATATAATATAATATATAATATATACAATAATATAATGTATAATTTAATGTATAATTCGAAACTTTAATGTATTATTTTCATGTTAAAGGGTTGTCAAATTGCGATCACAACATCAGAAAAATTTTCAGTTAATTGTAATTAGTCACGATGAGAAATTTTTATTCAAATTAGCTGAATTAAACAGTAATAAAGGATTTTATCAACTTTACCGTAAGCAAACGTATGTCTATAACAAATACGTATATGTACACATACTATATTTTGCTTGTTCAATTGTAATTTATATATTTTTAGCGGTTACACAGCAATTAGACATTGTCTAGTGAACAGTCAAGATTGTATTGCGTCAGATCCTGTAAAACAAGAATCTGATGAAGAGGAATCGTCTAATGAAGAAAGTGAAGAACGTTTCATCTTACAAGATAAATTACATGAAACAACTTCGCAAAGAAAAGCGCCTAACGAGCAAACACATAAGAAAAGAAGACATATTTCGGATGATGATGCTGATCCTCCTACTGAAAGCGCAACATCAAAAAAAAGATATATATTTCAATAAATTGCTCTTGTATAACTTAAATAAAATATAAATTACTATTTGCATAACTAAAACATAGAATTAAAGATTATTTTTTTTATAAATAGAATTTCTCTTATATGTACATTACGATTTTGAAGAAATAGTCTATCCATACTTAAATTTCTGTTCTTTGTATAGTGTCATATCGTTTTTCAAATATTGCCGCATTTTTAATCAAACGTAAGTAAATGTATCGAGTATTGAATCGATTTTAACAATCGAGTTTTGATTGTACTCGGTCGATAAAAGAGACGAAGAACAGGTGACGACATCGTTGTCATACTCGTGATTTCATAACACGCCATTTTCTTTGTGTGAAGCTGACCGAGAGAAATTTCACTTACTGTTTTCTAACTAATTCGAGGTAACGTAATTTATAATTGATATTTTAGTATATTGTTGATTGTCATTCGCATTTATCAATGAACGTCATGTACATTTTTTAGGGCACTTGTTTAATCTTTGATGCTAAATCTCAATTGTCGAAATCGCGTGTTGACAGGTTTTCAAGCATCGCAGTTAAACGGATTCTATTTTGTGTCTGTCTAATTACGTATATTTTCATTTTATCATATTTACTTTTATATTGAAGCGGTGTTTTGAACTTTTATCATAATATAATTCAAACATTGTAGACATTAACCGCCAAAAACAACGTATTTGGAACGTCTCCGAGCAATGATTTTTTTCAAGTAATGTACATACGTCATTGCAAGGGGAGTACTTTTCCCATTCACGTTCAATGATTCACTAAAAAAAAGTCATCTACCCGTGACATTCGGACCAGTGTTTTGCGTTCGCATCGTTTTATAGTGCGATTTCACGTTCGTAGACTGTTGCATGCTAATAGGATATTTATTTAAGATCAAGAAATAACTGTCTAACAAAATATTCAGTTTATAATTCTAATTGTAAAAGGTATTGTAAGATTTTTTTACATATCAGTTTCAAGTAATTAAGCTTCATACTTATTCATGTTAAAAGAGGATTAAGTATATTTTCATCTAGCTGATAATTCATTCAAATTCCAATTTCATTATTTGTATTTCATTCTTATCTAAGTTGTTCGTACATATGACACATGTATGTTTGATTACGAATGTTTTGACTCTGATTCATAACTAATATATTTTAATATTATCTTCGTAGAATATTTCTCAAATAAAACACTGATGATATGATTTAGCTTTAATTTATCATATTTTTAAGTGGCATTCTAAATATCATTAATAAAATTTATGTCTTCTAATTAAATTTACTAACAAAACTCATAGTAAACATGATTTTTTTTTGTTTTTAGTTCACAATGGCTTCTCATAAGAAATTATTGCTTAAGGTCATTATCCTTGGAGATTCAGGAGTTGGTAAAACTTCTCTTATGAATCAGTATGTAAGCAAGAAATTTAGCAATCAATATAAAGCTACTATAGGTGCAGATTTTCTTACCAAAGAAGTAATGGTAGACGATAGGATAGTTACTATGCAGGTAAATATATGTTAAATAAAATAATATTCATACAATACTATACCTTCTTTTATCTCATCTTTTATTTTTAAATAGATTTGGGATACAGCTGGTCAAGAAAGGTTTCAATCTTTAGGTGTTGCTTTCTACAGGGGTGCTGATTGTTGTGTACTCGTATTTGATGTTTCAGCACCTAGTAGCTTTAAATCTTTAGACTCCTGGAGAGATGAATTCTTGATTCAAGCTTCTCCTCGTGATCCAGATAATTTTCCATTTGTAGTACTTGGAAATAAAGTTGATTTAGAATCCAAAGTGGTAAGAGCATTTTAAATACATTTTAGATTATTTAGAGAACAAAGACATTTTCAATTTTAGTCAGCCTTCGATCTCTTTACATTTGCATTATATTTTACGAATCTAAATATATAGCTTCCACGAAAATTCGTACACAAGTGTATATCCGATGCTGTACAAAATGTTTCTGGAAATTTTCCAAAACCTAATCCAAACCTAAACTTAACTCATTAATGATAATCGTTTTTAATATCGATAGAACAAAATGATTAATGGCTTACAGCCTCGCATATGCGGTTATGCACGAGGCTTTCGTCCGAAAGATCCATGAAATACCCAAGCTCGCCCAACCTCCATTTATGTAAACTATAAACTAGAAATAAGAAGTAGGTTCAGGTTATCCTTTGTTTTATTTACTGATGCATATGCTACCACAATTATAGGCAGAATTCATTGTAATGGTACCCACAGTGTTTTGCAAATATCTTAAAAGCTAAGGCAATCTGATGGTTATATATATAGGAAATAATTGTAAAAGATGTTGATTTTTACAACATATTTAACCCCCTGGCCTACACGCTATCTGCCGATCGCGCGAGCCATAGTAAGCAAGAAGTTCGGTCACGCGCCGTGCCATTTATCTGTTTAGCCGTGTGCCCGAACTGGCGCAAAATGTATACTTCTTATGACATATATTTAGGGGCTACAAAAGGAATTGTGAACTAATAAACAACGTTTGAGGACAAATAGTGTTTTTAAGATGTTTAGGGCGTAATCATGATCAATTGATCAGTTAACAAAAACAATTTATTATTTCAAAGTGAATAATAAATCACTAACAATTTGTAAATTACGACGAGTCAGACTCGCGGGTTCCATTTATGGCACATATTCTTTACCACGAGTCTGACTCGTGATTTTCGCTTATGACTCAAATCCCTTACCACGAGTTAAAAATCATCGAAGTCGAAAACGCGTCCGCTTTCTAAATAATTAGCTTGTCATTCTTTTTATTTAAAGATCTATATTTATTTTGATTGTTTTAAGTTTCAAATAATTTGTAGCCTTATTAATAAATACATTTCAGATTCATGGTAAGAAAGCACAGCAGTGGTGTCAATCTAAAAACAATATTCCATATTTTGAAACTAGTGCTAAAGAAGCCATCAATGTTGAACAAGCCTTCCAAACGATAGCGAAGAATGCTTTAGCTCAAGAAAGTGAGGTACGTCATACTCTTTTTTTGTATTTATCTGTTTATAATTAGCAAATATTAAAATATAACAAATAACGCTATTATTTTAGGTGGAATTATATAATGAATTCCCAGACCAAATTAAATTGACCAATGACCAAAGAAACAATGGCAAGGGTGATTCTTGTGCTTGCTAGGTCTTGGAGTGGTGAAAATTTTGGACAAGCACATAGATGCACAGGTCAGATCGTACATTCGCGTACCTGCGCATTTTAGGAAATACTACATCGAGCTTGACGTGTTTTGGAAGTCTTAAGCATGCACCTTGGTTTCTTTTACTTAGATTTCATCCAAAATATTTTTAAAGCATATTTACAACTTCGAAAAATTGTTTTCATTGGAATTATGTGAAGTATTGAAAAAAATAAAGATATATGTATATATGTATAAGGAAATTTATAAGCAATGCATTTTAAACAATAAAATTAGACAAATTTTGTACCAAGGAGCATCCATTTGGCTTCGTTACATGAAAGACTATGTTGTATTTTATATCGTGTGTTTGTGTTGATACTTGGCTCGTCCAGCAATACGTTCAACACATTATTTCCGAAAATTGTAATGCTCTCTTATTAGGTATGGCGAACAGTATGAGCTGCCCTTTTTAATTGCATCTTTACAGCTCATTGTCGATGTCCTTCATTGTGGGGTAACACTACAATGTTTTTGAATCACATAGATATAACTTATGTTGGGAGGAAAATTCACGGGTCGGGAACACACTTAGCATAACAATTAGATCATCACAAGTTTGCTCATAATTCATTAAGTACAATCGCATTTATTGAGGAGCTCTAGAAAAATTTTTGTGGGTATATTCGTTTGATCATTTCTCAAATCTAACTTCCTGTCAAATTAAATAGAAATTTATGTATTTTTTAACATCATTGATACATATAGTGTAAATAATTTGATGCAGTGGGATTTTTATTGAAACTTTGCGATTATTTAACTACCTCTGAATTTTTCTAGCAATGCAAACCTTGCTAATTGTTATGTCACTCGAGATATTGCAGTTTTCCAAGAACATTACATACATTGTTCGCATAAATTTAAATAACTGTGAATTTGTTTAATAACATCACAATGTATGTGTGATGGTATTGCACGATCATCTCAATCTCAAAAGGCTAGTGCGTTTTCGAGGAAAAATTCCCTTTTTAAAAACAACTCAATAATTGGATAATTTGTTATTTGGTACACTCAATATGCCCACAATACTTGCATATTAGTATTTTCGTGTATCTTTAAATTCCTCCCTAAAGTGAGAGTCCTGAGCCGCGCTGCAGTGATTTTTAAACGTTTTAATTCTATGGAAACTATTCAGATGTAATCATAAATTTTATCAAATATTGTTTAAAAAGACATTTTTATATTAAACATATCATGCAGTGTATAGTAGATATTTGATGAATTATTTTTAAAAGTTATAAATTTTTGCTTTTATTTTTCTTACATTCAATGTTATTGCATGCATTATATTTTCAAGATTATTTAGTTTGTCCAAAAGAATTCATTAATAGTCAAAGGGTAACTTTATTGTCATGTGTGAATAATTTTTTTTTAGAATCAAACTTTTTCAATGAAAAGACATTTGTTGTACAGCAACTATATTCTGTTGAATTAATACGTTTATATAAAAAAAAAGAAAAGAAGAATTTATAAAAGTGATATTATTATTTGATATAATTGTGCAAAAATTATGCGATGCGGTGCCGACGATCACTTTCATATTTAAAAAAAAATATAATTTTAGATGTAAGTCACCATCCTGAGAAATTTAGAGCAGAAGATTGCGTGAGCTGAATTGATACATACATATAAGATTTCTTATGAGAAGGTTTAGCACGTGTAATATATGCGTACTTCTATGATAATAGTCTTGCACATTGAAACGTGCGTAATCATACATGTATGCATATACACGTAATATATATGTATATAAATGATGATGGTCATGACGATTACAATTATAATTATTAATATAATTTTATCGAAATATGTTAATGATAGTTATTAAAAATATTATCATTATTGCTGCTGCTGCTGCTATAAAACTACTATTGCTACTCTTAGTTTTAAGTGAACTAAAAAAAAAAAAAGAAGAAATACATTTATTGCAACAAAATCATGAGCTGGTCGAATTAATTCGCTGATATATCTGTGCCACGGATAATCATCGTGTGACCTGAAACAAAATATAAGACTATCATTATCCCTATTATGACTCGATGTCTATGTTGTTATTATGGAGATGAATGTCTGTTGAGATAGATAGTAAATCTAGCAAACCCTGTACGAAATAGCGTATAAGATTAAAATATAATTCAACATAACATTAATTTAATAATTGAAAGATAATGGCAAGAAATGGCTGTTTTCAAGTAAAAGAATAGCCTATAACACAGTGTAGTTTTATTCGAAAGTTTTAACATGTTATGTTTCAACCGATGTAAATTAAATATTTACCCCTTGTACGATTGTAAAAAAGTATTCGTTTTTATATAATGCAATTTTATCTTTCCTTTGAACCAACTATTTATTTAAGTGAAGTCTACAAAAGTATACATATGATGCACGTATGTGTATATATTATACGAATATATATGAATGTTGAACCAAGGATATCTATGATTAGATTATAAAATGCGTATAGACTATTTTATATTAATGTCATGTATGATATCACACGGCCTTTGTTAAGTTTTAAACAAATTTTTACGATTAATGTCAAATATACACATACATACATACATACATATATACACACGACTTTATAGAGAATAAATTACATTCATTTACAGATAAAATATAATATGAAATAGAGATGTCTCTTTTGAGAATTGGAAAATAATTTTATTCTTATCACTAAATTTAATGTAAGCCTCTATATAATATTATAAATTCGGAAACTTACGAGATTTGTCGATATATACGTATATAACATACATAAAAAGAATTGCAAACAGTGAGTAGTGGGTAATTGCACGTATTAATAAAAAAATTCAGTTATTAAGGTGATTCATTTAGCTTTGAAACCATATCGAATCATATAAATTTGTGAGATAAGTAGAGATACAAAAGAGGGTTGATATAAAGAAGTAGAGATACATAGGGTGTCTCCAGTGCCATTGGTTAACAATATCTCAGACGTATTCTAGCATGAGCAAAGCAAATGATAGGATAGTTCATTACGATGTCATAGAGGTGTAGGCGTTAATTTATGGGTTTTATTTTATAATCGACAAATTTAATTTTCAATTCAACATTCTATGGATTTAAAGTTTAAGACCTATTCGTTTTAGTTTTTAAGACAATCAGCTGCAGCATATATGGCTTTAGTAGATGCATTTTGAACTATGGAGATGGCATCACTATTGCAAGATCTTTGTTGCAAAGTAATTGCATTTTTATTCCTTTCTGTATTCGTGTTCAGTTGTGAAGCTCTTTGTTGGTATTGACGAATCTCCTGATTGATGGCTCCTACTTTCATAAGTATACAACTTGCGACTTGTACAGAATTAGAAGAACCCATGCATCCCAAGGCAACCTGATCTAATTGATTTTTTAATCTCTGTCCATTCTGAAAGTTAAAATGTATATACCAATATAAGTGTGTATAATATATTAATTATATATAATATAATTAATAAAATATTTAAAGCATAAGCGTAAGTATTAGCTACTTGACCTGGTCAAATTTAACAATTAATATAAAAATATGATACATACTGCTTGCTCGTTGTCAAATGCTTGCAGTTCTGTGTCCAAATTTTTATTTGCTATGTTTTTGCAGTTATCGAGTTGATTATACCCTGTTTGACCGGCGTCCTTCAAATTCTTTGTGACGGCATTAAAACAGTCTTCAGCATTCTTACCTGACTCCTTTGCTTCTTGTGACTTTTCCTAATGACCGGCATTTATAATGTTAATCATTTAATTACTCGTCTTAAATCATTGTGAAGCAAATGTTATTTCGTGAGACTGTGACTTACCTTGATATAATCAAGACGAGTTTTTAGAATTGAGTTGATGTTCTGACTAGCTTGAATATAAAGGTTGCTAATTTCATTTTTTCCGTTTAAGTCAATGTTCCTCTGAGAGTGTTTCAAATCTAACATGACACTGTCAACCGAGCTTTTAGCATTTTTTATAGCATTCATTGCCTGATTTAATATGTCGTTGGGGAATCTCTAAAATCAAAACATTTAATCAAACGTGCAGACATTATAACCGATAAGTAAATGTGTCAAAAATTTGTCGATTAATTTGTCAATTGCCGGCCTCATTCTAGATCAATTTCTAACAAAGAATTTATTAAGTTAACGAGTATTATTTAAATAGATTATTAAATTAGATAATTAAATTGAGTTATTGAAGTTTGTGTTGTGTATTCAACGAATTAATAATATATTTCAATATTTATAACGTTTGTTACGTCCTGTGACCCAAGCTTATATTCTAATCCATTCTTCGGCCAAGATAGGCAACAACTATGCAAACATATTTGCTGGACCCCGCAATAATATCAAGGAACCGTCAATCCCCATCCTCAGATTTAGATTTTTTTCTTACTGTCGAGGCCCTTAATTTATACAATGCATTCTTTAAATCGAGATTCCTTGGTAATTTTACCGCTCATTATGGTAAAATACAGGATAAGCGGGTGTTTCGACCGTTCGCGGAGAGACGCGATCTCGAAAAACCGCGTCAACGGGTGTCGTAAATTCCCATTTCGATTCCAATAATCGACGCCACGAATAGATCGATTCCTTATTTCGATTAAGATAATAAGGATGGTTGAGTGAGTATAACGCTGATTTTAACAGGTATATATATATTTCCAACAATTAAATAACTTCAATATTGGATACAATTGTGTGTATGTTGATTTCCAAACTACGAGTGAGTACGGCCTGAGACTCTTTTCGTGTTGGCGACTGCGTTTTGACTTTGACTGTTGTCGAGATTTGACTCTGACTGCTGAGATTTGACTTTTGTCGCTTCACTGTTTGTTACTGTTACTTCGCTCTCGTGTCATTACGGAAAAAAGCTCGGTGTGAGTGTATTTTAGGTACGAAAAAAGCGGATTTGTTTATCACACTTTTCGTTAGGAAAGTGAGGCTAACGATCCGCGATGCCCATTGGTTATGACCAACGTTAATGAATGAGAATAGGTGGATGAAGCCTCCTACCAATGTGGCTCGTGTGTGACATTGTTCACGCGAAAACCTGCTTTTTCCATAATTTGTAAGAACGCACAATAAACCTAAGGACTGTTCTAAGGACCATCCATAACCCAAAAATACTTGCAGGATTAGAGATTCCTGCAAGTTAATAAGATTAAGTTATAAAGATGACGTTAAAAAGATTATGTTTATGGTGGCTCCTTAGGTTCATTGAGGGTCTGAATAACGGTGTGTGGGCCTTTGGCGGCCAGACAACGAGGGATGGCGTGCGAATTGTCTCACGCGACGTAACAGCGGATTTTTCCATGCAAACACTCGAAGGCCGATTTCTCCCGCGAGCTACCTTTGGTAAGGGGCAGCCAGCACCTATCACTAGTTTTCCTCGTCAATATCTCCGTCACAGAACTTCATTATTATATTTATTTATTATTTTAACTTTATGCTAATCTACTTCTCATAACATAAAAATTTTCTTGACTGTTGAAACGAAGACGAGAGTAATGCAATTAGGATCGTAGCGCGATTAATTGCGATACAGCTATTCATTCGATAATTTAAATTTGTAGTCTATTGATTTCATAAATAGTTAATGGCGCTTCTGGTCATTAATTTGTACACATTTTCATCATTTAAAATTGGTCATCCCAAATATTACAATGAATCGAGCAAAGCATTCAGATATTTATGAACAGTTTGTATAAAACCTATGCAAAGAGTAATGTTTACAATCGAAGTAAAACATTGTAAGTCTCTTTTAAAGTTTAACAAATTGATCCAGATGCCGGACAATTGACTACTAAATTTCGCCAATTAATCATATCAGACTGTGGGATACTTATGTATTCTGAGAACAATTAAGAAAAGATGGAGTCTAAACAGCGAATTGTGAGTTGAGGTCCTTTACTTTGGATATGTGTGTCCTATACATTTTTGCGTATTTCAAATTCCTATAGATCTATAAATATCCATATTTTATTAAACAGACTCTTACCTGTGCAGAACAGACAGTCACAAACAATAGGCAAAGAAAAACGAACGTCTTCATGTTTCTGAATAAGAAGGAAAAGTATCGATCCACTTGGTATATCACGTCTTGGCGTACTGATAATGATGAATGAGCACACTTGCCCTTTTGTAGCAAATCAGTTATTCGCTAAACGTGAATTATCTGGGTAAATGAATGATATGAATGAATGATAACACGTTCAGGTATATCTGATCATGTATCTATCAGTCTGTAATTGAACGTATATATATGTTGCACATGATTCAATTTTCGATAAAGTAGCTATTCTATTATTATCCTATTTAGCACCCGCATGTATTCTTCTATCCGTGTTGAAATTCAGTTTGTGGTAACTTTTAGTTAAAAAGAAATCATTTCGTGTTAAATATTCTAAAATATGGAAATATAGGTGTCCAACTATCGATGTAAATTGTTTATGCAATAACCTCTTTTGTATCTCTAGATTCAAGTTACTCGCTTTAAATACTCGAGCAAAAAGATTATTTTTAATAAATAAAGAAAATAGTCTGAATAATAAATATGTTTTTCTCTGGTGGAGAGATTTATTTTGGAACATAGAAAAATTGATTTTTCATTGATGAAAATTCTGTTTGACAATTTTCTACAGTAAATACATATACTTTGTGATGATTAAACATTCAGTCGAAGATGTCGAAGAAATTCACATGATTTGCAAGTTGTTTACAGAATTCTCATACTCTACATGTCGATAACAACTCTAACAAAAATAAGCACGGTTAATGTTATTGCGTTGCTTGTTATAATGGTCATAAATAATTATCTCCTTGTGAAATTTCCTGAAGAGATTCCTTATCTGGGTATTGTAAACATTTCTCAATCTTTTCCGCGTAAGATAGTCTAATAAGATCAAAACACTTAATCACGTCATTTATCATACAAGTGATAAAAATACGAGTTAAATAGAAATAGAGTGGTTTATATAAAAATCTAATGATAATTTGACACTTCAAATTAGATTGCATATCTTTGTTACCAGAATTACCAGAGTTTTCAAATAAGATTACCGTTTCCGGTATAAAATATAGGAAATGAATATTTTTATTCAAAATGTAAGCGTTTATTTCACATACTTTAAATTTCTTCTTGAAATATATTAATACATTCAGCAAATTTACACATGCTGTTGATATGTTTGTATACATGATTTTGTGGCAAATATAAATTAAATGCATCCAACATATCTGGAAGCAACAAAAAGGGGCTTCATTTGTCTTTTTTATGTGAATCTCTTTTATTTCGTAGTAAAAATAGAGATCATTAAGTGCAATTCATTTGTTCGTACTGATCTAACGCGCGTTTTATAACCATAAAGATATATATAATGATAGAGTGCGTGAGTGAATTGAAAAGGCAATCCGTACAGGAATAGAAAGAAAACGTTACATAGAGGCCCGTTGTATCCTTATTTAATAACGCATACACATTCAACAGTAAATAAACATATTAATAATAATAAAAAAAGTAAATAACATAAAACAGTTTGGGTTGCTCCGGCTCAGTACAAATAGCAAAGAAGTGGAGAAAGCAGAGATATTGACGTCTAAAATGGTGATGGACTCTACACGTGACTGGCATTGTATTAGATAATACAAAATTTGGGTGACTAAAACGACTAAAAATATTCAAAAACAATCAAAACAAATAAGCTTTTTACATTTTTTTTTAAACGGTTCAGTAAAAAGATCTTGTAAAACTCTTTACTACTATTTTTTTTTACTCTTCCCTTTTTAATCAATTTTTTATGAAAAGTTTACAATTTCGTTATACTTTGACTAGAACTTAAATTATGAATAAAGACGCTTTTGAAAGTTTCGAAACCAATTTCGAAACAAAGAATTCAAGGTTAAAAATTGGATATAACATAATTACTTAAGGTAGGTAGATTATTTCAAACACCTTAAAGTTTTAATTCGGCAATGACTGACTATAGAATTTACTATTTGAAGGAGTAATGATACATATTAATTTATTTACATAATACGTAGTATATACATTATCGTACATATTATTAGATATTATGTACGATACTTACGATACTTACGGGAGTTGAATCTTATTCGTAGCCCTCTAGCAGCAGCGTCAGGAAGTATTGCTGTAAGGTTTGAGTTATACTGTGATTTGGGTTAGTTTAAGCGAGGTAGTTAGCAAACTAGTAACTAAGAGTGTATATGATCGTTTATTCGAAAATGAATGTAGTTAGCAGTGCAGAAAGTAATAACAAAGATGATAAAATTGAAACGATTCTTAATATGCTAAGGAACCAAGTAGATCAGTATAATACTGTGAAAGAGGATAACCCATCGGAACCCAAATTAACGACGGATCAAAGGATCCAACAACTGGTGATGGAAGAGAAGCAATTGTCAACACAGTTCCAAAAGGTTAGAAAGGAACTAAGATTTTATGAGCGGAAATATGAAAAGATGTTGAAGAAGAGAGTGAGGCACATAAAGATACAGATTAAAGAGGATCTTAAGAAATTAAAAGAAATAAAAGAAAAATATTTTGAACTACACTCTCAGCTAGAAACAGAATCCTCTACATTGGAGAAAGCGGAAGAGAAGGAATCAGAGGAAGCAAGTAACCCTTTGAATGTAAATACGCTGTCATCTCAGCTTAAGCAAAATGATATACCGCTTAGTAGCAAGATTAAAATTAGCATTAAAAAAAATGAAAACTCATGCAGCAGTGAGATACATTTCGTTCACGATATCAATGGACAAAATGCGTTTACAAATCTAGTTGAAATTGTAAAACCTGTGGCCCTGAACACTCGAGAATGTAAAATTATCTTGCAAAAATTAACAGAAGAGCAAATTAACAAGTATATTGATCAGAAGAGGTTAGGTCAACCGCAAATACAATACAAAGAAATAACGCAAGATTGTTTACAAGAAATCAATAAAAGTATTGTTTGCCCAAAGTGGCACATAAAAATTCCAAGATCCGTATTTGAAGAAAGTCAGAAGGAAAGTAGAAAATCCATATCTGAAGAAAGTCAGAAGGAAAGTAGAAAATCCATATCTGAAGAAAGTCAGAAGGAAAGTAGAAAATCCATAACTGAAGAAAGTCAGAAGGAAAGTAGAAAATCCATATCCGAAGAAAGTCAGAAGGAAAGTAGACAATCCGATTTGAATGTAGCTTCTTGCTCAGAAGTCATTTAATTAGATTGATACAATTGACCATTAGTAGTAGTATTTATGTTATATGTTAACCAGAAAATGTTGTATATGTCAATATCTTCCCAAATTTTTGTTACTACATGACAATACAGATTAGTTGCAGAAATAGTTTAAATAAGAAAATATATTAAAAAGATATTGTGTAATAAAACACCAAGCAAAAGTGTTGCCACATTGATCTTGCATTAGTGATGACACCTATGCAGTGTTTCACTTAAGGTACATTCAGTGTAATTGACCATTAGAAGAAAAAAAGGAATCATATTTTGATGTCATTTATTTTCATTTCATATATTGCTTTTAGGATAAACCAAACAAAGACACAACATTTCATGAATATCATATTACTCATAGAATAAAGTAATCAATGTTGTATACTCAGTTTTATCTAAAAATTTGTTTGAAATCATTTGTTCTTTTATTTTATTTCATTAATTTCAGCAGTATTAGTACAAAGATATGATATTAAGTTTTTCTTTTATATTTATTAAAAAAAACCTTAAGTATCTTTTTTTTTCATTTCCATTTCATTGGTAATAATAATTTCATCTTTTATATAAAATTTTAATTTTGTTAGAAAATATATTTATAAATTTCATAATCTTTTTATGCATTCATTTTATTGGCTTTCAAATTGTAAAAGAATTATAGATTTAATTGTTACAAGGTTATATTTTTAGTAACCTTAAAAATATTACATTGTTTGAAATGTAATATAACATTTTATTCATATGTATTTGCGTGTACCATCGCAGTAAATTATGGTACCATTTTATTGTCAACATATAATTTTAACAAATAGAGTTCAACCTTCTGGTGTGCTTTTTTAATATGTATAATATTAATATGTCTTTCTAAAAGATATATTAATATGTCTATTAATATATCTTTTTAATATGTATAAATGTGAAGTTAAAAATGTTAATAATTAAATATTCAAAATAAAAGCACTTACTACACATATAATTATCGCAATGTGAAGAACTTGATTTCAGTATTAAAATATAAATATACAAGTTAATAAATAAGATCAATCTAGGATGTTTTCCTTTAATAATAACAATAATAATAATTATTAAAGTGCTTCTTCTATGAATAGTTATATTATATGAATAGTTTTTATGGCATAAAATGTCAATTAATATATAAATAACAATATTTTGGTCTAACCAATTTATTGTGTAGAATGTATGTTGCTATAAAAGGTATATATACATATTCATATACATATACATATAAAATATACTTTGTACTATCATAAAATGGTTGTAAAAGTAGAAAAATATTTATAAATTATTATAAAAAAGTACTTTAATGTAAGTACTACTAAAAGTACTTTTATTTTAAGATATTTTAATTTGTGAAAAATACATGTAACAATAATTTATAATAATAACATACTCATATAATTCTTAAATGTTTATATTTATTATTTCATGAACAAGTAATTTGTTATATCTTTATCATTGATAGATATGTAAGAATGGATTAAGCTTAAGTCAATGAAGTTTAATCTTTACAGTAAATGAGGTAAGTAACGATAAGAATTGTAATATAAGTGTTTTAAAATTTATTTTTTCAGTGCTACTGGAAATTGATTCGATACCATATGTGTAATAGATGCATTTTCTGATCATGATAAGTGTTTTGGCCAGTGTTTCTATTAAGTACATCTTTAAAGAATTCTTGAAGATAAACAATTTTATAGCTAATATGAAATATGAAGTATAAGAAGTGTGTTACTGAACATATGAACTTTGAGTTTTGAGATTAGAGATTATGATTTGAATTAGTAACTAATAAAAATAGATCTCTATATAAATATATAGTGTATAATTTCAATCTTTAATGTTGTTATCAATTTTCCATAATCATTTGAAAATCATGATAATGTAACATAGAAATTACTGTAAGGTAGAAATTACTAAACTCAAATTGTTTAATTAACGTAAGATATAGTACTCTAATTATTTTTATTAAGACATGAACATTAATGATGTAAAATTTGGAAGGATCATTGTACAGTAGATTTTATACATACCAATCAAGTATAGTGAGTCTTATTAAGAGCTATTCCATCGTAGCTCACTATTGAACCTTCTGTAGAAATATAACTCCCTTTTCCATATAAATCATAATTAGTGATATATATATAAGCATCAAATAATAGTCATTTCACTATGACCAAAAATTTATTCTCATCATAAGTGAAACAATGATATTCTATGATATTTATGGGATGTAAAGGATATAGGGGCCGATTTCTTTCCATCTGATAAATTATTCAGACTACTTCAGTTTGAAATAGTAAATCTATTTTAGACTATTAAATCATATTATCACAATTGAGTACACTCTGGCATGATATTTTCATAATGTTAATGTGTAAAAAGATAATTTTTATTTCATCTAAATTTTTAACTTTTTTATATGATAAAGAGGACCTTCAAATGAATGTAGAACATTCTTATTGGTGAATCTAATATATTTAAATAATTGCCGTACACTGGTACTAATCATTTCTACAATAAGCTACACATTAATGATATTAAACGAAATACGTACTAATAAATTATTATTAAACGAAACTGTACAATATCGTTTCGCCGTGCTAGCGCTTAGAACAATTACTTATTCTATTTTCGTGGATAGGCAAAGAAGGGAAAGTTAAATCAACCATGGATTCCGAGATCGCATATTCGATTACCGCGTCGAACTTATACTATTGCGACGAAATTAATATATTTCGAAATATAAAAAAAGATACTCAATCTAGGTTATTGTCGTAACAAGAAAGGGGATGAAAGATCGTTTCAATGAAGTTTAGAAACTAGTATGATTATACGAAAAGAATACATATGGTGTAAATCGAGGGT
Organism: Bombus vosnesenskii; assembly: GCF_011952255.1. Classification (NCBI taxonomy): domain Eukaryota; kingdom Metazoa; phylum Arthropoda; class Insecta; order Hymenoptera; family Apidae; genus Bombus; species Bombus vosnesenskii. Next base: position 4,594,986 of record NW_022882923.1, read on the forward strand.
AAATGAAAAAAAGAAGTAGCAAGAACGTGTATAATAATATATACGGGGGAAAACATTGTCATATGTTAGTTTGTAAACTATCGTTCGATTATGATCAATATACATACAAAAGAAACCATACATTCGATTATGTAACGTGCTTTATATTCAAGATTCTTAAACAGTCATTATCTAGCATCCATTATGAACATTTTCAATGAAAGGAAAATAATTGTGGAAGATGAATAAATCTCGTACATTATAAAATATTCGCTGACGCATATTCAAATCGTACAATTATTCATTTTCCTTTTTTGCTTTGCGCGTTCTTTCTTTTCTTTTCTTTTTTTTTTACAAAAAGCTATTCAAACGGATTACAACAATGTAATTTTCTTTTTTTCTTTTATTCATTACGATTCGCACTACTGTAACAAAAATTTTGATCATGCGGCTGTACAAAAGTAAATATATAAAGACAAAATATGTTCCGTTTTTCCGTTCTACAATGCAGTCTTCCGCGAAATTCTCGAAATTCATCCAAATACATCGGATGGCGCGGATTAGACATCGTGGAAGGCGGTGGATCGATTGATTCAACTTCTATGCTTCATTATACAGGGTGATTACAGGAACAAGCAGAAGCTTTAACTTAACTTCTTTTATTGCGTGAAAATAATTAAAATGGAAAGAGACAAATTTTCCATGATTCGACCAATTCATGTTTTATTACAAATTACTTTGTTCTTATAGCTACGCGGTGAAATTTTTATTTTTCTTATTTAAATAGAATCACTGCCTTTTGTTTCAACATAGGAGGAAAAACGTTGAATATTCGATCAATGCAGGCATTAAAAATATTAAGTATTAAAAATCTAAAATATGTAACATTCAAATATTTCTACGTATAGGATGAAGAGAATATATCTTGCGATTCTACTTAAAAAATTAAGATAAAAATTTAATCGAATTTGAGATAACGAAACTTTCTCGATAATTAAAATCTTATGAGATGTTATGACATTTTCCTGTATTTTGTTTCTTTATCTTTCTTTTACAAAAATATAAAAAAGATAAACATCGATGGTTCCATTTTGTAGAATCACCCTGTATACCGTAAATTCGTCGCGTTACTCGCTCTCTAATAAATGATACTTAATACATGTACTCATTAATAACATTAACTATGGCAGTCTGTTGAAACGTTACATACTTTTAGTTAGTACTAAAAATTCCCTTCGGTTTCTTCGTTAAAAAATAGCTTAACGAGAACAGGGATGGAGGGAGAGGGGGGGGGGGAGAGGAGGGATTGGTCGTACTTTAGCCAAAACGGATTTGTACTCGGAAATTGTTTTGGTATTTTGGTTTAGGTACGACACTCTTTTCATTTCTTTTTTTCGCTTCTTAATCGAATTGATTACATTGATTGATACTCGAAATCATGCGAACATCTAATCAAAGAGATTTCAATGATACGAACGACATATCCGGTTGATAATTTTGAAAAATTCGAAAATATATAGGTTGACTGTAACAATTGGATCAGGTTATATCTATATTCCAAGTGAAATTAGACATGTCCATAAAATCGGTTAAAAAATAATTCACTTTTTCTGAGAGTTCAATTTAAAACGATGGAACTCGAGAGAATATGATTTTCATAAAAGAAGACTAGAAAACTTGATATAAAGATAGTAAACATACAATATTGTAACAAAGATATATTATTTATTAATTACTGATACTGAATTAAGAAACTATGTTATCTATTGTTCTATCGAGTTTTTACTGGTTATATCTTAGATCTTGCATTTGCGATCAATTTACATCGGAGAGTCATTTTATTTGGCGAGGCGAGACGGCGAGGTTTTATTTGAAAGAACGCTCGCGAAGAAAATTACAATGACAAAAATTAGAGTAAAATTTTCGTACTGCAATTAAAAATTAAATTTCAAGGAAAGGAGGTAACATTTTTCTATATGGCTTATTCTTAATTCCATTTGGAACAGCGATGTAACTTGGTCTAGTTGTTAGATTCTCCTTATAATATATAGGCGTCGTTCTTCTAAATATCTTTAAAAAAGATGTATATATGCGGATGTTACTATATATATATATGTATATATATATACTTCTATAAAATATTCGAGACAAGACCAGCTGAATTATTATTCAGCTATTGTCGACGTCCACTACGCGGACTCGAGTTAATAAGTTAATTCGTTCACTAATATGGAGTTTCGATTAGATTAGTTGAATCAGCTAACTCCGAAAATATGTGTTTACGAGTCTACCATGCTAAATCATAGCTCGTCTATAAACGTTTACCATTACTACTACGTACGTGCCACTAAAATCGCATACTAAATTGAATACTAAAGTCGTAAATTATGATTCTTTATGATGTAATAATTTCATAAGATAGTAATGCAATCGTCTCGTCCAAACGACACTTGTATTTATTTCAACATTTGGTCGTTACACGCGATATGTATATGGATGAAATACGAAAGCACTACGAAGGTATTATGGCAGTGGCAGAACGTACAACTGTTTTACGCATCAAGGAAACGCGACTCGGTCGCAAACTTGTCTCGCGTTTTACAATTCTTTTCTTTTTTATTAATGCAACTTAATTACTAAGAGTGGTAAAAATTCACGCCTGGACTTCCATTAGAAGATAATCCAGAAGGCTCTAGTACTCGAGCTATTCTGTTTACTTGTTTGCATCGTTAGAAGAATGTTTTCCACGGAAAAGAAAATTATTTACGAACATCCGGTTATTTGCATAAGCGTTTGATGGTCTAGCTTATTATTAGCTTAAAATAAGTTGCTATGGATAATCCTTGTAGAAGACTATACGCCATACAACATCGAGTATCTATACAAATAACCAAATACAAAATAAAATACTTTAAATGGTCCTTCTTTAACGAAGTTGCCAATATACTAATTTTAACTTTGAACAAGCTTTACAGCTGCTGTTTTACGTGTCCTATTGAAATAGGACCGGCGACTTCATTCAGAAGGGAAGCCGACGTAGAAAACATTTCTTTTTCTAACAATTGAAATTCAGTAGTAAAAAGTGAGTTGAAGGGATGAAGTGCGTTAGCTGGCTTTATATTCATTCAAGCCTAATTAATTTCACTCTTTCCAAGTAAACTTATAATAGCACCATAGTTGTAAAAAATTCGCGAAGGCAGTCTAATTTCTTTTTCGGTATAATCAACCTCAATTGAACAGATCCTTAATTGAAACTCCTCGGCTCAATTAAAGCAACGCTGGGTTTGTGGATTTTGCGTGGCTCGCCGTTTTCCAGTTTTTGTACTTCGCGTGCTAAGATCGACGTATACATATGTTTTACTACGATACTTCCATTGTTTCTTGTTTGATAAACAATTAGCTTTTCGAGCAGTCATGATGTTCCAACGAGTATAAACAAAATGAATACTGCAATTCTTACCGGGCATTATGTTACTTCTATACCTAAACGGACCTCTTAACCGGACACAAGTATTTGAATTCGACGAATAACTCGGGGAGGCGAAAAATTTACGCGGCTCTGTCGAACGTATAACTTTTGTTACACTTTCATTACAGTAGAACTTCATTTATCTGAACCTGCCAGGGGACGAACAGTTTATATATATATATATACATTGGAGCTTACCAATTTTTCCCACTATCCACTATTTTTCAATTAGTGTTCAGTTGATCAGGCATTAACTAAGATTTCGTTCCAATAAATGGTTTCTACTGTATTTTCTCTTACAGAGAATTCTTCCTACTAGTAATGTTTGACTATTCATCCCTTGGAACGATTCCATTATGGAGAACAGTTTCGTTTCGTGAAATTGGCTATATGCATGTAGTTTCCTATTTCGAATTTATTAACTTTACCTCGCGTTTTGTTTCCTTAAATTGATTTTAGGTCGCTTATCAAGAAGCTTCCATTTCTACGAGTATACTTATTTCCGATGGATAAAACTACTGAAGATTAAATGCAAACTGTCGAACGATTAATGAACGTAATATTAATTATTCTTTACCATATTTGGTATTTCGTCAGTAGCGTTTAAACATTATCTACGGTCCATTGAGTCTATTTCGAAGTAGACTCTTTTTCATTTGAATGTACAATGATTATTGTTAAAAATCTACTAGCGGACTAGTAACGATTTAAGCGAATGATTCAGAGCAAGTTCGGGGTGGAGGGGATCGATTCGGTAGCGGATCTTGTCGATTTCATCTTGTGTTCGTCGAACCAGTCTTTTGCGATACGCTCAAAGATCCATTAGTGGAATTTCTACCTGCTGAAAACTGCAATAACGTACGTTTATGCTACCAAAGATTTTCAATTTATTCACAAGAGATGATTATGATTGATAAATTAATTGAACCATGTTAATTTTATAAATAAAAGTAAGAGAAAAGTATAGTTTATCTTTTGTTGTTTCATATAGCAATATATCAAAGTTTTCTACGTATTAATTATTAATTTTTAAATAGTTAGTAATTATCATGAGCATAACTTTATCTTCAAAGAGGAGTGTCAGCTTTTTAAATTAATGCTACTATGCTATAGCTACTATGATAACAGTAATTAGTATATTTCAAAAATATCTTTCACTCACCTGTACTTTACAGGCATTTGGAGATTATTGAGCCCTATATATTGCGGACTAGGGTGGTAGAACGTCTAGTTTCAATCCGTTCTTCGGCTTACAAAAGCCACAATAGCCTCCACATTTCCCGGTGACATGCTGTCTGCTCTAAAATTACAAGCATAATTATATATAAATATACATATAAATAATAAGAAACCATTCTTTTTATCTGGTAAATATCCTCCTATATGCTACTATTCTGAATACGTTGTAGTTCTTTTATTTTTCTCTATATGGTTATTATTATTATTGTTATTATTATTCGTCATTCCTTAGAGTATCTCTACTACTGTATTTTATTCTGATTTTATTCTAATGGATTACGACCTTTTACGTGAATAGAGACCTTTTATCAAATTAGTTGCGAAGTCATATCTTTAAAAAATAAATGTAATAATTTAAAAAAGGCATACATACTTGCGAAGGAAGAATATACAAATTTTTAGTTTCACTATTAAGTAGATTTAATATTATGGATAATATTATGGATATTATAGCATTTAGATAACAAAAAATGAAATATTCTGTAATATAAATAGAATATTAAACTTACAATATTATCGATTTCCATCGACGTTTCACGTTGCGATGTCCAAACAACACTCGACGATAATTGTAATTGAGTTCCTTTTAAGTTAATGCTAAAACGACCCTGAGGACAATGCGCAATGCTATTACAATCACCAGCTGTTCCATATTCGACACGGTTTAACCCTGTCATCCGCGAAAATGTATAATCATTCTCTAAAAGACACAATATTTTTTCCAAGATTTATTATAAATAATTTATTTGTTATACGTATTAAGACGTTTATTACAGCATACCTATGATGTACAATTCTACAGGGTCAATTCGTACCCTCCTGAATGTTGTCTTTCCCGAGGTGGAACAATTACAGTTGCTGTTTCTTGGTCCATTATAAGGACAAATATATGGATCGTTTGATCTAAAACAGATAATGATATAAATTTCCAGTATTAATGACATAAAATTGCTTTTTTCTCATTTTCAATCTATGTCAATCTCTTAAAAACATATTGATTAATTTGAAATAATTAATACTTTATGTCAGCTTTTCTTCCCTCAACAATTTTTCTTTTTCTAAAAATGTTATCAAATAATTCTTTGATAAACTTGTTTCGCACTACCTCGTTTTTAATATTTCAAACAATTTCTTTATTTTTTAATTTCTTTCTTTTTCGGACAAGTGATCATATTCAAGTCGTTCTATGTTTGTTTTATAATATTTGATTTAGGACTCTATTTATCAAAATACTTCCAAAACAACTTGTAACTCCAAAAAAGTTACAAACAAGTACATAGTACCATAAAAGGTATTACTTTTAATAGTAATATAGTAATAGTAATTTTAATAGCAACATAACTTTTGGACAAATGTAATTTCTGTATTACGTAACACAGTGGTGAGTTAACGATGGCATTACAATGTTTTAGATTCTTTTTTTTTTTATACTAACGTCTTATCGTATATTTCCGCGTAATTCTCCTCAGGACCAGCTGGCAGTGTTAAATATTCTTTTGGTTCGGAGGTCGACATTCCATGGCAGTAAATCGACATGTTTCTTCCGCTCAAAACCAAAATGTACTCGCCATCCTTGGTAGCGTTGAAATAGTTTTTCTCCTCATAGCAGGACATTGCGTAACACTTTCTTTGGTTGCATTTCCGCTTCTGTAGCGGTTTGAACTTCTTAGGACAATGGGAACGGTGTACTCTGTTGCCTTTTAGGGACACGCAGTATATGCTTCGTGTTTCATGCCCCTTCTGGCCACAACTGTGAGTGCACTGTAGTTGAAATTTCTTTCGGTTATTTGGTGATTTTCATCAAATATCTTTAACATATGCTATTTCGATATTTTAAAAATATTTCTTAACTATTCGCTAGCTTAATTACACTGATTTACAGACACTTTAATTAAATTTTTTATCAGCAGTATTTTAGCATTTTGCATTGTAAACTTCACGATCCTTTTTAATTAATTCAAAATTGTGAATTATTTTCAGAAACTTCCAATGATCTTACACCACGTTACGTACAAAATGCAAAATACTGTACGTCGTGGGAAAAAGATTTGAGAAGTGCAAACTAAAAATAATAGATCTGAAATTTACAACGCAAGATTTTTTTGAAGAATAATCACGCAGGATTAATTGTATGATCTTCAATTACTTAATTGCTTGTTATCGTTCTTGACGTCTTCTTTATTTAAATTACACTTACTTTCCCCCACGGACCAGCACGCCAATAATATTCATCGTCGCACTCCCGCAATTTGCAAGGCTGTTGAGATTTAGGCTTCTGATCCATCGGGCATTTATCAGTGGGCGTAGGATCGATCAATCCGTAACGATTCGCACGGTGACAGGACACTGATCGTTGCTGAATTCCTTCACCACACTCTGCCGAACACTTGAAACATATTAATTGATTTTAGTATAGAAAAGTAGTAACATATCTTCAATATTTTATCATCTTTTTTCGTTCATCTATTTCTTTTTGTGCATTATATTTTGGTGCTTGTTGTACACGTAAGATGTGCAAGTATCTTAGTGATTTATCAGAATATTTCTCGCACCATTTGTTATTTTTTTGATAAATATTCGCTGTTGATGTGCAGAAAGCGTGACAATGTATGGGTTTCATGCTCATTATTGCTCATGCACCGATGGTGTTTGTACACAAAATCTATATAAAGTGTATGTTAAGAAAGTGAATATCATTGAATCATTATATCTACAGATATGCATATATATGGTATACATATAAATATAGAATGATACACAGGATGTCTAAATTGGTGTTAACACTTAACAATTTTGTAAATTGACATAAAACTTTTACATTAACGTTTATTTTTTATGTCTACTGTTTTTCACAATATTTGTGATTGTTAATGATATTTATTATTAGTGGCGAAAATTATATATTATCTATGTATTCAAGCAGGAGGACACTTATTATCTTCAACTATATTTTGCTTTGGGATAGGAATGATCAATATTAGAATAGACTGTAAAAATCTATAGAAAATACTGATACAGTTACAACAAGGTTCTGGTATACAAATTTGAATCACTTACATACATTGCCAAGTTTGAACAAATTTATAGAATATTCTTGAAGAAGAATAGATAAGTATCGCACTTAATGCAATAAACAAATTAATAGCTGAGGTGCCTAAAATGGTAAATGCAATGACGAAAAGCACGAGATACAGATATATAAAAAAATGTATAATTATTATTCCATGTTAGGCAACTATTTGAGTCATGGCCATATAAAATATTTAATTATTATTTATTATTTATTACAAATATATACTCTGATGTAGTATATAAAAATAAAAAAATATATTAATATGTGTTAATGATCCTATAACATTGTCCAGAAATTTCTGATAACATTATAGATTAATTATAATTTATCAATACTTGCTATAACAAGAGTCGTCATACTTTTGAACAGGAGTGTACATCGATGATATTGTTTTACAATGTTTACATCTTTCCAGACTATCATTTTTCCTTTTTTACTTAGTAACTTAATATTCTGTACATATAAAAATGGTGGGAAACATGTTATTTAATTTTTTCTGCAATAAATCAAATAGCTACTATATCTACCTACATACTATATATACAATATACTATAGTGATTCACTCGAAGATAAATTGATGTGCGTTCAATTAAGAGATAAGTATAGCTGATAAATGTTGTTATGAGATGATAAGGTTTCATGAAATGCTTTGGGAAAGAGCATTGACAAAAAAAAAGAAAAGAAAAAAAATAATGGAACGATGACACCAATATCTAGTGTCATGTATATCGATAACTTCCGCATGCTGCATCGACAGGAATGATATATTTCATGAAGAAAATCATACAAATCGCATGCTCGTTTAAACGATTAAATATGCAAGCGTGAATCAACCGTGGATTAACACAATATTATTAGTGTTAATAGGATGAATTATTATTAGAGTATTCGTATGGAATCCAATGGGACAGACTTCTCTGCTCCAATTGTTGTCCTTGGAATTTTCTTGTATTTATTGATCAGAGGTGGACAAAATAAAATAAAAAAATATATTTTATTAAGAAATGAAACGTCCAAAAAACATGGAAATTATTAGACACGTGTTAAAGTAATATAGGCTTCTGGGTTACTGTATCTACTGAATTATGTAATATCTTTATGATATAACGGAAACATACCAAGACCTCATTCGATCAAAGTTAACGTTGAATGTAAATAATGACGCTGATATGGTTCTGTGCAAATTCGAAATTTATCTCGAAATTTGACTCACAATAATCGCCCAGTTTATGATCCATTTTCATCGAAAATGGATTACAAAGATTGGTTAAGGATTAGTGAGAATATCGGCCCCTCAAACCACACGATAAAATACGACTTCCTAGTGAATATCTTTCGCCAAACAACTTCTATATCGAGCATACGAAATCGAGCTTACGGATGAATCATAGGAAACAAATATAAAAGATTTCGGTATCTCTAGACTCTAGACCTCTCTAAGTAAGATTATTTTACATCTATTTTGGAGTATCTCATTCTCCATTTAGGATAATAACGTACTGGTTGAATACAATAAATTAATAATTATTGTAATTTCTTCGTAAATAATATCGTTGTTTCTTAGAATCAGAAAGTAGAAGCATTAATGAACCGTTTGGACACAAGAAAAGTATTGTAACTTAATCTCATTCATAAAATTCATCGATAAGCTCGATCGAGAGGATCCAACCAAGACAAAATCCGAATATTGAAAGTGGATCGAAATGAACAAGAGGCAGGCAATGGTGTAAAACATGATCGATAAATCGTAGATCATAGCGGCGAGGTATGAAGATACCTCAGACCAAGGTCCTTCCTGCCAAATAAAGTTGCAGGCAAAACGTCGGCAGGGTCTCTGCGATCTCGGTTTTCTCAGGCCAAGCCTCGAGCACTGCTCGTCCTTTACAGTCACTTCCGGCCCGTGGTTTCCTCTCCTCATCGTGCACTCCACTCTTCGCCTTTGGTGTCCGGTACCACACGATTTCGAACACTGCAAAACATTTTCGTTCGATCCAAACTGCGATGGAAACTTCTTATCAACTCCCTTCGATCGCTTGTCAACTCCCTTGACGCTTACACTTCTGACGTTTATTCGACAAGCATGGTATTTTAGACTCTAATGGGGATTTATTTGTAATAATAAGAAAGGTTCAGAATTCATAAAAGATTTATGAAAAGACAGTTCGAAATTGTTGTTTAATTTATTCTGGTATAGCCTAATAAATGGTCGCTAATATTCAAGGGTTATTAATATTTCTGTTAGTGTCTAGTAGTGTCTTTCTATAGCAGACATCATGGTCGTTTGTTTTTTTATTTTTTGTCTGTCTATTAAGAACTAATATTGTTTGTTTATTAATTGTAATTACCCTAGGATATGTTAAAAGTTAGATAAATAGTATTAATTAAATCTTTTTGTTTCTATTTAATATCTTTTTAATGTTTTTGATTCCGCTGTTACATATTGTGTATTAGTGATTTGCGTATTATATAGTGCAAAATGTGGACAGCTTAAATAATGGTGGAATTGAAAAATCACGACATCGACAAACGACATTTAATTACTTTACCTTCTTTGATATTGTTGTAAAAACAAAATTAAAATTTGAACCCATAGTTCCTATTGTTTTATTGTAGTTATTAAAGAGATTTTGTCTTTTTATCATAAATAATATTTTTATATAAATAACAAGTACAATATAAAGATAATAAGCAACAGATTATCGGCCTATGTATTTTTATTCAGTAAGGTTTTTAAAAAGGAAGCGACATCAAAGAAAATACGGCAAATCAATACAATACTTACGGCACTCCATTTGGAAGTTTTCCACTTGCGGAGAATATTCGTTTCTACTCGATTCTTTCGGTCTGTAGAAGTATTTACACAAGGTCTCCTTCGGCACGTCTTTGCTATTTCCGGTTTTTCGATGTCATGGCAGTTCTCGTCTGGTAAAATTTCACCACGTGGACTTCGACAACGTACTTGTCGATATTGGTGTCCCAATCCACATTCTACGTCGCACTAAATTGATAAATTATTAAATTATATTAATATACATAATTTATATAATATTTCTTAAATCGTATTTTATTTACTGTACTGTTATATTTTATTACTATGTTATTATATTGAGATCAAAAAATTTATACACAACAATTATTATTTTATATTTTTCTGATTAGAAAGGGAAACTGTAATCAAATTTCTATAAGTAAACTAAATATTAATTAAAGATTGTTAATTATCCTAAAGTAATATTTTATATAATTTAATCATTAATACGTATAATTCCATAATTCCTAAATGAGGTAAATATTCCTGAATGTCAGAAATAAAATGATAGAATATCTATTCATATCATTATCGTTTTATGTATTTCTAAACTAACCTGGCCCCAGTCACTATGAATCCACATTGGACAATGATAACGATTGCAGGGGATCTGAGTAGATGGTTTCTTTTCGTTATCACAATAACTGTCAGGTGCAATGGTTCCTGTTTCGATGGAGACACATTTTACCGCTGTATTCATATAGCCTTTGATGCACGGTCTGGAGCACTGGAATACGAATAATATATACATATATAACGTTACTATCTTTCTTTCTAAATAATTAATCAGTCATTTACAACTACGATAATTAAAAAATTGAGTGAAATATTATAATCATGTAAATACCAACCTGCCGTGTTTGAACGTGCCATTTATATCCATAACGGAAAATTATATCATGAATTTCGTTATCTTGCTGAGAAGGAATCTCATATGGCGGATCAGAAGAATATTTAATTGGCGGTTTGTTTATCTGTAAATAATAAAATATGATTTTACAAGTGAAGTAATATACACTAAGGAACAGTGAGAATGTCAAATTAAAAAAAGATCAATGTACCACTGGACAAGGTTTCAGTACACAGACTGCAGTATCGTCAGGTTTGTTGGCAGGAGAACATTTGTTACTTGTCATTCCATCAATAGGTTTGCATATAACTTTTCTTCGCTTTATGCCTTCACCACATGTAACTGAACACTGTGAACAAAGACAAGTTTACTTAATGCAGAACGTGCTTAATGTATTTTATTTGAGTATATATCAATTATATTAATAATTGCCAGTTACATTATATTATTATATTAACTACAAGCTTTCAATTTTTTGAAATCGCTTTAAATTTAAATATGTGTAACACCATTACGTACTGGGCTCCAATCACCAGAGTGCCATTGCTCGCAAGGTCCAGGGTTGCAAGTTTCTGCAATATTAGGAGGAGTGTCACCGCAGTAACTGTTTGGAACAATACGATTCTGTATGTGACAAACAAAGTGCCTGTTTCTCTTCCCCACGCCACACGTTACTGAGCACTATTACAAAAAGAAATAAATAGATTACAAAAAAACAATTTAATTGTGAAATCCCTTAACTGCTTAAGGATCAATGTTGCATTAACGCTACATTTCATTTGCAACCTTTTTCAGCTAATTTACATTAGCGATAAGATTAGGAATTAAATAAGTCAAAATAATTAAGACATATAATTACACGACTCCAATTCTTGAACGCCCACTTGGGACATTCTTCGTTTCCACACGCTCTTTCCAAATCTTTCTTTTGTCCCATACAATTTTCTTCGGAAACTGGTCTTCGATTCGAATCTACGCAGATAGCTGTTCTGTATTGAACTCCACCACCACATGTGGTATTGCACGCACTCCATTTTCCGTAACTCCAGTGAGCATCCTCACAGGGACCTATACAAGCTTCCGTATCGTTTGGTTGTTCAAGATGAGCGCACGATTGTGCTGGAATTGCACGAGGTGGATGATTCGAATGCAACAGCCTTTGCATACATCTAGAGGTCACCATGCGAGTTCCTAGACCACAGTGGTTCGAGCATTCTGATACTTCAGTGATATTCCATCTGGAATCATTCAACAGAAATGTGATTTGTCTTACTCAAATAGATTTTTGTTATAGCTTGACAGTAACAAATTAATTAAAGCATTCAGAGTAAAAATGCACTTAGTCCAATATAATTAATTAACTAATAACTATACACTTATCGACAGCATACTTACTCAAGTATACAATGATTGTTGCACATTTGACTCTCTTCCCGCGGCCTTTCTAATTCGCGACAGTAATCATCAGCGACGACCTCTTTGTACTCGATGCTTATACACTCAGCCTTACGATGCTTCATACCTTGACAGGTGAGACTGCAATCTGACCACTGGCTTAGTTTCCATTCGTAGCTCTCTAGAATATCTCGCGGTACCGTGTATTCGTAAGTAATTTGGGGCGGATTTAATTCCCTCACTGATAATATCTAGAAGATTATAAGTAATATGATAAATATTATGTAATATTATATTATATTATATTCATCATATATATAATATATATAGAATCATGATCAGAATTATCAGAAATTAGGATTTCCAGTGACTCCTATTCTATGTGGATTAAACAGGAAACGATGGTTATTTAACGTGAACTTAATGCAGTAACGTGGTATAACTAAGACAACTAAATTGATAATTCACAACTCACAACTAATAATTAAACAACTCATAACAACACGCAACTCGCTCTCAACTCTCTCTCTTGACTTAATTCTCTCAACTCAATTGACGACTCGCAACTAACTAACTCCTTGCAACTAGACTCTCAATTAACGACTGAAGGTTAATCGTGTTTCTCCCTTAAGCATCTCTTTGTTGTCTTCTCATACTCCTACCACGTACGTGTTCCGTAACCATCCACGATCATAATCACCGTACGTCTCCTTCCGCGTAACTATTTGACTGAAGGACCGAGGACATATTGATGGGCCGCTTGGCCCATTGAAGTTTCCCGACCCTTTCGGTTTGTCGACACTTAGGCTTTCTCGCATCTTTGTTTATATTTCGTCGGATCTCTCTTAGACAATCTTTCCACGATACTACATATACGTTAATATATAATTGGAAATGTTGAATTACACACACACTTACTTCCAGAATTAGGTCAGTTTCGATTGGCCTGGAAGTGTTCAGACGTTCCACAACTGATTCAGGTCCGCTGTATTCGATAGTTACGCCATTATCTACGATCACCCTTTGGGTCATCACCATGAAGTTCCCATTTAGTATGTATTTCCCGTTTTCTCCAAGACGCAAAGCTGAAACAGATCAATGTCACAATTTAGCGATGAATACTAAAATTTAGACATTCATCAACAATTTTTTCCCACAAAATGAAGATAATTGTACGATTATTTCTATATTTGTTAAGATACGTTACATGGCATATACTGGTACAGCAAGAAAACATTCTTTATCTGCACATACAGTATTCTATTGCGTCATTGAACTGTTAAATTGTAGTACGTATCGTACAGACCAATTAACAATTATTTCACACTGTTTTATAATCTCATCTTTTTATAAAAACTGAGGAAACAAAATTCTGATAAAAACATATTTTATCATAATCTAATCTTTCAAATAAAATTGTAAGCAAATTGTACATAAGTTTTAAAAAGATATCTCATCATATAAGGATATCTTAACAAACGTAACGATAAATCATTTAATTATTCTCGACAATTTTCTTAAAAAGAAAAGAAAAAAAAACAAGAAAGAAATTCTCAAAGAAAGTTCAGTTAAAGTTAGCAAGTTTAATAGCTCCCTTGAAACAGGAAGGTTTCACACGATTCTCGCAACGTGTCAGGTATCACGTTCATTGAAAACTGAAAGGAATCAAGTACCGAGGTAATTGCTGTCGCCTTGCATGTCCTTCCAACCGTGTTGCCTGATGTCGATGTTATTGCTACCCGCTGGGATCTTGGCGACTCTGGTATAGCCGTACTGGGTGGAGTTGTAGGAACCAGTGATCCACTGGCAGGTGGAATTGTCGCCTCTGCATACGCCGCAGATATCGAGTTCCGCCGTCGAGTTTAAAACGTGGTCGCATCCCGCTGGTTTACAGAGGCCGTTCACGCATATGTGAAAGGTATCCCGGCTGCACGGTGTTCCGTCGATCACCTTGTCCGCCAGCATGTAATACTGATTGCTTTCCACTTGGCAGTACAATTTACAACGATCCCCCGGCGATACTGAAACAGGAAGAAAGAACAGAAATTGTAACGTCGAGGACGATAAGGACGAGCGTTAAATTCTTCGCGGCTCAAGCAGCATTCTACATTTAATCTTGACTAGTTCATAATCCATAAACTTCTTTTAAAAATTTGAAACCATTGCTATGGTGTTATTAGTATCTCTATATTTTTGTATACATATTTCCGTTGATAGATTTAAGAAAAAAATTTGTGTCTTAAAGGCTTCAGAATGTGAAAAGAAAATGTTACATATGTTCCATTCTTCCAGTTATGTTGGTGAAAATATAAATTCGCACAAACATTCGCGGTCTAGTCATTACACTTACTTCGCGAATACTTGGCATGCCATTTAACGTCCTCCGTCAGGTTTGGAATTCTCATATTGTTGTTGTCGAAATACGAACACTGTAGTTCCCTAGAGAACAGAGTGGAGAACAGGTAGATTAATAGAGAAAGTATTGCAAAAGTTGCTAAAGATTATCGCTTAACTTATATCGCTAACATCACGACACTAATCAAATCTCAAAAAAGTTTTATACAACACCACATACTATATTCGTAAATGTTTCCTACGATAAACGTTCAGATATTTTTCGTGCATCGTTATAAGTTGAAATGATCTGAATTCAAAGTAACTTGACTAATCCGAACCGGAATAATAAATACCTGAAATCAGGACTTCCTGGTGGACATTCCTTGGTACCACAGCTGCGATATTTTACTCGTTCACCGATACAGTAATGGCCGTTGTTTTGCGGAGGTGGATTATTGCATTCACGGTATTTTTTCTTGATACCACCGCCGCAGGTCCTCGAACATTTCCCATATCGTCCCCATGCGCCCCATTGGCCATCCACTGGCTCGAGATTTCTGCGGGAGACGCATTCACCTCGAAGACACCATTTGTCTTGGCCGCAGGCGGTTCCATCAGCCCACGGCATGTGCTGGGTACGACACTGACCTCCGTGCGGTGTGGTGCACCACAGTCTCCTGCACACTGCCTGGCCAATAACCAACCAACCGCTCAGTTTACCTCAATTCTTAAGCAGTATGTTTGCTGCGTATTGTTTCGAGCATCGTGTTGCTCGAAACAATTAACCGTGGCTCGGTAATTTTGAGAAAACTCTGACCTTTGTTAAAGATGAGATATACAGCAACTCTTACTGGAGAGTTACTCACGTTGATTATTCAGGAAATTGATCATGCATGGTATATCTGGTAAAACAATATGCCTACTTATACAGTGACAAAAAAGAAGGGCAGCTTTAGAAGAGCTTTCAAATATTATTCGTATAGATTATTTTGAAGACACAGGGAGATTGAAGCTCGAATCTGGCGGCAAGTCATATACAAAATGTTAGTATCCAATAAGGGTTAATAATTTGGTACGTAACATACAGTGTCTATAAAAAGTATTGGTACATCATTGTATTTATTATAGCATTTACATACTAATTAATAATTAGGTCCGAGTATATCAACATTTCATTTAGCAGCACTCTCATAGCACTACGAAATATACAGAACTTGATGAAACACGCTTCATTAGAAAATAAAGGTGTGTGCCAATATCAATGAAGCGGTTTTTTAACAGCTTCTATATTTCATTTTCACAATAACAATCTTTCCTTTCGTTGTCATATGAAAATACATATCGCTAAATAACACGAAATTGAATGTATTTGAACCTAATCGATATATAAATGCTATAGTGGCTCTTTGTAACCACTGCATGTATACGTACAAAAATGTGTGACTTACCATCACCCACCATGTGAGCGCAGACTTCGGATCCCTTGCCGAACACCAGCTCGCATTGCTTGTTCACCGAATAATCTTCGCCAGGGAGTCTTCTCGGGTTCTCTCGCACCATTGTGTTATCCGGCCTGTCCAGCAAACAGTTTCCGTTTCCGGCCCTTGAAATAAATTTCACCAAGTTTGAACAGGTCCATCCGAGGGGAGGCTCTTGAATCATTCGCCGGCCGAATTTTTGTCAGAAACGGACAGGATCCAAGAGATGTGCGGCGGCCGGTCATTCAGAAATGCAGCGGAACCGGATTCCTAAGCGAGGAGTCGTCTTCTTCAGGTTGTTCGCAGAAAAACTCGCGGCACCGGCTCTCGACCCGATCGAATCGAATTTAGAATTGTTCTGAATGGGAGCATCGGCTTCCAATTTGGCTAGCTTTAGTTTTCATATCGCTATTTCAAATACTAGCAAAACGCGATATCTCCTGCCTCGTGTTGTGACAGAGAACAAACTCCTTTTGACTATTGGACGCGGGTTACATTTAAGCAAAGACACAGTGTTTTATCGAAGATCGACAAGCAGAGCTTTCGGACGCGATACAAATGATTTCAACAACGAAAAATATACAGTGACGTGCAAAGATCGTGGGAGGTAGGCTCTTTTTTCGCGGATTAAAGCGATAAGGTGTTGTAATAATTACGTTTTCGTGATTCTGTATATTGTAATAGCGATTTGACGATCTTACATCGTCCTACGAAGTTTAGCGACACTTTGCAAAATATTGTACCGTATTATGTAACTTTTACGTGATTTTACACGACCCTGCCACGTGTTTTTACATAAACTTCATCGCAGATTTACATGGCATTTCTGGGCTGGATCCGCCTTTGCAGGAAAACGTGTGTTATTTCTTAAAACCACGTGCTTTTTTAATGCGATCATCGGTGGTCTGATGAAGGAAAAGGAAATCCTAACGAGGCTAACGAAGTCGCAGTTGTATTCAAGGGTCAATCTGTCAGTGTCACACTTTTCAAAATGAAGACGGTTTAGTGGTTCGTCAAGGTAATGACTGACTCACTCGAGGAACTCGGTGACGTAGTGCCGGGAACATTTCGACCATTCCCAGGGGCGAGTGTTGCCGTCCAGCATCCTCGACATTATGTTGTGCGCACCAGACCGATTTCTGAAGGAGGTACATTTCACATCGTCGTCGTGGGGCATGCTCAGCCTAAAATCCAAATTGGGTATCAATTTTATTCGATGCAGATTTTTAGAATAAATGTAACGTGCATAAAAATGAAAACCATGGGTGAGGAAGCAATTTTTTAATTCCATACGCTGTTACCTAGTCCCATATTATATCTAAAAGCTAGTTTTAAATATTAAAAAAATGTTGATTTTCATTTCTTAGACTTATCATAATATTAATTTTTTGTACATTAAAATACCCTCCTTCAGCCACAAGGCGATATAAAAACCAGAATACAAATATTTTTTAGCGGAATTAGTATTAAAGGATTAAAGCTGTATATTTAAGTCATTTGTGTTATGTGCATACGTAATAAGTTGATAAGAAACATGTGTTATAATTTTGATGTATTGTACCGAAAGCAGTTTATATTTTAGGAGAAGAATAGTTAGTTTGGTGATTTTAAATACAAAAATTGATGATAATTCAGAGTCAACGACGACGAGTTAACTGGGTAATTGAATGTTATATTTTTTGAACTGAAATTTTTTATTTTATATTTGTTAGATTTCTAATTCCTAATAATTTTACTCACACGTGGCCAATCTCATGAGCGATTGTGAATGCAGCAGCCAGACCATTGTCTTGAACAATAGCGCAGGAAGATCCGGGCATGCACATTCGTCCAAGCTCAGCCAAGCCCAAAGTGTCGCAGCTCATTTCGTCGGAATTGTGACACAGATTTTCCCTGTAAAAGTTTTGTTTTATTTGAAATCATTACCATTCTTTGGAAACACCATAACTTCAACGATTTCATAATTCTATAACAGACATAGAAATAAAAAATTGTATACATTTTTAACAAAAAAATCTGTAAATTTACAAGAACGTATTTTTGGTAAAAAGAAAGAAACAAAAAATACAAATAAAATTCTGTTGTTTAAAAAAAATTACAATTTCGATTATCTTGTTGCTAGTAAATCCACTCTATTCATGGGACAAATTACTCAAGGATAAAACTCGTACTCTTGTAAATTATTACTGTTTTTGATGATTACGAAGATACACACCAGAGTATTAGTCCATCCTTAGATCTTGATCAAGTTTGCTAACGAAATGTTAGAAGATTTTTCTTAAATAAGTTTATTATATCATTTATTTGGAAGCCTATATACTACAGTTTTCAGATACAATTAAACAAACAAGTTACAAGTAACAAATATATACCTGGTTAAAAGGAGAGCAGTGTCGTAATGTCCTGGTGACGATGCGCTCGGATTATTGCTTTGCTGCCATCGACAGAACTTGTTCAACATGTCAGTCGCTGCGATTCCTTCACCTTTGGTACGTCTAGCTCCAAATATCTTCTCTATCGGCACGATATTCATCACCGAAATGCTTATGGGATTTCCAATTGACTGATCTTTGTAGATTAGCGAGACCTGTGAAAAGGAAATGATTTTAGTGTTATTTCTATGCTCAACTTTTTTACTGCATTGGAATCGTCACGTTGCTTTAGGTTTATCTTGAGAATGAATATAAGTAATTGTGAATAACAATCGGATAATCGGATAATTTTTACTCCATTCTTATATCATATTATATTTGACGATAAATTATCATATTTTCTGAAAATATTTCAATTCTTTTCTCCAAAACAGTAAGTTCTTCTGCTAAAAAGATCCTGCCTGTTTCTCTTTATTTGATTTATTCGTTGGAAGCATTTCATCATTGGGACCAGAGAAATCAACAGAAATGATGTGTAGTTGCATCGAATAATTAACCAGAAAAGAGGAAAAAGCAGTAAATGTGTTTTAAATACGAGTATTAAAAGATTTCTGATTTATGTTCTCGTTACGATAACGTTCGGTGATTACGGCATATTAAAACCGTATCACGCAAATCCTCGTTCCTTGTCGCTTCCCTTAGCTTTCTAAACGCGATAACAGTTTATAAATTACTAGACCAGAACCGTCGTTTAACTAATAATAAATCAGCGTAATCGCGAGTACAGGGAAGTTCGAGAACTACTTTCCAGATATTTGAGTTATCTAAGCGCCTGCAATGGATTTCCCCCTTTTTCAAGTAATTTTTCCAGTGCAAGTTGAAGGAAACACTTGTAATCTCTTCTTTTTATTTAATTCCACGCTGTCTTACATTTTCTCAAAAATTATTCTCAATTTTCATCAGTTCCAAACATGTATCGATGCTTATGTCAGTTATTATAGTAACACGTCAGATAACAGTGAAACAAACTGGACTTTAAATTTACATTTTTTCAAATAGTAAGATACCTAACTATCCCATCCAGCAAGATACAATAATTTTTGACAAGGGCGAGTTCGATCGTATTCTCGATGAGGCGTTACGCTAACAAATTTCATAACGATATAGATATCATTTTATAAATGATCAATTTAAAACTATTGAGATATGTATAATTTTGTGTGCTGTATGGAAGTATGTGTGTGCATATACGCTCGAAAAACAGATGAATGCAACTGTTCCATTGGCAGTGTGGTATAGAAGATGGTGAGACAAAAAGAATGCTGAGACGCGTGCAAATGTATATCGACGAAGATCCTGTCAATCATTTATTAAATAAATCTACAACTATTTTAATATAAATTCTAAGTGTAATCTCAGTGTTCCTTTACTTTTATTTCCGCATATATTTTTAAGATCCACAATTCTCAACAAAAACCTAACATAAAATTGTAAAATTGCAAAAGACAATTATTACCGAATTATCGCGCATAACTCGAGTCAGTTTAACATTTTCGCTTGTAGAAAGGCGACACGTTTTCGTCGTTTGATAACGATGGAATAATGATTTTTTACAAAGGCGAGGTCGATTGCATCTTTGATGAGGCGTTCGAAAAGGAAAGGGCGAGGCTCATGCAGAAGAACAGTACCGGAGACGAGACGCGAGCAAAACAAGGATATAACCGTGCATAAACAATGCGAGACACAGTCGACTCTTAATTAGTAGCGTGTCTCGAATCTCAACCGACATCGCCCAATCTTCATGGAACGAATCCGTGGGACGGATGATAAAACGCGGAGGATGCGTGGCTGCTTTTCGATTACATCGGTCAACCTTACGTCCTCTTCCTTGCTTTTTAATTACACGCTACTTATTCGACGTACCTCGCTGTCTTTTTCTTTCTTTTCTCTTCCTCGCGTTCCGGTTGACATGCGAGCAAATAACTCGGATACGTCGGTCGATGTCGATCACGATCGCCAGTTGTACTTGGTAACTTCTGTTTGCTACTTTCACCATTGTCACGCGTCTCGTTGTATTGGAATATTTATATAGATCGCAGATTGGAATTCGAGAAGTTTGGTCGAAGAGTTTAACAGTTTGGAAGTTAGAAGATCTGCGAATTCGAAGGATCGACGTGTGGAAATTTGGAGATCGAAGGTTCGAATAATATCTGAAAATCTGAGCATTCAGATATTTGGAGATGTGAAAGTTTGAAGGTTTTTGATTTAAGTAAAAATCAATTAAAAATTTCGTCCTTTTGTGCAAACTGTCAAATATCGTTTCTACTGTACCACAATTGCTTTTTTAGTACTTTGAATATCATCATTTTTTTATTTTACTATTATTAACATGTATTTCCTGTACAAAGTTGAGAAAATACATTTCCTATACCTAATATCATAAAATACGATAAATCTCGAGAATAGAGAAATAATTATTTTTCAAACCATTTATCCTGAATTATTCGAAATTATTCAAAAAATTAGTCGAAGAGTTAGCAAACACACCCATTATAGTGTTAATGCAAGAAAAATCTATACAAGGAAATTCTACGAATGCCTAAATAAAGGAAAAGTAAAAATATTCAGATTCAAACACCATCGTCCACTCTCGCCCATCCATCAAACAGTCATCATCCGCATTAAACAATTTCTTCCCCGCTTTCCAAATCCATTCACTTAATCGACCAAAGCGACTCGAACTAATCTTCGTCTCCTCTTCCTACATCGTCTGCTATCCGGAATGAACTGACTCGTAACTGCACTATAATGATTCATTACAAGAGACCCGACTGGACAAGCTGGTGGAAAAAAGAAGACAGAGATAATTCCTCGAGTCTCATGGCAATGGACGATGCCAGAAAATCTTCGTTCGACCGATTAATCGCAAGTTGTCTCGAACTGAAACGAACTTTATTAGATGAAACGAACCACGGGCCTGATGCGTTCAATTGGAATAATTCTTTCGACGTCCGGATGATGTGTTACTCTGGCTACAATTTCTTCTAGAGAATTTACCGAGGAATAGA
The DNA here is from genome assembly GCF_011952255.1 of Bombus vosnesenskii. NCBI lineage: Eukaryota > Metazoa > Arthropoda > Insecta > Hymenoptera > Apidae > Bombus > Bombus vosnesenskii. The sequence goes on from NW_022882923.1 coordinate 4,617,056, forward strand.
GCAGAACGATTACAACAGATTCGTTCGCGTCAGAATCGTTTGATAGCTGGTAATTGATTGATTAAACGCGTGCGAGCTTTTCTACTAAGATATAACGCGATTTGCGTGGTACTCGAGCGACTTTTTGCTTTCATCGTGTTTCGACATGTCTCCCTTTGATAGGCCATGGACGCTGGTGAATGGATCTATGAGAGATTAGAACGACGAGTGTCGAACAGGTGTTGCTGTTCCAGGTGTAAGCAACTCTGTCGATCGTTATCTGTTTGAGAATCACACGGTGAAAGCGAAACGAATTAATACTACGACTACCTGAGCAGTCCAGACGATTAACTTGTCACTTTTCCTCCAGCTATTTTAGAGGATTCTATGACGGAGATTGGGCAATTTGAAGGGTTGTAATTGGCAAAGCTGGGAAATTCGTAGGTCTGCAGATTCTCAGGTTCGCAAATTTCAAACTTTCGAGGGTTGGGCAGTTCGAAGATTTGAAAATCTAGAGATTTGGCAGTTCAGAGATTCTTAGAGTTCGAAGGTTTGAGATCGGAAGAAAGTGGATGGTTGGAAAATTCGCAGAGTTAAACATTCAAAGAATTGGGAATGCGATGTAGTAAAATTTGAAGAATTGGGAAATCGATGGTTTGAAAACTTCAGGAATTCGAGACTTTTAAGACTTTAAAGCTTTAGCTTTGACGATTCGAAGAATCGTAAAAATTTGAAGATTTGAAAATTCACAAGTTTGGATATCCGAATGTTTTGAATATAAAAAAGGATTTAAAAATAATAGTTTTGATAGGATATCGAGATTTAGGAATTCGAAGGTCTGTCTGAGGTAAAGTAGATAGAGCGGATATTATCGAGATAACGTGGGTAGTTTTGGATTCTTTTTCGTGGTCGTTGCGTTAGGTGTGACTGCAGAAGTTTGGAATTTGCTGTGAATTGCGTGCAAGCGTTTGGATATAGCACTGATTGGTTTAAGTAGCTGGTAATTTAACAGTTGGAAGAAGAAATTACGCGAACTTCAAACAATGTTGAAACTGAAAATAGAAGAGTTATATCGATCATTGAAAGACATTTAGAAACTGCAAGTGAAAGTTATACTTAATTTGAAACGGTAGATGTTAATAGAAATCGATTAATATAAAAAAAAAAGAATTAAATAAAATTTTGATGAAATTGAAGAAATATAATTAAATAAATAAGGCAAAGAGAATGAAAGGTAAATAAAATTTCTTTTCATTCGGATACGTTTTAAAAATTAAGCGATATCCTGATTGAACTTAGATTCTATTAGATAAAAATAATAAGAATTATGTGATTAAATATGAAACTAGATCTTTTACGTCATTAGCGCGTAGTAGTTTGTACTTTAAAGAGTAAAAAGTTGCATATCTTCGTTGCATATATCCATTGCAATATAATGACATAGCACTATAATCGTATGATTTACGACAGTCGAGTGTTACAACTTTGCGTAAGTCGGTATGAAAGCAGGTAGAAAAAACTGTATTAAAAAAAGAAGTAGTCTGCTGCAGCAAACAAATTATTTCTGCTACATATTCATTGGATTGCATGTCCTGCTCATAGAATCAATATGCTCGCGTTTAGAAACAGAAGAAACCACGTCGATCTTTATATTTAATCAGTTTCATATGAATTTACGTACGACTTATTTACTGCAGCGTTCTCCAATAATAAAATTTCAACGTTTCTCAACCTACCAATTCGATTAACTTAATCAACCCACAAGGGAAACAATATTTCTCTTTCATAACAACAAACTATTCCACTTCTACCATTTTTCCATCGCATGAAAACTTCCATCCGATCAATCCTGTGATTCACCATAGTATTTTATTCATTGTTATACTATGTTTTATTCCAAGTATGATAGGTATTTTCAATCTGCAGATTTATCGATTTCCATTGCTTTCTACTTACAATGATATTGTAGTACCGAACTTCTGCGATACGCCGATACATTGCCGCGACTCTACTGTTGAAACTGGTCACTCGGCCGATCAATCTTCGCATCAAGATCGCAAAGAGACACGCGATAACGCGAGGAAAAAGGTTGGAAAAGAAGCGTCTCTCGTTGGACCGGTTAGAGGAACCGACCGAGAAACGCGGCAATCGAATCGTGTCACCAGGAGATCGCAATGTCAGCCGTGCGCAAAGAGGCAAGTTTTTCATTTCCACATCGGAGGTGGTCAGCCGTGAGCGATGTCGCTTAAAGCACCGTTCACATCTACCACGATCCTGTCCCACACTGTACAGGTATGGTCAAATGGGTTATCCAGGCGACAAAAATTCATATTTATCGAGTAACAGCTGCCGACAGTTCCTCTTCTTGTTCACTTTTCGTTCATTGCGTGTCAGTATCGACCAACTATTAGTAGACCGTGGATTTTTATACTCTGACGAATATAAACGAAGAAACAGAATAATTATAAACAGAAGATTATTCAAGTTTGTAAATATTACAACGAGCAAACGAAATATTTGCGCGTAAATATGGACAAACCATTCGTAGACCGTGGATTTTTATGTAAATTTATATTCCAACGAATATACCGAATATATTAAAAGAATAGAACAATAATAAATAGAAGATTATATCGATCTCTAAATATCATAACGAGTAAATGAAAATATATTTGGATATTAGAAATCTCTTGCGAATGTGTCATTCGAGTATTATCATCAGTATATTCCTCCGAAATTTCATTGGAAGTGTAATGAGACCTGGCTTTGTCATAGTTATACATAAATATTGTCCACAATATACTTTGGTATCATCTTATATTATATTGCCTTATCACTGTATTTATTTCATTTTACCATCCCTTACCAAGTAAAAATTTCAATTACTTGTTAATTTCCGATGAAAACAAAGGTACCCGACTGTAACGAACAATTCCTGTAATTGCTCTCCCTATAAGGAAACAAAATTTCAATTACAAAGTGTTATAAGCTCAAGGAAAAATAGAAACCGACTGTGTACCGTATTTTCCTTGACGCGTCAGACTAAACAATAGACCTATACTACTTAAGTGTCAGACATTAGACGTATGCTGCTCAAAACCAGACTAAAATTCCAAGTATAACACTAAAACTTACAATATCCTGCATCATATTTCATATTTTGTCGCTGTAACGCTATTTCTATAACCCTGAGCTCTATATTTCAATTAGTCTCTCCTTAATACGTTGGTAACTATCGAATCGTGTAGCGTTCTTCCGTCATGAGATAGCTAGACAGGGTCGACGTAGTGCATCGAGCATAAATTTATCTGAAACTCGGTCAATCGTCGATCGACGTTGTCGAGAGTACACGGTGAATGCTCCTCTACTCGACACGCACGGGGCCTCGTGGATGGTGTTCCGTTGCTCTCGTAATCTTATCGAGCGGTCGTAACGCGGCTTAAAGCCATGAAGTTTTAATGGTTTTCGAGATTGGCTGCTTAAGTGATTCTTACGGCTGAAGAAATAGAGAAAAGGAAGAAGATGGGTGGCGCGTGATTGTTCTGACTGTTAACTAGATCGTTTCTTACAGGCAAACTCGTCTTGTTTTCACGTACGAGATGTTGCGTTTGTTAAAGAGAAATTGTTTTCTCGTGTCAAGCCGAGGCTTAATAGCTTCTTTCTAGCTAATTAGGAGTTTCTTGTCTCCATACTTGCTCCATGGAATCATTGAAATGCATCGGGTCGATAGAATAAATTCAAATTTCTTTCTGCTCTGGTCACGTTTCTAAAAATGTCAGTCTCGTTAGAAACGTTCGTAAAACTATGAGACTGTTAGGAATTCTCATGTATGGGGAAGTTTAGAGGCACGGTAATGTATAAAAATATATAAAAATATATAAAATATCCGAAATATGATACCTTATGACGTTCAGCGGATCAAACAAATCCCCGCGTACGTTCTATTAGGTTGTCCGAAAAGTTTCTTTCGTTTTATAAGCAAATAATGGACGCACAACATTTTCTGTTTTATATTATTTTATCGAATTACATACGATCCATTTTGTCCTATCAAAATAAAGATCGACAGATTAGGTTTCATGTTTGTATAAAGATGCATCGTTGTAAAACTCTGAAAGAACCTAGTACCTTCTCGATTATGTTCTCAAGAATATGAAATTCCTATAAATATGTAGAACTTAATAATATGTTACAATTTAATAATATATAACAAACGTCCAAGCATTTGTAAGAAATTTAAGAGTGCAACAACATGCAAAAATAAAACATCTAAAATATAGTATCTACTTCTTCCGATGTTCGACATTATTTACCCTTATTTTTTGAATTAGATTCACCGCAACATGAATTTGCATAAAATTTCTTACTCCACTAATAACCAATAACGGACCACCCTGCACGTAATCCTCTCTCCAAGCGACCAGAGACGATTCGTCGAGGATCAGGACCGGCCGCTCAACTTATCAAACCGGCGCTCGACGCGGTGTCAAATTAGATTTCATCGATTCGGCAGGAGGAAAAAGAAGAAGAAAAAAAAAAAGGAAGAAAGAAGGGAAGGAAAGAGTGAATGAATATCAAAAGACGATCGACAGGCCGGGGACGGCTGATTGAATCGTCGGATGAATGACGGGCGTGGGCACGTGAAAGTGAGCCCCGGACGCTTCGTGGGATGTTGCCCTCTTCTCCGAGGTGTGGTCTGTCTCGCGTGGGATATGCAACCGACCGGATGGTAATGACCTGGTTGACAATCGCGAGGCTAACCGTCAAATTACATGAATCATTCATTTATCGATCAAGTCGATCGAGTTCCCTCCTTCGAGCTGTTTCATCCTCCTCGACGTTTCCCTGATCCTCGTCCGGGGATCGATTGATGGGGTTTATCATGGGTCTACGGATTTTTATTTGAACGGGGGTTTTATTTACGGGTTACGAGATTCGATCATTTTCTTTCTAGATCGACAGTGTCTTGCGACGTGTTTCTTCTTTTAGTGGTGCTTCTTTTCAACGATCGACTAATTTTTAATTATTCTACGTTTAGGGCAACTATCGTACAATTTTATAACTTTCGCGGTTTCTTTACTTCGACACGAGATTTTTTATTTCAGTATGTTTCCTGAAAAGTTATTGAAGTATCGCTGGCCACCGTGTTCATGGAACGTCTGAATAAATTTGCGAATGATGTAGTCGATCGATATATTTGATTGTCAGATTCGATTTTGTATTTTACATACGAGGATAGTTTGTGAAATATCCTGAAGCTCAAGGCGATTCTGTTACATTGTTCGCAATGGTTGATCAATTCTGTCGTTCTACGCTTGTTCATTGGCACAATTCATTGGTCGTCGAATCTCTAGAATGCTACTTTTATGGACTTTTTATTTAAAGAAATATATGATATATCGGCGATCGATACGTGGAAAAGAGGAGCTTTATTATCAGGAGACGAAGAGAAGGCAGATCGAATTGAAAGAGACGAGCTGGCAGACGTGAAACACGGTTTATCAAATATCGAGAGTTGTTCTTAACGTATCTATTGATCTTCCTATCTGCCAGTAATCGATCTGTTAAATATTCGATCGAAATAATAAACACATTTGTAGGAGAGAAGCTCTTGAAAAATCACATCGAACGAATCCGACAAAGAGGAAAATATCCGAAAATTCTTCAGATTTTACATCGATGGAAGATCGATTCTAAGCAGCTGGTGGGATGATCGATTATATAATCGGCGATAGTCTAGGAACTTTAAATAGCGTAGCACGGATCGCGTGGGATGCGTCCTACTAAGTTGCTTTCGCGTACCAGCCGCTATACTTTTCTCCGGCAAACGTGAACCGTATACGTATCACCGTTGTAATTTATGCGCGTTGGTCTGGTTTTGCAAGCGGCGCCTAGCGGAGCCGACAAAATAGAGAAAATAAAGGTGATTCGTTTCGCTGAGGTCTGCACGATTAGTAACGTTGGGACCAAGAGTTTCGCGAACACAATGATTCAGTATGCAGCGGAGAAGAAATGAAGAAAAAAACAGACATTATATGATAATGTTGATTATTCGGTTCAACTGTAGGGTATGGGGTTGTGCAGATTGTATTATAATATTATATAATATTATATCGCATAATGTTGAATTATATCGTATAATCTACCCTATATATATATATACATATATAAGAAGATTAGTCAAAATCTGCAACGTTCACATGTCATGTTTTTATGCAACGTCTTTTCTTTTGTAACGCATGTAATTGAGTTTAACGCTTATGGTTGAACCGAATCATCGACGTTACATAATATTATACCGTTATAGTATTATGTATTCAGCGAGGTTACAAGTGAGATAATAATTCTTAAAAGTTATCCTCGAAAGGTTAACAAATCGTCAGCGTCGAGTCTTTCCAGAAGGAATTTTTATATTCATTGGTAAAACTTTCAAACGTTTCGCTCAACGAATAATCGTATGGTATAACAGAGCGTTCGATAAATGTCCCACTGTTTTCACGAACTTTCTAAAAGTCTGGAACGGTGAAGAAATTCATCTCGAAGATAAATAATCTAATTTGTTTACAGAGAGTTATTTCGACATCACGCGCGTTTCTTTTACAACTCTACGCCACGTGTACACACCTTGCAATCGAAACAAGGTTGAATTCTACGATACTGGACCAAGCTACCTGGACGTTTTAATAACGAGTCGAATTCCAGGCTCCGATTGAGGCCGAAATGTCAACGTCGCGTTAAAGCTATAATAGTTAGGTAAGGTAGCCGCCCGCGAGTTGCAGATCGTATCGTTTCACCAGGATTTATAATAGTCAAGGTGCAACTTGTACTTTCTATTCTTTCGACGGTGAATTTTACGCCTGAAGCAACAACAGCCGGCTCTGACCATAGCACGAAAATTTATGTCTTTAGAATATAAGGCTTTTAAATGTCCGACGTCGCGGTTATTTAGCGATTCAGCTTCGTCGACAGATTGTATCCCCTTCAACAAGGGACGTCCATTATGTCAACCGATTGTACTAATCTTTCGCTACGTTAGGTCATTAACGATCAACCAGCGAATAATGCGTAAGTTACATAAACGTGATATTAGAAAAAAAATTTACATAACTTACATTTAATGTAAGTTTTGTTAATGTATAAAAAAGATATTTTACAGAGACACGCGTTAACGAAACTGTGAATGCGCGTTTCTTGAGAATTTGAAGATTTCGAAAATCTACAGGATGCATATAATATGCAAAAAAACGTAGAAAATATTCAAAGTAGAGAACTTATTATGACATTTGGCAATTAAATAAATCTCTACATAAATTCCATTTCTTTAACTATATTCATAGAAATATACAGTTGCATAAATATCTGCAGGCTACTGCATATTACAAATAGGAAAAGACGATGACATCTTTCTTCATTTTCAGAAAATTAAACGAATATTCTGATTATTCACGATACCAAATATAACGGACAATTTTTATTTTAGACCATTTCAATATATAATATTTCAATAAAATTAAATCTCTTAAATACAATAATATATTTCGATATAGCGTGGCTTACAGTAAATCTTCTCTGTTTTAATATGATAAATTTCAATTTATATTCGATTTTAATTAAAATTTCGTGATCTCTGCGAAATACATATTTGTATTAAATATCTAGTAATTTCTAAATATACTTTCAGATTGGTTTCAAATTTGACCAACATGATGATGACAGCCGTGTCTCGCCACAGAGCTACTGAAATACTTTATATAACAAAATACTGAAATTCAAAATACTTTATATAACATACATAAAATATACGCAAAATTTTTCCAAGTCAAATACTTTCGTAATCCACCTTAATATCTCGTTAGAAATTCGACTATATACGTGGTTGAGCTGATTAAAGATGACTAATGACCCTTTGGGGCAACGCTTGCGAAACATCCGACCCACGCGTGTTTCTCGCGCTAAAACGAAACTTTCCTAGCTGTTTTGGATACACTTGGACAGAGGTTGCTCGGGGCAAAGGTAATAAATTGGATAGATGAAGCGATTGGGGGGAAACTAGTGGGTTTCTCGAAGAGAAAATTGCTAGCGTGTCGTTGAATTGGTGTTAAGACTGATGTACACCCCCGTTTATAAGTATTAAGATTAGGGCACTCCCTGACTCGCAGAAGATGTCATAATCGAACCAAACTACCAAAGAAATAAGATTTCATAATCAACAAAATGCTGAAGGAAATTGTCGAGAGAAATTAATTTATCAGAGTATGAGATGACAATCTGAGAATTTGTAAAGACTGTCAGCAAAGATTACAAGAGGAACCTGATAAATAAAGAATTATATTTTGTGCTACGAAGTGCTACCTCCGCATTAGGTTTCACTTATGTATAGGAAAATTATTATTTTAATATAATTATTATATTCATATTTATATACGAAATTCATCGTATCAGAGAACAAATGATATCGAAAGAAGGAAAAATACCAATAGTAACATTTCCAAATCATCAAACAGCAAAATGACGCAATGAAAGAAACGCCGAAGTTGCTCCACGTTTCTGATAAGCAAATTTACATCAGTTAAAAGTAACGATTGAAACAAATATGTATCGATAGAATCTGAACATTGTGAATACTGCAATACCAATAGCATCATCGAACATCTATTTTGCTACTGCAGCAAAATCTTCTCGAAAGAAATAGATCTTTTGCATAGTATATACAATATAATACCTAATTAATAGCTAACTAATTATACATACTGACTAACAGCACTGACTAAAGTAACTATAGCGAATTAAGCACGTAGATGCTATTTAAATATTCATACATTTATAAAATACACGTAATTGTAGTTAAAAGGATAAAGAATAAATAAAAAGAGAATCTGTCCTAAAAAAAGAAAAGAAATGAAATTAAACGATAATTAAGCATCCGACGTATTTAAGGAATCGTAAATTGCAAATCATTGATTTTTCGAGCGATAATTGAATTAGTCTCCACAAACAGTTGCCGAGGCGGATGACTGATGATCGAAAGCAACCATGCTACTACCATTTCGGCATCGAAAATTAACTAGGAACACGGCGGTCGCATTAGCATAATATTTAACGCTCGCGACAGATCCTGCTGGCTTACAAGATCGATCATCCGAGGAACACGACCGCCGCGGTTTCGTGTATCATCCAACTCGGTACCCTATGCGCTTTTCTTTTTCGTTTCACCGAAACCATGCTCGAACAAAGTGATACACCCACGCCGGCTGTCGACCTCTGTCCCCTTCTTTCCCCTCTATCTTCCCTTCGTTTCCTATTTCTTTTACCTTTTTCATTTTCAAACAAATGTCCCACCGATGCTCCGTAATAAATACTTGGTTTTTATACAGCGTGACCCATGAGAAAATCTTGTTCGTTTTCGAATGATATGATATATTTTGTTTTCCTTTTGTGTTCCTTTTATCTTGTACTCCTTCATTTTTTGCTTACTTATTCTTAAGAGCTAACCGACTCAATGACTCATATTTTACAACAAGTAAGTGTACTTGTTTTTTATATAGAATGGTACGTGGGACAAATATCTTATTCTTATTCTGTCTGATGGGATAATTACGTCATATTTATTCCTTTAGACTTTCGTTAATGCAGAAGCAACCTTTTGAAAAGAAATTACTCAGGAAGAGTATGAGAACGCGAACCGTGATAAAAAATTGGTAAGACTGTAATCTTCAACCGATTAAATAGAAAGAACAATCAGTAGTCCAAGAAGTCTTTCTACAGAGTCGAAACGATTATCTTGGTAATAATTCATATTGTTGTATAATTGTTATCTAGTTATACAACTAAGAGTAAGAATATAAAACAGATGTAAAAAAAAAAAAAGAAAATGAGAATTAAAGTCTTACCGTGCTCATCAGGACCAAAATGTAATGGAGCAAACCCTCGCCGTGGTACCTCTTCATCTCCGCGTCTGCCGCCACCATGATCTCGATGAAATATTCACTTGACAAGGCTCTACGTGGTCTCCAAGTCACGGAGGGATCCGATTCCATTTCCGAGTCTTGGCTATACTCCTCGCTCAGATCATTTCGTCTTTGCTCCACGGAGTAGTATCTGTAACATTTTAAACGGCCGTCTTCTTAGCTTTTGACACTGGAGAACTAGGATATTCCGGATATATCAAGCATTCACACGGTCTCAGTGACTCATCCTGACTTATTGTCAACGTGATTTATCGTTAGGTCGAAAGATCATCTTATTTTCGAAGCTAGAAAATCTTTCATTTAGAAGAGTATATCATTGAAAGCGAATTTATGAATCTTATTAATTTATTCATTTTCTTCTTTCTACTGTCTATCGCACCGAGAAAATGATACTAATAATCACCGCTGGTAACTATTCTAGTAATTACCATCAATCCACGTAATATGCAGAAATATATAGAGCATCCAAAATGTAGTACTCGTTACAATACACAATCTGGAATTCATCTTTTTTAAATTACAAATTATAGGAATTCCGATCTCGTTTCAATCGTCCGAATTATAAAAATGAATCGAAAATATAAATATCTCAGTCACAACGTTCGCTCATATCGATTTACATTTTAAGATACAAAAGGGACGAAATAAAGATCTGTACAGCGAGGCAGCAACGGAACGTTCGTGATGTAACATTAAGGTCTTAATTTCCATTTTCATACATGGAATCGCGATATGGACTCAATTTAAAATTCTGACTGGCTGGAAAGTTATTATTCCTCTGACTATTTCGCGCCCCATACTTCGCGAGAAAGCCGAGAAAGTTCGTTGAAAAGAAGGTGCAATTTTTTTCTCATTACTGCAACCGATGAACTATATTGCCTACCAAAAAGTACGCGAGACCATGTGATGTATGATTTCTTCTCATGACGCAAACAGGCAGGGATTAATGCGACGATCAGTCTCTGCCTGCGTTGAAAGTACTCATTTAGTAACTGTTTCTTGATGATAACTTACTGTCGTATCAGATATACTTCATTCAAACGTATCCTTAATTGACTATTTGTTACTACGGCCGAGTTGTTACGCCTGACAGGTAATTCTCGATGATATTGAAATACTTGGTGCGTTCTAATTTATTTGTTATTGTCTATTACGATTTATCAACGCGCAGCAATTGTACAAAGTGCATCTGCATATATCCCCGCGTTCTTCGATCAACTATTCTTTCAGTGAAATTTTGCGTTTCCGTTTCCGCACAGAAATTTGTTTTAATCGATAGGTCTGCAGATATTTGCGTGACTAAGGGAATGAAACTTAAGCGGAGACTTGTCTTATTCACCAATACGTATCCAATTGTGTATTTGTATATTTCATAATTGTTCTTCGATGGATGGTTAAATATTTTTAGCGGAAGCAGGTTCGATAATAAATTATTTAATTTATATTTCAAATTTTAACATGTACGACTTTCGTCGTTAAAATAAATTGGAAACTGAAATTAAATTTCCTTCATAAGATTGAAAAACCATTCCATTTCCTCGTCATCAATCACGATTACCGATTCTCTACGAATTTGCAATATCCACAACTTTCAAATTACGGATGCAAACATAGTCTTCCCGTAAAATAACACCACTTACGATTCTGAAATTTCGACCGACAGTCTCTTTATTCGTCTCTGTATTCGTCGTTGACCATCGTCAATAATAATCGCAGAGAATGCACAGCGTCTATAATTTTTCAATTATAACAACAAATCTGATTTCCAACAGTCATCCATCATCACCGATGTTTCGCAAGGCACCCTTCCATCTGTGTCTTCCTGGAGTTACATCAAATTGCGTTTAAGTCCGCCCGGACATCCTCGAGAGAGCTTACGAGCTAACGACCAATCAAAGAAGCAGCTTAAAAAGAAACGGTTGATCACCTCTCGTACCTGGCGTTGTTTCGTAAAAAATTTCGATGCCCCTCGGCTTGTCCCACGAGTTGCTCGTACACACGGCCGTCCCGAGAATCTTCTACGTTCTTTTCCTCGGTTAAAGACCTGCGCTTGCGGCGTCGACCATCAAAGTAAATTTTACCCCTCGACGACTCTTCCAAAATTGGAGTTGCCGCGTTGTCATCTGCGAACAAACATCAAACATAAATTTGATCAGTATAGAATATAAAAATATCGAACGAGAGATACAAAGGAAAGAATTTACGATATATTGCTTGCTTATAGTAGGAATAACTAAGCAATGGTCCGGTAGTTTTTGTTTCACGAAAAATACAACCGTTGATTTATGTTGCGAGGTGTATTCAAGAGGCGTTGGTTTTTCTTTGCTCGATCTTTGCGATGATTTACGAAATAGAGGGACTAATTTATATGACGAGGTATATATCGAAAGAGGAGCAAGATAGTCTGCTCTTGGAATAGATAATTTTCTGCAATTTGTAAAAACGTGGTGTTCGTTTCGCCAGACTTTGCCACACTGCGAGTAAACAACATTTCTATTTCGTGGAAATAGAAATTTAGATTTTGTATGATTTATAGAAATAATTTTTATATATCGTGCAACGTAGAAAGGTAGAAATACTAGAATTAAGAGAATATACTAAATAAATGTAAATCACGATTTTCGTTACGAGCTTCAAGATCTCACATCCTGAAACGTAAAGTGGAAATTAACGTTTCGATTTTTGGATAATTTCTCGATTAAATCTATGGTGGGAATTTCAAATATCGGGCGCCTGCAATGAAGTCATCCAGATAAACAGACGTTCTACTCCATCTCTTTGAAAAGTGACTTCCGTCTTCTCGCGGACGTAAACTATTAATCATTCGCGAGATGAAGAAATGCACGTTCAAAGTGATCGAGTAAATCTACGTCGTTAGAACATCTTTCCTTCCCGAATTGAGGCACTTATAGGGAAATGCGTTTATAATGGATCCAATATAGAAATTTTAGCTTCATACTTTTGTCGAAATTATAATTTCATATTTTTATAGAAACTTCGATCGAACATTGATTCGTTTTTGCTACTTTTACGTTAGACGATATTCTCGAAGGAATTATAAATTATGTGGTTACGTGAAGTTTCCCCCAAAATTCTTGAAGCTAATAAAAATTGTTTAAATAATTCTAATATCGTATAATCGGAAACAGAAGAGTATCAAAGATAACATCGTAATCTTACCATCTTGGAAATTATTCGAGGGCATCCTCCACTTTAAAATTCCAACTGTAAGACACGACTAAGCTGGACATTTCAAAAATTTCGGAAATATTAACTTACGTAATCTCTGAAAAAGCTTGGAAAGTAATAAAACGCTCGGAAACCCCGAAGTTCATAAAAATGCTGAAAATAATCTCTAAAACACAATCGTAAATCGATCTTCGAACGTTATTGGAAACACACTAGCCTATGTTTAATCTAATTACGCATGTGACTTCACCGCTCGATTTATTACGATAGTATTTCCTTCGAACTGAAATTTTTAATGCCGCGATTAATCGTCGACGACGAGGAAAACGGAGGAAAGTAAAGCACAAAAATGTCGTTGTTTCGCGGCACATAAGGAGCCAGTTGAATTAATCGAAGACAAAAGGGGAACTGTTCGCCGCGCAGCTGTGAGTATATCGAAGAATCTTCGCAACGATTATACGCGTCTAATTGAATGTGCAGTTGACACTTTGAGAGAAATCGATATTTTCATACCGCTTTACTCGTTCCTCGATTCATCCTGACGTCCTTTCTGCCTCTAGATACTTAGCTCTTAAATCACTATACTTTCTACGTGAGTCTAATCTCGCGGCGTCTCGATTTTCCTCTCGTTTTCTTATCGTTTAAATATTCGTATCTAACACGAATTTTCAGATGTCGATGTTAACAGATGTTAACAAAGATTATTTAAATTAATTTAATCTCTTAACGTATTTCGTAAGTACGTGATCTACAAAGTGAAAAAATTAAATTATTCACATTACAAAATATATGAATCGATTTTGGTAGATTTGAAAGAATTGTTCTTTGCAAAACGGTTAAAATTTAATATGAAAAGATTTTTCTACGAAGCAAATCTCTACGTTAATCTCTATTGTTTTAAATGTTATGCATATAATGGGCATAGTAATTAGTCATTCACAAAGGGGAAAGAATTTTATATCAGTCGTTACATGCGCGTCGATGAATCACGGCCGAACGGTTGCTTAACGATTTCGTTAAATCGATTAAGCCTGGATCGATTAAGCATTCATCTGATCGTGTGTATGCACGCCTCATGGTTCCGCGTATACAGATTGCTGTATTGATAAACAGCAATGTCTGCAGCTCGTAACCATGAAATGGAAACCATGAAATGCAAACCATTCCAACAGATTTCTACCGTATCACGCGTTCTTTGACGTCTGAAGGATCATTCCAAGCTTACGTGATTCACACTTTATTCAAGTCTTAGTAAGTTTAATTTCTGACTAAGTTAGTTACATACTCGTACGTTGATTGTTTTATCAAGCTTATGTCTGTAATAAATGTTTTGTAACTTCTATACATATTTCATACAAATTTGTTCTAAATTTTAGCAACGTCTTTAGCATAACTATAGTTATGTCTCATGGCCTTATCACAGCGCTAATGAAATTTCAAAATGTTTCGTATAACACACACAATGAATTAATAAAAGTTTACTATTGTATTCAAATACTTTCATTAGCTACTGCATATCGATATGCAGTCATCATTGTTGCGTGTGCGTCGTGATCATCGATGTTCTAGCGGCATTCATTGTTTTTTCTACGATTATTGACATTCTCGTAAGTACTTGCATAGTACAGATACTTTCGTTCCAATCTCTGAGACTAAAGCCTAAGTTGTATACAGAATGTAACGTGTGTTCGCGAGAAAAGGTTGTTGCTGAACAATTTTTTGAACTGTAAAAAGGTGATCGATTTATTTATTCATTCTGATCTGTAGGAAAATGGCTAAATGTAAATTTAATGTTTGCAATAATTTTCTGAAAATATTGCAGTGTATGAAGGAGATGATATGTTTCTCACGAACGATCAAATTTTATTCACCTGTAGTTAATAATCCAAAAATTGTTTGCTGGTACAAAGTAAGATTAATAAATCGGCTCTGTCCTTACAAAATTCTTTAACAAATTTTTGCATGATAAAATTTTCCAAAGAAAATGTGTTTCACTAAAAAATTCTACGATCTAATATATCATTGGATACTTTAACGCTAAGTATACCAGGCCCGGTCAAACGATCGGTTTCGAAATTAAATGTAAAATTGTACATTCGTTCATCTAACTTTATGCAAATTCTCATATTATCTGATTAGTCAGTTTCTCAATTTTTGTTGATCATTTGGCCTGCTTTGAAAACATCTCTACCATGGCAAAAACATCAAGAAAACTACAGTAGAAACTTCAAGTTAAAAGATTCTCTATCATCGCATGAACAATGAATAATAAATTTTCTAAATTCCAAAAACGAAACTCCTGTATTATAATGAACAAATAACGATAGTAGCGTACACGAAACAAAAAGCATCGTTCACGTATGCACGATATAATATACCAGTCGACAACCGTGAAATCGAAATTCCCATAAGATACAAACCTACGACGCATTCAAACGTATAATAATAACAATAACCAGCCGGTCATTACGCTAAATGGCGAACAGATCGCCTGTTCAACAGAAGCAGCCCCTTAACGAACCAACAAGTCGACGATATAATTCGCTAACGACATAATAACGCGTCCCATGGACGAGCAACCGAAAGAATCGCGATAGAGGAAGAAAGAGATGCCTGCGGGCATCGCGGAGCCGCGTCTCGACGCCAGGCATCGCGTCTTCAATCGTCGCAAAAAAACCACCGTACAGTCCTTTACGTTGCGGTAGGTCCACGATGGAATGCGCTTTCATTCCAATCGTAATGACAGCTTTATTGCTCGATGTAATTGCCATTATTATGCCTGGACGAGATTGCTCGTACACATTGTTCCGCGTGACTATCATCGTTCGACGAACGGAAATATCTTTGTAATTCGTGAGATTTTTTGTTTGGCGAAATGATACTGACACGAGTAATTAGATTGATGATCGTTGCGCGTGTACCTTTCCGTAACCACGAGAATGGGATTTCATTTTCTAAATGTGGCTGATCACGAGCAGACTGTGGACATTTATGCAAATTCGTGCTTTTATGAAAACACGGCGGCGGATAAAGGAAAGATCAAATGACTTTAATCTTCATTTTAATCAATACGCCATACATTCTGGTAACTTTTACATTAAAAATTCTTCAGGATGTTGATAACAGTTATCTGCTTTGTGATATACAGGGTGTTTCGTAACACGTGCGATTCGCGTTTCACAAGAGGACAGGAGACACAGACACGATGATAAAGGTTCGTATCAACACGTGTCTCCCCTATTTGACCATGTTCCAAAGTTATAGTCACTTTTGTGTTGCGATAATTCGCGACAGTTTTATCTCCGGAGAAGGTGCTCGAAATGGCCACCCTCGTCGGTTTGCACGCAAGCTTGCAGTCGTCGTGCCAAAGAATTTCGCAATCTTTCAGGAATTCCAGGTGTATGTCGAATAATACATACCAGTGGTAGCCATTTCGAGTATTTTCTACGAAGCTAGATTGCGTATTATTGAAACACGAAAGTTGCTATAACTTTGAGACATGGTCAAACAGAACACGTGTTTACACGAACCTTCTCCATTGCGTTATGTCTCCTGTCCACTTCAGAAGCGAGTTCCACATGTTACGACACACCCTGTATATTACATTTATTCGTTGCCCTTGTTAAATATAAATCCACTTTGTAAAATTATTATAAAATGAAACTTAAGCAGAGGACCATTTTGCGTACTAAGTATTACGTATACCGAGTAGGTGGACGTTGTATATCTTACAAACGTAAGATAATTGGCAGTCTGATTATACTAAAATATGCATACAATATATTTGCGTCATAGATTAAAATTGTAATCGTTGTAGCTGCGAACGTGCCAGTACGCGATTCAATAGAATACGAAATTTTGTAACTTCGCATCGTAAACGTCTCTTCAATCTTGCACGATAGGAGCTTCGATAATTTGATGCAACGTAAATCGTTGCATTTTAGACCCATCCCAACAAGATGCATTTCGAGTACTTTTCAAGCTGGCAGCTTGTTTCTAGCTCTCATTTCGATGTCGATCTAGACACGTCCAGATCAACTCCTCGGCTGATCTCTCCTCTGATCATTCTCCCGTGATAGCAACAGTCAGTTCAACAATCATCGAGAATACACCTAATGGCACCATTCACAACCAACACACCAACTGGCAGCTCTTCAGAGAAGTCTTTACACACTCAACCTCAGCCTTCACCCCACTAAAAACAAAGGAAGATATCGAAGCAGCCACGGAATACTTAAACACGAGCATAATAAACGCAATCCGCCTCTCCACACCGACAAAGCCATCTAACAGCAAACAAGAATATCTCCATTACATACTAAAAAATAGCAGAAAAACGAAGACTAAGAAGAGTATGGCAGACCCATAGAACACCGGAGGACAAACGCAAACTTAACAACGCAACTAGAAAGCTATCCAGAACCCTAAGAAACTATAAAAACGACTGTTTCCATAAATACCTCGCCAGCTTGTCCCCCACAGCCGACGCCAACTACTCACTATGGAAGGCCTCCAGGAAACTCACACGCCCCCCACAAATAATCCCACCTATCCGCCGTCCGCAAGGTGGATGGGCGCGAAGCCCCATAGAAAAAGCCGACCTGTTTGCAAAACACTTGTCAAAAGTATTCAAACCCCATTCCCCCCAAACCGCCGCGGACGTTACTGAATACCTGCACACCCCCTTCCAAATGTCCCCTCCTATCGAACCCTTCTCCTCTGCTGAGACTATAGAAACAATCAGTCGCCTAAACCCCAAGAAAGCAGCAGGACACGACCTAATAGGCAATAGAGCAATCAAGGAACTTCCCACAAAAGGGATAGCACTCATCACATCGATTTTTAATGCTATCCTTCGCCTGGAACACTATCCTAAGGCTTGGAAAATCTCATTGATTACCCTCATCCCCAAACCCGGTAAACCGATATACGAAACCTGCTCCTATCGCCCAATCAGTCTTTTACCTACCCTGTCCAAACTATTCGAGAAGATGCTCACGAACCGACTCCTTCCAATCCTGGAGAACTTGAAAACACTCCCAGATCACCAATTCGGCTTCCGAAAACATCATTCTACAGTAGAGCAAATCCACCGCCTAACGCATACGATCAGCCAAACACTCGAAAAGAAAAAATATTGCTCAGCGGTCTTCCTAGACATCCAACAGGCATTCGATAAAGTATGGCATGAAGGGCTACTATACAAACTTAAAAAGATCCTACCCCACCCCTACTACTCCATCCTAAAATCTTACCTAACCAATAGACAATTCATGGTTAAATACCTAGACGCCACTTCCGCAACATTCCCAATAGAAGCCGGCATACCCCAAGGTAGTGTCCTCGGACCCCTACTGTACTCCATCTACACTGCCGACCTACCCATATCAAATGATATAACAATAGCGACATTTGCAGACGACACAGCGCTATTAGCTTCCCACGCTGACCCGGTAATAGCCTCATCCACTCTCCAGCGAAGTCTCGACTCCATGGAAAAGTGGTTTCACAAATGGGGCTTCAAAGTCAACGAAAAGAAATCCACACATGTAACCTTCACGCTCCGAAAACAAACCTGCCCCCAGGTCACCATCAACAATGCAACAGTTCCTAGCAGGGACACAGTCCGATACCTGGGCATGACCCTGGACAGGAGACTAACGTGGAAGACACACATCTCAGATAAAAGGAAGCAACTAAAGGACAAACTAAAAAACTCTATTGGCTCACGGGCCGACGCTCCAAACTAAATATACAGAATAAAATTACCCTCTACAAGACCGTAATAAAACCTGTCTGGACCTACGGAATCCAACTATGGGGAACAGCAAGCAACTCCAACATAGAAATACTCCAACGCTTTCAATCGAAAACGCTAAGATCCCTAATTGACGCACCTTGGTATGTAACCAATGAATCAATACACCGCGACCTCAAGATACCCACCGTCAAAGAGGAAATAGCAAAATATAGCAACAGATACAGCAAAAGAATCAACAAACACCAAAACCCCCTAATCACTGGACTACTCCACACGACGGACCAGACTCGCAGGCTGAAGAGGCACTACCCGCTAGACCTAAACGTCAGATTCACTTAATTATCCAAATTAAGCATATGCACTTACTTATAATACTTATAAATTATATCTAGCTATAATAGTATTAACTTATTGTAAATAAATAGCCATGTCACTGCGCCACGCCAGAAAAATTACTGAAAATTCTCAACGCGAGAATTGATTGTAATTTCAACAAATAAATAAAAAATTTCGATGTCGAGAGTCATGTTTCTGCGGTCTGTTAGCGTGTTCCGGCACATCGGGCCTTTTAACAGCCATTAGGGCGCGGCTTTTGTCATTCTAATTTCAAACGTGCATTCCTTCGCCGATGCCAACTGCTTTTTCGTTGGCTTCGGTTGCTACACTTATAACACAGGGTGTGCCCTGACACTGAATGACAAACGAGAATAATGCAAGAAAGCCGATCGTGAAAATATTTCTGTTCGCGGAGAAAGCGTCGACTGTGGAAAGTTGATCGATTTAATTTCTCTGACAGACGAACTTCTGTATTTCTGTATGAATATAAATCTGTAGAAAGGGTGTATCGTAACACGTGGCAGCCACTTCAAGACAGGATAGGAGACACAGAAACAAGGAAAAAGATTCGTACGAACGTGTCACTTATCTGACACCCTTTTTCAAAATTAATGGCCATTCTTCTGTTTCCATATAGATATATCGAATATAAATATACAGGATGGTTGGTAACTAGTGGTACAAGCGGAAAGGGGGTGATTCTACGCGAAAAAAGAAGTGGAAAATATAGAATAAAAATTTTTCGTTTGAGGCTTTGTTTTCGAGAAAATCGACTTTGAATTTTCGCTCGGTACGCGTGCACTTTATCACGTCTCGTTATAACGGATCTCACTATAGATCGTTGTTTCGATGGAAAAATTAAAAACAAAAAAAATGGTAAATGGTAAATGCTGGAAATGTCCATCCTCGGTGCGTATTATTCGACACACATCTGGAAATTTTGAGAGAATGAGAAATTCTTTGATACGACGACTGTGAGACAATCAGACCGTGGTCATTTCGAGCACTTTGTACGAAGGTAAGCAATTGCGGATTAATGAAATACAAAAATGGCTACAGCTCCGAGACAAAGTCAGATAGGACACTGTTCTTTTTATGAAGTTTTTCCTTATTTTCGTACCTCCTGCAATGGATGCCACACGTTATGACACGCTATGTACATAAAATCTGTTCATCACTGAAACCTGTGAGGTGGTATGTCGTGATAGGGTCGGAAGGAAAACTCAGATTTATTGAACGATAAATGTTTATTCATTCTAATGTCAATGAGTACACTTGACGCAGGATTCGCGATTATATTCGGTTCGCGAATGCGCGGTTATAAGATAGAGCTGGGATAGCTACGATTCGAGATGCGCTGCGAGTGCGGACAATGATTGCACGAGATGTCGAGAGCTTAGATAATTATTCGACTCGAACCGTGTAAGTATAACGATCGTGATATGTTGACTCGCGGTAATAGAATGACTTTTTGTCGCGATGCTGCTGCGGAGGAAGACTGCGTTGGTATGTATCTAAGGATGCGAAGGCATCGGATTCGTTGAGAAAAGCTTTGGTTCGGAAAATGAGGGAAATGTTGGTCGTTGGAAAAGAATGCTAGCTGCCCTTGAGAGGGTGTTCCTAGCGGGAAACATCGTACGTGAGAGATAGGAGATTTCTCGTGTGTCCCCGTGGTAGGTGGTCGACTTCGAGACTGATAAACAAAGACTGTTTGTCTCTTTGGAGGATCTTAGTTAAAATAAATCCTAAGATTTATAGCGGTCCTTAGGCTAGCTGGAAATATTCGGTACGAATGTATCGACATCTGGCAATCATCTTGTCCGCAGGTATAGGGTCTTTGTGTCGTGCGTCACGCGACGTAAATTGTTGGGAAGTTTACTGTCAAGTGCTGCTACACCTGCTAACGATCTTTCTAGCAGGTATATCCGAGTCTCTAAAAACCCTCAAACTTTCGCATAGCCTGCAGCGTTTCCTAAAAATTCTCCACGTGCTCTCTCTCAGAAAATTCGAAATATTCCTGAAAGTCTCTGGAGACTTCTAGATTTCGTTGAAAGATTTCCTCTATGACCTGCCAGAAACTCTGAATTCTTCCTAGATAGGAGATATCCCAAAAAAAGGAAATCTACGAAACAATCTTTAGACCCTGGGAAATGTATATCTATGCATCTCTAAGAATCGTTACGATACAATTTTCAACCTTCCTGAAAGAAAGCCTCTAATTTCTACGAACCTCCTAACGGTTGAACTTCTCGGAACCCGTCGATCTTCAGAGAACATCGCCTTCTTTCTACCGAAAATGTCTTCGCCTCTTATCTCTGCTCTTACCGAAAATCCAGAGCAAAGGGAAACAAAAATACCCATCCCGAGAGAAAGGTGTTCAAAACACCATGTATAAGCGGTATCTGTCTGTAGAGACAGCGAACGCCCACGCTTCGAGCGGCATTTGGCCGCGGCGCAAGAGAACGGAAGGCGCCTCTCTCGCGAGATAATAGAAGCGGCGGGTGCGTGCAGCCTATTTGTCGTTGGTTTCGTGTCCGTGGCCGCGCTCGCTATGTTTTTCCCAAGCTGGATCTCGATCGAGCCCCGGGACCAGGCCTGGCGTGCACAGCCTTTATCCGCGTTATTGTCACGCGCCGTGCCTCTCTAACGTTAGTCAGCCGGCCAACATTCGCGGAAACCGGAGAATAAATCGCGGGCCACGACGTAATCGCGATCGTCCAATGGTATTCCGGTTCGAGGAACCGACGGGAGGATTTAATTGACGTTGGAATTCCTTCGCTCGACTCTGTTCTTGCTTTAGGTGGAAAACGGTTGACGACCAGCCTTTTTCCGGCTCCAACACGCAGAGTGACTTGTCTAGCGGTAGTTGCTTATTAGATAAATCTGGATTGTCCAACGCGGAGTAGCGGGTTTGTCGGTTGAATCGATTAGCGAGATACGGATCGTTCTTGAAGGAATTTTCTCGGTTAGCCTGTTAAGTGGCCTGTGGTTTGGTCGATCGTGCGAGAGATTGAGCGGAGAATAGAGGCGTGACTGGGGGTGTTTATCAGATTTACAAGTTCCACTGGATAGGTTTCTTCGTTTGGTAATGACGCGGGATTCTGTGCTGTATGTGGGTGGATTCTGTTATGGAAGCATTGGGATAGAGTAAACCAGGGAGCCGAAGCAGAGAATAGCCATAGGTGTACGAGCGATTTACATTTTTTAAATTTTTATCTGCTCGTGCATCGATGTATATTCAAACATATTTCACGTCTAATATTTTCCTGTCAAGCTTCTTCAATATTTTCTTCTTCCTATTTTCCGAAATAACTAAACTTTGAATTGATCTTCCAATTACATCGTAGAAGCTAATATTTAATTCCAAAACATTAAAAGAATAAATTTATTCGAGCGCTTTAACAGTTCTAAGAGCTTTACATATACATATTTATATATACAAACACAAACATGTACATAATTCAAATTAAAAATTCCCAAAGTTCTAAGGAATTTCTCTCTCTGACATCTTCATTTTCCCAACTTTCAAAGTAAGTAAACTTTACGACTAGTCTCTCAAAAGTCCTAGAAATTAATGTCTAAACCGCCTGACACATCTTTATAAGTGGAGGTTCGCGACTGATAGGTGCATTCTAACAATAAGCGTCTCGAAACGACGGAAGAATGGTCGAACGAAGGAGGAAGAAAAAGCAGAATGAGTTATGACGATGGAAAAAAGTTTCGACGCGGAACTCTTACTTTTCTTGCGCCTCTTCAAACGACTACCCTTTCCCGTAGAACGTGTTAACACGTGTAAAGGAACGGATGATTAATTAAACGGAGGGCGAAGACATAGCATGGCACGTCAGAGTGAATGATCGTGAGAGTGGTATCTGGTGGTTTCTTGCCCAAAGGACGAGAAAAAGGGCCAACCCTTTCGTCATGGATCGTACATCATCCGTCGAAAAATCCCTAGACCGTTGTTCGTACCGCGATTTCATCGTCAGAGGCACTTGCCGTGTGCCGGACGAATAATGGCCTTAAGACAGTCCCGATGAATGCCGGGGCTTATAGACTCGTTCTAACGAAATTGATTCATTCGCCGACCGGCCTTTTTATCGAGATTTTACGGAATTTCTGCCGTATCTAGCAATATCGTCGAGTTTGAAACGCGGCATAAATTTACAAAGATTTACTCTCGAAAGAATGTAAAGACTTTAAGGTGTTTTATATTTTAAAGTCCGAATCATCGAAATTTTTGCATTCTAAAATTTGATCGATCTCAACATAGGATGATATCTTCTTGTTACGAAGCTTCAGAAATGAATTTCCGTGCGAATCGGATATTTTTTATATACAAGGCGATTTACGTTTGACAAATATGGTCAACGAGTTTTACCCATGTCGCGAAAAATGATTTCTACCATTCCAACGTAATCGAATTTAAACGTTGTAAATTACATATATGTATAGAGGCGTAAACGTTGCAAATTAATTCTTAAATCTTATGAATTATTAGTTAAAGAGAAATAATCTGATAAATGAGAATAAACCAATTAATTGTCGAAATGAAATGTTACACAGCTGAGTATTATTTCAATTATATTTTTAATTATAGCATCCATTAATTAAACAGAAGTGAAATTTTTCCCATTTAGAACAGTGATTTCCTTTTTCTCGTCACGCGTGCAAGACTGAGAAGCGATTGAAAGATGGTGGAATTCCACGCTGAGGATGAGTTCGGTGGTAAGCGGCCGGTTTCATACGGGCGCGGTGATTTATTCGTAGATTTGAACCAATCGCCATAGGGGTTCTGCCGTGTATAAACCTGCCTCCACGTGAAATTTATTAAGCATGCACGGTCGTCCGGTTTCTTCCGTTCGACGCCACAATGCAGAACGTATTCGAAACGACTTCTGTCACGACCGATTCCAACGAGCCGCGTGAAATTATTCAACCTATCGCGCTCAGCTATTTCTACGATAAGTTCGCGTTCCATTGCTTCGATACGGTGTAAAATTAACGAGAATGAGAAATTTCACCTCTGGAATTTTTGCTATTTCTGGAAATTTTTGAATTTTCAACATTTCTGGAGCTTCCAAAATATCGGAAATTCTGCAAATTCAGAAAATGTTTAAATCGTTTAGAATTTATTAATTATTAATTTGTTAATTATTTAGTATAATTTTTGATTTCGCCAAATCCTTATTTTGTAGAAAATTTAATTAACAATTAATGCTAAATAACTGGTTTCGTAGATACAGAAAATGTCTTAAAAATACGTCAGGAAAAATAAGTTGCATCGCACTAATAATTTCTTATAATTTATGAAAAAGGAGAACAAAGTATATATATATATAAATTGAGAAAATTTAATAATTAAATTAAACCAACTAACTCTACAATTTTCGTGTCGATAATTTCATCGATATCAATACGTTTGGCGCAAAGATTAATGCTAACGAGAGAAGGCGAACTTTCTAATTAATCTCCGCCTCGTACGCCATATACGTTCCTACATTATACTTACCAATTTTTCTCGAAATTAAGCATCAACCATGAACGTTCGATTTTAAGGACGATCAAATTGGCCACGTCCGCGTCGTTGTTCCACGCGAAGCAACGAAACAGCCGGGTTCTCTGCTCGTCGTTTCAGGTTTATATTTTCCCGCGTATGTTTCATCGCAAATCTGCCCGCAAAACGCGAAGAGCAGCAGAAAAGTAAATTACGGATGATACGAACTTTCACCCGAAATTACAGCGCGCAACGTAACTTTCCAGCAATTATCGGGCGTTCAGCGAGTAACATAAGTGTCCGTGTATAATTTGTATAATCGAAAGTTGCGCGATTTTCGTCTCGATGGATCGTGGATAAAATAAAAAATGGTAAAAAAAAAAGAAAGAAAGAAGGGAAAAATATGGGAGAAGGAGAAAAATTGCGAAAAAAAGGGGAGAAAAGATGGTAGAAAACGGCGAGACTCGTAACCTTTCGCGAATTATTAAGTCATTGGTAGCGAGATCGTGATGGTAGGATGGATCGTAGCGAGAGAAAACATCGATCGATCGTTCATGGATCGTCAATTAATAACACGGAAGCGGCTCTCTAATAACATCCTTCGTTCAAATATTTTCCCGCCATAATTACGTCGTGAATGCATCAACGAATCGCTGAATCGGTCTATTAGCGTCGGTGTGGATGTTCCTAATGCGGGCTGGAAACCGGTAATTATCGCGATAACTCAAGTTTCTAACATCCTTCCAGCGAGGTGTGGTGAGTCAGTTCGTTGGAATGCTTTGGATGTTGCAACTATTATTTCGTTTGCGGATGTATCGAGTGGTTTTAAAAGCGACTGAATTTGTAAGTTACGTCAAATTTAGTTTAAACCAAACGAAACAATTATACCGTTGTCTTATGCGCATTGACAATTTGTCAGAATGTGAGAATATTGGTGTATAGATTTTATTTGATTATTCATTTAATTTTATGTTATCATGCATCAAATGTTTTAGGAACAATTAACTGGTATTGGAAACATTGTATTGTACCTTTTACTTGAATTTTACTTGAATTAAATGCAATTTACGTTTGAAACTAAATCTATAAATCGAATGAAATTTGAATAAAAATGATAATTTTGGATTTGTTCTAATCCGACTGTAATTAAAATTCTAATCGAGCTGACTCCCTATTGATCTACGTTTAAATCGAAAGTATGCAAGAATATAATTAGAAAATTCTTTCAGACCAAGTTCAATTTGTAGAAACGTTTTGAAAGGAACAGAGATTCCAAAGTCTACGTTAAAAGGAGATGCCAAAAGAAACGAAAAAATAAAGCACAAAGTAAATCGCTTACATCACGAACACTTTCACGTCTCAATATTACGTAACAATCGATGCAATGCGATTTCCAGATGATGGTATCCAATCAAGGATCAAAAGATCAAGAGATCAAGATGATCATGCGAACGAAACGTGTCGAGGTGGCGTTAACGCCTTCGATCTTAGAGACGTGATAATTTTTGAAGCTCGTAACTTTCAAATCCTCGAGTTTCGGAATCATTAAAATTGTCAAACAATAGAACGCTTGAGTGTTCGAAGTTTCAAATTTGCAAACTTGAAATTTTTGCATTTCCAAAGTTGATAATTTCTTAGCTTCTGAATTTTACAGCCTCCGAACTTTCAAACTTCCGAAGCTTGAAACTTGAAATTTTCGAATCTTTGAGGCTTACACAATTCTCTAACTTTCGAATTTTGGAGCTTCTGAACGTTCAAACCTTCAGATAGCCAAATGCCCAAAGCTTCAAACTTTAAATCTTTGGATCCCAGAAATCTACAATTCTCCAACTTTCAAAATTTCAAGCTGCCGAATTTTCAAGCCTTTAAACACTCAGATTTCCAAAGTTTCCACCTTAAAATTCCTCCACTCCTCGAGTTTACGATCCTCCAACTTAACAAACTGAAAGCTTCCGAATGTTCTACCTTTCGAACGTTCCAATTTTCAAACTCTTCTCTCTTCTCAAGCTCTCCAATTTCCAAACTGTCGAAATCCCAGTCGAACGTTTCGAAGTTCAAATCGTCGGAGCTAAAACTTTCTCAAAGAGATCGAAATTGTGATTTGTAGTGGACGAAGTCGACGCATCGTCGATTTCCGTGTATTTCGAACATAATAAAGCCGATAAGCTGTGCGAGAAGGTCCGAACGGTAATCATGGAAGGTTGTACTGTAATGTCTGTCATTTCGTTGCTAACCCGTAATAACACGACTTCTACCTTCGCGATTGTCGGATCGTGTCGCGATCCACGAGATCAAGATCGAGAACGGCGAGAGGGGAGAGAAAGAATGGGCCCTGTGCTTCGAGCGGAAGAGGGGAGCCGAAGGGCGCGGCGTGTACGTTCGATCTTGATCATCGTGTCCGTTATTCCGGGACGATCGCGCCGAGTCAATGACTTTTGCATATCTCTCGATCGATCTTTTCGCTTCGTCGTTCGGTAGAGAGTTGTTGCTTCTTCTTCATCGATATCCACGTGGTCGGCGCCCAGCTGTCTACTGAGAAACGTTTCACCGAATTTGGCAAGCCTGCTTGCGATCAATTTTTTCTATACTGAGAAATCCATTTTAATCGATCAAATTTTTGCTCGGGCAATTTTATTTCATTTTATTTCATTTTAATTTCTTACTATTCAATGGATAATTGGATCGAAGTTGAAGGTCTGCGAACTATCGAGCTTCGAAGCTATTCAATTTTCTAGTTATGCATTCTAATTCGTTGTTAACGTCCTTTGACGTACATATGCGTTCTAGGAGTATTTAATCTTCAATTACAATCGCGTTTCTCTTTCTATTTGTTTCTAATTTGCTGCCATCAAACGGAGAATCGAATCAAGATCACTTCAATCGTGAGATAGAAGAATCAATAAACTACATATATAGCTATTACTGTTCGTTTGTGTTCGAACTTTACTTCGTAACGACAGTAAGAAATAAAGTTTATAAACCAACGAACCAAGCGATATTTTCGAAAGATATCAAATAAAAATAAAAATACCATTCCAATTGAAAATCATTTCACTTTTCATCGGTTGCATAACCGATCGTTCGTCGTCGCGTATCATCCAACGTAGGTTCGGTCATTGGCTTGCTCGTCGTCAATATAGTGTACCTATACGAGGTTAGAAGCTAGCCTAAGCGCGATTATTAGTAATTACCGAGATAGTCTGAGGTCATCGCGCCATCGTACACGGCCGCACACTCTTTCCGCCCGACAGTTTTTCTTCGCTCGTCGTTAACCCTTCGTTTGAAAAGGATTCGATCAGAGATCATTCGGTTTCGAAAGGCCACCCTCGAAGGGCACACGCCCTCTTTGCGCAAAGAAATCTTCGCATCTCACCACGCCTTCCATTTAACCGGGCGCTTCTTGCCCAAGGTGCTTTTTGCAACTCTGATTCCATTCCATCCGCCTTCTTTTCTTCTTTCGTTTCACATCCACTTCGTTTTATTGCAGGCTCCGTACTGTTCCATTGCATGTCGATTCGGTTTTGTCAGATAATTCGGTCGGTCGGTTTCTTTCGTTTTGTTCTGGCTTGTTGAGAAGGCGGTACGAAAAGGGTTGACCGAGAATTCAGCGCGTACTTTTTGCTTGAAGTTCTTGCAGTATGTTTAGTATTTTTCCAGTACTTTATTTTCCTTCAATCTTGTCGATAATCTGTCAACGTATTAACAACTTGCTTATTCCTTTACACGTAGACTGTAATACGTTAAGTTGAATCGAGTGGATGAAAGGGGTGGTCGAGGTTTGAAAAGAATTCGATCAACGATTTAGAAAGATATTTGAGTTCTTGGATTTTGTTAACAGTTTGATAGAAATTCTTTGTTGTTCGACTGCGTGTTCTTCTGGTTTCTTCGAACAATTCCATTCACTTCTTTGCGATCTTTTTCTTGTTAGCTCAATGAGCGAAGTAACAGATAAAAGATAGTTGTAAATTTGCCACATATTTTCTGACTGAAGTTTCAGGATCCATCCCGTCTGTCTATCTAATTTGTGTCTATCTAATTTAGTTGTAGATTATTTTAAGTGCTTTTTATTTATTAAATCAAAGGTATTAATCAAGACTTGAAGTGAAGCTGACGCATATCTTACGCGTAATTAAAGTTTCTGTATACGTTCAGTACCGAACTATTCCTCCGACAATTTTTTAATACAATTATTAAACATTACTAAACTTTTGTAAATTTCCTTATAACATGTTTTTCGAGTGTTTTACAGAAGCCTAAAAGAAAAAAATTATTCGCGAAAGAGAAGAATTTTTTCCATCGCCGCAACTGTTCAATAGAAGGAAACAATATCATTCGAAAAATTGCTTCAATTACATGCACGAACCCTAATCACGACGATGATCTTTGTTCCTTCGAATGCGAAACAAGCTTCTCTGTCATCGTTTTCATGCGTCACGCAGCTTTACCTGTTTCACCCGCCTTTTTCTTCCCTAAGTTAACCAGGAGATTTCAGTTTATTGCTCGGAGGTGCAGAAGGGCTGGTTTCTCGTTCGAAATTCGCGCGTGATTACAGGTTCATCGGCTTAACAGGTTTACCATGCCTCAGGCCCGATTCCAGCCTGTGCCAAAGGAAGGAACGAGCCATCGACCAGAGTATCGAGCCCACGACCGGCATGGATCCTCGATCGATCGCGATCTACCGCCCACGTGCCTCTTCTACCCAATGCGTATGCCGCTTCGTATATATCCTTGCTTGTCATGCAACGTTTTGCTTTTGTATTTTTGTAAAGGACTTTTGTTCAAATATCTTGGAAATGTGAGCAACTCTTTTTCTTTTTTGTAATTATAATATCGGGTTGCAGTAACGAGTTCATTCACGCAAGTAATTTTTTGGATTCTTCAAGTAACTTGGAAATATATTTTTAAATTTTCCACACTTTTTTCAGGCTCGTAAAGGAACTTTCTGTTCAAATATTTTGGGAAAATTTGGATTTTTTCTTTAAGTAATATTTTTAAATTAGTTGATGCTGGGTAATAGTAGTTAATAATTATCGTATTCTATTTGCGAGTAATTTTTTAAAGAAATAAATTCCCCTGTTAATATCAATATTTGAAATTCGAATTACTTTGACAATGTGAAAGCCAGCTAAATCGTTGATCTGAACGTCGCGTACACTATTCTTGGTATAAACGTTAGAATACTCGAAGGTAAACTTCTATCTATTTAAAGTGATCGATGATTACAACACAACTTCCGGGGTAAGAAGATTCCAACTCGGAAGGTTCCTAATGCTAATATTCGCGAGATTTACTACGCTAATATTATCGATCTTCTACTCTAATAAATTCGATAGTTTCCCAATATTTCTTTTCTACTTTAACAAACCTAAATCCAGTTTAGGGTCGGTTATATATAAATCGAAGCAAAAAGATATTCTACTTTTCCTTTCACTTATCTATTTGCTTCCTCCTTATTGATGCTTTAAAAATTTCTAAAAAAAAGTCTTACGATATTACATTTTATGCTACCAAAATTTAATTAATGTTAGAATTTAATCTTAAAGTTAAGATAAATAACCTGTGGAAGACACAATGTTTATGTTGAAATAATATTAGGTGATATTTATTAAACAGAATTGCAGAACCAAAAGTATTTAAAATATAAGTGAGTGATATGGTATAATTAACAAAGTGTGCAGGTAAAGAATTTATAGATTGTTGACAGTTGGCCAGTTACCCTCAGACTGACTGTACGTAGTGATCCATGGCCCCTTAAAAGATTTTCAACCCCACTCTCTATACAGTAGTAAGTATGACCTGTGTAAGTGTCTGTATAAGACTATTTGTGTCTATGTGTGTAATATCGTTGTATTTCAACAATTAATATATGTGTCGGGTTAGTCGGTTTGGCGCTGGTTCTTGGGGCGCGTTGTGTTTCTTCATTAGGACAAGCCATTGTAGTTGTTCAAAGAGGTTTATATTTACAGTGATATGTACAGGAGTTTAAACAAGGTTTAACTGTATAACGTAATAAGTCACTCTTAAAGTAAACAATGTTCTTAGGTTCAAACGAATGCACGGTCAACTCTTTGTTCAATTGGATATGTGTTAAACTCGAAATGACGTTTGCTATGACGTGCGGTATCTTTCAGATTGACAGACTGACGTTGTGAATAAACTCCCCAAGGTGCTCATAAGAATAAAAGACTGACACGTTCACACTTGTCAATTGCGTATTGATCAGGGTTATCAACAAAATTCCAGGCGCCGTTACTAGGCAGACTCGCGTAGAGCCGTCATTGCTCCTGCCTCGGGACTTGTTTGTTAATACAACGAGTGTCCCTCAACATTGGTACTTCTACTGTGAAGTAAAACGTTCATCCCGTGACCGTGGCTACGTTCGGTGACCAGTTGTGTCACCTTGACCCCAAGCCCACTGTTATAATACTATAATGAACAGCTAAAACAAACAGTTTAGCCCAAAGTATTGGGAATCATTCCAAAATTCTAAAAGAAAGGCCCGTTATCCCTACATCTCCGACATATGTAATTCAACTGTCAAATAGAGAAAAGTTATACAAAGAAAACGTAGCAATATCGGAGTTAATAGTAAATCTAATTAATAATAATCAATTAATAGTAAATCGAAGATAAAATCGATAGACGTTCTTATTAAACATTGTATCTTGCATGTTGAAAAATAAAATTGCAGCCAGATGATTTTAAGTGTGTATTTTGCGTGTTATATTCGTTAAATTGATATCTATATAGATATTAAGTTCAAGTGAAGTACATACGCATAGTTAAAAGATGTATTCACCAACTACATTTCTATTCGAGAAACGTAGGTCGTTTCTATTCGATGGCCTACTATTTATGCATCGCTATACTCGACCGATTGTTGTGATTTATTATGCTACTCCGTTCTTTTATAGATTTTATCCTAATTATACAAGATCGTAATTGACACTCAGCTGGGTAATAAAATATCCCATTACAATCGGAGTACAATCAACCTTACAACGTCACAGGAAGTACGAACGAACGTATGTTACAAGCAACCCAAAACCATAAATCAATTACATCATTCAGCTCTTTGCAAACACACCTACATCGCTATTAAAATCTCATTCACACCGCCATACTCTCAACCCACTTGATTGTCTAGTACTTTCAGCATGCCTATTCTAGTCTTGTTGATTTACTTTACATCTTCTGTTCAGTGTAAGTTACACGAATGACCAAACACAAATAAATAATAAATATTAGAAAAATAAGATATTCCATTGGTTAAGCAGGAAAATGGACCAAGTATCGTTGTATTACCTATTGATCAATGATTTATCAGTAATTTCGCAAGGCTTTTTGCACAAGACGAAGAAAACGACGATTTCTCGTTGAATCAAATTACTAAAAATGTTCTTAACATGTACTTAAGATCGTAATAATCAAAGCTTAATCAATCGATCATTACCATTCCAACATCTTCAAACTTTACTCAAACCAGACAGCGCGTAGAAATGTACGTGCAGAGGTTCCATATTTCTATAATCAGTGATTTCTAATTTTATAATTCCATGTTTCTACGATCTTCTAAGGTTCTCTAATTCGTCGAATTTTCTAAAGATT
This sequence comes from Bombus vosnesenskii, assembly GCF_011952255.1. Classification (NCBI taxonomy): domain Eukaryota; kingdom Metazoa; phylum Arthropoda; class Insecta; order Hymenoptera; family Apidae; genus Bombus; species Bombus vosnesenskii. The sequence continues at coordinate 4,649,391 of NW_022882923.1, forward strand.
GTACTCGAGAGCCTGAAATATTACATTGGGTTGGCAACTAAGTGATTGCGGATTTTGTCAATACCACCTAATGGCAAAATCCGCAATCACTTAGTTGCCAACTCAATATAACTTTCAACATTCTCGCGAAATCTCTACATTTCCTAAGAAACCTTCAAGTTTCTTGAAATTTCTCTGAAATTTTTCAATATTTCCGAATAAATCTTCGACTGAGTACATTAAATTTCAAAAGCTTCCTAGAAGTTGCTCGAAGGTTGACGATATTCCTAAAATCTTCTCATTTTTCAGATTTTCCAATAACCTTGGAACTTGGCGAAACGATCTCCTAAGAACATTGCATTGTAAAGCATCGTCGCGAGACCTCTCAACAACCAACAACGACGATATAATCGAATTCGTGCAGCTCTCTCGGAAAACAAGAAACGAATGCGCAACAAGATGCGAATAAGAAACGATAGAGGGCACGAAGTATTTGAATCGAACGTTAAACGCCTCATAACGCGATAAGGCCGATGGCTCACGGGGCAAAAGCAGGGCAACGGCCATCGTGAAAAGTCACGGTCTATCGTGTAGATGGTCGCGACGTGGATCGTGACCTAATCTCGTTTGAAAGCGAAGGGCGTAACCGTGGCGCGGATCCAGCAAAGTCAGAGGGAAGAGGCATTAAAGAAGTTGGTCCCGCGGCGACGACCACCTGTACCGAAACAGGTTCAGCCATTTACGGATCCCCCCCAGGCGAATTCTGACGTTCCATCGAGACAGCTTGGCGACGTGCTCGCCTCGTCCGCGAGTAACGCTGTCCAAATCTGCGTCTCTGCACGCGCGTCCGACCACCTCTGATCTCTGCGTGTTCGTGCATCTTCGCGCGATGTCGCCTCGAACAGGTGAATGCGAGATTCGAACAACGAAAAATAACGAAAATGGAAAAGTAACGAACGATGGTCTCGTGAATCTAGAAAATTGCGAATCTAATTTTTTTTCACCATGTTCGAATAATGAAATCCTTGACGAAGATTTTAGGAAGAAATTAAAATTCAATCGAAGCTACCGTGGCAACTTTCTTCTTCCTTTCTCCAAGTCTACTTAATGTTGTTACTTTCTTATTCGTTGCGACCGATAAAGACTTGTAAGAATCTTTAATATCGAAATATGAAATTACGATAACGATTCTTCCATTTTACCGTGGAAACTTAAAAAGAAGAGAACGAGTTGAAGATTACCCAAGGGTTAAGTACCTAACTTCTGTTTACCTAACATCTCTAAACTTCCGAAACTACTAAGTCATCAAAAACTACTCCCACTTTTTCTCTCCCTTTCTCTCTCTCTATATATATCTCCTTGTCCATGGGCACGAAATCTCCCTGTTCTTTTATTGCAGCTTGTAAAGGGCCTCCACCCTGCAATATCTCTTCGATAAACACACAAACGATTCGGCCAGGATCGCATGTTAATACCAGTGGAACGTGGTGGCGCGCGATAAATTTCGTCAGTAGTCGAACACGGTCCGTTTATTTTTCCTGAAAAATGACGAAAGCCCCAAAGCGCTACTCCGGAGGTGAGCCTGCGGTCTTCGACCGCGTAGGGTTAACGTTCTTTAAATTCGTACACACGCGCTAGGCCCTCGGGCGAAGAAAAAGGGCAGCAACCGATGGGGGAGATGATCAAGGTCCCTGAGATTAAAAAAAATATACCAGCAACCATCAATTAACCACGCTGCTGATTCCATAAGCAGATGGAAGCGTGTGTCAGCGAGAAATCTTCATCATGGCGTCTCTAATGATAAGGAGCTTACGATATATTTGACGATTATAGATTAAAGTAGTTCGAGGGAAATGTAATAAGAAATATAATTGCAAACGTAATAAATCCAAAACTAAATATAATGAAATATAAGTATGACATGATATGATAAATATGATAATGTGTAATAAGAGTTTCAAATTTTAGTACATTATGCCTGTCTTTGATTTCTCTTTATGTTTCTCAAAAACAAAGCTATCCAGAAAGATGTGTTTCTGTTATCTAACTAACAATTAACCGACGAAATAACTAATATGTAAGAAAAATAATTTTTTCACAGCCCGAAGAAAGATTTAATCCTGAAAATAAACTTTAAAGTATGTTTTAAAGAAGTTAAAATGAATTGATAACTTTTGAGCCTGTTCTAAACGACAAATAAATTTGTTCGTCAAGAACTCACGAAAATAATTCGTAATTTTCCCTTTGATTATCAATTCTCTATATATTTAAACGCTTCTAAAGATTTTTACGTTTTCCTCTGTGGTGTCAATTAGGCGTCTTCTTAAGAAGCTTCTCTGTACCGTCGTTTTGTCGAGTGAAGATGTTACTTCTAAACTATCGTGGTTAGAGATCAATCATTTACGCAGCCATTCTCCTTTGAGATGAAGTCATAAATCACGCGAGACTAAGGATGCAATTTGTAAGCTTAATTGTATTATCGTTGAATCGTTGCAAGTTTCTAGAGTTCGAAGTATGAAAGACCTTGCCAAAATTAATTACTTTGTTCTTGGAATTTGATGTATCCTTTCGTGTTCCTTTATTAATGAGTCAGGCTATTGTTCATAAATCATCGCGGTCTTACATCAATCAGCCGTGAAACAAAAGAAAGAAAATCATAAATATCAGATGTGTAATCAAACGTATGAGTCGTGGATATAATTACATTAATATTCAATGAATGAAAGCTGTCAGGCTCGACAACCTTTTGAAGTGGAAAATTCCCACTCGAGCGAAACAACGATCGAAGGCATATCGAGACCAAAAATCGCGTCCTTTTATGGGCAACATCAAAGATACTTGCTAAAAGAACCGTGAAAGTGGAAATCTGATAGTTACTAACGTAGGCTGTACAGAATTGTCGACATACTAGATGGTAATAACGTTAATATCAGAAACCAAAAACGGCACACGAGCGCGTAAACACGTTGATAAAATAAAAATAGTATGCAGCCAGCTGTGGGAGCGCGTAATCAGCACCAAATAGCGATGAATCGCATGCGTGTAGATCCACGTATGTAACCGTTGGTAATGTACCGCGAGACGCGTAATATCCGGCAGACGACGCAAAGACCCTCTTGAAGACTTCACGTTAAGACCATGGAAATAGGACACCTCTTTATGTTCCTCTTTTATAGCGTCTGCATGGGAGTAGAGACGCTAACGAATGCAGAGACATAATATACCGTAGATTGACAAACAATCAGGAATTTATTATGAAAGGATGACATCACTATGACTTCAGGCAGCTGACTCAAAATTATTTGAGTACATGGAAGAGAAAGAATCATCAGACTCACCCAGGGACTAAGAGATATCTCGGAAGAAAATGAACATCTTATGCGTTGCTCGACAGCCTCGCTCAAACGCTCAATACTGTTACTGGACAGTATTACAGATAACACATAACACGTATACGATAACGCATGGGATTTGATCGACGACGATGACTCTCTACAGGATATCGTACGAAATATTTCGATCGGGCACATGATACACCTTCCCGGTAACTGTGTTATCACGGAACGCAAAGAAGAAAGTAAGGAATGCGATAACGAAAGAATCAGATAGCAACATCGAAGGTGCAGTACAAGCAGAATCCTCAAAGGAGCTTCTCAGAACTATAAAGTAGCCATTCGGACAATTCCACGTGTTAATCTTAAGCAGACCACCCTAATAAATTAGAACCCGCGCGGAGAAGAAATTCGCTCGAAAAGGATACGATCAGAACATGGAATAGTGGCCATCTTGCGAGGAGTTCATCCAGCTTAGAGTAACTCCTCGCAAGAGGAACACATCTTCTACATGAGCCACTCTAAGCAAGTAGATTGGTCATAGCTGGAGCATCTAGTCAGGTGCTACTTCTGCGCCTAAGACATCCTAGGAAAAGTATACGATATGCACGTCATATGGTGTCTAGACACATAATTAATTAGGATACCAACACTGTAAGAATAAAGGACGCAACTTTTGATGCGGCCGCCGTTAGGAAACCTTCTCAGACAAGAGCCATAGCTGATCGCTGCAAGGACGAAATGCCAACCATCATCATTCAATACCACATGCTATGCATCCCGATTAACCACAAACCCATGCGGAACCAGCACAGGGAAATTCAGGCGCAGGCCGACAACAGACAGGAAAAATCAGGCGCAGGCCGACAACAGACAGGAAAATTCAGGCGCAGGTTGACAACAGACAGGAAAATTCAGGTGCAGGCCGACAACAGACAGGAAAATTCAGGTGCAGGCCGACAACAGACAGGAAAATTTATGCGCAGGCCGACAGCAGATAGGAAAATTCATGCGCAGGCCGACAACAGACAGGAAAATTCAGGCGCAGGCCGACAACAGACAGGGAAATTCAGGCGAAAGCTGGAAACGGACAGGGAAATTCAGGCGAAAGCTGGAAAGGGACAGGGCAATTCAGGCGCAGGCCGACAACAGATAGGAAAATTCAGGTGCGAGTCGGAAACAGATATGGAAATTCAGGTGCAAGTTGAAACCGGACAGGAAAATTTAGGCGCAGACTGGAACCAGACGAGAAAATTCAGGCGCAGCTGTAAAAGACAAGACTACGATGATGTGAAGCTTCGAGAGATCCGGTGTCACCTCCCGTAATCGACTACCATCGAACCAGATAAAGAAATTCGACAAGATAAATTCGATGGACGCGCCAGTGGATCACCAGGGCCCAATACAAGCGATAATGCCATCGTCGGACCAGGGTGATCAAGGACGAGATTAGACGCAAGATCGAACGTTTGGAAAGATCAAGGTTATCGCAACTTACTCTTCTGACCGGCGCAACGAAGAACGACTATATTATGACTGTGATGTTCTGGTAGCGTGTATGAGCGAATGAACGTATTAACACTTTGACAGCCGCTGTCACTTAGATATAATAATTTCGCTCTTTCATCCGTCGCCGACCATTGTCACGTTTAAGTGACTTCAGCTTCTTTTTTTAATTCAATCGGCATTTACGTCCGAGATAAATTATCTCTATGTTTGATAGTTTTATCATTTTAAATATAAGATATAAGAAATGATTTACAAATGCACTGGAGCCTAATGGTCTAGTGAAAGTCAGAATGGTCAGAAGATGATTATAATCCCGATTTTTGTATAACTGTACGCAACGACCAGGAAATAAATCAATAAATTCGTACAATGCATAAATGTACAAAATAAATTAACACGATACGATTCAGTAATGATGATGAACTCGATGGAATTTTCTCGAAAAGTGTATCGTAATTATACGATAATAGACCAAGCGAAAAGTGCTGGCTATTGATAGTAAGTGCTACGCGCGAGAAATGCCTGGCTGTCAAAGTGTTAAGATAGAATGGGTTAAGATAGGATCCGATCCGCATGGCGCGAAGATCATCACGTGCCAAATTGTCTATTAGAGCATTACCAGAACTTTAAGCGAGAAATTACGACGTCCTTTCTTTGTACTTTAACGTTAGCCTCGCAACTCGTACGGGATGATCGTAATTACGACCACACCTTTGCGACTTCGGAGGCATAGCAACAGAGTGGCGTGGTAATTTCCGCCCCACATAGATCCGTGTAATTCGATCGCATTATCGCACGTGTGCCTCGAGTGACGTGATGGATACCCGGGGTGCAATGGGCGCACCATTATCTATCTCATCCTTGATGCGTTCGTCCAGGAATGTGCAAATTCGGCGATTCTATGTGCGCTGTAACACTGTCGCAGGCTGAGGTTCCAACACACAGAGTCTTTGAACTGAAGATCTATAGTCAGTAAAGTGGTAACGAAACGGTAAGAGTAGTCAAGGACTCACTCGTGTGCTGCTTGTTAATCGTTTGTTGAGTCTTGCAACAATCGGTAAGACGAATTCAGACTTACAAGCCCCTGTAACGAGTTGCTCGCGGTTTGTACGAGTCTCGCGCGTGTATGACAGACATCCGTAGCAAGGCAATAAGCCGGAGTCTGCAAGGTAGTGTTGAGCTTCGTTCGACGTCAGTAAATCCCTGGTAAGGTAGAAGCGAGTATTCGCGAACCGAGGTCGCGAATGAATATCGTAACCTATTGTAAAGTTTCAATCGTAATTGTATGATATAACAAGTGGTATAAAGCGGAACCGTGAACGTGTACGTGTGGGTATCGATAATGTGAAACGGTCAGCATCCACCGTGTGTTTTAGATGTACTTAGTTATCTCTCTTCCCTTTTGTCTCCTTTCTTCTTGTTTCTTCTTTCTCCGTTTCTCTCCAGCGTCACGAGACGCACGAGCGACGACGTCTGTTCATGTTTGTATAATCTCGGGTCGCTCGTACGTATCGCGAATAAAATTGTATTTCAATTTATTAGACCGAAACATTTGTTTCCTTTCTTCCCTATCCTTCTACATGCATCTGCGTTAAAAATAAATGTAAAGCTCGAGAGGCGCCCGGGCTACCGTAAATAAGAAAATTTAAAAAAGTAAAAAAATAAAAAGATCTAAGAAGAAAAAAAGTTGAAAAAAATTTATCGGGCCGAAATTCGACTTATTTCACATATCTAAGTACGAGTTCCTGTTGTGTGAATGAGAATAATCATAGCCAGTAAGAAGAATCAAGATACTATTTTCTGACAAATGCGAACTAATTCCAACACTCAACAATTTGTTGTTGTTTTTGAGCAATTTGATTTCGTAAAACGTTCTCTCGGTTTCTTTTGCCAAAAATTCCTCCACTTTTGTATAATACAGCGTATCGTATCAAACCAGTGCTATGAACTCAGATTTAGGAAAATTTTACCTCGATCCACTTCTGCTCTCAATAATTCGGAGATTTACTGTATCCACCTCGTTTTCTATTTTACGAAAATCCTTGCATAACAATTGATTGCACCGAGAACAACGATAATCAAACGTATCTAACTGGAACCTAGAAAAGTACGAATAAAATGGCTGGCAATCTGGAAACGAACGTCGTTACACATTCAAAATTAATTTATTCGACGCTCGATCAATACGAAATTGCTGCACCTTTACACGGTAAAAGAGAAACCAGAACCGCGATGAATTCATAAATAAAAAAGGAGTTTCGCGAATCGATCATCATCTCTCGGAGAAACTCGAAGATCATCCAACGAACATAAGACACCAGTCGACGGCTGACGAAATAATTAATCCGCGCCTTGGTGGACAATGAAATGGCTCGACAACGGAATGTTAATCGAGCTGTCGAAAAAACCGGTCCTGGGCCAAGAAATGAAGAAAAAAAAAAAAAAGAAAAAAGAAAAGAACGATCCGATCGTTCAGGCCCCTGTCCATTTATTTATTCGCAGATCTTGGCGGCGCACGCTCGAATGAACTTTCACCGTGCGACACACGCGTGACATGTCGTTCTTTTTAAAAGAAAACCTACCAACCAACCAACCGACGTACGTTGGTCATGAATAAAACGATAGGTATCGAAGTCACCTGAACGTTTTGTAGTACTACAAACAGGCTGTGCCTGTTCGTTGCACACGTGTGCATCGTTGTCCCTCCTAATGCGAGCTGCACCAACTGCATGCATTATTAATACGTTTTCGGCGCGAGACCACTCTCGTTCCTCTCCGAGAACCAACATGGTTTTAGGGGAGCGATGTTTAGATTGCGGATTTTTATGCAAATTCATGCTTTTATGAGCGCCGTCGTGAAAGTGTGTAGAATGTAAATAAAGCTTTATTGGGCTTAATATACGGTGACTGAGAGACGTATTTGTAGGTGGCTTTATCCTACAACGATTCATCATTTCCACATTTCATTTTTGTAATTAAATATTGGTAATCGTATGAAAATATTGCGGAGTTTAATAGACTTCAACTTATTGATTGGTATATAAGTGCTATAGTAAATGCAATGCACAGATACGTGTTACAGCCACTGTAATTGTGCTCCATAAAGATACGAATTTGCATAAATATACACAGTCCAAAGATACTTATCAACTCGGAGAAGCTCGAATCCTTTCAATTGATGTCTATTAAAATATTGTTATTTTTCATGATGTAACTCGATTAATATTAATCCGTGTAGCTGATATTACGAATATTTTCGAGAGAAACACACGTGAACGATCTGAAAATCAAATGCAAAGATAGTTTTGATGCCGAGTTGCTTCACGACGTACTCAATTTATTTAAATTGCTGTCTTAGAAAAAACAAAGTGAACAAATCTACGCTTTAATTATTTCAAATGTTTTCAACTCACCCTTCACGCCACAGTTATGCGTCTCAGCACGATCATCGACGTCGTTCATTCGATTATGATCCATGGTGTACGGTCTTATCCTCTGGATGGCGTGCTCCAACGAAAATTCTAGAGAATCCTTGTCACTCTGCCGCCAGGGCTTGGCTGGTTTAATTATGTAGCTTCCCGTCGACGTTCTCACGTGGCCCGTCTGCGGCAAAAAAGTATGCCAAAAATTCGGTGAGTCACTGCAGCATGATTGGCCTTTATCTCCTCAATGAAACTGGCTACCTACTTGCTAACCATTCTTATTTTCTTTTTCTTTCTTTCGTTCGGATTCTCTTTCGTTCTTTCCCCTTCTTTCTTTTTTTTTTTTCTTTATTTTCTCAAGCCACCGAACCGTGAAATTTCGTCCAATTGTCCGCGTAATTTCTAGCCAGATGAGCTTTGATAACGTTTCGTTAAATCGTATCCGTCGCGGTGAAAGTGATCGATCGAGTCTTTTTTCTTTAACCCTTTTTACTTTTCGTCGTTCTTTTTTAATGGTTAAACAGAGATTGTCGCATGCAAACAAGATTTTTCATTGTACGAGATATTACCAGGTAATCTTACAAAATCGCGATTCATCGTACGGTGAAAGGAGATAATTGATTTACGAACATTTTTATGTGACTTTCGTTCTCTTTAAATTGGCGCAAAAAGACTGGATCGCGTTTGGCAAAGTCCAGCGTTTTTACTCTGCGATGTTAAACCCGATCTTTATATTACACCGTTTACGATTTTAATTACTAAAGACAACCTTCTTAAAATCGTAGTCGACTTTTTGTCGCGTCGCAAACAATTCAGGTGCTGATTTAAGAAGGCGAAGGAAAGTCTCGATTTTTAACTTTTGAATATTGTTAGCAACGGAGTATTTAAAATTTTGAAAAATATCGCAAAATATTCTTCTAAAAATGTGTCCTAAAAATTGTAGGTTGTAACATAAATTCGTCCTGTTTCTAACTTTATCTACAAATGGAGAAAATTGGATAATTATAGATATGTTGCAAGCTAAATATTAAAGTGTAGCATGTTATCAGATAATAACTAGAATTTTTTTTTATCGAATACAAATATTTAAAGCGAATACCTTTTTCTATTAAAAGTTCGCATAAACTCATATGTATAAGCCATTCTACATTTTGTTAAAAAAGTGAACGTTAAAGAAGAGATACAGTTAAAATTAGATACAATTTCAAATATACATAGTGCGTTTGAAAATCGACGAATTCATTGGGCTATTCTTACGAACCATAGATCAATGTCCAGTAACATGAGTCATCCGTAGCACTCAAAGACTCAGCTCGTTGAAATTTTGGCATCCGTGCCATTCTTTTCGAGTATGCTACAGGAATTTCCGACCGACGTTGTCACTTTTTTGTCCATTTGATGCTCGTAAAATATACAACGCTCAAAACGTGTTTTATTACCGAACCCCATAAAACTTTCAACAGAAAAAGCACTTTTTACTGTTTGAAGAATTGTTAAAAGAAGAAGAAAAATTCTGCGGTTGAAATTTCTTTACAAACTCCCACTTCTTCGTCGATACTTTCACTAAACCAGAATTACAAATTTACTAAACCAAATTACAAATTGTTGTCGCGAAAATTTCCTATGATAATTTAACCATCGTCAAAATTAAATGATACGCAGCTATTAATAAAATTTCATTAGCCAAACATTGATTCCTGCAAATCCTATCAAATATCTCATCTTAAATATCATATGTATGCATTATGTAAATTATATTATCGCTAAATATCTTCTGCACATGTTTTTTCAAATTTTAATTTTCCAGAAACGAACATCCGCGATCTAACGATTTATTGTCTTAGCCAAATATAATCCGAGTTTGGAGAGAAATGACTAACGATCGTGTGTGTACGTAAAACAAATAGAAAATTTCGAAATTTGTCGAAGAACCTGCCGATCGACAAGCTGAGATACGAAAAGTATCGCGGATTAGCCCGGCGCATTCATCGCCATTTATTTATACATGCAGCGCTGCCCTGACATAACTTCCTCGATTTGAATGTGAAACACACCGGCTACATGAGACGCCCCCGCTAAGCATATGCCACCCACGTAAATTCCGTGTGAGGGCAAAGCCGCGAACCGCGGACGAACTCGAGCGGATCAGGTGAAAATAATCGATTAAAACCGAGCGCGTTCAACATGCCGGTCTTCTGTTCTGCCTCGTTGTTGTTTCAACGATAATCGGTAGACCGCGGAAAATTTGCAGATGCAAAAAATGCGAAAAATTCACCGTACGAATATACAAAAGTAGATAAAATAAGGAAACTGCTCTGTTTCTTATAATTCGTAATAGACGCAGTCTATTCTAAGTTCTATTCTTTGAATTATTGATATGTTTATAAAAGCAATAGGAAATATAAATTTGCATAAGAATTCGTGGTCTAGTAACAGATTACGTAATTATTTCTCGTGTCTTATCGTTCGTCTTCTTTTCGAAGAATATTCTTCTGATATTCGATCCTAGCGCCAAAAGTAACAAATTTCTTTTGCAAACGTAAAATGCAAGAAAAAGAAAAAAAGAAAAAAGAAAAACACACGGTATATAACGCAAGATCTAAGAAACAAAAGTTTTTGTTTCCAACACTGTTGAAAGAAATTTCTCTAAAAAAAAAAAAGAAAAAAATATTAATAGATATAATACTGTAAGAAGATACGAGAAAGAATATCGAACGATAGTCTGACAGAAAAATGACGTGCCATATAATACACATAATTGCTTGTTGATCGACGACGGGTCTAATTAAGAAGCTTATAATTATTATCGGTCGACCAGTTGCAGAAAAAGGAGTCATGCGGGCAACTGGTTGAACCAGAGCCAGAGAAAGTCGCCCTAATTAATTATTGCTCCTAATTACAGGAATCTCTGCTCGTCGTCGAGAACAGAGCAATGAGTAACGATACGATTTGTTGGCTGAAGGGCGACTAACGGCCACACGTCGATTATTATCAACGCCTCCTTAACGCACTTCCGCTTGTAGTTTCAGTCTCTCGAGTGTAACCCCTGATATACAGATGACTTAAATAGCATCTGACATAAATAAAATAGGAATTGTTGCGTGTTAACAGGACATTAACACAGGTCTAACAACTTCGCCAGCAATAAAGGAACTGCTATTTGTGTTTAGAACTGTTACACAGCAGATTAAATATTATACACGTGTCTTATAGTCTATGTGCTCTTTATTGAAACTATAAAATCCTAGATGGTCCTTTTATCATTCGATCTACATAGGTGGCATCTGATTGCTTCTTTATTTAATACACGTTTCTTCTCTATTATTTCTTTCGAAATTCTAGGTATATGAACGTTCGTATTACTCTAGTCATACAACATTTCCATCGATATAAAATTTATGCGTTCTACAAATTAAGATTATATCCTTCTGTTCGTTATAATAACAGACAAAAGAAAGTTTAAGACTGGTACTTCTCGTACGTACGCTACAGTATATGATCCACGTAATCTCCTCGTTGACTCAAACGAGGACGCTTGAATAGGATTACGTTCTTTTTATCCATTCTCTCGTATTTTATATTCATTTTTGTAGAAGCACACGATAATTTCCTATTCTTCCCTAAATCATTTCCATTCTTCTTGTTATTTTATAAAATATATACAACAGCCTCGTTAAAAACTAATGCAACCAATATAAGTGATTATACCATGAAACATAAAAAGAAGACTAAAGAGAAAACACCCCACTGACCTCGCTAAAGAAATAAAATAGACAATCTCGAAGATGGTATGCGGCTGGGGGTAGCCATCCGCGTGTTACTTAGCAGTAAAGTTAGAAAAATTTTCCTAATATCCAGCTGGACAAATTGTAAAGTGCAAATTAAATAAATAAAAAAATCCGCGGAAGCTTAACCGACTCATATTAATTCTATCTTACCCTACGTAGAAAGTCTGCAAAGATAGCTTGCATCCATTGCGCAACACTTGCACGTTGTCCGGCAAAATTTTGATCATACGCAGCAAGGTGGAATACGTAAATAGGAAAGCAGCTGCGCAAACCTTTCGGACAAAGGGATCGAAATAAGAAAACTACGTACGTATGGATAGACTTCTGTTGCGAGTGCCTAGCTACGTATACAACGAGAACCGCGTGGTTTTCTATTGAACGCCGAAAGACAACGTGGCCTTTCAGCTGTCGTGGTCGTCCTATGGATTACGACAGCCGTAAACGGCCATTCTGCACGCGTGTAAACCACCTATAAGGGAAAAAGAAGTTCACCTTTACGAACATGTTGGTTCGCTCATTCAGAATCGAAGATCGTACGCGCGTGCACACGGTGCATTTCTCGGAGAGGAGAGCGAGGAAATTTATTGGCCAGCTGGAAATCCGTCTGATTGTCGATCCCCGTTCCCTTAAACGATCGTTACACACCGTCCATGTTTTCTTCCATTTACGAGTGCTTTTTACGCGAAGCGTCGAGCTCGAGCGTGTTCGAGACACAAGTGAAAAAATGGCAAGCACGAGAAAGCGTCTTCTTTGTTTCTGAGACACGAGGAGGCGAAAAGGGAGAAAAGAGAAAATATCGAGTGCATTTGTTTATTTTTATTTTTAATTACAAGGTGCAGATGTTTCCTTTTTTTTTCTTCTTTAAGAATTTTTTAGATTATATCGGTTTATGCCTCTATAAACTTTTCGTACGAGCGAATTGTAATTGTTGAAAAGACGTTTCGTTCGAAGAGATTCGAGCGGAATTGTCCGGTACTAATAATAGACACGCAAGTTGAGGTTTCGATAGTGATTTCAGGTTGAAGAAAACCGTTTGCATGCCGACAATATTTACGTAATCCGCGCGTAAATGGAATCATTTATCAACGATGTAAAATTAGAAAGGAAATCTTTTTATCGACCTCCCAAAGTTATCACTAAATCAAAGCAGATTTTCAAGAATGTGTAAGTTTATCTTACGATGAATAGTTTCTTTCTTTTCTTCCTTTTAGGTCTTGCGCTTTTTCTAAAATTTTCATTTTTAAAATCCACTTTGTATTTAAAATTCATCGTCGCTCTTCAGCTAACAAATATACTTTACGTGTTAATAAATATCGCATATCTTATATTATTATGTATAAAGAAAATTACAAATAAAACATTTCGTTATATGGTGTGTGTGTGTGATGTGCAAGGATCTAACGATTCGAAAGCGAAAGCAGAATAATTTACATCTAAACAAATCATCATCTAAACATCTAAAAAAATTTGCAGTATGTACATGTTGTAATAATCTATAATATTTCAATTCTATTGAAATAAAACATACTTCCTTCTTGGTAAATATTTCTACGAAATATTTCTTTGATGTTATTTGATCCTTTCTCAGTTGGGTAGTTTCAAGGAAATTGATAGTTTAATTCCAAAAAACAACGAAGAAAGAATAGGAAATACCCAATGCTACAGATGATTCACTTTTAACATACCCCTTGCGTCTATGTGTATGACTTAGCATCTCTTCTCACAATCGTTCAGGAATGCTTCCATCTCGGTGGAGAACAAATAAATTTCACGAGATGCTTCTTCGGAAGTTTGTTTAATCATTGAATCAACAAATCGAGAAGGGGCAACGTCTCGCCTTCAACTTCCTGATAATTCGCGTTGTACTTCCGTCTCAATACGAAGATGTATTTAGGGACGAAAGCGTGTACGTAGTTGTTATCATTTCATACCATTTATTTCTGCTCGTTTGCAAAATCTGTTTAACATACCGTGTATGCAATTAAATTCATTCGAAGCAAACTATAGCGAAAGTGTAATGAAATTAATTTGAAGTGACCGAAATATAACTATATATACATTTTCAACTACATTTGTTACATGTAAATAATGTTTAACGATTCTTCTTATCTTAATTATTCAAGGACTTTGCAATTTTCTGCTTTGCAGTTTCATTAAAATTATCGGCTGTGAATATGTTAAGAGCTATTTGTATTAATGGCGCCCAGCATTTGCTTATCTTTTATAATAAATTAGCAGTAATTATATCATATAATATCTCTGTCGTAAAAAGTTAACTTCTCAAAAATTTAACGAAACAGAGGCAAAAGGAAAACTCGAACAAACGAATAAATTAAGGAGAAGACAAATTGAAGACCACGTTGCTACAAGGAAGATAATTGAAGATTTGCTAATACTCATTTATTGTCAAAATTCTATATTCTATTATATGGAATTAAAAATAATAGAAATTTTTATATATATATATCTACATTCTATTATGGTAGAATACAATATAATATAAACCATAGTTGAGTCATGATATAAAATTAATGTTTCATATATAGAATTGGAAACAGTATAATCTACTGGCATTTAAAATACAAAGTAAACTATGTTACAAGCGTAATAGAAAATTAATTTTATATAATCTATTTTTATACCAGTTTACGTCCTTCGCTGTATCCACGATGAAATTCCTTAAACAGCCTTAAACCTACATTGAGAATTAACACTTACGGCGTTGTTGGTTGATCGTTGCTTCACAAATTACTCGATTTCCAGAGAATTAAGCGCTCTTAACCCAGATTTTCTAAATGGAATTCGTCGTGTTCGAGTCGGTGATTAACCGTGCGCTTGTTGAATTTAACGATCGTTTGTAACGTGTCAACATGGTATTCGAGTAAAAGCCTGGATTTTTTCTTAATCGATTAAATTCCTCCAGAAGGATGACTGGCATAATTTTATCGAGCCTTCCTTTTTTCCACGTTTAATGAAATTTTCATTTTTCTATGGTATGCCGTGTTTACGAGTATACGTGGAATTATTTCTCGTATTTTTCTATAAAAGTTTCGAGAAGGTTGTTTTGATACAGAAAAGGGAAATACGATGACGCCAATGAATTACATTTCACGTTGCTCTGGAGACTTCAAGGTTTTCACCGTCTTTCGAAATTTCGTGTACAGTGTGCTTAACAAGTTTTTCAATAACTTTCATATCGTTTATCTCGATTTTAACTTATATCGATTCTTTAAACTTCGTTCATCAGGGAAAATCTCTTAAAAAATATTTTCTCGATTTTTGCAACTTTACAAATATAATATAGATTTTACTACGAGTGAAGCACGAAATACTTTTTAATATTTCAAATACCAAGCATTTATTAATTCAGGTGTGAATTATTTTTTAACAGTTTCAATATATTTATCTGTTTTCTCTATTTATTCTCCGTTCATGCAGTACATATATGTATAGATATGTATTAGGTTGTCCGAAAAGTGTTTTTCTTTTACAGACACGTGTTTTACAACAACGCATCTTTATACAGACATGAAACCTAATCCGTCGAACGTTGTGATCTTCATCTTGATAGAAGAAAATGGATCATACGTAATTCGATAAAATAATATAAAACGAAAAATGTTGTGCATCCATTATTTCCTTATAAAACGAAAGAAACTTTTCGGACGACCTAATATACATATAAATTTTATTTCTAAAATATAACGCAATACAGGCGATATTTAATATAAATTAACAGTTTGAATATAAATATATCCATGACTTATATCCATGACATAAAGCGTTTATTTATTACTCGATGTTTTATTTCATGTTAGGAACGTCTATTACAAAAGATCTTTATAAGTACGGCTACGAATGAATCATTAAGTATTTTCCACAATAGCTGTTTCTATCTATCTTTTTTTTTTCAAAATAGAATAACGCAATATCGATCAAAATGACGGGCAATAAATGTCAGAGTTTTATTTCAAACAAAGAACGAAATGAAAATTCAGACGTGCAAGCTATCATTGCGAATCGATTCTACCATCCACCTTGGTAATTTCTCCTTGAATCAAATCTCTGGAACCTCTTAAGTCTTTCGAGATGGTTTCAAACGTTATTGCCCATAAAGAATATACGTACAGTAAGAAGCCATTTGGATCTCTTGCATCGTGAAAATTGCTTGATTTGCAATCGCGAAGAGCGCAAATGAGAAAAAAGTAAAGATCGAATGACCGTTTAACCCATTCTATTTCTATCGCAGTTCCAATTTGCATATCGCCATTACACTTGCAATTATCTATGAAGAAACATAGAGCAACGATGTTCCATTAAACTCACGTACGATCTTGCGTTTGCTTCATGAACGTCATTAAAAATTACATTTTTTCATCTGTGATCTCGATTCTTTCTACAGTTGAATAACCCCAGAAATTTTCGCGGAAAAACATTTATAACGATCGGCTAAGAAATAAGAAAATTATCAAAGACGAATATTCTCGTGTTCGAGGATACGTGTACAATTTTTATACATTTAAACGTTACTCTATCGATATAAATTTCTGTTGTACTCGAAGATCCTGGAAAAAGTTATATCGTCTATTCTAATTCTTGCCTCGATGATTTCAATTTTCTAGTCGCACGTTAACAGTGAAATAACGCGCAAGAGTTGCGTAAACGCAGTCTGTTAACAGGCTTGCGAAATCTAGATGAAAAAAGGAATAGTAATCGGTAAATGTCCTTGAAATTCCTCGTCAAAATTTCAACGCCAATTCAAGTAGAATTCGACGATGGAAACTGACCGAGACGTCAGTTACGAACGAAGCGGTTCCCAATGGATTAAAACCTACGCTATCTCTGCTTACAAAAAGAACAACAAACGTTTCGTTCAATCCACTATTAACGAAGATACGCGCAAGTTGTACCCAGTTCAGCCACTACGTAACAAAGATATCGATCGATCAATGTTCGTGCACGACTTTCCATCGATTCTACGCCTTCCAACAATATCATCCTCTTGCATCGTCCATCTTCTTCCAAGTTTGCCATAGAAGCCTGCAACGAGTCGAATCTTTTCTATCGAACCTATCTATCATTCGATTCGCTGGATACGTACACAGACAGCGAGGGCTAGAGCGTGGAAAGAGAAAGAATCGCGTCGTACGCTGGGTGCATTCGCGATTTGCATTCCTGCAGGCGTGCACCTCCACGTCCCGTGGCTATCCGATGGCACAAAGACTGACTTCAGGGTTACCGAGAACTCTTGGCAAGAACGCCGTTTTTCTCTCCTTCCCCTGGCTCTCTTCTCCTCGCCGAAAGCCTCCTCCCGTTCTCTGTCAGTCCGTCCCTCTTCTGCCCACGTCTCGCAATCTCTTTTTGCCTTTTCAACCGGCGAACGCTGGCAACGACCTCGAAATCCACCGCTGGAACAACTCATCGACCTTTCGACGAGTACAGCTGATCTCCATCGACGGCCACTGCTTTTCCTTTCGATGACCGCCGCTACGTTTTTCGCCAACGAGCTTTTCTTTCCGATTTTTCCACAAGGTTCGTCAACTTTTGGATTCATCGTAGCGTACGGTTGTTTTCTATCTTTTCTCATTGTCCACTGTTTTCGTTTCTTTCGATGAGATTAGGACGTGCAAGGATTTCTTTCATCTTTCGAAAAGATTCGTCGATTTCTTCCGTTTCTTTTATCGAGATTAGAGTGCGCGGTGTTTCCTCTTTTTTTTTTTTTTTCGAATAATGAACTTTTCTTCTCGAAAAATTGAGAAGATTCGTCGACCGCTTCCTTTCGTTTTTCTCGTCGAAATTAAGGTGTATTCGAGTGGGATTTGAGTGGGCAGTGGTTTCGGATGAGTTGGCAGAGAAATTTCGGGAGCTGAAGGATCCCGGTTTAGGTTATTCTTTGTCTGCTTCCATGTTTTTTGAGGATACATATTCATCGATGAACACAGATAGACCGTATGCTGTATTCTTATTGTTCTATTTTATTTCCAAACATATGCAGTTTCATTGAATTTCAAATATGTCTTCTAGCTTTTTTCTTTCTTACAATTTAGTTAATGGTACGGAATACGATTAAAAACGACGACGAAATGTTAGAAGTTAAAAGATGTTGATGCGTTTGATAAACGCTTGAATTATTTCCTCTAATTAAATTTCTATGTCTTTCTGTCGATCTAATTTCCATTATAGCATTCATCTCCTATATTCTACCTGCTATTTCATTCTTTATGTGTTCTACTAGAAAGTCGTTCTTGATTTTTGTCGTTGATTTATTGATCCAGTTGAACATTCACCAACTTAAGCAGCTTCCTTCAAGTTGAATAATTTTAAGAAAGTCGAATGGCAAGCTCAAACGAACTCCGCGATCTTCGTAATAAATTCGTAACGTTGCAACTGCATTTCAGCAAATTTCGATAATCTTGAACGATCATGTTCAACTTGAGCGCGTTTTGAGAAAGTCGAAACAATTTTAATCGGATCGAACGATGTTGCACCACGATCCAACGATTTTCTACTTTCCAACAATTTTATGTCAATTTCGATAAATTCGAGCAAATTCTATCACGATACACCGTAATACGTGTATCGTTTATGTGTAAGTACTTATTATATCGTTTCGATTGACACATATTCCACGCGTCTGATCGAAGTTGAAAGGACTCAATCTCGAAATTGTTAGGTACCCTCGTGCTGTCGGATCGGCTTGTTCGTTTTAAAACACAGTTTCACTTTCTCTACTCGAATTACAGTCTCGCTTTCGCCACCCTCGACACCCATTCGCAAATATCGAGTGCATGGTTGGATGGAAACCGTACAACATTCTTCCGACCCACTTGCTCCAATGCACGAAACTTGATCTCCACTTGACAGCGAAAATTTCACGACGAATTATTTATTATTCGGCTGTTAACGATTTTCAACTCTTCGCATCGTTTCACATCGTTCGACTGCCTGTCCACGTTCACGAGAATTTTCGTATTTTCGTAAACGCGACTAAAGCAACGGAATCTAAACAGAGATTCGTTTGATTTGGCATCCTAATACTGCGTTTTGTATATTTTGTGTATTTTTACGTATCTTTAAATTTCTTGCGAATGCACAGAGATCTACGGTTCGGTGGACAACGCGTTATAAATAATCCGCGCACGTTTATGTATTTAAGGGAAACTTACGGGAAGCGTAAAAAATACAGAGAATGCACATGATAGGTAAAAATATATAAAATCTTCAAATTATGATACTTGTGATATTTAACGGGTACAACGAATTTTTTCGTAGGCTCCGTTTCTTGATCTGCGTTCGTAAAGATCTAAATTTGCAGAAATGTCCGCAGTCTGGTAACAAACTCGTAGAAAGGATACGTAAAAGGATTGGAAATAAAAACCGACTTCCATCGATAATTTCTCGGAATCATTACGCTGTCTATGGTCAAATTTGATATCCAATAACGTTTTCAAGAGGAGCACGTGCCAAGCCAATACAAATCTAATTTGTCAACATAACGTGGCTACGTAACATCCTATCATAAATCTTTTCCACTTCTTCATCTGGAGTTATTTAAAGAGCAATATCGTTCCAGTTGGCGAAACAAAATGCTAACTCTTGATAGCTGACTCATCTTATACTTGCAATTAGCTGAACCATTGGCGAACGGTCACGAAAATTCAAGTCGTATCTTCTTCATCATCTTTACACTTATTGAACAAACTAATAGACAAGGTAACGAACGTTGAACTAATCTTAGCGAGGGAACACGTATCTCAGAACGTTTAGAATAACGCGAAACGAGTGTTATTCTTAAGCGAAAAATAAATCGAACAACTTAAAACCAACGGGGAGAAATCAATGGAAAATAACGAAAGTTCATTTTACTAAATTTTTCTGAGTAAAACGAGCGACAGGATGAACATTCTACGCGAACAAAATATCCAAAATTCGAATGGACGATTTCCACTTTCGATCAAATTCCAAACAACCAGACCCAAAAAGCATAAATCTTAGAAATCGGAGGATAAAATGAAACTTTTACGAATCCTTGTCAAGTACGATCGGACATCGATGTTACTTGCCTTAAGACTCGCCATAAAAGAATACGTTCGTCCTCTTGGCCGGTGTAATGGCAATTAAAAAGAGCAACACGACAGGTCGCAGGATTTTTCATCGAGTCCCTCTTAGAACACGATTTTATGCGATATGTTTTATGTGTTCGATGGGTAACGAGGATACAATGGCGGCTTCTGGGTGGGCTACCGGCCTTAAACTTTTCAATGCGAGCGGCAGCAGGTCTTTGCATCCTGTGCAGCACGCAGGATACTTTGTATGGAATCGATGGCTACGTGTACGATTCTCGATACACGGCCGATCGCCTCTGTGTAAACCCGTATAAGGCGACTAATCGTCGCGCATGCTACGATAAAAGAGCTTCGTTAACCGGATGATGGCTAAATATAATTTTATTATGGATTTTAAATAGTTTTAAACGACGATAAGATGGTTCGAGAGCGACGATGCAAACGACTGACAAGTTCGATTTTACGCTGGTGTTGATTATTAATTTAAACGCGATGGGAAAGATAATTTTTAATGTTTTAATATCAATATTTTATCTGCAATATATTTCACGTCGATGTAATTTTGATTTCTGTCTATTTGCTTCTTAACGAATTACTACAATCCTCCTTTTTACCCTGTTACCGTTATATGGAAATTTTCATTGCAATTTCAGAAGAACTTCAGAATTATTTTATTTATAATTAATCTTACAATCAATTTTATATCAAATAATTTTAGAAGATTCATTTCTATATCTCATTACGGTATTATGGAAATACACGATGGCAATAATTTGTAGATATCCTAACACTTTTCTATCAGAGGATTAGTTAGATTAATTAGGTGACTTGAAAATCGTACACGTTCTTCATAAAAATAACCGCGACAAATATCTTACAATAGATAGACGTACATACTAATAACGAACTGATATACTGTTTGTTATAAGATATTACAAAGCGACAGTGATATTTATTCTTCAAAGAAATGTGTCGAATTATTACACAATCAATTAAAAATTCTTCGAGTGTAGAGAAAACGAAGCATTTTTAACATTGTCTTATCTCATGTTTCCTTGTTTTAATTTCATCAGATCGTTCTATATTTTTAATTTTTACGGATGCAGAACAGGTTTTTCTAAACTTCGACGTCGTCAAAAGATATTGTACGGCTTGAATGTAAAATTTACAGCAACTTATTTATGGGAAATTCGTTCCTCTTGCTCACGAGTCAAGTTTCGGTGCACCTTCAAAACCTATCCAGCGAAACCGGAAGCGTCCTCCGCGTCGCGACCAACCACGGTCCTCCACCTTTCACTGTCTCAACCGTACGCTCTTGCAATTAAATTCACACTGCTGTTCCAATCAGCCTCGAACATCACATTCAACCGCAAAAAAACCATCCAAGAAACACAAATACGGAAAAAAGAAGTAGATCGAGTCGATTTACGAGTGGACCGTTGATATATTGCGCTCTTTTCCGGAAAAAGGAGACCGCGTGGTGTCTCGAAATTAAAGGTAAATCGAGTTTGCTCGATGTGTTCCTGCGTTTCAAACTGTTACTGTAGTTTCTCAAAATCCATTCGATTTTTTCTATGTGATTCGAGTAGAATTTAAATACAGTTAGAAGGTTGTTCATTTACTCGATATTACTGGCGATTCTTTAAGAATTAAGCGAAAATTAACTCTTAGAATTGGCCACGAAAATTTCGATTAGAAAACATTTGTCCAATTTAAGCTGGATGAAATTTCAATTATCGAAAATTTACTATAGCGCTTCTGTGTTATCGGATATTTCTTTGAGATTATCTTGAAGATTGATTATGTCTCGAAGATTGTATTAGCTTGTCCGAAAAGTGTCTTTCTTTTACAGACACGTCTTTTACAACAACGCATCTTTATACAAACATGAAATCTAATCTGTCGAACGTTGTGATCCTTATTTTGATAGAACAAAATGTACCACAAGTAATTCGACAAAATAATATAAAACGGAAAATGTTGTGCATTATTTCCTTATAAAGCGAAAGAAACTTTTCGGACGACCTAATATCTTCAAAAATCGTTTCTAAATTTCCTGACCCTTTCTCATAGTTTCTTTAGGATTTTACGCGTTAGAAATAATTTTTCTAAATCCTCTTTTACCTAATTTCGTCACATAAATTTGGGATATGTCACGCTCTTTCCCGAAAAAAAAAAAACGGACGATGACCGTGGATTCGAAATGTCTGGGAATTGGAGGCAGAGCCAGGTCCCGAGGGGCAGACGTTATCTTTATTTAGTCGGCCGACTTAATATGCAGAACGCGATACATCATAATAAAAGGAGGCTGCGACCGTAGCGTGCGTTTACGCAGCGAGGCATTAAAAGGGACAGTGACGAGGCGCGGTAATTTGTCGTCTCGAACGCGCCTCCGAATACATTAATATTAAGCGAGAAATTGCAAAATCCGGCGATTTCGATGCTGGGAAACGAGCGTCTCTGCTCCGAGGCCCCGCGCCCATCTCCGGGTCGGATGAAATTTAGGGAATCGGACAGAGAATTTGTATTTCGATATTTGGAAAAGCGACGAGTAGAACTACTGCGGTTTTCTATGCGTTTACAGGAAATCTAAATGTGCAAAATTGCACAAAATGCGCGTCATATGAAAAACATCTATAAAATATCCGAATTACAAATTTGCTTTTTGTAATATTCAGTAGGCAAAACTACATTCTGCCGAGATTTTACTTCTTTTGGTAAGATTTTATCTACTTACTTTTCATTTATTTATTTATTTTACTTACTTTGTTGAGGTTGACTGATAGAGGAACGAGTGGGTGAATTTGTAATAGAAAAATATATTGAAATAAGTAAAGGTATAAGTATAAGTCCAGGTATAGTGTGTGCTGATCCAGATCCTCACTCTTACAGTGCTACAATACAATAGAAGAAGGGCTGATAGGGAGCACGTTCATATATTTATAACAAAGGACATTACCAAAAAGTTAGCCTTGTAGCTCTAGCTGAAGGCTACGAGAAACAGCAATAGAAATCTGCTTATAGTTCATTTGTTTCTAGACCATGTAATGTAAAACAAAATTTATATTCAAGGGTACGATAATATGGACCTCTCCTTATTTCGAATTTTTCGTTTCACTAAATTCTATTCTCTTCGTAAATTCTCTTCGATATGCAAAAGAAAAGGTGTAGAGTTTTTCTTGAAGTATTAGGTCGTCTGAAAAGTTTCTTTCGTTGTATAAGGAAATAATGGATGCACAATATTTTCCGTTTTACATTATTTTATCGAATTACGTATGATCCATTTTGTTCTATCAAGAAGAAGATCACAACGTTCGACAGATTAGCTTTCACGTTTGTATAAAGACGCGTCGTTGTAAAAGACGTGTCTGTAAAAGAAAGAGACTTTCCGGACAACCTAATAATTACTCCAACACTTTTAATTGTATTCTTAAAAATATAAATCTGCATAAAAATCCGCAGTCTAGCGACGAGGTTCTTTCAATTGATTAGAAATTGACAATCGTTTAAGAGAAAGTTCAATTAATATTACGACCTCCAGTTTTGTCTCTTGCAATTAATAAAAACGACGAACATTGCCACAATTAACGTTGATTGTTCCATATTAATTTCCCGCTACAATTTTTTCGCCAGGGCTTCTCACAAAATTTGAGTGGATTCGTTCAATCGTCCGAAAGGAAAAGTTTCGACACTTGTCTACGTTAACAAAGTAACGAGAATTAAACTGAAGGAAATACGAATATTTCTATAGGAGTTTTCCATAGTTGAAGTGAAACATTTTCGCATCTATGATATTCTCCTCGTTCAATATATTTATTTCCTTTTTTATAGATATATCAACTTAGCTACGGACGAATATAAAAAAAACATTGTAAATATCAAACTAAACAGACTGCAATAAAATGCTAACATGATGAAACCCATCTCGAACTCCGCCATTTAACTTTCTAAACAATCGCAACCTACCCTATAAAAAGAACGAACAAATAAATCGAGACGTAAACAGAACTTGACAAAGGTGGCGAAACGACCATAAAACGATCATTAATGCAAAAGCTATATGTCCTCGTCTATCACTGTCCTCTCTAATTTTCATTTTTACCGCGAATACGCTTCTCTCTTCTTTCCTAAGTCGTTACGACGCTAGTTCACACGAGAGCCGGCACGAGCTTAGGGTTGGCTTTGCATAATCGACGATCTTACGCGGATGCAAAGGTGCCTGTGTTAATCAGCCAGGCACACGCGGCATCGTTGTGTAAGCGCGTAACTGATTAATGACGACTAAACGAAATGCTTCGTGCCCACGTTTGACCCGATTGTCAGCTACGACATTTCTCCCGAGCTTGTTGACTAGCTGGCGACGTTGTGTACCGTACACGACGAAGATCGAGCCTCTTGTAATTAAACCTGTCAGAAGATCCATGTATACATTCTTGTACGCGTCGCTAACATCGTTTCGTGACAGTAAGGACGGCGTGGAAAAATTAAACACACCGCCAATCGTTGAAATCATTCAGGATCAGCAAAGACAGTTTCGTCATGGATCGATTTAGACATTGGCGCTCGGTTCTTCTATCTTTCCTTCTTCAAATATTTTACCTCGCTGTGTCGTTTCGAGAAATCTCTGATATCCGAGCAATCTCAAGTTTTATAATCGTAAAATTATTTTTTAAATCGTCTTTGCTCTTCTCTGGACGGAGTTCGTTTCTAGCGAAACTCGGACAGGTTCTCTTCAACGAGGAAGTCTTCAACGAGGTTGACTTATATTTTTACGTTTGCATCGTGTAGTTCCCTCATTTGGAGATCGTACGCTCGGCTTAAATACGGGAAAGCTCAGAATTCGACGCGAAGTAACAATCTTCTCCATGGAAATTCAGCGTAAAGATCTCTTTTTCTCTCAAATTTTGGATACAATAAGAGCAATTACAAGACTTAGACTGTTGAATAAGAGCTTTGCTACGAGGAATCTCCGAGAGATCGCGTGTCCCTGTCGAACTTACTTCGGTAAGCATACGGTACGTCGTATTATTGCTGGGCATTGTCTTACGTTACTCTTTGGCCCCCGCTTTCTACGTTTACATGAAAACCGAGAAGGATTAGATTCTCGCCACGCAGGAAACGTAATAAACTTAACTTCAATTTAATACTCTTCTGAAATTACTTATTTCCTGACTTCCAGAGTCTATCCATGGACACTGCGATCGTTACACCGAACAATTGTACATGCATCCCAGTGCAAGGAATATGTACGCTATTCTTAGCTACGTAACGTTTCGTTCAATTAAAATATCCAGCACAGCGAAGCCGCAACGGTATACCTTTGCCACTCGAGGTGTACCAATCGGTTAAGCGTTACGAGGCCTACTGCTAACATTTTCTGTAGTCATATTACGAAGCTTGAATCGTTACAATCGATAATAGAGTCGCGAATGTTCCTAGTCGGTGCGTTCGAAATGAAAATTTTGCAAGGACACGATATCTGTGAGGAAATAAAAAGACTACGTAGTAGCAATTGGGTTGGCAACTATGTGATTGCGGATTTTATCAATACCGCCTAATGACAAAATCCGCAGTCACTTAGTTGCCAACCCAATACAAAACCAGAGTAGATCATCGTCGCAATACTACAACCAAATGTGATATTAGCGATAACGAGACAGAGAGAGAGAAAGAGAGAAGAAACAACAGGAGTTGAAATTGGAAAGAAATTTGGATAATCTGGTAAATAAAATATGTATCTATACAGGGTGTTCCATTTAAATCGACGTCTGCGTATATCTTTAAAGGGAATTACGATACCGGAAAACGTTCCGAAGGAAAGTTAAATGGTTCCGAGGAAGCCGTAATTTTATGTAGGTTTTTCTCTTCTAGGTAGAAATATAGAGGACGTATAAAAATATTAACCTATTTATCGTGATTACTTTTCGAGATATTCGCAGACGTCGATTTGAATCGGACACTTTGTACGTTCACTTTGTATTATATGTTACTCGATGTTCTATCGATGATTCTCGTCGATCGAACGTCATCGACGAACGTATGATATGTACTAGAGTCTGTATAGAAACAACACTGAACCGTTCCGTGTCGGATACGATTAACATAAATCGACCTTTAAAGGGACTTGCACGTGAAACCATGGAAACGTCATACCTCGGATTCAGCCAACAATTCAGTTCTCAATTAATTCCGCTTATTATAATACGCATTTCAGTCAAGACCGACAGGTCAGCAGGAAGCTGGTCTGGGCATCCTGCCAGAAACTGTGCATTTTTGTCGGAAATTCAAACGTAAAGGAACCGCCGAATATAAAATAAAAAAGCATCTCAGCGCGTCTTCCTCGTTGAGAAGTTTGATTCTACCTGACGCGCACCGGAGGAATTTAGAAATTCTGAGTCACAGGAGTCACTGGCTCTCGATCTATTCCTTTCTACCTGTTCCAAGAATCGCGCGAATTTTCTTTTAGCCGTTTTTTCTCACTATCTTTGGAAGTTGTTGGTGCAGGACCGAGTCGATTTCGTGAATTTTGATGGTTCGAAACGATGAAAGTTTGAATATTCCTTTTAAGAACATCAGTGCGGTGAATGTCGAATAAGTTTCGTAAAAGGAGTATGCTTTCTGGTTTTGGGAAGATCTTTGTTCAACTTGATAATAACGTGATTCATATTTACGTATCATTCCAGAGGGAGAGATTTTATGAAAAGGAAAATTTATATGAAAAGCACATTCATATTTTTTTCAGTATACAACATCGTACACGATTATTGAAATAATATGTTGTCAGTTACCTAGAGCGAGAAAGTATAATTTTACTAGAAATTATCTTCGTGTGTTTCGATTGGGATTAAGTCAATGAAACCTTGGGGTTAGGGATAAAATTTTAATTAAAAGCGAAACTAAATTCTTCTTCCCTTTGTACGTCTGATATCGGCAATACATTAGGTTTCCACGTTAGTAGGTAATTTTTAAATTTCTCGAATCTTTAATTAATTTATTCCACCGTTGCTATTTAAAGGTTTATAGCTTGAAGGACTTCCTCTATTTCTATAGTCTCCGTTACCATGGTGTAAGAATAGTAAAGAATGGTAGTCGATGGCTCGTGTGTGTGTGAGATGTGCATCTGTGAATGTAATTACTTCCTGTGAGAACGTGACAAAACCATGTAAGAGACTCC
This sequence comes from Bombus vosnesenskii, assembly GCF_011952255.1. Taxonomy (NCBI): domain Eukaryota; kingdom Metazoa; phylum Arthropoda; class Insecta; order Hymenoptera; family Apidae; genus Bombus; species Bombus vosnesenskii. The sequence continues at coordinate 4,676,661 of NW_022882923.1, forward strand.
ACCCATGCAGACCATTACACTCCGATCATTATAATATACCTTTCACTCGTCTTTCACTCTTCCCCCATTTATTTTATCATTTCCTTAATAAAAATTATTTCAAATTCCTCGCAAAGAATATCCTACATAAATTATTATCCCGTTCTTCGTATTTCATTGATAGAAATTACCCTGAAATACCAATACAGCGCAACACAGGGATCCGCGTCGCACATAAACTGTTCACATCAAAGAAACGAAAAATTCTTGCATCGCTACGGATGTCGCATGCAGAATCCTCGGGCCCTAAAATCCTCTCTAACGAAGCAACTTCTCACCGCGAAACACGTAATTTCCAGATACAAAGTGCGTACCTTTTAAGATCCTTAAAAGCGGACAACATTCGAGTTTACGTTTTTACTCCGTCGTCTATTTGCTACGATGTTTCGGACACGAGACGCAAACGAGTCGATGCTCGATCCTCAAAGTCGAAAGAATCGCGTCTTAAAAAGATATTGCACGCCCTCGTTGCCGATTCTTCGCCGCGACTTCGCGCGCTAAAGTCCCGGAATTTATCGTGTCCCGTTGGAAATCGGACGTGGAGCATCGTCCACGCGATGATCCCCAACTCGGCCAGCACAAACGAGGCTATTTTATTACAGGAATATACGCCGTCGAATTTATGGCGCTCGGGGTGGCACGACGAGGCCGAGGAACGAGCTACTTAAAATCACGCTATGTCACCGAGCAACGAGCCCACTAAATTTTCGACGGCCAATTTAGAGGGTCGTAAGCGAGCATCCACCTTCTTATTGTATACTTTCGATCCGATGCCCTTTTCGATTTCATAGATTGCAGATCATCTTCCTACCATTTTGTACCTTCCTCTCGATCCTCTACAACCATTTCGTTTTTCTACAGCCATTCAACGATTTTCGGATCCTCTCGTACGCTTCTGACAAAATCGCACCACTTCCATCAGAGTCTTTGTCTCTCTATGTCGTATCTCATATCGTACCTCATGTTATATGCGCCGGTGATTACGAAAGTGGTCTGTATTTATCTTTGAGTGGTCTTTATTTTATGAATAAATTCTGTTTAATTAACTCGACCCAACGGTTCGATTTCTGTTAGATAGACGTAACGCAAAATAAGCGACAAATTTTTCTTTACAATTTGCTCATTTTCGTTTAGATCCTTGGCTTAGGTTACTCTCATAGTTGATGATTATTCGAAGGATATATCGTTTATATTAGGTTGTCCCAAAAGCTTCTTTCGTTTTATAGGGATGCACAACATTTTTCGTTTTATATTATTTTATTCAGTTACGTACGATCCATTTTATAGTAATAGAACAAGATGGATCATACATACTTCACTTCTACCATAAAAGTTGAGCAAGATAATAATAATCTTGCTATCGTTAACGTACGTGAATCGTACGATATTATCGGTCAGAGGTTGCGCGTATTTTAAATATCAATTATCCAAGAAACGTCTTTTAATAATCTCGAATAATTACGAGATGCAGCATGTGTATCTCTCTACAGTGTGTTTCTCTAACTACGAGTCTCGTAAACTTTTCAAGATGTAAAAAATCTTAATAAATACTTCACTCTTCCCACCAAAAATGACTTCATCTTTCCCCCTTCTTCTGACCCTCCAAAAACAAACGCAAGAAACACGGAAATATGAGTTATATTTATATCACACAGGCCTAGATAAATGGAATTCTACTGTACTTCTAAATATGTATGTCCGTATGAACTCAAGAACATAACGAGTAGCTCAAAGCTGTGCCAAAAATCGCTGTCTTCAATTTCACGTAGATTTCCAATTACTGTCACGTCCTGTGAAATCGTGCACAGCTCTTCGGGATCTACGATCGCTGTAAAAGCCTCATCGTCCTATATTAATCCCGCGTTCCGCTGAAAAAAAAAGGAAGATCCATACGGTACACGAAGTCTAATAAAACGAAGCTCTCAATTGCTTCCACCTATCATAAAGAAATCTCTCATCAAAAGGTTCCGCATGCGAGCTGGTGCCTGTGACCGTCCCAAAAATACAATTCGAGGTCCAGCAACCTGAGGACCAGGGAAAACGCGTGGAAGAAAAAGGCCAGCGACAAACGCGAAAAATATCTTTGAAATATGACGCGTCTAATTTTAGTTGTCATTCCACTTTGCTTGCTCGCGAGGCTAAGTTCGAAGGATCTCTCTGGTGAAACATCGAACGCGAAAAATTCATATTCAGGACGCCGCTGCACCGCACCGATTGGTTAACAAAGATGCAAAAGCGCAGTAGCGATATAAAAGATAAAAAAGCGCGTTGATATTGTACGTTGGAGATCGATGCATATTGGAAATCTCGTGGACAATTTTTTCTAAGGAAACAAAGATCGTAGTAAATGTACGTGTTGTGAATCACGATTCTACTTGTAACGAAAAGAACAATTCTCGAAATTTTATATGCATTCTATTATTTGACAAATATTTACATAGTACATCATTTGAGTCCGAAGAGCTGTTCTGAGTTGCAATTTTCTTTTTGTAACGGTTACATAATCTATGATTTCGTCCATACAAGAAATACGGCGATTATAACTATTCTTATCTGATATGGAAACGTCGTATTGAAATTTTCAATTAATAGTTGGAGAATTAAATATTTTCGAAACACGGAATATGAAAACTTCTGGAAACCTGGATCATTAACGATCCGAGGTGCACAGAATTTAAGACCCAAGCGTATTATAATATTACAGTGTTACATACAGGGTGGTTGATAACTGGTGATACAAGCGAAAAGGGGGTGATTCTACGCGAAAAAAGAAGTCGAAAATGTAGAATAAAAATTTTTCGTTTGAGGCTTTGTTTTCGAGAAAATCGACTTTGAATTTTCGCTCGGTACGCGTGCGGTACGTTATAACGAATCTCACTGTAGATCGTTGTCTCGATGGAAAAATTAAAAAAAAAATTTTTATTCTATATTTTCGACTTCTTTTTTCGCGTAGAATCACCCCCTTTCCGCTTGTACCACCAGTTACCAACCACCCTGTATATTGTACATATTAAGAATTTCGAAAACCTAGCAAATTAACAATTTTATAAACTTCGAATATTAGAACCTTTGGAAATTTCGAATATTAAAACCTAAATTATGAAAAATTCGACATGGTCGAAATGGGCCCAAGTGTACTGCGTAAAAGATTAAACAGACTGTGGAAAAGAAATGATATACGACTGACTAATTAAACATAATAACCGTGAAAACGGAGAGCAGTTTGCAAGGATGTAAGAAAAGAAAAGAAAAGAAAAGGAGAAGCTAAAAGTAGAGGAGACTACGATCCCACGGATGTCTCGTTGGTTCAAGTTGTTCTGCAGCTTCCGATCACAAAAGAACACCACGTTTTTTCTGCTCCCTTGATCAGCTAAAGATCAGATTGGAGGATGAAAGGAGGTGAAAAAAAAATTGAGTCTAATGGAGGTTGAAGACCGTTCAGATACGTCTGAACAGATTCGGATATTATTGCTGATCAACGAAGTCTTTAATCATAGAGGACGTTCAACGATCTAAATGGAGCCTAAGTGCAACGATATATGCGTAAAGTTGTGAAGGAAACGTTGTACAAGGTAAATCGGATGTTACTTGATGACCGTACCTTTTTGCAGAGAAATCGTGAGAACTGCGTGGGAAGATCAGTGAATTATTGGGAATTATGAAAGATGGTAAAACATAGACTTGGAGCAAGTTTCTCTAATTAAAAATGCTGATCATGCAAAAAGGGATCAAACTATCAGCTGAAATAATTTTTGTTCCGATTATAAAATATTCGGGGCTGGCAATAATTTTTCTTAAAAACGAGACGTCCAAGGAATTCAATCTGTGAATTCTACGAATATTACGCGTAGAATCGTACGAATAATAATATTGTCGAATTTAATAACGTGTGTTTTTTTATTTCCATATTGCTTTATAATATCACGTCTGTTTAATGAATCTGTCTTACGTAACGTAAAATATAATATATTTGATATTGACTGATATAATAACTCAATCGTGAAAGTTACATAAAAATATCGAAATGAACATTTTACAAACGTCCACGGTAATCTGATATTTTCAGTCAGCAAACATCGACCAGATTGAAAAGAAGAATTAAGGAGAAAAATTTCGGTAGTGAACAGGAAGACAACGTCTAAGGTGTATGTATCCAGCGTATTACGAGCAGCGCAAGGAACTCGAACTCGTTTCCCTTCCGTATTTAGGATACACACGTTCGAAAATTGTTGTCTCTTTTGAACCAGTACTTTAACGAGCCAATAAGTAAATAAACTGTTGGCTATCCGGTTCCTCGTAACTATCAATCAACCGGTTCGATTATGTAGCTACGGCGTTTTCACTTTCTATTCACAGACGGGAGAATAAACATTCAGCTGCATAAAGAAGCGAACGACGACGACGAGGTGAGAGAAACACGAACGAGGGACGCGTAGAAAAAAGCGTCGGGAACCTTGGGCCTTTTAATTAAAACGGATTGATGTGGCTGAAACCTGAACAGAAGAACCTTTCGTTCTTTGTTTGTTCGTACCGTTCTAAGAAAATTAAAAGTACGAAGAATATGTATATGTATAGCTAACGAGGTATGGGAAAATTGGCTTGACAGATTTAATTAAAACAACTTTAACATCTGTCGTATAAAGAATGTAAAATAGGATTATGAAAGGAATAACAAGTCTCGCCGGATTTAATTAAAAAAAAAAAAAAAGGAAAGAAAAAGAAAATAAGTTTATTGAAATTATATTGCTCTGTTTTTTTTCTTTTTAATTAATGCTTTGTGAAATTTATACAATTTACACGTGCAAACAGCACTGCATAGATTCCTAATTGTACGTCGTTCTGAGAGTTTGTCAATATTAAAGTTGCTGGATTATATACACGACACACCGAGAGGAAAATTTTTAAAGAAATAACAGTTGCATAATGCAATTTACGTGGATAATCGGCGAAAAAATAAGAATTTCCATAATTATATATCTCGAGTATTTCACAGAAAAGTACCATTCGATTCCGACGCTTGACAATCTTTGAATACTTTGAAGAAAATGCAAAGTAAGTTCATTGACACTGAGGGAAGAAAAAGTATCATTCAGCCCCCGTGCGTAGCAATTTCCATAATTAAATACCTGAAATATTTCAAGAAAAAAGAAAAAGAAAAAGACAGAAAGACGTGCCATTCATCCCTGATACGTAACGATTTCCATAATTAAACGTTGTTGCGTTGACGAATAAATAAAAAGGTCTCGCAATCCGTCCATAAACCCTGTTACGATTACAGTGAAAGTTAAACGATCGGAAAAAGTCAACACTGAGACGCGAAAATTACAACCATCGATGCCGGCCCACGATATTTAGCGTCGCGTCTTTTTGATATAACAAATCGATATATCGATAAACAGACACATCGTGTTTACAAGGGAAAAGCGTCGAGTATTCATGAGTCACGATTGTTATTTTAAATATGACAAGACTTGGTGGCTGTTTGAATTTCAGTCACGAGCTGTTAAGTCAAATCGTATTACAATCATCTTTGTCTTCACCTTCGGGGCCGTACACTGTAAATTGTACGTGATTCCGATGACGAGCCGCCGATTACGAGCCGTAAGGAGAGCACGTGCTGTTAAACGTTGATCGATCGATATTCGCGTGAAACGCCTGGGTATACAACGTTTCACGTCATTTCCTTGCCAATTACAAGCTTGATAAAGATAAAAAAGAAAGCATAATCTTCGGCACGATTTTTTTAATTTCAAGATTATCGAAAATAAGAGAAATGTGTTTCACATACGCGTGAACTTATCAGAAGCCCAATTAATAAATTCCATTTTCATCGATCTTCTTCATTTCATTAACCGAATACGTACGTGATTAGTGGCTAATTTCTAAAAAAAAGTAAATAAATAAATAAATAAGGTTATTTATCACAGGAAGATGGTACAATTAAACGTGATCTATAGTAAGATAATTTCGAAAAAATAATATTGCTTCTTTCTTGCTTATTTTCTCCATTATTTTCGTAAAGTTGATCGATGCAACTTTTAAGTGTAGCATACGCGCGTATGTATTAGGTTGTCCGAAAAGATTCTTTCGTTTTATAAGGAAATACTAGACGCACAATGTTTTCTGTTTTATATTAGTTTATTGAATTATGCACGAACATAATAATAATAGAAATAGAACGAAATGGATCATACCTAATTCAATAAAATAATATAAAACAGAAATTGTCGTTCATTTATTATCACCTTATGAAACGAAAGAAACTTTTTGAACAACCTAATATATATACAGAATGTCTACGATATCGTTGTACAAGCGGCTGGATGGTGATTCTACTTGCAAAAATAAGTCGCAGAAAAAGAAGAACATTTTTCCATCTGAGATTTCGTTCTCGAGAAAAACGAATTTGACGATCCGTCAGGTGTCCGTCTGCTAATTGTACGTTTCAAAATACTCGATGTCTCTTACTGCTCGTATTGATATTTATAAACATGGACAATGTCTCGATTTGCTTCCTGTCATTACTGTTATCGTATTTCCGCAGTGTCCTCGTTTGAAATGATTTCGTAAATAACGATAACAGTATTGCATCTTAAAAATCATTTTATGAACGTAACGAGTGTTCAAAATGTTGACCAATGCTACTGCACGCACAGTTCTGGAAACTTACAATTAGTACACAGACACCTGACGGATCTTTCGACTCATTTTTCTTGAAAACGAAGTCTTCAACGAAAGAATGTTATTCTCTTTTTTCGACCTATTTTTGCATGTGAAATCACCACACGATCGTTTGTACTATGATTTCGGAGATACCCTGTATATTACACACACAGAAATGAAATTAAAGACAGTGGAATAGAAATGATGGGATAAAAGTGTTCAAGTCTATGCATAATCTCCTAATGACTAAATCATGGACTTAGGCACTTGCTATAGTCTATACTTCTTAGGCAATCTCAATAAGAAATTCAATAACAAACCTGAATGAAACGCACTTTTCTTATCCCATTCATTCATCTTTCCTTGCTTTCTCTTCGTTATACCATTGCACTCAATCTGAATGATCAATGACGATCAATAACATCGCGATGAGTAGCATATTTTGAACGAGATCTCGTTGTTAAGCCTCTTATTGTTAGTCTGTATATTATATTTCCATAACGTTCGTAGAATCGTAAATTTTGTAGATTTACACAGGGTTTTATAAAAAAAAAATATAATCCATGGTAATGTTCTTCTTATTCATCGCTGAATGTTACAATATATAATCCATCGCGAAATATCGAACTTTCTCCGTCACTAATCCAATAAAATGCCACCAAATCCATGTAACGTTCGTATCACGCGATCCACCAGGAAACGTCAGGCTTCCTGCACCACGAGTTACCAAACTGACAGAACTGGAACGAAGTTAACGATGATGAAATATAGTACCATCCATCATTTCACGATCCATACGAAACGATCCGATTGCATTGCTTAATAATTCTCAAACACACCGTCGCAATGCTAAACGCCATCCTCCTGAACTCCAACTAATTCAAACGCAATGAAACGCGACTTAGAGGCTGAAGACTCGTTAAAAGATCAAACTATTCAATTACCCCATAGATCGGCCGACAACGATCTGAAACGCTGGAAACCAGATTGATCAAGCTAATAGAATGATCGACGATCTCTAGGAGAGTATCTAGAGGAAACGATCGATCCACGCGGCGAAACTAATTTTCAGCCAGGCTATTTGTTACTCGATCCGAGTGGAGCAGAAGCGGGAGATAGGAAAATAAAAGAATGCAAACGAGAATCTGTTGGTCGGCTGGCTACCAACAGCTTGGAAATAGTTACGAGACAACGCGAGAACGTTAATCAAGAGGTGACGCAACCGGGTCTCGTAAACTTAATGGAAACGAATCGAAACAACTTGACGTAACCGCGATCGCCATTAATGTTAGAAATTGGAATCGGCCTCCAGCAGGGCGAGGAACCTTCTGTTCTTCTGTTCTGCCCGCGTTCCTTTCGTATAATTGATAGCGAATATGCTTTGAGATGAAATTGACCGAGCGTAACGTCAAATTATATAAATTGATATAAATCGGTGATAATGCACGAGATGTAGCCTGCGATACATCTTCTATGCAGCGACTATAATTCTTCTATGGGCTGTAAATAAACTGTGGATATTTATACACTTAACAAACGTCAAACAAAGGTCTGTAACAGATTTTAGTCAAATCTGAATCGACCGTAAAGTATAATTTATTACAGTCGATCGTTTCGTTTTAGTGCATACAGATTGCAGATATTTCGTCAGAATGCGATTTAACGTTGAACATAAAAAGCACGTTAACTGATCGAGAGTTAAGAGACGATGTAACTCAAAAACTGCTGTACCCAAAATGTGTTAAATGTATATTGAAATCTTTGGAGCTTTTTTTTTATGTTTTTAATTTATGGAAAGGTTGAGAATCGCTGGTATAGATACGTCAAAAGAGATTCCAGAGAGAAGCGGATCCGTATTTCTGAAGACTTTTTGTCGTGAACTTTCCTTGGAGTTTATGGGATTTTGTGACTTATGTAGGAGGAAGTTCAACTGTTTGTTTTACCTAGGTCCATGTGAATGAGGTTGGATAAGCCGAAGAGATTTGTGGTTAATAAGGAGGACGGGATATTGATGGTAATGCTCGGTTAGTTTAGAGGAGGCAGCAGTGCTTGTTTTTCTTTGACACGTTTTTCCGAGCGAATCGCCAAAAACTTATAGTCTTACGATCTCATAGCTATAAGAATCTGGAAAGTCGAATATCCAACTTGAAAAATTCCAGATTACGCGAACTAATTTTGGAGAGGCTGGGCTTTCTTTATGAACCAATTTTCTCAATTTTTCACTTGGTAATCGTCAAATTTGCACATCTGTTCACATTCTAAAATTTCAACGTTCACGTTTTAAGAATTCCAAATGCCTGGACTTTTCGATCACAAGGATCGAAGATTTCCACTTGATAATAGTAAAATTCCTACGTTCAAAATTCGAATAATCAATATTCACATTTTTGTAAGTTCCATATGGCTGTTAAATATTTTTCCTCGCGTGGTATCTTTATCAGTTCTGATCATCGAATCATTTTATCCGTGAATCGCAGGAATTACGAAAAGTACACGCGAACTAAAGAGAAGAACCAGTTTCCGAGCGAACGAATTCTCGGCTACGACACTTGACTTTTTACTTGGACATCGATTTCACATCAAATCGACCGTCTTCGCAATCAGCGTATCTGGAATCCTTAATCGTTGATCGTTTATCGATACAATTACGAGAATGCAAGGAGCTTGGTCTTACTCGATCTATGAACTTCATTTCGATAAACTACCAGATAATTCTTGCCGGATCTTTGCTAATTAAATGTCACGTGCAAAACTCGAAGTTAATAAAGAGACCACTATAATTACGCTATACTGCGATACGTCCCAGTACGAATAAGAAATATGTTTTATCTTAATTTCCAAGTGAACTTATTAAGGGAATTACAACATTAAAAAAAATATTTCTTTCGCTTATCAACGAAACTATGCAATATGTATACATATAATAGCCTCGGTTAAACCAGATTTTGTGTTCCTTCGTCTTCCTTATTACTTTCTATGTGCGGCCGTTCTGGCGCCTCTATTATTCTAAAAGTTTTACGACCTCATAGTCAGGCATCGTAAACTTACGCCCGGAAATGCTTCTTTAACATAGTCAATAGCAAGTCACTCGCAAATGCCTGGCACGTGTTTTTCTCACGGAACTATGACTAAAGAGCTAGGCACATAAATAAGGAGATACCATGTTTAAGTAGAATGATTCGGCAACTGGATAGATAAAAAAAAGTTATGTCTCAAACGATATAACCCACGAAGAAGCTACGCAATGATATGGTGTTAAAACTTGACCTTCTTATTACGCTTTTTTCTCGTTTAATGAGCCAAAGTAATAAAGATACGTTGAATCGAAATAAAGTTTCTAATCATTTGAATAAAAACATTAGAACATTTAAAAATATAGGGTGTTTGCATCGCTGATGATTCATTCTACCAAAATTAACCCCTTCACAGCGTGATATCACGAGAGGAACACGGCCAAGTCATTAAATATAGTACTGTGGATAAATTTCATATCTCAAATCTCATCGTACGTAATACTAATATTAGGTTGTCCGGAAAGTCTCTTTCTTTTATAGACACGTCTTTATACAAACGTGAAAGCTAATCTGTCGAACGTTGTGATCTTCTTCTTGCTAGAACCAAATGGATCATACGTAATTCGATAAAATAATGTAAAACGGAAAATATTGTGCGTCCATTATTTCCTTATAAAACGAAAGAAACTTTTCGGACGACCTAATACTGTATTTGTTTTATAAAAAATTGAAAATATATGTTTTCCGTGAACGACACCAGAAATACAAAAATTCGAGCAATTTCTAGATTGTTCATTTTAAATTTGTTGTCGCTGTATAGATTGCTAATTAGGACTAAAACTAACTATATTTCTAATATCTCAACTGTATAATTTAAGGATGTCATGACCATATAATGACCAAAAAATTGAAAATATATGTTTTCCGTGAACGACACCAGAAATACAAAAATTCGAGCAATTTCTAGATTGTTCATTTTAAATTTGTTGTCGCTGTATAGATTGCTAATTAGGACTAAAACTAACTATATTTCTAATATCTCAACTGTATAATTTAAGGATGTCATGACCATATAATGACCAAAAAATTGAAAATATATGTTTTCCGTGAACGACACCAGAAATACAAAAATTCGAGCAATTTCTAGATTGTTCATTTTAAATTTGTTGTCGCTGTATAGATTGCTAATTAGGACTAAAACTAACTATATTTCTAATATCTTAACTGTATAATTTAGGGATGTCATGACCATATAATGTCTAAAAAATTGAAAATATATGTTTTCCGTGAACGACACCAGAAATACAAAAATTCCTCGGTATAAAGAAACAATTAATTTCTAGATTGTCTATTTTAAATTTGTTGTCGCTGTATAGATTGCTAATTAGGACTAAAACTAACTATATTTCTAATATCTTAACTGTATAATTTAAGGATGGCATGACCATATAATGACTAAAAAATTGCAATATTTAATTTGTAAAACTATTCCTATTTTGAATATGTCAATCGTGTTTATCTTCTCTCTAATAATCGCAAACGAGGATTCGACTATACACAGTCGAATGATTCTTTCCTGCCAGAGCAAATCACATTCGAATCTTGTCACTGGCACAGAAATAGATATCTATAAATGGATTTATCAACGAATCGCTGCATCATCGCCAATCAACAGCATCGTACAACGCTATATAGGGTGACCCAGAGTGCAGAATTTTTATAAATGATACGAATAAAATGATATATGGAGAAAGAGAGAGAGAGAGAGAGACATTGTTAGCTTAAAATCTCCAATTCAAAAGACTTTCGTGCTTTGTTTCGTGAAAATTGGCCTTAGTAATCCTTCGAACAAGACTTATTACGATATTTCGCGCTTCTATACGGTATATCTGTCGTTAATGATAATACTTAACTACCTAACAACGTAATTTTCAGTTAAAACGTCAGGATGGCAATACGATCTCGTTATTGGCGTCTCGTAAAGTAGAGGCACGATTTATGGTCTCGCGTGGGAGACTTTTATAAAGAGGGATTATCACGTATCCTTGTCCTTGTTCGTTAGTCCGCGAGATTCTTCAACGAGTTCCATTACGGAAGATCGATGCAAACGAGAGACAAAGAGACGTGCGGACGCGGCCGCAATTTCAGGCTCGCGAGGCTCGTAAAATTTCACGAACAGAATAATGAACGGCCAAGTGGATCGTAAACCAGATTCGAGTCATATTCCAGGCGACGATTCATGCAACGATTCGTTTCCATTGAAATATTTAACACGCTCCGTGAAGCTTAATAACAACTAGACGCAAGGATGTGGTCTCGATTGGTTTAAGAGCGAACTTGAAATGGAACTTCCTACGAGTGGATCAGAGGACCGACGACTCGGTTAGAGAATCTGGAAATTTAAAAGAACTTGAAACTTTGAGAGATTTGCCGACACTTACTGAGGTATCGTAGTTCGAGCGACACTTAGTGACAATTAGTTTGTTGTTACACTGTATCAAATTTATGAAACAGACTTTGTTTTTCAAACTCGACAGAGTAAAAGACTCTCTCGTTTCGTAGTAGTTTTCACACGATAAAAGTTTGGTCGATAAAAGAGTTTGAAATTGAAACTTGGTTCCAGCAAATTGGAAATTTATCGATATTCATATTGACTAATTTATTGATTTTAATTGATATTGGCATATCTCGATAGATGATGCGTTTCTATCTTTACATTGGGAACGAGGAAAAACGTTATGCAGGTTCTATTGAGTCGTAAGCGTGATAAGAAGGTTAATACGACACCAATTGCGAATCCAAGACAAGCCTCGCGATACTTCGCGAATATAGATGCATGTTTCTTTACGACTTACCATTAATTTTAACTCTCATCTAATCGAAACACGCAAAAACTTAATGAAACACGAGTAAAACAGTCGTTCGAAATTAAGTTCCCATTTACGCGTACTAGCAATATCCATGAATTTTCTTTCTTTCAGAGTTGTCATTCAAGATCCTTCTCAAGCCTCGTAAATCGAACGAATTTCAAAAACTCACGAACGAAATTCTCTTCACTTTGAAAGACGCAAACGTTGAAACATCGCAAATTCCAAGTTACAAAAAATGTAAAACTTCGCTATTTAATTTTTATTAATAAAACGCATATTAAAGATCAAAGATCCGACGCACGAACTTTCGAAGCTCCAAGTAGTTAACAAGTATCTGTCATCTACCGGCTTTCACGCGTCGAAATTTTACTCGTCGCGATACGACACGACGGTACAACGCAAAACTCTCAACCTCGTAATCTAACTTCTGCATCCTCGTCTGTAACGGAATGTAGCGAGTCCGTGGCGAGTCGTAAAGCGATTCATAAACTCTAATAAAATCGCGTGAAACGATCGGAAAAATGTGGAGCAGATCGGAGACACGAAATAAACCGGGTCTGAATGAGGGAAGACATACGTGGAAATCGTCGATTGCCTGGCCCTTATCATTCGATAAGTCGCTGGAAACGGTTGGCGGGAAGAAAAACGGATTCACGTGGGTGAACACTTTTTCTCTTCTATTCTCGATAAGGATATCCAAAGTCGTGAATATCGAGTGGTTTGCTCGCGAGAAATGTAACGTGACTCGCAAAAATGGTACGTGGGCCGGTAGTAAAAGACGCGTGACATCCGGCCCGCCATTTCCTTGTGAAACGAGCTTCTTCAAAATCCAGCCAATTGATCGCAGATCCATTCGAATTAAACGTAATTTCGATCGTTCCAGCTGCCGGAATCTTCGTGTACTTTGAGAATTTCTGCGCTATTTTAGAAGGGCACCTGTGTTTGAAGTTGTGCGTTTCCGCATTCTGGAAATGGTACGATTTCTCGCTGATGGCTTTACGTACGCTATTTTGAATATTTTGGATTTTGCGAAAATTCCAAGCGTTCAAATTTTATTTTCGTACTTTATCGTTATTTTATCGTAGAAGCTATAAAAGCAACCTTTCTCTTCGTTTAAACTCAATTTTGTATCATTAACGATAGAAATATGAATCGCGCAAAATCTCAATCGGCTGTACTTGTATTCCTTTCTTATTCATATGCAAAAATGAAAAATCTGTTTTCCTGAAACTGTGTAACGAAAGAACTTTGCGGAACTATTATTACACAATTACGAAAACCAATTATTTTTTTAAACTATTTGTACTTAATCGATTTTGCTAACAGGGAAATTCCACTGAGAAAAATTCGTTCAAATAATAATCGCGGTAAATTAAGATTTGCAATGAACCAGACAATTTTTTTATTGGGAAGCATCTTTTATTTAACCGACAGAGCGGGCAAGTCAATAGCCTGGTACGTTTCATAAAATCTAAAAGAGCCTATTCTATTGGTGTGTTTAGACTTACTTGGCTGAAAGAAGATCTGTTTAATTTTCTAAGATCTCAGATTCTTGGGTAATCCTACGTAGCCAATTTACAAAATCGATCGAAGGGTAACGTACACAAAACTGACCCATAAAATAAGATCTCTGTAACGACAAAACAACGCTGTACGCTCTAAAATTATTCTAAATGCATATTTATCGATATCCAAACATTTGCCAACAGTATAGCCTTCTATTTGTTGGTAGTCGAATAAGAACACGTCCAACCTCCTGTTCAGACATCAATTCCAATGCGTCCTCGCGTCAAAATTCGAACGTTCTAAATGATTTCGACTTGGACCAACAGGTGTTAAGCCCCTTGAAACTGGCTCGAGTTTCTCGAAAAACAATTCTTACGTGTTGTCGGCGTCATAAATCCTAAGTGCTCTTTTTAGATGGAAACCTTGAATACAAATTTGTGTTGTAGCTGCATATAATTCTTGTTATACCATCGAAACACGAAGTGCGCTTATTTTTCTAAATGTGGTTCCATTTGAAAAAATGGCAAGGATTTTTTTTTTAATTAAAGAAGAGTTTTCTATTAATTTAGTTATTTCCCTAACGTTGATCGACCTTTATATCAACCATCGTTTTTCCCCAAATCATCTAAGAAGCGTCTAAAACAATCCTGACGATCATTCTCGCGTAAATTCTCATGTAATTCTCATGTAATGTGAAAAGTAGAATTCTTAAAACGACAGACCAAACAACCGCCTGTGAAAATGAAACGTCAACGCAGCAAAATCCTCGATCCAACTAGCCAGCGAAAGTTTCTAAATTTCCGAGTAAAGCTTGAGTCATCTAATGGCCCAGTAAGCGTCAATCAGTCAGAAATCAGTACAGAACCTAGTGCAACGTGAACGGTTCCGCCGACATGGAAACGGAGTATTCTTAGCGCACAGAAAACTCATTGTAGTCCCGTTTTCGTCGTAAGCGGCTTTCAGAATATATAAACGGCCTCGAAAGAGAGGATGAGAGAAGAGCTGCAACAGAAACCGGTGATTTTATCGACTCCACTCGAACGAAATGCCTGATTTGTGCTCCAGCCTAACCCAAAAACCTAACCCAACCGCCGAACCTGTTCAATTTAACGAGATAAATGGATCAAATGGACCTTGTGTCCTCTGACATGTTACTTAATAATAAAAATAGATCGGATGTCAGGATATTAGACAGACTAATTGACGTTAGATCGATCTATATCGATCGTTTCGTTTATGGGACCACGTGGACGCCTCGATGCACGTGGCTCACCGTGATCAAAGGATGGATTATCTATCAATCGGGTGATCCACTTTGCCGGGTCCTTTGAGAGGAAAGAGATGGTTCGTTTGCTGTGGAATTTAGGTGGTGCTCTTTGATTAACCGGCTATCTTCAACGTTTGATTGGTGTATTTTTAATGAGGGTGAAGTTATGGAATGGAGGGTGAAGAGGCTTTTTCCAAGAGGTTTTGCCTTTGTTGCGATGCCCGAGTTTGAGATGCGAGCAGCTTTGAGAATAGCACGTATTGGATTAAAAAATTGTTTTCTGAGTTTTAAAAAAATGCCATAGAATACTTAATTAGTTAATTAGAGTTAAGTATTAATAGTTAATTATTTTCATCTGCCATATGAAAACCAACGGCTACGTTATTTATTAGGTGACCTGGCATTTTTCTTGCGAGTTTCCTGTTGTTTGATGTTAGATGTTAGGTGATTTTTTTTAATCAATCGTGTTCTCAACGAAGACAGGAGCGGAGCAGGAGGGGAAGTGGTTTTTGAAATTTTAGTTTCGTTTCCTGGAATTCTGCTTTTTCATATCTGCGCCAATTTCCACGAGAATTTCCAACAATGTAGAGTCTAATGAGAGCATAAAGATTAGAACGTCAAAATTAGAGTTAAGTGTCTATTATCTTCTACATATATGTATATTTTACTTGAACACCTATTGGCGGATATGAGGCCTACATGTAAGAGAAATAATCTATAATCGATTAAAATAATTCTTAACTATAGCCTAGTTTTTATTGAATATTTATACTTCAGTCGAATATCGTGATTTTTTATATATTTTCTATAATAAAAATGATCTTGAACCAGCCAACACCTTTTCGAAGCTTCAATTTTTTCCAAGAATACTATTTAAGAGCGTTCCATTTATTCAAACCAGGTCAACATTTTCCATCCATACAAAGAGCACTATTTAAAGTTTCAGCCCTTCGAAGAATACTATTTAAAGATGTCCTATCCCTTCACAGAAAACTATATAAAGATGTTCCATCCCTTCGAAGAATCTCATGTAAAAGCTTTCCATATTTTTCAGCAACACGATTTATTTACCAAACATTATTCACAGATTCTATCGTATCAAACAAATATCAACGTATCTCGCGTTTAAAAAATCCCATTATCCTATGAACAATACTTGAACAATTTATTGGAAATTAAAAGATAACAAATTCTTGCGTTTCGTGGATCTCACCTCGACAGACCTAATCTTTAACTACGGTTCCCTTAACGCAACATCGGTCGTTGATACTATCGCCAATCCTAATCATAGTAAACCGAAATAAAAAAAAGGGATCCTAAATTTTTTTCTCATCTCGTAAATCTAATTTTTAATTGTTAATTTTTATTGACAAAGGGTCGATAAATTCATAGGACGACGGTGTCCAATGATCGACACGTCGTAAACGAAAAATTTCCTGTCGGTGACCAATGATCGTTGTAACGATGAACGCGTTAAACGAGCGATTCGTTCGACACGTGTCTAACCCTCTCGAGGATGACTGGTCTGCACAGCGTTTTCAAAGTTAGACGATCGGCCGCTGTAAGCAACGATCAGCAGGGAGTCCATTGGCTAGATACGTTTTCTGCGTCTCTCCTTACTCTGCACGCGTGCGAAATCTAATTTTGCAAAAGTGGGTTACGCGCTCGCGAACATGATGTAGCCTTGCTCGTCGTCGTCTGGACCGGCTTTATTCTCTCCTTGTTTCTTTGTCACGGATAGATTGTTATTGCGAACGGGTCTTAAACTGGCCTCCTTGTTTCCGTGGACTTTGCGCGTTGAACGAAAGTCACGTTGGTGTTGCGTTGATTAATTTTCAAATTAGCGACGACCAGGGTTTATGGACATTGCAACGGAGAAAATTCAGTCGAAAGTTGTATTAAAGAATTACAAAAAAAAAAGGAAGAAAAGAAGGTTTCATCTGTAGAGGGTCCAATAATCGCCTAAATATTTTTAAAAATTCCCATTGAGAATCTATGAAATTTCTATGGAAAATTACCCTAGTGATAACAATTTCAAATAATTGCAAAATTCGATATTGGAGAAGATTTTTGCTACTGGAAGTTTGCAGCTGATAATTGACATGATTATCGAAGGTCTTTGTAACGAAGAAAAATTGCAACTAAGAAAATTGTAAATAATTTGAAGTTACCACTAACATGAAGAATCGTCGAACTGATGAAATTGTCGCTATAAATGTCAATGGATGTAGGAAATTTGGGAAAATTCCAGAGGATTTTAGTAGCTAATAAAATCATACTAATAATAAATATAATGAAACGTAAAATTCCACGTGGTAATGTAATTATATCACTTTTATCCTCTACATCTAAAAAAAACCTAACGAAACGTATCTTACTGGATTCCTTATGATCCATAAACGTGAAACTTTCGAGCAGCCGAAAATTTTAAGAGTTCAACGATCTCTGAACGTTTGGGAGACCGGTAGGAAAGCAGATTTTCCTGCTTCATTCCTTTCACATCGTTTTCTTCTTCTTCTTCCCTCGATCGGATCGTCAGCTCTTCTCAACTGTGTACGTTGCCAGAAGTTTGTCACAAATTATTAAGCGAGAAATATGATCTTGAGTCATCGCAAGCATTCGTACTACTTGGAGAGTTCCATTTTCAGACGTGACTCTGTTTGTCTTACATTATTGTTGGCGGGACAAACTACGAAACCTTTCGACGAGCAATTGGTTTATTTATCGTACGGTTCTGTTCGATCCTTGACAACGACGAGATATTGTTAGGATAACTAATGACTGGACAGAAGAAAAGAGAAACAGCTGCTAGACGGATTGAAAATACATTTATTCCACTATCTATAGTTTTCCTGGAACTATACATAGTTCTAGACTAAACTACCAAGTGCAATCTATATATTTCGTACGATTGATGAACTAGTGTAAAATTAAATTCCAGTAATTGTTTAAGCAAGTAGCTTATACATATAATTATTATATTTAACGTTCGTGAAACTGACTACCACGTACTATCTATAACACACCAATTGTCTTAGTGAATTAACTATAACTACACACACGTGTTTATTAGATATACAGGGTGGTTGGTAACTGGTGGTACAAGCGGAAAGGGGGTGATTCTACGCGAAAAAAGAAGTCGAAAATATAGAATAAAAATTTTTCTTTTAATTTTTCCATCGAGACAACGATCTACAGTGAGATCCATTATAACGAGACGTGATAAAGTGCACGCGTACCGAGCGAAAATTCAAAGTCGATTTTCTCGAAAACAAAGCCTCAAACGAAAAATTTTTATTCTATATTTTCCACTTCTTTTTTCGCGTAGAATCACCCCCTTGCCGCTTGTACCATCAGTTACCAACCACCCTGTATAGTAGTTATAGTAGTTGATCCAAATTATTTGAAAAATTTGGTAGAACAATTTTAACACAGATTCTACATCTTCGACTTATGTAACAATTCTAAGAATTAAAGAAATAATTTCTTTCGATCGATCATTGTCGTGCACAAGATGTGCAAACGCGTCCAAATGGCACGAGGATTTCTCTCGAAAGCCAAATCGATCACATTCGTCTTTTACAAATTTCTGAATTTCGTCACACGCGTAACATGATCGACGTGCAATTGTTACGAAATGGACGATTCGCCATCACGAGGAAACGACACGAACGAATACCAAATTTTCTGTATTTCTTCTAGTTTATGCGGTTGATCGGCTCGTGTGAGACTCGCACGAGACTAGCGCAGTGTTTAAAAGGACCGAGTAATTAGGTCGAGTGTCTCGATCGAACGTCGAGTGTAACGACGCTGGGAATTTGCCTGTCGGTGTTTATGGCTTCCTATTTCTACATTTGAAAACAGACGTCCGATTGACTAGCCGAACCTAAATGCAGCTAAATTAAAACACGAGCCAGATGGTCCAGAACGGTTCTAAGTGAACGACGAAGAATCGAATTGAATAGAGCGTATCATGGCGGACAATGCCAATGAATCTTATCCAAACAGTTGAAAATTAGATGAAATGCTCCTTGAATCTAAGGTTTGACGGGTGTACTTGTAATAACCAGGCCGCCAAATACATATTTTCAAGCTAAAATGTCGAGCTTATCGCTTGGACGCTTGCAAACAGCGACTGTCATTGCACTATAAATACAAATGACGAAACTACCGATCTTGGTTTATACTAATGTCCATCATTGTACTGCTGCAAGCTGATAATTGCCTTAGAAGGGAAGTTGCATCGATTAGGTTTGCAGCAGATCTAATTTAGAAAGAATCCAATTGATAAGATACAAAAATGGGTGAGAAAAAAGCGTATTCGCTTGACCTATTTCGTTCAGTCGCTCGTATACAAATCTTGTAGATTCTTAAACAGTTCTGAAAGATCGTTCGTAAAGAGTCTCAAGATTTCCAAACGTAAATCCTAAACATTTCTGAGAAATGTCTCGAAGTTGCAAAAGATACTTAGAAAATTCTACAAGTTTCTACGACTCGCTGGAAGCTTTAGAAATCTTAAAATTTCGCGAAGGAGAGAAGGTCTAGAGACTCGTGAAACTTGTAAGAAAATTCTACGAAAGCTCTAACTCGTCCTAAAGATCGTAAAAAAGTTTGGAAACCTTCGAAATTCATCGACGAGTTAAACAAAGGACTTGTAAACTGGTAAACGAAAACGTTTGAAACCACCAGAAATCGCCAAAAATCGCGCGATTCTCTTAAAACAGCGTGGAAAAAATTCTCAAAGAAATCCCAAGAAGTCCGCAAAGACCTTAACAGCAGTTTCAGAAACTTCCGAATAAATCCCGTTATCCTCAGAATTCCGTTTCTTTCCTCAACCTTTCAAGATCGCGCGCCAAGGCGCTCCTTTTACCTTCGTGCCGTTGTCGCTAAAATAAAATATTCCCACTTTCCACGTCGTTTGGCGACACGTATCCCGGCGAACAACGTGGCTTCCTTGTCGGATCATTGGTCTCGCGTACAGGAGACGCATGGTATGACGTACGAGCCAGATTGGCAATAAATTCGCAGATGGAACGGTCGCAAATAATTCTGACTGTGTTCACCCGTGGCCGCGAGCCTAAGGGCGCGCAGAGCCGCAATTTAAAATCCACCGGCAATCACACCGTTGCTATTTCCACACGGAGGCTCGTGCTCCATCGACCAGTCTTTCAGCTTCCATCGAGAGGTAATCGTGGCCCTTCAACGATCTGCCTATTCTCGATTCCATCCGAGTACTCCGGCAATCTCATCGTAATAGAGCGTCCAATCGTGAGAGACTGTTCAGATTTGATATGTTCGTGGTGTTTTTCATAGAATCCGAGGCTGAGTAGAATTTCGTGGAATCTGACGGTACCGTAAGTGTTTCGAAGGTAACAGATTCTTCGACGGTTTGACAGAGTTTCGAAATATACAGAGAAATAGGTTCAAGAGATACGTGGCTATAGGTTTTTCAGATCTCAAGACTTTCAAGTTTAGACGCGATTGAAAATCGCAAGAATTGCGAACAAGTCCTAAGGATATTGCGCGATATCTGAGAATCCCTGGTAAATTTCCATTTTTCTTCTTTTTGTACAATCGTTTGGAGGAATAAATTGTCCAAGCAAAAGGTCCTTGAAAAGCCGATATTCCACGAATTTCTGTATCTTGGAACCTATAACCTTTACAAATCTGCGGCGATTCAATCAATCCATCTTTCGATTCAACGAAACCTCACGTAACCGCGTATGAATTATTTCGATCAAATATGCATCGTTTCAGAGAATCCATCTATAAACTTTAATTTCCAAAATCGACATCCCGTACCAGGATTAAATACCAAAAAAAAAAAAAAGGAAGAAGAAAGAGAGAAGATTAGATTAAGGAATGTATCAAGACACTCCGATTATTCAGCACTCTCGAGAAGTCGTGACAGATCAATGCTGAACAACGCTTGGAGCGCTTTCGAGGCAGCTTTGTTACGGCTTTCGAGCGACTTGGGGCCACTCGGTAAATCCGGCAGCTTTTGATATACGGCCGAGTCCTCGAGATTTTTTCGGATACCCGTTGGAAGGGGCTGGCGTAACGCCCAAGGCGCTTCCGGGTAATGTGCAAAGGCATTTGATGACTTCCAGTCAACCACATCAGCAGGTGTGTAAGGTGGAAGGTGTGTAAAAGTCTCGTAAAACTCGTATCACAAGCTTTCTTCGTAATTCTTCCTACGAAGTTACAGTGGCTACAAAAAGACGCTGTATGTTTGAATATACAGTTGCTGACGAAACTATTCCAACGCTTGCAGGAATATTTTATGGATGCATTGCATGCATCGTTGTGAACACTATGCATTAGCGTTGTAACGAAACTCGATTGTCGCGGTTATGTTTTGGTAAATAATATTATTATAGCTATGTTATATAGTGTAATAATACTATTGGTGAAGTATGGAACAAAAGTGAAAATATTTAGCGTAAGGTACAGTGGCTACAAAATTTATTGGCACGCTACTGTATATATCCTAACACTTACGTTAACTAATTAAGTTCTAGTATATCGAACTTCGTATCATTTAACAGTATCCTCGTACGATTACAAAAATTTGAAACTACGAAAATGAAGTATAGAATTTGGTAGAAAAAAAAAAAAAAAAAGAAAAAAGAAAAATGCTTCAGTAGAAAATAAGGACGTGTGGCAATACTTCTTGTAGCCACTCTGTATATTTCGCTGAGATCACGAAGCTTTAAACAGCCAATTATCCACTATATTAATAAGCTGTACGTTATACCATAGCACGGAAGAAACTTTCGTGAGCCACTGTACACGTTACACGATGGAACAAACGACCGACAAACGTGTGGAAATAAAAAGCCATGCAAGAAAGCTTAATTAAAATTCAAAAAACGAGCAGAGGCAGACTTCAAGGAATCTTTGATGAAAGAAATATTGGTTCTGCTTGCACGGAATATTTATAAGCATCCTGGTTTCGTTGCATTCGCAAATCTGCATCCGCGATTTCACTGATTTCCGATCTTCAAGACAAACCAGAGCTCCGACTGGCGGAGAAACGTTCCTTTGAAAAAATAAACATCGGTCAAGGTTGGCAAATAAAATCGAAGCTTGCAATAATTTTTACCGTAGAATTGCTCGTATCGATTACTCGGAAAGCCATGTTAATCATACGTTCGTTACTTAAATTTGCCAATATTTATTGCCTGCACTAACTAGCTAACTAATTAATTTCATGGAAATTCGTATCTCTAGAAACATGGATAAAAAAAGTGGAAGCTACAAAAAATTTATTTTACCCCCCTGAATATCATAGAAGTTGTACTTTACTCGCGCTTACTGTACTTTACATATGTTACATATTGGATGTGCAAGCTTGCCATAACTGCCTACACATCCGCGGTCTACTTATAACTTCGTTCGTGCAAAATCTTTGATTTGAGCGGGTCAACGCGTTAGCGGTTTACAGTACGAAAGCCAGTGAAAGCATAAACGAAACCACTATTCCACCTCTGTCCATTTCTCTTCTATTTTTACTTGTACACTCATTGTGCACTTTGGCGAACAGAACGTACAATAGACGTCACACAGCGTAAAAGAGTTAACCAACAACAAACAAAGATCGGTTCCTATTTCTATCGTTAATTTATCTATTCTGCCGATTTATTTATTTCAAATATCCGATGATTATTTATTCTAAACGTTTAAAGAACTGCGGACGCACAGAGTGTACCCGTTATATTCGCCGATACCGTCATATTCGCGAAGTTAAAAAAAAAAAAGAAAGAAAGAAGAACTGCTCGGCACGAGCAGTTCGAAGAAACGGTTTTCAACGAGCAAAGAATTTTTCAATTAACGAGAGGCAAGCGTGTGCACGCGAAGCTCGCGCGCGCAAGGTGCAAAAGACGGGCAGAACGCCATAAAGAAAAGAAGACGTTTTGTGCTTGAAATAACCATGACTGCCTATGACCTAGTTCCACGTGGCCAGCTTCTTTGGCACGGTCATGGTCGCGAACGATACCGATTACACGATGGACGCAGACGTCGAAGCCGTCTGGCTCCTCGTCTGCCCGATTCTTCCACGAAAAGATGATGGTCCAATTCACACAGACGCGCGAGATTAGTATCTCGCATTGAAGTTAATCTCATAGGTGGCGAATGTCGGTCTAAAGATTGGGAATTGCCCATATCGTTCGATTTTTTTTTTTTGCAATTTAATCCGATTTGAGGCGCGATGTAATTGTTAATTTATTGGGTTGGCAACTCAATAATTCCACATATGAATGGTCTATTTTACGCTTCAGATTTTGAAATTTTCATTTAATTTAAAATATGGAAGATACGCGAGTGTAGTTTATAATTTTTTGCTCGCGACAGGGTCGACTTGTTCTTCGAGTTCCTGGAGATTTGGAAAAGTAAAAAATAAAAAACGAGCAACGTTATTAATGATCATCGAATTACCGATGCGGTAGAAACTGTTGACAATCTGAAGAATTTAGTTTTTTACGTTTAAACAGCATGAAAGTAATAAACGGATAGCAAGGCGTTGAAATGAGTTTGGCGGAAGAAAATCATGTTTACGATTATTGGATTATGAAAGGTTCAAGTGTAAGTTGGGTAATAGGATCGTTGACCTTTGGATGGCGTTTCGAGAAGTTTTATAAAAGTAGAATTTAGTGAGATATTCAGCGGCAGATATCAAAGAAATTTTGCTATACTTATGTACATGTCAAAAAATAAAATATCACGTCGGAAAAAGAGATTGTTTTCCTCGTATAGTAGCGGTCTTGCTATTAAAAATGCGCGATGGATTGGCTAGCAGAATGTAACAGTTAAAAATAGCAAAATGCGATGGCGTTTGGTTTAGAAACGGTGACAGTGTACAGTTTTAAGTGTGGATTTATGGATGTTAAGAGTCTCGAAGTAAAGTGCAAAAGCGGCAGTAATGGCGATTCTTCTGATGATCTTGTACTCTTTCACATCATCGACGACCAACGTGAAAAAATTGTAAATGGATTTTCTGCCTCAGACATGTAGTACGATAAAATTCATTGTAAATTTACTGTTTCGCAAAAGAAGAAAAGAGAACAGACACAGCCAAGTAGCGCGTTTCAAAACAGAAACAATTGTTCGCGATATCATTAGAAAACGTTATATCGATAAAAAGATTCCCCAAATAAGAAATATATAGAAAAAGGGACAGATAAGAATAAAAAATACATTGTTGATCCGCTTACAAAGATTCCACCTAAACTTCCCACCTGGTGAGCATTTCTATCACTCGACATCCACCGATACGACTCTCCGCGACATTAAGAATCCATTTGCCACGGTTTTCACGTTTTCCATCCGCGGATCACCGTTTACAGTTACACAGGTTGCCGCCAACAATGTCCGCTGCAAGTGGCGAACGGAAAGCAACGTATGACTTTCACAAAATTCCATTGTCGCTGATTATTTCAAATCGTCGTTCGCCGCTTGTTTCTTACTTAGCATTCAGCGGAACTGTCGATAAAAAGAGAGAAAAAGGGAACGTCTTCGGTCGGTTCACGTCGTCAATCTTTCCGTTGAAAGCCGACTGCAAACGCGTCTCGTTGACTCACGAGAAAAACTGAAGACTTAACGCAACGCGACTATGATTTACGATTACGTCTTTTTCAAGCCCATTCGCCGATTGCTTTCCGTGCATTTCCTCCTTTTCGTTTTTGCCGCATTCGACGATTGAACCGCGTCCAAGTTCGAGAAGAAGAGACTCGTTTGTGGAGGAAAAGGCGAGGTTTTGCTTCGACTACCTGATGTATTCGAGTGGCCGGAAAATTCGTAGCGAAATGTAAGAAGAATTCGAAAGTAACGTACGTTCGTGAAATTAGCATTTTACTTAGGCGTTGCTCTTTTTTTCACGGCGTTTTATCGAGTCTTCGTCTTTTCTTCGCCGGCGAATTCTCTCAGGTAATTTCAATTTTCAATGGTAGAGGCATCCCTCGTGTAACAGGATATTTTTACAACACAGGTTCGCTCTAACACGATTTCAGAACCGGGAAAACAGTCGTACAACGCGGTATTCCTGTAACGCGATTTCGCTCTACCACGGCTCGTGAATTTTTAAGCGCCAGCAAGTTAAATCGTTCGATGTTTCTTAGCGAAGCAGGCGCTGTTTTTAATTCGCGTACGCAATTCTTGAATATTGAACTTTTTAACCCATTTGTAATCCGTCCAGTTGCACTAATTCTTCGAGCTCCGAGTACATTCCCGGATAAAAAGTCGCACGAGTAATATTAATATGCAATGCTTGAAATTAATTCGCTATTACTTTAATAAACATATTTCTCTTAGTTACGAGGACATAGTATACGTACTTTTGTTAATTACCAATTTTCTGTTAAATCTTCGCGTCTAACGAAACTAGCTTGCAATTACCGTGTTGCACGGCGGATATCTGTGATCAGTTTTGCGCCACGTTGAAAGATTTCGCGACCACCGATTTACGGGAAATTAGCAAACGCAAAAATGTACAAAACTCGCGTAACATTCAAAGATATAAGAAACTTTTCACGTTTAAAAACCTGCTAGATTTATTTCCACGATAGATTAGACGAAACGAAACGATTGGAATGTTCGCGGAACGTGGGAACGACGTGCAACGTGCTAATAACGCGATGGAATCCCGAACGATCGCAAATATCACCGTCTGACCGTGTTGAGAGTTTCAATTCTCCGTGAAACATCCTCCGCCACCTTTCTCGTTCCCCGTTTCGTCGAGAACATCCTTCCTCGCCTTTGCTCGCCCTTTCCTCTCTGCCAACACGGAGAAAAAAATCGAAGGGAAGAAACGCGCCAAGTGTCGATGCAGTTGGGTGAGACGTGTGTCGTTGAACCTGAACGAGCCACAAGTTCAAATTTCATTCATTAAATTGGCTGGGTCCCCGGCGTCGCGTCGAAAATAGCCGTGTGAAAGAGTACGAGATGCTCGTAAAAACACGCTCGTAAAAACGTTTTTCAGTCTGTACCATGGGAATGTGCACGCGCATGAAATCCGGTGGCGGCAGTCTGTGCAACTTCCACCCAAAAAATCCCCTTCCGCTTCGTCTTTCTTCCCCGTTACACGGCCGAAGCAACTCGTCGATCTTTCGAGCGAAAGAAGGAACACCGGCATCGTGGCTGGATTTCATTTTATTTTTCGTTAACGAGCCTGTTGATGATCCTCGGCAATTAAATAACAACGACGATCCTACCAGTTACGTCCGACAGTCTGTTTTCGGTTGTATTTTATGCAGAAGGTAAAAAATGTTACGGCTCCAGGCTGATAGAGAGCTCAGGTTATCGCACTGGTCATCCGCCTTCGCACACACCTGCAATTTTACTTTCTCCGGTCCATCGGTCGAAGGAAAATTTGTGACTTTCCCAGCGAAGGTTACTTGGCGACAGCGTAACGATACGAGTTTTTCAAGCGTCTTGCGGATTTTATTTTCTTCGTAGCTTCGTGTGATCGAGGCTTCCTTTCGTTGAGCGAACTCGTAGAACTTGTAGGAACTGCGAGGAATATAATTGCGACGAGTAATCGTATGATACCGGAGGATTTTTCGTATGGAGAAACTTTGCTAAGTTTCCAAGCGATTGTCCATTAATTGCGAGTAAAATAATTGTTGGTTGGTTGTGAAGAGAATCGACGTATGGTAATTGACCAGATATCGAAAAAATATAGGAAGAGAAAAATTAGGACAGTGCTGGTAAATAGCATAGTTAATTTACCGATTGAAATTCCTGGTAATTTATTTTTCCTAAAAGAAACTGTAAGGATTGGTCGATTGATTCTAAGAGAAGAGCGTAGAAAAGATCTGAAAGTCCATACGCGTGCAGTTTATATTGCTCTTTGTCTTGGCTTTTCCAGGGAAAGGTCAGACGCTTCTCGAAATGGACATCAACGATCTGTGAAGCTGAAAGTTGAGAAAAAAACAAGAAGAATAACCGGAAGCGATTGGAAAAGTTAAACAGCTAACCACGTGCAACCGTTGGCCTTTAAAGTTTCTCTTTTCGACCTTCTTCTTTGTTTCGAATAAAGATCATACCGCATGCCGCAATTATTTGTTCCTTATGACTCCCACGGCATGACTTTCACATAGGAGGACAAAGAAAACGCGTTGAAAGCGATAATATTCGATGCAAATATCTTTAGAAGTCACGAAACGTGATTGAAGCAGCGACAAAGATATTTCGTCAAGCTACAGAATACGCAGCAAGAAAGAAAGAATTGTTGAAAGTGCATAAAAATTGTAAAGACGACAAAGACGTTGTTAAAAATGCAGATTCGTTTCGAGGGATGGCTACTTCGAAGCTTAAGAAAGATCATAAGAGATAAGAAATTTTCTTGAAAGAAATTCGCGCCTACAGATGTTCGCTTTGTGTAAACGCGTCGTAATTTTCAGACATCGTGAAAGCGTAATATTGAGAATATTTGAAAGCCGTTTGAGTGCTACCTCTAAAACGTGGTAATAAATAAATTTAAAGAAAAACTTGAAATACGAAAATGAAACCACCTTGTAGAAACCATGTAATTTCAACGAAAAACATTTCGATGCCTCATGTTTACGTACGCGTGATCGAAGGGAATGAATCAGCATATTAAAAAATATCCTAAAAGAAAAAAATAATAAAATTCAGTTGAAAAATATTCCCTTTAAATAATTTACAAGCAGAGAATCGACGATTCTGAGTCATCGATTTAACTGAAATTTTGGATACGTGGTAAATTTCGTCATTCTATTTACATACGTGCACATGTATGTGACTTATTACAGCCAATATTTTTCTAAATCTGCATAATTTACATTTTATTTCTGCGTTTAATTAAAACGTCGTGTTAAAAATCCAAATCATAAAATACCAACATTTTTTCCAAGATATTAGGTTGTCCGGAAAGTGTCTTTCTTTCGCAAACGTGTTTTTTACAACAATGTACCTTCACGCAAACGTGAAACCGAGTCTGTGAAATGTCACGGTGTTTATCTTAACAGAACAAAATCGACCGTAATTCGTACGTAATTCGACAAAATAATATAAAATAAAAAACGTTGTGCGTCTATTATTTCCTCGTGAAACGAAAGAAACTTTTCGGGCAACCTAATATTTGTGCGTTAAATTGAAAAAAAAGAAAGAACCACAACCAACGAGATTCATCTACCTCACACAAGCTAAATCGGTCATCGGATGGAAAATGCTGCTGAATGAAACATTCACCTGGAAGCCACGGTAGTCCAGGAAACGGTTTAAAAACCAGCAGAAACGCTGGTTCTCGGTAACGCGAACGTTTCTTGTTATGCATGACCTCCGATTCTCGTCTATCAACTTCCGCGAGTCGTCCAAGAAACGAAGAAAACGCGGCTAGTAAACACTTGACCGAGAAAAATCAGTGTCCAATGCGTTCACCTTCGTTTATAAATATATCGTTAATTTCTAAATATTTCTTACTTGTTTTTGTGCAATGTATTTTTTATTTCGCATACATTTCGTTCGCTGTTTCATTGAATTCAGAAAATGATATATACAGGGTGGTTGGTAACTGGTGATACAAGCGGAAAGGGGGTGATTCTACGCGAAAAAAGAAGTCGAAAATATGGAATAAAAAATTTTTTTTTTAATTTTTCCATCGAGACAACGATCTACAGTGAGGTCCGTTATAACGAGACGTGATAAAGTGCACGCGTATCGAGCGAAAATTCAAAGTCGATTTTCTCGAAAACAAAGCCTCGAACGAAAAATTTTTATTTTATATTCTCGACTTTTTTTTCGCGTAGAATCACCCCCTTGTCGATTGTACCACCAGTTACCAATGACCCTGTATAATCATCGAGTTTTTCGTTAGATACGACGATAGTAAAAACGTACGAGACAAGTATACGTTAGAAGGTAGACTTCCATTCGTGACATTTTTCAGAATGACGAACAAGATTCGAGGAATTTTTTTATGTCGGAGTGACTCAACTGTAAACGGTTAACGTATCGATGCTCTTAATAACAGTCATCAATTACCACGTCGACATGGTCAAGTCTTGGTAAAAAGCTGTCACGCTATTATCTAAACTCCGTGATCAATTCGATATCATTCAGTAAAATTACAAGTTAGTACAAGTAACAGCAGGAATTTACGTCAATTTCAGAGAATCGACAGACATTAAAAATAGTCGCTACCTACAGCGATACGTATCTGTCTGCGTATAAAACAAAAGTGACGCAACGTAAACGCTATAAATTTCAAAACGAAAAAGATACTTTACTTCGCGTACAATAGGTGAAAATTATATGCAACAGCGAAATTGCTAGAAAACCGTTTTTGTTACGTCTACTTAAAAGTATAGAAATGTTCAACCAGATGAAACACACTGCGTCAGAAAAACTTTCTTATTCAGAATTTATTTCAACCGTATTTGTCGAACAAAGTTTTCTTGTTACTCTTTTTTTTTTTACCATATAATTTCATATAATATCGTATAACATATACTAAATGTATTTAACGACTGCAGATGTATAATTTTACTTTGCACAAACGGTTTTATCATCGACTAAACGCGTAAATATTCTTCAAAAAGAGCGTAAAAATTATGCGAATTTCTATTGCTTACGTTAAAACTACTCCAAAATTGTTAATTCCTAGAATGAATTCCAAAAAATGAAAATTTGCAACTGTTATCAAAGTATCGCAGTCTACAAAATCTCGATGTCCCATAACAAATTATCGCTCTGCAAACAAACATTCATCGATTTTCACACGTATCGCTAAATATTCCAAACGACTGGTCAAATATTAGCCAAAGCAACTGCACGGACCATGCGAACGCAAAATTTCATGTTTTTTTTTTTCTTTTTTCGTTCGAAAACGTCAACCTGGCGAGACGAGAATTTAAAAAGAACTCGTAAATCTGGAGTCCTAGAACGCAGGAATAAAACACACAAATAATCGTCTGCCGTTAGTCAGCCTTCGGTTACTATTTTCCTTCCTCAGAAAATCACTGTTACGAGGCTGTGTTCGTGGAATTGCATCTATCAAACATCGACGTGTAATCAAACATCACGGTTTTCGTGTTTGTCGCGAATCTGCGTTTTACATTTCGCGACTCTGTGCCTGGTCATGCGAAATTCGCCCGTGGACAGTGTCACTTGAGAGAAAAGAATTACGGTCGATCAAGTTTTGCAGACGTCAGAGTAGAATTTCTGCAGTGGTTAGCGTAGAATTTCGAAAATGGATATAATAGGATTTCCATGGTTGTTGGGATAGGATTTAGAAAGCTGATTAGCTGGAAATTGAGATTGATTAAGTAAAAAATACTTACTTCGCGAAGTGAAATAATACATAAAACAGTGTCTCGTAGAAAATTCGAATAATTATATTAAAATGATGTTTCATTCGAGTCTGAAACTTTTACTTGGTCCGAATAATCTTCTTCTTGGCAAATATAACTCCGATTGTTCGAGTCGTTTTCTTTTCCAATCCGAAGTATCATCCGATTTCTTAATTTCTTCTCATTAAATTGAAGATTACATAATGTTTCATAATGTAAAACAAGCGATAACATGCAATTCACTAGTCTTATGCTAGACGTGTTACAATATTCGTAAGTAGTGTAGCCCGCGATATTGTCAGACACGCAAATAACCAGACGATAGAATATTTCCTATATAAAATATAAATCAAGTTCAAATTTTTCAAATATTTGTAAGACTTTGTCATTTATTAATTTCCACTTTTCGCTACTTTTGCTCAAAAATCTCCAAATCTGTTGTTTATTTAAATAAAAAACGTGTTGTATGAAAAGTTTTAAACTACCGATTGAAATCGCTCTCAACGATAATAAAGTTACTTTGAAATTTTTACACAGAGTTTTCCAAAAATTGCCCGATAATTCTTTAAAAGTATTTTGAACGAAGACTTGGTCACTTGTAAAACAATTATTTCGGCGTCTATTATTTTTTATTTTGAAATCAAACACTTCGATCTGCGATGAATGCGAAATGTCGACCAATTGCAAAATCCCAAATGCCAAACTTTCAAGTAACTTTAAACGAAAGTCTAGATATTTGAAAAATTTGTTTAGAAAGAGACTCGAAGCTGTACAACAACAATATAATTCTACGTAATATATTTACTGGAAATTGATGTCGTTAATAATCATTTCCATCTAATTGATACAATATTAACAGCTATTTGAAATTTTACTTATTATAAGCAAAAAATACGTATCATAAGAAGAAGAAGGAAATGTCCCAAAAATTGCTCTATAATTTAACCAAGAACAAACGAAAAAAAAAAAAAGTTGATAGATCGATCGACTGGTCTTCCTGTTCGCTAAACGATCGACTTGAAGTCATCGACTGCGTACAACTGAGACGTATTTAATTAATCGTGGCCACTTCTATGCGCCGTATTCGTGGAATCGACAGAAAATCCGCGTTGTACGCATAAACTATTCGCGGAACCCAACTCCTGCTAACTTACAGAAGCAAATCTACGTCGGCTCGTTTAATCCTTTCGCTGTTCGGCAGATCGATACACAGGAATCTTCGATAACTTATATTATTGCGCGTCGTACCACTATCGGCGACGGAAATACAAAGTGGCTCGTTTAAACGCATAAACAACGTTATCGATTACTTCGATGTACGGGAAGTAATTTATTTCGAGACCTTTCACAGCAGAATCTGTAGAATCTAGGATAAAGTGTAATATCATGGATATGGAGATTATTTCGAGACCTTCTGAAAGAAGAATTTATAGAATGTAGGATAAGCTATGATACTATCAGTATACGATATTATATGGGAATTCATAAATATCGAAATTACTATGTTCAACAAATTCATGATAATCTGCATGATCGTTAAATTTTTGCAAGTATGCAGGCCAAGAAACGCTTCAACGTTACCGATATAAATAGAAAACTTCGTTTCTCCAATCTTGTGCCTTTTATCTCGTTTGTCTATTAAGAAGTAAGATTTTATTTCCCGTTAAAAAAGACATTTATATTTATAATACTCGCACGAAAATTGCACCATCGTGTGCGACATAATCAACAGGTTAAGCTTAGCAGACCTAAATCCAATTCAATCAACCGAGCCATTCAATTCTGTCGATACGGATCCGCCAAGCCAGTGTTTCAAACGTCTCGAACAAGGTCCCCCAAATTCCAAGCGGCCAAAAAAATCTGTCCTCGGTCTGTCAGAAGACAATTCGATACCGGAGGAAATCGATTTGCAAGACGTGACAAGATTCACTGCCGAACTCGGCCGACAGATGCACGGCGCCACTTGGCCACGCGTTTGCCAAGATAATCCGGAAACTCGTTCTAGCGTTACCATGGCAAATGTCCAATGTGTACCGTGTACGACGATGCAGCGTCAGCTATGAAACGCACCTAGAATGCGGTCGTGAAAGCACATACGAACCTTCGTAAACGCGTGCACACTGTTCTTCTGCATTTATTAAATGCCCACTGTTTGTTCCTTTTCGAACGTGTCCATTTGACCCAATTAAGAAGCAAACAGTAAGGTAATTAATAAAGGAACGTTATCAGGCAATGGACGAACTTAGAGCGACTCGAATATTTTTGTCAACAAGCAAGGAATGTTTTAGAATAATAAATACTTCGTAAGAAGTGTAATATACAAATCACGGGTAGAAATTTCCATAATTTGAAAGAAATAGCTTTTATCATACTGCTACGAGTAGTTGAGTTTCTTCAAACTTTATGGAATTGTCGAAACTGTTTGACAAGAGGAATGACAGTGGGAAATATAATTGAACGGAACTTTATTCTTCTTCCCGATAGCTACGATATAGAAAGATTCATGGTGCCAATTGATGGAAAAAGATGAAGATGGAAGAATGAAATGTCAATCTCTGACGAATTAATTTGGTGGTTTGAACACAGTGCAATTATTTTAAGCGACCATTAATACTCGATAATCGTATTTGCGTTGATTACTGTCTGTGATTAAATTTTCCATTGGTCATCGATGTCGTAAGAATTGAGTTTCATAAAATGGAATCCATTTCATCCGACCAAAATCGACCAGAAGTCTTTGTCAACGCAATTAATCAAATTCTTTCAACAACCGATCAACATCATCTCCTGGCAATTTATTAATCGTCACGAAGACGCAACTTTAGCCAGATAATCGTCCAACAATCGCAAGTACTGACCATACCTAACGCGATTCAACTTGGCCAGTCAGACAACAATCAGAACTCTGCACGCAGCACGTATACAAAGAGCAGAGAATTAATTGTGTCTGTCTCTTCAGCGATAAACGATCTAACCTTGGGAAATTCGGTCCACTAAATCACCCTCTCTCCGGATAATTTCTACTCCGCTATCAATTACCCAGACAAGTGAACCCGATAAATCGTTAATATCAGTCAGAAACCCTTTCTAACCGCAAGAATAGTACGATTACACGGTTCGATAATAATCGATAGTCAGCGGGACAACGATCAACGTTCGTACGATCAATAGCCCGGATAATCGGTGCTCAGATAACAAACTTCTCACTGTACTTATTTGAATTCGAAACGATTTAGTATTTAATTATGCTATCGTTCAAATGGAGTGGCGCCTGCTATCCAGACGCACTTTGTTTAACGTGGTTGTCTTACGAAATATCATTATCGCAGCTTGAAACGATTATACAGCTTCGTTATAAGTTCCTTATAATACAAACATATGTATAGTTTATTACATATATTTTATTTATATAGTTTGTTATAAGATTGTAAAAAAGAAAGAAAAAAAAAAGATAGGATAGGAGCCTGGACAAAATAAGTAGAATTTGTCATATTCTTGATTAGTATACCGACCGACATTTCGCAAAATATCTCATATCTTGTTTGACATTTTATTTATGCAAATTCGTATCTCAATGAACATACATATATAACTGATATCGTATCTACGATTTCTAAGATCTATTCGATCAATTACCTTCGTCAAACTCTTTCTCCGAGCTACCTAATTTCTATGATTTGCGCAAACCATACTCTAACCCCGTCTGTTACGATATTTTATGGTATATTTTATGGTATTTTCAGATCTTCACGTTCTGTTTTATTGGCTGGGCAACTAAGTGTTTGCGGATTTTGTCAATATCACCTAATGGCAAAATCCGCAATCGCTTAGTTGCCAATCCAATATATATGTTTCCGGAAGATGGATAGACATTGATGCTTTTAATATTTAAATACGCGGATATTTCCATGTATTCGCTATCGCTAATATCGTATTTCGATGTCAATGGTGTAGCGGCATATGCGTCTTAGGACGTTGCGATACGCAGATGTCTCACATGGTTGTTTTACTATAGAGGACTAACACTATACCACGCACATAATGTAATAAACAAACTCTGGACAAAGCAATTTCGCTGCTACGTGCAACATATTCAAACCTTTCGATACTCCCCTCGATTAGTATAAATAGACGACCATGTCCCCTAGACACAGTCAGTTGCACAAACAAACATAGTTAGCCAGTCAGTCAGTCAGTCATTAGTAGTGCGAAGGAATATCAGTATCGAGTCAGTAAGTCAGTCAGCCAGAGCGAACTAGTATAGCGAATGAATCTTATAACGAGTATCATCAAGCGAACGACGCTTGCGACTAATTTTGTATTTTACAGTTTAAAATATCTGTAAATATAGTTAATTAAATCTCGTCATTGATTAAACCAACAACACGTTACACCGTCCACACCACAATGGTTTCGAGAAGTACGGTTTTCCCTCGCTATTTCTATTCCATCCTATGATAATTTTACAGCAGCCAAAGTGATTCTGACGTTCATTACTTACACAATGACGCGAAATATTTTGAAACGATTGCCAGTGGTGATGCCGACGGTTTTTCTTTCTGTCAGAGAGCACGGCTGGCAATAAAATTTATGAAAGGACTAGAATTCGAAGGCGTGCATCGATAGCTTGTCGATAGCACTCGAGGTAGAGGCGAGGCGAAAATACCTGTTTTACGCGAAACGGCTTTAAACAGCCGCCTTTGTGCGAGCTGGCTAATGTGAAACGCGCTAGGCATTTTCGCAACTCCGTTTCTTTCCGCTAACGCGATTTCTAAGAGGAATTTGCGTCCCTACAGAGAGGTCACTTGGACGATGACTTTTAACTGGGATGCAAAAGTATTTTTAGATGGTGGGTGTGTACGGTGTTTGGATACCTTGATGGTGACTTTAGATTGCTGCAAGTTTTTTTTTATACAAACTTGTAGATTCTTCTTTGTAAAAAAATATTTTAAGCAGGGCACATGTTATTCTTGAAATGTACGATATTATATAGTAATTCCTTTCACGTTACATCGACTATTAAATAGCTGAAATAATGAGGAATTTTTTAGAAATTTATACATTGGTTAAAAATTTCCAGAAAAGAAAATTCCTACGGAAAGCGCTAAATTGAAAAAAATATCAGTTTTTAATTGCTATTCGTATTACAATTTGTGTTTCTGATTGTCTAGCTTTTACGATACTTAATATCGAAATTCTGTTAATCTACGATTGGTTCAATGAAGATTCTAAGACGTACAGTAAAATTTATTCTTATTATTCAAATTAGTTCTCTTTAAATATTACGAATATTTCGATTTATTGTTTACTTTCCTATCTTCTTTTCATTCTAATCTATCTAAAATACAAATTCTATAAATTATGTTGCATCGTATAGTTTCCTATTCTTAACCGTTTGAGTGCCAGGAATCATTGAAAAAATACTATTTTTTATACTACTTTATTTCAAGTTTTGTTCAATAAAAATTACCGAGAAGATAATAATGAAATGCAAAATACTGTCAGTCGTCCGTAGCGTTCAAATGTACAGGGACTTTACGATGCAAAATCTAAACGACGCGATCGCGCTGCTTGGGACTCAAACGATTAAATTGGATCGCCGAAGTACAAAATATCACATCCATATGATGCACGATTATCTAATAAATATTTGAAGTATGTAATTCTTATTGCAACAAGTAAAAAGTAAAGAGAGATTAAGATAATCATTATAAAGATAATAGTGCGACTCTGACTCACCATTCCGTGGCAAAGGCTAACGGTGACAGCAGAGTATGGGTCGCCGTCTACGGTTCCGCTGTAGAAACAGCCAAGTTCAGGGCCCGGATATTCCCTTCTGCTGGCGTTTTCAGTCATGTGAGTAATCTACGCAAACAGAAAGAAAGAAACCATAATTAAATGTATTCAATTACGAAAGTGATAGAATATTGCGTTACAGTAACACGTATTGTAAATGATGTATTGAAACAAAAAGGATGCAACTATGACCGTGTTTTCGATGAAAATACATAAAAATTCAGAACGAGCAGTAAACTTTGATACACGAGGGAAGGAAAGCGTAAAATTGTTCCAGACTCAGCGATACAATCTTCTATGGTTGATATACGTTCACTTGACAATAAACAAACTTACGAAGGTTTCTCCAAGCAAACAAATTTTCAACTCACGTTTTACTGTTTCTGGAAGATTTATAAACGAGGTGTAATGTAGAAAATGTGTAAAATAACAATCCTTGTTTTCCACAGGTAAAAATAAAAACGTATAGAAGTAACGTTATCAATGCTTCGATGAAAGTTCATGGTTTCAAAATGAATGATTTTAGAAAAATATGATAAAAGTACCGTAAGCTCGGTTTAATGATTTAACGATCGACAATGCGGTACGATTGAATAGATAGAATATTTCATCGATGTTGGAAAACATATACATACACGTAAATTTGAATATCGCATATTGTCAATAGAATTCTTTGATAAATTATTTATAAGATCTGCGTGTTTATAAAAATACGTTATGAAAATTTGCCAGAATATTTGAAAAGCATCCTGTACAATTTTATCCCACGAATCTTTGAAAAGTATTAACTTCGTCACATTTTCCGTCAAGGAAAAGATAGAGCTCGATTGAAATCTTAAAAACCTCTTCTACACCGTATGTAAATTTATTTTCTCGAAGAATTCTGCAAATTCAACTGCTCGTTAAATACGTAACAACGTCGAATAATTTCTTCGATGATTTGGTACACCACTTTGTATTTAGGATCGATTAGTTATCTAATATTGGCGATAAATAATTCATCATCGACGTTACCACTCGAGGCGGCTTTTAACGCCTCGTCCATCACATTTCACGGAAGGAAAATTATGCAAGCTTCGGCACGGAAGCATCGACGATGATATCGCCTACATTAGCATAGTAATAACACACGCGACGAGATAACTTTTCGGATAATCGTAACAGGATTAGTGGCCAATAAAAGCATATCTGAAGATCGGCACGTAGCGAAGAAATTGAATTGGCCGTCTGCGTGTTGCCGTTTCGATAAATTAACCCGTTAAATTGCATCGTAAATCGATCGAAATGGATATATATATAGAACGTTATCTTACCATAATATTCGGTGACACGAAACTGGTGTCGTGAGCTAAACGTAAACGGAACCGTCTCCCAAAGGCGGTGAACTCGTACTGAGGGTGAGGATCCCATACTTCGGCCGTAGCATGTCGGAAATGACCGCTGTGGTGTCGTTTCGCTGTTGTGTATTTGTCCGCTGTAACGACAAAAACACACCCTTGATATATATATATATATATATATATCTATTTTTGTATTTGGTTGAGCCGTGTGTTGAAGTTTGTAAACACAACTGTAGCTTTAATCTATGACGTTATATAATTCATTTTATAACGCTGTATTATATTTTGCCATAACTAAATAGATTATGGTTTCTTATGCATTTATGGGAAATTTAAATAGCTAAATATGCACGGAATGCACGTAATGTAAAGATTTGTGAATATCTAAAATATAATATTCGTTTAAACACATAATAGGTAAAATAATTTTCTATCTGGGTTTCGTGTTTTTAATTTTATTCCTGGAGATATGAATTTGTAAAGATACATCGATCAATGGTTTCTTTCGTAAAATTTACAAATGAAATTCGTTAAATAAACTGAGTTACGAATGATTAGTAGTTAATATCCTTGCAGAAGTTTCTGGACTAAATAACTTTATTGTAACTTGTAAATTGTACATCGATTCTTCTTCTTTCTCTAAACGGTTTAATGAGAAAATGATGCATTATAACGCGTTTGCATTTTCAAAGAATTTTTATCTCTCGATCTTACGACATAAAACAGTAAAAATAAATATGACGAAAAATTTAACGAAAAGAACGATAGTTCTTTTAACTTATGAAAAAGGATATATTCCTATCTTTAACAAACAATTACAAATTCACTAGAATGCATTATAAATACGCTGTGGGTGTTTATATAAAGTCGCCAATTTCCCCAATCAAATATACAAGCCTATAAACAAATGCGCTAAAATAAGAAAATTTCTCGTTTTATATATTTCTATATATAAATATTCTATAGAAGAAGAAGGTACGTAGCAACGATAGAAACGATACTAAATTCAAAGACTGCGTGTTGTATCGAAGAACGAGCTATGAGGTGAAACAGCATCGATGATTTATTTTTGTCCTAAGGCGAAAAAATAATCGGCGAAAATTAATAGTCACGCGATCGGGAAACAGTTAATGAAACAGTAGCCTTTCCCGTAAAACAAGTTTGCAGAGGGTTGAGGAATCAGATAGAAAACCATGCCAACCGTGTACAGTACAGGTTGTACAGTATAGAGGAACGTTTTGAATGCGACAGGCGCATTTTGTCACGCATTTTGTCACGCACCTTGTCACTTCGCTTTGCCAAGTTCGTGCGACTGTCATCGATTACCAGCAACAAATGAACTAGTTACCAGCTAGCACGTACCTTGTATTTCGAGTATTCGAGGCGCACTTAACACGCGTACATTATGGCGTAGATAGCGAATGAAGTTACCATAACCATTGGAATTTATGAAACGACGTGAGAATGACGAAAACAGTTTCATAATTAAAACCAGTTTTATAATTAGACAGTGGGCGATTATACTTTCATCGATACAGATAAAAAAATGGAACTTACAAAAAGAAAAAAAAGGAATCTTGTTTTACAAAACATGCTCTGAATAAATATTTTGTATATACATAGATCGTCTATATTTTTTTAGAATTGAATTTTTCATAGACTGTGTAACACCCAAAGTGTAATTGTAATGCATTCCAGTGATTTTTCATTCGTTTGTTGAAAATGAAAACGTATACTTTCTTTTCAATTAAACATAGTTTTTTTTCTCTTCCATAAATGCACAAACGTGTGGGTTCACTATCTATGAATTCTCGTTACGTTATTAAATAACCATCCACGTTAATGTAATAGTAGATTTCACCAAACATTTGCTTGTAAATGCATAATGATGCAAACTCTACGAACAAATAGAAACAAATCAAGCACAGTAACTGTGTAATAAATGCATGATGAATTAATTCTTCATATTATGACAAAGTCACACTATCGGATTACAAATTCTCTTTACAATGACAAGTGTTTCTCTTTACAATGCTAATCAAATTTCAAATTTACATCTAACACATATATAGCACACAATGTGGACAAGAAAGAAATTATAAACAGCTATAATATTAATATTAATATAATATTATAAAATTTCGTTTAAACGAGATTCTATACTCTATTCGAAATAATCCGAAATTCCCTGTTTCAAAAAAGCTTGGAATCTAATGTTTCTCTTTACAATGCTAATGAAATTTCAAATTTACACCTAACATATATATAGCACACAATGTGGACAAGAAAGAAATTATAAACAGCTATAACATTAATATTGATATAATATTATAAAATTTCGTTTAAACGAGATTCTATACTCTATTCGAAATAATCCGAAATTCCCTGTTTCAAAAAAGCTTGGAATCTAATGTTTCTCTTTACAATGCTAATGAAATTTCAAATTTACACCTAACATATATATAGCACACAATGTGGACAAGAAAGAAATTATAAACAGCTATAACATTAATATTGATATAATATTATAAAATTTCGTTTAAACGAGATTCTATACTCTATTCGAAATAATCCGAAATTCCCTGTTTCAAAAAAGCTTGGAATCTAATGTTTCTCTTTACAATGCTAATGAAATTTCAAATTTACACCTAACACATATATAGCACACAATGTGGACAAGAAAGAAATTATAAACAGCTATAATATTAATATTAATTAATATTAATATTAATATTGATATAATATTATAAAATTTCGTTTAAACGGGATTCTATACTGTATTCGAAATAATCCGAATTTCCACGGTTTCAAAAATGCTTGGAGTCTTTTGGAGATTGGCGGCCGCCACGGACAAAACCACCCTCTGCAATGGTATTGCATTTAATTCGCATTTCCGAGAATCGCGATCGCAGTTCGATACGAAACGATCGCGTTCTTTATAAATATCTGGTTCTGTTCGCGTTGTCTGTTTTTTATCGTCGTGTATGCGCCGGCTCGTCTCGCACAATCGAGAGCCTAACGAGGCGAACGTGATCCTGATAAAGGTGGTGTACACGGTTCGCCACGGCCACACGCCGATACGCTTCGAGGATCACGCGTGCACGTTCCATCATCGGAACACGTAGCCAAACGCATCGCGGTCTAATTGCGCTAATTTGAATCGCCCTGCTCTGTCGCGCATCTCGCGTGTCTTCGGTACAGAGAAGATGGGATCGATGATCCAGTCAACGATCTCAATGACCCCGATCTAAACGGCTGTGTGCCTTACGATCGTTCAACGAGGATGAACGTTTCCTTGTTATTACAGGTATCTATGTAGTGGACTACCAAACGTGTAGACCGTACATGATTATGAATTTATGGAAAATTTAAACGTGCGTAACATATCGTAATGTACGAAACGTAGAAAATCAAATATCAGTTACGATATTCAGAAGATGAAACCAATTTTTATTTAAGCCCCGTTTCTAATTTTTAATTGAATTTCTATTTGAGTCCTGGTTGTGTTATAAAAATATAAATTTGCGTAATCAACGGTTCGTAAAATATTCCCGAGAACCAACTCCTCGT
This sequence comes from Bombus vosnesenskii, assembly GCF_011952255.1. Lineage (NCBI taxonomy): Eukaryota > Metazoa > Arthropoda > Insecta > Hymenoptera > Apidae > Bombus > Bombus vosnesenskii. Next base: position 4,718,037 of record NW_022882923.1, read on the forward strand.
TAAAAGGAAAATCAGAAAATATTCTTTGAGTATTTAAAACGCGGAAAATATACCAAGGATCGAATGCAACTCGTTGATCTATGCATTCCATTAATTATCGTCCAGCAGAATTATTAAATCTCCCGTAAATACGTAATTATTACGACAAATATTTCAAATTTGCCAGAATTTGAGAGTCGATTCAAATAGGACAGCCTTGTACAATGCCAAAATTTTATAATGACAATTGCCAAAAATTTCCTGCAATTTTGATACATTAGAGACGACGTATACGTATAATATTTTCAAGCATTGTCAAATTATTCATATTGTATGATTTATAGAAGAGCCAACCTACTTGGCCAGAGAGATCGTTTGTAAGGAAATAAACAATTCAAGTGTCCAAGGGTGTTTAGCAGTTTGGAATCTCGCGTAGTAATTAGACGACACAGAGTTGTTTAAAAACGAGACGCTGGACTCGAAGAATTCAAACCTGAAAGAATTTCAAAATGTAACATTATCCGAAGAAGTAAAAGTTCCATTAAAATTCCGAACCTTCGTTTTCTGATGAATTAAATATCAATCGCATATCCTGATACCAACAATTTTCCAAAAATAAAACAAAGAACGTAGTCAGGCAATTACACAATTATCCATAAGACAATTAAACGCTATTCTACTATGCGGGTAACAAAAGTAAACTCACTTACTTAAATACCCATTACTCCAGATCCCGTATTATACGATTAATGGCCACCTAAAAACACCATTGCACGAGTTAAACCTACCTCCTTACCCATTTCTCAGCGACTGCTATAAACTTGCCAGAAATACGATCCACCGTTTCCAGCAATACGTTTAACGCCATCATCGTGCAAGCTTAAGCGACACTGGACAATTATAATTTTCCTGATTCACCCAGAAATACGATCTGCTAACTGGTTCGAGTAGCGTGTTAAGCATCATCATCGTTAAAGTGACACTTTGCAGTTAGTCCGTGTCAGAGTAATGGCAAAGAATGGTGCGAGCGAATGCCGGAATGGTAAATGCTACTTATTTATTGACAATCATCGTAACGGTGTCCTGCACGCAATCCGTGGAAAGCGTTACATAATTTCGTGGGCCGAAACTTCCGGGTTTAGATCGTATCTCTGTTTAGAAGAAATTTATTCCGACGTTTGACCTGCATTTCAAACGGGCAGGTTTCAAACTACGGCTTCAAACAATGATGACTGATACTATGGAAACCTCCAAGTTGAACTAGGCGTTGTATAATTCTCGAAAATGTCTTCCTCCAGTGTGCGTTTATATTCGAATATTCAAAGAGATCTTTCACGAAAACATTATACTATTTTGAAAACGAAATATGGAACGTTTCGAAATTTCATTAACTGTGTAACGAGACCAGAATTGGTAGAGTTTGAAACGAGTCTAAAGATAAATTTATGTCGAATAGTGTGATACTTTGAAACTGATCCTTTTGCCATAAAAAATATGTAAGAAATACACCGTAGAATTTTCTTGAGTTGAATATTACTATTGTTTTATGGTGGTCGAATGCACGAAATAATTAAATCGCTAGCTTCGATAATAATTAAACACTGGTATTGAAAATTAAATTAATTTCGTCGATACTTTGAATAACAAGTGATCTGATCCTATTGCTAGCTTGGATAACAAACATACTCCGCAAATTATTCATTCTAGTCGAATTTGTCGTATTTGCCAGTTTTAACAATAAACATACTATTCCTGTTCTTCCTGTCTCGACAATGATCGAATTAATCTTATCGATCTTAATGCGGTCATCGGTAATGTTTCTCATTGTTAGAGAAAAGAATAATAAAAGATTCAAAATAAATTCCTAAATTCGGTAATAATTCAAATATATATATATATATATATATATCACTAATTACGTCATTTATTTTTAATAACTGATAATGACGGAAGATATTAGCTAATTATTTAAAGCTAATTTTTAACTAATTCCAAATTTATAATCACCAGTGAAAATGTAATAAACTATTATTTTCCACTTTTTACCATAGTATGATTATTTTTTAGTAAACAAAAAAAGTTTTTCAAAAAGAAACAAAGTTAACAATCGTTCTTATGAACTTACGTGGATCCTCGTATTGATTTTCACTGATTTTCATCAATTGAATGTACTCCAAGTCGGGTTTCTGAGAAAACAGTTTGATTTTCTTAGAACCACTCTGCTTCTTTGATGATTTCTCCACTTTCGACATCACTGTAACAAACAAACGTAATATTTTAAGCAAAGTGCTCGATAATCGCGTTCAACGGCTTAGATCTAACGTTTCTAAACTTACGAGGTATATAAGATATAGTAGAATCTAAAAAGCAATTATTATACCTTTCTAACTTTGGATTATTTTTCTAATTGTTAAGTTTCATTCCTCAATCTCAAAATCTATCACCCCAGTACTTTTTTATTCAAACATTTGAAGCCTCATCCAGAGCTTTGTTTCTGCTGTACGGCTTAGTTCCTAAAATCTAACGTATCTTACTCAAACTTTCGAAATTACAGTTTTTTTACAAGCTATAATATCTGGCTGAGAATTCATCGTATTCCAGATGAACAAACGTATCGAACGTTGTGCGTTCTGCATGGCGATAGATCGACGGTTGTCTTATCGAGGCCGATTCAGCATTAAGATATCACGGTACAAATTTAAACGGGAATTCGCGCGATGACCCCGCGTTTCGCTGTTGAAATTAAAATTAATCGCCAGAGTATTTTTTTTCCTTTCTGTCAGACAGCATGCGCTCGTGCGATAAGCTCGTGAAAAAAGAAGGCGCCCGTGCGAACGACGAGCAACGATCATTGCGTAATGCGGTTACTTGGAATCGATTAATTGACCCTCATCTCGCGAGAAGAAAAATCAAAATTATTTCCAGATATCTCATCAGCCTTGACTATCGAGACGCACATGCGCGACATTCGAACGATGCACGAGGATTCTCCGTTCAGCAACGTTTCTGGTTGCGGAATCACGTGTGACTTCATTGCGTCATTTTCATCAATAGATGAAAATCTGTTATTAATATAATACTACAGTCAAAAATATAGAAATTTTGTGTTTTTAAGATGTTTGATGATTATTCTTCATTTAATATTTTAACAAATATTATAGGGTTCTGTTAACGTCAGGGTTAGAGAAAAGGAAATGTTTCCATTTTGAAGGATATTTGACAGTGTTTCTTTTTTTTAATATTACAATGGTCGAAAACTATGGGATCTTCATTGGATAAAAATTGTAACATATTTTCGTTATTATTATTAGCAATAAATTAATGTACTATCGTTATTAATATTTTTCAGTTTGAATTTTGAATTTGCATCTACTCGCGTCATTTTCACACGTCTCTCGGTAAAAGTTTCTCTGATAAAAAGTTTGCGAATTTCAACAAGCGAACATCATTCAATAGAAGATGTTCCTTACTTTTCGAGATCGCGAAAATTTATATCTTTTGGAGATGTAGACGATTCTTCGTTAAATAAAAAAGCTTCAGAATATTATTTAAACAATAACGCGAGTCTGATCAAATTTCTCTAATACTTATTGCTAAGTACATAATCAAAGTATAAATACTCGGTTTCTGACTTCATTTTGTCGACACTCGAAAGACTCGAGTGGTCATACGTATGTATAAACGAAACACTATAAATAAACATTGGATATATCGAACCAATTGGTTCACTCCACTGTCCCTTGTAACGCAACACATTGCTGAATCGCCGAATTTATCCTGATCGTGGTATCTTTTTTGCACAGCAAGTTTAGAAAACCGCAATCGAGCGTTTTGGAATCGATCCGAGTACTCGCTTCTTTGCTGCAAATTCTCAATACTCTTTACTTTGCCTTTCAAATAGTCGATAAATACTTGAAGTCATTCAGAAACGATACGTTACTTTTATACCATTCAAAGCAAAAGGATTCGTACAAATATTTGTTCAAATTTTACAAATCCTTTTTTGTGTTACATATTTTCTAAATTTTGAAGCGAAAGATTTCTTGCAACTATAAATATCAAACAAAAATGTAGACGATACAAAGGATTTCTAAAAGTCACATTAAGACGAACCCAAAGAAAACTTACATAAATTAGATGAAAGAATTAATAATTACAGCATTATAGTAATAGTCGAATATTAGAAAATAAACGTCACTGTCACTATATTAACGTTTTATTCGAATATTCGATACTTGAAAAACTTTTTACTTTGACATAATAACATCGATTCTACAACGTCAATGATTGATCGTCGATCTACCATCGAAAAGAACAAATAACCCAGATGAACGTACGAGTACAAGCGACCACAGATAGATAGACGAGAAAATAAACTTTATAATTTTCCTACAAACTTATTATTAGCTGTGCTGCATACATTTTTGCCATATGTTTAGAAAATTAAACAGCGTGTAAAACTATTAATTAGAAAAAATGTTCTCATTCAAAATCGCACGATTCAACGTCATTGTCGATAAACTTCTGTTCTACGTCATTCGTCTGCTCGATTCGCGCATTCTCAAGAAGAATCCAACAATTACATTAAAAATATCGTTATGAAGGCTTCTCAATATCCATCGCCACGTCAACTGTGCACTTTTGCTCTCGATTAAAGCACTCGTCACGCTGCATCAACAGAAACTGATCTCAGTATCCAAACACTTCGCTCCTGTTAAGTTAAAATAGCAGCAACGAAATCGCAAGAAACAAAGCTGAATCTTCCATTAATACGTCCGAGGCCAACAACGACCAGTACGAATCTTGTATATGCTGTCCATTTAATTCTATCGATGATTCACCATGTTCAAAACGATATCAGAAAAAACATTGTTGATCAATTTTGTATCGACAGTTTCCCTAAATCTGCAGTTACGAAGTTAGTTAAAATTGTCGAGGATTGTGCGTAGTAGGATCAGGTATCGTAAAAATTATTATGCTCAGAGTCCTGATTGTGACAAAATTTTATCTATCTGTGCTAACGTAGTAACAAATCGGTTAATCGTCGAAAATATGAAATACGTAAAATTATGTAAAAATTATTTCTCGGATGAAAAAATGCCATTTTGAAATACATCTGCCGGCTGTTAAAGAACCAAATGGTAACTGAAATCATCAGTGTTACAAAATGTTTAAATGTCTGGGAATTATATTGTAGATAATAAAATCCCAACCTTAAATGACTAACCGAACGACTGATCCCATAGACAACCGCAAAAGGGCGAGGTTCATCCGTTCGACGAATTTCTCGAACGTCAACCTTCGACGTTCATTAAACACGAAGAGGAGGAACAAACGATCGTAAAAAATTCTGCCATTCGATCTATCAGCGATTCATCCGTTCCGCGAACCAGTCAGATCCACGTACAAGCGATCTGTGTTACGCAAGCTCATTAAGCTGATTTCCAACGACAAGCGATTTCCTGGCTTTCAGATAACCACGTCGATTGAACGGAAGAGAAGACGAAATTTCATGACGTTGATTAGACGTCAGGTTGATTAGTCGGCCGATAATTGGAAAAATGGCGCGGGAATCATGTACAGTAGAAGACAAAAGTATTCGTACGTTTGTTGCCTATATATATACAAAATCTCACACATATTTCTTATTATTTGAAATACTTCGACAAAATATTCCAATTCTTTTACACACCTTTATTATGATATGAAATTACGTGTGCACAGATTTTGAAATTTCATTAGCGTTATTACGATGTTCAAATATCGTCATTTATCGTGGATAAAGTTTGAAACAGAACCGAAAATTATAAACATTTATGAGTAACTATTATATGCTTTTATGACTCAGGAACTATAACATATATTATACAAGAATAGAAATGCATACATATATAGAGATGATATATGCAATGAGCCATCTGAAATACAATAAATTACACTTGAAACATTTGTTTATAAAATCAGTAGATACTGAACTTCATCGTTTTCATTGACTCACCGTCTATTCAATAACGTCGGAAATATTTCTCTGCTTATTTCTACATTCCAACTACGATACTTTTGTCTCGTACTGTAAATTTTTCATAGAACTGTCGCATGGAGAACGTCCAAAGTACTGTCGTGCGATCTAATTGCGCAAAATGCGATGACTGAACACGATGCAAGTATACGATTAGCGATGGCATTCGAAGTTGGAAAAACACCGATGCAGATTTTCCCTGCACTTTTGTTCGAGGAGGAAGTGTATCGTGGAATATTTCACTCATGTTGAAAGATTAATGGGGATCGGCTTGTGAGATTTCCTTGAAAGCTCTAGATCGATAAATCGGTTAGCAATGGTAATCGTCGGTGGCTTTTTATATGCAAATAGGAGATTCCATTGGTCGAGAAATTTTTGGAATTTTATTGACTAATTAGGTGTGGCTGCGGTTTAAGAATTTACCGAGGTATTCGATTACCGAGAATTGAGTAATTTGAAATGATCGAGATTCTTTGGTGTTTGTCTCATTCGAAATAATTACCATTTGTTTGTGTTTGAATTGGATTGTCGAGCATCGAGTGGTCTGAAATAATCGAGATTCTTTCGTGTTTATCTGATGTGAAATTAAATTCGCTTGTGTTCGTGGCAGTTTAACAAAACCAATTGAACAATTGATCAATTGACCGAGCTGAAGTAATTGAGATTCTTTGAAAATTACCTGATCTGAAATAAAATTTATTTCTGCTGAGTTTCTACTTAGTTTCTGCTAAGAATTAATGAAAATATTGCATTATTGTAGATTAAATAATTTGATAGTGATCTAAATCTTTTGATATCTCTATATCGTTTGAAATAATGAAAAATTATTTATATTTGTGCCATTTTGGAAACTGATCGACTAGATCGAGAATGAAATAATCTGAAACATTTGAAAATTTTCTATCACGTTGTCTCAAAAAGTTTCTTTCGTTTTATAAGGAAATAATAGATGCACGTTTTTTTTTTTTTATTACGTATGATACATTTTGTTCTATTACATACGTAATTCAATAAAATAATATAAAACAAAAAATCTTGCGTATCTATTATTTCCTTATAAAACGAAAGGAACCTTTGGGACAACTTAATATATTCGTCTAATTAAAATTTCTTTATATTCGTGTCGTACAATGATATTTTATTAATTGACAGCTTTTTGTAGATTTTAATTTTTGGATTAAATTACAAGAAATTCTATAGATTGGAAGATCAATTACAAACAGAAAATCAGTGAAAGACTGAATGTCTGAATGAGGTAGAAGTGCAGTAGCAACGACCTAGCTTTCTAATATCAAGTACCTCTGTGTTCAATGTAATCCTCGTTAATGACCTGAGTGGCTTAAAGACACTTGTACACGCGTATGTACCTGATTATACAATAGTTACGGATAACTCCATAGCACGATTTTCGTAATCTTAGTAGGTAGCTTAGAGTAATACTTCATTCATGAAATGCAAATTAAAACAGGTTTTTAGTAGAGTACTTTTTCCATTATCGCCATCATAAATCAAATCCTTCTTACCTACTTAAATAAATTATATATAACGGGTGAATATTACTACTAAATATCCAGTTAATTGTAAACATAATGAAACATTAAATAATTCATTTGGTTTGTTATTTCACATCGATTGCATGTTGTTTTTACAGGCTATTACATTAGCATTTTATTAATATTACATTAATATCGAATCTGTTATTTAAAAATATTTTAATTCGACCAGAGAAGTTTGTTTTTACAAAAAAGAAGGATCCAAAAGTTAATTAACACTGACGGTAATTCAAAAACACGTTCTAGGAACTTGTTATATTTTTTCTTATAGTAAACGGACCTGTCACGTTCAGTAAAATAATTTTATTCTATTTATAAGAAAAAAAAATACAATTTGTACACTCCGCCATAAAAATGTATTATATTCGTAAAATTAATAAAACGTATTTTTACATACATATTAAATACGTACTTTATCATATCCTATTTCCTATTAATTCTTATATTCTAATTTTACAAAACTTCAATAACATCCCACGAAACATAAATCTTCGATTTCACGATCCCGTCGACATGCCTCATAAACTGTAGTGACCTAACGTAACTCATCCTCGAAACAATATTTGGACAAACTTGCAGATAATCCTCGTAAACGTTTGTGATACGCGACTCAATCGACGGATACGTCGCAACTGGAGATACTCGATCGTTTAACTCGTATAATTAATTAACGCGATTCGCGGCCAAAATAAGAATCGCGGGTCAACCGATAACCTGGTCGATTTTTGTCGGCGTCTCCACGTACAGACTATAGACGACTGTCTGGCACATTGTTTCGTACATTGTTCGCGACACGATGAAACGTAGTTCGTGTACTTGCCAGTAGATAAGGAAGACTCGTTTGGACGAACTAAAAATGGCAATGACGATCATATGATTTACCTATTACCTATTACAATATTTGCTACGATTTTCAAGACTCAGCTACAATAAGAAAAAAAATGAAATTTTGACCTTTCACGACGCTCATATGCAAACTGGCTCGTCGAAGGCTCGAGCGAAATTCCACCGTTCTATTTTTATCGAAAGATTAAAATTGTACAAGTTTCAGACATATTAAAGATATCGATAAATATCTGAGAATGTTTTCACACCTTTTTGGAAATTTAAAGCTACGATAGAGTTAGCACGTAAACGATTCGATTCATCCATTTACATAGAACAGAAATTTCTTTCGTCTTCTATTATAGAAACCTATACATTTCCTCGACCAATTTCCTCTTTTTTACAAATCTGCATTTAAAACACCAAGCTTTTCTACGATTTATTCGACGCGATTCCAAGCCGTTTTACCTTCCCTCGAGACTCGTCTACGATTCCTATAAAAACTAGGAATGTTATTGCTTTTTATACCTAATTTGGACGTCTCAAAGATGTCCAGGCATTGTAAGTATCTTGTCTCTGTGAAGCAAACCTTGGCCAAGTAAACTCGATTCCAACGAACGAAGAAATTATACACAACACGGATGCCTGGTTCTATCCCAAAAGTTTCATCGTAGATAATGATCAAACGTTTTGCTACCGCGGCTCGTTAAGCGTGCAGCCTAAAGCCGGTTGCAGCCGAACAATGAGAGGAGAAATTTTGACGTCCCACTCGCTTAGTATCGTGGACCGTGTGGCGGAACAAAGGGACTTTACGTCACGTCCGAGGAGATTAAACGCGCTTACTAAATGTCGACGCGTGGGCGACACAGACACCGTGCGCATTGTACAATTGCATAACGACACACGGCTACGATCCAACCGAGAAAAAGGGATTCGGCGAGCCTAGGACAGCGTCCACAGCGATTATGCTGTTCGCCTACCGGGTACAGAGATACGCGGACAGTGGACCTCCGCTTAATAGAGGATGGGAGCTCTGCTTCCGTTTCAAGCGCAGCGATTATGATTATTAGACGACGCTCGTGCATTGTGCGAGTGTTTGGTTTAGTGAATTTCTTGGAAAGCGAAGCGATGCTTTGACGCTTCAATGTGAGTTATGCTTTTGTGAGAAATCTGAAGATGCAAAAATGTACAGAACGTATGGTAGATACAGAATACAGTATAATACAGATACAGTATAATAAAATATACGAAATATCCAAAGTGTAGCAGGATGTTTATTAGATGAAATAAATTTCTCTCTAAGCTACGTTCTTTTCTTTTTTTAAATTATATTCGTAAAAATACGAACTTGCATAAATATCCGCGCTCTAGTCGTTACAAGCTATAACTCAGAGCAAATTATATCAACTCCTTGCGATCCATAATTTACAACTCAAATCGATTCGAATTTAACTCGAAATTCATTCTGATCACTTACAATCCGATTTACAATTTCACGCCGCAGATGATATAATAACAATACGAACGATTTCCAATTTCATGTTGGTTGAATTTACAAGATCTTCGATCTTCTCTTTCTCCGACTTCACCACTTAAAATAGGAACGTAAAGCGTTATAAAACGTTGCATCGGACAACATCCAGGTGAAAAATAAAATTGTAACATGTTGCGGGGCAATCGAACAATTCCAGAAGACACCGATATATACAGGGTGGTTAGTAACTGGTGGTACAAGCGGAAAGGGGGTGATTCTACGCGAAAAAAGAAGTCGAAAATATAGAATAAAAAAATTTTTTTTTAATTTTTTTAAAAATCTACAGCGAGATCCGCTATAACGAGACGCGATAAAGTGCGTACCGAGCGAAAATTCAAAGTCGATTTTCTCGAAAACAAAGCCTCGAACGAAAAATTTTTATTCTATATTTTCGACTTCTTTTTTCGCGTAGAATCACCCCCTTTCCGCTTGTATCACCAGTTACCAACCACCCTGTATATAGAAATTATACAAGGTGCGATATCGTCTTTGACTTAATCGTATTATTTGTATTCTACCGTATCGTAAAACGGCTAAACTAGCCGACGTGATTGGCTCTGATCCATACAATGTCTCTATTATTCGTTGCTCGAGCCAGATCAATAAAGCTGTATGTAGGCAATTTAATAGGGCTGGAAATGCTAATCTCGTTTAAAGAGACTAGGTCATGCGAAGCGTTACCATAGATTATCAGTGAATAGTTTACGAATACAATTCTGACATAATATGCCTCTCAGAATCTTGCAACGTCTTTAGAACTTGAAAAGCCACTTACATTTAAGAGAATTTATTATTAATTTGCCTTGCCTATTTTCACTTGTGGAAAATTCGCTCAGTCTTAACGCTTCTTATCTTTCCTCGCGTTTCGCTATATCGTTGATATTCTTTCCGGTATATTTGTACCTTGAAATGGCTGTTAGAATTTCGTTTTACACCTTTCATTAATCTTCCTTTCGTTGTTAAAATTTTCTTTTCTATTGTATTTTACGTATTTCGCGGTAATGCCAAGTTCCCTGTAATTTTAGAACTTCGGAAAGTTGTAAAAAGCCTGAAATCATTTACCGAATATCTTTCCTGCGCTGTACAATTGTTCGTTAAATTATGTGCTTGAACCTATTAAATTCCTGAATAAAAATAAAAATTCGCCACGAGGATTAAATTAAAATTTTTATAATATGAGAGTCGATGATATACATATATAAATAATATAGTGGATTGTTATAGAGTATTTATTAAGTAATTATCATTAGAATCTAGAGAATAACTAATTGAATTTCGAAGAATCATTGGAGAATGGCTTTCGTCGAAGTGCAAGTCTTTCCGGAAGCAGGCCACTTCATCGAGAAACTTATCGCGTGAAAGAACGAAGGGTCTGTGTTACGGCCGCGAGAAATATGCGGTCAACCAAGAAATCAAATACTTTTCTTTAAAGACATTCGACCTTTCTTTCACACGACCTTGACGACCATCCGTGAAACCACGTTTCACTTAAACGACTCGTAAAAATTAACCCTTTTTATTGCTGCTTTCATTTCAGAAGCCTCTTTCAACACCGCATGATCCTTGACTCACGAACGGCAGTGACAGGGATTTATGGGATATCAGTGTCCAGCAAAACAGAAAAAGAAACTACAGGTATGTTTCTGAGAACTACTGATTTTAATATTACTGGAATATCATTCCTAATTTAGAATTCTTACAATTCTTTGATAAAAGTGGATTTGTGTTTTACCGTGTTTATCGTTTTCCCAGATCTTTTTCAAAACTCGATCAGCTTCTAGTAAATGTAAGATTTACAATCGTCAAACAAATTTTGATATGTAGATTCTGCTGCAATTTTTCTAATTCGATATCCCTTTCACTATACATTTCATCGTTTTATCGTTTTCGCGATTCTACCTTCTTAGTTATTCGAAATACAAAAGTAACTTTTATTTAACAAATTCTACGGAGTTACCAAGTCATATAAATTCAGAATTCCCATTAAACTCAAGATTCATCTATATTTCACAATTCAGCCGACATTTAGACTACGCTTTCAATACGCTGAGAAATCCAAACCAAAGAACAATAAAATATCGATAAAGCGGATACGCGAAGGTATGTGAAAATCTCGTTGAAAGTGAATGATAAATTTTTCATACGAAGTCTGTTTCGTAAATTAATTTATAATTCATTTTCTTATTTCGACGAAGAGAACATTCAAAGTCGTGGCAATCCAGTTGCAGCAATGGAAGGATTAAAATCTTACAAGTTGCAGTAGCAAAAGCTTCTCATAGATAAAGCAAAGAAACTACATTAACTTCATGAGAAACGAGATACGGAGTAGTTGGCAGGCGACGAAGTCGAAGCGGGACACACGATGAGAAAACGATTCTAAAAGGACTAGGCGGCGGCAACGCAGAACCGCAGAAGAAAAAGCGCTTACCGCGTGATAATCCGATATCCCGACACAGGATACAGGATATGGGGTGAGCGACAGACGATACATAGTTGTATCATACGAGCCAGTCGACACGCGTTGTCGATCACGTGAATATGGGGAAGATCAAGCAATTCTCATCACTGAACACTGATAGATGCTTTGTATGACAAACTGGCGATAAAAGGAAGACGAACTTCTCAGAACGTAACCAATCGTCAGTTAGTTCCATCGTCTACGTGACTTCATTTTTGCTGATCTGAAGGACAATGAGAACTTTGACCCAATACCACGCGTAACCAAATGTGACGATCGATCGATACTTCGTATCTCTTCTTTTCAAAATTCCTTCGTTGAATGTTTCCATTTGTCTGTAACATTTCGCGCGAGCAGAAGAATCTTCAGTGTTCGTAGGAATTTGAGGAATTTCAAAAGATTCGATCTTATGTAAATTAATTTAACGTCGTTCTAACAACTAAGATTCATTGATTGTAAGTTTCAACGGCGAGTTGCAGGTTTGTTATACCACGGAGACGAATTAAGTGCTACTTTGAAGACAATACGATGTCTCTAGGAAATATTTAACGTAATTTGAAATTTCAAATAGTTTCAAACAAATATCAAGGCTACAAGAACTCTATCTATATCTTTTTATCTGAACTGAATGAACTTTCATATTGTAACAAGATTTGCTATAAAATATTCTTACTTCGTATATTGATAAGTACACAAATGTTATAGATATCGCGTGAAGAAATAACACGATTTGATAAAAATATGAGCCCTTTTACGGAAAGATCTTGCTGCTCTATCGTGAAACCTAAAATTTCATATTCTGCGTGCACGCTTCCTTTCCATAATAATTCTCTCTTTGTTAGCGTCTGCATCTATCATTAACATTCTACGTCTGGCCTAGGAAAATATCCTATTCAGGAGAATATACGAACCTATTCTAGAAACCGATGCCATAAGCCACGAAAGATGCAAAGAGTCCTGTGGCCACGTTGCAGCAAATAGTTGCTTCCTGCTTCGCGCAAAATTCAAATAAACCTTAGCGTCTCGCGAGACGCTTGCTAATCACCAAGCGTGGTTCAACGTCGACGACGCGCAAAAGAAAATGAAGAACGCCGAGCTAGAAGCGGTTTTGCAAACTGTGTGTCGTCTGTTTCGCCAGACTAGCGGCGCCAATACACCACGTGTCGTTGAACTGGACGACATTGTTCAAAGTGTAAGAGGCTGCACCCTCGCACGCATCCGACTCTCTTCTCTCGCCAACTCTTGCATAAACATTTCGGTCTTTTGCGACCAGGCGAGCTTTCGGCCGTTTTCCCCGACGCGTCGACCAAGCGGATGTTATTCGGGGAATAAAAGTCAGGGACTGGTCGTTCGTAACGATCGGACAAAGAGCCGGGGTGATCGTACGGAGATCGAACGCGAAAATGAAATATAGCGCAAGATGTTGCGAATCTGCGCTGTGGATGCGAGACGACGCGTGGCTTTACGACGCGAGTGTGATATCGAGTCGTTGTCAGATCTGTCTGACGCTTGTCTGTTGGGATGCAAATTAAAAATGCGGATGCTTCGAGGAGAAAATTTTTATTAATAATAATAATCGTAATCTGCATTGATTACGTTATGTAAAATAATACATGAAGTTTCTCGTGTACATTGTTCAAAATAATTAGAGAACCCATTGGCTTGAAGTCAGTCATTCAGAACGAAATATTTGTAGGAATTAATAGACAGAAAAATTATGGACGAACTGCTTGTGACTATTTACGTGTTAAAATATGTATATGTATTTTGGGAAAATCTTTTTCAGTCTGGTGATCTAATTAATCGAATTAATCCGTTCAACTTTTACGCATTCTACACACCCATAACACGTGAAACCCCACGCACAGTTAAACCTTCTCTTTAATAAAAAGTAATTCGCAATCTCGATTATTAATTTTGAAGAAACTAATACACTGCGAAATAGTCTTGTGAAAATTCAAATTGCCTCGACAAATAGAGAAAGACAACATCTATAAATTCAAGCAACAGTTGCTTAGAATAGAACAGTTACATTTTGCAACAGCTTTTTTCATAGAAAACTGTTCGTTGTGGCATTGGTTTGTTGTAACATCATTCTTGTATTACCTCATAGTACGCAATTTGGGAATGACAGAGTCTGAAAGTGTCTTTTATTTACTCGTTTTGTCGAGTACTCCAAATTCTTAAAGCCATAGCTGCTTTCCCTTTTATCATTCTGTAAACATAGTTCACTAGAATTCCATTTAGTAGTACGGTTGGTTATACCGAAAGCTATTTTATTATATCACCGAAAAGCGTGAACGCAGACCAGAGAGACGAGCGATTCAGCCAGTTTTCTACGGACACAGGCTTCCGGCACACCGATGTCACCTAGCGCTTTTATCCCAGGTCAGGATAATGCGAGCAGACAGCCAGCCAAATTACGCTGGGGACAAAATAGACCGAGCAGACGTGTTGGTCGTTTTGGAATATCAGGCAGCTGGTCGTGTAGTTGTCCAGCTCTTCTGTTCCGCTTTTAATTCCGGATCACGGTGGAATTTTCATGCGACTAAATAGCAGCAACCTACTTGCGCGTGACTGAAATACGTTTCTCGGGTAAAACAAAATTTCAACAGCACGAGGAAATTGGCATTGGAAATCTGTTCTAACGAGCTTGAATCTTTTTGTTACTCGCGATGGGTTTAAATCTGCAGGGCGTAAATCTTCTCGGCTGATTCTCTGGATTCTTCCTACCAATGGGATTGCAGTTTGGCTGCTCAAGTTCTCAGACGAAACGTTTGGATGTCAAACAATATCTTCTCTTTCGTGTGTTCTCGTTCGACGAAAGTTAATAAACACACATTCATTGTGCGATTCGAATTCTATAAATTACAAATATAAAATTGCACGGTATAAATGAGACACGGATCGTTGTATGATTGAAGCAAATTTTTATGGCGGATGGAGTCGTTAAAAATGTGAAGAGATAGTCCAAAGAAGATGGAAAATCTAAAGAGAAAAAGATGTACAAATTTTAAAAAGATAAAGCAAAAATCAGGAAACTGGAAGATGATAGAAAACTAAGAAGCTCTAAAGATCTTAGAAACATGGAAGTTCCAAGTAACATAGAAAATATTGAAAAATAAAAAGACATTGCGAGCCTGAAAATATTTCTAAAAGTTCGTTTATCATTGGAAACATATTTTTCGTTGGTATTCCTTCCATTTAAATTCTACGATCGTATGAAATTCGAAGAAATCGAAGTACTTACAACGTAATAATAAATTATATATTGCTTGGCCCTTTATTGGTTGAACCATCCTTAACAAACATAAAAACTCTGCAGGTGTGAAATACACGGAACTGCAACCATAAACAGTCCTATATTCGAGCTCAGCGAGTTACAGCTATCTTAACAGGTACCTACTACTCAACAGTTAATTCTACCTTCTTTCGTTTCCACTGGCGTTCTCAATCGATTCGTTCTCATCTTCGTGAAATATAGTAACAGGCGAGTTACGAGGAACGCATTAGCGTAAACTTCAAGAGCATCGAACGATATCTCGCGATTCCGATAGACGGTGGACCGAGTGCGCGTACAGCTTCGGCTATTTTCGCCGTAGCCACCTTAGAAATAAATTACAAGCGAACGACGGATATATCCCGCTGCGAGGTGGCGATCCGCGGCCTGACAAAAATGTTTACGCACCAGAAGTTAAACGTCTGCCAGCAATATCTCTCGCACGAGCTGCCAGCATTTTACAACTTCGACATCTTTCGACCAAACTCCAAGGTCAAACGAAAATCCTTTTTGCGTGTCCACTTATCGCTCTTTAACGACTGTTAGGGAGTTCGCGAAGAAGCTGATCGTGTACAACGTTTTAGACGAAGGGTTACAAGTTTTACAGTTCATTTTTACTTAGATAAATGTCGATATTACGTATTAATTTTTTAATAACAGTTAATAGTAGCGTGTGGATCGTGTCAGCTTGATAAGAACAGTAACGGGTTTCGTGTCTTTTCTTTTTTTTTTATTTCAAGGTACTGTGGGATGGTGTGACGTTAGCGAAAGACGTGGCTGATTGTTTATAAACGTTGTTAAGATATGTTAATGTTGTCAAGGAATGTTATGACCGTTGCCAGGGTTTGTTACAGTAATGGTAATGGTCAGAGTTGAATTAATCGTGATCGAGAGAAGTTTATCGTGTTGCTGAGACGTAGAAATAGTGTTAAGCGAATTCGTGAAGTGCGATATTATATTCAATTTTGCGAGAGTGTTACAATATTGTGTTTATCATACTGTTCTTTTCTGTTAATTTATAATAAACATTCCTACAGTACTATTTCTCAGAATAAGCTGATAATTGCTGTGATTCGTAGAATTAATTTCATGTAGATTCAAAGACGATTTACGCTCTTCGCTGAGAATTGTGTTGATCCAGAAAGTGAACTTTTTCTCGAATACAGAGATCGTTTGTTGCTTTTCTAAGTGCCAAAAACATATTGTTAGAACGTATAGTTAAATAAGAATTGAATATTCAGAAGTAGTTACACAAAGAATTATTCAGTTTAGACGCAAGGGATTTCAAACAGAAGCTCAAAATGTAGTCCGTGCGTATAGTAGTTCCGATGATGGTCTTATACTACTGTGGATTTTCCTATCTTCTCCTACCACTGTGTCTTTCCTTTCTGACAAATCTTTTTCTATTATATCCTGGAAAATAGAATTGTTAACGTGCCTGATAGTTACAACTAGTTACAAATTGCCAGATGTAAAAATAATTTTTATTGCACTGACCATTTGCTCATTGTGGCAAACTACTCTTCTAACCATGAATATAGAATTTATATCTTTTCCCACAAAAAGTATCGTTTCTTGCATTTTTGATTGTTACGTCGTTTACACTATCAATTCCTCAAACAGAAATCGATTTCATTCTTCATTTTCATTTGTAATTAACTTCCTCCACCGTATTCTGCATAGAATTTACACTCTTCCCTATCACAAGATTCTCTGTTTCCTTCAGACTCGCATCGTTTGCCATTCCAACTCCTCAATTGCCAAATTTCTTTCTATCACCATCCATAATGCGTTTCATATATCATTGAATTATTAAATAACGTACAAATTTATATTTCTATGAAGATAATTATAAAAACGAAATCTAAGTGGAGAATTATTGGGTTGGCAACTAAGTGACTGTGGGGTTTGTCATTATCACCTAATGACCCGCAATCACTTAGTTGCCAACCCAATAATTAGCGCACAAAGTATCATTACGAGCATCGTACTCCACACGTTCTGTATATCTTCGCGTATTACGTACATATTACGCGCCTAATTGCACCTACCACTCGAATGCATAAAAATCCACAGTCGATATATCAGATTCTCTGCCGGCTAATTCTCCATCAGCTAAATTCCACGGTACAAAGATCGCACGTGTTGTGGATTCTATGTTTACGATCACTCGTATACTTGGGCTATCGAAACTCTCTCATGGTCCTAACCGGAATGTCTCCAGCTGGGTGGCTCGACTTTATTGGTTTCATGGACCAGCGAAGATGAGTTTCCAAGGTATTAGAATACGACGGTATATTTGGAAGAAGGTTTATGGACTCGGAGCTTCGAACGTGAAATTTATCGTTGATTAAAAGAACCGTTTGGCCGTAGTGCGTGTAGGGTACCTTTTTGGACATGGAAATAGGCTCGGGGATAAGGTTGCCCGTTTTTAAAAAATCAAGGGAAGCTGCAGGATGGTGTATAGATTTGTTTTCTTTAGCTGTAGGTGGGGGAGTATTTGTGGAGTTTGATTTACGTGCTAGACGCTTATACAAGTATTTTTGTTCCGAACGCTGGCGTTGAGTAATTTATATACTGCGATGCTATTGTTGAGAAAAGATTCCACTGTATGTTACGTCTCATTAAGAATCGTATATACTTTGTGCCAGCAGATATTGACATCTATTATGATATTCGATGCCTATCGCTTTAAAATGTTTAAAATTGTAAAGCTGTAAAATCTCAGAGTTGCAGGATTTACAAACCTTGAAACTTCGAAATTATATAACATACTAGAATTCTACATTCTGGAACAGCAAAGCCCAACAGATTCATTGCATCATAACGATAAATATTTAGAATCTATACAACAATAGCCATTTCTCCACTCGGAATAAACTAACGAACAAATATATGAGACACGTGAATATTCGACCGAATTATTTAAAAAGCAAAATGAGCATATTTTAATCAATTTTTTTTTCTTTTTTAAATATTATCGGTCGCGCAAGCTTTTAATAACTTTGAATCTCCTCGTTCCTCACCACGTGTCTTTAATCACGCCGTTTCATGCCTCGGATACACTCGTTCACCCACGACAATTAAAAAAAGCGAATCTTTTCATAGCTATTGAACGTATCTAATCGTTTCAAGGCTGAACGCGTGCAGAAATTCACGAACGCAAAGGAGACCGCCAATCATGTATCCGCAGGATCTTTCAACCGCGACGAAATGAATCGATCAACAGGCTTGTGACCAATCGATTGTCGTTTAATCAGTATAATTTACGAGACTGAAAGACCTGACGACTGATTTATCGACAGCCTGGTCGCCGTGTCCTCGCGGCCAATAATCGCAAATCGAGTTTACGTATCGTTTAATTGCGATTAATGACAGAATCTGTCTAATTAGTCGAGAAGAACGGCCCGTGCACCGGTAATTGGAATAATAATTGCAATGCACGTAGATTGGATAATTTATATCGCATCTAATTTTCATCTAGATTAAGATCGAACCTAATAGACCGCCACTTACTTTTTGCCTATTCATTGGTATTCATTTTTTGCGATTTTACGATAACGTTGCGAGGGCGAAGAATTTTAACACAGAACAAATTTTTATGGATTCCATGCATTCCTGTGTCAGAGCAATTTAGGTGTACGATATCGTATAACAGTCTTAGATTATCTGTTAAATGGAGGAGTTTCGATCAACGCACGAGTAGAAAAGATACTTACAATTTTCTTTCCCTTCATTTTCCTGCTTCGTTTTGTCTACCCACGTTCCTCTTTCCAACGAAATCCCTTTAAACCAAAGCGAGGAAGAATTTTATCTAAAAAAAAAAAGACCCTTCGGGGTTTTATCGTGACTCGATTAATTTGATCAAAATACCAATGTCAACCGAAACTACTTTCCAGATCCAACGTTAATCCATAATCGTATATGTCCTACCTACAATCCTGATCTTCGTTCGATTTAATCCATCAAAGCCCTCCCATGAAAACGAGACTATACGTATAGTTACTGATTACTAATTCAATCGTCCGTGCCATAAATCATCGAAAGACTTCCAAATGCTAGAGAAACGACGCCACGCGCAAATATTTCTCGTAACGTTCTCTAATCTCTTCAGCAAAGTCTAATTAGAAAACAAGGATTCACTGGTCGTTAAGAGGCCGTGTCTCTTATTCTCTTTGTCCACCAAGGATCCGACATTGACGAATGATCTTGAGAACGCCGATGCTCCACTTAACATATCTCCCTAATCGTTGCTTTACCTTCGTCCGTGCATCGTTGGTCGCCGGTTTCGCGATAAACTCCGGCATACGCATAATTGTTTTGACATACTTAGCTGCAGAAATGACAAACCGAATGGCGGTACGGAGGAGATAGCGAAGGGGGTTCGACAGCTATTTCCACGCGTCCGAGCATCTTGTATCGATAAATCATTCGCGGCATTAACAGAGTTTCTTCGTCGGGGATCGAGTCTTCGTTTGTCGGAAGCTGGAAATCACGTTTCGTATTAAAAAGCCGTCATTAAGCGAGATGTTTGTTTTCTTTCGAATGTCGCTATTTTGTTAATTTACTTGTTATTATGTGCCAGCTGATTCATTTTTTCTTTGCTGGTTATCATTATTTGTTATATTATTTTATCGATAATTATGGAGGTAGCCACCGGCATCGCGATATTTTAGAATTTTTCTGGAACGATATAAGACGAAATATAACGTAGTATAGGAATGACAAACGCATGGTTTCTGTTCCATTTGCAAACGAGTTTTTCGATAAAAATTTGTTCGCGATTACAAAATTTCAGAGATTTACATATTACGATAGGCAAGTGGTATTTTTGTTCTCGATTTATAACAGCTTTTTAATTTAATTTTCGTGCATCTTTCACTCGTTTCCGTGTATTATCCATGTGTTAGCTTGGGAAAAATAACGATATACTGATTAATTTTCTTGAATATAACACAACATTAACAGGATATTTGAAATAACGTTATTTTAACGATTATCCTCAAGAGAAATTCTTCGTGGCAATATCATATCGGTACATCCGTCAAAATTTCAATTAATTTCCTCGAAATAATCGCGCTGGCATTAAACTTCATTAGCATAAACAACAGTCGATACGTAATAACGTGGAACGATCTTGTTCGAGCTCTAAATGAAGTAGTATTTTAGTTATTCAAATGTTTATCGATATAAATGAAAAATAAAGAAAGTGAACGAAAATACATCTATTTCGCAAGAAATTGGTTATTACGTAATGGAAGATGAAAAATTAATGGAAAGTTATGTAAGAATTTATTTAATAATATCATGAGATAATGATAAAGGCACCAGAAGACTTAATGTATCAGAAATCTGCAACCATTATCTGTGAGATTTTTTCTTATCGACTTACAAAGACAGAAAGAGAATCGTTTGTTTGCCTTGTTTTGCAATTTATTTGCATTCTTTATATCGAGTTTTCTTTCGTATCAGATCGAAATCGAAGATCATTTTGCAAACAATATTTCATTGCTTGAGCAAAGTATTAACCTCGATTCACGTAAGATACTAAAGTTTGAAATATTGAACGCTGATAGGGATATATTGCTGAAAACAGCGTCGATAGGAAAGCTGTTGACAAAACGACGTTGACGAAGAAAATTTTGCAATGTCACCGAACTTATCCACAAGCAGTAAGATTATCACGGCAATTACTGCATTTTGATAATGTTAACCTCAATAATTGAATTTCATCATGGCGATAAATAAATGAAATTTCGAAATAGATCTGGAAATTCTCAAACAAAAAATCTATTCATCTCGATAAATTAATAGTTTCATATTTCGAAATTATTCCCCAAGCACGAGTCAGTGTAGATTACTGGAGAACTCTTTGTTTTCTTGTAAATCAAGAGGCTTTCTTTATTAAACAATATCTTTCATCGACGTGAAGAAGAACTTCGCAGTCAGTGGCCTGAAATTAGCGATTCATTTGTTGGGTTAATCACGTTTGATAAGACAGGCCAGTTGTTCTCGTTGGTCGATTAGCCTTGGCATTTAAGAATCTGAAACAAAATAAATTCGTAACAAACATTCAATTGAAGCTGATAGTGCACTGAAGGAAAAAGCAAAACGAAAAAAGATGAAAGTTCGTTTAAACCTTTAACCAGACTTCCCCTTGCTGCTACTTAATCACCCAATTAAGACTCGTGCATCGTTCAACATCATGTTTGCTTAATAAAGTTAAAATCTTTTTATTTTCTTGTTTTATTTATTTCCTTTTTTACGTCTGTTAATACAATAAGTACTCCCCCTTCAATTAAAATGTAGACAGAATAGAAGCGTACAAATGCCACTGAAAACAGGACTTCCTTTCAAAGAAAGTAACTTTTTTATTGTGATGTTACTTAAATCTTAATTAACGTTAAAATTTTTCAAATAAACTTTGTATTAAAACACGAATTAATTTAAACAATTCCTTGGTGAAATTAAAAAATGATCATTCTCCTGAAACTATATATATAAATCTTGTCTGTGATCACGTTTGTTCGATGTAAATAAATATTTCTATAGCTTTATTTTCTTACATATCTTTCTTCTTTCTTCGAAAGTAAATTATCCTCGGAGATGGAAGACGAATGACCCCGTCAAATCTTTCGTGAATTCGAGTCCTCGACCCAGTCCTCGTCTTATCACCACTTAATTAACCAATTAGGAATGAAAAATACAATTACAGAAATAACTAATCGTTGCTAACGAAAAATAGATATTTATATGTTCCTCGCATCGTTCGCAATACAGAAGATGAATACGAGAGTTAAACCTACGGAAAATAGTATCTTCTTCGAGCCTTCAATCAGATTTCATCTTATTACCATTTAATTATCCAATTATTCGATCGTTACTCGCTAACAATAAAAGTAAGTACACAGTATTTTTCTCCGACTTTTTCCCTCTTATTATCCCTCCATTAATCCCAGTATAAAAGATGAATGACACAGTTGAAGCTTTCACGAAGACCAAAGTGCGAGTTCGATCGTCGATCGCCTTAGGGTTCCTAACGCCTTCGTGTAATCCACGTATTACGTAAAGGTAAAATCGAGAGTTAATGTAATTCATTCGGACACGCCGGGTTATAAATTATAATCGTAGTTGATTTGATGTTGCGATATCTAAAAAACGATACGCGGCCGATTATGTAATTACTTGGCTGTGTTGAGGGTTATTTCGTGTACGAGCGTATCGTGTACACGCACCGTGGTTGATTATCGTGCTCGTTCTCGCGTGTGTCCCGTGGAATGTAGGAAATGCAAAACGACGGTAAAATATCGGCAAATATTTGTCTCTGTCAACGGCAACGTATTTACGAACAAATTAGTAACGAAATGAGAAAACAAGTTTAAACGAAAAACGATGCCGATTACGCCGATGCGATTTATCATTGGAAAGCGAATAGACGCTTATTTTTAGATTTCAGAATGAATTGTTAAGTAGTGACAATTGGTATGCTTGTTAGAGGAAATTTCTTAGTCTTGCGGTAGCATTGGTCAAGTCGCTATTATAGAAAGTCAGTAACACGTATTGTAATATTTTTGAAAGCAGAGAATGGCGATACTTTTGAATCTACTACGAAACGTGTTTATAGCGTAATGAAAGAGATTACTCCATCGATATTATAATAAACGTTCCGAGACAGATCGAACTTTAACGAGCAAAATAAATTCACTTCTACGGTTTTTATCCGAGTTATTCAATCTTAAGATCGATATCGAAATATCTCGTGATTAATTTACTAAAATTCGACCGAAAGATGTTAGCGTGATTTATCGATCGATTCTATGATCAGGTGATTGTTTTTAATAATAAATTGTAACCGATGAAATGGACACGATGAAAATAAATTCTCACATAGGAAACTAATTACACACGAGTACAAACACGACATCAATTAGCCAAGACTCAGCCGATTTTACGTTAATTCCAGTGGAACTTGACAAAATTATCTTTTATTTTGACAAGTTTTGTGAATATCGTTGAAAGTGTCGAAACGAATCGCGCAAATTGATTGTCCTCGCGGGAAGTTCACCGATTTGGCTACCATAAAGCGTTATCTTTTCTGTTTAAAAGAGTATCGTACGATTTTATATTATTTCATTGCACAAGTTGTTCTCCTTTTCTCTCTTTCTCTGTTAATTTATTCAATCTTTATTCGTTCGATTCACCCGATAATTTGTTATGATAAAATTATATTTTTATATTGCTACTGATCTCTAAAATTAGCTAAAATTAGCCTATGGACACTTAAGGAACAGTACTTGGCTACTAGAGAATAATATTTGGTAAGCATCATTAATGTAGCTGATTAAACATCGAAACTTGTTTGTCTTCGCCAGCTGCGCAAATAAAGGAAGAATAAAATTGGACATTCACGAGTCAAAACTATAAAACTCCATTAAAACGAGATTCTACTACATATATCGTAAGTAGTTCGATATACTTGGCTGTTATTGAATATGCAAGAAACATGCAAATATCGTATTTTATAGATTATGTTTTATTCAGAATACGTATCAATGCGTTACGTTACATTCCAGAGTAAAATATAGCCAATAGGATGGACTTTTTTATGCATTTTATATATCCTACACATGTACATTGTAATAAAACAAATTGCCTTCGTTTCAAATAAAAATGAAATATTAGCATAATGTGTAATATTATGGTAGACTAACGTTCCAATTTAAACTCTCTAATTCGTCGATAAAGAACAATAACACAAAAAAATGGAATTTCTGATTTAGTGCAGCTATATTACTCTACTAATCTATATTATTATATCTATGCAGCGATCTAGTAAAAAGAAAAGAAAATATGTCGTATACTACGTACGTTATGACATACAAAATCTCTGTGTCCGTGTTAAATAGACCGTGGCTTTACATGCGTTTATCAGAAACTTAAAAAAATATAGAGAATGCATATAATAAATAAAAACATAGAAAATATCCAAAGCACAGTTACAAGCTTTACAATACTTAGCAAAATGAATGAAGTCTCTGCTTATTTGCATATTTAATAGATTCATAAAAATTTAACACGCGATAAAAATTAGCAATCTGGCGATAAAAAAAAAAGAACGACAGAAATAAAACGAGGAACTATAAATTTATAAATTTCTCGTATCTATGATAATTCGAAAAAGTTACAAAATCTGAAACATAGTGTCCTGCACCGATTTCGCAACAGAGATTCAACCGGTTCCAGCTGGCAGTGATTCACAAGAGCAATCGGAGCCGTGTGGCAGATTTCTATTCGAAAAGCGACACGAGACGTCGATGTAGAAACGCGCGCTAATCCGAAGAGGCATGAGAACGTGCATGTAATTTCACCGCAGTCGCACGTGCGTGCATGTCATTCCCTCGGCCGTTCGAACGCATAAAGAGATCCTATTAATAGGTCGCATGCTCGATTGACGGAGCTCCCGTGTAATTTATACGCTGCACCGTGACAGTTATTAGGAACCGGCCTGGTGCAATAAGGAAACCGATCGAGCCGATAGCTACCGCTCGAAATTCCTCTACATCGAACGCACCCCCTTGTGAACTCGTACTCTTACGTAGTTACACACTTTAATTTTATTCTTCTGAAATTCGAGATTCTTTTGGATAAGATAGAATATGTAACGATATTGGAAGAAACGCGACTCTTTTATGAATTTTATACTCTACCTTCTTTCGTTGAAAATTTGCGATTCTTTAAAAAAGAAAAAAAAAGATAGAATGCTTAACGGTATGAAAAAACGCAACTGTATGTTCTATGTAAACTGTATATTAAAAAATCCGCGATTCTTTTGGAGAGACGATATTTCACTGCATTTATCGAAAACCCAATCCCTTCGTAGTTTTCATACGTCGCTCTCTTGCGAAAATTTGCAATTTTCTTAGAGAAGAAGAGGCACATTCTGTAGTACTGAAAGCACAACACCTGTGTCGATTTCATAGTGTTTCTTTTTCATCGAAAATTCCTGATATTTTGAACAAGGCAGGTAGATTCGCATTTTGAGAGAAATAGAAATTAAGGATTTCGATATCTTAGTATCATTAAATGGAGAAGAGCAGATAAGAGAAAATACGGGATGAATTTATTAAAAAATCGTTACAATTAAATATTGTTAAAAATGTTGTGCTATCGAATTGAAAAACGAGGAACCTTCGCAAGTGGCGCAATAAGTAATTTAGAGAAAGAAGAAAAAAAGGAGGATGGAAATTTTCACACGAATCTCACTTTGTTTCCGTTAGGATTTGCTTTTGTGCTTTCACGTTTTGTTTACACTCGATTTTCACTTTATCGTGAGTTTAAGTCTCGTACGTGACGAAAATCGAGCAACTTTGTTAAACCTGATCGCGTTGTTGCCAGTAACTACATACTTTGAAAATATAGCACTAGGATCAGAAAATAGCAAAATTGAGAGAGATAAATTTAGAAACCTGATCGTTTTCTCTGATCGTAAATAATTTTGTCTGTAAAATGTAGATGTAATGCTGAAAAAAATGTTCAGTTTGCACCACGTGATCCATAAATAAAATTTCAATTTTATTCGAAGAAACACCCGAAATATTTCAGAACATATATATATTTTAGAAAAAATGTTTTAACGTCATCGAACAATTTAAATTGTTCTATATGATTGTTTCATGTAATTCTGGTACTAATAATAATACTAAAAAGTGCACACAATGAAAGGGTAAAACTAATAAAGACAAACCAGAAGCAACGATATCTCGATACATTGCATGCCTGCCAACAGAATTCCGTTCTTCATTCCATCGAGATATAGATAGTACTATACTCGAATAAGAGCTTCGATCGGATTTGATCGATAACGATTGATAAATGATTTGTACCGATGCATGTAGCCTTTGACAGGCGATATGCATAATATATCATAGCTCATGAATCGCGTGCGTATATCGCGTGTGGTCTAATCGGCATTCGAATTCCTAGCTTTGCAAATTCGATTTCGCTCATTCGCCTGTGAGCCTCGCGAATCTAGTTTTATTTTACGTTCTGTTGGAAAAAGTCCTCCTTTTCTCTGCGAAAAATTATCCCAAGACTGCCAAAAAATGTTCAATACCGCCAATAAAAAGCTAACAAAATAATTTATGCTGATTGCACCAAAATATTTGAATAAAAGATTACTTGCTAAGACTAGCTTTTGCTAAGACTTGCTAAGAAACTAGCTTTTCTGTCATTTAACATTTTGTTTATCAGTGCGTAACTTCTAAACTTAATAATACATACAAATATAACGTATATAGCAAGTTAGATTAATCATCTCGCGTTCTCTGTCCAACTACTCGTGTCATTTTCGTACGAAGAATCCTTCATGATTTATAATACACGAAACAAAGGTGGAAGGCCTTAACAAAACGCTAGTGCTTCCAAGCTTACATCTCAGTAAATCGATAATGCATTAAAACACAATGTGCGCGATAAATATAATAATAATATCTATACCACACAATATTCATCCCATCCATCCCACATTCGTAAAAAAGAATCAAATAAAAAATCTGTGAAAACAATTATTCCAATTATTCCATTAAACCAACAATTTATCTTACGTGAAAAAGATATAAAAGACGCGTAAAAAAAGGCTAATGTCCTCACACCTGACTCAATAACGCATCCAAACTCGAACACAATAAAAATACGACAATAATAACAATGATAAACAATGTCTCATTTGCTTTCTAACTATCCAGCGCACGCTGCAGAAAACAAATAAAGAATGGGAAAAATAAATCTGAACTTGATCCAGTACGTTATAATCCCAACCGCAGGACTGCCGGTTCCTCCCTGCAGCCTCTTACATTACTTCAAACAACCATACCACGTGGATCAGCATACACGCGATCAAAGGTTGCGCTGCTCGAACAGCCAACTCGTGTCGTCGACGATATTAACGACCGTATGAATACGATTCAACCGTACATGCGACGAGCTCACGCAAAGAACATTCCAAACGAACCATCCACACCATAAAGACGGGATACTCCCTTAACGTGTACGCAGCCGTACCAAAGAAAAGCGTGGAGGAACAGAACGAGTCGTTTCACGATGACCTTTTCGATTCTTCTTCTTCTTTGTCTGTTTTCTTCTTTTTTATTTTTTTTTTTTTTTGTCTACCTTCGATTCTCGTAGATTTCAATATTGACGATCGGCTACAGTCCCTGCAACTATGAATCGCCGTATGGCGTAATGATCGTCGCACGATGTCACTGGCACGTCAATTATACTTGACCCACGTCCGACAATTTTTCTCGCGGTCATATCTAACGCGAAATTACCGTGGAACGTGTCAACCGAGCTTCTTTCGCAATCCTCGTTCTCATTATGCGTTTACCTTTTACGGAGGAAAGTCTCGCCGCGTTCCTTTCTAAGGGATCTCTTCGTCCGTTTTCTCTCAGCTTCTTTTTGTTCTCCGGCCAGCTGAGAGCTGCGCGTCGTTTCTACAGGCTAGATAATGGGTGCACGGATACGGAGAGGCGTACGAGGTCGCGATCCTTTGAAGCGCTATTCTTTTTCCCTTTCCTCTGTTGCTCTCTCGCGGTTGCATAGCTGAAGCACGCAGATATTGCCAGCTGGCTTGTTATTCTTTTGTTGGAAAATCGCGTGGGGATTTTCTCGAGTGTGAAGTACGTAGGCGTCGAGTGAATTTCTCAAGTGGTAATCTTCTAGTGTGTCGACCACGGGAATATGGTATTAATTTGAACGATTGTTCGTTTGATCGTTTCCTTTCATTGGAAAATCGAGGAAATCGTCGATCATAGAAACATGGTATTCGATGAAATAAATCGTTACGTTGAGCAAGTATAGAGATATTATTGTTTTGTTGGAAACTTGGGAAAATTATGAGTTAGTCAACAATCAGACAAAATAGTTAATGTTCGTTTCAAAAGGTATGACGATATTCATTGATGTAATGGCTACTTCTTTTTTCACTTCATAAGCGAATCTAAATGAAGAAGAAAAAGTAGTTGATATTTTGTTTCTGAAGAAAGGATAATTTGTTACTTTATAACATCATTCAAGGGTGCATCTTTAAAAGCATTTTGTAATTCAATGACCAACGTTCGTCGTCAAGTGGCGCTATTCGCACATCTCTGACAGGCAATTGATTTGATCCCGATGAAAAAAGTCGATCAGACCAATACGCATGTTCCATTCTCGAGTCGTTTGATCGACTTGTTCTACATAAAGAGACTTCAGCTACAAAAGGTAGAGCAACTGGTCCATCGGGATCGTATTTCTTTTCTCTATAAGAAGAACTAATCAACTACTTGTTGCCAGATGTACAATGTTGCAAAAGTGTACATTATTGGAAACTGATTTTTTCATTTTTTTTACAGAAATAACACGATTAAGAAATGTACATTTTTTAGAAAATCGATCTCAGAATTCGACCATTTAACAATTAATTTTTCTTCTTCTACAATTGTCTGTGCATTTCAGAGATGTTTAACATAATATGTATTGTCTATATCTGTACATGTATAATATAAAGAAAATAATATAATTTTATCTAATTTCTTAAAAAAAAATCTACTTTCAAAGCGATTTTTCTGTATATCACAAGATTGGCAATTTTTTAAATATGTCACGCTTCTAGCAAATCGACGATACGAATTTTCCAACGTCTCACCGAGTATCTAATTTAACGATCTACCGTATTCCAAGATCCCAAAATCATTTGCTTGCGACAAATTGCCAAATCTATCGATCGATCAAAAATTAAGATATACGCCACGCGAGACAAATCAAGATTCTAATTCGTAGTACTTGTTCTAATGCGTCTCTCGATCGACGATTTCCTTCTAATTCGCTCGGTATGCAGAGCAAAGCGCGTAGGCGGTGAATTCATCGCGAATCGGTCAATGCGTGTTAACACGCGACGCGACGAATAATTTCCAGTATCTAAGAAACTCGTTAGGCCGCCTAGAGAATATTTAACATGTCCCGTGCTCGTTCCAGCGAGGAAAATTGAAATCCTGAGAGCTGTTGGGTGACAGAGACTGGTGCTCGCGATTAGGTGAATCCGTGAGACCGAGAGCCATGTATCAAGCGTGGCGAGTAATTCGTAAATTTTAGCGAAGGAGAAATTTAATCGCGAGAAGGGAACTTTATGTACTTTAATTTTCTTGTTTATTTGCTCGATCGCCTATTACAGCGTTAAATTGTGAGACGTTGGAGCATTGAATCTTCACGATATCGACTATTCAGACACCACTATTTAGGTTTAAAGGATACTCTAATACCCTGTATCCTAGTTTGAAAGTTATTTGTTATCGGGGAATTTAATTCTTAAGATGTTAACTTGGAACATCGTTATTGCAACAATCCATTATGTAAGAACACAAAGTCCATTATACTTTAAAACATCACTCCATTCTTTTATATTTAACACTAACCTTATCAGGCCTGGTCGAATGACCGGTTCCAAAATTTCATTCAAAATTGCACGTTCATTGTTATTTCTTTTGTTCGTCTAACTTTAGGTAGATTCTTATATTAACAACAATTGAGAAATTGATTATTCAGACACTGTCTAAGAATTTACATAAAGTTAGAAACAGCGGAAACACTCTGGCCTGGTTATAATTCAGATCATAGGAAAATAACGAATATCCACAGAATAAAACTTTCCAATCTTCTTATTTCTACCAAGTTACACTTAAAAATCATTGCATTCTAAAGTTTCACCTCCTACATTCTTCCCATCCCCTTCGCCGTGTCCCAATTATACTTCGAATTATGAGTCACTGCAACGTTAAATCCTCGCAATATGAACTCAGGACATCGCTATTCGCGTTAAGCTATAATTGACACGCTCGAACCCTAACACTCCACCCTAGAGTCAATTTTCAAACAATCGCAAGAGCTACAAACATACCTATATTTAAAACACCATTGGGTACGCGAGTTCCCTTTTTGGAGGCAATAAAAACCTACGAAAAGGCTCGCCAGGGTTCGAACGAACAATTACTTATTAATTCTGACGCACGAATAAGGGGAAGCGATGGTATGCAATCGTTTCGTATGAGTCGATGCACACACTATAACAATCAAGGTCCCGGACAGGCAAACGTCTAATTGCGAGAGCATAGTCCAACGTTAACCAGGAATGGAACTCGACCCGATCGGCAGGGCTGCCCAAGTGGACTCGAATAATTACCTCGTTGATTGCGAACTCGTGTTTACTGGCGATGTGGCAACTTCGATCGAGATAATCGCCACTTTCCGTTCGACAATGATTAAACGCATTAGAATTTCAAAAACTCACTTGCCTCGAATATTCTTGCCCGGACAGTGGATTAACTCTGCTGCAGTCCTCCAATATTTTATGTCTTCATATCGTTTTAGCTACGTGGGAAGAAATGTTTAAATGTTGCAAAGAAATAATTACAATATTCGATCGAGACGAGAAATCGTATACATCGAAATAGAATAGAAATTTCGTATTTTATATGTAAGACATTTTTTAACGATAGAGGGTGCAGCAAGGTTGCGTGCAAGTTGAATAGAATTGGTCTTCGAACAAGTCTTTTGTATCTGGATTTTAATGGAAAGATGAAATTTTTATTGCACAGATTCTACCCATCGAATTAGGAGCAAAATTTTCAACATTTTTCTATGTTTCACGAGGCTTATTAATTATGAAAGTGATATACATATATGTACAGGTTTCATCGCTTTGTCTAGAAATTGTAGCTCGTACTCTTTCCAATATAATCAGTATCATGGATAATTTGTCAAATATCTCTGATCACCATATATAAAGGTAAAAGTTGAAACACTTATCATATGCTTAAGATGCTTATTCATGCTGTATGTTCATATTCTATTCAATACATATTCGCAGTAAATATCTTGCAATTTTTATATGAATTTTCATATTGCTTTTCAATTTTATCAATATCGTGTCTCGTTATAACCCTAATGAGATTTAAAAATATTTGATATAACAAACACGCAATATATACGTACAAGATTCTTATGGCAAATATTAAAACACTTTTAACCACCGTATATTCACCTATATTATTAAAAACAAAAAAAAAATATATATATATATAAAATCGCGGTATATCAAGAAATTTATTCTCCCTTTTTACTTTACTTCTTGTCCATTGCCCATTCAGTTATTCTCTATTTTTACTTAAGTTATTAATACGCTAAGACAGTTTCAATATATCTACTGACCCATCCATTTCCTACAGCCCAAAAATATTTTACTTTACGTCAGTTTACGTAATGCTTTTCCTCCAGAAAGAATCGTAAATTCCAACCGGTCGAACGAAACAGCCTTTTCATCAGAAATCCACTAATCTACTAATCGCTTTCGACACGATTAACATCGCGTACACATCACGAATCACATCGCTCTATAATTTTTCCCTCCAGGGTCATTGTGAAACGCCTTCGAGGCGAATAACACGAAAAGAAACGTATCACGTTGGACCATGCGAGGCTTCGTTCATAAAAATGCGTATATACTGTATCCCAAGCAGATCGGCCGGTTTGGTTGGAGGTCGTCGCCATGCAGTCTACCCGTGTAAATACCATCGTTCAGATATCTCGAATCATTTGCATTTACTTCACTTTCCAACATCTCTCCTTTCGTTTCTTTTTTTTTTTCTTCTTCTTCTTCTTCCCGCGTTTTCTCCCACGTCCATTCACGGAAACCAGTGTTCGAGGACAGGTGTTGTTTGATGAGGTTTATCGCGAAGACAAGCAATTACTCCAAGTATGGAAAAAGGGATAAGCGAAGTATTTTCAGAAGATGAGATGTTAATCGAGACTGTTTGATTTTTTGAAAGTTGCTTTTTAATTTTCTTCGAGAACGTCGTTGCTACATGGAATACTCCGCGTGAATTACTTTTTATTCGAACTGTTACCAGGTAGATGTTATTTCGAATCTCTTTCTATTACGAATGATTTTATAATTTGATAAATTTTTGTACGATTTTGTTCATATATATTATCATAGTTTTTCTATCGATAATTTAATAATTTGACAATTTCACAAATGATCCTCCACGTAAATATTATTTTGGTTTACTTGCCGATGACCTGTTTTTGTAGAAATTGAATCGAATCAAAGGGAAACGAACATACAGAAAAAAGCAAACGCGATGGAAAAAAAGTGTCGAACAAGGTGGTGTGCTCTGTTAAACATGTGATATCCGTATAAGCTAGCGTCCGCAGAAATACGAAACGTCACGTACGCACTTCTCGCGTGGTTCGCCCTCGTCAACATCGTCCACGAGGACATCGTTCGCCACGTGTGGTCGTCTCGTTTTTTCCGATTAACTTTCGTAATTTGGCCCAACAAGTAACTGTGGCTTTAGTTCGCTTTACAATAAAGCATTTTTTAAATAATTAACTGACTGACATTTATCACGCGAAGTTACGGAAGCTCGTAAAAATTGCTTGACATGTTTTGTGTCACAGCTATTGACGCACGAAGTTTATTACACAACGAACAGAATACCGATATTCAAATGTTAATTAATCTTGAACTAAATGTGAATTTTAACCAAATCCATTTAATTATCAATTTTATAATAAATAGATCTTTCTATGCGCTACTTTTATCATAACACTTTCTACGTTGATTTTATCCAAAAAAAATCGTAACTTTCAATCTACAGATATCAAGATATTAATCAACGATTCCAAAATATTTCACGCGGATTCTGGTTTGGCTTATCCCCTGTAAAGAACTTGGAATCGACCTAGACACCAGGATATAAACGGACCAATTAATTTGCTAATCAAATCACGAGAAATGCGATACTTGATTCCTGTTTCAGCGAGAAAACAACGCGATCCACAGATTTCGCTACTATGCAGCGAAGAAATTTAAATATTTCGTAATCAAGCGTTCCATTCAAATTACCTTTCATGGTTTGCTTCATTTGCATATCGGACAAGATTTTGAAATAGCTGGACAAGAGAATATTTTTAGAATCGCTTTGAAATCTGTATCAACTGCTGTAACAACCTG
Source organism: Bombus vosnesenskii (assembly GCF_011952255.1). Taxonomy (NCBI): domain Eukaryota; kingdom Metazoa; phylum Arthropoda; class Insecta; order Hymenoptera; family Apidae; genus Bombus; species Bombus vosnesenskii. Next base: position 4,751,734 of record NW_022882923.1, read on the forward strand.
TAAACAACCCGATTACGAATAATACGAATCAGAGAATACAAATCTGTTGACAAATAATTTTTCTAAAGTGGAGAGTAAAGAAAGATTAATTTTGTGTTTGGCAATATAGATATATTATTTTAAAATAGTCATCTCGTTCGGAACAGATCGGTAGAATCTCCATTTTCCACGCCTGTTTACAGTATCGTTTGCAGTAAAAACGAAAAGTCATCGATTTATCATAAAATCGCGTAGCTATTTTCTTACTAGGCAAGGTCCATCTGACACGCTGAGTATGCACGCGTGGCTACGTGTAGCGAGGAACGTTCCTACAACGTTACACGCCTTCGTGCAAGCGTGCTTACACGCGCTGATGTGCAGTGCATTATGCACAAAAACTTGCACGTAGCACTAGAGATAATTCTGGAGACACCAACGGCATACTGTGCTGAAAAGCACTGTCTCTTCGTCAGCACTTAGGTGGCTAATTATCTGGAGACGGTAACGACGCGACCGCGACGACAGTTCGTTTAACGATAAGAGAATTTTAGGTGGGGAAACTTAAGTGCATCTGAGAAATATTGTATATTTAGCGATATACTAAGTCTTTCTTTTTTTTTTCATTTAACGATAAAAGTGTTGGAGAATCAGAATATCGACAATGGTGGTTCGAATTTAATAACGCGATATTTGGTTTAAAATGCCAGTGACACGATTACTGAATAATTATAGCAACCGTTTAATCAGATAGATTATTATACAGATAGCTAATAGCTAGAGAACTAGAGTATTAAAAATTAGAATATTGGATTGATAAGTATTCGAAAGACAATGATACATTTAATGAGAACACTTTTTGTTTAGAATGTTACGTGAATGGCCATTTGAGAAGGTAATTTCATATTTAACGAAGGAAATTATTAATTCATAATAACAAATAAATGATTGCTAAATATGGTTATCGATAAAAATTGAGAAATCGATAGTAGATAAATAATCATCTGTGTAATGGCGATAATTTGAAATTCCGAATATTAATTATATTTAATGTACCATTTGTATTAATTTACAGAGTTTAAGCGAAACCTTTTAGGTTCGTGATACATACTAATCGAAGGCTATGAAAATAATAAAAATTTAACGAGTTCGTATAAAAAGAATTTAATTTTTTAATTCTAAACGCATTAACGCTTCTTTTCCATTTTTATTTTAATTTCAAAGGGAACATTTCATATGCAAACCATTGATTATACTAAAAACTGTGTTTCTTCGCATCAGTATTTGATTATATCGCGTTTATACGAATACATATAATTTTACCGAAAGAAAACCCGCAAACTACATATCTAAATTTGTAACTAATTGTTTATTGACTATAATAGCTAACTGAAGACCAAGTGGATCTTTGCTTCTGTGCATAGTGATTCAGCTGAAATTGTAGATGTCTGATGATCGATACAACTGACTCACCTGGCAGTATAAATCCTTGGTTATTGACTATAATGAATGACTCGAAACTAGCAGATCTACAGGTAGTGAATATATTGATCAAACGCGAAGACATAGCCTTGACTACTGGATAAAATTGTCCATGTAACAAGTGTAGACCTTGGTTACTAGATTTAGCGATACATCGTAAGATTACGGACCTAGAGTATACTATACACAATCGTAAGTTTCCAGCTAGTTGTTCTAAACCTCGACTTATTCGAAGAATAAAAATTTCTACATTTCAATAAACTGTAAGTTGAGTAGGAAATACCATACCCAGAGAAAAGTATATAATACTTACGTCGTACATAAATATTGTATGTGATATATACTTATGGTAAATAGACTACGGAAGTGTTTATGGATTTATAAGAAATTCCAACATAGAGAATACATATACACGATATGTGAAAATATGAGATAAGACCAAAGTACATGGTTACGTAAATATTTAGGGAGTAAAACAAATTTCATCCAGCTTCGTCAAATTAGCTTGCATCTTTTTTATTCGTGTTCGTAAAAATGTGAATTGATACGAATACTCGTAGTACGATAATAAATATAAATATAATGCAACGATGTATTAAAAATGTCGAGTTTAATGTACTTAAGAATCGAACGTACTTCGAATTTGCAAGAGCGAAAATTTGTATTATTTCTTACAATTGTTAAACTCAAGCGTTACAAACTCCAAATTATATTTGAAATTTTCCATCGATATATTTGTATCACGGCAACTAAATTATAATAAAAATGCAACATCGTAACAAAAATTCGGAACCTAACGAGTCTTCAAAATCGTCGATGGTGCAAGAAACGAATGGAAATTTCTATTTCTCCTTACCTTGATTATACGAATGAACAAATTTAAGACTCTCTAAACTCTGAGTAAACCATGTAATACTTCTGTATCGACCAAAAGAAAAAGAAAAAGAAAGAAAAGAAGGAAAACAGAGTCATGGAACACGCCCTCGTGTTGCGATTCCCGGCCAATTTTACGTTACCCTTACGTCACATTGCGTGCACGTGCTTTCTTTAAATAAATCCAGAGCGACGAATATGCAAATACAAGAGTCGACGAGTCAACGCTCGGCTTTCAGATCGTACCGGAAAGATATCATGCCAGAGTCCCGCTATCTCTAGTCATTAAACTCTTATCTGACGAATTAAAAGCAAGACACCAGCGAAGGATCGATAGCTACGAGCGGAGGAAATGGAAATGAAAATTGAAATGAAAACGAGAATTTTCACGAATCTTTTGATGCTGACGAGTTACGAGAAACGATTGCACGTATGCTATTTATAGGTCCAACTTTAACCTTAGAAATCCTGGAATATCTTTATTAAAAAAGAAAGAAGCTTCCTGATATTTCACCTTGTGGACTCGAAAGATCAAATAGAAACTTCTTTATTTATTTTAAGATTATCGGTACCTGTTCCCTTTTTCTGTACTTTTAACTTGTTTGAAATATGTTCAACAGACATACGAAGATTCTATCACCAGATGATACCTTTCGATTATCGTGTTGTAATGTAATCGTCGTCTTGAGGCAAAGGTAGGAAGCGACGTGCTTACATCGTAAATATTCAAACATCCGTGGTCTTATCTTACCGAGTTATCGCTGTGATTGTAAGTTCGTCTAGCCCGTGACGTCAAATCAGGTTATAGGAGCCTAAATACAACGGTCAATTTATCTGGCATGTGATTTCTTGCCACCTTAGAAGAAAAGTCGTGATTCTTCCAGCGTACATACACAGTTGCTTATAGAATCCTCTTATGAATATATTACGTGTGTTATATACGAAACATCTTGAAATTTCATTAGCACTGCGATGGGACTCGTCTAGCATAATCATGATATACGTAATCATATTCATACGCGTATGACATAAATATTATAATCATATTGGTCCAATATTGGCCCAAATCATATTGGTATAATCATATAGTTAGAGTTCAATCTTATTGTTCTAGTTTAAGATCAGAATAATACGTTCTTAAAAAGTTTCTATAAATATCGATATATCTCACGATCGATTATTCGTTGTTCATCCGACGAATACTTACGATTAGTAAAATTACTATTAAAATATTAGGTTATCTGAAAAGTGTCCTTCTTTTACAACGACGCGTTTTTATACAAATATGAAACCCAATCCGTCGAACGTTGTGATCTTTATTTTGATAGAACAAAATTCGAAAAAATAATATAAAACGGAAAATGTGCATCCATTATTTCCTTATAGAAGGAAAGAAACTTTTCGGGCGACCTAATATCAGTTAGCAAAATTACTGGATAAAAGACGCTCTGGCCCTTACGATAAATATTATTTAAATAACTTCCAAGTAAATACGGTAAAATTTCTCACAAAATAAACGAACTGCATGGTGATTCGTGACGTAAAGCCGTTCAAAACTTCCTGTATACCTGGACACAGCTCGTTTATCGAATTAACACGAGCCCTTTCGTTACTCATCCCGAAGGGACAATTTCACGCGTTTGATCCCGGCAGCAAGATGCGAAAGAAGCGTCGGGCAATCTCCTCGGCGCGGATCGTTTCGCGCTCGGGCATTAATTTCCGTTTCAATTAAGCGAGATACCGATCTCACGGGCGTAAATTACGATTCTCTGTTATCGTTCGCGATCGAAGATCAAGCGAACGCGGCGTTACCAACGAAGAAACCAATGACCAAGAATGAATACAGAAGACGAGAAGGAAAAAGACGAAGAAGAAGAAGAAAAGGATGAAAAGGAAGAAAGGCGCATCAAGTCGAAGAACGACACAGACAAATCGACAAGAGGGAAACCGAGAGGGTCGCGAAATAATCCATGGTCGGCGCAATTAGCGCTCGTTAATGATGGGTAGAGAACCCGACCTAGATCGGGACTCGGTGAAGAGATGCGGCGAGATAGCAGGCATCAGAGAAACTAATAAACTGCACGAAATTAGTGTTATACGCGGGGATCTAGTGGAACGATCGGCAATAAAGGTGTAGGCGAACGTTATGCTGCTTGCCGCTATCTGGCGAACCCGCGGGAATAATTATGCGTCTATACATGGGGATAGAGTCGTCGTTGGATCGTGTACATTCGTTACAGAACCACTTCGAAGATCTTCCATTCCTTTACCTGGGCTAGTGTAATGTGTATGTACGTTTTTAACTATGCCATCTATCGTGATTGTTTTTAGTACGGTGAACTTTTAAGGATCGATGGAATTCATAGTTAATTGAAAAGAGGTACACGCTGTAGGTTACAGTTACAAGTATTAGGTAGAAACTTTTAAGAAGAAGTAGTCTTCCCATAACGAAATTACTAAAAGAATTCTCACACTTCTATCTCCTGCAGCTACAAAATCATCAGCAAAGCCTAAACCATCAGTATTAAGAAGCTTACCTGATCACTCTTCTCAAACACAAATCAAAGCTTCCAATTCATTTGAAACACGCGTCATCAGGCCATTCCACGTACAAAAATACTTGCCTGGAAACCTAGCAGTTCCTAGAATCGTGGCCGGTCACGTAAAAATATGAAATAAAAACACGCGAGAAAGAATGTTAAAAATCTCCTTTGCCACGAACTACAACATCCAATTAATTCCAAACTCGTATCATCAGACAATTCCACGTATAAAAATCTCTTCTGTCTTCTACGAAGCCTATAATTCCTCGAATATTTGCCATCGAAAGTGAGGAAAAGAAAGAAAGAAAAAAAGAAAAGGCGGGGAAAGAATCTCGAAAATCGCTCTTTAATAGAGTGACCTGGGAGGGGCGGGTGATCCTGATCTCTTTGGTGATTTTTCAATGGGTCTACCAGGAATGCTGACCACGATTCGCCGTAATACCATCAGGTGCACGAAGCAAGCGAGATTCGAGCCAAGCGACTCGGTAAGTACTTAGGATGTAGGTGCAGGTTGGGTAGGAATATGAGTACGTACAAGCGGCTAACGCGAATAAAGGTTCATACTCGCAGCACGAGAGGATACAAGCACGTGTGTGGGTGTTGGTGTAGGTGTGGGTGCTTTGGAGCAGCGGCCTTACAAGGACGTCTGGACGTTCTAGCTTTCCCTGAGAGCCTCTGTTGCACACCTTGACTGAGACTAAACGTGTTAACGGATCTTTCACAACTCTGCCGTTTCTGCGTGACGATACGTCGAATTACGACTTGCACCGGTGTGCTCGTACGTCCATCGGGCTCGCTTCGATCCGACATCGATCCTCGCTCAAGCGTGTACAAACCGTATCCAATTTGTCACCGATAGCTACGTACAGATTTTACTGCTATTTTCTTACGAGCAGTTTCTTGGAATTGGTTTCACGTACGTTAATGAATCACGGTGTTACCTGTCCACTAATGCTATGTCTATTAATTATCTACTATCGAAGTGTTATATGTTATATTATATGTCATGGATGTTTTATTAGACTTTTGATATATAGGCTGTCAATAAGTGTAACTTGTTCCAACATGAAACTTCGTAATCCATTGGATTTTCTTCGTTTTATACTTATTGGCGAGTTACGGTGTTATCCGTCTACCGTTGATTTATGTACTGTATGTTCGATTAAATTTTTCTACAATAAATGTCGTTTTCAAAATAGACGGTTATTTTCTGAGGAATGTTTTAAAAACTATTTTTAATTGTACGTGGTGAATACGAAGCGGTGAGAGAAGTAACCTTCTAACTTGGAACTTTCGAATTAGTCCTAACGTGTATGTATACATCTGTCAGAATATTTATATCACTTCCACAAACACGTCATTACTTTATGAATATAATATTTCTTATCGTTTAGAAAAATTCCTGTCGATATTATAGACAGATTAATTGTCACACATCATAAGTGACACGCCATTCATCAATCAGTCCATTGCAAAACGACTGACCTTTCGAAGATCGATCGTACGCAAGCGTCGCAGTAAAAACTGAACATGACTCATTTAGTAACATGTTTCGTATTGAAAGAAATGTAAACGGTCTAGCAATAGTACATTAACCCTTTATAAATTACTTCTTCTTACACATCGTAACATTATACCAGCATCGAACTATTCATTTGTAGCTGTTGCTATTTCTTGAAATTAAAGTAAACAGGAAGAGATTGCAATATTTTTTCTCGCCGGTAAAAAGTATTCTTATTATAAAGTGTAAGACAATTTTCAAGTAGAAAAGTTATATTAGAATATTCCATCCTTCGAGCGTGAAGGACTTACTGTTACAGAGTAATTATTTTTTTGTCTTCCAAGTTTTTTAGTCGATAAATATGAATAATTAGACGTATGTACAATGATATCAAAGATGCAATAATATAGCGTAAGTTGTGTTAACCTGCTAACTAGAGATCGCTTCTCGATGAAACTTCCTTTTGATCAGAAAAAAAAAACAAACGAAGGTTCAACAAGAAGAAAACTGATTCCGAGTAGACCTTGCAAGTGTAAAAAAGCAGAAGTCCATAATCGTTGGTAATATACGTTTGAAAGGTAAAAACCGGAAATCTCAACAAATTAATCCATGGTAAACCTTGCAAACATAAACAGACCGAGGATCTCTAGAAATTTATTCATAGTAAACGTTACGAGTACAAGAAACGAACATACTTATAAACTGATTCATAGTAACGTATCAACGTAAAAACCTAAAGATCCTTTTACAATCAAATACTCTATGCCAGTTAACACAACAGAGTAACCCAAGCAAACAAACAGCTCCTACCTTCGTTGTTGAAGCTCTCGTCATCGAACACGATCTTGACAGTGGTCGAAGAAGAAGAAGACGAAGAAGAGGAAGAGGACTCGTTCGATCGTTCCACTAGGAAGCTCAAAGTCTTCTCCACAGTATCGAGGCTTCCATGTACATTTCTCTCTATCGTCTCTTGTTTCACTGTGCGCACACCAGTCCATAATATCACCAGCAATAGCACCAGAAGCACGATGCTGATCACCGCGACGATGGTCGAGGTGCGATTCGAGATCCGCGACATATCTGCGGCTCCTCTGCCAGCCAGGCACATTTAACTTGCTTTATTATTCGCTATTCCTCGGCTCGTTAACCACCGAAAGATCCAAGTCAGAAGAAGTGAACTAAAGAGAGAGAGAGAGAGAGACAGAGAGAGATGCAGAGGGATAGAGAGAGAGAGAGAAAGGGAGGAAGGGAGAGAAAGAGAGAGAGAGGTAAGAAAAAGGATCCTGGCCCGATCCGTCCGGTTACACGCCAGCCGGTCGAGCAGTCAGTCGATCATTTTCGTGGCTTCGAGCTACGTGAAGACGAAGATGGAGGAGAAAGGAGGGATTATCGCGGCGGCACCAGGTCATTCGCCACTCTGCGCCACCCTCGAGCGCCCATAGAGTCCTTCCTCGCAGCCGGTGATCTCAAGGTTTCCCTTCGTTTCGCCTTCCTCCTCTCTTCGATCCTGTTTTTCCCTCGCGGAGAACCAGCCGGCTAAATCCAACCGGGATCCAACCGCGGAATGCCCATTAAGAGGCTCGACGATCTTCGATTCGCCGTGCACCGCCAGCTATCTACCACGACGTCGTTATCTTCCTCCTCGGATACTTCCTCGCTGGTTTACGCGCCAGGATCACGTCCTTGCCTTCGACATATGACCTGGTGAAACGAATTCCGGATCGTTAAGAAACGAGCATAGTAGAGGAGGAGATGGTTTCTCTAAGGGGTAATTTTTCCGATGGAGCTCTCGGAGAAGTGGTTGATGCGATGGATAGCACGGCTTTATGGTCGCTCGCAGTCAGTGAGGGTCCGTGGGCAGTTCCGGTTTCATTCTGAGCTGAAAACAGAAGGAGTGACGATTTTAGATTTCGCTAGTGATAATTTTGTGTTTTACGTGTGTGTGTGTTTTTTCATCGTTAAAGTGTCTGCTAAGACAGGTTTATTAGGGAGAAAGAGATGTAATTCGTTCTTTGCGTAGTTAGATTTCTTAAGGAGAGAATTCAATGCACCGTCGAGTTGTGACACGTGAAATATCCAATTTGCTAAATTTTTACATTGCTCGATATAATTCGTTAAAAAAAATCGGACAGATCATATGTTACAACTTAATATTTTCAACATATACATAATAACGAATTTCATTAATTCTGTTATTTCTTCCGAACTGAACAATTTGACTACACAGCTTTGTTTCAATTTATATGAAACAGAAACGATTACGATTTATTTTAACCTTCCTTACTCTGCGAGTAAGTAATATACGATATTATTTTACTTGAACTGGAAAATTAACAAATATACATTGCTTCAACAATAGATATCACAGGATCGAAGAAACACACGCGGCTCGTTCAACGGTCAGTTAAATTGCAAGCCAGGTGATTAACTAACTAGAGGATAAAAGGGGAAACAAAAGAAAAGCACAAAGAAGAAAATCGCCTGGACATGGTGAAGACGAGAATGATTTCCATGATGAGGTCACCGGCACAGGAGATGATTTCTCCGTGTCGGGCAATTTAACCGTGCGAATCACCGTGAAACCGATTCGTGTCGCGTTAAACATTTACGACGCGCTGCGTCGTTTTCTTATCGCGCGACACGGAGACCACCGCGCAAATAAATTTCCGATCGTATCTTCGAGAAAGGAAGGGAAGCGAGAGAAGGATCAGCGATTAATCGACGCGTCGCTGATTGGATCGAGCAGCCGCGTTAATTCGGAAATAATTGACTCAAGCCACGCTTGATTGAGCTGAAAATCACCTCTCTTAGCTCTCTTTCAGACGATCAAACCGAGAAGGAATGGATTAAAGATTATTTGTCGTTTTGTCTGTGTCGAGTTAACGCCGTGAATGCGTATTCTGATTGTACGAAATTACAGGGAATAACTGCAAATCATATAAGTGGAAAGAAAAATGTTATTTTTGTTGTTTGCTCGAGGTGTGTGGCATATGAGGGAACAGAGAATGCGCGGGGAAATAGGATTTGGTGAAACCGAGAGAAAGCTCGGGAATTTCTTGAAAAATTTGCAGATTAGAAATATCGGGAGATTTTACGTTTAAGAGCTGGAAAGTGCGAGAGGCGAAGATTGTAGACGTGGACGACTAGAAAACTTGGAAATTGATAAACTAGAGAGTCTGGAGATGGAAAATTCGGAAATTTCAAAGTACGTGATCGTCGGGAAATTTGAGGGAAAGTTTGCGAATTATAAATTCTAGACGTGGAAAACTCGAAAGTAGAAAATTTGAAACGTTGAAGATTTCGCAGCCAGGAAATGCGAAAATTGAGGGACAATAAATTTTCAAGTAAATGAAAATTTGGGAATCTAAGAATTTGATGTTTAGAATATACAAGAATCGAATATACAGAAGTTCAAATTTCGAGAGTTTGATAATCTAAAACTTACAAAATTCGAGAATTTGCAGATTCGAAAGTTGGAAAACTCCAAAATTTACAGAATTCGAGAATTGGAAAGTTGGAAAATTTATTAACTCGAAGGTCTAGAGATACAAAAATAAAACCTGGATATACCAAGGAAAACTTTTACTTTCTCATTCTACTATGCCTAATGATATAAAACTTTTTCGCTCAAATGTGTCTACTGGAAGCAAGTTTTTTCCAAAACACTTTCCTCGTAAATCACATCGAAACGTTTCCGTGATTCGCTCTACATAATCATCCTGACCATTCGGGTAACGTAATCACCAGCATTAACACACTGTCACGTCCCGCGCTGCGCACGTACCGTAACGTAGACTAAAACTACCAATAGCGCGAGTGAGCGTTCCAATTTGAAATTTAAATAAATTTTAACAATTTGTATAGAAACCAAATTCGAGCCTCACAACCCCCACGGAATAACCCGTCACATGACGACCCCCCCACGGTAGACCTAAATATAAATAAGCGTAGCAACATAGAAGATAGAGATATAATTCCTTAGTACGGAGTAGTTAATTCCTCAGTTCTGTGTGATTAGTTCCTCAGTTCTTGGTAATTAATTCCTTGGTTCTTGGCGACCAGTTCCCCAATTCTTGGCAAGTAATTTCCTTGTTCATAGCGATTAATTGTCAATTCCTTTAGCTCTTAATTTCTCAGTTCCTTTGCCTTTTAATTCTTTAATTCCTTAGTTTTTTCAGCTCTTAGTTCCTTTAGCTCTTAGTTTTTGTTCTCAGTTTTTAAGTTCTTTGGTTCTTTAGTTCTTTAGCTTTTAGTTCTTTGTTTCATTAGTTCCCAGTTCTTGTTAGTCTTGTTAATCGACGTGTTTGTATTTGTCAATTTGTAAATTATTGAAAATCTATCAAATTAAAATCTTGTAATTAATAAGAGTGAAAACGTATTGCGAACGATTGTAACTTCGAGTATTCGAAATTTCAACGACAATTCTGTCAATATCCAATTAGAATACGAATAAACATTTTTTTTGTGAAGAATATTTGTCTAATAATATAATAGGATTAAGCGAACATTTATTTTCACCAACTTTGATTCTCTCCCGTGTCAGTACTCCTGCGCGTAGCAGGTTAGCCGAAACGTGGAGTTTAATTGCCAATCGCATTAAACAACTGATAACACTACAATTTAATCTGAATTAAAAAATTAACGGCAACACAACCAAAACGAGCCAAACAAAACGTGACAACACAAACGGGTGTAACATCATTCAGCATAATGCTGCTGCCATAACTTCCTCACTTGAATCTACAAACACGTAACGGGAGCCTAAAATTCTAATTCCTCTTTTAGCTTTCAAAACCACAAGAAAGTGTTTGGTAAAAATAACGTCAAAATTATTTCTCACTTGGTGCGCGAACGAGGTCGTTTTCCGTTGAATCGCGATTGGCGGTACGGTTTCAAACGTGGTAGCCCTTGAGCTTTAATTTACGACGAGCAGCCACGAGGATCGCAGAAGCGAGCAGAGAAAAAAGGATCAAGCAATGAGAAACAGAGAAACAAAGATCTTACTCTGGCAAATTACCGATTTCAACCAACCCGAATTAAAAGTTTGAGGTTTTCATGATATACACATGGCTATGAAAAGTATTTGTAAAACATTGCATTTATTGTTACACTTCTATGCCGATTAATTAGATCTCATTTTAATATATTTCGTATCGTTCAATGGTAGTTTGATACTATCTATACTTTGTTTGATTTGATACTATACTTGAAAATTTGATACTATCAGAGTGAAATATAGAACTTAAGGGGGTGTCCTGAATTAGAATGTTCTAAAACAGCGTCTTTTTGTGATTTTTTTTAGAAGGGAAAGAAAGAAATGAAGTTATTGAATTTTGAGGTATGGTTTTATATATATTTAACGAATACAAAACAATTTTTTTTAAAGTAAAAGAAAATTATAACAGATTTCTAAGCCTATTTCATAGGCTGCAGTTTTCAATCGGCGGGAAAGATCCATCTCGTAACTCTTGACCGAAACAAAAAACCAAAAAAGGATTAAATTATCATATATTTTTCTTCTCGATGAACTAAAAAAAAAAGGCAGAAAATAGTGTGAAATTAAAAATTTTGGCGAGTTTAAAGAAGAAATGTGTTTTATACAAAGAGAAAATAAACTTTAAGGTGCTACAACAATTATTTAAATAAACTTTTTGACGAACTTTTTTAGTTCTGTTTTAGAAATTCTAATTCAGGACACGCCCTTAATAAAAAAGAGTTTCGTTAAAAAATACTGTATTTGGTATTTACAAATATTTTTTTATTCTGACGGTTGAAATCTTCAAACTTCTATTCCTAATTCTAATTGTTCATCTGAATATTTAATTTAAATCCATTCTAATACACTTGTAGAATTCTCATTCAAAAATGAGATCTCGTTTTTCTTTTTTTTTTTTTCATTTCTTCGATGTTTATATCATGCAGTTGAATTAGACTTCTCGCAGTCTATCGGAAGCTAAGCGAGGATTTAGTTTGGTCTGTCGACGACCGGAAGCGAGTATCGGTAATTAGACCAAGTCAGACGGGGTATAAATAGCGCTCAACGATTTCTTTCATGCGTTTCATCGAACAGTTGTCCAAATCTACTGCTCGGCTCTGCTTAATTGTAAAACGGTCTGGTTTTTGTTTCTCGAGGATTTTAGTATTCGTCGATGGATTTGTAGGCTTGTCGCGATAAATTACTTTAGAATTCTAGGGTGTGATGGATTAATGTTTCGTATGACTTTATAGTCTAATTTCGTTCGTGGAAGAAGAAAGAATCGTATTTCGTACGTAGCGTTTGATTTACGAAACGTATCCACATAGAAGAAGATATTCATAAAAATCACAAACTCACAAAGAATGTGAAATTTTCGAAGAAAAAGCATTTAAAAAAGCGTTCGAGAATCTTGCAGACTTAATTGTTTATAAGTTAAACAATCGGCGTATTTCGACAGAAAATTGTAATAAACGAGAATTGTTCGACTACAATTATTAAGATGTTTCATAAAATTACGTGAATCAAAAGTGAATTATAGTTTCGAGAAAATTAATGCGCGCATTAATCGCTATATCTATGTTTTATATAATTAACAAACTCTGAATTATATTCTACATAAATTAATGCATCAAATTGTAAAATATCAAGTAATTATCAATATATATATATGTGTGTGTGTGTGTGTGTGTGTGTATGTACTTCAGTACTTAGAAAATAATGTTACTCGTTAGCAAACACAATACCTTGAAACACAATATAGTCAGAACGTCGAACTTCCAATGAAACATAAGTTTTCACAGTACACACGGAGAATTAATAAATCTTGCGAGCATTCATTAGCATTTATCGTTCAAAGAAAACACCATCGATCAAGGATCCAAGAACGGATTATTCAAAGACGAACCGTGGACAGACCTAACAATCGCCAACTTAAAGCTTCAAGGACCTTTTCGTCGTGCCTCTAACTCAGGCCAATTCTACGCGATTCTAACGAACCTTCGCAAACCAACCGACCACAGAGTTCCCTTTGCTGTGGTAGAAAATCGAACAACAACGAACGGTATAATAGCAATGAAAAGTGTATACTTCTGCGGTCTGCGTGCAACATAGTGGCTAACTACACTACCATTTAAAAGTATACAAAAGGCATTTGCATATATCTGATAAGATTTATTTCAATTGGAAAATTACAGATAAATCAAACTGCAATGATTTTATTATTTATGTGCGGTAGAATATCGTGACGCGATTAAATTGGTTTTTAAAAGACAATATATGGTAATAAAGCTGGTATACGCAACTATCAAACCTCCAGGGACTGCAGTTTTATTTCATTTTCTATTTAATTAATTCAACGTAATTAATTCAATTTCTGAGTTATTAATTAAATGAACATATCGAAGATCAAGCAGTGAAACGGTGCGTAAAAATTAGGTAAAATGTAACATTGTTGGTCATTTTTTCTTCAAGATGCAAACTACGTATTGGAGAATACGTTAAAAAAGTGCACTACAGAAATCGAAGGTATGGAAAAAAGTGTCATAATTCAGAAGAAAAATAAAAATTAAACGAAACGAAGAAAACAAATCGAAGAACAAGGAAGAACGAAAATGTTGAGAAATTCGTGAATGTTCCACAAAGAATTTACGTTAAGGTACTTCATTTTACCGGTGATTTCGAAATAATCAGAAAAATATGAAAATTATGTATCTAATCTTACAATCGAACAAGATTATCTAAAACAGAGCAAACAGTACAATTTTGGTAACACAGAATTAATTAACGTCCCAATAAATTTTAAAAATTCCCGTATATCCGATATGTAAAACGAACCATAATATTGTTCCCTGATAAAAAGATTGAAAATATGCTTTATCGTGTGTGTCTGCTGTAATTTTCTATTATTAATTCATCATTAATTTGCATAGTTTTTCGATGAAATTTAAATACTGTTGCGTACAAATGGATCAAAATGTCAAGATATTTGTAAAAGGTAGTTGACCACAGTCTGGTATCTTGGAGCAACATAAACGCGCACCACGGTAATGAAAGCTAGAGAGAAGCATTACAGAGGCGGTGTGCCGAGTCTGCGGCCAAGAGGAACGACGACGACGTCGCCGAGTGAAATATAAAAGCGGCGCTCGACGTCGGCTGCTGACCTCGCCAGTCACTTAAGGTCTGGGTCAAACTATTCTTGTCGCGTACCTTTCCTAGTCCGATCCATCGATCGATCAATCTTTGTCTGCGAATTTCTGTCTGCTGGCTAACGTGCTGACACACGAGTTAGTTTCTCGCGAACGCGTGCACGCGTCTCGATTAATATCGGATATTATACTTGCGAAATGTTTCACGCTAATTTTGTGGCTTTTTGGGATAATCGTGTTTTACATCTTGTTAGGTTTTTTCGCATTTTGGATCGGAGAAAAGAGGAGAAGACACGTTCGTGAACGTAAACGCGTGTCTATTTATGGCATTATGGTTAGTTAGAAATTATTATGATTATCCTGGAAGTAAAGTGAGCTTGAAATTATTCAAATAGTTTTCAAGTGATGTAGACAAGTTTAATGTGCAATGCAGATAAAATTAAGCACGAACGTAAGAAAATTTGAAGATTTGGTAGGAAAATGCGAGAATTTGTGGAGATTGGAAATTCAAAATATGGAACTCCTCGGAGTTGGGAAACTGCAAAGTAGGGAAGATCCAAAGTTAAAATATTTCTGGATCGAACAATTCGAATCTTAGAATTAAAGAATTGAGAAATTTGAAAGAAGAATGGAGACTTTGGCAATTCTGAAATGAAAATTCGTCAGCTTGAAAATTTCAAAGCTAGGAAATTCGATACAGAGCTAAATATCTTCGAACTTTCCCTAATTTAACTCTCGCTACGATAGTGACATAAAACAATAACGTAAAAATGAAAATCACTCATAACATATCACAGAAATTAAGTAACAAATCCAATAATTTAATAGTTAAGAATTTTCTCTCAACTTCCCTTGTAATTTAAACGTATTCTTCTTCAAATGAAACTGATGACTTTTCATTGTTGTTAAAGTTCCTATTATTCGCGATCGATTCTGGCAAGGTATGAAAATTAGTAGAAAATATGAGACGAATATAGTTTCCTTATCGATTGAAAGATTGACCACATTCGGCGTATACCATTCGTATTCTCCTAACTGGAATTTACATAAAGGAATGTAGTGGAAGAATTTATGAGGATGTATCTGATGCCTGTAGTATTTTCAGTCAATCACTTATCCGCTTGTAACGCGATGCTTCTGCAATTTGCGCCAACTTGTATCGAGTCGTTGGACTTTCAAAGTTTATTCTTCAAAGTTCCGCATAACAGACACTGTTTCTTCCTTTATAAACTCGTCTGGAAGCGATCGCAATCGTTTATAGAATGTATTATTAGTTGTACATATCTGATCTTCATTAATATTCAACTAACAACTTCGATTTATGACTGTGACTTAATCAGCTTCCATCGATTATTGCCTGTGTATCGAGAATTATCGACACTTTGCATATGAGGATTTTATTGCGTGTACTTTCAATCATTCCACAAGATAATAGAAATTCTGTATGTTACACGATGCATGAACGTTTTTTTTTTTCTTTTAAATAGTCTGACTACTGTATTCGAGAACTTGCGTTATTTGATTTAAAAAATTCGTATGTTCTCGTATTTTAATTTTTAACACACGAATATATCTGTACATATAAATTTTCTAGAACAATTTATGATGCAAATTTAGATTTTTACGACCACAACTAAAAAAAAGAAAAAAAGAAAGGAAGGCTCAAGATAAATATTTGTTTTATTTACTAAATATTATGATAATCGTTACAATTTAAATATTTTACCTACTTTTGCACATTCTACGCATTCTGTGCATTATCGCATCTTTCAATTCCCCATAAATGTATAAAAATCCGCATTCCACTGATTTCATCGATAAAATACAAATTTCTTCCTCGGTCCGAATAAAATTCGATTCAGGAAGATGTTAATGGTTCGTGTAACAGTAGCAGCATCAAATACTGAGATTGAAAACGACTCGCTCGTTTATAATAGCTGTTTGCACGCCCATTTCTAAACGAAGCATAAGAAAATCGCTTAGGCAAATTCGCGAGTGAAGCGAGCCTCATAAATATCGGCGTCGCGCGAACACGCGCACACGTCACAACTTAAATCTTACACGCGCGGTCCACGGGCTTTCTTTTCGCGATCCGCTCGAGTATCATTCAATGTTCCCCAAACGACAGGCGTTCATTAAATTTCAATTCGCATGCCGTCGCCACGAATAAAATTCGAACGTGCCACGTCTGTTTTTCGCGATCCGCTGTCTGGAGTAAACACGGCCAGAATAATACTTCTAACCAGTGGAAAATTCAGGGAAATAATTTTCTTTCGAATTTACGACAAAGATGTTTTGGACAAACACATGATGTTGATCCTTGGAAATTCAGCGAAGAAATTTTGAGAAAATTACGTTTCCTTTTCTATGAAGATATCTTGATTAAAAATGCAAACTTATTGTTAGATCGTTACTAACGAAGAAATCGTTATTAGATCATTGTATTAGTAACAATGGAAGGATTACTATTATTAAACTATTATTATTTTATTTTTATTTTCATTATAATTAATAATTATTATTTTTATTTTATCGTCATACGTTATTTCCTATTAAATCCTATCGTAATTAGTATCTTCACTATAATCTTCAATTTGAATACCTTCGAGTTATTGGCAATGGTATTATTTATAATTAAAAGTGCGTAAGAATTTCTACAGCTAGCTACAAGCTACTTATCTCGATGCATACGAAATTTTCCATGGACATTGCGCCTCTTGATCATTCTCAATTGAAAGAAGCGCCCAACAGTCTGACCTTGAAGGAATTCTGACCTGGCACCGTTCGACATTTTCTCGAATAGTATGCAAAAAGGCGATCCTATCCAGTTACAAGACGAAACATCCCGTGATTGCAAAAGACAGTAACATAAAGCATACATCGTTGTGTCTACATTAGGATAAAAGAATATTTAACTAATCGTTAAAGAAAAATTAATTTATCAGTATCAAAAAATAAATAAATAAACAAGTAAATATAGAAAACATAGAATATGTAATTTCAATCTTGTGAAATTTCAGAGGCATAAAATTCATATTAAGAATTTCTAAGTTACTTTATTTCTCTCTCTCTTTCTCTCTATCTCTCTATCTCTTTTATTACAGTCTTGACTTAGTTTTAATAATTTTTAATTTCATAACATGTTTTCAAAGAAAATGTTAAAGATGGTAATAAATTTCCTCGAGTCTTTTGAAAGGAATAGCATAAGCATAGTTACAAGAAGAGATTATTTGAACATATAAATATTAATAGAAATTTTTTCCTTTCCTTTATGTGTCTACATAGTTGTGCGTCTGGAGTTACGTCTAGATGATTTAATCCAGTCAGTGTGCTATTTTTATACATCGCTGAATATTTACACAGGATGGACTGAGAAAAATGACTATTTTAAATATGTTCGAAATTACGGAAATAAGGACAATAAATTGTATTTGCTACCAAAAACGATTATTCATATAACTAACTTGAATTCGAAGATTTTTTAATACTGAAAAGATGGCGTTAACGACACGTATTACGAAATTATTTATAATCGTTTTAAATGTCAATTACGTGTATCTTTTTCTCAAGTGAAAAAAAAGATACATAAAAAGACAGTAACGCGCATCCTACGACAGTAGCGAGGAACTTTAAAAATAACCAAGACACCGGTCTGGACCTTAATACACAAGCTCTCTTAGATATCGTACTGTTCCCTTATCGTGCGTTAACCCTGGCGCCAGATTAAACTGTCATCAAGATCTGTGAATTATACTTCGATTTCAATTTTAATTCTAAGGACATTTTTTTGCTAATTAATCAACGACTATTTATTATTAATATGCAGTTGTCCATTTATGATAAACCTCTTACGGTTTACCATAACTTTGAAATTATATGCGGATACATTTCTCTTATCATCGTAATTTAAAACAATAGTTAGATAGATAAGAAAATCATTTTCATTCGAATATGATTCATATTGTGATACGTATCTTGTAACTTCTATGTACACACCTTGATTGAAATTTTACTATAGCCTACGTATACGACGTATAGCTATTACGAGATATAATCAGAATAGTTAGGTCTCATTACGCTAACAGTGAAATATTAAGAAATTCTTCGTAACACACACAACATATCCGTAACAGTTTTCTATGGCAAACGTTGAAATACCTTCGCGAATCACCGTAAGTAGATTGAACCGGCAGAAATGTACAAGCGGAAAGAGGGTGATACTACGCAAAAAAAGAAGTCGAAAATATAGAATAAAAATTTTTCTTTTAATTTTTTTTTTAATTTTTCCATCGAGACAACGATCTACAGCGAGATCCGTTATAACGAGACGTGATAAAGTGCACGCGTACCGAGCGAAAATTCAAAGTCGATTTTCTCGAAAACAAAGCCTCAAACGAAAAATTTTTATTCTATATTTTCGACTTCTTTTTTCGCGTAGAATCACCCCCTTTCCGCTTGTACCACCAGTTACCAACCACCCTGTATATTTATATTACATTACGTGTATATTCATATACTAAAAATACTTAATTAAACTAATTAAAATTTCAGTCAACTAACAAATAGACTTTAGATTTCTTTAAACGAAATTCTATTATATTTTATTATATTATAATTGAAATATATTTAACAAAAGAAATGGGATTGTAATAAGTGGAACTCAGGTAAAATTCCACCATGCAAAACCTGTAACATATCCAAATGGTGTCAGACTTTTGCACAGTGCTGTAGGATCGTTTGCAATGGAGGAAGAGGAAGGAACAGAAGGAACACCGATCACGAATCGTCTTGCTAGACGATATTAACGAATTCAGAACGGACACGTTCGGATCTTAGATCGGCGACAGAGTGTCACGTTACTTCGCAATGCTTCGGAATGCAAAATCGCGACGTTCGGACGAGTAGGTCTCGTTGCTTACGAAGGCCTCTCTCGTCGCGTAGTGTCGAAACACCATGATCCAACCTGAGGAACCGGAGAACCGGCACACAGTGCATCGAATTCGCACGCCGCTGCGTTTTCCAAGATTTTACGTGAAGTCATTTTTGCACTTTGCAACTTTTATATCTCGTACACACGTAGAAGAAAACACTAAGCGAAGTTTCACGAAAAGCGAAACTGGAAATTTGACCGTCGAAAATTTCATTCCACATTCGTGCATCCGATTAACAAATAATTATTATTAATTTATAATTAAGTTTCCCGATAAACGATTTTCCTCTTTTTTAAATCTTCCTTCGATTCTATCAAATTCTCTCTTATCGGATCAACGAAAATATCGCGGCAGTTGAACTACAATTTCGGTAAATAAAATATTCGCAACATAGTAAACTGCTGTTTCTGAATAAAAATCGATATACATGTTCGTTGAAAAGATTGCATTTGTTTGTTCTAAATAAACATTAATCGCTGGTAAAATGAACGGTATAAGGAATAATTTCGTGACTTAGCGTATGTAGGATATTGCGAACTGAAAATAAATGTCTGGGAAAGAAGACTGGAATTGCAGTAACAGCAATGAATGAGAAGCAAAACAATCAAGAATTACCAGGAAGTGGAGATGGGCTTAAAGGACGGCGAAAACCAAAGCTGGTTTCAAAATAACTACGCTTATCCCGAATTTATTTGCCGCTGCTTGGCATATTTTTCCGTTTATCTTAAGAACATCCGCGCATAAATTCACGCGACCAACAGGTCGGAAGATAATCATTGCAGATAATGTTTTATCGATCGGTCTTATAAGGGAACGTGAAAGACTTGTTATCCTTCGTTTTAGAAAAAATTTTCGAAGCACGGGACACGGTGTTACATTCGACGTGAAACAAATTACAGGAAAATTGAGTCGCCTATATGTAATTTATCGGCATTCATAAATATCACCGCTGGGCAAATTGTATTTTTTTAATCGAAGTTCCTGTTATAAATCACAACGCTCTTCCAATCGAATTTGTATCATTTACGGTACTCGTTGGTTCCACGTTGAAAATCTAATTAATAATCCGTTATACTCATAAGATAAAAGCTTCCATTAATTTGAGAATAATTTATTTAGCGAAACTGTGTATCGGGAAAATTAGAGAACTTGTTAACTTGTAATCTGTATTCTTATAGAACAGTCCGGAATTTCGTGACTCTTTTAAATTACTGAAACAATTTTAATAAAATTTTAACCGAATATTCTACTTGCAGCGTTTCTTTATAAATACTTTAGGGATATAGCTATACGAAGAGTAAAAAAGGTTGAGAAACCAAGAAATGGTAATTTTTATTCTCCCAATGTAAGTATCATTATTCGTGTTTTTGATAAATTCAGTAAATCTTAGTAGGAAACGTAAGAAAATTTTGTCAAACTTGCGTTTCTACGTCCTAAAAACGGTAAAATTTGGACGTAAATGACGCAATAATTGTTCAACAATCGTAGCTTAAATTTTGTTACAATAATAGGACTTGAGTTTCAATGTAAAAATTTATTCACTTCTGACGAATATGAAGGAAATAATTTTATTTTTCTTGAATATCTTTTAAATACTAAAAAGAAGACAGTTTCCAGAGTATCGAAACGTTCGTAAAAGGCGATCGAAACTATTTTCAGAGAAACAGGAGGATTACTCATTGACAACTTGTTTATCGAGTGCAAGGAAAAAAGATAAAGAAACTGGAATGTGACAAAATGACACGTGATTTCTCTTTTGAAAACGCGGCGGCCAACTTCCGCTTGTTATTATCGATTTTTAATTAAGTTCGGTGCTCGATTATAAGAAGCCGCAAAGCTCGTTTAACCTTTATTTACGGCCTTCGATGTTCATGCATGAGAATGCAACTAATTTACAAGCAGTGTCGCCGAAACGAAAAGAAAATTTACGAGACGGAGAAAGAGAAATAATGATTTTTACGGAATGAACCTGTTCGTAAAACGACAGTATCAGCTATGATTTTCGTCTTTTTAAATAATTAATTTCCAATTCTTGAAACAACTCTTTCTAAATGCGTATACAAATTTATCTGAAGATAGGTCATTATGAAGTAAAAAACGAATGGAAATTCTACTATCTTGCGAATATCCTCTACTTTTATTCGATTTCTTTCGTGTGTTTGATCGAAGAAATATTAACCGATAAGTGTTGAAGTCAAATAAAAGAATATAAACTTGTAGACCAGAAATATTTCTGGTAACATGATATTAATTGAAAAGATCTGCGATTATAAAAGATATTTAAAAACGTTTGAAGTATGGCAAAATAGATATTAGTCTTATGTTATTGATGTAACATTCGGAAAAAATATACAAAATTGCTTGAACTTATAAATAAAATAAGAGAAGAAACGAAAGGATCTTGCGCGTTATTCGTGTATTCATATATTCGTTAATCGTTTCATTAATTAAATAATTTTTATATCAGCAACGTGACATCAGTCGAAAAATATCGCAATTAATATGAAATGTAAAACGTTACACGACACAGGAAAAAAAAAACAAAAAATGAATCTTATTTTTATGTAATCTTTTTTCATTTAGGAATATAAATAAATTCAAATTAATGCAATTAATATTTTAGTGAGGAGGTAGATAGGATTTTTTTAAATGACGACTGGAAAATTAGAGATTTACGTGATATATGTGATTTCTATGCAATTCTGTACTCGTGAAGAGAGATGTTATATCGTTCTGCTTCGCGTAACCTTTTCATAAAGTTCGTGTAACCTATGATACACGAACTGATCTGATAAAACGTTTGTTTCGCTACTACCGAAAAGTTAGAATTGGCGCCGAATAATCTGATGTTTACGAAGTTATTTTACAACTAATTTATTTGGATTCTCATAAATAATTCGACGATATGGTAACTCCGAGTGCTGTTAAAATCATTCGGCTCTTAAATATCTTATTTGAAGAGTGTACGTAAAACAAAAAGACTACAATTTTGCAATTGCAAGAAAATTATTTTTCTCTTTTAATAAATACAAGTTTAATTTAGAACAAAATTGATTAAAAAGTTTCGACTACAGATTAATGCGCTTTTTACATTAGATAATTGATGAAAAGTCAAGGTATTTCATTATCCGAAAGAATTACTTGAGACGGATTTACTTGTTAAATAAGATTGCACAAAAATCATAAAATGCAGAGTAGAAAATTGAAAGTAATATTTTAATACGAATCACTATACTTTTTATCAAACTTTGTATATTGGGAGAGTAGCGGTATGTGTATCTGAATGAATAAAAATGGAAAAATTCTAATAAAAAAAATATCTGAAAGTAAGAAAAATAAAATTATAGATATTACGTTAAACAGAACTATGTTTGAATACGGAAAAATATTTTTTTATCGAATATTATTCGAACCTCCAACTACGACATACGCAGAAAATGACGAATATTTAAGGAAATAATTAAAATTCCGAATAGAAGCATTCGCAATATAATAAAATATAATCCAATAGAAAGCAAAAATAAAATTAAGACGAAAGAAAAAGAAAGGATTATTTATTTGAACTTTAATTCAACTACTGGCGAAATTTGTCCAAACCAAAGAAACAGAGTTTCTCGAGTCACGATGTGCATGTAAAATTTTACTGAATGAGCGATAAATAGCTATCTGGCTCTCGTGTTTCGTATATCATCATTGACCTTTCCTTTAACGTGGCAGACAACTTGCGGCGTTGGCGAAATTTAGAAAAAAGCACACACAAGAAAATGAGAGTTTACAAAGACATCGTACGCACGACGAATACCAGCACGAAAATAACACGAACGAAAACAGACTTAACCCAACCATCTCGTTGAATGTCTCCCTTATTTTTTCGGGATACCACGAAGCGTCTAAATAAAAAGGAGAAAATAAGATCGATCGATTCGCGGGCAACCTTGGTCTCTAACATCTTGCAGGCATGATTCAGCGATAAAAATTCTATTACCCAATCCATGGGATTTAAATACTAACGAACGAGAGAACGTGAATACCTGGCGATAGATACTGAATTTGGTAGATAAGGCAATGAATAAATTAAATATTAGATATTAGATAATAGATAATTGATTCTTATTTCAGTGATTCATAGCAGTTTCGGTTAAATTTCTTAATTTTAGTTTATATTCGGTATTTTATATTATAGACACGACCAGTGACATTTAAGAAGTGTAATAACAATTAAAATTAAATGCATAAAATATAATTTGAAATTAAATTGCCTACATATCTCTAAAAAAAAATCTAAATTTAATCAAAATTATCGTAGTCGCCTGTAACTTAACAATATCAGCTGAGGGTTAAAAATTAAACATTGAATATTAAATGAATAAGTTCGTTGGAAGAAATCTGAAATGAAATAGATCGAATTTAAAGAAATGACTTAGATGTACGTTATGCAAAATATTGAATGAAACACTTTAAGAATGTTCTTCATTGTGCCTTAAATACTATATGAGAATTTCTGCGGATTTCTGCGGATTTCTACGTTGAATCGAGCTGCGTAAACATTGACTAAGCCAATTTCATCGTAATATTCACGTTGTGTGCTGAGAAACACGTGGAAAAAAATTCGCAACGGAAAGAGAAATTTTTGTATATTAAAATCGCTGCTTTAAAACGCAAATGCAAGTTACATACAAGTTTTATAATTTTTTATCGATCATTTATTTATCTATGTTATCTTTCATTTCTGTCTATGTGCAATGAAACTGAATCTTTTCATAGAGAAAATTGCCTCGTTACTGGAAAATATAAAATTTTAACATTCCGAAAACAGAATAACTAAAACTTATTGTTCGCGCGTTTCATCACAGAAACACGATTATTTTCAGAGAGATAACTTAATCGGCATATTTATTAATTCCCGAATTTACCAAAATAACCGTGATATTTTATGTTTCTTGAAAAAGAATTTTCTAAAAAGCTGTCATCCTTCTGGAATAACCGCTTTCGCTATCGAAAATTTAATCGTACAAATATCAAGCAATAAATTGTAATACATATGTAGTGTGAAAATGCCTTAGAATAGTCTACGTCGAGAAAAAAGAGACTAACATATATAACAGCGTACTTAAAGAAATTCAAATATTCGCGCTCTTAAATTTGCGCGCCAAAAGCGATACGATGCTTTGACTGTCAATGTCAATGGAACGAAGAAAATTTATGATCGCCTGAGCCTAGCGCGGTGTACTAAAAAGAAAGAAAAATATAAATATTACATAAGGTCGCGTCGTGATAACGAAGCCCCGAATCTAACCATTTCTTTGTGCGTATACTTTAACAACCATTCTTAAAAATCATTGACACGATTGCATACATAATTCGCGTCGATCAAGTTGCTCAATGTGTGAAACAATCCTCCACTTACCTCCTACTACGCGAAGAAATTATCATATCATGTAAAACGCTTTTACTTTTTCAATCTCCGTTTATCGACACTTTACATTTGTTTCCTTCAGCTGATACCACGACTGTTTAAAAACTCCGCCAATGGAATCTCACTCATTACCGAAGATATTGTCAACAAACAAATAATATACGATCCTTTCCACGAATTTCAACTGAATACGTTACACTTCACAATGATAAAAACGGCCATTAAACCTCGAAAACGCAATTTTGCAACGATACTACGTAACTCGAATAATTGAAGTTGATCGATAGCAATATCGCGACTTTTCACGCTACCGGCGACCAATTGGAGCATCTCCCTCCAAAATCTCATGAAGGAACCGCGAACTCTATCGTCAATGGCAGTTTTCACACCATTCGACTTTTCGAATAAAAATCACATCAGAACTTTTAAGTTTCTAGCTTAAGTTTTAATTTCAATTTTGTAATTTTGTAAATGCAACTAAAGAAATAGATTCTAAATAGAAATTTGTATCTCTTAGTTGATATTATAACCTACAATGTATTTACTGTGAATATTGCAATATTACTGTACTTTAGATATTTTATATATTTTTGCTTATTATATGTATTCTGTACATTCTTACATCTTTAATTTAATTCAAGAAACTCAAAATTACAGATTTCCCATAAACGCATAAACATCATAGTCCAAGGTTAACTTCTCTATCGTGTCAATCTATCACGAAAGAATCTCTGTAAACTACTATAAGGCATATACATAACGTATTACAGAAAGAGCCGGTATTATCGAGCGATCGACTGATCCACGTGTTTCTCGACGAGCACCTGCTATAGAAATGAACCTACCTTTGAATCCGCGATCGGTGTTCCAAGGATCGATATCGATTGCCCAGAACCACAGAATCTTCTCTGACACTTATCGACGTCGCACCGTGATAATTCAACGGGGAATTCGAAGGTAGTACAGGAAGAACCATGGACGAAAACGCGTGTGAAGAACGAAGCGGCAGATCGTGTGTCAAGGATGACGATGGATGAAGAAGTGGAGTGAAAACACGCGACACGAGCCGCTAGCACGCACTAACTGAACTGAAAGCGAACAGACCTCTGGTATCGGGCAGCTATCCCCACCACGTCTCGGTTCGGTTCCAATACAATTGTGCCCGTTTGTACGAGATTCAACATTTACATCGAATGTTGTTTTAGCCCATATCGATCATTTTTCTTCGTGGCAATAATTTTAAACAAATTTCACGACATGGGACTTTTTGATCGATAGATGCTTTTTCAGTGAATCATAGATGAAATGGGAATGAAATTAGAAAATTTCAACAAGTATAAAGGAATTTCTGGAAAAAATTAAGATTACGCTATAGAATCATAGTATATGACAAAAGATTAGTTACATGGAGATAATAATCATCATATAGGACTGGCACAACTAAGATCGGTATTATACATATGTATAGTGGCTACGAAAAGTACATACACACCCTTGGCACATACCCTTATTTTCCAATGAGACATTTCATTTTCATATTTCTTATAGTCATATGAAAATATTATTAAATAATATAAAATTGAATATATTCGGGTCCAGTTAATTAGTAAATGTTATATAATCTTTATATGGTGTGCCAATTATATTTTTTAAGTTTCATCTTTATGCTCCGATTAGATTATCATTTTGTATATATCACAACAATAATGTATTTTTAATAAACAGAAAAGCATAAGACTGAAACAAACTTAAATGTAGGTAACAAAGAAAAGAAAAGGAAATTAGATGTGAAATATGATAATTTGATAAAGAAATCTCTAATTAGAATATTTATTAGGATAAGCTTATTTTTATTGGAAATGCTTAATTTTACTTCTAAAAATTCATGCTGTATTTGATGTAATACACACAACAGAATCGCTAAGTATAGATATAAGGATACAGAGATATAGAGATATACATAGAAATATAAAAATATGTTAATTGAAAACGGTTTTCAAGCTGTGGAACCGTTAAGCGATTTATTGTCGAGAAAGAACACCTGTAACTGTTTAGCTTCTTTATATGTCAAATGTTACCACTATGCAGCAGAATAAAATCCTTGTTCTGTACATGGTAAATATATAGCAATCACCTGCAACAGGTGTATTACGATTTCCTTGCAGTCCTTGTTATAGTATTAAGTCGGAAATACGTACGTATAAGAAGTGAAACTTGCATAATGATTATGTACGATATATTTATTAATTACTTTAATAAAAGATATATATTCAGACAATATTTATATTTTGATACGAAGAAATAGAAGCTGCTATTATATTATATAATGCGCGAAGTAAGAGAGAAAAAGGTATGAAAATCGACTGTAATGTTATAAGTAAAATGAGCCAAAAATTGGTAAGCCTATTAAAATAAATATAAAATAATAAAATATAAAAATGTCTAATAGTATGGATGAATATGCATAAATTATTCTTCTTACACATAGTAGTCTTGTTAATATGCTTATAACCAGGACACTTCATCAGAAACATTGTGAAGCAACAGAAAAGCGTGAAGGTCCGATCGAGTGGTGTTGAGATCGTTATCGAGTCGAAATGGATTAATATATCATGGATAATCGATCATCAGAGAAAAATATCATTTCTAATGTTAAACTTGTCTCTTTTCATTCTTTCAATTTTCCTGCATTTTAATGTTACTTAATTTATTTCATAGAAGATGATATCATATGTCAAATATTATATTACAGTTCTTGACATCTTTTTGTTGAAAATAAAATTTCATAGGTAATTTTATGATTACGAGTAAAATTTGTCTTCACAACAATAGGATCATTATTTTTTAAACATATTTATTATTTTAAATCACCCTATAATTACATTATTAAATATTATATAATATAAGAGAAATATATAACGTATTTCGTACAATTTACGAACGTCGTAAGAAAACATCAAATTTATTAACAATATCTTTATCAGTAAATGTAAGAAGTAACTTTCAAGATTTCGATTATCTTTGGCAATATTGCAAAATTTAAATAAATTACATATTTAATAAAGATATTTAATGCATAATTTTATTCGTATAAAATTTATCTAAAATCCAAAAATTCGTAAAATATTACAGTATATTAGAATAAAAATATCACAGGCTTAAATAGAATATTTAAATATTTAAAAATCTGTATTTAAAAGTTTGAATTTGAGTCTGTAAATTATTTTTATCGTAATCAAACAAAAATTCTGTATATTCTATACACTTTTTACAACCTATATACATGTATAATATATTCATATTTTGCCATATGCATCACAAATTTTATAATATAACTTAAAAATTAACGAATCGAGTTAACAACGATAGTATTTTTGCATATATTTCTAAGATCTTTTATAATCAAGTGCCAAAAAATCTTCAGTAAAATAATAGAAAATGTAACAATTTACTATTATCAGTAATATGGTATTACTTGTGTCATTAATAATATATTAATATCCTATAATAAAATTTAATTCTGGCTTATTTTTTATTTGGTTCGTATGTATGTATATAAGTACATACATTGACTACATATGCAATCGTCTGTCGGACATGCATATATACATACTTTGTCAGGCTTCGTGCCTATCTGTACCGACACGCTTCTCTACTATACCGACTGTTAACTTTATCGTCCACTCTATAACCCGCCCTCTCAATGTGTTTGCCCGCAACATTAACTGGACACATTTAGTTTCTATACCTCGTCAGATAAGGAGCCCAGAGTAAAAATTGTAAAAGTTCTTTTTAAGAGAAAACTCTATTTTTCCGATAATAAACCTAATTCAAACATAATTAACGCTAATCAAAACCAGTCAAACTTGTTGTTAGTTAAGTCTACCAATAGTACGCACCAGTATAAAATAATTATATATGCTATATATATGTAAGGACATTCAATTCGCGTGGGAGCTCATTCTTTTGATCTGCGGTACCGTATAGATCGAAACAGAACTTTCATTTACTTATTAATAACTAGATTATAATAGTTACTCTATTCATTTATAACAATCTACTCTTAATCTAATTACTCCATTAATTTTTTACAATTATACTATTAATTTATAATAGTTACACCGTTTCACTATAATAGTACAGTTATTTTCATCATAAACTGACACTTGATAAAAATTAGCACAGTTCTAAGTCAAAAACTAGTACCACAGAAGCGTAAATTTAGCTTTAGCTTATAAAAATGAGTGAAAGTATAAAAATCATTACTGTAATAAATTGTTGAAGGCGTCAATTTACAATAAAAATTAAAAAATTATTAAATTCGATTGTGTTATAACGGTAGAACCAACGTTCAAGATATCAAAAACCGTTATCAGTCGATTGACATTTCGGTGCAATGTCAAATACATCTCAGTGGTTTATAAGAAACACGCTTCTCGCGCGCGAGCTCATTTGCCTTACACCACCCGAACCGTAAAGAACGAAGAACTGTTACGAATAAAATTATCAATTTATAACGTTTAAACTGTTAAAAAATAACATTTAACTGATTAATATATAACATTTAAACTATTAATAAACATTTAACCCATTAATATATAACATTAAAACTATTAATTAACAACATTTAAGGCATTAATTTATAACATTTAAACTATTAACTAACAACATTTAAGCATTAATTAGAAACATTAAAGCCATTAATTAACAACATTTAACCCATTAATATATAACATTAAAATTATTAATTAATAACATTTAAACCATTAATTTATAGCATTTAAACTATTAAATAACAACATTTAACTCATTAATTTAAAGCATTTAAACTATTAAATAACAACATGTAGACTATAAACTAACAACATTTAAACTATTAATTTATAATATCTAAACTATTATTTTATACCATTTATGTCATTAATCAGCAACATGTAAACTATTAATTAACAACATTTAAACTATTATTTTATAACATTTAAACTATTTGTTTATAACATTTGAATCATTAATTAACAACATTTGGGCCATTAATTAACAATATTTAAGCCATTAATTAACACCATTTTAACTATTAATTAACAACATTTAAGCTATAAATTAATAACATTAAAGCTATAAATTTATAACATTTAAACCATTAATTTATAACATTTTCGTATTCTAATAACGAACATTCACAGTATACATTCTAATAACAAACAGTATAATTAGTGCAAACGATTGCATTGCATTTACGGTATTCGCAAGCATTTGTTCGCTATCGGAAAATATCTCAAAATTTTCAATTAATATTTTTTATACTTGTTCCAATTCCAATAATGTTTAAATTTAAAGAAAATAGCTGTATTTTTTAAATAAACGTTGGATAGGAAAAAGAAGAAAATTGTCGAAACGATGTTTCGTTCCTTTCCCACCTGGACAACACACCACCCACTCAGCCCTTAAACAACTTCATTTTCAGTTAATATTTGTGACCGCGCGCAATGCGGTTTGTAGAGTCAGTGTTTGCTACGCAATAGTTTCTTTTCAATATTTTAAAATCAGGATAGTTTTAATTAAATTCGATCGAATAATCGCACGCGAAAGTAATAAAATTTTAGCAAAGAAATTCGTACGCTATATTGGAGTACTTGTTCGCGGATTATAATTTTAGCAGTCGCGGAAAAGTGGTCATATTTTATATATTTTTGAGCATTCGTTTTCGGTATTAGAGTCAGTGCATCTCTCAAGAGGATAAGAAAAAGCCTCTCTAGGAGCTGAAAGATGTAAGTAGTTTGATATATCGTATTTCAATTTGTTCACTTCTTTGTATTTTGTTTGAATTATTGTTATTTAGAAAATAAATGTGATCGAAGTGTTAAAGTGTTAATATTCAATTACAATAAAATTGTCTCTAATATGCATCGAAAATCACTGAATTCCCAATTCCTTCATTTCAAACTTTTATATCAGTTTCATTTTGCTACATACTTATTGCGGTTTATTGGAATTTCAGTCTTTATCGTTACTAAAGTTACAAATTAAATAATCTTCCATTTTTCATTATCTACAAATTTCAAATAATCAGTTTGTTAATAAACTACATATATTAATATCTCCGAGTATTACTTTTTTAAAAATTATATCAAGCTAAAAATTGCTTCAATATAGTCCAGTCTACGTCATCCAAAACTGTTTGGTGATCTAGATAGGGCGAATACCCATCGCAGGGGCACCGTAGGACACCGTGAGATCCGTGCGTTTTAGCCTTAATTAATCGTAAGAAAAATATCTATATTAAGTGCATTGTGAACCCATTGTACAACAATAATTACCATCTTGGAACGAGAACTGAAAATCTTGTGTCCCTTGATATCCCCGCCTACCACACTTGAAAAATTATACCCGCGATTTATCGGTTCGCAATCGCTCAGTTCTTCCAAACTGTCGCATGACGTACTCGCTCCGCGTATTCTGGATATATGCGGGTCAACGTGCACTGGACAACTCATGGATTCGTAAGTCGCCCCAAGAACACCTCTGTCTTGGTGTCTGCTCGATGACTGCTCGATGACTGCTCGACGTTTGCGTCGGATCGCGGGAGTTGTCGTCACACTGGTGATGCATGCGTATCTGCAGTCCTGTCCGATTGGTACTTCGGTACTCGGACAGGGACCTGCAATTTCACGTCCTCCGTAATCCTGTTTGAGTGACTACGCGGGGGTGAACCTCACTGTTTAGTTGGAGCTTTGCCTTCATAATTCTGTTCAGCGGTCCCTCCCCGTGCGCCGCTTGTTCAGTTGGAGTGTGTTAAGTTCCCGGCCTATGTGCTGGAACACCAACAGATCACTAGCATCATCGGTCGGCGCCATCAACCGCGACTCGTGTAAGTTTCGAACGGCGAGACAGGAATCGAGTTACGATCAATTCTTGGGCTTTCCGCTGAACCTCGGGGTTATCTCGTGTACGGGGGTACGTCATGTAGGTTTGTTAGTCCTTTCGAGTGATCGCGATTTCATTCGTTCCGAGCGCGCCACGATTTTTCTTTCACCGTCTGATTGTTGGGGCTCCTTTTCCATAGTAACCTCATTTTTTTTCTTTCGTTCCAAGTTAGACAAATGTGTCTTTGATACGGAATGTTGCGAATAGGGTTGCGAATTATTGTACGATTACTTGTACTGATCGATGTAATCGTTGTATGGGAGATGATTGTTGCGTTGCGTGGAAGATAGATATTGCGATGTGTAAGCTTTGTTTTACGTTTGTAAAGATTCGTGTAACTGCTGCATAGGAGATAGGTGTTTCGCGGTTAGGCTACGAAACAACTATCTCTTTACACAGGCCCATGAAGTAGAGTCAGAACTCGACATTCTTGTCAGTAGGTTGAATGTCGAGACCGATGCGTAATGTTAAATAACTCATGGGCGGGTCTCGTGCGTAGTCACCTCCTCGTGGTGAGACCTGGTAATTGGCATCCTTTTCCAAAAATTAATCAGTTGATTAATCTTTGGAAAACGATGCCAAGCTAAGAACTACGCAACAGTCCAGTTTGGATCACCAAAAGCCTCTAAGAGAATTTTGGATGATCTAGACTGGACTGCACCGTGGGACATCGTTGGACACCGTGGGACATCGTCGGTCCAGTGTGGGTCACCAAATGCCGCGAAAAGAATTTTGGATGATCTACACTGGACTGCAACGTGGGACATCGTCGGTCCAGTGTGGGTCACCAAATGCCGCGAAAAGAATTTTGGATGATCTACACTGGACTGCAACGTGGGACATCGTCGGTCCAGTGTGGGTCACCAAATGCCGCGAAAAGAATTTTGGATGATCTACACTGGACTGCAACGTGGGACATCGTCGGTCCAGTGTGGGTCACCAAATGCCGCGAAAAGAATTTTGGATGATCTAGACTGGACTGCACCGTGGGACACCGTGGGATACCGTCGGTCTAGTTTGGGTCTCCAAAAGCCACCAACAGAATTTTGGATGATCTAGACTGGACTGCAACGTGGGACATCGTTGGACAGCGTTGGACACCGTTGGACGTCGTTGGACATCGTTGGACGTCGTTGGACGTCGTTGGACATCGTTGGACGTCGTTGGACATCGTTGGACGTCGTTGGACGTCGTTGGACACCGTTGGACATCGTTGGACATCGTTGGACATCGTTGGACGTCGTTGGACATCGTTGGACATCGTTGGACACCGCTGAACACCGTGGGACACCGTGGGACACCGTGGGATATGTCTTGGCTATGTCGAATCCATTCTGAGCCCATTCTGTACAATGATACTTATCTGACTTGGAACGAAATATAAAAATCTATTCTTTTTTTCCACTGAATCTTGCGGTTATTTTGTGCACAGGAGTGTGTCGCGCGAGTTCATTGATTCTTCTGAAAGATCCCGATGTATGAAATCATTCTCTTATTTCAAACCAATTTTTAACGAATTATCTTATTGTTTCAAATTGAGTTATAACGTCATAAACTTGCAAATTAGTAACAGGTAGATTCAAATACCTCGAAACAAGGTTTCGCGCGCGTTTGCACAGTATTCTTTAAATATATTTAGTGACCAACTTTTGAATTCTTGCAAATATTTTCCATTATTTAGAACACGCGACTGTAGTGTATTATTGGAATGTATATTTCGTATTCTAATAACGAAAATTCACAGTATATATTCTAATTGCGAACAATATTATTCTTGCAAACGATTGCATTACATTCACGTTATTCATGAGCATTTGTTTGCTATCGAAAAATATCTCACAATTTTCAACTAAATAATATTTTTCAAACTTGTTCCAATTTCTTAATAATAATCTTTAAGCGTAAAAAAATAGCAGTATTTTCTAAATAAACGTTCGATAGGAAAAAGAAGAAAATTGTCGAAACGACGTTTCGCTTCTTTCTCAAACACCCCCCCCCCCCCGCCCTTAAACAACCGCCATTTCCACCACTGGACTTTACACGGTTCCTGCCTGATGTTATTCTCCCTGATGATATTCGCTGGGGTGGCGCAGCATCCATGGTACGTCCTCTGTTTCTCCGCATCGAACGGTGAGTCGCATGCATTTTTGTTCCTCCGGTCACTCAATCATGTCGTAGGATGAAAGGTCCGAATCGGCACGGGTGACCGGTTGTATTACGTAGAATTTTGTTGCGAGCATAGTGACCGCGGGTATTTCTTATACCCGTGAGTAGTAACATTCTTTTTTTAAATTTATTAGTTTAGGATAGGTCTTCTTGCACAGCGCGATTATAATAATTAGTTTAAATACATACACTTGAGAATATATTCGTGTTCTTTATAAATATGCATGTTAATATTCCGTATAAATATTTGCAAATGGCAAATATGTACACGAATATACCTGTTTAACATAAACATACTTGATTTTAAGCAATGAATTAATCGTGACAATATCAAACATGAGTCATAAAATATGAGTCAAAATTCATTTTTTCCCGTACAAGAATGTGTGAAATTTTACGTGCAAGAAGACACTTCGTGGCAGGCAGATTTTTGAATCAAAGCAATAATTTTGAACACTGCTTCTGCACTTTCGAGTATGTGCTTTGATAAAGAGATCGCCTGAGAATATTTCTTTCATAGTAATATATTTGAAGTCAATTATTCCATTTGATCGAGTCACAGTCTTTTTCAATTAACGCTACCTTTACGCAATATTAAAATTTTGTTCTGATTTATTAAATTAATAAAGTAGAGTTACTTAGTTACTATTAAATTAATAAAGTAGATTTAATCAGAAACGAAGTAGTAAAATATAAAATCAAAGAACGTTAGTCCGTTAAATAAAAATTACACAAACTAATCATCTTTTTAGATCAGGATTTTCAGGTTTAACCCTTTCCGTGCCCATTGTCAGGATCTCATTCACGTGCCCAGGTGCTACTTGAATGGGAGAAAGACACTGGGCACGATGATCTAGAATTAAGTAATGTAATAATTTGTCAGCGACTGACGATGTGTTAGTGTACCGTGCACGACGTACTTTCCACGTTATGTGTGTGTGTTGTTAGGCCGTGGAACTGCGTCGCCTTTTTTCATTCGTTAAAACATCAAATATTAAAAATGTCGAAACATATATCGATTGAATTTACGTCTCGATACAATCACAATTTATGATAATATCGCCCACGCGATTAAGTGTAACGACGCTTTTAATATTGCCGTAAATTACAATTATAATTCCAAGTTTACTTACATTTATTTTAACGATATCATTTCCTCAGACGTGTTCTATCGCGTCTTACGCAATGGTCACTAGCCTTCGTCAGTCGATTTCAGGAAAACGGTACGTACCTTAGAGTGTGCATGATGTGTGTTAAGCTCGGGTGTCGGAGGCGTCCCGGGACGTCCTCTCTAGTGTAGGACTTTTGCGCCCGAGCGTTTGTGTGAGAACCGTGGAGCGAGTGTGTTGGTGTGCCTGTTTTGCTATTTTTTAAATATAGCGCTAGGTAGGATAGGTAGTATACTTTCTGGTGTGTCTGTTAATTATAAGTAGGTAGGGCCGGGCAGGTTGGCACAGTCTCTGGTCGGGTAGGCGCGTTTTCGTGTGACCAACTTGTTTCTGGAAATCTAATTTGAAAAATCGACGACGAAACTGGCACGAGTAGAGCATGCACTCGTCTCTGGTTTTGCCTTCTGATTTTTCGAATTTCGCGGTCGTGGTCGCGAATGGGTCGAAACGAACGTTTATTGCTCGAGCACGCACATGCGAGTGGGCAACGATCACTGCTGTGATCGTTGGTCAGTCCATGTGCACTTCAATCAGCTTCCGCGGTTTATATTTTTATTTTACCTTGGTAAGTTTTTTTTTTTGTTTGCGATTTAGAAGTCTCGAGCTTAGATGTAAGTTTCAGCGGGCATTGCGCTCGAAGAAAGAAGAGGCTATAAGCCGAAGAGGCCCGGCAAACTGCCACTCAAGAGGGCAACTACTAATGGCTCCCCATCCTCTGGGTCATCCAGAGCATGGGAAGTCATTATTGTTACTACTTTGTCACTATGCTCGCTTTCAGTATTTGTAGTCGTAGTAGTAGTAGTAGTAGTAGTTTGCTTTTTTGACCGATGTATATATCGGTCCATCGTCCCATTGGGCAAATCGCGATTTTTCTTATTAGTGTTGCGACAAATTAATTACGGGTTGTATTAGAGTTGCGAAATAACATCGCGGCTTTTAATTAGTGTGGCGAGAAAATTATTACGGTTTGAATTAGAGTTGCGATAAAATGATAATCGCGTTTGCTTTAGAGTTGCGAATTACGATATCGCGATTGTCTTTTGCCATTTTTATTATGAATTTTTATAATTTCTTGTAGAACTATACGTATCAGAATTTATCTTGTTTTCTATTGTTTGAAATTACATTATAAAAATGTTAGTTTTCAATTAATTTATTAGTATTGCAAGTAGCAATACCAGAATATTTGAAGTAGCTTTTTCATATAGTAAATAGTAATTTTCATTGAATTCACTGTAAAAATTAGCGTTGCGATAAGGAATGATCGCGTTTTGTTAAGTAGAGTTGCGTTTACAAAATGCCCAAACCCTCCGACTGCATTTGTCGGACACTGTTCCTGGATCACACGTACAGCTACAAGAACTGTACAAGTGTGATCGTTCATCAGCAACCTCCTAAATGGTTGCACTGCGATATGTCGGCCCCCCACTCGCGATTTTTCTTATTAGTGTTGCGATAAATTAATTACGGGTTGTATTAGAGTTGCGAGATGACATCGCGGCTTTTTATTAGTGTGACGAGAAAATGATTACGGTTTGAGTTAGAGTTGCGATAAAATAATAATCGCGTTTGCTTTAGAGTTGCGACTTACGATATCGCGATTGTCTTTTGCAATTTTTAGAATTTTTCCTGTTTTCTATTGTTTAAAATTAGATTATAAAAGTGTTAGTTTTCAATTAATTTTATAGTATTGCAAGTAGCAATACCAGAATATTCAAAGTAGCTTTTTTACATAGTAAATAGTAATTTTTATTAAATTCACTATAAGAGTTAGCGTTGCGATATTGTTCCATCGCGAGTTCTGCTTATTTTTCCTTTTAGCGTTGCGATAATAAATGATCGCGTTTTGTTAAGTAGTGTTGCGTTCACAAACTGCCCTAACCCCCCGACTGCAATTGTCGGACACTGTTCCTGGATCACACGTTCAGCTGCAAGAGCTGTGCAATTGTGATCGTTCATCAGCAACCTCTTAAATGGTTGCACTTCGATCTCTCGCTATTAGTGTTGCGTATTGCTAAAATACGAGTGCGTAGATTTATACTTATTAGTGTTGCGTATCAAATATCGGGAATTTTCAGGCTTAATTTTTTTTTTTTTTTAATGGTAGATTATTGATATTGCAGATATAACGAAGCACTCATCGCGGTTTGATTTTGAAAATTTTCTGCTTCATAAATATTAGTAGTAAATTAGTGTTGCGAAACAAGAATATTCAGTTCCACACTCGGCGTGTTAATCGGGTTTATATAGAGTGGAAGACGATTGAATTTTAGTAGCCCTTCTGGCTACTGCTTCGTTTCTTTTTCAGCGCCCCTTATTAATGCGCCCCTTATTACTGCGTTTATTACTGAAAATACTGCTATAAGACATATTCTTAAAAGTTAAAAGTTAAAAGACAAGGCAGTTGATTTTATAATAATCGGGGTTTCCCTCATCTTAGTTATTCCAAATGAACTTTTTAATTTTTAATTCAGTTTAAATTCAATTACTTAAAATTCTTGTTCTCATCGTAACCCTTCGTTTCGACCAAAAAGATACAAATGATTCTCTATATTTGCTAAAATTTAATCAATAGTAATTTGATATATATTGACCATTATTAGTAGTTTATTTTTCATTTTTGAAATAGTTCTCGTCTTAAAGGTGACTGTTTCTTTCATATACCAAAACCAGAAAATGAATTTGTTTCAAATTTATCAATTAGCAGAAAGTAGATTTCAATTACATACATGAACATTTCATAGCATATTAAATATGTATGGTACTTACCGAAATGATTTTTCTTCCATTGCCTGATTGTTCAGGCTTCTTCCCGGTTCCCCATTTTTAAAAGAAGCATATTGCGGTAACGTTGGGGTATATAACTTTTCGATAATTTCATAAGTTTAGTACAATGAGTCGTATGTCTCTTTTGCAACACTCTAAATTGTATATGCAGTGCCAATAGTTTCATTTCCATTCTTTCGTTCCAAGTTAGACAAATGTATCATTGTTACCGAATGTTGCCAGTACGGTTGAGAATTATTGTACAATGCTTGTACTGATGGATGTAATCGCTTTCGCAGATTCATCAGTTGATTAACTTTTGGAAAACCACTACATCGATAAGTACAAACATTGCACAATAATTCGATACCAAGATAAGAACCACGCTAATACAGTCCAGTTTGGATTACGAAAAGCCACGAAGAGAATTTTGGACAATCTAAACTGGACTGCAACGTGGGACGCCGTTGGACACCGTGGGACACCGTGGGACACCGTGGGACGCCGTTGGACTCCGTGGGACGCCGCTGGACACCGTGGGACACCGAGGGACGCCGTTGGACACCGTGGGACGCCGTTGGACACCGTGGGACGCCGTTGGACACCGTGGGACACCGTGGGACGCCGCTGGACACCGTAGGACGCCGTTGGACACCGTAGGACACCGTTGGACACCGTTGGACATCGTTGGACACCGTTGGACATCGTTGGACACCGTTGGACATCGTTGGACACCGTTGGACATCGTTGGACACCGTTGGACAACATTGGACACCGTGGGACGCCGTTGGACATCGTGGGACGCCGTGGGACATCGTGGGACATCGTGGGACGCCGTGGGACGCCGTGGGACATCGTCGGTCCAGTGTGGGTCACCAAATGCCGCGGAAAGAATTTTGGATGATCTACACTGGACTGCAACGTGGGACGCCGTTGGATATCGTGGGACGCCGTTGGACACCGTGGGACACCGTGGGACTCCGTGGGACACCGTTGGACACCGTTGGACATCATTGGACAACGTTGGACACCGTTGGACATCGTGGGACGACGTGGGACATCCGGGGACGCCGTGGGACATCGTGGGACGCCGTGGGACGTCGTGGGACGCCGTGGGACGCCGTTGGACACCGTTTGACATCGTTGGACGTCGTTGGACGTCGTTGGACATCGTTGGACACCGTTGGACACCGTTGGACACCGTTGGACATCGTTGGACATCGTTGGACGTCGTTGGACGTCGTTGGACAACGTTGGACACCGTTGGACGTCGTTGGACAACGTTGGACACCGTTGGACAACGTTGGACATCGTTGGACGCCGTGGGACATCGTTGGACGCCGTGGGACATCGTTGGACAACGTTGAACACCTTTGGACGCCGTGGGACATCGTCGGTCCAGTGTGGGTCACCAAATGCCGCGAAAAGAATTTTGGATGATCTACACTGGACTGCAACGTGGGACATCGTCGGTCCAGTGTGGGTCACCAAATGCCGCGAAAAGAATTTTGGATGATCTACACTGGACTGCAACGTGGGACATCGTCGGTCCAGTGTGGGTCACCAAATGCCGCGAAAAGAATTTTGGATGATCTACACTGGACTGCAACGTGGAACATCGTCGGTCCAGTGTGGGTCACCAAATGCCGCGAAAAGAATTTTGGATGATCTAGACTGGACTGCACCGTGGGACGCCGTGGGATACCGTCGGTCCAGTTTGGGTCTCCAAAAGCCACCAACAGAATTTTGGATGATCTAGACTGGACGGCAACGTGGGACACCGTTGAACACCGTTGGACACCGTTGGACAACGTTGGACATCGTTGGACGCCGTGGGACATCGTTGGACAACGTTGGACACCGTTGGACGCCGTGGGACATCGTTGGACGCCGTGGGACTTCGTTGGACACCGTGGGATGCGTACGTTTTAGTCTTAATTAATCGTAAGGTAGATACCTATGTTAAGTGCATTGTGAGCTCATTCTGTACAACGATATTTATCCACCTTAGAACGAAAAAAAGAAAAATCTCGTCTCCCCTCACTCGCTTACCACACAGTACTTATTGTACTCGCGATTTATTGGTTCGCGATGACTCAGTTCTTTCAAACCGTAGCGTGGCGTACTCGCTCGCGCGTATTCCGCGTACGTGCGGGTCAACGTGCACTGGACAACTCTTTGGATTCGTAAGTCGCCCCAAGGACACCTCTGTCTTTGTGACTGCTCGACGACTGCTCGACGTTCGCATCGGATCGCGGGAGTTGTCGTCGCGCCGGTGATGCTAGCGAATCTGTTGGGGATTCAGTCGTGGATCTGCAGTCCTGTCCGATTGGTACTTTGGTACTCGGTCAGAGACCTGCAATTTCACGTCCTCCGTAATTCTGTTCGGGCCCGCGGGAGTGGACCCCACTGTTCAGTTGAGGTCAATGCCTTCGTAATCCTGTTCAGCGGTCCCTCCCCGTGAGTGGACCCCACTGTTCAGTTGAGGCCTCTTGCCTTCGTAATCCTGTTCAGCGGTCCATCCCCGGGTTCCACATGTTCAGTTGGAGTGTGTTAAGTTGCTGGCCTATGTGCTGGATCCACGACTGAATTGCCCGTGGATCACTTGCATCATCGGTCGGCGCCATCGACCGCGACTCGTGTAAGTTTCGAACGGCGAAACAGGAATCGAGTTACGGTCAATTCTTGGGCTTTCCGCTGAACCTCGGGGTTATCTCGTGTACGGGCGTACGTCGCGTAGGTTTGTTAGTTCTTTCGAGAGATCGCGATCTCGTTCGTTACGGGCGCGCCGCGATTTTTTCCTTTATCATCTGATTCATCGGGCATTTTCTTGTTTTCCCATTTTTAAGGGAAACTTATTGAGATCACGTTAGAGTTTATAACTTTTCAGTATCTTCAATATCTTATAGTGTCGCAAAAGTAGAACGTTAAGCAGTTTAGTACAGCGACTCGTATGTCCCTTCTGCAAGACACGAAATGGTATATACAGTGTCAGTAGCTACATTTTCTTCTTTTCATTCCAAGTTAGATAAATGAGTGTTTGATACCGAATGATGCCAGTAGGGATGCGAATTATTGTATGATATTTGTACTGATCGGTGTAATCGTTGTGTGGGAGATAGATGGTGTGTTATGTATGTTGTTTCACGTTTGTAAGGATTTATGTAAGCGCTGCGTTCGAGATATGTGTTTCGCAGTTAGGCTACGAAACAACTACCTCTTTACGCAGGCCCATGAAGTAGAGTCAGAACTCGACATTCTTGCCAGTAGGTTGAATGTCGAGACCGATGCGTAATGTTAAAAAACTCATGGGCGGGTCTCGTGCGTAGTCACCTCCTCGTGGTGAGACCTGGTAATTGGCATCCTTTTCCAAAAATTAATCAGTTGATTAATCTTTGGAAAACGATGCCAAGCTAAGAACTACGCACCAGTCCAGTTTGGATCTCCAAATGCCGCGAAAAGAATTTTGGATGATCTAGACTGGACTGCACCGTGGGACACCGTGGGATACCGTCGGTCCAGTTTGGGTCTCCAAAAGCCTCTATGAGAATTTTGGATGATCTAGACTGGATTGCACCGTGGGACATCGTCGGTTCAGTGTGGGTCACCAAATGCCGCGAAAAGAATTTTGGATGATCTACACTGGACTGCAACGTGGGACATCGTCGGTTCAGTGTGTGTCACCAAACGCCGCGAAAAGAATTTTGGATGATCTACACTGGACTGCAACGTTGGACGCCGTGGGGCAACGTTGGACACCGTGGGACACCGTGGAACATCGTGGGAGACCGTTGGACACCGTTGGACACCGTGGGATATGTCTTGGCTATGTCGAATCCATTCTGAGCCCATTCTGTACAATGATACTTATCTGACTTGGAACGAGGTATAAAAATCTATTCTTTTTTTCCACTGAATCTTGCGGTTATTTTGTGCACAGGAGAGCGTCGCGTGAGTCCATTGATTCTTCTGAAAGATCCCGATGTATGAAATCATTCTCTTATTTCAAACCAATTTTTAACGAATTATCTTATTGTTTCAAATTGAGTTATAACGTCATAAACTTGCAAATTAGTAACAGGTAGATTCAAATACCTCGAAAGAAGATTTCGCGCGCGTTTGCACAGTATTCTTTAAATATATTTAGTGGCTAACTTTTGAATTCTTCCAAATATTTTCCATTATTTAAAACACGCGACTGTAGTGTATTATTGGAATGTATATTTCATATTCTAATAACGAAAATTCACAGTATATATTCTAATTGCGAACAATATAATTCTTGCAAACGATTGCATTACATTCACGTTATTCATGAGCATTTGTTTGCTATCGAAAAATATCTCACAATTTTCAACTAAATAATATTTTTCAAACTTGTTCCAATTTCTTAATAATAATCTTTAAGCGTAAAAAAATAGCAGTATTTTCTAAATAAACGTTCGATAGGAAAAAGAAGAAAATTGTCGAAACGACGTTTCGCTTCTTTCTC
Source organism: Bombus vosnesenskii (assembly GCF_011952255.1). Classification (NCBI taxonomy): domain Eukaryota; kingdom Metazoa; phylum Arthropoda; class Insecta; order Hymenoptera; family Apidae; genus Bombus; species Bombus vosnesenskii. Next base: position 4,794,094 of record NW_022882923.1, read on the forward strand.
AAACACGCCCCCCCCCCCGCCCTTAAACAACCGCCATTTCCACCACTGGACTTTACACGGTTCCTGCCTGATGTTATTCTCCCTGATGATATTCGCTGGGGTGGCGCAGCATCCATGGTACGTCCTCTGTTTCTCCGCATCGAACGGTGAGTCGCATGCGTTTTTGTTCCTCCGGTCACTCAATCATGTCGTAGGATGAAAGGTCCGAATCGGCACGGGTGACCGGTTGTATTACGTAGAATTTTGTTGCGAGCATAGTGACCGCGGGTATTTCTTATACCCGTGAGTAGTAACATTGTTTTTTTAAATTTATTAGTTTAGGATAGGTCTTCTTGCACAGCGCGATTATAATAATTAGTTTAAATACATACACTTGAGAATATATTCGTGTTCTTTATAAATATGCATGTTAATATTCCGTAGAAATATTTGCAAATGGCAAATATCTACACGAATATATCTGTATGACATAAATATACTTGATCTTAAGCAATGAATTGATCGTGACAATATTAAGTCACGTTCGTTTATTTCACTTCGGCTAGAATTTAAAACATGAGTTAAAATTCATTTTTTCCGTACAAGAATGTGTGAAATTTTACGTGCAGGAAGACACTTCGCGACAGGCAGATTTTTTAATCAAAGCAATAATTTTAAACACTGCTTCTGTACTTTCGAGCATGTGCTTTGATAAAGAGATCGCCTGAGATTATTTCTTTCTTACTAATATATTTAGAGTCAATTATTCCATTTGATTGAGTTTCAATCTTCTTCTGTTAACGCTACCTTTTTTGCAATATTAAAATTTTGTTCTGATGTATTAAATTAATGTAGTAGAGTTACTTTGTTACTATTAAATTAATAAAGTAGAGTTAATTTAGTTAATATTAAATTAATAAAGTAGAATTACTTAGTTAATATTAAATTAATAAAGTAGAGTTAATCAGAAACGAAGTAGTAAAATATAAAATCAAAGAGCGTTAGTCCGTTAAATAAAAATTACACAAACTAATCATATTTTTAGATCAGGATTTTCAGATTTAACCCTTTCCGTGCCCATTGTCAGGACCTCATTCACGTGCCCAGGTGCTACTTGAATGGGAGAAAGACATTGGGCACGATGATCATATTTAATGTAATAATTTGTCAGCGACTGACGATGTGTTAGTGTATCGTTGGCGACGTATTTTCCACATTATGTGTGTGTGTGTTGTTAGGCCGTGGAACTGCGTCGCCTTTTTTCATTCGTTAAAACATCAAATATTAAAAATGTCGAAACATATATCGATTGAATTTACGTCTCGATACAATCACAATTTATGATAATATCGCCCACGCGATTAAGTGTAACCACGCTTTAAATATTGCCGTAAATTACAATTATAATTCCAAGTTTACTTACATTTATTTTAACGATATCATTTCCTCAGACGTGTTTTATCACGTTTTACGCAATGGTCACTAGCCTTCGTCAGTCGATTTCAGAAAAAAGATACGTACCTTAGAGTGTGCATGATGTGTTATGCTCGGGTGTCGGAGGCGTTCCGGGACGTCCTCTCTAGTGTAGGACCTTTGCGCCCGGGCGTTTGTGTGAGAACCGTGGAGTGAGTGTGTTGGTGTGCCTGCTTTGCCATTTTTTAAATATAGCATTAGGTAGGATAGGTAGTATACTTTCTGGTGTGTCTGTTAATTATAAGTAGGTAGGGCCGGGCAGGTTGGCACAGTCTCTGGTCGGGTAGGCGCGTTTTCGTGTGACCAACCTGTTTCTGGAAATCTAATTTGGAAAATCGACGGTGAAACTGGCACGAGTAGAGCATGCACTCGTCTCTGGTTTTGCCTTTCGATTTTTCGAATTTCGCTGTCGCGGTCGCGAGTAGGCTCGAAACGAACGTTTATCGCTCGATCACGCACACGCGAGTGGGCAACGATCACTGCTGTGATCCAGTCCATGTGCACTTCAATCAGCTTCTGCGGTTTATATTTTTATTTTCAAGTTTTTTTCTTGTTTGCGATTTAGAAGACTCGAGCTTAGATTTAAGTTTCAGCGGGCATTGCGCCCGAAGAAAGAAGAGGCTATAAGCCGAAGAGGCCCGGCAAACTGCCACTCAAGAGGGCAACTATTAATGGCTGCCCATCCTCTGGGTCATCCAGAGCATGGGAAGTCATTCTTGTTACTACTTTGTCACTATGCTCGATTTTAGTATTTGTAGTAGTAGTAGTAGTAGTAGTAGTAGTTTGCTTTTTTGGCCGATGTATATATCGGTCCATTTATAAGAATCAAACCATTCTTCAAGGAATTAATACGTCTCTGGCTAATAGCCTAATAGATCGACAGATTTAACGAAGAAATACCTAACCGTGATTACAGCCTATTAGATCACATTATTCGCTACATAATTAATAATTGTATCACATACAGGCGGTATTGAAAAAATAAAGCCATTTTATGTTACAACTATAGCAGGTAAATTTACTCGTTTAACTTGTGAAGAATTAAAAATGTACCTGACTCTTAAATAAGCATTAAATAAGAATTTTAAATATCGCAAACAGTAATGTAGGTGATATTCAAGAAAAAAGAACATTTTATTTTTTAATTAGCACGAGTAAATGAACCAATATCGATAATATAATATAATAATTAATATGAATGTTATCCGTCTGCTTATTTAATACCTTAACTGATTTCACAGTAACGTTGTCGACTGCTGTTAGGCTTTTTCCCACTTTTTGTTCAAACTAATTGATAGTCGAAAACTAGTATTAAAGTAGTGTGAATTTAATCTTAGCTTGTAGAAACTATTAAAATGATAAAAATGGATATCGTATTAAATCGTTAAAGATGCCAATTTACGATAAAAATTAAGAAATCGTTCAATTCGATTTTGTTATAATGGAAAAACCGTCTCCTGCTGTGTCAAAAAACCGTTACCGTTTGATTAACAAACCGCCATCTTGTCAAGGTATATAAGGAACACGGAAGTCGCGCGCGAGCTCTTTTGTGCCTGAAATTCCGGAGAGTGAACATCGAAGAGGAATTTAAATATAAGGTAAATAAAAAAAAAATATCAAATGACAACATTGCAACTAGCAATTTACAACGTCTAAACCATTAATTTACAACACTTAAGTTATTAATTTATAACATTTAAACCATTAATTTATAACATTTAAGGAATTAATTTATAACGCCAAAACTATTAATTTATAACATTTATGCTAATAATTTATAACATTTAAGCTGCTAATTCACAACATCCAAGCTACTAATTTACAATATTTAAACTATTAATTTATAACATTTAAGCTATTAATTTACAGCATCTAAGCCATTAATTTACAACATTTAAACTGTTATTTTATACATTTATGCTATTAATTTATAACATTGAATCTATTAATTTATAACATTTAAGCCATTAATTTGTAACTTTTAAACTATTAATTAATAACACTTAAGCTATTAATTTACAACATTTAAACTATTAATTTATAACATTTAAGCTATTAATTTTTAACGTCTAGGCCATTAATTTGTAATTTTTAAATTGTTATTTTATACATTTAGCCATTAATTTATAACATTTAAACCATTAATTTATAACATTTGAGCCATTAATCTAAAACAATTACTCCGTTAACTTTTAACAGTTATATCAGTAATTTATAACCACATTCTCCCATTAATTCAAAGGAATGATGCTCTTAATTTATAACAGTTGTACCGTTAATCGGAAGTAACTCTACATTCATTGATTTAAATCAATACCATCAATTCGTAGTGAGTGAATTAATGATTTATTTTGTTTCATTTTATTAACGAAATCTATCAAGTCTTTGATGTACTATTTTATTTCTACATAGCATTATTTTTTAATTTTAAATACAGTATTTAATTTCTCATTTCACTATTTCGTATAAAACCTGTGGTAACACAGAGTGTAATCTTAAGATGTAATTTTCCATGTCTGCTCGAAACTAAGGAAACAACACCATATTCATGGAATCAAGGAAGCGAGTGCAATTTACCCGAAGGCAACCACATCTTATCTGTAGCTGGACATGAGTCAGAGGACATTTCAAATCATGTTGTTGTTTTGCCTCAGAGTATCAAGACCGTTAGATTACAAGTAATGTAAGAACAAATAAACTCCGGGAAAAACAATATCGCCGCTACGATGTCGCTTTATTATAAAATAATTTTACATCTCTGCTTCCAATGCTTAAAAACTGTTTATGTAAATGGGACCCGAGCGTAGTTACCTCCTCGTGGTGGGTCCCGGTAATTGGTATCGTTTCCCAAATAATAATACACCAAGTACTATTTTGAATATTAGTATTATTATTTGAGAAACGATATCAAGCTAAAAACTACTTCAATATAGTCTGGTCTTGATCATCCAAAATAGTTTTGGTGATCTAGACCGGACTAAGACCCCCCCGCGGGGGCGCCGTGGGACATCGTGGGACACCGTGGGACATCGCGGGACACCGTGGGATGCGAGCGTTTTAGCCTTAATTAATCTTAAGATAGATATCTATGTTATGTGCATTGTAAGCTCATTCTGTACGAAGATACTTATCTATCTTGGAACGAAAAATAAAAATCTCGTCTCTCGTGATGTCCTCGGTTACCACATTGGAAAAATTGTTCCCACGATTTACCGGTTCACGGTCGCTCAGTTCTTTCAAACCGTAGCGTGACGTACTCGCTCGCGCGTATTCCGGGTACGTGCGGGTCAACGTGCACTGGGCAACTCTTTGGATTCGTAAGTCGCCCCAAGCACACCTCTGTCTTGATGACTACTCGACGACTGCTCGTCGTTTGCCTCGAATCACGGGAGTTGTCATCGCACTGGTGATACCTGCGATTCTCAATACTGTCCGATTGGTACTTCGGTACTCGGGCAGAGACCTGCATTTCACGTCCTCCGTAATTCTGTTCGGGCCCGCGGGAGGGGACCCCACTGTTCAGTTGAGGTCAATGCCTTCGTAATCCTGTTCAGCGGTCCCTCCCCGTGAGTGGACCCCACTGTTCAGTTGAGGCCTCTTGCCTTCGTAATCCTGTTCAGCGGTCCCTCCCCGGGCCTTCATTTGTTCAGTTGGAGTGTGTTAAATCGCAGGCCTATTTGCTGGATCGCTAGTATCATCGGTCGGTGCCATCGACCGTGATAAGATCCAGACGACGTGACAGGAATCGGGCGAAGGTCAATGTTTGGGCCTTCCGCTGAACCTTAGGGTTATCCGGTGCACGGGGGTACGTCATGTAGGTTTGTTAGTTCTTTCGAGAGATCGTGATTTCGTTCGTTCCGGGCGCGCCGCGGTTTTTCTTCCATCGTCTGATTGTTGGGGCTCCCTTTTCGTAGTAGCCTCATATTGTTTCTTTCGTTCCAAGTTAGACAAATGTGTCTTTGATACCGAATGCGGCCAATAGGGTTGCGAATTATTGTACTGATCGATGTAATCGATGTGTGGGAGATGGATGTTGCGTTACGTAGGCTTTGTTCTACGTTTGTAAAGATTCATGTAAGCGCTGCGTTGGAGATATGTGTTTCGCTACGTTAGGCTACGAAACAACTATCTCTTTACGCAGGCCCATGAAGTAGAACCAGAACTCGACATTCTTGCCAGTAGGTTGAATGTCGAGACCGATGCATAATGTTAAATAACCCATGGGCGGGTCTCGTGCGTAGTCACCTCCTCGTGGTGAGACCTGGTAATTGGCATCGTTTTCCAAAAATTAGTCAGTTGATTAATCTTTGGAAAACGATACCAAGCCAAGAACTACGCAACAGTCCAGTTTGGATCACCAAAAGCCTCTAAGAGAATTTTGGATGATCTAGACTGGACTGCACCGTGGGACATCGTTGGACACCGTGGGACGTCGTCGGTCCAGTGTGGGTCACCAAATGCCGCCAAAAGAATTTTGGATGATCTACACTGGACTGCAACGTGGGACATCGTCGGTCCAGTGTGGATCACCAAATGCCGCCAAAAGAATTTTGGATGATCTACACTGGACTGCAACGTGGGACATCGTCGGTCCAGTGTGGGTCACCAAATGCCGCGAAAAGAATTTTGGATGATCTACACTGGACTGCAACGTGGGACATCGTCGGTCCAGTGTGGGTCACCAAATGCCGCGAAAAGAATTTTGGATGATCTAGACTGGACTGCACCGTGGGACATACCGTCGGTCCAGTTTGGGTCTCCAAAAGCCACCAACAGAATTTTGGATGATCTAGACTGGACTGCAACGTGGGACATCGTTGGACAGCGTTGGACACCGTTGGACAACGTTGGACATCGTTGGACACCGTTGGACATCGTTGGACAACGTTGGACACCGTTGGACGCGTGGACAACGTTGGACGCCGTGGGACTTCGTTGGACACCGTGGGATGCGTACGTTTTAGTCTTAATTAATCGTAAGGTAGATACCTATGTTAAGTGCATTGTGGGCTCATTCTGTACAACGATATTTATCCACCTTAGAACGAAAAAAAGAAAAATCTCGTCTCCCCTCACTCACTTACCACACAGTACTTATTGTACTCGCGATTTATTGGTTCGCGATGACTCAGTTCTTTCAAACCGTAGCGTGGCGTACTCGCTCGCGCGTATTCCGCGTACGTGCGGGTCAACGTGCACTGGACAACTCTTTGGATTCGTAAGTCGCCCCAAGGACACCTCTGTCTTTGTGACTGCTCGACGACTGCTCGACGTTCGCATCGGATCGCGGGAGTTGTCGTCGCGCCGGTGATGCTAGCGAATCTGTTGGGGATTCAGTCGTGGATCTGCAGTCCTGTCCGATTGGTACTTTGGTACTCGGTCAGGGACCTGCAATTTCACGTCCTCCGTAATTCTGTTCGGGCCCGCGGGAGTGGACCCCACTGTTCAGTTGAGGTCAATGCCTTCGTAATCCTGTTCAGCGGTCCCTCCCCGTGAGTGGACCCCACTGTTCAGTTGAGGCCTCTTGCCTTCGTAATCCTGTTCAGCGGTCCATCCCCGGGTTCCACATGTTCAGTTGGAGTGTGTTAAGTTGCTGGCCTATGTGCTGGATCCACGGCTGAATTACCCGTGGATCACTTGCATCATCGGTCGGCGCCATCGACCGCGACTCGTGTAAGTTTCGAACGGCGAAACAGGAATCGAGTTACGGTCAATTCTTGGGCTTTCCGCTGAACCTCGGGGTTATCTCGTGTACGGGCGTACGTCGCGTAGGTTTGTTAGTTCTTTCGAGAGATCGCGATCTCGTTCGTTACGGGCGCGCCGCGATTTTTTCCTTTATCATCTGATTCATCGGGCATTTTCTTGCTTTCCCATTTTTAAGGGAAACTTATTGAGATCACGTTAGAGTTTATAACTTTTCAGTATCTTCAATATCTTATAGTGTCGCAAAAGTAGAACGTTAAGCAGTTTAGTACAGCGACTCGTATGTCCCTTCTGCAAGACACGAAATGGTATATACAGTGTCAGTAGCTACATTTTCTTCTTTTCATTCCAAGTTAGATAAATGAGTGTTTGATACCGAATGATGCCAGTAGGGATGCGAATTATTGTATGATATTTGTACTGATCGGTGTAATCGTTGTGTGGGAGATAGATGGTGTGTTATGTATGTTGTTTCACGTTTGTAAGGATTTATGTAAGCGCTGCGTTCGAGATATGTGTTTCGCAGTTAGGCTACGAAACAACTATCTCTTTACGCAGGCCCATGAAGTAGAGTCAGAACTCGACATTCTTGCCAGTAGGTTGAATGTCGAGACCGATGCGTAATGTTAAAAAACTCATGGGCGGGTCTCGTGCGTAGTCACCTCCTCGTGGTGAGACCTGGTAATTGGCATCCTTTGCCAAAAATTAATCAGTTGATTAATTTTTGGAAAACGATGCCAAGCTAAGAACTACGCACCAGTCCAATTTGGATCACCAAAAGCCTCTAAGAGAATTTTGGATGATCTAGACTGGACTGTACCGTGGGACATCGTTGGACACCGTGGGACATCGTCGGTCCAGTGTGGGTCACCAAATGCCGCGAAAAGAATTTTGGATGATCTATACTGGACTGCAACGTGGGACATCGTCGGTCCAGTGTGGGTCACCAAATGCCGCGAAAAGAATTTTGGATGATCTACACTGGATTGCAACGTGGGATATCGTCGGTCCAGTGTGGGTCACCAAATGCCGCGAAAAGAATTTTGGATGATCTATACTGGACTGCAACGTGAGACATCGTCGGTCCAGTGTGGGTCACCAAATGCCGCGAAAAGAATTTTGGATGATCTATACTGGACTGCAACGTGGGACATCGTCGGTCCAGTGTGGGTCACCAAATGCCGCGAAAAGAATTTTGGATGATCTAGACTGGACTGCACCGTGGGACACCGTGGGATACCGTCGGTCCAGTTTGGGTCTCCAAAAGCCACCAACAGAATTTTGGATGATCTAGACTGGACTGCAACGAGGGACATCGTTGGACAGCGTTGGACATCGTTGGACGTCGTTGGACATCGTTGGACACCTTTGGACATCGTTGGACACCGTTGGACGTCGTTGGACATCGTTGGACACCGTTGGACACCGTTGGACGTCGTTGGACGTCGTTGGACGTCGTTGGACGTCGTTGGACACCGCTGGACACCGTTGGACACCGTTGGACAACGTTGGACAACGTTGGACAACGTTGGACACCGTTGGACACCGTTGGACACCGTTGGACACCGTTGGACACCGTTGGACAACGTTGGACATCGTTGGACGCCGTGGGACATCGTTGGACAACGTTGGACACCGTTGGACAACGTTGGACACCGTTGGATGCCGTGGGACATCGTTGGACGCCGTAGTACTTCGTTGGACACCGTGGGATGCGTACGTTTTAGTCTTAATTAATCGTAAGGTAGATACCTATGTTAAGTGCATTGTGAGCTCATTCTGTACAACGATATTTATCCACCTTAGAACGAAAAAAAGAAAAATCTCGTCTCCCTCCACTCGCTTACCACACAGTACTTATTGTACTCGCGATTTATTGGTTCGCCATGTCTCAGTTCTTTCAAACCGTAGCGTGGCGTACTCGCTCGCGCGTATTCCGCGTACGTGCGGGTCAACGTGCACTGGACAACTCTTTGGATTCGTAAGTCGCCCCAAGGACACCTCTGTCTTTGTGACTGCTCGACGACTGCTCGACGTTCGCATCGGATCGCGGGAGTTGTCGTCGCGCCGGTGATGCTAGCGAATCTGTTGGGGATTCAGTCGTGGATCTGCAGTCCTGTCCGATTGGTACTTTGGTACTCGGTCAGGGACCTGCAATTTCACGTCCTCCGTAATTCTGTTCGGGCCCGCGGGAGTGGACCCCACTGTTCAGTTGAGGTCAATGCCTTCGTAATCCTGTTCAGCGGTCCCTCCCCGTGAGTGGACCCCACTGTTCAGTTGAGGCCTCTTGCCTTCGCAATTCTGTTCAGCGGTCCATCCCGGGTTCCACATGTTCAGTTGGAGTGTGTTAAGTTGCTGGCCTATGTGCCGGATCCACGGCTGAATTACCCGTGGATCACTAGCATCACCGGTCGGCGCCATCGACCGCGACTCGTGTAAGTTTCGAACGGCGAAACAGGAATCGAGTTACGGTCAATTCTTGGGCTTTCCGCTGAACCTCGGGGTTATCTCGTGTACGGGCGTACGTCGCGTAGGTTTGTTAGTTCTTTCGAGAGATCGCGATCTCGTTCGTTACGGGCGCGCCGCGATTTTTTCCTTTATCATCTGATTCATCGGGCATTTTCTTGTTTTCCCATTTTTAAGGGAAACTTATTGAGATCACGTTAGAGTTTATAACTTTTCAGTATCTTCAATATCTTATAGTGTCGCAAAAGTAGAACGTTAAGCAGTTTAGTACAGCGACTCGTATGTCCCTTCTGCAAGACACGAAATGGTATATACAGTGTCAGTAGCTACATTTTCTTCTTTTCATTCCAAGTTAGATAAATGAGTGTTTGATACCGAATGATGCCAGTAGGGATGCGAATTATTGTATGATATTTGTACTGATCGGTGTAATCGTTGTGTGGGAGATAGATGGTGTGTTATGTATGTTGTTTCACGTTTGTAAGGATTTATGTAAGCGCTGCGTTCGAGATATGTGTTTCGCAGTTAGGCTACGAAACAACTATCTCTTTACGCAGGCCCATGAAGTAGAGTCAGAACTCGACATTCTTGCCAGTAGGTTGAATGTCGAGACCGATGCGTAATGTTAAAAAACTCATGGGCGGGTCTCGTGCGTAGTCACCTCCTCGTGGTGAGACCTGGTAATTGGCATCCTTTTCCAAAAATTAATCAGTTGATTAATCTTTGGAAAACGATGCCAAGCTAAGAACTACGCACCAGTCCAGTTTGGATCACCAAAAGCCTCTAAGAGAATTTTGGATGATCTAGACTGGACTGCACCGTGGACACCGTGGGATACCGTCGGTCCAGTGTGGGTCTCCAAAAGCCACCAACAGAATTTTGGATGATCTAGGACTGGACTCGTCAATCACCAAATGTTTTGGGATCTACACTCGTTCGCCGGTCCAGTGTGGGTCACCGAATGCCGTTTTTGGACTACACTGTTGGATGTCGGTTGGACAACAGAATTTTGGATGATCTAGACTGGACTGGTTGGACACCGTTGGACATCGTTGGACACCGTTGGACACCGTTGGACACCGTTGGACACCGTTGGACACCGTTGGACACCGTTGGACACCGTTGGACACCGTTGGACACCGTTGGACACCGTTGGACACCGTTGGACACCGTTGGACACCGTTGGACACCGTTGGACACCGTTGGACACCGTTGGACACCGTTGGACACCGTTGGACACCGTTGGACACCGTTGGACACCGTTTGGACACCGTTGGACGCCGTTGGACCGTTGGACACCGTTGGACACCGTTGGACACCGTGGGACGCCGTTGGACACCGTTGGACGCCGTTGGACAACGTTGGACATCGTGGGACATGGGACATCGTGGGACACCGTGGGACATCGTGGGATGCGTGCTTCTTAGTCTTAATTAATCGTAAGGTAGATACCTATGTTAAGTGCATTGTGAGCTCATTCTGTACAGCGACATTTATCCACCTTAGAACGAAAAAAAGAAAGATCTCGTCTCCCTTCACTCGCTTACCACACAGTACTTATTGTACTCGCGATTTATCGGTTCGCGATCACTCAGTTCTTTCAAACCGTAGCGTGACGTACTCGCTCGCGCGTATTCCGCGTACGTGCGGGTCAACGTGCACTGGACAACTCTTTGGATTCGTAAGTCGCCCCAAGGACACCTCTGTCTGGGTGACTGCTCGACGACTGCTCGACGTTCGCATCGGATCGCGGGAGTTGTCGTCGCGCCGGTGATGCTAGCGAATCTGTTGGGGATTCAGTCGTGGATCTGCAGTCCTGTCCGATTGGTACTTTGGTGCTCGGTCAGGGACCTGCAATTTCACGTCCTCCGTAATTCTGTTCGGGCCCGCGGGAGTGGACCCCACTGTTCAGTTGAGGTCAATGCCTTCGTAATCCTGTTCAGCGGTCCCTCCCCGTGAGTGGACCCCACTGTTCAGTTGAGGCCTCTTGCCTTCGCAATTCTGTTCAGCGGTCCATCCCCGGGTTCCACATGTTCAGTTGGAGTGTGTTAAGTTGCTGGCCTATGTGCCGGATCCACGGCTGAATTACCCGTGGATCACTAGCATCACCGGTCGGCGCCATCGACCGCGACTCGTGTAAGTTTCGAACGGCGAAACAGGAATCGAGTTACGGTCAATTCTTGGGCTTTCCGCTGAACCTCGGGGTTATCTCGTGCACGGGGGTACGTCGCGTAGGTTTGTGAGTTCTTTCGAGAGATCGCGATCTCGTTCGTTTCGGGCGCGCCGCGATTTTTTCCTTTATCATCTGATTCATCGGGCATTTTCTTGTTTTCCCATTTTTAAGGGAAACTTATTGAGATCACGTTAGAGTTTATAACTTTTCAGTATCTTCAATATCTTACAGTGTCGCAAAAATAGAACGTTTAGTTTAGTACAGCGACTCGTATGTCCCTTCTGCGAGACACGAAATGGTATATACAGTGTCAGTAGCTACGTTTTCTTCCTTTCATTCCAAGTTAGATAAATGTGTGTTTGATACCGAATGATGCCAGTAGGGATGCGAATTATTGTACGATATTTGTACTGATCGATGTAATCGTTGTGTGGGAGATGGATGTTGCGTTACGTAGGCTTCGTTCTACGTTTGTAAAGATTCATGTAAGCGCTGCGTTGGAGATATGTGTTTCGCAGTTAGGCTACGAAACAACTATCTCTTTACGCAGGTCCATGATCAAGTAGAGTCAGAACTCGACATTCTTGCCAATAGGTTGAATGTCGAGACCGATACATAATGTTAAATAACTCATGGGCGGGTCTCGTGCGTAGTCACCTCCTTGTGGTGAGACCTGGTAATTGGGATCGTTTTCCAAAATTAATCACTTGATTAATCTTTGGAAAACGATACCAAGCCAAGAACTACGCAACAGTCCAGTTTGGATCACCAAAAGCCTCTAAGAGAATTCTGTTCAAACTAAGTGACAGTCGAAAACTAGTATTAAAGAAGTGTGAATTTAGTCTTAGTTTGCAGAAACTATTAAAATGATAAAAGTGGATATCGTATTAAATCTTTAAAGATGCCAATTTACGATAAAAATTAAGAAACCGTTCAATTTAATTTTGTTATAATGGAAAAACCGTCCCCTGCTATGTGAAAATATCGTTACCGTTTGATTAACAAACCGGCATCTTGTCAAGGTATATAAGGAACACGGAAGTCGCGCGCGAGCTCTTTTGTGCCTGAAATTCCGGAGAGTGAACATCGAAGAAGAATTTAAATATAAGGTAAATAAAAAAAGAATCAAATAACAACATTGCAACCAGTAATTTATAACGTCTAAACCATTCATTTACAACACTTAGGCTATTAATTTATAACATTTATGCTATTAATTTATAACATTTAAACTATTAATTTACAACATTTAAGCTATTAACTTACAACATTTAAACTGTTAGTTTATACATTTAAGCCATTAATTTATAACATTTAAACCGTTAATTTCTAACATTTAAGCTATTAGTTTATAACATTCAAGCCATTAATTTATAAAGTTTAAGCTATTAATTTACAACATCTAAGCCATTAATTTACAACATTTAAACTGTTATTTTATATGTCGGAGATGAAAGGAAAGCCGAAGCCTTTCCTTGGAAATTTTGGGAACATCCTCTGGTACCTTAGCCTAGATTTTATTATAGTTGTAATTGCTTAAGATTTGTAATAAGCGAGATTGGGTTCGAGGTGACAATCGGTCGCTGAACGTAGCCACGGTCACGGGATGGATGTTTTATCTAACGGAGGTCTGGAGTGGTTGTATGTGTTTTCCGAGAAATGTGGTTGTGGCGGCATACGGGCTCGAGAGCGGGCCGAGCCACGTGTGATGTTGCCTCGGAGGTGCCGATGCAATGGGACATACATTGTATTAGTGATCAAAACTCCAGGCAGAAACTGCCTAGCAACGGCGTTTGGAACCTTCTCGATGCTTCCAAACGGGTATAGAAAACAAAATGCAATCGTACAGGGAGAAAAATCTCCACGAGGCTGGCATTCTTGCGATTGCCTTGGAGAGTGATACATCGAGCATTTTCGACGATCGCATTTGCGTCTAAATTAGTTTCGCTTAGTAAGGAGTTATCCCGGTGACCGTGGATTCGTTTGAACTCAAACATTGCTAATAGTGTTATTTAATTTAATTATTCGTAGATCGTATTATTCATTAGGCTTAGTGTTTGTTAGACTTATTATTAGTTGTACTTATTATTTGTTAAGCTTAGTGATAGACCTGTATATACGTGTAAATAAAATCTCGGCTTTGTGAAACGATGGCTAGTCCACATGAAGAGTCGTCGCGCGCCCAAAATTCGAATCGTGACCCGACATATACATTTATGCTATTAATTTATAACATTTAAGCTATTAATTTATAACGTCTAAGCCATTAATTTATAACATTTAAGCAAATAATTGGCAACGATTAAACTATTAACTTATAGCAACTGAAACATTAATTGACAACATGTAAAACATTAATTTATAAGAATCACACCATTCTTCAAGGAATCAATAAGAAATACCTAACCGTGATTACAGCCAATTAGATCATATTGTTCGCTACATAATTAATAACTGTATCACGTACAGCGATGCAGGCGGTATTGAAGAAATAAAGCCATTTTACGTTACAATTATAACGAGTAAATTTACTCGTTTAACTTCAGAAGAATTAAAAAGGTACCTGCATTTTAAATAAGCATTAAATAAGAATTTCAAATATCGCAAACAGTGATGTAGGTGTTATTCAAGAGAAAGGAACATTTCATTTTGTAATTGGAACGAGTAAATGAACGAATATCGATAATATAATATAATGCTTAATATGAATTTTATCTGTCTGATTATTTAATACCTTAACTTATTTCACAGTAACGTCATCGATTGCCGTTAGGCTTTTTTCCCCTTTTTGTTCAAACTAATTGATAGTCGAAAACTAGTATTAAAGAAGTGTGAATTTAGTCTTAGTTTGCAGAAACTATTAAAATGATAAAAATGGATATCGTATTAAATCGTTAAAGAAGCCAATTTACGATAAAAATTAAGAAATCGTTCAATTTGATTTTGCTATAATGGAAAAACCGTCTACTGCTAAGTCAAAAAATCGTTACCGTTTGATTAACAAACCGGCATCTTGTCAAGGTATATAAGGAACACGGAAGTCGCGCGCGAGCTCTTTTGTGCCTGAAATTCCGGAGAGTGAACATCGAAGAAGAATCTAAATATAAGGTAAATAAAAAAAGAATCAAATAACAACATTGCAACCAGTAATTTATAACGTCTAAACCATTAATTTACAACACTTAAGCTATTAATTTATAACATTTATGCTATTAATTTGTAACATTTAAGCTATTAATTTACAACATCTAAGCCATTAATTTACAATATTTAAACTGTTATTTTATACATTTAAGCCATTAATTTATAACATTTAAGGAATTATTTTATAACGTCAAAACTATTAATTTATAACATTTATGCTATTAATTTACAACATCTAAGCCATTAATTTACAACATTTAAACTGTTATTTTGTACATTTATGCTATTAATTTATAACATTTAAGCTATTAATTTATAACGTCTAAGCCATTAATTTATAACATTTAAGCAAATAATTGGCAACGATTAAACTATTAATTTATAACATTTAAGCTATTAATTTACAACATCTAAGCCATTAATTTACAACATTTGAACTGTTATTTTATACATTTATGCTATTAATTTATAACATTTAAGCTATTAATTTACAACATTTGAACTGTTATTTTATACATTTAAGCCACTCATTTCTAACATTTAAACTATTAATTTCTAATATTTAAGCCATTAATTTACAACATCTAAGCCATTAATTTACAACATTTAAACTGTTAGTTTATACATTTAAGCCATTAATTTATAACATTTAAGCCGTTAATTTCTAACATTTAAACTATTAATTTATAACGTTCAAGCCATTAATTTATAAGGTTTAAGCTATTAATTTACAACATCTAAGCCGTTAATTTACAACATTTAAACTGTTATTTTATACATTTATGCTATCAATTTATAACATTTAAGCTATTAATTTACAACATTTAAACTGTTATTTTATACATTTAAGCCATTCATTTCTAACATTTAAACTATTAATTTCTAATATTTAAGCCATTAATTTATAACATTCAAGCCATTAATTTATAACATTTAAGCCATTAATCTAAAACAATCACTCCATTAATTCTTAACAGTTATACCAATAATTTTTAACCACATTCTGCCATTAATTCAAAGTAATTGCGCTCTTAATTTATAGCAGTTGTACCGTTAATCGGTTGTAACTCTACGTTCATTGATTTAAATCAATACCATCAATTCGTAGTGAGTGAATTAATGATTTATTTTGTTTCATTTTATTAACGAAATCTATCAAGTCTTTGATGTACTATTTTATTTCTATATAGCATTATTTTTTAGTTTTAAATACAGTATTTAATTTCTCATTTCACTATTTCGTATAAAACCTGTGGTAACACAGAGTGTAATCTTAAGATGTAATTTTCCATGTCTGCTCAAAACTAAGGAAACAACACCATATTCATGGAATCAAGGAAGCGAGTGCAATTTAACCAAAGGCAACCACATCTTATCTGTAGCTGGACATGAGTCAGAGGACATTTCAAATCATGCTGTTGTTTTGCCTCGGAGTATCAAGACCGTTAGATTACAAGTAATGTAAGAGAAAATAAACTCCGGGCAAAACAATATCGCCGCTACAATGTCGCTTTATTATAAAATAATTTTATATCTCTGCTTCCAATGTTTAAAAACTGTTTATGTAAATGGGACCCGAGCGTAGTTACCTCCTCGTGGTGGGTCCCGGTAATTGGTATCGTTTCCCAAATAATAATACACCAAGTACTATTTTGAATATCAGTATTATTATTTGAGAAACGATATCAAGCTAAAAACTACTTGAACATAGTCTGGTCTAGATCATCCAAAATAGTTTTGGTGATTTAGACCGGACTAAGACCCCCCCGCGGGGGCGCCGTGGGACATCGTGGGACATCGTGGGACACCGTGGGACACCGTGGGATGCGTGCGTCTTAGTCTTAATTAATCGTAAGGTAGATACCTATGTTATGTGCATTGTGAGCTCATTCTGTACAAAGATACTTATCTATCTTGGAACTAAAAATAAAAATCCCGTCTCTCATGATCCCCTCGCTTACCACACTGGAAAAATTGTTTCCGCGATTTATCGGTTCACGGTCGCTCAGTTCTTTCAAACCGTAGCGTGACGTACTCGCTCGCGCGTATTCCGGGTACGTGCGGGTCAACGTGCACTGGACAACTCTTTGGATTCGTAAGTCGCCCCAAGGACACCTCTGTCTGGGTGACTGCTCGACGACTGCTCGACGTTCGCATCGGATCGCGGGAGTTGTCGTCGCGCCGGTGATGCTAGCGAATCTGTTGGGGATTCAGTCGTGGATCTGCAGTCCTGTCCGATTGGTACTTTGGTACTCGGTCAGGGACCTGCAATTTCACGTCCTCCGTAATTCTGTTCGGGCCCGCGGGAGTGGACCCCACTGTTCAGTTGAGGTCAATGCCTTCGTAATCCTGTTCAGCGGTCCCTCCCCGTGAGTGGACCCCACTGTTCAGTTGAGGCCTCTTGCCTTCGTAATCCTGTTCAGCGGTCCATCCCCGGGTTCCACATGTTCAGTTGGAGTGTGTTAAGTTGCTGGCCTATGTGCCGGATCCACGGCTGAATTACCCGTGGATCACTAGCATCACCGGTCGGCGCCATCGACCGCGACTCGTGTAAGTTTCGAACGGCGAAACAGGAATCGAGTTACGGTCAATTCTTGGGCTTTCCGCTGAACCTCGGGGTTATCTCGTGCACGGGGGTACGTCGCGTAGGTTTGTGAGTTCTTTCGAGAGATCGCGATCTCGTTCGTTTCGGGCGCGCCGCGATTTTTTCCTTTATCATCTGATTCATCGGGCATTTTCTTGTTTTCCCATTTTTAAGGGAAACTTATGGAGATCACGTTAGAGTTTATAACTAGTTATAACTAGTTTAGTACAGCGACTCGTATGTCCCTTCTGCGAGACACGAAATGGTATATACAGTGTCAGTAGCTACGTTTTCTTCCTTTCATTCCAAGTTAGATAAATGTGTGTTTGATACCGAATGATGCCAGTAGGGATGCGAATTATTGTACGATATTTGTACTGATCGATGTAATCGTTGTGTGGGAGATGGATGTTGCGTTACGTAGGCTTCGTTCTACGTTTGTAAAGATTCATGTAAGCGCTGCGTTGGAGATATGTGTTTCGCAGTTAGGCTACGAAACAACTATTTCCATACGCAGGCCCATGGTTAAGTAGAGTCAAAACTCGACATTCTGCCAACAGGTTGAATGTCGAGATCGAATGTGTAGTGTTACATAACCCATGGGCGGGTCTCGTGCGTAGTCACCTCCTCGTGGTGAGACCTGGTAATTGGCATCCTTTTCCAAAAATTAATCAGTTGATTAATATTTGGAAAACGATGCCAAGCTAAGAACTACGCAACAGTCCAGTTTGGATCACCAAAAGCCTCTAAGAGAATTTTGGATGATCTAGACTGGACTGCACCGTGGGACATCGTTGGACACCGTGGGACGTCGTCGGTCCAGTGTGGGTCACCAAATGCCGCCAAAAGAATTTTGGATGATCTACACTGGACTGCAACGTGGGACATCGTCGGTCCAGTGTGGATCACCAAATGCCGCCAAAAGAATTTTGGATGATCTACACTGGACTGCAACGTGGGACATCGCCGGTCCAGTGTGGGTCACCGAATGCCGCCAAAAGAATTTTGGATGATCTACACTGGACTGCAACGTGGGACATCGTCGGTCCAGTTTGGGTCTCCAAAAGCCTCCAACAGAATTTTGGATGATCTAGACTGGACTGCAACGTGGGACATCGTTGGACGCCGTTGGACAACGTTGGACAGCGTTGGACACCGTTGGACACCGTTGGACACCGTTGGACGTCGTTGGACATCGTTGGACACCGTTGGACATCGCTGGACACCGTTGGACACCGTTGGACACCGTTGGACATCGTTGGACATCGTTGGACGCCGTTGGACACCGTTGGACACCGTTGGACACCGTTGGACACCGTTGGACACCGTTGGACACCGTTGGACACCGTTGGACACCGTGGGACGCCGTTGGACACCGTTGGACGCCGTTGGACAACGTTGGACATCGTGGGACGCCGTGGGACGCCGTGGGACATCGTGGGACGCCGTGGGACATCGTGGGATGCGTGCTTCTTAGTCTTAATTAATCGTAAGGTAGATACCTATGTTAAGTGCATTGTGATCTCATTCTGTACAGCGACATTTATCCACCTTAGAACGAAAAAAAGAAAGATCTCGTCTCCCTTCACTCGCTTACCACACAGTACTTATTGTACTCGCGATTTATCGGTTCACGGTCGCTCAGTTCTTTCAAACCGTAGCGTGACGTACTCGCCCGCGCGTATTCCGGGTACGTGCGGGTCAACGTGCACTGGACAACTCTTTGGATCCGTAAGTCGCCCCAAGGACACCTCTGTCTGGGTGACTGCTCGACGACTGCTCGACGTTCGCATCGGATCGCGGGAGTTGTCGTCGCGCCGGTGATGCTAGCGAATCTGTTGGGGATTCAGTCGTGGATCTGCAGTCCTGTCCGATTGGTACGTTGGTACTCGGTCAGGGACCTGCAATTTCACGTCCTCCGTAATTCTGTTCGGGCCCGCGGGAGTGGACCCCACTGTTCAGTTGAGGTCAATGCCTTCGTAATCCTGTTCAGCGGTCCCTCCCCGTTAGTGGACCCCACTGTTCAGTTGAGGCCTCTTGCCTTCGTAATCCTGTTCAGCGGTCCATCCCCGGGTTCCACATGTTCAGTTGGAGTGTGTTAAGTTGCTGGCCTATGTGCCGGATCCACGGCTGAATTACCCGTGGATCACTAGCATCACCGGTCGGCGCCATCGACCGCGACTCGTGTAAGTTTCGAACGGCGAAACAGGAATCGAGTTACGGTCAATTCTTGGGCTTTCCGCTGAACCTCGGGGTTATCTCGTGCACGGGGGTACGTCGCGTAGGTTTGTGAGTTCTTTCGAGAGATCGCGATCTCGTTCGTTTCGGGCGCGCCACGATTTTTTCCTTTATCATCTGATTCATCGGGCATTTTCTTGTTTTCCCATTTTTAAGGGATACTTATTGAGATCACGTTAGAGTTTATGACTTTTCAGTATCTTCAATATCTTACAGTGTCGCAGAAATAAAACGTTAACTAGTTTAGTACAGCGACTCGTATGTCCCTTCTGCGAGACACGAAATGGTATATACAGTGTCAGTAGCTACGTTTTCTTCCTTTCATTCCAAGTTAGATAAATGTGTGTTTGATACCGAATGATGCCAGTAGGGATGCGAATTATTGTACGATATTTGTACTGATCGATGTAATCGTTGTGTGGGAGATGGATGTTGCGTTACGTAGGCTTCGTTCTACGTTTGTAAAGATTCATGTAAGCGCTGCGTTGGAGATATGTGTTTCGCAGTTAGGCTACGAAACAACTATTTCCATACGCAGGCCCATGGTTAAGTAGAGTCAAAACTCGACATTCTGCCAATAGGTTGAATAACTCATGGGCGGGTCTCGTGCGTAGTCACCTCCTTGTGGTGAGACGTGGTAATTGGGATCGTTTTCCAAAATTAATCACTTGATTAATCTTTGGAAAACGATACCAAGCCAAGAACTACGCAACAGTCCAGTTTGAATCACCAAAAGCCTCTAAGAGAATTCTGTTCAAACTAAGTGACAGTCGAAAACTAGTATTAAAGAAGTGTGAATTTAGTCTTAGTTTGCAGAAACTATTAAAATGATAAAAGTGGATATCGTATTAAATCTTTAAAGATGCCAATTTACGATAAAAATTAAGAAACCGTTCAATTTGATTTTGTTATAATGGAAAAATCGTCCCCTGCTATGTGAAAATATCGTTACCGTTTGATTAACAAACCGGCATCTTGTCAAGGTATATAAGGAACACGGAAGTCGCGCGCGAGCTCTTTTGTGCCTGAAATTCCGGAGAGTGAACATCGAAGAAGAATTTAAATATAAGTTAATGAAAAAAAGAATCAAATAACAACATTGCAACCAGTAATTTATAACGTCTAAACCATTCATTTACAATACTTAGGCTATTAATTTATAACATTTATGCTATTAATTTATAACATTTAAACTATTAATTTACAACATTTAAGCTATTAACTTACAACATTTAAACTGTTAGTTTATACATTTAAGCCATTAATTTATAACATTTAAACCGTTAATTTCTAACATTTAAGCTATTAGTTTATAACATTCAAGCCATTAATTTATAAAGTTTAAGCTATTAATTTACAACATCTAAGCCATTAATTTACAACATTTAAACTGTTATTTTATATGTCGGAGATGAAAGGAAAGCCGAAGCCTTTCCTTGGAAATTTTGGGAACATCCTCTGGTACCTTAGCCTAGATTTTATTATAGTTGTAATTGCTTAAGATTTGTAATAAGCGAGATTGGGTTCGAGGTGACAATCGGTCGCTGAACGTAGCCACGGTCACGGGATGGATGTTTTATCTAACGGAGGTCTGGAGTGGTTGTATGTGTTTTCCGAGAAATGTGGTTGTGGCGGCATACGGCCTCGAGAGCGGGCCGAGCCACGTGTGATGTTGCCTCGGAGGTGCCGATGCAATGGGACATACATTGTATTAGTGATCAAAACTCCAGGCAGAAACTGCCTAGCAACGGCGTTTGGAACCTTCTCGATGCTTCCAAACGGGTATAGAAAACAAAATGCAATCGTACAGGGAGAAAAATCTCCACGAGGCTGGCATTCTTGCGATTGCCTTGGAGAGTGATACATCGAGCATTTTCGACGATCGCATTTGCGTCTAAATTAGTTTCGCTTAGTAACGAGTTATCCCGGTGACCGTGGATTCGTTTGAACTCAAACATTGCTAATAGTGTTATTTAATTTAATTATTCGTAGATCGTATTATTCATTAGGCTTAGTGTTTGTTAGACTTATTATTAGTTGTACTTATTATTTGTTAAGCTTAGTGATAGACCTGTATATACGTGTAAATAAAATCTCGGCTTTGTGAAACGATGGCTAGTCCACATGAAGAGTCGTCGCGCGCCCAAAATTCGAATCGTGACCCGACATATACATTTATGCTATTAATTTATAACATTTAAGCTATTAATTTATAACGTCTAAGCCATTAATTTATAACATTTAAGCAAATAATTGGCAACGATTAAACTATTAATTTATAGCAACTGAAACATTAATTGACAACATGTAAAACATTAATTTATAAGAATCACACCATTCTTCAAGGAATCAATAATAAATACCTAACCGTGATTACAGCCAATTAGATCATATTGTTCGCTACATAATTAATAACTGTATCACGTACAGCGATGCAGGCGGTATTGAAGAAATAAAGCCATTTTACGTTACAATTATAACGAGTAAATTTACTCGTTTAACTTCAGAAGAATTAAAAAGGTACCTGCATTTTAAATAAGCATTAAATAAGAATTTCAAATATCGCAAACAGTGATGTAGGTGTTATTCAAGAGAAAGGAACATTTCATTTTGTAATTGGAACGAGTAAATGAACGAATATCGATAATATAATATAATGCTTAATATGAATTTTATCTGTCTGATTATTTAATACCTTAACTTATTTCACAGTAACGTCATCGATTGCCGTTAGGCTTTTTCCCCCTTTTTGTTCAAACTAATTGATAGTCGAAAACTAGTATTAAAGAAGTGTGAATTTAGTCTTAGTTTGCAGAAACTATTAAAATGATAAAAATGGATATCGTATTAAATCGTTAAAGAAGCCAATTTACGATAAAAATTAAGAAATCGTTCAATTTGATTTTGCTATAATGGAAAAACCGTCTACTGCTAAGTCAAAAAATCGTTACCGTTTGATTAACAAACCGGCATCTTGTCAAGGTATATAAGGAACACGGAAGTCGCGCGCGAGCTCTTTTGTGCCTGAAATTCCGGAGAGTGAACATCGAAGAAGAATCTAAATATAAGGTAAATAAAAAAAGAATCAAATAACAACATTGCAACCAGTAATTTATAACGTCTAAACCATTAATTTACAACACTTAAGCTATTAATTTATAACATTTATGCTATTAATTTGTAACATTTAAGCTATTAATTTACAACATCTAAGCCATTAATTTACAATATTTAAACTGTTATTTTATACATTTAAGCCATTAATTTATAACATTTAAGGAATTATTTTATAACGTCAAAACTATTAATTTATAACATTTATGCTATTAATTTACAACATCTAAGCCATTAATTTACAACATTTAAACTGTTATTTTGTACATTTATGCTATTAATTTATAACATTTAAGCTATTAATTTATAACGTCTAAGCCATTAATTTATAACATTTAAGCAAATAATTGGCAACGATTAAACTATTAATTTATAACATTTAAGCTATTAATTTACAACATCTAAGCCATTAATTTACAACATTTAAACTGTTAGTTTATACATTTAAGCCATTAATTTATAACATTTAAGCCGTTAATTTCTAACATTTAAACTATTAATTTATAACATTCAAGCCATTAATTTATAAAGTTTAAGCTATTAATTTACAACATCTAAGCCATTAATTTACAACATTTGAACTGTTATTTTATACATTTATGCTATTAATTTATAACATTTAAGCTATTAATTTACAACATTTGAACTGTTATTTTATACATTTAAGCCACTCATTTCTAACATTTAAACTATTAATTTCTAATATTTAAGCCATTAATTTACAACATCTAAGCCATTAATTTACAACATTTAAACTGTTAGTTTATACATTTAAGCCATTAATTTATAACATTTAAGCCGTTAATTTCTAACATTTAAACTATTAATTTATAACGTTCAAGCCATTAATTTATAAGGTTTAAGCTATTAATTTACAACATCTAAGCCGTTAATTTACAACATTTAAACTGTTATTTTATACATTTATGCTATCAATTTATAACATTTAAGCTATTAATTTACAACATTTAAACTGTTATTTTATACATTTAAGCCATTCATTTCTAACATTTAAACTATTAATTTCTAATATTTAAGCCATTAATTTATAACATTCAAGCCATTAATTTATAACATTTAAGCCATTAATCTAAAACAATCACTCCATTAATTCTTAACAGTTATACCAATAATTTTTAACCACATTCTGCCATTAATTCAAAGTAATTGCGCTCTTAATTTATAGCAGTTGTACCGTTAATCGGTTGTAACTCTACGTTCATTGATTTAAATCAATACCATCAATTCGTAGTGAGTGAATTAATGATTTATTTTGTTTCATTTTATTAACGAAATCTATCAAGTCTTTGATGTACTATTTTATTTCTATATAGCATTATTTTTTAGTTTTAAATACAGTATTTAATTTCTCATTTCACTATTTCGTATAAAACCTGTGGTAACACAGAGTGTAATCTTAAGATGTAATTTTCCATGTCTGCTCAAAACTAAGGAAACAACACCATATTCATGGAATCAAGGAAGCGAGTGCAATTTAACCAAAGGCAACCACATCTTATCTGTAGCTGGACATGAGTCAGAGGACATTTCAAATCATGCTGTTGTTTTGCCTCGGAGTATCAAGACCGTTAGATTACAAGTAATGTAAGAGAAAATAAACTCCGGGCAAAACAATATCGCCGCTACAATGTCGCTTTATTATAAAATAATTTTATATCTCTGCTTCCAATGTTTAAAAACTGTTTATGTAAATGGGACCCGAGCGTAGTTACCTCCTCGTGGTGGGTCCCGGTAATTGGTATCGTTTCCCAAATAATAATACACCAAGTACTATTTTGAATATCAGTATTATTATTTGAGAAACGATATCAAGCTAAAAACTACTTGAACATAGTCTGGTCTAGATCATCCAAAATAGTTTTGGTGATTTAGACCGGACTAAGACCCCCCCGCGGGGGCGCCGTGGGACATCGTGGGACATCGTGGGACACCGTGGGACACCGTGGGATGCGTACGTCTTAGTCTTAATTAATCGTAAGGTAGATACCTATGTTATGTGCATTGTGAGCTCATTCTGTACAAAGATACTTATCTATCTTGGAACTAAAAATAAAAATCCCGTCTCTCATGATCCCCTCGCTTACCACACTGGAAAAATTGTTTCCGCGATTTATCGGTTCACGGTCGCTCAGTTCTTTCAAACCGTAGCGTGACGTACTCGCTCGCGCGTATTCCGGGTACGTGCGGGTCAACGTGCACTGGACAACTCTTTGGATTCGTAAGTCGCCCCAAGGACACCTCTGTCTGGGTGACTGCTCGACGACTGCTCGACGTTCGCATCGGATCGCGGGAGTTGTCGTCGCGCCGGTGATGCTAGCGAATCTGTTGGGGATTCAGTCGTGGATCTGCAGTCCTGTCCGATTGGTACTTTGGTACTCGGTCAGGGACCTGCAATTTCACGTCCTCCGTAATTCTGTTCGGGCCCGCGGGAGTGGACCCCACTGTTCAGTTGAGGTCAATGCCTTCGTAATCCTGTTCAGCGGTCCCTCCCCGTGAGTGGACCCCACTGTTCAGTTGAGGCCTCTTGCCTTCGTAATCCTGTTCAGCGGTCCATCCCCGGGTTCCACATGTTCAGTTGGAGTGTGTTAAGTTGCTGGCCTATGTGCTGGATCCACGGCTGAATTACCCGTGGATCACTAGCATCACCGGTCGGCGCCATCGACCGCGACTCGTGTAAGTTTCGAACGGCGAAACAGGAATCGAGTTACGGTCAATTCTTGGGCTTTCCGCTGAACCTCGGGGTTATCTCGTGCACGGGGGTACGTCGCGTAGGTTTGTGAGTTCTTTCGAGAGATCGCGATCTCGTTCGTTTCGGGCGCGCCGCGATTTTTTCCTTTGTCATCTGATTCATCGGGCATTTTCTTGTTTTCCCATTTTTAAGGGAAACTTATTGAGATCACGTTAGAGTTTATAACTAGTTATAACTAGTTTAGTACAGCGACTCGTATGTCCCTTCTGCGAAAGACGAAATGGTATATACAGTGTCAGTAGCTACGTTTTCTTCCTTTCATTCCAAGTTAGATAAATGTTTGATACCGAATGATGCCAGTAGGGATGCGAATTATTGTACGATATTTGTACTGATCGATGTAATCGTTGTGTGGGAGATGGATGTTGCGTTACGTAGGCTTCGTTCTACGTTTGTAAAGATTCATGTAAGCGCTGCGTTGGAGATATGTGTTTCGCAGTTAGGCTACGAAACAACTATTTCCATACGCAGGCCCATGGTTAAGTAGAGTCAGAACTCGACATTCTGCCAACAGGTTGAATGTCGAGATCGAATGTGTAGTGTTACATAACCCATGGGCGGGTCTCGTGCGTAGTCACCTCCTCGTGGTGAGACCTGGTAATTGGCATCCTTTTCCAAAAATTAATCAGTTGATTAATATTTGGAAAACGATGCCAAGCTAAGAACTACGCAACAGTCCAGTTTGGATCACCAAAAGCCTCTAAGAGAATTTTGGATGATCTAGACTGGACTGCACCGTGGGACATCGTTGGACACCGTGGGACGTCGTCGGTCCAGTGTGGGTCACCAAATGCCGCGAAAAGAATTTTGGATGATCTACACTGGACTGCAACGTGGGACATCGTCGGTCCAGTGTGGGTCACCAAATGCCGCGAAAAGAATTTTGGATGATCTACACTGGACTGCAACGTGGGACATCGTCGGTCCAGTGTGGGTCACCAAATGCCGCGAAAAGAATTTTGGATGATCTACACTGGACTGCAACGTGGGACGCCGTGGGACAACGTTGGACACCGTGGGACACCGTTGGACACCGTTGGACACCGTTGGACACCGTTGGACACCGTTGGACACCGTTGGACACCGTTGGACACCGTTGGACACCGTTGGACACCGTTGGATACCGTTGGACACCGTTGGACACCGTTGGACACCGTGGGACACCGCGGGACACCGTGGGACACCGTGGGACACCGTGGGACACCGTGGGATATGTCTTGGCTATGTCGAATCCATTCTGAGCCCATTCTGTACAATGATACTTATCTGACTTGGAACGAGATATAAAAATCTATTCTTTTTTCCCACTGAATCTTGCGGTTATTTTGTGCACAGGAGTGCGTCGCGCGAGTCCATTGATTCTTCTGAAAGATCCCGATGTATGAAATCATTCTCTTATTTCAAGCCAATTTTTGACGAATTATCTTATTGTTTCAAATTGAGTTATAACAGTTAGTAACAGTTGGATTCAAATACCTCGAAACAAGGTTTCGCGCGCGTTTGTGCAGTATTCTTTAAGTATATTTAAGTGGCGAACTTTTGAATCCTTGCAAATATTTTCCAATATTTATAACACGCGACTATAGTGTATTAGTGGAATGCATATTTCGTATTCTAATAACGAAAATTCATAGTATATATTCTAATTGCGAACAGTATAATTCTTGCAAACGATTGCATTGCATTCGCGGTATTCGTAAGCATTTGTTCGCTATCGAGAAATATCTTACAATTTTCAACTAAATAATATTTTTCAAACTTGTTCCAATTACTTAGTAATAATTTTTAAGTGTAAAAAAATAGCAGTATTTTCTAAATAAACGTTCGATAGGAAAAAGAAGAAAATTGTCGAAACGACGTTTCGCTTCTTTCTCACCCCCCTCCCCTCACCCGCCCATAAACAACCACCATTTTCACCACTGGACTTTACACGGTTCCTGCCTGATGTTAGCCTCCCTGATGATATTCGCTGGGATACCGCAGCATCCAGGGCAACGTCCTCTGTTTCTCCGCATCGAACGGTGAGTCGCATGCATTTTTGTTCCTCCGGTCACTCAATCATGTCGTAGGATGAAAGGTCCGAATCGGCACGGGTGACTGGTTGTATTACGTAGAATTTTCTGAGCATAGTGACCGCGGGTATTTTTTATACCCGTGAGTAGTAACGTTCTTTTTTTAAATTTATTAGTTTAGGATAGGTCTTCTTGCACAGCGCGATTATAATAATTAGTTTAAATACATACACTTGAGAATATATTCGTGTTATTTATAAGCATGCATGTTAACATTCCGTATGAATATTTGCAAATGGCAAATATATACACGAATATACTTGTTTGACATAAATATACTTGTTCTTAAGCAATGAATTAATCGTGACAATATTAAGTCACGTTCGTTTATTTCACTTTAGCTAGAATTTAAAATACGAGTTAAAATTCATTTTTTCCCGTACAAGAATATGTGAAATTTTACGTGCAAGAAGACACTTCGCGACAGGCAGATTTTTGAATCAAAGCAATAATTTTGAACACTGCTTCTGCACTTTCGAGTATATGCTTTGATAAAGAGATCGCCTGAGATTATTTCTTTCTTAGTAATATATTTGAAGTCAATTATTCCATTTGATCGAGTCACAGTCTTTTTCAATTAACGCTACCTTTATGCAATATTAAAATTTTGTTCTGATTTATTAAATTAATAAAGTAGAGTTACTTGATTACTATTAAATTAATAAAGTAAATTTAATCAGATACAAAGTAGTAAAATATAAAATCAAAGAACGTTAGTCCGTTAAATAAAAATTACACAAACTAATCATCTTTTTAGATCAGGATTTTCAGGTTTAACCCTTTCCGTGCCCATTGTCAGAATCTCATTCACGTGCCCAGGTGCTACTTGAATGGGAGAGAGACATTGGGCACGATGATCTAGAATTAAGTAATGTAATAATTTGTCAGCGACTGACGATGTGTTAGTGTATCGTGCACGACGTATTTTCCACATTATGTGTGTGTGTTGTTAGGCCGTGGAACTGCGTCGCTTTTTCTCATTCGTTAAAACTTCAAATATTAAAAATGTCGAGACATATATCGATTCAATTTACGTCTCGATAGAATCACAATTTGTGGTAATACCGTCCACGCGATTAAGTGTAACCACGCTTTTAATATTGCCGTCAATTACAATTATAATTCCAAGTTTACTTACATTTATTTTAACGATATCATTTCCTCAGACGTGTTCTATCGCGTCTTACGCAATGGTCACTAGCCTTCGTCAGTCGATTTCAGGAAAACGGTACGTACCTTAGAGTGTGCATGATGTGTGTTAAGCTCGGGTGTCGGAGGCGTCCCGGGACGTCCTCTCTAGTGTAGGACCTTTGCGCCCGAGCGTTTGTGTGAGAACCGTGGAGCGAGTGTGTTGGTGTGCCTGTTTTGCACATATTTTCAAATATAGCGCTAGGTAGGATAGGTAGTATACTTTCTGGTATGTCTGTTAATTATAAGTAGGTAGGGCCGGGCAGGTTGGCACAGTCTCTGGTCGGGTAGGCGCGTTTTCGTGTAGCCAACCTGTTTCTGGACATATTTGGAAAATCGACGGTGAAACTGGCACGAGTAGAGCATGCACTCGTCTCTGGTTTTGCCTTTCGATTTTTCGAATTTCGCGGTCGCGGTCGCGAGTGGGCTCGAAACGAACGTATATTGCTCGAGCACGCACATGCGAGTGGGCAACGATCACTGCTGTGATCGTTGGTCAGTCCATGTGCACTTCAATCAGCTTCCGCGGTTTATATTTTTATTTTACCTTGGTAAGTTTTTTTTTTTGTTTGCGATTTAGAAGTCTCGAGCTTAGATTTAAGTTTCAGCGGGCATTGCGCCCGAAGAAAGAAGGGGCTATAAGCCGAAGAGGCCCGGCAAACTGCCACTCAAGAGGGCAACTACTAATGGCTCCCCATCCTCTGGGTCATCCAGAGCATGGGAAGTCATTATTGTTACTACTTTGTCACTATGCTCGATTTTAGTACTTGTAGTAGTAGTAGTAGCAGTAGTAGTAGTAGTAGTTTGCTTTTTTGACCGATGTATATATCGGTCCATCGTCCCATTGGGCAAATCGCGATTTTTCTTATTAGTGTTGCGACAAATTAATTATGGGTTGTATTAGAGTTGCCAAATAACATCGCGGCTTTTAATTAGTGTGGCGAGAAAATGATTACGGTTTGAATTAGAGTTGCGATAAAATGATAATCGCGTTTGCTTTAGAGTTGCGAATTACGATATCGCGATTGTCTTTTGCAATTTTTATTATGAATTTTTATAATTTCTTATAGAACTATACGTATCAGAATTTATCTTGTTTTCTATTGTTTGAAATTACATTATAAAAATGTTAGTTTTCAATTAATTTGTTAGTATTGCAAGTAGCAATACCAGAATATTTGAAGTAGCTTTTTCATATAGTAAATAGTAATTTTCATTCAATTCACTGTAAAAATTAGCGTTGCGATAATGAATGATCGCGTTTTGTTAAGTAGAGTTGCGTTTACAAAATGCCCAAACCCTCCGACTGCATTTGTCGGACACTGTTCCTGGATCGCACGTACAGCTACAAGAACTGTACAAGTGTGATCGTTCGTCGGCAACCTCCTAAATGGTTGCACTGCGATATATCGGCCCTCCACTCGCGATTTTTCTTATTAGTGTCGCGACAGATTAATTACGGGTTGAGTTAGAGTTGCGAAATAACATCGCGGCTTTCTATTAGTGTCGCGAGAGAATGGTTACGGTTTGAATTAGAGTCGCGATAAAATGATAATCGCGTTTGCTTTAGAGTTGCGAATTACGATATCGCGATTGTCCTTTGCAATTTTTATTATGAATTTTTATAATTTCTTATAGAACTATACGTATCAGAATTTATCTTGTTTTCTATTGTTTGAAATTACATTATAAAAATGTTAGTTTTCGATTAATTTATTAGTATTGCAAGTAGCAATACCAGAATATTTGAAGTAGCTTTTTCATATAGTAAATAGTAATTTTTATTAAATTCACTACAAGAGTTAGCGTTGCGATATTGTTCCATCGCGAGTTCTGCTTATTTTTCCTTTTAGCGTTGCGATAATAAATGATCGCGTTTTGTTAAGTAGTGTTGCATTCACAAACTGCCCTAACCCCCCGACTGCAATTGTCGGACACTGTTCCTGGATCACACGTTCAGCTGCAAGAGCTGTGCAAGTGTGATCGTTCATCAGCAACCTCTTAAATGGTTGCACTTCGATCTCTCGCTATTAGTGTTGCGCATTGCTAAAATACGAGTGCGTAGATTTATACTTATTAGTGTTGCGTATCAAATATCGGGAATTTTCAGGCTTAATTTTTTTTTTTAATGGTAGATTATTGATATTGCAGATATAACGAAGCACTCATCGCGGTTTGATTTTGACAATTTTCTGCTTCATAAATATTAGTAGTAAATTAGTGTTGCGAAATAAGAATATTCAGTTCCACTCTCAGCGTGTTGATCGGGTTTATATAGAGTGGAATACGATTGAATTTTAGTAGCCCTTCTGGCTACTGCTTTGTTTCCTTTTCAGCGCCCCTTATTACCACGTTTATTACTGAAAATACTGCTATAAGACATAT
Source organism: Bombus vosnesenskii (assembly GCF_011952255.1). NCBI lineage: Eukaryota > Metazoa > Arthropoda > Insecta > Hymenoptera > Apidae > Bombus > Bombus vosnesenskii. The sequence continues at coordinate 4,825,383 of NW_022882923.1, forward strand.
TTCTTTGTCAGCGTTAACGTTACCATAACTGCTAAAATACAGAAATTTATTACGAATGTATATTATATATAGATTTACATATTTGAAACTGTGAGCGATTTCATGCGCAACAAAGTATTATAATGAAATATCTTAAAGTTGCTATGAAGGCTTCAAACATTTTTTAAAATTTAATTCATTGCAATTGGAATTTCCGCTGGTGATTGTTCGTTCTTAGAACCATAACTTTTAACATTTCTTCGACCGCGATATTTTCAATCTTTTAACATTAATGTAGAATTTTATAAATATTCGAATTTCATAGTGAATTTTTAATTCAGATTAAATTCAATTACTTAAAATTCTTGTTTTCAACGTAACCCTAGTTTCGATTAAAAAGATACAAATGATCCTCTATATTTGCTAAAATTTAATCAATAGTAATTTGATCTATAATTAACCATTATTAGTAGTTTATTTTTCATGTATAAAATGTTCTCGTTTTAAAAATACCTGTTTCTTCCATATACCACACTAAGTAAACGAGTTTGCTTCAAATTTATCAATTAGCAGAAAGTAGATTTCAATTACATATATGAACATTTCATAGCATATTAAATATGTATGCTAGATACCCAAATGATTTTTCTTCCATTGTCTGATTGTTCAGGCTTCTTCCCGTTTCCCCATTTTTAAAAGAAGCATATTGCGGTAACGTTGGAGTATATAACTTTTCGATATTTTCATAAGTTTAGTACAATGAGTCGTATGTCTCTTCTGCAAGACTCTAAATTGTATATGCAGTGTCAATAGTTTCATTTCCATTCTTTCGTTCCAAGTTAGACAAATGTATCTTTGATACAGAATGTTGCCAATACGGTACCGAATTATTGTACAATGTTTGTGCTGATAGATGTAATCGTTTTCGCAGATTAATCAGTTGATTAACTTTTGGAAAACCACAACATCCATAAATACAAGCATTGCACAATAATTCAATACCAAGCTAAGAACCACGCTAATACAGTCCAGTTTGGATTACGAAAAGCCACGAAGAGAATTTTGGATAATCTAAACTGGACTGCAACGTGGGACGCCGTTGGACGCCGATGGACACCGTCGGACACCGTGGGATACCGTCGGTCCAGTTTGGGTCTCCAAAAGCCTCCAACAGAATTTTGGATGATCTAGACTGGACTGCAACGTGGGACACCGTGGGATACCGTCGGTCCAGTTTGGGTCTCCAAAAGCCTCCAACAGAATTTTGGATGATCTAGACTGGACTGCAACGTGGGACACCGTGGGATACCGCCGGTCCAGTTTGGGTCTCCAAAAGCCTCCAACAGAATTTTGGATGATCTAGACTGGACTGCACCGTGGGACACCGTGGGATACCGTCGGTCCAGTTTGGGTCTCCAAATGCCGCCAAAAGAATTTTGGATGATCTTGACTGGACTGCACCGTGGGACACCGTGGGATACCGTCGGTCCAGTTTGGGTCTCCAAATGCCGCCAAAAGAATTTTGGATGATCTAGACTGGACTGCACCGTGGGACATCGTCGGTCCAGTGTGGGTCACCAAATGCCGCGAAAAGAATTTTGGATGATCAACACTGGACTGCAACGTGGGACATCGTCGGTCCAGTGTGGGTCACCAAATGCCGCGAAAAGAATTTTGGATGATCTACACTGGACTGCAACGTGGGACATCGTCGGTCCAGTGTAGGTCACCAAATGCCGCGAAAAGAATTTTGGATGATCTACACTGGACTGCAACGTGGGACATCGTCGGTCCAGTGTGGGTCACCAAATGCCGCGAAAAGAATTTTGGATGATCTACACTGGACTGCAACGTGGGACACCGTGGGATACCGTCGGTCCAGTTTGGGTCTCCAAAAGCCTCCAACAGAATTTTGGATGATCTAGACTGGACTGCAACGTGGGACACCGTGGGATACCGTCGGTCCAGTTTGGGTCTCCAAAAGCCTCCAACAGAATTTTGGATGATCTAGACTGGACTGCAACGTGGGACACCGGGGGATACCGTCGGTCCAGTTTGGGTCTCCAAAAGCCTCCAACAGAATTTTGGATGATCTAGACTGGACTGCAACGTGGGACACCGTGGGATACCGTCGGTCCAGTTTGGGTCTCCAAAAGCCTCCAACAGAATTTTGGATGATCTAGACTGGACAGCAACGTGGGACACCGTGGGATACCGTCGGTCCAGTTTGGGTCTCCAAAAGCCTCCAACAGAATTTTGGATGATCTAGACTGGACTGCAACGTGGGACACCGTGGGATACCGTCGGTCCAGTTGGGGTCTCCAAAAGCCTCCAACAGAATTTTGGATGATCTAGACTGGACTGCAACGTGGGACACCGTGGGATACCGTCGGTCCAGTTTGGGTCTCCAAAAGCCTCCAACAGAATTTTGGATGATCTAGACTGGACTGCAACGTGGGACACCGCGGGATATCGTCGGTCCAGTTTGGGTCTCCAAAAGCCTCCAACAGAATTTTGGATGATCTAGACTGGACTGCAACGTGGGACACCGTGGGATACCGTCGGTCCAGTTTGGGTCTCCAAAAGCCTCCAACAGAATTTTGGATGATCTAGACTGGACTGCACCGTGGGACATCGTTGGACACCGTGGGACATCGTCGGTCCAGTGTGGGTCACCAAATGCCGCGAAAAGAATTTTGGATGATCTATACTGGACTGCAACGTGGGACATCGTCGGTCCAGTGTGGGTCACCAAATGCCGCGAAAAGAATTTTGGATGATCTAGACTGGACTGCACCGTGGGACACCGTGGGATACCGTCGGTCCAGTTTGGGTCTCCAAAAGCCTCCAACAGAATTTTGGATGATCTAGACTGGACTGCAACGTGGGACATCGTTGGACAACGTTGGACACCGTTGGACATCGTTGGACAGCGTTGGACACCGTTGGACGTCGTTGGACATCGTTGGACACCGTTGGACATCGTTGGACATCGTTGGACGTCGTTGGACGTCGTTGGACAACGTTGGACACCGTTGGACAACGTTGGACACCGTTGGACAACGTTGGACGCCGTTGGACACCGTTGGACACCGTTGGACACCGTTGGACACCGTTGGACATCGTGGGACGCCGTGGGACATCGTTGGACACCGTGGGACGTCGTGGGACACCGTGGGACATCGTGGGACACCGTGGGATGCGTACGTTTTAGTCTTAATTAATCGTAAGGTAGATACCTATGTCAAGTGCATTGTGAGCTCATTCTGTACAACGACATTTATCCACCTTAGAACGAAAAAAAGAAAAATCTCGTCTCCCTTCACTCGCTTACCACACAGTACTTATTGTACTCGCGATTTATCGGTTCGCGATCACTCAGTTCTTTCAAACCGTAGCGTGACGTACTCGCTCGCGCGTATTCCGCGTACGTGCGGGTGAACGTCCACTGGACAACTCTTTGGATTCGTAAGTCGCCCCAAGGACACCTCTGTCCTGGTGACTGCTCGACGACTGCTCGACGTTCGCATCGTATCGCGGGAGTTGTCGTCGCGCCGGTGATGCTGGCGAATCTGTTGGGGATTCAGTCGTGGATCTGCAGTCCTGTCCGATTGGTACTTTGGTACTCGGTCAGGGACCTGCAATTTCACGTCCTCCGTAATTCTGTTCGGGCCCGCGGGAGTGGACCCCACTGTTCAATTGAGGTCAATGCCTTCGTAATCCTGTTCAGCGGTCCCTCCCCGTGAGTGGACCCCACTGTTCAGTTGAGGCCTCTTGCCTTCGTAATCCTGTTCAGCGGTCCATCCCCGGGTTCCACATGTTCAGTTGGAGTGTGTTAAGTTGCTGGCCTATGTGCTTGATCCACGGCTGAATTACCCGTGGATCACTAGCATCATCGGTCGGCGCCATCGACCGCGACTCGTGTAAGTTTCGAACGGCGAAACAGGAATCGAGTTACGGTCAATTCTTGGGCTTTCCGCTGAACCTCGGGGTTATCTTGTGTACGGGGGTATGTCGTGTAGGTTTGTTAGTTCTTTCGAGAGATCGCGATCTCGTTCGTTTCGGGCGCGCCGCGTTTTTTTCCTTTATCATCTGATTCATCGGGCATTTTCTTGTTTACCCATTTTTAAGGGATACTGATTGAGATCACGTTAGAGTTTATAACTTTTCAGTATCTTCAATATCTTACAGTGTCGCAAAAATAGAACGATAACTAGTTTAGTACAGCGACTCGTATGTCCCTTCTGCGAGACACGAAATGGTATATACAGTGTCAATAGCTACATTTTCTTCCTTTCATTCCAAGTTAGATAAATGTGTGTTTGATACCGAATGATGCCAGTAGGGATGCGAATTATTGTACGATATTTGTACTGATCGATGTAATCGTTGTGTGGGAGATGGATATTGCGTTACGTAGGCTTTGTTCTCCGTTTGTAAAGATTCATGTAAGCGCTGCGTTGGAGATATGTGTTTCGCAATTAGGCTACGAAACAACTATTTCCATACGCAGGCCCATGGTTAAGTAGAGTCAAAACTCGACATTCTGCCAACAGGTTGAATGTCGAGATCGATGTGTAGTGTTACATAACCCATGGGCGGGTCTCGTGCGTAGTCACCTCCTCGTGGTGAGACCTGGTAATTGGCATCCTTTTCCAAAAATTAATCAGTTGATTAATCTTTAGAAAACGATACCAAGCCAAGAACTACGCAACAGTCCAGTTTGGATCACCAAAATCCTCTAAGAGAATTTTGGATGATCTAGACTGGACTGCACCGTGGGACATCGTTGGACACCGTGGGGCATCGTTGGACACCGTGGGGCATCGTTGGACACCGTGGGGCATCGTTGGACACCGTGGGACATCGTTTGACATCGTTGGACACCGTTTGACATCGTTGGACACCGTTGGACATCGGTGGACACCGTTAGACATCGTTGGACACCGTGGGATATGTCTTGATTATGTCAAGTCCATCGTGAGCCCATTCTGTACAATGATACTTATCTGACTAGGAACGATATAAAAAGATTATTCTCCTTCCTATCATTTTTCCCGTTTTTATTCTAATTTATTGTTTCATGTACGGGAGCGTGGCTCCATTGATTTGGCAAACGAAAGAAAGGGTCGCAATTTTGAATTTATTCTGTGTTTGATTGCTGTTTCTCTTTGGCTTCTCCCTACTTTTTAAGGGAAATGTAGTTCATTTGTCGGACATTTACGTGAGAACCGTGGAGTGAATGTGTTGGTGTGCCTAAGTAGGATAGCATACTTTGTGGTGTCTGTTAATTATAAGTAGGTAGACCCGGGCAGGTTGACACAGTCTCTGGTCTGGTAGGCGCGTTTTCGTGTGACCAACCTGTTTCTGGGAATTTAATTTGAAAAAACAACGGTGAAACTGGCAAGAGTAGAGCACGCTCTCGTCTCTGGTTTTGTCCTTTCGATTTTTCGAATTTCGCGGTCGTTGTCGCGAATAGGCTCGAAACGAACTTATATTGCTCGAGCACGTACATGCGAGTGGGCAACGATCACTGCTGTGATCATCGGTCAGTCCATGTGCACTTCAATTAGCTTCCGCGGTTTATATTTTTATTTTACCTTTATAAGTTTTTTTTTTTGTTTGCGATTTAGAAGTCTCGAGCTTAGATTTAAGTTTCGACGAGCATTGCGCCCGAAGAAAGAAGGGGCTAAGTCGAAGAGGCCCGGTAAACTGCCATTTAAGGGGGCAACTACTAATGATCCTCTGGGTCATCCGGAGCATGGGTAGTCATTCTTGTTACTACTTTGTCACTATGCTCGCTTTTGTATTTGCAGTAGTAGTAGTAGTAGCAGTTTTTTGCCTTTTTGACCGATGTACATATCGGTTCATCGTTACATTGGGCAGATCGTGATTTTTCTTATTAGTGTGGCGACGGATTAATTAGGGGTTGAATTAGAGCTGCGACATAACATCGCGGTTTTTCATTAGTATGGCGAGAGAATTATTACTGTTTGAATTAGAGTTGCCATAAAATGATAATCGCGTTTACTTTAGAGTTGCGAATTACGATAGCGCGATTGTATTTTGCAATTTTTATTATGAATTTTTAGAATTTCTTATTGAACTATACGTATCAGAATTTATCCTGTTTTCTATTGTTTAAAATTAGATTATAGAAATGTTAGTTTTTAATTAATTTTATGGTATTGCAAGTTACAATACAAGAATTGTTAAAGTAGCTTTTTCATATAGTAAATAGTAATCTTCATTGAATGCACTGTAATAATTAGCGTTGCGATAATGAATGATCGCATTTTGTTAAGTAGAGTTGCGTTGACAAAATGCCCAAACCCTCGGACTGCATTTATCGCACATTGTTCCTGGATGACACAATACAGTAAGCAAGAGCTGTTCAAGTGTGATCGTTCATCGGCAATCTCCTAAATGGTTGCACTGCGATCTCTTGCTGTTAGTGTTGCTTATTTATATTTATTAGCGTAGATTTATATTTATTAGCGTTGTGTATCAAATTTCGGGGATTTTCAGACTTTATTTTTTCTTTTTTTTTCATTTTTTCGTGCTAGGTTAATTGCTATTGCAGATATAACGAACCATTCTTCGCGTTTGATTTTGGAAATTTTGTGTTTCATAAATATTAGTAGTAAATTAATGAAACATCCCTATTCCTTTGTTAACGTTAACGTTATCATGACCACTGAGATACAGAACTTTATGACAGAAATTTTTTTTTTTATTTTATTTTGTGCTTTACAATTTGTCCAGCAGGACATTTGGTAAATTTTTTTATGTATATAATTGTATGCGATTTCATGCGTAACAAAGTATTATAATGAAATGTGTTAATGTTGCTATGAAGACTTGAAATATTTTTTAAAACATAATTCGTTGCTATTGGAATTAATAGTAGTGATTGTTCGTTCTTAGAACCAGAACTTTTAGAATCTTTTCGACCGCGATATTTTCAACCTTTTAACAGCAATGTGGAATTTTATAAATATTCGAATTTCATTTGCATGAAACAAAAGTTCATTCGCCATTATTGTTCGTTTGTAGCAAAAGTTCTGCATAAAATGATTTATGTACATATTTATCGGTTCATTATTTTGCAAATCACTATGTTGTTGTAGGAAATAACAGATACTGTTAAAAGTTGAAAGACAAAGCAAGTGATTTTATAATGATCGGATTTTCTTTCATCTTAGTTATTCCAAATGAAATTTTCAAGTTTTAATTTAGATTAAATTCAATTACTTAAAATTCTTGTTTTCAACGTAACCCTAGTTTCCATTAAAAAGATACAAATAATTCTCTATATTTGCTAACATTTAATCAATAGTAATTTTATCTTTAATTAACCATTATCAGTAGTTCATTTTTCATATGTAAAATATTCTCTGTTTAGAGATGCCTGTTTCTCTTATATACCAAATCCAGTAAATGAGTTTGTTTCAGATTTATCAATTTACAGAAAATACATTTCAGTTACATATTTGAACATTTCATAGCATCTTAAATATCTAATATGTTTCAGGCTCAAAAATAAAGAAAAAAAATATTAAAAATGAGAGAAATAAAAGAAGCGAGCAAAGAAAAGAAAGAAGCTAATATTACGAAATAATGTTTGAGCCTTATACTAAGTACAGGAAATAATTATACGTATTTTATAGAATTTTATTAAGCTTTCGCAAATTGAATTTGTTTCAGGGTTTTTTGTGACATCCAGTGAAGAGAATTCATACTCCATACAATATCGCTTTCCTTTCACTTTTCCTTTTTTACGTTTAGATTTGAGGTGGTGTGTCGTGATAGGTGCGTAAGGAATACTCAGATGTTTTAACGAACAATAGTTTATTAAGAACGAATTAACAGTCAGAGTCAACAAATAACAATTAACAGATACGATCAACAAATAACTGGTAACGATTAACAAGTAACAATAGACATCAAGAGTTCAATCGACGCGTTGCTATGCAATGGTACTGAGGAGTTATTTATTTCACGGCGTAAGACAGATTGACTGCCCTTTTGTTCCGGATCGAACGGATTCTTCCCTTCGTTGTCCATCGATATCCCCCACTAGCGTGCATTCATTAGATGTGCCGCCGCGGCTGGCACGTGTATGCTCTTTCGAGAATTCGGCGGAAAGAGCGTGAAAATATCGATGGTACATTGGGCACGTCGGTGTTGCGCTTTGACGGCGTCGCGCTTTGTATCCAGAGCCGTTGGAAAGTTCCGTGGCCCGTGCCGCCACAGATTATTACGTAGATAGAAAAGGGAAAAGGTGAGTCTCCACTCGCAGCACTTCGTCACGGTGAGATGCGGGCAATCAGTATTATTTGATATATAATTACTGATTATATCACTATACAGTAAAGCAATTAACTGTATAACTGGTATAATTATTAATTATATGGCAAGTAATATGGGATAATTGGCTGCAATCCTGACTAGGTGTTCGTATCAATATTCATTCATCTATGCGAGCCTTTTATGACCATTGCATATGCACATTGGTATGTGTTTTTTTATTTGTGAATTATGGAGGCAAGGGATTAAAAGAAACATTAATTCCCTCTACTCGGAAATTTCATAGAACGGTTTTCGATATGCTTTTATGGATTTCCATGAGCAAGCAGGATTAACGTTTAGTGTGACATTCTTATTGCAAAACGTTGAGCGGGGTCGTTTACGTCTGTGAATATCATGGCTTTTTTCTCTACGACTTGTACGAGGTTAGTTGCCACCCCATGTGTCGTTCGATTTGAGGATTACTGTACGCCCCGCTGCTTAGTCTGACCTCTTTTCGTTCGTGTAAGGAGGATTGCTCGCGTGCAGGAATATTTTGTCCGATTTTAATTGTCATTAACTAAAAAACGAAGCCAAAACGCAATTTTTTTATTCTTGATTTCGGCTTCAAGAATCACCCCTTAAATTTCCTGACACCTGTAGCCAAACACCTGTATATTAGAAGCGCGACAGCTAGTGTTACCTGTACATCAAGTACTTTATTGTGCCGGATCCGGATTAAGCAGTGTACTACCTGTATATCAAATATTACACCGCCGTGTTGTGAACGCTCTAATATCACGTTCGACGCAGAGATTTAATCGAAACAGACAGAATTTTATTTAACGCTCCCCATAGTCGTTTGTTTTTCATTGTTATGCCGCTGGCAAACAAGCAGGGATATATTTTTATCGAACAATTTTTCTGTGATTAACGCATCCGTTGCACTCTTACTGCGAGCGCACCATATCGCGTGAAAAACAATTTTCATTAACTCGATTTCCGCATCGTTTGATCAACGAAACGATATTCCTTTCAATCCGTAGCGGAACCGACTTCTGAAAGCTTTTAGGTTTTCTCCGGATCTCGCTATTCAGGAAATCGCGATTCCTCTCATTCTTGCTCGAATAAAAATTTCGTGGAGGCACCCGTATCGATTGAATTCCCTCGGGTTTCGCGTATTCCTGGACTGTGAAGCGGTAAACATCGTATCCAGTCGGGATCGGTAAACAAGAGACGGATACAGTCCACGGTTTCTTCGTGACGCTTGACTCGAGTGCGAATAAAGGGTGATATTTATTTCCTGATCGCGTTACGTACTTTTTGCGACACCGTAGAAAGTGCCTGGGTGCTCGAGAGTCATTTTTCTCGCCCGGAAAATGCTCAAGAGAGTTTCCAAACTTCTTTGCACTCCCCTCTTCTGTTCATACCAGACGTACCAGGCGTGACCCAGGACTCGTTTCTTGTTTATACAGCACGATGCAATTAAGGAGAATGGAATTGTTAACGGAACTTGGGCCGAGGCTTGGCTTTTGTCCCTGTGTCCTAAACGGATCGTAAATCATTCTCGTATTCTCTAGTATACTGCTGGACCCGAAAAATATCCCACTCGAATGGCGACGCTGTAGCTTCCAGTCTACATTTATATTCTCTGGCAGTTTTGGCTGCTGCTGCCCGAGTAGTGAAACAAAATCACTTTTCGGCTAGTTCTTAAAATATTTCTATATACACGACAGTCCCGAAATCTGATGTTACAGAGCATTTTAATTTCCTACGCTTTCACTGGATCCATTTACATATAGTTATAGTTTTAATATATTTTCATAACTTTAATTATAATTTACTTATAATTCTCAATGAGAATTGATTGTAAAAAGTCTACCAAATAAAAAAAAATAGTTTTAATAGCGAACATACGTACGTGAATTAATGCGTATGTAGTTTAAATATAGTGGATTGTAGCTCATAATAAGTTGAGATATTTGTGGGGATAAGACTTCGAGAATTGTGTGAATATTTATGTTGGAGTATTAATAAAATGCAAGAACCGATTCGGAAAATGCAAAGAGCGCTTCGGAAAATTCACGCGTAGTCTAGGATACTTAGTTCCACGTGAAATTTAACAGCTTGTGACAAGAATGGGACGCAGCTGCATACAGTAGCTCACGAAAGTATTCATTTCATGTCCATTTACATTAGTATACCTTAAAACAAATCTGTAAATGTACATATGTAGAAGTTGCAAGGTATTGAGTCACAAATTTATTTAAACAGTTAATTATTCATTATACTAATAAGCCTCGGTATTCAGTAGGATTATCTTTAACACTCAGTGCGTGTTTCGGAATATCAAAATTTATATAACGTATACAGTATATACATAATGATTTTCTATGATAAACGCTCAAATACGTTCGTAGGCCATCATACATCTCCTATGAGCATGGTAACTAGCAAGGCTCAAAGGCTTGTAATTATTTTTGGTCGTAATATGTTAAATCAACAGTTTACGCATTTACTCGACATACATGTTTCCTATTTTCTTTGAGGGCAAAACGAACCATGATCAACAGTCTGTCTTGAAGTATCCATAAACGAAATTAAACGCTTTACCGGTGCTATAAATTTCTTATTAGTTAAACCAGATTTCGAACTCGAGGCTTGTTAACGACTAATTTACGCTTTCGTTCGAAATGAAACGACGTTGAAAATTTAGCGTCGAACTATCGTCAAGGTAATGTTCACGGGGTCGATGTCGATGTCGATGAAAAACGAACAGGTGGTAAATTTAACGGCTTCAAAAGATTGCTCCGTAAACTATAAATAAGCAAAATCACGAGGTGTCGTTACATAACATGCTCTGTTGGTTGAGTGGACTGCTCGTTAAAGGAGATTCACTCGTAAAGCACCTTGTGATATACGGCGCCAGCCTATAGTTCAAATTTTCGCGATATATACTCGATTCCCTGTGTTCACCCTCCGTTTGACAACCGACTTCCGTCGTGATATACGCCGGATCGGCAATAACGTGGCCGATCGACGAATCGAGCCGGAAGAAAATTATTGCGGCTCCAGGATTCTTCCTACTGTAAACGTACCAATCGTTTTCGGATACTATGCAATGGCTAATGAAAAAAAGCTTCGAGAAGTTTATAAGAGATTATGCTGCACATTATATATCGTTTGTGGCTCCAATAATTGTAGATTACAGTACAACAACATGGTAAATCACATTTTCTATTGCTTATAGAAAAGCAGTTTTAAAATTTAATACGTTTTCAGTTAATCTCGTATTAGCAAAATCGTATTTATATTTAATTTTAGAATTAAACATGTGTTTCTTATCCGAATAAAAATAATCAAAATATCTTTGGCCATGATATTACGGTATTGAGAATATTCCATAACTGACAATTTATATCAGCTACTTTTAAAAAATGGCAAATAATAGAAATAACTCCTGTATAATTGAAAGTGGAGGAATTTCGTAGAAATTTATATAATCGTACGTAGATATCAATGTACACGCATTTCATTAGCCAAATCTGCGTTTAAAACTGGTTGCTTCTCAAACCAGAGATGTGAACGAAGGTAACATTGAATAAGCACGTGAATGAAACGCCAATAAATTGATAGAAAGTTTCAGCCTGTCCATTCGTAACAGCTTCCATTTCTGCTTTTAATTTCCGTTTTCAGTTCCGTCGCGTCGCGTCGGTGGAAAATCAAGAAACATTCCATCGCTGAATTTCTCTGCGGGATCGTCAAAACGCGCGTTTCAATCTGTTAATTGATTTTGTTAGCGGAATGGAATTAAGCACGGTACATCTCAAGGGAATGATCGCCAATGATATTGAAATGAAAGTTCAGCGAATAATAATACAAGAATGTAACACTGCTTGGTGTTTTCCTTCAATTACCGCGTGAAAACGCCCCGCGATTTCCCGCGAATAACTTTCCTTGTTCTTACGTACGTAATGGTTCTTACGTACGTAATGGTTCTTACGTACTTTGCATAGGTCAAACTTTACGAGATCATTCTGTAAAATTGATTGGAATTTAATTTTTTATGTTCGCGAGAAGAATTTGTAACGAGTTATTTCCAGAGCTTCTTTAAGAATTTCCTCAGACGACATTGTCATAAAGCTATTTCATAACGTTGTATTATTTTTTACTCTACTATATTTCTTTCATTCGCATTTTCCGTGTTCCATTATTGCTGGTATTTCTTTCTCGAATTGCTCGTGTTGCGCAATGCGGTCTCGCTGGTAAGCGAGCTGACTCGATAATGAAAAATTATAGAACGTACGTACGGCGTTAATGTAGTTGTAAAGGGACAGACCGTCGTCCCAAGGCTCCTCTTTCTCGCACGATAAATTGGCAGGCCTGAGGTCGTGGCTGCGATCCAACGCTGCCAAACCGTGCGCGAAAACCTGCACGCTGTCGTACACTAAAGCTGGTTCTGCCTGAAACATACGTTTCCCCTCTTGTGAAAAGTTGTTTGCATTCATGCATCTCGATTTCCTTGACTTAAGTTACAGTATATCGTTTTTAGATAAAGTTTGTTAGATGAGTTGAAAACTCTGTAAAAGTTCCTCTTAACAGAAGAGGTTTACTTTACTGTGTAAACTCCATTGTCGATTTACAGTGAAGTAGATTTATCGAATAATGAACGCTAAAAGTGGTACACGAGATTTCGACAGAACGATGAAAAGAGTTTAGAGATCTTTTTGAATCACACTTCAAATCTATCGTTCGAAATCAAATTGTTCATTGTAAGTGTTTATCGCAGCACAGGAACTTTATTCTCAATGGAGTTAGAAAGTTTGTTAAAATTAGGTAACGATCACACTTTTTTGATCGAGAAATGTTTGTTTTGTATGCGAAGAACACTCCAAACAAAAAATCCATCCGCGATTGTTAAAGCCCTTACGAGGAAACTAGGCCGTGTTTCGAGTGCAGTCGATCGAGCGATCTTAATTTCATTGCAATTTTCGCCACGAGTTTCACTTAATTACTGAAATGCTGACAAAACAGCTAGAAATCGACTTGTCGATAGTTCCTTCTGCTCTTTCCTTCGTCATTTCTACCAGTTTAATACTTCCTGTGTACAGTATACACAGTCGTGATTTTATGTTACACTTTAATTTTCACTGAGTAGAAAGAAAACAGTATTTGACTCATTGAACGAAAATTATATATTAACAAGTAACATCAATAAAGACGCAAATTGCAGCGAAACGCTAGCGAATCAACGGAGCATGATGGAACACACATACGGACCAATTTCCATAAATATTGAACTAATTAAATAGATTTACCATATTAATTTCGTGATCGAAAGAGCGTTATTGTATGGAACTTTCAATGCAAACGCATTCGTTTTTCTACCGAGCGCATTTTACGAGCCGATTTCAATAATTTTCTAGACTTTATCCAGCATAAAATCTCAATTTACTCGCATACATGCATATTCCTCATTATACGATGTGTTAACCCGCGATATAGCGTTTCATTCATGGTTAATCAATAATCTGAAGTAGAATAATCTGAAGCGATTAGAAACCATCAGACAGTGCCGTTTATTCTCTGTTCTATAATTCGTTCGAAAATGGCTATCCGTCATCGAAACTGATGCCATTAGAATCTGTAAATCTCCCTCTTTAAAATCGTTTTCGTTTTATTCAAATCGGACGATCCATTTCCGAGATATCGTCGTCCAAATCGCACCATAATTTTTGATGGCTCGATGTATCTCTCTCTCTCTCTCGCGCACCAAAACACTGACCTATCTCAATCGTGCCACGTGCGCGATGGTCAATGCAGGACAATGACACAGCGTGTCTTTTCATTACTACTGTATACTCGATACGTACGCTGTTCCCAGAACTGAAACTAGGTCACGCCACTTTCCTGGAATTTCGCGCAACATCCCCATTCGCTATCTTATCTGGCCGTACAGGGTTGCTTCGAAGGTTTATATCTCGGCAACTTGTTGTCGTATCGACTTTAAACAAAGTACGTTTTGAGAGGGACACTTCCCTCTATGTTACAAGGATACATTTATGGACAAATTTTTAGTGCGGAAGGTGTGAAATATTATATTTTATTTCTTGATACGTATCACGTTTGTACAGAAAGAGAGGTTTTTAATGTTTTATTGTATTCTTCGAATTTTCGGAGAAGCTTGCAAAATCTTTGAGAAGCTATCCCGTAATTCCGCGTAGAATTTTTATTTATGCTTTTATTTATTATGCTTTGGAATTTTATATCTTGGAAATCAATTATCGTATGAATTTTAAATAAAGCGCGTTTTAAAATGAACGCTCTCTTTTATGAGAGTAATTTCGTGGGAAAATTTTTACCGTAGCATTATGTTTTAATAATTGATGGTTGGATCGATATATAAGAAGAAAAAGCATCCTCAAGTACATAGATACATAATCTATTCCTTACGTATTTCACGTAGATCGTAAAGAAAAGTTTCCGAATTTTCCTAATCGCAAGATTAAATGGAACACTGATAAAGATCCAGAGCCGATTTCACGCTACTTTTCTTACGCTATATCTAGTCTTTCTTTTCTACAAAAATTATTTCTCCGTCTGAAACTGCTTTTGGCCTGTGGGCGCTGTCTCTTGTCCAGTCATGCGCGATATTTTCGCGTTACGCGGTTTAAGCCAGCATCTCTGCGAAAGAATGCTCAGGCATCGACTCTTATTTCTTAAACTTCGCGCGATTGTATTGTGAGAAACCAGAAAACCGTTTTCCGTTTCGACAGACAAGAAAGCAACGAACAGACGAGTTCTGGGACGATAGATAGCGATTTCCGGTGGCGAGCATACCACAGAGTTACTTGAACTTTCAACCAACCTGTATAACTCCGGTTTTGTTGAGGATCGCGTGGCCAATCGGTTGGAAGCGTTCCATCTGCCGCAGAACTTCGGCAACCTTCGGTTCCTCCAGGTCCACCAAACGAAACGCAGTCATGTTAACACTGTTGTACTTGAAATCCTCCAAATCGAACGTCTCTATGTCCTATAGAATCATATTTTTCCCATCTTAGTCCAAGTGCATGTAGAGTGACTCGCAAAAGTATTCGATCAGTCACCTTATTAATTGAAATTTTTTAATGTTTCCTATAACACACATAATACATTCATAAAGGGTTCCTGCAAGTGTTTGAATACTTTCACGAATTATTATACCTGAAATTAATTATCGAAGGATTAGTTTTCACGCAACTTTCACCACATTTTTATTATACTTCCAATTCGTTGTTTTTACGGATCAAAAATCAAAGCAAAACCGTCAATAACGCGTTACCCTTGATCGACGCACTTTATTGCGCCAGAATGGAACGTTGTCTGCAGCAGTCACGCCCGCACTAGATAAACTCACGTAATATACTCTGTTAATAAAACTTTGATATAGTTGCTACTGTATTCTCCAATATTGGACGCGTTCGACCGATTACAATTCCGTTGAAAATCATCCTGTTGCAACCGATCCTTTCTATAACCTGGGAAACCCAGTTTCTTTTAGGAGTACGGTCCAACATCGGGCGAGTTTCCTTTGTCAACGAAAATCTATTGAACTTTTTCCAGCCAGAGGTCCCTTATCCGACCGAATGAAATGGTTTCTGAATTGAAGAAAAACATTATTGCGAACTGCACAATTATTATGGGGTCTGCGGAAGCTTAGTTGCTTCTCTTTCAATTCCTGTCGACTGGACCAATTTCGAGGCGCGAGAGAATCCAGTTATATATGATCTATAATTATTATTATTACAGAGTGATTTGTATCGCTCCGGGTAAATGGTTAAGCTAAACAAAGTGAACTGAAAAGGTTAGAAACCTATGTTATGACGAGAAACCCGACAGACAAAGCTGCTTTCCGCATCCAACGAACTTCCTTCGACTACCAACTGTGATCTTCTATGTCGTTTTTACCGATTTTCGTCTTTCTTTTCCTCTTGCAAATGCGTTTCTCTTGCTTCAAGTCGTAATATCGTGAACAAGTCTGCCGTCGTAAACCATCAATGTTCCGGGTGAGTGATTTATTCGAGGACCCGTGGTTATGTTTATGTAACGTGTTCCGAAATGGAACACGTTGAAGAATTCCTATTGCGATTCCGTGTCCTGGGAGAATGATAAGAGCGAGAGTCGAACTCCGCTTGGGTATTCAGAATCCAGAATGTGCATGCAAATCTTGTTAGCACATCGACGATGGGTTTTGAAGAATTACAGGCACGTGACGCGTGTTGAACGTTGATTTGCTTAGTTTAATAGCGTTATGATATACATAGGATGCACGCATAATATATCTAACACGCGGCATGCGCACAATAGTTTCGAGATAGTTTAACGGCAATTAGACAGAACCTGCGTTAAACTTGGATGTCAGAACCTCCGACAGCTGAGTCACACGTGATCAGCAATTACGGTTCCGTTGACATATGATGCGTATTGTCTACTTCATTCAGATAGGAAAAATGAAATTGCTTCTTCTTCTGAACTATCAGGAAGACATCTTTTTACAAAATAAATCAATTAAAAAGTAGGATACTAAATTACTTTGAAGAAAATATAGATCAATCGATAGTATCACGGCAATGTTGATGAAAAACAGCAGTACTGAGAGACACAAACAGAATTTAAGTTGACTTAATCTAGAACGTATTAGAATGCAATCATTGCTCGTATACGAGACGCTTAATTCTCAATCAAAACTGAACTAGGATTCAATTAAGATTCATCTCTTTGATTCTACGCTTCAAATACCTACCAGTTTATTCGAGAATTTGCGATATATTCGAAAGACTATTATCTAAGCAATCGTCCCTTTGGACTACGATATTAGTAAAATATTTCATGCGAAGCTACGTGAAAGACTATTTAACGTTAACATCCATTTTGATAGAAATGATTCTACATAGAATACGGCATACTTCACTGACGTCGATCATTTTGAAATACACGCATGTTATTCAAGTTAATATTCTGAGTAATTTCGCAGAGTTATTAAAATTAGTAAAATTAGCGTCATGGTATATGAAAAGATTGTTTGATGAGAGAGATTTCTGAATATTTTATCTTTTGTTCTTTCTTACTTAACTTCTTCAATAAACAAACTTTACCTATCACCATTTTGCTACACAAGAATATGATTTTTGGATCCTGGTGTCATGCTATTAGAAAGTTTCATTCGACATAATATTAATGGACTCGCATCGTTCCAAATTCGAACGACTGACACAGAGTAGCGTTTCCACTGATCGACAATTATAAAGGTAATACCGAACCACTGTGCGAGGCACGTGCAACATTAACAATGGTCGGCCCGTCACTCGTGTGAAATTCATAGACGACCCTTTGTTACACTGTCCTCGCCTTGCTCGAACGTTCTACGTTTGATCGTGAATAATTATTTCGGTCAACGTTTGCCTGTTAATAAATGTCATAATTATCAGCCAGTTTCATCCTGTCGGATCAACTTGTCAACTAACGAGGACGTTATTTCACCCGTCTGAATACTAGTAAACATCTCTACATCGATATCTATTTTCGTAGGAAACTCGCGAACTCTTGTTAAAGTTTGATAAACACGCTCTACCTTATACAGAAGATAAATAAACAGGTAACAAGATATAAACAAACCGAGCGTATAAATAAACAATGTCTAAGAAAAACAAGAGTATAAACAAATAAGCGAAAGTAGAGAAATAAATAAATTGAAAATGTAAGCAACGCAGACTGTTTGAAAAATCAAACAGAAGTGTGCGGAAAGGATTTGTCACATAACATTTTACGCTAATTATTTGTTATATAATATCTTTCAATTTAATCGTAAGTTGTTTGAATACTTTTGCTTATCTTCGTCTTCTGATACATTGCCCAATTCTAGCTATGGTAAAAGGCAATTAACAGTAATTCATGATATACGGAAACGCAGCAGATTGTAACGTCTCGATTCCTCATTAAACATTAAACTTCGACACGAACTTGCATATTTTCGGTCATTAATCGCCCTGTGGATGTACGATCCGACCCTTAAAGCGGATTACACACCGATGCTCCGTGTCTTATAGGGAAACTCATTCAAATGCTTGTCGATTCGTACGCGATCGTGGAACATGGTTACACGATTTAATACCCTGTCGCGTTTCTCGAATCCTGACAGTTCAATGATGGTCTAATTAAATATGCAATCTGATATTTATGTAAACGTTCATAAAAAAACATATTTTTAAGTCTACTTTGCTTTATAGATTCGTTGCAAATACGATACTTTCAAATCACAGCCCTCTTTTTTGACTTCTCTTTATATCTGTTTTGACTCATTTATGATTTTGAATATTCGTGATACATATTTTTTCATAATATTTTTCATTGATTTTAACGAGCAGCGGTGCGCGTTCAAAAATTCCGAACGTTTCCGATGAATGGCATTTCGAAACCAGATGTACCGGGTCACTGTCGAAAATCCTGTAATTTCATTCGAAATTATTCGTGAAAGTGCTCGAAATATCTATCGGCAACGTTTTTCGAGCGCGGCAGTCGGACACAGTCTATGCTCGAATTCCAAGTGAAGCACGGATGAGGACAGGGGAAAACAGGATGCTCTGGAAAAAAACATAAATCGAGTGAACTACTGTTGCGTTTTGACACCGAATTGACGTTTAATTTCAGGATTGCTTCGGTTTGCCGTTGAATCTGAAACCTTTCGCTTAAATAAACTCTGCAACGTTTGTCAAGCTTTGAACCAGCTTGATTTAAAGAGAAAAGAAAAATGAAATCATTCGTGTGTTTAACGATAAACCCAATTAACGTCTTCGATAACGTTTACTAATTTTTATAAAAATTTATTTTTCCATAAAAACATCAAGGAACGCCAATTAAGCGTTTGCATTAAGATTACTAAAATCGTAATTCAGATCTCGATGATACGTGTATCGGCGCGGCGGTCCACTGGTGAACGTTTCATTGAGAAAAGTCGAGAAATATCGAGAGCAACGAATTTACATGTACTTTAGGCTGTGCATTTCAAAGAAGCTAAAGCAATTTCCGCGAATCCGTATTAAAGCGAACTTGGTTAAAAGGATTCGTTTGTAATTTTCATTGCTGCACTTGGACACGCGATATGGAAAATCGACGTAATGTTCAATACTTACGAACGTGGTGAACATGTAGTGGTATCTGTAATCGTTCATTTGCAGTTGGAGAATCTGTAACAACCAGAAAAACGGCAATTAGATACATGATTACCACCGATTTCGGGCGCAAACGTTCGCGCTTTTCGAGGATACCGCGTCTTCATTTCGTCCTATTTAATATTTAATATTCGTGAAAACTGTAGAAATGGGGAAAAGATTGCAAAGTACTTTAACATGGAACGTTCTTGAAAATTTATTTTGGTAAATTCTTGTAGCGAAATGATAAACGTCTGTGATCCCTTCAAAAAGAAATATTGAAGAGATAAATTTTACATGAAAATGAAAAATAAAGTTTTCCTTACAGAAGAGTCAAGATTTTCCGACATTTTTTTTATGGATTTTATCCTAAAATATTCCTTTCTTTATTAAACCATTTTGGACAATCGCACGAAACGTACCTATAATATTAATCTAATACGTTCAACGAGAAGAAATCTTTTACTCATCAAACCAGTTCTATCTGTTAAATCAACTTCCTGCCTAAAGGCGCGAGGTATTTTATCGTAATGATCCTTAAATTATCTTCTGCCCCTTTTTTCCAACTTTAATCCCACACGTCAACCAAAGTCACGATTTGAAATCAGAAAGCATTCGCAGAAATGGAAACGTGCACGGATTTCCTCGAGGAGGAGAGGCAGGAGATTAAGGTGTGCGGAGAAACGGGAAGAAACGAAAGGAAAACAAGCATGATAGAAAGCTGAACGCACAAAGGGAGGAGACAAGGCGAGGAAGATGGGGGAGGAGACGACCGTATGAAAGCTGGGAGGTTTTTTGATTACTCAAGCAACGAAGGGATATCCGCAGGAATCCCTATGGGACGGGGCATGCAAATACCCAGTTTCCTTCGACCACGTTTGAACTAAGATTGCCTCTCGACTGAAGGCAAGGGGATCGGAGGATCGAGCGTGGCATTCGACTTCGTGATCGTTTCTATCGATCGGTTTTCTGTAATAGTGGACCAAAAAAAGTGCAATTAAAAAGAAATTTCATACACATCATTGTAATCTCGGTTTCGTTTAATGAACACTGAAAGTTGAAGTATTGTGTAGCACTTCTGGGTTTTGTTTTTTGCTTTTATTGGTGATAGATACCATATCGAATTTTAATGCTCTTATTTTTTATTTTATTTATACGTAGACACTGTACCCGGTTGATATGAAGAGGATTTAAAAGAATAATCTTTCAGTTTAATGTATCACCGGCGGAAACTCATTCCAACAGGGCAAATGAATTTCTTTTCTCTCACCTTCGATCAACGATCGTTAATACGAATCACGTTTCGATCATTACGATACTCGAACGCGTCGTACGTGATTATCCGTGACTGTCCTACAACCAAGAATATCGTGGCAATTCAATTAACCAGCGACTGCTTTCATCGACGCGTCGTAATTATCTCAGTTCAACGACAAGCCACAATCCACAAGCTATTATAATGACGTCACAAGAATGGAAGGGGAGAAAAGGCAAGATAAAATCGCCTATTAATTAACTACGAGAGCAATTTCTTTATCGTCGCTGTCAATCTGTCAGCACTAAACCACTCACGGTAATCCGTTTATTTACGAGTCTCGTAAAAACCAGCCGCGCTAATTTTTGTCGCGTGAATTCGCTGCCGCGTATAAACTCTGTTCATCATTTTTCCGTGGAACACGCGAAAAAAACGTGGAACCTCAGGTCAGAGCCGTTTCGACGCAAAACGGTGTACGATGCCGTGCAATTTCCACCACGCCTATGCTTCCGTGGATTATTTCTCGGCACAGCGCTTCGGTCACGCGGGTTAAAGGTCGAAAATTGTGAAAAACACCGTCTCCTCGACATGGACGACGCGGTATCGCGTCAATGACGACGGGACAAACCTGTCCCTAGAAATATCGTTGTAAATTCTACTGGCAAACCATCGTCGAGAACGACGATATTCGTCATTGTTCCAACGAACGTTCCGTCGAACACGCACCGAAATCTCGCGCGTCGTTTCATCGATAGCTCGCAACCGCAGTGATTTCAGTTTACAGGATTTTGGTCTATAGGATTTTGATTACGGAATCGAGAAAAAAATAGTGGCACTGGTTGTTGGATTTGCAAGTTGCTCGTTTCGTTTCCATCGGTACTGGTAAACTGTTTTTTTCTTTTTTTTATTGAGCATTCGAAACGTTGTGCGAGGTATATTTCAGCCGTATGAATATTTGCAATATTTAAAGACCGCGCGGGAAAAATATGATAAATCCATTCTTGTCAAATTGTTAGCTTTTATGCCACTTATTGTGGCTAAAGAAAAAAGTATTCCATATTGTAGTATGAAACAGACGAAAAAGAGAGCAAGTACCTATTTTAGGAAATACCTGTTGTTTCATGACATTTCTAGTTTGTACAGTTTTTAGAGTTTTTAGATTTTCATCAGTGGTGCGCAATCTTTGAAATGAAAAGTCCATCTTGTTTTATTGTAATGAATATTTATGACAGTTTCCAGCATACGGGATTTCTTTGTAAGATTTTTTAAAAAGCGCACAATGGCAAGTAACGCTGAAAGAAAAGAGTCCCCCGGCGAGCGAAAGCCATGGACAAACTCATGAATTCGTTGGAATACCGGAGCCGGTATACTGTAGGACGATGAGTTGCTTGCAGGAGTAATGTCTTTTTAAAGCGACTAAACAGCATTTTATAGAAAGACGGTATAAGTTGCCTTAATATATTCGTTGAAAAATTGAGGATCTTCGCGAAAGCCTTCCGGTGGTCTGGTTGCTGCTGTCGCGATAAAAAATTCCATTAACTCGCTACAACTAAACGTCCTTCCCCTTCCTTTTTCCCTTTTGCTCGAAAAAATTGAGGAAAAAGAGCGAGAAAAACTTTGGAATAAAAATTGAAAGGTTACCGCAAAACAACGCGTGTTACCAATAGCGCGCAGCGCGAAAATTAAAAACGGAACAGAAATACCAACGTCGCCGCGGTAACAAATTTCCCACCAAGCAAATTACCCTTTGCAACGGTTTGCCGCGTGTTCGAATTCTCGCGTCGCTTCGCCATGTTCCAAAAAGTTCGAGGTCAAGCCCGAACGATGGCGATGCATTCGAGGCAATTTCATCTGGCTAACATCCCCTATGCCTCTCTAATTCAACCTGTTTGATCAACGTTACCATTTTTTCGCTAGCTGCAAACAAGAATTCAAACATTCAGAGCTTGTTCAGGCCGTACGCCTATCGTTGTTCACGAGATGAACTCGCGAATTATTTTATAGATCGGCGTAGATATTTCTTTATGTCCACACTGTTATTTCTGTTCGATACTGTTAGAATTTAATCTCGGAATTAAGATTAATAATCTGTGGAAGACACAATGTTTGTGTTGAAATAATATTATATGATATTTATTAAACAATTATTACAGGGAATATAAGTGAGTGTTGTGGAATGTAGACAGTTGGCTAGTTATTCTCAGACTGACTGACTTAGTGACCCATGGCCCTTGAAAAGGTTTTCAACCCCACTCTCTATGCAGTAAAGAGTGTGACCTAAGTAGATGTCTGTGTGGCGTCACATGTGCCACGGAACCTTCTAGTAGCTTCTCGATACAAAGCGCTACGTCGTCAAGGCGCCACACCGACGTGCCCAATGTTCTATCCATGTTCTTATGCTTCTTCCCTCGAACTCTCGGAAGAGCATGCACGCGCCAGCCGCCGCGGTACATCTCACGAACGCACGCTAGCGGGGATATCGCTGGGCAACGAAGGGAAGAATCCGTTCGATCAATCACCTCATCTGTATGCGATTAATATCGTTGTGTTCCGACAGATACAAATCTCGAATGTTTTAGAGAAATTTCAATATACTGTGCCTGGCCAATACAATACGTTAGTCGTATAATGGTTTTACCGAAAATCTTATTTTACCGAACTCGAGAAAATCAAGCGCTCCATGAGTTTTGCGGATCTTTAACAGCGTCCTGTGTCTGTTTTTTGAACGAATACTTTCAATAGAATTCTCGTAATGCGAATACTAAATTCGTGAATAAAAACGATTAATCATTTGTATTACTGTTCAGTTCAAAGTTGGCTTCGCTAATCGCATTGAAGTTCTCCTATTTTGATTATAATCCACTGAAACGGAAAGCGAAGCGCAATTTACTTCGCGTCCAGAGGAATTGTTTAAATAGTTGATATTTTTGGGGTGGCGGCGTTGTTTCGTAAACGGAGCCAACTCGTATCGTTGAATATCACGCTAGAGTTCGACTGGGTGCTGGGGAATCGCGGTGGCTATCGGTAAATCTAATTGCAATGCTCCTCCGAGCAAATTGCATTTCTCTTCGTCTCTGGTATCTTTTTCGGCTCTGTTATCTTATTATTTCTCGTGAAAATTACGACCATGGGATGAATAAGAAAATCCCTTGGCAATTGGATAACGATGTAAGTAACTAAACGAATTCGCGTTGCTCGCCTCTTTCGTACCGACATCCGACACTCGGTCTAAATAAATGTCCGGCTTCTTCCGGCTGTAATCAGTTTCGAGATGCAGACGTGTTCTAATTACCAGCGAAGGATTTACCTGATTTGCCTTGTGGTTTTCAAATTTTCTCCGTGTCATACTTCTCTGTTATTTCATTTGCGGCAAAATCTGATTGTATTAAATTTCTGGTTATAGAATTGTTGTCTGTCTTGATTGAGATGAAGTAGAGAAACATGGAAATATTTATATTTTAATTTAAAGAATTGCCAACGTAGTGATTCTTAAAATTGCTTTCCTATAAAAAAAATAGGAAATATTCTATAATCATGTTTTTCCTCCTCGTTATTCTTAATCGATAAATCAGCTACAATTACCCAGTAGTCCTAAACAAGAATTCTAATAACTTCGATCGACATAATTCATTCAATTGTTTCATAGAACAAGGCAGGACACTAGATTGGTCGGAGAATATTTTTTCCCCGGCCGCGAACGAATTATAAATCGTTTTCCCCTGATGTATCGTCCTCGATAGCATTACGGAGACTTCCGAGATTAAATACCCCGCGAGCAAGTATTATGGGTCTTCGTTCTGTGTCTATCCCGAAGCTATACACATCGTAGTTGCGGTATCGATCGACGAACGTCACTCCCCTTCTACTAGTCGTTCTCTTTTTCCGCTCCTACGAGTAAGGATGTAAGCTTCTATGGGTTCCTAGGTTGCGTACCAGAGATCTGTAGCGAGCTCCTTGATGCAGCACGTAACGGTATAATATTTCGCCTCGTATAGATGCTACTAGTCCCGTGCTACGATAAAGGAACTATCCAGTAGAGCAACTCGACCTTTTAAATCTTCCACCACTTGTTTCGTTGAATCTTTCACGTGAATACCGATCGATTCCGATTCTGATAACTGATACAGGTACTGATGCGAATACTAAAGTGAAAGTATATAATATCGGAGGATATAATCATATGCAAATCATAATCGAAATGGATATAATAACGATTATAACTTCACGTCTATGACAAGTTTAGAAAATTTTACACGGTATCCTCAAATTAAGTAATTATTAGGCTACGAATGTTCATGTATCTGTGAAAAATTTAAATGTGAATAAATGTTCAATTTAAAAAATGTTTAAAAGAAAGTACTCGTTACAATATCTAAAGAGTGAAATAAATTTCTATCTATGCTACATGTTTCATTAAAACCCATATTTACATAAACGACAATAGCTTCGTAATTAAAACATCTTGACTCACCGCTCGAAAAAATTGTTGCATGTGTGCAGGATCCGTGTCGACGATCAACTTGTAGATCTCCTTATGTCTGACTTCTCGAAGAACCTGTCTATAAGAACCAGGTCCTGCCTGGCGAATGTACATTTCGGTCCTCGCCGAAGGCGGTGATTTCACGAGATCCTGTAGCTTAAACAGACCTGCCAAGAAACAGATAGAAGCACGTGTATATTTCACCCATCAATTACATCCTTTTGTTTCACTTTAACATGGTAAGTGGAGTATCGCGAGAAAAGTGATCCGAATATCACAAGCAAAAGAAAATCGAGATTCGTCGAATCTAATAGGTTCGATGGCAAACGTTTCAGTGTGTCGCCAGGGAACACGGTTCGAAATGAAATTCGCGAAAAATTACAGGAGGTCTCGTAGGGGCTGGATAGGAAACTTTATTTAAAATCGGATCTCGGTTTTATTGCCGGTCGGTTTTCATTTCGACTCTCCTCCAGTTTCATCCTTTGCCGTTGTGTCGTCACATTTTTCCGCCCGTATCATCCGCGAAAGTACGAAACGAGCGGCAGTTTTTCGAGCACCGTGATGTAGTTTCGAGAATGTAAGAATCGATTTGATTAATATTCAGAAAATATAGGTTCGTGACATTTATCAGTTTCAATCGTGGCAGATACGTTCGTGTATCGACTTGGAAATAAAATTTATCGACCGAATGAACTCCGAAAATTTGATCCTTTCAGCTTTTTCTATTTTCTGAATATCGAGAGCTTCCTTCTACAGCAAACAATTCCTCAATGGCTCCGCCGTTATTAAACTAATACCAAACATCGCGCGTTTTGAATAACTCAAAGAGCGAAATTGAATTTATATAAAATACCACGTTTAATTAAATTTGTTTAATCAAAACAGGTATTTCAATAATTTTCATTCGAGGGCAATGAATTTTATTTCGAGAGGAGAAATGAAAGAAAACTCCTTTGAGCAAAATACGAGGTAACCGAAGTGAAAGAATGCCATTTAAGTAATGGGCCCAGGTTTGCTTGAAACGTAAAATTGAAAAATAACAAACCGCTTCTTAGACGCGGTTTTCAATTATCACACCGCCCTGACGTGGTGCAACGCGTTCACGTCGGCCGACCCTTTGTACTCGTGTATACATACTCAGTAACAACGGGTTGGCTGGAGATGAGGGTGGAGGACGAACGTATGGGGGTGAGACTAGTTTGCAGAATGACTCTGTGGTACCGCGACCTTTACGATTTTCGTGGCTGGTAATTTATGACGGTTTTCCACGATATAAAAAGTATATGAAACAGTCCAGAATTTAGGAAGCTTGCATCCTCTTCGTTGCGTTTTCCAAATGTTATTTTAGATATGAGTTTATTTGCCTCGTTTGAGTATTCGATTTGTTGATTACTTAGCTCGCTCACGAAAATTCGTGTTAATGTGAATAAAATTGCTATTTATTTTCAGTATTTTGATATATGTATATTGGGAACTCTCAGATCATTTATTACCAGAAGATGACATTGTATTTTTATTTAAACTACGTATTAAAAATATTTTCCCTTGTCAAACTTTTTTGATGGAGACACGGACACGTATGAATAATACATACAATTTTTTTGACATGAAACGAAATATGAAATATTAAATAAATTTAATAAAATTGTCTATCATCTATCATTCAGATTTCTCGTCTGATAGAAAAATACTCAAATGGCAACACTACAGATCATTGAGTTATTCAATTCACTAAATTCCAAATCGATTAACCTGCCATTTCCAAAGAACCTAGATAAAACTTCTATCAAAACACCCCTTCTATATGAAACATAACTTCGTCATCTCAAGGGCCGCCAAAGTCCACCTCATTCATACCAAAGAATCATCGACATCTTCCTTCGTACGTATGTTCGAATGGGTCTGAAAGGAGTTTTTCGAGTGTTCAACCTCGATGAATGTTAAAACGAACCAATGTTGAAAAGAACCATTCATCTCCGTTTCCCATTGCGGTTTAATATTTTCGTGCAGAACCATTGCAGTACTGTTACACGAAAACATGGACACAATGGCGCGCTTTCGATGCGGAGATTCAAGCGTCTATTCATGCCAGCTTAACGCCGTGTCGTGACTCGATTCGCGACAGCCAAAGAGCCGAGTCATCCTGTTCGAAGGCAAAGCATGGCTCGGGTAATTAATCCATGGAAGAATAATTGGCGGGTCTGGCACAAAGCGCGATGAACGCGACAGAGACGTCTAGCCTGCCCCGATTTACATACACGCGTACATTTGTAACTGTAGGCCTCGGGTTGCCTATATTCTCTGCGTAACAAACAGCGAAACCCAACGGTGAAACGTTAATAAAGGCTTGTTGCTGTAACCATGTCACCTCGTAGAGTTGTTCTGCTCGTTGCATTTAGCAGGTGAGAATTATTAGGGGTCTTCAGCAAAGGAGCTTTGTGGTATAGAAAGCTTTGAACCGCCTTTGCGGGACACTTGCAGAAGGTTCAAGAAGACTGAGGGTTCTTCCAGGAGTTTATACAGAAGCGACATTGCTATGGCAGATGGAGCTTCTTCTTAGATTACATTTTAATTGGATTTAGAGAAGTCCGAAGATCGAAATCCTTGGGATAATGCAAGAGTTTAAGCAGAGATCATTTTCTTTTGCTTCGCGAAGCACGGCCGGCTCGAGCGAAGAACGTTGATTCACATTTAAACGATCGACCCGCGGGAAAGCTTTGTCGTGCTACGGAAGGCAAAATTCTGCCGCATTTTCGATGAATAGCCGAGCTGAAAAATATATTCCATCAGACAGAATATCGAGGAAATGCTCAGTGACATGCTTCAGCGAGAAGAAATTTTCAAACGTCTCTATTCGGAATCGCTGCTGGGAAATTTATGGCTGTCACAGGATGTAAAAAAAGGGACATCCTTCCTAAGGTCTTTTCTTGGTCTTAGCGGGAAACGTTCCGCTTCCTGCACGCCATTCCGTAAGCGATTACGTCGTCTAATCAGGAGAAGTAATTTCAAAGAATGATCACCCTTCCTTTCCTTCGGCCATTGTGTAATTTTTAAAATTGAACGAAGTTTGAATAGTTCACTTAAGATAACAAGACCTTTTTTCTTTGTCCAATTACCAACCAGTTAAAAATGCAATATTTTTTTTCAAACGAAATATAAATGAAAGCGATGTAAACCATCATAAAACATGGTTTTCGTTTTCGGTGAAAAAAACTGAGCTTTGCAATCAATTTTTTCCCGCACTCGATCAATGTTTAACGTTACGTAAAAGTTTTTTGCGAAATTCATTGACTACACGAGATTACTTTCGATGCTACGATATTTTAACCACCATTTTTTTGGTAAATATTAGAAAACGTTCTGGTTTCCTATAAAACGTGAAAATTTCATAACGATGCAGGAATTTGGAGAACTATTTTCATAAGTTATTAAAGACTTGAAACACGCTGAAGGAATGGCATAAATTTCAACGAATGTTTGACTATAATTCATTCGCTAAGTTGTTTCGTATTATGTTCTGCCATTCTTGAGCAAAAAGCTCGAAGTGGAAACTTGCGAGCTCGGGAACAAGAGAACGTTGACTTTAGAAGGTGTTAATTAAATGAGAGTAACTTTGGAGCAGCAAGGTGAAGGAGCAGCAAGGAGCGCTTTGACCTCGAAAACACAAGGATAATAAACCTTGGCCTTCGAAAGCACGAGGTCATGAAGAAAACCAAGGATCAGACAAGTTTAAGTTACACTGGATACGCTTGGACTCTGAAAGCTCTGGGCCAATAATATTTAATTTTCAAATATTAAACAATCCTCCTCCAATCTCAAGATTATATCCTATATATTTAAGTTGAGAAACAAAGCTGGAGGAAAAATATCAAAAGTAGAAGTCCTAGTCTAAGAAGTTTATTCGCGAAATGGAATAATATTGAAACTTCAAATTCCAGCAAGCTGCAAATCCGTAAGCAAAAACTCCGATATCAACGATCGTAGAACTAAAACCTTTGGTCTTTTAAGATACACATATACATTCAATTGTTTTGGAAATATAATCATTTTTTTATCATTTCTCCAGTAGCTATTTAGTTAATATTTAGATACTCATTGTTGTAACACTGCATCCGATACGAAATATTGAAATTTAATATAAAAATAAATTGGTATTTAGAGATTTTCGAATCGAAGAAATGGAAGATTGTTCAGTGACACTTGTAGGAAAAGTAGATGGAAGAAATGTCGACGATAATGACGAATCGTGTGATTTTACACGCGGAATAGGTTGGTTTGCGTGTGCGTGCAGGTGACAGGCGTACATTTCAGCGTCGCGTTGGCATCCACTTCCGCCGGCTGACTCCGACGTTCTATTTGCATAGGAACGCATCGCGCCAACCGACGCGACGCGACGCGACACGTGGAGTTAGCTGTTGAAAAAGAAGAAAAGAAAAACAAAACAAAACAAAAGGAGAGAAAAAAGAGGGAACAGCGTAATAACTAGGCTGTATGACACGCTACGGCACGATATCCGCGAAAGCGCTGTTTCGTGACTCCTTGGAGAGCGCTACTCATATGCTTGCAAATCTGCCGGCACCTAGGGTATTTGCTCCATTGTTTCAATGGTATGGTTCTCCTTTTCGTCGTATCTTTTTATTTCCCATCGTCCCACGAAACATAATGTGTGTATAACTATGCTTACGAGCAACGAGTTTTGAATAACACGATTTTTGAACGGTAACAAGGATATAAGTGTAAAGTGTATGGTGAATTTCTGGTTTAGGATTGGATGGTTACACAAAAATAGTGTGTACAAACAAATTGGGTACAAGCAAGCTCGAAGCAATAGCCATCCTCAAATGAAACATGCTTATGGCAATCTCTAATTGTTACAAATTTAAATCTTGGACCGTGTAGAACAATTCAAGCGGCAGCCTAAAGTGATACGTAAATTCTTTCAAGGAAAAGGAAAGTTTTTTACTAGGTATCGCATGAGAAGTATAACAAAATAAATATAAAAGATTAGATATTTACCATAATCTTCTTCGTAAATTATGGCCACCCTGGTCCAGTTTAGAAAGGACATGAGATCTTTGAAGGCTTTGTTCAAATGGTCCTGCGACGGATAGAGATTTATACTAAACTCCTTGAACGTTGGCTCGAAGTCCACTCTTGCCTCCAGATGCGGGACATCGAGAGCTTCACAGATACTCTGGATGTGGGCACCGAGGAGAGGATCAGACGGTCCGAAGATCCCCTGCACCGATCTGGACAGTTGCTTGCACGCTGAAATAGTATACACTAACTTAATTAAATTTACTTGGAAGCAATTATTATACGAATGTTTACAATCAATATACCAAAATACGAAGAATTTATTTCCACGAATTTATTTACAATCACAGAGTATAAATAATTGAAAATTTCAAGACACATCTTGAGACACGATATTTATTTTTTGAATGTTATTTTTTGTTAATTGATATATTTCTCTACGTTTCATTTATAAAGTTGATCAACATTAAGTATTAAATACAGAAGTATTAAAAACAAATCATGTACTCTGCCATCGAAAGCAACAAATATTTCAGAAAATAGAGTCGATCCATTTGACGTTTGAGTGGCTCATATATAGGTTAACACCTCCATATTACTTCAGTGTTGCGTAAATGGAGTTGAAGAAGAGTTTAGCAGGCAAGCAGGTAAGCGGTAGAGAAAAGTGTTGAAATGGAAATACGGGGAGGAGTGCCAGTGACACACTGATTTCATATTTCCAGGCGAGACACACTCGGGATCTTTACATCACGGAAAGCTGTGCCACGCTGAAGATTCTGTCCCTTACCGCGTCGTTGCTACACTATTTCCTGGTAATCTCCTCGTAAACTTTCATCGTGGTCGCGGCGCGAATCAGGCGAGAAAGAGATTGACGCGGAACTTTGCCGCTTCCTCTTTTCCTCGACAGTAAACAAGTTGCGCCACTACTTTCTGTAGTCGCGTTCCCATCGTCTAGAATCAGTTCCACGACGAAACATTTGCATTACGACTTTTCAATGGATATTCATTCCATCATTACCAGCGTCTTTGGTTCGGAACTGCAATCCGGGATGTCGATACACCGGATTACTTGTAACCCTTCGATACATGCCGTAAAAATCTATTTTACTAGATGACAGTCAGTTCCCTAATATAGTATTAATTTAGTGTAGTATTAATATAGTATATGATGATATATGATGTGTTACATCATACACTTCCATGAAACACTGGAAGTTAAACATATAGTTAGAGATAAATATGCAAACTCGATACAATTAATTGCCCAATATATTATTATTTTTACAATACTATATAATCTTTACCTTCAGTATAGGATCATGTGTACGTGTACCATTGGAAAGTTAGTGAAAATTGTCGGAACGATGTAGGTTCGGATGAAACGATCAGATGTCACTGTATCAACTAGCAAATCACAACGTATCAGAATCGTGGATCGGAACAAATTTTCGAAACGTTGAAAGTTTAACGATACCAGTACGAACGAAACGGTCAGATGTCACCGTATCAACTTACGAATCATAACGCGTGTCAAAGGCGTGTATCGGAACAGATATTTTTAACCGAGCCGCTAGTTTTTCGCGACAATACCGTCTCGTGATACTTTTCCATCGACTGCGTACATATTCGACGCACGGTTCGCGTATTAATCGAGCATTCATGGACCCGATAGAAGCGACGTGACCGTATGATTTACGAGTTCGATGTCTGTACGCGCGTACGAGCATCGTAGAAAATGGACAGGAAATTGATACGTTATCAGACCGACGGCTTCCTGATCCATTATCCGCGATATACCTTCAGAACGGCTGTTCTCCTTTCGTAAAGGATCGTGGCTGGCACGCGTGCAGAGAGCGGCCGACTCCGCGCCACGATGGATGAATTCGATTTCGAAAGTGGGATTCCGGCGTGTCTAAGTATTCTCGTTTGCTACGTGTTCGCTGAATTATTCACGTGACTTCGTCTTTTTTTCCGTTGCCTTTCGATCGGCTGCCATGTCAGACATCTGACTCATCGTTTCTTCGTTTACGTTGCCGGTTTCACTTAACGCGCGATCGAAAACTCGTTAGGCAATGAAATTCTTGCCACGGAAGGTAATACCTTTCGAGAAAGAAATTTAATTGAATCGATCGCGCTTGGGTACCTGATCGGTGCTGAGTGATATAGGAACGGTAAAACTCGAAATTTAATTTTTCTGAATAGCTTTCTTGTCGTTCTTGAGGATTGCAGTTTAGTTAGAGATTGTATCTGTTCATATAATTTCGCTATCTTCCATTTAATCGAAGAAACTAATTTAAGAAGATTTATTAGCCAGTAAGAAGCGTTTTATTATTCTTCGATAAAGATCGATCTCTTGCTGTCCAGCGACCGTAATTTTCTTTGAATTCGCCGGTATCTGTATCCTCAAGGGTGCAACGAAAATCCTGGATCTCTGCGTCTGACAAACAGAAGTCTCAGTTAGTTCTTTGACTGCTCCACCACGAATAATTCGAAATTCCTCGCTCGTCGTCGTCCCTTCTTGATTAAGTCGTATTCTCAACGTTGCTAAATAAGTCTCGCTATTTCGTTACGAAGTCTGCTCTTCCGGTTAACGAACCAACACTGCCCCCCGTTTCAACACGCCAAACGCGGAAATGCTTCGAATGATCAGTTATCGGGCCGCTCACTTCCGCTCTCTAAGCACTCCCAGCAGAGTGCGGTTTTCAGAAAGTCTGGAGAAGGTTTACCTTCACGAATAAAACACCAATAACTAATTTCGTAAAGGTCAAATATTCTCGTGTACAATTTCCTTCAGCTAGATGGTACGTGGTTATTTCATAGCAATTACTTTGAATTCGTGTAAAATTTCTGCAAAATTGTTTGTGATATTGTTTACAAAATTGATGTGGCATTTAATATATTATACATTCCGCAATAATCGGATCTGCATTGCAATTGTTATTCAACATCAGATACCCAAGAGAATACCTCGGTACATAAAATGTACTATAGTACCATCAATAAGGCAGACAAAATGGATTAACAGATCAGATAGCAGATTAAACATGAATCTTTATTACACTCAGACCATTAAAATTGCTTCCTTCGAGTTATTAATCGAAAATAATCAACGATAGTTTCACACAAAAATACGTCTCACTGCGAAGTAAAATCCTACCGTAGTTTAGTTTTCGTTTAACGATGGAGAAACGGCGTCGCGACGATCGACTATAGTCACCGAGTGCATTGACATCCAGAAATGGCTTCGTCACTAATTTCCGTAGTTCGTTCGTTCGTCGCAGTCACCATTTGTACACGGGGAATGCAGGGCCAAAGATTGCGTAACAATGTGGAGTTAACGGTCACGTTGCATGAATTCACCGAGGAAAATCGTGGCTCTCTTCCGCAAATGCTTTCAAAATGGTAACGAGAGGAAACACGGGATTAAATCTGCGTTAAACATCGCCTTTTTAGTTTTGTTGCCCATCTCGAGGATGGGAACTCGTACGTCTACAGATCGATAGAGAAAAATGGAAGGGTAACGAAGTGACCAACCGCATTGGAACCCTCGAATCGCAACATTTTACCATTTCTGCTGTGATATATTTTTCTTGTGTTTCTTTCGTTTTTTCTTCTCCTGAATCACGAATACTGATTTAATTGCGACGCGGAAATCTCGTTGAAAGTTCGGACGTAGTAGGAAGCGAAATGTTAGCAATCTTGCGTTCCGGTTGACCTGAATTTTCTGCGGAATCACTGGTCCTTCTGTAGAGGCGCGAACAAAGGTATAGAGGTTTTGTCCGGAACATAGGAATACCGAGACGAAATGGGAGTAAAAGAGTGTCCAACGGGAAAGCAGTAAATTAAAAATACAACGGGTGTTCGCGTGTCATCCGGATTTTAAACGGTCCCATTTAGCTGTCTGCCGAAAAAAAGTTCTCCATCAGCGCTTTCAAGTGCACTTCGCCGTTTTAAACGAATTACATCGGTCGCATCCGTGTCTCCTTTCTCTTGGCTTCTCCGCAAGAGGGGATGATAAAAAATGATCGTCGAGGACCGTTGGATTCGTGACTCGAGTGCTCTATTAAATTATTCTATCCGAAAGTAGTATATTTCTCGCGCGATATCAGCCGAAAAAAGTTTTTATCGCGAGGGAACGATTGTCGTAGGTGTTACACGAATTTTGCAGAGTGGCGCGTGTATAAGAAGCTGAACATCTGAGAGGGAAGATTTTCCGGCAAATCAGTGAATGCTGCAGATGAACGGGGATCCTGGCCACAAAGAAATGGCTATAACGTAAAGAGAGAGTTTGCCGGTAATAAACGAAAGCTTCCATTAAAATGTTCCGCCTCAAGAGATCAAAGGGATTCGGTGTAAGTTATTCAATGAATTTTGAGAAATTGTTACTTCTCCGGTTCTTTGTGTCTTCCGCTTTCTTGTATGCCAGTTTGAGCATAATCGAATACACTTGAAACGAAGTTGCGAAGACTCTCTAAATATTGATAAAAGCATCGAAAGAGTTCCTTATTGCGATGAAACTGGTATTATAAGACTTCGTACGGACGGTTCTGCTATTAACTATGATCATTATTACATGGTATTGTAAAAAACCGAATGCCTTTCCCATTGTGCGAAACAAAATCAAAGATTTGTCGCAACTGAATGGGAATATAATACGATGACATATTATTATGTATACGTGTCGCTTATCATAGATTATTAATATAAAAACTACTTCGACGTTCTGATCAGTAGTCATTAAATATACATCAAACAAGTTATTATTAGAGTAATAACGGATACAGATATCAATAATTATTGGAATGCTTCAATTACTATCGATTTGGTCAGTGAAAACAAATGGACGAATTTAAAGTACGTGCAGCTACGATATCTGCTCTGTAAATCTCGTATGATAGATCATCTACCAAGCGGAAATATTTTACTTTTCCTTAGAAAGTTAATTTGGGTATTATTGGTAACTTGTTAAATAACATTCGTAAATATTGAAATAATTAATATTGCATTTATGGATCTATTCAGGGGAATATTTTTAGAAAATTTATAAAGCAGAGAATATCTAAAGGTTTATTTCTTAATAATATCATGTACAATATTTTTTAAGGAATCAGTTATTACTACAAAACCATAAGTTGACTATGATTTTTGCATAGTACTCTACTGTCTGTCGGCAGGATATGGAAATGTAAACAAAAACTATTCGCTTAATTTTTCTACGACTCTATACTTCGCGATACAAGGAACTTTTCTCGCGGACGATCGACCAAGCTTCGCTGGAAAATCTAATTTTCCTCGCTGGTCGATTCATTTCCCGTTCCGCTCGAATGCGGCGCCAATATACGCGTCGACTATAATCCTAACAGGCAGTTCTCAGAAATTCATCGAGTGCCGTTCCCAAGCTGATTTCCTTCCCTCGCGAATTCAATTTTCGCCATGTTCACCGGCTTTGTCTTCTCTTTCAGTGGTTCGTGCAGGCACGGCTAGTTTCCGGCATGGACGATAATTTTTCTGCCCACATACACGAGCTTCTGAATGATGAATTTCGAAAAAAGGAATCGATAGAACGAGTACCATTTTCTCTTTTTTGTATTTTTACATCAGGCTTGTTTTGTATTTTAAATCGGGTTGGGATCGTAAAAGGGGTCGAAACTACGACCAGAATTTGACGTTTAACGGTGAATAAATCTGATCTGAATTTGTCGCGCGATTGACATCGCTCTGGTCAGGCGGAACATCGACGCCGCGCCGGTCAATTCGTGAAATCATACTTTTCCTGATCGCATACGAGCATCGGAAGTTAATTGCGAGAAAAATGAAAAGAATGAAAGATAAAACTGATACGTTTATAGAATTGTGAGACTTGAAAACGCGAATTTTGGGCAACTGAACTTAAAAATTAGGTAATTAGGAAAGTAGAAAATTAGAAGATTAGAAAGTTAGAAGATTAGAAAGCTAAAAAATTGGAAAGGTAGAAAATTAAACAATTAGGAAATTAGAAAGTTAAAGTTCTAAATTTGAAAATAAGGAAATTTGAGAATTTAAATAATAGACGACGTACAGAGGAATTCATCGTATTTTATGAATATTGTCGCGATATTTTCTCTGCTTTATACTATTCTGCGTCGTAAGATTTCACTGTACGCTTGCACTTTCCATGTGTTTCACTTTGAACAAAACTCCACATCAGAGCACAAAATCCGACTTGTGATTTCACGAAATTTCATGAGCGAGTTGCCGCATTCATTCACGAAGAGTAACTTTCAAAATTCCTATCCAAACAAAACGTCGCATTGTCAACACCTGGATCCCGTTCTTCATAAATCTACATCAGCAAATCGGGACATTAGCTTTCATGGGGATTTAAGCCAGTCGGTAGACGATGTTAAGCCCGCGTCGCGAAAGACTTGACAAGACGAAGAGGAAAAAAGTGCGTACCGAGTCGTGGTCCCGTGGCGTCGGGGATTTATTACGAGAAGAAGAGATGCAAACGGAGATGCTAAGGGACTGAGGAAAATGGAGAACGATGGTGTGGCCCTGGGTATCCAGCCAGACTACTGAAAATGGAAAATCTTTTCAGACGAGGCTGGAATACCTTTAAACGCGGAAGCTAACGTGGGTACGAGATGTCAGACTGCAAGGGCTCGTCGCCAGCATATTTATGACGTGAGTGGAATCGTTCTGGTAAAATTGAGATCCTGGAAAGGGTGTCGGCAACCACACGCGGTTGATTGTAAGTAAATGCGGTCTACCAAGTCGTTCCAACGAGTGTATTTTAAGCCGATCCTATTCCATGGACAAGGGTAGATTCTGGGGTTAATTTACTCAGGATTAATGTAGGTAGTGGGCGGGAGAATCGCTGTAGCGGAATTATGATGTGATTGTTTTCAGAGCGCTGTTTGTTTTACGAGTTAACGTTAATTAGGATGCGCCTGCTGTTTGGATTTAGTTCGAAGGAGAAATGTTTCAATCATTCATAAATTAGACTGATTAACTCAATTTTTGAAAATTTCTGAATTTTAGTAGCAAGATGGATGATCGAGATCAGTTCGCTATCAATATGGCTGATTTATATTTCGGTTCTTTAATTTCTAACGTTAAGTACCTACTATGAAAAATCGTGTTGCAAGAGATTACATCCACACTTCGTATTTTAATAAAAGTAATCTGTGTATTATATAGCTTTAATGACCACGACTGTTCGAGACAATAACGGCATTTTACGTATTTCCACTGTATCTTACAAACCGAGCGATGGGATTTCTTGAACAGAAGAGCATCCTTTCGAAAATACGACTATCCCCATTGTCCGGCTGTGAAATACGCTCGCATGAAAAGGACGCGATGCGATGGGAAATGAAGTGTCTTTGAGTCTCAATAATCCGAACTGCGTACTCGACGAAATAGATATTCGGAGCGGATAGAACTTTGTTGCAAATTTATCGATGTCCGTGCAGATTTACGGTTTGCAATTTACGCTCGCTGGCCACCTACGATCGGCCAGCAAGAAACATTGTTATGGTTTCGCGGCGGCTCACCCCGACTTGCCTACGGAATTATTTTGCATAAATTTCATCTTATGACTTCGCGCTCACCCCCACCCTCTATCCTCTCTGTTTTCGTGTTCTGCTCGCTGAAATCAAATCACTGAAATATCGACTTCCAGTTATTGTCGAAAACGAACTAGTCTGTACCGCGTACGACATCTGTTTTCTTATTTACAATTATCCATAATTATTATTCGTAATGATAATAATAATGATAATAAATTTATCTACTTTTCATGAAATTCTCAATTTCACGAACTAGTCGGATAATTATTATTATCTTTAAAGAAAAATCACATAGTCTCATCTTTTCTGTAAACAATCGAATTTGTTTTTTTTATAAAGATAATCATAAATTTTAGAAAAAACTATTCTCAATTATCTCTTTTTTTGCATTTCAACGTATTAAATTAATTACTATTGCAGTAATTAAAGATCGAAAAACAAATTTTGAAATATTTTGGTTTGCCAGAAAAAATATGTTAGAAATTAAACTTGGAACAACATTGTTCTACGACGTGAGGTTGGTTGGTAACGCAAGTTTCCACAGAGAAATCTATTCGAAGATTCGAAGGGTCGGCTTGTCCCCGTATGGGTGGGATTAAGTTAAGAACAGCCACAGATTTCCACAGCCACAGATTTCCACAGCCACAGTTACATTTGGTGTTTTACTTCCGCTTTTTACGGTTAATGCGACGAAGTTAATTCTACCATTTCGAAGATCCACGATTTTTCTTTGTGGCGGCAGTGCGCGCTGAATAATCCCTTTGAAAACGAGGATCTCCATCATTTCTGATCAAAAAAGTCGCTATAAAATTCACACGGTCCGCGGGATCGTATGGGAATAAATACGAGCTGTATCTGGCTTACGGCGTCTGCCGATCGATATTATTGTCTCGAGAATGGGGAACGACGATCTCTTTTCCGACTCTACGTTCCAACTTTCACCATGCACGCCGCGGAATACCGATTTCTCGACGAGTGTGAAAAGTTACGAGGCCGATGGAACCGAAGATGGTATCGACGATAGAAATCAGCTTGAAATAGTAGATAGAACGGAAATCCGACAAACGTTCGTCTGACTGTCACACCTTGAACCTTCTGTAGTTTATTAAGCTCTGAAATAGTAAGAGTCGTGCACTCGAGTGCGTCTCCCATTTATCAGATACGAAATCCGTGCCTTATCAGCGCTGTAACGTTTCAGTGTCGAGATGTTTGCCCTAGACGTTTCTAGGTGTTAAATACGTTCCGCTGCGACCGAAACGAGAACTGGTACAGTGTCAGTGTTAGGATGATGGAGAATGTAGAAAACTGAGATATGAATGCGTAGATTTCTGCTATAATTTTGTGAAAAATGTGAAGGAGAATACGATGGAAATAGTGAGAACGATGCTGCAGATTTACCTTTCTTCGACGTTCGGAAAGAATCGTCCTTAGGAACGTATTGAATGTCGTAGACCAACGTCGTGTTCGCTAACAGAGTTTTGTCCTTGTTGATCTTGTAGATGGCATATTTGAACGCCAGCTCCGAAGGGCTGTCCTTTTGATCTTCCGTAAAGATCGCACCTGTAACATTAAGAAAAGTCGAACCATCAATAACTGAGATGCTGGGATTCTTCGAAAACTTGGAAAATAATTTTTTTTGTATAAGTTGTTTGTAGTAATACTTTGTGGTGAAATAACCAGCGGTCTAAATAATAACTTTAGATACTTTGACGAAAGCATTTATGTACGCTTCGTCATTAGTCGATCGTTTTGTATCCAGCTTAATGAGTTGTTTACAGTAGAGCCATGGAGAATCAATCTTTAATTAAATTCCGGCGATCGAATATGGCAGGGTCGCGTAAGAAACTATCGCTGGCAAGAAAATGTTTCGATGTTAGCAACACGTTTAACTCGAAACATCGTCTCTCTGTTCCGTATATTTCTCCACCAACCTTTTAATTACATTATATCAATTAGACCCCTGACAAGTTGAACGGACGCAATTACAGACGATCGATTACACCTTCGTAAGAGCAAAACGTTTATAATCGCGTTTGGCCGCGAGCTAACGTCTACTGAGAGCAACGATTGAAAATAAATGTGCGCTTCATTGCTTTACAATTACTTAATTGAGTCGTATAATCCGCGAAACTTTGGGGAGGAACAACAAAAGTTTCTTTCACAAAGAAAGTAAAACATTTCCAATACCGACGACGTACATTTCGCGAGAGGGAAGCCATTAAATTAAAACCACGGTAAATGGCTACAGGAACTTTGGACGAAGAATTAATCAATGGATTATTCGGAAAGCTGTCGTATCTCTTGAATCCTAAGAATTCCGACAAAGAGCCATGCTGATATTTAATAGATTGCTTTACGTATTGCGTTGTACGAACATTACAAGCGTCCAAAGTCATTGACATCGTTTCTGCAATTCTGATATGACTATCATTGATATGATCTTTGTGATCCCTCAGAATCTTCAAATGACTTTGATTGTCAATTTCATTTCGCGATCTCTACGATCCCTTGCGACATTCACATGACCTTAAGTGTCAGTTTCATGGTCTCAGTGACTCCGCGTGACCCTTATTTCGTTCACTATCATTAGTTGTTAAGATGTTAAATGAAAAAATAACGGTTAGGAGCTGTGATCGATATCGAGCCTGGCAGAGTAATCCAGGATATAATTTGATCAGATGGGGGATTTCAAACGAGGCGAAGATATAAACGAGATTCTGTAGCCAAGCGTCATTTTCCTGGTCATAATATTATACGTGCCCGAAACTTTCAACTTTCACAACTTTGGTAATCAATTTTATTTGCCGAAGTTCGTTATATCAATCCTTGCATGCTTCCACACGGATAAAAGATGAAGTTTCGTTCTTCTTCCTGCGTTCTATTTCTTATTTTTATATTTTTTCTGTTTTTTTATTTCATTTTTAAAACTTTACGTGTAGCGTGCGTTAAGGAATTTATTAAGAATGATCCATTTTCGAGCAGTCTGCCAGTCAGACTACTTTAATTCTCTTCTATTTTACTTTGTTACCTTATTTCATCGTTCCATCAATTTTGTACCCTCGGTGAGTCTCGCTCACGTTCCGTATTTCTCTTTCGTTTCAAATAACTAAAAGCACGAAGGACAATTCCTTTGTTAACCGCCCTTAAGTTGGAAGGGCTTGTAGGTATTAATTTACACGGTGAAATTGTAGGCTGAAATGTAATCGACGGTAGACGAATTTATCTACGTCAGTGGCGAAAGTTTCCCTAGCAGAGAACTTCTTTCAAACCAATCGATCTCCATCGCTCTTCCGAAACGACATCAACGATAATTGACCAAGTTGAATTAATTGTTTCTAAACGATCCTTAGACAAGAGTACACCCTCGCCTGTCTAATTATCGCTAGCTGAAAAGATTAATTCGCTTTTCTAGTTTTCAAACTGACGATCCTTCCATCGCGTCGGTGCTTAAAGCATCGCGATTCTAATAAAAATTTATGATATGCATGGAAGATGAATACAGAGTGTCGCATATTCTCGGAAATTTATTTCACAATCTACGAAAGTTCCATCGCCTAATTAAGCTTTCAAAAATATAGCGCCCTCTGAATTATTCATATTTCTTTCATATTGGTTTCGATATAAAAATTACAGTAAATTTATTTCGCGATATTAAAATTTTCTCATAGAAGAAAGATAAAAAGATAGAGGTAGTCTAATGTAAAAAGTTCACGTCATGGGATTGTTGAAGGGTTTGTCGGTTTTCATAAAGTTGTTGCTAACGATCGCAACAGTCATTAGGATGATCCATTGTCTCAAAGTACTGTTATACTGGTTGTCGTTCAAAGTCACGTTAAGGAATGCTAGCGGAGACTAGAGGGAAACGTCGAGAAGCCTGGATTCAGTATATTTGGATTCCGGTGACTCGATAAAGATCCCATAGATAGAAACTCATGCACTTTCCTGTTTGCACGTACCGTGCAATCTGTGTGCTCTGTATTCTTCGCTTGAAGTCCTGTTCATATTTTACGCACACAAAATTTTCCTAATTTTTTACTATGAGCCACGAGACTATTTTTCCATTTATATCTATTGGTATAATTTATACATTTATAATTTCATTGCAATTTATACATTTATACATTTATTATATTTATTTTTTCTATTTATATTTATTTTTAATAGTCAGGAGAATAATTTTGGGAATCTTGTAGCAGTTGTAATCAAGTGGAAAAATGGCTGTGATATATGTAAAAATTCATAAAAGGTGATACGGTTTGATTCAGCAAAGTTGCGCTTAGGGGAATCGACGGCTGATCAGTGCGGCCTCTTTCCACTTGCTCGGTGTGAACTTCGCCTCAGCCGCGCTCTCAAGGGGAACGTTGAAGAAGTCGTGTTCGTCGAAGGATTGCATTCGTGTGCTTTCTAAATCGTTCTAGCGCTGTACGCAGTAAGACATTTCCTTGGAGAACTCTTATTGAAATTGAGTACGTCATCGAATCGACGCCACGGATAGAAATCAACGTTGCTGTTTGAAACTTTTTCACCTTGTCGAACACGGAGGAAAATATTTCCTTTTCATTTATAAAAAAAATTGTAATCTTTCGTAAATATAACATTAAGAAAAATTATGATAGACAGGAAGTATGCTTATGTCAAACAATAAGGAAACGGCAAAATGCGCCTAAGCTTCCTTTTACCGACTTACAACAGCGTCGATAGTGTTTCAGCTGAACAGGATTCGAGCAAACAAGTTTCTCTGCTTGTCTTGCCAAGAATTCCGTGACTCTAAATTCAGAGTATCCACTGATTGTCTTACGAAGTCGAGGAATTATGTCCATAAGGCAGGATTGTACGTTTTTGCTATCAAATGCAGATGAACTCCAGAAAACGTATAAATCAAGATGTTGGCTTTGTTACGAGATTTTAGGAGAGATTTACACGAATAATAATTTTAACAGAATAGTTATACAGTTCAAGTTACTCTAAACTACGTTCACAAAATTCCCAACGTTAACGTGGCAATATCTGACGGATTATTGGATTTGTATTGAAACGAGTGCTTCCGTGCACAACACTAGCGTTCCAGACGTACTTGCGTATGAACCCCTCGATTGTAGATAGATAGTGATATCGGAATATAAATATTTCGCGACGGAATTCCAAAGTGTTTCCTTCCCGTATTGTGTTCGTCCATCGAATAGGCTGGTATTATATTGGCTAACCCGCGATATATGGAACTGATACATTGAGTTACCGCGTTTGTTTGCGCGCCCACGGCCATTTAAATGCGACCCGCGCTCGACCGGACGATTTTGCTCATAATATTTCACTCGGAGCGACATGGCCAACAAATAGGAAAAGAGACGTAGAACAAAAAGAAAAAAAAGATAGGGAATATGAAATGAAACCAGTCGTAATTCCCGTATGCGGGTCACTCTTTGTTGAAACGGATTATCAATTCGAATATACGGTAGATACTAATAACAATAGTTTACGTGCATGTATAATTTCAATTTTGATTGCTATCGAATGTTTTGATGAATAATTTATAGAGATAAAGCAATGACGCGTTGATAACAATGATGGTATTAAATATGTTTATCTTTGCGTTATTATCAACACCTATACTTTTCAAAAAGCAGAATATATTAGTACACGTAAAAGTTTCAGCTTTTTTATAGAGACTCCAAAGGCTTTTGAGGTATTCGCCACAGAGGCGACGCGATGTAATGTCGTCCAGGGAGAATTTAATTGATGAAATTGCTCTTTCAGAGAATCATAAAGGCCTCTGTTTCAGAAAGTTCGTCAAGATGTCACGGTAGGTGAGAGGAACACGGTAGCCGGTACTTTTTAATTAACCGTAAGCGAACTGACGCTTTTTACTCTGTTTCGCCACGCTGCTTTCTAACGAGTGTGAATAATTAATGAGTTCTTTTGCACGACGCGTTCTCATTCCATGCAAATACAAATTACTGGACGCACGTGTGGTTAACGAAGATTGAACTTCCAAACGTTGCCTGAAGTTATCTATTCCCTCACGCATTTCTTTTACAAAAAAAAAAAAAAAAAAAAAAAAAGAGAGAGAAAGAAAATTACAATAAAGAGTAGTTTAAATTTTACCAACGAAAGCATAACAGCCCGCCCTGTCTCGCTACAATATTAATGAAGCTTGAAAATTTTTTATATGACATATACCTATGCATAAAAGATTTTTGTGATAAAAGTACAAGCACTTTTACGAGCTGCTATATTTGTAATCTCAAAGGAATAAAGAAGAATCATGACGTTTACGGTCGACGAAAATCGTGCCAAGCAACGTATTTCTGTGGTGGAAATTCTCAAAGACGTCTAAGGGAATGGCGTAAAGGGAAAGAGCGAGAGAAAGAGCAGTTCGAGTCAAAAACTTTGATGGGCCTAACGGCTGAGACGCATTGCGTTTCTAGTGGGATTAACAAGCTTCATAATTATTCGACAAAGCCTCAGCTCGGATGTTTTAAAAATACAAGTCTCTCGTTCTATTTCGAATCTGGGTTAAAAATTTGGAAGTCTGGGGGAAAAAGTCGTTCACTGGGAGCTTTTATGAGACAACGGCGGAAAAGCAGCCATTGTGCGTTTATCCACAGTTAGGAGGCCTAAGGGTGAAGTTCGATCGTGGAATTCGGTTTTCGCGTTTATCCGTCGTTTCCCGAGAAAATCTCCGATCGAAGTCCGTTCTTCCATCGAGCTTCTTTCTCTTTCTACGGCCATGTAAAATGTATAAGCATTTTCAGTCGATCCATTGAATTTTTCATTGAACATGTTCTCAGAATATCCTTCTAGCCGCGAGCTTCGACTGCGGATGGAAAACGGCTCGTTGAGGCGTAAAGAAGAAGAAAAGAGCAGCAGAAGGAGCGAAGGAAGAGGTAAAAAAGGACGGAGAAGAAATTTCTTCGCGATAATAAAGTTCCTTATTCCTCGTATTATTCAAATTTTCCAGCCCTCCGATCGAAAACTGTGATTTCTCGATAGTATCTTTGGCTTAGAGAC
Organism: Bombus vosnesenskii; assembly: GCF_011952255.1. Taxonomy (NCBI): domain Eukaryota; kingdom Metazoa; phylum Arthropoda; class Insecta; order Hymenoptera; family Apidae; genus Bombus; species Bombus vosnesenskii. Next base: position 4,870,167 of record NW_022882923.1, read on the forward strand.
AACCGGCCCTCGAACATGTTCGATAGAGAAAATCCTTTATCTCATGCTGAAGAATAAGTCTGGAAATCCTGAACGCGTTAGATTCATAAATGCCTCGCGAGATTCCATTGAATTTCCTATGAAAAAGCGTTCAGCTGTGGGCGATCTCGTTTGGAACAAGAATATCGTCTCGAGGGGAGAGCAGCGAGGAGAGGGAGAGCATAAAGGAAGAAACGAAGAAGTCCGTCTTAATTGTTGTCTGCCAGACAAACCTCTGGTGTGATCGTGACTCTGATGATCATTAGCACCGTGAGAATTTTTCGCGTGACGAAAGGTGCGCTCGTGCTCTCGTTCCCGCGCGAAAATCGCCAGAAGAATGCATACAGAAACCTACAGTCGCCTACAAAAACATTCCGAGGGAATGCCTCGAAGGGACAAAGGGATGCTCCATTTATATAGATGTCTTGACGTTTAGAAACTGATCGCTCTGTGTACGGGAAAGGAAGCCTAAATTGCTTTCGGCGTGAAATATTTCTGGATGCTTGACATAATTGAATTTTGTTCCTCGTGGCATCCAAAAATTCGCAAGTTTTATGGGCAGGAAATACGTTGAGTCTTCATCTACTTATACGTCGTAATTTATTAATATGTCGATTATGTGGTTGCAGCAAAGGATCCTTTTTTTGATCGTCTGATTTTCCAAACATGCAGTGTGCACAATGCAATGACAATGCGTCGTTGTGTTATATAGGAAAACGCGTGTTCGTTAATTATTCCTTTTATTTTAACGTAAAAAATGACACGTCTACGCAACGAAGAAAATAACTGTCACATCGTACGGGGCATTTGATCGATCCAGAGGCACGAAAACGAGCACGTTCTATAGGTGGTTCGGTGAAACCGATCGATTTGTCGCATCTTGACCGAGTTTCCGGTGAGAACCACTCAGCCCTGTCCTCCGCGCCGCTCGTAATCTGCCGGAACGACAACTTAAGCGTTGAAAATCGAGTTGGATGCGTCGATGGAAGTAATTCTCCGACGAGTTGGTGGTCGACCGCTGGAATTATTGTAGCCGGGATGCAATGCCCACGGGAAATACCGTTGGTGGCTTCTGGAGGGATCAGTGGCGTAGCCTCATGTAGATGTGAATACGTGAACAGTTTCGCGGGGTCATCAACTGCTGCGCTATTATTCGACGGATTAATAATTTATTAGTTTGTGGCGTCGCACGAGATGACGGCAGTTATGCGAGAGATCGGAGGATATTTACGCGTAGACAGTTCTGACGCATCGCGATTGAACGGTCAACAGGGGAACGTAACCCAATATTGTACTCGATTAGCGATCGATTGCGATCTTTGTCCAGTTAACATTCAACGATCCCCTTGAGAATGTCCTTTGTAGCTTGTTCAAACATTTTATTTGCAGTCGAGTTGAGCGTTTAATGTAACAGTTGGATGCGCGAGCGATGATACTTGTTGGATACAAATGGAACGAGCATTCTTATCGCAGTTTTAGGCGAAAGTAAAAGGAAAAATCTGGTAGGTTCGAGCGTAACCGAAATGTTATCATCATGATCCGTTGATAAACTATCGTGGGAGGGGATAATTGGCTGAAAGATGAGGTACACCGTCGGCATAATCGCAACCAGCGAGAATCGTAATTACGCGGCTCACCGCGATACCATAGTAACAAGTTGCGAGATTTGCACGAGGAACTTCTTATCGTCGCGCCCTTCCCGCTGTTTAGCGAACTTGGTCGCTTCTTCTAACCAGAAAGTGGGACCAGGACAATTTAATAGCTCATTAGCAACGCCAAGCCGCAAATTTGTCCGAGATAATATCTTTTAACCAGATGACTTTGATAATGTATTCCAAATTTTCAAAGACCGTACAATATTTTTCGTGTACGTAGAAAGTTTATGTGTATTATATCGCAATATTGCACTCTCTTCTATCAACTTCAACGGCCAACGCTCCACATGATAAAGGCAATAAAAATTTAAAGAGAGAATTCACGCGAGAATTTCAAAGAAGCACGATTTAATAAAGTAGCAGCGAGCAAGTTTTGCATGTCAAAAGTCCGAAAGTGTCTCGAGAGCCAGTAACGAACCATGGCAGAGGCTTTGAATGAAACAAACGAGCGATTCCAAGCCGAGGAACAAACGATACGAATGATATTTCCGAAGAAAAAGTTTCGCGAGGCGCGCGCCACCGACATAATCAAGAGCGGTGAAGTTTCTCGACGCGAACTCGCCACTGAAGAAACGAACCTGCTGAAAGAGAAGAAGTCCGTATAACAGACAATGATAAGTCAGACTCGTAATTAGCGGACTTGCTCTCGAGTTCCACGCCAGTCCTGAGGAAACGGCTAGCTGTTTAAGCTTCTTTCTCCCCTTCTTTGTCCTCTTCTTCTTCCTCTTCTTCATGTACTTGATGGACAGCTAGAAACGCCAATTGGGCTCTCAAAATCTTGTACCAGATTTTTCCATTTATCTATAGACTCGGTAACTATCAACAAGACCAAGAATTTATGAAAAATCACGAAGAATTAATTTTCCGGAACATTACTCGATATTAAAATTAAATGATTTATGCATGGTAAACTAAATATTGAATATTTGCGTAAATAAATTGCAATGAATTCTTGTTGGTATATTATTATAGCACTTCTCGTTTGGACAAGGGACTCGTCCAATTAAACGAGTTAAAGCCCTAGGGAGGTAGATGACGAATTGCAGCAGACAAGCTGACACATCATTTGGTTCGGCGCGGCTCAGCACCGAAGGTAACTTTGTCTTTGACAAATTAGACTGAATACACCTTCGACAAACTTGACCATTGCGGCTAGGCGGTTAGAGTTCGCGCGAACTTGTCAACTTCAATCTTGTCAAATTCGCCAGACCCTCGATATCGATGAAACCCAGTCAATGCTCGCCACGTCACCGAACTTCCCTAGCCTTTGACTCATCTTTGAGGTAAACGTTCTAGAAATTGTATTGACGATGAAGCCTACTTTCGTTCCATTTATGTATTTAAAGTTATTTATCCATATTTGTCTTCGTTTTCTACAGTCTTTTTAATTGAATATACGAACCAACAATGTGAAAAGAGTTTACAGCACTCTTCCACGAAAACACACAAAGCTTAGCGTCAACGTCGGTCCGGGTGTTAATTGGAACTAAAATATTTTCCTTCTCGTCGAAGCAGCTTCTCGAACCGTTTCCTTCGATTCGTTCCGACGTCGATGAATTAACGTGGCGTTTTTCTTCCGACTGTCTTGTTTGACAACGCACGAAAGAAGGTGTCCCGAAAGTAGAAGACAAATCTTTCCAAGTATCATCGAACAGACAATTTGCTAATTGGAACATCGACTCATCGTCGTGTTTAATTGTAGAGCCTCGCTTTTATTTCCAGCCGTGGTTTCCCCTGTCTGTTGCTTAAATATCCTTCACGAATCTTTTGATCATCTTACTAATTTAATCTTATCCTGACTCGGTCACCAAAATAATTCTCAAGAAATTGGCTTTTTTCTTCAAACAAACTACTATTGTTTCTCCGAGTGCGAGCTGGCTTCGCGGAACGATTTCATCGAGGAAGCCGTATTCAAGGAAAAGACTGAAATCTTACACGATTTAATCGTAGCAGATAGAAATGGAAACAAAGAGGATCGACAGTGGATGAAATCAGTGAAGGAATTTTCAACGAGAGGAGAACGAGCAATTATTCGCGGAAAAAGTTATGCGCTGAAATATGCCAAAAGTTCCACGTCCATCCGTGGATTAATGCATGGCGAAATAATCCATCGACATAAATCATCCAAGTTTCACAAGCCGCAGCGTCCTTATGGAAATACGGCGGCTACGTTAATTCCGCTTATTCGTTAATATCGTGGAATTTTTGCGCGCCATGCTACGATACATCGATCAAAGGGATACTTACATCCGGAACGAACCAGGGCGATCCTTCTCTTCATTACCCTCCGCTCGGCTCGTTAATCAACAATATAACGTGTCGGTTGAGTAAAAAACACCTCGTTGTGCCAGAGAAAATTCTAGCATACCATGAAGTTTCTTGTTTCGCGGTCGAACGACGTAGAATCAGATAGCGTTTCGTTTATTTCTGGTTTCAATTAGCAACCTGATATGCTGCTGTATTTTGTTAATTAAATATGAAATGATATAAAGGGGAATATACTTGATAATTATTTCGAATTACAGTGGCTCTGTGTAGATACTGGCACTCGCGTTTCGTTTGACTTTTTAAAACAGTCGTCTCCTTCGTCTATTGTTCGTACGATACTAGTTATTGACTTTGCATCGGTCAATATGTCATCCGATATGAAATTGATATGTAAAATTGCATAAAATACAAGTCAATCAATCATAAGGGGAGGAATTGTTTGCTTTATTATTGTATACGATGTTATGAAAAAGTTTCTTTCTTTCATTTCGATACAGAATCAATTGATACCATTTTTCCTAATTGACGTGTATAATCAATACAAAATTGATACGATATAAGAAAGACTGCTTTCAGAAGATTTTTGTTAAATTGCATATTTTGCATTTCTGTCAGTGAATATTACGAATTAACAAAATGTTGGTTCATACTTTTATATATTGCATATCGAGGTCCTTAAATAACAGTGTCTAAGAAAAATATTCGTTTTGGAGCAGACGCGTCGGAAACGGTGGAACGTTTCCGTTCGAAGCTTTTGTAGGAACGTACGATGATGAATACTACCAGTTAGCGGTATTGGTATTGGTGTCGAACTCAGGGAACAATTCCACGTGCACGTGGACTTGCATATCGGTCCGGAAACTGCGAACCACCGCAATATTGGATGCAGCAGTTACGCGAAAAGCCGGTCAGCGGGATCGAGATTTATTCGTAAAATTGAGAATTTGCTCGAACGCGACCGGTTAGTAGCTTATATTTCAACGGTGTTCAGACTTCACGGCAACGAGAGCTTCTTTTTTCCTCTTTTTTCGTCACTCCCATCCGCCAGTTCGCGTTTCCGTGCTCGTTTCGCTCGAGCCGGAAGCGGCTGACAGTTGAACGTTTCCAGTCATGAGACTTGGTTGAATTTTTCTTCCAACATGTAGTTTTTCGATGTAAAACGTTGAAACGGCGGAGCAGAAAATTTATCGTTAAATTTTTTAACGAAATTATTTCGTTCTCATAATGTACAATCCGCTATGCAGACGTTTCTAATTATTAAATTGATAGAAAAATACTTTCACTATATTCCTATTTACATATTTATGCCATTATTTTGTGGATTTCTCTAAATCAAAGTTACACGAAGCGCATCTTACATATTGCAGATACGTGAAGGTATTTTAATAAGAACAATGAAAAATTTTATAGAGACAGAATAAATTGTTAGATATAATAGTAACAGTGGATCCTATATCGAAGATTAACTAATAGAGGAAAGTTAAGAAAGCTGATTCTTTAAAAAAAAAGCCAGCAGAATTCTCCGATCAACGCAATGTAATGTCATTCAAGATATATAATTTGTCCAATCAAAAGTTGGCCAATAATGTGTATTGTTCTTGTTCCAATTTGAATTTAAATTTGAAACGATAATCCGAGTTTGTTCGCGTTTCTAAAGAAGTTTCTCGCGACAAAAGCTTTCCTGTACGACTGTATTCGTCGGTATCGAGAAAGCCTCGAGCTTTCTCAACGGTTTCCCGGGGCTGAACCGAAAAGCAATTACGTGGGCGGTTTATACGATACGATGTGCCCGCCCTGGCTGCGGAACGGACGTTGTCATACAGACTCATTCTGTTCTATGCTATTCTGTCTGTAATGTTGCTTTCAGAACGCCATTTTATGATACCGTGTACCACCTACTGTTCTCCTTGATCCGTTTCTACTTCTGTTTACTCTCGCTTAGATCTTATCTTCTCTTCCCTTTCTACTTATTTATTGCCGTCCCATTCTAAACGATCATTATGTTTCTATTTTCTCGGATCAGGAACTATACAGAGTCGAAGAAAGAAATGTTCTAGAAAGTGTAATTACCGTAATAGATACTCTTGGATGGTTTATCGATAAGGTTGAATAAATATTTAGAAAGAATATCATTATTATCGGTTCGATCGAGCAAGAATTCGCTTCGAAATTTATAATACGCGATATAATAGACGATCGATAAAATATGTTGGCGAATACAGCGCATAATTTCAGCCCGTAATTAATTGTCTGAATAGAGAAGAGAAGAGAAGGGAAATGATCAAAGCCTATTGAATATGCCTGTCCATATAATTCCTCCTTAATTGACCCAGAACCAACAACGGAACCAGGATAATCGGTCTAATCGATTGAACAGTGATTAAAAAGATCGTATCACAATATTTCTGCTTTATTATATCTGTGGAAAAATTGGTCAGCAACAACGTTTAATATCTCGATCGTTCGCATTGCGTAAGAAGACTCTTGAACGATTTATTCGCGATATCATCGCGTCGGCAGCCTTTCTTTCAGGGCCGCGAACGAGAAGAAAAAGGCAGTGGGTCCCTGGGGGCGCGCCTTAAACGCTGCAGCATCGGGAAACACGATAAACTACGCTTGCGGAGTGTTGCACGCGAGAACGCGCACTTACGCCTCAAAGAGGCTCGATATAGCCGAGGAAATAAGATAAAATCGCGCGCAAAGGCGTGTACGAGGCGCACGAACCGACGCTTTATCGGGCTTCACCCCGTTCTGCTGCTTCTTTGGAATTCATACCTTCAGCCAGAGGGCTTTTTACCCTTCCTTCCGCGTCCGCTACGCTGCCAAACTCGAATATCCGTTTCCTACGCACCCGCCTCTCCGCCTGTCTTTCCGACTGTAACGGTAAAATTTATTGGCCCTCTGCCACTTCCGAGGTATATTTATTATTTATTATTTATTAAATGGATAAATACGTAGACAAGGATTACAAATGTGTCAAAGTCAGTGAAAAATGGGCAGGCCGCAAGAAAAAGCCAATCAGCCCTGCAGACTTACGGATATAAATCAACGTATGATACAATAGCCCAGACAATAGACAGCTGGACATAAAAATGTGTGTAGCTCCGAGTGTTTTCTGTTGACTTAAATGTTTTCCAATCTATCGCGGAGATTGCAATGATAAGGCGATCAAATAATAAGACAAAACTCCAATCGAGGAGAGATTGGAGTAGGACAAAGAATTCTCAAGGCGTTGATATTTTTGAAAGATGTTCTGCTAATAAAATGAGGAGGGCTGAACATGATGCTCTATCGTTGATTTATATTTATATAAAGAAGTAGTGCAATAAAAGTTGTACCTCGGAGTGTTCATTATCGATTCGATACGCGCCTGCACAATAGCGTTCAATGTCTGCGACCGTTACTAAAGTGCGGTGATTTGTAACGTCAAAAACTGAGCGCGAAGGGATATTTCGTTTCCCAGAGAGGTGAACAGAAATTGAATAAGTGGTGTCAGGAAATAGTGAAAAGACACGATTACCAGCTGAATATGTTGAAGCACGCAACAACATTTTACGAACGTCGCTACAATCCATTTACTCGAGGTGAAGGCATGTACAACTGGCTACGAGTTCTACTTTTAAAGCACCCTGACCTGGGTTCTCCTCTTTTTTTACGGCCCTCCCTATAAAGGCAAAGAAGTTCTAGCTTCGACCGTCTCGTCGACGCGACGCTAGGGTATTAAGGCAAGAAAAACCGCGACCGTTGAGGTGTGCCATTATTCTTAACGCTTTGCGATTCAGTCGGCTTCTTGCTAACTTTTCCTTCAGCTTCGAATCTTTACAGTTCTCTCACGAAATTCACCGGTCCGCGTTCTTGACACGGTTAAGGAAAGACTTCGCAGTACCTCGAAGCTAGGCACGTTCAATGAAAGATGACAAGATCGCGCGAGTGGGGTGACAAATAACAAACTATTCTAAAAATCTACAAGATGAAAAGATAAAAGTGGACGACAATGGAAAGCAAATCTTAAGACAGTTTCCGTTAGGTTTAAGTTAACGTGACATTACTACAACGTTAATTGACATTACTACAACTCATAACTAAGCCACTTCACTATCTAATCACATTATTCAGACATTCATAATCCGGTAATCTATCCTTTACGTCTTTCATCTCGCACAAGAACACGGATCCAAAGACGTTCGATTTGACATAGTTCATCCATGGATATACTTGTAACACTCTTTGCTTGTTAATAGAATTTTGACGGCCATTTCGCGAGCTCTGAGCGGTATCACACTTTATCCACCGTAACTTTTTACGTTACTGTGAATTACGTTCCGAGGCCAGCGAAGTCCGGCGCAGAGGCCGATGATAAAGTGGCTGGGATCCGCTGCAAACTAACGAAGAAGGAAAGCGAGGATCCTTGTTGGTTTACTGGCACAGGGCCAAGTAACTTAAATCGTGGCGCGAGACACGTCGTCCATGGAATCCTACCAAACTGCGCGCCCGTGAACGATCAAGAGCTGCTTCAGGAACATTTTGTCCTATATTTTACGTTTGCACGGTCCATTGGTGCTACGAAGCCAAAACTCGAAACAGTTCAAAAAACGATATCTAATTATAAAATATTAAATGAAAAATAACATGACATGAAACGTGTATGGAGAATAGTTGATGAAACTTTGTGACAGAAGAGAATAAACAATGACCAGAGACCAGATTTACGTACATTTTTCAAACGGCGCATGAAACTGGCGTCGGTGCCAAAGTTTCGGCCCTCGGCGCTTTGAAAAATGTTGTTTGCGTTGGAAATAGCAGCTCGTTAATGCCTTCTGTCGCTCGAAGCTTTTGTAACTCACGGATTTGGATGTTGTTAAGGCGCGTTTGTCTGGATAAATCAACTCTGTTTGAGTACTTGGACGCTCGAGCTCGCAATGATGGTCTTAAAGTCATAGAATTAAAATGAACATTACGACCCCCTGTTACATACCATCTTCACATACAAGAGCTTCTTGAAATTCCTCTGACATCTCTACCGTAGAAAGATCTTCCTAGAAAGCATTTGATCTTACAAATTCCTGTCGTTACGGTTGTTTCTTACGAGACAACGCTCGCTCGTAATTTACTCTTTAAACGGAGGACTAAACCACTGTTCAAGAAATAACAGAGGACGGAACAGAGTGAGACGATATATTATCGCGAATTGCTGAAAAAGATCATCGTTCGCCTTAAAATATGAATCCGAGTAAATTTCACGTTGAGACAGTTTAGTTGTTCCTTCCTCTCCAAAGATTTTATCTTTGTTTTTATCTACGAGCTGAGTAAGAAAAATCCAAGAGAAACGAGACGTTGCTGATTGCTAATTGGTTGATTGCTCGCTGCAACGAGGGTGACGCAATTCGTTTTCCGCCATTTTTAACGCGACGAAGCTGAATCAGTTGTATCGCCTGAAGAAGCGTACCGACTCGAAGTCGATGATCAGAACGAAATTGGGCAAAAAAGGATGCCCCTGATGATTGCAATTGCAGCAAACGGCATTCTATCCTGCGCTGTGAGACGAAACTCTCATTTTCGCTGCGGCAAGAGAATTACTCCGGGAAAACGGTCAAATGCACGTTTCGAGCAAGTTAGATATTAGACTCTGAATGGCGGTACGAGTGCCCTTGCGAACGAAAGAAACACGGAGGAACTTTTTAGCTAACCGTGCCACCGAGCTCACTTCAATTTTGTGAAGGAGCTACCGTCTACGCTGTCAGAATGGTATAAACACACAATTTCTCCGGATATGAAGTACCCACGTGCACGAGTGGCAATTATTTTAAATGGTAAGCTGTAGAGAAGACGGCCCGGAAGAATTCTCGTGACCCTGCTACTTTCATGCTTGACACTATTTATATTCGATTGTTTCGCTATTATAACAGCTTTATGAAATTTAACTAATGAAATGTTTGGATATGATAATCCAATTAAACAGAAGCTACTAATGACCGGTTTGTTAATTATGCGCGATTATCGTTCACATCGTTTCACAAGCAAAGTGATTGCATTCGACGCTAAAGTAGTCCCTTTTGATTCGCAATTCGAGCATCACCCGTAATCCGAGCCCTCTTTCTCTCTACATTTTCCTCGCTCTCGTTCCTCGTTTCTGGTTACGAATGCATCGTGGCACGCGCCACCCCGATTACGCCGCTTCCTCTCATGGCTGTAATTTAGAGATTCAATAACGGAACGGCTTTAGGTGCACGGACAACGATTGTTCGCGAATGGTTCCAGAAAATGGCACACGGAAGTGCAACGCGTCGAATAGCATTCCGAGTGAATAATTCACCGGATGCTGCAAGATGTTAACGTTGTTGGCTTAATTGTTGAACGTTGAAACTCTAATTTACAAGAGAAATATTCCATTAAATAAAAATCCTTCGTTAATTACGCTATTCGAAAGAAACGTTTCATGATATGATTTTCGATATAACTGTCACCGCGTTCGACGTTATAGAGCACGTTGGAAAGAGTTAGGAGGTGAATAGTATATACATGAAAAATGTTAACGATGCGTTGAAAATTGAAATTTTATTTAACAAGAAATGTATCACATAATAGAATATTATTATAATTTTACTTCATCCTGTAGGAATACGATGACTTCCAATGCATTTTATAGCTCAAAGACGATGCCTCTTGAATTTTACATGGAAGAAACGATACATTCACCGTGAAAATTAACAATATCTTAGCAATCTCCAAGATAAATATCTAGCCGCTATTATTGCACCACTATCGTGGATGTAATAGCGATTGGCTGAGAATTGCCCAGACGATTCGTACAAAAGTCGTATAATCTTAATCCTGAAGAGAGCACGAGCGGCACATCGATTTTATCCAGGCTCGAAAGCCACGTCGTTGCACAACGCGTACTGCGATACAGTAGGAAGTGCGTCAAGTCAACGATATTAAGAAATTCTTGTCGTGAACACATCATAAAAGCGCAGCAGACGCAAAACTCATCCTTAGGACATTTCTCATTCGATAGACTGGCTTTAACGCTCGCTACTTTCCGCACCATTTCTTGGCAACGATCGCTGCCAAGCGTCTTGGAGACTTAACCGCACGCTGTTCGGCGTCGTCTTCTGTTTCGTTCGTTTGAACGCGGTCCTTTCGACGAGGCGCCATATGCATCGCGATGAAAATCGTTGGCTAGGTTAAGTGGTCGTCCTTCGAATAAAAACGTAAGTGGGACGGCGTATATTTTGGGAAACAAATATAGAAACATTTGGCGATCTTTAAATGGAATACCGTGTCGTTGAACCTATTCTGGATGAAGTAGAATTCATTTCCTTAGGAACTGCAACAAGGGAACAGACATAATGAATTGATATTCTTTAAATTTCTTTTCTCTAAAGCTGTAACCTCAGTTACAGTTACAGCAACTTCAGAATACAAATAACAAATTGATGTTCTTCATTTGTTTAAGAACGTTCCAATTCCTCTACGAGTTGTATTGTAATACAGATCTTATGGCAAACTTCACGAGTTGCAACCTCCTCCTCGATGTCTCATTCAGGAGCGAGCAGGTTTCGTGGGAAGTACTCGTAAGTTAAGACGTTGCATTCAGTGAAGGCGCGACGATAGTCAACTGGAGGCGGAAACGCGAATGCTCCACCCGTTTCGTACGTTATCCGCCCATTCCTGTCCCTGCGGTGGCTTTATAACGTCAGAGATACGAGCCACGAGGATCCAAAACTCCGGATAATTCTGGAAATGCTGGTTCATGTAGTTTTTTTCCCCCCGTTTCCTTTCCTCTTTTATTCCGACAACGACATTTCTGCTCTCTGTTCCTCTGCGTTTTCGTTCTCGCAATTGCATCCCATAGTGCGACGAAATGTCACTAGAGGGAGGAATTTTCCTGTTAAAAGAACCATTTAATGCTTTTCGTAATATTTAATACGTGAGTCGCATCCTTGACGAAAAGTCGACACATATCCTCGAGAACTGCGACATTTCCTCATCTTCCTACACTTTTGACGAGGAGTTTAAAGCACGAATTTGGCACTTGTAATCACGTTGACGAATACAGGCGAAGAAATATGCATTTTTTTGCAAAATAATACAAAGATAATGAAGGTAGAAAATTCTTTGTACCAGTTTTACAAAAAGTTATAAGTTCCAAATATAATACGTGTTTCCTCGAATAGCAATGAATAATTTGTCCTCACAAACATACACATTTTTTACATCCGTACATTTTTGCATTAAATGGAATTATTTTTATTTTAATATTTTATCTGTTAGATACCATCATCGCAACCGTAACACCGTGTACAAAACGCTTGAAACATTTTTACTGCAATTCAATAATCCTTAAACGTATTTCATACTTTTACATAGATTAATACATTCAAAAACAATTGAAACCGATTGATATAAAATATAAACGGTCGCTCATTGAAAAGCAACCGCGTTGATTATTCTAACCGTACACTGTCTCTGTATTACGATTCTGCTGACATATTCATCCACGCCGTTATTCCAGATTTACCGGACACGAATTCCGGAATATCGCGTGCGATATAATACTCTCACGGCCAATAGGAGTACCAGCTGCTTTGTTGCAGAAAATAATTCGTATATTCCCTGAAAAAATTAATTTCATTCGGTGGGGAGGGGTTGCACAATGGCCGGGAATAACGTAGTTACTGGTTGAAACGCGGTCCCGAACAGAAATTCGACGGCCAAGCCGCATATGGATTTGTCATTCGATTATGCCGGTAATTCGACCAGCTCGCTAGTGCAGTTTTGTACAACGCGATCGAGGGACCGCAAAAATATTACACGAAATTATGAATCCAGCGCTTCGACCAACCACGTTTTACTAACGACCTGGTCGAGTTAAAATCACCGATGAGTGCGGATTTATTGATTCATCTCGCACGAACTCTCTCGTTCTCTTGGATTCGGGATTTTTATTTACGTCAGGCGATTGTAGAAACTTCAATGGTGAATCCCATTTCCAAGAGTAAGTAGTTATATTCATGTGTACTACATCGTAAACGGAGAATGTCTATCTTTTCTTTTTTTTTTCCTTTTTTTCATTATAAAAATTTAATTACAAATTCAACTATAAGAATTTCATGGTCAAGGGGAAAAATGCACTATTCGTTGCACGTTAGGAAAATTATGCTCTCTGTGCAATTAAGAACGCTAAATGTTTCAAAGGCGTGGAGATAGGTTTAACGGTGAGTGTTAATAAATATGTCGTGGTCACATGGAATGGCGTGCACCTTGCAGCGCTGTACGAGTCCGTAGGGTCAGACACGAACGAAGCCGGAGAAGCCCCACGCTACACGATTAGTTAAGTCGACGTCCACCTATATAAAGCGTTATACAGGGTGTAGAGTTTCACGTTGGATACAAATATATCACTGAGATATATCTGTTGTTAAAAACTGTGGAACTGTGGTAGAAATTATGAATAACTATGACGGCTGTTTGAAACATTTGTATAAAATATTATTGATAAAAGCCATGATAGAATCAATAAGAAATATACGAACTAAATAAAAATTTGATGAACATGCAAAGAATTAATGTTAATAAATATTTGATAAACAGGATCGTAAAAGATACGAAGCGAAACGTATAAACCAATAGAGTTTTCATCGAAATAAAAGGCACCACGAACAGAACTCTTATATTTTCCAATCGTCGCCATTTCCATCGAATATATTCTAATAAAATTCATGGAGGAATAGACGGTGTTCGCCAGCTATTCTTGACACCTGTGTGAGCATTCGATATTTCTCTCAGCCTTATCCAAGCACTGACAATTTATCTTTTTAACTTCAATCTCGTGAACCGAACCTCTTGTCGTTATAGTGGACTGGAACCGTCGAAGCGATGCAACCTCGCGTAAAATCTATGGATCTCCACTCAAACCGCACTGTTGATGATCCAAGTACCCTTTCGAATGGAGTTTCTCGAGTTACAACACAACGGTGATTTAAAGGGAATAAATTTTCAGGATGTAACCAGGCGACACCCACAAATTCCACACATAACAATGTCAACATTGACGATGTACAGCAGCTGCACGTCGATAAAGTAATTTTTTATTTTATTTCTCCAGTATATACAGAGATGGTTGAATCACAGCGTTGTTCGATCTTTTGCAATTGTCGATCGAAGCCCTTCAAATCGACTCTACCACGCGGAAAGTATTGGATTTTATTAAACGACCAACGAAACGGTGCTCGACTTTCCTACGTCGGTCACTGCACGTTTTTCGACTGACTTTCCCATGCACTGGTCGGCTAACTAAACTAAAACTAAAAAAAAAAAAAAAAAAAATAAAAATGAAACAAAAGAAAAGGAGAAAGACCGAAGCGTCTATAAACTTTTAAGGGTACTTCAGGCTTCCAGAAACTCGTCGCGTGGTTTACTGCGATCGCGAAAGAAGGTTTTGCGCTCATTTCGTATCCGTTGAAACCATTCGCACGAACTCGCAGAAATTTACGATTTTTACTATACAGATCCTCAGTGTTTTCTCTTTCTCTGCGAACCAACGCCCTCGAAGAGTGTTTAATAACGAACCTCCATTTCCGCCGCGGCTCTATTGGTAAGAACACGAGAAAGAACTTACACTTTCTCATCGTTTCAGTCGAAACAAAAGTAAATTTAATTCTTACGAAGAAAAAGCTAGAAAATGTATAGAAGAATTTGAATTTAGGCTGGTTTACGGTTCCACGGTCGTTCTTCTTCCTATAAAACTAAATATATTCGAAACGATTGCGCTGAGTGTCACAGAATTGAAATTCCGTGGCAGCGTGAAAAGTGGATTAAATAGGAAATCCTCGTCAGCCGGAGCAACTTAGCTCATTGATGACAAAGATAGACGAGAACAGATGAATTTCGTGGATGGAATACACGAACGTTTACCCCGTAAAATCCAGCAATCATAAGGAATCAAATGCACTGCGCCGGATCGAGATTGCCATTGGAGATGTCAGGCAATGGTGTATGGAGCAAATGCCACGTGTGCGTGGAATAATTCATGAGGTGGAAAACGTTGGTCGACTGTTATCATCGTCATGAAGCTCTGAAAGGGATTCTTTGCAGTGGAAAATGCGCGGTATCCAGTCAGACACAGCGAGATGAGACTGATTCTCGTCTAGGCTGTTATTTACCTCGCCCCGAGACACGTGCGGGCTCCTCTGAAAGATACATTCGCCATACAGATCCCTATCTCTGCGGTTATTAATTTTTTCGGAATACAGATGACAGTAACCATTATGACAAGATGTTGTTGGAAGATACTATGAGTTTTTGGAGTAACCGTGACGTGCACGTGAGTTCGTAATTATCTATATTACGATGCTTGTTATTTTTATGTAAATGACACGTTTCAATTAATCTAATATTCAGGATTATCAAATAATTTTAAATTCATGATACAATATTACTTATGGCAAGTACTATGTTGGCAAGTTATGTTGATTATATGATATAGATGAGATCATATATGGATCTCTTAATCTGAAGTCTAATGTTAGCTTGGCCAACATATCTAGTGCTTCTAAACGTGGATGCACGTAAATTGATCGAAAATCGTCCCAAAGTAAAATGCTATCAAGGAAGCCCGATCGGAATTTCTACCCGACCAGAAGGTATCCCAAAGCAGAATCGAACACAGTCGATATCCGTGCTCCGTAGAATCGAGGAAGATCGCGATTGGAACTTAATCCTCCTGCATGCAGAAACTACGTTCCGCTTCTTCGTTCCTCAGTTAACAGAAGCAATTAAAACTTGTCCAATATATTCCATGTAAGTCTCATTTACTTATCCGACGAGTGGAATTCCACGCGTCAATGACTTAAGAGTTTCCCAAGCGAACTTCTTGTCTGGAGTATACTTAACGATTTTACTCTCTAAATCGTATCTACGCTTCTAATGAAAATTTAACTGCAACCTCGTAACAGGTACGATAATGGTCCCCACCTTTCTCTTCTCTTTACTTCAAAGTTACGCTCTCGTAACAATTTCTCGAAACAAGTGCTTAAAGAGAAGTTACGTCTGCCACGTCTGCCACGTCTGCCATGGAAGGATCGCTATTGTATCGAGCACTCGATCCTATTCTCCTTCGAGGAAGACAGGTTGATGTGTTATGTAGGTTCAGTGGAGTGGAAGTATCGGCAGAGGTAATCCAGGTAACTGTCAGCCGTCGTTCGCGAGGCGTTTTCGCACGGATGCAAACAAAGGCACTGCTGCTACTATAGACGCTTTGAGAGCAGGTGCTTGTAAATTTGCGGCTTTGTGAACGCCATCGTCCTCCACTCACAATCAGTGGATCGTAATACCTGAGAGTGGATCGAAACACTTCACGATGCGGGTAGGTCCTGAACTGAACACGTTTGGATAGGTCACGTACCAGTCTGGAAATTTGATTATGCCGCTAAAACTGATTTTGTCTCGTTTCTCATAGCTTCTTCCACGAATCAGGTTTTCGTCGGGAAAGACGGTCGTTTGCCTCTCTAGCCAGCTAGTGTCGTTTGTCTACGTCCCCCTTGGTTCCTCATAATCACTTAGCGTTTCCTGCAGAGACGTTCTGATGTCAGCTATTTATCTGTTTCGTCTAGAATATCGCTCGGTTTGTCCAACCGTACGACGCGTGCGTGTTTTGCCTTATCTTTAATCTTTTCCATTGAAATGGAACAGCTGCTGTTCGAGATTATTAATTTAATTTTTCGAGACTACGATAATGGGATTGTGCACGCGGTTTCGTTTTAGCTATTATCTGGCGAATGATTTCTCGAGGTATACAGCAGCGGCGCGTTGTGCACACGCGATGTACGACGTTTTAGCGAATACTTCACTTGGAAGGCATTGATTCCAATTTTCTGTACGACTCGAGTGAGCTTCACTTCAACCGCTAATTGGGATAATTATTCACTGCACGCCTTGTGAAAAAACCTAACATCAATCCACACGCTCCATCATTTTATGCCGCTATTGAAATGAGGGTTTTACAAAGATCGATAGGATTATTCGAACATTTCGATCCTAAACTTGTTGAAACTACCACTTTCAGAAATTTGGATATCGAATCTTTCGTAAGTTTTCATTTTTATAAACAATTATCTTGACAAGATTCCGCATATAACGATAAAATAAAATAGATATTTAGATACGCGGTGTCTCTGATAATTCAACCCTTTATGTCTACTGACAAATTTTACAGCAAAATCAATTTTAGGAAGGGAACGAGGCTTCCCAATGGATACAATATAGTCAAAGGAAACGGGAGAAACTATTTAGCAAAGTTTCGCGATAGAACAGGCACGATACGTGTAACTAGTGGTTAAATGATTTAACCGCGAGGCAGCTTTCGAATGCGAACGCGGTTCGTCGGTTGAATACAATTTGGTTTGTTCGTCAAAGGCGATAAGCCAGTTGCCTTCCCTTTTCAGCGAGGCAATCCGGCGACGTGGCAGTCGACTTCGAGAAACCAAGAACGCAGTTTAAACCGGATCCAACCAGTTGGCAGTTCCCGCGAGCGAATTTTCAACGATGGAAGCAAACAAATCTTAGTAAACCAGGTCGCGGTGCTCTAGAATTTCCAAATCGAAGCCGCTTGGATTATCCTGGCGAAAAGCTCGTAAAACGTGTCCTAACGAGAAACGAAATCGTGTTAAATCTTTCGTGAAACTATCAACGTTCACAAAAGTTTTCATTCATTTTATTGTAAGATGGTATAATTCGTATTTTTAGAGCCTCTTGGTATGGGGAGAAAATTATAACGAATTGTTTATAAGTTATATGTTATTTATTTTATAGAAATGTAAAATTAACATGTTTCTGGAAAAAGACTATTGCAGTAATGTATATGTTAATTTGAATGAAAATAATTGTTGCTCTCTTAAGATACAAATATCCGAGCGCAACATTTTTAGCAACCAAAGCGTCTAAGTACGCCAGAATCATTCTACTGCGCTTTTAACACGACTTGCTATCGAAAACAAGAAATATGGAAACTCTTCACAAAGTATTTAATTTTTCGAGGTATTTTCGACATTTGTAAAATGCGTGATGATTCTAATGCAAGATCTATTCTCAGAAACGTTCCTAAACGTTTAAAAGCGTTTAAAACCATATCGTGCCACAAACTATGCAGCCAAAACTTCAACATTGACCGCGATAAGAACGTTGTTTATAGAAATATTATCTTCCATTTCTTATCCCAGCTTTTCAAGACACCTGGAAACAGCGCCAATATGGAGAGACCGAGATACGGACAATCCCAAAGATGTTGACCGCTCGAAAATCGACGATCTTGAAGCTGTGAGCCGCAAGCGGAATCTCGATAAAAATGCCACGTCGCCGATATCAGTCATCGATCCACAATGAATAATGCATGCAACGAGGCACGTGCAAACGACGAAGCAACAAAGAGGTCAGTTTGCGGAGAGTTCGATGCTCAAAGTTGCTTCTTGATCTCAGCGATTCCCCCGGACGGGAAGGTCGGTGGCTCGATGCATAAAATGCACGAGAGCGTGACATCTGACACGTCTTAGGCTGTGTTTGGGCCGCATCAGTTATTTAAGGATCGTTTGCTATGCAGAATCAAAGTTCCACGATCAATGCGCCTTGGAATACCTTTCGAATTCAGTCTAAGAGTACTCCACGACCAGAAAGAAAGTTTCTCTACTTTGCCACTAGTTGCAACCTCGTCGACTCAACCGCGAGATACGTCTTGCGAAGCTTATTGCTCGCGTGGCGGTTCAGCTTCTTTTTCCTCGACGAAACGAGAGACGCTGAACATATGTTTAGTTAGGAAACTCGATATTGAGAGTGATTTTAACGAGGGAAGCTACACAGTTAGAATTTCTTTATTCTTCGTTCCAGACAGTTGCAAGATTTATTTTTTGTTCGGGCAACTCGAAACTGAAAGCTTGTTTAATTACAGGCCTCTTTATTTCTCTCGTGAAAGATTTGTAAATTCGTGTATATATATATACACACAGTCTTTTGTATTTTTCCGTTAGTTTCGTGAAGTCGGGAGATAAATTCTACGAGCATACTCGAGATTCAGTTATGAGAGTGTTCTGCAGTTAGAATTTGATTTCTGGCAGCTGCTTATTTCTTTCCTTTGAGGCTATCGCACAGTTCTCGATGTTTGCCCGTGATCACGAATATTCTAACGGAAAATTTGCTGATATCGGAGTCAAGCGAAGCCGGATTTCACTTTGATGTGGAAGTTGTTTCCAGCTATGGTAAATATTGAGAACCAATCCAATCCAAGGAAATTGATCTCTGCGACGATTACAAGTGGAAATTCATGCAAAATATACATAAATGTATATATAAACCTATCCAACAAATATTATGAGATCTTATGTAATCTATCCGCAGGTGCTTACAATCAAAGCTCCTTTCCGTTTCGTGATAATTATCAATTATTGTAGTATCGTAAATATATATGATTTATTTATTTACAATGAATGGATTGTACAGATGTTGATTAAACTATAGTTTAGACAACTTAATAGTTAATTTGCAACTCTCGTCACTACGGATCCAACGTTCTCTCTCTTACGCGGACTACACTCTCTCGACAACGCTAACAACACTATCTAGACAACGCAACTCGTACTCTCAGACTTCTCGATTCACACTCTCTGGCTTCTCCACTGACACTGCCTGTTCTAGCATCCCTTTGTCTTTTCTTACGCCCACCATGCACGTGTTCCGCAACCGCTTGTGGCCAGGGTCACGTAGGCCTTTTCTACGAAAAGGGCCCGACGACGCCTCGGCTATCGCGACATTGTTTATGGTTTATTTGATATCTCTTAGGCCTTTTGTCCACGATACTATATTATTAGTAAACTGTGTACAGAGAGCATTAATTTGTGGTTGTATGCACATTACGTTGAAGGTTCGTCACACCTGCCTTCTCCAACCAGGGATTTTTCCGGAGAACGATGAATCTGCGAGTGTAAGAAAAGCACGCCTTCAATCTTGCAAAATATGAATCATGAATTGTACATCCAGTCAGCGTTACTCGATGATTGTTCGACGTTTCAATTATTCGCGAAATCTATACGCTACGCTAGCGTATTTTTATCAAGGATCAAATTTTCAACAGCGTAATGATTCCCAAATTGTTTTTAATCGATTTTTGAGATTTGAAAGATTTGTAGAAAAAATTGGTGAAGTTTATTAATAGAACAGAAACAAAGAGAAAATATGATAGAACATTGTTTAGTTGTTCGTAAAAAATAAATTACACAAGAGTTCTGATTCCAATCGTGTATAGCGTGTCCTGTATAGCGTTAACGCGGTGTAAAAGCTCTCGCGCTCGCGACTTGTTCTAATGGAAGTGACGAGTATCTGCGCGGCCAGACATCTTTCAATTTCTGGAAGAGCTTGAAAGCGGGTTGTGGCGACGATCCAAGATTCGAACAAGACACCGCCTAACAGTGTGCGCGACTAGTTAAGAGCATTCTTGTTGACGTAGCCGAAGTGCTTGTCTGGGTTCTGCAAACGAGCTCTCTCCGGAATCCTAACTGCACGTCTGTTCTACAGGTTTCGAATTTTGGACACTTGTAGGTCCACGATGAAATCGGACATGGAATCGTGTTAAGTTGAAACCCTTTCCCCTTCAACGAAGTTCCTCCGTCGAGCTCGATTAACGCAATTAATCTTGTTAACGAGAAGAAACTTTCTTGCTCGGATATATGTAGTTAACTGTAATTAATTTCAAGAGATAGATCGTCGTTTGCATAAAAGGAAGGAGATTATTCGTTATCCTTGATACACTTAAAGCTTCTTGTTCCGAGAATTATATCTACGTTGGAAGAATAATTTTGATAGGAACTTTACACGTGGCTTTTATGACTGAAATTGTTGTACGAATACTATATGAAGATCACAGAAACACGATACTTATTTTCGTTGATTTCTTAACTTCGATGCCACATGGACAACTTACTAGATCCACAGATACAAGTTTCCTGAAAACAGGTGATAAATTTAAGAAATTTTATAAACGGTCAGGCAAAGAATCATGTTGGAAACGATCAATGGGGCGAAGAATATATAATTTAAAAATCGCTTATCAAGTACTTCATTTGTCGTGTTCGCTCATAAATTCGGTTTTGATATTATACAATTAATTGACAACCTATCGAATCTTAAAATTATTTCCCTGTAACAAATGGGAAATACTATCTCTCGTGTTCTTCATTTATAACTTCCACATATTATTACCGGGGGAAATTGTACCTGTACAGATGAGCAGAAATGGGCGATCTCTCCCTCGGTATGTCCGCAACATTGTCCCCGATATTTTGTTAGAACCACACATTCGACAAGTCGTGCAAATTAATTAATGGAACGACAGAAATTTCGGTAGGGGACAAATTCGAGCGAATGTTCCAAGTATAGAACAGGCCGGCTGCGCATCACCGACAGTTCGCCACTTTGGCTATCTGACCAATTAGCTACATGATCTGCATTCTCTCTCCTCTCTGTTTAGGCTGACGACGCTTAGAGACGTCGAGCGTCTCCTCGACATCTCCGGTCGTCCGTTGTTCCGTTGTCCCTGGAGCGCAATAATGAACTAACTACGGTCACTAAACAACGGCTAATATGGCAAGGACAACGGTTGCTGCTTCTACGTCTACGTAGCTAACGCGCAGCTTAGCGAGTCTGTTCTCTCTCTCTCTCTCTGTCTATCTTGTTCGTCCTTGTTCAGTTTGTATAATTACGTAGTTGATGCGTGTGCGGTTCATTGGTGACGCTGATTGATGCAGTTACGCTTACGACTATTGTAATCGTGTCTAGTCGCTGCTGATGTATAATTGTTGGAAGCTAACACCATTGGCTCGCGGGGTTACTCGAAATTATTGATCCTTATGAAATATATTGTAATTCAGGTTTAAGTTATATGGGTCGTTTGGGATTTTAATTGGTGCGAATAGAGCCGGAGAATTTGATTATATCTTGATCTGATGTTACTTTGACCCGTAAGAATATCCATTCAGGTTAATGTAATTATACAGATTGGATACTTCACTCTCGGATATTCCATTAGCGTGGATATATTCAGGGAAGATTGGTATTTATCTGGATATCTGAAGATGCTAATTTGAGTTTACTTAATAATTCAGACTGTAGAATTTTTGGATATTTTAAGAGCACATACGAATTACGTTGTGTCCAAAATTTGTGTATCCTGCAGTTACTGGATATATTCGTTTTAAAGCTTTAATTATTCATGGTTTACGACGATCATCAGAGATGTAATTGACAAGTGAAATTTTCCCATTATAAATTATTCTCACACCAAGTTGGAATCGATTTCAAGCCACTGAATTAGGGAAGCAAATACGTTTATGCACCGAGTCGTCACGTTCTCGGTACTAATGCTTATCCTTACACGAATTTATAGCACACGGGTGCGATCGTTTAAGGCAGATACTGGCACAAAGGAGAAATTCATCGGTGAAACAAATTACTTTCCCGTGCAACGTACTGGGGAACTTTCCGCTATTTACTCTTTTTAACGCTTCGTAGGTGGAGGCTTGGCTCTGTCCTATGTCTGTTGGTGTCCAAGAGCAAGTGTCTTCGAAAGTAAGACAAATACCTCGGCTACACCCGTGTACGTGTTAACTCAGCACCCACATTGCTCTCGACGTTGCCGTCGTCGCCCGTTACCTTGCAACTTTTCCCTCAACTGCGTCAGTTTCTCCTCATGGCAACTTCTTTTCTTCGCAATCTCCTCTCTCTCCCATGTCTCGTTTCTTTCCACTTTTTCTCTTCGACTCTACTTTCTGCTGTTATCTCAGCTTCCTCTCTCTCTCTCTCTCTTTCTCTGTCTCTTACATTGTCTTTCGGACTAATTTGTACCATTGTCGATTAATTATACTCCGGTTATATGTCGTAAACAATTTTCCCGTTTATTTCACGACTTTTCCTTCATATATAACGAAAACTCATTCGTAGAAGAGAATAAACGGTTCGAATATTAAGAGAGAATAAAGTTACTTTCGCAATATACTTTCTCAAGCAGGAATATTATCCAGCTGCAGACGGTAAGTTTCATCGTTGCGCTTTGACACTTAAACCGTTAAATGTTTTGAATACCGCTTAAGTTTCCCGGTCAGAAGTTCTGAAGCCAGATTTCCTCGCGGTTGCTTTGAGAACTCGTGCATGGAATACGTTTCCTCTTAACGCATAATTCCACCTGCGCAGTGTTCGTAGCGGTTCATCTGATATTCTCAAAGCCAAATTGTACCATTTTCCTGACAGATTTCTATATTTGTGATTCCGAATGTAATAATATTTTTGAAAAGTTCCTTATCGAATCGAACGTACAATAAACCAAAGAGCTTCCCACTCCACGTCATAAACAATAAAAGAAGTATTAATATCGGAAATATCGGTGAAATCATCACTGAGAAATTCTCTCCTGAGAAACAACCATAGACCCTTTTACCAACGAGAGAAGAAGCAATTTCATCCATTTATTTCGTCCTCCAGAAATCCTCGATTTCTTCGTCCAGTTTTCTACGCAACCCTTTTATCTTTAAACTTCATGGAAAACTGGCTTTATACCAAGCAGCGCCGCACGGTCTTCGTAACACAACGGTTATCGCCTCGAAATGACGTACGATCGTGGTTCCTGCGTGAACGTGAACCCGTTCCGTGACCACGGACCAGACCAAAAGATCACCGACCCGCGATAGCACCACTTCGAGATACACGCTAGGTAGCCACTCGTGTTTCACCTTTCTTTGCTGGCTCGGCGAGGGATGAAAAATAGGACAGTAGCTTCCGGACCGTAGAAATTACGGTCAAAGATAGGAAAATGTATGCTACGATCATCGTTAGTCTCGCGAGAATACGTTTATTCTGTTAAATCACCTACCCACCGAACATTTGTAACAAATGCTGGAAAATGTTCGCGAACGTTTTCAGAGAAACATTTGTGAAGTATTCTTGGACAAACAAATGCTTGGAAGCAAAAATTCATGCGGGAGCATTTGTCGTCGAATTTTCTCCGGTGTATCTATTGACACTGCCATGAGCGTTCTCAAGTTTTCGAAAATCATTTACAATTCTTCGATATTCGTACGTACTTAGGTGTTTTAACATTGTGATTATGAAAGGGTGAAACATTAACAAACCTTCGCAAACATCTTGTGCAGTCGATGGATTTATCCTACTTTAAAAGGAGAGAAACAGACAGAAAACAGGGATACTACAGGAACATAATTCGCCGTGAGTGGATGGATGAAAAGTTTTACCTATCAATTCTAGCATCGGCGCGTGAATCAATAGAAAATGGGATGGGTTCCAGGGCGGGGAAGAAAAATCGCGAGAAAAGGCATTCGTCGAAGCGAGCTCGATAAAGCGAAATCGTCCCGTGGAAAGGCGACACGATCGTTGCTAGCGTGTTTGGGAAAAAACGGTCCATTACACCATCGACAACGCGGTCCTCGATCTTTCACGGTCTGCAAGCTCCTCTTTCGATTCATCGATGGTCGTGCGCGACTCGACCTATTGCCATTTCCACCAAACGGTGTTTAGGAGTTTTTAATGCGAATGGAGACGATGTTCACCGTAGGGAACAGTCGACGGTTCGGTCAACCGTTGCGAAACGGATTTCTGCCAGTGACGTTGATCAATGCTTTTCCCAGCCTGATCGTTTAGCGTGTTCCACTTGGAGAGAGGAGTAGATTATGGATGTGCCTGGCAAGACATTCGACGAGCGTCCGAGATGACAGGAATCGCTTACTAAGCAATAATAACCGAGTTTAGACGTCGCATGGTCGGGGTTCAAGTTTTGGACGCGTAGTCGGGCCAAGTGAACTTGCGCCACTGTTACGAAGTCTTGTGCAGGGAAAGTAGATTATAGACATAGTTGGTGCAGGTTGGGATAGATGGGTACTTAAGCTGATTTGAATTGCTTACGGGGCGATAATAACGATTTAGCAAGCGTCTAAGGGAAACCGGAGGAGTCGAGGAAGTTGCAGTTTTCGTTGGAGAAATAGATTGTTGGTATAGCTGATAAGACGCTAAATGAATGGCTTGATTCGAAAGTGCTAGTTATTTGACCTGCTATAAGAACAGTGTAGTTGATACTTAATTCGAAGATAATTAATTTTGTAAGAAGTTATCAAGCAGATCGTGATCGTATCTGATTAGACGTCGAATAAATAATTCACTCTGATAGAATTATTTGACTGTCAACAAATTATATTGAAAGGTATTTACAATTTAATCAAAGACAAGATTAATTTGCATCTTTTAAGCGACCAAGGCCCGAGGCTTTTAAAGACGCGAGTTAACGAGATCAGCACTTATTCGCATGGAATAAAACGTATTTCTATAGATTCTCACAGAACGTTACTACTCAGGTACCGATAAATTCGTTGACTTGAATTCGCGGTGAATAGCAGACGAGCCCAGAAAAATTCGTCCGAAGAATTCTTCGATCGATCACTTATCCCACGGCTCGACATTTATCGATCTGGTAGGGAGGCGTCGGTCGGCTCCGCGATCGTCGCCGGCGTCGAGATTTAATCAGGAGCATCGAATTCTTGGAATGACGTCGCAGTCGAGTCGCACAAGAAGCTGGAAATTAGTTTACGCTGCTCAGCGACGCATCCAGGTAAGAAAATCCGTAGCTGTCTCTTTAAAATTCGTCGGAGCGGAATGGAATTCCTCTCGAGGAAGCATTGGAACTACATGGCCTGTTCGCGAATGCCGGATTTGTCAGATTCTCGTTTTGACAGAAGCAGGCAAGAATTTTAAGTAGAATAAGTCGGTGTAACGTCGGCCGAGTCGACTTTTTGAACGCGATTCTCCCACAAGAATATAAGGACGAGACATTTTTAAGTTTCAAAAATGTTCTCTCGCTTTGAAGACTTCTCCTCTCTGAGTCTCTTAAGACGTCATCCTCGGTTCTTGGAAGAGCGATACACGTACTTTAATCTCGCGGAACGGAAATCATATTTCAACTGCTACGACCTCGAATTAATTGCATAGCTACGCGGGAGAACGCAAGAAGATGGTTAACCTGTCCACGACAGTTTCTCCCTTTTATAATTCTATCCGTTTCGAGCGGTCTCGTGTGTTTGAGGAAGACGAAGAAACGTCACGACGCGCTTCGAGCAGCCCTTTGTTTCGATGTGCGGCCCGGCACGGTGCACAAAGGTGCACGCGAATGGCAAGAAAAAAAGGAGCAAGAAGGAGGAAGAGGAAGAAATGGGGGCGGGTGCACATTACGATGATGAAAGGGATTCACGCGAGCTCGGTCGAAACTCCGGGTCCTTTCACGCGCCGTCATTGGAAAGGGAGTCAAGAGACGGCGCGGATTAAACTTACTTCAGAGCCGTGTTTAATATCCGCCTGTATTCTTGCTACCGTTCTCGCGTATATTGTCACCAGCCGACGGATACCAGCTCCGGTATCAGGTATCAGTTGACGAGAATGAAGGAAAATTCGCGAACCACGCCTAATTCTGAGACGCACGGACCCGATAAGGGTACCTCAGCAGAGCCGACATATTGTGATTATTTCACGAATAAAGAACGTCGAGGATTATCGATTCGAACAATGTCTGATTCGGTTGACCTGGTTCATCGAGGATGTTAGCAGGCACGAAGGAAACTGGGCTGAAATGCTTCAAAATCTTTTTATCAGCGAGCAATGATTATGATTAACACTAGAATTACCGATAGTTAACACGACGCTGTTTCTACCACGGCCAGTCAAGGTGACTGGTCTTTGAAAAACACGCAATGATAGAATATTTTTATATTTTTCGATTTATTACTTTTTTACAGAAGGAATTTCATGTTATGTAGTACATTTTTGGTATTATTAATCCAGCTGGGACCATGATCCCTAAACGAGGATTGACACACTTATAAAATGCTACAACCAGTCGTTTTGACTGGTGTGGTATTTCTAGTGTTAGATGGAACGATCGATCCGGAATTTTTCTGATAACTGATATCGTCATATTGGATGTTACGCAATAAAAATTTTAAAAACGTGTGGAAAGTCGTACGAAACGAGGAAACTGGTTAATTGTGGTTCGATAAATGGATTGCAGGATCCTTTTACACTTCGACAAGTATCAGTCATTTATACTGGTATTGGTATAAGTAGCCTTGATATAAAATTATTTGCAGTTTGAATACATAAAAAACAAAATAAAATTCATTATATTATTCTTTTAATTATCGTTGCGAAAGTCATCACATCATTGCGGAAAAAAGATATATCGTAAAGTAGAAATTTTAAAATTGGAATTGTAAAACCAGTCAATTTGACTGGTGTGGCAGTTCTAGTGTTAAAATCGAGGTTACAATCTTTCGTGTAGCTTTATGCGAGGTAGCTTAACAAATAGTAAGAAAGCATCGCCATACTAGAAAATCTACATAATTCCGCGTAACTCTCTTTCAATATTTTCGTCATCCTGCGTTCTTCAAAGTAACTAGAAGGATATATTTGAGGTATAGGACGTGTAAGGTGCCAAATGAATACTCGGCATTTTATTTAACAGTTTGTTTATTAACTCGACTAGCAGCTTCTTTACAACACTCAACTCTCAACTCATGCTAAAGACTGCTTACTGACAATTGCTTAATGACAATTGCTTAATTACAATTGCTCACTGACAACTGAACTGTTAATCCGCTTTCTTCCCTTTTGCCATCTTTCGATATCCCCTCTACGCACGTGTTCGTAAGCGTCCACGATCGTGGTCACGTACGTCTTCTTCCGAGTATTTGACGGAAGGACCAAAGGGATATCGATGGTCCATTAGGCCTGTCGGCACTTACGCTTTATCGCGGCCTTGTATATATTTCGTCGTTCTTTCATAAACAGTCTTCCAGCGATGCTATCCTAGGTACCGACGAAACCGTTGGAAACAGAGTTCTTCTCTGCGGTCTAGTACCGCTACACATTAGTCGAGATACATCAGAAAGGAAAAAGTCAGATATATCAGTACTGCTCATTAATTTGGCAGAAAGTTTGATATTTGATATTTTTCTGTACGATAGTCTCATATATGCCTTTATTGGGATAATCCAATAAAGTTTAATATTGCTCTTATTTATTGTTTGAAGTATTTTCATTTTATTTGACGTATATAGGCCTGGTTTTAATAGGAACTCCATTCGACCTAGTAGTAGTCCACGTCCTCGTGATATCGATTTACGATCGAGATGTCTAATTTCATAACTTAGGAGAGTACCGATTCGAGAAATATTGGAATGTAGTAGCAGCAAAATGAGACGTTGCTTGATATTCTATCCGAAAAGCGGAAAGTACTCGAGAACTCCATAAAGGTACGTGACACGGCCACTCGCAATAAGGTCCTCGATACCCCGTGGGATTTGCCTTATCGATTTCACCGAATCTAATGAAATTTGCGACCGAGTAGAAACTGCCGTTTCTAGGTGGCCGCGTTCCATCAATTGAATCGGTCCCTAAAAGACGCCGGGCTCCGGTCAACTTCTCGACAGTTCGATAAAATAACGACCGAATCGAGATAATGAAATCTGTATCCGCCTCCTAATGGACGATTCCGCGCGTATGATTCTTTAAATTTCTCAGACATTCAAATTTACAGGTAGCTCAATCATTTTCGACGAAATTCAATCAGCATTAGAATGCGTTTCGATAGTTAATTTACAATTATAATTTTCGACATATATAGAAAAGATCAATTTAAGAATCTACGCTCAAAATAATTAAACTTATTGTATAATGTGAAATGCTAATAATCTTGAACGCGATAACGAAAGAATAAGAAAATATCATGTACTTTAGGCTCAGCCAGAAGAAATATCAGTGACGAGAAGATGATTCGAATAGACCTACGATAGAAGATCAAAGACGTTGAAGACTTTCCAGAAAAGTCGATTTATTATCGTTTCCACGATGACACGGCATTTTTCACAGACGCTTCCAACCAAATCCACCCGCATCCAGCCAACGAACGTCCATTGTACTATTTCCAGGCGGATCGATGAATTCCTGTCGACGAGTTGAATTTATCAGAAGCAACCGAGACGATCATCGATCCTGTCAAACGAATCGAAACTGCGTTACACGCTGCGTTGGACTAATTGTAGAAACCAGTCGTGTCCGCGATAATTCGATTGGCTCGATTGAGCGCCGTTTCTAGCCTGGATTCACGCGACAATTGCACAAAAGCTCTTTCACGTGGTTCTCCAATCGCTCATCACCAAGGAAGACCAAACGACGAATAGGTTCGAGTGTCTCAGCTCGAAGGAACAGAGTTTCTTCGTGTGTGAACGACATCTGGAACCGCTCTTCCTTTGTGCACCTTCTCTCAGCAACTTAAAACGTCTCAACTCTTCAGTTTTCACCTCAAGAAACTTGGTTTCACGCTGAGATCTTCTTCTTTCCTTTGTTGTGCCTCGTGAACTTTTATTTCTTAAAAATTAAAAAAAAAAACAATCGGACAATAGAAGGCGGGCTGGCTGGTTTGCGAGATTAAAGCTGCATTATTATTGAAGGAGAATGAAAGATTTAAAAGATTGTTTTAGAAAGCGACATTATCCTTAACTGATCTTTGTCATGATAGAATTTATCGAGGTAGACCACTGGGAGATAAAGTTAGAGGAGATGAAGGTTAAGTCCAGGATCGTAAAAAGGTAGTAAATTAAAGATCTGTCTCTGGAGGAACTCTCCTAGGAGCAGCTCCTTAAATAAAGCCAAGGTCAATTTTTACCATTTGTTTCAGACTGTCGACGACTTTTCAGCAATTTTTGTCTTCCATTTCATTCTTGTGCGAGATTTAACGTCACGAGTGTATTTTAAAACAAAAAAATCTAAAACGATCGTTCTCCTCATAGCTTCTATCATAAAATTGTCGACGTTTAATCTTTCAGATTACTTATTCTCATATATCCATTTCATTTAATGATATCATGACGTAATTTGTTAAAATTTTTCATAATTAAAAGTACTAAAATCCCCCGGTAGATTGTGAAAAATGGAAAATGGAATAGAAATTCAGATTTCCCATAGAAACCACTGGTTCGCAATTAAAAGCTACATTCCGTAACTGAATAATGTTCAAAATAAAAATTCCACGACTTGTCACCTGGAATTTTAAAAAGTTTTTAAATTTAAATTTCTAAGAGATTTTCTTGTGGACAGGGAATTGTGGTACCTGAAAAATCGATTTCGTTCGCGAGAGTTAATCCGCCAGTGGCATTCCTGGAACTCTGAGCGACCAAAATCCGTGCTCGCTGATGTACTTCCACTGCCACAGGTGTGCAGTTGCCGCAGACTAGCCAGTAAATAGTAGCCCATGGCTTCTGCAATACTTCGATCTTCCCTATGACCAACTTTCCTATTTATTATTTAGTGGACGTACCTCGGAACACGCTCTAATTCCTATTACCGGCCGCAGAGAGTGAAGTGATGAACTAGCGTTCATCAACGAACACGTATTTCCGAATAGGGTTCTAACAGAGCTCAATCCCTGTTAACCTAATTTTCCGAGTAGTTAAATTTAAGTTTCCTCTGTTTCAATTTCAAGCTTGCTGGAAGATGTACGAAGAAGATAATACGCGTTTCTTCGTCAGTTTAACGACAACGATCTCTTTTCAAGCTCGTGAATTTAACAGCATCGGTGTTGACGATGGTTTGACAGGTTTAACAGAATATTACCGAGGGATCGATAGACATTCTCATTAGTTTCGATATAGAGGGTATTAAATTTAATCGAAATGGTCTCGGAAGAGGGTCGATAATCCCTGTGTCTTAAATAAAAATTTCAAGTATTGATTAATACATTCTCTGAGAGAAAGTAATAATCCTTGTGTCTCGAATACAAATTTCGGGACTTCAATTAAAATAATTGATCAAAGCGTTCTTTTAAATGGGCATTCATAATTCCTACATGAATATTCCAAATATGAATTTTAATGGAAATTCCCTCAAATGAAAAGCAAGAATATCTACGTTTTAGACAAAGTTTCATATACAGATTGAAAGAAAGAAGAATACTGGGCATTTCATGACCGGTGTAGGAGACAAAGTTCGCAGTAAATCGAAACTGAACCACCGATAGACCACGATGGGCTTGTTCCATGGGATGGTTATCGAAGAACGCGTGGCAATTGATTCGTAGAGGTAATAGGTCGCGTTGCAGGCGTCAGCTGGCTGCAATCTACTGATTCGACCGCAGTCACAGCGCATTAACCGTGAAATATAGACGTGCCGCGATAAGCATGTACGTATTTAGGCCATTAGCTGAGATATTATTTTCATAAATAATGACGCGTGATTAGAACGCTGTCGGGCTTAGAAGCTCGTTCGACGTTACTATTACGCATTGATTCAATGATTCAGCCATTATTCGTTCCCGGAACCTCTTAATTAAACACACTCATTTAATCCAGTGCCGTTAAATTTTCGCCGACTTTTCAGATTAACAGACCGACGTCCTTTGCAAGAACTTTTTACCGGCTTTTCACGGAGAATTTTATCGATTGAAACGATTGAAACGATTAAATTATTGCAAAGCATTTTGATACAAGGACTTCAGTTTATCGAAGTTTGAATTAATTTGGTTCATAACAGCTGAAAGCGGGTTATTCAAAAGTTTTGTCAATTGTACAATATTATATAACAGATTAGTTGCATTTAAACATAAAATATATGTTCAGTGGAAACATAGATCTTATACCATCATTCAGGATGTAATCAATATATAAAATATATGTAAAATATATAATGTATAAAATATAATATTTAATTACAATGGATTGTACAAGTCATATTTGTTTAAATTAATGGAAGGTTAAAGTAAAGTAAAATAAAGTAAGGGAAGAAAAGTCAGTACTTATTCGTCTTTAACATCAAAGGGATTATGTTTATTAATGAACAAATAATAATAAGAAAAATTATATACATTCAGGAATAATCAACGACATTCGTTTCGCTCGAAGTCTTCACTAACTTTCTAATAATTTTGCAATCGAGAAATATCGATCGTTCGAGCGATTCTCTGTAATTATAGAATTTCTAGAATCCCCGGAATTCTATAATTTCTCCTTCTATGTACAAATCACAAAGGACGAAACAGGAAGCTATAGTCTTAAACTGTATTCCCTCGGGAATAAAGAGGAGAGAAATGCAAGAAGCCAGGTGGTTCTTAATGGGTATAGAACGCTTGGTTTCCTGGTGTTCTCGCGAGAACGTCTTCCGCCAAAAAGTAAATTGCGCAACAGTGTGACGAGAAAGATGGAAACGAGCGATTTTTCCACACTAACGGGTCACCGAGGGAAAAAGTAAACCGTCCACGAAAACATACGTTTGCGGAAACTGCAAGAAATACCGAGGCCCGTGCGGAAAACACGTGGCTGCTGACCACCGTAATACATCAGTGTCATGGACAACAATAATTACATACCGACAAGAAGCAGCTGCGCTGTTCGTAAACTCAGCCTCTCACGGATTGTCTGGTTAAATAGAAAACGAAGGCAGAATTGCCGACCGACGGGTCCAACTCGACAAGTCAGTGCACTTTGTTCGAGCTAGCGATTTACTTGCAGTATTTGTTGCGATGTTGCATACAATGTTGGCTGTTCGGTTTGGGGATCCAGAGAGTTACTTGCAAATTATGGAGTGCTATAATTTGCTGATAGTATCGAGGTATGATTGATTTAAGGTAACGAAGGATAAAATTTGATCGTATTAACTGCAATAGAATAAAAGTTAATTAAAAGCGGCGGAAGATTGGTGGTAAAAATTGTAATCCAAAGAGAAACTGAGTAAAAAAAAGTCTTGGTAACTGAGTAAAGAAACTATACGAATACTGATGGAAGAGTAATTCATATTACTTAGTCTATAAAATTACCAAGTAATCAACCGTTAATTCCATTTCGTACTTCTTTCTTTCGCAGAATAACAGTTTATAATTTCTCTTTCTGATAGATCTCGCGCTACATCCGGAAGAGTTTTCTCTGATGGGAATAGTTTTCTCGTGTTATCCGGAGGAAACAGCGCAACTGGATTCCGCGACAAAAATAGGAAATTTCGTTAGAGGAGTAGAAGATTCGGTCAATCAAATTAGGGGGCACGTCAGAACGAATGAACGGTTGGAAATGGCAGTAATTACACGACTGAAAGAACAGAGGAACGAGTCTGTCTCCTCTCGTCAACGGGAAGATGCGTTGCTGTGTCGCGACGGCTTTGTAATCATCGTCACGTCCGATTTTCCTGCTTGTAATTCGACGACAAGCTGTAGCTGTGTGGTTTCGTTCTGGTAGCGGAATGAAAAGCGTCGCGAAACAGACGAATAATCGACGCAACACGCAGTTGAGGAAACAACACTCGGACCCTGACTAATCGATTATGCTCGTTCGCTTATTATATACTTTCACCGATTGCGTCACGAGATCGAGGTTGGAAACGAGGAAAGCGTGGGACCTGGCATTAATACGTAATACAAGCAGTTATTACACGGCCGGCTATTCGCGTTGGAACGACGGATACTCGGCACTGTCCTTAGGCAGCACGTACGTTATTTCACGTCATGCGTTCTTGGTCGCGTTAAGCGGCCTGCCGTTTAATTACCTGCGTATTTCTGGCTAATACGTTCTTGCAGCGCTTTGTCTTTGCGTGCTACGAAACATTTCTTTATATTCGAAAGCGATCGTAACTTTCCTTTCCTTTTTGTTAAGGCTTCCAGATCACAAGAGAGATTATTTAAAAATTTATAGCATAAATTTGCGGAGTTGTTAAATTAATACTGTTCTTTGTGTTGCGAAAGGAGATGTGGAAAAACTTGATCAGATTTTTATCTTGTAGAAACATTTTGGTGATGAATGAATACAATTCTCTCTATCTCTTCTCATAAATCGTAATTACTTTCGATACTAAGTATTGAAATATCATTAATTGTTCTCCAACGTACATGCAATTTATTCTGAACACAAATTAACGTACACATATTATAATTCCATTATAAAGATACATTTTCATACAGATTCGTACAACTGTAGCTCCGAACGATCGTAACCGTTCGGATATTGGAAATTTAACTATCGTTCGTATATCTGAAACAGAGTTGTTAAGTCCATTAACTGATTCAATAACAAAGTATGGATAAGTGGAGTTCTATCGTAAACTATATGACATAGATAGAAATACCATTAAATGAAAGGTATAAGTATAAAATCCTACTCTACTTCTTTGGCTCTAAGATAAACACTAAATGAAATGAGGCAAAGAAGATTATTTGCCACTAAAATCATTTTGCATACGTAGAAATATCTGAAATATTATGTACAGAATGGTCCATGCAACTGCTTCACTTTATAATTCCATTACCAGTGCAGTTACAAAAAAGCATCAAAGGAGAAAGATGAATGATCCAAAGAATATTACATACGTAGGATCATGTTTTGTTTAGAAGCGTAATGGTGCGTGTACAATCAACACTTGTAATATCATTTTTAATGTAAAATTTATTAACATTAAACTTAAGACAATGAAAACACAAATGTAAGAGTATTGCGTCACTGTCAGGTCTTTCCTGATGTTTTTCATATGACATTCTATAAAATTAAAGTCAAAGTATCTTTTAAATTAAACAGTTCTCGACCGTGTTACATCAATATTCTCTTTCGTAGAATGACGAAAGGAATATATCTAGGTAAAAAAATACTGAAATTGTTGATTGCACATGCACCATTGCACTTCTAAAAAAAATATAGTCCTACGGATGTAGTACTCCTTGAACCATTCATCTTTCTCCTTTGGCATTTTTCTGTAACTGTACTGGTAACAGAGTTATAAAATGGAACAGCTGCGTGGACTACCCTGTATATCTTCATCAGATAAGAAGCGAAGAGAGCTTTACAATTAAAACGATTCTGCGGTGTACAATTAAACAGTTTTATCTATACATCTGAGATAAAACGACACACCCTATGTGTTTTAATCCAATTCGGATTATAACACCGTTGTCGTGAAATCTTTCTCTCCCCATTGAGCAGTAATCGGCTCAAATCGAGCTAACGAGAATCATGATTTACGCGTCGAGCTTAGTTGTAGTTTTCGCCTCCTCGAGAGTGAACGAGCACGTTCATCTCGCGTATCGACGCGCATTATCTCGCCGTTCGTTCCAGAACAACTTCGCGCCTGTGATAACTACATTTGTCACATGGGCGAACTCAACTTTCGTTTGAACGATTAGTAATTAATTTATGAGGAACCTCGTGTGCTCAGCCGAAGCGGGATAATCAATTTTCTGGCACACAGAAATTTCACAATATAAACATAGGAAATGAATAATTAATCCGGGAAAAATATAAATAAATCTCGATGAAGAGCAACTAAAAGTTGAAATACGTGACTAATGATGCTAATAAAATGACAGGCTTATAATAATACTGTGATAAAGTAAAAATAATGAAAGATATATCCAATTTATACTAAGTATATTGATACTTAATTTATTAATATCTATATAGGTATTATGACACTTATAACCAGAAATGTATTTTATCTAGGAAATCAGCTCGATTCGTATGCAACCAGTTTTTATCGGCGAATCGTTCAGCAAACGTATCTCAACGTTTAATTAACTTTGAGAAGTATCAGAGACTAACCACCGATGAAACAAAAAGGGGAAACGAACCGTTGATCTATGTTAATTCGCTTCGACCCGGGCTTTGATGTTCTCGTCCCTTTGGTCACATTTTAGGGAGTTTAAGAACCGACACTAGTAGTCGATTAACGTTTCCAATTAAAGTTAATAAACCGGTGTTTCTGCAGCTTAATGAGGTTTGGTTTGCTTCCCGGTTCTTTGGCGACAAAGTTCGCGAGGGGTGAAAATTTCGACGAACGTTTCGACGAACGTTTCGACGAACAACGCCAGCACCTTTTCCGTGGCACGTTGGCTAATTTTCATATGTCACGGACCCTCTCGTAATTTCGAGTTGTCTCCGGTTCGCGCGTTACACGCAGTTAGATAAGGTTATGCGTTTTAATTACGGGCTGAATTACAACAGCGAAGTGGATTCTTCGTGTGTCGCACGCCTCACCCCTGCGCTCTGACTTATGCATTATTTACATAATCCGGCCGAGGGAAAAAAATAGCCTCGCTCGCTACAGAGCCACCGCCGGCTTTATTTTTAATGCAACAAAGTGCCGCTTTGTTATTCGGCGACTCGTGATTTTTCCTTGCGCCGTGTTAAAGCGGAACGTGATCATCGCGAAACTGTCAGCGGAGAGACATATTAATGTTCCTTTGAGATTAAATAATTTAGGATGAAGATGGGGATGTATCTTTTCGAGAGGCAAACGATTAATTTGGATAATGAACTTTCAAAGAAAATTCAACGCTTGGCTTTTGTAGAGCCCAATTAACCAATAATTAATTACCGTTAATTACGCTATCATGCAACATAAGGGGAGTTAGAATGTCTTCATCGCGTTGCGAATCATGTTTCAATTCGTTCACGGTGTTTGAAAAAATCTCTAATATAAAATTGAAACGATGTAACAAATTATAAACATTATCCTCGTAATTTGAGAAATGTTATAACGATACAGAGACAATTGAGTCGAAAATGAGTCAAAGTATATAGCAAAATGAATGCAATGTATGCTACGTACGATGTTTCAACTTATTTAGTTATACAGAATTCATTCTTAAATTATTAAGTGACTAAACACGGAATGTCTCAAGTTTAATCATCCAAAGAACTATTCGAAACATCCGCCGAAATAGAGTAGCACTGCTGCCTGACTAGTGTCATCCGCTACTACTTGAATCTTCTGACTGCGCAGTCTTAAGCTGACGGCAGTGAGCCCGGTCTTTACGACTACCTTCCACAGTCCTTCGTCGTATGCAAATGAAATATCTGGCGCATTTACCCACGGACCCATTAATGTCCTTCCATTATGACCGGTGGTGAACGAAAATCCCTTTAACAGGCGATCATTAAACATCGTTGCGCCTTTCAGAACGTTTTAATGACCCAGCGGGATAGCCATGGGGATTAATCAAGATTGATTTAGTCGAACAATCCAGGTTATACCGTAGATTTAACCGTAGATTATGCCGCTGGTGAGTATATTCCCAAGGACATGGAACACCGCTCCAGAAGACGTCTCTCTGGGGACTCTACATTTAGTTTCATGACTTTGCGTCTACGTGGTGATTGACTTTCCGTGAAACCCGTGAGATCAATGATAGGATTTGTCGAAAATCGGTTTGTGAGATCTCTAGCGTATTATAATAATATGAATCAGATACACCGGCTCACGATAGTAATTTGAACATTTGCTATAGGTAACTTCTTGTATCTGTTATACATGTTATGTAAAACATTTTGAAATTAGTTCTGTAATGAGACACTACTGTCATGATTACATTGAGTCTATTAATTAATAATCGAGCTGGGTCGAAAATTTGACAATCAAAAAATAAGAAGTTTATTTCATTCATAACGGGTAAAAACTTTTATCCTCTTTACAATTACGATGTTAGAATGGAAATATTGTACGCGACGGAATGTACAATATGAATTGTGTGTAGTTGGCGAAAGAAACCGTCGTCGATCAAACCATTGATCACGAACAATCTCTCCTAGGATCTCGCGTTAATTCGCCATCGTAACCTGTAAGACAGGGATTTTCGTGATCCGATTTACGTTATCTATCCTCGAAAATTCATCCACAGAATATCGAGTGACGCTTAAACCATTGATTGACCCTGATTCTCCAATAATTTCCGGCTTCCCCTCCCGTTTAATATAGAGTGTCACAAGTTTCTGTAACACAGTTTAATTAATTGTTTCAAGCAACTATCTCCCATTTCATAACTGTATCGAATAACATCATTAACGCTATTGTAGAACAAAATTGGCATTCCCATCGAAATATTTCACCAAATAATGCTGCAAAGACGAAAGGAAAAAGAAAGAGCGATACACATGTAAAAGTATTTTTTAGTTGAAAGTTTCTCAACGTACACTTTCAGAGAAGTGAAACGGGACAAAGAGCAAAGTCCATTGAACGAGCAGAAAGAGAACAACTCAGCGAAACAAAGCAATCGGAACAATTGTAAAGAGGGGTTGAAAGAGAAAAAGGCGGGGAAACAGACCAAAACCACTTTACCAGTGAGCACTGCCAATTTTACGGCGTAAAAATCGTTACGATCGATCAATTGCGTTTCTGTGACGTATAATTCCATGTGGTCAGAATGCAGAGATTCTCTGGCACTGCACTGGCCGGTGAAATTAAATCGAAGGCTTGAGAAACTGTCTGAGAATTGTTGGCAAATAACTTTCCTTCGGCGATGTGCGACCAGGTCGAATGGATTAGCGGCCGAGTTTAATCAAACCGATTGTAAATCCTGCGAGGCAAGTGTTCTATGAAAATTCATTTGCGTCGGCCCTCTAGCATCTGCCTCTATCTAGCGGCCACTAAATTGTTAATTAAATCGAGCAGGCCGAGTTTTATCGTGGCTCGAATTACCCCGGTCGACAACGCTTCGTCCGACGATTTACATTTAATTTCTTGTCGGCTGGGAAGTTTACAAGCTACCGAGCCTCAGACAATTTCGTTGTTTTGTCATTTATATTTGGTAATAGCTGCGATTACGTCGTGTATCTCGTTTACAAAAAAAAAAAAATTCATTCGTTGTAATAACGAACAGAGTCTCGGATTGAAACAAGAGTGAATTTGAATACATGTCTTGTTATCTTTTAATTTACGTTTAATAATTATTTCGCTCATATCATGTACTTCGTCTATGCAAAAAATACATTTATATTTTAATATCTTCGTAGCATAATCTTTTGTAATAATAAACAAAAGATGGAACTAAAACGGCAACAGGCCGGAACATTAAAAATTAGGACTCTTACTTGTGAACATATAATCTGGTGCTTAAATGTATTAGTTAAATACCCAAATAACAGTATTTCACAGAAAATCGGGCGAAAAATCCACGCAGACTCTGTACACCAACAGTTCGCATTTCACTGGCGAATGTGAAAACAGCGGATTTTACAAAAAACCTTTTACCATTACCCCGTGATTCTCATTTTCTCCGAATGAAACTCTGTCTAGTTTTATCACCGATAAACTCGATGATCAAACGAGGGAATCAAGGACAGCCTAACGAACCGAGTAATCATCTATTCGAATTGGGAGACATAAGATGCCCCGATTCAGCGTTCGTGCATAATTAATTGCAGGTTCAACTCCTTCCAGTCAGATTTCAGGCAGAGTGTGTCAGGTTGAAAGGCCGTGCAGGATCTTCTCTTTCACAAAAGGACAGTCAGACAGGGCACTTTTTGTCACCAGTGCTGTTCCCTCGCAGCCTTTTCATCTCGCCGACACTCGGTAATGGAACACTGCCAAATGTAAGAATCCGTACTCTCCTTCGTCGTGTGCGTGAGACAGAATAGCCATTTTAACAACCCTGGAATATTCAGTGCCATACCTTGTCTCATTTTTCTCTTTTTTCATCTTTTTCTCATTTTTTTTTATTTTCTTTTTCATTTTTTCTCCCCTTTCTTCTTCTTTTTTTCTTTCTTTTTCTCCCCCTTTTTGTTCACAGTGATGTGTGTGACTTGAATGAAGAAATAATTTGTTTCCCCTTGTTCAGTGTCACAGGTTTTTGGACAAGAGGAATGACGAAAAAAGAACAAAATATTTGGAAAAACAATTGTGTATTGACTCAGGAAATATTGTAGCAGAATTTCTCTCATTCGGTTTGTCGTCCGATTAATTTTCGAGTCGCGACGCTGTTTGCACAGTTTAATTACGCGACGAGGCACCGTTTTATCCTTCCATGTGCGCGTGCAATACGGTTCCTGATTCAAATTTGACAGGTATTCAATTCGCAGTGCGAAGAAGAGGCGTGATATTTTCACGCGCAAAACAGATTTTGAGATTAAGGCGAAATTATTTTTCTCGCGTCACGAACAAAATTGGTTAATAACTCACAGATGGGAACATCGGTATTTTTTTTTTTATTAATACGCCAATCTATGCTTTTATCGCCGTCAATAAGCTGAG
The DNA here is from genome assembly GCF_011952255.1 of Bombus vosnesenskii. Classification (NCBI taxonomy): domain Eukaryota; kingdom Metazoa; phylum Arthropoda; class Insecta; order Hymenoptera; family Apidae; genus Bombus; species Bombus vosnesenskii. Next base: position 4,910,189 of record NW_022882923.1, read on the forward strand.
GCTGGTATCAAAAAATATTTAAATACACCGGCTGTATATTCGTGAAATTTAAATTCCAGACTAACCGTGAAAAGTTAGTTTCGCGGAAGACTATCTGAACTTGCCGCGTCCGGAATATTAAGATAAAAGTCAGCCAGAAAACTTGTACACAACAGGCAAGATTGGTCTGCATTGAATGCCAACGCTTACTCGCGGCCGATGAAGATTTCCTAACATTTCAGATTCTGTCCCTTCCTCGAATTACTTATTGGCGAGTACGGCAACTTCATTGAAGTTATGAGAAGCAAAGAACCGATGGAACAATTGGACGAGATGGCCTCAGAACGAGAACCACGGAAGTCCATTAGTTGCCAGCTATTTCCGTGGAATAAAATCACCCGAAAGGCAGATATAAGCTTCTTCGTTTTTCCTTTCTTTTACCATCGACTAGCTGATGGAACAGCCAAAGCACTGCTGAAAAACGGAACACGAAAAGGCCGAGGCGAAACTTATGCAAATTCGCAATTTCGTTCGTACGTAATGTTTTCGTCGTCCTTTCGGCGAGGATTAGTTCATTCCCTTTCCATTGCTGGTCGGTCCTCCTTTCTCAAATGCAAATCAGTTGGAGGTATTTTACGAATTTTTATGCACTGAAGTTTGACTATGTTTCGTTAGTTACATCGGCTATACGTCTGCCTTTTATATTCTGGTCGTTTCTACTTGGATATAGGGCTTCGACGCTTTATTGTTGACTGTTACTACTTAACAATGGCTCGCGCAAGACGTTGCGCATTTTCTTCATTTCAGAAACGCTTGTAATAACGTCCTCGTATATCTACGCTTCTGTCAGAGTACAATTTTCAGATGTAGGAATAAAAATTTTTATTCCTTTGTTACAATTTCCACTGTAAATGGCAAACACTTTTAACTCGACAACATTAAAATTAAAACTGCGCTAGTGCATACTGCGCGAAGCAACGATTTTACAGCGTCGTAGAGAAATATTTTTAATGTTTCCATATCCCTGTAAAAGTACGATCATCGAAGAACAAAGAAGCTTCAGATGCATCGTCATCGAGGCGCTTTCATCCTCTTCTACGAGCAACACGTATCGATTCTCGCTAATCTTCGTCCCGTTAAAAGCATTCCACAAGGAAATTCTATTTTTTTCACGATAAATCTCGATCCTCTCGCAGTGGAGGATTACTCGCGTTTCCGATCTACGGAAAACACGAAGAGGCAAGATGTATGGATCATGAAACGCGTCGAATGTTTGCATTGTGCGCGAGCTCGTCGGCGTTTCGAGCGTTTTCAATTTTTCTCGAATGCGTGCAACTTTCTTTTTAGGACGATTGTACAGTTTATAAGAGAGGTTGAAACAATTTTACGAGCCGACAGGGAATAGGGGAAAATCGGCTGTGTGAAAAGGCCGCGCGTCCAGTGCTGGCGATAAGGCGTGAATTATGAAGCCACTTGTACGCGACGCCACCACCAGATAAGGGCGTCATTAACGCGCTCGTTCATTATCGGCTTCTTGTAAATTTCACCGGGTTTCGTGATCTTTTGTCGATGCGTATAGAAAGATTCTAGAGAAGCAGTAACAACTGTAAGTCGCAATTATTTTTATGCATTTGTAAGGAATTGCTGCATTTGGTTAGTGTGTCTTGATAGACACAACCTAGTTGCAACTTTTTTTGTGAAACTAATGAAAGCAGCGACTCAGAATGTATAGAAAGACTGACAGGAAGAATATTCAATACTGAGAATTAGGCTGTAAGGAAGCTGAAAGGATATTTCAATGAAAAAGTGAGAGAATCAACAGTAATGGAATAAATAATGAACGATTGTCAGATTAATAACAATGAATAATATATCTGGAAGAACAGTTAATAAAAGTTTCAATTAAAACGATCGACGTCTTTCTTTTCAAAGAACAATAACGAGAGAGTCACGCTGAAGAGAAGAATCCTGATCAACCTTGTAAAAGCATCGTGTAACAGTTATTTCTGTTGAAGAAGTGGAAAAATTCCCCAACTATTCAGTTAAATGTGTATTGAAAATCGATGCTACGAAAGCATAAACGCTCGCGATTCCATTCCAACGTTTCACGCTGAATAAACTCTCGAATTCGAACGAGGATCCGATAAATCTGAAGTGAGACTCGAAAAATCAAGTTGTTCCTCCGGTTTTCGGCTGTTCTTTCGTCCGAATGGCCACTGTAAATTCACTTGGCACCAAGCAAATCTGCAACTCAAACTGCCCTGCTTTGAGCGGAAAAGATATTAACGTGTCCTCGCGGCTCCCCTATCGCAAAAATATGGTATCTTTATTGCCGTAATAAATACGCTGTTGTTTGCCATTCATCGTGATCATGTTTGCGCTCGTAACGTAAATATCCCTTAATGCGTGCAATTGTACAAATTCCACCGACCACTCTGCCAGGTTCCCCTATTAAAACGCCACTGCATTAACTAAAACAACCCTCGTTGGCCGACACTTTTGCAATATCATCGCCGTTTATCCTTAATACCGTTGATCTTACCCGGCCATAATATCTTCCACAGTGTTCATTTCTCTCCTGTTGTCTAGAATCCAAATCGTTCAGGCAGCTTAAACGTGCAGATTCGTTTAATGCTTCACTTTACCAATTGATTATTAGGTCTCTAGGTTTTTACTAATTGGGGAATTAACCCTTTGGAATTGGGGATTTCACAGAGTCGTAGCACAAAGGAGAGTTAGGTAACCATGATACCACAAATTTCTTGCGTTATACGTTTTTATTAGATGCATTATTATTAGATTCTTATTAGACCAAGAATGTTTGTGAGAGATTTACAGGTGCGTACACAGAACGTAAATCATACGCAAAAATAAAGTCCAAGTTCGAGTTCGATCCGTCAAATATTCAAGTTTCTATTTCTCTAACAATGTTTATACAAAATACGAATTATTAGAATTGGAATTATGCTCTGAATAATCTGAATTTCCAGCGGGATTCCGACAATATACAAAAATTCTGTAGCCGCAACAATATTTCATTAATGTAACAATAGATCAAGATCGATTAAAAAATAATCAGAGAAGAATGGAAGAAACGGTTGAATGAGTTTTCAGACACTCTGCACCCTCGTAAATTTCCTCACGTTCGATATTGAGCCTGTTGGAACACGGTTTCTTGGAAGTTCGTCGATAATATTGTCCTGCTCCGAATCCCCTCCCCCTCCCCCCGGCAATTTTCGCCCCTCGCCACAATCGAGGGTGTAAATTTAATAAAGCTCCGTCTTTATCTAAATGACCGTGATCCCTAGCGATATCTTAGCGCGCGCGTTCACCGCCAAATACCACGGCGCGTTTAGGACTTAAGGGGTCGTCTCGTCTCCTTCGTTCGCTCTCTTTATCTCTATCGGCGATTTTCCGAGTTCCAAGCGAGAATTCTTTCCGCTATAATCCGTTCAAAGAAGAATGCAATCCTCCCCCAGTCTCATCCCCCCCGCGAACGATCGAACGTCCTACATTCTGTTCTGAATCGCGAACAGTGAAACTTTTCGGTTAACTTCGCTCCTCGTAAGGAAAAGATTGATTGGATTTTCGAGGCGTCCGAATGAAGTTCGCTCGCGAACCAAACGACCAGGGAGTAATAGAAACTTGGATCCGCCTCTGTAATAAATTTAACTTTCCCTATTCGACAAAGCTGTTTGCTTACATAAGAAGAAAAAGAGATAAATTTTGCGCGTGTTAAATCCTCGAGGAATTAAAAATCGTCAACAAAGGGAGAAAATCGAATTTGCCAGAGATTCGGAGTGGGTTTTATCGGCTTCTGTCGAAGCTGCTAGCTCCGAGAGGACCTCTTACCTGCGCCCAAAATAACTTGAACTGGCTTTCAGATCACTCTATCGACCTTCGAACGCTTCTTCCACGATCGTTAAACTCTTAGACACGAAACCCAACTCCTTCACTATTCTGCTTACCGCAGAACAGAGTTCGTCGGATTTTTGCACGAACTTTCTTTGATATTCTGGCTCCGTAGTTGCCTTTGGCTGTCAAGGACAGATTTTGTAAGTGCTCTTACTCGTGTGAAACTTTCTGCATCGATCAAATCCATTTTCTGCAGTTCGAGCGTAAGAAAGGATTAAGCAGGTGTATAATACACAGATCAGAATATTCTTTCTCTGAATCAGAGCATCTTCGGAGTTACCCCTCTTCTATATATACGAAATATCTGTTCCTAAATTCGCGCCACAGTATGATACGATACAGGCAGCGATGGATCATTCCACGGAAATGACGAAACTTTGCTATTAAATGTCTCATTAACCGTATCTTCTGAAACGAGGCAACACGAGTCTAATGCTTTTCTTCGTCTATCTATACACCCTATATCTCTTCGTTTTTTCCAACTACTTCCTTATTTTGTGTCAAAACTAAATTCATCCAACTCCTATTATCTCTGCTCGCAATCAATTGTATATGCAATCGGATAAATTGATATTGTTATAAACAGTCGTCTTGAAAGCCTCGTAACATAGATTTCTTTTAGTTACAGCTTGCTGTATAAGAAAACTTCTTACAAAGTACGAAAAGATTCGGAAAAAGAGGCAGCACTTACACGATTAAAGTCTTATCGTCATTGGAATCGATAAGACTCACGAATTACAAGTAAAATAATCGGAACACAATGAGCTAGCGGACGAAGAAAATGGCTGTTTGAAACGGTTACTCGAAAGATAACCAGCTGACTAATTAGAAGGTTCTTCGGTGTACACGCAGGCGGGTACGAGTGCATTCAAAACACATTCACCGACGCGAATCTTTGCTGCCTTCGTTAGCGTTAGTCGTTTACTTTGCAGCAGCGGAAAAAAAGCGTCATTTGCACGCCTGATGAGAATTCTTAAAAGCGGTTTGTTAAGCACATGTATCAAGACGGAGCACAAATTCCTCGTGTTTCTCACTACGGGTAATTCCTTTCCTCGCGGAGAATCGCGATCCTTCTCTACCAGAGCGTTGAAATTGAAGAGATTGAGAAAAACGCCGGAGAATTCCGAGGGTAGTTTCACGCCAGTCAAAAGATCTCCTTTGTACCCTTTCGTAATACACGAATGAACGAATGAAGTTTGGCTGGTTTCATTGAGCGAGGCTCAATGCGTTCGCTTGAATGGAACTTGGCGAATTAAAAAATTCGTAGCTCGCGTACGTGATAATGGGATAGAAAAGTGTATGAGTTTGAAAAAGAAAATGGGGAATTGAGAAGGATATAGGGTGTATAGAGTAATTAGCGGTTCAAGTAATTCAACGATGACTTTAAAATCTGAAGTGTCGTGACACGAATGGAACACGAATTACTCGTTAAAAGATGAAAGGGTTTTAGATTAGAAGCAAACTCCGTCCTTTTTAGACAATCGTCGTTGGAATGAAGATGGATAGGACCAGGAACCCCTATTCCGTGGAACGCAACTAGCATAACGCGAACCCGAGAAAGTAATTACGGGACGTCCATAAGACGATGAAGTTCAGAAATTGGACGACTGGTGAAAAGTCGGGAGGAAACCATAGCAGGTAATTCGGAAGGTTGAAGGAACGTCTCAAAGGCGACCAAGATTAATGAACTTCTTACGTCATCGCGATTAAGCGTGAGAAAAAACTCCGTTTCCTTCTGACTTCGACCGCAGTTCTCGTTCGAGACTCGAAGAGACCTAAACACGTTCTTCCGTCATACTTTTTCTTCCTTGGAGACTCGTTCGAAGGCTATCTATCGCTCTTTCGCCAACCAGGTCTTGTTCCGTGTAATTACTTTAGGTGTTGTGGATGGGAGTGAGAAACGCGCGGAATTTGAATGTGAGAAGAGATGGTTAAACCGAGAGATACAAAGAGAATACGATTGCTCCGAGTCAATAGGATATTTCTTGAAAAGAAGAGTATACATAGGAGAAGTTTCTTCTTGAGAATTCTAACCGCGAGATAAGTGTACGCGAGGTGAGTTTTCTTTTGCGTGTAAAGAGCTTTTTAAGATTTCCAAGTTCTGATAATGATCTACTTAACTTTGTATTATTTCTTGATATTCGAATTTATGAAACTAATCAGCACCGGCTTCCAACCGACTCAATCAATTGAATAATCAGATATAAAATAAAGACGTACGATAGAATTATTTTACTTTTGTTATTGGAAAATGTCGCAAATACAAGCTTCTTTAAATCATTGCATCGATAGATCCCAACCTTTCGTACAGAGCTGACATTTCAGTTTTCCAATTCAATCCTTTCTATTTCCACAAGGGTAATAGTAATATACATAGTCGAGTATAAACAGTCTAAAATTTCGTCGAGGGTCTTTTCTACGAAGATTTCATTATCCCCGGGGATTCCTGCGAGTTGCTTCTCGAAGCGCTTAAAGTACTGTTTTCCTTTACGACACGCCGTTTTATTATTCCCTTAACCGCGAACGCCGCACGGTTCCGAGTAAAATATTCAACGCGACGGTTTTGCCTTTTTCCCTGCTCTCGCGGGACATAAAAGCTCGCAACGAAGAGTCAAAGATACTTGGAGAGTTCGAAAATCTGCTCGTCTACCAACGATCTTCGTCGGTTTATCGTGTCAACAGAAACAGCATTCAGCGTCTCGCCATAATGGCGCCGATTTAACACCGATAATGACTCGAAAGAGAAGCGAGGAACTTCGTAAAAGGAAATGAAAGCCTTTGCTGATCTTTTGGTGGAATAATAATTAGAAAACGGTGGTTTCCACTCCCTGGATGGTAATCGAATACAGAGTTTCAAGTTGACGAATTTAAATCGAAGGATAAGATTATTTGCGACTAGATTATAATGTAAAATTTGCATATCAGAATAGCTTAAAATCACGGTATAAGTTGATGATTGAATTCGTCGGCGAGAACGAGTTAATAACTTGTGAAGATAAATCGAAATCCATCGTGGAATTACTTGGTCGAATTAGTCACCGTTACAGAGATTCCATTTCGTAATGGAGGCGTTCAATTATTCTTCTAGCCCAATAAAAGAGAGAAATAGCAGTTTCCTCCGGGAAATATGCCGGATTTTCTTCGAGGGAAAATCATAGTCAAGAACTGAAACGACTTGATCAAGCTTTCGCACCGTGTACGCGTTAACGAGACCATAATTTAACGGTTTCGCCTCTCGCGACCGGAGGGTACTCGCGTATGGACCTTACTTTTTATTTACATTTAATTCCGTGTGTAAATACGTTTATGCATATTTTAACGAGTTTTGCCCGGATATTTACGCTCATAACCGCCGCCGTAATAAATATTTATCGTGGTCATTAGATCATGCATAAACATACGCGGTCGAAGAGGCGTGCTTTGTCAAATACACCGCTTATCACCGCATTTTCCACGACATTTATGCAAATATTTCGCCGCGAATTTGCGTCTGTCCGCTATATATTTCGCAAAATTTTAGTGAAACACGTCGACCAATATCACTTCGTTCCTCCATTCTCTGCGTGATTGATATCAGTTTCCACGTGCGACGCGACATACACAATCATAATATGATAATTTTAAATACTCGGGGCGCCAAGCTATTTAAACTTTGAATCATTCACGAGTTCAAACAATGATTTCCACGGAATTCATCTATGAATGCTCGTAAATTCGTCCCCATTATAATAATTCATCGCTTTTAACGAACCCACCACCATAGGAACGTGATTAATTTCTGTTATAGCCTTGCTACGCATTATGTATATGTACATCTATGTATATGCGTATGCATATTTATAAGCCTATAGACCTGTATTAAAAGCACTGAAATTTAGAATTACCAGAGTCTAGCGATCGATATTGTACAGTGAAGTTCTTTTAATGGAGCTACTTTCGATATACTCTGTGTAACTGTTCCTTTAATTCCATTGGCCTCTTAAGTTACGGTTTGCAATCCAGTTAAACGCAAGGCAAACAGAAGCCAAGCTCAAACTAACGAAGGGTGAGCAAGCCCTTCTCTGCTTTCGTTACGACGATCCTCAAACCTCGACTCATCCGTCATTTAAATTGCAGCTGGTATCTCTAATTAAAAAGTATCGGGCGCAACTTCGATGAGGTATCGATTACGATGCTTTTAGCAATTTCCAATGGAGAAGCAAATAGCGAGAGCTCGACGTGAAAAGCAGAAGAGTCGAAATCTAAACTTGTCCGTGTCAAAGCTTGATTCGAAACACGATTCGAAGTCGGCTGGAAATAATAACTAGTTCTTCGTCCGTCTTAGCGTTAAAAGTTACGATATATTATTAATCAGAAACTTCTTGGCTTTGCTCTCTTATTTTCAATATTTTCCTATTATTCCTCGATAGTTTAAGGCTAACTTAATTTCACTCAGTTTAATTTCACTCTGGATTGATCGCTGATAACGAACCAGAGGATTTCGCGGGAACGCGGATGAGATGTCAACTACCAAGAAGGAATTAATCGCTTGTTAACGAAACACGAATATAGCGATCGCAGATCGTATTAATTTGGTGGATATACAACGAACAGTTTACGTGGTGACAGTCACAACGCTGTATTACATTGTCGCTGCTGCAACACCGCGTTTCCTTCGTCGTTCACTGTTTTGCATCGCCGCAGGTTGCGAATTGCGACACGCAACTATCGTGACAATGTTTATTTATTTATTTATTTATGTTTGTATGTGTTTATTTGGTTTTGCTTGTTTATGTATTTATTTCTATTTGGCCTATTTTATTTTATTTATTTTTATTTGCTTGGTTTACTTATTTTATTTTTGTTTTATTTATCTAAACGGGTTTGATCCCTTTTTATTTTTGTACACACACAGGTGGTGACGCCAGGCACATATGAGTATAGAAAAGTGTTGTAATATGAAACAAATACAAGTATAACAAGTGGACTGTAGATTAATTAGATACCTAACGCGCCTCGGAAGCTTCGTGTAATTTAGGCTCGAAAATTGATATAGGGTTGATATAGAGTTACGGTCTACTAACTGTAGATTCTGAGAGTAGCATAAGGGATAATTTGAGCGTGCTCTATAAGTGGATTTAGGTATATATAGCTCGATAGTAAAATACAGTTGTTGTTTCAAAAAATCAACACATTTATCAATTATAAGATCGTTCATGACACAATACCAATCAATCACACCAAGGAATGTCGCTACATCAATTTCAGTTTCTCTTGGGAAACTAAAATTCTTTGTAGTGATCTGAGAGAATTATTTAAGAGATTGCTTGGAGCTTCTAGAGATTAGCCAATGTAGTTAAAAATACCTCTTTAAACAAAATCTCTTAAAACTATAGTTTTAAAAAATTCCTTTAGAAATACTTCTTGAAAATACATATTTCGGGGCAAAAATATGTGGCATATTGTAACTCGCTACGGTATTTCTATAGCATATTTCTGTGCGTAATTTCGAAATTATGAGACCGTGAAATTCGGCTGCAATTACCAGAAATCAACGGAACAAACACGCAAAGTGAATAATTGACAAACTGCAAATCTGCACGCGCGCTTTGAAACGTAAACGCGGCAAGTAGAAGATACAACAACTCTCGACTTCCGAGTGAACCCGCACAAAGAGCGAAGTTTGTGTCTGACAATGTCGTTTCCGAAGCATGAAGCGGGCCGCTTATCGCGGCGAACGTTCACGCCGGTTCTTACCAGTCGAACGAACCTGCGCCAACTCTATAATTGACTTCTAATCTCGCATAATGACGTCGGTGTATCAGAGACGCGCGAAGACCGCGAGTCCATGACCGACGAAACTTCTTGCGACAAACACGATGAGGATTGCTTTGAAGCGGTGAGAGATAATATAATCGGCGTACGACGATGTTTAGTCGGTTTTGTGATCTCAGGAAGGAAACCGACCTAGAGACGCTAACTCGAGAGGAAGTACAGGGTTAATCGTCTGGAAGGTACGAACATTCCTGAGTGACACGGGAGGAAACTCCGAAGACAATGAGGATTGTCTACGATAAACTTTGACTATTTCTAGAATTTATGCTTGTTGTTGCAAGTTGCTACGCTAGATGCTTCATTAACTTTCGCGCTACTAACTTTGCTTCGGTCGTCGTTCAAAAACTATATTGGTCTACAGATATGTACTGGGAACAAACTCCACTATACATACTGTTGAGTTATGAAAGAAGACAGTAACTACGAAAGAGTGTAAAACTAATTTTTTTGTATCTTTGATTTAGTTTTATTATTTGTTTAATAAATACAGTTTTTTTCATGGTTAAATAGTATGGTCATGTAAACTATATTGCTACATATTCAGTGAACACATGTTCAGTAATTGTTTCATTTACACGTTTTGCGCTTGTATCTATTTTAACATACATTGTGATCCTGCTGTGAAAATAGCTGTGCATGGTGTCATATAGAGATTAGGCAGCACGTGGCAGGAATGTGTATCGTGTATGTGATTCAGAAGCAAGAGAATCCTCCGTGAATCCTCAGAGAAACATAGTTTCAGAGAGTTGGAATTTCTTTTATTAAATACATTTTTCATCATTTTATTTCATATTTGACAAACAGGAATCTGCATGCAACCCAGTATCCCTGCAGTATAGTAGATCAAGCAACTCTGTATACGTATAATAATTTTTATAGTAATTTTATTCGGTTGATATTACTGTAGCAAAAAGATTAAAAACGGCGAATTTTTATTATTAAATATATTTTCTTTTCTTTTCTAGAATCTTGTTTCAAATATTATACGGACTATCGAAAACGAAAATGAATAGTCACATAATAATCCGGTGTCCTTTTGCTACATGTGTTAGGGATTTAACGAAGTCTAGACTGTCTACAGCCCTCTGGATTGCAGAGTGCCACGTAACCACGTGGAACACGGGAAAAGGATTCTCTCGCAGGACGCTCGACCAATCGAACAAATAAAACACGGCGCAGGGTTCGACAGGCTGATCTCATCGCCGAAATGACTACTTGTTCCACACCCCGCCCGACAATATCAGCCTGCTAACCCTGCCCCTTCGGTGGAAATCCCAGCTTCTGTGCTTTTCGATCGCATTGTCGGCGCTATTCGCTCACAATGAAACGCGATATATCTATACGTTGTCGACCCGTATCGTTTACGTTCAAGAAGTGGACACAGGGACCGGCTTGTTGATGGCTTCATCGCGGTTTTCCAAGGATTTTCTCTATTATTATTCGTGATTTTCTCGATATTTTTCTATATTTTCTGAATCTTAATATTGTAACGTACTAAAACAAATATTTGTAATATCATATTTTAAATTTCTTGGGTTTTTTCCTGATAAAAATATTTTCCTTGTATTTTCACAATCAGTTCACATTTTTATGTTAAAACAAGCTCGGATAATTACGAGTCCAATTTTTCCCCGAGATGGATTAAAGCAAACGATGTTCGGTATTAAGAGGAAATCATTCGGAATTAAAAATTTAATCGAGAATATCTGTCTTTCTTCTATCTCGGTCGTAGACAGGGATGCAAGTTGATCATTACGACAATTTTCATTTTAAATTTGCTGCCTAATTTGACTGACGGCTGTCCCTAATTGCGCGCTAAGTACGTCAATTTTACGAAGAATAATTCACGAAATTCATTTGTTAAGTAGTAAAACCAATCCAATTAAAAGGTTCCCAGACAGAAACTTTCCTAGTGTCAGATCGTCCCCTTTAAAGAAGCATTTCTCAATGAAATTTATCTACCCTTGTTTAGTACCCGGATGTTTACTCCTATTTATCTTCGGCTCTAAATCAGCAAGCGCGAATCAATTTCGACCCTGTTGGAGATTTGCATTGAACACGTAAACAAGGAAGGTTGTAGAACAACAGAAGGATTTACACGGGCATTAATGTAGAATTGAGAAAGGAATTGTGGGCGGGCAATTGCGTTATATTTAATTTAGTTGAAAGCCTATGTTGTGTATGCTGTTTATACACCAATGATTATATCTATATCTATCCAGTATTTCATACATATATACCAAGTGTATTTTCAATTCTTAATTCTCATTTTCTATTCCATGATCCTCTTATCCTATTTACGTACTTTTATCTAAAACAGAAGCTTCCTGAAAAAATTGTATTAAGGAATTCTCTGAATGAAAGAGCTAATATTAATTTCCAAAATATTATTGTAAAACTCAAATTACTATCTCATACGTACAAAGTATGCAACGCTCGACGAAACAAAACCACGAATCCATTGGAGCGATTAACTCCACTTCTACGACTATTCTTTGACTTCCGTCAATGTGATAGCCAGAGTTCTAGGCAGGCAGATATGTCTCCCGCACGAGACATCATTTGTCTCGTAGCAGGATTACGTTCAATCGCATCTGGATAAGCTCGTTGACTCGGATCGCAACTACTCGCTCCGATATTTTATCTCGTGGGACGTTTTCATCGTTTCTCCTCTTTTTAATAGGTTACGTCGTTCGATCAACTCGACCTCCTACGCATGTACGTGTACGCGTTTATGGGATGAAAAAGGGATCGATTAACCAGGAATCTCGGCGTATAGTCGAGGGAAAATATTGCTCGACGTCGATCGCCAAATATTTGACGATTGGGTGATCCCCTCTGCCTCGGCTGGCTCCTTTTTACAGGAACGCACTCCTCACGTATCGATGATAGAATTTCTCCATTAAAGCTTTCCCACTTGGGTGCAGATAGATATTGTGACATCGTACGATCACTTGCTTGTGATTTATGAAAAGACATAGAGTTTGTTGGGAAGATTATGGGACCGTAGTAGCATTTTATGAAATTTTCATCGAGTGGTACGTCGATTTTAGGGGAAACGAAGTTTTATTCTCATAAAAAAAAATCTTTTAACCGTAGCAAATTTATGTGGTTGTGATAGAATTGCACGATACTTTCTTCTCGTAAGATTGAAATTTTATTCTCGTGAAAAACGTCTTAGAAACTGTAGAAAAATGTTTAATAGAACCGTATGAAGCCTTCGCTACCCAAAGCGGAGATACGCAGATTTTTCAAGAAACAAAGTTTCTTTTTTTTTATACAAAATGCTTTAAGAACTCTGAGATTACAAGAGTGTAGTAAAGTCGTATGAAACTTTCAGTAAAAGAATCTACCGGTACATTGGGCTTTCACGAAACGAAGTTTTCTTTTTATACATATAAGAATCGTAGAAATTCTAATAGCAGGATGAAAATGGTATCTCGAACGTATCAATACACGATAGGAGAAGTCATGTTCAACCACCCTTTTCAAACCTGGTGAAATATTTCATACCCTTCCGTATAAAAAATTTCTCTTATTGAATTCTTGATGAAATAAGCGGATCGTCGTCGGAATTTCGAGGCGCCAGTTGGGTCTGCGCCTCGAATAAATCGCTTCGCTTTTCCAAGGGGTCATGGTGTTAAAACACGATGCCTGACTATGACCACCGCTAGAGCACGTATCGCGGATATTCCGTCGGGATATAAATTATCGCTATTTGTACAAGGAAAAAGTATAATCTAACCCTCCGTTTTTAGGTTTTTCCAAATATTTCCATATCTTTCGTTGCACAATTTCCAAGCGAGGTGTCGAGTTATTTAAAAATTTATTCTACGGATTATAGAAAAAGGATCGTGAATAAGTTTAAGTAAATTTAATTAAACTCACGCTTTGAATAATATCGCGGAACAATTTCGTTTACGCTACCATGATCTAAACGAGCGCTAGGAGATTTCCCTTAGAAATCCCTCTCTTAGAAACGATCCCTCAGTTTTCAGCATGACGAACTCACTACGTGTGCGCGCACGTCGAAATACAACGCGACGCGACGTCTCGTCTCCTCTCGTCTCGTTCATCTCGTTATGACGAACGTTCACAGAGAAAGGAAATCCCAAAAGAACTCGCACAGTCGTCTGATAATCTCTGTCCTTATTATCTCGCCTAACGAACCAAGGCGAACGAAGGAACGCGAGAGTGCCGAAATTCCTTGCGTGGAACGCATAACAGCGTGATCAATTCAAAAAATTCTTCAAACCCCCTGTACTGTACCGTCGCGTCGCGTCGATATGAGAATTCTTCGCCGAGTTCCGAGCACCGTTCTTAGCTACGACTTCGCGCGAGTAATCTAGAGTCGCTCGAAGTGCGATCGTTGCATTGAACGACGCACGATATCGGCTCGTTATATCCCAGCCGGCGACGCTGTGCTTCAGATACGAAAACAGACAGTTTCAACAAGCTGAAGACAAACAGAAATACAGTTTTATGGGGAGAACAATTTTTGTTATGAAAATAGGAACAAGTTCTGATACTAAAACGAAAAGTAAAGAAACGATATTAATTTTAATGGACATTTTGGATTTTTAGATAACTATATAGCATGTAGAATATCTAATTAAGGCGTAACGAGTCGATTTAATCGAAAATTTTCTTTAAAATTTCTTTAAAATTTTTGGTTGCTTTTTTACTATCCTGCTAATTCCAAAATTTACCAGCGGTGATCGAGAAGAGACACGCATCACGGATTTTCAATCTAATATCACTTAGATGATATTTATTATAGGACGCGTTATCTAACTCGCACATGCTCGGCCAAACAAATTTGTATGTAAATAGCAGTGGTAGCCAACCCGATAAATCGCTACATTGTTTGTAGGTTACACGATATAACATGTATTATTTACCGAGACAAATATATATGAATATTTTTCGACGAAATAAATCGTCGCAACGTTTTTTATATGCGAGTTATACGAATTCTGTTTGTTGATAAACGAACATCCTCCTTGTCGTCCCGTTGAAAGCTCGTATTTTTTTTTTTCAAATGTTCTTTTCCTGGTGTCCTCTCCCTCTCTTTCTCTATCTCTCTCTTCCATCCCCCTTCTCTCGAGAATTCCTGAATTTATACGCATTTGCTTTGATAATTTCGCCAAGGATCGCTTTTGCTAGGTTGTAAGCGTTGCGTTTATTGTTCAGGCTGTATCAGTTCCGCGGAACATTGCGAACAAAATTGTTTCCTGCGGTGAAATTCCAAGAGGATTAAGAGAAAGGAGAGTGTTTGCGCGCATTAATTGAATATGCCCGCGTAAGCTTTGCTACAATTTATTTAGCGCGTAAGCCTCGTGCAATTTTACTTTTGCACGTATGAATGTAATATTCTTATTAAGACCGGTTCATAAGATTGAACGAAAATTGAGTCGACTACAGATGGGAAGTTTCCTGGTTGTCAAATATTAGTATACATATGGTACTCTTGAAGAAATGGAAAATTAATGTTATGGCCGTCGTCGACAAATATAGAGAAAAGAAAGGAGGTTACTATATAAATAAGTTTATAAATATTTAGAAAGTTTCAAAACATTTCACCATGCAAGTGTATTGAATCTGCTTGATCGTGTCATACAAATTTTCCAAATCCAAATTAATTAATACTAATAGAAATCACTTGCGTTCTAATTACGAAATAAGATGTGCCGCGCAATACTCCAGAATCCCTTATTATCCCTTGAAATCAGTATGAAAACAGAGACTATCCATATATCCAAACAGACCATTCAAGCGTCCTTATGAAACATTGACACAAACGTGCTCGTCGTTTCATGCGTATTCAGCCGAAAAAAAGAAAAAACGGTTTCGGCGAGAAAGTCAGGCAAAACAGGAAGAGTACAAGGAGTGTGATGGCAAGAGGAAAAGTGTACTCGTTGATTCGAGGCGAGTTCCGGGCGAACTGGAAGGCGCATCACCATTGAATCAGAAGGCTCTTGAAAAATACGAGGCAGTCGTTTGAAAAGCCGCCTCAACATGATCTCTTTCTCTTTCTCTTTCAGGTTGGCGTACGAGTCACGGCGGTACTCGGCTCTGTGCGCAATCTGGATCAAGGCCCGTGTCGATGCTTACCTACTAGGAATTCCGATATTGCAACTCAGCGTTTCGCGCGCGAGCTCACCCTGTTCACCCAGCGCGCCCTTCCCTCCCCACCCAGTCTACCATGGCCGGTGTCGCGTTGGGTGCGGACATACGTATGCACGTGAAATCGGCTAGGTGCATGTGTCCTCGATGTATGTGTGCTGCCAGGCGAAAGCGAGTACTCGACTAAAAGCGAACACGCCACGCTGCCGCGCCGAATCTAACACATCGAATGAATACTTCGAAGCAAACACGTACACTGCCTCACCAAAGTATTTGGACACTAACCATACAACGATTTTATGTGTACGCTTTATGTGATTCGTTAAGCATATCGAAATTTCATTAGCAGTGTAACGAGACTCGACTGTCATGATTATATTAAATTATATTATATTATTAAATTAGATCCCATTAAATGTTGGGGTTTATTAATATATAATAGATAGTCGATTCAAATACCTTTGTGAAGTGTAATATATATATCTTTGAATTTGTTTGATACTTTATCAATATAATCATGTTAATCAATTGTCGTGATAACAATACTGACGTAATTTCAAAATGTTTCGTGTTACATACGTGACGTATTCGTAGGAGATGACTACGACTGTTCGAGTGCTTTCGTGAGCCTGTGTAACACACGACTGAGAGAACACACGAAGTGGACGTTCTAACGAGTAGAAGTTTGACGGACGAACGGTTCGGAGCGACCGAGAGGGACGTGCAGCGAAGTTCCTGCCATTTGCATGAAAGGTATCGCGTTCGATTAACGGATTCTGGGTTAAAAATTGAATTATTCATGGCACCGTGAGGGGTGGCTGTTTAACTGTCACGAGGCGAGCTGTTGTAAAGCCTTGGATTTACAAGGACTAGGAATGATTTCGGTTAAAAGTTATGGAAGTGGTTGGGGCTTAGATAGATGAATCGATGGTCGGGGAGAACAGATTGAATTTCATGTTCTTCTGTACATAGTTTCAATAATAGTTAAAGGATTAAATTAATTGGCTGTCCATTCCCGCAACACGAAATCTGGTCGGGTTCTCATTTCCGCCGAAAAACACGAAACCAATCAAACCACCGTCCTACCTTCTCGTTCAGTCAATACGTTCTGTTGGGAAGGGGAGCATTTTCCAATAAAGACAAATAAAATTCCCCGATCGAACTTGCGTTCAACATTCCCCAGCTGGCTAAAATTCATCAGCTAAGAGAAACAACCTCATCGACTGGCCACTTTTCGCAACAAATAACGAGAGTTTCTTTAGTAATTTGTTTCGAAGGTGGGAAACGTGTGGCTTGGTCGTTGACGATCTCGGAACGACGGAGCGTTCCCTAGACGCTCTTTATATGCGTCGTAAGTCGCAACTCCTATGAACTAAAAGCTAAGGATACTCTGGAGCTTTTGCCTTGTCTTGGCAGCTATCTCTGCTCTAAGTTGACTCGTCGTCGACGCACGAAATAAAACGTTCAGTTTGATATGGTTCGCGTGGACGCTGAAAGGGGACGCATAAATTTCACGAGGCAACGCAGTCGCGCGATTGCACTCGCAATTACGGCCACTTCGCTGGAACGGAGCGCGTCGGTTCGAACGGGAATTGCAATCTCGCCCGGATGAATTATCTCGTTGGCGAGGCGCGTTCTTTGGAGCCGTGTATGCCAGGCAAGTGACGACGCATTGTCTCGAGCACTCGCCGAGAATGAAGTGGTTTCATGGAACCTGCGAGTGGCTGTTTATCGTGTGCCCGTTTTTTCTCTCTTCCAGTGTCACGTGGACACTGGAGAAGTAAGAGAAATTTTTTGATGATCGCGCTCCACGCTTTTTACACCTTTTATCTAGATTCAAAACGATGTCTTGAATCGTTTTTAATCTCTCGACTATTTCGCTGATATCTATGTAAAAGTCGAGGAGCGATTTAATGGATTTCGCAAGATTTAACTGGTCTCATGGTTTTTGTTTCGCGGTTTTGCTTTTCGCCGTGAGTTTTATACAATACGTTACGGAATTAGATCCGGTTTTCGGGATATTTATAGAGTTATTCGTCGGTCGAGATAAGAATCTCGCGGAACGCGAATAGTCGACCGATCATTTTCCATACCTGAGACTTTTCCCGTGACATTTATCATTATTTCTTTCGTACCGGATCGGGTCGCTGGTATTCAGGGATTGTCAAGAGAATAAGATATCGTTAAGGCGAAACGCACGAACTGTTGGCTGGAAGTTCCAGTGAAAGGTGTTATTACGAATAATTTCCTCCTCTCGGAAAGCACACGCAACGCGTTTCATAGTCGAACATATGCTACAAAATTGATTTTATCCGACTCTGGAATAGCATCCGAATCTTGTCGATTGTTGATACCTACGTAGCTTTTGTTACGAACTGTTCTATTTTTCGTCGTGTCCAAAAGCACGTTTACAACCAGACAAAAACATACAAACGTGAAACTTAATTTCGCTAGAAAATATGCAATCCACCGATCGGCGATTGTGTAAATTCCAAAGTTAAAACAAACTCCAATCAGTAATAGAGTAATATCGCGTAGTTTTGGTGTAGACGCTCGAATAAACACGAAAATAAACAATCGGCTTAAACTCTATCTGCTCAATCGAATATCGCCGTTCGATGTATTTATTTATTTATTTTCATTCGACTTTCACGTAACACAATCGCAGAGAAACGGGTCAAATACTCGTAAATAGCAGACAGTTCGATAGCGTCGTCGGGGTATTACGCGATTATCGAGAAGCAGCTAGATTCAAAGGAAGAGAAATCTGAATGAGTAGGATAACGATAGAAGGACGAACTAAATTTCAGAGCCACGAGAAAACTACTTAACCGAATGATAAAATCTAAGTGCCTCGTTCCAAGCAATTTTCGCGAAACTTTAATGGAGACGCCTTGCCGTTCGCACAGATAAAGATGCTTTATCGACTACTCGAGTAATCATCTCGCTCTTTGCATGAATTAACAGATTCGAAGCATTTCGATTCTCGATCCTTCGATCGACGATTTTAACACGTTCCGTGTTGCACCGATTTCTTGTGATTTGTCATTGGTATGCCAATGTCGATGATGTATAATACGTAGTATATGTGTCATATCTGTTAAATGAATTGTGCTCCTTGATGGTTAGAAAATTACAAAAATATTATCGTAGAAAAAAGAACTTTGATCCATAAAAAATTGCAAGGTACGTTATAATTGCGTATAGAAGATGATACTAGAAAGATTTTCATGATTCTGTTCCATTTTATAGTCATTGCACCAAGTGAGATGTTCAGTGCAGATCACTACTGGACCTATTAACCAAAAGCTTCAAAATGTTCGTTCCCATAAAGTCCATACAGTTGCCAAAGTTTAGTCCTTAACCCTAAGAGAATAAGATTACGAACGCTTAAACAACAATTAAGTTCCGACACTTCCGTTGTCCTAAGGCGAACAGTACTTACAATAAAGTAAATATTTGAACGCTCAGAAATATACCTAGATTATAAACTTAGGAGAGTCGTGACACGTACTTCGATTCTAAAAAAGATACATCCAATTAAATTGTACCCTTCGACCCAGCCATGCTCCCATAAAGCAGAGCTTCTTGGTTGGAAATACGGCAAGATCCTCATAGAATACCGGCTTCTTCTCTGACACTGAGCAACCACACCTTCGTAGAGCTTCTAAGCACATTATAATTCCCCGTAGTCGGTAGTCGAGTTATAAATCTTTAATACTGTTAGCACCACAGCGATGCGCCTTCGTTCCGGACTTCATTAGGGTTTATTTTACGACGTGGAATATTCAGCAGGAAGGAAGAGATCCACAGGCTTAACGGAGGAGTGCATTTTTCGACCCGCGACCCCCTGCCTCCTCTCGAAAAGACCTTCCGTGAGTGTCGGAAAGGGAGGATGACGCGTCGCATCTTCGTCGTTAACGATATCGATCCGCGAATCTAATGCTAGCAACTCGACTGATTCGCACGGTCGCGAGGGTAATTAAAGTCGCGGGAGTGCTCGTCGGAAATTCACCAACTTATATTTGCGGAACGTGCCTCGCGAACGTCGTCCGGGGATGGAAGGCGAAAGCTCGCCCCTTTTCGTTCTACGTGACACGGTTCCACAGATCTATGTGACGAAGCTTTTACCCGGCGCTGCGTATTACACAGGATATCATAAAATATGTTTGGGATATTTATAGAGTCGGTTCTGAACATCAAAATGATGAGAAAATGTTGGATACAAAAATGTCGTTTGAGACTTACTTGGAAATAATGTTATTTTACGCTAGAAATATATAATGGTTGGTATGGATAAATCTGTTCACGAATCTTTCTCACTTGATGTTTTCAAAAAGAAGTCTATTCTCTGATAGACTTTTAAGAGATAATATTATTAAACAGAAAATTAGTACATATATTCCATCGTCTCGGTAAATCAGTCGAAAGCAAACTGGAAACGTAAGATCTTTAAATCTTGTATCGATTTAATCTGCCAAAGGAAGCAGAATACCGTGTACGTAATCCTGACTTTTACGATATCTTAACCAAACTATTGAATAAAGATATATTCCCATTAAGAAATTCACAATATTCGTTTCGAGCAATGACCGGTCACGTGAAATTTTGATTCTATGAGTTTTCCTCGAAGAATCAAACGTTTTGAGACATCGACGAAAGTCATGCGATATCGAAGCAAGTCCCGCGTGTTGAATCACGATGAGCTATTCGCACGATTCGTGTGGAGAATGAGCTTTTTCAGGTACAACACGACAGTGTTCCGCTGTTTCTCATCGAGATCCTGAATAAGATTCGCCTCCAACTTGACGGCTAGAGAGGGAATAGAATTCCCGAAGCTTGTGCACGAATGACAATGTATCAAAAGATCGATGTTGTCTCCGCTGGAAGAAACTGTCTCCCCGAGATCGTACATCAGCGTCGAGCTGATTACTCTAGTCGAATAAGGAGGAAATCCTATTTACTTGCGATACTTCTTAGAGAAAATGTTATTATCTCTTTGCCAAGATAAATACGGCCTAATTGCGTTTAGTTTAAACTTTTATCTTAGTTAAAACTAGTTTATTAGATTAAAATCGTTGCAACATCTTTCTTTGTATCATGCATCTTAGGGGAAATGCTTTTTGTTTATTTGTGAGATTAATTCTAGGATTAATTAATATATAAAGTAGGCTCAAAAAATAATTTATGAATGAAAATTATAGTTTTCGCTATATTATATCAGAATAGTAAAATCAAACACACAATTTCTATGCACCCAATACTAATTAATGTCCAGTTTTAATTACTGTTAGTATCGGAATTGTATTCTGCAGTACCCAAATCCATAATACTGGATGTTGCAATAGTGACAATAGCTAGTAGTCTTAGCATTGTATAGCTTAAATGTACATTAATTCATAGGTATCTTGTATATCAGGTCTATGTTCATATTACCTTCAAATCTTCCCCTTTGATCAGAAGCCGAGCTATTTCAAATTAATTAATTAATCCTGAAATTTCCCTATATCGAGTAGCTCAGGTAAATACTTGAACGCTTGTCATAGAAAACTTGCATATAAAATATTACGAAATATTCGTTGACATAAAATTGATAAAATTGATTGATCAAAATAGGCACGACATATAAAAATTCACAAAGTTTTATAAAAAAAAAAGAAGGCTGGTAAAAATATATAATTTGAAAATTGAGTAAAAAGACACAGTCTCGATAAAACGAAAAACATGATTCATCGTGTTTTTCTTCTCTGGTCTTCGAAAGTATTCGAATACTTTGTTGAACTATTCTGTAGAGTCTCTCTTATCTTAATTTCTTCCAGATTGAATTAATCAAATCAGAATTTCCCTAAAATTCCATCCTTCCTATGATTAGAATACTCCAGCAACCCTATTTCTAGATTTCTCCACGCTGGCACCCCCTTAATCACGGTCTGGCCTCTCTCGTCAACATAGTATGGTTCAAATTGCGGCTAAGTTTCCCCGGGGCGGTTCACCGCGTTGAAATTCGTGCAATTACACTGGGAGGAAAGTTTTGGTCGCGTGGCCAGGACGCGACGATGGTCAGGGGTGAACGTGTGTACCTCTGAGGAGCGACGTTTTCGGATGCACGGTCCTCTCGTCGAAGCTGTGCGCGGAATAGCAAAGAGGGTGGACTGATGAAGTCGCACTATCCCGGTAACAGGTGAAGATTCGATCCTCTGTAGTCACCTTGCGGG
Source organism: Bombus vosnesenskii (assembly GCF_011952255.1). Lineage (NCBI taxonomy): Eukaryota > Metazoa > Arthropoda > Insecta > Hymenoptera > Apidae > Bombus > Bombus vosnesenskii. The sequence continues at coordinate 4,932,238 of NW_022882923.1, forward strand.
GTCCTCCCTGATTCTCTCTGTCGCACAACGTACGCTCGAGAGTGCGGTCACGTAGCGGCCAGCGAGTTAAATTTTTCAGTGTCCTGTTTCGTAGGAGTTACGTCCTCCATTATGGAAACTTTCCCCTGAGCGGGCAAGCTCTTAGAGATCATGGAAGCGACTTAACCGGTAAGAGGTACTCGGTTTAAAGGATGAATCACATTGTAAGAGAATCGTTTGCTTGCTACCTGACCGCTTCATATGCGACATGCAAATCAAGATCTCTGTTCCTGAAAAAGCTTTTACCCAGCTGTTCACATTGGATAACTAATCAGTTGAGTGGGTATATTAATTAATATATGCACGCGGAGGAGGAAGCTAAAGGCAATTCTAGAGATTATAACGAAACGGGCGTGGAAGTACAGGGGCGAATTTCGGATATAACGTTGTGTGTGCATGTATTATACATATATTTGCGATTGATGAATTTTCTACTCACGTCGAGATATATATTTCAAGATTAATTCGTTGGTTAAACAGTCTTCAGAGCGGGTGAAAAGGCATATATGCGTGCATATGTGTATCGAAGCAACACGTAGACCCGCACCCGCAGCACTACTAGAGGCTAAATTAACTCGCGAGGCGGTTAATTAGTCAGGCTGTTAAATTTGGTGTATCAGAGCGAAGATGTGTACCTTCGTCAGCCACCGTGCGAAATTTTCGTGGATCGCAGAAGTAATTAAAACTCGTTTACTTCCAATCCGTCTATCAAAGATTAACTTCGACCCATTCAATAAATGTTCACCGTGGAACATTCTCTCTTTTCTCGTTCCTTCTCTCTTCCTTATTTTTTTTCCTTCTCTTTGTTTTCCCTACGTTCGCTCCTAACGAGCAGAACCCACCGTGAAAAAGGTGCCGCGAGATAAATTTAATTACTCACCACAACATCCTTACCCGCGTAACCGTGTCGAATACATAGATAATCGTATAAAATTCGTCCCAATCTCGCGACCAATCATCGCAACACGTATATTGTAAATTATTTCGTTCCTGTCAATTATAGAGGAGCGTAAATCTCGAATAATCTCTCAGGATTTATATCTAATTAACGCGATACACAAGGATTACGTAAATTTGCATTTATTTAAATTTGCATGAGACGAACATTCGCCAACTAATTTTCAATTTTTTTCGGTAATTTTTAATTTGGTCGCTATTGATAACACGTTTAAAAGATGTAGCCATCGATTCGACTCACCGATTCTGATGACCGGTGGCAGCGACATGGCAGTGGTGACCAGGATGACAATGATGGCGAACAAAAGTGCCATTGTGCTCGACGTAAGCTCAACTCGCACCTCACTATGACATCGTTCTTGCGTACTCCGTTTCGGGGCAGAATGCGATACCAGCAGCCGAAAGAACCATATGAATACACGAAAACTAGGATTATTCACGAACACTTTAACACGGAACCGCACATTGTCGGAGCCTCGCCGCGCACATCCATGCAAATCCTCAGAGGACCTTCATTGTCCACACCTGAAACGATACAAGATATTCTATTGAAATGAAATTCACTTGTTCCAGTTATTTTAAGTTATTTGTTCTAGATTCCTAATAATTGGACTGCTAGTATACATTCAAATTTCTACAATCTTTCTTAAAAAATTAGGCCCTAGACAGAAACTTGTTTTACCTATTCGATAGACGCAACGAATGCAGTTTGAATATCTTAAATATATTTGCATATTATGCGTATTCAGTGCACTTTTATACTTTTAAATTTTCCATTTCAAATATCAGCTTACGAATCTACAATTTACCAATAATTTATTTTCTCTGCGTATTATCTACCAATATGAATATTTTCATTAATTCCAACTTTACAAACAGCTGTACTGTCCATGTCATCCACATCAACTTTTTATCGATCTGCTTTTCATTCCGAGATATTAAAGAACGCGAATTCTACATAAAGTGGGCAGAATTTCGGGAAAACGAGGAAGCAATGTCAGACGAGCCGGCGTTCTCATTAGGTAGGTATCGATTATCGAAAAACATCGGTAAGTCTCTTTGCAAGTGTTCAATGGTGGCCGCATCGCCGTGTGTACATATGATCCGTCATTATGCGAAAGGGAGACCAGGTGCACACAGGGAATCGTGTTGGTAGAATCATGCAGGCCAGACCGCTCCGATATCATTGGCTATCCGGTATAATTTCGCGGACATCATGTATGAACTTTACCTCCATCTTCTGCATGTGTACAAGTTTGTCGATGAGACCTAATGCGCGCCATCAGTTTAATAGGAAGCTTCCCAGTGTGTGTAAGCTAGGAGCATAAATCACTACGTGCATCTTTGAGCAACGATGCGTTAATTGAATTCACGCTCGAAAAAACAACACAACTCAACGCGATACAAAACGTTCCTGAAGCGATATTGTCACTAGCGAGTTCCGTTCGATTTGATTCAATGGAAAAAGGTCGGTTTTGTTTGAGTGGCGTTTTCGTTGAAAGTGGTCGAGCAATATCTTCTGGTAATTGAACTTTCCAGGAATTCCTCCTCCTCGTTTCTTTTTTCTTTTTTTTTTTTTTTTTTTTGTCTGTTTGAAGATATATCTCATGATTCAGCGGATACGTTTTAGCGAAAGAAGGATTATGCAATTCAATCGAAGAATCTAGATTATCGGGGAGGAGTTGTTATTGAAAGCGACTAAGTACTTCCTCTCTATAACTGAATCTTTGAAATTCTCGCAACACTTATTTTTCTACGTGTATTCGAGAATAATAGAGTACGATGTTTAATAGGATAGTTATATAATGAACAAATCTAATGGGACTTCTTTTCCATTTGGGAATCAGCCATTTGGTGTTTATATTGCAAACGAGCTCCCATCTTCTCGAATTAAATCGCTTAGGCGTTAATCACAATGGAAGCGTATAACGTAAAAAGTTGCGTGGTACACATGCGGCGTAAAAGTCACGTGAACCGTACATGGTTCATTTGCATGCAGGTCAAGTGAAACGTTAACGCGATTACGCGTGCAATTTGCAAACGTGCGACACGTGTAGGGATAGTTATCGATGAAAATGGCGCGCGAATATCGCGAGAATGTACTCGGTACGTGTCAATTAACAATTATAATTGCGTTCGGTTCGATGTAAAACGAGCAAACCTGTATAATTCGTCTAATGGCTAACGTAAAGGCTTCGTTGAAAGTGTTTTAATGACCATAGGAAAAGTACTCTTGTCCTGACGTAATTGAAAACGCTTCGCCGCCGTTATTAAGGTTAACTGTTGTTATATCTACGGCGAGATAATGGAGGGATTTATCGTTTGTTTAAACTCACGGTCCTCTTGCTGCTTCTTGTTGTTAACAGTGAAATGTAATCTGTGCCAACAGAACGCTTAATTATGCTAACAATAATAGTTATATATTCAGTCGTTATATATACAGCCGCGAGGATACGCGATTTCGACACGATAGAATTCATGAATTAATTCTTTTATATTCCGATATGATAATTAGAAATTAGCTGTTTTTTCTGTAGAGGACTTGAGTAGGATGGTTGATCGTGAGATTTATTAGACGAGATTGCTCGTTGTTGAAACCGCCGAGTATATAACCGCTCGTATTAACAGGTTCGCTACGGACAGTGTAAACGTCGCAAAATAATTTTATTAATAATAAATAAACGTAATGTAATACATTGCGTGTATCCTAACGATATTGATATTCTGAGGCAGAACAGCAACATGATTTGAATTGTTCTCCAGCTCATGTTCTGCTACATTTTTTGCATATTTTAGAAGGAATTTGTTTTAATGTTAAATTTGTATCTTCGTGATATTTACCTCTAGTTACAGTGCTGTGCGATGATCTTGAACCATTTAAGAAATGGAGATGTTTTGTGTTTTTAAATGAATATAATGATACTTAAAGTTGTTTTAGATTTGTTGTCACTTCTTAGGAAGTTTTCAGTTAAAAAATTAATTTAATCGGGGCATCTATCGAAATATCTATAAAAAATTAACAAAGCAGGAAAAACAACGGACAAATAACACAGTAAAGAATTTCTGAAGATTCATTTCTATATAACAAAGTAGATATAAAGTATAAAGCAAGTAGAAATACTTTCTCGAATACAGTTGTCGTTATAAGATCAGTATCGTCTATGATTTAGAAGTTTTGCGCCTACCTACTGTACATAACGTTTCCACCTCGACATTTTGAGATCACAAAATGAACTTGTCTGCAGAGAGACTTGACACTTTTAGAAGAAATTTCTTCAACGTATCTGTCGGATATTTCGATAAAATGTCTTGCAGCTGTCATTCGAAATACAATTACATTTCGAACTTTAATATATCACGTCTACACGGTCTCGATCATGGAAACCATCGGACTACGTCACGTAAGATCATCTCTGGATAAAAATCTCGCAGCTGTTCGATTCCTCTGATCAGCGTTGATCGATAGAAACGCACCGAGCGTATAAAAGGGCCTTCATAGCAGAGTACTGAGCTCGGTGTCGTTGCCACATGCAGCTCACGCTTCCGCTATTAGAGTTAACCTAAACGGATTTAAGCTAACCCAATTTAGCGATGGGTAACTTTGCCCCTAGCCGTGTTTGTTTGTCGTTTCTCCACGGCCGGCCTTAAGCGCGCCGCTTGATTACGTGTCTGTCTCCGAATCGCCCTTGTTTTCCTATACTCCATTCTTTTTTTCCTTAGAAACGTCAACTCCCCCATTATCTTCCCTCTCGGTGATTCCTCTGTCTCTATTCGGCTAGATTTTATCAGCCATCGCGAAACTTCACGTGGTTTACGACTCACTCGCTGACATTTACCCACCGGAGTCATTTCCTTCTCTTTAGCGACTTTTCATGGTGTATCCCAGTGAATATTACCGACGAAATAGCAGAGGCCCGAGGATTACGCTTCGTCGACGGTCGACGTAAACGACGAAATCGATCATTTATTGCGGTTTTATTCCTGGTCGCTCGTGAATTCAATCGATCGATAATCCATCACCATTTGTTAGAACACACGACACCGGTAAATGAAATCGTTCATAGTAATTTAGAAAATTTGATCGGCTCGCTCTGACGAACAGTGATCATCCGAAATATTTGCCGGACCCATTCCTTCCGGATCAGCAGATCACGCAATAAGATTGCGCCAATTACCATCGGATTTCATCGAGGGGGTTGAAAGTTTGTCAACGTTAACGAAGAAACTCGGCGAGTTCGATCCTTGTCTTACAACTCTCAGTTTCATTCTTGTTATTATCGGTGGATATTGTACGTAAAAAGCGTTCCTTTTATTTTCGAAGACTACCGCGTAAAGTATTCTTCGACTGGCAAGGAAAAATAACGAGAAAGCAATTGAATTTTTTCAAATCCATGAGAACGTATTGGTTCTACGGTCTTGCCATTTCCGAGGGTTGTAACGTACTATTTCTGGGAAATAAAAACGTATCTTAACAGATATGTGTTGGGCAGCTGCCAGACACCTGTCTACTTAACGTTTCCCCCTCGACAGTAATATTTTGTAACCTTCCTGATATACGATTTTTAATACAGCCTTTTAATGTAACTAAAAAATCACGTTTGATGGTTTCCTTGAAAAAAAAAAAAAAAAAAAAAAAAACGCTGAACAGCATTGAGGAGCGTAAAGTTAACTTCCTTTGTACGTTTCGAGGAGATGTAGCTAAGATACTTTTGATTCGAAATGGTGAATAAAGTTTGAGAAAAACTTCGATATTCTTTTGTTGCTCGCCTAACGTTTTACTTCCGCATAGAATTAACCTAGCGAAGCAGTGATTCGTAAACGAAGATCGGACAGTAAGCTGTAACGATACATTGTAACGGTTCATCGTCCTTGTGTTTTGCGCTAGGTTGAAAAAAGTGGACATGAAAAAGAGATAAGGCAAGGAAAGGAGGAGCAACGATGAGACGAGGCTTTCGTTATCAAAGGCGTCCGGGCAAAAAAAGGCGGAGGAGATGGTTTAATTAATTTTGTTGCGAAGCAGTTTATTAGCATCATCCGGCTTGTGCAATTCTCGCTCGTAAAATAAAGAATCCAGTGAATTACTGACGTAATAAACAGTTTCAGGATATAACATGTGACCTTCTCGCAAGGAAAAAGAAGGTATAAGGTTTAATTAATATTGCTACTGAAAAATTCTTTGTTAGAAACAGAATCTTCTTCTTAATCAACATGCGCTTCAATATTCTTTTGCTTTGTAACAAAACTAAAGTTATTCCGACAGAAGAATTCCGAGATCTTCAGGGCGTCATCGACGGATACAAAAGGAGTGAGAAATCGCAAAAGTTATTATGTAAGCGATCCTCGTGATCGGCGAACTTTATCGTCGTCGCTACGAAACTCGACTACACGTTACATGTATTTGTTCGACTCGTTGTATCACCTCGAAAGCTTCCACGGAATTGTATATCCTTTTGTCGATCGTCCCGTTTCTGACACAATCACTTTTCTTCTCTTCTCCATTTCAGATCGGTTCGGAATTTTAATTATTTTCATATTATCATATTGTTTCGGATTTAGAGGCATGAAAGAGAAAGCGAAGAATGGAGATATATGTATATATCGAGAAAGAAATGGAACTTGATGTGCAATGCATACAATTTATAATGGAATATGGACTGAGCTTTTCAAGTGGCGCAGCGTTTCAGTGACATAGATTAATTCCTTAATTATATAGAAAATTATATATAAATATCCGTTAAATAGAACGCTTAATAAGTATATTAATTTCATCCTTCTTTTGTTATACGAGTGTATTGTATATGTATAGGATCGTTGAAAAGAACGATTGTATCGTTGCATAATTAAATATTAGAATTTAATTATAATAGAAAATGTACTTTAGCTACAGTAAGCGATTCTTTTCAGGCAACTATAGGCACCACAATCCCTTCGCGTGAAACGTAAATGCAATTGTGCTAATTTACGGTACGCACTAAATACAAAGTCAGAAGGGATAATAAAATAGTTCCATTCGATAATTCCATTTCGAACCGAATCTAGTTAATAGATTCTGGCATTAATTTATTGACAGGCGAGACTATAAATTATCCGTGTACTTCCCGCTGACGATATAGGTATTCATTCCAATTGTAATTATCATCCGTTTCCTGATTCTTGAAATCCTAACAACGAAAAAGCGAAGTATATTTCAATTAACTTCTATCGTATATATTTGAAAAGTATATATTTTCCGGAAGAATGTGAAAAACCATATCTGGCAAGGCTGGCGAGCAAAAGTCGCGGCTAGCGAGATACAGATGGAGGAAGTTCTAAAACTGTCGAAACGAAAGCAAAGTTGGAAACGTCGTAGCACGGTTGCACGGTAATTGTCGTTATTCTTCGGGTGTCTCGTCCTCGGCGAAACCCATTTTGCTTGCGTGGAAGCCCGAGAAATTGTCGCGAGAGGGAGAAAGACAGACAGACAGACAGAGAGAGAGAGAGAGAGAGAGAAAGAAAAAGAGAGAAGGAAGGAGAGAGCAAACAAGTTAAAAAGACTACATTCCTATCGTGCGATTCGAACACGCTCGTTCGTTCATACGAATTGAACATGCCATCATAACGATCGAATCGTTGCCACGAACGCGTGTTCTACAATTTTTTTTTATATTTTTGGAGAGCCATTTTACAAGTCTTTGGTATTTAATTCGATTCACATTCGACACGTGATCCTGTACTCGCGAACAAAATTCCGTAACACAATATCGTAATTCGAGCGGAATTGTGCGAAGAGGGATTGGTTAGCAGAGTGGATGGTTTTCGAATAATTTCGAAACTAATTCTCTGCGAGAGAAAAGGGCCGCGCAACCATCGTGATTCATAATGAATTTTCTGAGGAAAGTAAGGTTGATCCACAGATAGAGACGTTGAACAGTAGCTACGCGCTTAAAGCATTCGTTGGATGTAATTAAATTAGACGAAACGTAGTTAGAGCAATGGTTCCATTCCTACCCTGCCTTTGACCCGAAATCGATTTCGAAACGATTCAACCCTGTTCGTAAATAGTCGCGCAGATTGCTTCGGTGGTAGTGACCAGAAATTTACCAAAGATATATATACGTAGCTTGCGTGTCGAGGTCGCCTAAGTTGAAAGCGGAAGATTCTCCAGCTTCGTCAAAAGCATGAGAAATATTTGCGAATTACTAAACATCGATCGTGCGTCAATTTATACATATGACTATCTCGTTATAATGTTAACAATAGCAGTTATTTTACTAGTGGAAGCCAAGCGTCGAATTTCCAGAGACAGCATGGCGCCATCAACCATGAATTATAATTACGATCCGTTTCGTTTTGCAAATCGTGCGCACCGACGAACGCCTATCGACTCGCCGATTGAAAAACGTTCAACGCCGTCAACGTCTAAATCGATACATAAACGACATTCATATTGAAACTTGAGCGAACTCGTTTCGCTAGAAATCGAAGTTTTGCAAACGATCGTGCTTATCGAGAACGAGGTCTTATTAAACTTTGCCAACGGAAATTGTATCTGCATGAAAACGACGATGAAAATGACGAGTAGAGGAAGGTGATAAGAGAAGGGAAAGAGGGTGGGAAGCTGGTTCATTGACCATTAATCCTAACCGGTCGGAAACCATTGGAAATTCACGCGTATCTCTGCGTTTCAGCCGAAGCTGTACATAAACCACGAACATGGCTAATACCGCTGATCGTCGCGTGAAAAACTATCGATAATCGCGACTGATGGCACTAACGCATAGTTAGTCGTCGATCACACATCGACACCTGGATTACTAGCGGTTCGGAAAAAAATAAAAAGAGTATCGCTTCGAACGTCGAGTAAACAAATTGCCTTTGGTTCAAGGCCAGCGTAGAATCCCTTTTGTTCATAAATTGCCTACGTTCTCCTCATTTCTATCTTTAAATTCTTGTCGAAACTTTGCAAAAACCACGAAAAACCATCGTGAATATGTTTGTCTGCAAACGGTTATACGCGAGTACTCACATTTCTCCCCTTCGCGCCAGACACCGTCAAATATTCATCTAAGCCAGGTAACGAGTCCTCGCTTCACTCGTCCGTCTACCTTGCTACGGAAGCACCCTGTCGACGCTTTGAACCACTAGACACTCGCGTTTCAACGTTCACTGCACGAGGCTTGTCCTGCGTAGCATGCTTCACGCCGGAATCGAAGCTCCGTGATCGGATGTCAGGCCGGAAATCTGATTCGCAACGAACCACAGGGTGAGAAAGAGGGAGGCAAAATAATTTTATCAGGACTATCTAGTCAATTCTTTCTCGTTAACGCGAGATGGTACCATCGAATCACGTCGATCCAATACGATAGGCCAGTTACACCGGTCGTTATCGTCCTCGTCGTACGTGATCATCGGATATGTTCATCCCGATAATCGTAGCTGAGTATTATCTGCAGCGAATTCTCGTTGTCCTGCGGGTTGTCATAGCGGGTCGGCGGATCGGCACGAAAATTCTCAGATGTCGCAGGACTTTCCTTAACGCTCGTACATTATAGCAATTTCCATCGGAAAGCGATAACGTTCGGTAATCGGTACACGCGGGCAACCGATGCGCGATATCTTTCAAATATTCGAGATACTTGGAGCTAAATATTATTCACTTGGTGTTTAGTCTCTGACGTCTAATCGACGAGCAAACTTCATTATGCCCTCATGTTCACCATTTATCCTCTGATACATCACCTTTTCGTAAAATACATTAAAATACATGAAATAAAATAACCGTTCCGACTAATTCCCTCTATGAGTTTCAGCCTCGAGATTTATTAATTAGAACACGCCTAGAATTCTCCGCCACAGCCACTTCAACCCCTTCGTCGATCTCCCTCCAACTCTCTCCATAAACACTCTTGTAACACTCGGTATATTAATTTTCCTGGTCCCGAAACAAAGCTACGCGCACCTTTGTAAATACATCCGATTCTCGAGGGTCGAACAGACACGCGATCGAGAACACCTCCCCGTTTTTAGTACGCGCGGTCCGACGATCGCGAAAGACGCGCGGGCACTGGCTGCGCCAGGACGATCTACCACCCCCGGACGAGTGCGCGGACCGCTATCGGAGGAGGTGGTGGATGGCTTTCGAGGGGTGGCCGTGCGAGAAAGAGGGACAACAGGGTGGATACGTGGCGCGACGTGAAGCGAAAGGGGAGGCTGGCGCGCACGCAACGCACGGAATCTTTAGCCCCTTTGCTTCATGGGCCGAAGATACCCTGACAGGAACAACCTAAGTCGACTGTATTATCTGGGTTACTGGACTCTCTCGCGACGTCGACCCTGACCAAGCTGCGAATTAAACCAACCACGGTTCAAGGTGTTTTAATGTCTGAGACAATGGGGTGACATAGGGGGTGAAGTTGTTTGGGGAAGAAAGCGTTGTTGGATAATGTGGACGAAAACGTAAGTATTGGCGGAGTTGATTTGATAGGTACAAAAGAAAGTACAATGTAAAGAAGCTGCTTTATGCGAAATTATGACTTAAGAACGATATTTTTATACTAGTTATGTAAGTTTAAGTGTGAGAGATAAATCGTTACATTTTTATAGCTACTTGAGTCTCTATACGTGCTACTGTTGATTGTGTGTGTAATCTACTGTATTTGACTTGAAACGAGTGAGAGTGAAATTAGCGTGAAACAAGTAGATACGACGAAAGTTCACAGTAATTACACTTCTGTTAATAGTCTGTTTTATATAAATAACTGAATTTCTAAACTTTGAAATATGCTTCTTAACTAGGTTTTTGCAAAAAATATTCTCTATTTGTTAAAGAATAGAAAGAATAGAGGTTACTATTTTTTCTTTTTCTCCTTTTTTTTTTTGGATAAAAGCTTTAACGATTTTGTAAACTATTCTTCCAGGAATCGATCTCGTATCTCCTAGGTACTTATTGCCCACTCACGCCCGATAAATCTTAAAGAGCCTAAGTCCTCCGTTAAAACAGACCACGTTTGATCCTGAACCGTTTGAAGCACAGGATCAAAGCAGAAAAAGGGTCTCTCTTAACTATCAAAGGGCATTCGAGGAGTCTTGATATTCAAAGTACCAGGCGGCTTATTGAGCCACGTTTCATCCAAGGTACCTACTCGACTGACTTGACCATATCGTGAATATGTCGACAAACGCAAATCCCGCCAATAAAAACGAATCTCCAGGTCCTTCACTTATTTTGTTTCAAGAGACGATCGAGCGTCGTCAAAGGCTGCAGTACAACTAAGGAAAAGGTTCATTTTAATTTGAAAATGAAGGAACCTTAAAATTTTTCTTAATATATTCGAAAAATTGTCTTAACACGTGTATTCATAATATCATAAGCATAGGTTAGTAATTAGATGTAATGAATCTATTACCAACACAAAGCAAGGAAGAATGATAGCGATAAAAAAGATAAAAGCGTCTACCACTATAAAAAGGAGAGAAAGCTCGATCACAGAGGTCGCCTGTTCCACCCTTCACGGAAGAACGAGCTAAATAAACTAGCTAAAAGCTCAAAGAATCCACCCTCGTTTCCTCGCAAAGGGCACAACATCTCCACGTAATCTGTACCAATAATTCACAAACAAACGTTGTAGAACTTAAGCTAATTCGCCTCTGTCCTAACGTTTCCTTGCCGAAATTTAAACAGGCGCGCTTGCATTCAAGAAGGAAGACAAGGTGCCTTGACTACGAGCGAGGCGTTTTACAGTTGGGGAAATGGGCAGAATTAATGAAAGGCCGAGCGTATAATACAGGGACAGAGTAGTTCGATCGCGCGCAGTCGAGTCATGAAGCCAGGCAAAAGAGACGAGTAGGGCGTCCAGCCAGCAGAGTAAGAACGTAGAAAGCTGGGCAAAGAGAAACGTTGGCTCGTGAATCGAACAGAGACAAGGAACGTCGCCTCCTTCTGACACCCTCTGGAGTACCGAAGATACCATACAGAAAAGCAAAGTCGCTTTATCTGGGTTAGTGGACGTCGACCCTGACCACTTCCTACGCAAAGAGGATTGAAATAAACTCGCATTTATCAAGCGTTTCGCTGTTACGTAACCGTCGCCCGGCTATCGTCATCGGTCACCATGGAGGACTTCCACGAGATCTACATCGGAAGAGAACCGAGAAGGAAGAGGAGGTCTCGTGGACGACTTCATTTTTAGAATGTCAGCTCGTGGACTCGAGAAACATTTCTCTGTGGCTATCGTGAGAGGAAACTTCTCCGGACAACTTTCCCAGCCAGGAGGGGGAACCAAGTTTCTTCCAGTTTACGTGCCGAAAATCCTGCTGAATTTACCACCGTGGAGGTCTGTCCTTTTTATTTTAAGAATCTGGACTGGATCGAGACGCGAACAGTATTAATTATATAGAGCATGGCGTCGTTTCAGAATACCTTCCATAGGGTGGAAATTATACAACGAAGCTTTGTGCTTCTCTTTTTACGACTCTGTTTCTGACACAACTATTGCTGTGTCTTTTTTTTCGAATGACAATGAACACGCTTTTTCTTCTTCAGTAGTTGCTTTCCCTTTGAAACTGCGAGGAAGGTTAAAACGTAATCAAGATGAAGCTTTAATAACAGAAAATGTACGAAAAGTAAACTCCTTCCTTCGTTGTAATTCCGCATTAAGAAGAAGAGACTCTATCGTAACATTTTATTCGATGATTCTGCGATACTCCAGTGATGACAGTTTCTAAATTAGCCTTGCTTCTTCCTGAAAAATGATGCATCGAAGGTAGTCAATCATATAGCGCGCTGCTTTCTCAAGAATTTGTCACTGTACTAGGAAATATGTAAATTACAAGGAAATAAGAATCCAGCAGACCGATTCAGCGAAATGCTAATAATAATAATACTGAACAGAAAATCTGCAAAAAGAACTTTCCATAGTTAAAATGCCCTATCTATCATTCTATTAATTAAGTTAAATTATTTTACTTAAAAGATAATCTCTGATTCTTCAACAACGTGTCTTGAAAAGTGAAGAAATACTATATAGGACATTGTAACTACGAAAAGTAGAATTTCCAACAGATCGAAACTTTTCTCGTGGCAAATATGGTCAAGTCAATCCTTTAAATCTCAGATCAAACAATTCCATCGATAAAATAAAATTTATAAAACGAACTATATCAGATTTTCTCTTGAAACGTCCACTTCCGTCGTTAAGTTTCAGAAGCGATTCCTTTAACGTCAAAGCCCCGTGAACTGAACTTCGCTGTGCAAAAGCGAGTTATCGAAAAATCACGGAAAGCTTAGCGCATTACGGTGATCGTGTAAATTCGATCGTTGCGTTCGGATGCGTGATCTTTCAAAAGACAATTGTCCAGGGGATCGAGAACGTCCAGTCATGCACGTTTCTTCGTTCGAAAAATTTCTTCGTTGGATTTTGCACGGTTGTCACGAAGCCCGCGACGTCTTCCTTCTGCGCGAAGACAAACATCTTGGCCGAGGCCCAAGAAAACTGCTGACACATTTCCGCGGATAATGTAACTCAGTTTACATGGAATCGTCGCTAACGGAATGGCAAATTCACGTGCCAACGCTCGAGAGACGCCGCGCCGTGAAAACGAGCAGAGCATCGTCGCGTGTCTGCTACTTTATCTCGTCTGGTGCGCGTATCGTTATCGATTTCGCACGTTTATTCTCTTCCAACGGGCAAATATATTTTATCGAGCACGTTATTTCTATGAATTTTTCTATGAATTTTATTTCTTCTCTGCAATAGATAATTTTATTTCAGATGACGAATTTAATGCAGGCAGTTCGATTTCGAACCAGCCGCTACGATTTTCAACGTTCCATGGAGCTTCTCGTGTATGAAAAAGGTAATAATGGTAAATCCCGTGTTTGCCACGTGTCACGATATAATTAAATCGCAGCGGAATAATGAGCCTCGTTTGAATATAAAATAGGATATATATACTTATGTTTGACCGTTATTGTCGGATTGTCCAATAATTTCGCGTTGCTGTGTATTCATACAATTTTATATGATCGAGTTTACAGTACGAGAAGGTATATCAAAGGAAGCGATCATTATGCAGAGAACATTTTAATATTTATCTATGAAACGTCACGTTGTGTGAATCTCTTAAATCTTCGTAGTCAATTTTCTTCAAAATTAATTGTGAGCCCTAGAGAGAAGATCGTATTCTTCATTTCCGACTTTTTTCCGCAAGTAGAACGATCTTTTTAAACGGGAGCATACATTATGTCGGGACATCCTATATAATCCTAGAACAAGCTCGCTAATATTTTCACGGGAAAAGAAGTGGTCGGCAAACAGTCTGTTAATTCCATTTTCTGTATTTGCAGTACGTGAGAGTGAGCTGTTTTTATTATTTGCAATGATCCGGATGGCAACGCCGGCAAAAGTTTGCAGAATGATCGAATGGCGCATTGCAAATATATTGTTCGAGAGTTGGTGTTTACACGATTGAGAAATTTTGCGTTCGCCCATGAGATGAAAAGCGTAAAAAATAATAGTAACGAAAGTTTTATTTGAATTCGTTGTATCAGTGCCCGATCCATTTTCTCGGTATTCCGAATGAAATGTACAATGGAAATCAATTTGAAATTCATTTTCTATTCGTCACGGAGCAATATCTATTGAATTGTCTCTACCAGCATTCCCATATCCCGTCGACTATTACGGTTTGCAAATATAAAACTAAAACGTGCGACTCGATACGAGGAAAGGCCGACGCGATCTTCGATACAGATACGTCATCTCATACCGAGACAATGGTTCATTCTGTCTCCTGTTTCGAAGCTTCTTCGATTGTCGCTCGACGTGGATACATAAAGCGACAGCTACGAGTGTTCTCCCGTCGAAACAAAACCACCACGAAATATATATCGATTGCGATGGAGGTCAGAGGAGGCGATATTGCGTCGCATGACGAGGATTGCTCCTTTCTCGGAGGAATGCCCGTCGCATAAATCACGATTCGACAAGGAAACGCAAGCATCGAGTCGCGATACGCTGTTCCTCCCCAACGAAAGAGAATCGTCCACGAGCCGCCGCCGGCGAAAAAACGAGCAAAAAATGGCGCGTATCGCGACGAATCGTTTGCTCCTCTCGTTTTTCCACGCAATCAAACCGCTCCAGATTCGACGACACAGCTTTGCCTTTCTTTTGCGGCTATCGAGTATTTGCAGTCGCTTTTTTTCTACTTGTATTTTTCACACACTCTATCTGTCATTGTTTGCTTCCGCTCGTTCGTATGTTTGATTTTTCGCGGTATTTTATGATACTCGTACACGTTGATCGAATTGATATATTCTGGGTACTGTTACGTAATCATTTTCTAATGAAATTTTAAAATGTTTCATATAATACATATAATATATTCATCGAGTTGTTTACCAACGTTCGAATATTTCCGTGACCCTGTGTATACATAATTTAGGTAAGGTATAGTTAATAAAATAAACGTATAAAAGTTAGGTAAGGTATAGTTAATAAAATAAACTCAATCGGGAAAGAGAATCGTTAATTTGTGAAAAGCGTGAAGCCAGTACAGATGGTAACCTAACGGGCGTTTAATCGTTATCGTATATTAAAGCTGTTACAAACATGATATAATGACTTGCGTGCATCATTTGTGAGATAAAAAGGTAGGAGGACACACCAATATTGGAGATATTTCGGGCCGGTGAATATCAGGCTTTAATAAATACCAGCATTATCTGTCACGCTATTATTTGTCATGGCCGATTTCGAATCAGCCGGAACTGTTCATTTCGCGAAATCGCTTCTACCCCGATAAAAACAGCTATGTCGAGTTTCCTGGTCCTGCGTTTATCGCGTACCTCGACCAACCAAGCTTCCCTTCCTAGATAACGTTTTCACGCGAAATTAAGAGGATCGATTTCCAATTTCTTAAAACCATCTCAACCGCGTATTTTGCAACGAAGTTGCTCTCGTGATTAATCGCTCGTTCTCAGTTCCTCTAGACTTCATTCGGTTCCTATTGACGATGGCTAATCACCGAAATACCACGGGTAATTCTCACCAATTCAGATTACAGAGGAAACGTTCGACGACGTCGAAACTACCACTTCATTAACATCACTGCGCCGTTTCTCTTGGGAATGCTTATTCTCTTTCCTTTCGCGATGCATATAAATTAAACGCGCTTAAACACGATGTAACGGAGCCGGAGCATCGCTGATCCGTACCGATATTCGAACTTATCGTTTATAAAAATCTGCGTGCACCACCGATTGTTGGTTTTTGGATCGACAATGAATCATCCGATACGTTGCACGATATTTACGTTCTTTCGGTTCTGCAGAATTTTTATTGCTTCTTCAGGGGATAATTCCAGTCGGAAAGCCAACAAACAAAAATGAAATTAATTTACATATCACTAGAACAGAAACAATAATAGAAATCCTATAAAGTTCGTAAGAAATCGATATAATTAATGGAAAAAGGAGAACGAGAAGAAGGCTACAGAAGTTGCCGAAGTTCTGCCAATACTTTTGTGTTAACCCAAAACCAAAAACTCTCATCCTGCAGATCTATCGAGAAAAAGCGAGAGATTTTATCTCGAATTTTCGATATGACGACAAGTAACTTGATCGAAGCCGTTTGAATTCTAACGAGGATAAATGTAGAGATACAAAAGGAATATTTCACGTGTGAAATAATTTTCATTGCGGAAAAATTGCGTAAATTCGCGTCACCTGAATTTAGGTGACTCTACTGATCTAAACTAGGATTAAAAGCTGCATTTGTTATATCGTTTCTTTCCGTGTTTCTAAACTAAGTCTCTCGTATTTCATTCCGTCTCTTTACAGTTCTCTCCCAAGTTCAAGAAAATTTGCATACGAAGAATGTACTTGGGTGTAAAAGGACGAACAGTGATACTTTATGACCTTCTTTATTTTGTTGGAGATATGCGTCGTGTTTTCAGTGAACACTAATTTTTCTGTGGTTGAATCATGGGCGAAAGATATGTAGGTATAGTGAACGAGCTGTATATTTTACGTTTTCGCGCGTAACACGTCCGTAAAACTACCCATTTGACGTATTGAAACTTTACGTTCTGTGGTTTACGATGTAACGCGAGAAACGGTGAAGTACGGCCGATAAAATGGCTTGAATTGCCGAAATAAATCAGCTTCGTCAACGTGAAGATTGGAAACCTTGTAACCATTGTTCCTGGTTATAAACATTCGCAAGGAAACATTTTGATATTTATCTTTAGCAAGGTACAATTGTTTAATTCGCGTTGGAGTCTACCAGTCTACATATCATCCCATGGGTATAGTTGAAAAATAGTACTTTAGATTTCGTCGCATCTGGCTCGATGTGGTTTTACCTTGTAGATTTACGTGCGGGGACGCTAGTGCTTCCTTCTTATTTCGCCATTAGGAAAGTCGTTAATTAAGTTGGCAAAAACGAGGAACGACGGCGGCTGCGAACCACCAAAAGAAACGAATACCAATGGTGTTAGGTCGGCCGGAAACGCGGTTCGCAACTCATCGATCTTTTTCTTCGTCTCTTTCTTCCTACTTTCCTTTTCATGCTGCAACCTCTAATCCTGCGCTTCGATCTAAAGAAATTACCACTAGAATCTCTATCATTTTCTCAAATATTCGAGCCACGATTTCCCAACATTTAATACGATATTTCAGAAAACCATATCATTAAAGCAAAACGTTATGAGCGTCTAAAATATAAGAAGTCGTTAGAAGTACTAACGTAACATATCGCTTCGCATTTCGATCGTGTTATTAGCAACTATTTTGCGCTCTCTTACGACGTTTCATGAACACCCTAAGTCGCTTAACTAACTTAGTTCAAAGATATGTTATTATGAAAGTTTAAAAATACCAACTAACGTTTTAAATATAAGAAGATGTAAGGACTATACAGAAACACGTCCCTACACATTTACTTTGTCTGGAAAAGTGAAGAGTAGCGAGCACCACCATGAAGATAAATCACCGTAGCGATCTGGGACGGTCAACAGAGCCAGACGATATTACTATGGTACATACCTCGACGAGACTGTGATTCATAGAGTAAACGTTCTCAGGCTACAATTACCGGGTATCAGAATGAATTTTCGATGTTATCCGGTTGTCATCGAGGAGCGGAGAAGCGGCTGTTGTCGGCCGCGTGGCTTGTTAAATCCGCGTGGGTCCGAACCGAGGCCGTACATCATCCCCTACAACTTAACTGGGTTAACACGAGTTCGTACGAAGTTGCACCGATTCAGGCGTGAGCATTATACGGAAGCCGACTTGCACGTAGCCCGAAATACGAGACTGCCTTGATACAACGACTGTCATTACGCTGACATGCAGTTCTACCGATGTGTCTAACGTACATTACTGATGTTTGAATTGTTACTATTTACAAAGGTGCATTAAAAGTTTAAGTGGTATCTCGATTCCTTAGAGATTGGCCCATTTCGTCCTAATCTGTCTCACGTGTTATCGTCGCCCTATTCTACCCATAAAGTTACGGAAGTGTATCGCGTACAGTGTTGGCGATAAATATTACAAAATCCCTAATAAACTTTATTTTATTTAGCATTTTATATTACAACGTAGACTTAGGGAATGGACAGTGGTAAAACTCAATTTTCACATTCAATTTGTACTATATATCAACAAGTGTCCCAATGTTTATGATCGATAGTGCATATTAATAGTCAAATATTCGGAATCAGTGCATTTTTTTTATAGAATCCAGGAATTTGAAATTCTATCTTGGAAAGTCTATCAAACTAAATGTTAATGTTATAGATATTTGTATAAATAATAGAAATTTCGAATTAATATTTCGAACTTTAAATTACTAATAAAATCAACAGGTAATTCAGTATATGTAGTATAATATCGGGATATTTGCCAGTAATGTAGGTGGTAAAGCTTTAAAAGCTGAAAAAAATGCCTGCGTTCGACAATGAAATATTTTTACACGAACTGGTGGCAATCATTTTCTCAGCCATTGGAGCACCGTCATCACGGCCTATTCATTACGGCAGAAATGTTCGATAAAACGTCGAACACCGTCGGTCGCGGTCGATTACGTAAATGCAAGCTCGCGAGTTTTAAATACAGTCACAGCTGGTACGCGTTGCGGTGAGAACCGTAATGGCGGATTCAGCACAAGAATCGGTCGGGCGTGTCGGCGACTACGCCTTCGTTGCAAGGTTACGCGGTTCTAATAATGCCAAGCTAGAAACTACATACTGCATCGCGGGTGGAAATCGATATTCCTGTGGTCAGTTTCGAGTTTCACGGAAGCCAAGTTGAATTTTGTTGAACCGTGAAATCGCTGTGACACCGATCGATGAACGCACGTGGAAATGTTTTCCTTTCGAGCAGAAATCGACGGAGTATAACCATATTAGGTTACATTTATACCTATGTACATAGGAAGATAATGGAGAAGAATGGCTGAATAAGTAATTTGCAAACTTTTGATAAGTCTTATCTATATCGTTGCCAGAAGCAATGATATTCTATTGTTCAATTTCACTTGGCCAGGAAGAAAGTGAAAGCGATTTGTTCCTGCGTTGGTACAGACCAATTAGGACCAATTTGTATGATGTATTATTGCAGCGGTGGAAATCGATACAGCATTCGATAAGCCGCAGCACGAGTCCAAGATCAAGTTTCGCGGAAGAGAGCCTACGGTTTCGTCCAACCATGAAATCGTACGCCGACATGTAGAATCGCGACTCGGTTACGTAATTGAGAAAAATAGAGAAACAAGGGCGTAATAGGTTTCTCGTTCACGGCGGAAAAGATATAATTAATCAGTCAACTGTGTAAATTAATGTTAATTTGGTATTTCATTAAATTAATTAAAAACAATCAGTTGAAAATGTTCTCTTATATCGCATGTTTGTGTAACAAGTATCGTATATTGGTAGCGATTAAGATATGAAAAGTATTGAAGATATTATGGGATTCCCATGTGAAGATATTCCACGACGCTTAACTCCTTCTATCGTGATGTTTTCTAAATTTCTCATACATCTTCAACGTATATTTTCCCATTGCATTATCTCTGCTACACCTGTGTACATTTTCCCATTCTTCTTATGACACTGTCACCGACAGCATAATACGTATGAATGAGAACATTCGAAGGAGATGGACAGATGCATGCAAATTGTCTCTGAGGGACAAAGGAATCGCATTCAAACGCGTGTCAGTGATCGTTGCTTTCCCAAATTAAAAAAGATAAAAAAGAATTTAGATCGAAGAGTTTAAAACGTATGTAAGTTATAAAGAACGGAACTGGCGAAATAAAATAAAAAAACATATTCGTTCACAGACGAGAAACTGAAGAGTTATTTACATTTTGACGAACCATTGTTTGGATGAAACGAGAATTTTTGAAGGTTCTATAGATTCGACGTTCCTTGCAAAAAGGAACGATATTTTAACGTTTCGAATAGTCTTCGTTCGTCTCCAAAATCGATAACGCTCTCGATATTGGAAGGATCGTGGAAAGATTGATCTCTTCGAAGTTGATTTTTAGAAATTTGCAATTTTATTTCGATTCAAAATTTATGACTTAGCCGGTAGAGAAACTTGTTTCGCGTCGGGCCAGAGAAATGGATCATTACGACGTTATGCAACGCAGTCTACGCGCTTCCTATCGTTTCTAATGGCGTTCGAGGTCCAAACAGCCAGTAAATCAACGTTCCATCGATTCCAACAATTTAGATGAGAATTTAGAATGTCTGAATCGATCTTGTTAAATAACACCTTTTGCGCACAACATCATTTTCATACGTTTTCTAAGAATCATTTTAACATTATTATATCTTATGTAGTCTTCCTGTGACGTTAAAAGGATAAAATTGAAATATTCTGGGCAGGCTGCAGCTTCATATGCATGTATGTACAAACATTATAGAAGTATCCTTCAATCTAATATTTGATAACGTTGTAGATCGTAGCAAGTTTCAATATTACCCCGAGGGAAAAAGGGAAAACGAAATCTGAATAGCTGAATCGCTCCCAGTGTTCTGGCGAATCGAAAACTCGATAGCCCATTCAACAAAATTCCACCGACTACAATATTGCACATTCCAAAACGCGGACTTCAACAAAAAGAGTCGATCGAAATTTTCCCATCTGGACATCATCATCTATGAACAAACTTGATTAACCGAGGAATTTCTGCTCACGTACCTATTCCTTCGCGACCCTTCAATATCCTATTCTCTTATACGAAAGATATTTTTATCTTAGATACACAGATCAGAGATAGAAAATAAAATTTTGCACGAATAACAGTACAAAACAGTACAAAAAGTTCAATAACTAAATCCTCGGAATTTCCTGTTATTATCCAAGCTAAACGATAAAGAAAAAAGTTCGGAGTGAGTAATGTCAATCAACTGAAAAAGAAGTGCAAGTAAAATGTTGCAACATTGTCTCTTAATGGCTCGAACGCCGCACTTCCTGTCGCTCCAAAACTCCTCGTCCTGATGACGCAATTCATCGCCGAGGATGTCCATATTTTAATCGAACCGACTGGATTGCAATTCTTCCTCAATGGTGGCCGGTGTTTGGCGATGCAGAGTACGCTTTCC
This sequence comes from Bombus vosnesenskii, assembly GCF_011952255.1. Classification (NCBI taxonomy): domain Eukaryota; kingdom Metazoa; phylum Arthropoda; class Insecta; order Hymenoptera; family Apidae; genus Bombus; species Bombus vosnesenskii. The sequence goes on from NW_022882923.1 coordinate 4,953,823, forward strand.
AGGGAACGCGACCGGTTCCGCTTCTTATTAAGACATTTCGAAATTTATAGGCCGTAATCATGACCGGGACCTGTGGAAACGTGTCGTTCGGACGAACTCGAAACGAGGAAGGAATTGGAACGTTTCGGCGGCGTACGCGAAACGATCTCTCCGCGTCGTGCGGAGAGAGAGAAGGATTTCGACAGTGTTAGACGGACTTTAAACTAAAAGGCAGTGAAAGTGTTCCTGTCGAGCATGACGGGAGTAATGACACTCACACAGAGGCAACGCCGGTGCATTTCTACCGGGCAGCCGTCCGTGTGGGGCCGCGATCATTGCAACTACGACTCCCTGGCCGTCGGATCGTTATCGACGACTATGAGAAACCTGGCCACCAAGAAAATCCGTAGCTGCAGTCATTTTCTTGATCGAAACTCGGCTCGTCTGTAGAATTCTAAGACGAATCGATCACTCTGTGCGAGAGTTAGTCGATGATGCGTGAATTTTTGATTGAGAGTTATAGAGATCTTACAGAAGAAAGATACGATACGATACATATTCTTAAGAATATTAGGTTCTTTAAGAACAGATTTATTAATGTCAAGGAAATATAATCTATTATTTCTCAGTCGAAATTTGTTTAAGATATATTCATAAATATCAAATACAGTGCTTAAAACAATTACAGGATATTTATTATTTATACTCATCATTTGTATCTCTATGATGTATCTCTCTCAATGATTGTCTCTATGTGAATAACATGTCGGCCTATTAAGCCTATATAGCACTTACATAACTTTGTTTGCTTATTTCGTACAATAAAATCATTCACAGTAACGATGCCTTAATTGTTTTAAGCAATATGTTTATTTAAAGAGAATATCATGAACCATCTATGGTAAAATATCTTTATACAAAAACCAAAAGTAAACGTCCACATATATACTGGTATTTATATATACTGAAGAGTTCAATAAGTGTTAAGTATATATAATTATAAGTTACAAAGAATTGGAATCCATAATATTGTTGCGAAAAATTGGTGTGCTAGGTCGTGATATCATTCTCTTCGGCAAAAACGACTCCACTTTGCATTAAAAGAGCATGTAATTATATCGGCGATTTCTCGCTCGTACCACAACTTTCGACTTTGTTTTACCCAGCAACCGGTGTCGCGGCTGTTGTTATACATTCGTCAAACGGACATCGTTGCACGCGATCCGCGTTTCCGCGCGATCAGAAATTTCGATCGCGAGGTGGAACGCGTGCGGAGAAGCAGGGTAAAAGCATTCGGAACGATCGGTCTAATTTTCAAGCGGCGTTTCCTACAAGGATTGAAACGAACGTTCGATCGAGACGCGGAAAAAGGAGTAGATGGAGAGGTCCGGTTTTATTACGAGAACTTGGCGCGAAACACTGCCCACACGCGCGAGGAAATACGTGTGGGTATATGTGGCACGATACATGTAGCATGCACCCGCCACGTGATTAACATTCGATATAGAAATTCTCGATTAAATTCCGCGAATCGTCGAGTTTTCTTTTCAGTAATCAGAGATTATTATTTTTGCTATTTGAAGTTACGCATTGAGCAATCGGAAAATATGCTCCAGTATCTGAAAGTGAAATGGGACTGTGATGCGCGGACAATAGCAAAAGAAGAAAAGAATTAAATTTTATTAAATGTTCACTTAATAAAATACGCCTAATTTTTTTTATAAAAGATGATACGTAAAATAAGTTAATTAATTTTACTAAAATAATATAACGTTCTATTTAATACGTTTTGTTATAAAATGTGTACATTTTCATCCCATACACTTTAAATCGTGTTCTCGTGAAAGGATTAAATAGCGAAAAATTGTCATGCTGGATTGTTGGAAATACTGTTGGAATATGAATCTTTCTCGTTATTTCTATTCTCTTTATTTCCTTTCCTTTCTCTTTTATGGAAGATTATAGCCACCAATGAAAATATAAAACAATGAAACGACTAAGTGGTACGTCGAATGATATTGAATGGCTAACGTTTGCTATGTTTGGATAAAATTACAAGGTCGTACGTAAAGGCAGTCAATGTTTAACCAAGCTACGGAATAGCAGCAATATTGAGAACCGTCGGTCGTTTAATATTTGTGCAAACAGATACAGCAAGTTGGACGTAATTGCAAAACCGTTTGAAACATCGCCGTTCTCTTGTTATTATGTCAATTATGTTCTTTCTGGTGAACACATTTTATCGTTCTAGCAAGCAAATTCTCTGATGCGAACGAAATAAACTGGAATGTGAATTCAGAACGCACAAAAATATCGAAGTGAAAAGAATTGTCATTTTCGAAGCGTCTGTCGCATTGTAGCCGCTTTTCTCTATACAATCGCGGAATATAGATCCAACAACGAAACACAATGTTCTCATTAACGTGGCACAGTAACGTAAGCGTAACACAGAAAGATGCAACGAATACATCGTAATAACTCATTATTTCGAACGCACAATTATTCAGCAATCTTTACACAAGATCAACTACACGAAGCTATTTGAATTTTCCAATAAAAGCAGTCACGTTGACGAATGTATTTCACAGAACCATTTCCACCCTCTTTTCAGTCCTCTCCATTCGAGTCTGCACAAATATTCTTTTTTGTATAGTGGAATGTTTTACGTTCGAAATAGGTGAAAAAACGGAACTTTTATGAAAAAGAAGAAGAAGAACCCGGAAAAAAATCAAGTGAACAAGTTGCGAATTACTATTAGGTCATCCGGAAAGTGTCTTTCTTTTACAGACACGTCTTTTACAGCGACGCATCTTTATACAAACATGAAACCTAATTGTGATTTTTATCTTAATAAAACAAAATGAATGATACGTAATTCGATAAAATAATATAAAACGGAAAACGTTGTCCATCCATTAATTTCTTATGAAACGGAAGAAACTTCTCGGACGACCCAATAGAAGCAAACACGGTTAGATTTGAATTGTTCAGTGTTTGAAGCAGATGAAGAAGAAGAGAAACATCTTATAAAAGAGAACCCAGCGCAGAAACGGAGAAGGACTGAAAGATGGAAAATGTTAGAAGGAATTATTCAGATGGCAGACACAGCATGGAACAGGTGGAGGTTATTGCCGGAACCCGGCCACATGGCATCTCGTTACGATGCGTTTGTGGAACCGACAAGCTCACCTGGAAACACGCAACGGGAACGAGAACAAGCGTGAGCTAACGAGGAATAGAAACCCGCGTGGGAGGAACGCGGCAAAGTAGCGACAGAAAAATTACGCCGCGTAAATTTTGCGGCGAAATTATCGTTCAAGAAGAGTTACGTCTGTCGCGAAATTGAAATGACGTCGATTCAAACGGGGGAAAAGTTCTCGAGCTGATCCGGCCTCTTGGTGAACATCAGCAATGGCATTCAGATATAATGAGGCGACTGTTACGGGAGTCTTTTACTCGGTATGGATTGGCAAAAGTATAGACACGCTAAATTCGTGGAATCTAATAAACGTAGTATGCTTAGGCAAATGAACGAATGCCAATTCATAGTTATAAAGTTCTATACTGATCCTATACTGGTCCTATTTCCTTCGAATATCGAAATTGCTTTTAATCTGCTGATAAAATATTTATTTGATTTTCATCTGAGTTTATTTTATACGAATAAATTACAAGTGTCCCATAGAGCTATTTTTTGTAATCGCTGTAAATTCCCAGTCACCCCATAAACACTTCCTCCAAGATATCAAATCGTCTTCACTTTGTAGGAAAGTTGCCTGCAGATTCTAGAAATAAAATAACGGATATGCGCTCTAGCAACGAACTCTTCGAAGAACTCCAAATCGAATGTGAAAGCAATCAAACGTTTCGTGATCTCAAACCCGCGGAACGTCTGAGTCTCAAAGACAATCTCGAAATAGCGTCTCGTCACGACTTTCAAGGGAACCGGAGATAATAAAGACGACGCGACACATTGAACGTAGACCCTCCCCAAGGAACGCGAGTCTGTTCACCTGAAATAGCGGTCCATCTGCTCGAGACGAAAGAGGCGGTGTTCAAAGATAAATAAATGCTTGGACGCAAGGAAGAAGGACATTCTTTGAATAAGCATAACGCATTAGCTCGCGAAACCGCCTACCGGATTCTAACAATTTAACCGGCTCCTTTGTGACCGCGTAGTCCGCGATTCTCTTTGTGTCGTCTCACCGTGACTTCGACCGCTTCTTTTCCGTTTTCCAAGCGATTGTAGCTGAACATCGTCTTTTAAGGCGCCTTTTACAAATATCACGGAGGAACCATGACATCCTCCACTCGTTATTTTTCGCGCCACGAATAAATCCTTGACCATGGAAAATTCGTACGACGAGCTTCATGTTGACAACCTACAATTTAACGATACGGTTTAACGAAATTCATTATAAATTATCAAGGAATTGAGGAAAAGTATGATTTGCATGTAATATCTTTCTTTACTAGCTTGAAAAATAAATATTTAATTTCCAGAGTTTGAAGGATTTACGGTAGTGGTAAAAGAACCGTGAAATTTCTAGATAGAAAAACGAAAGAAAGAAACCGAGTCGTCGACCAAGGTTACTTCGGTGGCTTGAAGCAGAGAATGGCAGCGGACACAACGAACAAAAGGTATGCGTTATCGTGAGAATACCGTTACTCTAGAGATTTTTGATATTAGAGACCTCCAAGTTGCGAACATCGAGATTCGATGTGGTATTTCTTCGTTACGTTCTAGAGGGATCGTAAGGCGGTTACGGAATCAGGGGTTAGGAACATCGATAGGTTACAGAACATGCACACGGTATAGCAATTTTGAAAAGAATTGAATTACTTTCCTATAATAGTTGTTCAATAATAAACTAATATTGCAACGAATTTCTAACATCGTAGTTTAGCTTCAGTAATATGATTACGATAGTTAAAAACCTCCCTCTGTGTATGATTGTCACATGAAACTAACAACGTTAATATTAAACCAGTAGAATCTTCGATGAAATGGAATTTCTTTGTAACAAAAGATTCGTAACGATTACGTATAGATATCTAGATGCGTTGTGAAGCATTTTTGTCTTTCTCCAAGTATGGATATTTTTTGTCCACCTCATGTAACAGAGACTTTCAGAAAATTCGACTTTATATTGTGAACCAACCACGCGATGATTATGTTGGATATTTTACAAGTGCTAGATCGATGTTACGAAATCGGCGCGTATGGTAAGTCATTGTCCTTGGCAAAAAGGCGCGTGCTTTTTAATGAATGATCGTGAAACGAACGATTAATTTAGATTTGCGATAAATTCAATTGTAAGGATAATTATTGCAATCCGGACCGATCGTTCGACCTAGAAGCTTGCTTTCGCCGGCACCGTTGCACCGGAATAGTTTTCGTTTTGTCGCGATCGACCGATCCCGTTCAAGGGAAATGTTTTCTTGCCGCCGCGAACGCGAACAAAACACCTCGTCACGTCTTTCTTTGCGAAACGGAAGCAAGGACACGGCGTTTTTCTACGCGACCAAGTTCAAAAACGTCGCGGCGAATGGATTCCACGTGACCGGATAACAAAAACCCAGCTGGATCAAATTTATTCTTTAAATCTTAAAAAAAACCAAATTGTTCAATCATGTACTCGGTAAATTTCTTAGTTTCGCTACTCAGATACGCGATTCCCATCCAATTCCATGAAATTAATAATCACAAATATCAAGGTAAAGTTTGAAGAATAGCGTTTGCAGTGTCATTACCTGCCTACATTTTGCAATTTTATGGTTAATTAACCAGTATTCCTTTTACCGTTGAGTTTTCTCTGTCTGACCTTGGGCGTCCTATTCTACTTGAGTCCATTACGCTACTATACATACGCTACTACTGTATATTCCTTGCTTTATTCTTTATCTGAACTAACGTTTACTTCCTACTCTATCCAGACATACTCTGGCTCATGATAACATTTGAATACTTATCATAGAAAACAAAAAATTAGTAGATCGCTCGTCTAACATATACAGACATGCCCTAAGTTTCATGAGAAAAGGATTTGAATCCACGTCTAACAATAAGTGCGATCGCCGTTCGGAACAATCGTATAAAACGCGCGTTGGATACGGAAGCACGTCCGCTTTGAAGTTAAACTCGAGTGCACGGTCCGAGCTCCTTCCTTTATCGCCAGGGTATTTTTTTCTTAAAAATCTCACTTGAAAATCCTCCTGTCGTTGCTTGGTCGTCGGAAGAAAAAAGAGCGTCTACCGCGTCCCATTCATTTCGCTGGTAGTTTTCTGAATGAAGCCTCGAGCAGACAACGCCGGTTCCGGATTCAAGGCGAACCAGGGGACAGCGCGTGTATGTCGGCTTTCTTCGAGACGAGCAGAATCCCATTAGGACGCGAGATGAACTGCGAAGCGGAGCTGCCATTGCCACCGCACCAGGATTGGAAAAAATCACGAGGGAGATTGCCAAGATAATACGAAACTGCAAATAACGTTTCTGAATGTCAGATTACAGTCAAACTCTTACGTTTATGCGAGCAACGTATTGGCTTCCGCTTCGCGCATTGACGAAATTTTTTATATCTTTTCGCAATATGCTTCTGATTCGAAGGTTAATTCTGCATTGTGAGAAGATCTATCGATTCCGGAAGCAGATAGCGTCTTTTTATACAATAACCATATAATAACGTTTGCGTAGCACTTGGAATTATATTGAGATACGTAGTATTTGTAATTCATGGGATTGAAGGGGGATGAAGGATGAATGTGAAACAGGGAATACTAAATACACGACGAAGATAAATAGAAAGTTGTTGAAAGGGTGAAGAAGACGAAGCAATAATAAAGTAATGTATGGTACTTATTATTAGTGTAAACTGTTGAAGTGGGTTTCACTTCAAGGAAAACTCCACATCTTTTCTAGTGTTTAGTTTTCTTAGTCCTCGAAGCCATTGAGTATTGTTTAGCATTAAATCAATTTGAAGGATCTCTCAGCCTTATAACCTTTTCTAGGAACATGCCTTGTACAGGTAGTACAGACAGGTAAGTTTGTCGTAATTGTATAAATACCCATAGGCCCATGGCTTCGGAGTTCTTTTTGTACAGTAACGCTGCCAGCGTGCGGATCTGGACTAGCATACACATCGCACTTATACTTAAACTTACTTAAATATATTTTCACATTATTACATTCATCTACGCGTTTTCTCTCTCTATTCCGAAAAGATAAAACCTCAACGTAAACGCTAAGACGTTAAGCTAGAGCAGACGTAGTAGGGGTGTCATTTGACTACGACATTCTTCAGACCTTACGTGACAAATGGTTAATAATACGGCTATTTCATAAAAGAAAAACGTTTTCACACACACATAAGGTATTTGCATGCTCTTTTGCGTATTTCCAGAGTGCTGTAAACAAGAGGAAACTCGAGACCGGGCAACTTTATGTTCACGATATAGCTTTATGATCAACGATACAGCTATGTGCGTCTGTGAGTTTGAACGATGACAATAAATAAAGAAAAACGGACGCAGCTACGTGCGCTCCGCTGACAGAATATATATCGACGGAACGAATAATAAAACGAATGGAAAAAGAGGGAATATCGTATTATCTATGTTTGACGAAAATAAGAAGAGAAAAAGAATCATCAGTGGATATATTTGACTGGTGAATTATTCCTCTGATCGCCTACTTTTTTATTTGCCATTCAAATCAAACCGTAAGCTTCTTTCAACGTTGTCGCAACGCGGTCGAAGAAAGTGCAACGGAAAAAACGAGATTTCTGTTTTCTCTTGTGCTCATCTCAGGATGATGACAGTTTAACATAATTTACTTGGACTTCTTTTTTATCTCGTAGGCCGAGAAGTTCGTTGCAGAGACAAGAGAAGGTAAACCGTTCCTGAGAACTATTAACAACGCGTAAACTTGTTACTTTCGGTGATAGACGGCGAAAACTTCTATTCTGGCAATTAAGCGTCCCACTAATCGTGAACGAGTGGAAGTTTGGCCCTCGAATTTGCGAAAACAGTCACCCTGTTCTCGCGAACGCGTTCGTGTCGATACGATAATTTTCCTCCGACTTTATCGCGCTCCACTGAGCGATTATGCGATTTCCCGGCTACACCCTCCCCGATTACACTTTTCGCTGCGCTCGTCTGTGTTATCGCGTTAATTAATATCCCTTTAAAAGCCGAGTCTTCTAGCGTTTATTCATATTACACTCTCTTTCTGAAAAAAAGTCCAATACGACTATGGTAAATATATAGGCACCGAACGTATTTTCTAGTCTAGCGTGCAATTTTTACGTATTTTGTATGTATAAAAAGAATAAAATTCAAGACAAACGTAATTTTATTTCATGGATACTCCTTTTTTCAAAAAAGTTCCACAATTAGGTTTATATTTATGGTATGGTATGTTAGGTATATGTTTATATCCTGTCGTTTAACGATTTAAATATTCGTCCACTTAAACGTAGCTTTTTCTACGATTCTTCATAAAGAATGAATTTACAATTGCTTACTATAAATATCGAAGGATCGTGACAACTCTTTAACAATTCGTAAGTGAATTCTATTTAAAATTTCGTCGGAGATTCACGTCTGAGAAATCTCAACCACGCTCTGTATGCTCCTTTTCGTTCGAGCGAATACAGGGATCACGCGTTTCCGGCACGATTCCCTCCTAACAAGCACGAGAGGCGCAATTTGTCGAAGAATGGCTCTCCTTTAGCCCCGTGTTCGCGTCGTTACGCCAACCATGCCGACAAGTTTACATTGGGGATGAATATCGGCGGGTTTGACGCGGAAATTTCACGGATGACCAGCTGCGGATCCCTTCAGTAACATGGCAAATAGAACCTTTGACCCCTTCGCTTCTGAACTATCGTATCTTCGTTTCAGCCTCTTCAAAATGCCATCATATTTGATACCACTTACGATGTCTTATCTCTTTCTGAAATTTTCAGACTTTCAATCATATGTAATTTTACATTTTAACGTGCGATGTATGACGATTTATTTTTCGAATTTTATAGCATATTTTATAGCAGATGGATTTATTTGTGCTATTCCATATGTATCAATTTATGCAATTCAATTAGTTACAAAATTGACAGAAAGCTGCGAAAGTCGAAAAAATATTTATCAAACGTACATATTTGGAAGCAGTGGAGCGAGTAATAGAATTATAAAGATTAATACAGATAGCAGATAAAATAAATAAGATAAATACAAGATTATGGGATAAATACAGATTGTAGAAATTAAAAATATTTAGCAAAAGAATTGGATAATTGTGTTTTGTAAAAGGTACGTAACACGAATATTGAAAATATGCATAACAAAATACGCGTAAATACGAGATATATAATTACAAAGTATTCATCCATAATGATACAACGATTAAAATTCCTAATAGGAATAAAGTAATTGAATAAGAATATCTCACAGTCGATGCAACAGTAGCTGAACGCATGCAATTGCATGAAGAATTGCTTTTCTAGTTAATTACCTAGTAATAAAATCCAAAAGAATTCCAAGTAATCGTTTATGTAACGTCATTTACAATTTCCCATTGAACGATTCGCGACCATTGAATTGAATATACTTACATTAGCGGCTATTAATACCCGTTTGATATTTCCGATCACGTTGTTAAACGGCACAGAGTAAACGAGTTTTCTCATAAATCTCAGTCGTTAACCGCTACACGAGAATCACTAATATGCGAGAACGCGGGATCACGATAGGTGTGTTTGCTATCTTTAAACATTAATTAGCCAGCCAGAATAGTTGCATCTGATATTCTGCTCGGGAAACGGAAACACAATACTTTACTTTTTGATGCATCCTGTTTACCTGACGAGTTACGCGATCCTCATAGGAGCTTTTTAACATTTAACTGAATCCGCAACGAGCCAGTCTCGACCCGGCATCAAAGAACAAACGTCTCCACTTACGAACTTTTACGAGCGAATGATTCTTTTAGCCTCATCTCGGGTTTGTCGGCTTTCACGAAGCATCCAGTGTCTGCACAAAAAACATACCACCGTCTTAAAAGGATTGATGTTACATTTTATTTAAAAGACCGCGAAAGAAAAATATGATAGCTCATACTTTTCGATTTTTGTGAAAAAGCGATTTTAAGATTCAATCTTACATAATTAGAGATAAGAATTGTTTGGAATTAAATATGCATTTCTGACACTCCTATTGATTATTAACAATTTCATTGATTTCATCGATGATTGGAAGACTTTGTATCTAAAATCTCAATTTCAAGATATGAATTCTCTTTCGTTGAAACAGAAGCAATCTGGAAAAGGACATAGTTTCAGGTCAGTGTTTTATTTCATCAAACAAGTGCACTTTGCATAGATACATGACAGATAGAGATACGAGGATCTCTTTATGGTCGAATCTCCGATATGTCTCGAGAGATGTGTATATACGTACATAGATATACGTACGAGCGGAAATTCGAAATTGAATTTTACCTCGCCGCTTATTGAGCGCAACATCGAGCTTGCATAACACAGACCGTCTTTTATTCCGGGACGCTTGCTCGAATTTGTAATTATATTCCGCATATCCTTATCGGCCTTTCAAATCGGCGCACCAGCTACGCGCTCGCGAGCGCTCAGTCAATGCATGATAATTGCAAAACGCGATCGCGAGCGTTCCTATGCACGAGGTTGCATTTGCAAAATTATTCGCGAAATTGTCGCAATCGTAGGCGGTTTCCCTTTGCCGCGAACCACTTAGAACGAGGCAACGGAACTGTTGGAAAACACGATTGTACCTTCCTTCCGCTTTCCATCGTTCTATTTTTCACCATGTGGATTTCAAGTGCAGTCCGACCATTCGAAAACTCGCGCTTTCTAAAACTCGCTGCGAGGAAAAATAGCGTTTGCGTCGGAATTTTTGCCACGGTTACGCAATATCGGACTTCGTTTAATTATTACAAATGATCGCGTTTGCAGATAGCTTCGAAAATACTTAGATCGTTTTAATATGTAATGTGCCGCACGGAGCAGAGGTGCGCGCTTTCTACAAGGAACTTGCGAAACGAAACGTTCGGAACTGACGATTTTACGGTTTCCAGTACACACACGCCATCTTATTGGCGAATTCGAAGATCTACAAATACACTGTCGCAACGTAATTTACTGCGTATTATTACGTAATTGGATTTGATCGGCAATTCTGGGTGATCATAGTATTTTAGATTCGAACGTTTTGACTAACGTCCGAAAAGAAGTTTACTGGAACTTTATTGCGTAACGCTGGGTGTAAATCTTGAAAAGTTACGTAACGACAAAATTTTCGCGAGAGCGACGATGGTTGTTTCCGCGCAGAACTAAATATTTAACGCGGACTGACCACTGATTCGTTTCGCTACTTACTTTCCGAATCAATTTACAGGGAAACCATAAAGTCAGCGAAAGCGTATTCAAAATTAATTTCAATCTCGCCGACCGGTTGAAATTACTTTCCTTCGTACAATTACGGTCGGCCGTCGGCAACTTCGCCCTTAACTTTTGCCCTGTTCGCTGGCAGGAAAAAGCAGAGCCACTAATGTCCCTGCTTCTTCCTTTATACTTTCATTAATTGCCCTTACGCGGACAATGGGGAACGAAAGACGCCGGCTGAGAAAGACGGCGAGTCAGCGTGTTTCCTGTAATTGGACTTGGAATCTTTGTCATCGTTATGTATTATACAAGGAGCGGAAGCCTCTGTAGGTGGCATAAAATATACATAAAAGACGAAGCATGTTTGCTAAGAACAATTAAGGGGTGCTATCTCGCTAAGAACGAAAAATGTCCGGGATTTACGACAGAAACTGACAATCTGATAGTAATTTCCTTTAGCCGATCAATCATCGTATATTGGTTCAGTTGATAGGAGGAACTGTTTAAGGATTCGAACATTTGAAACTTAAAGGTTCAAATTCAAATTTGAAAAAAAAATCTTCAAATTTAAATTCAAATTTTTTCATTTAAATTCAAATGTTCAACTTCAAATTTTCAAATTTAAATTCAATAGTTCAAATTCAAATTCAAATTTGAAATATTTAGAATTCAAATTGAAACATTGAAAGTTTGAATATTTATCGTTGAAAATCAGAAAATCGTGGACAAAGACGCGCTCGTGAAAGGCGTGCGATTGCGCAACGCGGCTTGTTCCCGCTTTTTCGCTGACAACGGAATTACGCATAATGTCGAACGTAAACGAATGTTTCGTTCCACGGTGAACGTTCTAGCGACGAAACGTCGAGCAAGAACCAGCTGGAAAACGGTTAATTACCGATTAGCCGGACAGACGAAGGCTGCGGTCATGCCGCGGCATAGATCTATCGCTCGGTGAAAAAGGATCGCGTCCAAATTTTATTTCCCCTCGCTGAGTTACGCAACCTGAATGATTTTGCCTCGCGTTGCCTTTCACTTATTTCACAAAAACTTAGTGACGAAATGCGCGAATATATATTTTTTCTCCTCTTATCCCTTTTTTCGAACAGCGGTTGACTCTTTAAAAATCATCGAATCATTCTTATAGGTTCGTACACCCTATGAGTTTTCAAAGAAGAGTTACGAGAGCCATAGATGCGGAAGCATCAAGAATCCCCTTTGAAATAGCTAGCCGACGTTCGACAATATAAATTTTCTCGTTAAAGTAAGATAGAGCTATTTGAATCAAAATAATATTTCAGTCAAGTTAAACAATTAGCCTTGCAATTCGCCAAATTCGATTATCAATAAGTTTCAAGCGATCTACATTTGAAAATAAACTGTAAATTGTAAAAAAGTATGAGATATGTACATCGTACGCTTACATTGGCAGCTCAAATGCCATAGCTTTTTTACGAGGATGTAACTTCTACTCGTCAGAAAGAGACTTCTTTATGTTTGCTCAATGTTTTCATTCTTAAATGTAATTATCATAATTCAAATGAAATGGGTATATTACTTTATTACTTACATATTCCGTGGGTATATTACTTTATTTCTGCAAGTTATCTTATTGTTTATTCTATTATTTTTTACACATATAATATCGTCTTATCTATTTATCTATCGTTGTTAATTATCGAGAAAGTCTGACAATTAAACGGCAGCGCGTCTCGTTCATCACGATACGAGGTGAAAAAGGAAGAGAATCGTCGGTGGGATTTGGAACGAGCACCAACCATGGCACCCCTGGGACACGTCGGTTTTTCAGCTCCGGATAGCTTCCGCTAACGCTATGAGAATTCAGCATAATGATAGGAAATTGAAAAGACCACGAATAGAATTCATTCCGAACAACTCTATGAAAGTGAACCAATCATCGTGCCTTCGATTCTCAATTCGCGATATTTTCTCCAAATCGTTTCCAAATGGTAACTGAATAAAAATTCTACATTATTTTCACGCGAAAAGAGGGCTAACATTTGAACGAAAAGAGTTAAAATCAATGAACGATTGCTTTTCGCAATAGTCAGCTGTGCTGATTGAGGCGAACCATAATTAATTCGATCGATCCATTCTTCGAATACGTTTCTCTCTAACGAGAAATTGTGCAGAACTCGAAGAATTTCCTCGCAACATTATTACGATCCTTTCGTATTGCAAGAATGTTGGTAACAACACATGAAGTCAATTCATGGTGTGACCGATACGGTTCTACCGGCTCGATTTTACTTTTTATGTTTTTTTCCAAAGTTCTATTTGAAAGAGGACCTGCTGCATTCGCCTGCTCTATCGAGAATTCGTAAAGAAACGACATCGGCGAAGTCTTTTTGCGACCATTTGAACAATTTAGATCGACGATCGCGATTGTTACACAAGCATTAGCGACTGTCGCGTTATGTAAAGGTTCGCTTTTTCTAAACTGCTCGCGGCCAGACTGGATAATCTTGTAATTGAAAAAAGTAAGGAATTCAAGGATTTAACGATACGCCATTGTTGGCCATTTAAGTGAAAATCCACGAATTAACAAGTTAAATGAGACGAAAGATTCTCGAACGAGATCCATGCTGATAGAATCCTCTCCTTGGAATTCGCTTCTTTCTCGCCTTTTTCTTTTACCTGGATTCTCGTATTCTCGATATTCATTTCTGGTGAATGTGTTATGCGAAGATGTGAAAGCAAATAGCACCGGCAAGAATGAAAAAGAATATTAAAAGGAAGTTCTCAGAACGAGATGCTATTCCAATTTAACCCGTAATCCCTATTTCCTTATTACTTTTTCATCCCCATTTTAATTACTCTTCTAGCATATGCATATTTCTTCGCGCGAGTGTTGATTCGCAGGAAAGAAATGTTTCTGATTATTATTGTACGAGTAATTAATGCTCAACACAGTGGCTAGAATACTTTTCCTTGATCAATCCGCTTGAAAACTAAAAACCAGACAGCCGGTAAAATGATGCTTAAACATCCGTAGAAAACGATCGAGAAGATAAAGCTAGTGTCATTTTTCAATTCACATCGCTTGGCTGGACGGTGAGCCACGCGTTAAGTAGCCAGAAATTAGCACGATGGAAACAACTTGGCGAACTTTATGCACTTTACAAAGCGCATAATTACAGCTGATTATGTAACGGCCTCATCTTAGTTAGCCTTAATTGCAACCTTTCACGGATAAACGAGATCTCTCTTGTCTTGAGAGCCCCGCCGCACTGAAATCTGTTAAACAGATGTTAATTAATCGGTCGCGATTCCAAAGCGCCGGGGCGTCGCGTCGGCGTGCCCTCCCTGTAATCGCGATAATCGCGATAATCGCCCTCGTCTTGGTCACGCAATCAGCCTTAGAAATCCTTCACTGTTTTATTTCCCTTTATTATAGCAGGCTTCTAGCGGCCAGCTAGCTATTACATAATCGATTTCTCGCTGCATTATCGTTGCTACCGCGTCGACGATCTTTGTCGACTTTTTCTTTCTTGGCCAGACAGCAGCTGCTTTGATCCGGAGATCTCTTAATGAAATTAGACGCTGTTCTCGAGAAGCATCGTGATTAAACCAGGTGAGAGAGTTTCGAGCAAACAGCTGTTCACAACGATTGATCTATGAGCCTACCTATAAGGTGGAAATCAAAGGATGGATTAGTTACGTTGCTTTAACGTGTTCACCTGTCGTATTATCCAAGTACAACGAACGAATGTTTCAGCAAGATATATGAGACCACAGCAGCAAAGTACTAAAGCATAATATATTGCTTTCTTCCTATGTGATACCACCCTATAAAAATTTGTTATGAAAAACAGTCTTTATAGGTTAATGAAATTTCCAATGCTAAAAAAACTAATGGAAAGTTCGTTGCAGATACGATCAAAGAATCTTTAAAACACGTTACGCATAAGCACGAATCGCACAGCGTTTAATTATCGGCGTGCAGCAATTAACGATGAGAACCACTGTACCGGGCATAATGCTCGTAATACGATACGAAACAATGTAATTAACGCCAACGGCGAGAAAATACCGTACTGCGGTAATATTCGAAACGTAAGGTTTCACGTATAAAAAGTATACGCGATCCATGCTCTAAATAAATGATTGCATCGACGCGTCATTCTAGATGATAACGCCGACACCGCGTTTCTCCGCTTTTCACTCATGAAAATATAGAACCGTGACTGTGCAGTGTGCGCTATGCACGACTCGGGGCTCGAGCTTACGTCACGCGTTCGCCTCGCGAGTTTACATCTAATTAAAATCGACGATACGGCCAAAATGAGACAAACGTTCCTCCCGTTTCGATGAACCACGCGCACCTTTCATTTCCCGGATTCCTTTCTTTGTTCCTATCGACCTCGTGAGTTTAATCGACCGCGGAAAGTCCGTGACTTTTTTCGTGTCCGTGTCTACTCACACAAGTATAGACTGTAATTGGCTGGACACGCGCGCGCTATAGCAAACTATGTCACAAGCCTCCTTTTACAGTTAAATGAAGTGTGACATTTTGAAACTATTACTTAAATGGCACGCGGCTGCGACACAGATCGTTCGATCTACCGTGACTATTGCGGATTTTTATGCATTCAGGGGAAACTTAAAGGTGCGAAAGTACACAGGAAAATTATATGAGATACACGTTGTAATATTTAGCGGGCGAAACGTATCTCTGCTCAGCTGCATTAACTGTGCTCGTAAAAATGAATTCTCATAATTCATATCGCGGTCTATTGACGAGGGATCAACAGCTTCGCGATAGCACGTATATTTTTGTGCTCGTAGTTTGATATAAGTTAGAAATTGTTCGCGTAACTCTAATGTTTTTTTAAAATCTTGTAGATATTGGATTATGTAATACAAAATGTTGGACTATTATTTTACACTATCGTACATATTAGATCACGTAATACGACGTGTTGAATTTTTTAAGAAAAGTACAAGCCAATCTGTGTTGGGCAGAAGCAAATAGATGGGGAAATCCCCTAATTAATAATAATCCCTTAATAATCCTGAATCTCACAATCCCATTTTCATCGCGTCATATTCACCTTATCATTTACAATTCTCCAAGATAAAAATTTCCTAGCATAACGAGAAAGGTTGATTTCTATAGCCAGCGCCGAGACTCGTCGCAACGCGGAATCTGCCTCATCGGACAGACAGAATCCAGGCATTCGTTCTCTTTTCCTTTTTTTTTTTTTCTACGACCGCCGACGATGGAAGCTCGCGACAAAAACGTAGGAAGAACGGCGCGGAGACGAGAGCTGGTTGGGCAGGAAGCCGCGAACCGAAGAAAGCCACGGCTCTACCGGCAGCCTTGCCATTGAATTAGAATTTCCGAGTCGTTAATTTCAACTGGCTTCTCCTCCCGTGAGGAGAGAACCGGCAAGAAAGGCATAAAGAAGCAGCACTTGCACGCAAGACGCGAGGGGAAGAAGATCGGAGCGTTGTGTCCGCGAATCGGCCACGTTTTTTCATCGCGTCGCGGTCGTGGTCGTGGTCGTCCATCGCTTCACTGGATAATTTCTTCTTCCAGCCAGCTTCATCCACGCTCGATTAACTCCTCTCTGGTCGAGTCCAGTCGAGACCTTGCTCGTTCAACGGTCTGTACAATTCGCAATTGCATAAGACGCATCGAGCTGACACCTACGCCTTTCTCTGCGTTCTTCGCCAACGTCTATTTCGTGCTTATTTCTCATTCCTTTGGGTAATTTCTTGTACTTGTTAGTCTGCGATATCTGTTCGTTCTTCTCCAGAGCTTGTTAAGGGTGGAGACTGGAAGCGCTATTCAATGGAGTTGGTATTGTAGATGGTTGAGGCAGTTGTCAGGATATCTTTATGCTATTCGTTTTGTCGTTGTAACATCGTATTTCGTTCTTCTTTCCTTTTCTTTCAAGCTAGTTTTGTTATATTGAGAAAATTGCTTTCATCGTTGAATTGTAAATTGGATGTAAATATCTTAAACAAAATTATGTCTTTCTAGAATTCAATGTTAAGATACTTCAACGTGAATCCTATTATAAGCGCTTTTACAAATAAATACCACTTGAATAAATACGTTTTCGAATAAATACTAGTAGTTTTCGCTAACCAAAGATTTTACGATTACTGATGCGGATCTTTTAGAATGTATAAGTTAAAGGAACAGAGTTAAATATTTCGTATTTATCGAATCAATATATTATTAGAGATCATACGAATTGAGTCAAGTGCCTCTTTGACGAAGAACCGATTCGCCAACACCACCTTTGAGTTTCCTCTGCTTTGAATCAACAACGTTTCCAATGGGACATACGTGTAAAATTATTTTTCACATTTTCGCGGAATCGTAATTCACGGCAAACGTTCAATTAAATCATTGATATAAAGAGTCAATGGAAATCATAGCGATTGGCCCGTAAACCGATTAAATCTTTCATCGCGTGGATTCACCAATACTGGATCGGCAGATCGACTGTGTTTGACGTGAGCGTCGTAAATTTCCGCCGAATTTAACGTATTCAGTCTGTTTTACCGGTAATCCGTTTCGTTCGGGTGCGAATTTGAAAATGCAACGATATGCGAACGACGGAAAACATTTAAACATCGTCAATATTTAAAATACATCTGCAGAATCCTTTTATGAATATATTATGTGTATAATACGAAACATTTTAAAATTTCATTAGCACTGTAAAGAGACTCGACTGTCATGGCTGTACATATTGATAAATTTTGAAATAAGTCTGAAAATAAGTATACAGACTCCACAAGATACTTGGTACAAGCATATATTTCGTAGAAATACCAAAAATATTTAAACAGTCAATTATCTGTTATATTATAATAATAATCTTCGATATTCAGTTGAGCCATCATTGATGGAATTTCAAAATGTTTTACACGCGACGTATAAAATATCCTACGTTAAGTGTTTAAATACTTTCGCAGACCACTATAAATGTTTTTCGATCTCTGGAAGCTTTCATTTCAATAAACACCTCCTCGAGATCGAAATTCCGGATTGTACATAACCACCGATTTCTGGTACACGTGACACTAGGGTTTTGTTGGCGGCGCATTTTCAACGAGGCAGAATTACGACACATTTGCTAACGGCGTTTATCGGAGCGGAAGTGACGCGTGCGGAATTCGCGCGGCTGAAACGCGATCGGGGTCGCTAGATGTGTGCACGAAAATAAAAGACGGCAGATTTCACTCGCGACCGGGCAACTTCCTAGCTTTCCCCGCGAAATGTTTACACGCTCTCGCGGCGCTTCGAGACGAGCTTCTGTGCCCGCATAACAAGTACCGATACGAGCCGAGATACGATCGTTGTCCCGTTACGATAGCGATCGAAATAAAAAATTCGATCCCCGTCTCCTTGGTTGGACACAATGTGGACAGATACGTTTGTGTTAGTGATCGATAAGACACGTTTTATACGAAATTGAACGGATAAAACGGAACATTTGCATGTGTACGCGGGCACACGTTATATAAAGCACAGCAGGCGCGTGGCGATCACGAGTGAAATCGAACTAAATGGTAAAGTGGAAATCAAGGTTCAATAACTCCGTTATTCGCGGTGTTAATGGCCGAGCTAATGCGCAACCCCGGACCAAACGGACGTGTTCCATGCGAAAACGATTCACGAGCTTCAATTCTTGTTATACTTGTTCTACTTCCCCGTTGATTTGCATTGGGATCGAATTTTGGTAACGTTGTTAGCATATTTCTAGTACGAAACAAATATTAATGTTGTATGAAGGGGGGTATGAGGTTGGTGAATCCAAAGATTTGGAATAAAATATTGTTGTGTTTCTTCGATATTTGAGTAGGATATATTCCTTAGATATAAGACAACGCGTAATGTTTGTTTATATTAATAAATTATATTTGAACAATTTTCTTTTGTTGATGTTTCATGGTACACATTGGCTGCATGATTAATAATCTTAAAATACTACCGAGATATTGCATTCTCGATGTTTCCTGTTAGTTATTTGTGAGAGATGGTAGCTCTCTCTCTCTCTCTCTTTCTCTCTCTCTCTTTGCAGAACTTAGCAGCAAATCTGAATTTCTTTGAAGTGGTTGCTATGCTAATAAAATTATACTGCTCAAACATATACACTCTATTTTATTTTCTCTACTTTAACATTCGAGTAGTGTTATAGAGTTAATTCAATCATACCAATATGAAATTCCATTTATCCGCACCTATTTGAAGAACAAACATTTCATATAACTGAAGTTCATATAATAGCAATTCATGATTCTCCTCATTACCTATGTTTTATGCTCACATAATAGGGATTCAACCGAGTGGATTCTAATCATTTCATTTGATTGAGCATTACTGAAATTTCATTCCAATAAACGGAGTTCGGATAAATGAAATTACATTGTGTTCTATACCTATTCTCGTATGATAGAAGTGCAATAAAATTCAAAGACAAGAGTACAAAGTTGAGGAGGAAACGTTATGAAAAGCAGAAAACGGAGTAGCGGATTTCACCGAACGACCTCACTGTGTACGATATGCATCTGTAAGGTTGAAAACACTCGACGATTTCATCAGCCAACGCAACGGAAAACGATAGCGTCGACTTCGCGGAAAGGTCATCGGAGAGTCGTGCGCGGATTGCGACTAATCGGGCACTATGCTCAATCAACTATAGTTTTTTTCAGGCACGATCGAGATCGAGGCATGGCGTTACTCGACCGGGTTGCATCGACGCGGTCCAATTATGAGCCCCGCTCTAATAGCGCTTAATTTTCCAAGCCTTCAGCTTAATTAAGACTCCTGGGAACCCGTTATGAAGCCTATCGAAATTATCCACCTCTTCAGTTCGCCTCAATTTTCACCGTCGGATGCCTAGAAATTTCGATCGTCATCCATCATCGTCCATCCGCCATTAAATCAGCCATCGCTCCAACTTACAATCGCTCGGTGATAATGAATTTTGTCGATGAAACCATTACCTAGCCGTTAAATGCAATAATAAAGGTGAGAATAAATTAATTAATTTCATAGTATAATAGATAAAGTACTATCGATTCCTGTAATTTTCTTATCGAGTAACGTTCGCCAAAGAATCTTCTATATCTTCTCAAATACTTTAATTTGTACCATCAATTACGACATTGTAAGCTACCGGTTTGATTCTAACGTACCGTATTGTGTTGTAATCGTATGTGTTCATAACGTATAGATATCATTATTTAAGTTTGTAACTTACCTTATTGTATTTTACTTTTATTATTTACTTTGTTTTATTAATCGCGGTCGCTAATTACCATAAGAAGTGGTATACGCGATGTTAAATAAAATACATAATAATAATAATAACGTTTGCCAATTTTTATAGCAAATATCGGTAAGGCGATATATCCGTAATAAACGATGCGAAATTAATTAAATTAAATTCGTTTTAGTTTCTTAATGACTGCCAATCACCCTGAAAGCAGATCAAATTACGATATTGGATTAAGCTGCAGTCGTTCGTAATAATTGATATGCGTGTCAAATACTTGTTAAGAGAAGAGAACGATATAATATCGGTGAAAAGATTACGATCGCTTCTGTACACTCTTCTATAGAACCTAAGGATTAAAAGAGAAGGCAATTTAAAATTCCATTAATATAGGAAATCTTTCTGTCAGAAAATTTATCGAACCAAAGAAAGTTTGCAACATTTATTGGCAATTACTAAAAAAAATTCAATAGAAGGTTCAGTATAAATATACGATTGGAAATTTGATACCAAATTTTTGACCAATAGTGTACGTAGATACCTGTTTCATGAAATTCTCTTCATCGTTTATATCGTCTAATTAACCGGTGTTCAACGTATCTACGGAGAAGATATAATTATGTAACCCTAATCTAGTAACAAACTGTCAGACGCGTGACGAACGAACGATCGTTCGGACTCGTTTAATTCCTTCGAATTTTTCAGGATCGCTGCAACGAGAAATCGAACATAATTCGTTTTAACACGCGGTTGGAATCGCGGCTTGGTCAAGGTGAACGATTACCAGCGAGTCACCGCTACTCGGACACGGCTATCGATAGCTCGACACGCCTGGCGAGCCGCTGACTAAAAAGCGAACAGATTGCGGATTAAACCGCGCTGAAAAAAACAATCATCCACGACCTGAATACATTATTCACTCTCTTTCTATATCTTTACCTTTCAGTTTAACTTGATTTTGCTCTCAAAATCTTTACTCCTTTGCAATTCAACAGCACCATTTTTGATCCACAGACGCAATCTCCAACCCCTACAATTCGCATATTAACGATGTCAAATAAAAAGACAAGTAAAAATGTAAAAAAATGTTTAGGACAAGTAAGATATTCATAAAACGTTCCTACAAGTGTTCTAAATACTTTCGTGAGCGGCTGCAGTTTAAACAGGCCTCGTAGATAAGTTTCTAATTGTCAGAACGAAAAGATCGAGCGGTCGGAATAGCCAGATCAGTCTGGATCGCGGCCACAGCAGCGATCGGTCGGTCGGTGCACGACCAGCTCCGACTTAGGCGTGGTTCTTGCGTAATGCAAAAGCGAACGAGTTGCTGACTCGTTTAATACACGTATGCATTCTACGTGTACCGCCGCGCGACCTATGCGCTGTCCCGCGGTTCTCGTAACACAAGCGATAAGCGCAGAAATTCATATTCGCACGCGAGATCTCGATCCTCGAGGATCGTTACCGGCCGATAGAAAGTAGAAAGCATCTGCGCGATGGAAAATCAAGAGCGTTACCGGTTTACATACTTAAAGAGACAACAGGTAAGCCTTGTTTAATCTGAAAAAGATCTTTTAGACTCGTTTGGTAACGAGAAGAAAGTACCTCGTTATATTTGTTTTCGATTGTGCTCGTTAATTGAGATTCCGAGGAGTGGTTTGGTTAAACGCCGCGTATGTATCGACCATGCATTACTAAGGCTGACCTTCAAGGCAATAGGGGCTTAGAAATAACGTAGCTGGATTCTCACGCGCTTAGTTTCACCAGCGCGCAATAAAATTCGATCTTCGAGGCTGCTAATTGTTCCTGGAGAGCCTGAGGGAAGTAGAAAGTAATCGCCGTAATTGAGTGTTGGAAGAAAAAGTTCAAGGGAGAAATATGGGCCATTCGTATTGCCGCGAATCCGAAGCACACCCATAAGACCTGCACTTGGTGCAACCAGATGAAATGGAGCGTGCAACGTAGGGGCGTTTCTTAATTTTCCATTACGTGAACGGATGAAACGAAATTCCTAGAAAAGTTGTGGAATTAACGAGCAAAAAGATAAATACAATCGCGAAGCATTTTCTTGACATGGTTCGCGCCATCGCAATATACAGATATTAATCTTACATCAGCAGAGTATGACAGTAATATGAGAAAATACCTTTCCCGCCGATATAAAAGAACAGTCTCCTAGCTTTGGTTCGTCCAAGTTACTCAAACTCCAGTGAAAGGTGAGTTTTTCATCTTGACACCCTTCGTCGCTACTCATCGTCGGCCTTCTTCAATTTTAGTTGATTACTCGGACAATATACAGCCAACAAGAAAATGGTTCTCTTTGACTTCGTTTATTACATCGTTCTGACAGCGCCAGATCGCATCAGCTACCCTTGGTTTGTCGATATAACCTTAAAGCATCGAGCTGCGCTTGGTGAACTTTATGCGTCCACGTAAAGCTGCCAATGCAACGCAACGGACACAACGTCGACGGACGTAAATTCTTTGCAACACCGGTGATACGATGTCGTGCTGGTTTTACAGGGGGCTGGATGCGTAAACTGTGAGCGACGTCGCTTCACGCTCCACGAAGGCAGTCATCTGGGCGTGTGGAAACATTGTTGAGAAACTTAGTAGACCCGTTTTTGCTTGTTGCACCCGTTACAAATTCCACGAGCGAAACAAAGTTTCTAGGATTGAATACTATTGTCCCGCTTGTAAATGGTAAACTTTTACGTCGACTCGTTGTCAGATAAAGTTTCTTGCCAGTCAGAAATCAACGGGCATACACAGTGTAAATAACTGATTCCAAGGTTTATGTTCCTACTACTGTTACTTGCCATAATTAATTAGCCGGAAGAGCGCAATAAGCGCAACTGACAATTGCAGCATCTCGCAAGAGAACGCGTTCCGTTACACAATGTACCATAACGATGCGTTGTATGTACGCAAGGTGTTTTGACAAAGTTGACGTGAAAATAGCGTATTCTGGAAGTCAAAGGTAAGGAAGATAAATAAGAAATGTTCGTAACAAGCGATATTGAAAACGAGTGGAACCCAATTTGAGATTCGTTTCTCTTAATAAATATGACGTGGAATATTTGAAACATTTCATATATTGTTATATTTTTCACTGACATTTAAAGATTTCAATAGTTGTCTGCTAATAAACGAACGATCATCTCGAATCATTATTAATTATTATTACTATAGAAAAGTATAAAGCTAAAAATCACCGTACAACTTCACTCAATCGATAACAAGTCTTCTATTTCTTATAACTCGGTAATAAATCATTTTCCAATACGCCTTCGCACGAAGTTTTTTCAATATCCTGACCTCCGCAATCGCTGCTTTGTATCAATTTTATACGAAGCTACTGAGATACCCCGTGGATAGATGAATTTATCAATAGATTGAGGAAAGATGAAACGACAACGATCGGGGGCATAACGCGCAATTTTACTCGACGATTTTACGCGACGATTTTACGCGATCATCTACGCTCCCCCGTTTTATGAGCTTTTATATAATGCTACTGTAATAACGTTCTTCTGGAATTCATTCGACGTTCTATCACTCCGCAACCAGTATTATTATATTATTATTACGTGAATCGAGGGGAGTTGCGGCTGAATGGAAAACTCGTTGCCGCAGGATTGGACGAAACAGATCGAAGGTTGCCTGCGTGTACTCGGCTTGCTAATTATGTCGAGAAAACGTGCAGAACCTGTTAATTAAACGCGCTGTCGCTTTGATCTTATTCTGACCAAATTTACATACGGCGGTCAGCGAGCAACGTAAAAGGATAGGTGGGTCGGATGTCTTCCTTATGTCAAGGAAAAAATCTCAATTGGCAATGACTAAATTAACTAGTCTTTTCCATCATTTAGAGTGGTTTCTTCGGATTGCACCTTGAGGCGTTTATTGCCCATCATTCTCTCCATTACCACGATCTACTGTAATCCCGTTGAAGAGCTGTGGATGTATATCTTCATCGTTCATGCAGATTGACATTTATAGAATTGTATTAAAATTCCATATAAAATTGCATATGAGATAAAATGTTTATTTGTACGAAATTTTTTCAAGATATTATAGAATTTAACGAAATAATTCAATGCATCTTTTGCAACGGCTCTCAGAATGGAGTTCTCAGAATGGAGTTTTTACACGGATTTTTCACGTATTGTTAACATTTTGTTAGGTAATATAAATTATTCTAAATCTCCTTAACGTTAAATACACGTATATTATAGTAGAATCCCTTTCCTTTAATGTAATTGATAAACTGTAACAAGTAGTATCGGTCTTTGCGCGTCAAACGCATCAACGTCATAAAAATAGCAGCCCCTCTTCAAGAGAAAAATCCATATATTTTCTACTTCGAAACTTTGCGATGTCTCACCCTCCGTTGTACAAAGCATCTAAAGAATGAACAGTCTTCGACATTCTTTGTAAAAGAATCCTTTTAGACTTACGTACAACGAACACAAAATCCAACTTGTAATTTTCTAACGAACGCAGCCCAGGACGTAATTAGAGCGTTCGGGACAATTTCGTTCTTGTCTCGAACGATGGAAGCGTCGCGTCGTGTCTATTAACTGACAGTCGCACGGTTTGCGCAATATAAACGCGAGCAAGCCACCGAGCTTGTTACACACGTCGCGGTCTCGTTTTATAACGAGACGAGGCTAGCTCCGCGGACCGGTTGCTCAGCCGCGATTCACCATTCACGCTGATTGGACGGTCGCTAATACTTGTCGAGGTTTTGGTCACAGACCGAACCGATCGAACCGACGACGTTTCCTTCTTCTCAAATTCTAGGCTCGCGGTTCACCCAGCCGTTTATGTAACGTGGCGCGCGTGGCGTGGATTCTAAACCGCAGGCGGTAAAGATCGAATAATACCGTTTGTGGGCTATCGATTAGCGGCTACGATTATCACGTTCGCTACAACGATGCGTCCATGGAAGATTAAACAGTTGCGAGATTAGTTTTTTGGTGAATATACTGTGCGCGTTTTTTTAAGTAGAATGATTACATTTGAATCAGACGACGAACTGAGCAACTTTATTAGACGAATGATGCATATGGATATAATTTAATTGTTGAAAAAGTGAAACATAATCGTGTAAAATATTGTGAAAAACTGATATACAGGATAATGGGATTGGTAGAATTATGTATAATAGAAAGAAGTGTGTCAAAAAATTATTGAGAAACCTTTAGAAGGTAGACTTGATGAATCTGACTTTTAAGTGGCTCAATTACGAGGGATGTATTATGTCGAATTAATCATCAATTTTTATTAATTACCGCATTATTTAAAATGTATAAAATAAAATGTTATTTTTTATCATTTCTAACATAAACTAGTTGATTTAGAAAGCTTTTAATTTAACAACCTTTTGGGAGGTAAAAGGGTTTACTTGAAATCCTTTGAACATATTGAGAGTAACGAGTGTCATCCTCAGAGAGAACGATTGCGAGTCTCGTTCAAAGTTAACAAACGTCCTCGTACGCGTGAACGATGCGTTTAATTATCATCAGCAAGCAACAGAACGGGGTACGAGAGAGTGGAAGTGGTCACGGGAGACCAACGGTAGACAGATCCACGGAGTCTCGGTGCAATCCCGTAGAAACCGGGCGACGTTAATTTCCAGGATCGTAACAGATACATGTTATACCTTGCACGCAACCACTCCACTCGTAATTCACTGATTTCACCGGATTTACGACTGCAATTCCCGACGAGTCCCGCGACTGCTCGCGTTTCCGCTTCAACAGGATTGACAACGAATCTACATAAAACTCGTGAATTGTATGCGACTGAAATGAAATATTTTATTATTAAATCGTATTATTTCTCTGGCAGATACGCAGGACGTTCTATTTATTCAGAATTTTATTTTTACAACATTCGAATTTAATAAACGGTGGTATCTCTAAAAAAAATTACATATTCATAGAAAGTATTGAAAAGTTGAAATTTAATCAGAGTGTACAAATTTATATTTTTGTGAAAGTTAAGTACGACAGGACTCTATTTATTCGAGCTTCGTTTATTGACAAGGAATTTCATTAATGACCAATCAACTGAACTTTCGCTGATCGAATTCACATATTTTAACGTGAATTAATATTGCGCCAGTGGACAATTATAGGTTGCGGAGAAAGTTGAAGTAAATGCATTCATAAATGCACAATTCGTGTTGTTGTTGGAATTTTTTGATAAATCCATGCAATTGCAAAACTCACTGAATATCTGTACCATAATGACAACGAAGTGTGGAGTATATTTCTTGTAAGAGACAATCCGGCACTTACGCTAACCCTTGCTCCTAGGCAAACAAGAGTCGTATCCCAAAGGTAGGATCACACGCATTCCAGCGTCAGAACTGAGTTAACGTGGCCTTTTGACTTTGACGAGAGGAATGTCACTTACGAAGGAGGGTTTTATTAACATTCATGGGGAAAGTCGATCGCTGTCCATTAATTA
Source organism: Bombus vosnesenskii (assembly GCF_011952255.1). Taxonomy (NCBI): domain Eukaryota; kingdom Metazoa; phylum Arthropoda; class Insecta; order Hymenoptera; family Apidae; genus Bombus; species Bombus vosnesenskii. The sequence continues at coordinate 4,980,950 of NW_022882923.1, forward strand.
ATGCAACTCGATCGGCAATCGAACATCGCGACGAAGTTGGCGGGGTCCTTTGAGATCGAAATTGACTGAAACTCATCGACACGGCCTGTGCCCCTGAGTTCGTTGTCCAGATAGATTAGTTTTCAGAAAATTCCGAATACAAACATGGAAGTGAATAAACATCGAATGTTGTCGACAACATTGGTATCCGTGAAGAAACAGTTCATAAAAACTGTGCCTGATTTTGCAATTGTAATCCATTTTAATTTAAACAAAAAGAAACTTTTACAAAATTTATTTATTTCTACAAAAATTGAGTTAAAATATGCAACATATATATCAGAAGAATATATATATGTTGAATTTTCTCTATGAATATGCATGACTGTACGGTTGAATTTATTAAACGTATACGTCCATTGTTATTCAGTAAATAATCTCTATTCGATGATCGAAAATCTTACTTTCTTACGTTTATTAAAATAAAAACATATATTATATCAATATCGTTATATGTAGATACCAATAAATGAACGTCTGAATAGCTATCCTTTCGTTGTTCTTCGATTAACATCGACTAATCTGAGTGTCTAATACAATCAAAAGTCCATATCTCTTCTTCAACTCGCCAAACCAAATAAAATCCACATCCATTCCTGACAATACCATCTCAGCTACAATCTTACGGCAACTATGGTCTCCGTTCATCGGTCATCACAATCGATCATCCCCGACAGATCCATCCGCCGTGTGTTCTATTTCTATTCGAGCGAATCTTCCGGGCATCAGGGGAATAAGTGGAGTCTCAATGACTTCTGGAGACACAGCAGCTGGCTATAAGCGCGGTAACGCCTTCGGCCTGGATTCTAGAGCATGAACTTATCGGGAGCGAGCTGGCTAGCTCTATCATTGCGTAAGCCACGACTCACAATGCTTTCGGTCCGGGGCAAAAAGTGCCCGGCGAGCAAACTGGCTGCTGCTCGACCGATCGAACTATCAAGGGGATTGGTCGATCGGCCTAGTCGAGCTACGTGCACGGTAACTGCGCAGCATACTGCACCGGCACCGTTCGAAAGGGAAATCGGTTTCTTCGTCACGGGCGAAAATCGTACTCGAGGTCGATTCTGACTCGCTGGTGTCGGTTTTAAATTTGCCACGAAGGGTTGTAGAGGGAAATTAAAAATACTAAATAAATAGATAATGAAAAGTACTAAACAAATAAATAATTAAAAGTACTAAATAAATAAATAATTAAAAATACTAAATAAATAAATAATTAAAAATACTTGCACGCAATCCCGTATCATCGTACCTACGAAGATATTATTATTATGTAAAATCGATTATTAAAGGAGTTGCTAATAATATGTGATGTAGCGAATGTCATTAGTTCTTTATGTACTGAATGTATTTTAAAGTACCGTTTCATTAAGATAGAATCTTGATATTAACTATAAGTATTACTTCTGCGGAGATTTATCTGTACATTTATATCCTAATGATTGTAAAAAACACTTAGATATCTATCTTGTAATATCTAGGATAAAGAAAATAAATGAAAATAATGTAATTCAAGATATAAAAAATTGAGCATAAAATTAAGAGAGCAGTTATGTATACGTGCAATAATTGGCAAGGCTTTTAATATTTCTTTTTAATGGCGGTATTGCTTGTTTGCGCGGTTCTTTTAATAACAGCATTCTGCACGCAGAGATCTTTATCCGAGATTTTGCGTTAATTTTAAAATGTAAAATTGCTAGTTTAATATAATTCCATGTTCGTCGGTGCAAACACTTTTTTCATGATGCATTGTGAATATTTCATCACGCATCGCGTGTTTCGTATTTCGAAAAAAAGTCTCGAATGCGGGGTAACTCGATCGATTGAATCAGAGCGAGATGGCGGGGCGTTATAACACAAATATCGTTTACAACGAACGTCCAACCCTCATCTTCCGTCATCGGCACGGGAAAATCGGCTTCTCGTGTCGACAATTCAAGGGATCCTAGAATTTTCTCGTAGTTAGAATCAATATTGACACGCCAGCTTTGCGAAAATCTCCGGCCGCCTTTTGTCATAAATTTTTTATCCAAACTTCCGTGAGCTTCTGACGTTTTACAATAGTCAATCCCATAAGCGGCAAACAATTTTTGCTAAAATCAACATCATTTAAACCTTCTATAAACAGAATACATAAAAAAAAAATATTAAATTTTTATTTTCGAGCGAAAAAAGGATTTTAGTATAGGAGCTTTCCATGTGAAAAATTGCTGATCCATTGAAAGTTGTTGGTAAATTTCACGATCGAAAGTAGAAGTAGAGCAAAGGGGCAGGCGAAATACAACGAAGCTCTGAGTGTGTTTTTACTGTGAATTTTATAGCTCGTAATCGCGCGGGCATCAAACCTGTAGTCAGAATAGCTATTATATGACGCGAAGAATTCAGGTTTCGAGTAATTCTGTTTTATGCACCTGTCGATCTTCGTTGTTCGTGTCTTAAAACCTTCTTCCGTTTTCTGTCCAAATAACAAGTTGGTATTATTCCTCTAACTTCACAATTGATTAAGTCTTAACTGTATTAACTGTATTAAATTAAATGATTTACAATTATAAACGTAGAACACTGCTTTACGAGAAATATCAGTAGATTTACACCACTCTAAATCTCAACCCTCCGAATTAGTATATTTATAATGTAAAGTATTAAATGAGGTAAAACTGTAACAAGATTACTGATTTTATGCATTTATGAAAAATTGAGATGTTACATTTAATTAAACAAATAAAATACACGAGGTGTACATAATAACGGAAAATGTATAAGATTTCTAGAGTAAATTTCTCATTATAATATTTAAGAGATAAAACAGTTATTCGTATACTTCTATTCCACGTGTTCAATTGTGTTCGCGAAAATATGAATTTGCATAAAAAATCCGCGTTTTATCGAACTTATGACCGACAGCGTATAGCGTTTTGCATCTACCACTAGCAATCTATACCTTTCGTTCTCTCCAATGTGAAACAACCAGTTCCCTTTATCACCAGCTATTCTGGGCACAGGTGTGTACGAACGAACACTGATTCCACGAATTCACGAACGGGATCGAAGCTGTAAAAGCGCGAGGAATCGCGGTCGTTTCAGCGGAAGGAGAGTGAATCAGTAGAATTGCTGGACAAAGTCGCGTGATGTAACGGTCGTTCGTGTAGTATCCGGTAGCGGATACGCTGGTTGTACCAGAAGAAAATCTCGTCTCTGGAGACGAGTAACAAAAAGCAAACGAATCGGCACAGGTGTAATTTCTTGTTCGTGTAATCGTACAGGTCGTTGTACTTAGAAGAGACAAAAATCGCGAACCGGTGATTTCGTTTGATCGTGTTATTACTCACGAAGAGGGAAGAGCCATTGTTCCGACGATTAACGATCGGCTGGCACGCGTGCCCGAGGCGCGCAAATCTTCTCGTTTCCGTCACCGACGTGTCACTTACAGAAGTAACTTCGTTCCATTACGCGGCTGTTACGTAAAACGCACGTTACATGCCGGGCAAAAGCCTCTTCTGACAATTTAATTGGTTACAACTTCACCGGAAAGTGGTGAATACACCGTGACATCGTGCGGAACATTGAGGCGAGTTGTTAAGGCAGTGTTCGTTTATAAATGTGAATTTTGGCGTAGATTTGAAGAAGAAGAACTATATACCTAGAATGAAAAATTTGACAATACAATGATAAATAGAAATTTCGTACTTTAAAATTTTAATTTTGGAGATTTCAAGGTTTCGATGTAATGGGTATGTGTGCGATTAGCAAAGACTTTGAAAGAACGTAACGCAAATTCAACGTCAGCCTCAGACTCAAATCTAGATCAGAGACGAACCTCCTACAGAATATCCTAAAGATCAAATCTTCAACTTTTTTCCCTTCTTACGTCACACAAAATTTTAGACAATTCCACAACCTGTCCGATATCTCGAACAAAAAGAGGAAGAAATGACATGTGAAAGAAAAAGAAACGAATCGAAAAACTAACCCAATGCAGAATGAAAACTTCTCAAAGGAACTCAGAACAATTCCTTCGAAGGCTTACTATCCTGTCGAGCATCGAATTCAACTCGAATCGATCGATCGCGCGCCGATGCGAATCCGGCGAGCAATAGACACCGGTGTTTCACCGGCAGTTAATATATAGGGCGGCGTGTGTATATCGGTGCAAAAGGAGGCGAATCGTGTTCGTATACATTATACACTATAAACGAGCGGCGTCGGCTCGGACCCGTTCCGAGAGGAATGCAGTTATTATTCAACGTTTGCGCGACACGCTCGCCTGGCCGCGCGCTTAGTCGCCGTACTAACTGGGGCCTACAGCCATTAATATGCGGTTAGGTATGCAAAAGAACTGTGTAGCTACTAGCACAGCCGATCGCTGATCCGGAAAAAAAATACCGATATGGTGAACGGGAGCGCTTACAGTGGCCCGCGTGTCATACTTTTCCGCCTTGCTGTTCCTCGTCCTTGCGTTTTCTACATTTTTCCCTTACTACGCTTTCATACGTTTCTTTTCTCTTCTATCCTTTTTTTATAGTTTAACCTCCTTCAAGTTGATTTAGAATTGGTTCGAGCATAATAAAATGAAAAGAAACGAATTACTGCTTAGACGTATGTCCTGAGACGGTTATTATTTAGTTGAGTTTATTACCGGGTATAAGTCCTTCGGGTATCAGATACATAACGAAAGGGATGAAGTGAAATAAAAGGAAGATATAAAAAGTAAACGCAATATGTGGTTGCTAAAACGTTTCCGCGAATGTTATATTAACTTACAATCAAGTAAATATCATACTGAATTTCTGCAAAATGTTATATAATCGTTGAAAGATATACGGAGGAATATGATTTAACTTGGCATTTTATACGATAAAGAAACTAGTTTACTAAAAGATTGCATCCAGTTTAAAGTTCATAACCTGTATCCAATATATGAAAATTTCACTGAAAATAGGAAGTATCCTATTACAACTTATACAAGCTTACGAATCATGCATATGTATACGTAACGTGGAAAATATCGAGTTCTGGTTTTGAAGCCAAACTTAGGGCACGGTCACTAGATCAGTTTGTACTATACGTCCTGTTTGCCAATCGCTTGAAGTAACGATCGAAGAACAAGTTGATCTCTCAGGTAGCTGATTTCCTCTTCTTCCATCCCGCATTCTTGGAAACACGCTACTTGTACAGGATTAATTATGCATTTAGGTATCGGAGATCTGTCGAGGAGCTGAGCAACTTGACTGGTTGAAGCAAGTCGATACGGTGAACGAACGTGTCAGTACTAGTGAAACACATTGAAATATTTATTGCGATTTAATCCAATTTAGCTATCCTTCTGGCAGTTCGCACAATTCCTCCGAAATGATTTTTGCGATGCAACGAGCGTAACAAATCCTGTGTCTACATGCCGAAGATCGACGAGTCAGGGTCGCGGCGATCGTAGAAATGTTGTGAAACGGTAGCAGGAGATAGGATTCTTGCGTATCTAAATTACATCGATGTCGTTAACGTTCGCGACTAACCGTCCAATGGGTTCCATTTCCATCGTTAAGCACCCTCCTAGTTGGCCACAGGGTTTAAAAGAAAGAAAAAGAGGAAAAAGGGAACAAAGGGTGGTGATGTCGATTTCAACGGTGGAAACAGGGAAGCCAGTGGTCGCTGGTTACAATGAAATTTCATTAAAAGGGCCTTTACACGTCGGTTCGGCTCGCGTTAACAAGAACGAGTGGTTATCCAGTTAAAGGTGTACAGATTCGAAGCGACGCGGCGCGAGAGTAAAACGGAAGAGGTGGACGCGGCATACAAAGAGAGTCGTGTTTAAATTTCACCGTCTGCCGGAAATGCGAGATCTCCGTGTCACAACATTTTAATATCGCCCGTTGTAACCCAACCGATTTCTAAGGACGCCTCTCTTTCTTTCCCAGATCGAGAATCGAGGCTCGTTCGTTGACATGGTTCAATAGTTATCGACGAGCAGAGAGATCGGCGTTCTCCGAATGATACCTTGCCCTTTTTCACAACATTTATGCGTTCGAGCGGAAACCGCGATCCTACGATCAAACAGCTCATCCGGAAACGTAACCTGTGCTTCCAGTCGAAGGGCCGAACGGTGATTGGTTTATATTCGGATCTGCTTAATTCCGTACAAAGTCCTTTTGTTACGAAGGGTAGAATTGGTTCGTGCTACCATTAGATTGCGAGAATTAGGACTCTGTGAATGGACTTCCTAAATTCGAAATAGGCGTTTCTGTTTCTGCAGTGTCTATCGCATCGTAAATTAAAATTCGCAAATTTTCGTTGCTTATTTCGAAGAACATTTGTTTCTTATAAACGATCAAATACATTGCTCGATAATGGTTAGAAATTTTCTACTATAGAATTATTAATCAAACCAATAAGTAGAAAGAAAGTGGTATTGGTAATTATATACGTATGAAATTGCGATAAAAAGTGTCTTTAAAACTTTCATCGAAATTTGCATCGAATATATCACATTGTTTGAATTCGTTTACAAATGGCTATTCGCAATAATGGTTTCTCTTTCACCTTATTATGCAGCGCAAAGTTAGACAGACGAGGCCTCGTAATTTGGCTGCGGTTAATCCGACTCTTGGAGCCTTGGTAATTGAATATAATGTTGGACGCCGCGACTCGACTTTCATTGCCTCGTTGTCCATGTTAATTTGCGTTTATAGCGATCCCCAGTTTACCAGCTTATTCCATCGACTGAAGAGTGCTTAAATCTACTTTACTCCATCTTTCAAGTAATTGTTAATCTCTCTGAAACGTTTGATTCTTAAGTGGAAATTATATTATTTGGCACTTAATACTTAAGAACTCAACTCCTATACACTGTTAGTTGTATTTTTCATCTACAAAAATTTAATCTTTCGCACTGTTAAAGGGAATAAAAATTCGCCCATCACAAACTTAAGTATACCAAAGGATTACAGAGGTACAGGATACAGGAAACACCACGAGGATCCACGATCCTTTCTCAATTTTTAATTCTACACACATCTCGTCTGCTACTCCAATTCCATTCTCCATCTCTCTCAGAAACAGTTCGGAACTGCCATCCGTTATCCGCTTAGCCAGTTCTTTTCTATTCCGTCGAATAGAGAGGGCACGATTCAGAATTCTCGCCGCGGTCCAGCGACCGACCAAATGGTCCGATTAGAATTTTAAATATCCATTGTACATCGAGCCCGGAGTGGATGTCTCCCGGTATCGATTAGCGTGGCCTATTGGAATTTTAGATAGCAGCACGACGAAGATATTCGAGCTCACCGCCTGTAAAATCCATCCTGGTAGCTTGTAACGAGCCTCGCTTGACACCAGAGCAACCGTGAGTATCCAAACGGGTTTCGAAATCGACCAGTTGGAAACCGTGATTTGCATGGTTGTTCGATTGAACGACGACTATCTATCTCATCTTTAGTTTCAATGGATCTCTATTATAAACCGAATAAGAGGATCGACTTCTCCTTCCCACCCCCCACCGTACTCCTTCTCTCTTTCTTTCCGTGTCTTGTATATCTTACGATCTGTTTTTACTATTTTATTATCGTTGTTTTATGGACGTATCGCAACACTTCGTTATTACACCCACAGGGACGGCCCACGATCGTGCGTTCTAGATTTCCTCCGTGACAATTATCGTGCGCCAACTGACACCAATATCGTTGTCTTAATAAGATTAGCTGTGTAAGCTAGTAACAGACTAACTATATAGCTCTGTTACACTTACTTACAGTTTGGAAATAATAAAGTCAAACGAAAAGTAACCAGAGTGCCACGATTGTCCAACGAATATATAAGTATCGTATTTCGACGGAAACAAATCCAAGGAAAGAATATCCGGATAAAGAATAGTCAAATGAAATATAAAATTAAGTATTCCGAAGCGGGTAGCCCACGCTAGGCTATACGAAAGTCGAATTCGTATTGCATCCTAAATTTTCCCTTGAACTCGTTAAACTCTAACAAAGAGTCCCAATGGAGTCGAAAGTTCTTAATGACCATAATGTCTTCATAAATATCGGGGCACATTGGATTTCTTCGAAACAAAAAGTCGAAGTTGGCCAGCCATAAAACTGGCGAGCGTAAAGCTGGAGAAACAGATCATCGAGCCTGTGAGATCCTGCGTTACTTCACTCGGTCGATCTCCGATCAGCGTGTCAGCGTGTACGCCATGCGAAAAATCATGTTTAACGAGCTCACGCTGGAAACTCGTTAACTTTCGTACATCGAGACTGGATTAGGGCAACCTGCATTTATTTCCAAAGCACGGATTGGGCCATTTTCTACGCGGTCGGTTCTATTACCGATCGCCACATATAAAGCATGCACTAGGCGTGTCTTGCTCCTCCCGAAGAAACGACAGAAACACGGAGAAAGGAGAAAAGATGAGGGAAACTAAGAAGAGTGTAACCACGTTCTACATGCCACGTGTCTATATGTGTAAGCGGTTGGTTGTTACCAACCCTCCAACGCGTAGTTCGGATACCGGAAGACGGTTGCACAATCAATTAGCATACGTATACCGTATCGACTGGTGCAATCCTAACTACAATTCCAATCTCAGGGAAACCGAACTGTTCATTCGAAACGGTGCATTTTTTTTCATGCTAGACGATTCACGTCGATCGATTCCATATTCGTAAAGTGGAAATATGGTTGGTGATTTTTTTCTTTTTAGAAGATTATATCGGAGTTCCGCTTCCTTTGACGTTACCTTGGGTAAAACGTTATTACTTCATGCGTGTACAGGTAGATTGTGTAATTGGTTTCCTACATCGAGGTGTAGTTAAGAAAACTGTTTTATTATTAGTGCATGGAATTAGGTTTTATAGTCATACTTGTGGTACCAGCCTAGCGACAATATTCCAAGCGACTAAAATATTCTATTAAAACAACCCTCACAGAGTTTCTTGAAAAATTGCAGGGCAGTAAAAAGTCCAAGAAGTTCAAAAGACATAAAGAGAAAAGAATTTGATAGAGTATGAAACTTAACGCTGCTACATCTTAAACATCGGAAGGTGGGTGGCAAGTAGTCTTTCACGTGTGACAGGTCCGCAGCGCCGGTGAACGTAGTCATAGTTGCTTTAACAATCAGAAACGGACCGATCCTTATCGTCGTTATCGGTGTGTTAATTATTGTGCGGCTTGGCTCGTTCTTACACAAGCAATTCTAGTTCACTGACACCAGTGTACACGATCGTGTCACGAGGAGAAAAGGTACGTACGGTCGAGCTCGAAAGGCTCGTTCGCATAAGCGACCGCCGATATTGCAGCAGAAAAGACGAAAGGGAAAAATGGTGCGCCGCAGAAAATTGCACGGCCGGCCAGCAACCACGGTTTTCCTTTTCCCTCTCCCGAGAGAGTTCCACCGTGTAATCGGCTGGTCGGCTGGAACAATGCGCCTCTGTCCTCGTTTTATTTAATTAAAAAGTTGATCCTGATTGGAAACGTTTTTTTCGAATAAGTTTGATTTAATTAAAGGATTCTCTGCCGTTCAATTAACATCCGATCGGGCATGTCCGACAACGGTGAGAACTGATACATCGCGAACCAGTAATCACGATGGAATTGTTTATTGTTTAGTTATTTTTTCCGCAGCAAAAAGTAATGCAACGCGGACGCTGCTAAAAAGCTATAATTGCAAAAAATGAGACCGTACACAAACTGTATATAAAGACACAAACGAGGAAAACTTTCCCGTCTGTTGTTCGCAACGTCCCACATTTTCCAAATAATTTTTCTCGCTCCAGTGATATTTCAAAAGCAGAGATATTTCACTGGTGTCTAGAAACCATCAAAATTATGACACAGTACTATTCACACCTTGTAACTTTAATATCATAGTCAATGGTTAACGTGCGTACAACCCGATTCATAAATATTAGGATAGTTGCTGTTTTCACACTGAAAAGTGTAATACATAAAAATTACCAAAGGAACGATTAATCGATCAATGTTAGTCATACAAGATAACCAGAAAACAGACTTGTATTATTCTCGTATGATCTTTGCTTATGAACAGACGTGTATGCCATTCGAAAACAAATAAGCTATCAAATCCACTATCCATGTCTTCCAATTTTCCCAAAATACCAACAGCATGGAGATAGTGCTTGAGAAGAATATCATGGCACAGGAGCATGGGAGCACAGGTTAACGCGATTATGCTGGAATATGCGTAACGGCGCAGCCACGACGAAACTCGGAAACTCTATTTCACCGTGCATCGTTGCGCGGTACGTTACGTCGGCGAAACGAAACTATCGTCCCGTCGTCGATAGCTTGGTGGATGTCAATGGATCGTACCGAGAGCTGGTAGCATCACGCGACCTGCATTAAATACGGAATTAACATAGCAAAGTAATTATTATATAAAATGCCATCGACCGTCAGCGAAATGGAGCTCGATGGGACGACTAAGGAATTTCCTTGCAACGCTAACGACGTTTTCACATCCTCCTTTGCGGCAATTATCCCTCCTGCACCAGTAATAAATTGCGTCAATGGAAGATGAGAAAAGCTGGTCACCATCGTGGAGGATGATCCAGAAATTATGTTATTACAGTAAAAAAAAAAAAAAAGAAAAGATATTCTAAACGAGCATGGTGAAATTTTCCTACTAAAATTGCTTTGATTTGTACATTAAAAATATCCTCAGTTATCCTATGATATCATAACGAAAGAATCAATGAAATTTTGCATTCCAATCATTTTTCAAATACAACCAGAATTCCTCGGGTATTCGCAGAACTTCGAAACCATTAGCAAATTTTCCAAGAATTTCGTTCGGCGATCGATTCGTACGTTGGTTCGCGATCTTTTACACCCGAGTGGAAAACTCTTCCCGAGAGTGGACGCAAGAATGCAAAAGTCGAAAATTCAATCGCAAGGCGGCACCGAGAGAAGCAACGGCGCGGACAATGCAGTCGATTGTCGTAGTGCACGCAGACAGAGAGGCGAGTACGCGTTTGCGACCGAGCAGTCAGCAGAACACGGAAATGATGGGCAACTCCGCGCTGGACGGCGGTAGCCCACACTATCTCGCTTCGCCTATTGCGTAAGATACTTTCGAGTCTAGTTGCCGAAGCGAGTTGTGGCACGCCGCGAACGGAGGCGCGGGACTATTCGTCCTTTGTGCTCGATTTTCCTTCCTTCCATAACATCGTCCATCAAGTCGACCCTTATCGACCATGGTCTCACAGTTTACCTTGCTGCAACTTTTGAACTAATCAAAAACTGTCATAACACTTAATAATACAATCGACGCTTGTATCGTTTATTTCTAAAGTCAACTTCATATCGTGTAGAATTTTGTTACGAATCCTCGTCCTTTTTTTATCCGTATTCTTATTTTTGATTTCCATTAATTTTCATTTCTATTAATAATGAACAGGTGTGGCGATACTTTTGAGCGATCCTGTACATTCACGTTCTAGATAGATACCCAAGAAAACTATTTCGAAAGGAGAAACATGTGATTTTGCATGGTGGAAGGATGAACGCATAGTTGCAGGCCAAGTGCATGCTATCGAGTTTCTTCTTTTTACCAACGGGGAAAGTGCACGCGCGAGCCGTGAGCGAGAATGTTACACGATTTTCAATGATAAAACGATAGAAAGCGACCTGGCGCTTGCGTAATGACAATTATGCACTTTTGACGATTCTCGTAGCCGATGGTCAATGCAATTCCATTTTGCCCTGCTATCTATTCGCGAATAATTCGTTCACGCTACAATGGCCAGCCAACCACCCTATTAACTGCGTTTCGAATTTGCTAATGAAAATTTCTCACTAATTTGCGGCGAATAAAGCTACATATATGTATACATAATTACGGAATCGCAGCGCGATTTCCAGTTTACGCACCGTCTTCGATCGATTCGAAGCTCAAATCGCAGTTGACTATTCCTATGCCAATCCATCCAAGCTAGCACACGAATTACATAAAAGGGTGAAACTTGTTGCTAATAAATCTATCCGTCGTGCTCGATGCGTGTTGGTATAAACGAGCGCACCGTTGCATTTACATTACCGAAATGCCATTATCGCCCATTTAATAGCGTTTCCTCATTGATGGAATAATTTTCATGTCGTGATAGATTGTCAAATGTTACAACGGTTATTCATAATGGACCAATTTCGTTATATAATTTTGTACAAAATTCACTCGCCCATGAATGAATTAAAATTCTGTACAGTTATTGTAGAAATGTTATGTGCAAACGTTTAGTAACTGTACCTGTATATAAATAGATAAGTAGGTAGTACCTAGCAAAAAGGATAAAAAATAAGAAGGCGTTAGGCAATCAAGAACACTCGTGAATGTTATATTCCGCACCTTAACCTTTAATGGTCGAGATAAGCGTCGGATTTCAGACTACGTCAAACTTTCCTGCTCTCGCTTTGTGAATGGAGGTAGCGTATCGAACACTGTTATCAACCTTCCACTTACAAACACACCTTCAATTTCCTCACTAATGTCTTTTACCCTCTAATCTACTTTGTGAAATTCCATCAGAGGTCACATTGTAAAGCACAATGAAATTACAAAAATGTATTTCTCAGACTATTAATGACGAAGCTTTCCCTATTTCTAGATAACATAAATAATGTTAATCGCATTAATTCCTCGAAATCAATTTTACGAGGTGCATACAAATCTTCTTTATCCTTTGCTCTTGAAATTTCATCGGGAGAATCCTATAAGAAAGTAACACTAATCCTATTAAAAACATATACGTCTATACCTTTGATTATGAAGTTTTTCATGCTGTTAGACAGATTTAATGACGTTAATAAAATTAATTCCTTGAAATCGATCGCGCAAGTGCAATGTGACGTTGGTACGACTTGAACTCGGATGAAACAGGCAAGTGGGACGAAGTAGAATGGGAAGCACGCGACGACACGTGCGTCCAGACGTGGCCGCGACGCATCAACCGCGTCAGGCTACAAGCATCCGTACACGTAGACTTCCATCCGTTGTCGTCGCGGCTCGTGCGGAACGAGCTCGCTTTTCCCACGGATACACCGCTTCGCCGTGAAAATTTCTCCGGTTTCACATCCTCGTGTTACATAAAAATCCGAGCAGACGCGAGCGCATCACAGCTAGCAGTGCGCGTCATTGTCCGGGTGTCGCATCGTCGCATCTTATTATCGGAGTGGAGTCTCTTCCGATGAAGATCTCCGTGGAAGAACGCCGCCAAAGAACAGGGCTTGTTTTTGCGCTCTTTGTGATATACAGAGTGATACGAAAATAACGTAAACTTAAGCTTTATATATATAGACTCGGAAATGGAATTAGTCAAAAATACAGTAGAACTTGATTTATCCAAATACCATTTGCTGCAAATAATATTGTAATTAATAAAATATGTAAGAAAATTCTATAACGAATGGTTATAACGATGGTTGGAGACAAATGTTTGCGTTACTTTCGTGTCACTCGGCACAGAATCGAGAATATAATGAACTCTGGACAGTCGTAAAAATCGATCCACTATTACAAAGCTTCGACGCGATGTTTTGTTTAGAGATTATAGACAGGTAGGATCTCAACCTTGTCGCCAAGGTCGCAACGTCCCAACTATTCTAAGCGCCCCGTTCGGTGTTGGAAATTTCGACATAAGGGTGCACTATACCGTGGGTCGTGTTAAGGTCCGCAGGCGGCGTAGAGAAAGGGACACGCTCCGATTGGTACGGACCAATGTACGAGTATGGCGGTGGCAATGGTGTAGTTCGTATTCGCGACTGCACCTCGATACCAAAGTTCACCAGAGACGGGATCAGCCTCGACAAAAGGAGCTCCAACTACAAGTGTATATTCTACATTTAGAAACGCTACGGTTTTTCCCTCGAATTCACTCGTCACCGTTCCGTACACGTTGGATTTCACAACGAAGCACCCACAGCCGAACGAAATTTAATTGCATCGCATGAGGTAATACAATGCATCGCACGAAAGTCGATTTTTACGTGGAAACTCGCGAATGAAGAGGAAATAGCAGCCGTATTAATGGAATCGACTGGAATCTGGTCGTTATTAGTTACACGAGCGCGCTCGCACACGGTAACGACACCTGAGAAAAGGAACATTGCCGTTCTATGGATATAAATGTCCAATAGATTGGATATTTGTCCTCGTTCGAGAGGCGAACAGCGACAGGATAGTGTGCCTTGCTAAAGGAACGCGTAGTTTAGTTTCGATTCGATTCACGGGCTTCGAGAAAGTGGCTTTATCAGAGGAACGTAGGCGCGCGATCTGGTGTGTTCAGGCAATCGATCGTCGATCGATCCTAGGCAAATGGATATCGATTCGACGAAAAACGCCGGATAAATTCCGAAACGAGGTCAGAAACTACGTGTCTTTCTCTTGATCGTGATGGAACGTAAAGGTTCCAATAAACGCACAATTAATAGACTGCGAACGTTATTACTCAACCGTAACACCGTGAACGAAAGAAAAACGAACGATTGCACAATAGTGCACCGTTCGTTAAATAATTTAACCGATCGCGCGATTTTCTGTCCACCTGACTTTCTTCCTTTATCCTTCGGCTATATACTACGCTATTTTTCGCAATTGCATAACTCTCGATGACGTTTAGAGCACGATCGGAACACGATTTATATCTACAGGATGATCGGAACAGGTCTGCAAAGATCTATCGATCGACAAATGAACCGATCGACTGTTAAAAGAGGAAATAATGGCAGACACGCCTGTCTAATTAACTTAGTGGCAGGGCAATCGATCAGGCTACCGTTTCGAGGGTGGTCAAGAAAGAGCTGACAGCCAGCAGCCGTATCGCTTTTATATATTCGAAACCGGTCAGGGCTGACGAGAAAAGATACGGCGGTACGGGCCACTTTCGCGGTAGACCGGCAGATTTTTCGCGGACGCCAAATAATATAATAGCTTTCACTTCGCGCGAGCCGGGAAACTAGCCGGCCGTAATACGTACGGCCGAGGAATCATTCCGAAACCAGGCTTTAATTAGATTTCATTTAATTAGCCTCGCGTCCTAACCTTCCTCAACGGCGAGATTAAGTCATCCTGTGTTCGCCATTTTCCCAGGATCGTCCCTCGCTTCCCTTTTTCATTTTCATTTTCTTCTCTCCTCTCGTCTGTTTTACCCATTTTCCTACACAAATATGTTTATTTTTCCTTTTATCTTAATCCAATTCCTCCGTTAACATTGAATCGCGATGAGAGGGCGTAATAGCATACGACCCAAGGAAAGTTGCTTATCGAACCACCGTTCCATTGTGATGGCGTTTCATCAACAATGGCAGAGACATGCGATTTTTCTTTGGTAAACAGCGGTGGGATTGCTGATCAACGGTTGCACAATTATGTAGATCGGGCTCGCGAGAAGACCGGCATAATGTTATCTTTGTAAATATATCGCCGGGAACTTCCAGATAGAAGCCAGACGAAGAGAAGTCTTCTCTTTGTTCGGTAACACTGAACATGGGATCGATGCCACCGGATGATCCAGACGAGCGTCGCAGAATTACGTCGTTAAAATTGCATAAAAACTGTACAGGCCGACAATGGGCCACTTTTACGAGCTGAATTTCACCCTATAATTAAACGAATGCCGATATTGCTCGTTTTAACGGCTGGCTTAACGGTTTTCTACTATTATTCGTTAATATTGAAAAATAAAGGTAAAAACAATCATTCCATAAATATTGGAACATATCTAATATCGAATTCTTTCGGTCGGGAATTCGGTGGACGGAAAGCCAAATAAGTAAATGTATAGATTTGCGCGATGCAAGTGCAACGAACTCGAAATATTCGTTCTAACGAACACATACGAGATAAGGTATTTAACGCTAACGAAAAGCTTAAATTGTCGTGGTTAAATTCGCTCGCGAAGTTCGTTTAAAACGGGTCATTGGCGTAATTCAAAATCGCCGAGCATAATGGAAGGCAACCCTCACGGGCTCGATCTTATTTCCAGATTCTCGCATTATGCACCGTGGCAGCTGGAATTAGTAGGTTGAGGTAATAAGTAACAAGCGACGGCGGCGCACGACGGCAGGCAATCTATTTAGAAAAGAATCCAGGTTTCTTAAGGCCATTCAACGGCCCATAATTCCAACTCTTTAAAGCGTTTCACGTTTGCCACTAACGTGAAACTCCTTTTCGATGCGAGCGAGGCTCCTCGTCTTCGCGTAACGAGCGGGTCATAATCTCGAGTCGACGCGTCACCATTCTTAGATCCGCTATTCTCCACCTTCTCGCCTTTCTTTCTGATTTTCTGCCCTTTCTTATCTTTTCCATTTGCAAAAACGATGAAACTCCTCCCGTTTAATAGCCACTCGTGCTGCAAGACAATTATCGGATGCCATCCTCGCGCTTGCTGGATGATCACGTTCGCGAATTTCAATTTGAGACGATCTTCGCGCAGCAATATCGCGCTTTTACTCTGAACGAGAGATCGTGAGAAATTGCATGCGTTTCAGGGCTAAATCCGTGCTCGCTTTTGCAATCGAAACTTCCTGCGACTATGTTAACGGAATGTCTGCTCGCTTTCCAGAGCACGTAGCCAGCCCATGCTTTTTAGTATCCCTGTGTTGTCATTATAACGTTCAAACTGCGCTGTAAAAGATGGATGCTTATGCTGTAATGTAGAGAACAGCTGATCGATCTGACTTTCCTCAACGACAAATACACATCATACTACTTTCCAATTGCGTCATGCGAAACTTTCTTGTCAAATTTACTGCTCTCAAATAGCCCATGCAAGTAATCTTCCATGAGCGAAAATAATTCCAATCTTTACCACGAAAGGATCAAAGCATACGTATGTATCTAACAGAATGATAAAATGTATCGATTAAATTGATATCAATATATCCACGAAACAAGCAGCGCAAATGAGAAAAATGATCTTGCATAGACCTTCTATCAGGACTTTCTTGCACTATGCAATTAATATTATTAGTCGAATTAATTGGTCATAAGTTATCAAATATCCAGTAAAAGTTCGATGACAAAATAATCCAAGCTATCGATCTTACGAAATTTTACAAATTAGAAATCGCGCAATATACAAAATAGTGCAATGCACAATATGTCACCTGCCGATTCATTAATATTATTAGTAAATTATTACGAACAGAGCCCAGCTGTTAATCTGCCGAAAGGGTCATCATTGTTAGGGCATTATTGCCAATGGATCATCCCTATTGCACCTGTGCCTTGTATATGACCGGAAAGAAGCGAACAATTGCACCGAACGATCTCGTCGCATAAGTCAGCGTTGAGCTGTTTCGTTAGCGCGATCTGTGATATACGTCGTGCACCACGCCTGGACACGAGAGAGTTAGATATCGTAGGTGACCAGGTAACCCGGGTGGTGCCTGGTGTTGCACTTGGTGTGGCCTGGCGTGTGGATGCCGAGTGTGTAGGCCAAGATGGTGGGGCGGGTGGAGTAGGAGGCTGCTCTCTCGGCCGTTAGACATGGACGAAGCCCGTGGAATACCCGCAAACAACCTACAACGTGCAACCTCTGTATCGGCGAGGTGGCAAGGGGGAACCCCCTGCCTGTCCCTAAACCAGCTGGTGGGACTACCTTCGGTCTATGCTGGCCGCTGGTACGACGTGGATTATAGTTTTTCTGGGGGGAGGGTGGTGGAGCGCCTTGCTTTCGAAAGGATGGTGATTGTGGAGCGTAGCCAGAGTAGAGTTAGGCGTATATAAGGCCCGCCGGCCCGGCCCAAGTCAGTCATTCACCGGACTACTAGCCCACCATACACACACCAAACATGAAGGCCTTTGTGAGTATCCACCACAGGGTTGGTGATTTTCGTGGGGTGTTCGATCGATTATCCGAGTATCGGGTTCGAGTTCTTCGATCGAGTTGTTCGCGATTCTCTTCGATATAATATTTCGGATCGTGTTCTCGGTCTACTCGCACCTTCCTTCGAGTTAATCAGCGAATTTTCTATACAACTCGCGGTTTTGAATTCGATCCATCTAGTGTTTGTACGTAAAGTAGCTGTTTAACGAGATATTTCCAATTCACAAGATTTCGAAGTCTTCATCTAAATTTTCCTTTTGCTTCATTTTCTCGAATCGATTCGCTAGAATAAACCGCTTGGGACTCACGAGCACGCTCTCGAGCACTGCTCTTTACCCGAGACATTATTCGTGACATCGGTGACAGCGGTATAGAGTCAACGATAAATCGCTTTAATTGGAACCTTTCATCCGTAAGCCAGTCGAAATCCGTGGAAAGTCGAAGTTCGAAAGCTCCTCGCTTGCAGTCAGACTTCGTGGCACCAAACTGTCGACGTTCAATGTCACGGTTCGAACGGTCTCGTCCTGCTTGCTCCGTGGTACCAGAGTACACGAATCGACTTTGTCCTTCTTACGCGCTCCATTCATGCGGCAAGAAGTCTCGTTGTACGGTACACTGACCGTGGAACCGGTTGTAATAGTATCATCGTCATTCAGCGAGCAACCGAACCCGCGACCGGTTTTATTCTCGGTGCATCTTCATTCACGAATACCGTTCGTCATCGTTCTCTCGGCTCGCCGAATTCCTTCTCGGTTTGCCTACTTTATCCATCGTTCGATTTTTAACCTGAAAGCGAATCCAAATTAGCTCGATCGATTCTCATTAACTCTACCGGTTGCGCGTCGTTTCTTCGAACGCAATTAAGTTCCCTGCGATTAATTCGTAGAAGTAACTAGCTCTAACGATTCTCGCCAACGCGATTTCATAAATCTCGAACGATCGTAAACGATCTATGCAAAGTACCGGTTCGGTTTCGAAACAACACATCGGGTTCGGTCGTTTTCCGATCGCTGGGTCGCGAGAACGCTCGGTCGACCACGTCACACGGATTGCCACGGTTCCATGTAAACGGGATGTGAAAGTTTCGCGAAGTCGTTAGATATGCATAATGGCAGGGCAACGGTGCACTCGTTTAAGTGCAACACTCGTGAGAGCTTGGGCGTGACGCGTCGTTCAACCGATTTTCCAACTTCCGTCACACGCACGTAAACGCGTTCTTTTTTTGTCGACTTAAACGGTCGAGTTTTCCATCTCTTCTCAGCCTGTTTCACTTGATTTTCTCCTCGTTTCGAAGCTACGGTCCTGATCGATTCGCGGTACGATGCTCGAGAACCGGTCGTTTCTAGTAATGGTAAGAAAAATGGCCGAGGGAAATAATCGGTTCGCGTTAACTCGAAATTGCGCCTTCAGCCGATTTCTAAAAAGAAGTAACATCTGTTCACCGTGTTTGTAACTCGCGATTTCCAGGAGACATTGCTCGTCGATCAATTACGAATGTCGATTCGCATTACACGGATTACGTTGGAATAATACGCGATTGCATAAAACGCGAGCAGATCGGTTTTTCTTTTATGAAATGGAACTAAAAAGAAATTTCTTTCTCTGATATTTACTTCAAGCGTGGCAAAAAGAATTCATTGTGGATAACGGAGAACTTTCGAGGAAGGTCCGGTATTATTTGGAATTGCGAAACGTTACAACACTATGTCTGGAGTTCGCATTTTCCCCAACAACACGCAGTCGTTACGATATCGACGGACGTAAAACGTTGCGAAATTTCACGCTCGACTTCCACCCGGTTATCGTTTCTTCGGACTTTGATATTAAACGAGGCAAAAACTAGTCACATCGTAGCTTTCACGCTTTAAAGGCGATCGCGTTGAGGGACGACGTTTTCCCAGGTGCCGGGAATCGTTTCCCGATGCCGCGGAACGCCGCGCGCGCGGCCAGTCTATAAGCGTGTAGCGAGTATCGAAAGTGAAAGCCGCGGTTATGTTACAACGGGGCACGTGGTAATCGGTGCCAAGTCAATGAGAGTCTGAATTCACGGCGATAGTCGAACGTTGCTTCCGTAAACCAGCGCTGAGGATAGTTCGTCTTCGTTCGTTTTCGTTTTTCCTTCCTCGCTGATTTCACTTCGCGATATTGCCGTGCCACGCGTACACCTTTCACGAACTTACCTACATAGACACATAATGTAACGCTACGAAACGAACAATAGCTTAGAAACGAATTGGTCGTATAACGAGAAACGAGCGATACTGACCGGAACTTACCTGGTCGCAGGTTGTGTTCGCCTGTCTAGCAGTAGCAACGGCCCGTGCCGGAATCGCACATGGACCTGGCATTGCTCTTGCTGGAGGTCATGGCGTTGGCGGCCTTGGAGTTGGTGGAGGCCTCGGAGTTGGTCTTGGAGGAGGCATCGCTGGAGTTGGCCTAGTCGGCGGAGGTGCTAGTCTCTCCGGTGGACTTGCAGCAGGTGCTGGTAGCGCGAGATCTCTCCAAGAAGGAGCGTCCAGCTTGGGATCCTCAGCTCTCGGTGCCAGCTATGCCGCTGGATCCGCGGCGGCGGCTGGTGCTGCTGGTGTTCAACAGATTGTCTCTGGTGGTGCGTAACTCGTCGTGGAATTGAACGTAAAGAAGAATTACCACGAGAGGGACAGTCGTTCACCGGGATTCCTTTTATTCTGTCGAGTAGGAGTGATCGGAGGCAGGGCTGACATTGGACCCGCTGAAGGACCCAAGGCTAACGTTGGACCCCAGAGTGGACCATCTGACAGCGTAGGACCCCAAGAAGGTGCCAAGAACGTTGGTGGACCTCGTACCGGCCCAGCTGGTCTCGTAGGACCTGCTACTGGTCCATTCACCTCCGTGGGTGCTTCTGCTGGTACCTCCACCCTCATTGGACCGTCCCAAGGTAGTGCCAACTTGGTAGGACCATCTGTGGGAGTTGTATCCTTCTATGCTGGCAGTGGCAACATCAACGGTGACGACGGTAGCTCTGGCTCTGCCGCCGCTGCTGCGCCTGGTGGTCTCGGTGGTGCTGGACTCGGACTCGGTGGTGCTGGTCTGTATTCCGGTCGAATGATCGACATTAAGAAACAACAATGATATATGATATAGGAGCGAAGGAGTTGGAACATATATTTTACCAAGCTATTTGGTGTTTTCAGGTGCCATCGCTGTTGTGGGTGGTGGTGCCGGAATCGGCGCTGGAATTGGCGGACACGACGGTGGTGTTGCTGTGATCAACGGACCATCTGGCGCCATCCACGCTGGACTCGGCTCTCACGGAGCTATCATCCCCGCGGCACTTGGCAAGTACTAGACGTTCTAAAGCCCCAGCGATCTCGGCTCGGCGACGGCGGCATACCCACCACAGTCACTTACCGGTCTCAAACGATCCTCAAACGCGCTCAACGTCTTCTTCCCAAAGCTTCGTCCAATCTAGGAACATGGTTATAGCGCCGGCGTTAGTGGTGTAGTCGGTATATAGTCAGAATATTCTAATCACAAATCCAGTCGGTATATATCGAAACACGGTGAAAAGCGCGAGTTGAAAGCTCGGCATGCTGGTCTCAGCCATCAAGGATCACGGGTTCAGATCTCGGTAAAGTGTACACCGTGGCCACGGCCATTCGTGATCCGCGGTTCTCGTCTCGTCTCATCCTCATCTCGTCGACAACGCGACTCGTCCCCATCGTAAGACGAGGCACGGGTAAAATTTAGTCAATTTCTTCTTTCATCAAATCCGCGTAACGCGACGGAGGAAGTCGAACGAAGCCGTGATTGCCAGCCACGGTTGCAATAACACCGCGACATCTGGACATCTTAGTCGCGATCTACACGACGAGCCCGTATCATACGATCGGCAACGCATCGAGCCACGTCCAAGTTTTCTAGTTGACGTCACCTGAACCACCGCGCCAGAACACAGAGTCAACGCAAGCACGTTGAACCCGGCTGCTCCGTCATGGACCCAGCAAGTGGACAAGCTTTGGCGCTTCGTCGTTGGACCAACTGGGTCTGTTCTGTTTTCTGAACACCCACCGTTGCTCCGGCAGTACTCTCTTTATATTTTTTTTCTCTCTTACGTCTTCCACCATCCGTAAGGCCGCCGCTCTTCACACATATTTACTACTCTGTCTTTTTTTCTCTCTCTTCCGATGAGCCGTGCACGATCATATGATCGCGTCACGATCTCACAAGTTGTTATACTCACTGCCGCACTCAAGCATACATATTATTATTACATTACTCGTCCATGCGCATATATGTTTTCTCTTTATATATATATACATGTATACATACTATTACTACTACTTCCTTCGCGTATATATATATATGAACACATTGCCACACGCGCGCACACACACTATTGCTATATGTGTACTCGTATATATACACACACTACACATATATTATATAATCGTGTTATATGTTAGTGAAAGAGAGAGACCGGTAGATTATGGTAGGTCAGCCCTTCCCGTGAGTGAATGAATGTAAATAGATGGCGCGCCGCTGCCGGCCCCCGACCCCGCCCGCCCTCGTCATACCCTTTCTTTGCGATCACGACTAGCACCCCACCACCACCATAGATAGATACCACATATTTATAGCGTTTATACATTTATACAATACTTTATATAAAATAAAGCATCAGTATTTAAAACTCACTCTTGATTATTTCCTTCGATCATCCCTAAAATCACCCCCTTTAGCGATCGTTCCATTCCTCGCTAAAGTAAATAGCTCAACAGCGTTCAAAGTAAAGACAACGAATTCCAATTGAACTTTGGATCTTTTGTACGAATTGAGCATCTGATCGTGATTTAATGCAATCAAAATTGGATTATTTGCCTCGTCCTATTCATGGAACAAAGAAAGATCTCTGCATAGATATAAAGAAATCAAAGGGAGCAAGAATCTAAAAATCGATTGCTATCAAGACATTGCCACCGAGTATGATAAGATTAAGTATTTAGACTAACGATTCAACCCCTTCTGTAATTCGCAAGATATCTAAATACTCCTCTAAGAGTCGAGCTAAAGTTGATTCCCTTTTTTTATGTTTCCCTCGGAATGTTAAAGGAGACAGATTCCAACGAAACACTAAATTCCGAATCGACCGCCTGTTGCTGCGGCCATCGTTTACCGATCGTTCGGCTACGGTTTGCTAACGATGGATTTGTCAAGAATCGTCCACTCGTTAGAAAGTTCAACGTTCGAATCGAAATTGCTCGTTTAACGTTAGTTAATGACATCGCGTGTCAACGAAATCTTCATCCTCGTGCATGTATATTTGTTTTCATATTTACCGCATCAGCAAAGCAAAACACGAAAAACACTGTATGCTACCGTCGATGATTGCGCTTAAGTTAATTCGCGTGGAACAAATGACTTTGCCGACGTGATGTAAGAATGGACAGCGTCAACGGTACGTAATGGTAGTTTAATAACGCGCTGACAGCTGTGAATAATAGACATCGTGTATGGGGCGAATTTTATGGTGCTAATCTTCATTTGATGTCTTTAGTTTGCATTGCGAGCTCCACGTGGAACTTCGGACTCTTCCAAGGCTGTTACCAAACACTGCTACTTCGAAACTTCACCTATCACAGGTATTTATTATTTAGTTATCAAATATTCCGATTTTCAATTTCTAAATAGCATTCAAAAAACAGAATTTCAAATTCCGAAAACGTAAGTTGGCCACGAGGACTTCGAAAGGGAGTGTTGAACTCCCCATCAGTTTCTGTGGTCGTAGCGAAAACGGACCAATTACCTTGCAACCTCGATACACCGGTGTCAGAAAGGTAATTCTAAACTGCGACGATCGTCTTTGTAACGCTACGACACTTGGCATACAGCAATTTGGTTAGTCCATTACAGAGATCATTCCATTCGTGAACTGTGCACGAATCATTAGGTGGTACAAAAGGATAAGACACGCTTTGTAGCACGATATCCAGCCAACGGCGATACTGCAAACAACATTTCGAGGAGATGAAGGAAGACAGTCTCTCGAACGAACTTTGACGTTAAAATGATTGGAAATCCAGAATATTTCAGAAAATTGGAACCGAAGTACTCCCCAGTTCCTGCTTCTGTTAGTCAATCGAAACAAGTAGGAATATCGTGAGAAACGTAAGTCGAAGTATCACAATAACGATGTCATTGATTCACTGTGCATCATACTTTTCAAATATTCTCATAGATAAATGTCTAGTAGAAAATCTGACGATCCAGATAATCACACACCATAAAGGTTCAAAGTTGAAAAGGTGAGTTAGTTATAAGTTTTTTCTACTATCAATTTAAAAAAAACGAAAAAGAAGAAAGTTCCTCATTAATACGAACAAACTACTGAGCTTCGAAATCGAAATAGATCGCTGAAATCTCACGAAAGGTCTGAGAAACCCCCCGATACATCAGAATTCAACACAATTTTCTACCCCCTTATTTTGCAGTCACGGCCGTTTAGACGATCAATCGAGGCTGTTCATTTCCATTGTGGTTAGAATATACGCTGAAGAAACGAAATTCCGTAGAAGACCGGCGAAAGAAGCGGTTCACGTAGTTGAAGAGAACTTAGGAATCCGCGTTTCGGGATCAAGGGTCGATCTAGATCAAGCAGGCATTCAAGCTGATCGACCGGTGCTGACCCATCATATTCGGCGAAGAGGTTCGGACTTTTCAGGTCGATTTGGCCACAAATACGGCTTTAACCGCGACTGAAAAGTCTTTAAATCTCTTCCAGATTCGCAAGCGGCACGGGACTCGGTGGGCGAAGCTTCCAGTGGTCTGCAGTTGACCGCGAATAAAATAAAAGCCATTGGGTGCGTGCTAACCCGCGGAATCCAGTAAAATTTGCTCTGGGGGACGAAAAAGTCGGATGTCGATCTGGCGAAGAAAGCAAAACGCGAGGTAACTACTCCATAATCTTTTCTACTCGGTTCTTCTATTCGTTTCTCTTCTAGATGGGGAAATATCTTTTCATCCACTGCCCATAACCGTCTCGAGCATGAGCACGTGGCTCATATTTCTAAAGAAGAAGCGGAAGAAGAAGATGGGATTTTTAAGAAGCTTTACAATGTTTCCTTCGCATTCAATTTGGTTAACATGAAAGGATGACCGATTTTTTGAACAGATAAAATGAGATAAAATCAAGAGAAAATTGTGATGTTAATCTAGTTAGCTAGATTAGGCTAAGCGAAGACTACTTTCGACACCGTGCTGACAGTTTAAGCATCTCTATCGATCGTTTTATTTCCGTTAAAATGAGATTAGAACAAGTGGGAACGTTTCTTTAAAATGAAACATTTGTATAGGCCATAAACAGTCTCTCTTACCAAGTCTTCTGTTGTAGGGTGTTTGCTGCGACTCCTCAGATACAAAAATGAATTTTTATCAGAGATTTATATTCATATAATGTATATGTTCTACGACACTTCGCTTGCATATATATTATGCTGGTAATTGATAAGATTTTTCATTGTATTTATTCATTAATTAATTTTACTTTTTAATTAATTAAACAAAATTAACTTTATTATTATTCTTAAGAAACGAACAATGTTGCAAGCTACATGTTGGTAATGTTATTGATAAAAATTAATCGTATTTGTTGTGTTGCAAAAAGAAAAGGAAATGAAACAGAGAAAAATCGTCAAGGCAAAGAACGAAATACAGAAACGTGCCATGAAGTATTTATTAAAATGGTAGAATGGGCATAAACTGTGGACCGTAGAATGAAGTCGATAAAGCGGCCGTTTTATCTTCTTCAAGACGAAACGTCAAGATTACGACTAACCGAGACAAGTATTCTGAGCGCTCCATGCACTGGAACTATTCATTTAACTGAGATCTCCGTTTAGTGAATCGCCCCATTAAAAATCTTTTAGGACGACGAGATAAAACTGGAATCATATTTCAAACTCAAACCAGATCACCGACTTTTATTATATAAAATCCCCAAATTCAAAACCAACAGATAAACGTCATATTTCACGCGATTTTAGCTCAAGTTGAAATGGAAAGAAGTAGAAAGTGGGTAAGAAGTGGAAAGACTGTTAAATCACAGGTTTCGTAATTCCCGCCAACAGGATAGGGACGGAGACGCTGATGCAGCACGAATCGTTAAGCGCGATCAGGCGTGGTCCTTTCACTCTCGGGGGTGTGCGATTCCTACACAAGTTCCCAGAAGAATCTGCTAACTCGAGGCTCGAGAGCTCGGGTTTTGCGGCCAAGGTCATTTCGTCATTGAGCCTCTGATGAGATTCTGACAGTCTCATTGAACGAAATCACGATTTCTATGATGCTTCTTAGGTGCCTGCGCTTTGAGTATCCGTCATTTGATTGCACTCGAGATCAAACTCGAACAGCAACTTCGTCTAATTTCATAGATTAATGGCTTAAGATGGTTTCATCCAACGACTTCATTAAACGATCCTCTGTTTTAATTGTTACTCTACGTAGATCTACGAGATGAACTTCCGATCGAACGTCTGATAAGCAAAGTGCTATTGTAATAGTTTCTATTATTAGAAACTGGTATTGTAAGAAGTAAAGCTAAGTAAGATGTGAGAATTTTGTTTCGTTGCCATTAGATAACCTTTCATGCCTGATATTTCATTATATATGGAACGACCCTAAATTGGAAACGATTCGGACACGTATCCACTTGAAGCGGAACGACGCGAGAATCGGACGCCAGTAGACTGCTCTGCTCTCATAAGAATTCCGATGCATTGCGTCTACATCGTGGCACAGACAATGACTGCAAATGTCAGTCTCACCATTAGCATTGATCACGTTCAATCTCGGCCGTTCCTCCTCGATCGCATCGCGGGGCTACAAATTTCTAGAACCGCACCACCATGCAAATCGTCCCGTGACCAATATAGAAATCGATTACATGCTTCTACATATTGTTACCATAGATATCGCTATACTCTGTTACGTGGTAATATTTTTGTGCTGACAACAAATGTAAATATTGAAATCATAGGATACTTTTTGCATCAAAAAGAATGTTTATGACAATATAAGACAAGATAACAAAATAATCTGTTTACAGATTATTTTTGCTGAATAAACGTAAAAATAGGCTTTTGGTAATTTAGAGAAGTTTCTAATTTGAATTTAGATGATTGAAAGCACAAAGATCATTCTATACGTATCGTTTAAGGCTTAGCAATAAGTTTCGTGGAAATTAGGGTAGTCACCCCAATGGGAAGAGATGCGAGACGACGTAATTGCTACAGAGAATGAGTGATGACCTCTCTATGGAAACTTTGAACGTGACATGGAATGAATGCAAAGATCAATAAGTGATATATTTCGCTACTTTGTCAATAGTATTGTATACATATTATCTATTTGAATACATGGCGGAAAAACAAAAATTCCTAATAATAAACGAATTTCCGGCATATTAAATAAAGCTAAAACAAAAATCAAGTGATATCATGTTATTTAATATATCTGCAAATTTAACGATTCTTAGGACGATAAACAGAAGAATCACGGTTCACACGATTCTCCGCAGAAAGCTCGAGAATAATGGAACGGGAATAATGTAATCGAAGATTCGAGCGTGAAACGACTGTTTGCCATGCGGTAATACACAAGTATCGTGGTTTGCATGGATTACTCGAGCGTGGACCAATTCGAGAGGAACAAAACCGTATATCGATCGGCGTGCGATAATTGGAGCAACGAAGATCGCACCTTTTTCCGCGACCACGGTGGCATAAAGGTCACGTTCGACTCGACACGCTCATGCTCCGAAGCTCCGTCTGCAGGCGGTACATACCACAGAAAACCGTATTAATCCCTGAGAACGTGACTCTTTCCCACCCATAATGCGAGGGCTCGACTTGTTGCCGCAAACCGATCGGTTACTTCATCGGCCAGGATGATGCGGCTAACCGCCTACCATTTTTCGACTACAAAACATACGATTAGAAGATACGCGCTTGAGATCGAGAATTTGATCAAAGAATAACACGAGTTATTCGAGGAATTCAAAGAGGCAATTCAATTCTGATAAATGTGACAGAATCTTTCGTAAGTTCTGTGTTATTTCTTAATTTGCAGCGTAGGACTTGTGGCATGATGGAAAATGGGAGACAAAAGAGCCGATTGACGCGACTAATCGCCCACTAATTTTCCACTGGGAAACATACGATTAGATGAGATCGATACGAGTCTAAGGTCAAGAGTTAATCGATGAATTACGCAAATTATTCGAAGAATTCGAAAAGGCGATATAAAATCGGATAAATACGGGTCTTTCGTAAGCTTTATGTTAAGCTTTAATTTATACCGTAAGTACTTGTGACAGGATGGAACATGAGAGACCAAAGGACTAATTGACGCAGTATATAAGACGATAATTACGAGGAGCGATGTTGGTACGCTTGAAACATTCAGGCCAATTACATCGTAGGTTGAAGATCACGCCTGTTCGCCAACGGTTACCTGCCATTCGTCCCCTTTATCGCTGGAGAAATCGCAAATTACGCTAATTACAGCGCTTTCGCGTCCGCCTAATCGATTCCTTTGTTCCTGAACGTGCGTCGATATCAACCACGGCCATTCGTCTTCCCAAAGGAGCAGACACACTTTCATCTTATACAAAAGTTCATCTATATAAAACAATTCCCTACCAAAAAATTACGTCGATTCATTCTAAACCATACCGTTTAATGGAGCAAGTATTTTACCAGTCGAACAAGTCGAATGACCCCGAGATTCCCGAAGACGAAAGGTTCTCACGAATCGCCGCACGAAACGCTCGATCCCATTACGACGTGCAACGAAACGATCGAACTTTGCCTCGTCGACACAAAGGAGACCCCGGGTGAATATCAAAAGTTCCGTTCGTCGAAAGACGGTCCTTTTAGTTACCAAGTTTCGCTCCGTAAAAAGGAATCGTGACGCGAACACGATAAATCTATTTCACGTTTAACGTCATGACCGACTTCTGTTGCCAATAACGATACATCTTGATTTTTGAGCGTTTCATTCTTCAAAACAATCAAATGCATATATAGATTATTATGAGTATATGCATTTTTGAGACATCTCAGCACATGCACCCACTGTAACCGTAACCTAAAGAAACGAGAAAATGGATGCTTTCTCCTTGAAATTCTATAGATTCTCGTGAATAGATTCATCTCAATCTGCAGATGATTCATTCATTAGAATGACAATTCGTTAGAATACGTATCCACTGTAACCATAGCCTAAAAAAGCGAAGAAACGGATGCTTCCTTCGTGAAACTGAATCGTTTGATGAAACAGGGAATCGATGAAAGGCGACAAAGAAAAGAATTCAACGAAGTAGCAGTTTTGTTTCAAGAAGGACAAAGGAGGAAAAAATCCGACGATATGCTTCCCCAGTGGAAGCGATAGTTTCACAATGAATGGCCGTTGAAGGTCAGTCAAAGGACTCAGCATCCCGAGGGTGGGTGTGCCGGATGCTGACCTTCTTGCACAATGGCTCAGACTGTACCATCAGCGGATATGATTTGAAGGGATCAACTAGGGGCGCGGTCGGGATCCTGAAGCAGTATATAAAGTCCGACCAAGTCGTCTGTGAGCACACTAAGCAATCGGTCGGTCGGCAAGATGAAGGCCTTCGTAAGTATTCCCCGGAACATCGGAATATCGCAACAGTGAATTTCTCGTCATGAGGCGCGCTACCGCAGAAGTCTCTTTCAGTTTGGTGAACGTGATTTTATATTTTCGGTGTTGTTTCCTTTGAATACCTTCGCGCTGCGAAATTGTTTATGTTTGGAAATTAATATTTTATTGACTGTTTCACAACTCTCTGTGGAGTTTTTGAGTGGATGGAAAAGTTCTAAATTGGACACCATTACTTTCAGTTGTGCGTGCTAGTTTTAAACACTAAATCTCGATAGAATAATTTAAGAATTTATGTAGACTAACGGTTTACTCATACCCTATATTATGTGTTTTATTTCGGTTGGCTTCTCTAGTTCGAAATTACGTTGAATTAGAAATTAATATTTTAATGATTATTTAAGAAACTTTCTGTGATGACTCGTAGCATGGACGGGAATGTACTAGACTTTAGCGTCAATTTTAAACATCAAATCTTTATAAAATAATTTACTCATTGACTAAGTATAAATTTGGCGATACTTACCATTAATTTTGAAATTTCTAGTTAATTCTGACAGCCCTCGTCACGCTCGTCGCAGCTGCTCCGCGGCTGCGCCGAGAGGCTATTTATGGTGGATACCATGGTGGACTTTATGGGGGTCACCTCGGATATCCTCATGGAGTGGCAATCGCTGGACCCGCCTTAGGACCAACCAGTGTTGCTGGACCTCACCTTGGAGCGACCATGGTGGCTGCTCCATCTATAGGACCAGCCAAACTCTCTGGATCCGTTGCTGGGCCGGTTCAAGTTTCTGGTGCTGTTGCTGGATCCGCTGTTGTTACTGCTTCTGTCGCGGGACCTGCTCACGTGGAGGGTTACAGCGGCCCCTATGACGGTGGAGTCGGTGAGTGCTCAAACTCAAACTCAAACTCAAACTCAAACTCAAACTCAGACTCAGACTCAGACTCAAACTCGAACTCGAACTCGAACTCGAACTCGAACTCGAACTCGAACTCGAACTCGAACTCGAACTCGAACTCGAACTCGAACTCGAACTCGAACTCGAACTCAAATTTGTCTGAAATACAACATGGTAAATATTTACCTATCGCATATAAAAAGATCCGACTTCGCTCTAGGTTTGGGATACACCGGTCCAGCCTATAGTTATACCGGGTATCCGGGATATGCCGGATACTCTGGATACGCAGGAGCCGGTAGTCACGGAGTGGTAATAGCAGGACCAGCATCGCATGGAGCCGTTCTCGCAGGACCAGCGTCCCATGGCGCTGTCCTTTCTGGTCCTCAATCCGGAAGCGCCGCTGTATCCGGCCCTAATGCTGGTTCCGTGGTAATCGCTGGTCCCTCTGGCAAAATTACTACCCACGGAACTGGCTTTGGTGGGATCCACACTGGGCACGGTCATTGGTAACGAATGAGAGCTGTTGGCAGAACAAAAACTTTAAAAATCTCTCGATCGTATCCACTTCTATGAATTATCAGCGGAGTTAAACTACAATACGATATCTGATCGTTATATCGTTAGATTTGTCTCACGACGATCCCCGTTAGCAATACATTTGATATTATGATTTTATAACGATAATGCAATACGAATAAGAACTTTTTATACAGTTGATATACCCTTACTTTTTTTTAAGTAGATAATAAATAGTTTGTAACATAGATATTCGTAGATCGCTCGCTATTTATCGCGTAACTTTAACTGATCTCTTACGATAATACACGATTTAGTTACACACGTTTAATCATGTTGTTAACTATGTACTCGAAATTCTCGCACGCGATGCTTTAATGGAGTTATATCGTTACAAGTCGTCAACCTTTACGTCGCTTTAAATTCGTTATGCGTCCCATTTTAACGAGCTGTAAAATAATTATGCGTCGATTCCATGCACGTTCTAGTTTTGTCTTTGCAAAAAGGAACCTCCACGTGTATTTATTCCACGTTCCAAATTTGCTGCTCTCAGTGTCAGTATCTAACCCGTCCATTTTTTATTACTCTTTTATTGACAAGAAGAATAAAATTTACGGCTTCTATACATAAACAAGCTGGCACTCGTATGAAATTCTTCGATCGTGCTACCGCGCAACGAATCGAAACGGATCACAAAAGCGTTTCACGCGATCCACTATCGATCTTTATCATTCTGGTGTGTAGTTCTGGAAGTTTTGTTAGTTCATCGTAACCATTCGTGGAATCCGACTACAAGGGGACACTATCAGAGGGTAGACAAAACCGAAGCCAAGTTGAACCGTTGACACGGATATCGACACGTTGGAATAACATATCGATAGTTGTGGTAAAGGTTAATGTCGTTAGATGTATGATTCGCGATACGGTTCGACGATCTTCGAACAAACGCGACGATTGCCTCGACTTTGCGACATCGTTTAAAAAATAATCGACCTGTGTGTAGATCGATCACAGTGAACACAGGTGTGCTGGTACCGCGGTCTAGAGCGAATAAAGCCAGACTAACGAACCACGCGCGCATAATTCACCGAAGGTCGTACACGAGTTCTGCGTTATCTCCTAAGTCGTTCTTTCAAGCGCTGACTCTATCGCGGAATCTGTACACGACAATTACCGCGTGCTTTTTTAAGGTCGACTTGATCCTCGTCACAGATCGTAGCCACGGCGATATTTTTCGCCTGTAAGCCGTTTCATTCGGTTTTTACGATTGAACAATTGCCATTTAAGTGGCTTATTTCGAGCTACCGATTCTCCATAATACGAGTTCAAACCACTTGATCATATTACACCGATAATCGGGTAAAATTTCAGCGAAATACACGATAAATCCATTGTGAATTAAAGTACCTAATAAGTTCGCGCGCACTTGATAATTTAATGTATTAAAAGCACAAGTGCTTCAATTCGCATGAATAACATCCAAATTTTTAAACGTCTACTACAAGATTGAAACAATACGGTTACATTAAAAACTGAATGTAAAGCAGAGCTGACAGGCGAGAGAATTTATCACGAGATTCATGCACAATCGTGAGAACTATCTCCACTTAATCGCGTAAACCTACATCTTCTGCTTCTACGGAAAGATTTATTTTCAGAGACAACCATTTCGCGATAGCTACGAGACTTAGCTAATACCGAGGTAAGAAATCGAAGAACGAGAGTTCCGTCTTCGTGAGAAAATCGTGGCAGCGCCGTGATGCATCGATCGATCGTTTCGCCACCGACCACAGTGCATCGAACCTGCACGAATTCTAAAAGGTTACTAGATTCCGTTTGACCGATCATTCTGCGGAGGCAACACGACAACGAAAAAATTTACGATATTCAATCAGATCGTTGTAATTAAATGAATAAAGCTTTCCATTAAGTACGTTTAAAAATCAATAGCCTACGCGATTCTTCGAGAAATATAGATCATCAATCGTAGTTTTGCGATCACTGGAAAGGAAGATTAAATGCATCGTACTCTCGTTATTTTTCTCTGCTTTTTTTTTATTTCTTCTGTTTGTGAATGGCGTGTGTGCAGTATCATTCATAATTATTCCGACAATATAATTATACCTCACTTCTATTGTGGAGCGTAAGCAGTCCTTTCTATTGTTAAATCACATGACTTTTTACTAAAACGATGAATAATTGTTTCAATTACTGGTTAGAAATAGTCGAACAATGTTTTAAACTTAAATTACTCGATATTGGAACAATTATAAAAGAAGTATCAAAAATACGTTTCTACCCTCCTATAATTTTTATTTCGTTATTACAATGAGTTTTCATAAAATATAAATCGTGAATTGATGCTTTCACTGGGAGAAATTTTTTCACGTTTTAAGCGGGATCATTTCACAGGACGTTGATTTGAATTACGCGAAGCGTAGGTTATTTATTGCGATTTTGCTGTGCTCACAATGGTAGCGCGGAATTAAAGGAAATAAATGATGCGCCCTAATTTAGACTTCGATATGGACAATGAGTTGTTATTCGTTATTCCTATACTTTATCCCGGAGTCGTAAAATGGAAAATGAGGTAAAACGAAATAAGTAAATATGGTTGAAGACATTGTACGTTTTACGATTTTAGTGGTTTATTGTATAAGTCACATACCTATTAATTACCTGCTTAGGTAATGAAGTTGAAAAGGACACAAAAAATGGAATTAATCAGTTTGATTCCTGGCAGTCTCGATTACAGCCAGTATCGACATATCAAATACCGAATATTATCGCCAAAAAATTTTAAATTGCACGCTAACAATATGAAAAATGAAACAAATGCAGATTTAGTTTTGCTCATAAGTATACGTTTATTTTTAAACAGTTTCAATAAAAAGATATATAATACAACAGTGAACCACAAGATCCTCAATTGTTTTTACATTTCATACGACGAAGATTAGCACCCCACGCTATATACACAATGTACAAGTTACAAAGACAAAGAAATCTACTAGAGGAAGCATCAACACGTAACTCCACCCTCCCCATCCGCCCGTGAGACATCCTGGCCTGTATTTCATCAACGAACGCGGCAAATTGCGGTAAATCAGTTAAGCTGTCTCGAACAGGAATTATAAGTTGGACAGATGGTTGACTACCGTGGACATTCCAGCGGATCGACCTCGCTCTGGCATAAAGCAAGAAGGTCGAATTGTTTTCGCGAAGCCCAGCGTCGTTACGGACAAGAACGACGAAAGGTGTGGCCGATAACGAGGTAGATATGGTTGTGGCTGGGTCGTTAGTGTCTCGTAAGTTGCCGGAGATCGAGGAAGGCCGATCGATGGATCCTTCGACGCGCTGCTGCTTTTACGCCCTCGATGGTGTACTGAATGTCCTAAGAATACAAAAATCGTGCAAAGGCAATAGAGAACCAGAAGATTCGTTACGTTCAAAAGATGATTTTCGTATGGATGACACGTCCACATCGAAGGGATATGGATCGAACGTGATCGTAGATCCGTGGATATTTAAACATCGACCCGAGACACGATCTCGTGGAGGGTCGTTCGCCAGTTGGAAAAATAACTCGTTATTTTTCAACAGGACGAGCGGGATATATATATGTGTGGTATGTAACGGCGTGTTCCGGGGTCAGAAAATCGGTCTAGAAACGGGAAAATAAATCTTACGCGTACGTTCTGTGTTCTCCTTGGCTTGATCGTTATTCACATCGCGATTCGCTTCGCCCGTGTACCACCCGCGGAAATTGAGAAACGTGTTTGTTTCGTTCGCGTCGTAGTCTAATTTCTCCATCCCAAAAAAGGAAAATACGAACATATCCTCGATATCTCCGGCAACTTGACTCGAAACAAAACAACATAAATATGGAAGTTTCTTACCTGAAAGTTGATGGCCACCGTGTGGCGCCATCCATGGCGTCGTGGTTTCATGGTGCACGCTCATAACGGCCACTGTAGAAACCAATACCAATTTTGTAGACTGAGAAATCCGAAGATGATGATGTTGATGAAATTTTAATCGAAGAATCCATCGATGCCGCCTGTGGTGTTTCTCGACCCTTCTATCCCCTAGTTGGGTCGATGATCGTGAAATGTCCTCTCGTAGATGACGGAGGCCACCGAGATTCCGAGCAGCGACTTTCCATCAGCCATCACGGAGGAACATTGCCGTACATGTTGATGCTAAGTGAGCTTTTATAGGCGACACACGCGAACACGTGGGTCGGTGAACTTATCGGGGGTAAAGGCGGGGCTGGTAGCAGCGGTCTGTTAGACCGTGACGGGGTGAAAAAGCTCGGCCGATCGGACAAAAACCTGTAAATAGGGTGATGCAATATTGAATCGAATTGGAGACACCACGCCTAGAAATGAAAGAAAAATGATCTATGCGTTGGATTTGCGTAAGGAATGCATCGAAATAACGACCTACATACCATCTCTTTGTGCAAGATTCCTTTGTGCGAATCTATTTATTAAAATGTAGCCTTCCGTTCGTATTTTCGAGATTTGATGTTGCGAATTTTTGTATTACCCTTTCATATCAATTTCTAATTTTTTTCATTTTCTAAATCTTCTATAATTAAGAAATCAGACAAAATAAGGAAATAATATCGTGGACATTGATAAACGTTATCGAAGCAACGAACAACGAGACCATGCGGATCGTGTTTCTAAACTGATAATCCTCCTCTATTCCCATTTCGTGCTTTGTAATGGTAAACCAGTTACACGCAACAGACGATGCGCATTACAATTACGCTGGACAAAAACACCTACACATTGTAATCTTACCATGACATATACGTCAGTGTTCCATTATCTTTCACCAGCTCTATTCGCGACTCTAAAAATGGCACACAACTTCGTGTTAAAATCGCTCTGGACGATAAATCAAATACTCTGTCATTCTTGATCCGACGTTCCTTTATGCACCTGTCGCGACAAGAAATCTATTCCTGTTCTCGATTTTCTTCGTGAACGATTGGCCATCGCGTGATCTTCGATATCTGATCCTAACTGCGACCTTCTGTTTCAATCTTAACTGGGTCGTTTAAATCAAACGCTCATAACCATTCAACCCTTTTGATTTCTTCAGGTAACAGTGCATTCTAGTAATTAGAAGTATAATTTATAATATGAAGGAGCAAATATAATTTAATTAAATATAGATCTTTACAGTGTACGATATAACTGGAAATTATATCCACAGGGATTATCCAATATTACAAATATGTTGTTGGAGAAGTAGAAATATTATGGACGGCCACGAGTCGATGCTGAAATAAATCAACGAGTAAAAATAATGGGAACGTATTGAATAAATATTGAAACTACGGATGCATTCTATATTATTCCAAAAAGATATACGAATTGATAAAGGTGGTTTCCTCTTATGAATTTTCAAATATCTACGATATTTAGTATATACGATACTTTATTCTCAACCAGCAATATATAAAAGTAATAAAAAATGATCA
The DNA here is from genome assembly GCF_011952255.1 of Bombus vosnesenskii. NCBI lineage: Eukaryota > Metazoa > Arthropoda > Insecta > Hymenoptera > Apidae > Bombus > Bombus vosnesenskii. The sequence continues at coordinate 5,017,390 of NW_022882923.1, forward strand.
AGCGAGAGATTAGGAAGCCACTTTCCAAATGAAAGTCGTTTCAAACTCCAAGAGGAGAGAAATTTCCGGAATATTTTTTCGACCGAGAAAGGAAAAAGCGAGTTGCTTTTTAAGCCCTGCGTGATCGTTCTAAGAAAAAGTAGACTTCGCGATCTTCTCTTGTTCTCTGAAACGAGGCGTACCATTAAAGCCGCCCCTCGAAGGACTTCACCGTGGCGGGGCACAATTATTCGAACAATCGCGTCGCCGGTCACCTTTGCCACCTTCGAAAGCGCGCGCTACGCCCAACAATGATATTCGAAACGATCCGTGGCGCGAGGCTCGGTGATGCATTGCGAGGCTGGTGCCACCGTAACACACGCGTATCCGACTACAATGAGACAGTCATTCCAGGCGACAATCGCAACTTGGGGACGACGCGTGGGCTACGCAACCCAGTGCCTCGCCTAAACGGATGTACAATGCACAATGCGGACGCATAGTGACACGGCTGTCGACGCGTGCTCGTTCAGATCTGTCTCTTTGTTTAGAAAATCGACAAGAAGAAGATGAAACGACTCTTCTTCGATCGTGAAGGTCGTGATGACAGGTTTCTTCGACCATGAAATTGCAGGATCTTTCACAGGAAAGGATGATCTCGTCAATGGAACATGCTACCTATACTACGACTTTAATACGGACGAATAGGTCCGATACGAAAGACATCGATCTTTAATTTGAATCGAGTTTACAGTTAGCGTTGATCGATCGATAGAGTCTGCACGTGGTATTAAAGGAATTAAATTGGTAATCTTAAATCTTGTTCGATTCTAAGTACGTAGACACTTTAGTTAGGCTTTTTTGCAATGTAATTTAATTTCTCCAGAAATTCAATGCAACATTTTTAACCATGAAAAGCCCCGGACCGTGACTACCTAGACCCACGTTGAAGCCATTAAACACTCAAACTTTGTGGTATCGGCGTGCCGATCTTTCTGGTCGATAGAGTACCGTGTTCTATACGCAAGGCCAGAAACAATCGTAAAAACCGTCGCTGAAACGGATGCAACGGGCATGTTGAATTGGAGCGGGCGACCTCCAGGGGCTCGGGTGGGCTGCGAGGCGTTAAGCATTAGCCGTGTGTCGCTGCTACTCGATGACTGTCTTAATGCTGATAAGCCGAGGAAACGGCCACGCGCCCAGCCCGCAGAGAATGTTTGGCGTGTCCTGTGCCCCGCCCTTGGGGTTGGCGGGAGCAACTAGGTGCCCAGAGTGTACACAATGCCCCTATAAAAGCACCATCGAGTCAGTCAGATGCCAGCACATCCACTCCAGCCATCGAGGCAAACTATTCCAGTAGCTTAGCAACGAGCAAGCCCTTCGACAAACCTTTCAACATGTGCACCCTCGTAGCGGTCTTCCTCGTCGCTGTTCTTTCGGTAGCGGCTGCGGCTCCTTCGGCGATTTTGGCACCTGGAGCAGCTCTGGCTGGTCCTCTGCTAGGCCCTGCTGCCCTCAGTGGACCGATCGTGGGACCTGCTGCCCTTGCAGGACCAGCTACCGGACCTGCTCGCCTCTCAGGAGCTGTGGATGGTGGCGCCGTAGTGACTGGAGCAGTTGCTGGTCCCTCTCTAGTTTCCGGTAGCATTGCTGGTGCAGCCGCACCCTGGCCAGCTGTAGCCGCTCCTTGGGGTGCACCATGGGGTGAGTAGAGTAGATTCGTAAATTCCACGAACTGACACTCGCCGGTATATTTATCCATAATATAGGCCTTGTAGATAGATTACGTTGATAAGAGGATGTCTTAGAATGGTACCCGAAGATAAGCGTACAACGACGTTTGAATCGATGTGCTTTTTTTCGTAATGTTGATTGGATATTGTCGTTGCAAACCAGTCGCGTTCCATATATCCTTGTCAGGAAACTAGGGTACTTAATCTTTGAACGTGCAACGATCCATATATTATGAATACGATACACACAATGGACGATAAATTCAACCATGCGTAGTAGACCGATCTTTACTCATCCAGCAACGTTTATTTGTTTCGAATTGTCACGTTTTATCGCGTCTCTATCGCGATGTCTTTCTTATTCTAACACTGTCGTCTCTTTCTGGAATATGTGTATGTATGTTCGTACTAATTTTATATTATCCTTTTTCAGGAACCGTCTTGGCTGGACCTGCAGCACATCCTGCAGCCCTTGCCGGTCCCATCACCGCTCCAGCACTTATTGCAGGACCATCCGGTAGCATAGCAGCTGGACCAGCTGGAGTTGGAAGCATCCTTCGTGCTGATGGCCACTGGTAATTCTTAGCTCACGCTGGACACCCATACACATAATGACATCTTCGACTGATCTCCTCCGATGCCTGCCATTTTGAAACCGACCGCGCCACGATCTCCGTCATTTACCGCTAGTACCTCCATCATTGTATCTTTTATATATATTTCGTGTACATAACAATGTATCGTTTATATGTTTATTTTATATAATAATAAACGCATACCACTTTGGAGAGGAAGTGCACTTCTCGTTTCTGTCATTATGTCCCTTTATTGCCTTGGCTGTAACGTTTGCAAACATACCTTGTTTCGATTACACACAGCGTAATGTTAATTGAATTATTCAACGAGAATAATCAGAATAATTATTTAACTGGGGGATTTAAATGAGAAGTAAATGGGGAATAGATGTCCCGTGTTCGGCAACAGGCAACCATTGTTTCGTAAATTTCAATTGTTCCAGGTAAATAAGTTCGTTTAACATGTCCTCCAGTCCGGCCGAAACAAAAGACCAAATGTTGTAATGAGGACAATGGCGTTCCTCGAAGTTTCAAGTGCGGAAATGTTACAATGTAATTGCGACTGGTGCACGAGACTAACGCGAAACTTTTAGTAATGTCTTTGTTCAGCAAACAATTAGCAAGCGTAATGTGTAAGCTGACGGAGAAAGAAAAATATTTAGAGAAACAATTCTGTACGCCACAACAGTGACGTACAATATACTAAAAGCACGAGACAATCAACTGCCACGAATCTACCACAGCAGGAATTTCATCGAAGTCTTTGTCGAATATCTCTAATTCCTTAAGAATTTCACACTCGAAGAGCCAAAGCAAAGGCACCTATTGAGTAGTGATTGTGACATGCAATCCACGATTTATAATGACACAGGTCGGCGGAGCATTGTTCTAGTCCCGGAATATTATCGTCGACATTGTGACGTGGCCAGGCTCCATTTCGCGGTCTATTATATCGTTGACAGTGTGTCGTGGGATGATACCTGTCCACCTTTGCCGGTAATTATAGGAAATTGCTTGAACGCCACTCCAATCAGCCGAGTATTCTCCCCATTTGAACCGTACTCTAATGATATCCGAACATAGCTTTGGTAACGAACCTCTCTCTCTCTCTCTCTCTCTACATCTATAGGGCAAGTGCAATATGGAACACCTGATTTTAAAAACTTTTCAAAACGAGAAACATGTTTCTTCTCAATAAAACCAACTTCAAAACACGATAAAATTAATAGATATTTGTTCGTTAATAGTTAACTATGCAAAAGTTTAAGTGTGTTGAACTCATGGTAAAAAATGAAAAAAAAAGATCAAGTACGGCGAGTTGATAAAATGGCTGTTAATATTTGTAAAGAAATGTAATAAATTGTAAAAATAATTATTTAAATAAAGAAGACAAGTAATAAAATATATCCCATTTTTTAAGCTTATTTTACATTATGCTCTATTATATTGTATTATATTGTATTACATTATGTTAATTTTCTTTGTCTTTCACACGTGAAACGCCTGAAGCATATCCCGGAGTGTAATCCCAATGAAAACAGCGAATACATCGAATCCATATTTCACCATTATTGTCTCTTTGGGAATTGCAACCACAAAATAAATATAATTCTGTATCATATTCGTCTATAGCAGCAGTATTGGCATGTTCTATATGACGTACACTCAACGTGTTTAACATTGGGTACATAAGTATATATTAGGACAGAAAAATAATAATCACATTAAAAATGAAATAAATTTAACGGTAAATTTCTTTCGGACACTCAAAGCCAAATACGCTTAATGAGAAATCATGGAAAGATGATATATTTTTATTTTCTTCAACTAAAAAATATTACTATTTAACTCGCTTCTTGAGAACATTTATACGTTTTCAAATACAACGATCGACGAATTACCAAGCGAATTTCAAATGTGAATACGCTTGTCTTTTGCTTCCAACGAAATATTTTACACCGTTGCCGATTGATTTTGTATTATAATTACTTGCCGAGATATTGCAGTGTTCCATATTGAGTACAATTACCATCCTACTTCATGGTTCTGCTTTAATCTCTGTTTTCATTCGCGCCAGCCTCTGGGAAATGCCACGACGAAGATGCTTTACGGCGTCTTTTTTACGAAACTCTGCCGGCTTCTAGTTCCTGTGGGAAGCTGAAGGAAATTATTAGCGCCACGCGCATTACCATTTCAAAGGCACGTCCACGAGCGAACAGCAACAAGTACCGGGCCAGTCGTTACGTCCCACGGTTTATGCATGAACAAAACGACAGTCGTTTAACACAGACGTGGATTCCATACGGCGGACATGAAATTCAAGTAGTCGAATAGCGAAGAGCACCTCGATGACTTTCAACGCTTGCGTAAGCAACCGTGAGGTCTGTGATTTCGTGTGATCCATCAAGATGCTGGGATTACTTGAGGTTTTCGAGCTTTGGAGTTTAAGCGTTGAAACAGGATGTTGGTAAATATTTTGGAGGATGTGAATTGTAGCCACAATTGTATAGGGAGAGCTTGAAGTGTTTGCGAGCACTGTTCTTCTTTTAAGGAACACTTACAGTGGCTGCTAAATGAATATTGGAAAGATCTAACTCAGAATCGAGAAGAGATACAATGCCAAAGTTGATTTAAAGAAAGTGCAGAATTGTTCGAGCAATGTAAAAGTCTAGAGAAGGACACGCTTCAACAAGAACAGTGTTTAAAGAAATTTACTTCTGTCAAAATAAAGTAGACGTCCAAAACAATAACAAAAAGCACGCAGTGGTTTCAAACGTTTAACCACTAATTTATTTAAGATTCGATAGATGCGATCTTCGTTTAGCATTTAGATAAAAATTTGTCTCCCACCCATGTCCCATCCCACGATGTCGTCAACCACCAAAAAGACACGAAAAGACATTATCAAAATTCTCGAACAGCACTGGACTCTACGTCACGATGAATTCGCGAGACGAACGGGCACACCCCAGAAGCGAATTACCGTGACAAAGCGGCGTTTCCGACTACGAAATCAGAACGATGCGCAACAAGTTCGAGTACTTACGTCAAGTAGTCTAAGTGGGATGAATTCCGACAAAACCAGAACAGCATAAAGATAACGAGGTAACGCCGATTCTCGTGAATTCCTCAAACTTATGGCGCTCGAGTTCCGTTCCCGATATTACGGGATGGGTGCAATTAATCCGCGTCGCACGATGGGACTGCCTGGAAGTGTCTCTTCGACGCGGAGTTTAATAGCTTACACAGACACGCGACGAAGACATTCTTCCATACAGAAATAGGTCGGGCCGGCAATGGTAATGGTGTGACATTTCCTAATGGAAAAATGTCGGGAAAGCTATAGATTCAGGGTCAGAACCGAGTATAAAAGCAGCTATCGCGGGATTAATTGGCAGTCTTACAATTAAGGTGATAGACAACGCTGAAGAATAAAGCAGCAACCATGAAATATTTGGTAAGCTTCTCGATTCTATTTTATTTGCATCAATAGTAACTTCACGGTATCGACATGTGTTGATTACTTTATTAAAATAATTCTTTAATCATATTTCTATTAGGCTGTTCTGGTATCAATCGTGTCGGTTTGCTCAGCTGCACCGAGTCTTGTCAGCCCACTCGTGGGTGCTGTAAGCGTAGCTGGTGCCCATGTAGGATCAGCGGTCGTTGCTGGTCCCGCAGCTGGAGCAGTTAAAGTAGCTGGACCAGTTGCTGGACCTGCAGTAGTCACTGGAGCCGTAGCCGGTCCGAGTGCCGTTGTTGGTTCGGTTGCTGGACCTACTGTCGTTTCTGAACCGGGACTGGGCGTTGTCGTTAGTAAGTGACCACCTTCTTAAATCAAGTTTATTTCCTTTATATCGCGGGAGATTTCGATAGTAATTGTAATAAATAAATTAATTTTCAGGTAATGCGCTCGTTGCCCCTGCACTCGCTGCACCTGCAGTGGTAGCGGCAGCTCCAGCAGCCGCGGTTGTCGCTGGACCAGCAGCATCCACTGTCGTCGCTGGCCCCGTTACCAAAACTGCGGTAATCGGAGCTTCATCCTCCGCGGTTATCGCCGGAGGTCACGCCTGGTAGTCAAATAAAACCGAGCCTCATAGATATACAACGTACCTCGTACCTTACTCAAAACTATTCAGACCACTTATAAATCATTCCTAACTGCGGCAAGATCACTGCCTACGTGTTCGGCTACGTATACGCTTATACAAATGTATCTGTTTAATTATATAAAATAAACTATATTACATCTCGAATTCTAGAGGAGTATCTAATTTCCTACATCCGAGGCAAACTATTTTCCTTTGTGGTTGCAAAATAGTTTGCTAATCAAAATCAAATTTCCGCACAAAGGCTTGCCTCTTATAAAATTTCAGGTATTCGAAATACCTTTTTCCACGTGGTTAATCGCTTTAAATACCCTGAAAAGCCGCAGCAAATCCGGGAATTTGAATCGACGCGTCGGACGATCGATACGTCAGCTGCGCAATGGCAATCCAGCCCTGGCTCCTACACAAAAAGGCACGTACGAATAATTTTGTAACTGCGCGCGCGATTCAGAACGCGCTTAGAGACAACTCTCGGCTAGATCTCCACCTGGCATCCCCATCATGAATATTTCAACGTACACCTCTGCCGTGCCACCGTTGGGATCACAGTAACGGGGAGGGAAAGGCAAAGCTTGCACCTGTGCACCATAGTCGGCTAATGTCGATGCGAAAAATCATCGAAGAATGTCAAAACGAAAGCCGAGACCGGGATAACAATGCGTACCGCTCGATCCATGGAATTATGTAGTCATAATCGATTCACTGTCAAGTACGGCAATCGACAAGTCAGCCGACTGATCGGCCGCCCGCTATTTTTCCTCTCGTCGCGCTAATCGAGACACGGTAGCGTGGCTGTTGTCGCGGTTACGAGACTGGAACGGATTTTCTCTTCAAGGACCTGTAACGGTCGTCCGCGAGTATGCGATGGATTTATGGAGCTCGTGATGTCAAATATGATAAACAATGTCGCAACGTGAGATATACACCGACTGACATTATCGTTCTGAAAAAAAGGAGATACGCATTCGAGTTTCTTGCAGGTGGTGGGTGGAAACTAATGGAATAAAGAAGAAGAGAGAAGCAGAAGGTTTAATTAATAAATTGTTTTTTCTGTTGTAATTAGTACAGATTACGAGATCGTCCAACTTCAACGTATAAAAGTAATTAGTAAATATATACGTGTTCTCTTTTAGTTTATTCTCAATTAGTTTCGCCACCAGAGTAATTTTAACCGGATTTTAAAGTAGAATGCTGCAAGGTTGTTTGAGTAATTACAAGGAGGATAAGAGCTTGAAGTTAGCTTTTAAATGTTTTGTTTGTAAATTATTTAATTCGCCATTTATTAATCCATTGTTATTATTCATCGAAATTAGTGTAAGAAAATTTTCTTTCCTCGGAGTTAAATGTAGTAATACGTATGTAGTATTTAAGTAGTCTAGAGTAAGGACAAGAAAGGATGTTCTGTTTGAAGTGAAGTTTAGTTTTATTTTAACAAGCAATACCCAATGCAAAAGCTGACAACAATATCTTCGTACGTCTTATTTTCACACTCGGCTCACAACTTCTGTCTTCCCAGGTCAAAAAATGCTGACCCTCAACCCTCGCACCCTTCTCCCACTCCTTTACTCATTTAGCTTTGACGTCACCAAGGTATACACTCTTACTTACACTCCCTCTCTCTCTCTTTCTCTCTTCACCAGCACTCTTACGATTCTTAGTTTATAGCTTAAATTTACAACTTATACTATCCCGAGACAACTCGAACTTAAATATATGTTAGATCAGGCGTATATCCCCCTTTTTTTATATTACACGTATTAAATGTGGTAACACATAAAAAGTGGTAACACGTCATTAAATGGAAATAAATCACCCGAAGTTCAAGTTTGATACAACCAAGATCAATTTGAATATTTTTGTCATTTTGATGGTCGATAGATTACAAGTGTCCTTTCAACTCTGTCAATCTTCGCTGCTAGAAATGAATTACGAACACGACTCAGACGCATTAGAAACAGTGGACAGAGATCATAACAGGTTTCACGAGACTGTCGAATTAATTAGATACCTTTGTCCTTCAAATGCAACGACTTAACGGTATATTCTAGACCTAGCAACGCGACACAATGAGATGCATAGAACTATCCGGCGGCTTAGCGCAATATCGGCCACGATGTCGTGTACTCGTGCGAGCCTACCAACATGAACAACGCGCTATTCGCGTTTAATTCTCCGTTCGCATGTTAGTACACACGTTTCATCGATCCAAGGCCTGTTTGTCCGGGTTCATTTACTGTCACAGCTATCGTCTATGTTAATAACGTTAATTGTGCGAACCACCTAATTATGGTTTGTCACTGTTATCGTTGTTATGTCGAGCGAAATAAAAAATATGACGCGGGCCCGATCGTTAAGCGATTGCATTTGAAACGAACTAATTAGTTCGGGAAGACACGATATTGGCTGTGTAAGTTGATAGAACGCGATTAACAGGCGACGATAATGAAATCGAAATTGGTTGATTCGAAGTGTTCATTCGAATAAATCAGGGACGGTTGTAAATGTTTCGTGAAATCGTTTGATGTCGATTGCGAATTCTTTGTTTCTTTGTCACGAGTACGATACGATATAACGACAAATATACGATACTGTATAGTCTAGAAATTAGATTTATGGTTTATTTTTACTGGAAATGGAGAACAGAAATATCAGATCTGTAGTCAGCTTGAGGTATTTTAAATAGCGGGGAACAATTTAAAAAATTCACTGTTCTATCAAAAGGTCAAGAAGAATTCAGACGACCGAACTGTTTCGACTGAAACGGAGTCCCCTCATCGATAAATCCGGTCCCGACGATGCATTTGCGACTATTTTCACTCGACCTACTCCCAATCTCAGAAATATTAATCGGAATCCCACGTTTCCACTAATAATCGCGTATCTTCCACGAAAGGAGTGACACGAGCGATATTGGCGCACAGAGAGACGATCGATGGAAGGGAACGAGATGTAGCGTCACGCAAACAGGGCCAGAAACTTCCCGATAATCGATAGCCTTTGACACAAAGACCGGGAAAACCATTGAAAAGATGACGTCTGCGAATCAAACGGAATATTCTTGAAAAGGAATGCGGCCTCGCCAACTCTCGTCACAAAGACTTTGACTTTTCGATATATTCTCGCCTAGCCTCAGATTGCGATTTTCGACGCACCCCCTGGGAATCCTCTGTTACCCTGGAACCACGCGAAATTCGTCGCTAGCCGTGAATTCTATTTTTTTTTAGTCGATCTCTAACCGAAAGGTCACGTAAACGGGCCAATCGCAAATAGAACGAGAAGTGGACGTCGATGGCCGAATTTCACTTCCGTCCGCTGGCAACTGCCATGTAATAGAATAATAAAATGACATAGTGGGCCAATAGCGTGTCGTGCCATTCTTGGAAAATGCGACATCGTTCAGTGGCGAATTGTTCGGCGGCTTTGCGACTCATTAACACTGGTATAGAAGTTGAAATTGTTATTGGTTTAGAATCGATTGAATGTCGAGTTACGGAGAACATTCGCACGATAATATTGGCAGACGTGGTTAATACGATAACAAATATTAATGCACGAAGTTAGCATTGCCGTAACAACTCCTGCTTCTTCGATTATTCGAGAACTCAAAACGTGACCAACGTCGACTCGCCATCTCTTCCTCCTAACTTTCCACCTAAACAGCGGAAGCAACTTATACTGGGACGCGTTCTCTTCCTCCAAGTTTCCCCAATTATTCTATCAACGGAGAGAACTCTTCCCAAGTTTGGTGGAAGTGCAACGTTTCGTGGAAACGTGGCTCGCCATAAATTCAAACGGGGACGACGTAAAGGCTCGCAAGTCACCGCGATTTCCAACTTGACAAATCTGACACGCGCAATTACACCGTTCCAGACCGGTGCCAGCCAACGCGGATTCAAAGGACGGATCACCCATGGTCATCACGAAAAAACTGCTCGGCACGGTACGGACGAAATAAAAGGGCGCACGCGAAACGGCCAACCACCCTCTCCGTTGTTTTATTCGCACGCCATCGACGCTCGTTTATTCTTTACCATGCGGATTCTTTGCGAACAATCGACTCGTTGTGCCCACGTTTCCCAGAATTTGTAGCTGGAAATTGATTTATCCCATTTCGTTTTCCCTTTTTCCTTAACATGTATTGAGTCTCGTATATTGTACTGCTACCTGTCGTTGTAATGAAAAAAAAGAAATGTGATTTGATATCCTCGTGATGTACAGTACTGTGCAAAAGTCTTGCACGAAGTACTTATTCTTATTGATGTTTAACAAATGTCTATTTTTAATAATAAAAATAAAAGTAACTTGAAAAGGTTATGCATCAGGAAAGCCAGAATTAAAAAACATAAATGATAAATGTAAATAACGTCGTGTACAAATACTTGATTCCCTACAAATATGATTAATTGCCATTATAAGCTCATCATCATACTATGTGATATCTAATACTTTTGCAGAATATTGTACGGTGTATTACACTTGATCTTTTTTGAAGAATCTTCCAAATCAATGTGTGCATCTGCAGTAAACAAGTAACGTAAAAACAACACAATAGACGTAAAAATAACTAGATCGCGCGTCTTGAAAACACAATGGGCTCGTTATTCCCCCATAGCTTTTTCAACCTCGTTAGACAACCGTTCAGCTTGTTGAAATTTCAACTCGCAACACATCGCGAATATAAACACGTCCCTTAATACCCGGAGCGTGTAAGGGATCCATTAAAATCGCTGGTTGTTCCCACGAAAAACATCGTTGTTCTGATTATCCCCTGGTAAACCACGGATAATTCGGACAGGACAGAATTTCCCTGGCTTGGTCCCGGATTTTAACAATTACACCTGCGCGCGGCAGTTATTAACGTTTATCAAAGTGGCTGAAATACATGGCGAGAATTTCGTGGCGAAAATGAGCTTGGAACGAGGTGATCAGCGAATTTGCCACACCGTACGTTGCTGACCAACGCGAAAATTCTATTCCCCTCGCGACAAACCGTTATTGTGGTAACAGGCCGTGCGCACACGTTTCGAGGCTGAAACACGTCTCCGCGTGATAACAGCACTCGTCCGTGTGACGTTGGACCCGGAACTCCGCTATGTCGCCTACTCTAATCCCGGCTGTCTGTGACCGCGCCCTGTCTCGTTTGTTATTCCCACTTTCATGCGGGGTTGAAGGTTGCATCGACGATATCCAGGATCATCGATCGCGTATATAAGGCGGCGTGTCAAGAGGGTTGAGCATCAGTCACCAGTCAGCTGAAGACAGATACAGCAATCAACATGAAATACTTGGTGAGATATATTCTTCCTCGAGACTTCTCACTTGTATCGAAAGTTCAACTACATTGATTTGATTATCTGTTCTTATCACGCTTTTTCTGTATAATCTTGCGATCAGGCAGTAGCTACCTGTCTCGAAGTATCACAGAAACATCAAATCATATCACTTTTTGTATCACTCTTTTTCTATACAATCTCTTGATCGAACAATAGTTACCTGTCTTAGACTATTATAATAGCATTAGATAATTGCATGAGATTTTTTTACCACAATTTACATTTACCTTGATATCTTGATATCTGTTCAGATTGATCTTGATCTTTACGTAAGTCTTGTCTAGATAATTTAAAGCCCTGAACAAGTTGGGCGAAACACTGAAATCTAAACGATTTAAACAAGTTGAATGAAACTCTGAGACTTTGCCTAAATAATCTATACCAAACTAGAGCTACATACACTTAAATCTATATCAACCACATCTCAGGTCGTCCTTGTTGCCGCCCTGGCCGTCGCCTCAGCTAGCCCCGAGCGCGAACGTCGTTCCCTAGCCTGGGGACACAATGGTGCAGTGGTGTTGGGTGGTGTGTTACCTGGAGTGGCAGTAGCTGGACCAGTGGCTCCTTCGGCTGCGGTTATCGGACCTGTCGCTGCACCAGCAGCCGTGGTTGGGCCTGCTGCAGGTGCTGCCGCAGTAGTTGGGCCTGCTGCTGGCTCTGCCGCCGTCGTGGGACCGGCTGCCGGTAACTTATACGTTCTATCGCTTTGAACTGCTTCGACTAAACGTAGATCTTGTACGCGAAGTTTGGTAATTATAACAGATTGACCAGCGAAGTATGGTAATACTGGTTATTGAAACTTCGAAATCATTTCGGTTAATAATTCTGACGAACTCTGGAGATTAACGAAATTCAATTTGGTAGTGAACATTTTAAATACAACAGCGGAATACAATATACAGTACATTACTGTTTCGTTATATTATATCAAACTTCATTGTAAAGGATTATATTAAAGTATGAATTTATTAGAGTAGCGAGAGAAATTACATGAAAATAGAAATGTAAAACAAATTGTTTCTTTTGAAGGTTCCGCGGTGGTCGCTGGTCCCGCAGGAACCGTGGTGGCGCCAGGAGCCGGTCTACTGTGGTAGAACGTCAACCGTAACCCTGGATTCTCCAAGACAACTCGAACGATCTCTCTCGTGAACCTGAAAGCGGCCACTCGTCGATCTCCATCCGCGGGACTTCGATCCAAGCTCAGCGTTGTTCGATAACAGAACACATCTCCTGATATCGAGAACGATGGAACAACGACAACTTTTTTTTATTTATAAATTAAATCTGTTCGATAAGAGTTAAACGAACAACGCGTTCGAGTTTCTACGAGGTTCTTTCGCGAATTTTTCTTCTTGTAACTAGCCATATTCTTGTTACGCTTTTGTACATTAATAAATGAAGCTCCATTGTACAGTCACTTGGTTTTGCAATACTTTCAATTTCAAGTATAATCCCAATAGCCGAACCGAGACAACGACTCGTTTAAGTGAAGTTTAATACTATTTAACTAGCCATAAAAGTTATCCACCACTCGTCGTCCTCCGAGGACCAGTTGTTCCAGTTTCTAATTAGATTGTTAAACGTATTACTGCTGTTCCTCGCCTGTGGCCGCTGCCAATGAAAAGACACGTGAAATAACGAATCCGGTGCAACTTGGAGGGCCTACCAATGGCCAAGAAGCTGCAACTTAGAAACTGCAATTTAAAGTACAACTACTTTCCTTGATTATGACTTGGCTTGTAAACTGCGTAAAAGCGACTGTAAATTGTAGACGAGGGAATTCTTCCAAGTAAATTTAATAAACGAGTACTTTAACGAGTACTATTATATTACTTAAGCTTGTGCTGTGTTCTTTGAATCATTTTCAAGCAAATCGAATCTTTCTATAATCATAAATAATATATAATAATGTAATAATAGGATATTTTCTATAATCTCTTATAAAAATTTTAAGAATTTTAATTCTAAATTGCAAAGTTTCTTGAAAAATTAAACGTCTATTCGTTCATTGACACGAGAGGAAAATTGATACGCAAAAGTTTGAAGATCGCAATAGAGTTAATAATGAACAATAACCCTTTAAAATTGAGTGATACATGTTAAATGTTTCAATTAACCATAAATAATTGGCCACGTTTCGTCATTTACAAATGTAGATTACAGATTTTGGAACGAAAATGACCGAATCAGACGTTATAGAGAATATGCCAACAGGCGTGCGTTGTATTACAACGAGGAAACATACTTAATTATCACAGTTCAATTACTTTTGGCATCAGATAATTATCAAATCGATTCTTTAGCAATGCGACAGCACCAACTGTTGCATTAATGTCATACATTTATAATTAACTGATTAATCATACCATTTGAGTGTTTAAACGGTGAATACGTTATTAACGCGCAGCATATATAACTACGATAATTAATATATAAATCGAAAGACCGAATAATGCCAGACATTTTGAATCGTTGGGAATTTTCTGGATAATACACATTTCAATTGAATTATATACGAACGATTATACCGCCGATGTAGTTCGATTATGTTCCTTTCCATTTGTCGTATTTTACTAGCCTCACAAATTAGAGGGCTTAATGTTTTCGAAGAAAAATAACGCAGGCAGGTATTTTTGTGGTTTTTAAAATAAGTTTATTATCTGATAGAAAAATTTAAATTACAATGGGAAGGGGGAAATGTATAATTTTCCATGGTGCCGATTATAGGGGATCGATCGGAGTTGCGGCCGAAAAGGGGTGTCGGGTGTGACCAATCGCCAAATTCGAATTTTTCACGATGAGAAAAAATTCCCATCGTCGATGTTCACTGTAATACTTCAGGTCCAGTTACGCCGGGATATTAAATAGTGATTTACCATCCTTTCAATCCCCACGCTGGGGCAGCTAGGGCGGGAGCAGCTACAACTGCTGCTGAAAAGAACAGAAAATTTACATTTAATTTGTACTGTTTCGTACAACATTGTAATTATTCATGGCAACACTATGGAGTAACCAAACTTCCATGAAAACGTATTTTCGAATGAATGCATAAATCAAAATGTATCGACGGTATATGAATAAAAAAAATGTAATAAAATCTATCAAAATGTTATTTCCCTAAAAAACCCTGGATATCGATTTCTCCATAGCAAGAAATAATCAGTTGTGCATTTTCCTCTATTACGCGAATCTATCGTATTGTCTATTGTACACGATATTCATATTTTTCTTAATTGATAAAAATCGAAGATACTTACGAGCCGCAAGGAGTTTAGGAGCAGCGATGGCAACGGGGGCAGCAGCGATTTTGGGAGCAGCAACCCATGCTGGGGCTGCGAGAGCTGGAGCCGCAAGGATTCCACGGCGTTCTCGTTCTGGTTCAGGGAAGGCCGCAACGACGGCAACGATGGCGAAAAGGATCAACTTCAAATACAATAAAATCCTTTTGTTACCATGTTATACTTATACATGACACTCAATAAAGATCATTAATATCGCGAACCATCGTGATTATCAACGATTACAAACGATTACAGTTGGTATTTACAACCGTGTTTGCAAATCAATCTTACCAGGGATTTCATTTTGTTGGGTTTCTTGAGCTTCTTTCGAACTCGAAATAGCAAGCGACTGATGAAAATCCTAGCTTCGACTTTGTCTTTTATACTCTTATTTTCCAACCTATATCTACGCCGCGTACGTCATCCACCCCGTACGAACGCGTGTCAGTCGGTTTCATAGTGGCCAGGCTATCGCGGCTTGTCGCGAGCGGGCGTGGTCGGGGACTTGAATCCGTAAATCAAGACAGCGATCTAAAACGATGAACTCGTACAGCGCCAATGTTGCATCAGAAATCTCGATGGCGCGGGTTGCGCACGCAACGGCGCGCGAATGTTGCAGAAGTTTCGCGCCGAGAACGGGGCCACGGATATATTTGCATATTTTACAGCAGCTACGTATAGATCTTTTTTTCTTTTTTTATTCAACATGTTTCTTTTAGTTGTTCATATACTCGCCTCGTTACGTCTAACGATCGACCCCAAGGTTTCGGTCGAAAGAGGGAGAAAGATAGATCAGCTGCGGTTGAATTTAGGGTTCGATTATAAGATGCAATCCGCGCGAGATGTTGCGAAACTGACTTTCGATTTTGCGTGAGACGGCCTTGAATACGCGGCGGTCAATGGACTAAAATGTTCGATCGCCGATATAGGAAAGCAGGAAATGCTGCCTTGAAAGTCTAGTCAAATGTTACAACATACAAAAGCAATTGACCGTATCCACGCGCCACCAATTCCATTTTTTCACGTGGCCTCTATTTTTCCTCCCCGAACGCTATTTATTCCACGTGCGCGCGCTACGCGATAATATAATTTTATTATCCGTTTGCGAAACAGATTGCAAGGACTGCTCTCGTGAGCTTTCATCTTCCAAGGTGCCGGATGAGAATACATCTGCATCTAAGATGTAAATCATCACATCGTGTTCTTGATTTTTTTTACTGAGATACTACTTGGATAGAAGATAAATATAGAGTTAAGAATTCCTGGAAAGGATTCCTTCATCCTAGGAAAATCTTCAACGTTCGTAGACATCTAAATCTTTGCTTTCTGTGTAATGGGCAATGCATCTGTTTATTCTGTCTTCATTGTCTAATGATAAAAGTACACTGTACACCGTAGAATTCCACTTATCTGATCCCATCGGTGGAACAAACACTTTGTATAATTGCAGACTCTATAATAGAAGTCCACTCATTCTCTCCACTGCCTATAATTCCTCGCATAATAGCAGTTCGCGTTTAGATAAGTGGATTCAATCGACAAGTGTTCATTTAAACGGACGCTAACTACAGCTTCGCTTCAATAAACGTAGCTGCATCGTAATCAAAGCTCACCGTCTCGCGCAAGAGAAGAATCAAAGTACAAAGGAGCAACTTTTACTTCTCACCAAGCAAGCAAATTGCAAAACATTCCAAAATCCGATTCGCATCTTAATAGTGGAAAGTGGTAGTCGGCAGGGAACTGGTCTGCAACAAGTCATAACAATTGTGCACTACGGGCACAGACCGTGCAGGCCAGCGTCTTTGTTCTGCTTTTCTGCGCACGGAATTCCAAAGAGTCTGTATCTTTACGAGGGAAACAGGGCGCGGTGACCATTTTTCCTTACTCATCATCGGAGGTTATACGTAATGGACTATATAACGGTTCAAGCCGGTTCGAAATGGTTCAGTAGACAACGGTATACTGGCGGGAAAATTCCGCGGGATACAGAGATAATAAGAGAAAAGAAAAACGGATTTGTCGAACGGACCGAGCCATGAAGTTGCTGGTAAGCTGAGAAACTTTATCGTAGCTCATCGAGCAAGTCGAAGAAGAAATTGTTACGAAAATAGGGGGAATCCGTGCAGCAGTTCCTGATGAGAAAACTTTAATCTGTTAGCTCGTAATGCACTTTCGTGTCGTCAGTGAAATATGAACGGCTCGCCGTCTCTGACCAATGTTTCATTGATATATAGAGCGCCGCAGTGTTAGCTGACAGTCGGATAATTGAAACGTATGGCCGCGTTCTATAACTTTGATTAAGATGGGTAATCCATTGATTCCGTTTAAATACGTCGCATAATTGTCGCGTTACAGTGATAATGGTCTGACAGTTATTACGGTGAAATTTCGTCGCGTTAAAGTACGGGAATATAATAACGCGTATCAATTTATTCTTCTAATTGAAATCTCTGCTATGAAAGATCGATTTTTAAACCTTTTTGTCATTACGATTCCCTAGAATCTAATCGGTATCGACGCAATATTTTTCAAAATTTTCTCATCGTTACGAATTCTATCCAATCCTAGTTTCATCGCAAATCCAATCATCGATTCGTCGATCAGTTTCGATCATTACTTAATACCTATGATCAAGGGAGCGAATTCTTTCTCTGAGGAAGCGTTCGCGGCGTTAAAAAAATTTGGTCTAATGATGTCCACGTAGATGCAACGATGTGTGCAGCGATGACGTGTTCATGCGCGGCACGTCTGCCGGAAAACCGAGTTATGCAAATTCGCGATGCGTATGTGATTCTATCCGTGGCCACTGGATCGTATATATGCGTGTCGGATATTGTTCTCGAATCAGCCGTCTCGTTAACACGACTCACGGCAGCAGATCATGTTTAAACTATGATCAATCTAGTTATCCTTATTACAATCGACATTTGTTAAATCCTCGTGAAAAAATAGCTGACATTCGTTAACAAAACATAGCTTCCATTTGGCACGAGATAACGCAGATTCGAATGGTAATTTCGAAATTTCTCAACGTGTTTGTGAATAGCTGACGTTCGAGCGTTAGACTTGGAGAGAAACCGTGCATTTAGGACCTAAGTACGTATACTCGACAGAATCGAGCTCGGCAAAGGTCAAAGTTCAAATCCTGATTCGTTAAATCGAATGATAGACTCTCTCTCTCTCCATGGTGTTGAGTAATACAGAAGGGTATACGCTTGATTATCGTAATATTCACTGGAGTTGATGCGAAGGTGTTTTTAGGTTTGAGTTTAATACCTGGGAGAGATATTTACGAGTAAGATTACAAGAAAGCATTTCAACTATTGTGTCGCCGCGACCCACGTGATAGTTTCTGACGCTCGTCTTAATAAATCACGCCTTATCCGTTTTCAGTTACGGTTTGTGGCATCGATTTTCTTAACGTCCGTTCGCGCAAGCAGCTGGCCTTATCATGAAATAGTGGGCGTCGGACAATCGGCGGGACCATTGCTCGTTGCACCAGTTTATGGAGTCGCACCTGCGGTGAGCCTGTTACCCGCGGAACCGGCCAAGAAAGCTCAAACCATAGTTGCTGGCCCCGTAACAAAAACTGTCGTCGAGGGATCGTCTTCCGGACTAGTGACCATCGTGTCTCCAGGAGCTGCCGTAACCAGCTCTCCTCCTCCAACGACGCTAAGTAATTTATCATTTGGGATAAAATATAACGCACGATTGTTCTTCGGGGTTTAGAAAGTTTAGAAAGGCAACGAAAGAGCCGGGGTTGTTTCGAAGGATTTTGAATTCAATCTGAATATTTATGGCGCCATCAACCGAAGCCTATATTTAAAACTATTCGACTTACACGAACAAACAGTACCGGCTTCTACTATTAACGTGAACATTTTACGAGATACATAAAGCCAAGAATTTATCTGTACCACGTTCCTTCAGCGAATTACAAATTTAGTACATCCATAAATTTGAACGTATTCAGGAGAACGTACTGGACGATTACGAGAAAAGTAGATAAAAGTTGCTATCGTTATGAAAAGTTGCTAAAGTTATTATTTTGTATTTCTTTTCGTTTTCTTTTGTTTTCTTTTTAGAACCAACCATTGCCTCAGCTGTGCCAGAAGATACAGTCCTCGTTAAAGGAGCTTCGGCTGGCGCGGTGACGCTAGTAGCGCCATCCGACAATTCCGTCGCTATCGCAGACACCAATAACGCAGCGTCAGCCGAAGCAGAAACAAAGAAAGGCGCCGTTGCAGCGTCAGCGAAGGCGGTTGTTGCAATCGAAAGCGCAGAAGAATCATCGACCACGAAAGCATCGACGAACGTCACGGCCACGGCAATTAGAGAAACAATAGGCATAGCGTCAGCGAACGCCGTAATAGGTCCCTCCACCGGGCCTATAATCATCGCTGGTCCAACCGTTCCACCGATACCGGTACCGGCTGGCGTTGAAGCTTCCACACCTGAAGCAGTGACTGCTGCTAGTGTTGCTGCTTCGGCAACCGCTAAATCTGCAAGCGTGTCTTCCAGTGCGGTCGCCAATGTGTCGGTTTCAAGCAACATAAGTGCTGAACAAACCAGTGATGTATCTGGTTTAGCGTCAGGTAAGATTTATCTTTAATTTAAATTTAAATTAAAAATTTAAATATGTACGTAACAATTAAAAAGAGAAAATTCCCAGTCTTGATACATATATTATATATAGTAACTGATACATATATTTATCTATAAGGACAAAAGATATTTGTTGAAAAGGAAGGAGTAAAAGATCGATAAAACGATATTAGACATTTCATACGATAGAGAATAATATTTAGGGGGCGCGTTATGTTGAACGAACTTTGTCATCTATCTTGTTCCTCATGAGAAAGATACTAGCTGCTAGAGATCGTTTTATGATAGGAATCTGCCTTCGAATTGATTAAAGCTTCGAGCTGTAAACAACCCACTAAATCAACCTCATCTAGAACGTAGAAGATCAACAGTAATTATGTTACTGGGACCGTGTGACATCGATACTATTTACATATGCTCTATTCCAGTGTAACGAAATTTATTTGCAGATACTACAGAGCCAACAAGGATCGAGGGTTCAGCATCGAGCTCGAGCACGGTGACGAGTACTTCCGGAAGTTCGACGGCCTTCGCATCAGCGAGAATTAATTTGATTTCACCTCTAGGTACGATCGCACTCGGCGAGACTCCCTTAAGTAACGTTGTCGTATCAACAGGAACAGCACCGCCCGCGATAGTTTCCGGTCCCTCGGGGTCCGTCTCTACCGGTAGCGCATCCCCGTTGCTGCTTAAGGTTCCTCTCTACCATTTGTAGATCAAACTGCTTATTCCCTTGTACGTCCGTTTCTTTACTCGTCGCTTGTTGTTCCTGTAAAAGAAAAATCGAATCGCTTGTGAGAAACCGGTCGATGCCATGTGGCCATAGAGGCAGTTGATTGGCGAATCAGGCCTTTCTAAGGTGGGTTTTACACGAGCTAACGTAGCTAGACAAGCGCATTCGTTGACATTGCGTTGGCGATCGCGCCGACACGAGACAAGGAAGGGAAAAAGTTGTGCAAGGACAACCACTGGGACCAACGCTGCAAGCGGTTGGCATTGATGGCCGCTGCGTTATTTGCCTGTGTACAATCATTGAATACAATAGCTACCACTACTCTATATCTGTTTGAGTACCTCGATTTTTGTATTTAATAAAACCGTGCATAAGTAAGGAGCCGGTTCTATCTGTTTTCCTTCCTGACTGTTTTCCACCCCGCTAACTTGTTCTTTTCGCAACGATACTCGATAACGTAATAGAAACGGGGACACGTTGATGCAACTTTAAACTGCAATTGCAATTTCTACCAGTTTTGTTGAATTGTTTATAAACCAGTTTTGTCGAATTGATTGATATATATGGAAAACCTCTTGGAACCTTATTAACATTGAAATGAGACACAGTTACGGCTTTGTTAGTAAAATTTGGAATAAATCCAAAAAACTCTATACATGAAACTTTTATATAAGTATTTTTATAATCTCTGCGGAGTCTACGTTTGGAATAGATATCTCGTAACTTCTATTTTCATCTTCAGGTTTGTTCCCAACTTCACCGATATAATCGCGTTTCTCTAAGAGTCTAATTAAATTTTAACATATTTTGCACAACGCACAAATATGAGACGTTTTTGTATACTTACAGTATACAAGTATAGTAGTATCGTATAGTAATTGCAGATAGTTTCACGAATCGTCGCACGCACGACGTACTTTCGAGCTTTGGCACAATCTATTTCGTGTTATCCTAAGCATGTTATCCTATAATTACGACGTCGATGAATTTCTGTATTGTTACAAACAACAGCGCAGCGATTTAACGAAGTTATATTTATCATGTTTATCTAGTTAGTCGACTTGCGATTGGAGCGATCTGGCGTATGGCGCAACCTGTAGTTTGGGTTAAATCATGGCAAACAAGCCGAACCTAAACTGTACGATTAAGCTTGAAACTCAATTATTACCAGGCGGCTTTCACTAGGCAAACGAACTTTGTGGAAACAAGTCACTATAAACTTTTGCTGTATGTTAGATTGCAAACGTTCGCGTATCTGTTCTACGTTTCAAACTCTTCTCGATCATTTTATATTTCTTCGTGTCCACAAGATGAAAGTAATCATTCGAAAACTATTTCCCTCCTGAATTCAATTCTAACTCATCATTAAATATGTTAATAGATAGAATTTTAAAAAGTTATAATATGTATTCTTTACTGTTCGCGAACTTATTAATATTCCATATACCTAATTATTAACAACTTGCATTTAAATCATCACCGTGTTTTACATAGTTTATTTCAAGTGTAGACAATTCAGAGAACTATTTATATTTATTTTATTCATATTTATACCATCTGATATGTAATTAATATTATTTACCGAGTTACTAGCTGTCAAAAGAGTGTTGGATTGCATAAAAATTGGTGGTGACATTGTAGTAGTTTTTGGTTCCCGCATCCGTCGAGTGTTTAACTGCTCCGCGATTTTACTGGATGTTGACCGTAATTGCGGTAAAATTACGTCCTTGAATACCGATAGAATATTGTTGATTGAAACATTTTCAGTAACAGATTCGGTCATCTGAAAAATAAATACGAGTACTTTAATTATTTTTCGTTTAATATTGACATTTTGTTGCTGTTTCCTTTTCCATATCGCCGTTAAGAGACGCATGAGTAACGATCGAAGATGAATTATATATTTTATCGCTGAGAATCGTGTCATGGACATTGGAGTGACGTAAATTAAAAACAAGTTAACTCGTTTAAATTGCAAAGTTTCTCGTGCGTTCACGATACGTTCAGCGTTTCTTGTATGAACATTATGCCTCGTTTATTTCAGCTTAAACCTTTGATGCTTCATTCTCGGGCGTCAAAATCGTTATTTTTTTTCTCTCTTTCTCTCTAAAAGCAAGCGGCATGCATTGCGATTCAGGCAACTTGGAAATGCGAGCTTTACATACCTGCAGTAAAACGACAAGCAATAAACATGAAAAAGTAAATTTTCTTCCGTTCATGGCGAATACTGCGGAGAAATACTTCTGATTTTATTAAGCGACCAACGCGACAGCGAGTGAATTGAAACGTCTTGAGCTGCTATTCTCAAAGGTTCCACTTATATATTTAATTAACTCGTAAATATTTTCGCGTAAATGCATAACTTTTATCTTTGTACGTGGGTAACGATAACGCGATGAGCACGATGCATTATTCTCGCGATTTTTATTAATTTATTGAAATAAATAGAAACAAGTATAATTTGATTATAGTTGAACAACACGATTGTTGAACAGCTGAATATTCCTGAAATGAAACTTCCGTAAGATTACGAGAAACTCTGAATAAGAGAAAGATAAAGAACGACTTTACGAGTGGATATTGTCACGTGCTGACAGTGTGCTTTCATAACATTTAAGATTGTCGATGAGAAAAGACACGCGTTCGTACTTTTCGAGAATAAGCAACCGACCGTAATTCAATCGAACGAATAAAAATGATAGGCTCGTCGAATCGCGGTAAAATGGTCGCTATGTTGGAATATTTTTTAATCGACGCGTCATGCTGGTCTATTGATTTTATGGAATCGAACGAGCCGTAAACAATGTTAACTGGCGTATCGTTTTATCGTGGAACAACAACTTTTTACAGAAAGGTTAGAGCACGCTGCCAGGTACAGTTGCGACAAAAAATCTCTACGCGACATTGTTTCGTCTTTGTCGTTTTAAGTGCACGATATAACGTAATTCGTCTACCATTCTTTTCCCCTCGATTAAGCTTCCCGTTTGGATGTTATGTAGAAAATTCAATCGTTGGAACTGGTATTTGACAGAAGATCGTGCGAGGTCGGCTGCCATTAAACATACTTTGCCCGATTGATTCGTTTCTCACCATCGAGAAATATAAATGGCGCTCTAATGAATCGCATGAAAGCACTCCCAACGAGAATCCGATTATCCTGGCCCCGGGCTGAAATTCTATGGAACCCGACGAAATCATGATTCGCTGCAATTTTACCCCCATCGTGCCCATTAAATGAATGTTACACCTAGGATCGTGCCAGTTAAGTGAACAATACCTGATTCAACGAACGACATAAACATCCCTAGCAGAATGGCGTCGTTTAATGAAACGCCGCTGAAAACGTAACAAAAGAGACTCTTTGCAGCGGAGTATTTTGCGTGGAACTTGCGTCCTTCTCTTCTTTCACATATAAATCACGCACGGAGCGTGTTTCGCATTCATCGATAATGAGTTACTATTTACAAAAGAAATTGAAGCTTTAATTATGATCGCGAACAAAGAGCTCGACAATATTTTCAGCTTATTGAGAAGCTATTATTCGGTAAAACGCCGACTATGACGCGGGATTGAAACGGTAACGTTTCTCGAAAACGTTTATCGGGCCGAGGGGGGCGACAATGATGCTGCACGACGGAAATTAATTTGACACTGGCAGCCGACACTCATCCCGTTCTTCGTCCGATTGGTGTGTTGCAGCTCGTGTAAATACGGCAGAGCGCGCCGCCGAACGAGGACAACAATGAATCCCAATAAACGGAGCAATTTTACGGTAACACGGAGAAAAACAGAGAGAGGCAATGCAGTCGCGTTGGTAATTCTCGTAATGGCGTAACGCGCTCCGAGGGAGGTTGAATTCACTTTGCACTAATGCGCTATCTACGACAATGTACGTGCTAGAATTCTCGAAAATGATATCATGGCCAAAATGACAATTTTATCGCACGCTGAAATCAACCAGCTTGCGAATAATAACACATTTTCATAGTTTTCGTGGTACACTTCGATATCTCAGTCGGATTCAGTCCCGTCACCATATGAACAATTAAAATTCCAGGTTTGATATTTAACGGGACAACAAGCGATATTAATGGACGAAGTTTTCGAAATGGACGAGCAGAATAAATTTGGAAGCGGAAAGGAAGACTTTGATGGATGCGAATTTCTGAGGTGAATTTGAAGGAGAAACGTGATTTTCGCCTGACAAGGTGGGCCGCGGTGAATGCGCTGAATTTGTAAGTCTCTCTCTCGCGGTTAGATAATAAATCGCTGTCGAATTGGCTACGAGAAATGCCTTTAAATATCATTGTTCTTCGCGAAAAGGGAAGCTGAACTATTCTTCGCGGCTGACAGCACCGCCGCGCTCATATCCTAGAGAACTTGTTGAAAATGATCAACGTCGATGCTGTCGAATACCTGAAACGAATGGACGTAACAACGGGACAGCTCGGAATTGTTCAAGACGTGAAAGTTCTTCGACGCAATTAACATTGACACCTTGGCCGACCACGCACGCGAAACTCCACCCACCCTTTGACTCGTGCTCGTACGGCTCGTTAACGAATTCTTTTCTCTCGTTATCATGAGATACTATCGACTCAGGTCACGGACGGCAGACACGAACATTATCTTCATTGGCCACAGGGAGATTCGACATCAAAGGTCGTTACGGTAGATTGCATGGAATGTCGTCGTTGTCTTGGAAAAGATTGCCTTTAAAACGAACAGAAGACGAAAGACAGGGAAGAAAGGAAATGATAAAAGAAGACAGATATCAGGTATGCGTGACGTGTGTTTGTTAGCTCGTAGAAATACAGCTAGAGTCTGAGAACGAGCGAAATTTGTCAAAAGTAGTTACTTTCGAGGAAGAAACTCAGTCGTTGCGTGATATTTCGATGTCTCGATCGGAAAACAGAAGCTTTCGACGTGGTAGCGATACGTAACGCGGCCGGGCCAGTCAGAAACACAGATTCATGGGAAGTTCGTGACTCTGCCAGTATCGCGGATAACGCGTCGACTTTACGGTCGGAATCTGATAACAACAGAAGTTCGTGAGAGGATGTCAGCAGAAATGGGGTGTACATGCGTTTAACCAGATTTTCGTACGCCGTACGACGTGTTGCAACATGCGAGACGCGATCTATCTCGTTAATTGAACTTTCTTCGTTTCGGTGTCGTCGAGTCCTTTAAATCTACGAGTTTTTTTTTTAAGTCGACGAGTTTTTTTTTAAATCGACGAGTTTTTTTTTAAATCGGGACGAATTAATGTAAACTTTCAGTACGAGAAAATGTTCGTTACTCGAGTAATGAATGGTAGATGAACGAGACAAATCGAATCTCGTGCGAGTGAAAGTATGACAGATCCTATCTGCTATATAGCATTCTTCCCTTTCTTCGTTTTACGAGTCCTCAGCGTCGTTTTCAGCACTTCTTATCGATCTTCAGCGATTCCAACCATCGGTTTCCCATTCATTCTCGTTACGATCGTCTCTACCCTTTCTTTACTCGTTTAATTTGACTTTCAAATAGCATGGCAACCGTCGAATCCCACCTCCATTAAATAAACGTTAACTTCTGATTTTATATCACTTCCTTCCTCGTCGAAGAATCGATCGATCAAAGTCTGCAATAGTTCAATTAAAAAGAAACGAAACAGGAGGTATCTTTGATTCTTACTATTCCATATCTCGATCTTGTATAATTTTTTAAATCTCAAGTTATATCGAAATTCTTTACTGCTTGAGGAATCATTTTCAAATAAATCGACCTCGAAGTTGATCGATTAGTTCCTTTCCCGTCAGTATAATATTTCCAAGGGCAGAGTACCTTGCTATTACACACTAGCGAGCGCTTTTGTGTCGAGCTTAACTGGCGGCTTATCGTTTGGCACACGGCAGACATCGTTGCCGCCCATGATTGTTCCGGTCGGCAACCTCGTCGCGAGCACCGACTACGGAAGCACGAGTAATCTAAACCATACTGAAGATAACGGAAAAACAATACCAGGGCGACACCCTTGCCACCGTCCGGCCGATAAATTTTCAGCCAGCATACCGGAAGGGTTATAGGCGGACGGTGTACTCGAATCCCGATAAGGGACAGACGTTTAATCAAGGGCACCAAGCCAAATTAACCAGCACCGATGCCTCCCCGCTCCGCCGATCACCGCCTTTATTAGCGCCCTGACCAATAAAGCCTACGCAAATCTTGATAAATGACGATAAATTATAAATTTATTTTTATGAAATTCTCAACAAAGAACGTATTGTATTATTTAGTATTATTTAGTTTCGTAAGCAAAGATTTGTTTAATTTATTAAATAATACATATATATTGAAATGATATACTATAAGTAATTTACGTATTTTGTATTTTTGTCTAAATTTCTTTGAATTTCCCATAAATATCCACAAAATAATTCATATTTCTATGCAAAGAAACGAGAGAAAATCATTTCGAATTTCCATAATTTCGTATTTTTTTAACTATCATAAATGTTCCCTATCTTCTACGGTAAACACTATCAAACTGTGAGAGTAATCACGATATCACATCCTAATGCGTATGTTTACCAATATTTTACGCGATTGTAATTTGCCTTGCATTTCATTTAACTTATATGAGTTTGTATAAATCGTAACTTAAAAATGGTACGTACTCTTTTGTAGTTTAATTCATGTAATATCCGACAGCAAACGGCCTACGTCCATTAAATAAATAAATAAATAAATAAATTCAGTTTCACTTAAAACAGACGGTTTTTCAGGAGCATTGGTTTCATTAAAGGATTTTTCGTTACCGTTATCGTTTTGCAAGATCGCTTTTCCTATCAATACCGACTGATTGATTGATTTCCTATCAATAGACGGAGGAATCATATTTTGGTTCGATGTATATGTGATGATAGTAATATTTTTTAATTTACAGTAAAAGCAGTGGAGAGAAAATCCAGATCGAGTGATCAGTATTTGCCCGAGAAGAACCGTCTAACTTCTACAATATACGAGAACAAGTGTGAGAATGCGGGCGTTTTCAGAAGACCAAGATACTTCAAAGGATATGCAAATTAAATAAAACAATAGGAAAATTTTAGTGCGAACATAGTGCAAAAGAGATATGAACAAATAATTCGCGCGTCTGTTTGCTCGATTGATCGATATTTTCAGGGGCGTCGGCTTCAGCTTGTTACTATCAACGCAACTAACGATACGATGTCGCGTTTGAAAAAGGACCGGAAATGGATGATTCAAAAAGAGGGAATTTGGAAAAATTCATTGAAAGATTGAAATACGTGCGAATGAAACGTATTAATGCATGTACGCAACGTATCAATTGATTCAAAAGTTTCGACAGATTATTATTTCGAACTGCGTAAATATTATTCTAACACGATTAACGCAACGTACCTATAGCAAAACGTTCAGAGTTTCTCTGATCCGTTTCCAAAACTTCCACGCTGTGTTATATACGTTGCGTAGTATGCGTTTTATGAATATAACCATTATTAAAAGCTGACTCCCTCCCATCGAGCCCGGGCAATTACGCGTAATTGCGGGCCGGTAATTAGTAATTCCGTTTCGTGGGTCGCATCTGTTTAGCCATTGCGAGCTGAAGAACGGTCATCGTGTTAGCGCGTCGATCGTGGAAATGGTATTTAATGGACGAACGGTTTCGTCCTGAAGCCGGTTATAAATTATATCGGCCATATTATGGTATATTCGTCTCATAACACGATATGTTGTACGCGATGGCAATTTGTTCCCCATTATGCCCGGCTTGCAGTGCTTTCTATTACACATATAACACAGAATTGTACTTCGTCGTGTTGATCAGCTACAGTGCAAACCTCTCAGCGAATTTGTCATATTACAATGCGTAAAACCAGTCGGCTGGTTAATTAATCGCACGAAAGAAACGCTGGAACGTCGATAAAGGAAGCGATAAATTTCTGAGAATAAACGTTAACTTTCTAATATCTGTTTCTAGAAAATGTATTCTTTAGTGGTGATGAAATTCTTTCAGGATTGTAGCCGGAAAGCACCAGGAATTTCCTGCGGATATTCTACGGAATCCGGGCAAGAACGGAAGTCGGATACGGAAGTCACCGCTTTAAATAAGCCTGCAGTTTGCTTTCGCTTTGAAGCAGTGAGATAACCGTGTCTCATGCCAACAACTCTCCTACCGCAATGTCATCTTCTCGTCATCTCACTTTCATACTTCAGTTTCTTCCTGTTGGTCGACCTTCGTTTTAGAATCTTCGATCTCGTTTTAAAATTATCCGACTCTACTAGGTATACTTGCTTGATTTGAAAAGAAACAATTTTTAAAGTAACGAAATTGTAATAAACTTGCACCATAAAAAAACAAAATATTGATATTCATATAGAATTTTATAGCGACATACAGCTACAGAACCGGAAGTGATCGTTGAGGATGGGAATTCAACATGTAGAACAATATTTAAGTGTATGGAAAGCATTTTTTAACGCTATGAAATTCCGTAGCACGTTTCTATAGGTCGTATAGATAAACAAGAAAAAATGGAATTCCATATGCCGATGTGGCCGTAAAAGAATCGGTGAAAGTCGCAGAGGAAGCATTTGCCGAGTTCGAGCGCGTCGCCATCCTCCGGATATACAAGCAACTATCTCGTTCACTTGGGATTGTAGCTAACAGTTCGAAAGCACGATTCCTACGTTTTATCAACGGGTTTGTGTCCCGGCTAAACCGTAGTCCTGATCTACACGGAAATATAAATGTCATGCGACCTGTTGCGTCCAGTGCTTGCCCTGTTTGCACACCGTCGGTGTTACACAACCAGGCAAAGTTAGGGGTGCAGTTACCCCACGGAGAACTTTGGCGACATCCTGAAAATCTCACCTCTAACGATCGCTGCCTGAGTCATCGAATATGTTCAAAACGGTACGTAATTCTCTTCCCTATAAAACTTCCGAATAATTGTCATAAACGTCTTTAATAATTTAAATATTTCTATTCTTCTAATTAGCTTCCTTTTACGCTTCTCTTCTAATTAGACTTTTAAATGTGAAAGTCATTCGTCACTTCTGGTCCAGTTTGCATTTTGTTTTTATAAAATATTGGTATCTTCTTTAAATTGCTAATAGTAGTGGAGTTAAAGTTGTTATAACATAGAGGCAAATATTCAAATATTTATTACAGGTAATCAGAAGTTTTATATATAAGTCGTACGAAGACATGCAAGTTGCTGAAATCTGCTTTTAGTTTACGACACGTGTTCGTTATTCCTGTATGTGTTCAGAGAGATGGATGGTAAAAAAGGTAATAACTAATAGACTTTCGTATAAGCTTCTCGCGTGTATTTTCTCGTAAAATCTTGACGTCCCTGAGCCGTCTCTTTTTTAACCTTCCCTTTGATCTTAAAAAAAGAAGATCGGCGTGCGATAATTTTTCCATTTATAAGCACGACCATTTTGTATCGATAATACAAACTAATTTTCTCGTCTAAAATTCCATATCCCATCGACAAAACCGAACATGTGGGGATATGTCATCAGCACGTCCCAACAGATCGTGTGGTATGACGATTTCAAATCGATTTGTAGCGTTCACTTTCAAAAAAGGTCATGCCGATGCGCGTAGTGAGGATGTACCGAGCGTCTCATAGGGAGTTTGTGTTTTTAATTTTACTTTCATTTTATTATGACGTAGGGCATAGATGAACATACATCAAATTGATGCATTCCACTGTGGTGTCAGTGGAGACGTTGATCGATTTCGTGGAGCCTTGTCGATCAGCATAACGGGCACATACATTAATGCAAGGAGTTCTGAGATTTGAATTGCATCAACTTTGCGGAGGAGGAGTAGAAAGTTTTAAAGACGGATATAAAATTCTGTTTGTCTGGTTCTAATTAATCTGAGCGACTGCTAGGTTTCTTTAAAACTCTCATAAACTTCTGCAACCACTTTCGCCTTATAAATCTTTAGCGTAAATAATGGGAAATTATTATGAAATTTTCATTTAGTCAGAGATAAGATTATTTACAGATGCCAGACTCTGAATTTCGTTAAATATTTAACAAGCCGAATTATATGCAGCAGAGCAAAAAGTCAATTTAAATTTACGGTGTAAAAAAATAGAAAGGAGTTTGTATAACGGTACCCAATGGTAAAAGTTGTAAGTCATGCCAATTTCATTTCTGCTTACTGTCGAATACCGCTCGCCACTCCGAAAAATGAATTTTACTTTAACGTTACTTGAAAAGTCGTTACCGTTTCCTGTGGCCAAGTTATGGCGGAACCAGGAAGTAAGAAAGAGAAGTTGTTAACTTTGTTCTACAGTTAAAATCAATAATTCTCTACATGGTGTGCAAGCTGTATGACACTTTGATCTAATATTCATAGAATATCATCGCGTATTTAATTATTAATATTTTAAAAATAAAATAATAAAATGAAATTCTAAATGAAATTCTAATCATTTCTGTCTTTTTTTCAAGCTAATAAAGAAACCATATTTATACCGTTCGAAAAACTTCAAATATTTATATTGAAATATTTAATAAATAACGTAATATCGTTCTAATTTTTAAATATTAAAATTTAGAAATTCATATAAAAGCATTATATTGTTTTAATTCCAGATATTTAAATTTAAAAATTCGTCGAAAATCGTTATTTTATTTAAGATTTCAAACATTTAAATTGATATATTTATTGAAAATTGTCATTTCTTATTACATAATTCTCGGTATTTTTAAGTTCTTAAATCCTTACTTAGGTTGCTATTTACTTATGAAAATTGTTTAAGTAGGGTAATATGTAAACGAAAATGAGCAATTTCTACCATTTTCAAGAATACCATTTAACGATCGATATTTCTTCTTCTAGTAAGTGATGTTATTTACAATGAATTACTTTATGTGTCACGAATGTTGTATAGGAAGATTCATACTTAGACTTTGCAAAAGACAATTTTGAAAAAAATTGATTAGATGAACGAACAGACTCAGTTAATACCTAATAGCCAATTTTCTAGTACATGTATTTTGATTTTTTAAGTAAAACTATGTGTTTTGGTAACGTTAGGTCAAAATTTCGCGTCCGTTTTATACTACACATTCAGTCCTTTGGTTTTGTAAAAATCTAATGTTACATTTTGTAACTTTCTGTATAACTTAATTTTAAAATCGAACGGTCGAACTCACAAACGCTCTGTGGAGAACTACAATGGAGAAGCAGACAAAAAAAAATCAGCTATTGTAGTAGAGTATTCTAGTATTGTATAGAGTATTGTAGTAGAGTAGCAATTGTTTCATAAACATTAATTGTTTGTCACATATTTCAACAAACAAAACTACAAAATATTATAAAATAAAATAGCAGTATGATACAAGAAAATGTTCAAGGAAGGAATGTATGGAGGATCTGATCTTGGTGTCTTCAGATCCCGTAATAAGTAGCTTAAGGATCTAAAATGAGAAAGTAATGGACAGTTCCCAGAGGAAGCGTTAGCTTTGTTAAAAACTGCAGATATAAGTAAATATACATACGAGTAGCTGTCTTAGTGATATTAGTAACGATAACATTTTTCGATAAATATTATTCATTTTCTGCATTTATCTTTATATTCATATATATTATCAGTTTTTTACTTATATAACTTTATATAACTTATATTACTTATATATCAGTTTTTGTTCTAAATATTTCGAATTTGTACAGTTTATACTTTCAAAAATGTAAAAAATCTAATTTATCTTTAATAATCTATACAATTGTAAATTGAAACATAGTTTTTCGTGGTTAGGCGACTGTTTCAAAACACAATAGTTAAACAGCGTTATAATGCTTTGAATTTCACCAATTTTAATTAAAAGTCCATTAAAGGAAGACAGAAAATGTTGCGTCTGACTAGTACTTTAGCGGTATCCTTATAGGACAGACGGAGCACGTGGGAAGGCGCATGTGTAACAGAGGCAGGAGCACGTGGCTGGCTCGTAACGCGGATCGGTTGATTTCGGGTAGTTTCGTGAGTCGACGGCCGAAGGACCAGTGGCAGTCGCGCGCCGGCCGCTGCCTCGATAGGGTGTTTGTGTTTATGTCGTCGCGATGAAAATTCGACCGCCATAGAGGTTATGTTTACGCGTGCCGCGGGAACGAAACCGACCACGCATGCCCTTCTGCGTCCACCTTTTCGAAAATCCTCCACCGATCGTCACGTGTCCATCGGTAAATCCATCGATTTCCCACGACACCGCGTCCCTCGGCCTACGCAGCAGCTTGGCAACACTTGACACACGCAATAAAGCTTCGTGAGTACATTTAACCTGTTCCCTACTACGTTTTAGATCGTTTAAAACTGTGTAACTATTTGAATAAACGCAAACTTGTGAAAACTAAAAAGCACATAGTGTCAGTGTCGATCTTGAGTGACCGTTAGAAACCGAAATTAAATATGGCGACAGAATCGACCAATTAAATATAACAGTCGAATATTGAATTATTTACGCGGTATTGCTATTCGCGGTATTGAATATCCGGGTCAGAATATCTTCGAACATCCAATAGAATGCCTCCATTCGAGTTCTTAAATAAGACGAAGCCAATAATATCTAACCTGTTTCTCACACTTAAATTCGTTTCGATCTCCATGCTCCTTTTAGTAGTAACCTGCATATATGAGTGTTAGATATTCTTATTTCCAACGTCGGAATATTCGTGCAATTTATATTTAACACTCCTCGACCTGAAAATTGAAATTCAGAACCGAATTTTTCTTCCAAACACGTGTGATTCAATATTACATGGTAAGAGGTACATACACATTAATAATCATCGAAATGCGAATCCCTCGAAATGTACGAACGAGAAACAGAGCGTAACACGCAGAATCTCGTAACATATCTGGCCCAATTTCTTGGTAAAACGAACGTGTCCACACTTGATTTGTTCGTCGGTAAATATCGGAGAACCGTGGCTCGCATGACGTGAACTATCCTGACACCGTATTTTTTCACGCTGTCTGTATTCGTCCGCGATATTTTTTCCACGTGACTTGCCGCGCGTTCGGCGAAACAAGGTTTATTTTGACGCGTGATAGGTTGGTCGGTTATCCCAGCCAACCCTGTGCCAACTGACATCGGTCGTGGTTGAAGTTCGGAGTGAATACACGTCGGAACAATGGCACGAGCTTTAATGTCGTTCGACCGCTTATACCCGGCGAGAGGGTCGCGACGAAGGGTATGGGCCGAGGTAAATTACGGTAGCAGGACGTATTTTAGACTTGGACCACCAATAACAATTTTACAATTGACTATTCGTCGCGCTTTCCTGCACGGCAGATGCATTGACGCGTAATTCGCGAATAAATTATGCCTGGCGAACCGGTACAAATGACGCCTGCCAAGCAACCCGCACGTAGTTTACTCCATGTAATTTATTTGAAGCAGCCAGCGCTGTTGATTCATTGCTACATTTATTACGTTTGGAATTTTCGCCATTTGTATTAGGTACTCGTAGTTGCTGATTGCTTGATAATTAGTTACACGTTTCATTGAGATGCTTTTTAAAGGCCAATAAAAGAGTTTTTAATTTTTTTAAATGAAGTGATTTAGAAATTTATGAAAAAGTAATTTTAGATACAAAAGATATTTTATTCGCATAGTTTTCGCTATTCGTTAGCCTGTTGATCATCTTTCTTTCTGTTTCCTTTTTTTTTTTTTTTTTACGTGGATCAAAACGGAAACGTACTCTACCAGCTGCCGACAGTCCGTAGAGCTGCCAGTCGAATTAAATTCGATCCAGGAATCGCGCTTCCCCGTAATCAGTGCGACGTCAAATTTTTAAACGAAGGTTACAAGAAAACACGAAGGGAACATAGCGGGTTTCTTTATTAAATTTCGCGACGCGGCGAAACGTTGTCAGCCTTTTCTTGTCCGAATTTATTAAACTATATTTTTATTCCAAGTCACGAAATCGAAGTAACGTTGAGACAGAATAATGATAAAACTAGACTCGAAATATTAGCCTCGTAATTTTCCACGAGTTCTAGATTTATGACGGCAGAGGTGCATTCCGCCGAAATAAAAAAAAAAGATAGAGAGAGAGAGAGCGAGAGAGAGAGAGAGAGAGGGGGAGAGGACTGAAGAGAACAACAACCAGCAAATATAAATTTTGACCGTCGAGCACAGACCGGATTTGATATTCAGTCAGGCGACGTATTTAAATATTTTACCCGCTTATTTTGTACGACTCGCTGCCTAATTTCA
Organism: Bombus vosnesenskii; assembly: GCF_011952255.1. NCBI lineage: Eukaryota > Metazoa > Arthropoda > Insecta > Hymenoptera > Apidae > Bombus > Bombus vosnesenskii. The sequence continues at coordinate 5,051,991 of NW_022882923.1, forward strand.
CGAATCTTTCAATGGCACGTGACTAGATAACACGATCGATAAAAAAAGGACAATGCTCGCAATCGATGAAGCTATTGTAAGAGCTGACGTAACCATCTACTGTCGAACCTTTTGTGGAATCGCCCGCATAAGCGAAAATCAGTTCCCGTCGATCGTCATGCGAAATATTGCAAAATTCCTGGGCCTTTGATGCGTGTATATCTTGCTTCACAATTGCTTCGCGTATCGTTGCATTTTATAATGAGAATTTTTCTTTATTCATCTCCGATTGAAGATTGGCAATTTTTCATTTAAAAAATAAACTATAATTGTATGTCTTGTAATTTCTGTATATACAGGGTGGTTGGTAACTGGTGGTACAAGCGGAAAGGGGGTGATTCTACGGGAAAAAAAGTCGAAAATATAGAATAAAAAATTTTTTTTCATTTTTTTTTTTAATTTTTCCATCGAGACAACGATCTACAGTGAGATCCGTTATAACGAGACGTGATAAAGCGCACGCGTACCGAGCGAAAATTCAAAGTCGATTTTCTCGAAAACAAAGCCTCAAACGAAAAATTTTTATATTATACTTTATATTTTCGACTTCTTTTTTCGCGTAGAATCACCCCCTTTCCGCTTGTATTATACCATCAGTTACCAACCACCCTGTATATTTTCAGATTAGTTTCAAGTTTGACCGATATAATCTCAATGGTCGTGTCTTACTACAGTACTACTGAAATTTCTAAATATTTTATAATACACATACAACATAGATATAGATGTTTTATCTAGTAACTATCCAAATACTTTCGTGAGACAGTGTATATTTTTTCCCCAAAGAAATAACCATGTTTCTATTCGATGAAGAGGAAAGATAGAGAACTGTCGATCCAACATTTCCTCTATCTCCTTATCCCGAGGCTTTCTAGATGATCTCGGCAAGATGCTTCGAGCAATCATAAATCACAAAAGAAAGGGTGGCTGACAAAGGTGTTGAGCAAGGGGATGAGATAGAAGGGTCCAGATAGATAAAAGAAGAAAGAAGAGAAAAGATATTCAAAGCGTGGCGTGGGATGGATCAGTCCTTCTTCTTTTCTTTCCTAAACTTTTCTTATCTTCCATATCGGTTATTTTCTTCTCTTTCTCGATGCGATTAGAACGTTTTTATAGCGGATACGAATTATGGCCGGATGAAGCGACACGACGAAATTGAATCGAAGAAATATAAGATTCGGACCCCTTTTGTTTAACGGTCATATTATTTTCACCTGAAAGCGCAGTTAGCATTCGAAGAAAGGAAGACGTTATTTATCGGCAACGTGCAACTTTCTCGGCTGAACTGTTCTAATTACGGGTTGCCTAATTGCCGCTCGTTTATTTTCCAGCGAAACAATCCGGGATGTTGAAATTGCAAAGGTTCACCACAAAATTTACGCTTCTACCATTTCACTGTCTTCGTCTGGTGTTTGTTTAAATTCCCATTTCTATTAAAATATTTTACCAAAATATTCTATAGTCGGCAGTGTAAATAACCTCGGTCGAATCAACTAATGTGCTTACGTTCCTCAGTTAGCACAAATAGACGAGAGATTTAAACACCATGGGGAAGACATAAAAATCACTGTAGAACGTGATAATACTTGCCTCTCCGCGACTCGCGATAATTTTTCAAACAACACACGCTTCAATTCGACCACCTCATATTTTTCTTCAGAGAAAATGTTATTTCCGTTTAACGTGTAACCAGTATTATTCAGGGGAGAAAAATCGTGGGTGTAGACATCGAATTCGCATTGTAAAAACGTAGCTCGAACGCGAAAATGGAGCGAGCCCAAAGATAGTCGCCAACGAGTCTACGAGTCTGAAACAATCTTCGAATACACCAAGTCGCGTTATCGCCGGCCGAAAGTCGTTGCATTGTTTCTTCTGAAGCGACAGTAAGAAGCCACGCAACTTCCTAGAATTCCTTCTAACCCGTGAAACAATCGTTACATTGAATTAAAGTCGAATAAAACGTCTACCAGCCGGACCAACTATCGATAGACGCGGCCAGACAATGACGCAATTTCACGGCTTTATTTTCGAGACACCGAATAACGTTTAATGAGGTACTTTCGCATCGATTGAACCGCCGTGTAGCTGGAATCTGGAATTCGCAATTTATACGCTTGAGATTTGGAAAATAAAATGATAGAGAAAAGATATAAGGAAAAGATATCGTTTTTAATGACGTGCGCCGCTGTACGTTTGATACGGCTTATATCTATTCAGAGTCGGACAATTCTTTGTTCAGGAAGAAATTGTTACTTCTTAACAGGTAACAAGTACTTGGTGATTGTCGTAGGAGGATTTGTGACTAACACGAGGTCGAGTTTACACGGTGGCCAATGGCCGAGACACAGAGTGAAATAAATTGGACGAAATCCCTAAGACAAATTCTTCGACCCTGCTATCTACGAGTCGCACGGTAGCCAACGGACTAACCATTTATCGAGTTGCCGCGAAAATAGAGAGCGATCGTCCATTTCTTTTTTACGGCTAGATAAGTGACATTGAAATTGCAGAAAAATGTGGATAAACTTATATCGAAATATCGTTTGTCCATTAACATTCGTGGTAATATTGATGCACTCGGTGGGTATCGCCAACTGTTGCATTTTGCTTTTACCGATTACTCGTTGTTGTCTCGTTTTGCCACGTTTCATAGAAAAATATTATTCCGCGTTGATAATGAACTAGGACCTAGTTCTTGCATAATTTAATTAATATTATTAGCAACGCTTTAATAATCACAAATTAGAAATCGTAAATTATTGTTACTGACTTTCCTTGTATAATAGCGATATCTTTGATGATATAACAAACGAAGTTTGTTTATGCTCAGTAATATTCCTGGATTGATAAAAATAATGAAACAAGTCGGCGCAAAAACATTTCTAACGACAATTTTTGGAGGAAATTTAAATTTCAATAACGACAAAAATGCTGAAAGAATAAAATCAATCAACGGATAATACAAAAACGAGTGATTGGAAACGATTGAAAAAAGAGCTACTGATTACCATCGAACCAGTTCAAATATCGCGTTAACCAATTCTCATGCGTTTCATTTCTGCCAAGCGTGGCGTGGCGCCCCGCTGCAAATGATTTCAAAAATGCTGAAATTCGGTGAATAAATTTCAATTTTACAAGGCTGGCGTTACGCTTGAGGCCAGGAATACACGTAAGCGTGAATGAGAATGTTTGCAACAATAAATTCCGACCTGGAGGGTGCTCCGGGTGTCGTGTGCAAAATGTAAATTTTGCGACAATGCTCGTAGAATCGCCGCGCGGCTTCTCGTTCTACGATCAATGAGAAACATTGCGTCTGGTTTGAGGCACGCAATACAAGTCACTGTAGCATATTCAGAGCAAAGTGAAAATATACCGGTATTTCATGGCGGGGCAGTCTCTTCTTTCATTCTGCATTTACGTAAATATAGCTGTAGCTGTTGAAAGAAATTTGGCACGTTTTCAGTCGCTGTGGTACCAATGTGAACTTTCTAATGTATAACTTGTAATACGAAGTTTTCAATTGGCCAAGAAATATCAGCTCCCGGGTGAAAAAGTGTACGAGTTCAGTTCAGTACGTGAAAAAGTAAAAAATTTTGAAGCGCTATCTTAACCCTGAATTTAATGATCCTGTCAATGAAACGCGTACATATTTTACTGAATGAATTCGTACTTTGAGCTAAGTACTTTAAGCATCTTTATTAAATATAATTGAAACTGCTTGGAGGAATAAACGTGAATGAGCTATTTATGTGGAAGAGATGAAAAACGTACTTTAAAGCGTTAATTGGACAGGATTAAAAACTGAATGAAAACGGTTCTTATTATGTCGACAAAGATTTTCCTGGTCCATGTAATTTGCTACGATCTATCCGGAATATCGAATAAACGGTTCGGCTCGAATAATTCAACAATCAGTAATTCTGTTCCACCGTGCTCGCACATCTGTTCACATTAATTTACGGTAATTACCAAGTCGACTTGTAATAAAGCATAAAGCGATATGACTGCCATATTGAGCCGATGCTTACTCCGCCAATTTTGCGTCGTAGTGATTATTTACGATCGCAGGATTGACAATTATCCTTGTTTCATAAACGCGTGAATAATTTAACGAAAGATCCGGAATCTTAAATCCTGGAGATATTCCATAGAGAGTTGTTAACATTGTACTGTTCCCAGAAGAGCTTAAATGTGCACGAAAAATATCACTTCTCTTGTAATATTGTTGTATGTCAAATTACTTTGAAATATTTTCAATTTAGTAGAAAAAGGCGTATTTGTTTGAAACGAATATTGTTTCGTGCAAAAAATAAAGAAAAATTAGCTGCACTAACGAGAGACTAAAGAGGGATATATGGAGAGGGAATTATGAAAAGCCGAAATCTTCTTTTTTTTATAAAATACGCGGAACATTATTAAAATATCCTTCATTAAATATCCAGAATGGTTTTAAAAATGATTTCCTAACTTATATGGAAATTCCACTAAAAAAATCCCTCGATAAAAAAATATATTTAAAGTCCAAGAAAGAATAAATTAATAAATTTAAAGAGCAACAGGGTATATGGAGCAAAGAAAGATTTAGTACGAACTATTCGCTGAAAGCGAGTTTAAGGGAACTCGTATTATTATCACGCGAAGTTTATACATTAGCGTCATCGCTGGGTGTACGGTGTACGCAGTACGAAGCGTTTTCTCCGGCGATTGTCGCGTTGTGGTCGCAGCAGCGAAATGCACCAGAGAACCTGCAAGCTCATCCGAGCTTTGTTAACTTGCTTTCAGGTAAATGCACAGGAGCGTCGTGTGTGCCAGCTCTCGGACGTGATTGGTGAGGTGGTGTGCGTGTAAAGGGCCAACAAGAGAGGCCGCAACGGTGAGCATTCGAGATGAGCTATGAATTTAGGCTGCCTGGTAGCCACCGTCTTCGTGCTTCAGCTGCTGTTCAACGTCACAGCGCTACCCTCAGTCGTCAAGATTGGTGAGTCAATTTGATTCATGATTTTTTATTCGTTTAAATTAACAATTTCGACAGGATAATCGCGAACATTGAATTAGTGCTAATACCATCGTTGTTTCAAAAGTCAGAGAAAATAAATTTAATTCATAATTCCGTTCGGTTCTTTGTATTATTTTTAATTCAGTTGTGTTCTTCTATCTTCTATTTCTTTGGAAAATTTCTGGAAAGTTTGAGGTAAATATGAACGTACCGTCATTTCTGATTTCAATTTTACGTCAATACTTTTTCTTAACACGTTCATCGCGTATGACACGTACTTTTATGTACGGTACCAACTCGTATGTCGAATTAAGAGTATGAATTAAAAGTTGGGAGAATATAACATTTCATAATTACTTATTTTATATAGCTACTAAATTTATAATGGAAATTCCTTGTTAGAATTTGCCACTGTAGTAATTAAGAATCGAGTCCACGTTGCTTATTATTGCTTTAAATGTAGCATTTTTTAAAAGATGTTTAGCGTTAGTAAAAGCCTCAGAAATAGGTTCTCTGCTTATGGAACTCTCTGTGATATAAAATTAGCTAACGAAACGTGGTCAAGCAAATAGCTATGTTATGCAACAGAGCAATCAAGGAACATGTCGACAGGGGCAAAATAAGCAAGAATGCCATCTGTAATCCCCAGAAAAGTACAGGGCAACAAAGTGAAGTGGAAAGGTCTTACATTTTAAGCGAAGAATTAGCGAAAGGTTGTGACGGTCTCGTTTCTTCTAGTGACGTCCTTTTGCCCGCAAACTTTACTGACTTTCTTTTCCCTCCTGACAACTAACTCTGCTCGCGAAAAATTACCCGTGTTCATGCACGCTTCGTTTCTTTCATAATTTACGTCTTGCTTAAATATTCAGAATTTCGTCGAAGTTCGTTATCGAACGCATTTTCAAACGATCGAAGTTCGATGGACGGAGGAAAGGGCCGAGCTCGTTAACGCAAAACGAGAGGGCGAGAAATAAAATGCGACTTGCCGAGTCGTTAGTATTCCAGCGATCTTAAAGTTGAGGATGTAACTCGATAAATTGAACTTCTTAATGCAATCCGACGAAGTTGCAACCGGGACAGCTCCTTCGTTTCACTTAGTAATATGTACGTGACCACGTTGTTCGAGCGAAATGTAGCTCGGATAGTTTCCCAGTTACTATATTTCTACCGTATACAATGGTTCGCGAAAGTATTCTTTTATGAATTGGATATTTGTTATACAAAACATTTTGAAATTTCATTAGCACTGTAATGGGATACGTCTATCGCGATTATGTTGGTCAAATTTGGATCAAATTTGCTGCATATTGCAGCTGCTGCTGTATAATGCTATAGCTGATGCGCTACTCTGGTTCAAATAAAAGTGTCTATGTATATCCCAGTAAGAGCTTTTAGATAGAAACGCCAACTTGGTCGAAGTTTACAGAGTATTACAGATCATACATTCTAGATTAGGGGCATTGGAATTCGTAAAAATGGACGTCGTATTCTTAAAATTGAACGCTTCGTAAATTCGATCTATATTTCATCTATATAGCCATGATAAACTCCAGCACAATCCATTTTCGTGTAGCTAGGTATTTTTAGATGTCAACAAGCGTATATTTCTTCGGCTTATATCGTGGTAATTCAGCAGAAAATTCTACGTTCCTGGCTCGTCCTCCGGAAATTCGGGTGTCGTTTTCAAGAAATATCAAACATTCTGATTCCGTATGATACCGACGAAACATTTAGATATCATCGATCCGGAAGTCACACGCCATGAAATGTTCGATATTTGTCTTACAGTATGATGCACCGTGTCTCGTGTCACCTATCGTACGTCTCGCTAAATCTTGTTTCGCCTCGCGTTTCCAGTGAAATTGAATTTCCATTGCTGGATGCCCCTGGAGGCATCCAAGTTTGGTACGCAGGGGTCCTTTAGGCATCAGAAACGATCCTATACCGGGACGCACTTAGGTATCGCAAAGAAAGGGGTTAAAGTCAATTAATTAGACACGATCGATACTTTTCATTGAATGGGAGCTTTCAGTGGAGCTCAGTGAAGCTCGATGAATTTTAATAAAGTTTCGTTGATTATTTTGGCTAGATTCACGCAATTATATCGATATTTAGAAATTTTATTTTTTTTTTAAATCACTCGTGAATTTTTACTGAGGCACGCTCGTTTTTACGAACGATTGTATCAATTCTATGTTAGCTCGCAGCCTTGCCAAATTGGTCGCGCAATCTTCTTCGATCAAGTACATCGAACAACAACAAGCACGCTCGAAACACATAGTGTTTAAAAGGATCGACATTTGCCGCAACAACGTCGAAATTCATAGGTCAACGAGAGGCTCGGTTAATGGACCATCATAAATCATTTAATAATGAACATTATTCCGCGGTCTGTACCAGCGATGTCTACCTCATTCCGCTTTAATTAACCGTCTCGTGCAAAATTAACATCCGTCTCTCTTTTCTCGTAAAAAAAAGTAGTCGTTAGCATTCAAGGAATATTACATATTTCCTTTGCATTTGAATATCCAATTAATCCTTCTCGGACATTTTCCTGGAAGGGAATTTTTTTTCCATACTCGAAGAAAATTAATGACATTTCATCTGGTCGGATGTCGTTGACTCATTGGCGATTTTTCGCGAAATGATTTATAACGAAACGATTTATGGCGAAAATGCTGCTAACTAGCAAAAATGGGCCTCAGGTTTAAACATTTCCTGGCGACGTTAGATAGGAAGAACAGCCACGGTATGGTAACTTCCAACTACTTCGAAATGACATTACCGGGCTCAGAGAAGTTCTAGCGGAGCAACAACGTAGCTAGCAATACAGCGACGCGTAAGACCAGACGATTCCCTTTTCTTAGTCTCCCCGAGTCTCTGTCTTCTGGACGAAACTCACTGCAAATGAATAGTGAACAAGCAGTCTCTTTCTTTGTTCTCCCGTACCCTCGAAAAGATTTCGCCTTTAGAGGCTAAAAACCTCACGGAGGATTTACTGAAAGAATAAGAAGACGCGGATGGTTAAACATTCTACTTCCTTGTGTTTCCTCCCCTGGTCTGTGTACTTATTATTACAAACGATGCGGTATCCTTTTTCGATGGGGAAGGAGCTGACTCTTCCAGGAAGGTGGCTTTTTATCTTGCCGTGGTAATGTAATAGCCAGAGAGAAGAATTAAATAGAACGTCTTTCATCCCATTGACTTATGTATATTAAACGAGTTGCTTCGCCTTGTTTGTCTTTTGAGTCAAGCCCTGCTTTTCTACAGACGTGGGTATTCCTCAAAAGCATCGCTCGATAATTAAATACAATGAAAGACCGGTATAGAAGGCCCGCTGCCCGTTCATATTTCCTCGTTCCGTTTCCACTTTTTCAGACTCGCGTTCATTCTCATTTGTTACATAAAAATCTCGCTTCGTCTCTGTCCGCGTTAAACGAGCTACGATGTTTCCCTCTTTACGGTTTCCTCTCTCGAAACGTGCTACGAGCGTGAAGAATCGCGGAACAAGGCTGTTGGTTCGTACAGGAAGGAATATCACGATAGTCGAGACGACAAAAGAAAGAAAAACAAGCGTTCGACGTCAAGTCGTTTTTTCACATCTGCGAGATTCTACTTTGCACATTCAACGAGATCGAGGTGAGGACATTTCGAAAGATCACATTTGTCACTTGCCGAGAGAATCACCCTGGATATCCGCCGTCTTTCCTCTCAAGATCCTTCCTTGTGCTGTTTTCATCCTGCCTTGTGACGAGTGACGAGCGAAGAGGGTGAATAAATGGACTAAGTTCGGCAACAAAGGGGAGACGTGGTTAACTCCCACTTGTTCGGCTACTCGTTCCCAAATCTTCCACGTTCTACGACTTTTATTGTCCCTGCTTTTGTGTACTTTTCCACAGTGTGGCCTGGGTCGTCGGGAAAAGATTGATAGAGACAACACCTGCGCCATACACGATCCAACGAATTCGTATTTCGAAATCTTATCATGTTCGCTACAACTGTTTCCTCTCATTTAACTTGTTCACGCATCACAAAATTTCGTACCATTTATTATAGTTTCCACCTTTCTTGCTCTTAAAATGCTACGAACCACGGACGATTATTCGACATCAAAATTTCCAGAGCACAGACCAAACGTATCCCCTATCCCGCAAGAACCATTAAACAAAAAAGCGGTGGCCGATTTCGAGAACGAACGCCATAGTTTCGTATATATTCGCGAGGTGAAACAATCGTCTCTGTTTCTCGACTTTCTTTCCGCATTTGAGAGCGTAGTATGGGTTGGCCGCAATATTAGAGGGCGCAAGAAAGCGACAGGAATTGCAAAGAGGACAACGTTGGAACGGTATGTAAATACCGGAACAGCAGCTTCTCCATTTTCCCGTCGGCTTCCTGCCTCGCGTTGAGATCCTCTTGATGGGCTTTCGTTGTCCCCTTGTGTCCCTAACAACGTAGATCCCAGGATAATATAATGGGGTGGCAGAATGGAAAAGAACGAAAGTACGCAAAGAGTGGAGTAAAGAGAAAGACGGGCTTTGGGAATCAAGACTGGGTGGAACCGGAAGAGGAAGGCAACACGGAGGGTAGTTACGACTACGTGGCGCCCGAAACATCAGCGCACCACAATCTCTACCAGGATTTCCACGGGATAATTTATGGACGATTGATATATTATTTCTCGGTCCTCGGCAGCATTATCGACTGCTTCTGTAGTTAGAATCGATAGACTAGATTCTATCTAGTGCACAAGAATTCAACCGCATACCCTTTCCTAGAGATTTAAAGCTGTGCTTGATGAAATATCGAAATATAAATGTAAAACGTCATATGGACGTCGATGAGGTGTAATCTTTTATAAATATCGAATAGTGCTCTCGAAACATTAATATTCCGTGCCTCGTACTACTGGTTTTCGTACTACTAACTCGGCTTGTAATATCGAATCACGCTTCCACGGTTTCAGTTTGATAAACGCGAATGAACCTTAGTTTCAATTCTTACCGTTATTTCTGAAACGATAACGCTCTCAACCGATTAAATGTTTCTCTCTCCTACATTAAATCTTTGTATAATATTATAAAATTTGGCGCTACATAAAATCTTTCCCTCTGCAGCTCAATCTTCGTAAATGGACCTTCGACTGGAACTCAGATGAGTGGTCACGAACTTTCCAGACTCTCATAAGTGTATCCTTTCAATCTCCCTTTTCACTCACAGTTACCTTTTTCCCTGTTCGATATTATCTTCATCCGGTAGACTAATGGCCCGTATTTATTTGCGGTTCTCTTTTTCGAGAACCCTCGTGAACTTAGCGAAGCGACTCTCGCTAGACGGGGGTACGATCGATTAATTTCAGCTATTAACTTCTCGGGGAAACTGACTGGAACTGAAATCTACTCGTCGAGAATTTCCAAGGCGCTTCTTAAGGAAATTATCTTTGTTTTTCCTCCATGATTCCACGTTGAATATTATCTCTATCCCAGAGAACAATAAACGATGTTTACCTCCTCCCTTCTGCACATCCATAAATAACGTCAAATGACCGGTCGGCACGATTATTCTCTCGACTGGTCGATACTAGCCTCGCAAGCTTCTCTACACGGACCACGAGGCGAGCTTTCTCGCGGGGGATCAGGCAACCCGAACTTGGCCCAATGGGTTTGCAAACATCACGGTGTCCCGTGTAAATATTTGCTGGAACTCTCGGACGATCAACGTTCGTAAATTATCCGCTGGAAAGGTGATCTCTTTTTGATCGGACGTCCTGTGGATATTCAAACTACACTGACTTATGTTTTGACAATGTTTATCCACCATACATTTTGACAGATTACCACCTATAATTTATTTGCAATTTGGTAATTCTACGTATAACCTTTTTCTTCTTATAACTTACGATTACAAGATTTAATAAAAGTTTCACGAACGAAAGTTTATTAGTGTTAAACGAAGAATCTAATGTAAAAAAAAAGTAAATATCTCTTGATAAAATGTTGGTCACTTTACACTTTCTAAATGGTATCGCATATTTTCTTTTCGTATTCCTAAACTGAGTGAAGCAATCGATTAAGAGGCACATTATCGCCTAGTTTAAAAATATGAAAAGAAAAATATGCGTGATAACTCTTAAAAACAAGCGTGAATATTTTGCTCGTCAATGTAAGGGTTAAATCGATGCATCCATTTAAAATTAGTTCTGGATTGGAGCGCGGATTAAATGGTCAAAAATGTTCTTGAACAATCCTGTCGAAGAAGCTATCAGTTGTTAAGCGGCGTTTTCACGGGAGAATGAACCGTTCAACTTTCACGCAAGTCTTTTCCGTGAAAGTGAGAAAGCGTCACGACGTTGGTTCCTTGGTCGATTGCGTCTCGCCGTTCATAGACGCTCCTCGTCTCGGTCGAAATAGAATAGGGATAGGGATGGACGACGCGTAGTAGACGGCTTGGGAGGCTGGCAGACGACAGGAAAGAGATCGGAACGCCTGGGAAGTAGAAAACGACGAGATAAACCGAGCGGAAGAACGATTTTGCATGTAAGTGGGTTACCGTCTCGCCTTGGTCGAGCTTGCGGAAAAATTTTGAAATTGTTCGTGTCGCCCATAAAAGAGACAAGCCTCGCCGGATATTCCAGACGTGGTCGAACTCGAGCGGAGACGAAAATTTTTTGCATTTGAACGAACAGAATGTGTAAATCTTCGAGCAAAGATATGTATTCATGGATGGTCTGTATATGATGCTTATACGGAATTTCTAGGGAAGTTATCTTGGTGAAGTTTCGAGTATGAGATACCTATACATATTTTGAATATTTGAAGCTTTATGTAACACTATCGCCTCTTGTAATGAGGCGATCAGCTCTACATTTTATAAAGTTCTTACTTCCACGATGTGTTTGGAAGTAAAGTTGAATAAAAGCTGACGGTTCTCGTCTAAAGGGTCGAACGAATTAACCTCTCCGAGGTGAGGGACCGACTTTTTTCCCTAGCTAGTATCGAGTTACACGAGTTGACTTTGAAATTGGAGCAGGGAATCCAGAAGAAATCATCGACCTGCTGTCATCTACAAGTCGTCGATAGAGATGATGGATTATTGCCATTAGTTTAGCAAGTCGTGATAGAGATGGAGATTGCGACGGGTTGACGGGTTATGGCTTCTTTGTCCCCTTCTTGACGCGTCATTCCTTTCCCTTCGTGTCTGTTAATAGAACTCTTATAAAGGATAGGCGAAGATAAGTTATCGACTATTTGTAATATAATATTACTGGCAGATTCTTCAATGAAAGACAAATTTTCATTTATGCTTCGCCTTTTATATAATCTTCTATTTTGCTCCATTGATATTTTAATGATATACGAGTGAAGCGTTTTTCAACAGGTTCTACATTTCATTTTCATAGTACCATACATCTTAAATTCTTGTAGCCATAAGAAACGATATAAAATGTAATATACTTGGATCCAATTAAAAACTTCTTTAACGTATCCTTAAATTTTCGTATCAACATTTTGATTAATTTGAAACATACAATTTAATGAAAATTATTATTCCTAGTAAAAATGCACCGCCAGAAAAGTAATAATAACTTACATCGTTGTTGGAAACTTGGTAAGTTTGAACTGAAAGAGGAAATTCACTCCATCGTCACGTCTAACCAGCTAAGCACACGCTGTTACCCCAAACGTATCGTATAAGACACTCGTAACGGTAACCGGAAGCTTCGGTTTCCGCGTAACACGAGTGGAATTCTAAGCAACACGGATGCTCGCCTCGTGTCCACAAAATTAACAGAACCGCAACGACTTAACTGGATTACTTGTTGGAGAAATGTGCAGCCAGCCAAAGATGAAAACCCAGAACGCCGAGGGAAATGATTCGGTGGCAGGAACATCGATCTCACGCGACATGTCGTTCTTCGCCAGCGCTACATGTATTTCTGTATTCAGGAAACATACGGCTGGCGACACCGTAACATTGCTTATGCGTATCTTTGAAACCGCAACAAGTCAACCATTTATCTCTTCTTTCAAATCCTTTTTGGATTTCCCCACTAGACTTTATCCAATCGACTTTGTCCAATTAATAAAAGGCGACGTTTAATCCTCCTTTCTCACTCGAAAGATTTGTTCCTACAAAGTGGAACACAATAACGATCAACCCTTCGTCTTTGTCATAGTTTCAGACATCCTTAAACCTTTAACTATATACCCTATGAGTGGAAGGAAATTCCTTGTTTCTTGGTCGCGAATTGTTCACGTGATTCTCGTGGAAATCCAAGAGTCTAGATAAACGTACCGCGTTTAAATTCATTTCCACGTTTCAACCGGCTGGTTCCTCTGAACTCTAGTATTTTGACCTGACTGCTGCAAACAACTCACGTAGAAATAAATTGTAATGTTGCAAGGAATTCAAGTAACAAACTCTGAAGCTGTATTTATTCACTGCATATGTGCGTCTTTCAAAAGTAGTCAATATTTCATACACATTGAACTATTTAACCCAAATTGTATCGTCACAAGAATTATCCGCGAAAGTAAATACGATAAAAACATACACCGTGTCAAATATATCGTCGCAAAGCTGTGAATTTGTAATCTACTTTTCCACTTACATGCCGGTCATATGAATCATGGTGGAATCCAACGACAATTCAAGCTTATCACGATCCATTCTGTTTCACAGGAAGCCAAGTTTCAACCCTTTTTTTTACCCGCCGTAATAATACCTTTTGAGATATCCCCGCAGCGGCGAGCCTTGGCGGACAGCTAAATATGTTTTCCAGGGTTATCAACGACCCTAATTCACTTTGGCTTGACGTGTTATTCAACCTGACCCTCTCATTGTCTCCCGGTGGCTATGTCCTTGTGCCACCTATGAACCAGCCCGAATTTCCTGGTGCACGTCTTTCGACAAACGTAGTAGAATTGGCGTGACGAATGTACAAAGCTCGCTAACGCGTTTGTCAGTATCGCATTCTAATCGCAGAGAGTGCATCGTATAAAAAGAACGTTAATTGTTTTCCGGAGAAGGAAAATTGCAAGCGTTATTCTGAAACGAGGTCGTTACCATCCATTTCTCGTTCCCACCGTGATTTCCGGGATGGCTCGAAAGAAATGTTAGTAGAAAAAAGTGCTCACAAATATGGGGAAAATTAAAGATCCTGCAACTTATTTGCATCGTTTAAAATACGTACACGAGGTGGACGTTTATCCATGAAATATATCGCCGAGTTTTAATATTTAATACGACCATTGAATACCAGTATGGAAATCCTTCGTTTTTTATTCGATCCTGTATTTCTTGCACGATTATCGTTCGAGTTTTCTCGTTTAATTTCATGATTCGTGGATCGTTTTCCGATTGATTCCGTTAAGACGGTGGTTTACTCTGGACACGTAAAAATTAACTATAGGTATCTCTGGAAATTCATGGAGTATAAATCAAGAATAGTTTAAATACAAATAATTGGAAAACTTAATTTTTGCAATCTTCTTAAATGAAATATATTTGCAATAAAAATGTACGATAACGTCCTCCGGTAGCGTGTCTTCATTTTCCCCCGTTATTTTGAAAAAGCTATGCAACAAGCATCTGTTATCCTCCATAAAATTTTAAGATACGATAATGGTTTCATCGTTTAAGGATCGATTTAACGCTCTACTTTTTTCGACCGCTGTCTTCTTTTCTCATTGTTCTAAGACGAAGTTGTATTTCATAGTCCTTCTTCTATTTGCTATGAAGATTCATGGATAGAACAATCGAACAAGCCTCGGGTACTTGGAGAAACAATTGCCATTGTCCAAAGTCAATCCGCCAGGCTATTAGGTAACTTCTCGGGAGAGGAGCACTGAACGCTTGCGCCGCTTATCAGCGTGTTAACGACGATAATAACGGAACAGCCTGTATGCAGAATGCACCTTGGCTAGATCGATGTACATATCCCCAACGCGTGGCAGTGAATGCCGATAGCTGGTTAATCCCGTGTCAGATAATGGCATTATCACAAATTCGTACAGAATTACACGTCTACACCATGTCACACCTTCTTCGCGATCTTCCATATTAAAGATAAAAGATTCCATAACTATATCGATCCATTGATTAAAGTTCCTTTAAATTTCAAAATACGAATAAAATTCATTAAGTTTGCATATTGTAACTATGAAATGAAGTTCCAAGTTTCGTTACTATTTCTTCCGCTTAAGTATTACAATATCATGAAGTTTGGAGAAATTCAAGTGTTTTACAGTACAGTTTCTCGAATTTATGATTGACTTCTATAATGATCTATTATTCTAATATATATTTTATACCTAGACAAAACAACTTGCTTTATTTATCTATGTTTAACAACGTTACATATGCGCAACTTTTACATATTATTTCACTTGGTGCGTAATGGATTAACTCATTGAGAGCGAAGAAATATTATCGAATGTTAATTTAGTCGTTTTACGCGAGATTGAGCATCCCTTAAACCTAAACGGGTTAACTTAAACAGAGCAGAAAGAAGTTGTCGAAAGTTAATAAGTTGTAAATTTACGCGAGGCTATATATCTGTACTATTAGCAACAACGAACTCCTGAAAGTTCGATGACTCCTTTCCCTCTCGTTTCCCAGATTACCCGAGTTGATTGTGAAGTTCTCAAGGTTCTCGAAGTAATTCGATGTTCTCTCCCTGTTCGAGTTCGTTCCCAACAGATTCTAGGTATAGGCTATAGATTCTCAAACAATTTCAAAAAATTTACCGACTCCAACCAATATGATTATGCCAGTTAGTTCCGAAACGAAGATCGAATAATGCTCAAGGGCGTCTCGTATATTTCCACGAATAATAGTCATTGTCCAAGTTAATCTACAGGTCTATTGATCTAATACGCGATGGAAACGCGCCTTAACTCTTTCCGAGACGAGACATCTCACTAACACGATGTTATTCGTACGATGCTATAGATGAAGTGTCTCGAATATCTTTTATTAGAATGTGAAATTTCTCAACAGAAAATTTGAGATAAATAATCGACTTTGCATGTTTTATTATACTGCTCTTCTTAGTGAAAATATCCTAAGTTTTTTTTTCTATTTTTCAAAATATTGGCAAGATATTCTATCGATGAATGTAGACGGAATATATTTTGTTCATAGTGCCGTATAAGCGACAGTGTATCGAGATAACTCGCTCACAGCGACGTATACGAGACCTATCTCAACCATAATCACAGTGGTCGATTTTCAGTTTTAAAGCAGAAGCTTGCAGAACATAGCTTCTAGTGTTTCAAAGTTCAATGAGTAGAGCTATAGTACAACCACTGACCGTCACCTAGTTTCTCGACTAATGCTAACCCGGTACCTTCTACGCGTACGATTAGAGTAACTCGTGTAGAGAGAAGAAAGGTGAAAGAGCACTTTCGTAACAGAAAGCGATGGAAAGTTCTTGGTCGATTTGAAGAGGAAAGCCGCATTGTTTCAGGAAGCACGGTTACGACGTTTATAGGGTTATACTTTATCCTCTTTGACTTTGTCTCGTTCATTTTCTCAAAAAACCGAATCGCATAAATAGTTTCGCGCGTAATTGGCCGATGACTGGCCTTTAAAGAGACCGAAAAACTATTCCGATATCTCGCCAGGGGACAGCAACGCGAGCGTACAAAGTCAGAGAGTTGTCAACTCCGCGTAGGAAGCTTCATTTCAGCGGACTCGTCCAGCGTGACAAAAGGGAAGGGGTGATGGAACGTCGGCGGGGACGTAATGAGAGCTATACACGAGAGCCATAATGCGATTACCCTCGAGGGCTTCAGCCAACTACCCCTGAACTCGTCGGATTTCTAGCTATTGCTCTGTCCCAGCTAAACATCTCTACGATTGGCTTGCGCGAAAAGTTGACGACCCTCAGGCTGAAATTCCCCCTCTGAATTTTTTAAACTAAGCAATTAAATTGCTTCGTCCACCGGTTACTTCGTGGATTCGATTTCTGAGTATAATGAATTTTTCAGTAAACGGAAGATCATCGAGTTAGCTGTTATTATACGTTTATTGAACTTTAATTTGATTCTCTTTTGCGACTAAACGGTGAAACTGAATTTTGACGATATACGGGAAAAAAGGAGTAGAATATTGAAGATCGTAAAAGCAGTTAGAGTGGAAGTTAGTTATTTATTGACGAGAGCCTAATTGAATTTCTGTTTAACTGTTGCGGTTCGAAGAATCGATAGAAGCATTAGAGGAACGCCGCCACGGAATCGCAGCGATGGTAAAACTATTCATCAATTATTCCTGCTAACTCTATTACATGATTTCCACTCTTAATGAAAATTCCATTGACTATGTTGCTCATTGATTACATGTACAGATCCAGTTTAGATATGTGCCGACACTTATATATAATTCTTTGTTTATTGTATATATATAACAATTATTTTATAATTATTTTATATATACAAACTATAAAGTTAGAAAACTGGATACATTTGCCAATTTTCGAAATAAGAAAAATTCTATAGTTCGACACTTTTTCAGGTGCTTTAAAATAATAAAAAATACATTAACTCCTAGAGCTCTCCCACCTGATTTTTTGTTTCAATGATGAGATAAAACTTCAAAAAGCAGTTAAATTAAAATTCCCAAGCTCTATCATTAATGAAAATTGCAATGTATGTATTTCACGAACTCTCTACTATAAAAACAGTAAAAACACATATCGTGAGACGTGTTACAGTTTGACGCTTCATCGGTATCTTTTCCTGTTGAGAGGTCGGTAGGAAACGATAAATATTTTACGGGAGATACATCGCACACATCGAATAACATTGGATTCTTGCCAGTCGCGAACCAAGAACGTTGACCCTTGCACATCTCGTCGAAGATGGGTCATAGTTTCACGAGATGGTATCGTTCACTTTCTGTTATGTCGTCCGCATTTTCGAGTCCGTAGTTTTTTCAACTTGCCGCACTAATACGTCTCAGTCAATAAATTACAATTATCGCGCATGCTCTCTGAAGAAAGACGTTCTTCGATTGGAACAGAGACTGACGATTAATTTCCAGCCGTTGGACGACGAATATTGTTCGCAATTCGGGAAAGTAGAGCGCCTTCTTTATTCTCTGATTCTATGAATTATGCTTCCATCGATTTCTACGCTCTTTCCGACTGGTAAGCGCTACGTGGATGTTGGATTTACAATAAAGACGTGACTTTGTTTGGATCTTCGCGATCATGTCGTCGACTCACAATCTAAGTACAATAACTTTTCCCGAAAATCAATTCGAAATATAAAATTATTATTTATTCAACTGTTTAGCTCAATTACTATAAACAGTTTCTTTCCCTTCAAACTTTACATAATAGCATTTGGGTATAAAATCTGCAATAAAATATTGTTCATCTCTCTCATTTTGATTGGTAATATTTTTATGATTACTAGTGGTGTAATTGTATTAAGTAATTATATCGTCATCTTATTAAGCAACTCTCTAATGAAGTAAATTTTTACAAATATCCCTAAATTAACATTCTTTTAAAAAATAAATAAAATGACTATAGTGATTAAAAATATCGATTATGTGATACAACGGATGTCCATGAAAATCCTATAAGGCTGTTCCGAAAACAATAACCTCTGGATTTTGTCGGTCCATCCCTTTGTTTCCGTTTTCCAAATCCCTTATCCAGAAACTACGTTACACGGTAACCACGCAAACTAAGCCTCATTATCTCAGATCCAATAAACCATAGCCCTAATCCAGACTTAGCGTAATTGGAATAAAAGTCGAGTAATCGTGGCCAATTGTTTCAAAGTGCGATCGGCTACGGATGGCCGGACTCTGGAAATTTTCGGCTCGACTTCCTCCTAAAATTACTCCTCAAATGGATTTAGTCCAAATCTGTCGGTAACTTGGTCGCTCGTATACACTGTTAAGCTCGGCAAAATAATGTGAATTCTTGTTTCCCGTTGTTTAAACTTTACGTCGCTATTAATTCAACAACGATTTTGGTAAACGACCGCATTTGTTGTCGGGAAAATCCAAAGCTAATGTCGACCGGTTCAGGGAATAGCCGCTAAAACGTGATCGTTCGAATTTGATTGTTCGATCAAAATTATATATCGAACAGAATGTATGGGACTCGGTTAATTCTAGAATTATTAATAATAATAACTTGTCCATTTTAAACTATAATAATTCTAAACATATATATAACGTAATAAATTTATACAGTTTCCATAAGAAAATTATCGTCCCAAGAGCAATTGTGACTACCTTAAATCGTACTAAACATATTAACAATAATATTAAAATTTCCTCCACCGAGAAAAGTGGTTGATTTAGTATAAAGTTTCTGACGATATTTCCACTGCCGTTGTAGATCACACGCAAAAGTTAGCTCTAAGCAACCCCGCGGGGACTTGGCGAAATTTGGTTGCATTCTAGCCCAGCTTTCTCCGGAGGAAGCCAGTCTACGAATTGAATAACATTATCGTCACCGTTACCTTCGTACATTCGAGACATTTATCTTTACACGTAACCGCGGTTGTGTCAATTTAGATTCCGTACGCTGTTGCATTATTCAATACATTCGTCGTGGTAGTTTGCAGGTGCATCCTGCATAATATCTGACTACAGCCTGTGATAATCGTGGTATTAGTTTGAGACTGTCTGATCGATGTTTCTAACCTGTTCCCTTACGCAGGATCAAATTGCAAATTCGTTCGTAAGTAGTGTTTATTAATCCTCATGAAAGTCCGATTCTTGTTCCTTCGCGTTCGTTGTCTGGTTCCTTAAAATTCTCTCAGCGAGCCAAAAATATTGAAGAATTGAAGCTCCTTGGATCAGATAACTTAGATATTCGTGCGGAATGGAATTAATTTTCTTTGTTTCCTTCGTCGAATTTCCTTTATTCATAGCATCGATTTATTCGGTTATCGCGTCCGTGTTGAAAACCGGAGGCTGAATGTTTTATTACCGCAGTCCTAGCACGTATAATCTGATAGGAAAGTGCTCCACAAATATGAAAACTCAGAGGCAGAATCTTATTTTCCAACAATCCTTGTTCGAGCTTACCATCATACAATTTTGATTCAGAACTTCCCGATGCGGAAGTTGAAAAACTTCGATCCAGAAACTTCTACAACGAATCTACATCTTATGGTATTATTAAATTCTCAAACGAAATGACGCTCGTAGACATAAAACGGAGATGTCGTAACATAATGGAAAAGTCGAGTTTTTACGTACAGAGGACTTAAAACAAAACGGAAAGCTTAATGATCTCTTGGACTCGCGTTATATATGCACGCAATTTTCTCTCTTTACACGGAACGGTCTCGAACATCTGAGAAATCGATTACAACCATCTTGGCAAAGGGCTCGATTTTACGACAGCACGTGAAAGGACGACAGTCCCTATAAATGAATTACGGGAATGGGGTGTTACTGCGAAGACCTTAACAGAAACGTCGATTATCGACCATTAATTCAAACGCTTCGTTGCTCCCGTCTATGAAATTGACTTCTTCCATTCCCCTTCAATTTATCGTCGAGTCCCCAACAAAAAGCGAAAGTGTTCTCATGAATCCTGTAGACCTACCTTCCAATCTTTTTCCCATCTGTTTCATTCCGCGACTTTTGACAAATGTCAACACTATTCGCTCCCTCCTCCCTTTCCCCTCCTTCATGATGATATATTCGTTCGAACAATATGATAAAAAAGCACACTCGTTCCAAATGTATTTCCTTCTTCCTTGTAAAATTCGATCAACGAGCAGGCGGCGAACTCAATTTCCACGCTTCTGCATCTTCCTCTTCGTCTTCTTCGTAACTTCACGCAACCTACATTCGGCCGTGCGTTTAGATACAGTAGGACGAATAACAGACTGAAAGTTTACGAGAAGGCTGATTTCGTATTCATGGAAAGCATCATGAGTATTCGTTCGAAGTCGACGCAGCTTGCGGTACAGAATACTCGCGACCGAATCTCGGCCTGACGGGCAAACGAGAAGGCCGATCGAACGCGGAAGATACATCTCCCCGGTTATTGAGTCTCTATTGGATTGCCTGGCAAATACCTCGGCACCGTTTCTATCTTAATGTTACCGACAACGTCCTGACAATCCTGTGAATCGATTCCTTTATCCCGCTCGTAACAACTGGATAAAGCTGGAAACCTACGAGTCAGCTCTTCGTATGTATCAGCAATTTAATTTTTCGCGAAGGTGGATCAATCAAAGGGGATTTTTCTACGCGTTTATTAATTTTCTGTAATTCATTGCTCTTTTAACTGATCATACGAATTTCGAGGCAATACAGACTGGAAGGGTTTGACGTTGACGAATTTGATCGTTTAATATCGGATTACGATGGGAGTGTTCGAGCGGTGAAAGGTGCTATTAGATTGACACGAATTGTCCAACCTTTCGGTGATTAATGATGACAACATTGCCACGGTAAATCGATGATATTTTAAATTTCCACAGTGATTTCGTTTCAACGTATTGAATGTGACTCAAATTCTTTAGATGCCTTGCATTGTTTTTTTTTTTTTTTTTTGCTGCTTTATTTGAGGGGTGACGATTAGCTTTTAATCTTTGAATGGGAATCATTGGTCAACGTTGGGATATTTAGATGGTTCGCGTCACGCGTTGATTCTACACTGCCTTGTTCCACCGCGATGAGAAATTTATGGAATTTTTCGTCTGTAACGTTGACTGACAGACACGACGGCAAATATATGCGCGTTTTTTTTATGTCCGATTTCATGCAATTTATGAATGCTCCAGGATGCGTCGTCCGCGTAAACGCTCGATTATTTACGTTTATTCATGTAAAGCCTTCACCCGAGCCATTTTTCGTTTACACAAATCTGCTTTGAGATATTATTCAACGGATTTTTGCAAAAGAGGCGTTATATAAAAATATAGAATATAGAATATATAGAATATAGGACGTTGTATAAAAATTGTACCAGCAAGATATTTATTCTTTAGCCTTGCTTTGAATTTATTGCCCGTTACAGTGGTATTGTCATAAAACCCTATTTAATCGAATTAAAAATTCCCTTTGATATTCCACCGCTTATGAAACCATTCAAACGTTGATTTTCAATATAAAATATATCATTGTGGTAAACCGAAAAGCATATTATATCGAAAGGGATGGATTATAATAAATATAAAATATACAAAATATATATAATATAAAAAAATATATACAGGGTGGTTGGTAACTGGTGGTACAAGCGGAAAAGGGGTGATTCTACGCGAAAAAAAAGTCGAAAATATAGAATAAAAATTTTTGTTTACTTTTTTTTTAATTTTTCCATCGAGACAATGATCTACAGTGAGATCCGTTATAACGTACCGCACGCGTACCGAGCGAAAATTCAAAGTCGATTTTCTCAAAAACAAAGCCTCAAACGAAAAATTTTTATTCTATATTTTCGACTTCTTTTTTCGCGTAGAATTACCGCCTTTCCTCTTGTACCACCAGTTACCAACCACCCTGTATATACCATTTGATTGGTATATACATTGGCGTATGCCATTTGAGACGATGCGTTTCAAGCCTCTAAAGATCGTTCGCGTTACTTTAAAAGTTTTTCACCAAAAAAATGTAGTTTAATTCCGATTCTGTGTTAGCGATTCGAAGGGTATTTTTCATCCAATGCCTCATTACAATCGAGTAAAAGTTCCGAGCGTTCAGCGATCATTTCTCGACAGGCTGGCCCGCGCGAATGTAATGCAATCAAATATAATGGTCGTTTACTAATTACGTGGCCAGTGGTGCGAATGAAAGTCGATCGTACGCTTAATGGCGGCACCAGTTGACGAATTTTGCGCGCGACCAGCCCCGTTTCTGGCTGTGACAGAGTTGCTGCCACGTTCTGTTCACGGTGGAACAATGAGGCGCATTAATGACTCCAATTTCGAGCGATTACGTACGAACGCCAGATACATTCTCGATTTTCAACGCGATACCCGTTTTCATTTGCAGAATTATTTCGAACGAACAATGTAGGAAAAATGTAACGAAGTACGCTGTAAATATTTTCACGATGAAGCAAGATTCCTGCTTGATCCACAAGTATTCTGTCATTTTTGTACTAATGCTACTGACTGTTAAATTTCAGATTTTGTCTTAGAAATTCGAAATGGAATCACTTGATAAGTTGTAATAACGGACATATTAAAACGGAGAACGTAGGAACTGAAATTCTGATACTCAAGAATTCTGTTTGATTCTATAAAATATTGCTTATATGATAATTCTTTCCATTTATTTGATTTAATTTTCTTTACGTAATTATAAACTTCAAGTACGTAATATCGCAATTTCTTTCATACGAAATCAAAGCAAGGTAAATTTGGTTCAGGCAATTCCAAGTTTATGTCCACAACGATCTCTACAAAAGATCTCGCGACAATATACAGACATATTTATATGTACGCTGGACGTTAATATCGCTGAAAGCAATTTGTCCGCTGTAATTTCTTATGATTTATTCATTCGTTTGTACTATTAATATGTATAATACTGTTAATTTATGTTTTCAATGATTAATAATTTATATATTCTTTGTTTTAAATCCAAACTTAAACCACTCTTATGCACTGTTCAACGTAATGATAAATACACAGTATTTGAGTGTGTACATAGTGTAGAAGTAGATTTATCATATTATTACTTCAATATATGTATACAATAAATTATAATATAAATAAGTAAAATAAATAGTAAAATAAAGTATAGTATAAATTCAATAGCTTCGATTCTTACTACAGCAGTGCATTAACATATTTCCATTATTCGAGAGTAATACGAACGAAAATTTATCCTTGAAACAATTCTTCACTTTTCCCAGTTGCTCTATAAATACATCCGCGTTAATTTCGGGCATAAGAGGAGAAATATTGCCTATCGACGATAAAACCAGCGCTTACCACAATGAAACACGGCATTTGAATGATACTTAAAAATAAATCGCGGTCGTATTCGACACCAGACCGATAAATGTTTAACACTGAAAGCGTATCAGCGTTATCAGGACATAGGCGTTGGTGGCGGGAAAAATTCAATTTCGCCCGGATTTTTTCATTTTTTAATATTCATGACCCCGGTAAAGGGAATAGACAAAGCGAATAAGAGAGACCAGCACAGAGAATGCAGCGCTCTGTCGAAAAAATGTAATCTTTGATTAAAATCGCCACATGCATCCCTGCAAGCGTTCGATCTAAATCTTTCCCAGCCCATTTTCAGTGAATCTCCCAGGCGAATCAATTTCCATTGACCACCTCGATTTCCCAACGCTGCCGAAAATCGAAAACCCCAGCTGCGAAATTTCAGCGAGTTTTGAAGTACAAAGAGGCTCATTTCTCGGTGAAAAATGACACGAGCGCGTGAACGAGAGCAACCTCGACGCGTGTATTCGAGTTTTCGCGAGTTTATGATGCGTTGACCGTTACCGAGGCGCACGAAAACTCGCCGAATTCACCGTTAAAATTCTAAAAAATTAGAGGTCTCCTGGCTGTAAACGAAACTAGAACGAAATATGGTAAGATGTCCATAGAAAGACTGAAGCTTAAAAAAAGCAGAAGGAAAATCACGTCAGCGTCATAAGCTGGCTTAAAGCTACCTGCATATTGCTTTAATAGTAAGTCGAACATTCTCGTTCTCGAACAGCCGAATTTTCCACGTGGAAATTTGCTCGATGACCGGTGGGGCATGACGAAACCGCTAACGAGTCGCATTAGTTTAATAACTCTGCGAGCATCGCGGCGAGAAGAGACGCTCTTCGTCATGCTCGACGATGAACTACGACGCGTCGGCTACGATGCAGCCCGCGCAAACTATTAATCACCCGCTAGCCGGCCATTAATTACCGCTGCTCCGAATTTCGTTCTTGCAGCCTTCCACCGGACCAACTTGAAGGGATGCTATGTGTATTTACGCCATCGCGTCGTGGCAATCCCTTCCGAGTTTATATCTACCGCGCCGCCTCGAATTTGCCGCTATTAGGGGCTAACCATGCGCCACATTCCGTCTTTTATCTTTGAGGATTGATTATCGTTTTTGTGGAACACAGATTTTTTATGCTGAAAGGGAGAGATATTGAGATATTTCAAGAGTTAATAAATGAATAATGGTGAAAACATTGGGGATGAAACATCGGGGATATCAAGATTTCATTAGTTAACATTCGTTGAAAACATCGACAATTGGATATTGAGATGCAAAATTTGGAAGTTACGAAATTTCAAGTTACTTATGTGATTTATTTAGAAAGAGTACAATGTTGATTAAATTGATCTGACACAAAATCACAATCCTTAATACTCTTTCGAAGGAATGCGACACAGATTATCATATAACTTAATGACATTAAATATCGATAACAAAGCGTCAATCACGTCGTTAAACATTACTCTCGGTCGGGTAAATACGATGATACTTAGTTAACCCGTTATCGATATACTGCGGTAAATTCAGTGATCTGGGAGACAACGAACAACAAATAGGCCATTGGCGAAAGACGGGAAAATCGGGTTAATTGGGGAAAGAGGATATGGCGGTTCGCTTTAATGACTCGCATTATCGTTCGTATATCGCCAAAAGCCACGTCGAGTTTGTTGAACAACAAAGCTATACCGAGGGTATTCAACGCAGAAATCACCCGCTGACAATTCACACCACTATGGTTTCGATCAGCTCGAATTAAGGTTACACAATTTACGAATCTGTTTCGACAATTATGTACATCCTCGTCGATCGACGTGATTTCTTTTCTATTTAAATATTCACACCTTCAATTTGTCAGGTATAATACGTGATCTATTAAAAAATAATTTTAGCTTCTGATAAGTCAGCATCATAAAGAAAAGAGATTTCTATTATCGAATCAGTAGATCGATAAAAGTTACACGAACAATTCCGCTATGTTCGTACCAGCGACAATTTTGTCGTTCTCGCTCGCATCAATCAAAAGTTGCAATTTCTTCTTCTTCCGAGAACAAAAAGGTCGTCCTGCAGTCGTGTCGCCAAATACGTGCACGTCCGTAAAAACAAATGTCGTAAGCAACAAAATTGTCGTGCGACAAATTGTCGCTAGTGTGCGCACAGTCTAACTCGCTCAATATTCCTTCTTTCCAGTCAATCTCATTTATCCACACATCTCTGCTCGAAGATACCGCAACTTTCCAGAAGATGGAATACTTCATTCGGTATAATGTCTCCGACGAATGGAAAAGTTCTGCGAAAAGTTTCACTCGACTTCCCAAGTACCCAGCCTCTCATCTTCGTTCTCTTATCCACTCGTTTCTTCGTACATTTTCGCCTGTGCCTTGTTAGCCGCATCTACGTGTCTCCGGCTGACTTTCACGCGGATTCCGTTCTTTTTTTCCTTCTACGGCCATTTCTCGAGAGGAAAGGAGTAAAATGCGACGACGAGAGAAATAGCAGCAAGGGGGAGAGTGTTTCGCTGCACAGAGTGATTTTCGAAATACCTCGGAGACCACGCGACAGTCTCGCGTTTTTCCCTTTCTCTCGGCTATTCTATTTTTCCCTTCGACTGTGCTCTTCTTACTCCATTCCTCGTGCGTCTCCGTCGTTCTTATCTTCTTCAAGGGTCGTTTCACTCGATGGAATTCCAGTCTCGTCCGTGAAGAGGGCTTGCGACGAGGGCTTTCCTCTTTTTCGCTCGCTGCGGCACCCTGGCACAAAGAAAGAAGGCCAATAGGAATTTAGGTTCACAATGCCGAGGAGGCAAGCAAAAGAAGACACGACGCGTTCGTGTAATTCCTAGTCTCCCCTGTGTTTCACGATTATGAACAACACGTAGAATTCCTTGTCGAATGTGTGCAGGTGCATCATGCCAGTTACCATGGCAATTATGAAATGTCAAATATTTGTTCGTTTGAAACGATCGGCTTGATTCTCGAAACTTTAAAACTAGACATTGAGTGGGAAATTTCAAGTACTCCTTGGCTTAAAATAATCAACAGATATTAAATTCTGCTAAAAATTTGTGTATCTAGTAAACTGAAAGGATATGGCACATGGTATATCGAAACAACTAAGAAATTTAAGATGTCTCACTTCATTCTCGAAACTGTACATTGATTGAGACGTTTCAAATATTTGTTGACTTAAAACGATCGACTAAAAACTTGTTATATATGATTATCTGAAGGAACATTACGGTGTATACTATGGTAATTAAGAGACTTCAAATATTTTCTGATTTAAGACGATCGACTTTCTTGCAAATATGAAACTTCTGTTTATATCTAAAGGCCAAACAGTTGCGAACAGAGACCATGAGCACATGAATTTCTTTGTCCAACAAATCTCCGATTAACCAAAGTTAGCCGCAAAAGGACCACGGCTTCAACGATACGCTCGCCGCACGGGGCGTCCGACAATCTCCGTAATAATTCATGAAAGCTAGACTAGGAGTTCGTAGGGTGCACGGAAACAGCGGTAGCAAAGTGTGTCGTCAGCGTTGCACGCCGTCCGGCTGGCAAAACGATGGAAAGTTGGCGGGATCTCACGGTCCACTGGAAAACTGGCCCATTCATCGTGTACGTAGCGAGAACCGCGGCTCGAATCGAGATCGTCCGTAATCCTGAAAATTATTGCGCGTTAGTGCTGTCACACACGTCCCTCTCTCTAATCCACATGGACGTTGCCGAACGTGAATCAGAGATTTTTTATCGGACCGGAATAGCCGTCCGAATTCGCGGGAATCCCTGTGATATTGTATTTGAGAAATTTTTTCTAACAGATGTTTTTAAAGGAGTTTTCAGCGAATATCTTTATTCGTTTTCATAAACTGACGAGAGATTTTCTGGTAGAAGAAGATGTAAAATAGATTTACTGTTGCGGAAAAATTGCATAAACCGCGAGATTCAATTTATAATAATTGTATCAGCGAAACGACAAATAAAAATCGCAATATCGGCGACTAGGAACTACAAGCAAGTAGCGCTCATCTCCAGTATCTACGGTATGAAGGGATAAGGAGGAACTTAACGTAAAAGTCTTTTCGCGTTCCGCACGCATCTCCTGTGAGTACGGTAAAAGTTTGCCTGATCGATTTGTACGTCGTTGCATCGACGGAAAAAGTCTTCGAGCTTCCTTCTAAAAACAAAGATCGCGAACTACCCAAGATTCCCTCGTTATCTATAACGACGTACGCTCTGTACGAAATAGGATAGTCGATTTGAATTTCAGAAAATCCCCATTGTTCTTCCCCTTTTGTCTCTGTTCGAGTGCCTCTCTATCTCATTTGTTATCCGCGGAAATATTATTTCCTGGCTGAGATACTTTCCAAATTTATATCTGGCCATTGCTTCTTTCCTCTGGTAGAACGTATTGTAAACTTGTTAAGTACACAGTAAAAGACAGAAAAAGATTATGAAAACAGTGAGCCGCAGGCAGGTTTTTATTCAATAAATAATTCTCAGGTGGTGGCGTGAAAATAATTCGCGAATCACTGCTTTTCGCGTCGCGTCGTCCCGGTGAAGTTCTTTCATTCGATTATCTTTAAACGGAAAATCCCTTGCCCTTTCGTTTTTCCTCTTCCGAGTCAAATCAAAGTTAGATACGAGGTATCGTTGTTTCCCGGAAACGCAATTACTTGCCGGCGTTGAAAGTGGCGCGAAGTAAAATACGGGGGTTAGGAAAGTTGTAAAATTTTACGCCGCGAAAGTTTTAGCGTTGCATAGCATTTCCCTTGGCGTAGTTTCCTTTGTAAATTTCAACTTCATTATCGTTGTTTGCCGAAGAAATATGATTAATTTTCCGCATTGTTGCGTTTCTTCCAACGGAGGCACGAAATTGGTGAGATGAATCAAGAGCGAAAGTTTAAAACTCTCTTTAATACATTCTAGCGCATTATGCTAAATCAAGTGATTCTTGTCCTGTGTGGAGAACCGTGCCATATAATACTTGTTTCTTTTTTACTTCTCTTCCATCTGGCTTATGCAGCTTCTTTTACTTGCAAGATAACTTCTAGCGATAGCGGTTCCCTGATGAAAATCCTAATGAAAAGTTGGGTAATCCCTGCGACAAGGTTCCTCCGACTCACTTCATTTTACTATAACCGAATACAGGAATATCAGGAAAGAAATTGCAATTGTTCGTTTGATTTATTTGTATAAATAATCGGAAGAAAATCTTTTCTTTATCGTTGAAGAAAAAAAAAGCTTCATTAGAAGATGCAACATTAAGTCGATATCTGTTGAAAGAATACATCGAAGTGAAAGGCTCTTAGATATTTCAAGGGTACTTTACATACTATTTTGCAACAACAATTTCAAACCTTTATAGGTTTATTTAGCTGTACAAATATATACAATATATATATATATATATTTCTCGAAATATATACGTGAAAGTTCGAAATTTTTGTATTGCTATCGTTTGATCGAAATTGCTATCGTTCTTGATCGTGTCATGAATCTTATTTAAAGACGAAATCTAACAAATATAGTCTTTTTAAATTGTAAAGCTTCCTCGAAATACTTAGGTATCTTGCACTTCGACAGGAGAAAATTCAGGATTCCGCTTTCCCGTTATTAAGTTATCTGAGTTTCTTACGATATTTCAGATTTACTTAGCAGCATTCACACTGGCGCGCTCCGGCGCGCCGCGACGCAGCGTCTATCGTGGTTGTAATTCCGTAGAAATAGAGATTAATTTGCAGAAATTCCGACCACGTTATCCTAAGCTCATGGGATTCACGAAGATTACGCCGAAAATGAATGTGGTATAGCATCGGTAATCTCCGCAACACGAGACACACTCTATCCCTTAGTACTTATATCGAGATTCGTTTTATTAACTTCTCATAGACAAACTAAGTGGATTTTTCATGCGCAAATTTTTATTTCTCTCGAACAAAAATTCTAATATTTGACTTAAAGAACAGTTTTATATGAATCACAGAATCTTTCGTCGTACCACAAAATTTTTACAGAATTTTTTATCATCGATCGCTTTCAGAATAGCAAAAAAATTAGGCTTGGGCATAATTGAGTCGATTAATTTAAATGTCTGACTACGTACGGCTAAATTCACTCCAATTGATAATCTGTTTGTTCGATAAAAACTTGATGGAAAAGAAATACGGAAGAGCTGAGGATTTTACGATTATTTCGAACTCTGAAACTAATATTCTTTTATTCTTCCTTGAACTTTAGCGATAAATCGGAGATACTCCTCCAAGTTTTCTGCCCGTTAAGAAACATCGAGTATTTTTCAGCGAGTTTATTTTGCACCGTAATGTTCGATTCTTTCTAGAGATATAGGTAAAAGAAGGAGTACATTCCCTTTGAAGATTGATTTATCGAGAAACGTATAGCCGAACCACTGTTATATTTCCAATATTCAATGGAACACGTTCCGTAAAATACATCGCCAATGAATCACGTTCCATTAGCAACGTTCCTTTAACTCACGTTCATCCAATTGATCCTTAACGCGGGATACGCGGAATTCGCCTCATGAATAGACTCGAGTTCATGCAGAACAGAGTTTTCCTTGTAACGTGCGAGATCCTTCGTGAATTGATCGAGTCTTCTAATGTATTGCCTAACATGAAATTGAGAAATTGTTACACGAAAGATGAAATGTCAGGCAAAATAATTCAGAACTGATTGTAATTCGTTAAGTTGTGTTTACGAACCAATTATTTTAGTTGAAATTTCTATTCACTAATTTTCGATACGCGTGATATTCATTTTTCATGTATTTCACCACTGTTGAATTTTCTATTTTTATCGCTGAAATATTATATTTATCACATTATCATTGGAATGGCAGTCATCTATCAATTTGTCGAATGAAATTGTAAATAAATAAATGCAAGGAAAGTCTGAGAAAAAATTGTCTGATCGACCAAACCTTCGAATACTTTTGTCAACTACTGTATACACGCCAATCGAACAAAAAATCAAACTAATATCTACAAGAAATCAAGGTGATTCAATATCAAGAGTATCTCGGAGGGTTGGACGTCGATGTTTTTCCGGAGAAGCTGAAGGTGTTCCACTTGGTGGCAATAACTCTCGCCTGCAACGAACTCCCGGAGGAAACAATCTTTATCCCGAGAAAAGCCCTTTGCTCTACATTTAAACGACGAATGATAAAACGAAGCTGTTAAGAGGATAGTTCTCTCGGGGCCTCGAAAGAAACCGCTAAAAGAAACGGTCTCCGTTTTCACCGATTCTCCCGAGTACTTATCACCGTTTGTCGACGAACCAAAAAACAGTTACACCACAACAAGCTGTAGACCGAGGGATAAACGTCGTGCCGACGAAAGAGTCGAGTTATTTGCCGATAAATGGATTAGTTGAGTGGGCAACGAACGAAACAAAACTACGCAAAACATCGGCGTCGGAAGAGTTAAAGGTTTAGGCGAGGAAAAAAGTAAAAAATAAGGCCAGAAAATGTTTCAAAAGCGTTGCAAAGCTGGTCGTACTCGTTTTTTCCCTTCCGCGCTAGTTAGTCGATTTGTAGGATTTTTGTTTCGCGCACTTCCGCCTGGGATTACCGCCATTACGTTTCGCGAATGTTTTTCCTAGCTCGCTTTTGTACCAAACACATACGCTAGAATTTCTAAGGGAGGAAAAGGTGACGAGGACAGGGGAGAATACTCCGATCCTCGTGTTTCAAAGCAACGGATATCGTTTAAAGGAAAGAGGAAGATCAGAGTTCTGACATTTAACAGAATCTTTTGGCTAAAGATACTTCCAATATCGTTATCTCTGCATCAAATTAACCCCAAGCGTAGCTCGAAGGCGTTCACCATTCGATGACCATACAAAGATGGTTGAAGCTTTCGAGTTGAAGAAAATTCTAAAGGAAACGTGCTACGTGAGTGCTCGAAGGAAAAGCATCTCTTACAATCTCGAAGATGGCCTCGATTTTTGATAGAAGTCATCCTCTTTCACATCTGAACTTAGTCTGGAATAAAACTCGGCATAAAAATTTCCAGAAATAGAAGCTTGTCCACTTCTCGTGGTAAGCCTACCAAAGGACATTTGATAGTCTTTTTAACTATTCATAGTTCGCTCGAAATTCCCCTCCGGTCGTATACTTTAGTTAGAGGCAAGTATGGTTGGAGTTAAAAAGGGTGATTTTTAAAACGTTCCTGACACAGAACTGCGGGTTATTTGCGATACGCGGTTAATAGTCGGATCAATTAGCGACCAAAAGCGATGAATGAGCTTCTCGTTGATAGCAGAGCCACACGTTGACACGAAAGCGGCGACGTTTCTATTACCTTGGTCTCGCCTGTCGCGACCGTAAACGTCCGGATTGCAGATAGCAACGCCCCTGGAGGAGTTTCCTTCCTTGAGGAAATTGATAACTCCCCGTTGCAGTGGACGCGGCGATTTTTCAACGACAAGAGGACAGTATCTCGCCTACCGTCCTTGCACGGCTGCCGATTAATGCTCGCGTTTCTTCTAATTAA
Organism: Bombus vosnesenskii; assembly: GCF_011952255.1. NCBI lineage: Eukaryota > Metazoa > Arthropoda > Insecta > Hymenoptera > Apidae > Bombus > Bombus vosnesenskii. The sequence goes on from NW_022882923.1 coordinate 5,084,489, forward strand.
TTATGCAAAAGAATGAAACGGAGATGGATAGTAGCGACCTGGATTCTTGAAACCCTATAAATAACACTCGAAAGGGACTAGCGGTTCGAAGTAACGGGAAAAGGGTGGATTTGGTGGAAATTGTTCGTGAAATGAAGATACATGGAGGATAGTGTTTTACTTTACGCCCGATGTGTTTTTTCGATACATACTATTTGAATTTCCCTAGATTACGGTTCTTTCGTGTTATTTCCTAAGAAAAAGAAAATTGGAAATCTCAATTGGGTTTTCTTGTCTAAGGGACATCGACAAAGCCGAAGGCTGACTGTAGTCGTTCGATTTCTCTGCGAGTGTGTTGACTATAGAGAAATAAAACTTTCCGGGATGTCTCGTCACGATTGTACTCCTCGAAATCTTGTTTTCATTTCATGGAGGCATAGCCGCTTTAGGCGAGATGCCTTTGTTCGCCGTTTGATCAGGTTTACGAACAAGAGAATCGACTTTCGTACGCAGAGAGAGAAACACCTCAACGACTAAGTTTTGTTACAGCCCTGGATAGCACGAGACATTTTCTTTCTCGACAAGAAGCAGCGCTAATTTCACTCAAAGTACGAATGGTATCAGATGCAGAGCCGAGTTAAATCCTTCGTACTAGCTCCCAGACTTCTAAACGAAACTTCCTAGCTGTAACCAATATGCACAGTACACGTGCATTTATATACATGTTGCTGGCCCTTGACATAGTCCTACATGCGGCCTCTCTTAGTTTGGAAGCATCGATCAGCAATTAGTAAACGAGTTTGCTTCGCCTCTCGGCTCGCAAGAGAACTCGAAGAATTCGCTGTTAGGCGTACGATGGACTCTCAGGATGCAAATTGCCCGTGTCGAGCCATCCAAAACCGCTTTTATCACTTTATCGCGCTATAACAAATGGTAATGATTTAGTAATTATTGCGCTATGGTTTAAAGTATATGTCGGGAAAAAGGACGAAAGATATATTTTGATAATTAATTAGGATTATTTTGTGGGATTTAATAGGAGACGTAAAAGATCGGTTTGCCGATATAATAGGAGGGCACTTGTCCTTCGTACGAAAAGAATAGCAGGATCAGCAGTTTCTAAGTATATTGGCATGGAAAGGTGAATCTTGATCGCGAATTCCGCCCACCGTGGCGAAATCGATATTTAACGAACCACTCTGCTCTGACCGATCGTGTCTGACACATTGAACGTCGATTGATTTCCAGGTGCTATATTCACTCATGACCAAAAGGATAGCAGTACAGAGTTGGCCTTCAAGTATGCCGTGTACAAGATCAACAAGGAAAGGCTTATCCTGCCGAAGACGACGCTGGAGTACGATATACAATACGTGCCAAAAGATGACTCCTTCCACGCGTCGAAGAAGGGTGAGTGATCCATCGATTAAATATCTTTTTACATCGATACGTGTATAAATTCTGATTTCTAAATTGTAAGTTTCCATAGTAAGCAATAGAGTAATGTGTGCATATGTTTCTTTGTAATTCATTAGTAAGTAATTACTTTGTAAGTAATTAAAATATTTCAGGATCTGAAATAAAACGGCTTATGTAATTTTTCGTTGAAATGCTCTGCCCATTATGGATTATCTTATTCAACTTGTAGTATACATTTTTCCATAGTAAAATTTAATATCGACTGCCACGTTGATCCTCCTACTCGTCGGCATTGCTTTGTATCTCGTTACTTAAGGACGACAAAATTCAAAACGCCGGAGGAATGGATAGGAAGAGATATTAAAGGCAACGTGAAAATTGTTTCCAAGCGTAAGCCGATGCCTTCAGGAAAATTTATCACCACAGCGTTATAATAAGTTGACCAAAGGTAATAGCTTTGGTCGTGGCGTCGTTATTAACGTTGCATGCAAGTTATTTTACTTCTATCGACTGGAAAATTTATATTATCGATAATTAATTTTGCGGTATATTTTATAGACCAATGTCTCTTTTAAGAAAAACTTTATCTTTTTCAACTATTTAACTTCTTTCCGATTGTGATTCGTGTAATAAAAACCAAAGTCGAAATCATGTTGGAGCATAGCAATAAAAAGGAATTGTAAGATATATAGCCCTATTTCGCGTAATTATTACGACGGCACATGCATCTATTCAGTCTTGGTTTACGATGAAATCGGATTTACATCTTGTGAGTCTAGTCTTTTCCAGGATGGAGATGTTATCTGTGACTTTGTTGCACTGATAAATATCAAGGTATCGATAAATCAGGGTATCAAACGTGATAGATCGAATAAAAGGGACATTCCGCCGTTGTAGATCTTTGGAAAATCCACGGTGAAATTTAGTATTTACCGGGTAATCCGTCAGCTGTGCCGTTTTCATCGCGCTACGTGTCCCACGTAAATGTAGTCTCTGTAGAAAATCAGATCAATGGATTTACTCTTTTTCTTTCGACTAAATCGTCTACCGTCCCGTGCAGCAAACAGATGGATCAAGTTCCAGATCGATGTACTCAACGTATCCTGTCTACTATTGACTCGATTTCGCTCTAGTCGAATTATTTCATTCTGATTTTCCTTTGTGTAGCAAAATAGTAGCCATTGGTTAGTATTCTGTGTGTTTCCCCTTTTGTTTCTTTAAAAATTGAATTTTGAAATGTGAAAAATAAGAAACGTAAGATACAATATAGAAACATTAGCTGTTTCTAAAATTGAAAATCGTTGACAAAGCAATTCCGGACTTCTTCGGTCAATCAGAAAATCTAACATACGGATTATCTGTACAAAGTACTAGTTGGTCCATGGCCACAAGCCAGCAAACGCTTGTTCCACAATAGCCGTGACTTTTCTTTCGATATCGACAATGACTGTTGTGGAAGCCCTCTTTCAGCATCATAGATTCTAATCACATTTCAACTTTGGCAACATCACGAAATACCTTCGGCTCTGCCGTATTATCGGTCTGTTTTCGATGACGATAAAAATATAATTTTCTTATCCAAATTTTATCTTTCAATTATCGGTCTAAAAAATCCGTTACCAAAACTAAATCCGATTAGCATGTAAAAATATTTCCAAGCGAAACAGTGCCATGCTCGTTGAGTTATTGTTCGACAGCTGATTTCCTATTCATCCAGGTTTACGAGTCTTTCTTTACTGTCGACAATGAGTCCTCTTGCAAAATTTCCAGTAACTTTACAAAATCGTCATCACCAATCTATTTTCGATAACGATAAACATATATTCTCTTTAACTTAATGCGAAATCCGAGCATCATTGGAAACGGTATCGAGGTTAAAACCTTCTCACATGAGAAATCTGTCGAAACGAAACGGTGTCATATTCGAAGTTACTGCTCGAAGATTCCCCCGACAGTTGGTTTTCCATTCACCGGGTTCGAGCTCTTCCGCTTACGAGGTCTTTTATCGTTTCATCCGCCTCTTTTAAACGACATCACTTCGAGCTCGGTATCGCTAAAGACAGGCCTGGAGATACGGTTTTCCACAAAACCGCTTGTAAGGCTCTCGAGAACAAGCGAACAACGCCGCGCCGACCTGCTACGGCCACGGTTGTATGCATGCAAATGCGCACACCTGCCGCCGAGATGAAGCTTGTAGAACCGTTTGTTTCGCGTAAAACGTTATCTGCTCCTGGCCGTGGGCGTTTTTATGTTTTTACGGTTATGTGCATACGTGCTGGTAAACGGTGACCGGTTATCGGTAGCAGAACCGATACACTTCGCACTGAGGACGAGTCGAATTCGCTGGTCTATTCGATCGTCGTGCCTCGGTGGCGGTGTTATTAGAAAATTACGGAAAATCGAGTCTCGCGCAACGAATTTCAAGTAAGCTCGAGGAATACGCGTGAAATTGATGATTATTGTAAGAAACGAATATCGTTAGAAGGAGATTCAACAAATCAATCGATTTAAGAAAGAGAAATCTGCTGGCTATGTACTTATACCACTATAGCTGTTCTCCAACACTGGAGGAATTTTTATTGAAACGAACTTTCCACAAGTACTAGTCTTATATCGATATATCTGATACATACAATAGAACTTCTTATCTGGCCTCTAATATTTCAATATTTAAGATTTTGCGTTACGAGGAAAATATAGTTCCAAGGACGAAATTTAAAGGACCTAACAGAAGAGTTCTAATAAAAAAGGGCACAAGGTTGCTAGGTTGACTTACCGACAAGTCTCGAATAAGATAAAGTAATAAAAGACATTTTGACAATGGGGTTAGATAGGACCATTTCACATTGTACAAGAGACAAGTATCTTTTCTTAAGATAAGTTCTCAGATTGTAAACGCACAATTAGATTTTGATACAAAGAGGAAGTTACGTATACAGACAAATGGTAACGAACGTAGTACAATGAACGGTTGGATAGAGCAGAAGAAAGCGGGACTCGGTACAACGTCACGTCTTGTCACGTGTTCGAGAGCATCTCTTGAAGTCTCTGTTCTCGATGCCTTGCACGAATAAAGACCCTCCATGGTTGCTTCTCAATCTTCAATCTTCCGCACGGAGCCTTCTCGGCCGTGAACATGTATATTCGCATCCTCTTCTAAGAGAAACTCGACCGTGAACCATTTTACGTAACTTATGCGCATCTATAGTGTCTTATAAATATGCCGTTGGAACCGTGGAGAACTGAGTTTCTGGCGCGCATGTAATTTCCTCTTTGAGAAGCTCTGGTATATTGCAAAGGAATATTTTTTAACTTTCACTTTCTCTTTCTTTTCGCAAGACGTTTTACGCTCGATACTAAACAGATGTGCTACAAGCCCAGGCACACTTTCCAAGAGTCATATACAGTCTCCCCGAAAAGTACGTTAATTATCATTTATTTAAACTTTTACCAGGAGCGTTATCTTACTTTCAGGGGCGATTATATCTTGTCGGTAACTCATCCGCACACAAGTTGATAGCGCCTGTAGGGAAGATCCCGTACGGTTGCTAATGTTCCCGGGTCACGTTCGCATGCCCATTTCCAAAAAAAAACGCGCTAAGGACGAAATGAAATGGAAGTGCGAAACCATCGCTTTCAAATTTTCGTTGTTGTTGTCAGTCAGCTCTCGCCGTGAACGCATACGGAGGCTAAGTCAACCTCGAAACAACCGCGAATTTAGTGTAAATAAATCAGTAAAACACAAGCATTTAGTAGTTTTCCTCTTGTGTGAAATGGTCCTTCGAGAAGGTTTTTATTAGTCGGTAAATATGTCACAAAATTCGATACGAATCAACAACGAGCATAGCCGTATGTAGAATCTTATAAACATTGGTAATCTCTGTTAAACCATCGCTTAAATGAAGAACATATTTTTTTCTTTCTTTAACGTTGAAACAGTCGAGTAATTAGCTTTTCTTCTGTTTCGTTTCTTCGTGAAAAATATACCTTCGACTGTTCTCTCGTTGGTTCGAGGCAAAGGCATTTCACGACCGGAAGCTAGCAGTCGCGCCACCGCGAAATCTGCAAATAATGGAGCCTACGGCTACTCTCAAAGGTTCGAGGCTGGGATTAAACCGAGCGGATTTGGCGATCGTATTTCAAAGCCGGGTCAACGACGTTCGTGCAGCCGCTGCTCTTTTCGCGATTTAAGCTTCGCTCTGAACAGCATCTGCGACCCTGTCGCGGCGGAATCGTGCTATCGCCGATGCTATTCCGCTTCGTAATTCTCTATATATACTGGTTACTCGAAAATCAACACCTGAATCCTATAATTCGGTCAACGATTTCTAGATTTCAACAGTTTTAGCTTCAGATTAAGGGTGTGAAAGATACAGTATCGAGAACAGATCAGTAAATTTTATGCTTTAACAACGTCATTTTGTTTAACAACGATTTTTAGTTTCAATCTTTTCTGTAACTTGTAATTCGTGGTACGTTTACCCAAAAAAGGGGGTGATTTTAGAAGAAAAAAGCTTTTCGTTTTCTCGCGTTGCCGCTATGTTGCTCTTTTATCGTAACGCAAACCACAGGGAACGAACGGGCGACTATAGTATCGTTTTTTTTTTATTTTGTTTCCTTTCCTTTTATCTGCAAACTTAACTTAAACATCACAAAAGATACTATTTTCGTTTCTTTTTCCCTTGCGAAAATTTTTACCGAAAGTCGATGTTGATTTCTCAATTCTTTTCTCTTTGATTAATTACAATTCTCTTTCGAATCTTTTTAAGAAATTTGTAACAAACGATATTCCAAAACTGGGTTGATAATCTGATGTTATGTCGACGAGGATCAATATTAAGAATCAGACTCCGATAAAGTCAAGTCCACTGATATCAAATTCCGATCGAACTAGTTCGACTTGGATTTGTGACTTCGACAATTTTGGCATCTAGCATTCTTGTTATCAAAATTTACTTCCGCTATGGCACTCGACGACGTGCATGGAGAAATCGCTTTATCGACAATTTTCGAATTCATCTTGTGTGCACTCTTGCTCCGAATGGATACGTCTCTTTCGTCAGTTGATTTCACTGGGTATACAAGGAGAAGGTAAGCGGAGGGCGAAGAAAGGATGAACAGAGCGAACTTGCAGATCAGGTACAAAAGGAAGGGAATGTTTGCTCTTTGCGCCAACTCACCCGTATGTCTTCAGGCCGTGGAAAATAAATTTTTCTTCTAGCGTAATGAAAATCACTGATTTTTAAGTTTTCGTAACGTTTTTCTAGATTTGTAATACTTTAGAGAATTTTCACATTTTTGGAGATTTAAGCGATATCTTCATATAGTTCTCATTGTGATTTCTTTGGTACAAATTCTATACCTTAATCGTAGTACTTTTAGTAACAATTGTATTAAAATTTGAATTGAGAATTTTAACACTAGAACTACCGATAGTTAACACGAAGCTGTTTCTACCATAACCAGTCAAAATGGCTGGTCTTGAACAGCAGATAAGTAACGTCAACAATTAATAACATACTACACGAGTACTAAAAAGAAAATTTTAAAGAGCCAGGATGAAGATACCCGAAAGGGAACCAGGATTGAAAACAATCAGTAACGCCATAAAGTTGAAAGACAGACGTCACAGAGACATTGATATAACATTGGAAAAGTAGAGTAGAAAGTTCTCAGATGGTGTGATATTGATTTCACGGCAGGCGAAGAGATTTAACGCACAATTACTCTGATTGAACGAGGTTGCTCTAGTGGTCGGGGGTCGGTCTGGAGAATTGGCGACATCAAAGGACAAACTGGCACTCGCCACCTCGTTAAGGGAGTTGAAAGGAGAGCCAACAAGGGCTGGACACATCCACGGAAAGGATACACGGGTTCCATGCGCGTCTGCAACGGCCGCGAGTCATTGTTATCTGCTTCCAGTATTTCTCGCCGGTTCGTCCGTTTCGAAGTGAACGTTCTCCTCTCTATCGGCCAACTACGTTTCATCTTGGTGAAACTGTGCATTACGAGCGAATTGTTACTTCCAATAAGTCTCATTCTTGATTGAATTTAACGGTGTTTTTAGGGATTTTTATCGCGGTATTTCTGAGCGAACAGTTTGAGTCATTGAGCGGTGTAATTAGGTATATTGAAAGAATTTAAAAATATAAGAGAATAACGCAACAAGCTATAACGCGATACGACACAACGCACATATTTCTCTCTTTCTCTATTTGTAGCAAAAAGAGAAAATAGTCATTTTGCTACGGTATCGCATAATAAAACTCAGAAATTACTGGCAAAGTTTGTTAATTTTAAAGTTACATGGCACTCGCTATGCAGATGATTTTACTTGCAAATTAAAAATGTTTTAATTATAAGACTATAGCGAGCATTGTGCATAATTGTTATCGTTTTGATAATAACCTACTGCAAGGTTCACCCAAAGACAGTTTGTTATAATTCGCATCGGTTTTCAACTGAGGCTATTCTTACTTTCAAACAAAGAATAGGAAGTGATTCTCATCCACGCAACGACTAGACCGGAACAGACTGAATAGTCGATTAACGCTCGAGGAAATTCAGTGAAAAAGATTGTACATCGACATTTTAATGAATCTTCCTTTGTGAAACTGGCATGTAATTTTAACTATAGAATAGCAAGCGACTGACACTGAGTATGATAGACACCCATTTCGTGCTAATTACAATCGTTTCGTATATTTCCGAAGTTATTTTCACGCAATTTCTCGTATTCAACCCATATATACCGTATTTTGAATAAAAATTCTAAAGTATCATTTTCAAAAATTCCTAACGAACTCTATTCTAAGAATCTTCGAATTCATGATTACATAAAGGTTAGTTAAAGTATTCCCTAAAAAACACTTTGCTATTGCTGCATTTTTGTTTGACAAACATTTCTTCAAGAAAATATTTCTGTGAAGTAGTCCGCCACAATTTCCTATATTCTTCCGGGTTTTAGACAGATTTCTTCACGACGAACCGACGAGGCACCATTTTAAAAGTCCAGAATTAACTGCGTATTCGAGTCCGTCATCTTTTTAAAAATCGAACTAGCTCAGCGTCGAAATGCATAACGCGTCTGGTATCAACCAATCGTAAATCGATCCTCGTCAATGGCCACGAGTCACCTGTTACGCTACGAATAATATCGAGCGTGGATTTATCGCTTGGCCTTTAATTCCTGTTCAATCAAACTGGCCGCGAGCTTTTGACGCAGTGGGAATTTTCTTCGTAGTAGAAAATCAACGACGCTGTTCGTCGGAAAGAAAGAAGGGAGGAAAAAAGAAGCGGGTGCAACGTCCGAGAAACGTTGGAAACTTGAAAAGTTTCGATATTCTTGCGGTTCTCTTGGTAAAATACGACTGTCGATTTTGCAAGTTGTACCGACGTTACTGGGAAAAAGAAGGGAATATAACCGATAGCCAGTGACCAAGCATAGTGTCTGAGTTTCTCCAGACTATATGATGCTTCTTTCGTTTCTGTACCTCAGCCAAACATAAATTCGCTAAACCTCGAATATATTCACTTATTTTGAAAGGAATTTACGATCGTTGATCTGATTTCAATTGTTTTGTATTCATATATACAACAAGGACGAGAAGATGTAACGCGCAGTAGAATAAACTGGAATTGATCAGACAAGTAAAATTCAACCTCGAAGAAGGAAAGACTATCTCAGCTTCTATTTTCCACCTAAAACCTCGTAAATTCTTCGGGTTTAGCGTAACCTTTGAGACGTTGAATTTCCCACAGCATCCTGCTTTCTGATGGTTTTATTCGGTTCAAAGAGAAAGTTAGAAGGTCAACGAATAGAAAACGAAGCTCCGACGAAACACGGGTGAACATTTGTCGATACCAGCGGCGCACGCATGACGCGATTTGTTAAGGAGATTAAGGTCTTTCCCTTTTGTCGTTGATCGGGTCGTCGTACAAAAGTTTTCAGATTTTTAACTTCTTTTTCTATTCCCTTTCAATACTTTACCTTGAAAGCAATATTACCTTTTCTTTTTAAACGATTTTATTTCTTCAACTTTCCCAATATTGATAACAGAAATATCTATGCATATGACGTTATTCCTTTCGGACTTTTTTTAGCTCTAAATCCATAAAGCTTTCATTTTTTAATTTTATTAAATTTATCATTAACCTAGAAGCTTTTAAAAAATCATTCCACTTTGTTCATTTTTGGCTTCTGCAAAAATTTCTCGCTCTATATGCTTCAAACTGCAGCATATTGAATTGGTTCAACAACATATTGGAATTTAAAATTGTACTTTCATAGGAGACAGAATATACTTACTGTATCATTCACCTGTGGTCTTTACATCCACAAAAATTTTCTGTCTAAGTACTCGAACGTTTTCGTAAACCGCTCTCTGTCAGAGAATAAATAATTTGCAATACTCTGGCAAATGAAAAATGAAAAATTGAATATTTTTCCTATCAAGTCGTCTTACCAAAAGCTATGACTATCCAATCCTTGGTGACTGGGGAGATCGATGCTCATGCCATTTAATTGCCGCCCCCCTTAACTATCCCTGCGTCGTTTCTACCCTCCAAGGTGACCTGAACCTGTCGTCGATGATGTAATTACCAGGGGCAGCGGTTAAAGGCAAATTAACCGGAAGTTTATCCTCTGACCCTAAGCCCTGCGGGTTAATTAGCTGGTCCGAATTAAGAGACGACTGAGTGGATCCGTACCTTGAGAAAAATATATCAAATGTAAGAGACTTCGGGGAATGACTGCACCAAGTATTATTCGGCGCTTTTAATAGAATTTCGCGATGAATGGAGAAGGAAAGTATTCAATTCACGTTCGCTTATTCACGTGCAATTCATTTTAATGTGATTTGGAAAAATAGCGGAGCAACTGCACGATAATAATTGTGATAATATAATTGATGAATAATAGAAATTTAATATTATTTCCAAAAACAAAAATCTTAATAATTCTAATGATTCTATTATAAATTTAGAAGAAATACTGAATATAATATCGGAATACAAGATCCATCGAGTCTGCTAGGTAGTTTGTAAGTACAAATTAGCGTAATAAGCAATTATACACAGCATCTACGTTCTTGTTGACTATTCGATATTTATAGGAGAGATAGTCGCTCAACGAAGTCGCCTGAAGCAACCACGACTCGCCAAACAGGTATTTTAAACTTCGAGCGGGTCTATAAACTTGTTCATAAATGTGAAGCTCCCTAAGTACTCGCACTTGAACCTCTGCAGTGGCAGCCTTTTGGTCGGCCAGTCGTGCTCGTAAGAAAAACCACATTTCTCGCCTTCAAAAACAGTCTCCAACACATTCTTTCTTTCGCTATTTTTCGGTGTTACATTTCGAAAACTTCTTCCTCACATATTTTATATAAAAGAGGGAAAAAACTTAACGTGTGACAAAATCGATGCTATCAAGAATATCAACCACGACAATGAAGTTTCAGGCAAAAAAATCGAGATTTAATTAAAAACTTTAATTAAACCCGCTCCCTGGTCCAAGTCTCTAAAGAGTCTACCCCCTCGTATCCTAAAATACTTGGATCGTTCATACGACAGATCGCTATTTTGAAAATACGGGCAACTACTGACCCATGAATTTTTAAAATTAATGCAGTCGACGTTCGCGTTCAACGTAGGATATTAATTTTCCATCCAACGTTGAATTTTCTACGGCTGATGCAACGTGTTTCGCGTAACACACGCGATTCTCTCTTTTCTCCAAAATAAATGAAGTAAACTTCGTTGTTTTAGAAGTGAAAACGTAAAACGTATGAGTCAAAGGCTACGAATTGCTATCAGATTCCAGCGTATACGAAAATGGCAAGATAAATGTTGCGTCAAAGCTTTTTTCGCGTATCATGGGAGTACCTAAGGATGGCGCTACGTAAAGCTTCCGCTTTGTATGTAATGTAGCGACAATGGCGATCTCGCTACTTTTAAACAGCGTTAAATGCTATTTTTAAAAGTCTCCACACCGCTTGAAGCCGGTCCGTTTTCATCTCAACTCGCGTAATTTCTACTTCGTATCTCACGCGAATTCCTTTTCGCTCTTCCTTAATACGTTGTATAAGTTAGCTCTACACAAAGTACACCGAAACAGGCATACTTACCTAGGAAACCGGTAAATGTTCTCTTTATTGGGGAATAAAGTTCGCCATTTCGGCAACTATCGTCTTGTAGCGTTCCTCGTTACGAGAACCATCATTTTGTATCGCTGCTCGTTAAGAGAACCATTATCCTTAATAACATTATCACGTGGTGAATTTTATTCTGCATGGAGCAAAATGCATAGTGCTTTTAAATTAAAAGTATGATTAGAAGTAATCATAAGGTGTACGAGAGAATTGAAAATTTGGTGTCTCGTCATCTTCGTGTCTCGTTTATATCTCGTTTATTCTACTGTATTCGTTGTCATCTTTAAATTTTCAGCAACCACAAGATCTGATAAGATTTCCACAATATCTACACGATTACCTTACAACAACCTCGTTCTTTATATATCTCTTTCTTTTATGAACTTCGTTGTTCTTTTCATACTTCAACAACAGTTATCTCGCCCATTGCTGTACTAAACAAGGAATGGTAGGTTTTTAGTATTTCACTATTACTCGCTTTTTATTCTTGGTCGAATCTCTGCTCGTCGCCAGCCATTTCTCTGTCAGTCGTTTTCACTTATTCACTGCTCGCGGCACAATCGCCACTTCAAAGGATACGCTAATGGAACGGATATTAAAAAATAAACGGAATATGTCTACCTCGGAAATGAAAACAGCCACAGGCCTCGCGATTTGAGTTTCCTTCTCCGCTAATTTCTAACGACGATTACGTGATTAAACCACAAATTAGCCTTAACAAGCCAACCAGTTCATTCTTCAAGCCAGCTGTTCATTCTTCTTATCGTAAGTTCCTCTTTGTTTGACAAATTTTTCCTTTTGTTTTTACAGTTTTCCTGAGGAGTGTAGGAAGGGAATTCCATTTTAGCAAAATGGTCATCACGCGTATATCACTAGTCGGAAATTTAGAATTAGCAGATATTTTATAGAAATAAAAAATTTAAGAAAAATGAAAAAAAAATCTATCGAAGCGAGGAATCTAGTTACAAAATTTATTCGAAAAATCATAACCATATCGTATTACTATTATACCGTATTTCAAAAACCATAATGGCTTCGACGGTCATATGAATAATCGTTGACGCGTAGGTTTCGGGATACTGGACATTAATGTTTATATGCAAGAATTGTACAGCCGAGTTAAAATATTGGCCAACGTTTTAACGCACCAATAAATCCATTGTTATATTTATTCTGTAACTTTTTCAAAAGCATCTACGTTAAATCTGTTACAGTTACATAACGTATTTGGATGCTTGCATTCATAGAATATACAGCAAGCTTCGAGTAGAAAGAAATTGCTCGATACCGACATAATTCGAATATAATGACCACGATTGCGTCTCGAACGTGAGCGCATTAACTAGACCACGGAGAATTCATTACCCGTTGGTTTCCGTTCTCACTGATCTTTTTCTCCGGTTCGTAAGTAATCGAAGTAACATCCAAACATAAAGCTTCATAAATTCCGACGCCGTTCTGATTCATACGACGTAACTACTTTCACGGAAAGCCACACAACGTAATATTGCCGACGAGATATTCCGCGTGGGTAATATGTCGTCAGACCGGAAAACGATAATAGACATCGGATCGTTTTACCGATGATGCGGCGTACTAAAAGTCACGACCGGATGCCACAGCAAGTAGATAAGTCCTTTATAGCCGGACGTTCTAAACGGTGCAAGAATTGCTTTAGCTTCGTAGAAAAATCGGTGAACAACTCGTTTAAAGGATTATTTCTTCCGTTTTCTTTGGACTTACATCTTCTTCGACCGTTTTGATGCATCAGGCTTCTTTATTTCTTTTTTATTAATATTACTTTTCCCCTCATTCCAATCGTTTTAAGTTTTTACGAACTTCCATACTCTCCTTGTTGATATAATTTTCCAATCCTTTATATCTGGCACAACACGATTACAATACCTAATTTATACTACTCGTAATGGCCTTATGTCGCGCTCTTCTCATGTTCTACTACTGGAAGGATTCACTGAATACGCGTTGTTTCATCTGTTTAGATCTGTTACGCGAGACGTTCCAAAATTTCGTTAGCACTGTTCTGAGATTCGATTATCATCGTTACATTGGTAAAGTTTGAAACAAATCTGAAAGTGTACATAAAATCAGTACATAAGCCAGTGTAAATTGCACGTTACAACGGTCGGTTCTAAAGTCGTAAAGTCGCGAACAAGATTGAATTCCGAAACCGGTTCCAATACCTTTATACAACACGTGTCTCACAATTCGAACCGCAATATAGGCCATGTGATAGCTGCCTGTTCTCAGCGAGACACACGAGTCCAAATTCTTGCCCTGTGTATTCTATTAACTCGCAGGCATAAGGTAAAGTAACTCGCACACCGATTGTCTGAGGTTTGAAAGGCACTGTAGTTGGCTAACTTAGGATCTGAATAGCACCCGGACAGTCTGTAACAACTCGTTGCAATTGAGGCAAGATAACACCTGGAGTATGCCATTCGGCTACCCTACGCGTACTTCTCCGCTTTGTGCATCGTACTGCAAGAGCCAGACACAGAATGATTTTACAAGCACTACGATCTCCAGTACCAGGTTTAGCCGGGCGTTAGTTTGATAATAAGCAGACGCTTTAATTAATACGTATTTAGTAACGTTACGCTTACTGGGATCTAAAGTATCTGACGTGCGTCCTTGTTTTCAATTGTACTTACATATATTGAATCATCTGTTAATTTAATTATTCATTTGAAAACCGATCGATCATTTACCAAAAAATTTTCTACGATAACACAATTCTAAGCTGCTTTTTCCTTAATGTTGAAGTGATCACCACTTATAAGAAAACTCTACATCTGGTCTTTTTAGTTTTCTCAAGCACTGAAGCCATCGACAGCGCGTAAACAAAAGACTACGACGAAGTCAGACCATAAACAGTAGACAGGCGACGTTGCCTTCGGGGTTTTCAGTTATTAGGTAACACAGTTAGCGCGCGGATCTGGACCAGCTCAAATTGTATTCTTACTTATAATTACACTTCTATTTAAATATATTTTCTGCCTTACAATTTATCCACGAGTTTTCTCTGTTTACACATCGAATAACCTCAACACTTAAAATCTTGGATTTTATACACAACATATAGCGATTTCAAACTTTTTGTAATTTTTTTATAACTTTCGCTTCAACTAATTACGTAACATTAGTTCTACGTGTAAAGAATATTTGATTCAACTTGGGATATGAGCGAGAGGGAGAGTAACGTCATTATCGGTAATAATCGACATTCCTGGTGTCCGTGGAACAATTTCCAATAGCCATAAACGAATACCACGGTCATGTGTTCGGCTTAGCGAGTCGTTAACGCCGCATTAACATCGTTCTCCGGTCATCTACACGTTCCCGATCTTAATGGGTCGCTGGCGCTCCTCATCTCGCCGATTTCTCTCTGTAATGATTCATCGAACGAACAAGCGCGTCGAAATTACCAACAGATCGCCAAGTAGATATGCGAATTTCTCTAACGATCATCAAATGAGGCAATCAAGTAACAACCTCATCTATATTTTGTTTTATAATAATCTCATGTATAGTTTAACTGTTCGCTTTTTTACAATGATAAATCATCGTAAAACTACTGCAGAAATGAGGGAAAACTTGAGCTTCTTAAAATCCTACAAATTGATTGTTCTACTTTATTCCCATTTCCTTTCCCCCCTGTCTGGATTCTTTTCTCTAGTTTCAAAGACCACTTCCGCTTTCGTTTCCTTCCATTCCAAACTTTACTTAATATCCAATCATCTATCTTGAGTTTTCACTTCTCTTCTCTGCTTCCACTACACTGTTGTTATTATTATGTATATATAATATGTGTATATGTATATGTGTTGTTACACACATTACGTACATTTGTTGTTAAATATTTATACGTGTTACTATAATATTGCAAAAATACAGTGTATCCTTTATCACCCTTAATCTCTGCGCATTCACACATGAAATATTTCCCAATTTTACGTTTTTCCGAACGTCCAATATTATATATTATATAAAAAAAGTTATCAAAAAATTTAATGAAAAAATTTCGAATAAAAAACCACGCGTGCTTTCTGGTTTCTAGCGACGTGTAAATGATATTGCATCGCAAAGTATCAAGTGGACAAATGAATAGTCGAGATTTACGTTTGTTGCAGCGTGTCAACAGGTCAAGTATGGGGTGCAGGCAGTATTCGGCCCATCGGATCCCATCCTGGGCCAACACATTCATAGCATCTGCGACGCACTGGACATTCCACATCTGGAAGCCAGGCTGGACCTGGACACGGAAGCAAAAGAGTTCAGTATCAACCTCTATCCCGCACAAAGTTTGCTCAACGCCGCTTATCAGGACATCATGGAGTTTCTCAACTGGACCAAGGTCGCCATTATCTACGAGGACGACTATGGTGTGTAATTTCTTCATTTCTTTTCTCTTTTTTTTCCTTTTTTTTTTTGCTCCTTCATTCCTTTACAAATTGTGAAAATTATGAATCTCGTCGAATGTCGTCTGATTCTTGTGTCTGACGAAAAGTGTCTTGTACTACTCTCGGCTATCGGTTAGGGTTTCTCCCAATGTAATCGCGACATCGATGTCGATACGGAAACTAGAAACAAAGTTGTCTTGATAAGGGTTAGTTTCGAACTACGCTGAAAGTTTAATTAGTTTTCTTTCGTGAATTCAAGAAAGAAAATGAATTTCCAGAGATAACACTGACAAAACAAACATCTTGAGTCGTCTTGAATACTTGATAATTATATCATTCTAGTACGTTCTCTTTTCAAGTAACTCTTTTCAAGGCAGAATATTGACAGAGATATAATATCAAGTCCTACAGATCGTTTTCAAGCGATCTATAATGAGCGTTAAACGGGATGCATATTTATAATCTGGCAATCCAATACGATTCCGATATCGACCAACACATGGATTTTAAAACACAAACGGTCCAACCTGGAAATCCCTACGATTCTTCCAATGCCTCCTTCGTTACAATTCGACTAAGGTATAATAAAGAAAGACGAGAGAGTCGGAACGGTCTGTCTGAATATTAATTCGGTTCCATCTCTGACGAATCGAAGTCGTTGTATCCGAAACTGAATAAAAGTTTCGATTTAAACGAGGTCTGAGTGAATCGAGCTGATTGAGACGAGGAACGTTAATTGCGCCGATAGTCTCGGTGGGTTTACTCCGTTAGATTATCAATTTGCTTAACAGCCGGCGGAGGGAAGCCTCTCCCAATTACCAGACCTATTAGGAACACTTAAGATCTACGGTAATGAAATAACATCGATTAATAACACTCGCCCGCGGAGTGCAAAAACCGAGATAATGAAATTCATTCATAATGAGAAAACGTCCCGCGTTCGCCGAAGGAAGCGTCCACCTGGTTGAAGCCGAATCGCGTCTAATTAATTTGCGAAATGGCGGTTTTGAACTGCACGAGGATTCCTTGCAGCGCTTTCAACCGGTTACGCCTCAGTTTCCCCGTTTCATCGCCATTCTTTGGGTCTCTTGATCTTCGACGATGAATAATGTAAGGGGCTGAATAGAATTATGTAAGGTGCACGTGCGCGCTATCAGACATCGTGCTCGGCTTCATTTCGACCCGTTTCTCCGCGCGGAATTCTAATTAACATTTTCCAAGTTTCGCGGTTCCCCTTTGAGGCGTCAAAGAAACGACGATCCGCGCTGTTGCGGGCTAAATTGAGCGGACGCAAGATTCGTTTGTTCTATGATCACGTGGTAAAATGAAATGTTTGGTCCACTGCTGCAGTTGCTATAATTGATAGATATATAGCACTTTGCTGTATAATTTAGCCAGGACCAGGTCTGTTCTATTATCAAACTTTTATAAAAATTTGATACAAATTGATCGAATATTGCAATCGTTCGTGGTGTACCGACTAAGTAAAAATTAGCTATTTAGCTCGAAGGGCCATCTACTAATGTGGAAAATAATTACTGGAACGATTGCTATAGACAAAGAGATACCAAATAAAGTAGCGAAGGCGACATCTAATTAGAGACCACAAGCAACTATTAGCTAGGACAAGTGACGACTACGAGTGAAGACACTCTGACGAGCGACGATTAAAAGGAACAACTAGCAACTAAGGATGGCGATTGGCAACTAATTACTTCTTTCTAAGAGGTAACCAATTTTGCAGTCACCACCTCCAATGCATCTGTAGTGAGACATACAAAGTAGCTCAACATTACAAAGTACCAAAGACTATTAAATCCGGCACCGAGCATCTGAATGCCAGAAGATCCTTTGGGATATGACGTTATGATACTTTCCTAGCAAGGAAAGGAACAATGACCGACATCTAACAGGATGAATTTTTACCAAGTGCCGTATGAGCTGCAAGCCGGTCTGCTAAGGAAATTTGTTGAATAACAAACTTTAACAGAAAAATGAAAGAACTAAATTGAGGAAAGGATGAAGAAAGGAGGGACTAAATTTCTTTTATTTTATTTATGTGCTATATATTTGTTAACATGTTTAATCGTTAATTTTTCATGTTTATAAATAGTATTTCTCATCCTTGACGATTTTGAAAGGCCGTAGTTAGTAACATTAATAACATCCCTCAATTAGATGGATAATATTATTATTATCTGATTCTATATAGATTTCTCAGTAACTGATAAGCCAGGTCCAACCTGGATTACGATAGAAGCGCGTAAATTCATCCGCTGTAAGCATCGACTGCATGCTCGAGCGTTGGAATATTCCCGTGACAGATTGTTACAACACGTGCGTCACCACCGCATTTCGTGCGCAGTGAAACGTGACTCTTCCCCGGGCGAGATCGAGGACTTCGCTGTCACCGAAGGGGAAATGGCACATTCGTCGTCAGACAGGCCTCTCGTTGCCCATTTCGAATTATAAATGCATCAGATTATATGCCGTATAAAACGATGATCTAAATTTCTACATAAAAAAACCACAACTCCCTTCCACGAATTTAATCCAAACTTCGGCTTATATTTGAAACGATTCAATCGAGAGACTTTTAAGAAAGCCGAAGTCAGGACACGAAGCGCTGCTAATACGCGCAAAGTTTCTTTAAACACCTTCCTTTCGAAGGCTCCATGGGATTTGCGCGAACTTAACCAGGTGCCGATGAAAACACGCCTCGAGCTTAACCATCTCGGCTAGCGAGCTTATCTATTTGCGGAGGTGCACGAAAGTTGTACGTACAAGCCGATTAGAACACCCCTGTAACCTACAACTCACACTCATCGCCTACCACCACACTCGTCACCAACTCGAGACACAAACCATTCCCTATCCGTTACCAAACTGATTCCCAACAGAGATTTACCGAAGCCCCAGAATTTCCGTGTTTCCTTCACTTTCAAATATAGTCGATGATGTTGCCGCCAGAAAGTAACGAATCCTGGTCCCCCATCGGAATAGAACACGTCCGGATCGTGGCTCAAAGCTACCGACCTGCCGATTCTCTGTTCGTCTTAACTTCCCAATTTTCCGGAGTGAAAGCGGAACTACCGCCAGACAATTCTCTGACGAACTTTAATCCGTTTCTACCAAGGCGATTCCAACTTAACCACTGATAAACTATGCGTGATTTAGTGCTCGAATTTCGCCGAAAGTTACATTCGGTTCAAACTAGATAAAGTGCTCGGATTTTCTTTATCTTGGATAATTTAAATTTTATTCTTTAATGTAACAGGACTATTAAACGTTGACATTTTTCAATTTCTTTCTTCGTTTTTCGTCGATCAATATCCATTCACACGCGTGACAATGTGTCGCCATTTTCATGGAGACAGATTGTTCTAATCCTAATTTTTTAGACTCAGGATTATTGTATACAAATGATATACCTTCCTAACTTAATACAATGTTACGATATTGAATATTTAATTCCCATTTAACCGAATAGCGAATTTCTCCTGAATTTTTTTTCTGCAGAAATGGGAAGAATGGTACTATTCGTCCTCAATTCGATATTTGTAATTTAACCACAGTTATTGCACGCACGGGCTCAATAATTCGAGACGAAGTTCATGGATTTCATGGCAAAGGTCGCGACAGGTTTACCAGCAAGATTTTCAACGATCCTAATAACGCTTTAACATGACCCCGCCCTTCGTTATTTCGCTGTCAGCGTTAACCCTCGTTACTCAAGCTGCAGGCGGCATCTTCCATCGAGTTGCAAGAACCGGAAGGGTGGATTCACGTGCTTGTGGGAAATTTCTAGTCCTCGAGATCGTCTGCTACCGGCGTTTAACGCACGTGTTAATTTTACGTCTTTGATCGTTTGCGCCTTATTAAGAAGCCACGCGAACGCGCCTTAAAAAGTTTCCACCCTCGTTTCTAAAGGCCTCCAGGGAATCCTTCGCGAGATTCGTCGCGAAAATTTAGAAACTTAGAGGCTGCTTTGCATCACGAACACATTCTTCGGCACAGCGTAAGTTTCTCGATGGGAATCTGCGTTTAATTCAACTTAAGGGAGCTACTCGCGGGTGAAGTTACACGACAAACGGTGGAAAGTCTTGAATTTCTATTCGTGGGCGAAGTTACAAACTGGAAAGTCTTGAATTTCTATTTGGGAGGTCTCCACGATCGGATTTCGATTTGAATTCTTGAATCTACAGCACCTTCTTTTTTCTTCTAAACCCTCCACTTTCTCACTCACTTTCGCGGTTCTCCTTCGTGCAACACGGCAGGAGATTACCCGTAGCTCCGGTCGCCAAGAAAAAGACGACAAGTATATTTAAATCAAAAATACGAGGGCTTTGACAAATAAAAACTACGTAGCCACAAAAGACGCGTTAACGAAGTCAGTAAATCTTTAGATACATACTCAAATTTCTCAAAAAGCAACAAAAGCGCGCCAACAAAGTAAATGAAACAGATAATCTACGAACACCTCGCATCGAATTCTTGTCGTACGCAAAACTTCCTTTCTTGCAACTGTGAACGCTGTATCACAAATGGCAGAATGTTCTTGGATACTTGCACAACGCGCATTTTTTCCACGCCCAAGCTATGTAAACTGTAATCATTCTCATGAGTTAATAACTTGTCCAAAATATAAATTTGTCTTTTTCAGTTCAAAAACTGTTGATCTTCGTACAAAGTCTCTTGGGGTCATTTTCGTTTGTTAAGACTTTTTTACTCTTCGAAAAGCTCGGTAAGACATATAGCTCCATAGCTCTAAGATTCTAACTTTTTCCTCGAAATTCGCATTATCTAGGTTCCATTGCGATATTCAATAAACAATTTCGTTATTTACCACGTTTAATAATTTTTCCACGCAACTGAAAGAAAAACGACCACTGAGGCTGAGAGACAGCGTCAGCTCTCGTTTCCGGTGATTTAGAGTAACAAGTACGTGGCAGACTGGATACATATTTCTGCGATGTCCAAATCCCCTATCTCTACCTCGACAGGAGACGAACGTCATTCGCCACTTTTTCCGGCATGTTCCGGGAATCTTCAACGCGCCTGCCAATATCGCGTACGTCTGTCGGTGACGCGAACGTTTCGAAGCGATTTTCGTCTTCCGTGACAAAAATACTCATAGAGTGGTTTCGCGTATGGCTGTATACCTCAAAGAACTGCAGTTTCGAAGTGTCATCGACTGGTTGCTGAAGAATCTTCGAAATTGCGTTTGCCAAAATAAACTCTCGTCGAAGTGGATTTCACGAGGTTTCGTGACTTCAATTGTCAAGCTATTGGAAATATTATAAGTCTGTTGGAGTACAAGGAAGGGATAAAAGGCATTCCTTCCGTTGCAGCTTAAAATGCTGCATTGCACCTTCCCATTGTCCAGGATGTTTCCTGAGAAGAGCGAACACAGAGCGTAGAATAAGGAGGATCGAGAGAAAGGATCGAAAGAGGCTATGGGGGCGGTGGCGAGAATTTTCACAATAGATGGTGATAGTCCAGGACCATGGTTCATCGTTGATTCTCGAGACGCGAGGAAGCGGAATCCAGTCTTCAGGATTGAAGGAATTGGATGCTTCCTTGGATATCCCTAAAAAGACTTTATACTATTAGAGATTTCGTATAAATGATTTGCCTGTAGATGAAATCTTGGCGGATTACACCGCAGGTCAAAAAATTACCGCCACTCAAAACTTTCGGTATTCTTTGATCTTGTTGATAAAATTTCAAATCGTAATATGCGCAAAGTTGAAAAGGGTTTCCTACGATTCTATTACACGCAATCCAATGCTGCAGTAGAAGCTGAAAGATGACACGCTGCTCTGCCAGACGATCTCGAATGACTGTGGGAAAATTCAGAATTGCGTCACGTGAGAAGCTACAAAGATTAGGAAAGGGATAAGGAGGCAAAGTGTCGAAAGAAACAGAATGAAGGAGGAGGAAGAGAAAAAGGAGAATTGTTTGAAAGAAGAAGCAGATAGAAGCGGAAAGCGTGTTTGATGGAGCAAAGAGGAAAAGATAAGAAGGAAAGTGCGAAACGGGCTCGAGAGGTGGAGATTTCGCGGATTTACAGCCAGAAGAAAGGATCCTAGGGTGTTTAACGCCATCTTTGTGTCAGACACCGAGATTAAGGAGTCCCGTGACTAGAGACACCGGACCATTCGTTGTCACAACATAACGAAGGATCGCAGGGTACCTCGTTATCTGAGAAAAACGCGGAGCTGAAGACGGGCGCAATAAACCCAGTCATTATCGTAAAGGACGACAAAATGTCTTCTAGGAAATATGTAAATATCAGTGTATGTAACGAGAGCTTTAACAATGTATTTAGTGGAAAGCTCGTCAGAGCGGTGTCGGATTTATGGCATGTCGCCCTAAGGTGTGTATTATAATGATTAAGGGTTACGTGATATATCGACGTGTGGGAGTCATAAATCGCAGAATTCTATTCGATGGATATAAAATAAAATGATATAGAATGGTAAAAACTGAAAATTTGATAATAGTCGGTTTATAAAATAAAATAACATGATAAAAAATTGTGAAAAGAGAAAATTTCATATTGGTTATTTTAATTGTTTCAATAATCCGAACGTTGGTAATAAAATAGATAAACTTGAAATTCTCAAAAGTTTAGCACAACGTTTCAATTATTCGCACGCTATCCTTGTTATTTCTCAATTATATAGATCCCACACGCATGATGTTAAGTTTCTACGGATAAATTCAGCTGCTCAGATTTACGAACGCTTGATACTATTATTGTTGTGAATTTTTTTAATCTCCATTGTTTGATCTTTTCCTCTGTCAAAGCCAGTATTTACAACCTCAAGAATTACTTTGTGGCAACAAAATCCTACGTCTGCGCGTGCAAAACGAGTTCATACTTAGTTGCCAAATCATGTGCCAATTTTGCGTAGCCCGTGTGATCTACAGATCAATTACCGATATTAATTGCTACGTACATCCAAATTTCCTCGTGCATTCTCCTAAATCGACGCTCATTCCTTACCAATACTCCGGCGTAAACATTCACATTCACTCGTGATCCGCTTGAATTCTCGCTATTGCATTCTCATCTATCAGAAAAATGTCGGAAATCGCGGACATTAATTTCTTTCTATTAGCGAACAACGATAAAGTAACAGGATGTCACGGGCCATTAATCATCGTGATCGATCCGCTTGTTTCGATAAAATATGTAAACCGAAAAGACGCGAACAATTCAATTCCTCCGGAATACCAGCCGTTCCCGATCGAGGTGGAAAAAATGAATGACTTCCTTCCTCGCGCCGTGCCGGCGCAATATTTCATCCGACAGCGGTTATCGGCATTCGAGGCACGACCGTAAGTGCTTGTCATTAAAGTAAGTAAATGCCGATATAATAATTTGTTTCGTGTCTCGAGCGGTCTTGAACGCCCCAAGAGAAATCATCCACTACCTTGAAACGATGTTCTCCTTTTTCTTCTCGCGTTTTTACCCCCTCGAATCAGCCATGTAGTTGAAACAGTTTGCTCAAGTCTGGACTTCTCATTTGGTCGCAGACGAAGATTTATAAACAGTCTCTCCCTTTTGATTTTTCCCTTTTATTCTAAGACCAACTGTAGACTTCTAGCAATCATAAAATACTTTGCTCGTGAAGAAAAAAGGAAGATTCGATGATTTATGTTGTTATTGTCGCCACGTACTCGAATCATTTGAATTTCAACACGAAGAACTTTCGAAGCGCGTCGAGAGCAGATGCTGTTCGTATTGAATTTGAAACGACGAATTGTGCCAGTTCATTTAACTTGCAGTGGAATTGCTTCACTCGCGTAAAATCCGCTCATTTGTAATATTGAATTGAGTTATCGTATTGCTCTCTGTTTACCACGAAAGAACTAATTGTTCTCTTTGTCTTATTAGCGATCCGTAATGAAAGAAAATTATCCAGCCGTTCATCGAAGTATCCGAAAAAAATTTCCTATAAAAAATGTAATCTTAATTAAGAACCAAGATAACAAAGATTCCAACTCATTAGCTCAGAAATATATTGTACTTCCATTTTTACGTCGCTACCCTAACGATGTATCTTCCGTAACGATGGACAAGCAAACAATCTCCATCACCAAAGGAAACTCAATGCTTACAAATACTGCGAACGCTAGACCAGCTTGTTTGCTATATCAGCGACAATTAAATTCCGTTTCTTGCTGGGGGATTAGTTACCCTGTCTACGGATTTGCCCGCGTTAATTAACGGGTCTGCAACAGGAAAATCTGGCGAATTCTCCGCGAGCGAAATCGCGAGTGAAAAATCTATTCGTCCTGTTTGCTGCGATGAATCACTCGTTTAACTTGATCGAACAATGAAATATTAACCCTTTCCAATTTCACTCTATTTCACTCGATTTTGTTTCCAATTTTAATACATAAAACATGTTCCTGTGTATTATACCTCGATTAAATAGAAATATGTCAACGTGGATAGATTATTGTTTAGAAAAATATTAAGCTACATTCAAATTTGGTACAGCTTTTGAAAATATATATATAGCTTATCGACAGTTTGGACCAGAGTGTTCCAAATGAATTCGTAATTTTTCAGAGGAATTTTATGGATTCTGCAACGGTACATTTTTAGTAATTTAAATTTTTGCAAAGTACATGGGTAAAAGTGAATTGTCTATATTTTCATACGTTTTTCATTTTCATTTATTCGTAATTTCATCGTCGATGATTTCAGTATTAAATCCTAGCCGTACTGTTAAATAATTCCATGACGATATCCGATACAATAGTCGTTGATTATTAATATACATCTATAAACCAACAATATATTTCAATGTTACATTTTGGAATAATCGGCGGCAATGATCGAATTCGTGAAAGTTTGTTGATTCTCGTTGTTCGAAGGACTTGATCGACCTAAGAGAATGGACGAAACGTTAGTCCACCAAACGGAGAATCCCGGACGTTCAAGTTCCGAGTGGAAACTTGAAAGGGAACGAACTCGAACCTCGGAAGACCCGCAAGTCGAGATGATACCTTGATTACTCAGGCGGTGGGAAGTATTGATTTCATCGGGCGACGCGATTCACGGGTTTCCGACCCATTAAACGGCCACTCTAATAATATCTAAAAAGATCCGCGAAGGAGCTACATATTTCGGCGGTCTCGCAATTATTGAAACGATCGGGGTCACTCGTATACGAGAATACTTTCTTGAGAAGTTGCGCCAAATTCTTGCTACATATCTACTGTAGCAATTATCGACTTCAGCTCAGCACCGTTGAGCTATTTCGATCGAAAGAAAATTAAGAATCGAAGGTTTTCGAGGAAAAGTGGCACGAGTTTAATTTGAACAAACTTTCGGAAATATTAACTAGAAACTGTGGACAAAATATCAGGTTGTCCGAAAAGTTTCTTTTGTTTTGTAAGGAAATAATAGACGCGTAATATTTGTTGTTTTATATTAGTTTATTGAATCATGCACGAACATAATAATAGGAAAGAAAAATAGAAATGGATCATACCTAATTCAATAAAATAATATAAAACAGAAATTGTTGTTCGTCTATCATCGCCTTATGAAACGAAAGAAACTTTTCGGACAACCTAATATAAGTGGTACCGTAATAGAGAAATCTGTGTGCATTTGATAATCAAATGATTGCAACAAACCAGTTATTCCAAAAATTCAGTAAGAAAATTTTCACACATTTGATAACGTTTGCGATTATCAAAGCTCGTAAAATTGACGATAGTTGATGCGAGAACATAGTTACAAGAAGCGCGAGTAGTTTCGAGTTGATTGGTTCTGACTCTAATCGATGTGACAAGTAAATTAATCGCGTGTTTCAGGACTGGTGAAGCTACGAGAACTCGTCAGGTCGCCGAAGTCTCGAGAGATCGAGGTTAACCTCAGGCAGGCCGACCCGGATTCCTACAGGCAGGTTCTCTCCGAGATGAAAAGCAAGGAAATACGGAATCTCATCGTAGATACCAGGCCGGAGCATATGCATCATTTTCTACGAATGGTAAATACATATTCCTGTATCGATTTCCTGTGCCCGTGGCTTCGATAATCCCAACGCGTCCCCAATGTAAATATCTTGCAGGCATTCCGATTTTTCTCTGCGTTTGCTTTTATGCGATATTGATTTCGCAACACTGTTCCTTCTCCTTTTCTTTTGACATCTAAATCATGTAACGTAACATTCGCTGCCCTGTACCTCAAATCATTTTTCAGAAATCGAAAGTAATATAAATCCTACTAGAAATTGAATTTCATTTCTATATCTTTATGGAAAAATTGCTCTTATTTGTATGGCATTTCCTTCTGAACGTAAAGTATAATTTAGAAACAAGTTAAGCGTCGTAATCCACTGAATTATTTCATCTTAAGAGAGGTCACGTTCGCAACTTTTTATGATATGTGAGCTTACATTCTACTAGTAAATTACAACAATACGTAAATTACTAATCGCTCAATAAATATCAATTCAAATCGATTCAATAATCGATCAAGCAATAAATCATCGCCATGGAAAATAAATCGATGCACGTGTCCACTTTCAGATCTTGCAGCTGCAAATGAACGACTACAAGTACCACTATCTCTTCACAACTTTCGTAAGTACACTCAGCTTCGAAGAAGAGACAGACAGCCCCGAGGCGGGTCTTCTAAACGGTTCGGAAACGCGATCTATCCGTCCCTGTTCCAGGATATCGAGACCTTCGACCTCGAGGACTTCAAGTACAATTTCGTCAATATCACTGCCTTCCGTCTGGTCGACGCGGAGGATGTCGGAGTGCGGGGCATCTTGAGGGACATGGAACGATACCAACCGTCCGGGAATACGATCCTCAACAAATCGAGAGTTATACAGGTAAAAGTTCCATGTGACCCGAAACCCGACCATGCCAAATATCTGTGTCTGCGTTCTCAGGATGTTTGCGCGATCTGTTATCGCACCGCTCTTCGATATTCGCTTCGTGCACATGCGACGGATTGATTTTTATCCGGCTACGTGACTGTTTGCTCCGTTAAATGGATGTGCCAAGTCAATAGTCACGATTGTACGATGTTGGAAGGCTTCTAAAGGGATTCGAAATTCTTTTCGGAATTATAAAGAACGATAATATAGATGTATACTTTGGATAAGATAGTAACTTCGATAAGCGATTAATTTATCAGTAGTTCTGACAATGACGAAAATTAGAATCATTGCGGTTACACCAAACACTCGCGCTACAGTATCGACTTTTATAATCAGGGTCGAAAGCTTTTGAATAAAAATGTAACAATTGCTTTCGGTTTCTATCATAAGCTTCCAATTTCTTTTTCTCTTCTTACAAAGGACCATTCTCAAATCTCCACCGATCAATAATCGATCGTTCTGTTAATGAATATTCTGATAATCTGAGGCTCTACTGAATTGACTCGCAATTTTTCGGGACAAAGGCAAAGTTCACCGAATCAGAAATTACGAGGACAAGTTATTTTGGACAATTTATAGTAACCGCGGAAAATCCCGCTTCTGTCCACCGTTGTGATACTTTATTGATCGCAAAGTACGTAGCAGCGTAAAAACGAGACCGATGAGAAAGATAGAAGGACAGAAACTGCAAAACACGTATCGACTGTTGGATGTAAAACAATACGAGGAGAAAAACTCCATAGAAAGTAGCCTGTTCGATGCCACAGCGGACGTTTCGCACGCTAGTAAAATAATTTGAAAGCGATCGTTACCTGACAAAGCGAGTCAAACAAGTTCGTTAAGCTTTAATAAAGAGCTATGGAAATAGTTCGTGTTAAACTGGCACGTTCAATCAAATCTCGTTAGCGATGTGATGTTTTGGAAGGCTGCAAAATAGTGACGTTTGTACTTGGAACACGCGGATCTTCCTACTTTTCCTCGATTTGCATTCAGATTAGTGTGTCTGACCTGGCATCAGTTAACTGTCCTGTCACCTCTCCTAACGAAACGAAATTTCGAAACACCTGTGTTCTCGCGTCTCTGGGGAATTCTGTCCCCTTTTTTTTCATTTGGAAACAGAGAACCTGATACATATAAGCAATAGAAAGATATGAAATTTGGTGGAGAGAAACTTGTTCTACAAACTTATTCCAACTTATTTGATTGCTACCTGTTCGTCATTGTGTTTCTTCTCTATTGAGGATTCAAAAATCTCTAAATTGATATTAAAACTAACGTCTATATCACAAATATATCTTACCTCGTTTAAAAAATTTCTCCTAAATTCAATATTCCAAATTTTATTGCCGTGTGTCGTATATCGTCTCTCTTGTCAATTACTCGAAGTTGTGTTGCACTTGAGTTTTGATCTCATTTTAAAAACTTGATGAAATTCCACAAGAATTCTTTACCTTAATAACGTGAAGTTGCTGTGCTGAAAATGCAAACGTCTGTCAGGGCTTAGCAGGACATACTATATACAGGGGCCATCTGGTTCACATTCTCTTATTATTCCAGCGGACACAGTTCGTCAAGATAATCAAATTTTCTACGTTTTGTTTGTCCGAGACACCGCGTCCTTTTGCGGCCACTGTTTTTCATGCAAACAAAACTACGAATTCATAAAAAACAGCGGCGAAGAAAAATGGGTACAGACAAGATCATACGTCCGTAATAATATAAAAAATTTCTAGAAGTAACCTGGCCATTTTATTCTATATGTAATAAAAAGGATAAACTCGGACATTGTTAGTGATTTCTTCGGAGAACGAATAGACTTAAAACTAGCCCCAAATCTTAATTAACCAACTAACTAATTAATAAATAGGTTTAGGTAGTATATATAATCCTGGCGGCTTTATTTATGTTACTGTAGATGTTTCAATATTTCCAGGGTTTCCTTAAAAGGTTTCCTTTCCGGGAATGCAACCCTTCGGCTTGACTGTTATTCGAGCCATTTTCGAACACTGTTCTATATAGTCGCTATAAACCACATATGTGTGTAGCTTCTGCTTCAATTGATCTACAGTGGCTTGTAGAAATATATATTTATACCATATTATGTTACATTATATTATGTTATATTATTATATCTCACTATCAATGTAGCCGTCATAGTCGATTTTCATTATAACGCTAATAAAATTTAAATATGTTATTCTACCTACACTGTAATGAACCGACACGAAAAACACGATATTTCTTCATAGAATAGTTGGACATAGGCTAGATTTTTCCAGGCCCGTCAGACGTAACTACTTTTATAAAACACAGCGTCAAGGAAAACGAGACGGAGTTGGAGGAATAGCTGTCACAAAAGAAACCGCATTTCTCGCCGAGTCGGGCAACTTAATTCGCTGGCTTTTAAAGTCGACGGTCGCTTAAAGTGCCCTCGAACGACTCGTTTGAATCGACAATTGCGTCCAGGAGAAACGTGTCTAGTAGAAAAGGAAGAAAAGAAAAGGAGAAAAGGAGGGGGAAAATTGAATTAATACCGAAGATTTTCCTTCGAAGGTACGAAACAACGTCCGGAAATTCGAGAGAGGAGAAAAGGAAATAGATATGTCTGAAGGTTTAATCGAATGATGGTTGCAGGCGAAACGAGATTATGGTCTCTGTTCGATCCGCCATCTTTTGTAAGGTGACAGATTCGTTCCGCTAGTCCGTGTTTTATTTCGAGGAAAATGGTGAATGAGGTATATGCAGAGAAACGAGGAAATACTTTGTGGAAAAGGGCGGGTAGATTAATGATTCGCCTTAATGGCGACGTAAAGAAAGAGTTTTCTAATAATAGCCTGATGGCTGAACTTTTGTTACAGCTTGACTTTTGCACGATGGTAGAATATATAGCGCTGCATAGAAAATGAAACATTTTTTTTTAATTCTAATTCTTCACAATATCAAAAGCACCAATCTGTCTCAATTGCGAAAACAAAAATTTCTAATTCTGTCGTTTGGATAGATTTAACGGGTCAAAAGAAAATGTTATAATCATTATGGACGCAATTTTGACCTACATATAAATTCTCTTTAACGAAGCAATTTTGGGAGAGACACAAATTGATAAAAATTATTTATTAAAACGTATTTTCATCGATTAATCAACTATAAAGAGAAAAAAGACCTCAATAAATATACGCTTGTAAAGTTGCGTACGCGTGTTTTCCCATTGATAAAGATTCCGCAATACTGGGCATTTGAATAAAAATACCTAGGTTTTTCCATTGGTATAAAACGTAAAAATATCGAGCCACCGTTACACAGTGGCAAATAGAGAAAAGTCCTGCTCTCATCGTATCACGGACGTGACCCAAATTGAAATATTACTGTTTCGTTCGTATTGTATAAAAATTCCCTTGCTGTGTTTGTTTTTCGCGTTAAAAAGAATCAACAGCGATCTTTAATTTTGCTCCACGGATTTAAACAAACGATTTTCCTATCGTACTATGGAGGGGACGAGATTGAATTTGCAAATCGACAAGAGGACCGTAAATTTCAATTAGATCCCAGGCAAGTACGAACGAAGAGAGCAAGTTCGTTAACCGAAGAGGGCAAGTTTTTGCATAGCGCGCGGCCAAAGTTACAGACGATACGAAAGGGAGCAAAGAAACAGTGACTGCTGGCTATTATTAGTTTTACCCAATTAGTGAAATGAGCGCAGCAGTCGGCCGTCACGTGATTAAGCTCGTACGGCTTCCTTTCGCTTTTCAGCGAGATTATCCTCGGCACAAAGACAGCGAACGAAGAAAGAAATCGCATCTCAAGGTTCGTCCATGTGCCTGTTTCAGCCCCGATCAACCAAGCGATTAGAAGCTTCGGCCATGGCTCATCTCGTTGATCAAATGAACGCGACCATTTGCAATGAAATCCCATAACGTCTCCTTTTCGGTCATTTTCGTCGAAATTGTTTCATCCAAAAAGCACTCTAATTGCAGGGCACTCGTTCTCGCTTTCAGAAACTTTATTGTTTCAAGAGCTTCTTGCTGCGAGCAAAGTAGCGTGCCTCCCTTTCTAAACCGAACTCCAGAACAAAGGAAATTGTACCGTACGGTAATTAAATACTTTTCGTTTAAACTAACCATTGTTCTTAACGATATACGTCTTTTGTCGTTTCTTAAACTGATGCTGTTCTTTGTACTTTTCATACCAAGTATCAGTATAGACGTGATATCGAATGTTGAGTAGGTAGACTCGTAATCGTTAGATATAGAATGAAAAAATTATAAGAATTTATTTCTATGATTTTCCAATAATTCACATAGAACTCTTCTGCTTCTCTGTGACACTCTTAAAGAAATTACACACATCGTACATTCTTGTCACGTGCAGGTAGATCTCCTCATGTAGCATGCATGTCAAATCTCCACGTGTATTCTTCGAAGACATCTGCACCCTTCGCTACAGACCAATATTAGCATAAAAATTCCTCAATCATTCGTCTGTCATACGAATGCTTACTTTTACAATACGCGTATTTCCAAAAATAATGTCCATATATACATAGTATCTGTATAACTCTATATAACGAGTTTACAAGAACAGTTCTATCCCACATAATCTCAGTTCTCCTCCCTGTCACTTATCCTCGGTCACCTTACGATTTTCCGAATTGTCAGGCTGAAATTACCTTGGACAGCCGTTGTTTCCAGACTTCCCACGGGTACGATGTCACAACCGTAAAATCTACTGTCTGTTTTCACCAAGGTTACTCGTGTCCTTTCTCGATACGATTCTCCTTCGGTTGCTCGAAGCTTCAGTTCACCCTTTTATCTTCCTCGATTTTCCTCTTATTTCTCGCCGTTAAACGATCGAGTTAGCCAACAAAAAGTTCTAAAGAAAAAAAAACACAGCCACAATCAGCCTTAGTTGAAAGTGCCATGAAAAGAAGGGAAAGAGTGAGTTGAAAGAAGGTCGAAGCTTTTGAAGATGCATTGTGAGCTAACCACCTTGCCAAAGGGCACAAGCTGGCTTGAAATAAGGCTGTACACCTGTTAGACCGATCTTCTTGTGAAGAAAGTATAGGACGAACAAACGAGGCTCGTCTAGAAAAATAAACGCGTACCTATACGTGTGTGTCTGCAGATCTCTTTTTCGACGAGAGCTTGTTACACGGTGGACGGTCCTTGCATACTGATCTAGTTCCTTTTATAGTGTTGAGTATCAGTCTCGTAGTAATCAAGGTGGCTGGGTCTCGTTGCCGATTGAAGGTATCGAGCGAACGAATTGAATTTTAACGCGTTGCATTCGGCGATCCATTTTTTAAATTTGTTAGAGATCGGCAGCTCTTTGGAATTTACTTTCGCAATCAGCGCTATTATTTTCTAAAGACACGGATTTAGCAATTTTATGTGACTTTGCGAATTTGTCTGATTCTTTTAACCTGTTAATGATCGAGCAGCGAAATAATACTTAAAAATTACGTGAACGTAATAAATCTATGCTAAACAGAAATATTACTAGCGTATTACTATAAATAATTCGCTGTGTTCAAAATTTCTAAAATTGTAGAATGTAGATGAAAGAAAAAATAGCGACGAAAAGAATATTAAATCTTTGGGATTTCTTCCCGTAGCTGCAATTTTAAAAAATTGATTGCAAAAGAATGCAATGAAATGTTAGATTGACGTAACGTTGAATTTTGATAAGCTAATGAGAGAAGCTTATCCCCTTGTCGAAAATAATCCAACAAAAATAGTATTTTTTCCACTCTTTTTACCTGTTATGTCCCAGCCATCCAATGAATCACCGAATGCAGCTCGCGAGGCGGAATAACCTGGGCTTTTACCGCCATAAATCAGACTATCTCGTGCTCGAAGAGTTTTATTATTTCATCCGGTAACCGGCCTTACGATGACGAGATTCCACCGTTGGCATGGCAGTTGACTTTCCTTTCTCGTCCAGCTGCTACCCTGGCAGCTGTGAATCTGACGCGCATCCTAAAGACCGCTTATTAGATTTTTAATTTCACGCTATTGTAACTAGATCTTCCGCGGCCCTATCGTGACATTTCCGACTTGTCTGAAACATTCCACGCGATCTTTCGCAAATTCTTCTACCTACCTCGTATCTATCGATCCTTAGAACGAATACCGTTCCTCTTTGTAACGATCGATACTGTTTCTCCTCCTCGTTCTCCTATTTGCATTTCCCACATGGATGCGTTCCAATAAATGCGAATCGTTAATTAATACATGACAATGCAGTTGACATAATTTATTTAATTGGAAACGAATGCACAGCCAGTGAGAATACTTGTTCTTGAAAGGCAATGTACGATTCATAGCTTTGTAAATACGATAACTGCACTACATTCACAATAACATTGTTGTGCTGAACATTTCTTACTGTGTTGATAAAAGTCATCTCTATTGCGTCCACATATTCATGATTTAATTCTTTTTGTCAATTGCAACTCCTTTTTCTAAAACCGTAACGTTCTTGTACAAGTTTATCCTTCAAAATTTCATTTTATCATCACTGTACATCATAAAAATCTCATATTACCGCGTCTCTGTTCTTCCGAGTATAAAAGACTGTCCTGTCGTGGACGAAAATTTCGTGGTCGACGATTGCTCGAGATTCGCTTTAAATGCTAATGAACAATCTGATCCGCGCCCTCAAAAACAGACTGTCCCGTACAATTGCCCTGGATCTGCTCGTGATCTAGGTAGGAAAAATGACAGGACGAGCGAATTAATTTCAACCCACGCGACGATTACTCCAATATGAAGGCTGGGACAAGGATTAAGACCTAGCTGAAGTTCTTCGCCCTTCTACACCCTTAACCTAGCAATCTCCATGCTCGAAAGGAACTGGCAAAATTTGCGGTGCGCGACGAATATTTGCTAACTAACTGACAATCTGTCTAATTTAGAGCGGATAAACCGAGGCGTCGAACTACGATGTTACGAATGTAATATCCGACATAGGAAATATGGAATCGTCGTGAGTGTGACGCAGATTTTGCTTGGAATAAATTACGACGATTTAGGGAAGAATAGATTAATCCAGATATATCTGTTATCCTATGTAAAGGGTATTTATTTATTCCTTATAAAGGGTATTTATCTTCACTATTGGAATAGTGCACAGACAATGCACAATAAGTGGGACAAAAATTTGGTCAATATATTCAAATTAATAGTAGAAAATGGCATTTTGAAAAATATAAAAGTCTGGATTCATAAGAGGAAAGATGAACAAAATTTTGAGAGTTGCTTAAACATTTTTATGGGAATTATCATAGAACGGAAATAGGAATTAGAGAATTCACATGGCTCCTAGCAGAATTTGAACACTAGCTACAAGATTGACGTAACTACAGTTAGTTCGCATTAATTAAGCGCAGTAACGTATATTATACCACGTGTATTATATAGAGCAGATATAAATATAACGAAATTCAAAGCAAAGTTCTCTACCTCTAAATATAATATACTTTACCCACTCCAACAAATACCACAACATCTCTTGCCTATTTTAAAACTTCAACTTTTTTTATTGAAAATCACAGAGAAACTGAGGAAAGAAAGGAACCTTAAATCCCTGTGTTCAAAAACTGTAAAGAGAAAGAGCTTAATAATCTCCAGATCCTTGAAAATCCTGATCTTACCTCAGCCAAAGAGATTACCTCGACTAATTAAGCTAGCCAGACTAACAACAGATTTCTCTCTCGACTAATTTAATATTTTAAACAACCCTTTCTTCTACTAACAGAAAATTTAGGAAAAAAGATTTGCAAATTGTATTATTAAAGACAAATTAATATATTATTAAATGACAAATTAATGTATAATTCAAGACAAATTATCTAAGTTACTTAGTTAATCTTATTCTGAATGATAATGGAGAAACTCGTTTAATGTTTAACAGGATAGAGGTGTCGTAAGTTACTCGCGAGATGTCTCTCAGCCTTGGGCTAATTAAAAACACGCTCCAATTAAGCTAAAATAACGAGGCAGCGTGAAAACTCTATCCAGCTACGAAATTTCTGATAGCGAAGAGCGAGCTCTTTTTCAGCCGTTTGTTTTCCAATGTAGCCGCGAGCAATGGCGAACGATCTTGTTAACAAAATTGTGGATCATTCTTCACTAGCTTTGACGGTGATCTATCTGCAAATCGATTTTCTATTATAAATCCACGAGCCTCGGAGATCGAGTCGTTATTACATTTTTTCACCGTCACGATATTTGTCAGTTTCGCTTCTGTTTGAAATCATATGTTTCATCTCTTTCATTCTTTAGTTTTTTTTTATGATAAATTCGTTTTGAACGTAACGCGGCATGTTGAATTCCATTCACGTTAAAATGTCTGTTTTTATTGCAAAGGAAAATTATCCTAAATCGTTCCAGTTTATCGAAGAAAAGAATTCCAATTTTAATCATTTCTCATGTGTATTTCGAAAGAGCGCAACTTAAACAACTTTTTTCAGGAAAAGCGTTTTGCAACGTCTATGTATATTTTCATGTTGGTTTCAAATGTTACCAATATAATGGAATCTCATAGGTGATGGCGCTAATGAAGTTTCAGAATGTTTCGTATAATACGCATAATATATTCATAAAAAAGAAAGTATCTACAAGCGTACGAATGCTTTCGCGAACCACTCTGCTTCTACAATTTTCTCAGAGATCATAATTTAAAATTCTCTCAAAACTTGGTCCTTTGCTTCCTCCACGATATATACGATTTCCTTGTTCGCTTTTATCGAGTGGAAATTCACTGAGACCGAGAAAATTTCCAGTTGTTTTCATCGGAGGAGCAACGATGATACTGCACAGGAACGCAGTTATCGCTGATTATTTTCCACGATACCAACTTTCCGCCGCGTGATCTTTGCATTTCCATCGAATTTCCCGATAGCTGAGTAGGAACGCGTGGAATAACGCGCGTTGTTCCACGTCATCGCGTTTCACGCTGAAACATCTACGTAACGATGTATTGGTTAACGTGAATCAATGAGCCTGGATACGTCTGCCCGATCGGTCGATTCGCTTATTAATGGGTGGAGGAGAAATGGCCAATAAATATCGGCGAAAATTGCCTCCTGTCCATGGAGAGCCAATACTTTTTCGGATAACTTGTAACGCAGCATTCGATACGTAATTGGAGAAAGGCTAATGTCGGATATTTCGAGAAATTGAACATATTCCTATGTTTGTGTTGTCGAAATATGGTTGGTCGGTCGAGAAAATGGAAGATTAATTTTTGAGAAGTGGAGAAATTAAAGTATCCGTTCTCTTTTCTGTCGATATGATCTGTCGTTGAACATTAAGAAGGATGTGGAGGTAATTTCGATACACGTAATCCTTAAACTCGTTTTCTTGATATTACTTAAGACGTCCAAAGCAACTTGCTATGAAACCCCTGATATTTTATTGAAGATACATCATCTTCTCGATTTCATCGCTTCGCTGATTATCGCTTTATCGTTAATTAATAGGGTTCCTTGAACATTATGACGATAATGAACGAAATATATTACTATGTTCATAAGTAGTCTGACGCTGTAGTGCATTTCCGATAACACGAGATAGGGGTTTTAGTGGAAAATTAATTAAAATTAGTAATTGTGGAATCAGCAAATTATAAATGAAAATTATCTGTAAGGAACTTGATAATATTATGTATATGTATATTTCTTTCTTTTTTAACGATTTTAGACATCACTGCTCAAAATAACATTATAATAGTGTTTGTCTCGGTTTAAAAGATCCTTTAGAAATTAAGCAACCTGAAAATTATCGAGACGTTTGTCGAGAATCTGCCTTAACTTCCGAAAACCTGACAAGTTCACCAAAGACCATGCAACACGGGTCTCATGGTAGCTTTACCCTGGTATTTGCTGTAATCAAACACGTAGTACGCGCATATTTACATGGAAAATTAGCGCCGTGCAAGCAACGAAGGAAATTCCAGTTGATTCGTGTCCAGAGGGATACGAAAATAAGCCGAGCAGAAAATTGATTCGAATTCGCTACGCTTTGAACCCTTTATGTTATGGCGAATTTGTTGCATAAACAACTATTCGAAATTTGTTTGTTAAAAACTAACTTATCGGATTGTGTGAAGGGTTCATTAGCGCGACGTTGTTTTTCTCGTCAAACAAAGTTACGAGGAATGCGGCAAAAATAGAAAATTTCACGCACTGAAACGGAACGAATGCAATCTGATTAATGAGCCTTCGGGGCTTGGATGTGCATGAATTCGAAAATATTCTCGTCGGAATAATTAGATCGCCAATTGAAATGGCTTTGTCGTTCGTATCAGTTTCCAATACCTCGAATGTTCGACTGTATGCATATTAGTCGTAAAAGTTCAATCATTATTACTTTCAATCATTGTTATTTTCAATACAGTGTCATTGCCCGAACGAAGGAACGTGTTCGTTTCTAATTTTATTTTACACCGATTGTTTGGTATCGTAGAGAGAAAAATATTCGGTCGATCGGAATACTGGACCGGGAGTCGAACCGGGATCTTTTGTTTGCCGGCAAGATGATTTCTCAATTAGCTACCCAGGTGGTCGATGAATATTTTCTGCCACACTCCTAAGCCTCGAACAATTACCGCCTGACAATGTAACCGTCCTCGGTCACTCATACCATATAAATACACAAATGCACAAACCATATAAATACCAGTCTAAACTCGTCACTGTCGGTCAACTAGATACGTAAATCATAATCTTGTAACGTCGAGACAGATCCTACTTCTAAGAATCGTAAGAAGTAAAATGTTCAATCTATCGAGTTGCTAGACCCGAATTCAAACTCAGATCTTCCGCTTGCCGGCAGGGTGTTTTCCCAATTAAGCTACCCAGGCCGTCGACGAATGCTTTCTGCTGAACTTCTAAGTCTCAAATGGCTGTCGCCTACGGTTGAGTTAGATTTATCGCAGAAACAAAGCTGTAATTTCGTTTATTCGAGTTTAACTATTAAATCTAATATCGTAGCTGTTTAAACGAATCGCTTGTAACAACTTCATGAAGCAATCGATAATGAACAGAGCTCTTGGAAAAGCTGACAAAATCACAAATTAATGAAACTTCGTGCAAGCGACAAATACTTCTTTAATTTCGTCAAAGCGCAATAAAATTGAAATGAATATAAAACGCGTTTCCAGGTTGGCGCCACGGTGCTAACCGCGTCTCTTTTCAACGATTCTGACGGTAGTGCTGATAATTTCCATAAGAGCGCAAGGCGTGCAGTCTCGTTTATAAAGCTCACTGCCAACAACGTGAAAAATAACCAGAATTAATTCTTCTAAATTAGTTACAATCAATTCTTTCTCCAAGAAAATGTCTATCACTCTTTTCCTCAGGGATAATACATAATCAAAGATTGTTGTTTCAAGTTAATTGAAACGCTCTCCATTTCTATTTCTTCCGCTATAACATTTATCGTAACGTCACCGAGATGTTTTTCTTTAAAACGCGCAAACTTGAAACTTCATAGAAAAATTCCGAAGAGATAACTAGATCCTCGTTTAAGTATCTGCAAAAGCTCGCGATGCTTCCGCCGTGGCGCGCGTTTAATAATTTTCAAAGGCGACTCTCTTTCTTCTGGTGGCTGGTGGAGGTGATTTTACCCAGCTGCATAATTTAAATGATCTGTGGACGGTCGCCGAGCAAAAAAAGAACAGCAGCTTACGAGAATATTTAACGCGGCGGGGAGCATCGCGACGTTCTGTGAATGATCTATACCGAGGAAAGACGTGCCTTTTCCAGGCGGAGCCGGCGCTCATGTACGATAGCGTGCAGGTGTTCGCTGTAGGATTAAGAACCCTGGAACAGTCGCACGCGCTCAGGCCCGCCAACATCTCCTGCGAAATGGAACACCCCTGGGACGGAGGGTTGTCCCTCATCAACTACATCAACTCGGTGAGTTTTACTACTTTTACAAGTGTGCGTGTTCTTTGAAACGGAAAGAAAGACATGGTAAAGTAATATTTCACGTATGTATTTGAAGCTCTACGTTCAAAGTCTATTCCTAAGATAGTTAGATTCTCCTAGAATTACTAAATTTCCTGAATTTCTAATGTAACGTAATGTTACATGAAACTAATTATAATGTAAATACGATGCACACGAGACGTATTCGTGATGATTAAACTACAGATTTTTCAGCATTTGTCCGAATAAAAACTTATAAAGATGCACGATATAAAAGAAAATATTCACAGTAAAATGCTCGTTAAAGTTTTTTAGTTGAGCGAAGCAAGTTTGTTTAAATCGTTGATTATATTTCAAGAAATATAAATTTATTAAACGTCCGCAATTTAGGCGTGATATTTAATTCCAGTTGCGTTACATTTGTTAGATTTCGTTAAATATTTTCCACTTCATATTCGAAGAACAGATTTTAATTACCACGGTAAAAAAAGTTCTAGCGTCTAATCGAATAATCTCGCGTCGCGTCGTCTCGCTTCGAATAAGATGTGTCGCCTGAATGGCTAGGAGATTAACGTGCTAGGACATGCTAGGTATTTCGTATATCTTGAGGAAGTATTTGGACACGAAACGTTCCTCAAAACGGAATTTAATGTTTCATCGCATTAGCGACCCGTGTTATTCGTAAAATGTCTGGCTGAATGGGCGGAATGCCCCTGGAAACGCCATGGGAAGTTCCATGGACGTATTTTGTAAAATGAAAATCGCGAAGAAAAGAGTGTTCATTTCTGTCGAGCGCTTGTCCGATCCATTTTCAGTTGTCAACAAGCAGCGGGCGACGTTTGTTATACTCGCGAAGAAAGTTAACCGACAATTTACGATGAATTACGGATGCAAAGAGACTGGACTGCTGCCAGGAACAACTGTATTCCGGATAATTGCAAACCCTTTCGCGAGGACGAATGGCGGTTTTACAAACTCGCGAGAAATCGAGGCGTGAACGTTTTCAGTTAACGAGAAAACAGCGCGGAACGATTACATTGTGTTGTTATAGTAATATCGTTTCATTACATTCAGCGAATTTCGTTACATTCAACGAGTTTCATTGAAGCGTAATTTGTGAAATGTCGATTCCGTTTAATGAAACTTTTTTAAGTTTCTGGACAGTGTCGATATCGAACAGAATTATTAAAATTGGAAACGAATAAAATGAACGGTTATGATGGTTTGCCTAATTGTGACCATATCGTAAGTAATGTAATAATAAGTTAACACGATCATCTGACTAATAACAGTCTCGACAATTGATTTCATTTAGTCTCTGTTCGTGTACAACAAAAATTGCACACAACTATCGACGTATCGATGAGTATCGACATCGGCTCATGTCGATGATTTACGATCGTGGCCTTTAAAACATCGTCATATACATTCGCCAATATTCGACCGCTTTGTATTCGAGCGTCGACACGTCGGAAGGTTGTTTCTATGAATTTCAATAGGAATTTTATGAACACCAGACACGGATAAATTTTATGAAATATCGAGCAGGTTTCCAGTTTGTCAGGCGCATCGGCCACGCATCGTTCGAAGGCTTCGCATGTTTTTGGTTTATTGTAATGAGTAGTATTACATGTACATTCTTTGCGAGGTAAAACAATCCTCGTTCGTTAATAACGAACTGTTGAAATAGCGTGTATCACACAGTGTCGTGATACATTGAATTAACGCTTCACGTAACGAATAATTAATAATGAATTTATGAATTAATCATGAATAATGAGATTTTCCCTTACACCTTGAGCAACGTTCCGTAATTTCAACGGGCAGAAAATCAGGTTGGTTCGTAATCTGGACACAATCAAGAGGTTCCACGTTCGCCAGTATCCCCTCGAGGAGCACTTATGGTCCGCTATTAATTTAACATTGAAGTGGCTAAATTCCGATATCGATGGTCGCTTAACAATCTACGAACATTTGCCAACCTCCCGTAGAATATGTATAAGAAAATATATTACGCTGCATTTACCTTCAATCGTTAAACGATCGTTCGATTAATTCGATTCGAATTGGAACGTATTTGTTCAAACGAGAAATTTCAAAATTGAAAACGAACAACATACTTAAACTCAACTTTGAATTCAAATAATTCACGGCTTTAATTTGAACCAGTCTCAATGAGATCGAAATTACAAAGACTTTTAACAAAACTGATCTTAACCACAGTTTGACAGTTTCGTGTTTATGAGAAGTACACCGCATAAGGAATTCGTAGCGATTTTAAACGCGGTCAGTGTTTACGGTTTTAACGGCCGGTAACGAGCTGGAGCGTTCATAAACGATGCTTTTTTCCGCCATTTGAAAAGCGTCGCGTGATAACGTCAAGCCATAAAACTACTTGGCGCCACTCCAAACGCGTTTATCGCGGGATTAGCTATTCCGCGTTGTTTGTCCGTACGCTTTTCCAAGCATCTTTCGACCAAATTTTGGCACGAGCCAGGCCTTCCCCTGTTTATACCCATTGGCACCGTGCAGCTGGTTTCTTTTCTCAATTTAGAAATGCGTACTTTGCCGTTAGTGAATCGGGGAAAATGGGTCATTAGGGTTCGGTTACGAAACGCTGTTCTTCACCAGTACTAATGGAGTCGTTCGAAAACTACCACAACTTCGCACGATATCTTCATACAAGATGCATTGCATGAAACTTTTTCGATTGTGAACTCGAAAACATAGTACACGGACCTATGTGCCTGAGTCTCAAGTGAATAACAAAAGTCTCAAATACGAAACATGATTAATTCAAATGGATGAGTTGGCCAAAAAATTCTTTCATTTTTTATGACATGTTTGCGTTACTATACCTTACTATAGAGGATCAGTTCATTAGTTAACTCGAATGCAGTGGCATCATAGCGATAACGCCATGTTAATGTCGTATGTGATCTGTCATCTAAAGCAAATATCGGACATGTGTTAAAGGAGAGACAGCTGTGTGTATATAAAATGGAAATTAGAGCGTGCAATATATGGTATGATGATTAGCAACATTTCTCTATATATGCATCAAACATTACTCGATAACTTCACACACATCGGTAACTTGTAACAGTTGATTAATAAATATCATTAAAATTAGTTTCATATATTTAACGTGCGCGAAATAATCTTAGGATCGGAGAAAACAGTATACTTGTTCAAAGCAATACATTATACTGTTATTATTAAGTTTAAAATATCATTAAAAGAAGCCCAGAAGAATTTGCCACAATATGTTTCCTCTGGTGAAATATGACGACAATGAATTCGTTGGTGATTCTTTACCGCAACGTCGAAAGGACCAGGTAATTCATAATGCCGGTGAAAAAAGTTCAATCGATGATTTACTTTGCCACAGCAATATTTCATCTATGTTTTGTCGGCGAGTATCGAGGGTCGCCATTAATTCTCACGCGTACTTCCCCTATTCTCACAATTCCTCTTCACTTCCCCTCGTTCTTCCAATTCATCCCCTTTTCTCACGACATGATTCAATTCTCACCTTCCGGGACAGAAGATACACGATTACGCGTCTAATCTCTTGCATACGACATAAGTGAGCAACCACACAATTGCCAGTCGAAATCTTCGACACATAAATCAAACCAATTTCGCGATAAATCGAACAACGGTCTCCTTATCGCGCAAATGTCGATACGTCGCGTCGTATCAATAACCGCCCGGAAATTCCGTATACTATATAACCGTACGAACGCTGCATACAGTGTGTTGAGAAACTTGTACAACTGTTACGGATGGAGAATGTCTTTCTCCACGTAGAGGACGCGTCTTCGCGCTCCTGAAACTTCTTCAAAAAACAGAAAACAGAAGTGTCTTTTAGCATAAACATCCCTTATCTGAAGCAGCGCTGGAGACGCAGCTGCGATGGAACTGAGCTTCGTGAAAACGTCCGGTGAGCAACGCTTCCTAGAAATTCTAAACGAATTAATCCTTTCCCGCGTGCAAATGCATATGATAACAAATAAACTCATGACCTACCCTACCATGAAATTGTCGGATTTTTATGATATATAAGTAGCCGAGAAATCGTGCTCCTCGGACGAAACGTCATGAAAAGTCTCTTTGTAACTTCGTGTCGTATTCATGAAGAAGCACTATAGCGAGATCAGGCAAAAGTTGGAGCAAAAGTTAGCCCGCGCATTGCTAGTGCGCCAAACCCGAGCAACCAAACTATAAGGTAACTCACTAAGCTACAGCCATTTATTCGCGACATACACGCTTGTACCAATCTTTTGATTACGATACACATATCTGTGTTCCTCGTATAAGTTCGAGTCTAATTATTTGAAACTCCAACATTCAAGCCAGCAATCCGCTCGAATCGTGTTATTAATCAAAGTTACGATTTCTGTACTAATCTTCCCGGCAATTTCCTGATTTCGTTCCAGGCTCGTTCGCGCGTCTCAATATCCAAAAGAAGCCTTTCCAAGCTAGTGGTTTCCCGATTTCGCATCGGTTTCATCTACACAAACTGAACTCTTCTTGCAACTTCTTGCTTTTATGGCAGGTTCATCCGCAGGTGATCCTATCCTACAGGTTCGCTGATTACGCGTCAGGTGCATCCGCGTAGCTGCTAACACATTGCAAGCGTATTCCTTAAAAGTACATTGGCCAGCATCTGGCGCTGCTCGAAGCCCAGGCTCGTAACACAACAAACGATATAAATTCAATTCCTCGCTCTTCTTCCTTCGAAAATACCATAGGGAAGTGGATTTTCATTTTTCATGAGACTGTTCTGTATTTAAACGTCACACTTCTTGGTCTCTCCGATGCTTCCTCTCGGGACATTTCATTTGCCAGATTTACCAGCTTATTTCTTCTTGAGGTTTAAAGCTCTTGCTTTAAACATTTCTACTTTTTTGCGCTCGAGCTCGCTACCTTTCAGCTCTTTCCTTCTTTCATGCAATAACGCGATTCTTCCGATGTCGCGACGCTATTTTCTAGCTTCCCGTGTTTCATAGATATTACTCGAGAACATTGCCTAATTTAAATATATTCAGATGATCTTTTTCATAATTGATACTTTTTATTCGTCTTCTATCGGAAGTTCAAAGCAAATTTAGTCATCGAATTCTTGTATCATAGTTTGTTATTACATTGTTTGACTATTTACGGAAATTCATATTTTCACGAGTCCACTTAAAAAAATGGAATATTAGATGTTCCTATAACGCATGCAATATAAACGTGAAAGCTCTCTATGGTAAATGTTCAATTTCGTGAGTCACTGTACAATATTTCAGATAACAAATCACAAGACGATGCGTTCTAATTATCTAAAAGGAATCACGTGCCAAACTTCCGGAGAAGCAAATATCTCACGAGTGGACTACGGATTATCACAGGAGCTTTGGAAAATATTCGCGTAGACGGCGCCCTTTTATTATGAGCCTCGCTGTCCTCTTGCTCGTCGCTTCGAGAGTTCGTTTACCGGAATTGTTTCTCACACCGTGCTTCGTCTACGGGTCGTTTTCATTTCGGACGACTTGCCCGTTTTCGCCTGGTATTTATTCCACGCGCGAAAATACATTTCTCAAAGTATTCGGAAGCGTGCACCGAATCGTCGACTTGCTTGCAAACGAAAAGGAGGAACAAAAATTCGCCAACAAAAGAGCAAGCGTCCCAATTTTTCTGCCTTTGCCACACTTTTGCAGTTCGATGGCGTTCAAACGTTTTAGTAGAAATAACGAAACCCTGCAAAAATGTATTCTGATGTAGAACGTATCAGTTATTTGCGAATAAAAGCCTGAAGAAGTGAGGAAGAATAATGTCCTTCTACTCTATAATTCGCAAGGACTAACTGGTTAACTGGAAGCACAAAGAAGAATGTTAGGTGTATCAGAGTTAAGCAAAGTAAATCAGGTCGTGTTATATAGTGGTTTCGGTCAAATTTTCGCGAAAGAATGACTCGTCAAAGAAAAAATTCGCTATGACAGGGGGACGTCCCGAGATCCGGCGCGAGTCATGGAAACTCGGTGGT
This sequence comes from Bombus vosnesenskii, assembly GCF_011952255.1. Lineage (NCBI taxonomy): Eukaryota > Metazoa > Arthropoda > Insecta > Hymenoptera > Apidae > Bombus > Bombus vosnesenskii. The sequence goes on from NW_022882923.1 coordinate 5,129,344, forward strand.
GCAAGTAATCGGACTACCGAGCGTTAAAATTGTACACGGCGCTCTTTTATCACGGCAACCCGCGTGTCTCCGCTTTCCCCGTTATCTTCACCAAACCATCATCGTCGCCACTGGAAAGCGCAATGTTTTGGATGAACGCTTACCGAAATTGCTGCCTATTACATCTTTTTGTGTCCTAGCCACGCATATTTCTTCCTCTGTTCCCTGTATCCGTGACCACCCCTCCTATTTTTTATCTTCTATTGTTCCTATCCCTCTATTACCTCGCTCGTTCACAACCCTTTTTTCTCTTTCGTTGTCCAGATCGTTTCTCTGTTTCTACCATATTCGCGATTACAGAAAAACCTCTAGGTTTGTTAGGGATGCACTGTGAGTGTTTATCCAAATTCATATTTTTTTTAGAGATCATGATGAATACATTAATTTAACTAATTTGTATATTTTATGTGTTTTCCTACATTTGCGTATTTTTAACTTTCGCGTAAATGCGTAAACAGTTGTCAATTGAAAATGTTTTAACGAGATTTATGGCAAAATAAATATTTCAACGAAATAGAGGCCCTTTATCTGCATTTCGTATATTGTTACATATCCCAAAATCATAACTGGCCACTTTCACGCGTAATTGGGAATCTGATTAATAGCCCTTCTTGTCTCTCACGTGCAATTTCCGTTCTTGTTGTTGGATTAACGATCCTTGAACACGGCCAATTCGATCTAGTTGTAATCAAGCTACACTGAAGCGCTTTTGATTTCGTTTATATGTTATTTCGAAACTTCTTTACTAATTATTCCTGACTATACATTGGTCTTAATCTTTTAAACGGTAATGTATAACCGTAAAAACAAAATTCACGAAGCTGTCCTAAGCTATTTCGCAAACATTCGTTTACAACTGTAAAAAGTCAACATTGAAAGCATCAAAAAAGACACCATGATCGAAAAACAGCGAAATACGTGTATTATGAACTGTACTCTAGGAACGGAAAGTCTACCATATAACCATTATACACGTACAGCCTAGTCTACTATCTTTTATATAGAACCGTAAAAACCTTTTCATATTTGAAAACTATGTTCGTAATATCAGAGAACGATCACGTTGTTCGAATCCCTTTGACGATCCAAAGATCGTGGCGATAATCGTCTCGATTGTTCCGACCGATCGAACCGATCGAAGCACGTGACGAAGATACGTGGAAAAGCCACATACGTGACCCAAACAGTGAACGTTTTCTCATCGGCGTAATGGAATTGAATATCGAGCCGGAAAACGTGGTCGATGCACGTCGATAGGCCGCACGCACGCTTTGGCATATTTCCAAATGCCGGCTAAATGCCAACCGGCTGTCATTAGCATTGCAAAGCGCGCGAGACTCTCTCGATGGATTGCGGATAACACGACGTTGGGACGACTAATGGCCCTCGGAACATAGTTATAATATGACCGGATTCCTATGAATTTTTATACATTTCTGTCAATTCCAGCGTACCAATTTTTTCGCAAATCTGTTTTTGATATATTCTCATATTGCAAGATTTGTGGATCCCGGTAAATGGAACGCATTTACATAATTGCAAAAATATAGATATATTAACAATTGAAGACCATACGAGGTAGAAAAATATAATAAACCCATTTTTGTTCTTTTATGTCAGTTGGTGACTGAAAAGAAGAATTTTCATATGAAATAGCCGGAGAAAGGAATAAACTCGGATCTATTTCTTTTTCGTTTGATACGTGTATTTTTGGCTAAGACAACTTCCTTTAAGGATGCAATACTTGAGATTGATGATGCATTCTCGGCGTAAGAGCGACGCTCCTTCAAGTAGCACACAGATAGTCTGGCCTCTGAATTGTCGACGATATAACTAAGTTAGTTTCTGTTCTCTAATGGGGCATTTCGGTACGATCCTAAATCCTGGCCCGTGATATTATCGTCCTTCCAGCACGGTTTAATTGAACCGAACGAGAAATAATTGCCACGAATAACCTATAATTCTGCGACTATGGATCGTGGATACTATCGTACATCTGTTCCCTGAATTCGCAACCAGTTCCATTGCTAGAAATTTTTACGTCGTTGAAAAAAGATATTGTGAAATAGAAAGAAATCCGGGAACAGGAAAGTGATAAAAATTTAACCATTACGAAGCTTAATTTATTGCAGAGGTTCTTACAAATTAACTTCTATTTAGAAACACGGCACAGTTGGCGCGCAATCCATGCTGAACAACGCGTTTAGAAGCGCAAATAAATGCGAACGTTCACAGTTCCAACGATTAACGTAGCCGGTCGGCTCGTAATTAACGACTTAATTGCAATCATCCGCTTCGTGGGTGCTCCGTCATCATGAAATATGGATACGTGTAAACGAGGTATCCTTCCAGTCGGGTTGGCGAAAAAACTCGTAGTGATGCAACTCATTCCAGAGATGTAGTTTGTTAAATGGTGTTTCGTCGACTCGCTTGCTACGTAACGTTTACAGAGTCACGAGGGATACGATTGAGTAACAAAGAGCCCTCGACGATTCCCGTTAATTACGTACTCACGTATAAACCATGCAACTGCTCGTCTACGGCGGCCCTAATTGTTTGCTCAAGTCGCGCAATACTTAGGAGTTCAGAAACTGCTTCGCGAGTCGAGTTCAGAATATGAAATGTCGAATGAATACTCAAGTAGAGTTGTTGATCCTTAGACCCTAATTAGTTGCGATCTCAGCGATAAGTAAATCGTATAGACTGTCTGACCATATACGGGTTTTGTCTATTAAAACAAGAATTTCACGGAGAAACGTGGCGTCTGATCACTAAAGTCCTCTTTCTACTTAAGCTACTCTATCTCGTTGCTTGTGCGTTCCTATAGGTTTCCCGTATTTTTTCCGTATTATCCGTTTTTACATAAATTATTCAGCTTACAAAATATTTTCTAGTACGTAACTAAACGATTTTCAATTTAATTTATGTACAAGAAAAATCGGTGATTCTTGATGCATGTTACGTCCGGTGACTCCCTACACAAATCAGGCCCCTAGCCGGGGACAATATGGCTGCCAGATGTCTACACACTCTTATTGCGTACCCTCAATAATCTTAAGGGCTTACCATAAATCTTGCCATTTTCATAGTTAAGCTTCTTCAGACCAAACAAGTATCCTTTTACTTCAAGTGTTCCTTAAATTTATCGTCCACTCCGGGAAGGTACGGTATTTCCCGCTAGCAACTTTCTCTCGGGGGCGGCTAGAACCCCTCCTTGCCCACCAACCTTTTTCTTATCCAATCAGAAGCAATGGCTATTGTCCTCACTTTCCTAGCCAAAAATTATCATCAACAAATCCGATGATCCCGTACGCTAGACACACCCATCAATAGCTTTCCTCCGCCATAGTATCATCACCGAGCTTCATTGATTTTCTATCCTTAGATCAGCCAACATCTCTTAACTGGTTTTCCACCCTTAGACCAGTCATTTATTTAACTTATATCTATATTCACCGAGCGTAACTGTCTATATCTATAAAGTTGTTGGAATAAAGTGTATATTGTAACCTGTTACTCCAGTGTTATAATCAGTTCAACCACCTCTATTATCCTAAACGAAATAGGGTATCGATCACTTCGTGGCGTCGATTATCTAATCGTAACGGGGATTTACGACTCCCGTTAGCGCGCTTCCTCGTAACCGCGTCTCTCCGCGAACGGTCGAACAATGCATGATTAACCTGTGATTATGTGATAAAGCGGTCAGGCGAACTGCCTGATCAGACACGACCTTTTCTATTCATCACTCTGTCCGATTACTAACGTCCGCTTCTACTTACGCGTCTATACCTCAATGCTCATATTTTCCTCCAAACTTATCATACCTTTCTATCGAAATTGATAATTATACAATTTATGAACTATTTACCTATAGCATAACCTAGAAATTTCTCGTTCATTTTATCAAGAATTACAATTTTCATATTAATTCTCTAGTGACGTAACATCAATTCTAATAAAACTTTCATGAGCCTTAAACCAGATGCTTCATCTTTCATACGATAATCATGTTAAAATGGAGTATAAAGTATGCATAAACCCTACCTTGAGCTATACGTCGCCTGTTACATTCGCCATAAACCTTCTCATCAAAATCTGCCGTAACAATGCACATAAACACAAACATGAATCGTAATGCGACTATTCGATGATGAAGTTACGAGACGACGCAACGGTAAAGTTGATGACATTTGCTCATTGAGCACTTTGTCGTACAGTTACGCGATATCGTTGAAACCGAAAGAAACCGCGAGTTAACGTAGCGAAAAAAGCCTCTGAAGCCTGGTAAACTGTCGTGGCAGTCGTATGTGGCCGACAAACATGTGCCAAAATGTGGAAATTTCGAAACAACTGCGGAAACGTTCATTCACTGGCTAACAGGATTTTAAATTTTATTTTCTTCTTTTTATCATTTTTTGTTACAAACCAGTGACAGTTACGTAACATAGAGAAAAGTTATCCATTGCAAACTACAGCATTCTCGACTAATTTATAACACAACTCCAAACATGTGTAGAAGTTATGCGTAGCTCGTAACATACGATTACGTTGAAGAAGGGAGCAAAGTAAAAAGGACGAGGAATAGACGAGCAAAAACAAAAGAGTTGCATGCTTTGCTCCAGTATAAGGAAATTTTTAGTACATAAAAGTAGCTCAAAGGCAATATGGAGTTAAAATCTGTCCACGATATTTTCATCATATATGTCTCCTATATAAACGTTTCCCATCCTGTAGAAAAATTTATAAAATCATTGGTAGAAATTCATAAAATTATTTACTTAAACAATGTTATGACAAAATTTAAATTAATGTTAAATGTATTCATTTATGTTGGAAACTTGTCAGAACTTAATACTATCGTACTTCTTGTTAAAGGCGATGGGAAGTAGGTATCTATCCACCGTATCGCAAAATAAAAGAAATTAATTTATCACGTAAAGACACTCGAGATAATCCGCTTGCCACGGTCCAGTTATCGCCCTTTTAATCCGACGCTTATGCCAGTGAAACTTAACGAGCACTCTTGGTCAAAATGCCAGAAGTTATCCGTCGTTGGAGCGCAACTTAGATCCAACTTGCATGCTTTAAACTGGAACAGAGACCATCCATTAATTTACGAACGCGGCGTGGCGTGTTGTCTCGACCGCTGTTTCATGCCGCAAATTCGCTTCCAACTTTCTCGATTTAAAGAGCCTTGCTCCTACTTGGCCAAGGAAAATATACCTTTTCCTTTAATCCCCCTTTTGTCTCATTCTAATTCGCCTTTGTCTTGGGTATAATACATAGTAAAACCGACCACAGGTATTGAAAAATGCTTCTTCGTATATGTTCTTATTAATTAACAACGATGCATTGCAGGATATGCGGTACACATGGAATTATTATTAATAAACAAATAAATCATGAGGGAATTCGCTCGTGGCTCGAAATTGAAACGTTGAAATAACTGTATATTTATGATTATGTCCTGTGTATTAATCCCTCGAGATATGATCGTGGTAATCGTGATCTAACCTTTGCCCATAAAAATCTGCCAGAGAGTAAACCAAAAATAATTCACAATTCTTTAAATGTTGATCTTTCTATTTTAATTACACTTCAGCAAAGTCAATTTAATTTCCTTTTCTGCAGATTAATTAGCGGCGAACTTTCGTGGAAGTCGTTCTTTGCGGAATAAAATATATAAAAGAAGGAAAAGTTTCGGCGTAAGCCTCCGTTCAAACATTTTCTCAATCGTTTCAAAGAAAACTTATGCTATTTTATTTTTTTCTTTATACATTCCTCCTGGTTTCGGTATTTCACGGTTCCTCGAAGTTGACAGAAGTATCAGCTATCTCCGACGAACAAACGTCAGCTGCAGGAGCAGTGAAACTTTCCGAGCTTTCCTTATCGTATTCGTATCCACACAAAGGTTTCGATATATCAAAGGGGAACCATTTACGATTTTACAGTCATAGCTTACAAATCTTCGACGAATCTTACCCTACCAGATAAGATAACCACATTAACAACGAATAAAATGATCGACAGCTCCCCACCTTTTTCCTTCAGTTCGTCCAACATTTTCTTTCTTTTCCTCGCGACTTAACGAAGGGGAAATAAAGAGAGAATCACTGGTTTTCACGATCCTCCGATAAAATAGAGGTTCGTGTGTATTGGGCGAGATTATTTTGCTCGTCTAGTAGGGGATGAAAAAGAATTCGATGCTGCGGTAAATTCCCCGTGTCCGATAGAATGGAATTGTTCTCGGCTCGTTTCCTTGCCCGGATTCGACGGTGTCGGTCATTTCACCGCGAAAGGACTCCATAAAAATCAGAATCTAATAATACTCGTTGCCGGGTAACGGAACAGGAGGAAGTTGACGGTAATCCCCGAAGAAATTCCACGGAATTATTGTCCCGTGGGACTTATCCGCTGCTTTTATTTATTCGCTTCTGTTAGTTCCGCGATATTAAGAAGTTCCTCCGGTACTTTTTCCATCGGTTGAGACTGTTCCGCCGCTTATTCCGCGATCTAGAAAGGATCTAGAGGGGAGAAGAGAGAGAGAAAGAAAGTAAAAGGAGAAATCTATTTCCCTTTACACAGCCCATAAACGCGAGTAGATACGCGCGGGTTCGGGCAGAGACTCGCGAGTGAACGAATTCCCCGTTGCCTCGTAAGTTTTTTCACAAGGCCATAGCTAGAGTAATACTCTACGTTTCCTGGTATTCAAAGTGTTTTAATAAAGATTAAACGTAGTCTGAAGATAAAACGCTGCTGTATCTCCGGTAACTAGTTTTGAAATAAACAAGGCATAAATAAATTAAAAGATAAACGAAGTGTAAATTGAAAAGAGTTTTATGCATAAAAATAAACGCACGTATCTAGAATGTAAATTAAAATGAACATATAAAGAGCGTTTTAACTTGCGGATATTTAAATTACATCTGCTGCTATTTAGAGTAGTAAGAGATGACTAAACGGAGTTTATGTTATTTCAAGAAGCGTATATGTACTGATAATAAAATTCCCGCAAAATTGTCTTAAGGGTGTTGTCTTCGATTTTCTATTTTTTTTATTATTATAAACCTTAAACGCTTCTTATTGTTGTACATTGTTTATTAAAGTGACATAGACGTTCACTTTGAACGAGGTACTCTGTATAACAAACCATGCCATGATTTCCACCATCACCCATACGATCTTCACGCGAAAGAAACATGACGCGGAACATGTTAATTAACGTGCTCGTCACCGGTTCTTTATTTGCCCGTATTTCCCTTCTCGACAATACACCGCTGGCAAAATTGTTAAATTACAGTTATACATCACCGTGTCTTTCCTCTCGTCGGTTCTTACCCTCCCCCCCCCCCTCGAATTAGCGCCCTGGAGACGCAAATTAACGCAACTTTCCCCCAAAAGAACCTAAACTCTACATTCGCCAAGAAATGAAACAACAAAAATTATACAGGAACCTGGAACTTCTTAGAAACTACGATTATCGTGCATTTTATTCGTCCTTAACTTGCATGACATCGTTCCATGGGATCAGAGGCGCTTTCTTACTTCAGTTAAGAGTTACCACTCTTAAAAAGTCGTTATTACGGCGAATCCTTCGACGACGGAAGTCGTTAGGCTGGCTTTCGTCGCGCGACGAAGTCCAAGCGGAAACTGGCCGAGACGCTTGATCCACGCTTCCTTACTCCCCTGGCTACACCGCGCGAAAATATTTTGAGAACGTGCCGGATGACGCGTCTCTAGCTCGTGTCCCGTCGTCCAGGAGATCGTGGACCGCATAAATTTGAGAAACGGACGGGGTAGCTTTGACCCCGACGGACTTTTTAATCTCCTCGTCATGTCTTTAGTTCCACGTTACCTTTCCGTTTTTCTCCTCGACGGCCACCGACTCTGGTACAAATGCGCAATTATGATTCAACGATCGTGAAAAGATTTTTTCGAACTTATCTTTGCGGACAGACAATAGTCTTTTATTATATTTTAGCTCGTGAGTTTCGGGGAGATTTTCTTGCAAGTTTGGTCTCTTTAAGATCTGAGACTTTTGGAAGTTGAAAACTGTTATGGTTGGTACACTTTGTTCGGTTTAAGTTGTATTAAAAGTTACCTTTTGTTATCTAGAACTATATATATTCTATATGTGTATATAAGAGAGAGAGAGAGAGAGAGTCAGAGAGCATTTTGTATATGTGTGTGTAAGATATATGAAAATATGTGTGCGATTAATATCCTATTTGTTTCCTCAGTTAACACTTTGACTGCCACATTGGTCATATATGACCTGCCACGGTTTCTCCTGTGATGTCACGATGGTCATTGATGACCGGAGTGCTCGAACTTCTTACAATTGCAAAAACTGTATGAAAATTGTCAGTTAGGGCATTTTGAATATAACCGATAAATAGAAGATACTTTGAAATAAAAAGTGCCCCATTGAACAATTAAATATTTTTATTAGAACATCAATAAAAAAAAATGAGAACAAAAATCTTGCATCTAACGGTGCATTGTGTTTGCATCCATATCTTTGAGAGGTAATCTACGAATATTATTATAAACACACCTTAGAAAATAATTGTAAATGCTGCTTTATAATCATATAATTAAAGTTAGAAGTGTGCATATACCTTACTATTATATATAGAATGAGCAAATACTGTTTACTAATATCTTCTACAAACGAAGCCTTGTTATAATATGTCGCTATCAATTGTTACCACGACCACCCGTGACCACCAATGAGATAAACGGTCCATTGGAGAAGAATATTGTCTTACATCGTCAATTTATTATTATTTTGCCATTATATGCTTTGAATAATAAAAATACTCCCGTGGCGTCCCGAGCGAAACATGCGATTTCGGCGTGACGGTCAGTGTTAATAGTAACCAAGATATCGAAGACTGACAAGCTATACCTTCCACGATAATTCTTGCATATGCAAAATACAATTCTCAAATAAATAACCACCGTATCTTGCTCTTTCAGGTCGAGATGAAGGGTATTTCCGGTCCCATCGAGTTCAAAGAAGGGCGCAGAATTCAATTCAAGCTGGACCTGCTGAAACTGAAGCAACATTCGCTCGTCAAGGTACACTCTCTGTTTAACCATCGCTTCAAATTTTTTCACAGACATCATAAAAAATCACATGAGAATGAAATAGGTCGGTGAATGGCGTCCAGGCGCCGGCGTCAATGTGACGGACACCGCGGCATTTTTCGAGCCAGGAACAGCGAATGTCACTCTGCTCGTCATCACTATATTGGTGAGTCTTAAACATTGAATTTTCCTCTTTCAAATGTCATTCATTCCTATTTAAAATCACGGAAAGGCAATCTCTCCCATTTTAATAAATCGCTGAAGGTCTAATTCGATACGTTTTCGCGTCTATCGTTTTAAGCTTCGCGCGAATCGCAAACCACGTTTTCCTACTGTTAATCGAAGATGAGACGTACCCGAAATAAACTCGAAGTAGAACTTTATAATACGTGGATAATATCGAAGCAACAAGTGTAGGAAAATTTGATAAGAATGGAGAAATCAATGGAATGTCATCGAACGATCGCATCGTAAAAAGCTGAGGAACGTTTGACTGAATTGATCATGTTAGGTGACGTTTCAGGCACACGAGCAATAACACGTCACCTGAAAGACTTCGACACGAAGATTCGAGCAATAGAGTGTTCATTGTCAATGATCCGTAGGAAGGATATTTACGAGCCACCGTGGCGAAGTCCGCGTAACGGAACCTCGTACTTTATGTCCGGTATCCGTACTACCTAACGCGTTATTCCGATCGAAGGATAGAGGCTAAAGTGGTATAAAATTTCTACGTTTCCCGGGGATAAAATCGACTGCATCGGCGAGTCGTGAAATCGCTAACAATCGAACCAACATAGAGCTGCTATAGTCTGGCTGGAAGATTTCCAGAGGTTAGGGCCATTTTCCTCCGCTCAAATAGGATAAACGTAGAAACGCAAAATTGTCGTAGGTATTCTGGTTCGGATTATGGCAAATTGTATGCAATCTTTGTATAATTTTCCTTTTAAAATATTTCTGAAGCTTTCAAAAAAACGAATATAGGAACATGAAATTGTCGTATCGCATTCCAGGACCCTTTTGCACAACAATAGCAGTAAATTGTCAAGTTACAAGTTCTAGACTAGTTATAGACTTTTCATTTTCACAATGTTACCCTAAGTAGAACTATCAAACGACTTGCCATTTCTAAAATTTCATTTGTTTTATTATTACACAGCGAAATATATTAACTTGTGACGTGAGAAATTTCATTAATAAAAATTTTAATTATTACAATTGTGTAAGGCAGCACGAACTACGATAAATCGTACGCTATCGACTTTTTTAGCGTTTAAAAGACACTGATAGTTTCTACACGATAAATCGATAATTATTCGATCGATGACGTTGAAAATAGCTAGCGATGCGAATTTCTCCCATTTGGAAAAGCCTCTCGGGAGCGATTAGGGAACCGTACGAACGTGAAACATGTATCGTCCTGTGTAGGCTCGTGTATCGTCCAGATCTGATAGCGTGTTCCGTTGTTTGCATGGACCCCCTGTTGCGACACAGGAAATTCCGTACGTGATGATGCACTACGAAAAAAACTACACGGGGAACGCGCGGTTTTACGGTTTTTGCGTGGACCTACTGGAGGCGGTGGCAAGGGAAGTCGGCTTCTCATACAGATTGGAGCTGGTACCGGACAGGAAGTACGGCGCGAAAGACCCGGAAACCGGGGAGTGGAACGGCATCGTCAGAGAACTCATGCGACATGTATGATTTGGTTTGTTTAATTTCTCTCATCTCACTTGGTTCTCACACCTTTCTCTCCCACGCGCGTGATTTCCACCTAGGTAACTATAGATACACACTCTAACCAATCTTACACAGTTAACATTCTCTAGACTGCCTTTGTCTCTTTCCAATATTAGATCACTCTTTTCATTCTTTTAGTCGATACAAGTTTACATAACGATTTAATGTCTCCTTACACTTGTGAATAGTCTCATACGCACCTGATAGTTACATTAGCCTAGACACTCGAATTTAACGTTTAACAAATTGAAACGTTATCGCTTCAATATGGAATGCGCCCATTGGTATCGTAATTAAAAATTACGTTATCTATCGAGGAACATTAATTCTATCCTAATAATGAAATAATATTATGTGATATTGAGTACTACTAAATGTCGAAATATCAATTAATATCTTCTACGTTTAATGTAGATAACGTGACTTTTAGTTCGCATATCAATTGTCGTGTTCCATAATTAAAGTGTTAACGTACAATGTACTCTTAGTGTCAGTGAATTAGGTGGTTGCTGTAAACACAGATACATAGATAAACATAGATAAAGGACATGTGTAGGTAATAGACAGTCCCTCGGAAATACTTCGAATAACCGCGAAACACTTCGACTCTCGATAGGATTCAAGGGTGAAATACTTGTTACACCACGAAGATTTGCTGCATGAATCCAAGGCAAAAGTTGCAACACAACGTACGAAAAGGATTTTTTGATCGCTCCATTTCGATTAAAATCACCTCTCACCAGGATGATACAGAGCAACATAAAAGACCCACCTCCGTTCACTTTTGTACTCGCGCTGATTATTAGACGTTTGGACGTCTCTCGACTCGTCGTTTATTCAGACCTGTCCACCTTCTAAATCATCGTAATCGATCATTCGCGCGACTTGTCTCGCCTCGTCTGACCGAGGAGTCGAAGCTAAATCACCGACTGTCGCCGCATCGCGTAATAAAGCCCATAAATCGAGCATGGATCACGAGCTGTTAATTGACATTAGTCAATTTACCACTGAGAAACCTATGAACCAAGTCTCAAATTTCTTTCATTATAAAATAACACGATAGAAGAATTTGCAACAAACTATTTAATTGCAGATATACATATTTAATTAATCATATATCCATTAAGTTGTTGTATATGAATAGTTGTATTTCTACGAAGGTTGAATTTCAGAGGCTACTATCATCTCATATAAATTTCGGCCTATTATATTATAATTATATCATAGTATACTATACGTATTATGTAGAAGTATTAAAACCTCGTTACTAATCGTCGTAGACAATTAATCAAAATATCCATTCGAGTTCCTATGTGAGTTTAAATTTGGGAAAACTGCTGTGTAAATTTCTTTAAAAATTATCATTATTATTATTATTTAAAGAGCCTGTAAAAGAAGTAACTATGATAACTAGATACCAAGAATTTTTTAACTTTAAAACTGATACTTCTTGTAAATCTTGATTCATAAAATTACTTATTCGTTGAGGAAATATTAAGTATATGTATAGATAATGTTTAGAAGATTTTATACTCTGCTATAAAATAATTTCAAATCACCTGATGGTTACAAGAACGATTCGATTAGGATGAAAAGTTAATCACGGATAGGGATTCTTGTCATAACGCAGAAATTTCGGAACTTCTCTGTCTTCCTCTTCGGGAATCTGTTCGTTTTGGGGTAAAGTTGACGTGATTAACGGAACTCGCGAACACACATGCCTAATTTGCAATTCGGGAGAATAGCGAAGGTTCGATGTGCGAGCACGCCTCTGAATTTCCCCATTTACCGAAACACCCCGCCCCGCTGGTGGAACTTAAATTAAACTTAAATGAATTCGATTTTCCAATTACTCGACCACAAAACCACTCCATCACCGCAAATTACACGGATCTCTTCTATGTTCAGCGAACACACGTGTATCTGGAAAACAAGATCTTTTCATTCCCCTCCCCCAATCGTACCGCGTGTCACAAAGTAGGTGGCAAAGTTCATTTACGAGTTCAAATGAGTTTTCGTTTGAGTCTTATTCGAGCCTCTCAAAAGACAAACTGCTCGATTTCTTGAATGTTTTATAGGATTGTTGCTTTGTAAAATTTCCCAATTTCATTACATAAGTACGCGATTGATGTGCAATTTTCAAGAAACAAATTACTTCCAGGAGTTCATTTGTTATGAAAATTAGCAGGAAATTCTGATAAAATTAAAATACAAAATACGAAGATTAAAATAGGAAAATTAATAGAAGAATTATTAAAATTATTAGAATTATAAATTATAAGCGAATGGAGAATGTAGGTAATATTCTGCGCCGAACTGTACACAGAGAGTGTTTAAAATCCAACTAGGTGAATTTTCGAGTCATTTTGCCTATCCAGAGTGTCGCGTTCATTCGAGACTTTTACTTTCAAAATGAATTATACCGTCGCGTCGAAAATCCCCATGCGGGAAAAAAGGCGCAGGTAGAAACACTCTCTTTCGTCGTTTCGTTTACCTCTTCCACGTTCTTGCAACTGAGTTGCCTTGTACGCGTGGCTACATTATCCCGAGGGAACGTTCGTGGTAATAGTCTATCGAGTGGTAATCCATTTAGCCGGTAATCAGCATCGAACGCCGTCCAGTACGAGGCTCTACGCGTCGTGCATTTGCGGTAAATATCGATCAGATTCGTTCGAGACACGTGGTACAATGGAGGCTCGATCGTCGACAAACATCGTCTCTCTCTTTTCCCTTTTTCGGCTACTTTCGAGTAGGAGACACTATATGCGAAGAATAATTGGGATAATTTATAAATCGAATTGTAGATTGGTACAAAGTAGCAGCTATCTTACAGTTAAATGCCTCGAGGAACGTTAATGGTAAAAGCTGAAATGTTAGAAAGAAGAAAAGAAAAGCTAGCTTCTCATTTGTGTAACCGATTATCCTTACAAAGAGTGGGTAGAAAACTTTCTGACAAAGATGAGAGGAAACTAAAGGCAAATTAGAGAAGCTACGAAGGGATAGAGTAGTGAAAAAATGATTAATATTCAAGTAGAAATGCTCGAAAAATGAGAGAGGAACAGGGGATCTTAATGAAAAAGGGAAGGTTAATAAAACTAAAGTAAAAGAGAAAACATATGAATGATGTGGTAGAAGCAAGGTACTATAGGATGGGGAAAAAAGAGTCTTACAGATACGTACGGATAAAGAGAAAGCAAAAAAAGGTCGGGAAAGTGAGGTCAGAAAAGAGAAGAGGAAGAAGAAGAGGACAAAAGGTAGTAGCTCCTTTTTATGGTCCCCGTAGGAGCAGCCGTACGTAATGCTGAAGAGCAGAGGGAATTTCAGCGGGAACGCACGTTACGAGGGCTTCTGCATCGACCTACTCAAGGAGATAGCTCACATGGTGGGCTTCGCCTACAGGATCGAGCTCGTGCCGGATGGCAAGTACGGCGTTTACGATTACGAGACTGGCGAGTGGAACGGAATAGTCCGCCAGCTGATAGACAAGGTGAGTATGTCTATTCTCGAAGCGTCTACGCTCGTGGAAATTTACATGTAACCGCGCCGCCACGCCGCAACCTCGTCACGATCACGCTCTGGAGAGTACACATTACGTTTGCTCGTAAGTACATTTCGGATAGTTGAAGCAAGTGTCCCCATAGACGAGGATACTGAAGCATCGACGATGAAGCGCGGGTTCAGTACACCCTGGGAATGTTGCTTTATTTATAGGATTTTGTATGTCACGGATGCATTTACAGGCGTTTTAAAGCAGCACAGAATAAATTAATATCGATTTACAATAGAACCGCGGATCACAAGTGAAAAACATAAAGAAGTCATATGTATTTCCTGTCTTTTATAGAAGAGCAATTTTAGAGTTGAATGTGCTTTTAACTTTGCATTATCCACTACCTGGCATAAAAATTGGGAAATCAACAGGAATGAATTTATATTTTTCCCATGTTGTCTTCGATTAATTAAAAACACGCAATTTAATTACGAATGAATTGAAATTGACTGAGAGTTGCAGTTGCGTAAAAATTGTCACAGCCAATTATAAATTGGGTAGTCTTGTCGATAGTTTCAGTATTGAAATAAAAATCTACGTTATTGACAAAACCACCTGACATAACCTAATTGAAAACATAACAAATATGAAGATATATCTTTGCACATGCTTCATCGTTCAACGATGATGGAGCGAGAGAAGAAGAGTATACAATTTCATAAAAATTGGTTAAAAGTTTGTTAAAAGTTCGTTAAAATAATATTGAATATCCTGGAGGAAGAATGAATAATGTACGAATGAATTGATGATTGCATTATGAAATGTATATTCCGTACATTACGCACGTAGCTGTAATATATCAGATAAAAAGAACTTAGAAAATCTTTAGCGCGGTTGCTAAGATACTTGTCTTGCGAACTCGAGAGTTTCATTATCACTAAATTCGATCTATTATTTAAACTTCTTTTTAAATTAAATAAATTATATCTCCAGTACACTGTCGTAGTACTTGAAACTAGAATAAACTTCTCAATATCCATCGTGATAAAAAATTGTTTAACTTGTATACAAGTTAAAAAAAAGCGATAAAACGAAGATAATGAATTACCCTTCGTTAATTCCCTAGCGAATTCGAAACTCCGAATTCCAAGTGCAAGTTCTCGGCTAACTACCGTCAACAAAGATACGGTGGGTGCGACAACACATTCCGGGAAAACAATTTGCAATGCAAATCGCGAGCCGATGCAACGGAACGATGGAAATGTGTGCACCGTGTTCCCTACTGGCTCGTGTGAGAGGTGCGAAACCATGGTTCCGTGTATGGTAGCTTCAACCGTCAACCAAATGAGACCTAGGTAGCAGCTAATACGCGCACAGCCGATTGATTAAGTGCGGATTACGTCTAGCAGATCTCTGCCAACCGGGAATCAAATACTATCAGTGATAAAGTTAACAAATTAGCGCGTTACCAACAACTTGACGGAACGTTCCTCTTGCACACTCTGTGCGGCCCTTGGGAGAGATGAAAATTGCATTAAAAGAGATGAAAATTCATTCGACCAACGTCCCGTATGCGTTACTTCGAAGTGAATCTGTAAAATATAGCAACGCTTCGTTTGTTTCAGGATCATATTCTGGCAAAAAAAAAAAAAAAAAAAAGAACAAACGAGATTAAAACCGTCGTGTCGTAAAAAATATAAAGCTCGCACGTATAATAGTAGATGTGTCCGTCCAACTCTCTCTCTCTCTCTCTCTCTCTCTCTCTTAACAGGGAAATTCCAGAAACTACTTTCGCAATAAATCTCGAACGTCGGAGTCGGGCTATTCGGTATTCTAGAAAGCTCAAGTCGAATGTGTACTTTCCTGCGCGATGCATAATGGATGAATCCGGGGTTCGCGGATCTTTGCGTCCGTGGAACAAATTAATATCGCGGTTTCGGAGAAATTAGCGCGGCAATAATTTTCACGCGTTTACAGTCTAGTCGAGCAAAAACACAGGCGCCCGCGCAATTGCGAAACGTTAGGGGGAGTCGAGCGCGCGCCATGGATTCGAACTTAAAATCACAGCGGAATTCCTCGACAAATGGAATTAACAGAAACTTGGTTGGAGAATTAGTCGGAGCAAAAGATAATTAACGGTTAAACGAAAACCAGTTTAAAGGGGTGCGCGATTGCAAAGGACTGAAAACGAAGAGAAATTTCCTGCGGCTGGGAGTTTTTCCCACCATGTACCTAGCACGACAGCTGGCACAAAGCGGACGGCGCTAAATCACCCGAGGTTGCTGTTATTAATTTTGTCAGATGATCATTAATAATTCTCGTGTCTAGGCAGTGGCGCGCCAACGGAAAAGTGCGACTTAATCGCCGCGATTTTTCTGTAATAAAGAAGAAGGGGAACTCGGGTTGAATAAGTGGCTTTACTTAGAATTCCCTTTCGCTCTCTAATGGCGATAGATGTGTATATAATTTACGCGAGTCCCGTGATTAATGGACGAGCCTCTCCTTTCTTTTTCTTCTCTTTTACATAGGTACACATAGGTAAATAAATAGCGCGCCGATATCGCGTAAATGCGTTCGCTGCAGAAATATTCGATCAATAGGAAATAATTAAAACGTTCCATTTGAAAATTCCTTCGATATTACGAGAGGCTTATTTTCCCTACGTCTAACCTCTCTGCCGATCCAGGAATGCAGTTTTCGAACGAAGTTACGGCAGCACGATCGAAACGATCCGAATGGCTGGTAAAAAAAAAAAAAAAAAGAAAAGCAAGGTGGAACGCTGACGAAACTCTCGCCAACTCCTCGTAGGACTGGATTAAAAAAAAGGGAAGAAAATTCTGGCTCAATCATCGGTGATTCTGCGCGAGGAACTGTGTTCGAAAAGTCTGGTTCGACGGCCGGCTCTGTCGATGGCTCGGCAAATTGATTTAACTGATCGTTTTTTACGTTACGTTACGTTACGTTACGTTACGTTCTCGGTGCGTTTCCATGAAAAACAGGCCATCTCGTCTAGAGTCACGATGTTCGTGGAGAACTGTTTTTTTACTTTAATTTTTCTCTTTACCTCTCTGCCGCTCACTGTTCGCTGCAGGCTGAATCTTTTCGATCTTTTTCACCTCTGGGATATATTCTAATACCATTAACGCTAGAAGTACCGACGACGACACGAGTGTAAAACTTGTACGAAAAAGATGAAGAATAAAACGCGTATAGGCAATGTACGCTGTCGGTAGAAAGTTTGAACGTTTCGACCATTCTATTTAAATCGTATTTAAAATATCACGAGATACAAGGATAATTATCGAGTATTTGATAGAACGGTCGTTAGAACGATCGTTTTATCGAACGAGATAGAAGAACAAAAGAAGAAATGGAGGAAAGACACGCGAAGGGGTGAGCTGTGCGGTTTCTTTCAGCCAGCCTTATCGGTCGTGACCACATATACGGTTTCCAAGCAGCCGCAGCCAGAAATAAATCTGCCTAGTCTCATGGCGTGCCCTATGGCACAGCAAGTGCTTTTCCAGACGCTGAAAAAGCAGCGAGATAACGTATCTCGGCTGCGTATGCATACCGCGTTTTGCATCGTAGTCCCGAAAACCGTTTTCTCGGCCAAATCTTTTCCCTTCTATCAAGTCCTCGAGCGATTCTTCGATTTTTGCGAAACCTGGACACAGATTGAATGGATTTTTCAATGAATTCGAATCGTACGACTCGTCCACGGGTCAACGACGTTCGATTTCTTTACCTGTTTTCATGAACCTCAATGGGATACCGTTCTAAAGATAGGAAGTAAAAAATAACGATCCCTGTAGAAATTTTACTGTACCTAGGTAATGTCCATACGAGGTGATTTTAACGTAGACGTAGAATTTGAAATGATGTACATTTAAAAAGCGAGTAGATTTCCTAGCGTTTTACCCTTGCTTCCGTAGCAAGTCTTAAATCCTGCACCAACTGCACGTCATTTCACAAGAACACCGCCACTCTCACTGCTTTCGATTAGACATAGGAAATTAGATTTAGGAGATACAGATACATGCAGAAACGTGAAAGAACATGGAGAAAGGTAGGAGATACACAACCACCAGATACAACCGCCAGCAAATGAATCCATATATTCCATCACATTTTCGTGAAATACGGTTAGATACTTTGATCTATGTTTCTACATGTTATATAGCATCTTTCATACTTATTTTTCTTTTAAAGAATGTATAGATCCATGTATCTAACCGCATTGCATTTACGAAACATTATATCCTCAGTTTTGCCGAAGCAACGTCGTTTCCTTCGTTTCCGTCGACTAATCGAACGTATTCGTCTCTATTCGCAGAAAGCAGACTTGGCAGTCGGCTCGATGACCATCAATTACGCCCGCGAAAGCGTGATCGACTTTACGAAACCGTTCATGAACCTTGGAATTTCGATTCTCTTCAAGGTAAGATCCTTTAAGAATTTTGTTCTACTTTATGTAAAAGTAAAGAAAGAGAAGAAAATATAAAAATCTATTTAAATGTGTAAATATCTGCGATTTACCTAATCTGTGGATACCATCTACCTTTTTGGAGGAAACGAGCGATCGAACGCGCTTAAAAGAATCGCTGGTCCAAATAAAACACTCGTTTAATCCGGCTCGATTCGATACCGCGTTCATTCTCATCCGGAAATTCATATTTCCGATTCTGCCACTTATACTACCATTCGCTGGTTAATCTGACCTTTTTCTCCATGCCTTTGTATCTCTGGCTGTTTAAATTGATCTCGCGACTAGCACATTTCTCGACTATAACATTTACCTTGCTCTGACCATTTAATTAAATACGTATTAATTTCTGTGTTTGTGAATTTTTTTTTTTTTTTTTTTTTTACCTTTTCATCATATAAAGTTGGAAATTTGTAACATCCGTATTAGTTTGTTCTCTCGATTAAAGAACGAATAGCCGCTAAGAGACGACATCGTCACGGAAAGGCTACTAAAACGCAGAAACAGCCATAACTTGGAAACGAGAACGAACGGCAAAAGTAAACTCGCGTGAACCTTTTATTGCTTTCCCAGTTGCAGTACGACAACCTGAAAGTTATATCTGTACATTAAAATACCTTGTAATTCACCCTCTCTTTTTTTTTTTTACTTTTTCGATTCTCCTTTCGTCACTGCGAGCGTATTAAAATACTTGTGTTTTCATGGAAAATTATAAATAGCATATTTTTAAACGACGTTATTCTCCAATCTCAACGTTGTTTATCTACAATTAACTAACCAAATCATATGTTAATTTTCAACTGGTCTTCCACCTTATCTTCTTTCGTTTGTTTTATGAATTTCAGAAATTTGTAGTACAAATCATCGCTAAAACCAGATCATATCCTTAAAATACTCTTAAAATTAAACTGTAGCATTGTTGGAGAAAACGACCTTGAACGATCGATCGATTTCAGTGAGACTACGGAGCAGCCTTAACACGCTTTTCAATTTTACTCGCGACACGGAACAGAGGCCGCGTCAATCGACCAAAACGTAACGTGTATCGTTTCCGGTGATGTGTCGTCCGGCTCGAGCCGCATTTCGAATCGATCTACGCTCATACATGTACAATGCACATACATAGATATGATTCATATAGCTGGAAAGAATCGCTGATCAAATCGGCGCGATCGAATTGAACTCCTCGTGAACGCGTCCCAAATGAATAAATATTCGCGTGGTGCGTGTTCAAGCGGCGATTATTATTTCGCGACGCGTGAGAAATTGGCGTGACAGGTCACACCACGTGGTGCCACGTGCTAATTAGACCCGCGGATGATGGCACTCGAAACATTCGATTAGCCGGAGATCCGGTCGAGCGAGAAATTCGATTTCCGTTTGACCAGCCGATTCCATGACCTTTTCTGTTAAGTCGATCGCTTGGAACGATATTTCTTTTGTTGAGTTGGTTTTTTTGCGAATAACGGGTGATCCAGTTTGCGAACAAAATGTGTCGAATGTACTTTTGAATTACGGTTGAGTGGTGAAATAGTAATAGTGCGAAAGTGTACGTGATGGAAAAATGGTAAAAAATTCTATTTGTGTGAAGAAATTCATCACTGATTAATTACTGACAGATAGTTGATTATCTTCACCTAATGCATCTGCCAACGAAAACAGCGTTATTTGTGAGCTGAATGAATAGATGTTTGTAGGAATTATTATTAGATTTCTGCTCCTCGTATTTTATTGCTGATTCTTCATAAAAAAAAATTCCACTTCCAATGCATTCTTAACGAAGAAACCATTATTTACCTCATAATAAATCAGGAAATAAATCAGGCACTTCGATAAACCGAAAATTCTCGCAGAAACGATGTTAGAAATTCACGACATTAACTCAGCGAACAATGCTGGGTTTACATTGGTCTAGTGGCATTCCAGTCCGGTGATCCAATCCAGCACAGGGTCGTTGTTGGAATGATGGAAACAATGTTCTCGTGCCATTACAGGGACGTCATTCCAATAAGCAAACCAGCCCAACGACTCGATGATTCGAAAGTCTATTCTACTATCCGATGTTTACTCCCAGCATCGAGAACACAACACTCCAGCATTACTGGAATCATCTAAACATCTCGATATTCGATACTAATTGACACGTAGTACGGTGTATCTATTACAATCTACCACTTTAAACGATAAAAAAAAATTTGGAATAACACAGACCATAACATTGATCGATTTCCAGTCAAACAACTGGAATGTAATCGCTTGGCTCAGCGACTGAACTAATGTAAAGCCAGCTTTTTAGTGTGCGTACCATGGAAGAACAACAACGACAGTAACGACAGCAAGAAAGACAAACGAGCGTCGCGACTCCTATATAAAATTTTCTAGACGATCGTGCTTCGTTCAGTTTCAGCCTCGTTCCACGTTTTGTCTTTTATTTGCCGGCTAACGATGGAAAACCCAATCGGCCGTTTCTCAATTGGGCCAAATTTACAGAACGACCGTGTCAGTTCCACTTCTCGCTTCTCGATCTTTCACCTCTTTCCCTTTTCTATCGTATTTTTCCATACTTCTTTATTTCGTCACCAAAATCAAGTAACATACAATTATCCATAATATTTGATTTATATTTATGATTCATTAGATTTATCAGAATTATCCCATAATTGATTTGAACTTAAAATGAAGAAGTTTGTTATCGTGTTCACTTTAGAAGACAAGTTAATTCGTTGCTCGAATTGAGAATCTTTTTGACATTTATAGTTACATAGAAAAAATCTTTATACAGCTTCCAAATTTTGTTTAGATAAGATATATAAATCATTTTTGGTTAAATAACGATTTCTTAACGTGTAAAGCAATAATAAAAATAATTCTTATTCATCTTCGCATACAACGCACTAATTTTACAACAACATTTCGTATAATGTGATTTTTTTACTCTTATGTAGTTATAACTCTTTTGTATAATATACCAAAATTTATGTTGAGTGTAAATATTTTTTACTTTATTTATAAACCTGAGGTGGATAGGTCGTGACAGGTGCGGAAAAAACACTCAGGTATAGTTAACAAGATATATTTATTAATAGATACGCTATATGTACTTATATGTTCTACTTGGCGTAGAACTCGCGATTACTATTAGCGGTTACATTAGCGATACAAGTTCGGATGATGATTGCTTACGATGCCGAGGAACTCGGGTCAACTATTACTGCCAACTACCAACTATCGACTCTGACTGACGTCTAACGACTGACTTTCCGTCACGATGATGCTGCATGGGATGGGGAAAACTATGATAGGGTGTGTCTAAGGATACGAGATCATCGGATTCATCGAGGAAAGACTTCGTTCGGAAAGTGAGGGAAATGGACGTTGCTGTTAATTGGTTAATTTCCATGTTGGTGGTTGAAGAAGGATGCTAACCGCCCTCGAGAGAAAGTTACTAGCGAGAAGCATCGTACGTAAGAAAAGCAGATTTCCCGTATATTCCCGTAGTAGGTGATAGATTTAGGGACTGTTAAGACAAAGACTATTCGTTCGTTTGAAGAACCTTAGCTAAATAAATCCTAAGATTTATAGCAGGTCAAATATACCGTGAAAATGTATCGACATCTGGCAATCATCTTATCCGAAGAATAAGGTCTTTGTGTAGCGAGCCACGAGCCAGAAACCATTGGGAAGTTTACTGCCGAGTGCCGCTACAAATTCTTATTTTTTACACGTTGTTTAGTCTCTTTCAAAAATGAATTATGCCACACGTACATTTGCAAAAAACTAAACCTACCAAAAATGAACTTATCTTTGTTAACATTTTATTTCATGTTCATAGAAGTTTCATATTAAGAGACGTTATCAGATAACAAGAAACGAGGAAATAAAAGAAAGCATTTATTTCCAATTCTCGGACGTCATAACTCGCTATAAACAGCATGCTTAATCGCTTAACTTTGTTAGCTTTTTAAACGATAGGAAATTTAATTAATTTCGTTTCACATTCGCCATGGAAATTAATATTTTGCTGCAGCTTGTTTCAATTTCACCGCCGTGTTTGCTTGTTTCAAAGCAAAGTGAAGATACCTTTCTTTTTTTTCCCCTCCTTTTGGCTTGGTACAAACTCGTTGCTCGTAAATAACACGGTATACGCCACTGGTAGTATTCGAATCACGAATGAAATCGTTATTCGCACGGTTTTTATTGTTGCCGTTGTTCTTGCTAATTCATAGCGCGACCACGTTAATTGCCAGCAAATTTTCTCCCTTCGAGTTACTTTCCCCAGCGAGCAAATACGCCGAGAACGAAGGTTATTCTTTTATCGCGTATTGTGGAATACAAGCTGTTCTGGAATAGCGGTTCTCATTTGTACAAAGTTTCTTATTTCATATAACAATCAAGATAGCCCATTGTGTGTGGTCATGTCGCCTAAGGTAATGTTCAGATATTTTCATCAACCTTTTCATTTTCTTTATAATTCTACAACAATTAGCGGATTACACGGTAAAGGGTATTCTAAATATTCTAAAATAATAAAATAAATATTCTAAATTATTCTAAAGCAAAGAATTTCCAAGTTGACTCCTTATTAAATCCTTAACTTGCAAGGATGACATTGGAAATGCGCAAAGGCAAATGGAAGCCAACTAAATACCCGAACCTGTATGCGTAAGAGACGAAGTATTTACTAGAAATAGTATTTAAATATTAGGTTGTCCGAAAAGTTTCTTTCGTTTTATAAGGATATAATACACGCACAATGTTTTTTGTTTTATATTAGCTTATTGAATTACGCGCGAACATAATAATAGAAATAGAACGAAATGGATCATACCTAATTTGTGGCGGCACTCAACAGCAAATACGACCGGACGACGGCAGCGCAGTGGTTAGCGCCTTAGGTTACGAACGTTCGGGACCCGGGTTCAAATCCCGGCGCCCGTAGTCCGATTTTTCTTCCACGACATCTAAATGAGAAGAAAAAGCAGCAGTTAACCCCTCAGAGATATCTACACCCAGCATCATCAGCTCTATTACCGACTACTATCGCACCTCAAATTGGTGTGACCTCGACGTGATCTGCAGCGAAAAAGGTGTTGTGTGACCGTGAGAGCGCTACCGAGACTTCGATCATCGCGAATCTAAGACTGTACAATCTGGACCTATCGCTACGACGAACATGGAAAACGGCCCTTCCATCTTCAGCAAACCTCGACGCCTCACCTTTGACCGACGCAAGCAGCTGACAGGATACGAGACAATGATCGAGCCAGGAGTGATGACGCCAACGAAAAGTCCATGGACATCATCTCTGCACGTTATACTAAAGACGAACGGAGGCCTACGACCGTACGCTATAAACGCCCATCCACACCGCACGATGATTGAAACTCAGCACACTCATCTGGACCCTCAGTTGGGGTTCACTTGGTCACTTAACGCTTTGAAAGGGACGAGCCATGTTTCATTCGTTCCAACGTTTTGAACTGGTGGATCAATTACCGTCGTTATTCGGGCAGTACGCTGGTGATCATCTCCAAATTCCTCTGCTATAAGGTCCCGCTGACCGCATTAACTTTTCCAGGTTAGTGTCGTCGACTGCGGCAAGGACACGCCTGATGCGGGTAGAGTAGTCGGTTCCTCCACAGCGTGAGGATGAAATCATCAGGCGTGGAGGGGCTAACGAGTTTTCTAAGGTGCTGATAAAATTGAGACAGCTTCCTGTCGCCCACCTTTTCGCTTTCCACCATCTTCTTTACCCGAGCACTGTCTGTATCGATTAATACGCGAATGAGCTCACATTTCAGTTTCTCGTATCGCCCCGTGGCTGAGGAATTCGTCATTATGTCTACGATGTTCTGTAGGTGGCGACTGTCAAGATATTTGACAAGAGTCACGAACTTTATTTTGTCGTTCGTGATCTCCGCTGCCTCGAATTGCCTCTCCAATAGGGCGAACCATGCCGTGGTGTTCGTGGGCTGCAGTGGAGGCACGCTGACCATCTGACTGGCTGAACTTCCTTGGTTATTATTTTCCATTTCACAAACATACTTAGAATCGTGGTGATTGAAATCTCAATGGCACTATCACGGCCACCTCTTTCGCTGTAAATCACGTCGGGGTCACCGATTTGAGGTGCGATAGCAGTAGCACTATCACCATAACTGCTATCGCA
Organism: Bombus vosnesenskii; assembly: GCF_011952255.1. Taxonomy (NCBI): domain Eukaryota; kingdom Metazoa; phylum Arthropoda; class Insecta; order Hymenoptera; family Apidae; genus Bombus; species Bombus vosnesenskii. Next base: position 5,154,361 of record NW_022882923.1, read on the forward strand.
TCTCAAATTCGATAAAATAATATAAAACAGAAATTGTTGTTCACCTATTATCACCTTATGAAACGAAAGAAACTTTTCGGACAACCTAATACTTAAGATTTAACACTATTTACTAACTAGCAGCAACGGAAGATCATGCACAAGAAATCTAGTATTTGTTTTTAATATTACTTGCGCTTAATACTTACAGCCATTTGCTTATTATTATGCATACGACCGACTTCTTCGAAATATTTCTTCGATCGTGCACATTTTTATCGCGCAATCACTGAAAACGACTCTATCGAGAATTTTCTCATTGAACGGAAGGAAACAACGGAACGATCCACGGGTCTCGTTTAAAACTTTTAAACGTCGATCCATTCGTTTCTTTTCAATTGAGGGACAAAGAGAAGAAGGGGTTTGGGAATCTTCGCAATATCGGGATGTAATCAGCGTAGAACGAAGGAAGCTTCTCTAATTAGTGTAATGCGACCGCTTAATTGCAATCAGCGTCGCCGGCGTGCCCAGTCGAGGTGTCCTTTAATTATTCGATATCGTAATTGATCGTCTACGGTCCGCGATTCCGGCGTCAAAGCGCTTACCACGATACTGCAATCTGTTGTTGCCGCAGACGCGCGTTGCACAATTCCTTGCGGTCTATTCCCAAACCGTTTAACGAAGAAAAGAAGGTAGGACATCGTGGTCCAGCGGAACCTTTATCGATTCGACGTTCGCGCCATTAACTTAATAATATTTTATTGCTACGTGACGATGCAAGAGTTTTTTAACTTTCGTTGAAACTTTAATGCCAATCTTCCTACACCTTCTTCTTAATCCTTGGATAAATTCTTTATAACTATATTTAGTATTTTCTACGATATATTTCTATGATGACTACATTTGGCTACATTTAAAAATCATAAATCGAACAGATAATGCCGCGTGTCTAAAAATCACGATAATCCAATCAATCATCTACGATCTATTTCCTAAACTATGTCCTTTTTCTGAATTTCTGCCAAATATAACGAGTCCGACAAACACAGTTGCGAGCATAAATGTACGAGACCTCGTAAATCCTACTCGGTACACGGAAAAAATCGCGTAATAGTAAAATTTCACCATGCGTTACAGCCTCGCGAATTAGACAGACCGATACTGTACCATTGTACTAGAAAAACGTGGAAAATACGAATTCAGTTAATTGTCGTCTAAGCATTTCGTCCAAGTCGAAACTTCCCTCTGTACTTTGAACGTTCAAGCCTTAGGTAAAACAAGACACAATTTTTTGTATCGCTCGTCAAAGGAAAGGAATGGAAGTGTAAAAAGTGAATGGAAAGGAAAGAGTTCATGTGGAAAGCAATAGAAACTCGAGTTAACTGAAACAATTCATCAATGAAAAGAAAGCACCGAACATAAAGCAAACGAGATGAACGAAGACTAAGGAGAGTAGATTATTCTCCGAGACGACGATCTTCCCTGCTTTGCCATTCTACTGGATCGAAGAAAGAATACAAGCCAGTCTGTGGAACGCTCGTTACAGCTCTTACAGTTTCGTAAGCGGAATTAACCGATTTAAAATCGAACAGTTGTCGAAGGATCGAACAAAGTGTCTCCTTCAATAGTTCGTAGAAAATCGAAAGAAGAACCGGTGGAACGTGCAAGATACGAGATGGAAAGACTCGAGGCGGATAGAAATTGCGATTTCGATGCTTAAGCTATGATTATAAAATTGTTCCTGATGCAAATTTAAATTCGAATCTTCGATCAAACTGAAATCTTCCTTACTTTTACGTGGTTTTAATTAAAAATCGTTTCTGTTAAATTTACACTGAACCTCGACATTCAAAGAACCATAATAAAATTCTAGAATGCTAAAACCCTGTTTCGTGACATTCGGCCGTACTTTTTCATCGCTCTTTGTAGAATAGTAGCTGGTAAACTGCTCGAGATTAAACGCGAAGCGACAAACATACCGCGCTCTTCAATTTCGACCTGGCAAACGGTACACGTTTACACATTCGGTCGATAATGAACTCGCCAGTTAGGCAGAATTTACAGCGACGTTATGAGCTAGGCCTGCCGGCTAGCAATTGAAATGAAAATCGATATGCATGCACTTTCACGTTTAATAACAATGTGATATAGTTCCTTGGTAATCTGTACGGTTAATCGATAATATCTTCGTTATCATCCAGCGAAGATCTCGAAGAGATACTATCAATTGAAAATTATGATAGAATGTAATGGACTTTGAATCTGGAAGATAAGTTACTGCTGAGCATATTATGACTAAATTGCGGATGTTTATACATTTATGATAAGTATGAAACAAATGAAAATATATGAAGACGAGCAGAAATATAAAAATATGTAGCGCGTCAAGATGCATGCACAGAGCTTTCAAGATTTTTCAGATGTTGCAAGATTTTGTAATAAATAAAAAAGAATAGGAATAAATCCAAAGATAATTCCAGTTCTGTAAAATATTCGTGCTCGAGGGTACAGTAGATTTTTGATTCGATTCGATTGATAATCCGATTCGAAACGATAGATGAAGTTCGTTTACAGGTACCGACCAGTCATCCAGCTCGACTATTCTCCTTTATGAACCCGCTGGCTATTCAAATCTGGCTGTATGTGCTGGCTGCGTACGTCCTTGTCTCGGTGATGATGTTCGTGGTTGCTAGGATCAGCCCGTACGAGTGGAACAACCCTCATCCCTGTCATACAGAGTCGGAACTTGTCGAGAACCAATTCTCGCTGGCCAATAGTTTTTGGTTCACCATTGGCACTCTGATGCAGCAGGGTAGCGATCTGAACCCTAAGGTATGTCACTGTAATTTTCGTGCAAAATTAACACACTGTTCGATACGATTTTAGAAGATCGTTCTTCGGCTTATTTTCATTTTTATATCTACGTCTCGCGTCTGTATGTTTCTTCGTTTAATGATAATTTTTCAATTCTTTCAAGTTTCGTCAAGAAGGCACAATGGGCTATTTGAGGCCAATTTTACCGGAAATATTAGGTTGTCCTAAAAGCTTCTTTAGTTTTATAAAAAAAGTAATAGATGCATAACATTTTTTACGTTATACTATTTTATTGAATTATGTATGACTCAATTTGTAGTAACAGAACAAAAGTAGTAATAGAACAAATATAAAACAAAAAATGTTGTGCATCTAATATTTCCTTATAAGATGAAAGAGACTTTTGGGATGACCTAATAAATACATTCGTCGTTTGATTAATTGATTAAACGTAATGTTGCACACGATGCAATCATACGAGTCATACGAATAATATTCATTTGATTGATGCAACAGAACTTTTTGAAAAATACATTACGATACATTTATTTATTTCGATAAACGTAATACGATATGTTCTTTCCTTAAAAACAACACGCAAATATGCCTACATACGTAGACATGTATATGGAGGGTGAGATTCTACCGTGAACAGTTTCAACAATTTTATTTCAAAGGTATTGACAACCGTAATTACCAAATTTACAGTGCAAATAACTCAATTTAAATTAAACAGATTATTAAGCTCTTCTCTGGCTATATATTTGCGCCAGCTCTTTCAAATGCCCATGCATATTAATAGAGTGGAAAAACATTGACGAATAGCCGCAAGGGGAAACCGGACGGATCGATCGACGAGAATATCATCGAATCGACGATCTGTTTTATGTTATTTTGCGAAAACCTGTTCGTACGAAAAAAACCACTCGCAAATATCGAGTCGATGGCCAGAAAACATAATATGCGACATATCTGATGCGTTCCGTTGTCTTTGTCGCGCTATTCCAATCGATGGGCCGTGATGGTCGGGCGAAATAAAACTTTGTCCCAGGCTCCGTAATTACCATTTCAAAAATGACGCTGTTAACATACGAATTTTGTTGTAATATTATCATCCTGTAACAACAGCGTTGACAATAATTTTTCTATTCTTAATCTGGTGGATATCGAATAGTGAAGAATAGACAAGAGAATGTATCATTTTCAATAGTTTCGTCGTAACGTTTAAAACGGAATTTTAAACGATATTACAAACTTTTCATTACAATACGTTTCGTTTTACAAAGTTCTTGTTAAACCTTAAGGCGATAAAGCAACATTTTTACGCGAATTAACGCGTTTCTTTTATAACTATCCTAAAAACCTAGATTCACATGGACGTTCGTACTGCGAGTGATTAAGATTACGCTGAAATGACACAACTTTGTTTCAAATAAAGATTAACGTGGCAGACTCACGTAAGAGGAAATACTCAAACCTCTTATCGCGCTTTGTCAACTTTATATCGCGAGCGAATATTCTACAGAAATTTCCTTTTCCTTCTACGATGCTGACCAAAAAGGGAAAATACATCTAAAACCTGGAATTCCAGAACGATCTTCGAGCTGTCCGCCGGAGAGGAAGCTCGAAGGAGTCTCATTGCGTTGTTCGGTTAGCCGTGACGTGGAACGATGGCGATCGGCCCGTTTCATTAAGCGGAGTGAATTAACCGGGCTTCGAGCCTTCGCTTAGAGACTTAGAGAAGCGAAATTGCGCCACAGAGATAATAGAATCTCAGCGGTGGAACCACGATGACTCTAGTTTATCGATGAAGGTTGCTTTGCTCGAATATCCACGCGGCGCGGTGGCGTAAAATTTTTATCACGCCACTATGCGCGACTTTACTTTGCCTTTTCATAAAACTTAAAGCCCTGGAATACTTGGCGATATTCTGTGCTTTTACTACTTTCAACGCGAAACGGTATAAACTTAACCAAACCGGTGTAAAAGCCGTCTGATAGCTTCCTGAAGATATTGCAGTTGATAAATTTGATCAGGCAACGAGCACGCGGATCGTGGGTGGCATATGGTGGTTCTTCACGCTGATCATCATATCGTCGTATACTGCCAACCTGGCGGCGTTCCTTACGGTCGAGAGGATGATCACTCCCATTGAAAATGCGGAGGATCTCGCTGGTCAGACGGACATCGCTTATGGTACCTTGGATAGCGGAAGTACCATGACTTTCTTCAGGGTAATCATCTTTATCGTTCGTCCTTAATTAGAAGCAGCGGAACAGTCGATATTAGCAATTTAATATTGCTGTCAGCCAATATTGGAATAGCAGTCAAGGAGATGAGATTACATAAAAAGAAATATTCCAAGGAGAATTGAGATTAAAAAATGTTATTGGTTTCGAGATAAAAAGGAGATGCGCCCACGAAGATGACAATTGCTAGAAATAATCTTTTAGTTAGAGATCAGTCTCGTTCGGGTTAATTGAATACTTTGCAGCGATAAGAGGACAGCTCCAGTATTTCAACTGTATTTATCGGAAAAGAAAGAAAGATACAGGTTCCATATGCAAATGTGCGAAAATTGATTGCTACGAGTATTAGTAGACTATGAACTTATAGTACGTATGAAAGAAATAATTCAATTTCGATTAATTTTTAGTTACTTTTTGTTACTTTATTCAAATTACTTGAAAGTGGAGCGCCTCCTTATCGCAGCAATCTCTCCAGTTATTTCCCATAATTATCTGCAATAGTACGAAGCGATAGTAATGCGAACGATCTAAAGGATTCGATGATCGAGACGTACAAGAAGATGTGGCGGTTCATGGAGAACAAGAAACCATCCGTGTTCGTGCCCACTTACGAAGAAGGGATCCAGAGGGTTCTTCAAGGCGATTACGCTTTCTTAATGGAGTCGACCATGTTGGATTACATCGTGCAAAGGGACTGCAATCTCACCCAAATTGGCGGACTTCTGGATAGCAAAGGATACGGCATCGCTACACCAATGGGTGAATTTTATCTTCTTCCATGTTTATAGAATAGATTGTCTATGATCGTAACGGTTCGTATTGTTTGTAGGCTCACCATGGCGAGATAAGATATCTCTGGCAATCCTCGAGCTTCAGGAAAAGGGAGAAATCCAAATGCTGTACGACAAATGGTGGAAGAGTCCCGGTGATACTTGTATGAGAACTGAGAAGGGCAAGGAGAGCAAGGCGAATTCCTTGGGAGTGGATAATATAGGTAATTTTTGAAAGAATTTCATTTACAATGGTCGTAAAAAGTATCGACGCGGCATTATTATAGCATCTACCAACGCATGATATTTTTGGCTCTGATTCATACGTTTTCAAAAATATCATGTACGATATGTGCATTATGAGCTTTGTTTCGGAATAATCTGTCAAACAGATCTGTAAACTTATTCAGTTTCCTTCCGAGACACTCTATATATTTTGGTAGCATTTGAACATTAATATTCGATAACACGGAATATCAATGTTCCTAACTCGTTATTCCTCTGTTTCGACTTGCTATCGCCGCCACCTTCAGTCGAATCGCGTCGCACCTCTTGGGTTAGCGAACAATTCGATGAAACAGCGTCCTGTAGGCGACCAGGACCGATGAATTTTTACATTTGCTGGAAGTTGAACTTCTTGTGCTGTCTTATAGGTGGAGTATTCGTTGTACTGCTGTGCGGCCTGGCGTTCGCCGTGTTGATCGCGATTTTCGAGTTCTGCTATAGTACCAGGAGAAACATGCCGGCGGAACGGGTGAGTATCTCTCTTCTACAACGAATATCAGAAACAAGAGGAAACGCATAAGGATATCGTGGACATTGATATTCCACGGGATATCGTTCTACGATCACAAATTAGATCAATTTTCTCCGCTCTGTCACGGATTGTATCAATAAAAAGACAATTCGTGGACAGATGGCGAGAAAACAGAGACTTTTTTCCAGGCGATGAACACGCGCGATGCATGAACTTTAGGATTGCATGAAATTTTCTGTCACTTTTGTTTTCCATTTTGTGTGGCCCACCGTGGATTTTTCCGCGAAGCAGCATGAACTCATCCTTCATTGAAGCATGCCGGCCGACTGCAAACGCACGAAGCTCAGTCCACGACCAAGGTCCGTTATTTTTGCATTTTTTCCAGTTGAAAACTTCGTTATCTCCGCTTAATTCGATTCCCCTTTTGACCGTTCTCTTTTTCAACGTCTGCTCGTAATTGCGCGCGCTGTTGGCAACATTTTTTGCTCGCCTTCCGTTCGATAGCCAGCGCAGTATCGAGGAACGAACCTGCTCGTTCGCTTAAATTACCGATTCGCTTTGATTACGTACGTTCGTCGTGTTTTTTCGTTTCCGCTTCTGTTACCCGTGTCGCGTATCAACGAGCAGAACTATCTGACTCGATCGTCGATCGATTTCACGAGGTGTTCCCTCAAAATCACTTTGACTTTGTCGTTTTCTTCTCTGATTTGCTAAATTCGAAACGCAGAGAGCTCCGGTATCGACGCCGATCTGCACGGATTCTTTGCAAGGGATCTCGCAATCCGTGCAGCAACAGCAACAACAGCAGACGCAACAGCAGCAACAACAGCAGCCGCAACAGCAACCGAATCAGCATCAGGAATCCCTGTGCTCGGAAATGGCGCGGGAACTGTGTCGCGCGTTGCGCTGCCACGCGTCCTCGCGGCGGCGTCGCGCCTGCGAGAAATGCTCAACGCACGTGCTCGGCTATACACCGGACAACCCCACTGCCACCCCCTTGAATGGGATGAGATCGCAGGTTCGTTGCTTTTACAAAGACGACAAGTCATATATGAAAATACTCCGCGAAGGTTTAACGCCGATCGATACGCTAATTATTCTTCGAACGATCTCGTACAGTCTCGATCTTAAATCCGCATCTCGATCTCTTCTAATTAGATAAAGAGATAAAGCAAAAGACACGATACTATATCGAACACAATTTTGCTGTTACAGAGAAGCAGCCTGGGTGTTCCCACAGTGGAACTGCCGCCACATGTCCACCTGCATCATCACGCACCACCGCCACACGACTATGACGGAACTTAAACTCACGAATCTTTTTACACCTTTTGCGGTCACTTCTTGGGGCCTAACGAACGAGAAGAACGTACTAACGGGGAAAAGAAGTGGTACGACTACGGACGAAAAAGCCTCGAAAAGAAAAGAGAGGGGACAAGATCGAGAAGACCGAGAAGAAAGTACAAAAACGCATCAAGTAGCACCGAACGGACAGATCGACCAGTTCGTTCCTTTCCTTTTTTTCCTAGAGAACGAAGTAGAATACCGCCGCGAGTATCACATACGTCGAGAATCACCGAGAACCAACGTTGCACAATTTCTATGAAGAGCGTGTGTTCGTCGTCGAACACGAACGAGAGAGGAGAAAAAAAAAGGCTCTTGTGTTCCCGCGAATCTCCCCTTCCTATTTTCACCAAGAACACGGTCTCGTTTCACTTTCTACCGTAGAGTCTGCACCAAGAGACGATTGTTCGCGTACGTTGGCTAACGCGGAGCGCAGGGATCGATCGTGGAGGACTCGCACGACCCGTGGCGAAAATCCAACAAGACCTGCCATTTCTCAATTCTCGTCCCGCCACTATTTCATCCTCTCACTGTTTCTCACTTGCATCGCGTAGAAATATCATGGTATTTGTCATACGATCAACCAAAAACTCGAGGAATTTGCGTTTCGATGACCCACACGCAACATTTCCCTCGATTAATCGAACGGAGAAGGATACTTCAAATCTCGTAGCGATTTCTCTCGACGAAAAGAAATCGTGGCAATCTAATAAATCGAAAAATTAGTTGATATTATTAAAATTAATCACAAGATACATTGACAAGTGCTGTGTATCTCGAAATACGATCCTCGAGTATTATTTAGCACGACTAGATTTTGATCCATTTGGAGGAATCGTCGAGCCGAAGTACAAAGAAGAATGTCGAATTTTCTTTTTACTCTGCGCTAATGAAAAGGATCGAACAACCGATTTCAGTCTCGGAACATTTCCTGTACATTCCACGTCGCGTCAGGAGAACATTCGTGTTCGAAGAACGATCGAGCCCGAGATTAAACAGGAACGACACTTATCACGCGATTTTTCTTCCGTTTTCGGCAAGACGAGATGTCGTTGCGACTGACGCCAGGCTCGATTCGGCTCTTCCTGTAATACAACACGCGATCGATCGTAGAAATCGGAACGGCCAGGTAAGGCGGTGAAACTATCTGTCGATCAGGCCGTTCCTTTTTTACCCTTTTGCGTCCACGTAAACGAACTGCACCGTAAACGATTCTTGCATACGTAAACGACCACCGGAGGCACATTAACTCACATAACACACTCACGCAGATACAGATTCGTGTAACTACCGCGGCGGCACGCGCGAATGTAGACGATACAATTTGCAAGTATTTTAAAGTAAAACACAGAAGGCAAGCGACTAACTGTCTAGAGTTAAAGAAAAAAAAAACGAGTACAACCAAGTAGACGTTTGATGTCATTTCACGTGTGTATATGCAGACGGCGAATAAACGTAAGACATGATGATGGACAGGATGGATCGTTTTCTCGTTTACCTTCCCCTGATTTTCCTCAGATTCGTTTTGAGATTGACGATCCTAGTCCAACTCCACTTTCTATTAACTTCTTAATTTCATAATATATATAAATAATTTCATTTATAAGCAGATAATTTTGAATGTTACAATTTTGGAAATAATATTCAATTCTCAATAAGTAAAGGACTCATTTCTGCAGGTTCATTTATCATAGGAAAATAACGACAATTTCGAAAAAAAATTTCGAGAACGGTGTTTGTAACGTCCTCGCTTCTTTCTTCTTTTTAATATGTGGAGTTGAACAGTTGTTGATTTCGTTTTGAAATCGATAAAAGTAATACAATGTAATATTGAAGTTGTACGGTTAGTATTAACGCTGATATTATTACATCTACGTAAACACTACGTTGTACAGAACTATACAGGGTATTCCTAAAATCTTAGTAGAACCTGAAAGCAGACAATTTTCCATTTGAGGTAAAAGGTGATAAAAGTAAGTATTTCCTTCATATATCGCATTTCATATCCCTTATTTTATTTCTCAATTATTACTCTATATCTAATATAGACAAACCAATGTTAACACCCGACATCCAATATTCCCTACCCATTACCATCTTCTTATATTCAGCATTCTCTATGCTGAATCTCACAGCCCGTTCTCCACATCCTAATTGAACAATTCGGTCCTTTGAAATTAGGACGACACAGAAAATGCCAATAAGATGTAAAATACAGCTCACGAATTGCTCACAAACGAAGCTCGCTGTCCCATAAGATTAAATTTGTTTTCCCCAGTCATGTCAGTCCCGACATTCGGACATGTCGGTTCGGTACTGCAAATCCTCACTTCATCCCACAAACGAAACTTCTTATCCTACAAAATGAAACTCGTTTTCGTTTGTTGGAAAATATATTTGTTTATTTACTTTCGTGGACTGTACTTTTCAGTGCGTTTAAATCTTAGATGTCTTAGAATATCGAACATTGGACATGGTTTTGGAAAAATTGGTAATTTGATGGTTGATATAGGAAAGAGAAAATAGAGCGTAGGCTGTGGCATATAGAGGCGTATACAGAGAGTGTGACATATGGTTGAACCAAAATATTGGACCTGGCATGTGGGAAAGGACATGTAAAAAATGTGCCAGAAGATGAAAAATATGTAAATAGGAAATATGAGATGTGGTATGATGGTATGTATGCGCTGTAGAAATTAGGCTGGAAGATATGGGCTATGGATACGATATACCGGGTATGAGATATAAGAGAGGAGACAGGGAATATAAAAAGTTAGATGCAGGATGAATATACGTGTGCTGCGAGAGTAAGAACAAAAGATATTCCCTGTATAAAATATTGTATGTAATATGTAGAACACGAGAAATGGAATGCTTAATACGAGATATAGAATGGAGATGTGAAATGTGGAAAATAGGGCCCACAAAATAAAAGATATGGATTGGCACTACTTGCTATGGAATATAGGATAATATACAGGGTGGTTGGTAACTGGTGGTACAAGCGGAAAGAAAAAAAGAAGTCGAAAATATAGAATAAAATATTTTATTTTCAATTTCTTTTTTCAATTTTTCCATCGAGACAACGATCTACAGTGAGATCCGTTATAACGAACTGCACGCGTACCGAGCGAAAATTCAAAGTCTATTTTCTCGAAAACAAAGCCTCGAACGAAAAATTTTTATTCTATATTTTCGACTTCTTTTTTCGCGTAGAATCACCCCCTTTCCGCTTGTACCACCAGTTACCAACCACCCTGTATATGAAGTGAAATGTGGTATGGAAACGGTGAGATGGTCTTCAGTTAACGAACGTGGGGTAGAGAGCATTATACGTCGAATATAGGAAGTAGAATTGTATGCGTGTGTGAGCAGGTGTAACGTGTTATGTGTGGGTTCTGATATGCAACATTTGAGGTCTAAGTGTAGAGAGTGAAGAGTTAGTTGTGGGATACGTGATATATCGTATAAGATGCGAGATATAAAACGTAGAAGATGAAATAGATTTGGTATAAAATGAAATGGAGACGGGAATGAAACTTATCAACCAACACAAGTAACAAAGAGTTATCTCTTAACAAATAATTTAAAAAATATCGCAGAATTAAAGGAAGCTAAGAAAAGGTACAAAGTTAAGATCGATGGTATATCTCTTTTTTTTATATAACATCATTTATTAAGGGATAAAATAAATGACAAATAACATATCACTTATATGAAACTATAACATTTCTTAGTGTTCATCATTCGTTATGATATAAAAGAAATCACATCACATACGACCCTCCACGTAACGCTTACACGCTCGTGTCGGCTCGATTCACGCGCTATTTTATCGCGCGCGATTTCCTCCCCTCTCTCACTCTCACTCTCTCTCTCTCTCTCTCTCTTTCCCTATCGTTCGAAACTTGGAAATCTTTTTACCGCGAATAATATAAAATACACGATCAACATCGAATCGATCAACGGACGAAATGGACAACGAAGAATAGATCTCGCGAAACAATCACAACGTGATTTGCCCCCGGAATAATTCCATGAAGTACTACAATTATAGCGTCTCACGCTACGGCTCATGATAAGATTAGGCTTCGACCGCGTCGCTTAATCGAATCAACGTAACCGTGATGTTTCAAGCGGAGTCGCATGAATGGAATTCTCCGAGTTTTCGGGGATAAGAAATCATCTCTACTTAAATAAAGAAAAAAAAAAAAAAAAGGAAGAAAAGGAAAACGCGAGAAAAAATGTATAAACGTATAAAACCCGAGGGAATTTACGATCGCGGCAGATCAAGCGGATTCGAGCAGACACCAGCGTGCCCTACAATTTCTTCTGATACGATACAATAATAATAATATAACCGACTGAATCCATTTTGGAAGGGCCTAGTCAAATCACTTGTAATTATCACACGATCATACTCGACACGGTGGCATGTAAATGTTTTGTTGCTCCGTTATTCTTCTTTTTTTTTTCGTAATATTTTTTTTGCGGTTTTCACCTTTTTTCTATTGTAATATGCTTGTTTTTTTCTTTTTTTTATTTTTATATATGTTTTTGTGACTTTCGGAGGTGGCTCGAGTTCGCGATGCGAACATGTACGTTCATTCGCGATCGATAAACAATATTTCTTCTTGATAATACGCGTTCATACTTTATATAAGAGTGTGTTGTCTGTCTCTATGTAAATGTATGGGGTATCGTGTTTGTGTAATGCTTTATAGCTGTGTGTCGATCTATCGTCGAAATTGAAAAAAGAGAAAGAAAAAAACAATGAAACGAAGTAGAATAATAGTAGTAGTAGTAGTAGTGGTGGTAGTGGTGGTAGTAGTAGTAGTAGTAGTAGTAGTAGTAATAGTAGTAGTAATAGTAGTAATAGTAATAATAGTAGTAGTGGTAGTAGTAGTAATATTAATAATAATAATAAAAATAATAATAATAATAATAATAATGTACGAAGAAGAAAGCAAAGAAACGATACACATACGCGTGTTATGTATGATGCATGTATGGTGTGTCTATGCATGTAGAACAAATGCCTCGTTCTTTCTTTCGATCGACTATTCTCTGGGTCTTTTTTTTCTCTCGTCCACCTCCATGCTCTTATATTTTTTTTTTCTCTCGCTTACGCGCTTTTAATCGAGGCGTCCAACTTCACCCGATATCCTGACGGGATGATATCCACCGTTTATTTTAAAATAAACACGTAAAACGGAAAACCTAAAACTGTCTTTTACCATTTCTATCGCAAACGCGGCTCTCTTCCACCGATACAGAAAGTAAAAGCGAAGACAAAAAGGTAAAAACGCGCGTTGGCTGTTTCGCAAAACTTGATCACGTCAGGAAATCTAGGCGGAGATGAAAGAAAATTATCAATGAAGATCGTTGTCTCCTCGCTCAACCTTCTTCCCCTTCTATTTCCGTTGATAAACGATCGTTTCCTCTTTTTCTCTAAATCTAGCAATTACGAAGCTCGTTCTTCCTTCCACTTTTTCTCTCTCCCAACTATTAGAATGCTTATTTATTTTATGAGATCAGTCCGGGCGTTAAATCGCGCCGCGAACACCGCAACTTCATCCGTTTTTTTTCCCATCCTCGAGGCGATCTCTGTCGAGTTCTCTCGCTCGTTCGCGATCCACAAATTTCTTCTAATTTACAGATGTTGTTCGTACGAACTAGTCATTGGACGAAACAAAGAAACAGAAAAAGAGAAAGGCAGACGAAGAAAAGTAGAAACGGAAGAAGAAAGCAAGAGACAGATGGAAGAAATAGCGAGTGTGTAGCTCGAAGATCAATTTCTTTCTTTTCTTTTTTCCTTAGCTTTCGATCACTCTGTTCGAACGATTGAGAATAAAGTACCCTTCGCGATCGATCTCGATCAGGAACGATTTCGTGTAACGATGAGAACTGGCGTACAAAAATGGTTGATGATCGAATGACGGTTTTAAAGTTGCCTCGAAAAGCCTCGATATTAAAAGTTTTCTTTGGTCGGAGAGATCTGCTCCTTTTTCATTTATTTCATTCCTTGTTTTTTTCCTTTTTAACCGTTTACACGCCGTGTGTCGACGCGTCGTATCGAAAACATTAAATACATATACATATATATACGCGTTAAATAATTCCTTTTATACAATCTACGTTATTAAATATCGTTTAGGACTGACAAACGGACGTCCTTAAATACAAACGCGATCTTCGAACCGGTTTACGAAAAAATACATCAAAGGTTTCTCGTTCCTGGAACGCGCGGAACCGAGAAGAAGAGAAAAAGTCGAGAACGATCGCGTCAAAAATGGTGGTCCTGTAAACGGTTAACTTTCTTCTGCGTTCTCTGATCGTGCACAGGTAAACGACTCTATTTCGCGCGCGCGAGCGCGTGTGTGTGTGTATGTGTCTGTGTGTGTGTGTGTGAGTGTGAGTGTGTGTGCGCGTGTTCCGTCATCAGGTGCAAGAAGAGGAGAATCATACGAATGGAGAAGAGAAATACGAAAAAATCGAGACGCGCGAAGACAAAGAAGAAGATGGAAAAGAAGAAAGAGAGTTATTGAGAAAAATAAATCGTTAAAAAAAAACTACGGAATACTGTGATCGAGTAACTCGTCACTTCCCTCGTGTTTTCGGTTGCTCAGGTGTTACGACATGGCTGATCGAAGGATCTTTATTTTTTACTCTCGGAGCCTGAATAATTATTATTTGAAAATTCCTGCTGAAAATTCTAGTCTTCCGATGCATCACGATGCTCGGCATTGATGCTTGTCTCTATAGTGCGTGTTGGTGGAACGTTAAGATTCTCCTTCGGAGGATGAGAATTTTGATCAGAAATTTTCAGAAAACTCTGGAGAACGTGTAAAGCGAAAGACGAACGAAGGAAACGCTCGAACGGCGCAGCTCTAAATCCTGTCTACGGCTAAGATCGCGCGAGAGCGATCGACGCTCACGAGACTCGTCCTGAATAAACTCTTCATGTGATATGTGAGGACGTCGTCCACTCCATGCGAACGCGTCGCTGTTGGTCGAAAATTCTAAGATGTGTGTGTTTGTTCGCTGCTTCAATCGTAATAATTAATTTCTTAATTCGCCGGGTCATGCGCCGTATATTCGCTTATCCTCTGCTCTTCTATCTCTCTCGCTCGTGAATCGATCCAGGGAAAGAGTCTACAAGGTTAAAAGAAAAGAAAAACGAAAAAGGTCATAGGAGAGTAAATCTACGATTGGACAGATACGTCGAATCGGTTTCGCGTTACTCCCCGAACTCGCTTCACGATCGAGAGAACAGACGGCGCTCTCCATGAAAACGCAATTACTCGGAATCATATACACGAATATACGATAATTCCAGAGCGCGCATATACACAATTACATAATAAAGAGACACCGTTAATTACAAACGCTACACTTACATCTCCGATGGATTTTTCTTATCTTTTAGTCGTTTTGCTTTCTTTCGGCTCTCGTGCAATATCGATAATACACCGCCCGCCCGCGCTCCTCTTTCCTCTTTGTCGTAAAACGTATAGACGCTTTTCGTATGTACCCGTATGCGTACATACAAATATATAATATATATAATATTAATATATATAATATATCGGTCCTTTTTTTGTTTGTTTTTCATCTCGATAATGCGTATATGTGTTATATATCTATTATATATATATATATATATATATATATATATATATATATATATATATATATATAATATGCGATCACAGACACGTGTAATTCGCGTGTATAGAGTTTGCTTATTTTTTTCTTTTTATCTCCTTTTCTTTTTTGTGCCGCACTTTCTCTCTCCCGTGTACCTTAACGACTTAATATTGGATTTGATTTGTTTAAACAGCCTCTCTCTGTCCTGCTCGCACACTAACGCCGCGCGTGCGTTCTACTGTTGCCAACCGTTCGATGGTCAGAAGGGGCGAACTTATTATTCGCACATTCCATTTTAAATTATTTCTCGTCTTCTCTTTGTTTCCTACGTCGATATAGTAAAACGACGTTACGCGAAAGGCATGAAAATTCGTTGATAAAACGCACGCGCATATGCGGTCAATCGTTTCGAGTCTTCGTTCTCTCTTTTTTTGTCTCGCGATCGTTCGCCCCTTCGCTTGGTCCTTGCCGATTTTTTCTTTCACTTTCGCCATTAAAAAAATCGAAGCAGTTCGCGTACGCTGCACCGCATTAATGCCAAAAAGTTTCGCACAGCTTCCAATACAATAGCCACGCGTTTTAAGTTCGTTCGAAGACGCCTAGCCTTCGAACAACAAGGACGAAAAAATTTGTCGATGATTTGGTGCGGCGCGCACGACTCTTTGCCCTCGATTTTCTTCGCTCTCTTTCTCCTTCTTCTTCGTTCGATTTTTGCTCGAGATAGTAATACATTGCCGTATAATTCTGGTTGGTGACAGTAGCGCCATAAACCATCGTAAATAAACACAGCCGATAGGCATTGCTTGTCTCTGCGCGCGCGCTCATGGCTACCCGAGCGACGATTTTAAAAAGACCGCGCGTCGAAGCCGCGCATGTGCCTGCGCGCAGATCGTCCTACGATCTAAAGACTTCATTTATCACCTGTTTTCTCGACATACACGGATACGACGAAAACGAAGGTACACTTTTTTGTCATTTTTATATTAATAGCTTTCTCGTTATACGATAGTCAATGAAATAAACGAGGTTAAAACGTATATAATATGTACAACGCGAATCGCGGTCATAGCGCGAAAGACAAATTGTTTCATTTCTTTCCATTTCACTTGTTTCTTCTGTTCGTCGCGTTCCATCGTCGTCTTTGTTCGTCTATTCGTTCACAGAATTGACAAATCGATACAAAGGCGACGGAGGGACGAGTGTCTCGACGTAGAGACGCAAAAACGGGACCGTTTCAAATTGGTCAATTCGAATTGGAAACAGTGTGTTCTAATAGACTTCTTAATTTATTCTTACAATTAACTGCAGTGCTGTATTAGCAAATCTTCTCGATATATATAAAGAGCCGCGAGTAGTTGATTAATTTGGAAAAAACGGACGCGCGATGCTCCTCTCCTTCCCCTCTTTTCAAACTTCTTTTTGTTCCGTTTCCTAAACACGATCGTTAGTAATAAAACATGCAAAAAAGAAAACGGAAAGGCGGATAAAGAAAGAAAGAACCGCGAACGTACTATAATAATCGCTATCGTCTGTCGTACCTACAGCTGGGAATTGTGTAAAACTAAAAGCGGGAAAGAGTACAATTTAAAAATGTGCACGGAAATTTTACCGAAAGGATAAACGCGACGATCGGGGAAGGGGCAAAAGCTTCAACAGATCTGAAATGCTTATAACGAAACGCGAAAATAACAGTCTACTACACGATATCTTGGCAAACATAGAAAAATACGAGTGTCTATTTACAAAACGAATCATAAAATCTCTCTTTCTCTCTCGCGTGTATCCTCTTCTCCTGAACCCCCATCAGGGGTGTCTAAAATCCAAAAACTAAACCGAGCAGAAAATGAGAACGCATCCGCGTTTCCGGTTTACAGAGCGGAAACGGCAGCGCGTCAAACACAGAAATATCGCTTTGGATGATACGCCTCCGATTCAGAGACGAAACCATCGATATCTTCTAACTTGCAGACTCGACGAGGATCGGCTATCTTCTATCGCCGTGGCCGATCAACGTTTGTCGGCATCGATATCGACGCAACTACATCGAAATTTCCATTTCTTCTTCCACGCGCCTCGCGGAGCTTTTCTTTCGGGTCGATTCTCTCCTTCGGTTCAGCACTGACTCATCGAAGAAATCTTTGTCGTTTAAGATTACGAGCGACGAGCAAACGACGGACACCCTGGCAACGCCGTCTCACAATGGACACTCGAATTTCGGGGTTCCGCTTTTTCTTCTTTGCTCACACGCGTGTTTCATTATGTTTCTGTTTTCAATTCTGTACGTCTGCGTGTGTACGGTGAGTTTATTATAACGTGAACTCCTCTCTGTTCGCTGCTATGTGTACGTATGGATGAATAATATAGCTGTGTGTAAATGAATGTGTTCTGTCACTGTGTGAAGGTACATTGTTATATACTGCGTGAGAAACAGTGTCGCGTTTGCTCGTTCCTTACTGTGCCGTGTGCAGAGTCCGCAAAGACGCCTCGCAAAGACGATAAAATAAACCGACGACAAACTGACAGACAGCAAGTAGACGAAGGAGCAGCGACGATGCCTCGCTTAGGTCATATATTGCATCACCGCGCGGAGTGCGTACAACAGCTCCGCTTGCATTCGTGCCTCCAGAATCATCAGGTTTACGTGAACCTGAAAAAAACGAAAAATACATTTTTAATAAAAACATAACAGAACACGAAACGTTAATAAAGCTTAAACACTGTTAAAACCGAACAAATAAATCGACGATGCCTAAGTCATTATGGTGACACGTGAAACCGAAATGCGTGCGTATGTCACGGAAATCATATGTAAATAGAATTATGCACATATCTTCTTACGTAAACTCGTACCACCTCAAAATCTACAAACACACACGAGCAAAGCGATAAACAGGCTCGAGGTAAAAAGGCAACCAACCTTCTCGCTGTGCTTGAACTCCCTCATCACGCGATCGTAGTCCCTTTTTGTCACGAGTTCCGGGTAACAAACGGCGTTCTTGATAAACGTCTTCAGGCTACGCTCGAGCAGCTGGTTCACCTCGTTGTAATCGTAATCGTCATGCCTGATGCCAAACATACATTGAATGTAATTCCAGATCGCTCGTCGGAAACGGGACGTGTCCACGCTGCTGTGCGTGCCCATGGTAAAGTAGGTGAGATTATAAGTTGTCTTGAATTTTTCATCTAGCAGATTACCGACGTCATTGTACAGACGGTTCACCAGCGAGTAACCGTGATCGTCCCAGGAGTAGTCTTGCACGCGAAACGTTGGTCTATCGTTCAGTTGACCACGCTGAAACGAAAAATCGTTTGATTATAGATTACATGTATCTTTAATATATATACTATAAGTAACATAATCTATATATATATACATACGTACATAAATACATATTACATATATACGTTACTAAATAATATTGATCGATAATATAGAGTTACTAATAATACTAACAAAAATAATATATATGTATACATAACGTATAAACGATAAGTTAAACTATAATCTAGTATAGCAATTTACGTAATTACCATGCGATTAGATAGCGGCAAGGAATAACGTTTTTCTTTCCTTTGTTAGTGAATTCGATCGCACCACCGTTTCAAGTTAAACTACTCGATTTCGACAAGGCACACGTGTCGTAAATATTCATGATAAAACAGTGGAAACGGTGATCGAATCGACGGAACTTAAATATTCATCAGCGGGCTACGTGTCGCCTTGAAACGTACTTTCGAATTGGTCCGGCGAATTCATATCCACTACGGCGACATATATATCAATGTTTTGACCACAATGTTAATTCTGACGCTTTATGCAAGTTATATACGGGACTGATTTTAGTCTAAACTTCAACCATGTTCCGTATTTACATAGTTATTCGTTATCGCCCGATCTATATGACCACGTTATTCCAACCGAGTCTACACATTGATAAACTTCTAACGAGTCAATGAATTAAAATCTACCTTGGCAAAGTCTTGATAAATGAATGTAGGATCTTCGATGAAATGACCGATATCAGAGTCGAGAACCGAACTACTCCTCTGAGGCGCTGCAGCCAATTCGGCAGACTGTGTTTCTACAGTTTCGAATCTTTTGGACAGCTCCTCTTGCGTGATCTGGTAGGATTTGGATTTCTCAGAAAGACGTTTCATACGTTCCATCAGTGCTTCGACGCCGACTTCCTGTTCACCCACTATGCTCGGCGAGGATGGCGGCGACGGCATGTTCTCTGTGCAGATTCGAACGATATCTTGTTATCACAAACACTTGTTGGTCATTAGCAATGATAATCTTGCGCGATCTAGCGGTTGAAGGGCGCGGTTGAAAGACCGTTAAATGTCGTTGAACTTGGAGAACGGAACTACGTGTTTTTATAAGCATAAAGAGAAAACAAAAAATAAAATAAAAATCTGCGATTTATAGCATAAGTTGATATTATAAATACTACTTTAGCAATTCATATCTGTAATGAAACGATAATGGTATGCGGTAGAATGTAGTTAATGATATTCAGCGTTCGTGAGAGAATGAATTATATGTTGTTTGGGTTTTACGGGATTAGGAACAGGATTTTAAACGTGGATCGGTGACCGACTTACCAGTTTTGCCATCACCATTGGGAATCTTCTTGGGACTACTGGAAAGCTTATCTTTGGCAGTTGGTACATTATTGCTATTATCCTGGACATTCTCTTTGTAATGGTGACCGGCTACGTTGTCCAGCTCTTCGTTAATCCCGCAGGAAAATACGAAAGACGAGAGGGAGTGAAAATGGGCCAGAAGAACTATCGCGTGAACCACCTCAGCCAGGGACCAACTGTCCGCACCTTTGGTCAGTTTCTGTAAATAAAAGACCACCAATTATTCTCAACTCTTCTTCCTTTTTTTTTTTTTTTTTTATTTTACGCAATTTTACCAACGATTGTATTTAACATCAGAACAGTGAATTATATCGTACACGAATAATTACAATTAAGTAGAAAATATAAAATGATATTTCAATTTGAACGATGGTGAGGATTAATTATGTAAAAACGTTTCGAGTATTTGATCGCGATTGTAAAAAGCAAATACATATTTAGTAGTTCTAACGTTAAGACTAATCTTGTTCGAACCAACCTCTATGTGCGTTTTGTTCAACAACCACGGCCTATGAGCTAAAATCTTGTTAATCTCATAGAGATCTTGTAATTTTCCTGGGATTGACTTCAGACCTCGAAGCCACGACGGGTCACCGCCTTGAAGGATGAATTCTCCTTTCTGCAGATTTATGAGATAGCTGCACTGATGCCTTCCAGCAGCCTAAAAAAGAAAAGAAACCCACAATTTTATTTGTCATCCTATCAGAAATAATTAATAGCAGAATAACTTCGTTCCAACAGTAACCAGCTGCGATTTTTAAATTTTGTCCTTCGAATAAAATTAGGCATTCTCCAAAGAGAAGACTTTTTTTTTTTTTAGAACTGAAAGAAAGTCTACAAGGGGCCACAGAGTGGAAGTTTCATCCGCGTGAGGCGGCTAAGTTCCAAAGAAATCCCTAAAAAAAGAAGTCCTGGGCGTGGAGAAAGAGGGTAGAGGGATCAACGAAAAAAATATCGTCGAGGGATGCTGGAGAAGAGACAAATTGCCGACGACGCGACGTATCGAGGCGCGAAATTGAGCAAGAGCACGTCCATCGTATACATTGCGTTCCCTATAACGTTCTCTGACACGATATAAAACATAAGGCCACAATGAACGAAGGAAGATAGAATGTTCAACCCTCGAGTGACTGTTCATCGTGGCACGCCAACTTCGTCACCAATTTAACATAATGAATTCAACGTAGATTCGATATAATATTGTACACCTTCAAAAATAATAATTGCGTTTTCCGCCTTGATACATACGATGCTTGATACTTTATTTATTAGGAGAAAATCTCCACCTTTCCGCGCATAAATAACATTTTGTAAATTGAATATCGAAAGTTCGAAAAATAACCGATCGATTCGAACAAGTTGCAGAAATAGATGAGGCAATCTTTGCAAAAATTTAA
Source organism: Bombus vosnesenskii (assembly GCF_011952255.1). NCBI lineage: Eukaryota > Metazoa > Arthropoda > Insecta > Hymenoptera > Apidae > Bombus > Bombus vosnesenskii. The sequence continues at coordinate 5,175,968 of NW_022882923.1, forward strand.
TAGCCATCGTGACCTCGCTTCTCGTACTGCGATGAAAAACATTACGGCGAAAAGGGAGGAGGCGACTTCGAGGGAATGCGACACGATCGGGGTCTTCTTATTGGTTTGTTTTGATCGCGCTGGAATTACATCAGAAATTCAAATGACCGGTCGTAGAATGAGTATCGGGAATGCGGAGACGTCGACAAAGAAGAATAGGTAGGTGGACGAACGTCGAGGAAAGGGGAAGAGGAAGCAGGATGATGAAGCGCGTAAACAAAACACGTGTTTACCATGCAGAGCCGTGGATCGATCGAATCAAGAGCCGCGATAAGCGATAAGAGAAGTCTGCAAACACCATGATGACTCTGAAATTTTGCGCGTCGACCCCCTGCAGACCTTGGAAAAACATTGTCCATCGAACGAGACAATCAAAGAGAACGAGTTGAAGTGACGAGTGAAAAAGCAATTTTCCTTGAATTCATTTTATGGCAGCGGGGCGCTGTTAAAGAAATGAAACCCGATGCTTTCTGCTTTCTACGAAGTTACAAATGTTTTTTGCCGTTTTTATAAGCAAAGCTTTTACGAAATGTTTTGAAGAGCTTTTTTTTTTTTAGCTCTCGAATGATAAATTTTGTACAGAAATGGTACAACAATCTCGGGAACGGACGATAAAGTCGACGAAATGCGCGAGATAATTTCGAATTCCAGTGTAACAGAAGACGACGATACCAGCCACGTGTATCCTCGTTAAAAATTGATACAGCGTCAGGCAGCCGAGATATCCGTTTGTTTTCCTTCGTATGGCATTGTTCTCTCTAAAACCTGGTTTATATACCGACGAACACGGAGCATATTTTGATTATACGTCCCTCCATAAATTATTCCCTAACAAATTACTATAAAATCTACAATCTCTGTTATATGTACGTGCGTGCGTATTTGTTTTTTTTTTTACTTCTATTTCGAAATAATTCAATCGAACAAAAGTACTTTAATGTCGCAGAACATCTCTCCAGATAATACCAAACTTCTGGATGGTTTTTCCAACGACCTTGAACGCTGCCAAATTGCGCGAATTACGCGAATCTCGACGCGAGAATATCACGTGATAGAATGTTTACCGGTAGAAAAGCTGTTTTTCAGATATCTTATCGTTTTATCGTTCTCCTCTGTGTAACGACTACAATCGCTACTCCCCTCTTACCCTGCTACTTTCAAGAATCTCTCCCTCTCCTCAACCCGTGTCAAGGAACGTCGACGTTTTATCGCGCGATAAAGCGTTTTCGGTTGATCGTTTAAAGTTTAAAGAAACGATATTTCGTCTACGACTACGTACTGGCATGTTGCGAGCTGGTAGTTATCGCGTTATCACGTATGCTGTAACATTCAACCGCTCAGACAGATTGGATCGCATGTCACGAAACGAGCAAGCTGCGACCATCTACGAGTTAGATTAGGAATTGAAAAGTTGAGATGATAAACGGGGTAAGTGACAAAAAAGAACTTCTAACTGTATTCCGCGCGGAATTTACAACTTTTCTTGCTAAGAAATATCGTTTCTTAAGCTTCAAAGGAGGTAATAATTTGTAGGGCTATCAGAAAAGCTACATTGCTACGATCGTAAGTGACAATTAGACTGTTGCTGAATCGGTGAATGAACAACTGTCGTTGCGTGAATCGATTGTTTAATTCTATAGCGACGAACGACGAGCACCAGATATGACACTAACATTCTCTCAAAAAGTACAATTCTTTACAGTTCGAATAACATGATCGAATAACAACGATTTAGATAGTATACCTTAGAACGTAATAAACGTAAAATGAGTCGAAAATGTTCGACTGTTCCGTACAAGTACAAAGATTAACGTGCAATGTTATTCTTCGTCGAAAGAAAAATTAAGAAATATAATTAAGGAACGTAAGTAATGTAATTACGACTAGTTCGAGCGGCGAAGAATACATAACGTTACGAAACCCGTTGCACTTGCTCGGTTTCTTGATAATCTTTGGCCCAAAGCACGACCCGTTGGGCGAGGGACGACCGTGGAATAGCTCGGAAAACGGGCACACGGTGACGCTTGAAAAGAACGCAGCGTCGCGGCGCCGACCCGTTCCACGACAATCATATTACCGGCTTTGTTTGTCGCGCATAAAAATAACGCGCAAAAATAATCGCCAACACGTGAACAAACAAGCCTCTGTCGATCTAACTGACAATGTATTTAAATTTCTTCACGCGACTATCGTAATCGATAATAATAGGATGAAAGAGCATTCTTTAACAACTGATTAACGCTAATAATTATACGCACGCAGTAACTGCTCACCCTAAGAAATATTTAATCTTCTCATCTTATTTCGTCTTAAACAACTTTCCTTTATCCATTCAAGTAAAAGAGAATCCCTAGCGAGATACGAACGTGCAGAATAAACGAGGAGAATAACAGGATGAAATAAATATACAATAAGACCGAGGAATGAAGGAAAATAATTTTTCTCAGACTTTCGTCAACAAATTCGGCCCTGCAGCGGTTGATATTTACGGACTATGGAGCATATCCCAACATATTTCTAAAAAATCTTATCGTGAACTCAGGTAACGAACCTGTAGACTGGGTTTCACAATGTAAACTATTATATCATGCGTGTCTCTACTGTCTGATTAGAATTCAACGCTGGAAACTGATCTTCTCAACGTTGACCCCGTTAATATTGTCGTTCGTGTATACAATAACGAGCTTTTTCTTGCCAATTTTACGTAATCCGTTTGAACGGTCTTCCAGCGTTCAAGACACTTCCCCGCCGCGTATAATTGCACCGTTAATGTCACCTCCCGAGGCGATGTCTTTATGTTAATAAGCATCGCGGCCATTCTTGCTCCTCCAAGCAGTCGGCGTTCTCTCGATTTTACGAGCAAACGAAATAAAAGTCTAGCGTTCGTGAGAAGAATTTTCCCGTCTTCCGCCCGCACTGCGTTCGCCAGATGGCGTGTTATCGCCGCGTGGAAAAAGTTGCCGCCATTACGATGAATTAGATAAAGAGAAAAACCAGTAGTGCACTTACCATAATGGCGATGAGATGCCTGTAGTCGTAAGGAAGCGGTCCGTCGCCCCTTAGAATGAAATGTTGAGTACGAAGGAAATGTTCCAAGTACGAAGGATGCGAGGCCATCACCCTGGAGACATGATCCAGCCTGTTGTTCTGGAGGAATGCATCCATCAACAGAATATGAGTCTGTAACCAAAGGAATGAAAAAAAAAACGCTTAGTCGGTTGATAACAAGGAAAAAACAAAAAGGAAAACGAGAAACCGGCGGACAAAATTATTGGACAGTTAAGAGACACGTATGGATTAACGTATTTCGTTTCTATGGATTAGAAAGTTTGTATTTATGATCAAACGTGGCCAATTATCATTGACTCAGATAAGCCTGAACTTTTTTCCAAGTTTTTTAAATAATGTTATCTTCTTATTTAGCAAAACACAACGGTGTGGCAAAAGTGTAATAAGATTAGATCGCAATAATTTTAATTCGTTTGGAGAAACAGAACAAACGTCGGATATATTTATCGAACGATAACTGAAATTCTTTTGATCACGTTCTGCTTCTATATATTTCGCTTGACCTAATGATACGCTATATCGTGGAAATCGACGTAACGTACATAAACGGTGCTCGCACAGTCGCATTAATGACATAATCGTGTTTGTCTCGAAGCCCGGAACAAGAAAACCGGGTTACTCGGAAGCAAACCTCGAAATCGAGCGTTCAGCTTGCATCATCAACGACGTGGCATGCTCGTCTTTGTACCTGATATCACCTGTATAACCATTGCACTTTGCACAAGCGTAAGCTCGTAACGTACACTCGTATTAACACGATACTACACAGTGAAAAGTCATGAAAGTTAGTAGGTGCAACAGTGTTGACTACTGGCTTCTCGACACGCAGATGCAACCTCTAAACTTAGATCTTACGCATCGAGTGTCGTTTGGAACATCCTTTTACTCCCCGGCAAGGGGGCGCTTAATTTTCCTACGCCTCCGTGCAAGTGTGTTTTTCTCCTTCTTTTTTTTTTTCTTTTTATTTTTCTTTTCAGTCGAAGGTTAGAGTCCTTTAATAATTGGTAATTCGTATGGGGAAGTTAACACGAGAGACATAACGATGACGAACTTCTTCGACGTCCAACTAACGCTACGTGGGTGGATTTATCGACTCTCGTAATGGGGAGAAAGTGCTGGAGTTACCGACTTAGTTGAAATTTGGAACACGTAGGTTTTAACATTCTGCTTGCAAAAATATATCATTATAGGGTGAAATATTTAAATTACCCACTTCAGTTGAACTTAGTCGCATTAACTGACTATATGTTGAATAAGCACTATACTTTCAACGATAATCTAGAAGAATACTAAATTACTTTATCCTATAATTTTTGAAAATATAACAACGAAATCTACCAGTACCGAAAACCTAAAATAGCAAATCTAAAACATCCTGCATTTTATATTACATATCTTATAACATATTCGAGAATAAAGATACGAGAGACCTCCTCGTCGTGGCTGTATCTCAAGTTCTATTGACCAGGCTGACATCGAAATCCTCTATCGATTGTTTTCCAGCGTGAGGCAACCAAAGGCAAAAACAGTGGGCATTCAGACACGATCGGTGATCGTACGAGCGCGATATATTAATGCGAACGGTTACTACCGTCCTTGCAAAGGGTCGATGACCCGCTTGAACAAATTAAACGGGAAAGGCATTTCACTGGGGATACGCGGGCTTTCGTCACGCGAGGAATATCAATTTCGACGTGTGTCGTTGATCGGTCACAGAGGATCGAGGGAGGATCGCTACGTAGGCGTGCTCGAACGTTAGAAGACTACTTACCAACGAGCTTCTTTCGCATGATCAAAAATATCAAAGGGACGATGCGACGAAACCTTATAACAGTCTACGAGCGTTAATCTTGTCAGCGGAGAAGTTTCACGACACGAGCTAATGCTTCAACGTTTAAAACAGGTTTAACGTTTCAAAATAAAACGAAGGTAACGTGCTAACGCGTTGATTCGTGAGATCGTAACTTATACGCGTGATGTCGTAAAATTTGGATTATTATCGATAATTATTATCAGAGATCTAGATTCGAATGGAAACAACAAAGCTATTTGTCTAGTGACGTGTTACGAAATAGCGAAGAAGTGGTTTTGTTTAAACTACAGGATTAATATCGATCATTAAACGATAACGATCTTGAGGAGTTGTCGGATTACGAAATATGTATGTATATACGTATGTAAGTGTAAATGGTGTTAGCAATAGGTTTACGATTCATGTGAATGTCATTTCAGGAAGAGGTAAGAAGCCATATTGAAACATGAACTCTACCATTTATAACAATTTGCAAGGTGGAAGACAATGCTACGAATGTAGCCATTAAGTGGTGAGCATCGCATCAACCCACGTTAATGTACCTGTTTTAATTTTGCTTCCTCGCCCCCGCACAAGACCCCACTAACGATACGTATATTAGACTGCGGTTCTTGCTGCATTTATGGCAGATATACAGATATTTTGCATCGCATGTTTCCGTATTACGCATTTTGTCTTATGTAACACGCTTTTACTTCTGTAATACCGTGCTACAAATCAGTAGACCGTAAAATCTAACAATTTGCAACATAGTTGTTATTCTTTGACGGTAATAAAAAATTAATACGCGATTGAAACTACAATATCTCGAGCCAGTCTGATAAAAAAAAAAAGACTGTCGTATTTACGACAATTAAAAGTGCGAGTCTCGATAGTCGAAGTTGTCGAGTGTTTACCGTTTGCGATGAAAATAACAAAAAAGAGATACGATAAGAGGAAGGCGTACTTACACCTGATGACCTTACAATTAGTCATCGAAATTGGTTGACTTATTTTCGCGATTTCCTTTCGGTTTTTATTTTCGCGATTTTCAATCGAGTTACGAGCAGCAATGTTCGACAAAATCTTGATAACATGACAAAACGTGACACCTCAACTTCGACAAACTGTTTTGATATCGAACTCGAAGTAAATAACATCGACTCGTGAAAATATCAAAAAAGATAACACAGAACAGATAAATAAATTTCAACATGGTACCAACGATACCAATAACTCCGCGAAACAAGAAAATTACTACAGAAGAAAATTAATATAATATTTGAAAGCGAACTTCTGGAACACCGGTGTTCATTTTAATCGGAATACTTTATGGTGGGTGAAGCAACGAAAAGTAACAAGCAACCTCGTTGTCAATGAGTTTAATCAACGATGAAAAGGTACACGTTGCTTATAAGACGGGGAGGAATCGAAGGTAATCAGCTGCTGGCCAATTAAAAATAGTCACCTGCATCATCAACGACAAAAGTATTACTCAATTAACCCGTACGCGAGATTTGGCAAGATCCCGTGGCGGATTGTCCCCAGCAAAGCCCTCGAAAGCTGCAGCCAGTTCACACACGCGAGCGAGAGGAGAACCTGCTGCTCTCTTCCGAGAACTCTTTTTCTTTTGGCAAGAAGCCCCTGGCATCGAGCCCACGCACAGCTCCCTGAGACTTGGTGGCGAGCCTCTTCGACCGTGTGTGTCTCGATTCTCCTGTATTTCTACAGTATTCTGCTCTGTTCTTTCTTCCTCTTCCTCTTCTTCTTCTTCATATGCCTCGTGCCATCCAGCCACAGGCTTCAAATCATATGGAATTTTCCTTGCGCTACGCAGGAATCTCCCCAGGGCTGGTTTTCAGCTCTTCATTCCCAAACAAACTATCACTTCCCTTTCGCAGATATTTTTGGCACTGCTTTTTCGCGAGAACGTGGTGCGTCCTGCTCGTGTAGCCGATTTCCCGTTCAATGATTTTTCAATGAATCTTTGCAATATTTTTGATAGCTTCTTAATTGGAACATTCAAGTGAAAAATAGTGTGAATGCATCGTTGTCTAAGAGTTGTATTTATCACTGAGTCACTCAAGCGATATTTCTCTTCGTAGAGACGAGACCTTAAATTTCGAAGATCTCCTCGTAAGAGATGTTCTTCTGGATGTTTAACCCTAATTATAAGCTAGAATACATGGAATGTAATCCAAGGGAATGTTGTTCCAGAAGAAAGAACAAAGCACAATGAATTTTTAAATACTTTAAGGGCCCATTAACCCTCTATCACATCCAACTCGTATCTGGAAACTTTCTAAAATTCTGATATAATCCGGCCACCGTGCACGTTTCAAACATCTAGCCAGACTCAAGCGGTTTCCGGCCACTTTTCTCGAGATACCATAATTCGGAGGTTTTTAACTAATGACGCTCTGAGACCTTATCTGAAACCTAAATGTAGCTCGGCTCGAGTGGCTTACCTTAACGACCGCTGACACACATTTCTTCTTTGTGATACATTCACGATGACGCGGATGTTTCAATGTTTCTGTTTTAACAAAATACTAGGTTCTTCGGAGGTAGATTATAAAGAAGACGTTCGCTCGTGTTGACAATCGGAACGAAAGCTCATTAGATCCGCCACGTAAATAGGCAGGCTCGTAAATATGGCATAAATAGCGATGCAGTGATCGTGGATATGCCGTGAGCTTCTAATTATAATCGCGGGACCAGTCTTGCTTCCGCGGCACGTGTCTTCGAAGAAAACGAAGAGAAAAACTGCGATGACCTTGATAGACGACTTATATGGAGCAACAGAAATTGTAGAATGGAATAAATATGAAATAAATGAAATTAAACGAGAGAGAATAATATAATGATCGGCTCTGTGGGGAGGAGCGCGAAGATTTTGATTTACAAGTATTTACATGATAATCTTTCGCTACGTCGTTATGGCTGGTTAATCTGTGAAACGAAGTCTACCAATGGCTATCAACGAAATTTTCTCCGTGTAAGAATTTCTACAGTTGGTGCACAGCATTTAAACAAGTGTAGGAAACTTGTGCAACGGTGATAAATCACGTGATGTAGCAACTCGAGGGGGGATTAGCAAAATGACGGCGAATCTCGACGTTCCCACGGGCACGCATAATGGAATGATTCGCGACGAGAACGATAAAATTAACGCCAAGTTACGAAACGTCGAGCATCGAACTGGCCGACATTATCTGTCGGTGACGTTGCTTGAAAAACGAGGGAATTAAAGCGGGTTTACTATCTGGGCACTACAGAATCGACTGGTGAATGGAGTTCGCGATTCGCTTCACACCAGTTGCTGGTATTTTGTATTAAGTTCGTTTTAATCTGCGTTTCTTAGAATCATTGATGTTTTCAAGCGAATTTTGAAAAAAATTATAACGACGTTGACGCGTTTAACGGGAAATCTAAACGCGTAAAGACGTATGTAGACTTTACTTCTGTATCTTTGAAAGCACGAATTTGCGTAAACATCGTAAAGATTAATTCTTTATTGATATAAAATCAACGATAATCAAACGGGCGAGAAGAGAAATGGAAAAGTGGAACGATACACTTTAAGAAACAACAATATTCACAAATCAAACCAAACATAACTGAAGGGAAATAATTGTTTCATCGCGCGTCGATTTCCAGCGATTAAACCAACATCTCGCCCTAAATTCATGGCGAACGTAAACAGGCGAAACTTATGGACATCACGTACACGATCAAGCTGAATAGATTATACTCGATTGAGGCTGAGTTTAGACTACTCGGACAAATGTTTATCGTGCGCTATACATTCAAGGCAAATAACATTGCAGACACAGCAGAGCTGTAATTAGAAAAAACTCTGTAATTCCCCTGAGCTTGTATTTATGCACAGATCCGAAAACGAGCCACTTAATAACTCAACGTCACGTTTATCGACGATTCAGTTTCTTTCTTTCCACGTAATAATTTCAAAAGCGTGCACGATTGACGATTGTGCGTAACTCGTGCAGTATCGTCCAATTTATCTTTCAATACGCGCGCGTTTTCGCAATTGAACGAAGAGAGATGAAATAAGTTATTTCGATATTTTTCTGCTGGTTTCTCATCGACGAGATAAAAACGACCAAGATAATACTGTTTCTCTTTCGTTCTTTGGCTCGCGAACCTTTTAATCGCTCGGTAATTCCGCACACCGGTCCACTGTTCGAATATTAAATTACGATTAGAGTATCGCGGTTCGCTGATCCGTGAAGTTATTAAGTGCGCTAAAACCGCGTGGGAGAGAGAAACTTGTTGTGTCGGTTGTTCAGTTTATTAGCGATTCGCGCTCGCGATGCTCCAGCTAACACAAAGAAACAAAGGGGCCATTAGCTCGGGCACACGTCGTTTTGTACAGGCTGTACAGCCCGTCGCTGCTTTGTATGAGCGCCCGGTAATTGATTTTGTTCCGAATACTGTCAGGATTCCGTTAGAGGAAATACCACGTGCCGGGGAATGGATATTGTTCTACGCTTGCATTATTCATCCCCGTTTCCATCGAGGTAACGAACAGTCGTTCCCAAAACGGCCGCTGTGTACTCATGGAAAAACAGCCGAGGACTTTTTAAAACGGTCCAGTTTAGATCTGGTGCAGGTGTGACTTCGATGCAATTTTGTAGCTATGATGCTGCAGATACGATTCACTTGTTCTGTATATAGCCATCCATATGTTACTTAGCAAATAAGTTAGAAAAATTTAGCAAATGTCCAGCTGGACAAATTGTAAAGTATAAATTAAACAATAATAATAATAAAAAAACTTGTTCTATATTTTCGGTAGCTGTGTTGGACATCGCATCACTGAAAACGTATACATGTTCACTAGCTGTCCGCCAACTTTGATTCAGGATAGTAACTTATTGTTAGATGTCAAAGTAAATTATTCGGGGCAGGCCAAAACATATCTGTCAGTCATCGGTGAGTCTGATATCTGAATAATCGAGTTGTTCGTAATGGCTAAGCCCAAAGGCACAGTTCTGCTCTATGTATTAGTGGTATTTTCTAAAGTTTCAATGGCGAAATTACGACTGCTACAGGGACGCAAGAACGTTGCATCTTTTGTTTACGTTGCGCTCTACTAATATTACATCGAACGCGTACATCTTCGCGAATATATCTTTGATAATTTCCTGCAGTCATCCCATTAATTTTATCGAATATTATTTGCCAAAAAATCGCATACAATAAATTTTAACGACGAGTGATATAACGCCGCTGTGATTTTGTAGCGATGACGCTACACGACTTATCAATTTTATCCTGCTAATAGTGGAGTCGCACTTACTGCGCATTATATCATTGGAAACATAAATCTGCCAAATGGTGGAGCGTCACCCCCACCAAATAACCGCGTTGCGTGTTGCATGTACAACATACTTTAAAATGTCGAAAAATGGTCGAAACGGGCGTTTCCGGTATGCCGCATCAAAGACAGATTCGAAGAGAATTGCGTCATTAGAAACAGATGTGAAACAGAGAACAGTTTGGAAGGGGGCTGCGAAGAAGCTCGTAAAATTGCTGCGGTGCGGACAGAAATGGAATTTAAGTTCTCTCCGAGTGACGATGGCAGGGAAGATCAAAAAAATTCGACCTAATTTTATGCTTGTGACGACTGCTTCAATTTCGACACTGACAATATGAGTCAGCGATACCGTTTGATGTCAGATGTTCACGTATGAATCGTGCTGGATAAATTCGGTAGCGATATTCTTGCTGATCAGTGGGAAGGACTGAGTCGAAAAATTGAAACTGATAAATAGTTTCAATGTTCTCTATCTGGTAGTATTGGCACCAGAAATAATATATGGATTGAGTTTGTTATTAACGAATGTTCCTCCTTTCTTCGCATTTTTCGCTACGAAACTTTTATGAATCAAACTGGAACTTGGAATCTCATCGATACTATGCGAAGTAAGCTTCAAAATGCAGAGAATTCTCTCAGTAAGAACTTGGGAATGTATTTGTTATTTTTGCAAGTCAATCAGTATTGTTATGCTTGAAGGAATCGAGCGATCGAACCACTGTTACCGTGTTCAGCGAATAAACTCGAACACGTGCGGAAAGGAATTCAAAACACCAGGGTCACGATAGAATAATAGGAAAAACGAAGAACCCGAGGCGACTCGGTCGTCGTTATGGCTGTCTCTCCGCGTTGGTAAAGGCGAATGCGGCAGAAATAAGAGACACGAATAAAATAAAGAAAACCGATCGAGTGACAAACAACGCTCGACCAGAGACCAGAGTGCCGGGGTAATACACTCGGAGGCGTTGATTATAAGGAACCTTGTACCATATTATTCCGTGTATATCACTCCCACGCGCGAGCGGCGTGGTCGCAAGCCACGCCATTCCTCCGGTTGAATCTTAACAGCGACCGTGCACCTTTGAAAGATACCCAATAAAACTGGCAACAGGCGCCCCTCGGTGTCTTCTGTCAATAAACGAACAAAGATACTGCTTTTTCGTCAGGGCTACGAGATACAACATGTGCAAGGAAGAAGAAAAGAAAATAGAATTTGTACGGTGAAGATGTTTATCGAAGATGTAAGTATTTGAGAATTACTTCAATCCGATGTCGGTACGATAAAAAAAGCTTGTAAATATTGGGAATATAAAAAGTGAATTGCTGGAAGTTATTAATCATCGTTATTAATTATCATAAGATTGAGTCACTCGGAAACAGAACTAATTAGCACCGTTTTACGATACGTGATCAATATTTAATTTCTCAGAAACCGTGCGATTAATTATCATTTTCGGCGAATAAAAATTCCGTCGGGTCGTAACAATTATAAATATGTGTATTCGAAAATTAACCTCAGCAAAGTTGATCGATGCGACGCGATTAAGATTTACCTTTGAACGCAAATGAAAAAACGTTCGTCACGTTTCGTAGTCTTTCATTGGTGGATTTAGGCAGTCGTTGACCCGTAAAAACAACCGGCAGAGGAAGAGAGAGAGAGGGAAATAACTTTATCGCAGCAGTGAGTTAATACGTCAATTATCAAGGCGACACATAAACGAAGAATTAGGGTAGAGCGTTAAAAGAGGTTGTACGTTTTACGATCTGTACGTGACTAAATGGACGCGAAACGGACCCGGTCTGAAGGAACGGAAGGGGACGATAGAATAATATCGTTGACGCGCCACCCACGGCCAACGTTAATCGCAATCGTTTACAGAGATACGGCTTAATTAACATCGACGATTAACGCTGCACCGTGGCCATTCCGTATGCGACAACAACTGCACGCTGCTTGTTTTCGCATTTCTCACGATTCTCTCTACTCCATTGCTGTTGTTTGCTGTTCTACAAGCGGATGTATATTAAATGAAACAAAGCAACCGAGCTGTCTATCCGAGTCGTTTTATTAACGGCTTTCCAGATGAATTTTTTTAATATGCTTAACACCCTACGCGCTTGGAGTTTCTGAACAACGTAAAACTTATACGGTCAATTACCTTAACGCAGCAACAGTCGAATAAATAAATAAATAAGTAACTACGTATTTAAAAGGACCATTCAGCACCGGTAGGAGGATATCTTGAAAAAGAAGTTTAAACAAGATTGGCATTCGAAAGGCACGTTAGATTTCGTAACCTTTTAAACCGTTTATCATTACAAGAGCGGAGTACAAAGCATGGTCTGTCGGTCCAGGGCATTTGTTTGCTTGGCCTAAAACAACATCACCCAGCATACGCCACGAATGTCACTGGCCGTAACGCGCGTGTGAAGCAACGAGAATTCGCGAACACATAAAACAAACCCGGGTATTCCGCATCTAAAAAAACCGGCAAAACAGTCGGTCGTTTCCCTTCCAAAAACCTTTGAAGACAGGTTCTCATTTCCGATACTCCGAGATCCGATGACGCAACCTGTTAGCGATACACCAAGCTCCGATCGAAGGAATTTAAACGATGTTTTTGTTATTCAACTTTTCTCGACACGGTGAATAAAATATTTTTAATTGAATGAAAGAAAGCAAAAAGACATCGAACAAAACGGGGCACAAAACTGTGATTAAAATCGAGCACGCCGCTTATAGGTAGAATTCGAAGGACGCGAGATCTCGTCCCGTACCTCTTTCGAGATTTAGCTTCTTGTGTTCGAGATAAAAATAGGGACCCTAATGGCCCACTTGAAAATGATTAAACTCTTTAACCGACCATTTATTTCCCACTCTTTATTATTCGACGCTAATATCACGCTTAAAAAGTATATCAAAGTGAATGTTCACCCATGACGACATAAATGAAATTTCCCTTGACAATTACTTTCAAGGATTAAAAATTAGTTTTACAACGAAATGAGAAAAAGTAGAATTTATAGATAAACCTACGAAGGCTGTGAGTAGTATGAGAAAAAGGATGCTGGAAGTAAATAAATTAGATTCGACTTACCGCGAATTTCGAGTCACGCGAGTCACGTATCGCTGTATCGTATCGAGACGAAACGTGTAGCCAAGGTCGCGCCTTGTAAAATCCGATAATACCTTTCAGACGATCGTCTACGACCTTCTAACCTCTCATTTGCAAAACAACACGTTGTAAAATGAGGAGGAAATAGGTAGAAAGGAAAGAAAATAACAAAAAGTCACGAGGCTTTGCGAAGGAAAAACAAACTCGGTTGGAAAATATGGAAACGCGAATGGGACGAGGCCGAGAAAAACGGGGGAACGTAGTCTGGGAAACAAAGGAGCTTTTGCGAGTTCGATGCTCCTTTCTTATCAGCGGATGAGACTGTTGCAGCTAAGCTAGACCGTGGTTTGATTGGTCTGCTCGGCTTCGACGTCATCGTATCGATTGTGAATACGACACGTGATAGCAAACGTGTCTCCGCCTCTATCGTTTGCTCCTCGCGTCTTTTTTCAACGTGCCTCGCCGTGTCTGTCTCAATAGCTGGCTCGACGACGCCGGTGACAAAGACCGAGTACCAGGAAATGTGAAACAACGACGCAAAACTTTCGATTTTTAATTAACACGATGTGAAGGACATTCGATAAAAAAAAAAAAAGGTTGATGATAAAGGAGAATGACAAATAAATTTCAAGATTATCGGAAGATTCGTAAATATCGAGATTGATAAAAATTCAGGGAAAGATCGAAAGAAACGTTTCCTCGTAAGAAATATTTGATAGAACTGAAATTAATAAAATATCACGGGAGAATAGCGGACAAGGGAAAGAAGAAGAAGGACGGTCGCAAGAAAGGGCCACAAAATAAAAGAGGAACCCCTTGGAGAGCAATTACACCGATCGAGGACAAGCTTATGGGCGCCACTGCAGGGACTCCCTTGGTAGAAAAACCGGTTAGCGAGTGGGACCATAAACAATGACTTTCTAACCAGGATGGACGGCCCTACAGAACCAGAAAACATCGCGAGAATTATATACGTTGACTGGCTGATAGATTCCAGACGCCGTTGGACGCTGTTGTAACGGGTCCATGAAATATGGATCAGATCAAGAGAATAAAGATGTCGCTTACCATCATAGTGGGAACCGGGGACATGGGTGCATTGTGAAATTACCAGTAACTGAACTGTCTTTTCTTCCGTGTCGTCCTTCATTGCCTTCGCGAATATATCTCTGTCCCTAACGGATAACACTTGAACTCTGAGTATATATCGGTGTATTCGTTCATTGTTTTGCCATGAAATTAACCGAAGACGTTAACCAACGACTGATAACAGTACGTTCATTTGCTTTTCCTTAGGTAGCGCTAATAACCGGTTACGAAACTATGACAAGACAAATATTTTTCAACCGATTTATTGGAAAGTCGTAGAATATCGAGTAATCGATTAGACAGAGTAACTAAGACAGATTTACTGGAACACGTGATGTTAATCCCATGGATCAGGAAAAACAATCGTTTGAAGCTATGTAAAAGGAACAACCAGATTATTTTGGCCATTAACGAATCGATACAGATAGTTATCTACACTAGCAAGTATAATTATCAACAAGTTCTTAGTTTCTAAAACAAGATAAAAGGCTTTCCGTGTTTTGTATGAAAATAATAATGGACATTCTTCTTCATATTCTTTGACAACTATTCTTTTTTTCTCGATGTAAAGGTATATTTAGTTTAGATATGCCTATTTCTCAATAATTTTGTTTCTGGCTGCACTAATTATATTACTTTCTATTTCTGGCTGCATTGTTAAATAATATATTTCAGGAAATATCGTTTGGAGAAACATACAAAAATTAACGTATCCAAGTTAATTGAGAAATACGAGGAAAAGGAAACTCCGATATCTCTATTATTAAATT
The DNA here is from genome assembly GCF_011952255.1 of Bombus vosnesenskii. NCBI lineage: Eukaryota > Metazoa > Arthropoda > Insecta > Hymenoptera > Apidae > Bombus > Bombus vosnesenskii. Next base: position 5,191,184 of record NW_022882923.1, read on the forward strand.
TTTTGGTAGAGAATATTAACCAGATACGATGTTTCTATCCAATTTCACCAATTTTAGATACGATATCTTTTCTTCGGCAGAGTTAAGAAATCCAAAAACGTAAAATCGAGGAAGATAAACGTTGATCAGGGCACTAGAGTCCACGTTTATCCGCGAACGTTACCGTAACATGTTTACCAATGACGGATTACGTTAAAATTTTAACATTTACATAAGAACTGGTGCGACGATAAGCGAAAACAACCCACCCTGTGCATAAACACCTCTTCGTTACCGGGCTGAACATGTACATTAGATCGGTTAATTATCGTTCGTATGTTTTACAGTTGGTTCTATCGAATAATTGCAGAATTTCGTTCAAACCTTAAGGTAAACAACTTCCATTCGAAATACGAGGCGTTTGAGTTGAATTTTTAAAAAAGCGGTGCGTTACGTCAGCGGTAAGCACTTTATATGTAAATAGAGGATGAGTTGATTCGTTTCTGCCGGGATGATCCATCCGGGTCATAATAGATTCGTAATTGAAGACGAGATTTATACTGAATGGAATAACAATAGGACCATTTCAAATCCATTTGCTTGGCTATAGATCTAGCGAAGGACGTAACTAAAGTGTAAATTACATGTCGTGTCCTGAATTACTCGTGCCTCGTTAATTATGTAACGACAATGCTTGAAACTTGGAAATAACGGAACAAAAATTTGTAAAAGGCGCATCACGTAGATTTTCTTTTAACGATGCCATTGTTTTCCTTCTTTATTTGAAAAATATCGTACTTGAACTATGATCGCTGTATCTAATATTCCTATTTTACGTTGAAGTGGCAATTTTTCTAAAAATTCCGCGCATTATTCAGGAAAAAGATGCATAAGCTTGTCCAGTCCGATAAACGGTTTATTATTCTTCGACGTGTTATAAGAGTGTTTCATAATGTTTCCTCTACCAAGGGGATTGAACGCCATTAGCTTCTAAAACGACGACGAAAAACACAACATCGAATTCAGAGGATTTCATGGGACGAGAGAAAAAGAAGGAGGTAGCAAAATGCTGGTTCATTGAGCGGTGGTTATGGTGCGGCTGTCGATGACACGAGAAAAGAAAAAGCAAGAAAACCTGTTGGCCCGAACGGGCCCGGACCCGTTCTCCGAGGTCTTCGAGAAGCGAAGGCGGCCTATGACCGCGCGCAACAACATTGAAAACCAGAACCCAGATCTCTAGAACCGGTTTACGCTTGGAAAACAATTTTACGATCTCGGTGGAGCTCGACGAGGAGGAAAGAACATATGTATATCTATATGGGGAAAGGGAAGAGAACAAGCGAGTAGAAAAGAAAAAATGAAGAAATTCGATGAGAGCCTGTCTCAACGGGCCACCATGCCCAGATGAAACGTGCACGTTCGTCACGCTTTACAAAGGAAGAAGAAGAGGGTGAAACAAAAAAACGAGAGAAATGAAAAGGAAAAGGAGAAAAACGAAAGGAGGGAAGTAAAGAGGAGTCGTAGGATAAAAATAATCGTTTGAAACCAGGGTAGTCTTCAAAGCTACGCACACCATCCCTCTCTCTCTCTCTCTCTCCCCCTCTCTCTCTCTCTCTCTGTTAATTCCACGGCCAATTTGCAGTATACTTCAAAGAGGGTCGTGAGGAACGTTCGTACAGTTTCCCGACACGATTGCATAACACGACTCTGGCGCAGAGGAAAACATTAGAAATGCAAAACTGCGCTCGGACTCGACGGAACTTGTCTCGTAACGAACTCGCTCCAGGCGAACGGTTCAACCTTCTATTATTCCTGTGCCGATCTCGTGTCACAGTCTCCATATGAAATTGAAATACGAACGTCTTTTCAGAGAGGCTATCGAGGATTTATATAAATCAAGAGGTAGAGGGCAATACACGAGACGCGTTTAACCAGCCACACACGTTTATGAATGAAGCTATGACAAATAAACATGGAATGAAATTATGACGAAATGTGGAATTTACATGTAAATGACGCACCGCCTGGCGGTGCTGGCCGGCTAAAATCTTTATTGATCTTTGTCGATTTAACCGCAAACCGTCCCTTCCTTCTTTCTTATTCCAATACCTGCTCCGCCTTTTCTCTACTTTCCAAAGTTCACTACTTTAAGTAATTTACTTTGTTAGCATAAAGGTAAAATTTATAATCTGTTAGAGGCTCCTCATTTAAAATATTATATTTCTATTTATGATACATGGCAGTGTACTGGGATCTATGTGTGGATATAAATTGGATACAAGAAGGCTCGAAGCCATTGAAACGGTTTCGCAAGAAAAATGCTCCCAGAGGAAAAACAGGAAACGCCAAACATGGCGTTACGTCCGAAAAAAAACTCCTTAGAAGCTGACTACTGAATAGTTTCTCTCTCTCTCTCTCTCTCTCTCTCGCAGATCGCTCAAAATGATTAGAGCAGCCTTATTTAGATTGTTCGAGTTGATTAGAGGAAGGACCGTTCAAACGGGTTAGCGATTATTTCCGAAGCTACCCGTGTTACACTGGCTAAACGTCGAGCAAACATCGATGATTTTTTCCCTCTCGTTCGATCCGTTTCTGTCGTGGCGCAAAACCCTCTAATTATTCGAAATGCTACACGCGTTCGGGTGATCGACTCGAACAAAGCGTCGTTCAATTATCGTCCGTTGACGACAGTGAAGGAATTCCATAGGTAAACGTTCGATATGTGATAACAAGACAAACACGTACAACTCACGAGTCGAATTTATTTCAAAGCGAACTTTGATATTCATAAACGCGTTTGTACAATATATGAAAGTCACGTTGTCCATATGTGAAAAAATATACAATATCTGACAGAAATAATTAACGATAGGGTGGCCTTTGTTGCCGTATTCATTAGATAACTCGCACGTTGCACGAAAATACCGACTCGTTTGCTGAGGTAACAACGATAAAACAACGATAAATTTCTATGACGAAGATCGAAATGCGTCAATGAAACGATCAATATGAAGAACGAAAATTAACAACGTGGCTCTGCTTGAATGGACGAACGTATTAACACCCGATGTGGCTAAACAGGTTGAAAAATGAAGGTTTCCGATAAAATTAAAGAATTTATCGAGTGTTAATATCGAACGTTATGCAGTATAAGAGGAAGAAAAACAAGAATTTGGGAGTTTAGGGAACTGTGATAAAAAATGACGAAACGTGACGAGGAAGGTGATGATATAAATAGTAGAAATTACTGCAAGTGCCTTGGTATTTATTAATAGACGAGCTATCGACAGGAAAACGTTTACAAAAGTATAGGAAAACAAATATCGATTTCGAAATCGATGGCTCGCGTCGTTGGCTTGCAACGTTAAAAAGGTATGAAATTTATGAGTGGGAAGTGAATGGTTACTGTGAAATCAACAAACTGACATCCACAGTAGCTGAACAACGCTAGGTCGATTTTGGGTGAACGCTCAGGATGATGAAACATGTCAACAAAATTGGCAAAGTGACACAGGGCCGCGGTAAAGCAAGGGAGGGATAAATGTCTGACGCAAGATCAGAGACTGCTGCGAGTCATCCGCGAGCCAGGTTCACCTGCTAACTCCCAATGAAGGAAGTGATAAATACTGTAAAGAGAATATCTCGTCGCATTATGAAATTATGTTCGAGATTTCTGACCTGTCCACGAGAATAAATCGAAGAATCCGCCAAGATTGTCATGTATCGATAGTGATTAGGTCAATATCGAATTTTGGAAAATTCAATATCGAAATTTGAAAGTCTGAATTTAAAAGAGAATTTTGCAAATCTACAAAATTTAAAAATAAACATGTTCAAAGCTTAAATCTTCATGAACTTGAAAGTTACGACGGTTCGGCGATTGGCGAAAATTCGATCGAACTTCTCCGATTAGAGATACGACCAGCACGAGAAAAGAGTAACGTTTCATGAATCTTCTTTTATAGAAGCGTTATTTCCAGACAATCAACCCTTTATTCGTTATCGAACGAGCGTAACGCATACGAACAAATCCGCATAAAAAATGAGCTGGAGTCCGATCCTTACGCGCAATACATCGGTCTCACGCCACAAGACCGACAGCAGCTTCTCTTCGAACGAGCTACAATTTAACGAACCATACACGCGAATCGTGAATCGAATGGTTAAGCTTTCCTCTAAACAGAATCAATTACCCGGTCTCGTCTATGTTATCGAATCGAATATATCGAGAGAATTCTCTATTTTTCGTCGATTTAACGATGCGCGATTCGATCTATTCGAGTATAAATGACGAAAAGAAGATGTATGCTTACAACGATCGAAGAGATCGGCCGAAGCATCGTATATACATACATAGCGATTCAAATACGATAATACGAAGCTAAATAATTAAAAATGAGCACATGACAGCTTACATTTTAAATAGGAATTGAACATGCTTCGAAATTCGGAATTAATTCGAGGGAACGCGTACGGAATATTAATTCGACGGTATTACAAGAAATATCGCGATATTCAAGCGACATTCCTCGATCCCTTTTGTCTCCTTTCAACCCTTTCGACCGACCATCTTTTTCCCCTTAATTCGTATTACACTCTGTCTTTACTCGATGAATCGTAAGGTCTCGGTGACTTTCCGAATGCGCCGGTCGCATGCGTGAGCGAATAGAAAGATACACGTATATGATGAATGCCGGTACACGCAGATACGTCTATATAGGCTGTAATTACGAGAAACACGAAGAAGCCCGAAAAGCCGGTCGATCCTCCCCCTCGCTGTTACCAAGCGAAAAAGAAAAATTAAAAAAGCCCGGTAGGCAGCGACAGGCGCATTCGTCCGGAAAGCGACCAGCAGGTCGGCTTCCTGGGCCGGGATTTAAAATTTAAACAAATCAAAGAGAAAAATGAAAAAAAATGTGTAAAAAACTCACGTCATTTCCAATCTGACCCATGCTGGCGGCACCACCACAATTCGCGATCGTATCCGCCTTGGGGTAAGACTCGGTCACGTTAGCCACAGGAATTTTGGACGATTTTAATAAATACACTATATATATGTATATATATATTATACGTATGAAAGAGATATTACACGAAAGACTTCGGGCAGACGTATATAATAACGTAAAAACGTACGCGTATACGTTGTAGGTAATAAAAAAAGGAAAAGGTCTCTCTTCAGTCCCTTAACGATCTAAAGCTCTTTTGGTAAAAAAAACGACGGGTATATACGTATATACGTGACGTCGCGAAATTTAGAAGAATCGTTTTCACCGGTAAGTCTTAACGGTAGGTTTTCCTTTGGGATAGAACGTCCGTGAGTTATCACACGCGAGGTACACCGGCGAGAAATTACCAATCATAATAAATATCACAGAAATATTGCTCGTACCCTGGCGTTGGGTATTATATATGCGACAGGCTCTATTCGATCTTCTCGTACGGCTGCACAATTTTTTATAAAAGTACGATCGAACGGTAAAAAAGCAGTAAATGTAATAGAAAAAAGAAGAAGGTAGAAAAGACTACGATCGTTCACAACACCGACACATAATTAGGAAGAGCACAAGAATCAGGTTACACTGGACATTACGTGCTGGGGATTTGCTACGGTGAACGATGTATACGGAAAGAGAGCCGGTTGCTAACTGACGATAACTGATGCTTCGATAGTCGAGCTAAGCTACGAGCTGCGATCATCTGGTCGAGGTGGCGTGGTGGGGAATGAACAGCTGGTGGGGAGACTTGCCGGTTCCCCGGACCTGCCATTGGTCGACAGTGCCGTAGCAACAGCGCGCACCATGCCAGGGTCGTTAAAGCGAAATTCTGATAAAGCGCATAAAAAGACGAGGGTTTTGCTTTCAGATAATTCGTGATTCATTGCAACGTTTCGTGAATATCTAACTTGGTTATGCGTTCGGTTAAAGTCAACGGGCAACAGGGGAGAGGGGACCATTGGTGGGGATGTTACTGTAGGTAGCTATAGATACGGGGCTGGTGCACGCAGGCAGCCGGCTTGATCAGCTGATGCCTTAGCAACAGGAGTACGAACTGTGCTAAAAATATCGATCCCATCTGATTATCGGCACGATGTAAGTTGTAACGTGTTATGCGGTCCACTGGTAAAAGCGTAAAAGTAAACGAAGAACACCGGCCCGTTTCGTACTTCCCTTGACTTCTCGGCTTAAAATGTCGGGAGAAAGTCAAAATCATGGGTTTGAGACGCGTGTTGCAGCATACGAGCACGAAAGTAGCAGAATCTACACCGGTTGCTGTCCGATTTTTATATCTCTACTCTAAATACACTTTCATTGTCGTTACCTGGTAGTTTGTTACGGTTCTCGCGAAACGACAACCGGTAATCTCCCCTTGCATAACTGAAAAGCATATAATCCTCGAGAAGGTGGAACGTTCGCTGTTTATCAGCGTTAATGAAGAGGCTCTTTCTCAGTGAAGAGTCTACGTTATCGCGATAGATGTATGTACATACGAGGACGCTAGGATTCGCGAATATTCCTCGTAACTGTTCGGATCAATGAAACTATCCGGTCTCTTTGCATCCAGGGAAGAGAAGATGAAGAACCTTTCAGGGCCTTTAAGGTTCCTTTGTGTTCCAAGGACAACGTGAAATAAAGACTCGGCCGGAAAGGAAGAAGGGCTCTTTCCCCTTTTCATTTCCGCAAAATATCTACGACCCTTCGTCGCGAGTACGAAACGTCACGATGCCACCGCACCACGGAATTTTTCATGCGAACGAACCCAAAAAAATCCCTCGTACCGAGTCGCGTAGCCTAACTAGACGTCTCCTCATCGTAAGAATAGAAGCACCGTGTCGGCAGCCGCGACGTCTAGTACAATGACGCTGATTGCGTCTAGTCACTCGGCTTTTCGATGACGATCGATGATGACGAACCATTAATCGAACTGCGTTTGAAACAGTTCCAGAGCCAGGAACGAAGCCGTTCTCGGTTTTCGAAACCTAGAAGAACGTACCAGCATCACGGTCGGTGTGTTAACGCAAGGCTAATGAAACCTCTAGAAGGAAATTCGCTCGGGAAACGTATTACAATTCTTTCATTGTTTCAATAAATACCCTATGGATTTTAAAATTTCCTTTCTAACTTTAAAATACTCTCGAAGAAAAGGAATGCTCGCCTAGTAGCGACTTCCGAGAAAAGGCCGGTTTAAAAGGCCGGAGCAGCTTGCCCCCGGAAACAGCTGCAGAACCTTACTTCTGCGCATTCGGTGTAAAATATAATAAATCCTAATGTATAATACAGAGGGAAGGAAGGGTCTTTTAAGGAGCAATCGAGGTTCCGAGATGTTCTCGATCAATCGGTTTCCAGGAAGGCCGATGATCTCTCAGGTCGAGCCATGCCGTTGCAATGAGAGACATCAAAGTTTCTACATACATATTATGTATTTCGTATTCCCGGGAGCGGGCATTTGGGCGAGGTTAGTATTGGAAGCGCGAAGAGGTCAACGTTCGGGAAAGCGCCTCTCGTTACGGCACTGCCATACGATATTATAGGCCCCGTCGCTCGGAAATCCCCTTCTCCCAATCCACCACCGTCCCGTACACTCCTACTTCGCTCTCTGTCCTTCTTTCACCACCAACTCCTACTATCTCTTTTCCTCGATGCCCGTTTTCCTCTCCTTTTCCTTCTTCCTCGTATATGTATAGCTTCTATATCTTTTTCTGTCTCTTTTTATTCTCCTCCCCCACCATGGCAGGCACTCTTTCCTCGTGTCTCTTTCTCGCGTCTTTCTCTTGTTCATTCCCTACATCGCGATATTCCACCGTACCTCTTTTCTCCGTTTCCACGCCCTCCTCCAACATCCATCCGTCTTTCTCATTCCGCTTTAATCCCCTATTTCTTTTCTCGCTCTTTATCCAGTCTCTGTCTCGTTCACGTGCATCCCCCGCCTCCTCCCTACATCTCCCTACGCCAAACGACCGAGCAACACTCTCGGTAGCTTCGTTTTGTTCTTGCTTTCTCCGCTTTTCCGCTTTTTTTCCAACCACCCCTCCACTATATTATAACCACGCGTCACCGTCTAACCCGTGACCGATCTATCTATCCCTTTCTCTTTTCCTTCGTTTCTTTCTCTTGCTCGTTCTTTCCTGGCGTGCAATAGCTTTCAGCCGGTCGCACGCATTGTGCCGTTATAACGGAAGAGAGAACTACTCTCTATGCGTTGCAACGGTCAGCTGTTGCTAGCAAAATCATCGAAATGGTCTCGTCAGCTGCCACTAGGCGACACGGACTGCTAGGTTGATGTTTGATCGAGAAAAACCATCGGTTGGATCGTAGGACGCTGAGTCACGTTATCGAAATCATTATACTCTTTATATAGGTTCCTGGTAAGTGCTTTTAGGTGCATACAAGCATCCGGAGTAATGGATAATAAATAAGCCGCGGATGTTTGTGCATTAATGAAAAATTTAAAGATACAAGAGTGCAAAGAGCGCGCACAATATGTAAAGATATATAAAATCTTCGAAGTATAATTCATGAAAGTATAGTGCAGTTCGATTTCGAGTCGGTATTAAGTTCTATCTCTTTGCGTGTTCATAAAAATACGAATGTCTATAAAAATCCGCGGTCAACAAGTACAGAAGAGCAGCATGAAGTCGTTGCAACTAGACAGATTTATATTCTCAATGATGCAACGTACACGATCATCCGATCTCGCTGTTAAAGTCACGTAACGAACTGTATCATGATAATAAAAAAAAAAAAGAAGTGTGTCGTAGCAAGAATAGGAGCACGACAGACGCGAAGGAAAATAGCGGAATGATTGATCGACGCGTCTAATCGGCCGCCATGACTTAACCAAAGTGCTCGTTCTTCCTTTTTTCTCCCTCTTGCTTTGAGCGAACTCTCATCGAACTGGCGGATCAAGGCCGCCGATGCAAAAACACTTTAGAATCCTTTCGCGGCGATGAGTCACATCGCGAACCCGGCAAGGTATTACGTGGCAATGAAACGTTTCAGCTGTAACGTTGCGAACTATCGTTCCATTACATTGTGACGAACTGCAAATCGCCGGTGTAGATTAACGGGTCGCGTTCATCTCCGGTTGCAAAATAGACTTATCTATCCACGGGAATTCCTTTCTCGTCACCCCTCTCTTATACGTATATCAAACTTCTCTTTTTTCTTTTTTTTTTTTCTTCGTATTAACGTTAGGAATTTTATGGTTATGCCGATACTTCATCGATAGGAAATTATCTGGTCTGTCTTTTCTACATAAAATCATCAGGCAGTGTCCTATCTGTGCTGTTACAGTGAATTCCCTGTTATTCGGCCTCGCTTTAACAGGTCGCATTTCAGTTAAGATAAAAACAAATGACCAGCAGAAAAATTATTGACGCGTTTTACGATGACTTCTTGTCGTCAGAGTTTTAATAAAATCGACCAAGTACAATAACAATAATAAGTTTTGATAGTTTGTGAGAAATTGCGCGACGGAACGCGAAGGACGTCGATGTAGCTTCGAGTCACGAGGGAATGAGTCACCACAATGTCCTACGCTAAAACGACGCCCGATAAGCGGCGTTACAGTGCTTGTTGCAAGATAAAAAATGGTCACGAATTAGTTGATGAGGGAACGAGCAAACAGACGTCGAGGTGGTAAACGATGGACGAGCACGTGCCGAAGACACGCGAACCGTTATGACCACGGAAAGAAACACAACTGCAACATTGGAAAAGACGCAGCGCGGAAGTCAAGAGGGCTGTTTCCGGAATAGCGAGTAAATCAAGAGGGAAGTTCTGTTCAACTCTCTTGGCTCTCCCTTGTTTTACTTTTTTCTTTGTCTTTCGTGTTGTGCAATAATGCCTTACGGACCGAGAACTCCGGAGGATCGTAAAAGTTGCGAACACGCACAGCCTGACACTTTCTCCCTTCCATGCTGGAACTAGTGGAACTAGAACGTTCCTTTTTATCCTTTTTCTGTAATCTTGAGCGTTTTCTATAACGATGTTATGCTATAACTTTCCTTTATACTTCTATATCGTATCTGTGTCTTATCGCTTCTTACAGGTCTATTCTCATTCCTTTTATTTTCTTCATCATATGCATCCTTTGTTCTTGCTTATCTCTGTTCGGAATTTTAGTTGGCCGTCCGTTTATGGCACGGACAGGCCCATTTCTCTCATTAGGCAATTCCGAATTACCGGTCCTCCCAGGATAGTAAACGTAATGATTCGAGGCAAGGATCAGCCGGAAGGGCACCCGGCGGTTCAGCTTCAACCATCGGACAGTACACACAGGACGACAGAGTCCTTACTGAGTACAACTACAAGCAACGAAGACTACAGACACAGGACGACAAAGTCCCAACTTAGTTCAACTACAAGCAACGAATACAAATAAAGTGCCGTCTAAATCTAACACTCGAGTTATTCCATCTCCTCCACCTTGAACGTTAAGTCATTCGAGGTATGCGATATCGACCGATCGGTTTGACCTGACCGGTTGCTCTTTAGTCGATAATACGCAACAATCTCTATCATTCATTTTTCTTTTTATCTCTACATTTATTTTTCTGCCACCTATATTAATCTGTTATATCAAAGAGCAAAACAAAATTTTATATATTCAATAAGCTAATTTTGGAGTATTACAAGTACTCGTTATAATAGTTGGAGGAAATCCCTTCTCAGCTGCTATTTCTTCCGTTTCTTTAGTTCGTAAAAACATAAATTTGCATAAATATTAATAATGTGTCCGCAGGTGTGTTTCTTGAATTAAATTCCAACACAGGGAGCAATATGTTTCATACGTACATACGTCGACACTGAGAATAATCGAATGAGACACAATATCGAATTTAATTCGATATATGACTGCAGAGGATTAACAATTATTGAAGTAAATTACGTAATATTTCTTAAGAGACCTTGTAATGAATTCTTCTCTTTTTTATGTTAATAATTTGTAATCTCTGGTCTTTGATATTTAAGTAAAATATATCAAAATCTAAACTTTGGAGCTGCTGTCGACTGCTTATCGATGAAAAGTATAAGAATCGAATAATCTACACTTGTGGTATTAACATGTTTTTTCAAAGTAGTTCGAAGGTGCAAATATGTACCAACGAACTTGTGTACAGATATTTCGACCGATTAAAGACACCTTTGTTCTAACCGTGACTCAATACTCGAGTCAAGTCGCCGACATTTTCTTTGGTTAGTGTGTTATCGGACTGTGTAAAACGTTTTTATGGCACGAGCCACGCTTTTGGACCACGTGGCATTAGTGGATCATCTTTATCTTTGCTAATGACGCATCATTGTACATAAAAGCCTTCGAAACAATGGAGACGTTATTATCGGTCGAAGTGGAGCAAGAAGCCACAATGAAGCAGAAGACCGAAATCCATGAATTTTAATGACGCGAAAGAACATTACCAAATTTTACTGCCAAATCGTGTGTATAATACTTTAAAATTCAAACAAATTCTTTCATTTTATATACATAGGGGCCGTTCAGAAGCCACATGCATCGGCTCCACAAATTAGAATTTACTATTATTTATTGTTCTTTATGTCATTTCTTACGATAAATAACTTACAGAAATAATTCACTTGTTTATCGAGAACTGAACATTAACCGTGTACTTAGGCAATGGAACTAAGAAATGAACAAAAAATGGAGTCGATCACTTTGGCTTCTAAGAAACTTGCTAATTAATTCAGAAAGCTGCAGCTCTCTTCCATTTCGATGATTTTTAATATGTTGTAGAAATCAATACTTTAAACTTTTTCGTTTGCGTGTTACCGCCAGACTTTTCTAGTTTTCGAGATATAAATTTGTAAAAATTGTCGCTGCCGCTACAGAGAATTTTGCCCGTATGTGTGCGTGTCTGTGACACACTCGCAAGTTCGTTGCTTGGCGAACTGTTTACATCCGTCAGCCACTGATATCCTTTATCTTTGTTCTACACTTTACGAATCTAAATAGTCATTCACAATCGCATATGCGAGACAGCAAGAAACATCTTTGAAAATCTCTTCCAACGGCAACACGATTTTGACAGTCGAATAATTAAATGCCTCGAAATTGTGACTGGAAAGTTTCCAATCTCACGTGATAACAATAAAATATAAAGCATAACATGAATTGTAATTATGTTATTGTTTATAACTCAAACTTATGACCGCCTGCCCCACACCGGCCGAATATAAAAGACTAATCCAAACCTAATCCAGATCATTGATGGTGTTACGTCCGGTGACCCTTTATGTTCGTGGCGGTCACCAACTGTGCACATAGAATTAAGCGGATCGCAATAATCCTAAAGAACTGTCATAAAATGAGGCTGTTTGATTTACCATTAAAGCCATCAAATGACACAAAACATCTTCGAGTCAAAAGGTTCCTTATTCCTTCCTCCATCGGATAAAAATTGTGGAAACGTGAGTTTCCCCAATAACTGTTTATATTTGAACTGTTAATCAAGCCTTCTACTCATTAAATCACCTCTATTATCCTAATCGAAATAGGGGATCGACCAGTTCGTGGCGTCGATTGTCTAATCGTAACGGGAATTTACGACTCTCGTTGGTCGAAGAAACAGATTTTTTTTTTTTTTTTGGAGTATTGTACAATAAATTCGCATTGAGAATTACGAGTAAATTATTCTAGCGTGCTACTATAACGTGAATAATAATAAGTGATTATCGTAAGTTTGATTCTAGCTGAATCTAATGTTTAAATCTAGGGGGTAATGTCCTTTTAGCCTGCGGATCTGACCCGTCATGAAGAAACAGATAATCGCTTTTAATACGCAGTTGTATACAGGATTGTAACCTGAATTGATCCCAGAATACTCAAGCACGCGCAGCTCCCGTTTACATGCACTACGTACAAACAAAAGATAAGAGTTGGGTTTGGGTTAGCTTTTTAAATCGGCGCGTTGCAAGGCGGCTGATAACCGATACCAACGCATACTCACAATTATAGACAGAATTCACTGTAGTAGTAGTACCGACAGATTTTTGCCTATATCTTGGGAACTAAGACCGAGCGGAGGTTACACGTATATAGAATCAATTGCTGCCAATTGGAAATCCAAGATGGCAGCAGCTTTCGAAGTAATTAGCAGAGGCTCGTATATCGTTCGAATCTTTTGAAATAATTTTCGATTCGGTAATTCTATGTTCGTAATATTGTATCATTACCATTTAGTTAAACGATAGAGTGCAACGATCTGACATACACTGACGGCGACTCAACAATGACTAACACAGAGGAGACCCTCGATAAACGAATTCCTCGAAGGACAATTGTTCGATTCTTACGTCTAATCGGTTGCATCGACTTCTTAATTAACCGGCTGTCAATTAACGCTGCCAAGTCAGCGAAAAATCAATTAGAAGAAATTGTGTCATGCTATCGGAGCTTTACTCCGGAAGTTTCGCGGAATTCCAGCGTCCGTTATCAGGGGGCGTAGCTCAGATGGTAGAGCGCTCGCTTAGCATGCGAGAGGTACCGGGATCGATGCCCGGCGCCTCCAAGTTGCTTTTTTTTTCCTGTCGAAATTATCATGAAACGAGTCATTTTCAACGATCTTATAATTCCATTAAGCGTATGCGAATTTCGTTTCTAAATACGAGTATCGTTTTCAAACGAATGGACGATTTCGTACGATATAAAATATGTAGATTACAGCGGAGAAACATGACAAGTACATTTCCTGGTTTCAGTGTTCATTACGCGATCAGGGGAGGAGAATTTGAACGTGACGTAATCGAAAATGAGCATCTGCTAGCTCCAAAGACGTGTATTTTAAAAATAGCTGACAAATTGACGAAGTTTTGTGGAAGCCAAGATATTTTATAAATTTTGGACGGGATGAAAGAACACATGTTTAGCTTCGAAAATAGATTTTGGAAACACGGGATTGGTTGAGAAACTGCTTCTCTGTAAAAGATAGAAAATGCGACTTGTCATGTTCTTCCTCTGCAGTCTTCACATATTGCGATACTTCGTCATACTATTTAGTTTTTTTTACGTAGAAACCGAATATATGTGAGTTATAGGCCAACGTGATAAGTTACATAAAAAATGTGCTACTTGATACACCAGTTACTACGTTACAAGAATCGGAGCCACAAATTGAAACCCGATGTCGGGTAGCAAGGGAAAGGCGCAGAATATTTGAGCACGTGTGGCACTCCATAAAGCGAGTTCTAATGAATGAGAATCGTATCGAACATTTGTCATAGACGAATATGTTCCCTACCCTCGTGTCTATCACGGCCGTTTAGTTTGACAACTCCTGATAAGTCACGTACATGTGACGATATCGTGGATACTTGAAAACTATGTCTACATTTAGTATTAATAAATACGTTGTAACCTCCCTATACATTTTCCAAATGGTTTCGAATTTTACCAATACAGTTATTATTATCGCGTCTCAGTTTAGCGTTAATGAAATTCGAAGTTTGACATTGACGCGCGTTGTATGTACGCGAAAAATATCTACTTTATATGATAGTGTAACTAAAGTATCGATTACGTATCTATCATTTTTTATCGACACGATTAGATCATCTACGCACACAAAAATAATCGCATCTGTGTTTACACGGGAACCATGGAACGTCTACATAAATAGTCATCGCAAATATAGATTAGATCGCCATCTAAATTTCGATAGGGGATTTATTTAATAAGATTTATTGAATAAGAAGGACAGCCACGTTTATCAACACGTTGTCCATGCATCTGTCACGCTACAATATCGATACTAAGTCCAGTTAAACAACGCGATACGTATTGTTTTCCCCTCGAATCAATCCGATTTTAACAGTGACAAGTAGTAAGCTGTTCGCAAGTTTGCTGCATTATCATATCAAACAGCTGCGGTACAAAGATTTTCTCTAATAACACGCAAACGAATTGCCTGTTTCACAGATACGCAAACGCTCGGTATGACGTATAAACGCTCCTCTACTTCAACGTAAAATAATTCTGTGACGCAAAACGTATCGCGTTGTTCCATATTCGGGGTTACCCTGAAACGTGGTTTTGCTATTGCTGTGGATCGCTGCCTACGAGCAGTGGCTAATTTAGACGGAGAGATTCGGAGGGCAAAAGGATACAATGGGCAGAAACCAGTGGCTTGGTTACCCGATGCTCCATCGTTTGACAAAAAGCTGTCTGGTCGATCAAGCTAACTTACTGTAATCACTGCATGTGAATGTAGATTTTGCTTTTCTGTAATTTAGGCTTCATTCCGAAAAATACAATTAAGGTTATCAGACGTGAATATTCCTGTAAGAAAATGTCAAGTCCGAACGTTTGGGTCGACTACTTGGCTATCGTTACCCTCGGCTGTAGGAAGAAAGAGCGTCGACACTTGAGGGTGACATAAATTTTAAACCCTCGCCCGTACGGTGTCGTAAACTAGCGGATCCTGATATTTTGCGACTGCCACGTCTAGTACATTCGATTTATTCTTTGTAGAATCGTCGACAAGGGCGAATGGAACTGACTATTTTACACGTCTCCTACCATAAATCGGATAAATCGGGATACGTTTTATATCGATAATAAATTATATTCCCTTAAAATTGACTTACATTCCTCAGATAAATTATCTTGTATATAAATTATCTTCAATACCATATCTATATATAACTACATATATAGCTATATATAATGCATTAGAAAAAAAGAAATAGAAGATTATCATCTGTTTCTAGTGCTAACCTCTTGAAAGATATCGATACGTGTGTGTAGGTTCACTTTTTGTGTAATTGAAGTATAATTCTGGAAGATATGATCATATGTGTGTACACTATGTTTCTGGATGGTATCCCGCTCAGGGTAACCATCCACACGTTATTTAGCAATTTAGTTAGAAAAATTTACCAAATATCCAGCTGGACAAATTGTAAAGTACAAATTAAATAAAAAAAAAAAAGAAGAAACTACGTTTCTTAGACGTATCAATATATTCTTCGAGTATTGTATCTCCCATTTAGTATTCACAGATATACAGGGCTATGAACGTAAAGTGTGACAGCTGAATATTGTGAAAAATATTGGTGATGCAATACGAAAGACAGGAAGAAACAATGTAGAGTATTTTGTTGTTTTTGTTTTTCATGTCTTTCATACGATAAGTTTTAAATACATTGAAGCTAATGTATTTTTTTTTATCTAATCGCTTTTCGATCTTATATTTTCGATTTACCTTATTATTTGTTTATAAAAAATTAAAAAGTGCATCAAACGGTGTATAGAAAAATGTTTGCATCTATTTAGAGAAATAGAAGTGACCTTGAGATGTCCTTGATTCCTTCGTGTACAGAGAATTCAATAACGCGACAAGTCGTGGCTCCTAGAATATTAAAAACTGTCTTAACAACGTTTTATTCTATCGCCAATATTTTCGACGATGTTCAGCTGTCACGCTTCACGTATCTATATATTTAAATAAACACTTGAACAATAACGAGCAATTATCTTTTGCTTAAAAATTCGCCCTTGAAGAGGTTAATAGATTCGTCTGCAAAATAGTTGATCACAGCAAATATGTAAAGGCAGAGGAATGTCGAGCGATACACGTGTCTTCTTCAAACATTGCAAAGTTAAAACGTGAATATGGAACGAAGTACAATCAGGGAGTGAAACGTGATGTATCTAGATAAGAAGATTAGATCTTTTTTTTCCTGATCAACGATATCGGCTGACTCGATAAATAATACCGAATAACAATCACCAAACGTCCTCTGACTAATGGAAAAGAGAAATTAATAACGCTGTGGTAATCGATCGTTCGAACAAAATTATGGGACATGGCTGAAGCGACCAATACATAGAGCGGTATTGTCAAGTACGATTCATCGGCGTGATTTCACGCAGCAGAATTTTGCAATAACAATGCACGAGGCTGATAAAGTACAGATATCCGTGTCATCCCGACACGCGTTAGTCGACCGTTCGTTTCGTTTCTCGTTTCTCATTTCACGAAAACATCGTGCTGAACATTATCAGGAACTGATGAATACGCGAGCGTATTATCTGCCAGTCTATTGACAACGAAATATCAATAATAGAAGACGAAAATGCACGCTCTTCTTATTGGTCGGAAGACAATAAAGCGGTATCGGTCGAACGATCGATACTCGCGGCCAATCGCTGCTGTGACGATTCTTCTTTCGCCAATCGTTGATCAAATCTCGCTATTGCGACACGTCGTGAAACGTTCGATGCGGTAAATAAAATGTAATTATACGAAGGTTAGGCGTGCATTCTTTTTTATCGAAAAGCAGGTAAATACAAGAAATGATGCATAAAATTTGTATTTATTTACGGGATTTTGTAATGGAGTTTCATGCTTTTATGAGTACCTATAGCGATATGTTTTACGACTTAAAGTCGTATAAATTTTTCTATTACGATTTAACTTTGCTCGAAGTTTCTTCAAATTAAAGATTTCGTCGACTATTCCGCTTCTCCTCTGAACTAGAATTTTTTGATTAAAGAAACGGAAGAGCGAAACGAAATAAAATTCATCGAGTATGAACGTATGAGCGAACGAAATAAAATTCTGAATATGAAATGGAAGAAAAATGAAAAATAAGTACTCGAAATAGCGAAGTCAGAAAGACAAAGTCTGGATGATGTGTGATTGCCACTGTGAAAAATATTCGATTGTTTTGCTCCATCTTACGGTCAGCATAATCGACACTTACAAGCAACTTTTCCACTTACGGTCAGCATGAAATAACAATCTTGCATAATTTGCATGGTACATCAACCAAGTACAAGTGTTGACCCGTACATGATCTGTTTACTGAATATCGCCAGAGTCATTTAATTGCTGCACTTTCGCGCGATAAAGACAGTCGACTGTAACACCTGATAACATCGATCAGTCATCGGGAACAGAACCGTAAATCATTAATTATTAACGAAATATAAATGTTTCCAATCATTCCGATGACAACATAACATAATATACAGGGTGGTTGGTAACTGGTGGTACAAGCGGAAACGGGGTGATTCTACGCGAAAAAAGAAGTCGAAAATATAGAATAAAAATTTTTCGTTCGAGGCTTTGTTTGGAGAAAATCGACTTTGAATTTTCGCTCGGTACACGCGCGGTACGTTATAACGGATCTCACTGTAGATCGTTGTCTCGATGGAAAAATTAAAAAAAAAATTTTTTTTTTAATTTTTATTCTATATTTTCGACTTCTATTTTTCTTTCCGCTTGTACCACCAGTTACCAACCATCCTGTATATCTTCACATGGTTTCGTACCTTTTTTCAAGGCGTTATAGGACGCTATCGATATACTATAATATTATGTTACAATAATTACTAGAGTTAAATAACATAATGAATAACAACTCCAACGATGAAGGTTTTAGAAATCATTGTGAATTTCTAAGAAAAATATCTACAGTCACTGCTAATATTGTTTCACATTGATTATAATCTGGATATTATTTTGCTAATAATCGATCCGATGAATGATTTATTCGTCTAATAATCACGGTTCACTTAATCGATAATCTACGATCGAACACATTATCTAATCCAAACGAAGTCTTTGTTAGTCATAAGAATTATGAACGTCATTCTGGGGTTAAGAAGGAAAATGAATTCTGCCATAGGTCACCTAACGTCTTGAATGACTATGGAACCATGTACACTCTACCTCTTAATCGCTTGAACTTTGATCGAAGTACAGAAAGATTAATGTTACCCTTCATTTATAATCGCGTTCAGTTCGCTGCTTACTCGTTCATAACAAGCTAATCTATCGATTTGACCGTTTGAACGAGAATCGAACCACTGATCAAGAATATCGAATGAACGACTGCCATAACACTTCCTATTAAGAGTAGTTCCTAAATACCGGAATTTCGTCGTGGTATCCTATTAACCTTGTAAATACAAGAAGAACGGTTAAGGAGCTGCTTGTAGAAGTTTCATTCAGAAGACTGGTGTTATTTGTTGAATGATAATCGGAAAACGATTAACTTGTCGAGAAAAAAGTCGATCGTATTTGTAGAAGTTTGAGGCGGTATATTTGATGGTCGGATGATTTAGTAAGATTGATATAATTGATATTAAGTATACTTTTAAGTATACGTACTGTCACCGTTGGCTGAAATGTCCTATCTATCACTTTGAAGCCGAGAGAGATAGGAATTAAATCATTTTCTCTGTGTCATCTTTATTTTTCTTCGTTCGATTAAAAATATTAACTGGCTAGGAAGTTTAATTAATATTTGAAAGGTAAGAAATACCAGAAGCGTGAAATATTTCAATATATCTGGGAAAATGAAGAAATGCTAAATAGAACGTTCTGACTAAGAAGGGCAGTATGGGTGTGTTATATAAAAGATCGAACGAATTGGATACTCGAAATATCAGAAAAAAATAACCGCCTCCACCTTAAGATGACGCAGGCAAAAAATTATCTTCAACGTTTTCAAGCCTTTCCGCGTATCGACGCTCGTTCGACGCAAACACCGGATGAAAATTTCATAAACAGCGCTATCGAACAGCAAATAGCCTTGATATTTTCTTAGATTGCTTCGAAAATTCGTGCAACGATATCGTTTTAAAATTCCGATATCAGTTTCCTTTTCTCTCCACTTTCATTATTCATTGTCACGTCATTTTTCTTTTTTTCGTTTGTGTCTCATTTATACGTTCTGACTGATTTAATTTGTTCTTCTGAAATAGACAGATCGAATATCATATTCTAACCGAAGCTTCCTCTCGAAACAAGCAACCTAAGTAAAGTCGGTTAATATCGATGAAATGTTTCATTTTGTCTGTCCATCTTTGTTCTTTTCGCGTACTTATTTTTCACTATATTGTCACGGATTTATCTCTGTTTTGGCTTTGACGAAACTCAATAAACGATGAGTTAGTCGTAAATAAATTTCATTGAAAGAGGACTATGTTGCAACGGGCGAAAGACGAAGTTAAACCGAAGCATACGTTACTCCAGAGATTCTTAAGAATTTCATAAAGTTATTGCAAAATTCCACATATTTATAGTTCTTCGAGTTCGAAGAATTCGCTAGAATTACTCTTTCTTATCTCGTTTCTATTCTATCGCTAGACCGTGAATTTTTATGTAAACGTTTCCATAAATACCATGAAGCAAATAAAACTTCTTTCTCGCTCATATGAAACATTGAGCGTGGAAGATGAAATTTTCTACGAATGCGTAAACATTTCCAGTCTACTCATCTATATTCGAATCGAAGCGACGAAGGTAGCTGTTCCCATTGTTATTACCGTTATCAGTGTCTTGTAGAACCTCGAAGCGTTCCCACGTGCGCCGCAAGGGTGGCTTTTATGTCGGAATAAATTTATCAAATTACATTGTATCACAATAAGATCAAAGGACAGCGGCGTCCCTTGACGCAACATGGTTCCTTTTGTCGCGGACTCTGCCAAATCGATGCGCACCCTTCACCGTAGCAGTCGACTTTTATGCGATAGTAAATTAACCGAAGCTCGCAGAGGAAACGCGGGAAAGCGTGCCATGATGGCGAAAAACTTGCCTGTCCGGGCATAAAATCTCATGACGTAAGGTGATTCACAAAGTGTTGGGCCGTTTGCCATACAAAACTTTCACGGATATATTATGCGCGTTAGAGAAAACTTTTTGGAACTTTCTTAGCATCGTAACCGGACAAAATTATTCTAACATATTGGGAAAGTTTGCAACAAATCCGACGATATATATAGAAGATACAAGACATTTATTGCAGGCACAATGCATAATTTCGCTTCGCAAGAAATTAATATACAGTTGCCTTACCTTGGCTTACTCATCACGGACCAACGTTGCTTTAACGCAACATTTCATTCGCAATTTCTCTTCATCGAAATTTACATTAGAATTTACATCGTCCAACTCTGTTCTTTTAGCATCGCAAATACGAAAGAAAATTCTAAGGATACGCCCGATGAATTTTCGACCGGACGCGTTCGCGAGGAAACGCGTCAACGGGAGTTGCAAATTCCCGTTACGATTCTACTAATCGACGCCGAGACCGGATCGATCCCCTGATTTCCGTTGAGATAATGGGAGTGGTTGAGGTGGTATAACGCTGCGATTAACAGGGTTATAAAATATGTATTTCCAACAACTTTACACAAGATAGTAACGCCGATGCGTAAGAAGTAAGTGAAGAGTAAATGGGTTGCTCTTAGATGAGAGAATCAGTGTGGAGATGATGACTGATCTGAAGACAGAGCTCGAGTCCTGGTAGATATGTTGTCGTCGAAGAAGTCTTGCGGTGTTGAGTCTGTTCGAATTGAGAGTTAACTGAATTTCCGCTCTCATGTTACGGAGGAAAGCTCGGTGTGTAAGTATTTTTTGAACGAAGGAAGCAGATTCGTTGTTCACACTTTTCGTTATGAAAATCCGCGATACCCATCGATTATGGCCAGCGTTAATGAATGAAGTTAGAAGGAGGAAGTCTCCTACCAACGTGGCTCGTGGGTGGCCTTGTTCCCGTTATATAACTGTCAGCCTTTTCCATAATTTCTAAGAGCGCACAACCTTAGTGGCCAAATAACGAGGGACGTCGCACGGTTTATATCTAAACAATATCTAGACTGAAACAATGAATATTTTGTGCGACCTTTAAAATGATTTCTATAAGCTACATAAAGTATATCTACATAAGAGATTTTTCTATAAAGCGTTCAAATACTTTCGTGAGTCATACTAGACACATTTAGACATTGATTTTGCGCGTCTCGTCTGACGTTCTTCGTTCGATACGACCTATAATCTATAATCTATAGGGTCACGGAGGATCGAGGAACGCATGCGTGATGCATTTTACGATCGAGATATAAAACCATGACGAATAGTATATATCATATCCTTGCCCATTTTCCTATGATCGTAAAATACCGAGGTCGATCGACCGTTCTGAGAACCGCCATTAGCAGCGGATCAGGGTAGCCATCGGTAGTGTAGAAATATTGAATTGCAGCAAGCATAAGATTAGATTTCCGACTGATAATTTAACTTTACAATAACTCTCGTGCAACACGATTCGATCTTCCCACCGTATCTTAAATAATTCCACGAAAAACGCCGATATGGAGGAAGATAGAAATAAAGCAACATTTCTATCTCGATGAACAGACACGCGAGGATCGGTGAAAGCGACTGTGGATTAGGCGCAAAGAACGAGAATCCCTTACAAGTTCCCCCGTCACGAAGCGAGCCGTGACTGCGGAAGGGTGCAGAAGTGATTGCGGGCCATGTGTCAACGGAATAATAAAAGGACCCCGTCGAAGGACGTGGCTCGTTTGAAATTGCGTGCCTCGCGAGTAATAATGGCTGAACGCGGCGCAACGCGATAGCTCGGAAGAAAAGATCTCGCAGCCGGTCTCGTGGCGGAGCTTTTATGATCCTCGAGAAGAGAAATTGACTGATTCCAGGCTCTGTAGAAACAGAAACACGTTTCGTTTCCGGTGGAACGAGAACAGGCTCGTTGAAAGGAAACATGGATCTCGTTCTTTTAATCTGCTCGTCAAATCCTCGGCGCTCGTTCAGTGATCTAATACGAGATTAAAATTGAAAAATCGGAGAATGTGGGGTCGTCACACTCGAGGAAACGTTAGAGCTCGTTGCTCGGAGAATAGCATGCGAATAAAAAAAAAAAAAAAAGATACGTATTTCCTGCTGTCAAATAATAGATATACGATTTTATTTGTATAATGTAAAACTTTCGAAACTTTCGAAACTTTAGATAAAATAATTATTGCGTTCCATCGCCATTCGTGCCGATTGATAGAGCGAAAATAAATCGAGTAGTCGAATAAATATTGCACCCTTCGTTTCCGGCACTTCGTACGGGATGATCGACGTTGTATTAAAACCACGGTATTCGTAGAACGCATGAAAAGCCGCTTACGACCCTATCAAATTTCAACTGGATCCGGCGACTGACACGAGACGAAATTTCCATGAAAAATTAAAGACACGGTCAAATTATTTACAAACAGGAAGGTGAGTATGGGGTTGGTGATTTTATGTGTGCGCACAACGGGATTGGTGAGAATGATCAGCTGTTTCCAGAGGCGTAGGATCGTCGTGGATCTCTGGAAGGAGAAGCTGTTTCGTGTTACGGTCGCGGAGCAGAAATGGTTTTGGGGAACTCTGCGAACGCATTAGGGTGCTGCAATGCTGTTCTAATATTTATGGCAGTGCGTAACTTTCGGTGGATGAAACGGTACATGACGAAATAATCGATCGGTTTACGTGAAACGCGGATTGGGATTGGATGAATATTCGAGATGAGACAAGAGAGATTCTTGGCTCGTAATCGAGGGTATCGGTGTTTTGACAAGAGAGATTTGACTTTGTGGAACAGATCACGAGAGAGGAAAGAGCGAAGATAGATCGAACGAAAGAAACACAGCATAATTATCGACGATCGGTAAACAACAAAGTCGGTTATCGGACGACTGATGCAACACGGAAACGAGTTTCGTCAGCTGCTGCAAATAGACTACGAGGGACTATAGATAGACTTAATCGGTCGTAATTGTGCATTTTTCCTCGGATAACGATCGTATAAGCCTGACAGCAATCCGATAGAAACACGCTCGACGTATCCTTTGTTCTTAGGGGAACGAACCACGATGATTCATAAGAACGTCAAAGAGAAAATTCAATTTACTCTTATTAATATATCGAAACTTTCTCCTCGCGATAGAGAGTAAATTAGGAGCAAACAAAAAGCTGATAACTTTAATCTATTCCTTTTTTTCGTATTTACCGAATAAGGTTTATCTTCGAAGGTTCTCGAGTCGTCACATATGACCAGCGGATTAATCGACGTTAATCGATACTTCTATCTAGAATTTAAAAGAACCTTCCAGAACCGAAGAAGACAGTACGAACCATTGATTGGGGATGCTGGCTAACGCGAGAGACGAGAAACTCTCGGTATACAGACGTTTATCTGGAAATTTGTTCTACGGTCTGCAGATAAATCTGCACGAGTGGCTCCGTTGTGTATGTACACGTTATTGGTCAACACACACGATTATCCACCGCTTCTATCGTGACCTATATTTGTACGAAGGGTGATTATTTCCCCTTGATTTTTTCCCTCCTCGTTGTTCGTTCAAAGAACAGGCCATTGTTGCACTCGAGGGTACCGCGTGATTCGAATCGAAACGTATTTTTCTTTCTTCCATCTACTCCAAGGTTCACCCTTTTATTCGGAACGCGTCATAACAAAATTTATGGATAATTTGTTACCCGCTGTTTTTTCCACGGGGAAACTTTCACGCACGAACGAACGGTCTCGCGGCTTACAAAATCATCGTTTACGATCTGTGTCGTTTCGAAACACAATTTCTCTCACACCATCGCAGCGACACGTCGGACTAAAGCAAATATTGAAACTTCAAAGGTTCTACCATTTCATCTTCGATACACGGCAGAACAAATATTCTCCGTGGAACATCGTTTTTTACGTTTCGAGATAATTTGAAAGTTCAGTCAGCATACAGTGGCTACGGAAAGTACGGCGCGTGATTACGGACCTGTAAATCGGTAGATTTAAGCAAGCAAGTTCATATTATTACCGCGAAAGAGAGAATTTAAAGAGCCGTTGATCCCTTGCATTGAAATCACTATGATTGACCATCGCCTTCTCTTCGCCAGACCTCGCAACAATATGACTAACTCTCTATTGTTTCAAAATGGCTTTTAACGCTTCATCACAGCGACACAGCCGATTGCTGAAACGTACGTACATACGTTAAAAATGTAAACACGCGTAATGCAACGATCAACCACGAACACGTGATTTCATTATCGAATGCTGCGAATCGAAGATTTCGTCGGATATTTCGAGAAACGAGGGTTATTTCGAGAATTTATGATCCTTTACAGGAACCCTTCGAACGCCTGTACGTCCCAACGAATTCAAATTACTCTCTACACGGTCGGTCCATGCTTTTTCTTCGTTCACGGCTATATTCGCTCGTGTCTCTCCAAAGACGCAGGTATGAGACTTCTCTGCCTCTTGAGAATCCTCACGAAATCTCTTCCCCTTCAAGGATTCATTTCCCTTGCCCAACAGGGGTGTCTCAGCTGTACTTTGCATACGTTTCCCAAATCCTATGCAGCGTTTGGAGCCCAGCCACCTACCTTATCTCGTAGAAATAAACGTCCTGACAGTGACGATGTGATTAATGACTCGTGCATGATAATTGCAACAATTATTCTCGTCGAGTCTTTTTTATTTTTATAAAAACACATTCGCTACGCATGATCGCTGACGGATCTACTGCGAGTAAATAAAACTAATAATATATCATTCGAGGAATATGTTAATGTACTGCACAAATCGCAAGTCCTTTTGCATGTAACAGATTCCGTGACAAAGTCTACTCTTACTTGCTTCCCTCTGATAAATCAAACACGCGAGATTCGATAGACGTGCATAGTCCTTTGTGACTGACCATATACGCGTACACCGATTTGGTTTTATCCCCGAGGCAAGAGCGTAGCTTTTGTTTCCACTCGTTAACCCAATTTCGAAGTATGCTCGGTATCAAGTATTTTTAATTTCATATTAACACGTCGAGTCGCGCACGCTCGAGTAAAAAAAAAAGAAACGTATCGAAAGGTACAGAAGACGAAATACGAGAAATCGAGAATACGAGAATCAATGTTCGCTCTCCGTTACATTTAACAAAGTTACGAAGAGCAAAATTTGGTGCCACTTTCGCGATTTACTTTGACGACCAGCTAAAAACATAAACAATAAGAGGAAGAGGAGACAGACAGAGAGAGAGAGAGAGAGAGAGAGAAGGCATCAAACTCGATCGATTCACGCGCAAACGAGAACCTATATTTGCTAATTAAATTGGAGACTAAATTCAGTCATACATATGTAGCAGTCGCTGCCACACTGTGGTCGCATTTACGTGGAACAAAGAGACTCTCTGTGAAGCTCGATCCAGTAGCCGTGATCCGAGATTATAAGCGAGGCGTTAAAGTCACTTTGCAAAACCGGTCTTGCATACAGTAGCCTTAGCAACCGAAGAATGCAATAAAATTACCAGGCAATTGTATCCACGTGTCGGTCGACGACGAAAGAGCAAGTAGTTTTGGTTTCCCCATCTCCGCAACCTACCAAGCTTGTAAACGATGATTAATACGCAGCGATCGAATCTACGCGACGTCTCCTCGACACGGGGCTTCGTTACACAGCCTTCACGTTCCTATCAGCATACGTAGAAAAATTCGTCGTCTCTTTTGGACAGGCGTGATTGATGAAACCTTTTTTCATCTGTCTTTTTTATTTCGAAGATGCTCGAAATTAGGTTCATTCTTCTTTCGTTACGAGCCGTTTTGAAATAGTTAGACATTCGAAAGGTTACCATAGTTCAGACTAAAATAATCTGAAAATTATTTAACCTCGTTGCGCAACATTAGTACGCGTCCGCTTCGTCGGACGAAAGGGTGAAATGACGAAGTGAAACTTTCCATTGGCGCCATTTTCATCGGCTGAATCATCGTTAAGATTTCTTCTAAGAGAGCCGTACGGTAAAAAGGGAGACCTGGTAATGGAAAGAAGCTGTTCCGAGGGTTTTCTTTCGCTTATACCTGTCCCCATCTGTTCACCCTCCTCGGAACAGTTACGGCTGATTTAAGAACACCATAACGTTCCCCCTTCTCTAACACATTCAGGACATGCTTTATGAAAATTCATGCAAATTAGACGTCGAATAAACGAGCGAACGGAATCATCGTTGTTGAAAATCCGTCGTCCCGCGAGAATAAAAGTGTGTCGGTGAGAAAGGACAGCCGAAGAAAGTGGATACCCAATTAAAATCAAAAACGTTTAATCGTGATCATATAGAAAAAGAGAAGAAAAGAAAGTCTTTCTTCTTCTTCTTTTTAAGCAAATATTTTTAAGATTGAAACAGTACCGAAGAGAGGAAAAATTCTTCCAAAGTTTTCCTAACAGTGATCAAAGAAACAGACAATAATATTGTACATCTTTCGTAAAATTTGAAAGTACCAATGAAAAGAAAAAGAACAGTAGTCTAAGTACGGAAATACATTGGCAGAGAAACGAAGAAATAGAGCAAGGAAATTTTGGCGTGGAACGACTCGAAAACATGGTAGGTATTTTTCTTTCAGCCATTACGTATTCTAGAGGAACGTGGCCGAGAGCAAACGTGTTCGTCTACTAGGACCGCCTACCCAGCTTAATTTCTACTCTTGGTAAAACCGTGTTGGAAAATTCCACTAATCTTTTGTGCTCAGAACACCGAACTATAGACGCTTCCTTCAAAAGGGACCCAACTATACATAAACGCCCCTCTGCACCGTCGATCCGAGCCCCAAAATACAGGTAGCCACGAGTTTCGTCCAAAACTTTCGAAATACCGAATGACGATGGACAAAATAGGAACTTGAAACTGTACAGATTTTATATTTTCTTTACGCGACACGCGCGTTAAAATATAGAGAATATCCTTACTCATAAATTGTGCAATCATTTGCAGACGAATGAAACAGCGATTTGAACGATGTTCGAGAAGAGTACAGTGAATCATGTGGAAATTTCGGATATTGGTGATCTGAAATGCAAGATAACGAAATGAATCGTAAATGATTCATTTATTTTATCGCGTTTCCATCAACGTGGTGTAACGGTGATTGAACGTTTCGTTTTCTTGGCGAAACCCCTTGCACGCGTTGCACAATAGTTAGCGTAGACAGTGCAAGGTATTCCAGTCACTGTTTTAATTGGAATATTGACATTTGTTAGCCATTTAAATACATTGTTAGTATTTCGCAAATGAGCCTCCAATGCGGATAATGGGAAGAACGCGTGATTAACGGCGGACGAGTGAGTGAGAGAGAGAGAGAGAGAGAGAGAGAGAGAGAGAAAGAGAGCGAAAGAGAACGGAGTCAACAAAAGATCGGTAGCATGAACATTAGTTACGTAATCACAACCAGTAGTAGAGGTTGTATTTTCTCAGTTTTTAACAATAGAAATTACATCCTCTTTGTCCTTAACGTGCTTGTAGATTTCGAGTTAATGAAAAATGAAATGACATTAAATAAAAATATTTTATAAGCAAAATGGAATTGTTCGTGGAATGAAATAGAAATCTATCATCGTACCACAGTTTCTATTAAACAAAACGAAACGGAATAATGATAACGTGCTTCGATTCGATTCCCTGGTGGAATAACATCGTTCACGCCTTCACGGGACGTTTAGCTGAGCACGTGTTCTCTACCGAAGCGAACTGCCTCGATTAATGCAAATATTATATTGCCCTCGTTACGCCCCGCACTTCTGTTCATATAATTCGATTATTTTTAAGCGGTCGCATACAATTAAGCCATACACCGTAACACCGAGGTATTATATTCATTCGACGGCTGCTTCTTCATTAGATGACCCGTTAATTAAAAGCAAAAGCTGCGCACGTGCATACCATGCGAACCAATCATCCTTGGATCGACAAATCTTACTTGCTTCATTAAATCGGTATCGCTCTTCTTTAATGTAATCTTCGTTCTATGACATTTAAAAATTGGTCGAATATTCTATCTCAAGTAGAAATATCTTTTACGATTGATAGGATATGAATGCACGCAGAGGATATAACGATATAACGATTTATTGAAAGTAAATCTTATTGCGAATAAATTACAGATTCTTACGTAATTGTGTTATTCCTACTATATTGGAATTGTAAATAATATTTGTCAACGGAATACGAACACGGGTTCGTTATTCCTCGAATATTCGTCTAAAACGATGAGAACGTAAAAAGAGAGAAAGATAGAAGTAACAAAAGGAGCGAAACCGTGTTGAAAAGTAGGGAGATTCGGCAAACAAGGCAATTCCAAGGCGATGAATTATTTAAAGGAAGCGCGATACGAAAATAGTGGCGCGATTCACAATTCGATTACCTGATTCGAAACTTTTCCACTGGCACGAAGAGAAATATGTTTTTTCCGCGCGTTCCCGTTTAATTAGTCATGAATTGTCGATAACATCGGCAAGGTTACTCGTAACCCGGTACAAAGGCGATCCGCGATGACTTAATTCGAAATCAGGCTCTCCTTGTTCGTTTTTCTTTCCGTCCATTCTTTTATAAACGTTGCGTGTTGTAAAAATAAAAGAGAAGGATATAATTCTTCTTTCGCTCGGAGAATCAGGCGAGTAATTAATATTCTCGCGATTGATAAATGAAAATAAATCGTTATACAGCATTCTCTACATATGTTTTTTCTCATTCTCTTTTTTTAGATGACCGATGACTACCATTTTTACTTACGTATATGGTGAATAAAAGATATTACGTAATGAGATAGATTTTACTTATAATTCTCAATGAGAATTGATTGTGAAATTCTGCCAAATAAAAAAAAAAAGTGATATAGATGTTACGTCAAGAATGACTATTTATTTCTAACTCAGAGACAATTGTACAGGTGTTAAAGAAGACGCTAAAATTCACAAACAGGCAGAATCACTCTGAACGTGTTTCTGTCACTTTTAAAGAAAATACGTACCACGCCAGAATAATTTACTTATAATTCTCGATGAGAATTGATTGTAAAATTCTTCCAAATGAAAAAAAAAGAAAAGAAAATACAAGGAAAGAACGGCAACACATCCAAACCAGGTGGCTGTTGAAGCGAGCAAAACTCTCATAGAAAGAAGACTAAAAAGAAAACACCCCACTGATCTCACTAAAGAAATAAAATAGTCAAACTCGAAGATGGTATCTCGCTGGGGGTAGCCACCCACATGCTACTTAGCAATTAAGTTAGAAAAATTTACCAAATGTCCAGCTGGACAAACTGTAAAGTACAAATTAAGTAATAAGAAAAAGAAGCTTTTAGAGAACCACGGTGCTGGTACTTACATCGTCGACTAAAAATTCTACAAAGAATGTATCGAAAACACTTGCTCACTGCCATCTGTTGTTTGTCGTTCGGTTGTCAAGCTTCCGTACATCTCGTCGATCGTTACGCAGTCGGACGACGACAGACATGGACTTTACGTAAACGTCCTATCATCTTTTATAACCGTAACACATTTTGGACATAATCAGATCGTTTAATAAAGCGGATTGGCGCTTGAATAAATTCATTATATAAAGAGCGCAGTGGGAAAGTGGCACAAGTACATTGTTTCACATACATGAATTAAGTATGAGACGACATAATATATTGTAATTGTACTATAGTATCTTTATCCACGGTCTTCTTAAGTTAAATACTTTGTCATTTTTTTTCTTACATTTCCTTTGTTCGAAGATGGTATCCCACTGGGGGTAGCCATCCACATGTTATATTATTATACCACTAAGCTATAATATTTTACCAAATGTCCTACTGGACAAATTGTAAAATGTAAATAAAAAAAAAAAAAGAAAAAAAACATTTCCTTTGAATCTATAGTCTGCTTCAGATACATAGTTTAGACAAGTTAGCAAGTGAAGCCGAATTGACACTGTTAATTCATCGACAAACGTTCGTTTTCATCTTCGTTTAATCCGCAGCGAACCTCCAGTGCACAGTGTATATTTGGCTTTGCTTGCTACTTGACTCAAACTACCGGCCGTGTCTGAACCAACATTAATATTTATACTATATATTTAGGCGAATCCGGAAGAACAGGGAGCACGAGTTCCGAAATTAAAAGAGAAACAAGAAAGCAAAAAAAAAAA
Source organism: Bombus vosnesenskii (assembly GCF_011952255.1). Classification (NCBI taxonomy): domain Eukaryota; kingdom Metazoa; phylum Arthropoda; class Insecta; order Hymenoptera; family Apidae; genus Bombus; species Bombus vosnesenskii. Next base: position 5,221,925 of record NW_022882923.1, read on the forward strand.
AAAAAAGAAGAAAGAAAAGACGCGAAGGGACAATGAGAGGCCGTTATACCTGCGTTGCATCGCGAAATGCAATTCAGACACACCTGTAACGTCGACACGGTCGCGGCCGTCGTTCGTAAAAATATTCATCCAGGTCGACGAACGAAAAATGAATTCTTCTGTGACGATCGAGGCACCGAAGACGGGAATTTCCATACGGTAATATGTCACCGAACTGCATAACTCGATTGAATACAAAGGACCGACGTTCTTTCACCGGAAGCGGCATGGCAACGAACAGAGAGGCACGCGAGCGAGGAGAACCAGAAGAAAGATAGCGAAAAATTCGCAAGAATGAGGAAATATAGAAATTTTTGTATTTATTCGGGTTCTGACTAAAATCCTGGAATATTTAGAAATTGAGATTCACCTTGACGGTTAAACGCTGACTACGTTTGAGCAGTAAAACGGAAAGACAAAACAATTCGGGCGACTAAATTAACGAAACAAATATTCCATCCACGAGATCATCTATTCCAACAATCCTCCGCGTTTTTTCACGTTCCTGAAAATAGCATTTTTTTGGTACTTGTCACAAGCATCTACCATTGACATTGCAGTGACCAACTACTTTCAAGCATGACTGTCACACGAAAAATGAACAAACGTTGATGTGCAACAGAACGGTGAAAATAATAAATAAGTAAGAAAATATCGCCAAACAGGTCGGAGTGATTGAATTCGCGGAACCGTTATCGAGATATATCTGACAAAAAGCGAGAGACAAGAGATAATGAACGGAAGTGTGGCAAACGCGTGAAACTGGCCGAGCGATAAGTGAAACTATCGGCTCGTAAATCATCAGGATGACATATAGGAAGGGTGTACGTTTATTGGCACTCATGCGATCCGCGTGGCATCAAGATCGTCCTGCCAACCCGGCTACTCCCGTATTCATGCTATGCACAGCCATGTGCCGCATTGTGTACACGTTGCACATGCAACTGCAGATGTATGCACATGCATTTAGGTCGGGCCCGGTATCTCTGCCGGTGTGTATGCACGCCGCTGCAAAATTAGCTCCCAGTTCTGTCTTTCGTTCTGTTACCAGGCGCGAGACTACCGAATCTCCCCCGCGAGGGCTTCTTCCAACTTCCGCTGCCGAGTTACAAGGCACCGCATCGCCACGTTAACTGACCGAGATTTCGCCTCGATATCTGGCCATAGCGATTCTTACCAGTTCTTGGAACTGATTTTCGCGTCACGCGCGTCTTCTTTAACGTCAATTGTATCTGGTGAAAAGGGATTCTTTTGCACTTTCCCTCTTATTCGTCTGAAAATTCTGCCAAAAGTTTCACAACACACTGGAATCGAATACTCTTGACGAATGAACGTGCACGTTCGAGTAGAAATAATCGGCCATACAGAACGGGTGGCATTCGTCGACCCGGCAACATACCGTGGAAAAGTTCCACAGGAAATTTACGTAATGCAGACTAACACGTGTACACATGTACTAACGTTGATTCAACGCTGCTCTGATATGTAGATTGCAAACTTTTGCGGCACGTACAGAGTCGCAGCCAGAACGTTCAAAGTCGATATAGGAAAATTATAGTGGCCGTTGTAACCAATAACGACTACTAATGAAAATCCATGTTCTTCATCTCCACGATTGCTCGAACGACACTCGGTCAATTAGTTTGTCCGACATCAGCAAATAGGAAAATAGTAGATTCAAATACGGGATATGTATAAGTTGTATTCGGAATGAGAGGGAAATTTCTATTTACAGCGATTTAAAGACGCTCAACGGGAGAATAAAGAGCGCCTACATACGTTGCTTCCCAAACGTTCAACGGGACAAAGATAGAATTCTCCGCTGATAATATCAAAGAAATTTACACGAAAGAGCGAAGGCTAATATTGCACACAGATTAACATCCCTACAGAAGTTAGATGTGCTCGAACACGTCGCCCTTGGTGCACGAGGCGAGTGCAACGATTGTCGCAATTATACACCAACAGATAAGATTACGTAAAAGCGCGAATTTGGCTGCTTTAGTTCGACCTCCGAGCTCACGAGCGACCAGAGGAGAAGGAAATAGATGTAACAAAGAAAAAAAAAGGAACAGCGACGAGGGAAAAACGGTACAGAGAGATGGAGAGACACCGGGCATGAACGTCGAAGAGAGAAGAAGAACACGAGGAGAAACGGGTTGGAAGAAACGGGAAGACGAAAGAGGGAAGAAGGAAGAGGGAAGATGAGGTATAGTGCAAAAGAAAAAGAAGAAGAACCGAACGAGCAAGCGAGATAGAAGGCGAAAGAGAGGGATACGTATGACTGCTGGCACCAAGCAGTCTGCTCCGCTCACCTCGCTATTCCCGCAAGCAATGCCAGCCCGAGATTGCTGCTCGGTACTTGACTCGCGTTCACGAACATTCACGAACACGTACGAACACGTTTGAGCGTGCATCGAAGTGTACACCGACTGCGACGCGACGGCCAGTTGCCCCGGAGAGAGAAGAATCGTCCATCACAGTCCAACTCACAAATATTCCAAGTCCTTTCGTGGAACACGTGTTTATTCCCGAGCATCCCACAGTCACAGTTCCTTTCAAGAAAACTGTCCCTTTCACGCGATCCACGAACAACCGTATTTTATGCGGCTACTCAGAAAAACTAAACAATTTCGAGGAAAATAAAGAAGCAAGAACTTTTCCTTTCTTCCTTTTTTACTATTCAGGTCTCTTTCGTTTTATTGGTATTCTGTATTTGTAAAGAACGTTGGTAAATTCTCGAACTAATGTAAACAGGTTTATCGTATTTTTAAAAGAACTATTGCGAGATAGATAATTTTATATTTTTATTTCTGACGCAATGTTCGTATAAAGTAACGTTTATGATGTAACGTATTATGATCATACTGTAATAATAACGAATATCGTCAATGCGATTTAATTTGTGTGCCAAATAAATGGAAAACTGCGTCATCTTGGAAAAGTTCGAATACGCCCTCGGTTCGAATACGTATCTAGATATTAAAATTCAGTAATAGGCTTTATCTCGTTCTTATCGAGCGAGTATATCGCGCGTCCTTGAGCAGTTGCACTCGCGAAATCGTACCCTTCGCGATATCAGTCGCGAAATTTCATTTGACAGCTCTATGGATTATTCATATTCCTCGGAGGAATCGTACGAACAATGACGTCAGACGCGTCGAATACGACAGAAGCCGAAATATCGCGCGAGAAATTTCTGACAAAAGAGGTGAAATGCAAACGATTGCAACGATCGGTCTTGCATATACTTCCGGAAATAAATCCGTCGATATCGAGGAAAAATCAATGACACGTGGAGAAATTTGTGCTCGTGGCAGCATGAAATATAACGAAGGGGGAAAGGCTGGAATAAAAGAAGACAGTACGTGGGAAAAGCAAGTAGAGACAGCTTAGATCGGACGGAACGCCAAGATACGGCTCGATTCTAAATTTGGTCGAACCACGAGAGAAATGCAGACACACGAGTTGGGAAGAACCCTGGCAGTTACGCAGAGAAAAAGCCAGCGTAGAGGGGCAAGGTGTACCCGAACAGACCGTTCATTGTTTGCAATGGACCGCCTGTATATACGACTCGTTCTAATTCCCTTCCTGTTTACGTTGCTCCACGACTGACTACTGTAGCCTGCTCTTTTCTGATTGCCAGTTAAACGCGTTAGGTCATACCTCGGAAGTAATGTCGTTTCAGAAGCCCATTTCAATGAAAAGATAATAGCGGTAATATGACTAAACCGTATATATTTATGAAAATTATACGTTTACGAGCAGTGCGAGGTAATAGAAATTTGTTATCTTCGAAATATTCTAATAAGAAACTTATCTTGAATATATTTTATACCTTTGTCTTCCGCATTCTGATAAGAACCTCACTGTGAAAATTTCGTACATATTTATTTGCATAATTCAAATTTCCTTTAAATTTAATTTCCCCGACATCGATTCCTAAGAGGGGACTATTTCCCCATTCATCGACTAACTTTCTAACGCTTATCTCGATAAATTTCTTATCTTTCGACTTCGTTTAACTCTCAAGCTTCCGTTCGACGCGCTTGGGACTAGCCCGAGCCTAAAAAAATATTATTTAGAATCCATCAAATCGAACGTAATACGTGACGAACGTTAATTGGAGTCACGCCAAAGATTAGAGAGACAAACGTGGCGCAAACTTTCCACACCGAGTTCCGGGCTATCGTGATTCATGTATTCGCGAGATAGCTCTGACGTTGCGATAAAACTGCAAGGTTCCGATAGTCGTAACGATGTTCCTCGTCGATAATAGTCATAAAGGGAAATGTTTTTTTAACGCGTCTATTAACACATGGTTCCTGGGTGCATCGAGTAAAGCACGGTACGAACACGATACAGACACTGCAACGCGGATAGATGTACACGATGTTAACGGTTTACGTGCAACTCTGGATCGCCACGGGTCATAACTTTGAATCGGAGGAGCGCAGGTGTCGCCGGAAGTCGTTTTACGAGCGAACGGAAGCGTAAATCGGAGTACGACCTTCGTCACGGCCCGGAGGAAACTGAATACACGCTATACATGACGGTGCCCATCGAACAGTACTTATTATTTATGCGTCTCGATAAATTTTTACTAGAAGCGTCTGTGACATAACCAAAGTTACATAGAAAACAAAGTGACATTTACGATGCAAAAATTGTTATCTGATCTTCTTTTCACTAAAAATTAGAATTTCACTTCTCGCATCTTTTATTCATATTGGAGAAAAGAGTTTCAAGTATCTATATAACGTAGTATTTATGGATATTATTCCACACAGAAATATCCCAGCATTTTTACGTAATAATAAGAGAAGATCAGGTTCGAATGTAAACAAGCTAATTTACCTATGGTGTGCAAAAAAGTTTTTTTTTTTACTTAATTGTTTACATTCACGATTTGTCCAGTTTGGACATTTGGTAGAATTAGTGTGCAAAAGTGCACCTGATTTTTAAATTAAAAGCATCTAAATTACAAAATTCCATTCGTGTACGATATTCCATTTCACCATCACATGTATCCAAAAGTTACAATGAAAAGGAATCGAGAATCCCAGTTCTAAGAACATTACAAATTTGTACGTGACCGCAATCAAGTTTAGCTAGAGTTTGGACTGTTCTCTAGAGTATTCCAAATAGGTTGGACAATTCGGTGTGAACCGAGCTTTAAAGGATCGACGAAAGCATGCTGTAAGCTCTTGAATAGATTCAATCGCCGGGAGTGTCTTCTCGGAAGTACTCGGATGCATTTAAATGCCCCTGGTCAAATAAACAGGCCGCCGCTTGAATACCGATCGTCCGGCCGATATGATTTTTGCATTTGAATGCCGCGATCGCTTCCGTTTTATGACGTGCATTCGCCCGTTGATAATTACTCGTTTAATTGCATTTGCTTTTTCTCCAACACTATGAATCTTTAAATATATACGATCTTCTTGTACTTGTATTACTTTATCGAAATATTACGCATGGAAGACCCGTTGAATTGTTTTAATTTTTAATCATTGTCTTAACCAACCGTTATTTTACTAACAAGCGTATTTGCAATTTTATCGCTTTTAAACGAAAATTGTTATTTTTTTTCATTTTTTGTTCAAAATAATAGCGAGCATAGTAATAATAGGTTATTCTCTGGCCATTATTTTTAAGCTTCAACAGAGATATATATTTACGTAAGAGAAGTACACAAAAAACCAGATATTCTAACATTTATTTTCAATGCTAATTAGCTCCACCTGTTTAACGTTAATAGCTACCGAGTTTGTTCAAAGTAATTCCACGAATACGATTAGTAAAAGTCCCCTGGTTTTTCTTCGAATCGATTTATACATATCAGCGTTCTCTCTTGATAACGGGATTTCCTAGGTTTCATGAATAAATAAAATACGAATCTGCCCAAAAAAATGTTCTTAACTCGAGTGATTTACGATGACAGAGCCGACCTGAGCCTTAATCGTCTAAGAAAAAGTGGACAAAAGTAGCGGAGCAAGAGAGGCGAATAGTTGCATCCGGTGATTCGCGATACCGGAAAAAAAGCAAGATCGTCACGTTGCCATGGCCGTGAGACGAATAGAGAAGTGGCTAAGCTGAGTAATCGATAATACTCGTCAGGCAACGAGGGACAATAATGACAGACGGTTGCCTCTGATCGATCATAATCGTGCAGTTTCAAGGATAATGCCTTGAAGCGTTTCGCGGGTCTTTGCCAAGGACACGATTGCCAGCGTGCCTTTGAATAGGATTGCATCATAATCCTCGCACCTGCACGGTTCATCGCGATGTCTGACGAGGAACTTTCGCGAGAAACACGGAAAAATACGCGAGCCTCGAGCATCTTTTCTCTGAAAGACTGAATACGTTCCGGGTTTCGTCAATGGAACGGACGAATGTTGGAAATTTACAGAATTCTATTTATAGGAAGGAACTTTTTATTTCGGTTATTTGAACGCGAATTCCTATTATATGAAAGAAAAATCAACATGATAACAGCGAGAAGAATCGGTGTTCTATGCGATTAGTGCATGGACTTAAAGGATAGCGCAATGTGACTCGTAGACTTTTCATCTGTTTGCGCAGGATAGGGGAGTGACAGGATGTAGGTTTAAAGAAAGTCGTAAATTTTGTTTAACTTTTAAATGTCAGGGGTGAAACTTCAAAGAAAAATGAGATAAAGACACTCATCCCGGTCTGATAAAACAGTAGCACATTCTACAGTGCTGCATGTATTAGATACGTACTATGTATTAGAGTGTACTTTTTCTGATCGTGACGCAGATACTATTTACGACTTACGATCAGTATCATTTAGTTTCTCTTCTACATTGTATTCGTTGAAAAATATTATCATCGTAACTAAAACGCATTACCTCTCTCTTTATATTTCTAACAGAGAAAATCTTAGACAATGAGAATTCCACGAAACATGCGAGACACGTAACAGTTCAAGATCTATTTTGACTCGCAACGAAGACAAAACTTTCACCGGTAAAGCTACAGGCGAAAAGAAAATTGTGAGCAGGATCTGGTATTTCGAGAGAAGAGGGCTTTGTTTCTCGTAAGCCAGGAGATCCCGGTGAAAAGCGTAAATATATAGTTGGACGAGGTAAAATGAAAAACAAACTCTCCGTTTGACGTAATGCCACGTGGTAACACGCGTGATGCACATCGTTGGGGAGTCGTATCGTGTAAAAGAACGCGTTCACAGAAACGAAATTTACGAGGGTCGAGGAGAGACATGTGCGCGCGGAGCTTTCTTTCGGTGGAAGTATACGGAACCAGAGAGAAGGGTGGAAAAACGTGGGAGCACCGTCAACACCCATGGTATGTGTACAGTGCATAGTGTACACGGACCCGATGCCAGAGACAAAAGAACTCGCGGGGATACGACATCGTTAAAGAACGCCTAGGAAAAAAATAACCAGCTGACGGAATAATAAACTGAAACTATCCGTACAAATACAGAGCACGACCATTAAATTCGTGGAAGAACAAATAAATGCATTCTACGAAAGCTGCAGTATTTATTCATAGTGGTGCTAGCTCCCAGTTTGTTTTTCAATAATAGCACCAGTCTTCGATTGTAAATAACTTTTTTTTTTTTTTTTCGTACACCTGGTACGATGCACACGCTGAAATCCTATATGCAATGTAAATAGATTGCAAAGGGAAAGTGACGATCGAGACAAGCCGGTGATAAGACATTGAATTAACGGTAATTATTTCTTGTTTAGCTGTATTTTTAACGATGACGAAACGATAGAAACGAGAGAAAAGAATCGATAAAAATAGACTCGGACGATAACGCATCCACGACAAATATCATCGAAACTCGTGATCTCAATGTGTACAATTTATCGTGACATCTGCTATCTGCATAAATACACGGCAGTTAGAGCCGAAACCGTGGCCATGTAAACGATATTATAATAAACATTCTGATGAAATTTTTCGACGATTTACGTGTTCCCGTGTAATCAACTTTTCCGCTAGATACGGGAGGGCGGAGAAGAGACAGACACGATTCTTGCACAATTTCTCTTGTTTTTCAGCTTCGTTCGCATTTCGAACTAGATAAGAACGAACACGAACATTTTCGCCTTGAAACAGTTTGTCCTTCTGTCCAATCACGTACATGTACACGGATGCGTTCAGTTCGCGATCGGTTATATGCTATCGGTCGTATATGCAATTCGAAAAATAAAAAATCGTAGGCGACGAACATCGCCGTGGAAACGTATACGAACACACGTGTGTCTGTCATTTGCATTTATACTATACAGATCGTATTCCGGCACCATCGTTTTATATTCGCCACAGTAAAAAAGCATACCGTTTCACCGTTTCGTCGTTTTCTTTATTATTCGACACTATAAAAAAGATCTGCCTCCCCTCGCGTCAGATTAGATAACCACGATTCAATGTGATCCAACGACAGTCCCTGAAAAAATCGTCGGACATAAATATGTTATTTTGCAAAAACTTGAAATTCGAACTATTCTCGAGTTAACGTCGATCGAATTTGACTGAGACATTTTTTTCCAAGTATTTAAATAGAGCGAACGTTGCGCGAAGAAGCTGAAGATCGTATTTACAGACGACCACTTATTTCGTGTTACGTTAATGTCGATTGTATCGATGTAAAAATGCCACGTTATTTTCTTCCAACTCCATCAACCCTTACCAACTGGTCGGTTATTTGGGAGCAGGCTAAAGTATGGTAAATTACAACGTTTCCTAAGAATAAAGAAAACGTGTTTTCAATGACCTCGATTCTTCACATTTTTTCCCCTCTTGCAGGAAAATATCGGTATTGAATTACACTGCGGCCACTATAATATTTACATGTTGGATATGCGATTGGAAAGCGGTGTGCAAACATGTTCCGTTCTATGGTAGCAAATACGAGAGAGGAACGCCACGGAAATACTCGCACTATTAGCGTTACACTATCAGCAAACAGCGGTTATTATTTTGATATGCTCGATGAAATCCATGTTTAATTAATTACATAAACTATAATAAACGATTACATTACGTTATTTGATTGATTCGAGGCGTTATTAAGTGAATATTTGAGTGAAAAAAAAATCGCCCGAACAGGGACTCGAACCCTGGACCCTCAGATTAAAAGTCTGATGCTCTACCGACTGAGCTATCCGGGCGCTCTGGAAGAACCCTAGCTATGAACAGAACATGTTGCTCGAGTCGTATTATGACGGCTCGATATCTCGATGGTACAAAAGTATAAAATAATATTCGCCCGAACAGGGACTCGAACCCTGGACCCTCAGATTAAAAGTCTGATGCTCTACCGACTGAGCTATCCAGGCGTTGAAAGCAACGCTTCCTACGGTATTTTAAATACTCACATAACTCCTTTCAAACCAACCCCTATAATAATCTTATTTTAATAATTATAAAATTCTCATTAACTTTCTTTTCCACTAAAAATATTTTTCGTAATATGAAATCATATAGGCACCCATTAGTCATCTTTCCAGATAGAATAAAATGTTACAATTTTAATAGCTGAATCAACGTCGACTGACTTAATGTTTATAGCGTCATGATTTATCGCGATGCATTGATCGGTGCTGGAATATAAATCGAAAGGTTCAGATATCAGAGAAAAACGTCACTTCGCAGAGGATAATTATAAACCAAGCAAGATAATATTATTTTACCCCTTCGACTCGAACAAACGCTCGTTTGCTGACGAGTTAAAAAGGAAAGGAAATAAAAATAACAAACATTTTTTCCACGCGTGTAATTGCTCACGATGGACTATTAGTCCACTTTACGATGTAGTTAGCAGTTAGAGAGACGATGAAACTAATTGCGGCGCAATCGTGGCAAAATATTAACGCACATCTTGCAGAACTTTATCTTTCTCTACGCGCGCCGATAAGGAAAAAGCGAGTCGAGGATCGTGACAGATGCGTCCGTATACCTGTTTTCTTAGCAAACAAAAGATTCTTTATAAGGATTGAGCGATTCATGTCGAGATAATTAACCGCCTACCGAGTACCATCACTCTTATATTGTCGTTTCTTCCTTGAAAAATAAAAAAGAAAAATCAACCAGTTAACAATTTTACACACAGAAAATTTGTCGTGATCGGAGTTATACATGTTCGTCGATTTAATAATTGTACAATGCCTCTCTTCTTTCCTTTACATTTTATATGAACAAAAATAGTACGAAATTTAGTTCTTTGCATTATCAATGCCGCTATAACAATGCCAATGAAGTGTAAAGGGTTAACCAAACGAATATTAACCAACCACCTAGTAACGACATAATAATATCGTTTACCTGTGGCAGCCGATCAAAGAGGCGAAATTAATTTGATCGAACAGATAGTATCGAGAAAATTGCTAACGCCAGTCCCACGGAGTGGAAAATCCGTCGACCAAAAAATCTTGGTCCACGATAAACGCAGCGAATAATCGATTTTTTCCTCTTCGTTTCTTCTTGTAAATTACACCGTTGGAAGTTTCGTTCGTCGAAACAATGATTCTTAACATTTATCGTTAACCATAAAGTAGTAATAAGATTAAACTATTGGTACTTGTTGTATTCAATCTTGGGATATCAGGACGAAATTGAAGCTCGTTTGTTGTATCAGTGAACAACGGATTATCCATTACCTAACTGTCTGCGGCTTAACTTTGGTTCCGAGACATTTTTCCACAAACTGCTTCGTAAGTTTTCCGCCACATTTCTCCCCACTATGTTAACGCCGGATTCTCCTAATCGTCGCTCGTTTCGACAAGGAAAGTTTGCAGAACGTCACGTCGTAATCACTGTAATTGATGTATGATTCCTAACAAATTACTTATTTCAGCCTCGACTTCACCGATTATCGTTGCCCTTGTTTTTAGTATTTTTGTTTTCGCGCACATACACTTGGAAAGACATTACGATACCACAATCTGTATCCTGATAACAAAGATACGAACACTGGCATGATATTATATTTCTTTTACGAAAACATCAGGAAAAATATGTTTCTATTATTGCGATAGGAAAAAGATCGTTTCGTAGAGAGGGAGAGGAAATTGGATCTGGTAAAAGAGCTAAGAACGAGTGGAAGAATCCCCATCGTCAAACATGTATAACGCATCTATACACACCACTATTATACCACCATCCATCAAGTCGTCTAACAAGCAACAAAACCTCTAGGTTCTAGATTGTAATCCAGAACTTTCATTCCTGTTACTTTGTAGCAACCAGATAGTAAACTCGAAGTATTCAAGGAAACTGGCCAGCGGTGCATAAAAAACACGACAGAGTGTGACCGGTGTAGCGACCGGTTCGTCGTTGCAATGTTGTTTCGTGTAATTGACTTTGTTCGCAGCAGTGAACCGATTACATACTTCGAAACCCATGCTTTTTTTCTTCCATCTCGTTCTTTCTACAAGCTTTAACAACTGCCATCACGACGGACCTTTTTAGACTTTACAAAAACGAATTTCCTCACCAACCGTTGGCCAGAGCTTTGCAACGAGGGCCAAACTAATCATCCAGGAAACGCGTCACGGTTCAGGTGGTTGTATCGATTCCAGCGAATTTTTAAAGATTCGCACGGATGATTTCAACGAAATTGATGGAGAATTGAATCGTCAAAACGTTAAAGCACGCTTCATAGGTACAGTGGTTCGTGAAAATATCTCAAGCCTCACCGTAGCAAGTTTTTATTTCCTATTCGATATTTATAAAACATTTTGATATTTAATTAACATCGTAATCAGACACGACTGTTGTGATTACATTGGTAAAATTTGAAGCTTGTTTGAAAACTGGAAGCTTCTAAAAAATAGTTTCCTCGTTTTTCCCGAAGAACTCGTTTAAGTTGTGTGTGTCATTTCTGGAATACATGTGTGATACGGTTGTGCGACGATTCAGGGTCGTCGTCCAGCGGAGACGAAGAGGTTTCTCGAAGAGTACGGCCTCTTGGCTTGGAGCCATTAACTTCCCGATGTGTCAAGTTCTCAATATTAGAAGTTACGCGCGGACCCACGGACCACCTTTGTTTCGTGACGATTGACGACTTCGCTTGAAATTTGCTTTCCTACGCGCCTCGAGAAAGCGCGCGTGCAATCACAGTTACACTCGCATCTAAAATAGAATCGTCATTTCTTAAGCCTGCTTTTCTCAAGCTTCCGTCTTAATCTCGATCTCTGACTTTGTTTTGGCAAACCGACAGATAAACGACGTTATAACAGAGGGTTGAGACAATCTTTAGCGTAAAATTGAAATAAGGCATGACATCAAGCACATGAACAACGGTTTTCAAATATACGATTATAGTATGAAGTCCGTTCTAACCGCATATTTATTCGAAACAAACTGCAATGACTTTAAAATCAAATGGCTTTAAAATTTAAGTAAGATTTTACGATTATCTGTATACAATATACTAAGCGCTTATTTCTTGACCTATTTTTTTTTTTTTTTTTTTAACAATGATGTATTCTTTTTAACGTCGACGTAATAAAAGATTGTAATATTAAAAAAATCACATGAAAATTCCATAAACGAAGAATTACATCTATCACAAGTTCGTGATAATTAATTCCAAAAAAAATATTGTTTCCCTAACTGCGTCATTCGTCGAAAAGAGATATGTAGTATCTGAATGAACGTAAAATCGTTAATCTCTTTCCGAGAACTTGAAATGACAAAATTTCGATTACACGTGCAATTTCCGTTTAGCGTAGTTACGAACGACCTCGTCACTGTTGCAATCGAATAAAGCAACAATGTTCCAATAATCTGGCAGCGACGCCTACGATGATGTGACACGTACTATATATTATACATATATCGTCAGGATTATGTCGTTGTTACGTACGATATTACGTTAGCAGTGCATTTCATCAAGGAACGTTGGAAGCTCGTTCTCGCGTTGGCTCATCGTCGCTTTAAACAACGATTTCCCGGCCATAACAACAGAGAAGGCCCATAGCGCAGGATACACCGCGATTCGTTAATTTATTACTGTTTATGCGACACACAGGACATCAAGTTTATCAATCGTGGCCGTGGGAAGGATGACTAGATCACTGAAGCATCGAATCAATCGTCGAAATCGACAGTTTTCCGCTGTCGTCATGTATACGTGTGTCTGAACACGTCCGCAACAATCATTCACAATAGCGACATTAACAATTGATCGATGAGCATCGACGACCTCTCACACACGAGTACAAATGAATATACAGGGTGGTTGGTAACTGGTGGTACAAGCGGAAAGGGGATGATTCTATGCGAAAAAAGAAGTCGAAAATATAGAATAAAAATTTTTTTTTTTAATATTTTTTTTTAATTTTTCCATCGAGACAACGATCTACAGTGAGATCCGTTATAACGAGACGTGATAAAGTGCACGCGTACCGAGCGAAAATTCAAAGTCGATTTTCTCGAAGACAAAGCCCCGAACGAAAAGTTTGTATTCTATATTTTCGACTTCTTTTTTCGCGTAGAATCACCCCCTTTCTGCTTGTACCACCAGTTACCAACCACTCTGTATACATACCATCGATCAAGAGGTTTGAACTACTATGAATTTCATGAAATTTAAAAATTTCATCTGTTAACTGGGGAAAATGAGTTAAATCGTCGCTCGAATTTTTAATCATTGGCAGATAATACTATTAATTTAGAAATTCCCTTTTTCTTATCTGGCAGCTCATCATATCGCGAAATGGATATCTGTCGCTCATCGACCACCGGTAAAATTCGCGTGACGTGGCAAGATCTTATCGATCGTGAATCGTATCGAAGATCTATTAGAAGCTCGTAAATACGAGCTACGTCCGCGTGTACGTCGAAAAGCTCGGTGATTAACCTAGAAAACCCGATGATCGAGCATCGACCTGCGAATATACTCGCGGCAAAAGACGGGGAAAGAGCGAGACACAGAGAGGAAGAAGAAGGGGAAGCAGCCTGTTTCTAAGAATCCCAACGTGCTAGCAAGCATCCCTTGGAAGCTTGCCAGTATCAACCTATCGCAAATATAGGTAGTTAATGCCGGCTTCACACCGAATCTCTTCGATTTTGCGTGAGAAAATTCATTTTACCGAGATGTCCCTAAATCTTTTGATTCGTCCATTTTGAAATTCTTTTTTACGTATTCTGCCGTGCATCTTTTGTCTCGATATCTTCGACAGATAATTTTATGCATTTTAGCCGTAGCTAGTTCCAACATTAACAACGAGAAGCAACCTTTAAATGACATTAAATAAGGAATAATGAGTCTTTCAATTGATCGTGATAAGAGCAATATTACCGACTCTCTAATATCTCTATTTTGTAGAGATTATTCGTTTAATTATTTGTCGGGCGATAAGAGAATAGATATAATTAGTCATAATTACATATCCATGTGCGTAGAATGTATTGAATCTTGCGCCAACGACTTTTCTAATTACCATCGATATCTCTACCCTTATTAATCCCTTAATTCCTTAAACCTCCGTAAACACATCAAATATTAATTATCAAGGCTATAAAATTCGATGAGTAATTCCAAGTTGCAGATAAATTCGCCAACAATTTCCGATTGAACGTGCTTCCAATTGCCAAGGTAGCCCGGCTAGCTCAGTCGGTAGAGCATGAGACTCTTAATCTCAGGGTCGTGGGTTCGAGCCCCACGTTGGGCGAGATAACCAGTCTTTTTTTTCTTTTTCTCAGAAACACACAAAACCAACGACATGTATACTCGAGATTTAACTCCACAGGTCTATCTCGAAAGAATTAAGCATCCGATAAGGGTCGTGGGATTTTTGCACGCGCACGAAACCGAAATCGTGTCGGAAATTTTTCCCGTTTCAAGGTACAAGTCGCTCGAAGAATGTAAATAATCGAAATCTTCGCGTAATCTTATCAAAATCAACAGACTAATGGATTCGCAAAGCTACGAAAGAGAGAGAGAGAGAGGGAAAGAGAGAGAGAGGGAGGGAAAGAGAGAGAGAGGGAGGGAAAGAGAGAGAGAGGGAGGGAAAGAGAGAGAGAGGGAGGGAAAGAGAGAGAGAGGGAGGGAAAGATGTAGAAGGGAGGAGAGGAGAAAGGGATAAAGAGGAGAGAGAAAGAGAGGGAAGCACATCAGATACATCACGTCGTGACAAATCCGATTTCGTTCGAACGAAATAACCAGACACGATGACGTGACGTAACGTCACCTTCGTGTAGACGAAACCACAAACAAGTTCGTAGAACGACGACGATGCGCGTCAAATTCGTTGCTTCCTTTAAATGACTCCCTTGGTCCGGTTCCTGCATATTATCCGGCAAACCCTCCTATTAGAAGTCTCCGGTGTGAATTCAAGTTTTCAAAGGCCTGCTGCCCGTGGTAGGGATTAGAGGCAAGTGAAATTCGTCGGACAGGTGCGCTCGTTGGTGGAAAAATCGTTGCGAGGGCAAAAAGAGAAGGAGAGAATAACGCGGAGAGGAGGAGGCGAGATCGAAACGTGCAGAATAGACAGGCCGAGGTGCCAGGTGTTTCTGAAAGTTATTTTCGAGTGCAGTTTCGATGAGAGTGCAGAGGGGGATAGGGCTGGTCCGCGGAGTCGTGTATTTTTAGGTGGTGCACGGCATGCGGCACACCACCGCAACGTTTCGACACGACCCGAAATAAAGTGTTTATCGAACGACACGGTAGATCGCAGCCGGCACCACAGCCTTTCGTCCCTGGCCAGCGAAAGTAGATCGGTTTACGGGACACGTACGGGAGACAATGCGTAATTAATAGCCCGTGGTTCCTTCCGTTTCCGATCGCCACTCTCTGTCTCTGTAATAACGTCGATCTAGCTGGAAACGCGTGACTCTAATTGCCGATTCCGACTGTATTGGTTGGAAAACGCGAGGGATGTGCTATGGAATATAATTGATTAGTCGAATAGTTGATTATTACATTTGGAAGAAGGAAAATAAAACGAATAGGATGATGATGGATGGATTTAAATCGATCGATTTAAGAGATAAAATTCTTCGATTGCTAAAGAAATATTCATGAATAATTAATCGAGATTGGAAATAAAAATGTGGAGTACTCCAATTGCATGCTACCTATACCGATACGTTCGATTTTTATAGTTTGGGAAACAGAACGGCCATTTATTAACCAAATGATCGATACAAACTCCGAATATGTATCCTATATACAATGTACATTTCTAATCGTTGTTTACCCAAGTCTGTTACTGATTACAATACGTAATCATCACCTTAATAGCCACCTTGATAACGCTGTTTTCTTGTCGTGCACCGATTATGAGAGTACAAAGTAACAGTCTAAGATTAACTCGAACACCGTCGCGATTAAGTAGTCTAGCTAATAATGCTCGTGACTTATACATAGCTCGAGCAGTTATAACTTTCATACTATACACGTAAGAAGAAAACACGCGGGTATTTCGGTTTATAGATCGATTGGTAGAACAAGACGAAATTGTGTATGAAGCGGAACAGCTATGTTTACGATACGAAACGGTTGAAATCGAAAAGCGTAAGAGAACGAAACAGAGAAGACGATCTGCCAGAGAAGAAAAATTTCACGCGTGTGTCTCGTTCGATCCCTCCAAGAGACACAGGAGATAAAATATCAAGAGTATGTTGGAGTAAAAAATGATTTTGCTTCGATAAAGAGTGTTGGCGTACTTTATACTGGATTTATCGCGGATTGGCAGATTTCATAGGCGAGAGGAACCTGGCGGGTGAGTGCCAATGGGGGCCACCACGGAATGGACACGTGATAATGCCAACAGGGAGTGTAGGTAAACGCACGTGCGACACGCAAAGACGAGCGACGAGAACGCGGCATCCAAAGTAGTGAGACGCGTTATAAACGCGTCCGAGTACAGCTATTTTGCGACTGGCCTAATTCTGACGTGGGAGACTGTTTGCCGACGGATTTTCGTCGAATTAAATTCGGATAAATGTCTATCTACCTACGTAATATATATATAGTCGTAGAAGAATTCTACGTTACATTTACAATTTCAGTTCCGTCACTTTTGTATTTATCTACAAATACAATAACTTACTAGCTAATAATTGAAAAGCTATTACGAGATAGATTGCAGACTACAGAGTTTTATCACGTAAACAGCTTTTACGATCTTACGTCGAAGAAGAGAAAGCTCTAGTTCATTTGATTACATTTTTTTTTAATTTTGTGCAGAACTTGACTCGTTGTATTATCAAACTTTTCCTTATTACGTACGACAATTTCTTACCGCAGCTAACTCGTATAATTACTAACTTACAACATTCCCCAAAAATATTTATTCAATAGAAGCAGGTCCATTAAGTAGTTTGTAAACAACAACCAGTCCAAGCTAATGGTAGTAACACAAACAATCTTAAATTTCAATGTTTGAACAAAATAAATAACGTAGTAAAAGCATCCACCTGAACAACCAAGAACTAGCTGCCAACAAGCTTGAAAACAGTCGAGTAACTCAAGGGACGGTAATAAATTCGCAAGATGTCTACTTTTGAGGACAGCTCGCGAATTCACCCGCAAGATTTAACCGCGGGGCTGAATGATTCGTGGAATCTTCGGTATTTGTTTTAAATAGAACGCAGCCTGAAAATAGTCGATATGTTATTCGAATAAGTCTGTATAGCGCCCGGTCACTAACGTAACGAGGGCTTTCCGTTCCGTGATCCTGTTGGATGGACTCCATTGTCGCGTATATTCGGTCCTTGCCGTCTGAGAAATTGTGCTGCTGAAATATTGCACGGCACGTTTCCAAAACTCGAATGCGAGCGTATTCGCGTGTACTCTCAAAAAGCATCGCGTCACACGCATACGCGACTACCGACAACAAGCAAAACACGCTGCGTAATAATAGAACCGAGGAAGATTGATTGATTTTCGACTCGTTTAGGGACCTATCGGTGCCATAAATCGATATAAAGTAACTCACGAAAGTATTTCAACCATTACCAAGACTTTTTCTGAACCTATGTATTATATTATATGTAATATATTATATGTAATTTATTATAATCATTATATGTAATTTATTATATGTAATATAATATACCTATATATTATATTACACGAGCTTCTCAGAAGTCAAACATAGGTACACGAATAACGTTCAATTCTCAAAGAGCAAATTACTTGCTTCAAAAATTATTTCGTTCATTGCATAATAGCAGATTAAAAAAAATATCGTTTGCGAAATCAGCACTTTCTTTTTTTGCTTTTCAATTTATGAAATTGCTCGATCGTCTTCTGAATGGCTCGTGTATTCACAAAAACTTCCAACGATGACCAAAAGATACTCTTGCATAGGTTCGACATTGCTGCACATTCGAAAAGGCACTGCACGTGGTCGAAAATTCGATTAGTCATAATGCAGCAGCGTATGAATCATAGTTGCAGTTGTTTCACGCTCTTCTAATCGCGGCTATAAAACGAAACATGTCGAAAAAAAAAAAAAAAAAAATGAAAAATAAAAGATTCACAGAGGAAAGAAGGAGGAGCGGTACTCGGTTGGTTACCAGCGACCGAGTGACTCATCGGCAACAACTCTTCTTCGCGCAATGTTATTTCAGCGTCGACCGAGCGAAATGATAGGAGTGAAAGTGCTATTAACGCGATGCGTATCGCTCGATGCAATTGTTAATTAACCACGCCAGCGTCGACCGGCCGCGCTTCGTGTGCGGCTGCAAAAAAATCCATCTGAGTCACTTTTAATTGGGAAAAGCCGGTCGACGAATCGATCTCTCCACGGTCCTTCGTTGCCGTTCTTCGCGCGAATTTTTCTGCTACGTTGAAGAAATTTTACGCGAATCTCACGAACGATCGAAACACTCAGAAATTCGATCGTTAAGTCGATATGACAGTGATAAAAGTTTTTCAAACGTTGAAATACTTCCGTGTAAGCTACTGTATGATTCTTTACTGATTCTTAATCTTAGGACTATCGTTAAAAATATGCGGACACAAAATTACACAAGTACACATACAACTGTTGCAATATGCGATGTTCTACTTATTTTGAGCAATTTAATTGATCAAGAATCGTCGCGTCGTTTAAATGCTCTTTTAGAAACAAGTTGTTAATGTGCGATGCATCATGACTTGTGTTTACTTCGATTTTGTTGGCAATCTAAAGCGAACTGTTGGCTAAGGTAGTTCGAGTACTCAGAAATTAGCACTATTTTAACCGTAATTGTTCGATTTCGCCGATGCAACTCGATGTGTACGTTGTTGTTTTCGTATAGCGTGTGTTTGACGTCAAGAGACTGTTTGAAAATACGATCCATTTAAGCGCTTCAAAATACATTCCACTTGACTCGAGATTTCAAACATAATATCTATACTTTCGAACGCCTCGTAAAGTTTAGAAGATTTATAGGTTATTATTCTGGTACAATAGCCAATATGTGCTGTAATATTTCCTTTTTCGTTTCATAATTGCAGCCAGACTTTTTTAGCATCTACTCATGTAAACAACGTAAAAAATTACCATAACATGTTTCGTTCGTAATTACAAATCACGTAATAAGGTCTCAAGTTTCTTTTACCATTTTATTAAATCAGAATCTTTACTGTGTATCTCTGAATAAAACGCGTTAAAAGCTTCTTCGCGTTATTTCGCTATTCTATACATTTTCATTATTTTCTCGACGGTGCGAATAATTTCTGTGTATGTAAATGTATGTGATTGTATATCTCTACGACTTATATCGTACCCATGTGGATGCAACGTTTTTTTAACTCGACACGGAATTTTGAACGCAATAAGAATGCCTACGTAAATCAATAAGACGATATATCGATAAGAAAATGTAATAAAAATTAGAAAACACGTAACTTTCGAATTACAGCATTATAGAAGCGTCATAGAACGAAATATCCGGAGACAGATGAAAAATGTGCAGAGAATCACGCGAGATCCTAAACCCGGGCAGTGGGTAATTATAATTTGCCGTCATCCTGACGAATCTAATGATTCTCGAAATTGTTTCGCAACACGTGGGCATAAACAAGCCAAAGATATCGTCCGATGTTAGCTCATACGCGAAGGTAAAGATAGAACCTCCTCGTTTCGCGTTTGCATCGTTCGCGACTGTGTAATAAGTGGCAAAGGTGTCTTATTTTGGAACACCGGGTGGATGCCGCGAAGAGAAACCAACCAAAGCCATTCGATGCAGCCGATCATCGACTGTTTCTCGTAAAATCTCGACATCATCGACATCGCCGATAAACCGTCGCGTCGTGTCGATCGAAACGGGCCATCGCGGATCTCTCCTGTTTATTGGAACAATTCCAAAGACATTTCCGTTTTGGCCGAGTGCAGTAAATCTTCGTGCTGTAATATTCGTATAACTTTGCGACTCGTGCAACTTCGTTTACAGCTGTGTTCCATCTGGATCTGTTCTCCGCGAAATATTTGGAATTTTTAATGCGAAACACCACTTTTCGTAATCGTTACGTTACTGTTTGCATTGTAATAACATTGATACTGCTAACATTTCGAATTGATCATATTTTATAAGAACTTATAGACTGATAATCGTTGATGGACATTTAAGGCACGTACAATTTCTAGCCACTAATATATACAAAACAGTGTTCATTGTTCCAATAAAGAATCGTACGTGTTAACAATAGAAAGGAAGTCTTAGCTTTTATAATAGAAGCGAAGTAAAGTATAGAAGGAGCATAGTGCGAGTAATTAAGAGTGGTACTGTATAATAATAGACAAAGGCTTATTTTTTCCTCGCATTATGTATCCTTTCGTGTATTTTCCATGTGGCTTTCTATGATGCAAATTTCACGCCTTGGTCGTCGATAACTCGAACGTTAATTTATTCGTTTGTTACGTTTATTTATTTCTTTTTTTTTTTTTTTTTTTTTTTCGTTTTCTTTTTCGAAGCGAAGGGAAATTATTATTGGAGCAGAAAGGCGTGCGCGTATAGAGAATAATATTTGACAGAGGAGTGTTCTGCAATCGCTGTACAAACTTTACGACACGACAAACAGGAGACGAGTACACCATGTTTTGTTTCCAAGTGCTAAGACAAATACACTCGTTCCTTCTTATTTAATTTTTGATACGAAGAAAGAAAGAAGGAATAGCCGAACCAACCAACTTGTAGACGACGACGATGACAAAGAGACGCCAACGTTGACTGAAATTCAAATTTTCATCACAGATTTTTCATGCAACGTTCTGCGTTTTATATGCCACGATTTGGAAACAATAACGATTCGAATGTTGAACCTGACAAATTTGCATGCTAGAAATCGGACAGTTTTAATACGGTGTCTATATAAAGCGAACAATCCTTCATTGTATCGATCGGCTCGTTTAAAATGACACATCGTTTATCCGGCGAGAAACGCGCTATCTATCCCTTTGATCTGATGCCAGTGACGTTCAACAGATGTACGTGTTCCGTTACTAAATCATCGTTAAGGGGATACAAATTGCGCGCAATTTTCCAAACCAGCTCGTATATTAATCAGTGTAGAAATGAAAAGTGAAATAAAGGGAGGAACGCACAGGGGAGGAATAAAACCGAGCGATCGACGCGTTGATAAACGGAGTAATTGTTAACGTTCGCGTAAAAGCCGATTCGCGTTCGATATCGTCGTTACGTATCGAAAGCCGGTAACCGTCGCGTGAAGAACGAAAAATTAAAGAGGAGAACAAAAGCAAATTACTCTATAATTATCCGTAATCTGATGTCGTTGATTCTCGTTACAATCTGTACGGAATAGAAGGGATTGTCGCAATAAAGGGGCAGCTCCAATTTCCAGTAAATTGAGTAAAGCGACAAAAATCAACTAAAAATCGATCAAAATCAAATCGTTGCTTTAAAGTCATAGTCAATTGATATTTGTAATAATAAGAAATTTTTCTACTTTTCGATACCTATATCCTTATTTTCACTGCCAATAAATCAAATTCAGATAGTGCTGTAAATATTTCAACTATCGACAAACACGCCGAATTGCTCGATCGAATAGAGAGTAACACGAAGGGGTGCCGAAGCTTATCGACACGCTACTGAGAAAAGGCAGTGTACTCGCGGATATTATGCAATCGAGAGAATCTCTGGCGTCTCGCTTGATGCAACAAGTGTCTTGCGGAGCGGCAAACGCGTCGTTCCTTCCGCGAAAGACTTCACCGGTTTCGAAGACCGCTCCTTGTTTTTCTAGAACGTATCTTATCGATGACAAATTGTAAACCGCCGTGGAACACTTTGCACGTGTTTTCTAGTCTACTCTAGTCGATACCAGACTACCTATATCATATATTACAACGTATATCGGAACACATTTTAGTATTAAATTCTTAAACCCTTTCCAAGGAATCCTTAATTTTCTAGCTATTCCAAATATTCTGCTATCGTTATCTAAATATTATCGTCGTTCCAAAGGTATCAGCGTCTCTTTTTCTCGACCTTACGGACGAAAATCAAGGAGACCGCGCCTAGATCTAGCAAACAGTATCGTCACGCTGTGTCGTCAAGAAGAACGGCGTCTTTGAGAAGATTCGACTCGTTCGATCGACAGGATCCGACGAGTATATGCCCTTCGCGCGAACGTAAGGTAAATACAGCGGTAAAGCGAAATGAAACGCACCGTGCGATGGAATTTAGCCTCCCGCGATAGAGAAACGCTGCTAGAGATGTTATTACATAAAAGATAACGGGTGCGGGCAACCTACTTTGCTCGTGCAAGATTATCTTTTTACGTAACCCGTGGCCAAGCCGAAGATATTTAAAGGACTTTGTACTATTGCCACTGGTTACGGTCGTGTTTTACGAGGCGAGAGGGATGATTTGAGCGAACGAGAACCGCCAACCCGAGGATGTTTAAATTTCATGCAAAACGTTTCCTGGTACGTTTGGCCGATCGTTCACCGTTCCAAGAATTTCCTCGTTAACCGGCGGTACACACCTGACTTCCTTGGTTCGAAAATCGGGAAAAAACATCCTCCAGCGAGATAACGACGATAACCGTGTGATTTATAGTAATTCGTGAAGTAATTACGACTTGGCTAAGCTGCCGCGAATGTGACGAGAAACAGCGATTCGTTCTTTGACTTTGACATTCCGTACTAATTATTTATCGATGTAAGTATATATATATATATGATACTTATCACCATTGTGTAATAAGGATTTATTTTTTACTCGTGAAGATTTCCGTTTCTGAGTCTATTGGGAAGAAGAAGTAATTGTTAGAAACAGATTGGCAGATAACGATGTAATAACATAATAACAAAAGTTATCGAAGTAGTAAGTGTATGAGGTAATAATTAAAAATATAGATATATAAATACGTAGATTTTAAATCACAGAATGTCGAGGATCGATTTTAGACATCCAAACAAGTTATATCGGTCGAGTTAGAAGCGATGGAATTTTATGCTAGAACCTACACCACCCACTGTACCGGGTTGAAAGAAACCACAAATCGTTCGATCCGATAACTGTTGTATTAAACCTGCGAGCAAACAAACAGATAAACGAATCGTCGACTCGTTGACCCAGTTACTATACTTTGCGGTAGACACTCGTGTGCGCAGTTCGACTAACCCGCGAGAAAACCAGTCGCATTTCTATCTGAACGACTCGACATTCCGATCCCTTGTCAGATTAGGGATAATCGAACGAATGACAGTCGATCGCGGATCTCGGTTATCTTCAACGAACAATTCGCCGATCGAAAATCAACGACGAAGAAGCACGTCGAGCAATTTCAATTTTACAGCGGAACGACGAATTGATCAAACCACACGCAGACATTCGACTTACGTAACTGGAATAATGTACAGAATGGATTGGACCAATTAAATGTAGCTATTTGTAACATCGCGACTTTTATTATGCCACGCGTTATCGTTAAGCGTATCACGTAAAAGATGCGTTAGAAAGTTGCGGTGCCGAGTCGAGACGTAAACACGCATGTACTTGACAACATACCGATTAATTTCTAATGTAATTTTTAATGATCGTTCCGAGTTCGTGTCAATGTAGAATTTGTAGGTGCGAATGTTTCTTCGATGTTACGATAATACTTGAAAGATAGGCCATTATTCAGATAGTAGATAGATTTATGGTCTTTGCAAAGTTTCCTTCCTCGATTCTATTATTTTCACGCTTTCTGTACTTACATATTGTATCTAGCGAGTAAATTCCAGGATGTCAAGAAGGATTGCGTCTTTTAATTGTTAAAAATAGTCACGAGATCGCGTTTTAAAGGACAAACACCACACTACATAAATCATAAACGACTGAGATATACAGTAGAAATAAAACTATCGTCGTCCTTTTATTGCTTTTCATTATAGAAGAATTACCTACAAATACCTACAGATAAGCACACAGATCACATAGAAAAATCGGACCAATCTTCATGGAAGAATCTTTTTTACGATTTTCTAAACTCTCCGATTTCTATCAAGGAAACGATCACTCGAATAAACTGCTAGCTCTATTCGAATGAAAATGGAAGCGATGGAAACGGGCGAACCTATTAATAAAAATCACTCGTTCCCGTCTCCTTGAGGTCTACGTGTATGCATTTCCTACGTGTGTTCAGCATGCGAACGATAAGCCGATCGTTAGTTTGCACGTGTTCCCCGGTGCACACGCGTAAGTACTTTTGATACGTGACATCACTCAGCGGCGGATTGCTCCGTCAATCGTAGCTTCCACGCTCGCCAGAACAGCGTCGGGGCTCTTCAAGGCCTGCTATAAAATTCATCAGACAACCATAAAGCCCTGTAAAGTCAGCGTGTGGACGAGCGCGTGTATCGCGACGGAGGAAGCAAGTTTCGAGGCGATCGCCGTGCCGAGTACAAATCCATCGTGAAACGGTAAACAACGGCCATCCACGCGCATTCTGATCATCGTAGGCGTAACATTACGCGAACAAGCTGACGATCACGACAGGGAGTGGTAAAAGGTCGAAGGAGGCGATTTGTGCGCATTAAAATTTCATTACTTGTGCTGTATCGAATATTTTCTTCGTCTCTATAAAATGTATAACTTCGACACGTGTCTTGTAATTTCCATATACATGTTCAATTTCACTTTGAAACTTTCAAATCTTCGTTTTTTGAATTTTCGTGCGATGGTTTTATTATTGTCGGGGACATCTAATCGAACGTACGAGAAGATCTACGACAGACCTGTAACACGAACACTCAAATTCCACGATGGTTGTTATGAGCGTTCGTAGAGGAGAGCGTTCCAAGAATACACTGTTTGAACGCATTGTAACCAGTTTCTCGGATCTGCCTGTACGAACGACGTCCCGAAGATCCGAAATTTATTTCCCTTCGTAAACACGCTGACCACTATCACGTTTTCAACGTCCGATCTTTGCATCTACCAATCTCTTTTCGCAGCCATAAATTCTTTGTCAATTCCGCGAATTGCGATCTTCGAAAGAGACGATAAAACACTGATGAATTTTTCGGAAAGTATCCAAGCATCGACCGTTCGATTTTCGTCGATTTTTTCCGATTTTCGCCTGGCAATTTCCCCGTTAGGGCGAAGCATAGCGGGCATCGGGATGCAATAAAGTATGAAACGAGCACAGATAATTAGTCGGAACGCGAACATGGCGTAATCGTGAGGAAGGGAAGCGAAACGGCTTTGATAAAACGCATAAAACTCGTGGTAACCGGTCGTAAGATAAAACTGTACAGTGCAGCAGCATGATAAACAATGCAAAAAGAACAGGCTTTTTGTCGGTCGAGCCGATAAAAAGAGCAAGACGATGTTGGGGAACGCGCCGCCAACAGAATCGCCACGATTCGCTAGCTGCAGATAAACCGCTAACGATACGATTGCAATTTTTGTGTTAAACAGATAATTGAAGAGCTGAAATGGTACGTAAAGTAAACGCCACGAGTAGAGGATTCTTGGTATGGATTGCTGGTTTGAAGTCGAATTATTCTAACACTTTTAACGTTTGCGCGAAGTCTGTGCTCAGCAAGTCGAAATTCCTGGAATTTAGATCCTCTTAGTAGAAAGAAGATCGTTCTTTATTTTTCGAGGAATCTCGTGATCCATATATAAAAAACCCAATTTCACTCCTAGGCTCTGATCTAACTTTACATTTTCTCGTCGTAAGATAATGTCGTTGACAAATAACGTCGTACGTTAGAAAGACAAATATCATCACTAATAAGACAAAATTATAAAGGACGTTGAGGATTGCTAGAGCGTCACGCTGGCCATTTATCGATTCGTACAGACTTCTTCTGTTTGGACACTAAATAGTTGGCCAAAGATCGTATGCAGATTTATTCGATGAAAAATAAACACACACGGTGGATAGCAACAGTCCGACAGCTGACTATTTTCGAGTCACGTTTATCCCTGGTTCGACCACTAATTTCGCGACCGGAATTCTACCGATTCGATCGAGACAACGTAAGTAGATATACCATACGATATATCACGTCTAAAACATAAGAGCACTAAGAACGAAAAATAAATCAGTAGGACCTTGGTGAAATCCTACCATTTACCATAATTCTCATCTAAGAATTCCGCTATTGTTTATGACGCATCATTGTTTACAAATCGTAGAATACAACGTGCGCGTATACAGGATGTGTTCCACGCGGGGGAGACGCGATATGCGACGGTCGAGGTAAGTTAGATTCGCATTTGGCGAAATGCCCGGCTAGTTTATCGCAGCGGTTCGTATGATGTTATATCTTACGTCGTTACGCGTTCTTTCTCGTTTTATTCGACGCATACGCGCGTGCCTGTTGTCGCGAAGGATTACGCGGAGGATCGCGTGGGTGAAACAAAGTCTCTGACGACGGGCAAGAATTCCGTAAAACAAGATTACGTAATCGGCTCGTCGTATTGCAAAATGGCTATCGTAACCGGTCATTGTGAACGAACTGCAATCTCCTTTAACACATTTCTGCAATAATGTCGATGACTCGATCGCAAGAGGAAATTTTGTCGAGATTCGAACTACAAAGTACGGAATATTGTAATAAAATTATCATTGTTATTATTATTATTATTATTATTCACGGTTATATAACCCTTTAGCATACAAATTCGATCGCAAGCTTCTTGTGGGTGACAATACTCTATTGATATTATATTTGAAGGAGAATTGCAACCAGAAAAAGTTAATCGAATCACAAAATTTATTGGTGTTAATTATTACGCGATTAACATAGTTAAGTTGGCGAAACCTCGTACAGCGAGCTCCTTCATGCAGTAAATTACGAGTTCTTCTGAGCAGCATTGGCGTATTTAACTTAAAACAAGATAATATTTCAGAGTATAAAATAGTGTCGTTTAATATTTTATGCGCCATTAGCGAGTCAAATATAATTCAAGAGGCCAGAAATTTAACTGACTTCGCATGTCCAAGAAATCATAATGATACGTGAACGACATTGAACGGCCAATTAAGGATCTAAATTTTACGAGCTTGCAATACTCAATGAGAGGATAAAGAAATGTTTAGTCAACGCAGATTCTAAGATCAAACTTTTTGTCCCATTAACGTAAGATAATATTTAAACGAATCGTTTGAAACGGTGAGCGAGAAAGTTTAATACTATGGCCTAAGTCTAATCAATTATTTAACTTGAATCAGCTGAGCTGGTACTCATCATCGATAAATAACGTGGTAGACATACAACGAATAGGAAACACGTCGATAAATAACATAGTGGACTTACAACGAATAGAAAACATACCGATAAATAACGTAATGCATTTACAACGAATGAAGAATGTGTAATGTATAACACGAGACACAGTAAGAATACATGAAAAAGTAACATCGATCCAGGATATGCAAATAACACTCTTACATCGAAATGAGAATACATCGAACATCTTTTGCAAACATGGAAATAAATTATTATTGATTTCACGTGTTCGTGAAACGAAAGAATTCATTTTTAAATTTATTAAGTTGCAACATATATTCGTCCTGCTTTTCTCCTTTGCGTATAAAAATAAAAAGAGGATGCATTTACGTTACGACATGATATATCGACTAGAAATATTTCCTTCTCTCCATGAGCACTGTCAGCTCGCAAAATTATACAACGAGCGTTCACTTGCGCATGATTTCAAATCGCGAATACGTCTCGCGAATTACCTTAAAAATATAATCATCTTGGATGAGTGCTAATCGATGTAATAATTTTGTAGCGGTGGGGAACGGCGCAATATCTCGACACGTGTAACGTTGTTCGCCGAATGCGAACAAGATCAGAACACGGATCTATCATACGTGCGCCGCGTGTACACTACTGTACACCCGTCCCCACACTTGGCGTAGTTTATTTGTTGATAGATTTCAATTTCGGTCGGTGTATTTGCTAGTCGAGTCGTTAACGAGATCCTAAAGATATCTGAAATTGTTTGGCGCTGACCTAGAAATAAACAATTCTTGTTCTATGTAGATACGTGGCGTATGTTTGTTATTTATGTATGCGCCTAGGTTCGATACAATGTGAAAGAAAGATGATCTAAAAAGGTAACCGGTACGAGACACTATAATTTTATAGAAGAAAATTATGTACGTAAGAAGAAGAAATAAGATCGATTAAATCGAAGATAATTATGCAGTTTGGGAAATCTCGACGAACAAAATTGTACTGAATGCGCATAACGTTATCCGACAATATTTAGAGAATGAAACAGATCTCCACTTAGATTCTAACTCTTCATTTGAATTCATAATAATTTGAATTTGCATACACATCCGCGGTACAGATATAACACATATCTCGAAGTAGATAACCATTACCCTCATAAAAAGTAACTATATTATTCATGCACACAAGTATCTATTAAATCTGAACCTTCTTCTATCCACCATTACGTTTACAAACTATAATACAAACACGAGAATCTCTTTTTGCAAACTCAGCGACTTATCTCCCATTTATCCAACTTATTTGTAATGCACGTGATTTCTGACAAGCGACTATTAATCGTTTATATTCATTTTCGATAAAAAAACAGGCAGCGTCTATTAACAACAGAAGAAGGAACGAGATGTTCGAACGACGAGCACGCATAATTAATTATTACGTAAACTTGCAACCCGTATATTCTCCACGTGAGTCACTGAGAGAGAGAGAGAGAGAGAGAGAGAGAAAGAGAGAGATCCCATGAATTCGAATACATTTGGACGATCGAATGAACAGAAAATCGCGTAAACGATTATTGTTATCGTTCGCTATCGGTAGCACTATCGTGGTATTCACCGAGCGCGTGCGTGGCCGCGTGCACGCGAAAAAATGCGAGATGAGCTGCGATTTGATTAGCAGCAATCGCGATGTAACGCATATAAAACCGGAACGTACTATACTTTCGACTGACCTACTTCTCTTGTTTTTGTACGATACGCCCAGTTAAAGACCTAGGAGCACAGATAGAACGTACGACGATAAGTAAACGATGTCTATGCGAACACGATGAGCTTATCGTAACTCGAAGCGCTTTATTGCACCTCCTAATCAATTTTGCGAGTTGATTGGCTTTTTCTGGTTCAAGGAGGCGGAAGGTATTTTTCTTTTAGTTTGCTCGTTTATCATTGACTTCAAGGTTTCTGACTGAAAGGTTATCTAACCTGTTAAACCATAATAACGTAGCGCATTGAATTAACGATAGAAAAAATCAAAATTGACGCACTGATCTATGTAGAAGCTTATATTGTTAGAAACGTACGATAGAATAGCTAAATTTCTAAACCCAGCCCCATGACCAGTAAATGTCCTATTCTACTCGATTTAACGTTAGTAATAGTCAAACTCGGAGGGTAAACCGGTTTACCCCTCCAGGGAAGGTAAGCCAAATGAAACGACAGGTTACACCAAACAGGTATAATTAAATGAAAGCTGTACAGAAATATATGCGCATTTTAGAAAGAGTCGTTCGATTCTTCAAAAATGTACTTCAACGAGCCTGCAAAATCTCAATGAAACATCACGAATTGATCATTGTGACCACCGTAATAGTTTCAGTATTAAGATAGATATTTAATTAAAGTAGAATAAATATCAGAATCACTGCGGAGAAATTTGAATATCAACGATATCGTTCGATAACCGGTAATATCGTACAATAGTATTGTTTCGTCGGATGAATCCTTGCGCAGCCCGGAATCTATCCCTCGGTCGAGATGGCCACTCGCCACGTCAACACAATTAAGCGGATGGCAATAATCCTAAGGAACTGTCATAAAACGAGGCTTTTCGATTTACCGCTAAAGCCGTCAATTGGCATAAAGCATCTTCGAATCAAGAGGTTTCTTATGGTTATTGCTACATCAGGTAAAAATTGAGGAAACGTGGGTTTTCCCATGTTTCCCAGGATTCCACCCGCAAGCGACCAGTGGTGGGGCAATCATCATCACCGAACAAGAGTTTTCCTTTGCAACAGCATCGTCACCGAACTTCGCTGGTTCATCATCTTCAGAACAGTCAACATCTCTTTATCGACTTTAGATCCTTGGATCATTCACCTACTTCACCTTTATACCTTACGCACCAGCGTAACTATCTTTTCTACAAAGATGTTGGAAATATATACTACCTGTGAACTATTAATCAAGCATTATACTCGTTAAACTACCTCTATTATCCTAATCGAAATAGGAGTTCGATCTGTTCGTGGCGTCGATCGTTTTAATCGTAACGGGAATTTACGACTCCCGTTGACGCGCTTCCTCGTGATCGCGTCTGCCCGCGATTGGTCGATTAAACAAGTATCGTTCATCTGAATTTTTCTTGTGAAAGATATTCAATCGTCATGAAGATTGTTAAATCTATCCAATCTTCGACAAGCTTAAGAACGAAGAAATTTGAACTCAACGTAAGATGATCAATAGGCAAGCTCGAGAAGCATCTTTCACGAAGATACTTTGATCTCCGTGTACGAATAATCGGTTGGTGAACGTCAATTAGCAAAAATCGATTAAAGTTACGATGTATTTACGCGTTCACGTATTCTCATGCGAAGGCATTGCGATAACAGGGCGTTTGACCCCGGTGTATCGCGGCTGGACTATAATCCACTATATGACGTAGTTTGGTATTACAGTGAAACGCTGGTCGTGCAGCGAGTATTGTGTGCGGAGCGGATTTACGCGCATACCGTACACGCTCGGCGAGTGCAGCCTGTACCCGGCGTCTAAAAAAAATCTCCACGCTTGATAACGAATAGGGGACACAGTTGAACATGTGACGATGACTGGCATGGGTAATTGGTGATATCCGACCATCGTTTCAGCCGGACTTCACGAAGATCAATGCAATTATGCGCGCAGTGTCGTCGCCTGGATTCCATCCACGAACAAATCACCGAATATCGTTCGATTCGAATCGCGAGATCGTCGAATCCTCGCGAACGATCGTCGAACACTTAAAATCCAGTTCTTGGTTTGTTGCATTAATAACGCGAGATTCCAACAAAATATATACGACTCGAGATATTAATATAGATAAAAATATTCAAATATTCAAGCTTTTGAATATGTATTTGGCAGGATGATAATCATAGTGGTTTAAGACCGGACTTTTTAAATTCGCATTTAGTCGCGTATTTCAACTTCTGATTAATTATGATTTTATTCTTTAAGATTTCGATAAAATGTGTATTTGTGAGTTTTGTGATTTTATATTTTAAGATAAGATACTCGAGATACTCTCGATAAAATTACCAGTCACTAACGTTTTAATAACAAGATAAATAAAAGAGGAATTTAAGTGAATTAGCTTCTATCATAAACGATACTTCCACTCCGAAAATAAACTTGTGTTCTCCATGAGTAGATTAAGAAACGTTGACGCGACACGAACTAAAGAGTATCTTGGAAAGTCAAGAGACAATATTCGACGATTCTCGTGGGATGTGCGCTGACATCGAGAACTGTCAACAAGGGCAGCCGGTTGTCTGACACAATTACTGATTGCCAGTTTAGCCGAGCCGTCAGAGCAGAGGGTCAATCGAACGATTAAGTGCCCCTTTCACGAGGTCTTATCGAATTTTTCCTACATACGTCGATGAAACGACCCTCTTTCCCGTCTCTCTTCCCCCAGAATTTCGCGATACTTTCTTTTTCCTGCATCGATAGGCTCGCGGTACCATTCTGCACGCAGCTCGTAACGCTTTTATCAACACGCTCGTCAATAAATCGTCGAACCCTCTTCCAATGATAAACAACTCGCTGGCATGCGACTGCATCTTTGCAAATATACAATATCTGGTAAAAGTTTCGAATTATATCGTTAGTCAATGAACTAACTTTATTTTTCAGTACCAAAACGAAGGATTTGATTAGAGTTGATTAGGTTACGACTAAATTCGAGTTTCGATTAGATTCGGGAAGATTCTTAAAGTTAATTGCTATTTTTTTTGCTAAGATTGCTATTTTTACAGATCGATAAAAGAATTCTAAAATAAAGTTTAATCGTCAATTTTGTTATTAATTTAAAATTGCGGATATCAACGAAATCCTCTTTTAGTTTGATGGATCTTTGTCCGAAGATATCTCCTGAAGGTAGCAGAAATTCTAGGATTGCAGATATATAGAGAAATTTTCTTTAATTTGATAGATCTTTGTCGAAAGATTTGACCAAAAACTACAAACTTCCAAGACTCGTAGATATTAATCGAAATTTTCCTTACGTTGATTAATTCGCATATTCAAAGACTTTACGAAAGCAGCGGAATACTAAACAGACGTTTCCTTTTGAATTGTATAATTGTATGCAATGAATCTAAACTTTTGGCGGGTAGTGTAACATAATTGAGGCGGGTTCGACGGTCATGCGACAACGAGGGAAAGACGCATTTTCTTCAAGTTACATACCACTACATCCGTAGATAGCTAGAGTGCAGAGTTTGTCACAATGTGATGATATGTGTATGAGACATTACGAAACGACGTTTGACTCGAGGTTTTTGCTTCGTGTGTCGTTTCGAATCTGAACGCGCAATTGTTTATTCTAAGTAGCGCGACAACGATGAGACATGTCTTGCTCTGATAGAGGCCACTTAATAAATCCAATCAACCGACTGTCCTTTATTCGAACGACACATCATGGTGGAGGTTTCAGTAAATGCGATCACAGAAGTCACTCGTGACCTGCGCAGAAAATAACGCAGCAATATTATCATAATACGAGATAAAGCGATGTAACACGTTGCATCTTAAACCTTGTCTAGATTACTACTCGAGTCAGTCGAGCCAGACGTGTATAGCGGATTCCACAGGAGAAAATAATCTAAAGCACAGAATAACTCTGAAGCTTTTTATTCGTATCACGTAAAATCAATATTCTATCTGTGTATTCTAAAAAATATACAAAAGTGACGTTAGAATATTAGAAGAAAAGATCGAGAACTGAAAGAAAGTTCTCCTTTTCCCAGTATGAAAAGAGAATTGTGTATCCAAAAAGAATAGGAAAAATGTTCAATGTTTTCTGGCCAAATCAAATGTATCATCCACGAATATTCCGTTGCACCGTGTGTTTTCCATTATCAAATACAATAAAGACACAAGTCGACAGAAACGTCAGTCTACTGTGAAATTCTTCAAGCCGAGAGTATTTTGGTGAATGTTAAGAGTCCATTTACTCGAAAACAAAACGCCAGGTGAAAAAATTGTATTCTATATTTTCTTCAAAACTTGTTTCTTCTCGTGTAAAATCATCTATCCGTCGATTGTATCATTAGCTACAGGATACTCTATAAAACGGAATGTGATCGTCGAAAAACGGTATGATCGAGATCACAGACAGCATGGATGGATGATCGACCAAGCTTTGCATAACAATCGACGCGTGAACAACCTCACGTTCAAGGAAAGATATGCCGTTTCGTTTGCTCGTGTGCGCCGTCCTCGCGTGGCTAATTATAAATAAAATAAAGATAAAGCTCGCGGTTCAAAGGGTAGATGCGGAGAAGAAGGAAGGAAGAGATGGAGCGGAAAAGAGATAGCGTGCGACAAAACGCATTGCGTGGGCGGTGTTACGCGTAAATACGCGAGGAGACGCGAATGGCGACGAGACGACGCGATGAAATCGATTAATCGCCAACTAATTAAGAAATCAAACGCGAGAAATAAGAAAATTCTGAAGTTCGATGTTTCTATCTTCGAAGATAATTGGAAACGAAGGTGGCACGCGACGATCGTCACCTTGAAATTTGCATATCGATATTTGCATTCGTTGTATATCGAATATTAAGGTTGTCACACGAATGTAAATTACATTTTCACCGAGCGAACGAGGAAGCAAAAGAATAAAAGAACTCGAAAAGCGTTCGAGACGATGTATACGTCACTGGCCATTATCCTGCGCTATTTTTGTTCGCAGTCGGTTAGTAATTAGGCGATAACGTATGCGAAAGATGAGATTGATGCAATTATAGATTATCGAGGTCGCGATTAATATGTCGCGTAACGTCTCGATACGCGCACCGAACTCGATCGAAACTCGGATGCTTCCTTGACTCTGATATCAACCGACGATGAATCGTAGAATTAAATTAACGTGGCCATCTATGAAATCCTTGAAAGCCTAATAACAATTCTACGCTCTATCACTGCGAGCTTAACACCTCAACGTACGATAAGCCAACGTTGTAACCTAAACTCACACAGTTTATCATCAGCAAGATAAATGTGAAAAATAAAAAGAAAAGGATATTCTTGGTTAATTGCTAATTTCTTGCACCAGCACTTATCAACATAAATATACATGACCAACGTGTAAATGGAAATTGTCGCGCTGTCAGAAACCAGTTATGTTTATCGATCCCCACGAAATTGCGTTTCAACGAAATCCACCATCGAAATGCATCGCTCGAGTGGCGTATTATCTTTCGTACGACGTGAAACGATGTCGACAATCGGCACAGAAAGTCACCCCATCGCGAAACCACAATCGAAAATACAACGCACCACCTGCGTATCGCGTGGCGTCTGATGATATCATTGTTTTGCAATGTTGCATCATGTGACTGCCTCGCATAATTCAATGCAAACAACATAATGCTAGGACGAAAAAAAAAAAGATATCTCTTCGAGAGCTTCGGTGAACGATAGATAAATCATAGACTTGAAAGGCAAGCGAAAGAAGAGGTCGAGGATCCTGATGTTGAGCGTTATTCAGATTAAACCAGTTCCTTGGCTAATTTTTGTATCGATTTGTTTAATTTATTCTATTTATTGGTTAACACGGATGATCTCGAAATAAACGAGATTTAATACGAAGCAATTAATAAAACGTTACGAAATATTGGAAGAAAATTTTCATTTCGATCGAGAGGGAACACGAAAAATGACACGAAACCAGAAATAATATCAGATTAGCAACTGCTGTTTCTTTCAATCTTAATTAACACATCATCTGCAACCTTATTTTTATTGACGTCGTCTACATGCTGATTTAGGTTCATGCACCTTCTTTCAGGTTTTTGCGTTTTCACAAATTCCAAAAAAATGCTTCGAAACTCTTCCAACTTTCTAGAATATCATCGAATAATTTATTAAATTGGTATATGTCATTTTAATCTTTCTCGGTAAGACGAAATTTATACAAAACACGAAAGATGATGAAAAATTACTTGAAATTACTGGTTGAAAACGACTTAGTATCCAGATGAAGCGTTAAATAGAGGTTCGCGGTAGTGTACTTCGACGATGCTTAAATTTAAATAATTTGACTAATTTCAGCCAGGCTTTGGCGTTGTTTTTCTCTCTTGTCATAAAAAAGCGGATCCTCCTCAAGAGAGAATATCATGTCCTTCGCACGACTCGCGAAACCGGCTATTAAAAGTTCCACATTCGTTTTCTCGAACGGTGGTGGCCCTCTTCCTCGTACCCACGCGTGTGTATACAGCAGTATATACACAGAAGAACGTGAACGGGCCGTGGCCGATTGCGTGATCTCGACAAATAGAATAACTCGATCTGGGACGCAGAGAGTCCTGCTGTCATGCCGGTTTGGCGCCACTCGTTACAAACAGAAGCACGCGCCACGAGCAGAACAAGGCGTCCAAGAAAAAGGCAGGGAAACGGGTGGGGACTCGACAAGAGGCTCTTTATCGAATTTCGACGTGGAACACGAAAAACGCGACGGGATTTCAAAATTTCTCTCGTCTGGGCAATCGGCGTTCGCACCTTCGATCGCCACATTTCGTGTTTTCACGGGTGTCGATTGGACGAGAACGAGAGTGTAGAATTCATTTACTTGAATCCAGCGGACATAAACAATTCGTTTAACCGAAATTCGACGAGTTTTCTCTATGTCTTTTGTTCGAACTGTATTTCTCTTTCTCGTGCTTCTGTCATTCATGGGAAAAGATTTTACATTTAGACAAGCGAATTCGATGAACGCCCTACCTTTATAATAAATATCTCGCCATACTCGTGGTAATGATTCAGAATCAAACACAAAGTTTAATCTTAGCTTTGAGTTTAATTCCAGTTACAAGCGTTACAGATCACTGAGATAGCAAGTTTATGGATACAATATTTCAATACTTTTCCTCAAACATCGTAACGAAGCCGTAAATAACGTTGACGTGTATATTCAAAAAACAAAGTCACGAGACAAGAGGTTAATTGGTTACTAACTAAAATTTCGTTCAAACAAATGAAGTTTCGATAAATAAATAGCATTTCGCTCTATGTACTTGTTTGTTTCGTACATCTGTATACACCCGTTTGACGTCAGAAAGAGTTTTGATTCTTTACTATTACACTTGCTCGCAAGTATTTTGAAATATAATTCATTCGATCAAGACGAGATGGTTCGGTGTCCTCGTCAATGCCATTAACACACTTTTCTTATCTCAATTTCTGGTAAACAAGAGAAAGCAGAAAGCAGTTGGAGTGAGAGATCGCTTATTTTTGTAATAGCTGCAGACACGTGTCTCCCGAGGCAAGGAAGAAGATCGAAAGCAGATTTAGCTCGAGCATCGAACCAACAGCTTTCGGAATAACAAAATACCGAAGCTATTAACAGAGCTATGCGGCAGCATTGGCAATGTATTTGGAATTTGACGAATTATATTGATATCACGCGTTCCTTTTGTAAATAAATCGAGTTACGAGTGCTCGAGTAAATAAATTATCGAACGACGAATGTTGCAAAACGTATTCCTAACCGTACGATGACCAAAATTAACGTGAGAGCCAGTTGCATTGGAAAATGCTTCTCCGAGTATAATGTAGTCGCGTGTGACGAGATTGTACGATAACGAAATCAGTTTTCGACAGATACGTCAGCTAGAAAAGAAATTCGCTTCGCGAATTTTCGAGAACCACGGAACCTGAAGTCACGCGTATAATTTTAACGTTTTTATTTAGAACCTGATAATAACAAACGTGTCGTGAAAATCCCTATTTATGGTACATCTGCGAAAGAATGCGCGGTTAACTCGTTTCGATTCTAATACTTACGACCTATGCAACGGAAGAGGAATTACTTAACCTCTTCAGGGTCGAATTTATTAAGATCAGAAGATAAATGTTTTTCTTATTTCTCTGAGAAATATCGCGTATTCTACATGAATATCGCCATAAAGCATCGAGGTTAATTATTCGTGAAACGACTCGGTATACATTATTTACGATAATTTTCATTGTTTTTCGTCAAATCATGCTTAAACCAGGCATTAACATATCCATTGTTTTGCACATCAGATATTCGTTCTAATTATTCTTTCATATCATATGATTCTGCTACAGACTACTCGTAACTAGCATGAATTTGATATGTCTAGTAATTATAACAAATTTCTATATATTTCCGTCTGTTACAAACCTCTTGTTAACTTTGTGTAAATTCTAGTGAATTATTCGTGAAATTCTACTTAGACGAAGGAAAACATCACTCATAAACAAGCGATACGGCGCACAACACGTTAATAAATTATTCAGTCATACTTGTAGCCAAGAAATGCGACTTAGTTACAATTTTCTAAACCACCCACTTCCTCGTCGGATTTTCTCACTCATCCTATCATACTTTATTCTTATGCTATCCTTAACCCAGTTACTAAATACTGAGAATCTACGCTAGAAATTCTTCCTATGCTACAACTATTATTTCTGCCAACCACCCCTGCTGCTGTTAACCGTCTGCTTATTACATCATTTAATCTCTGCTATTTCCTTCTACCACTTCTTTCTCCATATTTTTCCTTATTTACTCTTTCTATTTTCCTTAACTATTTCTCCACCTGTTCCTATATCTTGTCCTTCGGAATCTTTTTCACGCTCGCTTTTATTCTTTCTGCTCCTGTGCAGTCCTCCATCGGATGTTTCAACCTGCCGCTATTCCTCTCGCGGATTCTTTCCTTTTCCAGCGTCCAATATCTATTCCCCTCTTCTACGTTCCCACATCTCGCACTAGCTATAATACTTTGCTTGCCCCCGCTCCTTTCTTCTTTAAATAGCGCGACATTCTGACGTCTTGTATGTACAGAGCATGGTATAAACAGAGTATTTGAACGATATTTAAATCGACGTGTTTACCAGTTTCGTTCAAGAGGTTAATAGAACAGGTAAATTATTCGATATATCAACGATGGAATATTATTCGACGCCTATATTGCACGTGTAATAAGCACTAAAGCGAGCCGCGATAACCTGATAGTTTCAATCTGGATCCAACTACTAGTAGTAATTATCATGCGTGTGCTACACGTTATACATACATACATAGCGAGAATACGCAGAGATAGAACGATCGACTTTATTAGCGTCTCGTTGCACTAACTTCCAGTGCGCTCGTCACAGCGTATCGTTGCGAGCAATCTGCACGTAAAGCGATCGAATATCGTTCCAGATGTGCAACACCGTATCATAATCGTAGTCGAAAAATTTCCTCTACCACAGTTTATAGAACGACACCCTTCAACGACTCGCGTTCATACGCTCACACGTAGGAATTCGCATATGTACATGTTAGAAATTTCAGAAAGTTACAATAAAATGCATTCGATAAGATTCCATTTAATCGGGTGCTAATTGTAAATACGATTATGTCCCAATAAACAGAATTCGAATAAATGGGCTTCTATTATTATTCATTTCATCCGCGGATCATAGTATATTTATTCACCTATCGATCATTGAAGAAAGATCGTTCGAATACGATCTACAGAAAGTGTTGGCAGAACCTGATCACCGAATTGAAAAAATCTATTGACTATGCCCACATTTGGAGACATCTTCAAACACGATTTTCGTGAGAACGAGGCCTTCAACGAACAAATTTTACTCCACACTCGTGGACTGCAGTATTGTGTATGGTATTGTGTTATTGATAAACAATAAAATCTAACATTGCATATACTCGTCTTGTTTTCTCACATTTTCACCCTTGGTCGCCCAGGAACTCGGCCGATTGTTCCTTGATCGAGCAAAGACGCGAGACACAATAATGAAACGACGCAGAAGTGGTTCATTGAACACAAGTGTCCCGCATAGCTTCTGTTACATTTATCGACTGTTCAATTAATGTTGTGTTCACGGAACAGACCCGCATAGTGTTTACCATTTTGCCTCTAGTCCGAGGTCAGTTTTCCTCGAGGTACACCTAATAATCGTCTATATTTATCGCCGGCTAAAAGACACGTGGGCAACCTGAGAAAACCGCAAACAAGCGAACACCGTCTGCATACGAGCAAACATTCGTTTTGCGTAAGCACGAAACGGCTAACCGTGAACAGGTACTAAGAGAAACGATCTATATACCAGGCCATCGCGTCATTCAATAATAATCGGCAGAGGTATCTGATCGACCGTAGGTAGCGATATTAAGACACTAAACTGCTACAAGTAACCAACAAACATCTATTTATAGCCGCTTAATTCGATCACATCAATGAGACGCTTGTCATACATGATTCACGATCATTCTATAATTATATAACGATATATCGACCGTACAGACGATACAGCATATTACAATGCCCTTTATGAACAACCTACGATTTTCTTTTTTTACTTTTCAGACAACGATTGACGATCGCTCGAACAGATATCGCTTGGCGCTTCGGTAAACCACGTGTGACCAATTTACTATGATTTTCCAGAAAAAGACGCTGTATCTGATGAGTGATAAAAATCGCTACTTTTTTATAATTCCATTCTTCGATCGTCAACGTCCTTTCGGGCCATCGATTTTTAACGAAACTACTAAATATTTCTCCTCGTCAAGGATCAAATCGAAGTGGTCTTGACCAAAGACCGATTGATCGTGAAAATTTGCGATCATCGTTACGCAAATGATTATCTTACGTATTTATTAATAGCAATCGGCATTTGGCAACCACTGTTACCTATCAAGACCAACCATGTACGGGTCGTTCGTGTGTGTGTCGTACACGATTAATAGGTGAGCACCGCGTGGGGTTGTTTATGCCGATCTTTAGTCGCGTTTGTGCGTACACGCGTTCTTCTTCGATTTGCACACAATGCGCAAAATCGAGGCGTCGCGACCAACCGCCACCGCTCCGATTTGAGCAGAGCCACAGGATTCGGGCCAAAGAATTGTTGGAAATAAGGAATAATTATAAAAGAAGGATGTTTCATTTCGCGTGGTAATTATTCAGAGGAATTAATTAGGAATTTCGAGGATCAAGCTTAAGGACTGTAGACGATTAGGAAAACAAGCAGTGGTACAGTGAAGTTACATAAACTTTCTAAGGAGCATGTTTATAATTTGAAGAGATACTTGCTAACTCTGCGAGAATTTCGAAGAGTACTTAAGCGTACTTAATAGAATATAAATGGAGCATGCTTCGCGCGTATCTTTATTAAGAATCGGTTGCTAAGAAATATCTCTTGAGTAAGTGATATCGACACCCTTGCGTTTATTTCTTCTTTTACCGAATATTTAAGTCTCATCCGTTCGCTGGTATGACACTGTGTCAAATCCGAGATAATGAAAATTATACGTAATTTCTACTAATTCCTATACTCTTTTTTTGTACCTGTTCTATCTAATTCTTACCGAAGAATTCAAGCTAAAGTCGAAGTTGAAACTCTAAAGTTCGTCGCAAACATATTCCTCTCGTGTCCAAACCATAACCCGTTTCGCGATTTAATATTATTATAACCCGTTTTGTGATTTAATATTATTACACGCTTAAGGCCAGGATCGAATCATCGACGAAACCTATCAAAATCGATCTCTCTATCTGGAAGATACGAAACTTCCTGAATCCCTGCAACAGTCGGTTACAAAGCCGACGAAAAAGAAAAAAGAAATGTACGTAACAACTTCTTTCGATCGTTCAGTTCAGACATTTACTTTCACCGAAAATTGGTCGTTCCTCTCTCAGTCTTTGACGCAGAGTAGAAGCTCCTCGATCGAACCACGACCTCGATGCTTCGCTGCAGCAGGCGCCGACAGTCGCTTGAATATGCATGCAAATTCCATCCTGTATATAACGACTATCTGGCAACCGGTCGGCCAATCGGTACGAGTGACACAGATATTTTCTTAACCTCTAAAGGCACCTACGGCCGGTTCTGAGCGTAGCCAGTCGCGCGCAACACCGCTCGCGTACATATGCAAACACGGCTGTTCTCCGCGACGGATCTCTCGCTAGCGTGAAACGATTATGCAAGAACGCGCGCGCGATTTAACTTTCAAGGGACACGCATAGTGTCTTCGGTATCTTTGTATCGCTGCATACGCTTTGGCCAATAAATAATAAAAAATATTAGATGACAAGAAATTGTATAAGTTAGATCAGCGTTAGAATCGATGTGCTTCGATGGTTGAAATAAGTAGCTTGAGATATTTCGATGGCTGTGAGAACTTAAATATACAATACATATATGTGGTTCAAGGCTTTCTTCCTAATGCGAGCATTCTAATTTTTAGATCGAATATGGAATAGAAGATTTATTTTTCGTATCTACGATCTTAACTTACCGCTAAATATGAAAATATAGAGAGGCAGGTTTTAAGCGGTTCCAAAGTGATTCGATTTTCATCGATGTTCAATTAGTTTTTATAGGTTTGCTCGAATTACTAGCAAGTGGAAGAAAGTGGCTAAAGTTGAAAGGGTTGTATACCACGTATAACCCTAAATACGATTGCAACACTGGGTATCGCCACTGAATGCTTGAATTTACGTCCTAACTATATCTGTTCCACTAACCACTGCGTATTATGACTTCGTAGTTACGACCGTTTCACGCGTCGAGGCTGATTCCCGTCTAGCGATTCGGAGCGGGGTCATCGAGCTATTTCGCACGTTTTTCACGCGTGGGCTCGAATTGCGGATAATCCGTGGGATGGGAGATTCGTCCAACGTTGGATCCAAAAAAGAACGAAGAAAACATCGAATTGACAAATTCTGGATGGTCGTTCAAGCCTACGGCGTAGCCTGCCGGGGCGAGCAACTGTCGCGTCCGTTGGCACGAAAACTAGGGCTTCTTCTAAATTCGATATAATTAGCGACAATGTTTGCTGATTTCTGTCTGGTTTACTTTACTAAGTGCCAGTTTATCATGACGGCTATCGTTGTTCACGACAAATCGTCCGTCTCGAAAATGAGCGTAAACACCAAGAAAAATTCTTTCCTGGCGCCTACGTTATGTTTATCGCAAAATTTCGAAATATTTTCGCACAACCGCAAGAATTGAAAATAATTAATCGCGAATACTAAAGATTTTCCATAACTTGGTAGGTGAATGCTTAACCTATTAACGGTAGAACTGGAACACATCGAAACGCCTGGTATTAGAATTGTAATTACTTTTCCGTTTGCAATTACTTTGCAATTACCAGGTGGTAAGTAGTTTTTGCCAGTACTGATGTTTACTTCCATCGAGATAGAAATACGATTGCATATACTTATTTATTTTTATCATATCGATTTGCCAATTAATTATATATAGCACACCTAGATACATAATATTAAAGTACTAACGTTAATCGGATCTAATCGGAAGACAATGTAATAATAGGTGACGAGCTAATTTGCCTTCCTTGACGAACGAATTAAATTTGAAGTGTTGTCTGAGAATTATAAATTGATTAATAGGGAAACACGCTTTCCTTCCGTGATTCCTTCGCTATTTACATCGTACCGTGTGCGAAGGCGCCCTGTTTCGAAACACCGTTGCAAAACCGAAATTTTGGAATAAATTTCATCATTTCTTCTAAATTTCCTCGAGCTCAACGACCGATTCTCGGCTGCCAAAACGCATTAACCCGAATACCGGGAAACTTGTTACGCGAAAATCGCGTGAAAATCGCGTGAAGTTCGCAATCAAGCGATCGTTACGCGAAACAGCTGGCGAACGTGCATCTTGTTTTTCTTTCTATTTTTCCTTCCTGTAATTTCGAAGAAAACGCAGCGCAGAAGAAACGCGGGAACAGCGATAAAAAGCAGCGGAGAGTTCGATGACCGAGTTAAGTAGATAATGAGTAAAGTCGTCGTGGAATTGGAGGGAATTATTCCGCGAGCTGAATTGCATAACGCGGTGAGGACGATTACGCGTGGTGTTGCGCAGGTCTAGGTAAACGTACGCAACCGCGAGGACGTTAATCGTTTGGGAAGATTACGATCGATGTGGTAAACTGTTCTTACAAGTTTTCAGCTTAATACGAATCAATTGATTACAACGATCTTCATAAATTTCGACCTTAACCTGTAATCAGTTACAGCGCTATACGTCAACTTTCACGATCGGTTGAAATCTTCAGATTAAAAATTTTAATCTGAACTTGCGAGTTATAATCGAAGATTCTTGAGACTTTTATTTCTCTTCAATTTCTCGTAAAAATATGAAATTGCATAGAGATCCACGGTCCAGAACTATTTCGCACGTTACCTGAGAGCGATATAATATTACAATAATGTCTATAACGTTCGAGATATTCCAGAATCCCATAGTAACAGTATGAATAAAATATCGCTTGAATAACTTGATGGTGCAGTTGGAAAAATGAAAACTGAATATACTTTTAGTATAGATACATATGATATATATACAGGGTGGTTGGTAACTGGTGGTACAGGCGGAAAGGGGGTGATTCTACGCGAAAAAAGAAGTCGAAAATATAAAATAAAAATTTTCTTTTTAATTCTTTTTTTTTTAATTTTTCCATCGAGACGATCTACAGTGAGATCCGTTATAACGAGACGCGATAAAGTGCACGTATCGAGCGAAAATTCAAAGTCGATTTTCTCGAAAACAAAGCCTCGAACGAAAAATTTTTATTCTATATTTTCGACTTCTTTTTTCGCGTAGAATCACCCCCTTTCCGCTTGTACCACCAGTTACCAACCGCCCTGTATATATGTGTATATATGTGTATGCATGCGGATGAAAATATTCCTATGAAATGTAAAGTTCGAACAATTCACGGAACAGCGGAAGAATTTGTCACGTTCGCGTCACAGTCCAATTTCTCCGAGCTCTCGAAACATGTATAATTGGAAACGTTCGTAGAACTCGTTTCCGGAGGAAGAACGGTGGTCTCGTTGTTCTACGAAACTAATTCGGTTTCCGTCAA
The DNA here is from genome assembly GCF_011952255.1 of Bombus vosnesenskii. Lineage (NCBI taxonomy): Eukaryota > Metazoa > Arthropoda > Insecta > Hymenoptera > Apidae > Bombus > Bombus vosnesenskii. The sequence goes on from NW_022882923.1 coordinate 5,266,525, forward strand.
ACGGTGTTTTCCAAGTAATCGAACACCAACGATGCTTGGAAACGACGACACGGAAAACAAACAAGAGATAATGTATGTACGTACGTTTCTCGATCGAGAACGTTATTTCATTTTAATAGAACGTTCGATCGAATTCGTTTCGATTAACCGAAGAACATATACATAACAGGTAAGTATGGAAATCACCGAGAACATCACGATACATATTCATATAAAAGAAAAAAGAGATAACTGTCATAGCAGAAACATTTACACTTTTTGTATGGCATCTCATTAATGGTATTAACGTGATAATAGTCACGTAGCTATTTCATCGAAATACTCGTTCTTTGCTTAAACTGCTCTCCGCTTCCATCGATGTAATTCGATTTCGAACGAAACAACACAACGTCCTGACACGAAATATCGGTGATGTAACAGATATAGTATAGAAGATAGGAACAACGCTTAAATCAAATGATAAACCGTGTCTTTTCTCGCGTGTAGCTCGCCGATCGAAGGAGAGCACGTTGTTTCACAATCAATTATCTTAATGATTCGTTTCCACGTGGTTCCACTTATGTTCTGTCGATTCGGCGTACACAACGCCAGGCCAGTTTCCTCGGTAATCGGTCAATTTTAAAACACTTCTAGAAACTGTAGCCTCTGCGAGAGAACTATCCGAACGAATGGCAAGCTGTATCTACTTGTCGGAGTCAGGTTGGCATTTTGAGGCGTTCGATGAATCTTTACTTACTTGACCGTCGCGAATGTAGCCAATCTCTATCAGTACGAATGTGGACACTGCCAGACGCTACGAGTAATGGTAATAGGATGGTCGAGATGGTGGCGACAACGAATCCACGGTCCACAGGAGGACTCGTATCAACGTGCTACTCGATTCGGGTAACTTCCCGATCACTCAATCGGCAATTCGTCCAACGACTCACTAAGCAACTAACTAACTCTAACTCTCGCTATAACTAACTCAATCCGAAAGAGGCTGCCCTTATATACTCCTGCCCCCGCTTCTCGAGTTAATCTTTAATCTTTGTTTTAAGGAGAGCCGTATAATCATTTCATACCTCTGTCAGGTGCATGTCTCTCCCGTGACCGCAGCTACGTCCGGTGACCTGTCATGTCACTTCGAGCCCAAACCCATCGTCATAAAGTCAGATTGGAACATTAAGACTATTTCTTATTCTTATTACTTAAGGGCGGCTATAGTAAAAGTCTGGGCTAGTGTATTGGGGTTTTTCCTAACATTCCTTCTCCGACATACTAAACAATCAAACCGACGAAAGACAGCTTGATCGTTGTAATAAAATATTAGGCCACTGATCTACTAACCAATCGTGGAACGATACGATCGCACGTAGATAAATCAGGTTACGAATGGTTCAAGCAAAATTTCACTCTTGAATTTCTCTTCGCTGAACTTTTACTTTTCTTAAAAAAAAAAAAAAAAAATTGTCTTCCCTAGCATTTGACTGAACGAAGGATTATATAATACGCAGGAGACGTTGATAAATTTCTCGGAATATTTTTAGATTAGTGGGAAGCGTATAACAGTAAAAAAATTACGCTTGAATATAAACAGCTATCAAATAGATATAAAGGAATATGTGTGTATAGAATGTGTGCGTATAGAAGGTCAATTCTACTTAAACGTGCTATATTTGCAACTGTTCGCTATAAATATCGTCAACAATAAACTACGTATTAATAAATGGAACGTATCGACCAAGGATTAATGTATTAATGAAAAAACACCTGCGCACTTTACCAAAGTTGATGGACGATTGAAAAGACAAAGCAGGTGCGATTACAAGTCCAAATAAGTAGCCTCGATAAGAAATGGCTTTCGGTTTCTTTCCTGCTTTTGAGTTCATAAACCCGTCGTAAACAAATTAATGAGTCCATGTCAGTAAATCGAAATTACAAGATCGATCTTATCGATTGCATGATGACTAGAATTACTGTGCGTTCGAGGATGCTTAAAAACGGGGTTCGGTGTTCTGTGTAATAGCCGATTAAATGACTCGAGAAGCGGTGCATCGAGATAGGCTACGTTCCATGCTCTAACTCGCGAATGATGAAACGGGTATTAAGTTCGTACACAGGAAGACGAGGCAGGAGCGATTGGCTCTCGTGCAAGTTTGCATTAGACTAATTGCTCCTAATACCATCCTTTCGCTCTAATACTGTCGGAACAAAACTCGGTAAAACCGAACAAAACGACGCTATATGGAGATTCAATGGACCTATTTAAATCCTGTGATTGCTACGTCTCAAATGTAAGCAACCTTCACTTCATAATGGATGATTATTAAGGTGAAAAAATGTTAGAACGGAACCTGTACGTCGACGATTTTCCAAGAACTATTCTTCGATTAAGGTTAATTACAAATGTCACAATAAGTTATATTCATGGATTAAAAACTTAAATATCGAATAACTAAAAACTCAAATATAACGTGCACTATCTTAAGAAAAAAAAGCTATAAACTGTACTACTATCTAACGCAATAATTTCTAATCTCTTACGCGGTAGCATAAATACCAGTTATCACTTTGGTACAAAAAATACAATCCCGTTTCTAATAGCGCGCCAAAAATAATCTACGAAACAAATTCAGGGGCATGCGCGCGCAGGTCAAGAGGCGCGAGAATCGCTTTCAAAGATGTTTACCAGCATTAACGACGATCGTAAGCCGCATACTTCTGCCTCGAGACGTTCTTAATGGTTTCACGTGTATCTTTTTCACGGAGATTACATAAGTCTCTTTGCGTGAGCTTAATTCATTCACGAACAGCTTACTCGTGATTCCAGTCACGTAGCACTTTAATTCTGCCTCGAATATTTAAGCCACCATAAAATCTTGTATCTAACAATTAACACGGACTCCCCTCGAACGTGATATCGCTAGATTTATACGCGATATTATACGATATTAAAGGAAACAGGCGAATTTTAATACGAGATGAATATCCAAGTTCGATGGTTAGCACGATATGAAATTACTGAAATACGTTCGAGCAATTACAGAGATATTCATCATATTAAAAACGAAAAGATCTCAGATTTCACTTACCCTGAAGATATCGCGATTAACGTGAGATAGGTGAATGGGAATTCGTTGGTAGCACTCACCTTTTCATCGAGGTTGTTCAGATCCGGCAACTGAAACAAAAACAATCGAGTCGAGTTAGTCCTACAATCGACACCATTTTGCAATGGCTATTACGAAAGAGGGTTAACGTTCTATCGTTTGAAATTCTTATACGATAATAGTATTAAGGGTCGTAGAGTAGACGAGAGGGAGAGAAGCGTTACCTTAGTAGGTGATACGAATGTTGTGGGTTCACATGTTGCTTAAAAAACATTAACGAATTATGTATGTACATACTAATTAATTTTAATCGCGATGCGAGCACAACAACAAGCTGACACACATATGACCGTGAACTGGAGAACGAATTGAAATTCACACGAGCAAGCGTCATCCTGCCATCTGTCGACGAATTCGATACTAACGTTTCCGTGAAAAACGAGACGAAAGACTACGTTACCTACGTAAGTGCCTACTTTATCTACACACGAGTTTGGTCGGTCGGCAGATGCCGCCCACGGTACATGATTTTTTTTTTTTTTTTTTTAGTCGCTTGCAAATTGAAGGAAATTGAAGCCAATTTGCAGCAATCAGCTGTCATGCTTGAATATATTCCGCAAGAGACTGTAGATAACGTGCAAGGATTAATTTAACGCTTGATACGTCAACCCATCTAATTAACCTTCATTATCCTCGTACGTGTCCCGAACCGAACGAAATAACGTGAAAGCGAAGAAGAAGGAGAAATTTCCTTCCGCGAGACATTTAAATAAATTGTTTTGCAGCGATGACTAGCTCAAAGAAACTTCATGCAAATTTCAACAGTATTGGAACGAATAAAACATTCTCTCTACATTTGAAATTCATGAATTCCTTCGTCATGCGGTAACGGTTATAGTCTCACGACTTGTTTTCTAATTCGAAAATAAATTATCGTAATATCGCTGAAAAGCAAGACAGCCGCGATGACTCGACTTAATTATGAGATCGTCGCTGAGTCCCGTCGGGACACTGTTTAAATGTCAAGATACACGCGCTAAGAGACCGATCACGGCTATCATATTCTTTCGCGCGTTCAAATTTCTGGTTCACCTCGATCCAGATTATCCGTAGCCGACCAAACCAGTGATTCACTTCGATATGGAAATAACTGACACTAAATAATATATTTAATAACCTTGCCCGCTCTTGAAACATGATAACTCTCTTCGAACTAGGGAAAGACGTTACGTAAATGAAACGAGAACGTCTTTGAATTATACTTGTACTCCGACTTTGTCTTTCGACTTGCATCTCGAATATTCGAGAATTTTTAACTCTATCGTAATTATTTGATCGTAATAACGTTGATTACTTGATAACCAAAAAGAAAGACGACAAAAGAAAAGTCGTATTAGAACGTGAGAAATGGGAATCGATGGGTTGAGACTTGAAAGATATTTCGGAGGTCTCTGAAGGTCATTTCACGGTCAAGTATATATTTCCACGATGATATTTTAACTGAAACCGAGAAAGAATATCAAGTGCATATTTCGCCTTGAAGATGGCTTTAGCTATTCGAGTCTTACAAATGGTAGGAAGGAATGCATATCAGTGAAATCTGTTCAAACATTTACACTACAATCGATGCGTTATTTACCCGTCTTTGTCTGATACTACTTTCAACGTGTACCGAGAAAATAACACGACGTTTACAGCTGTGTATCGAGCGATACTCTACATAGTACATCATCAAACAATGGCACCTAGTTCTACGAAATCGAAGTTGGCCATTGTCAATGATCTTTACGGGGCTTTCATAATTCTACCGAAACGTTTCTTTTTTTTAACTTGTTTGCTGTACAGTCAGCGTTGAAGAAACATTGATTTGTTATTATTATCACCGATTGTTTCCATAAAATAGAGATAACGTGGCCGCCTTCCGGAAATTGCTGGCTAAAAGTACGGTCACCGAAATCTGCCCTGATCTCGCGCGTATTCACGAACGAATAAAAGGGAAGCAGCGAGAACCGCGATGTATATTTATGCGATCACGTTAACTGGGAAATTAAATTCTCGCGAATTTCATCGAGGTTTACGAGGTGGTGCGAGAATTTCACGGTCAGACGTCAAAGAGCAAGCAGGGTTTGGACAAAATTTACACCACCTCTTTCCTTTTCACTTCGGTGACTTTGTCCTCGTTCCAAGTGACGTTTATTGGCTTTTTGCGGGAATATCCCTGGAAATGATTAAAATACCCATGTATCGATAGAATGCGATCCATTAAAAACAAAGCCACTTCTTTCGACTTACGAACCAAGCGGGGGTAATGCGTAAAGTCCTAACGGTGATTTATCAACGTGTGCATTTATCGTGTCCTACGTCTATAGCCTCTTTGATCTTTTAAACGATTTCAAGAGAAATTTCCAACAAAAGGGAACAGCAAGTGGGAAAAGAAGCGAATATTGGAGGCATCGCGTCGATACAAACGGACGCTCTTTACCCTGACAACGCGGCTGTTATCACCGGCAACGTATTAAAACCATTATCCAAGTTATTTCGCTTGAAAAGAAAATCTAAACGTGGAATTTGCACCCTGCAAATTGGCTCCGGCTACGCTACAATTGCAAAGCAATCGAAATCGATCGGTGATGGGATTAAAGAACGATGGAAGCATTGCCTGTTTTCATTCCGAAAACTATGCGTGTTATATATATATATATATATATTTCATTTTATATATTATATATTTATATATTTCATATTTTTATATTTTATTCATTTTATATTTTATATATTTATATATTTCATTTTCATATATTATCATATATATATATATATATATATATATATGAAATACGAAATGCGTGCTCGTCGACGTAGAAATAGAATGTACAAATGCAAAGAGAGTAACGATGATTAATATCCGCAAAGAGTAAGGTCAAAGGTGTAATATACACGAATCACCAACATACAGCTCGTTCAGGTTTTTATTAGAAATATAAACAAATAGTATTTTACACTGATTGATTGGAATCGTTTGATAGAACCTCGCACGTTATCCCAGACGTTCGTATCTTCGTGTTCTCTCCGAATACACCTCTTTTATACACGTACGATCAATCATCGGTTTATATTTAGAAATCTCTTGCTCTCTTTCTCACTCTCAAAATTCCGCACCCGTACGCACAGATGATTTATCGAAGACGCTCTGCGTGATAATCTGGGTATTAACAGATTCGGGGTTCGTGTAAATTGGTCGCGAGAACACCGCCACAGTCTTCGTTTAAGTTAATCGAAAACACCAGTGATTGCAACGATCTTCGAAACATTTAAGGGGGTATTCTGGTCTAAACATTTTTTTTTTGTCATACTTCCAAAGTTTAGACATTCAAGAATATGCCCTTAAAAGGATTTTTCAAAATTTCAATTATTTTATGCGTTACAGCCATTTTTGTGACGCGGCATCTGCTCCGGTCTGACCGAAACAAACGAATAGCAGACGGTAGACGTTGTCCGAGTGAACTTGTCTCAAAACTTTAAACGCGTTTTTCTCGAAACTACCTTTTTCGAGTTGGCGTGCACGATATCTCAAGTTCTAACGAACCGATTTATTTTAAATTTGATCTGGATGTTCCTTATATACTCCTCTATCGTCCGGATCACGCTCAGCTCAAAATCTTTAGTATTACTATTTTTTAAACGTTCGGAATTGTCAAAAAAACGTGCGAAATAAGAAATTTTTTCCAAACGGCCGTCATTTTGTGAAAAAATGTTGTATTGACTTTTCCAAGGTTCAGACGATAACGGCATCCATACTAATTAAGAATCCGTTCGCATTTTTTGTTTCGGATAACCAGAAGGGTTGATATCATGCACGCCACGACATCCCATTTTTTTGGCAGCACTTTGCCAGCTCATAACTTTTTAAATATTGAGTTTTTTCGGTGAATTTTTTATGTAATCTCGAAATATCAATAAACAAATGCTAAAAAGAAGAATAGCAAAAATATCTTTTGTTTCGCTTGTACAGAGCTTGAAAAATCGCCCGAAATTCATGTCTCTAGATCAGAATACCCCCTTAAAGATCCTCGCAAATACAAATTCACAATTTCAAATTCATCTATAGATACTTCAATATTTACAACGTGTCATTTAAAATCGCGTTATTATCGTAACAAAAATCTTTCCAGATCCAAAGATCCAATATGACGTCCAGCCGAAATTTATTCGACGTACCGTTGATTCTCTGGTTTCTGGAAATTTGTTCGGCAGGCAACGGACTGTAACGTTATCGATAGTCGACGGGTTCGAAACTTCGCTCGATTTCTCAATCCGACGCCGGTTCGTCGTTCTCCAACTTTTCCATTTGCTGACTTGGCACCGTGCAGAACTTTGTAAGTTTTACCAAGTCTTCGGACCGTGCCGGCGAAAAATATGTAATTGATCGCGGAGAATCGAACGCGGACGTCGGAATAGAAGCGGAATCCGCTCAACGCAACGGTAAGATTATTGTTTCGAAACGATATCGAAGGAAGAGAACAAGGCCGATGTGTATCGTGCATTATATTTTCCCGTTCGAATGAGATGTAACGACTCGATTATTACACGGAACATCGATAGAAGAAGAAAAGGAAGATGCACGTGTACACGAATGCACGCGCGTTCAGGCCGGGATGCAGCTAGTATCGAGAAAAGAACGTGTGTTTGCGTGTGCAAAAGTAAGCGGACTGCGAATCACGAAAGGTTTCAACGAATATCTCGAGTATTCTACTCTCGTTTGGCACAAGATCGCCTTCGTTTCAGAGACTACATGGAGGATTTGTCGATACCATCAAACGAGTAAGGAGGTTTAACGTACGCTCGGATACACCCTTTTCCCTTTGATGTGTTTTTTTCTTTTTTTTCATCTCGTTTTCCGCATCTATGCAGAACGTCCATACCGAGCCGTTTTCTTTCTCTCGACTCGCACAAAATCTACTTGAACCGCGAGTCCATCCAAAGGCCGCGTTTCTGTCGTGTTTCTCGTTACGGAACGGAAACTTAAAGCAAACGACAAAGATCAACGAATAAACATAAAGTCGTAGAGTGTTTTAGAGACGAGGTTTAGTCGCTCTCGTTCAAAAATACTTTTTTCTTTCGGAGAAAGAAACGCCAAAGGCATTTCACGATTCAGAAATTCCTTCGTGTTTCTTTCGTTTCAAGGAAATCATACCGATCGTATAAATAATTATATACATCGTCGATGTATAAACTGGCAACTCTCGTTTTAACGAAACTACCACGTTTAGGAACTTTATCCATTTCCATGTCGAGTCTCTCGATGAGAATCTCTTCAACGAATGCTGAAATCCACCTGATCCTCTTCGTCTTCCATCTATCAGCGATTCCAACAGACCTTTCGTAGTCAACGATCTCTCTGTGTTCGACCTACGCGTCAAGCAATTGTTCCATCATCTTTGAGGAATCCTCGGACGACTTCCGTTTCCAGAGGTTATACGATCGCCCAACACCACCCCCCCCCCAAAATCGTCAGTTCGTAGAGTCGTGTTTAACCACCGATTAACAGCCACGGTAGAATCACGGTCACGCAAAGAGCCGCCAAGCAACTGGCACACATTGCCAGCGGACTGGCAGCTGCCTCCGGTTCCGCCTCGATCGTGTAATCCTCGTCACGCTCGAATTCATGGACTTCGACGTCGCACCGGAAACAGACTCGACCGCTCTTCAGATGCGAGCTGTCCCTTCGAAGCAACAACGCTGAACCTTTGCGCTCGATCTTCCATCCAGGTTCTTGCAGCAGCATACGAGTCATCATGTTTGATCCTTCGTTCTTCACCGTATGCTTTGACAGAATTCTTTGTTTCTACTCGTTCGCTGTCGTTTCGACGTTTTCCAGGCGAACTGGAGCATCCGGTTTCTTTCGAAAAAGTCGCTGCTTGTTCACCGGTGTCTTATTCGTAGAGTCAGGTTGCGTGTTTGGACGTTCTCAAGGCTGAGACCACCGGTATTCCGCTACCTGCAAGACAATACAGAGTTAATCAAGAGGACACTGGTGTAGATTGTTTGGACGTCAATTACGCGGACAATAGTCGAGTTGATAGATGAGACGTTGCTTAATCTTATCTTCCACCGTTCTAATTTTTATAGAAGATACAAATAATCTAATCTGACTGACTCGAGGCAGTGATTCGCCGCAAAACATGCGACACTTATCAGCTTATCGACGACGATACAATATCTTCTTAAATGCTTTTTAAGCATTATATCTATTCACCGAATAAGAATATGTTGACCGACGCTAATTGCTTCCGAACGGAATGAAAATACGAGAAAAAGAAGTATAGAAGGTACACCGTATAGAAACCGAGTTCCGGTTATTTTTATTCGCGTGCTAGTGAACTGCAAACTTGATCAGCAGACGACGGTCCATGAAAACGGACCTAGGATTGGTAAACAAAAATACGATTCTCGAAGAATTATGTACTAAATTGTATTATCTCTTCGTTCCTGACAATATGTAACGAAATATTGTAGGATCTTACTACAATTAGTTTATTTCATTTAGATTAAACGGGCGTTGGTTGGACAGGAAACGATGGTTGTTTAACGCGAACTAAATACAACAACGTACTATAATTAAGACAACTAAATAGTTAATTTGCAATTCTCGTCACCTCGGTTCCAACGCTCTCGCACACGCGGACCGCGCTCTCTCGACAACGCAATTCGCACTCTCTGACTTCTCAACTAGCACTGCTTGTTAACTCGTCCTTGTCCCTTAGCATCCCTTTGTCTTTTGTCTTAGTCCCACCACGCACGTGTTTCGCAATCGCTCGTGACCAAGGTCAGACAGGCCTTTTCCGTGTAACTATTCGATCGAAGGACCGACGATACATCGTTGAGCCTGTCGACGATTAAGCTTTCTCGCGACATTGTTTATGGTTCGTCCGATATCTCTTAGGCCTTTCGTCCGCGATACTACGATATTAATTACAACGAGAATTTAAAACTTGTTCGGTAGAAATTCATTGAAAATGTTAAGCTCTCGTTACACGTGGAAAATAGGAAAACACAATACGCCAACTTTCGCCAGGCTTAATGCGGCCATTAAGCGGGAAACGAAGCTACGAAATTCAACTCGCGACTGGAGATTTAGCTAGCAGGTGCTTCGGATTTATGAGCATTTAATACGCAGACACTGATGCCGTGGGCGCTCCATCAACTTCCCGCGCGGCCAGAAACGAGAATTAATCGAAGCAACTTCAGCTATTCCACCATAGCTTCAGCGAACACCGAGCCAAGTTGACTGCTAAACCAAGCGAAACTCGCGGGCTTGGTCCACGAAACTTTAGCCGCGATTCACTGCAGGTGATACCATACGATTACAACGCAAACAACGTTCGGTTCGAAGATATCGTTAACATGTTAATAAGAAATTCGGTAGGTTAGCGTCGACGACGTTCATGTGGTAAGACCATACCCAAATCCACGCCATTCCATACTACCTGACAGCGAATCGTTAGGTTTTCACCTGACCTTTGCACATGGCCCAACATTACATTTTCCCTATTACGTAGGACAGTCAGGATCTTCCCCTTGCCCCTCAACACCTAAAAACGCGACATATAAAAACCGCTAGTATTCGACCACGAGACTAGTCTCGTGTACAGTTTGGCCGCGATTTGAACAACTATTTTAACTTCGCTACTTCATTGTAACATTACACCTAATCGTTTTCGTGAATAAAAGCCTACGAAAAGCTATAAAAGCACAGTCAAGTTAAGTTATTGCTCAGCTACTCCTTTTTTATCCTTAATTTTACGTGACATTCGCAAACGTTTTCAATCGTCGTTTTATCTTACCGTAGCCTCTTACCGTCTGAATTGGGAAAATAAAATTTTACGATACAGTTCTCGGTAAACGCGATACAACAAACGTTTGCGTGATAAGGAGTATTCGATTCACGTTAGGGCATACAGTTCCCTATGTGAAAACATCACGAGAGAAAAACAGTCAGATTTGCGTTTTATCGAGGTTTTATAATCTTCATATAAACCCAATTATGAAATTTCGTTCCATCGTAAATAAGTTAACCGCGAGCAAATCGTTACAATATTTTTACAATGTAAGCAATTGTGTAATACGACGAACACTTTGTGGAGAGATATTGAAATCTAGTAACGCGAAGATTAAAGATGCTAAATTGCTTTTTCCTCTCGCGGAGAACGGCACAAAGTGACAAGATTCGCAGCATTTAAATAACATTTTAATTACTCCAACTTATAATGCTGTATTACACCTAATTACGATGTGTACGTATACTATGAGTAGAGTAAATAACTAATCAGAATTACAAATCTCTCAAGAAAACAAGTATTTAGTACGTAACACGTTAAGAAGCTAATCGAACGACAGATAGCACGCAATTGAGAAATTCCTACATGAAGATGAATAAGACGGTCGAAAGGAAGAATTTTAAGAGTCTGACAGATTCGAGCAAGTAATAAATCTTTCAGCGAAAAAATAAGACCGTTCAGAGTACGTGATCGAGCGAGTCGGCCGTTTCTCAGGAGAAACGAATCATCAATAATAAGCTGTGAAAACTGGTCAAGAGGCATTAAGTTCGGAAACGGAGAACTTTCATCGGTACGGCCTTTCTGCCACGTTCTGCACCGAGCTTTGCCCTAGTTTCGCTTCTTCGACGACTATTAGTACCGATTAGACGAAGTTTAAGGCATTATCAAGTAGAAAACTAGGCAAGAGGAAAGTGTTTCTGTCTTCTTTTTGCTTTTCTTGCCGATAAATTAAACGAATGTAGCCACTTAATTAAATCTAGCGCGATACCTAATCAACGTCGCTCGTAATAAATCTCTGTCGAGAACGCTACGCAACGTTCACATGCCACAAAACACAATGGGCTGCTGACTTAACTACGACGGCGATTCAGATTCCGGTCGACTTTAATAATAGACGTAGCAGTGAACTTTGCTCGGTAAATCGGTCGGCTCATATCGTTATAAATCGTTGCCCTATCTTGAACAAATACGGGTCGATAACTCTTTGCAAAATTTGCAAAATTTTTGGCCGAATCGAAAATTGTCTTATTTAGTAATACGAGAACGATCGACAACGAAAGAAAATTGTAAAAATGCTTCCTTGTAAAAATTGGGGATTGTGACTTGTCATGTTACTCTGTAATCTTCGTTTCTAACGATGCGACGAAAATATAAAGCTGCATCGCGGAAGCCCATGAGGTTTGGCAAAAAGCAACGAAACGTTATCGTATCGGTGGAAAAATCGAAAAACGGACAAGCATAGGGGAAAGATATAAAAAATTCCATTACACGCGACTATCACCAGACCGAGCTAGAGCAAATGCTCGGAGGGATGCAGTTCGCGGTGCTTTATCTCAGCCTGCTTTTGTTCATTGCTCGCTGAAGGATGTAATGAGATTCAGGAACAACAACACGCTTGACCGTACCCAAGTGGGCATACGCGGCCAGTTACATCACCTTGCCAGCTCTCGATGCGCAGCTCCATGGAGGAAAGAAAGAAAGGAGAAAAAGGAGAGTACACGCGGGCTGATTACAAACGTGAGCGGTAATTATTCGAAAACACAATACAGGAACGCCTCTCTGCCGGTGCACGCGTGCATTTCAAGCTTTAATCCGATCAGATTATCGAATATCGGTTTTAAAATCGAGCCACCGCGATACGAGAGTTATTAACAGCTACGCAAAATTCATAATTCGATGCATCGTTGCGAGTTCACATAACGCGAAAATTGCTGAATCATAAAGGTACTTTGTAACATCGATACATCTTTTCGGAAGCTGCGTTTCAACCTCTTAACGCGGAAAGTTATATATATATTAACATATTTGAATAGAGAATAATTAATGACGAAAATGGATGCACATTTTTCATAAGTAGCGTGCGGATATTTATGAATTTTATTTAAGGAATTTAAAGATGCGAGAATATAGAGAATGCACGAAGCATTCAAAATTATATGAAATATTCAACGTAGATATTGTAATATTTAATAAGCGAAAGAAATTTCTAGTTAGGTTCCATTTCTCGCGTTATATTCATAAAAATATAAATTTCCATAAATACCTGTAATCAGTTTATCAAATGGTAGATATTTTAGTATGAAAGCTGTCGTAGCTTGAATCCACGAAGATCAATGGACAAAATAATCGGCTAAACTAAAACAACCTATACTCTGTGTACGTATATGCGTGTCAAGTGGTTCATCTTATCTCGGCAAATGTTTGATAAAACTGAGATAACGAAAACGAGGGACGCGAATCGAGAATCAGTACAGCGAAATTAAGTAGAAGCGGGCGTTCGGTGGTCAGACACTTTTACAGCCGACTGTCCCTTTTAGAGTATTTTAATCCGTCGGAGAATAAATGGAACAACGGGTTCTTCTCATTTATACAGCAAACTAAGGCAACGAACGAGTCGTGCCAACTTGCATAGTACTAGCGACACTAGTCAAACTCTAAGACTCTAGGAACGCCGCTTACAATATGCGGTGGAAACTTGGAAATGTCATAATTACATTACGGATCTTTGTGCGACTTCTATTTTTATGAGCATACGCTAATTGAAATAACAATTGAAAAATCATTTACTTCGCCTCGTAAATATTCCAACGAATGTTTTACAACTTTGAATATGTTGCACAGTTTTTCATATTTAAATTTCTTAGAACTGCACAAACGTCTGTAATTCAATCACGAAGTTTCAATGATGTAATCAGAGTTTTTTCAGTGGTAGACTCTGACGTTAAATCCTACAGCCATATACATAACGTTTGAACCACTTAAATATACGAGACTTACTTTTCCTTCAAAGAGCGACTCGAGAAATGTGTCGTTCCATTAATTGTGGTAATTTCGGATTAAACACTTTGCAAACGGTTCCGCCGCTCTCTCGTTAGAGAATATTGCGATAAAAATGTGTTGCGCGAAAGAGAACATTCTAGAAAGTATAAGCGAGAGTCGCGCGTTCTTTTTTTCTAGGTCGTAGTTTTCTTTTTCATCGCTAAAATGGATGCCTTATTTTTGTTTGGAGCACGTAACGATTTCCTAAAAATTTATAGCTACTTTCAATTTGCTCGAGAAATCGTCGTAAAAATATAAAATCGGTAAAGTGTTTTCCAAATTGAGCTAATACCCGGAGCTTCCAACGATTTCACCACGATGATCGTTGAACTAGTTCACGGCTAAAACAGGAAACCGAGTTCCGAACTAAACTGTCTACAAATACCCAAATGAATCTCATCCCTTGCATTTCGAACACAAAAATCATAATACCAACGAAACGGAAAAAAAAAGAATTTAATTTTCAAACGAAAGAAACATAAGCAAGAGAATGAAAAGTTTGGAAAGTCCACTGTAAAAACTCGGCCACTATATTCGACGCGTCTTAATTCCCCGAGTCTTTAATGGCAATTCTCTGTCAAGTTAACCCGAATTGGCGGTTCAGTGACAGTAGTTTCGCAAGCTTTTATCCAGTCAACTAATGGTTTCCTGGTTAAAAGAAACAAGATTCTTGAAACGAGTTTCTATCACCGTATCACTCGATGCAACCAAAAGAAGAAGAAGAAGAAAAAAAGAAAATAGACCGAACAAGCACACGATTATAAGAAAAACGTGCGTTTTCACGATCAACAACTTATAATTACATTGTTCGGCTTTTCGAGCGTCGAATGAATGCACGACAGGTGCAAGAAATTGCTTTCCGCTGTGTTTAAATATACAATCAGCACATTATTAGATCGGAGAAACGGAATGGCAATCGTTACCGGCTGCATCGAGTTAATTTCATTGGAGATTCGTAGCAGCGAGATGCAACGAAGCTGATTCGGCTTTAAAGACGGCCTAATAAGAAGGCAACGATATTCAGTCGTGTCCGAGTCACGGCAAACATTTCCACTTGAATATTCGCGCGAAAACATTCAGGTAAAACGTTGCAGTTTAACGAATTACGAAAGAGATGACACCGTTTGCTTATGTTAGTTCCACGTCGTAACCTTCCTAACTCGTCGTATCCGTCGAATCTTCCGAGTCAGTTATTCCATTTCAGTTATACGCTCGAGTTCTTCGAGAATACGTCGAATCGAGATACACGAAAGATGAGACCGGAAGATGGATGCTAATTAATTGGATTGTTCCGATGGCGAAATCGGCGAAGATTTCATTTTAAAATCGTCTCGACGAGCTTGGGAAGACGGTATTATTTAAGTTGTGAAGAGCGACGTGAGCAAATTGCTCGGGTGCGATGGGACTTTTTAGCATGTTTTAGAACGAGGAAATTTGCACATCATTTGCATATCAGTGCGCGCGTCGTAAAAGAAACGTGAAACCGCCAGACCCGTATGCACCTAAAGTTTCCTTTCTGCAAGCTGCTCGAGAGGTTTTTAAGCTTGACATTATTTTAAAATGTCATTTAAGGACGACCTGAGAATGACCATTTACGACTATAAAAAAAAAGACTGGAAGAATAGAGAAAGAAACTGAATTTACATCAGCGTATCACGCGAACATTTCATAAAAGTATACAATACAGCTTTGCCGTGGTAGCGGGCTTTCAGATTACGCGCTTTAGTACGAACTTTGGCTTTTCCTTTTTATCGCTGACGAATATTCGTCGAATGGGTACGTATGGAATTCGAATCTAGCGGGCTTTCCAGGGACGCGCGCGGATTGTGTACCGCTCTCGCAAAAGCTTTGAAACGAACGCCCCGAGGTCTTTTGTTCGTTCCGCCAGCGAACGTCTACACCGGACGTTTCAGCGATGGCGACACAATTTTCCTAGTAAACGAGTGCATAAAACGTATTTACGCGCATTTAAATGCACACGGCTCGAGTCTGACAGGGCCAACAATGCGAAACTTCGCATTCGAGAATTTCGCCAAGATGCAGAGAGAAAAGGAGAGAGAAAGGCGAGAAAAATTGACGCGTCCTATTGACGAGATCGAAAGAAATCATCGCGACCCTTTTCTTTGCACAATAAACGCACGATTACGTTGTCAGAAAAAATGAGCAAACGTTGAGCGGAATTGCATTACGGGACGATAACGAATGAAATATTATAGAAATAAATGTCTCAAAATGAAGTACTGTCTCGCGATAAATAATATCGATATCGTTGAAGTACGCGCTGATAGAGTAACTTTGAACGAAACCGAGCAACTTTCAATTCATACGCGAAATCCGAATTGAGGAGAAATATTTCAGCTTCGTGTCATAATTCGCATACATAAGATATTTTACGTTGGCTCGTCACTTTGACGGGATAAATCTGAAAGCCTTGAACCACAACGGCAAATAATCCTATTACAGGTATCATGGCAGTGGCATTAGTAATTTGGCACGAATCACCTTGCTTACGCTCGCTGGTAAATTCGTCACGTGTTATCAATTCACGTTCATCCTCGCCACTGTTTTCGTCCACCATTGCTAACGTGACACACGAAACTGCCTTTGCGAATAATTTACGACCGCGTAAAACGAATGTAAAAATTGACAACGCTGAAGCAACGTTTTCGTCTACGCTTCGATAATTCCATGCTCATAAACTAACCAATTTTATTATTGACAAATCCTTGAGAATTCGAAATGTTCCTGTATAATGCAAACAAAACGTTGGTCATATCTGAACGATAGCTTTCTTTCGTCGAATCTTCATGGCGATATGACGCATGCTAACGATAATTCACAGGAATACGAACAGAGAGAGGACTGAATATACGATCGACCAAACTCGTAATGAGTTCTACGTCTTACCCCGAATGGTTCACAGTCAGATACGCTTGCACGCTTTGTAATACCGCGCGAGCAGAACGTTTTTCTCATTCAGGCGGTCCCATTATCGGAAAATTTGCAGCAGACATTTTGCGTGGAATCGTGGAATTCGCTCGATTGTCCGGGTGGTGTGTTCGTAGCCGAGGGATCAGATCCTAGTGTAAATTCGCCAGAACTTGGGGCATAAAGACCGGATACGCTTCCGTGGGAAAACATTGTCGCAACGAGATTCACGCTTGCGTGCGACTTATACAATACACTCTTAGTATACGATATTAGCATCGCAAATTTATGGAACGACTACCCAGACGACTTTTACGGCATGCGCGACGCGATATCGTCGCCAAGAGGAAGTAAACAACTAGAGCCATTCTCAACGTCGAACGAAAAGGTAAAAGTCCAACTGGACGTTACTCGAAGCGATTATTCGAGTAGCGAACATCTAACGAACAGAGAGAGAATTAATAATAACGATCGAATAATAACGACGAAGAATATGTCACACGATTAACCCGATCATTGCCGCGATGACAAATAGCGACTGTCATGCTATGGCACACGCGTACACATCGTTTCGAATTTACTACATTGCGGAAGTCACGCCGACTCGTGGCTGGTGGCACGCGTGAATCTACAAGGTCTCACGTTTGACCCGTAAAAACAATGCGCCATTGCGTACTATTCAAACCTACGCATTCCAAGCTAAATGTGGTATCACGAAAGAACAGAGCATACAAATTTCCCAACTGTGACGCAAACGTCACACGAATATCGATCACGGCAACAAAACTATACGAAACATTGTCTGTTTGATTAACCTCTTCAAGAACGAAACAGATAATTATATTTCAGTGATCTCGAACAAATGTACGACGATCATTGAGCTTTTAAGGTTTGTTGAAGGTATTTTGCATATTTATTAAATCTTTCGTTACCGAAGAATTTAAACAGTAAACGATATGAGTGGTGAATAATTTCGTGCCGAATATACCGTTAAATGCTGGAAATGTAAATGTAAGAAACAATTTATCTAAATCTTTAGAAATATCGAAGGAAAACCGTAAGCGTCAACTTCGTGCCAACGTCCCTCTGTTTACCTGAACATCTCTACTTGTCACTTACATCATTCCCACTTCAACTATCCTCGCGGACCGAAGAGAAACAAATCCTGCGAACGTAAACGAATCCCTGAAGAGGTTAAAAAAAAAGCACGTATGTTTCATACACGTTCCTGTTGACACGTACCTGTGATGCAAGGCAGCAAAATGAACGAGATAGACGCGATCGTCACACGTGAGTCTTCGCTAATGCGGAAACGGGCTGAAGAAGCGAAGGCGCGTCGTGTCGATGCGTCGCGCACGTGGAACAGACACGTTGGCCTTCTTCAACCTCGACAGAGAGGGAAAGAGAGAGAAGATTACACGAGGTGGAACGTAGAGACGCGCGTCCTACCTCAAGCACGTCTGACACGCGAATGAACACCCGCGAAGAGCGATGTCGCGACGGGAGCCAGCAAGGGGAGGAAGCTAGTGAACGCGCAACAGACGCGAGAACCGGGGACCCTACAACGTTTGCTATCCCCGCCGCCTATACGACCCTCGTGATTCGTCGTTTCTCCTCGAGGCGAAGCTCGATTGGTCCACGAGTACGGCGACGTGTACGAAACGGGTGGCCGGTTTTGCCTCTACGGCCTCTCGCTAATCGAACCATCGGCGAATTTCACGACAGCTGACGGTGTTTCTCGATGGGACGCAGGCTACGATAACGGTATCGAAGAAAGCTAGTTTCCAACAGTAGACCAGGTTAACCATGATCGATGCCTTGGTCCAGGCAATCGCGATTTTGTATTGCGTAAATCGAAAGTCACTTGCGGCAGGTGTGTTGAAAATTTAATACGATGGCTACGTTTTGTAGTATTGGGGCAAAGTACTAAGTTGCGCGATAAATTTGTTTTACGATGTGGTTATATTCTTCGCGATGTGTTTCGTGGACACGAATTGGCCATCGAAATGACTAATCTTATCTTATCTAGTTTTATATAAAAAAATGTACATAAAATAAAGCAGATCTGAGAATAGTACGTGTTTAAATTTCTACGTTGAGGAATATCGAGGAATCGTAAGCAACACGAAGCCTCGCGTCGTATGAGTTTCACAAAAGAAACACGACGACAATTATAAAGGTGTTTTATTGTTCTATATTTGAATGAAATGGTTTCTGTCTCTTTCAAAAAGATACTTCGAATTTGAAAGTCAACCATATCGTTTTACATCCATCGTATCGTTAGATAAACAATTAACCACATTCGTGATCTACTGAATGAAACAAGGTGTCTGACGTATTATGGTCATATTATCGATTTCGAGTTTTCTGAATGGAGCAAATATCACACTTCCTAGTTATCTCTCTTTCTTCTATTTCTCTTGTTTGAAGATAAGCTGCCTTCTGCAAACAACCAACACACATCCGGGGAGTCTTAAGCGTAGACCAGATGAACGATACAGCGGGAAGTTTCTTCATACTGTAAGCCGTGGATTTGCGAACTCGAGAAACCACTCGCGTGCCGCGCAGAACCTTAGCAATCGTGTGAACCTGATTTCCGGTAACCTAAATTCTCGTGTTTTCACGACAATCAGAGAAACCACGACATATCATTCTATATCCATCGTAATCTCTATCGATTGTTTAAGAACGGATAGAGAAGCGTTCAGAGTATAAAATATTTAAACTACACATACGCAGATTATTTTATTCGATGGAAAAATAAAACTTGGCCGGATATAATCGATAAAACTTTCTTTCGCGTTTAACTGATTGAACAGTGGTTCGTCATATATCACAAATGATAATTCGTTGGTAGGTAAAGACCTACGAAGGTGCAGTCTAAGCTGAGGTGGAAATAGCCCTTACCGTGACCGCAGATCGTAATTAGCTGCGAGTATGTCAAGCTGATACCCAGTAAGACCAACCTAGGCATCTTGTTATAGATTAGGAGGAACTAATGCGTGTGCAGTGGAAGGCGTGTCAGCCATAACGACCAATGGCTATGAAACGCAAGCTACCGAGAAGCTCTGCGACGATAATGTCAAAGAAAATCGAAGATACAATCCTCGTGGAATTAGCTCATCCTGCGCACGAAACTGGTAACAGCGAGAGACCAAGTACGATAAAAGCAACGAATAGAAAATGATGGGAGAAATGAAAAAACTAATTCGTCAGAAATAATTGACATAAATCTAAGTTCACCAAGAACATCGAATGACCTAAGCAAAAATATGGATTTTATTTATGACAACTTGTCGAGGAAGCATACGTAGATAAAACGATTCGTTGCGACCACTGATTACCAGTTTTTCCTCGACCCTTCCCAAGGATAAGAGATCTTCCAATTTCTCTCCCTGACCCTTCCACCTATTTTCACCTCGCCTCTATCCCCTTTTTCTTATTTAAGCTACCGCATTCGTTCGTTTAATCCACCTCTGTCTTAATCTAATTCTTACACAGTGTACGTATGTTTATGCCGCGTGTTTATAGATTGGACAACTTCCTAGTGTAATATCTTTGTGCTCGTTACGCGGTATTATGTAATAAGTCGCGAAGATAACCTAACTCGAGGTTATATCGATATCCAGAGTGGAACGTGTGGTAACTAAATGAAAAATTCCTTATCACGGAACAACGTCGATATCGCGGTCGTTTGTTGCCACTGGCGATATCGACTCTAGTATCGAATTATCGGCGTAACAATTATAGTACAATGAGCAATATTTGGGAAAATTTGTATCCACGTCGACGAAAAATATAAACAGAGGAAAAGGGGAAATATAACGAATGTTTTATCTGGCGAGAATACGTTCGATAAATAACTTGATACTGTTGAACAAAACGAAGTGACATGGAGTACACCATAAAATACGTGAAAATTGGTGGCACGTTTATTATGTCAGAATTTATATGCAAGTTTGACACGAGCCCAACGACAGCGAACAATAAACATTAAACGCGCAAGCAGTTACAAACTGGAAATCGAACAAAATTCGAAACGTTCTGTCGAAAAGACAGATTGGATCAAATATCGCACCCATTTTCAATTCGTCTCTGAAAATATTTCTGGAATAATATTCCCATAGGTATTTCAGAGGCAGCAGCTGGTTATTTACGCGAAGGCTTACAAACCGAGCGTGGACTACGTGGGTGGCAGAGGATTTACATGAGAAATTTCGCTATTTCTATCCCTATCCACCGTTTTATGGCTTTCTCTCGCGTCGGATCTATATTTTACGATCGTCCGCCCGTTCGCTTCACAATTGAACTTTCACAATGGCCTTTTTCTTAATGATCTACATCATACGCACTAACGCACTCATGTTGCAGCTCAACGATGCGATTATAAAGTCATCGAGTCATTTAAGAATAGCAATAGTATCGTGCAAGTATTATTTAGAAAAATCCCGATGAACTACAGTGCAGGGGAAAGTGGAAATGCCGACGGGTCGGGAAAGATGAGAAATCCTAATGGGCCATATGGTCGAGCAATATGCTCGTGGCCCTTTAAGACAATAGATAATTGAAAAAGGTGCACGTGATCATCTTGGCTCATCAACAGCTGTGAAACACATGTGCGTAGTAGAAGTATTAAAATTGGTATAAAAGGACATTTTGATGAAGAAAGTCAGTTAGTCGTTAGTCGTCAGTTGAAGTTAGTTGGAGTAGACCATGAGTTGTGAGTTGTGAGTTGTTTCAAAAGTTGACTAGTTGTACCAATTTAGTTGTTTCAGTTGTATTACATTAATACGTTAAGAAATAGCTCTATTATATCATTATAAATAAATTTATCAAATAAATAAATCACTATAATAGTTTAAGGAAATAACTATTCTCTATAACCAAGAACAACCCAACGACGTGGAATTTTTTCCAATTAGCGTACTTCTATTCCTTTCTTTAAACTCAGCGCAATAGTTAGTCGGACACTAACGTTGCGCGTGGTCATCTTAGAGCCTGTTGCTACTTAATGTGAAACTCTTTGAAACACGCACTCATCAATTACTTCTTTCCCAAATCAAGAAATTTCTGTGCCCACCCCCCAGCAATTTGCCTAACATTAAACATCGTTTCTATCGTTCTATACATTTTTTTTTTTTTTTTTTTTTTTTAGTACATGTGCATTTCCTCTACAAATCTACGCGCTTATGCTGAGTCTCTCCGAACTATCCGTACGCTTTAAAGAAACTCGATCGCATTAAGTTGCAATTCGAAGCAATCGAGTAGAAGTTCGCCTGAACGATCTCTCGCACTACAGTAACTCGAGTGACGTAAGAGTGCATCTTTAATTATTGAAGTTCGTTTTTAATAAAGCTAAGAGGATAAATGGCCAACGCGTCGGCGTGGCAATGTGTAAAAATGTAAAAAAGAGGAAGGAAAATTCCGAGTAATCAGAGTAAATCAACTAAATATCACAATCTCCACCGTTTCTTTGAAACGTATAAATGAATATGTAAACGAAGTACTTTGCAAATGCTTAGATCAACTAAACATGCTTTTAGGATATACTCCCCTTATAGTATTGCTTATTTATGGTTTCTCTTGACTTATAAATTTTTGAAGATACTGCAATAAATAGAGCTCTGATTTAATAATAAATGTCGTAGAATATGTATAAGGTTATGTAGAGAAACGGAGACGAGAAACGGGAATCAGTTTTGCGAAATGAATAAAGAATAGCGCCAAATATACGAACAGGATATATCAAACAATTCTCGCTAACATTTCCAAATATACTATTGCTACTCGACTAGTAACTTAAAATATCTCTCTAAATATCAATTATTTGTAATCACGCGACACTGATTCAAGCAATCAAATTTTCATTTAATAGAGTTATAAGTTCTAAGATTTTTGCACAGCGGTGTATACGTAACATATGATAGCTGTAACACGCATCATTTACAATAGACATACATCAGATCGTCAACGATGAATAGTGGTCAGACAATTGAAAGACGTATACGAAGAAGTCAGTGACCCCGATCGTTTATACGCGACCCCAGATGTCGAGTAAAAAAGCGGTGTTAATGCAATTACACAAATTCGAAGATTTTAGTTTCGCTTGATCGTAATACGATTTCCGGTACAGAAAAGAGGGTGGACGGGAGCGCAAACATCGGTTTTCAATAGGAATACCGTTCAGAATGGTGAATTCCAGCGAGCAGATAGCAGAATGAGCGGAGAGAAGGCCGAAAAATAAAACGGCAAGAAAGGGATTCAATTAGATCCTTAATGGAGCTTGTATACGAGACACTTGCAGCCACTTGCGGTTGCTGGACCGAGTTACGACTTGCAACGACCTGACCAGGATTCCTCTGAGCCCCCATCGCTCCTTTCCTCTCTATCCTACCTTCCGACACCCGTTCGTTGCCTCTTTCTCTTACCAAACTTTGGGCATCTCTCCAAGATACCGCAGAAATCGCATACCATGTTAGAAATTCAGGGCGGTTTGAACTTGGCTCGATGCACCACTAGCTGAATTCCGCTGCACAAGCACGTGAGATTGGCTAACTCCGAGGGAGCGATCCGGAATTCGTGTGCACGCTTTTCCTCCAGAATTTTTCGATCCGAGGAACTCGATCGGTGAACGAAGCTGTGGAATCGTGCGAACCGGAAGGCGCGTTATCGATTACCACGCGAGAAGAAACGTGTAAAGCCGCGTGTCTCACCTTTTACCGCTTGTCTTACGATATCGAATCAACCAGGTGACAAAGTGTAGAAGATCCGGTACGAACGAGGACCATATTCGAGTCGAATATTGCGATTAATTTCAAATTATGTACGATATTGGTGTGAATGAATCTTATACGGTATGTAATCAAAATGTTTGAAGAGCGACTGTTATGTTTGATGAATGTAGCCATAAAAGAAATCATAAAGTAAGGATTAACGTTTTATGGCTGTAATTGCAGTAAGTGCGAATATAGCGATGAAAAGCAAAGCAAATGGAAAGAAACGTCTGACTTTTCGATTTGAGCCAATGTCTGCAGGATACGGCTTATATATTCGTTTCAACGCGCTGAATAATGAGAGCTGCGTTACCACGCGAGTATCGGAAGAGGTTTGTACACGTAACCTAGGGGCAGATTTACGTAAAACATTAATGATTTCAAAGTTGCAAATATCATGCCTATACATATGCATAATACAGTATGTAAAAACGTAGTGATGCATTTGTATATTAGCATATTTGAAAACGATAAAAAAAAAACAGAGAACTTTGTAATGCCGGAAATTTACATTTTCGAATATCGAAAGATAAAAAAGATGGAAAATAACATTAACATTAAGTTGGAACTTATGGTACTCGTAAAGATTGTAAGATACTTTATTTTACACTTACCTGCTTTATATCTTTTATTTCTCTTCGGTGACAAACGCACAAAACATAGGTAACAAAAATATTAAATGACGCGAAGTAAAAATTCACTTTCATGCGAAATACCGTAAGAAAGGGATTTGAATCGTGACACGACATCGAAGAACGTACATTCGATGCAATTGGCGAAAATGAATTGTATAATAACAACAACGTACAACATAATAACATGTCATAATATTTCATCCAGGCGCAAAATTATTTGATACGTTATGATAAACATGATTTATCAGATGTATAGGTCGTAAGATTCGTCATTGGAAACACCTGCAATGCTACGCTTCCATTCGTGTATTCCCCCTTTGCAAATTGACGCGCATGTTTCTATTATTCAAACAAATCGTTCTTATCAGAATTACATACCGAAAACATTATTCTTTCTATTATCTAATCACGTATTAGTTATGTACACGGTGATTTTAGCAATACGCATATAAGAGGATTAATTCAGATCCACTTTCAGATAGATAAGAATAAAAATATTTGAAAACATAACCGGGATCGTTTGAAGCGTATTCAATTTTGTAATTTATCCCGCTAAATGAATTTAATTGGTTCGACAATTTGTACGCAACGAACACCCGCGCATAACGCCATCTATCGGTTACCGCAGGAAACAGTTCGTACAGCCTTTAAACAAGTAGTTTAAACAATCGTTAATACATTGGTCAACATGCAAAATATGTTCGAACAATAAAATGAATTCGTATTATGGAAACGCGAAGTTAAATAGATTATCGACGTACATTTAGTTACCAATGTAAAAAATAGGGAAATTTGATAACTACGTTAATGTAAAGATCTTGATATAAATGTCAATAATTCCGTGTTATTTTCATAAAATTAATTGAATTAAACACTTATGGATTGGTTGATAAAGAAGGTTCCTTTAACTGACATGTTGCAGAGAATTGCAATTTAAGCACCGAGACTAAGTACCTAATTGCTCTTAATTAGACTAAATTGAAGGTTACCAGGGGACAAGTAAACGTGAACCAGCCCGTGGCATCGTCTTCCTCTCGACCAATCGTGAGACTCGTTTTTACCGACAACTACCAATCATAAGGCAAAACTTATCGGCGCTACGAGCGCCAATTCGATGTCCCAGATTAAACTGACTATAATGGTTTTGTTTTTCTTGCCCTAATATTTCATATATAAATTTCATTAAAAAACCGCATAGCTACGTATCAATCGTTTTTTAAATTCGCAACGAACCTCTTGCATAATTCGTAGGTTCGAACCTTCGAACATTTCATACATCTGATACCATCGTTGATCGATCAATTTCGTTGCAATGTTATGAAAATAAAAATAGTAAACAAAATATCGAAAGGACGAAAGGATGCAAAGAACACTTTATAAAAGTACTTACCTCGGACGTAGGGACGAAGGCACTAGGTCCATCGAAAGCCGGCACCGGTACTGGAAGTCCTCTATCCTGCAATAAATATTTCAATTATTTGAAATTTCATCAAAAACGCCTAAGCTTGCTGTAAATCAAAAGTGTTTCTCGAATGCCCGGCTAGCTCAGTCGGTAGAGCATGAGACTCTTAATCTCAGGGTCGTGGGTTCGAGCCCCACGTTGGGCGAAAGTTTTTTTTCTGTTTTCGCATTCAAAAAATAATAAGATATTTAACCACGATACGCTTGATTGCATTTTATAGAAAATATATTAAACAATATATTCTTAGAAAAAAAAAAAAAATAAATTATCGTACATCTTGGGATTCGACCGAAGAGTATGTTTCACGTCGCTAAACTTTGTTTTATGAGCTGCATGTATTTTATATGAGTCATACGAAACTATCGATCAGGCTTTACACAGCAGGCTCGCTATATCGATTGTAAAAAGGACTTCCAAAAAGCCGTGACTACAAATAGCACAGCCGACTTACACATGTTTAGCCCCATGCAACGAGCAAGTCAAAATGGCTGACATATTTTTAGGCCACGTTTCGACGCTGTTCCATAAATAGACAGTTAAAATAACTCCATTAACGCAACGTATCAGTTCTTGCCGATTCGCGGTCCAAGGATTATAACATTGGCAAAGTTTGCGCGAAAGCGAACATACATACTATTTTCGACGTTCGAAAAAATAAAAATAACCCTTTCTCAAAATGAAGTGACCATACCGGACGTTTATTTACGAGGGACTCTAAGAAACGTAATACATACTGGTCCGCGTACACCGTTTCTAAATGATTATAGCGAGACGTTCGGATGGGTACTCATAAAACGAATGACTCGTCGTTTAGTTTGGAGAAAGAAAAAATATCCTAAGCCCAACTTATCCTAAATAAGTTTCCATCTTTAATTTTATCTCGGCTTTATTCAACTTCATCGTTTCGGAAGTTCGTAAGCTTGGCGAAATAATTATCGCTATACAGAATACCGATGATACTCGATTACTAGAGGCTACGTGATTAAAGATTTAATATACGCTCACCTTAACCATCTCCAGGATCTCGGCGCATTTGATCCTAACATTCTGGAAGGGGCAGTTCACGCTGAGCCTCAATATTACCGGTAGATGTAGCGTCACCAGGCTCAAGTACTTATTCGCCTGAGCTTGCCTCGGACCATCCAGAGCATTTCCCAGATTAAGCATCCTGCCAACGTCCCCGGGAGTGACGTCGGGACTCTCCAGCACCCTGCCGCTCTTCGAAGAGACATCTTCGTCCTGCGAGAGCGGTCTTTTGATCTGACCCGCGCTAAACTTCCTTTCTTCGTTCTTACGCAAGTACTCCTGCGGTAATTCGGCACGCGTGCAACGATGTCGGCCGTCGTCCAAAGGTTCGTCCGCGTAAATTTCGAAATTCTTCAGCTTCGTATCCTCCGTACGATTATCGTCTTGTCTGTGATAAATTTCATTGGCGTTCTCGTTCTCGAAACCATCCAGAGTATTGAAAACTACTCCGTCGCGATTCCTGATCGTCATCTCCGTCTCGTCGAAAGAAACGTCGTCCACGCTGTCATAACAGCGACGATCGCGCGGCAGAATGTCACCCTTCGGGCGGAAGTTCAAATTCCTGCGGTCGAAATTCGCGCCCAAGTTCTCGTCGAATTTCGGGCTCTTCCCGTAAATCCTGATGTCGGAATCCAACTCGTCATCCTCCAATTGCTTTTGTTTCGCGCCTTTCACCTTCACGTAGTTCTTCGTTCTTGGTCTATCCTCTAGACTCACTTCGTTCAACCTCTCGTTCGACGACGAGCCAAGGTATTTTCTCTCGCTCTCGCTGCTCGATCCGAATCGGGTCTCCGAGTTATCCTTAAACCTTAGAAATCTGTCGTGAGGCTCGATCTTGAAACCCTTCCCCTCGTCGGACGACGTCGAATGCCCGGACCTGTAACTCTCCACGTCACCCCCGTATCTTCTCCTCTCGTTCGGCGTACCGTAGCCCGTTTCGTTCCCAAGTCGGCCGTCGACGCAATCGAACGAGCCCGATGGATATCTCTCGGAGCATTCGAGGCTGTTGTCCTCCAGGAAAGCGGGATTCTCCGTGACGCTCTGAGGGAAGAAACCCTCCGTCCTGAAGGAATCTTGAAGCAGCGGCTGCTGCAGAGAGGGCAGAACATTCTGCGGAGCCGATTTGGTCGGGGAGCGCTCGATGTTCATGTCGTATCTTCGCGTGAAAGGTTATGAAGTTTCTATTAGCGCGCCACGAAGCTTAGATACAGCGGAGAAAAATTCGCGCGGAAGTGAATGGGTGAGCCTCGGGTGACTCGTGAGTTTTCTCTGGCCGTTTAATGAATCCTGACTCGTTATATTATATTGGATAATAAATCTTTCTTACCATGTAGACGTTCGAAACTTATGAACACGCTATGTACTATAATATTATCGTTTGATTTCTATTTTCCTACAGCTGCCTCGAGTATAAGATTCTATTTAAAAGAACTGAATTATATTATATGTAATTCATACACTGTTTTATTACGGTATCTAAAATTTATGGACGACGTTATATCGTTCTATTCGATACGACGATATATTATTACCGTATATCACACGGAACACACGTACGTAGAAATCAGAGATATTCTGAATATCGACGCGCGAAGTTTTATCGAGGCATATCGGTGCAAAATACGTATGTATATATGTAACATGCGGGCTCACCTTCCATCTTGGCTCTTGAACTTTCCCCCAACGTTCTCCGGATCCTCCATCTCACCGGTGTCGTCCCAGTGATTTGGACTGCCAACCCCTCCAAGCCATCCCTCGACCGTATTCCTAGCCGCTGCCAGGGCGATGTTTCTGGCAGTTTCATCTCTCGCACACAAAGGCGCTAAAAATCTGCTAACGATCTCGACCTCGTCGTCCTTTGTGGAGGTGCCGCTTCCCGAAGAACTGTTCGGATCTCTGTACATCTCGTCTTACTTTCTTTCGTCGATTCTACTCCTATATGTGTATATATATTTGTATATATATATATATATATATGTACTTCCCTCTGTGTACTCGAATTCTCTCGCTTTATACGCGGCTGTCGACGCACGTATCTCAGGCTATACCACGTATGCACGATATAGGTAAAAGTACGTTCGCCTTGATCCCGACGACAAATCAAAAGCGTTCGATATTTAATTTAATCTAATCTAATCTGCTTATGATACAAGCGTGAACCTGTCTAGCTTCCCTCAGATCACCGCCGTGTCCTTGTTCACTCTCGATATTATCCTCTTGTTACGAGCTTTCACGATAAAGACTGTGTAATAAAGCTGAAAACAAGAAAACTCGTTTTGTAACGAGCTTCGAAACGAGATTCGCATAAGTTCGCCACACGAGCTCGTTGTTTAGAGTCTGACTGTTCCGTCCGAATCTCTTTTGCCTCGGTTACCGATCCGATCGATTCGTTTACGGTTAATCGATTATCAACCGTATTCCAGTTCTTTCGTGGAACCGACTACGATCGAACAAAGGAAACGAAGAAACAAGGAAAAAAGAAAAAAGGAAAAAGAGTGGAAAGAAGTCGATGGAGAGACTCACTGTACTATCCTCGGGTAATTACGGTCGTTTCGTCGCGTTTCGCTGTGAGAATCGGCCGTAAAACTCGTTTCTCGAGGATTTTACTAGCGGTGCACCTCGGCAGTCGTTCCAGGGCGATAGAAAGTAGGCGGTGTCGACTGTCGAGCGATCGTGTGGCGATCTAGCACGATTGAGGTTCGTTTCCAGGGAGAAGAAAGAAAAAGAAAGCCGGGTGATCCTAGCGAGCGCACCTTCGAAAGGAAACGATCGATCGGGCGCCTTGTTTTTGAGGAACCAAAACTTCCCAATTCGTTCCCAATCTTTTTTCTCCCTCGTTTTTCTCGTTCCACACGTGTGTCGCGGTTAGCTTAACGGCAACGGTGTTACATTGTTCTTTACATCGTTGCAAACGATCTCTAGCCGTTGAAACGTCTTCGAAATTCCAATTGGAATGGACTGTCCTCGATTCCACCTCTGTTCACCGACGTAGTGACACTAATCCATTGGACGTCTGAAAAAAGATCAACGAAAATTACGTTACATTAACATAGTCTCTGCTGCACCAATTACGTAATTTGTTCTTCAAGTCGCGTAGATCACGAGTGGCATAACTTGCTATTACATCGCGGATGTGCGTACTTTTAGGAAAAATTTCAACGCGCAAATATGCATAGAAGGCGCATAACGTGTAAATCGTTCAAACTACTCGTTATAATACTTAGAGCGCAAATTACCTTTACTTAATCGACCAATAAATCAATAAATCTTTATTTATGTTGCAATTTTTTAATCGCGTTTAGAATAACATAAATTGATACGAACGCAGTGTAATTATTGCAAAGAAAAACGTTACTGTGCAATATATCGCAATAATTAACGTAATTTAGTTTCGACTCACAAGCAAACAACTCGGAGAAAAGATCGTGGATCACGAGTGACCCACGAAACACAGAACGTGTTAATGGATATTTAAAAGGAACGGCAGAGAAGTCGAACAAAATGCAAATGAATCGGAACAACGAAAGCTTCCCGTTCCACTATTGATTCGACGGTGGCCGCTTATTGAATTTCAATTTACCCGACAGCTTAATCGTCATCGATCGACTTAATATCCATCGGAGGCAAAGGTAACGCGCTCGCAACGTAACCGAAAGCTAATAGGGAAGCACTTCTTCTCGCGGCCGCGAGCTGCGAGTAGATTATCGTCGATCGAATCATTACGCAACGAACAATTGAAAGCCGGTAACCCTACCGTAGAAGTACTAAACTTCAACCGCGTAATCAGCGTCGCATTGTACCGGTTAATTCCTGCTCGAATCGTTTGTTACCGTTTAGATCTCGATGCTACTCGTTCATCGTAACTCTCGTTTCAACGTTACGAATCGATCGTCATTTACACGCCGATTTGTATCGTCGTCGTAAACGTCGATGGAACATCGCTGTTGTGAACGTCGATCGATCCAACCATTCTGATCGTGACTTAGCCAGCGTAAAAATTTCATGAGGCAAAACAGTTTCATAGACCTGCACGATTCAGCCTGGAAATACTAGGAACAAACACTGCTATCGAACCATTTACGCAATTAGTCGATGTCAGGCTGCGCCAGTCTTCTCATTGATTGATCGACCCCCGCGAGAGAAGGTCTAGGTCAAGGCTACCGGGGTCAGGAAATAAGAGAGGTCGCGTGAACGCTGCAACTTATCGAGAAGGGGAGAGAACGGGAGAGAACGAGCCCATTGGTGTCGTGGAGAGGATAAAAAGGGGTGCATTCGCTGTTCTCGACGGAAGAAAGTCGACGTCGATTTCACCGCATTACAGCTGTGATTGGAACACGTCGATGTGGAGTAGCCCGATATCGAAAAAACGCTGATCCGACAATAAAACCTGTTCTCCTACCGTGTAGTAATCACCTGTCAGGTAATTTCTTTAATATCTAATAAAGATAATAGTTTGAACACACCCCTGGTAATCGGGAACGTGTATATTACCGCATATTGTATATAATGTCAGGATGGATTGAAAATCCCAATAATTACGAGTCTTCGTTACAATGACTTAAATAAAATACGCCGTGAAAAAGTAGCGAAGTAAGACGAAATGATTATAGCGTAAGGTCGAGGTATGGCTGTAGCTTGTCGTTAATCGATATACGGTGGATGAATAACAAATAAGTGGAAAAACAAAAGCAAAAAGGAGCGAAAGGATCAGTCGCAATATCTTCAGGATAATATAACGAAACAAGAAAAGATAGTGAATTTGAAATTCACGAGTTTCACGGCAAATTACATAGCGCGACTTAAATATCCTACTTCGAATAACTTTACTCTGCCCTAAACATGTGTTCAGGCACGATACAACAAAATAGTAGTAGTTTCTAAGCAGATAAGATGCGTTCCACTTTGTACAAAGCGGAATTGCGTAAATCACCGGGTTCTAGTCGCGGCATTAGTCGAGTAATAAAAAGCTCCCACAGCAAAGAATTCGATCCCACGCACCGAAATGCGCCAAGTAACGCGCGTTTTCCTATTGCGTAAAGTGCGGAGAACGCCTGTGGCGGATCATTTCCCGGTACACGACTCGGTAATTCTGTCCCGCTGAAGTTCCCCCGTACAATGCTCATTTTTTCCTTTTTTTTTTTTTTTTCACTTCCTAGTCCTCTCCTTTCCGAGATCCACTCGAAAGCCTTTTCCCCCGTACTATCGATCGTTGGTACTCGATACGGCAAACAACGGCCGCGTTCATCGTTTCCGATTTTTAATATGCGCGCGTCCTTTCTCGATTCTCGGTAGGCCGATGCCATTTCGAGAGATCGTTCGCGGGACAAAACTCATGAACAGAACTGCGTAACGAAAAATAGATCCAAATACGACTATAATTTAAAAACCAAATGTAAAAACAATTTTCATGGCGTGTGATCGACGGACGTCATACTTACTGAATGTTCAATAAACTTTCTTGCGAAAGATAAGAAATATGACTTATCGTGCTCTGTCCGTGTAATCTCCGGGCATTTTGTATCATTTTACATTTAACGAGTAAAAATCCGGCTGCAACTCGACGTTCTTACGAGAGGAAGAAGAAGATCGATAATCAGGATATAAGAGAGTAAGAAGGAGTATAGTCACGCACGCACAATGTATCCGCGGCATAACGGCGAGGTTTATCGGGCATGAAAACGAAAAAAGCAAGGAGAGAGAGAGAGAAAAGGAAAGCGCGGAAGAAAGGGCAGAAAACGGCGTTTCAGCATTTCTTCGCGGCGATCTCCAGAACGATCTAAATATTTATAATTCCCCAAAGCCTAACTCTACCCCGTTCGCACCGCTATGAATTATTAATGTCGTGCCGTGCTACCGTATGCCGGTGCACGTTGCTATGCATTTCTGATACGTGTACTTTGTCTTCGAGATATAAGGATGGTCAGGGCCTCGCGGATATAAGGGGCGATAAAATGATCGTCTCACGTGCCAGCGGCCATTAGAATTTAATGAAATCAGGATAAATCAAAACGATCGGGTTCGCCACGGGACTCACGATTGAAATACATGCACCGTTTTGTCTACCGACACCTGAGAGTTATTCGTGATGTAAGAGCCGAGTGCCGATGTCCAACTATCTCTTCTTTTTATTTTCGAAATCTTTTCATACGAAGAATCCAAGATAATATTTTTTATTAACCGTGCTTATTATCAACTTCGTCGCATGTAATTATCATGCACCGTAAAGAATGATCGCGGATCACTGTGGCGGCTCGTTAAGACGCTCGCTTGGTGTATCGTGACGCAACGAAGAAAATGCAATTTCTCTGATCGCATATTTATAAACTGCCGCCCGGTATCACAGGTTTCGACATTCGATCGCGTTGCGCTCGATCGTCCGTTTTAACCAGCACACCGCAGCTACGTATGTATCTGGCCTTCGATAATGCGATAAACAAAATTCACGGATAATTCGCCTGCATTAAAACAGATTGAAAAAGAAAGGAAAGAAGGATAAGAAAAAGAGATGGAATTTTGAGCAAATTATGGATCGCGTGATCCACCTTGACGCGTTCGACGATCCTCGACACCGAAATGTATCGTGCAGTTGGATCGGACAGCAGGGGCCCTCGTCGGATTGTGGGAAAACATTATACATCGTTGGTCGCGGCGTTTCACGTGGAATATTCCTCGAACCAGGCCTCGTTGTTCGGGTAAATAAGTTACAGCGTAATGGGTTTCTCGTATTAACGAGACCCGTTTCGCTTCTCGAAACCAATAAGCGAACCAGCACACGGCGGCTGTATCCTGTCGATGTGCTATCTAATTTCCTTGTTACGTAATTCTATGTGGATTCTGGATAGAATCGTAGTAGCCTGAACACGGTCAAAGCAGCAGGAAGGGTCCTTTCCAGTGGTAATTTCTTGCGGTATAACAAACATGTATCCAACCGAGAGCAGCCGAAGCCGATTAACTGATGCATCGCTAAATTTACGACAACCAAGCCGGTTTACGACCGTTTTTGATACCGAGATTAGAAGAAATCGTTATTATACATATACATATATGTATTATATGTATTATAGAAGTGGAACTGTGTTTCTAAAACCGCTCGATACACGTATTGCCAATTCAGAGCCCGAAGCAGAGTTCACCTGTGGATACCTGAACGAAACTAATCGCAATGTGTCCGACGGATCGATCCAGCCGATAATGGTTCACGACAAAAAGCTTGCTAAATGCGAGGCGTTGTTACGCTCGCTCGCCATCGTGCTTAACGCAAATTGCAAAACTGCCGAGTCGGCGTTACGACCTTGCGACACGCGAGACACCCGCGATAACACCCGGTTACCAACGCTAAACCGAGAATCACACTCACGACGAGCCCCTTTCCTCGCCAAATTAATCACTCTCGTTTCGATGATTCATAAATACACCATTAATCAGACGGCCTGAACGATCGTTATCGGATAATTCGATTACTACGATGGAATTGATAAAATTGTAGATTTATATAAACGAATGTTGTCGTCCTTTGTGGATGATAATTGCGAGATAAAGTTTGATAGTTTCTTTCGCGATAAATATAATAATCGTATTAAAACGTAGCTACGACGGTACAGAGATTTAATTTAATTAAACAAATTAACTTAATTTCATATAACTTAATTACCATACTTAAACTTGAATTATCCAGTAGGCGATCTACGAGGTGTTGCAAACTACGTTGTTGATCGAAGACGTTCAGTCAAACGAACCTTCCATCTTACCAGATTGCGCAATACAAATAAGTCTTTCTGAATATCACGAAACAACACCGCGGTTCGAATCGATCGAAATGTTCGTTCACAAACGCCGTACAACGTACCAACCATGCAACGCTTGTGTTAATCAACGCGCATCGCGGGTCGTTCAAGATGCCCCGAAACGTTGCACAGTTGTTGCAATATAACATAAAACTTGCTTACTACACAATTTGAAAATAACATGGCTGAAGTTACACGAAGATCAGGTATCGAGTAATTTCTATCAGTGGCTACAATGTTTCTCATTCGCGTTGTATCGTTGCTACATGCTACACAAGGTTCTCATAATGAAGAGTCGATAAGAAACCTCGCAGCAGGATTCCTAATAATTTGCCTAACGATTTCACCCAACGTTTTCCTTCGCTAGATGCTTTCCACTATCGACGATCGGAGAAACTCGATAATTCATTGCTATTTCGATTACTCTCTGAGATTTTCACGAGAACGTAATGCTCGTACGATTTGATGGATTTAACGTTAAGAACCGTATTTAATATCCGGGCTACCAGACTCGTAATTTATCGTAAAAGTTTTATAAATATACATACAGGGATTTGGAATCTTGCGGAATGCTTGTTACAGTATATGGCTTAGCTCGAATCATATATTTTTCCATAGACCTTGCATTTGAATTCCTTTGATGCAAGTTTTATACTTTTAGTGTTGAACCTCTCGCGAATAATTAAAACGTCGACTTTCACTTTGATCTTTTTGGTACAAGCTCTATACTCTGGAAACTGCCAGTTCTCGTGTTAAACTTATCATAAATTAAAACACTAAGTTTGCTTTTGATCTTTTCGATACGAGTTTCATACTTCAATAATCGATAGCTCTATTATTAACGTTATTATTGAAATAGTTGCAATAAAGTATGGCAAATTAAAACGCCAAACTTCATTTTGATTTCTTTCGTACAAGTCTCATAGTTTTAATAGCCATAGTATCCAATGTCTTGTAAATAAAATACTAATGTTCCTGTGCGTAGCACACAGATATGGCAAACGAGGCAACGCGAACGAGACTGGAAATAATGTCCTTAATATAACCACCTATTCCCACTTTTCATTAACCTAAAATTACATCCGCGTCGCGATGCTGAACGTACGATATTCTTGCACGCGATACTTGTTGAACGTTATTCCCAAATCAGAGGGCGAGGTAAATTGAATTTTATGGATTTAACGCCATGTGGATGACCATGGGTGTTTCGAGCGTGTTCGTAGCAAATGCAACTGAAGTATACATATAGCGAGTGTCGGTCGCACGGCACCGGCATAACAAGTAAGAGAAACGGGACCTAAAATAATGTACTTAATATCGCTGCCTTCCATTTCCCGGCTATACGCCCTCCATTCGGAACAGAACAGATGTACGGGATACTAATGGGCCGCGTACCATTGTAACGTATGCTTTCCAGGCTATGTATGCAACACTTGTTGAACATTAGTCTCATTCTGCTTGAGAATTTTGTAGGCTCGACGTCGTTGATCCTCTTAGGTACGCCACAAACGTCGCATTGAATCTCTAAACTTTCGCGAAAGGGACAAAAATACCCCAAAACTTCTAATCGATATTTATACCTTGACAATGACGGAATTTTCAGGCAGACTCCTACGTTGCTGTTCCAATTAATCGTGTCAAAATCGATGTATTAAAGTTCATATTAATAAACGATTTAATTATAATATATAATTATAATTTAAATATAATAATGATTTCTATTATAAACGAGCTTGCAAATTAACAAAGAAACGTATCCAGAATTAGAAGTCTAATGAAAATCTCCAAGTTATCGAGATCTAATTTACAGTCTCTAATTTTTCACAAAACGAATCAGAATATTCGGAAAATTTACGGACCTCGTTTTCTTCTCCGTACAGGATATACAACCTAAGTTAACCGAAGGTTACATCGTTAGATAAAGCAGTTTGACTAAGTTTGCTCTCTCTCTCTCTCTTTCTCTCTCTTTCTCTCTGTCTATCCGGAAGGCAAGGCCAGATCTCGTCTGGCGTTCGAAACATCGAGTAATCCGTGCAACGACATTGCTCCGTAACAATATGACATGCCGTGCTCCATTCCTTGCGTGCAACACTTGTTGAACGCTTCTCCTTTGAGTCGGCGGACGAAATTTCACGGATCGAACACGCCACTGACCGGTCTAACGTCGAGTCTGCATAACAGCTAGCGAGATAGGTAATAGCATAATACGCGGCGAGAGGGACGAGGCGGAAACAAGGCTACTTCGCTCGAGATAGTCACGTAGAAGGAGGCGGAATACGACCCTGATTGCCAAGGAGAAATCTGCAGCGTGATCTCGCACGAGCTACAACCGTGGAATAACGTGTGTCTTCGTTTCATGGCGCACGCGAGAAGAAGAAAAGGAGAACGACGAGACTCGAGTTCGAGTATAAAAGTTGTTACATATTAAGAACGATCTTGATACATCCTTATCGGTGGATATATTCGTCGTTACCAACCAGCCGAAAGGAGCCGCCATTCGTTTGCTTAATCCACTCGTTCGCAATAAAGAGATCACCTGAGCAACGAGAATAGGATATTCCTTAAGTAGCAGTCGCTTTACACGACGAGTCTCTGCGTTATCATAGAACTAACGCTGTCGCAGATAAACCTGAGAAAATATTTGCTTACGAAACTAACGAACCCTTTGTCGAAATGAGCGTAGCTAAGAGAACATGGTTACGCCATTGTTGTCCCAAGGAAAGATTACTATAGCGATCCGTTCTTTGTGCAAGGTTGTAGCTAGTTTACGAAGTCAGCCAGCTAACGCTGCGACAATGTGGGTTAGAGATTAAAAAAGGAATATAAAAAACAGGAAGAAACCTTGCTGCTGGTAATGCTGATGGTCTACGCGTATTCAAAAGGAGTACCGAAACGTTTAAACCCGGATAATATGATTTTACACGGCTCGAAACACGAGCAAAGTTCCGAAGGAATAAAAGAAGGCGTTAAGTGGAACGCTTGCACGATCAGCAAGAATATACTGCGGATCTCGATAAACACGCTGCACGTTCCAATAAAAACGAAACCATTCGAAACGAAATTACAGGCATCTGGCTGTGGCCATTGATGGACGGGCAAATGGATTCGAAATAAATTCACCGATCCAACGCGGGCTACGTCATTTAATTATAGATAATTATTCGTGACAGCGGTACTGACGCGTCCCGACCAGCCTGGTTATATAACATTCGTAAATCGTGCCAGAACTGGCCGCGATCTTACGACTCGCAAACGTCACTGACCAGTAAGTGGGCGAATAGAGTCATAACACGTACGGTCGAGCTGGCGAACGTGCACGGGGACGAAGGTTTAGTCACGCATTCGACCGGGCTATCGGATCCGTATGGAATCCTTGCCTCGCACACAGGAACACCTGGCCGTAAGCGTCACGGTTAATTTGCACTTTCTATGAATTTTAATCAGCCTGTGAGCAGAGAAGGATCCGGAGACAATGGCACGTAGGGACCGACTACGATTATCGATCGTATGGGTTCCGATGTTCGACCGTGTATCTCGTCCGACGCCGCGACCCCAAGGAACAATCCCAAAACCACAAACCCAATGAACAGTCCTTATATTCCTTATACGCAAAAAATTCAAAGTCCTCCTTGGTTTACAGATTACGGCTACAAGGTTACATTTTCGTTTCACCTAACAACAAAGAGAGCAATGAGAAGGAAGAAACGGCGGAGATCACAGGAGAGAGGGAAAGGAACGCGCTTAATGATCGCGTGTTCCGCACAGGTGATCGCGAGGTCAAACGTTGCTTCTCCAAAGTCCGATAACCACCGACTACGAACGAAATGATTAACGATAGCCTGAGAAAACCAGACGTAGAGCCGAAGAAGAGAAAAAGAACGATGCGAGGGAAGAAAGGTGTGCCATATGGAATTCGGTATATAGCAACGGTAAAATCTGCGATGGGATTAATAGAAATCGGAGAGTGTTACGGCACCTCAGGCGCGGACAATCTGCACTTGAAATCTAGACAGCGAACGATGAAGACTAGAAGCGAAGAGGAACAACATTTGCTGGCAGCAAACCGTGTAAACAGCAATTCCTTTTTCGTGTTGGTGCAGTAACGTTGCTAAAAAAGAAAATGGCACAATGACCTGGGACACGCGGTGTTACACGCGGGTCACCTACGCGAAAGCGAGCGAGCAAGCAAAGAGGATGCGGAACGTTTGGTGCATGGTGCAACTCGCGTACCACGCGGGCGTGCACGCGTGCATATCAATTCCGCGGGCGCGGAGGAGTCGCCAAGATCTCATGTAAATCATCGAGACAAGATGGCTCCTCCCTATTTTCTTGGCGCAATGTGCACGCAACGACGGAGCGGTAATGCTCGAAGCATGTTTGAAAAGCGAAAACGTGGTTCATCGGGGGACCAGAGATCGAGCAAAGAGGAGAGACGGAAGGAGAGAAAGAGAGCGGACGAGCGTCGAGTGTTACACGCGTGAATAGTGCGTTTCGTTGTATAATGCGCGCGAGGAACACACCGAGCCGATGCACTCGCGCAACGGTCGACCAGACCGAAGTATACTTCATCGTAAATCATGACGAACAACTATTTACTTATCGTAGAATCGTAAATAAGGAGACAAAAAGACACGCTCCATACCGGCGAAAATTCACTTTACAATGCCAATGAAATTCTGAAAAGTTCCGTACAAAGGATATAATAAGTTCATAAAAATTTATTACGGTAAGTGTTCAAATTGTTTCGCGAGTCATCGTACGTAAGATAAGAAAGCATACTTTTGATTTGACGTTATTATCTCTAAAGCACTTTTTGAAAGAAATTTCTATTTTTCTTGGTGCAGCGCCACTTAAGAGAGGTAGTCCATTACTTTTATTGCCCGACCATCTGTACGTTACCTGAATTACCGTAAACTATTTGTCCTCGTTCGCGACACAGCACCGGTATTTTCCCGAAACAGAATTATTTCCCTCTCTAATCTCCTCGAATCAGCCCGGAAAGTATTCCGGTTAAAAGAAACTCACCTATTTCACTCTCAACGATCAAGGAACACCAAGAATCCGATCGACTGGAATTCGTAATCAAGCCGATGAACGATCGAATTACCGTGATGTACGACGAGCCTGCTGACATCCAACCATCGGGAGGAACCACCGAGAGCAGACCAACCGTCTGTCGATGTCTAATTACGCACTGATTTTGTCCCTTCTCATTTTCGTTCGGTCTTCACAACGTTAAGTAACTAACGGTCCTGCGGGACGAACCTGCGCAACTTTCGTGGTAGACAGAGAGGATCAAACCGCATCGAAAGCCTCCCCTACCTAAGCTTCGGCCAGACTCCTCGAGACACCCCTTTTTCGCCTAGCTAAGTCAAATCGACCGAACGTGCTCATCGGCCCCTGTAATCGAGACGCGAATCTTTCTATCCCTGCGCAGGTAAAACGTGTGTGTACGTTGCAAAGCGGCCTGGTAAACGCAAACTACACAGGGTGTTAAAATATCAATCTGTCGACGTTTTAAATTACACGCGAGAGAGATCTCGGACGCACGTGTCGCACAGGGACCGGTATCGTTAGACTGTGAATCAACGACGGAAAGAAACGGGCGCAGGCCGTACTTCTGTAGCCAGTTACGATGACTAGGGAGAACGAGGGAAAAATGTAAACGGAAGAAGCGAGCTAAAAGTGCAAATAAGTAAACCGCTAACGACTCTGCCTAGTCGCTTCTCTCGGCAGATTTGCAAGACGTATTTGCAGACTCCACCTTAAACCGAGCCACATGGCTACGCGTATACTTTCTAATTATATAGTATCTTCCCGCCATCAGCTGTGCTCGTTGGCTGACCGAGAAACTCGCCGGGATAAAAAAGAAGGCGGGGGCAAAGTCGAAGAAAACTCGGCACTCGACGGATAGCTCTCGACGAAAAGGTGGGAGATGCGCAACCATTATAAACCTGCGACACGTTGCGCGATTCGCGCTATTGCAAAACGAGAAAATAGAGGGGTCAATGCGCGCGATCGCGGCGTTATCCCTGGAGAGGAAAAAGAGGATTTCAAGCGCGATCTTTCGACCATGGTCAGAGGAGCGCAAAAAAGAAACTCGTAAGAAGAGTTAACATCCCGTACGGTTTCGAAATGATAAATAAAACGAACGAACAAAATTTAAAATAAGAAAGCGTGCTGCATAGTGCGCAAAGGGGATATAATAACGCGAAAGTTAGTACGCGCGGCCCCGAAGAAAACAAACGATCGGTGATATGTTTGCAAAAAGGGTGCTAGGTAACAGTGTGTGATACCACTGTGTAGAGTACGATACAGAGGTTGGCCGTGCAACAACCTCGTAGTTCACCGACTACGCCTGCAGCTTCTGTACGCCACGCGAACATGCACCATCCACTTTCCTATTTTGCGTTCAGTAGCGACCGCTTCATTTCGATAACGGTAACGCAGCTCGATCGTTCTGCCAATTTTGTTGCCAATTCAACCGGACCGATCGTAAAGACGATCAAAGTTGAAGGCACAGTAAATTGACTACGAAGCGATCAGACGGTCAGACCGACTTTTTCTACTTCCGCGCTTTCCGGAATATGACTCACCTTCTAGTCTCGTTCGGATTAGACAAGTCGCTTTCGAATTCAAGACGTTTGAGTTCAATAACTCTACTTCAAGTTTCTGTACATATAAGTGAAGTTGCTTTGAAGTCGTTTCGATGTAAATGAAATACTTCAACTTCGCTTAAGGCTTTAGAAATTAGGTATTCCAAAACAATTGAAAGAACGGATTCACGTTTGTAAAACGGTTTCAGATAACTCGAAGTCGAGTGACTTGACTAATAAGAACGAGCTTATGACGAAGATGAAAACCTGCAACTCAAGCAAGTAACAGGTTCGTATTCCGTACGTAACAAAACGATAGATTCGCTACTATAGTAATTTCAAGACGCTTCGATTCAAACAACTCGATTAATTTGAACGGAGCGTTAGGAATTCTTACAAACAATCTCGTTTCCCGATACATACATCAAAGTTTGGGAAACGTCGGGTAAAACTTGAGGCACACGAGTAACGTGCTCTAATAGGTCGAAGCACGAAGCAATTACTCAAGCTACAGCATCGAAAACAAGCAGTCATCTTTCGAAACGTCTTTCGAGACTAGACGCCTACGCTAAAAACCACTTGCAGAACAAACTCCATCCAAGTTGTAGCGAACGAAGGAAGTACATGTTATACGATTATCAAGAAGTAACAGGATGGTTATTCGCAAAACGGTCCCGTTGCTAATGGATAGACGCGTCGGAGGAGAAGGTCAGTTTGGCGTTGGTAAA
This sequence comes from Bombus vosnesenskii, assembly GCF_011952255.1. NCBI lineage: Eukaryota > Metazoa > Arthropoda > Insecta > Hymenoptera > Apidae > Bombus > Bombus vosnesenskii. The sequence goes on from NW_022882923.1 coordinate 5,308,426, forward strand.
GGGTCAGCCACATAAAAACGTAGATCGACTCGAGCTTTCGAAGAGAACAGGTTTTTCACAGTTCGCTATTTCTTCGCTCGTGTAACATCGCTCCCGTTCCGCGCATAATACTCGCATAGAAACCTGCGGTGCACCTATTCTCGCCGGGGACCCGTGAGAAAGGACACGGAAGATCGACGATCGCTTGTAAACATCGAGAAGAGTTGCGGAAATTTTCGCACGACCCTGATATTTTACGAGCCGTCTGTGCACGTGATCCGTACCGCGCCCACGTACCATCCATACGTACGATTCTTTTTTTTCTTAACCGTTGTTCCGTTTCTATACGTCGAGCTCGCGAATTCTACGCTAGAGAGAAACCTGTACGATAATATAGGGTGTTGCAGTTTTTTCCGACTGAACTTTGTCGGGACATTTTAGGAGTATAAACGATAAAAGAATATTACACGGACGTAGGTCGTTTAAGGTTTTATCACAAAAATTATAGGAAAAATAAAACCTTAGTCTTCGTTATTGCGATGAGTTAATACGGAGAATCCATTGATCATTTGAGATGAAGTTGAATCCATCTTCGTCGAATAATAAATATTATTTCTTACCACTATCAATCTTCTGTCGATGAACGTCTAACTAATGATTAGTAATTACGTCGATTGTGAGCCTATCGAAGGATTTTATCATAGCATAAAAACTACAGCTTTGTTAACGCGTCCCTTTTTTTTCCATCACGATATTAACGTATTACAACTTGGTAATGAAGCTTCGAATCTGCTATCTTCATATAATATTTTTATATCATTCGTACCTATAAAATATAATTTGACTAGAAAAAGTCTGAAACACCCTGTATTCGTTGAACATAGAAAAAAAGGTGCTGCAGCAGCAGCAGAAGAGCAGCGAAGTTGAACGAAGTTTAACTTCGTTAAAGGCTTAGAGGGAAACTTTGAGCGACGGTATTTTCAGGCTGTCGCGAGCACGAATAGGGTAACAAGCCCTATTCCAAGTTCTTGCCACGGCTAAACGTGTCGTGGCAAGATTGCGTACCAACCGGGAACGATTCGAATCTCGCAAAAGTCGCGGCGTAAGTTCACGACGCTTGGTACATACGCGTCTAGTAATCAGAAACTCGCGTGCTCGACTTTGTGTACGCGGTCAACGTCTCGAACGTCATAAATTATATCATGACCCTGCGGTAGTTCGTGATCAAGATGATCTATAGGTACTAGAATATTCACATGGGGATAGGTCATGAGCGTAGACGGAAGAAGAGGAACGAGGAAATATTCCAGTTGTTTACGAGATGGTTTCTCCGCGGAAGAAGAGGAACGAGGAAATATTCTAGCTGTTTACGAGATGGTTTCTCCACAGTTGATCTAGGATAGATTCAACTTAGCTAAATCCCGTAGTTGGAGTATCGCCAGAGAGCAGAGAGAGAGAGAGAGAGAGAGAAAGAGAACACTTAAGAGCGCAATCTCTTCATCTAAATGAACCCGTGGCACGAAAATTACCCATTGTAACTGAGGCTATTTTTCTTGCACTTCAAAAGCCCGCGTACCTATAGTAGAAAGAAATTCACACGAGCTCTTATATGATCGCGATCTTCATACAATAGTTCATAAAAATATTCCAACATTTGTAGAAATCTTTTATGAATATATTATGCGTTTACGAAACATTTTGCAATTTAATTAGCATTGTAATGAGACTCGACTATCACTTTGAAGCTACAAAATATTTCATGAAAATACCCTTAACACACTATACATAAGATAGTTATTTATATTATCGTATAACAAATATCTTGTAACTTCTATATAGCTTCTCAACAATTTAAAAATGTTTTATAATACATGACACGTAAAGTTTCCTACGTCCGAATACTTTCGTGAACCACCGTATGTGTACGCGAGTGTGTATCCTGAATTTTAGAAAAAGCAAGAGAAAAGAGAAGAACGTGTATTTGAGCGAACAATCATACACCGCTGCGCAAAGAGAAGCCGGCGTCGTATACGAGGAATTAAACAATCGACCGATTGTTATCGGGCGTGACGTCTAATAAATATGCAACGGGAATGCATCTACCCGGCGGTCTGTAAAACAAAAAACATCGGAGGTACCCCGGAAATCGTTTAATGGCGCCGGCAGTTCGGACACGCCGACAGCCTCCGAAAATTTCTACCTTGCGAGCATGCGATTTAAAGCGAGTCTAATTTTAAAGCAAACAAAGAGTTAACATTTATTACGGCCGCTCCTCTCTGCCATCAACCAGTTCAATTGGCTACAATTGTAAACTCATTATGACGAGGCAGACTAAACAAAAAAAATATTGAAAAACGTCAATGTCAAGGCTTGCGCGATCTTTCCTAGTTTTCCTCTCTCTTTTTTTTTTCGTTTTTTGCTCGTTAAAACGAGAAACAACGAGCGAACAGCGTTTCTTTTAACGACCTTTCCACGCGCATACGTAGAGAACGCGTGATTAAAAAGATGTGCACGTTTTGGAAAAGGTACGCGCCGCTCGATTCTCTCTTTGCCTCGTCGTTCCTACTAATTTAAATCTCGGCATCGTTATCCAAGAACATCATCGTTACCCAATTATACTTATACGGTAAATGACAAAGTGATGGTCGTTTTTCGGATGAAGTCACCGATGTCATCTCAAGGTCGGCCTTTTTTACACGGTAATAAAACGCACATGACGATGCAATTTTTCAAGTAACCGATAACATTTTTCTTCCTTATTTCTTTTTTTATTTTTGCGTAACATGTTGACCGTCATGAGTAATCGTTATTCGTGATCGATATTGGGTTTACCAGAGACGCTGTATGATGAAACATTTAAATTACATAAACGCTGTTGTGCGTCCGTTCTATGTATAAAACAAGGCCCTGTAATTAAAAAAGAATTCTTGTCGCAGCCCACGCGTTAAGTAATATAAACTGGAACAAATAAAAAAGTTGAACGCACGACGATAAAGGGGCGCGTATCAGATAACAATTTTTAATCCACCCTAGGCCTTAGTTAGGTAATTTCGCGAGCCTCGATTTAACCGGGCTACCTCGGTCCCGATTAAGCCAGTCAATCGAGACCCCGCTGTAATTCGTATCCACGTGTTTGCAGCAAGAGAGGGGAGAGAATGAAATGACCCGGACGACCGGCGAAGGTCCTTCGACTTTCCGAAGCACCGAACGGAACGCGTTTTCGCGTTCAAAGACGCGAGACCGATCGTCGTTCGAACGGAACGAAATTTCCAAGGGGCGGATGAGACAGGAATCGGAAACGACGAGCAAACCGAGCTCCCGACTAGCGAAAAATAGTCTTTCCAGGCAACTCGAACGAAACGAATTCGAATGGAACGGGCGTGTTATTCGTATTTCAAGCGAAAATAATCGGCTCAACCATCGCGATATCCTGCCGTATGCATTGTCAATGTTCTACGGTCATGCCGCGTTAACTGATCATCGGTATTACGAGAATTTTATCCGGTCGATTGTAGAAGATGTAATTCTAGGTAGATAGGAAAACCTGACGCATTTACGACCATCTATTTTACACACAGTACTGTCATATAAATTTCATAAACCACCTGTCGAACAAAACTGTTTTACTTTAAGAAATGCGTAGAAGGATAACAAGTATCGCGTATCTATTTCAATTTTGCAGTTACATCATAGAGAGTATTAAACGCGAGAAACAGTAATTGCTTCAACAAATTTCATTAATTAAGGATACGATCTTTGTTTGCTATCTTTTGCTATTTACAAGAATGGTAATATACCTTATACATACGTAATGCTAATAGTTAGTTCCAAGAAGCGATGGGGATATAAACGGGCAGTTAACGAAGCAAAATACTAGTCGGCTAACGTAACACTGTTATACCTGTTCGTTGATCAAGTTCAACGACCGTAAATTTTATTTTCGAAAATCCAAGTACCTCGAAGCCTGACTCCTATAACCGAGCGAGTGTAGTCCCGATCTCCACTTGACATGACTTTAACGCGCGTATCGACGAGCCACCGGGGACCGTATAAAGGGACCGTGATTTGCCTAAGCAAACCTAACGGGTCTGACTCTAGATACGAGTCAATGAAAAGAAACATACTTGCACGATATCGATCGAGCGAATTCCATTTGATTGATTCGTACGCTAGATCTTTTATAAGATCCACAGCTTCTTAGCCTCGTTATCTTGCCGCGATGCTTCTACTTTTAGCCTTATGTAATTTCATCGTACTATAAGTCCCGAAATTGTATAGTATTGTAATTTATTTACTTTTTTGCCTAGTTTAGGATATCATACTTTTTTCAATAAGTCACAAGATTTCTGGCAGTTAATTTAATTTTATTAACCGTAATATTATTTTACACCGTAATTTTATTACTAAATGTGAGTAAATAAATTATAAAATACGAGTTGATTTTCAGTTCCAATGCTATCTCCAGGCAGTATCCTTTTTTGTCTATATTTCTAAGTTTCACGTACGCTAAAGGTTTAGGTACTCGAAAGCTTCGACTGATTAGATAAATAAATAAATTCAATATCGTTGTATAAAAAAGTATTCACAAATAACCGAAGGCTGACGATCCGATCGAAGGATAAATGAAAGTGGTCCCGAAGCTACCTACCTATGGTCACCAGCGTAAATCAATCTCGTTGCCGATGTGATATCGAATCTCAACTATGTATATGGAGGATGGTGGAAGCCCAAAGGCTCGAGTGGACCGTAATAATTTACCACCGAGGAACTTGCCAATGTGAACGTCCCCTCCAATTGAGAAACACTGGGGTTACTACGGCCACTCGCAGACAGCGAGGCGCACAAGAGACGTTCGCGCAATAGTGTGTCATTTGAGATTGAATAATCGCGTTTCACGATTCGAAAAGCGCAATCGATATCGCTGCGTGAGTCCGAGAACTTGATAACTGATAACGCGATCGATAGCGAGTCTCCGATGAACCTGAACTTTCATCAAACGTTAAAATCGGAGCTAAAATCGATTCATGATCGATGATAAAATCTTCAACTCTGAGAAAACCGAATGTAAAGTTAAATCTGTATGTTTCGAAACGTTCAAATATGTTGCTATATCCGATCGTAAAGATTTGTAAATTCGTAACAAAATTCACTAGATGAATGAGAATATTATGTATCACTTTTTGTGTTTATCTTATTTTTGCAAAGATACACTTACACTATTTTTCCATCGAGGTCTTGATTTATTATAATAGAACTAATGGATTAGAGTTTAACCGATGGGAAAACTATGAAGCCTAAAAGTCTGTGGTAGGATGAATCTGTTGTGTTCGATTCTGATGAATCGATGAAAAATTGCATTGGTTCTTCCGACTCCCATTTTTAATTTTACTAGCTAACTTGAATTGGTCCAACTTAATTCGATTGGAATATAATTCTCTGATCGACGTAAATAGAATTCGTCGATTCGGTTTCTATTCGCTAAGAGATAGGGAAACTTGCAATCATCCTGTGTATGCGTCTGTATCAATCCTCCGCGAGATGAAGATAGAAATAAAGGCGATTGCGTTCGACAAAAACTTTGTCGCGAATAGGTCCCTCGTGAATAAAATGCAATCGACTCTCCTGGACGAGCGTATTGTTTCAGACCAGCGTTCAGCCCAGAGAACAATTCAATCCCGTTCTCTGCAGCCCACTTTTTTCCACGATTTCCTGCGTTACTAAATACCGGCAGCGTGACTATCCGCGTCGAATCGATGAATTCGATCGATTGAATTTCGACAAATATCCATTATACACCGAAAGCACTATTTCCAAAAGAATAGTGTACCGGTAGCGCTAGAAGCGACGGGAACACGACAAATCGCATTTCCGCCGTTCGTAGTTCTCGATACTTTCACGAACGTAACAATGCAATCACGAACGTAAACAACGATCAACATAAACATTACAATTATCTAGAATCCTGGCAATAGTCTTTTGTTGTCTTTTAGTAAAGCTTTAAATTACCCATATCTAACAGTGTAATAAAATTGTTTCCTTATTTATATTTCTATCCCAGAATAAATTTATTCGGAAAAAAAGAAATGGAATACCCTACGGAACGAATTAAATATGACAGGGTTAAATGAATTACGTATATTCATTATTGGACACTATTTGAGCAGGTGATCCTTTAATTATTTTGAGCGGTGTGCAGCAGCTTCGTGTAATTACATTACAGTTTACCACCAATTATCGTCGCATTGTTCTACGGGTTCCGTATTATCGGACGTACTACAACGTTTGCAATTAACCGGCTCGTCGTACAATCGGTTTAAAACGATAAACGCGGTGCCATGTCGGTGCGATCTGCGCAACCCCGCCACGCTGTATAAACATGAATTTTATTACAACGGGACAGGGATTCGTCGATAAAACAAAAAAAAAAGAAAAAAAGAAAATGAAAAGCGGTAACAACCGCGTGTCGCTCTTGCTTCATTAGCCAATCGTGCACAATAAGAAATAGCAAGCCCGTAGCCAGGTGACTCACGCTGCGTACCGAGCACGCGAGACCCGATTGCTTTTAAATAGCGATGCATATTATATGCGAGGAAGGTCCACGCTCGCCGACCGATAAATTATAGCCTTCTATATGCTTGCATGCTAAACGCAAGTGAACATTTGTAAGTTGCAAACGAGGAACTTTTTTTCTCCTTTTTTACCTCCTCTTGTTTTTCTTTTTTCACTGTATTCTATTCTAAACAGTTCCGGTATCGAGCTTGCGTGAAACTTTCTTCACGAATAATTCATCGTGACCATGGTACGGTACTACTTCGCTAACTTGCCACGGGTCACGACCTTATCTGGCCAATTATCGAAACAGGTAAATTTCTAGGGAATCCTGACTATCCTTCTATCCTTCGTCAAACGGAGGTGAACTATAGATACCTGACACATTTGTTTATTTTACATACGTGACATAAGAGGTACACTTCTCGAAGTCGATTCCAAGAACCGATGAGGATAGCGAATCACTTAACGAAGTAAAATCCAGTCATTTAACGTGCTATTACCGTCGGTAATGTCACATAATAGGAAAGCAACTTGTAACTTTCGATACACGGCACAAACGAAATTTAAACCGATATAAAGATACATAAATAACACTACCTACTCATTATTATTTCAGAAACGAGTAATGAATCACTATTGTCAAGTGACTAACGTCGACCTCTGAATAACATTGAATTCCCCGAATCGAGTTGATTCTCGTGAACAACATCGGCTGACCGTATCGCTATATACCGCGTAGCGACACTGTCCCTCGAAATCCGACTAATTTCCGAAGTAACACGTTACACCCTCGAAATATCGCGCGCGTTGCACCGTGACGTGTCACCTTGAGACACAGAGAGACCGACTAGTAGAGTGTAGTTGACTCGGAGAAGAGCGCGCACGGTGTTGAACGTGCCGCGAAGAAGAAACACATAAAAGAAAAGGTTCGGAACTGGTTCGGCGAAGTCGAGCGTTCTCGGGTGCGCACGGCGTACACTACGAACAATACGATTTTCTAGGAGGAAACGGTGCAGAAGAAGCGGCCGAGAGGAGGTGGTGGTGTTATACACAGGAGGAGGAGGAGAAGGAGGAGGAAGAGGGAAAAAGAGAAACAGGCACGGAGGGTCGCGGAGCACGTGAAAGGCGATTTAAAGGGAAAAAGAAGGAGGTGGCCTTTAAAAAAAACAACGAAGGAACATGGCGAACCGGTCGCAGCCTCCATTCGTCAGCTGGGAGCTCAGCTGCAGCCGGGCGCGGTGACCTCGACGGAGCTTCACGGAAAACCGAGTCAATTTGCAAGCAATAACGGTGTCATACCGCGCGTACTTTTCATCCGTGATTTAACGACCTTTTGTATCTTTGACACACACACGAAAATACTATTACACATTCGTGTTTCTACACTTTCTTCTTTCTCTCAATTTTTTTCTTTTTTTTTCTTTTGTTTTTGTTTTCTTTTTTTGTTATTAAATTTGTTACTTTTGAACAGTACGTATACACACATATCGATAGATCGGCGAGTTGCTTTCGATCGAGTGACCCGCCGACATTCCGCGGAAACACGGTCATCGGTCACTTTACAGGTGATCGACAGTACCCCCGACCGACTGACAGTTCAACGACATTCGTCTTTACCACTGTATGGAAAAACGCGTTTCCCTTTACATACTTTGTGTAAACGCTCTTATCGATATCGATCACGCCTTAAATCCAAGAGATCTCGACTTCAACGAATCGCGAAATCATTCGAAATCATCCACGTTACTTAATTAATCGGATATTCGATTCGACTATGTTTAACAAAGCTTTTATCCATCACTCCCGATTTTGGTCTACACTTAAGAGAGATGTATAGAAACATGTATGATTTTATCCTTAACTAAACATGTCCATGATATAAACAGTTAAGAATTTTCAGTTCACTCACAATTTGTATAACGAACGTAAGATCCACTAACGTGTCTGTTTACTAAGCGCCGTAAGTCGTTCATCACGTTCGATCTTAATATACACTTGAACAAAAAATGTACAGAAACATAATATATAATTCCATTTATAATGTATAACATCGAACTGACAAGATACTCGTCACGAACGTATATCAGATATACCGATTTAACCGATTTGACAACTGATTTCCAATTCACTCACAATCTATATATTAAAGTTCAAATCGATGAAACAATCGGAAGAAATAAAAGGCTCTCGCGGACTGTTACAATTAAAGGTGAAAGAGGTTACAAGATAGGGATCGGAGCACCTCTCGGTATCGTAAGAAAACTTCACGTATTTACACGAAACGAGACTCCTGAAGAGCTATCGCGATGGCTACACATAATTTGAACGTGAAACGAAGGCGAAGGAAAGGAATTACAGTTTTTAAAAGAAAGACGGTGAACCGGTCGGTGCGTCCGTTCATCAGCTGAGAGCCCAGCTGAACCCAGCGGCCGCTGTAACCTCAACCTTTCTAATAGGCTGTATCGCATGAAAAACGATTAACCCTCAATGTCCGCGAGTCCTCTAAATACAGATTAAGCTAAAATACCTGTCATTCGAGTTTCATCTACGGGCGAACGACGGAATGCACGAAAACACTGGATTTTCAGAGATAAAACTTTTTGAAAGCCCACTCACAATGGAATCTTCCAGTAGACTAGCCGAGCCGGCAAGCCGTTCTCTTTTGCGTGCTCACCCACCGTTTCACGCACTGTCTCACGTTTTACACCGTTAATCCTTCTTTCGTGAACCGTTTCGACTTTTAAAACAGCGGAAGGCTCGATGATAAGGTTTAGCCCTCGTTTCGATCAGTTATAAAGTGCTTATTTGCAGCAGAAACGCGGCGGTATGCATACCGCTGACAGTTCGAGCTGTCACTTTTTGACGACCGCGTACGTGCCGCCATCTGATGACGCTGCCATTAGACATTGATGCGTTTGAAAGAACCGCGCTCAGATCACCTAGCAACAAGATCAATAGACTAAGTTACAGCAAGTCGAGCAATAACCAATGTATCTATTAATGATTTAATTAATTATTTAACTAAGGGTAGATTAGTGACCGTAGAACTTCGTTTACTTTTTGTATTGCTGTTTTAATCGAGCACTTCCCACGGTGTTGAATAACGATCAATTAAAATATTTCATTCGATTGATTGATTAATTTTTAATCTTCAAGAGTCGCAATTGATAATTATGTACTTATCCTGATCGGTAATTCCAACTGTACTTCGAATTAAGTAAACTCTAATCATTAATTGTGACTGATAATCAGCCACTTATAATTGTAGTCATCAATAATTGTAATCGTTGATCGTTAACTGCTACAATATAGCACAGCACTGACTTCCAATACTGTTCTAAAACTTATACCTGACGTTCAAGGGTTCAAAGGTACAAAGTTCCATATCTTTTTAAAACTGAAGAATTATAATGAGGTAGAGTAACTGTACAATTGCTCGATTTTCATTTATGGATTTATTATAACAATCTCGTTCCGCTAGTACAAAAAACCGGACGTTCCCGCAATCATTTACAAGATATAACATTTTATACAAACATTTGTGTTCTAGAATGTTTACGCGATTTTTTTCTTATTTTGTACTTAACTCTCCTATCACTTTGTTCCAATACCTTTGTTCAGTGGTTCATATCACAATTGTCTCATATTCTTAAGATGGGAGTACAAACTGCTCACAATACTCAAGAAATATTCGCAATATCAATCGTGAGTGTACCATTTTCTTCACGGTACACAATTACACCTCACACATACCACGTATTTTCATTTTTTAAATTGCGAGAAAAATCTTCAACAAGTAAGATCGAACTAACCTTACGTAACAATGATAAAACGAAACCCAATTAATAACAAATAACAAATAACGTCACGAATATTTTGAACAATGTAAGAAAAATAAAGTATTTAAACATAAGTATTCAGGAAGATATGTAGTTCCCATAAACGCTGTAAAATGTAAATTCTAAGCGAAGTACACAAACATTCGATGACGCGTGATAAAACGGCGTTACATTCCTTTTATGAGTAACGTGCCTTCTAAATGTTTTTCTGATAAAAATATACAATGCATAAATCTAACTTCTTCCTCCGAATATCACTCTGTGATACAAAGTGAGTAACAACAGAATGCTTTCTATTACAACAGTACAATAATTTGTATATACTATCGCTTCAAAGGTATAACAAAAATATATATAAGACCTTTGAACGTGGAAGATCAGAAACGTGAATGGTGACAATATTAACATAGGGAATGTGACTGTACATGATCGTTAAAATTATTCTATACTCTGAACAATTTGTTTAACTAGAGATCCGATGCAAATTACTTACGCCACTAACAAAAAACTTATACGCCAGCGAACTTGAAACTTTTAGCTAGTACTAATCTAATCTTTTCTGAAGTCTTTGTGCGATTGCAGCAATCAATGCAGCACCCTTTCCGCTTCCGTCCTCGGCATGGATCATCTCGAACTATATATACACGATTAATCAATTAATTTCGTGGACCAAAATAAAACAATAAAAAATATTATATGAAAGCATACTTTATGTTCAGGAGCTAACAGTGGAATGTATCGTTTTATCCATGTCTCTAGTCTAGGATGATGTTTGTAAAGAGATCCATCTACAGCAATTGTGACGCTCTTCTTATCGATTCGTTTTAACAAGACTGCTAGACCTAAAGAAATAAATTTGGTTAACAAAGTAATATTATTTAGTACTACTAGTTCTATTACATACTTCAACTTACATATCGAAACGAGAAGAGCTGCACGATTAGATACCACTTCGCAAACGTATTGTACTATTTTCACGTCCTCTTCGTCCGGATCGATACCAAACTTCATTAAAATGTTCCTCGTACTGCAATCATCGCCGTCCACGGAATCTCTACATTTTAATATTTTCGTATAGTATTGGAAATTTATAGAATAAAGATATGCTATAAAGTTTTTTAATTGAAAACAACATACTGTTCGATATCAGATACTAAATCGCTTGTGAGATTGCCTGGGACTAAAAGGGATCCGGGCGTGTGATCCCCTATAAATAGAAGACCTTCTTTGGTCAACTTTGCGAGCACTACCCGCACAATCTCGCCTAAGTATTTTCCACTAATATACTTCTCGAATCTGATAATTTAAAAAATCGTAGTGTAGTAAATTTACCAGAAGTAGAGCTTTTATGTTCCACATTTTTCAAGGGAATTGATACTCACGTAAATGAATTTACAATAAGCGAATTCGCATCATTTTCACGATCGTAATCTGTTTTAATGAAGTCCAGCACACCATTATCTCCAAATGCACCCCATTCAATGTCGATAATAACCTGCAATAACCATGAGCAACTTAATATTCAAGGACAAATGTTTGCCCTATATCGAAACAAAATATTTAAAAAAAGTACTTCGCGTTCTCCGTGTCTCTCAGTTTCCCAATGTTCGACTCTGTCAGCTCGTTCAAGATAACAGGCATTGCTACCGGTGCCTAGTATAAGTCCAATTGCAGTATTATGATCCAACGTTGATCCTTGCACCAATGTTCCTGTAGTGTCGTTCAGAATCGCCACGACTTTCACTTTAGTGTCTCCTCGACGATCCAAAGCTTCGTGAAGCAATTTCACGGCATCTTCGTTAACAACGTCGGGACAATTGAAGGTTTTAGTCCAAGTCACCAGTACTCCAATATCCAACGAATGTTGAATTATCGGGAAGGAGAACGTAAATCCTGAAATGTATACCCAAATGTATACTCGATGCATATATTCATGTTGTATATTAATCATCCCGTTTGGAGAATTATTGATCGATCACGTATGAGATCAGGATAATCTAATCGACAACAAGTATCATCCACTTAGATTCGTAAAATCAATGTAAGACACAATACTTAAGAGCTGATAGCAAGAAGTGCTTGAAAACATTCAAGATTGACACTCTCAGATAGAATTTTTGCTCGAACTCGAAACAATTGCAATTATCCTGGAATTACAAAAAGTTATTTCTGAGAAACTACGGACCACAGACAGAGCAATTAAAAACCTCACGCGTGATTCTCCCGATGTCTCAAACGTGATGTATATTGATTCCAATTTACCAAGAGGAAGCTCTACATCCTGAAGACCCTGTGAAATGACGAAATCACTGACGCATTCTGCTAGGTAATCAAACAGACGAATCCCCGAGCCTACTCTCAAATCAGAGCTAATGTGATATTTCTTCACTTCTTCGCGTATAGGTGTACCATGAAGCAATTCTAAAAGAAGCACTCGGAAATTCGTGCCTCCAAGATCCAGCGCCAAATACAAGCCCTCCTCTGAAAATATTTTGCATTGATCTTTCAACATTGTGATTAACTAGACAAAACTAACAAAGTTAGAAGCTACAATTGTTCCGCTCGTATTATTAGATTACAACATATATACACCAGATATCGTAATAACTATTGTATAATCGCATAAAATTCCTGCCGATCACATAGCGGAAAATAATACTTATCAAATTGGGGAAAAATCTTATCAAAGATTTGAATTATAGGAACCTGTGCCATCGAGTAGTTCCGGGACATAGGTATTCTCCATCTGCAGTGACGACGGCTGCTGGTGAATTCCTTTATTCATTTCCGACACAAAAACATCCTGGATCTTCCTTACAGTGGCAGCCGAAAACCGTAGCTGTGCCAGTCGTGTTTCGATCTATAAATAAAATCCTTTAAGCCATCGTTATATGATCCGTGTGATAGTAATTGAAATTGTTTGATCGGGACAATATCGTCGGGAAATTTTCCGCGAGTTATAAATCTTAATAATCCTTTGATAAAGATTATGAGGAATTTTCGTATTTACCTTGCTCTCTGTTACGTGATCTATAATGGGATTCTAATAGACACGCCAGAGGTAGAATTTACGTTCATACTAATCAGATGGCAAATCGCGATGATAAAGTGGTTAAATTTTGCGACAATAGAGCATTTGCTACTTGACGGAAGTTCTAATCGAACAATAGGATACTTAACACATGCGATAAAATAGTCTTTACGTTCGAGTTTATGTAAGAAATGTAGTGCTATCGCAACAAATGAACGCTATTTGTACATTGTATATCTCCGTTGGGTATTTTCGCCTGTACATTGTACACGGATCAAATCTACAAATTTTTAATACCTCATCTCGATTATTTTCTATTTCGGAGTTCAACATACGTATGCAAGTAGAATATCGAAAGCAGACTTCTCATAACCAGGATAATACTAATATTTCACTTCCTCAAAGGCAAACCGGTTGCATTCACGCAAACATCACTACCAAGTACCAAGAACGTACAAATTCTGAAAATCGATAATAAACCGACGAGTGAAAGACAAGAAAATGTCTTGATCAATTGTCAATGCCATCTTGTTGTGGAAATTACGAGCTCGTCGCTAGGAAAGAAAATATATCCGCGTACTGTTCTATATTCGTACGTAAACAATCTCCGGTAATGCACGAGACAAAAGGTATTAAGCGACATGACAGTTTAAGTGGAAAGAAATTTATTGCTTGTTTCATGGATTGAATTGTCAACGCGATATACAGTGATAGCGGTAGATGAAATTATTACCATGTCTTGTTCTCGTGACGCTTATCCGCTTTATATCGATTCGAAAAAGATCAAGGAAGAAACTCAAGTCATAGAGAAATAAGAATAAACAGAAATTAACCATGACATTGCTGGGTCTACTTTAATCAAATACAAAAAGAGCGTGTGGGTAACTTGTTTCCAGTTGCGTAACATTCTCTATGAAAACATTTATCGTACGAGCCCACACGAACGTTTGCATTGTCGATTGTTACGAAATTCTATTCAATTAAAGGAAACATGAAAGCTTTGTTATTTTTTGATTTCCAACCGATTGTTACAGCGGATCAATAGAACTATTAATTATTCTCGTTCTATCCGTTTTATCATAGCATGAAGCAACGTATCTTCGTCGATAACTTATTTGAAAATCTTGAACTCTTTGTAGTAAAAATTCCCTATGATAACCCTATGCCCCGACTCATGATAAGTAAATGACTTACGACTGTTTTGAGGCTAAACGAATGATAACTGGTCGAATTCAGTTTAAACCATCTTAATTGTAGTATCTTATAGAAAAATATTAATCACGTCGTATATCGGTAATTGCACATTTTGCGCTGAATTCCTTGATTACCGAGCTACAAGATATTTGCTTCGCAGAAGAAAAATTCCCTTGAATTCTCGTTAAGACACAGCACGCATATTGTCACGAATTAAACGGTTTCTATATAAACGACAAACGGTTACGTAAGTAATCATACACGTTCAAGAAAAGTGCATATACCAGACGGAATAAATTGCTCTTAGTGGCCATTGCTACAGAGATCGACGGGAACAAAAGTGAAAGTATGTGTGCAGGATCGATCGGTGCCAGTAAACTCTTAACGAGAATGTCGTAAGGTTAAGGACTCGGTGTTCGCCATTTCTTACATCGGAAATGATTCAATCTAGTTGACATTGATCGGTCAGATATCGATCAATTATGCAAGAAGCGTATAGACTAGCTGGAAAAAAAACATATAAATACATAGATACAACGTCGGAGCACGGATGTTTTTTAGCGATCCGATGACGTATCGCTCGACAAATTCTTGAAATAGCAGGGCGCGATCAAATAACATTCGTAAGCAGTAAGTATGATGGATGTTTGAATCCATGATTTTCATAACTTCGTCTTGTTTCTTTCAATGACATCCTTATCGAGCGTTCGCACCCGCTCGATTACGACAGAACTACGAGTTTCCTCTGATTCGTGTAAGTCCAAAAGATAAAAGTTCAAGACAGACAAAAAATCTTCTAAATAACAACGTGGAGCGTAAAATGCAAACGCATTATATCTACTCACTTTATGTCTCTTTACATCGTCCGAAAGTACCAACGGCGCTACTTGTATCGCCTCGTTAAGAGCATGTTCCGTAGGGACGACCATGTTTGCAAGCTTTTATTTATCTGGAAAATAAGAAATTCATCAGCCAATATAGAATATTTATGGAACTTGACTAGTGAAACACGAAAAGAACGAACAACGCATAATAAGAGTTCTGGTACAATCTTTGGTCTAATGTACAACAAACTTTAGGAGATCAGTGACAATAGAGCGATTAGAAAAAAAATAAAAGTAAAAAGCACATATCCCGCGCTCACCTGACTGTCACAAACGTTATCTTTAGATAGAAGCTTCTTGAATGAGAGAGGCGATGCTACAACGTGAATGAATTTTCCGTGACGGCTGACAAGGTAGGTGTGCGCGACGAAACGAATTGTCGCGTGGTTCTTCACGAGCACGAGAGACTTTCTGATGTCGAGTTAAAGAGATCACTTCGTTTACTATTACGCTTATTTATTTTCCCTACTTCCACTCTTTTCCTTGACTTTCGGCTAGATGATAACACGAGAGAGTTGCTGTTAAACGAAAAGTTGAAAGTCCATGATGTTTTATAACATTTGATAACACCGTAATCGAGTCACGTGAATTATAACATCGCGTTCTCAAGAAACAGCAATCAGACGTTACGTTTAGCATTTCCTTTGCACTAATCCGCTATTAACTATGACGCAAAATAACGATTAATTCTACACCGTTCGATTACATTGCTTAAATTAATTAATACCGGATATAATGATAATTCTACAAGCCAAATAAATGAGGCACAGCATAAGTTTTTTGGATGTGAAAACGGCGATTCATCTATTTGGCAAGCCTGAAGAGAATTTAACAAACAATCATATATCGTGCACCTGCAACAACATCGACCACAATGGGAAGGAAAAGACCATTTTATCTAAAACTTATAGGAAGACATAATTGCTTGACCGATATCATTACCAGACAGGCACTCTTTGCTCTACAGGTCATCAATCGTCGTAACATTATCTCGTCACTAATTGATAAAAAGAAAATATACGGTTGCTCAATGTAACTCGTACGAACATTCCTTCTGACAATTTCGCGATAGCCATGATACATTGGCTAAAATATATTGCTCATACAGACAGTCTTATCGACCAAATAGAAAACCTTAATGATAATGAGGAGTCAATCATGTGAACTCGTAAATATATTGCAACAGTGGCAAACAAGTGATAATACTGATCACAAAATTTAAAGGAGATCCATCAAGGAAAAGAAATTCACCGTTCACTAATCACACCCTGTCGAGGTTGCGACATTCTTCAAATTCGATGCGAAAGAAGTACAACGTACAGAATCACTCGTCGCAATTTACGGACGCGATTCTTTATCCGAACTTCTTGTGTGTTAGATGTCTCTGTAGATGCATGTCGTCGGTACACAATAAACACACGCGTATGCGAGAATCAGAATACACGCGTCGCGCTTGCGCGAACTTACATATTACAAGTGCATGCAGTCTTATGCATAAACTGACCATTTGAATCGATCGAGTAGTTCAGCAAACTTAAAAACTTAATTGGATTTTAAAATATTATCTGCTCCGTTATCGAGTTGTTTAAATACTGAAATGAAATGGAGAATATTCATCTCTCGAGAAATAAAGCGTTCGGTGCATTAAAAAAGAAGATAAATTCCAGTTTTGACGTCGATATTAAGGGCATAAAAGTTGAAGAACCTGTTCGGTGAGCAAGATTGTTCGAGCTACATGTCGTGTTCCTCCCATATCAATGACATACATATTTCTTTTATTATCTCTTTGCCCGTTTCTTAGTTACTTCCCCTCCACGACTTCTCCCTGATATTTCCTTTGTTAATGTTAATTAATTTGCAATTACTTATGGGCAGATAAGAAGAAATTGAACGCAAAAGAATGAAATAAAAGAAAAGACGCTGACTAACTTCCGAATCAACAGTCCACAAGTAAAAAGAAAAGAGACGCAAGAAAAAACGTACTTATAAAGTACGAACGATAGAATTGCTATGTACTCGTCGTAAATTGTACCTAAACGTTAGAATCCGCGCTGTAACCGTATAGAAGCAAGCTCGATTACTGTGTTCTTAGCTTCGAACCGCAACGATCTCTGTCTGATGAGTCGGTTAATTTGATCGATGATCATTTAAGTTGGTCAATTCACGATAGATTTTTCACGGTCGATTACCAATGGGAGAAGAAATCGTGAAATGTCACCAGAACGTTCTTCGAGACAGCAAAGTCGCTTCTGAACGAAGCTCCATTAAAATCAATTGGAAGGTGCAAAGCATCAACCAGGATAATTTAGCCACTTGACTTGACGTGATGATTCTAATCCATAGTGCAATACGCACACTCGTCACAGGGACCATGTCAATCGTCACAGCACCTTCTTCTGCGAATGATAGTCCCATTGAGAAATACGAACTCCGTTAAGCAGTTCTTCACCTATCGCGATTAAAGATCTCCACTGTACCTTTTTTTTTTTTCGTTTATCGTTAATTTATCGTTAATTTATCGTTACCACGTTCGATTTATCAGATTAACGAATATGACGTAAATAGAATGACACGAGAGTTCGACGTACGAACAGCGTGCAAAACGTACGTTGAGCGCAGTGTTTATTCAATCAACTTGTTGTAAAATTGAACTCATGAGCAGCTTTTGACGAAACGCACTTTACATTCACGATAACAGACTGCCCTTTCGTTAAGAGCATGCCCAGTTATTATGTATGATCTTTACCGCTTGAATTATAGAGCTTCCGTGAATTACGGGACCATTATCACCAAGGTCTCGAATAAATCTTAATCGAATAGAATTCCCTTGATAATGCAGCGGCTCGTTTTACGTTTCGAAATATTGGATTTCTTGTTCTCTTTCTTTTTCCAAAAACTTAAGCAAAGTATCGGGCGACGAATCTAAACCTCGAAATTGTTTGTCTGCTACTAAAGAAGAAAAAGTCGTTATCTATTGTAGCGATACCGTATCGTAGTAATACACAAGTAATAGATGAAATAATTAATGTATTAAAATTTTCCAATTAGACGACAAATTCGTGATAATATCTTATGGTTTACGCCATCGACGCGTTATTTTTAGATGCATTTTAGCTATTGGTGAAATCACTAAGTCCGAAACACGTTCATAAACACGTGTTGCTTAAATAGCTGTCAATATTTCGTGTTGATTGGTCGCGTTTATGCGCCAAGGAAAATGTGACAGTGACGACTATTTAGATATATATAATACATTCAGAATATCACGGTGAAGATAGAGTACATGACTTTAATTTCAAAGGGTATTAAAAATCATGCGATAAGCTCGTATGTCTCTCGACACATTGTATTTTACAAAATTAGTTTCATCGATAACGATCGGACCAGAAGATAAGATATTTATCAGAAATAGTCGATGTTTGACAAACGGTAATACCCGCAACATAATACATGAATCGTCAATGACAAAGTCTAATAAAGTGAAAAAAAAATGCAGCGTGAATATGTACGAGATGTGACGATGATAACGTTTGAATTCATTTGAAACATTTGAACAGTTCGACGAGCGTAAAGTTAAAACTGTACTCGAGTAAAATCATAGGAATACGTTAAAGTACGATGACAACACCTGCAGTGTAACATTTCAAGGACCCACGTGGTCTCGTCAACAAAGTAAACACTAGAAATAGATGCCTTCACATTGAATTTCTCATGCCGCGACAACGACATCAACGTTTGAAACCGGTTAGAGAAATAATAAGACTGCGTTAATCTAGGACTCGGAAGCAATACATGATATTACGATGACATTGACGCCGTTCGAACAAATCAAACATACTCCTGTTGTCAAGGATCAACGAGCCTGATGGTGTTGACTAGCGCGTGCGCTCCGTTCTAGGAAAACGAAATACAAACTCACCCTAATACTTTCTACGTATGACTGTCGACTCGCGCGATTGCTCCAGCTTCTTGATCCTTTTCTATCCTTCGCTGGCTCCAGTTACCGGTCAGTGACTGTAAGCTTCTCGAGACGTGACAGAGCTCACTCACACGTACAAGCACGTGGGTGGGATACCGTGAAATGTACTCCGCCTCAGAGTAGCAACTAGTCGAGCCTCCAGATCGTCGCTTTCCCCACTGCTCGAACTTTAAAACCATATCGGCGCGTATTGCGTGCGCGCGCCTTCGTGCCCATACACGCGCTTACGCGCGACCACTACATCTGTCCTACGTTTGTCTCTTTTCGTGCACAGACAGTCTTAACTCGTGACAGTCTCTCTGATGTATCGCGTGAATGCGGATACACACACGCGTTCTAGGATATCGCACGCATTGAGACCACGTGATATTGTACTCGCGATACAAAACCATGTAACACGCGCATAAACGTAAAGATTTCTCCAGCGTCGCGCAACTGATACCTCTCGCCTTTTCCCCACAAACTTTTCGGTAGATCCATCGATTCTCAATTCCTTCGATAGTCTCGTGATGAACTCGGTAAAAGATGAGAGGAATCGAGACTACGTAAAATATATATATATAACTACTATACATAACAATAGGAATTTATTTAACGTAAATGTGATAAAGGTATAGAAGTTTAGAACAGCACGTTCCCAATGCCCTTACAGGTTCGCATTATGTCGGTTGAATGGAGTTTGAACATAGCTACAATGAAATAACATCCGTCTCCTAAGCTACATAGGCTGAATGGAGTTTGATTAAAGTGGTCAGTGTGTTTAAATTTAGATCGTTACAATTGCTCGACCCTTGTGGTTTCGTAATGTGCAGTACCATTCTATAGACAAGCAACTTGCACTTCGAAATGATAATTAATAAAATCACGATATTAAGACTCCAGTATATTCAGACTTGACTTTGAAAACCTGATGAGAACGTGCAAAGGAACGGTAATAACTCCATTTCTGAAGTTAAACTTTACGACATTGATGAAGTAGATAAACGCGCACGTGAGGTTTTTCATGTAAGCTTAATGGCTGATACCAAACGAGATTAACTCAAGTGAAAAAGATATATAAACTTATGTCTCTATTTTCATTTATTCGTTGCCATAAAATTAAAACACGTGAGATACTTTGCTTTGTACTTTTAACTAGCATTACGTTTATAAAAATAATAAGATAAAATATAAAAATGATAAATATAACAAATTCATACTATTCCGGTAACAGATCATCCCCGAGTTCTTCATCACCAAAATCATCATCTCTTTTTCCGGCAGACGTCATAGGACGAACAGGTAACGGGCCAATGGGATCAACATAAGGAGTACCTACAGAAAATACTTTACATGCACTTGTAACACCTCTTTGTGTAGTATTTCCTTTTAAATTGTTCAAATGGTCGATAATAAACAATAGGATGCCGTACAAGTTTGGGATTCATTACTGTATACAAGGATCAAAAATAGGCTGTTCAAAATAGCTAGACTCATCTATCATCTATTCAATCCATTAGCGTAGTCCAACTATCATCGGTAAATCATCCTTATTAATGTTCATTTCAAATAATGCTACGTATTCCCGACATTTTGATAACTGTACTAAGCATTCGTATATCTACTATTTTGCAAATTATACCGATCATAAAATTTATTATTTTTTTGTAACGATTTCAACGTAAAAGAGTGCGTACCTGTTTGATCAGTGACATCGTTTGCCACGTCCGTAATATTTTCAGTTGCAGAAACTCGATTAGGTCGCGTGATACCAGCGCTACTTAAACCTTGATTTTCTCTTCTATTAAATGTGGGACTTGACCTGTGGTCTGATAATACGCTCATTCCAGAACCAGTTCGTGATGATGTCCCACTATTACTCCTTCTTGAGCCTATATATAGGTATTAAATATAGTAATAATACCATGTTTCATACAGTCAAAGATATACACTACCTGTACCTGGTCTTGCTGATCCTTGTCTATCCTTCAATTCTTTCGCTTTCTCGGCGCGTTTTAATTCTGTTGCATATAATTGTGCTTCTTTTAAGCCGAGATCACTACATAAACGAACCAAAAATTTCAAGCATTCAATATTCTCAGGAAACTTATTATGAATATCTTGATACTCCAAAACAGCTTTGTGAAATTGACCAATTCGTCTTAAACATGCAGCGACAAGTAATCGCCATCTTGGCTCATCAGGAGCAAGTTCTACTGCTTTCTTAAAATAAACTAGCGCTTTCTCGGCAAGTTGCATCGATACGAAATATGATCCAAGCCAATCGATTACCTCAAAATTGGCGGGAAAAAATCTATAAGACTGGACAGATATAAACTTTAATAATAAAATATAGTAGAATGAAATAAAATATGTGTACAGTAAAAAAGTTTACATCGCTATAAAATTGATAGGCTTGTTGTTTATCTCCACCAGTATCATACATTTCACCCACTTTTTGCAAAACTCCAGGATCACATGGTATTATACCAAGTAATTGATTGTACCTAATATAAATTCAAATATTAATTACTCAAATTAAAATCAATTTCAAGATGCATATAAAATCATAATACCATTCTGTTGCTTGGTCTGTATCGTTCATAAGTTGATATAATTGACCAATTTGATATATTGTTTGTGGATCATGTCTAACAATGTTACGAACTTTCCAAAAACATTCCAATGCTTCTTCGTACATATTTTGCTTTTTATATACTAACCCTATTAAATGAGATTTCATAAAATATTTGATATTTATACTTCCACGTTAGTAGTAATAATTACCTAAATTATAAAGAGCTTGCACGTGACTAGCATCCGTATCTAATGAGCATAAGAGAAGTTCTCTAGCAATATTTAATTCACCCTTTCTGATTGCACAAGCTGATAAATTAACATAAGCTGCTGCATTGTAACTGTCCGCATTTCGAGCAATTTCTCCGCATCTTTCCGCTTGTTCGTAATCTCCTTGCTGAAAGTGATATAAAAATTATTTTATCGATATTTTATTCATAATCAACGAAAACAAATATCATTTCTTACAAGAAAGTAAATAAATGAAAGCATTGTCGCAGCGGAACTATTAGCTTTACTTTCACGATTTTCAAACATTTTTAAGGTATCAATAGCCAATTGCGTTTCTCGATTATGTAAAAATACCATAGCTTTACTTATTTCCAAATCGGCAGCTAATGGTCCATAAGTTGAAGACTTTATAGTATCCACACACCTATAAAAAATTTGATTGTAATTAATACACAAAAAATTTAGCAGTGTTTAATTTAAGTAGTATTTTAATCTTACCAAGCAAAACCAGCTGTGAGTGTATCTTCAATTACAGGTGCAATGAGTTTTGCAGCACAAAGAATAGTTTTCTCTGCTTCCAATTTTAACTCTTTCTCCAACTTAGACAAATCATCATTTTTTAAAATTTCATTCAATATGTTAAAAGCAGCATCATCCTACAAAATAAAATGCAAAAATTTTAAAATAGAACTAGAACAAATATTTTATTGGGAACTAGCAATGTATTTACATTGTGCTTAGTGGGTACAATATTATCAATAAACTTAAAATTGCTACATAAAAACATTAGTGCATAAAATCATAATCATTTTTCAAAAATGTGTTTCCCAATATGATTTAAAGCACAAGACTAAATACTTATATAGCTATTGAGTGTGGGCAATGCTCAGAAAAACACTTTGCATAGTGATATTTATAAACGTGCCCAACTCACTGTACTTATATTATATCTGTCCTCCTGATCTATGTTAAGTTGAACCTCTAATAACTCTAAAAATGACCTTTTCATTTTATCCCTATGAGATAATGCAAAATGGCATAAAACAGCATGCAAGCCTGCTTTAAATTCAGCTCTTTCTTTCATGACCCATTCAAAACTATTAGCTGCTTCTTCCAAACGACCCATTTGTACAAATAACATTCCAATGTTATGCATTATTTTTATTCTGCGAATTATTTAGTAAGTTAATATAAAAATGGCAGACATAAAAATTTAATATTAATAGCCCAACAAGTTCTTATAATAACTCTCAATCATCTCATTACCTTAAATCTTTATGAGCTGCTGGAGCTTGATCAAATGCCATTCTATACATTTTAATTGCTTGAGACAATTGTCCCATTTTGACATATATATTTCCCATATTCACTTTTAATCTGGCACTATTGCTGAACATCCTATTTCTTGTTATAGCTTGGTAAGTTGCTATAGCTTCAGTAAACATATTATTGTTAGTATATTGAGTTGCCAAATTAAAAATGACCTGAAAAATGATAAAACATTAACAGTCTTCAATATTTTTGGTAAAACATATTTCAAAGACAAAATTTAATTCTTACAGCAAATGTTAAATCTACATTATGATTGTCACTAAGCCCAGCTTGTTCTTGTAGTCTAATAAGAGCTCTTTCCCTCGAAGAAGCTTCTTTGGCTCTCTCTAAAGCAACTCTTGTATTGTTTTCATATGATGCTTGTACTGAACTTTCTATTAGTTCCATAATTTTTCTTTCAGCCACTTTTATTTTTTCTTCAGGCCTTTATAAAGTATTAAAATACTGCTCTTCAAAAACTTAATACAATTTAATTTTATTTTATTATCAATCACTATGATCTTACGTGTCTTCCTTTCCACTTTCTAAAGGTGGTGCAGGCCCTCTGGTAGAACTATTCATATTCAATGGATCAAATGGTTGACGATTACTACTAGTATAACCAGCTCCTCTGACTGCAGTCATTGGCCTTAGTCCACTAGTATTAGGACGCACTGGTATACCAGTACCACTTCTGTGAAACTACAAATATTAAATTGCATATTAAAACAATATTATGAAATACAATACAAGATAATATATTCATTTACCCCAGTTGAAGTACCCAAACGCATAGCACTTCCTGGTACTTTTGGTGTAAACTGCATAATTAAAAAGTCAAAATATTTTATTATTCAGTCCAACTATTGTGTTTTATTGTACATGTATTCATTATCACTTACAATTGGTCTTTTTGCATAACTTGTATGCAGTGTCTCTTGAATTAATTCATCTTGTTCAAGATCTTTGATACTATATATTGATGGATAATCATTATATCCATCATAAATATCATCATCAATTTGTACATTAG
Organism: Bombus vosnesenskii; assembly: GCF_011952255.1. Classification (NCBI taxonomy): domain Eukaryota; kingdom Metazoa; phylum Arthropoda; class Insecta; order Hymenoptera; family Apidae; genus Bombus; species Bombus vosnesenskii. The sequence goes on from NW_022882923.1 coordinate 5,333,015, forward strand.
ACATTGTGAATATTTTTGTAAATTATATTTTTTAATCGTATTTTACTCTTCTACAAAGCAAATTTATGAAAGTGTATTTTAGGCAAAATAGTTGAATAGATTTATTAATTCTCACAATACAATTAATATTTTGATAATTTTTATCATTTTTTCTTTATAAAAAGTACTTTGAAAAAGGAACAATAAGTGTCATAAGAGACGCTATAATTGATTCATGCCTGATTCATGCGCTGCAGTACAAACAAACCTTATCTAGTTACATCTATGTTGGAAATGTCAATAGATTTAGGTTGCTCTTATATTATTATAGATTATAGTTTTATTGTAATTAATTGAGTAAACATGACTTTTAATAACAATGATCATTGATAGATATCAGGTTGTACGGTTTTTCTTGTAAATAAAAATAGACTGCACTGTAATTACATTCAATTGCATTCTGCAACGGTACCTAACATTTATTGGTTGGCAATGTAGGCCTTCATACACTTTTTGGACGACAGATCTATAAAACCATGAACGTAATGAAGTTTCATATAAGCTTTACGTAAAAAGAATATTTTAACAGCGTATAACATTTTGTATAAAAGAAGCCAAGTCTTGCAATATAGTTGATTTACAAGTATTAAATCTAATAACTTTATCTTGGCAATTTGACAGTACGTTCTGTATTTGTTTCCCAAAAAGGTGGGGTTGCTTTATGCAGAGTGCCAAATAACCTGTTTTGTTCATCCAATAATGTTGATAAATAGCCAAATTTGACATGTGTTACATGATAACAGATAAGTTTCAATTCTTGAAATCATGTGGAAATATTTTAATCGTTGACTCGAATACAATACAGTTCGAGGCTGTATCAGTAATGTGATTTCGAAAAGTAATTTTAAGAAATTTTAAGAAAATGACAACTGAGCAAAGTGCGCACGATCATTCCCTTGCAATTAGACAAGAAATACAACGTTTCGAAAGTGTTCATCCATCAATTTACGCTATTTATGATTTAATAGATCTGATATCTGATACACACATTGCAAAACAAATCCGCGAACATGTTGTTGCAATTGAAGGTATGATACTTATTGTGAAAAAAAGTAATATATATATATTTTTTATTTTAATATTTATAAATATATTTTTTATATAACAATAAGCAAGTTATTATTTTTTTTAATTACTATGAATTAATATCTTTTGTTAATAGATTCATTTGTCAATAGTCATGAGTGGACATTGGCTAGAGATGTTCCGGAATTACATTTAGGAATTATTGGTTCATCTGACTCAGGGAAATCTGCTTTAGTTCATAGATATTTAACTGGTTCATTTATGCATGAAGAATCTCCAGAAGGTGGTCGCTTTAAAAAGGAAGTCTTTATCAATGATCAGAGTTATCTCTTGCTAATTAGAGATGAGGGTGGTGTACCAGAGTCACAAGTATACAACAATATATTATATATATAATTATCATATAGATGTACATATGTGTATTTATGTATACATATGTTAAAAAACATATTATGCATATTATTGTGATAATATTCTTTACTTAATAACATTTAACACAGGCATCACTTATTTCAGTTTTCTGCTTGGATAGATGCTTTATTACTTGTATTTAGTTTAGAGAGTGAGGAAAGTTTCTCAATAGTTTGCAGTTTTTATAATAGAATGTGTTCATTTCGAAATATGTCAGAAGTACCAAAAATACTAGTAGGAGTTCAAGGTAATACTTACATTTAATAATTACAAAAATATTTCTTGTTACATGAATTTCTTACACATTACAATGTACACTAATGTATTTTGTATTAAATCATGTTTATTACATTATTTAGATTCAATTAATGATTCTAATCCCCGGGTTATAAAGGATGTTAGACCACGAAAATTGGCATGTGACTTGAGGTGTCCTTATTATGAAACATGTGCTATTTATGGTTTGAATGTTGAAAGGGTATTTCAAGATGGTAAATAGTTTAGAACAATTCCCAATGTTGCATGCAAATTTAGTTTCATTACAGAATAGTTTATAATGTAATAGTTTGTTTGTACTAAATTCACAGCATGTATAAATATCATTCATTTTTATTGTATTCTTTCTTACATCATTACTATTATACTGTAGTGACTTTGATAAATATTTTGAGAGTATTCTGAATATTACAGTGTGTCAAAAAATTATACAACATATATCTGCAAAACATTATCGATGTAATGGACAACAAGCAATAGACAATGAAACAAAGTATTCTGTTCCAATGATTGCCAAAAATACACAACTTCTGACCAAAGAAATGGAAGCAACAAATTCGTCAAAATTAAACGTGAGTTATTCTCTTCTTTCAATGTATTGAATTAAAAAATTTATGTAACAATTTATATTTGTCCAGGTATCTGATAAAGATGAAGATTCTAGTAGATCATTTCATCACAGTTCTACCCAAAATGATTCTGGAATAATGGGTGACAATTTTCATAATGCACAGAATCAACATGGAGATTTTAGATCCTCAATATTAACACCAACCACTATCAGGTTTAATTTTTGTAATATATAATTTTTTTAATTACAGAAAACATTTTTTTTACTCAAGTTTTATGATATAGGAAATTTAGAAGAAAGTCTAATATATTTACTCCATCAAAAAAGGAAAAATATAACATGGGTGAGATGGGCGTTGGTAGGGAAATACCTGTTAAACAAGGATACTTATTTAAACGCAGTAGTAAATCTTTAAAAGAATGGAAAAAGAAATATGTTACATTATTGGAAGATGGTCGTTTAACTTATCATTCCAGCTTACATGTAATTGTATCGTAATTTAATATTTTTATAAACATTGTGCATTATGTTTAAGAGATTTACATATGTTTCCAGGATTATATGAATGATACTAATGGTAAAGAAATATTATTACAATATGTGACTGTAAAAGTGCCTGGAAAAACGCCTAAAGGTTCTAAATCATCCAATGCTCAAGGTGCTTAAATATTTATTTGAATGCTCCTACATTTTATATTGTAAACAAATTGATTTCATTTTATGTGTATCTTAATTTACAGAAGATAGTTTTGAATTTTCTATCATTTCACTAGAAAATAAGACATGGCATTTTGAAGCAAATAATTCTGAAGACAGAGATAGTTGGATTTCTGCTATAGAACAACAGATATTATCGAGTTTACAAAATAGCGATGGTGATAAAAAAAACGAAACTGATGCTTTCAAAATGCATTGTATAAAGAACAAAGTATCAGGAAATGATGCTTGTGTAGATTGTGGTGTACCTAGTAAGTAGTTCACTTCTAAATTTATTAGAGAAGTCTTTTTGATTTTATTCCTTATATTCAATTTATAATCGTATTTTAGATCCGGACTGGGCTAGTTTAAACTTAGGTGTATTAATGTGCATTGAATGCTCAGGAATACACAGAAATTTAGGTTCACACATATCAAAAGTTAGATCCTTAGACTTGGATGATTGGTCGTAAGTGCGATAGCTACTTATTTTATCGTTTCAATTTTTCGATCTATGTAATAATGAATATAATAATTTTAGCAAAATAATAATTTTATTAATAAATGATTTGTTCTTGAACATATAATTATATAAGTGTATATTATTAGTATTGCATGTGAGCTACGCATGTATATACAGCATAAAATAGCCTTGACATTAATTTTAGCGCAGGTCAGTTAAGTGTAATGTTAGCCCTTGGTAATGATATAGCAAATAATGTTTGGGAATATTGTCTAAATGGGAAACAGAAACCAAATTCAGATTCTCCTAGAGAAGAGAAGGAACAATGGATCAGATGGAAATATGAAGACAAACTCTTTTTACCACCGATTAATCCGAACATTTCTTTAGGGAAACTGCTTATTGATTCGGTTTGCCGGTAAATATTTTTAGACTTTCAGATGAGTTGTATTGTTATAAATTATTGTTGGATGATTTGTTGTATTAAATGTAATGTAGGGGTGATATGAGAGCATTTACATTATGCTTAGCCAGATGTAGTTATGAAGATATCAATATGCCTGTCAGTATGGAAGATTTAAGAACGCCTTTGCATTTGGCTTGTGCTACAGGAAATTTAGCTATGGCACAACTTCTAATATGGGTGTGTATTTACTCTTGACCGATTAAAGTATATATACATATGTTATAAAAATCATATAAGTACTTGTATATTATTGAATAATTACAGCATAAAGCAAATCCACAAAACTTAGACCACGAAGGGCGTACGTGTATGTCATATGTACGAGCACTCGAAAGAACGCTTGACAATTCATCGGATTCTATGGAAATGCAGAAGCTTCTTGAAGTACTTGAACAAGCTAGTATTTCTGGAGTAGATGATGTAGAAACTTCTCAGTATTAAAATTGTTTATGTTATGTACTTATTGCATGGAAGGTCATGCTTTAATTAATGGCTTAGAGTTGATATAATTTTTATCATTAATAGTACTGATACTCATAAAGACAACCAAAGTATGTTAAATGGATTCAAAGCATAGAACGGTCTATTTCTATAATATAGAGGACTTACATTGTATGTAACAGTATATATCTTTTTAATGATGGCTATAAAGTTCATAAAAAATTTGACCAGATATTTTAACGAATATAACATACTTTGCATATATATTTGTACATTGAAGAGTAGTTTGAATTAAAAGTATAATTCATACTATATATATAAATATATATATATTTAACAAGGTTTAGGTCAGTGAAAGTATTGTCTAATAGTAAATTGGAGTGTACATTATCAATGACTGAGAGTACAAACACTCATAAATCTAGTTATATTTATACACTGAATACATTTAATGTATTTGAAAAATGCTTTTATAACTTTTATTTTATTAATTATAAATTAAACATATAATTACCTCGCAATATAATCGGATTACTTTTAATACCTGACCAAATAAAGTTCTGAATCTTGCTTGTTTTATTTTGTCAAAGTATGTTGAAATCATTATTTTATTTAATTTTATTAGATGAAAACATTGTTTTGAGCACATAATATCCTTCACCTATTGTACTTGAATCGTCTAAAAAAAATGTTAGGAACAATTTCATGCATGTAAGTATTATCTTAAATATTATATTATTTATAAGAATTTTACCTAATGGATATATACTTGTTGGAAAAATCGGTAACTGACTACAGTATTTAATTGTCTTTAGTTTTCTCAATTTAGACTGAGATGAAAGTGAAATTCTTCTTACACTTGGAATTCTGGAAGCAGCATATAATATATATTTATATGAAATTTATATTTATATAAATTTAAATTTGTAATGTGTATTATTATATTAATATAAATATATATTAAATTCGTTATATGAAAACGATATAATTTACTAAATTATTACTAAACTTACTCATGTAAATGATGCACTGCTGAGATGGGAAGGGGAGTTTTTAAAGTATAAATTTTGTTTTGATGTAAATCGCAACTTTGTATTGGCGATTTGTCACTGACATACTGTTTGAATACACAACCAAATAAAATTCTTAAATCATCATTTGAACATTCTAAATTATCTTGTATTAGTAATATAAATTCCAAGCATATATGAATTTGTACCAAATATAATAATCTTTTTCTAAAAACACATACAACACATATTTGTGTTGGTCGACTACATAAAGTGTTCAAGCTGTTTTCTCGGAAACCTTAACAGATATTGACTAACTCCTTTTTTTGATTTCAATGGTACAGGAGGATTTTTTCTGTCATAACTCTTTAATTACGCAGAATAATGCAAAATCCTTCAAGTAAATGCTATTTAGTTTCATAAGAGGTATGTAAATGGATAAATATTAATATGGCATGCCACTTTTAAAAAATAAAGGGAGTTCTCCTTATCTCCCTAGCAACCTTAGCAGTTGTATCAGAAAAATCTATTGCTCCTCAAATAATCAGTCCTCGTGTAATTTAAAAAAAAAGTATTCGTCAATATCTGCTACGGTTTCTGAGAAAACATATTGTAATATATATAATGTAATGCAATATAAATAATTTCATTATACATACCTATAGATATCAATTGTAAACTCATTACAAGATATCTTTTTTAATTTTTGTTGAATATCATGCAATTCACCAAATCTTGCATTTGCTAAAATGCTTATATAATCTCTGCACAGCTTTTCAAAGCCCATGTCTATAACATATTCTAATGGTAAACTACCTGATAATAAATGTGAAATTACTTTCTCCTGATGTGGATTGGTAATAATCTTCGCAAACCTTGTTGAATTTGTATAATTAACCTAATATATATATATATATATATATATATCAATTTCATAATTACAAACACCTTTCTTGATCATATTTAATCCAAAAATAAAATTAATTTTCTTTTTAAATATTAATATTACCTGTGGCAAACAATCATTCACTAGAATTTTATCAAGCACTATATGAATGCATTTTATCATTTCAAAGTAACTTGAATTCTCTGTAAGCATTAATATTATTTTAAATACACAGGTACAAATTTACTTTTACATTACTACAAAGATAACATATACTCACTTATTAATAGTTCCCATAAAAAGTCTGTAAAATCCAAATTGTGTCTAAATGGAAGACTCTGAATATATTGATGAATTTTTGTATCATTTTCTAAATTTTCTTCATTTGAAAAATTAATTTTGTATTTCTCAATATCACTAGAATGTCTAAAACTGTAATCTCCATTTAACAAAAGATTTAAATTGCTCAATATATTATCATGCTCCTATTTTAAATAATCATCAAAATGACATTATTAAATCTTTGAAATGGTACATAAATATCTCAGATACAACAATTTTTGGATACCTCTTCATATGGATTTATAAAATTATGTGGAAATTCCAAGGGAATTGAATTATAATGAGAATCTATATTCTTTGTATGACCTTCTATCATACACAAATATTGATTTAACAATAATAATTGTTTCCATAATTCTTTTAAAGGAGTATTATTTGAATTTGTAGTAACTTGAACAATCTAAATAAAACATGAACTAATTAAAGAAGAAATATGTTCAATTCATTATAATTAATTAATGTTACCAAATTATTTTTGGATGTTCTTGTAGGTGTACATGATAAACTGCAAGTATGTATTTCTACACTTAGACTCCCTTCGAAATTACTTTTTATATTATTATGTTTGTCAATCATTTCCTCTTTTGTTCCAAATAAATCAAAAGTACTAAATGCAGAGACAGCAATCTACATACATGAATAAAATTATGCTATAAATATTATGTGTAGATTATTAAAAAGGACGATAATACTAACATCTTGTTTAGATGCATCTGATAGCTCCAAATGATTCTGAAACATTTTAGAAGAAGAGTTTTTAACAGTTTCAAAAGTTTCAATACCATCAAAACAAGCTTCTATGGTGGTAAACCATTCTCCTTCGATTGTTGCACCTAACAACCTGCTTTTCTTATGATCCTTACCATCGCAAAGTGCAAATATTGGTGGAAAAGAATCATTTATAAATTCAATGCATATATTCAATGCAATACTAAAATAAAATCATGCTTTTACTGTTACTTATTATATTTACCACAAGAAATATCTTTTATGCAATTCTTATAAGTTTACCATGCTTCTGTTCTACTTAGTGGTAGGTATTTTTCTTCCTCTTTATACCAATTTTGCTTTATCAAAATTGTGCTATCCTCAAAATCGTCTTCTCCTCCAAATGAATACTTCAAAGGCGATCCAGTAAGGTCAAATTCTAAAATAATCAAGTAGCTTCTATAACACGAATAAAAAAATTTTATTGTATAAAAAACTTACGTGTTTCATCAATATCGGTACATTCTGAATGATTATTAATAGATTCAGAAGCCTGATAAAATAACAGAGAATATATTTACTAAAATAATCCTTTTTCTAAAATGGTAACAATTATGCAACATACTTCTTTATACAGAATAAAATACGGCATATCTTTGAACTCGGGAAAAATACGATTTACATATGACAAACAAATTTTATCTACTTTTACAAGAGGATCTAACTTTTTTCGCAATAATTCAAGTTCAAACATTGTGATAATTATTTGTAATTCAGACTTAAACTACAGTTTATTCAACTTTATTTTATAAAATCGTTGCAAAAATATTTGAATTGCAATTTTAAACGTTTGAAATATTGTGTCCAAGAAGACATCATGATTTAATATCATTTAAGCTATATTTCTATGTGTTATTGTACATTGGATACCAAAAATCCCAAATTTCAATTTATAAAACTTGATATTCGAATAATTTTAAATATGTGATGTCTATCTATTATAAATATAATTATTATTCAGAACATAATGCACTTGAGAAAAATATGTATAACACATATGATATAGCGAAAGATAATGTTTAGCTGATTTTTGGAACGGTGTTCAGGTATTCGTTGTTCGTCTAATCCTCGGACAGCCGTTTCGCGTTTGCGCTACTTGCAGTGGATGACATCGATATGTCAATACTTGTAAAATACAAAATCTTGAAAAAGAGTATGATGTCGTAAAAATAGAAGATACTCAGAAAATAATCATAGTTACGTATAGTGATTAGGTTATGAAAAAGTCGAACAAATATTGGACAGGTGTGGGTAACATTTCAACAGTGTGTTTGTCCGAGGTGAAGAGGGACCGTGAGGACCTCGAAGACAGTGTTCCGAACTTTTACATGAAGGAACAAGATATTCCTGAATATTTGGAAGGCTGTGGTTTAACCACCTGTACAGCCGGCGACATGCCTGAGGATGTGGATGTCCTACGGGATAATAAAGAGCAAACGAAAGAAAAAAAATTATCGTCCGCGTCCATAGCAGGACCAGACACTAAAAAAACAGTAACTGTCAAACACCCGGAATCGAATAAACCGAAGCCAACTACAAAAAAAGGGAAACCGATACAAGCTGATTTAGATGTTTCTAAAGAATTTACCAGATGTAAAGAAGAATGTTTAGAGCGGCTGGATTTAAGTAAATCGAATATTACTCATCTACCTAGTACGGTACGGGACTTGACGCATTTAGTCGAGTTTTATCTCTACGGTAATAAACTCGTTACGTTGCCGCCAGAAATTGGTTGTCTTGGAAATTTGGAAACATTAGCTTTGAGTGAAAATTCTTTGACAAGTTTACCAAATACATTAGAGAATTTGAAGTCTTTAAGAGTCCTTGATTTAAGGCACAACAAACTGAGCGAAATACCCGATGTCGTATATAAACTGACGAATCTTACAACATTATTTTTACGCTTCAATCGAGTCCGATATGTAAGTGATAATATACGAAATTTGACAAATTTGACAATGCTGAGTCTGAGAGAGAATAAAATCAGAGAACTTCCTGCTGGTATCGGTAAATTAGTCAATTTGATAACGTTTGATATTTCCCATAATCATTTGGAACATTTACCTGAAGAAATTGGGAATTGTGTCCAGTTGTCTACACTTGATTTGCAACACAATGAGCTTTTGGATATTCCAGATACAATTGGAAGATTAGTCTTATTAACAAGATTAGGACTTAGATATAATAGATTAACTAGTATTCCAAAGTCCTTGGCAAATTGTAAATTAATGGATGAATTTAGTGTAGAAGGAAACCAAGTATCTCAATTACCAGATGGACTGCTTGCAAGTCTTTCAGACTTGACAACAATCACATTGTCCAGGAATGCTTTTACTGCATATCCATCAGGAGGACCAGCTCAGTTTACAAACGTTTATTCCATCAATCTGGAACATAACAAAATAGATAAAATACCATATGCTATTTTTTCTAGAGCAAAGAACCTTACAAAGTTAAACATGAAAGAAAATCAATTGACTGCTTTGCCATTAGATATTGGGACATGGGTCAATATGGTTGAATTAAATTTAGGTACAAATCAACTTACAAAAATTCCTGATGATATCCAATGCCTTCAAAATTTAGAAGTCTTAATACTTTCTAATAATTTATTAAAACGTATTCCTGCCAGCATAGCGAACTTGCGTAAACTCAGAGTGTTAGATCTCGAAGAAAATAAAATTGAATCTTTACCTAATGAAATTGGTTTCCTAAGGGACTTGCAGAAGCTAATCTTACAGTCTAATCAGGTAACTTCTTTGCCAAGAGCAATTGGTCATTTAACAAATTTAACATATTTAAGTGTTGGAGAAAACAATCTAAATTATTTACCTGAAGAAATTGGTACACTAGAAAATTTAGATTCACTTTATGTAAATGATAATGCTAACTTACACAATTTACCATTTGAATTAGCTTTATGCACAAATCTCAGTATTATGTCAATTGAAAATTGTCCACTTTCTCACATACCACCAGAAATAGTAGCAGGGGGACCTTCTTTAGTTATTCAGTTTTTAAAAATGCAAGGACCTTATAGATCCATGTAACAAAATTAAAAAAATTATTTCTGATATGATTTAGATGTCGATTCTTAATAAGAATGATACAAATGATATTTGATACTAATATCTATTAATACTACATTCTCACTGTAATGATCTCACATCAATAAAAATTATATAAATTATGGATATATAATATATGAAAAATGTGCATATATTTGTATTCTCATAAGATGAATAATAACTAATCACATGTCTGCAATTATGGATATATAATATATGAAAATGTGCATATATTTGTATTCTCATAACATGAATAATAACTAATCACATGCCTGCGATACATTCTCAATATGAAAAAAAGAAACATATATAAATAAATTATGAAATTGGTGCTGACTTGGAAATATGCACAACTGCTAATAAAGCTATAAGAAAATAAATTCATGATGAAATATTTTAGATATAGTAATGACATAAATTGTACTCATACTTTATTAATATATATAGTTCATATTTCATTCATTTATTTTGTTTATTTTATGTATATTATTTATCAATATTATAAAATATAATGTATTTTAATTTGCATGCAATATATTAAGATACATTACTTCAAAGATACATTAAGTTCACAGTTTCTTATAGACAGGTACATGAATATCATTTTTGGAGACATAATTATTATTTTCAGGATTTACTATATAGTATATTACAATCGAGTGAGATAATATTATTCAATTGAAGAAATACAATTAAGAATCGGCATCAATGATTTTATATTTCAGTTACTGCTATCCATTGCCATACAAACAAGATATTTTGACGAAAGAATTAAAATTATTTTTAATGATAAGTTTACCTTGTATTATAGCGTGAAAGTAGATATTGTGTTAGTTATTTTATGTTATACCGCAAGAGCTTCAGTTCTGAGAGGTTTCATAAGAAAACACTCTTCCAAAAGGCAAAAAAATCTATTTATATATCACTTAGCATACTGTAATGAATAACGTATTATTTTTTTATTTCTAAGACTAAATGTAAACAATCTTATATTTAAATATTCTAAATAATTATAAAAAAATATTTTTTTCACATTTGTTAAATAAGTTGCAATATTCAGTGGCAATTATAATATACATTGACTTATACTTGTATATGTTTACAGAAAAGTTAAAAATTGTGACGTTTTAAATTAATTAACTGTAATAATTAGTGCAATTATGATTTTTAATTGAGTCATTAGTATGCTCTTATCAGATGAAGGAGCTGCCAAACAAGCATACTATTATCTAGTTTTAATTTTATATTATTATAAGATCATTTTTTGCTAAGTTCCATATGTGCTTCTGATGTCATTTAAAAAGGCAAGTATTTTTATTATTAGTAAAATTTTCATATTTTTTCTGCACTGAAATATAGTGCCAATATTAATTACAAATAATTATATCATAATTGATCCCATTATTGAATATGGTCAATTGTATACAAACTTATATGTATATGTATATATATATGTTTTATATTGGATTCATAACTGTAACAGTTGATTGGATTTTATTTATAGCCAACAATATATTGATTTTTAAAACATGTTACAGATTCTTACACTCATACACCTGATACTACCTGTTTTTCTTAGAAACTAATAAATGCAATCATAAAAATTTGATTTATAATCCATTTTACTATGTAATGGCTGTGCAATAAGAAATTAAATAATTAGCACAATTTTACATGTATTAATTGTATAACTCAAAATAATATTATATTAATATATTGTAAGTTATATATATATAGCAAACAGATATTTTTTATTCTTTAGTTAGTGTTATTTCAATATATCGAAAACATTGACTATATGCGTGTTAGTAAACAAAGATTATAGGTATTGAAACATTGTTGTGTATGATGTAAGTGAACAGTAGTATTCATAGATTCTACTTCAATTTTTTTAAGTTATAATATTTTGTAAATGAAAATGTAAAATTATTAATTTTGGGAATTATGGAAACATATAAAACATAAAATGGAACTTAGCAAACTTTTAATTATAATTAAGAAAAAGTATGCCTATTCTGTAACTACTCGTTGACATAAATGTATGATTTGTTATGTGTCTATTTACACAATTTTTCTACACTAGTTATGTTTCAACTATAATATAATGTAATGTATTTGCATTAAACTTTGTCTTTCAAACTTCTACAACTTGTCCATAAAATAAAGACCGATAATAATACTGTATAAATAAGACTTTACCTAACTTCATGTTAAAAGTTTTTTCTTTATGCAATGACAAATTTTATAGATTATATCAATAATAAGTTTTGTGCTATTAATAACTTTCAAATTATTTGAATTTAATTAAATATTAATGTCAATTTATAAATTTCATGTCAAATTGCTTATCTTTGTGTTATAAACAATAATAGTTGTATATATAATTTACAAAATATATTCATTCATCTTCCTTACTAAAAAAATATAAAATGTTGCAATTGAAATATCATTTTCATTTAACAGTTTATACTTGTGTATGTTTAACACACAGTGAAATATTAAATGAGTATCAGAGTATATCTAAGAGTTGCCAAAAAGAGTGCTATAATACAAATTGTGATAAACTGTTCAACAGTTTTAAAATACATAAGTAATACTATAGTATGATCGAAAAATGATTAAATTTGTATGAAAATGAAATAAATTACTTCTCAAATTATAATCTTGTTGAATAGTCTATCAAGTGCGACATTACGTATATATAATTTTAAAATGATATTAATGTAATTCAATGTATATGAATATATAGGATGCTGTATATTTCTAAATATATAAATATAACATAAACATTTTGGGACTCTGATTTTATTCAAATTATTGTTTAATACTGAAATTAACTTATAAAATACTTTATTATATATATTAGTGACTTCCGCAATATTGCAATTACAGTACATTATTTTTACGAAATGAAGTACTTCTACGAATACGTTAATTCGTTTCTCTCATCCTGAATTTCTTACATTTTTTTTTCATATTTAAGAGAAATAAGACTCCGCGTTTTCATAATAAATCTTCCGAACTTTACATTATGTTTAATGTTATGACACTGCAATTTTAAATATGATACAATAAAAAATATAATTTCATATAATAAGTAATAACTATATTATATACTTCTTTAGATTCTTCAATAATTTTGGATGGAGAAACAATATTTTCAGTTAAAGCACTACCGCAAAAATTAGATTTTTGGAACAATTTTCTTGCACTCGTAAATTCTTCCATCATACTTGTACTTAATTTCCGATTTATCATTGTATTGTATACATTTTTCCCTGAAGTAATTATTAATCTAAAATTAATATACACCAATATAAGTCACTCCTTTTTATTGAACATAGTAAAAGTAATATCTATAAATATTAATAATAATACCTTATAAGTTGTAATATCTCTTCCGAAAAAGATTTTAGATCATCTAAAGTAGATTCACAATATTTTAAATCGGTTTCTGTATTTTTGTTACGAATGAGTATTATTTCCTTATTGGTAATATCAATTTCATTTTTTAATTTTAATACTTTATTACACATATCAACTTTGTTTAAATTTTCACCAATCACAGTGTTATATTTACATTTGTGAAGTTCATCTACTTTTGTAATATGAGAATTTTGATTAAAAATAGAATTAAAATTATGCCTTAAAGAAAAATTCCAAATTTCGTTACAAAATTCATCTTCTGTAACCCATACTTTGCAATTTATATTATCCTTTAAAATAAAACAATGTTAAAATAAATGTAGAAGATATATGATATATATATACATATTTAACAAACAGTTCTAAATTTATTAATAATTTACCAAGTCTTTATATCTTTCTTTGAGTATTTCTTTTTTAAGTCGTAGCTTATTAGTTTTTGTATTTAAAGTACCTCTAATAATCTTTAGTTCTGTACTCTTATTAACATATTTCATTAAATGTAAATCGTGCTTTTCATTATTTGGAGACATCATGATTTTCATGAATATATATGTATACATATACATATTAATTCATAAGACAAATACATTAACAGTCATTAAATTTCTTTATATAATTTCCTTTAGAATATTGTCCATATTCTTCTAAGGATTTACAACCATCGATTAAGAATATTATTTTTCTTAAAAGATATATTTCAAAATACTTGCTTACTATAATTTATTTATTAAATCTATAAGAAGCCACTGACTAATATTAAATATATAAAATTAAAATTTTTATATATTTTTTTTTTCACTTTATGATACTTACTAGATATGACTCGTGATTGGTAATTTCCGTTAAAACATTTCCAAATAACCTACCAAAAGCAATTACATTTTGTGTTATGGCGTGTTGGAAGCTTATTCAGTAAAGTAACCTATTTTGTATGTAAACAAACTTCGTTAAAAATTGTATTGGTCATCGAATATAAGTTATTAATGGATTAAATATAACAAAGTATGAATATAAATATAATATGAGTTCCAGCGGCTTGAAAGTGTTAAAGAAAAAGTTAGTATAAAATTAAAATATTTTTATGATTTCTTTACTCCTCAATTATTTTAATAATATGTTTCTCATGAAAATGTTATAATGGAAGAATAATGGATGCATAATAGTATGTAATTAGAATTGATTTAAACCACTTTATAACATTTACAGTAATTCTTGCCCACAAAAGGTACGATGCCAAAAATGTCTGGAAATGGGACATTGGAGTTATGAATGTAAGGGAAAACGAAAATATTTACATAGATCTTCACGTACATCGCAATTGAAGAGAGCCTTACAGAAGCAGCAAGAATCTAATGGGTAAATTTGTAAAAACATGATTAAATTATTAAGTTTCAAGACAAAAAATCGTAATGCTAATGAGAATCGTATGTCATATTTACAGTGAAGAGCAGAAAAAAGTAGTGAAGAGAAGTCGTTTACAAAAAAAAATGAAAGAAGAACCTAATAGTTCTAGTAATACAAATTCTAGTGCTGATAGCAGTAGTTCCAGTAGTAGTAACGATAGCAGCAGTAGTAGTTCATCTTCAGACAGTGAATCAGATTCTAGTGATAGCGTTTCCAGTAGCAGTGGTAGCAGCAGCAGTAGTAGCAGCAGCAGCAATAGTAGCAGTAGTAAAAATAGCAATCATTCTAACAATTTTCTATTTTCAAAAAGACATTCTAAATAAAAAATTTTAGATAAAAAATAAAAAAACCTTATGATAAATATATTCATTTTTTAAATATTTATGAAGTACTCTCTTTTTCTTTGGTGATTCAAATATAATAAATGTATGTACAATAATTTCATTGTAAAAAATTGAGATATCTAAAGTACTTATATGTAACATATATTTTAAATAATAATTTATATATCGCGGCTTGTAATAGAATTTTATTATTTATATTATGATACCAATACCCTCCTAATTACATCAGATATTTGTAAGTAAAAAAGATCATAATTTTGTACTAATGACTTTTTCATAAAGTAAGAAATATTTATTATAAAATCAAAAGCGCGAAATATAAAAGTTAAGAAATTTAAAACAAAATAATTTTTTATTGAATTATTATATCAAAATATAATTCACTCTAAAAGTTTATGTTTATATAACAAATATTATCATGTTGTAAATAAAATTATGATTTTATTCTGACAATTTTTGTGTTTCATTAGTCATCAATTCCTTCAGGAAGTGTTTGTATTATTACTTTTCTCTTTGCATCATAAAGGAAATTATTTGATTTGAAAATTTCACTTTCGTAGAATGGATGAAGATTGCATATATCAATTTGTCTAGCCTAAAATAAAATAACGATTTTAGTACGAGGTTTGTGGATTTATAGGAGAAGAAATGAAATAATCCATACCCGATCCAATAAGTCTTTTTCTGAAACTTCAATCGTTGTAATACGATTTCTGTGTATCGCTTTTTGAAACGCTAAAGTATCTAATGTAAGCTGCCTAAGTATATAATACAGAAGTTCACTGTGATCTTTGTTATATGACAGATATTTCTGGAATGTCTAGAAAATAATAGAACATTTATTATAGTTTCAATAAAATCATTGTGTACACATATGTATTCATAATCATATTCACGATCATACCTGGCGCATACTTTTCATTACCGAATATTTCTGTGTATCAACAAAACTATCAAGCATCATTCTGATAGCGAGATTAATATCACCTTCTTGAACGTGATCACGTAAATGCATTTTAGCACTTGCTTCAGCCATACGTATAATACTTTCTATATGTCGTACGGTAATTGGCAAACTTCCAGTGGCCTATTAGGATGAAGTTTATATTATTATACTTTGAAAATTTTTGTAAAAATTTATGAATGTTTTTAACTTACCAAACTTTCTTGTCTTAATTGGCTGTATAATTTTGCTACCTTATCTTGATCAATGTTTGTTAATTTAGGATGAATGTTTTGTCGCACATAAACTATGTATTTTTTTAAAAGATCTTGTGGTATAGATATATCATTTGTCTTTTCTTGTGTTGATGTTACTTTTCCTGTATTTGACGGATGATGTCTGATATGAGAATTCACAACAAATTTAGCCAAATGCCGGTCTTGCATAGGATCTATTTCATCTTTTACTACACAAAGAATATCAAAACGAGACAAAATCGGTTCTGATAAATCCACCTATATAAAAAATTATATAAATATAACTTATGATATATAATACATAACATAAAATAAAAATGTACTTCCTCATCTTATATTATATCTTACATTTTCTGAAAATGTCATACTAGCATCATATCTGCCTCCAATGGGATTGGATGCAGCTATTACTGAACATCTAGCATTAAGTGATGTAACAATTCCCACTTTTGAAATAGAAATACTTTGTTGTTCCATAGCTTCGTGAATAGATGTTCTATCTTGATCATTCATCTAGAAATACAATAATAATTATATTTTATCACAAGCATTTCATATAAAATGTACCTTATCGAATTCATCAATAAGACAGATTCCATTGTCGGCAAGGACTAAGGCACCAGCTTCTAATGTCCATTCTCGAGTAGTTGGCGACCTTCTTACAAAAGCAGTCAATCCCACAGCTGAAGCTCCTTGACCTGTTGCAAATACTGATCTTGGTGCAATTTTTTCAACATACTTCAAAAATTGAGATTTAGCTGTTCCTGGATCTCCACATAATAACACATTAATATCTCCTCTTACTTTATGCTTGTTACCTGTGTAAATATAAGACTTTTATTGAATAGTCTTGAATACTCTTCAAATACATCCAAAATGATGTTAGAAATGAAAATACCAGGATTTTTTGATTCGCCTCCAAATATTGCTAAAGCTAAAGCTCTTTTTATATATTCGTGACCATAGATTGAAGGCGCAATACTTGCGACAATGCGATCCAAAATTCGATGATCTTTACTTAAATTAATGATACTAGAAATATCTTCTTCGGTTAAGGATTCTACAATTTCTTTTGAATCTTTTACTTGTAAATGATTAGCAAGAAGGACCGTTGCAAATACAGGAAAACCCTTAAATACAAAATTAATAGTAATTAATTAATATAAAATTTTTAAATAATCATACGCAAATATCTCTTACCTGTTCTGTGTTCAAGGAACCATCATAATTATTCGTATAAATAGCGGTAACGTCTACTTCGTCTCCGGGTTTACAGCGATCGCAGAGATCTGATAGAAGAATACATTCTTTGCTTCTGGGTATTCTCCCTGCAGGAATTTTGCCTGGCGATTCTTGAATTGTAATTTTTTGATAGTTTCTGTATATTGTTTGTTCCATGTTAATCTGTAATTAGTATTACTATATTTATAGAATGAATATATTGTTTATATATAAATAAGATTATATTTAATATTTGAACTTACCATAAAAGGTCCAATGCTTTGACATTCAGGGCACGAGCCAGGCTTAACTTCAGTGTTTTGATGCTGTACAAAAGGACCAAGTACATATCCACACTTTGTACAGTCATATTTTACAACAGACAATTGTGGTAGTACTCCTGTGGTTGCAGTAACAACTCCTAGAGTACGTACTAATTGGTTCAAATGTAATTTCCTAATTTTCACCATAAATATTATGTTATATTTTTGAAGAGCAAAACATTTTTGTTGATATATAATTACGTTTTACCTAAATGTACGAATTTCTTCTATTAATGGCAGTTCTGATATTCTGACATGAATTTCACCAGTAACTCTTTCATAGCTGGGAAATATATTTAGTACTAGTTCTTTTGCAACTTCATCAAATATTTCTAACATTTGAAATGGAGCTTCTGGCAAAAAATAAGCCAAAACATGTTCTTTACTAGCAAGGATAGGAAACTCCACAACAAAGCTAGACTATTAAAAAATAATGTAAATATCTTTTATGTCTTATATGAGCATTAATAACACAATTAATAACACAAAAATATTACTTGATTACTCTCGCACATGTGACGAATTCGTTCTTTGTACATATATTGTCCTTTTGAATTAGTATGTGTACGAAGAAAGCTTTTAAAACGATTGGAGATTTCAGTTTTTGGTCCTAACATAGACACCCACTCTTTAACTGAATGACCTTTTGTATCTTCCAAATTCTCAATAGATTCAATCATCTAGAATGAAAATAAACATAGTTATATAACATAATAAAATAAATTGTGCAATAGAACAAAAAGCAAACAAAATACTTACCTCTGCGTCTTCTATGTCACCTACTGCTGCTTTTTCAGCCATACGCCTTTTACGGGCATGTGTTTCTTCTTCATCACTCTCATCTTGAATATTTAAAATCTATGTTGTATGATACATTTGCAAAGTATATATTAATTATATTATTACAACACTAAAATATACCATAAAGTAAATATCTATCATCTCTGATAATTCCTGCAGCTCTGTCTCTTTTAAGCATAATGGCTTCAGCAACTGCACGTTCTCCTTGAGACATTTCTGAGTACTCTTCATCATCCACTACATCTGGATCATATCTATCTAATGCTGGCATTGGACGATAATCACTGAAATAAAAATATATCGTCCAAAATCCAATGTCACATATATCTTGTCTAGTATATGAAAAAATGAAAAAAACCTTACGCTTCCATATTATCTCCAAATAATTCTTCTCCTTCTTCTTCTTCCTGATTAACATCATTGTCATTACCAAGTAAATCTGCTTCATCTTCAAATGGTTCATCTATTTCTGGTGCAGGAGATGTCATTGCCTCTGTATGTCTATCAGAGCGTGCTGGGCTACTAGAATCCTAAAAAATATATAAAACAGAATAAAAAATAAATGAATTCGAAGATTTAGGAAAATGATACCAAAAGTAATAGGATACAATGAAAAAAATATATTAGAAAGGAATTTAATTATTTTTACAGGCTTTTTATTCCTAATATCTTACCATTACGCTTGTATTAAAAGAATCGGGATAACAGCTAAATAAATTTTTGAATAAAAATGTAACGTAGATTTGAAGTATCACTTTTTTGGTTCCAAGACTCAAACCAAAAGGTAGGAGTTGGCGGGAATCTCCTTTAGGGATACTGTTTTGTCATGCCAACAATTCTTCACAAATAACTATGATGAACCAATAGTAAAAGTTCTGCGTAGGTAATAAATGAAATTTTTAAATCGTATTGGGTAGCAGAGTTTATCACATGTTTTTTATTAATTACAATTGTTTTGATATAAATTTTACTCATACAAAGAAATATTTACAATTACAAACATAACAATTTTTTTGTAAAAAAATAGCTAATAAGATAATATAACAAGACAAAATGACAAAACTTATGGAATTTTTATATTTTAGTGTTATTTGTTGAACAAGAAGTATGTTTTAAAAAATATAAAGATTGTAATTTATCTACTACAGAAGCAATTTCTGCTTGTATATTTGCTGCTCTCACAATAAGATAAAGAGATTCTTGAAAACGTTTTTGTGCAATTCGCAAACTCTGTGGGACCAATACTCCAAACCATTTTATAGGATCTTGAATCTCGTCTTCACTTTTATCCAATCTCTTTAAGCTTATGTCAAAATTTGGAACTATTTTGCCAGTTTCCTCAGTCAACTTTGTCTCCAATTCAAATAGTGTGACTACTCTCTCATTGTCAACAGGAACCTGCAAAACGCTTATACTTTCTTTGCCTCGTATGTATTTAGCCTTAGCTAATTCAATGTAACCATCACGTAATATTTTCTCCATTTGGACATCAATATCAATCTTTTCTTGCATTAACTCCAAATTACGCAATAAATTTTCATCAATAGCTTTACATATGTCATCTATGCTTTCATGCATATTGTGTATTATCAGATATTATTAACACAAAGTAGTAATACCTGATTACAATGAATAATACTGTGGAATAGTACCTGAAATATATAAATAAAAATATAATGCTTATTTATGTATATTATAATGTATAATGTAATGTTCATACATTTTTTTATTTAATACATACCAAGTATGAAAATTATTTCTTTTATAGCTGATAACTTGATAACAAATTGATATTTTTTTCATAAGTAATTGTTCATAACTTTATAAAATTTATTATTTCGATAATTTTATATGTAATTATGATTCATATATATTAAATTTTTAAAACAACAATATAGTACACAATGTTCTAAAGCTACAAGGTTGTAGCATTTGGCTACACTGCTTGCACCACCATTGTTATTAAAGAATGTGAGCGTTATAAAATTGAAACATACTGTAATTTTATGAAAATTAACAATGGCAGTTAAAGAGAAACAAACAGACACTTCTGCTGACGAAATAGAATGGAATGTTGAAAATGAAATTCAATTATTCTTTGCTATGAACGGACATAAACCTGTTGGTAAGATTTCAATTCGCACAATGATGCTACCTAGGTTATATTTACGTTGTTAACAAAAATAGTATTCATAATTTTATGTAATATATATAAGTTTATGCAAAAGAGATATAGCTAGCTACTAAGATTTTATTAAATATTTGCTTATTAAGGTATTAATAAATATTTTCATATGGTCTGCATATGGGAAAAATTTCGTGTTGCTATTCACAAGGATTTATCATTAAAAACAATTTGGGAACATTTGGAATCAATGTATGATCTAATGGCTCTGGTACTTACTATTATGTTTTAAAAAATGACTTATAATCGCTTAAAATAATGTTGATAATGTACTCAAAATATCCCAGGATGATATGGAGGATTTACCATTTCCTAGTCAAGAGATAGATTTCTCTTTACCAGAAGAGTTTTTGGGACCTCTTAAATCTCGAAAAAGAGAGGAACCAGAATTAAAGTTGAAAGAACAAAGGGAAAAATTTAAGGAGCTGAAGAAAGATAAAGAAATTAAAGATCCTACGAAAAAAGAAACTGTTCTTCGCGACCTTAAAGGAAGTAAAGACATTGATAAAAAAAAAGAAGAATTTAAAAAATATGTTAAAGATATAGAATTAAAAAAGGATAAGCTTAGAGAAATAAAAGATGTTAGGAAGGAATACAAATCTTCTAAGGGCAGATCAAAGGGGAAAGATGATCTTGATGAAACAGGTATATGTATATTTGTCTCCAATATTTTTAAGTGCATTTAAAAGATTACATAATTTCTTTTTTTAGCTTCAAATGGCAAAAAGGAACGTAAGGATTCTGATTCTGGTCGTGAAAGTTTGAAAAGAGGCCCAAAACGACCAACTAGGCAAAGTATGGATAGTACATCTAAAGCATCTTCCAGTCCACGTGATACACCTCCACCAAAACGAAGAAGGATATAACAATTTGTATAAAATTGTTTTACTTGTACCTTATATTATGTATAAATGTTGCATTTTAATGTATTAAGAAAATGTGAATCATGTATTTTTCTATACATGAATTGCATTAGGTCTCATATAAAAGACTATCTGGAAATCCAATTTTATAAGAAGAATGTAAACTAAATCACTGTAAATACGACATATTCTGTAATGAATAAGAAAGAAGAAAACATTAAATGTATGAAAACTTATGTACATATAATTTTTTCATAAAAGACATGAGCATATTAATTAGAACCAATACAATTTATTAAGTAACTTGCTGTTTGCAACATCACATTTGTAGAATCACAAGTATGAAAATATGAAAAATAAAACAAAATTAAATATTCAATCAAATATTAGCCAGTGTTTATTACAAAAGATGGAAACATCTTCATTGACAGGGATTTTTTTAAACAAGGCGGCTCGTGCTATTGGAATAGTTGGATAGTCCCCATTTTTGTTGATGGAATGAAATGTATCGTATGAGTCCAGACATCATTGGTGACTTTCATGTGCTGGCAATTCATTCTCCTTATGTGCTTATCTAAGTCTTCTAGCTTCACGTTCAGATTCCAGCAAGGTTAGTAAATCACCTTCTCGTACCGGGCCTTTCACGTTTCTGATGATCTGTCTGTTCTGTTCGCCCAGAAATTCAACTTTAACTTGCGTGCACTGGCCTTGTGAGCCGGTTCTTCCTAAGACTTTTATAACACGAGCCAAAACTACTGGTTTATCCATTATTGTCTCACGTGGCTTTGATGCGATACCAAAGAGAGGTTTTACGCAAATGAAGGAATTTTTCTCGCTTCGCAGTCCAGTAAAGATGGCAACTTCCGGTGAGCTTCTCCAGTAGTATCATTGAATTTAATTTAGAAAATTTTAAATGATAATGGTTAATGTAAAAAAATATAACTACATAGTTAGTGATATAGAACGTGTATTTTGCAAAGATAAGAATTATTTCATTGTCTTAAACATAAATAATTAATGTAATCTATCTACTAATGTATAATACGTAGATGGCGTTTTCAATGTTACCACGTGTAATTTAAAAGTAATAACGAAAATGTTATAACTATTGCTTGATATTATTATTTCATTTAGTTATCATAGGACTGAAAACATTTAAAGATTGATTGATTACTCAATTGTTATTGAAGTTTTATAAATTATACATTATACATTTTTTTTCTATATTTTGACAACGTGTATTTGTACTTATATCAGTTTTACAATATGTTAATTTTTCTCGTTGCAACAGCAAGTCGCAAATCCTAATTAATTTAGATTGTACGACAGTTCATAATTATTTATAAAATTACATAAAAATATCTTTTTACATTTGTATCATGCATCTTTTCTTCAACTACATGTCAAGTACATATTACTTGATAAGATAAAAATTAAATTCAATAAAACATGACTGTGACGAATAACATGTTTAGAACTTATTGTCAAGTTTGAATTAATTATCATACTGTACGGTAATAAATCATAGAATTTTAATTCTCATCAAACAATCAATCATAATTAAAATTTAGTTCTAAATGCATAAAATTTAAAATCATAAGTTTTTGCAGTATTTCATGTATGCTATAAGAATCAAAGTGTAGATAATATGTTTAGTTGGTTAAGTCTCTGCCATTAGATATTAACAAAAACACTAAATACATTTTGACAAGACGTATTAATAATACTTGCTAAAGAATATTAAGGTCTAAAATGTTCCTTAATCTACGATCAACGTTGCAGTTTAGCGCTCCAAGCAACACACTATTGAAATAATAACAATATCGTTAACTCTTGAAAACACAAGACATAGTTTTTCCAGTTTTTACATAAATCAGTATTAATAGGACATAAAGGTAGCAAACAAACTTTAAAACATTCAATACATTTTGATTACATAGAAACATTACAACATTATGCTAGAAAATAAATCTGCTTTTGTAACGAGAAAGGTCACTGTTTAAGTAAAGTAGTCTTTGATATATAATTTATCGAAGAACTTTAATAGTCCATGAAAACTGTTAAATACATGATTTTCCTTTATGTTTTGGGGTAAAAATGAACTATGTCGCAAACTATGCTTATCGTACTAAGGATGCTTGTACTTGTTTAAATATAATGAAATAGTTTGCTATAATGAAAGTGGACCCTTGCATACATTCATTGTGAATACAAAAGCACCCATCTTTAGCAAATAATAAAATTATATACATACAATACTAAAATACTGTTTTTGGACGTTTTATTTTTTTCTTGAGGTGATGGTGCTAGTTGATCGAAAAAACTTTCTTCTTCACTTTTACTGATCGTTGTTGATGCATTTGTAGTTGTATTAGAAGTACCATTACTTCTTGAAGTTACTGAAGCTGGAGGTGCAGATGAAAAGGAGGAAAATATATCATCTTCAGCACTGTTTTTCTTTGTTTGATTTTTTGCTTGAGCACCTATTAAAAATTTGCGTATCTTTAGAAATATAAGCTACATTTAATAGGATTATTGAAATGCAAAGGAAGAAATATATACCTAAGACCAATAGAGCTAGAGTTGCAGAATTATTTGCTCTGTTAGGTTTAGGACTAACAAAACTTTTACTCATCGAAGTCTTCTTGCTTCACGTTCAGACTCCAGCAAGGTTAGTAAATCACCTTCTCGTACCGGGCCTTTCACGTTTCTGATGATCTGTCTATTCTGTTCGCCTAGAAATTCAACTTTAACTTGCGTGCACTGGCCTTGTGAGCCGGTTCTTCCTAAGACTTTTATAACGCGTGCCAAAACTACTGGTTTATCCATTATTGTCTCACGTGGCTTTGATGCGATACCAAAGAAAGGTTCTACGCAAATGAAGGAATTTTTCTCGCTTCGCAGTCCAGTAAAGATAGCAACTTCCGGCGAGCTTCTCCAGTAGTATCATTGAATTTAATTTAGAAAATTTTAAATGATAATGGTTAATGTAAAAAAATATAACTATATAGTTAGTGATATAGAACGTGTATTTTGTAAAGATAAGAATTATTTCATTGTCTTAAACATAAATAATTAATGTAATCTGTCTATTAATCTATAATACGTAGATGGCGTTTTCAATGTTACCACGTGTAATTTAAAAGTAATAACGAAAATGTTATAACTATTGCTTGATATTATTATTTCATTTAGTTATCATAGGATTGAAAACATTTAAAGATTGATTGATTGCTCAATTGTTATTGAAGTTTTATAAATTATACATTATACATTTTTTTTCTATATTTTGACAACGTGTATTTGTACTTATATCAGTTTTACAATATGTTAATTTTTCTCGTTGCAACAGCAAGTCGCAAATCCTAATTAATTTAGATTGTACGACAGTTCATAATTATTTATAAAATTACATAAAAAAATCTTTTTACATTTGTATCATGCATCTTTTCTTCAACTACATGTCAAGTACATATTACTTGATAAGATAAAAATTAAATTCAATAAAACATGACTGTGACGGATAACATGTTTAGAACTTATTGTCAAGTTTGAATATTTATCATATTGTACGGTAATAAATTACATAATTTTTCAACAGGCAAACATCCAAACCTGTTTTACATAGAATTTTAATTCTCATCAAACAATCAATCGTAATTAAAATTTAGTTCTAAATGCATAAAATTTAAAATCATAAGTTTTTGCAGTATTTCATGTATGCTATAAGAATCAAAGTGTAGATAATATGTTTAGTTGGTTAAGTCTCTGCCATTAGATATTAACAAAAACACTAAATACATTTTGACAAGACGTATTAATAATACTTGCTAAAGAATATTAAGGTCTAAAATGTTCCTTAATCTACGATCAACGTTGCAGTTTAGCGCTCCAAGCAACACACTATTGAAATAATAACAATATCGTTAACTCTTGAAAACACAAGACATAGTTTTTCCAGTTTTTACATAAATCAGTATTAATAGGACATAAAGGTAGCAAACAAACTTTAAAACATTCAATACATTTTGATTACATAGAAACATTACAACATTATGCTAGAAAATAAATCTGCTTTTGTAACGAGAAAGGTCACTGTTTAAGTAAAGTAGTCTTTGATATATAATTTATCAAAGAACTTTAATAGTCCGTGAAATCTGTTATATATCTGATTTTCCTTTATGTTTTGGGGTAAAAATGAACTATGCCGCAAACTATGCTTATCGTACTAAGGATGCTTGTACTTGTTTAAGTATAATGAAATAGTTTGCTATAATGAAAGTGGACCCTGGCATACATTCATCGTGAATACAAAAGCACCCATTTTTAGCAAATAATACAATTACATTGTCAAATACATATATACTGTACGTCATGAACAACTCTTTATAATCAGTCAAAAATTCGTTTTTATTTGTAGTTCCCACTTTTCCAACAATAACGTTGAAAGCTAGCTAAGCTTTAGAAGAAAAACCTTTTAGGCTCAAAATACTGTATGCATTCACGAATTACTTTTCAAAAATGACAGTATTCGAGTACTCTTCATTTGTGTCTTTCTTTTGTTATATCCCAGAGATTTCCAAACTAATATGGAAATTTAATCATGTTGGATAACAAACATTCGACACTAGTGTACAACACTGAATGGAATAATCAATCAACTAATAATATCCATAAGACTTTTACTGCCATAAATTGGTGGAAAGCGTTTGTCCAGGAAGTGTAGTTGTAGCAGTAGATTTCCCTGGGGTACTTGAAAAATTCGTGCCACCTAAAGAGAGTTGTGCCATTTGTTGTGGCAACTGAAATGTAAATATAGTCATCATTGTCATTACAAGAATTTATATTTGCATATAAGTAACAAATTTATATACCTGTGGGCTAAATGTAACAGATTGTTGCTGTTGTTGAGACGTTAAATTGAAAAAAGGATTGCTACCAGGAGCTGGTTGAAGATTTTGTGTTAACATTCCACTCCAACCATTATTACTATTAATATTAGACTGTCCTAATTGCATCACCTAACAATACACAAAACAATTAGTTTATCGACAAATAACTCCAATATGTGTAGCTTGCCACACACAAATTTATGTACCATCTGGGATTGCATTGTAATCGCAGGGTTAGGTACACCATTCATCTGATTTATCTGGCCTACATGTAAACAGTTCCCTAAAGTATTTGATGCTACTGGTCCTAATGAAGTAGAATTCACTGTAATTTGATTCTGGGTGATAGGTAGTTGATTAGGTGTAACAGACATCTGGGTGGGAAGTTGAGTCAAGGAACTTTGTTGATTTGGAAAATTAGTTTGTTGACCAAATGGTGCTACAGTTGGTATTTGATTATACTGAACGGTAGATTGTTGAGCGTACATTCCACCTAAAACATGAAATACAATTACAAAAAATACAAAATAAAAATTGTATCCATATTTCAAACTCAGTGGTGTATTTAAATTAGCAAATGTGTGTATACCAGAAACTGCAAACATTGCTGATTGTTGATTACTTGGTGTACCATACAAGGCTAAAATACTGTCTTTGGACATTTTATTTTTTTCTTGAGGTGATGGTGCTGGTTGATCGAAAAAACTTTCTTCTTCACTTTTACTGATTGTTGTTGATGCATTTGTAGTTGTATTAGAAGTACTATTACTTGTTGAAGCTACTGAAGCTGGAGGTGCAGATAAAAAGGAGGAAAATATATCATCTCCAGCACCATTTACACTTGTTTGATTTTGTGCTGGAGCATCTATTAAAAATTTGTGTATCTTTAGAAATATAAGTTACATTTAATATCATTATTGAAATCTAAGGGAAGAAATATATACCTAAGCCCAATAGGTCTAGAGTTGCAGAATTATTTGCTCTATTAGGTTTAGGACTAACAGAACTTTTAGGTTTTGGCAACTGAGGCACTACTTCTGGTTTTTTTACAGGTGGAAGTATAGCTTGATTATTTGAAGTTTTGGAATTTTCCTTTTTCCTCCTACGTTGTCTTTCTGCTTCTTCATCAAGCTCTTTATCCCAGTTGACCTACACATTTATTAAAGAATTTATTTGTATTTGAATTTTTATTATACTTTAAGAGCAGTTGATTTTTTTAAATGTGATAGTGTTACCTTTGGTAAAGGAGGTGGTACCCATTCCCTGGCTATATATTTTTTATGTTCATACTTTGCACGAATAAAACTTTCAAGACTACAAACAGTTTGAGGTCTTCGAAAACTATCTGGAAGATTTGCTTCATAAACTGCTCTTGCACGGGAGTTACCCATTTGTTGTAAACTCTAAAAATAAAAATGTGTTACATTTATCATATGTTATACTTGTATTATAAATAATGTTCATGATTAGAACCTATGAAATAAAGATATAGCTATAAACATACCACTACTTGTTCTGGTGTCCATGTATCTAAGTTAACAGATTTTACTTTACTTATATGAACTCCAAGATTTCTATGTATTCCAGCACAACGAATACACAAGAATATACCTAGATTCCAACTAGCCCATCTTGGTCCTATGAAACATACATAAATGTGGAACTAGTGCATACAATAAAAAACATATTTGTACTTAATTTTTAAACAATATTTAACAATATAGATAAAGAAATACAGTGCCATAAAATTTTATTTGTACAGAGCGTATATACCATAATAAGAGCGTATATACCATAAGATTTAACAGAAATTTGACGTAAAATGAAGCAATTAAAGATTCAGGTTATTTAAAGGTTTATTGATATATAAAATACACGAAATAAGGAAATGATAAGGAATGGTAAGTGTCACTTGTCTGAAAAGTTCTTTATTAGAGATTCACAGAAAAAAGGAGAACAAGTAAGTATACGAATAAAGAACGAATAACGAGGAAACCACGGTGACGTTCACTCGTAATCGCTGTCATCTAAGGTTTTGTCACAGAGGAATTAAAAATCTATAATGTCTTACTAGGCGGAACTAGGTCGTTTTCAAATCAATATCCATGACTTAGATGAATATACATATAAAATACAATTTTGTAATATTTGCAGGGAGTGGATAGAATAATGGGGGTTCATCGGTCGAAAGGAAACAAGACATCGCTAGAAAATATACAATTGACGCACGAACCTTTTGCATCGCAGTCGACACAATACTTATTATCCTCATCACGTAGCATTTGTATCAAAAGATTTTGACATTTTTCTTGTATTTGCTTGGAACGTTCTTTTTCCAGGCGGGACGTCATTTCTATACAGTGACGAGGTTTTCCTGCACACAGACCCAAAACAATGTTTTCTTCTTACAATGCTGGACACATACCACATACGAGAACCGTCAAGTAGTATGCTGTAATGGTCAGCGAACGCCCCCGATAGTTCAATTCGTTACTCACAGAAACGTCATGTAGTTGAAAGAATTCTATTCGATTGTACTTACACTCTCGTTCTAATATCTGAAACGAAATAATGAGTAGATCGTCAACGATAACGACTCTAACATCTATCTCGTGTTTCTATCTATCGATACCTTTTTGAATCGTGTAGTCACTATAATTCAAGTAAGCAAGTATATACTCTACTGCTCTATCGATAAGCCACGTAATCAATTCGTATATATGTAAATTCAACATGTGCTTCATTATAACACAGACGACATATATCTAACATTCAATGTATTTTGTATCATACGATTTAGGGGATTTCTAATCCTTTTATTAGTAGTTAGTGGTTTAGTTTCGCTTTCAATGATTATTTCAATGTACCGATAAAATATCGTTATAAAATCGTTAAACAATTGTAGGATAGCTCCTTAATTTTAATTCCAATCGCTACTAACGTCGTAATCTTATTCTACATCAAATAGGTAACATCACGCATCTGACACAAAAATGAGAAAATGGTTTCTTTATTTATCGACTGTTGGAATTTTTTTACCGGCCGTTAAGATTACAGCTCAGCTGCTGCTATCTAGTGGAGAAAATGTGTCTAAACCGGGGCGTACTCGCTTGATTGCGTCATAAGAGAAACTGATTTTCCTACGTAGTCAGCCATATTGACTCGCGCGTAAGGACATTGAAAGCAGTTCCATATTCGTTGTGCTCACGGTTTGAATTAAATAGTGCGTTGTTATCACGGAAATTTTCTAATCCAGTTGCATTTTCTATGAACTGTGATTGCTCGCTGTGCGAAGAATTGGGAAATATTAAGGTACGTAAGCAATAAATATTTGTACTCGTGAGGGGACTATTTGAAAATGGTGCGAGTATGGGCCGTGGCCGCATCCAGCGTCGCCCCGCGATTCGACGGACCTGTTTCGTATTCGTAGCCGTCGGTGGAATTGGAACAAGAGTTGTTTATGTGCTTATGGTAGGAAGTAATCCGTTATCTGCTGGGGAAAAAAACAATTAGTGCTTCTACCCTGTGTACATTTTTTCTTATTATATCTTTATCTCTGATTTTCTCATCGTGGTGCATTATTTAAGAAAAGATCGCGTCTATATCCTATAGGTAAGTTTATTAGTTTTCAGATTTCATTTATTACTTTCGTGACACACTATAACAAGGTTTTCTTCGACAGTATTAAATCATTTTAAGATATTAGACATGAAATTAGTAACAAATTTATACAGTTTTCAACTTAATGCCGATGAACTAGAATGCATGTTTTTAAATACCAATGTTTACTATCATTTTACAGAAGTATATATGTATATATCGACTGTTACATAGTGATTAAATTTCTGTCATTTTATTACGAATGTCTCATTGAATTTTTGTATAAAAGTTGATATTGTAAAAAGAATATGTATTATTCACATAATCTCCAGTGATGTCAAAGTATATAATGGAAAGAATAACATCTATCCACTGTTATACATATTACTAAAAATGTCGAAGATATTGATACGTAAATATTTCGTACTCTACATATATATATGTTTCAATCAACAGTATACGGAAACATCTGCTTGGTCCGGTTGATAGAAATTTCCGATACAATGTTTATATCTACTATCGTAGTGTTTTTCTTAAATTGCATGAATATTACATCGTGCAGCATGTGAAGCAGTGTTTAAAAACTAAACTAAAACTATTGATCTGTATACTAAAAAAGATATGCTATACAGATACAATTTAGATCGAGACGGTTTAATGAAAATAAATAAGCATATAGTCACAATCCTGTGTCTGTCTTAGTAAAATTCAATATGTATACTTTACCAAATACACCTGTATATTTTTAGTAATTGCAAAGACCATAGTCTTACCATTTCAACAAGTTTGCTATATCTAGTGTTGAATTTGTAACAAAATTTGTTAGGTTGTATAATGATATATCGCTGTTTACCAGAAACTATTCGATTAAAGTAATCTAAGAATTTTGACAGACAAATGGAATCGATAGAGTCAAGATTGAATACATTCTTTGTGTGCCATGTATCGTATTTCGTCAGAAAGACTATGTATCATCCATTTTTTTGTGAGTCGTGATACGAGACGCGCAGAATCCGTTGGAAATCGGCGTTGAACGAAAATTAAGAAAATTATGCTGTCACTAAACCGAGAATAATTGACAAATTTTAAATAACACCGTGCAATTTATTTCCATTATCGTATCATTCCCGCTTTCATGCGCGACCCTGAGGCTAAAGTGCTTTCCCGAAGTGTGCCACACGCTTGGTACTTTGCCATGCACACTCTCTCTTTCTCTCTCTCTTACTTTGTACCGTAGATTCAATCAAACAAGGAAATTTCCAGTGATTTGTCGAACTTGATAAAGTTTTGAATTATCTGCTGGTTCTTTTATCGAAAATCTATAGCCTTTGGAATCTATGATTTAAAATTATACGTTAGATTTGTATAGATTGTCACTCAAATTATTCTAAAACTATGAATGTTTTTAACAAATGATTTTATTGCTATTAGAGCTACATACTGTAGAATAGTATGGCACGATAGAATTAATTTCTAAAAATTGATATAGATAACAAAATTAATATCTACATATAAGTCATCAGATAGTACGGAAGAATTTTGTTGCTTTAGATGACATCGATCACTCATATGATTTTACCTTCTACGAGACCTTTTGTTCGAGCTTTGCAATTTCGTCATTTTGCCGGCGAACGCTTGTTACGATCAATTAGGTCAATTATGCACTTTGTCGCAGAAATGCCAGCTTTTCGAAACATCCATTAGCCCGGTTGCGTTTCTAGCTCTTGCCAATGATCGATCGGAGCTTTCTTTTCTGCATTTCAATCCACATACGTACATATATGCATACGTTCTTAAAACTCTCTGCAACGACAACTATTCTTCGCGTTATAAAATTTTCTTCGTATGCGTGATACAGATTATTCCATTTTATGTGACAACATGAAATCAAAGAAATATTTCGATCATTCTAATCGGTTCAAATTATACATAGTAGCGGAGACTAGCTAACACGTAGATTAACCAATGTAAGTATAGATACCAGCGTGTATTTAGGATTATTGCCTCAAACGATGCATACCCGTTAACCAGAGCAAGGAAGTATATTCACGAGCGATGCGTGTAGGGAGGTGTGACGTTGATAGGAGGTGATACACGACACGACCAAAGTTACAATGAACTTGGGGGAACTGAGCTTACACACCGGTGAAATACACCGTATAATGTGGCTTTCTCCCATACACACGGAGCTGCGTGCACGTGAACTATGACACAAATCCCGTTCAAATGTCTTGACTATTGAAATTCTCAAATTGATAGCAAATCGATGGACAGATTTTTAGTTATATACTTTGCAAAACATTATCAAAATAAGAGGCATTGCGTTTTGTACAGCTTGTTCGAAATAAAATGTTTGTTAAAGAAATGTAAATATAAGAAGAGTGATCTACTTTGTAATTGTGTAAAAGGATTAGGTAGTTCAGGTTTAGAAAGTACACGAAATTTAGTTCAGATTAGTCAAGTTATTCGAATCGAAAGTGTTTGATGAACTTAAATAACTTCAAGCTATAAGTTATATAAGTTCAGTTAATTAAAATCACTTGAATTTAAAACACGATTATTTTTAGTAGTAAAGATTCAGTATGAACACAAAGAGAAACCATTCAGAAAAAGCCGTTCGCAAGCCAACGATTGCTCATAAAAATTCATATATCAATTTGTTGTTATATCGAGTAAATAAGTAACGCGCGATTGGTTGGTCGATCGGTACGTCGGAGAATGAGTAGCATTCATCGCGAACGATAATCGGTGCTATTATCAGACACTTTTATCAGTCTATTGACACTCAGTCGGTATTCTTATCAAGAATTTCCATATTCAATAAAAATTGAAACACGTGAATCCATATTAGTTCGTATGATATAATAATAGTATCTAACAGTTTCAGGCGTATCACACCTGTTAGCATAGTAGCGTATATATTCCGCGTGGTTGGCCGATTCACGTAAAATTTAATTGTACGGCTGGCTGGCACTCGCGTACTATGTATGTATCTGTCTTCCGTAAAGCAATCGCCGGAAGTATTGGCGTTCCCCGCGCGAAAGAAACACGAAAGATAAATGCGAACAAGGCGTGGCTACGATCTACGATCGTCACGTGCTCCGCTGTACTATGATTGGCACTGTAATTTGTGATCAACTTAAATAGTCGTTCGTGAAAATCCTTCACGTACGACATTCAAAGCAACATGTAGAGTAACAACGCGCGCTTAAAACACATCGTATTCTTAGTTTGTATATTCACCACCGATTTATATTCTTATATACAGGGTGGTTGGTAACTGGTGGTACAAGCGGAAAGGGGGTGATTCTACGCGAAAAAAGAAGTCGAAAATATAGAATAAAAATTTTTTTTAATTTTTTTTTTTAATTTCTCCATCGAGACAACGATCTACAGTGAAATCCGTTATAAAGAGACGCGATAAAGTGCACGCGTACCGAGCGAAAATTCAAAGTCGATTTTCTGGAAAACAAAGCCTCAAACGAAAAATTTTTGTTCTATATTTTCGACTTCTTTTTTCGCGTAGAATCACCCCCTTTCCGCTTGTACCACCAGTTACCAACCACCCTGTATATATATATATTCTATCGGGCATTTTATGGGTTACACCATGTTCACAGAATATATCTACCATACGTTTTACCAACGCTTGTATCCCTTGATTAAATCGCGCATGTAATAATCAACGAGATACGTGCTTTCTTTCTTTCGCTTTTTCTATTTCCGTCATGGCCGCTTGGCGCATCTAATCGTTGAGAATATTTTCTCTTCGGCGAATCCCCGTGACACGCAAAGCCTCGTTCAGTTAGTCAAGTTACTTGAATTGAAGATGCTCGGTGAATTCAATAAGTTGACTTCAAGTTTATGATCATACGAGTTCAGATAGTCGAGTTGGAATGGTTTGCATTCAAGCAACCTTACTTACAATATCTAAAGCCTTTAGATCAGTCTAAGTTATAAGAATTTAAGCAATTTAATAAGCAATTTAGAATAGTTTTTGCCTCGTCGTATCTTGCGCATAGATTATCGTACTTTTCTAACTTTACAATATGATATGAAACAAAAAGCTGGCTCTAGAAATCTAATTAAATTAAGAAATTAATAGAAATTGATTAGAATTGATTAGAAAAATTGAATGGGGTCGATTGGATTAGCTTCCTGAAGACTCACATGTATAATTTAAGTAGATGTTACGATAAGATTATTATACGTATGTATGTCGAATTTTATTAAAGCTGAAAAATTTCTAGCACGCGAGATGTGCACAGTTTTGCAAGAATGGAACACTTCTGTGTTTCCACGAAGAAAGGGCACGGAATTAGGGTCGTGAGAGATTTTCAGATCGGAAAACTTTTCACTAACGGGCAACTTGGAATAAATATTCCGCGAGTGAAGGCGCGCACTGGGAACAGGGAACGATTTAACCATGAAAAAGCAGAGCGCAATAACGATGCAGAGTAACAGCATCGTAGCGTTATGGTAGGACACGGCCAATTATCTCAGTTTACGCGGGGAAAAAGTGGCCGTAAAAAAAGGCCATTGCCATTGTTGGCACCAAATCACTGTGAACCCAGAAAACAAAACGGAAAGACTGCTCGTTTACGATTGCGTTTACGTTTGTACAAAGAAATTCTATTGTCGTCGTGAAAATTCAACGAATTCAGTAAAAACTGGTTGTTCTTTACACATACTGGAACATAAGTGGCATACTGACATATATAATATTTGTACTAACGTTCTTGAAATTCTTCTAAAATTGTATAGTGATCAAAATTAAAGATGACTCATACGGCATGGTGTGTAACACGCGATCGAGGCTGTATTACACGTTTTCGTCGTGAACGAGCTCTCGAGCTTTTAATTCTACGCACACGTAACAGACTCCTCTTTGAACACTTGTAAACGAATCCTCGTGTAAAAATACACGAGGGAGTCGTAGCGCGGTGTTTAATTAAAGTTCGAACCTTTCACTCATTCTCCAATCTAACGCACACGAGGTCGCTTATTCTTTAGCTCGAGAACGTAATTGCTGGTTAATTTCGCCAGTTGAAATTACGAGGCGAGGCGTTTGCTTGCTCCTTCGACTGAATAAATCTACTTGCAACCAGCGGAAAACAGCGTAGGGTAAAATTCGTAGGTCTGATTTGAACGAACGAGAGAAGGAGAGAAGAATCGGTATATCCTGGTTGGTAAAATTTTCGACGACGTTTTTACAGCTTTCAGACCTTTAATTTCACGCATCAAAGAATCTTCCTCGCCCTCTGTGTCTGTTTCCCCTGCTCTTGTCTTCTCACCCCTGCAATTCCTACCATTGAAACTCGCGACAGAGGAAGACCTACGATGAATGCCGCTGCGAACGCGATGAAAGAAAGGGTTGAACGAGAGAGGGAGATAAACGCACGGGAACCCCGTTGTTTTCGATCGGTGAAGCGGGACGCGTCTGCACGACACCGATAAAAATTCTCTTAAATTGTGTACGCACCCTCGCGA
The DNA here is from genome assembly GCF_011952255.1 of Bombus vosnesenskii. Lineage (NCBI taxonomy): Eukaryota > Metazoa > Arthropoda > Insecta > Hymenoptera > Apidae > Bombus > Bombus vosnesenskii. The sequence continues at coordinate 5,369,230 of NW_022882923.1, forward strand.
ACGAATCGACTCTACGGTTAAATCTGCGTCTGTCTCTATCACTATGAAAAGTCACCGTCACTCCATCGTTTCTCGCGAAAACGAGCTCTGATTCTTTCTTCCCCTTCACCATAATTTTCACGCGCGAGAGATTCGTTCTACTCGTTAATCTCCCTCGACGTCAGATTCTCCTGAGGCGAGCAGCAGGTCTGCTTTCTGGTTGAGATCTAAATTTCTTAGAGACATCGTAAAAAATCTTCCTAAAAACTTTCTTGGAAGAGAATCGCAGTTGACGAAAGGTAGTAAAGTGCGAAAGGTAGTAAAGTGCGTTTACGTAAATTTACATTATTATGAACAAAATGAACGAGCTGGTACTTGAGCAGAGATTTGTTTCACGTTAGATATTTTGTATCTATATGTTTGTGTATTAAGAGCAGCTTAAAATATTCACAGTGTAGTAACAAGTGGTGCATTTTCGTAACGCATCGAATTTTTTTACCTCCTGGGAGATCAGGTGGTTGGCAGGAGGACAAGCAGAGTTCCTTTTTCTCTTTCTAGTCGTATCAGTTGCATGGTTAGTAGCCATAAGTTTGGCCATACTTCAGCAGTCGTTTGTTACCACTCACCGGCCGGAAAATTGCGAGCTGGCAAATGAGCTACTCTCAAGTCGCAATGATCAACTCAACGCCTTTTATCATAAACTTCTGAATTTTATCAGGGCATTAAGATTAGAATATAAATTTACAGGAACCAAGCGATTTGTCATGATAGAGATAATCAGAGATTCGTATGATTTAAATATCGCTCGTTGAAACGTCGATCGATCAAACATTCCCTAACGGAGGTTGATACTCGCCTCTCGTGTCTCTGGAAGAACCACGTGCATTTTTATCGATTCGTCGAGGACACAATGTCTCACACGCGAACCGGAAACTCGTATTAGGTAGAAGTCGACGTCGACACAAGGGATTTAAATGCCGGCATTTGAAACGATCGGGTCCACTTGTGCTCGAGTTGGAGCACCGTGTATTCATTCACGTACAGTTACGAAGTACCACCACCATTGGGTTAATAAACCCTGTGGTGCATGCATATGCAAAGCTGACGTGTTTTCTAATGACATCCTCTGCGCTTCGTGCTCTTCCGCGAGTACAGTTTGCGGTATGGTTTCGTCGATTCGTTAACTGCGTGCCTCGGTATTCCATGTGGTACACCTTGATAGTTAAATTACTAAAACGATGTATTGCCTTCCGTTAAAGTTTCGTTAATTGGGAATTATGATACAATGCATATGGGTATCCTTTCATTTCTCGTATGTTTCATTAATCTTAGCTATAGATTACTCGTTTCTGAGAGGAGTTTGAATTTTTATTTCATTAGTGCAATTCAACGGAGAATTTTGGAAATTTCAGCATTTAAGTATCTTCGATTGTAAAGAAACTTCAACAAATAAATACATGAGAAGTTTAGAGCAAAAGTGCAAAGAACAATTTGCAAAGGCAAATTTAAACAAACTGGTGATTTAATGAAATAGCAAAGTAGTGGCTAGCAAAATAGTGACAAGGCTGCGAACATCTATAGGTAAAGGTGAAGGTCGCGACCGAAGATTAAAAAGCTATTTCTTGACTCTAATTTCATAGAAAAGTTTTTGCATGTTTACTTGTCGTTTGAATAGTAATTGATTTTTTCAATCAGATATACTAACTTTCTGTCTCGTATTTTCTTCCATTACCGCATCATTTAGGAATTTGCGCAAACTTTAGTAAATTTCAGTCTCGCAGATGAAATAAATAATTCCGTGCAACCGGTCAGAACTTCGATCTCATCTATTTTTATCAAGGTGGAGCAACGCGCCTCGAAAGTAATTCTGCGCCGCCGTATCTCAAGAGGTATGAATTCATTCATTAAAGACGATAGCTCTTTAATGCTTATGGAGGATGAGACGGTTGTCCACTCGGTCTCACCGAACGTGTGTACACGATAGTCGTGGGCGTGTGTCGTGGATCACGCGACCCTCGTTTACAATAAAACTCTTTGACGCACACGGCCAAATGAAACCCACGCGTTTCTTGAAAGCATCTCTTCGCGACGTCGACGAAAAAACCGAATTCTTTCAAACCGGCTCGCTCCATTCAACAGGCCTTTAAACTTTCAGCTGACCCGTTAGCAAAACGAGACGATCGACCGGTTTCTTCTACGTGTCTCGTGAATCTATGCTGTCCGTTTTAAGTTTCCAATGTTTCTTTGGTATCTATCGCGGTCTGGAACGTGGCCTGCGCAGACGGTTGAAAACCACGTCTCTTACCTAGCATTTCTGGAATATCGTTGATTCACTTAGTCAAGGCTTTAACCTGGTCGATCTTATTAGAGTGTATATGTATACGTATATATGTATAATATTGGTGAACACGTCATTGTGCCTGTTAACCGAGATATTACTTCATCGTGCAGTAAGGAGTAAAGAGTACTGTAAAGGACGTCTGCTTCCAGCGATGACGACATCAGACTTGTCGAACTTGCACCGCCACGTATCTCTATTTCTATGAATTCCAGCACGATTTCTATGATCTCTACGTGTTGTATTTAAAAGTTGAATACCGTTGAATCATAGATATTCAATGCATCGCACCTGTCTCTGTACCACACGACTAATTTTATCATTTGTCTAATAAAATCTGTGATGCAGGAAGTTTCTTCTATTTTATGTCAGAGTATAGTTGCCAAAGGAGTTTACTCTTTCTTTTTTTCATTTTTTTTTTTTTTTGCTCGCTGTTCAGTTGTAACGTTACGCAACAACGCGACAGAGTTCAGATTTATGTAATTACTCTTTTGTTGGGATCGATGGTTGCGTGTCTGTGTAACGAGATATTCGGACAGAATTGAACGTTAAACCGTGATTTCCGTTTTAATGATAATGCACGCGGGTCTTTCCCTTTGTGTATTTGCTCGTGCGTGACTCATGGGACGCTCTCGGCTCCTCAAACTATCGCGAAAACTTCGGGGAATCACTGCGAGTGCATTTTTTCGCTCGTTCTCTTGCAGCAAGGCTGCACTAATGGTATTTGCAACGACGAACGGCGTCCTAGTATGTCTCTGATTCCAATTGAGGTTGAATTACTATTTGCTCTCCGGCATTGCATAAGGGACTATGCTCAGAGCTACAGACCTGTGCTCGTCGATTTGAATACTATGTATATGGTCTCAGCAGACCGCGTCGGTCAGGGTCATGCTGCACATTATTTTCATGGCTACGTTTTACTTGGAAAAGATCAATTCTGGATTTCGAAGGATTTTTACGCTCGATGCTTTTTTATTCGAAACCCTTTACCATCGATTCTACGCTCGAAACACGTTCTCTTCGATTGATTGTTGAACAGACGCGATATTTTTATAGCAACTTTATCGCGTCTAACAATACCTGGCTTGTGTATTTTGGTAGGCTTGGTGTTATAAATATCGCCGGTTTATTGGCTTTGTATCGAGATATCTTGCGTGGACGTGTATTACCTTCTATCTGTCTCGCTCAGAAGGCGAACGACCTGTGACAAATGCGCACACGTGTCTCTGTTGCACGTAACTGCAACTTGTTCTCAAACTTTTTACGAAATCATTTGTCTAGTAGTATCTTTCTTTGGCGTATGCCGATACTGGCGGATCCTAGACGTTGTAGAAACTCGCGCCGTTGGGATCTAGGTACTCGATGTAACAGTACATTCTATCTACAATGTTTTCCTCTTACTGTCTGGAGACCTCGAAGATAGAAGCGAGCATGTTGCGTATATGCATTAGATGATAAAACGAGCAAACGTTCAGATCGTTACAAGAAAGAAATGAGTTTTTATTGCGGAAGATCTCATTCAAATTATACACTTGTATAAAGTAGTAAATAATTTCAAAGTACATACTTCGTTGTCTTTAATGTTATTTCTTTTTTCCTGATATTTTCCTTATAGTTAACGAGATAAGAGTTGAGGTGTTTTATAGACCGGGGTATGTGTAACTCGAAGAGCTCCGGCAAATATTGATTATTTCTCTACATGGCACCCTCTGGTCTAGACGGGATCTATACTCGAATACACTGAACCAACACGCAATATTATTTCTTCGATGTAGTTGACGATTAAGAAAGCAGATCTATTTAGAGGATTAATCCATGCGTCGTTGATAGCAAAGTAAGGAACCTGCTATATAACATGGATTAACACGCGCAAATCTTCTTAGCACAGGATTGAAATATGCCGGAGGAACAGAAGTCCGCTGGTAGTCAACCAGAGGTAACGGCAGAAAATGGGACTGGAACAAACTCGCCGACCAAAAGCCCAGTGAGCAAAGGCAAAACAGCTCTTGCAAGAATCACTTTGCTAGATGGAACCGTGAAAGACTTCCACATAGATGTAAGCTATCAAATTTTTCTTTCATCCTTCCAGGAGAATGAGTTTCCTCGACGTTGACGAAAACCGTATGAGAAATTGATTTTGTTCCAGAGGAAGGCGAAAGGCCAAGAATTACTTGACATGATATGTCAGAGTATGAATTTGATGGAGAAGGATTATTTTGGCCTTATTTACGAGGACAGACACGATTTGCGAAACTGGTTAGATCTGGATAAAAGAATCGCGAAATTTGTGAAAAGTACGTAGTCTTCTTTTCTCTTTCTTTTTCCTCGTATATTATGTGATATCATTGTTGGAAGCAATTTATGTTGGTTTTATCTCTGCAGACGAACCATGGAAATTTAATTTCGAGGTGAAGTTTTATCCTCCGGACCCAGCCCAATTACAAGAAGACATAACTCGTTATCAGCTATGCCTTCAAATTAGAAACGATATTATCACAGGCCGTTTGCCGTGTTCGTTTGTAACTCACGCTCTTCTAGGTTCATATTTAGTTCAATCAGAAGTCGGAGATTACGACCCAGACGAGCATGGCCGTACATATTTAAAGGATTTCAAATTTGCCCCTAATCAGACTCCAGAGTTAGTGGAGAAAGTAATGGACCTTCATAAAACGCATAAGTTAGTCTCGTTTAATGATTAGCCATTTATCCAAATGATAGTAGAATTAATAATAAAGAAAATTTGACTAATTTTTAGAGGTCAAACACCCGCGGAAGCAGAACTCCATTATCTCGAAAATGCAAAAAAGTTAGCGATGTATGGAGTTGATCTTCATCCTGCTAAAGATTCTGAGGGCGTGGATATAATGTTAGGTGTATGTTCATCGGGTCTTCTCGTCTATAGGGATCGATTAAGAATCAATAGGTTTGCTTGGCCAAAGATACTAAAAATCTCGTACAAAAGGCATAACTTTTACATAAAGATTAGGCCGGGTGAATTTGAGCAATTTGAATCGACGATTGGTTTCAAATTAGCTAACCATAGAGCTGCGAAAAAGTTATGGAAAGTATGTGTAGAACACCATACTTTCTTCAGGTGAATAATTATTTAATAATGATTTTAAGTAGCATAAAATATATGAATAAAGGTAAAGTATAAGATAAAGTAATATACACATTTTTTAGGCTCATGAGTCCTGAGCCTGTAAAGAAAGTCGGTTTGATACCACATCTGGGTTCTCGTTTCCGATATTCAGGAAGAACTCACTACGAGACAAAGAAGACTCCCATTGATAGACAACCTCCACAATTCGAAAGATCTTTAAGTGGTCGTCGTCCTACATCTCGTAGTATGGATGGTAAAAAGACTTCTGATACTTATTAACTTTAGACGTAATATGCAGCCAGTGCCGTTTTGACACTTTTGTCGCAAAGTTATCACTTTAAGATTTTGAAAGGTATGTGTGCATTATACAGCGTTAGGGGGTCCTAAACAAGTTGAATCTTATGGTTCAGAACCAAGTAAGAGGCATACAATGAGCTATGAACCTGAAATGATTCCTGACATGGAGCATATAGATCAACGGCCTAGTCCAATAAAAAAACAGAAAGAAAAGGTAAAAAAGAATACATTTAAATATATCAAACATAGTAATAGTTAGTAGAGGATGCATGGAATCGTCATGCAAATTGAAAATTATTCCACGAGAAATTCTTTTAAAGGCAATATTTCTGCGGTCTACGCTTTCAAACAAAGCTTTTTTCTAAAGAGTTTATTGTATAATAATAAGTTCAAGTAATTAATTACCTTTATTGTTATCATATATAATCATTCTTTTTAAGTACTATTGAAATCCTAATTACATTATACAACGGAGAAATTGTAGAACATCAATTGGTTCACGTATAAGCAAGAGATAACATATTTCATAAAAAGTTGGAATTAATCATTATGCACTATTGTTTTTAAGTCAAACGGATAATATCTGTAGACATGGCATGTTGATAAGTTTTTGTGTGCCATGTATTAGAGATAGTTGAATGCATTAGATATCTAATACGTTTACTCCAAAATTATCAAAACAAGTTGAATAATGCACATGCAAGTTAATTAACTTGAATTAAAAATTGCACATGTTAAGTTAAAAACTTAATAGGAAAGCCAAACTTAATATTGTTTCTATCCATTCTACATAATATTTGGTTAATTAACTTGTATATATTCATATGGACTTGAAATACTTTTATGCAAGAAACTTAGAAATGTGTAGATTTTATAAAGTTTTATCTTACAATTATTATCGGAAATTGAACACATGGCATTTGTATGTAATAATTTAATTTCACAAATTTGAATTCAATATTCACATCCTAGTGCTTCAACCATAAAAACTAACTGACACCTAACTAACACCGGTAGCTCTCACGCAAAACAAGTGCTGGAACAACATCAGCTAGCAGTACCAGTAGTCTGGAAGGAGAATATGATGCAGATCGTGGCAAAAAGGTATAGAATTTCACCTGGAACATACTGTCATGCATTAACCAACATACTTTTATCTATATTAATGTATGTGACCATTTGGTGTTTTCCTTTTTTTTCGGTGCATGTTGCTATCTTTTATTTATTTTTTGCAAACATTATACGGCCATCGCCTCAAAGTTGAATTTCTCAAATTTTTTAAAATTTCTTTTATCATACATCACATGAGCATACGCAGGCGCAAATATTTTAATAAGCTATTAAACTGCGCTAATGCTTATGTTAGCATGCACATAACGATCACTTTATATAATAATTTATGTCAAGAAACATTCAAGCAAAGAAATGTACCATAGATACAAGTAAATTCTTCAGGAAAGTATATTCATCTAAAAAAATTAACAACTGATATTTTTTTGAGAGCGCAGACCGTAATTAGTTATCCAGCATGAAATATACGCTAAGAGAATGTGAAATACGTAGTTTATAATAGCATAGCGATAGAACTGAATCGTGCTTATTGCATGAAGCGATGTGTGACTATAAATTTACTTATAGAAACCGGTCGGAGGAATTGCGGTCCTACCGCCCGGTGGTCTATTTAAGAAGAAGAAGGATAAGAAAAACGAAAGCGAAAAGGAAAATCATAATGATCTCAACAATTCTGATTTAATAAATGAAAGTGCTATTATTGATAACAACGACGTGAAGTCACCCAATAAAAAAGAATCGAAAAAGAAAGATAAGGAAACATTAGAAAAAAGTGATAAGAACGAAATAAAGTCACCTAGTAAAAAAGAATTGAAAAAGAAAGAAAAGGAAACACCAGAAAGAAGCGCTTTTATTGATGAATTAAAGTCACTCACTAAGAGAGATTTAAAAAAGAAAGATAAGGAAATGCTAGAAAAAAGTGCTACTCTTGACAACAACGAAATAAAGCCACTCAGTAAAAAGGAATTGAAAAAAAAAGAAAAGGAAATGTTAGAAAAGAAAGACAAGGAAATTTCAGAAAAGAAAGACAAGGAAATGTCAGAAAAGAAAGACAAGGATATGTCTGAAAAGAAAGATAAGGAACAGTTAGAAAAGAAAGACAAGGATATGTTTGAAAAGAAAGACAGTGAAACGCCAGAAAAGAAAAGCAAGGAAATGTCAGAAAAGAAAGGCAAGGAAACGCCAGAAAAAAGAGATAAGGAAATGCTAGAAAAAAAAGATAGGGAATCGTTAGAAAAGAAAGACAAGGAAACGTCAGAAAAGATAGATAAAGAAAAGAAAGACAAAATAAAGGTAAGTACAGTAGAATTTCATTTATCTGAACACGTTGGGGGATAAACTTCATATAATAGGAATAATAGGATTCTTTTTTATTGATTATTTTCACTATTTATGAATTGTTATAGATGTTTATATAATTGGAGTAGCACTCAGAAGTAGTCTAGATAATTAATTGTAGATAATTAACGTGGTGTTCTATTAATAATAAATGTAAAATAATGTAAGATAAGTAATGTTGAATGCTATGAAGATTATCTGATACGCAACTGATACACAAAGTATTAAATACATCATAAAGTATTTAAATAATTTTATTTTTTAATAAAGTATGTCATAGTATTTTGGCGCTTTAAGCAAAACATACAAAATTTACCTAGTATTCAATGTGTTCATTGGACATTACCTAGAATTTTGTTCCAATAAATGAAATTTTGAAATGTTATAATGAACAATCCAATTATGTGAACTGTTGGTTCCCTTTAATGGGTTCAGATGAATGAAGTTTCACTATAGGTTCTATTTGCACTGTATGATATTTGCATAAACAATTTAGAGTATTTAATTTGCCACATTGTATTGCTGCTCCATTTTTCCCTAAAATTTGTCCTTCCTTTATTAGTATGTGTTTTCACTAAATGTTGATTGAGTATTAGAACTATATTATATATCTCATCTTCAATGAATTCCTTTTTACGCCCCTAATTTCTTGATTTACGATTTATCAATTTTAGTTGTAATATATCCCTATTGATTTTCTAATTTGAGTTTATTTTGATCTAATGGTTTATCATTCTTGGTATGAATAACATCTACTTTCAAACCATCTGGAGGTAATAAAATGTCAAAGTTCCTTCATAAAATTTAAAGTATTAATAAACACCATACTTGGTTGGTAATTAGCACTTTCTTATTAGTGTGCAACAGACATAATGTCCAATAAACATTACTGGTGCGTTCTTATTAATGTTTGGTATTTACTGTTCACTCGATTCTATAGATTCCACATAATTGAGACTAGGAGATCTGAAAGAGGAGTTCCAGATTCTTTGGATTTTCTTTTTTCTGTTAATACTACTTAGTACTTTTTTCTCTTCATCAGGCACATAATTAAAGCCAAATCTTCCTCACCTGCAGTAGTTAGTAGTCGCTAATTGCAAACTTCAGATACAACTCTGTTTCTTTCATACAAAAGTTTAAGTAAACGATCTTCTAATTGGAGGAATTTCGATTTCTTTGTAATTGTGGCAACTCTGAGGTATTTTTCGTCTCTTCCATACTTGATTTTTGATTCAAGAATTGTCCTATTTACTTTTCTGACACAGATTCTTCTGTGTCATCTTCGTCCTTTGACTCTTCTAGTTCTACATTATACTATACTATTTTAAAGGATATACGGGATGTAATAAAACCATTTTCTTCAAAAACGAAGAAAATTTTAACTTCAAGCACTACCCCAACAATAGTGAAAACCACAACTAAACAATCTGTAGTGAAGGATCAAGAAGGTGTGACACAAAACATAGAAGAAAAAGTAGAAGATCTTACACCTGGAGGCACAGGCCAAGTAACTGTTTCTACACAAATTAATAAGGTGATGAAACTTTTAAAACTATCCATGATATTAAGATACATAAAGTAAAGGAAAAGATATTGTCAAAAAATTAGATATTTTCATTTTTTCTCTTTTTTTTTAGTACTTTTTATTTAGCTTCTTCTTATGATTTTAAAACAATTTATAGTATCCATATTCCTTGATTAAATTTCTATTTATCCCAGCTTATTGAACTGTTTGAATGATATTTATTGAATGATATATTATGGTATATTGTGAGTAGTCTTATGATATAGATAGACTGTAGACATTGTTATATGATTCTTAGATATTAATTATTTAAATACTGCATGTAAGAAATATATGTCATTAATATAAGTAGCAAATGTGATTTTTGAACAAAGAAATTTTTTATTATCTTGAAAAAATATATAAATATGTAACTTACTAATATTCCTCTATTTACTATAATTTTATATGTACATACATATTGCTGCTTTATTATAAGACATTAGTTACCTTGTAGTTGTATTTAGGCAGAGGCATCAGATGATGGTAGGACCCCATACATGACAGCAACAGCTGTTACTACACGCACTGCTACAATGCATGAAGATCTTGAAAAAAATCAGAAAACCAGTCAGGTTTGTAATGTTATTATTCATGTTCTTAAAAAGTTTTAGATGACCTGCTTATTTGATTGCAATTTTACTCTACTTGTTCATATGTTGTATGCAAATATTTTTAACTCTTATATATATTTCATCATATTTTTTTCTATAAAGCTAGAATTATTTTTTTATATTTTTTTTATATTAGGTAGAGGAAAAAACTGTAGCACATACAACGGCAACCAGTGCAACAAGACAAGAACAGAGAGTGGTAACTCAAGAAGTTCGAACAACAAGTCATGTACTTTCTGGTGAACAGGTAATGATTCATTAACAGCTTAAAATGCTAAATATATCAAGCTCACCACTAATGGATGAAGCATGTAAGCATTTATGTAAGTGATAATAATCACATACCGTGTTTTGATTGATCCTAACATTAAATCATTTAGAATATGTTCCATGTTAGTAATATGGTCATTGCACATATATATTTAAATAATTTTCTTTAATATTTACGGAAATTCGGGTAATATCATGAAGCTTTTTGGTTTTTATAACATATACTTAATTTTAAGTGTATAATATTCATTTTTTGTGTAATATACATATTGATAAATAAGAATCATGCACATTTAGTAAGCATATCACGGTATCATATGTTTAAACAAAGGGATCATAAGTTTAGTATATCAATAATACTTAATTCATTCAGGATATTGGTTGACTAATAAAGTTTAACCAGTGCTATTTTTTATTTAATTATTTTTTTATTTTTGTAATTAATTTTGCCGGCTTGGTTAACACATTGCATGGTGTAGCTGTTCTCACGAAGGCTCAGTACATCCAGTTCAAGCAGTGATGATTCAGGTACTCCAATTGACCTTGAAGATGATCAACAGGCTTTCTACAACCAATATTATCAGGTAAATTTTTAGGATTGAAAATTACTAAAAAGTTATATTCTTTTAGAAACAAAATTTTTTGAGAATTTAGAAAATTTAGTTCTGAGGATGAATCTTCACAAAGGTACATGCTTAAATATGTTTACTGTACAAGAAATATGTCCTATAATGGATAAAAATTCTTAGAATAATTAGTAAACTATTAACGCCAATTTTTTCATATAGATTATATATTATTTAGATTATACACAGATATATCATATACTTTTAATCAATATCCATTTTACACTGATACTCATTTGTTGATATTCATGGGAACATAAAAATGATATTCATAAAATCATAGTAAAAAACCTAATCTACTCATTATTTCAAAGGCACTGGTTTTAAGGTATTAACAATTAAGGTATAAACAAAAGGCATTAATCAATAAAAGTAACATAAATTCTATACTTTAATAATGCTTTGGTTCTTTGTATTATTTAATGTATTTATACTTGTAATATATTAATATAATTGTACAGTAATATACTGCAATATAACTGTTCAGTATATTATTTTTGCATTAGATATATTTTTGAACTCTTCTTTCTGAGAAGAGATAGAGAGAGAGAGAAAGAGACAGAAATATCATTTTATAAATTTAATTCAGGGTGATCCAGCTGGTGTTGTTGAAACAGAAACGCATGTTTACAAAGGAGAGCCAGAAAATAATGTAACAACAACTACCACAGTTCCACTAGTAGCAACTGAAACTAGAAAGGTAGCTGTTGAAAGTGAAGATGGTATGTACAGTGCAACCGGGGAAATAGTTAGTTCTCAGACAATATCCAGTAAAACTCGCACTGTTGAAACTATAACGGTAAGATTCGAAATTTTTTAATTTTTAATTGTTAGTATCTGTTAAGTGCATACGTGATTGCATTTTCAGTATAAAACTGAAAGAGATGGAGTTGTAGAAACTCGTGTAGAACAAAAAATTACGATACAATCAGATGGCGATCCGATTGATCATGATCGAGCTTTGGCAGAAGCAATTCAAGAGGCAACGGCAATGAACCCTGATATGACAGTAGAAAAGATAGAAATTCAACAGCAAACAGCGCAGTAACTTGTAATGCATCAAAAATCACCTTTGTAAGAAGGGCACTCTTTGTCTAAAAGATATAATGCTCGTAATTTTAAAAAAGATAAAATAAAAAATTAAATTGATATATATATATTATGTATATCTTGGATATACAATGAATGGCAAATGATTTGACTTAGTTTTTGCTATTGCCAACATTTAATTAACCATTTTATCATATAAAAGGCTAATTAAAGCAACATTTATCATTTAATATATAAGAAACATTTCTTATAACAAATGTTGTTCAATGTCACGAGCTTCAACTTGATTAAAAATCAAGTTCTTACAAAAAGATGTCATGGTACGTTGTACCATAAACAGCAGTGTTCATATTCAAAGTATGTATTATTTACATACTCAAAAACATAAATATATATTAAACATATTATGTATACATAGCTATATATATATATGTAAACAAAAGCTAATTTGTTTATAACTATAAAAATATGACAGAGTGCCCACAAACTTACATCACTGCTTCACAGCGAACAAAATCATGATATTCACGCGATGTCTCATGTAATAAGCATATTAAGCTATTCATATAAAGTTCGTTTAAATAATGTTCAAATCTTGTTCAACAATATTAGAGGAATATTCAAAAGCTTAATTTTTTAACATCTTTTGCAGATTTTCTGTTGTAATTTAAATTTCTAATTTTAAGACTTCGTCTATGAGCCTAATATAATAAAAAACATAACAATTAAAACATCTTAAAAAACGTTTTGACAAGTCAAGCATATGTAACTGTAATATGCGTTTACATTAATATGCGTTTAAACTATATGAACATTATTATATATATATATATATATATATATAAGTCACTTGGAGAAGAATATATAGAAAGTAACAGTGGAAGACTTATAATATCTAAGTAAGAGACATACAAAATTTTTTTACAAGGCTTCGTATGATTTAAATGTAGCTTTTTTGCAATAATTTTTTGTATATGTTAATTATTTGTGACATATTTTTTTCAAAGTGGATATTACATAATGTTTACTGTATGACAAAGTCAGATTTCTCTAACTATGAAATATTAATATATACATTAAAATAAATACATATATATATATTATATATATGTACATGTACACAAACATTTATGATTATTTGGAAAAGAAAATAGAAATCTACAAAGTTTCCTGTAACTTATAGTATTATTATCCAGCAATGTAAATTGAAAGGAGATACACATTGTTAACATTGCTATTGTATACATCTTTTATTTAATAATTTAAAAATATGTATTTGGAAACTATGTAGATTTTCAAAATATACTTCAAAGATTATAAGATTTATTAGTAATATTAAGATAAAAAATCATATGTATGTAACTTCATACCAAGAGCTATGATGCATTGGTCAGCGTATATGTCTAAATTTAGCTGTAACTTTTGTAGTTTTAAGACTACAAGTTCATATAAGATTTTATTTGTTTAATAGGTTATTTAATTTTTGTATGAACAACACATAGATATTGCTAAGAAGGAGGAAAGGCTGATAACCTGAATTTACAATAAAATTATTAAGATGCAAGTTATACTTTGCAAAAATAAAGCTATATAAATATATAATGTTATAAATATTAATACATACCGCTGCTTCATATATTTATGTGTGAATAATATATACGTATATATATTGTACATGCATCAATTATGAAGCAACATTAAAATATGCATGTCACACTGTAGGAGGCTTGTTTATACCTTTGTTCTTTCAAGTGTTGATTAAAAAATGTCACTATATATTACGTTTGCATTTTGCACAAAGCATTTATTTTATGGTACTAAAAAATATGTTTCACATGCTAATAATAAAAAAATCTTTTTTACTTTTCTACTTTTTACCTAATACATAATAAAGTGAAAGAAATATTTACATATACATTAGTTTAATAGCTGTTTATATTTATTATATCTTTTCTTAGTGATTGTGAACTTTGTCCATGTACAGTACCAGTCAGTATTGTTATATTGTATTATGTCATTTTATACGTATAAATAAAAAACATTAAAATTTCTATAGAACAAAGGATAATCATAGACCATCTACGTGCGAATTGCATTTCGTCTTATGTGTCACATTCTGTTATACGCTGACAGCTAATGAATTGTTCAAATTTTATAAAATATATTGATCGTAATCTCATTTTACTTCATAGTATTAGTTTATATTTCAAATATGCTCAACAAGTATATTAGTTCTTATTTTTTTATTTATGAGCAGTTTTAGAAATTTCGTAAATCGAGTTTTATGTCTCGATATTATAAAAGGCAGTAAAATTATGTTGAAGAAGAAATTGATTTCCTACTTGTACCTTTTACACCATGTAATTCCATAATTTATATATTTGTTTTTATTGTATCTAACATTCCATGCTTATAGTGACTAACAAATATGTATTATAAAAGCCTGTGTCATTTAAAACTTATTTATTCGTTTATTCGTATTATTATTATATATTTATAGCAATTTTATATTAGCTCTGCTTGAAGAGGTTTTTCATTACATTCAATTCATGTGCTTCTTGTGTTTCAGTTGTTACTCACAAAGTTAAGCTATAAAGATAAGATACAAATCTTCAAGCAGTGTACAAATGTAGTTAATAGTATTTTGTACTTTAATACTTCTGTGGTTCATTTAGTGATAACACGATGATTATAATATTATATACTTAATATTATAGCTATATAATATAATTATATAATAGTATTTTATGTGTAAGAACGTCATAACTGTTTAACTATGCACGTTTTGTTATTATTAAATTGTATTATTGTTTGACACGCATGAATTTCAATGTACTTTATTTTAGTTATGAAAATGTTATGTTAATGCACATATAATATAAATGTCGCCTTAGTGCTAGAAAGTTGTACAAAATAATTGTAATTAGTTTGCCTCCAGCTTTTTAAGATAATTTGCCATACACTTTTTTTCAACGCGATTTGATCATAGATTTTATTTTTATCTCATACACGACTTTCCAGCATGCAGGCAATAATTAATGGTTCATATAGAAATTATTTAATACATAATTATAAAAAAATTTAATGCAAATGAGAAATATACAATGAATTATAAATAATTTTCTAAAAAAACATATTAATAAACAAGAAGAATACCTCTCATTCAAAAAGTTTGTTTTCTTGTATGCAGTGTATTGTCATTAATATGTTCCTAGATTCAAATAGGTGGCAATTTAATAATTTCACTGTTTAACAAAGGTTGTACACTAGGAAAGCTCTTAGTCTTAATTACATTACCCCAAAATGGTTTTGTGGTAACATGACCATTCTTTACAATATTTATACCTAATATAATTATAAAAGTTTATTAAATATTAATAACATTTTTACATGTATTAAAAATTATTTAAATAGCTTTTTGTATCAAGTTACCTATTTTCCATGATGGAAATATATATGATTGTGTTTTATTCATCGCAGATGTAGTAGACAATTTTGCATCAGGATGTTGAAATATCGCCCTGGATATTGATTCTTTTAATGAAGGCGGTAAATTTAACGAACCTGTAATATGAAGATATTCATTAAAAGTTTATGTTTGTTATGAAAAAATTGTCAATAATCATACTTGTAATATCTTCATCTAGTGTAGTATTCAATAATTTCTTTGTGTGATAAAGATGTTTATTTATCTTAAATCTTTTCATGAAACATTTACATACATCTGTAACCATTTTTCCGTCAAGAGTTTCTGTAAGTTAGCATTATTTAGAGAGCAAAATGTAAATGGTAAGAAGAAGAAATCCAAATAAACTAACATACTTATTGTGTCATTATTTGCGATAAGATTTTCTTTGCACCTATAATATTGAGTTACAGGATTGCCTTGTAAAGATAGATCTATTAAAGAAGTCAAAACACTTATACTTTCTGTTAAATCGTTGATATCATCAATACAATTATTTGTCGCGTCTAAAACTTCTAATTTATGCAATTCTTTAATGCTTTTCAAAGATGCCATTTTATTACCCGAAATGTTGAGTACTTTCAAACAACGCTAAAAAATATTGTATAAGTAAGAATAGAGAATTAAAAGACAATAATCAATTCAAACTTACAGATAAAGTGAGTACACTCCGTGGATCAAAGCATAATGATTCTCCAACAGATAACTTTTGATTTTCTACTTGCAAAATAGTTAAATTTTTTAAACATTCAAGACCCTCCACTACCAGTATTTTGTTATATCCTAAATAAAGTGTTTGCAATTTCTCAAGAAAATTTAAATTTTCTATTTTACTTATTGTGTTATGTTGCAAATATAAATGCGTCAAGTTAGATGCAAAGTGCAAATTCTCTATTTTCGAAATATTATTATTTTGTAAATATATTACTTTAAGATTCCTATAATTAACAAAATTACCCTAAAACAATATGATTATATGTATAGATTATACTTCGTTATTATTTTAACAAAATTAACTTACGATGCTACTGATAAACATATTGTTCATGCGTAAATGAGTTAGAGTATATAATTCGTCCTTTTTTACTTTCTTGCTAAGAGATTTACTTAATTGCATTTGTGAACATTTTCTCTCGATATATTCGGCGGTTAATCGCACCATGATTGTAAAATTTTATCAAATATAATAAGCGTAAATATATAAAAAATTGAGTGGTTTAGTCGTAATTGATCAAACATTTGTTGGAATGACGCGCCTTTTAAACGTGACATCTATGTATTTCTTCATGAACTGACTACTCTTTATTTTAGCGACACCTACAATCATTTTCAAACTAAGCTTTAAATGGTAGAAGATGAACTTGAATCTTTGATGAAGACACAGATACATATGAAAATTACTTCTCCGGCCTTAAATGTTTGTCTAAGTTGAAAATAATGCGATGATGGATGTGGATTTATTGAGACCAGGCACTGTGCCTATATCTCCTGATACGATTCTTTGGTTTGAATTTTTATTAAATCCATCTTTATTACAACAACATTTATCCAAACCTTCTCCCGGTAAATGACGATCTAACCTCAATTATTTGATGCAAATAGAATAAAGTAATTAATAAAATTATTATGCTAATCACACTGTCATAAAATTATTCTAGATCCTTCAGCGACGGATTTAATTATCAAGTTTATGACAATAAATTCAGAACAAAAGGAAAATGAAGTGAAAATTGTTGATACAGAAATGAATGATACAAAACCTAACACCGCAGTTAAATGGAGTCACAGAAATCTTGCTTTGAAAATTCTTTCTTTGAAAGTAGCAGCTCATTTAAAATGGGATTTGGATATATTAGAAAAAAAATTACCATTACCAATACAGTTAACGCTACTCCAAGACCTTCTTTATATAACATCAGATTTAACAGTTGAAATACCAACTATACCTGAATTTGTAATGCATCCAATTTCTGATCAACTTCTATTTACGATTGTTTTATACCATAGATGGCATATAAGAGCAATTCTTTATAGAGCCTTAAATAACAAACAGTCAAAGCAACAATTTCTTCATATGTAAGACTTTAAATATTCACGTGATTAATTGTAATATCTTGTGCATAACTTCTTTCTTAATTTACTATATATAACAGTCCAGGTATACAAGAATCAACCTATGTACCACCTGGGGTAGTAGATGACATAATTAGAAAATTAGAAACTCAAGTGTCTAATAGTATAACCGTTCTAAATAATGTTCTTGAAAGTAAAGATATAAATCCAAAAATGTTATCCTTTGATACTTTCCAAATGCTATCTGAAGATAGCACAGAGATTAAACAAAATTGGGAGAATATGTATTCTATAAATTTAGAAGAATTTAAATGCCAGGTATGACATGTTTATATGTTTACTATTGTTATGTAATATTTCTTGTATTTTATTATTTATTGTAACATGTTTAGATACATTACGATCTGGCAAGATTTCATTTGTTAAAAGAAGAATACCAAGAAGCAAAGCGTCACATTATACAAGCCAAAGAATTATTTTACAATTTCGATAATTCAGAAGGAAGGTTATATTGTAAAGTTCAAAAAGAATATTTAGATGGTTGTTCCTTAGCATGCGAAGTACCTATAGAAGGAGTTACTTCCAGTCTTACCCAACAATTGCAAGCATCAATTAAAGATCAATATACTGTATGTATCTGAACATAATATAAGAAATTGAATTCTATATAAGATGTTAATAATGGTTATTTGTTTCAGAATATATTGCAAATTTTACAAACAGATAACATTACAAGAGAAATTCCTCAAGTTTATAGAGATAATTTGGAACTCGATGTGCAAGGAGGATCTGTTAATAGAAAACTTGTAGTAGCTCGCGATCTTTTGCTCCAAATTCAATGTTTAAATTTAGTTAGAAAAATTGTAGATGGTAGTATAATTCTTGGTGATTATATAACAGAAATACAAGCAGCTGGAAGCAAAGGAATGGATATATTTCTTTCGGTAAGGTAATTTCTCTATTGTTTTAAATTATTTGTTATTTTATTGTCCATATTACATGAAAACTTTTTTAGGCTCTTGGAAATGTTTTGGAACAAGCTACTGATACAGACAAAAAACGTATTTCTCGCTATCTTCTTTATTTCGTACATACCACTAATATTTATAGGTTTGCTTCTAAAATACTCAGTGATCCATTGTATATGACATTATTTAACGAGGAAGAATTAGAAGAAATCAGAAAATCAGCCACTGTTGAAGAACTTGAAATACCGGATTTATTATTGAAAAATGATTGGGGTATTCCGCTAATAACATATACTCGTCAGTATATGTGCATAAGTATTAATTATATAGCATAAAATATTGGTTATTAAGTGTTATCGTAATAATAAATTATTTAAATTACAGAAAGCTCAAGGATAGAAATATTTGAATTAGAACAAAGATTAATACAGTCATATGATACTAATGAAATTCACGAAATATTGATACATTTAGATGGTAAACATCGAATGAAACCATTATGGAATGTAAATAGTTGTTGGGAACTACCTATACCATTACAAAGTGTTGTAATGTCTCTTCCCAGAGGATTCCTTCAAGATTATTCATATGTATTGTTAGCAAAAAGTAGGGAATTAGTAATGTCTAAAGATTTTGAAGGGGCAATTGAGATATTAAATGTATTGGAGAAAGAAGTACAGCAACATTCACAAAGTGGAAACACATTAATATTTAAATTGTGTAAATTAGTAAACTGGGAATGCCTTCTTGTAGAAATTTGGAGATGTCTTCACTTATGGCCGGCAACGGGTATATGTATGTACATTTGATTTCATAATCTATTATGATTTAGATAATTAAACAAAAATTTTGTAGGTGATACGCAAACTTTAGTCACAAGATGTAAACAATGTCTTGGAGCATTACAAGCAACAGATCAAGTTATACCAAGACAAGAAATTATTGAATATTGCACTGTTTTTCTCTTAAATATGACTGAGTGGGATTATTTAACAAGTTTAGAGAAACGTTGGAGTTACTCAGAGTTTGCAGCAGCCATCAGTAGCGTTTGTCAAGATATTGTTAAATACAAAGGTGGAAGGAAATTTCCAAGAGAAGCATGGGATATGGGTTAGTTTTCAGAGTGCCAAATAAAAATTTCTGCATTAAAATATAATATGAAATTATATCTTTAGTATTGACTGCCTTTGGACCAAGTAGAGATCAACCACAGAAACGAAGCAACAGTGGCAATAGTGGAACAAGTACTGGTAGTGCTTCAAGAGATGTTATTGCTAGCATTGGAGGAACACTTAATAGATTACGCGAACCTATGGTTCTTACTGTTGTTATTTCATTATTAGCACGTTTGCGAAATGTTTTACGTGATGAATCTGGTCTTGAATTACATACACAATATCTTCCTCTTTGGCCTGCTGGTGTACCAAAGTAAGTTTTCACATAACACAAAATGTATAATGTTTTATAATAATACATAAATGTTATTTTGCAGCGCTAATTCCTATAATATTAGAAGTATTGGAGAATTGCTGTTTCAATTACTAACACAAGCTTTGAAATATTATCCAAGTAATGTTCCTTGGTTGAGATTGATGGGAGACCTTAATTTTGGTATGTATGAAAAAAGGATTAATTTCAAAACTAAATAAAATATAATATTTTTAGTTTTAGGATACTATGAAAGTGCAATAAAATATTATTTAGAAGCTATTATGGTAGCCAGTGATTTGTTCAGTCAACCAGTACCAAGATCACAGATTGATGATCTCGTTTATAGGCGTATGATTAAATGTTGTGCTCATTTACAATGTTATACCCAGGCTGCTGTACTGTGTCAATTTTTGGAGGAAGTAGATTATACTTTAGCTTTTAAAATGGCAGCCAGCGATCAAAAAAGTTGCGCACCAGCAGACGCTATGGACGCGTACTATCATTGTATTTGGGATACTACAATACTTGAGTATCTCATTCATTTACATACAAAACGTGGTGAACATCATAGAAAACAATTAGCGGTTAGTAATTATATATAATTTATTTTAAATATGTATATATATATTTATAATTTAATTATATTTTAAGATTAAAGTAATTGGTTTATTGGAATTGAATTCTAATAATAATGAAGAAATACAAAGGGAAGCAGCGAACATTCGGAAAGCGAAATTTTTAAGAGCATTAGCAAAACAGTATGTTTATTAATAAAAATGTATATAAAATTTTGTATGACTATATAATAACTTTATACAATTTAAATATAACGATTTTTATATTTATAGTCTGAATTAATAATTAAAACGATCAAATCTCCCTCCTTTACCGCGTTCAACTCGTACCAATCACAGCTTTTTGTTTTTTACTCTAATCGATCTAATGAAACACGGAATTGATAGAATTATTTTATTACATGAAATATTTTGTTAAATTAACATCACGAAAAAATATTTTTTAAAATATAAGTGATTATTTGTTTATTATAATAAAGAGTTTTTAACACTTTATAGCATATCATCTTTTTCATATGAGTCATCTACGATCAGCCCTTATCGTTGAATACATTGTCGTTGCGTAGTGCGATGAGTGCATATTATTGCTGTACGTAAACGTATACATAAATTATGTTTATATGTTGGAAATGAAGTGTGCAAAAAGAGTTAGCTTCGGATGAAAGATTATAATAAATAGAGCAATTTAACAAATTGTAGGTGACGTGCATAACATTGTTAAAACACAATTCTCATAGAACTGCCTTCGTAAACAAGGCGCCATGATGTTCTTGCAACGCCATAATACTGTTATACGACATTTCGTTCTTTCTATGATAAATATTTATAATTAAAACTATATGTAAGATACGAACGAAATCAGTTACTTTTTGTGTACTTTTCTACGTTGTAATAATCTCTGGCTATCTGATTTTGGTGAGTACGTGTAAAAGTTAGTGAGTTCTTCCTAAAATTCTGAAAGTTCTCGGTACTATTGCTTATTGCAAATACCCTCATTCTACCACGAAAAGGAGTGAAAAAGATAGAGATTGGAAGACAGAGAAAAGTTGTAGTGGAAGAGAAAAAGAGAGAGAAATATTATGTACGTTACGAGTGGCTGTACTGTATTACAAGAAAATTTGCTCAGATATTTATCGTGTTCGTAGAATTGTTGTCATTAAGAATACGATAAACTCAAGGTGAAAATCGATAAATTCATAGATATTTTTATTTGATTGTGATGGCGAGAGGTTGGCGTCAAGAATGTAGTAACAGGAGTGGGAGATTGTAGTAAAAACAATGCTGGATCGCTAAGCAAGTTCTGCGTGAGTATATATATATACATATATATATATGTAATTTATTATTAGTTATTTTATATTTTTTTGATGCACATTCTTTATATTTGCGATATTTAATATCATATTATTTCGTTTTATATTTTGTGTATTCTGTATACCAGATTCCTTACATGTCTAACCTCACATCTAACGTAATATTTATTTTTTCATTTAACCAGCGTTAACATTTCTTTAGTATGAATTAAGTGGACCTTAAAAATGCCGCAATATCTTTCTGATATACAGAATATTAATTTAAAAAATAAAATGTATTGAAAACAAATACTTCTGTAAACGACATCAGAAAATTTTGAATAAATATGAAAATTGATAAAATGATATTAAATTACAGGTTGCTACAAAACGGAAGCTATAAAAAATTCATACATACAGTTTACATATTACAGTATTTTTAACATGGACGATGAAGAAGGATCATCAAGTTCTGGACCCATGTCTTCATTGAACAGTTTGTTTTCATTTACTAGTCCTGCTGTAAAAAAGTTACTTGGTTGGAAACAGGGTGATGAAGAAGAAAAATGGGCAGAAAAAGCAGTTGATTCATTAGTAAAAAAATTAAAAAAACGGAAGGGTGCAATAGAAGAATTAGAACGTGCTTTGAGCTGTCCAGGCACACCTAGTAAATGTGTAACAATTCCAAGAAGTTTAGATGGTAGATTGCAAGTTTCACATCGTAAAGGTTTGCCACATGTAATTTATTGTAGAGTATGGAGATGGCCAGATTTGCAGTCACATCATGAATTAAAACCATTAGAGTTATGTCAGTACCCTTTTTCTGCTAAACAAAAAGAAGTTTGCATCAATCCTTACCACTATAAAAGAGTGGAGAGTCCAGTGCTCCCACCTGTATTAGTTCCTAGACATTCAGAATATGCTCCTGGACATTCATTGTTACCATTTCAACAAATAGCAGAACCAACAATGCCACATAATGTGTCCTACTCCTCTAGTGGATTTAATGCTGGATCTACTGGTGGTGTAAATCCAACATCACCTATGTCTTCTGTTGGATCTGTTCCCAGTCCAGGAAGCACAACATCACCAAATCCACAAAGTCCATATGGTACTAATGGGCTACCAGAAACTCCTCCTCCAGCATATTCTCCACCTGAAGATGGTTCACAACCTGGACAATCACCACCACCTGATCCAGTAGCAATGGATACAAGTGGATCAGCTGAAGTAGCTCCAGTATGTTATCAGGAACCACCTTATTGGGCCTCCATTGCATATTACGAATTAAATTGTAGAGTGGGTGAAGTTTTTCATTGTCATTCTCACTCTGTTATTGTGGATGGTTTTACAAATCCAAGCAACAATTCTGATCGCTTTTGTCTTGGACAATTGTCCAATGTAAATCGTAATTCTACTATTGAAAATACAAGAAGACATATAGGCAAAGGAGTACATTTATATTATGTAGGTGGCGAAGTTTATGCAGAATGTCTCTCTGACTCTGCTATATTTGTACAATCTAGAAATTGTAATCATCATCATGGATTTCATCCTAGTACTGTTTGTAAGATTCCACCAGGATGTTCATTGAAAATATTTAATAATCAAGAGTTTGCCCAGTTACTTTCACAAAGCGTTAATCATGGTTTTGAAGCAGTTTATGAATTAACAAAGATGTGCACTATAAGGTAAAATGTAGGATTTAAAAATTAATGTTAAGTAGCATAAGCAGCAATATGTAAGTTGCAATAAATATATATTTGTTGCAGAATGTCATTCGTTAAAGGATGGGGTGCTGAGTATCACAGACAAGATGTTACATCTACTCCTTGTTGGATTGAAGCACATTTACATGGACCCTTACAGTGGTTAGATAAAGTGTTAACACAAATGGGTTCTCCTCATAATGCTATAAGTTCTGTATCATAATTTGTGCATCAAATCTAATAGCAAAGGGAGAAAATAGTGAACTGTAGGAAAATCTGATGATTCAAGAACAGTTTTTAATATCATCATATAATATTTTAACTAGTTATTGTAAGAGATTTATGAAAGTATCAGAGAAAGTGGTAAATGAAAAACTGCCTAATGAGATTTTTCTCATGTGAGTAAACT
This sequence comes from Bombus vosnesenskii, assembly GCF_011952255.1. NCBI lineage: Eukaryota > Metazoa > Arthropoda > Insecta > Hymenoptera > Apidae > Bombus > Bombus vosnesenskii. Next base: position 5,393,403 of record NW_022882923.1, read on the forward strand.
GAAGCTAATATGATTATGAAAATAAAGGGTTACGAAAGTTCATAATTATTGAAAGTGATCCTTATTAAAGAAATTTCGGAGATTACAGTGTACACGTAAAAGCTGTACAATTTTTTGGCTGTTAAATAGGAGAAGAATTATAGCAGAAAAAATATGTGTTATATATGAAGAATCATATTTTTCAAATATATTCAATTACACTTATATATAATACGTTATTTTATATGGAAAATTGTTACAAAAATATGTCCTAATGCTATATCACGAATGCTTCATTAAATTGTTTCGAGACTTATACTGAAATCTACATATGCGTAGTTAAAGAGCAAATCAACTGTAATTAAACAAAAGACGATTACTGAATAATAATATACGAGAATGATTCAGAATTACATCAAATAACATTTTAACATTTATAGTTTTGAATACAATATGCATGCTTCTTAAGCATTTGATTTATGCCTAAACAAGTCTTAGAATATTTAAATTTATTACTATTAAGATTATAATCTAAGTGTAATTAATTTCAATTTTACTAATTGTAATACAATTAATATTTTAATATAAACATCAGATGCTGATCTCACGTTAACATTTGAAAGTTAACTGTATCTGATGACATATTGGAATATTAACTTTGATAATGCATATAAAAATATTTTTTGCGCAACGTTTCCTAATATTCGCGAAATGTAAGCCTTTGGATGTAGCCTTATAAGAAATTAATGTGACAACTAACATAAAGTCATCTACTTACTACTTGTCGAATTGAGAGTAATATAAGACTTATGTGTTAGCTTTGCACTTTTCAGAAGTGTTTACAAATTTCAGGCTTTGACAGAAGTTTATGTACATATAAAAAATATAATATTATATGATGTTATATGCAATTCAAATAATTGGCATTACATTTGATACAAACCATATGAAAATTCTGTGAATTGAATTCTGAAAAGTGCCAAAAGTGTATGTATATAATGCCTTTCATTTAAATCATGTCGAAAACTATTTTTGTTGATCATTAATAGGGAACTTAAGCCAATGGAGAAAGATTTACCTAGAAAATATTCGGTTACAAAAGATATTGCTTGTTTTATATATTTTACTGAATAACATGCAAATTTTATAAGAACATTATAATAGTGAGCATAAGAATTATATATCACATACACATTCAATAATGAGCTGGGAAGGTCATATGAATACTTAGTTGAGATTAAATAAAATTAAATCAATGGAAAGTGTTATGCATTGAAATTTCATTACAATCAACGCTCATGTCTGTGTCTTTACATATTTATAACAGAACATTAGCTTCATGATGTAGACGTTTATTATATACATCGATTCTCATCTTAATTTTACATTAAGGTACGCAGGTATTACTGAAGAAGCACAAATCTCAACTTAATGTTACTATTGGAAATACCTATAATGTATATTCGAATGATCTTCTGGCTTGCTGATAAACTTACGATTATAATTCAAATTATTTTTATGTATATCTTACGAATATTTCAATTGTAAGTGAATGAAGAAAGTATACGGATCATATAACTTTAACGGAGAGTACTTGAGAACTGGAACAGAAGTCACTGCCGCTTGCTGTTACTTATTTGTCGATGTACCTAGCTGTGATTGTTTGCTACCAAATTTAGCAAATTACGTATGGGTGATCAACGATGGTAAAAGTATTTGCTTTATTGAATCAATGAAGATGAAGATATGTATTTGAATTTAAAAGCATAATCGTACAAGGAAATATGACAATAACGCTTTAAAAAAAAATACGACGAATAAAAATATTCAATCAAAGGAACATTTATCGTACCACGTACCATTTTTTCGTGATCACCTGTAATACCTATTTAGTTGAAAAAAAGAAAGATAATAATAATAAGAGAAAAGTATTTTTCATCGAAACGACGCTGTAATTGGTATAGATAATGTCTTAAAATAATGTAAACCTGTTAACAGAAATGTGAATTAATGTTTTAGGTATATCGAGCTTGTAGCACTCGTAACGAGCACAATGCTTTATCGCAATATGTATGTATGAATAGCTAATATGTAATAACTATATTTAGAGCTTCTATTCTTTGTTGGTATCGTTTTCAATTTTTTTACTGTTAATTGATGCACCATATATTGCAAATCTTATTTCCAAATCACCTGACATTGCTTTCTAATTCCTAAGTTTTACAGAACTGGATAAGAGCTTAGTGAGTATTGCAACAACAACATTATCATGCTACAATTTATATACTTAATTATGTGCCGCCCAAGTTGTGCCTTGGATATCTTTTACACAATATATTTCAAATAAATATACAAATATGAAATGAAAATTTGCTACAATGTGTAGTGAAACAAATGTATTGTTTGTCAAATAGTGCTTACATATATTTTGATCGTATATTATGTGCAAAGTACACTGCCTATAATGAGATTCCTAAATGCATAAATATATATTTAAAAATACAATAGTTTTATAGAAAGAAATTTATATAGATTATCATGATTGGTGATTTGGAAAAGATTTGTGATTATTTTAGATGTCAGTCAGTGTAAATAAATTCTTTTAGCTGTAAAAAACATTTACAAAATCCATTCCACATTTATCATGTAGATCCGATAGCTACGGGCTTTCTCTTTAATATTTTCTTTACGTCTTTCAGAGTGTCGGTATCATTGTATATTATTTCAGAAGATGATCGTGATAATAAAAAACACAGTTATTTATCATGATCGAAAGTACGATATCAAATAAATTCTGTTGCAGAATTATAAAGATTATCAACAGAAATATCGATCAGATATAGCTAAACATAATTAAAGCTGCATACATTTCTTTATCCTTGAAACTGATATCATTCGCACATATAGAAATCTTCATACTTTCGATGATGTAACAGCAGATGCTGATTTGTTGTAGCAATCAACATTACGATATCGTACAGCTCTGCTATCGTTATTAAAATTATGAAATTCTTCAAGAGAGACTTCGTACGTATTAGAATATTATCAAAAAAAATGTACTCTTGTTTCCTCTGTCAATCTTTCGAAACAAAGTCAGACTTCGTTCGACGATTCAAAAATTTTCATTTGTGCAACTGTATCTGCATTTCTGGTAATTACTGTGTTGTGCAGTTACCGAGTATAAATAAAAAATGTTTCCTATCTGTGTATCTATGTGCAACGAAAACACGGTAGTTTTATTAATCTTATAATCGATCAACACAATCCGTATTATACCCTGTATTATTCCCCAAATTTTCTTATACGACGCTGTATTTTTGTATATTATAATTTTATAAAGATTGAAACATTTGTAAATGATAACTATTAAATTAAATATATTTCAGATTTGAATAAGAAAAGGAAGAGCAGGACTTTTACACTAGTGACTAGTGTTATTATAGGCCAGTTCGTACGCGAAAGTCATTGGTCTGTTTACAAAGAGCGTGTAATCCGATTCGCTGTTTTTCGTAGGAAGAATAGTTCGAAAGTATTAACGGATATTGTTATGTATTTTCTATTTCAGTACTCTCGTATTAACCTATTATTTGAATTAAGGCAACCAGTTTAAGACAAATAACCTAAATGGATGATTTTAATCTGGTAAGCTTGCGAAATACAATTTTACGCTTGTTTGTCATTAGAAGTATGTATTTTTTAATCATGTGTATGTATAAATATGTAGTATTCATTCTGCAAATGCGAATGGGGTAGCATATTTGAGAGGAAAGGTCATTAAATTATTGATAATGTTGTTTAGCACGATCTAATTCTGCAACCTCCAATAGGCAACTCTTGTAGATTTTTATGAGCTAAACATGAGTTTGCAAATCGTTTTTTTCAGAATCCACAATTTTCGAAAACAACAATTTTGAAAAAAAATTGTACATTTTCGACTTCGGAGATGTTTTGTGCTTTTAAAGTAGCATATATCGAGTTGTTGTTGGGCAAAATAGATTCTGTGGACTCTCCCAAATAAAATGATATATATTATTATTACATTATAAATATTTAATTATGTTTAAATTATGATCAAAGTAGAAAGGACATATAAAACGCACTATTTTTACTTATATTTCTTAATTTATTTCAAAAATTAATGATCTAGTAGAAAATCTAAAAATAGCACGTGATAAAGCAGACATTTCTGCTAAGGAAAACATGAAAAAGAACTATGTACTGTTTCCAATATAAAAGCGAAACAGTTTAACAAAACACGCGGCAGCGATAGTGGTACTCAATGTTGGTAGTTGCCTTACCTGCTGCTCGGCATAACGGAACCACTAAACGTGTGCGACTGTTACCTGTCGGCATTGAGTACCAGTGCCGCCGCAGCATGTTCCGTCAAACTTTTTCATTTTTACATCGGAATCAAAACATGATTCTCTAGTTTTCCTTGCTGCTTTTCTTAACAGAAATGTCTGCTTTATCGTATGCTATGGTTAGATTATCTTCCAGACATTCAAATTTGAAATAAATTGAAAAACGTAAGTAAAAAATAGTGCGTCTTAAGTATCCTTTTCTCCTTAATCATTATTTAAACACATTTGAATGTTTATAATGTAATAACAATACATATCATTTTATTCGGAAAAGTGCACAGCGATTCGATAGTTGCTACTGTAAGAACACGAAATATTTCCAAAGCTGAAAATTTGTAATCATTTTTAAAATTAATTTTTTTGAAAACTGTGAATTCTGGGAAAAAATGGTTTGCAAATTCATGTTTAGCTCACAAAAATCTACAAGAGTCATCTATTGAAGGTTGTAAAATTGGAAAAAGGTTAAAATGTGTAATTATCCTTTATTTTTTCATCGTTAGCAGTTTTTCTATAATTATCATAAATTTCACATTTTTCTCATACATTTCTCTGTTTTGCCAAAAATATGCCCGGTCCAGTTTTGGTATGGTAAAGGGGTGGGGGAGGGGGAGAGAATTAAAAGAGTCTGCGACAATCGCAAAATGATTTTCGACGGTGGCGCTTCAGTTGTCATTTCCATCTCCATCGGAGCCACCGTTAACTCGAGTACTATCTCCGTCACCGGTAATTCCATCCCCTTCTCCATTTCGCGGGTAGCGACGCCTCCGCACAGCGCCGATCAATAACGTCGTTCTCGGCGACGCCGGCGTCGGGAGCGTCGCTGCGTGAAGGCACTCGCAAGCAATCGACGTGTCGCTACGAAAACTTGTACACGGGTGCGATCGAAAAGGAGAGTCGCGTGAAAAAAAGAAACGATTAGGAATGCGACCCCTGCATTTACTGCTGTTTTGCAGAACAAGACTTATGTCAACGAAAAGTACCAGCCATATCCGGAGCCGGAATCAGATTTTTTCGGATTCGAACAATCTTTAGGACCCACCCACGACACGATGGCTAAGGTGAGTTTTGGTCAAAATAAAGGATTAAAATAATTTATTGTGTCACTCAAGTATGGTGTATTATATATTTCTAGTAATTGTATGTGTTTTACCTAGTTTTAATTGATTTATACTTAAGACTTTGCACCAAGAACGTGCTATTGCTAATCTGTCAACAACTGTTGCTGATTCTTAGAGAAGATCGTTTCCGGTAGGATAACCAATTCAATTGGCAATTATACCTCTTCGAGCGAGTGAGCGAGTGACTTTATTGTAATTCATTTCTGAATTAAAATGCTATCAGTACGTTTTACGATGTATCGACTATGCACAGTAGTCATGGTCTATCTCGGCAGAAAAAGTAGTTTGGCGCCGTCATGATCAGCCGGACTGCGGGCACATAGTCGACATTGCTGTTGGAGTATGAGGGAAGGGCTACTGATATGACGATAATAATGAAAATATTTGCATGATTACTTTAATGATTATATATATCTTCGTTAACAATTTTTTACTGTTAATTAAATTTTTTATTCATATATAAACATTTGATGTATTATTCGACGCATACTATAAATACAGTATCTACTTCAGATACACGTGGGGCTAATGGGCAGTTAATTTTATTCAATTAACAGTATCCGGATACTGATTTATCAATAGATTCAAGTGTCGCGCTATATATACATGTGTGTTTATGTATGTACAATGTATAAAAACAGGTTTAATTGTAAAAAAATGTACTAATTCTAGAAAAAGAGTTTTATTGTTAGTTAAGTACAAAATGGTAAGAACCGTAAACAGTTATTTATTCGCAGTAGTGCGGAAACCGTGACGATCTGATATAAACATTTATTTGTGCATTGAAGAAATTTCTTAGCAGTAACCCATTTACAAACGAATAGAGCAGGATTATCTTGATTCCATAACATCGGCTAATGCTTGAGCTCCGACTATCATTATGTTTTCTTCTTTTTTATTCGATGCCATCAGTTTCGACACAATGCAGAATATATATCTCCATGTTACGTTTATACAATGCACGGACGTTCATATAAGCTATGTCATGAATTTTTGTGATCGATGAACAGTGCATACGTGCCCCGTATAGTCAACACCGAGTTGATTCTTATAGCATGTTGAACTGGAAAACATTGTAAAAAGATCATGCACGTTGTAAGAGGTAAAAACTAAGAGGTTTAAGTGAAATATATGTAAGAAGTTTGGAATAGTATTCAATGATTATTTTCGATGATTAGAATAAATTTATAAATTCATCGTGCAATATAATATACTTGTACTTAATATTTCGCAATATTCAGGATGATTTATTTTGCATCATCAATCGAACGCCATAATCATTCGCGTCAATCATTGGAAGTCATGTAACTATCATCAAACATGTCAGATGCATAGATAGAAGAGAAAAGACACGCGAACTGGTTGTAAAAGCGGTGTTTACTGACTGACCCATTATACGACCAGGTGCTTTCTTCATAAAATTTTCACCGTGTTTAACGGTCCTTTGGAGACGTGCTCGTTTATACGAACCGGTACATGTGCAAATAGACTTTTTCTAACGTGCACCGACTGCAAATTAGGCAGTTATATCGAGACTGCATCCGTACAAAAGTCGCACGAACTAAATCTCGTGAATGTGGGCGATGCATCCACAAATTTGTTAGACAACTGCATTTAGCGCTTTCGAGTGGACCTGTGTGTATATATAATAGTTGGCACGAAAACGCAGTGAATTGCGGTCAACTGTATTATATTTCCGTCTAGAAGAGCGAACGCTCATAGATGATATCAGGGTAGGTGAACCGATAATGATCGTCGAAACGTTTTTTATTTCAACTGTTTCATCGCCGTTGATAATTCTTTCACGTGTTGTAAAGGTACATAGGTAACGCGTAAAATAAATCTTAATGGCACACCAATACTTTTCAAAGGAAATTTACAACGTGAATTATTTTTTAGGCGTAATTGAGAATTATTATGTAAACGATTATTTGTTAATAGAATCAAAATAGAAATTTGTTTCACTCTCTAAATATTATAACGAGTACCTCACATTGTACATTTTTGCACGTTTAAATCTTCCATAAATGCATGAACTTCCGCAATGTATTTACCAGACATTTCGTTACGATATCGTTTGTGATGTAACCGAAACGAAAGACTGTGTGAAACTGCAAGTATTTTTATGAAAAAGACAATCATTTAGCTAGACGCAAATTTCTCGCGTATATGCGGCATTGCATGAAAATGTGCCGACTTGGCCAGTCGGCATGTCGAGGTTAGGGAGAGGCCTTTCAAGGTCCTCGGGGATTTTTATACGGCGGGAAGTAGGAACGGATGTATATAAAGGTCGACGAGGACCGGTCGTGTAGCTATAGAACGAATTCGATCCTAAAATCGATAAACATGTCAGATACAAAGGGACCGTTCGCCGGCATGTAAAACATTTGTACTATAGAGCATTGTGAAATTCCAGGCTTGCGAAACGTCGTGTTTGGTGTATTCCGACCGATCGAAGGTTGATTTTCTTCCGGACGTTTAACATAGTGTTGTATCGCGTCGATACGTTTCCTGTGAAATAACTACTATTCATTAATGCCTCCACGTTTGAGCGGTTTTTACATCTTACAATGCCTCTCTGTAACCTATGATTATGCATATAACACGTAACTTCACTTGTTAGGCTTATCAAGTATCAGCGACTCGATTTTATCGTGCGTACAGTGTAGATAATCGTCGGTGAAAGTTGTCTCTTACGTTTATCTCGTTCTCTGCTTTCCTACGCTATATTCTTCTACACGAGGAAAAAGAAAAGATGAAAAAGAGAACGTAGAAACATTTTCAATAGCGATCCTCGATTCCTACGAATAAGAATTTTTCATTTTCTCTTTTTATACCTGCACTTGCACTTATCGACAGATAGATCAAAGTTTACTTCAACCTCGATAGAATGAATTCTATGAGAACGTACCGCTAATTACGATCGTATGTAGGAAAAAACGTGGAGTCAAGCTCGCAAGTTAAACGTAGCCTTGTTCTTCGGTTGATGACGTTCACTGTACAGTCTTCGTGTATATCGGCACCGTGTGTGCTTGTATACGGATTCACGGGCCGGTGAATGCAGAAACCGTGTGTTTCTGAAGAATAGTAATCGTTGTTGCGGAGTGTCAGTCCACATCGTTCGCGTGGTGAAGGTGTATATGAGGAGGGCACGCGTGTATAGCGTATATCTATCTGTTTGGTTGTATGGTTGTGTATCGGTGTGCGGATGCTCGCGGTGGTGGCATAGGTAGTACCAGGGGATCACCGAGCGAATCCGGAACGTTTCATTGTCGTACACGCGGCGGGCGCATCGCGATCGTGCTGTCGCTATCGATCCGGTCGCTTCTCTTTCGTAGTTGGAAAACTTTCCCGCGTTTCCCTGCGGAGGGAAATTTCGGTTCTCGAGTTGAACTCGTCCGTAACGGGACCCCGTTTTATTGTCTCGCATACGTACGTAATAAAATGCGCGTCGCAAATGCGTCGTATTTACGAATTACTGGAACGGGGTGAATCCTCGTCCCGTGACTCAGTACACGGAAAGTTGGCTTTATTAATAGTCTTCTAGCGAGGACTATCCAACCGAAGTGTTTTTGTGCAGCCAGGGAAAGTGGCGTCGAATCAAATTATGAGGCGACCAAATAACCGTGAAGAGGAACGTTGAGGCGATCGTGAGTTGAGCTTCTCTTTTCGCGTGACTCTTCATGTTCTCGCTTTTATTCTTGTTTTGTTTCGTATGGATAGGTAAACGGATGGAAATCGGAGAGGGATAGTTTTGTTGTGTGGTTTCGTTCGCGTGTTGAATTCGGTATTCCAAAGATCGGTGATTACGCAAGCAAAGATGCGCTAAGTAACGGTCATATGCTGATGTGTTTCGATTGTGTTCTGCTTTTACAATGTTCGGTCGTTGTTCGACGATACCTGTGTAAATGTTATTGCGGCAATGAACATGTATTTTTCCGTGTTTGATACGTGGCCAGGTCCGATGGACCTTCACTTATAATCTTATCAAAGCTGTTACGTGTACACGGAATATAAACGTGTCGGCGTAGACGATCGCGGTCGAGAGCACAGTGAAGTTCGCACAGGTGCAGTAATTAATTCTATTTAAATTACGACAAGTCGGAATTATGTAGCTATGGAATCATAACACGCGTCACGTGTGCTTGTCACTTACGTGGTCGCGCACAACGTATCGAGTAAATCGTAGACCAATGTTGCCAAACGCTATCCGCAACTTGTGCCTGCCGGCTAGTGAAATTATACAAAACTGCAGCAACTTTTTTATTTCCTCACCCAGTTTCTTTTCCTTCTTTTTTTCTTCTTTTTTTTTTGCTGTTTAATTTGAATTAATGACGACATCCGGCAAGCAAAAACAACTGAATGCGCAAATGCGTCGCAATTTATAACTCTAAACGCGGCGGCCTTTTAGAAAGTCTTTCTGCTCGTAGAAAGCGTTTCAGGCATTTTTCATCTCGATGCTGATTTCGCTGATCGGAAAAAATGACATTTATGCCAAAGCAAAGTGTAACGATTTCAAATAGCGAATTGGACCGCTAGTTAAATCGTGTGAATATTTCTTTTTCCGCTTCCTATTCTTCTCCTTTTTTCCTTCTTCTTCTCCGTTGAATGATAGCATTGTGTTGTCGGCGAGATTTCAAGGATTTGCTGTGATTCCGTTAGATCGACGAAAATCTAAACGAATGTGCTCCTAATTAACACAGTTGCTTCGTCTCGCGTGGTAAGAGATAACGACCGGGTAGGCGGCTCGAATTGACACAAATTAAGGCCTAATGGAATAAAGTTATGCTCGGGGCCTGGCCTTTGCTCGTCATCGGCTTGTCAACGCGTGTACGCGCGTTGATTCCGATTCTTGCCACGTTTCCTTCGCGCCGTCACAAAGTCAGCGCAATATTTAACATACTATTCGTCTTGTTTGATATCTACTCGTTGCCCTGTCTGGCCTTGACATTTTCCTAGATCGATAACAAGCGTTTTGCGAATATCGATTGATTTAGAAACTACCGAGTCGCAATATTGATGTTGTGTTGTAACCACTAGAAAAAGATGGGTACGTCATATATTGTACGTAGATAGCTATATATGTATACTGTGTATATGTATGTATACGTGTGTGTAATGCAATAATGCATGATTCTTGAATAATTTATCGCTTTTGTGTGAAAAGCTATTGGACGAAATATTAGTGTTCGATGTGAATGTGAATATAAAGAATAAAATAGCGTTTCAGCAAAAGAATTTACACGCAGTGTTCGGATCGACGAGAACCGATTCGTAGTAAATAAACTCGCGAGCTGTAACCCAGTTCTCAGCCGACGACGTCGTTCAAAAGGATCGTCGGTGAACGCACTCTGTTACTCTGGTAGTCGGTTCCTCACTTTCAGCTAGCCATTGGTAATACTATTATTAGTAACAGGCTAACGTAGCTTTTCGTTCTAGACTGATACAAAGCTGCATAGCTAAATCTTGTTTGTGGTCGATTTTATCAGTCGGATCACGAACAAATACTCCAAGTGTCTGATATTCGAACTTTGATAGAAACGCTTCGGCCAGCTTAATGTTTGTACGATACTAGATAGACGGATACATATTATACGAGCGGATTCGCGGTCGAACGATAAAGCTAATCGACCACCGAGTAATGTTTTCGTTGGTCGTTAAGCAGGCTAAAGGGGAACGTGTTACGCGTGTTCTTACGTACGAAGATGAGGAGAAACAGGAGGCACTGGGTAAAGGTGGCTACAAGAGAGAAGTAACGTGGTTGACCAGGGCTAAAATTAAATTAGCCAACTGCCAGAGAGACACTTCTGATTCACCTCGGGACGAAGGGTTTTATTTGGAGATGGGCCAAGGGCAACGGACTCTTCGTCTTCATCTTCGAGTCAAGAATTTATCTTAACCTTGAAAAATCAGGCATTTTTTACATTCTTTTGCCTACCAATAACGTAATTGAATATCGTCTTAACCTTTGACGCGGTCTAAAGACACCAGTGTGAACCTACTACGTCATTGCGACGATCACTACAATGCGATTAAGTCTGTCTATATTCAGTTAACTGAAGCTTCAGGCTATGGAACGATTCAACTAATTAGAGGATAAATGAAGGAATTTGTAACTCTCTCGGTGGAATGTATGTCTGTTGACTGGCTAAACGAATGCGTGAAATAGTTTTATGGTAACCTAGTTTACGCACGCGAATTTATCATTTTGTCTGTGTGATTGCAGAACGTCGGGGAAAGTCGGATACCAGTTCCACGCGCGGCACGGCCGTCTTTTTTCCCGAAATCGAGAGTACTTGGTACGCCGACGCTTGTACCTGGACATCGACGTTCATTGGTACTCCCGGGATGTTTATCGTTCGTCGATGCCGAGGACGAGACCAGCGCTCCTAAAACAAAGTGCGGGACGCGAGCTGTGTCTACACCGTCGATCGAAGGTGACAGTAATTATTTACATACTTACAGAAGACAGAGATAGTTAAATGAGAAAATTTAGCTATTACGTATTTTCTTACTTGATCAACAGATTCGGGACATAAGACGTTCACGATATCACCTGTGTGGGATATTGACAAAGATGACGTGCAACAGTTGGTTCACTTTGCCGAAGAAAAGAGCAGCTTTTTCAGGTACACCATAACATTTAATTAATCGCATTTCAATTTTAAATGCAAAACGCTAGTACTCACTAGAGTCAGGTATTAGAAAAATTACCTAACAGTCGTTTATGGACCTCCCCATAAACCTGGTTATTTAAAGGAAAACCTTTGTTCCATCGATCAAAAAAAAAAAAATGTAGCAAAATGGTGTTTTTTTGTCAATTATTATTCTTCATTTAATACAAATTTCTTTATTATCATTTGTACAGTTTGCTCGAAAATTCTCAGTTGAATATGATTGAGGACGCTGGTGAGAGCTGCCTCTTGGAAACGTCCCTAGGCAATTATAATGATAACGCAGTAAATACACCACACTATTTGATGCTCAATAAGCAGAATTCCTTTGAACACGACGAAAGCCTCGGCATATTGACCCCCGACCAAATGACCGACTTCACAGTTGCACTAGAGTGCTCCAGGACACCATCCTGCGAAAATCTTACGGGATCAGCAGGCTCTAGATTGGCGTTAACGCGAGCATCTGCATCGAGGCCGTCAGCGGATGTTGAGCCAACCGAAGAAGCTTCAAGCGAGAGAACACCATCTCCGGAAGAGTTACCGCTCGATCCTAAGCCAACGGAGCCTGTTAGGGGCACTGTTCCTATCAGTTTCGTTACATCGGTAACGAGTATCACTAGTCTCGAGGCTGGTTATCAAGGTGACGGTGAGAACTCGAGGCCAGCGAGTCGTGGGGCTGATCCACCATCCGTCGCACCACCGCCGAATCTACCTGCTCCTTGCAGGCAAGATCCGATGACGGATTCGGATTTCTTCACGGAAAGTGATGCTGACGCATATGAGGAAATCGTACGTGGCGATAGGAAAGCTCAAGTGATCGACGGTACCCTCTTCTGCGCGCCTGGTGGTCGAAGATGTCCGAGTTTTACAGGAGAAGAAATGGATTCGAGTGGGATTTATTCGGATCTCGATAAAAGACAGGATGAACTCCATGTTCCGGAGGAGGCAGTTGTGGAACACGAGGATCGCACTCCCGATACCATTGATACGGAGGTCTCACAGAGGAGCCAGCCGACACCAATCAAAGCGGATGTTATTATGGATTATTTACAGGCGAGTCGATAATTTTGTTTATTTGGTATATGCTTGTATATATTTATATATAGCTCGTATATATAGCTCGCCTAACGGATAATATTTAGGCTCCTGTAAATCCTCTGGATGGATCGGCTGACTCCAGCGGCTCGATGAATCCTACTGATATTACGATAATGGAAGTGGAAAGAAGCAATGATAATATGAGATCGAAAACGCAGAACAAAGCTGATTCAGTCCCATTAAAAAAATACAAGATGCCTAAGAGGAACGTTGTCTCGAAAATCAAGGCTATGATCGAGTCTGGACCGAAAGATGAAGCCGAGAAAGAAGCTCGACGTTTACCGAGATCTGCTAGAAAGAGTGGGCGATGGGACGCCGTTATGAGCAAAATCGAGGCTGGGAAAAGCGAACAAAGGACTAGGTCGATCAGGAAAGAAGTAAAATCAAGGGTACTCCAGAGCCTTAATCAACCATCTCCTACGGGATCAACTCAAAAGAAATCTGGTGACGCAAATAATAACAATAATAAGGATAAGAGGTGAGATATTAATTGTCGAGATCTTTGTTTCTCAAAGTTTCTATTGATATAGCCTTGATAAGAAGTTACAAATTATCAGGAGAATACGTGGCCGACAAGAAATAAAATCGCCAATCGAAGAAACTGCCAGAAGCTCCGTTCGTAGCTCCTTGAGTGATCTCAGCACCGGACCTAACAAAGACGCACCAAGTAAGTCAAATTAATATATATTTTTAAATGATTGCAAATTAAATTAAAATATAGTATATCTACCACTTCATGTGTGTGTGTTAATGATGCTTGAATGTTTAACAGAATGCCTGTAACACGTGCCGCAATTTAATTTTAATTAGCGTTTTATTCGTAACTGCTTCACTTGTATATTTCAATTTATATATTTCAATGTATGATTGATAGTGAGGTAGGTTATGGAATAGTAGTAGTCTGAAGCGAGACCTTGTGTAGACCAGTGGAGCTTGAATAAATATAACACCAGCTGATTTTGCGATATCGAATTATGTTTGACCGCATACCATTTTACAAAAAGAAAGAAAAAACTCAAAACCGCAAAGGTCAAGAAAACCAGTAACCGTTTTGCATGATATTAAAAACGCTTCAGTATGCTATTCTTTTTCTTTATGTCGATATAGAAAGTAGAGCTTGAAATGAGAAATATTTTACCGTTTGAAAAATTTTAACACCCATTTATACAAACTAGTAATTTAGTGCGCATCTTTTCAATAAAAACGTATCGGTAATATCGTCTGACCTACAGAGATTACTCGTTCCTTGTTATGATAGACTAGAAGAATACACTACGAACAACAAAAATCATAAAAATTCGATCTTGACGACTAAAGCCTAGAAAATAGATTTTACATTGAAAAGCACAGGTGCAAGGTAGATTTTCAAATATTTCATTCCCTCTACCGGCTTTAATTCAAAGCCAAAATATCCTTGAAGCTGTCGAGACAGAATGGATCAATTTTGGTGTTTAAATACACGTGTGCCGTTGATTCGTCGCTGAAACCTTCCGGTGCAGACATATCGCGTAGGTGGTTCGTTCCGCAAAGAAGGGTGGGAGTAGTCGTAAAAGAGGGCGTAGGAGGGTGTTTTGTATCGACCCGTCCTAGGCGCGCGAAACTTAGATAGGAAAAAGAGCGAGGGCGCCGATGCCCCTCTTCCGGCGCCACTGGACAGTTTCGCTTCCATTGGATCGAGACAGGCCGTGAGCAGTCGCAGCAGCAGCATCCAGTCGGCAGTCCTCGGCGGACCTCGTGCTCGCTCGGACGCTGTTTATGCACGCGTGTTGTATTTCCGGTCTTCCATCTTTCTCGCTCTTTCGCCCCTTTGGTTTTCTGGTGCTGCTGCGTCTTCTGTCCTTCTCTCACTCTCGTTCTCTCTATTCCCCTTTCTCACGATCTCTTACTCTATACTGTACCCCATTCGGGTCAGCAGTTTTATCGGGGGTATACGGTAGAGGCTACGTGTGTGCGACAAAAAGAACAGGAGCGAGCGCAAGAACGAACAGCCGGTGTATCGTCGTCAGTGAATGCCGCAAGGTGACGGTGCAAAGTGCATCAAAGTTGTGCTCGTATAACCTCGAGCTTCGAGCTAAGCGCTAATCTCTGTAAAATTTCTCCTGGTTTCTGCATTGTTTGTTTCTCGTGTTACGATAGGGTGTATTCGACACCCTTCGAAAGCTGTACTACACATACATATAATGTGTCAATCGTATTCACGAACGCTCTCGACGTGACCTGATTTTCTACCCATGTCACAAGAGTGTTCGCGTTTTTTCTCACCCGATATAGAAAGAACGATCGAAGACAACGTTGAGTCTGGGCGAATATCAATAAGAATACGGTATCTCGAATCAGCAACCCTGCTGTGTACGCCTACAATATGTTATGGCACATTTCGCATCGATCGCCAGAGGAATCTGAGCCGCAAGACTGAATGCTTTAAGACTGGATATTACCATCCCCTCTCCGGGACACTCCAATGAAAGTTTCGCAAGATACCGTTACGGAAGGAATCTTTGGCTACGTTCCTGTTTGTACTTGGACTGAGCTATACGCAAGAATAGAGGGATTCAAGGCGATTAGTCTCTCGGTCTAACTCTTCGTTGTACATTAGCAGCTTCACATCGAGCTTACAGGTCAACGGCACTAGTGGTTTATTTCCGGCATTGCCTTTCTTCAACTGGCCACTTTATACTTGTGCGTACACGTCCTTCGCTCGACGCCGGTGGTTCTCTCGGTATGTCCCCACCCTTTTAGACAGGTGCACCCGGCGACCACGTGCGTTCCCAAGGCCGACGACCACCAGTACGCACCCGGTTCAGATCTACCACTTACGCAATCGCCACCAGAGTCGGATGTTAAACCCACATGGTTGTAGACATCGTCGATCGCGCCGGTGAAAGACAGTCGTTACACTCTGCGATTCAGGTCGCCGAAGGAACGCGCAATCCATGATCGAACCTGTCGATCGTACTTTCGTCCGCGTGATTTCTCACGAAGGAATCGGATTCTTCGAGGGAGTGCGAAAGAACATGCGCAACGTTTCGAGAGTAACGTCGATGGAGCGAAAGTGAGGCTGCTTGTGCGAATTGTGCTAATTGGTGTCAACCGTAACCGCGAGCAGAAAGAAGAAATTTTGCAATTTGAACATTTTCTGGAATAACCTTGGAGGATGCTGCCGGATAATCGTGAACGTTCACGATGTCAGTGTTTAGTTATCGTCACGGAATCCACCCGAGTAACAAGCCTCGCCATGGCCTCGGAAGATACGACGGGGTGAAGGCGCATATTTGCCTGGCCACAGTCCTACATAATGATTTTGTCGAGGATGAAATGACGGTGAAGCGACGGTGAAAGTAGAGGTTTGAAAATGGGACAGCAAGGATCGAAGGGTAGGCCAGCTCTTCGGACGGATTTCGTCAGAGATTCGGCGAAAATGCGACTCGGCAGTTTCAAGCGAGGTATAGTCATAAATAAAAGGTACCGCCGATATATACTCACCTTCTAAAACGATTTTCATCGCGTTCAGATTTTAATCTACACGACGGAAATGCGAATAGGCCATCAAGCCTCTTCTCCTCCTAGTCAATCGTTTAATCGCGTTCCATAAAAAGAAAGGAAAAAGGATGTCCGTGACTATCCAGCAGCTGTCTTTTCCTTCGTGGTTCATTTAACGCTAGAAAGTTGAAGCGACGCGAGTACAAGCGAGACTAACTCCCGATGTGTTGCATAGGCATTCAAAAAGGTAGACGGATCGAACGGTTTCTCTTAAACAAGTCTAAAACGTTACGGCCGAGGATCAAAGGTACCCTACTTACACACCTTGTCGCGTGATTTCTCTTTTACCCTGGCCATCGATTACTGTTATTTTGAGGAATCTTTCAGAAAGTAGTTCGCCTCATTATATCACACTCGTTCATCGGTAACTGGCGAAACGCGAGTGATTTATGATATTTCATAGGCATAAGAAACATGCAAAAATATTACATAATCGTGGCTCGTTTCAATGAACGGATTATCGTGAAATAATATCGAAAAAATAACAATTAGAGAGGGTAAACTTTCCGATTCTTAAAATAGAATCGTAATGGTTTACTGGATACGCTTAGAGAAAATAAAAATGCATTATTTTATAGTTGACGCGTTTGATTGTACCTACAATTAATATCGTCATTGAGGATTGGTGTGGAAATATTACTTAATTACCTGCCGTTGATTATTTTAAACGCGTGTCTTGAATATTTGCGCGGCTAGTTTCTTTCATGTGTAAGATCGGTTCGAGATATTATGCACACGAGAGCTCGTATAGGCCGTTATATGCAGAAGCTCGTAGGCAACGGCTACGTGCAGCCTGGTATACATAATAAACGTTTTCTTTTCCTCGTTGGTTTAATCGACGAGCATGGTTCAAACTTAGCTCTTCGTGTCGGGCTCGTCCCGCTATATTGCCTCGTCAAGCACGAATTCCGATGATGCGCAAAATGTTATTAAAGTAACTACGACTGACGAGCGAAACAAAATTCCACGGTCGATGAACTATCCGACACGTAATCCTACGTGTTATGGAAACTACTTGTTTTCGTAATTCCCTGTTATAAATAGGCACGCAAGAACAGAGAAAGATGAAACCATCATTATTCCATCGCTAATATGATAATGAAGAAATTCACTTTTACGTTTGTATTTTCAGAGAGATCACCGACATCGGTAAACCCACCTAGAAGACTGGTAGCAAACGGTCGTGGTAATCAACAGAATCGTGTCAACAGTTTCGACACGAAAAAGAACTGTGTAGAAATTTCGCCTATCAATCTCGGTGAGTTATGGAGGGTCCGGTTTGCGCGCCCTAAATTGTGAGACGAGTTTGCACATATCGTAGTCCAGCATATGTGCGTATATACATATGTATACACATAAATGCCTGCTATTCACTGATTGAACGGAGGAAACGAAAGGTCGAGGGCACCGCTGCGTGCTTCCGGTTGGAGACGTTAATGTGACGAGAACGCTTTTTTTCGAACGCCTGCTTCTATGCAACACTCTCTCATTCTCTAATCCTTTGTATTAACGAGCAAAAATATAAAAACGCGTTCAACGTTATGTCGACACTCGGCTATCAGGGTAGATCTATTCTGATCCAGACGTAGCATTGAAAACATTGGCAAGTGGCCATGTTCGATTCGCTCAATACGTTGTATCATCAATGTTGATGATGTATTATACATTGATATTCTTACGAATTCTTGGTAATTTCAAGTTTTCAAATTTTCTTATTTAGTTGCCTTAGCTTATAAACCAATAAAAAAAAATAATAATACGTTAGACTTATTTATATGTTATTAACGATCTTTTCTATGGAGTGAAAAATTAATGAAAATAAAATTATCTTAGGACGTTTATGGCAGCACTTGTGCCAAATCTTTAAATTTCGTGATTTATTTCCGTGTTTCATTGTATGCCTTTGACGGCAATTAGGCGCAGGTATAAATTTACGATCGCTTTGTTTGTGATATATTAGGATTGTAACGGTATGCATCCCTTGCCCCAACCGTCTAAACGGTTTAACTCCCCAGCCGAATACTGTTGATGTCCTAGCAGTCCTTCATCAGCTTTAGACAGGAAACTTTGTCGTGCCACCCAGTCTGATTGTTTGACGAGTTTTGTGTACACTGCTGAAATATTCCACTAGAGGAACGTGATTTGTGAACAACATGTTTGTGATATAACTTCGTGATCGGAATTCTTAGTGGTAACGCGACTTCCGAATATAGTTTGCTATAATAGACAACGATTTCGAATAGAATAAGCTGTTCAGATGGCGTGTAGATTGTGCTCTCAGAGAATCATGGCAATCATGGTCTCCATATACTGCAGTAAATATTATTTTAAAATATTACTTCGTGTCCGAGTTATCTTACATGAGTGAATGTGTTTCTTGCGCTCTCACGTATGGTATCTGACGCGGACAGTAAAACGGTTTACAGCGTACGGTACTTGCAAACTCGATAACACATCATTTAAGGCACTACCGATGTGTATGTACCATGCTCTCGTTAACATAGCGAATTCTGTTTCTAGAGAAAAGCCCATCAGCTACGCGAAAGCCGACAATAACCAGGAGATTAACTACTGTCCCAGCGAAGCAACATAATTCAACGATATCGATAAAAGGTACAATTTCACAAAATATTTGGAAACAATTCTTTATACTATTTTTATAACTGTTTTGTGTTTACCAAGTTCTCCATCCATGTAACATATATATATTGAACTTTACAACAGACACCTCAATCATTTTAAACAACTTGTTTTAATAGATTATTGATTTTTATGGAGTAGAAAAGAACGTTGTTCTCAATGTTGTCTTCTGAAAAAGATAACACCGTAAGGAAACATCAGCAGGTCGTGCTTTCTAATTCATTGACCGCGCTACTCCGGCAGCAGCTAGTTTCTAAAAAAGTCCCACGGTCATTTTGCGGTGCGTACGACCGTTTCTCCGCATGCACGGGGACGCACACGTGCGTATCACTCTGTACTGTTCGTCGTTTCGAAGAAAGTCATAGCTTTCACTAGTCCTCGGGACTAAATCCTGCTCCCTATCCTCGCTGGAAGGTGCTGAAAAACCCGCAGGGCAATGGCAGAGAATAAAGTATCAGAGCAAGTAAGGACCAGGAATAGTCGAGCGAAAGTAATTCTTTAAACCGGCAGTTTCGGTGATAGTTTCGAGAGAGTCGCATTTCTGCTTTCAAGATGATTTTCTTATCAATGTTTCATCCTCGATTTCGCTGACTTCGATTCGTTATTAATTGTTACTTCCAGTGGATCAGTTTTTTTTACTCGACATGTACGCTTATGTGGAACAAATTACTAGAATTAGAAATTATTATCAATGACAGTCCATGTCCTAGAAAACATTGAATTACGAGTTGAATTTCTACGAGTCATGGTCTTGTACTTCATTTCGTTTTAATTTATTGTTTTATTAATCATTTATGAAGCACTCACAGGAAAATATATCGATGAGTAGTATAAATTAGGGAAATGCTTATCTAAGTAAGGCTAACTAAGTAATCCTAAGATCTCAGTAAATTGTTTCGTCCAATCCGCTGATTTTTTTAAGGGCATTATGAAGTATTATACTTTCAAGAAAGTTTTGTTGTGAATTTATACATAATTTTATTAGCATCTGGTTAATCGAAAATAAGAGTACCATACTAAAAGAAAAACGTGTTTTGTTGCCATCAGCCAAAATATAGTTCTAATATATCATTACATTCACGTTACGATGTGACGAAACAGATAATGGTGAGTAGAATTAACAATTGTTTGCAAAGTCTTCTTAGCGGAAGAGAGCTATCGATCGTCGATCATTCGATTCATTATCTTCGAATCACTATATCCATAGACATGAAGGTATCTCCGTTCCATACGAATACGGCAACTTACTACCATGTAAGGGTAACTAATTCCAAATGGAAAAGCGAATTTATTCGGAGCACGACGTTTTGTAATAATTCATCGCTCGTTCACCTACCGATTTTCATCTTCTACAACCTCACCTTTCCTTATTACTAGAACGAGTTATACCGTTGAAACGGAATTTTAAATCGTCCTCGTTTTCATGATCCATAAACTTGAACAACTGAATGATAAATAAACCAATAGGTAGTTGCTACTGATACTCCTCAGCATTCTGTATGTTAATTTCTTAGTAAGGCGGTATGGTGTAAATTACGCTTCTTGGATTCCCTTTTGCAAAATAGAAAGAAAACGAGCCACATTAAAGCAATTATGGAAACATATTCAGATATTGTGGGTCATATTCAAGTCGTGCGTACGAAGTGCGTAGAGCGCGTGTCCGGCCAGACACAGCTTTCCGCGTGTCCATCGTCTTCGTATTCTTCGAGGTTGCACCTCATTTCAAGGTGGTAGGAGTGGTCGACAAGAAGGAAGGAGGGATATATCGCTCCGCGAGGCAGCCTGTGGCTCGTGCTAATTCAGTCGAAGTGCGGACTTGGCCAGCAAATCGTTACAAATGACGATCCCGATTAGGTTTCTCTCATGTCTGTTGCTCGATTATTGTTATTCAATGATTCCGACGTGATCGAGTTCACTTGCATTTTTCAGCTGAATCACTGGTGTAAATCGAATAAAAAGAGCTCATTGTGCAAATAGACTCGATTCATATAAATGGAGAACACATACTTTTTATTGGAAAAAAGTGTAACGTAATCTGAGATATTTTTTCAACCAAGAACGTTGATGGATCGCAGAAACGTTACGATGTTAGAAAAATAGATTGAATGGCAATATGTGTATATTTACAACTATGTATAAACAAATGTGAAAGTGACAAGTATTCGACACTTCGTAGTCCTGTGCCGAAAATAAGCCGATCAATTTCGGGAAAACTCGGGTAATGATCGATTTGGTTGTTCCCATTACGAAGGTCATTAAGTATCATTAACTTGTTGGATTTTCCGTGTTCACGGCACGACTATCGTATAGTTGACCTTAACCCAGTGCGTCTTCATTGACTGGCCCGTGCTCTTGAACGTTTTCCACTGGGGTTGACTGTTGGATTAAATTCGATCGATCTACCAGCTGCACTTTTTTTAGCTTGGTCCAAGGTGCTCAATAGAATCAAAGCTGTGGTGGTGCGGGGCTACGGACGTATCCGCGTGCTTTCACGTACATCAGTAATAATGGGAGGATGAAGCTCAAATGACGTAGCCAGGCCAAATTGTCCTTACGATTTAATGATCTGTGCATGTGAATTTTCCGCGTGTCACAGCGATAATTGCGTTTTCTCCAAAATACCTCCGCATCTGCGGGCTCAGTACGTCAAGCCGAATAGCTGAAATATCCTGAAAAACAGGTAGCTCGACTTTCCAAGACTGGAATATACGGTTTTTTCTCCTAAAACAAGTTTTCCGCACAACTTTCTTCATTCTACCATCTAAATTTATTCGTATAAAATGTCTGGACGTAGTCAATTTTATAAGGTATCGGTATTATATCTACCACGATATCTACTTCAACTTTCATCGTGATGAGTTGTCCGAAGTCGAAGAATGAGCGTGGTCAAAGCTATTATTCATATAGATAACGACGGAATTACTTAAGAAGCGATAGGAATTGTACGATCAATAGCTCAAAGGAATAAATCTATCAAATCGAAGTGGTGTACCAGTTTGACGGATAACAAATAACTTCTGCTACGATTTTAACAAAGAAGCGTAATGGTGATGGGACCGGTGGCATTGGTTGCAGATCGCGAAACTAAGGAGCACAATAATAGCTATGTGGTGACAAGAGCGTCTTTAGAGACGCGAGATCAGGGAGCACAAACGGACATACCTTATGATGCACTTTGCCTAAAACCGGCAGAACAAGTTATACAAGCCCTTTCTATCACCATACAATATTTGGCCTATGAGGTACGTAGTTTTCTCTTTCTTTTGATTTTTTATTATGTCTTATTTTACTGTCTAAACATATTTCATCCAATTTGACCTTATATTCTCTTTTACAACCTAATGTTCAGTTGGACGCCTTTTCTACCCCAAAACTAAAGAAAGATTATGAGAATATGAAAAAAGAATGGATATCTTCGTGTACGGAAATCGAAAAATTAACAGCTAGGAACCTCGACATTGAAGATAGATTAGAGTCGGAGAGAGAGAATCATCGAAAAGCCTTGGACCATCTTCGTGAAGATCGTAAGTCTTGCCAAGAATTATTTGTGTTTCTTTTACTTAGAGAAAGTGAGAAACCAATATAATGCATTGTGCGTATATATTGTAACGCGCAGTTTCTAAAATTTGATGTCCCTGATTTTATTACATTTTGATTGCAATATCTTTATTTCAACGATAACGTCCATTAATTTTGTTTTTTAAAACAGAGCATATATGTGAAGTATATTTTATATTTTACATACTCTGTGCCTGACACAATGCATCATATGATAATGATATTCTCTTGGTAACAAGCATAATGATCCTGACGTCGTGCTGAATAGTAGAGCCTTAAAGTAGAGCAATTGTTAATTAAAATCTGCGAGGCTGATGTGCCTACGCGCACCTCGGGTAGTGTTAAATAATTCAGAGATAGAATTTTCAAAAGTGGACACACGCAGGAACTTCACAAACGCTCAATTTAGTGCCCACGTAACGTTCATCGTAGTTAATTATAGGTTGGCACGTTCGACGGACTTAATCCGTTCTCTCGTCTCCTAACTTTGTTTTTCTTCCGTTTTTCAATTTATCTTCTATGACGTCAATCATACTAAGAAAAAAATTTATATCCGATTTTTTTAGTGGAAGCTCGACATGCGGAACAAATTGCCACCTTGGAAGCAGCCCTACAGGAGGAGAGGCGCAGGTGCGAGGTCAGATTGCGAGATTCTTTAAATGAGGTCGCAAAGGAGCATCGTGCCGTAATCGTGAAATTGCGAACCGAACAAGAAGCTGAACTTATACGAAGAGAAACGGAGTTTAAGAGGAGATCTGTCGTTCACGATCAGGGGGCTGCGCTGACAGCAGAAGTCGAATCTTTAAGGTCGGTGCTAGAAATTAAAAGCCAAGAGAACGCTTCTTTGAGATCGGATCTCGATAATATTAAACGAGAGATCGAGGACAAGGAAGCTTTGCAACAACGTGTAGACACTCTTGAGGCCAGATGCGAAGATTTAAAAGCACAGCTTCAATGTAAAGAGGCTGTGGAGAGGCAAATATCTCACGATAACGAGGTACTGCATGAATCGATTCATCAAATATCCAAGCAGAACAAGCGTTTGGCACAACGTAACGAGGAACTGCAATGGAGATTGCGTCAAAAAAACGAAGTAGTGACCGTTCTTGCGAACTTGACGCCTAGGCTTTCGCGTTCTTTAGGCCCGGAGCACGTCGAAAATTCTCTCTCACCCGACAAGAACGGTCCGCAATCTTCGCAATCCATGGTAAAGTTTATGGTGGAGAAAGGTGACTCAGTTTCGTGGACATTGGAAATCGATGATGAATTCAAAGGAGGATGCGATGGGTCGTCATTGGGAACGCCATCCAAAATGGGTAGATCGGAAACAACGACAACAGTGTCGAGACAAGGATCTCTCAGATTGACGCCTAGAAGGGCTTCCGTAGATATGAGAGCGAGATCCAAAAGTATTTCCGTTACGGATTCCACACGAGTCGAGGAATCTGGATGGGCGCCTACGTTTAATTCTACACCAAATGCTCGACGAAGACCTAGAAGCGACCCGTCTTCTTCAGCCTCGTCTACTTCTTCGTCATCCTCTTCTTCTGCGACAGCAGTAACTACGAATTCTGCAGTGGCCGTTGCCGTTGCTGCTGCGGCTGCAGCTGCCGCAGCCGCTGAAGATTGTGGCGCAGGTCAAAGGCCTCAAGAAGCAGGTGGCGAAGCAATGATTTCAGAAGAGACGTCTGCCACGAGCAGTGAAGACGAATCATCCACCAGTAGCGATATTCCTCCATTGCCAATACAATTTGCTTGGGGTAACGTTCAAATCAAGTAACGTTCTCACGGTCCTCTTTAATGTATTAGATCAGGCTAATGTATTAGGTTAAGTAATAAGTTCGCTTTTCTTTACAAGAATATTTATATAACACACACCTAATTGATGCATGCACTATTTTGTTCCATGATCTTTTGCCATCTTTTTAGGGATTCATTTATCCCTTCACTGCAAAACTTTTCGTTTTTTTTTATTAAAAAATTTTGATTGTTTCTGTGTCGTTTTAACAAAGAATCGTATATTCAGATTTATTCTAGAAAATTTTTCTCGGTTAATTCGTGCTGAATACAAACATCGGCTTATTTGTAATTCCAAGTTTTTTAAATATAATGAAACTAATTTCTATGAATATTAAAACTGTTAGTAATGTCTCAAGTTATGTATCGTGGATTTTATTCAATTAATAATATTGCTATTTCATCAACATTAATCTTCATTAGTCATTCTCCCCTATTAAATCTTTTAATTCATTTTTGAGTGGTATGTTTATTAACGCTAGCAACATACACATTACAAATATTTTTTTTATTTCTGTTACATTTATTTTCTCGAAATGCGTACGCGGTTAAGACGAACGAACTTATTACTCAATCTAATAATTCGATTGGAACAAGTTCATTAGGTGATTCCATAATAATTTTGTGGCAATTACTCCAAGTATTTCCGAGGATAACATGATGTCCTTTTACGCAAATGAACGTTCACATGGTTATTTCAAACACTGTACGCGCACTTTTTCTATTACTTCTGTACCTGTAACTTATACGTTCGATTGCAAACAGATGGGAGATATATCTTTTACCAAACCAATGAGACAGTTTCGATGATGTTTTGTCACGATTATATATATTGGTAAAATCGGTTGAAGATGAAGAAGTTGGTTCTTACTTAGGTATTTAGATTAGAAACGGTGTTTTTATGGTGTTGCGATATTTTTTCAAATTATGACTCTTTGTAATATCACGATTACTATACCAACTTCTCTATCTTCGCATCAACTCTGCTCTTTAGTTGTTAGAGACTTTCGTACGCGAGATCGCACAATGAGAAATCGTTCGTTACATATGCGTTATAGTAACTATGTTTTAAAATATATACATATATGTGTATATATATATATGTATATGCATATATATTTTGCGATCTTAGATACATACTAAGAATTTTGTTATGTTTTTTGCGTTTGTTTTATGTAGGAGATGAACAGAGCGAAATCAAAGTATGTTTTCATCTTTTGTACGTCATTGTCACTATATCTTTTAGATAGAAAAATTGCGCGTAGAAGTTCGATTATTTCGTTTGAAAATTGTTTGTTAGTTTTGATGTAGATGTTGTGGGCTATTGGCAATTATAAGCCATGTATTTTTCAAAACCAAGTCGAATCGGGTCACTATTTGTTTGATTCGCGACACTTTTACACATGTCCATTTTATAAGGTATGATACGTTTATATTACGTCTGTACATAAATAACAACGATGTTTATAAATTAATTAGTCTTTATCGCAAATATTGTAAATAGACAACGACCGTCAAATCGATCCTGTCCTCGAAAAAAATGTCGATGAGCCATTCGCTGTGTTTACCGAAGAAAGCTATTCTTCATTGATATGCAGCTTACCGAACAGTACGATTATTATGGTTCGTTGCATTAAATCAATTACTTGCCAATCTTTTAAGACATAATACCAATTATCGTTAAAATTGCAACTTTTGTAACATTGAAATTTCATTTTGTTGTAATGCGCTTACGCAAAGGAATGTATTACACATTCATAATACATCTTCGACATAAAAAGAAGAAATTAATAATATTCTTAACGTCACATGTTTTAATTGCCAAATACTGATGAATTGATACATTTATCTGTATTCCCTTTTACGTACAACATCAAATCTACCAGAAACTATGCTGTTTCAAGTGCGACTTGTTAACCAACTACTATATGAAAAGATAGTCGGTTGGATAAAAAGTTGATATTTAAAGAAAAAAAAAAAAGAAAAGAAGCTCCGTTCCATGGACAAGAAGAAAAGTACATTCGGTTACAGTAGTGTAGGAATATAAGAGCAAGCAAGTATTAGTCGCCGAGAAGTGTGTTTTCTCTCACTTGTGCTGACAAATTCAATGTATTATATACCTATCAAATAAATACTATCTGAATTAAAGCAAATTTTATCAGTGTCATTTCTGTCTCTTATTTGATATTTAACTTCTAAATACTTGGAGAAGATCGTTCTTTGAGTCTCTGTTCAGATTTTTTATTTATATACTAAACAAACTTATTTCTTACCACAAATAGAATATTTTATGTACCAAATATTTCCATATTACCTTTTACTTAATAATTTCAATCTTCATTCAAATTTACCATCGCGGATATAGCTGATATTTATTGGTATAAATGTGGGCACTACAAGAGGCTATAAGTAATAGCGGCGATCGGATGGTCGAGATGTTGATGACAATGAATTCAGGTTCGATAACGAATTCACGGTCCACGGGATGACGAATGCGATGTGATACATGTATAACTCCACGTACAAGTAAAACCTATCTGCGTGAACTAAAAAAAAAAAAATCCAAGTGGAACTTTCCTCATATATTCCTCTTTCCACCTCTCAGATCAGTGTTTTTCTTTAAGGAAAGTCATATAATCATACCATACCCCTGTCAGGTACACGTCCCCCCCGTGACCGTGGCTACGTTCAGTGACCCGCTATGTCACTTAGGGCGCAAGCCCATCGTCATAAAATCAGATTAGAACATTAAAACTATTTCTTATTTTTATTACTTAAATGTAGCTATATTAAAAGTCTGAACTAGGGTAATGGGATTTTTCCCAACATTCCAAAAGGGAAGTCCCAATGTCCTTTTATCTCCGACATATATATTCCTCTTTCCACCTCTCAGATCAGTGTTTTTCTTTAAGGAAAGCCACATAATCATACCATACCTCTGTTAGGTACACGTCCCCCCCGTGACCGTGGCTACGTTCAGTGACCCGCTATGTTACTTAGAGCCCAAGCCCATCGTCATAAAATCGGATTAGAACATTAAAACTATTTCTTATTTTTATTACTTAAATGTAGCTATATTAAAAGTCTGAACTAGGGTAATGGGATTTTTCCCAACGTTCCAAAAGGGAAGTCCCAATGTCCTTTTATCTCCGACATATATATTCCTCTTTCCACCTCTCAGATCAGTGTTTTTCTTTAAGGAAAGCCACATAATCATACCATACCTCTGTTAGGTACACGTCCCCCCCGTGACCGTGGCTACGTTCAGTGACCCGCTATGTCACTTAGGGCGCAAGCCCATCGTCATAAAATCGGATTAGAACATTAAAACTATTTCTTATTTTTATTACTTAAATGTAGCTATATTAAAAGTCTGAACTAGGGTAATGGGATTTTTCCCAACGTTCCAAAAGGGAAGTCCCAATGTCCTTTTATCTCCGACATATATATTCCTCTTTCCACCTCTCAGATCAGTGTTTTTCTTTAAGGAAAGCCACGTAATCATACCATACCTCTGTTAGGTACACGTCCCGCCCGTGACCGCGGCTACGTTCAGTGACCCGCTATGTTACTTAGAGCCCAAGCCCATCGTCATAAAATCGGATTAGAACATTAAAACTATTTCTTATTTTTATTACTTAAATGTAGCTATAGTAAAAATCTGGACAGGGTATTGGGGTTTTTCCTAGCATTCCAAAAGTCCCGATGTCCATTCATTTCCGACATATATATATACATATATACATACATATATACATAATTAAATTTTGTTTACGTTTATTGTCTCGTCTCATTGGATAGACTGTGTGTGTGTGTGTATATTGTGTTCATACTATATCTTTATCTTCATGCCATTATCTGTATGAGTTTGTAGGGACACTCCCCACTTTGCCGCCAGATGGTTGTTGATTCGATGACAAAAGAACTCTCTGATTAATGCTCTGGCAACAAGCACCATCTACAAATACAATTTTGCTAGGGTAAAGCCTGATGAACCCTCTAATAGTTTTTGAACGAAAACACTCTCGCTTCTACATCATCCTTAATTGTTCTATGCATTATCCCTTTTTGCTATTCAAAATTTACCGCGAGATGTCGTTTCTATGTGTTTATGTATAGTTTATTTTTATGGGAATCAGAAAATTCAGTCAAGAATTTTAGATCGGTTTCTATATCACGTGACTCTATTGTGTATTATATTCCTACGCTTATAGACAATATAAAGCAAAGCGTTATAAACAATAAAGAAGCAAATATAATTAAAAAAGCAAATGCATTACTCAACCCTTCTTAATTTGTTTTTTTTATGAAAGAATAACTTTGGACGATGGAAGGTTCAAAAGTAGGAAAAAGGACAATATTGGATGATTCAGCTGAAAATCTACACACACCTACTTTAATAAGAATTAGTAATCAGAATTACATTCCTCATAATATTCACATTGATAAACATGAGGTATTTTTACAAACATGAATCTTAAACTATCTTATTTAATAAATTGCCTTAATCAATTTCTTTTTCTTAATAACATTGACTAAAAATTTTCTTCACAGTTTAGAATAGGTCGTGCAAGAGATAACGACGAAATCATTTTGAATGCAGTAATATCTAGAAAGCATTGTATTTTAAGATATAAAGAAAACGAGTGGACTATTAAAGACGTAAGTTCTTCTGCTACATTTGTTAATAATATTCCGATAGTATTTGGTCAAAGTCAAAGAATCTATGAGGGAGATGTTATACAATTTAGTGAATCTGAAGAATTTAAATATCTATTTACCCTTGATGTTAAATATAAACACAAAATTAAAAAGCCTAAGCTAGATGAACAGGTATTAGACAATGTTCTTGTAAAACGGAAAACATTTGTAGAAAATCATGAATGTCAAAAAAAAGTTCTTAAAGACAAATTACAAATAAAACAAAAGGAACAAGATAAACTAAAACAGCAATTAGAGCAGCAATTTGAAAAGAAATTGAATGAAGAGAAACAAAAGTGGCAAAAAGCATTAAGTGTAAGTAAGCTTGAGAAAGGAATGTTGAAAATGAAAATGAAAGAGCAAATGGAAAAGTGGAGAGAAGAACAACAAACTAAGTGGAAAAATGTGATGGAGAATAGAGTTAAAGAAGAAAAAAGTATACAAGCTCAACTGTTAAATGAAAAGTTAGTTTTAGAGGAGAAATTAAAAATAGCAGAAAGGACTTTAAAAGAACAAGAAGCTAAAGTAGGAACAGTAGAAAATAATGGTACATACTTTTTTATAATAAAAATACTAAATACTTTATTAAGTTATAATAAACTCATTGCTTTGTTATGTATAGTTGCAGGGTCTTCCAAAAATTTCAGTGATAGCTGCATATGTTTAGAAAGTATGGATAATCCTTCAGAATATCAAATTATAGATACAATAGATTTAACAAATACTACTCAGCTTACTATAAACACTGAAGAAGAAGAAAGTGTACTTAATAAAGTTAATGATATAATGGATGAGCAACTAACTTGTAGTATATGTTCAGAATTATTTGTGAAAGCAACAACATTAAATTGTATGCATACATTTTGTCATCATTGTATACACCTATGGATCGAAAAGAAAAAAGAATGTCCAGTGTGTAGAGCACCAGTATCATCAATGAATATATCAATAGCTATAGATAATTTTATTGAAAGTATTTTAGAAAATTTATCTACTCAATTGAAAGAAAGAAGAATAAGAATTATAAAAGAAAGACAAGGTATATGTATATAGGTAATGTTTAAATGTATAAAAGAATATTTTTTAAATAACTGAAAATGTTTTAGCATTGGAGCGCAAGAGAAAAGATCATTGTAAAACTGCTGTGAGAAGAAAATAAAATTTAGTTTGATATATTATTTCATTGATACTGTTATGTTAATATATAGTAATTTACAACTAACTTTTACCAAGAAACAGTTGTATTAAAAGTCTTTAAATGTTAATATTATAAAAGTGAGGTATAGGAGTGAGGTTGTGTAAAAAATATATGATTTATTTTTGTTATAAATTTTTCTAAAAGAAAAATTTCTTATTATTTAGTAATTTGACTATATTTATGAAAAGAACATTATTAAGAAAAAATGACGCCCTTTAAAGATGTAGTATTAACACGTTGAATGCCACGCTAGTTTTACAGAGATTGCCCGTGGCGCCACGATGTATTTTTTATTATGTGATATATATAATGTTGAAATATCATCTACAAGAGATATGTTACGGTGTATAATCATGATGAATTTATCTTACTGAGGTCACCGGTGACCAATTATTTTTTGCGATTATCAATTATCTCATATTGTTTCTTCGCATTGTTAAATAATTGTTCTATGTTGTTACATCCTGGGATCTATCACAAACCATAATCCATCCCTCGGTCATACTTATTCGGATCCGCAATAGTCCTAAAAAACTGTCACAAGATTTAGCATTTTTTACTTTATTGTCAAGGTCCTTAATTGCCATCAAACATCTTTCAAATCGAAACGTTCCTTAGGATTATTATTCATTAAGGTAAAACACGGGGAAAGGGAATTTTTACCATGTTCGATAGTCATTGGTGGGGGGGGGCGCATATAATAGATCCATATTTCATGTATAAATAAAACTATTTTTATATGTTTTTTTTATTTATATTTATTATGTTTATTTATTTATAAGGATGGTAATAATAAAGGATTTATAACTATTAACATTTGTTCAAATTATGTATTTTTACAAATCTTGCAGCGCCCCCTTGGCATTCAACGTATTAAATGACTACCGCCATCTACATACATGGTTGTATACATATACAACGTACGCGTATACGTACAGTCATAATTGTGCGAGAGTTCATGAAAATCTGCCAGTAATCGGTCGTCGACGTACGCACTTATGAAAACACGACTTTTAGAGAGTTGCGAGTTACTATATACTAACTATACTGAACGTCGCGTAAATGGCGAAATATATACTACGACATTAGGGTAAAGTGAGATTTTTTTGTGCGGAGGAGTGCTTTATTGGTCCGTTAGTGCGATAAACTTTTCGTGTCACTGACGGACCAAGCGCGACGATATTGTTACGTTGTTTTTCGCAGTGAAGAACGACACGTCTTTGGAAGGATGGCGACCTGACCCCTTCCGAATAATGGAATACTGTGCACAACGGTACGTTTCCTTGTGTAAGCAGGTTGTATTTACCAAACTATAGATAATTATTTCTTAGGCATATTGAATTCATAATGTGCACTTGCACAGCAACTGCTTCTCTGAATTCCCTGAAGGTTACACAGTGTTATTAAAATAGTGTCACGCTTACAGCCGTCGTCATGACAAACTTTTTTCACCTTTCTTTGTACTTCATCGACAAGCATAATTTTGCGATATCAAATTTATGACCACGTGTTATTATTTGTAATAACGTAATTTCTTTAGTCATAATACGTCGATGATTCACGTTGGTATTTACATAGTCGAATTTTTTTAGAAGCTATGTTTCATTATCCATAAAGAGACTGAAGAGGGAGAATGCTGTCAATGTAATTCTTAATATAGACATACCATAAGAAGTTTTATACATTTATTTTTGTTTCTTTTTTGTATTTCTTATTGGTCTTTTGTGAATTAAATATAGTATGCTTTAGGTATTTTCCAATGACATTTATTAATTTTGCATTTTTAAGTAGGATTAATATTATGTTAATATTAAATGTATATATATCTTAACTTATTCTGACATATATTTGTTTTGTTTCCAGATTGTCAGTTTGAGGTATACTTCGGTAATTGGTGCTATAAAACTTACAAGGTAAGTTCTGTTATACAACAAAGAAATTTACAAAAAATATATATATATCTTTTATATCATTTCTTTGTAATTATATAAGTATTAAACATATCCCTTAATATTATTTATATAGCAGTATATTAAGACTCGTACTTTCTATATACCGATCATCTTTTATAATTTATATTAAGATGACTGATGTTGATCCTGAAACTTTATTGGAATGGCTTAGTATGGGTCAAGGAGATGAAAGAGACATGCAGTTAATTGCTTTAGAGCAATTGTGCATGTTATTGCTCATGTCTGATAATGTTGATCGATGCTTTGAATGGTATGTTGAGAACATTGATAATGTTCATTATTTTAACTGAATAAAATATAATAAAATATATTTTTATTTTAGCTGTCCTCCACGCACATTTCTTCCTGCATTATGTAGAATTTTTTTGGATGAACT
This sequence comes from Bombus vosnesenskii, assembly GCF_011952255.1. Lineage (NCBI taxonomy): Eukaryota > Metazoa > Arthropoda > Insecta > Hymenoptera > Apidae > Bombus > Bombus vosnesenskii. The sequence goes on from NW_022882923.1 coordinate 5,426,419, forward strand.
TGCACCAGATAGTGTTTTAGAAGTGACAGCTAGAGCTATTACATATTACTTTGATCTTTCACCAGAATGTATACGCAGAGTAATAGCCATGGAAGGTGCTGTGAAAGCTATTTGCAGTCGTTTATCTGGAGCTGGATTAGGTTCTAGAACTAGTAGGGACCTAGCTGAACAATGCATAAAGGTATTATACTATTTGATTGTTCTCAAATATAATATTAAAAAACATTCATCATATATGTTATTGTAGGCATTAGAACTTGTCTGTGCAAGGGAAGCTGGTGCTGTGCTCGAAGCTGGTGGCCTCCCTTGTGCTTTATGCTTTATTCGGGAGCATGGGGCTCTTGTTCACAGGGATACACTACATTCAGCAATGGCTGTGGTGACCCGTTTATGTGGGAAAGTAGAACCTCAAGATAAATCTTTGCCAGATTGTGTTGAAGCTTTATCAATGTTACTTAGACATGAAGATGCACATGTTGCTGATGGAGCACTCCGTTGTTTTGCATCATTGGCTGATAGATTTTCAAGAAGAAACACAGATCCTGCTCCATTAGCCTCCCATGGATTAGTTTCTGAACTTTTGTATAGGTATTATTTTATGATAAATCTTGTACAGATATTTATTTCAGAAGTATCAAGATAATCCTTTTATTTCTGTTTATCAATAGATTATCAAATGCAGCAGGGCCTGGTACATCAATAGCAACTACTTCTGGAAATCCAAAAACACCTCCACCATCTAGTACAGCTACAACACTTCCTACTCCTGAAGCGAATTCTTGCGCATCTGTTTCTACTATAATTAGTCTTCTATCAACACTTTGCAGGGGATCACCATCTATAACTCATGACCTCTTACGTTCTGAACTACCAGATGCGATTGAGAAAGCTTTAAAAGGAGATGAACGATGTGCACTTGATTCCATGAGATTAGTTGATTTATTGTTAGTTTTACTATTCGAAGGAAGGTCAGCATTAGGCCGCAATACAAGCGGTGGTCCATCCGGTCCCGTGTTACCACGTTTTAGGCGCCCAGAAAGCGCTGGTGAAAAATCTCACAGACAGTTGATTGATTGCATTCGGTCAAAGGACACGGATGCGTTGATAGAAGCCATAGATTCTGGAGGCATTGGAGTTAATTTTATGGATGATGTTGGACAAACATTGCTTAATTGGGCATCCGCATTCGGAACTCAAGAAATGGTTGAATTCTTGTGTGATAGAGGAGCAGATGTTAATAAAGGTCAAAGATCGTCTAGTCTGCATTATGCTGCTTGTTTTGGAAGACCAGCTATTGCTAAAGTATTACTTAGACATGGGGCAAACCCTGATTTGCGAGATGAAGATGGGAAAACGCCATTGGATAAAGCAAGAGAACGTGTAGATGAAGGTCACAGAGAAGTTGCTGCTATATTACAATCTCCTGGAGAATGGATGTTGCCAAATCAAGAACATAGGAAACCAGAAACAGAAGCAGAATTCACAGAACCAAAAGGTGATCCTGAAATGGCTCCAGTATACTTGAAAAGATTATTGCCAGTATTCTGTGCAACATTTCAGTCATCTATGTTGCCAAGCATTAGGAAAGCCAGTTTAAGTTTAATCAGGAAGATGGTGCATTATATTCAACCAGAATTACTTATTGAAACATGTGGTTCTGATAGAATGGGAAGCTGTGGTGCTATGCTTGTAGAAGTAATTGCCAATGTACTGGACAATGAGGTAAACATACAATATTTTTTATATAAATTTATTTTTTCTTTTTTAGTTTATACAAACTTTTTAAGACCCTGCGAGATTGATATAAGATAGTATAATCAATGTTTTAAAATCTTTAGTATTCATGCAGGCAGACAGGCAGCAAAACAGACAATGCTAGTGATTTAGTTAAGATTGTTCACAGGAGCTTGAGATAAAAGCACCATCACCACCACCTCCGCCTCTCAAGCCGATAATTGGCCCAAAATTGCGTTGTCTCGCATCGCGCAAGTCTTCCAGTTCCCTGAACTACATTGTTGATAAGACGGTAACGTCTGTTGTATGTTTGCCAGTCTCTAGTTGAAACGTCCTTTGTGCCCCTTACATGCTATTTGTAAATCCCACTTTTTACTGATCTCATTAATAATTATGCAAAGATTTCATTTACTATTAACATAATGTATTTATGACACAATTCGTATAAAGGGTGAGATCTAACAAATATGCGCATGTTTTATATTCCTTTGCTGAGAAAATTTTTTTTACATTGCATATAAATACCAAAAAGTGCCATGTGCATTAATATATAGAGTCAACGTGCAATTTGTTCTCTAGCATAAAATGTGATGTAAGAAGATCATTAAGGTACAAATTTTGTAAATAATAACAGTGAAGGACACACAGATCTTTCAGTGAATGGCCAGTGAAATTGCTCTAAACAGGTGTTAATTATGATAGATTAGACACGAAGCTGGTTGTCCACTTCTATTGACTGTCTGCCTGCTGCTGATGGGATTAATGGGCATTTGCTTGTGATTTCAATGGATCGCGTAATCATTTTGCTCATAAATAAATTTGTGCTGTTATATTCGTGCCATACAAAGTATGACTGAATAAAAGGACTATAGATATGTTCTATAAGAAATTGTGCAGTACTTATTTTGTATTAAACTAAGAAAAAGAAGACCAGAAATCTTTGTTTGACTTAATTGGACTTTCAATATTTATAAAGGATTGTATTTACAACATCTTTATTTTAATCTTAATAGGAGGATGAGGATGGACACTTAGTGGTTTTGCAAATGATACAAGATTTGATGATAAAAGGCAAAGATGAATTTCTAGAACATTTTGCTCGTTTGGGAGTCTTTTCAAAAGTTGCTGCATTGGCTGGACCACAAGAGGCTGTTCCAGAACCAGAAGCAGAATCAAATCAATCTGAAGAACAAAGAATGGAAGATGCGAGAGAACTTTTAATTGGAAGAGCTTACCATTGGAGAGATTGGTGTATTTGTAGAGGTCGTGATTGCTTATATGTCTGGTCTGATGCAGCAGCTTTAGAACTATCAAATGGAAGTAATGGATGGTTTAGATTTATACTCGATGGAAAATTAGCAACAATGTATTCTAGTGGCAGTCCAGAAGGCGGAACAGACACATCAGGTGCGTTCTTCCCTTTTTTAATATCGACACAAAATTCATCACCTATGTCTCGTCCATCTTGCCACTATCTTTCTTGTTGAAGTATTCTTTTCACCCTCACACACCCTTCGCGACAGATAAACTGACTTTGTTGGAACCACATTTTTATGTTATATCGTTTTCATTTGTGATTAACTTCCGCGAGGGGAATAGTGTAGTAAATAACTGGTTTTACTAACTGCCTACAGGAAAGGGGAGGAACACAGAGTCGCTTACCACTGAAGGTAGGTACACACATGTTCAACTTTCCTAGTTGTGCACGCTATCCTGCCTTTCAATGTACATCATCAGTTGCATGGAGATTCCTTTATTTCTGCATGACTTAAACATTCTCTGCCACAACATTATTCGGTTCATTAAAAATCTTTACATCACTTGCAGTTTTACTAACTGTATCAATTACTAGAATGTATACTTTGCAGAAAACCGTGGCGAGTTTTTGGAAAAATTACAAAGAGCGCGAAGTCAAGTTAAACCAAATTCTGTGAGTCAACCTGTACTTTCACGTCCTGGTACGACCCGTCTAGTGGTAGGAAATTGGGCATTATCTAGTAGAAAAGAGAGTGAATTGTGCATACATAATAGCGATGGTCAACAACAAGCAACAATTTTACGAGAAGACTTACCAGGATTTATTTTTGAATCAAATCGTGGTACTAAGCATTCCTTTACAGCAGAAACAAGTTTGGGTAAGTATTCAGTGTTTATTTATGTACTAATATGAATAAATTAATATTAATGTTAATGTTTAGTACTTTATTACAAAAAATAAATATTTTATTATCTTCTATTTTTAGGTCCAGAATTTGCAGCAGGTTGGGCTGGTAAAAGAGGAAAAAGATTGAGATCTAAAATTGAAGCTATTAAACAAAAAGTTAAAGTACAAGCTCAGGATATTTATGAATGTTATTTTAAGGCTGCCCAAGCGCAGCCACGTGGAGTAGTTGCTAAACTAGGAGCTATTGTTAGTCAAATAGAAAAAGCTTACCAAAAACAACAATCGGGAAATCGAGAATGGCGTAATATACTACAAAGTGCACTGGAAGAACTTAAAGATTTATTAAACGAGGAAGGGAGAGTTTCTGCATACGAACTTCATTCTAGCGGGCTTGTGCAAACTTTACTTTCATTATTAGCAGCTCCACCAGGACCACAACCACCTACATTACGAGCAACAAAACTCAGGATGCAAAGAATAGCAGTATTTAAAAACTGCTTTCACTCAAAAGACGCTAATAAAGAGCATAATTCTGCTAAAATTCTAGTCCATAAGTTGGTTTCAGTTTTAGAATCTATTGAAAAATTACCTGTTTATTTGTATGATACACCAGGTTCAGGTTATGGCTTACAAATTTTAACAAGAAGATTGCGTTTTCGACTGGAAAAGGCAACTGGTGAAAGTTCTTTAATTGATAGGTCTGGTCGAAGTTTAAAAATGGAACCATTAAGTACTATACAACAATTAGAAAACCATTTATTGAAAATGGTAGCAAAGCAATGGCATGATCACGATAGGTCAACGTTTACATTTGTTAAGAAACTAAAAGATAGAAATAGGATAACTTTTAAATATCAGTATGATTTTGATGAAAATGGATTGTTGTATTGGATTGGTACAAATGCAAAAACTTGTACCGAATGGGTTAATCCCGGTCAATATGGTTTAGTCGTCGTTACATCGAGTAATGGAAGAAATCTTCCATATGGCCACCTTGAAGATATCTTAAGTCGAGACCCATCAGCATTAAACTGTCATACAAACGATGATAGGCGTGCATGGTTTTCGATTGATTTAGGAGTTTGGATTATTCCAAGCGCTTACACATTGAGGCATGCAAGAGGCTATGGTAGAAGTGCCTTGCGGAATTGGATGTTTCAAGCATCAAAGGATGGTATTATTTGGACAACATTATACGCTCATGTAGATGATTCGTCATTGAATGAGCCTGGTAGTACAGCTAGTTGGACATTGGAGCCACCAGCCGATGAAACACAGGGCTGGCGTCATTTAAGATTACAACAAATTGGAAAGAATGCTTCTGGTCAAACACATTATTTATCTGTATCTGGATTTGAAGTTTATGGAGAAGTTACTGGGGTTTGTGAAGATTTGGGACGTGCAGCTAGAGAAGCTGAAGCTGGAGTTCGAAAACAACGAAGATTAATTAAAGCTCAAGTTCTTCGTCATTTAGTCGCTGGCGCTAGAGTGGCTAGAGGTTTGGACTGGAAATGGAGAGATCAAGATGGTGTCCCACCTGGTATGTTTATAGCAAAATGAAATTTATTGATCAAATGTTTTTATTCAATTAGTATTTGAATTAATAGATTTTCTTTATTATTTCAGGAGAAGGCACAGTAACAGGGGAATTACACAATGGTTGGATAGATGTAACATGGGATCACGGTGGTTCTAATTCTTATAGAATGGGTGCAGAAGGAAAATACGACTTAAGATTAGTTGGTACCGGTCTTGATACGGATAGTGGAACAAAAAGTAAAAATGGTGGCGGAGTTTTAACAGGACGAAAATCCAGTAGTACTCCTAGTTTACCAGATTGTACTGATACTGCAATACGTGGTTCAGTAGCTTCTACAGATCAAGCAGCAAGTGCGGATAATTTAGCAGTTAAGGTATAATTTAAAATATTTATCATTTTATATGTCATTTATATATAATGCAGAGCTGGAAAGAAGACTAGCATAAAGAATGTGGGTCTGATTAGTTATTTTGTATAAACTCAACACAAACGTTAAGGTAATTAACGTGTATTGGCTGAAAGCGTTACACATACAAATGCAATATAGCAACGCGTGACGTGTCGTCTCGGTAAGTCATCTTTCCAGCTCTGCAGTATACGTGATCATATGCGTGTTTTAATTACATTTTACCTAAAGCATTAAGACATGCTACTATTAATTAGAGTAAAAAATAATTCACCTAATATAGTGTCAATTTTGTATTTATAATAAACAGCAAGCCGTTGAGTCGATAGCTGAAAATGTGTTGTCGGTTGCTCGCGCTGAAGCGGTTGTTGCTGTAACTGGTGAAGGTGGGGCAAATTCAACAAGCGAATTGTCTGTTGTATTACATCCCAGGCCTGACACTACTGTAACAAGTGATCTGGCAACAATTGTTGAGAGTCTTGCTCTTAACACTGATTGTTCTGCCAATAGTAACAGCAATCGAGCATCTAGTAGTTCAAAACCATTTTTTGCAACTGTGCGAGGAAATAAGGTGTGACACCCACACACTTATTAAGATAATTGTCTAATGTTTACAACTCATTTAAATTTAAAATATTTTTACAGCCAGGGTCAGGCCTATTGAGTCTTGAAGCTACTGAAGTGTTGGATCGTGTCAGAGAAGGAGCCGACAGATTACGCAATAATACTAATAGCTTTTTGAGTGGAGAATTACTTAGTTTAGTGCCTGTTAGAATCAGTGTGTCAGGTGAACTAGAAGAGAATTCGTTAAGGATTAAATCTGTTCAGAGGCATCACTCTGGAATTACTGATGGTAATTTTCTGTTTATTTTTTTTTTTTTTTTTTTAATATAAAATAACTGTGAAATAAAGCAATGTAAAGTTCTAATCCTACACTAAAGTTTTTATAACTCACTTATGAAGGAGTGTATTTTTTGCTCCTTTTTTGTTATTTACAATCATGTTTCCTCTAAACTAGCTGCCAAAGAATGTAGTCGGGACAAAGAAGCTAGCTCATCTACACAAAATACGGCAGGTGGATGTCCTGTTGTTGTTACCAATCCTATGTCTGTGTCTGTTCCTAACCTTGCTTGTTCTGATGCTAACAATACTTTGGAACCAACAACTGCATCTGGTTTATTAGAAACCTTCACTGCAATGGCGCGAAGACGAACATTGGGTTTGTGTCCATGTATTGTTGCTTAATAGTATTTGCATATTAATAATTCTTTTAATTGTATGTCATATAATGCTTGTATTTTCTAATAAATTAGCCATATAAGTTACTAATAAAATTTTTTAGGACCTACAGGTGGGCAACATATTGCTTCCAATTCTAATGCTGGTTCAAATTCACGTGGACCTAATTCTGTATCGAGTTTAGTTCGACTTGCTTTGAGTCCTAATTTTCCCGGAGGTTTACTTAGTACTGCTCAAAGTTATCCAAGTTTAACCAGCAGTGGTCAAGTAGCTGGTAGTGGTGTTACGACAACGACTGGACCCGGCCTAGGACAAGCACTTACAATGTCATTGACTAGTACAAGTAGTGATAGTGAACAGGTAAAGCTTAGTATCCAAGAAATTATATAAAAAATGTTTTTATTGTGAAATAATATTTATTATATACCATGAATATAGAATTTAAAGTAAAATACATCATTCTATATAATGTAATAAGCAGTTATGGCTACAGGTTAGTCTTGAAGATTTTTTGGAATCTTGCGGAGGTATTGCAAGTTCTAGTGCTAGTGGAGGTAGAACAACAGGTGGACCAACTCTTTTGACTGAATTAGAAGACGATGAAGATGGCGTCCTTGAAGAAGAAGAAGACAATGATGAAAATGATCAAGAAGTATGTTAGGAAGGATTGTTTTACTTTAATGTAAAGGAATGAATATTTATTTTTTGTGTCCTATTTTTATAGGAAGATGATGAAGAAAATGAAGAAGAAGGAGAGGGTTGTGATGGTGATTATGAAGATGTAATGGTAAGTCGTAATCTTCTAGCAGCGTTTGTGGAAGAAGAAACTCCTCAAAATAGTAAGAGACGTGCGTGGGATGATGAGTTTGTTTTGAAACGGCAATTCTCTGCTCTGATTCCTGCCTTTGATCCACGGCCTGGACGAACTAATATTAATCAGGTTAGTTGAGTAAAAAAGTTTAAGAGACTTAAATGATAATAATAATAATTTTGTTTATATTATGAAATATTTTATAGACCACTGATTTGGAGATTCCACCACCTGGTAGTGAAACTCAGTCAAATACACGCTCAGGCTCATTGCCAATGCCGAAACTTTCTTTAACACTAAAGGGACCAGGCCTTCCTGGGGTATCAGATGTTGAACTAGCTCTTACAGAACCACACGCCAGTATTTTCCAACAAGTACAAGAATTAATGCAACTGACAGAATTGGGTAGTCGACAAGAAAAATTAAGAAGAATATGGGAACCAACTTACACGTAATATATTTATTCTTTAATGTATTATAAAAAATTAAATATTTACATACTACGTAAATATATAATAATAAGTAATAATAATAATAATAATAATAATAAATCACATACTATGCTTTTTTATAGTATAATATATAAAGAAGCAAAGGACGAAGAATCATCTGGAAGAGCAACACCAGTTGTTACATTATATTCTCGTAATACAGCACAAAATTCTTCAGTATGTAGTGTAGAGGACGTATTGCAACTATTGAGGCATGTTTATGTATTAAGCACTACTCATGATGATGGTAAACACATCGATTATGGAGAACTTGAGGAATCAACATGTTGGGTTCATCCAGATGACTTTACTTCAAAGAAAATTACAAACAAGATAGTACAACAAATTCAAGATCCTTTAGCATTAGCTGCCGGGGCTCTACCAAATTGGTGCGAAGAACTAGCAAGAAGTTGTCCATTTTTATTACCCTTTGAAACTAGACGATTGTACTTTAGTTGTACTGCCTTCGGAGCCTCGCGATCCATTGTGTGGCTTCAAACACAAAGAGATGCTGTTCTTGAAAGACAAAGAGCACCAGGTTTAAGCCCACGACGTGATGACATTCATGAGTTCCGCGTTGGGAGACTTAAACACGAAAGAGTTAGTGTACCTAGGGGAGAGAAACTATTAGACTGGGCAGAACAAGTAATGAAGGTAAGTTAATAATTCAATAATTAAATTTAGTGTTTACAGTATAATATATTATTTCTACTAGAAGAAAAGATAGAAAAATTGTATTGTATTATAGGTATAAGTATAGGTATTATAGGTATGTTATGTATAATAGGTACATGCAAGTCGGAAGAGTATACTAGAAGTGGAATTTGTGGGCGAAGAAGGAACTGGTCTTGGACCAACATTAGAGTTCTTTGCACTAGTTGCTGCTGAATTACAACGTAAAGACTTAGGTTTATGGTTATGTGATGATGAAAACTCGCCTGATACGGATCAATCTCGAGTTTCTGGAGATCAGGTTCGACCTCCGGGATATTATGTAACTCGACCGAGTGGACTGTTTCCTGCTCCGTTACCACAAGATTCTGCAGCTTGTGATCGTGCTATTCGATATTTCTGGTTTTTGGGCGTGTTCTTGGCAAAAGTTTTGCAGGATAATAGATTAGTAGATTTACCATTATCCCGTCCTTTCCTAAAATTAATGTGTCATGGAGACATCACAAACAATGTAAATGAAAAGATTGGTCTTAGTGGTGTAACACAAGAAAGTATATCTTCAAGTATGTCGAGTAGCTTTATATCCGAAGAGGATGAAGCAGATACAGCATACTCTTCGTTAGAACCAGCTTCTTGGTATGCTGGATTATTGGATATTGAAGATCTAGTACTTGTCGATCCAGTGAGAGGTGAATTCTTGAAAGAGGTACAAACGGCAATTGCCAAACGTGATAGAACGCTTTCCGATGGTCGTAATTCTACCGACGAAGAAACGACATTAAATATTACTCATTCATCCGGAATGTCAGTGCCTATTGAAGATTTGTCTTTAACTATGACATATTCTCCAAGTTCCAAAATCTTTGCATATAATCAGGTAGAATTAATAGAAGGAGGTGCTGAGATTTCAGTTACTATGGAAAATGCAAGAGAATACGCTGAGACGACAATTAATTTCTGTCTTGATGGAGGAATTTCAAGACAACTAGAATCGTTTAAATCTGGTTTTTCAAAAGTCTTCCCAATGGAAAAACTTCATGCTTTCAGTCCAGAAGAAGTAAGGGCTATGCTTTGTGGAGAACAAAACCCACAATGGACCAGAGAGGACCTGCTAAATTATACTGAGCCAAAACTAGGTTACACAAGAGAAAGGTAAGGATATTCGAAATACATGTAGATAACTAACTATTGCACAATCTAATTTACTAAATAGAATATACTTTTTTACTGCTTCAGTCCTGGTTTCCAAAGATTTGTCAATGTTCTACTTTCATTGACTGGTCCTGAAAGGAAGGCTTTCTTACAATTTGCTACTGGATGTTCAGCTTTACCTCCTGGGGGATTATGTAATTTACATCCTAGATTGACCGTTGTGCGGAAAGTAGATGCTGGTTCAGGTGGTTATCCCTCTGTTAACACCTGTGTTCATTATTTAAAATTACCAGAATATCCTACTGAAGAAATACTTAAAGAAAGACTCTTGGCAGCAACTAGAGAGAGAGGATTTCACTTAAATTAATCTCGTTTCTGCTCAGGCAAGGAACTGCTGCGATAACGCAGTAAAAAATATTCGCTCTTAAAATGAGCGAATCGAACTTTGCTCCACAGATTGTATTGTGTAATCTATACGCAAAAGTCGAGTTTGGTCTTGATGTTATTTACAAAAAGCTAAAACAATTGTTTAATAACAATCAGTATAGGTTTACAAAAACAATTTATGCATCCTGGAACGGAAATATTTATAATATCCAAAATTATTTAAAAAAAATTAATAAGAATTCATAATGTATCATAAATATTTAAATATTTAATATTATTTGTTAATATGTTTAAATTTGTCTATTTTGATAAATATCTATAATTTAACAGATAACAAATTATTTCTTTACTACTTTATGTTATGCGTTTAAGTTTTATTGTTTGAACTGATATTAGTCTCTTATAGAGTAAAATGATCTTTAAATTAATATTGTGATATGCACTGCAGTATGATATCAAATGCTTATTTAATGTAAAAAGTTAACTTACAATTTAATAGCATAGGTTATCCGTTCCAGGTATTGGCTACAACTATATTATAAATTTTGTCCGGATACAATATAAATTGTATTTTCTCAACAAATGTAATTTATGCGAGTGTTTTCAAGTATATTTGCTATTTTTGTGGAACAAAAACTTTACAGTTCCTCATTTTAAAACGAATGTTCGTATCGTCTTCTTTATGGAATATTGTCGTGTTTGGAAAATAATTCATATGTAAAAAAGAAAAGGGGGTATCTTTAATGGAAGTTTTATTTTCTTTATCAGAATGTCTCTCACATATATGTATACAGCGTTATAAAAACGTATAAGATGTGAATCAAAATTGACTTGTGCAAAGTGCTAAGTTTTTATCAATCACAATGAAAACGATGTTTTTTAGCATCTAGACCAATTTTCACAGCTTCAAATATTTGTTCTTTTAACTAAATATCAATGCATCACCATGTTTATAAAGACGCGCTAGTGTCTAAATATAATACACGAAAAAGAAGATATAAAATGATTGAAAGCATTTTGATGAAAATGTGAAAATGATGAAAAAGACTTGGCAAGCTGAGCACTCTGCATCTTTGTACAATATGCTACTTAATGCTCACTCAATAATTATAATTATAGGCGGAAATCAGTATACTTGTAATAATAGTGTCTAGAAGAAGATATGAAAATAATATAAATGTGAAAAGATTGATTAATGATATCAATATGAGAAATAGTTACTATTACTGTAATATAAATTATTATTGATTCTTGGGGAAAGAATAAAAGAAAAAAAACGTTATAAACTATAACATGTTTTTCAATATAATTTGTTATATGTTTTACACAGTTTATGAATATAAACATATGTATTTAACAATTCCTGTACTAGTTAGGAAAGATGTATAGATATCTCATTAGACCCCACATCATGTATCATCAATATATACTACTAACATATTGTCTTAAAACCATGAATTTCATACGGCCATAACCATAGTATATTACATATCACAATTCATACCATTAAAAATTTTTTTGTATTCTTTATAATTTTGCTGAAACAAGTAAATCACTCTCAGTACCATACTTTACTGATTTTAGTCACTTTTTGTGTAGCACATTATTTGCTTCTGCACGTTCCTCTTCTAATTCTTTGGATGTAATATTTAATTTTGATCTAGCAAAGTCACTGATTGGAAGTCCCTGAAAAGAATCAGTGTAAGTAATTGTTTTGTTTCCAAAGTATGTATAAATATAAAAGATGATATAAAAAAATATTTACTTGAACAATTTTGTATTGTCCATTTTCTATAGTAACTGGGAAAGAGAACACAATATCTCTTGGAATTCCATAACTGTCATCAGACAACACCCCCATGCTAACCCATTCTCCTGGTTTGGTACCCAACCACCAATCTCTCATGTGATCTCCAGCTGCTTTAGCAGCTGACATTGCAGATGACATTTTTCTAGCAGCTATCACAGCTGCACCACGTTTTTGAATTGTTTCCACGAAAGTAGTATTTAACCAGTTATCATTGTTTATGGCTGAAGGCACTGGCTTAGTGGAACCTTGAAGGGTTACAGTAGCATGAGCTGCATCAGGATATTGAGTTGAACTATGATTGCCCCAGATAATAACATTTTTTACTTTATCAACCTATTTAGAAATATTAAATTATTCATTTACTTTTCAAGTAGAAGTATATTTATGCTTAATATAACGTTGAAACTAATTACCTGTACATTTAGTCGTGCTGCTAAAGCTGCTTGAGCACGATTTTGATCCAATCTAGTCATAGCAGTAAAATTTTGCTTTGGAATAGAAGGTGCATAATGAGAACAAATTAAGGCATTTGTATTAGCAGGATTGCCAACAACTAAGACCTTAACATCTTTTCGAGCATGTTTGTCTAGAGCTTCTCCTTGAACTTTAAAAATTTCTACATTAGCAGCTAGGAGATCTTTTCTCTCCATTCCTTCTTTTCGGGGCATTGCTCCAACAAGAAAGGCTGCAGCTACGTTTTTGAAGGCTACATTTGGATCAGCTGTAGGAACAACTTCTACAAGTAAAAAGTTCATACAGTAAATAAAATATAAAAAAGGATATATTTGTGTATAGATATATAATGCATTTTTATTAAAATAAGAAAGTGACTTAAAAATATGATTTAGTTTCTTACATAACACCGATGTTACATAATGTTTTTTGCCCATAATTACATTACAAATTATATGATCTTATGAATTTGTATGTTCTTATTTATCATATAAAATAAATCATGAGAAAGAAATCTTATAAATTTACTTTTGTATCATAATCTTATGATTTATATATTCTATATATTATTTTTATATTTTTATCAATATATAATTTTGTGGGTTCTATTTATCGGATGTGCAACAATTTTCCTAAGACATTCAATTAAAAAATGTTTTTCTAGTATGCTTTAAATTTTTACATTGTTAATAATTTCTTAATCATAAATTTATATTTATTAAATTTATATAATTTTACCTTTCAGAAGTGGAAGAGCTAAGTCTTCTAATTCCATAACTACTCCATCCAATACTTTCATCATAACAGGAATATCTAATAAACGAAGATTTATTGGTTGATTTGGACCAAAAACTGAACCAGCAGCAAGCTGGTACAATAAAGAATATGCAATTTGCCCTGCAGCTCCCGTAACCACCACATTTATTGGCTCGCTCTAAAAAATGAAAGAAACATAAATTATTCGCATGGACATATATTTTTAAAAATTTAACTAATAATATTTTCAATTTCCAATCATAAATATAATAATAAGTTTCTATATATTATTTCATTTTGAACTCTTATATCATTATTAAATAATAGTTCCCTTAATACAGGTGGTTTCATTCAGTATAGTATGTTACAATAATTGATAAATAGTAAATTGAAAGCAGTGATGCTTTGAAACTTGTTCAAGGTCGAATGTAGGTTAAGCAATTATGTTACATAGAATATTAAGTTTTAAAACATCTTCCATTACTTTTACAATATAAAACAATTAACATAGTTCTTAAGACTTACCATCTTTTACGCTGATTTCCTATAATAATATCGTTCTCAAATGACAGAACTGAAGACGCTTATCGAACTCTCCAGGACTGATTGAGGTCAATTAAAATGATTGGTGTAATGACGACTGAACTGGAAGATAGATTTCAATTCGACTGATAGTACTGGAGGCCAAGTATTCTAATTATGTTATTCCATATTTCAATCGATAAGAACGTTACAGTATTTAATTTATAAATTATATAATGTATATAAAAAAGACGCAATCTTTTACATGATTAATATAACATTATTATCCAAAAATGTAAATATTTTATTAGAAATAATATACAAACTAAATTTTCGCTGTTTTTATTTCCGTATATGTGAATATACTTAGGGCTTCGTGCGTGCTTAGTAAATTAGAGACCTATTAATAAGAAATGTGAAATAAACATTTATTTTCGTTTTATTTCAATGTCACACTTCATATGTAAAATTTTGTTGCATAATATTTACAGGTATCACGTAGAAGTTCAAAAATTTATTTCAGCACAGTATCCAATCGGAATTTAATATACGCTGCTGCCATCTATTTAGCAGTATTACAGAGTCAATAATCTATTAAAGTTAGTGGCGTGAGTTCCCCATCTAAATACTGAGTATACACGGATACCATGGTATATAATTTCAACATGATATTGGAATTTTATTCATGAGTTTTTATATTTTTCGTTTAAAAATTTCGTTTTGATTAATTGCAAATCTAAATACATTGATATGCACATATATATTTAGAGTTACTACTTTATTTGATCAAGATATTTTTACCGAAGCAGAATGTTAAATACATATTTATTCATTGAGGTGATGTTATCGATGACATGAACAAGAAAATGTTGGCTACTATGACAACCTAAAATTTCAACATCTGCTACGCTCATGGAATAGCAGCACTGTATAGTCAAGTATAGTGTATAGTGGATCGTGTCGTGAAGAATAAGAGAGACTAGATAAGTGCGGAGGTTACTCCGATTTTGCCAAAGTTTGAACATGCTAATTCAAAGATTAAGTTGACAACAGTTTGATAATTAATGTCTAGCTAAGTTTACATCATAATCTACTTCGCGTATATGTACAGATCATAATTTTTATTGTCATTATAGATTATTTTTTCTCTTGTGTTGTATTTAATTTTTTTGTTAATTTGTATTTTCATAATACGCATTGTAGAAAATACTTGGTAACAATATGAAGTTACACACAGATGTATATGACAAATTATATTTGTGAGTATCATTCTTACATCTTGTTTTAGTGAAATTAAGTAATTAATAGTTAGTCAGAGTCAAGGATCATGTGGTGACTCCTTAACTATATTGATAATTGATTGTTTTTTCAGATACATAACACCTGAAAAGTTTTATGTAGAACCTATTGGAACTAAAGTGTTGCTTGTAGTTGATAGAGTGAGTCAGCAAATTTATATGCAAGGTAATTAATGACATGTAGATTGCATTTGATATTATTGTAAGATAAATTTCCTAAGCACTTCATTCATATTTCAGCTGGTACAGCTAGTCAAATTCCATCAACTGCAAGTCGTAGAAAGATATGGGGTATAGTAGGAACTATAAGACTATTAGCGTGCCGATATCTTATAGTGATAACAGATGCTGCAGAAGTTGGAACAATAGCTGGTCATCAGATTTTTAAACTAGTTTCGACAGATGTTATACCCTATACTAAATCTTCATTACATCTTAGTGAAAAACAAGTGCAAAACAATTCGACATATGTAGAAATGATTAAATCTGTATTAAATACACCTTATTTTTATTTTAGTTACACATACGATCTCAGTCATACAATGCAAAGACTTCAAAACACCCCTCCTGAATTTTTACAGGTTATCATTATTTTTATCACTTTTATCACTGTATATTGTTGTTGTTGTTTGATGATAGATTATGTCTTTTCCTATCAAACAGATGCCACTTCATGACAGGGCAGACCTTAGATTTGTATGGAATGCTTATCTCCTGCAAGATCTAACATCAAGGCCTGAACAATATAAATTTTGTCTGCCTATTATTCATGGATGTATCCTTGCAAGCAAAAGGAAAGAAAAGAATACACTATATAGATATATACATATACACATATATATCTTCCTTAATGTTTCTTTAGTTGTATCATTAAATACTATTACTGTAACTGGTAGTACATCATTTAATTTGGGTGTAGTATCTAGACGAAGTGTGCATCGTGCAGGAACAAGGTTGTTTTCACGTGGCATAGACACTACTGGTAATGTTTCTAATTATGTAGAAACAGAGCAACTAGTTGAATTTAATGGACATCGCATGTCTTTTGTACAAACGCGAGGGTCTATTCCTTTATTCTGGTATCAGGCACCAA
The DNA here is from genome assembly GCF_011952255.1 of Bombus vosnesenskii. Classification (NCBI taxonomy): domain Eukaryota; kingdom Metazoa; phylum Arthropoda; class Insecta; order Hymenoptera; family Apidae; genus Bombus; species Bombus vosnesenskii. Next base: position 5,442,947 of record NW_022882923.1, read on the forward strand.
ATTTGAAATATAAACCTAAACCTCAATTGAGTACTCACGAGGATCATCAAACTGCCTGTGCACGGCATTTTGAAACTCAAATATTTCATTATGGGAAGCAAATATTGATAAATTTAGTAAGTTGATAAACAGAATTGAAGGAAATTAAATTTTTATCACGGCTACTCTAATTCCAACATCGTAATTTTAATACAGATCGATCAACGTGGTCCAGAAGCTGTACTTGAAAAAGCATACGGCAATGTAGTACAACGAATTAATAATCAGAACGTTCGGTACGAAAGTTTTGATTTTCACGCTGAATGTAGAAGATTGAGATGGGACCGGTTAAATGTATTACTCGATCGATTAGCTCCCGAATTAGAACAGATGGGTTACTTTTTATTGTTGGAAGATGGAACACTGTTATCGGCGCAAGACGGCGTTTTCCGTACCAATTGCATCGATTGTCTTGATAGAACTAATGTTGTTCAAAGTATGATTGCAAAGAAAGTTCTTAATGATGTGTTACCAAGGTTGCAGGTCCTTAGAAAGATTGAAGATCATCCTAGCGTCGAAGAACAATTCAAACGGGTAAGAGTATAACTTTAATTGTGCTCATTTTTCTATTTCAAATTTCTTATTTCATATAAAACTTTAACACATTGGTTCTAGATTTGGACTGACAATGCAGACGTTATAAGTGTTCAATACTCAGGTACTGGTGCATTGAAGACAGATTTTACTCGAACTGGTAAACGAACTAAATTGGGTGCAATCAGAGATGGCTTGAATTCTTTAACAAGATACTATAAAAATAATTTCACCGACGGTTATAGACAAGTATGTAACTTTTTTTTCCTCAAAGATTTCTCATTTTTGTTTGCATATGATAAGTTACAATATATTCATTTAACAGGATTCATTGGACTTATTCTTGGGTCGCTACATTGTACAAGATGGTGAATGTACGTTACTTCAATGTCCTTTGGAATCGGAAAGGAATTGGCGTTATGCTACGTTCCCTTTGGTACTCCTTGTTGCATCATCCATGTTGGTTGCTCACGTAATTTTGCCTTCGAGATATACTACTGAAATTTTGTTGTATATGCTATTTTGGGGTGCTATGGTAGCTGGTACATTTGCAACTATTATCCATCACGGCAAACAATACGTGGATAAACCTAAGCTACTTTAAAAAATTTTTTAGATTCAGGTAGCATATATTATATAATATTTCTAAGCTGAGAAGCGTTACAAATTTCTTGTTATTTTTCACCATCTAAGTTTTTATTACATTTTCGTATCATAAAGTATTAACGTTCGTTTGAAAAAGCAACAGGGCAATCTAATATTTAGATTTGTAAAATCTAACTTTACGTATGTATTCTCGCATTTTTATGTTCCAGAAATCGTAGTTCTAATATTACAAATGAGGTAAATGTAGTGAAATGGGGCAAATGTGTTCTTATTGATGTACATATATATATAGATTAAGAGTGTAGTTGATATTTCTAATTGAGATATTGTTAATGCTCTCGCATTTTCAAGTAGAATAAGGTGTAAGGAATACTACTCATTCCTTCTTCACTTAGTTTGACACGTTTTAAAAAAATGTAGTAAAGTATTGTAAAGAGTTTTTTGAGTAACATTTTCTCGTATATAAAATCAATTCGCATATAGCATTTAGTATCTACCGTCCATAGATTACCTGCAATATACACTATTTGAAATTCTGTTTATTGCAGGTGCCTGACGGCATGTAATATATATGCATTTGCAATGTAAGCAAAATCGAAGCGAAGTTAGTAATAAATTAATACATCTTTTAATGAAAAAAAGCAGGTTTTAACAAGTAATACAATCTTAATGATTGTTCATAATGTGTAAATGCCACAATCCCTAGTTAAAAGAACGGATTGCATTCTAAGACATGGAGTGTTATGTATTCTGACAATTTTGTAGGCAATATCGAACCAAAGTATGTAATGTTTATAAGATTGTAATGTATCATAGGACTGTAATAATTATCAGTTACAATTTCATATAGTCATTCTAATTATAATAAAAGATCGGGGGATATTCCGGTAAAAGAATATTTTTTAATATTTAGAAACTAATTTTCATAGTAAGGTATCTATCCAGTTAATATCTTTGATCTATTATAGTAAATTAGTTTTTTTCTTGAAAGTACATGTGACGTATTCTTATAGTTGTAATGGGAATAGATAAGAATAGTTGCATCGATTTTCATTGTAATTCCATTTATTACTTTAATGTTAAATGATTTTGGAATACAAATGTTGATTTATTAATTAAACATCCAACGTTTCTCAGTCTATCTATTATATAAATTCAGCAGCAATTAGGGAATTGTTATTTACCTTGAGGTAGAGGCGTCTCGTATTTGCTTTGGTGTTCAATCTACATGTTTCCCTACACGAAGCACGAGTAAACTTTAACCATTGTATGAAATCCATTCAGTTTGTTTAGTAAAGAGCATAGGGAAAATAGATTAAACAGATATTTTCAGTTTTTTATTTTTATTACATTTATAACATCACAAGTTTCTTGTTAAATTTTGACGTTCGTTCATTATGTGAAAGTTCGTAATTTTAAAAATTAAATCAATGCTTAGTTTAAAAAAGAAACAGCATCTTATACAACTTCTAATACCGCATTGTCTGTGTATAGACGGCACTTTTCTACTTACGGTATCATAAGAGTGCATTCTGAAAGCCAGGAACCATTTAAGGGATCATCAAGGACTGTTAACTTTCCTGTACTTCTTCATCCACATAAATTGCCGATATATAGAATAACATGTACTTTCAGAAAGCATAATTAATTTAGCAGTCGAGATGTTTACCTAAATAGGCAGAATTGCTGCCCTATTGCTCGCGGTCAGATTCGTGATACGTGCTAGTTTAGGGAATCGGTGAGAGGCTCTAGGAGTTCACCGTATCAAAATGTAGGACGATCCTTGACAGGACGTTTATTTATTTTCTTGTATTTAATCAACGAAAGGGGACACTTGCCACCAACAGACTTTCTCCGATTAACACGAATCCTATGAATTTATTTTGCAACTTCCATCAATACAAGCCGAGAATATTTATGAAATACACGATCGACTGTAGCCAGACGTGGTAAACAGACGGTACACTTGATTATACGATTTTCTGAGTATCTTTTAAAGCTAATGGCGGGTCGGCCGTGCGTCCGTCGGCTTCTCGTTTATTCCTATTGACAGAGACGGAGGGAAGAAAAACAGGCGGGCGACGTCATTTCCGAACCGAGGTGAAACTTTCCGTGGCTTTGAGCCTTTGACAAACGGTCGCTCGTAATTGGATTCGTTTTATAAAGTTCCAACGAAACGTGCAGCTTTCTGCTATTAATTGGAGATGGTAAGCGGCGCGCTCCTACAACGATGAGAAGAGTGTGGACTCGAGGTCGACGAGGGTGATTAATTTGATTCAATTACAAACCGACGACAGATCCAGGGCATCGATTTTATTACCATTTCTCCTCTTCTCTCGCAGCCACGAAATCTTCGTGTTCGATGCCCGACGAAGAAAGAAGACTATCGCCAACGATGGGGATGAGGTTCACTTTGTGTTCACTGTTCGTTTGATGTTCCAATCTTCTATTTTTGTATCTGATAAAACCGATTATCGTCATTGGAGGTCGAGTATTATTCATTTCTGTCACACACGCGGTGTAAACTGCAAACAGTACTTTATATCCATTTTTTTTTTGTAGGGTCATCTCAGGCGTTCGAGTGGGTGTCGAGTTAAAACGATATTCACGAATAATTTATCGGGTGAAAAGGAGAAATTCGTCTCTTTGGTCAATTTTATCTAAAATCGAGTGGAATACCGAAAATCTGGTTGCGCGTTCAAAATTAACGAAATCGCTGAAGGTATTCGTGTTTCATGGCAGAGATGAAAAGAGGAGAGAGAGATGGAGAGAATTTCCTAGTAACAGCGGAGGTGTAGGGGTGTAGTCATTGCTCGGTTTTACACCTACCCGCACGCGTGGCTGTAGACCGTTCACCGGTTTGCATCCGTGGAAAACGCGGCTACCCGCCATTATACGTGCTTCACGCCCCTCGAGTGGAAAGCGATCTGATAGCGGATTTTTATAGCGCGCCAAGAGAGCTTTTCAACGCCACGTGATCTATTCTTTTACACCGATGGAAATTTTTTCGAGAAATGCACTTTCCAGGCGAGTCATCGTTTTTGCTGGCGTAATCGTCCAATTCCATTTCCATTTCTTTTACGTGGTAACCGGCGCTAGCTCATTTTCTCCTTTAGAAGTCCTTTCTTCCGAGCATTAAGTATTCAATGATACTCTGACACCATGTTAAACCATAACATTAAGCAAATACGAGAGACACGAGCAATTTTCACCTTCGGCAAACACGCGATACAAGGACATTGTATGATCCTTGGGGAGACTAGACCCTGTGTAGCGATTTCTCTGTCATCCAGGTAGCTTGGTGGTTTCTGTAAATCTCGCTTTTGTGCCGAGCAATTTGCTAGCTCGAACGTTTTGTGCGTCGTTTACAGTTTACGCGGCGATTTCCCGATTGGGCAAATCGCTGGTAGCACACTTAGGGTGGCTGCCGCGTGCAACCGTGGTCTCTGTCCGCGCGTGTACAACCCGCGTACATGTAGGATCGCGAGGGTATGTTGTGTACGTACGTCGGTTACGTAGCTACTTACGGTAGCTTCCGTGATACATGGAGGTCGCACCTAAATTTCCCCTGGGAGTCATACGTCTCTTCGGCCTCTCGGCAACCCTCTCTATTTTCCTGTGTTTCTAGCCTCCTCTTTTTCTCCCCCGCTCGATCTTTGTGACGATTTTCTTTTCCTCTTTTTGCATCTTTCCTTCTCCAACAGCGATCTTGCCTTTCGTTTTTTCCCTTCTCTCTCTTGAGCGCATAACTCTCGAACGTTTACCGAGAACCAAAGATCAAACGTTGGGCCTGGTTGTGGAGAAAAAAAAGCGCTTTCTTGGTTCGCGACCGACGGTATGCATTAAAATAATTGAACGGGAACAGATTCCGTCTGGGTGTCGTTACGATTCCTCTCTACTTCGTATTTCAATTTCTTTCCTCTCGTCTGCCAAATCCGCAGATACGACGCGATTTCATTACAAGCGATCGTTACAAGATTTCCTCTTTGATTTTCCGTCCATTTTCGCAACAAGATGGAAGATTTGCAATTACAAGAGTAGTAAAAGTAAAATTGTGAGTAAATTGATAATTCGATCGATGCCTATTTCAACACATTCGCGGGTAATTTTACAAAAATGTTTCAATGGGAAGCCACGAGCTCCAGTAATTAAGACAACGACATAAATATACATACAAATATTACCTTTGCAGTTACTAATAATGTAATTGGTCTACGAGATTACGCTTGAACCACGAAAAAATATTAGTCGGTTTCTATTAACGCGTTAGTCTGATTTTCGACGGCTTTGCGCAATTGCACTTAGATCAACGAAATCAACGCGACCTGGTAGCATCAGGCGGATTAAACGCGTCTCGTTCTCGAGAGATATTAAAAGCCGCGATAATAAAGCTATATCGCGTTGATCCTATCCTTTCCTCGTGTCGCGCGTTTTTAATAAAAACTACCCCCTCCCCTTTCGCTTGTTATCGTGCATCCAAGCAGGACGTTCCAACGTTGCGCGCAATTTTTGCGGAAATGCGTCTTACTGAAATTTTCATGCATACGTTATTGTAATGTCTAATAAAACGCACGATACCGCCACAGTTGAGTGTGGCGAAAGATGGAGCGTGGAACGACGACGTGGCCGTTGCAATTTTTGGAGAAATATCGTCGCGGCTCGCGTAATTTGCGTCGATGGGCCACATCTGGCTAGCTGGGCGTGCGTTGTATACCTCCGGAATAATAAATTGGCTGGCGACCGTTCTGTGCCAGAAGCGACGCTTCTTCGAGGCATGCTCGCGACGAGCTTAAAGCGGTATTATTGAAATTGCGATCTACCGCCGCGGAGCTTTTAATAACCCCACGTGATATCGTCGGATATTTTGTCAGGAAAATGGTATAAACAGAGAAACAAGCGGTATAAGCGGCGCAAACTTGCATTTCATACCGTAATGACTTTTGCAGTTACCGTGCCGCCACGTTCAACGGAGAATCATTTAAATAATAAATTAAAAGCTTGTCACATTTGTATTTGGTAAATTGAAACGATCAATTCGATGGTAGCAGGAAACGAGCAGCTGACGGCCGCAGGGGTTAGTCGAATTAGTGGAAGGAGCGAATCAAGCTCCTTTAAATGATTAAAGCGAGCCAGGGAGGCGCGGGGCGACGTGATTCGATGTTGGCTATGCTCATCGATTCCGTCGTATGATCAAAGCGCGACCCGTGGATTAAATTTTTGAATGGATGGTAGTTACCGTTGCCGAGTGAAATCAAAGAAACGAGAAAGGGAGAATCAAAGGATGGTGCGCGTTAAGCTCATTTCGTCACGTACCACTAATCGCGTGAAATAGTTCTACGAAGAAATTTCCAGCCCTGACCGTAACAGACCGAGAGTCTCTCAAAGAGTAATAAAGTTTTATTGTCTGTTAAAATTAGAACAGTCTCCTTTATATCGCAAAGTTACGAATTAAAACATCTAATTGAGCCTATTGACGCAGAGACGCCTGTCGTCAGAATAATATTTTATGTTTCTTAAAAAATATCCAGCCAAGTAGTAAGTAAGCTAAGTTGTAATGAACTATGAGACGAATTTTAACGTTTCTGTCAACTAACAAGTTCCAAGTATCTTGAGCATAAACATTGCGTTAACTGCGCCGTATACACGCGCTCTAAATATAATTATACAAGCACAACTGTTAACCACTTAACGCGAGTAAATTAAGACAGTTGCAGTTGCAACGGAAGAGACAATTAAGAGAACATTAGCCTCGTGTTGCACAATGTTGATGAACCTTGGTTCGTCGATAGACTGCTTTTAAAAACAGAGGATCTCCACTTTCACGAGATTTTACCGCAGAAATTTCGTTCTGTTCGAGTGTCATTAGCGGGAAGTGGCTTAGCCGCTCGTTCTCACCGCTAGAGTGGATTTTGCAACTCGAGCTTGTCTACTTTTACGCGTGTCACCCTTTCCAGGGGAGGAGGAAGGGTCGATCGTGTGTCAGCGTGTAGATGCGCGTGCACACAGGGAAGAGCAGCAGAAGAAACACTCGCGAAAAAAGAGAGAAACGACAAGGAAAGGGGGTGAAAAACAGTGCAACAGGGGGGAGAAGGTTGGTCGTAACGACGAATAGAATAGACGTATAAAATGTCGCGAGGAAGGCGTGTTTGGTCTCCCGCAATTTCCACGGGATCGACGAACCCAGCCAGCCGGCTTATTAACTTTTATGAGGGAACACCAGGCGGACGAGTGAGAAAAGGACAGAAGGAACGCCACGGAGGGAAGCACCGCGTGGAAAAAGAAGCCACCGAGCGCCATTTGCAGTTCGCGAAAATACTCCGGCACCCTTTTCTCAACGGAATACACAGAGGATTGTTAATTTCTCTACGTTAGCTCGATTCAGGCTACAGGTGCCCCTACAGGATATATGAGAGAAAACAATACGCTAAATATCGGTATGTGAAACACACGTTTCGATGGGAAACGTGTACGTAATATCGTAGTTCTTACTGAGCGACTGTTTTAATGATTTCATACTTCAATCTTCCAGTAATCGTTCTAGTCTCTCGAGTACGAGATGAAAGATGTTTGACAAAACAGGTGTGAAATGTAAGAAGATAGGTCGAAACGCATCGGGGAAAGGGAATGAAAATGCGCAGGAATGAATGAGAAAGGAAAGGCAAAGGGAAGTGCACGAAAAAGTTGGAGTTGCAAAGGAAAAAGTCTGATGCCATCGAGCTTTGTGTAACGCCGAACCTATCCGTGTGAGTCGTAATATCGAGTCGATTCTTTGCCTATCCTCCGTTCCTACATTATCGCGAATTGGATACGCATTGACGCGATATTTTTCACTCGAAACGACCTATAGAAACGTATCCAGCGATGCGTTAGTTTTTTTACTTTAGACACAAACGGTCTTTGTTTCGCGTGTATTATTTTTTTCTCCTCGCGTCGGCGAAGGTTGCACGCGGAATATGAACCCACGTGGAAGCCATTCTCGTTAAAATTCACGCGTGTTTCGATTCCAGCCGAGAGATCTCCAATTATGTTAGGTATTCAGGCGAACGATTTCGTTAGTGTTTGATAAACAGTAGTTAGCAACGAGTCCCGATAAAATCTGCCGAATCGTATCGACGCGATCGCGCTTCTAAATTAAAAGTCAATATGAGCGTCGGTTCGCTAGTTCGTTCGCATCACGGATATCCGATCAATTCGTGCGCGCATTATGAACGCAGATCTCGGATATTTCCGCATCGGATTAACGCAATACTTCTTTTTTCTCGCTTTTTTTTCTCTCTCATCCTCTACCTTTTCGAAAGAGATTGTTTCGAGCCGATGAAACGTTCGTAGATTAGCACGTTTCGTGGCCTCGCTTTTGGCACCGTTCTTGCCGGTAATTTGTAGATAATTTTCCCCACCTGACTGCAGCCGGGTTGCCGCTGGCGAATTCATGAATTAAACAACGCAAACCGACCGACGCTCGAATTCTCTTTGTTTGTATTCGCTGTGCGTAACTAAAAAATACCTGACTTTCTGACTATTCCTTTTCGTTTCCTCCAGTGCGCATCGACGTTTCCTCCTCATGAGAAAATGACCACAAAAAGGCCGGGAAAGAGACAAACGGGGGGAAAAAAGGAGAAAAAATAGGAAGAAAAGAACGGAAGAAAGGATAAAGAATGGGACGAAGGAACGATGGGGTTCAGCCAATTACCTACATCCTCTGGCAAACCATTGGCATGGTTGGTCCATTTGAGAGGTTGCAATTTTCTCTATTCTTGTACCGACGACCACAACGAAGGCCACTGGCCATCACGAGTTTCTAGAAAATTTGTACGTCACGGGAACAAACTGAATCGAGAGGTTTATCGCGTTTTGGCTCGTGTAACAGGACAGAGCGGTAGGCATCAATTTCGAGGCACGCTCCACGACGGATATTCGCGGCACGGTATCGTTTATTTTGATTTGCTGGATTCGTTATCGACTGCCCCCGTTTGCGACGAGGGTGCTCAGTGCTTGGGATTAAGAGATTTCGATGGGGAATTTATGGCGCGGGTTTCTTCGCTGCTGGGACTTCATAAATACAACGTTAGGTAGTTCGGAACACAACCCTGTTTCGCGGATCGGACATTCGTTTCGCTGTCGTTAGTTCCAGTTCTTTTCTTAGTCAGAGCAAGTGGTGTAAAATATTTTCTCGTTACTTTAACGTCTTTGTATTTCGTGGTGGTTTATCGGTAGGAGAGGAGAAATCAATAGAATCGCTCTTCCAAATCATTGAGATGATAAAAGCCGTTTCGATACGCGAATTTCGAGATTCGGGGAATATTATGTCGAGCTTGCGAGTCTTTGGCCTGGTTCTGGATATATGTCTCGCGTGTGATTTTGTGTCACCACGGGCGTCAGCGAATTTTGAGTTCTCTGTGGAATATGTAGGAGTCGGTTGGCGTGCAGCGCGCGTTCCTTGTCAACGATCCAGATAATCGCAAATATTCCACCGACACGACGTTATTTTCCTCTTGAAACCGAAGAAAATTAGAAATTGAAACCGAGTTCGTTGATCTCGTCGAATCGCTCGTAGAAAAACAGAATTATGCCAGAGGCGTGAAATTACATTGAGCATCCAGCATTATGAAACGGTGGCTCGTGTGAACGGAGCTTAATGTAAAATAAACGAAACAGCTCGCGAGGTCGAAAGATATCCGGCAATTTAAATTGTTTTCCCGAATTGTTGCAACGTTACGATGGATTTTTCCAAGTCGCGAGTTTACTATGGTTATACAAACATTCGATCGATTATCGGCAAACTGTGTAGCATCCAAGATGTTTATTTTAGATTGCTACTAGGATGGAACAAAGAAAGCGGAAAGTGGAACGACAAATGGAAAATTAAAGAAAGCGAGTCACCGGAACGATAAGGCCCGAAGGGAGGGTGGTAGAGGTAAGACCTTTGGGAAAAATACCAAAGAAAAATCTATATTTTTATACATATATGTAGTTTATATTTATATACATATATTTTTCTTTTCTCGTATTTCGTATTTACCTGTCTGGAATCGTGCTTCACGGAGTGGAATTATCGGGGACAGTACAAAGTGAAGAGTATCGAAAACCACTCGAAGGAGAAACGAAGTAGAGAGGGATATGCATAAAGAGTGGGCGTACAGTGGAGGGTTGGTTCCATTGGTGCTCCAAGCTAATTAACTAAAGTGCCGTTACAACGTAATACGGTCGAGCGAGAAAGCCGAAAAAGCGGGAAAAAGTAAAATACAGAAGCACGTGACACAGAGAACGCTGTGCCGTTGGATCAAGGGAATCGAGTCGTCTCTGCCTTCGCGTGCTTTACTTTGCCTCGCGACTGCGGCCAGCGTGTGTTGTAGCCTCTGCTTTTAAATCGAATCGACGAAGAAACCGTTCGTCGCTAATTTAATAAAACCATCAGCCACGATGTACATTTTAACGAGCCTCTACCTGTTGTTCCGCGATCCAACGAATTTATTCGCGTCGCGAGCGAAGGACAAACGAAGTCGGATAGCCATTGCGGCGTACCGAACGGGTTGAAATTCCACGAGAAAATACCTAACAACGAATGAAGGCTTTTAATACTGCAGAGAGTCGTGATTCATCTATTAGGTATATGCGGGATCTTATTATAAATATCTTTTTTTAGAGAATCCACCGTGGCGCCTTTGAAAATACGCGTCGAGTTTTGCATTGTGAACCGATGGTTCAAACGTTGAAATGTCGTTTTGGTTAATGTTCAATGTCCATCTCTATAAATACTCTTCGTGAGCAGCGCGCGTTACGTCGGTTGTGCTAGTAGAGATTGATCAATTGTCGAGGTAAGTCGAACATAGTTAGTCCACCAAACATTGATCTTTCGTACGCGTTCGTTTGACCCCCACGTATCGTAGAACTGTCACAGTCGGTGTACTGACTATATAAATTACTCGAAGCATTGCAATTATAGAATTATTATCTTGGAATTTTATTTATGTTTACCTTGGAAAAATATTTTTACGATTAAGGTACATACGATACGCAGAACGCGATAATCGTTTGCTCGTATTTCTTCTGAGTATTTTTCCGAATATGTACATATATCAAAGAAGTAGTTAAAGCTGATAAGTTCCTTTTTCCAATTGAGCGTATCTGCTGCTACTATATCTTTAATTCCGTAAATCATCTTCATTTTGACGGATGTCACTGCTATTTTGAGGAGAGATAATTCTTTCAAATCATTCGAATGATCTTAGAGTTTTCTCGTAACACTTCCGAAACATTGTACAAGTTTCAACATTCTTATCGCGTTAACACGAAGGTCGCAATAGCAAGCGTGTAACAGGGAAACGTTAGAGAACATGCACGCTGTCATTTATCCATACATAATCGAGATACGTGGTACTATGAACTCTTTTAAGCTTCTAATTGCAACTGCAGCTGTAAGCCCGGAATAGCGAATCATCGTTAGTCGTTGCAGATTGCATCATAAGCCTGATCTATTACGTAAATGTCAGGCGCGTACGAACAGCGTGACAAGTAATCACTTCCCAGTCCACTTTTGCATTCCTTATCATATCGATATCTAATCGATTTTCAATTTTTTATATGTGGGACGGCAAAGTGAACCATAGGTTTAATTCTGTAAATAACAAGTACATAGTTCTACATTTGGAATTTGGACTGTGACAAATCGATAACGAAAATATCGCTTTTTGCAATAAGTCATATGGATAGCTTCAACTATGCAAATAACAACTGCAATTATAAAATTATTATGTCTATTATGTTTTAACAACAACATAAAACGTTTTTAATGCTAATGTTTACAGTAGATAATATTCACGATACTGGTATCGACGTTTCGTCAAACCGTAACCGAATGGCAGTGCATTTAAAACTTTGGATTTATTTAATAAAGCTTCTGGATTTTTTAGAGTTATTAATACATTGAAAATTCTATATTGTTAATGTGTACAGCTTCACATGTTTGATCTTCATGTCAGCATTATACGATATCATCATGATATATCATGATATCAGCAATATGTGATTACAATTTCTTGGACATGCAAAATGAATTAAATTTATTTATCCTCTGATCGTAGACAAATTACGCTTGACTTACTACCAGTAGATAAAATATTGAACATCGCCGCGTGTCCCAAAATACTGTACTTTTTTAAATTAAAAACGTTAACGTTATTCGAAAGTAACAGTAGTTAACCGCATAATAGTAAACGTCAATAAATTTCGTCATTCGATAGACTTTTTTTGTTTACCATCCTCTTTCAAATATCTATGATATTAATAGAACATTGTTACGTATAAACGATTTCTAATCGAATTGTACACTAAAGTGTTATATACTTGTGAATAATAAAAAAAAAGAAAAAAGAAAAGAATGAAATGTCATATCGAGTTAACAAGCATGTGATATACTCGTTAATTTCGTTTGTAGATAAAGTCGAGGTCATGGTCAAATTAAATTGGAACTCCCGTTAAAAAGAAATAGAACTGTTCGAAGTGACACAGGTTTTGTAGTGGGATCTGTGGATTCAGCGGCGAATCTGACGTCGGTAGAAGAGGAGGGATATACATATAGCCAGTTCTCGAATAGTAGTCCGTCAGAGTACCGATCATCTTTCGAAGAAGAAGAAAGTTAGTGTGCGTGTGTCTGAGTCCTACCGAGAACCAGAAACTGTTCAATCATGTGGATTACTGGAAACCGAATTATTTTTTTACTTTTCCTGGTGGTTCTAACGTCTTGTTCAGACGCTAATAATTCCACGGTGCCAAAGAAGCAGCTGAAAATCTTGGCAGTCTTTGCTCACCTCGGTAAGAGTCATTTTGACGTGTTCAAACCGCTTCTTGAGGAGCTAAGCCGTCGAGGTCACGAGCTGACGGTAATTTCTCATTTTCCAAGAACTGAGAAGGCGATCGCGGAGGAACCTTTGCCGACTTACAAGGATATTAGTCTGCGAAATGAGAAACTCGGTGTGTTTGTAAACGTGGTCGATCTACATGCGATTGATAGTCCCTACTTTCAAATATTTACCGATTTATACATGCTGTACACTATGTCGGGACTGGTTTGCGATATTGCCCTGAAGAATCCAGAAGTAAAACAGTTGGTCGACTCTGGGAAGAAGTTCGATCTGATGCTTGTCGAGAGCTTCAATACAAACTGTTTCATGGTGCTCGTACACAAGTTTAACGTGCCTTTTATACAAATATCCACTCATCAGTTGATGGCATGGGCCATCGATGATTTAGGAGTCTCAAACGAAGCCAGTTACATACCGTCGATGTTTACTCGATTGCCAAGGCCAATGAACTTTTTCCAAAGAATGATAAACGCGGTATCGGCATTCGTAACAACGATGGTATTCCGCACGCTGTTCAATTGGCGCGATTACTCCGTGGCAAACGAATTTTACGGTCCGGGAATTCCGGATTTGAAATCGATCAGTAACAACGCATCACTCATGTTCGTCAATACGCATTATTCTGTTCACGGTGCTATCTCGTTCCCGCCGAATGTGATCGAGATCGGTGGAATTCACATCTCACCGAAAGTGAAACCCTTGCCACCGAAAATTAAAAAGTTTTTGGACGAAGCTCACGAAGGTGTCTTGTATTTTAATCTCGGCTCGATGGTGAAGACGGCCTCGATGCCGGAGGACAAATTGAAAGTGTTTATCAAAGTTTTTACCTCTATACCTCGAAAAGTGATTTGGAAATGGGAAGTGGATGGCATACCGGATAATTCTGGATTGGATAATTCCAATAACGTCCTTATAGAGAAGTGGCTGCCTCAGTACGACATATTGAGTAAGTATGGTACTTTATTCCCTTATTATCTTTTTTTGCTATGTTTTTCTAGTCTTCACTGATAGTTACATATTATTACTACGATATTTGGAAATGGTATTTGGAGTAACCTATAGCGGGATAATAGAGCGGCAAAAGTCAGCCTAGTATTATGTGAAAGTAATGACTTGTAGTATCGTGTTCGATGCGAACGTACGCGATGCTCGTTTCGTTGATACGCGGGCATTAGAATCACGTTTCATCGATAGGTCTCTACGTTTTCTAATAGGTTGCTCCTTACTGGAACAGTATAATTTTACAAAAACTGTAGAGAGCTTTCGCCTCTAAAGGGTTTATCCGCATTTTCCATTTTATTCCAATACAAAGGAAGCTTCTATATGATCGTTATCAGATATAGGCTTTACAATGCGACGTTTCGTCGTTGCATAACAATATACAAGCTACTTGTCGTCGAACGAGATAAACAATGAATCATTGTTTGTTCCATTAAAATTATCCGGTTATTCGCATGCCTGCGTTTTCCGAACTGTATCGGCACGCTAACGAATCCGAATGTCTCGTTCAAATTTTTCGTCGCGTGCACGTTAATTTTCATTTTTACCTTGTTCCACAGCTTTGACACGATATGCATAATTACAGTGAGCAGTTTGACGGCGATTGCATATATTGAAGCGTGGGTCGAAATCTAGAAACGTCTTACTTACGAACCTTTTGCCATTGTCGTTCATAAGTGGTCGATAAATAAATTAGATTCAACGAATTACAAAGTCGATTTATCTTTGTGCGCCTGATACAGTCGAAAGATTTAAACTGTTTATTTAACGCTTCTCCCATTTGGAATTTTGCGAGTCAGCATTGCCACTTGTGCCATTATCAACGGTCGAGTGGATCGCATGAACGCGTTGTTTTTTCTCTCGATCGCTTCTATTTAGACTGTTACTCCATTTTTCTTCTTCCACTTTCTTCTCATCGAAGCTAGAGCATTGCCTTTTACACGGTGCGTTGGATATAGCAAGCTTATAGATCGCGTTATAAATCGTGTTGGAATCGGTTTGCTCAACGGTGCGGCGTACAGATCATGCAACGACGCGACGTTGCGCGAGAAATGGATCGGTACTAGGAATCGAAATTGAAATTCCATGCCGCTGGATCGAGCTAATCGAAACGGCCCTTGGAAATCGCGGCGAAATATAGGAAGCGTATTTTGGGCGAGGCAGCGAGCCGATATTTGCCATAGCGCGGTGGCCGCGATGCCGAGCATCAAAAGGTTTTGAAACTTTCAAAACGGTATGCATAAAGGAGGAGCTTTCGTTACCTCGAAATGATTTCGCGTCATCGATGCCCTATGTGTTATGCGTACACGCGTCATCGTCGATGATTGAACATCAAATTATTTTTCGATCTCGAAATTATTTCGGCGCGTAGGATGACATCGCTTTCGACGCGGCCCTGATCGACTCTCTGTATTCGATTAATCGTGATTACCGTTTGATATAACGTTCTCTCGAGCAATTATCGGTTTCTCGTGATATGCAATATTCCATGAAATATTTCACCATCCATGATATTTCGTACCGCGTGACGCAGTCCTGGACATCGAAGGAAACGATTTGAAACGTTGTCAAAGTCGAACATTCACGTTCTCGGATCGTCTTCCCTTTTGGCTTTCTTCTAGAAGGTAGTTATTTCGTCGAGGGTGCGCTAATTATCGCATCGAAAAGGCAGTCTTAAGTAATTTCTTCTTGGAATCAATGTGGTTGCCAAAGGAGATCCTTCTAAAGGACGTCGTATTGTCCTGTCAGTCTCGAATACAGCAGACCCTGGCGCGGATGTTCTTTCGACGAATTGGTTGGCCAAGAACGAAGACACGGGACCATCGAAACTCTAACAGTAAGTAGTTTCGCAGCTCTTGGCCACTGTCGAGTGAAATGACATTAATTAGGCAACTCGCTAACGACCTGCTGGCAACATAAATCACCGTTAAAACCTCCGACGAAGGATACCTTGGTGTCGCATTGTTCATGTCGGTTCTTCCATCCTCTTCCGCGATGGAACTCTATACTGTAACTTGGATACTAACGTGGTCAGCCTTGTGTCATCGATCTCTACTTGATCACGCACACATGCTCGTGAACCTTTTCCTCTGATAGTGTAAAAGCCACACGTCGTCCGATGTTGTTGTTCGATTACGAAATTCCTTACGTAGTGGAATTACATCACGTGCGTTGGTCATATTTCACCGAATAATCTTGCGCGACAGAGATAAGCTTAGTCATCTTTATCCATTGTTCGTATTTTAAATAATTTTTGTTAGTCATGTCATGGGTGCAATTACGATATACGCGATCGAGATGACTATGTATATTGGGTTTTTTATTCTCGCGAATAATGACACATGCACAACACTGGGATAATATGCCTAATATGCTTGTACATTTTCTTATTAATTTCACAACGGGCTCGTCGTATGTTGTAAATATACAATTTAGATAACCACGATGTCTGCGATATCATTCGTGACGTAGATGTGTATTACGAAATATCATTTATGCCTCCTTTTCATGCATCTAGTCGTCACATTACGTTACGTTACACCGCCCTGCCTTCTGATCAAACCTTACTTTAGGATATGGATGGATCGGCGTATTATGTAAGTTTTGTTTAACGCTATACGATCGTACAATATTATACGTACAGTCTGCCTGGAAAATAAGTTAACGATTGACATCTATAAATAAATAAAGATAATAAATGTTTAGTAACAACGTGAATTTTAGTAACATATTCTTTTATTTACTTATATTACTGAAAGAAACAAAACAATTATTTGTTCTTATATTATTAAATAGAGGAAAACAAGTAAGGAATGTCTATATCGTTTATTATGGCAGTATCGAAAAGTAAGTTAAACCTTCGATATTGATATTATATTACAAATTTTCAACGTGAAATATTACAAATTTCAATCAAATGAATATCGTGTATGAAATTATTTTGCTTCGATTACGGCTTTAAAGAGTTTTGTTACGCTCAAATTTAATATGCTTGTAAGATTCGCGTTTGTGCTGTGCCATTCTGATTTTGATGCATTTATAAAAATATTTTTAATTTCTCTTGCATTATTCGCAATGCCACAAATGTTTGTTTCGTTCCGAGACGACTGTACATCGTCGAGATGCTTATTTACGACCATTAATCGAGGGTTCGTTGTCGAACGTTGTTTTAGAGAGATCGGTGTCAAGACTGTAACGATCGAGTTTTTCGATGGCTGGACGATTGCACAAGATGGGCAGCCTCGATGGTCAGATAATCTAGCTAAAACTAGCGGCAACTCGACCGGAGGCTGGGATCGATAGCTTTAATTTTATTATCTCTCTTCGTGATCGGTGTATCCCGGTCCCGTTTCCTTCGTCTCCTTGCAAGCGTGGTCAGTGGCCATCCCCCACGGTCTTCGTGATCTTGATAAGATCTGTGGCTACGCTTTGCTCCTACCCCTGCTGCTTCGCACGCTTTAAACGGCGCACGCGAAATGGTGCACGAGTCCGCTCGTAACTTACGGTAAGGGTCGTTCTTATAAAACCGTGGAAATCGTTAATCCTTGTCCTTTAATTGGCGCCACGTAGCCTCCCCCGTTCGACCATGGTAACTACACTTTTATCGGGCAAGTTTGTAACGACAGATAGGAGAGCTATCGGGCGAAAGCATCGTGCAAATTTAGCTATACTTTCGAATTGAGAAACTCGCTATCGGCGAATTTTATCCCTTTCGAAGATCGGGATAGTTTAATCGGAGAAGATCATTCGAATAAATAGGATCTGCGATACATTGACTCAAAGGCTTGTTCTAGATTCTAGATCGTGGAACGGTTCTGTGTCCTGTTTGCCATCGATCTTGTCAATTCGCATAGAACTCGCTAATGTAATTGACTTTAGAGGCAACGATATCGATGGTATGGGAGATGTGTTGACACGCAATGCCCTCGAGTATCGCATTTAACGATATAACGACAGGGATGAAACGATAGATTACATTACTCCGAGGAACAAGGAGCGGAATCATTCTATCGAGATCCACTTTATTCCTCTTGCTTTCCATTAAGGAATAGGGTATACTTCTTTGCTACTTGTACGATTTTATTGGATTAAACTAGTCAGGCCGTCGCACCGTCCGGCAATGCTAACTCTTTGGTGATATACCGCTGAAATTCCAAATACCAATAGCAATACCAATCGCTATTCAATTTGTCCCAGAAACTTATCTTCTCGGTGAGTCAACGGTTCAAATAACTTCATCAAAATGGGTAAATTATCAATTTTTATCTTTTATCAATACTACTAGATACAGTTCTGGGTTTGCGTATATTTGATATTCGTAGAAGACGACGTACATCATTCCTCGAGTATGGTTTGTCATAGTGAAAGGTGAAAGGTCACTTAGATCTGACCTTTCAGTCTTAACGCCTTTAAAGATTCGCCAGTTCCCTTAAAGTTTTTCAGTTTCGTTCTTAAAGCTTCGTTCAAGCCACTTAAGTTTAGATATACATTCTTTTACATAGCCCATTAGTAGGTCAGTAATTTTCCGTCTAGGGGATGATCGGATCGTTCAAATCGAACGAATAAAATACCCCTTTTTCTATTTTATATATTTCTTATTTTACAACGATATCGTTTATAACATAATCAACCTGATACAAGATATATTACAACACGTACTCTCCTACAATAAGAAACAGCTCGTTGCTCTCATTACATTGGTCTTACGACTAGCTCAGCCCATAGACGGCCAAATATCAATTCTCCGGAGGGGTGGGCTTGCCGACGGTCGTAAAACACGATGCTAGCTAGCATCGTCGAGGAAATACCGTGGCGTTATTTTCTCGTTACAGCGACGCCGTAAAAATGTATCTCGCGGCTGACGGAAATCTCGAGCAAATCGCGCGAACGCCCGACCGATTTTCTCTCGGTCTCCGGTTGTCGTATTCCCGATGTCGCTCGCAAAAATTCAGACCAGCCCCCGATAGATATCCTCTGTCACGTATCGACGCGCGCCGATGCGACGATGTATCGAGCGAGCGCGAAACCTCGAGAGGTGCTCTGCCGTGGAACCTTCGCCCCTCTGAACCACCCTTACGGTTCTGCAAGGCGAACGTAACTCCTACAGCTCGTCTACATCTGTACCCAAATCGAGAGCGAGGGGGAAGGGATACTTAGGCGTCGGGGGACCGAAGGGTTGCTACAACGGGTAGAAGATGGTGGGAGGTGTCGTGTGGTAATGGAATTTGACATTAGGATCGACGCCGGAGGAGGTATGGAATCCTGTATGGCAACGGGGATGTGGCAACCGCCCTCTTATAGAGGGTGACTCCTCGCGATAAACGAGGACGACAGGAATTTTTCAGCCGAATACTCGACACTGGGATTTATTTAAAGTCGAGAAATTCCCGAGGGCTCGTACACCTCTGCCTTATTATACCGATTTCTGCCAAAATACTACTCATACTACTCTAATCATTTGTATCGCTTATTCTCAACGTTATCCAAGCGATTTCCTTTCTATGAGATCATTCATATTTTACATTTTACACGGCGATCGAATGAAATCTAACGTTTGATATTTATGAATAGGGACACGTCACGCTTCCTCTTTTCATCGTGAAACAAGAAAGGGGTAGAATACATATACGTGTCGCGGTGAATTCGAGGCATGGATTTCCGATATCGAGAATCGATTTCTACGGACGTATGGCTTGATTTCGGTTTGGTTTTGACGCTCAGCTTTTACAGCCATGAGAAACGATTTAGTTTCTCTTCGATCGATTCATTAAGTGCGAGTTTGAATGGCTCGTTTTATAAATGAATCGATCGAATACACGAAACTGAATACATCGAACGAAACTGAAGCAGGTTTTTATTTACTTTACAGATCATCCAAACGTTAAGTGTTACTTCGGACACGGTGGTCTTCTCGGTTTGTCGGAAGGAGTTCAGAGCGGGGTTCCAATGGTTCTCATGCCTTTCTTCGGTGATCAATACCAGAATGCGATCGCGGCTCAAGCTAGAGGCGTCGCTTTGGTGGTGGATTTCGTCAAACTGAACGAACAAACCTTGAAGCACACTTTGGATGAAATATTCAACAATACCAGGTACGTTTCTTCATCTCGTTTATTCGTCCATGTCGTCCGATTGCGTATAATATTTAGACAGGGGAGAAAAAAAAGCGTAGAATTTTACACGTAAAATCGCAGATCACTTTAAGGTTTTACGAAGAGTATGAGAATATTTTTTTTTAAAGATCATTGAGCTATTTAAATCTTCGCGTCACAATAGTCGCGGCTATGAATGGGTGGAATAGACGTAATTAGTTTCACCTTCATCGGCACGTCCCGCGGTCGAGGAGACACGGATATCCGGCAAGTGATGCGATGAATTTAGAACGTCGAGACTGCCAATGATATCGATAGGAATATTTAATGCTACGTTGGCACGATAACAGACCGGTTGATCGCGGTGACAAGGAAATCGAATCCCGGCCACTCATTTTCCTCTTCTGATAAATCAATTTCTCTTACGAATCCAGCCTCGTCCAAAGTGACAGCTATGAAATTCTCAGGTGAAATTTCGGCTGTATCGAATACCGTCGATGTGTCAGAGATGTAGAGATAAGATAGGGAATATATGAAGAAAGAAATAGAAACGAAAGGGGGCAAAGGAGGTAGAAAACAATGAAAACGTAGACACGGCGGTGGAGAGAGGGGGGGGGGACACCCGTGACAAAAAGGAAAATCGTATAATCTGTCCGGATATTCGGTCCGTTGAATATCTCACGAACTGTCCGGACGCTCGGATATCCGGGAAGTGCATCGTCGTTGTAGCACAGGCGCCCCCGTTAATCCGTAACGCGGCTCACTGGCGTTTTTCCACCCTTCTCGTTCCCTCTTTCAGCCTGCTACCGATCTCGCCCAAAACCCTCTGCCCTTGTCTTTTCACCGACGTTTTATATCTCGTCTTTCTTTTCGTCCACCCCTTCCCTCCCTTCACCGTTGTTCCCACACCTTCGGTCGTGCCATCCCTAGCCGGCAGGCATCCCATTTTTTCTTCCTTTCTCCACGTCGTTGGCCGACCCCGGTCCTAAATTCAAGGCACGAATTGCGGAAAGAGCGGACGTGTTCTCCGGATGGTTCTCGTCCATCGACAAATACCCGGGCTGGTCGTGCAGCCGGGCCGTATCCGACCGGTCGCATGGGAAATTTCACGGCCGCTAAATGTTTCACGGCGCGAATCAACGCTTGGTGCCCGCTGCGTCGATGAGGACAGTGGCAGCCGAGATGAAATTAAATTCTACATTATTCAATGGCTGCCCCCACGAATAACTTGTTAACCGCACGGGTCGAGTCGCGCGCCACGCCGCTCGCGTTCGCGTTTACGGACGTCACGACGCGACGCCCCGACCGTTTTCCCCCGTCCGAATAATTGGTTGACGTTGAATTTTTCAACCGGTTGCGGTACACCCGTGACACCGTGTCGCTGTGAAACGAACCTGTCTACCTCGCTACGCCTCGTCTACCAATGATTTTTCCAACCCAAGCTTCTCCCATCCTTCGCGGAATGGAATGGAACGGGATAATGGTATGCTTTGTCTCGGTGTGTACTCTCTTTCCATCGCAGGTAGGAGGGGTTTGATGGAATAGTAAATTTGTCGTATTTACAGTGACGTAATTTCACCGCTACGATGTTACAACATTAACTGTGATTCGTCGTATGCGCTCGAGGGTCGGTTGAAGGAATAAAATATAGAATTGTGTTTTCTCGACCTTCGCGAGAAGAAGAAATCGGAGGCATCGATTAGAACGGGAATGGGAAACTCGGTGAACCACGATTTAACTGCGAGGTCTTGGCATGCGAGTCTCGCGTTGGAGGATGAAAGCGGTTTAATAAATCAGTACGGATATGAAAGCGTTGGCAGCTTCGCGATCAACGGAGCCCGGCTACTGTCCCGGTAATTACAACCGTCTGGATTTACGAGCTCGCTGTCTTGGACCTTCGACAGGGAGGTAAAGGGAGGATCGAAACAGGGAGATGGTCGCTATCCTACGCAGCGCTGTGACAATGCAGGTGCGATTGTATCCTCGTTATGCAACGCCTTGAATATTAATTAATAAATAGATTCGAGCCGCGTAATTGGATGATCGCGATTTGCATGGTTGTTACGTGATCGAAATATGGGGCTGAGTTAATCGGACGTTTGACGCTTGCCCAGAGCATCTCGATCCGACGTCGTTCGGTCGAGAATTGAACGTGGGACGCGATTCGCTTCGACGTGCTTCGAGAATTCTGAATTCATCGTGAGACTTTGTCTTTTTCTGATATTTCATTGGCCAGAATTTCATCGTCGTCGCAATGTAAATTCCCGACCGTGCAGACAGTCGTTCGTGGGATTTACCTTTCGATTGAATGATCGTCGTCGATGCGCGAGTCGGCGTCGATCGAATATGTTCGTCGCGTAGAACAGAGGCTAAAGGTAACGACACGGTGAAATGCGAGAGCAATACTGGCGTTAACGTTGTTCTTCCATGGTTCGCGTGCCGCCGCGCAATTGTTAAGCGCAACGTCTCATGCACGAGTGATATAAAATTAACGAACGATTTGGAAACAGTGTTAGCCGGGGTTGCTCGTTGTCGTGCCGTGTCGGTTGCCGTTGTGCTCGCGTAATCACTACTTCTCGGTGATTTACGGCTACGGTTCTTGTACTTCAGAGCAACCCGAAGTCCGATGTAAGAAAGTCGTCGCGGATAAACGTAATAATGCTACGTTAAACGATGTAATTCCTCGAGAAGAAACTCTGCTTCCTCGAAAGAGATACCATATCGGTTTATCATTGAGAATCTTTGATGCTGTAGGATTCGTTTGAACGTCCATGGAGCCACTAAAGACCGACCAGAATCGTGAAATTCGAAGATCGACAAAGTCAAAGTAGCAATCATCAAGTTGTTTCATAGATCGCGAAACACATCGTCCTTTGGTACTTCGGATGATAGATGCGATCTTAAAACGTTATAACCAAAGTTATATTATTGTCCGTGGTTCGCGATTTCTCGGAAAGGAGAGACAGGATGAGAAAGAGAGAGGGTGGCCCGTGACCCGTGTCACCGACGTGCAGCTTGTTCGATTTCCAGTTCTCCTTTTGGATACCGCGAGGCGATGCGAACTGGTCATTCAATTCCCAAAGATCTCTGCGCATGATTGCGCTTGTAAGCCAACTTCGAGTTACAACCATTCCTATTGAGATCAAACAGCATACACGGCTACTGGATGTAGTCGATGTCAGTGATGGTCTCTGTTGTCCGTGGCTCCTTTCCTCTCTCCTCTATCGTGTACCAGGGGCGATCATATTCAGCTTGTAGTTGTAGAGCACTAACTGTGAGATCGTAACGATTCCAGGGTCTTAGGTTGGACATAAACGTCGCGGAAATTTCGTCGAATTTATCGAGCCCTGGAGACATTCACGGCGTTCTTCGTCGCAGCTCGTGTTTCCACTTACACACTACCATACGATAATACGTTCTTCTCACCTCTGCTACGCCATCTTTTTCTATGAAAAAGTCGCTCTCTTTCTCTCTGTCTCTCTTACTGTCTGTTTGCCTCTCCTCCATCTCTCTCTCTCTCTTTTTCTCGTGGTTTCGAATTATGGACGAGGGAACACGGTTTTTTTATATAATTAGCGTAGCTACTTTGTGTCTCCTCGTTAATTTCCCTCCAGCCAAAGAAGAAGAAGCGTTACAAAGTCGTATTTAATCACGTGTCCTCGTGTTACTAGCTGCGCGAAAACCACTTCTTCCTCGTCCTTCGTTCTCTTCCGTTGATGAACGAAGTTCGAGGGTGATATTAAACGGTGCTATCGAATTCGTCCGACTGCTCGTACGAGGACTTCTCGCAGGCATCATTCGAGGGTACCGTATGTTCTCCAAAATCTACACGCGCACGCAAACATGTACTTTGCAGTCAAAGAAGACAGTATACTTACTATATACGTGTGTAGGTATACTTACGTATGTTCGCGTGTGTATGTGCGGTCTATGTACGGCGAGGCGAGCAAGCTGCCACGTAAAGCCAGTAGTCGGGAGGGTGGTAGGGTGGTAGTCAAAGTTTCGACAGTTTGTAAGGAGGTACGAGGCACGCCCCTGTTCCTCCGCTTCTTCTTCGGTTACGGCTGAGGGATAACATAGTACAGCTCCGTCGTCAAGTTAGCCCGACACCCGATTCGCTCCCCTTTCCTTTTCAACCCCTTGCCTCTCTCATCTTCTTTCCGTTCTCCCAGCGACGCTTTGTCCTCTGATTTTTCGCTTAGTTCGCGCTCCCTATTTGACTATCTTTCTTCTCCGTTTACTCTTCCCTCTCTTTCGATCTCCCCTATCTCTCAGCCTCACCTCGTCCTCTTTATTGCCCTGTTGTTCTCGTTCTTATTCTCCCCGGAGCGTAACCCTTTCGCTAGACGAGTCTTAGTTCCTCGACTATGACGGTCCGATCGGCATGGATGCCAGTCCCCGCGGCTCGTTTACCGACCGTCCTTTCGCTCGGATTTATTCGAGAGGCGAAGTGTAGTCGGAGATTCTTATTCGTCGCGCGCTAGAGGTTGGGTATCTTCTTCTTTGCGAGACTCTCTGTGGCTTCGACGAGTGCTTTGCCGCACCTGCTTGCTCGCAAGGGACGCGTAATGGCCGAGCGAGAGCACAGAACGGATTAGAGAAGGAAAAATCGGTCAAGAGAGAAAGCGAGAATCGCGAGGGAAGTGTATAATAGAGAGAAGGGTCGAGAAGGGCTGGAAATGAACAAGGCCGGAGACGCTGCGTAATGACGCGTGGAACGTCCCCGGACGAGAAAGTAATTGGACGCTTGCCGGGGATAACTGTTCCGTCTCGGTGTGCCGCTTTGATGAATGAGGTAACGTTCGATAGTCTGCGTCAGTCTGCGAGTAACCGGAGAGCACCCAGAAACTTTGCTTCTGATTGATGTTTCTTAAACTGTAGAGTGGAGGTTTGTAAAGGAACTACGCCCATTGAACGATCTAAACGACTTGCGTCTCCCGCAATGGCGTCAAAGAATACGTTCTCCAACCCCGGAAACTAGATCAACGTTGAATAGACTCGACGAGTTTGCTGTATCGAATGAGAGAACGGCTCCAAGGATCAAGCACAATGCCTTGTAATTGCGGGAATCTTCGTTTTTCGTTGAAATTACGTGCTCGCTGAGCACGAGATGGAAGGATTTGGCAATGCAGGATGTTAGTTTTGTTTCCGTGAGAGGCAGGTTTCACTGCGAATTCGATAGTTAACTCGACTTAGGCACGAAGTTTCACGAGGGTATCGTTTCCCCCCGTAGGTAGTCTCCGTATCGGATTAAAAAGTTGCTTATTTGCAAATGGAATTTTCACGTCTTTGGTATTGCATTTACCGGGAATATATTTCGTTGTGGAGTTATAGGAAGTCCCGGGGCAAAAAGCCGGCTTTCTCGGATCCGCTGAATTTCATTATTTAAGTTACGTGTACGGGTACAAGTGTTTGAATAATGCATTTGGCTCGATGTACACGAAAGCCGCATTTAGAAACCACCCTAATACAGACGTAGGCGAACGTCAACCTAACATCTTTATACCCAGTCTCCTTCGACAATCGAACGTTACTTCGATAGTAATTGATGTTAAAACTGTGCCGTTGGTTTATTTTTACCGGTGCATGATAATTAATTGAGGCGATATTTTCGAGCTTGACAAACAAGATGAATTCAATTCAGAATTTATATAATACGTCTTGAAAATCTTCTGCAATTTTAATTAGAAAATACATTTTTCTTATGTAGATATAGTCGAAATCACTCGTATTTTTAGTGGGATAAAAATCGTCGAATAAAGACAGTTAAGACTACGATTTAAATTCTTTTTAATCTTCTTCGGTGAAAAATTACAAACGAGGTTCTTAAATTCCCTTGAGGGCAAAAGGAAGGAAAGAAGCGTGCTAATCGAAGTCTCTCATTAAGGATAAAGCTTTCTCGTAGCATCTCACAACTTCGAACGAAGGCGTATCGAAAATCTCCAAGTAGATACGCTAAGACTCTGATCTTGTTTCGCAGCGAGTTTCTTTTTCGTTCGGTCATCATTTCGCTTCAGTTCGTTGAATACCACCTTCCATTTTCTTCGTCGCGTTCTAGCATTCGACCGATTTATTAAGCTCCATATACACGGCTAATCTTGACAGACGCCTTTGATCTTGTAATAATCGAAACTTCTGAGACGAATTCAATTCTCCCGCGAGAGTTTCTTGCTCTCTCCCCCTCTCCTTCTCGTCTCGTTCGGCCGAGAGCGGGATTTACTTCGCTGAATGAACATGCTTTGGTGAAATTCGTCTTCTCGAACGATTCGCCATCGCTGCGAGAAGTACGTTGCCGAGAATCGAGCGAAATTAAACTGTATTTGGTCCGACATCGTGTCAAACGAGCAACTTTTCTTCTCCAAACGTTCAACGAATGTTGCCCTCTCTTCTTGTAGAGAACCGCAATTTTCCACCCTTCTATGGAATATATTTTCGTTTAATAACGTTCTGTGTCATGTCGGTCTCACGTATTCAGAATTGCATATGTGCCATTGATGTTATATGGAAATGGAAAACGTTATCAACCTGCCGATGTATTCTCAGTTTGTTTTCTTAAATCTTTATTTGTTTGTTTATTTATCTCTTCAGTTCTACATTCATAAATTAATACTAATATTATTTTATTTACCAATATGTTATCGGTTGGACTACGTAAAAATTAGATTTTTCCAAAACAGACGAAACTATCGAAGGAATATGGAAAATTATCGTAGCTCGTGTAGCGATCAGAACCGGTAGAAACGCATCGGAATATCCGAGAAAAGAATAAGATTTCCGGATTTGGATCTGGTTTTATCATGCTCCTTTCTGCACCCTCTGTCGCCCCCGCTGGCCGTCGAAATTTTCTTCCCGAGACCATCCCCCTCTTCGCGTTACTCGGCTCGACTTATCGAGTTACAAAGACGTATATCGTCGGGAAGCGATTGGATTTTCCCAACCACCGTCTAGCACCCGACGAAGAAGCCTCTGGGGAACGAGATCAGGGTTTTATATACACGCACATATCCACGTGTCTCTACGTGTGTAGACCTGTAAACTTGTCTTTGTGCATACACGAATGTACACGGCGTTTTGTATAGGGTGTTTCATTTTCGCGAGACACATTCTTCAAGCAACTGGTGAGCGGTGTTGCTGTATCGAAATCGGATCGCTGTCGTGCCGGAAACGCGAAGCCAAGAATTATCGGCTCTCGCTGCGATTAGTTGGGATGATATGGCGTTCTCGCGTGTTATTATTACGGTGATGTAGCGACGGGTCGTGGTAGTCGATAGGGAATCGACCGAGAAAAAGGAGAAGTTTCTGGTTCGCTTTAATCAACGTAAGTTAGCGATGACGGAGTGAATTTCAATCGAGTCGACGCGCGGCAAGCTTGATTTTACAAGGTTATATATGGGACGAGGCTCCGGGGAGGAGCTCGTGGATCGACAGAATCAGCGGAATCGAAAGACGGCCTGCATTAAGCGACCCGGTCGTTATTAAAACCGACCTTGCTTCGCTGTAATTTCTGTTTCATAGCTGGCGAGTAATCCAGCCGTGTTTCTACTTATTTTAATTATTTTCCACCAAAATGTTCGTTCCTTTTGATGGGCTCAGTAACACGACGGTGATGCTTTTGTTGTTTGAAATAAATATTTAGTAACTTGCGATTAGATTCGAAGTTTCATTCGTTAAGTGTCACAGTCATTTGCAAATTTGTTCACATTATTTTTATAGTTTATAGTTTATCATTTTCCTCGCTATTTCTTCTTCCACGATTCTCTACGATTTTATATAGTTTGGAGGAATTGAAGCATTTATAGCGCTCTGGTAAATTGCCGTCCTTTAAATCGTTGAAATTCTTTCTGGGAAAAATCTCTGATTTATCGTGTTGAGCTGCTGCAAAGTATCTATTACTCTACTAATATATCTTTTATATTTTTTAATAATGATACATTTAAACAACTTTCATGCATCGTTTTAATGTTCGATCCTTAATAAGTTAACTGAATGCGTGACCAATTTCGTTCGTTGATTGGACAAACGTCATGCGTTGAACATGGTGATGGCGGAAATACATATATCATTGGAAATGAAAATATCGGGAAACGAGCAATTTCCATGTCTCGTAAATTCCTGCCTTTAAAATTCTTATATAATACCATCCTCGCGCTTCCCTACAGAGTTAATATGAAACGTTCCAGTATCGACTCTGATTAATTGATGCCGGTGATAAAATCGAGTCGGTGATTCCGCGTTATTCTCTTTGTCTCTCTCCCGCGGGAGAATATTTCTTGCCAGCAACTCGTATATTTTCCAGTAGATGTTTCACCGGAGTATTTTTCCGGTCTTATTGCTCTGAAATCTGCCAAGGAATTTCGATAGCACGAGATGGCGAGCAAGTACGAATACGTAGATTTTACATCCCTGCCTCACTGCTACCGCGATAATTTAGAATCGTTGCCACAGACAGGCACAACTTTATGCATCTACGTTGCTTGCCAACGGTACCGCCCACCTTTCGAACTCGAAATACTTATTTGGAAGAGTAATCGCCTGGAACACGTCTTCACCCGGATCGGTCCTTCCGGTTCCGAGGATCGCCGTTGGTCAGACTCCTCCTTGTGCACTCGTTTACTTAAAACGAGAAGAGCCAGGATATACCAGCTCGATCCAAATGGAGCTCGCGTTCAGCGGATAGCTCTGATTCACGAAATTACTCGAACATCTCGTTCGTGCAATCAGATTCGTCTGCCATTTTCACCAATTCGCGAAATTATACCCCAGGAAATATGAATCTTTTCTTCTCTTTCCTTCTTCCCTTTTACGATTATCCTTTTCTATGTGTTCCCTGATGAATCTTCTGGTAAATATTTTGGTAAATCTCTTGGTAAATAAGTACAACGTTAACAGTCGTCCGTTCCCGTGATCGATCAAAATGTTGATCGTTCGCGATTTGCTGCAGAGTGTGTTCCGATTAATAAAAACATAACTCGAACGACCATCTACTGTTGTGGGACATAACTGTTGAATCGAGTGTAGTGGTGAGTATTCTTTAATGAACGGTGAGCTCAGGGCTACTTATCTTCGGTTCCGAATGTTCGTACAAGTTTGAAGGACGTCTAGCGACTATGATTATCAAGCTTCCGTGAACTGATCGCTATGAGAAATAAACTATTTTTGACGATGCTAAAACACTAAGTAAAACACTACTGCTCCGATGCCTCGTTCCCCTTCTGCTCCTTAGAATTTCAATTTGTATCATGAGCGGAGCTTGAGAGGAGGCCCTTAACGAACTTATTTTTGAAAAGTGACCAACCTCGAGTCATTGCCTCTCAGTGCGCCAGAGGTGCGATACTTCCTTGGAGCGGGGATTGTGAAGTCGGCAGAAGGGTGGTCCCGCTAGATTAAGGATCGGCATTTGGAATTACCAGCGGCTGTTACCGAGGTTCAAACTGTTAAGTCCCTCTGGGATATGACTATGGTATATACTTGCAAATGTGGAATCAAACAAAACGACTGGTATTTGACGAACAAAGTTTCACTAAGACCCGCACGTGGGCTACAATTTGGCCCGTTCAAGAAATTTAAGAAACGACAAACAAAAGATACACCAAGATTCGGTGTATCATAAAGTTAGCCCATTGTTCTTCTAGCAGCACTTGTAATATCGATCAATAATCAATTACACAATACGTAATACATAATTAAAAAGAGTACGATAGCTAGAGAATATTTAATTATTCGTTAATTAGTCAGCAACCATAAATAGATCGGTCACCAAGCTACACCTGTGTAAACAACAATACATCCACTGCGAGTAACGGGATCGTCCAAATATTTGCAATCAATTTAGTACTCAATGAAGTGTTCATGGCAAGTTTTTCGCGTAGCAAATTAGGGATTTCCCTGTATCGTTTTTAAATAAGAGACAGGCTTACGAGCCTTTAAATACACCGCTGGTGGTAGATCATCCGGAGGAAAGGCATCAGAAAGGTTAGCCTGAGAACTAGTTAATCTTTTTCTTAGCCCACAGAGACGCAAACCGAGAGCGTGATTCGCGGGACGAGACAGCGGGATGGGTAAACTTTTATTAAAAATCTAATTGGATCGGAGCTCGAGGCCTGAGGGCATTTCACCGGATGTTCCCCCTGTTCTTTCTTCTTCCGGCATGCTACGCGCCTCGATAAGTACGCGTCTAAACGAGAATGTGTTCGCTCTGCTGTTTCATTTCTGACCTCGCGAAATTATCACACGATCGTTGAAACTTTTTCACATTTTAATATCTACGCGCATCTTCTAAGAATTGAACTTTCTTTAAAACTAGTTGTAGTCCTTTACAGTAGTTGAGATCAAGCGACTTGAAACTCGTTTACCAATGTAAGTTCGATATTTACACGATTTGAAATATGCTTCGAAGTTTCTGCGTTATTGGTCGAGTAGTTGGAAATACTTTCGTTACATCCAGTTTCGTTCGACATTTAACCCGTTTAAAAGTCACAGTGATCAATCTCATAAATTGAAATTTTCCATTCTTTCCACTTATATCGTATCACATCAATTTTCTTTGTCTTCTACACGTTAAACTCGCGAATGACGAAGCGAATACATTGGACTGATTTTTCATTATTATCGTCTCTTTTGTAATTACCCCCACAAAGTAAATATAATTCTGTTTCGCCATCATCGGTAGCAGCATTATTGATATATTTCACATTATACGTACACTCGACGTGTTCCACATGGACTACGTACGTATTTCGACAGAGGAATAATACTTACGTTAAGAGGAAAGTAAATTTGAAGGTAAAGTTGTACTGAACTCTCGAAAACAAACATTTTTAATGCTAAATCGTGCAAAAGTAATATTTTTTAACATGCTTCTACTAAAAAATATCACTATTTAACTCGCCTCTCGATAACGCTTGTACGTTTTCAAACACGACGATCAACTGCGTTCAATCACAGGTTGCCAAGCGAAACTCGAATGCGAACCTGTGTTTGATTTTTGCTTTTAACGAAATATTTTACACTGTCGCCGATTGAGTTTGTTGTTACTTGCCGAGATATTGCAGTGCCCCGTGTTAAGTGCTATTCTATATTAGGTAACGTCATCCTACAATTTGTAGTTCCATCATTTAATGCGATTAGATCGTAAACAAGGTAAGAAAAGGCCATTTTTACGAGAGTGATCCAGTAGGTGATTTATTCGTGCCCCGCTGCTGTGCTCATTCGCAGAAACCGCGCGTTCGAAAATTAACGGCCACGTATGTCAAACGGATATCCTGTCCGCGTAACGCGCCAGCGACTGTAATTGAGGATTTAAACGTTGTTTGTGTCAGGTGCGAATGAAACATACCCAGTGTCGGACTTTTCTGTTTCTGGCCCAATTAGTTGGGGTGCCGTAGGCCATGCGCGTCGAATCATTCCCGCGGTTGTTTGTTAAGCGTTTCGCGGTCCACGTTACAGCTGTATCCCGTTTCGCGGACGAAATAACACGATTATTCGCCAAACTTGAGCTAGCCTTCGTGCTTCGCGATCGTCTGAAGCGATTTTCCCTTTGGTTTGCTGTTAATGCGGTAATTCGATTATGGACGACTCTTCCAACGTAGCATCGCGTTTTGTGGCGATTTTGTAAAGACGATGCAGGTGATTCAGGAGATTCACGTTGGAAGAACGCTAAGACCGCCAACGGCTAAAGTGTGTAACAAAGAAATTACGAAAGATTTGCAAAAAAAGAAATAAACCTTTATGCGCGCATTAAACCACAGTAAAAATTTCCGCAATATGCGCACGGTTGGATCTCTCGCCATTAGAAATATAAAGAAATTCGCACGGCATTGACAGCGCGAAATCGACAAAATGACGCGGCGTCGTTGATCCGTGCCGTGTAGCCGCGTGGTAACTTAATGACCGTGCAGAAATTTCACGGTGTAATTGCGTCGCGATTTGTAACGCAATCCGAAATTTATGCTTTATAATTTAGAAGACGGCACCGCGAGAATCCTGAATAATGCGCCGGAAGATAGGTGTACGTGCGCGAGTTCGGTTACGCCGGCTAATTGGCCGCTCG
The DNA here is from genome assembly GCF_011952255.1 of Bombus vosnesenskii. Lineage (NCBI taxonomy): Eukaryota > Metazoa > Arthropoda > Insecta > Hymenoptera > Apidae > Bombus > Bombus vosnesenskii. The sequence continues at coordinate 5,475,124 of NW_022882923.1, forward strand.
AGAAGGAGAGCAGGCTTCTCGGTTCGCCGCGATAACGTTACAAGTCGGAAAGTAAGTTGGTAAGGTGTCGAGGAAGCTAGTGGTAGTGGCAGAATAGTGGTGGCGACGTAGTGGTCGTAGTAGAGTGGCGATGTGCGACAACGAACCCTGGAATCGTAAAGTAACTTCGAAGGAATTACGAGGGGACGAAAATTACTTTTCGCGCGGACTTGCTGCCGTCCGCCACGAATTTCACGGGGGCGTCTGATATAACGCGTCAATGTAGAAACGAGGGAGCTACTGGAATTTTCGTAGATCATTTCGCTCGATGACGATGCAGTAGAATTACACCAGGACAGATATAGCAAAACGTGTGTAGAGAATGTCAAGAGATTGACGATTAGGTTTTTTTAGTATTTTATTATTGAACAAAAACAGGCCAACTTTTCGATCTAGTTTCGGCTCTAGTTATAGTTTGTATCGTTAAACTGCAACGCAGTAAATTATCGACTCAACGGGAACAAACTTTAAAAAAATTTAACAGGGAAAATTAGTTTTCCTCCCTGGCGAGAAAATTGCACGAGATCGACGGTCGCGTCGACGAATATTTTAATTGCGCGTATGCGATTGCATATTCAGCGAAGCTGGACGCTACGTTGGTGGCTGTGGTTTATTCGTAACTCGTTCCCAGAGAACTTGCAACCGACAAAGGACCCTAGTGAGATCCCGATAACCGGAAGTCTCATTTATTACGTGCCTCTGCACCTTCCGTGTTTCTCGCCAACAGCGAATTTTTCCGCCACGCTCGAGCAACCTCTGTTTTAGCCTGTTTTCACACCTAGTCACATCACGAATACGTTAGTAAAGCCTGGGCGAAATAAACTGGCTCTTTTTTGCTTTGCATTCGTCTACCTCCTTCCATGGTTTATACATGGTTAATTAGAGTGCAACGCTCGCTCCTGGTCGTAGACAATTTTATCTTTTCCCTCCCTTTTTTTTTTCTTCTACTTGGTTAACTCGTGTTCTCGAAATATCATCCCTTAATTCTGTGCCCGTGCTATTTCAAGCTACGAACGTGGTATCATGTTACTCGATGTTACTTTATCTCGTCGTAGAGGTAGAGAAATCAACGCGTATTCGTGAGAAACAATCGCATTTACCGATACTTGTAAACGCTTGAACATTATGCCGAGCAAGAGGGCAAATTTCACGTATTCCACGAAATACTGGCACGAATAGGGTGGAACAAAGTAATTCAGCCGTAGGTAGGACAACGGCTGCAGCAGCCGTTTCTACGGCGGTGGAACACAGTAGTAGAACATGGAGGAACATCTTTCTTTCTCCGTTTGCAATTAGAATCCCCAAACCGAGTAATTCTGCCCGCGCAGGGTGGTCCGTGTGGATGAGTTGCGGGTGCACGAGTTTCGGAACGGCGAAGTCGCATCGAGGGAGCCGAGCACAGGCCTCCCCGAGTCCCTGCGATAACGTTACAAGTCGGAAAGTAAGTTCGTAACGTGTCGGGGCCGCTCCAGCCGGAGCGACAACGATCCCCGAGATATCGCGGGAATTATGATCCCCCGGAGATACGAGTCGGCCTCAGAAATGGGGATAGAAATGGTTTCTCGCGTAACTTTCGCGACATCTGCCTTCGGACTTTCCCGGCTAAATAAATTCGCTCGTTTTCCGATAACGCGAAACCCATCCTCTTTCGAACTGTCCCCCCGATCTCTATGCGCGGAGAATCACTGGAGCGTACGATCAATTACATATAGGTTAAATAAAAGAGAGATTTAGTTTGTTCGCTGTATGGGTCTTTATCATCGGAATGAGACTTTGGCAAGATTGTTTATTGCGAGATACGTGGAAGGGCCGAGTGATTGAGATTAAGGGATGAAAAATGGGTATGAGGGTGTCCGCGTAGTTTATTCAGGGAGAATATATATCAATTGCGCAAAAGTCTGAGAGACTATCTCGTGTAATTTCATAACTACACCCTTGGGAAATATTTCCACATAGTGTTAATGCATAGAAACGAATCTCTAAATATTTTCTTCGTGTAGCTCTGCTTGTTCGTAGTTTCCTTTAGTTCTAAAACTTGTTCGAAACACACCGATAAATAAAACATCGAATTAACTACTTTCATATTCTTACCTTTTCACATCTCGCGGGATAATATAATAAAAATTTCTACAATATCGCGCAACTTTTTCCCCTGGATGAAGTGAAAATGGTAATATCCCGAGGATTATAATCAGACTCGATTTTTCGAAATATCTCACGCGATACATCTTCAACGACTCCTGATGGTATTACGTTGCATTATATTCAGCTCGAAAGTGACACTGAGCCGACAGCGAATCATCGATCTTCGATTACCGTGTCTCTGTCGAATTAGTCGGCTTATAGCGAGCGCGTTTTCAGGTTTGCGTTCTTTTTCCAACTTTGCGTTAGTTTTCATTCATCCCGCTTTCCCCCGCATGAAAATCCTTCCTCCTATCCCGTCCTCTCCGCTTTCTGCCGGCAATAAATTAATTCCCTTCGCGCAACGTCTGTCCGACACCCTGCGAAACATCGTGGCCTGTCCCCGCTGGTGGATGGATTGTGCGCTGCGTTGACGGAAGGGACGTCGAACGCGCTTAAAATTGATGGTTAATTCAAAACCACCGCAGGGCTGCGACTGAATTTGACCGAGGCAAATAACAGGGGGACCAGGTTGATTCGCGGCCTGCAGCTGTAAACACGAATAATGGAGAGTACCGATTGGTAAATTGTGTGCTCCGGGTCGTCAGGGCTGGTTGCGAGCGCGCAACCCACTCTCTCCCTCTCCCCCCCTCTCTCTCTCTCCCGCTCCCTCACTCTCTTCCTCTTCATCCGTTTCGTCTATCCACTAGCGTTTCCCTGGCCTCTGTTATTCCTCTTCATCCCTCGTTTACTCCATCGTTGTAACCTTTTTCTCTCTTTTTTCCTACTCTTCTCTCTAATTTTTTTTTTTTGCGTCTATGTTTCTCGATTGGTGAACCCGACATGGTCCACGTATGGTATCTCCAGGCACGCAGACAGTGCGGACAGCGCACGTTTCGAACGGACACGCGTTTCAACTCGAACCAACGACGATTCTTTTTGCTTTTGTCGAAACGGTTGCAACGGGTTGTCATCGATACTGGGGTCGGAGTTGTTTCCGGGTGAACGATAAGCGCACCGTTAAAAGCTCTCGGAGATATTTATAAAGTATCCCGCGGCATCTTTTCCCGTTCGCCGCGATATCGAGTAGCGGATCGATCGGTATATTGCATGAATTATTCATCGAGTCGCCGGCTATTGTATCGGGCACGGTTGTTAAAGTTGAGGATAGAAAAAACACTGAACGTTTGCGTCACCGGTGACTTGCTGTGCCGTGGTAAATGGAAACGCGAGCAAGTAAACGCGCAGGAAGTGGAAAGTCGTTTGGTTGTATAGTCTGATGCGACCGGGTTATTACGATCTTGCCCTTTCTGGCTGAAAAATTTACGTTATTTCGTCTATTCCGTTAGTGTTATTCACTTATTGCCTCTGTTATTTCATACTTTTCCGCCGCTGCTGAAATTTCATTTTGCCGAAGAACGACAGGAATTTTTTCCAACCGGTGTTTAAGCAAACAAAAACAAAACAGGAATCAACAACGAATGTTCAATGAAAATAAAAAGCAGAACAATTGCGCCAGTAGCGTGATCGATGCAACGTGACAATACGTCGGTGACAACGGAAGTTAAATTTACTAATTGTTATAAACCTTAATCTACTCGATGTTAATCGCGGTGGCCCGTTTCTGTTACAGGTACCGTGAAAATGCCAAGAAGCTTTCGAAAGCTTTCAAGGATCGACCAAATACTCCGTTAGAAACAGCAGTATGGTGGACAGAATACGTTGGTCGGGGAAATGCTTCTCCATACATCAGGAGCGAGGCAGCGAACATGTCCTGGTGTCAACGCAATCTCATCGATGTCATGGTTACATTAGCAGTCCTTGCCTTGCTCAGCCTCTATGTTTCATACAGAATATTGAAATGCATTCTGACCAGAGCCACGAAGAGACAGGAGCAGAAGAACGGAGCAATGTCGAAGAAGAGAGATTGATGGCTATGCCGTTGGAAGCTCTAAGACGACGAATAACGTAAAAAATGAACAAGATACGAACGATGTTTTAGAAAGTGTACGATGGAACAAGGAGACGACGAAGTTCACGAGACATATACAAACATACCTCGCATCCATATATCCTTGATTTAACGCGGCTAGGAATGTTGCATCGTAAAATTTTCCTGCAGCTTTCGTTAAAACAACGGGTCGATCATGCTTGAAGCGAATTCCGACATGGTGTACCGACAATAGCCAATCACAGAGTCCTTTTATTCGAGCTGGCGTCGGTCGATAAATTAAATCATCAGCGTCCGAGAGCGCGTGTTCGTAATTCTGATTACATCGCTCGAGAGGCGGAAGTCTGTGGCAATTTTCGCAGACGCTCGACTCTCTGTGCTCTTCTTACTTGAACAACTGTAGCTATTGAAACAAGGACCGAGGGTAGTAGAAATAGAAGTCTGTGACTAAAGACAGACAGCGTTACGAAAAAAAGGTAACCTTAAGGAAAAACCCGGAAGAATTCGGGGAAAGAAGTAAGAGAGGAAAGAAGAAGAGAGGAAAGGAGGAGAGCGAGAAAGGAAACCAGCTTTGCGGGCATTACTGGGTATTTCCCAGGTGGCCGAGTCACTGACTGCGTCAACTGGCTTTGGCTCTCGCAACAACGGCAAAGGGAACAACGCAAGGAGAACGACGAGGCTTTACTGCGACGAAGAGGACGGTTGAAGCTGCGCGTTCACGGATGGAGGCAACAGTCCCGGGGAACCAACGGTGTACTCGACTACGCGGAATATACAGCTCGACGTTAGACGAGCTTGCTTAAAGAAGAAGGAGGACGAGTCAGCGAGGACAACAAAGATGGATCACGTCTAACATCGGCGGATTAAACGGGACTGGATGGATGTTCGCTTCTATTCGCCCGCGTCTCAGTTTTCCCTTCACCGGTTTCAGCCTCTTTCCACGTCGCGGATTTTCGCATGAGTGCCCGAGCAGCATAAGACACGTGGGATCGGCTCATGAAGATACAAACGAGACGATAAACGCGAAGAGGTTCTCTCTCGTCTTTTACGAGATAAGCGTCTGGATAAGTCGACGTCGTGATCGTGCCGGTTCCTAACTCTTATCGGGATATTCGATAAAAACGTATCTCTTTAAAACAGCTTATGACGAACTGTTTTTCATTTGTTTGCTTTTGTTAGAAAATAAAGTTTTAAGAAGGATTTTATGAAGGACAAAACGATAGACAGATTATTCGGATAGCGAGTATATCGTGGATGAAATTCTGTAGTTACATGGATTGTTGGCCAGATTATCGAGGAATATTATAATAGATTGCCAAATGCTTTCTCTCTGTCCATCTCTGGAAGCTACTAATGCATCGGAACAGAGTTCTGTGGTGCTTTCAGCCGCAACCGGATCCCCTGTTTCAACGGGGAGGACGGATTGTTTCGTACTTGCGCCAGATTGTGTCAAATATTTACTTGACAAAGTTTGCGCGGGCACAGCCGCAAAATGCGTCGCGAAACATTATTCCACTGAAAAGTGTATACGCGGATTCCTACGGGGTGACCTACAGTTTGTCGAGATGAGTTTGAAAAAGGACAGGTCGGGAGATAGAAAATACGCGTGTATTCCCAGTCGTCGCGGCTTTCGCGTTGTGTAGCTTCTTTTTTCTCATCGTTGTCCCACGTTTCGTAAGCTTTTATAGTCGAAAAGCGACTCGGGAACCGAACGAAACGAAACGATTGTCAATGTATGTTGAGGATTGGAACTTCGTTTCGCGCGAGGAAATAAAGTTCCTTGCATAGCTGTGCCCGATCGCGGTTGTTATTTTTCAGTGGTCAAAAATTCCAGTGTTTAAAGAGTGAAGAGGAAAACTCGTCGTTTCGCTGTCGGTAGCGTGGTCGGTCGGACGATAATATTTATTGATGACGAGACCGGAGCCGTTGCGATGAAAGTTCGACGGATCAGCTTCAAAGGGGAACTTTTCTTGGAGCAGTCTCTTTGGACGGATAGGAAGCTTTTAAAAAAGCGATTCGAGACGTGGACCGAGGGTCGAAGGGGGCTCGAACGCGCGCGGACTAGAGGAAAACGTACTTTCGGCGATACGGTACTTTTTCTACGGCGCGGCGTAATGGAATGTAAAGTTCCCGATTAAATTGCGTCTTTAAGCGATCCTCACCAGTGAGATATTTTTTGTGAAAATATAGCCAAAGTAACCGAGAAATATCGTTGGCACCGTGTCGATCCACCATCGGCGTTGTTCGCGAACTTAAAAAGCCCATTAACCGTTCGAAACACAACGGGAAAGCGGGATCGTTTTCCTGCGAGACATGTTGTTATAGAAAATACTTTTTCAAGTTATTTTATCATCGAAATACGGTCGTTGCGTACTACGATGTTTCACGGGAGAAGTTCAATGGTTCCTCTGTCTTGTAGACTTTGAACGATCTGTCTTGGATGCATTGATTGCAGCTTGTGTGTGTGTGTGACTTTCTATTTGTTATCTTGTTACATTTATAATTGTTAATATTTCAGACTTGTTTACTTATATTTTTGTGCTTTTTATTACAACATCCAGCACTGGGAAGTTCGGTGTACCATCTATGGTACACGAAATACGTTAAAACACTCTGGTCTCGGATTGAAGCGTCGAAACGCGAGCACGATGCTCGTATGAATGGAATTCGAAGAAAGGATGGTGCGTTGCCGTAATGCGTTCAAGGGGATGAAAACTCGGGGGTAAGCCCCGAGTTTGTGTCGCGTCATTTCGCGCTCGCTTTAACTTCGTTGATTGAATCATGAACGGGTCCCGCCCCATTCCTTGCATCGAGTCTTCCTTCGAAGGATATTCTCTCCCGCACAGGTTAGAACACGAGAGCAGGTCATATGGAACAGGATTTGACTGTTGCTCGTGAACGTAAATAGGCCGCACGTAATTTTGATCCAGTTGTGCTCGTTACTAAATGGACGACAGAGCAATAAAAATATAATTTTAGTCGCTGAGATATTAAGAGAATCGACAAAGATTTTTAGGAAGTGGATAGAATAAGCATTTTTGTCATTTAGTCAGGAGGAATATTCAAAAGAATCTGATGAAATTATATGGAAATGTTAAAAATTATTTCTCCCGGCTTGGTATTTCCGTGTAAGCCGGTTTCATTAGCGAGCTCTCGAAATCTACTTCATTTTTTATCCTTCGCCGTAAAATTTTGGAGTATCGATGTTTCCCACCGAGGAAACGTCTGAAATTCGTGAAAATTCACGAGAAAGAGCTGCCATGCGATGAACATGGGAGGCGCACCGTGATGCGCGTTTTTGAGTTTCAGTATCTATCCCTCGCGGCTGGGAGAATTTTTTTTTAAAGTTCCTGTATTTTCCGCCTTTCGAATGGGACTGCGTTTAAAAAGCTGGCATCCGAATGCGCTTGAGGTCTGTTCGCGTTTTCGTTCCCGGACTACAAAACCGGGCTGCATATTTTACAAGTTAAGTCACAGTTCAAACATATTCTTTCATCGTGATTTCAGGTCGGGCGATCTGCTCTGTGTGCGTGTGCCTAGATCCGTGCGTGTTGTGTGCGCACGTGTGGATGGGTGTGCAGTGTGCATTTCGTGGAAATGCGCAAGATTCAGCAAGTATCCGGATTTAATTAAGCTAATTAAATTCCAGATGCGCGTGCGTTCTACTTTGCTGCTACCGTGGGTCAACGTGAATAATACGTATCAACGAAATTAACCGGAAGCAAAGGGCGTTTCCATACGCGGGACAATAGAATGGTATAATATTCGAGGAATAGAGTGATATTTATTCATATTTTTTAATACGATTCCACCCGAGCGGCGCGGCGGCTAGAGTAGAATTCCAATATTTACGGGACCGGTAATCTAATTTAAATGTAATTCCTTCCGAGCTTTACGTCCCAGTTTAAACATTTACCTCCTGTTTGCTGAACTGTTTGGTGAACCCCTGGAGCCTAGTTCATCTTCCATCCACGTAGAAAACTTTTTCAATTAGGCCAACGTTTTCCTTTAATTTCGCTGATTGACTGTGTCGTCTTTGCAGCCGATGTACATCGTCTACTATTTTTCTTAGAAAATCATCTTACGACGTCTACGTTGCTTCTCCATTTCGAAGAAGAACGAATCCATTTTCTTAATGACCAGAAAGCCAGACAAGAAGCTTGCCGGGCTTCCAAGTTGCTTTTTTCTTGTCTATTGAAATGTAAATCCTTATCCCATGGGAGGTATAACTAGCGCGCGCTATATAGCAGAACCAAATTGATACCCGTCATCGATATATCATTGCTTCGCAACTTCAATTTCCTTCTAATCGGTGATTATTCTTCGGCTAGCAACAACGTTTACGTAGAAACAATTTATTCAAAACTAAGGGCTCGATTTGGTCAGTTTTCAAGAAATTATCGAGTGGAGAGGTCGCTGAGCGGATGATTTCGCGTCGAGGAATTAGCCGTCTGGCTAGTGGCAACAGGTGCCTTTCGACGCAGAGATCGTCGAACGCGATTCGTTTCCGACGTGCCCGTACATAAGGATAAAGGAAAAGAAGGTGAGACTCGAATGCCGCGTATGTGGCGATGATCGACCAGACTTTGGGTCACGTTCACAAATAATTTGCAAAAATAGTTGGTGTGAATAAGGGAGTGGTACAGCGAGGGCCGCAAACGTTTCTTAAAGGTATTAGAGGCAATGTCTCGCGGAAATTTAGTTCGTTAACCGGAGGCCGAACGACTCTCGACCGAGCCACACTTTCGAGGAGCCTCGTTCGAGAGCCAGACAGAGTTCCAAGTACTCACGTCGATCTCATCAAGGAACGTTTGTAGAGCGAGTAAGCTACTGCGGCCAGCGAGACCGAGACCACACGTTACTCATGGCTCCTCGAAAAGGACTTGGTCGTTTTCACCCTCCTCCCCTACCTTCAACCCCGTTTCCTCGACGACCCACAGCAGGCCACCGGCTCCCTTTCCATTGAGACTGTTTATTCGAGAAACGGCACTTCGGAACGAGACCAAAGGAACAAGGAGGCGGAGGAGCGTACTTTGCCGAAAGGAGATGGTGACCAAAATGAGGGGACGAAGGAGATGGTATTAGAGGTCGAGCAGTCGGACTCTGTGTGAAGAACTCCCTCTTCGTGTTCGCCTCTCTCTTCGTGTTGGTTGGTTGTTAGCGTCGAATGGAGAAGTTACAGATTGCCTTGGAAAGAGTCGCGTGCAAACTCCTCGCCCTCTCGTTTCTTTCCTCTCTTTTCATCTCGTATTCTTCCATCTTTGGTTGGCTGCTGTTTCATCCTCCAATTCTCCTGGTTAGGGTATAATTTGCGGTACGCGTTAAAGCACCTCTGCTTCTCACTCTATGGAGCAACTTTATGTCGGTAGATTAGCTCCTCCAGCTTGCCAAGCGAAATTCCGCCATTCGACCCTTTATTTTGCCTTCCTTCGTGAGACGCGGGACAAACGATCGTCATTGGAGAGGAGTATGACTTTCTCCGCGATGTTTATACTTGGCTGATCCCTGCCGCGAATAATAACGCGAGACGGTGATCCTCGTTCTCGCGATATTCCTGCGAATGCAGGATTCTCCGTGTTGGCAACGTCAAACTTTCGACTTCGCAATTTCAACTTTTCAATGATCTTCGCATAATTCTCAATTCTTTAATGTTTCACAAGATTGGAATTTAAGTTTTCTTGGCCAAGGTATATATATATATATATATGTAGAAAAATGAAAGGTTGGGGTAGTCACTTAACGATTGAAGCTATGGGGCTGTCGAGAGAGAGCTCAGAGAGCTCAGGAAGGTCTCCAAATGACTCGACTACCCTCGAAACTGTAAAGTCGGATTCATCGTCGACCTAAGCCTGGACTAGAAGACTGACCGACCAAAAGTATGACGTAGTATGAAACGCGAAAAGTGTTCCCTGAAGTTTCTCCCGTATTTACAACACGATTCAATTCACTTGCAGAAGAAAATTTACTTTGTTCCAGCTTAATGTTTGCACCAAACGTATGCAGTAGAGGAGAAAAGTTTAAGACGACTACCTTTCTGACATTGCATCAAATTACATATGGAACATATACCAATTACATATACACTCACACTTTATCTACGAACGACCACGAGATATTTAAAACGTGAACAATACTTGAGAGGTTGAGCATGAAACGATTCGATGCTGCATTTGCTGCGAACATTAGCTTAAGACGAACATTCAAACACAGTAGTCGAATTCCCTCCCATGGGAGTCGAATTAATCGAACAATAATTAGTTTATTGAACATGACAGATTAAATTTATAATAACAGTTGCTAAATTTAAATGATAATCATGGGCACAGAAGATAGGAGAATCGTTACATTACTACGCAAGAAGAAAAAGACATTTGTCGAAATATAGCAATTATTGGAAAATCTGAAACAGCTTGTAAGCAGACATGTTACCTATAACTTTAAAAGGATCATTTTCGAATTGCTACTGATTTTTCGGAAGAATCTAATGCTCAGTCGTAAAGATCGGAAGCTGGAAACTGCTTTCGCTGAAGCACGCGAGCACTGGATAGTACTAGATCTGTGAAAAGTGTTGTTTTCTGATGAAATTTAATAGGATATAATAGAGAAGAATTTAACAGCCATTATTTATTTAATCTTAAATTTTAAATTTTAACTATATTTATTCAATAGCTATTGTTTATTTATTATCTGTATAATACAACGCGATGATTTATCGGAAGGGTGGCCGTCTGAAACTTTTGACCGCTGCTATAAAATATACAGCAATGGGTTAACCAGAAGGCATCTCACACTCGACGTGATCCATGGAGAAAATCCAGGGAATAAAAGATCTAGAAAAGCCGGGCGAAAAGAAAATGGTAAGAGGGCGATGCGTTTCAGCGCTTATAGGCGTCTAAGACGCTTACTTCGGCCAGCGACTAGCTCGATATCTTCGATACCAGAAATAGCCGCGGGCTCGAGTCCGAAGAATCGATTTCAGAGCCCTGCTGACACAGGGGATTTAACGACATTTCGAAAAATTCTGTGGTCCATTGATCCCAGCGTTACCGGCTTGTCGCACGTCCCATCTACGGGCCGCTGGACGTATCGCTATTTTATCGGTCAGTCAGTAAATTCTTCTTCGGTCTCTCCCGGTCAGTGTATTACACCGAAAGACGTATTCCGATAACTGGGATCTCGGTCGGGAGGGGCCACGTGCACCTCTAAATAAAATATTCTCCGCTGTTATTGACCATCGCTTATCGATGTTTTTCATCGGTTATAAAGTGCCTCCGAATTGGGCAAGTTGCGCTGCTCGTTACACATGCTCGTCGATCCGTCAGTTTTCGTAACTGTTTTGCTCCTCTCTCTCTCTCTCTCTCTCTCCCTCTCTCTGTATTTCTGTATTTTTTTGAACTGTTCACTTGAGCGTTTTAGAATCTGATTGGTTGTTTCGTTGGGTGATCGATAAAAATATATCAGTCACCGTTATTGGTTGGTTGATGTTTTTTTCAAGGAGAGCCTCTCGTTGTTTTTATCCGTTGCTCGATGATCAGTGTGTGAGAATGGTTCTTAATGCGACCGGGACGTTTATCGATTTCGTGCTGTCACTTTGTTGACCTTGAACAGCCTCTGACCAGGGATAATTGACGCTTCAGAGGAGCCGGTGTTTGGTCTTCCAGCTAGTCAGTGGTTTGGGGGATCGTTCAACGAGAGACTATTGTTCTCTGGTCTGGAAAAAAAGGTCGTACAAATTGCGGACGTTTTTCTGGCACGGATAGAGAGGAGGGAGAAATCTGTCGACGAGTTAAGATCGTGAAACGAGCCACGATGCATCGGAAAATAATTACTCTTGTTCAAACGAAGTAGAACGTCACAACGTTTCTAGCGAGTCAACGCGGCGATTGAACCGATCGATTTTCAGAAAAATTACCAGGCGAATTGCGTCTGGCAGTTAGGTCGAACCTCAAATGGCTGATCGGTTCGAGAATGCCCACGGCCATTTCCGTCCCAATTAATATCTACAACATTCCCAGAGAGTCTCTTTTCCCTGGCGAGGAAACAAAAACAAGACATCGGCGAATGCTCGTCGAGTAGAAACGATCGCGCGAGGTAAGACAAAGAGGAGAGAGAGAAAGAGAGAACAGAGGCGGCGTGGCATGGTGCGGTGAGAGACGCGTCTAGAAACGTCGGTGGTGCGCTGGATGACGATGGTGGAAGAGGCAGTACGCGGCAGCTGTACGCGGCAGCGGAGAAGGTGGAAAAAGAGAGATTCTGCTTCCGGCCACCAGGGAATTACTCGGTCGAACCGCTTCGTCGAGTTGAAAATCGTAGACGAGACACGAGAAGTAAGGCCGAGCCGCGAAGCGTACTCTCTTACGTGTACGTGAAGGGGATGTAGTGGCTGATGGGGGGCCGGGAGTCGCGCGTGTATCGGTGGAAACGAGAGAGGAGGACGCACGAAACGAAGAGGAGAACGAAGGAAACACACTCGCGAGAAGGGATTGGAGGTGAGCCGGGGGTGGTGTTGCAGAGAAAAGGCAGAAGGGTAAGAGGGCGAGGATACAATAAAAGAAGCGTGTCCTTGCTCCGGAGCTAACCTCTTTCTCGTGTCTTTGCCCTTCTGGCTCTTCTATTCCTTCCTCAGACTTTTCCCCTCCTCGCGTTCTCTTGTTCGTCTCTTCTTCTTCATCGTTCCGTTCGATCCTCCTCTCGTCCTCTACGCTCTTTTTCTTCCTTCTTACCCATATCCTACTTTCTTCGTCCTCTCCACCGCCCACGCCACCGTTCTCCTCTCGTCGAACTACGCTGTCCCTTTCTGGCTACACTCCGCCCCAAACTTGAATCCAATTTTCCACATCACATCCCGCAAAAGTTACTCCGCGGCGCTCGGCAGGGCAGAAAGCAGCGCGACGTAGCTACGACGGAACATTTTTATCTTCTCTTTGCTCCGGCCGGAGTAAAACAATTTCGGAACATATTGCCCGCTACGGCTCCGGCCTTCCCCCGATCCAGGACACCCTCTTACCCCGTTTCCTGCCTTGCCCGTTATTTCACTCTCATGGTATAGTAGACGTAATAACGCGTGTACTTCTCGTCGTTTTGCGTCCTTCGACTATGTCCTTTTCGAACCACCCCCGGAAAACCAGTAGTATCGCGATCTTTCTCGATGCCTATCAGAAATCGTTTACTCGGTTCTTCGATACCTTAGACCGGAAGACCTGCAGTCTACCTTCATCGAGAACCAACGGGCTATTATGTCTTCACCACCGTAACATTCCGCCGCGTAAATCACGACAACACGGACTTACGTTCCAGCCTCTTGGTTCGTTGTAAAACGCAACTTAGCCGGTTACACTCCTCGGAAAAGTTTTATAGCCGGCTGCGTTCCGTTTCCAGGACAACTTCGAGGAAGTCTTCCACTTTCTCTCCCTCTATTCCTTTCCCAACTATGCGCGTCGAGGTGGTGTGGTCGTAAAAAAGGCTTACGAAGAGAAGCGATATCGTGCGTACCGTGGGACTGCCCTAACCCCTCGCAACCGATTGGCGCAGGTGTTTTAATCGCGCTGTTCGTCGCTGGCATTTGTTTGAACTGTTTTTCTCCAGTACGCCGAGGGAAACAACGTGTTCCATCATCGGATCATAAAGCGGACGAGAAAATCCCGCTTTACAGCAGCTGCGGATAGAAACGTTCGCAATGTCGTATCTGAGATATTACTATGCGAGTTGGTGGTAAAATAACGAACGTTAACCGGAACCGGACGTGTTAAGTTTTCGACATGGTATAACATACGTATGTCGGTGCGACTGGCTGCCGTTACAAACAACACGCGCGTCGATCGGGAAGTCGTATTCACGGGGAATTAAATGGTGGGACGCTCGCTGTCGAAATTACATCTGTTCGTTAAACATTCTTTCCTCGTCCATTCCGTATACTTTACGAGTAATCGTTTTTTCTTCTTTCTCTTTTACGATATTTTTACGCGATAGGAATACGGCCTCCGGATCCGTGGAACGCTTACAGGCGAGTTTTCGCGCGTCGAGGTATTCCATGGAGACGCGCGGTACCATCGCATCGTCGTCGGCGACGACGACGACGATACACCGCGGAGGGAGCGTGAAATTGCCGTCGCCGCGGAATATAAATTAATTTGTTAAGATCTCTCGCTCCACCTCCGTAGCGCCTCGTCCTCGTCGCGTGTTAATGTTTGGCCAACATTACGGCCCATTCCCGAGACGGCAATCCTTTCGCAACCGTATGAAAATTTATGCTGACGATTTTTATTTGAATTAGAATTTACGCTGTGTAGGATCTCATCTCCCAACTGGCCTCGGTTGCGAAACACCGAGCGAAAGCCAAGCGAAATGCCGGCGAAAATTCACGTTTATAGAACGAAATATCTGGAAAACTCGTTACGGAAATGAAAACGTCTCTTTGATATCCGATATCAAGCTGGATTCGATTAATTAAAAGGCATGCTTTTGTGCTCGGGGAAAATATAATGATGTTTCACGCGAGGCATCCGAAGGCAGGCTGAAAATTTCCGTCGCTCTTTCCAACACAGTTCTCCTCGATTTCTGCTCTTTTCGAGGACGCATCCGTTAAAAAATCTCTCTCTGCCTATCTTTGTCAAACCAATTTTCCCTTTCTCTCTGCTTTTCTCTCTGTCTCGTTTCGTCGTTCTCCGCATCGTTCCTCTGCTACTCCGCCGCGGTCGGTTGAGATTACGAATGCCGGAGCGGTTTTCTCATTTAAAGTTCACTTCCCTCCGCACTTAATTAACGCGCGGCATCAGAAGCCAGCTTGAATCTGTTTAATTGTCTATTCAATTACGCCGCACGCATTATAGCCTGTCGTATCAACGGCTAGCGTCGACCAGAGGATGCCTTTTAATCGTATTTTCATTTCCTCCCCTTCAAGCGCCTTGCATATCCTTCTCCACCCTCTTATTATTAATCCTCCTTTTACTACAGTGGTGAACAGGCATTTTTATTAAAGCATTTCTGCATGGATGAAAAGCTAAGGCTGTGAAACGGTTTCAATCCGAAAATACAATAGCGCTGGACGTATACACAGGCTCGCGAATGTATGCAAATGCTTGTAGAAACCTTCTATGAATATATCAAGCGTGTTATACGAAACATTTTGCAATTGCATTAGCACCGCTACGAGATTCGACTATCACGATAAAATCGGTTGAATTTCAAATAAATCTGAAAATACATATATACACGTCCGAAACGTATGTCCCTGTTATTACTTCAGCGATCGGAAAACGTATGTAGGTAGAATTGTTTCTTTCCCCGGCGAAATCGTCCGGCTGTTTGTCGTTTCGGGTAATCGTCGTTAATACGTTGTATTCTTTCGGTGTCGTGACTTTTTCGCCCATGGAACAAGAGAGCGTGATCCAGTTCGAAGTATGTGTTTTCCGGAGAGAGGGCAGATACTTATCGAGGCGATTACCGTTATTGCACGAACGTGCCCCTGTACCAGCCAGTGGCATAACCCGAAGAGCTTTTCCGGACTTCAGGCCACTTACAAACTTGCGCGAGACATTTTCAATGGAGATAAATGAAAATGAGTTCCTTCACCCCGGTCGCGATACCGAACAGCGACCAGTCCCCTCCCCCCGCTGTCATGCTGTTCAATATGTATTAACTGAATATTAAATTTCCTGCGTTCCATCGATACGTTAATATCTACCACGGTACTCGGTAATATTGTTCCATAGGAAACAATGTTTGATCCACATTCGCGTTGCACGGATGAGAGAAAGGCATCCGGGAACAGCGTCCTTTCGCCATCCAAGAATTCCCAGGCATCATTTGAAAGAACATCGTGGATCTCTTTCACGGTAGAAATCCCTTTTAATTTGTTCCGCCCTGTTCTTTCTCCTCCGCCGTACGCGATATTCTCTTTAATATCGTGATTGTCGTGGCATCCTCGTCGTTCCACGGGAAAAAGAAACGAGCGAGAGACGAAAGGGGAAGGTGAAAGTAAACGACGGGACATGGTCGTGGAAGCCATCGGCGGAGTGCGCTAGCGTAGATAAGGTTCGCGTAATTAGAATTGCAAATGGTCCTTTATATCTAATGCGAGATTAAAAGTAATCGTTTAGTAGCGGCTGGCCAATGGAAATATCGGTCGGCGTTCATCGGCCAACCAATATCGTGCCGAATCGATATAACGCCAGGTTTTTGTTACGATTGTCTTTAATTTCCAGCGATATGGCCGCCAAGAGTACGAGAATCTCTTAAATCCTGTCCTATTCACGTCGAAAATGTATTCTTACGGTAAAGATGTCCTTAAGCCATCGTATTTCACCTTTCCTATCGCCATATTTTTCCGATCGATTTTCCACCGTGATAGATTTTAGTTTCGAATTTGACGTCAAACTGTGTTATTGAGACACGAATTGAGTCGCGAACCGAACGAAAAAGATTGCAAACGATATATTACACGCCGATTGACTTCGCGTTTTACCGATTCGAAACCAGACATCTTTTATAAATGATTTGCCCAGTTCTTCGTGCCCGTTGCACGTATCTAAACACTCATTAAACACTCGATAATATCTATGAAAAATAGGACAAGAAGGAATAAGTATGCAAAGGTTTCGTCGGTGTGATGATGCATACGAAAATCCGGTATCGGTCTCGACGTATTCGTCGACATGCTTCAATCTGCTCGTTTCGCGTACGCGAGAAGCGAGCGAGATTACTTCGCGACGCAGCCGAGCAAATATTGGCTCTTATTCGAGTCGGTTATACGGCGCTTATGTACCCTGGGGTTTTCCCCGGCTGTCAAGCTGCTTCCCTCGTGCCCTCGCTACGTCTGAGTGTCCGACTTTCCGGACTCTTTCGTCGATTTTCGTCCTCGGCCGGTCGCGTAATTACGAAATAGGGACGATTTGTTTCGGGCATCGACCTTATCGGAATTTGCTGCGGGTAAACGAGCACCGAGACGTTCCTTAATTCGATTCCTCTTTCGCCTGTCCGTCGTTGCTGAATAGAACTCTTTTAGGGATTCCGGGGCTTGTATTATATCGCAGAGAATCGTTAACGACGCGCAGCTCACGATGACTTTATGCGATCCGATTTAATGTAATTAATGTTCTTTGGAGGAGGGTAAATTGATTGCAATATGAATCGATTTTCTCGCCCTGGTCCCCTCGCTGCTTCAACCGAGTATTCGCCTTTCTTCAAGCTTGATTTAATTACACGCTTTCTCTCGGGAGACTCGCGCGTTCCTTTCTTTTTCCCTTTTCCATCGAACGGTTCCATCGATCGTTTCTTGGCCGTTTGTAGTCGATTCCAGACGTGAAACAGGTCAGCCTTACCGAGGCCGGCCGGTTGAAAAACTAGAAAGGAACCCGGAATTGCCATGCCCGTGTGCTTCTCGTGTCCTCGCGAGACCAGTTTCGCTGCCCGGACACTGGCAAACTTTGAAAATGTCTTTCCGCTGGACGTCCATACGCGTCGCACCCTCGAGACTTCTTATTTATATAATCAAGAGTTTCGAGATTGTCCCGCTTGTTTTCCCGGAGAAAATTCAACTAGTCTGTTCGATGATTTCTTCAACGTAGGAAGCGTGGTCCAGTCGAGTCTAAAGAGACAAGAAGATTGTTTGTTTTGGTCGATGGGATGGAGAATTAAGACGATCGATTTCTTCTTTGTATCGGCGTTCTGCTTTCTTCGAGATACATAGGAGATCGTTCGTCCAAAGAACGCACTGTGACAGCTGAGAGAGTAATGTTTCGGTATGCGATTCTCCGTCTTCGTTTCCTATGTGACGCGGTATCGAATATTCTCCACGGGGAATTCCAGCACGGTGCTTTTCCACCATCCGCTTCCACCATCGATGTCGTCTCCCGGGGAAATTCCACGTCCTTGGTTGCCAAACCGAGGCGAAAGGGGAGGACGGGGAACGCCGCTCGCGATAAGAGCGGATAAGAGTGTGTTTAGGTTCCGACAGGATTACTTGGACTACCGGATTGTTCAATTTGCGGCGTGCTTGGAAAAATTACCGAGATAAACAACCGATTAAAGTACTCGGCTGTCCTCTGCGAACGAGCAATAGGAAACAGAAGCAGCTCCTTTTCGGTCTCCTCTGCGTTTAACGAGTTTGTTGTCCTAGGAATTTTTATTATAACATCCCCGGAAGGCTCAAAGACGAGTATCTTCTCTTCGTGCTCTCTCTCTTTCTCTGCTCCTCTAATTAACATTCGCATGAAACAGACACACCAATTCATTATTACAGAAGCGCAAATTATTTCATTTTATATACTGTAATATGTCGTGTAACAGCATGGAAGAATATATCGAGGTCGAAGAGATCTCGTTACGAACGAAGCAACATCTACAGGCATGCAATTATTACATTCCACGTAGGCAGGTTAGCTGCGAAGCTAGGTTTGTTTCCCTTGAACGGGATTCCGCGGGAACCAGGACGAGCCCTCGTCCGACATTCGTCGTTTACCTACGCACGTTCCATCTACGCCAGGCAACGGGACGGTTCCGTTTTCGAGAGGTTATTTCAAGTATGCGTCTCCCGTGTCTCGGTCTGGCGTTGTCATTGTCGTTTCAGTCGCTTCTCCGACCAGTCTGGTCGAGGGAAATTTCACCGATATTAGTTTCCGCGGTGCGCGTAATGTCTCCCGACGATACGTTTCCGAGAAAGAGTTGGGGGAACGGGGACAGGAGTGTTTCAGTGAATCGAGGAAACGTCGCGTTCCAGGGATCTCGCGTTTCCTCCGGGTCCATGAGAACAGATTGCATTCCCCTTTTCTCGCGGTGTCTCGTTCACCGATCCTCTCTTTCTCCACTTGTTTCTCCGCTTCTTTTTTCCAGTTGTTCTTCGACCCCCGCATTCAATTTTCATGGATGCAACGCGATGTTTGGCAGCGCTCCCTGCGGCCTCCTTCTCGTTATTTTTCAGAGACAGCGCGCAAGAAGAAGAAGTAAAGGCGGCCACCGAATGGGGTTGCTTCTTTGGCGCCATAGTTTGTTCAGCCGGATACTTTCTATCGTGCGGTAAACGCCGGATGTGGCGGACTCGTACGAAGCACCGAATTGTTCTATGGCCTTCGGCAGATTTATCGAGCCAGCCTTTTCTCTCTCTCTCTCTCTCTCTCTCCTCTCCGTTCCTTCAACAGCTTCTCCACAATAGTCTTTACTCTCTGGCACGATCGACTGTTTCTACGTCTCGCTCTTCAATTCCGACTGCGTTTTCTGGCCGATTAGAGCCCGCCAACTCGGCTGATTTATGCGGCTTTAATCCCGACGTTGAATCGTCGGAGACAATCGTGCCGTAAAAATGCTAGTCCTTTGACGCGCTTCGCAAAACGCCTAGCGTTTCCTGTTTTCGTTTAGAAACCGTACTCGATTCTCGTTTGCCAAGTTGAATTTCCTTCCTCCTTCTTGGCTCGCATATGTTTCTCTGTGTCTTGGATTCAGGCAGTTTCTCATCGCGTCGTTTCGGTTCTTTTGTCGGAGAAACTTAAATTAGAAACGCAATTTGTAGATCTTCCACGTGAAAAGGTTTCTTTCAGAGGTCTGCGAGAACGTTGTGAATAAAAGATGTTATAAATCTATGTCTAGAGAATCAATAAGGCGAGCAAGGAGAACACGTTGTTCGCGTACGAGAGTTAAAAATTTTCCCCGTTTTAGAGTTTCCATTCTATCTTCAGAGGAATAAGATTTTCACCAAACATCCGGCCATTACACGTTTCACACGTGTATAAAGGAGCCGTACACGGTCGAGGGAAAACAGCGTTCGATCTTGTTCGATATAGTTCGCATCTTCCTTCGGGCGGAATAGTAGGACGTCAGCGTTAGACACGTCAGGGGGTGGCTTGAAAGTTACGAGTTCTCCATATTCATACGTCTCCTCCATTGTCCGCTTCTCTTTCAATGTCTTCCCCAATACCCCGGTTTCTTTCCCTCCGGGATAAGCGTGTTTCGCAACAGTCCACGACCGAAAGATTCTATATAACCGTAGCAAGTTTCATTGAAAATTCAGTTTTGACACGGTCTTTCGAAAACACTCGACCCACGCTCCGTCATAACCGTTTGCATAATTCAACCAACGAATCAAAATATAGAGCAAATCTTTCTCGATGTTCCAGTTTTCTCTTCTTTCTGCGACAAAAATAATTCGACGGGATATCAACTGATCGTTTTTAACCTCCGTTGTAATATATTTAATGTAAAGAAGCATTCGTCGAACAGACGCATTCTCAAATGTAGCAGCACTGTAAGTAATATTCAGATGACGTTCGCAAACTTTTTAATCCAACAGAACGGCACGATCCGACTTTACGACGTTCCTTTAACAGATCAACGAGACTTATCGTTTTGGAAAAATTATCGACGAATATCTATCGTTTTCTCCTAAATCGCGCTAAGCGAATGGTACACCCTCGATCTATTCTTTCGACTGTGCCGACTCGCATCTCCGTTTAACCTTTGGCTCTTTCGCTCTTCCAATCAGTCGCAGGAGATCCTGTTTCCAGGATTAAAAGAATCCCAGACCAAAAGCCGAACTTCTTGCCGGGTCGCGAGCACGGAAAGGGCCCTCTCGAGCCCTCGGTTGCGTAATTGGCACTTTGGAGCGGCACGAGACCGACAGACAGGGCTGTAATAAAACGCAGAGGATAGAACGGAGCCACCGTTGAAAGATTCATTGCTCGCTGCCAGCCTCGTGCGGTCTTTGAACCGAATTTTCTCCGGCAGCTCGAGTCCAAATGAGGCGCCGAATTAAACGGTTGCTGCCGCGGCCCGCGTTGATATAATCTCGGCACCAATTTGCCCTGGGCCTCTCTTTCATCGAATCGGAACACTTGCGATCGATATACCCTGTGAGATGCACTTCTCTTCCTTCGTTCTTCCTTTCTTTCTTTGTAAAAATGTACACAGTCTGACGAAAGTATTCGGACACTTGCTAAAACTAATTGAAAATATACTGTATGTATCGTACTAAGCCAAAGTTTGAAAGAAATCCGGAAATGTACAGGTAATTTTGATGAATATAATTAAGAGGCGGAAATTTTACGCGCTAAATACTACAAAATACAGAAACTCCTCCACTTTGAATATGTTCTATTTCTATGTGCATTTTGTCCAAATTAATAATAAATGTGAGAATAATAAAGTAAAGTAATAAAGTAAGAAAGTAAGTAAATGTAACAATAAATGTAAAAAGGTTGTACGATGATATCTATTTATATTGGAGCACTCTAGAGAAATAAAGATTATTAGCATATTAGAGATTATTATCAAGCGAGTAATTACTAGTTGATTAATCCCTTGACTTTCGTTACGTTGACCGTGTAATTTGCGAAATTATTTTTTACTGGATTTCGTGACGACATTTCGAGTTTTGTCGTAACTACTCCAAGTTTTGCGTGTACCGGTGCTTTCACCGGGCACGCGAACGCGTGCGTTTAATCAGCTTACGCGTGTACGTTTTCGCAGAGAGCACTTTGCAGGCAACGGTACAACGGAAAAAGTGACGAGAAAGAAAAAACTGAGGCTAGAGACACGAGAAAAAGGAAAAAGGATAGACGCGGCAACTGCCAACCGGAACGGGCAACGTTGACGTACGTCAAATAATCGTAGCCTACGTTCATAAAGGTACCCGGTGTGTTCGTTCCCTTCTCACTGTCCTTTTTATATGGTCGGTGTAAAAAAGGAGCGAATAACAGAGAATTTCGGGCGGAGGGTAATTTGGATGATATTTGCTCGCGTTCGGTCCGGCTTGCCAATGTTGATTTTCATCGTAAAACGAGCAATTGAAGCGTTCGCGTATTCGCGCAGAGTTCATAAAACCGTGTCAGAGGATCCTCGCATCTCATCCCTTCTTGCAAGAAGGAAACCTTCAACGATCCGGGTGTTCTCGAAGGGAAAACGAATTAATGGCCCGGCTCAAACAAAATAGACCTTCGTGAAACAATCTCTCCGTAGGACGTAACCTGGTGAGAAACTTCCCCTGCCGGAGAATCTCGTTAAAAGTTGAACATTTCGTTTCCCTCATACGTGTATCGGTCGATGTACTAGCTCGTGCTTAAAGTAACTTAACGCTTCCGATCTTGGAATCCTGGTCTTTGTCTTTTCCAGACCTTTCGAACGGCTGCAACTTCGTCGTTTCTCATTTAAACATTTTAAACAGCCCCGTCGTGTCTCTGTCTCGATCGAACAATGGCGAATCGAGCACGTGGAAGATAATTGAAAAGTTGATGGCTTTGAAACGATGGAACCAGTCATTTCCTCAAAATATTTAACACCTTAGTCAGCGGATGGAGGGAAGTAAGGAGAGGGGCTCGCGAATGGTCCGCTAGCAGCCAGAATTCATTTATCGCGAGACGGTAGGGTACTTAATCATGCGACCCTTTCGTTGGTTTCATTATCCCCCCGTCTTATCGTTTCATAAAGACATTAACTCGCCAAGTTGGCTGGTGCGAGTCAAGCTTTACGAGAAACCCTGAGGCGTCTTATTGAAATCAGCGGGGGTAGAAAATATCAAGGAGCCCGGCCTGCAGCCTCTGCAGGATCAACAACTGCGAATTAAGGTGACGTCACCCTGGCGTTTGAAGGATGGAACCGAAGGGCTGCCCGTATCTTTCGCGGACGTCGCACATATACCTAATTATTTAAAACTTTGCCGTCAATTACATCGTGACGCCTGTTTCGTGAAGAAATTAGAGAAATTATGTATAGTTGTCATTTTGTTTTTACATGTATAGTTATTATATAGTTATGTATAGAATATTACAAACACATTCAATATCAAGACTACATGGAAAATTGTTTGGACATCGTCAGAAGATTATGAAACGTGTCTCGAGATCATTTGAAAGTCAATTCATGATCATCTTTAGGAAATCGAGAAGAGATCGAGAGTTTGGAGACTATTATATACCACCAAAGTTAGTTTCACGTCAGTTTAAAGTCACTTGACTCTGTCACTGTCATCTGGACGTCGATCATCGACAGATCGCGATCGATCATACCGACTTCGATCGAAGAACGAGAGCGAAAGCTCCGCGCGTAATAATTACAACAGCCAGCTACTGTATCCGACGCGACCAATGAATCGGCAAAGGTGAAAGAAATCGAAACCGCGAAAAAACCAAAGAAACTAGAAAAAAGCTGAAACCTGAAAACTGAAACCAATCGTGATCGATCGTATCGGTAGCAATAGAAAAGCGAAAGCCTTCATAGGTAAAAATTACAGCTGCCAGCTACTGCATTCGACGCGACAGATAGATCGAGAGGCGAGAAGGAAACCGAGACCGAAGGAGAAAAATGGAAAGGAAGGGAAGTAGAAAAAATGGTGGAAGTTCGTCGTTCGAGATCGTCGATTCGCGGAACACTGTTTCGCTGAGAACGCGACTATTCCCGTTTTCTTTCAGGAAGCGCGCAATCCCGCCGCTGCGCCGACGAACTTCCGGTAATCGCGTGCATTCGTGAAGAGCTCTCGTCGACGAGCGTCGACGGAAACCAGACGGAGAACGGAAGCCGCGTCGACGAAGACAGAGAGTCGGGGGTCGGCGGGACGGAAATGGTCGGGGAACGAGAACGAAAGAAAAGAGATGGTGCGAGTAGGATCGTGTAAGGGCGGAAAGGAGATGGAGTACACGAACGAGAGGAGAGGTAGCACGAAGCTATTGCAGGCATACGCAGCCGCGCGAGTACATACACACATAGGCTGGAGTCGGTCTAATCGACGCGGCAGGTAATCGTCGCTGAAAGTAATTTACTCGCACGCGTGTCGTTGACAAAGCCGGCTGTTGGCGACGGTCGGCGTACATTTTAAAATCTAATTGAAAATCTAATTAAAAGCGGCTCGACGACGAGAGAAGGGCACACAGCGAGCCAAAGAGGGCGCAAGGTATCGATGTACACCGGTGGGAATGACACAAGCGGGATGAAAGAGGGTAGGAAAGTGGTGGCAGGCAACGGTAGGGGTAAAGTCAACACAACGAGCGTAGTTGTTGAAACGGAAAGAAAAACGTTATTGTTGATGTATGTCCATGGGATGCGAGGGTGTGGAACCGGGCGTGAAAATAGCTGGTGATGTTCGGCTCGACGTCGACCCCGATGTCGATTTATTGGTAGAAAATCAGGGCTAAAAGAGCGCGTCTCGGTCGTGGAAGCGTTCACAAATTGCCGGGAATTTAATTAAACCGTGCGGAAGAAAGAAGGCCACGGAGGAAAATATCGGGCCAACGAGGAACATGTAAAACGGCGGATTATTAAAAGCGGAGTGCACCAAGAGCATACAGGGACGTTGCGAATCAAAATTTAATTAAAGCACGAACGTCTCCACGAAAACCGATGCTTCCGAGGCTAAAAATGACAAGAAGCGTCATCGTGCACCCTCTTTTCTCCTCTTGAAACCGTAGCAGGACAAAATCTTTTTTCGAAAATGAACAAGCACGGAGGTTATACGAAGCTGTTGAGAAAATCTCATTGGTAGAAATTCGCGTGATCGCGATCGAATTAATTTCCCCGCCACGGTAACACGATTCGCCTCGATGAAATTTAATATTTGTCAAAGGACGATCCTATCATGGCGTCGACGGAAGATAATCTCATCGTGGTCTAAAGATAACATTTCGTTAATCCGATTTTCGACGCTCGACGAAAACATTAGTAGGAAGCTGTTCGCGCAGGAGGAAGAGAAACGAGGAGAGGCCGAGTAGTTAGCTGGCAATTTATAATCAGTCGGAAGCTGTTATTTCACGGCTACGCTGGTTGTAACTTTGAATATCTTCTAAACAGATTACGATTAATATTTTCCATTCGCTTGCTTCGTGCTTTTCAAACGAAACACGACGAGTCGACTTCTATTTCACGGTTCGGACAAAAGTCGCGCTGCGTCGGAAATTCGCCCATCGTTTTCACCAGTACCGTTTGTAAATTATCAGGAACGATGGAACACGGAACCGCGGAACGGAAAGCAAACGAATTCCGATTTTAATCGTGTCCTATTAAAAATGACGAGGAAGAGGAAACAGGTTTAGGGGGAGCGGAACGAAGTAATATCAAATGGACAGAGATTGTTCGACTGATCGAATAAATTGAAATAAATCCGGTGGACGGTTTCGATTCAGGGAAATCAAGCACGAACAGTGTGAGTCGTCAATGTAGTAAATTATTCGCGGTTACGATGAATAGCGACGCTATAACCGGTATATCCCAATCGTTCCGCTGGAAAACCGAAAAAGTTCCCAGGGAAATCGTAAAGTCGCGCGCTTCCCACGTTCTACCGTGGACGTGTATCGATCGTAATTCAACCGGAATTTTTACGAATCTGTTGTGTCGTAACCATCCAGGTACGTTTAATTTTGTCAGGACCAGTCTGGTCTCTCGTTTCGCTATAAACATCGTCCAGCCTTAATGACGCGCCGTTGCAACCGTTAACGAGACGAATTCGGCTCGGTTGTCCGACTGTTCTCCCTCACCGTTAAATAATTCACCGACAGACTTAGGGTGTAACGGCGTTTTCATCCTGCACCATGCACACGCTCAGTCATTGAATTTCCCCAACTTCCGTTAATGAATTTTGGCCTTGCTGAACCTGTTTGTTGTGCGCACGAAGGACGAAGATCGCGAATGGGAAAAGTTGTTTCGGTAATTTTACCGAATTTCGTTCATGGTCTTCTCTCTCTCTCTATCTTACGTTCGACGAAGTTTCTTCTAATTCGATCGAGTTCAGCGGGGAAATATCCGCGCGTGACGACAACGTACGTTGTGTCACGGAGTTAAACTGCTTCGTTGGTGGAGCGATATTTCTCTAAAACGCTCGTTGCCCACTAAATAACGCGTTTAGCTTGACCTCGTTAGCGGCGGTGTCGCTCTCGCGATGCGGGCCGGTGGTTTTCCGAAATTTTTTTCGTTAAATGTTCACGTAGTTCGCCGTGCAAACTTTGCGGTGGATGGAGTGCCGTTGCGTGCAAACTTTCGCGACCCTTGAATTTTGAAAAATGTTCTATTGGAATTCTACTTGGTCGCGCGACTTTTTATTCTTCCTTTTTTACCATCTATTTATTTCATACTGAACCAGTTAGGCTTCTTAACGGAGGAAACCGCGAGTAGACGTCGTTTATTTTTCAAAATTTACTTTTAATCTTCTCGTACTCGCAAGGGTGCCTCCCTAAATACTCGCTTTCCTCCATTCTACGTAATTGCGCACACAATTTCCGCAGGAACTAAACACACCGTACAATGTAACTTAAGCCTAACTAAGCTCACTTGACTATGGTGTTCCGCATTAACCCTCGACTGATACTCGCGCTGCTATTTCCTCGCGTTGCACCTAGTTATGGTAGTCGTTTACCCGGAACTTCCGTACCTTCATTGTCGATGAACGCATTGTCTGGATGCAAAAGTACTCGCTAAACCACATTCTACTTCATTTTACACGAAACCAATTCGACGTACAGACTTTTTCTCGGTGAACATTCGTAACGAACAGTAACGAGCATTTTTCAATAGTCCGGCAATATGACCGCGTGTGCGAGCATAGTCACTCGTTAAAAGTTTATGGAGCTCGTAGCACGTCTATGTTTAAATTGGTGATGTCTTTTGCCCGCAGACCGCTTCGAATTTAGATACAGTTGTATTTTCTTATACGGGTGTGTTATACGGTGACCACAGGTGTGTATGGGATAGACCGTGGTGTTCAGATGTGCAGGATCGTCTAGATAGACGTTGCAACCAGTTACGATGTGCGACGATACAATTGCTGGTCCAGACTCGAGCTATAACCACTATGGGAGAGCGTTTCCTCGTTTGCTGTCGGGATACCTCCTGTAACAAAATGTTTCTTCTTCTTTCGTCTTTTTGTTTACCACGTAAGTTTCTGCCTTTCGAATTGATTCGATTCACAGTTAGGATTTTCCACGATGTAACCTGCAGTTTGCCACTTGCAACTTACAGTTAACAGGAAGTGACGAGCAAGAGAAATTGCATTACCGCCTTGTAAACAGTTTGTTTGGCTTGGTACTTGGTACGGAAAATATAGATTTGATTGTTCTGGCACGAGGAATTTTTCTCACTCTGTTTTGGGAAATATATACGTAGGCTATCGCAGTATTCTATGGTATCCTGGGAGTATCGCCTTGAATTGCAGACAGCACCATATGGCGGTGAAGCGAGTGGGTTTGGCTAGAACAGGCCTTCCACTTAGCTGAAATTCTCCGTGCTAAAGTTAGGATAACTAGGGCTGATAAGTGAATTTTCGATAATATTTAGAAGCTAGATTATTGGATCATATAATCGGTATATCGAGCAACAGTACTACAGCGATTCGATACTAATTTTTGATCTACTTAAAACAAGTGAAAAAATCTCGTCTTTACGAAGCTACGATTCACGGCGTGTTAACAATATTTCGCAATATCTTTGTTAGTTTACGACGTTCGTTTGATAAATGTTACACTCCGTACATGGGTGTAATTTGTTGTAGAACACAGGAGATTCGATAACGACCGATCGTACCGTTCGATACGTTGCTCGCGACGGGTTACCGTGTCACGGTATCGAGGAACGCATTTCCGTGGTACCGATATACGCATTGGGCAAACAATGCGTTTTGTCCGGCGTTTTTCATGCTTATTGTTTCGTAGTAGCTTTTCAGGCGATCGTACCGCATGCTGCGAGTTTTTCCATGTGCGTACGCTCGTTAACTGGGGCGTTACGTTTGACAACGACAACGACAATGACAGATGCTCCCTTGTCAGGGTGTGCTGCGAGCACAACGTGACAAAGGGGGTGGCTAGGAGGAGGAATGTAGCGGAGGCAATAATTAACGAGGCTAATGATCAAACAATATGAGTCCCGGTCTATTCACTCTATGATCATTCGCCGTGTCCACCTATACGCTGCTCGATAATTAATTGTACGTTAGCCGCAGCAATATATTGAATTCCACCGTTTGATAGCTAACGATCGTCCATCGTTGACTCCCTGTTTAATTATCGTTCAACGATATTATGATACGCGACGCTGGACACACGATTTTTCTCGATGGATCACAGCTCGATGGAATTTGAACATCGTTAGAAATATTTGATCGAGTATCTATTCTAGTACCCTCTACGATTGAAACGTGCAACGATGTATCTCGTTAATACATGAAAAGTGGAGAAACCGGACGATCGGTTTTTGGGTATAAATTAGATAATTCGATTTGTTCGTTTGCACTCTCGTTTCGTTTGTTTGCACTTTTGACTTGTTTATTTATCGCCTATATATTTATTTTCATAAATATCGACGTTTCGTCGAAATTGTTCTATTTGCGATCGGACGTACACGTGCCATGGGCCGTGTTAAACGTCGGAACGAAACTATCCGAGATGAGAAGAGGCCCAGAGAGCTGTGCCAACGCCATCCTGAAAGTGTACGTTCATCATCGGCACGTTAGTTCTAGGGCTATTATTGTTAGCTTGGCGTTTTCATCCTGACTTGACAATAGAGAGGACCGCGTGGAATGATAACAATTAATCGTCGGGTAGAAAGTCCGGACTCGTAACTCGCTGTTGCACCGTTTTGTCCGGCGATGTTCGTATCGACGTTTTTGACGCGGACGTCGACTATTGTCCGAGCAATATTTATCATCGCGATTGCGGCGAAAATAAATTATCCAGCATCGCTTCGTCGTCACAAAGGGCCCATCGAAATTTTTTTCCTCTCGTATTCGTCTTGTGTGGCTGCCACAGTTTCTGGTTATCGTCTATCATATTTTCTTCCTCAATGATGTACGTTGTTCCAGTACGGAAATTGAAATAATGGATGCGTTGTTCCTCTAGAATCAAAATTTCCCATGTTGGTAAAAGAAATATCGAATATGTTATATATAACTAGAGGATAAATTGTGAGATCGATTGGCATTCATTTGAAACCTTGATCGAAGCTGTTATTACTGATATATCGTAACGCCATAGTCGCGATGAGAACTTTCAACGAGCGGCCGTCTGTACATGAAAAAATAAACTCTTATTTTTCGTCGACACGACGTAATTGTAATCCATTAATATCAGAAAAACGATATATGGAAATAGGAACAGTTTCTTTATCGATGAAACTGCGTTGCAGCTAAACGAACGTTAATTCATCAAAATTTATCAGGGCCGATCGTCGCGTTTATTATTCGTCACGGTAGTCTGTTTGAAGCTCCAAAGCCAGTTAATATAAACTGTGGAAAAATGCCGCGTTCGACGCGGTATAAAGGAGAGAGAGCGTGGCGAATGCACGCGTGTATTCGGGCGCTGGAAGCTAAAAACCGTGATAAAAATTGTTATGCGTCCCTTCGTGTTCGCACGGTTGGTCGTGTACGCGCATATTGTGATAATATGCGATCGGCTGCACGTGTATATGCATCTGCGTGCCAGCATCCCCGTACGTCTTTCGTTTCGCGTCCCTACCGGGCGTTCGCGACTGCGTTTTCCCAGGCACAGCGGCGAAATTTCAGGAATTTCTGCCGTTGAAAACGTAGCTGGGTAACGATAACGCGATTACGGTACGTCGCGCGGAACCGTAGCCGGAAAATAACGTTTGTTCCAGCGGAAACAGCGTAACGGTCACTCGATTAGCAAACCGGAATCGATACGGTTGAACGTGGAAACACGGGACGATGCTTTCCTTACGTAAAACCGGAATTTTCCCGAGTCGTTCGATTCCAATCGCTGCTACGTAAAAATCTGGCTAACCGAACCATCGAAGTGAAACAGATTGCGTAGGTATATAACAAAACGTTGGAACGATAATTACTAGAACCATGGGACTTAAGTCGCGTCGTCAATTATCCCTCCGAATTACCTTAATCCCCGCCCACATGCATAATTCCCGATAATTAATCGATTCTCCGGTATCAGGGCGAAAAACTGAAATTACGGTTCATCGATAGGTAGCGAGGTGAAGCCTCGTAGCCCCGGTATTACAGGTTCTTGGCTTGCCTCTCGGTGAATAGGGGTGCTGCGGGCCCTCAACATCCCCTATCCAATCGCATTCTTTCGGGATCGTGACTGTCTATATAGTTGGTCTCGCGTGTGACTGCGTACGTTACTATGGCGTGAATCGAAGCACGGAAATTAAAGCGCGATAGATAGGTAGATGCAATGCAGCTGGTAGACAGAGGGATATAGGAAAAGGGAAGCGCGGTAGTGAGATTCGCTGGAGAACGCAGGCTGTGTCGGCCAGAGAAACAGAGAGATGGTGCGGAGGGTGCGAGCGAAACGGAATTAGAGAGAGGGAAGAGGAACGCGGGCGTTAAATATGCATGCCGGGTAAAGCGGTAACAATAGAGGGTTCCTCGTCCCTGCCCGTTCGCAACCCTCACCAGAGAGAGGTTCGCAGTTGATCGCGCGACCCGGGCGCAAAACACACCCCGCTAATGGCACCCCCGGCACTTTCTACTCGTGATACCCGCACCCTGCAGCCCTCTATATACCACCTACCTATCCAGCAACACTCACCCTCTCTACCTCTCATCCGGTTCTCGCTACTACAGCCTTGCTCCTGCTCTTCCTACTCTCGACTCCCTGATACTCGACCTTCCTTTCTTTCTTCCCTCCTTTCTCTTTCCCTTTTTGTTTCTCCTTTTCCCGCTTCTTGTCTGTTTCAAGCCTTATACTTTCTCTGTTTCACGTTTCCTCTTTTCGTCTCTTCGGCAACGTCCGTCTCGCTTTCCTTCAGGCTTGTTGCCCTTTCACCCCAACCCGTCCCTTTTTTTTTATCGCTCTCGCTTCAACTTACTGTCTTTTTAATTCCGTTTCCGGTTCTCCGCTTCTTTTATATCGCACCACGGCTCGAGGGCTGTTGTATCGAGAGAACGATTCGTTAGAAAGTCGGTCACGCCGATAAAACGGTCTCGAGTGTGTGTCGGAGGGTGCGTGAAATTCAGCGGTTCGCTTTTCTGGCCAACCTCGAGGGTTCTTTGCACCCTTGATGCGTTCCGCCGGAAGTTCCTCTGTTTGCATTTGCTCTTTGCTTTCACGCGTTATACCGCGAACCATATGCGCCGAAGTATACGACAAAATTTATATTTATTTATTTCTTGAAAAATCGGATCTCACAGATCGGCACGGAGAAAGCGGCAGAAAGCTTCCGCGAGCGCGAGAAGTCTGCAAGTTCCGTTCGTGGAATTCAAACATTCGGCGACTTAATATCGAGGCAAGCTGGCTGTCGGATTCGAGGAAAATCCGAGGTAATACTGGTTCCGTCGTTACGAGGGATACTTGTTACAAAGTTTGAATGTTGTTCTCGGACAGATGCTTATTCGAGAACGAGACCAGCTCAGGGTAGGTGCCCGTCTTGTCCCCTTCCTCCCCGTTCAAAGTTTCGTAGCTTCCGGTGTTTAGCCGCAGTCTTTTCGGTGAAATCGGGGCGAAGCGTTGCAGTTTCGTTCGAAGTTCAACCTTGTGAACACTGGCTCTCGCGTGCTCTCTTTCACTTCGCACGATTCGATCGAGAATTCCTTTCACCCCTCGATTCTTCTCTCGTCCTCTCTCCATTCGCCTGCAAACGTCCACGTTTCCGACCTGAAACGACCAACTCCATTATTTCGCCGCGACGGAGGTCCGGCAAGAAACAGACATTAATTTAACTTTCGCGAGATCGCGCGACGTCTTTTCTAAATCTCCATCTTCTTTTGTTCCAGCGTAGCGCCACGAGTTCCTCCGCGTAATATTTAAACGTCCAACTAATCCAAAGTTAATCCAAACTTGGATCCAGATATATGTATGCTACAGTGATGCAGCGTAGTTGAATCGGTAAACTAGAAGGACTAACTAGTGGAGCGAACAAGTAGCGATTGTTGCTCCGCCGAATGGATCTATGTAGCCGGTCGGTCGAGAGGACGAGTGGCCGACAAAACACGCGAAACGTACAAGAAGGTCGAGGATATAGCCTGCTTGAAATGCGGCCGGCGTTCGCGTCTACTTCCGATCCATCTGGCTCAAGACGGGCGACAAATCGAGTTACCGCCCAAGAGCCAAGACCAAAGAGTCTTGGCAGCCTTCTTTTCCTTCCTTCCTTCCTTCCTTCCTATTCCCTATCCTCGAACAACTCCAACTACGGCTTCGCCAGTCGTAGTTACCAGCTTCTTTTCTTTACTTTCCGCGCCGGTTTCCCCGGGACCATCGGATCGCCTCTCGAACGATCCACCATCGACGATCGGCAGTAGAAATGGAAACCCGATGGGCGAACAGCGAAACAGAGAATAGAGCGAGAGAGGACGCGATTTGACAGAGAATGGAAGTCGAGTCAGGAGCACTAACCCTGTTTAGTGTTCGAGATCGCAAGTAAAACGAGTTGCCAGCTCGTTAGACGATGCGAGTACCGGTACTCGAGCTTCCATCAATGGCGATATCACGTTCCGCAGATACGTAGGCTGTTCGTCAATTATCCTTTCGACTTTTTCCTTCCGCCATACTCCACCATCCATCGGTTTTTCTTCTCTTCTCTCTCTCTCTCTCTCTCTGATTCTTTGGCATTTCGCTTTCTCCTTTTTCCCACTTGTTCCTCTTTTTTCTTTTATCATCCTCTTCTTTCCTTTTCTCTCTTTTTCTGTGCTTTCTCGAAGCTGGCTGGATTGATGGAACACCGAGGGACGGCTGTGATCTGGTCAACGTACGGTTCATTGAATAAGGTATCACCAAGGCCGAGGCGAAGTTTTATGAGGTTAGCACCGACTGGGAGCGCCGGTGTGAGTGGAGTTCGAGGTAAGTCCGGTAATGGAGATGGACTTTGCGAAAGTATTTGCTACGCCGCGTTAAATAATTTGCGAACCGGTCGCCCTGGGTATCGGCACCTCCGGCTGTCCAAGTTAGATTGATTATTACATGCCGACTTCCTGCCAGAAATCCCATCGGGATTCTTTTAACTGTCGTATCATTTTACTCTCCCTATTATTATTAATCTCGTGGATAGAATCGATATGGGATATAATTCCACGGTTTATATTAGATTAACTTCGCCCTCGTTGCATCCTATAACTTCATTTCCTTATTGGTTCAGAATTTGATCGGCGATATAAATCTGGGATAAATCTAGCGACCATACCAGCGTTTCGCTAACTGGCTACTCCAACCAGTTATCAAGTATACTTCGAGGAAATCTCGACACACAATATTTGACATACTCGTTGAAATTACGTCGATCGATGGAAGTCAGTCTTTTGTTTCTTGAGAATCGAATATCATTCGTGCACTCGCGGAGAGACGCGATCGCGAGGAAGCTCGTCAACGGGAGTCGTAAATTCCCGTTACGATTAGACAATCGACGTCACGAAATGATCGATCCCCTTATTTCTGTTAGGATAATAGGGGTGGTTCGATGAGTATAACAATAAGTTTGACAGGTTAAAGTGTTATATATTTCCAATTTTATATAGTAGCTAGTTACGTTGGTGGGCAACTATAAGTTAAGTAGGCGAATGATTGACGGATGAAAACCCGGTAAAGAGATGTTGACTGTTCCAAGGTTGGAGAATCAGTGCAGTTCGGTGACGATGCTGTGGAGGAGGGAAGCTAGTGATGGGTGTGTCTAGCGCACGGGACGATTTATTGATGACAATTTTGGCTAGGAAAGTGAGGGCAATAGACATTGCTTCTGATTGGATAATAAAAAGGTTGGTGGACTAGGAAGGGTCTTAGTCGCCCCCGAGAGAAAGTTGCTAGCAGAAGACACCATATGTGAGAAAAATCAACTTTCCCGTATCTGCCCGTAGTAGACAATAAATTTAAGGAACACTTGAAATAAAAGACACTTGTTTGGTGTGAAGGACCTTAACTATGAAAATGCCAAGATTTATGCTGGGTCCTTAAAATTATTGAGGGTACGTAACAAGGGTGTGTGGACATCTGGCTGCCACCTCGCCCACGGTGTGGGGTCTGGTTTTGTAGAAAATCGCCGGACGTAACAGCACTTCAAAGTAGAGTCGATCAGTTTGCTTTCCGAGAGGTTCATTTTTTGTATTCACCGTCATCCTATGGAACCTCCGGTTCTATAGTTGCACTCTTATAATTCGCATTAACTCCGTCCGTTTCTTATAACGTCATTTTCTCGTTAATCTCGAATTCGATCTACAAAATAAATCCAGATATCCTGCGAAAGGGCTGGTAGCCGGACGCGATAAAAGTAGTAAGAAACTTACTCTGCTAACTGAGTGTAGGAGCGAAGGGAGAAGTAAAAGAAAGGCTAGATACGAAGACGATGATAACCCTATTTAGTGTCACGTGCTAGGCGCAAAATGGATTACCCGAGGTGCGGCCGGAATTCCCATGGGTCGCGATATCGCGTTCATCGAAGCAGCCGCGTATTTTCGTGCAAACCTCGAGTCCTAGACCGTTCCGTTCTCCTGCAGAATTCTGCTTTATCCAGTTTTATCGCTAAAGAACGGCGGACGATTGGAGAAGAAGACAGGTTCGACTGGATTCCGTTTTACCGATGAATGGACAGACGAACCATCAGACAGACCAGAGGCAAAGGGGAGCGGCAAAACAGCCAGCCAGTTTACGATTTAGCGTTTAAAAGCGTGCAATTTACGTTGGAAACTCTAGCAGTCGATACGGTTGCGTTTAATAATTCAGCCGTCGTTCCGAGACAGTGGCCAGCAAAAGAGACGCGAGCGATCGTTCAGGGAACAAACTCGATTCGGAGCTACTTTCCTCCGCGAGACTCCAAACGAAATCATGCCTCGACGATGAACACGTTCTGCCCGAAAACGATAACAACGCCAATTGAGATTCCGATGGTATCGCTTTTCTTAAGTTTCGCCATTCATTCTTCTATTGTTTCTTCCAACCTTCGTCAAGTCGATGACCTAATTCTCTTGTTTGCAAAATTACACTTCGTACGTAAGTACATATTGGAAATTAATATTCTCGCAAATTAAATTCAAGCGTGTGTGAGAAATGTGAAAGTACAGGGTGTTGGTATGACGGTACAACGATGTACACGTTGTATCATGGTGCAATAATCCTATTACGCTTGCGAACCCCGTATATTTCGTTTCTGCAATGTTAAATTTCATTAAATGTTAATATCGAGTATCGAAAAATTATAAGGTGGAAAAATCATAAGGGATAACAGGGAAGAATGAATCTGCCAAAATTTTGCTACAATAAAAATATGAGCGCCATATAACATGCGCCGCATTGAAACTTTGCTTTTTCATGAAAATTTCATTGTGTCCATGAAATATTTACTTCTGCTGTTTCGATGTATACTACATGCTCCTGAAATTTCAGCCCAGCTTTTCCAAACGTTCTACACGTATATAGAAGCCAGTTAACAAACAACGACCCAATTTACGAGCAGGCCTTTCCAAAAAAAAAATTAGGTCAAAGGCATAGTTTTGGTGGACAAAAATCGTTTCGCAGTTTACCACTCCGGTAGAAAAAGGGGTATCGCCAGGTAGCGTGGGCGGCGTTGGAGCCACATACAGAGACGAGGGTGGAAGGCCTGTTAGGTCGGGCCCTCATGTGTTTCGTTTGAAAATTTAATTTCTCTAATTAAAGTGCTGGCGTAGCCGGTACATCTCGTGCCGCTCTCCGCGTCGTTCCTCCCTTCGTCGCGTCGTGTCCCGGATGCGGGCCGTGGCCGCGGTCTAGCTTTTTCCCCGAGTCACTCTACTCGTTTCATTAGGCTAATGAAACTTTTCTTTTGACGAAGGCTACGCCAAACAATTTCGCCGGCGAGGTGGCGAGTCCGCCGCAGGCGGCGAGTTACGCATTTAACATTGCGTCACCGCCCGTGTCAACCGGAAGAATCCCACGTTTTATGGTTAATTAGCCATGTGCGCTTGTGTTTACGTGTTACGTGATATCTCACATTAAGCTTGGATGCCCTTTACCCTACGACGTTGATGCGATGGGCAGCGAGTTTGTAATATTATTTGAAAGTATCGGTTAAACTCGATGGTTATGCTCGAAGATTTAATTTAGGAGTTGAAGATGTTAATGTTACAATCTAGACCCTACAACTACTAATAAATTCGCTTATGTAACAGTAATAAATGTGGGAAATTCTATAAACTGCAGGTATAATCTGCGTCCGATTATGCTGATGGACGCAAAATTGCGAAATTATAAAATGAAAATAGAATATCATCCTTAATTTGAAAGATGCTAATAATCCTTTGCAAATTTTCCTGTATACAAGAAAATACATATATATATATAATATGTACTATATATGTAGGTGTATGCATGTAGCTTTGGCAGAAATTGAACGACCGCGGGAGTGGTCAGCAGGGAATAGAAGAAAGAAATGGGAGGTATAAAAGCGGCAATTTCTAGATTCTGGAGCAAGTTGTCGCCGGCTCATTGTCACGCGATGCGGAAGGATTGGTGCTTCACGAGTGGATCGAAAGTGGCGGTCGTCAGGATCAAAGGGAACGCGTTTCATTCGGCGTGGCCATGAAAAACGGGAAAATTCATTTCCACTCGATATCCGGATCACGGGAATGCTATTGGGGCGTTCGACGACCGACCTTGGAAGCAACGAGATGTTCGACCGGTTATCGCGATACTCCATGATCCAGGAAATTATGTTTCTTCGAGACTACGCTTTGCATGATAGTTCGGGCGTTGTTTTCCGAATCGATGATCTCGTGTCGTCGGTGACATTTCCATGTACATTTTGCTACTTCGTTTAGAACCTCAACATCGCGAAAGAACTTAATACAGCGTATCAATTACGGTCAGAGATACGTCAATTAACCACTTTTGCTTTAACCATTTTTGATAGTTCTATTATTGGAGTTTATATTTCTATCTTTCTAATCTAATCACGCTGCAGCAGTAAGAAAGACGCTATGTATATAGGGAAGGTTTCTTTTCTCTTTGAAATTGATGGTTCGTTTTTAACTAGAAAATTCAAGAATAAGTCAGGATTTTAAGCGAACGGTTATTCCGAAAGGAAGAAGGTAATACGTTAAAGAATATGAGAGATGTGTCTGACGTTCCTCTTCTTTATGGCAGACACTGTGGTGACAGGTGAAAAACGGCACTAATTAATTACCCGTCGTATTAATCTTCTTTCCATCGGCGAATGAAAATATCGAATGAGAATAGCGGTTTAGTTTGAATTCCGTTTACCGTGGCGATGCTGTCCGGTACGAACGGCCACCGATAGGAATTGTTCTCTTCGAAACGAGCTATGAAAATCGAATGATTCGGCACGGCCGATTGTGAATCGTTCGTTTCATCTGCTACGGCTTCCTCTCTGGAATTTGTAACGGTGCAGGGGTTACGATCGTTAAAACCCTTGCGTCTCTTTGGACCAGTTTCCAGAGACACATAGAGCGTTCGCGATTCTGATTGTGATTTCATGGAATTGTTTGAAATCGCGTTGCTTTCGTTATACTGCAATATTTGGAGCCAATTAAAACTTTGTTCAAACTCCAAGTTTTTCTATTTTATTCTGCGGACTTTTCCTCCCTCTTCTTTGTTCCCCCATCTGCCAAGGATAACGCGATCGAAACAAACGTGGCGAATTCCATCTTTCGACTTTTCAACGCGTACGAAACTTTACTCTTTTCGTCTCGAGGTAAAAAACGATCTTAACGAACACTTAACCGGCGACTTTCGCGGCACACGGTGCTCGGTTCTCGCAGGCTCGGCCGCGGATTTCCGGCCGACATGATTTATGAAAAGAATACCGACGTCGACACGGCGCGCGGGCCTGTTTTCATTAGCGAGCCGGCCTCCCCGTTTAATTATAAACCTCGTCACGAGCGTGAAATTCCGCGTCGTCGTCCACTTTTCGACTCGGGCGGCTTCGCATCAGCCGAGAGGCATCGCGAGTCTTTAGCTCCTTTCTTCTCGCTACCGTATCCCCTACATTCGTCAGCACTCTCCCCACTTCTGTCGCTAACGTCAGGTCTCGTCGCGTTTTAATTAATTCTCGAGATTTCGCGCGACACACGGCTAGCTTTGTCTTTCGCCAGAAACGATATTCCACCTGACAGTTCTACCGTGAGAATTCGCCGCGAATTTAGAACGGCAGCTTAATTATAATTTCATTGATCGATCAACCTGGAGCGATCGTTGTTCCAACTCTGTCACTGGGTTACGTAATTTTTTCTTCCACTCATTTTTCGTCCGCTACTTTTTTTTTCTCTACGTTTTTTTCCTTTTTCTTCGCGAACGAGCGGTACGTAGCGTCGTAGTCGTCGATTTTCCATCCGCGTTCTCCGGCATCGTCGTTGTTCTCCTCCTCCGGCTGAAGCTCTCGTAATCCGAAGATCTCGCGAGACAAGCATCCGAGCAAGGTGTAAGGGAACTTTCGGAACGCGAAGAAGCTCTCACAAAGCCGTGACCCCGTTTAGCTGCCAGAGCTGTTTAGTAATTACTAATCCCGGCTGCGATCCTTTCGGCAGCAGCCATCCTTTAATCATCCGCGTCTCCCCCTGTCCGTGAATTTATCTAATCTGCGCACCGGTGAGCTTTATCTGGCAGGAGGGAGAACGGGTTCGGTGTGCTTACAGAAACACGCTCGCGACGAGCCAGACCCGCGAGCTGCTTCTCGCATTGCTTGAAACTTTGAAACGTTCCTCGGCGTGGTTATTAATACCACGGCTGGTGGTTAATGCGCTATCTATCCAGCTGGTAATTCAAGCACGTCCTTTTGAATGGCGACCGCGTGTTGCCATCGCGAAGGGCGAATTAATGAATTACCGCTTCTATATTCTCTGTTGGAACCTAGCCGCCTCTGTTTGTCGATGCCAGGCTATCTACGCGTTTCATTTCGGCTCTTAACGTATAAATTAGAAATGAGCGAGAAATAACAGGAGGAGGAGAGGGAGGGAAGGGGTGGAATGGTTTGTATCGATATACATAGGGTGTTTCAATTCGATTGACCGATATTTCGGCGGCACACGATTTCCGGCGCGGCTGCCGCGACACAACGAAACTAGATTTGCTTGGTCCGCGTGCCTCTATCGTTTTTCCATTACTTTTTTAACTTAATTGTTGCAGCCGTTCGCGACAGGTATCCTGCGCTAGCTGTTTGATTTGCTTCTGGCCGTGCAAAGTAAATTACCCTGCCTTTATTCCATCAGATACACAATCGAATCTTGTTTAGCGCAATCTCGCTTTTGAAGTCGCCGCTTTCCGACCTCGTCCATCTTTATCTAGTCACTTCGTTTTTATTAAATTCCGACTGGCGAATCAGCCTTTTCATCTACGATAGGAAGCTTGGTACACACCGACAGGTACCGTTTATCGTTCGTATGTTTAGGCAATTTACCCGTAACCGTGTTGACAAGTATTATCAGGGGAATGTAATTGTTCCACAGCGAATAATATTCAATGCGACTCAGTATCAACGCTATCTGGCTTAATTAATGTCTTGGTAATTAGCCGGTCTTGCTGCGAACAATCTCTATCATCGTTTGCTCCATTCAAATTCTCCATTTCTTTCGACATTCCCTAATGAAAACCCGTGTCCATTTCACGGAGCTTGGAATTATTACGAATCGCACCCTTTGGCATTATGCAATTTCTTCAGCTTCCCTATCGAATTATTTCTTTGGAAAAATTTCTTTCCCGATAGTCTGCGAACTGGTTTCTTCTTCTCTCCGCCATAAATTCTATGGATTTTTCAAAAATCGCTTACGTTCTCTACCACACGTACAGGATAAGGCAGGGTTATTTGAATGAAGCTAAGTAATTTGCCTTTTCTTCCGCCTTGAAAAAGACAAGTTCTGTTCCAGATAACCCTCCCTTGCCGTAGCTATGGATTAAATCGAATACTCCATTCATATAAGCTTCTTTAGTACCACGCACGTTTAAAAGCCACTCGTACGGTTGAATGGCTACGGCGAAATTTTTCGCCTTTCGCCAGAGTCTAAGCTGGTCGAGGTTGGAACCGGATCCACTTCGCGGCGAATTCAATTCAGAGTCGATCCTTGGCGAGGCTGACGTGCAGAAAGTACGCGCGGATTTAGTTGGAGATGACGGGCTGATATATAAATCCATAGCGGTCAGCGGGTAGCTCGGTGCATCCTTTTCCGCGTTTCGTGTATTAATTTTCAGGCAACTAGACGCGGTCTCGGCGGATGGCCAGCAGGTACCGAAGGCGCTTCAGCGGAGCGCGGATGTTAGTTTAGCCGGAATATTTCAGTCGGACGTACACCGTAGCAAGCTACTTCCGGCGACTGACATTGCGCTTCTACCGCATGGAATATACGTTCTATTTTCGTCTCTCTGGCCACCACGACCACGCGTCGCGTATACTCGATTAACGTTGAGACGAACAAAGCTACGAGCGGACGACGCGGACTGTCCCGCCATGGCGTCACGTTAATCGTCCACGTTAATAACGCTATGCCACGACACGCCTCGACGAGCTTTCGATGTTCTTTCGACGCCAACGAGGACGAAGTACGATGTCGCTTAACCGGTAAATTCGTTGTTTGCGACATTTCTCCGGCCTTAATTGCGCGGAACAAACTTGCCCCGAGGATATGTGCGTGGGATGGTTTTCGTCGAGGCATAGTTTGCGAGGGTGATCGAGTTTTGAGGACCAAGGATGGGATATTGAGTGGAATATTATGTGGTCCGGGTTGGATTTGTATATTTATTAAGGCACTTGGAGGGCTGAGAATCTGCTAGTTGTCCTATTAAATAGGAGCGAAGGTGTTTAAGTATAGTAAAATGTTGTGCGTTGTCCCGATGTCGTTCTATATGCAAATTTTTATATAAAGATGTTGCTTTCGTTCACGAAGTATTAAAAGAGCGCTATTTTCAGATTTATTAGCAAGTTGTTCTCGTGTTTTATTAAGTTTAGTGGCAAGTGCGAGGACACATTAAAGAGCGCGTGCCATTCGAATTTTATTTATACACGGGGATTGCTCTTCTATATCTTTATGAAATCTTAAAAGTGCGCTCTGGTAGTCGATGCTCTCAAATGTACGAACATACGAATGCGTTAGCTTTGGAGTACTCAATTTACCGTGATTTTATTTCACCTTGAGAGCTCGTGATACGTAGCCATGTACATCCACTCGCGAGGAGATCGCGTAAGTGAATAATCAGCCCTCGAGATCAAACACTCTGCATATCATTACTCAGCACAATGTAATTAACTTGGGCCAAACAAAAGGGGCAAAGACATTATTGGTACAAATTGAATCGTGTGTAAGTAACCAAGTTAGCCGACTTCTCTCATTTTATCACTGCCTTTAAAGCGCAGCTCGCAGGTGGGAATAATCCACCGCAACGATAAGACCGGTTCATTAATCAGCTCGCAGGCTCCGCTCGCGCGGAACGTTCTCGTCGGCGCTGGCTAACGTCCGTTTAATCGTCCACGTTGTTAACGATGAAGGATCAGAACGTCGGACGAGGGTTAGGTTGGGTGGTTGTTGTTGCGCAACAACAACACTGCAGTAAACGATTATCGTTGTCTGGATTTTGTTCATCGACATTCTCGTCGAGTTTCGCGAGGTGGAAGCGGATTCCATCGTTGAAAGCTAGTCTAGATAAAGGAACGACGACGATCGACGTGGAGGGGCAAAGGGAACGGTTGATTGATCGAGGCGCGTACAAACGACGATCTTTCGCGCTCACTTTTTATCTGCATGTTATCCCTTTATGGCACGCAGTTTTCGGTGGCCTCGTTACGCGCAATAAAACTCGCAGCCGGCGCTTTTCCATCGGTGGAAGGATCGATCGAGCGCCACCGTTGATAAGCCATGCATCGTACAAAACTTGTGATCGTCGCGCGTTTGAATTTTCATCCCGATGTTACGACAAATAAAACGGAAATTCTTTTTCTTGTCACGCGATCCATCTTCTGTGAAAAATAAAACACGGATGTAACGCGTCCAACACTCGATTCACGATCAATTTGCTCGGAAAATCTAAAAATCTTCTCGAGGAAACTCGAGAGCTCGTGGTACGGAGACCATGATTCTTCGAGGGGCCATCCATCGTCGTGTCCGTTTCCGGCGGTTGTTGCGCGATGATCGTTAAGGGGTAGAAACGGCATCGATTACCAGACCACAGTTCGAAGGTAAATTATGTAGGGAGTTGGTTTGTTCGCGAACCAGAAGCAGACAGACTGTTGAATCTTGCAACGGCTGTTTTTCAGCGTCCCCCAAGCTCGAGGAATAAATCAGAAAAGGTCAGAAGGGGGAGCGTACGGGACAGGCTGCGGAAAGTGGCACTTGACCTTCCGGCGTTTCGCGCTATGCGACCTTGCCGCCTCGAACGACACGACCCTATGGAATATTTCATCGCAGTTGCGCCTGCTGCTGCTGCCTGCCCATTTTCGCGCAAATGAAATCTTACCTACCTGCCTGCATCCGGGCCTGGAATCATTCTCCAACGTCGTTTTTTCTTACCTCGTAAATTCTGTACGGTTGAACGAGTGATTCTGACGATATGTGAAACTTTGGCGATATTTTCATCGAGTAATCTCTAAAATTATGCGCATTATTAAATTATTAATTAATAAATTATGCGCATTATAGAAATTATTCTATCACGGTTTATTCTATTTCGTTGGGTCGATTTCAACCTGCACACCTACTCTCGATCATTCTGTCATTCATTTATCCTCTTTCCTCCATTGTTTCATTCTCGTCCGCCAGCCGGCGCGACACTATTTCATTAAGCTCTGAGCGACTTCTCCTAATTACTTATCGATCGTGCAATAGGATCAGTCACGACGTATACGTCGTAGCTGTGACGTACTTCAGGGATCAAGTGAACCGTGATTTTGTTATTTTTCCGTTGGGTAATCAAGGGAGATTTTTCAGGCGAGATCAGGAACTCGATTTTCTCAGTTAACGTGTCTCCTTAAAAAAGTCCATTTTAAACAACTTCGTTAAGCTACGTCGCTATCTATATTTGCATTAATCCGTATAATTGAGGTAGTCGGAGTCGATAGACGGAGAGTCAGAGTCAGAGTGACGGAGATTTTGCCTCGATCACTGATTTTGCTATATTCTGCTTATTTTTCTTTTCACTCTAATTTGCAGACACGACACTTTCAACCAACAAGGAAAATTTGCAAATCTCTACTTTTATAATCGCGTGCGGAAAGTTGCACTTATCAATGTGCACTTACGAATACAAACACTTCTCGTTTGAAAAGAGAACGTGAACGAATTTCCATTTCCCTGGACGCCTCCAAGTAGAATAATTCTAAATACGCATATCAACTTTAATCCAATCCACCTCGACTGCCTTTGAATTCTGGTTAATTTTCATGCTTGGTAAGTTCCATCTCGCAAAGATCCCGCGATAAAATAGGAAGGAACGAGCGGCTTTCGAGCTTCTCATTGTTCAAGGACGAAATATTCCTCCCCTTCGCATGCTAGATCCGTAGCCTCTATCTTGGCAACGGTATCTTCAGCGGCGTTTCGAGAACGAGACCATTAACGGAGCCGCAACTCGGCGACTTTTTTACTGTCTTCGAGAAGAACGCGGACCTTGTGTTTCACGTCGCCTTTGTATCGGGAGGTCGGCTCATTCCTGAGGGACTCTCCTGGCGTAATAAATGTCCGCCTGTCCTGCTACCCCAAGCTCTTATTGCGCCGCGTTCGCGAAGAAAGAAGCGCGAGACGAAGCAGCGTACAGGGTGGAATGTCAATAAGGGAACCGGGAGGTAGACAAACGGGAACGTCGAAGTTCGTGAAAAATAGAAGGGGATGCCCGACGGTGGAATAATCGCGGATGAGGCGCCGCTGGATCCTGGAAACGGAATGTTCCCGGAGAAAGGTACTATGACTGCCGAAGAGAAACAGCGAAATTTGTCTTCCAGATCTAGTGGAACTGTTGAAGATTATGGGAGTTGCTCTATAATATTGAAAGTAGAATAATATTTTATCGTAGCCGTGCTATTCCCTTTTGCATTACTTTCGAAGCAATCGCGTATTTCTATCGAGAATAAAACTTCTTGGTTTTATCAAAATCGTGATAAAAAATAAGAAAAATACCGAGGAATGTATCGTTGCTCTACTCGATTCGTAAAGATTCTTTTAAAATATTAGGA
Source organism: Bombus vosnesenskii (assembly GCF_011952255.1). NCBI lineage: Eukaryota > Metazoa > Arthropoda > Insecta > Hymenoptera > Apidae > Bombus > Bombus vosnesenskii. The sequence goes on from NW_022882923.1 coordinate 5,519,225, forward strand.
GTCTCTAAAATAGGAAGAATTTTCCGTGGATTTCATAATTTTGAGCGTTACGCGGCTATGCTTCGGATAGTTCTGATTCGAGAGAGGTTTTTCGTTTTTAGAATAAAGTAGATGAAAAAAAAAAGAAAAAAACGGTGCGAGCTAAACCATGGCCGACTGTGACTAATTATAAGAATTACCATGGTCGAGCAGGACCGGTGGAGTAGCGAGGAGAAAAACGAAAGAACGATACGTTTAATCTGTAAGCAAAGCGGGTACGTCGGGTCTGAGGCGGTGGAGGCGTGTCGAGAGGAGAAACAACGGCGTGACACGTTTCACAAGAGGGTGGAGAAAGGACGAGGATCGCAAGAAACTTGGGACACGGTTCGAAGAGGTGGAAGAATAAAAGGGCGCGTTCACGGGGAGAGAAACGAAACGGCGCACGAGACATTTCACCCTAAATTGTCTTACCGACGAGCTCGCGGCTAAAAATCAATGACATTTAAGCGAGGAACGAGAGAAGGGACCCGAGAGAAAGAAACTAGGAAAGGGGCGGGCGGCGTGACTCGAGCAAAAAGAAACGGAGATCCTGTGAACCGAGCTAGGGAGCGGTCTTTTATTTCGATGGAAAGCAACTCCCACGGTCGTCGTCGGTTCTTCTGGTCGAGTTTCGGAGGCTACTTATAAAAATCGAAGTCGACAAGCTAAACGAGAATTCCCGAGGGTTCGAGCGAAGGGAAAGATGGCATCTGCGTAAGCGTACGTGAAATATTAATGGGAACGAAGGGAGGAGAAAGAAACGCGTCGAGAGACAAGTAGACGACGCGACGTAACGTCGCGAAGAAACGGGAAGGTAAAGTTACTGCTAGAAGAAGAAGGGGGCGGTAAAGGGGGGAAAAAGGGGCTGAGAAAAGGTCGAAACGAAATGGTACGCGATGCGACCTGGACTAAAGCGACTAAACGAAGCACTCGTTCGGCTTGGCGTCTCGACGAGTTCCGCTTTAAAGATAACGAAGCGAGTTCTTCGCGGAATAAAGGTACGTAATCGCTGCGGCACCTGTCGAGTGTTTGTCGAGACTGTCTCAGCTAGGGCGACGGGAGCGACAGGTGGCTTCGTTCCCTCCTTTCCCTCTTTTCTCTCTCCCCCAGCCCACGTTGACCTCCCCCCTCTTCTTCTTCCCTTCATACTTTCTGTCTCACGACACTGTGTCTACCTTTCTCGCGGTATTACCCTCATCCGTCTTTTTCTCCCGTCTCCCTAGCTTCCGAGGCCGCGACTCCACCACTCGCTCGGGGGTGTGATTTAAAGTGTAAACTTAAATATTCCAGTCGGCGCCGCCGTGCAAATAGATTCGATATTAATGGAGCTTCCACGTCTTGAAAACCGGGACCGAGGAGGTAAGAAAACTCGCGCGGACGATTCACACCCTCCATGCGAGAAAATCAGGGTTTACTCTCTAGGACGCTTCTGGCGTTCTTTTTTTGTCGTACGAGGGAAAATACGACGCTGACGGCTGCTGAGTGATCCATGGATACCTCGAGGGAGATTCCTTGGGAGCTTCCAAGTTTTTGTGCCAACCTACCGTCGTAATTTATGAAATTTCTGAACGTACACTTACCTGCATCTCTCTTACAATTCTTCGCATAGACTATTATTATAAGACTATGATTAACTCAGTCAAAGAAGACTATGATTAACTCGATCCAAGTCTTTGATCGTTTCCACCATCTCTTTATCTCTTCCACGCTCTTTCTCTCTCTCTCTCTCTCTCTCTTTCTCTCTGCAATCACACAAACCTGCATTTACATCACGTCGTTCTATACCGAAACGGTTAACAATTGGAATAAGGGGAACGGTGACAATGGATAATAAAGAAATATAGCTCGTTAGAGAAAAATAAAGGAAGCTTTATTCTTTACATACCATAGCAGGCGATACGAGTCGATAGCGCGTCAAGGTCCCCGGGGGCTTCCGCCCCGCGACGTTGGCGTGCCGGTCGACGGATATAAACGAATATCGGGAGGAAGATCGGGGTGACGTGGGGTCAGGAAATACGGCGAGTCGGTAGAGGATCTTTCCTGGGGTCGTATCGTACACACACTTGTTTCTCTGTTGGGTGTTCGCCGCGGTCTCGTGACGAGGTCACGCGAGAGTGGCCGCCAATTTGTGCAGGTTCATGATGGTCGTCGCATCGCCTGGCTGCAGCCTCAACGCCTCGCTGTAAGCAGCCGCCGCTTGCTTGTATTTCCCGTTCAGGTGAAGAATCGCGCCGAGGTTTGTGTGACTTCGCGCCTCGTGCGGCCTCAAGGTAGCCGCGTGCCTGTACCACACCTCCGCGTCCTCCAGCCGGTCCGCTTGGCGCAGCGCGGACGCCGCCGCCATCGACAGCTCGTAATCGGATCTGGAAAGTTCGGCGGCGCGGAGTTGCTCCTCTGCCGCCTCCGATAGCCGACCCTGCGACGTCAGGAACAGTCCTGCAAAGCCACAGACCGTCTCAAAGTTATACGTACAATGTTACGTTCGAAATCTTGCTCTCTAGAGGAACAGTTTCTAGCTTGTAAGCTTGCCCAGACGGATTAACAATTTTGTTTTTAGTCATAATACGAGGAATGGCGTGCAAGTGTATGATATGCGTGATTATGCGTGAGTACATTGAGATAGCATGGACTTATGAAGGTCACTTAATGATAGACACACTATGACAGTCGAGGGAGAGCTTCTGTAGAATGAGGTGCAGCTCGGATAGGTTGATCAACCTTGAAACCATTAAGTCGACTTAAGATTAGTCCGAAACAATTTGCTCTTAGCGGTACTTTCCATCTCCTTCTAGCAACGAGGTCTATGCGACTAGATTAAACCTGCCTCAAAAGGAGGGCCGCGATATAATGTTATTAATACCGCGAAGAATGAGTGGTAGCTTCTTCTGAATAATGAGCTTCTTCCCAAGTCACAAGGGATAAACGTGTGTGAATTATATACTTTGTTATCCTTTCGTCATATATTATTTTCTAATTAAAACATACGGTCGCCAAAAGACGAAAATTCATCTTCCATACACACAAACACATACGTACACACACACAGGCATATATATATATGTGAATATCTTAACACGTTACAGAATGTTGCACGAGAGTAGCATAAGGTATACATAAGGTCAAGGTTGCCAGCGGAGAATTGTCCTCAAAATTCCGGCGAGACTTGGCGGAGGACGAACGTTATAAACGCAACTCGTGATATATCAAGTATAATATAATGCGACGTTCCGTGGACCACTGCCTAATGACGCGTGCTGCTAAGAGAGATAAACCGCGATGGTTTTTGCGCTCGAAAAATCCGACTCCAACGCGAGACTCTTTTTGGCGAGTAGATTAATCCTGACCGCAAAGAATCGGCTGACCGATGCCAGTGACCATCTCCTTTCACGGCTTTTGCAAATGGAAAGGATAGATTTTTGAAAGGGTGGGTGAAATACTAGCGAGAAGAGAATGTTGCCAAACCAAGATCCAAGAACGAGAGTCTGAATGCGGTTGGAGCAGAGGGCAAGCGTGAACAGAGAATAGAACGATGCGACGAGCACTAGGAATTGCGACGCTTTTCTGGAATTTCAATACCCGTCGATCTCCTTCCGGCTGCTGCCTTCCTTCTGATATTCGCTATTCCCTTGTGGCCGTCTCTTTTTTCGATTAGCGCCCTCCATCGTTGCCACCACCCACTTTCCCACCACAGTTTCTACTTTCATCCGCCAGGAAAATATTACACCGGTATTTAGAACGACCAGGCGGAATCTTACGATCTTCTTATCTTCCCTATAAAACGGTTCCTTGAAAAGATCTCCGTGAACCTCCTTTATCGTTACGTCCGTTACATTATTCTATCTCCGCGGTTTGTTTTCTTTTCGTTCTCTCGTTTCAACATAGAAGAGGATTACCAACGTCTTCGCTCGTTGTACCGTATAGTCGAGGAATCAATTATACCGAGCGGAACAACGGGCCAGAGGATGAATCTGTCGCAGACCACTCCAATTTGCTTGACAACGACGAGGATGCGCTTAGGTCTCGTGTTTCGTTGCTTTAATAATTAACGAGTACCTCTTGTTATTTCACGAATGGCTATAGACTACAGACGTTTCAGACTAGCGGATGGATGAAGGATGAGAAATCTGTCTGATGATGTTCGATTATTCAACGATTCCTTTTTAATTAAAGACACTGGCAATTATACGTACCGTAATGATGGTGCACGCTCGAGTCGTCCGGCGCCAATCTACGGGCTCTCAGGAACCATCTCTCAGCCTCCAGCACACGGCTCGACTGCGGAAGAAACAAGGCAAATCAGTAATCGAACGATCGATCGGGCCGCCATTGTCGACGCGGTCTACCCTTCACGGATCGTCGAGTCACGTTGTAACGAAATTTATCCTGACGCGATTAGGGGCACGAGAACGAGAAACAGAGGATTCTGTTTCGCTTCGCACACAGAGGGGAACAGTGTAAAAGATGGAAATGGAATTTCGATACGGTTCGCCTAGCCAACACAAGCCTGCACGGACGAAAATTCATCGGCTACGCGACAGGACGCCGACATTTATCGGTCAAACGTTCAATTACGCTCGGCATCGTTTACCGGTATTGACTTTCCATTGACCCTTCTGGTTGCCACGTGACACACATCGTAATTTACCGACTGAGACTTCCGCAAATGAACATTTAACATTCCAAGAACAAGAGAGCAAATAACAGGGAAAGTGGTGATTTATTTCACGAAACAGAGGGAGAACGAGAGCGATCGAATAAAAATTCTAGTTTCTAATTTCCATTTTCTGTCTATTATCTCCGATTGGCATCGTTTGCACGTCCAATTTGCGATCGATACCGGGCAATAAAATATTGAAAAATTTCGGTTCAAGTGACTCTGTTTCATATTGTTGACGCAGTTATTTACGTGCGCGGCGTGATATAATTTTATTGCGACAGAGATGCAACTAAATCAGCAAATTAAATGAAATTTTATCAGCCGTGAAGCTATTTCATTTACGACCGATCAATTTGAAGTTATTTCGCGAGCGACAGCTCGAGTATACGAAAGGACTAATGGAAAATTGGCAATTCGGTAATATTATCATGGTAAGCGATCAACTATATTACGCGTCCCTGATAATACGTTATAACCATTGCAAAGCTATATCGATTAGTATAACGTAATCGTATCGAGTGATTATGGAGCGACGTGGAAAGACGAAGGACCGATAGTCCCGTCACGCGTTTACGATACAAACGATAATTGATCGCAAAAGCAACGACGCGTTTGCGAAAGGAAATGCCCTGTGTATGGTTCGTTTGGAGAACGAGACACGTACAGGGAAGGAGGAAACATCGCGCGTTCCGAATCTCTTTCGGCTCAGTGAGCGTAATCGTCGGTCGTGTTAGATATGTTTTCAGGAGAAATACCGGTTTCCGGTCAACGATTGACCAGGCCGGAACACGGAACGGTCGGTGGATCGAGCAGAATCAGCTTAACGGCACGCTGTTTCCCGTCGGCGGGTTTCTCTTTAAGTGATGTGGGTCAGCCGATTCTCGGTCGGCCTATCGTGTTCGATCCAGCGCGCCAAGCCGCGCCGCGCTACGCCGCACCAAAATAGTACTAACTACTTACGTGCCGAGTCGAAGGTTTGCTAAGTGATGTGGGTCGCTACGTGGCCAGACTCGTTGAGCGAGAGCCTGCAATCCCGGTTATCGGCTAATGCTATTTTATATCGTTTCATATTCGAGCCAAGAGCCTCCGTCATGATTTATCTTCTTTCTTTCTTTCTTTCTCTATGTTAGGGTAGATCTTCGATACTACAAGTTATACGGACGTGGCCATGTAAATTTACTTGTTCGAAGAACCATTCAAATTTAAACGGATTTAGCGCTGTGTGTCAATTACGTAATTCTGTCAATTCGACAAGTAACTACAAGGCTATTAGCTTTGAAAACTATCCGTGCAATCCTGACACTATCATAAACCTCGCCTAACTGCAAACTCTAACTTTCTCTCTCTCTCTCTCTCTCTCTCTATTTCTCTCTTTATTCCTTTACTTTTCTCTTCTTATCACAATTCAAAGGAAAAAGTAGCTTTTGCAAGTGTTGGAGACCTGTCGGTCTGCGAGCAGCACCGTAGAAGAGCGTTACTTTGCAAACAGCGTGAAACGGTGTTGGGAAGATGGGATCGAGTTCTTTGACGCGATGGCGATCGAAAAGTTGGCCGATTCTCCCTAAGGCATTCTGTTTTTCCACGGGGGTTCCGGTATCTCGAGTACGGGCACTGACGCCTGGTGTAGCAGCCGTATCTCGGTGGCTGTACACGAAATTCCGTTGAACGATATTGGTCGGGCCGCGGTAAACTTGGAAACTGGATCCGCGCTCTGATGAAAGAGAACCGATCTAAAACTGGTAACTACTTACGTTTCGGGCCAAAAGTTTCCCGTAAGTGATGTGGGCCGGCACGTGGTCAGGCTGGCTGGCCAAACTCGCCTGGAACCACCTTTCCGCTTCCGCGTACTGTTGCAGCCTCGATAGAGTTTCCCCCAGCAGATTGTAAACGCTCTGTAAAACAGGTCGATCGTCAGACTTTCCACGGTTCCTATCTTACTTTCTTTTTCTTTCCAATTTTTCTCCATTTGCTTTTTTCTTCTACCGATCCTAACCGACATGCTTCGTTTCGTTGATATTACGTTCCCCTGATACGCGAATCAACGATGAATTAACAGCGAGCAACGAAACGGTGCTCTAAACGAATTAGCGCACGATTAATTCGTAATTATTGAGCCAACGAAGCGATTCTCTACCAGCAATTTCCTCTATCTCGTGCACAGAATTACAGAACACGATGGAATATCCTGAAATTACTCTTGAAGGCCACTCATAATACCTCGCGTCGACTTTCCATAAAAAAATGAAAGAAAAAAAAAATACTATCACGCTATAGCAGTCATAATGCTTCACGTTCTCTACCGAACATTCGCTTCATCGTGTGGATGTTTCAACGAACGAATTAACACTTTCGCCTCAAAAACCCATTTCCGTCTGCGCTAAAAACAAAAACTCCGCCAGGGGTGCTTAACGAACGGCGTCGAAGGTGCGATTAATATCGGCCGGCGTGCGATAAATCCGCGAGGAAGAAAGTAATTGGCTCGAGAGAGAAAGAGAGAAAGAGAGAGAAAGAGAGAGAGAAAGAGAGAGAGGGAAGGGGAGCGAGCAGGTACGGATGGAATCAGTTTCGGGAAGTTTTCTGATTTTCAGGACCGACGGCTGCTGCTAATGGCCGACGGAACTCGAGCCATGGACTTCTCACGGACAACGTATATATACACCTATTCGATTCTTGAATGTGTAACGCGTGTCTCTACACTCACGTCAGACACGTACAAAGGCGTTTTAGGGGTAAGGTGATCGAGGGGTGAGCACGTGAGTAGACCGTATAGACGAGAACAAGATGGGAACACAAACGACTGTGAGCGTTACGGAACGACTAACACCGAAAAGCTTCTTTCCGAGCGCACGGGCTTGCCCTCGCGTCTCCAAGTTGTAGGCTAAAACTTTTATGATTTTGTTCGTGCCGGATGTGCAGCTTGGAATAAGCAGAGGAAAGCAAACCTGCTAGATGGACCGTAAGAAGGAAAGAAAGAAAGATAGAAAGAGAAAAGAAAAGGGAGGGAGAGACAGAGAGAAGTCTCCTCGCGGGTGCAGAAGACAAATGGCAGGGAGCGTCGGGAAAGGAACGAGGTCGAATATCCAACTAACTCGTCGGACCCGATTGCCCCGTGATTCGATGGATCTCGCGTTCCGTTTCTCGTGGAAGTACTCGGTATCCGATCGGAGCTCGGAGTAATCTGTATCAGCTCCGGCAAGAATCGCGCGATTCATAAGAATTCGATCAACTCCTCGCGTTCACGTCCTCGCGATGATTTATCGTTCACCATCGTCTACGTAGTCGGCTCTTTTATTCGTCGCCGTACGATCGGGCTTGGCTACGGCCAAATTGAATCCGGCCGAATCGATTCGAATCGAACGGTTGACTTTCATCGACAGGGGGAAATTTTACCCGCACTTAGCGTTCCTCTATCCCTGTGCAAGCTTTCGATGGATGAAGAGAGAGAGAGAGGTTACGGTTCTACCGGGACTGAATGCCACGGAACGTTCCTTAAAAGGGAACGCGAGACTTTGTCTTAGAAAGATCTCTCGTTGCCAGCTTGGAAACGCGCATTGGAAGCAGAGTTTCCCGCGGTTCCGCTCGAAAGGTGAAAGCAATTGCAGGCCAGGACGCGAAAGTGGCCGCGTCGTCAAAGAATCGGCTCTTTTCAAAGTGGAACGCTCGCATTGTTTCGCCTCATTATTCACTTGAACCAGTTTCCACGAGCATCGCGTTCTCCCATTTAGTCTCTGCACGCAGTCGGCGAGTCGTCCCGTTTCATCGAACTTGTTTCCGTTCTCGCGCGTACCTTCTTCGTCGTTGTTGGCAAATCGCTTATGTATCTTATCGCCAGGCTTCGTGGAACAAACGAGCGAGTGACAACGTACAGGCAGAATGATATTCAGGCTCGGTGCGTGACTTTCGATTCCTTCAGTGAAACGGTAAAGATAACGCGACACGCTGAATAATTCGTCGCGAAAGCATCGTCTGCAAACCAGGCGTAGCTGCCCGATTGAAAAATTGAGAAGAAGCCCTGGACCGAAACTGCGAGAACTCGACGAGTACGCGCGTCGATAATAAGTTCGAGAAAGGTAAATACATAGGAACCGAAGAATTGCGAGCACATCTTGTGAAACGTTTAAGGGGGGGGGGGGGGAAGGTTAATTCGTACAAAATAAGGTATGCTTTTATGAATTATTTGTGACGATACAGTTAAAATCTCTTTATTAAAACCAATAGTACATTAAAGTATGACATTCGAAGAATACTATATAAAATTTTCACGGAGAAATATTAAAAATACGGCAATGGCAGCAATTATTCGGACGTGTCTCGGAAAAAAGGTAGAATTGTTCATAATATGGTGCTGGATCATCTGAAATCAAAAAATCAAAGTTCATTCGTTAGGTAACAGTTTTCCCCAGGTAACGCTGGGAGAGTTTTTCGAAATTTCAATTTTTCACTTTTTTGGAACACTTTGAAGGGAAAATTAGCCGCAAATTTATCAACAAATTTTCGCAAAATCGGCTAATTTTCCCTTCAAAGTGTTCGAAAAAAGTGAAAAATTGAAATTTCGAAAAACTCTCCCAGCGTTACCTGGGGAAAACTGTTACCTAACGAATGAACTTTGATTTTTTGATTTCAAATGATCCAGCACCAAGTTATGAACAATTCTACCTTTTTTCCGAGACACGTCCGAATAATTGCTGCCATTACCGTATTTTTTAATATTTCTTCGTGATAATTTTATACAATATTCTTCGAATGTCATACTTTAATGTACTATTGGTTTTAATAAAGAGATTTTAACTGTGTCGTCACAAATAATTCATAAAAACATGCCTTATTTTGTACTAATTAACATCCCCTCCCCCTTAAGCAGCAAAAGAAGGAGAAGGAGAGAGAAAGAGAGAGGGAGAGAGCGAGAGAGAGAGAGAGAGAGAGGTTTCGAAATTCCATTGTGCGGAATCATTATTCACTTGGACTACTTTTTGAGAGTATTACCCGGCGGCACGGTGTTTTCACCCAGCGGGATACCTGCGCTCGAAGTCCGCAAGATGCATGCTTTTACATGGCCATGTCATCGACGTTGAACGCCATTGTTGCCGCAAAATCACCTCTTCGAAGCGACTCTGGAAACCACCGAGGGACTGCGTTTCGCGCAGCCCTCTTCGCAAATCCTCTTCGAATTCAGTCTGTGTCTATATTTTCTAAGGGAAAATCGAGGGATAGAAAAACGCGGAGAATAGGCCCCTGGAAATTAATCGTGTTTCTTTGTTCCGAGTCAACGATAGATTGCTTTCCCTTTCCTTTCTTTCTTCTTTCCTTATTTCGTAGCCTCGCGCAAGTTGCGTCAAACAGTTTTTATAAGGTAAAAAATCGATGTCCATTTCTCGCGTTGAAGTTGGCCCTCGAGAGAGCTACGTGCTTTTATTTGTACGCAAGAATCCGCCTGGCAACGGGGGATCATGTATTCAGCGGCATGATTTCGTTGAAAATACGGCCTCGAGCTACGCTCAGAGAAGGAGGAACGGGAAAGGGGCGAGTTTCTGGAGAGCGGTGCGCCGTTCGACATTCCACTGTTCCTCGAGTGGGCTGTTTCTTCGAGAAAAATTAGGGACATAACTGTGCTTACATAAAAATCTGACGGTTCCCGGGTCCGTTCTAACAAGGAATTCATAACGGTGCCTGACGCTCGCAGTTGCAGTTTACCACCCTTCGCCCTGCACAGACTTTCTGGTTTGTTATATTTTTCTTTTTTTTTTTTTTTTTTTTTACTACGTAACTTCGCGATATCGGGACGAAAGGAGAGTGCTACGGCACCATCCCGTCTGCTGGATGAATGGTTAATCAAGCTCGAAACCCGATTTAGCGACAGCACGTCAGCCGGCCAAATTAACAGAACATTTTCCTCGAAATTTTCTGATTCGCGTCGAATCGTCGGCTCTTCATCCCGGAATAATTAATCAAGCGCGTTTCACAGGAATCTCAGTAAATCAAGCTGTGGTCTCCGCTGAAGATATTTGGCCCGCGCTACTTGAAATTTTGTCCAAGATTAACAAGACTTTTAATCGATTTCACCAACAATTCCAGACAAACCGATATCTCGATTCCACGAGCTTCAAATTTCAAAGAACGTACCGAGAGAAATTGGGGATTTCCTCGGCAGGAGGACGACGATTATCGCGATAAACTCGAGCGTGGTCGCATTGGTGGGTTTCGCGAGAATATTCCGTGTGAATTATTGGCCTTATCGACGGGCGACGCTCGCCAGCAGAACTTGGACCGCGGACCCGGTGGCTCGTTTAATTCGCCGATAATTACGTTCAAAGGTTTCGTGAGAGAGCGCCGCTGCAGCGCCAGGATCCTGGCAATTGTCGTCGAAATGCGGAGGGTGCGAACAGCTGCGGGGCGAATGCGGCGTCACGTCGTCATTGTCGTCATTGTCGTCGCCGCCTCGTGCATACCGAGTCGCCGAGTCAAGGGGGAACAAACAATTAGAACGGTAAGTCGAGCGGGCCAATTAGATGACTGACTGTGTTCGAGAACGGTGAAAGGATAGCAGTGAGAGAGAGAGAGGCTGCCACGTTAGCGATACGCAAGAGAACTAATCGCTGAGAATAATTGGATTAAATTGCGGGCTCGCGTATCGCGCATTTCAAACCTGCTGCCTGGCCTTACCTTTGATTTATACGATATCCCGGCTATCTCGATAAAACCGACAAAATCCCAGGTGTCTTGCTTTCAAAAGGTTAATTTGAAATTCAATTCGTTTTATATAATATTTATCGTAAATCACGCGGCCGAGAAACGCGGCATATTTTTCTAACGATTGGAGGAGAAAACTTAAGCTGAAAGATTAAAGTAAACACGTATTGGCGGAGCTCGAACGATTTCAATTAACGGTAACGCGTTTGGCGAAAATATAAAGCCTATAAAGGCGCCGGGTTCGCGGCGATTTACAACGCGAACGGCAACTCGCATAAATATTCAGACCGGGGCTTCAACGGATTAAGATATATTCTCGACACGTATGCAGGTAACGACGCGTGCATGCAGCCGGTCGAGCGGCGGACGAAATAATATTTTTTTCTCTCTCGCCAACCGTCTGTTTTTCTCTGTCTCCAGCGTGGATTCAATCGCAGACGCTCTGTTCTTGCTTCGAGTTTTAATCCCGCGGATTCGTCGCGTATTTCTGGCTCGTCACGGCCATTTAGCGAAACTGGATCGAAAACGCGGTCCGGTTAATCGCGCGATTATTGCGTGCTTTGTTGCTCGTGAGAGTGTCATCGCTGTTTCAAGAGGATTCGAAAGATTCACCAATAAAGGCAGGGAATTAGAGAAAGTGGTGTTTTTCAAATCTGTCTCTTTAAATACATAATTAAGGATCTCATAGGAATAAGGGAAGTTCTAATGGCGAAGAGCAGGTGGAAAGTTTTAGGAAGAAAGATATACTTACTGACGATGATATATTTTTCATTAGCGTGAAAGCTTTTGTTTATGCTTGTAGTTAAAAGGCGACGCGATTTTTCACGCAGGCACGCGGTATTTTCCTGGAATTTGCGATACTCCGATGAAAATTCGCCTGGGAACTCGTCGAACATGGCCGACGATTAATCGCGGTCGAGCGGCGCAATATTTTTTGCCGCGTCGTCAAAGAAACGTACGGTCTGGCGTTGTCATAGAAAGACGATTCCCTTCCTGCTCGCTAATGATGCTCGTTTTTCTTCCATCGTCGGCTTTCGATCGATTTAATCGCGGACAATATTTCCCGCTGCTAATCGCCTCAATTTCCTCCAAGAGTCCATAACAAAGAACGCTCTTTCCCGGTTCAATTACGACAAGCAAGCCGTGTCCCCCTTGGACTTTTAAATCATTGTTTGTTCCTAAATCGTCGTATACGGTTGTAAACTCTGATTTCACCGAAATATGTTTAATATCCTGGCAATAACTCACGTCCGTTGAATCATGAAATATCCTCAATCATCATTAATTTCCCAGTTTCCACCACAGTTTTCTATTTAAACTTTTTCGTAGCGCGTACCACGTAGCCCTTTCCCCCGTTCCGCTATAAAATTGAAATAAGAGATCCAGTAATTGAACCGTGTTCCCGTGAAACACGGGATTGCATCACGGATATTGCCGGGGGATGGTATCTTTCGGCTATCGAATTCGAAAGTGCACAATGGCTTAACGGAGATTGGTTTTCCAGGTGTTTCGCGGCGTTTCACAGGGAAAAGCCGACGAAAACATTGGCCGGTGGGCCACCGCGGCCGCGTATGGTAATTTGCGAATTAATTCCACAGCGGAGTTGCATTAAATTCGCGTTAGCTGAGCCGCGCGCATGCGGTTGCACACGCTCGACTAGAATAAACAATATTCGCGGAAAGGGAAAATTGATCAAATTCTCTCTCTCTCTCTCTCTCTCTTGCTGCCAGGATTTGTTGGACGAGAAAGTTTCGGAAATTATTTCGAATTCGCCATCGTCCTGGCTTGTATTAAATTTACATTAGATAAATACGCCCCGGTCAAACGCAAACAACGCGCTACAGCTAGAAAATGGTCCGACCTGCCCTGACACGACGATGGAACGATTCGAAATTTTGCCTCGGTTATGTCGAACCGATCGCTTTTTCGCGTGTAACTTCCGCGTGTAAAACGGGGGAGAACGAAGTGGATGACGAATCGAAGGAAAAAGAGCGAAAGCAAGTTCTCTCTGGAGTTTTCTCTTTCGTTCTTGCGATGCGTAGAAGCGACCCGGTCGAGCCGAGTAATTCCAATCGTTCTCCGAAACCTATCCTCCGGAGATTGCGAGAAGCCGATCGATTCTACGAAACGAACAATCAGACGACTGATTAGGAGCGCGTAGAGAATGGATTAATTTCTGTCTGCAATCCGATTGACGTGCTGGAGATGGAAGACAGGGGAGAGCGTTCGAGCTTTAATTCCAGCCGCATTACTCGTTTCGTATTATGGTCGCGTAATATCGAATGAAGGATCTCCCTAGGGGCAAATGGAAATTCGTTGTCTCGCCTCCGTGCGTATTTTACAATCCGTCGCATGGTGGCGGTGTCGTGTCGCGAGCAATTGTCCAAATTACCACGATGCGACGAGACATTGATTGACTGATGTTAAATCTTACAGCCGAATCTTTTTACACGTTAGGAAAACGCCATGGGAAACGACGTAGAGTAAATAGAAGAGCGATAGAAAGTTTTATTTAGAGGAGAAACTCGGCGGAAGTTGGCCAACCGGTTCTCAGATTAAACGGTTACATATTCTTTGGGAGAATTACCGCTAGAGTTACGAGAGTGGGTAGATCGAACTAACTGCGCAAATAAGTTGATATCAGTAGCCATAACGTGCGAGCAAAAAGTATCGGTGCACCTGGAAGAGCGAAAAGGAAAAGAGGTAACGAGCGCAAGGGAGCAAACTCGATAACTAATACCGCCACGTTTGTCGAAGTTTTATTTCGAGTCAGCTCAAATTTTTATTAAAGTGGAAGTATTTACGGCCACGAGTTGCCAAGAAAAAAGAGCAAAGATAACGAGGCCAGCGCAATAGAATGTTTATTGCGTCTAGTTTCGCGTCATAAAGCTAACTGCGAAAGAGAGGGGAAAAAACAACGAGAGCACGACCAGTAGTTAAAAGTTCTGTCCCGGCTAAAAGGTCTTTGCGTCTTGACGAAACTTTCTTCTGGTCTCTGCACTTAACCGTCCTACTCGTTAAATTATGTTAAATCGATCGCTCGGCCTGTCGCTAAGACGATCTTTGATTCAAACGATGATTCATTCGTCTAATTAGCGATCGATCATCTTAGCACGAGCCGATATATTATTTTCAAATAAATTTCTGTCGCAGAACATATTCTGTGTGTGTGCCACGAGTCGTGAAATTTGCAACGAGCAAGAAATGAAGATACTGAAACCCGTGAAATTCGATTATAGTGGCGAGCGTTCGTTCAAACGATCGACTGTCCGATTATTCTCTCGTTAATTGTCTTTCATTTGATCTGTATTGGACGTACAAACATTCCAGTCGTTTCGCCATGATTTCGTGATTTTTCACGATCCTTTGTTTATCTCGTGGGATAACAAACAATGTTTCTCACTATTTCCAAATTATATCGAACTGTCGAGTAGCGTAGAGATAAATTACAATTCGCGCGATCCTCGAAATTTTCAAAAAATATTTCCGCCGAATTTGACGCGTCGCACCGTTGACTGGAAAGAGGAAATCCACTTAAAAATTCTGGGAATACGTAGGTGACGGCGAGTTATCTGCGGTGGACAGACGATTTTTTCCGACCCGTTTATCCGCTGTTATCCGATTCAACGCGACATTTTAATCAGACTCGAAAATTAACGCAACCAAAGTAATTATCAGTGTCGCTCGTAAATCATCCTCTGTACCAGTCGGAGAGATCTCGCAGAGAAAAGCTCGGGAATTCGGTTCTTGCGCGGCGCCAAGGACGGCAGTGAAATCTGATCGCGAAAAAGGCTGGTCGCGAACGACGAGTAAATTGTCGCGGACGTCAATCGATCGTCGTGGATGCGTTTCATTTCCCTTCTTTTCTTACATTTGGACGATCGTCTGGCTCGATTCGGATCGTTCGATTCGCCGCTGGTTCCTTTCCACTTGTTCGCTCACGCTGTTCCCAACCGTTGAAAACTTTCATCTTCCTCCTCTTCCTTTTCCTCCCGTTTTCGTGAAGCGACCGGGTCTCGGACGGCTATGACATTCCACGAGTGGAACGCGTCCCACGTCGAGAATCACGAATTTCCGATAATCGTGTTCTTCGTGCACACAGAAGTCCACAGACGGAGAGGAAGAAAGAAGATCGCCTCCTTAGCGTATTATTCCAAAGTTTCGTCCGATTTTCCACGCCAACGGCCAGCCAACCTCTGGACTTTGCTGGGGAAACGCGACCGGGGGTCATCGCGATAAAACATCGGAAACTGGCGAAACTCCGCTGTAATCTTGCCGGTGATGTTTTACCCCCGTACCTACACTTTGAATCGAGATCTCGGTTCACGTGCACGCGGCAACGAGCGTGTGTTACTTCGTGCCGCGTGTACGTGTACGTTTCCACGTGTTCTTCTCTTTCTGTCGTCGTCGAAACGCCAGTTGCTCCATTTGTGCGGGTCTGCTCGAGCGTGTGTTTGTTTGCCCAAGTATGAGTACACGTTTGTCCGTGTTTGCGCGCGTGAGGTGTACACGGACGACGTCGTAAAGTCCTGAGAGATATCGCAGCAGCGATTAGACCCTCGTTTCGGGAACTAAATTTCGCCGGGTCCCGAGCAACCTTTGCGCCCCACCTCTTCCTTCCTCGACCATTTCTCGTGCGTCTATTTTCGCACGATTCAGACCTCGACCGTCATTCAGCATCACAGGCGGCCTTCGTTCCATCAACGGCAGTCTCTCTATCCACGACTTCTTCGCTTATTTGATCCGGCCCTTGCTTCACGAGAAATCGATAACGGACGCCG
Source organism: Bombus vosnesenskii (assembly GCF_011952255.1). Taxonomy (NCBI): domain Eukaryota; kingdom Metazoa; phylum Arthropoda; class Insecta; order Hymenoptera; family Apidae; genus Bombus; species Bombus vosnesenskii. Next base: position 5,535,368 of record NW_022882923.1, read on the forward strand.
CTTTTTCACGAGGTACCACGGCTTTGACTTTCGACCACAGAGAGACCCTCGAATGGAGTACGTAAACGAGCTCCTGCGGAGTTTCTTGGGTCGTTTGCGGCTTCTAGCGGAATATGGACTTTGTTCGTGTATCCAAGTGAACTATGTTCCGGTTAGCGAGAAATGTATCTATATGAAACGCCTCTGGATGAAATCAAAATTGACCATTCGAGCGATTGCACTATGTTGCAACCGCGAGGCGTGGAATTTTGGTGAAAGGTTTCCTTCTCTATCGGTCGATCTATAGAAAAACGAATCACGCTCTAATATCTGAAATTCCCAGAGGTTTGGTCCGGCCGATGACCACGATAGGTCGACGAAGGGAACAGAGGAAATACGATATACCACGAGTCTCTCGATACCATCGAACGGTTTGCAAACAACTATTTTCGTTTTTCCGATTGCTCTCGATCTCCGGTATACCTGGCCAGGTCAGAGTCTTAAGTATCGCGGTACTTTGAACATCGTTCCCCGTGAAATTAAATTTCCTTCGGTCGCCGAGGATGATTTTTATCTCCCTCTCTCTCTCTCTCTTTTTCTCTCTCTTGTTGGTTCAATTGCACGGGAAGGAAATTGAATCGTCCGGAATTGTTTTCAGTTTGAAGGTAAAGAGACCGAGAGGGGAACGAGTATAACGCGAAAAGAACGAGAGATGGAACGAAATTATAGTTTTATGGGCCAGGAAAATATCCTACGGGAACTCTGGCCGATTATTTTTGCGTCGTTTCAATGGCTAAACTAATTCACAAGATGGTGCCAAACCGCTCGTGACAACATTCATGAGACTGTCTTCCGATACTTTCTTACTTTGGTGTTACTACACCAGCTGACCCGTACATTTTCGGCGCCACATGACGCAAACTTTCCGAATTTTTCGTCACCAGAGTTTCAAAGAGAAACCGATGTCGAACCGAGCCGTAATTTTTTGCAGCTGGAACCGCCTGTCGGTCGAATTAGCGTGGCAGTAGCAAAGGACGGCCTTAATCAGACACGGTTGGATCGATAAACGAAGAGAAATATGACCGATGAAAGCTGGAGGTTCCGACGGCTGCGACCGTCCAATGGAAACCGATCGCTGGTCATTTTTCTCGATTTCGTAAAACGTATTATTCCTTCCGTTCTTACACAAATATCCGCATTCGTGCATTGTTGCGACCTCTCAACTAGGTGGCGATCAGTTAAATTGCAACTGTTCGGTTGTGATCGCGAATCTTGAACGATATTAACGCTCGAGGTGAACGGAGATTAAAGAGTTGTAACATGCTTACGATTTGCATTGTTACGTCCGGTGACTCTTTACGTTCGAGGCGGCCACCAGCTGTGCACATAGAATTAATCGGATCGCGATAATCCTAAGGAACTGTCATAAAACGAGGCTTTTTGATTTTCCGTTAAGGCCGTCAAATGGCATAAAACATCTTCGAGTCAAGAGGTTCCTTGTGGTTATTGCTCCATCAGGTAAAAATTGGGGAAACGTTGGTTTTCCCATCTTTCCTGGGATTCCACCCGCAAGCGACCAGTGGTGGGGCGATCATCACCGAGTAAGAGTTTTCTTTTGCGACAGCATCGCCACCGGACTTCACTGGTTCATCATCTTTAGAACAGTCAACATCTCTTTATCGGCTTTACATCCTTGGATCATTCACCTATCTCAATTATTAATATATGATATACAGGGTGGTTGGTAACTGGTGGTACAAGCGGAAAGGGGGTGATTCTACGCGAAAAAAAAAGTGGAAAATATAGAATAAAAATTTTTAGTTTGAGGCTTTGTTTTCGAGAAAATCGACTTTGAATTTTCGCTCGGTACGCGTGCACTTTATCGCGTCGCGACTGGTCGAAAAAACCTGCATGTTTATTTCAAGTGTTTTGCACGAACGCAAGTCTGGTTTAAACGTAAGAGTAGTTTAAACGCAAGAGTATGAAACGCAAGTGAGAGCGTGTTGAACGTAAGTCCTTATTCTCGAGACACCTGGTGCTTGTATTCTAAGTGTCAGTCTGGGGCCTGTGTTTTCGTCAACGCTTTCTGTCCAATCCTCCGACTGTAGAATTGTTGTGAGCGTCTTGTGCGTACCTCATCGAGGGTGTGTCCTGTTTACGAAATCGTCCGGTGGTCTATCGTCGAGTTCTCATCTGATGTCGAAAATTATGACACGTCGTTTGCTATTGAGCGGATCCGTCGAAACCGGGTCCTTAATCTAAGGTACCAATCAAGCTGTCGACGTGGTCCGAGTTGTAACTTTACACCATGCAGTGTGGGAAATTTCAACTTCTGAAAAATAGCAGATGTGATGTCCATATGGTAAACTGAGGATAATCTTACGTGCATAATTCCAACGTTGCCGTTACCTGTTACCGTTCGACTTGCTTCGTATGAGCGTTACCACCCTGCGTATCCACTTTAAGAATCGAGCTTAACTAAACCGAAAATACAGCGCTACGCCGTGTTCTAAGGTACAATCGACTAAACCTACCAACTTCTATTAAACATAAACTCACTCGGGCCCGTTCGAACAAAAGCTTCAGGGAACAGGGGATCCTTTCTGCCTCGATAAGGATTCAAGCTGTCCATTTAAACGAAGGTCGTATTATTTCCTTCGCCGGTTCCATTGAATCCCGAAGAATTTCGTCGGCGAACAAGAAGAAGTCCGCGGATGAAAGGAGTCGAGGCCGCGCGCGGCGTAATAAGCATCGCGAAGAAGGAGAGAGAGAAAGGAGGAAGGAAGGAAGGAAGGAAGGAAGGAAAGCGGCATTGCTTCTACCAAGGAGGATTTCATTACTTAAAAAGATGCCAGGTTTCTCTCCTTTGCTAACGTTCTTCTCTCGGATGTTCTGTGGTCGCGGGTGATTCGCGGTCGGCAGTCGTGGTGCGCGCGCGAAATGGCCAGGCGGCGAGTAATCAGGGAAAGAAGATGAGACCGCGGCATTAACGAAGCTTCGACGTGGTCTTTTGAATGCGTCACACGCGCTCAAAAGCTGCTCCTTCTGCTGGTTTCTGTTCCAGTTGCCCGAAGAACGGGCGACCGAGTTTCCAGAAACTCGAACGAGCCACAAGCAGAGTAGTGAGGTGTTAGCACAGCGGTATTGCAGCGCTGAAGAACAAAGGAAGCGAGACGCGGACCGTGTAAAAAGCAAAAGTGTTTAATTCGAGAGAGTAGAAGGGAACGACGTGCGGTGGGGGATGGGGTGTGACCGCGAAACGTGGCTCTGTCCTCCTTTCTTTCTCGCGATATCCCGCCGTTTTTCCCCATCTTGTTCTCTCTTCGTACGTTCTGTTCGCGATTTAGCACGCGCAAAAGTTGTGGCGATGGTCGCCGGTGCGCGAAAGTTTCACAGGGGTTGGTGCTGCGACGAAGGAGGACAGGAAGAGAAAAAGGCAGAGGAGGGACGATACAATGGACGTTCTTCTGGAAGATTAAAGTGCGCCGCTACGCCGGAAGACCAAGCTGCCGGCGAATGGTTCGCGTTAAAATTAAAATTGCAGACAAAAACCTTCGCACGATGGGATATGGTTCGCGCGAAGCCAGCCCGCGGTTCGATGCGACTGGAAGTGGGCCGTGTAATTTAAAAGCTATTCCGGTAGTCTTAACGGACTCTTGGAAGCCACGTTAGTCGGGTATTAGATCGTGCAATAAGTTCTACCGCGATGCGTTAATATTCTATGAGAAGGTTTTTAAGAGAGAAGATCAGCGAATAATAGGGTTCTTTAACTCTTTTTAAATAGTTTTACCCTTTACATTTATATTATAGGAGTTTCGCGATGAAAATAAAAAATTGTTACGATTTCGCGATCAAGTAATACGAATTCACGTTCGCGTTGGTGATTTCAATTAACAAGATCTCAATTAATCGAGCTCCAATTAAAATTTCGTACCAGTGTCACAGCGTTTCCGAAATTGTTCAGAATTCCGCCAGTTGTAACTTGAATACTCGGCAACTTAGCTTCGACATCGGCCATTTATTAATTTCGTTAAATGAGAACACTGTAAAAATTGCCTGTACATTTATACGCGACGACCAGCGAAAATAGAATATCGATAATTTGTCGTGTAAACACGCGATCGACGACGTGTTCGAATTTTTTCCTCGTATATTCTACGAGTTACGTTCGTTTCGCGTTATCACGAGTCGCATAGAACTCGCGATGACGCGTTTTACCGCGGCATCGACGTTTCTCTTCGCTTTAATCACCGTTGCATCGGTTATTCGAACAGACTTTCTCTATAGCGTTGAAATCGCAACGATAATGACGATATTTCCTGATGTAACGTATGAAAATTTGAGCACACACCGGCTTGAAATCGTGGAAAGCGTCGAGGCGCTTCCGACGGATTGGAAATCCGCGAATGTTTGATTACTGGGAACATCCATTTGCGTCTGTCTAGCCATTAAATTCACCGCGGCTGATCGTTTACGGTCGAAATCGCGTTCAAATTTTCTGAAACAGTCGCGTTATTTCCATCATCCAAGTTCTATAGTCGTTCGCGGAGCGACATGCTCTTTCAAGTTTTCAACGATCACCGGTAGTTTCGTAGTCGACGATGACAGTAATATCGGAAAACGATAGAAGAGAAAATAAAATTCCGCATTGTCACTCGCTAATCTGCCTCGATTTAATCAACCAGCGACTTCCAAGAAATTTCACCGGCTTGTTTCTTTCTTTCCACGCCTCTATCGAATACCTTTAGATTTGCTTTCGGTTTATAAAGCTGTGAAGCCAACGAACCCGCCTCGAGGGAACGGAGAACTCTATCAAGCTGCTAAGGAAAAAAAAAAAAAAAAGGAGCCGGTCGGAATGGAACATTATCGACTCTATTATACCACGACTACGAATACTCCCCGCCGCGTCGCGGTCTCGCTCCCTAGGGTAACCCTCCAAGTGTTCGAGACGCGAGCACCATGAACGTGACGTTCGATTTTACCATTTCTAGACTGGTCGACCTCTCAAAGACATCCCATCCTCTCACGACGAAGAAAAAGAGAAAAAATGAACGAAAGCAAACCCTGATTTCTGCTTCTCACGCGTATGAGTTTCCCTCCTAAACCTAGTAATCGCACCTTCTATTTCCAGTTTCGCCGCCAATCAGACGGCGTACGACGCAAAAAGCGAATCTCGCGGTCTTAACCTCGACCGAGGATCGTATCGGAGTATAGCGTGGAGAAAGAAGGAATTTCAGAGGGATTTGACGAGCTCTCAACGAATCTACAGGGTAATGGGGATGCACGAAGGAAGGTCGCGTTCTTCGTGAAATTACGAAACGGGACGACACGATGGTAGAATTCATGTTAGAGGGGAGGGCAGAGTAAAGTTAGATCCGTGGGCAGCTATGTCGAGGAAATGAGGTACATAGGGATGAACGGAATGGAGATTGGGGAGAGTGTACGCGCGTGCACTGTGTAGAGCGGGGAAGATCATAGAAGAAGGGTGGACAGAGAGAAGATGGAAAGTAGATGGGGTCGCGAAATTACCTCGAGCGGCATTGTATGTCGGCCGGAGGGTTTCAAGCACCTAATTAGCCACTTAAACAGCGCGGCACAAAGAGACCCTCTGTTATTAAAACGACATATGAAATGATCGGTCCTCTTTTTTTTTTTTTTTTTGAACAAAAGGAACAGTCGATGGGGAGTTTTCGGTCGTGTCTTCGATGTACGGTCTATTTCACTGGAAACGATTGTCGAGAGGAGCTTTGAAAATATCTTTCTCTTTGCGATAAATGAAATTGACGTATGAAGTCTCGATATGGAAGATTCATGTTAGAACAATTCTTTCGTTGGTCGACTGTTTTTCTTCGAGCAATTAAAGCCACGTGCATGGACGATGTAAATATGTATATTTCCTTTTTCATGCATAAACCGTTTATTATTATTTTCAATTTAAAAATCATTATACACATTATACTCATAACCTGTTTTATAAGCGATGGTGCACGAAAGAAATGCAAATTGATTTTACTTAAATAAACGTATGTTCTTTGTTGAATATTTTATATATTGGAATATTTGCGTTTCTACAAAAAAAGTACACAGAGTTTATCTTTTACGATGATACGGTTTATCGGTGAGCTGATCTTCGTGAATAATAAATCATTTGCAACTATCGTCGCTGGATAGCGATATCCAGGACGAGGGATTACTCTTTCTCAAACTTGAAACAATTAATCGCATTCTTCGAATTATTTGTAGATCCCTTCATGGAGTTTGTTCAAAGTTCTTACAGTGGAGCAACGTGGAATTTCTTGGCGAAACACTTCGACACTGGACGAGAGAGAAAAGAAGCAAATAGAGGACAAACAGCGATAATGATTCTCACTGCCGTTTTTATTGAACGATCAAGAGCGAACAGGGAGTGTGAGAGAGCCCCGAGGGTTGGTTGATTAACGAAATCGAGGCGTGTCACGCACCGTTCCGTGCTGGATATCTGTACACGTTGTGAGGGTAAAATGAAAAGGGGTCGAAACTTTCCGGTTATTAATTTTTTTTAGCTGGTGATTTTCCGGGAACTTGGTCGAGTACCCACAGGAGTCGCCAAGTTTTTTCTCTCGTAACTGATAACACTGTTAGAAGGGGGTGAACATTTTGGGGTCCATTTCGTCGTCGTATCCGCGATAAATTAATTATTATCCGTGATATACATGATATTCCTAGTTCCACGATTGAAATATCTTTCGTGTTCCTGAGTCGAGAGTTCGAGAGCTGTATTTATGTGTTCTCGATTAATGCGACGATGTCGCAAACTTGCTTGTCTTCGATAACTTATGGGAGCGGAGAAAAGGAAACGAAATGGAAGAAGTTTCAGGCGATTCAATCGATATACTGGAATCAATTGAGAACCATATCACTCTGACGTCTGCTTATTAATCTTGATTCGCTGCAGCTTTCTTACTCTGTCCAAAAGAGCTGAGTTTATTAATCATACAAAAGAATTCCGATATTTCTTACGTCGTAAGGCTCGTCACGCCTATTTCTTTCTAACGTTATATACAATTCGTTGCATTGTAACGAGAGAAAAGAAAAATACAAGACAGAGGATGAAGGAGAGGAAGGCGATTGTAAAAGAAAAGTGGACGAATTTGCCGCTGGATTTATTCCTAAGATTTTCTAGTTCTCCGTCACACGGATGAAACAGTTAGCCAAGGATTTTCCAGAATCTTAGAGTAACACGAATATCTTTAATGGCGACTATATAAGAGCCATCAGACATTCGCGTCCCCTGGGCAATATTTCGCTAATTGAACGCCATTGCATCGAGGAAGCGTCGTAAGCTTGTCAGAAGAGATAATTCCAGCCTTCGTCAGTGTAAACGCGACGTCGCAACGACGTCGTTCGTAGAGTCACGAGCACGGATGTTTCAGGACATTTATTATCCGCTGCTAGAGCACGGAGGATGGATGGTAGAAAGGGTCACGGAATGAAAAAGTCTGACGAAAGCTGCAGACAGAAACCGTGCACGCCGGCTGTCGCTGCACGGTCGCGAATTCTTTGCGATTCCCGAGCGAGGTGCATAATTACGAGTGCACAAGCGCATAATAGATAGCGGAGCCGGTGCAGGCTTTCGTCGAGGGTCGGGCTCTTTTCTGTCGTTGCAGAAACCGCGCTCGATAGTTCGTGTCTGTGCGAGAGCCTGCCTCTCCATTGTCTCATTATCATGATCCGTGATTGTCGTCGACGTCTGTTCACCGGGTTTCTCTCTTTTCCTCCGGCACCGCCGACCCTGAAAACACTCCGCCGATTCTCTAACGATGTCTCTCGTCTAGCGATGATTTGTTTCGTTTTACCTCTCTCTCCTACCTTCTCCGTGGTTTCTTCGTCCTCTTTCTCTTTCCCTTCTTCTCGTTTGCATCATTTCGATTTGTTCGACGATCCGCTTCGCTCGGGGCGAACAGACGATTCGCCGATTAATTTACTTCTCGCAGGCAACCGCGAGTCTCTAGCTTAAATCAGCAGCCAGGTCGACCGATTCGTCGAGGTACCAGAACAACAGATGAAATTTTTGACGTTCATTAAAGACGGAGTTACCTTCCAGCTTACTGTGTTCCTGCTCGTTTCTCCCTCCGTTTTCGTTACAACGATACTCTCGACTCGCTCGCTTCCGCGTAATAACTCTAACTTCTCCGCGCTGTTGGAAATAAGACAATAAATTCTGCAGCGACTAAATAGCGATAAATTACGCGCAACGACTAATTGCCGGGCTAAGTGCGAACGAATGCGACGATAAATTAAATCCTGGTAATGAGTTATGAAACAGCCGGCGTTCAGCTGGTCGACGAAGTTCGATGATGTTACTCTGTTGACGAAGGGGAAACAGAGAAACGAAGAGGGGAAAACGAGTGTGACGAAGGTAAATTGTGTTATGAAAAGATTGTTATTAAGGATGGATGTTAATCCTTGGTTGGTTGAGCTCGCGTTACGCGTGTTCCACGACTGGGCCGAGCGATCGCGTTCAAAGGCGATTTCTACGAAATGTAAGTAAATTACCTGGGATTTAATAGTCTTGGTCACGTGATATACCGTCGGTTAACATATGTAACAAGCAGCCTACACGGTCACGTGACACGCGATAAAAAGGCCGCGACACGGCTCGCGATTTTCGTTTACCTATTTTTGTACGAGTCTCGATAAGTAGCTTGTAAACAGCGACCGGGACTGGCTTTCACAAAGCCCCGCCCAGGTTATTTTTCTGAATTCAATTTTTGGACGTCCTTGTGTACCTCGTTTGAGTACACAGTAGATCTCATGAGCGAGTTTATATGGAAAAAATCGTTTATACGGAAGATGTTGATCATTCTTGCGTGCTGAGGAAAATCGTGTAAATGTGTAAAATATAGACCCGTATGAAATGACGATTTAGGCTTCAAATTGAGGAACAACTCAGAGAATGCACGTGCAGATTTAATTGCATGTGTCAAGAATGCGTGTTACGCGTATTAGCACGAAGGATCTTGTTGAAACGTCGAAGAGTTGAGAAAATGATCGAAGCGTTGATCAGAGAGAAAGAGTTCCAAAGAGTTTGTTATTTTTATCTCAAAAATATAACCCGCTCTCGATTAAACGTTTCTAGCGTCGTCTCTTGAACCTAGCTTCCAAATTGTTCTCGAATTATTAAAACTCGAGCGCGGATTTGGATAAGAGAGTTCAGTCAGTTTTGATAATGATTATCGTCGGAGTGGAGGTAGACGTTACGAGTAGTTACAACTCGAGAGTTGAGAAGTTTTTCCCGAAGTGGCTCGGTATAATAACTCGAGCCAGGCGGACAGCAGCAAAAGAGAATCGGAAAAAGTCGAGCGCGATGCTGTTCGCATAAGCCACCGATATCACTCTGCCGGGCAATTTAAAGTTACGATTCGAGAGGGTATCTGGCTGTCCGAACGGCCGTGAATTCCAAGCTCGACGACGTTATCACACGGTCCAGCTCTTTCCTCGTGCAACTTTCGTCCCGTGGTCGCTGGTATTTCTTCCGATTTCCAGCGGAAATGCACGCGTGCCGTCGAACGATCGAATCATGAAATCTCCGAGCGTCGTTCCCTCGCAAATTCTTCGTCGTAATTTCGTCGAACGGATGGACGATCGATTATAACGCGTCGCGATTCTTCGTCGGAAGGTAACACTGCCGGTGACCGAGAAATTCCAACGATTTTCAGAATTCAGGCGCGTACGCGCGGCATTTCTCGATCTTTCGACTGGGTCACCTTGGCGCGAGATTCTTCGTCGCAATTTCAACCAACGAGTTAGCGAGCGCAACTTAACGTTCGCCGATCGAACGAGGGATAAAACGAAAGGATATATACATATATATAGCGAGAGAAAGACAAAGAGAGAGAAAGAGAGAGAGAGAGAGAGAGATAGTCGGATCGGCTCCTCGGGTCGCAGAGACGTTGCCCGCGGGGAATGCAAAAAGCTCGAGCCGGAGGAATTTCAATTTGCCCCGATATCAAATATTTCGGATTCTCGTGTCGTCGGTGAGAAGGGTTTAATCAATTAGACGGATCAACTAGGCTGGGAGAAAAGTTTCCGTGGAAACGTGCCAGCGTGATCTCTTTGGATTCGTCGATCGTGGAACATAGTTTGAACGAATCGTAGCTACGAAACGGTGGCGCAACACGACACTTAGGGGATGAAAGGGTCGAGAGAAGGATGGTACACGGGTAATGTAGCGTGTACATGATAAAAGCAATGCGGAAGTGAATAATAAAAAGGGGTAGCTGCTTCTAACATCTCGAAATGGTCGTACCGTGATAAATTATTAATACCGTTTAGCTAGAAATTTGCCGACATTTGCATGGAAATTCATCGGTGACCCGTTGGATGTTGCGGTGTGTATAGAATTCGGAATGTACCATGGCGCTATCTGTTCGTTCCATGGATGTTTTTACAGTGGACGGTCGCGCGCGCGCAAATTATTCCGCGTTTCGATACCGCATCCCGGCGATTGGTTCCGCGTCAGGCCGCGTGAAAATTACGCACAACCACGCCGAGTGGAACGCGCCGATTGCCTTCCCTTTCCCACAGAAATAGCCACGGATTAATGAAAACTAACCCCTATTCCACTATCTTGCCGGTGTTCTCTTTCTATGCAACTTTTTCCACGATACAATTTTATTATGGTCGTGTTCCGATCGATTGGATGCCGCTTTTCACTTTGCGCGAGCTTGTTAGTTGATCGTTTGGTCCACTACGAGGATTATTACCAATGGATTCGAATAAAAGATTGGATATGTCGCATTGTACGCGCTCGATATTGACACGAATTTTTTTATATTGGAAACATTTCATGTATATTCATGAAAATGCGATTGACTATTTTTTCAATTCGTTCTGCGCTATCCTCAAAATAGCATGAAATATTAAGATAATGTTATAGCGTAAGTGGCAGTGATTTCAGACTTACGAGTTTGAGAGAAAATATTCGTCGACCGCCTGGTTGGCTTAATTGGAAAACAAGCAGTCCGGCAAGCGGAGGATATATCCGGAGTTCGAATCCCGGTGTCCAGTAAAAATCGATCGACCGAATATTTTTCTTCCTACGATAGAATAAATTAGCATCGAGGAAAATCCGAAAAAATAAAAAGAATCTGTTGGACATTCGTAATACCCGTAAGAGAATGGCGCGGGAGAAAGATATACAAGAAAAAAACTACCCCTGCATGATATTTACGAGGAAATTCCTTCGACGAGTAGTGAATTGTTACCGGAACATCGCTTTTAAGGAGGCCGAAACGTATCAAGAAATCGTATCCTAGTTCGGTATTTCCAACGGCCGCACCGGAAATGCGCAGCTACGACTCGGCATCCGGAACAACCCGGCGCATCTGGGCGACGTTTCTCGCTTGTGCAAGTGTGTACCCTCGCGCCGCCAGACGACGGGGCAACGCGGAAAACCGTGTGCACGAAAGGCGCGGTGATGTGTAGTCTGCGGCGAGAGCCCCGAGAAGGCAAAAATACTTTTTTCATATAAATTGTCGCGCAGGAATTCGACGATGCGCTGAACAAAACACCCGGCCACGCTACGAGCACGTAGAAAGCACGGAGCCAGTGTGACCTGGCTGGTACACGCCAGAATGAAACACGGAGGAAGAGAAACAGAAAGAGGAAGGGAGGAGGGTTGTCGGAGAGGGTGGAGTATCTCGTAAAAATGCAAACTTCTCTTTTCTTCGTCGAAGTCGAGCGCGAAGCTCGGGTCGTTGTACGAGTCGTTGTTGTCGCGTCGTTGTCCAAAAAAGTTCAACGTGCGTTTCCACTTGGAAAAAAACACACACCAAACTGTTGGAGGACCGCGTTCGATAGGGTGGAAGGAGTGTACGAGCCGGAGGATGATCGGTGAAATTTTCGGGGAGTAACTCGCTCGAGTGTGGAGCCACGGTGACGAGAATAAGGGAAACGATTCTCCAAACTGAAAATGGAATGCTTTAAAGAAAAAACAAACGCTTGCCTCTATACAGAAGTTAGGTAATTGCGATCGGGAGCCACGACGCCCAGCAAGACAATGATCGAGCAGCTGGAATTGTTGCTCGCGGTTGAAGTAACGGAAAGCAATTAAGAGCTGTGACGGAGCAGCGACCGATGGAAAAAGGTCGAGAATCACTTCTGGATTGATCGCGTGCCAGCCTCATTTTTGAAGACTTGAAAAAAGGTTGTTCGTGGCACAGAAACGCCGACGCGAAGGTTACCAAGATAATGGAATAATTCACCAGCCAATTTACGGTGACATAAATCAAAGCAGGCTTCTCGCTCCGTGAGTTTTCCTGGCGATGGCAAAACTATGGAGATATAGTTACACTTATCGATCTCCGACAACGTCAGGATTTTCTGCGATACAGCGTTCACGTGCTGCATAGTTACGAATCCTTCAAAGTTTCTATTTCATTCAAAGTATATCTCGTTTTCTCGTAGCTTTATTCGCAGTTTGATACAAATTCACCATGTAACTACATTAACGGCGCCTATGGTACAATGAGTTGGACTGAAAAACCCGCAACCCAATTCCTCGCCAGGCTATCTACAACCATAATAACTTCGTTCCACCGAGCATAATCGAAGTATTTTCAATTCAGATTTTTTTCCGCTTTCGACTCGGCGCTATCGTATTCGAAGGATCATGGGCGAGGAGTTCGCGGAGATGGCTGTCGCGCGGAAATTCGCAGGAGATTAAATGAAAATTGAAAGAGTTAAATGCGACGGTAATTTTTTTTTCTCGCGCGTTGCAAAAGGAAAGCACGTGATACGCGAGGAAAATGGACGGAGAAATAACCCATGGGCCGAGGGGAGAGAACGGTTGCGCAATATTAAGGAGCTTAAAATTCTTAATTTTGGTTTACGACGCGACTGAAAATCATATTTGCGGCCGGTTTGCATACGCGGGACATTCCGCTCTCGGTGATGCAAACAACGTCGACATCGGCGCTACTTTTCGTATGGAAGCTGCTATTTCGCCCGTTTATTTCTTTCTTTTTTTCTTTTTTTTTTCCACGCGTCGATAAAACGTTAATTGCTTTGGCCGTGCACATACGCGACTTTGTCTTGGACTCGTCCAAAAAACGATCATAGCAGGAGTGAAACTTTGGGGCACGATCGATACTTGGTGAATTTAATTAGCCACCCCTGGTATCCCCGCGTTTTTTCCAACAACGGATAATTACGAAAATTGCAATTCATACGGGCAAACATACCTTCGCGCGCGATCGTGCGCGGCTACTAATCGATTTAATGAAGAAGCTCGCGGTAATGTTACAATCAAAACATCGCACCGCCTGTCGATCGATAGTAAACGAATTATAATTTTACAAGACCCTCTCGCCTCCAGTTCGACTCGCGTGTGGCATGAATAATCGCGAAGCGTGTTAGGCATGATTCGCCATAACCGATCCTTCTTAACGTAAACGAGCACTCCGATTGAATCCTATCTACGACTTCATCGTAGGTATATATATCTTCTTACGTGTCAAATAACACGAGACGCGGTCAGAGAATATACAAGTCGCGTAATTTCCCGTAAAATCAATCGTACAAATTCCTTTGACAAATCGATTTGATGGAAGACGATTCGTCAAAGGAAATGCAGGAATGCGAAGTGCAGCTGCTTGTCCGTAAGTGGCTGCTCTGCGTAAATGGAGTAACAAGCTGCAAGTGATGTGAACACTGACCTGAGGTGGATAGTGATCTGGTAACGCATGCAGCGCTTCCCTGTACGCGGACAGGGCCCTTTGTAATCTACCCTGATCGGCGTAGAGAGCGCCTAATTGAAGGAGGGCCTGTACTCTGGCTGCCTCTGTGAGCCCTCTTTTGTCCCGGAGGCCGGAACCGTCCAAGGATGCGCCGGCCCGCAAAACCGCAGCCGCTTCCGTTCCACGTCCGACCGAGGCCAGCGCCGCGCCCAGATTCACGTAAGCCTCTGCAAAGACAAACGATAAGGATCATGAGCGCCGTTGATTACCGCCTTGTGCCTGTGTGATACGCTCTGCCGTCTCTCCAGAGATCGGCCATGAATTATATAAATCGAATCGGCCGCGTTTTCCATTTGTCCTCCTACATTCCTACCAGACAGTCCATTTCTCTTCGGAGCTTTCTTTAGGACCTTCTTTGTCTCTCCCTCCCATCTCGCGAAAGCATCGATGAATTATGCAATGTAGATATATATGTGTTTCGTTAGTCGAAAGATTATAGCAGTCAGATAGCGTGATTTTTTCAATGTGCAAGAGTGTGACAAACACACGTACTCGAATCGTTTATTTTGGGAATGGTGTAAGTGATGGAGAGTCGATTTTCTCTTGTTTTCAAGCATTCGAGTGTTTGCGTTTCCATCGTATTGAAATATTCTCTATGTGTTTATGTAAATGTAAATACATTATACGAATAGCTTTTTTTTAGAATTAACTAGACCAATATATCTTTTCTGGAGTCACGAATGGATTTACGTCGTTCACAGAAATGGTGAATTGTACAATTCATTAGAGTTTAAGTATTTAAAATTATTAAAAAAAAATATATATATATATATACACAGTGTACAGAAATATACAAAAAATGCACGGTATTTGATAATAGATAGAATAAAAGTAAATAAATGACAATTATCGTAATATCATGTTAGAGTACGGTAACAGCACCCGTATCATTGTCCGATCTTAATGTTAACGCGAGTTTGTCAATTGAGAAAAGAATGTCGCAACGTCGTAATATTTTCTTTAAAACCAAATGACTTGCACTTCGATACGACCTGATGTAAGTGTAAAACTATTATTAATCTTGTAATATTTTCAAGTTATAACAATAACATTTAATTATAACAATTTAATCTCATAATAATAATAAAAATAACAATTTAATAAATGAAATAATAATTGACGATATTACCGAATCGCATTTAAATAACTTGCTCACATCCGTATTTGCAATATATATTATGTCAGATACAAAAGTTAGGATTACATTCGCTACCCATTTGTTTTTGATTATTGGTGCCCCTACTGTTTGATCGTGTTACAGATTACAGGAAATGAACTTACACGGCTTGCAAAGTAAATGATTACGCAATTCCATTTATTAACGGAATTTCAATTGATGAAAACAAACGAATATATTAAAATTTAAATTATAAATTGTGTACAAATAAAATGTTCACATTGAAATATGTATGAATCCCTAATTTCTGCAAGAAACAAAATCAAGCCACTTTCGAAATAAACGTTCGATCTAATCCCGAAATCAAATCGACGTGGGACTGTTTTAATTTCGTTTTTACCACTGACTTTATCTCGGGCAACCATATACAGTTAATAGATATCGATAGAAACATTAGTTAGAAGCTAAAATTGCTACCATTAGAAAGGTAATACAATCAAGTTTTAATGAAAATTAATCTTGCGAAGGCACTTTTGTCTCATATTGATATGTTACATCAATTGACACATATATTTCAAGCTACATTCTAAAGGTTTACGTGGATTTTATAAAATGTCATTACGGATGAAGATAAAACTTCAACGACACGGATACATTGCTTGTTTCAGTTTATATCTGGCAAAGTAATCCGGTTATACGAAGAAATAAAAAATCGGCAGCAGAGAAATATTCTTCGATCACAACTTAAAAATAAAACAAATATGTTAATCTTTCGATGAAATTTCACCATGTACAGTGGTACGATACGTAAGTAATCGGATGGATAAAGCTACCTCCATGTGTAATGGTGCTTTGAAATATCGTTATAGTCGGAGAAAAAGTACTGAAAGGGCCAGAGAGAAAATGCTATGAAATATTAAGAACGGCGAAGTCGCGTCGGACGTTTAATTTAAGAAACTACGGTGCGGCACAATATAACAAGATCTACTTTTGCTCGATTCACTGGAAAGCAGAAGAGTGGCAGGGCAGATTTTCGCGACGAGGGGTTTCTTTAGAAATTCGGACAGAGGCAGTGCTGGGGCCAGTCTTTTAACGTAACCAGACATTCATAGCATGGCTACCACTTCGCTTCTTGCCCTGTCCGTTTCTAGTTAAAAGGGCATTGCCTGGCTTCCGGGTCGGCTGCTTTTACGACTCGACGGCGAATCGGGTTAACTCCGCATGAATTCCCGCCGCCTTTCGCGTGCTTCCCGTATTTCCTTACTACTTCAAATATCGTGCGAAACGGCGACCTGCCGGATGCCCAGCGTCGTCGAAACGTGGTGGAAATGCTTCGAGGGACGAAGATTAACTTAGCTCTCGCGCTAATTTCCGCCGTTTGTTTCTTTCATCATTCAGGATTTTAATTAAAACGAAAACGTCCTCTCTCTTGCAAGAGCAATCCCATAAACACGAGGAAATACCGGAGAATCTACTTTCCTTATGAACTCTGAAAAGTTTCGATCTCAAAGATAAGAATATCCATCGCTTTCTTCTTCTCCCATACTTCCACGGAATTTTACACTTTTACCGTTGAATTTAGTACACGCCATTGTAGTCGCTAAACGATTCGCGGACACAATGACAAGGCAACCGTATCTAGGGATGCAAAGTGGAGAGAGTGGGCGATCTCGAGGAGCCGGACAAAAAGCCGCAGTCGGCTATGACTTTAATTAAAAATTTCAAGTTACCGCGAGGTATCCTTGGTCGCAGCGGTCGAATCCCCGCAGAGGCCGCGTCGCCGAACAACCAGGCCAAAGTGAAACGTATTAAAAAGTTTATTTCCACTTTTATTGTCACCCTCGTGGAACGTGATCCCTTACGCTCATAGGGAAAAGATACGGAGAGGGAAAGAGAACGGGAAGAGGCGGGATGGAACGGGGGCAGAAACGATGAGGTGGTGGAAGAGCACGATGAATCTCGGTGGATCGATAGTGGGAACGCGGGAGCCTTCTTAATTCGAAGCAATCTGCTTCTTCGAGATTTCCAACGACGGATTTCCAATTCCTGACCTCTCCATAGGGATCGACCGATTCGATCCTCTAATTTCGTCGCGTTTAACTTTCCTACGGCCAGCCGTTTTACCGTTCAACCGGCTAAACGTAATATACTACGGTTCGCGGAGGCGGCTGCTAATCCCGATATCATCCGACGCGATATTACAGCACGAACGTAAGACGTTTACTCACGCCTCCAGTTGCGCAGTATAAACAGGCACCTGGGAAGACTTTCATTAACGAGCCGTGTGATTGGCAAATTTTCCGAGACGCCTCTATCGCATACCCGGCTAAATCCGGTTTGGTTTAACGAAATCCCCCGATAACGGGGATCATTTTTCCCTACCAGAGATCGGATAGCGACAAAGCTATATTCCCATAACTTGATTCTCATGGGCTCGTATAAATCGTAAGTAATTGGTGCGAGCTCGGCACGTGTATTTCGATAATTCTCAGCGTGGCATTCAAACTGTGTATGAAGGGCGAAAAAGAGAAGAAAGAAGAAAGGAATGTGGTGGACGGTGAGACACGTTGTTGGTTAAATTGACAACGAGACGAGTTGATTTCGTTAACTATATTTACAGATATTTTAAAATGTAGAATACAAAGTTAATCGCAAGCGTTGCTCGCTCGATGATGTTCGTTATAAGATCGCGCGATACTGCGGTACTGATACTAATTGTTATGCTGATTCGCTAGACTGATTCGTTATACTTATTCGTTCGACTGATGATCTCGATGACTCGATACTGATATTGATTCGTGCGGCTGGCTGACTGACTATGTCTGGAGAACATGGTCGTCTATTTATACTGGTCGAGGGGAGTACCGGAAGGTTTGAACTTGTCGCCAGTTGTCGGTTGCACGTAGCAGCGAAATTGCTTTGTCCAGAGTTTGTTTATTACGTTATGTGCGTCGTACAGTGTTAATCCTCTGTGGCAAAACAACTACGCGAGGCATTTTCGAATCGAAACGTCCTAAGACGCCACAGGAGGAAAGAACATGATGCATGCAGTTTCAGTAAGAACTAACCTGCGATAGGTTCGCTCAATCGTACGTGTCATCTTTAATGTACTAAGATTTGAATGTAAGAGGAGTACGATATTGAGAATCGAATTGTCTCCTTATAATTATAGAATTGGTTCGTCATAAGCTCGATCCATTGATAAAGCGTCGTTAATTGATGATAAGTTACGGAGATAAGTTTCCGGCGGCAACTTGTCGTTGGCTAACCGCACGGTAAAATGACTTTTCCGACGCACTAACGAGCAATCGATAGCAGATCTCGTGTCACTGGGCCTTCAAAGATAACCGCATCGACGAGCCTGCTAAACGCGATTGAACCTTTCCAGCGCATCATCCGATGTATAGCGTCATCCCTCGTATATACAGAAACATCTGCGACGTCGTGATTATTCACGAAATGCCGGTCGTAATTCCTCGTGTAATCCGTCACCATATCGAAGTTGCTTCCCTCGTCACTAGGACCGGACAGAGTTTTAAGATATTACGTTCGCGATTACTCGATAGAAGCTGTACAACTAACATCGATAGTACAGTTACTCCTGCGATGTAGGGAGCTTTTAAATTAAAATTAAAATTACTTTAAAATAAAAATTACTAAGATGTATGAACGACGAGATTAGATGAAACGTCGAGACACTCGACGAATATATATACAGATGGAAGAGAGACATTGAATTTTAGATTATTACAATATCGAATGAGTTCTCTAACCGGAGATATATTTAATCACATTCGATTTAAATTTTTAGTCCACTTATTCTTTATTCACGCTCTTAATTCAAGCGTTCGAATCTTTCATAGTAAGTAAAAAAAATTACCGTTTCCACAGTATCAAGTAGTCGCGCCGATTAATAGGCGAACAGCAACCCGGTACGCCATCTATTTTAATATTAACTGCATTAAGGTTAAGGTATATTTTATACGATCTTAAATAAGCCTTCGTATCCATTATCTTCTCAAGTTTCTGCCAATTCGCTCGTTCATATGCTTCGGACGTGTAAACTTTGATGCTTGACCGATTTTACGAGCTCGTTATAACACCGAGCCCACCGCACACGTATAGACGTCGCGCAACTGTATCCATAAGGTGGGGAAACTCGACCAAAGAGCCTCTCGGATACTCTAATTCCATAGAGTATCCCCGAGACCGCGACGAAGAAAATGGATTGCCCGGCTGCCTGCGCCCTTATTCAAAATAATGTGAAGCATAGGGGGTTGGTTCTATAAGGCGGCCGACAGGAAATTGCCATTTCGATGCTCCGGTTTCTCTTCTTTTAATGGAAACTTTTTGTTAATTAAAGAATCGACCCGGTGGGCCTGCGAGATAGCAATTTACCAAGTCGGTTTTTATATTTTTCAGACAGTTGCAACGGGGTGAGGCGATAGTTTCTTAGGAGAAAGAAACACGTACATATTAAGATTATTCGGCGGATAATGCGCGGCTTGAATATCGTGTAATTTGGGAACGTTGCTGAGACTATTTTGGACTGAAGGGAGTGTATCGTCGAATTGGATGATTATCCCGCGATTTTTCAACGTGATACCGTTATGGCCTTTATAAATTCAAACGGTAGCCACCGTTGAATGAGGGAACCAGAATGCAGAGGTAGGACGATCATTGAAGAGATTTACGCGCGAATAATTAATTAAAAGCGGGCGAGTTTCGTCGAGCGATTCGCAGATATTTCAAATTTGCGTGGCCGCGCAGATTTTGCCGGATCCAAGACGATGTAGCCGATAGTCTGTGTGCTCAATCGATTTTCAACAAAAGAAAGAAATTCTCGATCTTCCGTTTCTTCCTTTATGCATTTGATACGAGTAATCCCAGTTTCTTTTCTGCCGAGATAAAATAAAATACGAGCTTTTCAAGCGACGCGAGGAGTTAATGTAATAGATCTCTTTGTAGCGAAACGAGCTCGACTAATTCTGACGGATTATTGCTGGTAAACAAGCTGGGTAATGCTGATTCCACATCGGCGATCGCCACCCCGTAAAATCTGTTACGACGCGACCCGAACCGGATATTTGATTGCGATAGCTTACCAGCAAACAAAAACGAACGGTACCAACTCGCGTATATCTGATCCTATTAACGTACTGGCGGCAATTACCGCGATCGGATATCCCGGAACAATATTTCTTTCCGTTGCAAGTCCAAGTAATCGTGTTCGAGTTTAGAAGACTGTGTGTTGATCGAAATCGATTTTGTACCTCTACTTGGCCAACTATGCTTTCCTTCATCGTTGTGATCGATCATGAAACGCCGACATCCTAAAAATAGGCACACTACGATGAATAATAAATAAATATTCTTGCGAGGACTTTAAAGCGAAGATAATAACGTCGTGCAAGAATGCAACAGGATAATATGCAATAGATGCGAAAAGAAGGAGATAATGAATGAACTGCTCGTACATGTACAACGAACTACAAGTGTCAGGAATAACGTGGAAGAGATTGCAGGTTTGCGGTGAGGCTTGGAACGCGTGCTTGAACGAGCTCGAGGAATGCAAAGGGAAGTTTTAAGCGCAAGAAAACGCGTGTCAGTTTACCCCGGATCTATGTCGGAGAATATTCCAATGACATAGAGAGGAAGTCTCCATTTCCCACGGCGATCCCGTTACTCTGCGCGTTGCAAGATGACGCAGAGCCCGAACTTCTAAGTCGGGGAAAATATCAGAAATAACAACCTCGGGACAACATCGTCTAATATATGATACGCCGGGGCAAGGGGAAAAGAAAGATGAGTAATATTTCACCGGCAGCGAAAACACCGTTTCACTGACTTTTCGCGAGTTCGTCGCCGGAAAACATGGGCGCGCGACGGGGCTGGTTCCTCGATCGGCAAAACCAACGTCCTCCGTCTGTGCTCGAGACGAACTTCCTCGTTGGTGGGGTTGATTCGCGGAAAACGCGAGAAAGAGGGGCGCCAGTTGGAAAAAGTGGAAACGACGAGGCAAGGCGCGAAACGTTTCGAGACCTGGCTACTTCTATCACAAAGATATACATATATCGCATCGTATCGTTGCCATTTTTGCACGTTTCTGACGTTGACCGGATCTGAATTGCACGAAGGTGAACGACGATGACGACGAGTCAGGTGGTCGAGGGACAGAAAGCACGTCGGTGCTGGATACTGGCGGCTGGAGGTGGGAGGCGGCGGTGGAAGAAGAATGGCCAGACGGAAACTGCTGTTTCATCTCCGACTCCGCCAACTTGGCAAGACCGCCGCCCTGTTTGCTTCCTAATTACGAAAGAGAGAGAATAAGATGCGCGAGAGGTTCGTAGAAAAGGAGACGAAGGAGCTGAAGGGGACCAAGCTCGTAGGTGAAACGCGGAAAAGGAAACGAGGGACAAAGTAAGACGGAACGTAGCGAAGAAACGTCGTGGAAAGCATTTTAAAGAGAGACGGAGGAGCTGGTGCTGAAGCGAATTCAACTCCGGGCGCTCACGGAATTAAGATTCCATCGTGCAGTCGAGTTTTGTGTGTGCCTTGCAATTTCCTGGTTAACCCGACCGTTCCCTCTTTCGCGTAGACTCCGACCGTGATTCACTTCCCGCGTCCATCGCGCTGTTCCCATCTTCGATCGATAAATTTCATGGAAAACTTTTGGACTTCCTAATCATCCGTGTATGCATATTCATTTCTGCGGATTTTGTAATAACTTGGTGGAGTCGATTTTCGTGACAGAGCACTGATTAAGAGGCGATGTTAGGCGAAACGAGGGCGCGTAAAGTTTCATGAGTTACACATGGAAATCGTCGATAGACCGGTAACAATTGCGAATAATTTTCTGTCTCTGTTTGGGAGGTCATCGTGTACGATTAACGCGACGATTGATACTCCGTGGTGTTCTTTTTGCTCCTGTTAACGACGCAAATCGTTCGTGATGGTCAGGCTTTTAAAACACGACTGGTTTCGAGTAATTAGTGGACCGATCTGCCGCCAATTTGTGGACGACAGCCGCGACCAACGCACGACCAGCCAGAACCGCTCGATAAGAGTCGAGGTCTGCCGTTTTTCTGATAACTCACCGTCAAAATTCGCTTCGTTTATTCTTGTTTACCGTTTCGTGGCTGGCGTTCGGCATTTAGTTAAATTAATTACATTATACACTTACTACAAATTATACATATTGCATATTATATGGAGATAAAAGTTTCCTATGATAAGTGTCGAAATATTTTCGCCAATTAGTGTACGTTTCTTTCTTATCATTAAACTAACGAAACTTGGAATCTTCGCGAAACACATTGATGAAACGACGGAAACTGAACGCATCAAATATTTGTTAATAGTTGAACGCGTGAGCAACCGAGACAATGGCATCGTAATGCAAAAGTAACTACCACTTACGTAAACAAGATCAAACGATCGCCGCGTTTACATAAACGCTTCGCTATAACGACACGACCGCACATTACGGCGGCCGTACTTCTCTATAAATAAATAAATAACGCTTTGCATAATGCGCCGCTTAATCAGTCGACGCAGGGAAGGTCGCAAGAAACCGCAGCTAAGTAATTCACGTTCGCGATATTAAATCAAATTTGGTTAAATTTAATTGAAATCTCGCGGTGGTTACGCGCGACACAGTTGTAGAACGAAGACTCGCGAACGGTAGCAACGAGTCCGGGAAACGCGTTCCGCTGAATCGCCGCGATAAAACACCATTTGCAGAGTTATTTGCGTAATCTGTGCTAATTCGGATGTCGTAGCGCGAACTCTTTCACCGTTCGCCGCGGCGGAGCAAACGGAAATTTTATCGCAGTTCCTGTGCCATTAGACGAAACGTTGTTTTCTCTTCCCATTACGAATCCAAAGCGGTGAGCGAATAAAGGAATAACAACTCTACCGAGGCAGAGGGAATCGTCGTAAATTAATTGGTTAAAATAATTCGTAAATTATCGCGGCCGTTTCAGCACGAGTCGTGAGCACAAAAATGCGTTCGTTCGTTTCGTGGCACGAGTATGTACGTATTGGAGGTGCACACGAGGGACGTACCGGCTGTATCGACCGGTTGCGGGAGGATGAAAAACGTGCGAGTCTACCGATATGTGCCATGGTTTCCGTGTATCTAGTGTGTTTATATGCGCGCTCGCGTGTATGAACGCCTAAGCCCGCGTCCGTGCACGTTCAACTTCGTGTGTGTACCTAAATGCGTTTACCTTTGGCCCGTCCTCCGCTTCCGTTTCGCTTCTTCCGTTTTCCTCGCTGTTTCCTTTTTTTCTTTTTTTTTTTTTACCCTCACACGCGTCACGTTGGAGCAACATCGAAGTGAAGTAGCGAAGGCCAGTTAGGGGTTTGGCTAAAAAGTGGCGAAGCAAGGTGCGCCGTTCGGGGACTTGGAGGAGTGGCCGCCCTCGAAATTCGCCCTTGTGTTCCACGGCTCGGCATGGAAAATCCTTTTCCATGGAGAAACTTTACTCGCCCGAGTAGACGAGAAGCTTGGCTCGCTTCCTAGCCCACAGACACGATTATTTTCAGCGTGATATTTTCTAAAGAAGAGGACGACAGTTTCGCAAACGAAGTGACGCTCGCCAAGTTAACGGTGTGTTTCCAAGCAATTTCTTGCATCGACTATCTTTTCGGTAGACCAAAGGTCGGTCCGAATGCTCGGATCAGCCGAGCGTAATTTTGTAAGCAATTTCGCGAATCTCAAATTCCAGTTTCCTGGATATTCCCTGCCACCGCCACTTCGACGATTTCCGTCGGGACGAAGGAAGGATCAAAGTATCTGCGCGAAGGATAGGTAGATAGATAGATAGATAGATAGATAGATAGATAGATAGATAGATAGATAGATAGATGGGTAGGAAGAGAGAGAGAAAAGAGGAGGTTGTGGTAAGGTGCAGCGGAAGTCCTCGGCCGAATTGCCGTGTTCGGGCGAATCAATCGTGTTAAGTGCTCGTACGGCAACCTGGCTAATTTCCGACGATCCAACTGGGAATCTCTATGCTTGTTCGGGGGTTACGAAGAACAAGACGAGAACCAAACAGGGCGCCCCCTTCCGCGCTTATCTACTTTAGAATTCCTTTATTTTCTGGTCGAACGGAAACGTCGAAATTTGATAAAATTTGGAAGGGAGTTGATGGGAAATCACTCGGTTGGATTTGTAATAAATGCAAAGTGCAACGTGAGCGTAATTAATCAAACAAAATTCCCCTCGCGTGATCGCCAGCAAGGTCCTCTGGCCGACGGATCTGTTAATTTTGCTGATTAATGAAATTTACGGTTTCGACCTACGAGTTCATCGACGCACGGTTAACATGTGAAAGGACGAGTTGTTTCCGACGTGTGTAGAGAGAGTCCTATGGATCTTGATCGACCGCGCTATTAAGTTATTGCGCGGTAATTCATCTAATTTTACTGTGATCGATGTTTGAAGCCAACATACCGGGGAACGACGTCGGCAATGGCGATGGCGGGAAAATTACGCCGGAAAGGTCGCGGCGAGCAATTAATCACGCTCAGATTTCGGGCGATCGTCGCGCGATCGGCGCGCAAAGCCGAATCGTATTTTTCCGTCGATGGAGGGGACAACGGAATACGAATCTGTTAAACGAATGATAAATTTTTCGCTAAGTTTCATTTTACTTTTACAGTTGTACGTTTCTTGTTCTCATCATCGACTTGATTAGTCATTTCACTCGCGTTAAATTTGTCGAAAGTGAAACGATCGGTGACGTTCTCTGATGGATGTTCCTTATAAATAAATAAATTTTATACGCGCTTGATCTGCCGAAAGAGACACGAACAGGAACATTCGATTTTTATTCGAAAGTTCTCTACTCGATGCGTTTCATTGCTCGTACAGCTATGACTTTCCGTTTACCTATACTACTTGGCCAGGTCTACTTATGCGGCTACCTGTACTACTCGTAGTCTGATCGTACCTTCCACGCGGTTGGCGATATATTGACTTACTCCAGTAGTCAAAGTTGCATGAACGTGTTCTTATCGAGCTCGCCGGATGTTCGATCGTTCGAACTAATATTAAACGACGCTGTGTTACATCGTAAAGTGTCGTTATCTCCTTACCTTCGTTCCTCGTCTTCAGCTTAAAATTCCACTGCACACAAACACACACACACACCCACATATACATATACTCGTGCCGCTTAACTTCTATACATTTTGAACTCTAATCCGCAGTGGAGCGTCGAAAGGGAAAGTTCAAGGTAGATTGTACGTGATGGCACGTGTACGTACTAAAGTTAACGGATTTATCTTTACTCGAGAAAAGTTCACGTAAAACGAACGATAAATAAATTAAGAAGCCTATAGTATAAAGTATAAATACGTTTGTATCCAAGTAAACACCGTAATCTAAATAGCAAACATTCGGTGGAGTATCTTGCATGCGTTAATCTCATCGCCCTTAACGTTTAGAGGGCTCTCGTTCGTAATTAATTCAATTAATGGCACACACGACAGCCAACGCTATCGTGTCTACGGGTGTAACTAGCGTACACGCGTGCAGAGTAATGTGTTACAGGAAGGGACGAGGAATTTGTAATAACGATACCGGTTTTCCGAACGACTGGTTAATCCAGTCACATCTTCGCGTGCATAGACCATGGTCATTATTCCTAATGGATACCGTTCTTGCTTTGCCGTTCGATAGTTTAAGAGGTAGTACCAACACCTATCAGCTGTATTCTCTCACCTCACGAATACATCGTATCGTCCCTTGTTTCTACGTCTCGATACGTTCCACCCTTTGAAATCGAGCTTTTGGCTTGCTCGAAATGTATCAGATACGCTATCCCATACACGTTCGGGTAATCATTAATCATTGCCTAGTAGAGAGCGTTTGATGACGCGTAACAGTTGTTTATTGTTTCAGGAAATGACGTTACCGTGGTTAGAAGCACAGTTCTGTATGTACAAATCTTGTAAGTGACTGCACGCAGTGTATTTCTCTACAAAACCGGTTTGCTCGCCATAGTTTGAACATTGCCTCTTTGCAAATTCCATTTATGGTAATTGAGATGGATAATTTCCAGAGAGACTGATCACACTTGTTATGGTAATAGATATTTGAACAGAAGTTATTAATGGTTAAAACGGTGGGAGAATTTTGTTAAGGTCGCGGGGACCTCGTTTTCTCTCCGACCACGTACGGTCTTATTCCATTTCTAACAAACGATGTTCTCCAGGGATCGAAGTTCGTCAATTTAATTGTCGTTGTTCGGTAAGACCGTGAGGCGAACTTGGAACACCAGAAAGATCCTCTCGTTTCATTCGCGGAGAACCGATGACTGTGTACAGACTCGAAGCGACGGCCGGTGTACACTTCACGAGTGCTCGCCGACACGTCTGTTTGCTCGTCGGTTCTCCAGCTTCCCTGCTGGAAGTTGGTTGTTTTAATTGAGTCACTTGTGTATCGCGCAAGGCGTTTTACGCACGCAGCCAAACGGGTAGTCTGGAAAGTTTGTGTCGCAGTAAGTCTTCGGCCCGAGGCGTTTCCTGCTACGCGACATCGTAGTTCAAAGGGAATCGGGGCCTTCAGGTGTTACCGCTTTTTTCCCCTCCCTCCTTCTTGCTCTTGTCCCTCTTTCGTCCACATAGCTTCGAACAAACTTTCCTTCCTTTAAAACGTTCCTTGGCGCTTCAACGTTGGCCGAACTTCGTTTCACTTTTCCAGTCGAGATTCAAGTTTCATTTTGGGTCCTCTATCGATAGTTTGTTTAAAAAGAAAAAAACCTAGTGCTAGTTTAAAGGGAAATTTACTTGAGAATATGTTGGCGAATGTCTAAACATGGACTATCGATAATATCCTCCAAGTTGTCTGTTTCCTTCCTCGTTCGAAACACGATAGAACAATATTTTTTTCTCGTTTCAAGCACGCGTTAACCAGACACATCGACCATGTACAAGCAAAGTGGTGGCACTCGTGTAGGAGGATCGATCTCGAGACCAGGCGCCGGTGCTTTATTAATAATGCACGTTATTAGCGGATGTCGCGGCTTTTTACTCCCCAAACACTTATGGCCACTTGAAGCGTTTGTCCTCTCGAGAGGGATGGAGGCGATTATCCATGAAAGTGCTCGAGCCATTAGCCGATTACGCGGTGCACGCTTCACGGTTAAGCAGCCTCCACGTACACGTAACGATTTCAACGCGGCCGTAGCGTTTAATTGTGGCGCTTCGCTCGGGAAGCTCCTCCGGGCAGAAAGACTCTTTCTTCTTTTTTACTTTTTCCCTTTTCCTTTTTTACTTTCCTTTTTTTTTCGCTTCGAATTTTTCCGCGCAGGAGGCGCGAAAATTACTACAAAGGGCTCTCGACGTCGTTCCTTTTGTCCCTTGCCACCCTTCTTCTCCATCCCACCATCCCCGTCTCCTCACCGCTCCGCCAACGTCGTCACCGTTGGCCGTGGTCGCTTCTCTCTCAGACCGGCAACAATCGAAAGTCGCTCCACTTCTCGCGAGCAATTTAAAGCTCGGATTATAATTAAAAGTAGCTGAAAAGGCCACTTGTTTCATTGGCCTCGTGGGTCTACTTTCGTTTACGTTAGAGCACGGCAAAGGTCAATACTTCGCTCATTTCATCTGATGAAATTACCAGCGTGGTTACATTTTCTACTTTCCGTATGCGCCGGTTCCCGTGTCCTTTTTCTTTCTCTCTCTCAATTTCTTTCACTTTTTATCGTGATGTGCCGTTCCAGTAGAACAGTGAATCGTAATTCGGCACCTGCACTCTCGCCTTTCCACGACTGATTTATCCTCTCGCATCGTTCTCTCACGTTGCTCCCTTTTACAACCTCCGCGCTGCGGAACACGTGTTTATTTCTATCTCTTAGAAATCACGGCACCAAACGATCCTATAGTAATATAACCTTGCCAGAACGAATAACAACGAGCGCTTACTTGGGCATAAAACAAAAGCACACAGACCGTTCCGCCGGGCCACGCCAGTTTCTTCTTCGTTCGCGTGTTTATATTCACCGCTGTTTCTTGCATTTGCCTTCGCCAATATTGATCGAATCAATGTTTACTCGGTGTTTATCAGCTACCACACCGAGCGAATTGATACGCTCCGACGCATCAATACGATCAAATTGAGAATTTCCTTGGCAAGTCAAGAGGCCACTAGAAATCCCGCGTTTACCATTTCTTCGTTCGTTCCTTGGTCCCCCGAAGAAGGAACGTTTCGCAGTACGTGTCGAAGTTCCGTGCGAATCTGATCAAATCCCGAGCTTGCTTGCGTACAAAAGATGAGATCGCAGACAATTTAGCGCGTACTAAATGTGTATATTCAAATGCGTAACTCGCGCGCGAATCTCACAGCAGTTGGCGAATCCTGTATTCTCTGTATTCCGTGTCAGACTCGAAACTTTCTTGTTCACCATTTCCCGCAATATTCTCGAACTTCGAGAATCGAGCGCGACATGGGCCTGTCTTTGAAATTGTCGGGACTCGTTCGAGTTCGAGGCTTCCTGATTCATTGGTATATTCGATAACAAGCACGTCAATGAAGCACGAAAAGAACGTCGAAATCGATGGCACGTTCTGTTAGATCCCTCGGAGGAGAATGTAGAAAGCCTTGCTGTAGGTCACGGAGGGATCGTGGTTGTTAGAAATATGGAATTTTTAATATAGCGTACCTTGGCGAATCTAGGGAGCAGATTTTAAATATAAATATTTGTGGTTGCAGACTGGATTATATTTTCATTTTGAACATGTCACTTTAGCGATCGATATATAAATAATTGCCCCGTCTAATTTAATAAATAATTACATTCCGTCAAATTCTGTTTAATATGTAAATGTCAAACATCAATCAAGTGCGACCTACAAATTAACTTGATACTTCTCAGTTTCAAACGCCAGTCACGTTATTTCCCATTACACGATACACCCGCATACGTAAATACATCGTTTGCTCTGTTTAATGTTTATTTAGTTTAAAGATGGAACGGCATTATTCCCTTGAGGTAAAAAGACGTCTGGGATACACCATTTGTTTATTATGTTATTGTAAACATTGACATCTCTGAATTTCATTTTGTTTCTACATAAAAGGATTAAATGTCCGTGAACAATTGCCTCAAGCATAATTACCTCAAAAATATTTTATTGGTAATTAGGCAAAACCTACGATAAATCTGGACAATCAAATCGCGAACAACACGTGATTAATAATTACAGTTCTGTCGATAAATTATATTTGTGTGGTACAATTCAAAGAAGAGGACGTATATTCCTTCTTCCATAATTGAGCTACCAAAATGATGTACCTGCGCAAACTGCATCAATCAAGCCACACGACATCACCTCCAGGTGAACGGAGATCGGTCAATAGCAACATCAATATTTATAAAAGACACAGCACACAGGCAAACCAACAGAATTCAACCAGAAATCGTCCCGAATATATCAGAAGTCGATTGTTATGCGAATCAAAATTCAATGAATTATAAAAAAAGAAGTATTTATCTGTTCGACCAAACTTCCAACTTCTACCAAAAGTATCTATTATTTTGCGTTTGAAAGATTGTTACACAAGCAATCGTTACTTTGCGTCACTCTATAGTCTACACTCTTTGCAGCCTAAACGTCGAATTAGAACGAATTTTTCCATTCGAATATCTCACAAAGGACGCCACCGTGAACGCAGAACATTTTTTTACTAAAAAAGAAGAAAAAATGGGGATAGGAAGAAAATAGGAAAAATGCAAAAAGAGGAGAAAACGAAAGGGGGGGGGGGACCAAAGGTATATACGCCGATAGCGTCGATAAAAACAGCGCGCAGGTAACGAAGTTTACGGATGTCTCTTTGCAGACCTGGCTGAAAATTCAAACTTTCCATATCGTCTGGCTAGAAGGCGGGTGTCGCGCTCAACAAATTTTACGACGCCGATAAAATTACTCCGGCTAAAGCGGCTGAACGGAAGATCGGTTAAATTACGTTCGCCAACTTCGCGAAACTTTTAATACACATCCTGTAGACGCGAGGCTTTTATAACGCGGCATCGTTCGATCGTTTCGCCAGAGTAGTCTCGATCCTTGGCTATTTATCTCACCTTTGCTCGTCCACTCTGGCCACCGTTTGTCCTTTATCTACTATTTTTTTCCATTCGCCTCTCTTTCACTGCTCTTTTTCTTTTTATCCTCTCCCTCTTTGCCACGAGATCGAGAGAATTTATTTCGCGGACTCGCGAGACCAAAGGAAAAAAAAAAAGTTTAACGAACCTTACGGGTCAGAAGCTGATAACGCCCCGTATTATCTCGAATACGGAAGTTTCGACGTCCCGGCTGAAACCGTCCCCGCGGATGCAAATTCGATTACGACGCGATGAGTTAGCCAGCTGCGAGTGAAGAACCGATGATTCTCCACGACGACCTATCGCTCACTGTTTCTTCGTATTTGAATAACAATTGAAAATCGCTGACGCGATGCTCGAGATGGTATTTCGTTCCACAAGATCAGCTGTACAGAATACGTGTTTTACACGGTATCGCGTATTATGTTAAATATTGACGATTGCCTGAACAGTTAATTGGTAATTACGCAAATAGCAACGCTTATTATGTGTTTTACGCCTTCATTGCTCGTTGATTTATCCACGTACTCTGTAACCGTATTACATTGTTTGGTTTAAAGAAGCGCGATAATGGAACCGGTATTTCGAATTATTAATCGCGGCTATCAGATTCGTTCGTTTCTCTCCATTCTTTTCTCGAACGTGTGCAAATTCACGGAGATGGAAATCTGGGTCGAGAGTTACACCTGTAGCAAACGGGTCACCGATAAACATCCTAAATCACACACCATCGAGATACGAATCTCGTCAGCTGTTGATCTACCTGTAAACGGGTTAATGCCGATCACTAACTCTCTTACAACGAACCACCAACTTCACCTTACAATCGCGAAACACGATTTTCAAGCTCGATCATGTTGAGAACGCGTAGTTTGCTGAAACATCCTTTCGTGTGTTCTACCCTCTGCGCCATGACCGACGTAACTAGGCAAGCTAATTACAAAGTATATTATACTTATATAAATCACGGTCGTTTTTGAAGCTCGTAAACGTGAATCTCGAATGAAAGTTAGAATCTCTGATCGTCGTAAGAGCTTCGAGATGGTTCGATATTCGTGGCTGGACGTTGAATCGCCATGATAACGCACGAACGACGCCAAGCAAGTGACCGGAACCAGGCGAACAAGTGGACAGGGATCGAGCAAATTAGTTGCTGGACGAAGATGAAATCTGACGAGCGAGCGTGGGACGATGTTCTTGCAGGTCCGCTTTATACGCTTGCCAACTAGTCCGCTTATGGATGCAAATGCGTTTCGAGGAAGTGCCGGGCGGACAGTGAAATGCTGTCTCTTCTCGGGGCCCGCGCTTTCCGCGCAACCCCGGCATATTTTGCTCTACGAAATCGCGTTATAATCGTTCTGCGAAAATTCACCGTGTAAACAGCATTGATAAAGCAGCTTTTTCCTCGCGTAAAAGTAATGCATGGCTGGATATAATTCGCGCCCGCTCTTATTTCTCTCGTTTGAAAATGACGTGAAAAACCGAGCTGCCCGCTGTATTCGTTTCGTTTTTAACGAGACGAGTGGTGCTATAATTTATACGGAAAACTAGTTACGTTGAAACGAACCGATGTTTCGAAACTTTCGAGACGGGGAAGAAAAAAAGAGGGTAGAAGGATCAAATCAGGGGTAGACCAGACAACTGAAGACCATCTCTCATCGTTCTGAATAATAACGGAGAAATTATTTCGCAAATATATTTATTTTAGCTAGGTGAACGGGGACTGATTGAATTTCCAAGTTGTACGAACCCCGTCGCCTCGAGAGGCCAAGTGTTTCCGATAGAACAACCGGTTGATTAAACGATTCAGGCCATCCTCGTGCGCGCCTGCTCTTTCTTTCTCTCTCTTATACCGAGAAGCTCGTTGTTTTATGAACAAAGTTGAAATGCCTTCGAAATAACTCTGACTAAACACTTAAAATCGATCTTCCCAGAGCTTCCCAGTGCCATCTCGCTTTTTTTATAGCCTTTGTAGAACGATGAAACGATGCCGTCTATCCGACTCTGATAGACTAAATTTAGACCAAGTTCCATGAAATCTATTCTTACCTCTATACGCGTCTGCAATCGTACGATGTTTCGTTTGAAAATTCATAACCGTGTCCGATCCATAATTCAACTTTGAAAGCGATAAATATCCTAAACCTATAAAGTAACTTACGTCGATTCAAACGAGCAAATAAAAAGTAGAACTCGAGAAAAGTTGGTAATTGCGATCAAATTAATTACGTCGTTTTATACGCGATATAATTGAATGAATAACTGCACAAAGGAATTTATATTTTATGCAAATGCTATTGGAAAAGCGCTCGCAGTCTGAGTTGGAACTCTATTGTTGGTCACTGATGACCTACACGATACTTAACGCAGTAATTCATACTTGATAGTTATTAAATCCGTTTAGTCGTATATTAAATCTTTAAAGGGAGAAAATGGCGACGGTATCGCGAGGTTAGCGTGGCGTAATCGTTAACGAGCAAGAGACGAGCGTCGGAGTGAGTCGACACGAAGGAATACGGTGGAGCTGGTAGGACGCAATAATAAATAGCCGGGCAAGTGGAAAGCGTAAAATAAGATCAATATCGCGGCAGGCCGGAGCATTTGCTCGGTAATGAACCATTCCCAGGACGGTCGAAGTAAATCGTCGTACGTGGATCGTACGGTCCACGTGACAAACGACGGCCGTTCTGTTCTTTTCCGACCCCGCGCCACCGTTTTCAGCCCGCCTCGCTCTCCTGGGCAAAAGGTGGCTCGTTAAGGAACCGAATCGGTCCCCCGATTCTCTGCTGCGGTTACGCCTACCGCGTGTACTTTGATTTTGTGCTAGAACCGTGGCAAAAAATCGGCGCTGATTACGCGGATATTGTTTTCCAACGGAGCAAAGCGAGAACCCAATGGATCCTATGATACGAGCAATTTCCGACTTTCAGGGATTAACGAGCGAAATAAGAAAACGATTCGCGAGTTCTTTGTTTTGTAGAAGAATCATTAGTTCAGAGTGTATCGAAAAATCACGCGATGGTTTACGTTTAAAAGATCGTCGCGAGGTTTTTAGTTCGTTCGACCACATTGTCGTGAAAGTATTCGTTGGTTTAGAGAGCGGTGTTGATATTTTCAGAAGGTATTTCTGCCTGGTTTAATGCCGTATCAGCAAGCAAAGTCGTACAACGGAAACCGCAAGCCGCTGCGAAATAAATAGGAATAATATTTACGTAGCCGAGGATACGTGGACGAAAGCCGGTGACTCTGGACCGCGATTTAACCGGAAACAGTATATCGGCGAGCTACGAGGTAAATATCTCTCGCCGGAGTATACGGCAAACACCGTCAGCTCCGACCCGCGCTTTTTTCCCCTCTCCAGCCGCCTTGAAAGGCATCCTCTTTCTCTCCGTCGTGAAATTTTCGTCGACATTCTTGAGCACGCGCGATTACGCGCCTAAAGAAGAACAAATACGAGATTTTTCGATGGAGTTTCGACCGTGACGTCCCATGGAGCTTACCGTCGGGGTTGACGGTCAACTTTACCTGGGGGGGAATGCGCGACACGTTCCCAGAGGGTGTTAACAGGAAAGCCAGTGACAGTTTCACCCTTCGTACAAAAGATCTTGTGCATTGTGCATCCTAATGAACGTAGCTATATCTCCTAGCTATGTCTTGCTGCAATACTTTCAGTGGCACGAGTAAATAACGTAGTCGACTAGACGGTGTTTTGTTAAACTCGAAGAACAGTATACAATAATTGTCTTTTGGTGGCTTGATCGCTTTGAAGCAGAGAATCGGATGACTAAAGACTTTGGTAGGTTACATGTTGTTACCATAATCGTTCGACGAGAAGAACTCTTGTTAAACATGTACGGTGCTTCATAGGGTTCTTTCGCGGCTTGAACAAAGTGAAACGCGAAGAGTCGTTCTATTTTTCACGCGAGAATTGCCGCTTCAGTGCCCTAATGAACTGCGATAACTTGCGACCGAGGTTCATTAATGGTGCACGCCGGCTGCGTCAAACTATATTTCGCCAATTCGAGCCTCGGAACATTAACATCAATTTCCAACCTTGCGTACCTTTCGATGGGTATAGGGAGGGCTCGAGGGGAGCACGTCCGTGG
The DNA here is from genome assembly GCF_011952255.1 of Bombus vosnesenskii. NCBI lineage: Eukaryota > Metazoa > Arthropoda > Insecta > Hymenoptera > Apidae > Bombus > Bombus vosnesenskii. Next base: position 5,569,461 of record NW_022882923.1, read on the forward strand.
AAAAAATCGAGAAACTCGAGAATTCCATTGGAAACTCGATCGTTTCTTGTTGCAAAGGTTACTTGAGAAATAATGGAAATACTTACGAGCTAACGAAGGCCGGAAATGGATCGCTCGCTGATAACTCAAAATCGCCTCCTCGTAATTCTTCCTGCCTTGCTGCAGTATTCCCCTGGAACAGACCGGCAGAAACGATCGATTAGTGAATGCAATCTCTGCTTAATATTGAGGTAGGAATTTTCGAAGATTTAAGTATTTATTTTAACGCGTTTACGAGGTTTGTTGGTGGAACCTACCAGTCTAGTGCTATGCGATCGAATCGCGATCGCAACGTGCCCGAGTGCTCTCCATCGATAACAATCTCGGACGAGGAACGATTAATCATCGTTCGAACAATGCCACTCTCAGAAACGATAAAAATATTACTTGTCAACCGATGACTTATCGTGCAGAGGTCGAACGGTGTAACGAGCGTACGGGAAACGAACGAGGGTTGGGACGGGGAGGGTGCCAATAAACGAACTTTATAACGCCTACACACGGGCCCACGTGCCATCGTGGCACATATTTTAGGGAAAAATTCATTTTAACGCGTCGGTGATTAATCTTGCCTCGAACGTTGTCACTCTACGAACGATGAAAATATCACTTGTCAGTGTGAAGGCCTTGGGCGAAGGCAGGGTGTTGGGAAACGGGGTGATTTACCGGGCTGAGTTACCGGTAGGCGTCGTACTTTTATCGCTAATAATTTTCCTCGAGTTGCATATTAAAATCGAATCTGCCAGAGTTCGAGTAAGCGAAAGAGGAAAAGGTGGCGGAGAGACGTGTAGGGACGATATCTTAAAAGTCATTATGTTTGCATCGCGCGTTCTATTATTTCTCTTATTTCACGTTAAAGGCGAGGAGAACCGAGCGATTTGCGAAGGTTTCTCGATCGATCGATCACGCCAATCGTGCATATCGGCTTGACGTTAGAAGCTTGAAAAAAGGTTGAGTTGGACGAAGAAAAGCAGACGTGCGTGCCCCGCGATGGATCGATAATCCATGGCTTCATAATCGGCAATCGTCGACGGTTAATCCTTTCGCGCGTGGAATATTTTATTAAGGTTGTCTCGTCCATTTACGGAAATCATGTTCGACTGGCATTCGTCGAGTTGGTGAATGTAACACCTACGAAAAGCAACGGTCGATATTAAAATTTCAGTCTGGTAGGTCACGCTAACAATCGCTACCGTTTCGTCGCTGTTTTATCATCGGTCAGGCCGTGGGGGAGAAACATATCGAGGATCGTGATCGAGAGCTTTCGCGTTACTGTTTCGAGCCGAAGCTTCATTATTTTAACCGAATATAAAAATCCGGTTCGCGTCGTTTCAATTTGTTCCAGTTCGTCGTGAAAAACTTATACTAATGACACGCTTTGTGAACGTTCGAGCGACTGCGAAGAAAGAAAGAGAAAGCAAGGGGAGAAAGCAGGGGAAGGGAAACGAAGACGAACGTGGTCGGTGGACGAGAAAAAGAGGAAGATATTTTCTTTCCAGTCAGGCGAACCGGCCTGAACCAGAAGAGTTTTCCTGTTCGTTAACGAGACGCTACTCCACGTTCGTTAACTTTCAAGATGAATATTCGCGCAATATATAATGGACTCCTTCTCTCTAGCGCCACCTATTACCGCTTTCCACCCCTCTCCGGATTTTTATTCTTTCTCTCCTCATAACAATCCCTCTCGTTTGTACCAATTTGCAATCGTCCGCGATATTTCCCGCGATTTATTATTCCAACCTGGTCTCGGTTAACGGGTACACGCTATTAAAACCGTTTCTCCACCGCTTCTTTACCGCGGAACGATCGTTTTAAAAGACACTCCGCTTTGCTCGGAATTTCTTCCCGAGACTTAACGATACTCTCACTCGACGAACGATCCCTACTCGACGATTCTAATCGTGGTTGTTTCTCGTCGGATTTATCAATACGCGACAAGAGAACACGTGTCCCAGACAATAACAATTGCGCCGAGAGGCCACCCATTGTTTCGCTTTATTCCTGTAAATCTGTTTCAACGAACGGTCAACCAGTTTCAACGATTCGTACGAGGACGCTTCCAATCGCGCTTATTTCGAGTGGTTTACGCGACGACGAGGGTGAACGGCCGGTGGCGCGAAGGGTCGTGGATAAACGACCGCGCTAGCCCCGCTCGATTGTTAAAATAAATACATTGTTCAGGCATTGTTCGGTCCTTCGCTCTATTATTTGCAGCGTCGTCTATGTAACGAGCGACCACGGGGACCAGGTATGTAACGACATTTCGCAACAAGCGTGTACACTGTGCACGCGCGGCTTTGTGCCATTGCTAGACTCGATGACAAAGCGAGCTTCGAATATTCCTGCCGTTCCAGTTCCAACCTTTAGCTCGTTGAAAATTTTATCCAAACCCTGTATAGATACGTGAGACGCCTGGCCGTTGGGGCGTGAGAGGAAAGATAGGAATGCCAGTTGCAAGTAACGAAAGCCGGAAGATTCTGAAAGACGAATTGAAAATACGAGAATGAAAAAAAAAAAATAAAGAAGATTAGATAATAAGGAAGAAAGTCTATGGATGGAAGGTGGTGGCGTTTTGTGGGTCGATGCAAAATATTATCTGTCCGTTTAGGTGTTGCGCCAATAAAATAGAGAAGCCATAAAGCTCGTCGCGCTCAACATAACGCGCAACCGATAAACGAGCCGAGGGTACGAGCAAACATCGTATCCAACGAAATATGGTTGCGACTCCGAAACAGAAACGTTCGCGTGCCTGTAGCGTTTACAGGAAACATCGGTGCCTGCGTAACTCGATGAAAATATCCCGACGATTGTGCTTTCATAGACAAAGGGAGACACCTTCCAGTGAGAAACACAGAGAATAAACGATTGGTCAAGTTGTGAATCGTGGAAGGGATGGCGTCGAATGGAACGGACCGTATAACATATTCGATTATTCATTTATTTATTTCCTTCCTTCATTTATTTCCCCCTTCGAGTAACTTCAAGTAATCGCTCTGTCCCCGATCAAGCTGGACGAATCGCTAAATTGATGTCTGTTGTTTGCAATTTGAAGAGTCAAGCATAAATTCAACCGAGAGTATCGTCGTTGTTTGCCTCTTGTCGGTTAATTTATTACTATACAAGGTGATTCTTTCGAAGAGTTGACAGCCGCTAATGCGATTACTCGACGGACTGAAAGTTTGATCGGGGACGAAAACATCGTGTGTACAGGGACGCAATGGATCCGACGAAACCGACCTGTTTCCACAGTCAGAGGGGCCGATACACATAATCGTCGATAGCAGTTCGGTTAATCGTCGATTGGGAAACGGGTTACGCCGCGCGATAAACCGACCGGGCTTATGGATTTCAGGGACATCGTTATTCGTTAATGACTCGGATTACGTCGAGAGGGATGAATAAAAATCTCAATAAAATTGCAGCCACAGGGGGGTTTTATCGCGTTAACGAGTCTGTCTAGCGACGCATCGATACTACTGCCGGGAATCTCAAAGCTGAATGGCAGCCGATAACTCGTACGTCCACGTCGCATTGTTCGCTACGAATATCTGATATATCTATAATTATCGCTGCCGGATATTGCACAGAGCGTTCGATAATGACGATGCCGGTAATATGTGTTCGGTAATAAGCTCTTGCGGTATTGAAATTACTGTACCCTTGATATTCGATTTTATTCTCGAACACTTTCTCGGAACAGCCATGCGAAACGCTCCGAGCGGGCGATTCTTCTGTGCGATAATATCGAGCTTGAAGATTTTATAGGTTTGTAAAGAGAGATTCGAGGAGTCAGTTGTTTGCGATTAAAATTTTTCAAACGTATATATTCCAGGCTCGAAGATTCTATAAATTTTCAAGGCAGGGTTGAAAGTGTAAATTGTTCGCAGCTGATATTTTCGAAACATGTGATATTTTCGAAACATTCCACGTGATATTACAGTTGCTTGCTGTTCTACGATAGATAGCATTTCCAACGCTCTTAAGGCTCTCAATATATAAAAATATTAATCTCTATTTCTACAATATGTTTCATGTGTTATAAACCTGTTATCGATTTTCACGGAGAGAACTCGAAATAAACTGCTGCTTCCGGAAACAAGACTCGTCGTACAAAAGTCCTTCGCGACAGACGATCAACGACGACCATGAAAAGATAAATTTCCTTCGGAATCGCTTCATTTAATTTTGGAAGCCTCACCCAGTTACTGTATCCTCTCTATGAAACGTCCCTGCAATATATTGCAGGATCGCTGCCGACAACCATGTACGGAGGTAAGGTTAACCATGTGCGATATCCCGCGTCGGCAAGCGTTGCAAGAAAAGCGACGAATCGGTCGTGAGTCCCATGTAATTCGATCGAAGGCTGTCCTTCGCCTATCGAGCGAGAAAATCAATTTGGTCGATCGGCAGCCGGCCATTCATAGGAGATGGCGCCGCGGTGATGACCGTCATCGCCATTGTCGTTTGCCAGCACCAGCGGCGTCAGCCTCGCCATCGCTGTCACCGTTGCTTCATCGAGCACGAGGGGCTATTGTCGTCGACGTCCTCTTCTCGACATCGTTGCGGTGGTATCGGCGGTCGTTGGCTGTGTTCGACCGGTAACATCGGCTCCATCGTTCCCGATGGATTCAACGAAAGGCTCCCATGGTCGTTGTTCCTTTCATCTTTGTGCCTGCTCGTTACGTTGCTGGTATTACGCCGAGAGATTGACGGCTCGCGAAGGGAAACCGGCTACCGCCGTGTTCGTTCGATAATTGGATCTTTCCATCGTAGTAACGCCGCTTCCGAAACGTAACGACCCACGATTTACGGTCATCCTCGTGTTTTAACGATCGACCGTTCGAGAGGCAAGAAGAGCGACTCCAGATGCGTTCGAATGGAAATTGTGGGGCTTCTGTCAGGGGAATACGCTGACGTATACACACAGATAATAAGGGGAGAGGTTCGCGTTACAGTCTGCGTGGAATCAATTGGGACAGAGAGTATGACAGGGAACCCTTGGTCGTAATCGTTTAGAGACTACTTCCCTCCGTTTCTCGGAAATCGTCTCGCTCCGGGGATTTAATTCGATTCCGTGATCGCGGTGGAACGCGTTGCTAATTCTAGTTCCAGGAGTTTGACCGGCGCGGCGCGGCGCGGCGCGCATAGCTGCAAAAAGTTTCGAGTGCGCGAAGCACGCGGGATTCGAGGAAGTCTGGAATCTGGCGGACACCGGGGAAAAACGGCTACGCGAGGATTGAGCGCGTCGAGCGAAAAAAACGGCGTGGATAAAGAGGAAGAAGCGATGCCGCGCCGGAGAGGCAAAAAGACGCGAGAAGGATGCAGAAAGAGAAATCGTGGAAGATCTGGCCGCAAAATCCGACTGCAAAAAATAATAGAGAGAAAAAGTACGATAGAGAAACGGTAAGTGAGAAAGAGACGGGCGACGTCGAAATGGGAGACACGGGGAAGGTAAAATAGAGGAAGGACAAGGGAAGGACAGGGAAGGATTGCAATTGTGGCTGCGGTGCTCCGTAGAAACGCGATTCACGCTCGTCGGAACCGATCGATGCACCGAGTCGACCGACAGCTGCGGCTACAGCTGCAGGTGGAACCGAGGCAGCCAGTTCGACGGAGAAGCGACAGAGCTCTGTTGTGGCTCTCCTCGCTCGGATCGAAGCGACGGCGACGCATTAGCGCTCGTACAACGTTGCTTCCTGAGCGCTTCGCGATAATACCTCTCGCGAGCCTGTGCACTACGAGCTGATCATGGCTCTGTGTATATGAACGCATTCTACCGTTTCTACGCGTCTGCATGGAAGCCAGACAGAGAGACATTTACAAAGAGGAAACCATGAACGCGAGGTGAATGCATGGCCAGCCGCGTTTGCCTCGAATAATGGCCAATGGGACGCTGTACGCGCAGAAAGATTCAGTTCGCGCAATGTGCACCCAACGATATGACGTTTATCGTTTATCGTCGTGGTCTCGCCGAGCTGCACACGCTTCACGACTCTGCGAACGACCAGTTACGCTTCATCGAGTTTCCCACCGCGGGAGTCGCGCCTCGTTTCCACGACCTGTACGCGATTCTTTTGCCAGCGACATCGGCTGGCTGCAATCGTGAAAAAAGTCCGGCGGAATCGATAGAAAGCGTGGATGACGATCGACGGCCAAGCCCTGCGCGAACGAGCGGCCGTTCTATAAATTTCTGATTATCGCGCGTGACCGAGTTTCGCGTCTCATCCTCGCGAAGGTGAAAATATCCACTCCGGTTAACCGTGGCAAGGGAGAATAAAACGAGGCGAAACATCGTTCGTAGGACGGCGTATAGGTTCGCGAATCGCGATGTTCGTGCAGCATCGATCGACGTCGAGTCGACGCTCTCACCGATGGATCGATCGATATAGCGCACCACGGCGATCGAGTCGAATCAACCGCTTTTTTCCACCCCGTTCCTGACCGTTTGCCGCTGTTTACGGCTTATAAACGTTCCTCGATCGGCCGAGAGAGCTCTCGAGAGCGATGCCGCGAGAGTCTCGTATCGGCACGTCCACTGCGAAACGTGTAAATGACAGCTGTAACGAATGGCCTGATTAATTTGTTCCACGGACGATGATCGATCCTGGCTCAAGTTTTTCATTCCACGGCCGGTTTTCCACTGGGAACGCTTTTCCATCGTGCCGTCTGGCTGCTCGCGAGAAACTCTGCGACGCGACGCTTTCGAATTTTACGATCGGCAGGAACGTGTGGCCTTGCTGCCCGGTTAACTCGAGTTCCCCCAGCCTCTTGAACGCGGGAAGCTTGCCAACGACTCGCCACGCTGGGACCAGCTGCTTTTCTACCCGTAGAGAACCTCGTATTCTCCTGGAAAAACCGTCCAATCATGTGGACGTATCGCTGTACGTATTCTTCGAGGGCCATCGTTTCTTATCGAATTCGTATCGTTTCTTTTTTCGTATGATTCGCCTTTGCCTCGCCATCCAGAGAATCCTAAATTGTCCGTATTCAAAACGGCCAATAACTGCTGCGAATACTCGTTTTTATTGGTCTAGGTATTACCGATTTGCTTCCATACATATATGTATGACGGGAGCTACGTCCAGTCGTAGAACGTTTTTACTTCTCGAGAGGAATTCACCGTGGCGTGGATAGCCCGCCGCAGACCACGAAATTTATTTTATACGCGACCCTGTGCTGCATTTTCTTCTACGGCGAACGAAAAACGGATTATTTTTGACTATATGGAATATTTATTGAAATCGTTTCGCTTATATTCTTTACCGTGATCCTGATTGTTCGAGACAGAAAAATTATGGAAAATCGTTAGCCATTTACCAAACAAAGCACCTAATTTTACAACGTACGGTTCCTCCATCTGGTTAATCCACGACGCGGCGTGTTTCCCAAGCGTCGCTCGTAGCCTCGCGCGATGTAATCCTATTAGAAAGCCCTGGAAACGCTTATGTTTCCCGAGCAAACAATTAATGCGCGCATAAGCTTTCTTGGGCTTAGGAAAAAAATTCGTCGGCGTATCCGACGATTCGTGGAAAATCGACGCGAGTGACATTCGTGATATATGGCGTAGAGCGAGTTGAAAGAGCGCTTGTTAAGTCTTCCTTTTTCCAGCTTTACGCTTTTGTGATCCTCTCTTGTTTCTCTGCGATGGAGAAGAAATATCGCTAATCCTCACGTGACTTTGTATTTGGCGAGATAAATCGATTTTCTCGAATTCTTTGCATTTATCCATGTAACGCGTATAGCGAGGCCGGATTATTTGCATCGTCTAAGTTCCTTAAAATTCCATCTTGAATTTTCTTTCTATTTCCATTATTTAATGTCGCATCGACCGTTTCCGTGGATTACTAACGATATAAGAGTTACCATTAGTCTTCGGTATAGTGACGACAGAGTGAGAAAATATCCTGTACATTACGAACAACGAGAAAAGGATATGAGAAAGGAAAAAATGATTCGAACAACTCCTATACTAGTGTTAAATATCGAATTTGTGAATTTATAAGGCAAATTATCCAGCTTGACTCGAGTAACATAACGAAGAAAATATCGTCGATAACTATAAAGAAGTGGAAGAATGGAATGCGTTGAGTTGACTGCGTAATAAATTCTCATTATTACAAGCGCAAAGGTCTCCATGACTAGTGTTCATTAGGAGTTGGTTAGCGTTCCGAGCAAGAAACGCAGACCGTTTGAAATTAAATCAGCCGATCGTGAGTGCTTTTTTTTCGCTGGAATACTCGCGTTTTCTCGCGCTCTTTCGCTCTTCGTATCTTCAGGGATATCGTATCGCGTCGTTTTGCGCGAAAGTGTCGTGGCCCATGGTCTCGCGATACGTCCCGTTGCGTTCTAAAGAGTCGAGTCACGCGAACTTTATATATTATTCACATGACTGTGCTCGGTCATCGTGCACTTCTGTTTTTGCCCCAGTCTGTTCGCGTTTCTGTGCAACAATTGCCTCGCAATTTTCGTCTCGTGCCATTGCCTCTGCTTTTATTCAATTGCCGCTTGAAATTGCTTGAACGTCACTCACGAAACAATCTTCCGGTTTCCAGGAAGGAAAAACGGGAAGAGAAAGATCTCTGAGAGAGCGGAGGTCAAACAAGATAGACCGCGTATTTCTACGTATTTTTAAAGCCGCAAAGAATCCCACATCTGCTGGAATCTAGTTACATCGATTCTCTCCGACCTATGTAGTGAAGTTTTCTCGCAGTGTCAAGACGCACGCGATCCTCGGAGCTGTTTGCAACGAGTAACCAGCCATAGATAGCAAGATGACCCGGGGCACAGTGCCGTCAACGAGAACGAAAAAGTACGTCCGGCATAATCTTTCGGTTGAGAGGGAAGAAGAAGGCGAAGAAGAACGAGTGTGCCCATGGGGGACGAGTGTCGTCGATCCGGGAAATATATTCGACTGTTTTGAAGCGGTTAACGTACCTGCTTACTTTTATGCAATCCCCTGCCCCACCTCCGTGGGCTCGCCTCTTTCTTGTTTTCGCCGCTTATTGGCCAAGTTTTCAGACGGGAGTGTCGTATCGGGGGCGCCTCGGAGTTTACCGAGTTCCTCGTCGTTTGCAAAGTAAATCGTGCGCGTTTCAGAGCTCCCTCTACCCATTTCCACCCCCTATCCATCCTTTCTTTTCCCATCTCCACCCTTTTCTTTCTGCAGCCTCCATTGTTCGGTCGCGCGAAGCTTCTCCGTCGATTTCTCGCGTCGTTTCTCCTTTCCTCCGCCCTCCGACTACGAGAGTCTCGTTTCGTTCGTGAAATCCGTCGCGCGATTGCGCCTCGCGAACGCCAGAACGAGAGTCGTCGAGACACGGTTGGAAGATGCTCAAGATGCGAACATCTCATCGATGTATGCACGATCGTCGTTAAGTCGGATTCAATTTCGCTTCGGCCGGCCGAAACCGAATTGCCTGACCTGTCGCGTCGGTAGGAAAATTATGCTTCCCGCATGGCTGCTCTATCGTCGCCCGGTATTGTGGCCCATTTCGTTACGCTCCGCACGATTCTTGGCGACCGTTCGAGGAGTATCGTGAACTCGATGTTCGCAACTGGTACAGGTTGCTTGAAACTCGAGCAGTTTGAACGAAAACGATCGACGATTTGTAAAGACTGTCACGCGTATAGGGCAGGAATCGGAGCAAACACGCATGGATCGTCGCGGATTTTGTCACTGTAAGAACGCTAAATAATCAAGTAAGATGAAGAAAAGTGACGGTCCAACGTAAGAACGAAACGGAAAGAAACGATTATTGCATGTATTAATTATCTTTCGTCCAACATTTGTCGCGGGACCAAGCTATTCCCCGAATCACCCTTATTCCACTCACGTTCTCCACATCGTTTACACCGCGTTCTCGTGACACCGCCACGAACACACCAACGCGCAGACATAGTCCACGAAGTATGACCCAATTTCATTCGCGTGTTCGGACTCGAATTACCTTCCGACTCCCGACGGAATACCAGTTAATAACGACTTCGGCGTACGAACGAGGCGGTCGGAGAACAGTGGCTGGCAAGAAGGGGTGAGACCTCGTGGTGGATCGGTCCGACCAAAACGATGAACAAGGAACAGAGGAAAGTAGAGGGAGCGAGAACCTGACCGGTTGAAACCTATTATTCCACTCGGTTCGAACATACTACCTGGCATGAAAGGTAAAGAAGGAGAAAGAAAACGGGTTAGGGAAGGAGTAAGCGGCACGGTGGGTTCGCGCTAATTTTACATCGCTTAAAATTTATAGACAGGATGTTAAGGCGCTTATTAAGGCAGCGCTCAAGCACACTCTAAGATTCCGTAAGTTTGCCTGCGAAGCTTCGCCGTAATAGCTCCTGGTCTCGAGGACCACTGCTACAAATTAGCGCTTTCTCCCTCCTTCTTCGCCTTTTTCCGCACACCGGAACACAGTTGCTTAAGGTTTCCTCGATCGAAGACGCGGTAAGTTTTCTAATAAGACAGAACTTTTCGGCTGGTTTTTGCTCGCACCCTCTTTGGCCCAATGACAGGAGTTGCGAACTCATTAAACCAGCCTCTGGTAACCAGCGCGACTCTCGAATCGGTGTACTCTTTCCTTTATTCCTTTTTTTCTCGCCGGCAACTTTTTTCGTCCAAGTGAACGTTGACCAAGTTCTCGTGCGGAGAACGAAACGCGGCGCGTGAGGGTCGCGGTTCACGGATTGTTGGCTGTTGGAAATCGCGGCTGTCAGTGTCGCGTGGAATTTCAGCGACGCGTCGAAAAATTCCGGTGTCAAGCCACGACAGTGACCGGATGGGAAACAAGGGAAACCCGGTCCCGATTTCATTCGATTGCCCGCCACGTCGCGATCATCGCACTGTCGCGCGCGTGAACGCGCCGGACACGAGCTGAAATTCGATTTTTCCTCGCCCAGTGGAAGACAGCAACGAACTTTAAGTTCCCCTGTTATTCGATCGTACGTTACCAGTGAGATACTCCATCCAAGAGTGAACTTGGCTACTTTATTTTAATGAGATCGCGTTCAGTCGAATCACGCTGTTTAACTAAGATCGATGTTAAAAGGGGTGCGCCACGCGAAGAACACTTTGGACGAAATTTTACAGGAAATTATCCTATTGTTGCTGACTCTCGTTCAGTGTTCCGACAACGATGGTAATTCCTGGTTACCACGGTCCGGTAAACTAGCCTTCGATCGGAATCTGAGGATATTCGATCAATGCGCAGCGCGGGGAACCATATCGAAGGCAAAGGGGATGGATTTCAGCCCACTTCACGAAGAGCCCGATGCTTGTTATTGACGAATGAGATTAGGACAATAGACTGGTTTCTCCATTAATAGATCAATGACAAGTCAACCGTGTACTTAGCGCGTATATCGAGCATTTATTCGACCGTCTTTTCTCGAAAACGTTCGACCAAATCGCCACAGTTTTACACGTTTTTCCTTTGACTAACCCACGAAGTCTTCCACGAAAAATATGGGAAATCTAGCGGAACAGGAATGGAAAGAAAAGCGAGAAGATCGACTTTAGCCGGGAGAAAAGAATTGCCAGCCGATAGGGTGTTTGTGAAGGGGATGCGGCGGGGTGAAAATGGACGGTCGGAACGATTAGATTTGTCGCGGTGAACCAATTTAAATGGTTCCGGAATAGCGTGCGCAATTAGCGGCCACCGCTTAAATCCAGGCTACGTTATACGATCGAGAGATAGGCGTTCGATTTATCTTGGGAGGGGCGCGCTCCAGCTTTCCTCCTCGATTATTTACCGATCGGAATATCCCGGCTATTTTTAATTAGCTCTTAATTACCGGCGCATAAATACGCGCCGCAGACCCGTTAATGCTGGCGCAGAGAGCCGCGGTTAATGAAACGTAAAATTCAGATAGTAAATTTAGCGAGGGTTGGCAAAGGGTTGGAATGGCGAATATACTAAAGAGTACTACGCCAGGTGAAAAGGGCGCATAGGTGGGAAGTAACGGCAGAGGCTTCGATCTACGATATTGCAACTCTCACGCATTAATTTCGCTACGGCCGATAAGACACGCGTTACCTGTTGGCGGCGTGTAATTAAACCACGATTATCGTTAGAGCACCGATGTCGAATCGTCACGAGAATGTTCGGGAGGATGTTTGTTCGGTATCGAGAGAGATAGCGCGGAGATAGAAGAGCTTTACGAAACGATCTGCCCGCGGTAATCTCGGAATTCAGCGGAGTTATCGATTCAGAGCCGCGCGTCAATCGTGAGTTAGATCGGCGAACGAGTGACGAGCGCGCTAGCCTGCGTTACACGCGTTCCACGCCTGGCCTGGCCGCGCCTATTAATTCAATTTCTGTCCCAATATCGCGATACAACGGACGGCATTCGCGAAATTTACGCGATCTCCTCTCCGCCCTGCCGCTTCGCGTTCCTATTAAAACAAATATCCGCGACTGCTCGATTCGACGAAAACGCGATTACGCCCTCGACACCGAGTCCATCATTCTGCGAATAAATGACTAGCCTCTATATACATACATCTGTGTTCTATTCATAAACGGATTAAGGTATGTTGCACTTTATGCTTTAACTTTGTACATGTTGGCCAATCCTCTGGCAAATTTTGGTCCTCGAAAGTTGTACGTGTCTCGTAAAATGGAATAATCGAGCGACAGCGACCGATAACGATAACGATGACACGACGTCTTTCTTCGCGCGATCATAACTAACAACGTCTTGTCGATATTAACGAAACTACTATCTCTCTGTCGCTCGGTTTAATCAAGTTCGGTATCTCCATGGGGAACAACGTATCCATTTCTTCATGGAGCGCAGTTCCCGCGATAATCTCGCTTTTGATTCTCGGTTCCGGGTTTCCTGATTTGGGCTGGCTCTCTCTCTCTATCTTTCTCTCTCTCTCTCTGTTGAAACTACAACAACGGCCGCGATACCATTGAACACGATCCTGGAATACTAATTAGCGATATGTGTCAATCCATGAAAACCGTATTGACCGGTGAACGATAGCGGTCGGTGGACAGCGTATGATTAGCCGAAACCGATTCTAAACCCGTCAACGGTTCGATGACGTTCCACGATAGCCCGCGACCTTCCGGCCGGAACGACCCTTTGAGCGTATCAACGCGATGACGCCGGGTATTGAATCGGGCGCCAGGCTGGCTGGTTCGCGTCCATTCGCATAGAACGCCTCCTCGATAGCCGCGTACGTGCGCGTGCGAACTGGCTTCGTGACTGGTAGACGAGCGCGAGCGTGTTCGGTTAGCGAGACAGATGCGGAAGAGACTGGTCCGGTGAACGCATTATCCCGGTAATATCTGATGCGGCCAGACAAAGCTGCAAAGGGGATGGACGTCGCGGTGTATCGGCGTAAACGACGGTTATTCGGCAAATGGTAAAATCGTATGCGGGCTGAGAATCCATCCTTTGGGGTTTGGCCGAGCCAATTATCGATACGTACGCTTGAAATGGTAAACAGCACGCAGAAAAACGTATATATCTGGCGTGAGATACGCGGAGAGCTATGCGGAACGAAAGTCCTCTTTGGTAATAGACGCAAAGGGAATATTTCCCTTTTTCGGTCATCATCGCGCGAGATTATCTAAAGCGAAAAAGGATTTGGCCACATTTCTCCGAACGTGAATATTATAGGACAATTTATTTCGATAAGCTGTATTAATTATTCTAAAATGGAAGAATTCGTTTTTTCTTAATCAAACCTAGGTATGTTTGATCTTTTGTACGTATTTAAATTTCGTTCTTTCCAAAAGAAATGTTTCAGTCGTTTCGCTTTCGAAATACGTGTACGATATATAGAATCGGTTGCATTCAATATCGTGTGCTCGCGTCTGTGTTACATCGAGGATTACCTCGAGCGTTGCGTTCTCAATGCCTGACTTTTTTGTCCACCTTTAGGATCCACCTGTAACGACCACTTTGCTCCTAATTCATTTTAAGTGACTCTTCTGTAACTCCGCGCAAAAGAAAAAAGAGTCGGAAACGAGAAAGAAACGAATTGACAGGGCGGCTGGACGGTAGAGTGGGATGATAGAGAGACTGATGAAAGGGTGGAAAGAGAACTGCGTACACGTTACCGGTCGAAAAGGGGACGAATGGACGCGAGGCTGGTGGAAGTGGAGCGAAGGGACGCTGCGTGTATAGTGACCGCAGCGGGGTTGAAAGACAGAGACAACGGAAGGGATTAGCGGAAGGATAAAGAGGCGTGTGTGTATAGCGGTAGGAGAACTGGTTGGGGATACCGATAAGCGACAGTAGAGAGGCTGTATGGTAGAGATGTGTGAATTGTAATCAAATCAGGGACGCGGAGAGAGACGAGGCGGAAGGTAGACAGGAAGATGGAGAGACCAAGCCCACGGTGCGTTTGGCCCATGTCGAACGTAGGGTAGAGAACACCACGGTCAGGGGTATTTGGTTTCGAGAAATAGTGTCTGTCTGGTTTCGCAGTGCCGAGCTTGTTTCTGGAACTTCATCCGGATGGAATGGAAATTACGAGTTTCGAAGGAGTGTTATTTCGAGAATGGAGTTGCTTGCTTCTGATTGAAATTCATACCCGATCAAATAAGCTTTTAACTAGTCCGTACTAGTAGGTTGATACCGTAGATCTCGTAGTATCGGCGTTCTGGTATCTCTTACTGGAATAAGGGGTGGAATTCATAACGTGGAGTATATAAAATGGAAATGTTTCACCGAATAAGAGAAAAGAAGTAGTCCGCCGAGGAGAGTAAAGAAGTCGTAAGACGGGACCAGGAACCGTTCTTTCGAGAAACGAACGAAGGGACGGATAGAAAATATGCGGAGAAAATCAAAGGACGGCCGAAGAGCCCTCGATCTGGCAATGGCTCGGAGCGTTCGCCTGTGACAAAGTGGAATCCCGTGACAGCCGGTTCCAAGTGCCTCTCTTTTTCCGCAGATGCTGCTGCTGCTGGTCAGTGTGCTCGTGGCGAGTCTCGTGTGGAATGTCGAAAGTGCCACCCATCCGAGTGAATATTATCGGTAAAACGCGTATAGGCGCGAACGTGCGCGATGTTTCATCGCAAGGCGGTAGTGGCGGTTCGAAAGATACATGCGCGACAGGACGATTTAGGGGACAAAAGGGAATTATAATCGTATTTTAAGCCGGTGAATCACCGGAAGACGCCGATTGTGTGTCCAGCGGCGGCTATTCCGCAAACTGATTGTTCGAACTGATTGCGCTGTAGGACGGAAAGCCGCATGCAGTATAGGGCTTTGTATTATCAGACATTGCCGTCTGACAAGCGGCTACGTACGATGCACAAACGTTCGGTCGGCATACAAACGACAGCCTGTGCCCCATAGCCGCAGGATCGTGCACGGATTTCGGGATTTCTCATCTTGCTCTCTCTCTCTCTCTCTCTCCCTCTTCCTTGCTCTGTGTTTCCTCCGTCTGTCTGTCTGCGACCATCGAAACCATACACTGAGCGCGTTCGCGAAATTGACCGTGCTATCGCGACTTCGGGATTGGGGAATACTCGGGGCTGACTTCGAATTTCAAAGATCCCTCGTAGATCGTGCATGGACGGCCGCCGCGATTGAACCGCTGCAACCAGCCTCGTTATATTCCGCCCAGCGGCTGCCTGCTGAAAATTTATGAAGGGCGCAACGCGCTGGTGGGCGCGCGAAACAAACGGTATCGATCCGGAAGTTATTTACTATCACTAACTTGCTGCCGTGTAAAACGGAGGCTGTGCGTTAAAAGCGTTTACATGCCCTGGACGGTTGACAATCTACGCGGTGATGATGTACGGTGATCTGAGGTAACTATGCGTGATAATTTGAGCAGTGAAAAAGAGTTGCAGTTATTTTAGTTTAATCGCGACAATTTAGCGAAAATTTGGCGATTACGCGTGTCAAGATAACAGACTGCGAGATTGAAATAACTCGGGTATCAGTTCTCTTGGTGATTTCTAGTGTAAACGACGAGTCTACATCCTTTGAAGGGAGAACGGTTGTTCGCTCCGTATCGGTGCAAACGCGTTATACGTAGCAGAGAATTTACAGAGAAGGAGAGAACGAGACCAGAGCGTTACTTGATTCAGCTATTATTCGGTTGGCTGGCTCGGAGGAAGAGTCCGGTGGACTGCGGCGGAGATAACAGGATGTGTTCATTGGATAAATTGTTACTGATATCTGGCGGTGGTATTATCGTCGCCACGGCTTGGTCAACTGGTTGACGAGTATCGAGGAAGGTATTAAGCCTTCTATCGGCTGGTCGGCTTCCCTATCGGACAGAAGTAATCTATTTTTCCGCCGGTGTTGACCGACTCGATACCATTTTGGCGCAGCTGGTGGCTTTTCAATCGGTTTCCCGGGAAAAGGAATCCGCGTCGGTTCGCGTATCGAGAGGGACGCGTCAATTTTCGCGTAGGTACGATAAAGCTGCAATTATTTTTCCGCGACGCGAGCTTCCGAATCGATTCGTCTCGCGTAATTGTAAACCACGAACGAGGGATTTTCGATTGACAAATGGTGGTCGAGCGAACGATTTCCTGTGGAAACTCTCTTCATAAATCCCCGATCCGTAGCTCGCCAACTGTGTTTGTGTAGGATAGGGTAAAGGGCGTGGAGCAGAAGGGCGGGCTTAGCTCGAGAAAATTTCCCTCCACGGAATTTTGAAGAATTTCGAGAAATATTATGAGAGAGGATCCATCCGCGAGAGAGTCGAACATCGTACGCGTACAGCTCGATTCCCAGGGGTGCCGTCGGATAGCTCTCGAAAACTTTGGTGCGCGCCTGGGTTATCCAGGTCGAGCACACGCTTCCAACTTCCTTTTTATCTTCGACTCTTCCGCGTGTGCGTTTTCCTCCCTCTCATTTTCTACATTTATATTTATGTATCTACGTCTTTCGTCTCGGCATTTTTTCGACTCTCGAAATCAGATACTATCAGCGCCTCCGTGACGCGAAACAGGAAATACAGATCGAACGATATTATTCACCATCGTTTGGCCTTCGGGGATCATATAATTTCGGCTCTCGATAAACGTTGCTACACACTCCGTTTACTCGCTCGTCTTTCGAGCTACGTCGCTTGGTTTTTTCAACGTTCACGTTTCCAACTTGCTCCGTCTTCCTTCCTTCTCGATCTCGTCGTTCTTTTCTTCTTTCGCGTTTAACGGTCTACTTTCACGATTTTTCTTTTCGTTTTCCTCTGCGAGAGACGTCTCGCGTATCGTCGAAAGCATCAACGCGGATTATTCAATGACAACTTACTGCTCTCCGTTTCTGCTTCTCCTTCGTAACGTCCTTTTGCGCCTAATGGCTCCGTGGAAATTCGTGAAACGAAGTCATCGACGATTCATGAATTCCGCAGTTAAAGCACCATTGTCTAAACTCGACGGCACGGTTGCTCGATTCGCCGGTTATTTGTCTCGTTTAGCCAATTCACAAGCACGTTCGGCTCGCCTTTTCTGCAGTTAGCCCTGCGGGCCACGCGGTTGCGCGACCAAGTAAGAAAGGCTGAAACCTTTCGTGCCTTCAGGAGTAGCCAGCCACGGTCTTTTCGTTGTTTGCCGACTAATTAATTCATGGAGTCGGTTTACCTTGACGAGCCTCGAGCGCGGCAAGACATCGGAGAGATAACTCCGAAGCGGCTCGTGTCTTGTCGCTTTTAAGGTCTCCAAACCTACTTCTCCACCTCTCTCTGTCTCTGTCAAGGTTTGTGCGCGCCTCTGCCTTCTCTCGGTGTACATTACAGTGCTGGCTACAAGAGGAACACAACTTGGGTTGCTTGCGTCTACAACGGCCCCAGATTAAACCAAGTTTCAACTCGATAAATTTTCCAACTTAACGGATTAACGTATCAAACTATCGCGCGTGCACGCGCCAGTAGCGAGACGATCTCTCGACGAAGGCAGAGAGAAGTTCACCTGACTTCGCCAAGTTTACTTTAAATACCTTCGTCCTTGGAATCCCCTTTCCAAGCACATTCCTTTTTCTTTTTTTTCTTTAGACGTTCCTAGGATCCATCTTTCATCTTATGTATGATAGGATATTAACGACGTTGACCCTTCACTCTGTTTGACCACTATTCCGCCTTTTTTCTCTTGTTAAACCTGGAATTCTGCAGAACGTCTTTGATGTTGGCTGCCACGTGATCCTGCAACTTCCATCAAAGTTCATTACTTTTTTTCATGTTTTTCGACTATATTAACTCCAGGATGGAAGTTAGAAAGCTTTGCTTGTGAAGTCTAGATTGACACGACCTTCAGAGTCTTCAAACACGATAGTTAACACGATAGGAAACCAGAATTCGACAGAATCTTTCCTTCAGGTTGAAACGCAGGTTGACCTTGGAACAACTTTCGAGTACACCTCCTTATTCAGTTAGGCTTTTTGATATAGCCTACTATCTATTATCGATGTTGGACATCAGAACTTGAGCAGAAACTTCGCGAAAATTGACCTTGTAAACGCCCTCGACCCTTCAGCCACGTGCTTCCCCATATAACCTTGGTCGGCAATCACGTTCAAGTGGTGTAATTGACTGATCCAATTATCAAGGACCTGTTTACGGTACAATTTTTTAGCAGTATTCGTCTATTCTCACAGGGTATACGACAATCGCGACTCAACTTCAGAAACCGGACACTTTGCAATAACTCGTGTTTAAAACCATCAAGTTTCTTTTTTCTTGGTACGATTAAAAATTATTATTTAGTAATCGTGTTTTAACTATATTGAGATATGTATAATTTTGTGCGTTAGACTAGATTGGCCGCATAGTAGTGACACACGTATGTGAATATGAGTGTGTGAAAGTAAGTGTGTGTGCGGTGTCTCGAAAAACAGATGAATATAACTGCTTCGTTGGCAGTCTGGTATGGAAGATGCTGAGACAAAGAGAGTGCTGAGACGCGTGCAAATGTATATCGACGAAGATCCTAGAAATCGTTTATTAAATAAATCTACAACTATTTTAATATGAATTCTAAGCGTAACCTTAGTGTTCCTTTACTTTTATTTCGGCAATTAAGATCCTCAATTAAGATTCTCAACAAACTAGTAACTTCATTTTAGCTGTTGCACCTTTTCATTAGGAATTTTAAAGTACGCTATTTATTAGATATTTTTATGTACTGTTCTTAGGAATTTTTATCCACGTTAAAATGTGTACTCGCAGCGAAGCTATGCAGAGTTTTCGAACAGAATTCAAAATACAATTGATTCAGCAACGGTGAACGTTACTGCAGGTAACGGTATTTAACCCGGGCCGTCAGCTCGCAGTTTCGCTCGACTATCCAACTGTACCGGGGCACGACGACGACGACGAAACACCGTCCAAAGTTGCTGCCTCGAGTACGGCATTTCCACCGCGGGTGAAACTCCTTCGGGCACCGTGGGACGCCCTGTCGTGTTCCATTCTAAAGATTCTATGCACCTCGGTCGACCGAGGTAGCGGGAAACGCGTCAAACTATGCCGGGACTCGAAAGTTCCCGTCTTTCACCGCGGGGATCGCGATTGTCCAGCTTGGCTATTCGGATCCGCCTCTCGTCTTCTGCTCAACTTCTAAATTAGCGCAAGGTTTTCCCAGCGATTCTGCGTCACGATAAACGATAGCTGGGACTGAATACGCGGCGGTACAATGGCCGCCAGAACAGGAGAAGCTGAACAATCGTTAATGCCTCGGGAAAGAGCGAGCGGAGGAGCGAAAACGAGATCGACGAAGCAGCATAACGAGCACTGAGTCACGAAACACTTTTCTCTTCTCTTCGAGGCAAGCAGATTCTTGCGATAAAATATTTACCCCGAGTCCTAGTCGAACCGAGGTGAATGCTGTTATCCGTCTCAACGGGACGAATCGATGCCTCGACCCTGCGAAATCACTTTCCCCGACAGGGATCACCGGAGAAGCAGATTCTCGAACTTTTCTTTCGAGGGTTCTTCCGTTCGTAAGACTTCTTTTTCCGTTCATCTTCGCGAATGCAGGAAAGATCGGAACACAGTGGACTGGCGATTTAATCGAGCCCCCGTTGTTCTTCGATCATTCTCCATTGCGAGAGCGGTATCGCACAGTGACATTGACGTATACGCGAATCACTGTGGAACGACATTATGGCGAATTACGGGGAAAATCTCTTTGAAAGCAACACCATTACCCGTCTATCGATACGCAAATATTTCACTCGACCGGTACCAATTATTCCCATTGAGGTAAACCGTGCTTGGGTCGCTTTAATCGCGGCCATTCATACAAATTGAAAGATAACCGTAGCCGTCAAACGCAGTTGCGGACTGTTACAGTTCGAGTCACGTTTCAGAGTAACCAGTGAACGGCGTATTAAAAATTAACGGAAATACGAGGCAAACAAATATGCATCGAGCTATTAGGGAAATAGAGTGAAAACCGTGATTACCGATAAATTGAACAGATTGTTGTACACGCGTATTCCAGATTACCATTAACTTATTCGTGTAATAAATTCGCATTCGTCGATAGATATATTTTTATTTAACGAGGGCCGAACTTTTTTTTTTTGCGATGATACTCTTCATTCAACGCATCATCCGGGATGAATTAATCCAGCAAGAGTATGAAAAGGATTAGCGACGTTTTGAGTAAGCCGCTGCTAACAATGCAATGTTGTTTCTCGTCTCAGGCTGCATGTACACTCGGCAGGCGAAGTCTCGAAACTTCGTTGCGCAATATGGCTGGGAACAGAGTGATGTTACGCGCAACAAGTGGAGAACAAAGTTTCATTCGAACAGTACATTCAACCGTTCCCTACCTATATTATGGCATTAAAGAAACGATCGAATAGAGCAGACGTTGTATATCCGTTACGAATCTATCTGCACGGCGCACGCAACTTTATGCGAACACAACGTGTTTCACGAGAAACGGCGGCTACCATTTCGAGCCACACGAACGAGTCGCGAAATATAAAAGAAATTACAGTCGAAATCGCCAATTCACTGAACTCTTTTTCCCGGTTGTTTAACGCGACGCAATGCAACGGTTCAAAACAAATTGAACTAATTGAGCATTGTCCTGTAAAGCACGCGCCAAAGTGCAACTCATGCACGATAATTGCCACTGCGTTACTAGTAACTTGACACGACTTTGACGTGACGTTAATCTGCGATTTCTCAAAGTGCACGAGGTAGAACTGAACCGACGGATAAGTAGGCTTTACCAGGTACTAGGAATACAGTCGTGCGTTTGTGGAGCGAACTATGTAGCTCGACTAATTCAACCTGTACTTACACGCGATCGTCTGTAGAAGTAAAAAATTACTGAAACCGATTCGCCAAAACTTGCGAAATTAAATTCAACCGCTCGAATTGGAATTCTAAACGGTGCTCCGAATGCTGACAGCTCACTGTTTTGCGAACCGCGTATATACAGCAGACGACTACGATGCGAGGTTCTGAACGAATCCAAAGTGAGAGAAATAGCGGAAACAGCAGGATCGTCCGGAAAATAGCTAGCGTTCTTCAGGGCGGTTCCACGGGCCGTGAAATGTGCTCGGGTAACTCGGTTTTCTACCGACGTGGTATCTGATAACACAGACGTAAACCTGAGATAACATCCTTACATACTAACCAGCCACTCTGGTGCTTTAAGTTCGAAGGTAGCCGGGTATGTTCATCGCGTACGACAGATAAAGTTCGCCGCCATAGGTACCCATAGGAAAGCACGACTTGTACGGGCGTGTTTCTCTGAAAATGGCGATATACCTTTGTTCCTCGCAGACGGATAATTCTGGATTTGCACGGTCGTTGCGATTAAGAAATTTCGTGTTTCAGTCTAAACCAGTGTCATTCTACTAAACAGACGTTGAAAGTCATCGTTTCTCTCGTGCGGCTAATCTCTTCTGTCCAGCCATTGTACGGCTCCAACCTCCGGCACATGTACCATATCTAAACGACGGATTCAAACGGTTCTACGCAAGCACAAGACGAAATCATGGAATCAGGCTAGGAAGCGACAACACGACGTAGGCACGGTGTCGACTGTTGCGTCTTGAGGGTGGACGGAACCGGGACACTTCCGCATGCAAATGCGAAGGCGTACAATCAAAGCACCGGCGAGACGATACATATTCAAGCGGTCAACATGGGTAAACACCGGTCCAAACGGACCGACGACGGTTTACCTCGGGTAGCTAGCTGGTGCAGCTGTACGCACGCACACCATCGGCCTCCGCAACGTTCTGTATGCGGCGAGGAACACGTCGTGTGTAGCGTCGCGACGGAGGAGAGTGGTTAGGGGGTGGAGCAGCGGTAGAACGCTTCGAGGTACAGCCTGTATACACGGGGCAGGACACAACGGAATCTAGTTGGGGTCTATGGCGGATATACGGCGCGTACACCGCCGACAGGCCGAAACCCATCAATTTCCCATTCAATTCGCAGCTTCTCCTCTCTCGACGAGGCGAATGCCAGTCCGAATGACGCGACTCCTTCGAACCTCTGGATCCCTGCCGCTTTCCGCCCAAGAATGGAATCCTCTTGCACGCCGACGTAAACGTCGAGGTGAACGTCGAGGCGAACGTCGGGCGAACGTCGAGGCGAACGTCGAGGCGAACGTCGAGGCGAACGTCGAGGCGAACGTCGATTCCAGCCGTCCTATCCGTTCATTCTGTCCAGTCACGTCGCTTAATGCGAATTAAATATCAGCATGGAAGAAAGTGATACTTCTTACGGGGTGGTTCGCGAAGATCCACCCTTCCATTTTGATCGTGTTTGTACAGAAGAGGAAGAGGAATCGCGGACGCGTCGTGGGGAGTCGTTTTCATATTCCAGGAGCGTTATATTCCACGAGAATCTCTCGAAGCCGTGCTTCATATTCCGGGCTGAAGGTGTTGTTTGAATTTTAAACCGATGTGGCTGAGAATCTTGGGAAACTCGATTGTTCTGACTCGGTATAAAGCAGCGGTGCAATGTGTCATTTGTAACGCGGTAACTTTCGACGTCTAGTTTTCAATAGAGCTAATCAATCAAACGTCAAGCAACTACATGCGTTTCGTTTTGTACCGATGGATATCTACACGCCATTGCTCGTATGCAAATTAACGACGGAGAAAATAGACGGCAGGAATAGTCGGTCGGCGTTGGAAGCTTTCAAAAACTAATTCGATATTCCAATTGTATCCGACGATCGCGTTAGAAGCTGAGCTAAATCTTGTTTATCCACGGCTACATTTGGCAAAATCAATCGCGTATTAATACCCGCGGACTGGTTGGTAATTGGATCCATTGTGAATGCGATATCTTGTTTGGTAAAATACCTCGGAAATTCGATCGAATTTACGCGAGTTTCACTCTCGTGTATTTTTTACCATTTCCATTTTACAGAGAGGTTTTAATTTATAGAGTTTCATCGACGTCGAAGGCCCTGGTAATTTCAGGCGAACGAAATTGAAACGAGTGGAAATTACCGGGTGTACGGATGATGCGAGACATGAGTTAATCTCGAGTCGTTTCAAAGTTTATCACCGCAGTTTCGAATCGCTACAACGTTTCGTCGCATCGGAAAGGTAAATCCAATCAAAGTCTTGCGCCGATCGATGCATCGAACAGCGACGCGACTGGAAAAGGTAATTTTTAATTTGGTCATTCGATCATTTTGGTTATTACACGTGGATTATGCGTTATCACGTATGATTACCATCTTTCCCGCAATTGTTATTTTATCTTCGCACACTGCACAGCTGTTTCATCTGGTTTACGAGCCCCTCGTCTTCGTAATTCTCATCATTATCTTCGTTACACCGCGTTCGCTGGCTGCTCGTTACCGGTCGACGTCATCGTCCCTTAAACGTCCCAGATTCTATTCCCATCCACGATTTTCCTCGGCCAATAAATGACATCCTCGATATTGACCTTCCGCGGAACCACTATTAATTCTTCTATCTTCCCAGTTACGTTCCTAAAAGGACAAACTTCCCGTGATATTTCCTGACATCTGCTCCGACGCAACATGGCTCTGGAAAGTTCCAACGGAGTTATCCGCGTTTTACCGTCTTATTGGTCGCGTTTACTTCATTCGAGACAGCCGAGGGTCGCAACGGTGAAACGTTTAATGAACGAAATAAGTTTTTACGCCAGAGCCGTTGATAACTGATCAGAGAAATTGAAAGGTAAATGAAAACTATACGACAGAAGGAAATAAACGAGCCTGTAACATCAGAAACACAAAGTTTCGAAGACACTTCATTTTGACCATTTCGGTATCCGCCGTTGAAGCCTTTAGAACAGTTATTGTTCGTTCAAATTTCTCTCGTCCCTTGTACGAGGAAATTTCAAGTGTCGTGCAACAATGTCGCGCGAAACGAGAGCTCCACTTTCCGTGGCAGCGTGTCACAGGCTCAAAGACATCGTCGACGAAACGACGTAAATATTTACATGCATTTAACGAAGTTCATCTTGATCGTGAGACAGAACTGGGCCACGGATGCTCAAAGAGCGAGAAGGAATAGAATCGGCGCGGTGTGGCGGCGCGCGTTTGTCGCCAGGGCCAATTAGCGAGGCTCGCGAGGCTCGTTTCACGTCAATTTCACGGGGACAATAAGCAAATTAATTCTCTTGGATCGTACTTTGATTTCGTTAGCGTTTTCACTGAAACGACAGCCCCTGATGCTTGGTCGCGTTATTTCGCGTCAGCAGCGTCGTTATGAAAACCCTCAATTGCACTCCGAGTTGCACTTTACCACCGCCCGTCACTATCCCTCTTCCAGTCCTCCCTTTCATTCTGTGTGTGTCTATACGTACGTGGATATCATCCTGTGTACGTGTGCAATGCGATGCACATCGCTCCCCTTCCCCTCTCTCTCTCACTCTCTCTCTCTCTCGCTCGCTCTCTCTCGCTCTGATGTAGCGCGTCGAGGGAGTTTCGCGCGTCGATGCTCCGCAACGGCACAGATGCTTGCTTTAACGTCGGCCGTGTAACCACGGCGTCGCACCTCCGGCGTCGCGACGACAATTAAGCGACGCACGACCTTCCTTTGAACTCGGTGTCAATTTCGCCACCGAATCAACTGATTCTATTTACCGTCGAGTAATTACCGCCATTGGCGTATCCGGCATGCTGCGCCGCCTGTGAAACGGCCAATAATTCCCGTTCGACGCTTAATTAACGTGTCACGGATACTCTTTGCCTCGTCTACTTTTTATCCTCTTCATTCTATCCCTTCTCCTCCTCTGATCTTTTTTCTCCTTTTTCGCTACACTTCTTTTTATCAGTTTTTCCCTTCGCTCTTATTTTCTGAATAAAACACGAACATCGATGTTCGAACCCTGATTTTTACCATCCTCCCAAGCTCACGCAGCCAATTATATTTTAATCTCTCCCCGAGCGACGAGCATCTCGACCGACACAGAACAGGCTTCCGTTAATTACCCATGGATCTCGTGACATTATTATCCAAGCGCCCACATAATCAGCAGGCTGCTCTATCGAGGGACAACCGGGACAACTTTCTTTCCTCTTCACGAGCGAAGGATGTCCCGCTGACTAATCAATTTTCTATTCACCGTCAGCCTTCGTTGATGGATGACTGGCGATCGAAGCCAGGGGGTGGCAAACGGGGTTTTAATATATCATCATCTATCGTCTCTCTCAAAATCGGTCATCAGTCTTCCGAGCAGGGTGGGAACAGGCCATCAAAGGCACAGATAGGCGTAGAATCTTGTCGCGCTGTCGTCGCGAACAACGGTTTTGATGTTCATTCGTTCGTGTCCAGCCAATCGATCCGTCGAAGGGACAACGTACCTGGCCAGCTTATCGAGCCTAGCAAGCCGTTTCTTTTGCGTGGAGATCTCGCGACAACGTACAGCGGAATAGTGACCGACACGTTACGGCCAGGGCAACGCGCTTCGAAACTCTACATTCGTTGTTCTCTGCAATCAGTCGGTTGCCGGACAAAGTCACGACACTCGCCAACACGCTTCGATATTCACGAGATTCTTCCCTGTTGGAAGTTACTTGGCTCTAGGTTGGGTTAGGTAAAATATTCGAAGCAAAGGCTACGATTTAGCGCGTACTGTTATCGATCTATTTTGCGAATGATACGCTTCGACGTTCGAAAGATCAGTGAACGTACCACCTCCATGCGATATCTATCTCCATGCGTTTAAGACGTCTCACTGTTGTGGTTATTTCAGTTTCGTGAAAGAACGAATTCAAGCCGAGCAATTTGTTTCGTCTTATAAAATAGAGTACCACTTTCTCTTCGTTAGTTCTCCACGAGGAATTTTATAATGGTAGCTGCGTGACTATGTTGCGTGCGTTTTATTAATCATGCTTCGCGACCAAAAAGCTGAAGAATCTATGTACGAAGCCCGTATCGGCGCCAAACACTCTGTAGCAACGAGAAAATAAATAGGGCTTGCTGTTTGGCCTCGTTCGCCGTTTCATGAGATCGTTTCTTCCCCGAAAAGAGAAGCGTCGTATCTCGAGCTTTCTTTCCCCACGGGAATGTAGCCCGGCGGATGTACTCTTACGGACGGAGATAATGGATAACCGCGTTGCAACGAACGTACGGCACATCGGCTTATCGCGAGTTCGCAGAGGGATGCCCAGTGGCGGCTTATCGACTCACCGGCTTGACAAGCTTCCACGTCCTCTCTACAACGGTCCGGGATAGCTGGAAGATGACGAGCGCCGATCGAAAGTCCTGCGAGACTTTCGGTAGTTTCCCGTGAGAGTTTGTCTTATACCGGTTAGCGATAAAGGAAAGCGTCTCACCAGTAGCCAAATTCTGTTCGCTAGATTCTCTTCGCTATATTCCGTTCTCTAGATTGGCCGACGTTACACACGTTGCAACGGCACGGGATCGATAGCTTTCTCACGCTATACACGAAATTCCCTGTACGACTTGCTGGTTCCATGTAGCTTTTCCAATAGCACGGCGCACAAAGCGTTCGAAGCCAGTCTAGCCATGGATCTGGGACAATCGGCGGAATTTCTCGATGTGTACCGATTTTCCGCCACGGATCAGCGATTCCTTCGACCTTTATATCCAGCGAATCGCACAACGTCGGGCGTCCCGTCGGCCCCTGGCCTTTTCCTGCATTTCGGACACTGCCGCGCCACCGGCTGCTTAAGTCAGGAGAGACTTCATTGCTTGCGAGATTTGCGGAGCGGCAGCGCTTTGCTCGTGGATTACGCAAATTCGACAGTCGTCCCTGGATCCGGGGTCAGCGTCCACTCTGTGCTACGTATCGCGAAGCGAGTACGCGACGAGGGAAACGGAAGTTGCCTGGGACGATCGCGTTACGTTCAGTCGGAGACAAGATGAAATTCGAAACCCTGCGTGGCAGGGTGTTCCGAGTTCCAGGATTTTAGAATTTCGAATGTTAGGATTTTCAGTGACCGAGACGGGATTCGCGACACGTAGCAAACAGAGGGACAAGGCGAAAGTTTCCGCCATTGTATGGCGTCTCATAAATCTTGGATGACGAAATATACGGAGCGTGGAATTCGGATTCGCTGCCAGCTTTCTCATAATGAAACTTCCTCTGTCGAACGGGTGTGTATCGCGCGGACGCCTTGGAAAATTGACTTCCAACTCCGTTTGCCTTACTAAGCAACTCTAAATATCGCCGAGTTTAATCAAAGAAGACTTGGAAAAAGTAATGAGAGGGTTTTTAGATAAACTCGGTCCGTGTTTATCCCCTGTTTACCGTGTTAAAACGAGATCGAGGTTGCTCTTTCCTACACCGGGCGCCATTAGCAGCGAAAAAAGAGAGAGGGCAAACAGCAAAGTGGATTATTGGGACTGCACGTGGCTGTACTTACAGATTGTAGTGTACGTCCGCCATGTTCGGTCGATAGCGGAGCGCCTGGACGAACGCCTCCTCCGCCTCCGCGACGCGTCCCTGAGCGCTCAGCACACTGCCCAAATTACCATAAGCTGTAACAATCACAACGGAACATTTGTTACAACAGGGCCACACCGACGAAACGAAAAAAGTAACGGTTGCTACAAAAGGGAAATATTACTTCCTTTTCGATACTATCGCGTTTATTTATACGCCAGCTATAGAATTTAGCAACGACATAAATTTCCTCGTTATTCTGTCTCTGCGACTCGAATCTTCAAACAGCATCGTACATCACGAGAGTACACGAGAAACGATACGTCTCTCCATGATAGATTTTTAAAGGTGGCGCACAACTTCTTCTTGAAAAGCAATAAGACGCGATACAGGCACGGTCGAGACTCTTTCTCCATCCCCGGGGTTCCTTCTTTCTCCCCCCGACTTCTTTCTCGGTTCTTTGTATTTACGAGCAATAAACCCGCGTGCACACGCGATCGTCGGTGCACACCGGATAGCGCGAATATCGTGCCACAGCGCACACGGTTGCAGCGAGCTCGCTTCCGCTTTTTATCTTCGACCAACAATATCGACTGTAAAACATTTTCCAGACCTTTCCGTCGCTGATTTGGACCGATGGCTACTCGAGCAGAGAGTAATAAATGAATCCGGGATCGTAAAGTTGGCCTGCAAACGCGTCACGGACCTTCCACGATTCCTCGTTTCCTTTCAATTCGAGAAATCGCAGGTGAGCTTTCGTTACACTTGGTGTAGCTGCTGCAAAGTTACTCAAAACTATCGACTTCGGTGTTCGCGATAGAAAGTTTTGAAATTTTGTTTATCGATCCTTACAAAGTATCTTTGGCGATGATAACGCTGCTGCAGTTTGAATGAAAATTTTAAGAAATGAAGTTTTGTGTAAAAGAAGTTTCGCTAGAGGGAAGATTACAGCGGATAAAAGAACAAGTAGATTACACGACATTGCCTTAAATAAGGTTTACTATTACGCGAAGTACAGCTCTTTCTCGGCTTGGCGAGGTCCCTGTGCGATTATTTAAAAAGCTCTTGTATCTTCACGCTTCAAATTATTTTTCATTAGTACTTTAAATACTACCGCGCCGTGTGGTTTTAAGATGGATATAATCTGATTACGGGCTCTGTCCGTGCACAAACGTAAGCAAGAAATAATTTCCATTAGCAAACAGTTCTCCTCTCTAGGGTTTGTTTAAAACATTTAGTCACCTAACGCGACTTTTAGAAACGAATAATAAACCGCTCGAACTCCACATAAAAATTAAATCGTCGGGAAAAATTCTCAAACGACCCTGCTACCTTTTTAAATTCCCGAATCGTTGGAGTCGACTTTCTTCGAGCGTTTCCCGTTTCATTCTCGAGTCTTGAATCAAGCTCGCGTATTTAGAGCGCGTCGCGTTGGTCGGTAGCACGCTGCAGCGTTTGTCGTTAACGACATCGGGCTACGGTTTGAAAATTTTCGCCGTGCTTGGAAAAATAGGGAAAATTCCGCTCGTTCTACATTTTTCCCACGATCGAGTGTCCTTCGGTCCTTTGCGCAACGGTGGTTCGATCCAGTTAGCCGTTTCTTTTCAATTGCGACCGTGGCGAATGGGAAAGTGGAGCGCGCGCGAGCCAGCGAATTAAAGAGCACCGTGCACTGACTGTGCGATGTAAATGAACCGAATGATAGATTGAACGTCATAGGACGAACAAAAAGAAACGCGCCTCTTTAGAACGTTGAGCGAAATAATGGAGAGGAACGGGGCACGATGTGGCCGAGTGAAATGCGAACGCGAAAGAAACGATCGACGAAGAAAACACGGCCGAATGGAACTACGAAATCGGAAAATGATTATCCGTTATTATGCATTGCCGCCTCGCACTTTTTCTAGTATATCATCGAACGAAATTCCTTTAAACGCTTCAACTAATTTACATCTTCCACTTGTTCAACGTTTTCCCTATCTTCATATACCTAGTTCTCTTGCCATTATTTTAACACCGAAACAAAAATACGATGCTTCTACGCCGGTAACACGGCGATAATCCACAAGCGGCGAGGTTGGCATTTTAAATCAGTCGCGATAAATAAACGCGATAAATCGCTGCAGAGCATATTTCATCGTCGTGCGATTCTATCGAATGCCGCGTTTCGTGCTACCCTCCACTGAGCTATGGCCCGATTTTACGCTCGTAACGCGATCGCTGGCTTCCTCCCTTGAAAATCGAACCACTGATTCTTTCCCTCCAGTCACGTTCCAGTAGACTCGCGCCTAATCGTCTTCGCCGGGCGGAGGAAAAGTCGCGTTAGCGGAGGAAAATACCGGTCAAATAGACCTTCGATGGGATGGTCATCGTGCCAGCTAAAGCGAGTACAAACGACATCACGTACCGTAGACCCGGCTGACTTTGAAGCGAGATAGAGCGTGGAAGAGGAGAAGAAAAAGTAAAGAATCGAGGAAAGGGAAGGAATCGACCGCAGAGTTTGTTGGACCAAGGTTCCATCCGGGATCTTCTATTTGTTGGCCAAGCCTGCTCTAACTCTGCGTCGTCTAACTTCAATAAACCAACGATCGATATGTTCCTACGTGATTGAATAAGGGATTACCTGGATTATTTAATAGGGAAGTTAAGTTTCGAATCGATCGAATAATTTCTCTGCTGGTTAAAACTTCAAAGAGAAGAGAATTAAGCGATTAAATAGAGTGCAAAAGCCAGCGGTCGCTGTTGCAGCATACGCAGCCTATCAACTTAAAACACAAATCTCTTTTTTTTTTTGTTAATCATAGCATACGTGCTGTGTTGTCCCTTGTGATAGCGTTACCCTAATCTTCATGGCCAGTTCTCATAGGTGAGATATTTCTATTTTTTAAGGAAACACAACGTCGAGCTGGTTGTCATTCCTAAACTCTTCCGCGTCAATCACACATTCTACGTTACACAGCGGCAGTTGCGTGACTAGGGTTATATCAAATGCGCCCTCGCTCAATCTAATTTCCCGCCAAAAAATCATTCAAAAGCAAACTGGTATCGATCTAAGTACGTTCGTTGATCCTTAATTGTTCGAGATATGGAGTGGCCGCCTGGTAATTACCGCGACGATTTATGTGAACTAGATGCGATCCTCGGGCAGGACGACCGTCAATAGTCTACGCTACCCGAGTGCGAACCTAGCATAAACAGTGGGCCTGTTGTACAGTCAAGGTACTTTAGGACCCCACGAAGAAAACCCATAAGGCACGAAACTTCTCTATTTATGCTACATCTCAAGAAGACCGGACACGCGGGTGTCCCCAAATGTAAGGTCACCCGCGCGCGAATCTTCATGAAGGCAGCCAGCCCATGCTCAAACATACATCTTTACCCAATGATGAGTTAGGAACAGACTTGAGACCCACCCACCACGAACCTTCCTCTACGACAGCAACATCACCAAGAGACACTCTTGCACCAGCATTCTAAGAGTCAACATATAACAGTATTCAGTCAATGGCTATTATATTTAACAGGACAGCCAGTGAATCAAAGACAGTTGTATTCAGAGTATTGAGTGGAATAAATAAGGTGAACTGAACCTCCACCTTGGACGCTAATAACGTTCAAGGCTCGCGATACCAACCGATCAGTTGTGCCTGACTGGTCGCTAGTTAGTTGAGTGTCGCAACATTAATAATGTAATATAATGTAATGATGATCCTTAGTAATATTTCTAACCACGTCGATCCTTACACTCTTGGTCTACTATGTACCTAGTTTTTACCTCGGCCATTAAAACGATCCGCGAAGAAAGGCTTGTGACCGGACGGATATAGGTGACACGAGAGAAAGGTTGTCGGTGGTGTTTCAGCTTCGGTTCGCGTGACCGCCTCTCGCCCCTGCCAGCCGGCACCCTTTTGACGCGAAGATTAAAAGGGAAACAAAGGTGAAACTCGACAAAGCAGGTATGGAGCATCGTTGAAACGGTCGTCCGGCCAGCTATGTTTCCAAGAACATTGTCTATTCGAGGGAACTGTGACTCGCCGGAACTCGGTGAAACGAAACGACCGCGATAATAGCGTTCGGAAACTGAGGTGGAACCGGGCTCGGTGAGAAACGGAATCCGAAGGATGCGTCGGACCACCCACGGGTAATTAGGAGGCCAGCGGTGCGATATGAAGTTCAGATCGGTTAGATAAAGCCGGTAAAAACGGCCGGAGGTGGACAAAAACGGACAGAGACGGATAAGCGAAACGATAAAGCTCAAGTAGAGACCGAGAGAGAGTATGAGAGAGAGTATGAGAGAGAGTATGAGAGAGAGTATGAGAGAGAGTATGAGAGAGAGTATGAGAGAAAGAGAGAGAGAGAGAGAGAGAAAGTCGCTAGGGAAACCGATGCACTTCGGGTCTCGGGAGACCCGTATCACTGATTCATCGAGCGAGAGTAGCTGAGTAAAGAGGAGCCAAGGAGAGAGGATTACAAATATTCTGGACGATATATTAAAGTTTGGAAAGAGGTGGGGTAAGTTGAGCGGAAGGTGCTCGATGTATTCATAACTTTATCAGGATACATGGAAAAAGGTAAGTGACGCGGCGGATAGACAACGACGCGAATTGTAAGGGCAGAGAGGAACGCGTGTATTCGCAATAACGCGAATAACGTGGGAGGGGCAATGCGACAAATAAAGGGGAAGATAAAACGATCGTGCGGGGTATAGACACGGCAGTAAAGGTACAAGGGGACGCGTCTAGCGGAGATATATAAAAACAACGGACGAAGACGGATAAGGACTGAGGACGATAAAAAGTGGACAGGTGGCGGAGGAGGGTACGAAGCGACTCTCGTCGAGCTGGTATTGCATGTCGCGTATCCAGCTCAGACGGCAATTTTATGTACACGGTAGGCGGATCGTTGGCCAGCAGGCAAGTTGAAGATGAGAGGCTGGATAGCGGGGGTCAGCCGCGCGCCGTCGAAATGAGTCGCCGTAGAGAAAACTGCCAGCGATATTCGAGCGACGCGGGCGGAATTTCATTTTTACATTGTGCTATACATTTCGTCCTTGCGGACATATCTGTCTTCGATCATCAGCCGGCTTTATCATTAGCACGCGACTCGTTATTATCGTTATCTTTTTAATTCATCCGCGTTCGTCGCACGTGCAACCTATCTTTATTGCTTTTCCTAGCGACTGCGGTACAGAGGGGACACCGGGTAGATAATTAAAATGTTAATGGCTTGGTAAAGTGGCAATTGTTGCTGGCTGACGTATTCAACGTTGAATATAAAATACGACGGAGTACTATGTTCGATGCTTGGAAAAAATTTAACGATGAACTGCGTATGTTAGTTGTACGTCCCGTAGGTATATAACTTTCAGAGTCGGTTAATAACTGCCAGGAATACGAGACCTTATGTTCCCCCTTGCAGAAGTAAGTCTCGCAATAAAATTCCCATTAATCGATACGAAGAGGAAAATAATGAAGAGAAGGGACTCACCTTTTGGAGGGTTCACGTGCAGAGCCGATCTATATAGGCTCTCTTCGTCGAACCAGTCGGCGTTCCTTAACAACGTCTTAGCCGACATCAGACAAACGAGTACCGCCGTAGCTAGCAGCACTGCCCTTCCTTTCCTTCTCGACCCGTGTCTTCTTGCTATCTGATAACATCCAGAGATCGCGGCTCCGACGATCAGACACGCGCCCACGCTCGGTAAATAGAGAATCCTCTCGGCTATGACGAAGCCCACGTAAAAGAACAAATTGCTAGCCGGTAGGAAGGGAAGCACGAGGAAACCGAGGGACGCGGCGACACCACTCGCAGCCGCCTGCCTGCTGGCGAATCCGTTGCTCCAGATTAATCCATTGTTAGGCCTCTTCGCGCAGTAACAATCACCGATCGGCCCGTTGTTATTGTTGTTCGCCGCCCGACACCCATCCGTGTGACATCCTCCTGTTCGCCTGCCGGCACACACGGGACACCTGGACGACATGGAGCGAGGATACTGCACGAGATGTAGACTAGTCTCCCGGACTGGTCGACGAAGCGTCTTGATCGTCCAGATCGAGGCGCCGATTAGCGCCGTGTACAAACAGGCGGATTCGAGGTTTCTCGCGTCAAGGAGGCTCGTGATTCGCGGCACGGCGTCCATGGACCAGTCGAAGCTTAGCGTATTGGGACAAAGTAACATCCTGGCGCTTGCTGCGGGTAGGTAGAGGAATGTGAGACCGCGTGTCAGGCGAGATGGGTGCCTGGCCGTCGGGTTGTCCGCGCTCGCGAATTCTGGCCTCGTGCCGGTAATTCTCAGTCTACCAAGAACCAACAGCGCCAAACTTCCAGACACGATGCCGATGCTACGTGAGCGAGTCAAACCGCAATTCACCTGGAAATACAAATAGTCCAAATCAATTATAAGTTGTGCGCGTTGGGTACATAATTTCTGATCAGTCGGCGGTGTCATATTCTATTTTCTATCGTGTACGTAAATGAAAGGTTTCGTTGCTGCTCGGTAATTGGTAATAAGATATTCCCAGTCAGCGATTTGAATAAATGAATGGTGCATCGGACGAGTAATTCATCACGGTCTAATGGTTGTCGTTCGTTACGAAGTATGTACACGGTTTTTAATCGAATGGTATGAAACCGTTGACAGACGCGAATCACGGCGAATGAAGATTAATTAAGGGCCGTCATGGTTACGAGCGCCAATATCGATGTTCATCCATAATTAAACGAGGAATCTTAATAATAATTGCACGTGTTTCGACCAAACAGCTGACTCATCTCTCTTCGTCGCTTGTAAATTAAACTGAACGATCTGCATCCGGCGACGGTTTCCAAAGTAATTTAACTAGGAAACGAAACCGGTCTGTACCTTTATCGGTCAAAAGAGTCGCTCTTTCATGTCGAAAACATTAATTTAAGAGAGGTACCCTTTGAAAACCGTGTGTTTTCAACAAGTCGACGCGATGGGAAGCGACGAACGTCGGCACGTATTTTCCTGTCTTTATTTCAGGAAACTAGAAGCGTTCGTATATCGTACGCGGTCAAACATCGAGCGCATAGATGACGCGTCCTACTCGAAAAAAGAGCGCCGTGGATAGGAAAACCGCGGCTGTAGACCGCAAATATCGATTCGTGTCTATTTTTCCATTTGCCAGCTTCGTGATAGGCAGAGAGAACACTCATAAACAGGATCCAAAAGCATCATGATGACTCGTGTGGCAACGTATGGCAGGTTCGTGTCGAACGCGTGTTCGCGTCTGGCGGATGACCGACGGAAGAGGAGATTTCGCTCGATCGGGTTTGGCAAATGAAGCGCTGATATAATACGGTGAATTTCGTTCTTCGACGATTTGTAGATCGGGGTGCGAGCGAAATAACGGTAGAAGTAGAACGAAAAAGAAACAAAAGGGACCGGAAAATTGTTGAACAAGGAAATATAATTTTATAGCAGGTTACAAGAAAATCGCGGGAAAGGCGTGCACGGCACGCTTAATCGACGCGATGCTCTCGAAAGCCGGCGCGGCGTTCCGTGCAAATGAAAAGTAACGTCGAAAGCTTTTAAAGCGAACCGTAGCGCGGCGTAATGCGAAAGCGACATTTTAATGGTAAATTGCGGAGCCGCGGAAGAAGTCGTGGGCGATAATTGCGAGCTCCAGAATTGTAACCGGCCTGGCTTTGTTTCACGCCGATGCAATAATTCGCGATAGATTCGTACGAACGGTCTTCCTTCCCCTTTTAACGATGCTTTTAATATTACCGCACCGACGCCACGTGTAAAATTGGATGCGACGGGACCCTCTACCGACTAAATCGTCTCGCTTCCGCTGAATAATAAAATAGTTTTTATCAGTCACCGTGGGAGTGGAAATTGCGAACAACGAGTGACCGTGAACCGAACGAATACTCGTGTTAGACCAGATAGCGAGCGAAGAAAGATTCAAAAGATACAAGTAGATTAATCTGACAAGTATCGTGCGAAAAGTCTAATTGCACGTGGCAAAGAATATATAGTAGAGAGAAAATTATTCGTATATTTCATTGTCAAACGTAGTTTTCATTGCTTCGCGCTATATTCGGTGAGAAGAATCTGTGCAACTTAAGATTACTATATCACCTTGGTAACTAGAAGGGACGTTTTCAGCAAGAACACAAGGGACCTGTTCTATCATTGAATAAGAATGGAACGGTATGCGAAACTATGAGATACCATGAACGAAGGTCGAAAACTTAAGCAACATAGAAGTACCGTATTGTTACAGCTTTTGAAGAAAACAAGTTTGAGGGAAAGCCCGGAAAATCGAGGAGTTATGCTCGAGCCGTGGCGAATTCGGGCTAATCAAGGGACGATAGCTCTCACAGGGTGGAACTTTTGGCAAGTTTGCGACGCACGAGTCGAGAAGGAATAATTCGCTACGGTAATGTAACCCAGTTACACAGCGTTGCTGACATTTTCGGTGCCGCGATAAACCGGGAATTCTGGTTTGAAGTTCGACGAATAAAGGACGCCTTTGACTAGAAAGCCGATTAACGAGGATTTAAGCAGAGCTACGTGGGCCTCCGTCGTAAATGAATGGAAATTGCGCTCTGTCGTTTTATTAATAATTCTCTTGGAACGTGCCGAGGCTCTTTCTCTCTCTTTGATTTCTAACTCGGTGACTATACTCTCTTCCACATCTCCTAGTTAATTATTTATTTATTTGTTTATTAACGACTTAATAAGAAACTGTTTAGTAGGGATACATACAATAATCGTCATTACGTATACGCAAGCAAGACACGAATATGACGCTGTTCAAAGGTGATCTGTGAGCAGAAAGTTAAGAACTTTGGCGAATTCGTTAACATTCATAATGACCACGTTGGCGCAATTAAAACGAGCATAAATAGCGTGACGAAGTTAGTGATTCTTGTGTGAGAAGAGGACGATATCTTAAGCCGGACCAAGAAACATAGAATTTTGACTAGCGGGCCTATCGTAAGACGTGGACGATTCAGCGATGTTAGAATAAGTTTGAGGTGGCTAAAATGTAGACTTGTTTGATAGAGAAACGAGCGGATGAATTCGTAGTAGCAAAGTATATTGAAACAAGTGTAGGTACAGAGGTAGTGAATGCCAATTTTGATCGTCGCTCGCTCAGTGCTACAATACCAAAAGAATATCATGGGGAGCGCGTTCTTGTGTAACTCTAGCTGAAGGTTGCAAGAGCAATAAAAATCTACTCATAATATTTTTGGTTTCTAGACTTTGTAGCCTAAAACAACGTTAGTATTCGAGGCCACAATAATATGGATCTCTCCCAGTTCTGAATTTTTTCCGGTTCAACCTTGGAACTTTTTCTACTGCCATGGGCCGCTACAAGTCGATACATAGTAGACGAATAGTTATGGACAATGTAGAACACGGGCAAAATAAAATTATACTTTCAAGAAACGAAACAAAGATGAAAGAATAGAGCCAGCAGAAATTTCCTTAGAAAACTGTTTTATTCTGGTCGAAAAATGGTTAGCTTGATCTCTCGTCTATCTTGAATTTTGAGACGACGCGACTCGACGGAACAACGGCGAACAAGTGTGCCATAATAAGAGGAAAAATATGGACGATCAAGAGCAAGAAAGATAAAACAGGGACAACTGGATAGGACAGAAAGGAAGAACTACCGAGAGAGATCGGCCTCTCGCGCGGCGCTACACTCGGAAGGGTGTCAGGAAATGCGAACGACCCTTGGCACCCCTCCAACGTTCGTCGGTTGGCTGGCTGGTCCACGACATGCATCACGCCAGGCGTCTGATGCATCCAGCGCATCCGGATACGATGTGCAGGAGAAAAGCGAACGCCTGGAGGTTCAGCGTCGAAGGGTCTAGCCGTGTGTCTGGAGGTGGTTGAAGGTGGTTGAAGCCGTCTAGAATCAGGGCGTGGGGAAGCTAAAGGTGGCTCACCCCGTGCATCAGGCCACTGTCTCTGGCAGAATGTTGGCCTTGCTCTCTCGCGTTTGCACATGCTGCGTCATTATCGGTTACAAGGCTTGTCTTGTCTTGTGTACCCTTACCTTTTGTACCCTCGGCGGTTGCCGTTATGCAGGGATAATGCACGCGTGCGTCTGGGATTCAAGAAACCAGGCGAGAATTTCACGTTACATGTGCCTGTGGTGCACGTGCGTACGCGCGTTAACGCCAACAGAGGATACGATGTTCCGTATACGACGAATTCGATATTACGCCAGTTGGTTACGATTACGTTCTTGTATACGTTCACGAGTAATTATATAGAGTAGTAGAGTAATTGCACGACGTTATCGGTTGACGCCAGCAGGCCGGCATAATCCGTGCGCGGCTCGGGCCTCCTCGTCTCCGGACTCACCTACTTCCGCTCGTCAGCGGTAATTTGATTACGTCGTTCTACCGGTAGACCGGTCCATTTTCAGTTGTTAATATTCGTAATGGCAGGCGGATCCGCGCACTACCGCAATCCGGCGTAATGCAGCTCTCGAAACGTTAATTTACGATAATGTGTCCGAGGCACGTGAGATGCGAGCGACTTGCAATCGACGGTCTGTAAATGTTGCAACCTCGACTTTGCAGCCGGAGGCTCGTTCTTCCGGAGAAACCTCGCGATACGGAGAAAGCACGAGACGGGGGGAAATCACGGCTCGTAAAATCTGATAGGCAGGATCTCACGGCCAGTCCATAAATCCCGGCTAGTTAGTGGCAGTTAAACTAGCTGTTCGACGAGGTCGTAGGTGATACGGAATTGAGTTGTAAAATGGAATTTTGCGCGACCATCGGCGCAACGAGGAATATATCCGATACAAATACAAGTTTGGATCACGTATCGATAGTCTTTAGTCGTATACAGAATGCTCGTCGAAACGTTTAACCGAAGGGTTAATCAACGGAACTGTCGCATTCGTAATTGTGTTTCAAACACTCGTCGATGATGACAATGTCGCAAACCTAACCCAAATATGCAAGTAATCGCGTTTTGTTCCAAACACGACATCCTCCGTGAACAGCACGTACATCGTAAACACACGATACGTCAATTACAACATCCTACCGCTGTGCACCTCATCAGCGAGACTTACCCTAGCGCATTAGCAACCCTCGATCGATACGCTTTCCCCTTGGTTCGCGCACTCTAATGAATTATCGATAAATAACTACCATCGTCTTCCACGTAGCATCTTGTGTGCACAGTTTGCATCGTGTTAAACCATTCGATGCAAAACTGCGAGGATCCATCTCCCTTTATCGAGCCATGTACCCAGGGAAAGGTCCCCGAAGAAATTTCTTGCAGTCTCTTACCTTTCGACTCGACTCGCCGCGACACAGTTCCCAGAGGAGACACAGAGCCAACGAGGATATTCCCGTTTCCTTGGCGAGGGTAGCCAGGGTCGACGACACAAGGGCCAGAATCAAAGGAAACGGCGACCTGGTGCGCTCGCAGTGGGCGCTGTATGCGAGTAACGCTGACAAGGTCAACAGACAGGCGAGAAGATCGGCACGACCGACCACGCCGGCCACTGCTTCGCTGTGAATCGGATGCGCCGCGAACAGGAAGCCGGTGATCGCGTGGCCGAGATTGTTTCTTTCAGGCAATACCTGCAAAACGTGAAAAATTTTCGCTGAATCGCTGAACAATGGTACGCGAATTGTGCGTCTCTCCTTCATTGTTCTGGGTACAGAGGCGGTGCACTTTTTAACGCAATTTTTACGATCGAGGACAATGGACCAACTCTTCTACGGAAAATGGGAACAGGAGCGGTTTAGATAGTCATCGGCGGTTTCTATTAAGTTTCTGTTAAATGTTGCAGCAACGCGAGCGTAGAATAGATAGATCGAGAAATGATATTTTACAGGAGACGGATTCGATCGTTGGGAGTTTTGGACTAATTTGTTAGAAATGGAAATGGAATACGAATCGTTTCGTAACAAGACAATGACGTTTAATTGTCTCGCACAGTTTTCGATATATTCGACGATTGTGCGGCAAGATAAAAACCGATTGCACTTATTCACGGAACGATCAGCGACAATGGCATTGCGGACGTTGTTATTCGGCGGGATTGAAAAAGCTGAAAGCACAGGGCCGAGGCTCTTGAAACTTGAAACGAAACACCGGATTTCCCCTGGTAATCCCATTTCCATTACGATAACCATGGCAGGTGACACGCGTGGCCGTCAAGGGAGGACGGTGGACGCGGTCGCACGCGATTATTAACGTAATATTCCGGAATTAAATGGACTGGTAAAATTTTATTTCCAGCCAGTCGCCATAACGTCTGGTATTATCAAGTCTGCATGACGTACACTCTACAGGTGTCACTATTATCTCGTTTCCTGCTGCTCTGACGTAAAATCTGACCAACGTGATGCGCGCGACGGACGAGCAGCTTGTCCGGCTTTAATCGAAAAGCAGATGAACCAGTCGAATTCTCCGAGCCTCCAACCCCTTCCCTCTTCCTATCCCGAATTAGTTTCTCGTTTGAATAACCGATAAATTTCACCGAGCTTGTCGGCTTAATTAACGTTATTAAACGCGAGTGGCGTGTGCTTTACCTTTCTGGCAACTCTAACCACAAGCACGGTGCAGGCGGCGTGCAACGCGACGTTCACCAGATGATAGCCCCACGGTTCCAGGCCGCCCAGTAGATGATTCAGGCGAAAGGTGGCCACGCAAAGAGGCCTGTAACTTCCGTGGGAGCCTCGATCGTTTAATGGCGTGCCCCAGAAATCGTTCTCCAGCAGCCGAGACCACGGCGTGCTGGACAGCAGGTCCGGATTCGTCAGTATAGCTCTTCTGCGACAAAAATATAACACGATCTCGTTAGCGACGCTTTCATTCATACGTATTATACATATGAGGTGATATTTGGTGTAGTACGTTAAATAATCACTCGGTGTTTAGGTCAACGATATATTTATTAACAAGTGTCTACTTTTGATCGCGTCGCGTATCGCTCTCGGTTTCGCTAGTCGATCTCGCTGCCCGGTTACAACTCGATTTTATCGCGTCTTGGTTCAAATTCAACTTCAAACTTAACTGTCGATCAGATTCGATTCTTTTCTTTTTGTCGTCCTTCGATATCCCCACAATCCACGCGGTTGTTAGGCGTCCGCGACCGTTGCCACGCACGCCTTCTTCTCGAAAATTCGGCGGAACGACCATTGGGATATCGATGGCTCATTAGTCACTTCGCTTCAATGATATACATTGTTGCCGAGTGCCGCGACACATATAATTTCAGATTAAAATATACGTTTTAAGCATATTTGAATGCAGAACAAATGGTTAGTCGTCGTTTCGTTCAAAATCGAACTAAATTCGACGGATCGTTTCGTTTCCACGGATTTGTCCAACGAGCAGTGACAAGCAACACCGCGGGTCGTGGCATTTTAATCGACCCGCACGATCGATATTCATGAGCGTCGCGGTGTTTCGGGCTCGTCTCGAGGCTGTGATACCGCAGGCGACGCACCTGAGCCATCGTCGTCGACGGGGGAAATGGGAACAGGGCTCGATGAACACCGAGCCAATAATTTCAAATTCCACGGCCCTCCGATAAGCCCCCTCGCCCCTCAACGAGCATCGTATCGCATTTTCTACGTGAGCTAGCGATCCACGCTCGAGACGGCCACGATCGACAATGGAAGCAAACGCTGCGCTGGTTGGATTCTTCTTGCGTGGAATTTAGATCGAACACCTGTTCCCCTGTGTTGCTATAATCGAGAAATCAAATAGACGAACGGCGTCGTTCGTTCATTATCGAAAGACAGTCTCCGCTATCCATTAAATTGTCGATAATCGATCGGTTCATCTGTGAAAACACAGTTATTAGTTTTGTAAATGATTTTCGTTCGACTTGTTCGGGAGTATATGATAAAACGGTAGCGATTTGGTTTCGAAGGTAGATTAAATGATTTTCGTTGAAGAAGATTCAATCTTTTTGGCGCGTTACAACAGCAAATTGTTCGGTAAACGTTATTCGTTTGGTTCTAATGGCAAATTTATAAAGCCTTCGAGCGTGGCGATAATTCTCCCATATCATGTATCTACACGTGTTTAACGTGTAATCTATATTTATGCAACATTTGATTTCCTGATTATAAACACGTTGCGTAAACCTATCAGCTTTGGTGTCTGCTATTGTTCGAGGAAATTTGGACATGATTTTGGTATTGATCGTTAACGTATATTGCTGTACAAAGTAACAATAATTTCGTCTCGTAGAAGAAATTGTTTCATCTGTCTGTCGTCGTACAACGTCGAATTGGAGTAAGTTTCGTGCAGATTTCGGAAGTTTCGGCACGCAAGTTTACCATAAGTTGTTCGGACGAAACAGTTGATCGTTGCGTAAGGGCGGCGTAAGATTTACGATGTCGCAAAATTCATTAGAATTCGGAACAATTCTGCGCGACGGTGCTCGAATTCTCTCGGTTTCCAGCGGGCGAAACACTCGACACATTTATACGAACGAACGGATGGCACGTAAACTTCCCTCGTCGCTGTTTATTTCAATTTCCGGATCCTGTCAGGCGACGGTACACGCGCTCACGCGAAATTCCAAAAGAAACACACAACCCCGCCGATATTGGAACACGCGCAACGTTACTCGCACCCCCGCCCCTTTTTCGTTATATTATTGGCCTCGTTAACGTCGATCGATTCGTCGAGCGTAAAACATTAACGGTCGGCGTTTGCTTGGAAATATGAATGTTTAATGAAAATTTTTCGTTCGACCGAAAATAAACAGTTTCCGGTCGAAATTCACGAGTCCACAGTGTCAATAAAATCTTGTCCGGTGATTTTATAGTTGTTACATTGTCCGGTGTGTTCAAATTCATATCGATGAAAACGAAAAGAACGAAGAGAGGAAGAGAGAAAAAGGAAGAAAAATCGAGACGCCGATGACGACCAGGACCGAGATACGAGCAATTAAAGGGTAAAAGCAGATCCGCAGATCAACCTCTCGGAGGTCTCTAACGTTGGATAATCCAAGGTATTAGTCGGAGGCATCGGTGATATTAAGCATCTGTCAGAACTGTCGCGAAACGGGGACACTCTTCTCTCTCTCCCTGGCTGGTTCCTCTCTCAGTGTGTACACGTTCGTGGTATTCCCCGGGGACTATTTCTGACAGTACACGTGACGTTAATGAAACTCGGTCCCCGGTCTAACGGAGCAGTTCGGAACGTGACTGCACGCGGAGGGTTCGCAAGGCTGCAAAGGGTACG
Source organism: Bombus vosnesenskii (assembly GCF_011952255.1). NCBI lineage: Eukaryota > Metazoa > Arthropoda > Insecta > Hymenoptera > Apidae > Bombus > Bombus vosnesenskii. The sequence goes on from NW_022882923.1 coordinate 5,612,501, forward strand.
TGTACGCTCTTCTGCAACCCCTCGAGTCGACGCTAATACCGGCCCAACCCCTTTAAGCCTGGCCTCGTCGACTTACGTAAGGCTATGGGATACCGATTCAATTTTCCGTGGCTTCTTGTCGAATCGAAAAGCGCTTAGCTGCCGGTCAAATTAGAATTATTGGTCGGCCGTTACGGCGTCCGAGCGAATTAATAAATTACAGCGTGTGCCGGTCGCTCCGTAGAGCTTCTCCATTCCTCTCTGCCCTGCGCGTTCGTCCCGACTCGATATAGATACCAGCGGCGATATTAAAATCGGCCGATGATTAATCTTCGTAATCGCGGCTGGGCCGCCGTACACCGAGCCACGCGAAAGAGGTAGAAAAGAGAGAACGACTAAGTAGGGGTGGATGGCGAGAACCGAGGCAGGGATGACTGTCCTATCGATTGCACCCGGTTTCTATAGCGAGTCAGCGCCTGAGCCGAGAGAAAGAAACGGCTGGCCGATGTTACTTTAGGCTCGACGATCGACGATATTGCTGCCTGCCGTTTCCCCTGACGTAGTTTTTTTCTTCTCGCCGGCCAATTCGGCTTTTCTCCCTTCCTTTTTTTCCCGCCCTCTCGCTGTTTCATCCTCGCTTCAGCCTTTGCTTCTCGTTTCACGTCGGTATTACGGAAATCGAGATTGCACGGCTCGGCTTCGATACACCTATCCCTTGACGGTAGCCATTGATTTGAAAGGTGGACATCGGTGCCGCGACATAAATATTCACGCGTAATTTCGCGACAGATGACAATTTAATCTCGCGAAACGGCATATTTAATGTCAAATCGACAAGAATTATTTATCGGATTCCTGAGTAAGCGGAGAGACACGCTGGCTGAGATCGTATTGCGAGGGGAGGGAAACAGGTAAAGGGTGACTGCGCGTTAAATTCCTGCGGCAATGGACGGCGCGACGCTTCGTTTATCTTTGGTGAAATAATATTTCACACACGCGGCACTGACAAAATTCGATAACGTCCGCGGGCATGTTCGATGCGCGCCGTTGAAATTTTTCCCGCGATCCGCGAGCCCTTCTCGCGTTGATTCTCGCTAAGCCCCTCGGGGTAGCGCGACAAAATTCAGATACAGTCGGTGGCCACGGTCCCGTTCGACGCGATGCGACAGTAAGCAGCATCCGGTCGTAAATTGCCAGGTGTTACGATCGCTTTCTGTCTCTCTCGTTGGCCGCGGGAACGTGACTTTGCCGCTAGGATAAATAGAAATTCACGGGACACGATACGGGGATCGTTTCTTCGGGAGCGAGAAGCTGCCGCGTGATCCCCGGGGGATGATGCGGCGCCCGGCAATTTGCACGACATTCCCTCGCGTCGCCACCTCTTCGTCCTCCGTCTTGCGCGCCACCCTTCTTTCTTCTCCACTTCTCCCCGAGCAACCGCTGGGAACGGATCCCATTCCGGGAGAACGAATCAACGACGGGGAAAGAGGGCGACAGTTTAGGTAGAATGCGGGACCAAAGACACCGGGAAGAACAATAAAAGGGCCGTAGTGTGAACCGTAGAAGAGAAAGAGCGCGACTACCTCGGTGAAGCTACATTATGTCGGGCATTTCCCAGAAGATGGTCCCTGGAGCGAGAACCGCGAAGATGCCGGTGAGGGAGGACCAAATAAATACCTGACTAAATCGTCCGGAAAACTCATTCCATCCCCGGGAGCGTTTTAGGAAACCTCGGCCGCAGCCGGCTCGTTCGAGCGGCACATCGCGCGCGCCCCGTTTACCTCGCCGCTGCCGCTGCCATTCTCCCCCACTGCCGCTGCTGTGTGCCATGCAATTTCGAAAGTGAGGCTTAAGCTACGGCTGCTAAGTGTGACGGAAGGAAAAAAAGTGGCAGTCGTAAGTTAAGTCGTAAATACGCGCCGCCGCCACGCGCGATCTTCCGCGCAAACTCTTCCATTTACTCGCGTTCTTCGCTGAATAAGAAGTTGAAAAAGGAAAGTGACGGATAATGTTGAGACGTTCGAATTTGGAACGTCAGGGATTGATCAGCGAAGAAGGGCGATTTGACGTTTCGGATGAGAATCGTATGACGGCTAGAATAGCGAAAGGCAAGGGTGGTGAATTTGTACGATTCTCGAGTGTACGTAAAGCGAATGCGAGCTCTTTGTCACACGCTGCCGGCACTCGCAATCTCGTGGTGCAATAAACTAGGGCTCTCGCCGGATTCCTTGGCAAAACAGATTTTCTAGGCCGATGGCCTACTTAAGTAACGGAAACTTACTTCGCAGCCGTTGTCCTTTGCTCTCTGTTCTTCGATGACTCTATCTTTGACCGATAAATCAATTTATCCATTACCTCTCTACCAACGAATCGATATACGGTAGAAATGTTACCGCGGACGAAAATAGCTAAGAAACAACATACCTAGAAATTAAATTATTTCCAAGAATATGTACCCGTTACCGATCGAATAATCTTGCCATTAATACACTTAATGATTGTACGTGCACGACTAAAGACAAATTATTCAGTCGATAGAAAGTACCTCCGTTCACAGACCTAACACGTCAGTCAATGTGGATGCTGTAACCGTACTACTCGCGTAATCGAGCGATCGTGGCTCGAGAAGATTCCGGAATACCCGTAAAATCGTTACACCGAGTAATCTCGCTTATTGAATATTTTACGAGCACCGGCAACATCTTAAGCGCGTGCTTCTACAGTAGTATAACCGCGAAATGGGTCAGATACGGTAATCAGAGGGCCAAGGAGGTTCGAAGCTGTTTTGCATCGTAAAACTACCATCGGGCTGCAAAATGAAAAAACAATAAGATATACCCAATTTCTGGCTCGTCTTTGGACTATGTTTATTCTTTTACACCGTGTAATATATGATCGACGACGTATTTTACGATCGCCGAATGTCATCCCGCTCGCCTAACTACACGCGGACGTGCCGTGATTGTCAGAAATGCTGTCGCTGAAGCCGAAAGATTCGCCAACTTTTGTCTTCCAAAAACTATTCGATATGCATCATCAAACACGATAAGATCCACAGACTTTCGTGTACCACGAAATAACGGAAGTTATTCAATCTCGAGGAGACGGGACCGCGAAGTCCATAAAGGCAAATATATCCCGCCCCTGAAGCGCGCATCGAGAATATTCAGAGAACTCGGTAAAACTGCGTCCGGACCGAGGCCACGGAGTAAATCATCGAGCGTTGCTACTGTTTTATTCGCGTATAAAGTTTCAATTTCAGGATTCGAAATTTATTAGCGGCGCAACTTTCGACCACGCGAGTATCGACTAATGGCGGAGAAAGAAAACCGGTGAGTTTCACCGACGATGTTCGGTAATGTCGATTAAGCACTCACCCAGCAGGATATTACACGGTTACTTTTAGACCAGATAATCTATTTATCCGCGTTTGGTCTATTCACCAAATGAGAAAGATAATTGATTATTCATTGGGAGGAAATTAATTTAACCGCAATCGTATTATTTATAACGTACCAATAGTTAATATATTTTGACGATGGTTTATCGAATAAGAAGCAATTTCTTACTCAATGAAATTTTCAATCATTCGGAGAAATAGAAGATCGGCCTTTTCGGCGATTCCATCCGCCATCTTTCCAACAAATCACCGATGCAGAGGTTTGAAACATTCGTTAGAACGGCTGTATCGAAAATCAATATTTAAGCGCGATACTGTCTTCGACGTCGAAGCAATCGATGACTCGATTAACAAAATCCGGATAGCGCAAGGAACCCCATCAAAATTCTCCATGTCCACCCGACTCGCTGGCCCATGGCTGCCCTTCTTTTTTTGCACTTTACCTGAGCGAAAAAAATTACGGGTCTTGCGACGTGTTGCTCGAACCTGGTTTCTAATTGTCAATAGAGGGCGTGAAAATCAGCCAACGAAAATCGATCCACTCGTTCGCCTTCTTTGAGGTGTAGCGTATAAAGAACGAGGAAGAGCAAAAAGGAGGCAGACCCAGAAAAAAGGTATGGAAAGAAAGAAAGGGGAAGGACGATGCTCGGCAGGCGCGCCTATATAGCTTTTATACCCGAAGAATCCAAGAACGTCGTAATAGAAACCCCTGACAGGGGTCAATCTCCTAACGGTCGATCCCGAAAAGCCACCCTACCTTCCATTCATCGATCACCCTGCTCAATCTCAGCTTCGATCTAGAATCTAGACCTATTCCATTCCCGAATAAGCTCGCTCTAAAGTCATCTGGCTCTCGTTCGACGTTCAGCATACCGAGCCCGCTTCCATTTCTCCGTTCCATCCTTCTTCGCGCTAACTTCTCGTCTCTCTTCTTCTCTTTCCGTCTACCTCTACACCAGTTTGATAGGTTCTTCTGCTCTAAACTCGGGCGGAAATATTTTGAGAATGATAACTGATTTCAGAGGAATCGAATAGAAGATAGAAGCTGCTTCGGAACTGGGAAATCTGCCACGTTTGACTCTACGTACGATTCTAAATAAGAGAAACTCGGCTACGGAGTGGAACAGTTCCGTATGTGAATACGAGAGGTGTACTGCGATCGGGTTCGCCGAACGCGAGGCTCCCACTGAAATTACTCGGTCATCGACTAAACACCGAGTAAAGCTGAGAAGTTCGAGGGAGATCAGTGAGCGTGGTATTCATCGATCCAAGTTCGCGAAATCACTTCGCTAAGCAACGTCGCAACTCCAGAATTTGTTCTCTCCCCGGTGAATCGAACTCCCTATAGAATGAATGGAAATCACGCTCGGGTGCGTGTAACAAATTCGCATCACCGTTGAAGCAGCCAAGGGATTTCGCCGATATTCGAAACTTTTCTATCGTTTCTTCGGCGTTACGCCGCTTTACAAAACGCCGGTTTCGTTCCTGGCTCTCGAATTCGAAACAATTCCATTGTATGCAAACGGTGGATACCGTGGACCGGTCGCCGAACCGAACACCAGCGGCCGGTTTCGCGAGAACAAGCGACAGAAATATCCCCGGGACTAGCGAACACGAACGAGCTGCGGGCTTATCGGGAAATATCAAATTCACGATATCGAACGTTTCAATATCGTAGGTTCGCGTGTTCCTGTTTAACACGGCAAAGCCACGATTATCCGCAAGTACAGGCTGTGTAGAGGGAAACCTCCATGTACACCGCTTTCAGTCGTCGTTTCGTAATGCTTTATTTTGCATCGAGAATGGCCCGTAGCCAGTGTCGTTTCACGGGTCCCGCGGATTCCCTGTCCCATAGGTTTTCGCGTATCCGTACGGTATTTTCCCTTTTATCCGATCACCCTCTGGCACTTTGCCATCGTCCAAGAAGACGACCACGAGAGAACCAGTCACTTCTATTTCCCCCGGCAATTCGCTCTCTCTCTCTCTCTCTCTCTCTCTCCTCTCTCTCTTCCTATTCGGTAATAAAGGTATCCCGTTTTCTCTGGCTCGCCTCTGTGTCTCTATCTGTTCGCTCGTTTCCTCTTGCCGACTTTTCTCTCTCGGCGTATTCCTCGCGAACGAGCGCCCATTTGCACCCGGCCCTTTAGCGGTGGAGGACGTTGCCTGCTCGTTTCTCGAACCTCTCGCCAACCTCGGCATCTCTCTCCCTCGACTCCAGTCCATTCACGCCCCTGCTTTCCTACTCTATTATCGACTCCATAAGGCAACGGTACGCGATAGAGAGAAGGGAGAAAGAGGACGAGCGAAAGCGTGATTTCTCGACCGTCTGCTTCCTCGACCTTTCGATTCCTCCTGAACCAGTACGCGGTGGCTTATTAAAGGGTAACTGTAGATGTTCGGTAATAGAATTAAAGGGTTCGCAATTGCGTGGAAACTGAGACGAGACGGTTGCGCAAGTTATTGGGCGATAGAAGACGAGGGTTAGTTCGACGCATGACCTTCGCCATTTCGGTTTACGAGCTCGAGTCGCAATAAGGATCACCCAGCCAGTCCAAGGAAAATCAATGCTCAAAGGGAGGAGCGAGGAAGAGGAGTCGAGCACCTGAAGACCACTCTTCGTAGATGCTCTTTGCGTTATTACATCCTCCTCCTCCTCTACTTCAGCCCTTCTGCGCAGTGTGGCATTCTAGAAAATAAGATCCCCCGGCGAACGATGGACGTTTAACCTAGATAACGTGACTACTACTCTTCCTGACGTTGCTGCATATCAATCGTTCATAACCCGAGTAGGAGTTCGATGGAATTCTTCGCACAAGTGCTCGTTTCTGATGCATATATTATGAGCCCATTAACGACCACTGGCGTATTCCCACTTGCGTTTTCTATGGTTACATAGCAAAAGGCTAGATAGATCACTCGTCGGTAATTCTGAATCAACGAGAAGAAGAATCTTTTGCATCGGTTCCAATGAATCCGTTGACAGAGCACGGTAAAACAACGGAACAAGAAACGAACGATTTGGGAAAACAGTCATCTGCTTATGATCAAGATTCTACATTAATAACATTGAATGTACAGTACTAAATTTATATTATTGTATGTGACAATTCGCAGGAATCTGTTTCGGGCTATTTCGGATATTAGATGAAACTTTTTGAACTGTGCTTGCCTTGATTGCAAAATCTTGTAACCTTAAAATCGCATTAAAATTACATTGAAATTACTCGACTCCAGTGTGTCAGGCGATCACGGCTGTTAAATTATTAACGCTAGCACGAATATAACATGCCCTGATAGATTTTAGATACTTTACGAGATATATAGCGTGCTCCGTTTAACTTTACCACCTGGAATACCTCGCTGTTTGATAATATCGTTTTTGATAATATTGAAAAGTATTTCACGAATAAGTTGAATGGTTTATAGAGTGGCATAATTTGACGTAATTAGTAGACGAACTTCTTAATATTTACTGATACATTGACGCTATGAGAAAGAACCGTATCCGTGAAAGAAAGGAAAATGATGTCAACGTTTCGCCAGCATTGCACTTGGTTTCATCAGAGTTTCTGAAAAACGCTCTTCAATATAGATCTGTTTGCATCGGTAGAGTGGTCAGGATGACGAGGATTATCGGTTGATGAATATCGGATCCGTAATCGAGATGACGCGAATTCTCGGATTGTTCATGATCAGTTGATCAATTAAATTCTCAACCGATATTCCTCGTCATTCTGGCCATCATTATAATACAAACAGATCTATATTAAATATATGAATGTGACACTTTGATGAAACCAACTGCGATGCTGGCGAAACGTTGGAATTCTATTTCTTCTGGACACGGCTCTTTTCCGGATGCCTCGATCAGCGTTGAACGAAGCGATGTTAAACGTATCAGTGTTACGTGTAACAGTATGAGTAGCGACAATCCAGGCCGTGAAATCTCGACTTACTTACGTCGAGAAACAATTTAGCATTTTAACTTTAGCCATTTGCACTCGAGAGGCGAGGGAGAGGCGACAGTCCCTGTTTATGCTACGTTTCCACATCTCCAATTGACGAGAGTGCAATATTGGTTCGTAAATTGGTTCCTTAGCTCTTTATGTTCTTTGTCAGGAAGCGTAAAATGTTAGATTTTAAAATGGAGATAAAGTATTTAATCCCATATGCCTCCGAAACTATGGTTCTGACAACGTTAGTTCGGATTCGACGATCAAAGTAACCGACGGTAAAAGTATTATAGTTTAGAAACCCTAAAAAAATGGTTTTCGGATGTTAAATTAGCTGAAATGAAGATGAACTTGATTTTGAACTGTTGCAAAATAAGATCAATTATATTCAAGAACGCATCTTGGCGAATGCTTTCTAAATTATCATACAAAAAAATACAGAAATTAATATTACAAAATCATATTTTCAAAGATGTAAATACAGATAAATTATTAGAATATAATATTTTTGTATGATAATTTAATTTGTATATAAAATCATTTTACGCTAGCTGTAAGACACACGTTACGTATAACGTAAATCATCCGGGTTCTTCATTCTCGAGTGCAAAGGGTTAATTTATCAAATTTAACGTATGAAAGGCAAGGGAGGATGCGAAGCGATATTCTTGTGCTTACACTGACTGCGAAATATCTGCTAAACTAATAGCTTTTCTACGTAAATTGGTTAATACCTTTTGCACAAAGTGTCCAACTGAATCGAGTAACGTGCTGAAAAATGTATAATTCCATTAAAAAAGAAACTAGTGACTCTCGCACGTCCTCTATGCGTTCATCTATGGGAAAACTATTCGCGTCAAATTATGTCCCTGAAACATTTTTTAATATTATCAAAAATAAACGAGATATTCCATGTGATAATGTTGTTTGGGACACCGTGTCTAACGCGTAGGGTCTGCACGAGACGGTTCCGTCTTCGATCCCTGTGGACGCTGCTAATTGACGAATAATCGACTTCGAGGCCGCCGTTCGAAAGATAGCCGCGCTAATCTGCATACGAATCCACCGGTAGATTAAAACAAACTGCTGAAAATTAACGCGCTAATCCAATTAACGTGGACGAATGGCGTATCAGTGGAGAGGCAGAGAAGCAAAGAAGGACAAAGGACCGTTGGCCCGGCTCCGGACAGGAAAATCAGCGCATCAGTTTTAACTGAAAATATCCATCGAATTAGGACGCGGCACTTGATTAAAATTTCAATCGGGAATTTACGTTAGCCTTTTGCTAGGCACACGTTCGAAGAACCGAACGCAAATATTGAATTCCCGGTGGATGCCTTGTTGAAAATTCGTCGCCAGCATCGGTGCTCCCGTCATTCGTTTTTCGTCTAGTGGCAATATCGTCCAAAGTCCCAACCAGGTTGTTCACGATCCTCTATACGTGCCGATGGAATTCCCTCGATTAGCCAGGGATTAACGACTCTGCTACTAGGCACAAACAAATATCTGTTAGCCACGATGAATATGGAAAGGCAGCGACTCCATTCCCTTGACTTTGTCGCTTTGTCGCGTCAACGTAGCGGTTCAGGCTACGAAGAAAGCTGCAAAGCACCGACAGGCATGAAGAATCGTTCTGGCTCAGACATCTTTGTCCCCGAAGACTCATTGTCTCGAATTTGATTAGTCGGTAGGAGAGGTAAACCAACGTTTCCTTCGTGGCTGTATTCGTAAGAGAAAGAGAGAAGGGACGAGGAGGAACCGGAGAGGCTGCTCATAATAAAATTCATAGCATCGCTTGGAAATCAGACTCGGCGCTACTCGATCGCCACTTGAAACGTGTCTTCTCTCTCTTTGTCCCTTACCTTATATTCCGGCGCCACGTTGGAAACTTTTCTTCGGCCTCGCGGGTCCCATTTACGCACACTCGATCGGCCGTGCTCAGACGGGACTCGTTATTCCGATCACGAGAGAGGATTTCGCTGCTCCGCTTGCACCAGAGAATCTTTTACGACTGCCGTTCGTGTCGCCAATATCGACGACGACTACGTACTTTGCCTGTATAATGCGACTACCAGTGGGAACGTCCGTGCACTGCCAGGATTTACCTGTCGCCGCGAACAACCGGTATCCATTTCTTACCGAGCGTTTATCGTCCACCGGAACGCTTCCTACATGCTCGGGAAATAATTTCGCGACGACGTCTCGATCGTGGAAGGAATTCGAAAGCGGTTCGCACGGCCCGGGTGGAGCTGTTCCTGCATCCAACAATCCACCATGAACGTAAGTAAAGACGATCATCGACGATACTGTTAAATTAGAAGAGAGTCGATATCGAGATGGATATTCCAAGATCTCTTATGCAACTTCAATTTCACGGAGATTCTTAGACGCGCGAATATCTAAAACTCAAGAGAAAGAGAATGGCGAAAAGAAGTAGCATGATTGATTGTACGAAGGAGACTAGGGGAGCCTTCTTGGGTGACAAGGGGACAGTCAGGAGAACGTAACAAGTAAATCTGTGACGTTACGACGAAGAAAAGAAGGAGGAGAGTAAGACAAAGAATGTTGCGTTTCGTCCGCGCTCTGCTAGTGGGCTCACCGATAACTTTCCTTGGCGAGTTCCTAGCCTCGAACACGACGACCACGAAGCTCGGGTCAGACGGGTATATTTATGCGGGTAGAATGGCTAGACTGGCACTTTCAAGAATTCTATGGCTATCTCTAGTCGCGAGAAAACCAATTGTTCTAAAGAACGAAGCTGTTTCACGCGCAGTTCTCCCATACATGAGAATATCATAGGAAAAAAAAAAGAGAAAAAGAGAAGAAGAAGCGAAGAACTAGAACGAAGGACGCTCGGTGAATTTCGTAAACGCTAATAGCGATCGAGCTCGCGTTACACGGCAACGAGCGGAGAAACGCGCCGCGCCATGCAATTCCGAGAGCCCGTAAAAAGCAATGGACGATCAAGGCCGGTGTAAACGGCGAGTGGCTCCCTTAATTTTTCATTAGGGACCGATATACCGACTGAACGACCAATAACGTTTCCTCCGTTCGGCATCGAGGACGAAGGACGGACGAGGGGTAAAGAGACGTCTCTCTACCCTTCCCTTCACACCCCATGCGCATTGTCTTCGTGGTGAATAAAGTTGCGGTCGCTATTGCTGGGTGCACCGGTTGTCAATCCGGCACCGTTCCGGTGTTTAATCGTGCTGCTGGCGGCGATTCGAGGCCACGTAATTCCATTCATCGACGCGAAGACAAATTGCACGGGCCACAATGCTCCTCGAGAGGGGTGAAGGGTTTGGTTGGCGCGAGGAACGCCGCAAGGGGTGGCGCGGACGTTCGATCGCGGTTACAACGGGAAACTATGGCACGAACGAACGGTATAGACGTGTACGCCATCCTCTCTTCTTCCCGCCGCCACCATGGTGCAGGAGCCTCTTGGACGGGGCAGAGGGATAGTAACAGGCTGCAGGAAATTCCTTGCTACTCGAATAGTTTGAATAACTACCTCGTCCGGCTTCTCTCGACGACGACGATGCGCGTCCTACGTATCTTCCAGCCTGTCTCCTTCGTAGTCGTGTTCCCTCGTGCTCCACGAATTTTCCCTTTATTCCGTTCCGATGGTGCTACGAGCTTCTTCTTCTAGAATTCTAGACAGTCGTTGGAGAATTAGAGAATTCCGTTATGCTTCGCTTTCGGCGAACCAGCATCGAACCGCGTCTATTATTTCTGATTTAAATGGCTGATACTGCTTACGCCCGTGATTACCCATCACCTTGAGGGATAATCGTTCAGGGTCTCGAGCAAATGCCTGAAAATTCCGATATAACACGCTATCGAGGAACTCCATTGTACGCGGTAAATTGGACAATGGATCAAGGTACGCTCTTCCTCTTTAGACGCTGTTATCCGTGGCCTCGAATTTTCGAACGCGCCCGCGGCTTTGATGCGATTTTTCCGCTGTGGCGATCAAGGGATATCACCCCCCAGCCGCTCGTTTGACCATTGCAAGCTTTCCATCCTCGGGAATGAAGGATCCTCGATGGTCAGCTTTATTACGACGGTTAATCGGACTGGGTACATCGTGGCGCGAGTAATTGCAGGCAAACGCTGTATGTAATGAGTAAAACGTGTAATGTTGTTTGGGGAAGGGTGGATCGAGGGGATCAGCGGATATAACGATGCGTGCAATGGGGCCACGATACAAAGAGACCACTCAAATTAATTCGAAATAACGGCTGCAAAACGTTGCCGATTTGCTGACCGCTCAATCGGCCATTTTTAATAAAATCCTTGACCAACGATCACGGGAGATACATCGCGTGCGCGCTCGGTTTATAACGAACTATCGACCCAGTGATGCTCGTGCGTGATATAACCGTAACGTAAGTACGTGTTTGTTAAATGTCATTACGTGACGCTTCCATATTCCATGCTCGAATTAAACGACACGTGATCACCAATTTCCGAAAATTTCGTCTGGTAGGAACGCAGTTCAGCGGCGGTCGTTCGACGAAGCTATTCGTCTTCCAACTGCGTATCGCAACGTCGGTAAACAGATTTCGGCTGACAACTGATCGAACGTTATACGAAAGAGAACGAATCGCACCTACGTTCAAAGTCGATTCGACGAGTAGCACGGTTTATTGGTTAAGTCGTGGAACACTCGAAACGGGTTGGTCATGGATGAAAAATGCTCGGTTTCTCGCGTCTTTCATCCGGCTCTCTTCCTCTCGCGTTTCAAAAGGATGGAACGCGAAGGAAGAGAGGGAGGTGAAACGGCGCGAAAAGGTTCACCCTGACGGAGCATCCGAAACCCCGGAGGCTCTTTATGCCGATCCACGTCGTTCCATCGTTTCCCTTCGGATACCATTTTCCCTCCCTCTCTGGCCGGCGCAGCGTGGCGCGCTGTCAAATCACCCACGTACCATCGGCATCGACGTTTTGTATTCAATCGCGGTTCACCCGCGGAAAACGGCGCAGCCGTTGCAGATGCAGTCGATTCCACGAGTCTGCGGCAATAACGACGCCTATATTCGTCGAGGATGGACTGGCTGCCTCTCGGGCGTGACGTTGAAAAATGCTCGTGCGATCCATACCGACGGGAACGCGACGAGGATCCGCGTGGCAAACCCCCGTGTCGAGAATCGCCGCATACGAACTGCGGAATCGATTCGCGGAGACGTTTTCCCACCTCGGCTAATCCGCAGCTTACGATTGTCGTTGGGCGAAACAGAGGGGAACGCGCGGACGATCGAATCTCAAAGCGAATGGAAAATTGCGCAGGTAGATGCGACGCCGAGAGAAATTGCGATCTAATTGACGCTAAAGCGCGAAACATGAGAAAGGAATCGGTGAAGCTGGTTCGATCGGCGCGCGTTCCTCGTTGTCGATTTTCTGGGTTGGCACAGGATAAACCGTAGGCGCTTTATTTCAACGTGGTATACGGTTCCCCCGGCAACCTATTCAATTGCGTGTACGTAGAATACGTCTCGCGTTTCGATCACGCCGATGGTACATAGGTATTCCGGATCGACAGACACGACGCGTTCGATCGTGACGTTGAGAAACGCTCTTCGGATCCCTGCCAACGCGGATCCCCGTCAACCCCGATGAAACGCCACCATACCTGGCAACCTGGATCCACGAGAGACGTCTTTTCCCCTGACCTCGTGAATCTTTGCTGACGTCAACCAGGATAACGAACGTTCGGAACGAGAGGTTGCGTTTCCAGCGCGAGACGCGACAGGGGTTCGATTAACTTGGCGCGGCGAAGCCTTCTCGCGTTACACGGTTGCGTTAATAACGGTGATTTATCGCGGCTTCGAAGAGTTTCCGATTACCGGGGGAATCCGCGTGTCTCCAGGCAGCAGTCTAACAGCCTGCGGCCAAACCACGGCTGTCCAAAGTGTTCGGAGAATCCTACGGAGCGGCCGTCACTCACGTGCATCTCATTCCACGTCTCTAAGTATTGAATGCAATACACGCTCCCGCAGGAATTCACAGGCTACTCAGGAATCCTGTGTACTAACTTCCACCGTGGTATTACCGTGGACTGACTATCTGCGCCTAATCAACGTGCTACACAGGCTAATAAATTCTACCGCTTTGTAGCGGAGAAAACAGCGGGAGCTTGCGCCAGTACAATGCGAGACGTTGATCGGTCAGAAATGCGAAACTCCTGGAACCAGGCGAAACTCGAGGAACAGAATCGGTAGCTGAATCGTCCCCGGGCGAGAACCGCCCTTTTCGCAAGAATCCGTCGCAAGAATAACCGAGAGTTTTGTCAAACGAAAATCCCAGTATACACAAAAGAAGCAAACTCTCTCGCGTTTCGATACAAAACGTCCACGGAACGTCGAACGGTATTATTCAGCCCCTTCAACGCGTCCCACGACTAAATCCCAATTCCACGCTACAATGGACTATCCCGGAGATCGAGATCGTGGAACCTTCCTGTCGATTAACCGCACAACCGATTCCGACGAAATCGAATGCTTTTGAGATACTCTATTTTCCCTGTGACAAGGTTTAAGACAACGTAACGGGCAAAATCACATCCCGTTTCGTCTGCAATGGCTAAACGAGAGACACGAAACGAGACTGAGGAAACGACGCTGGTGAGAGTCGGAGGATCCACGAAACTATCGGCACTCTGACAAATGAAAGACCGGACACGGTCGTCTCTTGCGGTCGCGCATCGCTGCGGAAACGAAACGCGCTGGGCAATCTCATTGCTGGTAGCATTCAGATGAAAAGCTATACCGACTGGATGCAACGCTTGTAAACCAGCCACGAACGAATCGGACAAATCCTATTTCTCTTGCGGCGGGCCCTTAAATTGCGAACGAGATCCTGTGGCAGCGTCGCATATGATTGCTCAAAGCTTCCGCTAACTGCACGTACCGCGATTCACCTGTCTTTCCCTCTCTTTCCACCGATTTCTCTGGCTTAGTCTCGTGGTGGCTATGAGCGTTCGTCTCGACATTCGCACGTTTCACAGATCCATAGGGGGAGAGAAGCATAATCGTGGTTGCCGGTAGGAATCGACGATGATGCCAGCCCCTTTTCTATAGAAGCGCCTACTAAGCTATAGAGAGAGAACCGCTCGTCGTCGGAATATAACGTATATATCCGCAGGCTGGAGGTAAGGCATTGTTGATTGAGCCTCGATGCCGAGTCTCGATTCTACCTTCCATTGTCGAGTGGAAAGCTCGAGCAGAGCAAACGGAGGATCAGAAAGCGTGAAGGGCCGAATCGCTAGGAGGTGCTAGGCATAGAAGATTCCAGACGTGGAAAGAGGAACGAGAAGAAAAGGGGAGTTAAGAGGAAAGCAGAATGAGAGAGTAGAATTCGTAGCGGGAAGACTTCTCGAAACGCTTTGCGAACGCTTGCAAAATGAAGGTGGATGGAAAGGAAGGAAGGACGAAGATTTTGAAAACTTGGAAAGACAGGCAACGCGTCTTCCCTGGTCCTTTCGCTGTTTCTTCTTTGCAATTCTATCGGTTAAAAATCTTGCCAAGTATCTTCATACATCTCAATCGAATTACAGAGCGGATGGGAATCGCCGTTTCGTCGACGAGCTGTCACGAAATCGAATGGCCCCGAGAGTCTCGTGAAACGTCGAAACGAGGAGTCAGCGAAGCCCGACTGGCGGAACGGTAAAAGATCCAGGATTCTATTCGGAAAGTGAGGCGTTCCCTGGCAGCCGATCGTTCGGGAAGAATAGAGAGAAGAAATCGGAAGGGTACGGAGGAAATGAAGATTCCCGCGAAACGAAGAAACGGGCGAAAATCGAGAAACCGGTGCAGGAGAATATGGGAGACGCGTGCGCGACTCACTGTTCGGCCCAGCTTCCTCGATATACTTATCGGCGATGTTGCGGGAGGGGTGGCGCGAAAAGTACAGAATCGACGAAAACGCTCCGGATCGACTTGACGAAATGAAACGTGGAAGCCGATAGATGCGAGATGCCAAGCTGAAACGGGGTCGATCGTGGCTGCTGGGGAAATAAGGACCCGCGAGGCTAGGCAGTCCGGGAGCGGCAAACGGAGGATGGGGTGGCGCGCCTGCGGCACGTAGATAAGATTCATGCCGGGAAAAGCCTGGAACTTCGACGGGCTGTGAACGAGGCCTAAACCCTGGCCGGCTTCGCGAAAAATCCCGGCAAGTCGAAGCGACGGGACGCGTTCTCTTTACGATATTGGCCCTCGGGATAGATTCGATGGCGGGTTACGAAGGTCTCGTGTCTCCTATATCCTCTAGCCAGTGGAGGGTTAAACTAGACGATTCTCGCCTAAGGTCGCTCGTCGCCTTTCACCTAGCACGATTTGCTCCGCTGGGAGCCGCTTTTAGAACGGACTTGGGAAATAAAATTATGGTGGCGGGGATTAGCTACGGACCGAGAGAGTGGGCAAAGTTGGGCTTAAAATAAAACGGAACTGGTTAACTTTTCCCGTTTCCCGCGGCTTTCGCTGGCCCCTTTATTTCACCGCCAGTTTCGGCGAACCAGTGAGATATTTGCCGGCCCTTTTCTTCGCGAGAAATTAAATTTTTTTGTCGAAGGGTGGGAGATCGGCGCGGATAAGCGAGCACGCCGAGAAGGATTCTTATTTATTCGACGGCAGCTTTGTAACGTTACCGGGGGAAAACTCCTACGGCAACTTTTCCTCCAGCAACGGTCGAAACTTTCAACCAGCCTGTTTCCATTAATCTCTCGTTTCTTCGGGCGCTGCCTCGAAAATTATTTTTGAATCTTTTTCTGCGTTTCTCTGCCGAGGCCACGAGCAAACCTCGTAATTAACGAAGACGCTGAACGTGCTCGTAAAAACGTCAAAGCCGGACACGATTTTGTTCCTACCGTATAAGACGTATTTTTTTTTTTCTCTCTTCCCGTCACTCGTCCCGGTCGACAAGCTAAAGGCTGACGGATGTTCCTAAGCTTTTGACAAGGGTCCAAGAGCCAGGGAGTACGGTGAGCCTAGCCTTCGACTAAATAGAGGCCGTAGTGACCATGGAAAATTGTTTATCGGTTAGGGCTCAGCCTCGAGGGATTTTGGAAACGCTCCATCTTCTGTCTTTCGAAAAGACCGGGCTGCCATTAACACTCTTTGTTCTTTACCTGCCTACATACATTTATATATATATAAAATGTATATATATAAAATTTATATATAGATGGGGATAAAAGTTCCTCCATCAACGTCAGATACTATCCCTTTATTTGTTAATTCCGACCAGAGACTGCGCTCATAGAAAAAATTCACAAAGGGATGCAGATAAATGGGCTCGCACATTTCTATATCGCAGCGCGTACATAAAAAATAATTTTCAAAAACATACCTTTCGAAATCAACATTTTAAATACATAGGAATAAAAACGTTAATCGATTCCAATTTCGCCAAGCGAACACGCAATAGCAACACGTAATTCCAAGATCTAACCTCAAACTACGAATCCTATACGACCAGTTGTGCAAAGAGATCGAAGGATCTAAAAGGAACTTGTTAATTTCGTAACAGGTCGATAACTATCGGCGACGTAAAGTCAAACAAGGGTCACGACATCGGCCGCGAGCTATCGGGGGGCTCGATTTCCGGTTAAATCGATGCATTATCAGGAGGTGCTGGTCGCCGGTGAAGTTTCTGACAAACCGAACGACAAGAGGGCAGAGGGTCGCGGCGTGCCACGGCCATTATTCCGACAAAATAACGTTGACCTGGATCGGAGAAGCAGTTCTCCATTTAATGGAGCTCGTGCTGGAGGAGCCGCGCGCCGTGCCTTCGAAGCGAACGCGCGTCGTTATTAGGATCATTGACGATTCATTTCCGGCATATGACAGAGAGTGTTTGATAGGACGAAACGGGGTCAAGTCTCGCGCGTCATGCCGCGCGTCGTTTTGTCATCGTCACCGGGAGGATCGATCGATCGCCGACACACTTCCCCCTCGAAACAACCGAATGCGCTTGCTTGCTCGTCCGTCATTAAGAAAATATTCACTGACCATCGCTACGTACATCTTATCTCTGATAAGTGATAACAACTGACCTCCAGGAATTTATCACGTTTTATTGCGTCGTGCCTCCTAATGGATTAAGTCGTCGTGTAAACATATGCAAAGCTTCGAAAAATTATCATCGAAATGACGGCACGAGTGGGTAAAGATTATTAAATCTGAAGATTATTTAATCGGTCCAATCGCTTTGCCATCCACATTTCTGAACCAATAAAATTTCGGACGATGGAATACGTCGATCTGAACAAAAGCAATTTCCATTCCCATGGTGAGTAGTGTGACACGCTGTCGCGTGGACGTTTACCTCGAACGACGCGTCCAATGATTCCATCACGGGTTAGGGACGCGACGCAACACGTGTACGATGATGGAAAAAGTTGGGCGAATCTTGAACCGTCGAAAACAAAAGGGCTGTAAGCGACGTAATCTTCGATCGAAGCCGGACTGTTAACCAAGGCGGTCTTTGATGGTCCAACCTCGATCTGATCAAGTCGAGCGCGAGTCGTTGGCTCGTGAAGATGCTGAATAACGTCGGACTATTGGCTAAACCGGTTATCTTCGCAACCTGATCCGAACTCGCCTCTGTGTTACTCGAGAAACGTGCTCGGTTTCCTTCCCTTTGATCACCAAATCAATTTATGAGTCCCGCGATTGATTCTTCGAGGAAGAGACGATCCAAAGAGCACGGCGGACGATGCAAGCTACGAAGGGACTGGAAGAACTGGAAACTTCGCGGCAAGGCGAGTCCTGCGCCAACTAAGTGAGAGCTACAAATTACCGTGGGGCGAAATTTGATTACGCTTCTAAATCTAAGCTTCGTGTACGACGAGCACGGGCAAACCATTGAATCCATCAGGCGGACAACTCGCAGGACAAAGTTTCGTTGCGTTCACCGGACATGGATTTATCAGGAATCGCAGCACCGCTCGTGAACTTTCCCTATTCTTATTACCGCGATAAATAACAGTTTCACGGTGCACGGCTGAGTAACACGGTTATTTTTCACCGGAGCGTGGAATTTATACGTCGTCAAAAGCAACGATATTTTAACGGGCGGCATTGTTGCTTCTTGTCCGGCATTCGATTAAATCCGTCGGACCGTGTTGCAAAATTGCAAGCTGTCGCGCGAATGTTGCACAACGTGCTTTTAACAATTAAACGCTAATTAGTGGCCCGAAACCCTTTGAGATTAATATGTTGGACGGCTTGTTCGACCGTTCTACCTGACAGGACACGGGAAGGGTACCAATGGGGATGGGACGAGATGAACATACATATACACAGAGAACGAGACCCGTGTGCCTTTGTCGTCTTAATGAAACGTCACTATCCACCGTCTGTCCGTATTCCAGACCAGGAAGGATGCTGCAACTGCATTCTAACCGTAGCGGCACGCTCGATAGCTCTGGTCGGCTCGCAGAGAGGACACGAGGTATTCGTCTGACCGCGTAAAAGGACCGAGAAGGAACGAGATCGTTCGACAAAAGTGGAATCGATGAAATGGACCGGACAACCGCAGACGGAATACGAGCGGATCAAACAATCGCGGCCAGATTTTTCGGACGCGCGCGGAGAACCAGAGGGGAAACCACGGTTAAACGCGCCTTTAGCGCGGTAAACGACTTCGCGGAACGCAAAGCTGGTCAAACGGGAATCGAAATAGAGTTTCACAAACCCATTCGACTCTTTAAAAAAAGAAAGTTATAGAGAAAGAAAGAAAGAAAAGAGAGGAAGAAAGAGTGAAACAAAGAGGACTTGAGTGAAACGTATACAGCGGGGTAATTAAGGGCGGCCGAATCACGGGTAAAAGCACCGCGAAACTCGGCCGTGGTCGGCTGCGAAAGGAGCAGAGAGAAGGAACTTGTTACGCGGCATGGTACAATAAGCCCACCGTCATCAAGAACGCGTGACGATTTCGAGAAAGAGACGTCGCCACGTTCCCCGCCTCGTCGCCGCGTCGACGTCTTTCACCGGCTGTACCTGGGGGCGTGCGCATGCAAAAACGGCCGGCGTATCCGCGCGGATATGCACCGGCGACTGTAATATACACGCGTTCTCGCTGGTCCAGATTAAAGGGAGTTTTATGCGAGGCGCTACGAGGCGCGGAGTTATTAATCCTTGGCAAAGCCGTGTCAGAGAGGGAGTGTGGGCTACAGAGAGAAACAGGGAAGGGTCTGCTGCGAGAAGGACGATGTAAAAGTGACGCTGTAACAGGCAGAAGGGCAAAATAGGGGGGGGGGGAGGGGGAGATCGAGCGCGTTCCCTACAATTTCTCTCTCATCGATCTAGTCGGCCTTCTCCATTCACCGCGTTGACGGCGTCGTCATCGTCACGTCGACGAACCAATTTTTCTCCGAGCCGCGATCGATCTGGCCGACGCACGCTGCTGAATTCTAACGCGGCCGGATTTTCCCAGGGACGAATTAAGGAATCAATAATCCGGCCGACGCCTCTGTCCTACCAATCGCCACCAGATTTTTAACTCCTAAGCTGGCACTCGTGATCGTCGGCCAAGTCTGAATGACAGCGAGCTTTTGTCGTCGCGCGGTAACCGAACGGTAAATCGAACCGTCTTTTAACCCTTTCGCTTCGATAGTCCAGTCCGCCGAAGTACTGTCACTTTTTTTTTATTTGGAAGAATTTTACAATCATTTCTCATTGAGAATTATAAGTAAATTATTCTGGCATGGTACTATAACTCGAATAATGAGTGTTTATCGTACCTATAATTCTAGTTGAGTCTAATGCTTAAATCTAAAAAGTAATGTCTTTTTAGCCTGCGGATCTGATCCGTCAGAGTGTCAAGTAATTGAGTAACTAGTGGATTTTGATGGTTGTTAATTCTTATGTTATATCTATTACTGAATTTGGATAGTACTATCACTGAACGGAAACACGCACCAGAAATACGCACAGTGTACGTGGTTGCCTGTATACAAGTTTTCCTAAGTCTTAAATAACAATAATTCTTGCAAGACCTGAAATACATGAAATATCGTTTCACTGTCAATAGATTTAATAGATTTTTTAGCATGAAACAGTATACGATCGTTTGAGATATATTGCGTGAAACGTTTTGATGTTGTTTCAACAATGAGTAACTTTAAGAATTGATTAATCCAATATATCGATAAAATCAACAGAAAATGTCCTGCCGAGAAGGAAAAAATATATTATTGACTACAGATATCACTAGTATATGCATCATTTGAATGCCGGACTCAGGACTTGTCGCGTGGTCGCCGCCTATATGCGGCGCTCGAAGCGAAAGGGTTAAAAACGCAATGCTGTAACTTCGATTCGGTTTCACGATTATCTAAACAACTGTTCACACTCGTCGATACAGCGAATCTCCTTTCTACGATTACAAAGAGAGTTTATAGGCTAGCGCGCAGAAGGTTCGAACTCTTTACGATCAAGGTTAATCCGGAAACGTTGCCCGGCGAGGAGTTTGCGTGGAATCCGCGGAAGAAGGCGAACAAGTTTTAATTCTCTGGCTGAAGCTTTTTCCATCGGTAGGGAGGAAGCGAGAATAAAAATTCCGAGTTCCCCCGACTGGGGTCAGATTTGCAAAGTGCTATCCTGCCATTGTCGTCTCTTCTTCTTCGTTGGATCGTTATCGGAGACTGCCATTTTCCTGCTAGAGGGGCAGACACGATCGCTATCGGCGCTCCTGTGACTACAAATGCTGATGTTCGTTCGGAATGACTCTCACCGGAGCGGCGATCGTTTCCAAGGTATTTACTGCGCGAAAGATCGACCGACAAATCGCGATCGACGTCGTTGCTGTATGCAAACGGGCGATTTCGTCGTTTCGAGCACCAGCTTCTACATTCCGTATATTCGAAACTGCAGGCATTCTGTTCAGTGTGTTTCCTGCGATGGGAGTTGTTGCGCGACAAAGTGCGCTTCCTTAACGAGTTTTTCGATTTGATGCCGCCGTTAACTTTAAACAATACACTTGCAGAAGCACAGAGTTTTCGTGAATATGAAAGTAGGCGGATACTACGTTGACTTCGAGTTACGACTTTCTTAATTTATAGTATACGATACGAAAATCAGTTTTCCACGGGAAGAAGATAGTCGGGACTTCGATCTAAGCACGCGATGCGGAACGTTTTGCATATTTTCTTGGGGATCGATTACCTACTCCCAACGCCGTATACGCCACCTTTGCCGGTGTTCATTTTATGCTTCACACGCGTGCCCGGCAATTAACACCTGTGTCGGTGTTCGGTCAAAGGCGGTCGACCAGTCGTTCGTTCGTCACGCAGCGTAGTGTGAATCGTGCGAGGACGCATATGTAAATAAGAGGAGCGAAGCGTGCACGACAATTCAGATGTGCTACTTTACACGTTCCGTCCGAATAATTTCAACGGAAGGCTTTATCGCCTGGTCGGCAAATGGTTCTACCTTGCCGCTCGTTCGTTTGCCAGTCCATCAACTTGAACGAGATTAACCATTTTTACACACGTTCGAGCCGCCGACTTTTTCTTCTAATTCACCGGCAGTTACTTCTAGCTGTCCCACAGAGACATTACGCGCCGTAATACAACGTTTTCGTCGAAAGATCGATGCGGATAATCACGAGGAATTATCGCGGCAATGCATCATTCCCGATAAAAGGACGTTGATCCTTCTGCAACAAGGTTCCCTCCGGCTATTTTTAACTTTCCAACGAATCGAACGAGGACGATTGTAAGCGATGGAAGAAACCAGGTCCATGCACATCAGAGACGACAACGATTTTCTCGAGGCTTCCTTCCCTATGATCGGAACCGCGTTCCCTGAATACTACGCACGATACCGACCTCGCTCTCGTTCCCATTCTTCGCCCACGGCGGCTTTCACCGAGACTCGAGCCAGCCAACTCAGCCAAGGGAAGAGAAAAATCGCGGAAACGCAAAAATGCCACGAGCCATGCGACGTGGAATCTATCGCTGACGATTCGCACGAACATGCCACAATTTTTCCCCGTATCCAGGATCTCGGTCTGGCTCGTCGAATCACGAGCCGACTTTGCCGTTTACGATCGCTTTGTTCGTGCATGCGTCGCTATTCAGAAGCAGATATCCAAGCAAGAGATTCGTTTTCTATCTCTGAATTGGCGCGGAATAGCTGCGCCCAGAGTCTGCATACCAACAAGGATCGCTGTGTTTCGATTCGTTGGAAACATAGGAAGCAATTAAAATGTCATGAGATGCATTTTTAAATCTGCTGGTTCACTTCGTAATCATTAGCATCGACGATTTTAACTAAAAGCACGCGGAACAGCAGGTCTGTGACAATTTTGATTTTTAAAATTCAGTAACATATAAATACTTTTCAATGAAATATAACAAGCTTCGCTATTATCGAATAGTTGGCAAATGAATTTCTGGTCTGGTAATTCCGTCGACGGCTTTTAAATATTCATTATCGTCGACGCCGCGATTCACGCGGTCAATCCCTGCGGCTGGGCCAACTAATTAATGAATCATTTCAAATTATTAACGCAATACCATTGCTACGTTTACCGAGTTTCTAGCTTTGTTGCTAAGTTACGTGATACGTATCTGTATGCCTTCGCTCTGTACCAGAACGCTATAGAGAAACTTTACGACGAAGTCAATATTCCCTCTAATCGTTACTCTGATTTTCCCCATTCTTACAGCGACCACGTTGCGCGTCTCTTTCACAGAATATTTTTCTTTCGTCGAATCGCAATTATCCGAGTCTGTACAGACAGGGCACACAGTCGTATTTCCCTACAACTCGTTATCTCGTCATGATTCGTTCAACGTAACCGAGCGTCCGCCTTTTCCGTTATACATGCGCGTCATTACCGGACTCCGCGATATTCTTTCACGAGCGACAATAATACCGCGACTGTAACATTACACGCGGAGAATATTGTTGTTTTCAGAAACTCGCATGGAGAAAACGTCAGAAGCAAACGTACAACGGTCGAAAAAGAATCGTAGCCGCAAATCGAACGGAAGCTGAAACGCTAAAGAGACCGTGTAGACACAAAGCGAGGCTGCCGCGGCGTAAATTCCTTAACGGGAGACGCGCTCTTTATTCGACACGTTCTACCGTGTCGCACAAAGCGGCATCCTCCATCACGACGCCGCGCCGGCGTCGACCGCGGCCGGGAAACCATTTCCTTGAGAAAAGTGAGATCCATTCTAAGCCCTTCCCCTGTTTGTGGGCCGGTCTTTCGTCCGCGTGCGGGGGATGGAAACACGACCTCGGAGTCATGGGCGTTCGGCAAACGTGGTAACCCGAAGCACGTTCGCGAGCGAACAAGAGGATGCTTCTCGCGAGACGCTCCTCCCTTTCGCCCCAGTCACATAATGTCTTATGCATAAAGAGCAAATTGAACTCAGAACGAGACGGCTGCCGGAATGCTAACGAGAAAACTTGCCGTGAAAAACACCGACCTTCTGTTTATCCCTGACACCTCTGTTATCGTAGCTAGTCAGGAACTTTGAAGTTCTTGGAAATAGTCGGCGATGAGTAGGGATAAACAGTTGTTATTCGGTTAATGAGATAGTTTAATACTTTGACCACCACCACGTTGGTCATATATGACCGGCCATGGTTTCTCCTGTGATACCACGGTGGTCATTGGCGACCATAGCGCTTGAACTTCTTACAGATGTAAAAATTGTATGAAAATTGACATTTTGAATATAATCGATAAATAGAAGATGCTTTGAAATAAAAAGTGCCCCATTGAAGAATTAAACATTTTTATTAGAACATCAATAAAAAGAAATGAGAACAAATCTTGCATTTAATGGTGCACTGTGTTTGCATCTATATCTTCGAGGGGTGATCTACTAATATTATTATAAACACATCTTACGAAATAATCGTAAATGCTGCTTGATAATCGTATAATTGAAGTTAGAAGTGTGCACGTTAGCAGTGTACCTTACTATTATATATAGAATGAGCAAATACCGTTTACTAATATCTTTTACACGTTTCGACAATATATTCTGGACGTTTTGCTTGCGACGAAATAACGAATGCGAATGGTTTGTTGAAATAAACGAAACCTTGTTATAATATGTCGCTATCAACTGTTAGCAGGGCGCCACGGTGGTCACCCGTGACCACCAATGAGATAAAAGGTCCATTGAGGAAGAATGTTGTCTTACATCGTCAATTTATTATTATTTTAAGCGAAACATGTGATTTCGGCGTGACTGTCAAAGTGTTAAGGTTCTTCGCTGCGAATCACTCGGAAAAGTGGTATAAGTCAATGATATGTCAGATTTTCCAGTAGATCTTTTAGAAGACCGTAAACGAATCTTAGGATGGAAGCGATACTATTTTTACGGTGCAAGCTTTACTTATCGGATGCTTAAATTCTTCAAAAACTCGCTTCAGAATCCGAGGATAACGTCTACGAGGATTCTTCGGGTCGAGGCAGGATCGGTGGCGTGTGTACGTAAATAACAGGCCGGAAACGTGACATCGACAAACGTGACGACGATTGCGTCGGTAACTTTATTTTCGTATCGGCACGAAAAATTCACTGTAAAAGATATATTTTGAAAACTGCAGGTTTTGGTGATAATGAATCCTTGATTAACTGCTATCGCAAAAAGGTCGTAGCCGGATATTTTGAGATCTGCAAACCACTTCGATCGTCGTGCAATTTTCGCGGGAAGTATTTCCCTCGAATTTCCCACGGTGAAATATTTCATTATCGCTATACATTGCCGTCAGATTTTTCCCAACGTAACCTAAGATAATCCAAAGCAATCGATATTCGATATTCCATAAAAAATTTCTTTCCCTTTGAAAACGTATCTCGGGTCATAATACCGTATGGCCAAGATGAATCGCGTTCCTTCGTAATTCCACGGGCCAACGACTTCGTTACAGAGGGCTCGTTTATAAAAATACCGATGAATCCCCGCGTCATAAATTATTCATAACTTAATCGGTCTCTTTGTAGAGCGCGATAGGGCGCGGACAACGGACAGGCTGGATTTTCATCCGAGGGAATATTTTCACTGGCTGTACAATGAAGTCGCTTGGACAAAGGGCCACCAGCTTTCTAATACCATCCCTCTTTACAACGGCGAAAGGGACGTCTTTTCTTTCGCCTTCGAGCAGAGTTAACATTGTTCAACGCGTATCGCGAACAGAACATGTATCCTGGGCACCATGGATCGATTTGGACTTTCTATGAAAGCTCGCCACCAACAATGGACGAAGTCGTTTCGTTTCGGAGAAAAGTATTTCGATTTCAAGGGATTTCAGGCGGTCCCACGTTGTTTATCATTCAAGTTCTTTTCATTAATCGACGACTGAATTATGGTATTCTAGCTGTTTGTATTACTTGCGATTTATATTACAAGAAATATTACGAGGATTTTATCGAATTAAACAGTATACTGCACTGCTACAGCAGAGGTACCAGGGCTAGTAGCGTTCTACTACAGAACTACAGCTACAGAACTTTGGTAAGAAAAGTTAGCAAAGTCGCTCGAATATTAATCATATCCTCGACAATGCTTTGTTTTATACTAGAAATCAATTAAGTTAGAATTTCTTTAATAACGTTTTGGTATCTGTACATTGTAACACGTATCTATGGAAAAAGCTATTCTGTGTATTCCAGAGAAATTCGCACACTCCGGCAAATTGATCGTGTCAATCCGTATCAAAAAATCCGGGAATCTTTCAAAATGTTGCTGGAATCGCAGCATTGGTCCGAAGGAATTCGGTTGCGTCGACGGTAACGATGCCTTTGGGCATTGCAAGACACGCCAGGTCCAATTTCTATCGCCTAGTCTAATATCGACGGCGACCAGCTTAGCCTCGTAAACGCGGGGTAGCGTCGTGAATCGAATCGGAGAGCGAAGAAACTTGGATTATTTTTAAACGAGATCGAGATTTCTTTACGGGGGCTGAACCGACATTGTGACGTTCGATCTGTTTAAGGGAGTCGTTCCCAAAGATATCGCTTTTAACGGTGCAGCGAGCGTAAGGAGAGACGAAAATTAAAAAAACGAACATCCAACGGAAAGAGATTGAACGAGAAACGAGTAGTGCGGAAGTCGGAAAACAATAGACTGCTAGGAGAGGACCGCGGGAGAGAAGACTCGAATGAAGATCCAAAGGTGAAAAGGAGACTGTCTCCCTGCGAGAGATCGAAATCCGCAGGCAACATAGAGTCAAGGAACGTTCACCGTTAACTCGAAATTGGGAAGTTCAGCCGATCGTGTGATTGCGTTGGCTGGGTGAGTTTCAGGGAAAGGAAGTCAAGGATGAGGTCGATGCACGGAGAGTGCTCTGCCGTTTTCGCGAAGCCATCTTCCAGTCGCCTAGCGTACGAATAAATGTCGTAGCGTGTGCGAGAAGCCCTTCGCAATGGCAACAATTTAAAGGAATTTCGTGTCTTCCGACGATGGTGATGCCGAAGACGTCGGCGACGAGACATCTGCATGAACGGTGGTAGTCCGCAATTACTTTCCTCCTCGACACGGAAATTACAAAGAGGGCCGCAAAAGCGAGCAGGAAAATTCGTCGCCGCTGACAAACGGTCATGGTCTGGTTGTAAAGGAGCAAGAAGCCAAGTATACAAGACAAAGATCGAGGTTAATTAATTTGCCTCGTCGCTTATACGATTGACGAGAGCACGGCTCTTTACGAAGACATCGAAAGACAAAGCGAAGTCCATTCGTGATAGATATTCGCGAAACAGCCGGTGCAACGGACGATACTCGGTCGGGAATAGCCACTCCGGTATTTCCCTTTTGCGGCCGAGTTCCCGTTTAAATCCCGACGGCAACGCCGTACGACTACTCTCTTGGCTGCTCGACAAATTAATCGGTCCCGATGGTACGGCAATTCCGAGGATTCCGGCCCGACGATCCATGATTCTCCGCCTCACGCCGACATCCCGCAGAACCTGATCGATCGGATCGACCTCGACGGATATCCGGCCCGACCTACCCCGACCGCCAAAATCTTCCCTTCACTTTTGATTGATCCTCTGCAATTAACTGCAACGCGCGACCGACTCGCGAACAACGCTCGCCCCTCTATCGATCCGATCGTTCTCTGAATCTCAAACGCTCCGAAGCATCGACTAACGTTAATCGTTCCAGTCGCAAATTCGATTTATCCTGTGTGATTGTGGGTACTCTGGTGCGTAGAGGAGAAGGATCTTCCAAATAACGCGACTACTAATAGATATCAGATGTACTTACACGTAGGTCAAAGCGAAGGCACTTTGATCACCGAACGGCGCTGCAGGGGAACAACGTTATGGCTCGCGGCAAAAGGCTCGATTCAAAGTACCCTTTCCACTCGTACGAATGCACAGCGCCTGTTCCTGGTTAGATTTTCGACGTTCGTCTCTTTTAGAGCCAGCTGCCCCTATTGAGAGCGACCCTTTTTAAGTGGTTCGGGTACATTTTGCGGCACGCGTTACGCGCGAGAAACAAGATTCAACGCTGCGCAGCCTTTAAAACCCGCATTCTATGCTATTTCACCCTTTGATACTGCGCTAAGTCAAACTGAAAATCTTCGAGTACTGTCGCAACTCAGTACGCGATAGAACACCTTCTCCCCTTGCAATAACCGATCCGCAAAATTCAAGGAAACCAGGAGCTGAGAGAAGGCAGTGGACCTGCAAGGTCGTTAGAGATTATTTCTTTGAGATGGAAAATTCGTGAAGTGTCGATAAAAGCAGTGCCGACGATAACTCAGTAACAGATGGCTATTTTGACGGAGAAACGAGAGGTGGCCGACACGGGATCGGCTCGTGGCGAGATGTAACGTCGGGGAATAGGAGGTAGAACCAGTCTAGAGGCTCTGTCGGAGGCATACATTATGCTAAGTCGGCCATTACAGAGTGAAATATGTTTCGCGTGCCCTAGTCAGTTACCGGTCGAGGAGAAGACACCGCCTCTCCTTACGTCTCCTTGGCTCGCCTTCTCGAACAAACGACGAGATGCTTACAGGCGTTGTGTTATGTGGCTGCATACCTGTCCGAGTTATTTGCAACTCTAACAACCGCTAATTGGCTCCGGTTCTCGCTCGCGGATCAGTGTATGGCTCGTGCGTGCCATCGCGTTACGCTCGTGCTTCGTTTCGTCGCTCCCTTTTCGTCGTAATATCTCTATCCTTTTTCTTCTCCCCAATCGTCGAATATTTTTAAAAACGGTATTGCACACCCGGACAAAGTACAATACATCGAGTGATTATTCACCGACATTCGGATACGTATCCATCAGCGATTCTCGCGTCTCGAGTCGTAAACTCTTCGAACGACAGCGGCGAACGCGTTCGCGTTTACACGAAGATTCTGTTATGATGTTTAAAGAACGCCAGCGGCGAATCGATAAACTTTCCTCTTCCCCTAAACTCTGTAATCTAGAATCTACACTGCACTTAGAGTCCGCGGGAGGAACAGGCATCTCGTTCCCTCTTCCAAGTCCAACTCTAGTTTCGAAGCGAAGTAGACGTCATTGAAAGCACATTGATCGAACGTCATCGAATTTTTCCAGCCGATTCGGTCACCGGTGTAATGCGGTCCGAACGGAGGGAATACGGTGCAGGGATCGGTATAACGGTCTAACCGTTGATCCGTCGATTCCACTTAATTGCCAGCAGCGTACGTCAAATTCCGGGCAAGTCGATAACGCCCTCGCCAAGGATATATCTGGTTTCAGTCAGCTGCTACGTCCTCGATGACGATGTAAGAGACTGCCATACCGAGGATTCCCGGTTATTGATATCGCAAGCATTCGCCGTACTCCGGATCCTAATCGAATCAAAGATGGAGAGCGGACGATGGATGCGGGCTTCGACGGATGGATAGATGGGTGGATAGATGGATGGTGAAATAGAGTGTAATGCGTCGAGAACTCCGGAAGATACCTATTTATCGTTTAACTCGACTAAGCAGACGAATATCGCGCGAACGGAATGACGGAAATTCCGGCCGAGCACGGATCAAGGAATAAAGAAACTTTCTCGTAGTTATACGTAGAATTTAATTTCGTTCGTCGCTTAACCCGCGATAACACGAACGTTCTGTCGCGAGTTTCCCTTAGTTCTTCCGTGGTGAATATTTTTACCGAGTTCGGTCATTCACCGCTAAGGATTCTCGGATCAAATCATATTCCTTGATTAAATAGTCGACACCGTTTCTTCTCTATTTTCGACAAACGTGTGTTTTGAAAACGATCATTATTTATTAGCGTACAGAAAACGTTAACGAAAAAGCAACGAAAATAGAGGCGAAAATTGGTACATTTTCCGCTTGTCGACGTTCGAAATCTATAATACTGACCGACCCTAACCGACGCGGCGTGACGTTAAACGCGTCTCGTATCGGGTCAGTCGTTTAATAATATCTCATTGTCTTTATAGGGAACGTCTGCCGGCAGAGGATAATAAAGCCATCCTCCTCTTTTCTCAAACCTATCCTCCGGTTTTCTTTTCGCCTTAGCAGTCGTTTTACCTCCTCGAGACTAACGCGGACCACCGTTCCAGGTCCTTCTGCTATTATTACCAGCTCCAGGTTACCTTTCTCTCTCTATCACGATCCTACTCCTCCATTTTCTTTGCCACTCGTTCCTTCCCCATCTGCTTCTTGGCCGACGTCCTCGAAAAGTAATTCGGCCGCCTGGCGTATTTCAATAATACGAAGAAAATCATCGTTATTTTACAGTCGCGACGTCCCGTTCATGAATCACAATTATCTCTTTTCTCCTTTCCTAATTGTTTTGTTGAACTCTCGTTAGCCCCGTCTTCGTCTTCCGCCCATGGAGCGAGCGAATATCTCGCGAATGTAAGCTTATTTCGCGGATAGTCGTCGCAGTTAAACGCTGAAGACGAGTCTTTCGATATCTTCGTAAATAAGAAAATAAGAAGGAAATGTTTTTCCCCTTCCGGCACGAAACTTTCGACTCTGTGTTATTCATCGAGCTGATAGATAAACGGATCGTGGAATAAGTAAGTATGTACTTCTTTTCGTTCTCGAATTTCCAAACAGTCGAGGTATTATCAAAGAAATAGTAGGCTCTAAGTGTTCCGCCATTGTTGCCAACCTCCTGAACCGCCTAACTCCAAGGCAACTTAATGAATTCTCCGGTTCCGTTCGAGAAGCGACGCCCAACGCAAATATTTTACTTTCCGCGAATATTATAACAAATTCAAATCTGAACCTTAAAACTGGCCTTTCAACAGCAGGCAATCAGCCACGACTTTGCACATAAATTTCCTGCTAATTACGCGCAATTATTCGACTATAATAACGTCGTGATTATAACTCCCAGTGCAAAGTTCTCGTCAAACTTTTAAGTCATCGGTCGACCACCGGTTTCCGACTATCGTCGGAATATCTTAAAGCATCGTCTCGACTTACGAATTCTGTCCAATTATCTCGCGAGATAACGTTGCATTTCTTTCGAATATCTGACGACTCGACGTTATAGATAAAACTACGCAAATTTCAATTCCACCACACTGTGTCCCTTTCAAAACAACTTCTTCCTGGCCACAACTATCTCGTAACACCAAGTTCGAAATCATAGCAGCGATACAATTTCTTTCCCTTCGAATCTTTGATATCCCCCGTTGTAGATTAAATTATCACGCTGTATCCTGAACAAATTCAATTCCACCCTCTCGTGTCCCTTCCAAACAATCCTTCCCTACTTAGAACCCACATCGCACGCCCACGCAACGATCGAACCGCGCGATTAAACCAAGAGAGAGAGAGAGAGAGAAATTCTTCTCACCCCTTCAGCCACGATCCTTCTTCCCTATCTCCGAGGTAGGCAGTGGGTTTCCGACGACGATTCGGATCTCATTTCGTACTCGTCACGTCTCTCGTCCACTAACCTTTGCCACTTTCTCTCTGCCCAAGAAGGATTATGAAAATCTACAGGCGAGGCGAACGGAACGGAGCCGAATAATCGTAGCCGTCTCATCTTCGCGGCGAATTATTTCCGCCGCAATTCTCCGGGGGTCCGAACGAACGAGGGTTCGTGAGAATTACGAACCGACAGGGACGGGGAACGCGCGCTGCGTAGCGACGAGATCGCCGAGTACGCGATCGTTATCGCGGCACGATCTGCGAACAAAGCGATCGAGAGAGTCTGTCGTGAGACGAGCACGCACGAGCCTGGTTTTACAGCAGCTGCGGCTCGCTCGTTCGTTCGGTTGTTAATTGTTGTAATTAATAAGAAAATATCTGGCCGGGCTGTGTATTCGCACAGGCAGTAGCGGTGCGCGATGATTATCGGTCCCTGGGCGATATCGATAACACAGCCGAGGCTCGATTTATTTGGATAACGCGGCTGATTAAAGGTGTAGCTGTTATTAGAGGAATATTAAAAAGGGAAACGATGGAATTACAAAGGCGAATTTATATATTAGACCGGGCTTTTGTTCGCAGCGACGCTTTGAACGATGTTCCAACGATATCGCCGGCTCAATTATCCGTCGATATTGCACGTTGCTTTTGTAGCTGATGAGCGACCGATTGTGTGTTACAATTATTCCCATGTATGGCATGTGTTCATAATCGAATTTTCGTACCATTGACTAGGAGAAACAAGCTTGTTTCTTCAAACGAAAAACTGTTTTTAATTCAATAATAATTTCTACGCGCGATAAGAAAGACGAAGGATGCAACAACACGGCCGGTTCCCTTTAATTCGTTGAACTTTTGGATAATCTTGGAAAAACGGCTGATACTCGTAGCTAGATAGACATCTGGTTGAATTCTTGGAATAGTAACTAGGAGACACCCCTCCCTCGGTTGATTTTAGATTCCATCCAAGATCCCAGTTACCCCGCACACAGCATCTTCCAGCCCCTTAAACATTCCGCTCAAAGGATCCGCGTGTTTCCTACGCCTCGAATGTAATCACGCTATATACAGGCTGGCACGTGTTTGCCGAGCAAAGGAAAGATTCTCGAATGCCGCGTGTACGCCCCGAACGCCATATACGCGAATGGAGGTCGATCTTACGTATTTCGTTTCCATGTGCATCGTAATTTTCTCCGGAGAGCGTTCCTTTCGTGTCGTATCTAAGTGTCGAGCAAGTGGAAAGGGAGAAGTTTACGTAAGACGTAATCGATCTGTTTGGTAATTGTCCGCGAAACGATAATTAGCGGTACGCGACGGCGTATGGGGTAATTCCTAGACCGATCGACGAACTAACAATAGTATCGATAATCATCCCGTAACTGTTCTGTTGGCAATAGAGTTACCTTGATAGCATTGATCGATGCCCAAGCCACGGCTGATGTTGATCGACCTCTCGTAATAATTATCCAAGACTGACTGGTACAATGCGCACGTGACACTCGCATGATGTATGTAACGGTCATGTTAATATCCACGATAATCCCTCTTCGCCGAACAAGTGTAATTGCTATTACTGGACAACTCGACGCTCCAATCGTAGTATCCAAATTTCGTTACATTCGAAAGTTACGTTCGATTACCGCGTGTTCCTATGTCCACTTAGAACGCTGGATAGGTTCGTTTTCCAACGATGCTCGACTTTCCCCTCTAATTAGCTTCGAGCAGGTAGTCGATAACGAAGGATTCGCGTGTTACGAGGATGTATTCATAGTCTGGCGTCAATATTTTAAATCCTGAGTTACAGATACTTTCTTCCTCTCTGGCTTCCAACTTTCTTTTCGTGGCCGTAACGAATCGAAGAAAATATAACGGCACCGAAACACGAATGTCTACCGCCTTCTCACAAGGAAATCGACCCAGTAACCAACCAGAGAAAAGGCAACCTCTGTTTCCGTAACGAAACGAGTCTCATGGAACCAAAAGAAGAGCGAAAATTTACATAACCGAAGCAATTCAAAGCCAACAGTTCGGTTAAGTGATGTGCTATACGATGTACATCGAGTTACAGGGTGAATCACGGAGTGGGCTGTCCCAGGGTTCCAATGCCCCCGACGCGGTGCGGTGGTTGGCGTTCGTTTAACACGATGCGCCGTTCGCGCCGGTTTATTGTCAAATGAAACGGAAGAATTCAATTTAGATTCTTCCCCAACCGTTGGCTCTTCGACGCTGTTCGGTACTGGCAGCTTTCATGGATCGCGAAAAAGAAAGAGAGAGAGAGAGAGGGGGGGGGGGAGAAAGAGAGAGCCGGTCGGCCATATCCCACGGCGGCACGATCGTTTGGAAGCCGAAGAAAAGTCGCGGCGACGTCCTGGAAAGTGTTTTCCGTTCTCGTCGAATGGAACATAAATCTCGGCCGGGATAAGAATTCTGGTCGGAGCGGCGCGGCACGGCTGTGGCTGCTGATCGAATTTTACGCTCCCTCGAGCTCGTCACTACCGAATCGGCCGTATTACAAAGCTGGAATCCATTCACCGCGACTACGCTCCCGGCGAAATTAAAGGCACTAAATAACCGGGTTACCGTGTCTAAAGAACGTCGAGCTAATTATTTTCGCTCCTACGACAGGCCAATTCGTGTCCCCTATAAATCTATCCGCGCAAATTGCGCGACTTAGTCGTTCGATGGGGAGAGTTCGCGGTTTTACGGCGCCCAAGGGACGATATTTCGTCAACCTCGGCCACGATATTCGCGAATTAATTTCAAACTGATTATTCAATTTCAGACTGTTAAAAGTCTGTAACTTGGAATAATTTCAATACACGGATATAGAGTATAATAGAGCATTGTACCAAAAGTGCAAGTTCCAAGTGAAAAATTACATCCAGGGCATCCAACTTTCTGCATATAGGTATATTTTATAAAAATCGTCCTTTATTCCGAATCGTCTACGTTTAGGTTAATCATTCGAGAAATCGTCGTTTGCAGAGCTCGATAACTCAGTTTTACTCGCCAATGGCTGGGAAATTCGGTCGATCGTGGGACTTTCTGCTCTCGCGAGCGTCTTAATCCGGCCGAATATCAAATTCTTGCGCGACGTCAATGCGAGAGCTGTGTGTGTTCGCATCGGTGACCCGAATTTCTTGCCGAGCTCTAGCTGAACGCATTCGACGAGAAGAGGATGCACGTGAAAGGAGCCCAGAACGTTGGACGATATCGGCGCTAGAAGGTTGACCGCAAGACGGGCTTCGTCGAGTGGGTATCGCGATACAGAGAAGGTAGCCTATACACCGACACTATGTACGTGATCGTGTGTCCGCGTGTACGTGAAATCGTTGGTGCGCGCGCGAGATGTGCGCCTCGAATACGCCGGAAAGCGGATAGTGGTGTGGCGAACACTGGAACCGGGAACACAATGGATCTCTTCAACTATCCCGGGGAGCACTCGACGTCGCAAACAAGCCCCTTCGTGAGCTGGCCACCGCGCATGGACCGAGTGACAATAAATTCCGCAAATATAAGCAGCCGAACGAATTACACTGCAGCTCGGTGAAATTCGTTTCCTTTCCCCGATGGCGAACCAGCTGGACGGAAAGACCGCACGGTACACACAGACAAACGAAGATAACGAGAGGAAAAGGAAGAGAGATCGTACAGGTCGGAAAGAGATGCGACGAGGGGAAGCCTGTCCTGCGCACGATGCTTCAACGACCACAGCTGCTTCTCGCGATACCATCGGCCACGCGAGCTTTTCGATGACCTGCACGAAGCCAGTGTCCGTGGAGGGTCAACGAGAATACGTCTGAGCAAATAGAGGAGCGTTCGGGTAATCGCCGACAGCTGGCGAATACCTGAACGGATTGCCTTTCGCGTTTGTCTAATTCGATTCATCGACTTTACTCGAGTTCAATAACTTTCTTACTGTTCTGCGAAACGGCAACAAGCTTGCTTGTCAATCATATACGTGTATATCTCAATCGGTTGAACATTGTTGAGGTTATTCGATGTGTAAATAGAGAAAACTCGTGGATAAATTGTAAGGCAGAAAATATATTTAAATAGAAGTGTAATTATAAGTAAGAATATAATTTGAGCTGGTCCAGATCCGCACGCTAGCTGTGTTACCCAATAACTGAAAACTCCGAAGCCAACGTCGCCTGTCTACTGTTTATGGTCTGACTTCGTCGCAGTCTTTTGTCAACGCAGTGTCGATTGCTTCAATGCTTGAGAAAACTAAAAAGGACCAGATGTAGAGTTTTCTTAGAAGTGATGACCACTTCAACAAACATAAAATCTAATTTATCTATATTATCTTTGTTTCGGGTATTTCCAGCGACACGGGATTCGTTTTTGTCACGCGAGATCGACAACGAGCGAGTGTCGAAGCGATCGTCTTGCTCCTAAACGACAGTGGAGAAAATATACGTCGGGTTAGATGCCGAGGACCTGGTCGTGGCGCGCTGATCGTTCGATCGAACAGATCGAGAACGCAGGCTCATGATCCGTGAAAGCGTTTCCTTATCAAGTTTCAGGGAAATCCGACAGAGAAACAACCATGCGACCGCAAAAACGCTCCGCTGACGTGATTACGTAAATGCCTGGCCATATATCCAAGACTGTATCGCGGTCTATTTAGCTTCGCTGTGTTCGGAATAAAAACAGAGAGAAAGTCTTCGTTTTGGATGCCGTATCGACAGCCTCGTGCGCTGAGAAAAAATGGCCTCGCTATGGAAAACAAAATGTCCCCGCTTCGCTTCGTGGCAATATCGTTCTATGAACGCAGGATAAAAATCACGGCCAACAAATCGTTCAAATGTTCGATAGGAGTTCTATAAAAATTATGGGAAGCTATCTAAAACCAAGTGCTTTAACGTCATGCTTCGAAAATCAAGCACAAACGAGCATTATTAAATTCGCAGACCGTTCGGTGAAGCATCGAGTCGAAGACGAAAAGACGAGGAAAGTTTTCCAAGACGTTCGAGCATCGATTCGAAAACATTCGAGGCCTTTGGCGATCGTAGAACGAATGCATCGCACGAGTGGCTTGGTCAGGTTCGTACAGCAAGAAGAAAATTCGAGCAATAAACGCGGCTGGATGCGGGCCAACTATTTTTATCGGCAACCGGAGAAAGTCGTTCGACTCGCGCAACGTCGCGCCCCAGCATCGGGAGCAGAAGTGGTACGTCTAAGAAATAATACCGGCCGTACCGTAATCGTTGCTCCACGACTTACAGCTCGATGCACAGCCATTCTTGCGAACATTTGCATCGTTAGGGGCGCGAGCGACGTCGCCTTCAAATACCGTCGTACGCGAACGATCGACTGAATACGTATAACGAGCCACTTTCAGTCGTTGGAAAAATTTATGCTGCGAAGGGATCTCGAACAACGCGGAAATAGCGGAGCACGCGGAAAATCAGCTCGATCGACGCGCGTGGGACTCTCGTTTCGTAAAATGACTAAATTTTTACCGCGATATTCGAGAACGACGTGACAGGCTATTTGAGAACAAAGGTAGATGGTTCGTTCGATTACACGTGGATCTGGTAGAATTTAAGAAAAATTCCTGCTATCCAATAGTCTACCGCTTCATTAACCTTGCGATCCAAAAAACTCTGACGTAAGTCGCGGTTAGCTTTAAGCGAGGAACAGCGGCTTTAATCTACGCCGGAGCCGCAATTTTTAAAAAGATTTCGCGTGTATCTGTCGGATCATCCACGATCCTAACAGAGTTAATCTCCCGTGTCGTTGCAAATTCGATTAACGCTGGGTTTCGCAGGCTGTCGCCGACTACGTAGATTAATCGAGAATGTCATCGATACGAAATTTTCTGCACGTAAAAGTAGTCTCTGTTCCGGGCTGATCGATAATTCAAAGGACACACCGCTCGCGATGATCCAGCGGAGAAGAGACGGGGAGAGCGCATTAACCTATATCGATCTAATTATTACACCGGTAATAAGAGCCCAAGGAGAAAACGAACGCCTGGAAGACGGGGACGGGAAAGGGTCGGTGCTCGAGTTTCCCGCGATTGCGTCAAGTCAGCGGGAAAGTTTCGGGGCCATGGCGCCTCGAGTAACGTCATCCCATCATCTCCGGTCCCCCGATAGATATACTCACCTTGGTGCAGCACACGATGTTACGTGCACCAAGGATCTCTGTACGCTGTACAACGATACGAAGCCTTCAGGGAACCAGTTACCGCTTCGACGCTCTCCTTTCCTCGGGTTATCGCATTACTAATGGTCGACGTGGTAATGGCTTCAGACATCCGATAGCTTTTCCAGCGGGCGTGACGTCAGGCTCGAGGTTCCACTGCAACACGCACTGTCACGGCACGATGAAACGATGTTTATTTCGCTGTCGTCCGATCGATCTCGCCTCTTCCATCGGATCGACATTGTAAATCGAATTTCTTCCATGTCCACGTTGTCTATCGAATTTTCTACGAGTATAACACTCCTGGAAAACGAAGTCAATGAACGATATCGGACCGAGATACAGCAGCGATAATTTTCGAACGTTCATCTATAGGTACTGCAGCTACTGCTTCCTTATGATCCGACCTCCGTTAGTTCGACTGTCGTACACGGAAAGTCACGAATGGCAACGGCGGAAGCTAGTTTTAAGCAACCGTTGTTGCTGGATGCAACCGAACGACGTCGTAACGAGGGACAGGCTGCATGCAAATAAAGACGAATGCGCCTGAAGACGCGAAAGAAGACAGGCAAGGGGTAGCACGGGGAGAGTAAGTAGAATATTAGATCCCGTGCAGCGACGAGAAATCCACTCAGGCTCCATAGTATCCTCGGTCCTCTCTTTCTCTTCCTCTTTCTACGTCTGTGCCTGTGTGTGCTCGAGATAATCTCCCGGAACGTACGATCTCGCTAATGTCCTCGTTCAACGAACGACTTGATGCATGGTTCGACGCGATAAAGCAGCCTGGAGCACAGAATAATCCGTGGATGCGACTTAAATTGGAGCAGAGACGTCGATACGTACGAGCAGCCTCGGATAGCCTCTCGTAAATTCAGCGAACCGTTTCCGGGGCCGATTCGTCCTATTCCATGCTTGAAAATATGCCCCGGAAGCGAGCATGTCGATCCTTCGACCATCCCCTCTCTTTTCTCGCGTGTTGCTTTGGTCGACGAGGGGAATGCAACGACGCGGACCGATCGGTCGGACGCTGGTGGCGCGACGCTATCCCTCCATCGAGACAGGGGTGGCCCGGGGGTTCCTCTCTTGAAAGATAAATCGCATGGGCGGGCCGGCTGCGAAGAAGCTAACGGGGTAACAGCTACTCGGGAATATAGTTCCCGCGGCACCCCATTCGTAACGCGATATATCACTCCTAGAGGAAAGTTTCACTGGAGAATCGAATGACGAAGGAGGATAGAGTAAGAAACCGACAAGAGAGTCGTTCGAGGCTTGATCTTCTGGCGATAATGAGTAAAGTTGTTTGAGAACGCGGACAGTGTGCCCGATCGAATTAGGAAACGGAGAGTGGCGTTCGGTGTTTCTTATTTGAAACGTTAACTTCGCCACAGTTTTTCATCCTCGATACGACCGTGCTTTTTTTTTTTTTTTTATCACGGGAAAACGATGCGAGGGAGAAAACGTTCGAAAAATTTTATTGAAACGTTAAAAAACTGTTTGCTGATGGAAACGAGAGCGATACTGATTCGTATGATTTCGAGAGCCGCATCGGGATTAAATTTTAGCTCGAATTAGAGAATTTCGAAGTTTCCAAAGCAACGGAAATACCAGCATTACGAGCTAGATCGCCGCGAATTAGGATCCACGCATTTTTTCCCGCATTCTATTACATCTGCCAAGCCTTTCCCGTTTCTTAACCGTACTCGAAATCTTGCACGAACGAGTAAGAGCAAGGAACTCGATTGTTCTCAGTACGACTAAGGGAAAGCGCGTGGAAACTAGCAAAAAGTCAGTCAAGGGAGGAGGTAATTTTGAAAAGCAACTTTGACTGGCAAAAATCTGCTTGCTGGATACGCCGGAAATCAGAGCTAAAAATTCTGTACCAGTGGCAAGGCGGGAACACGAAGTATCCGACGAATGTTCCGTTGGTCGATCGATGGAACGATAAAACGGGGAAACAGCGAGTGAATATTTTCAAGAGACTTTTCCCCTCTCGCCTTGTTCTCGATTAACGTTCACGAATCGGTTATTACTCCAACGTCCTGGTTCGACTGCTCGGGGAATTTATAAAACGCAGTCCAGTCGGAGCTGGTTCACCCGTCGACGTAATACACAGCGTTCTCATTAGAAAGCTTCGCTTGGTGTTCGCGATTGCAAAAAACGCAATATCCACGCTCTCACCGTTGCTTCGATAATTAGCATTCTGCGTTCGAGATCCGATTTCGTTTTAATCGGTAGCCAGCGATCGGCGATCCGTGACGAGCGTTGCGAACGTACACACGCGTAATACGAGTACCACTCCTCTCGTCAATTTTCAACTCCTCCACCCACCGTCTTCTGCTTCTTTTTTCCATCGTGCCATCGTCCATTGTCCTTTTTATACGGATCTACCTACTTGCGCCAGAGCTTCCCTATAGTCGTCGACCAATTGAGCCCCATTGTGCGATTACCCCATTGTGCCTTCTTCTTCTTGCTCGCCCCTCGCTCTGTCCGCAACCACTATATCCAAGACGGACACGTCTTCGTGCTACTACACGTCCCGGTCTACGTTTCTACGTCTTTTAATATCATCGCGACCGCTTCCTCTGAATAATTGCCGGCAGCTCGTCCCAACTTTGTTTTACGTAGAGAAACGCATTTACTTGCGAACTCGTTACGAGATACCTAGGAACGACGTGGATCGAATGCAAGCATAATTGCGTGACGCTATAACTCTGCTTTTCCTGATCGTCGGGCATATTCTCGACGCTGTTAATCGTTTCAGAGCAAAGACAAATGTTACGATTAGTGGGATTTTTCACTGACCTCCTCCTATTCTTTCTCGCCTGGACACGTTCGACAAGACGAAGAATCCTCGCGGGCTTCCCGATCTTTCGATTTGCTTTATTTTTATTGAGATATGTGTGATTTTGTGTGCTGCGCCAGATTAGCCGCGTAGTAGTGACACCAATGTATGAGTATGAGCGCGTCTCGTAAAGCAGAAGAATACAACTGTTCCGTTGGCAGTGGCGAGACAAAGAGAGTGCTGAGACGCGTGCAAATGTGTATCGACGAATATCTTGTAAATCACATACCAAATAGATCTCAAACTATTTTGATATCGATTCCAAGTGTAATGTAAGTGTTCCTATACATTTATTTCGGCGATTAAGATCCACAATTGTCAACAATTATAACTTTTATTCTTCGCATTTACAATTATCATATTACGTTTGCCTCGACAAGCTGATATTTCCTAGTTGGCTGTATCTTGCTGTGCTTTCTGTTTAATTTGCCATCCTTGAAACGTCCCATCCTCGGAAAAACTAGCCGCAACCGAGGGATGCAGCTTGTTCGACCTGGCGACCAGCCCCCATTGTTCCGAGCGCATAAAATCCGCTAGGCAAACAACGTAACTCGGGAAACCGGCGCGGCTTCGAGGAAGAATGGCGTTATGGCGAGTACGCGTTTCGTTCATACACCAGAATGGCCGAATCTAAGCGAGGTTACTTTGTTCGCCGACGAGGAGAGCCTTCTCTCTCATCCGGTCTGCGTTCTGCTCGACGAGACTGGGACGTGACTGTCGTTAGACCGGCTGCGACAAAATTGCCCCGATTCGTGAACATCCTTCCGCCGGATACAAAGCTGTGTCATTTTTCCCGTGCAGCTTGCTAAAGCGAAGATAAATAGTCCATCGGCGTGCAGTCAGTCCGCGAAAAGAGAGAATACCGGTGGATCTCGCGCTTCCCTCCCGATACAAGCCCGTGTGTATACAAGCTACGTGTCTTCTCTCGCTGTATGTCTGCTGTCTGCCGCACATATATAGGACGTGTCTCGTCTACCAGTTCGACGCGGTTATTTTTCACGCGCAACTTTTGCGGATCACGGTCGACTCCATTCGAATTCAACGCACGGTTTAATGAAATTAATGGGTACACTAGAAGCCACTCGTGGTCGCGACTTCGATCCCATTTGACGGCACGCTCGAGATCGTAAAGGAACGTGGTCAGATCGTACGCGATCCAAGCACGCCACGGGGAATGCCTCGTATGGTATTCATCGAGCATAATCCTATTCCCTTAAGAGCTGGCAAAAAAATTGATCACGTTCTACGGAAGCTATCGGGACGATAACTATTCATCGCCAGGATAAACGAATCTTCTGCACGATCGCTTACAGGTTTCGCGATAACGTCGCAAAGTAATAAATTATGCAGTCGCGCAGACCGAACGAGCATTAAACGTCGGAGACGAAGAAGGAGCCGTACACGGCGGAAAAACTCTGATCCGAATTAATCGACGGCCGGAAAGGCTACTCGATTGTTGGCGCGCAACTTTGCAAGCGGATCTCTGTTTTCCCGCTTCTTATACGACGACCCTCGAATTATACCGCGAAGTTGCCGCTCCACGAAGAACGAAGACGGAGAAAAAAAAAATGGAAATCCACGGCGAAGAGAACGAGCGGTGAGCCGAATGGGCTCGGGTACTAAGCGGCCATCCACGCCGAGAAACTTTTTCCCACGCCTGGAGGCCACTCACGGTTGCCGTGAGGAAGGCGAGACGAATAACGACGTCGCTAGAACCGGTGCCGCTGTTGGCAACGAGGCCGGTCGCGAACGGGGGTTGATTTAAACTGCCAGACATTAGCACCTCGTGGCGTTGTCCCCTCGTCGACACGAGTATCGTGTTACCCAATGTGTCCAATCGAGATAGCGCGAGTCTCGGTCGCTATCACCCTCCGGTTTCGCTTCTATCTGTCTCTTAGCTGGACCACTCCAGGCAACACTTCGCCCCCACACATTTTCGCACCCTCGACGCGACTGCTGGCTGCCTGGCGGGGGATCGGAGATCTTGGAAACTCACTTTAAAAAGTTGCGCATTCATCGTCGCACCTACTCGGCCCTCGCCTACTTGCTAACCATGTTTGCAGCGAGAGTGAGCGCGACGCGGACTTCACGCGTTTCCCCGAAATCCATTTTGCCCGA
Source organism: Bombus vosnesenskii (assembly GCF_011952255.1). Taxonomy (NCBI): domain Eukaryota; kingdom Metazoa; phylum Arthropoda; class Insecta; order Hymenoptera; family Apidae; genus Bombus; species Bombus vosnesenskii. The sequence goes on from NW_022882923.1 coordinate 5,654,805, forward strand.
TAGACTTTGCACCGCGATCCTTCCACCGTTCCCTTCACTCCCCCACACCGAGCGTATTTTCCTCAAACCCTCTTCAACAGCGACGGCAACTTATTTTCGCTCGTTTCATAAGCGAGAAGTTACTTTACGGCCGACGTATATGACGACGACGTTTCTCGTTACGCGCCTTTAATTCCGCGCCCCTTTTCCAAGGAAGCGTGGGAAATTACCGACGCGGTTGATTAACAGATACAGTTTGCCGGAATTTGGCAATTTCAGAAAGAAAATCAGCTCTCGTTTCAACGATTCGTATCGAGGTTAAAGCGAAACGGGAAAGTTAGTTAAAAGACTATTCGCCATACTTCCGACACGCTGCAACTTTTCCCGCCGCGTATGTTCATCGAGACTCGATTGGTTTAACGCGCCCTTGCTGTGGAAAAGAAAACGGGGAACGTGTAGAAAATGTAATGAACATAATAGAAGAGTCGTTGTTTCCGCGTAGCGGATAACAGGAAATTGGTCGACGAGACAATGCGAGCCTAACTAAAACGGATTTTCTTGTCAGTCGTTGCTCAATCCCATAGCTATTCGGCAAATGGGCAAAGAATTTTCCTCGTCGATTCCGTCTCTATTCGCAAAATTCCTCTGAACGAGAATCGCAAGAATAGCAGGCACTCTGGAAATCTTGGCGATTTTTCTTCGTTTCAGCGTTTGTCCACGATTTCAGTTTCCAGCCATCGATATCTGTTTGATCTATTCTCGTCGCGTCGTCGGTGGAGGCACGGCTTTCACCGTGCACACGATGTCCCGATGGTTTCCCTCTCGGAAACTCAAGCGTGTTTCCTTCGTTCACGCCGCGTATTCGAGCGCTTTGCCACTCTCTACGAGCTTCTTCCGTTCTCAGAGACGACAAGACACGACGATGACGACGACGACGACGACGACGACGTTTGGTTACGATTCTTGTACCCTAGCAACGACGCAAGCTGCTCTGATGCGCGAAGAAGCAAATCGAAGGAGAAGGACAACGCTGTAATGGAATTTCTGCACGGGCGGAAAAGCACGCGTGCGAAAGCATAATGTAGGAAATGAAAATTCGACGATCGTTGAGGCGAAATACCGCGGTTTCACGGTAATGTTTTAAACTCCTGGCGGCTTCCACGTAGCCGAAATGTTAGTAACGCAACGCTAATTTAAAGTTTATCCGTTCTTGTATCGATTTTCTCGCGTTACGTTTGCACCTCGGATTTCTCCCCGGGCCTCTTCCAGATACCAATAATATCGGCAACGCGCTGCGGAATATTTTACTTTTTGCCAGCTTTCCTTGTATAAATTTGACGTTCCAGCTGCACCAACTGCACCACGGGATCCTAAGTAAATTCAGTATCCATCTGTCTATTTGTCCTTTACAGCGGCTGAATATCGAAATAAAAAGGCAGACATCGGCCATCGATTCTCCCTTTCCCCTTAAATGGCCGTTTCACAGAATCCTGAAAGGGGACGTCAGATTCAAGCGCGGTATCGTTCAACGATCCTTTTAAAAATGGTTTGTTCCTTTCAAGCAAGAACGACAACGGCAATTATTATCACTGATTCGAGTCAACATATTTCAATCGTTCGGTAGCCGCAAAGTGGCACGATATTGAAAATTTGATGTTCCGGTCAAGGAAACCGGCTGTCCATTCGTGTAGCTGTCCGCGATATCACGAGCCCGAGTTGTTCGATCGAACACGGTGGAAAAATAAGAGGATCGCCAGAAAAAAAGAGAGAGAGAGAGAAGGAGAAGGGGGAGGAAAAGCAAAGAAAACAAGAAGAAACATAATAAAGTGAAAATCTCTTCCGATAGAGTGGCCGATGAAGAAGCGGCAACATCGCGAGGGTGGATAAATCTTCGCGTGATGGCGAACGATATCCATCGAGCCGCGTTCGCTTCAATTCCATTTAATATAAATTATTTATCCGGCCATAAACTTTTGACCCGTTTCGCGGCTCGTATCGCTTCCCCGGCTCCCCGACGACGCCAACTTCTCAATATCGCTCATACCGTTTCGCTGCGTCTGAGACTCCTGTAAATTTGATATTTCATCTAAGAAGAAGACGTCCTGCGGGAGTTCGAGTAACTTGGCCGCGCGATACCGAACGCCTCTCACGGCTGCCGCTCATCCTATGTTCAATGAAACTGAAAGACAGTAACGGAGCAATTGCTTTGGGATAAAAGCACCACGGAAATCTGACAGATTGTTGTCCCTGTTTTCCAACGATTCCTGACGTTTCCATTCATTTATTCTGTCGATGAAGAAACTAGCGTGTTTCTAGCTGAGTCACGTAAGTAATTCGATATCGGATTGATGGCAAACGTTTGTGTAAGTGCGTCGAGCTGCGCGGCAGTTTCGATTCCTCAGCGGCGCCAAACAAATTAGCCGAAACGCTCCATCTTCCGGCATATACTTTTGCAAATTTCATGCTCGCCGTCGGACTGGAAATACCCTCGAGATTCGAAGCAACCTCGATGTCCATCCATCTATCCTGTCCGCGTGCCAGAGCCAGCACTGAAAAGTGGAGAGGCGAAGTATCGGCGGCGAAATGGCGTTAGATACCAGCGGAAAAGTGAGCGAAACGAGAGAAGCAGAGAGCGAGAAAACTAACCGTAAGATATCACTGGGGGAATACCAGCTAAGAATTTCGTCCATGAAGAATTACAATTGCAAAGCAGTTTCGTAACTGGCTTGTTATTGGACAGTCGGTGGAGAAAGGGAAGTCTGTGCGTTAACCACGTGGTTCCGTTTTCTTTCGTTCTCTTTCGTCCTTTTATCCTGCCATCGACACCGATGCGTCTCTCTCTCTCTCCTCGTTTGCCCACAGGCGAATCAAGTGGATTCGTGTTCCGTGGTACTAGCCACTAGTGACTTGCTTTCGCGAAAGTTGCCGCTGGTGTTTGCCAGATTGCCGGCGGTGACGTTGGAATTGCTTTTTAACTACGGGATCACCGCGACAGTCGCGTAAATTAGGTTCCGCGCGCACGGCCAAACACTCGAAATTCCAGCGAGTTTGCCGAAATTTCACTAAGAGCGTGCTCGAGATTCGCGCTTCCGCAAGCTTTCCTCGAACGATCGTTTAGGCGCTACATGTTCTCTCGCGTAATTCCGGCTTAACGACCGATGTAATTATGTGGCAAAAACGAGCGAACGGTTCTCGCCTAACGTGACTTCTCCAAGCTAACTGGGCCAAGCCGAGTACACCTGCGCGCGTGGCCAGTGTTCGTCGAGTTCCTCGTCGTCGAAACTTTCCACTCCGGAAAGTCTCCGCCCCGCTCCAACGCCACGTTGTCCTTCCACTTAGATTTAGGAATCGCAAAAGCGTAGGGGAGCTCGCGCGTGAACGGGAACCAGGGAACCAGGGAACGACCAAACGAACCAAACGTAGTAACGAAAAGCCAACAAGGTGGACACGCGGTATTATACGAACAAATCAAGTTGGAAGAGAGTTTCGGTGCCATATCAACGATAGAAGCATTGTGTGCTAACCGTTCGTCGGCTCCTCCTGTTTCAGACCACAAAGCTGTACCTGCATACCCGGCAGGTATGCACGGCGCATTATTCTCGTAGCCCCCGGCCGAAATTAACGTTCACGCAACTCTCTGCCTAGTTTGGAATTAACTGGTACCCAAGCTCGATTGCATAGCCAGGAAGCCCAAGCCCGAGACCACGGTCCCGTAGCCTGCAGCTCATTTCGTGCATTTAAACGTTCCAACGATCGTGTGAAAGTTTGATGGCGACATCGTTGATAACTTGCTTGCGCTCGTTTCACGAGTATCGCTCGCACAGATTATTCAAGGCCGAATTAGAACAGCAATTAGCGTTTCGCGCGCGTTTAACAGCGCCGCTTTGTTTCCGCGTTTACGCGATGATTCCCGCACACCCAAAGAGATCACCGCGGGACCAAAACGCGTCGCCGCGCCGATCGATTCCAGAGCAACCGAAGGGCAATCGAGGATAACGAAATTCGCCAAGGCTATGCTAGATATTCGACGCTCGACGCTTACTCGACGATTCTCGCGCGTCGTTTTTTTTCCTCGGGTTATAAATTCGACTGGTTCGAGGGCGTTAAGCGCGCTATACTTTCGGTGGAACGCAAAATGGCGGGACGCCGATGGAGGTGGGCACGAGGGGTATCTTTCTGCTCATCCCCGAGAGCGAAAAAAATCACTCGGCTGGGGAAAATGTAGTCGGCGATGGCGCGTGGTGACGCAACGTGGAACACGGCGAAAGCCAACCAGACAGCCAGCGGGTGAACCACGTTCCGTCTCGTTCCAATTCCCCGCGGCGTCATCCCCAATGGGTTTCTCCGCTCACCGCCTGACCCATCCCCAACCGCGCGTCTTCGACGACATTCCAATTTATTCTCAGCTGTTAGCTGGCACGCTTTACGCCGAACCTCTCTTCTTCCAAAGCATTCGTCTCTGCTAACTCTTTATACCGCTGTTTCTCTACCTGGCCGCCACATCATCCCCTTCCCTCCCGTTATTCCATGCTTTTATCCTGCAACCAAAGCTCGTGCTTCTTTCGCCATTTGCATTCGCCATTTCGTCCCCGTAGAGTCTCGTTCTAATCAATAAAGTATCCCGTTTCCCTTTGTTTCTTCTCGTTTATCAGACGCGCAATTTCCTCGCCTATCCTGATCCGGTCCAGTGACGCGACCAACGATTCGCTTATTATAGATGCTCTTTGATTATTCTCGCGTTTACCTAGCGTTTTTATTTCTTCGTCCGACCGATCAAACCTACCCTCTCTCCTTCCCACTTTCTGTTTCTCTATCCGCGTCTCTCGCCATTCTGCCGCTTCTTTTCATCGGTAAGGACTTTCGTCGCTTTGACTCGGAGGTTTATTAGCGAGCTTTATCTACCAAGTTCCCAATGGTCCGAGGAGTCTCGGAATAAAAGCCTCGTAGCTTCGAAACTTTTGCCGTGCACATACACAGAGTCGCGAGCACAGATGGTCAAAGCGAGCGGCGAGGGAAAGATCGGGAAGCGGAAGGAAGATGGGGAGCTCTCGAGAGACAGGGGAGGGCGAAGAAGAAGGAACGATTCGAGTGAAGCAACATCCTAGAAAGCGCGGGAGCAGCGAGAAGGGAAGGACGGGTAAGGTAGGACTGGATGGTAACTTCAAAGAACCATTCAGAGCTTCTCGAGTCTTTGAAATTTTTCCGTTAAAGGAGCTACAGGCGTCGGTCGATTCTTCCGCCGACTCTGCTCGAGGACAACAACGGCGAAAGCGGCGAAAACTGCGGGCCAGACGAGCCCGGTCGATAAACGAGCTTATCAAAATACCGTCCAAGCCAGGCTCGTAGTCTTCCTTTTTCGACGACGATGCGCCTCTCTGCCTTTCAAAAGCTCTGTTCCGCGTCGCGGTACATCGGTCGCGTGAAGAATAAAGAAACCACGAATCGCTCGACCAGCCTCGGGATAAGATACAGGGGAAACGAACGCGCTTCGTTGTTAAGAACCTCGTTTGGTTAGCCGCAGAACTTTTCCGATATTTACTCGGTTGGAAATGATCTGACGCTGTTCGTTACTCGAGATACCGAACACTTAATGATGTAACGCTGTCAAGACGAAAAAGGATGACCAATAGCCTCGCTGCAACGGAACGAGATTTAACCGAAATAATCCAAACCGCTCGACTGATTATTAATTGTGCGTCTTTGTAAACGAAAACGAATGTTGCATCTTCTTGATATTTCACGTGACGCTTCGACCACGTGGTTAAGAGAGCGTTGAGTGAGAATTTTCGCGGACGTTGAACGCTTCGCGACATATAAATCACACGAGGCGGCTTTATTAGAACGCGGAAACAAGTAGCAGCGAGGCCACGCGAGAATTCGGTTGTTAAGATTTCGTACGTCGGCTTCTGCCGAGTAATTCAGTCGGTGAACAAACGATCTCAGGAAGCATGGCAATATATTGCGCTGGAGCCAGGCAGAGATGAGCCTTATGTACACGTCGCAGCTGGCTGCATTGTGCGAGAAAGTAATCATGCTAATGTATTCCTGGCTCGGGTGCCGCGACGCCGGCATCCCGCCATACCGAACTTTATTCTTAAACGCGATTAGCAATCTCCGAGACTGTTCTTTCGGACCTTCGGATAGCTGGTAACACGGTGAACGAAAAGCAGAAGAAATGCAGAGCGCGCCAAGTGAAAGAGAGAAAGTGAACTGGTAGCGAGATATCTTTAAGCCAGCGAAGGTTAATTCGAGATTAATTTGAGAAATATATGTAAATTTGTGTAATATTTATGCAAAAATTAAAATTTATGCTGCATATAGATTAATCCGTACGATTTCCAAGTAAGTAAAAGAAAATCCGCGGGAAATGATATTTTATTCTTTCTAGCCAAGTACTCGCCCTACGCTTTTTCCCTTTCGTCTTTTTCCTCGAACTTACAACAATAACGCGGACTTTTATCACTCGGCGCACGTGTTGCGCGATTTTCAAAGGGTAAACTGAACTGCGCTACGCGCAAACATCGAATCGGCAACTTTGCAAGAGCGAAACTTCTTTCATGGTAGGAGAATTTTCAGGCGAGGTTTTCGATGTAATCCCGCGGGGCTGAAAGAAACGAACGTGGAAGAGGCGCGGTACTCGGGGATCGGAGTCGTAACGCTTGTAAAAAGGTGTTTAACGTTTTCCGAGCAGGACGAAGCCGGATGAGTACGACGAGGGAAAATCGGGACAGAGTTTTGAGAAGCGGCCAAGGAACTGAAGGAGATGTTTTGAAAAAAAGGAAATTCGCGCAAAAGAGGCGCACGGTAACGAGCAACGCGACGAAGAAAAAAAGCCGCGTAATCTCGTATTTGCCTGGTCGTTGTTGCTGTTGTTAACGTAGCGCGCGTCCCTCTCATCAGTGGATCCGAGACGAGAAAGGAAGAAGAATCTGGGACAGCCTGATTTTTATGCGACGACGCTTTAAACGCCACTCCCTTTTCCTCGCCGCTCTTCTACACAAACCCGCCCCACAACTCCGTACTAACTTTCCGTGTCGCCTCTCTCTTTAATTTCCTCCCACCCCTTGCCGTGAAAATGAAGCTGCCGCACGATGACGGATGTGCCGGTAGAAACTGCCAAATGCTCCGCGACTACGAATAACACAACCTACTCTCTGCCTGCGGCAGAAACAGAACGGCGGTTCCTTAAATGCGGTTAGCGCGTCGCGTTGTTGCACGTTCGTTTTCGTCGGTGGTTCCGCGCCAACTCGCATCACAGCGTACACGCCAAAAGGGAGAAACAGACGCGGTGTGCCCGGGCATTTTCATTCACAAGGACCGGAGAAGAGAAAACCGGGGTTGTTACCGGAGGAAGGAGGGGTTGGACTGGTAAGGTAGCTGAGACAGAGAAAGGGAGACCGACAGGCGGAGAGGAGCGTGCGTTCCAGATTTCTAAAGGCGTTCAATGATATTCCCGAAGAGAAGGAACGAAGGCGGAGAGCTCCGGATGGCCGCAATGAAGTCGGATTTAGCTGCAGGCTGGATGGTGAACCGGGTCGCACCGAGCTGGGAGATGTGTCTGTGTGCTGCAGCCTCTCATTTTCTCCCCGAACCTCCAGCCTTTCTCCCTCTGTCTCGTTCCCTTTCTCTCCGTACCTGTATAGTGTGTATCTACGCGCGGGCTGCTGATCGCAGTCGTGCACCTTTATCCAACCCCCCTTTCTCCCCTGCTGCTATTTGTTCCTCCGTATATGTGTATATTCGTCTGTCTGTATGCGTGTGTGTGTATATATCTGTGTATATCGGTATATATATGGGTGTGTGTATGTGTGTACGTGTTTGCGCGTTTGTCCAACCGTGCGTGCGTGCACCGGCTGGTGGCGACTGCCACCAAGAGCGGAACTGCATTTTCGCGCGAGTCACGAGAAAAACAGAGATTCGCTGGCTGACGGGTAGACGGGATTCCGGCGTACGAACCGATCTCCATTCGCAGCGATCGTTCCACCGTCATTTGACGCACGAATCGAATGGATGCAACGGAATGGTCGTCGATACCGAACGTCAAGATTTATGCCCGTGCATTCGCCGAATGAACCTTTCACCCCCGAATCCACCGGGACTATCATTCTTCTGGAGTCCGCGTGCCGTAACTCGGTAAAAACGATACAGCTTCCCCAAGCCCCGCTCCTGTCAAACTTTAACCCTCTTTACAGCTCCCTGTGATTTCGTAGCTGTTTCGGTACTTTCGAAGTTTCCATCACATCGAACGTTTGATCTCTGGAATTTCGATTTTCTTTTCTCGGTAATAGGATGCCGAGAATTACCTTTGCGGAAGGAACCATACCCCTGGAAGATTCATAGAGAATGTTCTCAAATGACGATTTATTTTTACGCGAGTTGGTAAGAAAAAAGGTAAACCGTACTCTGATGTATTTGACCTGGTTTTACTGAACCTTTACGTATAATTCTTAATACAACCCGTTCCTGACGTGGTAAGGTTCTCCCCAGTTACGTTATGAAAAATTTCTACGTTATAGCCACCGACATCACCTCTCGTTCTCTTTGGCACTGACTTATAGAATTCCCTCTATACACCTGACATACGTTTCCCCCGGCCGCCCACGGTCGCGTTGCTTTTCTTTTACCAACTCGTACATCATACCGTACCGAATATGCTCTGCCGTTGCTTCTGCGTGGGAATTTCCAAACGATCCAGGAGTATTCGAGCCACGCTTGTCAAACTTCGACATGATAGATTTCTCCAACGAAGATCTTTGCTGCCGTCCATTTTAGAATTTGTGGGAAATACGTGATCACATTTTTATTCTGTCTTACTTGGAAAATCGCAAACTACAAATCGACTACACAGCCCCTGTAAAAGAGAAACTTCCACGATGGTCAAAGACGAATCGTTTGAAACGGTAAGCCGTTCGATAAATTTCCAAATCTTCTTCCCCTAAAATGGAAGCACGCTCCTTCGCTTAGCTAAACGCTGTCCACGCGACCCAGTCGAATTTCCCCGATAATTATTCTATCGTGGTAATTCACGGGAGGCGAACGATCGACGATGCAAATTTCGTCAGATTCCGTGGCAGACCGGGGGATCGATTCACGTGTCCTCTGCCAGACTATTCCGACGTCGATGTACCGGCTATGACTCGTGAGAGTCGCCGATTGGCCGGTCACGTAGTACGAACGTTAATTACGCTTCGGTCCCGACTAAGAGGGAACTTTGTTCCCGTGGGATTAGAGCCCGGCGAATTCCGGAATCATGCAGCGGTTCGAGCGGTGTTAACATCGGAACACCGGATACATACAGAAACGTTGCATCTCTCGTGACAGTCCCTTCTTTCGGGGTCAGTTAAAAGTCGATCCCACGGGATTCACGCGGCAACGGTAATCCGTGCATTTACCACTCATCGTGGATGCTTTTACCGGTGTAATCGCCAGCACCAGGCTAATCGAAATTTCCTCCGGCTACGAGCAGCCGCCGGAATCTTAAGGAATTCCTCGGAGGAATCGCTTGCGTTCGCTTTCTCGTTAATGGCACCGACCCTGGCTGAACTCGGGACGCGAGAAGGACAGGAAAGACGCGACGATCCTGTGAAGACAGGAAATTTCCTACGCGACAAAGGAGATACTTACGAGACATAGAGGACGTATTCGAGATTAGTTCAATTACCGTTTGCTTGCCGCGAATCAACAGAGAGACCGAGTTTCGCGTGTCTTGGTCCCTAAGAAGCCTTAGGCTCATCGCTGATACAGCGCCGAGCGGTGCAACGTAATTGCATAATTTATCCTGGACGCGGTGCACCTTGGTTTAATGGATTTTCGAAATAAATTCGCGTAATCGCCAAAGGCATTTTGCGACCTTCCACCGTTCCAATCCACCCGGCCATAATGCGTCCCACCGTAAAATCGGTGCACCTTCAAAGCGAAAAATATATATATTTTTAATCCTGTTTGACGAAGGCAGAACGTTAAGCCACACTGGCGAATTGGAAAACATAATTAACAGAGATGCTTTCACGGGTCAGAGAAACGAAAAGATCTGGAAGCATTATAAACGAAGGCTGTTTGCCGTGAAAAAACCTCGACGACAAGTAATTGCATAATTTATCCGGCGGAATTAGCCCGACGGAAATGAATTTCCAAAATAAATTAGAGCGATCGTAATCGATTCGACCGGCGTTAATCACCCCGAGGTCAGTCGATTCGATAAACAATACAAGATGGAGGATGGAATCCTCCAAACGACGAAAATCGTGAACGCTTGCTGAACGTTCAACGATATGCGAAACGCTTTGAAGCTATGAATACGTAACTCGTTGCCTCGAAGCGCTCCGGATGCTCGAATTAGGCTCGGTTCGAGAATGCGACGCCGCAAGTGATAACGCCTAATAGCATAATTTATACGATATAACGCGTATTGCAACCAAATGCTTAAACTGTGTTTCGAACTCGATAGGTAGACGCGAGAATTTCACCTACGAAGGGTATTTCGTTTAATCGTAACCGGATGAGTCCGCGAATTTTCCCGTAGATTACAACGAAATTAGCTTTACTCTAAAAAAAAAAAAAAAAAAAGGAAAAAGAAAAAAGAGAAAATAAAGGCAAGGAAAAAATAGCAAGAACGTAGAGAGAAAGATGAAGTTTTGGTTGGATCGTCAGAGGACCTTTTAGCGGCCGCATCGTTTCACATGAAATTTGAATATCTTCTTTGAATGTTCGCGCGCCAACGCTCGCTGAAAAGTTAAATACTCGTGCACATTTTTCATCGCATTACCATGGGCCAAGGGTACACAGGGCAAAGGGAGAGCGCGGCAAAAAAACGAGAAGAGTGCAAACACGCTGCGAATGCAAAGCTTGACCAGCGTTGCTGTTGAGTTAACCTCGGAACGCCGTTACTAGACGAGTCAGTGTAACTTTCGCCACGATGATACGAGCGCGGAAAACTTTAAAATTACGCGGTAAGGCTACAAGTTTCGTGGCCAACCGAGACGGACGCGTAGAAATCACCTGCGCTTCTCGGAAAGGCGCCAACAACACGTTCGTACGAGGTGGCAGGAAAATGTCTGGTTTAAGTAGAACAGTCAGTCACTGGTCGGACCGCACCGAACGCGTCCTACGGGTCGGAAATATACTCGTTCCGTGAATTATCTAATCGTAGGAAAACTTGAAAATTTTGGAATACGACAGGTGTGGACGTTAAAAAAGTTTGCATAGAGATGGCATACAAGACAAGGTAGAGGTTGGAGGTTAAATGTACCGTAGCAAAGAAATTAGTCGCCGTTGGTTGTAAGTAGAAAAATGTGGTGTACAACTGCCCAAGAATTCCAGTTTATGACGCAGCCTTGCTGCGGTTGGTAATAAAAGCGACTTTAAAACGTTGCCGACTACATTTGCGTAGCAACAAATGGAATTAAAAACCTGGTAAAATTTCGTCGCCAAACTTGTCCCAGTTATTGCGCGGTGTCGTAAAGCTACAACGGAAAGGAGTTTCGAGAGAATCATCTTCGAAGTATACAACGAACTACAACAAGTTGAATAGCGTATATCGTGATCGAACTTTCTCAGATTGTCTCGAAAGCTATCTTTTTTCCATAAAATCATCTACGCGACCTACATACGTATATCTGTCGTTTCTCACGTCCCTCATTGAAATCTCGCAAATTCGCTCGGTTCCAACCGATAGTAGTAACACGTGGAGCGCGTGAACGTTTCACCGAGATAAACCGAAACGTCTTTAGCGAGATTCTAACGCTTTGGCAGTTTAACTGTCGCATTCCATTCATTTCCACGCATCAACGAGGATCCCGGTTCAAGGATCCGAGATACCGACAGGCAAGGTACACGTCGTGCGAGTATCCAAGGAAGCAATATAGATGAATGAAGCGAAAGTGTGTGGAAGCGAGAGGGAGACGCCGTGGATGCAGGCAACGCAGGGTCGAGCAGAGATGGAAATGGCGAAGGCAAAAGGAAGAGGAGAAGCAGGTAGCGGTAAGGAGCGGCCGGAAATGCTCGAAGGTGGTGTTACAGGTGCCGAGGTGCTAGTGCTCGCACGAGGCAGGCTAACGGTAACGCTCGTCGAACGGAATATAGAGTAGGTAGTAGCGAAGTACGTAGGTTTGAGGGAAGGGTTTGCTCGAGAGACCCACAAGTGGCATGCCTCGACGGCGTACGTGTGCGCCCGCCTCGATACGCCGAGCCGTTCTACCGTTCTACCGTTTCACGTCTATCTATCTCGGTCCCCTGCTCTCTGTAAACATTGTACTATCCTTTGAGCCGACGTCGATACCGGCACGTCGTTGATGCGGCTGTGTGTAGGTGTGTGTTTGAGAGCGAGCGCGCGCGTTCACTTCCTTTATAGACATTTTCCGACTCGCGTTACGTGCTCACGCACGCGAGACGCCACGCATATTCCCCGATATACGTATGGTGCAGCAAAGAACGCAAGGTTGCGTGAAAATTTCTCCAAAGATTTCGTTCGATTTGGCAGAGCTCGCCTTAGCTACAGCTTACCCAACCCCTCGGCAGCATCGCTCGATGGTTCTAACTTCTTCTTTCTCTTCGTACCAGTTCCCTCCCTTTCTCCGGCAAATGTAAACATTCGTAGTCGCGAGGGGATGCACGATTTATCGGCGGTTCCCGTTTGATGGTTTTTACAGAGGACGTAAAGTAGATCCCGGGCAAATGTCCTACGCTCCCCTCGATCCCGATATCCTACTACCTTCGGCTAGGCAAATATACCAGATCCCGTCCCTTTGAACCACAACCTTCCGATCTCCCCATCGCGGATACGCGTCCCTGAACCGAACCAATTTTCGGTATAACTCTACTATCGACTCCTTTTTAATTACGAACCCTTTTATCCGGCGGTTGTGTCGCGTTATTAAACGAGTATCTAACTGAGAGGCGAAATTAGCGAAGGGACAACGGGAAAAGGAGCATCGCTACACTCGAAAATATTCTAAATGCGCCGAACGAAATTCGCGAATGAAAAACGAAGGGAGGAGGACGATGTAAAAGGGAGAAAGGCAAAAAACGAGCAGAGGATAACGGGAAAGTTCACGTGCGCCTGAACATTCTCCCGTCCATATGTTTCACTTATTGCAATTCGCCAGCGTGCTTCATTATAATATTGTAACTAAGTCTCGCAAAAAAATTGCAGCGTGGTTTGCACGCGTGTATTTGTAAAGGGAGAGAGAAAGAGAGAATAGGAAAAAGGGAAAGGAAAAGCAGAGGAAAAAAGAGTATTTTCGCAACACGCTTCGTGCTAGCGTTCCTCTATTCCGCTCGTCATAAGAGATCCACAAAGGACGCGCGAGAGCCGCGAGAATGTGTGCATTCGCATCGTGTTACCCTCAATCGCGCCCACCCCTCGTCTCTCTCCGTCGATTTTCCTACGCTGTGTAAACGTCATTTGTCCTTTGAAACACCTTCTCTACGACTATAGCTCGTTAAAGGGCTCCTCGACTGCTTTCCAACACTTTTATCCGCCGGAACGCGGCCACAATCGGTTCCTTTATCTGGATCCGCGCGGATGAGAAAATCATAAAAACCGATCGGCAGCCGTATAATCAGACTTCCACTAGAGCGACTGGAATATCGACGATAATCGACAAGCCATAGCGCTCGCGTTACAGCCTCTTTTCTCTCTCCTTTGCCCTCGCCTATCTTTTATTCACTGAAATAAACGCGTTAATCCGTCTACGATGAGAAGACGCTTTCTTTCGTTTTCTCGTTCTTTCGCGGTTTCCACCGGTGTCGTCTCCGAGCTTCGCTGTGGATATTCTCGGCTATCTGCGGAATGTTTATCGCCCGCGTTTCGTAACTACTCGATACTGCCTGAACGTCCTGAGACACAGCGGAGGCGACGGAATAGAAATTGCGTATTCGCGGAACGACGTACTATTGTAATATACTTAGCACGTTCTTCTCCGCGCGGGATCTCTCTGAAACCAGTTACGTGCGCTCTTAGCTCGCGAGCCAGCATGAAATGAGCTTATATGGGATTCCTTGAAGACGCTCTTCTCCTCGTACCATGCTGCAGAAAAGCTGGAAAGAAGAAGCGTGAAATGAACGCATTCGCTCGAAAGGAAACGGGCACTCGTTACGGGACGCGGCACTGATATATTCGATTAGATTCTCCGCTACCATCCTCTTTTCTCTACTAAAATCTTCCCTGTTTCTTTCTCTTCCTCCATACGCGATCGTTTATTAGATCGTTTCATAACACCGTCCGCTAATACGTAACTATCCGGTTGGATAAGTCGGTATAAGGAAGGTGCCAGCAGCAGAGCACCGTCTTGTTATAACGTCGGTGGCCGCCACCTCTCGAGGTACCACCCTGTCCAACCTCTTTGCTCTTTTCACTCGACGAGAGAAGACGAGGAAGAATCCGAGAGGCGAAGTAAGAGCGGAGCGGGCCGCCATTTGGTCCGGACATTAAACCGATATCGTCTTAGATTTTCCATTCTTCCTAAGTACTTACACGACTTCCTTTTTCCCTATTACGTCGCGCCTTTATTACTATCGCCGATTTTGATCTCCTAATACGAAAGCCCTCGATAAACGTTATCTCGTAGATCGCCGGATATTTCGAAGGATAGGGCTAGGTCGGTAAAGATATTATCGACGATGGCGTTATCCAGTCATTGAAACAACGAATTGACTAAAATCGATCGACCCAAAACGTTAATGGGTTACATCGACACGAAATTGTACACCAATTACCATGGAAAACGGTCGGGTTAAAATGATCACTCGTTGAACGCGAAGAAATTTAATGATAAGCGTTCGGTTTAGCTTAATGGCTTAATGACGTTCTAAAATAGAGAGATTTATGATCGTATGGGAAATTTCTTCCGCAAATCTGTAATAAGGTAATTCGCGATAAATTTCTCTCGACTGCGAGAACCGCGTTCGAATTTCCTTTCTCCGGCAGGAAGGAAGGTCGAAATCGCGGAATATTTATACATTTGCTTGATATCGAATCTGGTTACAGTTTCCGGCGATACCTTTGTTTGCGTATCGCCGAAATTTACATTGCAAATACGATCCTCTTGACTTTTCGATTCCACGTGAGAGAAGAGAGCGGAGAGAGTATATACATGTATATATATATATATATATATATATATATATATACACACATATATAGTATAACAGCATTCTTGATTCGCGCGCTAAATTGCAAACCCAACATGGACCCCCTTTCGTGTTATCTCGCACGCCGACCGCCACCGACGTGCAAATTTTTGCCCGACAATTTTATGCTGCAGTCTTGTATTACCTTAACGACCTTCTTCCCTCGTCTGCCGTCGACGTTCTGGTCGAACATTTTTGTACGTCGAACCGTACTTTAATATATATTCCCTTGCTACCATCGCGCTACCACCACCGATATCCCCCGCCGCTGGAAGAAGTATTAAAACGGTGAAGAAAAGCGACGAGCAATTTCACCCCTTTTTACGGGACGTTTATAAATCATTCGCGAATTTCATTACAGGTTCGCGCGGAGAATTTAACTACGCGCTAATAAACACGACCCGAATCGCGCTCGATCTTTCGTTGGAAATACGACGCTTCCACTTTGACGTTCGCAAACATAGCGCTAAACTTCAACTTGTTTCGCTGATTGTATTAATTTCACGTTGCGAGCCTGACGTTTTCCAATTCGTTTTACTTTATCGTTAATATTCCTTTCGACTGGACTCTCTCTCTCTCTCTTTCTCTTTCTTTCTTTCGTATCTTTCTTGTATTCTTCCTCTGTTTCTCATGCACCATTCTTCTCATTGTCGTTCTCTGTTTCAACTCATCGACCCTGACTTAAGACTCGTGCGCTGCTATCCAAACGTTTGCACAGAGTTAAAGGATGAAAATAATAAGTCAACACTTCGTCGGAGAAGTGGTTCCATGTCGGAGTTTCATTGTCCCAAGTACGAAACCTCGATCGAAAGGTTCCTTGTGCAGCCACGTTTTTCCCTGTGTGCTGCAAGCGCCGTAGCTATATTTTATTTATATTTATGCACGCGCGAAATTCTCCAAGAATTGCTATTCTTGGTACACGGGGTTAAACGCGTCAATAATCGATACTCGAATCTCGAACAGTCCGATTGGAATTGCCACATAACCTGAATAACACTGTTGCGAATCTTTAAGAAATTTCAGGCTGCATTTGTTTATTATGTTCGTTTATAGCCAGAATGCCTTTGTAGCATTCTGGAATCTCGTTTCCGGCACGGGAATCAGCAATTATACATTCAAAGGTTGCAACGTATTTAAGCAACTTTCATGGTTGGAATGTTTTTCAATTTATTTCGTTCTCCTCGAAGAGAACGTCGTATAATCGTTCTTCGTCCGTTTTGAATTAAAGCGTTCATAAAATACAGTTTGTCGTTGTTTCCTGGATGGTAATGGCGTTCATCAGAAAGCCAAGTTTCACGTCGTAACAATTTACTCGAAAAAAAAAAAAGGAACTATTTCTTTAACAAGTTTCCTGCGCTTTTGCTTTCCGTTTAAACTCTTTAGAATCTTCGTGGTTGCTGAACTATCGCGTTAAAAGAAAGAAAAATCTTTCAATGTGGTTAGTTCTGCGAGCTTTCGTTAAAATCGTCAATCATATTAAGTCTGTGCTTTGATAACCCGTAATAGAACAGTTTTATCCGTCCTTGACGTCGTACGAAATTTTTTCCACCTAGAAGAAGGAGGAAGAAAATTATACGCGCGATATACGAATGCCAGTCACGGCGAAGGGATCTCCACTTTACTGTTTTCGGGCTGCTTCGCTGTCCTAAGCCAGCCAATTTACGGTGCAAACATTAAGGTCGTCATAAAGTAGCGGCAGTCTTAAGATGCTATAAATCGCTCCACCCACACATCCTTCTCGCGTCGCAGCTCCGCCTGTCAAGCCGGGTTCGCGCGCGTCTTCCTCTCGTTCCTCGTCTTACGGCTCGAATCCGCGAAAGCCCTTGACGAAGCGTACCAACAGCGGTGTATTTCACTTTCGCGATGTAATTTCTCGAGCGCGCGTGCCGAACGAGCTTGGCCAGAATATCGCCTCTGTACCCGTCCACGTTTTTGACGTTGAAGAAACGACGCTTGAATTTGTACGAGTCGGAACAATGGCGACGTCTTAAGGCCGGAACGGTGTTGAATTTGAAAAAAATTGCCGAGATGTTCTTCCATCTCGACTGCCTCTTATTTATCCCTCGCACAATATTCCGCTCGAAATACATTCCGTGTCGCGTCCCGCGGGAATGGAATACCGCGGAAAATTTCGAACGTAATAAAGACGAATGCCGTGTACTCGGTGTCCGTCCTCGTGTTATGAATTATTATTAAACTTCTTCCCTTTCGGATACGTTTTCGTTGCAATTCGTTCACATACAGCGCGCGAATACCGCGTACCAACGCATCGACACGCTTTGCCACGTACGAGAAATCGGTGTTTTGTCACCGACCGATATCGAATCTCAATGCCGTGAATCGCAGTAACTCGCGCGACTGTCCTGGTCGGTGCGGGAAATGAGCATGCGTTCCAGCTGATAAGCTCGCCACCTCGGTTTCAATGCACAAAGAAACACAGGCGGATGCTCGGCAAGGACCAACTTGGAAATAGCGACGGTGCAACCAGCGCGCGAATTAAATTCCTCTTTCAGTCGTTCGTTCCGTTTCGCAGACGAGAGAATGGCGGAATCGAAGTTAGCGAGACATCAAACGGGCCGAGTCGTTGTTAGTTTTGCTTTTGAAGAGGATGATCGATATATTTGCCGCAGCGAAAGGGAACGACGGCGACTCTGAGTTCGGAAAACGTTTAGTTTTCCATGCAAATTACCGTGAAGCATTTTAACGTTGCACAATGTCGTTTCACGCGTTTCGCTTTATTCTCTACGCGTCACATTCGACGCCTGGTCGGGGTTCTAGTTCGCGTTCAAGAGCCTTCCTTTTTGTTCGAAATAAAAGAGAGCTCGGACGAACTGATGCGCGGCTGGTTTTTAGGTCTTCGTTGGAATAGAGGTCGGTATCGGGAGAACGGAACGTGAGCGCACACGTGACGCGGCTAACTAGCACGGTACGTGTGACGGTATAAACATCCTGGTGTTCCGTGATGAATACGGCCGGTAATTACCGAATGGTAATTACGCTAAAATGATAATGACGCCGCTTCCAGCGTACTGGTAGCATGTTTGCCAAACTATTCTATAATTTTACTACACTGCCGTTGCATCCTATACATCCAGTTAGCCCTATTACACGCTCGAAACTTATTAATAATAACAGCGCTAATAACAATAATAATAACAATAATCAGAGTCAATAATAGGAGGGACGATCGTAGTACCATCGATTTGTATAGATGTACGCAAATTTCAAACTTGCGGTTTCCTGATTTAATTATCGCATTATCCCCGTCGTAGAGCCATCGCCGCTTCGAGCTTCATTTTTCGAGTATTGCAAACCGTCATGAACCCCAGCAGCCTGTACGTTTAGAAAGCACGCGCCGCGACGCGCTCAATTGAATTCGTTCGTCCGTTCGTTTGTTCGACCGTGCAAATAGAATTTTGCGATTGTTAATTTCCATAAGCGGGCGCGTAAATACTTAGGGAAATTGCGTTGGACGAGCGACGCGCCGGTTTTTCGGTAAAGGGAGAAGGTGGTGCACGCGAGCGACAGCGATGTTTCTGCAGCGTGTTCGTAATGTCGCAAATGGGATGATAATAATTATTACAGAAACGAGCACTTTGCGGTGAACAACGGTGATCGTGGTAAAACATTAACGATAATGGCATCGTTTTCTCGAAATTGCCGTGGCGCCGGGATCGCACGCGCTCCCGAAGCAACGCGTAATTTTATATAGTCCGATGCTTAACGTCCATCTACTCGATAATCGCGTGCCGCTCGTGACGGTCGACTAACCGCTTTTCAAGACGTCCAACTTTCCATCTTTTCCCACTTCGTAACCTCTTGCTCTGTACGTTTCGTTACGGTATCAGCAACGCGACGACTCTCGCCAGAAAATGTACGCGAATCTCTTAACGAAGGGACTGCCGAACGAGCTACCCCGTCCCTGAAGTTTCGACGGCGCAATTTCGCGGGACAATCGTCGCACGACGAACCATCAATGACATCGAAAGACCCAGAATACAAACGCGACTAATTGGAACCATGGCCCTGGCCAAAGTTCACCGGGGCAACGTCGGTGGAAGGGAGAATGAAGGGAACACGTAATACCCGTTTATAAAAGCCTTTGTAAGCGAGAAGACACGCCGGTCTGTACTACCCACCACCTATTATGCAAGGTGGTCTGTAATTAAATTGGTAATTAAATTATAACCTGACCAGCATCGATCGATTATTTACGTAGCACGTTGCTCTGTGACGTCGCGACCGTGCGCCATCCAACAGACGGATTTTGACATTATTAACGTTGCCCTCTTTGCCTCTCCTTCTAAGTCCTCCTCCCTCCCCTGTGTCCTCTCTCTGACTTCCCATTTGAGATTCTCATTCCTGGCACGATAACGGCCAGGTAACCGAGACAGTGCCACCAACGAAGGAACCTTGGAAGGGAGCTTCGTGGTTTAATTATCTTCGCCTTCATCGTGGAAGCTGCAACGACGACGACGACGACGACGACGAAGACTCCGTCGTCCGTACCAGTGGTTTCCTTTGCTCGACGACGTGACACCGTTTCTAATTCTCTCTTCCACCCGACCCCTGTCCTCCTCTGCCAGCCGATTACATTATTAATATCAACGCCCAGGCCAGGCTGGCGCCCGGGTAGACCGACAAGTTTTTGCCAGACGCGGCAATTTAAATGTATGTATGGCGGAACACGCGAGCACACGGAGAATTCGAAATTATCGAGAGAGAATCGAACCGCGCGACGGTTCCGCCGAGCCTGAGAGAGAGATGCTTCTCTCCCTTCGAGACCTGGCGATTCCACACGACCGACTCGCGGTCAACGACATACGAGCGTGAATAAATAAAAACTCGAGCAAGCAGGAATATCGGAGGCTCGAAAAGCGACGGTTGAAACTGCACGGTGATAAAAAATTGATCAGATAGCCGTAGCGAGATTCGAGGCCGGACCTTTTCGTTGTCAGACGAACGCCCTACCAATTGCGCAATCTAGATCGTTGGAAGATATTTCCGGCCTAATCTTTGGAAATGGCTACCGCCTACGGCCCGACCGATCTGATAAACACCGCCTATGTTCTCGACCACGCAGGGAAATCGATCTCGTGAAATCAGCGTAAAAATCCCGCTATCTCCCTCTGTCCCTAACTCGAAATAAACTTTCGACGAGCTACCACTCGGCTAAAGTCGAGGGATAAGGGCGATTAAGACGATTTTCGAGATTGTCGCGTGCAACTTCGGAACGGATAGCGAGCAAACGATCGTTCGAATCACTTTCTCCCTCTTCGTGAGAGAAATTTTTCCAATTTCGGTCGAAATCCTATTGCGTTTAAGGACTAATCGCGTTTCTGCGAACGATAATAAGCGCGATCGGATTCAAGAGTGGACGCATCGACGCACGCTTAGCTGATTTGATTTCCACAATTTCCTGGGGAGCCAGCGGATTGTCATGCGGAACGCGAATCGAGCTATAATTTAGATCGTGCGTCGGCGAGAGAGCGAGAAACGGGAGGGTGGTGAGAAGGGCCAGCTCGTGACGGCCAGCGGTCCGACTGGGATAAATGTGAGAGACGAGACAGGCAGAGAGAGAGAGAGAGAGAGAGATGGGGAACGGATTGACAGTGCGAGAGGGTGGAAAGTGGGAAGCGGTAGAGCGGAAAATAATGCAGCGTGCAGAATTACAAATTACACGCTACAGAAGCACTAGGTCCCCGTAGTAGAAGAGGAGCTCTGTTCGTTCCGTTGATTACACAAACAACATTCGTCGTCGCGCAGAGGGTTAGAGGGAAAGAGCTAGAGGAAGAAGAGGTTGTAGGGAAATAAGGGATGAGGACTACGCGAGCGGGTGGTATCAAACGTAGTCGTTACAAAGCCGGCTATTAATCTTTATTACAAACAATCCTCTGTGTTAATTCCGTGTAATTTGCCGGCAGTCATGTTCCACGACATTCTCTGCCTACGGGATGTCGTATACGCGTTGCTTTCTCGCCGACCGCGACGCGTTTTCGATTTAATTGTCTAACTCCCCGGAGGGAACTACCGATCGTTCCCTTGTAAATTGTAACAACGCGAGCAGGACCTGGATAGAGCTGCGTTGGGAATATAGCTCGTAGTAAATATCATTAATGCGCAAATATTAATACGGTTTATTAATACGATTCGGATTGATTACCTTTACTTGTGAAAACAAGTTCATTGCGGCCGCGTGGACAATTTGATTCCACTCGTTTACCCACCATACACATGCGCTAAAATACGTTCGTATCCTCGAAGAAACTATTCGCCCGTGATATTATCTTTTGATTAATTCGATCTACCGGGTACCATTACGTGGCAAGAAATACCGGTAAACACGGAATCACTTTCTAGTATGCAAAATAAGGTTCTTATCGTGGCGCCATTGAACGTAAAACCGAGCAAAATGTTCGTACGCGGCAAGGATGCGGTTTATTTAAGAAGTATTTACGTCACTGTTTATCGAATTTTCTCCACGCCATTTGACCGTATCTACGGGCGCAATTTTGCCACGATCTAGATTTACGCGAACCATCGAGAATCGTCCACGAGACTCGGAAACGGTCTTTCCCACTAGCTCCAGTCCCGGTATCTCGATTGACCAATATCTCGAAATAACAACGAGCAAAGAATCTTCTGGGGATGATGTTCGAAAGCGATAAGGAACTAGTAGTATCCCGATATTCTGCCCCTCCGTCCAACAAGCTTCCGATCGCTTGTCCGCGAATAAGAGGTAGAAAAAAGCGTGCAAAAGAAGGAACTCGAGTTTTACGCTTCAACGTACACGTTTTAGCGCGCTCCAAACATCTACAAACACCTGCTGTATCGACTACATCGTTTCTTCTACGACCGTGGTCTAGCTTCCACGTTAGCTCCTCGGCGGAGACCTCCCTTCGGATTATAAGGCGGCACCGACCTAACGTTCTTTTTGCGGCAACATGTCCGAACAAGGCGGGCATCGATTTCGCATCTTCGTGTCTCGCTCGTAAGAGCAGAGCGCACACTAAGCCGGCGCAACCAGACCAGAGGGAAAGGACGACTTCCATTATCCGTGCTCTACTTTCACGCTCGACGTTTCACACCGCACTAGCAGCCTGTCGTTTGCGGAAAGAGTGAGTCGTAACGCGACGAAATTACCGCGCGTATGGCCAACGTGAACCCAAGCTTCGCGGCCTTAAACTTAAGGGCGGATGGACGTTCCGTGGATATTACTTTTCTATTCCCGCCATCTGGCAACCGACCGGGATGCGTTTCTACAGAGCGTCAAATTCCAGGAAACTTCGATTCTTTAATTCGATGGATTACGTTGCTCTAGTTGGATCATCGTGTCTAGTTAGCAAGGACAGTTAATTATTACCTGTTAATTGGAAAATTCGTAACGTTCGTTGATAAACAGCAACGTAGTGGAGTGATCGCGTTATTCACGGAGTTCGTTCAACTTTTATTGGTTTTATCAACCACCGGATGCATCCTATCAAACGTCAGATGAATTCAACGCACGCACGCGTTAAAGTTTCACACGTTCCCTCTCTGTTTTCCATCAGACGTGCTTTTTGTTTGCTCGACGAAACAAAATCGAAGAAGCTTGTGAGATTTCTCGACCGATACGTAATCGCATTTTTCCTCGGCCACGAAAATGAAAACATTCGCTCGCCAAAGGGAACCTCGTTAATTTAAAATACACTTTGCGATGGAACCTGGGCGATGATGATATTGCAGCGCGGACTTAGCAAGTCCGCGAAATCTTGCCAGACTTGACAGACTTAAACGGCGTAACTTTCGCGGAACCTATACGATATTCGAGTCGAGACATTCTCTTAATTATCGCAAATTATTCATGAACTACATCGTAACCGTGGAACAGTGTTCGGTGATACGCTTAGGTTAGCGACCACGTACACCGCGTCTTGCTGGCGCAACGATTAGGATGTTCAAAGGGCGATGCGAAATTCCTCGCCTAATAACGATGTCGAGTTCATAGGGAGAACAAACAATCTCTCGAGCGTTTTTCTCAGCTGTAAGTAGCTAGTAGTCGTGTTTGAGGACTAAGCTTGGCGAAAGGTAATCTATCAACAGATTAGGCAACTTACTCGCCAAGTAGTTGTTCCTAACAAACGACTTCCAGCATAGCCATTTTTCTTGCCACAATTCCCGGAAACGGAACTTCAGATATATAAGAGCAAAGAATCTTTCCAGCGAATTCAGTCAGCGAATCTTCCTGCCGCCCTAGAAGAATCAAACTGTTGGGCAAACAGATTTCTTCTCGCTAAGTCTAACGGGCAAACGAAGTCTACCGCCGGAACATCGCGGCGAACGTTCCAGAAATTCGACGAATACCCTCGATGATAGGGGGTTGAACTTCTCCCGAATCGGTTCGACCAATATTCCAAGTTCGTGTCTACGTGTGTCTATCGCTAGCGAATTTGCGCGAGCGTGTGGGATCGTGAATTTACACGGTTGCATCTATGTTTCGACGCTATCGACATCGGGACGGTGTGCAGCGAGTGGCGGCGGCAGAACACGATTTTGAGCTCTTTGGTATCGAACATCCGGGCAAGCTTGACGTTAGACTATATACGGCGAAGATAATCCACTGCTAAGCTCGCTCGATTCGCAAAGACTCTACCGTTTGCTTGAGGATTTGCTATTTCGCTTGACTTCCTTCCGCCCATCGGTCCCTCCTTCTCTTTCACTTTCGGTACACCTCGCCTCGGTGTTTCGACTATTACCACCATCGTTGTCTCGAAACTGCTCGACGTACCAGTTTTCCCGGCGACTGGGCGAAACAGTTGCCGGAGAATTGGTCGAGGAACGGGATAGAGACAGTGAAGAAGGGCGAAGACGCGAAGAAAGAGAGGGAAAAATCGAATCGAAGGCGTTGATGGTCTAACGAGTAAAAGGCAGAAGAGGAAAGAAAGATGAAAAGAAAAGACCGAGATGGCGGGAACGTTTTGTTGCCAAGTGAACAACGAAACGTTGTTGTTCCGAGCAGGAAGCTCGCTGCCACGCGATGATAAGAAAGAATTCGCTCTTTATCTCGGTAGGCGGCCAGCTTGCAACGCGAAAATCCTTCCTGCGATTTTATTCCCGAAACGCCGCCTGAAAATAATTCTGCATCCTGTCTGCAGAGAAACCAACGTTCCCTTCGCCGAGAATCTTTATCTCGCGAGGAAAAAAATAAAAACCTCGACTCCATGGTGGATAGGAAAAGAAAGCTGGCATCTCGAATTGAGCTTGATCTTTGTAGCGTACCGTGTTCGCGGGGCTTGTAAATTCTTTGCATGCGATAACAATACGGATAGAAGGCATCTGAAGATAGTCAGTCGATGCAGATGCCGTGAAACATTCACGAATCCACGAATCTTTTTGATCAACATCAGCCTGCCCGAAGCTATAGTTCCTAGATCTTTGATAAATTATTTCTTGAAACTTAGATGACTAATTTAATTTGGTCCAATTATATTTCAGAATCTGTTCACCGCGCCATCTTCTGCCTGCTACGTTGAAATTCACGAAACAAAATTCCAAGTTTGCTAAAATTGCGCATAAAATTCGACTAGTTCGTTTCGAACGAGACATATTTTTCACAACTCGCAATTCCATCGAAACTTGGTGCGATCCGGTACGGCAAATTTCTTTGCCAACTCGGTCGGTGCGCTTAACAAATGCATTGAGTGAATTTTAAACGAAAGGAAATGGAAGAACACCGGAACAGAGGAGGAAGAATAATTAATTACCTTTGATATCGATTCATCATTCGAAATTAATGCTAATTCACTTCGGAAGATTACTCCTTCCCTTTTTCCCCTCGCCCCCGATGATAATAAATGTGAACTTTTCATGGCAAAATGGCTAAATGCGACTCCCATAGTAGGCTATTGATCGATCGGGTCGGATTTATAGATTAATAAATCGCACGAGTGCATTCATTACCGGCTCGCACGACACACCGTCCAAAATTGCTTCGAGCTGATACTGTTTTCGCGGTGGCGCGATGGCTAACCCAGGAAACGAGGATAAAAATGGCAGCGCGTGCCTCGCGTCGATTCGTTCCAATTCGATCGACTGCCGATTTCACGAGATATAGAGAGAGAGAGAGAGAGAGAGTTGTTATAGAATGGGAAAAGAGAGGAGAGAAAAAAAAAGGAAAGCGAGAGGCCGAGAGAGCGATACCACCTGGCATCGGCCAATCGGCTCGATTATATCATCGTTTCACGCGAACAGCGCGCCAAATATTCGATTTTCATGTGGCGGTGAAGAAAATCCAATACTTGCCATCGGTTTTTCCCTGACGTTTCGTAATTACGTATTCATCGCAGCATAAAAGGGAAATTTGTCGCCTAAACTATTCTGCTATAAATAGAAAATTCCCGTGGCTTATACATAGCTTAATTCGTCTATTTTTAAAACCAACCCCAATCGTCGATGTCTAAGCATTGTTTCGCAAAGTTTGCGTCATTTTCGTGTCTCGTGACGCACGGGTCGCGTAATCCTACGTTAGGTAATCGCGCACGAATTAACCATAGCTAATTAGTTTCGGGACGCACGCGGTGTAATTGCAGCCCTGTCCCCGCATCAATTTGCCAGCCTCGGTGATCTCGGGCGCGAAGAGACACAAACGAGAATAGAAGGAGATAAAGCGCGCTTGCTCGTTCCAGTGTGTACAGTGGCTCGATTAAAATATTGCACGCGGCGCGTATTTAGACCGAAACTCTACAGCACCGTGGAAAGAGCGAGAAGTTGCGGCTCGTATTCAAGGCAACGGATGCGCGTTTCACCGTACCCCGGATCATCGTTTGTTCGAAAAGGAATCTCCGCGAGCAGCCGACAGAAATCTCTTACCGGTATTGGCTGGTCAGTGGTCAATGAATGGCGCGTGGCACGATCTGAAAGAGCGAAATACAAAAAAGTACGAGTTCTTGCACGGTTCGCTTTTCGAGAATCCACCTAGACGTATTCATCGTCTTTGCTAGCCAACAAGAAGAAGACGAGGAAGAGACGGCGCTGGCACGGTGTTTCCAGCCATTTTTCGCTACTTCGCAGAAAGAAAACCGAGTAAACGATGAACAAACATTCGTCGATACATCGGTTCCTTTCGCCAACGTACGAATTCGCGTCAAAGAGACCGCAGCTCGTATCTTGCCGTCTAATCCACCGTAACTTTGATAAGCATAGAGCTTATTCTAGGCTGACGTTGCCTTACAAACTTCGTACTACTTTCGTTTCTCAAAGTCTACCTATCGAAGCGTAACGTTCATCGGAGTCGTATACGTTCTCTCGCTTGTGCGTGTAAACCCGCGACATTGGGTCGTTGTAATCCCCTAGTTCGACCTATCACATGGTAGTAACCCCCCGCGGAGAGAGGATATACAAAGGATGTATAAATACGTCGGATTTCTATTGTTTTCCGATCTTCGGAGCACGCTTCTATCAACGACAAGTTGTATTTCATGGGCACCGTAAGACCCTATCAAGGCCAAGAGCCCGACGATAAATAATCTCTCTGCCCAACTGCTTGTACTTTTTCTGGCGCGATAAAACGCATCGATCCAGAGCCATTCTGTCCCGCAGGATAAATGCTCGTCGACCGGGTGTGCACTGGCCGAGCTACACCCTCTATCGCATCGCACGGAATGGCACAACGCTGTGCAGCTTTATTCGTTCACAGTGCACAGCGTCGTCCATCCGCGCATACATAAGCGCCACGCTGTTGGACGGCACGAATAAATAAACCGATATTCCGGTGAGGGAATTGCAAGAATTTCAGCCAGCGGCCAAATGACGAGGTCCAACCGGCAGCTGCGCCAACCGTTCACGCTCGACAACGCGTTCGTGAACGACTCTTTGTTTCGACCCTTCGCGTTTGTTCGTTCACCGTCAGCCGTGCCATCCCACACGATCATTCTACGAATGACTATTCCATCATGGGCTCCTTGATTACCGGTCGATGCTAGAATCGAGAGTGAAGAATTAAAGATACGGGTGCCAGTTGTACGAGATGTCATATCGAGGGGGAAACAATTTCCACGGTGACGAGTTCGCCGAATGAAAGATGTTATGATACGATGCGCGGACTGACTGCTCGCGCGGCATATCGCGGGAATGAGTGAGAATGAGCGATAAAAGCCGATTGATTTCTCTTAATAGGAGCACGCCGATAGAATAGAGAGCAACGCATGTGACAAATAGCTCGAATTTGTCATCCGGAGAAAAAGCATTGTTATATCGGAGAGCAATCGATTTGTACCAGTCATCGTCCGCTATAGTTCTAAGAACTAGGCAAGCGAGGCTCGTCGGAACCGTATGACTTAAAGACACGCGACTTCGAACGATCTTAGAAATGCCCGGGAAATTCATCCATCTTCAACGGCGGATATGGTTGCTGCAAAAAGCAATATTAAAACATCACGATGTACGAGCAGATTTTTGAATTCCGTCGCCTACCATAGCTCACCTGCACGCCAACTCTCTTTCCGTCGAGCTCATCCTGAGAGCGCGCTCATCCTGCATTGTCAGTCGCAGCTGACAACGCGAGTGGAACAACGAGCGGATTTGCATGCGATCCAAGATCTATTACGCGCGGCCAGAAACGCTCGCAAGCGGCACGGCACATTTTTCTCTTTGTGCCTCTCTTTCTCTCGTTTGCATTCCGTTTTCAGCCAGCGTCGACCGATTCGATTCGAAGCTGCGCGCGCTACCAGGTTAATTTGAGTGGAAATCCTCGTTTCGACCAGCGTCCCGCTCCGCCCCTACGTTACACGCACGACCGGCCAAACGATGCAATTTTTTAATACTCTTGGATGACCGGCCGTTACAGCAAACAGGCGGTAGACGACGCTCGCTCGTGTTTTCCATGCGGCGAAGGTTAAACACGATGTAGAAAAGTAGCCGTCTTCCGTTCCGGGAAACCAACGACCGTAATTTCTGATATTGCTACGCGTAATTGATTATCGGGAATTATCGATTCGAGCGGAGCGTACACGGGACGCCGCCGTCATTTTCGCAAATGTAACGGACAAAGGGGGAGAACGGTGTATGGATTTGTCAGGCGCGAAACCAGTAAAACGATTCGCGGTCCCATTGATGAAATGAAACATTTTTCCGTAATGTTCGGCTACGAAGAGAAATTATACGAATGTGGTAATAGGATGATGATGGTGATGGTGGCGGTGGTGGTGGTGGTGGTGGTGGTGGTGGTGGTATTGTAACGCGTTGAACCGATGGAAAACGAGCGTTCGACGTACCGACGGGAAACGGTCGGGTGTAAAACGAATGTACCGTGAAATAACAGACTGCTCGAAAAAAGGTTTTAAAAGAGCTTAATTCCATTATTTAACGAAAACATAAACACACACGCGCTCGTGGTCCACGCAGCGACGACGCACTGGTTGCGCGTTGTTATTTTCTCGATACCCGTGATACCCGTGTGCAAACGTGTTTAAACAGTTCGCGTAACACGTTTCCCTGGCACTCCATTCCGCGAGTAGACTTTTTTACGGATCAACTGGGAACAAAAACACTTGGAAAACAACCCGTTTGGTAATCGATTTCGATTATTTATACGCGCGAGATTGTACTCGTTTCCAGTTGGAAAATACTACGCGCTTTCTATGCCTCTCTCTCTCTCTCCTTTTCTTTCGGTTTCCATCGAAAGACACGAAATACCCCGGTATCAACAGCTCCGTCAATTATTTACACGCTGTTCGCTGGAAAGACGCGTACGTCTTCTAAAAAGTCCGCGCGAAACTGAAATAGTAATGCTGTGGTTTACATTTGTTGCGACCGAATTGCGCTCCACCGTCGAATGCTGCTGCCGTATTATTCACAGGCATCGCTGCGAGCGAAAGAGAACTAAGCCTCGAGCCCGCTAACTTTTCTTATTCCGAGCTCGTAGCACGTTGCTGCGAGCGTCTCTAAGTGCAAGCACGCCCGGCCGCATATCTCGGAAATGCGTCGGTTTACGAGATTAGGACTCGACTAGACGAGAGGATAGAATGTAACCGAAACTTTTTCCCTCGTTCTCGTACATTTTATCCGGCGGCCGCGCTGGTCCTCTTGGTCTTTTCGCGCGGTTACCATCGTCCTTCCCTTCATCCCCAAGTTCCTTCGCGGTGACCGAAAAAAAAAACGCTGGGCAAATAAATATAGTCAGGCCCCGTATTCTTTGCTAAGGTATTGTGGCCGGCGCGACGCAGTAAAATACGATGCTTTTATTATCCCATGAGTTTTAGCATGGCGCAACGCGGCCAGAATAAACTCTCGAGACGGGGTAAACTGCGGGAGTAAAACCTTTGCGCCCAGGCTAAACCAGACGGGATCTTCGGATCTCGTATCTCCTATTTATCATACAAACTTTTCTTCATTTTTTACCCGACCTGACACCGGGGGTTACCCTTCCGGGCTCCGATCCGGCAGAAATGGCGATGGATTTGGCGCGATGAAACCGATCCCCCGATACAGACCAACACGAACATCGTATACTACGTCGTGTCGCGTCGGTGAGTCAGAGCCGACAGAGAAAAAGAATTTTTTAGCCACGTGAAACGTCGTTGGGCAACTTTTTGCGATTGTCGCGATGCTAACACTGCGGCAAGGGAAGAACGGAAACGGGAAACGAGCAGGAAAACGGTGAAAAACACAGTCGGGGATGAGAAAGACGAGGTTAGCGCGAGATAGATCGCGCGAGGACGTGAAAACGAAAAAGAGAAAGATGGAGGAGACCAGGCAAAAAGGGCGACGATGGAAACTCGGCTCTCGTTCATAACTGGACTCGACTTGATTATGGTCGCCACGAGCGCATTGGCCGTTTTAGCTTTGGCGGTTGCATCGAACGAGGTGGCCGCTAATGGGCCGGATATGGGTGAAAAATTATATCGGCTTAATGCTGGCGCCCGTTTTTCGTTATTAGCCGGGATTTTAAGGTTCTATAGAGAGTATCGTGGCGGGAGACGACAGTTCGTCCAAAAGAGAGAACGGTAGTGAGAAAAAGAAAAGGAAAGGGAAAGGGAAAGAAAAAACTTGATGAGATATATCACCGACCTCGCTGCTACATCTCGTTCGTAGGCTGACCGCATTGAAATTTATTCAGCGATTAAACGTTTGATCGTCGCACCAACCGGTACACGCAATTCCATTAGAACAGGCTGGACGGTTGATTTCTAACGCGTACCCCGGAATAAACTAATTCGTACGATTAGCCGGTAGCCGCGTTATTCCATTACACTGGGTCCAACTATTTATAACGAGAATCGGTGTGTATCGAACGACAAGAAATTCCGACTGTCTGCTATTTTCGTTAAATAATACATTAAATTCGAAATACGCGACTAAATGAAATAGATAAAAATACCGTAGAAAATAAAACGTAGAAATACGTTGCATTATAAGGTCATGATCGAAGTTTAAAGGGAAACAAACCTCTGATAGCTATCAGAAACGTTCGATATACTTAATTGTAAAACATCTCCAAACGGCCAAATTCTTTCACAATGCCAGCATGATCGAAGCAATATATTACGAAATCACCCCCTAACTATTTCATGATTTATCAAACACCGCATACACTTA
The DNA here is from genome assembly GCF_011952255.1 of Bombus vosnesenskii. NCBI lineage: Eukaryota > Metazoa > Arthropoda > Insecta > Hymenoptera > Apidae > Bombus > Bombus vosnesenskii. Next base: position 5,685,486 of record NW_022882923.1, read on the forward strand.
AGAGGGGTGGCAATTGATCGTATCCGAATCGAGCCGATTCGGCGATGCAACAAAGACCAGCCGCGCGGTTCTTACGCTCGAGAGCTTATCGTCGAAAATGCAGGCGAATAAATCGGCGCGTTATCGGCTGTACTGTCAATGGGTGGAGAGAAGTTATCGGCGGTGGACCGTTGCACCCCGTGAAACGTTCACGGAGGCGCGCTCGCGCGATAACGATGCAACAGATTCCCATCGATGACGCCAGAAGTACGTAATCGGGCTTGGTTCGGTGAGCACACCAACCTCGCAGCTGATCGACCCGCAACTACGATGTCCCGGAGATTACGGGATACTCAATTAAGGGATTCGGTATCATAGAATTCAAGAGCTTCGGATTAAGGACGCTTATCGCAAGAGTAACTTCAGATTATACACCGCCGTGTTTCGTCGTTGCATCCTGCGTGTCGAATTCTATCTATTCGCCCGCGACTCCTGAATAACATCGCGAGTTGTAGCGATTATTCGCACCAAGCGGCACGCTATAGGTTTTCTAATGGCTGGTGAAATTCCGGAGCGTCCAACGAACGTTGCTTTTCCATCGAAATTCTGTAGAGACGAAAGAACAGGACGAGATACAGGAATACCGTGACTAGTGCAATCGATGCCAGATACTATCGCAAGGTAACTGACCTTCGATCATGTATAATTTCAAAGCGACTGTAGAAAAACAAGTAACGCTAATGCAGCGGCATATGATTTGCGCCCTGCTAGTACCGTTAGCGTAGGTAATTAGTAATATCTGATTAACTAAACCGGAATGGAATCGGATTAAATGAAATCGGAACGCAAATCGCGGGACCTCGTAAATCAGCTTATCCAGCTGCGACTTGTCCTTTATTCATTGTGTTTGAGCTTATTTGCAGTTACATTCTACATTTACCGTCTATTGCTCCCGTGCCGATAAATATCCTACCATTATCGTTGTCATTAAACAGCCTGTCGTACCCTACAGTTGATGATTAATTTTAAATCCCCATAAATCACCTATTTAAATCGTTAGTTCGCGCCGTGACAAGCGTTCGATGACGCGTGTTATTTGATGAAAATTCACCAAGGCCGATGCCCTGGCCCTGTCTATATCGTTGTCCTAAATTCGAGATTCCAGCTAATCTATCGCTCGCCTTCGTATCATTTACGAAAGTAAGAAAAACAAGAGTAGGATACACGCGATCATCCGAATATGTTTACAACCGACGATGTAAACAGACTCGAGCAGCGAGACGCATATATCGAGATTCCTATCTAATGTTCGAATGTAACTATTTGAACGCATTAAAATATACGTCGATATACCAAGGAACGTAAGGCCACGAAACAAGGTCGAGGTAAAGCAACGTGTAAAAAAAAAAAAGTGACAGTGAACTCACCGATCATCGTAGACGAAACCCGCTTGCAGGGTGTTGCAGTAGAGGGCCGTGGCGACGAGGGCGCAGGCTACGGCTAGGATATCCATGTCACATCGTGGCGAGGACGGTGGCGGCGGCAGCGATGTCGACGGTAGCGGCGGTGACCTCTTAACTTGTTGCACGTCCGCGGGCCTTCCTCTTCCACCACCTCCACAGCCCCTCCTTTTCCACCTCCTGGCTCCAGCGGTTCGCCGTACGGCGGTCGAGACGTCCGCCGGACGGTCCAGCGACCGCCGCTCTGACGCCTGCCCGGATGTATCTCGCCCGGGACGAATGTCGCTGACACGTCGCGAGAAACGAGCCAGTAATCAAGCCGCGGCTTCGTCGTGCCGTGACGCGCGACGTAAAACGATCTGATCGGCCGAATCGTCGGTGATGCTTCGGAGACGACGTTCGAGAACGCGGCTCTAACGCGGCTAACTCGATCGTCAATGGTCGTGACGTCAGACCGTCTGTGGAACGGTGGCGCGGAGCCTGGACATCGGTGCTCGACGCGCCGGATTTCCGGGGAACACGCGACGAAGTGATCGCGGATCCACTGGCTGCGTATTTATTATCGTCCCGCGCTCCGAACTCGCTCCTACCTTCCAACGTATTCTCCTCGAGTTTCTTTCTACCAATTGTCAGCGAACAACCACTCTCCGCGACACTTATCTCGACGATATCACTGGTTGACCGATCGCGTTCTCCGTTTGATCACTGCTGAACGCGACTCGAATCGCGATCACTCATTGGAAATCGAGTTTACGTTAGATTACGATCGTGCGACGTTCCACGTCGAACTGCGCAATTTCCAGTCCGTGCCGTTCCAACGATTTTCGTGCAATGTTATTGTAATCGAAGAGCAACACACGCGACCGCTTTCCTCGCCGCGATAAACAGGACTGGTGCGACGCGACAAGGTCGGTCACCATTAACGATGTGTTTTCGGGCCGAGATTCACCCGACGGTTTCTCCCGAACGAGCTGGCGAGAATGATACGTACAAGAAGGTTTTCTAATTGTAAGAGAAACAGTGAATTCGGTATAACCGCGACGCGGCGCATGTTCCGAATGCGGAACGCCAACTGTCGCGCGCCCCCCGAGGACGAGCGCTTTATAGAAGCGGGAGACGGGCATTGATCGGACAGGCGCTTGCGCTTGCCCGCTTCTCTGCTCTTTCTCCTCCTCTTGCCTCCTCCTCCCACCTCCTGCGCCTCATCCTCCGATATGCTTCCTGGTCCTCCTTCGCTTCTCTCTTCCTCTTCTCTCCTCCTCTCCTCTCTCTCTCTCTCTCTCATCCTGGGCTCTCTTCTCTGCATGCTTCTCGACAACCTTGCCACCCACTATCTACGACCGGCCGCGTGCACGATGCCGACCACGACCACGACCGCGACCAACGGACTGGATTAACCGCAACCCCGACGACGCGACGTTGCTGACCGATAGCTGGCCTTTTAGAAAATGACGCGCAACGTCGTCTACGGATCCTCCGCCGCACGCGACGCATCTATGAATTCTCGTCTTAGACTTTTTCGAACGTCTTGCGATATCGCTAGGTAGATAACAGTTGACTGGAGACACTCTGCAAGAATAATAGTTACGTGTCCGCCTTTAGTCGTTGAATCAGAAGAATGCTGATACGAGATAGAGAAAAATGGGCGCGACGATTGTAATCGCGCGAAGGAAGAAAAAGATGGATGATGAAGGAGAAAAAAAAACGCGCAGACAACAGGTGTTAAAGAGATTCTAAGATTTCTTTTCTCCGCGAGTTAGATCGCTGGTCCGCAGGTTGGTATCGCGATATTAAATAGGGTTGCCGTGGCTTGTAACGTGCTCTCTGTCCCTCGGTGTTGCCGTTTCAGTCCTCTGCACCCTCAAATTACCACGATTAATCACTATAGTCGCGAATAATTAATTGCGCGCAAGGGGCTGCGTGAAGCGTACATTCGTCATGAGTATTGTTTTAACCGTTGCAGTTGCGCTCGGTGATAGTATACTTAGCCGTGGCGTACACGACTGCACCCATCTCTCTTCGAACGAAAGACATTCTCGCAGAGTTTTCAATTAACCAAATGAATGTGCTGAATATCGTCCTTTGCATCGGATAATGTGTTATTCAATTGCAACGCAAATTATCCGTACCGTTTTCCGCGTTACCTACGCGTAATCCTCGCAGTACCGCATGGCCTTTGTTCAGCAAACATTCAACGCGATTCAATAGGGACGAATAAGAAAACAGTGTGCACGTTTTATATAATCGTTAGATTCGTTGCATCGATCTGCTTTCGAAATTTTATCATAGCTATTCGACGATCGCGCGTGTATCGTTTCGAAGCTTTTAATAAATAACCGCGAACAAGTTAACGTTAAACACGAGCGTGCGATCGATCCGCGATTAATATTAAACAGGTGTGGACAATGAAACGAGCTGAAAAAAAGCAATCACGAGAGAACCCCTAATCAGCCTGCTTACCGCTTAGCCCCCTGTCACATAAAGCACGACACATAAACGCGCTGGGTAATGAGAGTCGATCGAAAGTCAACGAAGGGACCAGAACGGGCCATGGGTAAACAATTGTGCGCGCGGAATGGGCATCGGCCGATTATATACGGGAAGGAAGGGTCGAGTGTATGAGGCGACGTATATTACGCTGCACGTGCACACCATCCCATTGGAGCCACTACCCTCCAAACGACCTTTGTCCACCTTCTTTCTGTTCCTCGTCCTCGTGACCCACGGAGCTCGATGAGGGATCGCTCGCGAGTATCGACGCTACTGCACGAGTCACGAACATACCGTTTTTGCCAACGAGATATCTGTCTATAGCTTCAAACGCGTCGGTGTCATCGCGAAATATATCGTAAAAACACGTTCTCCCATTAAATTCGAGTATAATATATTCTTGCGAAGGGTCACGTAACACCTGCACATGTTCCCTCGTAATTCGCACGAGCTCGATATCGACGCAACCGGCGCGTGCTGAATCGCCACAACGATCGCGTAATCAATTAGATAACGAGCCTTATACCCGGCGGCTTAGGGGAGAAAAAATGTTTCTAGAGTTGGAAAAAAAAATATTACCTTCCGTTGGCCGTAATATGAACGAAGCGAGCGTGTACATCGCGACGGGGCACGACACAGCTGTGGGGATGAAGGAGGCAGAGAGCGTACCGGAGACGTGTGGCGGCGGTGGGTCGCGGTGGGATGTGTGCGGCTAGGCTACCCTGTTATTTGTCCCACGCGCTGGCAGATTAAGATAATGGGCTAATGCGGACCCTCCGCGCGGTGTGCTGTTCCCGGCGACCGATGGTGGCAGCTGGACATCAGTATGTCGGCGGGGGAGGAAGGGTAGAGATACGATGACCGGCGACCACGCGATCCTCCCGGACAAGCCCGGTTATACGCGCCTCGTTGCGAATTATCGTGCGAAGTAATCGCGGGGCATGCGCCCTTCACGTCTGCCTCCACCGCAACCAACTCGCTCGAATCGAAAGCAACTCGACAGACGACTGTTACATGACACGGCTGGCCTATTACGACTCGTATCCACAAGGGCACCGAGTCTCAATTGTCGTGCTAAATTTAGATTCTAACTACTTGTTCCGCGTTTTTCATCGGCGATGAGACATCGTCACGGAAATACGCTGGATAGATGGAAAGATCCTCGAACGATTGTTCCGACGACTGTTTTGAATATTTGCATGGAGATACATCGATGGGACGTAATTGGTAAAATAAACGCTTGGTCCAGTTTTCTCTTCTCTTTCCTTTTTTTTTCTTTTTTATTTATTAGAGAATTCAACGAAACTAAGAGCTAGTGGATATGGCGAAGTTTAAAGGACACGCAGGTTCTGTTGGCTACAAGTGCACGGATTCACGCGAGATGAAACCGCCCTCGAGAGTTTCACGCCTCTTACGCTGGCTTAAAAACTGTTAGAGGTACAAAAAGCTTTTTCCGGAAGCTCGTGGATTTAGATTAAAAAACTTAACGAAGGAAAAAACACTTTTGTCTCTTTGGTTATTAAAATGGTAGAGGTTCTATGGAAACCACCAGCGTGTCGGCGGTTGGAATCCACCGGTGAACTTTAAAACAGAGGCAACATTTTCGATCTTGTTGCCGCGGCGGTCAAGCACGACAGTTTAATCGCGGAAAAAAACTGTGACTAAATGGATCCACCACGGTGTGTACTACGATCGTGCCATAAAAAAGGAACACGCGTTTCCACTTAAAGGAACAAGGGTCGCCTGCGATTGTTCGAAACGTCGCTACTTAGAAACGTTTCGTACGATTCGTATCCGTTTCTCAAATCGCTTTTCGCGACTTTTACGCCACGCGGCTTTCATCCCACAACAGCGATAATATCTAAATAATTCGAGCAATTTCGGGCATTCGAACGCGTAGATGAGGTAACACTGACGTCGTTAAGGACGAGTCGTTAGCAATCGGTAACGCGGTTTCCCAATTATTTGCAGCCACGTTGGAAATCGAATGCCATTTGATTTCGCTGCAAGGAAATTAATTCTGATGCGACCGCGCCGGATCGCATGCGCTGGAACGTAAACTGGGTTGCGCTCCAGGCTGAAATGGATGATCGACGAAGGAGGGGAGAATAATAGTGGAAAAAGATGGAAAAAGAGTGACCCGATGGATTTGACGGTTTCGATGCCGATAACTGTACGACTATAGTAATCCTACCTGTTACTTCGTTCCGTCACCTTTTACATAGCGAATTACTAGGCGAAATTTCGCAGCGAAACGATCTCGAAAAGGAAATTGGTATATCGGGTAGGATTATGTTGGCTCACGGTACCCTTCGGCACGCAGCACCGCGTTTACGATTTACGCTTGAAATAGAAATTGAATGGTAGCGAGTAGAAATAACTTTTAGTAAACGCGAAATTAACGAACCACGGATGCAAACGTGAGTTAACGAAACGCGTATCCGAAATACGTCGTCCGATTAGAAACAATTTTCGGTGATCAACGAGTTGGTCGTTTGGTCGAAAAAGGTATGACACGTAACCGTTGCGTCGGTGAAGTTACATGGACAGCCGGACACAGCATGTTGGGGGAAAAAAAAGTCAAGCAGAAACAGAGAAATACGTGGTGGGAATTCGAGTACGTCAAAATACAATTTGACGCGCGAATTCCACAGAACAATAGAGAAAATACTGTGATTTCTAAATAAAATTCTATAAAGGTTGACGAGCTCGTAAATACTATTTCGGGCGTGAAATTCGGTCGAAATACTCATCTTGGAGCAAACGATCGGATTCTCATGGCGCGATTCGCCCGAGCCCCCTGAAATCGTACAAGCTCCCATAGTCGACGCTATTATATAGGCGTCCGCGGACAGCGTTTTAATCGGCGAATTGGTACGGCCGGGGAAAAGAATTGCTCGGTAACCGGTATCAACGATAGTGATTATCGATCGACACGCGCATTTTCGACGTTGGGACGAGAGAATAGAACGCGCCCGTGGCTCGTCCTCGTTCCCTATCGAAACTGCCGCGTTACCGCGTTGCCGAGATTTTTCCGATATCCGTGCCGCGGGCTGTGCGAACGCGGAAAATTCAACGCCATTATTCGAGCACGCTGTTGCCGGAACGAGCAGAACCGCTCGTTCGTTCATTCGTTCGTTCGTTCGTCCGCTTGGTCCCCGTGTATACGCGTACGCTCGGACGCCGTTGTAACTACAACGTTCAATGTTGTTAACAACTGGTATCAAGAGTAGGTTCAACACGACGCTGTGAAATCTATGAGGCCTTGTCGCTGACACGGCAGCGCGCGTTTTCCCGTCCACCGCAAGAGCGTCGTTTTCCCTTGAATCGAGACGATCTAACCGACCCGAAGAGGCCACATACCAGCCAAACGCGTCCAAATCGACAACGAAATTCGATTTATCATTTCCCCGGCGAACCCGACAGGTGTTTCAAAAATACGTGCTATTGCCATCGCGTGGATACCTGCACGTCGAACGAGGATTTGTACGATGCCGGATTCGACGTTTTCTAAATCGCATCAACCGTTCCGCGAGTCGACACCAACGCGTTATGCTCTTTGGTATTTACTTTGTCCTGTTTCTCTTAGACTACCAATGGGAGAGAACTAAGACGGATGTATCGAGCAGTAAAATATCGGTGACACCGTTTCTCGATCCGCCGACTGTACCCGCGAAGATATTCAAAAGCTGTGAATCGACAACGAATATAATCGAAGCAAGAGCCGTTTAAACCCTCTTTTCACGCTTTCTTCGTCGTTGGTGTCATATTCGGACACTCGAGGACCCTCCTTCCCTTGTTGCCGCGCAAGCCGATATTTCATCGCAATTTTCCGCACACTCATCGCCGCTCGTTCACGGGGTCGTTGGCTCCACCGTGTTCGACGAACAAACGGCTTCGAGCTATTCTTCGCGCTTGCGAGAAAGGGGACGTTGATCGTGACTCGACGTCCTCGGTTCACCGACGACGATCACGGAAAACCGAACAAACGACCGACTCTGATTCCTGGCGCTGGAAATCACACAGCAAAACGGGCCAGCTATCGAGCCGCCGGCACGACTTCTCGCTGTTCTCAGTTCGCGTTTCCACTGTGCGCTCGCACCTTTCGTGCCAAACGCACGAACGCGCGCAAATGAATGGCGCGGGGAACCTCCGTTACGATTTGCTTTGTTCGTTACATGACATCCGCGCGAGATACCTGGAACGACCAATCCGAACTTCTTGCAAATCTGCACCCTGTAGCACGCGCGGCGCGCACCCTACATTCCACCGCGGTCGTCCGTGACAGCCAACAACAGGTATCCACTGTTCTTCCGCTTGATCCGTCCTACGCTGCCGGACCATTGACTTTTTGCCGAAAGTTCCCCTGTATTACGAATCCCATTCGTGTTATAATTTTGTCGATGAAAATTCGGTACCGAGCCCACGATGGCCGAATAATGCATTTGTTTAGGAACGACCTGGATTAACGTCGATAATATCCGCAGTTAATTAAACGATAATTGGTAATGATTTACTGGCACAGCGCCAAGCAAATCTGATCGAGGTGTGTAATACGGGACAGTAAAATCTGGACGCTGACAGCGATCGTTTGTCGGATTACAGCTATCGCTGCATTATGAACACTTTCGGGATCATTTGTAATTAATTCGCGTAAATCATTGAAAAGATGAGAGCCCGCTCGCGGTTCATCAGATCCTTCGTTGTCGCGTGTAACTGAATAGCGTAGAATATAGAAAGCCGCAAGAACAATGGTAAGAAGTGGGACGCGGACAATAAAGTACGAATCAAAGAGGTTATTTACGGAGACCTATTTTCGCCTATGACTGCATCTTTTTTTCGAATTCCACGCGATATAGAAGCTTCGCGGCACTTATCGATTTCCGACCACCTTTGTGCCGTCAACGAACACGACGGTGAATTAAATATTTCCACTACAAGCTGGAATTGGTCCACCCGTTCAATCCTGTTCCATTAAGAAACACCGAGGGTCCAGAAATCGATGAGACCGTAAAACGCTGCCAGACCCTTTAATTCGAAGGATCGAATTTACCGGAGGCGAACGCAAGGAAGCCGAGAAAAAGGTGTCTCGTTATATGTTTGAAATGAACGTGTCTTTTAACGTTCCCTTTTTCCTCTCGGCGAACCTTTCCATTCACTGTGAAATTCTGCGAAATTTCTCGCTCGCGGTTAAGCTCTGCATGTTTACTGACGCTGGAGAATATTTCTTCGAACACTGCCCTATCAGAGAGCTTGATAATTCCTGCTCTTGCGGGTAAGAAAACACAGCGGCTACGTGGGAAACCAACAAGCAGGTCAGAAGTGGTAAACCTGTTCCATCGAAGAATAGAAAGACCACGTTGTAAAAAGATAATCCATACACAATGGCACGGAAAATTAATTTGGTTATCAAAGTGCGTATATCCCGTTTCCAGCAATATCGACTTCATTACCAGCGAAGAGGTTAATTAATTTCCTGACGAAATTTAATTAATTGAACGAGCGAAAATTTATTCCCCGCGCGCAACTACCACGGATATCCGCCGCGTGCACTATCCCAACGATATTGCGTTCAACCGATACTGTATATACAGAATTGGCGTCCGATCGTGTGTAATCTCGTTTCGTAATCGGTTGTCCGACGTGAATCGAAGAACAGAAAGAAGAGGGAAAGGGTGAACGAAGGGAAAATTGCGAAAAGCCACAGCGAATCGCATTTGTTGGAAAAGTTTCCCGGTTACAACGACGGCTCAATAGCAAGGCGCTATTCCCGCAGGAGAGACAACCCTTCTCTAACGAGTAGTGTAAAATGCTCTAAAGCGATTCCGGTAATCGCCAGTCGAAAATTCTATAAGGCAACACAAGTCCTCTTTCCACTCGTTCTCCGTTCGTGGCTTTACAACAGCTGGTCCGTCGAAAACTCCACCGGGAAAGTGGTGCTCCAAAGGGGAAACTGTGGGCTTTGCGTTCGTACACATCGACCGCCTTCGAACGTGTTCTCGTGCATTCCAATGTATATACGCCTGCGCGCGCGCATGTGTGTGTGTGTGGGTATGGAGAAACAGAAGAGAAAAGGAGAAACGGGAGAAAGTAGGGAATTCGAGCCGAAACGAAGGAGAAACGGAAAGGAAAAGGGAGAGAGACGAGAGATGGCTCAGTTTCCATCGAGCTAGAGAGCAAGGCATTGTTCGTCAGCCGACGGATAACCGGAGCAAAGGGTGATATGTAGGGCTGAATGAAGCGAAGCGGGACAGGGGGAACACTGGAGAAACGAGAGGTAGTAGAGAAGGAGGCCGATTAAACCATTCCTCCAAAGCAACCACTCGCTCTACTCGTGTCCCTTCTTCCTCAGGCATTGTCCTACCGGCAAAGTTTCGGCCATCTGCGACTGCTTGTCTTCGTGTATGTCTTTGTCGTTCGACCAAGTGTAACAAAGTTGGATGCAAATGCGTCCTCCAAAGGAAAAGCATCTCCCAACGGGGAGAGGGACGCGGCTTCGTGGCTTTCTTCTTGCCGGTACACCAGATCATTCTTGTCGGTGTACAAGCCAAAGCGACGACTAATGCCGGACAGAAGTTCGAACCGCGTGCTGCCCGCCGGGAGAGAGAAGCTTTGGAATGAAAAAGCAGTCGCCGCTCAAAGACGATTTGCCTGGCGCGGCACGCGGCAAATAAAGCCAGGGTGTTCGTTTAATTAAATTTCTAAGACAACCGTGTGTAAATTAGCAGGCGGTCGGGACGCCTCTCCTTAAAGGGAGCTTAATGAATAATGCTGTACATTAAAAAAATTACTCTCTCGTTCGCGGAGCGAAACGTTCGTTCCACGCTACAGAGAAAAAACGGCAGGCGCGCGGAGAATTAAACAATTTATCCGAAAGGCTAAAAATTGCGTGATAAATGCAACAAATCCCAGTGGGTAAACGCGCGACGTTATTACGTATCTCGAATGGAAATGCGTGACAAAGAAAAGCGAAGACATTTACGATGGCCTTTAAGGCTGAGCGAACGGAGACGGAGAATCGAGTTGCGAATACAATGAACAGAGAGTGAGAAAGAGAGACGGTAGCCGGTACGACACTGGCCCGACTTGTTGAGCACCATCTGTCGTTGTGTCTCCACCTTTCCATCGCTGTTGCAAACGTAAAAAGTCATATCTTCTGCTCTAACGTACTTGCAGCCCGTCTCCCCTTGAAACGGTCAGAGAGGCTGATGTAGATAAAATACGAGCGCACTCGTTTTGCGCTAAAAAATGTAAACAAGCGCCAGCTGACGCCACTTGTAGAAAATCCAATAAGACGATCCGTGGTTTTCGAACTGACAACCAGCTCCCTTTCTCGTTTAAGAGGACTTATCTCGGTTTTTTGGTCACCTGGCGAGCTCAGTAGACGACGGTGGAAATAAAGACGCGTACACAAGCGAAGCGGAAAATAGAAAAAGGGATAGCCTTGCGAGAAATAACAGAATGCAGGAGAGAAACGAAACGGAAATAGACGATTTCTTCCATAATAGGATTCCATAGTTTCTGGTTTACCCTATAAAACTTCGGCAGAAGGACGCGTACGCACAGACTCACTTTCTCTGATTACGTGAACTTGTCGCGACTCGTTCGCCACTACGCTCGACCTTCTCTTCGTCTCGTTTCCATTGATTCTCCGCTTCTGTCGTGACGGCACAATTAACACGGGTAATCCAGATGTAACGTTCTCGGAGCTGGTTTCAGTTTCGAAACAGCTTCCGCGGTAACGAGAGCGACTCCACCTAGCCTGGAAAATTGAAGTTGTTCGACCAATGTCGAAGTACGAACCGCTTCCACCGTCGCCTAACGATAATTTCCCTAGCGAAATTCCCGATATACCGACGATTAGCTCCGCTCCGCTCCGTAGTAAAATGTACATGGAAAATGGGAGCGACCTTCGGCTTTCGCTGAAATTCTATCAGCCGCGAGTGTCATTCGTCATAACGTGAATCACGACGTCGCGTCGGGTGAACAGTGATATCCTGTTTCTAGCTGGTGGCGCGCTATGCAGCGACGATTCCATGCACCATAGAAAATTCGATATGGTTGCCCGCCAGAGCCATTTCTTAGCTGCAACATGCACCGATAATGGTCAACGTGTAACGTCTATCGCGTTCTATACGCTCTAGATAGTATGCCGAGCCACTCAGCCCGAAGGTACACGGAGTCTCGTCGAGTTACTCGTAAGTGGCGGATGTCATTTCAATCCACTATTCGATTACGCCGACTCGCCTTACCTTACCGCTGGCTTGCTCGTTAACCGGTCTCTCCTTTTGTTACAACATACTCTCTACGTACGCTGGGTGTTAATCCGGCTATCGCGAGGCAAACAGCTGTTTCGTCGGAACGAAGAGTATATAATTTATTTAGTATTAGAATATATTTGTTAAAATTTAACAAATTGCGCTCTACGGCCGCGGAATCGTATCAACAGTCGCGTAGATATTTTTCTAGAAAGTTCGCGGTATCCTCGGATGCAACGGAGTTGCAGAAATCATATTTACGGGAAATCGTCTAAACGAAGGATGCTTCTCCTTAATCGTACGCGAATCGTCAACCGATTTTCATGGTAAACCGAAACTTTGCTAAACCCGTGGAAAACGTATTCGTCGGTTGAACGGGAAGCGACGTTTAACTCTCGCCAAGTGTACCGGTATGCAAACTATGGATCGATCGTGGACCAATCTACGCGTATCGATCCGACGTTCGTTCCCAATGAACTCGTTGCGCTGAGAAATATTTGGCGGAGATGACGAAAATGTTTCAAGACCGTTCGTGGCGTTTTTTATCGAATTAAACGAGTATCCGTCGGTCTCTGATTTTATCGGAAAATTCGGCGACGAAGCCAACGAGAATTATCTGAATTCTTCCGTGATCGTCGTTTGACGGACAGTTGTAAACGTCGCGTGATTAAATTACAGGGGAAAAAAATGAATTTCCCGGTGAAATCCGTATCGAAACCGTGTCCCCAAAATTTCAAGCGTAATTAACAATTATGTAAATGTTTCCCTTTCCGTCGCATTTACCATGTGTCCATCCGTATAACTGACATCGGGAACGCTGCAATTGCGTCTATTTACCCCTTTAACGTCGTTGTCTCTTTCCCACGTCCGTTCGTCCATCTTCCTCTAGTCCGTCGCCTATCTGTCTCTACCTATCCCTGCCAATGAGTATGTGTCAGGGACCATGAGATCCTTCGGCCCATTAGTGTCCATGCATACCGATCCCAAGATCGAGTGGTGCAATACGGAGCCACTCGGCACAAATGAGCCTGTCGTGTCTGGATAATACCAAGTGCAATATTCGGCCTGTCGCGATAGATCATTCGTTGCACGCATACGTCCTCCACTCGACACACGCACGCGTTCCTCTCAAGCTCGGTGAAACGCAAAATATCGCGGACACCGATCGCGCGTATGAAGGACGATTCGATTGACGAGCGACGAGTTTCGAAACGATGCGACACGGCGGGCATCGAGTTCGTCTGATCGACACAGGACGATACTACTTCAAAACTCGACACGGTCGTATCCCGCCGTTACTCGTCCGCTTCGTGTACTTCCGTGTCTGTCCTCGCGTATCTGTTCACCACACGAGAAACCAAATAGGATCGTATAATTATACGTCTACTCGTAAAGATGTTCGCGGACCAACTCCACAGAGATCGCATCAATGGGATTTAATCCGACCTATAGTTTGGAACGTTCATGCACCGTACGAACGATGCATCGGCTGCTTCGAACGAAGCGCGCTTTAAGTAACATTCCGTTCGTGCTGGTTCGTTCTCGTGGGAAGATCGAATCGCGAGCCGCTATGTCGTGCTCCCGGGTCGAATGCGATTCTTCGGCCGTTTACGACTAACGTATCCGACACACGTAGCGTGTACGTGTCGCGTTCGACTCTCCGCTCTCTGTCGCTCTTTCTCGCTCTCTCCCTCTGTTCCTCGATTTTTCCGTTGTCCCTTTGCTCCTCTGTATCCGGGAGGTTTCAACGTGCACGAGTCATTTGCCATGTTCGACGGAATACGAGCGACTAGGCGAAGACCGGGCACGATGACATCCCGACCAGCCGGTGCGTGAAAAATCACGTTCCCTTTATACCACTACGCAGATTTCTTCTGCCATTTCGTCATTCCCCCCACGACGCTATCGCGGCGACATATGGCAAAGCGTCGCGAGGTCGATGAGCGCGCGCGCGCATCATGAATACGTCGAATACCTCGAACTCGGATAACTCGAGTTCACGAGATCACCGACAAGGCAGCAAACACGAATATCGTTTCCCTATTAGCGTTTCTCCATTGTTAATACCTCGTGTGTGATACGTTTCAACGATTATTTCGGTAACAAAGCGCGAGCTTAACAGGCAAAATCATGGAAGCTTCGCGTAATCGCGTGCGTCAGGCTCAGGATCTCGTCCAGGTGAAATTCTTTGGACTGTGGACTGTGCACTCTGTAAAGGGTAATTTCCAAAAACTCGCTGAGCGGATACGTCCAAACAACAACGGAAACAGAGCGTAGTTCGTACCACGAATTTCGCGTTGCGGTTCTCCTGGCAAACATCGTTCTAATATCACGTGCTGTCTCAACTAATTACTTGCAATATTCCTTTGCGTGTAATTACGATTTTAACTTGAAACGGAAGAAACGGAACAGCAAGCTCGGAGGGAGACAAAGGTAGAGAAAAAGAAACGTGAAACGGTCGCGAAATATAACGAGAAACGGAATGGCGACGTCAATGGCAGTGTAGAATTTATATTCCGGTCATTTATAATATTAATCGCGTTATCGAGATGACAAGGCAACTGCGTAATAGCGCCATTATGGGCGAAGCGTCGAGGTAATTGGCCCGAAGAACGATATCGGATACATGGACTTTTGGCATGCGGTGAAGCATGACCAGTTTGGTAATCCGTTAGGCCTACGGCCGCTGCTTGTGCGGTTTGCTCACGAGTTTCCTCGGTATCCGAAGCAGCAGATACCAAAGACGTCTATACGTCGTTTCGCAGCCACCACGAAACCCCAGAAGCATCGAGCTGCGTCGTAACGCTGTCTGTTTCGCGTAGGTATTAACGACACCCAGCCCGGCGAGGAGCGATAGGACGTAAGCTGTGAAATATTGAAATGGGATTTTTGCGATCCCCTGGGACTCGGTCCGGCAACCGCCGCCTACACGCCCACACGCTACATGGAAAATGGGAATATAATGCGATTGGACGAAGCTGGAGTTCTCCCTTCGAACCGGTCCACCAGAATCAAGAAAATTCGTTGTTCCACCCTTATCGCGGTCCGCAGCGAACGTATTAGGAAAGATCGCAAAAGGGAATGGTGGCACGAACGGTGTCGAATAATTTGTTCCCGCACTATGGTCGTTTGGCGAGTCGGCAGTGATTCGTAACTTTGATGCTGAGCAAATGTGACGGATGTTGAATTTACGGGGGAAGAGGGATGATACGTATTTACCGTTCCGAGGGTAATATTCGAGGATCAATCGGCAAAAGGAGCTCGGTAAAGCTGAAACGCATATTCAAATTCATCTGGAATTTGCCGATCGTTTTCACGAACCGATAGACCTTATTTAATCGTACGAGGACAAACTTCTTGGTATTACCCGAAAAAATACACACGGATGGGGTATCCGACATCTTCAGCGGATAGAAAAATAATCGTTTCGTTTATTTATCGTGAATCCCCAGAGCCATCGAGCTTTCGTTATTTTCCATTACGCAATCGCAACTTATTTCAACCCTATTTCAAAGTCGGCTTATCAACGTGAATCGGCATCTTCGCTCTACGAGTTTGCAGAAAGAAAGGACGCTATTTTCTATCTCGATCGAGACTAGTCTATCCACGTGATACAGTCTCGGCTAGGATGAATATCATTTCGACCATCGAAACAGCAGCGCACGTGTAATTCGTAATTGCGGTCGGTGGCCGCGGGTCGCGGCTTCCAGCCTGGGGAATAATTCACGCGCGAGCGGGTCAAGTTTTATCGCGCAGGCTTGGTCAAGCCAGCATGTGCTATCGTCGGTATCCTCTTCCATCATGGAAGATCGAGGGAAAACTGGTGGCAAGCATCGTTCCGTACCCGCCCCCCGGTTCGCCCGTAACTCGCCGCTGTTGGCGCGGGTATTCGCGCTTGATTCGTGCCGCTAGCGGAGTAAAACGCAAAGTTATTCGGCCGCCTTGCCAAATAGGCGATCTAAATGCGTTCAACCGAGTAGAAGTGGTAATACGTTACCGGTTATTGCCAGCGGCAGCATCTTGCCGCGGGCCAGCCTCTCCAGAAGTCGTCCAAGAAAGGCGGCGATGGGGTGGGTTGGTTGGAACACTATATGATACAGTGGAGGCCAAATATGCCGTGGCTCCGCGAATCGCCACCAATTTCGAAGCGGGCAGAACGCGCGCGTCAAATTAACCGAGAGCGAGATCCTCTTCCACGGTCGGTTTCGGAGAGAGAACGAGAAAGGGAGAGCAGGAAGGGGCGGATGAGATCGGGCGAGCAGCCACGCGGAGCTGGTGAATTTTTCCGCGTCAAACGATTTTCCAGCGGTCGAAGTTTCAGCGAGTTGGCAATCGCCTCGAATCTCTCCTAGCGGCGCGTTTAACCGGGCGCGTCGGGAATAATCGGGAGGATATTACGTTGAGGCTTTTTTGAAAAATGGTAGGTCAAACATAATGGAGCTTCCATGAAATTTACCTTGCTCCCACGCCACGAGGGGATTTTTTTATTAGATTTAATGGCCGCACGCGAAAGTAGGACGATCCATATTATCGGAAATAGCCAGCCCTTTTACCCCGGCGCCGATATACGCTCGAACCGTTCCCGGATCGACGCACCGCCGTTCGATCCACACCCCGTAAAATTACATTCAATGAACGAAAAAAACCAATGGAACGTGCATCATTGGAATTTTCTCGAGAGGAAGCGGTTTACACGAAATCAGTGCTCGTTGGCATCGAGAAACTCAACAACGACGCATGGGAAGAAGAGATACGTGTGACAAGCGCGAGAAACGGTCGATAACCGAAAAACTAATATCCAATACGAACCACCGATCGCAACAACCGTTTCAATATCCAATGCCGAAAATACAGCGGAAACTTGGGAATCCTGCTCGTCGTATCGAGGGTGTGAGATAGCCGAGTTTCTCGTCGCGGAGCGGACTTATCGCTTTCAACAAAAACGCATAAATCAGGTCGAGTCGCGTTTCGTGGCGATCGTAACGTGTGTTCTGGGCAAAATAGAGAGCGGGAGAAAGAGACAAGGAGAGAAAAAGAAAGGGATCATAGAGGATGGTTGGTAACATAGTTGGCGAGCAGAAGAGAAAGGGAAGTCATCGATCGGCAGCCCCCTGTCTTGGTTGGCGCGATTCGACGAGGCGTGCACTCGCGCTCGTATTCATATTCATATTTCAAAACTCGCATCCACGGCCCATTGTACCGTTGAATACGCTATGCAGAATGCGTCGCCTAGCGTATAACGTTGCGGCGCTGCAACCGCCTTCTGAATTAGTAATAGCGCGCTGACAACGGGCCCGTTCCTCTCAGTGTTCGCCACGACCCTCGTGTTGCCCGAATGCCTACCGCGACAAACGCAATTTGCCTCAGATATTAATTCGGCTAATGGATTACGCGTTAAGCGTCGCGGAACGATGCCACACTGTCGCAAACGCGGATCTCGCAGCTGTTGAAAATGTTCTTGCGTCGTAAGCTTTACTGCGCTCTTTCCACTGAAATCTCATCACTGAAGCTGCTGAAGGTGATTCAAACAAGGACGGTCTAATCTCTGATTAAACTTAAGCGGGAAAAATTAGTGCGATGACCTGGATACATTCCACCGGTAGGCCGATCGGTTCTTTTCCTCCTTCCAACTCTAGCGGTATTTCGGAAACAGTGGTATAAGTCGAGTGACGCTGGAAATGGTCGGGTGTACGATGGATGGAAATTTAGAACGCGACGAGCTGCTGCTGGCGCGCCGTGAGGGAATTATTCGCGAATATGGAACGCGCCGCCTGTACGGACACAATTGTCTTAATATTCAAAAAGACAGGGATGCATTTTTAAACGCGACTACCGTCGACGTTGCGTCCGTTCCTCTTCCATATTCTCCTGCCCCTATCTCCTCTCGGCCGCGGCTCCCATCTGGGCTAGAAGCTCGCAATTACGACACATTCGAGGATCTCTCGAGATAAAAAGAATTCTGGCTACTTCTGAGAGCAGCTGGATCGTTGGCGCTCTCACGTAGCGCAATTAAATGACATAGAACGGAACCGCAACGGACCGAGTGGGTACACGCACGTACACTTTCTCGCGAGCACATATATATATATATATATCTTATATATATATATATATATATATATATATATAAGTTGGTACAAAGTAGAAGGTGAAGCCAAAGGGGGAGCGAGAGAAGAAAGGAGGGAGAAAGGGAAGGCAGGAATATACGGCGGTGCTAACGAGGCTCCGAGGATCGAATCAAGACCGAATCTCCGCCGCTGATTGACCAGGGCGAATCCTGGAAAGGCGGAAGGCTAATTAGCTAGCCGGATTTCTGTACGTGACCCGACAACGAGATCCCGAGACGTGGCGATTATGGTTGCTCTGAGCGTCTTAATTTCAAGCTCTATAGGGAAACCGAGAAGGATAGAGGCGAGCATTATGCCCGCAATGGCGCCGGTCAAATTTCTCTTTGAGCTCGACCAGCTTCGCCTCTGTCTTCCCCTTTAAATAGTCCTCTAACCATCCTGAAATTCATCTTCTCCGATATTCCCTTTGAGTACTATAACTAGGTGCTACTTAAGCAGAACAATTCCTGCCACAACATAGAAGGCATTCGACCGATATCACTGCGAAACACTTTGGTACATTTCTTGTCGCGAAAGTCACTCGCTACTCTTCGGTTTAATTGAAACATTTCTAACAGAGAAACGCGATAGTTTTAAAAAAGTGTCCGCTGTCGTGTTATTTTCTTTACAGGTGGTACAAACGAACTCGAAACAAACCGCTCTACAGTTACGAGCGTTCGTAGCATTAATTAATTTAAAGAGAATTTGTCTAGTTGCATAGAAACATCCCGACAGAAGATGAGCGACGACAACGTGTTCGTCCGTTCTTTCCCTTTGATCTCGCAGCGTAACTTGCCCCTTATAAAACTTTTGTAATGTCTCTGCACGGTATTTTCTGCTGTATTATTAGTAAACTCGTGACAAAAGAGCAAGCTTATTATAACATTCGCCGGCCTTTTTTCAGCGGCTCGTTACCAGCTTGTAATCTAGAACCGCATTTCGCTTTAATACGGTAACGCGTCGTTCCCTTGGTAATTTTCGTTTCAAGATGCCTTCGCACACTTATTTTCGTTTGTTATCGACACTGCCGAGTACGCTCTTCGCGATAATTGTAGCTTAATTCGTCGTATCGGTGAAAATTTCATTGCGGGATGGATATACAAATTTCTGCTCGGCAGTCGGCGCGTTAAAATATCCTCCAATTAGAAGGCTCTCGACGAACCGCGAGGGGAGCGAATATGGGAGCCGAGAGGATGAAAACACTTTTCGTGTCATCAACGCTGATTCGATTTCCTGCCGTTGAAGGCGATACAATTAGATGCGTCGTTTACAGCGCTGTTAACATCAACAGCAGTCCGAAGGAAGAGGACAGAGAGTGAGAGAGAGGTAGAGGGAATTTAACGAACTCTTGGAGTCGCATCTACCGGTGACCAGCGAACGCGAAACGCTTAATTAACCCATTCATCATCGTCCGCGCGGGACTAGGACGACCACGAAATAAGCCTAGCCAACTGAAGCCGAGCTGTGAACGCAATGAACGTTCACATACGAGCTGCTAACGCGTCTCTGCGTGCATGTTGGCGCCACGTATACGTGTGAACGAACGAACAGCCGTGGGTAAGATCGCGCGAATCCACGGATGTGGTATAATTACGCGAGGTAGCACGAGACAGGTCGACTGGTGCAAGAGAGAGGAAGCAAGGGTGAACGATGGAAGGAGACAGCGCGAGGATCGAAGGGAAAGGGAGAGAGTGTAGCTTGCAAATTTGGTGCGATGCGTGCGACTCGTTGAATCCAATTCAACCGACTGAAATATAACGCCCGTCGATTATTGCAGAGGATACACGTGTACGTATACACGTGACTAACGTATACGCGAGCAGCAACACGCGTGCATGCCGAGTATTAAAGCTGTCGCGCACGCACACCAGAACACCAGACGGTTGGCAGAGCCGTCGTGTCGCGTCGTGCTCTCGGTGTATGGCTACTGTCGGCCAAGCAATCTCTTTCCCCGTGGAGAGTACGCAGGTAATTAGCCAAGCTCCACTCTATCGTCGATTCAAACTACCGAACCGGTATATACACGAAGCAGGTCATTAATTCTGCTGCAGTCAAACAGTGTCCACGTTGCGATCCATTCCCCGTGGCCAGGTACACGGCGCGACGCTACGGCGCACGGTCTCTGCCGATTTGTACGCGCGTCCCCTTCATTATCTTTATTATTTCCCTATCGGTTCGTTATCTTTATTATTTCTGCATCACGAAACGTGCGCGCGCGCAACGTTTGCCAGCGAAGGCTGCGAATTGATTGGCAGTCAGCGCGCTGGAAAACAATGCCAGGCCCGTGGAAAAAGGAAGGTTGATTTAATCCCATTAATCCCGACCAAGTTCTCCGGTGACGCGTCAGGTTGTTATTTTTAATGCACGCGCCTCGCTCCCGGGCCTGAAATCAGATCGTCGACGCGGCCGCGCCGTCGCTGGTTGTATTCGATGCAGCGACGGTATTATTTCGCGTGTGATAAACAACTTTCGCATGTGGAAAAGGACGCGCGAATGCACGCTACGGAGACAAAGTTCTTCCGGGCAAACAACAGTTTCGAGAAACTTTAGGTGGAAAGGGGACGAAAATCTGTGTCGAAGATCCGACGAAACCTAGTCTCGGCTGTATCTTGCGAGTGTTTCAAAGAAAGACAACCGGTGCCAACTGATATGAGAATCGAGGTGGTCCGGTGAATAGAGACTCGACGTTCTATTGGCCCGATAATTTGATCGGCGATAGATTGACAAAATAGCTAGGTTGCTAGCCAGACGAAAAGACGATGCCACGCGACGATACCAAGCACGAGATAAAACGAAGTTTCTCTTCGGTCCTAGTCGGTCTCGATTAACCGCGATTCTTCCCCACTCTTCTCTCTTTTCGTCGATTTTCGTTTGCTCTATCTGAAACTTGTACCGCGGCATTCCAGTTAGAGTATTTTGAATGCGAGCCGCAATGCATTTCGCGTGTACGAGGAAACGTAACCAATGGAACACGGACATCCTATATTATTACGATCCGACGAGTTTGCACCCTATACGGTCGTGGCAACCAATTCCAATTCCCTGCTCAGGCCAACGTGACGGCCGGCAAATAATTTACGAATAATGAGGACGCTACGTGGAACCCGGCCAGATCTCTCTGCACCTACGTGTAGGTGGACGCGCGATACGTAGTTAACTGACAGATTGTGAACGTACCAGGCCCGAACGTGATCAACCATGAAATGCGCTTATAAATTATTCCGTGCCTAGCTTCCAGCTGATATAGAATACATCGATACGTCCGGTGTTGCGTTTTACAAATAATCTACGATACGAGAGCACTGGGATTTCTTGCATAGCAGATCGGTAACGTGTGAACCACGGATCTATCGTAGGATAACATCGTGTATGATACCGCGTCGACGAACCACGAGTATGGAATTATTGCAAACTGTCGAAGGGCATCGCTACACCTACCGTTTCCGCATCGCATTTTCAGAAACTTCACGCGACGTCTGTCAATTTTCAAGCGTGTTTTCGCGCCCGACAAGATATCCTTTTCTTTCGCCTCGGAGTTTTTAAAATGTCCATCACCGTCCTTCTGACCGATTTACTTTGAAAAACCGAAATTCTGCTTGACACCTGTGCGCGCGGTGTAACGGCTGGATGGAAAAACGCAACGGCGAAGGGAAAGCTGCCACCGTTTGCATACGCGAGTTTTATAGCTTCCTTCCTTTTCCTCTACGCTGACAATAAAATCTAACGTCACGGAAGAATAAAAGCTTATTATCCGGAAAAGTGTGTTCTCTCATTGTTTTTACGGGCCGCCCTAAGGGCTAAATGGGTCGCAGAGTGTTGAGCGTAGATAACGTCGTCTACAGAGTAACAGCAGTCTACCGAGTGCTTTCACGTATAAACGTGCATGTTCGCGAGCTAGTGCCTCGCAACGCGTGCATTTCTAGCTTGCTACGAAATACCGGCGACATTCGTCAGACGGAGGAACAACGTCCTTCTCTTCTTCCACGTGAGCAAAGGAGTTGCCACGCAATACCGCATCGTAGCAAGCGAGAGAATCTTATTAGAAACTCCTACCAGCTTAGTATCGATTCCGCATCAATTTGCATTGTTCAAGACGATCCGAGGGAAACTATTCGCCGCTTGGTCGCTGTTACCTGCTTTCTGGCTAGCGGTCTGGATAGAGAGCAAACGAGTCAAGAGAGAGGGAACAAGCAAACTGGAGAACAGGAGAGAGACGAAGATTCCGTGAGCTGGAACTCCTCCTTTGGAGGAGAAGGAGATGGAGAAAGGGGCAAGCGGAGGGGTTGTCAATACCATCCATTACTGTCATGACGCCTTTATTACTATCGTCGTTCCGTTGCTTTCCATACGGTCGAAGGGTTTCCCAAGCACCGTCCCGACGCAGCTTATTCTTGGCAAGACAACTAGCGCTTCGAGAGAGCAAGAGAGAGCACCCGACCACTTTGTCTCGACGGATACGCGTACGTATAATCGGATATGAAAGATTTCGTTCGTAACAGAAGTTCGATGTCGACAGAATTTCTGGCGGTTTCTCGACGGTGTGTGGGAGAGCCAGCAATGAGCGAAGATATCGTCGACGAGCGGCAATCTCGGAAATGTAGGTCAAGTTGCGAAACGAACCAACTTCTCCAGTTTTGCCGACGACGAAAGATCGGACGAATCGAGCGAAAATCTTTCGCGATTCCGTGTATGCCAGTATCGACGATGCGTTTATCCGAAGATCGTGTCGTCGCGTGATGCTACATATTTGGAAACGTAGTCAACGGCTTTTATCGTTAGTCAAACACAGAAAAATATAATAAAAACGCGAACAAATTCGGGTATACCACGTCGAGTACCAAGTTGCGAACAAATTTCAACGACGATCCAACGTCGAGTGGACAAAATGGTCGCGACACTTGGCTGGCTGAAAAATAACCATCGTGCCCGGACAAAAGTAAAAGAGAACAGCTCTTTAAATATTATGGTACGTTCGCGGCAGCACGAGTGTGGACATTATCGCATGGTTAAAACGCGGAAGACACATCCGAATCATTCGATTTCACACTCGTTGTGCGTGGAAAAATAGAACCGCGCTATAGAGAGTAGAGAGAGAGAGAGAGAGAGAAAGAGAGGCGGTAGGGCGCATGGTTGGAAGGGAAGCATCCTTGCATACAGATTTCCTGGATGATCCGTAGCAGACAGAGGCCAAAGTGGCCGAGTCACTTTTGGTCGGCAGGCAATAACCAGGCGAGAGCAATATAAGAGCACGTGAGCGACTTGTACAAAGTGAAGAGCATATTTATTGCAGGTCATAGTGGGCCGGATTGTGACGGTACCCTCAGAGACGACAGGTCTCACGGGGGCATGATATATATTTTCGGCGGCGCACACGACCACGGCCTATCTCGCGGAAATGCCATTTTCGGGACTCGACGTTCCCGGAAAGCAATAATACCGAAAGCAGTTTTAATAAAGGCTCAGCCACGATATATCGTGGCTATACCCCACACCCTACCTGTCCGACCCCTCTGTACATTGCCATCGCGTCCTATCGTCCATTCTTCCACCCTCACGTCCCTTCCACGTGTCTCGCTCTTTCATGGCGAACGACCATACCCGTACACAAGCACACCGTTCACCATCCTATTCGTCGATGCCCGAATTTTTTTCCGTGATTCCTCTCGTGCCTGGGCTCCAGATTGCTCGACGTTACGCTCTCTCCCCTACGTCCACAGCGATATTTTATCCGCGCCTCGTTTCATTATTTTTAACGATGGTCATTTTATTACGTAATTCGTTTCAATTTATACGTACCACTTGAACGTCTCCGTAATAACGGAAAAATCAGCAAGAGAAAAACGAGGATGAAGGATCAGCGTTTCCGTCCTGTCAGTCTGTCGGGTCTTGTCTCGTGGTTCTCGTCGCACTCTCGGGCGTCAGCATCGTCTGCATGAAGCGACCCGACAAAAAAACGAAAAATTAATCCTGGGAAAGTCAGGTCGGCAGGAAGGATACGCAAGAAAGCCGGGAGATTAAACCGGAAGATATATTGCGTATCCCACGCCATAAACAGACTGATGAGACGTACGCGCGATAGGATTGGCCGAGTGAAATGCTTTCTCTCAAATTACCTCCGGCCTCTGACTTGCTCGATAATAATTCTGCGCGCATTTTTCCACGAAGCAACGAATACGTTCTACGATGTAACGTGTTTCTCGAAATTTTTCATCTCCCCTGATGGAATAATCTAGCGACAAACGTGACAAAAACACGACGTTCAGATCCGAAGAGGTTGCACGAAGTAAAGAAAGAAAAATGTCTCAGGATCTAGTTTATCTAACATCGGGACGATCGTGTTTCCACGCTGTACCTTCCCTTATGCGATCCTTAATTTCCGGCACGCCACCTTATTTGTATACACGATCGACTTGGCCGCACTCCATTCGAAGGAAAGGCAGTCGCTATTCCAGCAAAATGCCGATGACACTTGGTCATGCCTGGGCGCCATCGTGCCACATCTTAGCCGACACCGGCAACGACGAATCTAAATTGGAATCTGCCCGAAATTGTGCTTCGAGGGGAAAGTGGATAGAAAACGTGGACAGCCGACCAACGTCTACGCAGCGTAGGTCAACGTTTAAAGTGACGATGACACTGGAAGATAGCGAAATCGTCGACGAATCGTCCCGTTGACGGGTTCGATCGGCCGTTTGACACGCCACGAAATTCAATCGAATCGACGTGACGAATGTTTTACGAGAGGCAAGACGAAGACGTGTAGAGGTTAGATATTTTAGCGAGCACGTTATTCGTGCGTGCGTTGACCGCGTGATTTATAGAGGCAAAAACGCACCGATACGATAGCCCGGCAAATATCGATTTTTCGATATTCTCGATGCTCATCCAGCACGAAATATCGGATGGGTGCGTGTCGCTCGGCCAAGCCGAGCCCGTCCAAATTATCATACGTCGAACAATTTCTAATTTAATTCTGTTTCGCTGCGAACGCCCATCGACGTACGAATCGTCGTGGAATTCGCACGGTCGAGCTTTCGGTGAATTTCGAATCCCCGCGACGGCCTCAATTTTTCGAAAACCAATCGGGATTGAAACAATAAAGAACGCTGGAACGATAAGACCGTTCTGCCGTTTCGGCAAACCACGGAATAGAAAACTTTTGCGCTAATACAATGCGAGAAAAATATCGAGCGCAACCAGCTCAGCGTACGAAGTAACGTTTGCCACAGTTCCGTAATGAAAGCGGTTGTCTCTTCTGGTTTCGTGCAACGATTCGTATTTCAAGAACTACGGAAGATGCGCGCTACGCGCTCTAACGCTACACTGTATTTACGTTTCAGACGCAGCTGCAGTAACCGCGGGGTACGACCAACAAGTGTTTTATGATGCAGATTAGCCAGGTTAACTTGTAGCAACGTCTTCGTTCCTATCGTAATAAGCCTTTGAGCGACTATTTTTTACCCTCTGAAGATGCCATCTGACGTTGAAATTAACCGTTCGTAGTCTTAATTTTTAAAGTTATTTTATCGACAAAGTAAAATGCCCGGCCTCTGCGAACCCCGCAACTCTTAGACCGCCTTCTTCGTTACTTTCTTTCAACCCTCCTCCCGTTACCTGCTCCTCCCGTACTCCTGTACTTTCTTAGCGGCAGGACGAGCAAATCTTTTTCAATCTCTTTTGAATCCTTTACGAGCACAGTGAGATTGGAGAATAAGAGATCAGGGCGAGTGAGAGGGGGGGAAGGTCGAAGAGAAAGATGAGAATAAGGTAAATCTCGCAAAGAGGAGGCAAGGGGCCGCGCTATGGAGTGTAAGAAGAGAGAGAGGGAGGGGCAGAGAGAGCGAGAGAGAGAGAGAGAGACAGACAAACAGAAAAAAGAGGAAACGGCAGGAAGCGATGGTAGTATGGGATTCGAAACGTTCGTCCTTTTTTCCAGAGCATCGATAATCCCTCCGCGTAAATCCTTAAACGCGTCATAATGGACTTTGCTCGGTTATTATCGACTCTGCGTCTATTCTCGCCGGAGTTCACCTCATTTCCCTAACGATACCACGGTCCGTTAGATGGTCCTCGGGCAGCGAAGCTAGAGGAATGGAAAATCGGCAAAGCAGGTGTCGTGTGAGGGAAAAGGGTGAAACACTGGTAGAAAGCAAAGAAGGACGAAAGAGACTAAAAAGAGAGAGAGGTCACATCTAAAAATTGAACTTGAACAGGACAATTTAGTTGTGACTGGAGGAGAATGCAGGAGGATGATAAGTGCTGTTCAGTGTTAAATTCACAGGGGAAAGCTGCTATATATGAGACAGAGGATGATGCGGGGATGAAATCCGCTCGCAGGTGTTAAAATATTCGTTGTACCGGGAAGCACGGTCTCGCTTGCCATTGGATGCTGGAGCAACACACTCGAAAATACTTTTACGCTTGATCGCTTTTCCTGGCGCTCTGGCAGGATGGAGGTTACGCCACCAACTATGGCAACCAGCTCGCGCCATGGATCAAAAGAGATGAAAGAATATTTCGAAATAAATCCGGCAAATTTATGAAATCAACTCGTAGATTCTCTCTTTTTTGCCAGTAATACAATTTTATCCGGCGAATTCTCGGTCTATCCGATTATAATTTAGCGGAAGCACTACTGCTACGTGAAAACAACAATAAGCGAAACAATTTGACGTTATAATATGATTTAGCAAGTTAAACGGAAAAATTCTGTTTGGATAAAATCAACGATCAAACTGAAATATCCATTTAACATTTTTGCAAGATTAAAAAAGGGAAAATTGTTATGCCGTACGATGTTGTTGTAAAGCGAAAAAGCGCCCTGGGATACGCCAGGCTATTCCGGAATAGCTTACGATATTGCGGTAACGAACGAAAATGCTTTCAAACGATTTGCAACATCGTAAAACTTTGTTACAAAAAATCCTACTGCTACCGAGGGAGGTTCAGGAATACTAGGAAGTTCTCCACATTGTTCCAAGACTCACGTTGTTGCTAAACGGAAAGATATTATTTACGCTTGAAAGCATCGGCTCATTCTCATCTGCTTTCTTTTCACATTCGTAAGTGTTCTCTCTTAGTCTCGTAACATTGTTGCAACAACAAGATTTCTTTAACTCAACGAAGATCGCGTCTCTAAAGATTCCAATCGCGCCCTTTGCACATTTCCAGCAGTTGACGGTAAAATATATTTCTCTCCCTTCCGTAGACGTTGAAAAACAAATTCACGCGCATGTCTGCCACAGATCAGCCTCGACCTCACCAAGGTTAGACGTTCTGATCTCTCGTTTGGAAAAGTAGATTCGTATCGCGCTTGTTGGCAACAATTTCGCAAACGAGAGACCGTTGTCTGTTAAAAATATACAAGCGTCGCAGGGCAAAGTAGTGAAAGTACAACAGCGATTCCCCTGCCTCGTTTCCCCAATATTGTCGCAACTCCCTGTACCGCAGAAACTCCTGCAAGAGAAAGCACGCTTTCGGTCGCAAACGACACGGTCGCATTGCTTATGTAGTATGCATACAGAATGCAGGCGCATCACGACACATACGGGACTGTCGCGGGAAAACACTTTAATGGTACATCGTCTGACGGCTAAGACCGGAAACGAGTGGAAGCTGAAATCGGAAGGAAAAAAAATCCCGGATACTTTTCCATCGCATCGACAATGCGCCAAGCAGTCAAGTTGACTAGAATCTCGACGTGAACCGCGCATGTTCGCGAGTGTACGTGTACGTACACACGGCGAAGAGACGCTGAACCGTGAGAAAGAAAGAGAGAGAGAGAGAGAGAGAGAGAGAGAGGAGTGCAAAGGCATACGCGTACATACGTGCATGTACGTACATAGTCGTGTACAAGAGGGAAGAGCCAGCCTAGGTACGAGTTACCCAAACTCCCATTCGATTCGAGCGACAAACTTTGCAAGCAGTTTGATCGTCGGAGTTACAGATTCACCGTAGAACTCTGAACTCCAAATGGGGAATCTATTATCGAAGCAGCGTTTACACGTACATGTTCGTTTACGCGGCTTGCCGATCTAGCTGCTGTCATAGCTGTAGCGATCAACGTTTTGATCGTGGTGTCAATTTGTGCCCGACAAGTTGTAAATGCGAGATCGAGTTGTCAAAGCAACTGATCGATCTTTTTGAAGCTTCGTCGGGCAACTTAATAATCGAGTAACGTCTATCCCCCAAGTTCGTGTTGCAGACCGAAGAAGACGACCAAAAATTAGCTACAGCTAATGCCATACACGATGCAATCTATTCCTATCTTTCTCCCTTGTTCGTCTTTTCTTTCTTTCTTTTTTTTTTTTTCACGGTCGAAATACCAGTCACAAAAGCTTCCCGTAATTTTGAGAGAATCCCTGGATAAACGGGGTAAGCTTGAAAGGTGGATGCGGGTTTCCTGGCAGATTCACGACGTAAATACATTTGTCTCTCCTTCTAAGTGGGCTGCTGTCTCTTCGTTGCCGAATAAATGCCAGCCGAATAAAACTTCCTGGCTACACACAAACGCAATTACCGGACGTATCCCGGGCGAAGAGAAGAGGCAGCGAGGCCCGACCGGACGAAAGACGCATTGCCTCTCCACGGCCCGTCCCGTTTGCACCATTTCCCGAACCTACGATTCAACACTGCACGAAATTAACTACCCTCTTTTCTTTCCATCGAATCACCGGCAACCAACCGGCTCGATTCTCAACAGCGGCTCTTCCGACGAACAACCAACCCTCCAACAATGAAATTAAATCTCGCGAAGTTGGATTCCCTGTGTTACACAGTGTAGGTAAGTTTACGTATATTGTGACACATTTTTACATCAGCGAGTAATCTTAAATGTCGCAGATATCGTATGATATCCAGGAATGTATATTTTAGTTCTGGAATATCTTGAACGTTTCTCGTATTTTCTCTGGTGTGTTTCTCTGCTTGGTTTCTATGTAGCTGATATTCTTTATTCCTCGCTCTTCCCTGTAATATTCTTGCGGCGTTATACATATCTTTTTTATTGTTGACACTTTTTTCTTTTATGAATATTGCGCTGGTTTTTATCGCCGAAATTCTGTAATTCTCGGGGGAAGGTTTGCGCAGGGTGAAAATTTTACAAAATCTCTATTTCGTCACGTTAGAGAATGTTGGTATCTCCGGCAACATGCTGATGGATTATTTCCCACCCCTGAACCGGATGGGTCATTGCCCAAGGAAGTAGTTGAAACAAGAAGGAATTCCCTAGAAATGTTCACAACAGTCTCGGCAGTCATCAAGACAGATTTTGGAGAAAATGACCATAGTCGCCACAGTGGTTGGCCACTGGATGAACGCCAAATAGCCAACGACTTGATATTGTTCATGGACTAGTCAGCCAAGATGTAGTTGTTAGCATAGAATACTTTGACATTCGTAGAAATCGAAGGCACGGAAAATGGATCAGGACAACTGGCGAAAAACGTGACAAGTATACATCCGCGATACTTCCGCATTCGATAGTCCTAAACGTAATTTCACCGTAGGAAGTAATTAACGAGTTAACGAGTAACACGTAACAATATATAAATCGATCAAAAGTACGATATTTGTTTGTTCGAACGTCTCGAGGTTCGAAACTTCAGTTATAATCGTACAAGATTGGTGTTAGTTCCTATCGCAAAAGGTAACATTTGTATGATAACAAAACCTCGTGGTCCGAGTGCACCTTTAATTTAAGATCCCGCTAAATCATGAAAACTACTGTATCGATGTAGACGTTTTCGTGTACGAAAAACATGGCTCGTTCGAACGGAAGATCGCCGAAGGGCATATACGATAGAAATTTTCATTTGACTAGAGATACAGGCAAACTTTATGAATCGAGTTCGCCTTTACACATTTTTGCGATACGCATTGACCGTGCATAAAAAGTCGCGGCGGGCGGGCATACCTCCGTGTTCGATCGCCGTAAAATTCCTCGCAGGCACGTCAGTTTCCGTACAGTTGGAAAACGGAGAACCGGGCGAAACAGAAATACTGCGAAGTTGCCGGAGGCCAAGTATGTCTAGATCAGCCACCGATAACGCAAGGAATTGCATGGCCGGTAATTGAAAAGCAGACAAGCAAGGATGCCTGCGCGAAAACCAAGTAAAATGTACGTGCGAACGTACTTTTCCATAAACGTTGCGCTATTACTGCTAAATTACTACGTCAGAAAAATTCAACCGTTCCTCGGTAGCGAGCTTTAGCTTTTCCTCCGTGGCAGCTCGAATCTTTCACGCTCTTCAAACTAACTTTAATTACGTTCAAATGAATGTCAGATGTATTAGGAATTCAAAGAGATCGATGTCGTCAGAATATTAAGAAGCGATTATGATAGAAACATGCTCGGGATGCGTCGCGGCAGACGAGGAGGAAGGAAAGACAAAACCAGAGGCGGTGTGAACGGTTGGCATGTTTGATAATGCGAGCTAGTATTTCCAGATTACGTGGACAGGATGACGCAGTAAAAGCCTAACAGAGGCAATGGCCAATATCGTACAGTGCAACGTGTCTACTGGCGGATACATAGGATATATGTAGTCAATATCACTGATATTCCCGATGGCGCGATACACCGGGCAAACGCGTAATTAAAACTGACGCTTTCGTTTGGATGTGCGCCCTGTACAGAACCGTTGTAGCTCGCGCGTTCCGTTATGCGGCTATCTCGGCCTTCACTTCCGCCGCGATTGCCATCGAACGGGAGAGGGAAAAAAAAAAAAAGTTTTCAAAATCACCGGTTGTCCGTCAAATATGGGTTGCATGAAAAACGGGAAATTATTTGGCAGCATTTCCGCGCGCGCGAGCCCGTCGCACTATCGTGTACCCTGAATTTACATTCGACGCGCGCCTGCTCTCCACGCGCGGTGACGCGAATTAAATTTCACGGCTATCGGGTTGGAGCCGTGTCGCGGCAAATATTTATTTGATTCCGACCGATACCATTATGATGTAACGTCGATTTATTTAATGCTTTCCACTGTTACTCCTCCCCTTTCACCAGTACGAAATAACATAACTGTCTCGTTTGAACGATGAATGGATCGGAACGACAAAAGCATCTATATGAAACCCGTTCTCGTCGATCGTCCTCGCCGAAATTCTCGATGCGTTCGGTAATTGTAATTAATGTGTACGCAAGTTCGATAATCCAGTCGAACCGAGACGTTGCACGAAATCACTCGTTACCTGTGGTAGAAAGGGGTTGCGTGAAGGGGTCGAAAACAGTGGCTGTTAACGCAATATGTAGGTAATGGCGGCACGTAGGCGAGAGTCGGTATGATAACCGCGAAGCGATAACGATTTTCAACTGGGCCCGTGTACCGTGTCGAATCGACGATAAATCGAGTTACCTCTCGTCAGAAAGCGATAAACATTGCCGTTGCCCGATGGTGGTGCGGTTCGATATAGGGTGTGCGTGTTTCCCATTTTTTCCCCCCCGTTTTAACTCCACCAGCCCGATTAAATCATCGCGATGCGCAACGATTCTAGTGACAAGTTGAAAAATCCTTTCCACCGAAAGCAGCACGCGATTTCTTTCGTAATCTTGAATTTTACGAGACTATCTGTAACGTCGTTTCATAGCCGTACTAATTATAATCTGGCGATTAAAATGCTTTATTCCCGGAGAGCTAAAACCGACTAAAAGGGAAGAAGGATCGCGCACCAGTAGGGCCGGAAATATCTATAAAAGAGCTTTGTCGCGACATTATGAAGAAGCTTTGGAAACGTTTCAAGCGAAAAATGCACGGGAAATCGAGTTACGCGCAATTTTAGGGAAGAACAGGCCGGAAAGAAGAAACAGAATCATAGAAGCTATATGCCAGCGGAAAGTAAATTAATTTGGTCCCTTTGGTTTTCGTAGATTTCCGTAGCGAACGAACAGCGTGTCTCTCGTCGCGTAAAGCGGAGCTGCGTGCCACGGATTATGGCATGGTAAATGTAGGTGTAATGCGTGCATGTAAAACCCGTGGATGCGTGACTCCGGTTCGTATCGAACACAATAGCACTGTCGAGGCTGTATTTTTCGTGTACACGTAAAATCCATTTGGTCGTTCGACATACTGGGTTGTCACTCGGTACAATCGCATCCTCCTCTTGTCGCGCGCGCGACTACGGGTCAGCTTTATTGTCAGCGCCGCCAGAATTCCGGCTTTCGCATCGAAACGAAGAGCAATTATTCTCACCCACCGCTGCGAGCTTTTAATTGTTCGCGTGCACCGCCCTTCCGTCGTGTTCAAAATATTGTATTACTTTTCTATTACGAAGCAACTGGCGCGGCCACCGTTAAAAGCGCATTCTGACCTTTTAAATTTTTCCATTAACCGACATCTATCGAGGCACACTCAAACTTGCGTCATCCTTGTTGCCCTACGTGTCGTCCTTCTGTTCCATTCTTCCTACGTAGCACACACATCTTCTCTCTGTTTCTCCCACCTTCTATCGGCACTCGGTGCTGCCGAAAACTTTATCCAACACCGTTAACCCTACACACTACACACCGCGTTTACGCTGAGAAGATACATGTTAAATGCTACCCCAAAAACACTGTTCACACATTCAGAAAATAAAACGAATCGATGGTAAAAGCGTTGAATACGAGAGTAAGTTAATAATTTACGGGAAGGTTAAAGAATCGCGTTTTAAAATATGCAAGTACATTACTTGATTGAAATCACTAAAAAGGAGCTCGGTGAATGAAACGTGTTATCCTATTTCCCTATAGATTGATAGAAACGGATGAAACACGAACGATGCGCAAAGATAAATCGAGAAAATGCACGTGTTCTAAATCAATTATCAACAAGGTTGGCGAAAGATTCAAAGAAAAATTCTATCGCGCAGGTGATGAAATATAAAAAAAAGGTTGGCGTATTACGGACCCTTTAAGCTAAAAGAGAAAGCCAATTAAGGATAAAATTAAGTATTGCCATTAAGGAAGAACAGTGTGCATCGCGATAACGCTAGTCCACACGCGGCAATAATGGGTGGTAAAAATTACATGACAAAACGGGTGTAATTAATCATTCCTCGTATCCTCTTCGCTTGACACCATTGGGTTATCATCGTTGCTAATCATCGCAGTATTTTCTCCGTAAAAAAAAAAACATCATCAGTTAATAGTGATTCACGCAGACGGAACAAACAAACTGACAAACAGACAGCAAAAAAATATAACAAAGTACCCTGGAAAATGCCTATCGCCTCTCGATCACGATCTACGTCGACGAACAAGAAACGCGACAAAACTTCGCGGTGAACTTACAATCTAACAGGTCGTGGCTGTATTCCGCTGGTATCGAAGTCTCGGCAGCAATACTTTCGGCATTAAAGTCGACGCGTCATTTTCCACGGCTCACATCCACGTGGTTCGTTAGCGAGAAAAGCCTCCCCTTGCGCGATACCGGCAGGGCCGCGACCTGTACACCACCACCGTTCCTCCTTTTATCAGGATTCCCCTCTCGTTTGTTTTCACGACGTGCGAACCTGGTCCGGCTTATTTCGCCGTTCGCCTGTGCTAAACTCTGTATTCACGGCGTATCGCGTAATGCCGTAGCATTACTGCGAATGTCTAAGCTCGCTAACCGGTAAATATGAGTTTTCACTTGCCGCCCTGGCTACAAACCCATTTCTACTCTCGGCCTCTATTTTTACCTCGTTAATTACGATTACCCGGCGTCCCAAGGCACGCCAAGTAACACGCTCGGACTTCCGACGAGTTTCTTTCTCTAACGTGCACCGACGAAACTCTGCCAGGTGGCCACGACTACACACCCAAGTCCGATATACAGGAAAGATACCCGCGAACCGGAGAATATATCGGAGAGTCGTGACTAAACAGGAATACATATATTCCAGCTTTGTATGCTCGTTATCGAAGTGCTAATATTCTATCGATGCGAACGGGCAAAGAAAATGGCTTCCTTTTTCGCATCGGTATAACGTTTCGTCGATCTCGCCTACGGGGTCTGTTAATATCTAATTAAACAACGGAATTCAATACATCAGCATGATGGTTCCAGGCCACTGGAACTAGAGCACAGACTAGAAGTCCTGCGGCAGCATGGAAGACGAAACCGGTAGAACGAAGAGAAACAGCGTAGCGTCGAGTGGAAAAGGGAGAGAATGGTGGAAACTCGAGGAGGATCTACGACCTCAATTCTCTGCCCTGAAATAGGCCCGAGTGTTCCTGAGGTCGGTCTTCGGTACTTCGACCTGCGGAAGCAATATTTCCACGGGACTTCCGAGAAACGGCGAACCCGCCGGCAATTAGTCAGGAAGTGGCTGACAAGCCTCCTCCACGTCTTTCGCTCGTGCTTTCCACGAATTGACCGCCTTTGTGCGCTCGATCGCCGATTCGATATTGCCGATTCGCGAACGCCCGCATACCGGGATTGAAGATCCTCCCTTTCTTCTTAATTAATCGTCTAACGAGAGGAAAAAAGAAAGAGAGGGAGAAAACGAGCGAATCTTCCATGGGGAATCGATCAACCTTCGGATAGAAACAAAGAAGATTCAAATCGTTTCTTGGCCTTCGAGTTATGGCGTCTTTATAAGAGCCACTATCCTACGACTAAATCATCGTAAGTTCGCGCTATTTCGGACGACAAGACAATTCGCGCCATTTTCCTCCGATATAATTCTTCTTTAATGGCTCGTAAACAAACTCCCATAAATCGTGACTTTCGTCGTTTCGCCGAGCCTGCCAAGGCGTGCACAGCGTAACCCGCTTGAATTTATAATGCCAACGATCAAACACGTAGCAATACCGTGAATCGTAATAGCGATATCTGCGAGTTAACGCTTCTATCGCGATACGACGCTCCACTTCGTTCCTTCCAACCTCATGATCGGGAGAAAGTCGGATTTTCGGTTTCATCATTGGCCAACCGCGATCCAGGGACTACGTATCGTAGGTAACTACTCCTACGGGACCTGTAAAACAATACTGCTTTTCTCCGGTGAGCTCCACGAGTCATCGTTCCTTATGGACCACGGTAGAACGAAATCAGACGCGAGTCCGTGCGGTACGACTTACCTGGAGGCGAATAACGGATGCCGCAATATCTACGGGCACGCGGTGCGATTCATATAAATTATCTGGTCTGACGTGATTTCAGTCGGGTCGTTGCGCGTTTCGTTACACGTCCATTTAACGCGAAGATTTGTCTCTCACGATGAAACCGAGCCTGCAAGTCGCGCCACTTTTTTCTCTTCTCATCTCAAAATAAACCCGAAACGTGCACGTTCTCTCCCAGGCTACTTCTTTATGCATACGTTTCCAGGCTCTCGTAATAGGATCAGTCGCGAAAACAACAAGGGGGAAAAAAGCTGACGAACGATAATTACAGTTCGACGTTATTGCCTGATCGAGTATACAATTATCGGACGGATAATCGGCAGTTGGCCGATTGAAAAAACTCAAAATTCTACGCTCTTAAGGAGCCTAGGAATTGTCCCTTATTATACAGTTCTTGTTATTACCATCGCATCGTTTTAGCAATTGAGCTCGGATAAAAGACCACTTTATATCGTGTGCTGTCGTATAACGAGCACCATTACGGAATCATCTCCAGTCGGATCGTAGGCTTCCCGACTTTCTCTCTCTTTCTCTCTCTCACTCTCTCTCTCTCTCTCTCTCTCTCTCTCTCTCTCTCTCGCTTGCTCTTTCTCTTCGTTCCACTCCAGAAAAGTGCATTGTCTTTGTCATTAAATTACGCTACGCTAATGACCGCCCGTCCAGCACTGTAATTTATGTAACTGCAGCCGGTTACGTCACGCGGTGATTTGCGAACGGTGATGATAGGATCGGCGCGGAATCGAAGCGGAGGGGAACGTTGGAAGTAGTATTACCCCGAGCTGGTTCAGACGCGATCGAAATACTCCGGATGATCCCCTTTCTCCGTGTAGATACGCTTCTTATTGGCGTATCGCGATACGATGTGATACGCGAACACCGCGTATCGTATATTATTATCCGCGTATTCCATTTCTATGTATATTTGCTGCACATGCACGTACCGAGCCGTACATCTGCGGGAGAAGACGTTTCGAACGCACGAAAATTGTACATGGAAGAATACGTATTCGCGGTAGCATCGCGTTCCGTAAATGATATTCTTCGTGTTGACCAACATGAACAAACTATTATTCACGTAAGATTTTCTATTCTTCTCGGCTCGTCGAGTTTCATTAATTAACGCTGGACTCGGTATCGTACGCTTGGCTGGCTAAGACGCGGCCTTAGCTACTGCTGTTTACTCTGTTTAATATCTTCGAAGAGAACGGCTGATTGGATCAAAATGGAACAGGCGGATGATTAATTTCAGCCGACTCTCTTTTCAACGGCGAAGCAATTAACGCCGACGCTAATTAATCGTGCAATGGTCCGGCTGTGTGACGTGGCTTTCGAAAATATCGACGGTATCGAAATCAGGTCGTAACTCGATTACGGGGAAAGATTCGTTATCGCGCGACCTGCTGTAAAACGGAACGATCATGGCACGCTTCGATTTTCTGTTTTATAGGATCAGCCCCTATGGCCCTGTTCCTGTTTTTCCTCTCTATGTATCTACATGCACGCGATAATACGTATGTATGACTATGCTAAACACGACTTTCCCTTTTTGCACTTTTATCCCGTGATAAAGTGGCGTAGACTGTGGCGCGCGCTTTCGATCGATCTACTCCGAGAAACGGAGAATGAACGAGGAATGATGAAAAAAGAGGAAGAACAAGACGAACTCGGCTAGAAGAGCGATAGAGAAGAACGAGAGATATTACTTTTGCTCGTTATCGGTTAATTGGAATCACAAGATTCCCGATCGTTTCTGAGAAGCCAGACTTCGCTAGTTGCCTCTCCGTCGCTCTTCCGCTCTCTCTTTGTACGCGGCTTATCCCCGCGACTTACATTCGTGCGGAAACAGTCAAACGCGGAAGATGCAATTACCGTGCCAGTAACAAACTCGTTTGGCACGGTAACTGCAGCGCCGTGTTTAAATTGCAATCGTGTATCAGCGCGATAAAGACATTCGCGAACGGATTTCCCTCGGTTTTTAACCGTCGCATCGATACCGCAAGAGAGGAACAAGTCTGTATTTAATTCGAATCCCGAACCGTGTCGCTGATTTATAAGGTCGCGTCGATCTCGCGGCCAGATTGGGCACTAATATACGAGAAGCAGAAACCATTCGATAACGAAGCCGAACCAACTATTATCGTTTTTGTTCTGCTTCTCCTTCCTCCTATTCCCTTCGACCCTATTCTCTCCTCTTCTTTTTTTTTCTCATCGTCCACGAGAAATCCGCAAAGACAATGGGATCTCTGGTCCACAAAAACCGATATTTCCGTCGTCGGAACGATTGTACGCGGCTTAACGATCGACCCGGAAAAGGAAATTTCATCTTCTCACGAAGTGCACCCTTTTTATTTCTCTTCTCCTTCGTTTTTCGTTACCCAGCCACTCTTTTCCGTGGCTTCGTCCCTTCCCCTAGCTCTTTTATTCCTCGCCTTCTTATTTACAGCGGCAAATAACTCCTTTTGCGACGTAATATCGTTACGGTTATGTAGTTTCGCCGATACGCCGGTTCTTTATTCTATTCCAGGGGATTCCCTCCCTTCGTTGTATGCTCGCCACGTTTCCCTTCTCCTCGCAATCTTTTCCTCTGCCGCGTCTGGCTGTCTCTCTGCCTCTCTTCGTCTGCCTATATTTTCAGCTATCATCCGAGACAGCCTATTCCTTTCCTTGGCACGAAGACAGAAAACAGTCTCCGTCGCGAGATTCAACCGATATTCAGCTGTACCGGCCGAAATTGAACGATTTGTCGTATAAACGTCTTTGAGCCGATTCACAGCGCGCAACGCCATTGATAAATCCGGACGTCTATCCGCGGAATCGCCGCGCCGTCACCGGACGCGCTCGTGCGGAGTTAATCTTCCAAAGAGTCTGCGGGAATAGGAAAGAAAGCCGCGGAAAGCTCGAAACATCCTGGAAAAACCTACCAACTCGAAAATCTCTCGCGCCCAGCCAACACGATCCCATCACACGGAGAAACTTTCCCCGTTCTTCCCCTCGGTCTGATCATCGTAGTTAAGCTGCGTTGGCCGCGATTCTCGCTCCTATCTACCAACTACATGCACGTGAAAGGCCATCGGTACTTTCAGAGTCTACCTAAACCTCCACATATCCCAGACTATATGATAGTATATGTACTGTACCCGATGCGGATTTAACTCGAAGAACTGGAAGAAAAAAAAAAGGAAGAAAGGTATGTACGTATATCTGGTGGTGCCAAGTCAGCTCACCTAAAGACCAACGTCGGTAAGAGCGACCTTTAAAGAAAATCCTCATTAGAGAAGCTTCTGCAACGAAGGTAGCAAGCCTGGACGCTGCAAAAAGCGTCTAATTAATTATTTGCGTTTTCCGTCGAAACGACAACGATAAGGAGCAACATTGCCGCGTAATTGCCTACCGACGAAAGTAGCGATAAAGACAATGGGTCCGCGCGTCTCCGTCTTGTAATTGAACCCTTCCAACTTCGCCGGGAAAGTGTACGACAGCTGGATGCGCGCTTTAATCGCGACTAACGTAACCCTACCGGGTGTCTCAGTCGCAGCCCGTAACGACGATTTACGGGTTAACGAGTTCACACTTCTCGAATTTCCTGGATGTTCGCATGATTCTTCCCCACCTATCCTACCAAGTATTCGATTCAGCAGCCTCCTTTCTCGGTAGGATATTCGCGGTACCCTTCGCATACCATCGCTCTTCGCCGTGCCTTCAGCTAACCAACGAAAGTTCGGCCCTTACATTATCGTCGCGGCAGCCGCGAGTCGCTTCTTGCGCTTGCGGGTGCCGCTAACTTTTTAACTAGTTGCAAATTAAAATTTAACTCGAGGGTACCCAGCACCTTCACCTCTGTCGGCGTTTCTCGGTACTTTCTCGTTCCCCGGGTCTGGAGAGCGACAGCCTGTGCGACGAGACGCGTCCGCAGAAGAAGAGAGAGCGAAGAAAGTTTGCGGGAGTAGATTTAAAAAAAGAACCGGAGGTTGCTGAAAGTTATAGGGACCGAGGATCGAAGACGTTAGAGACTTCGATCATTTTTACGAGCGCTCCTGGTCACTGGCGCATCGTGCAACCGAGGATGAGAAGATACTGCGCGCTATCTCGATCCTGCTTTTTCTCCAAGCTGGCCCCTAACTCGACGCGATGTCTGTTTTTCGCGATCTACGAAGCGGCACAAATTTTTCAACTCCGGATATTTGCTAGCCCGTTATTCGTTGGCTGACCGAAACCAACGAGAGAGTACGAAATACAAGAACCACCAGTTGTTTCCATCCCGAATACTTCTGTTACGTTAAAACAACAATGGCATTCCCACGAACAATCGCGGCGGATTTAGTTAGTCGGGCATAATAGGTCTAGGGCGTACGTCGTTCTTTTTTTTTTTTTTTTTCTGAATGCATCACGGGGTAACGAGGCAGCTCCGTTACCGCGCGCGCAATATTTCAATTACCGCTCAACGTATCCTATTGTTTGCAGACGCAGCAGTCGACAACTTGGGATCTCCGTGAGCCGGCTCGCGAAGCCACGAAGAAATAATTTCGAAATTGCCGCCAGCGATTTTTCACGAAACGACTGTGATTGAAACGCGGTCGCCGGCACGCGGATACGTGCGAACAGAGAGCGTCGCACACAAGCAAGACGACGCGACGGGTTCCGCGAGAAAAGCGCGGAAAAGAGTATTGCAAAGAGAGAAGAAAGAGCAGGTAACCCCTTTTGCGACGGGCCGAGGGCAGGAAGAACAAATTGCACTTCCCAGTCTCGTTAAAACAATGTCGTCGGGGGAACAGAGAAGAAGGGCAAACCGTGGCAGTGAGGGGCGGGCCGAAGGGAATGAGAGGTAGGAGGTGAGGGGCAGAGGAAAGCTAGGTGGCTGCTGCAGCTTCCAACGAAGGAGTATTCAGGTGGAAAGAGCTCTTCGCTCGTTAGCATTTAATTGAGAACCTCGCGAAGAGAGGACTTCAGTCCCCGGTAACGACGGTCGACGGGCTCGTTTAAATATTTTAATAATCTCTTGTATCGCGAACGGCGATTCGAATATTTAGCGGTACCGCGATATCCAGGACTCGGCCTCTTCCTTTACCGCGCTCATTGGAAATACATGGCAAAAGGATCCGCGGTAGGAATTTCCCACCGATCGAATCCTACCTACCTACCTACCCACTTACCTACCTACCAACCTACCAACCTACCCACCTACCAACCCTTTGCAAGAACGCTCTCGCTTTCTTTCGCGATCGAATATGGATTGTACGCTTTGTGGAAGCAATTAGAGCGAAATTTATCGATCATCCGACCACTGAATATAACTGACCACAATGGAAAACAGTCGATGCAGCGTGCGACCAAACGATAGTGATTATCTTTCAACGTCGAACGACGAGACATTATAATTTGAAACGTCATTCGGATTTACATAGCTCGTTGGCGAATCCGCGATTTCGTAAACACGATGGTTTCCCGTTGACAATTTCCCCTTTCCATTCTTTATAAATCGCGATCGATTTGGTCAACCTTTGCCATCGTTAACTCCAGTTTTGCCAAACCAAACGAAAAGAAGAAAATAAGGAAACACGATTAATCGCATCGTCGATTCGATCGACCTGACCTCTATTCAGTCACGAAGTGAACCGTTGTAACGAGTGGCTTATATCGACCCTCGCGCACGGCCTTCGAATTTTCCGGTCTAATGGAACGTGCCATTTAGGCGACCACTTTGAGGCGACTCGATTTTCTCTATATTTTTTTTCTATTTTCTTCGCATCGTTACATCGACACACCTGGCAACACCTTACCCTACAGGTAAGCGGCGTACAATAGGCGCCACGTATCGTTGCACATACAAGCTTTCATATTGTGCGCCAGCCGAAGGCTCATTTATCATCCATAGAGGGATAATCAATTAATCGCGTGAATACGGTCGCAGCGAAGACTCGTATTTAATATTTAAACTTCTTGCGCGGGAGATTAATTCTTCACGCTCCGACAGGGCTTCTATGATCGACCTATTTATCAGCACAGCCTTTCGCCACTTTTCTCCGATGCTCGCGTTACTACGGAACTTATCAAGCGTTGTAAAATGTATTACTGCTGGTTCGTTAATTTTTCAGAAATATTTATGCAACCCCTCCCAGCTCGTTCACGGATACCCGGCAGCGTATCGTCGATCTTGCTCCTCTACGGCGCGATCCTTTACGACATCGCGCCGCGCCGTTTAGTCGTATAATAGGCGACGATTCTATCCACCGCCTCTTTATTAAACGTTCGATAATGCATTTCATGCCGTGGATAATCGTCACGGATCTTGCCTTCTGATTTATTCCCCTTTCTCTAGACACCCTAAGAGGATTCAAAAGGTATCCCGTACACGAACCTTTCTAACGTCCCGCAAAAATGTCATTAGCTTCCGCTAGGGGAATGCCCTTTGACCTTTGCACGATGAGAGGAAACTTGACCTGCGGCCAGCGTTAACCAGCCGACTTTGTAACCTGTTGTCGCCATAAGTAAGTCGTCCCTCTTTCTCTCTCTTTCTTTCTCTCTCTCATTTCCGCCCGTCCTCTCTTTCTCTCCCTGGCTCTCTGGCCGCGGTCGATCGCATGACCCTACAATCCTGAACCCACCGCTCAACCTTCGTATCCCTATCTTTCAACGAACGCTATGCGCGTCCTTCCGTTCTCTCCTGCCGCTGTGCTCGTGCTTTTCGGTAGATCAAGGTGACCTAGGTTCATTAGCTCATGACCGACGATGTACAAAGTTTCTCGGAACCTTAAAGTAAAGGGCGAGCTCGACAAGGCTGCAACCCCGATTAGCTTACACTCGCAAGATATCTATACATCGTCTCCCGGAACGATCGACAAATATAGCCAGAGTATCGTGTACTTCGACAGCATTAACCGGGTTTCTCTACACGGATTTCACGGCCGTCGGCTTCGTGTTTATACACACCGTTCGTGGAATGCGCGCCGGTACCTGGTGGTATTTGTTGTTTGCAGTTACTCAGCCCTCTATGTTTTCCTCCTACCCATCCTCCCAAACCATCTCGATCCCGCCTCGCTCCCTCTATCTAGTCAACCCCTTCTCCCTCTCTCGTACTCTTAGCACACCAAGAATGCACCACGCGTTGCCCCGTGCAAGCACGATGCAGCAACATACTGTGTACCGAGGGATGCTCGGAGTACAGGAAAGGAGAAGACAGTCTGCTGAGAGGGATTTTATTATACGGTAGAACGGAGACCCGCAGGAATATAACCGTGGAAATGCACAAATAATACGAAAGCCGCAAAACAGGCGGCAGTGATAACATCGCGAACACGGTGACAAGAGAGAGGGACGAGAGGAAAACGTGCCCTCCGTTGAAGGATCCGCGACTCCTACACTAACCAACCGGCTAACAAAACCAACAAATATTTTTCATTGGCCGAGCACGTATCTCGAGAAAAACACGTTGCCCGGAAGATTCCTTTTGTCGAATCTCGCTTACGTCATGTCGGTTCTTCCAGCAATTTGCAGCGGTTACGCGGTGACGCTCGTCGAAAGAGACACGTGCGACGAGCTATCCTCGAATTTCGAAGAT
Source organism: Bombus vosnesenskii (assembly GCF_011952255.1). Lineage (NCBI taxonomy): Eukaryota > Metazoa > Arthropoda > Insecta > Hymenoptera > Apidae > Bombus > Bombus vosnesenskii. The sequence continues at coordinate 5,728,421 of NW_022882923.1, forward strand.
TTCTGAGGATGACCGATTTAGAGGTAAACGAGAAGCCGCTTTTACGGCGCTGTAACGAGGTATCTTAATCGAAATCATACGGTAATACTACCGGGGAAAAAAGGTCAGCGGTTTTACGCGGAATCTAAAAGTTTCAGGAGTACTTTACGGAAGATAATCCGAACATGGGAAGGGAATTGATCGATCGTGCGCTTTGATCAACTCGCGGTTCGTGGACGTTATGGACCAAGTGTTCTTCTTCTTATAGAGATTACCTGATCCGAGGAATACACAGAGGGAAAATGTGGTATCGGAAGGTTTCAGATGTCCGAGCAATTTTTGATCGCGAGAGGTCGGAGGAACAGTAATCGACGTCTCTCGTTGGCCATCGCGTCCTCTCTTTCCCTCTTTCTCACACTTGCGTGAGAGTACAGGAACGGATAGCAAGGTACACGGTTTCCCCATTATCGGGTGTTTACGACGACGACGAGGGGCATAGGAGGACGCACACACGAGGACGAGGGTGGCATCGCCGTCGGTGGAGATCGCATCGGCCGCTCCGCATAATAACTAGCTACCATGCATTTACATTTTAATACGACCACTCTGCATAGCGGATAAAAGGTATATAGCCGACGAGGTTGAAATCATCGACCTCTGTGTGTCGTCATCGACACCCTCCGCGTCGCTCGTTGCTCGCGGAAATAACCGGTAAATTAGCCAGAACCGAACCTACAATTCAAGCTTCTTGGAACTCCTACTTTCGCCTTGCGCCTCGTTTTTCCCGGCCGCGGATTCTTGTTTTCGTAGCCGCGGTGAAAAATAACCGAAACGATCTCGCGTCAGAGTCGATGGGGCGCGAGTTTTTACAGCGGATGCTCTTGCAGAATGTCAAAGGAGCAAGCAGACTTGTTATTAATGCAGTTTGCGCGACTCGTCGAGGGCTGCAGTAAATTAAACAGCACACGCTGAAAGAGGAACCTATTGCGCTACTTCCAAGAAACGACCACCAGTACGGGGACATCTTTACTCGATGAAAAATGTACGGTTGTCTACCACGAAATGGCTGATTGTTGTTTTACATCTGCCTGTACGACATTTAATCCACGTCAGAGCGTAAACCCACGATATAATTAAGCAGTAAATCGTACGGTGAAATTTCTTAAAAGATATATACAATCGTCTGGGTTTTAATTAATATGTTATAAACAAATCTCTTCATTAACCGCTCCATTAGATGACATTAGATGATTTGGATGGTGTATTGACCTATCTACTTGTCGCGCAAATAAATTGTAGCGGCACAGGTGCGTAAAAAAGTTCAAGTGGAAAAATTCGAATCTGGGAGAGACCCATATTATTCTGCCTCTGAATACTAACGATTGTTTTGGTTAACAAGGTCTAGAGGCAAATGAACTCTGGACAGATTGTTATTGCCGTTTCTTATAATGTAAGAAGATTAACTTTTTGTGGTGGCATTCGTCGGTATAAACATATGAACGTGCTTCCTAGGACAGGGTATATTGTCCTTTCTTCGATCGACATAATAGCATTGAGCAAGACGATTACGACTGACATACACTATCTCTGTATCTGTACTTGTACTTATGCTGATCTTAATACAATTGACTATTACGAATTCATCCACTCGTTCTTTTATCAAACAAACCTACACGTTTAATTCACCTCAAAATAATTTGAAAAATATTTGCTACCGAGAACTCACCATTCGATGGTCCCATCCAAATATCCGTCGTCGGTCGTTGAGTATCCAAAACAAAAAAATCGATGCAAGGTTCCTTGTCGACTCACATTCTAAGATCCAAGAAACCAACTAGATATCCATTAAGATAAGCCGAGACCATGTTTAATGGTGAATCCAAATGTCGGCAAGAAGGTTGGTCGGTGGTGGCGACGGTAGAGCAGCTGGGGTTGGCGGTGACAAAGAAGCGAGAAACAAGGGCGATCGTTTCGTTCCGTAGTTTATAGCGTTTTCGCGACGTATCCGAAATGCGATACTGTGGCTGGATAGGCCTTGAAAAATGTTCTGTAACAGGAAGAAGATAACCGGTTAGCTGTTTTGCAGGAACAACATCCGATAGAACGAAATCCATTCCGTTAGATAAAAAAAAAAAGAGAGAGTGAGAGAGAAAGAAAAAGAAAAAATGAGACAGGAGTGGAAGAACTGATGCAGAAGTAAAAAATTATTAAACACGATGATATCGGTACCATCCGGACCGATGCAAATGGCCCATAAATTTGTGAAATTACATTGAAAATCAATGCGCTAGAGAAAGACAGGGAGCACGAGAGAGAGAGAGGACGCGCGTTTTAATAAAAACTCCCTACCCTTTTTGTCAACGTGCGCTGCTCTCAGCGATATTAAAACCCGAACTCGAACACAGCTCCCGTACATGTAGTAGTTTCACCGAAATAAACGAGGCTAGATATTCTTAACGTTTTACTGGATGTACCACAACAATAGAAAAAAAAAGGAGAAAGAGAAAGGACAAAAACGGGCAAAGTGTGGACGAAACAAAAAAAGAACAGATTGACCTTATTCCCATAATAGCTCGACTCTGCCATTCGATCGACTCTTGTTTATCAATGAGAATCTAAGCCGCGAGTAAACGGTGGAACGTCGATAACCATCACGCTCGTACACCCTCGCGATTCTAGCAGCGTCGAAAACCTATCGATCCACAAAATCGATCCGACCTGCTTTTAGATCCCAGCTGTTTCGTCGTGCCGCGTATGTTTCGTTATCTAGACGATCGTTCCGCTGTAATCGATTCTACGGTCACACACGAAACAATGTTCGCTTTCCTGGAGAGACTGTGCCAGCGAACGATGAAACTGACGCTATAGGTTGCACGGGCGCAGAGAGAACGCCGGTTTAACATCGGTGCCTGCGTCCCAGTGCACGCAGATATACAACGGTGATTTATTAGGTGGAGAATTCCAATTCGCGGGCTGGTTCATCGTGGACCGCAGATCAATCCAGTAAACATCTTCGGCCCTCTCTTCCTGATAATTCCTCTTGCTGCTTGCGTTCACGTATGTCGTTATAGAATTGCCGTTAGCTACTTTCTGTTTCTCCAAGTCTTATTGTCACGTCGCGTAATATAAACGCCATCCCTCGTTGTCTGGTCGTCAGATATCCACCCTCCCTTACTTAAACCCTCAATAAACCTAAGGAGCCACCATAAATCTTAGTATTTCTAAAAATCAGAATTCTCAAGTCTCGTAAATGTCTTTGGTTTATGGATTGTTCTTAAAACATTTCATCGCGTCTCTCCGCGAACTGTCGAACACTTATGGAGATTCCATACATAAGGACGTTTGACCGGATTAGTTGCTAAGCAATTAGCGTGACGAGAACGCGTCGACTGATCATGTCAGATTATAAAGGGAGGAAAAAGAGGAGCATTGTTTCGTTCGGATGAGATCCCACAGAGCCACAGCGAAACAATGAAAGCAGATTTTCAAAGGGTATCGAGAACTGGCTTAATTGCCGTCGCAATCGTCGATAATTGTACATCCGTCGGTTTTCCTAACGAGAAAATGAACTAATAGGGGTAGAAACGAGTAATGGTTTCGTTCTCTTCCCACCACTCCCACTGACCTTTCGTAGTCGTTATCGCACGAAGTTAGATTGGATTCGCGAAAAAGCAACAACTTCGAACGAACCCCTCTTTTTATGTAGAACGAGTCTTCGGCTTTGATGCCATATCAAACGAGCGTGATTGAATGAACTATTTTTTTACGTAACTGATAAATGTTCCGATCCAGGTCGTCGAAGGGGAAAAAATATGAATGCGGTAGCATGGTCATCAGGGTGGCGCAGCGGTATCGTGTCGTCCACGCCCTTACCGCGCCGCTTTTAGCGTTCCAAGTTAAGTTCTATCGACTGATTGGCAGTCCCCGAACGCTTTATTACGCTCCGGTCGACAATTTCGAGAATAAGCCATCACGGACAGTGGCGTAGGTACGGTGGGCGTCTCGAGACCTGCATCGAGACACACAGAGAATACGAACAGAGTCGGGTTTCGTGCGTACCTTCCGGTAAAGGTATCGGTCTGGAAACGGTGAATTATATCCCCGTAAGGTATCATTCTGCGGTAAGAGATGGCACGGTAGCTATCTGATTCCGTTATCTCGGCGCCATATACCCAGTCCGTGGATTCCGCGGCGAAATAACAGTCCTCAGAAATAACGTATTCCGTAGGTCGGCCCTTTCAGCGTCCCTCTCGGGTACGTTCGCACATGTCTGTCTTCATTCGCCTTTCATCGACTAAGCTTTTCTTCTTTTCTGCTCTGACCGCGAAAGACGAAGATCGGACGTGGTGAACAATGCCGCGTGACGTTGGGTGCGGCCAGAAAACTGAACCAACTCCGCGACTGCAACTCGCATATGTACCGCCCTGATTGTCCTACGTATACGCGTCCTTAAGAATTAAAGCGACGTTCATTGTCCCGTTACTTGCAGAGTCGTACGGCGATGAAGGAATTAATAATTACGCGCAGCCTGCACGGCCACGCCAGAAACTCACAGGTTTGTCACAAAAAAGAAAAGGGGAGATTGAAATCGCTACCACGATCCTACGGAGATAAGCTAGTGTGTACGTCAGAATGCAGAATGATTTGGCGCGATGGAAATGTGTATGTGTACGCGTGTACGGCAAAATAGAACCGCGACCGAACTGAAACTTGAACTACTGGCCACGAACGAGAAGGAAATTTATCGACGATAGGCGAGATCGATGAGACTGAAAAGGCTCCCGTACAATATATATCCCGGTAGGTATACACGTGTGAGTCAGCTATTAATACTCACAAATTATAAATAATGTCGCTGCCGCGACCACAAATCAGCGTTTGCTGTAATACCAGCAGAGGGGCTTTCGACTGGTCGGAGGATTAAGCGCTTTTCGAGAGACGCCTACCTGCCGGTGTAGAGAGAAGATGAAGGGCGGAGAGAGAGAGAGAGAGAGGAAGAGAGGTAGCAGTCGGTTCTACGTCCAGCTGCGATCGAAAACTAAAACTCTGGGGAGTGGATCCTCTACATTAAACCCCATCCATAGAAACGTATTGCTTTGTGTAAAATGTTCCCTGATAATATCGAAGCTATTCCGGGTGATATTGATATTGCTATTGCTAGGGCGGATGATACCAAAAAAAAAGGAAATCATGCCTAATTTGAAAAAACGTTCGAGACAAATAGACGAAACCACTTGGGCTCTCTTTTCTTTCCAATTTCATCCTTAAATCTTATCTCTGGATATAGACCTTTTAAGCCAGGATATCGTTTTAGGAACGACACACATAATGATCTTCGCTGGTGAAATCAACTTCGCACAATGCCATCAAACGTTCATACTCTTCATTGGAATGAATGCTCCATACTTGTTCTGTTTACGCGCATCTTGCATACAGTCCGAGGATAAACATCATTATCGAATTGATTCTATTTCGTCTAATTACTCGATGCGAATACGCTTCTATATGGCGGATAACCTGGGAATTTAACGAATATATTTGTGTATCATTGCTCTCCAATTAAGACGAGCCTCTTCTTCGCGTGATAATAAAAGATTTTTCAAACAATGAAGTTCCCTATTGTCCCATCTAGCCGATTTACATAGCTATAAAAGAGAACGAGCCATTCGCAGGGGACGAGTAAGAAGCCGGACGACGCGACGTTTTCGAGTTTACACGACCGTGTCGACGGGACTTTCACGTAATTGCGCATCAATGTCCTTCAGGGAAATGTCTTCTCGAGACCAATAAGTCCTGAAGAGGAAGCAGAGCGGAACGGAAGGAAAGAAACGAGAGCATGAAATAGCTGAGGAGATGCCGTGGCATGATAACAGATGTCTCGCGTCGCGGATCTTGTCTCGTTGTCTTCGGGCAGTGACGCGGTACGCCAGCATCCCCGGCATCGCGGCCCTTCGAGAAGCGAGAAGAAGCGAGGAGAGTACCGTCAAACAGATTGAAATCAACGGGAAGCGACTTCTATTTTCTCCTCTGCACTGTACCAGAGCCAGATCTGAAATGAAAATCTGTGGCCCCGCGAGCGAGGAACCGCAAGATAATTCAAAAAGAAGAGAATGACTGTAAGAAAGAGGGGAAGGCACAGCCCGGCAACGGCATAGCAAACGTCCTATGTACCTTCGCTCTGTTTCACGAAATCGCGAACGATTCAGTCAGACTGATTAAAATGTCCGTTTATAACGTGACCATATTACGAATTTCATTTTCGAACTGAATATATTCTCGAACGCTTCAGTTCGCAAGTTTCAGTTTCAATTTGCAAGCTGCAAACGTTCTGATATTCAATTAACGATTTTATATTACAACGGGCTTCGTTATTTTCAAAACAGATATTACATTTAATAATCGTAACTAGAGCGAAACCCAACCGGTATTTATTGTCTCAGGCTACGCGGCCGCGCTCGGACAAAAGTCCGTGTATCATCTTTCATGAACAAAATAAAATGCAAAAAAAGGGAAGCGGGAGAGAGAGAGAGAGAGAGAAAGTAGAAAAATATAAAAAGAGCGGAGAGTAGAAAAAAACTTTCTGGTTATCAGATAGAATTTTAGCTTGGTAAAAAATACGAGAGAAAAGAGGGCTTTAGCTCGCGCGAATCTGCTCGGTAAGCGTTTTTTCCCTAACTCCGACACAGAGAGACTCGAGCTAGAGAGGGGAAGAGAGCGGGACAGGAAGCTGTGGCAGAGTTTCCAGTTATGGAGAAAAATTTTATATTATCCGGAGTCGTTCGGAGACAGAAATTTCAAAAAACCTCGGCGCAACCTGGGAAGTCTCGCGCACTTATGACCGGTAAATCGTTTTCCGGCCTTCGAGATCGGCGAACTTACAAGTTTCGTTTCTTTCCCGACGAAACACGTTGCCGCCCGTCCTTTTTCCAACCTACCCCCCTCCGGTTCCTCTCACCCCATCTATGTTCAACTTTCATTTCCCAACCCGTAGAAACTTTCGATTAAATTTTCACAGAGGAACGCGCGAGGCCAAAGCTCCCACCTAGGTGGCTCGAATAATTTCAACCGAACATCTCCTTTGACACGACCCGTCCCGGCTAATATAACGGTGCATATTCAAATTCGCAATTCGTGACATATTCCGTTCAGATGATCCGAGTGCGACTAGTGACTAGTACTAGCATAATCGGGAACATAATACACCCGCCTTGCCTTAGCCACGATGCAAGACGCGCGCTTAATCCGCGTTTGACGCTCACTAGCCTGTTGGCTGGGTATAGACGAACGTGCGATATTGTGCCAAACCGAGCAATTACTGTCGGTAATCTCGCTAATAGAATTCCAATATGCGTGCCAATTGAACCGAGTCACCGTATGGCCGTACGGGCGTGAATCTGCAGATTGTGCGCGCACGACGAAAGCCATGACACGATTTGCCCATTAACTATACTCTCAGTTTACTTGATACACGTTCTTTGTGCATGGGCTCCTAGAGAGCGCTAACTGTAACACGATCGCGCGCAAACCTCGCTATTTCGTCTAAATACAAAGAATTACGAAAGCCAGGCAGGAAACATAAACTCGCTGCTACTGTATCTTTCCCTGGTTTCCATATTGTATCGCATCATATACGGTTCAATCACAAAAGTTCCTACAATAGATACCCTATGTACAATACGATATGTAACGCGAATCTTCGTCCTATTTGGTTTAGCCAGACGAAAAAGATATTTGCTGGATATTACACAATATAAAAATTCTTTCCAGAAAACACGAAATAACAGCAGAAAAATAAAAGCAATATGAAGTTCACGGCAAATACACGGTGACAGCCGTATCAAGAAACCAAGGTAATATACGAGGGACTTGAATGGGAGCTCACCTCGTTAATTGGACTTGGTACGATGATGTTGCCGTGCGAATTGTTCCCCACGAAATTACCTCGATATCTTCTCGTTGTCGTCGTTTTGTACCAATGTCATACCGTTATCTGGGATATACACGAATTTTCTTCAGCATCGTTACGATCCACCGGTGCAATTAAACCGTTGATGCAACACACTACGCTCGACAAATCAACAACTAGATGACACACGTACATAATTGGCGAAACGGCGCGCGCAGATTTTAAATTCGAAAAAATTGGTGTCACTTCCGGAATGGAACCAAATTAAAGTGTACGGTCGAACGTTGCGTGTCCATACGTATTATTGATCTTATCGAACTGTAAAATAAATTTCATGCCAATTCAGTGGACGATTACATTTAATTGCATCCAATTATATCGACGTGAACACGGAATACTCATTACGATTTATTGGACCAATGATAACGATCCTTCTCGTTTTTCATGGTCGATGTGAAACACATCGGTTCAGTGAAGTTCTATAAAGTATTTTTATTCAACCTGGCACGATCTGATTAAAATTTTTTCAGATATAAATTACTGGAGGTATCGTATATCTTAATGATGATGAACTTAATCTCTATAGATTTATACATTATAATACACATAACATACATATATATTCTATATTCTATATCTGTATATATATATATATATAAAAGATATATATATATTTATATATAAAAGATATATATATATATATATAGTTAATATATATATATATATATTAACTATATATATTCTATATATATATATAAAGAATTAACCTTGTTATTCACCAGAAAATTGTCATTAAAATTAAGCACAAAGATAAGCACCAAAGAGGAAACTCGTTACATTTTCTTTGCTATTTAACCACCAAAAAACTTGCCATACGATAGAAAGCTAATACATTTTTATTTAATTTGATACACAAATACGCCTTGTCCAACTTGAATATATTCCTAAGAAATGTCAATAAGTGTTCATAAACAATTCTTCAATTTTCACCACATACTTATACATGCATACGCAGTTCATTGACTAGTAGGTGGAGATTCGCCATTGTCATATTGACTTTTATTCCTCAACAAGTATCCAGCCAGAAAGCTAATGGGGTCAGCAGGTCGTTCCTTGGCTAAACTAGATAAAGCTTGTAACAAAATTGGGACTACAGTCTGGTCCAAATATTGCCTCGTTGGCAGGGATTGTAATTCAACACGTGATTTCTTTGGTGGCGCACCAGACAGATCTGAATCCTTATTCATTGCTAGTATCCTCTGTAACAATGAAAAACAATACAGCGGATGAAGATCAGTGTTAATTTTATTCTTACAAACATAACTAGAACTATGTGCTATTATTTTCTTTACACCTTTTATAAACTTCACACAAAGGCAGTCATAAGAAGCACAAGATATTGGTAAAACTAATGAAACTGTACAAAAATATCCAAACCTAACTGCTCAAATGACCTAATCCAAGGTCGTTGGTACAAAACCATACTTAAATTTCGATACAACAGCTGTCATTAGTTTGGCGGGAAATATCAAAACTGTTTCGTTCGAATAATCCATTGTAAATTTGGAGACATAAAATCGGCGTAACACTAGAAAAATATTCGATTAATAATCATATTTTAGAAACTATCAACGATAAAAGTCAACGTAAAAAGATAATAGCACAACAGGTTACGCCTACATTTATAGGTTATCTAACTTACGTGCGCTGTTTCGCTCACAACATTGGTGAGGGGTTGTGCCGGCGTTGCTGGCTCAGTCCTTTCCTCCGTTGTGTTTTCTGCTATTACAAGAACAACACGTTGTTCGACATTATTATTAACACAAATTCTCGTCCGAAACGTATCCTCTAACACTACCTATTAAATAATAAAAAGCAAAATAAACGGTACGTACCACCGCCAGACGCCATCGTGCGAACAAATAATGTTACCAACTATTACGAGTTATCACTGCATAAACACCATTCAAATGTTACCATATCGTAAACATTCGAAATGCGGCGCGGTTTTTGATAACCCAGTAAAATATTAATATTGCAAATCAATAGCGCATTGCTTTTGTAGTATAATCAAACGTGTTCTAATGGATCTTTAAAATATTTAAAACATGATATAGCGATTATTTTACAATTATGTTTAACGAAAAATCCAGTCCTTCGTGAACATACACATAGGTTGAATAAAAGATTTGATGTTTAGGAATCTAAAATCAAACAACTGTTTCCTTTTTTTTTTTGGTTTTATTTATTTAACGTAAAGTTAGACGCTACGACTTTGGTACAAAAACATAAAATATTGGTACTGAGGAAACGGTGTACTACGAGCGGATCCTCGAGTCCCTACGAACGCGGAGAAATACGAGTATCGTTGTACGAGAATGCGAACTTACAGCCAATTTAAAGGCGAGCACTGAGCGCAACACAGGGTACTAATTACGAAATGTCCCGAGTCTGCTTGCAACGGAAAAAGAAAACGATACGCGCTCCGCCGAAGGAGAAGCTCGAAGAACCGCCTCGTTGCTGCACGAAAACGAATATCCAAAATTACCAATGAACAAAGCATAATATATAGGTATAACGCGGACGGCGGCACCGACCGTTTCACAGCATCATCAAAAGTAACGTTAAACTTTGCGAAAAAAAAACGATACCAGATCGATCACACAAACGATAACGATTAAACGAGTAGTATTTCCAATCGATTAATAGAAGAAAGCTATGCGACAATCCGCGAACATCACGTTTTTTTTTCTTTTATTTTTTTCAGCTTTTGTTACTTAATATCGACGGTCACGTCTTCAATCGTACGGCTAATATCGAATATGTTAAATGTCTTTCGATTTCTCTTTCATCGCGTTAAGTTCCAAAGCATCAAAGCGAAAAGTTCCGCGAGCGTTATGTGAGTAAAACGTGATATACATCGTAAAAGGTGACTTGCACATGGCTACATTAATGTGGTAGAGCGCGATCGTAACACATACACGAGACACGAGACTTTGCGCAACCTTTAAAATCACATCGATGAGTAAAAGTGCGTCGGCGAGCAGAGTTACAGCCACACATTCAAAGTCACAGATTCACGGACAAAGTATCCCGGCAACAGCTCGTCGTCAACGACGAGACATCCTTCGACCGTGATCCAAGTTCAACTGGTGTACCACTCGTGCATCGCCTCGGCAAATAAATGCAATATCTAGACATACCTACTTACAACGTATATATATGAACGTCAATGTATACATATATATTTATATTTATATATTTATATATTTTTATATATCTAAATAGTGTTGTGATAAAAACGAACTATGAGATACGCGTCGTAATTGTATCCTGGCGCCACATCGATATACAGGATTGAATATTCGAACGAACGGTGTTTCGATTTTTCTTATCTATTTACTTTTTTCGATTTCCAATAGCGCTCTATCTAATCGCATTCCTATGGCCTGATTTTTCTATTTACTCATCTATTACTCGACGTGTCACCATTGAACGAAAGAGAACGGCGCACCTCGCGACCATCCGTCCGACTTATGTCCTACTTACGTTTAAATCGGTACTTGTTGCTCGAATTGCTTACACGTATAATATCATCGTCGCTTTTATAATTAAATTCACGTAGGTTCATAATTGATCGAGATTAGCTTGCGAATATATGTGTGTGTATAGCGGACTAAATATTATATAGGACGATTAAAAATCGACAACGAACGTGGTGTGTGCTTACGCGTTATCTTCTCTCCTTTTAAAGTATGGCATGTGATGTTTTATAATGTGGTCAGCTGACGATTTCGTGTTTCGAATCGTGATCTACGATTTAGCGTGCCGCGTTCTTCCTACGGATAAGTCGATCGGTGAAAAAGGAATTTTATGAAAATTTGTTGGTTCGACACACGCGGCGGAAGAAGTATCGATTAGACGCCACCACGGCATCGATGCGACCTGTTGCTTGACTACTTGCTACAACGACGACGCACTCTCTGCGACACTGTCGCAATACAGTGCTTTCTAGACTTGCTCTCCGCGACGTCGAGACTCAAGATCGTCAATCACCAAAAAGGGGGACACAACCTTCGTTACGAAATTATAAATTGTATATATATGTATAATATCATCATCATATATATATATATATATATATATATATATATATATATATATATATGTATGTATAATATCATATGCCTGTAGGGAGCGGCAGTGTGGCACAACCATGACTTAAAAAGCGAGTAACTAATGTATCTCGTGTGTACTTCCCGTGACTCGTGGCGCTTGGAAGCGACAATTGTAACCTAGGATATACCGCCAAAACCCCCGTGAAACGCACCGTCGCCGAGAGCACGCGTCGCGGGCCGGATTCTAGTCGCATTTTTTCAACGTCCACGAACATGCCGGGTGTGTTCGTTTTCTAACAAGACACTCGTTTAGGACGAATCGATGAGTTCGATGGTTCGTTAAGTTACACAAAACGACGCGGTATGTTGCCCCTCGAATAAAAATTACCTCTTCGCCTGAATCGGCAGTTAATCAATTTGGCAGTTTTGTAATATGGCCTTGTCGACAATTGAGCAAGAATGAGTGCGCTTATACGAAAAAACGCGAGATCGAAATAGAGAAAGGCCAAAAAGGGGATAAAATGATATGGTCGAAGACGAAGAAAACGGTCCCTTCAGGAGACAAATATCGTCGTCGCTGGTAAATCAACCTCAGGGTTGATTGTTTAAACGAAACGTCTCAACGAGTGTACCGCCTAATGCGATGGACCGAATCTATTTACTCGCGACGATGGTAATTTTTCTGATATATCGTTGCAATTTGGACCGACGACAGCACCGGGGGAAGAGTTAGCGTACGCGCTCTTTCCGTTTCTCTCGAATCTTCGGTCGCTGGTGATGAGAGAGACGGAAGACCACGGAAGATGATTTACAGGTTACACTGCCACAGTATCGTAGGGTGTGAGGAGTCCCCCGTGACCGCCGTGGCTGGCGCCGGTTTGCCGGCTGGGGGCTTCGTTTCTGTAACAGGTAGTTTATGCTTTCAATTTTCCTCCTTGTACTCGTGCGTTCCCTTTTACATCAGCGTTATTCTAAGTATCCGTATACAGATACTAGCTATATATCGCATTTTTCCGGTAGCTTCTATGCATCCAAAGGATAGAAATAAAAACTATCTGCACGTGATTCAGCGAAACATGCACTAGTTGCAATCGCCAGTACATTAATAATAAGAATCGTTTCATTAGTACGATAATAAAGATATTTTATAGCGGTTGTTAAGTTAGTAGCACCAGCGGCAATGGCAGCAGGATCTGTAGCAATGACAAAAGTAAGAGCCGTTAGCGAAAATAAATATGGCATCGATCGCAATCGCGATCGTGATCGGTCGACGTGATCTAATGAACAAAAATTAGTATTATCTACGAATATCACACTTGGCAAAATGTCATGAAAATCGCATGCAAATACATATAAACTTAGTAAGCATTATTCGACCCAGGTAGAGATCTGATTGTCGTTGGTATGGAAGCGACGCTGTCGAAGCATTGACTGACCTATATTCTCGTGGCCACAAAAAACTAGCTAAGAACAAAGTTAACGCAACTTCTAAAGCTTTCCAAAACTCATCTATAACGCGATTGTCGTTACAAGAATGCATCCTGCGGTTTAATTATTATTATTATTGTCTAACGAACTTACGGCTTCCTGCGTAAAGAGTCATGAAACAAGAAAAAGTCAGAGATACGTTAAGCAGATTGTCAAAAGGATTGTTCAGAATTCTTAGCGAAACCACCGTGCACTCGATCGCCACTATCATTTTGGAACACCCAGCGAATCAATTGGTCCAAATCGAATCCGAAGATACCAATGGTTTAGAAAAAAAAAAAAGAAACAACAATTTACGAGAAGAAGAAGCAGGTCTGGCAAAATTACAATATTATATTATGGAGAATCGAGAAACGTATGACGTTTGTTCGAATAGTAAAAGTCGAAGCGACTAACGGAGTGGTTGGCCAATTTACTTTCGAGAAAGTCAATGACAGTTCTCGAGGCAAGAAATCGCTCGAGACACAGCGGCATGAACGGTGACGTTTCTTAATCGTACACCGTTAACCAAACTCACTCGATCTCTACTGACCTCTCTATGAGTTTACGCATCTCCTCGGTGGTCATGCCGTCCTTGCCGCGAGCATTCACTGAAATAGAAAAACACACGGCACGATTGACACAACGGTAAACTACTACGACGACACGTAGCATGCAAATCGTGGAAGCTAAACGATTAGATACACAGACTCCGCAGCGAGTCCCGGTTCATTCTTGTACGCCGTGACTCACTCGGCATGCCTATATTTTCTACTATTTAAAGACGAGCAGCGATAAGGAAACACAGAGCGAATAGTCGAAACGAGATCACCTTGACTCGGCTCAAGAAGATACAACGTTAGAAAATTGTTCTTCCCGGTAACGAGTCATTCTATTGTAAATTAATTCGCTTCGTAATTCGATCCTCTGATTCCCTACTCGATCACTGTTCTTTGTACTGACCGCCGTAGTTGCGGTTCACAAGTTGGTCGCGATCACACTCTGCTTCGCTGATCTCGTTGCTCTCTTTGCTGTCGTTGAAGCTGGAGTTGTTCTGGTCGTGGTTCCTTGGTGGTGGTGGGGGTGGTTCGGGTGATCCAGAAACGGGAATATTGCGGGCCGATCCTACACTGCGACGTCCAACAGAGCCACGAGATCCATAATGATCATAGGGAGCGCCGTATTGTCCGTATTGAGAGCCATATTGATCTTCTTCAGGAGCGCAGTTTGCCGGGTCATCGTATTCAGGAGAGAAGACGTTATGGGTTCCGCTGCCACCTCCTTGGGATGGAACTCGAGAGTAACGACCATTTTGACGTGGCTATGAAAAAAAATGAAGAAATTTAATTCAATAAATTGAATTAATTAAACTAGGAAATATCTCTAGAAAGAGTTATGATACCATAGACTGAGATCCAGAGCGGCTGTGAGCAGAAGCGTTAGTAGGATGTCCAACAGGTGGTCCCATGGTACCAGAGTGTCCATTGCCAGGGTGAGGGAAGGTCTGGAATTGCATAGCCTTGCTGGGGTCCATTTCTTCGCGGAATCCAAGAAGGTGGAAGGTAGCGTACGGGCAGATCTCATCCTCCATGCCTGAAAGAAACAATCACTCAGGGTAGACACTGCAGTTATAGACCTGCTTGAACTAATCTATTCATTGTATAGGATTATCTCCATCAATCGGATAATCTTTCGCAAGGTGTTGGTCTCGTGCAGTCATCGCTATCGCTAAAATTGTCAGGTACCTACGTATTACATTCCTATGTTTTTCCTCTTGTCTCGTACTTGCTTGTCAACGAGAAATATTTAAGGAAAGATTTCATGCATGTTAGTCGTATAGGTACAGGTCCATTTACATTTGCTCGATTTTCGTATCTTATGATAAATATCCTAGATATCGTCAACTAAAAACTAACGAAGATCAAGTGAGAAATTGGTCCTGTTCCGCTTAGAAAAGTGGGACAAATCGAAAGAGGTGTTTCCTATGAGTACATCGTGTTTATCTGTTTGCGAAACCAAAGGGTACCAGAGCGCAAGCATGCGAGGACGTGCAAACATTAAGAGGGTTACATCAACACTGTGTAAGAACCGTGGAACTCAAAGGACTTACGAAGACCGACTGCAACCAGCCAATAGCTGCACCGGCCGTAGGTTAGTAATCGTAGTCTCGCGATAGACGAAGGCTCGTCATGGCGACACAAGAAGGAGAAAGAGCACTTCGTTCGGGTCTTTAACTATTTTTACCAACCTCTGTGGGAGAGAGCTTCGGCACTGCCCATACGGGGTGGCGGTGGACATCTTCGATTCGGTGCGCAATGATTCAATTCTTCGTACATATGTCGTCTGGGATCCCACGTCGAGTGGCTTCTTATCGAGCCTGTTCCACCTATCGAACATATACTACAAAGGTCGTACGACTGACTGACGCTTACCAATGTTCGGTTTTGGCTCGCTGCCATATCGGGGTGATTGATTTCATTGACGATTCACGGAGTCATCCGAGTGAACAGGGTAATCGTTCATGGTACACGCTTGGTACGCGCAGCAAATGTGATAAGCGCAAAATAAGGGAGGAAAGATAACCGTTCCCGTGGGACATACATATCGATTAGGTGTAGAGAAAAAACATTTTGAAGCGAGGCAAACAATAAAACAACTGGCATTGACTATGATCAACGCGTATATAAATAATGTGTCTGGACGTGTATGTGTGTGTGTGTGAGTGAGTGAGGTTTATCAACGACGTATCGACACGCCGATTTGTCTGACGATGGTGAGGTCTAAAATCGTGTCGCCTGTGCGATTCGATCGTGTGTCACGTAAAATAAAAATAACGGTAACACTATCGTGCCGATGCGACAACATCTAGACAATAATTGGAATTTAGCTAGAAATCATATTGTAGGCAGTTGTGGCTTACTTATCACTGTACCTCGCTTGATGCGATCGCAGGTGTTATAATTTGAGCCAGGAACAGGGGGCAGTTTGCGATTCGGTGGGGCGATGTATCCAAGTTCGTCGCGAAGATCGGGCCTGCGTTTGTCAAGGGTAGCTCCGCCAACTCCAGTTTGCTGATATACCACATCGTCTAAAAGAACGAACGATACAAATGCCACTCGAGAGTTCGACAATATCGAGCATTCGGTATTCGATTTGGATCGATTATCAGAAAAATAATTTCTCCGAACATCTCGGATTAGTTTCATCGTTAATGTCAATTCCATTCAATCGATAAAAATTTTCTTTTATTTACAAATTATCCTTCTGATAAACTTTCATCTATGTTCTCATAGCAAGATAAAATAATAAAAAAAAATTGGTATACATTGTCCTTCGTAATATTTCTCGTCGGCTGATGAGATACCTCGCAGCCGTGTTTGTTCCGGACCTCGAGTTCTCCTAGACAGCGCGACGCAAATCACAACTATGCCTACAATAATCACAACAATCGTAGCTCCCACCGGCACCACAACGTTCACGTCGAACCAGCTAGGTAACCAGGGGAAATAACGCCTGACATCCGTGTTGTCGTTACCATTATTGCGTACGGGGGGTGCGATCGTACCTGTTCGTTAAAACAATAAAAAAAAAGGAATATTACCTTTATCACCACCATGGCCCTTTCCTCTGAGAACGCAGATCACGATGACGGCAACGATTATAACAAAAATAGCTGCTACCACGGGTACGACCAGATTTAAGTTAGCCATGAAAATTTTCATCGGATCTTCGTCGTTGCCACCACCGTTCACATCAGGTAGCTCTCGGGCCGGTGCAATGGTGCCTGGAACAAAAAATATGGCGACCATTCAATCCAGCCACCATTAGCACCGGCGACGAGTGTGCCGCTGCCGTTTGAATCCTCTTACCTCCGGTTACGGTCAGTGTCGCGAATTCATACTCGGCTACAGCGAAACCAGCATTATTGTGAGCAGTAACGCGCAAGTGATACCAGCTAGCAGGGTCCAAATCCAAAACGACAAAGTTTCCACCGGGTTTCACATTGTTCGAGACTTGATTCCATTCCTGTTGGTGCCTGAATCGCGTCAAAGGGCGTTTAAATTTTCATCAAACTCAAAGAGTCTCTTCTATACAATTTTCCTTACTTCTTCTTATGTTCGACGACGAAGTAGAGCATTGGGCAGCCACCGTCGGACCAGGCGCTCAGATGCAGGGTGATGCTATTCGTGGAAACTTCGATGAATCTGGCCGCTTCGGGAATGATCGGTTTCGAGCCCTTGGTACGTGTGTTGAGCATGTCAGAAGGATCGCCGGTTCCAATTCTAAGGGAATGACAAGTGAGCCTCGCTCCACGACAGTTTTATTCATGCAGGCCTAGATTATTACCCGTTATATGCAGTAACGTAAATCTGGTATCTTGAGCCACACCACAGATTTTCAAGAGTATATTTCTGAGCAGTAGAGCTAATTTGTGCAGTTTCCCAGTCGCCGAATTCCGGTTTGTAGTGAATCGTGTATCCATGGATCGGAGCATTATCGGCAGGGTGAGGTCTCAGTTTCATCGTCAACGAGTTGGTGGTCGTAGCA
The DNA here is from genome assembly GCF_011952255.1 of Bombus vosnesenskii. Lineage (NCBI taxonomy): Eukaryota > Metazoa > Arthropoda > Insecta > Hymenoptera > Apidae > Bombus > Bombus vosnesenskii. The sequence continues at coordinate 5,746,439 of NW_022882923.1, forward strand.
GTAAGAGTAACTTGCGGTGAGTGTGGGGGAGCTACGAAACGTCGTCTCATATCAATCATTCGTTCTCGAATCCCATCGAATCCCATCTGAAGTCCTAAGATATCACTCACCGTGAACGATCAGTTGGTGAGTAACGGTATCATGGCCAAACGAGTTCTCAACATAGCAAGAGTATTCTCCAGCATCGGTACGATCGACTTCCTTGATGAACAGAGATCCCTCGGGCAGTTGTCGCAGTCTGTCGCTAGATTGAAGAACGGCGCCACGTACTTTCCATGTAACTTCCGGTGCAGGTACTCCGACAGCCAGGCAGGGTAATTTAACATCTTCCTTGTAGGTAGCAGTGAATTTGTCGTCAAACGATGCGATCTTTGCCGGTACTGGAAAGTTAGTTTATCACGATCAAATTAGTTTACCACAAATGACTAAAATGTAAACAACAGAAAATTGAAGAGTACCTCGAACGCTTGGTGCCAATGCCACGATCTTTGAAGCCTCTCCTTCGCCAATGTTGGTACTAGCAGTTACCCAGAAGTCATATCTGCGTTGTTTGTCCAATCCAGATGCCTCGTGAGTCAGTTGATTCGGTGGTACTTTCTGGCTAGTTGGTTCCTCTGCGTTGTCTGCCTTGGTGTAAACGATATACTGGGTGATAACTCCATTCGGTTGGCTTGGTGGGCGCCACGAGACAAGAATCGATTCAGCTGACATAACCAGAGCCTTGACCGCGATAGGTGCTTCAGGGGCTATAAGAAAGAGAATAGAGCACGTTTCAGATACCAGTTACAATTTATTGTAAATTTACTTCTACCAGGCATCACTTACCGTCTTGTTCCGTTTGGCAGTGAATAGGTGCAGATTTAACTCCATCGCCGCCAGAAGTAAAAGCCAGAACCTGCATAGTGTAATTGGTGTATTTCTTCAGTCCGTGTAAGATGGTTTCGCTGGAGGAGGTGATCTTGGTGTCCTTGGTGTTCTCATCGTACCAGGTGTCAGATGGTCCGTAAATAACCTGCGAAAGAGAATCGTAAATATCGCCACAACACACACACAAAGACACTTATTCAGAGTGTAATCCTTTATCTACCTTGTATCCGGTGATAACTCCATTAGCGGCGCTAAGAGGCGGTGACATCCAGGAAACTCTGATAGTCTGGGAAGTCAAGGTGGTGCAAGTAGTGTCATGAGGGGGTTGTTCAGGTACTCCTTCGGCGGTGTGTTGTCTTCGTTCCTCGCTCATTGGTCCCGATCCAACTTTGTTAAACGCTTGAACAACAACGCTGTATTGAGTGTAGGTCTTCAGATTCATGATTTGCAAGTGGTGTTCCTTTCCATCTTCCTTCGAGAAGTCAACGGTTTCGTAAATGTAGTCAGAGGAGGAAGAGAGTTTGTAGCCAACGTAGTATCCAAGAATCTCACCGTTCCAGTCTTCGCGTGGGGGTGGTTTCCATGTTACCTAATCGAATGAAATCGACAGTCTCGATCAAAATATACTTTGTTATTTAAATATTTATCAGCTGTAAGAAACTTAAGTTACCTTAAGAGTGTGCTGGTCAAGAGCGTCAACGCGAACAGAGGTTGGTGGGCCGCTAGGAGCTTCTTCGGCAGTGATAATTGTAACGGTATCAGACGGGTCGGACGCACCAATTTCATTCTCAGCAACAATTCTCAGGTGATATGTGGTGGCAGGTCTCAGGTTGAAAACGCCAGCTACGTTCTGTTGCGATCCGGGTACCAGTACTCTGTCAATGTCAGTTTCCCAAGAGCCTTTGCTGATTTTGTATTCAATGACGTAGCGTTTAATGGGGCTGTTTCCGTCGTATGGTGCTGCCCAGGATAATTGAACCGATCGTCCGGATTTGTCTAATACCTTCAGGCCGTATGGTACTTCAGGAACCTCTGGAATTCAAAAATCAAGGAAATTTCATCAAGTTTTGTTACTTACTTCGATCGATATGCGAAAAGTTAGGCAGACGTTGAATTTGTGCAAATCAATTCGAACCTTGTACAATCATGTTGATGCTGGTGTCATCGCTTCCAAAGGCATTGGTGGCAACGCAGGTGAAAAGGGCAGAGTCGCTTCTCTCAGTTCTCTTGATGCTCAGGTCAGACAGTACGCCGTTAGCCAAAATCTCTTCGCGGATGGTGTAACGAGAATCGCTCTTCGGGTCCAGTCTCTTGTTGTTCATGTTCCATAAAATACCAATTGGTTTTTCGCCTTGAGCCTCGCATTGCAGTACAGCAGGTTCTCCACGTCGTGCGGTCTGGTTCTTCAGTTTGATCTCAAAGTGGGGTGGAGCTGCGATTCAAGCGATATAAAAATTATTAACAGAATTAAAAGAAGTAAGAAAGAAATAATCGCGAATAGTGTGTTACCCTGAACCGAGATGAAGATAACAGCCGAAAGTCCTGCGCCAATTCCATTTACAGCCTCGCACAGATAGTAGCCCTCGTTCGTCTTCTGAATATTATTGATTGACAGAGTTCCATCCTCAACGCTGATATCTGGGTTGCTCAGTTTCAAATCGGTATAATCGCCCGGTGTATCTCCTATAAAATAGAAAATACAATTTGTCATAAAGGTATCGATAGAGGAAAAGTAATGATAGTAATCGTCGAGGCGAATATATTTACCAGCAGCTTTCTTCCATGTGACCTGGGGCTTGGGGAAACCATCAGCTTTACATTCAACACGTGCATCAGAGCCTTGAGCAAATGCCTTATCGGTGGGTTCCAGAATCCAGCGAGGAGGTACTGTTATAGAACAACAAAGTTATTCAAATGTCCTCCCGGCGCATCCACCATATCGGCAGTTAATCCGGAAGTCAGTCGCATCGTGATCTTGGGTTTCCATAATTTCTATCGGACATTCCGATACTTTGCAACCGATAGTCGACAACTGTTTCGAATCTCGAATCACGTGTGTTTCTATTTATCGATTTAATAAAAATAAAACCGAAGATCACGACGGTCAGTTTCGTGGCATGCTGAACGAAACGCGACTCGCCCCCGCAACTGCGACAACATTGCAAAAGTTCGACATGCGGGAATTCAAAATGATTATGCGGGTGACTACAGCACGAACAGAAAGATAGGTGAAACAGGCAGATAGGAAAGAATATGGTTGCGGCTCTGAAGGAGCTCACAGCGCTCGTGCAAGGAACACTACGTATAATTACTGTGACTATGATACTCGAGCACGGTTCATCATGCTGCACCGCTTGAAAAATAATCTACGTGTTATAGTCTAAGGAAAACTCGCATGCGTATTAAAAGATATATTAGCTACCACTACGAATGCATGTAAAAAATGAACGAGGCGAGACGTGTGGTGAGAGGCAGGGCGGAGGTGAAAAGGTGGAAAAGGTACTTTTCCATAGGTTGACGAGGCACAGGTTGAAAGGGTGATTTTCATGGGTGATTGGATGGTCGGTCGGTCATCTTGGAACAAGGACACGTTGTAGCGCGACGGGGGTACGGTGAGGTATAATAAATCGACACTCGAATGTGATCACGAAAAATACACAGCTCGATCGCTGGGACCTAGATGATCGCTGAAAGATCGCGACGATCCACCGATTATCATTCGATATTGATAAATGAGAATGATTAAATGAAGTATGTAACGCGATTAGAGTCGCGTATGAGAACGAATATTGATGTGTATCCTAATCACGTGCCTGGATTTGTAATCGCGCGGCGAGAAAACAATTCGAAAGCCAACGAAAAGTGTCGTCGAAGAAATTAGCGACGATGAGCATGACAACGAGACAGGGTAATCAAACGAGGCGAGATACTTAGCCACAAATACGATGCGGGTCAAGCTCAACCAATTTGCTGGGGGGGAACACGTAAGAATTTGGGCGTAACTTTGCGTTTGCTACTCGGCTGAAAAACATAGGCGGGTCCAGAAACAATGAACAAAAACGTAGAATAAATGGTAGAAGATAATGGTAAAAGTAAAGAAACATTTAGAAAGAGCGAGAGTGTCGTCCCCGGTGACGAAAGCAACACGCTGTGGTGTCAAACTCTTCCGCTGAGAACTGAAATCCAGAAAGCTTTTCGCCAAGGAAACACGACAGCTTCGGCAACGACGAAGATGCATCAATCAAGCCTGCAATCATATACTCTCACGGGCTTCCGACGCGGTTGCTTTTCATTCCGAGTTATTTAATCATCGTTCAATCATTAGTATATCATTCAATGATCCCACATTACTCTGGCCCTAACCATGAACTCGCAATGTCGCCTCGTGCATCGCTTTCCCAGACGGATTGCTGGCGATACACGTGTAACGTCCAGCGTGCTCCGGTGTTACCGGCTCGATCAGCAAGATACTCGTCCGTGGGCCGAGTTTCCCGACGTTGTATCCCATGAATTGTGACAGTGGCTGGTCCTTGTGGGTCCAGGAAATATCGATCGGAGTGTCACCCACCAGCACCATGCACGCCAATTGAGCGGCCTGCCCCGCATAAATCGGTTGATCCCCAAAATCGAACGGATTGATCCGTGGCAAGACTGGAATGATAGTCTCTAGCTAGATCCACGGTACACGCTTCCTGCGGTCCAAAGCTCCGTGCGATCCCGATTCGTTGGACTGGACCGCGGTCCATCTCGTGGTCATATTCATCGTCGACTTTCATCGGTTCGTCGATTATTCCCTATGATCCGCGACAGACTCTCACGACTCTCGTCTTTCATCCGATCTCTCGGTAGTCCTTCTCCCTTTCTGCATCGAAACCTAATTTACCGCGTTTCTGTTACATCGTTACGGAGAACGATCGAGTCGAAACTTTAGCTTCGTGCGCCAGCGAAACTTATCGTTTCTCTCTCTGTGCGAATGATGGTCGTTAACCGATGATGAATCACGGAGGATGAGAAGAGAAGGATCGAGAATGAGCCAGCCAGAGAAAAAAAAGAGAGTAACAGCGAGACGGAAAGAGAAAGTGACACAACGTGTGTGTTTGTGAGTATGTGTGTATGTATGTGTGTGTGTCTGTATGGGTGTGCGTGTAAGTGTTCAGAAGGAGAAAACGAGAAAGAGAACTGGACCTGGGAATGAAGGGGAAACTTTAGCTCGTCCTGAACTATGGACAAATTACCTTTGATCATGGTAGCCCAAGGATAACGAGAGTGGGACTGTGGTGTCCAAAAGCTACACTCGGCTGAGCGACCTACCTAAACGATGATGCTTCGAAACAAACGATGCGGGAAGATAATTATAATGTAAGAAAGAAAGAGAATGGACAGTGGAGCAAATGTAGACTTTCCAAAAAACATATTCAATATATGTATGCTATTACAACAATCAACAGCAGACAGTGGTAGAAACTTTGCTTAGTTCTCTTTCAAATATATAATATATACACGACTACTACTCGAACTACGAATCACGCAAGAGCGGATAATTAATTCAATTAATAAAAAAACATCGTTCCGTTTTTCGGCCCGAATAACAGCGTAACGTAACGTAACACGAAAAAACGTATAGCAACGGCGTTCCAACGGGCTACGCGTCATATACGGCTGGATCACAACATCATGCCGGTTTCCAATTGTTTCGGATATACCACACGTTCGCTCTGATTTCTGCTGAATACCATGAATTACGTGCATGATGTCTCGTTTTTTTGTACCATTCACTTTGAGATGGGCGCTGTGCCTAGCACGACCGGCTGGATTATCGGCGACGCAAGCATACTCCCCGGCGTGCTCTCCCCTGACTGCGGGGATCGTCAGAGCGGACACTCTATCCCCCAACGCGGTGATACCCACTCCGTCGCCTACTTCTAAATGGCGTCCCTCGAACAACCACTTGAGCGAAATCGGCGTGTCCCCCTTTACGACCGCGCAATGGACGATTATCAGATCGCCGGAGTTGGCCTCGTCGAACGAGAACGGCTGCACATGCGGAGCGACTGCCGAGAGATAGAGACAGATTGACTCTAGAGTCAGGCACAGATACAAACGAAGGAACGGGAGAAAATAGACGTTTCGTTTTAGCGGGAATTATTTAACCGCGGCGAGAATTCTGCCACGGGTTCCGCGACGCACGGCTTGTTTCAAGTCGATCGCGATTTTTAACGAAACGATTTCGAACGCGATTATCCTTGGATTTCGAATTGGCCGTGGCTGATGCAAAAACTTGTCTTCGTGTTATTCGTGAGTCCGGAAGAAAAATAGAAATGAACGTATGTAAAGATAAATTTGATCCCGGAAAAGAAGAAAAAAGCAAAAAAGTACAAAAAAGTGGACAGGTCTTTTTAACGTTACACAAGCAAGGAAAAATGTACTGCTACTGGAAAAGTGGTCGAAGGAAGCTGGATATTCTTCAGAGGAACAAGACAAGAACATAGGTGTGCGACTTTCGAACAAGATCTATCTTATTGGTATAGATCTTTGATTTTTAAGCACCGTTGACAATCAGATCGGCCGAGAGCTCGTGCCTTCCGGCAAGGTTTTCCGCGATACACGTGTACGTTCCAGCGTGTGTCGCCTGGACTGATCCTATGCTGAGTATGGCACCCCGTCCGCCGAGATCCACGATTGAGATTCCAGAGTGCGGCGAAATCGCATGACCGTTTAAGGTCCAGCGAAGCTTCAAGGGTTGATCGCCCTCGACCACGGCGCACGGTACCGTTACTACTTGACCCGAGTTAAGCGGTTTTTCGCCGAACGTGAACGGCAATAATTTCGGAATGACTGGAAAGAGAAAAAAACTGAAAGGAACAAAAGTCTGCGTTGGCCGCCGCGTCACGGTCAGCCTGTGCCAGCAGTGCCACGGTCACGCAACCGTGCACGTAGCTGCCCGATCAAAGAAGAATATTCTCTCTCTTGCTCTTTCTCACTCTCTCGCGATTCGCATTCGCATCGCTCGAATTACTTTATTCGCGAATTACGTGTCTCGCTTCCTTGCATCGCCTAATTCACACGGCAGACAGACGATGTTCGACAGAAGAAGAAAATCAACTAAAACAAAACACCAGAAATACGGTAAAACCGAGAAAACGAGAAAAACAAGCGAAACGAAAAATAGAAAAACGCCGAGTAATCGTGATATCGATAGGAGGATGCCAGGAATGGACGGAAAGAGTTTAGTCGGCACTAGGGAAATAGAGACGGGGAATATCAGGGTGTGGAAGTTTCGTCGACAAACGTGTACCGTTGACGTCCAATTTGGCCGAATGTGAGGTCGATCCAGCCGCATTCGAAGCAACGCAGGTGTATTCTCCGGCATGTCTCGCAGCTACGGACTCGATTGTCAGTTGCTTGACGCGTTTCCCGGAGTTAGACACGATCACGTCCATTCGATCGGATCTGATTTGCTGGTTATCGAAAGTCCAAGTGATCTCCAGAGGAGAGTCGCCTTTGGTCACCACGCACTGTACGGAAACCAAGTCTCCGGCGTTCACGGGCTCGTCGCCGAAGGAGATCGGCGCGATCTGCGGAGAGACTATGAGACGAACAACCACATAGAAACTGTCGATGGAAGAATTTGAAAGCGTGACGATCTCTTGCGAGCCGATATGAGAATATATATCTACGAGAAAAATAAAAACAAAGGGACCGAAGACAATGCGGTCTCACGCGTGTAATAGCAAGGGTTGAGGATCAAACTTTGGGAAAGTTTCGATGGGAGATCGTGCGAGATGCCTTAATGGTATAATTGCGTAGTACCGTTCACCGATAATACTGCCGAACGGCTGACGGATCCCACCAAGTTGCTCGCAACGCAAGTATATTCGCCTGCGTGGTGCGCGGTGACGGACTCGATGATTAGAAGCGAAGTCTTTTTCCCGCTTTTCGTGACGGTTATATCCGGATGGCTAGCGCGTGTAATCGGTTCCCCGTTCAAACTCCACCGTATCTCGATAGGTGGGTCACCTTTCAAGATGCTACATACTGTTGAAATTTGTTCACCCCAATTGGCCGGTTCTTCGTTGACAGAGAATGGCGCGATCTGTGGAGCGACTAGAAACAATATCCGATAGCCATTTCAGTTCTTTTCGATTCACGGATACTCGTCTCGGTCAGTCTCGTAAGTCCACGTTACACAAATATAGGAAAACCAGGAAAGAAATGGTAGAAGGAAGTTTAAGAAAAGGTACGGGAAGAGACAGGACGGGAGTGGCTTTCACGTTAAGTCAGGAGAAAGGAGATAGTCTCAAAGTTTTCACGGACGCGTGCTAGTGAATGGGAATGATAGCAGTTTCGTTCGTATCTATTGCATGACACAGCTCGTGGAACGGTTTCGTGCATTTCTGTACCATTGACGGCCAAGGTAGCCGAATAGCTCGTCGCTCCAGCTGCGTTCGAGGCTGTGCAAGTATATTCCCCAGCATGTCTGCCACTCACGGCTTCGATGGTCATCAGACTGACTCGCTTTCCAGTGCTTTGTATCGTGATATCACCGTGATTCTTGTTAGTGATAGGCTCTCCGTTCAAAGCCCACGCTACTTCGATAGGTAGGTCACCCTTTACAACGGTGCAAACCGCCGAAACTGCTTCTCCCCAATTCGCGGGTTCGTCGCTGATCGTAAATGGCGCGATCTGTGGCGCGACTGAAACGTTTACGCAAGATCGATGAGCATGCGACACCGTCCGAGAATCTCATAATCGTCCGCGTTAACCTAATTAACGACCACAGGAATTGATACGATTCTGTCGGCGAATCGATCGATCGTCCAATCTCCTAGCTGTTTAATCGTTCGTGGCGAGATCGCGAGTTTTAGTGGCGAAACTGCCCCAACGTCCCCCGTGTACACACGACGATACATAGGACGGATCTGAATAAGCTGCTGAATACAGGTAGATGAGTGGAGGGATGAAAAAGGAAGGTCCCAGCTTTCCCGTCGTCTAAACGAAAGAAAGTCTGAACAGACGTGCGCCGGTCTACACATATGCGTGCGTATTACCGTTCACAGCTAACATCGCCGTATGGCTCGAGGCTCCAGCTTTGTTCGACGCGGTGCAAGTGTACTCTCCCGCGTGTCTTGCGGCCACGGCATCGATCGCCAACACGCTCAGCCGCTTGCTCTTCGTGATCGTGTACTGATCGGTTCTCTCGGGATCGATCGACACGCCGTTGAACGCCCAGGATATGTCCATCGGGAAGTCTCCCTTCAGGATCGAGCAGGTCGCCGAGATCGCTTCACCCGAGTTCACCGGCTCGTCGCCAAATGTAAATGGAAAGATCTGCGGTGCAACTGAGAAACGAGCGCCGCAAAGGTGTTAACCGATCGCGAAATTCGACGTGGGAATATGCATCTTTCGTCGAGTCGCCGGTTTCTTCGTTCTCTCGTTCTTACTCGTACGGGAAAACACAGGTAAACACAGGGTTTCAAGGAAACGGATAAAAGGCAGAGGATTACCGATAGATACGACAGGTGCAACGATATAGCAATTGTTTCGATATCTTATAGGCGAGGCTTATGTGCAAAACGAGTTTTGACGTGCAAGCGTGCTTCTTTAGATAGGTACCGTTCACGGCCAGAGTCGTCGAGTGGCTGACGTTTCCAGCTCTGTTCGTCGCGACGCACGTATACTCGCCCGCGTGTCTCGCTGCCACGGACTCGATGCTCAGTGCGCTCATATGTTTATTGATCCTCGTGATAGTAATGTCCGGATCGTTGAAACCTATCACCCTATCGTTAAACTTCCAAACGATCTCTACCGGAAAGTCGCCTTTCATAATCGAACAGGTAGCCGAGACCATGTCGCCCGAGTTAGCTGGTCCGTCACTGATCGAGAATGGCCCTATATGCGGCGTAACTACAAGGACATGGAAACTTTGTTTAGCATTCATGGACCACGGCATGCTGATTAATGGCTATCGATTCAATCAGCTGCGTCACGATCCCGTGAATGTTTGCTAGAGGCTTAGAGACGCTTCACCTCGCGAGAACGGTTATACGGCCGAGCCATCGCGTCGAGGCGAAACAGATCGATAATTCCTGTTGCGGTCTCGTTGGAACACCGATGAAGAATTCATTCGATAAACGAAAGCAACGCGCGCGTGATATCAACGATACGTGTGATAGACGATGCGACGAATCTCCTCTTCTCTTCGACAGGTTGGATCGAGGAGAACGTGTAAGGGCGATAGAAGGTTGCGTGCATGCATGAAACGAAAAGAAAACAGTGAGACTAGAGAGGAATGGAAGAAGAGAAAATACGGGATGTCGTTGTACCGTTCACAGCGAGAGATGCGGAATAACTCGTTCCACCGGCTGCATTGCTGACAGAACACGTGTATTCTCCCGCGTGTCTGGCTGTCACAGCGTCGATCGTCAATACGCTGACACGCTTGCTGGTATTTACTATCGATATATCGTAATGGTTACGCGAAATCGGCTCGCCGTTCAGGGCCCACTCGATCTGGATCGGGTGATCCCCTTTCAGTACCGTGCACGTTGCGGTAACGGTGTCCCCCCAATTCGCTGGTCCCTCTCCGATCACGAATGGCACGAGTTCCGGTGCAACTACGGTCAGCATAATATGCCAGAGATGTTTAATTCTTCGTATACAACGAGTGACAAATGGTACGACCCTTCCTAAGAATGACGAATTTATCAGCAGGAAATCTGATCAATGACAACGATGTAATCCTTTTTTGAAATAAAAAAAAAAGCAACCAGAGGAATTAGGAAGGGTACGATGACTGAAACAGTCGACGATGGAAACGGAAATCGGGTACAGAGGGAAGCTATTTGACCGAGTATCGTGCATGCATCGAGAAAATAAAGCAAACTGAATGGGGAATAAGGAACACGTATTGTACCATTCACGGCCAAAGTCGCGGTGAAACTCGTTCCACCGGCGGCATTGCTGGCCATGCAGGTATATTCCCCGGCGTGACTCGCCGTCACGGCGTCTATCGTCAGCAAACTGACACGCCGGCTGGTCGCGATCGATATATCGGAATAATCGTGGGAGATCGGTTCACCATTGAGAGCCCATTCGATCTGAATCGGAGAATCACCCTTCAACATGGTGCAGGTTGCGGTGACCGTGTCTCCCCAGTTTGCTGGTTTCTCACTGATCACGAACGGAGCTATCTCGGGAGCAACTAAGAGGAATAAAGAATCCTTAATTGTCTAATTGTTTCGTTCTCTATTGTCCTCGAGTACCACGACTCGATTACCAATTTATAACCACGTGTAACAGTACCGGTCGGAGATCTGAATTATGGATATCATTCGTTAGAGGATCGATACGTTTCGCTCGAGAGAAATTCCAAGCCTCAACCACCGACACCGACTGGGAGGCAGCGAGGAAACAGTGATGACAGTCAAGGAGTGCAGAAGAGGGAAATGTATCGGAGAACATCTCTGTTGAGGAAAAGTACCATTGACAGCCAGGGTAGCCGAATGACTGGTCGCTCCAGCTTTGTTGGACGCCGAACACGTGTACTCTCCCGCGTGTCTCGCGGCCACGGACTCGATGCTGAGGATGCTATTCTTTCGCGTGGTTGCCACAATGTTAATATCCGAACGATCACGGCCGATTGGTTCGCCGTTCAGAGCCCACGTGATCTCGATTGGTAAATCACCCTTGAGGATGGCGCACACCACGGAAATCGAGTCGCCCCAATTCGCCGGCTCCTCGGTGATTACGAACGGAGCTATCTGCGGTGCGACTGTAACCGAGTACTTTGCCAGTTTCCGTGGTTCGTGAGAAAACGAACGTTGCTGCAATGAGTTCACGCGACCCCTTCGATCGCTCGCCACGATACGAGATAGCGGAAGCGGTACGTGGGATTGCGATGAACGAGAGGATTAAAAGGGAATGAAGATCAAGGTTTCTCTATATCTGTTTCGGGTGTGTCTACTGTAGGTACCATTCACTGTCAATTCCGCCGAATAGCTGGTGGCACCGGCTGCGTTCGAGGCAACGCAGGTATACATTCCCGCGTGACTCGGACTGGCTGAATCTATGGACAGCAGGCTGTTCCTTTTCGTGGTAGTGACTGATATCCGATGACTCTCGTCGATGGGCATACCGTTCAACGCCCAGCTGATCTCGAGCGGGGAATCCCCGTTGACTACGGTGCAGACACCCGATACGGAATCGCCCCAATTCACAGCCTTGTCGGCCATTTCGAACGGGGCAATGCGTGGCGGTACTGTCGACGTGATAACAACGCTAGATGGATAGGTCGAACGTATCGATGTACACGTATCGTTCGATGGAAAAAAAAATACGCGACCGTCGTTAATATGGATGTACGACGAGATAATTATCGAACTCCTTAAAGAACTTTTCACGACACGAGGAAAGAACCGTAAAATGTTGACACGAAGAATTTGTCTCTCGACGTTCACCTCCATCCTCAGTGGCACCTACGAGATCGATGACGCATACCCCCGGTGTAGTACACGGCCGACCAATCACCCAATCGGTTCACCCAATCGTCCTAAATTCATCAAAGCGTACCGTTCACTGACAGAACCGACGTGTGCGTAGCGGATCCGGCTGCGTTGATCGCGGTGCACGAGTAGTCGCCCGCATGTCTTGCGGCTACCGAGTCTATCGTCAGGGTGCTGATCCGTTTACTACTTCTGGTCACGACGATGTCAGGAATGTCGTAACTGTGGTCACCGGACACGTGTCCGACATCGATAGACCTACCGTTCAGTGACCACACGATCTTCACCGGCAAATCGCCTTTGATCACGGCGCACTGAACGGTGGCCATATCTCCCGCGTTGGCAGCCTCGTCACCGAACGTGAACGGCGCTAACTGCGGTCCTACTGCAAGTTACAAACAACCTTTGAATCACGCGTAGGAGCTTCCGGAGCAGGACACAGGTTCGGAGTTTTTACATCCCGGTTGATCGAAGCGCGAAAACAATCGCGTACCACGAACGACGCGTTGGAGCTGTCGTTTCGATCGAGGACGACGGTGCGTAGACTAGAACGGCTACGAGGTGTTCGAGGAGATTCAAAGGAGGTGGATAGAAAACGGTAGACAAAACTGTAAAAAAGCAATACGAAAACAAGTGAAAGAAACATGGACCATCGTCTCGCTGTATCTGCGGGATGGGCCGTGTCCTTACCTGCCGTCGTCTCTGACGATAATCTTACCTTGCCTTCGTACGCGAGGATCGAGACATTCGTTCGCACATCGTTCGATCATCGGCACGACGACGGCAGTGATCTTCTGATAAACATTATTACACTATGAAGATTACTGCGGAAAACAAGAAGTTACGAGAGAAGATACTGAGAGTGTACAAAGCTATTGAAAAACGCGCCGACCGATTATTCGAGGCAAACGTTGCAGTAAAAATATAATTAAAACGAGAGAAGAAATTAGTGGCAAAGTTCGTAGAACGATCAACGTTTTAAACGTAAAAGTTCGTCCGGCGAAAGTGGAGCGTACTTTAAAAAAGAACGACCCACATTGGTCGAAACTTTCCTCGCTATATATCCGCGGTACCGATCGATCTCCCCTTGAATGGTCGGCGCGCCCTTTAACAGGCCGTTTATAGTCGCAAAGTTAATAAATTCGTATAGTCGAGGGGGATACCGTTGACCGAGAGCACGGCGGTGTGACTGTCGGATCCGGCGGCATTAGACGCGATGCACTTGTATCTTCCAGCATGCCTCGCCGCCACACTGTCGATGCTCAAGAAGCTGACCCTCTTATTAAATATGATATTAATGTCCGGTCTGCTCGAGTCTATCGGGCTGTCGTCGAACGTCCACGTCAAATTCACCGGGAAGTCGCCTTTGACGATCGTGCAAGAGATCGACAGCATCTCGCCGGAGTTGAGCGGATCGTCGCCGAAAGAGAACTGGAGGATCTGTGGCGCGACTGCGTGAGCGACACGGCAGCATGGACGAAAGGTAGAGGCGTGAGAAACAAACAGAGTCAGAATGGGTTCGAAGAGGGACGCGTTCTCTGGATGCCGCCTACGAGACGAACATTGCATCCCCCTAACGGGAAGCTCCGCTCGCAGCCGCGTATTTACAGATCCGAGCGTCGATCGTACGAAAGGATGTGAGAAAGGACGGTTAACGATTATAAGCGGAGAAGGATAGACGGAAGCAGAAGAACGAATGCCTTAGTAGGAAGAAAAGAAGACGATGACAACGAAGGAACGCAAAGATGTGTTCGGTTACGTGCGAAGGGGTCGTACACATGTACCGTTTACAGTTAGCTGAGACGAGTGTGTGGTAGCGCCAGCGCGATTCGACGCGGAACAAGTATATTCTCCAGCGTGTCTTGCCGCGACCGACTCGATAGTTAGGACGCTGTTTTTCTTGTTCGTACTTCCTATGACGACGTCGGATCCGTGGTGGCTGTCGATCGGAGTCCCGTTAAACGCCCAAGATATCTCGAGAGGCTGATCGCCCTTCGCCACGGAGCATGTCACGGAGACTAATTCGCCCCAGCTGGCGGGCTCGTCGCCGAATGCAAAGGGTAGTATCAGCGGGGCAACTGGAAAACATGACTAGAAGAGTCGAAGCGAGGAGGAACGAGTGTCGATTCGCGCGTAACGCTTCTACCATCGATCCTAGTTGTTTAAACGACGCAACGCGACGTTAGGGTTGGTATGGCGGTGGAGTTAACGCTGACACGCAATGGGAGAAAGGTTTCTCATGACGGAAACTGGGTGTAAGATGGAAAAATGCGAGGAGTAGTCTGTCACAGTGAAAGCATAGCTCGCAAGAATACAGAGAAAGGGAAAAGGGTGGCAAGGGTTGAAGTGGAAATCGTACCGTTCACCGTTAAGGTTGCCGATCGACTGACGGAACCGGCGAGATTCGATGCCGAGCAGGCGTACTCTCCGGCGTGTCTTGCAGAGACGCCGTCGATGCTAAGGGTGCTCAGGTGTTTGCTGATTCTTGTGATAGTGATACTAGCGTCTTTCGACGTGTCGATCGGCACGCCGTTGAACGCCCACGATATATCCATGGGCATATCGCCCTTCAAGATCGAGCAAGGTACGGACACGGAGTCTCCCGAGTTGGCGACCTCGGCATTGAAAGCGATCGGTAGAAGCTGCGGGCCAACTGAAGTCATCGTACAATTAGAATCGCGTCTCATCGCATGCACACAGTCCTATGGATCTGATTGCGGCGCAATGATCGTCGTCCGTATCGTGAAACAACGATAGCGTTCTAGGTCTCTCGAAAGCGAACGTTTCAGTCAGAGGAGATCGTTGGAATTCTCAATGCAGGAGATCACAGGCCAGGATACAAAGAGGGACTTCGCTACGGTGCGTTTTGCCAGGATTGTGCAGAAAACGAACGAAACGAAAGAAGAAGAAAAAATAAACACGAGAAAGTGTATCATATTTCTCTAGGAACGGATGATAGTCCCGAACCATTGACGGTGAGTGTGGTCGAATGGGACACAGTTCCAGCCGCGTTTTCAGCGGTGCAAACGTACTCCCCCGCGTGTCTCGCGGTGATGACTGAGATCATGAGCATGCTAACGCGATCCGCGACCTTCTTCGCAAGTACGCCGGAGGAACCGCCCATCTCTTCTCCGGGATAGCTCCAACGTATGTTCAAAGGCAGGTCACCGGTCGGTACGATACACTGCAGGTTTGCGAATTCTCCAGCGTTCATGGGTAGCTTCGTGAACGAGAACTGCTGTATCGTGGGCGGCACTGAGGGTGGAGGATCGATGTATGGACGTGTAATGACAGGTCGCGAGCGTATGTACGTGATTGTGTACGTGTCGTACGTCACGTGTACTGACGTGTATACGTCGATGAGTTGGCTTCGCTTCATGGTTCTTTTAATGTACAAAACGGCAAACAACAAAAATTCGTTTACATGGAAAGCGTAGATCGATCGATAACAAAAGATGGAAAACGATTCGCGTCGACGAAGCCAACCCATTGGCTGTTAATATACGTTCAGAGACACGGTACTCTGTGGAGCAGCGGTTGCTATGCGTGGTGGACGCGCGAAGAGAGAACAATTCTGACAAGAATGCATTAGATTTCTTACGGTCGATCGTTGGCCACCGCCATACCAACTTCCCACATTCCAACGAAAGCGCTCGTGCCTCTTTTCGAGACGTTCCCATTTTACGTGCGATTAAAGTGTTCGTGAAATCTGCAACGAGGTCGTCGTCCGTGTGCGTGTCCGCGTCCGTGTCCGTATGCGACAATTCTCGAATCGCGATCCACCGGCTTTTTTTCACGGTTCTATGTTACACAGTTCTCACGATTCTCGATTTTCGGCCGAGATACTCGATTGCACCTAATTTAGCCTTTATCGACATCGTCGACAAATGCCAGGATTCGCTGAAAGAGTCGTCATTAGAGTTGTGAGACAACGTCGAACGCTATCGTATCGCTATAGCGTTCGTCGAATCGTCTCTCATCACCTGAAAAGAACGTTTTACGCAGGATCCCGATACGCTTTACCGATTGCTCGCGATTATACAATCTGTTTCTTTACGTTAAAAAAAATTTAAAAAAATCTTAATTCGTAATAAACAAAATATTTTATATCGTATATCTTGAAAACGTGTGATCGAAACATTTACTCGTCGTAATATCGCGTCTCTGTTCAAATTTCGAGATTACTCGTATTTCAACTACACGCGATAATCGAAGTTCGCGAAATCGATCCTAAAGACATAAAGAAACTTGGAACTTACCCATAACTTGAACTTCCAATGTTCCCCTTGCGCTGTAGCCTTGAGCGTTGCGTGCAACACAGGTGTAAGTAGCCTGATCGCTCATTCTCTCGACGTTCTCAATGATAAGCGTGCCATTAGGGAAGACCTTCTGTTTCCTGTTGATCGGCAAAACTCTGGTGTCTCTCTCCCATACGATGCTTTCGATCGGATATCCGGCTACTGGACAGGTCACGCGAAGAGTTTCACCAGCAACGATAGCCTTTTTGTCCATGTGACGAATGAAGGGCAGACCATAGACATTGAGACGCGCAGAATGTTCAGCGGATCCAACCTGTAATCACCAAATTATCCCATCATTACCATCCTTCGTTCTCCTTTATTTGTTCAAAAGGAAGAAAGTGACTCTTCTTACCTTTGAAGCGGCAATGCATTTGTAGAGTCCACCGTCGTTTGTATGAATGCTGGAGATGTTCAAATGAGAAACCACGTCGCCGTTCACCGTAACGTATTGCCCTACTTGAAGCCTTTCAGTGTTGGATAGCCGTTTGCCATCGAGTTCCCAGGTGATCTCAGGAGTTGGGTTTCCGCTGGCGACACACTTGAGGAACATGCTGGGTCCAGGTTGAAGAGTCTCCTCGGCGAAGGCCTGGCGAATCTGCGGGGGTTCGACTGTGGATGTAAAAACATTTGCAATCAAAACGGCCTCTTAAAAATGTGAACTACGAGCCATAGACTCGAATTCCTTAGAACCAAAACTCACATCGTCCACCAAGTTTCAGTTCAGCGGTTGCCTGGGCGCTTTCTTGATCGTTTCTAACAAAACACTGGTACATTCCCTTATCTTCCTTCTTGACGCTGTCGATTCTGAGCACGGGTTCTTCCAGTCCAAGGGGTTTGCCATCCTTCAGCCAGGAGATGGTCTTGATCGGATTTCCTCTGACGTTGCACGTGAAAGTAGCTGGTCTTCCAAAGTCGATAGTCTGTGTGTTAGGTTCGATTTCCGCTGCCAGTGGTGCTGTTACAGTCAACACGGTCTCCACGCTTTCACCGCCGACGGAGTTGTTCACGATGCACAGATATTTGCCAGAATCTTCGACGCGAGCCTCACGAATGATCAGTGTTCCGCTAACTTGACGAACGCGCTCATTGAGTTGGACAGGTTGACGACGAGAGGAGCCTTCGATGAACTTGTACCATCTGAAACGACAGGATGAAAGGGGATTGTTTTCGCAAGTCGGCTGCTGGAACGAGGCGCTTTCGTGGCGGATCGATTCTCATACAAAATGAAAGAGATGAAACGAAGCCAATGGAAACATTTTGCCGGTTCAAAGGTCGAAACGTTCGATCCGTGTGAATAGGAAGAAACGCGATCGCGTGATATTGGCGGAGAATGCATACCAGCGAAGATCGACACGAGGTACGACCAGGTCGATACGCGACGTTTCTGTTCGCTTCGTTCCATGCTGCTTTTATTTTCCATTTTCCATATAGGCAGGGCTTTGGGCGTCTCTGGGCGCGGGCTTCTGTCTCTACTGATGGCTCATTAGCGCGTGTCTCGCTACGACACGAGTACGCAAACTTAATGAAAAAGAGAGCTTCAACAACAGCTGGAGCGTAAATAGCGGTCGTAAAGCAGAGCAGGTTGGGAAACGGAGGGAATGAAGGCTGGCAGCGACAACTTCGTTACGGCCGAAAAACAAAAAATGCGCAAGAGAAGCATCGGTTTCGTAGCCCGTACACACACGCCGAGACCTCAGAGCCGAAATGTATATCGTATGCCTAAGGGAGAAAGTGAGAAGGCGATCGCCGTGGAGTCAAGAACGTAACTGGGACACGCTGTGTGCGTCGTCCTTACTCTCGATCTTCGCCACGTGTTGACTGACAATTTACGATCACCGGAATGGATTAGAGGCGGAAGAACTTAACAACGGAAAGAAACGGACGACCGGGTTAAAATTAAGAAAAATCTACTCCAAGATCGGGATGGATCGTGTTAAAAACTGCTTAACGAAATTAAAATAAGCTTCCACACCACTCGTGTGTGAATAATGTACAGCGAATCGCGGGAGACTTGTTCCCGTAAACGTAGGAATTGGATCTGGAACGATATTAGGAAGACGAACAAGAAAGAGGTTCAGGAAGGCGGTGACAATCGAGCGACACGATGTGTGACAATTGTGCAAGTGGACAACGCGCGAGACATACTACACGAATCATGACGCGCAATCCTGGCAAGTGAGAGAAAGAGAGGGTGTGGGGCAGTGAAATACACGAACGGATGAACGGAAGCACGAAGGTGGCGAGGACTTACCAGCCAGATATCGTGGGACTTATTGGAGGTGTGCAGGTGCTGGGCAACATTGTTCGCCCCATTGATCGGGTGACACCCTCTCGGACCACCCGGATCAGCACCGAGGTTACCGAAGGAGAAGAGGGCCCGCATCCTTTTCAGAGTCGCGCTTCCGTCACCTATCTCGTGGGGTTGCGCCACGGGGTTCCAGTCGGCACTGAAAACCAACATGTCCGATTGGCCCCGGATACGGGATACACAATTTTCGTTTCTTTCTTTTTTTCTTTCTTCCTTCTTAACGAAGATTTATCGTCGATTTTCCCTGTTTTTTTCGCTTTGTAACTATCTAAGAAACACGATCACGTTCAGCTTAAATCGAGAACAAAATGCAAGATGCGTTAAAGTTGAACGAGACGAGTTGTGGCGCGAGCAAATCACGACTAAAGAAATCGGTCTCTTACAACAACAAAAATCGCCCTATAATCATCCTTCTTCTCTATTCTAAGCTCGTCTGTCGTTCCTATATAGATAGTTTACGAGAGTGGCCGGCGTTAGGATCTTGGATCATCGTTATGCACGCTTTGCCCACTCACTTTTTCCCTTGCTTTTCTCTTTTCGTTCTCTCTTTGCTTTGTTCTTTGTTCGTATTTTCTTTTTTTTTATTCTCACTCGAGGCTACCTTTGTTTTCGTTCCCCTTATCTCTTATGCTTTACGGCAATTCGTGTCTGCCTCTTGTGTCTTATTTGTCTCTTATACTTCGCCTCTCTCGTTCTGTCTCTGTCGAACGTCCGACTTCTTGGATTTTTGCGGTACCGCCACCCGACACGGGGTAGAGGGTAAGGATGGAACGCTTCGAAAATAGGATCCGTGCTCTGCGGAGCAAGACCAAACGACCAAACAAAAGAAAAAAAAGAGAAGCTATACGGAATTGTGTGTACCTAGAGATCGGGGCAGGAAAGCCTTGTGCCGCACACGCCAGCGCCAGAGACTCGCCCTCTACCCCGCGGTACTTATTAAGGCCGTCTCCAGTCCCTTTTGGGGCAGTACGACCGGACGGTTCTGGAAGGATATCATTCATTGCCCAGAATAACTAAGTCGTCCTCATTCGTTTCATTCTTTGCTACATTTATTCGTAATTAGATTCGTTTCTTTTAATTCGTCGATCGTTACAAAGAGACTCTGCGAGAAAGAGGCTCTTAGTGCATATCGATTCTCTTAGTGGAACTTGCGATCAACTGGGTACTCCTATTACCATTCAGTTAATGCTCCGATCGATTGGTACACACACGTGAGACCCCCTTCTCGCGAAGAATTAAACACGCACATTACGTACCTCGTCCTTCTCCCCAGCGGTTAGTATCTTGAGTAGACTATGCTTAAACGTTCCATGCTACTTACCTTGAGAACAAGCTCCTTGACCGGGTAGCATGCCTCGCGAAACGCACAGACATCAACTGACTCGACTCATCGACGACGACGACGACAACTTTGGAAACCAGCGGGGGGGGGACGATAGGGAAACCGCGGGATAATCGGTGGTGTCTACCTTGTCAGAGGTACGGGAAATCCCTGCAGCGCGTGAGTCAGCGCGATATCCTGACCCCTAGCAGCCAAAACCACTTCCCTTTCGAATCTCTTGCCCGAAAAACGCGGAGCTATCTTGGTTGTGCCCTCTGAAACGCGATCGTAACGTGTTCCCGAGAACAAAAGAGGAGTACCTTGTCACTGGGACAGGAAATCCCTGAGTCGAGCAGTCCAGAGCCACCACCAATGTCCTTGGAACGTCGACGAGCTTGCCACCCTCGTAACGTTCACCGGCTATACGCGGCGCGACGTTACCTGTCGGCTCTGTAAGCGGCAAGAGAACGCGACTAATTCGGCGCGTGGCTCGCGATTCTCATCTTCGACCACGCGAAACGATGCGAGGAAACGATGGAGAGAAAAGGCTGAGTACCCGAGCAGGATCGCCACCGCCTGGAGCGAGCTCGAGGCCCCTCGTTTACGTTCATACACGTGACCGTACCTGAACGTGGGGGCTGGAAAACCTTGAACAGGACACGGCAGACCCACCGTTCGATCGACTAAGATGTCCTTCTTCAGCCCATTCACATCCTTGTCCCGTACGTTTGGGCGCACACTACCCCGTGGCTCTGTAATAATTGGGTACGGGGATATGTCGCTTGTCGTCGTTGTCGGACGCGTCATCGATGCACGGCACGTGATCATGTCCCAAAGAATACGATGGACGTGAAGATAAAGACCGATCGACAAAGGCTAGGACGGAATACGAAGGAGTACCGAACGACGTTGCTCACCTGTACAAAGGCGGAGGACTGGCCTGAGCCTCGCACAGTAACGTCAAAGCTTGGCCCTGGACTTTTGCCAATCCGTCGAATTTCGATCTAGGCGGCAATCGAGGAGGACTACTTCCGACCGGCTCTAGAAAGCAAAACGAGCAAAACATTCAACGCCACCGGATCAATCTATATCTTCACGTTTCTCTCGCGTTCCGTAGTCCATCGCCCTAACGAGTCGATCGAAGAAACTGCCAAGAATAATCGCGATCGAAGATTTCCTCACTTTTGCTCGTTCGAGCATACCTGAAGATCGGCAGTGGATGCGCCTGAGCCTGACACAACAGGGCCGTGGCATTTTGCGCCGGCAGAGAGAAGACCGTTATCTTAGCTGTGGGTGGCACTTTGGGCGCAGCGCCGCTCACAGGCTCTGAATGTAGAGAAACGATATCTCTTAAGAGATCGTCGATAAATACCTATAAGCTGGAAGAGGGTGACCCTGCGCCGGGCAAAGCATCGTTACTGGCGTGGCCACGTAACTGGCGAGAACGTCGTACTTGGCAGTGGACGCGACTCTGGGTTTGGCACCGTTTACAGGCTCTACACAAGCGCCAAATTAAGAGAACCGGTGAATGGACAAACGAAGATTAGTTCACTGACCTAAACGTGGGAGCAGGGAATGCCTGGGCGTCGCATAGTAAACTGAGCTCAGCACCATTCGCCATCTCGAACGAGTCGGATTTTGCTGATTTCGGGAATTTTGGTGACACCCGACCTGCCGGCTCTAACGTTCATAAAACGTAACAAACGACATTTCTTTATTAACGCTCAAAATGCTCGCCCCGCGTGAACGTGCCACCGCGCCGCCTCATACTCGCGAAACGCGAAAGGATCAAGAAGAGAAAAGATAAAAGCAAGCAAAAGATTACCTGTGAGTCGGAGGTGGCGATGCCTGAGCGGAACACGTGAGCGCGACCGAGGATTTCGCGGCTCTGACATAGGTGACGCTTTTCGCGTCGCTTTGAAAGGCTGGCGCCTTGGATCCCACGGGCTCTAGATCAAATAAACGCGAGACAAAGAGGTCTAACTGGAGCGGAGCTGTCATTTACCTGAACGACGGAACTGGGAACCCTTGTGCGGGACAAAGCAATGTCGACGAGCTTCCAGCGGCGCGGATGAACGAATTCACGCGATCGTCGCTCGAGAATTTCGGCCCCTTCGCTCCCATCGGCTCTGGCAATATAACAATCGTGCAGGTTGTCAGCTTCGAAGAACTCGTGTCGACGAAAGCCAAAAAAGAAGAGGACGTCTACCGCTCGGGAGCGACGTTCCTCCGCATTCAGAGATTTTTGTTTATTCGATAGGCAAAATGGAATTACGAAAACGATCGATAAGAAGGACGAGCTGCTATGTGACTCGAGTACCTGAACGCTGGTACCGGGTGACCCTGCGCTTGGCACTGCACCGCGAATCCCGATGAGGTTTTGGTCTTCTGCCATCGTTTTGCGTCTCCGCTTACGGATGGTGCCTTGCTTTGCACCGGTTCTTCGCCAGGAAAAAACGAAACGCGTGAAAAGGAACGCAAACAAACTGGTCGTAAAATTTAAACCAACATCTCATTAGTTCGCGATTTACCTGAACGATGGAACAGGGTAAGCCTGCCCTTGGCAGAGGATCACGATGTGCATACCCATGTGCCTCTCCATGAGACTTCCCTTTTCCCCGAGAATCGACGGTGCTTTGCTACCAACCGGTTCTATCGGGAAAACAAACGAGCCATTCGTCAACTAACGATCGAACGATTTACCTATAGTTGGGTACAGGATATCCCTGTGCGGGGCACGTCAACACCACGCTGAATAACGTACTGGTCTCTTTCCAACCGCGTTTCATCTCGCCGATCAAAGCGGGAGCTTTGCTGCCGATGGGCTCTGACGACACAAAAATTGTGCGAGGTTTCCAAAGTATGAAACGATGCGTGCGTTAACGAAGTTTTACCTAAAACTGGGCACGGGATAAGCCTGCGCCGGGCAGAACAAAACGACCGTCGACTCGTAGGCCTTTTCTTTCCAGCCGCCCTTCAAGTCACCCGTCAACGCTGGCGCTTTGCTTCCCACTGGCTCTGTTTATACAGAGCAGTTCGAAAATATTCGATTAACGAGTGTTTACCTAAAACTGGGCACGGGATGCCCCTGAGCCGGGCACGACAGAACGGCGCTGGACTTCGCTCTCTTCTTCAGCCAACCACCCCTTAACTCGCTCGTAAACGCCGGAGCCTTCGTCCCGATCGGTTCTACGAATTTCATGTATATGTACATGCAGTCAAGAAACGCGTGCGATCGACAAGTTGCATTAACATGTTAGTAAGAACGTTCGTTCAAGTGAAGAATGAATACGGTATGAAGAAGAGTGTTTGATTTAGTCACGACATTCAGTGCGATTGATTAACTATAGAAGACGCGTAGGACAGATGTTAGAATATCACGTGTACATTTTATTTTCGTAAGAATTATAAATTTACCTAAATGAAGGCACGGGATAGCCCTGCGCTGGACAGAATATCACGACACTCGTCTTCGTCTCGACTTCTAATATTATTCCTTTAACGATCCCCATCAACGCCGGCGCTTTGCTCCCGACTGGTTCTAATTAGATGCAAAAGAAGGAAGCCGTGAGCAAGATAATGCTTGCCAACAACTGGCGCAACATTCATTGTACGGTTACGTAATTGGTCTGATGGTACAGGGGGGCCCTGATTAAAAAGAATCAAAGAATCACAGTGCAGCAAGAGGCATCCACGGAGAAAGTAACCGACGAAACTAATCCGGTCCGAACCTGCAACGCTTTCTCTTCACGGTCTTCGATCGATCTTACCGCGCTCGGCTAACAACCGACCAGTTTCCTTTCTTTCTTTCGGATTAATTAATACAAAGAGCTTTACCTAAAGGAGGGGACGGGGTATCCCTGCGCGGGACATGGCAGCACGGTGCTGGATCCAGCTCCTTTTTCCAGCCAAACGCCCTTCACATCCCCCGTGAACGCCGGTGCTTTGCTGCCGACCGGTTCTGACAATGCACACGCGATGAGCGAGGCAGAATTAATTGTTCCACTTTGAATGTCAGAAAAGGGGAGCCCGATGCCGGACAAGTACGGGATGAGGGCAAACGAAAAGAAGGCCAAGGCAACGTAATAGAAACAATCTGGCCCACTAAGTGCTCTTCAGTTTTCACAAACGATTGCCAAATAATGCCGCGCTCGTCCCATGAAATCGACGCGAAGGTCTTTCGCGTTTAAATGAACAACTCTTTTAATTAAAACGTCACTCTGGCTGCGGTAGAGTATGCTCGATGCATGTAAATTAGGAATACTTTAAGGAGGAATCAGTTACCTAAAGGATGGCACAGGGTACCCTTGCGCGGGACAGAAGAGAACGACATCGGTGTCCGCTGGATTCTCCATCCATACGCCCTTTACCGTTCCCGTGAATGCTGGCGCTTTGCTGCCAACTGGTTCTAACGAATTACACAGAGATACAGGGCCATGCTGTCAGCTCTTTGACTAACACTCAATGATTAATTCAAGAAGTATACCTATAGGATGGAACTGGGAACCCCTGAGCGGGACAAAATAGAGTGAGATCTTGACCGGTGACACGATCGTACCAGGATAGCTTCGCGTCATTCGAGAACTTTGGCTTCTTCGTAGCGATCGGCTCTGTCGGAATTAGGAAAAGCTCGTATGAAGACTGCCTTCGAGTCTACCAGACTAACTACTTTAACAAACTAACCGTATCGAAATGTCTTTGTGTTTGAAGTAATCAACGTGCGCTCTCGCTGCATTACGAAGACCAACGCACGTAGAAATACTTGAAGAAAGAATCATTTACCTAAATGATGGTACAGGGTATCCTTGCGCGGGACAGAAGAACACGACACTGGTGTCCGCTTTAATCTCCATGTATCCACCCCTTAAAATGCCCGTGATCGCTGGCGCTTTGCTGCCGACTGGTTCTAACGAATTACACGAAGACACAGGGCCATGCCGTGAGCTCTTTGACTAACAACCAATGATTAATTTAAGAAGTATACCTATAGGATGGAACTGGGAACCCCTGAGCAGGACAAAATAGCGTGAGATCTTGACCGACGACGCGATCGTACCAGGACTTCTTCGCGTCGCTCGAAAACTTTGGCTTCTTCGTGGCGACCGGCTCTGTCAGGATTAGGAAAAGCTCGCATGAAGACCGCCTTCGAATCGACCAGATTATTTTACCTATTCGTACGTTGCGCAAGTTCTACGGATTTAAATGAATACGAAGCTCGTTTAATTAAAGCGTTATCTTATACTTCCGCTACCAGTGGAATAATCGGAGCACGTAGGACACGATCAGGAATATTTTATGGAAGAATCAGTTACCTAAATGATGGCACAGGGTACCCTTGCGCGGGACAGAAGAGTACGACACTGGCATCTCCTTTAGCCTCCATCCATCCTCCCTTCAATGTGCCCGTGAACGCTGGCGCTTTGCTGCCAACTGGTTCTAATCATACAAATACATAGGGCCATGCTGTGAGCTGGACGCTCTTTGACTAACACTCGCCGATTAATTTGAAAGGTATACCTATGAGATGGAACTGGGAACCCCTGAGCAGGACAGAGCAGAGTGAGATCTTGATCACTGGGACGATCGTACGAAGATAATTTCGTGTCACTCGAGAACTTTGGCTTCTTCGTGGCGACCGGCTCTGTCACAGGATTAGCAAAAGCTGGACTGAAGACCGCCTTCGAACCGACCAGACTAACTATTTTACCTAACTATCTCGGATTACCGAACACGATACTCTAGAGGGAGCAATGCCTGCACCTGACCGTCGTCACTTAATGGACTTACAAAATCATCGTCCCGCGAATAACTAGAAATGTTCGGCAAATTGTTAAGCAACGCGCGATCTCATTCTTTAGCGCAGCTTTGCGAAATGACTAGATATCACGGGACGACGACTCGGCCTAGCGCGATAGTCGATGCCTTTCAATGGGTAATTTAGTACCTGGTTACGGGAACAGGATGCCCCTGGGCGTTACACGGCATGCTCATTTCCGAGCCCTCTTTACGAAGGAAGAAGAACGATTTAACGTCCCCCACAAAAGCAGGCGCTTTGATCCCCATCGGCTCTAAGCAAGGGAAACAACGAAGTCACGCGGAATGCCATTAAAATTTCTAGCCGGTGTAGCCTGAGTCCGCCGGACAGGGTTCCCCTTTTTTTCTCATCGACTACGTCGCCAACGGTCCTACACTTCTCGCGCTACCTTGTGAGAGAGAAGAAAGCAAAAACGCGCGTTCTTTCCATGTCCATGTCATCCAGTTTCGTACCTATAGACAGGAGTTGGATGGCCTTGAGCATTGCACGGAAGACTAATATCCGTGTTTATTCGACGTCCCAACAAGGAGAGTTTTGGATCTCCGGCAAAGGTTGGCGCTTTGCTTCCGACAGGCTCTAAACAACATTGACGCTTGATTATTCTAGCATACATAGTTCTAGTTCGTCGATACCGAACACCGATAGAACGTAGCCGAGCAACAGTACCCGATAACTAATTCAGCTAACCGTTCAACGGTTTTCACGGCAGGAATTTAATCGATATGCCGAACCAGGTTGAATTCTTTACCTAGTAGTGGGCACAGGGCTTCCCTGCGCGGCACAAAAAATGGAGATTGGTTGACCCTCGTATCGTCTGATCGTACGGCTCAAATCGTCCGACGTTAATCGCGGGGACCTTGCTGCAACCGGTTCTGAAATCGATTGTTTCACATCGCATTCGATCCAGCTGATTTCTCGACTGGCGCGACAGATTTACCTGGTTGTTGGCACTGGGAATCCCTGAGCGCTGCACGCGAGCACCACGCTCGTGCCCTTGCGCCTCGCGTATTTACTCAGACTATCATCGCTGGAGAAGATCGGCGACTTGAATCCAACCGGTTCTACGAAACACACAGCGCTCTCCAATCTTTGCTTTTCATTGTAAACTATTTTCTCGATAGCGTTTTATAGGAGCAAGAATATTTTCCAAACGTTCGAAGAAGGTGATGGTGATAAATTACCTGGTGGTTGGCACGGGGAATCCCTGAGCACTGCACGCGAGAACCACGCTCATGCCCTGTCGCCTCGCATACGCGCTAAGACTGAGATCGTTGGAGAAGATCGGCGACTTGAATCCGACCGGTTCTACGAAAAACACGGAAAGAATATTCCCGACGACGAGCAAAGAACAAAGTGACAAGCTCGACGCGCTAAACGTAGGAAGCGAGTCGACGAACGATCGCGATTAAAATACGCTGTATTTGATCGTATTTTAAGAGGCATAAACGCGTTAAACAAAGCGTGCGATATTGCCGAGCGACACGCGAGATTACCTGGTGGTTGGCACGGGGAATCCCTGAGCGTTGCACGCGAGCACCACGTTTATACCCTTGCGCCTCGCGTATTTACTAAAGCTATTGTCGGTGGAGAAAATGGGCGACTTGAGTCCAACAGGTTCTGGGGAAAATATCGTGACAACGGGAATTACGTTTCCGATATATAAAACGACTCTGGAAAGCGACGACACAAAGCCGGCGACAGTGTGAAATTAGAATTAACGAACAAGCCGCGGCGAAAGCCAAACGCGAGTCATTCGAAACCGACGTCGCGTCGGAACCATTGGGAAATTGTATCGACCGCGGGTTCGCGCGACCGTGCGCTCGCGATTATATATCGTCTCACCTCGAAAGTGGAACAGGGTAACCTTGCACCGGACACGTCAAACACACCGCATCGCTGGTTCTCCCTTCCATAAACTCGACTTTACGAACGTACGGTAGTTTTGGCTTTACGCTGGAGGTAGGCTCTGAGAATCATACGAAAATCCATTTATGCTCGAGAATTCTTACTGACCGTGTGATGGGGACAGGGAATCCTTGTGCAGGACAAGTCATCGACACCGCGTTGGTAGTCGCCGTTGGTCTCACAACCTTTATGTCGGCGTTCGTGAATTTTGGTTTCGCACTGGATACCGGTTCTGACCAAAAGAGCGGTTAGCTGTATACGGATGAACGACAGGTGGTTCGATTCCCTGACACTGAGACTGGGTATCCCCTCGGCTCGAGTAAAAGACAAACAGAAATCTATCCGGTGAACGTTTACGAGCTATCGTCTGTCTTCTCGCGTTCAATCTTCACTCGATTCTTCGATAGGAGACAGAGTATTTGTCCTATTTACGATAGAAACGTACACTGAAGTCGATGCTTCGACCAGATGAAAGCGCAACTTTACGCGTACCTGAAGACCGGAACGGGGAACGCCTGTGCCGGACAGGGCAAAGTCAAAGGCAGCTCGCGTCGCACCGTGTAGGTGGTATATGTGCGCGAATTCTCCGTCATCGGAAATTTCGGCTTCGTGCTGGCCACCGGCTCTACGGGAAGAAACGAATCACCGACCGCTCTATGCCACTGGGACAGGGTCCTGACAACCATCGCGCTAATTGTTCCTGGTAATTGACTGGCACATTCAGCCAGTTGAATCGTGATATCATCGAATCCACGGAAAAGAACGAGCAAGCGAAAGGCGATATCGATTAAACTATTCACGTGACGGAAGAACCGCTCTACTGTGAGACAAAGAGTGCTCATTGGCTGCTCGTTGTTTTCAAGGAGGACTAGTTGTTCTAGCTTTACCTGCCGTCGCGAGGATCGCTTCGAACGTTGTGAAAAAACAAACCACGAGTTTCTCGTACGTTTTACCTGAATGCTGGCACTGGGAATCCTTGAACGGGACACAGTAAAGTGGCAATGGTACCCAGCATCGTGCTAGGGTTCGTCGATTTCACGTCCAGGGCGGTTAATTTAGGTTTCGAGCTCGATAGCGGTTCTGCGGATCACACGAGAAACGAGCCGATCTTTAGAGTGCGACGATGAGTCCCTACGCTTCTTCTTCGTGGACTTACTTGAGGACTGGGACAGGATACGCCTGAGCGGGACACTGCAACGTTACGCTCTGGGCTTCCAGGATCTCGAACGTTCGGCTCTTGTCGATCATCGAGAACTTTGGCTTCGCGAAACCGACTGGTTCTAGAAAAAGGGACAACCTCTTGGAAAAGTGGTTTAAACTCGAAGAGCGAAGACTTGGTGGATCTTGTTGCTCGGTCGCGAATATCGTTCCAACTTTCTTGTTCTCGTTCTCGAGAGGACTTACGCGGAATCCACGGATTCCATTTCGTCAACGTGTCTAATATACTGGGACAGGGTGAGACGGCAGACGGAAGAGAGGAAGAAAACGACGAGACGTCGTCTATTTTTCTTAGTGCCGCGTGGAAGCGTGCACGCTCGACAGATATATCGACCTACCTAAACGTGGCAACTGGAAACGCCTGTGCAGGACAAAGCAACGAAAAGCCTGTGCCTTTCGTTACTCGTAATCCGACGTCGTTCACAGATGGAAACTGTGGCTTGCTGCTCGACGCGGGTTCTAAAAACAGAACGCGAGACCGTGATACGGAGAGGTCGTGTGTAAAGGGGAGGCTATGAAGAGTGTCTTTGAACATGCTGGAATAGGGACTCCCCCTTTTTACTATAGAACAAGCTAGTTCTTTTCACGGACCCACGATCATACGTGCCTTCCTCCCAAAAAAAAGTCGCCGATCTCTGAATAGAACGGACCTGCATCTATTGAAACGAATCGAAAGCTTATCAAAGTTACGAGAAGCTCTCATTGTTCTCCGATCGTGAGAACTATTTCGCTGCCTACCTATAGATCGGGACTGGAAATCCTTGAGTTGGACACAAAAGGGTGACGCTTTTTAGCGAAGAGGCGCTGAATCGTTGAAGATCGCTTGGACCAGATAATTGTGGACGCGTGCTTGATGCTGGCTCTGATGGAAAAAGTCAAACGATTCGCGAGATGAGAGCCATGACAGAGAACAGGGACTGTTACCTGTACGACGGAACGGGAAACCCTTGGGCAGGACACAGCAACGTCATCGCACCACCGAGAACCATTTTGAACGCTTGCGAGTCCGCCAACGACGGAAATTTTGGTCGTGTGCTGGCAACAGGCTCTAAGAGAGAACCAAGAAAAATATGACGGAGAATACGTCCATACGAACCGGGAAAATGATCGCGTCGTTTATAGCGTTATTCTTCATCTGGATGATTTCTTTGATATCGAGCCGCGCATCGATTCGCGTACGTGTTCAACCGACCGACGCCTTGGAAATTCCAAAGTTTCTATACCTGAAGGCTGGAACGGGGAACGCCTGAGCTGGACACATCAAAGTGAGCGGCTGGTCGCAGTGAACCGTGTACGTACGCGAGTTCTCCGTCATCGGGAATTTCGGTTTCGTGCTGGCCACCGGTTCTACGAGAAAACACCTTCGCTACAGACGCGATCGTTGAGTCGATTCTCTTCGTTGCGTGGAACGCCGGGACAGGGCAATCGACCGTCACGCCTGAACTTCTTCGACGTTCTTGATTTCTGTTTCTCTATATAAAACGACATTTACGACGATAGATCTATGAGACAATTCCGCGACCTTATCCCACCTATGCGAAGGAACTGGAAATCCTTGAGCAGGGCACAGGAGAGTCAGAGCGTGTTCGACGGTCGAGACGAATCCACGAGAATTATCCATCGTCGGAAACTTGGGTCGTACGCTCCCCACGGGTTCTGCAATCCCAAGGGGAAGAAGCACGTAACAAACGTTGATAACGCGTCGACGTTTCATGTGCACGGGAACGGGGACAGGGAACCCACCGCATCGGGAAAAACGTACGGATCGTGTTTGTCGAGACGGGAAAAGTTATCGAAAGTAGAAACGGCGTTATAGCCGCACAGCTGTTGCGCTATAATTTATCGCTGCCCCTTTAATCGTGGATTAACATCGGTTATTTAACACAGCCACTTGTCCTTTGATCTCGACGGAACAAAGATGAAGCGTCCTAGAAACTATTGAATGAGAGAAGCTCTCAGAAACCGGGCAAACCCAGATTCTCCTCGAGCATTTCGCATCTCGAAAACTTAACGACAAGCTCCCTACCTATAAGACGGAAGGGGAAATCCTTGCGCGGGGCAGAAAAGCGGCAAGCTTCCGTTCGTCCTCGTCGTGAGTCCGATTAAGTTGATCGTGCTGGAGAGTTTCGGCCGGGCACTCGCCACGGGCTCTGTGAAATATCGTCGAAAGGAAAAAACACAACGAAATTTTACCACGCTGCGTCCACTTAGCTCGCGAATCGGTCGCCAACTTACTTGTGTACCGGGACAGGGAACCCTTGGGCGGCACACTGCAACGTCACCGAGCCGTCTTTCATCGTACGGAATCCTCTGGTGTCATCGATCGTCGGAAATTTCGGTCTCACGCTGCCCACCGGCTCTGAATGTTACCATATAGTGTACACGCGGTGTGAACTCGCGCGTGATCGCACGTGGGATCGGGAACCCCTGGGCGGACTTGAACGATCGCGAGAAAAAGACCAGGACCAGACGAAGTGTGACACGCCCATTTTTAAAAAAACTTTGTAAACAGTCGGAGAAAGCATGAGATTGAAGAGAAAATAGAGAAGAAAGAACGCCCTGAGAGAAACGAGATTGCTGGATCGATATCTTCTTTCTAAAATAGCAGTTGGCAGTTCAAACTCCTATATGAGAGCTACGACACAATTATTTTAGCGATCGTTTCTCGCGTCTTATCTCCAGCAGTCAACGAGTTCTAGAAATGTCCACTGGGAAAAACTCTCCTCGAACTTGCCACGTTCTTCTATGTTAATTCGAAGGCATACCTATAACTTGGTACCGGAAATCCCTGCGCGGGACAGAGCAGAGGCAGCGTTCCATTGGTGACGACAGTCAGACCGTTTATGTTGCTCACAGATGGAAATTTCGGTCGGACGCTCCCCACCGGTTCTACGTTCGAGTATCCGGAAAAGGTGCGAGAAAGATACAGAACACGATATCGATCGTGACCAGACGAAACTTACTTGAAAACCAGGACAGGATACCCCTGTGCGGGGCAAAGAAGGGTTACAGAGCCGTCGATGGTCGTGCGGAAACTCCTGGAGTCGTCGATGGTCGGGAATTTCGGCCTCACGCTTCCAACTGGCTCTGATTATGCAATTAAACAGCAACATCGCTTTCCAAATATCGATATCGGGCAGGATTAGCGCGACATTTTGCCTTCTTTCTTTTTTAATTGATTGTCTACCTGTTTAAGGGAACGGGGAACCCCTGTGCAGGGCAAATCAAAGCTTGACTTCCGTTCTGCACCGTCCTGAATCCACGTATGTCGTCCGTTGAAGGAATCTTTGGGCGGACACTGCCTACCGGTTCTGAAGGGCACGCGAATAACGATTCAGATAATTTCTCCTGTCTGCACGTGGAACGGGGAACCCCCGAGGGATACACGGTCGTTTCAAAAACCATCCTTTCCTCGTCGACGCGTTAGTAGAAGAGGAATAATCGTTTCAATGGACGAAAAA
The DNA here is from genome assembly GCF_011952255.1 of Bombus vosnesenskii. NCBI lineage: Eukaryota > Metazoa > Arthropoda > Insecta > Hymenoptera > Apidae > Bombus > Bombus vosnesenskii. The sequence continues at coordinate 5,779,136 of NW_022882923.1, forward strand.
GCTCCCTATCGAATGTCTAGCTCCGGTAATCGTTCACAGACATTCCGAATAGCCTACTTTTCTCTCGTTTTTTTTCCAATATTTCTAGTTTTGCCTACGCAGTTCGAATTCCCTTTTTTTTTTTTTCGATCATGCTAATGCATGTATCTCGTATCGGTGATCAGAGATATATCGTACCTATAAACCGGTACCGGGAATCCTTGGGCAGGGCAGAGAAGCGGTAAATTGCTTTTCGATTCCGTGGAAAGTCCGTTAATGTTGTCCATCGAAGGAAACTTTGGCCGTACGCTCCCCACGGGTTCTGTTTCACAACGAAAACGCTATGACTGTGTGGAGCCGTCTTTGCGGCGCGTGGGCCCCCCTGCTCGGACCCTTTGTCGTCATTATGATTCTCGTTACCGCATCTCTTGGCCGTCGTTATTTGCACGGTACACTATGCGACTCAGACTCGATGGAATCGCATTCGTATCGACAGGAGGATTCACCTGCCGTCGTTGACCGATTGCTTTGACAATAGAATAGCTCTGTACCCAACGAAGCTGTGTGTCTGTCAGATTTGCTTCCAAGAAAAAGATAGTTCTTCATACCATATGTTTCAAAAGCGATAGAACACTCGTGACACGAGACGTTACGTACTTACATCGTTCGATACGAACGAACAAAGTGGAGAATGGTGAAAGCTGACAGCTGCATTGAGCATCACATCTATTCCACGTGTTAGCGTCTAGAGCGTTTCATTTCATGTGAAATATTAGACTTATAGAGTGACGTTTGACTTACCACGCGAGAGCGAAGGACAGAGCCCGGAAATCGCGTGAGGGCGCCGCAAAGCGTCGGAAGAATTTTACGCTGTTTCTTTACTTTTTTTTTTTTCTTTCTTTCTTTCTTTTCTTCCGTTCTTTTCAAAATTCATCGAAACCGATCATGCCAAGAGTCAAATTATGGGCGGGCGGTGGCGCGTGCCCGCAGGGGTACCCTGTCCCAGCATTCAGGTTTTCCAACGAGCTTGATCTCGTACGAAATATCAATACGTTCTTTCATCTATTTACATCTATTTTACAACAACAAGATATCTTCAATTTCACCGACCATACGAAACGAACTTTCAAATTTGACTTTACGCTCATTGATAATTCGATCAAGCTGGCTGGCTTAAAAAATAACACGTACATCGACGTGGCTACTTCAGCCGAAGGCAATTGATTTTCCAAGATACTTGGGTATTAAATATATAGATACCCGATTATTTAATCGCACGGTCTGGCTAAACGCTCGGCCTGTTCACTCTGTTTCGGGGAAAATCAATTGCCTCGGTAAACAGTTTCGAACCCAGACAATACTTTCCCGGAACGCCACAGTTCGCGCGATAAAAGAGTAGTTAAAGTCCGACCTGCAACACGAATTCGGTACCGCGTTCGCGGGGACGATTTACATCGCAAAAGAGTCCTCGTTTACATGCTCGCGTTTATCTCGTGTGACGGTCAATTTCTAAACCAAGCAACTGTTGTAAAAAAAAAAAAAAAAAAAGAAATAGAAAGAGAGACGAGAGAGGAAAATCGAAAACGTTCAAATTGTCGTTTAACTTCATCGCGAGAGGAACGACGATTATTCCACTCTTGTACGCGCACGCGATTACCGTCCAGGTTCGAAACTAGAAACACGATTCTGATTTTCACTGTTTTAAAAAACATATACAAGTATTTACACGCTACGCGATAACGTAACTTACGCGTTTATTACGCTTCGAAGAGTATAAAGAAGAAAGGACGATGTAATAAATCAGAATCGTGATTTCAACGAAGTTGAAACTGATCGTTTCTTATGATCGTCACTTACCGGTAATGACGAGACGTCCCTTGGTGGCAGACAATCTTGTTTCTCCGGTGAGTCTATGCTTGGTGCGGCATTGATAGGTCTTGTATCCGTCTTCGGGTCCGACATCGCGAATGTGAAGTTCTCCAGAAGGCAGTACCAGGTATTTTCCATCTGTTCGAGTGACCGAGTCACGAAGCAAAGTAGATAGATTATTTCTCGGCGTTGATTCGTCCGGTGCAACTTTCTAACCAGGGATAATTGACTTATCGGAAAGAACGTTCCGGCCAGTATCGGTTCTATTGGAACAGATTAATCGAACTGGACGACATTTTACGCTCGGTAGTATATAAAGTTCGTACCGATATGGGTCTGGCAATCAGAAATATTCAATTATCCCAACGACCACACGGTACTCGTCGGACACAGACACACACGTAGCAGTGTATATCGACCAGTACAATGCCGTCTTGATTAATACATTGGCCCGCATGCACTCTACTACATTTTGCTACCTTGGCCAAGTTCGTTGAACGTTGAATAGCGACCGACTCTTTATCTATCTCGTGCTTTCACCGTTCGACGAATCGTTGGGCGATTCAAGCCATAGATTCAGGCCCGTTCGTCAAACAACGGACGAGGGAATATCGAGTTTGCATTGTTCCCAGCCCCTGGCATGTCCGTGAAACGTGTTGTAAGAACATGCCGTCAGATTTGTTGATCTACGATATTCCCTTTAATCCGTTTAATCCGGAGAAGCTACCTTTAACTTTATCCATCGGATACAAATAGTAAAATAACACGTTTAAAGCAAGATAAAGAACGTTCAAAGGGATTAAAAATCGAAGCTATTTAAGATATTCAATTCGTAATCTTACACTGTTAAGCTTCGTCGAGTTAAATACCTCGTAAAGAATTACATTCACGTTGCGTTCCTCTCGATGACTTCCGGCTTACAGAATAATCACGAACGAACGAGCCCGATGCATGCAATCGACTACTGTAATACTACAAGCAATAAAAAACCAATAGCCATGTACTCTAGAGTAGTCACACAGGGAAAGGAAGGTTCGTGAGACACAGTGGAGCCGTGAAAAAGAATTTGGAAAATGAAGGGAAGTCTGGGACAGCGCGAGCAGCGGCAGTCAACGTCGTACGAACAGTTCAAGAATAGTTCGGCGTTTACTTTCCGAAACGAGGGGCATCCGGGCTGTCGGACGATTTCATCGTACGTCAAACGCATTTCTGTCGCCGGTTCGTCCTCTAGGACGCGATACAACATTCGAGTGGAGGCCGATAGAACGAACACGTTATCTCTTTCCTTTTTTTTTTTCTTTTATTTTTAAGAAAAGACACGACGCTGTTATCGCCACGGAGAAACGATCTCTCTGCCTACTTATTTATTTGCTCGTGGCGCCACGACGCATCCTGTTTCTTAACTCGTGATCCACCGCAACCTGCAATCGTGGTGGCCGATTTCCGGTCTCGCGATCGCGACGCACAATGCCGATCGTACCTGTTGCGTGTCTCCCTTGGTTGCGTACGAATCGAGCGGTTCCTGCTCCAACGGAACGCAGGATCGCAAAGGACGTCGCTCGTTATTACTCGGCGATCCGGTCGATGCCCGAGGGAATCCTTGAAACGTTGGTTCGTCGCGCCACGGCCGCGTCCTTCGCGCGATTATGAATGGAAACGATCGTACGACCTTTTTACTCTTTTCGCAGTCTGTACGACTAAATGGAGCGTACGCGAGCGAACCCACGCGTTACCGACGTTTCGTCCGCGAAAAAAAAGGAAAGTCTCGCAACGCGCGGTCGTAAAGCGTGGATGAAAGAGAATGAAAACCTTCTATCGTTCTTTTTTTCCCCCTTCTTTTCATTCATGGTTAAGATGGAACTGCGTGTGTGTACCCATGAAAGTGTGCGTGTGTACCGTAATCGGTGCTAGGGTATATTTCAGTTTTCTCGTCTTCGATCCAAGAGTCAACCTCGACGAATTCGGCGACGAAGCTCGGTATGTGACACTTGATAATTGCGGCGTTCCCCCGAAGGACGTGTTCGTCCATCACGTTCACTGCATACCGCTGCCCGACAACTGCAACCAGACACCGGTTTCCGGTTTTACCATAAGCCGCACATCTACATACAGCCTCGTATCCGTGATGCGATCGATCGTTGCGATGAGCGTTCGGTAATTCGTGCGAAGTTACGACCTCTTAAACCCGTACGAAGAAGGAGAATCGGCCGAGCGGAGTAATTAATCGATTAGCGAAGCGATTGGAGTAAACGGAGTACAGACACGATTTGGACAGCGGTGATTTAACTGCTCGACGAGTTCTCTCTTTTTTCTCGATTCTGCTAGCCGTACGTTTTCCCAACTGTGTATAAGCAATTACGGTAATCCGAGAACGTTAACGGCTGAAACTCGGTCGATCGATCTCTCCACTCCAACCATATAGCGTAGTACGCACGAATCGAAGAACGAACGCCCACGCCCACGCAGAAGCAAAGGAACGAATCGGTGGATCTCTGATCAGTGCGAAAGCGGAGCAACGATCTCGCGCTGTACAGAATCTCTCTCTTTCTCCATCTATCCATGTTGATTGATACCGTATGATTGTCCCTCGGCTATGTAACTGCCGCCGGCCGAATCGATCCATCCTACTACGTCCACGTGGTCGGCGACGAACGAGGGAACCTGACACTTGAAAATCGCCGCGTTGCCGCGTATCGCGAACTGATCGTAAACCTGAACTTCAAAGTATTGGGCGACCACTGCAATAAAAACGGAACAGAGAGAAAGAAAAACACAAGAGGATAGCTCGTCGACGAACTGAATAGTCGATGGACGGACGGGCTTTGATCCGACCGATTAAAATTTCAATGAACCGCGAGGCTGGCTCTCCGCAAACGGGAGTTTACCGTGCAGAGCATCGTCACTCCGTGAGCGGCGACGCTCTCTTTCCACTGACGGAAATTAGGCTAGCCAGCGGACATCAATTTCCTCGTGCGTCGGTTTGATTAGTTCGGGCTTAATCTAATCCGAAATCACGAACGGGGCCGAGCGACCGTCCCGTTTTCCAACCGTCTCTCATTCGAGGCGCGCTCATTCGTTCGAATCGAACGACAAATATTTGACGGAGAATATTTCCAGGAACTATGTCAAGAAGCTTAATCGCGAATAGAGCGATGCTGATGCGGTGTGACGAAACGTAAAGCGCTATAGTCCTAGAAATGTGCGCTGTCGAGAACGAGGCTAGAGAGAGCTGGATCGTCTCGATGGAAACGCGAAAATCTAATTCGATCGACTGTCGCTTGGGTTATTCTCTCATCGACACGCTCGGCCACCGACCGTGAAATAAATTTCATTAGGTCGCGGCGCGCGTACTACCGTTCGTGTTCGATCGTTAGCCGAACGAAAGTGGATCGTCCTGTTCGCGGTCGCGTTTAATTTGCGAGCGACAGACTCGATTAATCTGACTTAACCTAATCCGTTGGATCGCGGTGGGTAACGAGGCCACTGCCAGCCGCACGCTCTGCCTCCGTACTCCGTTTGCGTCGGCCGCGTCAGAAAGGGCAAACTTTTCATAGGCGAGAGCAAATTGCACGCGTTCCACTCTATCATCACAGGCAACCATCTCTCTCCTTTCTCCCGTGCGCTCTTCGAGTGCATCCTGTAGGTATTACTGTATTCTGTATACGCTGGCATACCCTGAGAGCGGACGGCAACGAGAGTCAAAGCGTTCTAGCACGCTCGAGCCGCCTGTCCTCCGCAAGAGGGATGAGCACGCTGGTAATTCCATTTATTAATTCCATTAAAACGCCGTCAGGACTCGCGTCGGGTCGGCGAATCGGGCGTAGGCGGTAAATCGAGTTGATCGCAATGCGAAGACCACTTCTTTGATCGAAAGCAACGAAACAAACTGGATCGAACCGTGTCGATCGTTTACATCCGCTCGAATGGGGACAAGAAGATAAACGAGATTAACGAACACGGATACGGATATGGATTTCTTTCGAAGTTGTATAATGAAAAATAGTCAGAAAGATAGAACAGTCTTTTGCACGATCGAGAAAAACCACGGTGCTCATCGCCTGCTCTCGTTAAATATGCTCTCCGTAATCGAGACGAGAGAAGTACCCTTTTCTTCTTGGCTGTTCGCGGAGTACGTGGATCCATCCTCGACAGCCAACCACTCGATCACGTCTACGAAATCTGCCACAAAGCTGGGTACGAGACACTTCAAGGTTGCCGTGTTGCCGCGCAAGACGAACTCGTCGATGACCCTCGTCTCGTAGAATTGCTGGACCACTGCAACGCGCATCAACCCAGAGAACGTGAACCCGACACACGAAACCCGTAAAACAGAGAGCACTAAAGTGGCAACGGGATTGTACTCGTGTCGTGTCCCGCTTCACTTTCGTCCCATCGGAATTCGTTCGTTCGGGAAAAGGAAATGAAACGTTGAAATTGGAGCGAGGGGGAGAAACGGAAGCCCGTCTCCCTGGTTCGTAGGTTAGTACAGTAACGAGATCACACCGTCTCCGCCTACCGTAATCGTCTCCGACCGTGTAAATCGTTCCATCGTTGGCTACCCATTGATCCACCTGAACGAACTCCGACACGAAACTCGGTATTTTGCATTTCATGATCGCGCTGTTTGCTCGTATCACGTACTCGTTCTCGGCCTCGGTGACGTAGAACTGCGAAACGACTGCCCGCGCGGGCACACCAGGATGCGTGATCAACGATCGTATAGGTATACAGATTGTACGATATATGTGAATCGCAGAAACAACACAGACACACGCTTTGGCTTACTCGATCACGTGAATTCGCTGAATTCAACGACACGTCTCATGGTATTTAACACCTGATCCAGTTCTGTACGGTTGAAAGTAAAGTTCAGGCACTTGCCAGTTTTGCGATCGAATCGATACGACCGTGGCAATTTTCGAGCAACCGATACCTCGAAGTTCGCATAAAATTAAATTCGATGGATTAGTCGAGATACGACGTGTCGCCTTAACAGGAAGGAACAGATTTACCGTGAGGCGTGTCTAAATAAGCCTGGGTAGAATCGAACCCCCGTAATACCCTGGCCGACAGCAGGATCCTCCGGAATATACACCTCTCCGTCCTCCCTGATCCACGCCTCGACCGTAACGAACTCCGCGATGTAACTTGGGATGCTGCACTTCAAGATCGCGCTGTTCCCCCTGATCACGTACTCCGTGAGAATTTCTGGCTGATACGGCTGCGTAACGACTGCATGGAAAACAGGCTGCTGACGAAACAGCTCGGACGATTTACGCGAACGCTGGTAGTTGATTCGCGAGCCCGGGATTTCGCTCGAGAAATGAAATTGGACGAGTCGATTAAATGTTTAGCTCGATTAAGCGACATATATTCGCGCGATTCTCGAGCGGCTGGCGCTTGGTAATCGAGTTGGTTTATTTTCTTAAGAGAGCTATATAATGCCGGCGTGAGAGACCCAGCGGATGGTTCATTAACCCTCGTCGCGTTGCCGCCGCCGTTCAACTGCCGCCAGACTGGACCGCGCCGGAAACCAGTCGTTACCACGTGCCACTTTGAACTTTTACCAAGTTTGTCGGGAAACGGAACGCCCCAGGAAGAAGAAAAAACTCGAGGGACCCAGTCCGAACGATTCGGACAAAAGCAGAAGGAGAGCTACGACAAAGGAAACAGAAAAAAAGGACAAGGACGATGAACGTAGTACCGTAGTCGTTGGTTGGTCTGAAGGTCGAACCGTCGCTTCCCACCCAAGAGTCAACCGACACGAATTCCGCGACGAAGCTCGGTATGGTGCACTTCACGATGGCTGCGTTTCCGCGTATTACGTATTCGGATACGACCTCCGCTTCGTAGTACTGAGTCACGACTAGAGAAAATAGGAGCGCACGATATGATTATTAGCATAACAATGTTGACAGATCTGCCGGACCGTTATCGTTTACATCGATTACAGTCGAAGCCCGTATCATACGACGTTGACAAACGTAACTCGCTGCCAGCTTTTTTCATCGTCCCTTTTAAAGCCTATCCCCAGAGCCCTACCGTTCTTCTCGTCCGGATTAAAAGAGTTTCCTTGATCGTCCTGCCAGCCGACTACTTGAACGAACTCCGCGACGAAGCTCGGTATGCTGCACTTGAGTATAGCCGCGTTGCCGCGTATCACGTACTCGTTGTTTACTTCGGACTGATAATACTGGTGTACAACTACAATAAACGGAAGTGGCGATAATCAGCCGCGTTGTAAGCGATGCGCGTCCGCTCGCGCGATTCTTCCACGCACTCGAGGCGATTATCTACACATGCACGGACTATGCAATGAAATCTGAAATGAACCATAACATTATCGATCTCATTGTTCCCTGGAAACCAGTGTACGCTCGTCATCGATGTGCTTTTCGACCAAGTACGACGACATATGGAGAACATGGGCGAGCGAAACGAGATTACTCCGTAACGAATAACAACGTTGAGACGCACGACGTTGACGACAGCTTCCGCGGTGACGTATTCGACGACGTCGTCGTCGTCGTCTCTCGCCGAGCAGATCGATTCGTTAGGTCGCATCTTACATCGCAGCCGCGAGAAAGCTTAGAGAAGCTTGCATCCAGGAGGAGCACGTCGACACGTCGCGTCGGCAAACGATCGGTGCACTTTGACTTCGTGGCTGTGTGTGCCCGTGTGTAGTGTGTGTACGGCCGTTTCTACGCATGTGCGAGCACGCGAGTAGACGAGACAGACACGGGAGGAGAAAGCTAAACAGAGAGAGCGCGAAACCAGAAGTAGAGAGAAGGGTGAGGGAGGAACGTCTGACGTCCACGTCCACGTCGACGATGTGCTCCAATTATTTGGGCCAGCACGCTCCCCGGTAGAAATAACGAGCTGGAAAGAACGTTAACGAGATCGGTCGACGATGTTCTCGCGTGCATATACATTGATTATGCGAGCAGAGAGCGATTGACCTACGCTTTCGGTCCATTGCTCTATTTTCTATGGATTCGCGGATAGCTGCTTGCCGTTGATAATTGCTTCGATAAACGTCAGGCACGCGATCATTCGACGCGACGTCTGACGTTTCCTTGTACATTCGTTAGATGCGTTTTATGGGTTTCGCTACGTATAGAGAAGGTGGTAGATCTGCTCGAAAGAACGACGAGACGACCGGCTTAAACGTTAGATTCGATCGAATAACACGAGGACTACCGTAATCATCGCCAGGTACGAACTCCTCTCCCTGATCGGTATGCCAGGACAGAACCTTGACGAAATCGGCGACAAAGGACGGAACAACACACTTCAAAATGGCACTGTTCCCACGGATCGCGTACTCCTTGTTGACGTCCGTGTCGTAGTACTGCGCCACCACTGCGATTTCGTCGTTTTTAAAAAAAAATGAAGAACTCGCGGTCGAAAATCGCGAGCGAACGCCGCTCTTCGGTCTCCGTTTCTCATTTCCAATATTTCGTACTCGAAAGTTTTGGTACTCGAGCCCTTTCAACCGGATCGTGCAACTGGGTCAACGATGCACGTTTGCGCGAATTACAGCGTCCGATGAGCGATTAAAAATTTGTGCAATATTTTCGAGAATTTCAAGCGGAAATGCCGAAAGGAAATGGTCTCGCTAATTATAGATTTTCGTTCGAGTATCAGAAACTGATGAGCGGCGAGCGTTCTTGCGAACAACGGCGGCGGCAGCGATTACTCGTCGTGGAAGCCCTGCTCTAATTTTGCCTGATCGTTGGAGGAAACGGCGATAATTGCCACTGATGTAGTATGCTCACCGTACGTGTCGCGATAGATAAACGCGCAGTACTGACCCAAAAATGTACCAAATTATGTAGGTACTCGATCGTTCGCTGTTCGAAACAGCTGTAAAGAAAACGTTTTAAGTCTCCGTGCCTGGCCTATCTTTAACGTCGTACCACTGTCATCTTCAAGACTTAAATAACTTCTATAAGTAATCTGATAAAATTAATCCGTATAACATTTTTAGAAAAAGGAATCTTACGATAGTATTGATCTATATAAATCTCTTTTCTTACAGTTTGACAACGGCAAGACGCCTTTTACTTTTACTTCGTAGTCCATCAAAATTTGACCCAACTTTGTACACTGCGTTAGTCCGTTAAAACTAGAAGAATAACAGATGGCCAGGCGACGGCGAGGGTTCCCGTGTAATTTTGGAATGGAAGAGGATAGCTACTTACCGGCTCTCACGTTAACATCTCGGCTGTGAACTGAACCTGCTGGGGAACGCGCCAAACAGCTGTAGACCTGAGCATGAACTTCTTGACGATAATCCTCGGCGCGGAAAGGAGGAAAGACCAAGTTTCCGTTCGGTAAGACCTGACACAAGAAGATTTTTTCATTTGCGAATGAACGATCTAATAAGGCGACAATTAATTCGACCTTTTTAATCGTCGAACGACTGACGTAAGATCGTTCGTTGCATCGGTAACGTAAACGCATAACACGTAGGTGTCCAAGCATTCGATAGTGGGAAGTCAATCGCTCTCGATAAAATTGAAAGATGGTACAAAGGACGCAAAGAAAAAATATGAGAATTCTAGCAATTTGCTTGAAAAGAAAGGGAAGCACCTGTCTGAGTCCAGGAACGTCTCCAACAGCACTTCCGTCAGCACGAACCCAGATGATATCCGGTTGGGGGTTTCCTCTGGCCTGGCATTCGACAACAGCTCCGGTTCCATTAGAGAAGTCAACTCGGTTTGGTGGTTCCTTGACGAATACTGGTCCCATAGATTCATCCTCAGCGCAAGCCACTGCGGAAACAGAAAGAACCGCCTGCTTTATCAAGAGAACGCACCAACGATTTCGATCGTTCTCTCAGCTTCCTCGAGAGGCTATCATTCGCTATGCAACGAAGCAGATGCAACGATATCGGGAGATCAATTAATCGAAACGGTCACTGACAAAAGGAACTTTAGTTGCGTGTCTTTCAGCCTTGCTTATCATCGGCCTCCGCCAGGATACGCGACACCCACGTTCAATTGGCGCGTCGCCAATTGCAGCAAACAACAGGTTGCCGGTCTGCTATTGAATAATATGCTATCAACGTCACGTGACCATAAGGGAGACGGCAATGCGTGATTCCTTTTCCGTCGCAGAGATCCCGATTTCATCGACGTGCATCGACGAGAGTGGTCACGATCGAGAACGATCAATGGTAAAGATCGGTATCGTGCCAACGATTGCGATAAAATTCGGCTTTAAACTAGCTTACAAATTTCCTCGCACCGACGAAAGTGTTCTGGTGATTTACTTTCTGGCTATCTGTAGCATCGATGCGAGTTTCCGCGTGTTTACGATTATACAAGAGTCCCTTGTTCCACTTTCGTGGTGCGTAACTGTCTACCGGTTTATAACGCACGGTTACAAGGCGAGAACGGATAAACGCAGCAAGTTGTAAAATCCGAGTCACGAAGAACCGGTTAGCGAAGCGTACGCCGCGCCGGCCAGGCGAACGACAAGAGGTGCGCAGGTACGAGGAACAGGTGTTCCGAAGTTTCGTCGTATCGAATCTTAGCGCACGTATCCCCTCCGCTTCTTTCTGTTTTCCCAGGTCTTGCATGGCTTCGAAGTCCATCTATTCTCGCATCGTTCCTTGCTCCCGCTTGTGTATCGTGCCAATCTAATTACATCCCTGCAGCCGTCATCGTTGTATAGAGTAAATTTAAACACGGAAGAAACGCAACAATTTTAAACAACCATCGGATAGGCCGTTGAATGAACTGTTTGGTCATTAAGAAAACACGGTCGCAAACAGGCGAGAAGAAGGATTGATCGGTGACCTGGTAAAAGCCCGGTGTAAAAGCATTTTTCGTTAAGTTCCAGCGTTACGCGCTTACGATCAAAGTATCACAGACGAGATTCTTACCGGTCGATAACCGCTCTGTAATCTATATGTACATACATATATAGGCAAGCTTTGAGACGTCCGGATACCCTGCTTCGAGAATATATTTCCAGCAAAGATACGCGCTTGTATGCGGCTGTAACGTGACGGTGTGTTGTCCGTTCACACGATGGAAATGATGCGCGTGTGACTCACGCGCCTACGCTTCCACGCGTGTGCGTTGGAGCTCGTAAGATCGTGACAACCATAACAATCGAATAAAGGCTTTTGAAAAGCTCCGAGTCAACCACCGCACACCGGCAGCCAAAAAACGCGTCTCTCCTCTTTTTCTTCGAGTCCCCGTTTCACAATTCACCGCGATGGTATATAAGCGCGAGGTCGAGTGGCGATAACTTATCGCCCATAAGTGTGTCGCCGGTGAACAATCCGCAGATCGTTTAAAAAGCGGCAAGGGCCACGTCGACGAAAATATTATCTTCGCCAGTGGAAATGCGACGGTATTCGAGCGTGCAACTTTCAGATCAAGTACGAGTTTCCCATCGCTTTGCTTCATTTCATTCTGATTTAATTTTAAACCTACTCAGCGACTCTCTTGCTCGTAACAGCGAACATTTCTTTCCTTGCGGTACGACGTGGTTTTTCTACGCGTATATTCCGCCGTTACATCTTCACTTCTTTATGCTTTATTGGAAAGTATCTTCCACCGTCTGTCGAATCATCGCCAAGGCGTCTCGTGTTGGGACTATGACGGGCGCAAAATCAAAGGATTCACCTGGCGGGGAACGGTGCTCAGGCAAGCTACGATTCTCTTTCAAGCACAACCGTCGGTTCTGGGAACAGCAGCTGTTCCTTTCCCTTGGTTTCCTCCTTCTCCCCTCGCTCTTGATCTTTTCTTCGGCAGCTGCAGTCCGTGCTCCGTTTCTACCTACCTACGCCTCTCGTGGACCTTTCACGAGCTGACGGATGCGAAATGAAGCAACGCGAGATTGCATCGACTACCGTCCAACTGGTTTCTCATCCGTCCGCCTCACCAGCCGACGAAATTGTACCACGAATCACACAGAACCTAAAGATTCACGCAAAATACGGACATGATTCTACATTCTGTGATTCTATCGAATATTTCGCCGTTGTAACTATTCGAGAGAGACGTGACACGCAGGCTGTTTTTCGTCTCCCAACGTGTCCTTTCAAAGGAGATCAAAAGACATTCGTCGCAAAATCGCATTGCGGTATCTTAGGGACTCGCGACGTTGACAGCAGCTGCAAAATTCACCAGTCTTGCTATGATTAATCCTCCTATTGATCGTGCACGTTCAGAGAGCGTGTTATCCCGAAGATTGCTAAACGAAAGATAAATTACCGCATCAGCTGCTGACCTCACGGCTCGCATCGTGTCATACGTGGTTGATGCGAATACGATTAGATGGACAAGATTGGAACGCAGTGACGCATTCTTTCGACTCATTACTGTACTCTTAATAACTCAACCGCTTCCTTGCGAATCAAGATATTGTTACGAGATAGATAAAGATCGAGATAAAGATCAATTTCATTCGAAGGAAAAAGTATCACGGCTCATGGTCATCGCTTATCATTGCTATTGCGACGTATGTATATTTTTAAAGCTAGTTGACTCACCGTTCGTCAATGCCAGAAGAGCCAATAGAAGCATCGTCGTTAGATAGGCGGGTATATTACACCCCCCTCCTGGTGGATCACGCCACATTTTGATCCTGTCTTCCTTGATCGCACTGATTCTCACCTGATTTCACAGAAAAACACGCGAGCTTGAAACTGGACCACTCACCAGAAAAATAATATCACGCAGACGTGATCGCAACAGCCTCGCGTTGCCTTGGCGACACAGTGAAAAGAAACTATGTATTTCCTAATTGTAAGTCGTTTCCCGTCTGGAAGGAGATGCACGCGAGTTCCTCTTTGTGACACCGATAAATATATCCGATTCCTTTCCTTTATGACCGACCTCCGTCCGGTTCAAGGCCAACTGGATTGGCCGGCTCATGCTACAGCTCTGTTCGCTGGTTCTATATAACACGATGATCGCGCCGAATTTTTTGCAAGCTTGTCAAGAAGATCGCCATGCTTCGCTACAGCCAGTGCATGCTATTAAGCAGAAGCGAAACACGTCGTCGGTCGTACTTAATAGTTTTCTACGTTTCTACATTCTTATACGACCGATATTTTATCGCGATGCTAGTCAAAGCAGCGTAACTTCTTTCTTGGCGAAGCAGAAAAGAAACGAGGCGATGTATGCGGGAATGGAGCCTTATTGAAATTTGCGCTGCAGCTGAGCGAGATCCTGGAGGAAGTGCATGTGCTCTCGGCTGGCTGAAATCACGATGATATACGAGGCCTGTGCGCGACGATGTTTTAAGCGGGCTAAAAAGCGAAGCGGACGAAAACGGGGGAAGAAAAAAAGAAAGAAAAAACCAGGGAAAAAGGAAATCAATGCGTGGAAACTGAAAGTGCGCGAAGCCTTTAGTGTCCGTCGGCTCGTGCTAATCCCTAGAACTCTAGAACACGTTGCCGGTCGTTTTTCAAAAGCACCGGTGATACAGCGTGCACGTGCTGAATCGTTGATAGCATGGGTTAGGTAGAAAGAAGACAGCGAACGGGAGAGGCGAACGACGCAAGAGCGGCAAGAAGAGAGACGGAGCAAGAGAAAGAGAAAGGGCGGCGGAAGAACGGAGTAGTGCGGTTCGTCACGGAACTGCTCCCTCTCGGCGGGTTTATTGATCGCAGGGTGCGGAGCGGACCAATCTACCCCTCGTGCAGCGTACGCCATGCTTGCTGGTATTTGCCCGAACCAGTCCGCTTGCTTGCCAGTCTGCCCGATTCTCCGCTCCTTCGTCAGCCTTTGCTAAATCCGGGAAACTCGTCTCTGAGCTTATAAAATTCTGCATGACTCGCCACCTGGACCACGAATACTGCTCTCCTTCGTTGTCGCGATCATTGTCTCGAAAGATGCAGATACAGAAAGGAATCTCGACCGACGACGAGTAAGTGTCGCCGTTCGTTTAATTAATCCCGATGTCAGCAGTATTACAACGGATAGATCTGGGCCGTCTAACGTCTACCTGGCTTCGAGGAAGGTCACCACCCTTGTACGCGACGCCGGTGGACCGTTTCGTCTTTTCATCCCATACCGATCTTTCTTTTTAAGAAAAGACCATGCTTTCCTTGGTCGAAAATTAAAAGAGATGTTTCTCGATAGCTGCATGTGCCCGACCTCAACAGTGATTCTTCTGCAGTGTCCATTGAATCGTTTTAAAGTTGCATCTAGAGACTGTGCGTCAGCCAATGCAGTGCACTTGGGCAAAAAGTCGCGTGCTGTCTCTTCTTCGCTGGCGTTCGCGATTCTTTGTACTTTAAGATGAAACGATCGATTTAAGAATTTCGTTCAACCTCTCGGGTGACAATCGCTGAGTACGTCGACCTATGTTCTACGAAGAATACCAAGAATACAATCACGTCAATGAGCTGTTGCGATCACGAGCTGTTGCGAGAGAACGCTAGAAGCACGAAGCTTTCAATCGTAAATGACAATCCGCAGTAAAATCACACTCTTCATCCACGGGAACACATGCACACACGTACACACCCACGAGAGATTTCGCAAATTCTCGAAAGACTACCAGGGACCTTTTTAAATTGACCCTATCTGGCTCTTGTGATAATCGCGCGAATTTCGAGTAGGCGAAGCCCTTCGAGCATGACTCACGCGTGCGATTGTTATACCACATCGTTTTTCACCGGTTTACGTACCGACGACACGTCGATTAAATCGCAGAGATACACGCTGACCACACGGGTTTCGTGAACAGAACGAACACTCTAGGTCCGTAGACGGCCAAAGAGTGCGGCGAGGAGCGTCGTTTGCTTCGGGACGGGACAGCGGCTGCTCCACAGGATCTCGAGGTCGACGGTGGGGGGTCGCCTGTGGTTCGCTGTTGCCTCTCATTGTGGTGGGGATGCCGTTTGGTCGACCTTTGTTGCGCGCGACGGAAGCTATGGCGGTCTGCGTACTTTCGCACCGAGTTCACTAATTGTAATTGTACCATGTTTATGCCCCGTCACGTCGCCAAATTTCACTTCCTCAAAGCATTTTTGACACGATAAATGGCGCTGCTTAATAGACCATGCCAATTTCTCGCGGCACGTTCCTGGCATCTAGCCTCCAACCCTGTAGATAAAGTTTCGCTGCTGTTTTATCATGGTGAACTTCGACTCGAGACGATGTCTGGCAAATCTTTTCGTCGAAAGAATGATTTGATAAAAAATTGAAATTAAAAAAATATTTCGATATACTTTAAGAAATACTTAAAAGTGAGTTTTATATTTGATTTTATTCGATTCATACATATATGCTGTAAATGTCGTTCTCTGGTGATACTTGAGACTCCATATTGTCAAGACTTCCAAATATTTAAATGATTCATTTCATACGAGACTAAGGACTCGATGAATGAAAGTTGAAAGCACCGCTATGTCGTGACGTAAAGGAGCGTCGTCGAGACACGTCATTGAAGGATGACTGCTTTATTGATAAGTTTTCCGAAGCCGCGTGGATTGTTGCGCTACCTTTGTTAGTGCGACGCTTGATAAGGAAGGATTCGTCTGTGACACGTCTCTCCATCGAGTATTGCTGTCAACCATGGTCGAAAGAGAACAGACAAAAAAAGATATAAAAGAATTAGCGAAAAATGATAAGTATTCGATTTTGCTTCCAACCTACAACGAAGTTGAGAATTTACCCATAATTGTATGGCTTATCGTGAAGTATATGGATGAGAGGTAACTATCATGGCAACATAACCTCAAATCTGAGAAAAGTTATCGCTTCTGTAATTAGACAATTATAAGTATGAGATCAAAACGATTGATCAGTCAAGCGATAATATACAACATTCTAGCGAACTTGATTATGAGATTATCGTGATAGACGATGGTTCACCAGATGGAACATTGGACATGGCCAAACAGCTGCAAAATGTATATGGAGAGAACAAAATTGTTTTGAGACCGAGAGAAAAAAAACTTGGACTAGGCACAGCTTACATGCATGGGATTAAACATGCTACAGGAAACTTTATTGTCATTATGGATGCAGATTTGTCTCATCATGTATTTATCTTTGTCTTCAAGAGGAAACTTTCCTTAAGAATAATATCGAATATAACATATGTTCTTATTTTTATAGCCCAAATTTATACCAAAAATGATAGAGCAGCAGAGATATCTTGATCTAGATATCGTTAGTGGCACCAGGTATGAGCAAGGTGGTGGAGTTTATGGTTGGGATTTCAAGAGAAAATTAATAAGCAGAGGAGCAAATTTCTTGACTCAACTGTTGCTGAGGCCAGGTGTCAGTGATCTCACAGGAAGTTTTAGGCAAATAACTTAGACATTAATTTTACGTGAATTTGTTATAACATTCTATACATACATATCTTACAGTATCTGAAATTGCAGACTATACAAAAAAGATGTACTGGAGAAACTTATTCAGTCCTGTATATCAAAGGGATATGTCTTCCAGATGGAGATGATTGTAAGAGCTAGGCAATTCAACTACACCATAGGAGAAATTCCAATCACATTCGTCGACCGTGTTTATGGAGAATCAAAGCTGGGAGGATCAGAAATTTTCCAGTTTGCAAAAGGTCTTCTATATCTCTTTGCAACAACGTAATATAACACGCGATGAGAAAAGAAATGAAAATAATCATTTCTCATATTTTGAAAAGAAAGATATATAAATCAAAATGTCTATAAATAAAAAATTGTATATTAATGTGCGTTTTTTAAATAAACACTTAAGTTATATGCACTAATCGATATGTTTTAATCCAGGACAGTCCCTTTTTTTGAAATTAATAAAGTATGAAAGCAAGCTTTAAAATTGGGAAAGCACGTGTATGCACACGTGGTCGTCAATGAGAGACACGATAGTCACGATACGCGTATAACGATTCTAGCAAGCGATTCCACCCTCGCCGCACCCTCTGACGTCACGCAGCCTCCGTTTATTGATCCATTACAAAATTACAGTCTATATTTCGACTTGAGCAGAATGCAAGACGGTGCTACAATGTGCCATGTACAGAAACTAGCCAAGATGTGAAAAAAAATATCTAACGCTATAAACGCTATCTACGCGTAATCATATATAATATAACAAAATAAACTTCCAGAATTAATCCACATGTATTTTTTTATGTATTTATAAATAAGTAAGAATAATTTTTTATTACATAAAATCAAGCGTCAAAAGGACCTTCAATATCCTATTCATCACCGCTATTTTATCATCCCCTTTGGAAACGTCAAATTTGTTCTAAAAAATGTTACCAAATCGTGCTGTTCCAATCGGTCATCGGATTTTTCGTTTCTCGATAACAGAGTTTAAAAATACGAGAGTATCTAGTCTAGCAAGCGAAAATGCTCGAGGTCTCGAGATCAGAGTATCCGTTTGCGGAACGAGTGCAGTTAGTCAGTTCTGTCGCAAGCTTCGCCGCGGCCAGACGTGCAAGTGGCGTTGCCTACGTGCCGGGGTGAAACTTGCTAGCACCCCCTTATCGAGCTTTCAGATGGCTGTGGTTTTTAGATTTTGACGTTTTCTTCATTTCCCCTTCTCCTGTTGTACACGTTTCTTTTTTGCCGTCTTCGTTTTAGTATATATGGTAGCGATACGTTGTTTTCGTCGCTAGGACGTCACCCCCGACATGCCACGGAAAATCGGATTCAACGTCGTGTACGCAACCAGTAAGAGAACATCAGATTGTGATTGTGGAATATATCGAACGACGATAACCTCGAGGTGCTACTGTAATTACTGCAGATCCAAGGATTGACAGCGCAAAGATATACGATAAAATAATATTCATCGGTATAAATCGGAAGGGTATAAAATTGCGAAATCGTTTGCACACGCGAACATCGATTTTTTTCTATCCACGCGGAAAAGATTTCATTTTTCGAAAATTTCTGCTTTAGAAGAAAACAAGTTAACAACAACGACTCGACACGTGCTTCACCGCGTCTCGTTACAGATTGTATAGATTGCCCTCGAACGTAATGAAGCCGTAATCAATGCCTGGATAACACCTTACCGAGCTATTAAATATTAGATCAAGTATTTTCGATTATACGTATGTAACCGCACAAAAATAGCCAAGTAACACGTTTCTCTCGTTGTTATGATTGTAAAGCGTAAGCTAAGGTACGGTATTGCGTGACAAGGTCTCGTGTTAACGGTCCATCGTGGAAAGAATAATTTCAGAGTTAAAACATTATTGATTACATCTCTTACAATCTCCATTTTTATTCAGAAAGCAGAAGCATATAATTGCTCGAAATAGAAACGATACATAAATAAAACATTGGACAAATTTTCGGTAGGAATCGAATATATTCCATCAAAAATTTTTTCCATACAATACCGGAATCTTTCAAATAAAATCCATTTGCAACAACGATAATACTTATTGCAACTTTATAAAATATGCTCCGTTTTATTTAAGATTATAACATTTGAAATAATCACAGGCGAAGAAGATAGACACTCTTCGTTGGAGCTGAACGTTCATGGACCGACGGTAAGAGGATGGCAGAGTTCAAGAAGATGTACATATCCTCAAGAACTCATTCTGCGCCTTCATGGCCCGACGAAGCTTACGAGGATACAAGTCTTGGCTCATCAATATTTAATTCGTAAGTTCCCATCGCTGCAAACAACGCAACGTATAGTACATTTGTCAAGTTATTATCTTTCTCTTTATTTCTTACCGTGAATCATTTTATGAAAATTTAATGTCACGGTGTAACAGAAACTGCCGAGTTTCTCCGGTAAGCAATTCAGTAACAATGAAAATCGAATTAGCACGGCAGCCTCGATTTCCTCAGGCTAGGTCGTTTTGCCCTTCTCGTTTCACTCCCGTTTCTTATTCCACTCCGGGCTGAATACCGCGCAACGTTCTACTCTTCATTGTTTATAAATTCCTCTCTTCTTCTTCGAACAACGCGTTAACGAGAGAGCAACTTAATAATGCTTACGTCAAATGCTTGCAGCTGAAAAATTGGAGATTTGGACATCGAGGGAAGAGAATGCATCCGTGACGACAGAGTTCAGTTATTTGGGTTATATTACGTTGTCCGACAATGCCTCGACCATGTACAAAAGTAGAGAGCTGAAAAGCGTTGCCCTCCCAGAAACAGAGGCGGTCACGCTAAAACTAAGACTTCACAAACCGCACAGTAACGCGCACAATGTTTATCAGCAGGTATATGATCTATAATCATGAGCCATATGCAACGAAAAATATTACAACCGCATTTGAGATTATAGGTCGGTCTTATCGCTATTAACATTCTGGGTGAACCTTACGGGCAAGAGCTCACTGGCCAAGGAGATGCACCGTATAATCCCCATTACACATCGCCATATGACGATTTGGCGTTCGAAATGTACGTCGATCGCGAAGTAGCCAAGATCATAAGACAGATGGAAACAAAAAAGTTACAAGCTGTAGAAGGTGTGTGTAAGAATTGTATCATTTAGATAAGAATAAACATTTTACGAAAGACTGTATATAAATATGCTTTTAGAGGAGAGATTCGAGTATGCTTCGAAACTTAAAGTAGCGATGGAGAACTTAAGGAAAGCTGGAGAACGTCTCGGAAAGTATGAACTGGAAAAGAAATATGCGATAGCGTTAGAAGACTACGACAAGGCTAAAGCGAAGAAGGCACAAGCGCAACAATACAGGCAACAAGTCTACCAGAGTTTAGAGGTGCAAGATCTACTAGAGCTTCATGGGGTAAATACGCGTCTTTAAAATTAGTCTTTAATTAAGATTTGATATTTGTCTACTATACTTTTGTCTGAATAGCCACTGGAAAAGAACAACAAGTCGTCGATGGAAGGAAAGGAGTCTATATCGATAGATACCTGTACTTCGAATACAACTACTGTTCCTGAAGACATTACATCTCCTCCGAGATTAGTGATTCCACCAAATCGCGATGGAGCCATATCGCCGACTGGCCCGGCGCATCAGCCTCCTGTTTCGCCTTTGCATCAGAAACCAAACAGTCCTGGTAAATCAATTTACATATATATAAAGGAATTTTAACCGTTTAGAGTAATCAATTATCTGCAACAGAAGTTACGGATAGTCCCACAAACGGTGTCGTAGAGAGACAGAATAACTGCAACAAGGGTTCTCTCAGAAGAAAAACTAAATCGGCGGGGCCCGCACTACGTTCCAGCTACGAAGCTTATGAAGAGAGGACGATTCCTGCTTTAAGACAGTAAGACGAGGAAAAAGAAAAATGAAAAATATAGAGATTACCTTAAATTACGTTTCAGTTCGCACACAAACGAGTTCACAAGGGAATGCCACATGGACAATACGGAAACGAAAGTGATATCAAAATTGAATGATAGGGAAAAGAAGCAAGCCGCCTTACCTATCGCTGTTTTTGGAATGGAAATGGTAATATAAGTTTCAGACGGTTACATCAGTTAATTTATAAAATGATGATAATTAATAAAATTTATCGTTTAGGTCGAAAAATTTTATTCAAAACAATTCACGGATAAGGAGGAGGGCCTGATGCAATTGAAGGAGGAGCTAAAGACCTTTGATGCGGAAGTTTCAAAACATTCCGCGAATAAAACAGCCAGAGCTGCAATCTTGCTGCTGCATAGAGCTCTTAGAGATAAAGTCTTCAGCGTATATAGTCTAGCAGCGCAATTAATTAGAATTTTCTTCTCAGAATTTGCAACTGATAGGTATTCACATAATACACTATATAATATTATTTAAAATAATCATTCAATCATACATGTCTATGAGAAATTGCCATTGCCATTTTAGGGTATCTTCTGCGGAAATTGCACGAAGCGTAGAAAGACTACTTCCTGAATTACTGACAAAATCAGGCGATACTACTCCAAGAATTCATAACATGGCAGTGCATACAATACTCAGTATGGCAGATTGTAAATGCGTCAGAGAGTTGCATATTATTCCTGTGCACTTGACAAGACCCGTTAGTAGTAGCACTCATCAAAGATTAGCCCTTAGCAGGTTAGAAATGGTGGAGCAATTAATTCTCAACCACGGAATATCCACTGACAAACAAAGGTGACTCAAAATAACGTAATCTCAATAGTAAATTTTATATCTGATATAATGAACCAAAGGGCATCAGACCACTGTCTGTGACAATCGATATGATTTTATTTGTGAATGTCACTTGCAGGGGTCTGTCCTCAATGTTAAGACTGATTCGTTAAAACGCAATTACTCTGATAAGGCATTGTAACTGTTGTAGTGGACTCACTTGTCGGACCTTATCAGAATTGGGTTCCTCGGGATTGCATCATCCAGCAGAAGCGGTTAGGAAAGTTTCCGAGAGAATTTTGGTATTGGTGTACAAGGTAAATCCCAGACTGGTCCGTAAGCAATTGCCTCCTGACGATGACATCACCAGAAGGAACTTATTGTACCGTCAACTTTTTCATGAATTCGACCTCATTGATCTTCAGGTATAGATTTTTTTATAAGGATTAGATATATGTATATGGAAGGTCTACATATTTACGCTACTCCTTATTTGTTTATTGAAGAGGAAAAAGGAAGCGGAAGCGAGTCATAAAACAACAACACCCACGCGAACGAAATCAACGGAAAATAATGTAGCGAATTTAACGAAATCTCCTTCGAGAACGAGTCCTGTTGTGAGTACCGGAAGCTCAACAAGTATAACATCTCCGTCCGAGAATAGTACAGAACATAAAGGTGACAAGTGAGTAACATACAATCATATTACAAATATCTGTTTTATATATGTTAAAAATGTATTTCTTTTATAGGATATGCATATTTTGCCTCTCCAAGGGACAAGGATATTCCGAAGAGGGATTAAACATTCATTATTGGAGAAATTGCCCTATGTTAACAAAGTGTGAGGCATGTAAGCAAGTGGTGGAAATTTCATACTTGAACTTGCATTTGTTAAGTGAGTATTGTTTCTTTCATTTGATTGCATTTAATGCGTGGCACTAAATAGAAAATATATATCTTATTTTTTAGATGAATGTGATATGAGAAGCAATTACGTAAAATGTGACACATGCAAGCAGGCCATTCATGAAAATTCCTTCGAAGAACATAGAAAAGATAACAAGTGTACAAGTATGCAAACTTGTTTGATATAGTCTCTCTGAATATGAATAATGAATATGGATAACATCCATCATTATTTATGTTACAGAACCTATTGAAGGTTATGATCGTTGTCCATTGTGCTCCGCTCTTGTCAATCAAAATAAGTGGAGGGAGCATTTGATGGGTGATCATCCCTGTGCGAATAACCCTCGAAATAAATCAGGAAAAAGCTGTAAGTTTGATATTATTGAAATATAATGCATCAATAAATACAAAATTGGTTTCGTTTGTAGGTTCAAAATCGCCATCAAATTCTCAGAACCTCAGTGGAAAAATAACCACACCAACTAGTAGAGATTACTAGCGTCAACCGACAACTTCGAATCTTTCGGAGTGTAAAAGATTTTAGAAAAGGTTTTTCTTTTGTTTTCTTTTATAGTTTATCTATATGTTATGAGCTATCCAGCATTTTTCATATTTATATACTTGTATTTAAATGTTTTTTATAGCAAAACCCGTCCTTTATTAGTAGATATTCTCCATGTTAAACAAATTTTTAATCGTAAGTTGAAATCTTCTAATCCCTAGGATCTAGGAACCTTGTTATCAGCTAAATTTGAGAACGAAAGAAAATCTAATGCATACTGTAATTTAAAGCGAATATCAATGAGGCACACGATAGATATTCATCTTTTTCCAACTTTAATATACAGTAGAAGCAAGAAGTTCTCTGCGATTTAATAACATATTGTTGAATACTATGGCAGTAGCCATCTCAGAATTAATGATTCCTCTATATCCGGCCATGTTTATAACAATATTTGTACTATAATCAGCAAAACATCTTGAATTTAATGGCCAAAAATAAAAAGGGAAAGAGTATCTGTCGCTCAAACTATATAAAAATTACATGTAATTTCATAAATTATTTCATAGAGAACGATTAGTAAAACAAAAGACATTTCCCATCAAATAATGATCATTTCTTTGTCCTATAAAACATTTTGTTTCGTTTCTATAAGATACATTTTGTCATGGCGCATTGGATATTCGCCTGTCAGAATTCCAATGGCGCGCTTTTATTAAATTTTAAATAAATGCAAATTTTTTACTTATTCTTATAACATACTGAAATTGATATCTTGAAAGAAATTAAAGGAACATCACTTTGTATTACAAAATTATGTGTTATTCTTTTAATTCGTCCGAAAATTCTGGCTTAATTTCTTTCTTTATGTTAATGTCTTTCCCATCAGCATCATTAGTAGTTTCATTGTTCGAGTCTACAGAAACAGCTGTAGAATTGTCTTGAGAAGCACGATTTTCTTTGTATTTATTTTTTTCTGAAATAATAATTCTAAGTAACATTTGAAATGTATGGTAAATACTTCAAAATACATACCAAACATCGAACAATCAGCTCTTAATAAACGTAGATAATGAATCGCATCATGTACATGAACATATGCTCTCAGAGACATTGTACCTCGCCATCCTACCATTTGCAATTTTAACGGGTTTTCTGTCCCTTCTTCTTCGTATACCAATATACAACTTCCAGTTGCTGAAACAACAAAAGAAACAATTTTTATAATGAAATTTATAATTAATGTTTAATGTTATAAAATATATTACCAAAATTTTGTAATCGTTCTTGTGTTTCCCGATTAAGTTTCACAATTTCTGGTGGTGTATTAGGATTATTGTTCTGTAACAACATTACTAGGTCATCTTTAGATAACCTAATTTTTCTACTATCGCCGATATATTGAATAATACTTTGTATTCCTTCATGTGCAAGTCTAAATGAACAATCCATGTTTTTATTGTCACAGCGTACAAACGTTTTTACGCCAGTATTTATTAATTTTATTTGGTCTCCATTAGACAATACAACATCACGTATCGCGGGTGACGTGTAATAAATATTTTTCTTTTTTTTACCAATACATCGCACCAATAAACACCGAGGATCCAAGTCATTAGATATATTATAAAAGCTTCTAAAAATTTCGGTATTAAAGATCAATTAAATAAACAGGAAGTTAAAAAAATTTTCCACCCACTTAATAGATGACCACACATCTTCCTTATCATCGTCGAAGAAAATGAATGGATCTTCCTTAAATCCAGAAGCAAGTCTTCTGCGTTTTCTTTTGGATTCTCGTAATTTGTTCATATCGTCAAATATCTTTCTTCCATGCACATTTTTTGCTTTTTGTTCTTGTTCCAAACTTAATTCAATGTCGTCATCTTCACTCTTAGTATTTTGAATAACTTCATCGCTCTTGTGTGACGCACGTTCCCATGGTAAGTGATTTACCTTTTCCAAAACAGCCACAAAAAATCCTCCTGTATCTTGATGGTGTGGTAATATTCTCATACTGCATCATTAAAGCATTATTATTATGTAATTAAATCAATAACAATATTAACAAGAAACTCAATTTCTATTTACCATCTTTCAAAGTGAAATTTAGTTGCATCCTCAGGTTTTGGTGGAAACATTTTTGGACGAACTTGTGTTTGCCACTGCTCAGGTACATCTTCCCATGATTCATAATATTGTAGATCTTTTGATGCTGGTAACCAATGTGATATGCCTAGAGAGTACATCGTTAAATGTTTGATGCAATAGTGAAGTCGTACAATACAATACACAATGTATAATACAATATATACATAATATACGATACCTGGATCGCACACTAATCCAGGTACTAAATCTCTACAATCAACTAATTGGACAGAGTCTTCAGTTTCAACGAGAAGCCTGTGAAGTACAGCTTCATTCTCTATTGGATTTAATGAACAAGTAGAATATACCATTCTTCCTCCAACTGCTAAAAGTTCTAAGCCTCTTCTTGCTATTCTAAACTGAATTCTTTAAATTTATAGATATATAAGTTATTTCTATTAATTAAGTTATACAGTGTTTAAGAAGAAATAATACTTACCCATGGAGATTGTTGCCATTTGCTGGACTCCATTTACACCAAATATCAGGGTTTTTTCTCATTGTACCATCACCACTACATGGTACATCGGCAAGTATTCTATCAAATCTATAACAAAATGTAAAAATTACAAGATCTTTATAAACAGAAATATTTTATTTCATATGTTTTACTAACTTTAGATGCTCTTTTGTACCATCTGGCTTGGTAGTAGCAAAATTAGGCAACACTGAGGCATCATGATTTGTAATTAAAATAATTGGGCTGTTTAATCTTTTTGCTTGATGTACAAGCATATAACAACGATTATTGTCAAGATCATTAGCTATTACAAAACCCTCTGTAAAATATCAATAAAATTTGCTTAATTTGTTTGTAAATATTGAAAATTTCATTAATACCTGGAAATGCACTTCCTTCTTCAGAATGTATCATTTCAATAAGTTGGGCTGTCTTTGATCCTGGTGCTGCACACATATCCAGAACCTATTTAAAATAATTCCTTTCTATCTTTCAAGCTAAATTTAATGTAATAAATATTAGTAGATCAATATACCTTATGATTAGATTTTACATCTAATACTAAAGGTGGCACCATGCTAACTACTTCTTGCCTACTGATACTTCCACTATCTGTTTCAACAATTAAAAAATTATGTAATCTAAAATATGCCTCAGATTTCCGAATATCTTTTCTGGTTAATTGCAACTGCCAAGCTAATCCATCAGGATAAAATGGTAAGCACTGCAATATATCCTTAGGTTTAATTCCTGCATTATTTTCTGAATCATCTTCGACATGTGCCTTTAAGATATCCTTAAAAAAATCTCCTTTAATAGTTTCAATTAATGCTTTAGCTTCTGCTTTTGATCCTGTAATTCTAAATGCCACTGGAAGATTCTTTCTCATAGTATTAATAAAGGAATCCCATTGTTCTTCAGGAACAATTTTCTGAGTTTTGTAATAATTTTCAAAATCCTTATTTTCTCTGATAATGTCTTCATAGTTATGGTGTGGAGTAGTATCCCACTCATTCTTTTTCTGTATAATTCATAAAAATTTTAAATACTGTTCACATGAAAAGAAATTTTCTTAGCAATTAGACACTGATTATTTTCAAAATATAGGAGGCTGATAAGTTTTGTATATGTATAATATATAAGATAGAACATAACCGCAAACCTCGCAGCCGATGTTATTTATTTAACGATTAAGTTTGTACCTTCTGTTTCTCACGACGTTTTTCTGCAAAATTCTTTTTTGGCTTATGTTTCCGCCCTTTTCCCATTGTTTTTTGTAAAACAGTGTGCTATACTATCAATTACTCAACACGTGCTTATTAGTGTAACTACAGATGACAAGATCACTACTTTTTCTACAAGAACACAAGGCTCGTGTAAAATGTTTTCACATTAACAACCTATAGGCGGCGCATCTAACGTTCAAACTTATAATGCTCCAGTCATACATCGGTGATGTTTCAGTCGCGCCTCCAGATTTTCTCCCTAAGTAATGCCACTTCTCGCTAAAGCTCACGCGTTTTAGGTTTGCAATACATCACTGCTGTCGATTCATTAAAATATTCAATTATTTTCAGCGAGATACAATTTGTAACAAAGAAAGTCAGAAAATGCGCATCTCTTGAAAATCCGTTCTTATATCCCACATCCTGCATTGCACGTCTATTCACTAAAATTGCGTGTTATGTGGCCAACATTCCAGCAAGCGCTAATCGAAACATTGCAAACTCATCTCCGATTTATATTAACTCTCCATCTACATACAGGGTCGTTTTTGACCAGTAATTTTAAATAATTTTTCATTTCTTCCATATTTCCGTATAAGCTTTGCTTTACTTAAAAAAATTAAGGTCTCATTTTTATTTTAGGGATCAAAAAATTATTGACTATTTTTTGTAATTTTGCTGTTTTCGATGTGTAGACTCCGAAAATGCATATTTTAAAGTGAAAAATTCATTGGTTCAAAAGTTATAAGCGCGATTATATAAACAAGTCTGAAAACATCTAACATATAACATGTAGTAATAGAAATTATTGAATGATATTCTAGAAACTTGGAAAAGTATTTAAAAATTTGTTTGGGTCTTTTTTAAACACAAAAATCTGAAGAAATAAGAAAAAAAAATAAGAATAAGAATATTATGAAAGTTAGCGTAACATTGGTATAACATTGATAATAAATTGAATTTAAATTTGCGTAGCAGAAGGGATAAAATATTTGCAAATTAGAAACGTAAAAGTTTATATAAAAGCTTATTAAATATTTAACGCCTAAAAAGAATAAAATCATTATTATGGTAGCCCACGTTATGTGTTTAACCTCTACTGGAGGAATTCCTTTATTTTCTCGCCAGAAAGGGGAAGGAGATACGGTAAAATTTACATAATTATAAACAAAAGAGTAATACATAAATCTATGTAATATCAATTTTAATTTTTCTTTTGCTCTTCCTTTTTCTTCCCAACATATTTATAGATGACATTTTCTAAAATAGCATCTCTATATGGGATACATATGTTTCTCAAATCACAAAACATTAAACTTTTGAATACAAATTTACCCGATACTACGATAATGTGGAAAGAATTTGAACAAAGTATTACATTAATAGTTATTGCAAGTGGAACTACCAAATCTGTATTGGATAAATTCTTAAATGCAGTTTTTGGTGCAATGATCTTGTTTGTTGGTATCGAGGAATTAAAAAATACCAAAAACATAGAAAAGCTGAAGAAAGATATGCGTTTGTGCAGTCCAATTGTTGATAGTTTATTGCAATGTCTTGATGTTGGTGATGGAATTTGTTCAAAAACTGATATTATCAATATGACAGAATGTATAATGTGCCAAGAAAATAATTTGTTTCAGGTAATTGAATTCTTTTTAATTCATGCATTTTCTGCATAGTAAATAATAATCTATTTAAGACATGCTTAGAGGGTTATATGGAATGTTTGGACTCTATATATGGATGCATCTTAGTACATGGATGTTTAGCAGTAGCTACAGAAGGATGGTGGAATTTAAGTCCCATTGAAAGAAAATTATTAATAACAGCTGTTAATACAGAAGATACTTATAGCACGCGAGACATTCCAGTATTTTTACCTTATAAAAGTCCAAATGTGAGTATTTTCATTAAAAATTTTTAAAATACAATTTTTATTTATTAATCTAATAAGATTTATTTTAAAAATTAAGTTCAATTGATCATAAGACAATTCAATTGATCATATAGGTAGCTTTTAGATTAGTATCCATTACGTTGATCAATCAAGTCGAAGTATTAGCCTTATGTGGACCCAATCCGAGTTTATCAGAGATTGAACGATTTGCTATACAATGTTGGAAAAATAGTATTGATGCTTTACACAATGCAGAACAATGTTATCCGCGTAACTTACCTACATCTGTAAATTTGGATTCAGAGACACTTGGGTAATATATAATAGTACCATTTAATATAAATAATTTTATTTAGAAAAACCTATTATC
The DNA here is from genome assembly GCF_011952255.1 of Bombus vosnesenskii. Taxonomy (NCBI): domain Eukaryota; kingdom Metazoa; phylum Arthropoda; class Insecta; order Hymenoptera; family Apidae; genus Bombus; species Bombus vosnesenskii. The sequence goes on from NW_022882923.1 coordinate 5,808,530, forward strand.
AAAATGTATTATATAATATCTTTTTCTTTTCACTCCGGAATTTAGATTTCTGTTAGCAAATTATAAGGTGCAAAAGTTTATACTTGGTAAGAATATGCAGTATGCAAAAAATAGAGTCAGTGGTTCACACAGATTGGACATATTAAGAACATTTTATCATCAAGCTGTAGAGACATATATATTATCTTCAGAATCTGAATGTGATACAACAGATGATAATTGGAAATTTGTTGGTGTAAAAGAAACTTATCTATGTTCAGAGTACCATAAATGTTATGCAGTTAAACATGGAGATCATATACTTTGCATTTTATGTGCCTCCACAGTTCCTACTCATACAGTAAGATTGGTTTGTCAAAAAATATTGAAAACATTGCTCATTGATAAACAAGGCTGCTGGTAAAAATTTAACACATTGATCTCTTTTTGCAATATCATCCCATTGTACTTCTATTGTAAAATTTACATTAACCCACCTTATATATGTCCTGATACTATGTTTTTATTAGGTATAAGGAATATATATTGTGAACATAAAAAATATATAATAATCATTTGTAAATTAGGATTCATGTAAAATTAAACATATTTCATTAAATGTTAAATCATTTTATCGTGTGTTTACTGTTTAATCACTTTAATTTGCAAATTAAATTATCATTCATTGATACTTTCCATTCATAATGTAACAGTTACATACATAACAATCGTGTTGTACGAACTATTATTTTGTTGTCAATGCATTATATGTGTTAAGAAAAAAAGCAAGAGAACAATCCTAAGTGAAACGATAGAAAAGCTGACTATCCTCCGATTTCAATGATTTTTGGATATGTTGTAAAATCCAACATTTTGGAAATGTATTTTCCGAGATATTCACAAAAAGATGCCACTACTATTACAGTGAATTCTGCCTATAGTTGTGCGTCTGTAGCAGCGTATGCGTCAACATTGGTTGCTGGCTGCTTATTTTCTGTTTATAAATAAGAGTGAGGAGAGCTTAAAGACACAAATGACTGTTACAACAGAATTAAAAATAAATATCACTAATATATTGGATTTGGATTTGGGTTAGTTTTTTCAATCCGGCCGGCGAAGCTTTCACAAAATAAGAAGTATTGTTTTTTTTTTTTTCGTAAAATAATATCAATTAGTCATTCGGCTATGATTTTTATAAGTAATTTATTATTTTACGCAAGTGTTACCGACTGCCTCGTGGTGATGAGATTAAAAAACCTAATCCAAGTACAATACATTCATAATATTCTTTTTTAACAGAATTATAAATTGTAACAGACATTTTTTATAGCTTCGTATATGCACGTTGTACACGCGGCCTTTAAACTCACCCAACTCTCCTTTATAAACAGAACATAAGCGATCGGCGGATAGTAACAAATACTAATGCATACCGGTAGTTTTTCGATAACTACATATATCAATTATAATTGATATCGCTTTTTGTTATCGCTCTAATAAAGTGTCAGTTTTTATATTGTATATATGTATTTATCAAATATGTACGTATATACGCATGCGCGCATATTATCTATCCATAGAGTATGTTATTTTGAATTATATATATTTACTTTCATACAATCATTATCATTACAGTGTATATTACATTAATTTGGCGAATGTAAAATGTCAGATAAACATTTCGTTTCTTATAACGTTTACATAATGTTGTAAAAATTTAACAGTATAAAGTATAATATATTTTTTTATATTTTGATGGATTACTGGCAAAACTAAAATTTAAATATGAGCAGAGTAACAAAAATTGCGGTTGATACACAGTTATATGATGCAACAAATTTTTACACAGGTTTAGGTTTAGCAATTAGTTCTAGTGGTTTTATAGGTTAGTTGACTGATTTTCTAATTTCGATTAGAAATTTATTTAAAACAATTTAGCATTAATTATTATACAATGTTATAATTATTTAGGTGCCAGTTTTATCATTAAAAAAAAGGCATTGATTAGATTACAAAGGCGTGGTGCATTACGAGCTTCATCCGGAGGATTTGGCTACTTAAAAGAATGGATGTGGTGGACTGGTCTTCTTTCAAGTATGTGAAACAGAAAATGCTTATACAATATGTACATGTGTTCAAGATATAATACTATTACTATAAAGAATATTGATTTCATTAAAGTGGCGGTAGGAGAAACAGCAAATTTTGCTGCTTATGCATTTGCACCAGCTTCATTGGTTACTCCTTTAGGAGCACTTAGCGTTTTAATATCTGCAATATTGGCATCAAAATATCTAAATGAGAAGCTTAATTTGCTAGGAAAGGTAATGATGTAATATATATTATAAGCTATCTTTATTATATAGGAACAAAAATATAAAATAACAAATAAAATAAATAAAACAAAATTTTACTACAAAATAATACAATTTCTATTGAATATATAAAGATAAATATAATTACTATTATTCCAGATTGGTTGCCTTTTATGCATCTTAGGTTCCACAGTTCTTGTAATTCACTCTCCAAAAGGAGAAGAAATCAGTACATTAAATGAGCTTTTAGATAAGGTTAAAGATCCAGGATATATTATTTATGTATTAATTGTAATAGTATGCAGTATTTTGATTATTTTTTATTTTGGTCCTGCTTATGGAAATCAAAATATCATGATATATATTTGTCTGTGTTCATCCATTGGTTCATTGACCGTTACAAGTTGTAAAGGATTAGGACTGGCTTTAAAAGAAACCATTCTTGGATTTAATAATGGATTTACGAACTGGTTGACATGGGCCTTTTTATTTAGCGCTATACTCTGTATCAGCGTACAAATGAATTATTTGAATAGATCCCTCGACTTATATGAAACCACAATTGTAACACCTATTTATTATGTAGTTTTCACAACATTAGTAATAATTGCATCTGCAATATTATTCAGGGAATGGGAAAATATGAGTGCTGAGGATATCTTGGGTTCATCTTGTGGTTTTTTAACTGTAATAACTGCAATATTTCTATTAAATGCATTTAAGGAAATAGACATATCTTATGAGAATATCAGGCATATGCTGCAGCCTAAAAGAAAGTTGCTCATAAGTAGTAACAATCAGTGGAGCGACAGGGATGAAGAGAGATTAATAACAAGGTTAGAAACAGAATTAAATCATACATATGGAGCTCAAAATTTAACAAGAACTATATAACTAATTATGCATATACAAAGTAAAACATTGCAAAGCATATACATTGTAAAGATATGAATAACTTGTATTTAATGTGATTGATTTTAAAATAAATCTTACAAATTTCAAATCTTATTTATATCTATTATATATATAGATCTTAGAAATCATTTTTCAGTAGAATTATCTTTTCTATTCATATTTTATATCAAGTCCTAAAGAAGCAATAGGTCTAAGTCTGCTTTTTTGTTTTGTATTCAAGTATCTTTTCAATTATAATAATGTAATTACACATAAATGTCATAAAAGTCATATAGAATTTATTGTCAAATTTGTCATATATGTTATAAATATACAAAACCATCTCTTTTTAACAACTTTTGTTAATAATTCTAGTTATTTTGATAAAATTGCATTCTGAGCATGACATTGAATCTCAAGTTGCATTCCATCTATAGATTCGACATAAATACGTATAAACTGAGACGAAAATATTCCACAATGGCAACGTATTCACTGCATCACATTGGAAAATGTGAAAATAAAGGAAGTAATATCAGAAATAAGTTATACTATATATATACTGGGTGGTTGGTAACTGGTGGTACAAGCGGAAAGGGGGTGATTCTACGCGAAAAAAGAAATTGAAAATATAGCATAAAAATTTTTTTTTCCATTTTTTTTCATTTTTTTAAAAATCTACAGTGAGATCCGTTATAACGAGATGTGCTAAAGTGCACGCGTACCGAGCGAAAATTTTTTCAAACTCAACGAAACTCAAACGAAAAATTTTTATTCTATATTTTCGATTTCTTTTTTCGCGTAGAATCACCTCCTTTCCGCTTGTACCACCAGTTACCAACCACCCTGTATATAAATATATTTACTTAAAATGCAATTCTTCATTTGTAAGTCAAATTATGTCACTTGAATCAACTTATTACTAGCATCACGTACAGTTATTACAATGGCGTTCAGTTTAGCCGCTTTTTCATATATCGTGGCCTTAATTGTAGATGCTATTTTGATCATTTTTGCAATATTTCATGTACGTACTTCTTCGAAACTATAATGTCTGCTTCTCAAAACAAAACAGTAATTAAAAATGTGTACACGTCTGTTCAATGCGAATTATTTCTAACCTTAGCGATATAGGTGTAAAGTTAAATGACTCTAGCTAGACATTATATTTTTCAGGTTATTGCATTTGATGAATTAAAAACTGGTTATAAAAATCCGATTGAACAATGCAATAGTTTAAATTCGGTAAGAGTTTGAAATTAGTTTTTTATAATATCATATTTACAAAATCAATAACAAGTGTATGTAAAATTAAGTGTTTAAGTTAAATATATGTATAATGTATATGTATATGTATATACATATATATAAAATATATATATATGTATACATGTCTGTGTATATTTCAGCTAGTTATTCCAGAATATGGATTACACATTTTAATCAACATTTTATTTCTAATTAGTAGTCAATGGCTTTCATTGCTTTTAAATATGCCATTGATAATATATCACTTGTGGCAATATTATCATAGACCTATCATGTCTAAACCAGGTCTTTATGATCCCACTAGTATAATGAGTGCTCAAGCTCTTAAAATTCATCAAAGGGAAGGATGGAGTAAACTTACATTTTATCTTTTATCATTTTTTTACTATTTATATGGGTAAGTTTTAGAATATGTAGGGGCTAGTAGACGTAACTAATTATGAAATGTTTATTATAAGAAAATGTAATATGTTCTATTTTGTTTCAGAATGATTAGTTCATTGATTCACTGAGGGATGGAAATCATTCTTTATTATTCGCCAATAAAATTTGTTTATAATACATCCTCAGTCATCAATGGTTCATCAGGTTAATTTTTTTGTTGGATAAAGTGACTAATTTGTTAAAACGTGTTATTGTTTTTTGTAAAAATAAAATTTCATACTCAAGTAATGTTTTTTTTTCTATTAGGTAGTCATAGAATTCAGTACACTTTTATTAAGGAGTCTAAGTGAAAGACTTTTATTTATTTATTTTAGAGTAGGAAAAGCTCTACTATAAAGAACGTTTATATAAATTGTTTATATATATATACATATATATATATATAAAAGATGTTTATATAAATATTTAATTATATCAGATTATATTTATACAACGGAAATTTGAATGCTTTTACTTGTATTATTATTACTTGTTCCGTTCTACAAATTTGCGAATAATCATTAATTTGTTAAATTTAAATCTGCGAACTACGGAAATATATATATACAGAAATATATGTATGATAGGTATGACAGATATACCTAACCTTAACTTATAATATCTACAATGCTGCTCCCTATCCCTACTTAGAATTAATAACATCAGAAAGGAAATTCCCTCTCTGTTAACATAAATTGATTCTAACCTTAAATTCTTTTCTGAGATATATCAATTTCAACACAGTTCTAACCATTTTCGAATTAATAATCGGCTATTGCATGTTGAGAATTTGTATTATATAAAAATGCCGACTATTAATATTAAACGTGACTTGTTGTTTAAAACTCTTGGTAAAACATATTGTAAGTTATAAATATTTAAATAATGAACATTGTAAATTGTATCAACTTTTACGTTTATAATTAACCTAACTAAATATTTACCAATATAATATTTATAAGTAAATTAATCTATAATATGATTTTAGCGGATGCCGAATTTCAAAATTTATGTTTTGAGTTTGGATTAGAATTGGACGAAGTGGTATGCAGCTTACATATTATTGGATACTATCAAATGTATTAATGCATATAAGAAATGAATTGCTATATATTTCCATATGTAGTATTACATCGAAATAATCCTAGAATTAGTTAAATTTTGATTTTTAGACAACAGAGAAACAAATGATGACAAAGGAGCAAAATTTAAATCATAGTGGAGAAGTATCTGAAGAAGTTGTATATAAAATTGATATACCTGCAAACAGATACGATCTATTATGCTTAGAAGGTTTAGCTCTTGGACTTCTTATATTTCAAAAGCAGTATGTACAATATATGTTTATTATATAATTTTTTAATTTTTCTATTATTTTTCATACCACAGAGTCTTATTAAAATCACACTATTATTTTAACAATTCCATTAGTTCATTATTAGTTCATTAGTATATAATAACAATACGTATTATATATTAGCAATAACTGCAATAATAAATAAACATATGATATAGACTACTACAATTAGAAAACTTTTTTAAATATAGAATGGATATACCACAATATACAAAGATATTTTCAAGTACAAACACACAAAAGATTATAATGACAAAGCAGGTATATATATGATTTTTATTATTATCAATGTTTTTTTAATTAAAATTAACAAAGCTAATTCAATTGAAAAATAAAAGCTAAAAATTAAATTGAAAAGTTGAACTTTTAATAAAACTGTTTTTTTATGTTATATTTTAGTGTATGAAAGTTAGAGGGCATATTGTTGCAGCCGTTTTACGTGATGTTACATTTTCTAAAGATTCTTACAACAGCTTCATCGATCTTCAAGAAAAATTGCATCAAAATATAGGTAGGAAAAGAACTTTAGTATCGATTGGAACCCATGATCTAGACACTGTCAGAGGTCCATTTTTATATGATGCAAGGCCACCAACTGACATTTGTTTTAAGCCACTTAATCAAGAGATGGAATATACAGCAGAAGAAATTATGAATTTATACGAAGTGGGTGTTTTTACAATTTGAATGCCTACTTAATATGGACTTTATTTTAAAGAGAATTTTATATTAAGTTTTATTTTAGAACCATGCGCAATTAAAGCAATATCTGCATATTATAAAGGACAGTCCAGTTTATCCTGTAGTAGAAGACAGTAATGGAATCATTTTATCACTCCCACCTATTATCAATGGAGATCATTCAAAAATTACACTCAATACTAAAAATATATTAATTGAATGTACTGCGACAGATTTAACAAAGGTACATAAAAGCTATTATTTTCTTTATATTTGTAAGAGATAAATCAACTAATAGCAAACTTTTGAAAAATTTTGTAGGCAAAGGTAGTACTGGATACTATAGTTTGTGCTTTTAGTCAATACTGTAAAATAAAATATTCAATAGAAGTGGTGGAAATTGTGTATCCTGATAAACAAGTATTTCATTATCCAGACTTGAAATATCGAATTGAGGAAATGGATTGTGAAAAAGCAATAAAATACATTGGTATAAAACAAACTGCGGAGGAATTGGCTAATTTGCTTTCTAGAATGTCTTTGAAAACATCTATTAAAGATGGTAATATATTAAACATCGAAGTGCCTCCTACAAGGCATGATGTGATACATGCATGTGATATTTATGAAGATATTGCTATAGCGTATGGATATAATAAAATTGAGAAAACTATACCGCATTTATCTACCACTGCGGATGAGGTACTAACAAATGTTACAATCGCCGATTTTTAAGCTGGTTAAGTTTTAAATAAAATATTTCCTATTCATGTTTTAAATTTAGTTTCCACTGAATAAATTATCTGATCAACTACGGATAGAATTGGCTTGTGCTGGATTCACAGAAGCATTGACATTTTCATTGGTATGCAAAATTTTTGAGTACACAGTTATACAAATTGTACAAATCAGTTATAGTTGAAAAGTTTCTCCTTACAGTGTTCTCGTGAAGATGTAGCGGATAAATTAGGTCACGAATTATTAAACATACCAGTTGTCCATGTGTTAAATCCAAAAACATTAGAATTTCAGGCATGTACAAAGAGTTTATCAAGACCATAGGCTCAGGTTAGTTTAAAATATAAAATTAACAACATGACAATGTTACAGGTTGCCCGTACCACTTTGATACCAGGATTATTGAAAACGTTAGCTGCAAATAAAAAAATGCCACTTCCTCATAAATTATTCGAAGTTTCCGACATTATATTAAAAGATAACGATGTGGAAGTTGGTGCACGCAATAATCGACATTTATGCGCGGTATATTGCAATAAATCTGACGGTTTTGAAGTAATTCATGGTTTATTGGATAGAATATTACAAATATTAGAAGTGCCATGGAATGGCAGTAAGAATGCAAATGGATATTATCTTCGTGCTGTCGATGGTAACGCATTATATGAAAAATTCCATATACCAAATTATACGTATAAGAGAACGCAATTTATTTAGAAATATTGTTTTTTAACAAGGTATCATAATATCTATTATCCTAAGTCCATATAATTTCTTTCAGATCCCACTTTCTTCCCTCATCGTTGTGCGGAAATATTATGTTATGATAAAGTGATTGGAAAGATGGGAGTTCTACATCCAGATGTAATTTCAAGATTTGAATTAAATACACCTTGCTCTATATTAGAAATTGATATCGAATGCTTTTTATAAGACAATTATAAAATTTATTATTGATAATATGTTGGAATAAATTATACACTTCTCCTATAATTATTTTATTATTAAGCAAAAATTTAATTAAAAAATATAAATGATGCAGCAAATATAAGCGTTAAATATCATACACGAATACTGATTTGTGTTTAACAGATGAGATTAGTTTTAATTAAATCATTAATCTTTTTCTCCTTTAAAATCGAATATATTGGAGGGAGAAAGGAAAAAAACAATTTTTAAATTTACATTTTCTTTTTTTAATTTGTATCATAATTGCTATAGTTTGTTTACAGTTTTTATTCAAAATATTAGTATACACATATATGATGAACATTATGGTAATGATTAATAGGATTTGAAAAAAGATAAAGGAGGATATGAGAATATTGTGAAAGGAGAAATCGAAATTACCCGCCATGGAAAACGAGAGATGGCATATCGAATCGTATGCAATGATATAGATGGTCGAAGAGGCATCCGGGAGACTCGGTGTCGGCCATAGTAGAAATGGCGGGTGTTAGCTTACGTGAATGACGGCGATCGTGCTCAAGATTATTATCGAAAAGCAAGTGTTCTGTGTGTGTTTTGCGACACGGGAACGATACCTTAGTATCATATGATTCATCTGGAAGGTAAAGATGCAGAATGTAGCACAAGGAACAACCTCGGATAGTCAGAAGCACGAGAAATCAGCAAGCGTTCACCACGACATTGGAAAGACGTCGTCGACTCCCCAGTCTTCGAATTCCAGCCCTACCAAGTCAGAGACGGAAACCTTCTCCGAATTGCAGCCGCACTTTATGGCAGACTCGTCGGAGAGCGAAGAGGACAGTGTTTCAGAGGTAAACCGAGTCAAAAAAACATGCCACATCGTGAATAAGGTATTCCTACAATCAGAGGTTGAACGCACGCATGTACGTATGCACGCACACGCACGAATTCGTCTGTCGCTTCTGTCGTCCATCCAGTTACCATCCCCTCCACACCCTCCTTCTCCGTCTTCTTTCCTCCTGTTCTCCTTTCTTACATACTTGCTTTTGCTTTCGCTCCTGCTTTTGCTCTTGTTGTTGCTCTTGCTCTTGTTCTTGCTATTGCTTTTGCTCTTACTCTTATCTTTATCCTTATTCTTATCCTTATCCTTGCCCTTATCCTTGCTCTTACCCTCATCCTTATCCTTATCCTTACCTTTATCCTTATCCTTACTCTTACTTGTTCTCTTTTCCTCTATACTATATATTTCTATACCTATCTATATGTATACGTCATAGACATATATACGTGTTGTATGCTTACGCACACGTCAGCTTTTCATGAAATTTATTTGAATCGTTGCTAATCTTGTTTGATATTTCCGAATTTTATTGCAAATCCAATATAATCCACTTTTTATGATATAAGAGTTCGAAAATTAGTTGTATCAAAGAATCATCGATCAACATGCATATTTCTTTTAGCGTCAGTACTTATTCTTGATTTTGTATTTTCATATGTTTTTCCATTTATACTCAATAATCAATAATATTTAAAGAAGAAACTCCCTATTCGAGAAGAAAAATAACGAAATTAACAGAATTATAACCTATATCGTCATATGAAAAACAGCATAAAACTTTTGTATCGTATCGTATTGTATCTTATTGTATCGTATCGTATCGTATCATATCGTATCATATCGTATCATATCATATCATATCGTATCGCATCATATCGCATCATATTGTATTGCCTGGTGTCTTGCAGTTTATTTAGTACAACCGTATAGGTAATTAAACATCGGTGGGTATTTTATAAAATTGAAAAAGCAATAAGAAATGATGACATTTGATTCTTTCTGGAAATCTTAAATTTGATTCCGAGCATGAGACGTTGGTACGAGAATCGCTAAACTAATAAATACTACGAAACAATCTCCACAAATTTTTCGACAAAAGGAAGAAAGGAAGAAAGGAAGAAAGGGAAAAAGAGAACAAGATGGGAATTTACGCAGGGATGTTATATAATCAAAATATATGCGTTATGATAGCTAATAAAACGTCATGGTGTATTGTAATATGGAAAATAATTTTACTTGTTTGTGATTTTATCAGAAATATACTTGCCATCTTTTTAGATTGTAGTCCACCTTATTGATCTTTATCTTTTATAGATCGTTTGTAGATATTTATTAAGTATTAGGCCGATCAAACGATTTAGACATTAGACAAAGTTGTACATTATACATGGACTACATTATAATCTAGGGTAGAAACGATTGAAAAATTTGTACATTTATTTTATTTGTATAATCTGATGAAGGCACTTTGCAAAGGTATATGTGTAAATGATAAATAAAGCAGTCCGGTTAACTGCACTGCATAATCAAGCGCGTGCGCACGCACGTGTACGTCCATGTATATGTTTATACATTTATGCAAGTAGATATTTATGCATGTAGACTACTAGTCTGAATATGTATTGTGCAGAGAGGTATATGGAGGTAGAGTTTTCATTGAACTAGTAATCTTGCATGTAGTGTACGTTGGGCCGCGCGAGCTCTCGCATGTGCCTGTTCGTACATAGATAAGTGTATGTGTGTAGCTATTTTACGTCCGCTTGCACTACGTTGTGCGCCACCCAGCGGAGTTCTCTTCGGCCGCGTTTCTCGCGTATTCGTGCGAGTCGTGAGCCTGTTTGTCTGCTTGTGGCCGTCTCTTTACCTTCTCTATACGTCCATAGGCGTATTTTTTACCTTACTGTAACACTTAACTGTTTCTGTTATACTGTCAACGAGATTTCGGCTCTATCCTTACCTCTGTTCTTGCCGGCTACTCATCGGTTCTGCCCTGTGTCGCTCGTGTTCGTGGCGTGGAAATTCTAGAGAGCAGAGCCACCATATTATTCTATATTCTACCAACAGCGGTTCTTAAACGGAGTTCTTTTTTTTCACCATTTTTTTCGACGAACAATTATATTGGCTAGTACGACGTGTGCTTACAAGATCAGTGAATACGCGACTCGTATCGTCGTTTTCTCTTTACTTTGGTTTCGATAAAACAAACGGGACGCGTTCACTACGCACGCGAAGAGTATACCAAGGAAGTGTCAGTTTCCTCCTTCTTGGAATGGCTGCACATTGTTCTTATGTCTCTGTGTTCACTGCCAAGCCGTTTTAATCATATACAAAAAATAAAATAGTTTCACCTACATTCTGATTTGCGTTTATGTCTCATTGGTTTCCACTCGTCGCGCAAGAGGATATGACCTCTACGCGAGATGTACGTACTATAATTTAGATCGTCTACAAATTATCCTTTTCTTTTTACAGACAAAACTTTCGGTTGAAAGCAATTTGATTTCACCTAAAATTTTCTGCATATTGCAACGATATTGCTTTCTTTGTTTATATCATTTCTACTATTACCTGGCTTTTACTCTATTCTTTTCTATTCTTCATTTTTCCTCCATCTTTGACCAACACTTTCTCAACAATTCATTCATTTCATCTAATTTGCCTGAATCTCTTTCCTATATTTCTATACAATTTCTTCTCTATTTTTTATCCTTTTTTTCTTCCATCCTTTCTTCCTCTTCTTTATTTCTTTTTTCCATTTCCATCAAGTGGAGGGGATTTTCTGTTATACAATAACCTCAATTACCATTGTTCTTGCATCTCAGCAAAATTGTATCATACATATTCCACATATAAACTTGTTAGTTTTTTACATTGATAAAATATCAGACTAAGGTCTACCTAATTTAAAATCTTTCAAGTTTATTTTAAGCCACAATTATAAAACTTGAGTGAAACAGATATATTAAGGAAATATGACTCGGCAATCTTTAGATTAATTTCTATAATCATTTTGTGTCTTTCCTGATAAAAGTACTGAATCAAATTTAGTAATTAATAGTTTCTTTATGTAGTTAATTTATTATGAACTAAACATATAAACTAAACATAATACATATTTATAATAGTGATAAAAAGAAATTGTTATTATAATTACCTATAGTATTCTACTAGAATTTCCTAAGTAGAAGGAAGCAGTACCCTTGCTGGAATATAGTTTCGTATTTACTATCTATTTATTAATACATCATAGTTTATGATACGTTTATGTCAAGTGAAAATTTACTACACTACTTTTATATCTTAATTATTAGGTTTAAATTGTTTTTGTATATTGATTTTGTTGGAAAAAATTTTATCTTATTACTTACAGGTGGAGTGTTTTGCAATTGATCAGGTTGAATTAGACGAAGGTCATCATTTAGAATCGTCGAAGCTTCTGTTAACTTCTGAAGATCCAGAGAGATCTGTGGATCCTGAAACTCAGGCTCGATTAGAATCGTTGCTGGAAGTAGCTGGTATTGGCAAGTTGTCATCAGGCGATGGGAAGCACTTGCCTGATCACGAAGTGCTCCGTCGCATAACATCTAGTGTTTCTTGTGCATTAGATGAAGCAGCAGCTGCATTGACTCGTATGCGCAGCGATAATCCACGCACACAAAACGAAAAGCGCTCTCTTGTAGAGGCGTGTACTGACGGAGACGTAGGTACAGTTAGAAAATTATTAACAGAAGGACGCAGTGTTCACGAGACTACAGAGGAGGGAGAGAGTTTGCTCTCTCTCGCCTGTTCAGCTGGATATTACGAACTTGCTCAGGTTTGAATTTTGTATATGATCATTCATTTATGTTATAAGTGCTCATTTTGTATCTGTGTGCTAGTGCGATCTTGCGCGCATGTAAAAGACAGAGAGAGGGAATGTGCGTGCAAATGTGTGTGAGTAAGAGAAAAAGAGAGAAACAGCTTTTCTTGAAATATTTTATGTATAATTTCTGTATACATGTGTTTGTATGTACACATTCAGATACAATGTTGTCATTATTGCTGATATTAAATATAATCTTTATGTTTTGTCTTTTTCTTCTAAGCATATGCAGAAGAATATTAAAGATTAATTCAATATATCATTTAAGGAGAAATATTAAAAATAAATAAAACAAACAATAATATCGTTCAGCCTATTTGTAGAGAACTTTTTATAATTTCCTATTGTACAAAAATAAATTGAAATATGTAATGTTTTTGACTGTATTGTGTTTGAGTTGCAATAAATGTATTTGTTCCAGTCATTTTGTTTTATTTGATTAATCTTTTTATGAGCAGGTACTTTTGGCAATGAGTGCAAACGTGGAGGATCGTGGCATAAAGGGGGATTGTACCCCTTTAATGGAGGCTGCCAGTGCAGGGCATGTAGATGTTGTAAGCTTGCTTATTGCGCATGGAGCTGATGTTAATGCTCAATCTACTTCAGGTATGGAATGTAGTTGTAATATTCATATTTATGATTTATATCTCTGGTATAATTCTATAGTCTATAGTCTATAGTTTATAAAGTTTAAAAAGAAATCTTTATACATCTATATATAGTAATAGATAAATCAGGCTCTATACTTTTAGGTAATACACCTCTTATGTATGGCTGTGCGGGTGGTCACGAAGAGGTAGTGCGAGTATTATTAGAAGCAGGTGCCAATGTTGAAGATCATAATGAAAACGGTCATACACCTTTAATGGAAGCAGCTAGTGCTGGACATGTTCCAGTAGCTAAGATCTTGCTAGAACATGGCGCTGGAATTAATACTCATTCCAATGAATTTAAAGAATCCGCGCTAACACTAGCCTGTTACAAAGGTCATTTGGAAATGGTTCGCTTCTTATTAGAAGCTGGCGCAGATCAGGTACCTGTTTATCACTGTAGTTGTTTGCTTTATGGGATTGTATATTTCAAACTGAATCATTTTGTCTTATAGGAGCACAAAACTGATGAAATGCACACTGCCCTTATGGAAGCATCGATGGATGGTCATGTAGAAGTAGCTCGTTTACTCTTAGATTCGGGTGCCCAGGTGAATATGCCAACAGACAGTTTTGAATCTCCATTAACTTTGGCTGCTTGTGGAGGTCACGTTGATCTGGCTATGCTCCTGATTGAACGAGGAGCTAATATCGAAGAAGTAAATGATGAAGGTTACACTCCATTAATGGAAGCAGCACGTGAAGGTCACGAAGAAATGGTTGCTTTACTTTTGAGTCAAGGTACATCACAACTCTCGTTCATTGCAACAATCGAGATATAATTATTTAAGAAATTTTTCCAAGGAAAGTAAAATTTATATATCTTGATATATATAGGGGCGAACATCAATGCTCAAACTGAAGAAACACAAGAAACAGCACTTACCTTAGCCTGTTGCGGTGGCTTTCTAGAAGTTGCTGATTTTCTAATTAAAGCAGGAGCTGATATTGAATTAGGTGCCTCTACTCCTCTAATGGAAGCTGCACAGGAAGGTCATTTAGAACTCGTTCGTTACTTACTTGAATCTGCGGCAGATGTCCACGCTCAAACTCAAACAGGAGATACTGCATTAACGTATGCTTGTGAAAATGGTCATACCGATGTTGCGGATCTCTTACTTCAGTTTGGTGCTGATCTGGTACTTCCTTCTTAAATCAAAATTATTTTAAAGAATATATACAGAACAGTTATTTTATATTTTTCGCCATCTAATTTCTATATATTATAGGAGCATGAATCAGAGGGAGGAAGAACACCGTTGATGAAGGCATGTAGAGCCGGCCATCTCTGTACAGTTCAGTTTCTTATAACGAAACGTGCAGACGTTAATAGGCAAACAACGAATAACGATCACACTCCCCTCTCGCTAGCTTGTGCTGGTGGACATCTTGCAGTTGTAGAACTTTTACTTGCTCAGTCTGCTAATCCGTTTCATAAACTGAAGGTATGTGGCGTGTAATAATGGTTGACGAGTTCTTTTATAACAGCACCATAAAAAATTAAAATTTTGTTACAGGATAATTCTACGATGTTGATAGAAGCTGCAAAGGGTGGGCATACTAGTGTAGTTCAACTTCTATTGGATTACCCTCACAGTATTATGATGAGTACACCGCATAATGCAACACCTACACCTATGTTGCTCCCACAACAACAGCAGCAGCAGCAACAGCAGCAGCAGCAGCAGCAGCAACAATCACATCAACAACAACAGCAACATATTACACATCAACAGCATGTGCCCCATCAACAACATGCATCTACGCAGCCACAGTCACACCAACAACAGCAGCAACATGCTGCTGATCAACCACAATCGCAAAATCTTCAACCTAAACACAATACACAAAAATCGTTACTAAGAAAAAACCGATCCGTAACGATGATGCCAGACACAAGTCTTACTTCCGCTGAGGCGCAACAAGTTCGTTCTCAGCCCGCAGGAGAATCAATTGTAACCACTAAAGATGATACCAATATTCTGGATAAGGGTAGTGGAGGATTTACCAACCTTTCAGAACCTAACATCAGCCTCAGCCCTGCTCCAGCGCCAACACCAGGATTAAATGTTACGGATAGCCGAAAGAACACTCGACAAGAGCAAATCCTACATAAGCAACAAATTTTTGAAGAATTACAAGTAAATATTCATTTATTAATTTAAGCATAAGGTTTCTCTTTGATATTCTCAGTGTATTTCATGTCTTATAAATGTTTTTAGAGGGTAGAGAGAGAACTTCAAATTAAAGGTCCAGGACATTGGTTCTGTAGTGCAAAGAATCCTGTTGTAACTCAACAACAGCAACAGCAGCAAGAAGATTCTAGTGATCCAGATACATTATCATCAGGTATGTGATTGAGTTCTTTTTGTTGTGCTCGAAACACTTCTAATAACGATCGATGTATTTTCGGTCGAAAGGTTTAGTTTGCAGTACAAGTGGCATGCCCGGAAATTCATTAAGTCATCAAGGCACCAGCCAAGCAATGTCACTGTATAATGCATTTCTTAGAGGAAAACGAATTGCACAAGAAGCTCAGTTATCCTTAGCTCCAACCATATCGGAAACTTTTCCCACGACAAACGCTTTCCCTACATCTCCTCCTCTTTCTCTTGCGACGATACCTGTTACATCGTCCGTTCCATTGGTTACTTCAAATACATCTTCAACAACTACGCCAAGTCCTCCAAGTATATCCACCCCTCCCACTGTTATGGCAGTTTCCCAACCCATTACCGCGAGTAGTGATGTTAGCCAGAATACTGCTATAAGCGATCGCCCAAAAGCAAAACCTGTCTCTAAAAAAGAAGGTAAAAATATCCGGAAAGCTTCGTCCAGTGTAATGGCCGGGAAGTTGCAGCAACAGCAACAACAACAACAACAAGCTAACTTGATGGCTGGTCTTCAACAGCAATACCAGCAAAAACAACGACAACACACTTATCAAGTCCAACAGGTACACCAGCTGCAACAGCTGAACCAACAATTGCAGTTACAATTGGATCAAGTACAGGTTTGTTCTTTAATACTTTTAACTTTGTTTCTTCTTCCTTTATTTATTGTCAGTTTATTTTCGTTTTTCATCTGTTTTTCTCTTATCCCTTTTTCCTTCCAACATGTTGGCATGTTATATATCAAAGTATATATTATACCTGGTTAGGTACAGCAACAACAACCACAACAGCAAGCTCAGCAGCAGCAGCAACAACAACATCAACAACAGCAATCACAATCACAGCAACAAACTGGAGTAGTAACTGCTAATGGAAATAATATACTTATGCCTACTCAATTAATGTCACATCTTCATCCAACGCACTCCCATCATCTTCATGATCAGGTAATTATGACTTATGTCTTACACAAGGATGTGTGTGCGTATGTGCTCACATACGCCTGTGTATGTATGCATATATATATAAAAATTACGTGCAGCAAACAACTCAACAAAATCTAACGGAGCAGGCAGATCCTGACTTAGCAAGATTACATCGAGATGGAGCTTGTCCCTTTGTTGCTGCGGCTCAAAAAGCAAAGGCTCTTTGTACAAGTGAAAGTGTTATAAAATTAGAAGATGGCACGCATATTCCTTTGGATGATGCTTTTGAAATTTTTCGATCTATTAGTTTTGACGATACTGTCGATGGTAAATATTTAAATAAAGAATGAATTCTTTTTTTTCTTCAATTGTTCATAGCTATTTGATGATATATTATGTTCTGATTAAGTTGCAACAGAAGATCAAGAAAAGCTTGAATTGAAAAGATTAGAAGTGACAAATGGTAAGGATTCTCAACAGCAACAACAACAACAACAACAGCAGCAGCAGCAGCAGCAACATTTGCAAACAACGCAAATAGTTCAACAAACAACCAGCCCTTATACTTCTCAAGAGTATTTTACCAATCCTGTGTTACCAACTTTGCCTTCGCTTCAAGTAACTAGTGCTGGTGTTCAAATACAATCTGATATATCAGCAGGTTTGCAGTTAACTGGTCCACAATCCCTACAGAGTCAAGCATATAAAGACGGGTTTTTGGAAGGTTTTCGAACCCATTTTCAACCACAATTGTTACTGCAATCCTCCCAGATAAGTGAGTTTTATATATATGATTAACCAAATGCCTTCACCTTCACTTTCTGTCTTATGCATTATATTCAAAACACTTGTGACCACATATTAACCCTCAACGTGATCACATATTTGTTTCTGATCAGCATTTCCAACACAAGCTTTGCCAACTGTAAGCGAAGCAACAGGAATAATAGATAGTATATCCCATCAAACAAATGGTTATGCTCAATCAACAACCTGTAGTACTAATCAGGTTCAAGTAGCTACTCAAACCCAAGCGCCAGCAACAACAACTGCTGCAACCATTGTTGCTTCAGATAAAAAACAAGTTTATACAGCTCCAACGACTGGTAAAGGAAAAAAGGGACGATATCCACTTCTGTCACAACAACCATCATGTCAACAACAACAACAACAACAACAAACTGCCAATACCCAACAGCAAACTCCCAATTTTCCCAGTCAAAATTATCAATTGGACCCAACAACAGGTATAAAACTTTTCTTATTAGTATAAGCAGAAAATATATAATTTTTTAATCATGCAATGTTCAAGAGAATTGTACCCAATTTTTAATTGAATTTTATTACTTAGTTGCTGGTCAATACACAACAGGTGTTCCAACAGTTGGTGGTTATACTACTAGTCAAGTACCGCCTGCATCATTTTCTTGTATGGACGTGGATTCCGAAACTGACAGTAATCACGATACAGCTTTGACATTGGCATGTGCTGGTGGTCATGAAGAACTCGTTGAACTTTTGTTAAGTCGCGGTGCAGACATAGGTATAGATCATAAGCACGACATCAAAGTATTATACTAAATATACTAAATATTTACAAATTTTTTAATTTCTTACAGAACATAGAGATAAAAAGGGATTTACTCCCCTTATATTGGCAGCAACAGCAGGTCACCAAAAAGTGGTAGAAATTCTTTTGAATCATGGAGCTGATATAGAAGCTCAATCTGAGCGCACCAAGGATACACCTTTGTCTCTTGCCTGCAGCGGTGGTAGATACGAAGTGGTAGAGCTTCTCCTTAATCGGGGTGCTAATAAGGAACACCGTAATGTTTCTGATTACACACCTTTGAGCCTTGCAGCATCTGGTGGATACGTTAATATAATAAAGCTTCTTCTTAGTCATGGTGCTGAAATTAATTCCCGGACTGGGTCAAAATTAGGTATTTCTCCACTCATGCTTGCAGCCATGAATGGTCATGTTGGTACGTTCATTATAAAGTGAAGTTACTATTGTAATAATATAAAATTTTGTATTATAAATATGTTTATAATCATTTATAGCGGCGGTTAAGCTGTTATTAGACATGGGCAGTGATATAAATGCTCAAATAGAGACGAATCGTAATACGGCGCTAACTTTGGCATGTTTTCAAGGAAGACATGAGGTCGTTAGTCTTCTTCTCGATCGAAAAGCTAACGTAGAACATCGAGCTAAGGTATAAACAAATGTGTATGTGTATGCGTGTGTATTTTAATTTGTTTCCCCTCCCTCTTTCTTATATATTTCTAATTATTTGTTTAATACAATCGATGTATGAAATATCTATGACGAAAATACATATATTGAAATATGTAAATTTTGCATAGTACAAAGTATAAAAAAATTTGATCAACTATTGTCATTTGCCATTTTGTACAATTTTAGTTTTGCTTTTTGCTTTCAAAGTTTGTTTAAATTTAGTTAATTGTAAAAGTTTGAAGATCATTGATCTTTTGTTTTCTATAATACTTGAATTTCGAACTGGTAATATATAGCTTTGAAATACTGTGTTGAACATATATGTATAATGCTATAGGAATCTTGTGAAATATGAA
Source organism: Bombus vosnesenskii (assembly GCF_011952255.1). Classification (NCBI taxonomy): domain Eukaryota; kingdom Metazoa; phylum Arthropoda; class Insecta; order Hymenoptera; family Apidae; genus Bombus; species Bombus vosnesenskii. Next base: position 5,828,386 of record NW_022882923.1, read on the forward strand.
TCTTATAAAATTTTGTTCAGACCGGCTTAACACCGTTAATGGAAGCGGCTAGTGGAGGATACGTAGAAGTTGGACGTGTTTTACTTACTAAGGGAGCAGATGTTAATGCTACTCCCGTCCCATCATCTCGCGACACTGCCCTTACCATCGCTGCTGACAAAGGACACTGCCGTTTTGTAGAATTATTATTGTCAAGGTAATATTTTGTTATTATCTTATTTTATGAAAATTCTGTCTTGTAAACCTAATCTAAGTGTCTTATAACATGAAACTCGCAGAGGGACGCAAGTGGAGGTGAAGAACAAAAAAGGAAATAGTCCATTATGGTTAGCGGCAAATGGAGGGCATTTGAATGTTGTTGATTTATTGTATCATGCTGGAGCAGATATTGATTCGCAAGACAATCGAAAGGTATGTGAAAAGTTAAAAGTTAGATGTACCACAAAATCGAATTAAATTTTTTTAATCATACTATGTACATTCTGATTTATCCTCTTTCCTTTCTTTTTTAACTTGTTTGTATATATTACATGTTACATTACATATTATATGTATGAATATTAATATGTGCGGGTATGTGTTATTCAATTGCAGGTTTCTTGTTTGATGGCCGCTTTTCGTAAAGGACATATTAAAGTTGTTAAGTGGATGGTAAATCATGTTACTCAATTTCCAAGTGACCAAGAAATGACGAGGTATATAGCTACTGTCAGTGACAAGGAACTCTTAGAAAAATGTCAGGAATGTGTGAAAGTTATACGTGCGGCAAAGGAAACTCAAGCAGCAAAAGCAAATAAAAATGCAACGATACTATTGGAAGAACTTGATATGGAAAAGACGAGGGAAGAGTCGAAAAAAGCCGCGGCTGCACGCAGGAGAGAGCGAAAGAAAAAAAAGAAACTTGAGAAAAAAGAGGAGAAACGAAAATTACATGAAGAATATAAGAAAAATGAAACAAATTATGAAGATAAAGAGGAAAATGGGAAGAAATCCGGAGACGAGGAATGCGATAGAGCAGATGATAGTGAACACGAAACTGGAGACAGTTGTGAAAGAATGGACAGTATGCCATCACCGGTTAACAGAAGTCCGGAAGATCCTTATAGAGAGGAAGGCGATAGCGGAATTGATGCGAATAGTCAAGGCAGTTGTAGTAGTAATGACGTCAAAGCTAGAGAGAAAAAGAAGGAGAAAAAGAAAAAGAAAGCTAATAGTCCAAACAACAATGAAAAAGACACGTCTCCCCAAAGATCTCCAAAGTCTGTTGTCACGCAAGGCACTACTTTGTCACAAAATTCTATTACACCGACAAAATCTCAGAACAATACGACCGAAAAGTAAGTTGGAAAAGTAACGATATGAGTGATTGATGAATTTTTTTAACGTTAGACTCTCTAATGATATTACTTTTTCAGGAGAATTATGACCAATGTTTCTAATACAGTATCTGTATCCGCAACCTCTGCTACAATGAGTTCTAGATCTTCGGCTGTGAATTGTGGTGAACGTAAATTGAAAGGTCAACTGGTATTTGAATCATCGAGGCATCCTGCCGATAGAGAAGACTTTGAAGCAACTGGCAACGAAACATATATGCCTGGTAAAGGCAAGAAAACTTACAATAATCAGTATGATGGCGACGCATTGAATACTTCTACGAAGTCAAACAACACAACCAGTCCTAAGCAAGCAGGCAAACGTGAAGAAGGCTGGAAAGAAGTTGTACGAAAGTAAGAAGCACGATTTATATTGCTGATGTTATCATTTTTATTGCTATAATCATTGCCATTGCTATTATGTTGTGGTGTAATTATTAAATAAATATCTGATGTAACTTTGGAAATAGGGGACAGTCGGATGATTCTGGGAGATTTATGAATTCACCATTCCGTTCAAAGAAAGTATCTGTTCCACCAAATGCTATTAGTCGAGTTATCGGAAGAGGGGGAAGTAATATAAATGCTATTAGAGGTGCAACAGGAGCGCATATCGAAGTTGAAAAACAAAGCAAATGCCAGGGCGAACGAATTATTACTATTAAGTATGAGGGTTGACTATTTATTTTCTCTTGAAAATGATCGATTAATATATATGTGATAATTTCATATTTTCCTCATTTACAGAGGATCGTCCGATGCGACAAAACAGGCTCATACATTAATCGCTGCTCTTATTAAAGATCCAGATGTTGATATATTGCAAATGCTTCCAAAATCGAAACTCACAGTTGTTACTACTTCCTCTTGGGATAAAACCGTATCTACTGTAGCTGTAAGACCATCAAATTATTATACCAATAAGACTGGAAAGATTTTATAATTTACAGCTGATTCATTCCCTAATTTCTTTCATGTATTTCAATTTTAGTCGAGCAAAGCAAAGTTGGGTCCTGTAAATAAACCTCAAAGTCTAACGTCTAGTTCCAGTAGTACGCAAATTAATAAATCTAGTTACACATCCGGAGTTTCTACCGTTAATCAGTTGATCCCACTTCGATCGTCGTCAACCATTAAACTCGCTGGACCATTTCCAACGCCTTTGCCACGCGCAACAGCACCCAGACTTGTGGCTGCGGGTAATAACAAATTAAAATTTCTCTACATTAATTTCGGCTAGCGTGTACTACGCTATATACGAATATACAGGGTGTGTCCTTTAAGGTTAACCATTCTTCAGGCATTTCCAATAATTTGTTAAAGAAATGTTTTGAACAAAAATTAGTCAGTTTTCAATTCGCTAAATAAAAAAATTTTAAAAAGAATTTTTTGGATAAAAATTTAAGGTTACCTTGACTTTTTTAGATATCACAATATATTTATTATTCATTAGTAGTCAAATGCGTAGCAAGACAAAAACTAACCAACTTTTACTTAAAATATTTTTTTGGCAAATTGTCGGAAATGTCTGAAATGTGGTGGTTAATTTTACAAGATAAACCCTGCATATATTGTATATCTATTCATATATATACAAAATACATGCAGAAAAGCGATATAACATCGTAGCAAAACAATAATGTTCATTTAAGGGGGGGGGGGGTAAAGTTGATTCATACAAAAAAAGGCATGTTTTTGTGAATTTTTTCTGACGATACAGTTAAAATTTCTTTTTTAAAACCAATAGTACATTAAAGTATGACATTCAAAGAATATTGTATAAAATTTTCACGGAGAAATATTAAAAAATACGGCAATGGCAGCAATTATTCGGACGTGTCTCGGAAAAAAGTATAATTGCGGTGCCCCTCAGAACTTGGTGCTGGATCATCAGAAATCAAAAAGTTAAAGTTCATTCGTTAGGTAACAGTTTTCCCCAGGTAATTTCAACTTTTCACTTTTTTGGAACACTTTGAAGGGAAAAACGCGATTTTGTGCGAAAATTTTCGGCTAATTTGTTATTTTAAAATAAAAATAATTAACAAATTTGAAAAAACTCTACAGCGTTACCTCGCAAATTATGTACTATGAAATAGTCCTCAAAATTTCAAAAGGATCGGTGTAGTAGTTTTGAAGTAATTGGGGGCACCGACTTTGAAAACGTGAGTTGTGGGGAAAACGCTTTAAAGTTTTGAACACTAAAAAATCTGATATAAAACGTTCATAAGCGAATTTTATCGGTTTACCTCTTCACTAGCGTAACAATTATTGAAAAGACTAATAAAAAATCAATTATCCTATAATATTTTTCACGATCCTTCGTAACTTGATCTTCAACAGTCACTTTTATTTTTTTAGCTGACGCGCTATTTGTTGAAGTGCCTTCGTATTTACGTTTATGCGGAGGTACAATTTTTCTAGGTCGATATAATCTCGAACCAGTTGATTGTCTATCAGATCTAGTAACTTTTTTAGGCATTTTAGTAATAATTTAACACAAAACTTAATGAAAATGAAATATCTACTCTTACACTAAATTTTTTACTCTACACTGACAAAATATACAGTATAGGTATAAGGAGGTTTGTACTTAAGTCGTTAAGTACTATAAATGGATCTGGGGGTAAGATTAGGTATTATATAGAGAAAAAAACGTCTGCGAAGTAACAATAGCACGCTTGGGTCGGGTAGGTAATAAAATCCGACATGTATAAAAATACTCGTAACTTCGTCAATTTTGCCCCAATTGACTTGAAATTTTGACACAATATTCTTAAGATGTTATGCATTCAATTAAAAAAAAAAAATAAAAAAAGATGCAAAAAAATTTTAAAACCTTACCCCCCCTTAATTGATAAACGTTAAATTAATACCTACGTATCTGCTTGCGTATATAAAGCTGAAAAACGAGCTCAAGCTGTGGCAGCCCAGATGGCTTCGTCATCAAACACGAAGACAACAATGTCATATACGAGCGCAATTATGACCGCTGGACGAGCAACAAAAATTGTAACGACAAGTACTACGCAAACGTTTGCAGCGAAGTTATCCGAAATCACTGCCTCAACGCATACATCTACTACCGTCATGCAGTCTACTCATACTACGGTAAACAAGCAAAAATCGTTGCAAGCAAATTCGGTGACTGTTGTATCAGCTACAGCTGCGGCAATGGCTCAGAGTTCGTCTCAACAGTCTGCAGTCAATACATCGCCAAAACACTGCCGACCACTGCCTACTTTGTCTGCTCCACCAACTATGGTCTCCCATTATTCCGGAAAGTCTACTTACTCTCCCGGCTCGAACGTGGCAGTATCACCGGCAACAAGCACTGTGGTTGCATACTGCTCGGAAAGTACCGTCACTTCGACTTGTTCGAACTCCTCGATACGAGTCAGTCCGTCACCCCCGATATCATCGCAATGTCAACAACAGTTGCAACAGCAGCAACAGCAAGCACGTAGTCCACCACCTATTGCATCGACAATTCAAGAGCAACAGCAGCAGCAGCAGCAACAACAGCAAACGAATAATACACCTCTTGAATATTCCCTATTCAATGACACGTTTACGAAAGTTACACAACAATCCATGTGGGGTAGTCGAGAAAATGAATCTCAGAAGGGTATGAATTTCGCCACTGTAGCTGGTGGTGGTGGAGTGTCCGTTAACATTTCGGGTTCATCCTCGTCTAAATTCATCGACAGCATACCCCCTCAGGTTAGTATTTGCAGTAATGATAGAACGGACAATAACTTGTTATTCTAGGCTACCCTGTGTATCCATGATACTGCTACAATGCGAACGTTGTTAGTTCAACAATGTTCTCCTTTGTTTATGTAGGTGGATGCTTCAAAAGCTCCTGGATATCGAGGGACAGCTATGTGCTCCCCCGTTTCAAGTAAATCAAACAATACAACTAATACGAGCGCGACTAGCATAGGAAGCGGAGGTGTATCATCGAATACCGGCCATAATCCTATTCAACCACCGCAATTTCAGTCATCCGGAAATTACAATGAACATCCTCTTTCAAGCAAACCACCAGGTAGTTTGGCTGTAGCACGGCCGGTAATTCCTCAGCAAAATATAGAAATGGGAGCAGCTATGGGAGCTCAGTTTAGTAGACCAGTGTTTCAAGGGGAATTGACAGGAACTCGCAATGCGACAACCCATCAACCACACGTGATTGCCTCTACATCACAACCGACGTTGGACGTAGGTTTGTTTAAAGGAAACAACATTGGCTATGAGCATCCAAACGTGAATTCAAGTTTATTAAAGATGGTACCAAACGAAGGGCAAGGTCATCCGCTTTTACCTTTCCACCCGCATATGCAGAATTTCGCACAAACAATAGCGCCATCTGCTTCGGTGAACACTACAGTCAGTATGTCCAGATTAAACCCCAGAGCGCCTGACTTTTCTAGCTCGTTACATTTGAATAGCAAACCTCAAGTGACAATGTTTAACGCGGGTTCGGCGGCAGCGGGAATGCATCCAAACATGTTCGCCACTGTACCGCCGCCTCCTCCGTCCGCGATCCAGTCTAATAACTTGGCAATGCTTGGAAATTTTCCTTTAGGAAAATATCAGGCACCATCTCGAGCCACTCCCGGCAATACCGGAATCTCGACTAACGGACAAACTCGTTGGCCGTTTGCTCCACCGCACAATAATTACCCGCCCCATCAAGATCCAATGATAGGCCAAATTGGTTTCTCCAATCATTTGGCAAATTTATCCGCACAACCTGGAAGCATTGATTTGATTACAAGCCTAGAGAATGGCGGTTCACCGGCTATATCACCTTCTTCGCCGGCACAGGTAGCTCAAGAAATGAATCAGCTTAAGATCGAGGATCGTAAAGTACCACGACCTATCGGTACGGAAAGAGCCTGGAAAAATTACGCAACGGCAGGGATGGGACCTGGTGGTGATGCAGATTCTATTAATTGGATGTTGAACAATGAAAAGCTTGTTGGATCTTGGGCGAGTTTGGCTCCGGGCATAGACAGACACCAAATGTTCCGATCTAACGCTACTTATAATCGTATATCCAACGTCGATGCCGAACTTCATCACATGATGGAATCTTCATTCCAGGTAACTTCTCTATGTCATGCTTCTCGTCTTTTATTTCTTTCTTTCCTTTTTGCTTCCTTCTATCTTTTTCTTCCTTCTTCCTTCCTATTCGAATATCGTGTACGTACACAGAGTATACAATTCACTTAAAATCATACTTCCCTCTAATTTGCTGCTAAAAATCTTTCGGAAGTGTTATAATATATAACACTTATATATTAAAATGTATATATATATATATAGTATGACTATATATATATATACATATACGCCATGAAAATACAATACAAATAATGTAAGAATATTGATATTAATTTATGTACATAATTTGCATGTTTAACTTTAGATTTAGTAGTTTCAATTTGATTTATATGCAGGGTCACGTTGATACTCAGCAGCAGCCATTTCCCAATGGAAGCGCGACCACTCTATCTCTGATGCCAGGATTAACCCTATTGCCGGGACAGTTTGGTACGCCTACATTGACAGAAATTCCTCCGAATGAAGCAAACAAAATGGATCCACCAGCATGGGGAATACCTGATACTGTTCAAGACAAGCAACATCCGGTATGTTACAAATTACTTTACGAAGAGCTATAGCATAACTGATGAAGTAGAATTCAAATTACAAAGTTAAGTTTCTTTCGAACCAAAATTGTCAACGATTATGCGCGTATTCTCATCGTGAATATTTAAAAATTGTGGATAATCAAATGTACTTATGTACATATGGAGCTCGTATTTTTATTACATTCTCGTTTGTTTTCTTTGTTCATTCATACGTTATTTAGAACATTTTGTTTGTGCAATAATTTCATGTACTAATCTAATCTCCTCCTCTATTTGCATCACCATCACTTTCCATTTTTCTTCTAATGTCATATCTCTTATTATTTCTTTTTACATACATCCTGAATAAATAATTTGATTTCAGGCATGGAATAAATGGACTCATTAAAAAGAAAAAAAACAGAAAGAGGGAGAAATTCTTACCTGGATGAAATGAAATAAAACCTGGAATTCGAAGTAGTAAATAGATGTAACTGGAATACGAAGCATTGTTTTTAGATACTTAAATTACATTATTATCCTAATTGTATCCATTGCGACACAGATTCGATATTATTTGTCATGTTAGGTGATAAGGCGGTAAATCGTTACAACTTACTACTATTTGTCTAGTATAATCATGCAATACAAGCAATTATCAAATACGATATGGAAATGTTAGAAAGAAAAAAGGGAAAGATAGTCATGTGAGATTGAAACAGAACAAAAGATGTTTGTTACTTGTTTCTAATTCATTTTTGATCGTACTTCGACCACGCTACTTCTGTACTCCAGGATTGTTCTGTAACCAATTTTTTAACATATGAAATATTGAGGACAGTTTACGAATCTTCTTCCTATGCTGATCGTTACCGCGGATGGATCACTTTGTCCAAGTTACGAAACTCAAACTTTACGATATTTGATAGACATTCGTCATAATAAATTCAAATGCGCATACGATAAGTACATCAGCTTTCGCTTCACTTGTAGCAGTACATCTCGAATTAAAACCTTCTATCCTTTTTCTGTTCCTTGAATTTCGTGTATCGAATTAAAAGCTTCGTTTCAAGTGTCCTACATGCGTGCGAAAATAAAGGCTTCGATTTGCCACAGGGATAGCCGAATAATATTATGTTAATTAAATGATACATATTAATAACAATAATAACATTATTATTGTCGTATCAAAATGAGTTATTTTTATCTCTGGTTGGGTAATTATATATTTTGGAATCAAAGGAAACAACCGAAATAGAAGAAACAAAAACACGAGGGAACTTGTTTCCAATTTCTAAGCACTATGTGGTATAACTTTACTTTTCTCTTCTTTTTTTCCTATTACTTTTATTCTCTACCACTACTCTTCGCTAAATCGCTATATCATTTCTCTCTCTCTCTCTCTCTTATCCAATCTTCTCTTCCTTGTTATTTTCCCTCAAATACAACTATATATATATTTGTCATTGAGTATCAAAAAGGAAGAAAAAGAATAAGCAAAATATCATATAATATAATCCGCAAAACATTGGTACGATTGATGGTAATGATCTCGTATCAGAGGTTCTCCTGTTCTGTACACAATTTTACACAAGACTGTCGGCACACATACATACGTGTATACATATAATAGCTACATTTCGCGTTTAGCCTCTTCGTTTTTTTTCGTTATTATTTTTGTTAAAGTGAAACTCGCGACCCATTAAGCCCGTAAGCGATCGCTGATTATCAAGGTCGTGCGAGAACACTTACGTTAAAATGTAATAAAAAGGAATATGGAGAGAGGGGGGAAAATGTAAAGGAAAGAAAGAACGATAATAAAATGTATAAATGAGAAGCGTAAATTAATTACTTGGGTGAAACAATACACAACAGACATGACGTCGCGAAATCAATCGTTCAATTAAGACCTTCCGTACACGTAAAAAAGGAACATAAGACAAAAATAAAAGGAAAAGAGACAATGCGAACAAAAATTGCTGATACGAGTTAATGTATGCTGTAATGATACTACATTAAATATTATGTATAACGAATCTTATTCTGATGAATGAATATCGTTGATTACATTAAGCAGGCAGTGGGGCCGTCGTCACGTAAATATAACTTTATGCGTCCCTAGCAACAGTGCTATTATAATACTATTATTGCTGTGGTGGTAATAATGTTTATTATTATATTATGGTTATTATAACATATAACGTAACTATAGGAAATGGAAGGTAAATAGTAAACGTCATCCACTGTTTCGGCTGAAACTAGTACGAGTAATAAGTATTCTACTAGCTGAACACTCGATAACACATAATAAGAAATGTTCATTTTGATTGAACATTTGAAAATCTTTCTTAACGGGGATTTCAACAAGTGTTCAATATACATAGCGACGATATCGTAATTGAAACGGTACCCTACATACACAGGTGTAAGATTTCCTACCCGTTTCGGTAAAAGCTCGTGGAAATTGTTGCGAGAGCTTTCAGCTCGATTAATTCCAGGGAGCGCTTCAATTATTGTCTAAGATATATTGTTATAATAATTTAAAGCCTATTTTCAAATTTGATTTATGATAATTGCAATATACGATACAAAATTATTATATGATATACAACAATAAAGTAAATAAACGAGTAAAATAAATAAATAAATATATATATATATATAAATAAATGAATAAACAAACGAATAAACGAACAAATATAAGCAAACAAACAAATAATTAGAATCAACCCTGCCAGCTGTATATATTCATTATTCTCCAATTGTTAATCGATCTGCAATTCAATTTTACATGCATTTCATTCTTTTAACGCACTACTCGACTCTTCTCGTCTACGTTCAACCATATACAGTAGAAGGAAAAATCATTTTTTATAATCAATTATTATATAATAATAATAATATCCTTTGAAGTCAGTCTGCTAAAACAAAAAATTACTCGACTTTCAGATATTGCTATTTTCATTCCTCTTTTACTTAATATGTGAGCTTTGATCAAACTTCGATATGTTCTACGTCGCGCTTTACATATACTTCAATTTCCTGGTTAAAATTTTCATTATTCTTTCTTAGTAATCAATACAATAACAAGAAGGAGAAGAAGAAAACTAATAATAGTGATATAATAATAATGATAATAATGATGACGATCATAATAATTTATAATGATAATAAATTCAATTCAAGATTGCTAAGGGAATGAAATTATTGCATGAAAATTAACAAGACATTTTGTTATCATAAAAAAGTGTTTAATTTAGAAGATAAGCTTACACGTTAATAATACCAAAGAAACAGAAAACTTATAACGTTTGAAATATAGAGAACATTTCTATAACATCCATTATATTAAATAACAAATTATAAAAAAATTCAAAGCTTTTGCACCTCTCGTTCTTTCGTACCGGCTAAACGATGAATAATTTCCAGAAAAATTGATTAACATTTTTTAGTTTGTATCAATCTGACATATGTATAAACAGAATAGATGCAAAAACAACAATAGTAGCAGCAATGATTGTAGATGGTTTGATTTCATATTTTAATTTGAAAAGAAAAAAAGCATGTTGCAGAATTCATTGTTCAGCCGAAACGATTGTGGTTCACTATTCTCATCATATAGTAAAAATAATAAATATTTACAGGTGACACATTTATACAAAAAGTCAGTACGTGGAAAAAAAGAAATTGGCATGATTGTCGAATCTTTGCGATGTTTCTCTCTGAATCGACAGCGTGCGACGTATTTAAACAGTATTATCATATGTAAATGCACCACATTTTTCTCCACATCTGTCCTATTATTGTTATACTTATTTTTTCCTTCTTTTAAATGGCCAAAATCTAAAGAAATAAATACTAATAAATTAATAAATATAATTTTGATGATGCATCGAAAACAAAACAAATGATACTATTAACATTATTTACTCGAGAGAAATACAGCGCAATCACGCTTCTAGTCGATTAACAGAGAGAGAGAGAAAGAGAGAGAGAGAGAGAGAGGAATCAAATTTCAAAAAGTTATGGAAAATTTGTAGTGTCAATTAAAATTAATTTTCTATACATATTTTACGTGTATACGTACATTCATATATACACCGTTTGTGCATTCAACATATTTTGCGTACACGTAAAGTGTATGCATACTGCGTGCAGTATACATATAGTATATGTATCTTACTTTTTCTTTATTTATACGTCTCTGTTCTGTACCTGCCTGTCTGCCTGCTTTTTACCTACCCTATCTATTTACTTGTGTACCTATCTATAAAATATTTGCCTACATACCTACCTACTTATCTACCTAATCATATCCTCTTTAGTTATGTATTTATTTACTCTTTATCAACTTACCTACCTACTATATATTTATTTATGTGAATTTTAAATAAATAAAGACAAATGGTGGAGGCTTTAAAAAATTCCTAATTCATACTTCTTGCGTATCGATTTAGAAAACAATGATAAATAAAGCTATTTGTACATAGCGGAAGATATATCCTATAAATTTTATAAAACTGACTACACTCTCTCATTTGAATTATTCAAGATGTTTTAGCAAAGTTCAATGTTCCAACAAATTCTCCGTTACACCCTTATATGTCTCGCTAATAAAAAATAAAGCTTCATGCAACATGTTAAAAGTGTATTTAACAAATCATGAATTATCCTTGGTGGTGTAGTAATCTCATTTGTTTCCTACTCGTGACGGACATACACTCATTCTCCCTCTCCCTCTCATTTACACGCACACATATTCACGTTTACATATTCGTATACATATAGTATGTATACACTTATATACACACGTATGTGCATATACGAGCGCAACTACCCACACAAGCACATACGTGTACTTGGACTTTAAGCATAACGCTTTTTTGAACAATTATTTTGCTCTCTAGTAAGTATAATAAATTTTCATATAATTATTTCGTTCTTTCCTAATAAATATGGCGACGATACATTTCAAGAGGGCATCGACTGTGCCTATACATACACGCATGCTTCTACAATCACATGATCCATATAACAGAAGTAATTTACATTCATTACATCCAATTTCTCGGATATCGTCGCATATTATTCTTCTCTCATTATTTTTCTCTTTTAATTCTGTTACTATTCTATCATCTCTCTCTATCTTGCTCATTCTCTTTCTCTCGTTCATATTCATTCACTGATTTCTTTCTTCATATAAAAATAACACGCAATGCCAAAACTATCCAACATTGCTTTGTACATTCGCCCGTGCTCCAATGAAAAAAAATCAAAACCTAACAAATCTAGACACATTCAGTATGACATCATTGGGACTAATTTTGCCTTCGGATTTAATCAGAAACTTATCGCTAAAACTTAAAACTATTTCTAGACTGTATTCATCTTCATCATTAACCAGTTTCCTTTCTTTCTTTCTTTCCTTCTTACTTTCCAACGCTAAAATTTTACAATATACAGAGCACCTTCCTGTAGTTTTTGAAAATTTTTTTTATAATTGTACATACAACACATACATACAAGCGTGTGTACACACGCATACGATTATTCATTCATTCAATGTTATTCCAAACGTATCGATGTACTCTTTTCTACAAGTCTTGTGACATAATTAATACTTTTTGTTCGTATATTCGTAAACATTATCAAATAAAGTATTTAAAAATACATAGTTCTCGAACATCTAACACACGATATTCTTTCGATTTCCTTAACTTACATAATAATTTACAGAACATAAATAATTGCTAATGATAGTTTCGCAGTAGATGCAATAGCAAAATGTTTAATGATAATAGCATGTTATAATAATATAAATCGTAAGAGCGAAATAATAGTAATAAGTAGAAATAGTTCAAATGTTAAAGCAAATACTAATTTATCATGGAATCTTCTTCCCTTATGTTTCCTTTTTACTAAGAGAAGGAATTGTTCATTGTCTGTTATTAAACTTTCTCTTAAGACGACCGGTTAAATACTTTTCACGAAAACTAATTTTGCACATGTAACAATGCATATATTTGTAACATATTCCAAATTGAAGAGAATTCATTCTTTACAGCTACATCCTTCTGTATTTCTATTTCAATGAGTAAACACTGATGTGCATTGTTTTATCGCATTCAACACTCATTGTACGCATTGTTTCCTTCTCCAGAATAGACAGCGTAATACGTTCTAGATCTTCTTTATCCTTCTACAATTGCACAATATTCAGAATATCTATTATCTATTTTTTGTCTTCATAAAACATTTAGGAATTATATCCCCGAATCAAATTCTTTTTACATATTGGTTCCCAAACTTGTAATATTAGTATGCAACAAAACAAAAGAAACAAAGAAAAATAGGAGAAATAATATCAAATATTATATACAATGTTGAAAGAATATTAGAATATATATAAAGAGAGTATAGTATCTATCGCGAATGAGTCATGGATAGTTTTACTTTCTTAATCAATTTAGTAAAACCGCAATTTTTCGTCCTTCTGTTTTATAGATATATTTGCACAACCTTTCTTTTGCATTTTCTAAAGGCTTTTTACAAATTTTTAATTGCTTATTCAAAAATTATCGCAATGATTTATCGTGTATGTGTGCGTGCGCGCGCGCGCGCGCGTGTGTGTGTGCGTGTGTGTGACAATGCGAATTACTGTAGCATAACCGTCAATTATTTGCAAATTATTAAATTCACTGAAAATATTTAGTTTGGATATTTTCAAAATCACAAAACTGTAAGATATTTGAAGATCTTGTTGCATCATCAATATCGATGATCCTTTTATATTGAAAAACATGTTTGTAAAAAAATTTACTACTTAATAAGGAAAAGAATTTAAATCATTGCGCTACGTTTTTGATGTAAATACAAAACAAGGAATCACAGTATTTTCCAATGTCCTGTGACTAGTTGATAGTAAAACGCTGTTTACTTAAAGAAACTGTTATACTACTTTGCAGGGTGATACTTTCGTTAATTAATACAGAGGCAATGCCACTGCAGTAATAACGCCATGTCGGCTTACATCTGTTATCAAAAGCCAGAATCAACCTTATGTCAGCATCTAGGGCAGAAATAGCTCTTCCTCCCCTTTCCTGTGCGTACGCGCGCGCAAAAATATGTATATATGAAAAACGAAAAGAAAAGTATGTGATTTACAGTATAATTGGCGTTACTATCATCGAGTTAACTAACGAGAGAATCAGCCTGTACTAAATTACTAACAGATCTTATTGAAAGATAAACATATGTCTTATTTATAAATCCCCGTTCTTTTTTCTTTTTGTATGTGTACTTACTATGCTTGTACACGTGTAATGCGGTAAAAATTGCACTTTTCTCCAACTATTTATTGTTTGCTTCATCAGACTAGGAAGTTTGATGAAGATAATAAGAATTGAAACATTACTGCTTAGATACAATTTACCCTAAGTAATGTACATAACTGTACGAGTAATTTGCTGTTGTTCATTTTATATCTTCAGTCACGCTAAGTATCAGCTTCTGCATTAATATTCTTTTTCTTTCCCAATTCCAATTTTTCACTCTGGTCTGTGTTAATTCTCAAGTAATAACAAACTTACATTTCTTTAGTCTTCTAAAATATTCTCGTTTTGAAACTTATTCATGCTTCTCCTCTCATCTTCCCTTTTCATTGCTTTTCGTTGATTTTTTTCCTTTTCCCCTTCCTTATTCATCTCCCTTTTATCGTTTGTTTCTCTTTTCCCATATTCTTTCACTATTTCTTTTTGTTCATCCTTCTTCTTATTAGCCCCGAATACCTTGTGGCCTTCTTTTTTTAAATCTGGCTTCTCCACTTCCCCCACCTCATCCTCACCATCATCCACTTGTTCTTCTTTCCCCTCATCCTCATCTTCTTCATCTTCTTCTTCCTCCTCCTCTCCTTCATCCTCCTCTTCTTCTTCCACGGAGGAAGAATCACTATCGCTATCTGAACTTTCGGAATTTATGAAAAGTGAACGATGATCATACTCTTCAGGATCTGAATACACTTCTGCTCCAGGAAATATATACTTTCCAGGTGCCAACTGATAATAGGAATTTTCTGTAAAAAGAAATAGTTGCAACGTACAACTTATATTTTTACATATAATGTAAAAATTGTTTTTATGTACATATTGTAATTTTCATACAATTATAAAAGGAAGAAATATATATATACCTGGTAATCTCACGGCAAGACTTTTTCGTACTTTAGAATGCCAACAGTGCCGATCCAATCTTCCATTTTTTAATTCTTCTTTGTTAGTTTTATCTTCTCGACTGTCTACACTGTTACAACTATCACCTACACCGGAGTCTAATGCAGAATCGATAGAAGCTTGTCTCGGTTTAAAATTCATTTTTTCAATTTCAATAGGATCCATCGTAGAGTAATCACTATTAATTTTTAACGATGCTCTATTTTCGATGCAATGATGTGGCTTTAAGGTAGAATCTAATAATGTACTTTCCGAAGAGATTTCTATTATCCTTGGAAATACTTGACACTCTTCTAAACTGTAAATTTTCCCGATATCCTTTGATGTAGATTCTACAGAAACAGTATGAAATTTATAATCGATCGAACTCTCTGAAGTATTCTCTGTCTTCGAGGAACACAAGTTAAAATCTAACATGCAATTGCTGCCAAAATTCATTCTTTTTGGACTACTTTCCACACTAGACTCGCCTAATCTTCTCTTTGGACTTTCCTCCAAAAGGTTGAACTTGTCTTCCATACTATTCGTGTGGTCATTGCAGAAGGGAGAAACGCGCGCATTCATATTTTCCACGTATTGCTCTACGACATTATCATGAACCATTAGACTGTCTTGACTTTCAATAGAACATGAATCGTGCAATTTAAAATCAGTCTCCATACTATCTCGAGACAATACAGTGTTTGACGTAGTATCTTGGCTTTGCTCCCAAGTGTCATCTGGTAAGTGACGCATCGGCAAAAGCTGCGTTGCTTCTTTAAGGATCGTATCGTTCCAGCATACTTCTTTATAACTACTCTCCATTCTTTAAAAATGTAAAGATATATATATGATATAACATTCCTCTTTGCACGCACGCACGCGCACGCACACGCACACGCACACGCGCGCACACACACACACACGCACGCACGCACGCACACACACAAAATCGCTGATATTTGTTACTTACAAGTGGCAGAGTTGATTTATAATAATGTCGCCATCTCCTAAGAGTTCAACATCAAACTTTAGATGTGGCAACGATTCACGATTAATAAGAATCTGTGGAACATGAGACGGAATGGAGGAAGGTATTAATGCTACTGGTCGGACCTTCAATGACGATCCGATTACAATTAAAAGATCACATTCATCTTTATCTTTGGCCATCGCATCGTGAAAAGCATCCGGAAGTCCTTCGCCAAAGAAAACAATGTCTGGTTTCATTATACCCTGTGTCACTAAATCTGTAAATTATAAAAATTTATAATGAAAATTATCCTGTTACTAACATTTCCGTTAGCCGTAGCAGATTGCGCTGTGTGTTTTACTTGATCGTAAACACAGATCGTATCTTTTTAGTTTGAGAAACGTTTGAACGGCGTATCGTAAACTGTACCCCGCAAATCTGGCTAAACAGCACGCACGGGTAACTTGATGCAACTTTTAAAAGTTTACCTTATATGCTTATAAACAAGCCAAGGTTTTACTCGTAGTTACAATTGATGTATCAACTTATGCGTAGATCAGAGTAAATGGCAACATCATTTAGCGAAGACGTATTCCGTTAAGAGTAGATAATGTTCTCTCATGGCCACCGACTCGCGACGCGCTACAGGAAAGACTAATAGCAAAAACTATCACTAGGTAGCTAATTTTCCACACCACAGAGAAATTAGCAATAAAAGACTACAAAATGACCATAGATCACATAACAACATCAGTCAATGTTATCAGAGTGTCTAATATTTATAATTACCTTTATAATTTTCGTTAAGATTAGTTTCCGAAATGGGAGGCAAAGTATTAACTCGACATTTTGGACACAATGGTATCCTCTGGGAAAATATGTCTTCTCTAATGTCGTCAGCTTTCACTTGATATTTACACCTTGTACACGATGCAGTAGCAAAAGAACCTTGAATATCGTGAAAAAATCGGTTTAATTCCAAAATGAGAAACAAATTTCTGATTGTAAGTATGTGTAAATATGTGCGTGTGTATGCAGTATATGTACGGGTATATACATATATACGTCACTCACCATGACATTCGATAACATTTACAATGCCTGCCACTTGCTCCAATGTATCGATATTTTGCGAGTAATTTCTTAAAAGTTTCTGTTGTTTGTCAAGCATTTTTATGAACCTATGACAAGGACTAGGTTTAAATTGTCCAGGATATATTTCTCGTGCAAACTTGTAAAATGGTCTTGGGTCTTGACCAAAATAGTTAATGTCAAACATTGCCTAATGGAACAAATGACGATTAATGTAGAAGGAAGGAAATTTCTAAATAAAATTGATAAATCAAAGAACATATTTTATAGTTGCATCACCTGTGGATCTGGTAAATCTGGAAAATCTTGTGCCAATCTCGAGTAAATACCATCTCTACTTCTAAAATCAGGAATTCCACAACTAACGCTTACTCCTGCTCCAGTTAGAACTATTATTCTATTACTATTACGTATCAATCTAACAACATCTGTTAAAGTATTTATATGTTTTAATTTTTGTCGACGTGGTGGTTCTGACATCATATTTATTATAATCTGAAATACATCCGAATAAAATATTGGGTAATAAAAAATGGATATTAAAACTTTCAATGTACAATATATTATTAGATAGTATTAAATAGTTTCCTTTTACACACCTTCCAAAGAGTCAGGTCATCGACCTGCTCTGGAATTTGTGTAGAATCCATGAGAAGATGATGTAAAAGATCTCGAGGATCTGCACCTATCAACATCTGCTTCTGAACCCACGAAGATGCATTTCTCCATTGATGATTAATATCACCTTCACCAGAAAAATCAGAGAGTCCTGATAAATCAGATAAATTTGAAACTGTTGATGATACTTCATCCTTCTCATCTGCTGTGTCAATTCTGGAATGTTACATAGGGGGAGAGGTAATTTACTTTTCGCTGTGATTTGTGAAAATTCAACAATTAATTACAGCAAAGTGAATAAAGAATGGATGATATATGTATAAATGAAACTTACGGACAACCAGTGTCATCACTAGTTGAGTCAATTCGTGATGGAGTTGTCATTAAGTTTGTAGCATCTGGTGAAATAGATGCTGATTTTGACTCATCGCTTAATTCATTGAATCCACTATCTCCACCATATGTTTCTGTAAAAGTATTAACTATGTATTTCTTTATTACATAAGTAATAAGATATTAAAACAATTTTCTTTTTTCCTTATTATTTCCTTTAATTTTCTATTTTCCTGCATTAATTACGGTTATAGGAAAAGTAAAACTCACAAAACCAACTTTTTCATATTTCCTCGATTTATCGAACGTAATAATGTAGAAACAGATGTATTTATCCAAGTGAAAATAGAAATCTATTGGTAATAAATCATTTTGAAAATATTCAAAAATTGGCGGGATGCCGTTAAATCGGATAGAAAAGCGCGTACCTACTTATCGTTCATGGATTGTGTATAATGAAATCGTCTATCATGCCATCTGTGAACGTTCGTCGAATACATCTTACTATGCACACACCTTTATATCGCGCTGATACTAGTTTTTCTATTTTCACCGAGTGAATTTTCACTTACGATTACTTCTATAAAGAATGTGTTGGGGGAGCAGTTCGAAACAAGTTAATTAACAAATAATTTTATTGGATTACAAAATAAAAATTTAGTAACATCGCAATAATATACTGGATAAAATGAAAAATGAACTACGAAGTTAGATATGCGACATACATAGAAACTGTCATGGCGGCTCTTGTCTTCAGTCAACTACGAATGAACCGATAACCACGGAAGAAAAGCGGACGCCTTCTTAACCGCCATCTTGCAATCTTGCAAATTTCATTAATGAATCGACCATATTTTTATCAAAATACCTTCGAGATCTTCATTGGGGGTATCATGCGACGTCTGACAATCTTGGAAATCAGGTTTCACGCAACTGACGCCGTTGTAACCGATGCCGTCAACTTTTCGTCGTTTTGCTGGGGACGAATATTCTGGCACCTCCGAGCCTGACGCCATTTTCAACAGCAATGCAATGCATAGTTTGATGCGCGCCCACAACCATTCCCACAACAGAGGTCGCTTGTGTCTTTAATGCTTTTCCCCTCCACTTTTTCGCTCGGTTTACAGAACACGACATTGCTGATATCTATCTACATAGAAATAGAAGTAGAAAAGTATCAGAAAGAAGAAACAGGGATCGATATGCTCGTTTTACGTTATTCCGATTCCGACTAAATTCAATCAACTTGCTTTCAATTTCGATTCTAATTAAGAACTTTCTAATTTTTATTTGACAACTTACACGCGTATTTAAATACTTGCATTGTATGTCGTCGGAACAAAGTATGTTAAACTTCAATAAAATTATGTTTTATTTTATATCGTAAGCATATCATACTATATATATATTCTTTTTAGTTATTTATATATACATATATATTCTTTTCTCATATTACTCTGTATCTAAATGTCTATTTATTGTTATTATCTAAATAAATTTCTACAACCACCTATATTTTCAATTATCGACAACTGATAGTTCAGATGTTTTTTAGCGTAAGTGATGCGTACACATATACCAACGAGACTTTAATTATATATTTTTCACATAATTTTTATGTTTCTACATTTTAAGATTATTTTAATTTTTCTGCAGGTAACGTGGATACGTCAAATAATATTTTTTATGACGTTTGATGTGTATGATAGGGTTATTTAAAATAGGATTGTCAAGAAATAATTTTATTACAAATAAGCGATTAAATTAAAATCTCACTATATGTAATAATAAATAATTTCTATAATATTTATGGTTGTTGTTTTAAATTCCTGAACTTATTATCTACATTATAATAATAATTACAACAAGTTAGTTATACATAATGTGTTGTTATGTTAAGAAAAAATAAAGATAACGAAATAAAAGAAAGGAAGACAATATGAGTATCGTTCTTTTCTTCTATTCATATTTAGCTATTTTACATAAATATTTGCTTGGTACATACCGACAATTTTTTATTGTTACTCCACCCTCTTCTTTTCTTCCTCTTTCTGAAAATATGTAATATTTTACGATAGGTATCTCTAATCACTTCATTTGACCTACAGAAAATGATTCTCGACATATTCAGAGTACGCGGTTTAAACTAATTTTATGAAGAAACGTGCGAACACGAACTCAGGCCATTCGTAAGTCTACGAGGTAATAGAGTAAACCAAAATTTAACCGGTCTAACATCGAAAATGATAGATTTACGTGATGAGAATGTTAAAAGTACAATAAACAATGGAAAATATGGAAATTTAAATATACCAGGTAAGTTAAAAGTTAATAATTCATTGAATAATAAAGTCATGTACATTATCAATTCACGAATAATGTGATTATTACATTATATTAATATTACTTAGAGAGGCATAATTTATATGTAGATTGTAAAATCCAAAGCCAAGTATAATTAATTAAATATGATCGTATAACCTCAATATATAAGTACATATATATGTATAGTATGAGGCGATATGTACTGCCGTTTCTTTATTATATTTTTTTATAATATTTTATATCTGTTCATACGTGTAGAATTTATGTAAATACTCATGATGTATTTTCAAAATAAAGCCGTTGCTATAAATTTGTTATATCGGAGATAAACAATTGAATATTAAAAGGAAACAATAATTTCAATATTATGTATAAATAAAATATTTTACAAAATACTGGAAGAATATTTGTTTTATTTAGAATTTGTATAGTGTCATATGTATAGTTAGACATTTCATATTAATATCAAAGTCAGAGATATTTTATAATATGTTACATCATATTTACCAGTTACGTCGCAACAAGGGTTAGCACCACTTAGTCCATATTTAAACTTTGATCCTGCGTATCTTCCTCCAAGTCAGCCAGAATACATATTTCCTGAGGGAGCTGCAAAACGAAGAGGAAGATTTGAATTGGCTTTCAGTCAGATTGGTGCAGCATGTATCATAGGAGCTGGTATTGGCGGTACAACTGGTTTATATAGAGGAATTAAAGCAACATCATTAGCTGATCAAACTGGCAAGCTTAGAAGAACTCAGTATGTACTTTAATATTCTTTTAGTATTAGTAACGTAGGTAATTTTACATTATACGTGCCATGACATGTCAACAAATTGCATATAATTCTTTCCTTGGTAGATTAATCAACCATGTTATGAAAAGTGGTTCATCATTAGCAAACACGTTTGGAATAGTGTCTGTAATGTATAGTGGATTTGGTGTGCTGTTATCTTGGGCCAGAGGCACGGATGATTCCTTGAATACTTTAGCAGCAGCAACTGGGACAGGCATGTTGTTCAAATCTACATGTATGTTTCATTTAAGTAATATTTATGTGGCTAAAAAAGATTCATCTATCGAATTTGTGCAAATGATTGATTAATTGTTTCAGCTGGCTTGAAAAAATGTGCATTAGGTGGTTGTGTAGGACTGGCAATAGCATCTGTATATTGCTTATGGAGTAATCGGGAAGTCTTACAGGAATTGAGGCATCGCAACGTAAATCCGGCGTAAGACTGTGTGTAACACCAAAACCTTTGGCTATTCCGAATATTTTTCTTATAAAGGTTTTAATTTTATAATAGTACTAACAAGGAGATGACATGAGAGTTTACATTCTGTAATTGGTACAAATTATATAAAAACAATATTTTTACTTACGGACATTGTCAAAGGTGATCAATTTTACCATTCCTATTTCGATCAAAAACATTCAAGTTTTATACATTTAGTATATTGTCAAAATATTTTTAAATATTTATCGCAAAAACCTTTATATGTTCTTATATTCCTTGTGCTCTTTGTTCAAGTACTATATGGCTTTAGTGATTCAGAAAACAATCAGTTTTTCATTACATTAATTACGAACAATATCTTTTAAACCTTATCTTTATTTTAACATGTACCAATTTCGTATATAAAAGTAACCCTACACTTATTGTCCTTCAATTTTGTATCGTATCATTGAGTGAAATTGTTATTTAATATATCTATCCATCTGAATATATAAGAGTAAAAATAAATTATGTTCGCTTTCAATAATAATCGCTTTCGCAATAAGTGCTTATGCCCTTTTTAATCTTAGTTTCACAAAATTGCATTCGTATTAGTGATTTTTATTATATTCTATTTTCTAGAAAATTATATAATTTCCTTTTGTTAATTTATCAAAAGTAAAAAAAAAGAATTTAAATGAAAGAAAGGAAAAAAACAGAGATGAAATAATGGAAGCAAAAAATAAACTGATCGAATAAAACAAATTCTATTAGTATTCTTCATAAGATTGTTCCATTTTAAGTATCCTGATAACACGTATTGCACGATTAATACAACATAAACAATCGTAACGTTATTGGGCATATCCTACTCACACGTTTTCCTTTACTTTTTTTTACAGATCTAAATGAAGTATGAGGAAGAAGATTTTGAACTACTAGAAATTTGCACAACGAAAATGATTTGTTTTGTACATAGAAAAAATCATGTTGGACAATTTTATAGAATATAAACAGTTTAATGAAATATGCCAAATTAATTTATAATACAAATAATATAATATATAATGCAACATAGCTGTCATATGTATACGTGTGCGCGCGCATGTGTTTTTTTATATATAGAAATTATAAGTGTGTGTGTGTAAAACTATATATATATATATATATATAGCTATATATATATAGTTTTAGATTTATATCGGCAATACCGACAGGCTGTACAGTTTACGTGTGACATCTGGATTACTATCATATATCGGTAAGGCACGATAATCTTATCAAAGTTTATCTTCATGTTCTCAACCATTCTCGAAAAACAGAGAAAAATTTAAGTGAAAAAAGAAAAATCGAGAGAAGTAACGACCGATCATTCAAATTATTCGTTAATTACTAAATTAGCTCAAACTTGATCATTATCTCAACAGAAATGGTATCATTAGTAATGTATGTAATATAAACGTGCGAGTTTCGATTGATAATGAAAAGATCGATAAAAGTACGAACAGTAAAACGGAAATAAAAATTTAACTCGTTTTCCCGATTTGCATTATTGCACATTGGAATCGATAATTTCTATAATGACGGTTAAAAATATACTGGACGCAAACATTTATTGTAAAAGGTAAATATTTGATCTTTACTCGGTACGATCTTTGACGTTCGTATAGATGTTACATCGATAAGTGTATTAGTGAAAATTCACGGCTTATTTGAACAAGAAACACGCGATGTTCATGGACACATGAACGCTTCGATGTAAGCCAAAGTTGTTCGTATCAGCAAGGAAGCAATATTTTACTAGAAAAATATATTTTGGAACTGAATAGCTTATTAAGAGAAAGAAAAAAAGAGGTATTCTTTCATAAAGTGCTACAACGTTTCAAAAAGCTTCATCATTGAACTATTATCGACTTTAGTAAACTTGGGTAAGGGATTGTATAATACATAGTGCTAAACATCTACTTCCATCGCGCTACAAAAATATCTCATTGTTGAGAAATAGGTGTAGATGTGCATTTGGTGCATAATTATGACCGAATACAACGATGGAACACATGCATGGTATAAAAACTGCAATAAACAAGTTTAATCACGAATTTGCATGGATCGGATGAATTGTTTCGTGATATTCTTTAATTCGTCGAACATTCGTTTTTACGTAATTTTACTTGATTTGTATGATAAAAACAGGACTAAAAGTATATGTAATTCGATTGTTCTGTTTGCTTGCCTATTAAGAAACGCTAATTACCACATACATTAATGAACAAGTTTAGATAACGTTATTCTATTTCATATTGTTTAAGGTAAACATAGAAAAATTATCGATGAATCATTATTATAAAAATAGTAGTAGTCGAGAGGAAATGGTAGTAGTTATGAAAATATTTACTTTAACGAACAGACAACCAATCGTTAACACAACACTTTACATTTGTACCCGCGCGTTTGTATTGAAATTTCAGAAAATGTTAGTTTCACAAAATTGCTATCGTTGGTTAATAGTATAGGTTCCTTGTTTTCCTTGTTATATTACATTTTTCATCAGAACGTTATTCTCTTCTCTTCTTTCGTATCAATGTCCTTTTCTCTTTTTCGCAGTGTTCTTACTTCCATTTCTATTTGTCTGTTCCTTTCTTATTCGACTATTTAATAATTTTTCGAATTTATTTTTCATATTTTTTATTATTTGTGATTTTCGATATAGCATGATATAGTATGTTTTATATATTTTAGTTTCTCGTACTGTAAATCAATCGAAAAGCGCAAGAGGGTATGGTTTATCAAAGAATATTCTATAATTATGCATATACTGATTTCGATCATATTACATTATTTAAGACTAATATTTGAACAATGAATATCAAGATCAAAATAAAAATCGCACACATATATATACATGTACATATGTATATGTATACGTACGTGATATAATAATGAGAAATAATGAACACAAACAAGTGGTAGCGAAGAAAATTAATCACAAATCACAATGTAGACATATAGTAATAATAATAAAATCGTATAATCTATATACAAGTCAGAATCACAATGATTAAAATGATAAAATCGAAGAAGGAGGGAAATATCAAGTTATTTGATACAATATCTATATTAATTCTTAGGTAACATTTGCTTCCTACAGAAGAAGAAGAAGTAACGAGAGGAAGAAGAGAGAAAATACATTTATAAAATGATGCAAAAGGGAATTGAGCGATTTCTCAGTGTGCTGTATATTTCCAGTGTAATTACATCGATGACATCGATGATCTGCATAACCACCGTTTGGCAATACTGGGCATTGATTTTGGATGTTTGTGTTAGCGTCGATTGCGGTTGTATATTATACTCTAAAAACGCCTTCGGTATTCTTGGGGGGGGTACTGGAAAGATCTGTAAATTTGGTGTATACGGCTTGGTGCCGACTGTTCTACTGGATTTATGTCTTGCCGGATATCATGGATATAGGAGTTGTAGGAAGAAGTTAAATATACCTATACGAACCTACAATGATGATAATGATAGCAGGTACGATTAGGAGGAGGACTGAAATTGGTCATATTGAGAGTTGGACTCTTCGTATTTTTACACAACTTTGCATAAAATTTGTTAGATATCCGTTAATATGAATGTAACAAATAAAATCGTATTTGCTCACAATAGTATTGTTGGAAACCGGATCACTATATTTTCACATTCGCAGAGAATTCGGTATCAGCGAACCACCGCTGAGTGTAGAGGCTGAATCCAGACGAAGTCTATCACCGTACCAAAGATGGATGCCTTTTGTCTGTCTTGCGATATTACTTTCCTGTTTGTCATTGTCTCACGCAATAATAATAACCGATGGTTTTTATAAAACTTGCGACCATTACAGGGCCATACTGATACAAGCTTTAAGTTTAACTGGACGCCAAGCCCAGGTATGTCTTGATATTACCCTCGCATGAAAGTCTAGTTAAGCTAACAATAAGATGTATTTATTATACATATCTCTATCGAGTTCCTTTTTTCACTTTCGTATCTTCGACCCATCTCTATTGCACGATTATTTCATTTTTTTCCTTCTTTCTACAGGTTATTCACGATAGACTTTCCTGCGGAGCAATCTTTGATTTTATAGATTATATACGGCCAAACGAGACCACCTGGGCTCGCTCCAAACCGCCCGACACTGGTTTTGCTCTTCTATTAGCTATTGCTTCCACTTGGTACAATTTTATTTCTTGGATGATCGCCTTCATGTTATACTTTATCATGGCGCGTAGGAAATTGTGTTTCTTTTGAAATTTAATAACTTTCCATTATCGCGAAATCCCGACCGATTAGATTTTAAGTGATGCACGCGCACTCCTGTTCATTCGTTGGCGAAATATCGATAAATAATATGAAAAATATATATATATTTATTGCATTTTTATACGTATAAAAAAAAAGTCGTGTCTAGTTTTTCTTAATATTATGTGTCGACTATCACATTTTCCGAAACTGTGTTAAGTAATATATGCAATACTGCGATGGATACCTATCGTTTGGTTTCACTTGTTTTTATTTTATGCACTCGTTCGAGTAGTATTTTAAGTACAGTACAGTCTACTAAAGTCTGCTACAATTTAATATGTGCATAGTTTGTAATCATCTCCATTTCCTTTTTGTAGCTACATAACGAAACATTTTATACATTGTATGGTCGTTGAAATCATTTTGCGCATAAATAGGAACATATTATTATTGTAAATACATTACGAAAATTGTTCAATGAAACGAATAAACCGATTGTATGGTACTTGTGTTTCTTCTTTTTTCAACACCTTTTCTTCGATTAAGATAAAGGAAGGTAAGAGGCTTTTCTCGTTGAAAAAATATTTCATCTTTGTCTTGTGTCTTGAATTACTCTTAAATTGTAAAATGGGCAGTAATAGTATATTTCGTTCGATCGCGGTTTTCAATTTTGTCATTGCCGTTAAACACGGAGCAAAGCTATACGATATTACACCCACATAGTGACTCGCGAAAGTATCCGAACGCTTATATTCGCAAACTCCAAGTAAAAATATGAAGATTATGAAATGTTAAATGTCATAATTGAATAAAGATTGTATATAAATAAGAATCTGGAAGATTATAAATTTCATTTATTTATTTTTTTACTCCTAAATAGTAAAGCTATGAATAAAGCACAAGATATATGTATATATAAATTTATAATTATATTTATTATAATGTAATTTTACACTTTATATAAAGTATTTGGATATTGCTATATTCATCCAATAATAAAAATAGATGTGGTCCAACTATATGGTTGTGTCCGAGTATAACATAGAGATGGAAAAAATCTTGCGGATTGGCGCGGGAGGTACTGCTCTCTATCGCTCACCGTCACACAATGCTACATTGTTCTGTTCGTATATGTGATACTTTCTATCAATATGCGTACTTAACTTCACAATTGTGTTGAGTGTCAAAAATAAGCAATGAAGTGAGCATTCCTTCCAAAGGACTTTTTTCCATCTTTGTGCAGTAGGTTGGCTTCTTCCGTTAAAACCAATGAGATTCATATTTCTTTCGTTTGCCAATTTAGAATGTCACATAAGCAATATAGATAGCAATGCGTGACGATTGTTCATAGAGAGTAGTAACCCCCTTTATATCTGTTCTGTCCTGGGAGTAAATTTTTAAAATGAGCAATGAAATTACGAATGTTCTGTCATGTACTATGTAAGTATGTACTTCTACTTTGCTTTCTAGCAGATACCAGCGGAGATCTAAGTCAATCTCAAACGTACTAGTATCACTGCTACATTTTGACACCATTCGAATATTAAATAAGAAAGTAAATGAAAAGTAAGTAAATAAGTAAATGGATAAATTTGATTTCACGTCGCAGGCATAAATGTGAATTACCGTAGTCGATTATTTAAAATCTATGTATTACGACTGTACTCGTTATATTGTTTACCCCCTTATCGAAGTATAATAGTTGTTTCTTACAGAACCATGTTTATAGTAAACATTATTTTGCTCGTCTTTCACCTTCTCGCGTACTTGTTCTTCCGTTTATTTCGTTTCTGCGATACGTTTCACGCTGATTTTGCTTCCACCTTATAGAAGCGTGTTTATAGTGAACACTGTTATGTCTCTGCTTGTCCTTCGTCCTCTCGTCTGTTTATTTTTTTCTTTTATTTCGTTTTCACGATACGTTTCACATTGATTTCGCTTCAATCTTACAGAAGTGTGTTTATAGCAAACACTCTTATGTCTCTACTTGTCTTTATCTTCTCGTGTATTTATTCTTTTGTTTATTCAAGGTTTACCATACGTTTCGTATGAATTTCGTTTCAATCATATCTTCCATTGATGTTTCTGCTTCCTGCTCCTTTAATAAAATATGTACATCTTGAAGGACAAAATTTATCGGTTGTCAATTGCGGCCACACTTCCATTCTTATATACAGGGTGCTTGGCTACAGGTGTTAGGAAATTTAAGGGGTGATTCTTGAAGTCGAAATAAGACGAAAATCAAAAATAAAAAAATTACGTTTCCGGCTTTGTTTTTTAGTTATTAACAATTAAAAATTGGTCAAAATACCTCTGCACGCAAGCAAACCTCCTTACACGAACGAAAGGAAGTCGACCTAAGCGAGGCGCACAGTAATCCTTAATCCATATAATATACGGGTAGCTTACTTTGTACAAATCGTAAAGAAGAAGGCCATGGTATTGAGAGACGTAAACCGCGATTGTCCTGTCCGCGAGTGTCCACAGCAAAATCACACACGTACTGCGATTTTCCCAAGCAAATACGGTGCAGCATCCTATCTCTCACATCTGGGTTATCCGCCAGATTCCGCAGATTTTAATGTGTACCGGTACCCTACAATAGTTGGTCTATGTTACAGAATATCTTTGCGCTGGGTATAGTTCTATTGGGATATTTTTCGGCGCATAAACGTCGCGTTTTTGCGTCTGCCGCACTGTAACAGAGATGCATACATTCTTTAAATGTATACATTTTGTAATAAATATAGCTACAATATAAACATTGCTACACTGCATATAACACTCATTACGCGCATTGCACACAAAATACAATCAAACAACACTCTAACTTAATATTCTCAGTTCTTTGAAAGTTCTTCGTCGACTGTCGGAATGATTCTGTTCTTCCAAAACTGTTCTAGCTTCTTGCTTCAAAATGTCTACAACATGGCAATGTAGTGATGGAGAGTTCACTGTGAAAAGAAAATTTACGATACTCTTACCCAATTCTTTCATCTTCTTTGTATAATTCGGAATTATTCAGGTACAGTTATAAAATTTGAGAGGTTCTTTTTGAAAGCAAGGGCATGGTATTGAGGAAGCGAACAGGCTGTGCACTAGATGTATTTAAACAATACGCGATCCCATTTTGCACAATCTTTAAACTTCATATAGGATTTATTAGAGATGGTCATTGGAAAAGTAGATTTTCTGTTTACCAGATGGATTTCGGAAATATCTCAATCCTTCAAGCCTTATTGTCTTCAGTTTTATGTTTTAACACGCGGAAAGAAAAAGAAAGTTATTCGCTGCAAAAAATTCGTTGTTCAAAAATTGAAAAATATCTTTTTCAATAACTAGCAGTGAAATTAAGAGAAAAAAGAGAACAAATTTCTTGATAATTTCTAAACTAGATAAAACTCAAACGTGATTCATGATTTCACAAGTGATTCATCAATATTTACATCACGTTTTGATGTATAAAGTTGTCGGAATCGATTATTTAAATACTACTACTGTTACTACTGTTACTACTGTTCGTACTTTCCTTATACTGTCATTATGTCTGTCACCTCTGTTTCTCTATTATTACTAAATTGTAGAAAATGAGAAATAGCTAAAAATTAAAGGTTTTCACTTGCGTAAAATTCACACAGTGTAATACCAGTATGGTTTGATCAATCAGCAAGTATTGTTTACGGAACGTTTACTAAGTTTACAGAAGTTTACGAAAGTTTACTAATGTTTACTACTTAACGTTTATTAATTTAGTAATAAAATGTATCATTATAACAAGGAAGAAAAAATAAATATGGCATAGGTTTGTGGTCAAACTCGATAGAACGTGGTTCGTACGTGTGAAT
Organism: Bombus vosnesenskii; assembly: GCF_011952255.1. NCBI lineage: Eukaryota > Metazoa > Arthropoda > Insecta > Hymenoptera > Apidae > Bombus > Bombus vosnesenskii. The sequence continues at coordinate 5,858,292 of NW_022882923.1, forward strand.
TTTATGCAGAATTATAGCATTTTGAGCATCTAATAAAATAGGATCGCTTCAATATCAAGGTATTTAGGTGTTTTCAACTAGGTTTAACAGATTAATTTCTTATTCATTCTTATTCATTATTCTTATTCAGAATCCGAAATGGATTATCCACTGGATAAATCAGAAAGAGCAGTTTCAAAATCGGCGAATTTTGCTGAATCAAATTGATTGAGGCTCAAGTCAACTGTCCATGCTAAACTAAAATGCTTGTGCCACCCTACCTCTTTCACTCCACCTGCTATATAAATTATTATTTCAAAACAGTAGTACAATGATGTATTATATATTATCGTATATTTAGGATGTTTTATATATAATTATATATTATTACATCAATAGAAGTAATAATGAATACAAAATACGAATATTTACATTACCAGCATTGTGCAACGATTGAAATCCTTTCTTATAATTTGGTATTACTCTATATAACATTAATTATTCATGTAGCTGTACTTATAATACGTCGTCCATATATGGAAATTGTTATTTCCATACTTTCTCATTGATTATTGTTGTACGATATGACTGCTTGTTGATTGATATTGCAGTGATGATTATGATTGAATAAGTGCTGAGTCGCACGAACTTGTTGGTGATCTTAAAGGCGAAAAAGTCAGTTTTAATTTGAAGAATGTAGAAGTAATAAGACGAAAAAGGCAATATCACCATATCTTATTAGATACTCCAAATGCTGGTCGTATGTACGTATCGGGTACTTAGCTCAGTCTACGCGATTTCTTCTGGGTCGAACCGGTCGCGATCAGATATCCTGGGTTTCCAAATACCCGACGCTTCGGCACATTTGGGTTCTCGCACATGCCTAAGTGCAGACGTGGCTCGCAAGTATATCGCAAGTATATCGATCTACGATCGTGAACCAGTAAATTCCTAGCTTTAAAACTTACATTTGCGAATTCTACAAGTCGAAAACTGCAAGATAACAAAAAGAAAGCTTAACAATTTTTGGTACCTAAAGCAAAGATCAAACAATTTTTGATACAGATGAAATTATTCAAATTACTGATCGTGCGTTTGTATAGTATAGTCTAGTGGAAAGGTCAATTGTCAATGAAAATAGATATTATAAGGTCATCGCCATATGTTGAAATAATAGAACAACCTGCTAGTAATTGCTCGCGCTTTCGTTATAAATGTGAACACAAATCGAATGCTCCTATACACGGTGTAAACAGTACATCAGAAAAGAAAACATTTCCTAGTATAAGAGTAACTAATAAGGATGGAAAATATAATATATTTGAAAAGAATATGGTATATGATAAAAAATATTTATTACAGATAATTAGATACAGAGGTCGAGCTAAAATTACAGTATCATGTGTAACAAAAGATGGGCCCTATAGACCTCATCCTTATAATCTCGTTGGGGGAAGAAGGTGTAAACACGGTGTTTATACAGTAGAAGTGTCATCAGAAAATATAACTAAAAATATATATATAAATATTGATTGTATATAAATACAAATTTGAAAGATTATGGGAGTTTCATTTATTTATTTTAATTCTTAGATAGCAAAGCTATGAATGAAGTATATAAAGAAATACATATATAAAAATCTATAATTATATTTATTATAATACAAATTTACACTTTGTACGAGATATTTAAATATTGCTATAGTTCGTTGATGTTTCATTTTATCAATCTTAAAATATATATATTTTTACTTTCATCATACTTAAAGATCAGAGGTCTTATCTTGGATGTATTTCATAATAATATGTACATTTTTGAAGTATTCATTTGTTGAAATATTTTCGGCAATCTAAAAGATAGTAAAAGTTTATTTGATAATTATAATTATGTCGTTTCATTGTGTAAGAAAAAATACAGATATCTCCATATTATTTTATTACCATCAAATCTTTAATATCAAATGTTGCATCCGGAACGATTTTTTTTATTTTAGAATTAAATATGCTAAGACATTTCACCCAAACGATATCACTATTATAATCCGCAATATCCTTATACAACTGTACACAACATACCTATGAATATAAAATAATTAGTTATACAATCAAAGTAAAAAAAATGAATTTATATGTAAAAATCTTCTTAACATCAAAATTTTACTTGTAATAGGGGATTTTGATGTTTGTTAAGATATGGCTCTGCAATACTTAAAACACTGAATGTTTCTCGTTCGTGAAGACATAAATTTTTTGTTATCTGCCCTAAGGTAGAAAGTAGTTCTTTTTGCAATTTATAAGTTTGAGTAAACTTATAGATACTTTCAGAGCTCTTGTTATAGCTTTCTTTAGAGGAATTGCTTAGAAATTTTGAAAGTGCAGGTAATACTTGCCTAAAAATAATTATAGTAATTGTAAATGTAATTATATTACATACAAAATATAAATTATAAAACACATACTTAAGCGTTCTAGATCGTATAAAATCTTTTGAAACATCAGCGAGCGTATTTAATAATTGCCATGCTCGATTGATTAGTAATACATTTCCATCATGAAATCTATCTACTAGTGGATGCCAAAGTAAGTGCACAATGGGTAATAGTTGATTTTCCCAATTTGCCAAAACCTCAAGACCCTCTTGTAAGGTTGACATTGCAATCAGTGACTTTTGTATTTCTTTAGATGGTAAAAAATGTAAACAATGCTTCATTACATCTTCAATCATTTTAATGTAAGGTGGTGGATTTTTTTCTTTTTCTGCAATTTTTATTTGTCATATTTTTATTTATAGTAATTTCTTCTTATTATCGATTTTAATATAATATATATATACCTTCTTGTTCTATAGAATCTGCTTGATATTCATTCTCTTCTTCATTCATTTCTACTTCTACTTTTTCTTCCTCCTCTTCCTCTTTAATTTCACAGGATTGTTCCATGTTATCTATATATTCGTCAACTTTTTTTGCTTCATAATACTCTGATAAAGATTGAATAATTTTCGAAGATTCAGTTTTGGTATCTACACTCTGTCCGTGTACTGTTGACACTTGTTTAGAGTTTACTAAATTTTTTATACATATTGTAAAAGTGTAAAAAACTTTTAAGAAAGCATAAGAATTTCTTTTTTGAAAACTACTATTTAACTGCAGTAGCACATCCTCGACAATATTTTTCAAACAGGGTAACACATCCATTGTGCTATATTTCATGACAACTCCAACAACATCGAGTACATTAGGATTGCGTTCTACTCTACGTAATTTAATACTAACATGATATGAAAAATAGTCGACATTTGCACGTAAAAGATCTCCTACTGTATTATGTTCTTGAGATTTTGCAATTTGTTCAAGAGTTTGAGTACCAACAAAACTGATTAGGCTATGTCCACTACCTAAAAGTATGTATATAATGCTTATCTGTTATTTTGTGATTTCTTTGTTATCCATTAGAAAAATAAATAATCACCTGCTCTTTCTATAATAATATATAATGTTTTAAGAAGAAGTCTATCATAATTGCGTTTCAAATTTGTAGCTATTAATCCCAAACCTTCTAATAATAAGCAACATTGTACTACATTGCCTTGTGCAACTCGTAAAGGTATATCTTTATTCGTTTCAATTGGTGGATACCAAAATTCAGGATTTATGTAAAATTCAACAATTTCCTCATAAATTGGTAAAATTGATAAATCCTTAATAGGTACTAAAATATTTAACAATAAATAATATATGTTACATTATTTTAAAACAGAAAATTATTTAACATACCATATATTATCCAGTTTAGTAATAAGATTAACTCTTTTCTATGTTGTGGTGCATTGAACATGAGACCAAAAATAGTATCTACTACAATTTGAAGATCTCCAAATTCACCTAAATATTTACATATTGTAATAACTTTCGCTTCACATTCATTAGTTTGGATGAATTTAAATCGTCTCCACAAATGTGTTCCATATGAGTATGCTGGATCATCAAGATCCTTAACATTTATTGCTTGCAAAAGAGAAATATTACTGCAATCTATTTCAGATACATATACCAAAGCCAATATTAGTCTGTTAACGTGAGGTGCAGACATCATAACACGAGGCAACCTTTGTTCTCCAAGAAGCTTTAAGTAACCAGCAATTTGATTTAAGCATGATAACTGATCATTATCATCTAAAAAATAAAGATACGTTGTTTATTTCGACAATTAAATATTTTTAAGAAAATGTTATATTATGTCTAAATATTGTAATTCTTATTATAATACACTTCGACAAAGAGTGTGAAAAGAAAATGTGCAAAAACGTACCAGACTTCCTGATAATCCTAGGTAATTTTGTAAGCAGATCATAGAAGTTTTCTTCTAACAATTCCACTAAGGATCTCATATTTTTATCTCGCATGAAATTTATGTTAACTGCAGTTAGTACTTCTTCAGCTTTATCTCGTACTACTGGAAATTCATCCTCCGATAGAGATATTAAATATTCTATTAGTAACATAATATTTGGTTTCATGTTCCTGTTCAAAAAAATATATGCAATATCTGTTTATAAAATGTTTAAAAAACAAAATGGAAATAAAGTATTACCTGGGGCATAATGTAAGCAATAAATGAATATTTTCAATTAATTCTTCCCTAACTTTATAATGAGAATGTCTTGTTAATGTATATAATTGTTGGATAAGTACATTAAGTTTAGTTGCACAAGCACTAAACCATTCTTTATTTCTTGTTGCACTTTTAAGATGTTTCTCTAATTCACTTTGATTTTTCACATTTGGGAAGCTTTCTGATGGATTAATATTCTCATTATTTATTTTGATTAAATCACTCAAGGATGGTATGTCATCTTCTTGGTATGTTTCTTTATCTTTCATTACGAGAGTTAATACTCTGCCCCAAGCTCTTAGTGCTATCTAAAATTTAATTCATATAAAGTGTAAATAAAATCATGAACAATATAATCAAAATTCAAAATTTAGAATCTATTTTGTATTACCATTGTAAGTTTATGTCCTTGTGTTTCACTTCCCATAGCTATTTCCTGTAAACCACTGACAATACCAGGTAAAAATAACATAATAATATCAGCTACTTGATCTTGCAATATTGTATCAAATCTATTTGATTCGTCATCAACTTGACATAATGCCATTACTGTTTCAACAGCATTTATTCTAAAAGTTTAAAAACTATAATCATATATTTATAAATTTATTGAGAAGAAATGATTTAATAATTTTTCATATATCTACCTCAGGGAACCAGATTTTTCAAACCTTCCTATTGTCATTGACAACAATATTCCTTGTCCTATTTTAGAAGCATTCTCTCTAGTATATATGATTTCTAAAACATCTGTGAAACAAGAATGTATCAAAGTTTTAATGCATGAAAGTACTGCTTCTTTGAGTTCTTCATGTCCCACGATCACTACAAAAATCGCATATAGATAATATATAATAATATATATTTAATATAAATTAAAATTATCTGTTAAAATACTTCTTACAAAATAAAATCTTAGTACTATATGAGATGGACAATCAATCTATAAAATATATTTAGGTGAATATTATACTTACCCATACTTTGTTGCGATTTGTCATAAATTTGTATTAAAAGGCATGAATATAGTTCACAAAAGTATTTTACTTTTGATATTTTTGTTCTTGATATTATTGCCTGCGTTGTCTTGACTAACTCCTCTTTTATAGTTTTACTATAGAATTATGAACATTCAATTATACTTATAGCACTAAATAAAATATAAATTGAATTACTATATATATATATTACATTAGAAATTATTTTAAATCATCGATAATATCTATAATTTATTAGAATAGATTATAACTTTCATAATTAAAGAATTATATTTTTCTTAAATTTATAAATAATATACGTGATCAACTAATTACATATTTGCATTGATTTCTACATTATAAAATATAAAATAATGTACCTTAATGTGTTATTTGGTAGATGAATAATAAAGGGAAATAAAATATATTCAAACAAATTTTGAGTAACTTTGTTTGAAATATTTGGTAAAGCATTAGCAATATTGCGAGCACTTTTTGCATCTGGATTTTTCATTAAAGAATCACAAAGTGGTTTTAATGTAGTAAATGCTTCTTGTATTTGGAGACGTTCCATTTTTTGTTTGAAAAACAAAAAAAATCTAACAAATTCTAGACGACAATATCGATGGACTTATGTTTATAGACTACACATATGAAGTTATATGAGGAAAATTGAGATGTGTTAGTATTCATTCCTACGAATGTAACTAGTAAATAATTAAAAAATTAAGTATTGTTAGCTTCCATGTATCACAGTATTCTTATTATTATAAAATAATGCAGAATAAACTACAATTAGTATCTTAATTATAATGTCATATAAATGACTTAGTTAAAATTTTAAACATATAAAATTTTGTTCATAAAATTTGCAGTTGTTATTGGAGATCAAAATTATCACTAAATGTTTTTTTTTAATAATTATGACATGATATTAACAAAACATATATTAAAAAATAATTTTAAAAAGTTTTAAAATTATTGATCGGTTAATAAATAATCAAAATTTGTGCTAGGAATGTGGATCTATCTTTTTTACCCACAGTTAAGAAGGTTTTTCAATTGTCATTCGCTCAATGGTCAGAGATATCCAACCTAAAATAAACGTTGATTCATTAGTACGATAAAGCGATTTAAACATTTTTTTGCATTTGTCATTGAACGATAATCATTTATTTTTCAACAACGTTCAACAGCGAACGATATTGTTATGCATGTTAATACGTTAAATATTTACAATGTGATTAATCTACGAAGTGATATAGTGAACAAGGAAAAGAAATGTACAAGTTAAACAATCTACTATTCTTTTACTATTTTGCAGTTGTTACTGTTTTTGCTGTACGTATTAAATATGTTTTTCATAATATTAACATTAAATAGTAATATTAAATAATAAAATGGTAAAATATATATATTTCTATGTATATTGAATCGTACATTTGTTTTAAATTGTTTATTTAATTTAAATTTTATGAAGCAATTAAATATAAATTGATACGAATATAAGAACTATGAAAAAATAATTTCTTCTTTCACACAGGATACACCTGTAGTGAATGACAATATTTGCATATTTCGTGAACCTGTTTTTAGTGTTTTCACTTACAACTTTACCAGTCTTATAAGTCCTACAAAGGATGCTATTGTAAATGACGAACGTTTAAATGTAACTGTACGTTTACAATTATGTTCTGCACTGAAACAAAAATGCAATGGAGAAGATGGGTATGGAATTTGTTTAGTGAAAAACAAAAAAGAAAAAGGAATAGGTTCTGCTCTTTTATATACATATATTTAAAATATTAAAATAAATGTAATTTTTATATGATAAAATAATTTTACTTTGTTATTACAGGAAAAATGCCTCCAGTGGTAAATATAACAAATGGAAGAATAATGTTTGTATTCACAGGTGATAACTGTACATCTGATACTAAATATACTGTAAATATTTTTATGAAATGTGATTATAAAGCTGAAAACAATTCTCTTCCGGAACCATTTTCTCATGTATGATTTATGCATATAATATTTTTGTCAAATTTTTAATGGCATTTTTATTATATAATATTATAAAATAAGTGAATTTCAATTTCATTATTAATATTTTAGACATTAGAAGGGTGTAACATATATATGATATGGAAAAGTGTTCTTGCTTGTGGGCCTCGAATCATAGGAAATTGTACAGTAACAGATAAAGGATTGCATTATGATTTATCACCTTTAACGAAATATTCAGACAATTATTTTGTTGCAATAGATAAATCACCAAAAATTATATTAAATATTTGTCATTCTGTAATATTTGAATACAAAGCCATGTGTCAATCGCATTCTGGAGCTTGTTTACAGAATTCTTCATTCAATGAGTATGGGTATTTTTATTTAAAAGATATATAATTATGTGTAATTTGTTACATACAACACATTGATATTATACATATGTTATGGATACTAATAAAATTTTGTTACAGATATGTGAATTTGGGTGATATTCAAAACCCACCCTTTGTAACAGATTCTGGAGAACTTAAACTTGAATATCAGGATGGAGATCTGTGTAAAGTGAGAAGTATTTCAGTACCACATATTAAGACTTCTATCACTTTTAAATGTGATTTCGAAGCTATGGTAAATATTATAATATATTTTATTTACTAATTCAATAGTTACTTATTTTTATAAGCCCTTATTTTGTATGAGTTAGAATACAGATCCAGAATATATCGGTGGAAGTGAAGAGTGTCACTATCAAATAATGTGGAGAACTGCAGCAGCTTGTAGTGTAGAATCTTTACGTAATCGTAGTATAGCCACTGCTGGCAATTGTACAGTGAATAATCCTCTTACAAATTTTACGTAAGATTAGACTAAATACTTTTATGCTACTAATTAATATAGTATTGAAGAAGTTTGTAACAAATATTTTATTGCAGGTATGATCTACGATCTTTAATGAATAAAAATTCTTATACAATATCAAAAAATGGCATAGAATATAAATTTGGTGTATGTGGATCACCTGTGAATAATTCATGTGTGGCAGGAACAGGTTATTTACATTATTTCATATCCTAGTATCATTCGGTTTTTAAACATGATTATACTACTACTTTATTTCCCTAATTTGTTATTAGATTATGTGTATTTTTACTTTCATTTCTAGGAGTTTGTCTTACTCAGACTAGTATATCTATGGGAAAGGCTAATACAAATTTAATCTGGGAAGAGGGTGGACCATATTTAAATTATACAGATGGAGACATATGCGAGAATGGATTACAACGTTATACAATTATTGCATTTGTATGTGGAGCAGAAGGATCTCCAGATAAACCACTTATTATGGAACAAAATGCTTGTCAATTGATTATACATTGGAATACTAATTTAGTCTGTGAAAAAAGGGTTAGACAATTGTTTATATATTAATCTTTTTCTCTTATTATTATTATCAGTTTTCTAAATATATATGTATATATTTTTAGATCATTAAAGACAAAAATTTATATCTTATAGGTGAAATGCACGACAGAAGATGACGAAATAAATTTAAGTTCATTGATAAAATCTGCCAATAACTATATTGTAAAAGTAAATAAAACTGAGTTTCATATAAACATATGCAGGCCATTAATTCCTATATCAGGTTTAACATGTGTACATGGCAGTGCGGTTTGCAAAGCTTCATTAAATTCACGTAATGAATATGTAGACGAAATCGTAAGTAATCATTGTAAACTTCGTTAAATTTATATTATTTTTTAAATTAAAAATTACAAGAAAATATTTATATTTGTTGGTAGAGTTTAGGATTTCCAAAAGAAAATCCTATATTGTATAAAAACCATGAAACTGTGTTACGTTACGTGGATGGATCTCCTTGCCCCGAAAATCCAAAAAGATTAATTTCTTCAAATTTTACATTTCCGTGTTATAATAATGGCAAGGTAATTAACCGATATTTGTTTACAAAATTTTGTGATTTTAAGAAGTATTATAGTTATGTATTTATGATTGACTTTTCAAGGGATTTCCGGAATTTAAAAGATATGAAGACTGCACTTACATTTTTGAGTGGAAAACAAGTATAACATGTGGAGCTGCAATGGGAAATTGGACTTCTCCTTGCATTATACACGATCAATTACTTTCTTATGAGTGCGATCTGTCTCTGCTACATAAAAATGAAAAAGTATACTATGTAAGTTTGTTAATATCTAATAATTTTACTTTTTAATTAATTTAATAAGACGATGTCAATTTAAATCAAAATTATGAAAATAAATAAACATATTTTTAGTTTTAATATAAGATATTTTATATGATTTTTATGTGAAAGAATAGAATATTGTATGTTATTAATTTTTAAAAATTTTACTATAAATCATTGCAGGTGGAGAACAAACAAGGGAAAAAATATAGCATAAGTATATGTGGTGGAGAAAAGAGCTGCAATGGTTCTGCTGTATGTGAAGGAAACAATGGTTATGGAACACTAGCAAATGTAATTTTTGATTATGGTAGAGATGTTATAAAACTTCAATACTCTAATGGTAGTAAATGTGTAAATAGTAAGTATACAGCGTATATTTTGTTAAATAATACCGATTATAAATCAGTTATGTTATTATTATTATTATATTAATTAGGCTCCTACACATCCGAAGTACGATTTATATGTAACGAATCTATAGGAATTGGCACACCAAAGCTGTTATGGGTAAGTAAAAGTAAATTTTTTCAAACGAAATCTGTAGTTTTGTTCATTTATTATTGCTTATTGTGCTACCAATGCTTAGAAATATACTATGTACTAAAAAAATTGTTCAATTTTAATAATGAGAATAATATAAATACTCCTATACATATTCCTATTATTAATCATCAAAATTTGTTCTAAGTGTTTCTTAATTCTCATATCTCTATATATGAAAAAGAATTAAGTACATGAAAAAAGAGAAAGGATTATATTTGTGATTCTATGAACAATCGAAAAATGATTATAGTAAGTAAATGTGGGAAATATACAATTATAAGATTTTACAATATTTATGAAAGATTATATGAATATTTATTTCTCAGGTACTTTTTAAATAATAACTGTATAATAAAATTATTTGCGCCCTTAATGGTCGAAGCGCCCGGCTGTAAGAAGCCTCATACTTATCACACTCATAGCACAGTTCTACTACAGAAACATAAAGAATTTCGTTTCCATTTGTATTTATTTATTTATGCTATAGTTTAGCCAATATTCTGTAGTTTTAGAGGTGAGTATTGTAAAATAAACTATCGACCGTTAAGGGTTAACATATCGAAGTACAATACAATAAAAAATTATTAATAGCGAAATTATCAATTTATAGTGAGATTCTTTATTTTTCTAATCGAAATTTCTAATTAGTGTCTTTATGGCTGTCTTTTATTGAAAGATGGACAGTTTACTTTCGATTTTTAATAATGATTGTAAAAAAATTATCGAGCTCATCAAATAATAAAATTACTCATAAAATTGAGCAATAAAATAATCAATATATAGTAATGTACCATATTTACTTATGTGCAATATAAATTCGTATGTGACCCTAGGCTTATATTGAAAATTAAAATGAATGGTAAGATAGATTGTGACAATTATATTGCTATTAATTTCTATTTTATGTATGTATACTGAATTATATCTCATGAATATTATATGCTAAATATTGATCGATTATTTACAATTACTAAATAAAATTATTATGGAACTTTATCTTATAGTGATAGACAGAAATTCATGGTATACATACATAAAGTTTACACTAAGCAGAAATAAATTTTATGGTACAAAAATAATTCTAAAAAATATTTAGCTCAATATTTATCCTATTTTTATAATAATAATCTACTTCACTATAGTAGCAGAAACTTATTATAAATTAGAAGTCATTTAAAATTACAAAAAATACTTATTTACAGTAATCTCAGCAATTTAAAACTAAGTTTCTTCAGTCATTACATGTAATTTGTCCTCGACGTTTACTTCTGGTGATATTTAAAGTTTTATAAAACAAATTCATAAACTTATAACAGAGATAATAGAGTAAAGATGATAAAGAATTTTCAACATTGCACTACATATGGATATTTATATATTATTTAGTAGTATTCTGATCAGTTTTTTGCCTGTGAGATTTAATTCGAGTTTATGGGGTGAGATTATTTCGTGGAATATGTGTCAAATGTTTGCGTGAATGACCATTTAGAAATGCTTTATTGTCGCGTTTCAACCAACACGTGCGCACTTGTCAGAACAAGGATACAATATCTTGCATCTTAACTTTTTTAACCTCAACTTTGCTATTTCTACGATTGCAAGTTAATTTGGTACGTAGGGATGTATTCTTCCATCCATGTAACGAAGAAAGTCGTATAAATCACAATTGTAAACAATAGGATTGTATATTATTACGTTACGATTAAATTGCGCTAATCTCTCGGCTGAAGATTAGATGTGTTTTATTCTATTATTATATATGTAAGATTCACGTTAATGTCATTGGATAGGAATGGCAGATCTTTGGCCTGAAAAACAATATTTTATTTATTATTTTATTGTTATTTTTAATTGCAATAAAATATCTATGAAGTAGTTTATAAAAAATTGCAAAACACATTTTCACAGTCTTATAAGTTCCTTAATAAAGAAATAAAAGTAACTAACAAATATGTTAATATGTCATAATGTATAATGAATAATACTTTTAATATATTATCTCACCAATATTTGCGTTATCTGATAGAAATTGGAGATCCAAAATTTGTAGCTGTAAACTGGCTATGGTCCAATCACTACATATTCTTGAAATATTGTTTCTGGTCAAATGTAATTCTTGTAAAACAGTACAATTGTGGAAACGTGACTTTTTCTCAAACTCTTAGTGAATAAGCCAAATCGAGTTAGACTAGTTGAGGTAGATAAGCATCGTTGCTTAAGTTGGTTAAATCGTTAACAGATAAAGTTAAATGTTATAAATTTGGTAATTCTTGTAAGTGGTTTCACAAACACAGACACAAAATGAGTAATTTGAGGTTTTTGTTTAAAGAATAGTTCTGCCTTGAAAATGTTTCGTATATTCTTGGACGTATACGATGATCTCATTACACGGTGGTACATTGTACCTTATTAAGGAGATTATGCTTTATTAAGTCCTCAGGCAAAAGAATGAGCTTGGCGTTATTTGTTGGAGACAGATTTTCAAAATGTTCTTTACTGTTTTTCTCATCGCATATAAATGCTTTAAGAGAATCTGCCGGTGGAGTGCTCGCTGCAGGGGGTGTTTCAGGAACACCATTCGGATAAATAAGGTCTTTCTTCTCGCCGTTAATTTGTATGCACGGATTTGCAAAGAATCTTCTACATACACGATACTTTGCTAATTGTGAAGGATTTGGTACCTCACGTGATAGCTTATGAGGTAGCGCATGTGGTAACGCATATCGCAATTTATCCCAAAACCAAGGGTCACCCCATTTCACATATGTGTTCATACTCAAATACGCCTTAAGTTCTGGATCCAAATCGTCTGTAGGACCAATTTCGCCGTACAAAATTAAAATAACTCGCGCTCTACCTTCGCTGAGAGCTTGACTATGAGCTGCTCTAAACTCCATTCGTCCCCAAACACTCTCCAAAAAGTTAGGTGATAAAACTACTACTGTCCGCCTAGAATCCTGAACGGATCGCGCGATTTGTGTCGGTATCCACTCTCCAGCTAACCAATCACGAAAGTGCAGACACAGTTTGAACGGTCTTGGACCACTCTCTAGTTGTGGCACTAGCTCGTTCACGATGAAGTCTTCGTCTTTATGTGAATAACTTATGAATGCATCGTACAGCTTATCTTTGTCTAGTTCGTCCTCGGTTACTAACCACAAGCAAAGTTGATGTGCGTATAGCCAAACTTTGATTTCTCGTTGATATCGGTAATATAGTGCTGCTAGCACACCGATTATTAGACCAGTGATAGCTGTGACCACGCTGATCACGATTATTATTATAATGTTCGTGGAACAAAGATCTGTCGCTGTCATCTTCAACATCGGCACGTTCATGTCTCTGCAGGTAATCTTCAAGGAATTGGGGATTTCTATAACTTTCGTTTGAATGAAATTGAGAAAATCTCTTGTGTCGCAGTCACATATCCATGGATTTCCGTCTAATGTCACTGTCATTAAGGAGGTATTGTTCATGAATTGCAAAACATCTGAGTTCAATCTGCTAATATTATTGTTGTGTAGCTCCAAAACCTAAAAAATTCAAAATTAATCCTATTGGTACTAAGATTGTTTGGAAATATTATCGATTTTATAAAGGACTGGCGATATTGCACCGATAATGTTAATCACTGATAAATGGTAGTATATTAAAGATGAAATCTGTAATTGATAACAATCTTAAAGATAAAGAAGATTTATAATTCACATACCTCAATGTTCAATGGCAACTCATCTACAGATATGTCATCGATATTATTGTTCGACAACAGCAATTTGGATATTTGCATATTGCTCGAACCGATTTTAGCTACTGGCGACATTCTGGTCAGTTTATTGCCTGTGAGATTTAACTCGAGTTTCTGAAATACTTCAGATGGCAAAGTCGTGATGTTTGTCAAATGTGGCACATGTGTCAAGTTTTGGTGCGAACAATCAATTAGAAATGCTTTACTGTCGCGTTTTAACCAACACTTGCACTCGTCAGGACAAGGATCTGATACTTGACACTTTAATTTCTTTGATTTCAAATTTACTATTTCTATATCTGCAAGCCAGTCTGGACTTTGACATTTCAGGTGTCCCGGTATTATATGGAAAAAGTTTTGTACGTAGGGGTGCATTCTTCCGTCCATGTAACGAAGAAAGTCGTATAAATCGCAGTCGCAGACAATAGGATTATTTTCAACGTATATTATTACGTTACGAGGATTCGTTTGAAATTTCGCCAATCTTTCAGCTGTAGATAAGTAGATATATTTTATTCGATTGTGTGTAAGATTCACTTTAATATCATTCGACAGAAATTGTAGATTTTCGGCCTGGAAAAAGAAATTTTAAATGATTTAATTCCAATAAAATATTTATGATGTAATTAATTACAAATAGCAGAACATATTCATAGTTTTAAACGTTCTTCAATATAGAAATAAAAACAACTAAAAGAGCTTGCTTATTTGTTATAATAATAAATAATATTTCTGCTATATTATCTTACCGATATTTGCGTTATCTGGTTGTATCGGAGATCCAAAATTCGCAGCTTTAAACTGCCTATGGTCCAATCACTATATATTTCCGAAATATTATTCCTGGCCAAATGTAACTCTTGTAAAGCAGTACAAGTATGAAAAACTGATTTATTCCCAAAATCATCTGGATAGGTATTAATCGAGGCATTAAATTTAAGGTAATTATGAGAGAATTGCGCTATCCGTAGCTTAGTCAAGGAATAGAAACTCGTGTCTTCTATCACTTTCAATTTATTTTCTGACATATTCAGGTATTCCAGTGATTTTAAACTTTTAAAGATAGATCTGAAACATTTTAAATAAAGGAAAATTTTAGGTAACTCCAAACTGTCGTTCTTCAATAAAGTTGGTAAACATTTTTATCACATTTAGATAGAATATTTAAAATACTATATTTGTAGTACATGCAAAACATAATAAAAATTGCATGAATTTTTTTGGTAGATTAAAGCTATAATGTATTAATCTCTTATGTGATTATTTTGTAAAAGTCGTTACTATCTAACTTTATGTTTTATTATTTTTTCCAGTATCGTAAAATCATCATGTTAATTACTTGATTGTATACTCAATAGCAAATTAGAATTAGAGTAAAACTCCATTTATCTGAATCTCGTTTATTGAAGCGACATTTTAGATAGTACCTGATTAAATTACATCCACTTATTCAAACCCATTATTTGAAGGAATCATAGGTAGTAGAGAAAACGAACTGAAAAATGGATACAGTCTCAATATTTAGCTTATTAAGTAGTTTGTTGCTTAAAATAGATACGAGCACAAATGATATATTTCTTTATATCATTTCCACTTAATTTGGAAAAAATAAATTCCTCTATTTTTATATTTATGAAAACAAATTAATGCTATAAGCTCTTATTCAGAAAAGATGTAAGTTATTCTATCTTTGTTCTCAATACCTGATATGAATTCCAATTATTCCTCATGAATCCAAATAAAAGTAAAATTTGTAATTTTGTGAACTTTTTACCTATTACCATTCTCTGATAATAAATTATTATCTTATTATTTTAATTGCACTATAGTATCGCCTTACCTAGATATCGAAGTAAGATGATTCTTAGACAAATCCAATGTAACCAAATGTTTCAAATGCAAGAAAATTTCATCAGGCAATGACGTCAATTCGTTGTAATTAAGTAACAATTTCGATAGATGTTCCAATCCGTTAAACAGGTCTTTAGGGAGTGATTCAATAAAGTTTCTCTGCAAGCTAATGTTGTTCAATGAAAAGGAACCTCGAAATAGATCAGCTGGCACTTTCTTCAAACCATTGCTTCTTAATTCCACTGTAACGAGCTCCTTCAAATTCGCGAACAATCTATTCGGCAATGTAGTCATGTTTCTTTTATTAGCATACAAATTCACCTCTCTCAATCTGACATTATGCTCTAGTAGACCTTCTGGCAACGATGAAAAATTGTTGGAAAACAAATTTAACGCCTCCAGATTCTTCAATTTCGCGAAAATATCTTTTGGCAGGGTAGTCAATTCGTTTCCGTTCAGGTCCAAGGAATTCAGAGTCTCGAGCTTGTCGAATGTACCTGGCTTGATCTCCGTAAACTTGTTCTGCCATAAATTCAAAAATCGCAGTTTCCCTAATGGATTTAATATACTTGGTTCGATGTTGCCCATCATATTCATACCCAATTCGAGCACCTCTAAATTCGGTGTATATTTGAAGATCCCAGGTGACAAATGTACGCGGTTCTCGCGTAAATCGAGCCAGACCAGTTGAGGTATATCAGCAAAAAGATCGCTGCTAAGGTTGGTTAAACCGTTGCTGGATAAAGTTAAGTGTTGTAGATCTGGTAATTCTTGTAGGTGTGTTCTGTTGATCGCCGGGCCTAGTTGTTCAAATGACTCGAACACCAGAGTCTTTACGCTTCGTACGCCGAATCTCCTCGCGATTTCTCCTAGACTCAGGTTCGTCGGTAACGTGCACATCCTGAAGTATATAGATTCTATGTCGTCCGTGGATGTTAAACCGTTTACGTGGAAGTCGGTCCATTGCGGTGAATTACGGCACTGAGTCTGAAAAAGTAAGAAATGTTTTTAGTAAGATTCTGTTAAAGATATTCTATTAATGACGATCTTTCATAGATAATAGGAATGGACATGTACGATTATACAGCGTGTTCTTCTATCTGTTAGTCTTCGAAAGGAATCTAAGTAGCGCCAATGAGTGCGATCTTGTATTGTTTATCCATTTTGCAAATAAAGATTTATTTTATTATAATTCTACGTTTTGGATCATACTTTCAATAAATTTATAACGTAGGTTCTTATCTAGCGGAACATTTTATACTATGCCTCATTTTTCTTATTATTTCATCGTATGATATACAAAATTTGAGAGCTCATTCCGTCAATAAAAATGGAATATTATATTTCATAAAACTAATATATATACACACAATATAAATTTATGTATACATCTCTTTTTTTTTGAGTGCCAGTTACAAAATGAGATAAAACTATTCAATATTAATATTACATATAAATATGCAATAGAAAGTTTCATTTCTGTGAATTGAAGTCATTTCCCAGGCGTAGGTACGAGTCTGTATATTATGAAACGCTACTTATCGTCGCAAGGGCTGCCGTATTGGAAAATTTATTTTGTTGTTAATGCATCGAATTGGGTTACACATTGTGGTTACAGGAATTTTCTGTGGCCCGTTAATGATTGCGATAGTCTTTCTACGTAAATTGTTGTGCAATAGAAAGTGAAAGTTTCGTGAAGCATGTAACTGTAAGAGGATATCGATCTTCTAGTTTTACGTTTAAACGTTTTTACTTCGAAATTTACTTGAATATATTATGAATATATTTTTCACAATTTCGTGATATTAACAGTGTTATGAACGATAGCGTTGTCAAGTTTCATAGCAGAAACGTTCGATTTATTTTAACCGTACCACGGCGTGAAAAGCTTAACTATCGCAGTTTCTTAACTGTATTAATATTCATTTAATAAAACTACTCTATGAACAGATTTATTTTTGTGAAATTATTATAAATGGTTAAACTATCGTACAAAACAGGTGAGAAGAGACGAACGGTTTATCGTACCTGTATTTGGCACAAGTCTTAAGAAAATGACGAATAGAATTGAGTAATTAATTGATAGAACATCACACGTCTTATATCAAAAGGAAAAAAAAGGAGAAAAAGAAAACAATTTAGAATTGTTGATATCAAAATGCAGACGCTATAAAGTAATTTCAATCATCTCTTCAATTATCTCTTATCAAATGGAACTTAATAACGCGCAATTGTTTAATCAGGCAATTGAAGATTACACATGGAACATATGATTTCCATTTTTGTGAACACTTGGTAGTTGAAGAGAAGTATTCCAAGTTCCACATACGACACATTTAAAAGTAAAATAATTGCTAAATTATCAATTATACTTGAAATATCAAGCTGAGCATTACTGTGTTTCGTATAAAGGTTTTATTGTACGCGTATAAAATTTAAAAACTACTCCTCTTGTTATTAAAAAACAAAAAAGCGAAATGTGACTCATCATGTGTATGACCTTGAATCATAAAAGAGAGAACAATAAGAAAATTAACAAGGTACTGACACGGATATGCGTACAGAGATGCAGAACAAAAGAAACATCTCTATCGCTTCATCGCTTCTATCGATCATTTCAACGCTTTAAAGATACATTTAAAAATAACACAAAAATACATAAAATAATTTCAAGAATACGTTTTACATGGAACTCGCGAAATCACGTGCTTTGTACGATACTGCGTACGATGTACGGTTACGTTCTTTCTCGATGAGTTCCCGCGTACGGCTCTCTTTAAAAAGCATGAATGAGTCACTCGTGCTTACCTTAATAAAAACATGTTGCTGAACGTCTATGATGAAGGCCGAATTCTCGTCTGTTGGGCAGTGTATCTCATAGTCTCCGTTTGGCGACGAAAGGCAGGTGCAGGCGTATTGCTGTGGACATTGTCCCTTAAATGCATAACACGTTGCAACGATGACCATCCAGAGGATGATCGAATATCGTAGGGAAAATTCGATCATCCTGTTGAGTCCCGTGGTATTCGATCGGCGTATGCTGCGAACAGAAAAGGTTTTTTTCCCCGTCAAAATCGCGTCAAGCTCCGTTGAAAATCGTGTTCTTCGAGGATTATTTTTGTTTGGTGAAAAGAGAGATCGGAAGCAGCGGTACGACGAATCAGATTAACGCGGTTATTTCCTTATGCAATGATAAAGCTGTGGCTCCCGTTGTGCGCGCAAGCCCGATGTCAATTGCATTGTGCTTGTTGCCCTCGAATTAACTTCGACTAATTTATCCACGAGAAAGGGTAGTGAATATTCGAGTGCTAACTGTCAACGACGCTAATGGGTGTTCTTCGAACGATGAGAAGATTTCAGAACGTCTGTTGTCTCAGAGACAGAATGGATGACTCAATGATCCCTTTCGAACGCTGAGACGATACGAACTGATAGTTACAAGTGCGCAAAGGACGCTTCATTCTTCGACTGCTGAGAGTTGACTCCGATTCGAAACGCGAAGCACGACTGAGATTGGCAAATGTTCTCTTCCATTGACTAAGACTAAAGTATAATTAAGACTAAAGGATTCACTCCACGAATCCTTGAAGATGATGATGGTTGAAAAGCTCGGACGAGAACTGATCTCTCCGAGTGCTGATAGATTCTGACGAATGAAAAGCTTGGATAAGGTGGTCACAGATCGTTTCAAACGATTGAACGATACTATTACACGACTGTTTAGAGACGTTCGCCGTTGAAAGACCAGCACGAGACTCCTAGAGATTCCTAAACTCGATCGTCTACGTCTAGCAAGGGACAAGTACGCGCGAAGTCCCAGAAGTGTGTCTGCTGATCGGTTTTTACCGAACAGAAGAAAAAGGACAATAGTTGTTGATATAATGTACTTGCATACGTCCAAAACGATGAAGCGGGTGAGCGATATCCGGACGAACCTGAGAGTCCAGAATCAATTAAGCAAGGGTCGCAGAAATTCTTCCGGATGGTTCTCGATCGAGCTGGTTGTTACTCGTCGCTAATGACCTTTCGGAAGTAAATTGAGAACGATGGACATTAACAAATGAAAAGCATTGTTATAGTCATTAAAACGAAAACCTTCTGAATGCTAATGTCCCGACACAAACATAGTTTCTTGTGTAGGAAAGTGTGCACTGTAAAATTACCTACGAAAATCTTCACGCTTTCTTGTTCCTTCGGAAGAGACACTTCGCATCGCAGAGCGCAGTTAAACTATTCTAGATTTGGTGATCGGGGATTTGATAATTTGGAGATGTTGATTTTCAAACCTTCGTATGGGATTTGGTGTCGCAAAAGGATTATATTAAATCCACAACTCGTTAAATATACTTATCTTCTACTTTTCTCATATCCGACTATATACGCGAACGTGAATGACTCAGACTAAACAGGAAGTCTTTGTCGTTTAATCAAGTATCAAGAACGCATTTCACAATGAACCTGTACAATCGTAACTGATCGTCGATTAGGCGTGATTATGCGCGTTACTTGGTTCTCCCCAAGATCAATCGGATCGAGAGAAAAGTGTCACCAAGTTCTCTCGGCGAAAGGAATGTCGAAACATCATGCCTGCCACGTATCAGATCCTTCACAACTGTATTCTACGCAACGTACATCCGGGCTAATGACCCGAGTAGTAGTTACACGCGTTTGTTCGAGACACGCCTCGTTTCACGACTCATTGCAAAACGCGTAATGCATACGGGTATGCATGTGAACGAGCTTCTACGAAGGTCGAACGTGATAAGTAGACCGCGAATGTAAATTTTTGTGAATGCAATTAAAAGCGTAAACATTAAGAGTAGCTGATACATATTAGAACGAGTACTGTGTATATTTGGATATTTCATATATTTTTGATATCTTCAGAATATATTTATTGCAAACTTGTGTACACAGTATGATCGAAAGTACGTATAGTGAATTCAATATCAAGCATATCTGTCCCAACATTTCTTTAATCATAAAATTTCTACTTCCTGAAAGCAATGATAACGACAGATAAAAGAATCAGTGATTTAACGCTTCCTGTGTAAATTTTTTTCCTTTCGTGCCAAGCAATTTATTTATTGATACTGACGCTTCATATTTTTCCTACAATTTCAACCGCGCTCAAGAGTATCGACGAGAAGGAGTAATGACGGAGAAAGTGATTTTCATTCACGATTGACAAGATAGCAATCAGATTTGGGAACAAAGAAAA
This sequence comes from Bombus vosnesenskii, assembly GCF_011952255.1. Classification (NCBI taxonomy): domain Eukaryota; kingdom Metazoa; phylum Arthropoda; class Insecta; order Hymenoptera; family Apidae; genus Bombus; species Bombus vosnesenskii. The sequence continues at coordinate 5,879,447 of NW_022882923.1, forward strand.
TTTTACGATTCACAAGTTAATCGCGTACGAATTAAATTTAATCAAATTATCGTTGAACTTGCTAAGTTGTAAAATATTTTAAAAAGAAGTTGCAATAGTTTGAAGAAATACTTTAAAGAAAATTCATACCTAGGTATGTACAACACTGTTATTTCAAATATTTAGAAATAATTTTTTTTTTAATAAAAACGAGATAAAGGCGATGTTAGTGAAAGTATGACTCTCATTTTCAAATTTTTCTCATTAAGATTGTTACAAAATATAGACTTTAGGAACAGTAATATAACGTTGCAATAATTGATAAATATATTTAGTCTTTCAAATATCTTTTAAAGAATAAATATATTTCAACGTCGTATGAGAAAATTTGTTTAGATTAATTTATTTCAGTTTATTTAAGTAGATTTCACATCTTAAAATTCAGTTGCGTTAGAATATGTTTTATCCATCTTTCTCCTTGTTATCATATTGTGCGTCAATGTGTTATATCTACTAAGCCACACTCGTGAATATAATTATATCTTGTCTTTCCACCTATGTGATAGATTAAGATATGTAATTGTTATGTAAGTGATACAATCAGGTCAATATATAAATATAGTAAGTTATGATACGTATCTAGCTACTTGTTGATTAATATAAATCTTTTAATACAGCTGTTCTTGGAAAGACAATAAAATATAGATATATTTTTCGTAATCTTGTGATTTTTTGAAGGAATTTCAATTTTTACAAAAGTACAGTCGAACTTGAATAATCGTGTGAGTAAATATTTTTCTTCAGTTTTATTGCTTATAGTTGCTTCAAACGGTATAAAACTATGATTAACATCTTAGCAAACGCTATTCGTTAGGTATTGCAGTTACTTTAATTTAAAGTAATTATTTTAGTTAGTTAGATTAATGTAATTGGACGGTGTAACTTAAAATAAAATATGCATGAAGTACAAGCAATGGACCAAACATAGTTTATTGTCTTAAATGTAACATAATAATTCAGCTACTAAATACACAAGAGATATATTTTATTTTACTTAGAATTTCAGTTTCCCTCGAAGATATGATAAAATAGAATACTTGGAAGTACAGAGTAAACAAAATCTCTAAGAATCATTTCGACAAAGATTTGAACGTGCTATTCTGACATCATTCTATAAGAAACGAGACTAAAAATACGTGTAGTAAATAATGATACCTGCTTCCAAGGAAAAGACCAGCAAAGGTCAATTCGAATCATTCAGCTACGCATTAGTATGCAGTTTCTTTTTGGATTTGTTTGTTACGTGCTGACTGTACTATGAAAGGAAAGATTGTTGGAAATCTACTGACCCATAACATTTTGAAATAATTACTTGCTATTCTTTCCTTCTACAACATTAATTAATTTGACAATCTTTGTGATAATTTTCATCTACTGAGAGATACATCTATTACCATAATTTTGCATACATTTGATACATTGCTACCTCGTTGTATTATTATTTCACATTTTTTGTTATTTATATTTTACAAAATTATATACTCGAGTAGCTATTGAATATTACATACCACTATGCGATCGTTATATTTTATTTATTAGCCACGAAAATTGTTTTATGTTAGTTAATCAAAAAACCAACAGAAAATTATATTCAGCAAAATCGTAAAAGATGTTATGCAATAAACATCAGTAAAAAAAAGTAACAAAAAATTGTGTGTTATTTAACAAAATTACAAGGAAATTTTGACACGTCAAGGCGTCAATATGCTTATGCGTGATATTAAAAAATCAATAATCTTCCACTAAATCTACCAACTAAAGGGAATTATACATGTATAACAATTAGTACGATGCTCTTGAGCAGCAATTGGAATATTAAAGGAATGTAAGACTAGGTCAGTACATTTAAAAATGTTAGATAAAGCTTGGCAGCGGTTTCGAACATAACGGAATATGCTTACGCGTTTAGATTTCCTTAATGACCCACTTTTCCGAGTTTTAGTATTATATCCTGATAAATATATGTACGTGGAGACAATACGCGATAGTATGTACATATTCTGTTAGATTCAACACAGACGAAAATAACCGTGGAGATTTGCAAAAACACACCTATTTGAGATTAAGACTGATATTCTTGTTTCTTAAGAATCATGTTGAAATTAGATAACTAACGTAACAGACATAAAAGAAAGAGAGATTAGTATAAAAAACAAAATAACAGGTACCTAACCATGACCTCTCGAACGATTTGTAATCTGATTTTTGATATGTTATATAATAATAAGAGATTAGATAAAGCAGTTGCATGCTTTGAACCGAGAACAAATTGGTAACAACGGTGAGACATTGTTGCAAACTAAAAGAAAGTTTATCTTTCTTTTTTCCCTTTTTCCTTAAATATGAAGATTAATGAATTTAGTTTAGACTGTTTACGAACTTGCTATTATCTGATATGGTTATACCTTATAGTGTTAGATGACAAAGTTTCTATTTGGGTTTTAGTTAAATTTTATAACATCAGGCGTATTCTTCAAATGTTTTTTTCTAATCAGGAAATATATATTTATTTACTGTTTCGATTAAATGAATTACAATTAGTGGAATTATCTGCATAAAAATATCTATAGTATTATACGAAAAAATGGGAAAACGTTTACCTATGTTGTATCCATATGAAAAAATATGTATGTTTTGTATTCAATACAAATGCAAATGTAAGAGCGTGTTTACCGCATCCATACTCCGTGTAGCCTCATTGGGCTTTTAAAATACAGACACTTGATAGGCTGATAAATTAATTTTTTTTAATCTTGTTAACCTGCAGAGACAAATGTTAGATGCGCCTACATCCTTCAGAGAAATAAAAAATTAGATACGAATGATCCAATCTTGAATGATAGCAGAAACAAAATTACACGGTAATTTTACGGTTACACGGCAACATTCTGAGTGTATATTTCTTGCATGTATTCTGAAGTATAGAATTCTTTAAATTGTTTTCTACCTTTGGTTTTATAAAATGGAAAATACGCGGTTAAGATATATAATTTAAAAAATATACTCAATATCAAGTTTTATACAATTTTTAACAACAATTCTTTCTTTTCTCCAACTTACCGAGATTAAACTACCAAATCTACTAAAACAACTTTAATCGTTACGAATCCTTCTAAAGATAAACGTTACTCTGTTAACTCTAACACGTTCGGTCACACATTGCAGCTTGTAAAACTAGTATCTCATTCGTGATTCCACAGTAAATATGTATTTCCATGAAGCTATTCTTCAGTTCGCAACAGCAGGAGCTATGAATACAAACTACACTTCCGCAAGAATAGTCACCGTTTGTTATTTTTTTTCTCTCTTATTTTTTTTTTCCAAACAATTTCTGTCGCAGACAAATACAAAGTTTTTACAATTATTTCGCGAATCTTCAAATTAATAACTCCGCGATAACGTACAGTTAGATAATCGCAATGTGAATCGCAATCGTCTATTAGTTGCATGGCTGTTACGTGCACAGGTAGACAGACAATGTCGATTTAGCCAAACCAAGGACGTTTGGCATTCTCTTTGCTTCTAAAACTCTGCTTTGCTTCGTGAAACTCGTTGATGTTTGCTCACGTACATGCGTACGAAATAAAAGAAAAAGGATTTTATCTGAGAGAGAACGACCAAGATGTTGCCAAACATATATGTAGTAAAGATTACTAGATAGATATGATTATTAGACAGATAAAAAAGTTAAAATAAATTTTTTAAAATAAATTTTCATTAATTTATGCAGTTTGCTTTTCAGTCAGCCCAACGCCTTTTCTGCTTTCACTTGAGAAACAAAAAATAAGGCTATAGTATTTATTAATATTTTTACACATTAAACTTGTAAAAAAAAACACGGTTTTTTTATACGATCCTTTTATAAAATATAAGCTTCAGAAGTTCAAAGCAATTCTGATGCAGATTTTGTATAAAACTTCTATTCTCCAAACCTATAACGAATATTCGGTATATTTTAGATATTTTATGTTTCTATACCTATATTATCTGCATTCTGTGCATTTTTTAAAATCTGTAAGTACATAAATATCCGCGCGTTGGATATCGTTCTTCTGTGCCTCGATATCATTTTGTTATGTTGAAGGAAAATGACGAATTGTCTGCTTTTAATCTATCAAAGCCTGATTGGTAGGTTTTAAGACATGTGCTATCACAGTTGTATTAATCCCTGTTTTTCAATATCGGACGTGTATGCAATAGACGCAATAAGATTAATTTCCTTGTGATACGAAATATAATATCGTTCTCTCCACTAGTTCATCAATGCGAAAAAGGTATAAATTACTGGACGAAGCAGGAAAGAAGCAAAATAAAAAATTGACTTCGTATCATGATTTCTTTGAACGTAACAATTTAATAGCATTTTACCGATAATCGTAGTTCAGCGAGAAAATTATCTATTGCAGTAGATTTTAATAGCATGTCGAGTAAACTTTATATAATATGTATATTTTGATACATCAATATTTAGATGTCGAACTAAATAGACTTGTTTTCTAGGTATGAAAAGCAAATCGATTCCACGTAATGATTTTTATTGTCAGTATCTTCACTTCAAGGCAAATATTCATTTGTTTCTAGAACTGAATGTCTGCTCTTAAACGCGTGAAAAATTATCATCGTTTAATTTACATAATTAGATTTAATTCTGTCTAGAGGTGTAATAAGCAAGAATTCATGAACTTACTTCATTGTAACTACATGCAATTATATATTTGTTATACGTCTATAGTTCACTTCATTTTTAAAATATATCATTTTTCTATTTCTTATAGAAATTAAATAACGAATTCATTCATATTATATCGTGATACCTATGTGAATAATATAAACAGTAATTTCTCATTTCTTCCTTCTTTCTCCACTTTTGCTTCTTTTGTTTCTTGTAAGTTTCATTTCTCTGAAACATCTCATCTTCTATTCTCTGGTAATTGGGACTAATTGAAACCTCCTCATTAATTTAATTGATCAGACTTTTCCTTCTATTTTTTCTTTCTCTATTATTCTATACAATTATATAAGTTAGTACTTTTTTATAAATATATGATTTTCCATGTTAATATATATTACAATTATATTATTCTATATATTACTTAAATACATCAAGAAATATCTTATAAAAGTGATATGTAATCATCATATATTTGGTACAGATTGTATATAATCCCTTTTTAGCTATATTTTTATCATACTATACTCCATTTTATAGAATAATTAAACTTTAATTGAATACTGATTATTCATAGTGAGATACAACATAAATATAGAAAATTATAGTTGAAAAATTCTAATAAATACAACAATATAGCGTAATTATACTATTTTATACAAATAACGAAGGAAAATCTAAACTAAATACTTCATATTCCATATAATCAGCTTTCTAATATTACATTGGTATCATGTATACATATGTATGTACGTATAAATACACTCCCTTCATAGAATATATTAGACCTTACGCAGTAAAATACAATTTCTTGTGATATAAATGTAAAAAAATTGAATACTTGAAGCAATGTTATATTAAATATAGTAAGCAAATCCTGGGAAGTATAAATTACGTAGTCAAACAAGTAATTCTTTTCAAGAAATACGAATACCGGTTTTCAATACCATATTACAGCAATATCCGATATCTCAGCTTCTCTGCGATTCGTTTTATATCAATTTTTTCTATTATATCTACGAATTTTTTAATTTCTAATCATTTTTGAAACACAATCCAATAATAATATACAGGATTTTTTCGAAATTCTAACCATATTACTTTATAAATCATGATCGTGATTATACCTCATTTGATGTGGAAGATTAATTCTTTGAAGAGGTTATGGTTGATCAGTTCTCGTTAAAAGAGCATAATGGAATAGAGGAAAAGCAATGAGGATTTATAGTCATGATAGAAGAAATTATTATGTAAATGTTAAATGCACTATAATTTTTCGATATATTTGAAAATATCATAGAAATATTAATAGAATATGACATAAAACCTAAAATACTTTTGTGGTACTTTAAAATAATATCTCTGAATAATTACATCTATAATTTTAATATAATTTTAATTTGTTTTAATTAAGGAATTGCAATATATACCTTTTTCCATTAAGAATAAACATTACTTTAAAATTTCATCTTAAAATTGTTTATTCGAAAATTTATTTTCAAATATTTCAAATATACTTGATTACATCATAAAGCAGTATTTGAGAAAAATTAGAATGAACGAATAAAATGATACATTTATACACATATAACGGTCGTTTCCTTCTATATTCTTATCAAAAGAGTTCAAATTAAGAGTTGTAAATATGAATTTTGTTAAATCTAAAAGATTCAATATTATTATCCTACAGATTAAAGTATTTATAACTAGTCATAATTGAGATTGCCTAGTTTATATATTTTGCAAAATTATGCATAGTTTATATAATAAAATCGTTTGTCTAATAAATATCTTGTCTTATGGTGAATATCTTATAATACGTGATTTTTGATTGAGATCACTTTGACAGTTCGTGTGTAGAAAAAATTATTTGTTTATCATACATTGATAAAGAAATAAATTTAGAGTCACATAGAATCAAGCTGATATATATTTCTTTACATTAACTTTCACGTTAAAAATAGTAATGCCCAAGAAAATTCACAGGAATCTTGATCGATAAATCAACGGTAAAAGGAAAAAGTTAGTATTTAAAAAAAACGTTAACTGTTTCTTGGAAGACACATCATAGGAAATATAAACATCTCAGCGCAGGTCACGTTATGAATTAAAAAAGAAGTCCATTTTTCAATGCTGTACATCGATGTTTTCCATAGAGATATCCATATGATGATGTCCATATCATAGAGATTATAAATAACTTTAGAAAACTACTTCTATCAACAAGAAACTTACTTGTAATTATTCGTATGCTTTTATTTCATTTGAGAATAATTATATTCTTGTCCTATTGGCACAGTTAAACCGAGACTACTGTATGTACAACAAGAGAATTTAGTCGCTGGTAGCAGAATCGATATAGGCAGATCGATATCTATAATACAACACGATACTTGTTCAACGTGAACACTATCAAACGAACACAACATCGGAATAACAAACTTATTACTATTCCAAAGCAAAGGTTCTCTTACCAGATTCAACGTTGCCACTGTTTGTTTTGTTTTCTGTCGTGTGAAGCAGAAGATCCGTTTTATCACGTGAACATATTGCGTATACTTTCACAGTCACGATTATTTGATCGCAAAGTCCGTTCGATTCGATCGTGGTTAATGAAACATCACGAAACAGCAACGGAAGAATTATAATAGCGTTGAACCAGATTGAGATTCATAAACGTAACAAGTATCAAAACGGTTCGACAAGAACTGTTGATTCACCGCGCGCGCTGTTGCTCGTTGCGAGCCCGAACTCGAAATGACGGCACAACACCACGTGATTCACGACCCAATGAGTACACTGGTAGCGTGGTGGAATAAACGGCCTGATAAACGTTTGGCGTTGGAAGTAGTGGGGGAAGTAGTGGGGAAGTAGTAGGGGAAGTAGTGGGGACAAGCCTTGTGGAATTTTATGAAAGAACGAAATTCCCTCGTCTAGCTCGGTTTGTCGAGAGGGACAAAGGACGAAGATAATTTGCATTTGATGCTGTTAATGTCAACACAATATATATGGCTCATGCTATACCCAAATGCAAATGCAATATTTGTTTGTAAATGTCAAATAGAATGTTTAAGGTTAACAAAGTTATTAAAAATGATTCTTGTTTGTTTGCGTAATATTGAACTTGAAGATACTGGGATTGTTTCTTGATTCAGTTACATAGATATTGGTAAATTCCCGAATGAGAATTAAATTGCGTATTAACATGTTTCAATAGGAAGATGATATGAGTTTTGGCAAGAAAAGGAAGTGTGTATAATATACATGTATAGGTATGTATACATATGGAATGGTTCATTTCGCTTCTTGTCTTTTTAAATTTCTCCATTGTTCTTAAGATTGAAACATTGCATCGTTTCGCTCAAATGTATTATTGAATGAGTTGACCATTTATGTAAATCTTCGTAAGATAGTTAAATTAAAAATAAATAAAATAGAAATAAGTTGAATATAAATTAATTAGCGTAATCAATGATGAAAAATATATTTGGTACTTTATAAAATTTATTATATCTGATAGCCAATTGTAAAATATAACATTATCTAGTGTATGCACAGTAAGCATTGAGTAGTGATATAAATTTTATTCCTATCATACACAGTAAACAAACATAACTGTATTTCCACGTTTATAATTGCGTCAGATGCATGTTCTATTTATCATCATGTATATGTACACAACACAATTCAAAGAATAATTACTTTTTCACAAAAAAACATACATATAATCTGCAAAGAGATGATAGTAAGAAGCAAGCATAAAACTTATGGTTCAATGTTCTTATAAAATGCGGAATTACCAAGTGATTATCGGAGATGTTGGCATTTAACGCTTGGGTAATATTTAAAAACCGTCTTATCGTTATTAAACTTTAATAATAATTTTGAACTTGTTTTATTTACATAATAGCAAATGCATTCGCTAATTAAACAAAAATAATAAAAAATCAGAAGTTGGTAGATATTACAAATTTTCTTTAAAACCTTTATATAGTACCTACATTATATTTTTATAGTGAAGATATATTTGAAATTTTTTTTTCATTTCATTAAATATATATCAAACTTAGTGTATTTTGCTCTTTGCTAGCAATCGAAACGTGTTAAATATATTTAGAAAAAAACATTGAAAATTTAAATAAAATAATTAATTACTATTTAGATTTTATATGTAGATAAAATTGTGCAATTTTCACAAATAATAAAAATTGTAGTTAACAAATTTTTATTGATAATTCACGAGCAAAAAATGTTTACGCGTTAGAACAGTTATTTTTTGAACATTCGATGTATAAAAGGGCTGATTCTACTAATCTAAATAAATATAGATAGATATTATATCATGAAGAGGCACTGTAGCAAGGGTTTCTTCTCTACGAGATAAACCAGAATTCTTTTCAAGAGGCTTTTCAGATATTTCACGGAACACGTGTCCCTTCTGGTACTTTTCACTGTTTTCACTCCGCAAATATTTACCAAGAAAAGTTATACGTGTATGTCTGGGGTTTTCCTCTTAACATTTTCCTATGCATCGCAAGCTGTTTAAGAATTTTTCAATTTTTATTAAAGCATCAAGGAAATTATATTGATTTCTTTCATTTAGAGCAACGTAGTTATGAATTCCCCATTTTGTTTATCACAACAGTCAAGAGCAATTCCATGTGTTTGTTATTTTGCATATTCCTTATCTATTTTGCAGTTATTAAAATCGAGAAATATTAGAGGATGAATTATTTGTTAAAAGTTGCTTTATCGAGTATTTGACTTTACTAAATCTGGATACTACTCGACTTATTTCGAGTAAATATTTACACAGTAGAATAATAGCACAGCAATAAGATAATTATCCAAATAAATTCGTTTTAGTCCAATATTTTATCTGAATAATGGTCATTATTGTTCGTAACAAATTATTTTCTGTATTGGTTCGAATAATTTATTCGAATAACGATCGACGTAGAAATATTTTAACTGAGAAAGAACTATTCGAACTAAGTTGTGTACCGATCTTTTTACATGGATGTGTTCAGTCACCCATATTCACGATCAATCCAATTTCTACTATCAATTTATCGAACGGTAAATTTACCAAAGAAAAAATAAATATTATATGGCAACGATGAACCATAAAATTTCAAAACATACTTTGTGTTTACATACCGTTTACGATTTCTTACTTCGTCATATTCGACTTAATATGACATAAATAAATTTTTATTAAGATACATTCTTTTACGAATAATTTTGTATTACAATAAATTTTTATTCCATTAGATATTTTTCATTAGTGGCGAATAGGTATTCCTTATTAGTTTTATCGGTTATCTATTATCAGAATAAAATTTTGTCTAATCTTGTGTTATAACCATATCAAAATTTTATGGAACTAAAAGAGTTAGTACTTGTATCTGATACATAAATATATACAAATTCAGTACTTATATATATATATTCTTATAATACTTAGCCGCACTTAATAACTTCTTGTTCGCGTTCCACTAAATGAATGGTGGATTTATTATAGATAGAGAAAATAACGAATGAATAGACAATCATTTTATGGGCAGGTATAAGTGCGTGATTGTATCTGTTGAAAGATTGGCGAAACGCTGCTCTCATATGATACGTTAATAATTTTAAATATTTATTAACCACGCGAAATGGATAGAAGTAACCGTTCCATTTAATCGGTATTTTATTATTATTTATTTTACTCTATTATAATATTATTTTTTTACATCTCCTATATACTTTGCAATTTGTCAGTAAACATTAGGCAAATTGTTTTAAATGTACCAAAGTAATGCGAGAACGTTGTCTGCATTGAGACAACGTCATTATCATTCGTCAAGATCAGTCGATCTGGGTTGTTCGCAAATGTTTACTTTGATTATTAGGTCTGCAGGGTGTGTTCTTTTAAGGCTACGCGGCATATACTGATCGTTTATGTTATTGCTTAACAAATTAACATGCATTTCTATCCCTTTTTTTGTAATTACCGCTTGCCTTAATTATTTCTTCTTTAACAATTGATATTATAAATACTTGATTGTTATATTTCAAATATATTTTAAAATACCGCTATTAAAGTGTATTCAATTCATCGTTTAAACAGATATAAATTTCTTAAACGAATAACAATAACGAATAAAAAACAAATGCATGAAAATTTATGTATGCAAATGTTAAATGCACGCAACGAGCATTATATACAGTAAATTAAATATTACAATAGGCCCATTTAATAGTGCTTTGTGTTCTGCACGCAACTAGATAACAATCGTACTTTCCCCTAATTGCATCATAAAATTCATTCATCTTTAACATATTGCGATTTACAATAAAGTTTTGCATAAACAAGCACCAAATGCTTACACTTGTACAAGTAATTCTTCTACGAGGACAAATACCTGATCTATTATTTAAATGAAAGAAAAAGGGAAAAAGAAAAAGCACGCAATGCAGTGTGACGATGAAAAATAAAAGCATCCATTGAATTTTGTATTAAAACACCTAAGAAAAGAACGAGGTCGGAAGGAAACGAAGCCTCTCTGCCATTAAATTATTTCATCCAGTACCTTTTCTCCATTTTGTACAGCCGCAATCGCGTGACTTACCCTATATAGAACGTCAGAATGTCCGCGAAATTCAGATGAAACACTACAGAATCGTGATATGTAATCGAGGAAAGCTTTTCACTCTATTTCTCTATCGCGTGCAGTAAATTCGAAGGTAGATACGATATCGTTCAAATACCCAGATGTGGCGCGACATTTCTAATGTTAAGAAGTTCTGGTCGCCACATGGCCCAGAATAATAATACTTCCGTGCGGTCGAGTTTTTTTCACGGTAGCTCTCTTTGCCGTGAAAAGTGTTCCCCATTTAGAGTAGCACGACCCTTGAAAAATCTTGCTCAGATGATTTTGTAAGGGTAAGCAGATGTGCACCACGGTGCTGTATTACTATTTCCGTTTCCGTCCCTTTCACCGGCTCTTGCCACGTGCCTTAAGGTACATAATACATATGTACAAGCACTTCGAATGACCTTTTTTCTGATTTACTAAGGAGAGGAATACCATTTGGCAAGATTTTCTTTCTACTCTCTACCTTACTGATTCTATAATATTTTTAAGCACTTTATCTTTAGTTAATTCTTCCAGCAATATTTTATCCTTGAATATTTTTCTTTGAGTAGAAATTTTTTACATTCGGACTGTTAAATCTGTTAAAATCGTTTCAATTTTATGTCAAAGCTCTGTTTGTTAGCGATTTCATAGACGGGCGCGAGTTTGGGGCGAATCAGAAGGATGGTAACGGATGAGTGAGTGAGCGAAAGAGAGAGAGAAACAGAGGGAGAGTAAGGAAGAGAGAGAGAGAGAGAGAGAGATTTGTAATTGTGCAGTATGTAACGAGTTTTTTTTTTTTATTTAGTTGTTTACATTCACAATTTGTCCAATTTGGACATTTGGTAGAATTGTATGTAACGAGTGTCGAATGAGAACTATCTTTCCATTTTTTACGATCATCAATCAGTAAAGATTATTCATTTATTTTCTGAACATAATTTCTGACATCTCCATTCTAATTAATCTATTAATTACGAAGTTTAATTTCAAAAATCCCTTACGGGGTGCGCAGGTAAAATCAAGCAGCGATGAATATAAACGTCGACAGCAGGGTAAATTATAAATTTCCATTTTTGTTCGTTAAAAAATTAAGAATTCATTGTTGAAAAAGTATTAAAAGCTCAAAAATTGCCAAAAATAATGAAGTAAAGTACACAAAAACAATTCGGGCAATAGCGGATGCATTGAGAAAAATAATCAACTCAATTTATAAAAATCAATACATTATACGGAGCATAACCGATATACCAAAGAGAATAATCAACTAATAAAACTTTCTTTTCCCAAACTTTTTCCTTTTTTATAAAATAGATAACAGTTTTACTGGAAGTATAAAGGAAACCATACCACTAAATATCATTTATATTACTCTTTATTAAAATTTTGTCTTTTTTTATAGTAAACGGTAATTTTTTATTTTACACGACGAGTATACATGTCAACCGTACCAAAATAAAATTTTGCATTGACGTGTATACACGTCGAACGCAGTTAACTGGTTAAACTATATATAAAAATCTCGTTTCAAATATTAGTTTCTTAAAATCTTTCTGTTCATTGGAACGTTAACAACTGCATGTTAATTGTCGTTTAGCAATGATTCACGTAACGAGAGATTGCTGTAATAACCATTAAAATGTCATCAATCAAACGTTGGTTTCTTTTCAAAGTTCGTTTCCAAAGAACATTAGTTTCCTTTATATAGGCCTTGGAATACACGTGTTTTCCCTTCATATATTTGGAATTTCCGAAGCACTGCTGGTTTCTTCTTAATCCTTTCGCTTCGTATGCGGGTTTCTTCTTAATCCTTTCGCCTCGTATGCTGGTTCCTATTCGGTGGAAAAATTTTAAACGTTTCCTTATGTATACAGTTAGGCGGCAAATCCTAATCGTAAAACCACACTGATGTACAGAAAAATATCAATACAGCTTACACTTAGCAGAGGCCGTATGCCTGTATGATGTGTATCTATATGTATTATATATATTAAGTATTAGTATAAGCTGTATGGAAATACCAGAATAGAAGAATAGTATTATGAATAAAACATTGTATTTACTAACTTAACGAAATTATTATTGTTCCCGGAATCTTAATATATTCCAAATTATTCAGACGTCTTTATTTCCGAATTCTGTGACTGTTCAAATTATTCTCCTATTTACTAATTACTTAAGACAACATTTTTCCAGTTTTAATCATTGAAATCTAAGAGTAGGAGTAATTAGATAAAAGTTGATTATCGTTGCGTGATTATTATTAGATAATTACCTCATCTTAGTCTGCAACGTTATGTATCGCTCCGGAGTCTTAATGGTGAATTTCTGTAAGCCCTAAATGCTTTTAATGCGATCGTTTAGTGCGAGTTTAACGCATCTGACGAGTAATTAACTTGTCGTTATCTACATTCACGAACGTCCCATTATACAATTTCGATCACTTTGCTGTTTCACGATCAACTCCGGATTTACGCGTATCTTCTGATATTCGCATATTAAATTTTGCCAATAACGATGACTTTCAAAATAACAGTTACTGCGTCCGATTATCATAACGTTTCATTTATAAAAATCATAAAACGAACGCTTGGAAATACTCTGACATACAAAATCGTAAAAATTTTAACACCGATTTTGTTAAAAAAAAATAAAAGTTATTATTTTATAAACAGCAAAATTTGAAGATAAAATATACAATTATTTCTACGAACAGTTTAGCTTGAATTTGTATTGTTTTGGTCGAGCATCGCTTCTCGATAGTAAGCAAGAGAAGAATAAGTACCATTAGTTATCAATACTTGATTATGAGAAGGTATACGATATACATTATCACAAACTATATTGTGTTTTTACGTAGTATGAAAAATGTAAATTACAAGTTTATCAACAACACTTGTAGATAAATGTAATAAACCGTACTATAGCGTAGATTTTATCGAGGGAAATATTACAAGAATGGTATATTTAAAGCACGAACTTGGACAAGCTTACCTTGTGAATTACAAATGATTTGCATAATTTAAGAAAACTGTACTATAATTTAACATATATTTCTCCTTGACTAAGTTCAAGTTAGAAAAGATTGATGGATAAGTACGTCGATAAAGATTTATTGACATACTTATAAAATTGTAGATTAGCAGTATTTGCTATAGAAGTTCTTCGTATTAACTTTTATCGTTGCACAATACTGAGAAAGAGTTTCTACTTTCGTCGTAATTGATAGTTTAGAAATAATTTTCCTATGAGAAAGATAACGATAATTCTTTCCCTTCTTCTCTCGACAGTTCAAAATGTATTTTATTTTATTCTTTATTATTTCATTATTTATTATAATTGATCTCGTTTTTATATTTTTTTTTTAAATACAGGAATCACCGTGCAGTGCAGAATTCGAATGGCATACAAATGTAACTTGTACCTGCCAATCAAACTCTCAGCAACCTACTGTTCCTCCGAACGCACAGGAAGATGTACATGAATTGGCACCTAGTCATAGTGAGTATAAAAATTACAAAAGATCTCAATTTTCCTCCAATATAGCGATACAAAGTTGTTCCTGTAGGTGTACAAAATATTTAATTAAAAATAGATCATCTTAAAAATATATGAACAATTGATTCTTAGAGCACAGTAGAGAATCTTTCTCCTCGTTAACTCATTTTTTTTCAATGTTATCGATATTGATATTATTTTATTTTTACATGTATATATACATATTAATATAATGAACTTGTACAATGTACATGTTTTGTTGGTAATGTGAGAATGAGCAAGAGTATAATGATTAGACAGCGGATATTTATGAAAATTCGTATTTCCATGCAGGTCATTAAAAAATGAAACGTAGGTAGAAGGTTATTTTACTTGCCTATGTATTGTAGACAGGGTATTATATTTTGAATATTTTATATATTTTTGTATATTATGTACGTGCATTCTATGCATTTTTACGCCTTCGAATGTCGAATAATGGTGATGAATTAAGTAATGGTGATAAAATTTTGATGAATTTGTCTCTTCAGGCGTATATAGATAAAGCAGTGAATCTTAACACAAGAGTTATAATTTTAACTCAATATCTGTAATATCATAAATTTCAATTTACTCAAATTTAACTCAATATCTGTAATATCATAATTACATTACGATAAAGGTTTTACGATAAAGGTTAAAGAAATCGGCTATCTTGATGGTGATGATATTAGAAAATTTACTAATTAATTTCATGGCGCTTTGATTAGATTACGATTATTTCTATGACTAAACAATACGTACAATTATACAGTACAGTGACCAGTGGAATCACACTTTTCGCGGTCAAAATGCAGTTTTTCAAGCTTAATATTAATAAGTCAGTGATCAAGGGTAACGCTTTGAAGTAAAAATTCTGAAATTCGAATAGAAACTAGATATCCTAATTGCTCATTATAGAACATGAAGTGGCGATTTCCGGTTGAAGCTTTATACGTGTCAGTACGTGTATCTCAATTATTTAATCGTGTCCGATGTTTATAACAAAATTAAAGTCCCAGAAGGGTTTTAAAAATATGTTAGCAAGTGCTAGATATGAGATTTCTTTCATACGAAAATTGAGACAATCGTTCTAAAGGAAGATATAAATTTTACGTGCAACCTTCTTCAACTTTGAAATTTCCACGCACCTAAACAAATTGAAATCCGTAGAATTTTGACGCCTGGACTGGTTCAACCTGCAAATGAATAGTATCCTGAGCTTGTTGATACGTGTTCTTTTTCCATTATATTGAAAAGAAGACAAATATATAAACAAGCATCGAAATATCATTCATTGCTCAGTTTTTCATCTTCGGTTAGTTTTACGCGATTTTAATCAGTCTTCGCTATTCGCTTTCATCAGACAGACGTGTTTCGTTTGTGTATTAGCGCGTTTAGTTTGAATTACACGTGCTTATACATAATTCCGAATTCCTAGTTTATTTATAGTAAACGCGTAGTTAGTTTGTAGTACAGTGTATTATAATTGCTTGAAATAATTTTACATAATAATGTCGCAAGGTATGTGTAACTTCTTCGTTGCGGTTTCGTCTGCAGAGGGTTAAATATTTTTATTTTTCTGGATAAATATTATTTACGAAATAAAGATCGATATATGGCACAATGAAAAGAACCCGAGCATCTATATGTAGTGGCTTGGACAACTTAGATTATTAAATATAATTATAATATATATGTACAGTAGATAATCATGTATATGTATAATATATTGTATCAATCTTTATAAATAATTATATACCAACAACTAATTTTTATTATATTACAGTTATTATTAATCACATTATGGACTAATATAAGCATGGACATTAGTCAGTTCTGTTTTGTCGAAAAAGATTAAAGCGATGACGTTCTGCGAAAAGCGACTCGCCAGCCCACTGCATTGTGCAGTATATCGGTCATAAATTTCAGATTGGAAGCCTAGCATTAAAATCAGAGAAATCTACAGAAATGGACATATTAAATTTATCTTATCCAATCTTCAATTATCGTCAATTTGAATGTACATAGTTAATATTAAGAAATTAGAACAAACATAAAATTCAATCAGTTCCCCAATTTGCCTTATGGATTCTTTCCCCAGGAAGCTCTTCGACTCCTGTCTGAATATGCTTTCTATACAACTACTTAGAGTACAATTTACACAAAATATAGATTGCATATCGATGCTAATGTAGATAAATATAGATTCCTAAAAATATTAAAATACGCTGCTAAATTATATTTAAAATATTATATTTATATATTGAATTTGTATTAAATTTAGGCCAGAAAGAAATTACGGTTATTCGTGAAGTAAGTCAAGGGAAAGAGGGATAAAGGTGGAATATCAAAGAGAAAGTGGGGAAAACCAGAATTTGCCGATGTAATGCGGGTTTTCAATGCTTAACACGTATTCCATAGCTTTATCGAACATCGATCCGAGAAATTTATTTAAAATTGTTATTATAATATCGTATTGTTCATCTGTTACAGCTGGTACAATTGCAGGCATCGTGCTGAGTGTTATCGCCCTGGTAGCAGCGTTGCTTTATTTTCGAGATCCAGATAAACGAGCATGTTTGCGCTCTTGCATTAATCCATTTTCCTTGAAAAGAGGCAGTAGTCGCGTTCAATACTGCAGGGTACGTTATAGAAATCGCATATTATATTATTAGTTATGTATTACGCATATTATATTCATATCCGTATCTGTATTAGTTAATTAGCAATGACGAATTATCAGAAGATAGTAAATATTCTCGTAATTAGATTACTAGTGTTTACGTAAATTTATGTTTTTCTAAGCAGAATTGAAGAGACGGCAATTAAAGAGATAAATACGTGTTCGTTTATTATATTTTGTAACTTATAACGTTAGATGTTTTATATATTTTTGCATATTACACGCATTTCGTACATTTTTCAATCTATTAATTTTCCATAAGCATATAAACATACGCAATTTACTTATAATTGCAAGCATAATGTTATATATAAAAAAGCTGTTGTTATTTCTATACTCAGAGGTATTATTTTATTGAAGGGATAAATCTATCACATCGTTCTGAGCAGAAAAAACCTTTATTGCACGCGCTCACAAAAACTAGGGATAAAAACAAAAAGGCATCTTAAGCCTATCGATCAAATTTATCTCTAGCTACTATTTCTTATAACTAACGCATCTGCATATGGATGGCGAGCACGAACTCACGTTGTCATTTTCAACAAAAGCTTTATTTGGCTTGTGAAAATTTAAAGGAGTATAAATAATTATATAGTTTTTGTCTTTTATTTTATACTTACGTTGTATTACTTTATGATATATCCTTTGCTCGTTTGTCGTTTGTCTATTTCGTTCTTCTCGTGATATTAAAAATTGCGTAAAAATAAATTTCATTTTATTAAAACAAATTATATCGGTTACACCGGCCTTTCTTTGCAACTTATTTATTATCTGCTATCATGTTTCTGCGTTTTATTAGAATTCCTGACACGTCTGTCAGTATTTTTAACTTTTCCATTTTACGAATATTCGTGCCTCTGGTATGTTACTAATTTACATAATCGATAGATAACGTTCGTATACGTAGAAAATTGTTTGAATAACATCAATTCTTGTACTTTCGTGTACATTAATAACCGCTCGATTGGACAACATAGTGG
This sequence comes from Bombus vosnesenskii, assembly GCF_011952255.1. Taxonomy (NCBI): domain Eukaryota; kingdom Metazoa; phylum Arthropoda; class Insecta; order Hymenoptera; family Apidae; genus Bombus; species Bombus vosnesenskii. Next base: position 5,897,960 of record NW_022882923.1, read on the forward strand.
ATTAAAGTAACACAGATTATATTTCATTCCTTGTATAATATGTTTACTATAATCAGTAATTATCAGTGTGAGATTTGGTTTTTTCATTTAACGAAGCACATGCCCTATATTAGTCTCCTGTTTTAGCTTCAAATGAAAGAAACATTAATCTTAAAACGCAACATGTATATGTGACATTAATAACAGCCTAATAAAGTTCATACGACAATTACTATTATCGAAAAAAATTCTTGAAACAACAAATTTGTGTTAGATTAAATATTGAATAAACACATATCTATTTTACAGAGCATTCATTAAGAAAATCAAAGATATTATGTTATTAAAATTGCGTCAAGTTATATTGTGATCAAATCATAGATATAGTGAAACTTATATTATGTTATAAATATAGTAAAATGAAATAAAACTACATAATTTAATTATTAAATTAATTATTTTTTGTTTAGGTCGACACTACAGAGGAAGCTCGTCTTTTGCTAGACGTCGACCCAACGCAGTGCCAAACAGATAGCGACGATGATCTTTTGAATGCCTAGTCATATCTCATTGTCGTTGTTCATTCTTAAAACTTTATTTTATCTAAGTTTCAAAACACACGAGGAATATGTACTCTTATCGAACACGTGAAACTCTTGCTTGAAACGCGTGAAAACATACTTTTCTGCTTTCTTTGCATTACCATTGGTTCCGTGCCATAAATTTATTAGTATTAACATTTAGGACTGTCACGTAGAAGAAACGATTTTAGTAAATATAGTTTTCGTGTTTCAATGTAATAATTAATATCGGATTTGTTTCATTTAGAACTTTGCTAACACGAGAGTTACTTGTGGAAATATTTGAACTAATAGATATACAGATAGACTGAAACTGAAGATTTCGTTTGGTAAAATTGTATAATATTTTTCACACGGAGTTATTAATTTTCTGAACTATTCCTGGAAAAATAAGTGCAGTAATTCGACTAATATTATACGGTAAGGTTGTAAAATAGAATTAGCGTTATAAAATTTATGAATTAAAAATTAATGTGATAATTCTATAATAATGTGATTTGAGTCTAAATTAATTTTTATGCTTCTAAGAAGGTTGTATATATTTTACGTTTTTTTTAAATAGATATGTTTTATTTCTAATTGTAATAAGAGATAGTCATCTAAGAAATCAAAATTTTTAATAAAACAATTGAGTTATCTCAAGATATTAAATTACCAATTGAAACACTGTACTTACATACTTTGGAAATTTAATTTTCTTCTTATTTTTCTGTTTGAAAGCTACTGACGGAAAGCTCAAAAAAAGCTTCCAAAAGATAATCTTTCCTTTTTTGGTTTCTATTCTGTAACAAGATTTTTGTTACCTTCTATGGTACGGAATTGATACATAAAGTTTATTTTGATAACTAAAAGAAAACAATGTTCTTTACAATGAAATTAATATAAAGCTTCTTAAATATTTTTGTGATTGATATATTATAAAGCATTCCAGTATATTTTTGAAAGAAGATTATATTTTATATTAGAATATCAAGAATCAATTTGAAGCTTTTCGTATACAAGAAAGGAATTTCCAAAATTCCTTAAAAAATTAACGATGTATTTCAAACAGATCTACTAACGAATATTCTATATGAAATGCAATATACATATAGCAGCATCGTATTATACGCAGCTAATAAAATGTGAAATAATTGAATAGAAATTCTAATATCGCTGGATCTCTTGTCATCAACAATATTGTGCTCATGATTTATGTAATATTTGTTTTTTAAATGTCATTATATCAATAATATTGACGGAAATATTTTATTGTAATTTACCAACCGAACAATTGTAGCATAGTTTGCAAATTTTCTTTATAGTTCTTTATTTTGTGAAATATGTAATATGTCAGTTAATTATTTTATCGATGTATCTTTGTCGATTATAAAAATATGTAATTCCAAAGGGGTACTTAATCTGTATATGCAAAAATGTTTTTAAACGATGTGTCTATAAATAAAATCTTTTATGATGTCTTTCCTGAATTGTACACTTAATAAAGCGAAGCTTTCCGTTCCAACTCTTTCATCACCGGTATTTCTAAAAATCGCTGAAAAAAACAAGCGTATCTCACGTTAAACTGCTAACGTTATAACATTAAGCCGATTAAACTAAACAATCACGCGCCTTCGTATACCTGAAGCGCTCAGGTAGCACTTCGGGCAACTTTAGAAATGGGATTAGCGATACCTGAACGAAACATAAAACAATTATGGTCGTGGAACTGTCGTGGAAATTCCTTCGTCTGACCATCGACCAATCGAGCAATTACGATTAGCTGGCGGTTCGTCGGAAGTAATCACTTTTACGTCACAGCCAGTTATCGATAAGACGATGAACATGGAAACTTAAAAGCGTTGTTATGAAATAAATTGTTCTAAGTGCTAATGTGTCGATTCAGAAAATATCATCCTATCTTCGAAAGCGAGTATCATAAAATTACCTAAAAAAATCCTTATTTTTCTTTTGTTGTATGTATGTATGTATATTAATATTGTAGGTCTTCAGCAAAATGGAATATATTATTGGCGATATAGATGAATATTTAATATGAATATTTTTAAATTATTAATGTCAATACTAATTCTGTAGAGGAACTCAATTATCATATTCCTGTATCATTGTATTTTAGGTCCAACTAGAAGCGAATAAATGTTTGAAACTCCTTACCTTTATAAGGAAGTACGTGTTTTCAATAACTTACTCATGTTTTTGGAGAATATGTCGGTAATTTTTATCATAGGTATCCGTCTGTTCGGCATGTTCACTGTAGATTTTGCGAATACAAGGAAATTTTCGGGAACTTTATGGTTAAACAGCGGGACGATTGTTATATACCACGTAACACGATGGTAACATAGTAATACTCGTGAAATATACAAATAACAATTATTTGATGTCAATAAGACAGTGTGGCGAATATAATTCTCCGCAATTCTCTATAATTATCACGAACATAATACTTTAATCCGTATGTACTACAGATAATTAAAAACTTACCCGATAATCTTTAGGAAATATTATCAAAAAGATGTAAAAGAAAGATTTAAAACCGTTAAAGATGAAATATTTAAAAATGAAATATATTAAAAGAAAGATTTTCATATCTAATTTTCTAATTTAAAATCAGCACTGTGCACATCTAAAAAAATGTTCATTTAAAAAGAAGATAATATTATATATATAAAATAATTCTACAATATTCTATATAAAATAATTCAAAGGCAATGTAAAAAAATGTAGACTTTCGTTAAATTCATATTTAATCAACACTGGCTGTTATTATTATTCTTGTTTAACGAAGCTATTCCACGAGACAAGTTTTAATAGCACGTAACTGTAATACCAACTTGCAAGGGTGATTTTTAAGCCAATTTAATCGATTGGTAGAATAATACTACTTTTACTAAAATGGTTCGTCTTACCTATAACAGAAAGACAGATCACAATTCTAGATTTTATTTTCCTATTTTCACGGCTATTTATAAAGGCATTGTATTATGCTAATTACATATTCTAGAAAAGATAATCCACAGATATAAACTGATAAATATGACAATCGATACTTTAAAGGTATTCAAGTTCGAGGCATTTTCAAAGACGTACATCCATCTGCTTCAAAATTACCCTTTGTAAATTTAAAATGAACAAATTTCATATTTCCAATTTCTTTTAAATAAGAAAAAAGTCACCTCTTTCTGTTACCAAGAATTACACTGTATCTTGCACAATCAGTATACAGTAATCGATAATAAAAATGGAACAAAGGATCAGAGGGGATGTATGCGTCCGCTCGTGTGAAAGTATCACACAGAGAAACGGAGAGCGGATACGGAGTTTGTAAAAGCGAAAAAAAGTCCACAGATAATGTGTACATTAATTTATGTAATATTCCACTCTTTCCGTAATACACGCCAAGACATGATTGAAACAAAAACCTCGCCCACCGCGGATACAGTAACGCGTGCTTTGCGCACGTCTGAAACAATACAATCAGGAGAAAACGAAAGCTCGTTAAACTCGGTAACAATTCGATTCGGTATACCACACCAGTGTGCGCGTGATACATCGACAAATGTAATTACACAACGAATTTTCTCTATTCGATCACACAGCAAGTGTCCTTTCGGCTTACAACGATAATACAGGCGTGTGTACGATCTGGGGCATGGAGAAAAAAGAAACGAAAAGCGATATTTACTCGATAGGGGAAAGAAATCATCCCTAAAACGTGTCACATCCGATCCCGTGATGATTACAATACGCTCTTTCGCTCTAATCGATAGAAAATAATTTTACGGAACCGCGTTTCTCGGGAACACTATGATCTACGAATACAATGGAAACGTGAAAACCGAGGAAGGCTCTGTGTTTCTGTGTACGTATCCTGCGTGTATGTCACGTGTGTATGTCGCTTTGTAATTCGTTTTTATAATTCGCAGCGAGTTCGCAGGTAGACGGGAAAAAGGAAAAAGAAAAATGAAGAGCAAAAATATGTTAAACTCGGAGTTTGTGTCGCTTACGTAAAAGATACTCTCGCGTGATCTTCATCCGTGTATTCTGTGTGTAACCGCGTGTATCTGTGTGCGTGTGTGTGTATACGTGTGTCGAAAGGACAGGAAACGAATTCAGTCGTAACAGCTAGCGTATTTTTTGTTTTCCATAGCACATACATTCATTATACGTAGATTGTTCATAGCTTAATGTGGTTCCTCTATCATCTTTTTTTTTTGGTTTATAGCAACAGCGAATACACTAGAGCTTTTTTTTTTTTTGGTCAGATTAACAAACGGACTCGCGATTTCAATCTGCCGCCGATACGTCGATTATGCTCATGTTTGCCGGATGTTGACCATGACCGACTAAGCCCATGCATCATTGGCAGGTTGTCGGGAATCGTTTCGTACAGATGGGAGACCATAGTCTCATCCGGCAATGACCGGTCTCCCGGTTGAAGGAAAATTTTGCATGTGCTCTGGCGAAATGTTTCTTCATTTTCTTCTTTTTTTTTTCTCCGTGCGATCGGATACCTCATGATTGAGAAGACCTACAAAGTAGCTATAAGAGATGCAGGAGCGTATTTCTACAAGCGTCTCGTCTCGAAAAACGGAAAATTAAAAGACCTCGCGCACATCTTCTATTACCATTTGACACGTTTTCCGTACTTTTGACGCGACGGTTCGCGCGCGAAACGAATTGTCGAATTGATCGAATTGCTATGTTTCGATCGATCGAAACGCGCGCGACACGTTTTGATCTCCCTTTCTTTCTATCTTTGTTCTCTCATTTTGCTTATCTTCTTCCCCAAAACCATTCCCTTAGTATTAATATTCCTAACAGGGACGATCGTTTCTTCTATTCCTTAAATGTCCGGCATGTAACGAACAGCATCTTTTCTCCGCCACTCGAAATAACGATTCGTTTGTTTCGCTTCTTTTCTCCTTTCTCTCGTTTTTAGTCCTACATTTACAGTATTATATACAACTGTTTGGCACCAGAATTGTCTCTTAATCGAATTGATGCCAATGAAAGGTCCAATATGAACACGATCCACGACGTTATATACGACCGCGACGATGCGTTCGTTCACTCCCTACAGTCAATCGAACAGCCCCTCTTCAAAATTCACTGTCTTCCTTTTTCTTTTTGCGTATACAAATCGTTTCTGGAAAGCTCGACGTTTCTGTAAACGCTTCGCCAATCTTCTCCTTCTGCTATTTCTTTTTTGGTTTTCTTGCTTTTCCTCCAACCAGAACCGGCCCTGCGTATCGAGAGGTGATTCAAACAGCGTTGAAAGTGTTAACACGTTAGAAGTTCCTTTTGGCATAGTTTAGAAATGTACATGTGTGTCCATTTTTGCTCTCGAACCACGTCATCAGTGGAATGTGTTGCGTACCGGTGGCTGCGGCAAAAATTCTTTCTTCTTGAGAAGAGCTTTTTGCCGGAGCCAGAAAATGGGGAACGTCATTGCCAAGTCGCCCTCGAACATCTCTTTCAGCTTCGACGAATTGTTCGGAAAATCGTATGAAATCGTCGTGCTCTCGGTTACAGTCGAGACGAGTTGGCAAAAACGTTCCACCGCCGTTTTAACGTCTACCAAACGCGTTACATCTTCACCCTTTTCCTTCTCCGATAAGTTTTCTCTCGTTTCCACGTTTTCGTTCCTCTTTGTTCGTTTCTTTTTTCCTTTGTTTTGTTTTATTATCTCGTATTCTATGAAATGTGTAACTGACTGCCACTGGTATTTGTTCCTTTTTCTTTCTTATAAATTCCAGACTGCCCAGCAGCCAGACGCACAACAGTTATCACAACTTAAAATCGTAATACTAATACATTACTCTTTTGTAAATATATTAATATTTTTAATCATAAATATTTTATGTATATATATATATATATTTATATTTTTTAATATATATATATTATATTAATAACAACTGATTTTGTATTTACTCGATATTCGTGATTACGGGTTTCGTATCGTGATACTTACTGTGACTTAGTAAAATACCATACGAAATGTCATGTACAGTTTACAGTTCACTTCCTTTGATCGTTTTTCGGGACTAAATAACCAACTATACAACGTAAATGCGCAATGTATGGCTGTCAAGCGAATAAACAGGGGAGAAACTTCGTTCAATACTGTTGCTTTTCTTTGGTAACTTTATCTCGTGATTTTTTTTTTTACTACTCTATCGCGTATAACTCCTTCTTTCACTCTTTTTTTTTTTTTATTTGATTCGCTCGCTTTCTCACTCATCCTCTCGCGCTCTCTCTCTCTCTCTCTCACGCTCTCTTCTTTTACATACGCACGACACGTTTTTCTCTCACTCTCGTCTTTCGCTCTCGCTCTCTTCTCTTCACCCTCGTCTCTGGTTTATTTTCTCGCTTTTTTCTTTACTAAAAAAATATCGATCAAAGCTACGTACAATGCTATATAATGATTATTAACATTTAAAAATGAGATCTAGTTATTTCATTCTAGCAACTCGGAAAGGGACATTAAAGATTACTTGAGTTTATAATGAAGTTGTCCATTGGACGAGCATTTTTGTTCTCGTTCTTCTTCTTCTTTTTCTTCTTCTTCTTCTTCTTCTTCTCCTCCCTTTCTTCTCTGTTCTTAACAGTCACAGCTTCAGTTCGTAGCGCGTCGTGATTTATCCTGGCATATTTTCTTTTTTTGTTTTTTTTTCTTTTTTACTTTTATTCCTGGAGCGGTTCTACTTGCGTCTTTTTCTTTTTTTTTCTTTTGTGATCAAAGACAATTGTATTCACGTACGTGTGTAGATTCTGTTCTGTGTATGTGTACTATGTCTCGCGTATGTGGTATATACGTGTTGCTGCTGTTTCTGTTTGTGCTTACGTATAAGTTCGTACAGTGCGTGACCGTGGTCAGACGAATTTCGAGGCCGATTTCGTTTGTTGCGTGTTGTGACAAAACCGTGCCGCTTGCGTGTGCGTGGTACTCATAAAATATGTGGTACTCATGGCGTGGCATCCTCGTTCTGGTTGTACGAGGGACAACATTCGCTCACTCAGAAGATTTCAGACTCCGTATCGTTCGAGGACGTGGCCTGAAGTGCCAGCTGCATGCTGGACTCTGTGTTACGCCGTTTCATTTTACCCTTGGTCTTCTTCAGCATCGTGGCCTAGGAAGGGACAGGATCACAAGGGGGCGCGCACAAAGGAACAAATATAGAGATTGTAATATGTCAATGCCAAGTGACCAAAGTGAAACGACATGTTCGGTTAAACGCAGCTAGAACATTCCACGGGCCAAAACACTGAGAGATAAGGATGCCAATGAAACAAGTAGTCCGGTAGATTTCTATTTATCTGAACCGGCAATGGTAAAGATTAATTCTTTAGTTCGTATAACAGAGATTGCTGATTTTTTTTATTCTACTTTTCTTTTCGCTTTATTGTAATACCGGCCACAACGGCGCACACGAAAAGAACTCGCACATCGTTGTACTTATTAGAGAATTTACATACTGGTCGATTAGATCCAAGTGTTATTTCATTTTCTATCGTTTAATGATACGTTCGTATGACTGGAAAAATTGCACGCTATGGAAATGAAACATACAGAGCTTGATAAAATACGCGCCATTGGAAGATAAGGACGTACGTCGGTACTTTTTGCAACCACTGAAGTATAATTTACCGAATGTCCAGCTGGACAAATTGTAAAGTACAAATTAAATAATAAAAAAAAAAAAAGAAACTGAAGTATTAGAATACCTATTGACTTTTCATTGATTTAGTTTTCAGTTACTTTATTCGAATCATATGTAAAATTAATTAATACTTGTCGTAAATTATATTAATCGATTAATTAGAAAAACGGATGACGCGAAATTTGTTAGAGTTCTGTAATGAATATATATAGTAGGTGTTCCAATACTTTCGGACCGGCAGAATTTCTCGTTCAGATAAAAGGAATTCTCTTGCAAAATTATTTGCTGACTGATGATATTAGCGAATTAACAATTTTTGTCGCATGATTTTACAATTATATATCGAGTGTTCGCGTAGAATACTTGCAACTTGTAGCCTGTGCAATTTTGCAAATAACATTAGTTCAATTTGTGCGAGTTGAAGTAATTACGTAAATGATTTCTTTCCATAGTTAATTGATTAAAATTTCGTTTCAATAAACGGAGTTCAGATAAATAGAGTTCTATTGTAAAAGTAAAATGAAAAATTAATCGACGCTCGAAGGGTCAATGTTCAGATGTTGGGGTTTTAAACGATTGATTAACGATACGATTAATATCGTTTAGCTCATTATCTGCCATAATTTCCGCTTGGAGATTATGGAAACAAATTATGGATAAATTTCGGATAAGCAAAAATGTAAGCAAAATATATACAGGCTGTCTCATACAACTGAGCTAAGCGATAATTTTAGAACGTAAGAGGTTGAAAATAAAATTGTATTAAAAAAAGACAAACTGACTTCAGAAAGTGTATCGTGTGTTTGCATCGGAAATGGTGTTGTAAAGATTGAAGATAATCTTCAATTCCCTTCTTTTTTCCGCTGAAGCATATGTTGTATCTTTTTATGCAATTGATAATTTTATTATAAAGAAATATTGAGGCACTTGCGTGTAAAAACGATTAGATTAGAGATAAAAGGTAGATAGTAAAGATAAAGATGTAACTTTGCAACATTTAGCGTATGAAAGATGAGGAAAGCACGTGTAAATACATGAATTGCGTGTTTTAGAAAAATATCATTTGAAAAAACACCCTGTATATCTAACGTAAAAATAAGCGCGCCTACCAATTAATAAGCTGGAGATTTTGCTAATGAGACTCTTTTTATACTTCAATATGTTTCACATATTACTTAGAAATGATGGTTCGATAAAATAAATCATACTCTTTTAAAAAAATGTGTAAGATCCTTCGAGCGTTCATTACTGAAGCTGGGAAACACCATTTGAAAGAACGAGAATAATAAAATCATGTACGGTGTTGCGAAAATGTATAGGTTTTATAAGATTTTTAAAATATATACAGGATGCGATCGAAAGTTATACTTATAGCCATAACTGTATATATATATGTAGCACATTTCTAAATTCGATGTTTTCCGAAAATTAAGCTTCGAACAAAGTAAGTTTATTCTGTATATTCATTTCTCTTTTTTTACAATCAATCATTTCCTGCTCACTTGTATATAGCTTTCAACTGCACACTGAATATATATGTATATTTTCTTTCATTTTTCTTCAAAGTACAGGATGATTGTCACTGCTTATCGTATATTTCTAAAATATTGATAAAATTTTGTCGAACCTTTAACTTTTCACAACACTGTTTTACGGCAAGCTTGAATTGCGCTGAACATTTAGGCGTGAGCGTAATTGATAAATTCTTGGACGCTAAGATCTGACAACGTTGAGTCAACAAATTCGACATTACATCATGCGTGAAGTAAATAACTTTAATTAAAATTTAAAACTATTATCAAAATCATACAGATAAGAGAAAAATCTTAAGATCTTAAAACCTTCCTGATACTCAATACGTTATTCAACGCTAGAACCATCGACGACCAAAGCATTAAAATACGGAATGACAAAAACCTCCGGATAAAAATGTATTTGTAAATTCATCAAGTTTCTGTAACAATTTACGAATTCGTTATTACGACGATTCTGGTAATACAACCAATGCTACGGTCAATGCCACGGAATTAAATTGCGTTTCAATTTTTCTGGTAACCGGTTTTTCGATCGGAAAGAAGATCTCTTGGAAGTCATGGAACCTTGATTCTAACTTTCTGGTTCTATTCGAAACCAGATGGCCTTGGAAATGTAATCTTGAGAGTCAGGAGACTTTGACGCTGTCCAAAAATTTATCGTCCATCCACACACATCGACGATACTGGCACAGAGAGCTACATGCGGCGGAAACATCGAATGGAGTTTTACTACACAGGAAGTACATGTACGTGTGTGTTTGTGTTTTATCGTAATGATCGCACCGAAACTCCCCTGTATCGTATGCAGTAATAGTACACGATACTAGGTGGAGCCTAGGCGGAGCACTAATTGAAAATTTCGTGTCTAATCGATCGACATAGACCGCAGAAACTGCGTTCTAGCTTTTGTTGCTACACTCGTCCGTGCTCTTGCTCCCCACCCCATTAGCGGGTGGAATCGAAGGTTCGGTATTCCGACGCTTGATCTTATTTTTCTTCAACATGGTAGCCTGGAGCGAACAAAGGAACAAGGAGACATTAGTTTTTGTGTGCGATTAGGGGTGGGAATGCATGCGCTGCCGGACACCAGCGGTTGGATCACGCTCTTATGGTGTCTGAGTAGAGCGTCATGGCAAGTTAGATCTAGCAGATAGTGCAGGTAAAGATGCAAGATCCTGCAGAAAGTCAACGTGCGACAAATAGATAGATAGGCCCCATCGTTCTATCGAAATTTCATGGGCTATCAGAGTTCTCTTGTAAATTTGAAGTAATTTGATTAGCCAAATTTTTAGAGACCGTAAATTAATAATAGTAATTAAATTGGTAGTAAAATAAACGAAGTCACGTAAATTTGATGAATTACAAGTTAGCTGATTATCTTATCTGACGTAAAATTGTAAATTTATAAAAACTGAATGTATAATTTATCGCTCGAAATTTGTCAATTCGAACAGTTTGATAATTTGAAATGTCAAACAATGAAATTTAGATAATCAGAGATTCATCGAGTAGCTGGATCGTTCTATAGATTGTAGGTCTGAATTTGAAATGTCAGTAAAGTTCAATGTTTCAAGACGAGTGGACGAAATCCAGGCTGCAGTTCTGATCTTTAGGAAAACGTTAGGGGCTGTGTATCCGAAGAAATAATAAATAATTCATAGTTTTATACTCCAGTTAAAAAGATTACGCTTGGTATTATTCGCGCGCGTGGGCGTTCATGAATGTCAAATCAGAAAATAGATCGATATCTCAGTTTCCATTAAATTGATTTACGCGAATCAGCAAACAAACTATACTTACAAATGTGACACAATTTCCGTGAATATGTAACGTGTAAAAATGAGATAGAAGAAGAGCGGAAAATTAAAAAATTTCTTGGATGCGTTGCATCCGTTCCGTTCTGTATTTCGATAGAATTATGGGTTCATTACGAGTGCCTGTAAAAAGATTACCTTTAGCGCTGATTTCAAAACTACAATATTCCCTGGACTCTGAACCCACGGTTCTCCGTCCACTTGTACTGGTATATCAGAGTGCAAATAAATTTTTATATGTCCTCCCTATGAAACATTCAAAACCAATTTCTTGCATCATATCACTGTATCATATTATATTTATAAAATAAAAAATTACTTGCTCATACTTGTCATTAGGCTTAATACTATTATTTGTTGGAAACTCAAAGCTTAAAGTAACAAGTATTTAAATTTTGAAACACATAGTACATACATATATTATGCTATATGTACACACTGAGTATTTTTATCCTAATTATTCGACGTCCTAATTATTCGACGTTATATACAACGAAGATCTTATTTCTAATTTTCGTTTCAATTGGGATCTACGGCTGCATTATGTATTGCAAAATGTCCTAACAAAGCTAAGGACAGGATTTAAATTCACCTGCGCTATCCTCATAGCTGTGCGAAGACCAGATTGAATTTGTCCAAGGTGTATTACACCTGTAACTCCAACTACCTCCAACATTCCATCTCCGTGGTTCGGTGTATAAAATTGATCTTCCTTCGTATCTGGTCCCCAGGGATTTGCCCCAGAACCCCAACTACAATATAATAGATTTTAAATGAAATTTAATTGTACATTCTTTGTATATGTGATATTTATCTTGCCGATAAAAAAATTATTATCTGAGCTCTAAGTCATTAATTCTCAATTCATCGACATTTTATTAAACCATCGAAGGATTAATAAACTCCCTACTTAGATAATTATTATTAGATCGTGGATTTTTATGCATAATTTGTGACAAATGTTACATGTTCAAAGTACAACGCTTGTTCAAATAGTGAGTGAAACAAATCTTTGCTTAGGTTTCATCTTTTTGGTAGTGTTCCAAAAAAAGGTAGAAATTTGTATAAACGTTATTAAATTATTAATGAATGAATCACCTTAAAATGTTTAGGATAATTATTCCCTCGACTTGAGGTAATTCAACGACTCTGCCGTCCACTTCTAATCGAATTTCTTTATGCAAATCTTTGCACGGTTTCCGTTTCACCATTTTTCGTAAACCCATTGTCACGTATACTCCCTTGTTACGCAATCTGCTCTTGAATTTATTCGGATTTTCTTCTCTTGCGTTGTGAAAGTCTAAGCACAAATCGGCGTCGATACCGATACCAAAGTAGTTGTTCATCACGAGTATTTGCGTATTGTCTTCGCTAGTAGCACCTGCGCCTGTAATATTTACGTATAAAATATTCGTATTTCATATTCATTTGACACCTTCGTATTCATAGCGTATTATAATTTTCATAATGTTTCGTGATTTATCATTTTTACGTGTCAAATCAACTTCGTAATTTCTTTAGTTGACGATGGAAATTATTTTTAATGTTACTCACCTCCTGTATTGGTAGCCGACTGCTTATCTTCCTTGTCTTCTGTATGAAATACTACGGTCCATCTATCCAATAAGGATTCCTCCGCGTCGATTACGTCTCGGAGTAAATTCAAGGGATCTTCGTCGCCGGTGTAACCGGAACCCCAGCACAGGACACGCGCGAGATCGTTTCCGGTTCCTAGGGGAACGATGGCGCAAGCAGGTGAGGAACATTCACTGTCTTGTCCCACGTTATCCAAACATTGCAGGACCCATCCTATCGTTCCATCACCACCACAAACCAAGATTTTGTAATCCTTTATGTGACGGAAAACGTAGAGACTGCAATACAACGATGATGATTATATTAAATTACTATAGTTACTATCTTAGAACTAAATTCTTCTCTATTTTTACTTCTAGAAAATTTTAATTAAACGATTTCAATTCTACCAGATCTTTCCAAATCAATCTTAATTCATTTACAACTGCACATTTTAACTACTCTTAAGGTATGTTGTTTCATAATACTTCTAAAATCTGGTAAACTGCCAACAAAGTATTCTATAATATTCAATGTATGTTATAAATTACAAAATAGATATGACATTGTATTTTTAACATAAATTATAGGTAAATATTAAGTAAGTATATTCAGATAGATATTACGAGTATCTACCTGTTAATTCAGAAGTGAGCTATCAAACACTTTTAGAATTGTATAGTTTGTTCTTTGCATACCCAGGAAGTGGACCTCCATTGTCGAGATCAAACACCTGATACGGATTCAAAAGTTTTCGGAAGCTGGAGATCAATTGAAGTCCCTGGCAACCGCCAGATTTCACGTTCACGAAAACGAGTAAAGGTTGTACCCCTGGGGGCACCATGCTTGGCTCGATACTTGGTAATAGCATGACTACAACAACAAAAATATTAAGGCGACTATAGTACAAAAAGTATTTATACATACATGTATAATGTTAACTCATTGCCATATTAATATTTTAACGCTAGATATTTCAGAATATCTTACTAAATTTTTTCTCAACATTTTGTTTTTTGTTCGCAATTCTCATTTACAGTCTTCCAACGTGTGAAGTGCGAAACATTAGAAAGAATGAGAATTAATAAATTACATTTTACCAAGAAACCACAGGTAGCCTGTGCACGCCAATGAATTAATTAAACTAGATAGAATAAAAATACCTAAAAGATGTTTATCCTCATATTTTGATTCTCTCAACGTATACAACGCCGTGACTGCCTTGTTCGAGTCCTCGTAAATGATTACCATCGAGCCATATTCATAGTATATTGGACCGATAAAGGAGAATTTATTTTCTGAAAATATTCGAAACAAGTGATCACGTTACACGTGAAATGAATTATCGTGAAGTATCGTTTAGATATTGAAAGAATTACCTTTGCCTAAGAACTCGGTCAACATGTTTTCGTAACACCTTTCAGAGAGGTTTGGTGGCAAATTGCCGACGAACAAAGCTAAATTAGGGCCATGGGGATCTTGCTTCAGCTGAAGGTAAAATCGCATCAACTCCATTTGCCTGATCGAATCTTGGCCCAGTTGTTTCATGATTTCCCATGGCTTCTCGTCACGAGCCAAAACTCTTTCAGTGACTAGATAAACGTAATAATAATTTTTGTATACAATTATATCTGATTATAATTATCAAATAGCGTCGAATCAATCCACAAGTTTATGAATATCTTTAGTTATAACGAAGCAACAATAAAAATACGAAGTCAAGATCTATTTCAATTTGAAATACGGTAATTATTATTTTCCCTTGTGGCTTTCAAATTCTAGTTCTGTAAAATAACTTTTATATATCTGTTTTCAACAGATATACAAAAATGCGCACGAATATATGAATTCATCTGATATAACAAAATACGTTCCTGGAAAGGAACGAACAATGAAATTATATCTTCAGACGTATATGTCTTAAGATATAATTATACCTACTCGAGTCTAGTTCCATCGCCGATAATGTTTACTAACTAATCAATTCTACTTTGAATGCAATTTTTCATATAGCGAGTTAAAATTTCACATTGAATTTGAGATTTACCACCGCGATCCAAAAGAATCTCGCTGCATCTGTAATCTTCCGATTTAAAATTTTGCAAACCGAACTTCTGAAGCGCTTCTTCGATTAAGTCCGCAACAGTTGTTGCTTCTGTGACAGATACCATACAGAACGACTCTGACACCTGTAGTTTGCCTGGATAGACGCGTACCTGTCCGCTTTCGCTATCCCTGAAATTATCAGGTCATATTTCAATCGATTTTCTATAGGCTATGTTGGGACACATTGCAAAGTTTCTAGATTGAAACTTACTTGAACCGTAAGAAGACAGCCGGACGTTTGCCCTCTTTGCGATTCAAGTTTAGAACCGGAGTTGGATCGCATAATTCAGTCTCATCCGTGGCATACAGGTCGGTGAGGTAAAAGTTGGCTGAATTTTTTGAGAAAATAGAAATATGTACTGTTAAGCTTCTTGTTGTTTCAAT
Source organism: Bombus vosnesenskii (assembly GCF_011952255.1). Classification (NCBI taxonomy): domain Eukaryota; kingdom Metazoa; phylum Arthropoda; class Insecta; order Hymenoptera; family Apidae; genus Bombus; species Bombus vosnesenskii. Next base: position 5,913,601 of record NW_022882923.1, read on the forward strand.
TATAATACAATGTGTACTATCATTAATACATATTTACCATTAACAATATAAATATAAAAATTAGATAGAGATACAGAAATTAGATTTGATCATAGAAGGTATAATTGGAATATAATTGCAATGTATTTGTTTAGTTTCTTCTTGTTTTAGCTATAATGAGATGTGTAGTATCATTGTTACATATTTACTATTAATAATATTAATTGAGAAATTGGATAAAAATACAGAAATCAGATTAGATTATAGAGAATACAATTGAAATATAATTGCGATAAGTTAAGAAATGTAAGTGAAATATGATTACGAGATATATATAATGGGAATGTAATTGTAATTGTTTAAAATACAGATGAAAGAAATATAATCTTTCAATTGGAGCGAGATAATCCTTGAAATGAATTTCAATGAAAGTAAGTGAAAATTTTCAGAGAGAACGTTTCTTTTTGTATTTATTCGCAAGGGGATTTCAATTTCAAAATGTAAATTTTTCATCACCGATTACAATAAAGATTTTTTCCATTATATGATATTGCGTGAAGCTATTATTAAGAAGTCGTAGTAACACAGCAATTATTAAATTTTTTATGTCTATTCACTTTGTTCAATCGATGGTAAATAGAATATTTTCTACTTTCGAATAATAGCAAAATATTTTATAATGGCCAAGCTTCAAATAGAATAATTGTAATATTATTGTAATTAATACGTCATGATCTTTTTGAATTAATCGCAACATTCCGAAATCAAATGGTATGAGATTGAAATCTAAATAATATCTTTAATTGTTCACTCAGGACAATAGCATGATCGAATATAGAAATATTATATCTTTTTTCATCTATTCACAGTTTAGAATTAACGGGACTCCATCTCTAATTGAGTTTGCAGATAGAGGGAGAGACAAACATTTAGCATGAAATATATGACAGGAGAACAATTCCATTGATACAAAACTATTCTGTTTGCAGTTGTCAGTTTGATCTTTACGTAGGAGTAAAATATAATGGTCAACTGTTTTGTTACTGTGGGCGTATAGATACATCCGACAGATTGAGTTCACGTAAATGCTATTGACGCACATACGTGCGTGCAAATTTGTTCCCAAAAACATCATTTTTCTAAACAATTCACAGCGTGTTAAGCCTTATCGATATACTCTCGACGAATATACTCTCCCTGATAGTATAATATTTATTTGAAAATCTGTTCGATAGTCACACATTTATTCGTTATATAACATTGATAAAATGATTAGAATTGCTGATAACAAATATACATGTAAACCTAATTGAAAGTTATTAACATAAGTTTGCGACAAAACTTGTGTACGATTATTTCTTTTCTTTCCTTTAATCCTGCTGCGGTCTTCGAATCATTTTGACCTGAATCTGTCCCGAATCTTATTTTCGTGTTAACGAAATCAGTGGCAAAAAATTGGAACAAAAAAACGGGACATGTCAATAACGATTATTTCGTGTGTTTCTCAAAGTTAAACAATTTGTTATCGATGGAAAAACTCAAAGAACACACCAAAGATAAATACAGTAGGCCACGTTAATACAGATGCAATTCATTCTGAAATCTCATTTTTATAATAACGCTTCGTTCTATTATAGATTGAAATGAAAATATATATTTAGAGGAAACCCATTTCTCATAGTCTGGAGCAAAGTTTAATTCATATTCGTGATACAGAATTAATTTGTTTAACTTTTTATATGTGTTAAATTATGACTGAACTTTTCCTAATAAAGAGAATAAACAAACTAACATTCGTACAACAGAGGTAAACCGCGATTGTCATAGCATTTTCGTTTGTCATAGTTTTTTGCCATATTCTAACTTTATTAGTAAAAGCTGTTAATTAATTATTACCATTTCACTGCACAGTGTACTACAAGTGTTCCATTTTCAGAGTCAAGGATTACATAAAAGAGTAAAATAAAAGAAACACTTTTAACTCGTCAAGTCTTGTATCCAAAAAAGGAAGACTCATCAAACACGAAACTAAAATACTAGAAATATTCCGTGTTCCTCATTAATTATCTCCTGTTAATAGCACTAATGAACAGACTGTTGATCTTCATGCAAATTCATAATTTCATGAAAATTACTAAGGAAATGAAACATATATAGAAATTTCTTTCACTTACTAAATATTATAATAAGTATCTTGTTTTAGATACTTCATATCTATATACTTGTATATTATTTAGTACATACTCTGTAGGTTCCTGTACCTTTAAATTTCTCGTAAATGCGTAAATATTCGCTACTTACTAACGAGGAAACCGTAACGTAATCATCCAGCGCTACAATATTATATTTTCATGCAATCCAAGATTATAAACAATGCTCGTATGCACGTTGTCTTTCATGTTACCTTGCACGGCAACATTTTTATTCGATGTGCTTCAACAACTATGTCGTTTTCCAAATTTTAAAACAAATCGTTTCGTATGGATTTTGGATACAGTTATTCACCTATTGGTTAACATAGTTAGTATAATGCTCCTCGTATAATAAATTTGACAAGCGGAAGATACATAACGATTCATATGTCGTTCTGATAATTATATAGCTTAACAATTTGTAGCTTTATATTTTATACTTTTGATGGTTCCTCTATGACGTATCCAGAGCGAAAAGATTAATCTTTCAGTCGTGGGCGATGTTCAAATCGCATCTATGTGTTCCATTAATAAATATATCTATTAACTCTGCAAATTTCGTCAGGTCACGTTATTTTTCTTACGACAACCCCATATAACTTTAAACGATTTTTGTACAGAAAATTCCTACAAGGCGTTATGATACGCGTACATTTAAAAAATAAAGTTGTTACAGTTGTAAATGTAATCATCTCTACTCAGTGCCTCGAACTTATACTCACCACCAGTGTAATTTAAGACTACGGTTACAACGAATATGATTTTCCGATATGAAAATCAGTCGCGGCTACAGGGTTAAGAGAAGATATCTCATACGTACTAGGATCTTTCGTAATATGAAATGCACGAAGTGCTGATGTCAGGACCTGTTCGGTGGTAGCTTGCCGGGGCACCGAGATCACGCGAAATATCCGTCGTCTGAGGGAATTGTCGCCGTCGTACACCTTGACCATCTCTATAGAAATAAGGGAGATCGGTAACAGGTCGACCATGGAGGATCAGTCACATGAAACGTATTGAAATACCTTCGTCACCTCTTTCTTTATCTTCTTTCTCCTTTGGAGAACGCGGATCACGACTGTGCGTGCTACTCGTTGATTCGCCATTGTCACGATACCTTGTATCTCCGCTGCTAAACTCTTCCGATATGCTTCGCGCTGTAAAAGAAATCGGACGTTCGTTCCTGTAGCTTAGGCGAGTCAGGCTCACTGACGTATCAGCTGGTGAACTTAATAGCATCGTACAGCACATCGCGATACAGTAGCGCACGTTTAAATTCCAATAAAGTTGTTACGGTGGTTAACTGGAACGTCTATTCGGTGTTTCGAGCTCGTTCTCTCATACTCTACTCTCTGCCAGTGTAGTTTAAGACTACGATTACAGCGAATGCGTTTTCCTATCAACTTAACGTTTTCACGAATACGTCGCGAGAAACAGATACGAAGATACTTACGACAATTGCTACGTCGTTCTTCAGATCTTTTGTTAGTAAGAAGGACGGGACGGTTCGTCGAAGAACGCATTGCTGCGATCGTAGCTTAAACTTATCGACGAGGAACGAATTAATTACAGCGAGAGTAAGGGAGAAATATATCGGGGGACTCTTGCACGATCGAACTGATATTGTTAATAATTTTACACAAGTCACAGGTTACGAGTTACGAATATTAATAAATACCCTTGCTTGACAGTGGCAAGTTTAATGGTAAATAATGGTATTATTTAGTAAATTACTAGCGAAGATTACGGATGAGAAATTGTTCATTATAATTACCGTATCTAACAAAGGAATTATGAAATTATAAAAAAGAAGTCTAGAATTGAAAACTTTCAACTCGTCGATTTATTAGTATCGAATTATCTTTGGTAAATTACCGTGCAAGAAAAGGTCTCCCCATAATTAATTTCGTCTTTTGTCTTACATTCTGAATTTCTAAAATCGAACACTAACTATCTGTCATTCTTCGGCTAGTTATACTATACAATTTTTCGTATTTGTTATTAACAAATTCAGACAACACATTATTCGCCAATGAATACGATATAATTTTTACGTTGTAACATTATACAAATAACTATATTACTTATAGAACGATCTATTGTCATATCTTTCTCCCTTGTTCTCGCTGGATTTATTTCTTTTTCTTCGTCAACACATTCAAGAGTTTTTCCAGAACGAAATCACTATACCCGTGTGCTGAGAATTACGATACAAATTCTCGACTTATTGTAATTTAAGCAAACACTACTGTACTTAGGTGTAAGATAAATGCATCGTATCGTTTATTGTTTTTTTTTCAACTACCATTAAAAGATGCAATATATGTATATATATACATATATACGTATATATATAAATATATATATATATATATATAAATATATTTATACGCTTGGCAATCATTACTCAGATAACATTAATGGTGTATGGTAAGAAAGCATCTATAGAAAGTAGCTATGACACTTTCCGGGTTCAAAGTTCTTTTACGGGAATCATACGGAAGTACAGCGGATCAAACGTGTCATCCGACTTGGACGTTTGTACCAAAGGTACTACAGATTGGTATTATTGCTATTATTGAAGCGCTAGTATACGGAACTGAATCAATTTGATATCGACACATGGTGGCTTGGATTACGTAATATCAGTGAAGCTTACGATGTGAGATATTCTGAAACTTTAGTGCATAATTTTGTCTCGAGGCTATTTTATGTATCTCAGACGAAGCAGTTGTAAAAGCCTGTTTCGTTTATTTTATGCAAGTAATAAACAAGGAAGAAACTTAAAGCGAGTCCGTGTCGTAATTTTGATAAATTTGATATTTCTATTCCTTCTCGTTTCTTTAATGAATTTTGATTACGATCTTCCGGATCAGTCATCGAATAATATTGATATCGTTCAACGTTCCATTGATATCGTATCGATAATTCTTGAAAAGGAAAAGAAGGCAATAAATAAATAAAAGTGTCGATGATCACCAATGAGGAGTAGAATTACAATTAACGCGTTCGACACATTTAAATCGGCATAATTCCACTCGAGTCGAGATAAGAGAACGGATACGATATTATTATGCACTAAATGTTTCAGACGTTCTACAAGGTGCATTGTTTCTGTGCGATAATTACTGCAATGATCATACTCATGTGAGATGTATTAAGGCAAGAAAAAGGAACGAAGGCGGATAGAAAAGGAACGAACTAAGGTGTTACATATACTGCGCTACAATGCAAAAATGTTGGCACTTTCACATTTTCTTTCAAAGAAAGTTCGAAGAATAATAAGTGACACCTCTTACCATCGGGCACGATGGGTTTGCAGAACACACATGATAGGAAGATTTATTCACAGTAGCATTCTTGCAACTTCATTTGCACTGCATAGTGTTGTGACAAGCGTCACGGGTACTCGTCATAGCATCCAGAGGGCTGAGTGTGTGTGTGTGTGACAGTACATGCACCGAGAAGCAACACATACACACATGCTAGAAACGTAAATGTTAAAGAGAACGAAATAACAAACATTCATAGAGATCAACGTGACGTGAGATACGACTTTTTCTTCGTTTTTTCTTTTCTTTTTTTTTTTTTTGCAATCGTTCGATTGCATCCTACGCCCGTTGAAATGTAAATCGCTCGGTTAATATGCGTCATCAGAAAATATTAGCGTGTAGTTGTAACACGGGATTTTACGTGTTGGAGAGAAAAATAAATGACGCGATTATGTCTTATTTTATACGATACATTATTAAGAAGATTAATTCATATAAACAAGCTTTTGAAGGATTTCTTATTAGGTTAATTATTATTTACTATCTTTTCAATGATAATTGTATCGTTAGGTGTAGGTAGAGACAAAACAAATAACGTGATTGAGTTTATTTCGTTTAATATGATAATCTTCCTTATATTTTGAAACGTTGATAATATGTTTATTAAGGAAGTTAGTTTGTATAGAAAATCTTTGAAGGGTATTTTAGTTGCATTAATTATCCGCTACTTTTAAAAATAATAATTGTTTTGGTAGTTGTGGGCAGAGAGATAACACGGCATGATTCAGTTTGTTTCATTATTACAATAAAAAAAATATTCATTGTACTTCTTGAAACAAATTGATAATGTACTTATGAAGATATCATAGTTAATTCGTGTGAAAAATCTTTGAGAAATATTTTGTTAGACTAATTATTATTTGCTCTTTTATAACAATAGTTATGGTTTCGTTAATTATATGTCGGATAGTATTAGTATTAATTAATTCAGCTTTAGACGAAATTATGCCACAGAAGGGTGGAGTTAAATTCGCGTTACCTAATTTTATCGTGCACTGATTCGTAAAATGGAATTAAAGTTGATAGAATTAATATCCATCCAAATAATAAACTGTGCTAAATTTATAAAAACATTGAAATATCTTTACACAAGTCGATTTGTAATTTTTTTAATGTTTGTTCAACGATCTTATCGTATTGATTATGTAGCAGTATATGCATATTCGATACAGATCAAGGTTTCAGTAAAACGATAATGTATTCCTAATATATGTACGCCAAAAACAAGAAACATGCTGTTCAATATGCTGAATTTAGAAAAGTGTTGAATCATGTAGCTTTATACAGGGTGGTTGGTAACTGGTGGTACAAGCGGAAAGGGGGTGATTCTACGCGAAAAAAGAAGTAGAAAATATAGAATAAAATTTTTTTTTTTTAATTTTTCCATCGAGACAACGATCTACAGTGAGATCCGTTATAACGTACCACACGCATACCGAGCGAAAATTCAAAGTCGATTTTCTCGAAAACAAAGCCTCAAAAGAAAAATTTTTATTCTATATTTTCAACTTCTTTTTTCATGTAGAATCACCCCCTTTCTGCTTGTACCACCAGTTACCAAACACCCTGTACAAAGACATAATAATAATAATAACACCCACATAAGAATCTTAAAGACGACAGCTTGACGAATTAGAAATGATTAAATTATCAAATTTGAATTAAAAAATGATTAGATTCAAATAAAAAAGTTATTGAATTATTAAATTACTAAAATCTTCTTTAATTTTCCACACAACTCCTAGCAATGCTCGGTAACGAGATATTTTATCATATTATGCAACGATAATTTGTACTGCTTCTTAAATATTTTAAACAATAATACCCATCTGTGGCGTCTTTTCAAATTTTTTGTTTTTACAATGACGTAAAGCCATAATAAGATTGTAATGCACATAATAAAAAAAAATAACATTTTAACATTGACGTAGACGACAATAAAACTTTGATATTAAGTATGTGGAATAAAACGTGGTTTTCATAATGTTTATAGTATTATCATACTACATGCTTTGTGAGTATTCCAATAAAAAATATGTCATCAATTTAATACCGTCGTTTTAATTAACGTTTAATCGATGATATAGTATCATACATGCTTTTTATATGTAATTTGAAGTTACGTGTTTTTACGTATAAACAGGGAATATTGTTAAAATTTTGTAATACGTTAAATGATTATGTATAGTTATATAGCTTACGATTTATAATTAACATTTGTATAAAACTTACGCCATCTTAAACACAAAAAGTTCATACAATCAAAGCAAGCGTATTAATTGCAGTGCTTCGAATAAATACCTTAAACAAGATAAAATTATTGATTTAAAAAGCAGCATTTCCAGATATCTTCTTGTATTGTAAAATAAGACCAAATTGTCAACCCTTTCGGTACTGCATTATTAAAAACTACCGCAAAATAATATTCTTTCGTAATTATAAAACATAATGCTACTGTTTTTCTCTTGTGAACTATGAATATCTACACTCTTTATTCATCTGATTATTAAATTCAAATAACATAGGTTTCAATTTCTGACACTGATGCAATCATTCTTTTTGAAACGATTCTGTCGCAATTACGTAAAAATGAGAAACGTCATACTTACTACTCTTGATACTTCTAAAAACTTGCTCCGCATATTCATCTGATCATTACGTAAAAGCAAATTAACTTTCAATTTCTAACTATAGTGTGATTAAAATTCGAATAAATTAAAAATAGTTATAGCTATGTATCTATAAGTTTCATAAATAATGTTCCTGCTATCAATGACATTCGCAAGAAATTCAAGAACAAACGGGGATCACAGGATTGAGAAAAGAATTTCAATAGAAGCTTTATGATTCTCCTGTGAACATTAAAATGCACAAAAGGGAGATTTCGTCTGATTATTAATACGTTGACATTGTTTATCAGTAAAATTTGATTGAAGCGGACCTTGAAAAAGTTCGGATCGCGTGAACTAAAGGTTTAAAGCGACTCTCGAACTATCGACACGTTAACAAGCAGAAAGGTCAGAACCAACCCAAGATGCAAAGCGTCGAAATTGTTACAACGTAAAGAGCGTTCGCTTTTTTAAAACAAAAATGTCAAATTGCATAATGTTAAACATACAGCTTCTCTCATCGAGAATGCCTAGGATCAATACAGAAACTTTCATCGGAACATTACAAAACGTTTGCTATAAACACTGTTTCTCACCGAACTCGCGTAATATCACGTATGTTTTAATTTCATTCGAAATCAGATGCGAAACTATGACATATTTAAAAATGAAACTTCTTACAAATGCGTCAAAATCTTCTTACGTCATATTATATTCCAATTCCACTAGATCCGAACATAGAGCCAGCTCAAATACGCGCTCGATATGTAACTTATACGTTTTCCGCACTATTTTCGTAGAATATCGGATTATTCAGCTGAAATAACATCTTATAGTTGCGTGAATGAAACAGAAATCACATCCACGCTTACCTACCAATATCTCGAGCCTCTGCTAGTACCGAAAAGGTGGAATAAAGAAAAAGACACTTCATCGTGAATACACAATTGTCTTCCATCGTTAAAGATCCAGCGAAAGAAAGAAAGAAAAAAAAAGAGAATAAGAAAATAAGCGACAGAGTTTGAGGCAAAGGAGAAAATGTTAGAAAGCGCGTGAGTGAGAGAAAAGTGAAGAAAAGAAGGAAGAGATAGAATAGAAAGAGGAGAAGAGTACAATTAAGAGGAAAATAAGCTGAATGTATAACAGAAAAAAAGAAAAAAAAAAAGAAACAATTAATCGCTACGGCAAGTTCCGTTCCGTCCGGTTTCCGGTTTCGCGCTAACATCTCAACATCGATTATGCTCACACAGATGAATGTCAGATGATGGTAATATTCTAGATACCTCGAACATAAGGAGGGGAAGCATGACAATTTCCATGGCAGCTACGTGGCAAAACTAGTGAAAGGCGCCTCAAAGCTTCGGCTAGGCGGCCTGCAGCCCCAATTTGTTCACTCTCAGCGAAATCGAATTGCTCTCCGATGTTATCTTCAAATAGAAGCAAACGGTAGACCGAGTTTTTTTATACGTTTACCATTATACAAGTCTCTGATCTCTACACAATCCCTTTCCCTTTTTCCCTTCTGACCTCAGATATAGAAAAAGACACATAAACGCCGGGTGACTGCGATTTAATCGTGCGCAATATTCCGCGTTTACCGACAGATTAAAACGTGATCGATTATTCGTAACATGGTTGGTTATAACAATTTCAGGAATATTGTTATTCTCTCTTGCGTTGTCGTTCTTTCTTCGTGGATTTTGCTACACCTCAGCTGATCATTCTTATTAGCACACTTTTACAAGTTACAGGTTATCGATATAATTTCTCTTACAGAATAACAGTAAGATCGATAGCGGGACGCGTGAAATCTGAAAATTACATAGTACGAACTAAGTAAAGTCGATCGTCGTATCTGACACATAGTTATAAAATTGTAAAAGTTCTGTTCGCGCAACAGAAATCTTCGATCGACTATTCGTAACTTGTCGATTCGCTGATGTTACGAGTTTGTAAATTATCGAGCTAAAAAGTACTGACGTTCGTTACGATTTATAATATAGTATACAGTAAGAAAGTTCCGATAGAATTGTTTAATATGATTTCAAGAATTTTCCTATTGGTAGAAGTACCCTTATTTCTTAAAGAATACAACTCGAAAGAATAATAATCTTCCTAGAATCTTCTTATTTATAAACGTTAATTTCTCTATTGTTCCTTATATAAAAATATTACACGCGTATGTATAAAGTTTTTGATTCAAGCTTAATCCTAAATTCCTCGAGTCAAAGGCGATTTTATGTAGACAATAAAAATATTCGATTATAAATAGTTGAACATATTAATCTTCTTCGGATATATGTACGTATATTTTATAAGTATTATAACCATGAACAAAAATTTTGATTATATTTGGAATTTTCGTAGATTGATCATAAATTTAGTCATAAAGATAGCAGAAAATTGACCAGTACTTATTACATGTTTCTGCTTTTAATTCGCTTTTAATTAAATCATCGACAAACGTGAAATCAACGTGCCAACGTTTAAATCGCAAACACTCAGCGTGGTGCGGTACACAGCACCACAAATTTTACTTTAATCGCCATTATTTACTACTTCATCGCTATTTTATACACACAATACTCATCACAAATATTTTTCTAAAGAGAAAAAAAAAGCATAAAAAAACTAAATTAACCGATAAAAACAAAAAGTTTTAGCTCTGTATTTAATAACATCTTCAACGCAAATCCTTAATTTATATTTCTAATTTAACCTTTAATAAAACTATCACACATTAATGACTTAAACATTTATCTCGTATATACCGTAAATGAAGTATTTACATGTACATCCTCGTTCTTAAGTAAATCTGAAACTGACTTTATACGATTTTAGAATCATAGTTTTGATTTCCCTAAGTGTCTAGCAACGATATTGGCAACCCGTGTAACTGTATTTGTAAAGCCACGTGAATCGATATAATAATCGTAAATGTCATTACGCCTATTGAAAGCACACTGAGAATAGCGATTAATAACAGCAACAGCCACAGAAGCTATAATGTTTGCAAATATATGCAAACTAGATACTCTGATCGCAAAACTTGTATTGGAAAAATTCAACATCGAAAATCGTTTTTTAACAAATATTACGGTAAGAAACGCGTTGAATCGAATGTACTGTAAATTGTAATGTATGTATTGGTAATATATAAGTGAAGTATATAACAACATGTTTAACGAGCTTTCGGTATTTTAATACTTACACATAAATAATGTTAACGTTCTGGCCTAAATATAGATGATATTTCTACGAGTTTGCCACTGTGGTATAAAACACTTGACACGTTCTTTGTAAAACATAAAAATGCTTGAAAAATATTTGTCTCTCGTCATAATCTTCGTTAACACGTAATAATAAAAATTACTTATCCTGGCAAAGACGATTACCTGCTTGTCGATCCTTAAAATAAACTTTTTGTTGCCAAAGTATAACTTCTACCGTGCGTATATTTTCTTCGAATAAGAATAAATTTTCGAAAGTATCTTTTTATAGAGTTCCAATAATGATTTTAATAACGTTTCACAAGCCAATATACACAACGAATATTTGATATATACGTAATGTAACCTATAACATTTGTGTTACTGGTGCTTTCTGAATTTGCTCGATAATCAGAAATTTCGATGTTAGCATCCCACAGAACCATTTCGTGTCTTTTCTCACGCGTTCGATATCACGCGTAGCGATCGGAATACGGCCAAGAGCCGTTGAATTTCGCGAAAATGTTTGCTTTGAATAACCACAGCGAGCTGGCCAATCGTCGATGGTATTTCCAATTTCGCGAATCTTTTTTTCCGATCGATGCGTGGAAAGCTGAGAGTGCGAGAAACTGGAAGACGGCTGTGGTAAATAGTTACAAAAGACACGTATATACGTATAATGATTACTAGAGAGAAACAGTAATAATCTGGCAGGAAGTTGGATAACGGACTTTCTCGTAAAAATACTCCAGTAAAGAGTGGGAAAAATAAATAAGACACAAGATAGCCTTTTGTACCACAGACTGAACGTGACAGAAACGTGTTCGAGAGTTAAAAAACACGAGTGGGATTATTTTTCTTATCCAACGGATCGTACATCGCATGCTCTGAAGGAAAATACGTATATGTATATTATAATATATATATATACACACACAAATATATATATATATATATCATAAAATTCGAGAAAGTAGTATATATATGTATGTACTTTTATACACGCGAACGAATGAGCAAATGCTAAATACCATGCAAAAGATATTTACGTCTAAAAGTCGATGGTACATCATACATATAGATATATATTTAATATAGGTTATAACAATACAAATAATGAAAATTATCTTATAATGCTCCTCCTAATTTCTTTCGTTTCTTCTTCGTCGTTAATCTTTTACTATATAAGATAATAAACATTATCGTATACAATTTATGGGATAACATACGCACGAATAAATTTTTGGAAATTTCACGATATAGATTTGCCGAATTAAAATAGATCTGTTTCTATAGATCTGTATATTTAGAAATATGCGTACACGAATGGATTGAATGGAAAGTAATGTGTTCGATTTTATAATTTCGTGAGCAATCGACATATACTAATCCTTAACGTTTGAATAAAAGATAATTATCATTTCGTTCGTTCATACTTTTTCCATAACAGCTGACTTTTCTATGATCGCTTCCTTTCATCGCACAAAAGCGTTTTAAAAAGTCACGGTAAAAAAAATTAAATAATTTCGTGGACAATTCTTCGAATTTAAACTGCGTCTTTGAATTTCGAGCACAGTCAGAAGATACGTGCATGGAACCAATTCTGAGCCATGTGAAGGATAGAATGAAATGTCGAAGATCAATTTCTTATATTTGATCGTGTTACATCGATTATGTTTGATCATGTTGTTGAAACGAGTAATCTAATTATTAAGTAACACGTTGGGTAAAGAAAGAGCGAAAAACCTACGTAATCTGTCCCGTTAATATTTTCCAGTAAATGCCGGTACTACTTATTTATTTATCTTATCAATACACATAAATATTTTTGAAAAGGACTAATTAAAATTGGATTATATAAATTATATAAACCTTGTGAACGCACTTGTATAATAAGAGACAATAAAAGTCGTTTCTTTAAAGAGAAAATAAAAAAGAATTTCAATAGCTGCGACTATTTTTTCATTCGAAATAATCTATACTCGATGTATCTACTCTATTTCAAACTATAATAATAAACATACAAACTATAACTACATAATTTTATCGTACAATTGTTAATTGTCTTAATATTTGTTTCTTAATATCCCTACCAAATACAATGTATACATATACACATAAAATTCGATATATACTAACAATTATTGATAAATTATAAAATCGTAGGCATTATTTTTCATTTAATCCTCGTATATATGTATATATATATAATCTTGTATACCTATATCTTATATATAAAACTCGTGTATATATATACGTATAAATTACCGTTCGAACGAAATACAAAAGACAGCGAATACGACAGTGTGAGAAAAGAAAATTCTATTTTGCACACGAAGAAACATGTAGAACGTGGCTATTCTATCTAAACGTAGTAGTAGGCTATCTGGTTAAAATGTATCGTTGCTATGAATATCGGAATTATTATGTACTAACGATGAGTACAATGTGATCTTTGCATGACAGTGTTCTTTTTCCTTAAATGGTGCATCAAGTATTGACACTGTGACATTTTATAGGAACTCGATAAAACGTGTGCTCGATGTATCGTGAAGATTGATCGACCATGAAATTCGTAACACTCTAATTGAGCCATTATTTGTTATCTGAGTGTAATATACTAATATTATCAATATGTAGAATGCAATAAATTCTCACGGGCTGAATTTAATAATAAAACCTTCCAAATAATTCTTCTAGGTACGCGGCAAAAATAGAAGAAAAATAAAATAAAATAAATTCATTTAAATACGCAAATAAATATATTAAGTTCGCGCAGATAGGAACATTTACAGATGCGTACATTCTGCAATCGTTTAATCGTCTGTAATCGTCTATAAGGAAACACAGAGACACATCCTACACGCTATTCTCTAAGCTAGTTCTTTCCCTTATGATTCTTCGTTTCCTCTCTTTTTCCTTTTCCTTTTCGTTCGTATACATACACATGATCGATAGTTTGAAATAAAATTTCGAACAAATCGTTACAATATCGACAATTACAAGATATACATATTTATATAATAGCCATATTAGCAGTACACGTACGTGAACATAATTTCATTCCACTACTTCCGTCCATCAACCGTTCACGTGTTACACATTCTCTAATCGATATTCGAAACGTATATTTGTACAATAGACACTTACGGCAAGAATACTCACGCGCCAGGACTTCTTTTCGACGTACTTGTACACCAATGATGGCCTCCATGGGAACTTCCGTACGTGGAATGCTGACTGCATGTGGTGGTAAGTAAATTGGTTCCAAGTTCCCAAAGGTGCATTCTTGCGGGATATTTTTATAACAGTAAGAGTGCAACTGCAACCAGACGATTATTATATTTTTTATTTATTATTATTATGAATATATTGACCATTGTTTCAAAGTACAGGATGATCTTACGTTTTAAAAAATGTAGGGTAATCAGCGTTAAATACTAAGACATAGTTTCTTCAAAGTTGATAGAAATGATAAGACGGAAATAAATTATATTTTGATATTTTACAATTCTCTAAGATTCTCCCGTTATTATCGGTATTTTATCGTCCAGCGTCATCGTCGGTTGAACAACGAAGCGACAAATTGAAGTTGAGAAAATGAAAGACGCACGAGGGTTGAATACGAAGAGAAAGCGAGGAAACTGCAAGTTAATTTCGTATTTATAATATAAATGAAGCTGCGCGAGTAGGAAAGAATGAAAGGAATCGTTTGATTAAATAATTGCTGTAATTTGTACAGCAAAATAATTATTTCCGCGAAGATTCAAATTACCTCGGCAAGAAGATTCTGTACAAATTCGAACAATGACTTAAACGATTCTATTTATAAATTTATAAATCATAACTATTCGATTCTATGATAAATTCATGATATTCGTGCCATACTAAATTACAAAAGCAAACTACTTTTATACGTTTCCATATGCAAAAATACCCATCGTCCCTTTTAACACAACGCGAACAGAAATAACGCTTTTGTTATGCAAATCTATATTTTTATTAATACTCGGCGCTCACTGTATTAACAAGGGCACTCGTTAATTCGATTTGGCAATGATCAATGTTATTTTTAATTAAGCATTGTTCGACGTTATCCAGGCAATTTTATCATTTTTTAAACTCTTGCTTCGAAGAGGAACAACTGCTATAATTTTATATGGTACAATACAAAATGAAATTCTAACGCTGCGAGAGATCAAATTTTAATACTTGTTTACAAACGTAACAAATTATTTAGACTCTATCGGTGAAATTTTCGCACACCATTGATTACAACGGAGAAGTGTAAAACGATGAAGGGGAGTTTAGAAAAGAGGAAGAACATTTACCGTCATGCCGCACCATTCGCAACGAAACCCGGAAAGGCACTCGGCAGAAACACAGTTTTTCTTGCAGACAGCGCATTTCGAACTGCTCGGAAGATTACCTTCTCGCCAGTGATGGGTATGTTTTACCTGCGCCAAGTCCTTCCCAGGTAAATACGTGGCGTTCTCCTTGCAATCTGCCACGGCAAAGTCCTGGCACTCCGTGTGTACGAAGTACTCGCATACTGAAATTACAAGTATCATCGATCACTGTCTCTCGGCTGAAACATCGCGGACTTTCCAAAATTTAGACTTTTCTCTAAGATCAAGTTGTTTTGTTTCTTTTTATTAAATCACTCGAGACACTTTCTTTGATAATATTGCACCAATATTATTAGCGAGCTTCGACAAGTCACAAATCACGGATTACTGATTTTAATATATTAAGCAACAGCATGTGTGATATGACGTGTAATGTGTGACGTGTAAATTATGATGCATTAGTATAGTCGCCCAAGAAATCGTCATAAAAAAGAAGCTATTTTTATCAAAACGAGATAGCATAAAATTTGTCTGTAAAATTTGTCGACTAACGATAAGACACTAAACTTTCATGGTTATTTTACACGTTCAGAAACAAATATGCTACACGTCGTGTGTGCATATGCTTCGTGTAAATAAAAATGATACAGTACTAGAGATATAAAAATATGATATTGCTGAGGTAATAAATGATAAATTGATTGAAATGTTTAGTAGAAGCTTGAGAAGGAATATGCGATCGAAAGAAATACACAAAGAGTAAGCTCGATTGTAAAAGTTGTAGGAACGAAAAATAATAAAAGATAATGAAAAAATTATTCATTAAGGAAAATTCAATATAATTCTTCTTTTTTCTTTTCTTAAATTGTAAGAAAATCATCAAAGCGTTCGATACTCTCACTGTAAAAATTACAGTAGACAGCTTTACCTTGCTTCGTGTACTCGTCTGACGCAACTTCACCAAGTTACTTTTTATTTTTATGGTTAAATAAGCTTTTACGATTTAATGAGACGAAAATAGACACCTTAGGGGATTTATATTCTCCTACTCTGTAACGTTACATTATTGCGTTACTGCGCGTACCAGAAAAATTTCATTTCATTGAGATATATTGTGTAAAACCTAAAATACATCATCTGCTCTAGATCTGCTTATGGTACGTACGCGGAGAAAAAATGAAATGAAATGTGTAAGCACGTATTCGTTGTGAATAAATCGTCGTGGAAAAGGTTAGAAGCCAGGATAGCACTGGCATCGATAGGTTCAAAGTGTAAAAATGGTGGTGATATCTCTACTTTCGTTAAGCACTCATAAAAAGAAAATTCTCCCACGCAGCTCCCTTCTATTTTGTTCTTTAAAAGTAAAAGAGTAAGAAAAAAGTACGAAATAATCACTTATCTATATGCGAGTCAATATTTATGCAAAAAAGGTGACAATTATGATGTTCTGATAGATCGCAGATTTGATGCAACGTTTTAACAAAAACTGACTACAAAGAATTGATAAAATGATTTGCGATATTTTTAAAAAAAGATTCAAATGTAAATTCTCTGCGTAGGTGTATGTAGGAAACTCTGTGAGTATATTTTACTTTTAAAAGTGACACGGTCCAACAGCGTCAGATTCTTCTCCAAAAAATACAAGATATTATATTAGAACATAACGATACTTTATGTCGTCAATCAATTTTATCTGCAAGAAGAATAATGCTAATGAGACAGGTTCAAGTTTTTGTAACACCCAGTCTATAATCCTAAAGAATTTTAACAAATTTTCTTATGGTCATGAAGCAAAGTACATGTTTCTTAAATTGTGTCATTTTTTTATAGCAAACGTGCGACGAAAGTCGGTTAGATTCTGTGAAAAGGTTTGCAGTCCTAGCTTCTTCTTTATTCATAATAAATCTATAGAACACAAGCACACTGACTATCGACTATTGGCCAATAGCTTGGAATTACTACGTGTTCCATATATCCAAGAAATTTACAACAAAAGAGTCAACTTAACATTGCGTAATATTAAGAAATTTTTTTTACTAAAAACAGCTATTAAAGTAAAATCGATTATCGTTAACGTCCAGGATGTTGATTCCTAAATCAACGTACAATACAACAGAAAATTGAATACATATCGAAACGTGATTCCACATTTTTGACATTTTGACGTTGTGTTTTATATACATAATTTAAACAGTAAGAAATAATCTTATATTAACAAAGAAGACAAGATGTAGAAAATGAGCTTACTTTCGCAATGTATGGATGGATTATCATCGAGCCGTTTACGACAGACGTTGCAGAATTTTCTTCTACGATGTACCTGTTCAGACCAGCAGTGTGCAACCGGGTTCTGCAACAAATGAAAAAAACCTCTCGTTTCTCATTTTGTTAGCCTCGTAAAGCGCGTCTTAACCTCGCTATGTTTTATTCACCTTGGAAACTGCGCGTTAAAGGCGAACAAAAATCGCCCCATTTGCTCGCAACTTTTACTCCGTTTAAAAATAACCACCGTAAAAATAATTGACCATTTAACACGAGTCTTAACGTTTTTACTCACGACGACTATTTTATAGAGGAAGAGAAGGGAACAGTAAAGGGTAGAGGAACGAGGCAAGTTGAAAGATTACAAGATGAATCTATTTAAAATGAAGAGTACAGGGGAAGAGCGCGAGAAATTACATTTTCTATTTTTTAGATGAAAGCGTTTTTAATATTCGCTTAGTCGCTGTATTGTCAATCAATTGCACGTTATTCGAATTGTATTCCTATTTGGAAATTAAACGAGGAAAGCTTGAGAAGAACGTTCCTATTGACTTTCTGATTTCTGTATCACTTTATGATTAAACAGGAGGATTTTAATATCACAAATTAAAAAAAATAATCTGTTTGGTCCAACGATGGAAGTCTTTTAAAAATAGCTGGTAGGTTGACACAGTCTTATAGAAACCAAAACTATGTACAATTATTAGTGTATAATTAAAAACTAATGTATAATTATTAGGATAAATAATATTTTTAAGATTTTAAAGAGGATAAAATACGTTTAGCTGCGAAACCAAATAAAAAGACAATTGTGAGACTGATTAACAAGATCCTGAATTTATGAAAGGTACCAAAATTTGACGTGTGTCCTTCCCCTGTAGTTTTCATTTGGTTTTCAGGCTAACGTAAATAAATGTCCCTAATTTTCAATAGCGTTAATAACAATGTTTATAATAAAAAATGATTTCTTGATACTTCTATCTTTGCCTTTTTACCAAATTTTCTCAAACCTATGTGCTATTAGTTTTAGAAGACTTACATCCTTGAATCTAACAAGTTCCTTCCTTTTTCAACTACAGTGACTCTCGTTAGTGTTCGAACACCGCGGTGTTCCAGAGATCATTCCCTGTATATATATATTTCTTTATAACAGTATCATTGAAATACATCAAATTGATTAGATGTAACTTATTACGATATCAAGTTTCGCCATTATTTCGTTTATTTTCACTTATCGCGCAAAAGGTGTGCGCATTAAATAAATAAAACTGATGTTTCTATCAACCGGAATAAGCGAACGTAACGTATCAAAAAGACAATTAATTTAGTATTAATAACACTATTACAAATAAATATATAGAGAGGAAATATCGAAGTACCTATTGCCTTGTAGTTATAAAGTGACGCTAAAATAAAAAAAAAATCGACAAAAATGTACCTGACAAGTTCTCCTCCCTGTGATCTTTAAACATATTGGCGCAACTGTTAACGCAGAACTCGGTGTTCACGAAGTTCACCTCGCTGCGAACGGAACTTTCGACGCAACCATGATACTATGCAACCAAGTATTCTCAGCAGTGCGTAAATATAGGTCGCGGGGGAAGAATTCACTCATCTCCGGTCACACAAAAGGGGCAAAAACAGAAACCGAGGGTATTCTTACCTTAATGAGACCTGCCGCGATAGTGGAGCAGGGGGAGACGACGGCCTTGAGACAGCGGTCGTGCACCACGAAGTTGCAAACTGTAACAAGAAACGGGAGAAATGGAGATTTCACCGTGTAATTTAATATAATCTGAGGCAGGCTGGAAACAAACCACGGCACCATCTTCCTTCTTTCTTTCTTACATGTACAGAACTGAAGAGAATAGACTAAATGGTAAATGCTTGTGAAAACGTGCTACGTTTTTAAAATAAAAATTGATGTCATCGTTGGAGAATTTGAAAAGTAATGATTGGTTGCATCGTTGGAGAATTGGAGAAATTCTTTTCTAAATGTTGCGTAATTTCGTTTCACGGATAACGAGACGTTGCCGATAGTTGCGGCGAAAAGAGTGAGAACATTTTCATGACGAGAATTTTTGCAAAAGGGCAATGGAAAAGTTAATTAGAACAAACGTGCGAAAAATATGTCACTGATTATTTAACAATGGATAATTTCTGATTCCTCGCGTAATATACGAAAAAAGAACGAACTATTTAGGGGATGATCTAATGCTTCTCAATCGCGTGTCGAAGTTTCTACAATTTAAATTTTGAGACAAGTTCTCTTTCAATTTTTATTGAATCATATTATAAACCAAGAACGTTAAATCAAACTTTATAGATGATGGGGAAAAAGATTGTTTATCTGTCAGAGACGAATTTACTTCGCTTCTGAAGTTAACGGAAATTATTTGTGAATTTGTGCCAGAAGACATTACCATACCAAAAGCAGATTTAAAAAAAAAAAAAAGAAAGACACGAACAAGAAGAAAGAACAAGATTTTAAAAAGAAACTGTGACATTTTGGTGATACTTCGAAAGCTTAAAATACGCACGTTAGTTAGACAAAATAAACGTCATCAATTTACAATAGCTAATGTAAAACAAATAATTATAGTTTACTAGAATTTAAATCATTGGGCGATTGCCAATGCCTTGATACATTTTGAGCAAATACCGTTCAATTCCTGCTTCGATGTATGCCCATTGTTTCAAATATAGTTTTATTACGTACCGTTGGAAATAGGATATTTCTAGCTGTTATGTAAAACTACAAAGAATCACCTGTAATTCCTTCTTGATTGAAACACTAATTATCTAAAACCAATAATGGCAATGCTTTTTGCATTACGAGCACATAATATCATGTATACTATAATACATCTGTAAAGAAAGCAAGTTCAAATACTAGAAGTCAACGTTTCAAATTGTCGATTAGAATGTCATAATATTACGAATGGCGTAACAATCGTAACATAATTGTATCTAAAATTATGAAAATGATATTATGAAGTTTGATCGTCATTTAAAATTAGAGTATAAAATAACGAGTAGCAAAATTCGGACCGGATGAGTTTGACCTATTGGTGAAACCTAAGTCTGGCTCATCGCCATCGCCCACACGAGGTTGATATCCATTATATAATTTCGTGGAGACAAATTTTCAAATATTACAACGGAAACATTGATAATAATAAATATTGGATACCCGAGTAAGTAAATTAATGAGATCGCTTCATTCTCAGAAATAGTGTAATGCGTTTAGATCTCATCAAAACTGTTCATTGCTACAGTTAAAAATATAATGTACCCGATAAAAGACGCGATATCATCAATATTTTGTTATTGCATGTAATAGAATACTTGTTACATGTTTAGAGGAGATGTTTACAGTAATTGTTTTTAAAACCATATTTTATTGCACGAATCGCAAACAAATTACGAAACATGAATATTTGTTGCCTCACAAGACGATAAACAAAATATTGTAATAAACAGATTGAATAAAGGAAATCATTAAAGGGGGCTTATATGGCGTTTATTAATTCAACTGCATCGTGAAGAAATCAATTTCACTCATTTTGAACCCTTAAATCAGAGTGTGAAATTTTGCGACACTTTAAAACCCAACGCGGACTAAACGCGCAAATATTATATCGAGCAATGGAACGTCGGTGAACAAAATTAACGAGGCACCAGATACGAACGATAGCGAATTAATTAATAAGATCTTAACTAGTTTCGGCGATGTTTTATAAAACATGTAAATCTTGAAGATGAAATACCTGGAGAGGAGAATATTATATAAAGTTACATCGATTATATTTTAAAAATAAAATGCAAAATAAAAAAGATATAGAAGAAATTAAAGTATTGGATATGAGAAGTGATAAGATACTGAAACTGGTGAAAATTAAACAACGATAAATTCTTCAATTAACATAACGGTAATGATAATTTAACTCCCTCTCCTTCCGTCCTTTTATTTTTCTTATTTTTTCTCTTTTTTGTTTCTTCTATTATTTTTGCGATACAGAAATACATTTATTCAGTGATTTGTATCGAACTTACGTCAACAGATACTTCATAATTCAAAATTTCATCAGTAAGAACCGTGACATTATTAAATTTACCGTTGCTTTTACTTTACTGTTATTTCTGACATGAATATCGATTTATTGACTCTTAACATGTTATTTACGAACCCTTTGGTTTCCACTAATATTAATAGCAGATACGAGTTGCAAAACCTTTTACAACATGTATCGAACCGCATCGATATTCCATTAAACGTAGTATTATATGAAGCTGATCGGGAAATGTAATTTTATAATAAGGACACGTTGCTTTGGCGGAATAGTATAATTCCATTATCGTTGAAATTTGTAAATTGCCGAAGAATCGCGTAGAACGTTGGAGAATGTTTAGTGTTACACGCTAAGAGTAGCTAAACTTGACGTGTAAGAACGTATGCATTACAAAAAAGATTAGAAAGATTTACGTAGATAAAAGGACCTGATTAATAATTACATATAGATATATTTATTAATTGGATGAATTTATAAACATCCATGTGATGTTTTTATTTTATTAACTTAGTGAATTTAAATTTGATAAAGTGGAAGACATTATTCTATAACGATACAATTATTCTAGAAAATAAGAAACAGAATAATCGAAAGAAACGACGAAAACGTAAGTTTATCCAACAACTCGAGTCCTTTCTTATAAATATTTTTTAAGAACATCACTGGAACATGATGATTTGGTATTGACGAAAATAAAATTTAGGGCAATAAGATACTGTTTCGAATTTTGGAAACTTTAGTTGTCTGTATTATTGCTGTGAAAACGTTTACCGATTTCATTATAAATAATATCGAAGCACTTAACAATGTCCCGATTATGAAAACAATTTAATTCTTTCTTAATTTATTTCACATTTTTGGAGTACCCCTCGAACACAAAACAACATTTAACAGCAGCAATTGATATTAATATTTTGTTAATAACACCGATCAAGACTCTTATTTGTCGACAAGGTTGATATTGATTACTAAAAAATTTCATTTTATCTCTTACTCCAAATTGTACGAGATAATAGAAGATAATCGATTGAATTAAAAAATGTCTTGACATTAATCATACTACTGGAAAAATTCCAAATTCTATAATATTAACTAGACATTGCTTCGAAATGCTAAAATTAATTTTTTTTCTCATTCCTCAAGTTTTTAATGTCCAATTGATGACCTATTGGAATCCCAACAGACAAACACTGTTCAGCTGCAACGTGTCTAATATCAATTCGTATTGCAATTTTCTGCATCGAGTTTCGTAACGTTCTCATTCAATTGTGAGGTTTACGATCTGTTTGTTGCCTTCTGCCGACAATAACGAGCCCTCGAATGCATTCAGCAAGTGTGTCCAAACGCGTTTCATTTTTCATAATCCAACGCTTGGTCAAAATACAGAAAGCGAAAATACGCACAGGATGATAGACAAGATTAGACACTTTTTCTCGCTTCTTGTTCCACCTATTGTAAAATAATCACTCGGAAATAAATATGTCCTGTCTATTAATGTTATTACACATTGTGATGCAATACAATATACGATAATCAATTTTTATATAAATAATCTTTTATACCTGCGTACGTTCTTTCGATCATTTTCGACATAGATGTGTTTTTCAATTGTATGTTAAAATATTTCCTAAAATATTAGGTACAGGTTTTTTTTCGTTTAAAACTTGAACAAGATGATTCGAGACATGAAAGACCGAAAAACTTGATAGTGTTGAAGTATTCGATATTTATTGTCGAATAATAATTAAACCGTTCTGAGAATTATTAGACCAAAGTCATGCTTCTACGTGAAGATCGTGGTTGAGCAACGTATTGAGTTAATTTTCTATCGGTTTTTAGAACTGTGGTTTTAAAACTCGGTACGTACGTTTTCAACTAATCTCGCGTTATTAAAATTGTCTTTTCAATTTGATCTCGAGACCAAGTACATGTTGTTCCATACATCTTTATAATCTCAAAGACGCTATTTGCTGTAATATTAGAATATCAAAAATATTGAAATATTGTTTTTCTTATCGCTTTAATTAATTCCAGGACGTCTTTCAATTTTCATCTATGTTGTATTAAATCGTTCGTTTTTAGTTATAAAACGACATTAAGATGAAAAAGTCGAGGAAAACGTGCTTATCATGTCCCTTCTGTGTGATCTTCGTATGATATTTATTGTTACAAGAAGCTACGTTATAACATAATATAAACCTGATTTTTCTAAAGTCTTCTGTAAAGGGGTTAGCGTACCTTCATCAGCGTAAAATCCCACGTAATTATCAGGCACAGCAAGTTCGTGCATCGTTCAATTTCGCATAATCGTTAAATTTATTACACACGTCCTATCGATATACGCGTTTTATGAAAAAACCACCTTTTCCTGGAAAATTGCGAAGCTTAACCGTGACGTGAATTCGAGTTATTTTTAAGTGACCATCTTAATGTAAAGAACATTATCGCATCAACTTTGCTCTAAAAGCTCAAAAGCACAAAAGCTCGTTGAATATTATTAAATCTCATCGGCATTTTAAGCAGACGTTGGAACACGGTGTAACTTCATTTGCTAGCAATCGTAGGGAACAGGTAGAGCGACATAACGAGGTGTAACGTATACAAGACTCGGTGGCGTACGCTATATTTCCGGTTTGCTAAAAATAAAGCCAGCCTTGAAGACACGTTCTCTGTTATTCTACCGTTTTTCTTCATGAGTTTTCTTCATAAATTTCTCTTTTACCGCCGCGAGGTGAACGACTATTAATAAGTTGAACGACATTGCTCGAAATTCTCGAAACCCACGATATTTCGTCTTATAAACTGTTTCTGAATCAAACGGATGAAAAATAGATTTTCTCGAAATGCTGCGTTCAAAATAACGAAATTCATATCGGCACGCCTGCCTGTGTTCAGCGCCATTTTAATTCTGTCTATTTAAAGAAAAATCTATAAGTTAAACTCTACGCCATCTAATTATTAGACTGCGGACGTTTGTGCATTTATGGGAAACTCAAAGCTGCAAAATGTGCATCTAAAATACTCGTTATAATTAGATTTTTGAATTTTCACGGAATTTCATATTTTTATTAACTTTACCGAAGGAATGAAATTTGTATAAAGATTCAGTTTACTTACTAAATCATCCATTGAATATTCAAAGTACTTAGCTTCCAATATTTTTGCGTGTTGTTGTGCATTTTTGCAACTTTAAATTTCCTACAAACGCATAAAAATCAGTAGTCCAACGAAGAATAATATTTAGTTTTAAGCTTCATTCCATTAAAATATTAATTTATATTTACGATATGAAAATATTCTCTTTTGTTTGCTTACAAATTGAAATATGTACATAATTCTCGGTGTCAGAATATACTTAATGCTACAGTAGAGAATGTACCGAACTGAGCCTGTCAGAAGGCAAACTGATCGACTCTACTTTTTCTAAATTATTTATTTAATCGAATACGTAATTGGTACTCCATTAATGTTGCATATTGTATTCAATTAATTTATTAACACTAATGGAAATCGTATTTATCTGCATTCGACTAGTGCCAAATATTGTCAATAGTAAACAATTGATTTTCATAAGATTGTTTATTTCCAAAATTTTCTTGCACAATTCAGCTATCTATTTGAAATTATTTTAAAAAATTTACAAGGTGTAAGTTACGGGTTACCAGTGCTAATAAATGCTCCTGCACAAAGGCAACCGCTATGATATTAAAAACTAATTTAGTAAAACGTTTCTAATGTAATAAAATAGAATAATAATATAATATATAATTATAATAAAAGAACTAAAATTCTACGACTAACTTTTTCAAATTACACGCCACTTGATCATCCTATTAAACGTATGAAATATGAAGTTACTTGTCGATTCACTGATATCATCAGTTAATAAATTATCCTACAGGAAGACTCGATAGAGTCGCAAAAATATATCATAAATAATGATAAATTCGAATGTAAATTCCGAAGAATTCGGTTCGCAACGTTATTATGTACTTTCATCTACCTTCCAATTCGCAAAATTGTTCGATATAACTCCTGATTCGATTAGCACTAAATCACACGCAATTAATACTAAATTCTGTATGATCGATTAATCTTCGATGTTTTTTTACTCAGACGAAGAAAGCCAGATCGCAGTACGTTTCTAAACAACGACCTCGAGATCTATCGGGATCCGTGGAATCGTCGATCGATCGCGTCTGAAAATCCCACGAAAGCTAAAATTAAGATATCGGGTCCAAAGTATTCCGAATATTCGTGCAACCTTTGATCATCCTCATAGCGCATTCGTGACCGATAATTTTACTCGACTCTTATAGTACGCAACGACAAGAATTCTAAAATTCTAATTTCGAATATTAAACGTTGCAGCACTGAAATAAATACAAGAAATTTTCCTTCCTTTAGAATCAACATATACTTGTTCTGCATGGACATACGCTATCCACCATAAGTATTAGACACCTGATGACGATCAAGAGGTTGATATCTCTCTTATATTTTCAGAGTTACGGTTGAAGAACGTTTCTTCGCCTTTAATATGACATTACGAGAAAACTGATATTTCAACGCGTCTCTTTCTGCAGTCTCTGTACGGATTACTGAAATTTAAGTGTATTTACTTTAAAAGTAAAGATGGACAAAGACAGGCATCTTCGTTATTTGCTACTTTGTTTAACACAAAGAAGAAAAACGTCATACAAAGAGTAAGAAAGATTTTTTGTAACATTTACAAATATGGTGCTGTAGGTGAAATTATCGGCCTGAAATGGTTAGCTCGATTGAGAGGTAGAAATTTTGATCAACGTTCGATCGAGCTTACAGTCGATGGCCAAATCGTAACGCTAATTGAAAATAATCTACTACGTCAGACGCCACACGTGACACGCGCGCAATCGAATAAATTTATCTACAAAAAGATCTATGCATCCAAACGTTGTCTTTGAATTTCATTTAAAAAAACCTTACAAACTTCTGTTCCAATTCGATGCAATTTTTAAATACCTACGATGAACGACGTTTCAGAAAAAAAAAAAGAAAAAAAGAATGGATCAATCCAATTCCTTTCTAATTGACCCAGAGATACGCCACTATACAATCGAACTTTGTTACCGCCTGTATATTTCTGGAAATAACTAGTAACACGTCACCGATCGTTAATGCGTTAATACAAATGCGATTCGCCGCGATCTCCGAGTCTTTCGTCGATGATCTTACTATGACGATGAAAAGTGCTCGAATTCGAGAAAATAACGAATTCGTAATGCTGATGAACGCGGTGAACGGCTGGATTTATCGTGGAACAGCTACGTTTGATGTCCATGTGTATTCTAGGAATCAGAAAGCTCGATGGCGTTGGTGTGCAACGTATCGAACAGAAACGTGTCGATATTCTTGCGTGTTCTAGATACATATATATATATATGTATATATATTCTGGATCGACGATTCCCTAAACGCACAGCAGAACGCTGTGTCCGCTTTAAAAGCGACATTTCTGATTGATCTCGATCCCATCTTGAATTCCGTCTCTGGTCGCCTGTAATTGCCGCGGTAAAATCGACCACCACGTTGCTGTACTCTGTGCCACGATTTGCTTAATGTTGTTCGATGCTTGTTGATATGATAAAACACCTCGAGTTGAGCAAGTTCCTTGAGATAAATGATAACCGTGGAGCGTGAGTGTTTAGGAGAATCGAGGATACTTGCACCCAATACGCTTATTGCTGATCAATGTTTTGTTATATGTGTATGACACCTATATGCGTGTATACTAATTTCGAACAAAATTTATTTTCATAATATAAAATTATACTGTGTATATCTTATGTAAATCATCGTGGGAGTATCTTTCTAAAACATTTGGTTCATAACTTATGTTTGAGATTTCAATTGTTCAGATTTCAATTTTACATAAATTACCGTGAAAGCTTTTTTCAAAATGTTGCGAATATATTTTGTGGATTTCGCGTAATATCGTATGAATCTCATAGCGATTAAAGTTCAAGAGAATGCCCAAGAAGCATCCAATGGGAAACATTTAACGATGTTTAATAAAGATAACGTTAGATGTCAATACAAGATATAAATTGTTGATATATCTACTTCTGACATATTTGATAAATTGTTCTAAAGAAATACCGTACATATTGACCTATGTACCACAGAGCTATAGGTTTTATTATACACAATAGATTCTTATAATCTATATCAGTTCGTGTTATTCTTGCCAAAATAAATGAATAAAATTGCAATTTGAAGATTGTTCGCCATACGACATTCTCTAATAATATCGCAGAATAACGCAATGTAACCGTAGAGTTTAAAGGTTTACAGACCTCTGTTTCACATTTCCCAACGTTATTCCATTCAATTTTTAACAACAAATATAAGAAATATTTACGTACAATCTCGAAACTGCAATAAAATTCTACAAACATAATTCGCAGTGCTTACAGCATAATTAACAAACCTATGCTTTCAACAGCCAAAAAAAAAGAGACAGAAAGTAAAATATTGCCCTCGTAATTCACAATGGCTACAAGTACACTCAATCTCGATTAGTCTGATCCTCGTGTTTGATCAAACACTCTAAAAACTATACCTATGCATTTCTCATCGTACGCCGTGAATCGTAAAATTCAAGCCGATTCCAAGCGAATTAACCAAGCTGTACCTGCGGTTCGCGAAAAGCTAAAAACGCTGGAGATTGCATGGTTAATCCTGGTCGCAGGATTCGCAGGCAGGAATCGAGCCGATCGTTCGACGGTTAAACGACGCGAAATTGCAAAGTGTCCGCGGATGCTTACCCTTCACGGGCCTGAACGAGCTCTTTCTCTCGTGCACGCCCCCACACCCCTCAGCTAACCCTCTCGTCTATCTCCTTCTCTCTCCAGAGTCTATCAGCTATCCCACACCACCCCCCACGATCAATGCTTATGAAAAGGCTCGATGCGCGCGCCCTCGCCTCCGTTTCAGCTCGATTTCCCTCGACCAACTCGAAACCATTGCAATTCTCACCAACCGCCCCAAACGCACCACCCTTTTGACGACATTTGAAAGAGAGAGAGAGAGAGAAAAAAAGAGAAAAAATGAAGAAGGAAAATATGTGAAATCGGGTTGACAATGGCAACGAAGGATCGAAGAACGGCAGATCTAGGTTCTGGAGATTCTACGCGTCTTCCTGTTCGCTTGTCGCGACTCCGTGCTGCAAGGGGTAAACACTCGAACGGGAGTGTGCGCAAATCGCGACGGGGTGGGAAATGTGGCGCCTCGTTATCGGGCTCCAAAGATGGTGGGTTGCGCCAGCGAGAATCCCCGTACACGAGGAAGCAATTATGGATTCTTATGGAGAATTCTTGCAGAGGTGGATGCCCAGAGAGGGGTGGGGGCGGAAGGACCATGGAGAATTTGGGACAATTCGTAGGGGTTGG
Organism: Bombus vosnesenskii; assembly: GCF_011952255.1. Lineage (NCBI taxonomy): Eukaryota > Metazoa > Arthropoda > Insecta > Hymenoptera > Apidae > Bombus > Bombus vosnesenskii. The sequence continues at coordinate 5,943,039 of NW_022882923.1, forward strand.
CTGGGATCCGTTGCGTGATTCCTTTGGATCTAGATGCTCGATAGTATCGAACAGCCGAGCTGAATGTCAGACGGAAACTAGGCCACGGGTTGAACATTTTCCGAGACCGTTTCGGAGTTGACGATTCTTTCGAAATTCGATGTTCCGATTAAATTTCGATGGAACTAGAGTTACTGAACGTTATCTTTAGACGAAGTAGAATACACGCAATGAGAAGCGTTGTATAGCGAAATTTTGAAAATTTATAACGTGGAAACAACGTTGCGTTGAAAGACGTGACCTATATCGTCAGAATTAACTAAAGTAAAGATTTCCTTTCTTTAACTGTGAATTAATCTATAAAATTCTTTGGGGTTTGGTTAGACTCAGATGGAAAGTTGAAAGATTGACATCCCAACGCTGCTTGAACCAAGCAACGGAACGTTCGAGTGGAAAGTTCGATTGGAAATTCGATCGAAAGACGAAAAGAATTAGCAGAGAACACAGTTCTCTGTATAAACGTGCCACTCTTTGTACACACGGTGAATGGGCACTTGCCATTCATCATTCTTGGAGGTCAGCCAGCTTCAACTTCGCACGCCGACCAAGGTTTCGGAGCCCGTGAAAAGGCGGGACGAGAGTATTCCGGCGGCAACGCGTCGCGTATTCGATTTCGTTACCGAACGTGCTCATATCGATCGGTTCTCTGTCTTGCGGTTTCTCCGTGAAAAATTTGCCCCGCGGTTCTGACACTGTTCGGAAACTCCAATCAACTTAATCGAGAGCTCTTCGTTTTCAAACGTATTTCCGCACCGAGCCATTTCCTCTTCGAACTTCTCCGCGAATCGCTACTTTCCGTTTGACCTCTACCCTAGAAGCTACGCCAGAAAACTCGATCCATAAATATAAGATACTCGCAAGATACTCGATTTTGAAAAATCGAAGATCGATGTACGAATTGAAACCAAAGTCAACCAATTCGGATTGACCGAAGAGCCCACTCAAACGTTGCCACTCGGTAACTTGAACTTCGTCTGCCGTTCGAAATCGACCAAGATGATATCCACTGTTTCCTGTCTAATCGTTATATGAATACATGATTCGCCTACGAATTATTGTATATATGAGACTTTGAGGACAAAGGAGCGATAAACAAGGACGAGGGTAGCGAATAGGATGGGTGTTACCTTACCTTCGCAGATGTACCCCTGCTGTATGAGGCCCCACAGCATGTCGGTGCAGCTATGGCAGTACGTCGGCTTGTGAAACGTTTTCTTGCTAAAGCTGTGCCCATGGCTGGCTGGAGTCTCAGCCGAGACCGACGCCATGTTCCCCGTTCCACCGCGGCACCGCTCACGCCAGATTTTCACCGTGAAGCTACACAGGGTGCGCCGCGCGTCGATGACAACATAATTACACGGCAGCCACTACGTGATCTCGAAACCGTACGCGTACATAATTGCGTTGCTGCAGCTGCACCCGCGGCTGGCTGCTCGGGTCCCTCGCGTCGTACCTTCGTCCTCGTCGTCGCGTAACGTGCCTAACACGCATTATTCCCGAAGCTGCGCCCCCAAGACCGACCGACCGACCGGCACGGCACCGTACGCGACACCGAGATTGCGTTTAATCGTGCACAAGTCAGCAGTCACTGTTTCGCGGCTGACCATCACCGTCATCGGCCGCTGCTACTGCCGCCTCCGCCTCCGCCGGGAGCTTCACTTGCGGTACGACGACGATGCGGGTGTCGCGCTCGCGCATCCAAGCCACGGACCCGTCACCACCGCCGTCCAGTGACGGAATCATGCACAGGCCAGCTGGGGCTCTCCGTAAGGGAGCCCCGTTTTATCGGGGTACCCCTCGAGTCGTTTCACCTAATTCACTTTCTTTTTTTCTTTTTATACTCTTCTTCTTACCAACGATCCTCTTCCCAATAACAACACCGTCCTCTTTTCAGGTTTCTTATATTATAACGTAGATGTACCTCGCCACACTGAATACGAATTATTCGGTCAAGTAACACGATCTTTTCTAACAAACGACGATACAATCCTTAACGTCCTAACCGGTTTCATAATAGTCTTACGAGCATCGAACGTTCACTCGAAAGTTCAAGTCACATTTTGAGGGATTTTCAATGATATCCGCGCGATCTATCGAGAAGACTAGGGCACTAGGTAACCGTGGTCCGGCGTTATCGGATTCGTGAGCGACGTCGGGATGGCGCCGCTCCACCCCACTGTACCTTCCCGACACACGGAGCCCGGAGGAGCAGCTTACGCTTCCTCAGTTTCCGTTTTCGTACACGCCACTGGCCGAGATATCGACTCACGGTGCACGCGAACAAAAGCCGAGAACCGAGGAACGCTTCGATCGGGCCGGTGCAGTGAAACGACGTCGTTTATACGCGGGCAGCAGCACACGGCTTTTCCAGGCCGCCTCGACTTGCCTCGACGACGTCAAAGCGACGACCAGCCGTCGACGCTGCTCTGCTCGCGCGCCGACGCGGCTCCGCAGCGTTCCTTTCGCGCAACGCGTTTACGTTTCATGCGTACACCGGCCATTCCATCGTACGAATCGCTCGAGGGACGAAACTCCTCTTCTTCCGTTTTGTTGCTCCGTTTTCGTTGCTGCTTCGTCGAACGCGTCCCTCGGCGTTTCTGGAAATGTTTGCAAGAAACCTTAGGGGGATGGCTGGGAGGACTGAGACTCTGCAGTGATGGATGATAATTCTTTTAGGGATTTCGTTCGTTTACTCTTTCCATTGATATTGCCTTTTAATTAGACTGTTTGGCTATTTTTCAACACTAACAGGAATTTTCTTTGCGCGTGAACAAAGCAATCGGTATCGAATTAGATTTTTCCATCCTGATGGAAGAAATACGAATTAATGATCGATGCGAGTCGTAAGCAAATTATTTGGTGACAAGGTAGATAACAGAATTACGATGGAAGGACAAATAACTAGGGTATAAGATAATTTTTGAAGTATAAATAGAGGATGTGTAACTTTCAAGTTACACGTTCGTTCTCGATCATGAACAAGATGTTGAATTCATTTTGTTATAGTATTTAATTCTCCAACATGGAGAATGATAATATGATTTTGTTTGAAAAGAAGAATAATGCTACTAAAATTACTCTGGCTGAGAAATTATAACTTGTTTTTATAAAATAATCATTTGTTTTTTAACCTTGTGTTTGCTAGTAACAGAGTTTTTATGATTAAGTATTATCGATTCGTGTAAAAGTCTGTTGGGAAAATTAGTAAAATACAAGAAATCAATATGATTGGTAAAAGTAAATGTATATACCTCCTTCCATGTTTCACTGATTTTGTCCCCATATTGATTTAATAGGACGTAGATACGCATATGTATAGTTGAAATTCGTACAGTCCGAAAAGGCAAAATAAGTTCAAATGGTAGAATAACTTGTTTTTGAGATCGCGAATCATGTATATTCGTTATCTGAAATTTTTCAGGAAAAGAAAGAAAAAATAAGAATGGTTCTTTTACCAATAAAGCGAAAGTACAAAATTGGTTCGTGAGAAATCGCGAAGGCGAAAGAACGAATATGAAGTTTCAAAATGAAAATAATAAATATTTTAAATATTGATATAAAATATAAATAATCGAACGATAATATAAACGAAAAAAATTACTTTTTCTTCTACTAACGAATAAAGGGTTTGAATTTTAATAAACGATAACAGACTAATAAGCAAATAACGAACAAATAAAAATTGACATCACTATTGGAATAATGAATAATATTTTATTCGTTATTCAAACAACATCCAGTACTATCGTATCGTTTATTCAATAGAAACTTGTATATAGTTGACACAGAAAAAAAAAAAAAAATTGATAAATTCTGATACACGGTATGAAAGCCTTACTCACACAGAACATCTGTAGTGAAATCTGCTGCGATAAGTATGAAGGAAACACGTGTTCTCAAGTAACCTTCAAAATCCCTCTTCTCAGAAACGGAGCTTCATTCAACTGAATTTTATCCTATCATTTCCATTCATTTCAAGACGTAGAATATTTTTCGCTCTTGGACTCAGAATTTTAGTCTACGTTGAGTAAATGAATATTTTTACAATATAGTAGACAATTTAAACCAGTAACGTTAAAGATCCAGAAATCATTTTAAACGTAATATAAGAAAGATACCTATGTTCAGTTACAATCATAAATGCATAAAAATTCATTCAATCTATTTGTTATAAATCTTTCATTGGTATCTCTTCACTTATAAATGTTTCAAATTATTTCCAAATAATAATAAATATAACGAGTAGATATTTTAATAGTATATCTTAAACTTTGTCCTTTAAATAGCAAATTATCGATTATTGTACTTGCGATATTTGATAGCGAATACCAAGTTTTTATATTTATTACTTACTAGAAATAATTCCTAAATAAGGAAAGAACATACACGCGACGTATTCTTCGGTCTTGTCAACTCGTTACGATTAAAATTAACGTTTTCTATCCTGCATCCTCTGAATAATGCAACATTGTTATTTGCGACATTATTGTCACCCATCATCGACTCGCTGTTGCGTGAATCCTTGAAATACGTGGTTGACAATGCACGCTGCAAACGTCGATGATGGAAAATCTCGACAGCAGCGGCGTGTATAGGATTTTTCAATGCCGGAACTGAACGAGGAAACGCATTCGCGTGTTCGTTCCCTTCATACAATAGTTTACACGCGTTCATATACGTCAACTTAGTTTAGAAAATTAGATACACGGGACAGTCGCATTCAGAGATTAATCATCCATACACACATTATGTCATCAAGTAGAAAGTTTGAAAAATTCTGTTACGAGATGAAAGACATTTTCTTAATAAAGAAGATACTCTTGCTCTCTGTTTCGTAGGAATACGATTTTCTTTCAAATGATAAAGACTCGAGCTCGTTCAATTTATTCTCCCTAAAACTGAAAAAATGTATTTTTTAATTCTTTTTTTTATGCAAAATACAGAAGAAAATGTAAGAAAAAAATGATTTTCAATCGTATGATATACCATTACAACTCGATACATTATTTTCAAAAGTTATCATAGATTAATTAGGTAAGAAACTGTAAAGCAAAATGCAATATTTTTTCTTATGTGCAGTCGAGTACAAGGAAAGTAAAACGGTAAAAGGAGCGATTTTCGAGTTTATAATGGTAGTAAAATGTAAAAGTACCATCTAAATTTCTTGATTTTTCTCTAATACGATATTTTGAAGATACGAAGAATTAGATTATCTTGAATGACCATTCATGCCACGTAGATGGCCAATTATTTTCTTGCGTGAAGTTCACTCAACATTTCATATTTCTTACACTTGAATACGGAAGAGGTATTCTTCCGGATTATTCAAAATGTCTCAATCTATTACTGCAATTTAAACAATTAATCGAAGAATTATTAAAACAATTTTACACAAAGCAGCATCAACAATTTCAATTTTCTATATTAAGAATGATATTAACAATTTCAAGTTATACTTACGAACATCCCGAGGACTTGTACTTACAATTGGCTTGGGCCATTGGCTAGGAGCGCAAAACATACTGGAGAAAAATGGATATTTTCACATCACATATTTTATTATGGACGGAGCATAAAGCATCGTCTTTTCAAATACAATATTCATAGACTTATCGTAAATACACGTTCATATGTTTAACATTGGTTCGTAGTATTGTTCTGAGAATTTTCTTTAATACCTTAATTCTGTGTACCACGAATTCTAATAATTCTCAGCGCTTAATCCCTAATTTTGATTTCTCGTTAACATAAAACACCTGTATACTACCGAAGGAAAGTTTCTTTACTATTGCGTTGCGTACGTGTAGCCATATTAAACTAACAAAGAATCTGGCGAACGTCATAAGTATTTGAAATATACGTATATAATAAAAAGTACCTAACGAGACAGAAGATAATGCAAATCATATCGATTTACGTGCACCATCGTTTATTAAATACTTAAACGCAAAATAGTCGAAGTACTTTAACTAAACATAGCCATTTTCTTCGTATTGCTTAAAACTATTCTACATTCTGTTTGGTGAAATTATATACGTAATATAAAATATAGTAAACATAGAAATAGAATTTCTAGGCAATATGCATCTTCCAATAAAATTAATATTATCGTTTTTTCAAGTTAAAAGAATCGATATTTAATTTATTTTATAATTCTGTCATTTCCGTCGTATTATTAAAAATTATTCTATTATTCTACTCGATGAAATCGTTTATCGTTATGAATTTAAAAGAAAAAAAAAACATAAAAAGAGGATGTCTAGAAAAAAATTCTTATCTAGAAGGTTAACCTTATAATTTCTAAGCCGATGTCATTAAAAATCAATATTAACAAATAAAAATAAGAATAAAAATATCCATATTGCCCAGTACGATTAAACGAAACCGAACGTTTTCATGAATCTTTCGATCGTCACTTTTCAAGTCTGATATTTAATATCCAGGCAAATAACCTTCGTATATGTAGAAAAGAAAAAAATATCATCGGTCTTTCGTTAAAAATGCTAGAAACTCAAAAAACAAACAATCTTGTGACGTATAGAAAGAAAAAATCTCAACAAGCTGGTTTAAATGTGACACATGAATACGTACGCCGCAATGTGTTTCGAGCTACCTACGTCTAAGATAAACTATAAAAAACATGTTGTTTGCGAGTATATAGTTTTCAGATATGTATAACGCATACTCTCTCTCTCACTCTCTTTTCTCTTTCTCTCTCTCTCTGTTTCTCTTGTATCAACAGTTTGTATCAATACCATGAACAAACGATTCAACGAACAGTGTTTAAACTTATTGTCCCTTTGTAAATTGTGTTCGCGACGTTGTAACTCTTAAAAGCTATTATGAAGAGAAATTTCACCGTGCGTGAATTTTTATTCTTATATTGTCAGGCTTTATTTTACTTTTATCGTGCAATAATGCCATTGTAATACTATTTGTAATCACTAGGCTGCGTATATTTATGGAAATGTTTATTTCTGCAAGTATCGCTAAAAACATAGAACCGAAACGGAAATTTGTTTCGCCTACTATCATTACGACCATTATCTTGGATATCTTAGACACATTGTACGGTGGTATCAACCACCAACAATGACGGTACAATCGGCGATAAGGTGATGCTACGTGAAGAAACCTAGCGAAGATATAGAATAAGATGCTTTCATACGTCGCTTCGTTTGTTGGGAAAATTAAGCTTGTACATTCGTCGGACATACTTCAATAAAATAGGTCGAAGGTACGTAATAAAAGTTTTTTCGCTTTGTTTTCAAGAACGATAAATTAGTAAATTTATCGCGCGCCTGTACCAGGCTAATTGTTCGCTAAGTATGTTCAAACTTTATCTTCTTGAAAGGGAAAATTTTATTTCGCGTGTGCAACAACCTGCTGCTAATTGTTCACTCATACTTAGTCGGATAATTAACCAAGTTTAACTCGACAAATTTTCAAACCAATTAGTTTCTTTCTCGATTTTCTTGAACACGCGTCAACGATCTTTATTCCGCATTTTCGACTCGCTGTTTCACGTAGAATCAACCAATAGCAGACTGCGCCATAGTCTCTGAAACACCGTATATACTTTGGTACATTATATGGATTTTCGCATTTTTAGATGTCCCATAAACGCATAAAAATCCGCGACCCAATGATTACTGTAAAACATTTGATTTCGTTTGTTCGATTTCATTAATCTTTAATGTTGAAAAACGTATTGAGACAAACCTTCATCCATGACAGCCTTTAAGAGCGCAATATTCACCGAGATTAATATGAAAAATTTGTCGATCGGCGAACGTTTCCATAATCGATAAACTATGGTTCTAGTAACGATACAAACTTGCATGCCTGGGAAATTTTTTACATGCTTCCGTTTAAACATCGATTTCTTCCGTTCCTTTGTTCGGGACGTACATATACGCGTGAAAACAAGAATTGGCGATAAAACCGCGCGCAAAACTATTTCGGTAAGACGAGAATGATAATCGACAGGAACATGAATATCTTTTATCATCGCCAGCGCCGAAAAAATACTACAAGATGATGTTTATATCGAAATCGATATCCTCGTCAGTGATTTTCAGTTAGTCTACAGGGTGGCCGATTTTAATTTACAAGTTTATTTGGGAAAGTACGCTGGGTTGAATGGAAAATTTCAGCAACTTTATCATATAGTACATGGCGCGATCTTAATGGACAGGTTGTAAATAAAATGAATTTTTAACTTGTCGATAGATAAATAAATTTTATGGAAGGTAAGATATGCAATTTTGTTTAAACATTTGTAAGCAAGCAATTGTAAATTTTGAAATAATATTATATTTAAGACGACGAATACGACTCTTTATCTTTGTTTTTCCCTTACTCGAAAGAACGAAGGTAGAATCTTTTTCACTGAAATAACAGATTCATATAACGCATACGTAATGTATGTATATATGACTGATTTCGTGAAATACAGGTATTCTCGATGTGTTGAATTCTATTTTACAAATCTGCAAATCCTTGAAAATCCATTTTATCCTTTTCAACGCAGCTTATTTTCCGCAATAACTTCATTTATATGGTAAGATAAATCATCCTATATGAGACGAATGATAGATTGCGCAATCGTTTGGCGAAAGCTACGATTATTAAGTGCTCTTCTATCCTTTCGCTTATAATTAATCAATTCAACAAAATTTTAAGAAATTTTGCAGCATATCCGGTTTAAATTCGCGAAACGAGGTATTTTTCTAATTCTTAAAAAAAAAAAATGATATTATACAAAGGATTTTATAATAATGCAATTTTTTTTTGCAAGCTTTGCAATTAGCCGCAGTAATTTCGAAATGTCGTTATATAATATTTTCTGTAATTTATTAATTATTCATTAATTTTTCTTTTAGCTTCATTTCTAAGCTATTATAAGTATTCTTTTGAATTTACCAAAACTTTTACCTATGTAATAGGAATAAATGTATAAAGAAACAGTCTTCTTTAAATTCATTCTACAACCAAAATTTTAGATATAAATCACGTTTTGCATATCGAATTTTGATAAAAAATATATATAGGAAAGAAAAACAAAAATAGCTAATTTTTACACGTAAGAATGTAAAAAGCATTATGTGACACACGATCAAGCTGGATATGCTGCAGAACTCTTATACAAATAGTACAATTGAACATTCAACTATTAATTATAACAAGGAAAATTTCTTCATTTAGCGATAACGATTACTGAAAAATTTACAACGTACGTATGTAGTTATCTCATCAGATTTCAACGATAACAAAACATTTCTATTGATTTTCTTTTAATTGTGCTATGTCTTAAATAATATTTTCGAAGGATTATAAATTTCACGTGAGGATATTATATTTTATTTAAGAGAAAAATAATTATTTCGAATATATAATCGCAAATCTTCAAGAAGAAATTTTCTCCTTCAAGAGCAATATATTTGTTGTAATTCAGTATTTGACTAAACATAAATTTGAAATATTCGTATAAAATGAGTCCTTCAAATTCTAATTGTTCTGTTCATATTTCAATTATATACCTTGTTTCTAACAAAACGTCACGTTTACTTTTCCTTCAATTTCAGTTTGATTTTACTCGAACGATTGGACTACTTTTGAGCGTATGCTTGAAAACGTCGTCAAACTTATTGACTATTATTTATACGTAAAACATAAGAATATGATCATCGATTAATTATTGATAAAACACGACGACCTTTCGTAATACTTATACATACTTCAATCCCCCCAAAAAAAGAATAAATGTAAATAGAATTTCGATAAGCACCTCACGAACGATACATTAATACACGTATAGCGACAATATTATCGAATATTCTTTAATTATTTGACCCTTTATGTATAAACAATGTAATAAAAATGATTTAATAAGAAGGAAATATAGCAGTTTATGTAATGAGATTTGCTTGTATACCAAATATGGTTTGAGAATTAAATTGTATTATTTTCGTTACTTATAGATAAAGTCATCTTGGATGAAAAAAATAGTATATTTTTACTAAAATATCATAAAATGTTAATCATACAAACAAATATACTAAATGCAATTTATAGGAATACAATGTAATAAATGCAAAATAAAATATGAAGAGCAAACTGTTTTACAGATTTCTTTCAAGCATATAAAATTTTAATTTCTTAAGTATTATACAACAATATAATAATTCTATCAACAAAATTATAAATTTTAGTTCCAAAGCTTTAATTATACCAACTTCTTTGCATACATATCAAAGATAAAAGAAGAAATTATGATAAGAATAAACATTGTATCACTTCAGAAAGCAAATGAAACATAAAGGATTAAATAATATGTCAATCTGGAAAGACATACATACATATATGTATATGATATATATGTATATAAGTAGTATAGTACTGCTAGTATTTTAACAAAGAGAAACAATATGTCTGGTTTTTAACGTTTTATAGAGTAACTACATTTCATTGACTACTCAAACAGCGATTATAATTTTTTCAATATAATTACATTTTAACTTATAACAGAAACATGACTTTAATTGAAAAGCTTAATTTCAATTCGTTAATGTCTCTGCAGTACCATACTCTTAAATCTAATTGAGAAAGCTTGTCGTAAATAGAATTCTGGAATGTTGAAGCAGCATTGTAACATACCACTTACGTTATGCTGGATATATTGTTTAGGAAGTATTATCCCAGACCATGGTCCTCGAAGAAACCTTGTGGAGTTTCCTCCTGAAACATATGAATAGTATTATTACATTAAAGATCCATACAAAAAGTACATCTACGGATATGAAGAGGGATCAATTTCTTTGATGCTGCATATTATCATATAATGCAAATATACATAATGAAAATATATAAACAAACACGTACCTAGTTTGTAATTAAGTAATCTCCTTGATGCAGCTTCAAATGGTGAACTGAACCCTTTTCATATAACTGAGTATATACTTGTATGGATACACAAAGCTGCACAAAGCACATGTTCATTTATTGCTTCGTTTAAAATGCTTAAGCATCAATCAAAGAAATATCTGTATTGCATGCTGCATACAGAATGTCTCTGTATTTATAATTAAGTGTAGATATTGTAAACTTGACGAAGTTTAACGAAAATTCTTTCTAACAAAGAGTGAGTAAATAAAAATTCTAATATCTTTATTTTATGTATAAATAAATCAAGATATATCTTATTAAAATCTGAAAGGGTAAATACAGTAGCAATAAATACATAAATGGGTTAATTACATGGAAAAGGTAGTATATAATTTTGTATACAATTGTGTAAAAATTTCTTTGTATACATTTATTATGGGTATTATTATATACTGTGTTAAAGTTATAATATTAAAAATTGACACTGTTTATGTATATACACATGTACACATATAAAAGTGATACCTTCAAACATTCACCTCTAATTAGATACTGAAATAAATACCTTTATGAAGACAAATATAATACTATATAACATGTCACAGAAAAAATCCTTATGCATTAAAAAATGATGTATACATTATCTAAACACTTTTTTTCTATTTACACATAAAGAAATAATAATTTCTCAAATGTGCATTACTTTATTGCCATAGTATGAAGCTAATTTTATTACCTGCTCAATAATAAAATGAAAAGCAATTTCGTAATTAAGATGAATCTCTATAATGTATATATATAGTTTTCTATGATGTATATATATATATTATACACATGAACTACATGAATATTACTATTAAATCTATCTGTGTCTATAAAAAATATACTAATGTTCAAATACTAAATTTGTAAGGGTTGTCAATGATAAAAAATTGATGCTCAATAACTATAGAAAAAGTAGAGATGTATGATGGCATCATGCAGCGGATGAGTCTGCTCCGGATCTTGATTCATGTGGGCTGACAGATTGGCCATGGAGGGCATGCAAGAACGCAGCACCTACAAAAGCCCTATCTCCCGCAGGGCACCTTCCACAGCTTCATCCTTCCACAAACAAACAAATATTCTAACTAATCTTTAGTGTATTTCTAGATATGTCCTTAGTAATGGAACAATAATCTTGAGCTAAATCTTAGTAATAAATTTTATCTTACAAAATATATATAGTAAGAGTAATATAGTATCAAAATAAAAATAAATTTTATCTTACATGATATTTTACAAAGAATAAAATATGTTATAAAATATTCTGAAAACCAAAGAACAAATTGAAATTTCTTAATCAGAACACTTTATTATCTCACTTTAATTAGTACCTAAATGAAATAAAGTCAGCAAAACTAACAATAAATGGCATGTTGATAAACTAAACATGCATTTTGATACTATGTATTTACTGCAACTTTCGTACTTATTATTTTTTGTTTTTGATTCAATATGGTGTTAGGATTGTTCTCTTCTAGTATAATTAAAATACGAAATTAAAATAAATAAAATTATAAACTCACTATTATATTTTATGATATTATTAATATAGAAATTTGAACCAAAGATTTAAATATGATATCCCAATTCTAAAAATTCCATAATACAATTAAGCTACTACGTAAAAAATTTGGTAACATTACCACAAAAGTTTCTGTTAATACATCACAAAATATAACATTTACTTTGTGTAACAGACATTCCAAATTGTATTCTAAATTAAAAATAAATCATATAATAATGCTAGAATCTAACACATCCTTTACATATGTAAAAATAAAACTATAACATAATACAAAATGTTGTTAAAAATGTCATCTATCACTGACGCTAAACTGTTTAACATTTAAACAAAACATAATTAAGAAAAATTACCTTATATGAACCAGTGCCTACGAATAAATAATATCCATTGATGTTTTCATTATTCTTATGGTATAGTATCTTATTGAAATAAAATAAACAAATGTTATAAATCTATAAGATGGAAATCTAAAAAAATAACGAACATACAAGCATACTTCCGCAATGTAGGAACTTATCATGAATACCATTTAAGACATCATGTGTATCACAATCAATATCATTACATAAAATCATTAACATAATTGACCATGATTGATATTTATTACAATTTAGAAATATATACATACATTTCAATAACTACTTATGGACAACAGCATTTCCATAGCATCATACCCTTTAAGGTAAAGCAACTCTTTTTATAAGTTATAAACAATTAAATTACGCTATCACTTTTATCAAAATAAAAAGAATAAACTCAATATTATTTAGCAATATTTATTTTGGTTATCATTATATTACTCAATGCATGCATAGTATCAAAATAAAAATAATAAAATACCAAATTTTTATGCAAGAAAATATTAATATTTGAAAGGTTACCTTAAACAAATATAAATAAAACAATTTAAATATAAAATTTAGTGGAATTCTACTAATTCATATTATTTTTTGTAGCTTTTTTTTTATGATAAAAATACGTTTTAGAATAATGGTATGTAATATAATCATTTTTATTACGAGTTATGTCATATGATTTATATTACGTTAGACAAAACCTGCTATAGACTAGAAACAATGATTTTAAAAAGGGAAGAAGAGGACTTTTTGTACACACGAAGGAAATCTTCGAAATTTCATGGAATACAAACTATTCGACTTATCGATCTAAAAATGTTAATTTTTTGTAAAAAATTTCGGCTTTGATGTTTTGTGTTTCACTACTGCGATATTTTAAAGATTTGGCACTTAATGTCTTAATAATAAGATATTTTTCTATTATTTTGGTTCAAGATAAAAACTTTTATTGTACACATTTACCAAATTTTAAATCAAACCATCTATTCACTTATTCAGTTTATGCGAAATCATACAAAAAAAAAAGTAAATGTAAAATAGTGAAAATCAATAAAATTAATGTTCTGACCATTGAATGCATTGGTCATTTCAATATTTGTATTATTTATTATATAGCAAAAATGTTCAAACGTTGATGTTCAATGAAAAGAGGATAAGGCTTTTTTAAAATCATTCAAATGGAAATTTTCATTATTTTCCTTGTAAGAACAATTTTTTTATGAAAAATACCAAATAGTATCCAAAACTTTATTGCAAAAATTACGATGTAAAGTTAATAATAAATGTTTATAATACCATCATTTTTACAAATTTTAAAGAAATACTTTAGGAATATAGTTTTGAAATCCCAAAACGTAAGATATACAGAAAAGAATTAAATTGAAATTGAACTTGGAAGTTCAATCCCATTAAATTTATCTTAATACACGAATTCATCCTTTATCAATGTTAAAAATCGTATTTCTTAAAAAATTTTAATTCCCTTTCTATTTCTAATAATATTATTTAAAAATATCTTTAATTTATTTTATATATTAGTTAAATACTAATTAATCTTTGTTGTACAAATATTATGAAGTTATATTCTTCTATATATGATACTTCAAATATTTTTATGTAATTTATATACAGTGTTATAAATTTCATTTCAGGAAGTATGTTACATAATATATATATATTTATTTTTGCTTCATAAACTAGAGATCTGTTGTATATATAAAAATATTATTGATTGTATGAATTTTTAATTACTAGGTTAAGATAATTTTTATCTTTTTGTTCTAGCATAAATAAAACAATATATTCTCTGAAATACATTTAAAGTAACGAAATAGATCTTTATAGAAATACTAATACACCTAAAAGTGCTTATACATGTATATATATATTTTCTGTTATTTTTATACTGTTATTCCCATAATCATAAAATATAATAATTTTAAAAGTGCACATTTAAACTACATTATTTAAAAATATTTCGAATGTAACTAAATTTCGAATGTATTTGCAACATGCCAAATAAAAAGCAAAATATTTTTTTCTAAATGTGTACTAAATTTTTAAAACTTTAAGACAGAAAAATAATTTTGTTATAGTGATATTATGTCTTATTAATATTTTAATAGAAAATACTATAAGTTAATTATATTAGAAATAATTACAAAATATTTAATAATTTTATAATATTTACTTGCATAATGCAGATTTATTCTCATACAAATAGCTAACTATTTTTTTTAATGTAGTACTACTGATTTGCTTCAGTCTAAAAGGTACTATTTTATATAAAGGAACATTTGAACCAGAAACAATATATTATCATTAATTTTGTAAATTATGTCATATTACACAATGTTCTATGACAACATTTGATATTAAAATATGGCAACGGTTCTTTATATGTTTAACTTTATCACTATAGATATGCTGTTGCGTACATTATGAATAAAAATTCACAACATGTGTAAGCCCACTTACATTAAAGAGAGAATAAGCGTATAAGCATTCTATGCACACAGCATTAGCTATAAAGAAAATATAAAGTTACAATACTTTTAAATACAAAATATATCTATATTCATCTATGCATAATATTTTACTTAATATTATTGAAAAAAATAAGCAGACACTTTTTATGCTTTCCTGATTATACAATATATATAACTAGGATTATTTTATGACACATTATATTGAAAAGAAATGAATCACATTCATGATTCATAATAGTATAGAGTATTCTTCATGATTGCATGTACATATTAATAATATCTATAATATGGATTTTTCGAACTAAACATATATCAATAATTACATACAACACACCTCAAACATTAATAAAAATTTTAAGTATTTCATAACAGACTACATAAAAGAATAGAATTATTTTCAGATTGCAAAGATATATAATATATGTAGCACATAAAACATATGGAAATGTGAAAAAATATCAAATAAAAAAAAAACAACACATGAATATTTAAAATTAAAAAATTACATTCCATCATGCAATTTAGATATTACACTGTTAATAAACATTAAAATATCATTATAACCCAGTTTCTCCAGACAGTAAAATAATGCAGTAATTACTTTCACATAAGAAGATTTCATTGATTTAGATTTTTCCCATCTATATGTTCTTATTTTGAATATTCTGTTAAGTATTAATAATAATTGTTTACTACGCTATGTACATTTAAAGTTAAATGTAAATTTTTTCTTATATGTAAATATTAATATGTAATCTTTACATATAAAAAAGGAACTGTAAACATATATATATATATATAATAAAGTATTATTACGAGTTGAGCTTATATATCATCACATTATTTTACCCAGAATAAACAGGCTACAAACATGCTCCACATATATATCAGCCAAGAGGTTTTAATACTTTTTATATGTACCTCTTAATCAGTGTGAAATTTGATTATTTTAATAAGAGTGTTACACACCAACTATTGATGGTTAAATATATTGCAAGAGTCGTTTTAACGAATCTTCAAATATTAAAATACTAATATATAGTTATGAGAATATAACAAAAATTGCAAAATATTATTAATTTTCTTAAAGAAGAAAATTAATAAAATAAAAAATATGTATAGGTCAAAATGACTCTGTAATATTACTAGAAAGTAACAGAAGAAAATTATAATATCGTTAAAAAGGACAAGTCACAACTCAATGGGTACATCCCCATAACTAACCTCCTGTAGTAAATCCTGAGCTGCAATGGCTTTTAAAACATTTTTTTTGCTAGTCTCTTGAATTTCACCACCAACCAATAATTCGTCTAAGATGAAATATGCTTTTTCAAAGTTGAAAATTATATCTAGTTCACAAACCTAGTAACATATTTAAAATGATATTAAAGTTTTAATCTCCTCACCTGCATAAAATAAAATAAAAATAGATATCATTTTAACTACAAATTTCTGTATTAAAATACAATATAATGTTTATATTAATACTTTTGTAGACAATATTAATAAATATATTATATACAGAAAAGTGTAATAATGAATTTTAAGTAAATATGTATTCCAAAAATTACATTTAAATATATCTTATTATAAAAAAATACAATTAAGTTCATACTCACACTTCCAAAGTATTTATCCAATAGTTCGACATAACGATGTATAATTTCTAATGTTAATAATTCATTATCATTTTGTTCTATTGCACAACAAAAATATAAACTGGCATATCTGAAAAACAAATAAAATATGAAAATAATTTGCTGTTCAAATGCTATCGATGAACAGAGTAAAATTTTCATTTACTTCAACAAAAACTTGTTATTCTTGAAAAACATAATGTAATTGTGATATACCTTTTATAGACAACCTTAACATCCTTCCATTCTAAGAAACTTGACATTTTTGGTTTTCGTGCTAATATTGTAGTAATTAATTCTCGAGTAATCTTTTTCTTCAATTTATCAGGATGGGCCACATACCACTTTTGTAAACGCAATTTTCCTTGACGACTGAATAATAACATAAATTGCATCTAAAAGATTTAACCATTTATATGTATACATATATATATATATATATAATTTAAAAATTATCTAAGATACCATTAATAAGTTTTGTTTAGTTCTCTTCGTGTAAGGATAAAAATAATAATAACTATTTACCATTTTGAAATAAGTCCGCTTTTTAACAAAACAATTCCAAAAGAATTCACAGCACTTTTCGATAAATCACAATACAAAGTCTACTCCAATTTCCAATTTTGGTATGTGTAATTCGTGCACATTTAATCACAGGTTTTTACTAGATGGCGCTGATATGAACGAAGGAAATACGTCATAGTCATGTGTAATTTGAATTTGTCAAGGAAGAAAATATTTATTACAAAACTATGCAAAATATCATATAGAAGAGATAACGTATATTAAAACCATATTGATATAAATAAAGCAAGAAATAATACGTACAAATTAGTAGTGAAGTAACTCATATGATTTTAATATTATAGTACAAACAATTATACAGTTGATAATGAAGAATATTAATAAAAGTTTAATTAATAGAAGTTTTACGATTAAATAATAATAATAAAAAATTTAATATGTTAATTAAATAAATATCTAGTATGATAGTAGTTTTTATTATTTTTGAAACAAATATTTATTACTTTTGCATGTATATATGTATATATTTTAAAAATATGTACATTATATTACATAATTTCTATACTAAACAAAATTTGAAATCGAGGAAACAGATAAATGATTAATCAAATTAATAAATAACGGAATAGTAAGTAATATTAATAAAAGTAACGTAAACTATAAGCATAATTACATCCTATAATTTTTTTATTTATCGAATATTACAACATATGAAATCATAGTTAATTATTATCCGTTTTTTTCCGAAATATTTGGAATATTTGATGTCTTAAGTAACTTGTACGCTTTTCAATTTTATCTTCTATACCAAAATATTGGTAAGGTATAATTAATACTTCATAATTGTTACATCCCAATAAATGTCTATGCAATTTAATTAATCCTTGATAATCTGTATCTCCTAGGCACATGTCATAATAATCAACTAATAATAAAGCTATCCTAAAAATGGATTAAGTATGTCATTTAATTTATGATTCTTAAATATACTATTATATTGAAATTTACATTTACATATTATTTCAATTTCCTTTTCATACTTACTTAATGAAATTTTCATTTTTAGTATCACTATCCATACTAATAAAATTAAACTTGTGATCCACACATATTTCAGCATCTATAATGTTATTTAAGTATGATATTATACTTAATATATATATTAATAATAATTAATTAATATATATTAATTTTTAATGAATACACATCATGAAATATTTTTTTAAATACCTAAACGGAACCCCATGTTGGTATTTATACTCATATTGAAATGAGATGTAGATGGCAACATATTTTTTAATGTGACTTGTAGTGCTTCAACATACGCTTGTTTTTGTTTTGTACGTTTGCTCACTATACGTGGTACTATCTCATTATTCAAAAGAGGTCCTAAAAATATTGGTTAAAATATATGTAAATTAACTTATATCTTTTTGAATACCAAATATACATTCTACCTTACCGGAATAATTGTTGAGTGCATATTGTGCATATCCATTGATATTTAATAATTTTAACTGATAGGATAATTTTTTGTTGATTTCTGTATCTATATAATAAAATTAAACATTAATTTATTATCAATGTAAAATAAATCCTTCATTCTAATCATAAATACTAACCAAAGATCAATATTTTTGAAACAAACTTTTCATTTAATACAGATTCAGCATGTACGTTTTGCAATATTTTGAATACGGCAAAGCACCATACAAGATTTAATCTGGTAGAGTATTGAAGTTTCTCAATCTCTGAATTTGGGAAATATTCCTAATTATAAGATTATATTTTAGTGCATTTAAACCTCTTTTGGTTGAAAAATGTATTCATTCAAATGAGTGAAAATTCAAAGCAATAAATAAATATAACTGTCTTAAGATTTCTTACATACCTCTATGATGTCATTTACATATTGAGAATGATAACCTAATGTTGCAAATGACTGTAAAACGCTTGCAATTTGTGTGTTGCTATATTTTATTTTGGATTTAATAATGTCATCACATAGCTGATTTAAAAATACATTATTTTTATATCTGATAAATGCCATAGATTTTAACAAAGATATTATTGTTACAAAATTAGTTTCATTACCAGAAACACTTTTACTCTTTATGAAATCTTTACAAATTTTTTTAAGTAATCTCTAAAATAAATTTTAGTCTACTTTTATATATCTTTTAATTATTAATTTTCATCTTAAAGTAAATATTATTTTTGGCCTTACCTCATCAGAGTAATTCAAAGTGCTCATACTAAACATTAGATTTGAACATGCTTTCGTACTCAGTAATTCATGATATTCAATAATATTGTTAAAGAAATAATTTAAAAGTTTCACATTTCTGTCACCTGCTTGTGCTAATTCATTTATATTCTACATCAAATCACAAATATATATGTATATATATATATATATGAAATAAAATTAAAGAAAAGTTATTTTACCTTTTTACCTTGATCATTGCAGACGTTGAAAGATTATAATAATGAGAAAAAAAATCTTCAGTATTAAGCGCAGAATTTTTAAATGTTGTGTTGTTATCTCCTGTTTGGCTTTGTACAGAACTTTTATTTATTTTAGTACTTGATTTACTTTTCTCCTTATTCTGTACCCAAATCGAAATAGCTTTGAGAATATGCAAAATATCATCTTGAGGCATAGAAGATGTTTTCACAGTTTCTAGTATTTCTTGTACAGTTTGTGCTTTTTTAATCTTTTCAGTAATTATTGGCTTTATATTTAAATCTTTACACAATTCTATTTTTAATTTATCCAATCCCAAGTGTTGTTTATCAACTATCGTTATATTTGATATCATTTCCTGTATTTGGTCACCAAGCTTTAACAAATCAACACTTATTTTCTTAGTAAAGTAAGATAATATTTCTCAAATATAAAATAAGTGTGTAATTACAGAGTTTTATTAAAAAACATAAAACTTTACCTTAACAGCAGTCTTAGACTCAGAGATTATTGCTGCTGTATTTGTACTTAATGATGCATTTAATCGCCATAAAAATCGAGAATTAAACTTGGTTGCTATCGTAAAAGCTGCCGTATTAAATTGCAGCATTTTTGTGACACTGCAATATTAATTCATATAATTATAAAGAATAGAAACATTGAGATAAATAGTATGAATTAACACATACCTATTAATTTTATTTAAAGATTGTTATTAGCGAAGTCTTAATGTCACACCTATTTTATTTACAAAAGAATAACTTAAGAAAAAACTAAGATTATTATATTACACTTTTTAAATTGTAAAAATCAAGAAACTCATAATGAGGTTAGGTTCTAGTTCACCATAGTCTTAACCATTGATAAAAGAATTCTATTATAGCGTCGATTGTCACTTTTATATTCAAGGACAGAGAAAATACAATTTATTACATAATTTAATTCTATTGGTGTATTGTTTTTCTTACCTCAGTATGATTGAAAAGGATTTGTTTTATTGATGTACATGCAATGTTTATTTCTATTTTTAATAACAGTGTGCAAGAATCGTATATTTGTAGTATGAATGAAGTAATTTAGAAAATTAATTGACATTATCAACACTGTACATTTTATTTAAAAAAGAATCTTTTAAATTATAAGTATGCTATAATTGATTAAAGATGATAACAAAAAATTACTCTCTTAATATTATTTGATAGTACTGTTTATATAAGAACGATGTTCTATAAGTTACTATACAATAGTGGTTTCTAGTAAGAAATTTTTACTTAATACTTTTATAAAATATATTGAAATAATGTATTTATCTCATATGAGTTATAAAGATGAAATGTACTGTTTTATCATTAAAACATGTGCTACTCTAACCTATTTGATTTATATAACTTTATTATATATATGAATTCTGTATTACCTGATGTTATCAAAAAATTATTTTCAATCTTTCGTAGGTTTTTTCTCTTTGAATTAAATAATCTTCTGTATCTTTCTGTTTTAAATTATATTACTAGAAATTTATTACAAGTTTCATTCAGATATTTTAATAAAATTCATAACATTACATTAAAAAATATGTCTTCTCTAATTACATCTTCCAGTCAATATAGGAATACATAGTGTTTTTCTTCCTTTTTCACTAAAATTTTTAATTACGTAATAATACAACACGTACCTAGGTTAGAAGGAAGAGGAAACATCTACTATAACTGAACTTTCTACTAAGCCATTTGCGCCAAATTGAAACATTGCTAGTAGTATCAAACATTATATACAGGGTGGTTGATAACTAGTGGTACAAGCGGAAAGGGGGTGATTCTACGCGAAAAAGGAAGTCAAAAATATAGAATAAATATAATTTAAACACAAAAAGTATATATCAAAATATATCATTCCTTTCACCAATTATGATATTTTGATGATCTTATCATGATAAGTTATAAAAATTATACAAAAGATAAAGCGGAAAAATAAATAAATGATGTTTAATTATAATAAGATTTAAATATTTTTTGAAAATCTCTTATTTGATACTCATTTCTTGATTAAATATTGATTATTTTTAATTTCAGAGATATTTAATTTATTAAATTTTTAAAATCATATAATCATTGATTAGGATAATTATGAGATAATGAAGGCACTTATACTTGTAATCAATATTTAAATACGTATTAGTTGCAGTTTATTCTATCGTGGATTAATATATTTGTAGTACTCACGATAAAAATAATACTTAAAGAATATGTCATTTTTTTCGCTTTCTTATTGACATATTCCATCATAGTGAAGGCGCGACAGTAAAACAGTACCTACTTATATTGATTCATTTCTAATCGCAAACCCAACCCAACACAACCGCACCCAACACAAACATTATTACCAATCTTCACATTTGTGTTAAAGGACATATGTAATTGCTGATGCCAATCAAAATTGGAAATCTTATCTCAGAATCGGTTTTACATGTCGACTTTCAGTTATAATTATAATTATACATACGTATTAATATACAATTGGGAACATAAGTATTAGCACGGTCTTTAAAGCAGAATATCTGCTTTTAAATTTGATCGAACGACTTAAATCGTTCTAAATAGTTAGCAGGATTAGATTTCTGGACGACGCGTAAAAAAATTTTTGAAAAAATTTTTGTTCTTCGAAATCCCGAAGAAAATGGTAAACATCACTTCTTACGACCTTTTTATCTGAGCCAGTAACGAAAATTTGAAAAGTACACTTTTTAGCTTTATATTAGTTGTGTACATGTTGAAAATTTATCGCAACGATTGTACAGAATCGTTCTCGTTACTACGTGATCCTACAATATTTCTTCCGGATTTCTCTTTGTCCATCATCGCAAACAGTACATTTATTCGGATGACAATTTTCCAGATGTTTTAAACGATTTGTATGATGATTTTGCAATTTTCAATTTACAAAATTAAAGAAAGGCCGACGCGTAACATGACGAACAAACATGCGATGCTATGCACTGGAAATGTCGTATGTAAGTACGGTGACTTCTAAAACTGTCGCAACAGCCTTTGAAACTGAATTCAATTTGCTTAAAATCGGATCGAAAGACTTGGAATTTTTTGAGAAGTTAGGAGGATTACTTTGCTACGTAAAAAATTTGTTGGAAAAACCGCAATTGATTGGAATGGCGAAAAAAAAAGTATTATACAATATCACATATTTTTTTACCCGTTGCAATGTAATTAATAAATTGTTTTCGTTAAATGTATCGAATTATACCAATATCAAATTGCTGAATATTAATATTTTACTACTTTTATATTATATGCACACACTATGTTATATTAGTCTAATTTAAATTTAACGCTGATATAACAACTATGTATCACTTGTAAAATTATGATATACCAACGCAATTGTAATTGTAATAACGCAACAAAGAACATTTTTATTATGTACTTTTATCAATATTTATCCTTCGTTCTATGATATCGATACTGTTTAGCTTTCGCACAAGAGTCTTTAAGTCCTGAGTGGTAACTCAAATTACGTAATTACAGTTATGAAAAAAATTCTAATTATATAAACGTAATTCTTAAGTATGTATTTGAACGAGATAAACACCTGTTAATCGACACATAGTTCCTAACTCTGAAGCAAACTAAATGTTGCAACTTTTACCGTGGTATTTATACATATTCCAAAGTTTCGTAAAGCTAAAGCTCGTACAAACTTAATTGCTATCATTTACTTGTTCTTTGAACCGATAATTATCAAATTATTGAATTACGAATAAAATACATTTTTTATTCTATTTATTATTTAATGGATTTCGTTTAAATTTGAGCGACGTACCGTTAGTCGCAAATACGCACGAAGATGAGAATGAAGATTGATTCGCTAGAGAGAAAAGATGGACACTTTGTATCGCGAATATAATTTCCTTGAAAGTTAAATCACTTTTTACGCTTACGCGTTTTGACGAACGATCGCGAGTTGCGTATACACGAAGAGTTTCGTCGCCGAAATCTCGAAACGCAACGTGCGTCACTGGCGATGCGAACAGGCGATACAACAAATGGGAAATCAGTTTTGCACGTGGAGGTTCACCGGCGCGAAAAGTAGGGGAGACGATTTTCGGTTTGGCGAATCGCGCGGGGATTCGACCCTGGCCGATCGTACAAGCGCATGACAATATTTAAAGAGACGCGGCCGTGGATCGCGCGAACGTTTTCCATCCGCGCTACAGAGGGTAACACATAAGATTCTGCCTGCTTTCAACGGCAGTCTTTGCTCGCTGTTTGACAAGAAAGAAGACTAGTGTTCTAGCCGTTGCAAGCTTAATCGCTATGGTTAATCAGGTTGCCTCCTTGTCCTATATAGTGGGTAAGTATTTCCTACCAATTTTTCTGTTTTCATTTTCTAGTAAAATGGGCCATTTTATTTATTATTATTATTATTTTTTTTTACTTTTCTTTAACTATATCGGAACGATGTTGAGATACGTTCGTTGACAATGATTTTTGATAGGGTATTATTCAGTGATTTGATAGGATGTAATTAACACGGTAATTGATTATTTCCTCATTTTAATTTTTCAATATTATAAAATACAGTATCATTTGCCGTGTATATTGTAGTTTATCCAAGATGATTTTTCGAGGGAGATTTGAGTAATTTATAAATATGAAACCGATCGAAAGAAGATATAATAAATATAGCGATCTAAACTATTCGGTGAACATTTGATTTGTGAAATTCTGAAATATTTAGGTTTTCACGACATTTTCAAATAATTTATCATTCTTTTAAATTTCTTCGACGTTGTTCGGATTGTTGTTTTTATTAAAAATGATTTACGTTTAAAATCGTCGAATCATTCTCTCATTGAGTTTATCGAGTTTTTATGTGAATAACAGAAAGTAGCATTTCTAATTTGCAGATTATTTAGTAGCACGATATTCTATCTGGATTTAAATAAATGTTGATTTCTTCGATTTTCTTCCTGCATGATTTTATAATGGTTATTATTATTGCGATCGTTCTACATAGAAAAAGAGATTCTCACGTGCGAGATAAATCATTTGTGAGAAGGCTATCGTAGTACGGAATTTTAATAACGTGGGATCAAAATAATTTAGCATAAATATTAAGCAAAGATAATATGCGTATGCTAAAAATCATTTTTAAACAATCCATCTACCCGGCTTTTTTCCCCTTTCAACGTATAACGATGGCTGTGATATTTTAAGATTTTAATTAGATTTTAATCGGATCCGAAGAATCGTTTATATATGCCACTGGTACTACGCCAGCAGGCTCATAATAATAGGAAATATCAGAATGAAAACAAAATGTAGATATAGCCATTGCTTTGAAGGATGATTATTTCAAGAGTTAAAATTTGATATTAAATCTGCTTCACGATTTTTATGTGATATCATTATTTTTATAAATATCTCGTTAAAACAGTTTGCAGTGCTACGAAAAGATTACTTAGAAAAATTGTATGACTACAAAAGAAATAACATATTGGCAACAGGCTCTTTACAGGTATAAACATGATTTCAGTGTGTTACGTTCAAATTCGATAAGATGGAAAACTGCAAATACAAAGATATTTGTAAATAAATTATATTTACAAAGCAAAAATCGTGTCCGAGTTTATTATTTTGATTGTGAAATATTTAAAATGCCGATAAACATCAAATGTCATAGCATATTGATAATCGATATCTTATTTTTGGTTACGATACGATTTGGAAATTGTTCGAGGCTGTTTGAAAAATTGTGTAATTATTATGAAATAATTACTATAATATTGCATTATTAAAAGGCTTATGATCGTCAGTTCTTTTTTAAATGACAGAGGACAAACTTTTGATCGACCTGATTTACTTAAAACATTCGAAATTGCCAAACGTCTCTCGTAAACGATCGAAAATGTTGCATTTCAGCGAATTTGTCAATATTAGTGAAAAATACGCGTGAACGTAATTTTTGAAAGCGTAATGTCCTTTTGCGTCATCGCTTGTTCTTCTGCATTGTTACTAAACAGTAAAATGATAATCCGCAGCTAAAACAATTCTGACCATGAAAACAAATGTAGGTAGAATAAATTAAATTCCACAATCAAATATTTTGCCTTTAACGTATCGTATTATACGATACCAGGGTTACTTACGTCATTGATTGACTGTGCTTTCTTACGTCAATGACAGGTATTGTTGATGAAAAGACGCACGATTGAACGATGAAAACGTTATCAAAATCGTGAAACTTTTCTAACTATTGTGTACATATTATACTGTACATCATCAAGGTTCGTCATTTTTTAATAGTTCATCATTTCGTTAAATTACATAGCTAACGTTACTATTCGTTTGTCACCTGTATTTCGATAATTATGCATTTTTTATCGTTTAAAAATGCAAAGAACGAGTTATGAAAGATTCGATATCCTCTTAGCCAGAGATTCTTTAACCGAACTACGTGTCTTTCGAGGAAGCTTGAATTTGATAAAGAAGGAATTTTGTTCTCGATCGTACTAAACTACTCTCTGAGATAAATATTGAATTATCGAATCGAGATTATTGATACAAAACTTTATACGTATACGAAATATTTAACGAGTTGTGTCACAGTCAGATTTCAAATTTCTAGGACAATGTTTCTACTTCGATCGTATCGTTTCGCTTCTCCCTCCCCCTCCTCAAAAAGTAGCGATCATTTTCTATTTAACGATAGTTACATTTTTCTTAAATGTATGATTTTTCATTTATGCCTATTACAAGTGTTTTAGGACAATTACGATTATTGATATCCAGTAAAAATTGGATGCTGTCTATTGCTTCTACTTTTCACTTATTTTCTTATAAATCTGCTACTACATTGGCATACGCTTTGTAAATGTGAAACGCTGAATAATGTAAAATTTGTCCGATTTTTCTAACAAATTCACGGCCAATAATAGTTATGGGCAACGGTACTGTATCTATTTACGACAAATCAAATTGGTTTCGTTTCGTATTCGCCGCATAAAAGTCATGTTCCTGTATAGCGGTATAATCAAGCGAAACAACATCAAAGTAATTATTGTTGAAGTCACAATAATTACTTCCTTCAACCTTTGTTGCTGTAATTTCGATCCAAACCTGCTGTTTGTTCGTGTATTTGTTAAAAAGTACAGGGGGTCGATCTGCAGACATATCCGTCGTATTTGAATATGCCACAGGTGGTACGATAGAGGAAATGTTAGAATATAATTACTCCTTTTCATTATCATTTTATCTGCCGTTTATATTAGCAATCGATCGATTTACGTCACTTCATTGATTCGATTTCTAAGCTGGCTGATTGCTGAAAAATATTTGAACAAAGTCATATTTCTTCGTACAATTTTTTTTCTTTTATCAAAACACCTACGCTCGACCTATTCAGCGATATCGAATAGGATGTTTAATAGAAATTTTAATTAGAATTGCTTTCGCGGTTTGAAATTCCCCGTAACGAAATGATCATGAATTCTCCGAAATCTTCTTCGTCAATAATTTTTCGTCAACTAGCGATCGTTGGTGTTCTCTTAACGAATTGTCTATTAATTAACGCGAGTGTACGAAGAACGGATAAGGATGCACGCACATATTTTCGTAGAAGATTATGACAGATATAGATCTTACTGTTTCTACGATGTTTGCAACGTGACTTACCATTGTTATCAAGCGGTTAAGAGATGATCTAATATAGAAATGTTAACACAGTTGTATTGTTCGTACTTGAAATTAGCTATTTGCGAAGTAAGCTTTCATACAATGAACAGAAAGGGGATACGTGTTTTCGATTCGTCTTGTGATCTCCAAAGGATGAAAAAGCACAAGCGAACGGAATTTATTGTTATGCGAATGGAAAAGCATGCGCCATCGTAGTAGCGACGACCAACGCCCAAAGTTAGTTTCTTAAAGATTCAAAGAGAGACGAAGGAGTTTTAAACAAATATCCCAATAAATGCGCGAAGAGATAAATTTGCCACGTTAAAGGAATGTTGGATTTCAAAATTGTTAGATATAATATAGAGTTGCTTCTTTGTAATATTCGATAGAATTAATTTAATTTTAGGCTGACAGTATTGACACGATAATTGATCGATAAATATACGCTATATAGGTGAGTTAAGAAATTTAGATAAATATCATAACTAATTTAGTGAATTATTTACAGTACCTATATACATATATCGAATGTCAACATAGCTAATAATAGTACTAACTATTTAGCAAAACTGTATGCAGGTTAAGTATACAGCTGTCCTCTTTTCTGGTATTTGGCTCGTTTCCCACAGCACGAGATCTTACAATTATTTTCGATAGTCTGTTTGTTATTTACTATATTTATCATAAGCTAAATTGCGCGTGACTTTATCGATTCACGTATTTCTATCCAGAAAAATTGAAAAACGTGACTCGTGTATGTGAATAAAATGATTCAAGAATTGTTTTAAATCGTTTTCTACGTTTGATTTATTTTATTTACCTTCGATTATTTTATATTAAACATGGGGTTGAATAAAAGTATTCTGTTTAACATGATAAAAATTCCCTTTTCTTGCGATTAACAATTTTTATAAAACATATGTAATGTACTAGCTGTCGTTCAGTCTTATCTGAAGATACTTTTACAGCTAAAGTTATGTCGACCTTTCGTAAAGACAAATTTAATGGACTTCGTTTACTGTGCATTTACCATCAATTGCTGGTGTCACTATCTTGATTGTGCTAATGGTAATTAAAAACGACCCGGTAGAATGTCAAGAATTCTGTTTGGCGATATTCCGCTCTGTGTATGATAAATTTCACCTTACACAATATCGACTTTAATTGGAGGGCTAAGTGGAGAAACGATACAAATATATATATATATATATATTTTTTTTTCGAAGGTCGAGGTAAATAAATGAAACTGTATATAGAGCCTGTATTTATTTAGAAGATTTTGTTTTAAAGCTCTGAGCTTTTGTAAATATCTATAAGAATGTGATTTAATATCTGAGAACACAGATTTCTCTATTAAAATTTATCTTTCTTGTGAAAACAAAAAAAAGATTTTCTCTTTTCTATAACTTTCTCTTCTTGATTAATATTTTAAAAAATAGCCCAGTTTGTGGTAAATCGTGTATAATCGTGTTATAACATTTTTAGAAAAAAAGAAAGATAATCAAAGTAGCTCTTAAAACGATTTATGTTAAAAATAAATATTCCTGCCACTAAATATCATCATCTTTTTTGACATAGTTTCTTATACTGTATATTTAATAGTAACAATATAAATAATCAAATAATAAGATATAATATTTGCAAAATTGTTAGTTGGATCAATTGTGAATATACAACTTGGAGACCGTGTCCTATTCACGTAATGGTAAATCGTAAGTTTATATAACATTTTTATGAAAATAATGATTGTCATAGCATCGATATGGATCGCATGTCCTCGATATTCGTTATAGCGACTTAAATCGAAGGTGATCATTAAACTGGTATAATATAAATATTGCCACTACAGCGTTAATTTATATGGAAATATTAAATTGTAGTTATTTTCTCAAACACATATAAAAGTTAACAATTATAGGTACATAGTTAATTCATAAAAATATTTTTTAAAAACTAATATAATATAACTAAAATATTCCCAATGTATACAACATTCTATACTACATATATTTATTTTTTACTGAATTCTTTTAATACAAATGTTTAATATACGTATGTGTTTTTTGTTTGTTCAGAGAACAATGCAGGCAAGGAAAGCGCTGCAGATTTCGAAAAAGCCATCAAACTGTGTGGTACGAATTATTCTTTTTGTTTCTCTGTTACTTCTTTTTTTATTATTTTTCATTTACTTTGTTATTCACTTACGTTCATTAAAACGATATACACGGTTCTTTAATACAAATTTAAATAATAACACTGTAACCAGAAATTATTAATACACTCTAGCGCAATTAATTTTCTATAATCCAACATTTTCTACAATTTCCACATTCACAGTGTATTAATCCTTCAATTCTGAGAACTTCTTGATTTATATACAATTAATTACACGAGCAGATACTCAACGTCATGTTAGTATTTAATTAATTTGACCACTTCAAACGGCAAAAAGACTAATGGGAAATTTAATTTACTGTTTTAGGGTACGGAAAATTCCACTATGGCTTCGTATTACTCTGTGGAGCAATGTTCCTCTGCGTTGGTTGTCAGAACGGAATAAACGCGTACATTTTACCATCCGCAGAGTGTGATCTCGATTTGAGTTCTGAACAAAAAGGTCTTTTGAACGTCGCCTTTCTCTTAGGTATCAACACAATCATGTATTTTTATTTTAAGAATGCGCGTGTCAAAAGCAAACGTACAGCCGTTACGTTTATTTCCGAGTTTCTAATCTTCCGGCTGTGAAGTCTGTCGATAATGTATTTTTTAAATGTGTCCTTGAAATCCGGAAGCTTCGGAACTTGCGAAAACAAAAGAAGTATAAACGTAAGATTATTTAATTTTTTTAAATCGTTCGAATATATAAAAGAAACCTCAAATTCTTTCGTATAATTTGTCCAATATAGCGAAATGAGAGCTGAAGAAGTTACAAGCTACTGAACGTTTTGCATAAAGGTTTTTCTTCGTCCTATGTTCATTCGTAACAGCTTTGTTTTATTGGAAAATCAAATTTGACCCCTTAAAATGGATAGGATCCACATTGAAAAACGATAATTAAAAACGTCTTCGTTTTTTCGTTTCCTTTAGCAAATGGATTAAGTAAAAATGTAAAAGTAAAGTATTTATGATTGTTTAATTTTATTCAATTGCATTATTCGTTATTTGTCAGTCGCATTTATTCTAACTATGTTTTCAGTATTTCCACAAATTGGAAATTTAATTCGAATTCAATTGGAATTCAATTCAGAAAAACTAAAGCATTATCGATAATACTTGGAAATAAAACATTTTATGATCTACTAGATGTGTAAAATGATTATATTATTTATAATGCAACAAAATGTGGTTGCCAAGTACAATAGTAAAAAAAATTATTTAGTAGGAACATAAAAATACTACGATATCCCAACTACCTATGTACATTTATTGCAATGTATTAGACACGTTAGATAGCACTTATTTCATTAGGAAAGTTGAAGAGCAGTTTTTTATATAACATCCCACTCGTAGCTTGTACGACTAAAGTCGATTAATCTTTCCTTGCATATAGTATTCGTCGAAGACAAAAGTTGTTACATGATCTAGGACGTTCAAAATACGAAATTTCTATTTTGTAACAATCAATTATACTTTCGTAATCAAGTTTTTTTTTTGAAAAGAAAATACTCAAATACGATATGAATTATCGAAAACAATTGTATTCTATCGTTCAATTGAATATTAAAACAAACTTACTGCGAAAAGTTAACTTATAGGAAGAAATTTTTTTTCTTATTTTTCTTATTTACCAATTTACATCCTCTAAACTACGAACTGTAAAAAGATAGAATCATGTTAATATCATCGTAATATTGTGACGATATTGCTATGGTATTTATCGGTATTTAGTTCACGTTTAATTTAACCTGATATTTTCTTTCATTAGGCGGAGTTGTAAGTTCCCTTTTCTGGGGAGTATTTGCAGATGCCTACGGAAGGAGATATATTCTCCTCCTTACTTTATTAAGTGACAGTATTTTGTCAATTGGAGGAAGTTTCTCTCAAAGCTTTAAAGTGCTGTTAATTTTCAGAGCACTCAGTGGATTCTTGTAAGTATATTACATATTATGTAATAAATATCGCATTATATATCTAGTCAGTCCATAGTATCGTGCTCATTTTCGCATATAATAAAACCGCAAAAAAAAAAAAAAAAAAAAGAAAAAGAAATACGAACTTAACGTTTATTTCGATCTACGATATATCTTTCGTTATTTTGTATTATTCCTTGCAATCTCGATAATATATGAATTTTTGTAATCGCTTCGTAAAATTAATACGACTTTTACACAAGTCGCGTGTTCGTAGTAAGCGCATGAACTTGCAAAAAGGATTTTCTGTTATATGTTAATATTATTTATTATAATTTACGTATATTATTTTTTAACAATTACTCTTTGGCTTTAGCATAGGAGCTCCTGGTTCTCTCGTCTATACATACCTTGGTGAATTCCACACAGCGAAACATAGAGTAAAAACTATCTGTTACGTAGGATTCTTCTGGACCCTATCGTGGTTGATATTGCCTGGTAAGAATCGTTTACAGTTTTGTAAAACTCTTATTTACCAATACAACTATTTGAATAATAAATAATTATAATAATAACGAATAAAATTAAATAATTAACTAACAAATTTAATATTACATTTTTTAGTTAATGATCTTGGTACGTAATAATCTAATAATTGAAAGAACATTGATCAAATGTTTAGAAAAATTTCATAATAATATTTCTTAAATATGTTACACATAGAAATTATTATGCAACTATATAAGGACTTTCTCTGTTTGTTAGGTTTGGCTTGGATTATCATACCGCTGCCAATATCCCTTCGATTCAATGGCATGTTGTATAATTCTTGGCGACTCTTTCTGGCTATTATTGGAATACCAACGTTAATGGTAACTTTGATCGCGGCTAGATATCCCGAAAGTCCGAAATTTTTGGTCTCTCAGGGAAAAACGGACGAAGCACTGGCAATTTTACGAAAAATCTACGCGATAAACACTGGCCGTAACGAGGACGACTATCCCGTAAGCATCGATGCAACTTAATAATTTTGAAATTAACAACATTACCCGTACCAAATAGCAAAAATTGCAAACGGAAGCACAGACACTATCGAATCATCATCGCCATCGCATTTGCTATCAACAAAATTAACAATTGTTAAATTAATTAATCTTTCAATCGTTCAATTTCTATTTTCTTAAATATCGCCTATTTTGTAATTTAAGGCAATATTATTTATTGACAAAAATTCTTATCAAAATTACTACGGCTATTTAAAGTACATACATCGTGATTTTTTATTTTTTAATTTTATTTCGTTATCAAAGTAGAGAATATTAAACATACAGGGTACAGGTGTCAGGAAATTTAAATTATGACTGTAGCTGGATAATTCCTGTACTGTAGCTGGATAGTTATACAAAGAAGGTGAAAGCATTGGCAAAGAGCACGGAATGAACTCATCAGAACTACATTTCCATGTTTTACACATCTTGAGGCAAGAGAGTTGAACAGTTTTGAACGAACAGAATCGTTTCGACAATCGACGAAAAACTTTCACAGAACTGAAAATATTATAATTAATAATAATTATATTGCGTGTGCCGTAGTGTGTTGAGTATATACTGAGCATGTTGTATACGTTGTGAGTGTTGTATGCAGTGTAGCAGTATTTATATTGTAGCCATATTTATTATAAAATGTATACATTTAGAGAACTTTCGGACGCGTACAGGACGCAAAAGCGCGATGTTTATACGCCGGAAAATATCGCAATAGGACTATATCCAGCGCAAAGACATTTTGCAATATAACTCGACGATTACGGTACGTTAAAATCTCTGAATACGATGATCTTCTCTACGACCTGTACGAGGTAAGCTGCCGCCCATATATCGTTGGGATTGAGGATCACTGTGCGCCCCGCTGCTTAGGCTGACCTCCTTTTGCTCGTGTAAGGAGGTTTGCTCGCGTGCAGGGGCATTTTAACCGATTTTTTTTAATTGTCAATAACTAAAAACCAAAACCGAAAACGCGATCTTTTTTATTATTGATCTTCGTTTTGTTTCAACTCCAAGAATCACTCGTTGAATTTCCTGACACCTGTAGCCGAACATCCATGTATATGTAAAAAATATGACGAAGGGAATAAATTCGTGTCTAACGATGTTGTACTTGTGTTTCAGGTAAAAGTCTTGTTGTCCGATGATACGATGAATATTAATAATGTTAATAATACGTCTTTCTCCGCGTCCAGAGTACTAATGGAATTGCTGAAAAATATTTGGCAACAGATGCGTTCGCTCGCGTCACCGCCACTTTTGAAATACGCGCTTCTCTGTTGGACTATTTACTTTGCGAATATGTGCGGGTAAGCTGTTCATAAATCATATCGCGGATACAATCTTGCCACGCTTCGATTAAATTCTAGCCCGTTAACAATCTTAATGTACTTGTGATATTTGCTACAATTTTGTAATACAAAATACTTGCCACAGTGTTGCATATCTCTCATATTTTATAGATAGAAACAGAGTAAACAGAAATACGAATAATATCAAACAATTACATTATTTCCTGTAAGAAAAGAGTAATTTTGAGATTGGATATAATGTTAATCAATTCCATATTAATGGAACGTCTTCTTATTTGATTTTCAGATTAAACAGACGTTTCTCACGCTAATTAACATAAAAATCAAGAAAAATGTATATATTAAATATTTGTATAGAAACCTGTGGAATTCCCTGTATAATTTAATGAAAGATTCGATATCTTAATCTACTAAATAGATTGTCGAAGAATTTTGTAATCGATCAATTACGTTATTATATCCTTTACTAAATAAAATTCATCTTATAATTTTTCAGATACTATGGATTCGGTTTATGGTTACCAGAGCTGTTCAATCGTTTTGAAAGCTACCAACATTTACATCCCAATCGAAGCGTGAGCGTTTGCAAACTAATCCAAGAAAGTGACCTGCAAGCTACTGTGACGCCAGCGTCAAATATTTCGCTTAATTCAACGAACGTTTTAATTAACTCGACGACTGAGACTGATTGTTCATCTAACATGGACGAGATGGTTTTCATCAATTCATTGACGATCAACGCATTTTGCTTGCTTGGCAACATCGTATCTGGATATTTGGCAAATCGCGTTGGCCGACGAACAATTCCAGGTAAATTTGAAATATTTGCATTGAAACGAATTTAGTGAGTTAGACGGGAAAAGCGTGCGAGGTCTCGTTTAAAAATTGCACAATTCCTTTCTGTTTCAGTAACAACCATGTTGTTGGCTGGAATGTTTGGCTTCGCGATATACTTCGTCGAGTCCTCCTTGCAAATTTTAATGGTGAGCTGCATGTTCTCGTTGATGATAGTCACAGCAAATTTCGTGATCAGCAGCATAGTGGTTGACATATTTCCAACGCATGTAGGCGCCGTTGCGATTTGTATGATGACCTGTTTTGGCAGAATTGGCGCGATCGCCAGCAATTTAGCCTTTGGAATGTTGCTCGACATCAGCTGCGAGGTGCCAATCTTTTTGGTCGGCAGTATAGTGATCTGTGAGTAAACATCTTTATTCCTTTCAACTTGTCCAGTTCCTTTGCTCATTTGCCTTTTTTTCCTTATGCCAAATCAAGTTTCATTGATAATAATTAATTGTTCGATTACTTTCAGTTGGAGGATTGTTGGCACTGATTCTTCCACAGAAAAAGAGTTGAACATTTCCAGGTAAAGGAATAACAAAAGACGCGAATAATACGCTTATTACAACATTTGATCATTTCGTACATTCCAACAAATTACACTCTTTGTACACGTGAAGCCAGTATTTTTTCCAAAACATCAATGAGAAACAGTTTGACTTGATTTCATCCGACGTTCAATTATGCATATATTTGAATAAACTATAGGCCATAGTTCGTGTCTGTAGCTATTATTTTTGTACAAAGTGTCGTCGAACTGTCTTTCTCTGAACTGTAGACTTTTCCAATTCGCACGAACATCATTCGAACGAATATTTAAATAATTGTGCGATTACGTTACACGGACAGTATTTTATCAGTTCATTCTTCTTCATTATTATAATAGTAATTAATGTTATTTGCATAAATAATATTTTGATGACTGCTAGTATTAATATATTGTTCATTCTCTGTTATCGTTTCTTCATAAGCAGTTACAAGAAGTGAAGATTGAGTTATTCGAATTTCTTTTAAGAACGTCTTCCAGGATACCTTTTATTCCAAGTTTAAGAAGTTTACAGTTACGTCATTAAATGTCATTAGTTTATAATCAAAGGAGCAAAGAAAGACGTTGTTAAAGATACAAGTGATACTTGACAGTGGTTTCCACAAATTCATAATTACTGTGCTTGAATAATAATTATGTCTAAATAGAAATTGAGAACGTATAGGAAGAAGCGAAACTTTTCTAATTTGGGACGACGTTTTTAAACTCGAAGTTTATTATTCCTATTACAAAAGATAGCGTAGTATTGTCTAGTGTTACAATGTATGCGTGTTTCGTCTGTACGAATGAAGTGTGTTATAATCATGTATATACGAAAATGTGCTGTACGAGTAAATGAAAGATCAATGTAGAATAGATGCGAGAGGAGTTTAAATTTTTTAAACAATTTGTCACTCGTTGTATTTCTGTATTAATCCTTTTCCATTCCACATTTTCCTCTTTATTCCTGTAAAAGGACATACGCGTCTAGAAAGTAATTTAAGTTAGTTGAAATATTAATACTTCTCATTTATAGACCTCGAACATCGGTGAAACAAAGGTTTCATTACTATCACGAATGAATTTTTTATTTTCAATGAATTTGAGATAAATGTCAAAAGTTGTTTTTTTTTTTCTTTCGTTTCATCCGTCACGATGACCTGATAGAAATGGAAGAAATATCGTTTCGTGGTAGCCGAAAGGTAAATTAAGTAACAAAGTCACGTAAAAATTTGCAGCTTCATATATTTCTTTCTTTCGTAAAAATGAAAGGCGAGAACTCTGTTGCAGTTCTGTATACATAATCATCGCCATAAGTATCGTTACTCTGCCTATTATTATTGAATACAGTTATATTGAAAATAGTATTACGAGCTCTCAAAGAGATGACTAATAATACCATTGTTCTTCTTTACAATGCCGCTCTTAGTCAATATTTCTATTACTCTTTATTACACCTACTAATTATAATTCTCGTTACAAACCCTTTTATTCATATTCGGTATTATTGTACCATTATTAATAATCATAATAATAGTAATAATAACATTGCTAGTATCGTTATTGGCGCAATCGTACGTCTACATACGGTATATTCCAAAATAAGTGGTATAAGTGGTAAAAAGAAGTGATTTCTTATAAGTAGATTAAATTTTCTTCTCTATAATGTTGAAAAGATGGAAAATTTTAATTTTAATTTTAAGATCATATAAATAATTTGTCTTCATAGTTTGAGGTCTTGCGTAATTTTATCAATATTCATTATTATTCGTTTTATTAACAATAATAAGAAATACGATAAAACAAATTTTTATCCAGTAAACGTATTTTTCTATTGAGTTTCCTGTTAGTTCGGTTAATTCAACAGCTCGCTGATTCTTAAAAAATATTTATTTCTACCACGATTATTTTTATAGGAAATCACTTTTTTATATACTACAGCATATTGTAGAGCACTTTTATATACATTTACATTGGATCGCTGTATAAATGTTGAAGACGCGTTTGCTGTATATACAATATATATATATATCATTTTAATGATTCCTTTTATCGATCAAGGGAAAGTTGTAAAATGTTCGCAGTTTCGTGACTTAAAATTTCAGTGTATTAAAAACATTTTGTTATACCGTGTATTTTCAATTCCATCAAAAGGTTTCGGGAACGATATAGTTTGAAAAATAATTAATATGAAACAATTACGGCGTCGTACAATTGTTTAATAAAAAATCGTTTACTTAAGAATGAACAATTATACCGAGAAACTATGCGATGAAAATGATAAAAGTTGCAACGACGTTAATTAAACCTGTTATTTATATACATTTTATTTCGCAGATAGAATCGAATGTACAACATTTTCTAACTTATTACCCTCGATCCACGTTCATCTAAATGAAAAACTTGGTGTGAGTTTTCTTCTCAGTAAATTACAGATTTCAAGAGATTCATTGAAAATAATGTTAATTATATTGCCATTAAAAATGTAACGCACCTATATCATTTGCCTATATCGATGAGTTTGCAGTATTATTTTAAATAACATTTTACGTTATCTTTAACAATTTGTTAAATACTTTTTTTTTACACAGACAACAAATACATATATACATCATGCTTTTTACATTGGAGCACTACGAAACGATTGATCCAGTAAAAACCTTGAGATTTCCTGTTATAAAAATTGCAAATTCTGTATTCAAATACTTTTGAATAATCTCGGTTCGAACTATTTAATTCGTGAATTAAAATATTCACCATTCAAGGTTCTTCTTTTTTAAATTAACTGTTAGTCAATTATTTGGACCTACTGTTGTTTTTTTTTATTTACATCATTTATGATACAACTTATCTTAATTAGAATATAATTGTCGCAATGAGATTCATGAAGCAAAAAATGTTTGATAAAGCGAAGCAAAATTATTTGCAAAATCTCTTTTCTTTCTTATCAAATTCACGTTCGTATTCGTTCTAAAGCTCGCTTAAGAAATAATTTTTCATTCTTAATTTTTACGCATTGTTTAACTAAAACTAATTTAAGAAGGGTCGTATTTCTCGTAAGCACAGAAATTTTTGAAAACATTAGAATGGAAACCTATCACCTTTCAATTCGCATATTTTCCTTTTATTCTTTCATTCATAATAATTGTACAGATATTTTCATCATTAAATAATAATTTCCATAACTTTTAACCACACTGTGCCAACATAATTGTTCGCCATTGTTCATCCAAAAAGCGCGAATATAGCCTGAATAAATATTTTAATTTGTCTTCACAACCTATAATGCCTTTGCTCGCAACGTTAGAAAATACGATCTTATGAAGCATTCTTGGGCGTCCGCTTATATACAAACGTTCTAAGTATGTGTTAAATTTACGTATTAAATACATAGTACGTAATTAGTTGTATGTACACTCCCATTCATAAGCACTAAAACGTCTCTGCTGGCAAATGGAAAATTAAATAATCCGAAAAATCATTAAGGAATTCTCTTTATTCTGTACCTTTAAAAATTATTATTAAAATGTTGATAAAAATATTATCGATTCCGTATAATAATTTGCGACGTATCTCGATCCCTGTTTCGACCAATTTTTCCATTTACGTTACCAGTTTTCCCATTGCGTTAATTCTTGTATTATTTGATTCTATGCATAATTAACGCGTATTATTAATATAATTAAATTAGTATTAATGCAATAAACGATTACACGACAGTCAGATTCGAACATTTAAGCACACTTTTCGGAGTTTCTCGTCTCGCTTTTTCCCAAATTTTTCAATCGAAATAAAAATCAGCAGATTTTCGAGCAGAATATATAATTCGTTATTTTCCTGTAACCTTTGCAAATATACCAACTTCCACAAAATCGGTTCGACTCGTTATTTCGCTTAAATATAAATGAAATACAAATTAGTTGGTTACACGTGTAATAGCTTTTCTGATAGTTTTTTTTCTCCCACAGAAGTTTTAACACTGATAAACGGGATGTGCATATTCTCAAAACTATTGTATATTGACTAGAATCGTGCTATTGTATTGCTAATGGAAAGTCAATTTTGTAAACCCTGAAAATTTATTAAGTCAGGCTATTTCTATTCTATTTTATTCGATCGACAAGCTATATATTCTTTACGCAACAGACCAGCTCGGGAGATATTTTTCTCAGAATGTGTTAATTTTAAACTGGCGAGTGAAGATAATTTTAGTTTCACCATTCGAATAGAAATTTTGCGTTATCGTTGCAACGGTAGTGTCGTTACGCGGCTATCTCTTTTTCCAAAATGAAACACTTCTCGTGTAAGGCACTAGAATTATCGTAGGATCGGCTTTTTCAAGAAAGGAAAGAGCACAAAGTCCATTTGAAATTTTATTGTTAGTACTACGTGCGGTAAGTATAATTTACGCGTGTGCACACTATTCAAGAGGATTAAAAAGTTACATTATTTTTAAAAAGTTTAGAGAAAGTGTTACGTGTTATGTCATAAATGCTATTAATTCTTCGTCTATTGAAAAAGCGACAAAATTTTCGAAGGTTTTCTCATTCGTGAGATATCGAATTTCTTTTGATTCGATGAAGTAATTTCCGAGTCTTTTATTGAAATTGCTAGGTATAAAAATTTCACCATCGATGCACGTGTCTTTTGTAGATATACATCTCTATATTTATAATTATATATTATCGCTAATTTATTAAGTATTTTAAGATGCATATGAAGTGCATGTTTGAACAATAATTTATCGAATATCTTTATTAACTTTACCATGTTTATCAAGATTTCAAGTGTCGATGATATCTTTTATCTTTCACATTTGCTCGTTATATGAACAACTTTTATGCAATCTCAATAGCTATAGAAATAATGCTATATACACACTGCACACCTAAACTAAATACGCTATACACAAGTCGAAAAGTTATATCAAATATTCAATGCATTAGTCTCTTCGATATATGTATGTATATAATGTCATTTGCTACACCATATACATTCAGAATATGTATACATATATAGTTCCATCTTATATATTCTTCATTCAAGTTTATTGAAATAAGTTTTAAGGAATTGAATGTTATTTGTTAGAATTATGTACTTTTCAATCATTTTGAACAGTGTGGTTTAAAAACCTCTGGTTTAATTGTTATTCAAAAAGTATCATTATCAAAGTTCTTTGAGTCTTGAGAAAATTGTATCAGAGCTGATTGCCCGTAAATCTCGACAAAATTCTATCAGATGATCGTACTTTAAATTTATCTAATATGATTCCCTTTTTTCGAACACATTCGCTTTGCTCGATCCTCGGCGCGATTTTACAATTTTTAAACCATAAGCAGGAAGACAAAGAACAAGTACTTTGCCTTGCGTGAAAATTATTCGCGAAGCAAAGAGTGAACAGCGACATTCAATGTTTATCATTAGATCTTGCAATATCGTCGACAAAGCGTAAGGTGCTTTTAATAATGATCGTTTGCACTATGCGTGCTACATTGTTAATCGTCTCTCGCTCTAAGTGGCTAGAAAGGCACTATGTTTCACAGACAATTCCTGCGGAGAAATCAACAATTTCCACCTCTTCGAGTACAGAGAATATATTTGAAAATCCTGGTGCAGCAAAGAACAGGATAATCTTCTTATTCCGGAGAAAATATTCTCTTTGTATAATAGTTGTTCGA
The DNA here is from genome assembly GCF_011952255.1 of Bombus vosnesenskii. Taxonomy (NCBI): domain Eukaryota; kingdom Metazoa; phylum Arthropoda; class Insecta; order Hymenoptera; family Apidae; genus Bombus; species Bombus vosnesenskii. The sequence continues at coordinate 5,984,167 of NW_022882923.1, forward strand.
CATTTATTTTATTCCTTAATCGTTGATTGTTAAATGTATTCGGACGCGATAAGAACTTTTGTCTTGGATAATATATTAAACTACCTTCGTTCTTGCTTCAGAAAAAGTATTAGAGAAATTATTTAAAGACAGTAAATATAGCATTAACGATAAATTACGGTGTTGATCAAATTACGTTAAAAACCATATTATTAAAAAAAATTTGATTATCTAATAATTTGTAATATAGTTTTAAAATAAAACCGGTTAAAAGAAATTTAAGAGTATGGAAAAGCTAATAATTTAGAGTGTCGATTAAAAAATATTACAAATTATGGTTTGCCTCTTTAAAATAATTTTTAAATCAAAATACAAAAGCTTCGGAGTAAAACTTAAAAATTACTATTTTACGGTAGCCTTCGATCTAAAATTCATTACCAAACGATATACAATGTATAATGGTCTGAAAGCGAAATTTTGAAATTACAGTACTCTATGAAACGAAAGTTTATTTTGAAAAATCTACGCTTCCGATTTATTTCCCCTTCTTTTCTCAATTTCGTTCATCCTATTTTTCCGATGCACCACGACTTTTGGCCCACTCTGCAGGTATATCTTCGAGAAGCGTTACATGCTATATATATAACTATAATTGTACTTGCAACTACCTTGTAAAGTATTTCTCCGTTTTCTTTTTGATTACTGCGGCATTACGAGTAAATTTTTGAATATTTCAATGCTCTGACTATCTAATTGAAATATCAAAAACTTGTTTCAAAAATTTCGATTTCCTTAAAATAGGAAACAAAGTGGTCGAATACAAGTAGCATGGCAGTTAATGCTGAAATATAGTTTTATATGGTTCACATCAAAATACGTTGTCTCACTTGTTGATTAAATATTCGTAAATGTTTCCATCAGATCCGTATATTGCTTTACGTTCACTACAAAGCTACGAGGAACTTGACACATTTTGCACAGAATTCGAAAATAGTAAACTGGAGCTTTTGAATGACAGATATTTCGAACTTGATACGTATCACAACGACGCTCTTGTTTTATTTGAAGGTTATTTTATAAGAAAGTTTCGAAGTAAATTAAACACCTATGATTTGCAAAAGGAATTTAATAAAATTAGAATTACGAGTGTTCGATAAATTGTGAACGAAATTTTTTCTTATAAGTTAGTTTTTACCGTGAGAAAAAAGAAAAATTGTATGTAGAAACGAATCGATAAAAAATTGCAGCAGGTAGCGTCGTTAATTATCTTAAATATTTCGAAAGAAAAGAAAATCAAGCAATTAATTTCGTCATTTTCTTCCATAAATATAAAACTGTATAGTAAATAAAACGTATTTATGATAGGTATATATAAGCTGTCTCTGTTGGCCAATATTTTCAATATTTTTACCAGAAGTATATCAATTACATGAAATATATTCAAATTATTTGCAAATATCTAGACGAAGTGACCAATATTTTTAAGCTAAGAAGAATTAACCAATGGTATAGTTGATATGAAAATGAGTGCCGTGAAAATAATAAAATTTGCACATTAAACCAGAAAATAGCATAAGACATGTTGTGTGCCCTCAAAATTTCATAAGAATACTTACGAAATTAGCTGAACGCCATTCGTCGAGTTCTACCGATGATAGATGACCAAACACAATTTTCAAAACACTGACACTAACTGCATTATGTTTATCGCGTAAATATATAAGCAACTGGTTCCACGAAAATGGATACGAAAGAGATGTTAAATATAGAAAGAACAGAACAGAACAGAACGAACGTAATATGACAGAAACAGAACGATAGAACGAATGGAACAAATATTGCTCATGGTGTTACTTAAAGCGTCGTAACGTACCATACGAATCTGTCAAAATATTCCAAACTTCGTTCGCTCCAGAGGTCGCTCACACCGTTATTACGTTCGCAAGTATATATGTACTTGAATATTATCCATGCTGCTATATGAATTGATCCGAGAAATAGGTTTAAACGCGGCTTAACTGGTCTTTTATCGACAATACAATACCTTTTGTCTTATTCAAGACGTTAATTTATAATAAATTTATAATAATTTATAATAAACAACTTTTACAATATACATATATTATAATTAGTAATAAGTGTTAAATGAACGACGTGAAAATGAAATTATTTTTAACGAACGATCGATCGATTTTTCGTTCAATAAAGCAAGATGTAGGTATCAAAGGATGTTACATTTTGTGTTCCTTTTTTTTTTTTATATACAAACTAATCGTTTTATTTATTCTGAGAAGATTACGAATAAATATTTCGCCCGTTAAGATGTATATCTTTTCTTTAACAATCGTCGCCTAATTTTAACAAGACTACGATTATGACCGAGTCTAGCAAAATTTCAACTTGCATACGTTCAATTACAAAATATCGTTAAGTACACCGTTAACTATACATCCTTTTCTGGCGTAATGCTGTGGGAACGACTGTGTCTTGGTATTATAATCAACGAGTAGGAACGACCAAATCGTTCGTCGTCTGTTTATAACGAAAAAAATTTGCAAAGGATTGTCAACGTAGAATACTTATTTCCTGACTTGCAAAATGAGGTTATATAATTCACAAAATAAGTAAACTTATTTTTAATCGAATCTTTACGAAAGAAAATAAAATATTTATACAAATTATATGGACCACCGTTATTGCGTTCCATGTTTACGTGAAGATCATTTCGAACAATCGCTTTCAGACTGACCGCACGCGTTTGGTTCAATTCCAGCGATGAGCCAACCTCGACTATAACAGCAAGTTAGAACCGCGACAAAAAAAGACTATAAAAAGCAACGTACCTGTCTGAGATGGACGACTTTTCGACAAAAAATTTCCTTCTTGCCGTTACAATTTTCATCATGACGATTCTTAGGCCTGTACGCGATATGATTATACGCATGGCGTATCAAGAACACATTCTCATGGTTATGGTCGTTTACAAAAGTTTCTTCCGAAGAGATTAACATTTTCTTTGTTTAACGGTACTTCGAAGAACGACACTACGGTTATTATGTATTCTTAAGAGTGCCAATTTTCTAACATCACATACAGGCCAGAGAATCACTCCGTTGCAATAGATATAGCTAGCTACCTATAAACATTTCTGTATACATACGTATACATATTAATATATAACATTTAAGCGACAATATACGCATCACAATATTATTGTTCGGCGTGTCACACAAGATCGTATGTCAATAGATCACGATCCATATGTATGTGTACGCTTTTATACCGATAAAAACGGCTGTACGAAAAAGAAAGTAACTAACGGCTCGAAAAAAAAGAAAAGAAGAAACGATCAGTCGATTGTGTTTTATAGATGCTTGTGTTACGTATGCGTATGAATGAATACGTATGACTGGTGGTACATATTAAATCGTATGCACATACATATCATCATCGTTCTACACACTCTTCCTTCTCTTACAGTCGTGTATTTTCGACTTTTGTTATGCGCAAACCGCTCAACCTGCATACATGAGTTCTCTTCTTTCACGCCCTATACGCATTCGGATTTGGAGGCGGATCTTAATGAAGACTTTTTCACGATAAAATTTGTAAAACTCCACTCACTTACACTAGTTTTGTTTACTCTTAAGACTGTACAAAATTAAACGAGAAAACGGTACTTCTTTATATAAATTTAACATTTCCTCTAGATTCGAGTTTATGGACTATTGTTTATTAAGCATGCGTTTTGTCTCTCTTTGCGTATATATACACATTTTAACGCATTGATTGCTTTTTTAGTTTATCGTTGGTGCTTCATAAACGCGTCCGAAAAAAAAAAGGAAGGAAAAAAGAGACCTGGTTCGAACTTTTATCACAGTATCGTATTACTGCAGTATGAAGCTCTTGGGCATTTTGGTGCGAAACGTAGCTGGCACGCGGAGTTCTCTCATTTTCTTTCGCTTTCCTTAGATACACGCACGCATACACACACACATTCGTTCTATCACTCGTGCATTGCACCACAAAGGAAGCTGAGAAGGCACAGTGTATGTACATATATGTATGTACAGCACCGAACGACGATCGGAGACAACTACAGTACTCGTGGTACACGACATTTGAATATCGATGAAACTTCATTACAAGATTATACACAATTCAGCGCTGAAATACCATCTTATAATATATAAAAATAAGGAAATATATTGAGAAAAGTTTTGTGACCTTCTTACAAAAGTTACGTGTTTAATTCCGCTATTGATTGGTTAGGGACTTCTGTCATTGAATTAAATAATCAATGAACCAACAAAGATATCTTCAAATCGAGTGAATTCTTGTTATTTTTTGAACCAACAAACCTTTTCTCGTATTCGATTAAATTCAATCTAAAAGCAGGAAATTTATACTACAAATAATATTAGTTTCATTATTAAAGTAAAAGTCTTTTTGAAGGTAACATAAAACGCTAAGTACTTCCTTTGATTCTGTTGGCAGTGTTCTCGTTTCTTGATAATTTAAATAGATTTTAAAATCCATGCAATCAACGAGCTTTTCTTACTCTCAAACACCATTGACTAGACCTTATCGGAAGCCCAAGGTTCTGCTTCCTTGCAGTACAATGATTAATCATAAACGAGGACATGGCCAGACAGTACAAACATTAAAACTTATGATCAATACCATGAAAAACGACTGTATTGACACGTCAATTTTACTCTCGCACTTTCCCTGACTTTAGTTAATATTGTTTATATTATGTTATTCTTAATGCAAGGCATATTAACGTCAAGCCTAAAAACGTTAACTACCACTGACTAGACCTAGCGGAAAACCACCGCCTCACTTTTTATAAAATCTCATTTAACATTATCAAGAAAGTACAACAGTATCATTGACCGATCAAGAAGAATATTGCGATACAATATAGTCGAGTTACAAAATTAATGATAATCGAGTACCACGTATAAACTGTGTATGCTCCGTTCGTAGGCACAAGAATATAAAACGTTCTTGTCAAATGATTCTCGTTTTTCCCTGTTTTAATAAAACGACGCTGTTCCTGGATGTATGGCGGCGTACTTTGGTAAGACTGCTGGCGGCGATCCACATCGTATGAGTATCCGTTGGCAGCCTTTGGGACGGAGCTTCGTCGTTGCTGCGTCAGTTTCACAGATCGGTCCTCTTGAAGGACGACGAGGAGGAAGAAGAGGCGCGAACGGACGAGACTGTATACCTTCGTAATGAGTTGTAGGGATCACCTGCATGGTGCTAGGAGTACTTCGAGCCAACATGGACAAGAGGTGACTTCCTGTCTTGAGTACTTGGGTCCCCAGCCTTTGGCGAAGCTGATGCGGACGGAGTTGATATCAACAGGACCAGAGGCAAAGCCTGAAGCCTGATTGCTCGTTCTTGTGGTACTGCTGCTATATGGAAGCTGTAGAATTTTATTACGGTCGAAAATATTCAAACAAAAGCCTGGAGGTACACGATAGACAAGTAGTGTTCTCGACTCCGGGTCATCCAGAGTAGGTGAATTCACAAAGATTGGGCTCTCAGATCTGTTGTACGCCCACACACCATCTTCTTCTTGACTAAGCATTAAACCTGCAAATAAATAATTCAGATTCTTTATTTCCCGTAAGATCTTCTCTTTAACTAGCATATATCTCTATGTTTTTGCAGTAATGTACTACTAATAAAATAAAAGGAATTTACCAAGACCAATTTTGCTTCTTGTTCTTTGGACCGCAGGCGGTGCAACATGATTTTCAGCCAATGTTGCTAAGCAAAGGCCATCGCCATCATGGAGGGAATCAAACACATTTACTGTTGAAGGTTCTACAGGGTAGAGGCGACCCACTCTACCACCCAATTCCCAATATGCTAATGTACACCATTCCTTTTGTCCTGTTTCACCTGTAACAGATAAGAAGAATTATTATGAATTATATATAATTACTACCATGATCTGATCATCACTATGATTTCTAGTAACTACCATATAAAACACAGATAACTTAATGCTCGACTTTCAATCTTATCCTGTTTATAAGGATGTACCAATTAAACTTAAGAAATCATAAATTGAAGGACCATGATAATCATCCTTTATACCACTATATCTTATTCCAATGTAAACTTATATTAATTGCAAAACATACATAAAATACATAAAAACAATGTTAACGGCATGACATGCAAATCAAGTGTATTTTCATGGTAAGTATATATTGCCATAAAGAATCAATTTTAATAACGATCATTTCTCTTGTTAATTCATCTTTACGAACCAAAAGGAACTTGTATCCAACGACTGTAAGTTTGTTAATTGAAAGTTCTCGATAGCGTGGGCATCAAAGAATTTAATCTACCGTTTTTATGAAGAACTTCCACGAATTGCGATACGGGCATGCCTCGAAACGAGATGAGATCTGTCATTAACGAGGAGTCTTTCTTTCTTGGTAAAAGTGTTCGCTCGGTGAGAGGCTGCGGGCGTACGAGCGGTATCATAAAGGACTTGTCGCCGGAAAGTCCCACGCGTCTCGCCGGCCGTTGTGGGGACGATGGCGCCAGATTCGAGAGTAGACAAGAGAGTAGACGGAGAAAGGAGAAAGAATCTGCTACGACGCAGAAAGCCAGGAGTTACATATATTTATGGGATAGGATACGGCCATAGAACTTTCAACTTGTCAACTTCAAAATCGTCAAAATCTTTTCACAAACATAAATTATACTTCATTTTAAATATAGATACAAAGATATTTAAATTTATTCCTAAAATCAAAATTATGACCTCTTTTTGATTTCCAGATTCTTTGCTTTGATATCGAAATAAACATCCTGTTGGGCTGCCCTAAATATAGAAAATCTCGTTCTAAATACCAGATTAAAGAAACTCTAGATGAAAATCTCAGCGACAATAAATAAATTTCAAAAGTTTTACCCGAGAGACACGGTGTTATACACATAAAAAAATTTGATCCCCATAATATTTTTAAGTCTTCATCATCGCCGCCAATAACCATGTATATAAGTATGCGAAGTAGATGCCGTGTTAAATATATAGGAAGAAAATTGCTTTCAATACTTTGCATTTAATATTAACAGATCTAGTAGCGAAAAGTCTCTAAATATATAGAAAGATCGAATTTTTATTTCACGTGACTTAAAAGCCGTTTTCAACGAAAAAATATTTACTTAGTCAGTTTCTACGTTATTTTCAATAATCCAGATAAAAGCCGTCGTAAAGAGCTCATCTATCGTTCGGTGATACCCGATTTAGCTATCGCAAAAATTGACCAAATCGTGTTTATTTGCTTCGTTTTAACCGATGATTAATGATACCGGTCGACATTCATGGGGACATCGAATACTGGCACCCAGATAAAACGATGTACTACAGGTGGAGCTGATTGGCGCCATTTTATCAGACGTTCTTAAAAAGGAACATCGAAAACGCTTTTAAATATGCAAAAGACCGGCGGAGGACGAACGGCCTGACCAATAAATCGATCGTAACTTTTTGCTATAATTAACGTGTCGCCGCGACGACGTTGGCGTCCGAACCTACCCTAACCCGTTCCCGATCAGGAACGTGTTTACGCCATCTTTCAACGGATCCGCGAACTTATCGTGGACTTCTTGACAGTAGGTAATTCGCGTTTAATTGTCGCTGCATAATTTTGATCGAATCGAATGATCTTGTCGTCACGGGACGAACTTAATTTACCAGAGCGTTTGCGACAAGACTGACAAGAGGCATGTCAGACGATAAGAGGAGCGAAAGAAGCGAAGAAAGGCGAAGTGAAGATAACAAGAAGGATGGTAGCCGAGTATGACGAGTTGGTCAGAGACTGGTCATTCCGCGCGGAGGCTGAATTTAGAGGTTAAGAGTCAGGAATAGGAAGAAGAGAGGCGGTGGAACACGGGTGTGTCGAAGACTACGTCCTAGTGTGGCTGTGAGTGCGAGGAGTGAAGAGACGGGGCGGAGCCCCTGCTTCCACCAGATAAAAATAGATATTACGAGTTTACCGCGGCGCCAAGATTGCGGGGTATCGCGACGATTACGTCATCGGTAGTAGCACGAGTGGTTGGAGCAAGGACGCTTGTCGCGTCGTCGGTCGCCGCCGCCGTCGCCTTCGTGGTCGTGGTCGTCGTCGACGTCGTTGTGGTCGTCGTTGTGGCGAACCACGAATTTTCGTGTCTATCTATGATCGTCCACAGCCAGCTTTTAACCGTTTTCGACAAACCCGTGACTCGCGCCATTCAACCATGGCGCTTCGTCTAAGAACGGACGCACGTGTCTCCAACCTTAAGGCCATTCTCATTGAACGTTACTCGTGTTTCTTCAAAGCTTTTATTACTTCGTTTTCTTTCTACGTACGCTCGTATGGCAATATCGATGCAGATTTATCGCTCTTTGAAAATCGATGTTTCATCGAAATTGAAAATACAGTTTTGTTTACCGTAGCTTCTTATCTTAGAAGTTTTTAAAAATACATGATTTTGAATATCATTTCGTGCTTAAGCTTTTATCGAAAGAAATCTCATTAACAATATTATACCTTCATTGCATATAAATTGCTTTCGAATAAAACTAACGTTGCAAATATTTCTTGTATGTAGTCCATTGTACGATTAAATAGATAATTTAATAAGCATTCGCATTATTTGGGAAATTTTATTATTCATAAAATTCTGGCACGAAACGTTTCATTTTCGAATTGTGTTCCGCCATCTCGCGTGGTATGCAAACTACACAAGTTTAATTAATTCACGGAGGCGAAACACTCTGATGTCTGAATGGGCCAATTGTCCTTGATATGCAATATGCTAATTGCACGTGATAAAACTGTTCCGTAATATACGATAAGCTGTATTATAATATCACGATATCGTGTAAATATCAATAGAATATTATTACATGGTTCTGTTTTCCCACTACAACAAATATTATCTTCTTATCATATCTTTAAACGAGTATCCCAATAAAATAATTTTATTAGGATATTCTATAAAATAAATTTCTACAAAATATTGTAAAAATTCTTGAACACACTCGATAACATTCCTTAAACTGTATTATTTATATTATATTTAATTGATACTATTTATTTGTAATTATCAAATTGCATAGGTTTCGATGTTATCGAATTACTTAAGAAACAAATTACATTAAAGAATTTGAAGAGTAAAAAATAAATTAATCAGAGAATTAAAAGAAAATAATTGAAAAATAATTTCAAATTACACACGTACAAACGTTAATAAATCCTGCTACGTGACTGAACTATTAAATACCAATACATAATATAATCGCGATGATATTTCTATCGTTGCATGTATTATTCAACTCTATATTTAGCTCAGAAATATTGATCATCAGCAAAATCACAAGTCCCGATAACTTCCTCGTTGCAGTGTTCCGAATGTAACTAATTTACTATCAAACTTTTCAATATTGCTATTTACACTTAAACCTCGAACTATTACGTTTAAGTTTATCAATTATGGGAAATATCATTATAGACCTGGACAAATATCGCGCGTATTTCATATTGAAATAATCAATTTCAATTTTCCTTTTTCTTTTTGTAATTCGCGTGTGGTTGTCAACAGAGCCTGACAAATTACAGGCTAATGAGCTCGTGCAACGGATACATACTATTGAACATTCACATGCGTCTTTTATGCGGCGAGCGACTCTGGAAAATTGAAAGCAAATTGAGCCCTGTAATAAAGCAATTCTGGTCGGTACTCTGAAGATCACGATAAAAGAGTAATTGTGGAATTCGTTGCAGCTTGCAGTTAACTGTCCTCGTTTGTGTACTCACGCTGTATTATTTCACGTCTTCCAACCAGATTATACGTCTAGCGATTTTACTCGAAGGACCGTCTTCCGTTTAAAAGAGGACCGCCTTTCTTCAACCCTGTTCGTTAAACCGCCAACTGTAGCCGAATTTTCTTTCTTCCATGCAAATTCTTTTTCGTTCGTTTTTCGGAATTTGTGGCCTCTCTTTAGGAAAGGTCCATATTTACGAAGTATCTATTATTTTAATAATATCGCGTCTTTCGTAAAAGGAGGAATTACAGGTATTATTTTACGAAAGAACAAGAATGAAAACAGTGAAAGTTACTACTAAAGCAGCCGATATAAGTAAATAGGATGTTTATGAATTGTTGAATGTTAATGCACGTATTTACGTGTGTGTTCGTAATAAGAAGTTGAAATGTGAAGCTATGTATGAATTACATAAATTTTTTAGTTACGTTATATACATATAGTACGGTATTATAATGATACAAAAGCTTCAAAAAATCAACTACGTGTATCGACCAAGATGACTTTCCAAAATTTAATGGTGGCAATTAAAGTTCAATAACGCAGAATTAACAATAATTATTGGATTAATATATTCAAGGAATATGATATCAATAAAGAATACTTGAATGGTTAAAATTGTATTTCATGCGAGTAAAATAGTAACGTAACCATCATGCGATCATTTAACTGAATCGTCTTAATTAATATTATTTTATTATTTATCCGACGCTCCTTTATGAATAGAACCCCCTCAATGAACATCTAAATCTAATCTTATATTTTAATATCTAACTCATTCATATCTGAGTCATTTAAAATCAGCTCAGTGACCACACCTTGTGTGTCCATGCCTTAGGTAATTTGTACGATACTGTTCCGTGTCTTGGAACATATTTCTGCACACATTCTTGTGAGAACACCTGGCTGTATCGCTACCGCACATACATGGCAATTGGTATGCAACGGAAGAGTCGATCCTCGTGGATTTGCGATTGTCCACGGTTTTCTGAACCGTTAGAAAAATTTTCTGCACCCATTTGAGGGGGGCTTCGAATCACCTAGGCGATTGATTATGAATCACGCGTTGCGAATTGTCTGGCAAAAGACAACGGGAAAGGAGGCTAGTGTATTTAGTACTTCGCGAGGCCATGAAACCGTAATGTCGTGTACATGAATTCTGCTTATGTGGATATGTAGTTTTGCATACCATTCTGTTTATTACAGCATTTATATGCTAGTTAACAAAGTCCAAGCACATATACTAAGTTTCGCATCATTCGGTAGTACGTACTTTCATATAACTACTAGAAATTTAATACCATGAAAATGAAAGGTGGATATAAATAATAGAATTTAATTTAAAAAAAAGCGCTCCATTGAAAAATAAGAGTACGTAAAAATAATTTTCCTAGCTACTGTGCATGAATGGCAACTAACGCAGTAGATTCTGCCTTTCGCCACACCTGAAGACTATTTCAGATGCAGCAAACATCCTCACATTTAGAATTCGTTATAATTTGTTTAGCCAGGACCTTTTTTATGGAAGAACGAAGGAGGCGCTTGAAACGAAATAAAATTTATTTCTTGCTAGACTATATTTCAAATTCTTTAGTACGTATCTTTAAACTATATTATTCCTTTCTGTCCTTTTTTCTTCGTTTTCATATTTTTCTTCATTCGCCAAATAAAACGTATCCTTCTTGTATAGCGAGGCCCGGGGGCTATAACTCGCCTTTAATTCGCGCTTGTCCGCATTATCCATTTGCCATTTTCTCTCCGAAATAAGAAGGGAGCGAACGAAACATACTTTGTATATCGACGAAGGGACGCGGGTCTTTCCGCGAAGCGAAGAAAAGAGGGAAACGGCCCGGATGACGGATGGCTTTTAATGCAATTAAGTGCGTGTGATCCGCGCCCGACGCGACTATTTTCAATAGCCGAGCCTCTTCTGGTCGGAAAGCTCCGATTCGAGGGTGTCGCGACGCGGGAATAAATTGAAATGGTATAAAAAGCACGTTTCGCGTGGCAATTCGCAGAAACGGCCGGCTGTAAATCATTGCCGTAGGTACCAGCGGAAGATTCGTAGGGGGTAAATAACGACTGCTAATAAATTCTGCGCACGACAAAGAAGAAAAGGGAGAAGGCCGAGAGAGGAAGCAGCACGTGGCGGCATCGAAATTAGTTCGGGGCCAGGCAGAAATCTTTGCCAGAAGTCGACGAAAACCATCCGATAAATTGAACCTGATTACTTATCGATACGACCGACGTGGATTCTTTCTATTACCAGCGGAAAATTCGATGACTAAAATTTGGCAGATTCTCAAACCCGTTTTATTGGCCTGTTCGAACGATCGACAATCTGCTGTACATTAACTGTGATCTTTGATATTCGAATAGCGCGTGTATTATTTCATGTTACTCGGTCCGTTCGAACGTTAGCGCAGCTGTCACGTTCGAAACCAAGGCGCTGTGGAGAAAATTCAATTTATTATTTATTGGGATAAAAACATGATTACGTATACTTATCTGTTTCCATCATATCGTTCTAATCGTAATATTACATGAATAATAAATAATGTATATAATAGTACACATTGTATACCGTGTATATCGATGGTTTTAATGTTCGTTAGAAAATCGTTGTTTTGCTTGATTTTGTCATTTCTTGTGGTTTGTATATGTATGGTAATACGAATTAATATGTTACATAAATTCAGTGCAGAATTACGAGTTACATATAACAGATTTATTGCTAAACATTTAGTGTTTTTACTGATATAGACCTTCCTTTTTTACATCTATATGTATCCTTCTTTATAGAAGAATACAAATTTGTTACTAATCTGTTGAAGAAATTAAACGTTACAGATTCCACGTATCTCATATATTATGATACTGGTGATTGAAATTTAATCAGTTTGCTGTTACGAAAAGAAGCAAAACTGAACTCAGACGTAAAATGTTCATTCTTATCTATGAAAATTGTCTGGAGCTTAATCGGCGGATTACAAACAGAGGTTTTATGATTCTGGTTTCTCAAGCTTTCCGGGATTAATGGTTATCCGTATCGGTCAGATTGTGTCCACATCGTTTCCCTAATCGTGAAATCACAGATTTCGAGATGATGCTTCCAGCCGATATGGCTAACCGCTGCCGCCTCAGATAATGCATCATCGAGTTTTATCGTGGAATATTTCGAAATTCTCACGACCTACAGAAACAGCCTTGGCGATAAATCTACGAATCCGTGCCATGAAACGCCATATTCCGTAATCTATCATAGTAATCGTATCTATTAGATTACCACTTTACTATCTACCAAAATATCTAACGTTTGAAAAAATAAATTGATTTGTAGCTTCTTCAATTCGCAACTTTCAAATTCGTAAAATTTCCCCATTTACTTTCTACATTGATATATTTTGCGTGTAATTTTTAATCGAAAGAGATGCGTAGGTACTGTAGGTAGCGAAAACTTAACAACTCAAGTATATACGATAGTTTCGAAAGCGATTGAACAGGTAAATTAGTTTGTAAAACGAGGAAAATACTCGTAGAACATTGGTACAATTATTTATACAAATTTGTACATTAATGTTTGTACGGAAGTTCGAACTCGGATAATTGATATAAAAAATCAATCAAGACTTCGTCAAGATCGTCAAATTGATTCCAGAGACGCCGATAATCGATAACGTCGCTCGTTAATGAATAATTCCAACGCCGGGTTTAGTAGAATGAAATGCCAAAATACGTCTCTAATCGTATCAAAAGTTTCAAGTTAAAACGACAGTGCAAGTGGACGATACTCGTCAGATGCCAGGCCAATGATTCTTAACCGATGACGAGGCAAAATTTTGAAAAAAGAAAGAAACAAATCGTATCTTGCTTATTTTTATCGTATTTCCAATCACAAAATATTAAACTTGATATATACAGATAAATCTATACGAAAAAGTTCGTTACGCGGTGTATTAGAATTTAGCTATCGCGAAGTATCTTCAATTGTTATCGAAAAGATCTGCAACCGAGATCGAGATAATCGCAATAAATTTTCAAACATACTGCTTCAATATTTTTTCGATCTCTTCGAAATACACGCTTGTAATAAACATCCTACAATTTCTATATATTTTCCCCAATTTACTTCAGATTTTCATTAATAAAATTACGATAACCGAGTTTCGTTCTAGTGCCAACGACATTGCAAAATATTTCGTACAATACACGTAACATACTTATCCGTGAAACGTGTTTGTAAGTGTTCACGAACTATAAGTGTTCCGTAAAACGTTCATGAGCTCATGAACATTTCCACGAGCAACTGTACACTTATCGTAAACTCTCCATACATAGTACTTTATCCTTACCACGCCTATTACGAAACGCAGTCGCAGTAAGGAAGAAAGAAGGAAAGAAAGAAAAAAAGAAAAGAGAAGTTGCGTACTTTCTCGTAATTCCAGAGCAGAGGCCGATCGTGAATGAAGCATCGCGCGCATCGGGCGTGCAACCGTGTGACGACGAGTGCAAGACGTCGAATGCTAATGTGTTTTCCCAGTTGGGTCAAACACCCTGAGCTTAGATAAGGTTCCCAACCTTGGCACGGCCAAGCCGGCTAACTACGTTACGTATGTAGGTGCGCTGGTGATACACGCGCGCGTGTACGCACGCACGATGCACACGGTGCGTGCGATCGCGGATCGTAGTCGGCACACGCGCCTCTATCGAGAACGAAAGAATCGCGGGAATGCGAAGAAAATAGCGTACCGGCCTGCTGATATATAATTGTTATTAATAGTGGTGCTTGTTGCTTCGCGCGATAACGCGTATCGTAAATATACGCGAGGCATCTTTTTCCGCTCGAAATTCTCCGTGGAACCGCAGGCGACAAGCTAAATTTTCCTCGCCCTGATTTTTAAAAAAGAGTCACGAACTTGTCTCGGCTGCGCCATTTCTCCAGAAGTATCGCAGCCTGTATTCGGAAAAATTCAGTTTCCGATGATAATTACACGATAGAGATCTTTCCGGTTCTCTATTTTAATAACATCGGGTGGTGATTATTTAAAACAGGTGACATCTTATCGATCTTCACGAGCTTGAAAATACGTTGTTAAGGTCTGATTCATTTTTCTCTATACGCATAACCTTGGCCTTAGTTCCCGAGTTATACGTAAAAGTATTTTTGTTATTACAGTGTCTACAGAAATATATTTATTCTCTAATGAAGCGTGTTTTATAATTTATCAAGTTCTATGTTTCACTGTAAGGGCGTTAAATTTTTATAGTCACACGAAAGTATCATTAAACGGCACGAAATCTAACACAACTGAACGTAATCAATTAGTATGTAAATACTACAATGAATACAATAACGTGGTACTTTTTGTAGCCGCTATACGTATATGGTATTTCTAATGTTCGAGATGACTTGGATTTTACGGTCGATATATATTGTCAACACTATCATCTGTATTATTAGTTAAATATTTACCGGGTTGAATTATCACCTATGATAGCTTCAACGAAGGTTAATATTCGTGTAAAGATTTCGTGGAACCATTTCGCTGTGATATGCAGTTGGAGCAGGAGTGTGGCAGAAACGAAGAAAGGCGCACGCACATGTCAGCGATTGCACGGTAAAGGTAAGCAGCAGTAAAGGCAGTGGCCGTGTCGCGTATATATATCGGCGTCAGACATGACCCTTGTCCTTCAAACGGCCTTTCTACGACCGTGCGCCTCGGTGTAGGTATACCATACGTGTCGCATACTTAACGACACGCGTAGCGCACGAGAAAGCCGGCCACCGACAGTAAACTTCTGATTGTTTGCCTTTCGATCTACGTGCCTGTTTGCCGCCCGTGCGCTTCTATACAGGCTGTATCAAAAGCTGTGCGAACGTTTCATTTCTGGATGCGTTATCGCGAGCTCGTTAACTCTCAAGTTTCAGGTTAGCCCTGAACAAAAGAACTGCAGTAGCGCTGGCGCAACTCATGACACGATAGTTTCTCGAAAAACCAAAATCATGATATCTATCGATTATCGCGAAAACTTAAAACAAAACAAAAGTTGAATGAGGTTAGAACCAGGATTATTTCTGTCGCGTTGACTATTGATGACGCCATGTTGAAGTCACGTGCAAATTGTTAACGACGTGCATTTGAACGTCGTTAAAAAAAAAACAAATTCCGTCACAATGGAAGGCCACTTCCATCCAGTAATCGACGCTAAGGCTTCTTTTGGATTTTGTTTCTTTTTTTTAACGACGTTCAAATGAATTTCCAAGGGCATTTGAAAACAAATTGCACGTGACGCCAACATGGCGTCATCAGTAGTCAACACGACAGAGATAATCCTGGCTCTAACCCCATGCAACTTTTGATCTTCTGTAACAGTATGATCGTACCATAAAAATTATAGTGTATCTTCTTGAGACGTAATCAAGCGTACTTGTGATTATAATAATTTTGTATTCTTAAAAACTGTCTAAAAAAGACGTCTTCAAAGTGGGAATACCTCCTTGAGCTCGATATAATAAGGTGGCACCGGAATGTGTTATTTTTGATACGTTGAAATTCAATTTTGACTAAAATTGAGGTTCCTCTGTTTTAGGTACAAAATTATCAAATGACGCCTCGAGTTAATCTTCTTGGTTTACTGGCACGAAATTTTGATCAAAATTGCCACTCCCTTGCTTTAGGCTCGATATGATAAGATGGCGCCATGGATTAAGCTTCTTGGTATAGGACTAATGTAAAATTGTAGGTAAAAGCTCGATGCGACAGGATATCGTCTGTCATTAGATTTCTCGATCTACTGTTGTGAAAATTTTGTTAAATTCGTTTATCATAGACTCGATATGATAAGACGAGGCGAAGAGGTGAGCTTTTCGATATATCACGCGACCTTCTTAAAAATTGACGTTCTATTATTCACAGTTCGATATGATAAGATGGTGTCTGGGGCGAGACTTTTATTTATGATTCTACTCAATTTGTAATCTACCGTCACGAATTCTTGTAATTTTAAACAGGACCTCTACGTTAGAAAAATGTTCCTGCGGTTTGTCTGTTTCGTATATTACGCGCACCGTACAATATTTTCTGTGCTTCACGATTCACACAGTCCGCGCTCGACATTTCACGCAGTTCGCATGCAACAAGTTGAAGCTGCGAAATTCAAAAATAAATCCACGATAAATACCGAGGGATCAAGATAAAGAACAACAAATCCCGGAAATTCCATTTATCTTCAAACAAACTTCACCAAAGCTCCATCTACGCTACCTTCTACGCATTTAACTTCCAAATCTTCAATTTCTTTCTGAAATATATGCGTATCCATAAACCTGCGCTTCATCTTTAAAAAAAAAAACTACGTACATAACTATCTCGAAAAAGAAAAGCAACCAAGAAAAAGCAACTTAAAAATAGGTAGAAAACAAAAGAAATTTGTTAAAACGTACAGAGGCTGGCGAAAGTATTTTAACACTTGTAGACATTTTTATGGATATAGCTACGTGTGTTACACGAAACATTTTATTGCATTGGTAAAGCTTGAAACAGGTCTGAAAATATATAGAAACTACAACGTATTTAGTACAAGCTTATTCGCAGAGATGACAAAAATATTTAAACAGACAATGATCCATTAATAAACGTCAAAGATAGAATAAAGCCGTATTTAACTCTCGTTACGCGCTTAATATAACTATTTCTATTTATACAGCAATTTTCTACTAACTACATGTTCGTAATAAATATCCTGTAACCTCTACGTACACCTTCTCCTTGCCTACAAATTTTATGCATTTATAGGAAATCTAAAGATGCAAAAACGTACGAACTGCGCTCAACGTGTAAAAATATAAGAAATATTCGCAGTACTTGTTCTAACGTTTAACGGGTAAAATACAACGCTGATATTTTGCTGATAATTTAACAATGCAAATCGTTTGTAATATACATGTACAATAAAGTGAACATAAAAATTGTCTACGATAGGCATCGGAATACTTTCGTGAGCCGGCGTATGCATAATCGTAGCAGCCCACGAAAACGCAAGCGAGGCACACGAGAAATTTTCCGTTCTTACGAAAGAGGCTAGCTCGTTCGGACACTCGATATTACCAGGAAAATCAGTCGGTCACCTTGCAAGGAGAATTTCCTCCGTGTGTACGAGCACGTTGAGCGTCTGTGTACACGTGTGGGTGCGTTTAATTGAACAGCCGCGAGGCGAGACCGTGCGATAGGAACCACGACGAGAGGGTTTAGAGCCAAGCGGTATGTATGTTTACCCGTGATAACAGTGGATGTACAGGCGGCCAGTGGCGCCTATGTTGCAGCCAATGACTGATCAAACAGGGTATACACCGCCATGCAACACACCGGTTCTCAGTTTGTTTGGCCGCACCTTTCTAAAATTAACGTCGTTTCGCGTCTGATTAAGGCGGCCGCGTAATCCATTTTTCGAGATTCTGTCTTTTCGCCGTTGACGAAACACGGTTTAACACGGTTTAACAGAGTTTAACACAGAAAACTGGGACTGTATTGGAATACGTTATTTGATGAGAATCTGGGACCTTCGAACGTGAAATGTAAATCCAGCTCGTTTACGAATACGGTTCACGCGTTAGGTAAAACGAAATTGTCCTCTGAGAATAGAAGTGATATGATTATGTAGGAATTTTAGTTACGGAACTCGATAGACATAGAACAACGTCTCGACGATAGAAAATAATCCTGATTCTCGGTTCTAGATAATGCGTGTTCCGTATTTTACTACAGTTTCGATAAGTATTGAGATATCCTGGGATTATCAGCGGTCCTGTTATTTCTCTTACCGATGTACTCAATATATCGTGTGTATTTTATTATCAGATGCAAATTTTAAAAGGAAAGTTAGAAACGAGAGTATCATGTAACTACGATTTTCCGTGCGATATGCTGTAACTCTGTTGTTAAAAGTGAAATCATTTTTATAATGCTTCAACGTATATTATGTTAATAATTTTATATTCGTTGCACTGCAAACTTTCAGCTAATACGAAGAACTCATTTGAGATTAGGAATATCGCC
Source organism: Bombus vosnesenskii (assembly GCF_011952255.1). NCBI lineage: Eukaryota > Metazoa > Arthropoda > Insecta > Hymenoptera > Apidae > Bombus > Bombus vosnesenskii. The sequence continues at coordinate 6,003,046 of NW_022882923.1, forward strand.
GTATAGCGTGATCTGCTTGCAATCGTCGATTTTATAATCTGGAAAACACTGGTTACAGGCCAAATTTTCATTTCGCCGACTGCATGAAAATTCTTAAAACTTGGTGCTTGGTTTCCGTGGTATTTTAGCTATTGGAAGTTGCCACAGGATCGTGATAAAAAAGACAACGTTATCTGATAAAACACCGACAATCATTTGGTCAAATACCCAAAAACAAAGATTGCAATATTGCCGGTGATTATATCGTAGTAAAAGAATGTTAGAGTTTCGACTTTATAAACCGCGTTTCCAGTGAATATGGATATTATTTATGATCCGTAAAACGTTTCATAGAAACCTGTGTAGTCGTACGATAAGTTAAACTATTCTACCATTAGACTGTTATTTGGGTCAAAAATAAATGTACTATTATATGCCAAGTACTCTGATGTTCATCTTCCAAAATTATCTAATAACGACGTACTAATTGTTCTGAGCTGTAAATTTTAAAATAGTCGCTTAGGTAATGGCTTTATTTAAGAGAAATTCATAGAATTCGCACGTATTTATTCGTTTCGTTAAAAAGGGCATTAAATATATCCGATTTGATTAACAATTAATATTAAACGTTCACGGTCATTTGCAGCATTTTGAAGAATACTCATCTATAGAAACCGATCGGACAAAATTTGACAGAGATTAAAATAGATATGGCATTTAGTACTAATTGGAATGGACTAGTTTAAGCAATAACATACAGGATAATATCGTAATTGAGATTCCTGTGTGCAAATGATTCATAACTGGTGAAATGATACGATCGAATTGCATTCTAACGTATAGATAGGTATAGCGGTGCTGCTAGTATAGTTTCTGCATCGAGCTGATGTTATGAGTGAACACGGTGAGTCGTTAAACATTCATTTAATTCGAATTGCAGTAACCGCGCTACGCTATTAATTTGCAACTATTTATTATTCTCGTAGTGTTTGTTACGGTAAAAGTACTTTGCCAGCTAATTGTCGTGTCGCAGAAGTTCTCAACTTGCTTTCCGTCAATAATCTCGCAATATATCGTAAAAATCTTATCGAGAGTTTTTATGATCAATACAATGGAATTCAGGAATGTTACAGTTTTATTATAATTATCAAGGTCGAATTAGGACCGCAAAGGACATTAAGCCTTTTCCAATACTCGAATTACCAAACTAACCACAATAACTGATATCAAATTTCTTGTTTTTCCAAAAGCTACGTATCAAATATTTACGTAAGTTTTTAAGGTATCCGCGATCGAAATCCTGGAAAAGTTTGACGAAAAATTCTAATCTCGAGTCAGCTTCGGAAAATTGTTTTCTCTGCGTGTTCCTAAAAGAATCTCCTCTTTTGAGAAATCGAGGAATTAAATGGAAGAAATTACGACCAAAAAACAAGGTTATATAAACAATCGTGATTGATTTAAAGCAAAATTGAAAAATTGAAAGGAACAAATAAACAAAATTCATTTGTAACAGTATCAAAAGAATCGGCGTTATCTACGTAATAAAATTAATCATTTCAACATCGATAAATTCATTCATGTTACATGAAGATTTAATAAAGTCTTTTTTTTTTCCAAGAATTGAACATGTCTCCCCGAGGAATTGAAATAGATGGATAAATACGTTGTTATTTTCCAACGTTTCCCCGATAATAAACAGGAAGACACAAAGAAAAAAAAAATACACTTAACTAGCTCTCGACTGTTGCACGAGAAGAATTACCAGCGTAGAAGAGATAAGCAATAAAACTGCGTTCTTATTTCGAATTCGCGGATCAATCAATCTCTGCCAACTATATTAACAAGTCAAGTAGTAGACTAAGAATCGTTTTCAGCGTGATCATATGTGTAATCGGAAACTGAGAGAAACTAGACGACGGCGGAGTAAAATATGAAACTAGTAGCTAGCCTTGAGGTAAGTCCTCAAGGGACCAAGACCTCTGACCATGGGATGTTTTCGCTTTACATAAACATTATTCAACAGGACACGCATATATACCGAATATATCCACAGGTTATGTTCGTAATGGAGATTGCTAAGACCATTAACATTATCAGGCCTGATGCTTAACACTCGAATTAATCCATTCTTCGTATGCAGAATTTATTAATAGGAAGATTTTCAATTATCGATAACGATAATATTTCAACGTTATCTAAATACACGCTACTGATTCTTATAACTTGTTATTCTTTTATTTGCTAGTTATTATCTAATAGGATCGGGATAGAAGTTCATGTGACTTTCAAGCCGTGATATACGTTGCAACGATTCGACCGAGTCTTTTTCTTTTTTTTTTTTATTATTCTCAATAAATATCACTTTAATTTTTCCAAATATCCTGCGCACAGTAGCGTACGAATAGCAATTTAAAAGATAGCAATACCTGAAAAAATGAATTATCGTAACGTATCGACATCTTAATTTGCCTGTAAATTCAATTAGTTGTGTTATGTGAATACTTCTATTTTCATTTGCTTTTTTTTTCTTCTAAATAATTAAAAGTACTTTAATATATAAAGCGAAATATCTATGGTCCTTATAACACGATGTATAAAATATTTAGAAAGATCGAAGTAATATCGTCGCGTATCGAAGATAATAAGAAATTTCGAAAATATCATTACGCTATAAATATAGAAATATCCGATTTTGATTTCCATTAAAATAATAATCACGGAACGAAAATTAATTCGAACGTGGGAAATAAAAACTTTCCCTATTTACACGTGCTCGTCGCTGTACACGACAGCGTTCTGAAAATACAGAACTCATTATTTAATAGTTATTTTCCGTTTGTATACGGTCGTTAAAGCATGATAAATACGAGAAACACGAGTAGCACTGGTAACGTAGCCTATACGCGTATCTCAACGTAACATAATACTAAAATATTCCTCTAAACTCTGATTATTTGTAACGTATTTCATCGTTCTTATGCCACTCTATTCTAAGATCACTTCTAATCGAAGTAGATAATTTCGCCATCGTCAGGCACATCGTCTGCATTGGTAAATACAATTTCTTATTACCAGAATGTCGATGGAATTTTTACACAGAGACAGAATTTAATGGCAGTTTAAATACATCCAACGAGAAGCTAGAAAATAACGCAAGGGACTGGATTCGCAAACAGCCACTGATCCAGACGCTAATTGATTCTCGATATTCTTGACGAACGTTTCTGGTCGCTACAAAGCCTTCTTTCACATGGGTCGCCATTGGAATGTAGATTCTAATACTACGACGAACCGGTGTAATAATCGTCATTACTTTTCACGTTGGTTACGATCGTCTACTGGGACATGGTGGCATCGCGAGAAACGCTTCGTACGATTAGTATTGAAATAGACGCGGAAGAGGAAACGGTTTTTGCGTAGGTGTTACGTAACGTGGGTTGTTTTCGTGAAATGTGTGTGATGGATGTCTTTTCAGGCTTTTGTTGCTGTTTCCTTTTTTTTTTTCCTATTGTTTAGCGTTACGTTTGTAGTAAAATTTCAGCTGAATCGAATTTCATTCCTTCGCGATACACGTTGCGCATTCTACTTTAGTAAAATATTAATTAGCCAACAACGATTTAACAAATTTTAATGCATTATGTTTTCTTCTTCAAACAAGTCGAAGAGATACGTTTTTCCCTTAGTAAATAAAAAGAAAAAGAGACAATATTCCTGTACAGATTGAAAGAAATTCGACCCTGAAAGGGTGGATCAAATATAATTGATAAAGATATTTAATTTGCGTGTGTTCTTGCAGCGAAACAATTGCATTTTTTAAATAAACGCACGAGAACAATTTGTTAAATTTCTTCTCGGTCCTCGAGACTCGATTACGAATGTCTTGTCCCTTTCAGATCATCGTTTGATAAATTTTTAAAGGACGATAGTTCCAATTTTCCTAAAATTGTAATTAAATTGTAATTACGTAGTTAATTTGTTTGCAAAAATTAGTTCCAACCAAATCCCAATTTTTCGAAATTCGAGTCTCTTAAAAGAGAAAAACAAATGATTGGTTCGAAAAAGAAAGAATACATTTCCCTATGATAAATCTATCTACGTATGACATAACGTTACCATAAATACTATCGTATTTTATATTTATCGTGTTTACCTTCGCGTATTAGAAAATCAGCAGTTTCGAGAGAAAGCGAAATGCCAAGAGCATTTCTATGAAGAACTGCAGCGAACTATTTGTACAGCACCTACACCAGGGTAATGAGACGTCGTACACGATGTATAAAATGTAATCTTGGATGAGAGAAATGGCTTCGAAGACGTTGCCAGAACGTAATTTGTAACAGTACGTCATACGTAGTTCCATGAACACTGGGTTAGGATAAATTTAATTTGCGCTAGATCTTAAAAAAAGCTGTATCCCCCTCGGAACGCCTAAACAACCAACTTCAAACAGATAAAATTTCGTTTCGTATAAACGTGCTGATACCTAAAATTATCGTTAAAAAAAAAGAAAAGAAAAAAAAGAAAGAAAAGCATAAGAAGCGACGTATCGTTTTAGGATTTCGCGTGGAAATTTCGAGAAAGTTGCGAATTTTCGTGAAAGTCGATTCAAAGAAGCCGAGGTATAAGATTCATTCACAGAACTACAAAATTGTGCTCGGTGTAACGTGCGTACGGCCCAATGTCAGACGAAATGTACAATCATTACTCAAAATTTACTGGGAAACCGAGTCTGTTAAAATGGTACCGCGGAAATTGCTGTTGATTCGCTCGGCTTCAGTTTAATGCGTTCGAGACGGATTCGAAACAGGTGCCCCACGGTGAACTACATTCGGAATGGGACGAAGATGAATAATCTTAGAACGAGAGAAGTGGAAATAAAAGAGAAACGAGACTTTCCTTGGGTAAAGATAAAAAAAAAAATGGTAGAAACGAAAGAAGTGAGATGGTAAGAGGAAGGTAAGAGGAGAAAAAGGAATGAAAGTTGAACTAGGATGACAGGCTGTTGAAAGGATACGAAGAAAAATGAGAACGATCAGAAGTAATCCGAGATTAACATCGATAGAATTGATAGAATTCGTATTATACGAACACCGTACACCGATAGAAATAGAAATATTCTAAATAAATAAATATATAGTAGAATAAAGATAGAGATCGGTATTTAATAGAAAATAATATTAATATACGATTCGTTACAGATCCAATGCCATTTAATATGCAATCTAATATTTTCCAAACGAAAGAAGATATACGAAAGTAAAGAAATAAAAACGTGCAAGACTGGAAGAGGCGTGGTAGAATATAAAAGCGAAATAGTGTTAAATGTAAGAAAACGGAAACGTATAAAAAGCGACATTGATATCCGTATCGTAAAATTATAGGAGCGATACGAAAGATCTTCCTAAGAAAAACCGCCTATCCGAGGGAGCGTTTACGATGGAACAAATAACTTAAAACGATCCGAAACCTCGGTAATCTCGAAGCTAAGACGGCGCAATAAAAGCGAAAAGAAGCAGAAGAAAAATGCATCCGCGACCACGAGATAAGAAGCGCCATGGTGCAACGAAACGAATTCGAAGCATTGAAAACGAGAGAAACGAAGTGAGAAAGGGAGGAAAAAATAAAATCGAGCATGGTTCGATAACAGGCATCGGCACGGTAAAACCGGTCGAATTTATCGAGAAAAAATGCAGCCTAAACGACTGAAACATCGAAGAGGCGCTTAGCGGTGCCATCAGCATCTTCCGGAAACGCAGTCCTCTGGTCAAGAAACTCGCGTTCATAGTAAATAACACATGCTGGAATGAGCACAATGCTCGTGCAGTTATTGCATGTAACGCGTGAAACATACAGTACCGTTCAAAAGTACCTGAATCATTCTCGACAACTTGTTTATTTTTCACAAACGTGTATTTTGATTGGACAATTACAGATAAATCGAACTGCGATGATTTTATGATCATCGTAGCCACGCTTCATTCACAGAGGTATTTGGATATTTACAGAAACTTTTTATGAACGTATTATGCGCGTTATGTAAGACGTTCCGAAATTTTATTAGCACTCCGATGAGATACGATTATCATGATTATATTTGTATGTACGTTTTGAAACGAATCTGAAGATGTACATAAAAGTTACAAGATATTTATCGCAAAAATACGGTTCACAGAGATCGACAAATTATGTATTAAACCATCGATTATTCCTTATACGAATAAACCGTAAATGGATCCATTTTTCTCACTAATTAATTCTATATTTGAAATCACTATTCATGTTGTACACCGTACAAATCGTGCTTCGTGTTAATTTTACTAAAATACACGTTTGCAATAATACTTCCATGTATCTACACTTTCAGATCGAGTTCCAATTTTGCCAATACAATCGTGTTACTTCACTGATGAAATTTCAAAAATTCTCCAGATAAAATTCGTAGTAGATTTGTTGTTAATTGTTATTGTATTTAGTTTAATTATTCCCAAAATAAACTCGATTTTCCAGAATCGATCGTCTGATTTACCCTAAGGATTCACGTTATCACATATATACAGGATGGTTGGTAACTGGTGGTACAAGCGGAAAAGGGATGATTCTACGCGAAAAAATAAGTCGAAAATATAGAATAAAAATTTTTTTCTTTTAATTTTTTTTTTAAATCTACAGTGAGATCCGTTACGACGCGTATATACGCGATAAAATGCACGCGTACCGAGCGTAAATTCAAAGTCGATTTTCTCGGAAACAAAGCCTCGAACGAAAAATTTGTATTCTACATTTTCGACTTCTTTTTTCGCGTAGAATCACCCCCTTTCCGCTTGTACCACCAGTTACCAACCACCCTGTATATAAACTTTTATGGTAAGCACTTTTTTTATCTCTCGTCGTGTTATAAATAATAAAACGCGTTATTGTCAGTCTTTTAACGGACTACCGGTTTCGTAAAAGGATAATAAATATTCTAACTATTGATTCATCGTTAATCTCTACGCTTTGCTGAAATTCAACTACCATTACCGCGATTCGATCAAAGCGTCCATATACAACTTATGAATATGCGATAGCGCATGAACCATAAGAAGAAAGACAGAGAGATAATGCTTACGCGCAGGTGTGTGTAAAACTTACGCACGCACACACGAGAAGGGAAACGTTTCCGAGGCTCTCCAACCATGCCTTGCCTATATAAGATACGTGTTGACGCTTTGTAATGGCAGAATAAAAGATGGCCCGACGCCAGTGAAGGCGCCACATACCAGGCGCCGCCTAACCTCTCTCTCTATCTGTCTCTTTCCTACCTTACCACCTTCCATCTCTCTCTCCTTTTTCCCCCTATAACGCAGCAACGCCAGTCTGTAACCTCTACACTCTCTTTCTCTCATACTTTCATATCTCTTCCTTTTTCTCTCTCGTGTTTATGCGTATATCGGTTTATCTTTGTTGCTCTTTGCTTCCTCGGGGCTACTCGATCGCTCCTCTAGAAGGGTAGAGTATCTTTCTTCTTGTCTCGGCTTATGCTTCGTGCTCTACCTCCACGTCCTTCTACGACCTCCCGCGTCTATAGTACCTACACGTAGCGATGGGATTTCAAACGCTTCGAATCGCTTCGAATGTATCTATATCGCGTATATGAGCCGCGTATTCGTCCATTGCTTTGCTCACTTGCAAAGCAGAAAGTAGGGAAAATCGATGAAATTGTTGAAAGTATCGATCGAGTTTACGAGATACGGTAAAATTTCCAAAATTTCGAAAACGTGCATGTACAGGTAATGTTCATTTTGCTTTAGCGACGGATCGTACAGGTTTACACGTCCCACGTGTTCGAAGTGACTCGAATTGTGTTTTTCCTATATATACAGATTGCAAGTGCAGTACAACTCCATTTATCAGAACTTGTCGAGACGCAAACAGTTTATATAATAGGAGCTCGCCGGCTTTCCCCGCTACCTATCATTTTTCGTTCGCATAATAGAAGCTCGCGTTTCGATGAGTGGATTGAACTAGCAAAGGCTCAATTAATATTACGCGCCGTTCACACGCTGAACCTTTGGACTCGACCTTTTGGAATTTTCTAGATTTTTACGCCAAAGTTATTTTTACTCGATTGTACTCCTGTACAAATTTATGAATTTTCTCTACTTTTCGCTCTGTGCGGTTAATTGCGATTTGGCAAGTAAGCGATTGAAGCGAGGCTCGGATAAACGCAATTCTATTGCGTTTCAGATCCCATCACTAGCCATTTGCCTCCGTTCGATTCCTGCGCGACCCTATGCAAACACGCGGCATCCACGCGTGCATTGCGCCTATCGAAAGTTCTTACGATTGCGTTACTCGTTCGTTTCCCTCTTTAGCGGAGAGGAGGTGGAGGTTTCTCTCTCGCATGGAGATTCTTCCAGGGCGTTGGTTGTTACGTTGTCTGGAATTTTGATGCTAGTCGTCGCGAACTAAGGGGAGGTGAAGAATAAGAATTTCATAGCTTACCGTTTTATTTCGCAGGCAATTTTATTTTATTGGCCGTGTATTTTACGTTGAACTGGTGTTTCATGTTTCAACTTGCGACTGATACGTAATTAATAACTTACTTTCATAATTCGATTGTATTTGTTTGAAAATTTTCATATCCCAATGTTTCAGTGGTTTTACCTTGTATACGCTATACACAGAGTTAATTCGTGTAATAGAGGCAGTAACGTTTCACTTGGAAAAAACGCAATTGCATCTGCGAGAAAAATGACAAGGTAAGAAATTTTTACGTGTCTTTCCTTTCACCTAATCGCGTCTCCAATTTCCTCGAACCAAAGCGTATAAAACGCCATTGAAGATAACTACCGAATGGGTTCAATAGAATCTCATTTAGATTTACAACGCCGAACGAGTTAATCAATGTCTGTTTCTATTTATTAATACATGCAACCGTTTGGAAAAAAACGCTTTCGACGTGAGTAGGTTTCATTACCTTGCAAATGAATTATGAGATATAAATCCCGCCTGTTTCTGCAATTTTACGCGGAGGTATTACGTTAGATAACGTAACAAGTTGGTTCTCGAGCAAGGTGCACTTCACCGTGGTGCTGGTACCATTGGCGCCGCACAGACCACGGATTTATTGGATAATATTAATCCACGACTAACTAAATAACGACTTTTCAAATAGAGAAAGCGCGTTTACAAGAGTACGAACGTTTCTCGAGTTTCTCGGCTTATTAGTTTCGAACGAGCTAATTGATTTAACGTTTTAAATAACAATTAAATAGAGCGAAACAACAAGTACTCAAAGGTGTAATATCTTTCTTAATTCTAACTGTTCCATTGCTTTTGCTAGAATGATTTCGTTTTATATTTAAATTAACAAATTTTAATTTAGAAGTTCGATAGATCCGGATAGAAATTGCGAATGTTCTATATTTTCTGTATTATCAATCTGAGATACTTGAATTTTAGGAATTCGTTAAATAATGATATATACGAATTTAGGGCAATGGATATTTAATTAAAAGAAATTAATTCACTCTGTTCCCAGACCGGCTTTCGTATATTTCGAACTTTGAAACTATAGAGAAGTATGCAACTCCTGCATAGAAAAAGGTCGAACGACAAAATCTCCTTCCTTTTGATCACGTTTTTCTCACAAGTAGTTTTACTATCTTATTTTATTTTATTAACTTCCAAACACTATACAATATGAATTAATTGTATATGATGTGAAAATAATTATAGCTGGCAACATAAAAGCGTCCAGAAGCTCGTCCGATCTAACACAAATCACGAATTTAATCGAAAATTGAAAAAATATGTTCAGGTTGTGTGGTAGATATTAGGTACAAGAAAATAGTAAAACTCTGTGCCTACGCTGCTTTTCTCAGATATATCTACGAAGAGACGCTTGGGACTGATATAGAGCGCGGACGTCCTGTATATCCTCAGGATAAGTTCGTGTAATAATTTCTCTCCAAAATCACACCAAGCAGCGACTAGTAAGCTTTTTTCCTAGCCCACGATAAAACGTTATGCGCACAGCGGTTATTTTTTTTTTTTTTCTAACAAGAAATACGTGCAGAATTTTCATCGAGACAGATTTGAGGCTGCACGCAAACACCGGAAGAAAGAATCAATTACGCTTGATTTATCCGAACTTAGGTAGTTTTTTCTACCCGTCAACGAAACAAGACACTCGATTCTTTACGATTGCGCAACACATCCACCACTTTGACGTCATTCTGCTCTTGTCAACCTGGAAACCGCGATCGACCCTGTCTCGCACTAATGATATCTATAATAAACCTTCTACACTGGAAATAAAGACTCTAGTACAGTACCCCTGACAACGAGGTCGAGTCAATGCAACACAGAGTTACATAGTTAAACAGATGTCAAATGTTATTATACGCTCGAAGTTTCATAAGAACGAGCCGACCGATTATGCAGAAAATAAACTAAAAAATAATTTACAGTGACTTTATAAAGAATAATTTGAAGCTTGATAATACATTAACAATCAAAACATGATAGAGCTATACATTGGTATATAAATTGTAGAAAGTATTCACCGAACATAAGATAAGACAGATCATGTTGCTTTTAACAAAAATGAATATTATTTAGGTGTATCTATAAAATGCTATGAAATGAGAAGCGTCTTCGACATACAGTGAGTAGTAATCAGTGATTCTAACTCCTATTGCTGGTTACTGAATCTTTCATCGGTGGAATTTGAAACAGAAAAATTTTCAATTTTTATATTTTCCATTATGTATGCGTTGCGTTTTATACGAAGCGCCATAAAGGAAGATAAATTTTATAATTGTACAGATTGTGTAATTGTACGATGCGACTTACTGATGAAAAGCTGTCAGAACTGTCGAAGAAAAACAAACGGTAGCGAATAATGATAAAAAAGAACGCTGAACAATCGTAAAGAAAAAGAGGAAGATCTCATACTCGTACAAAATCACGTGAACTTACAGTCCGACCACCGCTTACTATTGCATCCGGTATCGCATTAGAACGCTGATTTTGAGAGTGATCGTTCGACGAGGTCCATAACGTCCACTTAACGAACTGGTCAAGTCAAAGATCGTTCATAAATTATTCTAGTTCATTGGTCGCGGTACACTCGGTGAATAGAGCCGCTTTCAAAACAAAGTTATCGATCGTGGACTCGGTCGCGCGACACGGTGTCGTTCGTTGCACCTTAGGAATTCCTACAAACGACCTTCATATTTTTTTTTCTCCTGTCATACCCTTTTTCGCGTACATTCGCGTGTGACACGCGTATTGCCACGTTGTGATCGTGCACCGTGCACGACCGGAATTCTCGTCTACTTTCGGTCGAGCGAACAACAATTGTATCGACGTGATCGAGAATTCCATGCCCGTTTTCTATAACTGTTTCGGTTTATGGTGCACGAGACACGCGAGAGCATTCTGTCGCGACTCTAGTTTACGGCGGTATTTTGCCATGTCACGCGTTTATATCTTTTTCGACACTAGAATCTAGGAAATTTCATGCTGTACGAAATCGTTGCAATGGAGATTCTTTTTCGCGTGATTTACCTCTTTCTGTTCGTTATGCTCGTATCGTATACTTTCTCTTGTTTCTTTCGATATTATTTCATTATGCAGAATGATGATATTTCGCTCTTTAATTCTCGCGTCTGGGTGGCCTTCTTTTTTTTTTTTTTACAAGGAGTTTATTGAGTCCAGAAAATACAGATTTTAAGTACGTTATTCACAATAAAGATGAATTTTTGTAATGGTATGTTAGGCAAAGGTACCGATACGCTGTCGATACTTTTTATGTACTTTTTTTTTATTTTTTTTTCTGTCCTGAAAAACTTGGTCGCAAAACAGGACGCTTCGGTAGTTTGCTTTTGCCCGGGTAGCCTTCGAGCATCGCCAAGTGACCATTTCCAATACATTTTTTTATACTAATGTAGTATGGTGGACAAGGGTCCTGGGGCTAAAGGAGTTAAAGACACGAAGCTAAGACAAAAGACAGAAAAGAAAAGGGGTTGCTAAGGGACGATAAACGAATTAACAAGCATTGCGAGTTGAGACTTCAGAGAGTGCGAATTGCGTTGTCGCAAAATAAAAGTTGCAAATTAACTATCTAGTTGTCCCAATTACAATACGTTATTGTGACTAGTTCGCGTTAAACGACCATCGTTTCCTGTTTAACCGACATCTGTTTAATCCATTTATTGTAAATAAACTAATTGTAGTATATAAGATCCTACACCAATGAACAATAGAGTTTTCGTCTTCATGAAAACAATACTATATATATCTTGTATTCTGTATCTTATGATGTCAAAAGCCTAAGACATATTCTCGTATAGCCAAACAACAATTTCGCAAGAAACAAAATTGTACACATTTTTCGATCGCATAGATAAAGAGAACAAAGAGCGGTACGTTAAAGGATTGGCACGTAGCTGTTTTAGCTACATCCAAAAATATGAAAAAAGATGCTTGTATACGTATATCAAGGAATATCTTCCTCAATTAAGATTCTCGTTACGACCCTAAAACCTATCGACGTTTCAAACAAATCACCCTCAACGGCCCCTTTTCGTCAAGGATTTCTTCGCGATGCCAATTCGAGCTTGCAGACATAAACACCGTAAGCTTCGACACTTTAAAACGGTACGAAAATCCAAGAATCTGGAATGTTTACAAGAAGGGAAACCGTGCCAGACTACGTTCCCGGAGCCGGGAATTCCACGTTGGCGAACACGTGTACCCGATTATAATTATTGCCGGTGAAACGAGTTTAACGAATCCGTGAAGCGCCACGTGAAACGTTGCAGAAGCTTCGCGCAGGCAACGCAAATTCATCCATCGAAGAGCATGTACAGCCGAAAAGTTTACATTACATACGATTAATAAAATAAATTAATGGTATTTAATAGTATTATTATAGTAATATTATAGAGAACATTTTTTTAGTATTAGTTAAGAACAGTATGTTATATCTACTCAAAATTGTAACTGGTTTTTTCGAAAATTGCAGTGTTTCTACTAACTTTCTTTTGTCCTCTACTGTACACCGTATATATCGAATACAGACAATTAATTCCAATTTGTCGAATCAATTATTCACAAATATATGCTACTAGCATGGATGTGGGATGGTGTGACGTTAGCGAAAGACGTGGCTGATCGTTTATAAACGTTTTTAAGATATGTTAATGTTGTCAAGGAGTGTTATGACCGTTGCCAGGGTTTGTTACAGTAATGGTAATGGTCAGAGTTGAATTAATCGTGATCGAGAGAAGTTTATCGTGTTGCTGAGACGTAGAAATAGTGTTAAGCGAATTCGTGAAGTGCGATATTATATTCAATTTTGCGACAGTGTTACAATATCGTGTTTATCATACTGTTCTTTTCTGTTAATTTATAATAAACATTCCTACATGGATGACGATTAGACAGTTGCTGATAATACTGTCAGATGATTCAATTGAAACACATGGTTACGTATATCTTTATTACTTATTTTCAATTGAAATATCGAAAGTTATGTTGGCGAGATTTTTCGCAATAAAATGACAGCGAAGTGTCGGTATGATCCGCGCTACCTTACAACATTCATTGTGCCACAACAAAGACGCTATTCTAATAAACCGTCATGGCTGTTAAGTATAGCAACGCAGTCTTATTTCTATTTATAAAAAGCATATGAAGTACGAAGTTCGTATCGCATGAATAATTACGAGTGCCACTGTACGTAAAAACTAAAACGAGATATAGTTCAAGAGTAGCGTATAAATCTATTTCTAAAGTGAATTCACGCGTTACGTTACATTTTGTACAAGTGTGTCCCAAAAAATCTTCGTCACGCGAAACGCGGAATAAAGAAACTTCAAGGTTATTCTTAATCTATCATTTGTATCATAAATATATAAAATTAAAAAAGACCACGCAAAGATATAACGTGAAACAGATCGCATTATACTGCGCTGGATCGTGCAGTGTAACTCGGTACGTGGCGCCACTTAAGGAATTAGTTTATGACCTTATTACGATATTTCCAGCGGAATTATACACTGAATGCTGATCATAGCTGTGAAACGGTCGAATAGACCGCTGCTTTAAACGAATTAATAAGCGATAGGCATCTAGCAAAGTCTGGTCGTATAATAAAATAATAAAAGTCTACGGGTCATTAAGAAGCGAGAATAATAGACGGAGATAGTGATCGATGGTATAATTTACTTCGGTACTACTGTTGCAACTTTTATTCTTTATTATTATCGTATCACGATACTATCATTGGCATCCGCGAGCGTCCGCCTTTATCGTCGTAATGATGCATTTTGCGTTTCGATTTCTTTTTACGACCGAATATGCATCCGGTCGAATAGTTTGAAAGAATACGTTGCGGATGACGTGGATATAAAATAAAAATCTTTTGCGAGTTTCAGTCTTCTTCTTAAATTTCCTTCGATTTCAGATGTTCGATATTTGAATATTACCAAAAGTATCCAGTTTAATTAATTTCACTCAAATGTTCGCGAATAATGTCAGACAGGCAGAAACTTCTCCTTTGATATTTTTCGATCTTTGGATCGTTTCTTGATCTTCCAACATCTACGGACGAGAATTCTGAGTAGTAATTTATATCCGCTCCACTCGACACGAATTTTTACGCATTGCAATGTGTTTGAAGCTAAGAAAACAGATCCTAAACGACTGGATTATGAGCTATCGAAACAGGTTGCAAAATTCTTGAACGACTCTTACACAAAGATCTATTGCGACATACTGGATGTTAAATAGAGTGAAGAAAATAATAGCTCGACAGATATACAAATCTACTGAATATCAAACGAGATCGAAATTCTTCGGTTCGTTTATTTTTCGTATAATCGATGATCGCTATGAAATGGATAAGATCTGATTTCACGTAGCTCGAGGTAGAAATTAAACGTAAATTAAAGAAACAACGGCTCCTCGCTCGTTCTAGCCATCGCTTGGCAAATACTTTATTCATTTATAAGTTTAAAAAAGAAGCTTCGCTCTCGAGCTTTGGTTCGTGGCGTGTAATGGTCAGCGAAATCGTCTAACAAGGGAACATATTCACACATAAACCACCAACTATAATGAAACTTACATATTCGCGTATGATGTAGTTGCGAAGAAAATATTTGACACGTGCATATTTTTCTTAC
Organism: Bombus vosnesenskii; assembly: GCF_011952255.1. Lineage (NCBI taxonomy): Eukaryota > Metazoa > Arthropoda > Insecta > Hymenoptera > Apidae > Bombus > Bombus vosnesenskii. Next base: position 6,018,201 of record NW_022882923.1, read on the forward strand.
GTGCTAACATTCACGTAGTTCGTGTCAAATATTTTTTCCACACATACATCGTGCATAAGTTTCATTAACACTGAAACTACCATCCTTTAATGCGTATTTAAACACGTTACATACGGTTGATTAGAAGCAGTACGATAAAGCGATCAAAAACAGGTACGCGCAATCGTATTTCTGTATCTCGATGAAAGCAAACATTTCAATTGTCACCAAAAACACTCACAGGTTTTTAGTAATCGCGAAAATAAAAGTCCAACGACCGGTCATTTTGACCGAGGTCCGCTAGGTTCTAGCGTTAAAATCAATTTACGCTTGTGCATGTTCTCTCGTAAGTACGTTCTCCACAAGCGTAAGTGGCCAGGCGCATGAGAACGCGCGATGGCGAAAAACGTGGAACGCGCAGTAAAACCGCGGCGGCAATTAGCACGCATAAGCGTACCAATGCTGTCGTCACGCGTGCGCGGCTTTAATTCCCAAGCCTTTTTACCTATGGCCTCTATCTGTTTCTCTGTATCCCCCTCTGGTACACGCTGCTGTCTGTTTTACAGTCGCCCTCTCAAATACACCCACTTGTTCTCCCTATCTGCTTGCTTGCTTCTACCCCACACATTGGCCGCGTATAAAAGCGATACGCAATGTCTGCCTACCAGAGTCCAAATAAGCTTGGCAGGCTCCCACGCGATTCGCGTCGCGGAAAAGCTGATTCGATTTAAAGGAAGCGCGCAATTTCCTAGGTTCCTATGGGACTTGTCTTATCCAGCTGCTGTGAGCTTCTGCTGTGAGCTTCTGCTGTTGCTTCTTTACAACGACGTACTTATGGCTTATAGTATATTTATATAGTATATCGGTTGCGATTTTCGACCGGTGTGCTGTGAGAAATTTTAAAATATGCGCTACTTGACTATTTATACAGTTGGGAGCATTGCTCTCTTTTTCCATTAGACTGCCAAAGAAAAATAACGATAACTGCCCCAAGTGAACGCTTGGTCGAATCAAACGTATGTAATATATTTGTCTGCAATGCCGTAGAATTTCAATGATTATGATAGTCTGTGTGTGTGTGCCACGAGACGAAGAAGAGCGAAAATCACCGATTTGGAATTTCGTTTGCTGTAGCTGGTGGTTTAACCCATTAACGCTTATGTTCGATGGGGACAAGGGCACAGTTTACTGTTCAAAATAGGACAAGTTGTCTTCTTTCGTTTTACGATATAAGAAAATAATAGATGCACACCATTTTTTGTTTTGTATTATTTTGTATTGTAGTAATTACTACATGGAATACGTACAAAATGGATCGTACAAAATTCAATAAAATGATGCAAAACAAAAAATGGTTTTGTTTTATTATTATAAAATGGATCATACATAAATCAATAAAATAACGTAAAACAAAAAATGGTTTTGTTCTATTACTATAAAATGGATCATACATAAATCAATAAAATAACGTAAAACAAAAAATGGTTTTGTTCTATTACTATAAAATGGATCATACATAAATCAATAAAATAATATAAAACAAAAAATGGTTTTGTTCTATCACTATAAAATGGATCATACATAAATCAATAAAATAATATAAATTTCTTCTATTACTACAAAATCGATCGTAGACAATTCAATAAATTAATATAAAAGAAAAAATGTGTATCTGTTATTTCCTTACAAAACGAAAGGAGCTTTTGGGACAACCTAATACTAATAAATTTCAATGTATCAACAAAATTTTTTGTATTAATAAACAATCACATAAAAACACTCGCTTTAAAATCGCATTAAAAACGTAAGACATAGCATTAGAATTATTAGAAATATGCTATTATTATAGTCAAGAGAAAATTGTTGAAAATTTTTCGAAAAATACGAGTTGATATTTCTCTCTCCCTATCTTTCTGTATAGAATACAATACATGTGTACAATACAATACAATACACACAATATATAATACAATATATAATACAATACAATACAATATATAATATTGAAATTATATTAAAATTATTGTAGATCATCTTATCGTTTTATCTTGACCAAAATAATTAACAAAATTCTGTTAAATACGATTCGAAATTCATGCATTCTGCCAGATGTATATAAACAAATATTCTGATATTTCTTCTTCTTTTACTTTTTACTATTGTTTTATGATTCACTATTTATTTTATTATTCAACGACGTACATATTTCACGCTTGTCATTAGATTTCCTTAGGGAACAAGTTTACAGATAAAAAGAGACGAAGGTTGAAAAGGAAGAAAACGTATTGTTGCCGAGATTAGGTAGCAAAGACTATTTTGTTTTGCTGGAAAGAAAATGTATCGTTTGACATATTTTTATTATACTCACTCTTAGCGTATACTTGGTATACACTTTAGTATTCGATGACACAACCATGACCTGTCTTTCAGTTTCCTTAAAAAGGAAAGATCGAACAGAAAGTTGAAAATCAATCTTTCTCGTTTACGCTTACGTACCTATATGGTAAAGAAAAATTTTACTAGAAATATTAACTGCATTTTGCATCTGCAAAAAAATTAAAAAACTATAATGCTCGATGACACGTCTAGTTATTCGGAGAACAAGTTCCAGCATCGAAGAATAAAAAAACTAACGGATTAAACGTACATACGTTGATCTTTTCTGTACGATCGAGCGGCAAATAAAAATTCTTTATTCAATCATTGCCATGATATTTGTCACGGATGGTGTAACAAATTATCGTCCATAAATACCGACGCTAATAGGCCGTACATGATAGTGTGCTAACATCTTTCCATAATTTATCAAATGACGCAACGAATTTTCCAATTTACGAAACGATTCACAACAAAATGAAGAAATGGAATGATGCATAGTATGTGACTTGCAAAGGTATGATCACGGTTGTTGCTACTGAATTTCGAATAATAATAGTAATAATATATTAATAATAATATAATAATAATTTCGAATTCTTATTATTTAAATATATCTCCTCGCGTTTCGTAGATGACACATCTCACTTATTATATTTGCTAAAGTCTAATGATCTTTTTACTATTCTGAATTTTTAAAAAATGTTTAAAAACTGTTTGAAATCTTTTCAATAAAAATGGAAAATACTTTCGAAGAAATTGCCAGCAATGATATTCCATTTGCATCGTCAAAAAATCAGTCGAAGTGCTCGTTGAGTTATTAGAAAAGTAAAGAGTACGTGTCGTAAAAAGCTGAATATAGCAGCGGAGTGACGAATCCATTTCCCTCGGTGGTTACGTTCGCAACAATTACCTTTTCAAGAATCGCAGACGTTTAACAAGAATGACTGCAACTTTGCACGCATGTTTCGGTGACACACGAGTAATCATTTGCTTTCTTTTGAAAAACTGCCTTTAAAAACGGCATATTAACGCGAAGAAAAGAAACGTATGCTTAAGGATGTCCTTTCTTCATGTGTATGTATAAAGTATATACATATATGTATCGTACATACATAGTTTCAAAGGGAAATCCGTTCAAAGCAAGCGTGTAATTTAAAAATGTTGAAGAGGTGTTGGTATCAAAAGTCGATATCGCCAAATTTTACTTGCAAGATTTTAATCGTTTCATAAACAAGTGTTTTACATTTTCAAATTATTTTACCTTTATAACTTCAATACCATGTATCTTACTGTTCCATCTCTACATATCGTACATATATAGATATTACATATATTGCATCTCTTTTTATCAAATTACGTACATCGATGTATTTTAAATTTAAAAAGAAAAGAACAGAAAGTAAGAAAAATATCGAAATCGAATCTTTCCTTACCCTAAATAACATTATTTCCACCGAGGAATTAACAATTGCAAAAATTTATTGATCAAATAACTTGTGTATAAATCATGATACGAGTCAGCTGATCGTCAAATAATGTAACTTCGATAAAAGTTCACTTCGTACTGTTCAAAAATTCGATATGTGGAATTCTCCTTCAAGTTCTGCAAATGTTGACTCACAGACCATTAGAATTCTCAGCTCGCCAAATTATACGAAACATTGATACACGATGTTTCTTTTATCACGGCGACTATCTGCCGACAGGAAACCGACGTGTGCAATCGGGTAGAAGATACGGTATAAAAAGGCTTCTGAAAGGCAAGGAACACGTTTGTGTGCGGTATGCGCACCGGCTATCGTTATTGCACGCACGAAACGGCTTTCAGACACCGTGGGAGGAACACATGGGTCGAGAGAGGACCCCGAGAGATATCTAACCGAGGACAGCAAGGAAACTCAATCGCACCTTGACACACCGAGATTAACGAAAGAGGTGCTGTGCTTCTTTCTCAGCTTCTCCCTCGCCATTCATAAGGCTGAACCTGACCGGATCTAGAAGATCGTACCGACGAAAAAGGAAAAAGAAGCCAGAAACATTGGCGCCCGTATTATCGGATTGCGAGTGTTTATGCAAATTCATATCTTTACGAGCTCAATTAGAAAGGCGGATTCTAAATAGATATTCTAACGAATATTTTGCCTCGAATATCTTGAATAATAATATTGAACATATAATATTTTCAATAATACATTAGACGTAATATTTTGAACGATATATAAAATATAATATTTTCGATATTAGACTTTTGCGTGTTATATTTATTTTTCTCGGGCTTCTTATTTTATCAGAATGTTCTCAGATTGAAAAACTTGTACGTAAAAGTTAGCGATAACTTATATAATACACAATATGTAGGTCGTTACGTTGCTTTGATAATCGACGTTAATGAAATATTCAGCGTGTGATAGTTGCAGTTCAGGGGACATCTTTTTCCGTATGAAAAATTCATGCTCTTCTCGGAAACTAATTTGCAATAATAATTATTAGACAAGATCGAACGAAATGCGTTTCGTAAAAATATGAGCTCGATATCGTTAAGTCTTCTATTACCACGCGTGACAATAGCCAATGGACTTGTTTATGGGAAGCAGACGATCTATTTTATGTAGTTTCGCTCTTATCGTTAATTTCTCATTAATCGATTAGATACCTACGAACGATTATATCGACGATACGATACTGAACCAAGCGATTGTAAAATACCCAGCCTTTCTTATTCTCGGTCAATCAACTATATTTAGATCGGTATTGTTCCCTTTAGTTACTTTTCAGCTGAATCGATAAATTTATTGAATTAATTAATTTCGAGCCAACTAGATCATCACCGTGAATAGCTGCAGGAAATTCGATTACACGCGTTTCTATTGACGTTGGAAGAGCTCGGTATACCAAGAAAATATTAAATTCAAATGAGCTTCCTGTTCCTGTGACGACAATCTTCAGTAAACCGTATTTTCTCGCTACATTTACTTCGAAACGTTTTAGCCTTGAATTTGATATAGTTTACATATATAGGCTATAGTTATTACGAGCAATTTATTGAATTTCCCGTTAATCAAAGATTCAGTTTTGGATTTTCAACTGATTCGTCTTGCAGTTTGTTGTTTCGAGCGTAGTACGAATCGAAAATTACACTGTCGTTATAATAATTCTTTGTGTAACATAAAATCGATACTTTTCACATTATCAAGCGAATATCGATTATTTAACGAGCAATTTGTACGTAATTTGTAATCGTAGAATGATTTCTAAAATATAAAAATTTGGAAATTTCATTGAATCGACGATAAATCGATCAAGCTTCTCGGATCTTTGATTCCACGTAAAATCATGAGACATAAAAATGACAAATTATTTCTCGTACATTCTCGTGCTCATCTCGTTAGAATCTATTCGTATTGCGTTCAACAAAATTGAATAGAAGAAACGCTTTCGACTCGTCGCACTCGTAACAACGCCGCCTGCTGCTCGTTTGCAATAATCTAATCACGTAACTTGAAATTAATCCGAATTAAAAGATCATTTATTGCCACTTAATCCCAGGCAATTAATTAGATTGCTCCGAGTGTCGTCTTATATCCCCTCTATTATCACGATTACCTATTAGCACAAGACCAAATACCAAGTATCACAACTCGATTAAGTACTTTACAAATATAAAGCATCTAGCTTTTAAAGTCTTCATCGAAATTTGCAATATCACGATAGAAAATTGAATAACGCGAGTAGTGCCCGGATTCTCTGAAGCGACGATCATCATCGGTTCATCGCTGGATGTGCGTAAACGAGCATCGATTCAACGATTTGATGAACGAGGAAAAAATGAGCTTTCATCGTAACGATGAATATACGAATTCTTCGTTCATCGTAAGATTCGCATAGTGATATCGTAATTTCAAATCAAGCGATAATTGTTCAAAGACTTGAAGCTCTTGGGCGTTTCTAAGGTTAATATCACCTTGTTGTAAGTGTGCTACGAACAGCAGTGTATACGTTTCTAGAGTAAACGATTACTGTATATATATACAGGGTGGTTGGTAACTGGTGGTACAAGCGGAAAGGGGGTGATTCTACGCGTAAAAAGAAGTCGAAAATATAGAATAAAAATTTTTCCTTTGAGGCTTTGTTTTCGAGAAAATCGACTTTGAATTTACGCTCGGTACGTCTCGTTATAACGAATTTCACTGTAGATCGTTGCCTCGATGGAAAAATTGAAAAAAAAAATTTTTTATTCTATATTTTCGACTTCTTTTTCCGCTTGTACCACCAGTTGCCAACCACCCTGTATATATACGTCTATAAATATCCAGTAATCAGTATATATTTATATATACACGCCCTTCGTAGCGAAAGGGTTAACCAGAAAATCCGGCCACTCCCAAGCATTTAGCTCATCGAAAGATACTCCTCCCTCGTGGATGCAACAGACATCATGCTGAATAAACGAAATCTCGTTAGCGGGGAGCAGAGCTCGCGGAGCGAATCGATCGCGTGCTGGCAATTAAAAAATTTTCCAACAGGTTCTGGCCTTCTTGCGCGTAGCGCGGCTCTTTATCGCGGCGTTGAATCCAAGTGGAACGAGCCTCAGGTTTTACGGCGTTTATGCAGAGCCGATTGGCGCCGCGCGTTCCTATCGACGCCGATTCAAACACTCGACAGACGAAGAGCGAAACGAGAAAGACAGCTTGCTGCCCGCCCTGATACGGACGAGTCGTGAGAGCCAATTTCTCGGAAGAGTATGCGAACTTTGACAGATGGCCTCGTATAGTCGGTAGAAGAAATACGCATGGTACGTGTAACGCTGTAAAATCGGCCAGGAGTAAAAGTCGATACCTCCGATGGATCGAATTTTAGTAATTTGAGATATTTCCGCCGATATAAGGAGCTTGGGCTGAGGAATTTCGAAATTGCCGCGCTTCCATTACGATACGCTTTCGCAGAACGGTGCAATACATCGATATTTTATAGTTACGTTGAGCGTGTTTCTATGTACATATGGGAAATCTAATCCGTTAAGAAACAAACAGTTAAAAACGTAAATAATCTACTCGTATTTCTTTGTGAATATACAAAAGACGTAGCAAAATGATGCGTATCTCGCGAGCAAAATTTTCATCATTCGAAAAGAAGATTGTTTATCATGGCGTTATGAATTTCTCTAAAATTCGATTTCCTGAAAATTTACGAAATAATAGAAGCGGAAATAGTGACGAAAAAAAAAAGAGAATGAAACAGACCCTTGAAATTCCCTTGCACAGCCTTAATATTAAAAAGAATTCCACAACGTAAATTAACCGGAAGAAACAAACGAGACGTGCTATTAGCGATATTGGTGATAAAAAGTATATCCAATATCTATCGACATAAATATTCGGTTGGCAAAGGAAATATCTTCTTATATTCCATTCCTTTAAATTTTGAAGATGCCAGAATGCACAGAATGCGCGTATGCAATACGCGAGGATATATGGGGTGGTTGTTAACTGGTGGTACAAGCGGAAAGGGGGTGATTCTACGCGAAAAAAGAAGTCGAAAATATAGAATACAAATTTTTCCTTTGAGGCTTTGTTTTCGAGAAAATCGACTTTGAATTTACGCTCGGTACGTCTCGTTATAACGGATTTCACTGCAGATCGTTGTCTCGATGGAAAAATTAAAAATAAATTTTTATTCTATATTTTCGACTTCTTTAGAATCACCCCCTTACCAACCATCCTGTATAGAATACGCAAAATACACTAAGCTTTACGATGTACGATAGGTAAAGCAATGTTTTGCTCGAGTTTCGTTTCGTAAATTGCATGTGCAAAAAGAAAGAGGAAAGGAAAAAATACGAATGGGCATACACGAGGTCGATCCACGTGGTCATTGGTGGATTAACAATCGTTTATTCAGATCATCCAGCTGGAATCCGCCAGGTCTCTTCGACTGGTGATCTGGGCGACGTATATTATGAAAGCGACTATTGAAGATCGCGAAACGAATCGCATCTATCTCGCACGTAAACGTTACAACCACGGCCACCGATTATTATTTCAGACAGACGCGAGAGGCGTTTCTTTTGCCTTCGCGGAATGCAACGTACGTTCACTTTCATAAATTCGTTTGCCGGTCCGCTATGAAACGCGTGTGCGCGAGAATTCCAGCCGATCCACGGGGATCTGGCGATCGAAAATAATTTCCATCGCTTGTTTTTCATGTAACAGGGATACACCTTCGATGGAACGCGATTGGATTACGTTCAAACGACGATGATTTACCGCGAATATTGCACGATGGGTTGGTTATAACGATCCTCGGTGTACGGTCCGGTTTTCAGCATCGAAGAGAGAACATAGGACTCTTGGTGGCGCTATGGAAGATACCGAGAAGCTGGTTGTGCGTATGAAAGTCGATTGCCTTTGGAAGGAGAAAGCCGATGGTGGAATTCCCTTCTTTTTGTATCTTTTTTTTTTTCCTTTTTCTTTTTCGTTCCCATACAGTTTTGCCTCTTTCTCCTTATCGAGCAGTTTTGTCAAAGGAATACCATACCAGATGTTCCTTCGAACCTTTCAAGAGACAGTTAGAGACCTTAGAATTCTGCTTTTATTGTACTGAATATCTACGTAAAAGATTATACAATGGCAATAAAATTATTTGTTATCATACGCCTGATATATTCATAAAATATTCTTCGAGTGTACAGAAGAGTGTACTTTCCTGAACCAGTGAATATCGATCAATAAATAGATACGTACAATTAAAAAACTGATTCGATATTCCGACGACCGTGTATGTATTAGGTTGTCCGAAATGTTTCTTTCGTTTTGTAAGGAAATAATAGACGCACAATGTTTTTTGTTTTATATTAGTTTATCGATTTATTATAATTCGATAAAATAATATAAAACAGAAATTGTTGCTCGTCTATTATCACCTTACGAAACGAAAGAAACTTTTCGGACAACCTATTATATACTTATAGCCTATTGTACCTATACAAGTGCGTTATAAGCGTACGTGTGTTGCATTATCATAGAAAAAATGACGAAACAGAGGTGTAGAGAATATACCGAATCTTCTTCGCGTAATGGATACAAGATATTATTCGACGAAAAAAGTATCAATCGACTGGCTTATACCGCAATAATTCTCGGCCTGTCGATCGTGTATTCGGTGAACGGGGGAAACGGGTTCTAGAACGATCGTTCTGGAGTCGGTTGTCGCGATCGGGAACGCGGGACCGCCTATTTTTTCGCGTTTGTCCGAACACGGTGGAGCGCGTACCGATGTCGTGGCGATATACAGTTGACGAAGAGCACTTCTGGATCTATTTTCGCCCGATCGAAAGATTCAGGCCGTCGACCCAAACGGATCTCTCGAGCGAGGAGCGTCAGAGAGGCGGAGAGAGAGGTAGAGAGGCAAGCGAACGCGCGATAAAACGAGAGGGAAGAACAGAGTGGAGCGAGAGATTCGCAGAACAGACGCAGAAGAGGCTAGAGAGGATCTCGAAGAAGCTTGAAGCCGAAAGAAAAAAGGGGAATGGATTAATAATAATCCTTATCAACGATGTTATTCAGCTAAATAGATCGTAATTTGAACCTTTTGTTAATCACCGATCGATCGATCGTCCATCACCTATTCCATATTTACGATTATATTTCCATATTAAAATACCTTCAACGTTACCATTTATGTCCATACGGTAAAAAATTACAGATTTATTACAGTTTTCCGTTTGAATGAAATTCCTATGGGCTAATCATAGCGAGGAATAGATCGCTCGGTGACAATGCAATAGTATAATGACAAATAACATACTTCAATGACATAAATTGGCCTGCAACAAGCATACAAAGTGATACTTTCAAGTCACGACATGACACGACGTTACAAACCTGTTAAGTGCAGAATACAAGTTAACTCATTATTCGGCTTGTCAATACGTTTAACCGAATAATTTATTCGCACGAGGGTGTCTTCTTTCCTTCTACAACGTCATATTTCTGTTACGCGGGGATTCTACGATATTTTGGGAAATCGCGCAACTTCCGTGCAACTTCGGTGGACTTTAATAGAAAAGTCTCGTACGTTAAAGATATTAAACTAAAATATGAAAACGCCATGGCAATGACCGAGCAAGAGGAGAAAGAAAAATAAAAGAAAAGGAAGATATATAAGCTTCTGAGAAGCCAATGCTAGCCAACTCCAGTTGCTATGAGGTATAATTAAAAATATAATACGAAAACAACTTTAAGATGCGTCCATTAATCTCAACCACAGTCAATCGTACGTGCAACATGTACTTTCATGAAACTAAGCTTAAAATCTGGCAATTATGTAAATCGTTTTCTAACCGGAGATTAAGCACGGTTTCATACCGAATGTAACAACGTTCCATAGAAATGTCGAGTTTTATCGAATTCACTTTATACAATAATAATTTTACAGCGATAGAACACGCTACATAGCAATAGAAGACGAATCACTGGCGTCCTGCAATCACTGCATATTCAAGCAACAAACGAGGGCATCGTCATCGACGGCGACGGCGACGAGCAATCAATCTCTCATTTTATTAAGAGGCTTATTCGCGCCGCGATTTCATTCCGGTTGAAGTGGGCTGATCCAATTCGATTTCATGGCGCCCCCTCTTTTGCATGCCACCGCTCTTTTCCATTGACGAGTGGCCGCGTGCACAGGCTCGATCGTCGCGTCGCATTCCCGGACCCTATCGAGATAAGGAGAATTTTTCTCGCGTCCTGACCATTTCGTTTTAGTCCCAAGGAACCGGTCGTCGTTCTTCGAACCCACGGAAACACGGTCGTTCGTTTTCTCTCTATGAATAAAGCGCAGCCTTTGCAAACGTCGACCTGGTCGTAAACTAAAAGCTGCGACTTAACGACGAACTTGTAAATAACGATTGTACTTTGATTAATTCACGAAAGCAAGGGGATCACGTACGAAGCTACGATACGTGACCGAGTTGAAACTCTCAAAATAATGTTTCATACTACTGTGATTTTCCATCTACTTTACGATAATCCGTCACTTTTAAACGAAATCGTAATTTTATATCGTTGTAAACGATAAAGATCGACGATCGTTATCGACGCACAGCGTCGTGATTTCTCCTTTCGATCGTACGCGAACAATGTTCTTCGATCGGATTTCCTGAAACGCTACCTTCCGCTGAATTTTCACCCCGTTACAATTTTCTTTCGTCTGAACGTATTTACGATACACGCGGTGCCCTTAAAGCGTAAATGCGGCTTTTTGCATGGCTGATGCGTTCTTCGACAGGTAATAGCGTTTAAACGACCTTGAATAAATCCATACAACGTGTAACTTGCTTAAACGATGAAACTTTACACGGTAAATAGTAAAAATAGAGTATGATAAACAGTGTAAACAACGTACAGTGAATAGTATAAAATAAAGCGTACGAAAAGAGTATAAAACTCTCTATGGAAACTTAGGCAAAAGACCAAACGAAAGACTTGACCTAAGAGTTAACGTTTTAACGATTCAACGTTTGGCTAACTGCCCTTGTCAACGTGGAAATTTTTGAGGCTCTTCTTTATCCATCTCCATCTTTCTCTTTCTCGCATTTACTCTCTCTCTCTCTCTCTTTCTCTTTCTCTGTCTTTGTCTCCCTCAAAAGAGAAAGAGAGCGCTCCTCCCGTGAACGATAAAAAGAAAGTTATTATCGAGTTATTAATATGACGGCCGATGATAATTCGAGATATCGTTAAAAGCAACGATGGACTGAAGTTCGTGGCTTCCAAGTCGCCGTGGATAGCTGCGATCTGTTATCAGGAAATTAAGGTCCGCGGTTTGCTCTTCGCCATGTCTACGCCTTTTAATTCCTTCTGTTGGATTTCTTGCAGCAACCTCGGACGCCTTAGTACGTGGAAGTAACGCGTGCAAGAACCAAGCCGTGATTAAGTTCTCTGATGAGGTTGATGTACTATGGCTGTTGGAAATTTATCGTTCGCCAGTTTTTCCAGGACTACGTACTCGTTTGTTTTCTTGTTTGCAATTGTAATTTCTGAACGCGCTTCGTTCCACTGCTCCGACATTTTTTGTATCCTCAGGATGAAAGCGTCGCGTTTACAGATTTCGTTCGGGAGAGACGTTTTAACGCACGTAACGTCGTCTCGTTGTCATTCTTTTTGTCGTTAAATTTGCAACTGACCTTTCGCCGACATTTCGTATTCAGTATCGTGCTCTCATTGAACTGTTCCATTATTTATCGTCATACTTTTCTTTTGGTGGAGAATTAATTCGTTTAATCGATTTGCAAAATCGTTCACTGCCATTGCACGTTATTAAACGATCGAACAATGGTACAGACTCGTACAACTTGAAGAAGCTTGCCGGCTTATCAACGAAACGTAGACAAGTCAAACTTTCGTTGTAAAAGCGAAAGAAACGCGATCGTTAGTCGTTCGCTATGTCCTCGGACAACGCATAGGTAGTGAACAGTTAGCGCAACATGCGAAAGAAACTGGTGATTTTTATGAAAATTTGTATCTTTATCGATATAATCGAAGAAACAGAAGCTAAATAAAATAAATTAGCTTCTCTTACTCGATATCATAGCAATCGCTTTAATTCGAACGCTATATACATTTCTCTATATTACGTTCGTTAGATGCATTTTCAAACCCTCGAACTTCCTCTATGAATGCAGCGTAGTCATAAATCTTCGAAGAATGACTCGTGAAATGCAAAGAAGCAAGACTAACAGTAAGTGAGTTCATTTTATTCTATTCGGATTAAATTGCAAGTATACATAGTGTTCAAGTTTTTGCAACGTTAATACGTTAATTTGTATCACAGAACGATCTCTAATTAATCATTGCTGTATCACAGCGAGAATTATTACAGGTACGTAGCGTGTATTAAAAGCGTGTGTCTTGCAGGAACTGCTACAAGCTTCTAATTACTCCTCCTTTTTTTTTTTTTTTTTTTTTTTTTTTTATTACGGGTTGTTCTAAAATCGGAAAATATGTAATTACACGGAGGGAAATGAAACGACCGAGTTATGCGGTACTTACGCACATCAAAGATCAACGAATTAGATGACTCAGAGAGAACAGTGGAAATGATAGAGCTCGCCAGAAAGTCGCGCGACTAATTGCAACGTTTTAACTTCCAGTTGTTTCCATGTTTAACGATCTGTTAATTTTTCAGCTCGTTTCGCACTGTATTGTTCGTACGTTTCGCAAATAAACGCCTGGCCGAAGAATACGCGTAGAATGACCGGGATACGATCGTTGCTTTTCATCTTGTAATTAGGCGAACTCGCTCGTGGGATAATTCGTTCCAGCGAGCTTATCGTTGTTATGCAAGTTAAGTTTCGAATGGGAATTATGAAATATTTCTTTAGACGCTTCGGTGACATTTAGAAATGTTTCGATAATTTAATGACACACGTCGGCGTACTCTGGTCTCAGAATTTCAGCGAACAGAACGAAGGTAATATCATTTTTGAACCATAGAATATTCATTGCTTTTTTTGGAAACTTAACTACTTTGTCTTCATATATATTTATTTGCGTTTTTATATTTTAAAATTACATTTAAATATTTATTTATGGAGAAGGAGCGACTGTATTATTTTATCTATACTATTTAACACTTGGTAATTTAACGTTCTTTTAAACCTATTTATCTTGTTTAGCAGACCGAACAAAATTTCCTTCTTCGAGATCTTTTCATTCCATTGGACAATGAATTCCATCAAGTAGATTTTACCTTTCTCGTAATTAATCTTGCCGTGATCCTTGAATTGTCAATGAAGATGCCTGATATAAAATTCAAACGAGAAATCATGCACATTAATAGGAGTTTCGTCATACCTTGTACAAACTTGAGATATTTGTAAACGTTAGAAAAACACAAATGGTTGGAAAATAGTCGAAAGAACGTAGCAGGGCTGAAGGGATCTTATAAACGTCAGCTCAAATGATAACGAAAATAACTGTTACATTCCGCGTCAACTATTTATAGTATAACTGTGATACGAAGGGAAATGAACATCGGCCAACTCTTCTTTGTCGTCGTTCTAACATAAAATCTAACGTCACGTTGTTCAGTAATGAAGCGTTTCTAATTAACGAATTCTGGATACTGTTTTCTTTTTCTTTTAATTTCTTTGTATTCGATTAGAAGCGGATCCTAGCTTCGTTCGATTATATTTTCTCGCATTCGTCAAATACAAATTAATGCTATTAAGTCGATCGTGATAGAAACGTTTCAAATAACCAAATACGTTAAATCGATTAATAAATCGATAAATAAAAGATATAATATCGATTAATAAAAGAAAGCGAAAGCAAGATCACATTGTGTTGAGATGTAATCTTTTCGTCTTTCGCGAGAAAGGTAGGTTTCTTACTTTAAGAGAATCTGTCTTCGTTTTTCCTTCTATGGGGAAGAACTCTCTCCCCTTTAAGGACTTCGATCCAAGTTCACCGCAGTGTCCTTGACCTTCTTGCGAAGATATGCCAGCGAGGAAGCATCGTAATGAAATCGAAACGAAGATCTGCACGAAGATAAGTATCGAGGAATACTTGGAGAAATGAAATGCACAAGCAATTGTTCCATTCTATTGAAATTCTTGAATTATCGACGCAAAATATGCAGTTTGCAGCCTTGATCATTTACACTGATCTAGATCAATGAGAATGTTAAAATTATCGATAGCAAAGTCCGTAAACTTAAAATCCACGAGATTCCTGATATCGCGGCTATCCTTTTTTCAAAGGATAAAATCTTTGCGTACAGATTTTCAGCTTTCGGATCAAGGTAAAAAGTTGTAGTTAACAATGTTATTTTTCTCTTCTTTCATAAACGAACAAACTTCGAGTTGCGGAGGATAAAATCAACATTTTATGTCCTATTAATATACTTCGTCTATATATTACATATATAGCGTGTTCCAAATTAGAACAATATTCTTCCAAAATTTCCTCCAATCCTTTCGAGACGAATTTTTCGTGTAATAATACTTAATACAATAATACAAACACTAGTACTATAAAAACATTCAAATCCGGAAAACAAGTTACCTAAAAAAAAAAAAAACCTAAAATTCCATCCAAAAAAAAAGAAACCAAGAAAAGTATCTTCACTACAGCGAGCGATCATCGATTCCCCAATTACAACTTTTCCAACTCAATGAACAATATCATTCATTGTTTCATTCAACAAGTCGAAAGCAGTCGATAAAAACCTCGGTAATCTACAAACAGTATACGTTAAGCAAAACAAATCTCGTAGGAAAAGAAGAATAATGGGAAAAGAGCAAGAACAACGAGGCAGCAAGAACGGGTAAATAGAACAAAACTAAAAAAAAAAAAAAGAAAGAAGAAGAAACTAGGAAAGTTGATGGATGATTTTCCCGACGAGGATGATAAGAAGGATCGTCGTAGATGGAGGGATCTGTGAGCGAGAAAAGAGCAACAACACACGAGCAACCTGTTGCTGCACAATGCTGGGATATCTATCTGTATTCCGAGGTCTCGGTGTGTGCAACATGTTGCAAGCTTCCCCCAGTTCGCGATACGTTTCCGTAGAAATCCATACGAAATATTATGCCGCGACCTGCATCAGATACCGCCGTACGAATTTATCATTCTGGCAGAACGAGGCATCTCCATTTACTTTACTTCCTGTCCTCCCGTTTCATCCATGCGATCTACGTTTATTATGCGAGCTGGGATGAAACGATCTCCGTTGGCAAGATTCGCAACGGTCCGAAAATTCCAAGCAAGCTTGCTGGTAAACAGCGTTGTAAATATGCTTAATTGGCACGCGAGATATCGCGCTCCTTTCGGGAACGACCGCGCCAGGACAAACGGCCGAGAGAGCTTTCGCGAACGATTTACGTTTGATTGCAAATAACGTCGCACGAGTTCCGAATTTTGTTAAGTATAGCGCTACTTTGTTTATGATTTGTCGGACTCGTGAAATGCGTCAGATCGGACGTGCTAAATTTGAGCGTAGTTTCTGATGGTGACACGTTGGTCAGAGGATTAGGAACAGGATTATCAGTGACAAATGGTGACACTGTCGTTAATTTTTGAACGTTATCAAAGATCTTACAGAGTTACAGAGTTTCTGTATCTATCGTAGATACTTTTCACACGTTCCCTTTCTCGTTTTAGTTTAACGCTGAATCAGAGATGGCAATTTCTCGAAATTTCCACGTGGAAAAGTATGTTCATCAAAGAGTATTCGCATTTGATTAAAAATTTACCGTTACGAAAATGATACGTGGAATCTGATAAGAAAACGTCTGATTGGAAAACGAGCGAAGGCAAAAATGTACATTAGACGATTCTCGCGTATATTGGGACATCAGAATTTTGTCTCTTTAGCCTACGATTGTTAATTGTAAAATGTGCTATCAGTGATAATCCCACAAGCATTCTAATTTCACGTACATGTAGTCTATTAATAACCTACAAGTTCTGAAATATATACCAACACTGACTACTCTTTTACTTTTGCTTTGGTTCGTTCCATAAATACGTAGTCCAACGATTATTCAAAATATGTAGCCGGCATAACAGAAAACGTATTTTCGAGCCGGCAGCCCGAAAA
This sequence comes from Bombus vosnesenskii, assembly GCF_011952255.1. Taxonomy (NCBI): domain Eukaryota; kingdom Metazoa; phylum Arthropoda; class Insecta; order Hymenoptera; family Apidae; genus Bombus; species Bombus vosnesenskii. The sequence goes on from NW_022882923.1 coordinate 6,035,157, forward strand.
TATCTAACGAAAGGAATATCCGGCAGAGACGTGGCGCGTTCAAGAACATTCAATTCATATCCCACGATCCGGCGGGAAAATAAATGAAGCTATTTTCGTAGACACCGCGCACGTTATTCGGGATCGCCAAAAGCGACGAGTACAACCGAGATTCTCGAACGTGATCGGCCTTTTGATCGGCTTTAATCAAGATTTCCAAGGTGACGCCGCCACCACGCGCGGAATTTCAAAGAATCCTAACTACCTCTTCGCGCAATTTTATCCACCGAAATTCCCAAAACGATTTTGTCTCTCTTCCTATTCGATCCAAGGTTACGTTGTAAAGCATACGCAACGATCCAACGTATCCCAAATCGATCAATGCCTGAAGAATCTTCCTCCGCGTTTTACCATGCGATTTATTTTATGGCTAGACGCGTTCATATTAATTAAATGCTTCAAAGTACACCGTGAATGATAATATTGACAAAACGAATATTTATCTTGATCGCGGTTCTTGCCCTTCTAGCGGTTTCATCATAGTCTGTCACTATCACAAAGGAAAAACCGATTTTCCAGAGAAACAATAAACGATCGTTTGCATATATTAACGTGCATCAACTCGACAAAAATTGATATAAACCTGACTCGAACCTAATTTCAACGAATACCTGTTCAACGAAATCTCCATACTTCGAACCAAAACCTTCGTTCTTCCATTGACAAACCAAAAAATCATTGCTATGTACCAATTTCAACGAATCTTTAACAGAAATTTCATAGACCGAATCGACTTGGACGAATACTCGCTCAACAAAAATGTCATACTCTCAACCAAAATTATTATTCTTTCATTTAACGAACCTTACAATCGCTGTTACAGATGAAACGCAATATTATCCCCTAATATCGCCTACTTATAATATCAAAAAAGAAAAAAAAGGCGTTGTCAGAAATCGCCAACGGGCCGTAATTGTAGAGAAACGAGTAACTCGAGAGACGTATATTCTGCACGCGAACAACGTCTGTTTCTCGTCCGAGACTACGTAGTTTGATATAAAAATTCCTCTCAGCCTTTGCTCCAGGACGATTAGAAATTTGTCAGGCGATGCTACAATAGTTACGTTTACCGACTGAAATCCATCGATACGAAGGAAAAGAATAAAAAAAAAAAAAAATTGGCCGATGAATCGCCGACGTGTATTCGTTCGCCAACCGGAAATCATGTTTCCCCGTCATCGACAGTCGGAGCGATCTCGGCTGGACAGGGCCTTCACGGTGACGACGCGACGCGACGCGACGCCGCGTCGCGAGCCAGCCATGAATCGAGCGGTTTGCCGAGCCGCGATTCTCGGCTGGAGACGCGGCCACACGTTTCGATCGATCGTGGTCGGTGGAGCGCGGCAGCGAGAGCGCGACAGAGATGCCTAGCGCCAAAATAAATCAATAAAATAGCGGAGTTCAGCTCGAGTCAGTCAGCCTCGTATACTCGTATAAGCGTGCATATAGAGAACTCGTTTTATGTGTACGGATATACTGGCTGGTGAGGCCGGCGAAGTCTCTCGGAGCAACGAAGAGGAAATCACGAACGAGGAAGCAGGATAGACATATATATATAGAGAGAACGATCGTAGAGAAAGAACGAGACGGTGAAAACAAGGGAGAAAGAGGAGAACGAACGTCGAAGGGGAAAAAGAGACGCGCGTAGATGGTTAGAAAGAGATGGTTTGGTAGAGACGGCGAGGAGAGACGAGAGAGAGAGGCGAGCGAGGTCGAGACACGCGGCAGCTGTCTGGCGCCAGGGCCCCCCTGTTCCCTCAAACAGTCGCGCCGAATGCCACCCACCTTAGCCGACCTATTGTGCCATTCTGAAACCTGCATCCCGGGAGCCGGCTTTCCCTCTCTTTCCTATCCGTTACCAGCCATCCGTATTATAGCTCCTTCGCGACCTGCTCGTCCTGAACCAGGACACAAGGTGAGGAGCCTCCCTCGACCGCCACTGACGGATATTTGACGTCATTATTTATTATTAATGCTCTTTGTTTCGTGGCGCATCTTGTAGCGTTTCAGCGTACGGGTTAAGCGTACACGTTCGTGTAGGTTCTCCGTTGCTTGATTGCTTCGCGGATTTCAAAGAACGTATCGCGGATTGAAAGGTTTTCTCTGACAGTGAATGGAATTTTGGATACGATTATCGTTCGACGTTCATCTTTTTTTTTTTGCTTTTTTTATTTTTTCTTTTTTTTTTTTTTGCTGTTTCGTCGTACGTATAACTCCGCTATACGCTTCTTTCGATCGTTCTTCCCGGCTCGACTACGCGTACATTTTTCCAACTAAGAAATATATTTTCTAATTAGAAGATATAGTACTTCGAATCTGATATAGTACGAAGAAAGCACGATTTCTCGTTTCGATTCGCGTTTATGATATTTTCTTGAAACGTGGCAAATTTGTATACTATAATGAGATTAAAACGTTGAGACGTCGGAAGATGGGGAAATATGTAAAATTTAAGGATCGTAGGAAGGTGGAGTTCGTGTCGAGCCCTGTTTAGGATGAAGCCATTAAATTAAATTAGGCTGGTTATTGAATCGATTCGGGAGACTTGTAATCGCATATTTTCGTTGTTGTGTCAGTTGTCTTGAAGATATGCTTTGAAGTGTGGAACGAAGTCGAAATTGTTTTGAGTATTTCTTTATTTGGAAGCAGAATGATATCGCAAAGTGTTTTCCGTCGAAGTGAATGGAATTTTGCTTCGGACTCTTGTTACGTATTTCTCTTTCTCATTGCCTTTTTCTTCGTTTTAGCTTTCGATTTCTTTTAAAATTCAGATTTAACCGGACATTTTTTCACGAATAGATTTCTAATTGTTTTTCTAATATGAACGTGTTACTCTATTTAGACTATAGTTTCTTAAGATAAGAATCGAGTATTTTTTTTATGCTCTACGCGTCTGCTAATCCTTTGTAACTAAAATTTAGTTTGTTTATGAAAACAAACTCTAATTGAGCATAGTTCCTTGTTGTGATTTGAACGTCAGATGTCGATAATTGTCAAATAAATTAATCGACGTTCATAATATAACAACGCAGTACAATAATATGATGGTAAATAGATAAAATGAGTTAAATAATTCAAAGATATAACTATTTATATCGATTAATACAATAGACGCATATGGTTTGATTGGAGCTGGCTGTTTGTAAGAGAAGAAGTTCTAAGCATGTCAGATATGTCGTCCCTTGTTTATGGAATGCTGTTTGACCGATTGCCAGCGAATTGAACGGATGCTTTCAGAGAGGTGGATGATCATTGTTTGCTTTGGCTCTGCGAAATTAATGAGTTCGATTTGCTTACGCAATTGTGTGCAATCGCTATAAGAGGAAAATGTTCGCCTGGCTAGAGTAAAGCAGCGAGCAATCGTCCAACTTGTTTACTTTATTGGACAGGAAGCCATTAAACGTTTTGTATCATCTATATTATGAAATAATTAAGGGTCAACGTTGCTAATTCTATTTTTTAACTCCGCAATTATGAAAGGAAATACCAAAGTCTTGCCTAACGCCTTTTTCGTCACTGTTCCTTCTATCGTTTTGACTCTGCGCTTTTATAAAGTTTAAAGAACTTTCGTTTATTTTTAATTTCTCTCATATATATCATATACTTCTTTCGTTCGATTCCATTTAGTTCTATCGCTTTATATCGATGTTATATCAATGACAAATTATTGCTTTCTTCAAAAATCATGGCAATTCTTTTCCAATGACATCGTTCCTCGATCCTTGTAACAAGCTTAATGTACAAACACGTTGTTCGAATTTTCGCCTAACTTTTACGCATTCTTTTTTCCTTCTTTTCGCGTCGCGCAGAATTCTTATCTGATTCTCAATGAATTGAGTAGAACAACTTTTAGAACTTTTTCTTTCTCTCGTAAGCAACGAAATTCCGATTACGAAGGGCTGAACCATATCGTTGAACGATTAATAAAAACCGTCGATAAAATGTGGACGATGCAAAACGTGGTCTTTATCGGTGACTCGGATGTTTTTCGTTCCACTGGCAAATTTTTCACGCATGGAAGGTACACACCGGAGGCGCTAAAAATAATTTATGGTGTTATGTCACGTTTTATTGAAACGGTGGCCCGATACGTTTTTATCAGGTAGAATTTACGCTCTGATCCGGCTGGTTCGTGCCAAATAAAGTTCCGTATCCAACGAATTAGGAAACGCTTGTACGTATCGCGTCCTCGCTGCTGAATTACACGTGATACACGAATTACAACTTCGCGTATCGAAAGCGATAAACCGTGGTGAAATGTTCCGAAGCAACTCAGGGCTGCCCCTAATGCCAACTTCGCATCTCGTTGAATTAAATACCACGAACTGTGTAATTTATGTCGAACGGTATCATGCCAATCTTTGGTAAATGCATTCGAGGTAAAAGTCCAACGCTGAAACGTAGATTCTCGTTGACAGCGACCTCAACGCAGCGATTCTAACATGACGTTGTATTTAACGCGAGGTAAAAACGAATTAAATTGCCCCTTACATTCCAGCGTCGATTTTTCGTTCAGATTATTCTTGCGGAATTGAAGATCACGCAGCAGAAAAACATGATAAGTATGTGCGTTTTTGTTGGTTCTCTGATTTTAATGTCATTTTATCACATTAAAAAGTAGTATTTTAACGTGACAGTTGGAAACGAGAACTTGTTAGCTACAAAGTTGTAAGCCTTTGAAAAATAGCTTATAAAGTTGAAGAACTTTCGTAAGAGGCCAGACCTGTCGCTGTTAGGCGTACATTCATAAAGAAATACGTACATGCGAGTGGAAAATATGTTACTTGATAGCGTTATTACGGAGCTAGTATAATAATATCTGTGCTACATTTTTAACGTAGTTCTTCAAAAATACTATACACACGTATAATAGATAATTCTTAACAAGGAACCGGAGAAATTTTCACGATGAAATAAATCGACGTAAACCGTAAAACAAACTTGCTTAGAAATACTTAACAAGGAACCAGAGAAATTTTCACGATGAAATAAATCGACGTAAGCTGTTGAATAAACTTGTTTAGAAATACATTTGATACGGTTATTCGTAGCAAAAGGAAGCGTATGTAAAGTCACTAAATAATATGTAAATCGACGTATCACGCGGAACAGCGAAAATTTACCACAAATCCTAAACGCGGCGCTAAATTTTGAGGAATTTTTATACGAAAACGAACGAAATTCGCGTGGAACCCACTTTCTCGCGCGTCTCTACGTTTCCCCGTACGACTCGCTAAGAGAACACTCGTCGGAAATGCGATTTACTGGCGGCTTGAAAACGTCTGAGGTCGACAGTGCAGTGGCCTTTGCATAGGTAAAGCCAGATAGCAAGAGCGAAGCTTTCGACGCGCGGCAGACGCGAGAATTTTCCAGAATTTCCGTCGTGTTCATCTTCCGTTGTTAAACAACTGCCGATCGAACATTTTCTCCTGGCGAAAGTTGATTTTAAAATGGCAACCAGGTGATTCGCGATTTTACGCGATACACCGACGAAAACGATTCGCGCGGTTCATAAAACTCCGCGGTTTGTCTCCTCCGACGGCGATAAAAACAAAGTATGCAACATCGTCAGATAACGACAATCGAAAGAGGCGTTAAAAATTATCTCACCAAGCGCGTCTCGAGTATGTTTCGAGCAATTTACGGACACGTCACGTTGCTACCGCTTAATACGTATTTCTCTCGAACACCGTATCGTAAACGCATCGTTTTTTACGACAGAACGTGCATCTGAGTCTCGCATACGCGCACTAATTTCTGCTACCTACCGTGCGAATGTCTTACATCATTCGTTAAACGAAATCGTTCGATCTACGTGAACGAATATGAACGTTTTGTCGCTGTCAATTTGCCCAGAAACGAACGATTGTCAGTATCCTTTTGAAAATTATTAATTATCAGTAATTAATCCAAGGGTTGATAATTATTTAGAAAAACATAACGATCTTTGTTTCGGTCTATCCAACTGGTATTCCTTAGCTACTTTTCCTATCTCGTCACTCGTCAAACGTATTAACACTGGAACTACCATACCAGTCAAATTGATAGGTTTTACAATTTTATTTTAAGATTCCTACTGTATGTTATATCTTTTTCCGCAATGATGTAATGACTTTCGCGACGATAACTAAAAGAACAATATAACGAATTTTATTTTGTTTTATATGTATTCAAAATAATTTTGTATCGAGGCTACTTGTACCAATACCAGTCAAATTGATAGGTTTTACAATTTTATTTTAAGATTCCTACTGTATGTTATATTTTTTTCCGCAATGATGTAATGACATTCGCAACGATAACTAAAAGAACAATATAACGAATTTTATTTTGTTTTATATGTATTCAAAATAATTTTGTATCGAGGCTACTTGTACCAATACCGATCAAAATGATTGGTACTTGTCAAAGTGTAAAACATTCGAAGATGGTATCCCATTGGGGGTAGCCATCCACATGCTATATTGCTATATCACTAAGCTATAATATTTTACCAAATGTCCTACTGGACAAATTGTAAAATGTAAATAAATAAATAATAAAAAAAAAAGTGTAAAAGGATCCTGCAATCTGTTTATCGAACCCCAATCAACCAGTTTCCTCGTTTTGTACAACTTCCCACACGTTTTCAAAATTTTTACTGCGTATCATTCGATACGATGATATCATTTATCAGGAAAATTCCGGATCGATCGCTAGATCGCTAGATGCTAGCACTAGAAATACCATTTTATACAAATACAATTTTATAAATGTGTCAACCCTCATTTAGGGATCACAGATGGATTAATAATACGAAAAAAGGTACTACATAACATGGAATTGCCTCTGTAAGAAAGTAATAAATCAACAAATATAAAAATATCCTATTATTACGTATTTCTTAAAGACCAGTCATTTTCACTGGTTTTTGGTAGAAATAGCTTCGTCTTAACTATCGGTAGTTCTAGCGTTAACTATTACACGCGAGTTATTAAAATTAAGGTGCGACAATAATTAATCGTACGATCGCTAGTGGTTTCTCAATTCACGAAGGATCTTAGCGAAAGGGAAGAAGAAGTTGACAGTTAGAAAGTGAAAAAGTTAAAAAAGGTTGAAAGAAGCAACGGAACCAAGAAAACAAAACTTCTCTGCAATGACTACGTACGTAATATCGAACCATCGACTCTACGATATTTTCCCAACGTGCAACTGTGTTCAGCTTCGAGAGCCACGGCTCTTCGACCAAGATAATAGAAATTCGTGGAATTGTCTCGAGGGCGGTGCGCTCGTGTGGCCAGAGAATCGAGCCGGTCGGGTAGCCGCCGCCGCTTTCCTCGTTCTAGTCTTTGCCAAAAGCGTTTCGGTCGTTCCGCGAACCAACACCGCCGTATGTCTGCGCCGAAATAGAAAAAACGACGAGAACCGTAGCTGACGCTGCGTCACGCGTGAAAACCTGCGCGCGCGTCAGCTCGCTGGAACGCGCACGCTAAAGGAAATTTCTTCGAGCATCCGCGCGCGCTTTCCTTCTCGCGTAAATACGTACTCGTGCCTCGTATAATAAGACACTGTACGCCTTGTCGCGATGGCAAGAAGAAGAGAAGAGCAGAGAAGAGGAGAGACGAGAGTCGACAGAGACAGAGACAGAGAGAGAGGAAGAAAAGGCAATGAAAAAAGAGTTTTTCTGTTGCGGGTCGTGTCGCGTATTTTTAGAGCGGCTGCGATATTGCTCGGAATTATGCAGCCGTGCGTCGTGAGCGTTTAATCGCCGGCAAGGATGCCGATCTTTGACCTTGTGAGCAGCCTCGCGTCTAAGCTAATCCCTCGTTCCGCGTAATCGAGGCTTTGCATCGGCGCGTGCTGAACCAACCGTGTAACGCGGACGATGCGAAATAGCGCGGGAAAATCCAACGTGATTAGCGGAATTGGGGTGGTTTATTGTAGCTGTGGGGTTGCCCCGTTGCGGTTTCACGCTTCGATGCCTGTGATTTTATTGAAGCGAATGACAGAGGGGAGAAACGTTGGCGTAATATTGCCAGGGGTTGTTGCTGGCGCGATATGTTCCAGTTTCTCGTGGATGAGTACGACGAAAAGAGAAATTAAAGATAGTACGTGCAGTAAGGTGTTACCGTTTCAAGAAAAAAGGAATTAAATCGATGCTTTCGTCTCGTTGTCCATCTTTCGTCAAAATCATATGGAAACGTTGGGAAAGTTACGTACGAAATCGAATTGCTAGCAAAAGTTGAGATTGTCGAATTGTTATTATCCGAGTGAATAGAACACCCACGTATTTGTGGAAAATTTAAATGTGCGAAAATTTACATAATATTCGAAGTAAACTATTTGTTCGGAAGTTTGAGTGGCCGTCCGTTTATGGCACGGACAGACCCGTTCCCTTCTTCAGGAAATTCCCAACTACATGTCCTTCCCGAGCTGTAAACCTAATAACTCCGAGGTCAGGTAAGAAACCCCGGGAAAGGACCAGCCAGAAGGGCACGATGGGCAGACGAAACTCAACGGCTGGTTGGAAGAACCAGCAACGTAGGAAGACAGTTTGTCATCAGACATCGTACCGTACGAGTGAAATACTTCATTCCCAACAAGATCCTATCACCGCCGTATTCATAACATCACACGTTACTTTTATACAGCAAGTGCAAATACAATGCTAGAACACTCGATCTATTAAACCTCCTCCACCTTGAGCTTTAAGTCATTCGAGGTACGCGATATCGACCGATCGGTTTGACCTGACCGGTTGCTCCTTAGTCGAGAATTCGCAACACTATTCGCTACGATATTCAGACAACAGACGAATGTCTATACTTAGGCGTCTGTTTCTTCCAAATTCACCATCCAATTATTAGATGTTTAGGAATTTTCATTAAGAATAAAACAAGCTCGGATGACATCACGATGATAAAGAAGATAAAACGATAAATAATTATTATTGTCGAGTAGCTAACTTCCCTTGACGAATTAAGTGCACGTTCGTAAAGAGGGAAAATACACGGGAAAACAAAATCGATCATTCAATGGTGTGATGGATGAATGGGTGGAACTTGACCTAGGGGAACGACAGAGGGTGGGCTGTTGCTGTACGCCCCTCTGTATTTGCCCCGTACAAGAAAGGCCGCGTAACGACGATAAAAGAAATTGTTACATTTTTATCCGCGAACTTCTAATACCATCTAACGTCAACATCTGTAAAACGATACAAAACGAACGATCTTCTCTCCTACGAGAACAATTTGCTCATTCGTATCGTAATTAATTCAAGCTGCAACAGGGATTCGACTGCACTGAACCGAGGCGTTCGACGTTTGGCGAGAATTCTTTGAAGTCGATGGAAGAATCTGAAGAAAACGCGATCTCGATACAGCACGATCGATTCCTCGCAAGTTCCCGCAACGATATTCTATTCTTCCGAGAAATTAACATCCGGTAAAAACGCATCCTTCTGAAATATACAACAGGTAGCAGGGTCGCGATCGCCACCGATTCGACGACGACTTTTCTGCGATGAATTTTTGCCGTATCCCGGTCAGTAATTCTTTTAAAGATCTCTGTCTTCTTTTCTCTCGAATAGAAAGAGTGCTGGCGGACTTGCAAACCAGTTCAGCCGGGAATCTTTCCGATGCTCTGTTCTCTTCGACACGGAAGTGAAAAACGCGGCGAAAGACGAAGAGAAGAAATCGTTCGTAGCATCGTTCAAGGTTAACCACGTGGATATAGGCGTAGCCATCGACCAATGGCGTAGCCGGGGGATCGATGTACCCACCGAACAACCGTTAAGCCTAATGAACGGCATTTACGCCGTGTACATTTTTTCTTCGACCAACTATTAACCACTGTTTCATCCGTTTCTACGTTTTCACATGATTTTCGTCGCGATCGCCGTCTGACTGTTACAAGTATCTAACTGTAATTCGAACCCGTAACACGTTGACTGCCGCCGTGGTCACCGATGGCCCACGCTGTTACATTTTTTGAGAACTATTCAAACGAAATAAATTTCGTGAAGCGAAAAGGTTTTGTTCATAAGTTTCAAGATCATTTCGATCGTCATTCGAGTCTCAGGAGTTGCACGATGTCCTAAAGTATTCTTATTTACACGTTTTATAGGTTATTAACGTTTCAATAATTTTACTTTGAATTAATTTGTTCGATGAAATTTAAAGTGAGAATATTAGTTTCGTTCCGTCACGTGTCATTTCAGTTTCACTTCGATCAATGATTAAGCATCGTAGATATTGTTCTATCGTTAAACTTATTGAGTGACCTATTTATGGAAACCTGTTTCTATTCGAATTTCTCAGATTTCTATCTTAGTCGGTAATATATCGTCCATAGTCTGTCAATAGCTTTACTACGAAAAATCACTCATTTTCGTACGTGTTGTGTCAAAAAAAAAAATTTTTTTTTTTTTGTAAAAAATAAATTATATCGTGTTGGCGTAACAGAAATTGCTGTGTTTCATTCCTTTTGAATTTCATCCTATTACACAAGCTTCTAATTAACGAGCTAAGGAAAACGTGAACCAGAAAACGTGATGAGCAGAATATAGTACGTATATAATTTCCTCTTACGTACTACTTTAGAGAATAAATCATTCGGTCATTGTCAATTGCAACAGATTGGAACCGACTGATAAGATTGTGAAAAGAAATTATTACTGATTCATTTGTGATACAACGTTACAGTGGCGAATAGATAAGTCGAACGTATGTAGACACCTAATAATCGTAAAACATAGGATTAAGATTGGCTGTTTGCATGATCGAAACGGTGGAACGTGTCAATGAACACGATTCGCGAAATAGCGGAACAACCTCTCAGAATGTCGATACGTACGCGTGTGGACGAGTGAATTTCTAATTGACTTTTTGCTACACGCAGCGTGTAACGTATACGCGTTAATCCGAAGATACTTTAAAAGATCGATTTAGGCTAAATTTGCATAAGTTAATATCCAACATTTGCGTCTAATAAGATTTACACTATCTAATCCGGTATTTATTATCATGTTTTTCCATCGATGTAGTCGCTACATTTTTTTTTCTTTTTTTTTGCATTTCATTAACGATAATAATTTGACGAGATAAAGAGACTAAGAGAAGCATCTTGAAATATTAATCTTGGCCAGTTACGTTTCGGAATTTGCTGTTTCTTTGTCGTCCAAGCACAGAGAACGCTTTAATTAAAATTTCTGTCCCGCTGTTTACGAACGTAGATACTCTTTAAACATATTACAACGTAGAATCTAAAAATCGTTTCATTAATCGTTCGTCCTCTTAAACGAAGTTTGCTCACAACTGCCGTGTCAATTTTACCATCGTTAGTAATTTAGCTCGTCGTTAAATCATCTAGTCCGAAACCTTTGACACGTAAACGCGTCAGGGATACGTCATTTGTTTATTACGCCACTACAAAGTTTCATTTTATTCGCGTAATAATCAAACGATTAGTTCGAAAGAACGAAAACACGAAAAAAATACAACAAAATACCCTCGTCAAGGTTCAATAATATTCTCCGCCGTCTAAATATATCCCACTTTGTATCCTCGTCGAACAACGACTAATAACATCACACCAAACACTCTCGTTACGATCCTCTAATTCCTTCGTCAAAAAGACTGGAAGGAAAATGTGAAAAAGAAAAAAAAAAGAAGATGAGAGAGTGGAAGAAAAATTCTCTAATTTCTTCGTCAAAAAGACTGGAAGGAAAATGTGAAAAAGAAAAAGGAAAAAAAAAAGATGAGTGGAAGAAAAATTCTCTAATTTCTTCCTCAAAAAGACTGGAAGGAAAATGTGAAAAAGAAAAAGGAAAAAAAAGATGAAAGAATGGAAGAAAAATTCTCAGCGCAAGATATTAATAACAAGGATAATTGATCTTTTAAAATGGTTTTCTCGCGTCGAAACCAGCAGAGCAGAAGCTTAAAGCTGCAAGGGTTAAGATCGACGAGCTGGAAACGAAGTGGGACACTTGGCGGCTTCCTTTTCTATGCAGTCTGAGTTTTCTTTCGCGCGTATACGCCTCAGACGGCGGAGATAGACACGAAAAGGGGTATGTATAACCTTGAGGACATAGTTACCTTCTCCGTTGGTGGTAAGGGAGCCGGGAAGAGGCAGGGGTGTGCTGTTTTTGCACCGACGTTGATCCCCTTCGCTGGGCGCGCGATCTGAAAATAAACGGCAACCCCTTTAGAAGCTTCCCTTGTGTCAGGATCGTTCTTACTTTCGCTCTTTTTCTCTCTTTCGTACTCTTTTTCTTTTTTTCTCTCTCTCTCTCTCTCCTTCTCAGCTGTCACTTCGTGGCAAACATTTGCCTTTTGAGACGAAAACTCACGTGTCGTTCATTTTGATGAATGAGACGAGCCGCGGGCTATAGCACGATGATATCGAAAGAATATAATCGATAATTGATATAGTGGATGACGTAAGTGCCAAACAAATTAGGCGACATTTTTTTAATGGGAAATGACGTAACTTGTACGTGGAAAATACCGTGAGAAAGTTATGCAACTGTATAACGCATGGAACAAGTTTGTGGAAAAAGGGCACGTGAGATAAAATGTCCGATGCTCTAGTTGGGAATTTTTTATATTTATAAAAATGTTTGAACTTTTAGTTATAATAGTCTGTCATGAAATTTTGTCCTTTTACATTTACCGAATCAATGGAAATTTTTATAATAATCTGGCTATTTGATTGGAGGTTGCCTGCACATATTTTTATCATAGAATTCTAAGCTTTCAAAAAATTCCTCAATTTATCTTAGTTTCTAAGCTTATCGCAAAATCGAGCTACGACAGGATCGTAATTGAAAAAAAAGAAAGCATAATGTACATGTAAATAAATTTCATTAATTCACTATATATATTTCGCCATCTATTTTTCATTCAAATTTGTAAAAATCACTCACGTTAAAAAACCTATAGCGCTCGACTATTCAATAAAATCAAGATTAACAGAAATACCTATATATATGTTTTGCTTCTACCGGAAATCTTCACTTCCTGTACTTAGATACGTCGTTTACCATTTCTACTGCTTAATCGTATTGACCATTCTGAAAATTGTCTAAATAAAAAGTCTTGGACGATCGAACGTATCACGCACGTATTTCATGTTGTACTCGTGTGCATTAAAATTATGTATTTTTATAAAACAATCGTTTAATTCGAAGAACTAAAGCTTCTAGACTTTATCGAACTCGTTATACGTTTCTGGCTATGTGTTAAAATAGAACTGATTTCATATTCTTTTTGTCTATCCGTACTTTTTGCTTTTGCTGTTTATCTAAGCTAATTTTCCTGTAACAAGTTTACGACTTAGAGAAAAAAAAACCCGGAAATAATTATCTCCGATTACGCTGTCACATAAATACGACAACATAGAACTAATTTTATGCTTTTTTCTTTATATTATTATTGGTCTGAGCTAATTTTTTTTTTACAGCATGATTTATTGCGATTTATGAAGAAAAAAGGGAAAGATATGTCATCAAACGTCATAGTCACGTTCAAACGTATTACGATGTACATACGTATGTTCTTACTTTTGATTAGCGTAACTTATCTGGATTTACGATTAATGCAAATTTCCGTTTGCGTCTGAATTACCAAAGCAAAGTCATGCATAGCGAGTGAGCGAGCAGCAAACTATCTGAATCGATCGAATGGTTGGATTTCCTTATTCTCATAGCGATGAAGATAAACATCTCATTGTCCGTTTTCATATTCCGTGCTATATAAATAAAAATAAGAAAATTATTTTCCAGTTCAGACTTTGCTCAGTTTCTGCCAGTGCCTGATAAAACAACTAACTTTATATTCCCGATAAAGTTGTTTCAACGGTATTTCTTGTTTTTTTTTTTTTTTTCATCTTATCTATCCTTCGGTTATAGATAACCATCTTATAGCATGGAAATATCAAAAGTCACATTATTATTTAAATTATCGAAAGATAGTAATAAAACGATACATCGAATTAATAAGTACGAAAGAATGCAGAAATTCGAACGTTACCTAATTTACGTCTTCGATGTCGTTTAAAAATCTGCCGATTTCTTTCCATTTGATAACAAGAATAGCCTACGCTTAGTCTCTAATAACCGCGCTTTAAAAGTAACTTTCCATTGCACGAAGAGAAGCGCGTGCAATTTTCAAACCACGTTTCGTCAAAGATCTCTCGCTCTCACAATTTGCAGACGAAAATACCGCGCTGAAGTGACATTTGCAAAATCGTACCATCGTCTCTTTCTTTTCCAAGGAACCGAGAATCAAAGAGAAGACACGATCGGAAATGCTGCGCACGATGCGACAATCCTAGCGGAACGAACGAGCACTGCCGCAATTTGCGGACCAAAATCTCGCGAAGAGGATCGCATCATTGGTGAAAGAAGAACAGTATCGCGGGAAGAAGGATACCGATTTCTAACTTCTTTGATTGCCACGGAAACGCTAAACGAATAGGCTTAATTGGAAATAAGTGACACGATGCAAAAGACCCAACGAAACAAGCTTCGAACACGATGGTACAGGCGGAGAGCGTTGCAACGGGAGCGATTCTAAACGCTGCTCTGTCCCATCTGGAACTAGTTACAACGGGTTAAACCAAGGGGATGAAACGTGTCCGCCTCGATATAGAAGCGCGCGTCCTATTTATAAGTTCGAATCTCGAACTGACCAGAAAACCAAACACCGCGACCGCTTCGAAGAATCGGTAATGGAGTGCTAACTAACATCTCGGCGAGATAGAAGCGAGTTTGGAATGCTCTGTCGCGGTTCGAAACGCGAATATTCCGATCGCGACGCTACGGATCCGCGTCTTATTTATGGACGGCGTGGAAGAAAGAGGAAAACGTTATGAACGTTCCTAGAAACGTATGATGCAAACTCGTGCATACGTGTACGTGTGTGTTTATCACGAGAACGTTACGACACGAAGTAGAACCGTGACCATCGAAATTGCCATGGGCGAATATTACAGCCGATGGGAAATGCAAAATACAATGATTAATGGTATCGATGGGTTTTCTCGTTCGTCCTTTCCAATCGCCTCGCTTGAAAGAATATCTCTGTTCTTTTTTTTTTTCTTTTTCTTTTCAAATACCTTCTTTTCTTTTCTCGTGTCGCGTTGAGAATAAAAGATGAACGACGAAGTTGTCAATGTCGATGAATTACGATTAGATCGTGGTATGTTACGCGTATTTCTACTACGATAAATTTCGTTAATTAGACAAATTACACGGCAGCAGAGATATGTTTTTCATTGTTTGAAATACATTGCGATAGATTGCGATTAGCTCGTAGTGTCGATGTTATATTTCTAATACGATAAATTCTGTTCGTTATCTAAGTTAAGTGGTAGAAGCATGTCGAGTATTTATTTTTATTAGCCAGAAATTTTAACGAGACCGAGGAATTTCTATATTTTATCATTCGGTTTCAGTCTTGAAAGAATCGTCGCGCTAATCATTTTTCCTATTCTTTCCTTCTAAACATTGTGTTTTGTTGAAAACAATGTTTACTAGTTTCCGATAGTTCCCTCGCGATCAAGAATCTACTTTTACGCGTTTTCTAGTATACAACGTTTTACAATCGTAGAAGATAAACATGCACTTGATGGACCATCAATGACCCAAGAAAGATAACTGCATCTATCGCAAACGATAACTGCACACACCACTTGCTTAGAGTTTTATACTGTTTATAAAAGTTAACGTACACAACATTACGCTTGCGATGTAATTATTTTGCATATGACGCATTTTCCAGTAACGTTCGACGATTATCAAACGACGATCTATTAATGATAAAAAGAATTAATATTATACATGTGATACAGAAATCGTCTACGATTTTCTAAATCGTCGATTTATAGATCGCGGCCAAGAGGGTTGCGAAACCTCTTTATTGCGGAATTATTCTCATTTGCTCGGTTATTTTTAGTTGCAATTTCTATAGAAATTGTCGTAACGAAGTTTTCAGCGCTTATTTATTTCAGTATGGCAACATCGTAAAATTCTACTACAGTTTTGCAACGCTGATTATTTTATTAACAGAAGTAAGTGATTAGCCTTTAACCCTTTTGATAAGAAGAGCGTGCATATACGCCTTTAAACGTCGAGTGAACATTTATAGAGAAAAAAAAAAAAAAAAAAGAAAAGAAAAGATAGATACACATACATTGACTCAGGAAAATGTTTGAACGTTCACTGTGAAAATCTTTTACGAATATACAATATTATGCATACTATACGAAACATGTTGCAATTTCATTTTTATTCCAATGTACAATTCGAAACAAATCCGAAGAAATGTTGTAGAAGACGCATAATATATGCACGTACGAAGGTTTTCCATGGTAAGCGTATAAATATCTTCATCATTCCCCGTAACACAAAAACACTTCCATTTATGCAGTTACATACTGAATTATACAAATTACTTCAATGTATTTTTCCTTACATTTTCCTCGCTTGATATGTTGTCCAAAACTACTTTCGATCTCGAGAATACGATAGCGAAAGGGTTGAAGATTACGCTGTTGATCTCTCAAGATCAAATACCTTTCAGTCTGTAAGGAGAATCATACGTTTATAAGTACAATTATGAATAGTAAGAGCACATCTCGTCTAATGGTTTTATAAAAAGGCATAATGGAATGAAATTAAAAATACCGAAGAAGAATACGTCTAATTTGACGTAATTAATCATTTATTCGATATTAATGGATTTATTGTTACTAACTAAAACTTTTCGTATATTCGAAATGGTTCGAAGGAAAAACGTTGACTCGCTGAAAACGTTCGTTTCCTTAGGAAGCTTAAAAAACAGTATTGCAGTGATATCGTTAGAAGCCAACGCATAATACGGAAAACGTGAACCTAATCTTGAAGCAAAATCGCGATACCAGTGGCAATTGTATGAAAATCGCGATAATAGACGAGAAAAGACGGTACGTTGCGAAAACGCGTTTCACGATGCACGCACCGTGACAGGATATGCGTTGCAAGGTACTACCAGGTACTAGCCAAGGCATGATTAATGACTCGAGTAATTTGCAGGAATCCAACGCGATCGAGAACATCGGAGGATACCGGAACGCGTGACGTCCAGAGCCCAGAGCACAGAAACGATCAGAGACGACGAATTTGTGGCTTGGTGAATCACGATTCTCGTGGAAATTCTACTGTCTGTTCATCGACCACAAACAAGCCGACGATATCGTCTAAAATCATAATCCGTCGCGGTCAGATCATTTATCGTCAACGTAACAGCGAGTTTCTCACTTAACATTCGAAACGGCCAACTGGTAATTCACTTGTAAGAATGCTATCTTCAATCTCGACTCGAGACCCAAGAGTGTCTACGTGTGCGACACGTACCCACGGCTGGATTATCTGTCCGCGTTAAAAATTCTACTCCTAACTTCGTTCGACTCTTGTTCGTCCACTTCATTGATTATTAATTATGTACTTTGGAATTTCGATTCCAGAAGCAACTCCATACGGTATATCGGGGACTGTTTTATTTCATCCGTAGTTCGTATTTTACATCGCTGAAGATTTACAGTGTGAGCCATAAATAACAGAATATTCATCGTTTCCTTGCAAAATGCGTTACTTCGTACAGATTGAACGATATTAAAGTGTAATACCAAATCCAATATTATATATAATAGACTATAAAATATTACACAAACGCAATAATATATTAAATGTAAATTCAACGCAATACTACATAGTTGTACTTTTATCAACACAACTGCAGAAACAGAGTCTGTGCGGCGATTTGTTTCATCGTCATTTAGATATATTTGTCGTCGATGTTGCTTTACGTATTATGTACACCCTGTACATTTTTGCATCATTGATAATACCCACAAATGCACACGTTATCCTGATAATATTTATTATAATTCTATTATTATTAGGTCGCTATAAAAGTTTCTTTCGTTTATAGGGAAATAATGAATGCACATTTTACGTTTTATATTATTTCATCGAATATGATCATCAAAATAAAAATCACAACGTTCGACGGATTAGGTTCCATGTTTGTAAAAGACGTATCTGTAAAAGATAGACACTTTCTGGACAACCTAATATTTTACTTACATTGCGGATGTATTATATACCTTATGGTGTCTCGTGATATAAAATGCTAAATTACCAAATAGAAACGCCAAGAATGCAGTAAATTTGTTAGAATTTTCTAACTTTTTTCTAAATATGTGACCTACGTATGTGCAATGTATGTATCCTAATACGAGTATTCCGATACTTATAGCCAGTAGCGTATAGTGATACCATGCACAAATCGATGTCACGAACGGGACCACACGCGTAGATTTCCACGACAAGACCGGATACTTTCTTCGTATCATAGTCAAGGCGTTGTTTTCAACATCATTAAAGGCGTTGCTTTAAAGATCGTTACAGGCGTTATTAAGAGCACGATGTAACGCCACATAATTTTATACGTGGCGAAATGAGCCGGATCACGCGACTCGAAGCTTTTTTGTCGTCGATGAAAAAATCCAGCAGTGGGCACGAGTATTTTACTCTGCATAGTTACAATGGTTTATCTACCATTTCGATACGTACGAGACAGCCGAAGTAGCATTATTTATTAATATTGTTTAAACGTTTTACTAATTCGTCCAACCAAAAATATTTAATCGTTGCTTCGTAACAGCTTGCACGATACAACTTGACTTGAAAATTTGAACAATTAGAGAAACTCTTGCTGCAGGATACACTACGTGTTACGCGAAAGATTTTCTGTAGCGTGTGACGCGATACGACTATCACGAACAAGTTGCTAAATTTCGAAACAAATACACGTTACGAGACGTTCGAACCTGCCAGATATTAAATTCATCGGAAACTGCGCTTGTACGTTTCTTAATTTCATTACTCAAGCACACGAGTGATATTCAATTCTTCGGAAATGTATGACTTAGCTCATTGACTATCCGCAAAATTAAAAAACACAGACGAGCTTCGTATTGCACGCAAAATTATCGGAACAACAATTATCGCAACTATTCACGCTGTACATACTATTTTCTCGTGAAGCGTACGTTTGAAATAAAGAAATACCAACTTTTACGTACATTTCAAGACTGTTTTTTCCATCGCTGTAATCGTATCATCGATACGATCGTGGTTATCACGGTGCTAACGAAATAATGAAATACGTTAAAGTTTCGTGTGCCAGGCACGATATGTTGGCGACAAAATTTCCTGCGATAAGCAAATTTCAAATTCAAATAAATAAATGTGAATCGTTGTATCTGGAGAAACAACAAAACGCTACACAGGACAATGCAACTTCTATAAGAACGAAACAGGAAAGGGCTGCAAGTTTTCTCACATCGTGGCAAGACATTTTTTCCAGCAGATTTCTGATTCAGGTGTTTGCAAGATCGTCGAAGGACTAATCGTTTTAGGTACAGACCCGTGTTCAGACGGGATTCATTGACTAAAAGAGAGGATGACGTCAGAGGACAACAAGTCGGACAAGAGGGCGGTCGCATTCTTCTGGAATTCCAGCGGCTCGTTCCTACGGGAGAAGCATTTCCTGCCGCTAACAGAGCTAGGAGGCAGTAACAGTAGCAAAAGGAGAAACGTAGCCGAGAGATTCAACATCCGTCAAGTATTTTTAGGAGGGATTTCATGGAAATATCCTCGGTCCCAATATGCGTCACGTAGCTCGGTTCGGCCTCATAGTTTCGCTCGTTCGCTGTTCGTTCCAGGCGAATTTATTTCGCCAAAGTTGAAGAACGAGAAAGAGGAATAATTGTTCGTTATTCGATATTATAGTTCACCAAATGGAAAGAAATTTATATCGACGATAGCTTGTTAGAAATTTGATGTAAATGCGAGGCGAGCGAGAACTTGCGATTAGTATTAATATCTTAGAATAAACAAAATAAATAAGACGGTAACGGCAGGATGAATGCTTGGTGTATGGTAAGATATTGTAGTAACTTCTTTCTTGTAGCTTCAGATGTTATTTTTGGCTCTTGTCAAAGGTAGAATTTCGCGTAGAAACGTAGAATTTTAGTAGAAATGAAAAATCGCTGTTTATACGTTTATACATAGAACGTGGAATAAACTTACAGTCGAAACAGGTTCGATAGAATTTTGATATTTTTCTGAAAAGCTTCTATTTCTTGAAGTATTATTTTATCTTTTATTTCCATTTATTTTTCTCCCATTTTCATCGCCCCATCCTCATTTTAAATCCGTTTTTTTTTCGGTTATTTTCGATCCAAGTGTATCCTTCGCATCCTATCGCTGAAAAAAACGTTTCAAGTTTGAAGATAAAGCAGAAGAATCCTTATCGATAGTGCGATCTCGCATTCCAACGTTACGTATAAAAAGTCTCCCGAAACATCAAAAGTCTTTCCATTTGGTGAAACCAGAGTGAGTCACGTCATTGTCAAAATTCGAATCTGAAGCTCGCTGCTGAAATTTTCCACGGCACAATGTTTTCAAATCTGCCTGTACACTCTCATCCATCGGCCAGCTACGTGTCGATGATGTTTGGTCACGTATCAGTGACATAATTGCCGGTGTACAAATATTTCAATACAACGCCACGTAACACTCTTCCTCGATACAAAAGGGAGAGGGGGAGAGAAAAAGTGTCTTACGGTACTGGTTACATCGTACGTCAGAACAGGAAGAAAAGAAAGAAGAGGATGGTAATAAGCTAATAATTCATATGTTCGTTCACCTTGAAAGTTAACCGGAACGACGGTCCTTCCACCGATCGATCGGCAAATTTGCGACTGCTGCAAATTTAACGATGACATTATCGGTTAGCAGAGAACGACTACGCGTTTAATGACAGGTGTCGTGACATCGGCATGGAATTTCGTTTCTCCTTTCGAAGGTGCACCGAGTCGATCGAAACCGTTCTGCAAACACGTACATAAACGTATTTGCTCGCGATCAACGCGGTGGTAATGAGTTGCCAAGTTTACGTGTCAATTTATTCGTTATCGACGAGTAAATATTTGTACACTGATTGTCCTCGATCCCGTCTCCGCGTTTTGTAACACAAGCACGGATCTCGCGGTGAAATTTGTACACCGATGGAACTGTTAACAAACAGGAACTGCCTAAAACGTATTTTCCACTTACACGATTCGTCTTTTCTTTCTTACCTTTTCCACTTTCTCTATTTTTTCATCACGCGTCTCGGAATGACACTTGGCATTTGCGATTGTGTCACGATGATAAATAGACCGCGGATTCGCAGTAATATCGAATAATGCGCGTAACGCGCAGAAATACACGCAACATCGAAAGTACGATACTTTTCAGAATATTTAATAGAACAGTTTTGTATATAAAAATTTGTCAGATTATGTTTACGAAGATATTTATTTGCATAAATATCCGCAGTCTGACGATAAGTGAAATAGTTGCAGAAAATAAGTGAATCGAAGAGACGAGATCCAAGACTCGTGTGTGAGAATGATAGTATATCTTTACTAATACTATGTTGCACTATATATGCGTAGAACTTTGTACTTTTCGTTCGTGCGTTCAACGAGCTTCTTATTCTTCTTATAAGACGTTTCAATTTTCCTACTGGAATGATTTTTTTATTTGCGAGTCAGCTATGACGACAAGTGAAGCAATTTCTAGGGAAACGAGAGCCCGTGTTACGTTATATAGAACTTTGTGTTCGCTATTTGTGCTTTGTTTGAACTTTTCAATTTTCCTACCACGCGTTTCTACTTTTTTCTATTGAGGCAATCTTTTATTTGCAAGTGGGTCATAATGATAGGTGAACTAGGTTTCCAAGGAGACAAGATCTAAGATTTATGTGTGAGAATGATAGTGTATCTTTATTGGTACTGGAACTTCGTTTATGATATAAATTAATAACAGAACGAATAATCGAGGATCGAAAATTGATTTTTCCGAGAAATAGATCTACGACGGTATATTAATGCAAATTAAGCGAAATTTCGATTTTCCAATGATACGATAAGTATTACGTAACGAACGTGGAAAGAAAGTTTCGGGCTGCCAAGGATGAAATTTCGTTTAAATTTGTTCTTTGATCCGTGTTGATCGAGATCTTTGTAAGAGGCTGGTAAGAAAATATTTACCGTAGTGTAGATAAATTTAGAATCAAAACATGGCTAGCGTATTTTATTCTGTAACATGGAATTTTGTGTAATGGCGTTAAGACATGTAATTCGAATTACAAACATTCGAGCCTTTAGTTTCACCGTGTTTTCGCATTTCATTTATACGTACAAAAAAAATCTCATAAATCAGCGTACATTCAATTCATACAGCTATAACAAAAGTCGTTAAAAATGCACCCTTTGAACGATAATCTACCTGTTTGTATCTCGTTTGTTATTATCGCGGTTAACAATTTTATAGAAATTCTAAAATAGAAATACAATACCGACAAAGTTCAAAGTAAATCTGCTCCGTTAATCCAAAAATATAGATATAAATATGGATAGGAATATAAAAAAGCCGGGGAACGTGATCAAATAAAATCATCGTATCAACGTAAACGAATGAACAAAACTAATCGCAATTGAGATATTTATCCTCTTAAATACACGCGTTTTGCGTTTCTTTCTTTTCCATTCTTATCCATCGCTACATAGTAAATACATTATTCCGCTGTTACTTCAAATCGCCATTCCCATACCACACAATTACCTATATAACAATATAACGATTCTGTAATTCTTCATCCTATACATATATGTACGTAGAAGAAAACCCACCTATAAAACCCGTATCGGACACAAGCTTCTCCCATGTGAGATTGAGAAACGAGCCGACCTTAATACTACAAGTAGCAATTCAGTCAATACGACTCAGCAATGAGTTTACAGAAGCTAACAAGCATTAAAGAGCGTATAATTCTATTCCTAATGAGTATCATCGTTTGCAATCGTTTAACTTTATTTCTATGAATTAATTTCTGTTCCAGACAATAACACTTTTCAGGTTGCGAAAGAACGTACGAATGTACGAACAATTATTAAACTATTATCATTTTCATGCTTTTTCTTCCTGTTTCGACTTTCTATCTATAGTTATATATGGTAATATCGATGGTGATTGTACGTCATTGCAGCAAATTCAAATTAATTTAGCAGATATTACTGTAAATATTATTATATTATTTTCTGTAAGTATTATTCGAAATTATTAGAGCGCTTTACAAAAAAAGCTTTAGAAAAATATTTATTATACGATTAATTGAATATACTATAAGCATTTGCCTGCATGGCACTGTAGATGTAACCACTACTATATGTAAATATCCCAGAATACACAACAGATAAAAAAATGTTTAATACAATAGCTATTAATACTTTTATTTGGTATGCACATAATTTCCGAGCTATAAATAGACTGCAAAGGTTTATGCACTTAAGAGAAATTTAAATACGCAAGATACAGAATGTTGAAACTAAACTACTAATTATAGTAATTAGAGAATGAAACAAATCTCTATTTAAATTTCATTGCTTCGATTCTGCCTGTAAAAATCTGATCTTGTTAATTTAGTCAATTACAATTCTACTGTGCACGATCTTCAACATTGAACTTCCTTTCCTTCAACATTACACTACCAATCATAAATAGTAGAATGTTGACTGGTTAATTTTACAGCAATTAAAATCTTACGTTATACGACGCATATAACAGCTTTACGAATACGATAAACTCAAAATAAAAGAAACGAAAAACATTTGATTTGTATTAAATATCAGAAACTGCCCTATTGTATAAATTCATCCAAAGATACTAATATACAGAACCATATTCCTATTAACATATAGAGTCATCTAGATACATCAATAAATCGCGAACTCTTATTCAAGTTCATATTTTCGAGAATGTAATTAGAAAAGTAGAACTCGAGTGGGAAGTTGTTTTACCCACCAAGCATTAGCATTATCTACAAAGTAGTACAACTATACTCTGGATATTTTATATATTTCTTCATACTGTGTGATTTTGTACAATTCCAAATACCAAGTATTATGGAAAGTAGTATACTTTAGATATTTTATATACTTTTCCATATTCTGTCCATTTTGTATAATTTCAAATACCTACTATTACACAAATCACTATACTTTGGGCATTTTATATATTTCTTCATTCTGTGTGATTTTGTACAATTCCAAATACCAAGTATTATGGAAAGTAGTATACTTTAGATATTTTATATATTTCTCCGTATTCTGTCTATTTTGTGAAACTTCAAATTTCTACTGCTGTAGAAAGCACTATACTTTGGATGTTTTGTACATTAAGTTATCCCAAAAGTTAAGAAAATAATAGAAGCACGACATTGTTCGTGTTATTTTATCGAATTACGTATGGCCCATTTTGTTCCAACAGAACAAAACGTCCTAAACATAATTCGCAACCCATTTCATTCCAATAGAAAGAAAGTTCTTAGACAACCTAACACTTTCTCATACTACGCGCATTGCGTGCAGTTTTGCGCTCTCAAATTTCATCCTAAATACGTAAAAATCCACGGTCTACGCATCGAGAGTCTAATCTAACTAATCTAAGAAGATCGTCAAATCGATGATACAGAGGATCGATCGTTAGAATCGAAACGTATCGATTTCCGTTAATCCGGAAACCGATGGAGCGGTTTCGGTAGGGTCGTGGCTGGATCGGGCCGCTGGAGGAAGCAACGGAATGCGAGAGAGCCACTCCCGCCTCTCGTCGAAGATACGGGTTGGGGCCGAGCAGCGGCGACCTAGAGGCCGAAAGACAGAGGGAGAGAAAGGAAGCCCGTCTCGAGGAACGACCGAGAGCCTCGTCGAGGAACGTCGCATCGCGAGAAACAGGGAGAGAACGATCGAGCCCAACGAAGAGTGCGTGCTTTTCAGCTCGTTCTTTTGCGCCGAGTGGGCAGCAGCCGATGGCTTCGATCCATAAGATGAAACGAGAAGAAGATAGAATATAGAAGAAGATAGGAAGGTTGGAGTACTCGAGTACTATGGCAAGAGGGAAAAAGAAAGAGGAGATGAAGAGAAGTGTATTCGCGAAGAGAAGAGAAGAAAAGAGGAGAGGAGAGGAGAGGAGAGGAAAGAGTGAGCTAGATTCTTTATACGCTGGCTCACGAAAGTATTTGAACATTTACCGTGGGGAACTTTTTATTTTCATACTGTACGCGTTCTATTTATTCGATTCATTTTTACACGGTTCTTCGTTTCCAAGCTTCGGCGAGTTTCCCATTTCACATCGTACTACGTCCTCTGGTCCTTTAATTTTTGAAATCTACGTTGTACCTCGAATGCGACGATACGTGGAAAGTATATGTTACGCGGAACATTCTGAAATTTCATTAGCGCTGTAATGCCATTGACACGATTATATCGGTGAATGTAGAAACCAATGTAAAGACGTATATCGAATTGACTAGATATTTATTGGAAACGTGCGTGTAGTGAAATATCGATGTACAGTATGACTGGGCATATATTTTAAACGCACGCGGTGAACCTATAATATCGCGCTATCGAATATCTTTTTTAATATAACGGATAGTTGACTGTTTAAATATTTTCGCGATCTCTGCAAATATTTCTGTGGTAAATATCTTGTAACTTCTATATACATTTTCAGATATGTTTCAAGTTTCATCGATATAATCATGATAGTCGAGTGAGACAAACAGTGCTAATGAAATTTCCAAATGTTTCGTCTAACGCACGTAATACGTTCGTAAAAGATGTCTACAAGTGTGCAAACGCTTTCGTACGGCTGTGTGGATGATACGAGACGAACAAAGAGAGAGGAAACAAGGAGTGGAAGATGTAGGAACGGTAAGACGATAGAAAGAGAGAGAGAGAAAGAAAGAGAGGAGTAGAGAAGCGTATCAAGGACGACGAAACGAACAGAGTAGTATTATAAAAGGCAGGCGACAGGCGCCCGCCATACCAAAGAGCTTCGTGTTACCGGCATCCAGGTCCCTCCCTTCGACTGGCGCTATAAGGCGCCCTGCTCCGTATAACTTGCCCTTAACCGCGTCTTCTGCTTTCACGGTCTTCTCTTCTCTCAAGGTTACGCAAATTTCGGTCGCTGACACGTGACCGAGCGTACGATTTAAACGCATTTACGGATCGTGCGATCATCGGTATAGTAAATCGAGTTTCGAGGATGTTCACAGACACGCAGCAATTGCTAGATACAAAGTGATATACAACATAAGGCGAAGAGGCGATAGAATGTTTCAAACGAACAAATCTGAAAAACAAAGTTTAAAGTACCAGAGATATCGTTGATAACCGTGAGTAGTTGATACGACGTTAAGCTCGTACATACAAACATATTTTATACAATGACTACGATCGAATTGTGCTTGAGAAAATTCGGGAAATTCTACGAAAACATAAATATGACTATGTGCGATCGATCACATCGATAATATCAATAAATGTACTTACCAAATATAGATTTGCATCGCCTCAAAAAAAGAAAGAAAAAGAGAAGAATCTACGAATCGAGTATCGAACAACTAATAAGCACGAAGATTCAAAAATTAAATCAGAGCTACCACGTTCCAAGAAGTCTACTTTCGTGGAAACTTCCGAAGATAACGATATAACAAACACAACGATCGACGACACAGTAGAATGGTCTAACCATAATATAATACGTGTAAGTAATTACTACGGCGAGAATAACTGAACATCGTCATTATTTGATTGCAGAATCGAAGAGTGTTTGATAGAATATCATCAGCGCTATCATGATGCCAGCAGAAACAATACGGTGATTCAGGACGGGCTTTGAATCGAGAGCGGGAAGCTTAAAAACGCAGCCGGCGTAACGCAATACGAACGAGATTTGTCCTCGTGCGTTTGAAAGGGACTGCACGGAGCGTTGTGCCATGTCCTTCGTCGTATTCGTTGAATTTTGCGCAACCAACTGGTGGAACTCTGTCGCTGACAGCGTGCACAGAGCACGTGCGGAAATAAATAGTATCGCCACAGAAATTCTTTATACACACGCTTCTCGCTTCCCTTTCTTCTTCTTCTTCTTCTTCGTCGTCTTTCCATCTTTTTTCTTTTCTTTTTTCTCTTTTTCTCGAGAAAAAAAATTACCGATTAAGTCCCTCGATATTACTCGTTCGAGACCGAATATCGAGACACGCTTTTTCTTTCTTTTTTTCTTTTTAATGGAAACTGATCGAGATGACTTTTAAAAATCATCGATTCGTGCCTCCTTTTGATAATTATCTTGAGAAAAAAGTTAATGAGGTGATTCTTTGAGACCCGCCCATAAACATATCCTGATAATTCTCTGGAGTAAAAAATGAAAGTGATAACTCTTAAACATCGTCAAGTTGTATCGCCTTCTTATACGGTTGTTTGATGAAAAAACTAATTAGACGGTCTTCTTTTTAAGTTGTCTGTAAATTCCCTGATATTCTTTTATTATTGTCTCTTTTTTCTATATTTAAATCGCATAAACCGCTTGGTTATTAGAGACAGAAACAATTCTATAGTTCTATATTATTTTTGACGTTAAATCGTTTATATTGCCGTAATAATACGTGGTAATTAGACTGTGCGGAATTTCTAATTATTTATAGGAAATTTACCGATGCGAGAATGTACAAAATACAAATGTAATATGAAAAGATACATGAAATATCCAGAATTTGTATCTGTTATAATATTTAGTAAGCGGAAAGCTTAAATTGCATGCAAAAAGATATGAATTTGTGAACAAATATTCACAGTCTAATAATAATTATCGTTATAGCGATGGTTTAACATGTTCACTATTCGTTGACTATTCATTATCTGCAATATATTAAGAAATAATTTTCATACGAAATGTATCCATGTATTTCCAGAAAAATCCTAAAAATCGTAATAATCGATGATACGATGAAGAAAAGATCGACTTCGTACGAAAAGACGCTAACTTTACCGCGACTCTAATAACTGCAAAATTCTATTCTACTGTACGACTGATGTTAATCGAAAGAATTTAAAGGATCTGCCTATAGAAATCGCGTTATGTACACGATTCCTGTTCTCGAAGCTTCTCAACCGTTCCACTGTTTTAATTGCCTCCGGTTCGTAGTCCACCGCATTACGGAATGTTGGTTCGAGTTTCATGAATGAAGAAATTTCTCCTATTTCCCGGGTGAATGCAACAAGTGGCGATGAGCGGTCTTTTATCTGCTCTGCTCCATCGTGCTGGCCCAGTTTCCTTCTCCGAGCATAAATCTGCTACACACCGACTACATCTGCTGCCTCGTGACAGACAAACTCTCATAATCAATTTCTTTCTTCCAACGAACGTAATCAAATTCTTCTTCTTTTCTCTACATATTTATTTCTAGATTCGCGAAATCTCTCGAAAGCTGGAATGCTCCTTTCTTCTTTTCTCTTTTTTTTCCCCCCCTCTCGAAAGTATATCTATCTTGTGAGAAACTAAAATCTCAATAAATTTCGTTGAGAAAACACGATTTATTTTTCCTTAATGTAAATACAACGAATTAACGAATATAACGATTAAAACGTAAGCGTAAAGACCAGAGACACAAGCTCAATCGCATCGTTATTAGTCAACTTTTAATTGTAACGATACGATTTACGGAAATTTCTCTATCGTCGAGAAAGTAATACACGAAATAAGATTAAATCAGCTGAATTATACAGTCATCTACTCGACAACGCTGTACGAAGATTAAATAAAAATAAATTAGTATCGTCAGTTTCGTACTTTCGCCCGAGTTATTTATACAAGTTATTATTTATTCGGAGAATTTCGAGACTTTCGAATCGCAAAAATAGCGTAAACTCGTTGACTTTCGAGGGGACTTTTCAATTTTCAAAGCGCCGAGCGTTCCACGCTTACCCCTTCTTTTTCTTCTCCTTTTTCCAATTCCCTTTTTTTCATCCTCTCACTTATACCACCCGCATTTACGCGGATGACGAATACCACCAGCAATCTGATTTTATCATGCTAATACCGCTATCGTGAGAGACCTCGTGTTTTTTCCTCGACCAACGATTCCGCGCTGTCGACCGATACTTTTATCGCCGCGAAATAGCTCGATCGAAACGGACGGCCGATTTATCGTAAAAATTACGTCAAACGATAGAACGAATTCGGTCTAACGATTCACGTGATCTTTAAACGCTTCTCGATTCAATTGCGTCTCAATCGTACTTACTATCCGCATGATTATGCGAATGGATATATCTTCTTCGATTAATCTCTGCTCGTTTCTCTGTTTTTTAATTAAGCGTTCTATATTAGGAAGCTTTACTGCGATACTCAGTCGCCTTGCGATAATTATTTTACGTATCGCGGAATAGCAATTAATTTCTGTAGGACACTTGTACTAGTTCTTTCTTCAACTTTCTCTTTCTTCCAGATCCTATCTTTTTAACGTTTGTATGATGTAAGCGCTTTTACAAATTTCATCAAGCTCGCGCGATTCGGCCCCTGTAGTTTTATAACTAGTTAACTGATCTATACTTTACGTTATGAAGACCGTGGACGCGAGACATGATAAGCTCCACACGCTTTTCGTGTTTTGCGATCTACTGATTAAAAACTGTCATTCGACGTTATCATATTCTGTATTTCTAAATCTCCCTTTCTATCGCGCTCTTTATTTATTTGAATCCACGAGAGTATTTGAATATTCGGAATAAAAATCTTGCACGCGTACATTACGCGTATTATACGAAAGATTTTGAAATTTCGTTAACATCGTGAGACGCGACTGTTACGATTGTATTATACATTGAAACAAACCTGAAAATTATTTATATTTCTGTTTGTGATTAATTTTCCCAATTAAATGAAATTATAACAGCCTAATTTAACGAAGTAGTACTCCCAGTTATTTTACGGTTGAAATTTAACAAGAATTTCTATATCTCCGTTATTAATAATTTTCTACATCCTTTTCGTTTTTCTGCTGAACCACTTTATTCCATACGAACTCTAATTCTCTGTCAGTTCCTCGCGTTTTTCTGTTTCCACTCTTTTAACGCTATAATTCCGTTTCTCATCCAACGATAAGCCTATAGAAACAAGAGAGATCGCGTTCTGAACGTAGCTCACAGGCTTAATTATACCTTCAAGAACATTGGAGCCCTGACAGGATCGCTTTATATAAATACAGGCCACACTGTCGACAAGAGATATTCACCTCAAGTGGCATATAACTCGCCAACTAGTGCACTTGCATTGACGATTATGTATACAATATCGAGTCGAAGAAACTTTAGAACGCTATAAATTTTCTTTACTTTAATACTAAACATTTCTCACCATATTGTCAACCAATCGTTTATTCTCTACCATACTACCATATATACTGTACTATACACCATATACTATATACTATATACCATACTACCATATATATTATATTTGTTCACTGTTCTTATTAAAGTCAATTACTAACAACATCTTGTTATAAATATCTTGTTATTAAATCGAACATTATAAAAATGGTAAAATTATCGTGTCTCTGTATATTTCTTATTTTATGAACTTTCTTTCGCCCATCGCTGTACATAGCTACATATCTACTTTCTTTACATTTACCATTAGAAATCGGGTTACTCGAGCTTACACGAGTCACATTGAATTCGAGTAACTTGACTAATCTGAATAAGGCTTAACGTCAGCGGATGTACAGTTCTTGTAGCCAGAGGCTCTATTATTTCGTCATAGCAGGCTTGGCATATAAACGGTACCATCTTGCATTATACGTCATGGTACGCGAGATCTCAATGGTCGTACAGTGTGTGTATTAATTAAATCGCAATCTGTCGAGGTATGGCGCGCTAAATGTCCAGGAGAAAATTAGACGAGCACGGTGAATAGAATTTTCCAAAACAATAGTATAATTTCATTCGAGTCCTTGGCAACGGATCGTCTTGCATAGAAATAAAAGCTTACGTGTTGTTTTGTTAGAAGTCTATCTCGCATGGATCGAAGTCTTGCTGAAAACGATGTGATTTCCATTGAAAATTGCAATTTTAGACGATTGTGCTCGGACATCGATTTCGAGGTAAGAACTCTTTAAGGAAATCTTTAAACTTTGTACTTGGACATATTCCGTTTGGAGAATTCGATTGTTAATTTGAAAATTTGATGTTTCTTTTTAATGTAATCTAATGGTATTGACAAGTAATAATAATAATAATAATAATAATAATAATAATAATAGTAAAAAGGTATTATCATCTATGAAATAGTAGTATACTTTGCTACTTGACTCATGAATTTCTAGATTCTCCATCTCCACACATTTCTTCAGAAAATCGAACGAGATTCTAAAATGCAATTTTTCAATTGCAAATATTTCTATACATTCTGCGACAACGACGAAAGGTGTGTTATTAATTCGATGGAAATTACAGGACTAAAAACGATATATAAATAGACTATATACAGCTTACTCTTTGATCTACTAATTAAATGCTATTATTTATTTACAGATATAAATTCAGTTGTTCAGCTGAGAAATTGTTTAGATATTTTATACATCTACGAGCGTTATCTTACGTTCAAAGGATTTTTATGTATTTAAGAAAAACAGGAAATACCCGGATAATTCAGTGGAAATCACAGAATGACGAATTATTCTCGCATCAATGTAATTACTTGCGAAATAACTACTAATTATTTTATTGTTCAGTTACTATTCTTCTACTTCTTGATAATTGTAAGAAAAAAAGGAAGAAATTACATCAACTACCAGAACTTGCGAAGTAACTTTTAATATCTCGGTGATTCTCGATGCCGATTAACTCGATGTGACTCGTCACCGGAAATAATTTCTAGTTCGATATTCAACTTAATTGAAAGTCGCGACGACAGCGAGACATCGATCTCCCGAAGACGATTTCGCTATAACCAACCTTATTACGCAACCATAATCTGCGAAGGATCGAACGAACGCGTCTCTCTCCAGCGAGAAGAATCTATCTATCGATGGCTGAGAGATCTGCGTGCTCGTATCGATCCAGAAAACCAGTTTAGGATCAGCCACGAAAAGAGAAAAGGAAGAAAGAGGGAGCAGAGGTAGTCAAAACCAGCCGCAAAACCGAGCATTGTAAAAATCCCAGTAAAAATAGCATGGAACGTAATTTTAGGGTCTGGCCTTAAAAATTTGTTCGAAAACGATAGACTAATTTCGAGAGGATCGAAGGGTCGATTTGCCAGAACAGCTACACACGTTGAAAAGTTTCCAATTTTTAGATTACTTGTAACAGATAATTATAGAAGCGAACCATCTTTTTTGCGTGTTATTTTACTTAATTATTTTACTTAATAAGAGTAATATTATTTAATAAGAAGAATATAAGAGCTGGCACGTTAAAAGAGTAATACTTATATCTAAGAACTCGTTAATTTTGGCATTGTGAATATCAATTGTACAGGCGAATTATCTTGTAGGAGGAATCAAGACAGATTATTTTGTCCGATAGATTTCGACTATTAGGCGAAAAGAATCTCAGAATTGTAAAACTATTTTAATTCTATCTTTAACGGTTAATTAGTAACGTAGAACTCGTAACAGTTTGGCAATATAATTGTAAATTTAATCGGTTAAAAATGTTTCGTTCGGAGACAGAAAATTCGAAGAATATAATTTAAATCGTACAAATTCGAAGAACGTAGTTTTACTCGTAAAGAAATCTGTTCACTCATAAATGATCGAATTATCAATTCAATTTCTACATATGTTAAACTATCTCGATTTTCCGACAAACTTACGAAACATACATCTATACTTACTTTTGCACATTGAGTTTCTTAGAGAAAAAACGTGGATGTTTTAACAGAGAAAACGAAGTTTCTCTCGTAACCTGTACGAGATTTTCACGCGTAAATTAAAGTAGATTCTTGTCATTTTCTCGATACAAGCGCGATAAGACCGATCGGTTTCATCAAGTATTAGATTGGTGTTCGCTAGCAAGTCTACGTCGACCACGGAAATGGCGATACTCTGAAACCTATAGCCATATGGTTCGTCGCAATCAATAAGATCGATTTACAACACGTCCGTTCGAGTTATAAGATGATCTTTTTCGCGTATGCAACACGGATTGGTCGTGAATGAAAATGAGAAACTGCAGATGTTCGTTACGCTTGCGCTTGCGTCTCGAGAATCTGTGATGGTTCATAGTGTAGTAACAATTTACGAAAGAACATATATGTTAATATAAATATTGTTCGAAATTAGAAACGATTTTACGATAAAAAATTAATATATTACGATATTTGTAGGTACATTGGTTAAATGAAATTTCCAATTTGTTAACGAACGTACAAATATATTATTACAAACTTTTGTTCGATTTTAACGTTACGATAAATATGGAATCTATAATTGCGGACAATTTAGTAAAAGGCTGATAATAACGAGATATTCTAAAAACAAACGTTATCGAACTACTAATTATTATTACTACTAATCGTCCATAGATATATTACTCTTGGTCAACTAATTGCAACATTTATTCTAATTTCATACTTTTAAAAAACTATGTGGAAAAGTACGATAAAAGTAAATAGACAAATGCTAAAATAAAGTAGCTTTAAAGTTAAAATTGAAAAGTTGAAAGCTAATTAATAGCAAATAACTGGTTATTAATATAGGATGCACTTGCAACGATGCCAAGCATCATTGTATTCAGAAATACAGAACTTATCCATTTTGTTCCTGTTAATATTTATACGTTCTATTAAACTCTGATAAATCGAACGAAGATACTGATCGAATAAAAACTTTAGTTCTCAACTGAATAATCGAATTTTCCATAAGCTGCCATTTAACTCCGGTAATTTACATTTGCTTACAATACTCGTTCACACTGGCTTTCAAATGCACTTTGCTTCGAGCGATACACTTGTTCAATTACGCCTATCTGCATTTTCAATGCATACTATTACATTCCAAGGCGAATAAAAATATCGCACATAGGTGACTCAAATCTTAATAAATCTCCACGATCTTCGTATTATACGCTCGTATGAAATAAATCGTTAAAATATGCTGAAAATCAATTTTCTTTACCAACTAATTTCTACCTGCATTTAATAACAGTCAATCAAAAATGTCAAATGCTGATATACATACATACATACATACATACATATATATGCTAAAATTTTACACGATGGTATTTGAAACATTAATTCAGACACCATGAAACACGTTTCTCTGATACGTTCGTCGTAGTCGTAGAACTTTTGCTTTGAGCTAGGTCGTGAGATGTGACACGCGTTAAAGGACGATCTCCACGACTCGCATGCTAAACGTTCACGGGTAATAAACATGAGTTATCGCTCGAACGATTGCGTGGGGCTACACATTCCATGTGTTCACGTACTGTCGGTGGAAGAGATATAGCGAGGTTATAAAATCAATCAGACGTTGTAATTTACTTGTTCCAAGAGTCGACACAATAATTTCAGACACACAGTGACTTGCATTAATATTCGAACATCATGGAAAATGGAAATACCGATCGTTCGGTTTGAAACATTTCCTATATATTATAACAATTTTAAACGAGCAAACAGGAACAAATTAGGCTTTTCAATAGAAATATTACGATTTCTTTCAATGTTTATCCTTGCTTTTCAATGTTTCTCAAAGGATCTTTGGATTATCTTGCATTATTAATCGTTATTATTAAATGTTATAATTGTTACTCTAATAGTCAAGTTTTCACTGTATATCGATTTATGAATGATTTTAGCAGGCTGAGATTCAAGGTGCGTCTATAAAATGCGTCAGATTCTGGGTGCGGTTACATCAATCGATGTTGCCGATTAAATGCTATAATTTATGACATCGCTATATCTGTTCCAGCAAGTATACGGACAAGCATGGAATGTATTCGCAAACGCACACGCGTGTCCGCGATTAAAATATGAAAGAAGAAGACACTCACCTTCGGGTCTCAGTCTGTCGGCGAAAAGGCAGTACGGGGGTGGCGGCGACTCTGAAACGAGGAAGAAGAACAACGAATTAATACGTATGGCGAGTGTTTTTTCAAGAAATTCAAAAACTGGATTTTTCATTTGATCTTTTGACTTTAGATGTGCTAGTATTTAAATTATACATATCACGAGGTTTCTGGTCCTTCTATCGCATATATAATTACATATCGAAGTCCTTAAGTTCGCCCCTTCTTTTTTTATCTTAAACGCGTTAACTATTTATTAAAATTGTTATTTCTTTGATTTTTCTCTCACTTTTTTTTATGAGAATTTCCTTATGAATACAAATTGAGCGAATAAATAATCTATAGCTTGTATTGTACTTTGTTATAGCCGATAAACCGATACGAAATTATAAGAAATAAAATACTTTATGAAGTGGAACTTAATCTTTAATTTAAGCAGAACTCACTATCAGCTTATATGTATATTTATTACAGATTTTTTTAGAATATTAAATACCATACACGAAGCTACTAATTAGGAATCAATGAGCAAAATATAATTATTCAAATAAGCATTATCGTAATTATATGGCGAATAATTTATCAACTAGTTCCTAAAGGTACATTAATTTATTTTCAGTCGTTAGTTACCCGTAAGTAATTTAAATTTTAATTTATTCTATATCAACACAGCGAGAGAAAATAATTTACAACGTTCTGAATCTACTTCTCATCGCAATAAAAAATTTATTTTTATTCATTAACTGCTCATATCTAATTTAGATCGATATCTACTATAGATTACAATTTTGCCTTATTTTAAGCTAAAATAAAGTAATCCAAATTATAGCAAAAAGTAATTTACAATCTTCTCATACATATTACAATTACAACTAGATATTACCAATCGATCCAAAACACTATTAACTTCGATAATAAAAGAATCGTTACTGCCAATTATTGGACGGCCAATGTTAATGCATTTATGCGAAATTAGATAAAAATATATAAAATATTCGAAAGAAAGTACTCGCTACAGCATTTAGGTGAAACGAATCTCCCTTTCCTATTTTACTTATTTAAAATCACCACCATATCATAACACCATAATACAGTTGCGTTACATACTCTTATACAATATCATGTACATATATTAGGCCAATCTGCTATTGAGCTTGATCATAGATACATACGTATACGATATTTACGTTATTATACTGGTCGTATTACTGATAACAGATATCAATTACAGCGTATTGCTGCATTGCTATAACGCAGCTAGATTAGTCAGAAGATTCATATGTTCGCATTAGCAGAAAATTCATACGTTGGAAGAGCTGTAAGAAGGAAAAACAGAAAAGAAGAGAAATCTTTAATTAGGTTCCGTTTCTTTAACGATATTCATAAAAATATAAATTTGCATAAACATCCACGGTCTACCAATTACATTTATTCCGTAAGCATGCTGCGCGTCGTTGGAATACAGCAAGGCACGTTAAAAGGAAACGAAGAACATTCATTAAAGGCGCCAGACCGCGATCAATCTATTTTCGTGGGAATCTCGTTACGCTCGCGTCCCGATTCCACTTTAATCCAGAACGGATTGCCGCGACGCGACGGTTGGTCGCGAGTGCGAGAAATTAGAAACCGACTCAAGGCTCCGCGTTTCGATTAAGCGGAATTAATGGGAATCCGCGCGGGGCAGCGCGGTACGGCGCGGCTCGGCTCGCCGAACGAACGAACGAAACGAAACAGGCCTGGCGCCCGTTAGAAGCCACGCTCCAAAAGCGGACGATTCTATTATTGGCGCGGCCAACAGCGAAACCGGTACGCCGCTTTTCGTCCTTTTACGTATCGGCCTGAAAGCGTAGAGGACAAACGGTGGGCTCCCGCGAGTAAAATTGCGAACGTCAAGGTAACCGAGCGGACGCGAGCGGCGCCTAGCCGATCGAGATGCCGCGACGCGACGCGACGTCGCGTCTGCCGACAGGGAATTCTCAAGGAACGCCACCGAATCTCCTAGCGATGGGATCAAGTTCGGATATTTACTTGCAAAACTAAATCAAATACAATGCGCAACGTTCGCTTCGCAAGGATTCGAATCAAGCTACGTTCATAATATGTATATATGTATGTATGTGCTTGTAAATTCAAATCAAATTGAATAATAATATATATAAAAATAATAATAAGTTTTACTTTGCAATTTTTGAATATTCTTCGCGAGTAGACTGCGGATTTCGAGAAATTGCGTTTACGAGAAATTTAAAGGTACGTGAAAAGGTACACGGAATGCACGTAATACACAAAAGACGTACTGGTTATAATTTTTAATAGATACAACAAA
This sequence comes from Bombus vosnesenskii, assembly GCF_011952255.1. Classification (NCBI taxonomy): domain Eukaryota; kingdom Metazoa; phylum Arthropoda; class Insecta; order Hymenoptera; family Apidae; genus Bombus; species Bombus vosnesenskii. The sequence goes on from NW_022882923.1 coordinate 6,072,514, forward strand.
TCTATGTTTGATATAATTTTGAAGAAGAATAATTGAAGGTAGATGAAGGCAGATTACGCAGAGACACGCTGGTTAAGATCTTAATTAAATTAAATAAATTAGAATACGCGTTTCTGGTCGAAATCGACAAATTTATACAGATTTCAAATATTTCAGATTTTTGATACGTTCTAAACGAATAAAGGTAAAATTATGATCGATCGATCGTTTCCATGATAATTATCGTATTTTATATGAAAGCAGGAAATGTCCTAATATTATAAGTACGTATGTACATCTATTATAATACTTGCGACATACTCGAGTCCGTCAGTAAAATTTGCAATACGATTAGGCGTAGCAAGGCTGCATCGACGATACATACCGACAACTGGGTTAACGAGCCTTTTCCTTCCAAAGGATTTGTCCCTCGATCAAGACGTAGTATTTAATGATATTCATTTATTCAGAGAGAGGTCTTCTGTCGATACATTGCTCTGTATTTAATTACATACTATACCGGTATTTTGTGCTGTTTGTACACTTAATTGCACGGTGGACGATATTATTAACATGGAAATATTTATATTTCGGGTAGTCTGTAGTTAGAGTTTATCGTTAGATAAAAGTACATTTGTTTGAAAATTAGACACTACCATAGTATATTGAAGGACATTATTATGTGAAAATACTGGAATTTTGAAGACTTTATATTACGCATAATTATAGGGTGAACGACGTCAAATATTTCCAAATGGAAATATTAGCTTTTTGAAAAAATTGTACTAAATTATATACAGGAAAACGTTGTTGGAAAATTCATATTTTAATTATACGGTGTAACCTATTGTTAAACAGAAATATTGGCTATTCGAGGAGTTTAGTTATACATTATTTAGTTGTATATCTATCAAGAAACAATGCGATAAGAATACTGATATGATAAAATGTTAAAAAAATAAAATGTCTTCTACATGTTATACGTATTTGAACGTAACATGTATCGTCCAAATATTCGGACAAGAAATATGTGGAAATTAATTCGTACGATTTCTCGTACAATGAATACAAAGAGTTTAACAATGCTACGCTTAGAATAGATTATACCTTTGAAATAAAATTACTTTTTTTCTCTTTCTTTATATCAAGTGACATGCAATTATAAGTATTAAAAAACAGACACGCGAGATATCTCGTCTAAAACGACGTACGAACAACACGGGGACGTGAGATATCTGGTTTACAGTGTCGCGTACACAACATCGTGTCGCGAGATATCTCGTCCGCGAATACGAAGAGGTTAATCTGAATGTCCTTGACAAGGAAACGAATGCGAGGAAGATAATGGATTTAAAAAAAAAAAAAAAAAAATGATGCAAAGAATGTAGCGCAGATATTGTACATTAAGTAGAACGCATTGAAATTTGTTTACCAAACAGAAGCAGAATAAATATAATAATATACGATACCTAAGTAAACATTTTACGCCAGACTGTGAAATAGTGTTTAAATTACCTGTATATAAGTAGTAAATTACATTGTTGTTTTCTGTTCTACCGAAATACGTATTACGAGCTTAAACTTGAAATTAATAGCATAAAGCAACATGCAATTCTATCTGTGCGGTTGTAACAAAACAGCGAAACGTACTTTACGCCAAAATTCCTCAGTATATAGTAACAACTAATATTCGCGCAAAAGACGCATAATGGCTGACAACGGCGCCTACACACAAATCTTCTGTCACGATTGTCTCGATCCTGGCTTCCAAACGAACAATCACAGAGAATCAACAGCCGCGATTCTATTTATACTTTATACTTCGATCGAGTCACGCAGGTTCATAGAATATTTCTTTGAACTTAAACTAGCTTTAACGATTCTTAATTTCCTTATTATCTGAACTAACCCGTCAATTGAGATTCATTTGCCTCGCTTTACAAACTCCGTTTTCTAAACGTAAAGAATAAAATACAACTTCGGTGCTAACTTAATTACGCTAAAATCATTGGTAAAAAATTAGACAGACATCCGCACGCGTCGAAGAATCTCACCAACGTTCAAGTCCTATTTACAAACAGAATAAATCCATTCTACAACTCTTGAATGAGGAACAAAGAAACAAAAACAAAAAAAAAAAAAAAAAAAGGAAAGGAACAGAAGAGAAACTGAGAAGCGGTATAAAAAGCAAAACGACAAAAGAACATACACCTTTGTAAAGAACGTAATATCGTGAATTACGTAAGAACAAGGACACGATCCTCAAAATAATGCCTTTAAACATTTATTTATACTCACGAGAAAGTTCGTGGTTCTTTTTTTTTTCTCTAGCTTGTCTTGTCTCGTATCTTCGAAAACTCGTTTCTCGTTGATTCCCTAATGTCACGTAATATTGGAAAACAAAGAGGCTGCGATATGCTTCTCTCATACACGCGGCACCAGACCGAGGCGACGTATCAATTAAAATTAAATTTCTGACTCACTCGGCCCATTTGAAATTCTGCACCGTGCGCCGGCGCTCCTCCACTTTGCCAAAACACGATGACCTTGCCTGCCATTGCCTCGCCTTGCACGGTCGCGCAACGTATGAATGGTAGGCTAAACGTTAAACCTAAGCGGCAACGGCCGCTACGTGTTCGCGCAGGTTGCGATGCAAACGATGCAGAGAACCGAGTGTTCGCGTGTTCCTCGATAGTTCCAGTAGAAACCTTGCACCCCTTTAAGACGCAGACACTTTGACTTTGGAATTTCAGATGATAAAGCATATGTTGACCCTTGATTAACAAAGTCGAAGCTAACTAGACTTGTATACACGTACGATGTACGATCGTTGACGGTTGATCTAACTTGACTTCCTGTGGAAATCCTACACGGATACGGTAGAATTATGGGAGGTAGACTCGCAACGGAGTAGACTGTAACGACGAGAGCAGGTAGGTAGAGAATGTAAAGATAGAAATTGTAAAAATTCTACGCCGCAATGCAGATGTAGATAGTGTGAAGTTATGGACAATCGGCTGGATATCGCGTAGGATTATCGGCTGCGATGAAAGCAATTTTAATATACAAGCGACTAATCTCCTTTGGAATGGAATTGGACGAAACTGAATGGTATGTCAAAAGGAATAAGCGACTTTGAAATTGCACACAATGAAGGAAGAGTTGTCCCTTGATTAACAAATTCGAAGCTAACTGTACACGTGGTCGATCTACTGTGGAAATTCTGCGCACAGAGTATACAATTATGGAAAGTAGATTCGTAAAGATTGCAATAGAGGAAAAGTTGCCATATGCCAAACTCCATCCCTCGATCAAGAGGGCCACCAGCTGTACAAATACAACTAGTCGAACAGCTATGACAGCTAAGTACTACAAAACATCTTTCAAGTCGAGAAATTCCTTAAGGTCAACGTTCGATCCGCTGAAAAATGGGAAGAGTAGGTTTTTCCCATGTTCAACGAACATTTCCATCTGCGGACATTTTGTAGAGCGACCAGCACCCGTCACAAGTTCCGTATAAATACCGCCGTCACGGAACGTAACTTACTTGCTATAATCCCTTCGAACAGAAGATTATTATTAATCTCAACTTATTAGTCACTCCTCGCTTTATATTCTTCGAGGAAAAGTTGTTGGAATAAAGAGTATATTTAAGTTATTAAATCAGTGTTATAATTATTCAACAACTCCTATTATCTTAATGGAATCTTAGGGGATCGGCTGATTCGTGGCGTCGATCATCGTATCGTAACGAGAATTTACGACTCTCGTTGGCGCGCTCTACGCGAACGGTCGAACAGGTGGAAAATGTGAAAATAACGTAAAAACTCTACACTCTAATGTAGATGTACCGTAGCTAGTGTAGGATTATGGAGAAAATAGAATTTAACAGATGTTGGATGAAAAAAAAAAACAAAAAAATGGGAACTTAAGTATATAAGACATCTCATTTGAGGTGCGATTGAACGAAATGGAATATTAGACGACATGGAGTAAACGACTTGGGAAATGCAAATGATAAAGAAAAAGTTGAGTCTCGATTAGCAGTGCACAGTTAAAGTTGACTATACATCGCTAAGCTTAGCTTAGTTTTATTAGCTAGCTATATCTTGTAGAATCTACACTATAACAAAATGAAAAGAAGTAAGTGAATGATCTTAGAACGATGAAGAAGACACTGATAATCGGCTGACAGTACAAAGGAAAATTTAACTATGAGTAATAGATACATACTTGAATAATTGAAAGAACAACGTTTATCTGCTTACTAGAAATTTACGACGTTATATGATGGTATAATATAGAGAATAATAAAATAACAGACGTTTAAATGTACTTAAATGTGACTAATCTCTCGAAAAGGAATCCGACGCGAAAAGAAAGAAGCAGTAAATAGCAAAAACTGAAGTGGAATTACTTGCTAACAAACGAGATTGTATGTTTCGTTGGATTAAAAAAGATGAAATTATTAAATTGGTTAATCAGCAGTTTCGTGCATGATGAATACTTAAGAGTTACAATGTAATGTGATATATGACTACTACTTAACTAGTAGAATGGGATTAAAATGACCTATGCTTGGATAGTGCAAGGTTGAAACGACCTAGAATAAGAATTCTGCTTACAATGTTGCATTTGATACAGGGATTTAATCGAAACTTTATAATCTCTGCTTGAAGCTTCTCGAACACCAGCTATAAAAATTGTAAGAAAATGAAATTTATTTCTTCCCACTAATTATATATCTCTCGCTACTTATTAACATAAGATATTAGTCTTACTTCCTTTTATCGGTTACATAATATATCGTAGGTATGTAATGTTATTCAATATCGAAGATATGATTTCATAAAACTGAAAATATTTAGAAAATTTAAAAGATAATGTATGGTTTAATATTAGGAGAACCAGTTTGGTTATTTTGCCGAATCAGCAAATCAACAACAACGAAATTATTATTTCCACTAATAAGTAAAATTATTCATAAGCACTCAACGTTTAAAGGAAGATAAGTATTTCTCTCTTTTTTTTTTTTTTATCTATAATAACAGCGAACATTATTCTTCAGCGACTGTTTTTAAAACATTTTAAATAATGAAAGCATGTTTAAAGAGAAGATAATAAAAAAGGAACTCTTGTATTTGCAATGTTAAGTATATGTTTAAGTGAAATTGTTGTGACTCAGTTCATGTAAAATTATTATCATGTATAATTATTATTAATTTATCTAAGATTATTACACTATTTTTCTTCCTTCGAATAAAATCTCTGCATTAGTTTCCGTGTCTGTATGAAGAATTAGTATAGTGCCCATAGTGTTAAAATTATAGTCACATTCTCTGCTACTAATAGAAAACCACATGATATAATCAATGAAAATTACATTCAAACTTTGATTTACGAAACCCCAGTTTTCGATTTCGACGCGTTAAATCACAATTCGTATCTTAAATTTAGAAAGCAAAATTTTAACGATAACGAATTTCGATAAGAACTTAATATTATCCATACGATGATACATTTTTGTATTTTTATATTTCCTATAAATGCATAAAAATTCGTAGTCTACTTATCAGAATCTATCAAAGAAATTATATTTTCAGAATCACGAATCCTACGAAGAAGCTCGTGTCGTAAACTCAAAAATAAAATAAAGTATGATATTTTGGTCTCCACGACGAAACGTATTGAAAGTCGTATTTTGTGGTCGTTTGAAAATACCAGAAAACAAAGAAATATGCAAATCGCGTCCGAACAAAACGTTCATAAGAAATGAAAACGCAAGAAAACGAAAGATAGGAAATCGTTCTAAATAAATATCGAGACAATAAAAAGTGCTACAAGTGCGACAATTTGCGTAATGATGCCGTCTAGCCGATGATAATCGATTTATCCAAGTGAATTATTAACAACGCCGCAATATTCGAACGTTGTCGAACGTAAAACCAGATAAAGACAACAACAGTGTGTCTGTGCCGTTGCGCGTTGCGAAAACAAGGCGCCACCGTGAATGCGATTCACCTTCGATAAATGTCGACGAACGCTATAGCCGTGTTTCGACAGCTATAAAATGCTCGATGATAATGTTTACGTATTCAAGAAAATCGTATTCAAGTCCGCCGAACACATTCACGAAATACGGCGAGAATCGCAAAAACTTGCAGACACTGAACACCGATCCTCGTGGCATTAATAAATAATTTAATTTACTTGGCAAACCTGTTTCGCCTCGCCGCGCGTATTTAAAACACGCTTCCATATTATTTTCAAAATCGATCCTTGATATTAAGTAAATCAAACATCGAGCTGTTAGTATTGCAGCTATATCGTTGATATATATGTATAACGAGTATGTAAAAAATATAAAATTAAATAGCTATGTGATCGTAATATGAGAAAAAGTTTATTTTACTAACACTTATGTATGTAAAACATTCTTATTAATTTTTCAAAATTGATTCTTGAAATGAAGTAAATTCACGTGCAACATTGAAGTTGTATTATTACATACATGGAAAATATAAAATTATATAAATAGCTACATGTTTGTAGTATTATGTTCTACTTTCGATTAAGTAGAAGTCGAAAATCTTGTTTGTTCGAAGATTAAAGGTAAATTATTGTAAATATATGTATTACGTATACATAAGAATTTCAATAATCATTTAATAGGGATTGATGACTAGAAAATGTTATCAATATTATTTTAATTGCATCAGTCGATATTTTATAATCGACGTTATTCCATTTTTTAAATTTTTTACTGTTTGCCATCATTTTTACGCATTCGATAATCCACGAAATCACTATTCCCCCTTTTTCGCAATATTTAACATTCAAAATGTGTTAGAAATAAATTGTCAATGAGCACCTACCACTGTACTAAATATTTTATGAGTAAATAAAAAATAGTCGGAAGTTAAAGCGAAGAAAAAATCAAATCTCCATATTAAAAATACATATTCCTATCTAATCCTGCTACATTCTTTCCACGCAATTGTGTTTTTCTAATACTAAGAAATACGTGAATAGAATACGAAAAAATTCCTATTGGTATGCATGATTTCACGCTTCAACTTTGAGTTAAACTACTTCCTAAAGCATTGCAAATCCATTTTGCTATAAAAAAGGCATTGAAATATAAAAATTCAACGATCGCAACAGTATCGACCTTCTCTCGGCCTCTCGAAGCTGTATTCTTACCAAAAAGTAATAAAAAAAAGAAGGAAAAGAAAACGATCTAACAACCTACTTATACGCAGCAACAAATTCATATACATGTATAATGTTGCAGCCCTAAGCAACGCCTAACCCCAATCCCAAATTCCACTTTCTCCATCCAAGAAGAAAAAAGAATGCCAAGAAACCTGTTACCTCTCCTGAAAACCCAGCCACCATATCTCCATCGAATCTCCCTGTGAAGCTCTTCCTGAAAAAAAACTACCTGTAGCCTCGGTTCGTTTTTCGCTCCAACCATCTTCCTTCGATTTTTAGAAACGTTCTTTCATGACCGTATACATAGCGTTGGAAGAAAATTCGGAGAGAATCGAACGGCAATACGTGTACGCGACAGTAGCCGGCGAGCAAAGCCGAGACAGAAACCGGTGCGGTGCAGCGAGTTGCGCTCGCAGTGCTCGGGTTCGGTTCGGTTCGGTCAGCTCGTTGGCTAATGCCGACTGGCCTCGACAATTAGCTGGCGCCAGCAATGACACGCAGCGGCGCCGGGCTGCTCCCCCCTCTTCCCGTCTGCACGCCGCTCCCCCTCCCTATGGCATCTTCTCCCGCCAGCAACGCACGGCTGCTCCCTCCGCTTCCCGCGCCAATGCTTCCCCTTCCATTCCGCGCGCTCCCCACTTCTCGCCCCGCTACCCCTTCGAAACCGCACATGTTCCACGGCGCCCCGTCCTCAGACCACTTTTCCTCCCCGTTCTTCGCGTATCGTTCGACTCGATCTTTCCTCTCTCCTCCTCTCCCATCCCCCTTTCTCTATCTTTCTCTGCTCTTTCTTCTATTTCTCCTCGAGCCTGCCTTCTTCTCCTTGCTTGCTCTCTTTCCTTCTTTCTTGGCAGGCCGCGACTCGCCCAATATATGCTTTATTTTTAGATTCATTTCCTTCTGACTATAACTTTGATTGTGCGGCTATTGGTAAATGCCGGTCGGTAGTAGTACGCTGTTTTTGAAGTGGATTTGATTTTATATAGAGACGCTATGGACAGAGGTGTATACGTTGGTAAGACGTATCGTAGGCATTTCTTCGAGTTTCTTTAATTGTTCTTTTTCTTCCTCACATATAGTTTGTTTTCTACGCACGGTGCTTTGTCGTTGATTTATTAACCAGTTCTTTCTTGATGCGTCTGTCCGGTTGTTACACAGACGCGTCCCCTCGCGTTGTTTCTCATTCTGCTTCAACAAATGCGTCGCAAGCTTTCTCTGTACGTGTATACTATCCGTAGAGGCATATACGCTATACATCCTCATACGAAAGTGTACTTGACATCTTTAATCGTGTTTCACTTTGGAATATAACTTGTCGATATTAATATGGTCAGATCGTATGAATGTTATTAATCGAATTATACAAATCTTTAAAAACGTTGCATTTTTACAGGATATTTGATAGCGTAACTTTGGTGTTCTCTCATATATGTTATTTATTGATCAAAATTGAACATACCATAATGAAAATGGTGTATATAGATAAAAGAGAATATAATTATTATTTCACCTGGATAAAGTATTGAATATATGTTTATTAAACACGCGCGATGTGCCGAGTCATTCTATAAAACAGTCTTACGAATTCTTCTAATGCTCTTAGGGACTAGAAAACGGTTCCCCCTTCTCATTATCTGCTTTTGTCATAACGTTTATAATGAGTCGTTTATAAACTTATATATATACGACATTCGCTTCTTGCTCCTGATCAAAGAATATCCTGTCTCCATTCTGTCGAAAAAGCCCTAAGACAAACCCTGGTACTCCGATGTAGTATAACATACGATAGAAACAAAATACACGTGCGAGGAATTCAGTAAAATTCATAAATACTTTAATAACATTTTTCACCGATTTATTGCAAGTGTCCTGATACTTTTGAACGGGGGTGTACGTACGCGAGAAGCGCGCTGGCGCGAGCGACCCGCCGCTATTATTAGACGTGGAAACCTCAGCGTGGAATCCGAAGGATTTCGTTATTTTCCTATATGGAGATTTTCGTTTCGGCGAATCTTCGTGGTGGTTCGTCGGCGTGCGGTACGCCCCGCGTCCGCCGTCTCGTCCAATCCCGACGGTTATTAATAGGAAAGTGAACCGGCGCGCTCTACGCCACGGTGTTTACCTCGCGCGCCGATTTTCCGCCGCTGCTGATTATCGATAGATCGCGTACGGCGCGGCGAACTGTGACGAATCTCGGCGCGTCGTCGTCGCGAGATAGCGAGCTCCGCCAATTTCTCATTCCCTGTACCCAATATTGCTTAAGCGGTATTTGCATTAGGCAATTTTTCATCGAGTCGATCAACCTTAAGTCGTTCGACGTCAACACCGTGTAAACTATCATTTTTAATCTAGCGGAAACTATTTTGGGTCCTCTTGCACAACGGTTTACGAAGTAGAAATATCAGTAAATTGACGAGATCTAAGTTCGCGAGTTGCTTTCTTTTTCCTTTCCATTACTTATACGCGAGTCGACTAATAATGGATCGTTAAAGATGTAAACGAATATGGAATTCTTAAATTGGTACCTTAAATTCTTCTTTCAAACGGACTTTGTATTTGAATGTTACATAATTTTAGAAGATCGTATCAAATTGAATAATCAGATGTTATCTGAAGAAATTTATATAATTCGTAAAATTTATTTCGAAAATTTCCTAGTAATTTTATCCAGCTTTTCCAAAGGTGATGCTAGTCGAATACAACGAGTGAGATACCATCGTCAAGTGACACAAACGTCAGTTTTTAATACATCGACCACGCTTACAACTTTTTTATACATATTTCTTAATCTTCCAAAATTATACATAAACAATAAAAAAAAAGGTTATTTTCATACTGGAATATTTCTATTCATTTTCAAATAATTAGCTTTTTCAATTTGTCTATCAAATTAATTAGAATTACTGAAACTACGCGCAAAATCTCTCTACATAACACGTTGATCGCGCTAAATAACAAACACAAGGCCGTAGAGTATAAACCTTAATTAAGCATTAACCTGAATTAAATATCGAACGATTTGAGATCGTTCAATCGAATCAGTCGGCTAAATGTTGCCTGATATAAACACAGCTCAACGTGCTAAGAAATATTGGTTTATGAGTTTTCTCGTAAGCATTGCACTGGCAGAAGGCGGTCCCATAAAAACGATTAGAGTAATGCTCTTATGATCATTTGTCCAATATCGTGGACACGATTTATCGCCGCAGCGGCTGCGTCCATATCTTTTCTATTGCTTCACGCCTAAATGTCACGACAATCTTTATAAGAGCACCTTTTTTTTCCCTTCATCCTTGCTACGTGTACGTAATCAGCCTACGTCGATATTATTCAGATAAATGACAAATACATTTATTTAATAAAGTCGGCTTCTCGAGATCGTATTTAAAGGTGTTACGAACTTCGTATCATTTAGAGATTTGATTTTTTCAATGCTGTGTACCTATACGCTTGGTGATATTTCGCGCGTCGAGTACGCGGTATTTAGAGCGCATTAAATATACTAGGCGCCGTATTATAAATAAAATTAGAAGTTATACGATTTTAATATAAATAGATTTTATCTTCAATTAGTTTCACGAGGAAATATATAGACCGATATTCCATGCTAAGTATACTAAGCGGCACCTTAAAAATGCGGCAATAAATTTTTCATAGAAATACGCGTATTTCACGGTGAACGTTCGTCCTATGAATTCTAAACCGATATCTCAGAAATATGGTAAATATGACTAATAACAGGAAAATAACAACTTAGTATATTTCTACTTCCATTAGCTCGCTTTTATTTCTATTTCCTACTTTCCATCCTGATTTCTATCGTAAAAATGAACAAGGATAAACCTGACTTTGCCAACGTTTCTGTGATAGTACATCTCCGATTGAAATTATTTCTGTAATTGTACAATTCTACTACGACACCTCAATTCGTATATTTCCATCTCATTTTCATTTTAGGAAACACGAAAGACTCGATACTCTATATCGAATATAAAGCTAAACTACGATCGAATAATGAAAAATGAAATATAGAATGTTTATCTACATCTAATTACTCCTGTCAGTTAGTTTCTTTATCGTTTCAGGTTCTAAATCAGAATCAATCGATCATCTAGGTCTAACTAGTTTCCAGAAAAGTTGGGGCAGCGTCGAGTCAAATGATCGTTAGAGTTACGTAAAGCCGCGTTTTGCTGGCGCCTTCTCTATTTACTCTCTCTCTTTCCTCCTAATACTGTCTTTGTGTCGATAGGACGCGACAGCTTTTTGTGGTTGAATTTGTGTCGCCAACGAGCAGACAGACGGTGCCGTAAGACGATCAAATTTACAAACTTTACGGTTACACGAGGAGCCCGTTAATGACAAGTGTCTGTGTAAACTAGACAATTATGTATGTTACTTTTATGCACTTGATGACTTGGAGCCTATTTCGCAAGAGTGCGAGATAATAGATAAGTGTACGAAGGAAGTACGATAAACTTCTAAATACTAGTTGTAATGCTTCTATTTAATATAGGTAATATTTGCTCGATATTAAAATAATATTTCACTTGGGAAAATTAAAACTTAATATTCGTCGTTACGATCCGAAGAATAAAAAAAGAAGCAATTCTGTAAAAATTTAACACGTTACTTATTATAGTATAATTATGATAATCCGGCAATCGGATCCAATGTTCAGACGATGAAAATAGATTAAGAAAATTCACTTACATATTTATTTGCTATTTTATACGTCTCATTGTATTTCTATATTTCTATATATTATACCTTTTTATTTGATATAATATATATGTATGTACTTTTATTAACAAATTTGTATTATTATTATTATATCACGTACAATATCCATATTTATATTTATTTTTAAGCCGATATGTATATATATAATTTTGAAATTTCTTCCTCGAAATCGCATTAGAAAATTAAGATTTTAATAGGTATAATAAACAGTACCGTATAAATGTGCAAATCTTCGTTTCCTAGTTATTTTTATTTGGGCAAGAGAAACGAAAAAGGTAAAAATTTCTAACGTTAAAATTCCAGCGTTAGCAGACAGCGAGTGGTTATTTTCCCAAAGGAGGTAGCCATAAATCTTGAAAAGAAAGTAGACGAAACTGAATTGATGGATGTAGACAACCTTCGATCGTCAAGATAATCGTACCTGCTATTGGTTTACCGTGAAACACCGTTCAGACCTGTAAAAGATGTCGCCCAACTAATGGGACAACGGGCATTGCCTACCTGCGCTGCACGACCGTTTCGTTTTAAAAAGAAAGTTTGATTGGTACTTTCCAGTGCTAATATGACAACTCAATCGTTCGAGTGCATCTCTTTTCGAGCACATTAAACGCTTAAAATAAACATTTGATGTATCGAATACGGCATCGTGATACAGCAATTAAACGTTTTAATTTTTAAAAGGAAATTCAAATTTTCTGGTCGTCGAATATTACTTTAATATCATCTACGTTTATGTCTAAGATGATCAGAAGATGCAAATAATTAATAGAAGACGATTTAACGATAAAAATAAAAGAAGTAGGGGAAAACATTTCAATAAAGATAAAAGAAATAATGCGGAAGATATAGAAATAAATAGAAGGATTTTAAAGTAGTAATAACTCACGAAGTACTCTGTACAACAAATTGTAACTTTTACAGTAATATATAATTTCCTAACGTTATAATTTTCTACAATCGATCTAATGAATTCATTAATGTTTCATATTTTTTAATAACAATAGAACCGTTGATGCTATTATGTTTGGTGTATGATCACCTATTTCGATATAACAACTTGCTATTATAATCCTCAGCTATATAATTACCAGTCCCTAAGGAATAGGTAGCATCAACGTTCTAGATCTATTACGCTCTTACTAGTGGTTGTTACAATTTAATTGAATTATACTTATGATCAATTATCGTACCCCAAAGGACTCCAGATATCTTCGACATTCTAAGTAACTTAAATACCCGTTACAATATTAATCTTTTTGCTCTGGCACCACTATACTATATATAACAGCCAAGCTGTAAATCTACACTTTACTACGAAGCATAACATGCTAATCATTCATGTTTTATTCAAGCTATTTTAAATTAACATACAGGGTGTTCCATTTAGAGTTCCCTCGAAAATACGAGACGTTAATTATATTAAATATTGAAATATTAACGATATACAAAAATGTCTCGAGCAAATTTTCACTAATTTCAGATTCTGTACAATTTGATGGCGATAATACAACGAAAGAAATTCGCACGTTAACTGCACATGCGATTCTGTCGAACAGTACACGAGAGAAGATTTCATCCGTTAATTTAAACAGTAAGCATTCGAGTTGTACTCTTTCTAATACGTAACTGGAACAAGTTTCCATTTCATACTGTTCGAAGAACCCATACGACTCTCTTCGACGATCTTAGACGAACGACGATTACTTAAGGCAAGGAGAACACCTGTGTTCGTATATGTATGTGCTATATATGACATTAGGTCAACTCTAGTCATCTATGGCAGCGAAAGGGTTAAGACCACGTCCATCTCACGTTCTGTATTCGATTCGTTGAAAATTATCCAGCAACGCGTATCCAACTGGCTCGAAACGACATAAATACTTGGAACGATTTTTCACGTTGGATCTGCGCTGTCTTGACGACAGAAGCACAAAGCGGTGGTTCATTGGCGATTCCCATGGCGATGCAAAACGTCCGCTTTCATCAAAATTTATTGCTGCTCGCGACTGCTACCGGCGCGCGGGGACAATCAACAACATTTACACGTATCGATACCATTCATTATTCCGCTCTTGTTCCTTTTGTTGTTCTCGTACAGGATTCACTGGCAAAAAAAAAAAGCCACAGCAGCATTCAAACGCGATTCAACAGTATGATTTTTTATTCAGTTCACGGACGCTTGTACTCCCATTTACCTAGGAACTCGACCAGCTGGACATCGACTAATCCTCCTCGCTACCGGTAATAAATTACAGTTTCACGTTGACCTGTGGCTAACAGGGCTCGTTAGCGCGCCACGCACAGCTGACGATTAGCATTTGGTTCGCGGCATGCTGTCGTTACAGCGTAGGCCTTTCACGTGGTTAAATTATTCGCACGTCTCCGAAACGACGCCGGAGGTTTCACACGTCCCACGGACAACACGGAGGATTTAAAGGTGGCCTTCCCTATGAGGTTTGTAAGTACAACTAACACGATTGCGACAACTGAAGCATCAAGTATTTATCGATACATATACATGCTGCTCACGCTATTGGTTCACATGTCTTTTTTTTTTTTTTTTTTTTTTGTAGACGATCGGTTTGCGAGCAAAATTATATGTTGTCGCAAAGGAAAACTCTTATCGGTGGTCATCGCCCCACTACTTGCCGCTTACAGGTGGAATCCCAGGAAACACGGGAAAACCCACGTCTTCCCAATTCGTACCCGACGAGGCAATAACCACAAGAAACCTTTTGGCTCAAAGATGTTTCCTGCCAATTAACGGCCTTCGAGATAAATCAAACAGCCTCGTTTATGACAATTCCTTAGGATTATTGCGGTCCGCTTAATTATATGTGCACAGCTGGAGATCGCCTCAAACGTAAAAAGTCCCCGGACATAACATTGTCAATTTTCATATTAGTTATTTATCGGTTGTGATATCGTTATATTACGTTATAGTACCATCAAATAGACTATTTACGGGAATTGTTATGTCCTAACTTTTAGATCACGATGAGGAATTTTTCTATTCTCTGATACTTCTTCCCTCGTGTCGGCAAATAAAGTTCCAGTTACAGAGGGTTAAGCTTTATATTGATCATAATGCTGAAGCATATTCCTATATGGGAAACGATTTGTGCTTTTATGGTCTTTTTATTTCCTCGTATGAAAGAAGTATTTCTTGCGTCGATCTTATTTCAATATTACAGCGAAGAATGTTGTTCTCCGTTTGATGAAAGTTTTACTTTCGTCGATTATTATGGCTCATACATACTCCATACAGTATCAAACATTTGATATCAATCAAACTGTCTGTCACGATCCTGTACAGGTATTGGATGGAATGTGCTATGCTACTCTGTTCGACAAACAATTTTATCCAACATTATCGGTGACAATTTACGATATAATTGTGGATTGGCTGCCGGAGACAATAACGCGCTATTGTTTGCCGTGGCTCTGCTAATTTATTGGAATTCTATATTTACGACGTCTTCACGGGATAATACGTAGACGCGGATGACTTCATAAATCTGTTATTCCTGAAATTTATGTTGGTGACAGCTGATTTTCTCGAGACATCTTAACGACGTTTAAAGTCAGACTTGCATTATGTTGTGGGTAGCGATGTTTAAACGAGCGTCCGTGTATTTGTCAATGGTGACAAATAGCGTTGTTCTATGCTTTCAATAGAGTGTAAATGTTCGGTGTCGATTCGTTGAAATTAATTGGATTTTAATTTTGAAAAGAAAAGACACGTCGTTCAAACAAATTGAATAATTTGCACAACGATCGAGGGATAAAACACAACGATTTTCTAAGTTCCCAGCTTCTATTAAAATTTGATACGGTATCAAAACTGTGTTCAATTTTAATAATTTATCAAAATATCTTTCGTACATCGAACATCAAATTAATAACGTTAATCCGTTACTTTTAATATAAAATTACAGATGTGTTTGAAAAATACGTTAATAATACGTTAAAATACGTTAAATAATCCAATGTTCGTAAAAGGCCGTGGAAAATTAAAATCAAGTATCGAGCTAATGATATTAATTCGTCGTTTCTAATTCCTAATGACAGTCGCACGTACAAATTTACAAAAATTTGCCGGATAATTCGTAAACGAGTTTACTCTAATTGCCATTTAATTCGAACGTATCTCAATTACGTTTCTGCATTGTCAAATTTTACGATTTCTCTAATAAACGTGAATTCCAGCCTGCGCTCAACCGTTGAATATATCGCGCAATCAATGTCACCTATTGATAGCCAAATGAAATAGCTAAATGGGAAAGTGGAGCTCGACGTTTCATTTTACGCTAATTTAATGTCTCTAATAAAATATCAAAACTACGCGATGCTATAAAGTATGGAACATTTAGTTACACGTACGCGCATCTTATGATTCGATTTCATTTTCTTCTCTTGCGCCAAGTTCGGTATTTATATCATTAACTGATACATTGTTCAGAAAACGATACAGTACAATTGGAAGCGTACGAAACGTTGAATTCGATTTTAAACGAAATTAATTATTGTAAGAGTAATGACGCGAGTACGACGATAGTTTGCAATCTGCGTACACGAACCAAAACAAACAAAATCTATTAGTCAGTGCATTATTACATCTCTATAATTAAATTATCGGCTTCCAAAGCATAACAATTACCCCAAACTTATCAGAATTATAAGGTCATCTCTATTTTTATTTACCAGCGCCTGCAAAAATTTATTACCATAACCGAATGAGCATAGTACATAACATCGCTAATTTTGTGTTATAATTACACCGATTATATCTTCATTTCGATATAATTGTTTGGCGATTTGTGTAATATGAAAATAGAATTTTAAAAAATTTTCTGAACACTCAAATTTAGGGTAAATATATCTACATAGCTTATTACGTATCTCCATCCCAAAATCGAATTATAATCTCATTTTAGGTATGTATAGATAAGTAGAAGATATAAAAAAGTCCTACATTTTAAAAAGTATCAGAAACTTATTGGATACAGGAAGATTTGATTAAAAGTACGTATACTAATAAAATATAGATAATCTCATAATCTTTTAACCTTTATGTATACGTACAAGCAACAAGTAAAGCTACTTTTTTATTCCGGAGAAATGATTTATCTGTTTTACGTATTCCAACTTATCCTCCGATAATCTTGGATAGAACCGTAATCAAATATTTTCAAATCTTATTCATTTAGTCGTATTAATCGTATTCAAAGAATTATTTTCTTCTGGTACAATTATAATATTTTACACAAAACAACAACAACATTTCAAATCTTCCCATAAATATATCAGAATGTGTTGCTACAATATTTAATCATGTTCTACTATGTAAAAACAAAAGACAAAAAATAAAGCTCAATATTCAATTCCTCGCTACGTATATGTAAATGCAGTGTATTATAAAATCGCTAATAATCTATACAAAGCGAACGTCATTCAACAAATTCATTGCATTTAAATAACCACCTATATGTTCGTACATCTAGAAACGAATTATCATGGTCGTTTAAAATGGTTGATCCGTTGCAATCAGAGAGATGGTAAAAAGAAGAGCGACGCGAGGATAAAAAGAGGGAAAAGAAGAGAGATTGCTTACCGGGTTTGCAGAGCCGGCTCCAGTGGTAAGGGTTGCAGCATATGTATACAGGGTCTTTAGCGGAATGACAGACAGGAAGTCTCTTGAGCTCCGACGAGTGGGCGAGATCCGGCCACCGCCAGATCTGGCAGCAGAGCAGGTGAGGATCGATCGGCGCGTTGTCGTGCGAGCCGCGTGCAGGTACTCTGCATCGATCCGGCCTTATCGGTGACGCGCACGAATCCTCCGATCCAGAGTTTTGATCGTCGTCGTTCTCCAACGACGAGGAACGATGATGTCTAGTACGATGATGTCGATGATGATAATGATGATGATGCGTAGGATGATGATAATAGTGGTGATGATGGTGGTAACGATGATGACGATAACATTGTTGCTGTTGTTGCTGTTGCTCGGAATCGTTTACGTCCTCGGAGTGCTGACGGGGCACGAGGACGCACGAGCCGAGGTCGGCGCCACAGCTTTCCACGGTGGTGAGTAACATCTCTAGTTGGTTTTCCTTGAGCGATTTGAGGAGCGCCTTGCACCTCAACAAACGAACGGGATCCTCGTCATCGTCCTGGCTCAAATCACCACCGCAGCAACCTGGATGTAGTTTACTCGACGAGATACGGCTACCTCCTCCTACGCCACCTCCCCCTCCACCGCCAGCGCCACCACCCCCTCCTCCCCCGCCGCCGTCGACTGCACCTCCTGACGACGCTCCACGCGCTCCTCTGGTTGTTTGGCCCGTCGTTGCCGTCACGTTGCTCGTCGTGTCGTTGTCGGTGCCGCTCGTGTTGTTTGCGCGATGAATACGTGACGAATCCTCTTGAGCTTCACACTCGGTTTCATGCTCTCCACGGACCTTGGCCTTTAGGAGACGTCTAGTGAGCGCCGTCCGTTTGCTCCAGAACATGAACATGAAACAGGATTTGCGGTACGCGCATTTGGGGGCCAGTACTTTTCAACGTAGCCGCGCGGAAAATGAGAAATATTTGGAATCGGTGCCCGACGCGACACCGTCACACCACCGCGCACTGGACACGCCACTTTCCTCCTCCCCTCCTCCACCACCACTACTACCACCACCACCTCCTCCACCACCTCCTCCGACGCCCCTTCCTCTCGCTCCTCTTCCTCCACTATTTCCTCTACCCGCGCCGCCTCGTTTCTTTCCCTTTCGCGTTTGCCGAGCTTCCCCGCGTTGCCGCTCCTCTTTCGCCAACGTGACGACGACTACGACGAAAAAACGGAACACGAGAAGTATATACACCGGCGGTTATACACTCTGTCAAGAAAAAAACAAACACCGCCGCCTTCTTCTGTCGACGCACATGCGATTACAGATGAACGAGGACGGTCCCCAGCGAGAAACTTCCGACGGGGCCAGCACACGCGCGTATATTTATTTACGCTCTCCGCGGATTTGATGCACTTTGGATCACGGTCCCGAAATAGTGTGACAGTCCCCTGTGACACGAACAGCAACGTTCTCTTCGCGGTAAATCTGCTTTCGAACGGCTTAACGTGCGTCACTTTTCTCTACCGTTCTCGTGAATGCTCTGTATTGTTTGTCCTTTCCTTGGTTTTCTCGAAGAGAAAAAATTAATATTATCAATCGAGAATAGCGCGTGGCAAGCAACAAGGTAGGTCGAAGTAGAATAACGAAGGATAGCAGCTTCGGTCTCTTCCTCTTCGTGTCGATAACTTTTTCGAACCAGTAAACGAGGTTAGGTCGAATACCGTTTACCGACCTTGAACTCTCATTTACCTATGTGCCACGGTATGTATACACAAACTGGCCGGCTGATTGGTGACGCGAACAGCGTGCGCGCGCGCGATCCGTTTACATGTACGCGAGCACACGCCAATTCGTTGCGACGATCTCGATCAGCTGAAGCGCCACTTCATTCTCGCGATACTCTCCTTCGAACGATTCTGTTATACACGCCCCGTTGTTATTGTTTCGTTACTCGAATGTTACCACGTTATTTACGTCGTTCGCTAGTAAATGACACTTTAGCGAGGACACTAGAGAAAATCTGCGTGTCGTGTTTTAGTGGTCAAATCGTATTATCGCCCTCGATAGACGAAAGATACTCGATAATATGTTCAACGACGAAAGAACGTGGCGTACGGTATATAAGCGAAAAAAGGCACGAGAGATTCCTGTGCTGTCTCGACAGTTCGCGAACGTTGTCAGCTTTCGTTGTCCTAAGAGACGTACACGGTGCAACGGTCGCCAGCGGGGTTACGGACGCGCACTATTAGTATCATGATACACTTCTTATCCGTTGGCCGTAGCAGAGCACGAATCGGTCGCGCGCGCACACACGACACCGGTTCTTGACTTTCCACGATGTGTATATCGACAGCGATGTGGTGTCTTAACCTCGCGACCCGGCACTCAACCACAAACACACACACGCGCACGTATATAATACGTATATCGGCGCGATTCGCCTTACGAAAAATTGTTTTCTATCGCTGCGAATCTCTCTCTCTCTCTCTCTCTCCCTCTCCCTCTCCCTCTCTCTGACTTTTTTCTCTGGTCGTTTACGTTTCTCTTACGAGACGAGTCTGGTAACGTTAGGCCAGGACGGTTGATCAATGTCCCTCGAATCTCGGGCGGTTAAGCCCTGTAGAATACGATAGTGTCGTTTTCTTTCTTGATATTCCTTTGCTCGTGCCGTCGCCAATGCCGGCGCACCGGCACCACATAACAACAACGACGACGACGACGACACTTTAACCTCAAATCCGAGATTGTCGCGTCGATCACTCCCCGTCATCCGTATACGCGTATCACCGAGTGACATTTTCCGCTTGCATCGTCCGTCTTTCTCTCCCGTCTACTTCTTCACTGTTGCTCACACTGTTCACCGTAACACTTGTCGCTCGTCACCCATCGCCGTCGCCGGCCTGCGGGCTTATTCGCGCGAGGCGACCGCGAGGACGCGCACTGTCACATTCTTGAAATCGCTGCCCGGAAAGCCAGCGAGAACGAGTGAGACACCAACGGGGAGGGATAACGCGTGAGCAAGACAGACAGACAGAGGAGAGAGCAAAATACACATGAAGAAAAAGAGAGTAGGGAGGGCTAGCGCACGTAGATCGGATATATAACTCGCGGAGGGCGAGAGAGGTCGAACGAGAGTAGCGCTTCGGTTGCACGTTTAAAACTTTCGGTACGGTAAAAAAAAGTTAATTGATGCAGCAAAGGGAAGAAATCAAATTCAGAGTCTCACCGCGACGTTACACTTCGACTTCAAACTGTTTCAAATTCTTCTACTGGCGGACGTTTTTGTCTTCGCGCACAGATACTGACGTCGTCACGGGGCAAACTGTTGCGAAGAACAACCACGATTGCGGCCGTAACACGACTCGACTCGGCTCCGCTCGACGACGCGACTGAGTGGTACGCACGAGGTCTCCGTCATGAGCGCACACACCGACTTCCACCGCCTCTTCCTCCACCTCCTCGTCGTCGCTGCCGTCGCTCGTCTCGTCCCGTCCGTCTCGTCTCGGCGCGCCGATACACCGACTGCAGCATACTAAACACACAAGGGAGATTGTTAAACATGGCCGTCGCCGCCGCGCCATTATCTTTCGCGTTCGCCGTCAGAGGCGCCACTCACACGCGCTCATATACTACAGACGCACTATGATCGCTCTTTTCAAAATTTTACTATCTCCATTTTCTCTATTTTTACATTTCTACTATGGATATGTTAGTCGTAGAGCAAGAATAGAATATCCAAATTGTATAAGATCCATTTGAAAAGGTATCCGTGAAATGAAATAAAAAATTCTTCCAAGATACTTCCTTCCAACTAATCAAGAAGTTATAGAAACGTCCACATTAAAAGTAAAAGGCTTGAGCAAATATCTAATATACATATTCATTAAAAACAATTTCGGTAAAGAAATGTTTGATTAACGAATTAATGTACGAAATGAACGATTCTCGAAGCATCATTGTATCGAAAAAATTTTATACGACTACCATCTCCTATTATAAACTAACCAACAACTTCACGTTTTCATAGAATAACAAATTACGATAATGATCATTACATCACGGATTATTAGACTATTTATGCAAATTCAAATTTTTATATGTGTAACTTAAGTAAAGACTTGGATACAAATTAATTTCATCTTCTGAATAATATAACAGAACTACGAATATTTTGCAAATATTTTACAACGTAAAATATGTATATATATAAAATATTAAGGCACAAGATTAAAAAAATAGAATCTTGGTAGAAAATCGTTTTACTACCAAGTATTATAGAAAGCACTATATTGTGGATATTTGATATACTTCTTCCATATTCTTTTCAAATCTCCTATAAATGCATAAAAATCCGCAGTCTAATTACAACAAATACTTTACTTTAGATATCTTGTATATCTACACATAACAAGTACATGTTATACATTCTGTATGCATTTTTATACATTTAAATTTCCCATAAATGCATACGTAATGTAGCCATTATTTTACTCGTTCATTCAGAAAGGAACGAATTTTTGGGAAACTTTGCAAATGAGGATCGATGGATCGTAAATCTTGTGTGGCCCGCGATCCGTGCAACTGGAACACGTTGTGGAGCAGGATAAGATGTGGGACGGGAAGGTGGCGATGACAGAGGGTGAGGGAAAGACGCGAATAAGGACGGGGGGAAGTTAGCCCAGGCAAGGAGGGGGGCAAAAGCAAAGCGCAAGGTGGACTCGTCTGAAGACGGGGGGCGTCAGCCGGTCGGTCGCGGTTACTCGGGCGGCCGAGCAGACTGACGCCAGCGCCTCTGCGTAGCGCCAGCGCCAGTCACCGACAAGTACTCCACCCCGAGGGTCAACATTCCACGACGAATTTCAGTCATGATATGTATTTCTCGTAAAGCAGACGACGCCCGTTTCAACGTGTCAACGTCGTCGAATGACGGAAGAATGTTAAAGAAGACCGGTCCGTTGGTCGGACAGGAAAGAATTTGCCCCGTCGCTTTCTAGATGACGCTTTCCGTTCTGAATAATACCGATACGCTTCTTTGGTACATACTCACGCGATTTTAGATTCAGTACGCAGGAACGAGCGCTTGCGGGTTCATTGGCGGGCCTGTAACAGAATTTTGAATTTCATTATTCTTTTATGGCGCCGTTTGTATTCTGCGATCGAAACGAAAGTGGGTTAAGAAAACTGTTAAATTGCGATAAAAAGAATTAAGAATATCGTGCATTAAGAATTGAAATATTATTCGAAAAATTTGACGAAATTAGCGATGTAGATTTATATCGTCGATTAACGTAATCAATATAAATTAATCATTGGCTAATGGTGTTAATTTATAATTTCCAATTCTGTAATATATAACGAACGTGTTTCTTAAAACACTTGGCATATTATAAAATTACATTCATCGCAAAATAAATAGTTTTAAATGATAGTAATAATATTGGTGATTTTATCTGTAATTTATAAAGTTGCAAAAGCTGTTTGTATGGTAATGACGTATAATTTACGCCTTGTAACTTGTCAAGGCTGATATTATCGTGCAACAGGGTATAGATATTTGTTTTCTTTTTCTTCGTACGAAAAATCTCTTCTATCAAAACATTCTGATATTGTTAACAGAATAAGAACTGTTGATCGATCGTGCTTTAGATAATATGTGATACTATGAAGTAAAATTGTAAATCGCGCGATATTCTAAAAAATTCAACAAGATAGAAGAATACAAATTCACCTTATAAACTTAGTACTTTTTCATAATAAACAAAATAATTACTAAATTAAATAAATAAATTACTCTATTCCATCATCGATCTCCATCAATTATACTTTACTAATCTCAATAACTGTATCTATTCTCATCCAGTTAGATTAATTATAAATTAACAGAAAAGCTGTTTCATTTGATCGATCATATTTTCTAACAATAAACATATCCTATTCTTCAGTAACTATATCTTCGTTCGTTTCAATGAATCCGTGTCAATCCATTATCCGATTAGATCTGTCATAAATGACCGATAAACTGTTTCAACAAGGAATAAAAACTACGAGAAGAAGATCTCTCTCGTTCGAATTATCCGTCCATTTGTCACCGTATCCTGGACAGATAAGAAAATCTGAATCGACCCTGTCCTCCCGTGCAAGCTAACGGTGGCGCCATTAATTTATTTCACGAAGCCCATATTGAAAATGACTTCGGAGGATAAATCAGCGTCTTGATGCATTAAAGTTCGCTCTTTTTTTTTTTTTTTTTTGCTGCCGACGTTGTTCGTTTTCTTCAGCGACGTCTAGACGCGTTATTTCACCGTTGGAACCCGCTCCGAAATGATATAGAATTTAGGAAGTTATTTAGTTATGTATGTCTGGCGTCCTGAGCTGGCTAGTAATCAGGCGCCTGGCCTCCGCAAACTGTCCCTCGCTCTTTCTCTCTTTCTCTACCTCTTTCTTTCTCCACAACCGCTCACCATTTCCCCCCTTCTTTTCCTCCTTCTCCCCCCCGCCCCATGTTCTGATTTTGTCTCGCTTCATCGTTCGTCCATTCGGTAAAGCCTGGTAAATTCTCCAGGGCCGTCCACGTTCTCGGTGCCTCGGTGTCTTGGTCCAATTAAAGTGTTGATCAAGGTGCCCTTCGCTCAACTTCCACGTCACACAAAACGAGCGTGTATTTCTAGCTTGTATCCCTTGGGACTACACCGTGCAAGACAACAGGCATTTTGTTCGTACGATCAGAGAACTGATTGCCCGACGACAGTGAGAAATTCTGTTTTCGCGTGGCTTTGTAATAACGTCCTATTTTTGTTCTCTTCCAGATCCTGTTTTCCTTTGTACAAGATCATTTTCGAGAAATTCTTTCTTCTGCGATAATTTATACAGGTGGTTGGCAAAGGTGGTTTCATCGAATAGCGACGAAGTAACTCTTACGATACGATTAATACGATTAATTTTATTCAAGTATCATCGAACGATCGTTATTTAACTCCCATAACGCAATAATGGTATTATTTAAATCGTTTGTAGAAATCAATTAGCTGCAGAAAGTAACGTATGACTATGAATCTATATTTAAGTGTTGCGTATGTGTCTATTTTATCGTTGTATAATTCATTGGCAGTTATTAAGCAATCTATTTTTAGCGGTTATTAATTCTCAATTATCTCACTGGAATAAAAAGTTGCAATGAACCGTAATCTTTTTCCTTATGAGATCTTTTTTTTTTTTAAAGAAAAAAATCTATGAACGAAGGAGATTAAAATAATCCGAACGTTTCAAAAAAATAAAACGATGTGCATATTACGATATCTTATCTCAAGAATTCTTTTATACTCCATTAACAAGTACTTATTCATTGAAAACTGCTCTCTCTCTCTCGTTACATCTGTATTATTAACCATTCACCCAGTGGGCTGTATGTAAATGTACAAGCAACTCTCATATCGATAAAAATACAGCTACGACCCGCATCAAACAATTTCGAGACTCGTAGCTTATAAAATTTACTTGTGAACGTTGTTTGTTTTACTGTTATAGCGAATGCTCGTCACTTATAACTTGCGAAACTCTCTTGAAGAATTTTGTTTCTTTTATTGATTCTATAGTTGTACTACTTGTAAAGCTAAATGTAAAACTCAAAACTTCGCTAATAATATTAATTCTATCGCTGAGAAAGATTCAGTTATATAATATACGTTACATCTACATATAACTATACACATTCTAAACCAATCGGAAAGCAAAAATCGATCACGATCGATTCGTAGGTTAAGTCGTATTCGAACTTAGTATGCGACGAAACCGACGCGTTTCACAATATTATTACTCAGTTAGCTGTTGCGACCTCTTTGTAAAAATACGTGCCTAAAACGTATAGCATACAGTAAATGACGAAGAATACACTCGTAAAACACAGAGCATTTGTGACTGTTGTAATATAGAATTAAGCTGTAAAGAAACGATTGTTTTATATTTTTATTTATTTATTTTATACTATTTTTTTTATTTATTTATTACTGGCAGGGTTCGTCATAGCACAAATATTGTCATTTCTTCGTGACGAGTACGCTCGTTAAAAATCGCTGACTGCTTTGCAAACAAAATTCTAAATTGTCCAATCCCAAACCCAAAATCCTAGTCCAAAGTCCAAAATCCTAAATCCTAAAATTCTTAAACAAACAAAATATGGCGCGGACGATCCCGAGAGCCGGGTCTCGGTTCGACGAGTTCAGGTCGAATTGTACGTTCGTCCCTCCAGAGTCAAGCTACAAAATTATAAGCCGTAGCGGATGACCATTTCGTAACGGGCCGCACTAGCGTAGGAGCGGAACAGGTCGCGCGAGCGGACACGCGTCGCACTTTTGCTTCGTTCTATTTCCAAACACGAAAATTATTCACGTTCTCTGTACCGGTAGCACGGAACACGGCGCCGTTCTTGACATATCGTGTCCGATGGCACCGGCAGTCGCCCGAACGGTCTGTGGTAATGCATGCGAAACATTCGCGAGGACGAGTCGGACGACGGTCTAACATAAACACTGGCGCCCTGGAAGACAATGTGGAAAGGAATGTCACTCGCGAGGAAACAGAATATGTCGGATGACATCACTTGAAATTGTACGCGTTTGAAGTTCTGCTGGATATTATTAGACTTGGCGGATCTTTATGGGAAGTTTGAAAGCGCAAAAATGCACAGAGATATAGTACTCTTCGTGCTACTTAGTAAATAATATAATTTTCTATCTGCAATCTAGATAAATGTCCGTCAAATATGCTGGATATTATTTATTATAAAATATTTGATATCATGTATCGACACTGGTGTGCCAGTGTTCAGTTGAAATTCGAATAAATAAAAGGAAATTACCTATCAATGTTTGAGTAGATTAAGAATTTATAAGCTGTTAAGAATCTAATCCAGAATGAAATCAGTAAAGTTCTTAATCCCAGTATTTCATAGTATTTAATTCATACTTAATATAAATATCTAAAGGAAAACCTATTTCATATTAACCACGTACATATCAAAGCATCGAAATAAAAATTAAATATGAAAAATCCTAAGTATGCCATAGATTACAAGCATATAATATACAGATATCCAATTATTTCCAACAACCTGGCTCAACGACAATTTTTCGTTTCGTAAAAGCTAGTTTCTCAACAGCATCAAACAGAATGTTTATTATCCATAATTTTCTACAGCTATATGCGAAAGGATTATAACTTTCATCGAGCAATAAACTAATAAGGAAACTGGAAGTCTAAACGGACAGCGTGTGCACAGCTGCGTATGTAATAACCATAACGAAACAAGGTTGCTAATCGTCGTTTAATATTCATTGTCCAAGAAACCGATCATTACGAATACGCTTCGGGCTCACACTGGCCGATCACGATTCGTACGACCGAGAAATAAGAAAAAAAAAAGAGGATGGAAAAAGAAGAATTAACACGATTAAGAGCATCGTGACAAGCGCACGCAAGCAAGATGGCACACGCGTGCAAATATTTCTCATTGGATTTGTTCGAGGCATGCCGTACAAAGTAAGGACGCGATACTTTTCTTTGGACGCCGCGATCCAACCCCCGACGGCGCCGCTGTCAACGCTCGAAATTCCTACCACGACGACGAGAACGATCGCCGTCGTTCTTCGAAGCGGCTACTCACGATTCCACTGTAATTCATCTTCCGCGAACCGCAGAGACGTTTCCAAGCTATTCTTGGTCTCCGGTGGAGGCTGACTCTCGTTGTACCCCCGATGAACCGGTACGATGCTTTGAAACGCGTGTCAAAATGACCGATCATCAAAATTTCTGCCCGTTTCCTTGCTATCGAACCTGACTCGAACCAGTCGACACGAGTTTAAAGCTTGAAGCGATTTAACCCTCTGTAACGTCACGCGTACGTATAACTTGCAAGTTGCAGGTATTAACATAAGATGTTTCCAATTTTATTTTTTTAAATAAGAGTATCTCTGTAGAGTTATTTCAGTCATCTCCATTTTTTCGAAATTTTTTTTTTATGGTCCTGAAGTATAAGATATTGTCTCATCCTTTCGTTGTTACATCGACACGTTCGTTACTATCGACGCATACGTTGCGTCGTCTTAATTCTCTAGAACTTAGTCGCTAGACTTTCGACAGTATCTTCTACACGTGTACGTATCTTCATCTACATAAGATACATACGTTCTACATCTTCAACGATAACTATTGACGCAACTTTTGCATTCCAACGGTTATCAGACTAATTATTAGCGAGTGAAAAGGAACCGAATTTGTTCTTTTCAATGGAATGACACTAATCGTAAGTTGAACTTTGACTAATTTCGGCGTTTGTACTATTAAATTTTCTATATCGTATTTATTTTTACTTCGTTCTATATTCTATAATTCTTCCCCAAATTATATTCAGAATGCACGCAAGCTTTCAAAAATTGTCTATCTGACGCGTCACGAATTTCTTTAGCAAAATTTTCACCAGAAACTTACGAACGCCAATCCGATATCACCGATTGCTCTTATCTCGTTATTCTCGTAAACAATTTCTTTCCATAAGTAAATTCTTTCATACATTTTGCATCGTTATTTTGTATGAATACAAACATTCGTTCAGTTAATCGTGTTCCCGATAATTGGAATTATCACGTCAATTATCACATCAATTATCAGCAGCTGTGCTATTTTGCTTTAAACAAGGATGTACACGATCGCGAAGAAATGTTTTTAAGGTTGAACGAGCAAAGGCCATGAAAGTTGCTGATAATTCCTCGAAAAGGTCAATGGAAATTTTGATTAACTGTTCAGTCAACGGCGAGTAATTAATTGCATTTCCGTGTCTACTTTCTCGGACAGTATCTAGCCACCTGTCACTGTGGTTCGTTTGCACGAACGTTTATGGAAATTCGAAGGCATTAACGATATCCGTTTGCGAATGGAAAAAGCTAGTTGTCCCCCGTGAGAGACGGGCACCATGTTCGCCGGACCGTGCGTAATCGTCTACATCACTGGCGCCTATCCCTACTTAATTCTTTGTCGTAAAACAAGGTGCGACATTTATTTTTCCGGTTGCTGCCGTTTTTAGAAACCTCTATATCTATCCTCGCATGCTACTCATTCGCCACATTCTCCTATCATCGCTATTATTTGTATTAAGGCGCCAGTGCACGTCGAGTTCCTGTGAAATTTTAATTGTTTATAAATCGAAAAATTTGTTTATTATACAATGACCAACGTTGCCCGTATTCGCTTTTCAGAGACAGAAATATAGAAAAATATTCTTTAATTTCTATTCGATACGCTTCAACCGATTTTTTATTAAAAATATTCTACATATTACGTAATTTCTATGAGTATGTCTGTAATTTTATTATAATTTCAAAGAATTTCGCTTATATCGTTGGTCATGTTAAAATTACAAAAATAACGTTCGATCGTTCTTTCCTATTATCTTGTCTAACATTTATACAGTTAGTTGTATAAATAATTTCGTTTTATAAGCTTCCAACTAGTTCTTCGCGTTTTGTATAACTTGTTTGAGTTGTGCCACCGTTGGAACGCATACGCGAACTGTCCCTTCTACCACAGTATCCCCAGTAGATTCACGAGTTAAAAAGACTCCGCTACGATTCTCGAATTCCTTACCTACGTCCCAAACTCGTTTTCGTTTCATTCGAAAGACGCCTTTGAAGATGGAACAAAAGCGTGCAGAATAAGATTAAAACTAGAAATTACACGTATCGATAACGATCTTTCTCTTATCGCTTCTAAGCTCCTTTGAAACCTTTTACCGAGAGAAAAATATGATTCAGTCTAGAACGAGCCGAAGAAGGTAGCAGGGTTAACGGACCCCGTTTCAGCGATATATCAACGTATTCCAACAATTCCGTGGAACCGGACGGTGAGTAATTCGTGCACCTGAAACCCGAGTCCGAGCCGGCATATGGGCAGGTTTCGCGCAAAATAAAAGCATCTATTTCGTTTCTATTTCGGTGATCGCTCCGACCCGTGAGTCTCGTCACGCTCTCGTCGTCTCTCGTGGCCCATTATTTCGACCAGCGTCGCGTTTCTCCCCATTCGAGGAGATTCGAGGAATCACGAGATTCCTACGATACTAACTCGACCTTACATCCGCTGCTTTTTCTTTTCTACTTGTACACACCGGATGCGAGGAACCACAGGTCGAAGCCGGAAGACTCCACTTTCGGGGCGCCGGACGCGAAAAATCAGCTCTGACATTCAAGAGAGAATGAGAGAGAGAAAAAGAGAGAAAAAAAGAGAGAGCTCGGAGCGTTCAAGCACCTGCGCGAACTGCGGAGAACGCTCGCCGGAATGAGGCATGTTGCGACGGCACTGTGTAAAAGCAACGACGAGTACGACGTGGCCCGATGGGTGGGAGAGGTATGATGGGACAGGTGCGGCTCGTAACTTCCTGGATAATATCGGCCGGTCCGGACGCGCGACCGGCGCTAACGCTGACGCTTACGTTAGCGGTGGCGCCACTCGGATCCGCGCCGTAGGCGCCTGTCCGTCCCGTTCCCCTCCTGCCTCCCGCAGACGGCGCACGGTGCACCCTCTTTCGTGGCTCTCTCTCGCGCACCGCTGTTCACCCATCATTTCTCTTTGGCCATAATGCGTACGAATGGCCTCCACTAGCGATGGGACCAATACAGCAACTTCAATTTCTTCAACTGTTGATATATGTTACTATATCGATGTGTTTGAAATGATCGGCAAAATAGGAAAATACAAGTTTTGTACAGAAAGCAAGTGAATAATGCGAAAATAGTATATCAAGGTTCTCTAGATACGCTTTTCTCGAATCGACTTATATCGCGGATAAAAAATGTATCTATACACGTGATACCCTGTCGATGATTGTATTTGTGCACTACTTAATTTAATCCAAGTACGCTATCGATCGTAAGTATCAAATGACAGGCGTTGAAATTTTGTAGCGTAAATAGAATATTATCAGCTGCTTTTGTTTCTTGTCTGGTTTGCTATAAAAATCAGTTATTTAATTCTCGATATATGTAGCCTGCAACGTGAGATATCAAACTGAAGTAAAATTTGTTTAGAGTCTCCCGGTAAATGTAACCAACAGGTGTCCTGGATACACATGATCGACATGAGCGTATGATGAATTTCGTATCGTTTAGTATCTGGTACTTTCAAGTACAGATAAAAATTTGATACGATGATAACAAAATGCCTGGTCGGAAAATAATCGTTCCCGATACTTTTTCCAGCTACTGTACGTCGGTATTTGCTACGTAATCAAATTGAAAGTCGTACGTTAAACACTGAAAAAAATTGGGACGGTAACGAAACCTTGAAACTTGGCTTGAAAATGTACAAATGTCAATTTTTCCTAAAATCATTGACATACTTCTAATTTCTTTCACATGTTACACTCCTTTATCATACATAGTTCATCCGCGGATTGTTCGAACGTTTCGAGTATAGGATTGGTCCCATCGCTATATTCCACTCTTCTTACGTGTCCTCGCCACTTCTCAGACAAGCGTACGATGTTGCTAGCAAAACCTGCACCATCTTTATTCATGCACACTGGGTAGTTGACGGGAGGCAAGATGCCGAGGAGTGCACGTAGCAAGTATGTATGACCGAGGTGCATGCATACGAAATTGCAAAAATGCACATCGACAGCGGGGAATTTAATATTTGAAAGGAGGCCTCATCGGCTCGGTGTTTGAAGTCGCGATGCCGACAGAATTATTTAAACCTATTAAGCCACGATTTTCAAAGCGATACTTAGCGAACTATAACGTTCCCTCGGTGTACGCCACATTTGCATATTCCTTTATGCTAACGGTGCTTTGTTCGGTGATAAATTGAGACCTTTTCGAAAATAATAACCCGAACGGATAAAAATGGGGAAGTCGTGTTTCGAGTTACGTACTTACAAATAGAACTGAACGCATTTAGAAGGCACGGAGCAAACCTTTAAGAAATCAAGATTTTCTAACCCTCGTTAAGCAGATCTCTATTTGCATAGTCTTTTGTGCGATGTGTAACGTAGGCGCGTTTGGGATTGATTTTGTCTGCTTTGTTTCACGATTAGCTGAGAGACTGACGCAAAGGTCATACAATTTTAACGAAGAAGCGGTGTACGGTACTTCGTTCGATGATATTTATGATAATTGCGACGCTTTAAAGAAGTGTTTGAAACTACTTACAATTAGAGCTAAACGATCCTTTTAGAAACCAAGATATTCTAATTCTCGTTAACTACGATTATATTTGCATAATGTTTTGTGGAATATGCAACGTAGACGTATTTATAACTGACTCTGTTGCTGTGCTTTATTTTATCGTTGGTTCAGTAAACGATACAAAGGTTGTACCTACAATTTACGTAATGGAGAAGTGATGTACGGTGCCTCGTTCGATGATAAATCGAGACCTCTTAGAAATCTATTTCAAACTACTTGTACTTACAATTAGAACTAAACATATTCGCTTCTTAGAAACCAAGATATTCTAGCTCTCGTTATCAACATTTGCATTTGCATAAACCTCTTTTATTATATAATGTGCAATTTAAATATGTTTATAACGAAATATGTTAATAAAGTAAAAGCCCGAAAAATTCGAATTTCTACCATTTTTATTAATTTAATTATATGAATAATTATAGACATCATTTTATCACGTTTATATGTAGATATTGATTTTTACAAAATATTTAATAATATAAATCACTACAGCTATACTATACAGCTTACTGTTGGCAATATAATCCGATGCAAATGTTGAGATATCAACTACGAAAATTGTAGTAGTTAATGTATCATTGCTTGACGTTATTGATTCGATATCCAGCATTATCAAGATCCTTGGATGAACGTATCTTAAGAAAACGTACGACATCCCCTCCCTCCCCCCCCCCTCCCTTATTCTATGCGATCATTTGTTCATATACAGCGAATCGCTTTCCCTCAACGTCATTTATCAGAATGTGCCTTGTATGCACAAGATGAGCGGAGCGCAATGTCAATGTTACTGTGACGATAATGTCGAAGGTTCCGATGTACATCTACATACATTCATGTGTAGATCATGGATATAAATAACGTAATACGGGACATGAATAACGTAATTCCTTGGGGGACCGACAGGAATCTAATGGTACCTGATTGAATTTCATTTTATGTTTAGATACTGTTAGTTGAAGCTGTTTCAGAAGTAGGAAAAAAAGGTAGAAGTAGGAAGAAGTACGAAAAGGTGTCACAGCTAGATAGAAACATGACTCGATGGGATTGTCATTGAATTCAATTGTTATTAATTCTTTGATAAGTAACAACAATTGTAAGATGTCGTATCAGGGATTTCGTTACATTTAGAAATGAAATTGATTTTTATTGCGACTTAACTTGACAAAAAATAAAAATTAGAAATGTCGATATAAAAGTTTCAAATGAATGTAAAAACTCAAGTATGTATGTAGACATCGTGTACAACGATATGAACTTAAGACATAATCTATACATTGTGCTTTTTATATATTTTTATAAAACTAGTCGTGCAAAATATAAATCACTTTTTCTGCGAGTATTAAACTGCTACTAAACTACTACTATAATTATTAAAAATAATTGAAAACTGAACGAAACTAAAAATCCTATTTGCATGAATTAATAAATTGAAGTAAACACTAAACTAATCACTAGAATTAATAGAACCTTCTTTACTTTAATATTTTACATTTATTTTATAGAAATCGATTTAAAAATAAATGAAAGATAGTACGTGTTGGTCTCTATGGAGACTGAGAGGTTAAAAGTTTAAAAGATAACAAAAATTTTTAATTTAAATATATGTATTTTTGTTTCGTAAAGTTTAATCAAATTTTTCTGCACGCAGATACTCGATAAATTCCTTCTCTTCTAACCACGTGGTTGCTACACGTATGATATCACTGAACTCTCGTAATTTCTTACCTGTTGCAGCGGCAACCTTCCGCTATTGGTTAACTATTGCACATGCGCCGTGACGGAATTCGAGGTAGAACTTATAACAATGACTCCCGTAATCTAGAGTTCAATGCACCAAATGTAAAACACGATGGAATTTAATGTCAGTTCATAAATACTCAAATACTGGATATACATAATGTATCAACCTAATGCAATCTAGCGTTCCTTCGTACAAGTTTTATATTTAACCTTAAATAACAATACCAAATATTTCTAGTTCTTTACTAATATCTGTCTTTTAAATATATGAAAAGAAAATAAACAAAATTTACAACAAACTGCAAAATTAAACAAAAAATTAAAAATGAATTTCGTATTCTTTACCGTTTGTATTCTCTAAAAATCGTTTATAGGAAAATAGTAACATACTTTTACTATGCCAACAATTAGTCACGAAAGTGACATAAATCAAAGCCGCTAGATAGCACTCGAATCAGCTCACCGAATTCAAATAATAACCATTACTCTAACACAAACATAGCACACGTATTAAGATTAAAGTAACGCGTATTTACTATGAGCTTTTCGTAATTGGATATCCTTGTTAAGAAATCCTTAAATATTAACGAAATAATTGTAACATTTACTGACAAAAAATATTATATCCCATATGAATCATGAACGCTCAAATATACATTACCATACAACGCTAACCCAAACCTAACCAAAACCGAATCTACCACCGAGAAACATGAGAACATTTCATAAATATGATTATTACCGAATGACATAAGTCTCGCTCTCTGCAATTCAGTGTCCGCAACAGATTATGAGAATCTCTGGCTGCCACAGTCATAAATTTTTCCAAACGTGCTCGAAACTGACTACCGTAACACGTACCGGCACTCGAAACTACATATTAACCGCGTTCTCGCGTAGCGCGGGAGATTTAAACGGCGGGCACCGCCGAATCGGTCGAGATCGCCACATATCGCCCGTTATCCTATGATGCTTTAGTTTTGCAGTTGAATCCGAGGAACGAAAACTCGTCTGGAATGAAGATTTGGAAGACAAGGAATTGAAATAAACAATCGAAGACCGACTGCGTCGATCGTCGAGCGTCGACTGGCCGCGAGCCCGACGACCGCGCAATATGTAGCGTTGTGTAGAGAGGACGACTGGAGCCTGTCTGCTCACCCCTGTGGCTGTCTGTTGCCTAAGGGCGGCCTCGTCCGGCGCGAATTCGCGGCGACACAGCAGCGGCGCGCCAGTAACGTGGCGACGCGGATCTTGACGCCATTCTCTGAACACGTATGCGTTTCTGTACGTGTAGCTACCCTCTCGATACGCTTGTGTACGGTCGTGAGCATCGCGATATCGGCGCATGGACGAGGGTGGCGGAGACAGACGGAAAAAGAAAGAGATAAAATGATAGAAGGTAGATGTACGTGTATGCATGGGCAACGAGGAGAGCACGTTCTGGCAATCGTACACACGAAGGTGCTTGACCGAGTGAAGTCGAACGACTAACCGTATACGGAGACTTTTCTTGCTCCGAGCTGGAGATAAACAATGTCATTTGTGCTAGCTAGCATCCTCCCGTTCCGGGGCTCCGCGCGCACCGAATCGGGGTTCTTTCCCCCCGTGGACGTAAAACATGGCTAAATCGACAGTCTTCGCTGCCATCGTAAACACGACCGGCTTCCTCTTCTCGAATTGTTTATGCTATTTAGCTGATGGAAAATTTTTACGCTGCTGCCCGACGGTCATTAGCGATTCATATCGAATGTAAGGATAGAAGCATATATTATATTATTACGCAATGACCTGAAAGTAGTTAAACGCTTGTTATATAGAATTTTTTAATGAATTTATGAAATATTTTGAAATTTCACTAGGAACGGTAATGAGACGCGATTATCGTGATTATAATATGTACTAAAATTTGAAACTAATCCAAAATTGAATATAGAAGCTACACGACATTTATTGCGAACATACCCCTAGTGACAAATTAATACACAGCGTGAATAGTAGTCGTAAACATAGAATTAGTGCTAAAGATAGTCTCATTACATATTGTGGCCTGTTAATATGTATAGTAAATAAATGCGTTGATGACCTTTACAAAGTGCACGCTTTCAATAAATATCTTGCAACTTCTATATACATTTTCAGGTCCGTTTCAAATTTGACCAATATAATCACGATGATCGCGTCCCGTTACGGCGTCAATGAAATTTCAAAATGTTTTATATAGTACAAAAATATATATAAAATTTCCAGAAGCGTTTGAATATTTTCGTGAACCAGTGTACATACACTGTACACGTTTGTTTAAGCTTTTTATTAATCCCATTTGAATCGTAATTAATAAATGCTATTACTACGCTACCAAAATTGTGAAATCTGATCTTCGGCGGGAAACATTTTGATTCTAATCGATCCAAATAGATTTCTATTTAACCAACAATTTTTTTCCACAAACATAAATATAAGATCCGGTGATTAACATGATTAATCATAAATATCACCACGGTGTGTCACGATGCTTACGTATACAAGAAAGAAAGAATCTTTAAAAAAAGAATCAATTTTATTCTATTTTACCTTTAGCTATCTTTTATACTGCTGGAATGTGGAATGAACTATTCTATACTGGAACAGAGTACGTAACACGTTAACCAATCCGTAATCTTCAGGGTACTCATGTTTTTCCTCCGCTAAGTAGGTACACAGATAAATGCTAAACGTATGTTTGCTTGTTTCGTTAAAAGTCAAATACTATTTCTGGCGAGCACATACATTTAAATGCATGCTTCGTTTTGGGCGGGCTGCGAGGACGGAACGTGGATAATGATAGCGACGGGGTGCAATGGAATGGGTAGGATCATTAGTGCATCTAATTCCGTACCGTTGGAATGCAACATTATAAATTATCCGACGAGTCTTGATAACCAAAAATTTAAGTGCTTTCAAGCATCATTCGCTTCACTTGATATTTAACACGTTATTTAGAATTAACCTATCAATTGTTTCTCACGTAATGTTTGAAAAACTTTAAACAGAATTACAATATTTTATTAACTCGTGTTTACGCTAAATAAATATTTCATTTTGTTTTCCTTAACACTATGATCATACTCATTATTTATTTCTCCTTTAGTATTTTAAACCAAAAGTCAGTTCTCAGAGGAGTAAAACCTATTAATAATATTGCTCGTGTAAAATATAAGATACAAGTTAGAACTAAGTATTTTTATTAAAACTGTTAGACCGTACCGGGTTTTAATTCATCCGTAACCCAGTCGACAGTCAAATATAATTTTCTACGTGCAACGATGCCTTGTCAGATTTGTTCGATTATATTAGATTCCTAAAAATGTATTCCATTGCAACATGATCCTATCATTCCGTTTCGTACGAATAAAAGATCGCTCAGATTCTAAAATTCCGAAGACTTTACACCATCGAGATCATAATAATCCCTCGTCTTTTACTGTCGTTCCCTTCATCTTTTACTACATCGAATATTATTTAGGAAACTTACAAACCGAAACAAGGTCTGCCGGATACTTTTAGATTCCACGGATTATTGCACATTTGTAACGGTACCGGTGATTTCAATTTGTTGCCAGGCAATCAACGCGCGTTAGCGATTCCATTTTACGAGCACCCTCCGCTCAGACCGTTGTACACTACATACAGGGAGAAGCAAGAAGGGACGGTTATAGCATCGTGATATCAATTCTCTTGTAATGACACAATCGTAGCCAGTCAGTCGGATGTCGGTCTCGAGTGTGGGTGGAAGAGGTGATGGTGACGATCTAGGTCCGGCTTCGTTCTCCAACTCGTTGTTTATCAAACTCCCCTTCGCATAACAAGCATCAAAACACTTGGCGCCCCACGCTGGAGCCGTCGTAGTCATCTTCCGCCCCAATGGTCGCTTCTACTTTTCGTGGATATGCCGGGGGTAGGCGCTGGCATGGGTTAAAACATGGGTAACCGGGAGGGAACAATCTCTATACACACAGGCGCCGTCTCTATCCGCCAAAAAAAATGAGTTATCGTGCTGGATCTACGGACACGACAAATCGATCGTTCGAATCACCGTTCGATACAGTTTTATATCTCTGCGATGTTTAACAAATGCATATGGGGTACGTACGAGTCCTCTTACATAGAACTTGTTATTTGTCCAAATGAATATCTGCGTGGGTTTTATTTTTTAATTCTGAAGTTTCTCATATCTTAATCTTGCTTTCGTTTCAGCCGAAAAGAAAGACTTTAGAAGGGTTTTACAAAAATCTTGAATGTGAAATTTGAACGAAAAATCAAACGTATTAATAATGATTTTCTGATATGTTTTTTAAAACTCGAGGAGTTTCTTAATGATAAAAAAAGTATGATTTGAAAAATGATCTAAAGATTATGGTATGATAGCATTGAAATAATAATGAAATTGTTAATAATGTTTGATAATATTACGATAGAACGTATGGAGATACTTCGGTGGGAGCGAATGGAATGTAAACTATTTCCAATTATACACAGGAATATATTATAAACTATATATAAGACATATGTATCTATGTATTAATCGAGTATGTTCATTTTATAAAAGTTATTAAATACAAGATTCAAATAACACGTATATCTGTTGTAAGTTTCTCATGCTTAAATATCCTTGTTTAAAAATCCTTAAAGATACAAATTAACTGTAACACTTTCTGACAAGAAAAATTGCACCCCATATGAATCATAAACGCATAAGTATATATTACCGTATAACGCTGTTGCATTTCTTTGATTAAAAAGCAAGAAGCTAATAACCTTTCACGCGTCCAGACTGACGCGACCTTAATTTCAATCGTTGATTTATTTACGATTACCCCGGGGTCCGGCGTAAGCGTGTTTCAAAGAGGAAAAGTTTCCCCGTGGTAAACAGGTTTTGAAAACATTTCTTTCGGTTTGATCGATATTACATGAATTCCGTAAGAACCATAAAACCAAACGCCATTTCCCGGAACAAACGATTCTTACGATCAAACAATCAGAAGGGGCAGGGGAAGGGAGCGGGTTCGTTCGGTTTTTCCAAAGAGGAGAGACGAACCAAAGAAGAAAGCGGAAGATAGTAAAGACTCGCTGGCACCGTTCGCCGTGCAGGTCCGAGATTCATAATTATTCCTGAACAAAACATCATGCTATTGACGTATACTGGGATCGAGAAATTCAGCTGACAATACCAAAGCAAACATGTGTCGGTGTGTAAAGAGGGATGCGATAGGGCTGGAGAGTAGTAAGGCGGTAGGGCGCCCTCCAGCTTGGCGACCGATGAGCAAAGTTCCCACCCCCGTCGTGATGATGCCACGATGCCAACAGAAGAAGTATTCTTGCATTGGTCGACGTCGTCGTGGTCGTCGTCGTGGTCGTCGTCGACATCGTCGTCGTCGTCGTCGTCGTCGTCGTCGTCATCGTCTTCGTCGTGGTGTCGTGGGTCGACCAGTGGCGGCGACGGTGTCGGCGACGTCGGCGACGTTCCACGGTTGGCGTCGAGGTTAGCGCCGGCCGGTCGCTGGAATCGGCGCCCGGCTGTCTCTTTCTCCCTTTTCGTCTCACTCCACAGTTTCGTCCGTCTGCACGAGAGAGCCGGCCGTCGTTTCGTCGTCGTCCGTTCAACGGCGACGACGTGGCTCTGCCGGCTGTCGCCGACGCCATCCGCCGCTTCTGCACCACCCCTATCATCCCTTGCCTTTTTTCCATCGCTACCCTGTCGATATATTCGACGACGATGTGTTTAGATAATGAAACTCTACTCTTCCAAAAAATTTCCCGCTCGAGTCTCCATTTCGATCCCCTTCCACGCAAGGCACACTGTCAATGTGGAAAACATCGAACTCCGTCAAGCTCCAACGCGACACACGGCTGCTGCGTTCTTTCGCGTGCCGCACGCGTTAAACACGCATTCAACTCACTGTTAAGTCTCGCTTGGATTAGTCGTGTGACGCGAATTCGAGCAGTCGAAGATTTGCAACAGCAAGGAGGCAATATTTAAATCGTATTTATTGAAATATTATAATATAAAGAGATATTAGATTTCATATTCAAAGGTGTAAAAGTTTATTACTACGAATATATTAGTTGATTATGAATTGATGAATGAATGTCAAAAAAAGTGATTGGATTTTGACCGAGTTTGAGTCGATTTTTCGTTGGTTTAACTTCCCAGCTGTAGTTTTCGAAGTTAAATATTCCTAGCGAAAATTATTGCTGTTTTTACCACAAAAATGATTGATTTATCTTTAACGTGTCGAAATTTAATAGTACTCTGACACTCTCACGTATAAGATCCCTCGTTATTTTGTATACGAATCGCGGGATTTGCATTAATTATGGGCATCGTGTTGTTTTTATACAAGTTTTTTTTACAATAGTAGTGCGTTTTGAATACTGATAATGGTTTTAAATGTTCGTAACATAATTTCAATTTAAAGGTGGATGTAACTAAATTTATTGCATTATTAAAAAGTGATAATCAATAAGAAAAATCAGATAAACATGATTCAAACATTTATCTCGAAGCAAAGATCTTCTTTGATATTATGAGTTATACGCCGTTGAATTATTTATTATTTTTCTTTTTACGTAATCACGCATAGATGTCGAGACATCAAATGCAAATGCTGACAAACTGAAACTAATTGAACGTCTCGAACATAAATAAACTGATTGATATTTGCATTCCTTTTCATATCATGAAATATAAACATTCTTTTATAATGTAGATTGTAGACTGAATAATGTTAAATTGATCAGGACCAATAAAATTGTGCTATTATATTTTATAGCTGCCATAAAATTCTAAGAACTTGAGCAAAATTTTTCTAATGAATCTATCAATCCTTTTCTCGTTAAACGTGCCCCACAGCTAATCACCGTGTCTGGTATCCTACATCAGATTAGCCTACCCACTGAAACACGCTAAACTTTGAATAAACTTTAGACGAACATACTTTAGAAAAACATCCACAAAACAAACGTAAATACAAATTATCATATTAATGGTATATCTTTAAGTGGTAATGTATATTAAGCGCAAACGAGGAACTGTTTTGTCAGTAATTAATCGGTAATGTATTTTTCTTTACCTTCTATAATCATTTAACGAAATGCAAAATTTTCCATTCCTCCTTTACAAAACCCTATTACAAAATTTACTACAAAAGCGTATCAGCATAATACTACATTTTTCAACAGCCATTCCTCAAACAAGCTGCCCGCGTTCCACCGTCAGCGAAACCGTTCTCCAGTGGGCTTTCTCGGTAATTACATTTTCAGGTTCGCGTTGCGTCGTAGGGTCAGAAATCATGGTTCCACGAACAGAGGAAGATAGGAAGAAAAGCTTTGCCAAACGGCGAGCAAGCGGAGCCAGCGAAAGTTTCGCTCGATTGGTCGTGCGTCGGCTCGTTCTTCTCGTCTTGGTGGAGCAGGGCGTCCGAAACTGCCCTGTCTCGACGCCGCTGCTGCCGGCTCCTCTATACGCGTCCTTCCCTCTGATCTCTTCCCTCGCGTTCCCCTCACGCGCGGACCATCCTGGCGTCCCCTAACCCAAACCATTATCTGTATACCACGATTATAAGGCAACGGGACCGACAAACAGGCTTGGGCCAGACCCCCTGGCACCCTGATCGCAACCTCGCCTCCCTCTTTCTTCTTCTTCTTCTTCGTCTTCTTCGTCTTCTTCCTCTTCTTCTCTTTTCATCCGTCGTTTTCCTCTACCAGTCGCCGCGTGCTTCTACACCGTCACCGACTACGCAAACAAACCCGTACATCGACTAACATAACTTAACAATCTCCCCCCGCCCTCCTGGTTGCTTCTCTCTCGTCATACTTTCGCCCCTCTACCGACCGCCAATGCACTACTACCAGCGCACGGTCGCAGAGGTTGTTGCTACAACTGATTGCTCCTCGATGCACCATGGACTTACCACCCAGTATCGGGCGGCGTCGTTGCACGCTCGCCTTCAGGCTCCTCGTTTTCGTCTTTCGGAGAAAACGACGCATTACACAGGACGACGATACTTCTCGCAAATTATTATGGTCCTGGCTCTTGATAATTGTTTTTCCGACAGACTTTATGCCCCGGTACTGCTACACATAATGGTTCACGGCCCCGACATCGGACGTTTTATTTTTACGCTACTTTCGATCTTCGAGACGCGAGCCTACCTTTTTGACTACGCCGCCCGCCGCTGGCAAACCGAAGAATGCACCGAACTATATTTTATGCTTCTCTCGACGACTAGTCTTCACCCAGTGGTGGAAATTTTGCTTCGTTCTTCCGTATTTTTCAAATAATACACGAAACTTTGCCAGGGAGGTACCATGAACTAGGTGGAAGTAAGGATTATAACGCGTAGATTCTTTGTAGGACTGTGCTTCCATCTCTTGTAAAAATTTTAATTATGGTATTGCTATTTTGTTTCTTTTCCTGATCGTTATAGAATAATTTTTATATTTAATATTAAATTGAAGCTACTGATAGATAGAAATACCTTTTAAAATTTTATAATTTCAATTTTTTCCTTTTTTGTAGCAAAATGGATGTTGTATGTATGTTGTTTATATACTTAAACAGAAAATTAATTTAAAATCAATTGATTAATTTAAAAATTAAAATTCCGGTATCTTGTTTCTTTTTCTATATATAACGAAATAAATAACATATATTTAAATTAATTTAAAAAATGGAAATATATATGTTTCCAAGAAAATATTTCTGTAAAATACAGAAATTAAAATATGTTGCGAAATTTGTAACGTTTAAGATGCCTATTAAATATCGTGCAATATATCAACATTAATTGAAAACGTTACTTTATTGGCACATTGAATTTTCGAAAGAAATACATATATAATTTAGGTATGCGGATTAAATGCTCGTTTTGTCATTTTTTTCTGTCTAGTAGAATGTCGTAGACGCGTCTATGCAGTTTGCGCAGTTACGAGTCAAACCGGTTTAAAAACCAGTATCGCGAATCCTATTAATGTAAAGAATTTTACTTTTATTTCCATCTCTTCAAAAAATATCAAAATGCGCACACTGCCTTTTTTGCGATAATTTTAAATCGCATTACTTGCATAACACATAACTTAAATCATATCCACAACTTTACTGCATACTTTCAAACGTAAGATTATCATAAATATAATTTTAAATTCTTATCACAATATGCCTTCATCTTGTGGTATTTTACAACATAATCTTATCGTAATTGAACCATATTTTATAGAAAGAACACGTATCAC
Source organism: Bombus vosnesenskii (assembly GCF_011952255.1). NCBI lineage: Eukaryota > Metazoa > Arthropoda > Insecta > Hymenoptera > Apidae > Bombus > Bombus vosnesenskii. Next base: position 6,115,307 of record NW_022882923.1, read on the forward strand.
ATTCAAGTAAATACATGTTTTATAAAAAGATACTAGATCTCTTTAATTTGCGCTCGGTAATTTATATTCAAATTCTGACAATGGCCGAAGGTAGTTTAATTATCTTGTGAGAAATTCTCAGCAGGTGCAGCACAGGTGTACGCTTATTATGAACACCAACGTGATAGATCAGCCGGTAAAGAAATTCGGTGTTCCCAGAGAAAGAAAATTAGTATCGACGGAAACTTAACCTCTTCGTCGTGGCACGCCGACGATTCAGTCGCGTACGAAATGTTATGGAAATGTTGTTCCGAGGCCAAATAACGCTAACTCGAGTAAACTTTCGTCGAGTATTAATCTGTCTTACGTAACGAACAGCATTATAATATTAATAATAACGATAAGATTACTCCCATTTAGTCACTTTGCGACGCGAAACAGCGCGTAACGATGCCTCGGCTTGTGCTGGGAACGAGTGTAGACCACAAACAGACTAGACCGCTCGAACATTAGTGCCCTGAGCTTGAAACAGGCGCACGGACGTACAGTGAAGTGTATCTGTTTTTCAAACCTATCGGTTCAGTTGTATCTTTGCTACGCCATATCTGTTCCACGATTTCGTCGCATTGCGTGTCAGTCTACGATTGAAATATGGGCGCTGCTTCAAACGCGACATACTTAGGGCTTGATCTCAGCACGCAGCAGGTAAACCCTTAAAAAACAGCATAATCTCGCGTACCGCTTTTTATCAGGAGTCGAACATCTGCTTCGAGCGAATAATCATCGACGACCGACGCGTTTTCTCGTCATATAAAACTGCTCATCGTTGACACGAGTCTTGTATATCACTTTTATCCTTTCTTTTCTCTTATTTCTTATTTTTATTTCTGCCTTTCTTGCTCCCGCTTGTGTACATTTATACACCGCGTGTGAAATAATTACCATAGTTATACAGCAATGAGTCATAGTAGTTTATCATTTGTTCCTTCGAAGACTTATTTATTAGTTTGTGGTTTTATAATACTTGATGTTACTGAATTCTCAGTGCGCATCATCTACTGCGCACGCTCGTGACAACGCGCGTTTCATTTAAATCTAAGAAAATTATTTAATCTTATAAATGTCTTTTTATTAAAAGAGATAACTCTTCAACGAATTGTAACTATACAATATTTGTACTTTTTTCTAAAGATTACAAATGTAACGAAAAACAAACACTTGACAAGGATCGAATCAAATAAAACATATTTTTCATCTAGCAGTATTGATCATCTCTTGTTTCCTGTGACACTATGAAAACCATACTGTGAGTTCTAATGTTGATAAACTGAATTTTGATTCTGTAACAACTAATTTAAACATCTACTCTATTTTGATTCCTTAAATTTCAAATATTTGTTGCAGTATACCTTGTATTATCTCTACTGACAAATATTTGAAATCGTACTCTCAAGTTTCTAGTTATACAACATACATTACAATTATGTAACCCTTTTCCTTGAAGAAATATAACGACATTGAAATTTAGTTTTCAGGAATATCGTAAAGTTCTATCAATGAATTGATTTTCTATTAATAGGCTAAATATCGAATTACGATTAAATTAGGAATAATTTGAAGGAATAAGAATAGTTATACTAATAAAACAAAAACTAATTTCTTATTAATAAAATAAATTACTCTGATTAAGTTAACGATACTTTAACGTCTAATGGTAAATTTACCACGGTTAGCTTTTAGGTATAAACAAATATTACAGTCAATAATACACTAAAATGATAGGAAAATTCGAAGTTGTTGACGAGAAGCGTTTCGCTGCGTGTGACGCGCGTCAGATGGGTCACAATTATCTAACGTAATGATAACATTAAGCAGTAGGACGATACGGGCGAAAGAAATGCGTATCTCGTTTGCAACGAAAAGCGCGAAATGCTAGAAGCGGTCGAAATGATAATTGAAATTGCAAAGTGCTTCTTGCGCATCTTTGGCGTCGAAACTCCATAAATCATAAACGACTGTATCGTAACATAACCAATTCGTATAAAACATTTATTTTTATCTATTCGTTAATTCAATTTGTCGTAATTATTGATCCTTTAAAATTGAAGAAATATGTGAATCATAAGCGATATACAAGAATAATTGATACCATCAGACGTGAATGTTATCTGCTTGTCAACTTTCGACAAATTAAATACCCGACAATCATCAATATCTATGGATTCTACATAATAATTTCTGTTGCATAAACCATCGCTCATGATATATACATTATCGATCATAAGTATCTACCTCTTAGAACATCTGTTCGTCTTATTTATTGAAACAAATATTATTTTACTTGATATTTTATCCTATTCCACGATTCATTTTAATAACGATACTTATTTGTCCATTTAATTTCACTCGAGACTTTACGTGTTTCACGATATTTGTACTTGCGATTAAACTTATGGGCGATGATACATCTGGACATTTTTTTATTTTATTAAACACTATTAGTAGTATGTTTAAACGTTACACGTGTATATATTCATACGGTAGATACGAAAAATGGTAGAAAGTTTTGAATTTTAAATTTCGAATTACATTATGGAGTAGCATAACTAATTGACCATGCTATGTCACATGGTAGCCTTGTTGCACATAACTTATTCGATGATGTAGATAAAAAATCGAGGAACAGCGTAGTATTGCGAATTTAAGAGGCCGTTAACAAGTATCTTTTGACATTTGTAGTTGAAAGCAGTTGTCGTCGATAACAATCTCGCTGTTCTCCATGAAACCAGTGTACAGTTTGACAATGATCTACCAGAATTTAGGTAAATATGCTTAAATACCATGTTTTCTTATATTTTCATGTTACGTATTTTTATGTATTATCCACTTTTGACGTTTCGACATACATTTTTTAAAACGTTTCTTAACACTCTAAAATCCACGAACATTTCTCATGAGATGACTAATGCAAAATACGATATTAAAATCTTTTCGTTCAACCTAATGATACATAAGTAATGATGCGATTTCTAACATTATATTTTAAAGTACATAGAAGTTCATGTCTGAGCAATAGCATTGAGCAAATCGGGAATTATTTATTTATTCATTATTTACACATTCTCACATTAGAAAGAAAGCATTGATAAAATACAATTCGTAACAAGCAACAAATTTCTCCCAAATGAATTTTTTATGACGAATACGACTCTTCGTTATTATTGTTCTGTTTTGATTTTTTATTACTATTGTCTTGGTGATTTATACAGGAAAAAGCAAGATTACAACGGAGTATAAAATATTTTTGTTAATTTCCAATCGTATCATGGTCGATTTCATTGCAACTATATTTTGAATCGCAGCAGAATCAGTGCGCTGAACGATACACTATCTAGAAAAAAATGTCATGTTTATGAAAGGCACTAAGATATGCGAATTCGTAATAACGAAATAGAATATACAAAGCTAAAATACCGAATTCCTTTCTACACTCAATATATTTTTATACTCTCATCGATGATTAATATCTCGTAAAAAATGTCAAATTATTTTACGTTTAATTAGAATTTACGATTACAATTTAATTACGTTACATTTAATTATTAAACATTGGACAATTTTAGAACGTACGGAGGCGTCATTCAGAAAAAAGCTGAGCCACACGTAGTGGTGGTTCCCACTTTGATGTGGGTTAAGGCTCTGGACATGATTCTCGATAAGTTGCGCGTGTGTGGCGTCGATTTTAGCAAGGTGGCCGCTATTTCCGGATGCGCACAGGTAAAAGAATGCTGTAAACGTCAGAACGCTGGAATAGAAACGTCACGGTTCATAAATTATAATATCGATAGTAAATCTGTCTTTTCAATTACTCCCATGTCAATTAAGGTTCGTCACAAAATGCTATGTAACATTACCGAAGCTATAAATTTCAAGAAGTACCTCTATGCAATATTCATATTATTTCGAGTATCGTTTAAGAACTGAAACACGGTGGATTACAAAAATATCTGTTGTCATCGGTAATTTAAATGCAGCGACGTTCACTGATTTAACTATAAAAAAGAACAGTTGATTACCATAAAATAGATATATAATGACTCTTATCTATTCCTTTTTTCATCCTTTGACGCAAACAGATCGTTTAACTATAACTTCTTGAATTTCGATCTCGTTGACAGAGTCGAGCATTATTCGAATAGTATTCGAAAAGTATTTGGAAAATTATTATTTTACTGATTCTGGCATATTATTTAGCTTGAACGTATTTTGAGAAGTAATAATCAATCCGCAAATAAATATTATGTCAACCGCGCCGGAAGTAGAGACTTCCACAGACACGCATATGCATGTACTTCATATTCAAGAATAATTGAAACGAGGACAGTTCGTATTTCGTAACATAATTTACGACTCAAATATATACGAAATGTAGTATTTAAAAGGTTTATATAGCTGAAAACGATTGGTCGAATTTTTACATAAAATGAAGTTACTTTTTAAAGTAAGAACAATAAATCAGTCGAAATTGCGTATTGTTTCAAGCTAACTTGTTAGGAATCAGATATTAAATCTAAGTGAAATTTTCATTTGTTTGTGTGATGAACGAAAATAAATGTTGAAGTTTTAACGCCAGAGAATCGCAGTGAGAAACGTTCCAGCCAACGTGTAAGTATCGATGTAAATTTCGCAATAAACGACCCTTATAAACACGAACATTTTACAGCTTTAGAAACACCCAGACGATAATGTTATCTTTGTTCGTTATTACATAGCAACATGGCACAGTTTACTGGGGCAAGGGCAGTCGAAATCAATTGCAACAATTGGATCCTGCGAAATTCTTGCACGAACAGCTGGTCACCTCTTTCTCGGTGACAACATCACCTGTGTGGATGGATTCCAGCACCACCAAAGAGTGTAACATGTTAGACGAGATCGTCGATGGCCCAGAAGTATGCGTTTCCTTTCTCTTCTAAACTTCTCTTCGCTAATTTCCTTCCATTATATTTAAATCAGGCCTGGACATTATCTAAATAATCGACAATATTGAAATATTTAAATAAGATATTTGGAAAGTGATCCTCTAAGTAAGATATAATTTTATTTTGCTAAATAGTTATTTGAAAGATAATTCATTATTTCAAATTATTATTTTTCATCTTTATCTGAAATAAAATTTGCCCAAGCTTGATTTAAACAGTCTGTACGAAACGTTCGTATAGATTTTACAACGCGTCAGCAATTCGTTGCAGGTAAACACGAATTTACAACGATGCGGATATATCGCTTCTTTCAGTTTAACCCTGCTACATTCTACCGGCCAAATTTTCGAGCAAAATTATATTTTCCTAACGTTAGGAAATACGTGTCTTCGGTATGAACGAAATGCCAAGTAAATTTTACTGATACGCATGATTTCTCGCTTCAATACTATGTGTTCTCAGAACGTTAAAAATTCTTTTTGTTCGCTGAAATGAGAGCAAGATCGAAATATGAAAATTCGCGGATCGTAGCTGGGTTAAATTTAACGGAGCGTTCTCGTCTCAGCCGTGGAGAAAGGAAGAGAATTCAATGATAGAGACACGTTCGTCTGTCATAACGTTGAGAATATAACGAAAATATGAATCTTTTGATCGAATCGTACTAGGTGTCCAAACATACTTATGGACAGTAACGCGTGTAATATCACTATAGACGCGCGATGTCACGTCGACGACATGCTGTTTCGAACACCTATCGCCGATCAATTTCGTTCGCAATGATAGCCGACGAAAATCAATAAAATATTTAATTAATCGTCGCGAAGGTCGACGACGGGCGACGTCGACTTTTTAATGGATTTAAAAATATCCAGCGGAGGAATGGAACGGTACCAAAGCCTCTCTCCTCTCTTCTATCTTCTCGTTCTTGCGACTTCGTCAACGAACATCGAGCAACGTCGGCGAAGAAAAAAAAATTTATCGCGAACAGATACGATCGGGAATCAATATAAAATCGTATTGGCGGGGCTTACGAAGTATGCAAATTGTAAATTAATTCTTTGACACGGATGAATATTCATTGGCGTGGCGATCGGGGATTTTTGAAGAATGGCACGCGTTTAGAAAAGTTTTCGATCGAAAATACGAGGCATGTTAACTCGTAATAAATAAGACGTATCGTTCCTACGATTTCAACGCGAGACGATGCAAATAGAAAGAGAATAGAAATGTTTTAATATAGCATACAGAAAGTAAGTAATTGAATAACGCGATTGCAACACCGTGACAATGTCCGAATATCAATAAGAATTACTAAATTGATAAAAATTTCTATAACAGTTCCAATAAATTATGTACATGTTATATGTGTAAATCATGTACAACACGGACAGAGCGTCGAGCGATGACGATGACGAGAATTGGGCTGATTCATAGTTAATCGACGCACGCCGATTAATACCCTAATCAATTATCCTTATACGATCTGTCGTGGTTGCATGATTGCAGAAATTGGCGGAGATAACGGGATCGCGGGCGTACGAAAGGTTCTCAGGGCCTCAAATAGCAAAAATAGCACGCACCAGACCGGAAGCCTACAGCAACACTGAGGTATAATCCACTAAAAAAAAATCTACACTGCCGACTTCGTTGACAAATTTTCGGGACTACGATCGATCGAGGTATTCGATTACGTGTGGACTGGTACAAGGATTTAGACTGCAATTAACTACGTTTCTGATTTCTCGTGTGAGCTGCCGGTGAACCTTGGCTTTACGCGTGAATACTAACGTGCCCGATAACGATGATTACTCGCCTGTTTGAACTGTTCCTTTTTAACAGATATATCGTCTAGCGCGATGTCATTTCTATTTAGGTCGTTCTTATTGCGATTATAGAAAAATTGCTGCCGGAGAATGTACGCGAATATAATTCTCGATATGAATCTCGAGATTGGTGTTACTACGTAACGTAGTTTCCGATGGATTTTCGATGGACAGTCAGAATATTTCTATTATTCGTCAGAATGTTTTTATTGAGCGTTGAAAAGCTTTATGGCAATTTATTTCGACTTGTATGAGCGTGTTTGATCGTATAGAAATCTATGGAAATTACGTTAACAGAAAAACAGGAATCAGTTTACTTGAATATTGAAAGATACGCACAATAATATCGAGATAGATCTCTGTTTAGGTTCTATCTCGTAAAAACCTGAATTTCCATAAATATCCGAAATGTAATAACAACGTGTCCGAAAATAGATTACTCGTAACGTGCTCTACTTTTATAATCGCAATAGCAATGATTTTCACATAGATTTTTAATTACTTTGATCAATAGCTAATAATAACTAAAAACCAAAATAACCAAAATATTTTCAAAGAGTGCTACTTTTAACAAACTGAGAGTTCCTATTTACAAAGATTTTATTTAATGTTCGTAGCATTATTATAACGAGTATGCAATAATATACAATGTCCTAAGTCCTATGGTTTAACAGCAAATATAAGTGTATTCTATGGGTATAATCGAACGAGAAATATTATATATAGAAACATAGATCGCTCAAAGCCTCGTTAAAATGTTATAATAAAATAACAAACGATAGGACAACAAAAAATTACTATACACGACATTCTTTTGCCTGATTATACCCACAGAATAGACTGACAAGATTTAGCTGTTAAAACCTGAAACATTATCGTATATTCGTCACTAATACGCATTATACATATATTATAAAGTGTTTGAATAAGATTTTATAGTCGTTTTTTTACGTTAACTCGTTTTTGATACTTCTTCCAGAGAATCTCTTTGATTAGCAGTTTCCTGGCTTCCTTGTTTTTCGGCGATTTCGCGCCGATCGATTGGTCCGATGGCTCTGGAATGAACTTGTTAAATATTCATACGAAAGATTGGGATGACGTCCTATTAGAGGTATGTGGATTATCAATGATTATTAGATTTTCTCTGAATACGGTAAGCTATTATACAATAAAACGTTCGCATTTTTCCCCAGCAATAGAAATAAACATTCTTTTCAACTTTATCTATATGTTTCGTTTCAATCGATCTTTTAAGTCGTAAATTCGTATATCAAAAAACTCAAAAATTCAAAAATAAAAAATTCTTTGTTCCTTAAAATAGAATCATATATGTCTATGTGTGTGTACGTGTCGAAATGTTTATGTCAAAATCTAAATCTTTTAAGATCCTCTACATTTGTTGTGAAAATAACCTATAACGCAAACAGCATACTACGTACGTACATTGCTTTTCCAATATTTATCATCGGACCGGTGTTTGTTCAGGCTTGCGGTCTTGGTCTACGAGAAAAACTCGGGAAACCAGTTTCCTCGTGCAGCGATATCGGTCCAATTTCGTCCTATTTCGTCGAAAGATTTGGCTTCGACGAGGCATGCCGTGTAATTGCGTTCACGGGCGACAACTCAGGTTCTCTAATAGGTAAGCACGCTATTCGCTGATCTCACGGTTTCGGTACGAATAATTTTTCGTTCGGCCAACTATATTAATTTATACGCGCTACTTCGCCTTTTGACAACAGGTTTCGATTCTATGAGCAACGAACGCCTTCATGAATATTCACGCAAATACATTTCCAATCGACATGCGTAGATACCCATAGACTTTCGCTCCCCATACGGAATGATTAATGAGATTTTTCGCCTGAACTATAATTTGCGGTTTACTGTTAAGGAAACTGCTAAATGAATTCCGTATTGCTCGATATTTAATTAATCTATCGATAATATTTTCCTCGTGTGAAGTTTTTTATTCGTTTTTCCGGTTGGTAAAACGTTGATATTCTTTCTTAAAAATTCGACAACTACGCTCTAACGTGCTATCGTAAAAGCAACGTCGTCCAAAATCGATCGCCCGTTAAAACGACACTTTTGAGAAACTACGTTTTACATCGGAATATAGGAGTACGTACATGCAAATTTCCTTAGACTGGTTTCTTTTACGTTCGCACGTAGTACAGCGAAATGCTTGGACAAATTGCAACAAGTTTAATGAAGTGTAAAATATGCTGTAATTCAATTTGGACGAGAATATGTTTAAATACATATACTCCAAAGTCTGCGTGTAAAATTTATTTCTCGAGTTAGAGAAATGCAGGTAGGATTTATCGTGCTAATAAATAAGTTTGATTATTAATAATTTTGATAACACAAACAATTGATAAATGACGTTTATTTATTATTATACAGGAATGAGACTGAAAGAAGGAGATATCGCTTGCAGCTTGGGGACAAGTGATACTCTGTTCTTATGGTTGAACAAACCGAAAACTGCTTTAGAAGGACACATATTTTGCAATCCTCTTGATGATAACGCTTACATGGCTTTACTTTGGTAACTCGCCGTTTTATTTCCCTAGGATACAATTTTTCCTTTATCGGTACTTTATTAGTAGTTATTTATAATTATTTACAAGAATACTTCAAAATCTTTAATCTTAGAAAGTGCAGGTAAAATTAATATATTCTCTCTAATGCAGGTATTTATATGTCGGAGATAAGAGGACACCGGTGCCTTCCCTCTGAAACCTCGGGAAAATCCATAAAAACGTTGTAATTAAAATCTACAGTTGTAACTAAACGATTTGCCGTCATTCTAACCAACGCACTCGCAAAAAATTCAAGTCGGATTCTGTGTTAATATTCGCTGACCGTAAGGAGTTAATCCTTTTTTGTCGATGAGACCGCAAGAGAGAGTGACTTTCCGTCCCGGTGATACCCCAGAGGAAAACTATGACGAGGTGTGTCTAAGGACACGAGATCATCGGATTCGTCGGGGACATCCTACGTTCGGAAAGTAAGGGAAATTGACGTTGCTGCTAATTGGCCAATCTCCATATCGGTAGTTAGAAAAGGATGCTAGCTGCCCTTGAGGGAGGGTTGCTAGTGGAAGACGTCGTTCGTGGAAAAATAGGTCTCTCCTGTCTTCTCGTAACTGGGACAAAGACTGTGTATCTGTTGAAGGATTTTAGGTAACTAGATATTAGTGTTTATGACGGTCCTCGGGCTAGCCGATCACGTACTGTGGAGACGCGTCGACATCTGGTAAACATCCTGCCCGGAGAATAGGATCTGCGTGTGGCAAGCTACGGGACAGAAACCGTTGGAATGTTTACTGTCACGTGCCGCTACAAATCTTTCTTTTAAGGAGAGCTATAGGATTACTCAATGCCTTTGTTAGGTGGAGAGTTCGTCCCGTTGACCGCGGCTACGTTCGGCGACTAATTGTCGCCTTGAGCCCAAGCTCATTGTCACAAGTCTCAAACAAATACAATTGGTTAGAATGACGGCAAATCGTTTAGTTACAACTGTAGATTTTAATTACAACGTTTTTATGGATTTTCCATAGGTTTCAGGAGGTTTCAGAGAGAAGGCACCGGTGTCCTCTTATCTCCGACATATATATTTCCAGACATTAAAATATCTTACCATTTGTGGTTACAAAGGCATGAATTTTCATAATAAATTCTTCCAGTTAAATACGAATATCACGTACCTAAGCATTGTTTTTTGTATTTATCTAAATTTTAGAGGAAGGTAATACTTACTTTTTGACAATATAAAGCAAAATATAATTTCTATACTAATTATATCTTCCATGATACATCAAATTATAAATTGTTAGTAAAATATGGAGAGACATGTTACAAACTATCCAAAATATTAATAGAAGAGAAATTATTTAGAGAAAAAAGTAGGAAACATAATAAATGAATTGCGATCCCGCAAAAAATAATACAATGATCCTGTAAAATATCTAAATAATACAGATCGATGATTACCCGGTCTACATTTCGTTTAGATATATCTGCATAGAATCCATTTCATTAAAACGAGTCTTAATTCTTCAAAATAATATTACTTATAAGAGATTAAACGTGATGAATGATCGGGACACTAGAATCTCAAATTTCTAGCTTCAAAAATGGATCTTTGACTCGCGAAAGAATACGCGACAGTGCGGCGCAGGGCTCTTGGCAAATCTTCAACGAGCTACTGGAAAGTACGCCGCGGGGAAATTTTGGAAATTTAGGTTTATACTTCGATGCACAAGAGATTTTGCCATTTGTCATTGGTGATCATCGATTCAATAAAGCGAACGAAGAGATATCGCGTTACAGTTCAAAGGAGGTGGAAGTAAGAGCCTTGATCGAAGGGCAATTCGTTGCAAAAAGAGCTCACGCTGAAGATTTTGGTTTCGTCATAGGTAAGTTACAAGTTACAAAAATATTTTTGCAATTTTCTTATACTCTCCTTGATAACCGAGAATATTTTAAACTTTTAGAGATATAAGGCGGTGCGTGTATTCTGTGATAAGTTAAATGAGTTAAATCTTCGGTATATATTTTGCTCTAATTATCAGATTTTAAAGAAACTGTCCTATCAATATTTATATATCGAAGAATTCAATTTTGTTATAATATGTCTTCTTTAGTAATTATTTTATTTTTGATATTTATATGTAATACGTTGTAATATCATTTTACAGAAGAACATGATTTTCAACAAATTTACAATTTTTCAAAGAAATGTAAACTTTCAATTGCAAAAATCATTTTTATCTTTTTTGGTTTTTATCTATAGGGCCAAATACACGTATTATCGCGACAGGAGGTGCATCCACAAATAAATCTATACTTCAAGTTCTTTCCGATGTTTTTAATTCACCAGTATACATATCGGTAATCATTGCTACCCTTCTAATTTGTTAAATAGAAATATTGTCTACGTTAAGGTCTTATTTTTATATATACCTTTTCTGTTATAAATCTATAAATATTTATTTTTTGGATCTCGTATAATATTCTTTAATCCTAGAAATTATAATGACATTTTCAATATCCTTAAATCTTATTTGACAGGAAGTAGCTAATTCGGCTATGATGGGTGCAGCCTATCAAGCAAAACATGGTTTATTGCGAAATGAATCCAACTTTGATGAGATAACACGCTGCTTACCAGAACCGACACTTGTATGCCGTCCTTATAATGATGCAGAAACAGTAAGTAATATGTACAACTATTAAAGTTTACATTTTGCTAAATATTATGTATTTAAGAAACAACTATTTTATATTTTTAGATATACAAATCAATGGTTGCACGTTACCGAAAGATCGTAGAGAAAATTAAAAATAAGACAAGTACAAAACAAACTATATAAAGGCTATACATGAATAACACAAGAGCATTTAAAAAAAGAGGCCTTCATTAATGCATCATATTAGCTGAAAATTTAAAATAATTGCTGCATTTAGAGCAGTTTAATATTGATGATATTTATAGTTTTATTCTGAAAAATTTTTACACGATGCTTTTTCTGCAATTTTTAGAGGCTTGCTCTTAAAATTCGAGTAATGACACTACTTCGATTTTAATAAATGAATCAAAGGTACTAGAAATATCTTGAATCTCCTATGCAAACAGCAATGCTTTTTTAAGAAATTACTAAGAACCATTAAAATGGAAGTAAAAATACAAAAAAAGCATATAAATATTATTTCGAATATTTATATTCGAATATTTCGAATATATTAAATAATCTAGCTAATTACAAATCACTAATACCTTAATGATAAAAGTACAAGATAACCTAAGTGCAATTCCTAAAATGAAAGAACTAAACTTATGTATAAAATAATTTTGTATTTGTATATTTATAAATTTTATTAATTATGTATTATTAATTTATTAAATGCTAACTTATTATAAAATTAAGATAAAAGTTAGAATAAAAAAAATTTAACTTAATAGGTGTTTTATTTGTTTAAAGTGATAGTATTTCTTAATCTATAGAAATCTATCTTTAAGTTTTTAATATGAAATAAATTGATTATTACACAATAATATGAAAGTTTCAAGGTATAGTTATATATTTCTCTTTTTATTTTTTCCTGCCACCTCTTTCCTTTGGTAAAAGGTTAATTACATTACCAGATGTCAAATTGTAATATGCAAGAGTATTACTATCTTTGAAAAACATTCCCTGAAAAAAAAATAATCATTATATATGAAACTAAAAATATTTTTTATAAATATAGATAATCTTATATAGCTTAAATCGTTCATATAATACCTCGTACTGTAACTTCTGCTTGCCAGGTGGCATGCCAGTTTGCTCGTGAATAAGAGCTTTCATTGTCGCCACGGTATCACTTAATTGCAAAGTAATATTCAATGTTTGACCATTTAACTTCCATTCTGCTTTTTCTGTCATCATTGGTACAGCAATATTTAGTTGTACAGGCCCCTGAAAAAATAAAATGTATGTTTTAATGCATATAATAATCCTTGAATGTATAGAAACCATAATTGTTGATAAAATACCTTATTTCTAGCTAAGAATTGTTGTTCTGGTATCAATGAATCTTCCGTTCTAAGTTTCTTAGTTTGAGGTTCCTCCTCCATAGGTTCAGCAGTATGTTTTAATCCAATCTGGAAACAATAGTAAGATAAACATACGTACATAAAATATTTTTACTTTTAGGTAGTAGATAGTGCTACCTTTGAACTACTTAAACATTATTTTACTTCACAAATACTTACAGCAGATGCCATTGGTGGCTGCATCGGCGGTGGTGTCGGCATAAATGGCGACATTGCTGGCGCTAGAAATAGACAAAATAAAAATATTTAATTTATAATCAATCTATAATATTATTATTTTGTATAAAAATTACTCACTCATAAGCGGTGGTGGTCGAATCGGAGGCATAGGGGCCATCATCATCATCGGTGCTTGCGGCATCATTGGCTGAGGAATACCCATAGTAGGCATGCTCATAGTAGGAGGTGGTGGTGGTTGCGTTGGTACCGGTACTGGCTTTGGAGCTGGTGGTTTAGGTGGTGCTTTTAATGTAGCTTGAGGTTTCGAAGCAGCTGCTGCCATATGTGACAGTTCAGCTGCACGATTAGCAGGTTTCGGACCAATCTTTTCTTTCTCTTCGTCCGGAAGAAGTCCTTTAACTTTATGAATCTGATGAATTTGTTCTTCCAAAGTAATATTCGCTCTAGCAGCCCTCGTCGCTGCTTCAACACTTGATGTGTGTCCATCCCATGTGACTTTGTCATCTTTCTTTTTATCTTCTTCTCCAATCTTTTTACCGATTGCAGTTTCTTCATCACCGACACCGAAAATATCGGTTCGTCTCTCAGCAAGTTGTTTCAAGCTGGCTTCAATAGCTGTACCAGGTGCAAATACTGTCTCCTGAGCCAATTTGTCAAGATGCTTGTCTCTTTGTTCAACCCAACGCGGATCCAATAATCCAATTCGCATATGCTCCTGGACTTTACTTGCGGGTATACGTTCTCCAGTGATTGGAGATATCAAGTATTCATCAGGAGCAGCAGGACGTGCAGTTTTAATTGCTGTAAAAATAGGCATACTTTAATTTTGTACTTATATATATAACATTTTTTCACCTACAATGTTGTTTAGGATCATATCCTTTCTTTACTACAACATTTCCTGGAGTTGGTGGCAAAGGTGGAGGTTGCATATTATTACTATCGCGTGGTTTTGGTTCTTTCGATTTATGAGTATCACCCGGAGGTGATACATCATCTTCATCGCTCGAATCCTCTTCCATATCTTGTACCTTAAAATACACATATGTTATTAATATGAAAGTGTTAGTTACTTTTTTTTATATTATTAAATGAATAAAATATTTACTTGATTGTTGTCTTTCGCGCGATCTTTTTCTCCTTCTGTACGACTTTGCATTTCATCCTCTCCTTCACTATCAATTTGCATTTCTACATCTTCACCTTCCTCTATTCTTTCCTAGAAATTAAAAAAATTATTAGAAAAACAGAAATGCTTGTAATTTTATTAAGATATTTCACTGTGACATAGAATTAATAGAATTATGTTACCTGCATAAGTACTCGAGCACCAACTTCATCTGGCGTTGTTGGTGCTGGGAAATTACCAACTTCAAATTGTTGGTAATCAACAGTTTCGACTACAACAAAATCATGCCAATCAATTTGTGCATATGCAACCCTTTCACGTTCCAATTCCTCCTCTTCTTTGCGTCTTTGAGCTTCTTGATACTTTAACCACTCAGCACGATATTTAACTTGCTCTAAAATTTTATCCATATTAAAGGCTTCATCACGTAGTCGTGGTAATAAATCTTTAGGTGGAATTAATACCTGTAAATTTAAATTAACTTAAATTCAAGAATAGATCTAATTATAGATTTCAATTAGAAAAAAAATGAAATTTTGTACTACCTTAGTATATTGTTCCAAGAGTTTTGTAAAATACTGAAACAAAGAATGTTGTGGACGTAGAAAATCAAACTGGAAGTTTCTTTGTTCTCTATTCATCAAATTAGTCAAAAATTGACGACCATTACGGGCTACAAATTGTGCTGTTAATTTTACAATATCCCTAAAATAAAATCACATATATTTTGTAAAATATACTATTATATAATTACATGAAAGATGAAGAATTTAATTGAGTCACATACAGATCTAAAGCTGAAATAGAAGGTGGATCAGCAATAAATTCAAATTCTGCAGGAGTATCTCGTGGAATAAATGGTTGTTCAACTTGTTTCAAAATTTCTTGCTGCTTTTGATGAGCAGCAAGATTAACTGTTTTTCCAGGCCCTGTCCCTATAGTAGGTTCTTGACCTTTTCCTTCCTTAAATTCCTTTACTTTATGCTGATAATACGCATGGTAAGGATCACCAAAATTTAAGAAATTAAACTTTGGATTTCCCAATTCGTTTTGTCTGATTCTTGATTCAAATTCTGGTCCATTTCTGGCCACGAAACTAGCGGTTTTATCAACAATATCTGAAATTTTACATAAGGAAGATTATATGTACATCAACGAATAGGCAAAAAATAATTGTTGTAAAATGTAAAATCATATATAAATATAGCAAATTATTATTATACTTAATATAATATATTTGAAATTTTAGAAACATTCACAAATAACTAAAAGATAACAAATTAATACAATCAAGATAAACTCCTAAATTTTATTTCTCTTTTACAATGAAAGTACATAACATTAAAATATAGAGAAACTTATGTATAGCAAAATTAAAGATAAGTAATGTAATAATTTACTAATAACATACAATACATGAATTAATATATTACAACCAACATTTTTTATTATTACTTCAATATGCAATAAATGTACAAACAAATGTTAACGTGATCATTCTAAAACATTGTTAAGAAGTCAATTAAAAATGAATGTTGCATTGTATTGTCTTATTAAAAAATATTGTAAAATCATACTTCTAACTTCCGGTGGAGGGTAAATAATACCCACGATCGGTTGAGATGATGGTGCCGTATTTTCTTCATTCTCGGTTGCTGGTGGTTGTATAACAGCAACTTCCTGTGCAGGCATGCTGCGTAATATATTTTTGTTCACTTAATTTTAGAAAATTTAATGCTTCGTGTCATTTATGTACACACTCCTAGAACGTAACACAGTGCTGCCAACGTAAATGCATTGCGCTTTATTGAATAAATTAAAGCTGCATTTCCATTAATACAGGAAAATAGCTACTGCATGCAACATTTGTATGTAAATTTTGTTAATACGATTTAAATGTAAATACATATAATAGTGATATGTTTAAATAATTAATTTTCCTTTAATTGCATGAAGCAAATTAAAAATTCAATTTATTATTTATGTCGGTGTATTTTCATTAAAATTATATATATCTAAACAAACAAGATAGTATACAAAAAAATAAATAACAATTTTCTTATTTATAAATATCAATTATATAATGTTTATCTAAAGAACATAGAATGATACTAACAATATTACATAAAAATTAATTTTGTTTCTATTAACCTTAAAGATTAAGGTCTTGTATGTACTTTTGCACAGTTTCATATAGATTAGTAGCACCATTACAAGTATGTGTTGGTATATTAGAGATGAATTCCATACTGATCATAACACCCTTGTTCCAAGATGATTTCATGAAGCTTGTAATACATGATACACTTGGTAGTTGAGCCCACTAAAAAAAAATTATTGGTATTGATTTATTTAAACAACCAACATTTTATGAATATAAAAATTATCTTAAATATAACATTAATTCTTTGCACATTCATATATCTTTAACATCAAGTAGGGATATCAAAAAGTAAGATATCTAAACACCTATTGCATAGAAGATTATACCATTTGATACCAAAGAATTAAACAAACAATAAATTAGAATTTATTGTTAATTCTTTTAGTATTTTACCTCCTTAGTAATCTCTTCAGGTACATTTTCTTTCACATACGGAGCAACATTTACATACAGTTTTTCATACAATTTAGCAGTTTCTTCGGATTTTGACCACAATCCTTCCGCATAAGTATAATATACGACACCACCAACGATAGTGGATTTTATGGCAAACCTAAAGATATAACCTCAAACTTAAAATTCAAGTTCCTTGAATACATATATTTATATTCAAATACCGTAATAGAACCACATCCTTAGTTCTTACAGCACGTACTAACCGGGTTAGATTCATTGTATAATGTAGATTATTTTAACAGGATAATCCTGTTACACTTTCGTTTGTTACAGTTAGAGAAACATGAAAATTACGTAAAGCTCCTCACAATTTCCGGTTGAATCCAAAGTTCATATATGTATATAGAGTACGTACATACTTATATATGTATACACTATCATATCTTGTTTCGTACTTTTATATATGCATATATATGTCAAATAATTAACATTCTAAATATTTCTTAATCGTATAAAATATTTCATGTGTGAAAATCACAGTTATTAAAATTATAAAATTAATATTATGATTTACATAGTTTTCTATATGTTTGCGACGTATACAAAAATTTAAAACATGAAAATTTTATGATAAAGTTGTTCCTGACTGTTCGATTCTTTATATCTTTCTTAATCATATTTATATTTTTGACAGACAATGTGCAGCAGTATGTTTGTCTACCTGTTGCTTCAAAATAATCAGTAACTGCTGTTTATTGTAGCTACAATTATTATCGTATAGGTTAAACTTAAAATTATTTTGTGTTTTGTATGCAAACTTATATGATGTGGCCTCAAGAATATATAGGATTAAAGGTTTATTGATTGTGTTCATAAAATTTATTTTTTTGTAATATCAATAAAAGTAGTATTGAGTAATTTTTCTTGCAGCATATAGAAAATTTGCTGATTTGTGGAATATGCTATGAATTCATGGATACATCTGTTATGACATCATGCTCTCATAACTGTAAGATAAAAACTATTTACTTTTAATATATTAACAGGATTTTTATTATTCATTATTATCATTATTATTATTCTCTTAAATTTTAGATTGCTCTTTATGTATCAGAAAGTATTTACATTACAAAACGCAATGTCCTGCGTGCTTTGCAGAAACTTTTGAAAAGGATTTAAGGAAAAATAAAGTTCTAGATGAGATTATAGCACACTTTTTACAAATTAAAGATCAATTAAAAAGATCTTTACAAATTCAGATTCAATTCACAAAATTTAATGAAGCTAATGATGTTTCTAATTCACCAAAATCATTGCTTCAAAATAAGAGTGCATATATAAATGGACAAGAAAATAAAGTTGTATATACTAAAATTATTAATAATATTCCTACTTCTCAAAGTAATACTTCACCATCTATACATGTACAAAAAGATTTATCTAGTCCTAGTACAAGTGGAATACCTAGAATACCTTTAATGTTTACACCTAAAAGTAATAAACGTCCAATTATAACAAATACAGAAGAAACTAAGATTGTTATATGTCCAGTATGTAAGGTTACCATTTCAGAATTAAAAATAAA
Source organism: Bombus vosnesenskii (assembly GCF_011952255.1). Taxonomy (NCBI): domain Eukaryota; kingdom Metazoa; phylum Arthropoda; class Insecta; order Hymenoptera; family Apidae; genus Bombus; species Bombus vosnesenskii. Next base: position 6,134,148 of record NW_022882923.1, read on the forward strand.
CAGACATCTTGATGATTGTTTAAAAAGGGAATCTGTGGAAGAGAAACCTCAAATGTAACAAAATGCTAATGTTTAGTATACAAATATTTAATTAGAAAAATGTAATGACTTTTTATTTTTATAGAATAGAATCGAAACGTAAACCATTGCCAAAGTTAGTATTTAGTTTAATGAAAGATGCTGTATTAAAAAAGAAAGCAAAGGAATTTGGTTTGTCTTCACAAGGAGATCGGAAAGCTTTGGAAACGCGACTACAAAGATATATTGTTCTTTATAATGCAGAATGTGATAAACTAAATCCACGATCAGTCACAGAATTAGTAAAACAATGTGAAGATGAAGAGAACCTAGAAAAAAAAGTTAACAAAACATTTTTTCTAAATGTAAATATTTTATATTAGCTTATTGCGTTTGTCTAAAAACTACACTTTTTTGCTTTTTAATTAAACTTATCCAATTATTTACCATTTCAGAAATTACAAGTTACTAAAAACACAGAAGAGAATGCTATAGAAGATGAACGAAGAAAATATTGTAAGTTTTTTAAATTCTTAAGTTTTTCCATATAATATTTATAATATTTGATGATTATTTTATTTTCATCAGTGGAAACGCACAAAAATAGCTTTGACAGTCTAATTAATAAGATCAAAAGTATACAATCTTCACAAAAGCCATCAGCACGGCGTAGTTTGTTAATGACAAGTACAGAACGCGATGAGGATGTTTCACCTAAACGTCAAATGATGAGTGAAAATTTGGATGATTCAATGATTCATACAGAACAAATTGACCTTAAGCTGTCAAATTCTGCTGCATATCTTCCGGATTCTGATTCAGATACTTCTTGTCCATTACAAATGTATTCGAGTATTGATCCAAACAAATTTCTTAATATAGAATTATCTTCTAATAATAATGTTTCGAGTAATAAATCTGAGAATGATCAAACAAATGATGATCAAGAAGCATCTATATTTAATTATTCATCTATGAAAATAAATGAGGCAGAGAAAAGTTACAGTTCAGATGCATTTAGTGATACATCCATTCATGATAAAGCAACACAATCAGAAATGAACGATTCATCTTATAAGAATACATTAGAAAGTAATTTGAAAAATTCACCTAATACTTCCAAATATAAGAAATTGCTACAAAGAAGAAAGACATCATTTTTAAAAAATGAAGTGGAACAGACAGAGTCTGTTACTACAAGTATGAAACGTCTTGATTCTGATAGCATTTCAGATCAAAAGGAAGAAGGAGATGAAAGATCAAAATCTATCTTGCAAGATATTGCATGTGATTTATCAAGTAATGATAGTATTGACAGTAAATTTAATCATGGTATGTAATGTGCTTTTAGTAAAAGTTTAATTGGTTATTTATTAAGTGGTTTCATAATGCTGTATAAAAATTAACACGTCCACAGTCTGTCGTAGTGTCATGTATATACGGCCTATTCACATGTCCCCTAATATAATCACAGATAATCGATCCAAAAATTATATATTTTTTGCTTATAGAATAACAACACCAACAAGTTGTTATAACAGTAACAAGTTCCTGCATAAAAGAAATAATTGAATTGCATATAAGTTGAATTTAAAAATAATTAAAAGATAATCAAAACATATTTCCGATTATATTTGCTGCAATATTTTTTCTGGAAGATGTGCATATCGCTTGCTTGCATATATGAAGATATATGTATGTTTCCATCTCGGATTGTGAACGTGTTAAACATATATTTGTGAAAAAAGAACCCTTTCATGATAGAATATTAATCAAAATTTTTAAATATAAAAAGATTACTAAAAGCATTGAAACACAAAAGTCAGCATTGATTTAATATTGGAATATAACAGAAACATATTGAAAATGGATTGAGATATTAACAAATTTTCTAAACAATCTTACAGGAAAATTACGTTCTACTAGCCTTGGATTTATAGATAGTAAAGTAATGAGTCCCTCAAATTTGGAGAAAGAAAATATAAGTTCTTCTCCTGAATGCAGTAAAAATTGTACTAGTCGAAAAAGAACTCGCGATTTGATACAAACTGATAATAATCTCATGTCAAATAACATGAAAAAAGTTAAAAAATCGTCTCTGCGCTCCACGATTGAGGCCAAAGAATTAAATAATGAAGAGTCTTCATGTGCTTTAAATGATGAAAAAATGGAATATGCATTGAATAAATCACGATTGAGAAAACGATTGTTAAACGTTACGGAAAATACCAACGTCGTAAGAAAATCTGCTAGAGCAAAGCTTAAAAAAAATGAATCATAAAAATAAAATAAATGTTTTATAAATTACTTTCATTATTGTATATTTAGTAAATTTATACATTATTTATCGCCTTTAATATTTAAAAATAAGTAATATCCAGTTTTATTAACGTACAAAAAGTTAAAAAAAATGAATATGTAAATAGTTTCAAAATTATTGTATTTTTTGATTTATTTCATAGGAATTAATTTAAACACCTAATAATGTAGATGTCTCTTTGCATTAATTTATTTTGTACTTGACTTTATTATATATTAGATATTTAATTACAAGTATACTTTATTTACACTGTTTAGTATTAAATATAAAAGAAAGTAGTCATGTATACTTTATTATATCTTTTAATATACACGTCTACAATTTTACTTTCCTTTTCTCTTGCATAAGATGTAATGATTTAGCACAAATAAGTATATTGGAAAAAATACAAAATTATTTATCAAAGACACCAAATTTTATTGAATATATTACAGTATTTTGATCAGAAAGGGATCAACAATGGTAAAATGATGACAACCACATAAAATTTTACATCCCACCTTTGTATAGATATTAACAATAATATAAGAAGCCTAACTTACTTAACACTAAAATAGCTGTCTTTGATATTGTTTACGCATAAAATATGTGTCTTTGTTATGTATTTTATTTCTCATACACTTTGGTATCATTTATACATATAATCTTATGTACATTTTATGTATATATTTTCTAATATAGTTTCTTTTCTACATAATAGAACTTTAAAAGCTTCTAATATTCTAGTGGAACAACTATCACATTCATGAAACACTTTATTTTTAATTCTTTCGTAAAGATACTGTTATAATTTTATGATGATGATGATTTATTTATTACATTGAATCTTATATGTGTATATGTATTGTTTTTTTCTCCTAAATAAATATAAGCGCAACATTAATAGGAATGAAATTTTCTTTAAGGGTTTTAAATGGGTTGCGCTAATAGTTATATATCCTTCGACATTAAATGTTATTCATATTTGGCAGTGTTTCTGAAACTATTTTTTGCGAAGTCAAAATTTTAATATTTGTGAACTTCGTGTTTTTATAAATTTCATTTTTATAAATATTATATCTAATAACATTCTGCTTAGATATAGTTAATTATTTTATGTTCCATTACATGTAGCTTTATCAACAAACTATTAATATATTCTTTAATTCAGCGAATAAGCTACATTGTAATATATATCATATAACTTTTTTGACTTGCATTTTAAAATTATCATATATCTTTTTTTTATATGTAATTTACTCTGTTTCATATACTTTAATATTTCAAAAATAACTTTTTTTTTTTAATATTTTCATTGTCTTATTATTTTCTAACAAAGTTATAAGTTTAGATTGTTAGAGATTCTGGTAATATTGTATACTATACTATTGAGTAGTTTATTGATTTTTGTGATTGATTTTTTGACGGTTACGCATAAAATGTTTGAGAACCACTGCTGTATGGTATGGCATCAGGCGAGGTAGTTACTCAACGTTTACTACACTCCTAAATATACTACAAGCACGTTTCGTTTCCCTGTGTATAGAAATCCATAATACATATTTTTAAAGAACATAACAAATGTACATGTATATACAAGAAGAATATTTCTAAATATACAAGAGATTTATAACTTGATTTTCTTTTACTTAATAACACAATAAAAATTGATTGAAAGAAATTTTAATTTTTTTTTTTATTTTTTAGTAAAACTTTTTGTAAACATGTAAATTAATGATAACATAAAGATCGATTTAGGAAATTATATAAAGTTGAAATAATAAATTTATTTTTAAGTATAAATATCTATAAGTTTATTTTTAAGAAAATAAACTTCATGGAGCATAGGATTATGCCGTTTTAAAGTAGGATCAATAGTTTAAGTTCATATCGCTTAATACCATTTAATGTAGAACGATGTCTGATATTATGTTGTTCGATAAATGTTGCTTGATAAATGAAAAAAAGAAACAGCTGCATAGTGTGAAGCGCACACAAAAGCTTTTTCGATTGCTTAAAAATATCAAGTTTTGGAAAGTGAAGTTTTACAATTCACGTATCGTGGGAAGCTTATGCGCTTTTCTGCCGCGTCAAGCAAAAGCGTTTTATTACGTCGTTTGCGTGAGCTACTATCTAGAGCATGGCTCTAAAATTGAAACAGCCCTAAGTAACTTCTATTATACAGGACTTAAATACAATAAGATTAACGGTTGTATTCCATACAGTTTCTTTTTATCATTAGTTAATACACACGAATAGTATCGTTTCATCGAGAAACATTAGTTAACAATGTTGTTGCAGCCTAACATTTACACAATAAATGTCACATTTTCTTCCAAATAATACATCGATTTTATTTACATTATACGCGTGTAATATTTATAACATTATATGTACAGGAAATTATTTATTGGGCACACGTTATTCGAAAGAAAATGTGATATGTTAGTTGCGAGTGTATTTTGTCACTGCAAGCATCTCTCATGTTGCGCTTTGCAAGCACGTGCAGGTATGCGGTCTAATCTGCAACGATATGTTAGAAATGTTTGAGTTGCATCTTGTCGTTTTTAAACTTTGGGAACGTAAGATAAAACTATGTTACAGTTATTTACATGGGTGCGATGGTTCAACGACGCGATGAACAACTTACTTTCTTTATATGTATCGTCATATATTTTTCGTGATGGTTTGATTGACTCTTTGATTACCCAGTTTGATTTGTTTCTTCCCTCTATTACGTTTGAAATGATTGCTTTCATTCAAGTTCCGAGGAATTCTGATCGTTCTTTTACAGATAGTGCACAGAAGCGCGTTTTGTGCACATTAATCGAAGAAATTGTATACACGATTAAAGGAATATTTTACTACTAATTAGAATATTTATCATAGAATCTCTTCTTATTAATATATTTATTGTTTTCTCCAAAAAATTATCACGATGAATCACATTGTAACATTTTCTTAGAATTCAAGAAAATTCTCGTTTAATTACAGCGGACAATCGTCGGATTGTCAAGAAGCAATTATATCGTGTCGACGAATCTGTTAACTTTTAATGAATGTAGGATTCGAAACCGTGCATTTTAATCGCCCCATTGAAATTTTTAACTGACACGTTAAAAAATCCGAATAACAGGACCTCCGAATTTTGATTTTAACCGTTTAACGATATTATATTTAAAGGCTTCTCACCGTTAACGAACTTGTAGAAACGTGTATTTATTTTATCTAAGAGATCGATAAACGTAGCAACGAGAATCTTTCCTTATAAAATTTAAGCCAATTGGCATAATTTCTATATCAGTTAATTTTCAACAAAAGTGTTTTTCCATGACATTAGAACAACTTTCATTAAAGTTTGAAATATTTTAAATAGTCTCTCTGCGATATTCATACAAGATGTATAAATATATAAAGTTTTTACGATAATACATAGAACTTCTTTTATGGTTTCAAATCCTCTGAAGGACAGAGACGTATTCGTCCAGAGCAAAAGCTTTACAAAAATATTATCCTGCTCTTACAATAGCGATGGCCAATTGTGTATATTCAAACACGGTGTCTAGTTTTTAAAGGATTACGGAAAAATAAAGAGTCCTATCATATTTTCGTATTTTTCAAATAAATATCTATATGGCAAACATTTTACTTCTCCTTTATCTTCGCCACATTCTAAAACTCTCAAAGCAGTCTTATTATGTTAAATGAACTCTAAGGATGTTCGTTTCGAAGGATAAACCACACTGGATATCTTGTTATTATTCCGACCTACGTTAACAATGTATCTTCTGAAATATACGCTAATTAGATTTAAGTATCTGATGGAGCGTTACTACGAATGCAATTCGCACTAATCGCGTGGACTGTCTTACGTCTGAAAATGTAGTTTCATCTAAGGCTTCGATTTTCGTGTATTATATTTACAATTTTGTTCACAGTGAAATTTATATATTGCACTCGACCAACGCGCGTCGACTTCATTTACATTTATAAATATTAACGAATGAATTGTCTTTTAATGAGCGAATAACATTCATATTGAAACGAAGTCGGAGGAATTGACCTTTGTCATGATATTTCGTTCGTAAGTTGGATGTTACTTTTGAAAATGAAAAATAAAAGATGCGTCGTGATGGACATAAAAGTTTCTTCTTTTTCTTCTAGCTTTTAAATATCAGGTTTTTCGGTTATGCATCTGATTAGCGTCACGTTGAGTTTTCTCGTTTGCTTCGTCTCATCACCGTGATACCAATGGAGCCCCTTATTTTGCGCAACAGATCTATTATATCAGCTGTTGTCATGTGTTCCACGCTTTCGTCATTCACCTGAAGCAGAAGAGCAACTGATGAATAATATATGAACAATAACGTATAATACGTTTTAAGCGAGAATAATAGAATTAATTTGTCGAACGTGCAAAATCTTAGTCACAATAGACTTTTGCAACAATATATATTTTCCAGGAATAACGTCATTTCTTTTGTAATTTTATCACTGTTCTTATTGTTATCGTACGCACTTACTATTTATCTTTTGTTGAATGATACGTTTTTATTACTTTATTTCCAATAAACAAGGAAGATCATAATTTAAAGAAGCAATTGTTCATTATGACTATTATTAACACAAAGAACTGTGTTTACACAGTTATATAAATTTAATTTTTAATTTCAGAGCTCTTACGTATACATGATACGTGTACATAATAAACTTTGAAAATTAGATTTACGGAATAATCTTCTTACACTAAGAAATTGTCACCTCATGGCTCAATTAATTGCAATATTCCATATAGATTGTGAAAAGTAATTTGAATTTAAAGTACAAGTTAGTGGGAAACATCATTTAGACTTTTTCAATTATTCCATGTCTTTTCGTTAGCATATTTATGTTCAGTTAGAAGAAGAAGGTACATATTAAAGTAGAAAATGAAACGCTAATTAGTAGCGATATTACCATCATAAGCACATCTCCTTGTTTTAGTCTACCATCCTTAGCTGCAACGCTGTCAGGGTGCACCACTGATATAACTGTACGGTTTCCTTCCGGTTGCAAGCTGAATCCCAGTCGACTATTCCAACCACGTGTCAGCTCTACCATGAACACCTTTAAGAACGATAATTATCGTTGCGACTAATATACGAATTTTGACTATAAATGTTAAATTTCCTTATAAAAAGAAAAAAAAAAGAAATAGGAATTTAGAAAGAAATAAAAATTAAGCAGTTCCGAATTTATTACTTTCGGCATATTATCTGTTAAAAATAGATTTTTAATATTTCGAAGAATCACAATCTTTTAATTATATACCCTGTTCTACACATAATAATGATATTTTATTGATAATATTCAAAAAATTACAAATCATTAATTAAGAGTGAATTAAGTTCAAGTATTTATTTATAGAACGGGACATTCTGTATATTTATTTAGGGCCTGCTATTTTATCTTGGAAAGAAAAATTCAAGTTGCAAAATTTGAAAAGGAATAATCAAATATTTCAAAAGCTATCTTATGTATACGTTATTGAGCTTCAAATTGTGAAATAATGCTTCAAACAAGCTACGCTAAACAGTTACGATAAACAGAAATCATTTACATCGATAGTGTTACATTTAAGACTCTTCATGAGCGTTTAAAATACCCAATGCGTTTGAATGCCTAGAAACATACAGATTTTTTTAGTTTAATTTTATCTATACTTGTTTCAAACAAGATATCTCGACACTTAATATTTTTCCCTGAGTTTTTCATTCAATAACAGAGTAACATAATATAACATATTTGACTCGCAAATAAATAGACTCAATATCAATTATGCTTCGCTGCGATTCGTTGAACGAGAACCTTACCTCACTTCCTTGCTCAACATTTTTAATGCGGGCAGCTGCGCTCGTGGGCTTCTCCTCTTTGTTTTCAGTTTTATCTATTCCATCATCTGGAGCGAACATCACGCCTTTCCACTTCAACAAACCCTTGCTGCCGCCGGGATCTTCTGCTCCCAAGATTTTCCCTGCATCGCACATAAAATTAAGTCACAACGCGCGACGTAAAGTTTACATTAAACGATGGATTTCGATTTTCGAATCGGTTGCAGTTGTGTAAGTTATCGTTTGATTCAGTTGCATTTGAAATGGAATAATCGCGCACTTTTTACAAAAACAGCAAAAGCGACCTACGTTAAATTGCTTTTTAAAGTAAGTACCTCGTGTACACGCGCGTGTCCGGTGCCGATGACACTGCGCTGTACTTGTTAGCCGCCGAATTGAACTCGGCTAACTGATACATAAGGAAGAGCGACGGTCGAACGAATGACGATGATCTGTCAACGACGCTAAGAGGTGTTCTCTCCGAAAGCCGAGAAACTGAAACGATTCATACTCCACAGTTGATGGAGAAGACGTTCGCCGTTGAGAAGCTCGTACGAGACTGTCTCTCCGATTACTGACAGACTAAACGACTAAATTCTTGCTCTATGACTGGCGCAGATGATATTGGCGATTTGAACGTTCGTGATGAACGTTGTACTCGACCGGACGTCCAGTAAGGCGTAAAACGGAAGCCGGAAATATGCACGCTGATTGGTTTCCACCAAACGCAAGAAAAAGGTCAAGCAGCATGCTCGTTCGCTGGGAATTGCTCGCTGCACTCCCATGCGTGACCCTGGGCCGGAAGAGGGTGAGCGACGCGTGGACGAACGCGAGGGTTCGAATTTAATTAGGCAAAGGTCACGGAAATTCTTCCGGGTGAGCTCCGACCGGCCGGACCCTTACAATTAGCTAAATTACCCTTCGGAAATAACCACCCGACTATTGAAAACACGGTGGACATGAAACATTAAAAGTAAACACTGTTGCAATTGCCGAAGCGAATAGTTGTGTAACATCCCGAAGTGCTAACGTCCCGACTCTAAAATAGCTTCCTGTCCGCGAAAGCGAGCGTCATAAAAGCTACGCTGGAATACCCTCACGCCTTTGTCCTTGATCCTTCGATCGTAACGTGGTCTCCGCGTTGGGTGACTTGTCGATGTAAACGATAACGACTGATGCGCTGATAATGAAGTCTTCGGGGAGCTGATACGATGATCCATGACGTTATCTATGCTGGCTCCAATGTCCATTGAACAGTGTCCTCTTGATGTCTGCTACGCCTCGGTGGTCCATTCGTTTGATGTTGCATAGAGCAACAACAAGGACAATGGAACAAGGAAAAATCGAGTGTGTTTCATTTGGAGGGTTACTTGACCGATACCGATAGATCCTGTGTGAAGCGTGCGATTAACCGTATGCTTTATCTTGCATGGGAAGAAGCGCTAACTGTTTCAAGTTTCTCTTGTAGACGTCGTTGATGACGCGAACCGTGACGGCGTGGGTGATACCGTTTGCTCCACGCTTCCTAATTGCCAGCACAGTGACGCAAGATCGTCTTTTTTTAGCACGACAATACTATTCTCACTCCAGTACAGTGTTTCTTTATGGTTCACTTCTGTCGAACGTCCAGATGATGTACGTGCTTCTTGTATATTATATGTCTCGGGTAGAACTGCTTTACCTTCTGGATGTGTTGTCAATGCGATTTGCGATGATTGGCAGGTAAAGCGCGGGAATCGATCTGCGCTAATCTCGTAAGCGAATTACCGATCGAAAGGTGACCCAGGGTTAATGCGACAGGATCGTTGGAATCGGAGGAGAGAGGAGATAATGGATGAGAGTTTAATATCGACTCGATTTCGATCGCGAACGTGCTGAATTTTTCTTACCGTGAACGAATATCCATAACGCGCTTCCAGTGGTGTTCGACGAACAACTTGACGACGATTTTCTATGTGCTACCGAAGTGAGGCGATGAAGGTTGCCACGAAGCGGCACGAGATTTCATCGACGATGAAGAATCTCCGAATCTTATCGCCCTTGCGGAATCTCCGATGAAGTTTCGTTTAAGTCGAAGAAAAGGCGTTACGACATATCCCACGACGATTCTTTTGAGCGCGGTGATACGAACGAACGAGGAATTGGCGACACATCTTCTCTCTTTCGTCAACGCTCATACGATGAATTGAAGGAGCAAAGCGAAGGCAACACAAAGTATTCTCGTAGCGCCGGACCGGTCATTAATACGTTACTTAACGACGGACAGCTATTCGATTTTGCCGAGCCATCGAAAACTATTCGAATCTTCGTTATCGAGCTCGAAGGTTTGCAAAGCATGTGACGCGGTAGATAGAAAGCTCGCTCGTCGATCGCTGCTACTGTGCGTTGCTGAAAAGATGACTAGCGTAGGGAATGCGGGACTGATTGGTTGTTTCGTACAGATTCGACACAATCGTAAAAATAAGCACGTGTATTGGTCGAAAGTGACACACGTACAAACAAAGCAGTACAGACCAGGTCTGACGATAAACAATACAGAACAGTGTTCCCCTTGCCCCTACGCCATGTTCTAGCAACGCACAGTACATAGCTGCGTTCAATTTCGGATCGTCATTGAGATTTCGTTCGAGCAAGAGGAATAATCGATGCGGGGCACGTGTTCGCGATTCTGCCAGCTGGTTCCTCTTCTCGTTGAACGATAATGCGACGATGTAACGTTCGGAATTGTCACGTAAACGCGCATCATGGAAGTCTGCCGTGGCAACGACGACATCCGCGTGTATTTTTCGCTTCTTAGCGCGAACGTAGGAATCCACCACGTTTGTCCTCTTGCGTCGTTGCTCGTTGACGCGCGATTCTTCGAGATACTTGCCCCTACACCTGAATGTGCGTGATCGCGGCGCGAACTGCTTTCGAATCGAACTCGCGGCTTTCGAATCGAATTGCTGTTTGCGACAGTATGACGCGTTCCTGAATACCTCGTTCAACTTTATCGCAATAAGCCATCACTCGCTTCCAGATTTTTCGCGTTTTCTGGTTCGTCTTGTTGTTCATCGTGATGTTGGCAGCAGGTTGTTCCTTGTGTGTTATCCCTGGGCGTCCCAATAAACGCAACGATCGGACGTGATCGCGGATCGACTTCGATGAGCTGTCGTTAATAACGCGACGTGGCGAAGAACAAGCGCGTGTTGTTATTGTATTTCTTAAGCAACCGCTCTCAGGTTGCTTTAAAATCGTCCTTGTTGATGCCACAGGACTCGACTGCCGATTTCGCCTTACCAGATAGAGACAGACGAAGATAGTTCAACTTCTGAATGTTGTTCGAGTCTCGGTGCGAGTGGATCGTGTTCAAGAACGCGTTACCCAACGTAATCTAGTTGATTTTCGGTCGATTTCCGACAGACACGTCGACGAATGTTTGCATACGCGCCGCTTGTTTTTAAGTTCGTGAACGCGTTGGTCGACGACGACAGTGTTATACAAGCACAGAGACGCTTCCGAACCGAAAAATACGCGCGTTAATTACGAACGAAACGAAGAAGGATGGTCGCCTTGTTCCTCCTTATGCTTTCCTCGATTGTGTCCGGTTGTTTGTGATGTGCCAGACATTCTGCCTCTTCTTAGACGAGGATTCGACTCGAAGAATCGAAAAAGATTTAAGTGCGCGTGTTCCATGTCGATTACACTGTGCTGTACTTGTTGCACGCCCAATTAATCTTGGATTCGCGAGAGAGAGTGGCAGTTGAATGAACGATGAACTGTCAACGACACCAAGGGCTGTTCTTCTCCGAACGATAAGAGGATTTCGAATCGTCTCCGATCGCTGAGACAAGAATCACGAAGGATCGTTACGAATGGTCACAACGATACTTGACTCTACGATTACTAAGAATCGAACTCGATTCGAAAATAGGAAGCTCGGCCAAGACTGTCAACCGATCGTTCGACTGATTAAACGATACGACTGTGTTTGGCTCGACCGGACGTCCAGCAAGGCCGAAAACGGAAGCTTGGAAAATATGCATCCTGACTGGTTTTCCCCAAATGCGAGAAAATGGACGAGAATACGGACGCGAGTGACACTCACTGCATTTCCGTGCGTGATTAGGTAGGGGTTGCGAAAATTCCTTCAGATGAGCTTCGACCGATCGGCACGTTACAATTAGCTAAATTACCCTTCGGAAACAACCGCGTTTGCGACACACTCGGTTACTGGGAACACAATGCACATGGGAAATTAAAAGTGCGGTTACAATTATCGAGAAGAATCGTTCAAAATGCTCACGTAAAATAGCTTCTTGATTAAACCGAGCGTCGTACAATTATTCACGAAAATCTGCACATGTTTGTTTCTTGCAGAGGAAACACCTTGTTAATAGTAAAAAGTAAGAAGAAATATGTAAAGACTTTTTCACGAAAATTGCGTTTATATATGTGTATATATATAAATCACTTAATTAATGAATTATTAGTTAAATTTCAATGTGAATGAAATGTAATATAATCACTATTGACACAGTAGACTGACCTATATTCCTTCGTTGAAAATTAAATTATTCGTGTGTGTGATCTTTCATGTCGCACTTTCACGTCGCAAATTTTTCGCACAATAATCAACCTATATATCGATTATTTGTATATATAAATAAAAAGAAAAATGCCAGACAATGGGATAACGAATGATTTAACTGGTCACGATCTGGAATAAAGGTATTGAACAATTATTGAGTGAACTGATCGCGTGCAAGTGACTGAACTGATTGTGAATGTTGTATACGAAATCAAGGTAACACGATATAGTTGTAAGAAGATATTGCACGTTCGTACTATACTGGAAGATAAGATAATAAACTCGTTGCCGCAATTCCTTGTAATCCGCTTAAAAGTTGATACTTCTCGTTTAAGTTGTGATTTGTATTTTTTAATTGGACGTTCTGTTGAAATAGTCCGTTCGATGATTTTCATATTAAATTTATTCTCATTGTTAATTATTTGATATCGAGTAATTACAGTGAAATAAATTACACCGAAATGAATAATTAGATACATATATCGAAATAAAATTAACGACCGATGAGCATTAAGATATCTATATGGGAATTTAAATTACTCAGGCGGAGAACTCGATAATTATTTACAAAGTGGACGATCTCATCGATTTCAATGACCTTGAAATATATTGATAAAATCAACATTCTGAATAATTTCTCTCTGTTCGTGCTACTCGGCTTTGGATATTTTTTTTCCGAAATAGTCGTAAAAAGCTTCGGTTTGATGTACGTTACGATTACGCTTCATTGTGGCACAGAAGAAGTCATCTCGTGGTATTCGTACTTTCATACGAGCCAACCTAGTTCATCTTCGATAATCATTTTCAACCCAGGTAAGAAAGAACAATCAATGGTTTCGATTTGGATTAGATAATCATTCGGTCGATCGCGCGGTCGAGAGACGCCCGATAACGCTACTGTGTAATAAGCTCAGATATAAAATAATAAGACAGATTCAATTCACATCAAGCTCTGTATTATCTGTATTATCGTCATTTGAAATTAGGAACATCGTAGCCGTGATATTGGAAGAAGCGACTATTTGATTTTTAGAACCGTGATATCGTCGTCGAAACAGAATCTTTCGCTTATGTATGTCTCGGGAACTATAAAGCGACCGTAACGTGTCTAGAGAAAAGTTGTTCAGAACATTGACCTTGACAACATGTTTCAGCATCATTGAAATTGGTAAGTTCGTTCGCTTTACAAGTAATCACGGAGAATTTTCTTAATCTGTGTTCAAAGGTTAATTTGTTACTGTAAGCGTTCATCGTGAAAAAAATCTTTTCTTTGATAATATCGAAGTGTGTTTCAAGAATTGTTTCAATGCTTTATTTCCACCTTCTTATCTCGAAGAAAGAAAGAAACTGGAAGCGGTAAACAAGATATATCTAATGAAAGAATTTATCTTTTATCAATTTAGTTTCATCAATTTAATTTGAGCTTCATCTATTTTTAAATGAAATCGATCCAGCATCCTTTGAATCAATATGAAGGACTGAGTATTGCAATCGAATCAATTGTTCTCCTAATCCTTTTAACAGGAACATTCAATAAATCCCCTTTAATCAACAAAGCCACACCGATTCTATCCTCCCATTGTATCAATGAACAAACGAACTTAACTAGTAGAAAATACTATCAAAGCTAGTCTTTGCATGAACAAAAGTGGAGTTTCAAGCGCATATTCAAATAGATAAATAGAAAGGAGGCTAATTCGTTGATCCTCGTTATTTTATGGTGTATAATTTTTTTTACTCTTTTTTTTTGAATCTGCTAAATATTATTAAATATTTCATATTATGCGTAATCTGCAAATTTTTGCGCTTATAAATTTTTCATAAATATCGTATTTACGCTTTACTAAGGATAATGTTACAAACATTATTTTTAAAAATTTGCCTTGAAATTTACATCACTTTGCTTGATCAAACTACGCTATTAAAATCGAGATGACTGGAACTGCTGTGTGAATTTACTATTTAATAATATCTGTCAATGGTAATTTTCCCATATTTTTTTCCATATCGAAATATATTGATAGACTCACTTTCTTAATTTCATTAGTTTTCGTTATTGACTGGATGTCACATTTACAAATTGTGTCATAAAGGGTCCACCTTCTTTTACACACATATAAAGAATTTCATTGATTCTTATGAAAATATCGGCCGAATTACGTGAAATATAGACTCACCTATCACGCAGTTATAAAGAATTTCATTAACATTAGAACCAACGACCTTTATTTTACCTAAATACGATATACGTACATAAATAACTAGAATTAAGGCGATATGACGAAAATAAATAAGCACATATATGTAATTAGTTTTTGTTTTAATAAAACTGAACATCAACATTTTTCCTACACATTTTTAGTAATCGGAAAAATAACAAATTTGTTGCCATTCTGTTATGTTCACTGCTTCGGTAGTTCTAGTGTTAATTTCCTAATTCCTAATAAGAAGTTAAACATTTTTTCCAAGCGCGAACCTATCGCAAACCTACCAAGAAGGTAAATCTACCGAGCAATCAAAAGCAAATTCTTAACATTCGCACACCAATTCCAGTCACCTCGTTTAGAAAAATTCCCGTCTCATGAGAAAATTTAGGAACCTGGTATATCCTGATCACTGGAGTGTGTAGCCTTGTTTTTCGCCACGGTGTCAATGCCGGCGCCGCAGGCAGGATTGGCGCTCTGATAAGCCGGGTTTTTGTAGCTGAATGCTGCTGCGCTCGAACTGCTCGTCGAGGAGAGCAACGGTGGCATCGAAGCTGGCTCCGAGGGCAAATCGCTGTCGTGTTCGTTGCTGGACAATACGTTCGGTTCGAGACGCTCGTAATCGGTCTCGGTTGCCTTGTTTCCAAGTTCATCCTCCACGATGATCGCTTCCACGCCGCCAGGATAATCGAGATCCGAGTCCAAGTTGCAAAACTGAAAATGTGGCTTCCCTTGAGGCGCGGACAGATCGAGGAAACTCGGACGCGCCGGTGTCTTGGAGGAATCGCTGGAATCGCAAACGTCGTACAACGGTGGCGGATCGATTATGTCAGTTCCAGGTGTGTTTGGCTGGGAATTCGTTATCTGCGTCCTGATCGAGCACTGGTCGGAATCGGATGTCTCTGCCTGGCTGGCCGTCGATGTCGTGTACACGCTCGGATGCTTCTCCAGAGTTTCTGCAAGGATGGATATCATCTCCCTTAGACCATGCTTTTTCAGTTATTGGATGGAGCTGCCCGATGGATCGAGCTTTTTCCCTTTTTTTTTTATGTTGATGAGCACTTTCGCTCTGCGCGTTCTTTCCTATTCCGCACATAGGGCGTATTGACTTTCTTCTTTTTATTCGATACGGTACGAACTTTGATATGATTTTTAGCGAAGAAAGGTTTGGCGAATGATCGAGATGTTTCAGATGGATTCCAGTTTCAATCAGAGAAATATCGATTGCATCTATATAACGGTTACTTTAATCCCTCGATGTTAAATGACGTTTCTGGTACACCGTGTCAAAATCTTCAATAACGCGTTAGAAGCATTCGATGCTGAAGAATTAATTATTCCATATTAGAAAAATATTTGTATTTTACAACGACATAAATTGTTTCTTTTTCGATCATTTCGAATATAGAAAATGTAACAGTTATTTACAAATAACAAAGTTATTTATTTTACACGTTTATACGTATACATTTATTTTTCTCCTAATTTAATCGTATTTCAAGAAATGAAATCCATCTGTGTTATCATCTTTGAGTACCTAATATACATATATAAATAAAAAAAATTGCCCTGAAATTTTATTTTCTTCTTTTTTCATACGAATTCAAATCTTAAGTAGCTCCATAATTGGAATTCTGTAATTTTTTCCTCTGTCTATGATTTGTCGTTCATTTAGAACATAGAAATTCATGTTCGGATCAGTGTATTCAATTGTCGTCAGTTTATTTAACTCTTCAGGACTATCATGGCTGAAATTTTACGCTATGCAAATTTTGTTCTAACATTATGATCATAGTAATACCATCTCAATGTTATTTATGACGTCTGAAAAAAATAACTTCCCTGTATTTCATTTAACATTGAACATAATGATAATAAAAGTTACATTTATTTGACCTTATTGATTTTCAAAATACAGAAATGTATCAAGACGAAATCTCACGATCAATTGAGCGATTTTCTTTAACGATAGTTTTTAAAACGTTAATCGGACATTAATTTCGTTCCAATAGATACGGTTCAATCAAATAAATGCAGTTATGCGAGAAAACGATATACCTTGATCATTATCGGCAGTAGGCGTACGCGTGGCAAGACGACGAAGTCTTCTTGGAGAGTTGCAAGATGCTCCAGATGATTGCTTGCAGCTCGACCCACTTGATGTACCTGGTGATAACTTCCGAACTGCTAGATCACACAGCATGTCTACGGCTTCCTGTCTGCAAGTTACAAAATATAATCAGACCACAAAGTAACGTTAACGTGTAGAGAAAGTTTGAAACGCTATCAGAGTAATATGGTTAGACAATCATTTATTTTTAAGGAAATAATCTTCGTAACAGTTTCGTTCTCACATATACGTATAATATTACAAAAAATATGATAGGGAAGTACGGACATTTATGTCTGCTGATACCGAGTTCTGAGAAATATTTGATGAGATTGGGAAGAAAACGATTCATTGTGAACTTTTGAAAAGCAACACAATTCTAAAATTTGATGCGTATAATCTTTAGCTGAACGTAATCTCAAATACAGCTATTTTTTATTCTGATTTTTAACAGATCGTTTTAGGAATTGAGTTTAATGGAAACCTGGAGAAATTATTCAGTGGAATTACGAGATATATGAAGAACAGTCATTGAAAGGAACGTCGTATATCGTACATCATTCAATAAAATACTAATCTTATGAAAATACGTTGCCTTTCAGTTTCTCTTACATTTCGTGTTTTAAACTTCCATCTTCTGAAGTAAGTAATATAATAATTTTTATACTCATATGTTGGGAATATCAATGTCGTGAAATATATATTTACGTGCCTTTTAAATACTTTAATCAATTGAATTAATAAGATTAAGAGATAAAAGTAAGTAAAAAAGTTCTACTAATTCACTGATCGATTTTTATTAATTTCCATTTCGTTTAATATGTAAAATATACTGTTTTATGTCGTACTTGCCAACACAGATACGTTACTGGTTATGATAATATGAGAATGTTGCCAAATTATGAACAGCTTTTGGATTTAGCTCGTTAACTTTTAACTATAGACCACTCGTATCTGAGAGTAGTGTGTGAATTTTCACTTTACTACTACAATCTAGTGGAGAGATTTTGGAACTATAGTATTTGAGTACTTTCAATTATAAAAAACTTTAATCAAAGAAATGAAAGTATTCGACAAACTAGATATATATTAAAATAATTTACAAACTATATGACAGATACCATACACATACGCATTTATAATTGTATTTGTGATAATGTAGTGATTTAAGTAATAATCGCAGAAGACTGAAAGAATTTTTGCCGAACACACCGATGACGGATACAAAAACAGAAAAATAGAAAAAAAAAAATATTTAATATCTTGGGAAGCAAGGAATATGTCTTTACAAATAGATTTATGAGGAAAGAATAGCCCGATAAATAATCTCAAATTTCCAAGGCAAATTTCCAAAAAAGTTTTTAGAATTCTCACTTTTCTCTACAATTTAATTAACGTACTTGCCCAACATAGCAACTCAGCCATTCATATATCACGCAGTAAAACAAAAGAGACATTAAATCATCGCGTTAAATCAACGGTAATAATTGGCGCGATTTAAAACTTTCAATTAGAAGGCGAGAGAAAGAACGAGGGTATCGAGGGACGAATTAGCGGGAATTTATTTTTCCATTGAATCTAGAAAGAAGAATGGAGGTGTGCCTAATTACGGCAGAGAAGTTTACCTCAAACTGGTTCGCGGTGGACGGAGTGGATGATCAGGTTCGGTCGGAGAAAGCGCGGAGACAGGAGTTTGCGCGAGATCTCTGTACAATCGAAGTCTCACGGTCGGGCCACATTGTCGCAGCAATTGGACGGCCTCTTCGTGGCTCATGGGAGACAACGGTGCACCGTCCACGGCGACTATTTTGTCTCCGGGTCGAATTCTGCCGTCGCTTAACGCCGGCTCCCGCACTAATGCCCTCACGTAATGACCCAGAGCGCTGCTGTCTGCCTTCCTCAGAGTGAAACCCAGACTTCCACCGACCTTTGTCATTTCTATGTCGAATTCCTGCCAGAGAGATTGCGAAAGAGAGTTTAGGCCACTTAATCTCCATGACGCATTATCCAGGGTTACCGCTTCCTTTCGCGTAAATGAAAGTCGTGAGTATGGAAATTTGGGAACGTGGGTATCGTTGGTATGAAAGCTAGAGGATGTTTGAACGTTTTCAGAGGATCGTTATTTGTCGTAGATTGCATGGAACTGAGAGGTTCATAGAATTTATGGGTTTAACATTTCCTTTTACCTCGTCAGGGTCTCGCGAGATGCGTTAAATCTTTTGAGAGTACGTTTATATGACTAGAAAAATTTGATACCGTGACGATGAAATGCGTAGAATTTGATAAAAAGAAAGCTTCGTTTGAAAATAAGGATATTGATATGTAACGTGTATGGACGTGTAAAATTCAGTAAAATAGAAATTGCAGAATTTCTAAATCAAATAAATGTCGTAATATATAAAGTCATTTGCAAATTAATGGTATCTGTACATATCGGACATATGTATATGTATATAATCAATTTTTAATTTTCTCTAGGTCTATATAAACATTTTTAATAAATAGGCAAACTAACTTTTAGTTATTTGAAATAAACTTGGATGTAATAAAAGTGTTTTAAAGTTTCTCTTTTTATCAAATTCAGAGAGCAATGAAAAAGCTATGAATAAATTGCTTTACAGTCTGATTTTTATACGCTTCGTATCCGTTAATATGTTCAACGTACAAACACGATGGGTTTGTTATAGATGCATTCGAAACCGTGTATACTAGGGGAAATACCGAAATCTAAATTGTAAACGAACTTCGATCAAATTTCGTATTCCTCTTGGGATTTCCTACATGTAACAGTAACAGACAGCATATTCACTGAACATATTGTCCGATAGAGCCAACGGATTAAAAATGTATTTTCAATTTACCAGTTATAGCCGATATTGTGCGAGCAATGGTCATAAAGGAGCATGTACATAGTTTAGAATTAACCTATTGTTTCTAATTTCAACGAATCGAAACTACCATAATAAGATAACTTCGAGCTTACTTGAATAACTTCAATAACTTGAAAATATTACTTTGGTAGTAACAAAAAAAAAAAAAAACAGAAGAAAGAAATTATTTTGCTAGTTGAAGTGAATTTAAAAATGATCATCATCGTCCTCGTTAATGCCAATAATGGTAGTATCTCGACATTGATATCGTATTTCACTTTCGATCTTCCGATTAGCGGTCAAAGGGGTGGAAAATCGAGGAATTCAGTGATTCAGTGATGCAGGAAATTCGGCTATCTAGCGGATCGCAACAAGGAAGGATTCTTGATAAGAGTTACTTACGCCGCAGGGTTCGATTTGAAGAGGTGGCAGGGGGTTGAGTATTCGCAATGGTGGTGGTGGCTCGCGCCTTGCCGGGGGTGGCGGCGGTGCACCCGGTGGTGTGACACTCGTATCACCCGGAAGTCGACACACCACCAACTCGACCGTATTGGGTGTCGTTCGTAGAACTTCGAGGGCCTCCTGCAACAAGTTGCATCGAGAGGAGATTAAAAATTTTATCGAAACTGATATGTGCCAGTCTGTAACACGAACGATTCAAAGAATAGCATTTGTGTGTTTAATTATTTAGTATCAGTTCAAGTATCAGTAAACTGAGTTTTATGAGAATTCTTTTCATTATAACAATTATAATTTCATGCCTCGTAACTGTTTTAGAACAAATGTTTGTATATAAAATACTTGTTCGTAAAATGTTCTTGAAACCGTATCCCGAACATTTAGTTTCCTTTATGCAATTTCGAACGATTTCTAAAAAAAAATTTCTAAATTAGACAATTTCTAAAGAAAAACAGGAAAAGCAAGAAAACCGTATGAAACCATATCCCGAACATTTAACGTTTAGTTTCCTTTTTGCAATTTCAAACGAAGAAATTTCTAAAAAAAAAAAAAAGATCAAGAAAGGCGTATGAAAGTAAACAAAAAGTGAAAAGTTCAAAATCTTTCTAAAAATTGTACAAGCTCATAAACATCGAGTTATAATACGACACAGTTTCTATATCGTGTTCTTCATCGCGCAAGGTTCAAATCGTTTACACTTTACGCTATTCAATTTGCAACGTAGTTACTGAACTTATACATAAAATTCGCAGATTAACGATTAATGCGTTATCTCATAAGAGAAGGTAGAAGGAGCAGCGTACAATATAAACTAATATTACACCTTGATTCTCGAGGGACAAACGGGCAACTGCACGCAAGATAGCGTCGATCTTTGCTCCGAGTTCCGGATGTAGCTACATTATGCTAATCAAATGCAAATCTCTAAGAGCTACGAGAAGACAAGCCCGTAGCTTCCATCTAAAGCTGTAGTAATCGCTATTTTGTCGCAGCCAGCTCATCGAGTTAAGCGTGATGGACCAAGACTAAGGAAAAAGGTTTGCGGTCACGGACGAAAGTTACTCCCGCGTATAAACGAACCAGAATCCTGTAACATTGAATCGTTTAGGTTCGAATAATTTGATATTATTTATTTAAAAAAACTGTTTGCAAGAAGTAATATTACTTAGAAGAACTATTAAGCGATATTTCACAAGAAATTTTAAACGTCATGTCTCTTTTCTTATTTTCCTTTATTTTACTATTTTCGTGATTTTTAATTTTCCAATTATATTTTATAAGATTATGCGTTATTTTCAATCGTGCAGAATATTCCTATACTATTTGTTTTCTAACACAACAGCAGATATTTCTGATCACCGACTAATTGTAAGTGTACGAGAATTTATATTCTATTTGATTGTTATTAATTTTCAAGAAAACTTTTACAATTTTTGGGTGATTTTCAAATATTTGTATTATATCGATTATTATATACATTTAACTATTGCGTTATGTATTTTACCCTGCTTCTTCGAATACGCTGATCGTACTGAATCTTTTACATTTCACATTGAATTTTATGTTATTATTAAAAAAAAAAATACGAATTCATTGGTATTTATTAAAATCGTTTTTATTACTAAATACTGTTAATATTTTATTAGCTATTCGGTATCATCGTTATTACTAAAATTACATTATTAAAAATATGGAATATTATTGAAAATACCAAAAGTTTATAGAATAATAAATATTTTACGCTTACATAGTTAGTGAGGCCGGTTAAAGGAATTCCATTGGCAGCCAGAAGTATATCGCCAGGTTGAAGTTTGTTGGATAAGGCTGCCGGTTGTTGAGGAAATAGTCTTTTTACCCTAACAGGGCCGGCAGTCCCACCACCGGAAACGCTCAAGCCAAGTCCTCTGCTGCTTTTCTGCAACGTCACTCGGAACGTACTCTCTGAAAATCATACAAAATGCCCTCAATTTTAAAGCAACTACTTTAAAAGCGAAGTTTTCTCCCTTTTAAGCTTCTGAAGAGAAAGTCCACTTCGTACTACCTGGGAGATAACGAAGTTATAATTGCTGTTTCTCTAACTACCGATTTCAAGGAATTTATAATATAAGAGTTAGCGCATTACAAACGAATATGCTTTTCTCTAATTAGTGAATCATTGATTTCTTTCAAAGAGAATCGTGTACTTCATCGGAGAACAAATTAAAAACGAAGTATTTTGTGGTTTGTTCACCGCGTCTAATTAGATGTTTTACGAAACAAAAGTCTCAGAAACGTCGTTTCGAATATACGATATAAATTTTGATAAATGCGATGATTCATTTTGTGTGATAAATATGCACGTTACGTATCCTATAAGGTAAAATTATTTCTACAACTGCGATTCCACTTGATTCTAAATTTTCTATTTGAAATCGAAAGGCAAATTTTCAAATTCGACTATTAAAAATTCTTGCTTCAGATTATCGCAATTTCGTTTCACGAGCTAATGTTCGATATGTAACAAAATATTCATGAAGTATAATTATGAAATAATATTTTAATAATCTAAGTTCTCTCGTATAATGTTTCCACTTAAGAATTTTTTTTAACATACTAATCTAATAAAAAATGCTTGATATCGATTAGTACCTTCATTACTAGTCATTCTACGATGTAGGCTGGGCGTGTGTTTTTCTTTAAAATCAATTTCACCTCTGACAAATACATCAGAAGCTTCGATCGAGCGGTTTGTTTCGCGCTATTTCGACCAGTTTATTTCCATCGAATGGGTACAAAGAGAGCGCAAAAAAAGCGAATGGATCGTTCGTTTACACTGCAAAGACAGAGCACGCCGTCCGTAAATATTTATACCACGAAGAAAGAAGGAGCACACGGTTCTTTTTTACCAGAACGCGCACCATTCCCGAAATTGTAGTCGGCTTGTAATTTACGATGCCTCGCTACTCTGACGCATGACCTAATATTTGGAATTGGGCTAGGACCCGAACAATTACTTTCTACCCCTCTGTTATATGTAGTGTCACTGCATCAGCTGCATATTTCAGTTGTTACAGTAACTTTCACGGGGTGTAACGTCATCCTGTTGGTCATAATTTCAAGCGATTCAGCGGTTTACGAGAAAAGCGTGTTTACGAGATGCGTGTAAATGCGCAAACAGAAACCTTGACAATTCGAAACATCGCTTGAATTTTTTGACAATTTACAGAGACACGCTGATTTTCTACGATGTATTTATTGTTGCTATTTTAGTTCTCATAATTGTAAATATCATACTTGGATATGCGGATGAAGCAGAATTTCAGATTTAGAATGAAAAGCGCTAATGCGATGTTGTAACAAATGCAAAGTTTATAATCTTTGGAGGAGGATCGACGATTTAAAAAATTTAAGGAATTTTGGGATTTAGCGAAAAAGAAAATGTTTAAACGTGTAAACACTTGCAAATATTTCCGTGAATGTTGTTTTTGAACTTGTATGTGTACGCGTGTGACGTCTGGAGAATATCGAGAAAGTTTTAAAAAACGCTGTTTATCTTCCAAATGCCGTGATTTTTCGACGTGTTTCAGTATCTTTAATTTAACGTTTATGGAAAACTTCACTTTCACAGCTACTAATATACAATGCACAATTATTTATCGAGCAACTTCGATAACCATTCGATAACCAACATTTGGATATACTTTTAAACAATTATAATTAAAATTACACGACGAAAACAGAAGTACGTATAATTGTACGATAATATTCTAATTTCAATCAAAATCAACGTCAATTTTGCCAAAAGATATCTACATATATTTCCAGCACATAATCATAAAAAAAGGGACATCGAAATCTATCATTTTGACGTTCTTGATAACTCCAGCATTTTCATGTTTTAATATTTTTATTATAAATCTTCCGAACATATTGAAGCTACAATTTATTTGAAATTTCTTCTTCTTGCACGTAGATGACAGGTGATGACAGAACAAAATTCAATGGACCGTATTGGCCAGTCAAATTTTTGTATTTTGGGAAAACATTTCACGTCCATCAGCTTAATGTTTCTCCCAAACAATTAGGCCCCATTCATTTCTATAATTACATTCTCATAAACGTCCATTAATCTTTCTAAAAGGCGAACCAAAACCAAACCTCGTTGAAATTGACCACAGTTTCTCTGTGATCTCTGTACCAACTTTTTTTGCCTCCTCGCCCGCCTTCTCTTTTTGTCATGCGGTCGTGGACTTAGTATGGACGAGCACTAGTTCGAAATGACTCGCCTTTTACCGGATATTGACCCGATCCGGGCGACATATCGCGCGTATTGTTCACTTTGTTCGCCATTCAGATCGACTCCTCTCAACGGGTAATTTACGTTTGTCACGTTATTGTCCGGGATCGCGCAGTGTCGATCTGTCCAAAAGTGCTGGCCATTGTTGGGATCGTTTCGAAATCGTGGATATCCTGAACGAGTTGGCTGATCATCCTCTAAACGTTCCGGCAAGTTTAAGAATCGATATCCGAACGATTTACGGCTGCCATGTGTCATTATCAGCGGTTAACTGGACCGGAGTGAGCGAAAATTCGAATACGAGACATTTCGAACATTCGATCGCGTTCCGAGAAGATGGTAAAATTAGAATGTCGAATTTTCTAGCTTGTAGGATTTTAAATATGTAATGTAGAAACTATTAATCTAGAATAATTGTAATTATCGTTAATTATTAAGGTATATAATTATTAGGCGTATAAATGTCGTTTCCTTTCAAATGAAGCTTTAACAGTATATCATTTCTTCGAAATATTATATTTCGTTAAAGTAATCTTCGCATGATTCAGCGTATCTCTTTAACGATTAATTAATTTCGTTAATCCAGATTTACTACTAATTATATTATTAATTGTTTAATTAATTTAATATTTAATTAAATTATACATTGAAAGTTCTAAGCCATAAGCCAACTTACAATACAATACAATACGTCGTACATCTCTTGCGGTATGTTTAGTCAGTCAATTGTCAAGATTGTGAAAATATGTAAAAACATCAAAAAGTACATAAACATAAATCATATTTGCTGGTAGATCGTGTTCTAGTATTATTTCCTCTTTCACGAGAGATTTTAATTGAACGTTACAATTGCTAAAATTTTCCAAACAAATCAATCCTATCTAAAATCTATAAAACTATAATCTCGATCAAACTTGTTAGTAACCTCTTAACGATAATTTCCTGATAGTAATTGTATTTGATAATGTTTATGCGACTGTAAACAGTCCATGAAGCAGAAAAAGAATTAAAAATTCGCAAGTTGCAACGACAACTTCGTGAAAGTAAGAAGCGAGCGGAGATTTTGGAATTCGATTGTTTTCGTTCTTTTATGAATAATACATTAAAACAACTGTCACAGACTGCAGTAAGAAATACAATTTCAATAATGGTACATGGTTGTTCGTAAATTTAACAAATTTGCCGGAATATACTCGAGCAGGAAATCCTTGAGCGTGAAGAATCTGCACGTAATATCAAATTGCGTTTTATTCCGCTGAATTATCTCATTTTAATACCGCGGATTTTCGTAGTTTCAGAATTTCGAGCGAAATGTTCGTTTTATCGTTGGTTAGATTGTTTGGAAGTAATAGAGTGGATGGTTTTGTCGGCGTTTGATAAACGCCTCGTAAAATTTAAGCGTGGTACTCCGCACGGTGCAGTGTTATTGCTGCTAATATCGTTGCTGATGCATCTCCACGCTCAAAAATAAACTTACTTACGTGATGACATAGCGTGTGCTATATAATTATTATCACTTACGAATTATGTAAATTATGTGGCATTAGTTTGGCATTAATAAAATTACCGGAAACTTGATCAAATTCTGCTTAGAATAGATCCTTGTGATAGACAGCGAACTTTGTAAATAAAATTCAGATAAAGCGTAGAAACGAGGTGATAATGAGAAAATATTTGTTCTGGAAATTTATTCTTTGGCTGTCTGGAAATTAAACATTTTTATGAATTATTAATTTTATTCGACACAACTAGTAGCATATTTTTTATGAAATATAAATATTTCTACGATAAAACAAATATTTTGTGTAATATATAGTTTCTGTATATTGCAATTAGCTTGTGACAAATTCTAATCTAATTTAGTTTCTGTAAAATTGCAAAGAACATGTCCGTAATAGGAATTTTTAAATAATCGTAACACTTTTGCAAATTGATAATTGACGTACGTTTCTATAATATGAATAAAATAGTATAATGTATAATATACTATGTGATAATGAACTCTAGTGTGCTCTATATAATTGTACTATTTCAGACACCGACTTTTATTATAAAAAGCATATCGATCACTATTTTAGAATTGTTACATTACAAATATTTCTCTGCTATTTGTTATAAATACTTCTGTTTGCGAGCTTTGAGAAAAAAATATAATTTAAAATAACAATTTTTTTTTGGTTACTATTCAACGTTGTGAGGAATATTAATGCTTCACACTTTAGCAAAATTTGTCTCTGAATGAAAAACTTCTAATGTTCGTTCATGTTTAAAAGGACACTGTGTAATATTAATGGAATGAAAACGAATGAAGAGACGCATGAGCCGAGTTCAAGAAGATTAATGTTCTTTTTTCTCATCACTTTTGAATTTATTATTCTTGGTAACCTGACTTAATAATTCTTAATGAATTTTCTGTTGGAGAATTCCCTAAACTTTGTTGGGACAACCGAAATTTTCGAAAGAAATAGTTTGGATACTTTTAATTAGTTTAATCTTTTCGTTTCGTTATAATAGTACGAGTGGACAATAACATGATTTACGTTATTATTAGGCAATCTTTGTGGTGATGAAAATATCGTTCAAAGATAGTCTAATTCGCAAAAATTATCTGTAGTGAACTAATTATGAATTCTGAAAAGCTATGGTTTATTCTGATACTTAAAAATTTACTAGGAACTTTTACTATATCATACGATTATAGTTTTCGTAGATCTAACAATTTTGCAATGAAACTTTCTATTTTATTATAGTAATTTTTAAGCATCTGTATGATAATTACATAAAGTTTAAAGTTAAGGAAGAATACGCGTTCGAGTTCTATCAGTATTATGTACAATTTTATTTTCATTCTTATTTTAGAATTTTATTCTTATGAAGAATATATTTTCAATTATTAGTTAATTTACGTATATATGTATATTTTGCGAATAGATTTTATTATTAAAAATGCCATTTTAACACCGCACGAAATTAATACAGAAATTACAAATTAAACAAAATAATTCTTCTTTTCTTCTCTTATTCATTACTAAAATCTCATAATATTTATTACTTTACATTCGTGAAATTAAATCTACATCTTTTGCTTTGTCAATAATTACGTCAATTATTTAATAATTTTTTATTTAAATTCGAGAATGTTATTGTACATATTAATTAAGGATATTTACAAAACGATTTAACGATTTTCCGTATAAAAATTATTTTATGAAAAACGCAAAGGTCCTTTTATAACCATTAATATTAATATATTGCTTTTTAAAAGTTACGATCAATGGCCTGATATTTTCTGCAACTTGTGATTTATAGGAAGCAAGTGACCACAGTAAAGCGCCCAATCTCATCGATCTGAAAATATGCAAATGCCTCCTGTGGAACGTATGTAATCGCCAAATTACTAATTCAAGCAAGCTCTCCAAATTCTGCTAGAGCACATCTACTAATTTAGGCAATCCTATCTGTAGTTAAAGAGAAATCCAAGGCTCAACCGTTAAATAGAAAAGCTCTCAGAAGCGAAATACCAGGGAGTATCTGTTGAGAATTTATGATCCATGAATTGGAGAACGGTTAATAGTTATGGTTGGACGTATAATTTAATTTTCATTCGTCCCTTGATGAAGAGAATCCTCTAGTAACCATTCGTCAATCTCATTGTTCCTGGCTTTCCCTTTGTCCGTCAATCAATCAATTTTAATTAGGTAATTAACGTCGTTGCTTTCTTTCATCATTTTTCACAAAATAATTAAATTAAATAGTTAAATAGAACACAACGAAATGAAACGATTGAAATAGAAAACTATGAATCACATACGTGTATACAATCGCTCGAAATCTCTCTTGGATATAAAAATAGGATTGACAAATAATGGTTATTTTTGAAATTTTTATAATTAGTTTTCAATAACTGACAGATATGCGATGAAATATTGACAGCTGCAGGAGCGAGACAAGTTATGGCAACGAGTTACATCGCTATTGTTTGTTTCTACCGAGGTTCTACTATGCTTTAAAATACCATTTTCGGTGTGAAAATCTGCTTTGCTGAAAGCGAGAAAATTCACTAATATATGCGCACAACGAGAATGTTCGTACCGAAGCATTTATTCATCGAAGATGAGAACGTGTTTTATTATGCTGCATGAAAAATCAACTCTCCGAGCATTAATGAATTATTTTAGTAAAAAATCGATGTACGCGTTTGTCGTGAAATCTAATGTTGTTCTTCGTAATATTTATTAATTCATATTATCATTTTCAGTTAAAACTGGTTTCTTATTTCATGTTTTCTTGATCATAGTGGCACTCGCTCGGGGATTAAACCAGGAATATTTGATCAAATCTTTTAAATTTCGTCTCTCATAGGGCTCTTTGCGTGTCTAATAATCATTTCAGCTGCTCTAGGATCAACCTCACATGATTTTTCCCACGATAACGTGGATAAGATTTACTTTGCTAGAAAATTCCCTCTTTTTCCGATAATCCGCCTTTGTATATCGATTTGTTCCGCTCACTCATCCTTTGTTATCGATCGTCATAATATTATCTGGAATTTCACGTTTTAACAGAACCAACATTCCATTTTATTCTTCTTTATATTACACATAATTTTAAAATACTCGATGGAGCGATATATATCATTTTAAACAAGCGTTTCCCTAGTATTGCAAATAATATATTGTCTATATAACACATTATTTCATATATTTCTAATATTACTAAACATCGTATTTAAAAATTCGTTGTGTTTAACTTGACAACTTGTATTACTTAAAATTTTTAGTCTTCTGTCGTGCAATGCCAAATTATTTGCACCAACAACTTGAGAGATTGAAGACTTTAGATTACTCTAGATTTAGAAGACTCTAAACGAAGAAATAAAACGGTCTGAGCGATGACAGCTACGCAAATCAATTTACACCGTCTATGTGTTATAACATGACAATTTACAATATTTTAATTCCATCGGAGAATAAAATATTTTCTTTTGTCAACAAATACTCACTCTCATAAAAAACGGAATCTCATCACGTAAGAAATACAATAAATTGTCTTAAAGAAACAAACATATATTTTAAAATACAACTCATTTAAACTCGACATCGTCGCTAATGACCTTACGGTCGATGCGACGCAAAACCCAGAAGAAAAAGAAGAAGAAGAAGAAGACGACGACGACGATGAAAAAGAAGAGGAACAAGACAATAGAATTTCTCAAACAAACGACTCTCATAAATAAAATTTAAGATGCTAAAGATGTCGTTAATAACCATAGACACTTGATGTGATATTAAATTCACATACGCACACACACACACAAAATATCTTTCCTACAATATATTCCATTTCACTTTCTTTAAAAAGAAGCATCTGTTCTACTTTTTCCATATCAATCACATTCAACATTCACCAGTCAGTAAGCAAGAATAACCCCGAACGTAAGCTCCCTGATGAATTCATTTCTCCTCCAGCGACTAATTACTCAAAGTGTAGGCTAACCGCGGCGCGACACAAGGAGAACGATCACTCTCGTATTTCCTGTGATTTCAAGTGTTGGTAATATCCGAGGTAGGTCTGCTTGAACCCTGGCAAAGTGGTCCCGGTTATTAGCTGTTCGCTTTGATATCACGTCGGATCTGACTTCCACCCAGCAGACGTTTCGATTTAGCCGAGATTAGATCTCTTGATCCTATTTGCAGCCCGTAGATACGGCCGCTGATGACGCGAGGATCCGATAGGACTATGCGTGAGCGCGTTTTGGTCGGCGATCAACGACAATTAATCAAAATTTGATTAAAATGATTTGCGTTCTACGTAGATCTTGCTGTTTGCTTTTCGTCTCACCAGCGAAACAGATCATGCTACCCGTATGTCTGTTCCTTAGTTTCCACGGTTTGACAGCTACTAGTCACATATAGTCGCAACACTGAGCAGACTAAATGGTGACATAGAATCAACTGGTTTCGTGGGATCATTACACCTGTTGTGACGATCGATTGTAAACGTTGACTGTTTCTGCGGTTGAATAGGTTCGTGATTTTGTTACAGGATACGTTTGAGACGCGTATACCTTGTGTATCAAGTCTGTGTTACGAAAATTATCGCTTTATTTGATTTGAGGGCTGAACGTGTACCTTTCCACCCTCTTCGTAACTTTAGAGATATCGTTTATCGGAATATTAAAGTATCAAGAGATATTAAAGCATCGGGGATATTTGGCTTCCACCACGTCAATTACACATTTTTTTCGTCTTATTAGGTTTGTCCATTTTCAGCTACTTTAACTTGAAATATTTCTTTCTAATCATAAAGTAAATCAAAAAATTGAAACTTGAATTTTCTGAATTCTATATTATCACACAGGATGCAATTAAACATTTATCTCAATTTTGACACAAACAGGAACGTACCTCATTCCAGCTTATCAAAATACATTCTCATCCAACTGCATCGAACGGAGCTGTAATAATTGTTACGCGTTTTCTTAACGAGATATCGTCGATAAAAGAGTCTCGTAAAGGTCCTTCAAGCTACAGACGAGGATGGTTTTATTACATTTTCACGAGTTGTCGAACAACTCGCCAGACATTCCTCCGTAATAAGAAGATATTGCATTGCACGAGATTGTCATCTCCACATCGAAAGTTGGCGTGGAGCATTCGGGCAGAATTCGTAACGATAAGGTCGTTGTTGCTTTTGTGGTTTCGGAAACGAAGATGCATGTCTCGTGTCGACCCTCGTGCGCGAATTTATCTCGGTAGCGATTTATTACGTAATCCTCGGCTGCACTTGCTTATCGTGACGAAACTGGAACGGGACGTTTTTCTATTTATCAGCCGGACAACAGATTCAGCCGAATGGACGATCGTAAATATCGAGAGAACGCCAGAAACCACCGAGTTATTTTCAAAGTAATTTCGAATACCGGGGTGGCCCGCGAATGCCCCGCCGATGCCATATAATTTACGATGCACTGACACAGTAGATCGACAAAGTAATCAAAGCTGAATGACCATATTCTGCACTTGGTAGTATTATTCTGCGAGTACAATCATGGGGTTGGTTTATTGCATTTGATGTTTAACGTGGGCAGGAATTTATGAAACTGTGTGTACGCGCATTTTCCGGTAGATTTTTGTTTTCGATAGACGAGCAAATTTACGATAGGAAAGATATTTCATATTTTCGGTAAACATCGTGGAATAGTTGTGCCTGGTAAAAAATGTCAAATGATTGAGAATATAAGAGATTAAATTATCAAAGAATACTACGAAATAAATTATAATCGACGCATAAATTACGCCAATAGCTCGAAATAAAGTATATTGCTTGGATGTATTTTTTATCGTCTACACAGAAAACTATAGATAAAGAGTAAAAGAATGACACGAGGAGGTGTCTGAAACGTGACTGAGATGAAAATATCTTAGGTAAATGAAAGGAAAGAGAGTGATAAAATTAATGAAAGCAAGTCAGCGTAATAAGTCCTTCTGTTAAAATCTCTGCCGATTAAACGTAGATGACATAAAAAGCACAGTCGTTTGAACGCAATTATACGATCTTATAAATCACTTGTAAAAAAGTTAACAAAATTCTACTTGAAAAATATGAATGCAGATACGAATATCAGTATGACCAGTTAAATCATCGCATTAATTAAATAGCCCTTTAAAATACGTTCTTTTAATCAATTTTTCATATCGCTTTATTTTTATCCCGTGAAAATCTATGCAAATTTATATAAAACGCTTCGTTTGTCAAATATCGCGTCCAAAGGAATCTGCAAATTTGAAATTTAAAAACCGTGTATATACATATTTTCTACATAATACAATCGCATCTCTTCATTTATTCGAGGATTCAATCGTAAGCCTGTCAATTCTTTCAACTGTCGTCTCGATCGCAAACTTTTCTCTTCATAAAGATCTCTTTCTCAAAATAAGTAGCCAACGAAACTAGTCGCTCTACGTAATTTCATCTGGTCGATACATTACGTCACACAACAAGAAACTGTTATTAAAGTGGTGAGATGGTTTTTCTGCGAAAGTCGGTTCACTCGTTCGAAAGTCTGAGCTATGAAAGAGGACGCTACAACGGGGGTGGCGAAGTTCGATAACACGGCTCTCCCTGTAACTAGGTTATGAATTGCTCGGTGAGAACCGGTCGTTTATTCGAAACATTGGTTGCCCGCTTTATTCGATGTGCGATATCAATATTTCGATATTTAAATAATTTACATTTTATCAATTTTGTATAATATCAAATCGATAAAAGCTATACAAATATGATATGATATGTCAAGGCGTATCAAACAAAGATACGATAAGGTACTATGCCATGTCGAGATACGAATCGTTTTTCTTTTTTTATTTGAAGATTGTATAGACTGTGTGTAGCTAGACTAATTTGTATTGGAAATTTATATATTAGAAGATCAATATATAAAGAATATTTGAGACACGTATCTTGAAAAATATGTATTGCATATAAAAAACGGTGGAGATAAATTCTGAGATGACAGAGAATTTAGGCGTACTTATAATATAATAAATTAAACAGGTAATCACAACAGTATGGATTCGAATTTATAGTTTTAAATAGTTTAATTCTCATTTTATTATTTAACACGGATGATTACGTTAATGCCAATGCGGAAATATTAATTAACACAATTACGATAATAAAATAAATCTTAATATTCAAATTATCGATTCAAAGTTAATGAAATTAGCAAAACAATTTTTCCTCGCCTTAATTTCTACGATCTTAAATATTCCGCGTGACGATTTTCATTTGCGATAAACGCTTCTTAAGATCAAAGTAATACCGAGCCCGACGAATTCTTTCGCGGGAGAAGATAATCCAGCATCTTATGGAAAAGTGGATCTAGATTAAACGAGCTTCAATTTTCCAGTTTTCTGATTATTCGAATCTTCGCCACTCGCGAATTAAATTAACTGTCGCATTAAGAAGTCCATCTAAAATTACTTCTACCCGGTAGATTTTTCTTAAACACCTGATGGTTCTGTATATCTCGCGAAAACGCGAGCAACGAACAGTAAAAATCGTGCAATGGCTCGTGTTACGAAAGCATAAACGATTTCGTATATCTATCTTGACCGTCTTTATTTCGTTCTACTTTCCACCCCCTCGTGCCTGTTCGGCGCGGTAAAACAGCGGAAAAAATTTCGCTGAAACGAGCTAAAAAGGGTCGTCGACCGACATTTGGTTCACTAAACCATCGATCCGATACCGATAACACATCGCCAACGCCGTAAGTAAGTAGGTATCACGCTCAAGTCGGTGATTAATGATGCACGATTCTTAAGGGATCATTCGACTTGCGATCTAAGGGAATTTACTGCGCGCGGCAAATGACACGGAAGTATGTGTTTCGCCAGGAATGCATAGGGTACTTCATAACGCGTGACACAGACTTTAAATTTTTCAAATATATTTTTCACTGTGCATTTTTCTTCGTGATCTAAGATCACTTACGAATAACGTGATAAATTGTGGATTATTGAATTTTTAATTGTAGGCTACAGGTGAAAACATGTTAATTCACATTCTATTTCATTTCAATGTCTTTCTTGTATAGAAGCGCAATTTTGAAATCAAATATTTTATTGACCAATTCTAAAAACTATTAGATTTCAATCAGTATTTTTGTCATTCTCTGGAACATTTAAAAAATATGAATAATATTAATTACATGCAGACTAATACTAATTAAACGAGTTAAACTGACACAATAGCTAAACTAATACTATTCTTTTCTCACAAAATATTATGATCTTATTATCGATTTTCATCGTCGAAAATTATCTTTTTATCTGGTTTTAAAGTCGAGTGTTTTCTCCCAACATTTTAAAATTTCCAAAATATTGCTCGCCGTAGTTTTAAAATAGACGTATTGCTTGCCTTAATAATTATATTTCTGGCTTCCGCAAAACTTCCATCCAAAAACTTACATCTTTCGTATCTAACAGGTTGTTTTCATCCTTAGTTATATCTAAAATCGGAAAATTAAGAAAACCATGTTCCTTTACGCCGATTGACGGTATATTCTCAGTGTTAAAGTTGCGCTCTTATTAAAAATAGAATATGCGATTTACCATGTTTTTCCCCTACGCTCTTCGATTTATAGTATCATCATCTTCGACTATCGGTTCTAGCGATTTGATTATCTCTGACTGAATCTTGTCACTAATTTAGAAAATGCGAATATTTTCATACTCTCTCACATTGTGCGATTTCTTCCCCATTTTACGTCATGATTTATACGTGTAACTGATGAATGATCGATCGAGCGTACGATCGGTTATCAATTTCGTAATGATAACATGGCGGCGAGCTTGCGTACGCATCGCGTATTTATGATTAATGATACCCTTTTCTTTGTGTAATTAATCAAATCCATTAAGCTGGCAACGATACTTGAAAAACCAATAAAGCGGGAATTTTTATCACACGGATCATCGTTCAAAGTCAACTTTTTCGTGTAATTAACTTCAACTTCGGGCTCCATTGTGTACGTACATATCCGCGATGCGAAAGAATCGACTAATTCTCGGATGGCACAGTTCAGTTTCAAAGCTTAGAAGGGCACGTTTCCTTCATAAAATTGCTCTGACATTTAATACTTCTCTCTTATAAAACTGCGCTATTATGTCTAGCTTTTTTATCTTTTCTCTTTTCTTTCAAAATATTATTGAAATGAAAGAAGGGAGAAGCAAGGGACTAAGTGGGAAGCTTCAAAATCTTTTACAAATTTTAGTTTCTATTTATGAAGTTTTGTATGAGCTTCTAATTTAAGATATAATATTAACTATAAGAGTCTGTATAATCGAGAAAGAATTAACAACAACAATTAACATCGATATCATAAACATGTAAATATCTTTTCTAACAATAATTCCTTGCACCTTTGTTCTAGAAGAGAATCGAAAAACTTTCATTTCTAGGAAATTCTAAACTTTCCTAAAAACTACTTGCAGGCGTAGCTATCAATTTCCTAAAAAAGAAGATCAAAAAATTTCCTCCAAATTACTTGCAAGCAAATCTACAAATCTCCTAAAGATCCCAAAAATATTCTAAGAGTTACTTCTACACAAGGCCAAAAATTTCCTCAAAATTCCCCGAAATATCTCAAAAAAAAAGAACTTCCCCTGAAACCACGAACTTAATATGTATCATCGTCAACTTCAGCCGTTTTCCTAATTTTCCGCAGCGACTCGATCGTTCAATCATCCGTTTCCTGCAGCAAGCCACAACCTTCCTGGAAAAGTGGAGGCAAGCAAGTGGAATTTCACGGAACGGACGAAAAGGGCATTAAGGCATGATAACGCGATCGCCATTACTCCGGCTATGAATTACCCCCTGGTGGTAGAGGGTGGGACGCGCGCTGTACCTGGAACCCTGTCGCGGCTGGCCGGACGTCCGCTTGGCTATTCCGTCGACGTAGGATCCTGATAACAACCTGCTCGGAATTAGCAGTGTGGCGTGGCCCGTGGTGCACGCCACCACGGCCTCCAACCTCCGAAATTCCTCTATAACGTACGTATCTACGCTCGCTGAGGGTAAATTAGTCTGCTAGTAGAATAGTAAAATTATTTATGCCCATCTCGCTTGTTACGATTGATCGACCATGCTGCCTAGAAACAGAAGTTCGCCTGGTGATTTAGAGGATGTACGTCAATGTAGGTGCATATCAGGGGTCGTTAATCGACGACGGCTTTCTTCAGGAAGGAACTCGTGCAGTGGCGAATTATTCTCTAGGGTTTCCTTTCTTTTCCTTTTTCGTCTTCTTTTCTCGTTTACTTTATAGACGAATCTACGCGGAAGAACGTGTGGTGCTCCAGTGGTTAAAGAACTGTGAAGTATCATGCAAGCATTGTATCGCAATTTTTGGCGTAGTGAGCGTGAAATATTATGTTTCTTGTGGATGGTTTAAGTGAATTATTGGAGAAATAGGTTTGATGGTGATGTTCATATGCTTATGAAGTATATCGAGACTTTTATGCATTTTTACTATTATCCTTAATGAAGATTCCTCGTCTTTGTACGTTCTTTAAACAAAATTAGGTTTATTTGTTCCTTGCCAGGATTAGGCATATCGGTGAAATGGGACAGTAATTTAAAATTTACATTGACCACGAAGATCCAAGATAGATGCATTTTATACGTTTGTTAACTGCAATATCCCGCAATAATTCACACGCAGATCCGTATTTTATTCTTGTACCGGTGAAATATATGCAATTCGTGCTGAATTTAGTTTCTGTGGTACCAAGCATGTTTTTGATTTATAAGTTTACATTTTATAGAACTGCAGCATTTCATGATCTGAGATTATAAATTAGAGTATTTTCAGGTTTCTGACATGCAATGCGGCCGTTGACCGAAAATTATAGATAAGCACGCATTAAGGTACCAGAAGCATGTTCGGCTGGAATTCATTCGTGCCATCCATAAATAAATAATATATTATTCCGGTAAATAAATTCCTTTCAGTAGAAACGCGAAAGTATGATACTTATTATTAACCGCCCTTCGCGATACGTTTAATAGTAACTTGCTTGTATGAAAAACTTGCAAATTTTTCAACATTATTTCACTTTCAGAAGAATAAAATTTTTTTTAGAAGAAGAAGTATTATGCACATGTGGCGCATAGTACAGAGAAAATCGAAGATATTTGTTATCGAAATTATTGGCAATCACGGTTACGGTAACTGACTTTGACCAATATGCATGGGCAAAGTTTCAAAATTCTCTCTACCTTGCCATTTCTCACATACGCTACAGAGGTCGTGAGTCGGAAGTTATAGTTAATTGGGGGCAGAAACTCGAAGAACAGGTCGAGGATAGAAACGGTTATTCTCGATTCTGCTACCAAGTTCATCGAGCCCTTGCATCCCTTCGCGATCTTTCCTGAGATAGCCAACCGGAAGTTTGAAGGGAGCACGAGACTAAAGGTAAGAATATTTCCATAAACGTTCTACAAAGATTGTTCCCAGCGTAGTTACCAAATGATAGGAAATATTACGCGAAAGTAAAATAAATTTGTATCACTGCGATAAAGCTTAGGATAATAAACTACTTAAAAATTTCCAATCGATTAATCGCAGAATTTGACGAAAATAAAATATCGGATTAAATTTGTAATTTTTATGTATCGTATTTTAATCTTTAAATGAAACAACGATTGACAGATACTTTGCAAAAATTTTTGAACAGATTCTACGTTCGTTATTCGAACAATGTTATATTGTAAAGTAATCATGGCACTCTTATTTATAATTTAAATGTATATCAATGCGGTATTCAAGACTCCAAATTATTTATTATTTCATTTGAAAGGATTAATCGTTTTAAACAGATTGCTTGAAAATGGTTCTGTCGATCTTCAGCCACTCGAAATTCATTGTTCTTTGTAGTAACATTCATTATCGACTTCTTCACACGGTCGTTCGTCAAATGCCGATAAAAACTCGTCAGATTTCAATCAGCGAGCATTGCGAACACGAAAACCGGGAACGAAAAGAACGAAATCGATCGACTCGCATTTCTAATTCAATTATCGCGGCCGAACGATTCCTCGACTATCACTTTAGTCGAATTTAGATCTTCGCTCTCATGCTTAATTACTGACCCATTTCGTGCACGCCTTCCTACGAAGCCGTGAGTATAATTCATGCAGGGCCAATCAAACTCAGGAAATTTCTATATCCATTCGAACGTAGCCCCGTCGTAAATTATCCTGGCGATCGTACGCCGGGGAACTTACATCGCCAACAATTTAGTTCCGCTGATTGCGCCGCGTACTAGTTTTTCCCTTCGTCTTCTTCATCTTCTTTTTTTCCCTCGTTTTTCATATTTCATGTTCACAGCGGCGATATTACTTTGTGCACTGAACACGTGTTCGTTCGCGACACGCGATGACAAGCGAGACGAATTCCAGAAGGAAGGAAAACTACTTTAAACTAGGCGAACGTCGACAACAAGTATGAGTTAGTACACTTTTAGCCAGATTTTTACGCTTTACATTTGAGGGCAAAATAACCAAACAAAAAAGTGGGAAAATGTGCGCACCATTTTCAGAGTAAACTGATGATTCTAGATTATAACGATTTTAGAATGCATTAAGATACAGTGATTCCATCAGATTAGTGTGACTTTACTTTTTGATAGTCTTTATGGAATGTTTCAATATTTCCTAACCGAGCTACATATGTATATTGTACATTTTACTATGCGTTTATTATTTCCTTATTTTCTTATTATTATTTGTTATATTTACATTTAAAAAGAGGGTTTTCTTTCCTTTTTTTTTCTGTAGCAAAAGAACAAAAA
Organism: Bombus vosnesenskii; assembly: GCF_011952255.1. NCBI lineage: Eukaryota > Metazoa > Arthropoda > Insecta > Hymenoptera > Apidae > Bombus > Bombus vosnesenskii. Next base: position 6,173,178 of record NW_022882923.1, read on the forward strand.
ATGCAACGTTACAATGATGTAAATATTTTCATTGTTACAATACACGGCAAAAGAACTTGTCAATATTTTACCAATTTACGGTATTGTTACTAGCAGAGAAAAAGTTAAAACGTATGGTTAATTAGCGATGTAAACTGACTTTCTCTTTATCGGTTCGTTACTCATCCACGGTTTTTTCGTGTTTACTTCCTTTGAACTGAAAACCAGCTTAGCTTCTATCGAAAAACTGTTAAACCTTGCCCCTCCCTTTGATTCGAAAGCGTCGCTCTCGCAACAGCTTCTAATCTGTCTTGATTCATCGATCAGTTCTACGTTTTTTTTTCCCCTTCTGATCTTTCTTTGATTTGACTCGCTTTAGCTGCGAATATTATTTACGAACACAAATAAGAGAAACTGGTTAATTTATATGTTGCTATAAAAAAAACGCGAAAACAGAGTGTAGAAATTGAATTACACAAGCGTAATAAAATACGTATGTCGTTTTTGTGATTGAGACACGAGGCACAATAAACTTAAAGGTTAAATCGATTTGTCGAATTTGACGTAAATGTGAGGCTACCAGTGACGCACCTGCGCGAATTATAAAAACGTCATTTTTTTTAAATCTATTCGTTCTTAATTATTAACGCGTTTACGAAGAATAATGCAAGTATAAAATATTGTCAGAAAGTCTACGGAAAATACTAGATTAATATTTTTATGATAACATTCTAAACTTTGTGTATGAGATTCATACGAATTATATCTATTGATCATGTCTACTTGAATAACGTAATTTTTTTAATTCCTTTAATAAATAAAAGGAACTTATTTTTCAAGAAAATAAATTACAAAACTTGACGAACTAAATGCCTAAGCTAGTTCATTCTAAACAGATTGATATAGTTTTTTAAGCTACAGAAAGTGACAATAAACCTACGAAGCCTATAGATTTAGCGAAATATGCAATTAAAATTAAAACGATGCTTAAATTATATTTATTCCGTTTGGAAGAACATGGTAAACTGATTCACAAATTCTATGGCTTTATTACCTACGCACCAACTCAAATTAATTCGCAGTCAGCCCACGCATTCTGTTGTATCTATACTTCTACAATCGCAACGCTCAAATTCGTCATCGTGTTTCTTTTAATGTAAAATTCCAATCCACCAACAGTTAAATTTCCTATATTCCAAATTTTCTAATTCTAATTATCCAAGGTTTCTAATCGTAACAATCTTCGTCTAATTTTTAAAATTCCTGATCCTGAGATTTGTAGAGATCAAAATTATACTTATTTTTTTTTAGAGATTTTTTAGAAAGAGATTACAATTATTACTTATCCTCCAAGTTCTAAATACATATATCTACATAGATGAACACGTTTACAAAATATTGATAATATCAAACATGCAACAAGTTATATTAGAAAAACCTCCTACTGTTAGTTGTAATATATTTGTTTAGAATGAAACTGAGAATAATAGACTTATTTATTTCCTAAATTTATTCAACTTATGTATTTTTCGCTACTTTAATTGTGATTTTTATGATATCATATAGCAACAATAAATTGTAATACACTTATTTCAAACTAGAAGAAAAATTGCAATCCAACCTATTTATTACCATATATACGCTTTCATTAAAGTGAGATAGTTAACCATCTAGAAATCGTTATAGTTGCGTTAGATAACCTTGTAACCTCTCTATACTGTCCCAAATGGCTATTAACCCAAACAGGATTAACGGGGACTGTCAACCAGCCGTACATACCCTTCACAATATCGTAAACGCGAATATCACTCTGGACATCCCGCAATATCCATTATCTGCAAAATTTTATATTTTCCCTATCTGCTAGTTATTATAGAGTCTCTATCTTCTCTATTCATAGATTTGTTCTCACACGTAAAGTAGAAAACCTAGGTAAAAATGTTGTTTTATTAAATACTTCAACAAGTACTTCATATTTTTCATATCTAACAAAGTGTATGTTCGCAGTAAATATCTTCCACATACACATCTAAAGGACGCAGATATAATGTAAATAACCCAGATCGACCGATCTTGATGATAACGACGTTGTCTCAACGGAGACAACTTTTCTGCTGCTATTCTACTAACAAATTGTAAAGTATATAGAGGACATATAAAAACATATATAAAAAAAATAAATATATACATTTTCAAACTCGTCTAATAATAATAAATAACTAATAAATAATAATAATAATAACTTATAACTTAACAATAACTAATGATGTGGGAATTATCCATAACGCATATAATATATTCGCAAAAAAGTGCTATAAATTTTCAAGTCACTGTATAACACTGTCAGACACGTATAGCGATTATCACTTTGGAGCACGTAAAAATTCAAAGTAACGAGATCGTAAATAGGAAAAAGACCAGCAAACACGGCGGTTTTTCTTTCCTTTTTCGGTAGTTTTTCATTCCATTTCACGGTTCGCGAATAATCGCGAGCGATCAAAAACGCGCTGTCGTCCTCGCGTTGTGGCTCGGGCAAAAGCGTGCACGCGTGGAAAAATTTTAATGGAACGTTCCGTCGTTTGTCTGTCGATGCGGGATCGTGAAACGTTTTACTCGGTCGAATCGGCTGCCAGAGCGATTTATACACTTTCGTGCAACTGCCCTCCCTTATTCCTATCGGTCTGCGTTTCCCTCTCATTTCATGGCTTGTTTCACGCCCTCCGATCGGTGAATTTCAACTGAAATGCATCGATCGTCGAGGCTGGAAATATGGAAATCAAATGTTGCGTTTTCGATGCTTCGAGATACGAGAAATAAGCTTACCGGGTTCGAAACTGCGATTCGCCCAACGGTATCTTTTATTGGTTTTCTCTTCGAAGTATGTCATCCGTTGATATTTTAGTATCTATTCGATAAGAGCACGAAACGTTTTGTTTCGTGGGACCAAGTTTGATCGTGTTTAACGGTATTTCAATTGAAAACTATATTAACAACTACACTATAAGTATATACAACTATACCATACTAAACAAACTCTAGAAATTAATGACGAATTAATAACGTGAAACAGCTCTGAATACCTCGTTATGAAATTAACAGACAATAGTATGCGCAAGTAGTTTTTGTAATCGCTGCATTTAAATTGCTCTAAGTTATGTAGCAATGTAAATTAATAACCTTTCACTTCCTTTTCGCCAATAATAATCCACACAAGCGTTATAATAATATGACTCTTCATGACTATTCGTGCGGTTTCATACGCAAGAAGCTAAGACCGTAAGATGAATTGGTTTCGATCATCTTTATGTATGTACATCCATCAGAATCAATATCCTGGTTATTATTCGAAGACATATGTGTAACTATAATTACAAATGAATTCCAAACCTACGATACCACGAGCAATAAATAGAACAACTGAATTAACTGAAGATCGCTCGATGTTTGATCGTTCTGATTTTAGCTAACCAGAAGCTTGATTGCTTCCAAGCAATCTTGATTACTCGGTGATCGTGCACCACCAACCGTTAAGCCTGATTGCTAAGAGATAAGCAGTAACTCCGCAATTCTTGTTTGTGAAACTATTACGCTTTACTGTCACTTCTTCACACGTTTCTCATCCTTCTGAAACTTTCATACGCATCCACGTCAAATTTATTCATTTCCTGTTAATTTCACATTTTGTATAATTTTACTACACTACATTTTACTGTATATTTACATTACATTTTATTTAATATATTTTATAATCCTAATTATATATGTTTAAAGTTATCTTCATATAAAAAATACAATTTTATAGTTTCTTTAAAAATAACGTTCGACGATAATTGTTGTTGGTTATTTAAACTAGGCCGGGCTTGATTAATGTAGTACCACGCAGATATTGAGCGTAAAGTACATCCTTGTTTACCCAAATTCCGATTCGCTTCTATTGTGTTGTAGATCTTTATGCGCCCCAAAGCATTTGCGATTCTAAACTTACGTACATGAATACGAAACACATTGAATTAGAATTGATGGCGTAATCAATTCCGAGCGGCGGTGATATTTCATCGACTATCGACAACTTTCTAGCGGAAACGCTATTTGCATCTCTGTGTATTTAAAGTGCACGAGTCCATATCATCATCATAATTAACGCAAAATGAACAAAATCATACTCCTAACATGTATTTCGATCATGTGCAGTTAACTCAGGCTTAAAGTTATATTTGAAGTAAGCAAATATAAGTCACTTAATATTTGATAGGAGGAAGCATTTTAATTCAAATTGTCAAAATTTAGTGACGAATAATAATCCTATAATTATCGTAAACAGTTGTTATGTAATTATAATAATGCGATGGGTAATTACTGTTGTAATTAATATATCTATACGCATATTAAACATTTTCTGATAACAATATTTCACGCGTTATTCCACCATGTAAATGAAATAGCAACTAAAAGATATTAATAGGGTATCAATATCCTATTAATTATTTAATAACAATATTGGTGTATTTATGTAATTTATCGCTTGAATGTAATAATCGCTAGTGTATTTAGTTCATATATTGTACAGGCAATCTGAAACGCTTCAAATAAACGATCTACTGTATCAGGTGGTCGGACGTTCAAACTTCTTGCAGCATAAATTTTCTGCAACGCAATAAACGGAAACATTGAACTTCTGAAAGTGAATATATTTTTAGTTCGTTGTACTATGCATTTAACCGTTGAGCGACAACTAGTTCATTTTTTACTCAACCACTATCTTGATCAAATTATATATACACATACAAATATATATATATGTATAAAATTTAATTTTTTGAAGCAACTTCGCTATGAGATAGAAATAAAAAGGCAAGAAGCTATAGTTACGAATTTAGCTAACAAATTATTTACATGTAACATGTACATGATATTCATCTTCTTAATCCATCGCAATATCGCGCGTATCATTTATTACCATTTACATTTACGTTTTGTTAGTATCAAATACCCTGTTATCTAAAATGCTTTTTATCTGCAAGATTCTGCTCATTTCAATAAAGAAGAACGTCACCCATCTATTAAGCGATATCGCACAAAGAACAATTATTACAAAGGCTGCGTAAGAAAACAAAAAAAAATATACACATAACGCGTTGCATATTATTTACACCGACCAAAAGCTGTTCAAACCGTATAAAAATAATAATAAACGTATAGATATATACTCATATTTATCGACCGTTTCTCGTTACTCTAGCAAACACGATACTCGTTAGATTACTCGTCGCATACACGCAATCGATTCTCTCCACTGTACACACAATTAAGAGCCAGTATTACTTTATTATCGTTCGATGAATTACCAGCAAGCATGGCGCACGAACGGAGCGTAAGTTCATAATAAATGGAGGCGGAGGTGCGAACGAGGGCGTAAGCGATAATTAAACTGCGAGAAAGCTGTACGAAGGAAAAAATTTGATCGACCTCGATCCCGATTCTCCGGGCTTATGACGGAATTTGAAGAATGACTTTCATTATGGGAGCGCGGGAACGTGAGTCGCGAGCGCAGCGAAGGCTCTGCGCACGGCGAGGACACACACAGGATCTAAAACAATGTAGCTGACCTATGTCGGATAAATGGGTCAATGGGCGAGGGAAGAACGCGTGCAGAACGTGCAACACGCCGAACTGACCGAGTTTGCGGAGGTAAGGCGGCCCCGGGGCCGCACACGATCGATAACAAATTCTTGACTTAGAAAATTTACAATGTCAGCGCGAGGAGCCTCTCTCGCAGGTAGAGGCGTCTCGAGTGGCTAAAGGGAGCCATCGCGAGCGTAAGCTGCTCTCGTTAGACCGGTCGTCGACAGGTGTCGAGAAGATTCCTGATTCTTTGCACTTCGTTCGCCTTCTGTTTTATCGTACGAAATACGATACAAATGGATGTAAAAAGTATTCGTATAGCAGTCAATTTCGAGAACAATTTTGTCAAACTTTATTTATTTGAAACATCGATATCGTTGAATTAATTGGTATAATTATCGGATTACATTCTTGTTAGATCGCTAGGTCGATATGTGTTGGAGAACATTTTTTATTCTTCGCGTCTTATTCGTCTTCTATTTCATCGTGCGAAATAATATACAAGTAAAAAGGTAAGAAACATATAGTGGCTAACTTTGATAAAAATATTATAGAACACTGTGTTTTGTTAAAACATCGAGATCGTATATTCGTTTTAAAAATGTTATCAAACTGTAATGTTTTATTCGAATTTTTCAAGTTACATTTACGGAGAGAAAATTAATAATAAAGTGCGATCTATCAATGAAAAATTCATCGCGATGTGTACGATGAAATTATTACTTCGAAAATACGTATATGATTTTTATTTAGAGCTATAGAAATAATAATTTCATATGGTTTAATATTTCATATGATTTAATATTTTTAACCGACCTGTGACCCGTGAACAAAAAAAAAAAACCATGCTTTCATTCGTATATTTTATATAAAAAGTCAATGAAATCTTCAAAAAGTACGCCATAGTAGATTTGGAAAATTTCTAAGAAAAGCTACATACTGACCATTTTAACCGAGTAGTTCGGGACAAGCACTAGATTCGAGAATGTTTGGATCAAGGAAAATCTCTCGCAAGTTTCTCCTCATCCATATTATAACAGCAATCGAGAATCGATCGATATCGAGATCTGCAACATTGAGGATCACCGACGCCACCGTTTGTCGCGTGTTAACGTGCCAAAGTGATAACGTTCTGCTCATGCCAAATGGCTAGGCAGACGAAGACAGGGAAAATGGTCGCGAACGAGTAGATACGTACGTATTTCGGGATTTGGGTTCGCGTGTTTCGCTCAATTGAGAAAATAGAAGACACGAAGATCACGTTCCAGTCGTTGCTACGCCTAAAGATTGCTTCTCGTAAAGTGGATTGCGTTTATGGGATGGACGATGTGTGTTTTCGACGCTGTTGGAATTGAAATTTGGACACATTTTTACATTCACAACGTTTAGCAATGACAATATCTCCTGTATAATATTATAAGAATGTAAAGAAGTGCAATATATATATATATATATAGTTTTAAGGTGTAAGTGTAAAGGTGAATCGGTTATTTAATTTGATACGAAGATAAATGATAAATGAAAGATTGAAAGTTAAATTTAAAATTTCAAGGTGTAAGTGTAAAGGTGAATCGGTTATTTAATTTGATACGAAGATAAATGATAAATGAAAGATTGAAAGTTAAATTTAGAATTTTTCTTAACTATTTAACTTGATATAGCAATATAGTAGTGGTACGGTACGAGGATTATAAGTCAGAGATTGCAGACGTTGAGGTCTTTATATGCTGTGTCTCTGTACATTACATGCTTTGAGCTTCACGGGGCGTATACGAAATACGGGAAAGCAGCCGAAAATTCCTCGTTGGTATTCTCACATTCTTGGTTATGCAGAATCTTGGCGAATACTTAGGTTGGGTTAGAGGGAACTACATTGTTCGTTTATCGTTTATAGATCAATTTTTGACAGTGGAATTCACGTTGGGATGCAGAAATTATTGGGTTACGAATTCTACGTCTTCTTTAATGAAGTTTCTTGTACGTTAGGCAACATATTTTCGGCACCGATATTTAAATTCATGCGAAGTAAATTAGTTAATTACATGAGATATATAGATGTTGTAAGAAATTATGCGTTATAGAAGGATAACTATGATATAACAGAATGCCATGTATTTTAAAATAATATCTCTTAAAATAATAATTCTTGTTCTACGTTTTTTCTCTTGGTTTTATTAAACCGAAGGAACAGCGAACTAGTGATTTAAATCGTAAGAAGAAAAGCTCCAAAGAAAAAACTGATACTCTGGATAATTCCTTAAAGTTTTATTCTTTCATTGAAGTAATCTCAAAGTAGCAACGTATCTTGAGAAGAAACGATACTTGAAATGGAACAATGTCGGAAGAAAGAAGCTAATTCTTAAAGGTAAAACTAATTATGGATTATTTATGGATACGATGTAAATAGAAAATTTAATTTCTTTAGAATGTGAGGCTTTCCTTTCTCCTCTACTTTCTGTAAAACCCAAAAAGGTAACTGTGATAGATAAAATTAACAAGATGTAACGCAAAATTTCTTTAAGATTTGAAGTTTCTAATTCTTTTCTATTTTCCGTAACTATAATTAAAAAGGAAAACTACGAATAAATTAAATGGTCTGTAGACAGGATGAAATAAACAATTCTTCTCACAAAATTTAATAAAAACTAAAAATTTTTAATTCACTGAATATCATAATTTCAACAACGAAGAACGTCGTGAAACTTCACTAAAAGGATACTTTTAATGCTGTCGTAACTAACCTTAATCGAGTTTAGATCTAAATTAATAATTAATTTGCACCAAAAGAAATGTTATATTTCAGTTTATTGAAAAATAATTAAAAATGCAGTTGAAATGAATTATTATCGTTGATACCTCTGCTTCTATAGTATATTCTGTTTTATATTTATGAAGAAAAATTGCAGTCTATCATAGAAAAAGAGAGTGACCTGCTTCTATAAGAGGGTATTAAATAGAGATTTAGATAACGCAGCAAAAAATGTTCATCGTTGGGATTGAAATTGGTTTCCTTAATAACTGTCGAAGAAGCCGATGCTTTGTACTTGAGAGGAATCTCGAAACAGTAATTGAAGCTGTAGAAATTACGGCACATCGGAATGCCGGCGATATTTAAAACATTTCCTCTCACGTCGATTTATTATTTCTCGTTCGCAGTGCATCGTTGATTCAAGGAAGTGGAATTTAACGCGAGAGGAACGCGCGACGAGCTTGCATTTTAAATTTCTATCTCTTGAAAAGGCTTTGAAGCAATTCAGAGCGTTAAATTCAGTGTCTGCGCGATTACATACTTGTTACGTTACGAGCATCGCTTTCAACCATATTACGACAATGTTAATCAGAAGGTGGAATTCCTTCCCTTGTTAATTTCCTCCTTCTTCCGTGTTATAAACGCACTTTATTGCGTATATTTCGTAGAAACTGTTAAATTAATAGCATTACCTTGAATTTTCTCTTATTCAGCCATTTATTAAATTCTTATTGAGAAAAAATATTAGCTGGCGGCACTATTTAATCGTTATATATCTACGATTTGCTTCTATGTTATGTTTGTATTATAATATTTGCCTTATTACAAATTTCTCCTTACTCCGTTTAAAAGTATTGATTTTAAGAATTGCAGCAGTCCTGATATTCGATTAAAAGTTTCTAAGTTATTCGGTTTGTAAAATTCGATATTATTTTCAATATTATTACGACTGATAACTAGACCGTGAATTTTTATGCAATTCGATACACAGGCAATTCATTTCGAATATTTTTGATATTTTTGAAGAATCACTTTATAAATTTTCATATTCATACATATTCGAACTCACACATTACCTGCATTTCGTTAGCCAATCTAACGCAATCATTAAAAGCATCGAAAATAAATATCAGATTTAATTAACTGGATTAAATCGAATTCAACTGGAAATAATTAGAAAATTCTGTCAAAATCAAATAAACGTTACCTATAAATCCAATCGAAGTTCAGTTACGTTCGAATGATTCGACCACGCTATTTAAAACAGAAAAAAAAGAATGAAAAGAAAAAAAGAAGAAGAAACGTTATCTTATTTCAACGTTATTTCGTATTCAGGGATTAAAGCGATAATTCTCTAAGGAGACTAAGAAATCGAAAACAGGCGTTCCCGTATTTTCGGAAGCAACATCGATTTCGTGCTTGGAAAAAGAAGCTCTTCCTCTCGTTTCTTTGGGAACGCTATCTGAATGCAAGGTGGTGAAAACGGAGCATCGCGTGGCGTTATCAGCTGAGATAAAGTATTAAAGCAAAGTCTGTGCTCGTATCGCTTGCCCGATGACCGAAATGATAATTTTCCTCCCGCGAAGAAGATGCTGACTAAGAAAACTAACGTAATAACGATATCCGTCTTGTGTATTTACCTCTTGTTCCTTCGGCACGTTGGTTTCCAATGTATATAGAGATACGAGATAATTTGAAAATGAGCAAATTTGTATTTATTATATATTGCTTATATATGGCTTATTCTATAAAATCAACTTCGTTCGAGCAACAGAATTGGAGAGAAGATCGCGGTGCACGTTCTTTCCGCGGAAAGTTAATATCTGCGTTTCAAGGTATTTTATCGTGGGCCGACGAGTTTAATTTCGTGCTATTTATTTTGAAAGTTTGTCGACAAGAATTCCGTATCGGATTTAAAAATAAGTCTATTATAGAAATAAAAGGTATATTTTTAGAATGAAAGTAAAGAGATAGAAAAATAAACAAAAAAAAAAAAAAAAAACACCGACGGTGATAAAAGTGGAGACAGCGCAAATCGATACGGTATCTGCTCCAAAACTGTCTAGCACGATGCTATAGTTTCTTCGGTTATATTTTTTTGTTATACGTAGCATCATGTGTTCCGATGAAAATAAAGGTTCCATAAAGAAGTCGAGAATACATCCTTTCATAGAAGAAAATAACATTCGTTGTACTGTATTTTGAAAATCTTGGAATACTTGCAGAAGAAATAAAATAGAGCAAGTTATAAATACGATTAGGAGTTAAATCGATAACATAACATTTATATTATATACTTTGCGCTTAGATATTTTAATCTCTATTCAGTTTTTATTTCTCTAACTTAATTTCTTCTTTGTTTCTCTTTTTTTTTTACAAATCTAATTATTACATTACAGAGGAATGGTATGTGCACATATTTACAGTTTTTTTATGTGTTTTTCTAATATGTATTTTATATACACCTTTTTTATCTGAAAATATAGATTATATTTATTCTTTATCCTCGTATCTATCTTTATTGGATTTCATATTATTCTTTTTATTTGGCTCTCTTCTTAAAGTTACAGTGTCGTAAAATTTCATTACATTAGTAACCATTTTAATGAAACATTTCAATAATCAAATTGCTAATTATTTCGAAGGTGTAAATTTGTCGCTAACAAAATCTACATAAAAACAAACAATATATCGAATTTATTACAGCTCTGCGACATATTTGTTGGTCATGAGAAACATCTGTCAATTTTCATCGTTCATCACGAACAATATTGTGCAATATAATCATCCATGTAAATGTTTTTGCGATGTTGCTTGTATAACCTTTTATTAACACATCGCATTTGTTAATTTATGTATGACATGGTATTGCAATAGCATAATTTCAATTCTGTCCATTCCACGAATTTTGTTCTACACGTAGCAAACTTGCTTGCATTTGTTCGCGAAGGACATGTACGTGAATTCGAATTCATAGCTTTCCCGAATTGGGTTGCCCCAAATTAAATCCAGATGCGCTACTTGAACGTAAAATAAAATGTATATTTTACAAATACATCTATACACAAGAAAATTGATCAACTTGGTTTATTTCGAATTTCTAGCTTTAGAATTTATTGTTAATTACTTCCCTATTACATAATCAATGTAGTAGTAAGGACAATTAAATGTTCCATTGGTTTCGCTGAAATATGAATTTCTACCTTTATGTGTATTATTTAATTAAATTGCTGTATAATAGTTAAACTAATGTAAACTCGTCTTTCTATTAATATTTATTTTTTTTAATTAATGTTAGAACTATCAAACCTATGGTGGGTTTTAGATTGTACGATATACTACAAGATACGAAAGCATGTAGACGCTTTCGATGAATATTAATAAATCTTCACGCTTGGTCTATGTATAACAGTTAAACTAATGTAAACTCGTCTTTTTATTAATATTTATTTTCTTAAATTAATATTAAAACTATCAAACCTATGGTAGATTTTAGATTTTACGAGATACTACAAGATACAAAAGCATATAGACGCTTTTGATGAATATTAACGTTAAATCCTCACGTTTGGTCTATCTATATGAACGAAACAATTAATCTTTAGCTAATGTTAATATTCTAATATCGCATTTAATTGATTTCTTTCGTGTAACCACACTATAATATTTCGAATAGTCACGTAAAATATGTTTATTATTTTCATGGAAAATGTTCACTTCTGCTGTTTCCATTGTTTATTAAATTTCACTTCACTATTATCGGTTAATCCCATTAAACCAATATCAAAATCCGTACAATTTATTAAATATATATTTGACGTAAATTTTAAGTATCACTTATTAACCTACAGACAATGTATTTTCTATTTTGAAACAAAAGAGAGAAAAAAAGAATGAAGGGGAGAATTTATACAAACAGAACGTCATGTGAAGGGCATACGAGGGGAACGTGTTGCCTCCTCGTAACACTGTCAAAGAGATTTCAAAAAAAGTGAACGAGCCTCTCGCGAATTACGATTACGAGGCAGATGAAAAGGTTTCCAGAACGTGAAGTGGACTCTCGTGTTAGCTTTGAGAATCGTTGTTCGAGGTAGAACCAACGATGCTCAGTGATGCAGCGGTAATAACTGACCCGAGAAACTTGGACGTTAAACGTTCTATGTCGACGTGCTGTTGAATCGTCAAGCCGAGGTACTAAATGTATTTCTGCTTGTCCCTCGCTTTCTGAGGAACGTTTCCAGTGATTAGTGATACTACCTAATACCTCGCCTTGTGACAATCGTAGCAACTACGCTGTGATGTTTCACTGGATACAATTTCACGAACGATTGGAAACGTTCATGGTAAGTACCTTTGAGATTACGTGCAATCATCACAGCTTACACGTAGCATCTTTTTTTATAAGTTTCTTTCATTCGATCGAGTGCAGTATATTCGATTTAAAAAATGTACCATTCATTCGATGATTAATGTAGGAATTAATAATAATAAAAATAACAAAATGACAGAGAATAAATTCATTGAATTGAATTTAATATAAAAGATAAATGGGATTAACGATGCACTTAATGTTTAGTACTAATAATAAGTTAAGTAGTGATACGAGGAGATTTCATTTTTTTTTTCAGATCTGGTGATAAGATTTACGTTCTTCTTTTTTTTTTTTTTTTTATTATTTAGCTGTGAACGAAAATTAATATCTTGCTCACGTCTTTTTCGAATAACTTGCCCGTTTCGTCGCTCGCATAATATGTCACGTAAATTTTCCTCGTGGAACGATCTTGTAACGTTCGCGTAGAATATAATAAAAACTTTACTGCCTTCCATAAACCGTCACGGAACATCGTTGAAAGAATTAAACGGCTTCTTCTTCCTTTTTCGAAAAAGAAGAATCTAATCCTTTAGATTAATGTATATGGTTTTAGAAAGTCATTTCCTTACGATCCTCTTTCCTTTTACTTTCCTATAATTCTATATTTTTCCCAATCAGTACCACCATACACGTAATATGCAACACATAATGTAGAATGACGAGAAGATTGTAATCCTCGGCCGAGTCTATAAATCAATTCACGTTCGAGATTCACGTAATTCATAAATGTTCATGAGACCGATATACGGAAAAATGAACAAAATAAATGCTCAGTTCTCGGATAAGAAATACGAAATTTCGAAAATCGAAAGCATCGAACGGATTTCGAAGAGTCGTCAAATGACTATAACGATGTGCGATAAGTGTGTTTCGTAATCATCGAAACGATCAATCAAGCTCTTCTGTGCGCTATTTAATACGAACGTTGTTTCCCCCCGTTGATTCCGCGAACAAAGGAATATTTTTCGTAGCAACGAAATGGCACAGTTAGAAAATAACAGATGGAAATAATTTGGTGAAGTTGTCAACGTTAGTCGATAAGCGGCTCTTTTCGAATGCATGAGATTGAAATTGAAAATATGTAGATTTCGAACTTCGCTTTACAGACATATCCATACGAGATGCAAACAACGACACGTACTCGACTGGTTATTGATCAAATTGCCTGGAAATTGTCGAGAACGGTGGTAAATACTGCATTAGTTATTCAAAACTCTTTCACGCCCGATATGTAATCTCGTGAATCCGGCTCGCTCACCCTTTTTGCCCATTTTTGCCCACGCTTTGATCCAACGATTAATTACTGTCAACTTTTACCCCGTTTTTTTTTGCCAAGTTGAAGCGCTCGCTGCAGAAACTCGAGGAGCCAGCCAGTTTGTTTTAATATTCAAAGAGGAATAATCGCAGGAATACTTGTATTCTTTGGGCGATCTGTATTCAATGGGTGGCGTTGTTGGATATTCTTATTAAGTAAACGCTAACGCAATGGTTTCTCCTTGGCATTGTTAAGAGAAAAATGATATTTGAGAATAAAACGGAGTAAATACAGGAAATAATATATAAGATACATATTTATCCAGAGAATTTTGTAATGAATTTTTTGAATAAATATGAGTAACCCTAGGTAAAAGTTATTCGTTAGTTTCGAAATTTCTAATGCAGTTCTATCTTCCTTAACGTACAAGATTCCTTCAAATGTGTTTTCTCGAAACGTACTAAACATTCCGTCTTGCTCGAATAGTGACCTACTTGAAAGATAGCCCGAAGCAAGTTCGCTTGCACCGCTTATCGAGGACAATTGTATTAAAATCCTTCGTTTTATATTCTCTTTCTTAAATGTTCTCCATACTTTCGCACAACTTATCGATGCGTTCTTCTTAAGCTTATAATCATTCGTAAGATAAATCGTATCGCTATCATATTATGAAGAACATATGATACAGCGATGCGAGGAACAGTTGCATTTCTTTTTGCTTTATTTGTAGTAATTTCCGAGGTTGGTGAAAATTTCCATAAAATTAAACTATACATTTGTTAAGATGATTAAGAAATTGCATACAAAAAGGAAACCAGAAGGATGAAAGAGAAATATTATAGGAGAAAATGAAAGAAATCGAAAGAAAGCCAGAGAAAGCGAGAGAAATGAAAGAAGTACAAAAGAAGCGGGAAGAAATTGGAAGGAATTGGAACAAATCGAAAGAAACCGTAAGGAATTGTAAGAAATCGTAAGAAAACGTAAAAGGTCGTAAGGAATCTGAGAAACATCGAAACCAGCAAAAACGAATCAACCAGAATGAGAAGAAATTAAGAGGACAAAAAATTACCAAAAGATAGCTCGACAGATGAAAAATATGTACATAAAAATAATTGGAAGTACCGTAATTCTCCCTGCAAGCCCTTCCAACTCGCTAACTCCTTACTTCGGCAGTAATTGCAACTTTATATCAAAGCGCGCAAGAATATTATTTACCCTCAACGATCAACGATCAACGATCATCCGAAACAAGCCGGAATGTGCAACGCTTCCTTCGAAAGCTGCTCTCGTTCGTGTTTCGTTGCTTAATATCGACGACTATGTGCATGACGGATCACAGGCGGTCCTCGATGACCTGTTATAAGCGTTCTCGTAGAATTATCGCTTTTCGAGATTCCATGCGATACGACGAAATTTATGACTGGCCGGTTGATTTATTTCTTTGCAAATTGCGATCAATAACGTTGCCGGGTTGTATCAACTGTGAGGACAAGATCGCTCGTTAGAGCACGCTTTCAATTACGGAATACACATTTACCAGGCATAATATTAGTCGCCGCGGGATAAAGGGGAAAAGGTTGCGCGAGTATTTGTTCCTTCGCGCGGATACTCGTTGCTTCTCTGTTTCATTTTGATGCATTTTCACCGATAATTTATAACTTTATAACAGAGCCAGGCCATGTGTGATTAATGATCACCTACATAGCTGAACGTACAACAGACAGAAAGGATTTCTCGTTATAGTACGTGTTATAATTTCGCTCGATTTTTCTTCGTTTCATACACGAACGCGTTGTGCGCGTAGAGTGGCCAGTCGGCTAAGGAACGTGCAATTATATCTTTGCTCTTAACAATCTTCACGGATGAATTTATTAAACCCAACAAAAGAGTAATTTGAGTTTTTTGGTTTCAGAGAAATGTGATGTACACACGTGACGACATTCGATGTGAAGGTTGGTTATCTGCGAAAGGGTTTTCCGTGAAAATGGAATCGTGTTTCAGTTAGAGAAGACAGAGATACTTTGTCAGAAGACTAAATTTGTTAGACCAAACAGAAAAAGCATGTTTTTTTAAGAAATCTGTTTGAAATAGGAAATTAATAGCTTCGTTGGCTCAGCTATGAGAATATCTTTACCCCTTTATAATAGTTCAGAAATGTGAATTTCCAAAATGTTTGGAATCACGTTGTTATTAAAGAAGATTACTATTGAGATATGTATAGTTTTATGTGCTAGACTAGGCTGACCGCGTAGTGATGATACATGTATGTGAATATGAACGTGTGCAAGTATGTGTGTGCGCGGCGCCTCGAAAACAAAGGAATGTAATTCTGTTCAGTTAACAGTCTGGTACGGAAGAAGGTGAGACGCGTGCAAGCGTGTATCGATGAATATCTTTGAAATCGTTTATCAAATAAATATATAACTATTCTAATATAAATTCTAAGTGTAAATTTAGTGTTCCTATAGCATTATTTTGGCAATTAAGATCCAAAATTCTCAACAATTACAGATATCATTGTTTCGTTGTAAGAGCGACGTAAGTAGGAAAAGTATGTTTCTCAGGGAATCTGTTTCAAGTAGGAAATTATTAATAATTGTTTCGTTTAGCGATAATGATCGCTAGATCGTATCGTTCTTATTAAAAACTGGAATCAATTTGTGCTGACTTGTAGTTTCACGATCATAGAAGATTCCGATTAAAAAATTATCCGGTTAACACATTCAACAACTTGAAAAATGAATTCTTCGTCCTATATATATATACACACACACAATTACCTTCGTTCCATTAAAACCTAAACTACAGCGAAGTTTCTGAATCGCTGCTAAATTTTCTCCGCTTTCTAGAACTTCAGTCGCTCTAAAATTACTATCGAATTGTTGCTGCGCGTAGTAACTCGCATGGCGATCTAGTTGAAAGTTGTCATTGCTACGAATGGTTTGGCGACGCTCAACTTGCAGAATCAAAGTTCTAAGGGTGTATTTATCCGTCGCACAGGCGCTCACAGGTCGCTTGTGTTTTCTCGCAAGCTCGTGGTAAACAACAACGGCGACAGGCGAATAAAGTTGGCGGGAAGCTGGGTAAAGTTCGACGCAAGATTGGAGGGAGACCGGCACTGTAAACAGGGGAATACAGGTGTCCCCGTTTCCATAACGTTCGATTTCCGGATTGTTATCAGCCGTGGGAAGTTTTGCGTATGCACGGTCCGCGCCTCGATATATTTCCCGCAAGCCTGTTATGTCAACGCCATGCTACACCACCACCCACTTAGCCGCCTACACTTCAATCTCTACCTGCGTTGTTTAGAGCATACAAAATGAGATATCAGATGTGGGAGAAACGTCTTCGTGCCACGGTACAAAGCTGTTCAAACGTTGGAACTAATTGGAAATTTATTCATGAAATTTATACTTAACGTGCCAATCTTACCCATTGATCAAAAATTTTCTGTAATTTCTTGCTTTTCTCTCGAGAGATATATAATGCACGTTTCACGAGTTATAACACGTAACTGTCCATCGCAGAAAATATCAGAAATCAGAGAAGAATAACACAAAGACGACGATAGAATTCCTCAAACAAACCAGTCTAATAAATAAAATCTGAAATATCGAAGGTGTCGCTAATAACCACGAACAATAACACGACGCTAAACTTACAAAAAAGAAATATTAATTTGGAACATATTCGCGCTAAAACTATATTTCTTTAGAGCTCATAAAAATATACATTTGGATAAACATTTGCAGTTTATTTATCAGGGGCTCTAAGAATGATGCCCTGACGATGATTATTATCTAACTCGTGACAGTAAACGAATTTATTGATCGTGTTATTGACAATTGTTCTTGAAAAATTAGTGTCGCTGATTGTATTTCTAATTGTGTCGTTTCTCTAAAAAAAAACCAACGATATCTATAATTTTTCTTTTTATTCAAGCTTCTATTTAGGTTACATTTCTTTATTTGTATTCACAGAAATATTTCCAAATGTTCACGTGCAATGATGAGCGAGACTAATTCTAAGATCCAAAGAACGAGAAAGAAAGCTGCTAGAATAAAATCCGAGCAAATTCTCGCGAGCTAAACGTTATTGCGCTTTCAAACGGGTAAAGTATCTGCCTCCATTGGAAACAGATTACCGATGAAAAATTGAAGATGGA
Organism: Bombus vosnesenskii; assembly: GCF_011952255.1. Taxonomy (NCBI): domain Eukaryota; kingdom Metazoa; phylum Arthropoda; class Insecta; order Hymenoptera; family Apidae; genus Bombus; species Bombus vosnesenskii. The sequence continues at coordinate 6,191,320 of NW_022882923.1, forward strand.
TAGCCACGAAGTCGTTGAAAGAGGGAGAAAGGCATAGAGCGTTGGTGGTCGTATTCATTTGAACTGGCACGTTGCTATCCGCGACAAAGAGCTTTGAATTTGACGCGCACTTCGCCGTCTATCAGCGACAAAGGACTCCCAGAAGATACCTGGCGCGTCTTATCCGTGAAATTCATCCGACAAAAGTGTGTCAAGCTTGGTCCCTCTCTTCGTCCTTACTCCGACCATTGTGTTTCTACCTTTATTCCACTTAATGTGACGCAGGATAGACGATAAAATGCCCGCGAGTGTTGGAGAATGATAGAACTAAGGAGTCAGCAACCGTTGGATGGAGAAGAAAAAACCGACAGAGAGACGTAAAGGGATTTTTCCAAAAGAAGGTTATGATGCAATCAAATTTACTATTGTAGATAGATATACACTGCGAGGCTAAAATGCTTTCGCATATAAACAAAGTGATAGAGATTTTTGGATAGGGAACATCAGTCGATACTCACCAGACTAAGAACACGATATGGTACTTCGTCAATGTTCACGTAATCGCAAAAGAAGAACCGGAGAAGTGTAACATTTGTTGCATAAGAATCACTGTAGGACATCTACCAAATGAATGAGCAAAATTTCAGAATGAAAGGCAACAACACAACATTCCAAGTAATCCCAAGACCACCCTAAAATAGGAAAAAAGAAATAAAACGGTTCTTACAGTTTCTAAAAGACAAACCTTCTTCAGCTAATCTAAGAAATTTATTCAATTTTCATCTGAACTTGATATACTGTTCATATCGTTTGGCAAGTCGATTGTTCTTCTCATAATGTCATAGTTTTTACACTTCGGTAAGAACTGTACTTAATGGGAGTTGGTTCATCGGATTTTTCATACATTGTCGCATGCTGAGATTTTATGACTGAAAATAAGACGAAAATCAAGAACAGGAAAATTGCGTCGAAGGCTTTATCTTCGAGGCTATCGTGGCTGAAAGTTTGTCAATTACACGTGTATTTGACAATTCTCGATTATATATTATGCTCTGTAATTTCTAATTCTCAATTAGATAGGAGTGCACAATTGGCAGAAGGTTGCTTTGTACGCGAAAATAAGTCGAAAAAGCAAGATAAAATTTGTTCATTCTTCTCGCAAAATTAAGTGCGAAAATTTGTGGAGTACGCTGCGTCAGGTTAATTCTTAATTAAAAGTATATAAACTCACAAGGTGTGTCATCTACGCCTGCTGGTTGTACTCGTTAAGCGGTAGCTGGTAGAAAAATCAGCGAACGTATGGTCGTGATTGAACATGGATTTCAATCGTGTTAGCAGAAAATGTTCCTGGAAACTTTAATGAGTTGGGAATCGTGTTTGCTGCGAATATGAATATAATGACACAGGTAAATTCGAGAAAGAGGTGATTATTACCTGGTGATTCGAGGTGTAAATGGTTTTATGACGAAGATTGATCCGTTAGGTTATTTACAAAGCTTTTGAGTATTTGACATTTTAGTTAACGTAAAACATGTAAACTGTTTTGCTGATTTGAATTTGACGATTAATTTACATTACATCCTACTAATTATTTTAACTTTGCTTCCTGCTACAACTTATTGTGTAATATAAAATACATTTGTTATTAGACAAATTTTATGAATTATTAAGTTCTCCTCAATAATAAATCTCGGAGCCCCATAGGCAATCAAATGACAATAATAAAATGATTACTTTATACATATAAGAAAATATAATTAAAATAATTGAAATAATTAAAGGGTATATTTTGATAGGACATAAAAAAATTTGTAAATTATTTATTCTTGTAATAATTATGTTCCAGGAAAGACACGTAGTTTTTAAATCAGCTACCACCGATATCTAAATTATTTAATCTCTTACTATCAACAAAAATTCTCTAAAAGACAGTTCCCTTCCTAAGAAGATGAAACTCATCCTCTATATTCGTTAATCTCTCCCTCATCTACGGTAATACTTCAAAATACATAAAACACCGAAAATAAGACTCCGATAATACGACATTATTCTTCATTTGCACGTTGCCATTACGTTAACCGTCGATTACGAATCAGAGAAGAAAAATGGGGGATGATACACGCGTTGGAATTAGAAAACGATATGGAAGACGGGAGGGAGAGAAGGGAGGGAAAAAGTGACGGGAAGAGGGATTCAGCAAACAGATTGGAAAGCCAACAAAGTTATCGAACAACGGTAAAGGGAAGCCTGCCAATGGGAAAGGGGATGAAAGAAGTTTCACGAAAAGAAGTCGAATAATACTATGAATAGAAGAAAACCGGGGCAAAGGCGAAGGAAGGAAAATTACAGAGTGATCTCGAGGAGAGATAAGGAATTATTTGAAAGATACGTAAAAATGAATGCTGAAACGTAAGTGGAGAAAAGTAGTAAAGGGGGCGGATACATCGTAACGAAACGATATTAAAGGCAGCTTAGTTTGAGCGGTGTGGAAAAGAAAAGGAACAACGAAGAAACCAAATAATCGCGGTGGGTGGCGAGGAAAGAGGGAGAAAAAGGAGAAACGAAACAGAGCGGAAGAAGTTTTGAAACGATTAGTACGGAAGAAATCGCAAACGGTGTACGAGATAAATTTCACAAGGAAAAGAATATCGAGAGAAAACTAGAGTAATAAACGTAAAAATACGTTTGCGTTTAGTACTTCGAATGTTGCTCGTTTCGTTTACAGCTTAGACATTGCAACGAACGTGAACTACTTTGTTCCGATCACGGAATTATAATTTCTACTTCGAATTCTAATTGTGATTGAATGAATTGAATTGTGATTTTCGCAGAAACCTCTGCCATTTTTGTAGTAACAGTTTCTTTTAGATGTAATTAAATATAGCGCATCATTGTGTCATAAATCGTCTGATAATTTACAAATTTCAATTTTAACATATCGCCGATTAATTTTATTAAAATCTTGTAAATACACTGAATGTTAGAGAAAAATAGGCGATATTTGTATCCCAGATATCAAGACGATGAAGAAAATTCATGCATAAGAATGTCTGAGTTTTATTTTTCAAGCTATAAACAATTCCATTTATAGAAATACAACGAATAATTTACGTTCAACGGTTTCACTTTTTTCTAATATCAGGTACATTTATAAAGAATTCTAAAATAATTCGTCTGTTCACTAATGAATCTGGCATTGAAAAGCGTATATAATATATTCTGCATATACTACTTTTATTTCAAAACTATTTATCATCGAAATGTATCAAAAAATTTTCGCCATATATTGTACATATCCAGTTTTAATTCGTTGCGTTGTATTATATTCAGTATCTCGTATTTTATTTACATTTTAAAACATGACACTGATTAACGAAATGAAGATTTTATTCATCGAACATTTCCAACACGGCCCGCACGAAAGAGAATAAGCCTGTTAATCTATATAGACTACCTTATTTTATTTATAATTAAATATCTTTATCTGACTGAATATTTTTGAGCTTTCAACTCCCCATTAAAATTTTATCGAAATTAAAACGTAATTTTCATTCGGCGTAAGTGTCAATGCTCGCGATTTAATTCTACTGTCAGTATACACACAAAACACTACCCTAAAGTATACTCCCATGTATATAAGTATTTTGATACTTGCCATATTTAAGTGCGTTCTAATTACAAGATAAAGTTGATATTTATTAATCTCTTGTCTTAGGAAAAACTAAATTATGATATGTTTTGAAGATTTTCTTATAGAAATACAATCTATGTATTTATTTCTTATACATTTCAATCTCTTGTTTTGCTATTTCTTAAGTATCCGATAGCTGGTAGCTTTAGTGGCTATACGCTATACACTTTCAAATAGCACCGTACTAATTTATCAATCAATATCAATAGTTAAATCAGGCCTATCATCTCTATCACAAACGTGACTAGACATTATAAAACAGTAATTCGACAAAGAATTATATTTAAATGAAACATCCGGCAACCTATGGACGCGAGTGTACGAAACCACAGCGTGCACTGAATATACATAAATGGAAAATGTAACTCACCAGGAGTTATATTAGGGAACGGTTGTCCAGGCAACGAGGGCGGATGTTCGTCCTCGGGTGACCGTTCGGACGCGTAACCTTGATCCTGCGGTTCCCCGCCAGCCAGTTTGCTCAACTTCAAATCGATGCACTTGCTAAACTGTTGTCGATGCCTGACCAACTCGCAATCAGGCTTATGCACGATCTGCATCAGTAGATCGTTATCTGTGGCGTCAGGGATGCGCGGCTGCGAGGTCGAAGAGTTCGTATCTGACGCCTTTCCGCCGTTTCTACTTTCCTGCTTCCGTTTCGGCAGCGTGCCCACCAAGTCGAGATCCGAATTTCGGTGACATCTGTCCTCCAGGGACGTGTCCCGAGTGTACCTTCTTGTCGAATCTCCAGATACCGTGTCGACGCTACGATTTCTTCTCACGGAGTCGAAATTTCCATGGCGACACCTCACCAAGTCAAGGTCACTCTGCTGGTACCTGCAACAATTATAGGATTCTTGAATTTTTTAAATGACACAGAAACTTCCTTGACGATCGGTTCTGTCGTGCCTTCCTCCGTTTACTTTGTTCGGTTTATTCTTAGTTTTCCATCGATTTAATTTTTAGCTTTTCCGAATAAGATGGAACATTCGTTAGATTAGTATAATAAATAAATTTTACCTAACGAATATAAAATAGGTGCTAAACTTTGCATAGGTTGTATATAGTTTCGCAAGGTCGGATATTTGTTATAGGATTAGTATAATAGAAAATTGATTTTTCAGAATGAGTAACTCGTACTGTATCGTGGTGTCAATTGAGCGAAAAATTCTCGAAAAACGAAAAATGAAGTAGTGTTTCGTATTTTGTATGTTTCTAACGAGCTCTCTGAAGATCCTCTTGTATTTAACGTTCATGTTTAATAAGGAAGTAATTTAAAAATGATGGGATAAAATTTCGGATAAAAATGGGATAAAATTTCATTAAAAGATTTATTATCTAAGTTTCATGTCGTTCCATGAAATTTTCGAAAAATCGGTCAGTTTTTACGGAAATGCTAGGAAGTAGATACCTTGCCATTTGCATTCGTTTATACACGTTGTTGCAATATTCGTCCAGTTGCACAGTTATTATGCAAATTGCGTAAATGCTGCAATTTTGGCATTACGGGTCTGCGATACCACTTTTACGTAATATCTGCCATTTTAATATGATTTTAGTTGCAATGAAAAATGGAACCAAAATGTGTTTCTTTAATTTTAGAATTTTAAATAGTATCGTTACATTTATTCAACATTCCTACATAAATTTCTTCCTTTAATTAACTCTACACGCAACTGTAATATACTAGAACTAGCGTAACCACAAATATTACTTTTGATACATCATACAATACATTAATAAGAAACCCTAATTGCTCCTTTTCAACAACTATAGTAAAACCTAGTCATATATTTTTAAATTCGCTAAAGTACTCTACGAGACAGGTGCCGTAGCGTATGCAACAAATTTCAGCTCGTTTCAACTGCAATTTTAACAAAACATAATATTTCACTTTCAATATTCTTCGATAATCGGCATAGATATTTTGCTCTAAATTTGATCTATATGCGTATACCATTACTGCTAAGGAAATCGTGTGCAAAAGTGAGTGATGGCATACCTCCAAGGATCATTTTCATCGAGAGAGTCTTGCGATCGATGTTTCACGAGATCCAGAGTTCCAGTTGGTCCACCGTCTGAAAAATGTACGCCCAACGATCGTTTCTTGTGTGGTAGAGTTCCACCAAGATTCCCGGTGATAGTATCCGTCATTACGTTATTATTTTCCTTTGGATCGTCGTCCAGCACGTCCTTGTCATCTAGATGATTGGGCAACGAGCCACAGAATTTATATCTGCAAAGAAGCCGTTACTTGTTCTGAATGTCTCGCGAAAAAGGCATAAGATGGCTCAAATGTCAATCTAAATTTTCATGAAATAAAATACGCCAATTTAATAATTTAACATTAATTTAAAATAAGACTCGTATGATAACAAAGACGATGAAATAACGAAATTGGAGTTTTATTAACATTTTCATGCAAAAGTAATAATGCGTATATCGTGAGGCATAAAAGAAGTAGGAAGATCTTCGTTATTTTATTTTTAAATTATCATTATCAAAAGTTACCTTGTGTTTTATTCGAAAATTGTATGCTGCGGTTAGCAATTAGGAATGTTGGTAATTCAGAGAATTAAAAATGAAAATAGATAAATGAGATTTCGTATAATCAAATAATTAAAATGAACGAAGATTGCGGTAATTAAAATTTAATTTTTCTACTGTACATGTATGAAATTTGAAATTTAGTTTCCAGGCGCAGATTTTATTTATCAAAATAAATGGAATGATATGAAAAAATTTTCCTTCATTTACGCGAATACAGCTATTACTTTAATTATTTTTATTTTATAATTTTTACTTGAAATATCCTGTCATTTTACGCAAATATTTATCTCTGTAATATTTATCCCTGTAGTATTACATTTTGCATGTAAATGTTATTTCCTCATGGGACTTCCGGATATTAGAGGTATTATATTGAACATATTTTTTAATCTAGATATATTCGGTAATATGCTTTGATAATACTAATAATATATTTTAATATCGTATTATGTTTAAGATATTTTGTCACATATATATCGTGTCCTATATTGCATCATATTACAAATATAGTTCACGTCCTTTACGTGAAACATGAAATAACCAATTATCCAATTCAAACAATGATATTTAACCTGAGACTAAACAAGAAAAGCGTATGTTGCAGGAAAACGCATTGTCGATGTTTGCATAATTCACATAGTTCGGTGTTTGTTCACTTTCCTGAGTTAGATGGTACGTGTACATACGAGATTCGTTTTAACATACAGTGGGAATAGCGGAGACTCGATTCGGCGACAAAGCTATACTTTTTTCTTTTCCATAAGAAAACATCTACAACAAAATGTTATCGTCCAATAGAGCAATTCCTAATTGGCTAAAAATATTCATCACTTTTTTGTATTTCTAATTTAATTACAATGGGTATAGCGGTTTAAAATGACTGATTTTAATAATAACATTACAATATTTTTATTTCATATTAATTAATCGATTAATTCTAATGTGAATTTCAGATAAAGGAAGCTACGGAAAATCTTTAATATTTTTTTACAGAATTTTTCGCAGAACAATAAAAGTTCGAATATTTATGAAAGAGAATGAAATGTTTCATTGTTATTCATTGTTCTACGTTAATTAAATTTTGTCAATTTTATGAAAATTTCATCCGATTACGACACAAAGTCGTATCCATTCATGCATAAAGACATTGCCACTTTGAAGTTAATTTTAAACTTTATCAACGCGCAAAACACTGACGATCATAACGTCATTATTTTTTATCCTTCATAAGTATTAAATTTCAATTTCCATTTGTCTGTAAAACAGAGTAACTCATAAACATACCGACAAATGTCACGCGATAAATTTCTGACATTATCGCCACTCTATTTATATTAACAGTTCATAATCTTGACAAGTGATATATAAAGCATGTGGCTGTCACATGCTATCAGATATAGTCGTAGCACGGGTGTGTCATATTTGCATTAATGCAAAACGATCATTTTTGAAAATGGAGTAGAACCATCGTTGTTCGAATTAATTAAAATGAAGATCAAAGATACGCAAGGAATCGTTTCTTCTCTAGTGGTATAATCAATAAGTGGTAATATCAATAAGATTATTGATTGCCTATGCACTTCGTTGTAATTGTCAAATAGCGCTAATCTTTAGTATGTTAATATTAAAACAGTAGCTAACAATGACGAAGAATAAGTTGTAATATAATTGTGATGTACTACACCTGCATATAACATTTTTCCTAAACTATTATTTTTACAATCTGTCATAATATTCCTTCTATTCTAAGTAAAACTTGTCCATCATCGAAGAATTAACTCCTAAAATTTAACGGTATTAAATATTCACCATTACAGTAACTAATAGTGTAGTAGATAAGAATAACAAAGAAGGTGCAATATAATTGTTATACAGGGTGGTTGGTAACTGGTGGTACAAGCGGAAAGGGGGTGATTCTACGCGAAAAAAGAAGTCGAAAATATAGAATACAATTTTTTTTTTAATTTTTTTTTTAATTTTTCCATCGAAACAGCGATCTACAGTGAGATCCGTTATAACGAGATGTGATAAAATGCACGCGTACCGAGCGAAAATTCAAAGTCGATTTTCTCGAAAACAAAGCCTCGAACGAAAAATTTTTATTCTATATTTTCGACTTCCTTTTTCGCGTAGAATCACCCCCTTTCCGTTTGTACCACCAGTTACCAACCACCCTGTATATTACACTTGTATTTAACATTGTTTCTTTGAAACTGTTTTTATCATCTGTCACAATATTCTTTCTATTCTGACCGAAATTACGATTAACCCCCCTATATTATTATAACGGTGCAGTCGTAGAAAAGAATTTTCATAAAGGGACAAATTGCGAATCTCAGTTTCGTTTCACGTCACGATTGTGTCTACACGTTACGCAGCTTGTCAGACACGATGAGCGGTTTCACGACAAACTACGTGTTATAAGCTTTCGCGCCGTTTGCACGTGACACCATTTCCAATATTACAATATATCCGTTGTAAAGCGTACGCGAGGACGTTCAGACCTTGGGAATTTTCAAGAACAAATTATACAGTTTAAAACTGCGTAGACATTTCTAATCGACCATAATTTTACTTGGCGTTATGACGTGCCCGTGACAAGTTTCTCTAACATTCCAATGTCGTGTTCATTATTCGCTATGGCTATTTAAACTCGTAGCTGTTTCGTTGATCTTTCAGGTCAATGAGAAGATTTGTATTCTGGAATCTGATTGCTGTCGGTTCTTGTAATTTAATTAAAGAATTTGTAAGTTACGTTTCGAAAGTATTGGGCACTGAGTAACAGATATCGGATAAATCGGAATAGGATGAATAAATTAGAATCGATTAGAAAGGAAATTGGTATGGTTTACAGATCTAGAGATCAATCTTTGCTAACAAACGATTTTTGAATGTTCAGTAACAGAGAAAGCGAAGTAATCCTTTAATAATATAACATATATTGTACTTTATATTTTACATTAACATTTCCTATTAATCTTAAAATCAACACGTAGCATAGTCATTTTCATAAATGGGATCCATTTGTACTCGTATTTTCTTTATTTAAAATATCCTATACAATACGGTTCTGTTCCTACAGGTTCCTTTCACTTCAATAGTTCTCTCACATAAAGGAATCGTCAAGAAGAAAAGTACTTTCATACGTCGTTCGATATTGTTGCATCGTGAGCATGTTGAACAACAGCACTTACGCAAATGAGATCAAGATTCGTGCGCCTTTTAACCCGTGTCTCTCTGCTTTTTACCCTGTTCATCCCTGTTTCCTCGCAGCTCGCATCCGTTTTCGTGCAAACGAGGATTTAATGGAAACCGCCCCAGTTCCGCGACTGACCGACCTTAAAGGGACTTTAAATTATCTCGCGACTAACCTGTTATGCCACATTATACTCCATGGTTGTTGGTTGTTCAAGCAAGGCTGAGCACTACCTCGTAACGAGGAATCCACGACAGCATCGCGCTTAATTCCGTTTATGAGTAGTGTTTCCCTTGATTCAACCTTGATTTATTACTATTTACTATCCTCTTCTGTAGCTAATTTGGATGACTCCGGGCATTTTCATTTCTATTTCTTAAGCCGAGGTGAAAAGCATTTTTCAGAAGTTTCTCAGATGAGATCTGAATGGATTTTTTAATTTATCGAATAATTTTGGAATATTTTGTATTATCTTTTTAATTTGTATAAAGCGTAGGGAAATATTTGCCTACATATTAAAAATGCTTTAGAAAATATTTTATCGGCTCGTATTATTTCACTGGTTTTATTCCTTGAACGCTTATATTTTTATTTTTTATTCACAGCGGGAAAATATTTGTCTATAGATTAAAAATGCTTTAGGAAATATTTTATCAGTATCTGATATTTTCCTAGTCTCACTTGTGATATTTCGCGAATATGTTTTGTTGTTCTTTTGTTTTCATAGACGAGAGAAGGAAATATTTACTTATAAATGAAAGACGTTTCAAATTTGCAATGATATCAAAGATCTTTAAAGGGTAACGTACTTTTTACATCTTTAGAAGCATTTAATTTGTAACTGATTCTCTTGAAAAATTATTTACCAGCTACATGATAATGCTGCAAGATTTGAATACAAAGCAAATTATGCGAAGATGATTCAGTGTTGACGTGTAGCCATTAATTTCATCTTCATTAATATCGAATAGTTCATGTTTAGTAATCGACATGCAATTAATTTTGTAATTTTCATGCAGAGCAGTGAGATAATTACAAGCGCAAAATGAATATATTAATCTGTTATCGCTATTTCGCTTCACAAAATCACGATTTACACGATCACGATCCATATAATTGAAAATTATCGCTTAAGTGTTTCTCCGCTCTATAATCAGAATTGAAATTCACGCCTCGATACGATATTGCAAATAATTTCTTTTACAAGTGAAAATATTTTTATCGAACTAGTTACAAATTATACAAAACTGCCACAATTAGAAAGAACAACAGTCGAAAAATTCATAAACTTTATTCAACCAATCGTCCATATATGAACAAGACACTCTCTTTGTATAGGTGTGCCGTTTTTTTTGCTCTGTTGTATTTTATAAAATGGAAATAATTGTTTTTATAACAGCTTCTGTCAAATAGATTCTACGAAATTTCTCATAAATTCACGTTGAAATCCACATGATTCTACGAAATCAATATTATTTTAGTAATTACATAGATAATTTGTTTAAATAAAATATCCTCTCTCTACAAGTTCCCCTTCGAGTTTCTGTATTTTTTGTCACACGTCGACAAACGAAATGGTTTCTTTTGAAACAAATTTGTCACGTTATCTAATTATCAATGTTTAGCAAGGTTCACTGGGGTTGAAAGTAACTGGGGTTAACTGGTGCTTGCCATATGATGAAGAATTGAAATTAAAAGACACGCATCAATATTCTAGAACGAGGTCACAATACAAAAAATCAAGATGGAATATACAAGATTAACCCACGCATAGCAGTTGGAAAAAGGTCGTCCCATTATGTGATACGTCTAACAGAAAAATTACCGTAATACTTTATCCTATATCGCGACAAATTCTTTGCTGTTGAATTATACGTTACTACTAGTTCCACCTTTGCACAAGATAACGTAAATATGTCTTATCAAACATTGCAACTGTCAATGCTTTTAAAAGAGATGGATCGAGCCAAAAAAATTATAAAATTCAATCTAGGATTTCAACTGAGCCCAGTCAATGATCAATTATAGTGGTTTCTGAGATTGTAAACGTCAATCTGTTATGCTTTTATTTTTTATTCACAGTCTATAGATTAAACCTGCTTTAAGAAATATTTTATCAATATTTGATATTTTGCTAGTCTCACTTGTGATATTTAATGAATATGTTTTCCCTGTCCTTTAGTTTTCATGGACGAGAGAAGATCAGTAAAAAGTCAATAAAAAAGACTATTCTACAAGTCGTATTCTAATTTTTTTCAATATTTCTAAAGTGATAGCAGATGAATACCATTTTTTGTTAAATTTATCTATTATCAAATAAAGTTGTTTTTCTCTATCGTTACACTATTGATTCAAACTTCGAGAAAGTTATCCATAGGTTTCTATTATTTTTTTAAATGAAGCGCAACAGAAAGCGCTTCGAACTGGTTTCCTTCTACCGGTTACTCTAGAATCGAAGGCAGTAAATTCCGTACCTGTTAAACTGCGAACTACATTATTCGAAAAGAGTTTACAACTGTAGGCGGAAGCGCGTTGTAATTAAATTCATCCAGAAGATGAGGCAGTAAAGATAGTTGAGCAAAACGAATGCCTCGGTAGTTTCGCACGAGTGAAATCCTCTTTTGTCCTGCCTACAAAATTCTTCCACGCAATAAAAACTAACTACGTTAACCTGGCATATTCAGTTATGTCGGATGATCAAGTGATAATACGAAGCGCACGAAGAACGCGGCGTAACGGGAATGTACATGAAGAAATTTGTCAAAAAGACCAAGTTAATTCGGAAATACGTTTTCGAGAATACCAGGGTGAAATATTTCAGATACTTAGCGTTTGAAACGTTTAATTAGTGTAGGTAATAAATACAATTGCGAGTAAAGTAGACCGGGATCGAAAGTAATCGTTTAACTTTGGAATACGATTTCGCTAAGACTGTTAGAATGAAAAGAAAGGTAATTGGTAATTATATCCGGAGCATATATATTTATTTGACGTTATTGAACTCACAACGATATAACAAACCGAGTCTTTCAAATAAATGCAGTCGGTGATTAATGCATAAATGTTTTATTCTCGTTATTTTTAATTTTAACGTGAAAAATAATATAATAAACTGCTGAATAAATTGAAGCTGATTTTTATACCGTTGCTAGAATATAATTCCTGTTATTAAATTAACGAAGAAAATAATAATTTGAAGCTTTCCGTGCAAAATAGTGTACAAGCAAAGACAACTGTCGGATCATTTTTATGATTAAACAAAAAAATAAAATCACGTTGAGAAACGACATTGTATTATGCAACGATTTAATAGAATCGTTCCGGATTTTCAAAGTGGACAAAGAAGATATTCGGTAAGTACATTTCATTAGTTTTCATCGATCACGTTCTTCTCGTGCTAACACGATCGAGACAGAATCGACGAGCATGTTAAACCCATGTTGTATGACTGAACGTAAGGCAAACATTGACTGAATATTAATTAGAATTGGCATGTTTGGGCAATAGTGTATCAATAGTCCATTTAAGCTCGATAACGCGGCTTGGGAATATCTTGCGAAAGAATCGATCGCGAACCGATCTCCTCTCCTTCTATATCCTCAAATCGTTCAGACCTTTTGTATCCACCGACTTTATCGTTAAATTAAATTCTGTTTGTTCTTGGCACGGTAAGAAGAACTCGACCGAATTAGAAACACGAAAAATCACTTACTCTCTCGTCGAGCGTTTCTTTCTCCGTTTTAGAGTGCACGAAAATTTCTATGTACGTACATTCCGAGATTTTTGTTCGAATAAATTCCCGAAGATGATCGTTGTTAATGTTATTTCGATTAATTTTATAATTCTTTCGAAAGTCGCTCGGTTGACTGGTTGAAAATTATACAGAAGTTTCCTTTATCAATTCGTCTGTAGCTTCTTCGTCGATTATCTTCTTTGCGCTTTTGTTTAATTTAACTGCGTTTGTTAGTATTGATTAAAATAAACATATTTATTAGATATTTTACGAAAAGTAGATTGTTATATTAAGGAAAATATATGTTGCTCCGTAGTTAAAAAGTTGTTTACGAGTAATAGGATTAGAATTTTATTCTTATTCAGCTTAAAACATTATTTCAACGATATATCTAATGACATAAATAATTTATATCTTTTTGTGCATTTAAATATTGAAACGACGTAAATAAATATTTGATGCGAGCTGAAGTTCAAACGAGGAATTCAATCAAAATTCCATGGATTTGTTGTTTTATTATAAAGCAGAAAAATTTTTCGTGGAACTTAGTGAAATATTCTCCGCTACATTGTTTGCAAATTACAACGTTAATTTGTTGTAATATATTAAATTACAAGCTGTTATACGAAAGCGTTTAAAGTAGTAATTGCCAATCGTTAAAAAAGTTGGTCTAAAACTCTCAAGAAATAAATACTTTAAAGCACAAGCTCAATTAGCACTGAATTACTACTTAGTTACGACAATTGATACAGTAACCTTAATTATCCTGTTCGATCGCTATCATCCAACCATTTTTAAATTATCAGGAAACCTATTTCAAACGACAATTATTTTAAAGATATACAAACTTTCGCAATGGGAAAGAAAAAGGCTGAATGTTTTAAATCGAAATATTTTCTAACGAGATAAGTTACACTGTCGCCAGTTTTAAGAATTTTTTGGTATTAAACAGAGAGTTCTTTTCAGCTGTTCAAAAAATTAATGTATTATTTAAAATAATGTTTATCCTACGGAAGAAAGAGTTTTCATAGTGAAACAGTGGAGTATAAAAGAGATCAAAATCTTGAAACATTAAGGGAAGAAATGGATGAAGTGAATAGCAATTTTATGCGAAAATTTGAGAATACTGTTTCGGTATTTGACTGTTGGGAAAAGCATGTCCGACGTCAAAGCAGTGCGCACATAGTTCAATATTGGAAAAACTAAGCAAACAGGCCGAGAAAATTCAAGAGAATTTAATGTATTTAATCTTTTTTCATAAGCAAACTTAATTCTATTTATACTTCCTTGCATGTGAGCTAAATAAACATTAGATCATTTTAAAACATTCAGTTCTTTCTTAACCGCCCTACATAGATTATGTACACACTCGACACTATAAAAAAGACTCATTACTTTTCGAGTAGTTTAAATTCCATTAACGTAAATATAACCAGGAAAATTCAGTACACAGAATTTTGAAGTAGAACGCGTTGTACGATCAAACAGAGGATTAGTTTACAAGCAAAAGTACGTTCAATATCTACAATAAATATCCCAGGACATCGACCGAATATACCGACCGTCCTTAAAAGTTTTGAAAGCTTCATTCAGGTATTTTAACAAAAATAAAACAACAACAAGCCCATACAACAGGAGACTCTATTAATAATTAATATTAACGAAAATAATAAAACCATTACCGATTACTCCGATTACTCAACACCAAATCCAAAAATTACAAAATATCATGCTCACCTCTCTCTCTGTGCGCTCGAACACGGCATTAGTATCTTGCCCATACTGTTCAATTTCCCTTTGGGATCGCACAAATTTCCCGATGACTGCGTTCTACGGCCGGTGAGGCCCTTTCCATTGTGCCGACTCAAATTCGACCCCATGTTGGGACTGTCGTTCTCGATCTGTGCCTGTGTCGTCCCCTCGGCAGCGTTCACGGCATTTCCGGGCGTATTCTCCTTGTTCGGCCAGTCGAGGTACTCGTCGATGTCCTTGGCATTGACCTTGCAGGATAACGCCGGTGTAGCGGGCGCCGGCCGTGTACGTTTGCTGCCCGGCTGCAGTTGAGGACGACAGCCTTTACGACGGTTGTTGGGCGATTCGCCGCTCAACGAAAGTCTCTGCACTTTCCAACTGTCCTGACCTCCGCTCGCCGGAGGCACGGTTACGACTTCCTCGCCTGCAACAATCATGCCATTCCGTTTTACGCGCTGCTCAGTGACGTTCAGGGTTCATAGATATCGGCGCTGAGACGCTGAATGCTTGCGAACAACCGTTACAGGCTTTTCTTTCTTACGGTTCTTGCGGTGATTTGGATTGAGTGTTTAGGAGGGAATTGAGTGGATGGTGAATTAAGAAGCAAATTGTCGGGGGGAAATTGAAAGGCGGAGGATAGGATGCGATTCAATGGGGAGAAATGTGTGGAATGTTCAAAACAGAATATTTGGTGAGTGATAAGATATATCGTGAATAATTCGTTATGCTTAGCGAATGATTCGTTATAGTACTTAATGTGCAATTTGTTGTAATCAGAGTGCGGAATTTTATGCATTTAGCTATGAGGAATTTAGGAATGCGAAAATACGCGGAATGCAGGTAATATGTAAAAATATATAAAACTATATTTCTTATAAACTTAACTATGAATCCCATAGAGCTTAAGGGACATGGAGGAATCCGTAAAAACACATTCCACTTCTTTTCCACATCCCCTTAGGGGATGAATGTCGAAAAATCTTATCTTAGTGGCTGCTTACGTCATGGGAGCAATATGCAGCTAGAATTTCATGTTCCCTGGTTCACGAGATTAGACTGTTCGTTGTTGAATCGAAGTCAGGTCATTCGTTTTTATATATGTAAATAGTGAATGTAAATATTGATATCCGGAGTACAGTTACACGTTATAGTATTTGGTAAGTATAACAGCTCCCTAACGAATATATCTTATTCTTTTAGTTTTGTTCGCAAAAAATTGGCAAATATGTATATCCGCAGTTTAGTTACAATATCCAGCGAGTAATTCGCTATAATATTTAGAGAATGATTGATTATAATATTTAGCTGGTGAAGCAGATTTTCGTTTAAATCTCAGTTCTTCAGCTGTGTGTGTTTAAAATATGCGAATTTACACAAACATTGGCGGTATAATTTTGAATATCGTGCGATTTGCAGGTCGAGTAGCTTTGGATTACGTGGGAAAAGAAATTTGAGAAAAGGTAATTCTCTATAATAACTGACAATGAGTTTCAAGTGTTAGAGGAATGAAGGACCGAGAGTACTTGAAATTAAAATGCTTGAGCTTTTTTGTCTGAATGTGATTGAATGTCTTTTGGTAATGTCTATATAATTTGTCTGAAACTAGTAGAAGATTGAGATAGAGTAAGAGACAGAGAGAGAGAATATAAAATAAAGAAAGGAGGAATGTATAAGCGTAAGGTATGTAGTGTGTGGAAGATATACACATATAGCTGAATGGAATTGAGAGTGAGAGTTATTCTGCGTCATAGAGTGTATTGAACTTTACACTCAAATATTGTACGCTTAAGCTGTATATATATATGTACTTATTATTTTTAATACGTTTATTTATTAAAAGTCTTAAAAGATGTTTTTGTATTTTATATTTCCTTTCCCTAATTAGGAAGGTGTCTACGTATCAAATATTCAGGAGCAAAAAAATTTCCCATTTTTAATGCCATAATTACAAACAAAAAAAAAGCAAGAAACTCTTGAACAATTAATTAGGATGATCATATAAACATACACGATTACATTTATTAGTAATTAATAACAATACGACAATAACACTGTCGTAATGACTGGCAAGTAAAAATGTTATGTGTTTTAAATTATAGATAGTAAACAAAATCATTTGGAAATTATTTACAAAGTGGAAAATATCGCTCCTTATCTTAAATATTGTATTCAGTCCATAGCTACAGACGATTTAAAGCTGGGAAGCTATTTAGCACTAATTTACGAGATGCATTCCGAGAATACTCCATGTCAGTAACAGTGCACTGATTGTTCGTTCCTCACAATCTGTTTCGTCGGTATCAAACTCCTTTGGCGCTTTGAATGGGCCTGGATCATAGCCAGCATTTCGATAGGGTCATCGGAATATGTTGACGGCTTAATTCGTATTAAAATTGTTTCTTACTATATTATTTCTGCGGTCGTTTTGGACACATGAATTTAAATTCAAGATGCAATTCATTTTATTATTATACACCAGTATCGTCATTACGAGAATCCCATTTCATTTATTGTGAATATCGTTAATTTTATTTATAGGATTTTTACGTTATTCACGTTTCTCCTAGACTTTATCAAGTACTTTTTCAATCGCATAAATCAAAGCCTACGATAAATTCAGTCGAACGAATTTAAGTAAAACAAATATTTTTGTATCTTATTTTAAAAGAGAATTTTATAATAGTTTTTTAACATAATTACGATCGAAGAAGCACAATTTAAAAGCATCGTTCTTTCTCGCATTTAAGAATCCTTATTAATGAAGATAGATAATACTCTCTAATTAATGAAAGAAATACATATAACATGTTTCATTTAATTATTGATTCATTTCAAAAAGTTAGCACTTGAAATATATTATTTAACGTAAAGAAGCGCCATATCGAGATAAATTAATTATTCAACTCTCTTTAATGACGCCATTCTCATTTGGAAGAGCTCACGTGAAAGTAAACGTTTTAACGAGATACGCCAGTAGGCGTAGCAGATTTTTCATTTTCGTCCAAAAAGGCGAGAGGATCGTTATGAAAAATGAGGGACGGAAGCATATGGACTGAAAAGTGTGAAGGATAATAGGATTATTTAAAAGAAAATCTGGAATTATAAAAAGGCATATATTCATCCAGAATTAGAATTTTAATTATTTCGTTTGTAGAATCTGTGCATCGTATTAAGAACAATTTTGGCAAGACCAGCTATTCGAACCGACTATTCGATATTAATATCTTGACACAAAGTGAAATTACTTTCTGTGTTATCTGTGAAATATTTTAAAGTTAAAACACTCATTATCTCAAGATATAATCCTTTTCCTCTAACTTTCGTTTCGAATCTACGTATCATATCTGTGGCTCTGATATTACGTTGCCCTAAATACGATTAACGACAAAAAGAACGTCACAACAGCAGATTCTGAAATTACTTTTCACAAACTGTCTTTCAATTATGATCAATTATTTCCATTTACTATTTTTCGAATATTAATTTCAAACGGAATTTGTCCACGTCTAGTCACACGAATCACCTTAATTATCATTCGATTGAATTAAGTTGTACTATTCAATATTAAAGAAAGAAAACGATTTATCATTCAAACTTCTTCTCTTTAATTTATCTCTATATTAGGAATAAAATTTATCCAAAGCTTATCATTCAGATCAACGTACATACCTTATCTATCGTTCGATCGAATTAAATTGCCCTCTCTACGATTCACGAGAGAGAACAACGCAACAGAGTATTTTCAACATATCAGAAAATAATAGGATTCCTTGTTCCGTACGATCGTTTAAGGGCGCTAACACGCAGCGCGGCGTTCAAAGCGCATACCTTTAACGCTGCGTTTATCGAGCTCGATTCATAGGCGTTGCACGATATTGCGGCGAGATACTAATATCCATGGCGCACGAACCTCGTTGCATAACTGTATTATTAATGACAGACGTGGAGCGTACGCACGTGCGCACACGCTAAGGCACGCATTCATCGAACGGAGCAGGAATAATTGAAAGCGGTGCCGCGCGCTGCTTGTTGCGTCTGCAGCAGCCAACTTTTAATTCGACGAAAGAATCGGCTGCGTTTCAAGAACCCGTTCCAGTGAATTGCGATAGGCGCGTCTAACTTGCTTTTCAAGTGTCTGATTAATGGCATCGCCGGAGTATACGTCTTTTTAGTGGATATTTAATTCAAACGCTGTCAATTTATTTTAAAGATCGTGGATTTCTAAGTGGAAGATTTTTTACAAGGAACCGTACATATTTGTAAATTAAATTTGCGAGATCGGTTCGTCGATATTTTTTTCAATAGGAAATTTGAATGTTGTCGATTCATTTTGAACGATTATGGTTTTGTAAACGGTACATTTAGTGTTTTCATGAGGGACTATGAAAATTTGTAATTTAAATTTGTAAGATAAAATTACTGAATTCGGTTCGTTATAATTTTTATAAATAGAATTTTATAAATGGAAAATTTAGATACTATCAGGCTTCGGGAAAAATATCAGTGGTATTTTAATTAATATTCCATTTACTATATCCATTACTGTGACGTATTTCAGACTTTTCGTAAGTTTTAATATTTCTGTAAAGGATTATATTAATTTACGAATTTATAAGATGAAATTATTAAGTTAATAATGTATCTCAGACTTTTTATTTTATCACAAACACGCGGGTGCTTTAGACCAAAGTAATGATGAGTTTTATTCAAATGGAAACATGATTATACTTGCTTGGTAATAGTAATAGGACTATGTAGTTTATCTATTCTAACGCATCTGAGTACATACACATGCACATACTACAGGTCGATAGTTTCAGTATTAACAAACATTATTTTATCTCTTCTCGACCAAAATTGGACAAAATGGTAAGATAACTCGACCATTATGATTCTCGGGAAATAACGCTCATAAATTTTTACTTATGAAATTACGTCATGCTTGTTGTGTACTATGATGAAGATACGGGCAGTGAATAGCTCAAAGAGAAAGTTATTCTTGCATTCGGACATTTGCAAACAGGAAATACTCCGGAAAGCGTTCGCACTAGTTCGTAGAAGTGTTACCTACGTAGAAAATATATATGTTGACAGAAATCATAATTAACTCCAACAATTTTTAAACGTTAACGCTTTACTGATCGTTTATATTATGCAAAACTTAATCTATTAACTATTATCTATGTTATTAACTATTTTTATAATCGAATAAAGTAAGCAAATTGAAATAAATTTCAGTAATTATATTTTTATAGCATTTCATTCGGAAATTCCCCGTAGAGAGAATTCTTATTCAGTTTTCCGAATTCGATGTATCGCAAATTTGCTAAAATGAGAAGGTTACACATGCTCTTGAGCTAGCAAATCACTTTGCAATTCCAAGTTTAAGTTTGACTTCCGGCGCTCTCGTAAGTTTATGACACGTTATGCAGAAACAGGAAGAAAGTTTCGAGTGCTCCGAAATTCTAATTAGAAACTGGGACTTTCTGGGGATAAATACATAGTTTAATTAAACGATCCCGAAGGAAACAAATAAATCAATTTCAATTTTCGAAACATACAGTCGATTATAAATCTTTTCAACATAGTAATCTTTTATATCTACAAATCGTTTAATATAACTTGCACCCATTCAAATGTTGTCTTAATATATAGAATATTTTTAAATTGTTCATCCGATATTTATGAAAATGCGACAATTTTATTAAAATACCGTGTATGAAAAAATATTATGAGAAAGAGGGGAGGATACTAAAAACGAACAGTAGACTAAGAGACAATCGTTCTCTCTTCCTGAAGCTACAAGTAATTCAATTCTTTGCTTTCCTCCAATTTCCTTCAATTCCATCTTCTATAATTTGTTAAGATCCGTTTAAAGCCGAAGAATCCTTAGCATAGAAGAGATCCACGTCGCAAAAGCATAATTTTCATGGCCGTTGTAAATCAATTTCGTATTATACCAGGCCCGTATCAATTTTCCTCTCTTCTTGTCAACGTTTCGTCACATTCATTACCATAATTACAGTCTCGTACAGAGTTCTCAAGAATTTATGTTTGGCGGCAAAAAAGCTTACAAAAGGCAATGCAGAAAGAATTATCTACTTATACGAGGCGAAATTGCCGGCATACAATTACCAAACACAGTGATTGCCACACTAAAAAAATATTTCACGTGATACACATTATCCTTTTACGTTACAAAACAATAGCGATAGTAATTTCGCTATCGGTGGCAATCGTTGAAAAATGATAATTTCAGTGTTTTAGCTACGAGAGTGAACCGTTATGAAAGACGACAAAGGAACAAGAACCCTGTTTTCCCCTGACTGGCAGAGGTTTTAACACAGTTTTTACCTTAATTACACACCAGTATCCCGAGTTTTTCCCGAAGTCGCGAGGGAATACTCGTAACAGAGCGTTGACAGGGTGATTTTAAATCGTCCGCGGTGCGTAAACGCGTGAGAAGGAAAATAAGTCGAACGGTGCGTCGGAAACCACCGTTGCATCGGTAATTGCACCTCACCAGTGCATGACTCATTTATAACGCATGAGTTTCTAACTATCAGACTTACGCGAGACAGGCTCGGCCACGTTTTTCAAACGAAAAACGAGCGTGACGATCTGTCGCGAACTGTAATTTCGCGAGGGGGAAGCAAAGAAAGAACAAAAGAAGAAGAAGAAGAAGAGGGAAAAATTAAAAAGAAGGTATCAGCAACGTTCTTGTTGTTAGAATTTTTAATTCGAAAAAGTTCTATAGCTATGTACTTACTTTTATCGTAGCTATCCAAAGGAGTAATAATATTCATTTGTATGATTTATAATGATTACGCGTTGGGAGGAATAGTAATGGTCGAAAGTGATAGAGCGACGTTGGTATGTTGATGTATTATAGTTGCGAAGATGTAATATGATTGAAAAGCGAAAAATAATGATTCGTGAAATTTTGTACCGAATAACAAATGATGAATCGGTTGTTTCTTTAAGAAGAGATAGGAATATTTCTTTTGCGATTCTTGAATTATAAGGAGAATATATACTAAACGTATTATGTTTAGTCATCGCAAAATTTCTTACTTTGGTAAAATTTTTTGTAATTCCTAGGTTTCTACGGTGACGTCCCTTTCTTACGTAATAATTCATTTATAATAACACAATCATTCACTCGAATGTCGTGTTAAATTATTAGTAATTTAAAGAAACTCCTAAACATTGATTAGCTAATAGAGTTACGATAATTTCTTGCATCCAGGCATATTAATTTTAATGTTGACATAGTTTTGGTATTGCTGCAGGTAATATTCCCTACTGTCAATAGAGCCTCTATTAATCGAGTTTCTCGACTATTAGTGAGCAGTATTATTCACGATATCGATATTGAACAAGATAGGTATAGAACAGCAAATAAATAACGATATTTACTATCTTTCGTGTGTACAATACAATTTTGACAGTACTAATACATCATATTAACGTCTTATGCATGAAGCGTTCTGTCACGTTTAATAATTAACACTTAAACGTTATAAAACATCTGTTTTATGCTTCTCTTTTATTTACTATATGTGTCTTTTTATTTTATTTCGATATTATTTCGAGTAAAATTCAAGCTTTTCGCGTCTAGAAATCATATAATACAAATATAATTGTAAAATGATTTCTGTTATTCGACTAACCGGAATGCCACAAATTGCTACATAAAATAGGAAAATACGTGAATTTAAAATTGTTAATACAGAGTTTCTAGAATTAGTGTAATGGCATTTAGAATCAGAATATTACTATAAATTGTTAATCATTTTAATCATCTTCAATTTAATTTACTCGGAGGTTTAATTCGTACGATTATCTAATACTTTGTATAAAAGCATTAAAAACTCGGATTATAATTTGTATCGTCTAAAAGTCGGAATTCTCGCGTTATAGGATTATAATTATGGTTATTAATGCTCGCTGGTTAAACAGATTTGAAAGTAAAGCATTCAAGAAACGAATGTTACACTCCTTCTACCATAACCATTTACGTTATGTTATTATGTAGCGAGCGTAATGAAAATGAATTGCTACAAATAATTTATGTGATTCTATCTATGCGATATACATATTTAGCAACGTGATAATCAAATTCTTGTTGCGTTAGACGTATTTGCGCTTTCACGAGCTCATTATTAAATGGATAGCATGAGGTACGACTGGTTTCTGGACTAACACTAACAGCTGTAACTTATGCACGATCTGTTTGTATAGATGGTTAAATAGATCACGAAGTAGCGTTTTTTTTTTTTATCGATGACCATAAAAGGTAACCTTCGCGGCTTTGTGCGCAGTTTTTCCTTCTGGTTGCAGTCAAAGAGAAAACGTACTATACGTAAGTATATACATAGCTTTTTTAAATGCTACGCTTTTATCGAGGACAAGCAGATCGATATTATCAATAATTGAAAGGGATAACGCAGCTTTATAACCGATTTCTGTTTCTAATGCTTTAGATTTCGTTGCTGTTATGGAGAAAAAAGAAAGTGATAGAAAATGTTATGTTGAAATAAAATATATACAGTAACTCGCGAGTATTTGAATATTTCCTGCAGAAAATTTCGATGAATATATTACGTATACTTCGTGAAACTTTATGAATGCTCGTTCATACTGTAAAGACACAAGATTATCATGATTACAATAGAATTTGAAAGTAATTATTTATTATAGGCATAAGTGTGTCGAAGGTTCGTTCATATAATAAACAATATACTGTTGAAACAAATTTGTGATTTTTATGAAGTGCATATTTTATGAAACGCATATTATTTTACAAAGAACGTTTCTATCCCAAAGAATTGTTAACTACGTTACTACAAATCTGCAACGTTGAAAAAAGAAATGCGAAATTTCAGAGATTACTAAAGTCCCTCTGTCAATTATTCTCTGTTTAAATAATCGAATATTCTCTTGCTTTGAGTATCTTTAACGATTCGATAACGAATAGCGGACCAATCTCCAATAATGAAGCAAAGGCTATGATACGCATAGAATTTTTGGGAAAGTAGAGTAGAGAATGGAATTTTTTTTTTTTTAAAGATACAATACTGACAAACGTATGGATAATGTTTTTTTTAAAATCGGTATCCTGAAAGAGCTCTTATCAATACCTAGCATTATAGATAAATGTAGATAAATGTTCGATTAATCGAAAATATAATAGTAAAATACGATGGAAAGTATAGTGGCAAGTGGATGAATATATTTTTGTATGTATTTTTAATAACAATACAGAGTTCTAATTAATAATATCAAATAATATCAGGCCTCTAATTGTTATATTTCCAAGCATATAAACTTGCTTTCAAATTTTTATTTCAAATAACAATCGCAAAGTGAATGGAATTGGATTCTCGTATAAAGTCATTTCCTATTTGTATTCTCGCCATTGTACACTGTGCATGTACAAAAGTTCGCTTATCGTTTCAAATAAAATGCGAAAAGATATACTCTTTCATTGAATCGAACTTTCCTTTACGATAAACGCTAAGAATGATGAATGAGCCACAGTATGCATCGATCGTTCCTCTTCTCGGTCGTTTTGCTTCGAATGAAAATGTTGTCGATTAAACGGACGCTGAACAAGACGCTAATTTACTGTACCGAAAACGTCGAACGTCGCATCATCCGTCTGTTAACTGGATCACAAAAGTCAATTACGAGCTTAACTGTTATCAGACACGGTACGTTCATTCGACATATCTGAGAAGCATCTAGCTAGACCGTAGACAACTGTTTGCACACGATAGAACGGTACATTCACGATACGTTTGTTCTCGATTAGCCGGATTCAAAGATACAAGACAGGACAGAGACAGAGGAGATATCCAGGTCAGGTTCAATCGATAAGCATTGGATCCAGTTCGTTGGTTAAAACTTTACGACGTCTAAATTCATCCGTACTTACTGCGATTCCGAGATAAGCGTCACCTTTTGAAAAGAGGCTGCCGTATAGGAGGGTGAGCTGGTAAAGGACGATTCATACTTCCTGTGCTTCAACGCGATAGACACCGTATTTTAGTCTGGTATATTGTTATCTGGAAATTTATGTTATTGCGGAGGAGCGGAAAACATAAGGAACGTCGATGATAACGGTTTTCTTGCGAAGGATAAATTCTACTTTTACGTAGCCTTCTTGTAGCTTTGAATTGGATTAACCCCTTAAGCGGGGAAAGAATTTTCGCACACAATTCGCTAAGTAGAAAGTGATATTTTACGATATAGCGGTTAATGTTAGCGGTAAAATGTTAGAAAATTTTGATTTTCTTTTACTCGCCCAATTCCACGTATTATATTTTCCGTTTTATAATTCTATATTCAAACTTCTATATAATTATTTTTTATATTATTAAGCAAGATAATTTTGTGGATTAATATACTGTAATTAATACGCTATTGAAAAATTAATTGTTCAATATGATTGAAACATTCGATTATTATCAGTCAAATAGAAATTTATCGTTTAGTATTTAAGCAATTATATTTCATATAATTATATACATATTTTACTTGATTCGTAATTGAATTACATCCTTCGACGAGGTGTTACTTGACTGTAAAACTATAGGTAGAATAATCTGCAATGATTTTATCCATTATGCATATTATTCATGCGTGCAGTAGAACATTATAACGCGACGAAATTGAATACCAAAAATTAATATGCAATTGATCAAAATTCAATTTACTTATGCAAAATTCATCACGTAGATTATCAACGTTACAGAATCTTACTAAATTATTTCACTATTCGAATATTCATATCGTAGCATTATAATTTTCGAACATAAATGTGCTTTTGGTCCAAGAAATTACTGAGAACAATGTTAGACGATTCTCTTAAATTAATACAAAAATCATTGAACATTCGTTGGAAGACTATAATTTTCAAATAAATTTTTTATTCCACGAAAGAACATGAAATTTCTAACCTACGATTAATTATACTCTTATATTCTATTTTATTCTATATATATATTCTATTCTATTAGATAAATAAGAAGATGCTCATGATTAATTTGCATAGTAGCATCTAATATCAAATTGTGTATTTAATTTTAAGCTACAATTTTAATATAGTCTCGCGTTAAATATAAAAAAGGAAGGTAACATGTGAATTAGTGTTGGAACGTTGAAAATATTCGACTTGTTAGGACCGACAAAAAGAATCTGGGTCGATGTCGAAGATTATTGGCGTTCTAAAAAGAAGTTCACAGAAGGATGGATGGTTGATCTGAAATTTATTACCCCGAACGAGAATTTCCCGCAACTTTAGCCACTGTCGAATCAACAGAATGAGAGGGACGTTGATTGTTCGCTCGTAAAATTTTTTGATCAAACTGTTCCTCTTTAAAATCGCCCACACCTCTGTGATCTTATGATTGAGGAAGGTAGGGAAGATGAAATGAAACGAAAGTGATCTGCGAAAGTAAATGGAACCTCGAAACGATTTAGTACGCGTTATCGTATGTCGAAGTACAAAGCAAAGATATTTGCTTTTACAAAGAATACGAAAATATTAATACCTTTCATCGATTATCTAAATGAAGATTATAAACACGAATATTAATCCATATCGGGAATTTTATCTGTCACCTGAATGAAAACAGATAATAATATGAAACAGCCGATATAATATATTTTTAAATACAAAATAAATATTTGAAATATCATCTTTACCTAGATAATTTATAGCTTTCTATTTAAATTATATTCTGTAAAAAGTAAACAAGTGCCCAGATATTTTGCAGTGGCGCGGTAGAATTCGATTCACCGGAACGAAATTTTAGTTAATGATTAATCGAACTTTTGCTGCTTGAATTCACGTACCAGAACGCGAGCTCCCATTGTGTGAAGGAAAAATAATAGGTAGTGGGGGAAATTGGTGAGCTCCTATTATATGAACTGCAATTACACAAACTGTTTGTTCCCTGGCAAATTCGGATAAATGGAGTTCCGCTGTAGTGTACGTAGTTTACTATCTCAACTCAACATCAACACGATCTTCGTTCAATTCGTTTCCAATGAAAATCCCTTAAATCTAAAACCCGTAAAGATAAACCATAGAAAATAGCGATACGAAAGAGCAATGGAACGAAAACAAGGGATGTCCTCTGACTGACAAGAAGGGAAAAGAGTTCTTCCAGTCAACTGTCGTTCGAAGACGAAAATCTATGGCGTGTATAAATGAAGATGGGTCGCGCTCGATCGTAAGCCAATTCGCATTATGCGGAGCACGTGCTTCCCAATCAAGCGGACCACGGCGTATCCGGTCGTGCTGAAACCATTCCAGGAAAATCCATTTACATGGCAATTAAACAGCGTCCACGGTGGATTTATTATGGATAGGTCAAAGGCAGTGGCCGCGGTATCGCCTTGGATAATTAAACAACGCTCGACGAAATATCCAGCCTCTCGTGTTTACGCGTATTATGCAAATGACCGGACCGTGGTGTCGCGTTAACACGTAGAAATAATAATATTCGCGGAGCGTGTCGCGTTACGAATCGGTTCCCAATGTTCGATTTCGAAACCAACGACTAAACCTTCTGGCTGTTTCGCCTCGCGGTATTGCGCTTTTGCGAACGCTAGTATTCGCGGGCCAAAATATTAACGATATTTCTTGGTTCTCGTTTCCAATTATTGCGTGAGAATTTCCAATTGTTTGTGGTTTACTCTGATTACTATTTTATGGCCAGAAAGGATCGTCGAATTTGTTGATTTATAAGAAGCTTGGAATATCGAAGCATAATTTCACAATTTGCAACGTAATCGGGAAATTAATGTAAGTAAAATAAAACTGTGATAAATTGGATAATCATAATCAAAGGAATATTTAGATACACCTCTGGAATAATCTTATTGCTTCTAAGGAAAAACGAAATATTTTGTAATATTTATGACAACTTCTTTTCTAAGTACAATCGATAATTTCTATAGTTTCTAGACATAACGTCTGTATGTATATTGTTCTATATCTGATACACTATACGATCGTATAATAGATCATATTACTACATTACTTCTGTAATTTATAATCAGAATAATATCTTCTTAGAAGATTTACAGCTCATATTTCCTTTTATTCGCAGTCGAGAACGAAATTACTTATTCGAAACTCAATGCAACAGACGATCATCGGTACGATAAAAGCTTCCATGCAAGATATTTATTATCTATTTTCATCACATGTCTCTAAGTTACGACATCGGATAAAAGGCGAATAACGAAATTCCAAGAACAAACATCCATCCATTTGTTCCTTAAGACAAAGAAAACAAGTTTTCCCGTAATTTACGGCGCCTATCGCTTACACCAGTCACGACGTTCTAATGCTTCTCTAATTTAAAACTAACGATTTCATTACGAGCCGCAGAAATACGTCGTGAAATCGCAATAAAAGGTACAAAAAGCTTCATCGAGAATTACATGGACAGATCATTAAGCCTGCACTGGAGACGGTGTAATAATATTCCCTACTTTTGATTCGATGAGAAATACCTTCGTCCTCGGACGAACAGTCCAACAGAATGATTGTAATAAACCGCGATTATCGTTCCCTTCGTGGAATTACTTTAGAATAAGGCAAACGAGCTAACTGGAAGCGTCGTTACCGGCTCGCCATTGCCCTGTAATCTGCAACGATCCTCAGATTCTTAGACTTAATGCGGATGAACGATTTTTTTCTCGAGCGCTTTCGCGGGAGACACGTAACATGAAATGTATAGATAGCAATGCATATCGTGACGATTTATTAGATGTGAAACAGTACATTGCATCCCTCTTTATATGGTCTTTGTCATCAACATGTACTGTTGTAATTTCTATATATACGTTTGAATTTCTTCCAAACTTTATCAACAGTCTCATTATAGTATCAATAAAATTTTAATAATATTTCGTATAACGCGTCACAGTATGTACAGAAAATGATAGAAATTTATTCTAGCCGGATCTAGTTAATTGGTATACAAATGTATGACAGATGATACTTTGAAGAGACGAATACTTTTGGTAGTCACTGTACGACTATCACGTTATATAGAATCTCATTGTATTCCAATTCCGACAAAATCGTTCGTTTGTATCGACTCTTAACGCTGGATTTACACGCTGGAATTCCTTGCGATAAAAAATTCCTAGATCAAAAATTGATAGGCAAATGAGATTACGAGAGGACGACAGGCGTTTATCTCACCTGATGCAAAATGTTTTCATTCGTAGACGCACTGTGGCACACAGGTTACAATGAACGATGGACCCATGAAAATCGGCCTTCACTGGCGTCGGAACGACTGACTCATCGAACTGGTATGAGAGACTGAATGAGCTCCGTAATACCGATAATGCTAAAATGTGTGTTATGAACATAATTGATAAGAAGAAAGCGTCATTCCGGCAAAGATATCGGTGATGCCGGTGTTTATGCACGAACGAGACCCCATTGTGATATTATTGGCTTCACGATCTGTTAAAATTAACACGTTATGCGTGAAATCCCCACGTTATTCCTCTCTCCACTCCGATGTTCAGTTATATCGGATTATTATGGCGTGATTGTGATTCGAAGTAACGGTCTATTGGAATTTCATCTTGTTATAATGGAATACATAATGGAAGGCAGTTTATTGTGATTGTAGTTTAATTCTGTTTGTTTCTCGATTGAAATCTTTCTTTGGTAATATTACTTATCCTATTAGTTTGATAATATTTGTAATAAAAAGATTCAGATAGAAGAGTTTATTTTTAGTTTGACAAAATGTGGAGATAATGTTGTTTGGATTAATCTTAGATAATATATTTTACTGAGTTTGCTATGTTTATTATATTAAAGTATTAAATATATTTGTTAAATTTGTTTGTAATTGAAATTTTAATTATCGTACGTATATTTCAGAAATTTGTATAAATATATGAAATTATATATGAATTGCGTGTTAGACATCACTATTTATTATATTTACTTCTATCAGTCTGTATATTTTCAATATAATATATCATATCATGCTATGTTCTCTAATTAAAACCGTGACTATAGATCTTTGTAAATAACATTCAATAAAGAAGATCAATTTTAAGATGAAACAGCTCGGATAAGTTAAAGCCGTTTGTTTAAGTAACTTAATACGAGTCTTATGATATTGTTAACTCGAACGAATACGATAAAAAGGTTTATTAATTTTTGTATGATGTCCTTGAGTTTTCTCTTTGACACGAAACAAAAAATTATACAAAATTGCGAAAGCAGAGATTTCCAAAGCATGAAAACTGATCTATTTAGTCTTCTCTCAGAGAATTTAGAGCTTCGAACAAGTTAAATTCATCTTTACTTTCGAAACCTTATACACGTCACCAACCTAAACCTATGATGAAAATCACAGGAAAATACACGATAAGTACATTTTTCTTGATTTCTTGATTATCAGTTTATTGATTAAAAAGAAAGAAACGATGAGTAAGCCAGATACACAGAATTCGATAGATGTACGTAGACTTTCGTGACGGATCGTATTTACCCCGAAACAGTGAACTACTTTCTGAATCTTTCACGTAGCTACACGAAATCTATGAGTCAAGCCAGATTAAGTTCTCTTTCTCGCGAAGAATTTCCATGAAACGAATGACAATGAACACGCACCTCGAGCCACCGTTATTTCTTGGAAAAATTTTCCTTCCTTTGCAAAAAAAAGAAAAGAGGCAAACGCGGAGAAACGGAAAGCTCGACGTTAAACTGCTATCGCAAAACGAGCATTAGACTGTCACTTTCCCCGAGGCGTTATTCTTATCACGTCTGACTACCATAAAGAGTAACAATAAGTTACGCGCTCCCACTTTTCTCGGCGCTTCGTTAGAAAAAGGAAACCCTGCTCTCGCGGTGAGGAACATAGGAAGAGGAACGAAAATCCTTGTACGGTGCGTCGCGAGGACGCAAACCGGATGGATAAAATGCATCTTGTAGTGACCTTGAATTCTTTACGACAATCGATGGCTCCAGTGTCTTTGATGATCGTCATAATGATCGTGAAGTTAGTTATTCGGCAAATGAAACAATTATTTGCTAACTCAATATATTATGAGTATTTATGAACAGAGATAATCTCTCGATATAAACAAAGTTCAGCAGCTCCAGTGTTTTATCTGTGATCCACGATACTTGTCTTTTTATGTTTAGTTGCGTCTTTATACGAATATTTTTTGTCCAAGAGAATCTGGAATTAGTAGGTTGCAGGATATGAAATATATTCAACAGCTCGTATTTCAATAAATCCCAAACAAGATTCGTTGACATGCGTTAAAAAGATTAAAGTCACAATGATACATCTATGACTCGTAACATTTGTTTCATAGCATAGTTTTAGTAATAATATAAGTGGATCCTATAAAGAGTAAAATGTAAAAAATTATACACAAAAGCGACTAATTGTAATCCTCGACCGCCGTAAAATTTGTTACTTCAACAATCGTATGATCGCAGCCTAAACTCGCGTCTTTGATGCCAGCAGGCTCCAAGCGAGAATCCGCAGCTTTAGAAGTTTCTACGGCATGAACGACGATCTTTCAACTTGTTCGAGTTTCCAAAGTACCATAATGTAGTAGGATGTGTTTCATCTTCGCGATAAGAATATGGAGTTATGCGATTCGCGACGGCGATACTTTAACGTAATGGAAAGTCGTCGATCGCTTTTAATAAATCGATATTCGTGGCTCGAACGTTGCGATATTTTTGGCGAGTTTCGTTGTGGTTACGAAATGCGGTTTCGTTTAACTTTTCGTTGAATTAGTGCATGGAGTTTGCTTACTGAGAGTTCGTGCTGAACGATACGGATCTTTGTAATGATAAAATCGCACGATGTTAAAGGTGTGAAGTTATTGTACGAATGTTTATACTGTATATATAATGTACATGTAACATATGTAATTTATGGGAAGTTTATAAATATATGGAAAAAGGTACAGAATAATCAAAATTGTACGATATATCCAATGAAACGTACACGTTATAATATTTAGAAAACATTAATGTTACGTTACGTACATATTACAACATTTAGAAAATATTAATTTGCATGAAAATCTGCAATCTGATTATGAGATTAGTTATAAAAAAAATTAGGAGCTGAAATAGAAGATCTCCAATAGATACAAGCATATTCCTGTTAATAATAATCGTTTGAATGTTATGAACTTTCAACATTAACCATCGTTACAAATCTAGAGGAATAGATGGTAAAAATAGGAATAAATATTGGATTTAATTATGACAATTTTAAAAGCCGAAACAAATTATTTTATTAATCATTTAAAATAAATTATTATTATATTAACTTCATAAATTGAAGAACAAAGAAAAGTGATACGTTACAAATATTTTTAAAATTTTCTTTATAATTTATTGTTACTTATGTAGTTTCTTTGCAATAAATAAACTTATGAAAATAAGTCATATTGATAAAAATGCGGACGATTAATTTGATTTCTGAGAGGTTCGTTTATCAATCATTTCCTATTAGAAAAATCAGTTTCTGTTTTTCGATATTGTCAAATATCTTCCTCTGTTCTATTCGACAACAGCATATATTTTCATAATTCTCTAGAAGTATAATCTTGTCGAATAAAATTCATTTTGCAACGATATTAAACACAGATGTTCAATGTATAGGCCAAATTCAAATCGAATCTGTGTCCATATTTTCGAAATTCTGGCTTCAAGCTTCAATTGCCTTAAGATCCTATATAAATGCCCTCAGGGCGCATGAAAATCGTAGCTAATACGCTTTATAGC
This sequence comes from Bombus vosnesenskii, assembly GCF_011952255.1. Classification (NCBI taxonomy): domain Eukaryota; kingdom Metazoa; phylum Arthropoda; class Insecta; order Hymenoptera; family Apidae; genus Bombus; species Bombus vosnesenskii. The sequence continues at coordinate 6,224,036 of NW_022882923.1, forward strand.
AGTAGGATGTTGTGCACGCAGTACTTGTTATGCAGCTGGCTGGTTAGTAATCGGTGTTTCACAACGCTGTAAATTAGTCTGATACGGTTAATGTATGAACTACTCCTTCGTATAGCTTCGAGGATATTCTTAAGTTTAAGAGGCGAGAATCGTCTTATCAAACTAAACCTTCAACTTGCAACTCTTGGAAAACACAAGATTTCTATTAAAGTCGAAACGAAAGAGTTAACAATTAGTATTTTTAATTTTAAATTATTAACAATTAGTAAATTCAAATTTTCCAATTCTTAGAAAATTGTAGAGAGCAACGGCTTTTATATCGTTGATTTTTTATTTTAATTACAACAATACGTAAATGTTATAAGATAATATACTTGTAATCGATACAAAATTTGGAAAAGTCGATATTTGATAAAACGATATTTCCCAAAATATTTGTCCCATTGAATTTTCCGGAAAAGGACATTTCATTTTCGAGTATTCGAGTAAGTAGCAAAAATGTGAGACTTCAAATTAAGTTCGAAATTGATTTATGGCAGACCCAGGTGACGCACATTTCTTTCAACTCTACATTGCTAAGATTGCCTGTGTTACGAATGTAAAAACTTATGATTTATCCTACCGAATGGATTTTTATATTCTTCGTCCTGAATTGATATGACTTCTTCCCAATGGTACTTTCAGTTTTTATTCGTCCAACGACTTAACATTTTTTCATATATATTATCTTACAAATACGTTTACAAAACACCACCAATTTTTTTAAATATCCTCTCTTAACAATATCCCCATTATCAGATCCTAAAAATCAAAAACTGCAAAATTACTCCACTAATACTTAACAAAATTGAAAAACTTATTAATTCCACCCTTTTTAATATTCAAAATTCTACACCCATGCGTGTTATATTTTACCGATCAATTTAACGATTATTTAATGGCCCAAAAACAGAATAATTTTTGAACCGTACCAAACGTATCTAGTACTCAACTATCGCTAGAATATGAAATATTATATTTATATACAATATCAACATATAATATTTATTTACATACTCTTTTATTGTATAATAAATTTATATAACTGAACTGTATAAATTTTATAATTTATTTGTTCACGTATTTTCATAGATGCCATAAATGGTTGATATTCTGACAGAATAAGCAACACGATTTAATTCGCTCGCTCTTATACGAAACAACAAATACGGAGATATTGCTGTGTCCGAATGTTAATGCGAATAACTGTCTGCGAAAGAACGTTATTAATTTATAGCGCTCATTTACGTCTCTGTCAGAAATTCAGAAAACGTCGCTCTTTTTTCAAATTTTATAACATTAAAATAATCGATCTTTTAAAACATCGTCGTTCGTTTTGCTTTCCAGCGCTATAGCGCTATGCTCTATCCATTCATATCTTTACGAGCAGGACAACGCTCTAGGACTTTTCCCGCCCTCTTTGGAATGTCTCTCAACGTTATCTAGCGCTCATTCCAATGGAATGCGGACGATAAACGGCACGAAAGAGCACTGCTCCACTCGCCGGGCTGTAATTCAACGTATCACCGTGCCTTAGTGCGACTCGAGAGGAGAAAGAGAGCAGAATACGCGCGTTATAGCTTCGAATATGCATTTAACGCTGCCCTCTCGTCGACGACTGATCGCTTGTTACGAGTTCACATGTTCGACCATAAATTCCTTTGTTTCTTCGACTCTTTCTGTATTTCCTCGATAACAAGGGAACGAAGTGTAAAATCTTTGCTTCTCGATGGATGAAGCGATACGAAGGATATCGTGGGAAATTCGATTTCATGACGATGGTTGGACAGCTGAGATTGTGACTTTTCACATTTTAAATAAAAATAACTGATGCAATTGGGAAGATTATTCTTTTATTAACAGATTCTACAGTGGCTACAAAATATATTTGTACGCCACTGCAGTTATTATGGTATTTATATACGTAGCATTGGTATTTATATACCAATTGATTAAATTCAAGCACATCGAGTTTCATATCATTTGATAGTACGTTTATATGGTTACAAAAATTTAATACTATGGAAATGAAATGCGAGATCTGATAAAAAAAAACGCTTCGTCGAAAAACAAAGATACGTACGTACGATTTTCCTACGTATAACATTCAACCTAGACATATATTCAAAAATATATTCACAGCAATCGAAAATCGCGCTAGTAATTATTACTTAGATCACCGTCGCACCTGATAGATATAATCTTTTTTTGTTTCATTTATTTGCTTCAAATCGCATCAACTATTGGATTATGTCATTAGCGACTCGGATTACTGAAATAATATTATTATATCAATTACGATTTAGTTACACCGATAACCAAGTAAGTATCTGTAGCTTACTATTTTCATCTCACGTTAGCCGGCTGAATTACAATTTGATCGTGGCCACTTAGCGGCCGTGTCACATCAAAACGTAACTATCGCATTAAAAATTACGAACTAGGTAGATAATGGTCGGTAGCCACCGATTTATTGTAGATTACACGAATTGCTTGAAACGAACCGATGTAGTTAATTTATTTAAACGATACAACCGTCTCGAAGCTCGTCCCGTGGAAATTACATTAAGCTGTGCCAGTTATCCAGCCTGTATCTTAATTTCATCTGGCCAAGACGTTACGGATCGACGTGATCATGGCTGGATAATCGCCATATGCAGCCAACGATCGTGTTTACCTTAAACGTGTAACGATCCAGTAATGTGTCGAGTACTATCTGTTTCTCAATGATAAAAATGTTTTATATTGGTCGTGGAACAACCGTTCGAATGTTTCAGAAACTTTGTTGCCTATTATCCTAATCTTAGGGCTACTTGATGTTCGATAGATAGGCGAAATGTAAGCGGGTTTTGAGAATTTGATTTGCAATAAAACCTTGAATTTAAGAAGTTTTAGGGCTGTAGATTTTTTAAGTCTCTTCGAAGTAATAAAGTAAGTTGAAAGTTATAGATTATGAATACGAAAGGCTTTGAATTTTTGAAGCTTAGGAGTAGTAGATTTTTAAATTTATGTTAATATCGTGAAAACCAAATTTTGGCGTGAATTATTATTACTTCGATATTTCGATTTCATGTTAATATGTTTTGAATATTTTAACACAGGGTGGTTGGTAACTGGTGGTACAAGCGGAAAGCGGGTGATTCTACGCGAAAAAAGAAGTCGAAAATATAGAATAAAAAATTTTTTTTTTTTAAATTTTTTTAAAAATCTACAGTGAGATCCGTTATAACGAGACGTGATAAAATGCAGGCGTACCGAGCGAAAATTCAAAGTCGATTTTCTCGAAAACAAAGCCTCGAACGAAAAATTTTTATTCTATATTTTTGACTTCTTTTTTCGCGTAGAATCATCCCCTTTCCGCTTGTACCACCAATTATCAACCACCCTGTATATCTATTTATAGGTTTGTTGCTATATAGATTAGATTACATAGATTAGCAATTGCTTTAAAAAAATAATATATCAGTTGACATATAAGAGATATATAGCAGATAATAGATATAATTGTTAAATTGAACAACTGAATTATTGAGACGAACGAATCTTCAGATCTTCACAAATCCTTTTTCAATGCCAATATCAAACAGAATGTTAATCTTAAGAACCACAGAAACTTCAATGGCGTAGCTTCTACCAGTTAGATAAATTATCATGTTTATATGTTAGTTGTGTATGTACATATATTGCAGTCACATATATCAAATAGACTTTGAAATGTATATACTTCATCGAGTGCATTGAGACTGTACAAATCTAAGAGAATAACTTATAAAGTTTAATACTATCTTCAATGTATCATTGATCACCTGCTTCTTTCGATTCTTTTCCATTGTATAAATGCACACTGAACTGTTGACTATAGAAGAGAAAGCATGGATTACTTTGACAACTAAAATCTTTAAACTCTATGGAAGAGAAGGTTTTATTGCGAGCATCATATGGCTTGTATGAGTTTGATGATAGGATAAACGCCCATTAATGTATCGATGTGCTCTCAAGGGCATAAAAATTGCAAAACGTAAACAAAATGATTACAAAGCAGCGAGGAATCATTAGACAAGACTGATTGTGAATGTAGCTTAATAAACGCACGATATATTGATTTATAACGTTCATATTAATATTAATAATACTCTTCTGTGCCTACAAACATTTCTCTAATACTATCAACCTGTAATACTATGATCATAATACGATAGAATATTATACCATAACATTATTAACTCCATAATTCATGCCTGACTGAACCTGGGTTTTTGATTATTCACATAACTCGTTCTTGAGAGTTCACCAGTCATTTCTACGAAGTAGTAAAGAATGATTACTTCATAAAGGAAGACAGAACGAAGAAACAATAAATAAAGACATTACTACTCATTTACAAGAATTACTCTCTCTCTCTCTTGTACAACATTTAACAAAATCATAGCCCAATAACAATAAACCTCCACGCCCCATTAAAGCAAACAATATTTCCGCCAACACGTTTTAACTATCAGATTCGTTCATCTTCTGAGGCTGCACCGTTGAATCCCAGAAATTGACCAAGTTACAGAGCCATAAAATGAGATTGGAACGGCAGGAAATGAGAGAGAGAGAGAGAGAGAGAGAGAGAGAGAGAGGACATATAGGGAGCAACGTGCAAGACCTGGACCACGAAAATTTTTCCTCGGGACCGGAGGAAGGAGCGTAACGACTCGCGGACTCGAGCTGGATGCCGCTACAATTAATTAGTCCCGGTCTGAAAGGGTGAGCCAGGCCAACGGAGAATAGGAAGCCGGATGGAAACAGGAACGCGAAGATGAAAGGTGAAGGCTTTCCGCTGGACGCGCGGCCTGTGTAATCAGAAAAGATGTACAGGGAACGGCGGCAAGACTCCGCTCGTCGCACAAAAAGACCGTCCTCGTTAAAAACTGGCACAAGAAATCGTCCGTGCAAACTTCTTTCAGTGTTCAACCCGCTGAAACTGGCGAAGTGATTTAATTGCGTGCGAATGAATACCCTTAAAGTAGGTTTCTCGTCCGAATCCCCGGCTCTGAATCACCCAGCATTGGGTGTATGTGATTCTTCCAGTGATGATCTGTAAATGACCGAGGCAACGCGATTTTTATAGGGAAACGAGAAGGATGAGACACCTTTGAGTCATCAATTTTGAATCTTGGACGCTAAATCTATATTTGGCTAACTTGTTTAAAACGCGTACTTAATTCTTGAACGACGAGGAGATTAATTCCGAAAGATTAACAAATATTTATGTCATGCACCTTCTAAGTTACAGGTGTTAGTATTTTATCAAACTGTACGCGAACGATATATTTTATTTTTCATTTCTTACGCAAATCTATTTATCTTATTCTATAGAATCAATACATTGAATTACAATTTTTTGGGCAGTTTAATAAAATTGTAAAATCTGAATAAATCATTAATTACTTTAGAATATGCTGCGACACAGTCCCCTAATGCTGATTATTAAAACAAACAGTCTATCTTTTACGAGACACGTAAACTTCCGCGCGCAAGTTCAAGATTTATTCAACAGCGCTGCCGCGCGCCTCAAATCTCAAATCACAACGGGAACAACCCCCAAAACAAGCTAAGTAGTTAGCTCTAGAACCACCGCCAACTACCAATCAATCAACCCCTCGTCATAAATTCACTTCCCCGGTGAACGACAAACATCCTCCGCGTGATGCAAACTTCTCCAAACTCTTTCACCGCAACGATCGACCTTGAGGTGTAATAAACGATTTAGAAGCTGTGCAGCTGCATCTTTTTTCAGGGTATCGTGAGAAAATTCAGCGCGCACGGGCCCAACAAGGATAACGTTTCACGATGATGTATCGCATTACGCACATCGATCTCGCGAGACGGCGACCAAAAGCACGGATATTGTCTGTTACGTATCTACAGGATGTCTGGTTTGAGTAAAAATTGAAATAAATATTTTGAAAGATATATGAAAGATTTAGGATCATTTTTCAGAAGATAGTTTTATGGTATAAAAAAGGACAGATAAGCAGAGATAAAGGACATATATCGATCGAAATATTTCGTTCATTGATCGGAGAAGGTTAATGCTTGAGTGTATCACCACATTATATTAAATACATGTCAGCATAATTTGTCCCCCATTGTACGTATAGATGGTATAGGCTCCTTATATAAGAGTATTTTATAACCTTTTCGACTCGTGACCCTCTTTTATAATAGTCAAATAACCTTCGACCTTCCCCTTTGAAGTATTTTATCACGGTGAACCTCAAGTCATTTCTTTTCATTTATTAAGAATCAATAGACCGTAGATATTTATGCAAATTCATATTTCGATGAACGCTATTTGAGAAATGGAATGTAAATACAAGTCAATTTTACTTTTAGATATCATCAGCAGCATTCTCGGATATTTTATTGTTTGCTCTATCTTATTTTTAGTTTTTATACCGAATATTTTGTGTATTTTTGTATACTATACAAATTCTGTATATCATTGCACGTGTAAATTTCTCGCGAATGCATAAACACACGTTAAAAGTCAGTGCTTTTATATGGAACCATGTTGAAGTAAATCAATAGTAAAAATCGTCATGTTGAAATTTGTTTTAATAATTCCAACGACAAGCGATCACGATGACCCCTCTAAAACTCTTTTGCGATCGCTCTGGGATTTGCGAGCCAAATGTTGGTAACCAACATTCATAACCTTTGTTTGTCATATTTTTCTGTATCTATAGCATTTCTCGTTTTTCATTCTCTTTTCATATTTGATCTGTGAACGCATGCTTTTTTTAAAATAGTATAAAATACTTTGAAGTTATCAATTTATGAATCACGAAACTGTGGAAAAAAAATTGTTTAAATCCATTTCATTGTTTCGCAAACTTTTCACTTGGAAAAAGAATATATGCATATTTTGTTAAATGATTATACACATTATGCAGAATATACACGACGTTCAACTAAAGCTACCACATTCTTCATATAAATAATTCGTCTTATAATAAATATTTTTCTTCAAATTCGCTAATTCGATGGAGCCTTTAATGACACGTGTGTACCTATTTGATGATTGTATCTAAATACTTACAACATCCTCCTTCATTAAGAGTGTGATCATGCTCAACCTGTTGAATAACATGATATGTAAATTATTGCAGATTCGGATAGTCCTAATGAAGAAGAATTCACGAAATTTATCTTGTTTTAATCATTCTAGGAAATTTAATGGAACATCGGTCACCGATGGCAGTCAACGTGTCAATTGTCTTCTATTTAATCACGACACGCCGTACATACGAGGATCACACCCGTAAAGTGAAGGGCTGTCACTGTTTCGCGTGTGCACGCGACCACCGTGGCGTTATAATGTTCGAGTTTCTTCGTGCGAAACACTCGAGTAACGCGACGCATCTGAATCGGCACAAGCGTGTGTACGATCGCGATATTGGTCCGTTTCGAGGCATCGAAGCGCAACCGGCCGATTCAGACGGGCGGATTCTTACGATTCCTCGATCGCTGCACGATGGATATCGACAGGCTGAAACGTTTGACGTGTCTATACGGGGCCACGATCGCTATGAATATCGATCTCAGCTACGTAAGGGGAATCTGAGGGAGGCTTTTGGTAGGTACACGGTTCCTCGGTTGCTGACGTTGAAAAGGAGAATCCAGGCGAGTATTCCATGTCTGAGTGTTTATATTACAAGACATAGTTATACATAGTTATTGAAAAGATCAATTTATCTGAACCTTGTTGGAGAGCAAACGTACAATAGGAATTCTTGCATATAGCTGTAATTTCTAGTTCGGACAATGGGAATTCACGTTCGGCTAAATGGATTCAATTGGAATTCATAACTACAATCCCATTCCGATAAATGGATTCTTAGCGCATCGAGTTGTGCTTTAATTGAGTTTAACTCTTGGCTGGACCATTTAAGATTCGAATGAAAATAAACATCTATTGTTTGTCGTGGCAACGTGACGAGCTTTGGGCCAAAGAAATTCGTCTTTTCACTAAACGAGATTAAAAAAGGTAATTTTTCCCCGAAGGGAGACTGCTATAGTATTCGATTTTGGAATTTTAATTATCCAACGTGGTTTCGATAGTTGCACGCGACGAAACCTTTGAATAAAGTTTTTAAAGTCTTTGAACTTTTACTACTTGTTAAGGCGTAGGCTTTTTTACTTTTTCCACGGCTTTATGATGTTACAGTTTTCGTTCATTTTATTCTATTTATTATTACGGAAAAGAAAACAACGGTCGAATAAAGTGACGGTTTTTCAGGATTCTAATTCCTAACGAATTTCGAACGATTTTCCGCTAACACGTTCTTTATGTACTTGCTCGTATCCGCCTTTATCACGCCCGTGGGCAGAGCGATTTTTCGAAACAAAATTACAAAATTCGAGCGACCAACGAGCACGAACATGCAGGAAAAACCGGCTGGGATTTCGTTGCCCTAGGAAAAGTAAACCATGCTTTTTTACGAGGTCTGTTATTAACTAATTCACTAAAATCGTTGAAAACTCTGGCCACCCGGAAACTCGATTAACTCCGTGTCACGAATTGCCACGATTTTGCTTTCCCTCCTGATAATATTTACACGGTAATACGTGTTTCTCTGGTCTCGTTGTTCAGGCGTCCATCTCCCGTTTATTAGATTAAATTATCAGCGTTTCGTGATTTTCAGCTGCGCTATAACACGCAAAGTGACTCGTGACACATGGCGCTTCGTCAGGAATAGATTAAAATTCTTTCGAACCTTATAATATATCTCTATTTCACTGTAAAATAAAAGTCAATAAATCTGCCAATAAAATATAAAATAATAATATCTTGTAAAAATAAATATCTTGTACAAATTAAATTCCTAGTTCAGTTTATTTTCGATTATTTTATAGAAATATAGTATGTGTATTTTTATTATGACGTAAAAATGAAGACTGATAAGTTGTATATCTTTCTGTAAAATTTTCTATATATATGTGTGTGTGTGATAAATTTAATAAAATTTTGGAAAGACAGATGCAACGCTGCAACGGAGCAGGCGCGCGAATTCATTGAAATCAATGGAGTGTATCCTTTTCCACGTACTTTACAAAGCTTAAAATGGTTCTTATGTGTAAACAATTAGTCATCCAGTATATAAAGGTGCAGTGTTTGGTGTTGCACGGCCACAGATAAAATTCAGCGGATAAAACGTTCTCCTTACGGCTGACAGCCTTAGCCTTGTATCGCAGATGTTGCTTAGTAACAAAAAGAACAACAGAAGCCGTGCGATCGCAAATATTCAGTGGAATGTCGACGCGGAATATGGATGTACATTAACTGAATCACGGCAGAATATCAATGTCTCATCCTTTTCGCTGCCGGCCGTGTACGAGGGATTTATTTAATTGGGTTCCAAGCACTCGCATGGAAAAGATGATTGTAAAACGTATCACGCAAGTAAACTCTCGACTCTGAGAACATTCCACCGTCAAGTTTACGAACAATGTTCTTACCATGTTTTCTACTAATTTTAACGTGTACGTTCACTCTGTGAAGTGTGGACATGCAATTCGTGTCCTCTACATACACAAAATGTTCATGCACTACGCAATTCATGAATCTCTGTATAAAATCGTATGTATAAAATTCGGATGGCAGTCAACATGTTAACGACGAATCACGCTTGTATCGTACTTGCAATGTTTGTCGCTATTCGACTCATGAGATTCTCGGTGCGATGAAGTGCGAATTCTACGGTTCGATGAGCATTGACGCGCGAATTCGTTCGCACTCGATGAAACTGGTGACACGATTTTTTCCCGGTCGATGAAAATCTTTTTCTTTTGCTCTGTCATTCAGTCAATTTGTTTAAAATCTGAGTTACCTTTAGTTTCTTTGAAGCGGATATTCAGCTTAATGAAGTCAGCTTAATTAATAACAATTCACTGGTGCCGAAATTGCCAACACAACGTATATTCGGAAACTGTGCGAACAGTGAACCATGTGATTTTCTCTGTTTAAACGCGTTCCAATTAACGAGCTTCGTTACCAAATAACTGCGTCGTTTTGCCAAGTTTCCAACGGGATCCAGTCAAGTTCCCAGAATCATTGTGTTCGATAATATTGAGAAGAAACGAGTGGATCAAGCTAAATTAGCCTGTTATCCCTTTAAAGTCTATTGGAAACGTCTGCGACATGCAATAAACACATTGTATCGGGAACGTGTTAGTCGAAATGCAGTTAACCTTTTTCTCACGTGCTGCTGCCATCCGGGGATGTTGTTAGCCAGTAACAGCTTATTATTGAAATTTATTATTTTACGTCTCATGAACATGCGAATAAAAAGGAAAAGTGGGACGGTTAATGGGTACGTAATACGTAATTGTCAATGCATCGTCGTAATGTCTCTGCTGTTGGTAACATTAGTCATCGTAGGTAATCGTTAGACGCTTGTGGCCACTGGATTATGTAATCCACGCAGACTTTGTTTCTTTTTACATCTTTTCTTTTGATCTACAAAGTATCGTAGTTTTTCTTTTTTTTTTTTTCTAAGTACAAAGATCTTTTTCCTTTTTATTTGGTTGATTATTTATTGTCACATTATCTGCTATAATGTGTCACTAGAGATTCATAATCAATTGAAAGTATAGGATAAATTCTATAGTTTTTAGAAAAGGATAGTTAGGATTATAAACTTTAGAGTGGATTGTATTTTGATTAAAATCTTTAAATTAGTAAAAAATTTTAGGTAGATGTTTTATAATTTATCCTTAATACTTGTATTGGCTTATTAGTTCATTTATTTCTTTTCTCAGCATTGTTATGATGTTGATAATAATTTGTGGTATGTTAAAGTATGTTGATATGTAATAAGTACGTCAGATACGTAGATAATTGTTAAGTACATTAGTAATGCTCATTAGTAACTTGGTAGAATGTTTGACTTTCTTGACTTCTGAATTGCATTTATTGAAATTAGTGAGAAATTAAAATGTTTAAGTATAAGTGTTCCTATTAATATAATATTTGACATATGATATTATTTATTGAGAATGTGATATCTACACATAACCATCTAATAATATCGTTTACAAGCCTTGCGTAATATCGTAACACTACCTTCTACTAGAATAACAACTGATTCGTTTAATGCATATTATAAACTGTTTATTTGTTAAACTACAACATCTACTACTACTGTACAAACGTTAATTCTAGTTTTTTAAAACAAATATTTAGCCAAAGAATTTTCAGGGAAAAATAACAATTGAGAAGAAAATACGAAGTTTTCGCAAGGAAATACCGCATAAAATTCATGTTAGCTATGTGTCTTACTTTGCTAAAATTACTTTCAGGAAAATATTGCAGTTCGTGTTTCGATTCACAATTTTAGTCAGTATTTCTGATCTAATTTATTCATTGCTTATCAGATAAATTGTTATACGTATGCATCATACTTTAGGGCCAGAAATTATCGTACAAGAAACTATTTTTTATTCGAACTTTCCCGCTCAAAGTACCATTTACTTTACATACATATGCATATAACGCATTTAAGTATTCTTTTCAGATATTTACATGAAGCTGGCGTATCTAATTAAAAGTTGCGATATTAGCGCATAATTAAAACATATTCTATCGACTCGTTTTGTTGTTGTTTTGGTACATATATGGTATGTAAATTATACATTACTTTTCTATCATAGACCCATAATATAATACACAGATAGAAATTAACGAGAACAGATTTTACTAACTAACTGGTCTATTCTAAAGTATCTCTTTCTTACACAGCAGAAACGGATTATTTTTTAAACCTAAGATCGATTATTAAATAATTTCTATAAATCAAAGCAAGTTCTGTTGCTAGAGTTTATTTTCATATTTACAACATTATTTACGAATTTCCACGAATCGTACGAAATGTGTGTATATATATATATACATATATATGCATTTTAACTACGAAATGCAATATAAACAGTGAAAAAGATGATACAATACCGCTGGAAAAATCGCTTGCTGCTGAGAACGTAGTAACAAAATATGTTATACGACAAAGTGCACTTTAGATATTACATTTTCTACAAGAATAGCAAGCGGAGAAATACATAATGGTGAAAATCTTTACACCCTTTTTGAATACATTGATAATTTATATATGTATATTTTTACAATTTTTTGACAATAAAGAATTCAGACGAAAGGCGACTCTAACTGTCAAATTATAGAAGCACCGAAAGAATATCCTAATAATAAAAATCAGCGATTCTACAACGATGAAATCAATAAATTATGAAACAGATGGAGGGCAGTCATAAGCAACAATGGATATTATGTGGAAGACTAAGCACTATTTTAAACATATCTGTGACATATGAGTCACTCAGAAGCTACACTGATCGACTCTACCATATACATTGGAAACTAAAGGAAAGTGATGATGTTACAAACATAAATGTATATTTTAACATTTATTTTCGCGATATGTAAATCAACTTGTGTAAATAATTTATTCATTTCTTGAACATTAATTATGTGCGCAGGTACTCGGGTGATGAAATTAAGATATTTACTCAAAGTTGAAGTAGGTAAATTTAACGATTCAACTATATGGCGATATGTAGCCATAACTTATATGCCTGATGCTTTACAATTTAGTCATTTTAGCCATTGACTTGTAGAGTTTCGATTTCAGTGTAAATAAACCGAAGAAAGTATTGCTTAAAGGTTAATAGAAAATTAAACTCGAATAACTGATCTTTGAAAGAAAACAAGGAGGAGGAAACAAGAAAGGAGTTTTTCAATCGACCTAATAATTCGTTAAATGATTAATATGTCAAGCTTCGCTTTTTCTCGGTTTTCACGTTCCATTTGAAATGAAACGTACGCTTCTACCTCTGCTACTAAAGGAAAAATAAGACAAAGCTAACACGACCCTGATACGTACAATTTCCCTTCGAAATAATTGTTATCGTAGCGAATAACTCGGCGTCATCTCCGACTGGTCGATCCCTGGCAAATCTTTCGTGTGTATTTTGACGTCACCGAAAGTACAAACACGCCCGTAAATTGTATCGTTGCTCGTAATTACGTAAACGGATATTATACAATATCCAAACAGACACGATCGTATTTTCGAATTCGCCGATCAACTATCCGTATCGTGTAGCGGCTCTTGAATAATGCATTAAGAGAGATGAGATGAATCAATAGGCTCCGAGCGAACATCACCGTTCCGCTTCTTTTTCTTCTCTCTCTCTTTCTCTTTCTCTCTCTCTCTCTTTCTCTTCTTTTCTCTTCATAACGATCAAACGAACGAATATACGGTGGGCGGACTGGTATCTCGTTCAGCGCGTTTCTTATGTGAAATTCTTAAGTGGTACTACAGTTAATCGCCGTAACGCAGACGTCGTTTCATTTTTTCCCTACTCTCTACCCCTGACACGTCTCTTAATAACTGTGTTTTCTGCCTGTCATTTTTCTCCCGCGAGCCAACGTTCCTCTTTGTACCTACGTTGCTTCTTGTTGCACAGTCCTTGACTGGTTTCGAGTAAAAAGTAATTAAAAATTATCACATCTTTTTTCCACCGATCGAACTTACTCGCTTTGCCGTGCCTTCGTGTTAAAAATCTGCGTGGCTTGTTCCCGGGGTGCACGTCGTGATTAAATAGCGTCTCGATTTTTCCAAGTTTCACGTTTTTAACAACGAAATTCAGAGCGATATATTTAAATGTCTCTTTTCATAGAGGAAAAAAATCGTCGCTTCTTTCATCACTGTGTTTTACTGATTTATATTTTCACATTTTATCGATCGTATAAGATAACAGGAATCTTAAGGTTCTCGTAGCAGGTGTACTACTCGTAAAAAGTTATTGTAAAATAAAATGAGCGTTCGCGGGACATTGAAGTTTCCTATTTGTTCCAAAAATCGAAAAATATCTCGGGTAATAAGATATTGCGGGTATCGTAAAAGTAAAAAGAAATAATACAGCGTAATAAAATATGCGTAGGATAAAAAAAGTACAAAGTAATAAAATATTGTAGTAAAATAATATAACAAAGTGTTCAATCAATAAAGTATATTAATAAGCATGTTGTTATACGTATAAAATGTAGCGACATAGTTTAAAGTGATAATTCCACGAATGACTGTAAATTTTATTTGTACATATTGAAAATGTTAATTGATGTTAATATTTTCCTTGATATTTGTATAAATATATCTTCCAAATTATAGAATAACGATATACTATGATTTAATTTAATTTTAAAATATATGATATGAAAGATTACGTAAAAACGATATGATTTATCTAAAACTGGGAAAGCAACGACAGCAACAAAATGATATTTCTATACGTAATAAATTCACGAAAATTCAAGTTCAATGTTACATTATTTCCTGTAAGTCAGGTATATGAACAACCTTGTCTTATCTTGACTAGTTTGTGAGGAATAATTACGTGTACACGGCAAAACCGGTTATGCTGTATACTGAAAGCCCGAAAGAAAAATAAACAAAGAAAAAATACTGGAAGAATCGCATTTTTCTCTGCTTGTGTATCACGTGTAAGTACGATGTGCCACATCAAGCAGCGAAGTATGCTTTCGGCCAAAACATTTTTTATTTAATTCGAAGATTAATTCGCATTTCTAACACTTCGATTCCCGAAAATGGAAATAATTTGTACGAATTAAATTTTATTAAAAACTTTTCGTACACAAAACATTACTTCGCATTTCTAATACTTTGATTCCCGAAAATGGAAATAATTTGTACGAATTAAATTTTATTAAAAACTTGTCGTACATAAAACATTGTATCTTATAGTATAGATTTTATGCAGATAATATACCACTCTCAATTTCTTTCGTATTAAATATTTTCCTAATACTATTGACTATATTGATATGTTGCTAAAAATAATAGACACACATCTTTAATAAGGTTCTGTATATCTGTTACAGGTTTGCATATTAAAATGTTTCATGCATTAACTTTTTATAATTCCTCTAGCATTTAAAACATCGAGCACAGTAACATTGGCCTACATCTTGCAACGATTATATTTGGAACAAATATTAGATTGAGTAATATATTCGCTCTCGTTTCATTAAAATAGTATCAAGCGTTGTTATGGTTATGTAAAATCAATCTGGTCAATGACATATGTATTATATCTTTCATTATCAACATCTTCTAAATTCTTTAATGACTTTTTCTGAATAAAAATGTCTAATTTTTGAAACGCTGAAAATTTCGGTAAAGCTACGTCTGGTAGCTATTTTAGTAACTAAAAATATGGTTAAACCTAATGAAATTGCAATGATAAGTTCTGATTCTGTTATGACACGAATGAAATACGATAATTTCATTATAGTACAACATGAAACGAGAATGACATACGATATAATACATAATGTTAATGAAAATATCGACTCTAGAAAACAACGAGTAAATATCACCGTTGCAATGTTTCATTAAAAAAATATTTGGTGAAATATCTTACTTATTGAAAATCAGAAAAATACTCACGCATCTTTCCTTCATCAGCCTCAAATCTCCCATCAAATTTCCTTACTGCCAAACACGTTCGCATAAACGGTCATGCTGACGGTTGACGGCTGGCGGAAAATCGCGCTACAGAAGAAACTTTATCTTTTTCCCGCCGGGTGACTCGCCACCAATTGCACTCGTATATTATTCAACAGTTCCCAGGCGTATACCGATCTGTATTTCCGCGCGTAACACTCGCACGGAACGTCTCTCGGCTTATGAATATTTTGCGCGTGTTCCAAATAAATGTGTTCCGCGTGTATAAATATTCGAACGACCTGTTCTTCCTCGAAACGATTTGCACGCCTCTTCCCAACCTGTGTCTTTGCTTTGTACACAATACGAATCTACGTCGCATCAACTCGTGCACGTGTCATTCGCTCGCCTCGATCAACATCTAGATTTTTTCATTTTATTCCAGCGATCTCTGCGTGAAATCGCGATTTTCCGTGTCAGTGGAACGCTTCCAGGGAAATACCGTGGAAATTCAACGACGAAACCCTTTCCATCGTTAGGACTAATGATACACCGTGTAATCACGATATTCCTATACTTTCGAATGCGGCGCAATTTGCATGGCCGTGTTTCGTCGTGTCTTCGGCGAACGCTCCCGTTGTTTGCGCTCAGACTATCACGTTCACACGTCTATCTTCCTGTGCGCCACGGCTGCGTAACGTTCCAGGCGATTCGAGTCATTAACCGTCGATCCTACGTTACACAGAGACGGATCGTTCGCTACTGGCCATGGAACGATCCGATGTTTATGCCGTTCAATGTTTCGATCGTACAGGATTCCTGATGTTACGTCCTTTGAGCAGTGTCCTCGTGAACGCAGGCGAATTTTGTGTACGGTTTGTTTCGACGATTCCGAGTGTAATCGTCTCTTCGATGGATAAATTAATCGAATGAATGGAGCAAAGATATTTATCAAATGGCGAACGTATAAATGTTTTCACTAATTAAAAGTTAAGCTGATTTCCGATGGTTTGTTCGATCATTCGAACATTCGTTACTTGATGTTTGTTATTTAATAAATCCATTACTTATCGCTTGTAATAGTTTATTTATAATTTTAGGTCGTTGAAAAGGCAGTCCTTCGATACGATTCAGCGTAAAATTAAAAGTTATAGGTTTATCAGAAACTGAGGTTCGATGCCATTTATAATGTTCGGAAGATCGTGAATAGCAGCTGATGGAAGTTTATTAATCACAGATCAGCGTAATCGATAGTCTGCATGAAGACTATAATCCGTTTCAGTTTGTGACGATCTATGCGTGGAGCAAATTTACGCCGATAAAAATGCGATTTATCAACACGATCCAGTGAAAGGATGTTTCTAGGTTTATCAGCAATCGAGATTCGATTTGGTTTACGAGCTTTCGAAATGCGATCAGAAACTGATGCCGTTTCGTTAATCACAGATCAACGTAATCGACAATTAGATCGTCGAATTAATCCTGACTGCGATACAAAGATATACTCGATGCAATTAATCAGTGAAATTTATCTCGATTCACCTGTATCCAGCTATGAATTCACGACACAGAATTTAATAGAAACGTTCGATCTATCGATCTCTTATAAAGCTCGGCTTTCCCATACAATAAATCTTGTATCCATCAAATTCCACGAAGTCGCTGAATTTCAAAACAACGAAACTCTTTGAAACTTCAAAATAAACGTTTCTATCGTAAACTTACAACCTTTCTCACAGTTCAGCGATTTCGAAATTTCCCCGAATTCGTTTGGACACCAGCAACCATAATATATGTCCCGCACGGTCGACGCGCACCAAAAACAAATCGCACCGTTCACTCACTTTGGCCGAAGTTACAGTACCAAAGTCGCTGTTGTGACCACAGGCAGATCGTTCCCAAAATACGTCACCAGTGTCCACGATTAGCACGATGCCAGGCAACAACACCGTTTATCACGCGAACGATGTAATTGAATTTTCCTGCTGCTTGTTCCGTAATTCGCGTTCCCGTCGATTCCTTATTTCGCACACAGATTACGATCTGTTAATTACGCATTAATTAGCGGCCGTGGTAGCGATAGCTTCCGTACGTGTACGTAGTGTTGCTTGCGCGATCCGTGGTAGCTCGCGTTGCTTGATGACACGTAAGAATACCTTTAGAGCCTGCTAACGGTCCAACAGTTGCACGCCATGTAACCTATGATCCAACTAACGCACACAATCTCACGGTGACCTTTTCAATTTCGTGTATGCGTACAGGATTCTGATTGGCCGGTGCTTTCGACGAGTGAATCTCTAAATCTTTTTAAAATCGATCTTGACAGATCACCAATCACCGGTTACGTAATCGAACAGGCAATACAAGGTAAATGCAATACATCGGAGAATTAAATTGCGGTACGTATATGACGGTGAAAACGGCTATTACAGGCTATTGAATATTTCAGAACCGCTAGAAACCACGTTTCCCATTAAGAGAACACGAGCCATCGAAGCCGGTATACGACTTTGAAGTTGTTTTTGACTAATGAA
Organism: Bombus vosnesenskii; assembly: GCF_011952255.1. NCBI lineage: Eukaryota > Metazoa > Arthropoda > Insecta > Hymenoptera > Apidae > Bombus > Bombus vosnesenskii. The sequence goes on from NW_022882923.1 coordinate 6,242,139, forward strand.
TCTTCCACTGAAATCGATCTTCGGATCAGCAATCGCTATTGAAATAACCAATAAGTAAACGCAATAATCAGATAATTAAATCCGATAGATACGATTTGATCCGTACATGTGGAAGAAAACCTTATGGACACTGAATGCGTCGTTAAAAGAGAAGGTAGGCGAGAGAAGCTATCGAAATGTTTTTAACTAATGGATCTTCACTGGTCAACCATTCACCGATAACCATATATAACAACTACAGTAATAAAACGATAGAATCGAAAATGTCTATAACCGGCGTACGAAATACTTGAAAGCCGTTAGAAACCACATTCCCAAGAAAATGTATCGAGGTGCTTTTATGAATAGGTCGTTTCATAGGTCACTGGTCACCAAATACGATAAGTAGAATAATTAGGTAATAAAATTCGATACGTATACGATGCCGAAAACGTCTATCACCGACGCGCCGAATATTTGAGAGTCGTTAGAAGAGTCATGGAAGAGAAGGCATGGAGGGAACACGAGTGATTCTCGGCCCGCCCAGCGGGAACGGCAAGCCTTTAAATCTCGGGAACAATACTCGGGCCTTGGCCACAGCCAGGTAGGGAGAATTTCGGTTTTCTTGGCGACACGCGTGAATCAGCCGACCTTCAGACGATGCAAATCGCCCCTGCGAACAGACGCCGGCGTAATTCGGTGGAACGGAACAACACGTGACCTGTTGGTTTAGGTTCGACTCTTCTCTTACGTAAATTACATTTTACGAGAAACGAAACGGATCAGGACATCAGGATGCACCTGTACTATGGTTTTTAAGGCTGACTCGGCTCACTTGGAATTTTAAACGTCCACACGAGATTTCTTTTCTTTCGAATTCCTCGAAACTGCTCCGAGAGGTTGGTCCCAGTAGCCTGCTCCGATCCTGTTACGCTACAAAGCCGGATCGTCCCAGAATACTTGAAAGAACCTTCCACATCGACTCACCGATGCCTTCGAATAGATGGTCAGACCTTCTCAAGATCGATTTTTACAGATCGCCAATCATTAGTGAAATAACCAACGACTAAATATAATATAAATAAACGGATATCCGCGGATACTTGGAAGAGTCTTTCGCGTAGATATTCCAATCTTCTTCAAGGCAATTTTCACAGATCACTAATCCCGAGTAAAGTAACCGTCGGCTAACTAAAACAATCGAATACCTAAATTCCAAGCAGTCGAAGCAGCACGCTGAACTAAAATTCACTGGCAGTAACCAACCAAGCACCGAACGAAATTCTTCGGCGAGAACGACGAGCTCATCCGCGTTCCCAGCGCAACGGATCAGCGCGAGAGTGCAGCGAGCGGAGAGCGTGTCTCGTAGCGAGTCGCGCACAAATCACGTGTATCTGCGTGCATAAATCAGCGCGTGCAGAAAGAGAGAGAAAGAGAGAGAGAGAGATCGTTGAAATCGGGTGGAATCCACGGCGCCTCTCGCAGGTGAGAGGAGCGTCGAAAGCAAGCGCACAGGTAATCGGAGCTGCGTTCCGTTGAGTTTCTCGGTTGTTCCTCGAGGGGCACGAGAATGTCCGGCGTGAGGCAGAGAGACGGTGCCGAGCGGCGGCGATCCCGAGAGGCCGTCTACTCGCGACTACTCGCCCGTTCGCTCGAGACGCGAAACTTCTGCCGGCGCTGCGCTGGTGGCCGCGTGCCGGCGTACACTACCAGCCATGCGTGTCTGTGTGCCTCTGTATTGTGTGTCGCTGCGTGCTATGCAACGCTACTCGCTCTGCCTTCTCGAGTTTGCGTGTGTAGATACACGGTGTACGTATACGGACCAGAGTATACATACATGATGCAGCATTGTACTAGTTGTGGTTAGCTGTGTGTCGACCACTTGGCGACTGTTCGGGACCGTAAAGTGGGGGCGTGTGTGCCCGCCACCTCTGTACGCCGCGGATACATAGCGAGGAATTTTACTACGGGCCTTTATCGCGATACGATAGAAGCTTATTGGCCACGCGGCATTCCTGCGAATGCGACGCCGCGTCTCGCATTTTTCGGTACCATGGGAAAGTGGACGAATTTTTGTAAACAGGTATGGGAAGGGGCTTTAGAATGTTGATGCTTCGCTGACGCGAGCTGCCTATTTGCCAAATTGGTTAATTTCACGAAACAGAGAGTAAAGATGATCGATGAAATTATAGGAGATAAGCATCGGGCAAAGTAGTTTGCAACTAAAATCTCAGAAAGCGGAGTTAATCGCATTGGCCTGTGAACGGCTCAACTATCGCGAATTACGAACACAAGAAAATTTGTATGTACGCGTGATAAGGAAGAAACGTTTCGATCGATTAAATTCTTTGTTAAAATCAGGAGAAAGCAATTTGATTTATTCAACTGTAATAATAAACTTGGAATACAACTGATAATATTGATTTTCCAGCTCGTATAAGCAATTTTTCATAATTTTCGAAGTATGTAGATATTTTGTATTATGATATCACATACCTTAAATATTGCAATTTACCGTTGCAGTCTAGAACGTGATATTAAATACTTTAGAAAACTATGTGATATATTTGAACAGTATTTTCTTTTTAAATGTACGACAGTTGTATGAAATGTTGAATTATACTAGGACAATTATACGAATACTACATTATATAAATCTTTATTTTTACAGTGTAAAGATTTGTACTTGCAAGTTTTAACGTACACTTTAGCGGTCATATCGAACGCCTGGATAATCATTTTATCGTCAATCGTACGATTTATCTTAATTTTTTCTAACAGATTTTTTCTAACTGATAAATTTCATTTTATCTATTTGTTTTCTTATTAACTAACTAGGCGTATTAGTCATAGTGCATTGTAATGAATATGTCAAATTGGTCGGGCTATTAACACGCTCGTCAAAAAAAATGAATCTCATAAGTATATGCTATAATCTACATTCGTCCTTGCAAAATATCGTTGAATGCTCTGCATGATAGTTTAATGTCTGATTGTTTATTGAGCGATTTTGTTACCAAGCAGTGATAACATTTGCGATAAGCGACTGGAATGTAAGGAATTAAGACTTGAGTATAAAAAAAGATATTTAAAGTGATAAGTACTGTATCATCACGTCTCAAAAGAGTAATCTACTACTTTTGCATTTTGATAAGTGTAATTCGAAAATTAATTATTTACGAATATCTTTGAAATGCACATTTATTCAAAATTTTGGAATACTATTTTTAACTTACAGATACATATACGTTTGTATGCACACTTTTGCATTGAGTCACGCTGTAGCTTTTTATATAAAATGATTCAGTTGCTACTGTTGTCATACTGTAAACAATTCCCAAAAAACAAGAGCGGAAAGCTCTTGTAACAAAAATAAAATGCTTAAATCTTTTGTGTACATTTGTAGTACTCTCCAAACGAGATTTTACAAATTTATACCTAGGACATGGCCGAATAACATGTACAAGCAGGCATGAAGTGATTCCATATGAAAAAATAAAAAGAGAATATAGAATCAAATTTTCTCATATGACGCTTCGTTTCCGAGAAAATCAAGTATGAAAATTTATAATTTAAATTATACCTGAACATCGCTAATTCCAGACTGGACAGGAACAAATAATCGATAGGACATTATTCTACATGTAAAATTAAATCGAAAATGTAGAACAAAATTTGTCCACAAGACGCTTTGTTTCCGAGAAAAATAAATTTCAACGTTTATCATGCACGAGGAAATATTTTCTCGAAAATGAAGCCTCTGAGGAAACGGGCATTTTATTCGACATTTTTTACTTATTTTCGCATGTAGAATAATTCCCTGTTTATTGTTTACTTATACCCAATCGGTAATTAGTTGTGTTCAAGTATACGTGATGAATTTTCGGACTCAATTTCCTCGAAGACGAAGCGTCGTACGAAAAAATTTGACTCTGTATTTTCTTCTTACTTTTTCACAAGGAGACGCGTCATATCCGCTTGTACGTGTTATTTGGCCGCACCCTGTATATATTTACATTTATTACATTCTACAGCAATCGTATATCATAAGATGGTTTATAAAAATTACGAGAACTTGCTGTCTATTCTGCTCTCAACAGTATTACAACGTGTTTTGACATAATCGATTATATCGAAATAACAAATAAAAGAAAGTGCGCCACTACCAGCGGTTACTACATACACACTGTTATTCATGTTATGCGACTACCGATGATAACGCTACTAAGAAGATGGTATCATTCGTCGACTATTCAACGACAGTTCGAAAGCATAAAAGCATAACGAGGCGTACCGGTTCTTCTACCGGTTATGTGCTAAGGAATTTCACTATAAGCTTTATCGCTCGAGGGTTTACGCGTCAGAGCTTCTCCGTCCTGGTATTTCTTCCCGATATGAGTGAAATAACGCGAAAGGAAGTTTACCCTTACAGGGAAACGTTCTATCGTCATCTCGTTCGAGAAGATGACTCTTATTCTTTTTCGAAAACAGACGTTTCCTTTAGATTGTTATCAGACTTTTTTCGATATCGTTATTTGCCGAGAATTTAGAATCGTCTGGAGAAATAGCGATACATATAATAGATGTTGACGTCGGAATTTTAACGCCAAGTTTATCGCAACTTGCTGACGTGTAAAATTGCCTGGAATTCGAAAGAAACGGTATTTCCGTGATTTTCATTTAGACGATCGTGGAAAGTTGCAAATCGAACAAACGGTTACATGTATTTTCAGTGTCACGTATTTTATGAGTGGATATACGAAAAGTAATATTGTGAATCGGCGAAACGATTTAATATTTCAGAGAACGGCGAAAGGCTAGAAATTGGTCAAAAGCAATTTATTCGTTAAAATGTTTGACGCAAATTTGGAAATAGATCAGCAAATAATATGCGAAGAAATTTCTAGGGAAGATTTATGAAGAACTAAATATGGAAAATTTACTTAGTATTTTATATTGGTAAATTTAATTACATTTTATATACATTTTTACATAATACATCTAATGATACGTATAATTACTACTTATCTTTAGTAAGTAATTTAGGAAAATATTAGAATTTCAAACATTAAATAAATTGACTTACACAACTATAGATATATATATCGACTCTTAAAAAAGTGAATCAGGAATTAAATATTAATAACATATGGTGCATCTAATATACATATAAGTAGAGTATTTACATGTAATCATTAACTCCCCTCTACTGTATATTTTGGTGAGCGATAATATATTTCTTATTTCGTTGAAGCTTATTGAAAACAGTTTTTGGGCTAGTGACGTCGCGGAGCATGTGTCAGGGTAAAAACTGTTCGATATCACGGAGAATGTATCATACATCTTTTAAACCTTGGCTAAGGTTGTGAGGTCTTCCTTGAAGGTTTTCGGAGTATGTGACGAAGGTCGCTTAAAAATAGTGTCACCCTGACCTCCTGCGCATTTGTGCATTTCATTGAACAACCTTTTTTTATACGCGACATTTGGTCAGTCGTCAAGATGAATCGTCGCGCAATAATTTTCCGAAGTCGATTCCTTCGTTTCATATTGTTCTCCTTTCGGAGCAATTAATTATTCCTAAAATTGTTATTTTTAGATTTATGTAAAAACAAAAGAGAGGCTTCGCCTGCTACTTTGAAAAGCTTACATTCGCTTTCAAATATGCTACGTCAAAAATACTTGGTACATCTCTTTGTACTCTAATACTCTGCACATTTATAAAGAGACAGACGATGTTTTCAAACTTCAAAGACCAAGACGACCGCATATCGAAGTATCTTCTGTTTCATATTTCTCTGAGACACACGGGCCAACATCACGCTAAAAATACAAACAAACGTACGCGACGGTAAAATGAACTCTTTCAATTAAACGACCGATCAATCTCCGTCGCTTTCCACCGTCGCCAGATGATTTATAGAAACAATACGGCGGTCGTTTGCCGCGCAACCTAGTAAGCATATTGGGGCGTGATTTAGCCGGTTTGCGCAAACTTTTGCGAACGCAATGCCTTTTTGATAAATGAAACAACCTGCAGCGGGAGGAAATTTAAAGCGTCCCCTGGCTCGACATCGGCTCGAAAATTTAATGCTTTCCAACTTTCGTCCGTTTCGTTCGAAAATAAATGGCGCCCAGGAGCGTGTCCAGCGGCCCCCGGACGTAGCTTTCCGTGAAACTATTCGGAAATGATGTCTCCCGACCGAATTAGCAGACGTTGCTTATAGCCGAATAACGGATGAACGCGAGGTGATTGCACGAATCACTGGCTCCGACATCCGCGAAGCATCGAGCATCGCGAAGCTTATTGCGTTACATCGCGATTTCAAGTGGCACACTTGCACGCGCTGCATCTAGCCTCGTGTGTGGATGAATAGTTACGAGGGCGATATATTCTCCTGGATAAGATAACTGCATCGCACGGTATATAGTAATGTTTCAGAGAAATGGTAAATAACGTACGGAGTCGTAGATTGCCGGGCATTTGAAACCTGAGGTCGTGTTTATCATTAATCCTTAATGGCAGACAATTTTGTAATTATGTGCAATTATAAGAATCAGCGTATACATTGCTGGAAACACTTACAATGGTTCACGAGGGGATTTAGATATTTACCATTGAAGAATTTCATGATCATGTTGTTTGTGATTGTATAAAACATTTCGAAATTTCATTAGCATTGTAATGAGGCACGATTGTCATGAAACCGATTTGAAAATATACATAGAAATTACTAGATATTTGTTAAAAAAAGAAAACATAAATTTACTAGTATGGACTCCGGTTTGCTTTCTTTTTCCATTTGTATATGTACATTCTTTTGGTAGAATTAAGATATCAATGTTTGACTCAGACCGAAGTGTGATTCGTCGTACCGTCTTAATTATAATTATTTATATATAGTATATTTAGATGAGCCATTTTAGAACAAATATTTAGGTTAGCTACTAGAGACTGATCTTTAGCTTTAGTATTAAGAATTAAAATGGAAGGCAATTTTTGGTTGATGGTTTGCAGCGTGCGTAGAATAATTTTGCTGAGATCGTCAAGTGTAATTAACGTTTTATTGATGATATTTTGAGGGAGGTTATTAAGGGACAATTAAAGGAAACGATTAAAGGAACGAAAAGGAGCAAGAATAGACGAAGACAGCCGGTGTCATAGAAGCAAGCGAATTGAGATTATTAATTACTATAATTATTATGTATATTGCTGTAACTATTGTACTATACTTTTAAGGGACCAGGTAGTGAAAATAAAGCTATAAAACGAAGAGATATCGCATCTATAATTGAATTTTCAATAAGCTTTTTCTGTGATATCTACATAATACTTAGATTATCATAATTTTTTTTGAAAAAACGTGGTTATTAGATTTATATTTTTTATGGTCTTATTACTTATGAATTCATACAAAGAATGATGAGTTTCATAAATATATAGATATTTAGTACTTGCATTCGTCAACTATCTTACGATTAATCTATACATATGGATGTTGGAAGACAGGAAAGAATTTTATTAACGTAGATCATTAATTTAACATACGTGACAGGAGTGAAGAAATAACTTGCAAATTAATGGTATTTTCTAGCGAATTTCGCAAGTGAATTTTTATTAATAAATTTGCATAGAAAGAATACTTAAAGATACATAAAGATAATGTTTGGACTCGTATAAACTCTAACATACGTCATTTCTATACATCGATAGGTGTCTTAACATCGTTAAAATTTTCAAAAATTCTTCAAATATTCCAATAAAATTTCATATATAAACGGAAAGAAATGTCAAGACTAAAAAAAGAATTTATACTTCTTTAAAAATCTTTTCTTCTTCATTAACGTCAATCTCACTCCATCAAACCTAATTACCAAACTAAATCCCTGAACCACCAACCAATTCTAGATTCTATCGACCAACCAATCCAAACATTAAAATACATCCAATCAATTAAGGACCAACTCTTCGATCAACAAACAAATTCCTTTGGTAATCAGATTCCTAAATTGCCAAATTGCCACTGTCTTTGCAAAAACCAAAATACTCCGACGTACTTGTCACGTGTACCAGTCTGAAAACAACGATCGAGCCACAAAAGACTATTAACGTTCTGAAACGTTCACAAGCATGTTCTTGCGGTGAAACGACAGGCGGTGGAAAGTTCTGGTCGGTTCTGAATCGAAGTTCTCGATCGACACGTCTCTTCGGTTCGGTTGTTGCGCGCAAGATGCGCAACACGCGCCAAAGGGGACCGTGTTGATGCGATCCAACAATGAGGTGCATGCATGACACGATTCTAGGACAAACGGTCACGAGAGCGGAGCGGACCTCGAGTGTTGTACAAGAACGGCTGTTCCTGTCAGAGATCAGAATCAACTTGGCCAAGTGCCGGCTAGCGTTAAGGGAGAGAGAATCGTAACCGGGGACGCATAACCTGACCAAGGAGAAACGAACGCGCGAATATCAGCGCAACCGCCGACGAATATCTCTAATTTGCGTTCGCTTTGTTGCAAGGATCTTGACACATTAGGCAACCGCGGTTAGCCCCAGGGGATGTATTTCCATACGCTAATCGCATCTGTTTATTTTCTGTTTCGTCTTTACGTAACACGATGAAATAATGCTCGATATAATTGTACTCGTGTTGCGATGAACGAACGATGTTTCGAGAGATTTTTAGCTTTTTATGAATGAAACTTTGTCTGACGGATTTTTCTTTTTCTAATTTCCTACGAGTGAAATTTTTATTAATTATGAGTATTTTATTAATTACGTTTTTGTAATTATTAGTAATTTTATTAATTACGAGTATCGCGAGTACTTGTTTTGATATTTTTCAATGAAATTGTTCGTACAGTTCTCTTCCACGTTGAACGTTAACGTTTTTTATTTGACGATTTTAATTTATCACAGTGAAAAGCAAGCAATTTTGTAAATCGATACGATTCGTATATTTAGGGAATTTCTTCTTACTAATCAGATTTTCCAGTGAAGATTCCCTATTGTAAGTTTCCCGCGGGGGAATTCCGAGGAGGCTTATATAAATCTTCCTAGGGGATTTAAATAATTCTCTGCGTAACACGCGAACGTTGGATTGCTTCATAACGCAAGTAACATTGTAAATTAAGATTACGTTATTGTCGTTGTTACTAAATCTTCGTAGAACCATGTTTCGCGCTTTCATCACAACCTGGTTTCATATTTTTGACAGTGTACGACAATTATGAGCAAGTTCTACGCTTGCTTAATATAACTATTCCGAACGGTTATGACTCGTGAAAAGGTTTATGAGCGACCGTAATATGTAACCATGTCCAAAATAGTCGATGGTACGATGTTTTACTCAGAAACTTTTAACGAAATGAAATATCTTGTTTCAAGATTGACGTTACACAACATTTCTTAACAAATTGTACTGTATTTAGTATTAGCAGTCTCGGTTCAAGTTCTACAAATATAATGATATTTAATCTAAGATCGTTATGTATATCAATATCTTTAATCTAACTACTTCTTACGTTTTAAAAATATTTAATTTCGACTAGTTGCTAGTAACCCCATTGGAAATTGTTACAAGAAGTTACTCAATTTTAGGTTCAGTAACTTTTACTTTACTACTTTATCAATATTAAAAAGCTTCCTAAGCCGGGATAACGAAGTGCATCTCGTATTTTCATCATATCTACAGCACCTATCTTTCAATATATCCATATCGGATATCGTTCTGCCGTTAATAATGTTTACCCGCTGTAAAATACTGTATATATCTGTGTATAATCTTACGCCCGCATCATTAAAATCGCTTTCCGAAGTTGTCCTTTTTCTCTGCATGCATCGATTCACTTAATTTATATCTATTTTTTGTACCTACGCTACATCATACTTTTCTTTCGTTATTTGTTCAAACATCGATTAAACAATTCCAGAAGCCGTCTTCTTCTTTAATTATACGTGTAAATATCTACGAAACGTAATTACACGATATTCAAGTACTCTTAAATAATACCACGTTACCAACAACAAGACCTTCGCTAATCGTAAACTCACACTCCCTCACACGTCTGCTCCTTCCATATCGATTTCCTATTTCCCATCTTGAACAACCGAGTGGAGCCGCAAGCTACACAACAAACCGCTTACAAATAACGCTCTACCGATGACAAACATTTGATCCGTTCTCGAGCCCCTTGAGGTGCATTTAGATCGAGCGAGTAAATGCTTATTCTCTCCCCACTTTAGTAAAATTACAATGTAAACGAGAATTCGTTCGGCGTTCGATAGCTCGCCAAATCGAAAATCGAACCACCGAGAATGTTCCGAGAATTTTTTTTTCGATTATTGACTTCTGCAGCAAACCTTATTAACTCTTATCTTCCACTTTTTACACCAAGTTTGAGGATTTATCGAGGTTCGTTGACTTTTATCTTGCAGTCTTGAAATCAAGTTCGAAAAGTGAGCGAAGAGAAATCCAACCGCATTACATTTACATTTAGAAACGCAATCGTCTGCAGTGCTCTACGTAAATGAAAAAATCACACCCCGGACGAACGTTATAAAATATCTAGCTATGCATTTAGATAGCAAATTAACCATGATCCGAGGAATGTATCATATTCAGAGGAAAATTTGACGAATATAGAGCCAAAAGAAAGAATATTTTCTGCTAATCTAATAAAAGTTATGCTGTCCGGCTACCTCGAAAAGCCTGCACGAGAAACTATCTTACGACTTTATCACTGGCGATATATCTACGATAATCTGTCGTGAACATTTGCTCGTTAATTCTAAGGTACAGACCATTGCGAATATGCCTACAAGCTGTTTCAAATCGTTGAACCAATTCACCGAACTGTTTTGTACAAGCGAACTGTGACCTCGAGGAAAGAAAAATAAAGAAAAGAAAGAATTTTGTAAATTAGTTTACGAACAGATCGCTTGATAATTGTTTACGCTCAATGAGCACGAACGAATGTTCTTGCTTTATGTTTTTGCTAAACGTTCGGTCTAAACGCAGCTTTAGGAAATTCTTATATGTACATTTTTGATACGGCCATTTCACCCTCGACCCGTGTAAGTACCTACCTACATCTACATGCCCTCTACCCTCGAGATTCGTCCCGGTAAATCTTACACGCGTGAACGACCTGACCTTCGTCATTAGGCCAACATTCCTCTTAACTTCCCTCCCACACCACGCTGCCCTTCGTTTATTCTACGTCCCCGATTAACTTTATTAACTCTGTCGGTGACATATCAATTTACTCAGCCAGCGTATAACAGCGCATAACTGTATAGTTAGAGTTCGCTAACTGTCAGCGATCCTGTTATTTTATTTAAGCGCGATGGCGATGAGTCGTCAGTGGTGAACCGAGAGGCGGAACATGCAACAAGATGACGACGAAAGGCGAAGCTCCTCTTAGCCAGAAAGAGAGAGAGAGAGAGGGAAAGAGAGAGACAGAGTGAGGGAGGGAAGAAGGAGACACAACCCCGTTCATACGGCCGCTCAGCAAAGTTGCTAAGCTCTTATGAATATATTAACGAAACATTTTGAAATTTCATTAGCAATGTTACGAGGCTCGACATTATCGTGATTACATTGGCAAAGTTTGAAAGAAATCTGGAGATACATATGGAAATTGCAAGATATTCGATACGAGTATAAATCTCGTGGAGATGACGACAGTATTTATACGGTCAATTATTAATTAGAATTAGTAAGCCCCGATATTCGGTGGATGTATCTTTACACAAACACTTATTATATGTTTAAGATGGGAGATTTGCAAACATAATTGTGATTTATGATAGTCGGGTTTCATTACGGTGAAAATTTTCAAATGTGTTAATGAAACTGCCACATGACCGTCAGATTTTGAATTAGTTACGGAGATAAGCAAAAGGGGGTTGAGTCGAGCTAAGTAATTTGCTTCGTAACTCGCCAAGCTTAGTTACGAACAATTTTTCAGCGATCTACATTCGAAAACAAACTATTTAACTCGCTATTAGTCGCGTGATAAGCAGTGAAATATATCGCGTGCATTGACAGCCTGACGACCATAGTTTTCTACAGGGATGTAACTTCCACTCGTCAAGAGGAAAGCAGCTTTGACTGATAAAAATATCCTTATGCATAATCGTCATAATTCGGTAACGTACGAATATAATTTTATTTCCGTAAGCTAGTTTGTCATTTTTTTTTTTTTATTTATTCTTATGTAACGCTTTCTCGCTGACTCTGATAACTCTACCGTAGAATTATTCGAATCGCTTTCTCATTTTTGATATTTTCTCTTTACTGGATCCAAAGCGCCAGATATTTTCTCATTCTATCGTTATTATTTATATCGAATATTAATGCTGTCTCATAGTGTACAACAAGTTTGATTATCCCGTGGCAAGTTTGAGATTGAGTTTTAAAATGTCGAAGATTAAGTGACTCAAATAACTTTGCTCGAATAACATGAACGAGAATGTAGAATGCGGTGGTAGACGTAAGATGGCTTGGAATGGATGGAACGGTGCGCTTAGCAGAATCGTACGTGCGCCAATGTTCCGCGCACTCGCGCCTGTTGACATCCAATTATTATACTTCCTCTTCGCCTGACTCTTCTTCGTGGTCCCATGTCGGCGCCGTGAATATTCTATTTCTAATGCTCTTCGCGTGATCACGCGTTCCTCGGAGATTAGAGCGCGTATAGAGTTGCTTCGGTCCTTTTGGACGTCGCTGGTGGCGACTGGTAATTGTTACCATGAATGTTTATGAGGATTTAGAAGATAGCTTGGTATTCTTGGATGAAAGATGAGAAGAATAGAGTGATGGAGGATGTAGAGATACTTTATGCCTATAAACGGGCCGTGGACTTGTAAAATAACAAAGTGTGCAATTTAAATAGAGATTCGTTTTATACGTGTCAACAGTTCTATGGAGTACTCTGTTTCAAGTATTTTCTATATCTTTATATATTCTACGTCCGTTCTGATTTGCATCGTTAAATTTTGCATAAATTCATAAAAATTCGCAGTCGATTTATTTACCTGTATAATAGTATTTTGATAAAATATATACAGTTTACGCAATGTAAAGGAACGATCGTAACGTATCTGATGTCGTAATTAATTTAGCCGGTATACATATTAAAAATTTCACTCACAATCAGTCATTTAAATTCCTCGCGACTCATGTTAATCCGTATGCATAGAATTATCTTAACAAACGTTTGCAGGGGAGAATTAATAAATAAAATGAGATTAACCTAATGTGTATTCGGTGCTGTCTAATTACTGCACCTGCCTCTGTTTTGTACCTCGCTGCCGACTTTTTGCTAATTAAGCTATACTTTCTATGCTAATAAAAAAAATTCCTTCGTATTTCTCTTAGATCTTATACATCCAGAAAATTCGTTATTTGTCTTTAAATCCCTATTATAGTAATTAGAAACCTTTTTTTTCCTCCCATAATTAATTATTCGCGTTTCACAAATTAACCAATAATTTTACTTAATACGACTCGATCTTATTGTAGGAAGATATTTAATCATCTCGATAGATTCCATTTCAATCGCAGTGTTTTTTCTTTCGTCCAATTATCGGCGGCTTTAACTTTACACAATTCTTATTTGTCATCGTTACGCCAAATTTTCCTTCCTAACCGTAGCTGACCGTTTCTTCTCGTCGCTTGATTATCACAATTACAAAATTCCACACTACACTTTCTTTACTCAATTAGCAACGGGGCACAATTTTTAAAGCAATAATTTTCTCTCTTGCAAAATACCAATGTAACTACAGCGAATAGAACGTCTTTATTACGTTTCTTCGCGATTAGAGAGGAACATTTTCTCGTCGTAAAACATCGAAGATATTAAAATACTATTTGTTTTAACAACGATTTATAATCCACGACCTAATATCAAGTTCTTTTCGTCTTCAGATATTCCACATCAAAATATTCCCCCTTTAATCACAGAGTTACATGAAAATCAATCAAACTGTACTCATCGCGTTTCTTCCTCTAGCTTTCGAATAACAGCATCCCGTAACCAGAAATTCCAACGTATTCGCGGAAAACCTGACTTTCTATTCTTTCATTGCCTTCCAAAACTTCTTCCTAGCAAAAAACGCAATCCTATTTCGCCATTTAATTAGAAGCAAGTTTCCTCTGTACGGTACAAAATTCCAGACATGTAGGAAAAATACTCAGATAGCTGTCTTTCTGCTGAGTTTTCCTGTAGCCAAAGAACAATTTTCTTGCGGAACACGTTCCAAGCGTCCGATGTAATCGAGCATCGCCTCGACCCGGCGTTCGCTTCGTTACAGTTCCAAATCTGAGTGGCTATGCGTATGCAAGTTGCAAGGAAATGCGTCGCAGCGAGCCGCAAAGTGTTCCGGAACAGCAGCCAGAGCACGCCAGAAATACATTTAACTGTATTGTATTCCGGGGAATAGAGGCGATTCGCTCGGTTCTACCATGAATTTCGACGTGAACCCGGCAGAATGTCGATCTTTGATAATTAAACGATAGACAGGTTTTCTGTTTAGAGGCGTAATAGGATGCGTTTGGATTAATTATAAAGCATAAACCGCGCGTAGAAAGTGGAAGAGAGTTTGCGAGTTTCTAAGCGTAACTTCATTAATTTTGAATGTTATCCTGTTAATTTCGGATGTCTAGAGCTCTGGACGAGTTGAGAGCGTTCCATAAGATCCGGTTTCCAGCTGCTTTTCATTGTATTCACGCTTTTACTTATGCATTCATCTTCAATTATTTGCTACGTTGGAGATTATCGATAACGCTAATTGTACGTTTAAGATTACTATCCATATTGTATATTAATTTTTTACCAAGTTCATGTTCGCCATAAATGTCTTGTAACTTGCATGTTCAGATTGCTTTTCAAATTTTGTTATTACAATCGCGATAGCCGTATCTCATTATGCACAGTGGCAACGAAGTTTACAACGAGTGTTGGAATATTTTTGTGAACTACTGTACCTTAATGATTCGACTGTAAGAATAAAATCATTATGCCGGATACTGTAACATTAGGAGCGTAAGAAAAACGCAGTAAGACGGCGAGAAAGGAAGAAGAGAAGTATAGAAATGCGCTAATGGTGAAACTAGACCGTCACGAGCCCGATACATAAATTACTATGCCGTGTGAGGTGTCGGTGTTATGCCTTTAGGCGATGCGAGATTCAAACAGCGTTGCATCAATAATGGTTTCGCCCTCGACGCTGTTAATGAGATATCAACGGAGAGAAAGGCAACGATTCGGCGAATTTTCACCTTAACCATGGTATCTGACGTCGATGTTTCCGAGCAATTTACTTACTGATTATGCTCCGGTACATAAGGATAATTGCGGAACAGTCAGGTAAACGTGAACAGTTGTTAGGAAGTTTTATAACGTTCCGAGAATTATTATCTCATCTGGAAGTTTGTAAAATAATAGAGAAATAATACGTTTAATATTATTATATAAGGTAATAAAAATACGATCAAACGATATTTTGTTATGTTTCTCTTACGTCTATGTCCATTGTGACTTTTAACAATCCTTTTAACTGTTATGTACTTCATTCGCGTCGATTCATTATTTACTTTAAACGACAGAATTATATAATCAATAACGATTCAATTAAATATAATCGGTAGAAAGACTCCGTTAGAATGATCAAATTTCGCTCCCAAAATTATAGATGTTGAATAGAATTGATTATCTTATAATAGCACAACGAACGAACAACTTGTACATTCAATACGTTTCATTGAATTCGATTTTTCTTCAATTTTTATCTTCCAAAAATGAAAAAATATGACGTTCGATAAGTATCGGTTTCTTTTTACTCATCTCATAGATGGTTCAGTAAATAGTTTCTAAGAAGATTTTCAAAAGTCTTTACCAAGATTAAAATCGTTCTATTTCTAAGCTTCAAATCACTACATTTTTCAATGGTTCAATCTTTTCCCTTCTTTTTAATAATCGCCATAAATTCCATTTTATATTTAATCGAAACTTACGGGGACTTTTTATCTTTTTCATCTATTTAGCAGCTGTAGATAGTTAGATTGTCATTTTTTTTTTTTTTTTTTGATATCAACAGTTGTCCAAATATTTATCAATAGAGTTGTGCGTCCTATAAGCTCGTTCACGCTAGTTGAATCGCATGTTCATTCTTGACAATCTGTCTTTTCATTGTCACGTACGGGAAACAAAGGAAAGAAAGGAAAATCACGAGGTTGTTAAACAACGAATGAAAGTTGAACGCGACTTTAAGACCGTTTAAGAGCGCGTTTCAAGCGTCTCGCTCCAGAAAATCGATAAATATCTGAAAGTCCTCGAAATATGCCGGAGAGTGATGAACGATCCGCGTTTCACGCCAACATCGTAAATACTGTATAATTATTAAGCAGATGCATTAATTGGAATTCATCCGTTTGAGTTCGGTGGATCACGTTCTAACTAAGAAATTCGCTCCGTTGCTGAAACGCTCTCGGGAACGCACAGCGTGTCCTGTAAGTTTGACGTGACATACATCGATGTCTCGCTCATTACCAACTAATCGGCGAATTCCCCGGGGAAACCTTGCGCTGACAGTTTAAACTACGAGACGAAGCCGAGTCTAACGTAATAACTAAATATCTTCGTGCTGGTGCGCGTTTAACTCGACCATTTCACGAATAATGGTGCCGTTTCGCGTGTTATTTCAATCGATTCTACCCTCGCTTAGTTTGAGAAATGTTTTAGCTTTTAATTTGATAAGAAAACAATTCAGATTGTATTTCGTTATAAATATAATAACGTTTGCATAATATTTTATTGCCTTAGTAACTGATATTCGTTTAAGTTAATCAAAATTTGTTATTAAACAAATGAAATAATTTCCTCTTCTATGGTACTTGTAGAAGAATCTACGATGATCGACGGACAGGATCTTTAAAAAAATCGATTCGTAATATTCGAGATGTTTTAGAGAAAAGAGTTAACAATGTTTGGATACGTTAATTTAACAGAAAATTACATCGACAAAATGAGAACCGTAATTCTACGTGAAATTAAAAGCTCACAAAACTGAGATTACCTTTTATCCCGTACTTACAGCAGAAAATTATGTTTCGTAACTTGGTTGTAATTGAAGCATTACCTGAAATCAGAAATGCTAAGATTAGAAAAGGAATATTTATTACCAACGTATTCATAAAGAATATTTATTACTAAATTCATTCTCCCGTTATGTTTATAGATGTTTATTCGAATTGTGTAACAATTATGTTTATAGACTTTTCTGACAAATCTGTTTATAGACCGTGTTAAGAAAATTTATTTATATGTTCTAACGTGTGTACAAAAATAAATGAAGCTAAAATATCTGATTCCAATAAAATTCTATGAAGAAAACTATAATAATCTATATATAATCTATTGAGACAATTGGATGAAACAGATAGGGGAAGGGGGAGGGTTGAATAACTATGGAAATAACCACAAAACATTACAAAGTACGAGATTAAAAAATACGGAAACTGTCGTTGCAGTACTTCAATTATAAAATGTAAATTCATAATCTAACACGAGATCGTAATATTCAACGTAATAAAGACCGTGTAGACCATAAAAATTTTCTAGAGTATTACGAAATAATGAAAAATAACGGGACAATTTACGTACACGCGAAAATTTGCTATTATATATTTAAAAACAAAGATACTTATATTTTATATATCTTGCCGAATTTTTTCTTCCAGTTTGAATACGTTTAATGTCTTTGCAGAAATTTATTTCAGTTTGAAATGCGGATATAAAACTGGTAAGTTAAATATATGTACTTCCAGAAATTTTACGACTTTCCCGACTCGCATTCTCCTCCCGCGTTATAAAGTTTCGACTTTCTCGTTCTTAACTCGCGAGGCGGCATTAATTTCGTATAAATTCGATGCAACAATATTTCGGATGTACAAGCTATGACAGGGTGCATGGTGGTTAGCGGAGTCACAGCTAAAAATATCCGGCAAAGCAAGAATAAACGTTTACGAAAATAACAAAGACAGTTTTATCCTGTTGACCTGGAATCTAAAGTACTTCGGTAAGCAACTCGGTTTAGATAAAATTAACGTCGCTTCGAATGTTCGTTTTATTTCTAAATCGAATTCGCGAATATGTGAAATTTAAAATTATCGCGTTGAATCATTCTCTTGTAATCATAAGACGAACGAATTCAATGGAATATAAATAAGCAATATAGGAAGGTAGCAATTCTATAAAATCTCGAATTTCTTTCACTATTTGTATAATTTAAGGGTATAATGATTATATAATATGAAAGGCTATAATCTGTTTAGCTTTTAAATATATAATATTATTTAGCAACATATTTAATTTATATAATACTTTCTATCTATCTAGCTGGCCATGTACCATTAATTATATTTTATGTTTCATTACCAAGATTCTATCAAAATTCTATCAATGTGAGAGAATGGTGCTCCTGTACAATGTACGAGATCAATTTTCAAAATAATACGAATTTATATAAACATCCACGGTCTACTGCTGACAACGTTACAGCTCATCGACTACAACACAGAAATAGAGTGCCACAGCACGTACGTACACGTCGCACATTCAACTTTCCAATGAACTCGCTAAAACCCCGCAAGTTTCCACCACACACATGGCTTCCCGCAAGAATGAACCTAAGAATCGAATTCGACCTTAAATCTCCATTGTCCTCGGCTCAACGTTCGACCCTAGAACCCTATCATTCAGCGTCTCAGCACATCTTCAAATTCTTAAAATTGCTTTTGCCTCATTGTTCCTTCAAACTGCGGCAATCGTCTCCAATTGAACTCACGAACTCGTATCCGATGGCCTGGAAGAGATTTTTCAAAGTCTTTGCAAAGATGTGCTATTGGCCGACGTCTTCGCGTCAAAATAAACGCATGGAAGAAGAAGAAGAAGAAGATTGGGATCGATCTGGATGTTGCAGGCGAATTCGAAGGACGAGGAAGGTGAGGCCCGTGCAAGAGGACGCTGTCAATGACTTTGGCGTGCCGGAGAAAAGTAAATATAGCACAGCGACCAAACCAGTTCTCTTAAAATAACTCGCGGTCCTAAGGAGCACATTCTCCATCGCATCGACGGCATTTTGGTACCAGGGAACACGGCCGATCGCCACCGAAAAACGACAGGACAAGCTGACGCCAGGCTGCGCCGCGATCCTTTCGATCTACCGTCCGCTTCTCGTTCGCTTTCAGGCTCAGTACACGTGAGAGAGACGCGTCATTTATGTAACTTTACTATTGTTCGTATAATTGCTTTGCTAAAAAGTTGATATAAGTGAAAACTAACAGCTGAAAGTACTGAAATCCTTTTCCAGTTTTCCGATCGCAAACTATCGATATTTGAAAAGTCGTCTTATAGTAGAGCGTTTGGATTTGGTCTAAAAATCTGATTGAAATTATTTTTGTAGTTTTAAACGTAAACGCACTTGAAAGTGACAAAGCGAAATCAAATAATTTACTATGTTTATTATCTATTCTATTATGTAATTTTCGTATCGGAATTCTTTATTTAAATTCATTTTAATACTGCAAATAGATCAAGAGGGGAAAACTTATTCTTTATATCTGCACATTTTTCTTTAATATGTTCGTCTTGTTATTTTGAGTTCGTAATGCAACAGCGATCTACTAATTGTTTTGAACAATATAAGTATAATTTTAATAGGGAATAAATTGTCCCTTTCTAGAATTAAATTTTACAGATATCTTAAAACAGACGATTCTTTTGGATTCGTAATTTTCTTTTCTGCGGATTAACTAAATGTAATTTCGAATGTAACTTGCTATCGTGTTAGGACATGGATTTGACGCTAACGGTCAACGTTTGTTTTCTATACCTAGCTTCTTTGCAGATGTAAACCAGGTGACAAGTTGCTAACAGAGATCGTATCGCGTGTAAATTTGTTCATGCAAATCTGTGTGTTGCTGCAACGCAGTGTTATTGAGAGGGTTGTAAAAATGACGCGTGTCGCTGCACTAGATCATAAGTGTTTTGTTCACCGCTCGGTGAAATTGATGTATGAGTGGCTGGTTCTGCATTTTCCTGCTTTTGAGGTTGAACAGATAGGAAATAATTTTTATAATTGCGTAAATTAGCGAGCAACATTCATAGCGAAAGATATTCGTGTGATTTTGTGAAAAGCATCTAAAATACAATGTCGAAGATCCTTACGAGAAATATAAATATTCGTAGAATTTAATTGTAAATTTGAACACCTATAAACTTATAGCTTTATGGAAATTACTTTCCTCAAAAATATATATACGTTCATATGATAGGTACTGTCCTTTCATTTTGAAAATATTAATTTAAAAAACTGTATTTTTTTTTCACAGAATATGAAAGCATTTATTTTTTCAAATAGTTTGCATATTTTCTTTCATCCTTCCTTCATGCATAAACCATAAGAATTGTTTGTTTATTAACGACTGTCCAGCACGAAGTTACATGCGAAACATCGATCTAAATCAAGCCACGAGCTATCCATGTTACATGCAACGTTACCATAAATGATGGGCCAGTTCGTATCAACATCAATCAATAGATGATAATAGAGCGCCATCAGGAACTGTCCGTTTGTTGCTGATTTATTGTTTCGTTTATTGTTTCCACTCTTTGCTCGATTATAGATTTCTCTTAAATCAACGTTAACCTTTCTTTCGTAAACCGTGATTTATATTTTTTCGCTTTTTTTACTTCTTACATTTCTTTAAAGAATATTCTATTACGTATCTTTATACATGAATATTTGAACAATTTTTAACATTCAACACTTTAGTCGTAAACAAATAAAAATTAAATTCAACTGAATTCATATTTAAACCTCTTTGCAAAATAGTTCCTATAATTGTTAATTTTAGAAAATATAAAATGACGATGATCGTTGTTAGGAAAATAACTTCAGCGATTACCTGTTCCTTGAAACAAGTATAAAATTCGTCACACATATTTCTTCCACCAGTTTGTTGCACAATAGATAATAAACGCAGTTCTTTGATGTGTGAGCTTTTGCTTTAGTAATTTAAAAATCATCTTCCTTGAAACAAGTATAAAATTCGTCACACGTATTTCTTCTACCAGTTTGTTGCATAATGGATAATAAATGTCGTTCTTCGATGTGCGAGTTTTTGTTTTACTAATTTAAAAATCATAAAATATCCGACAATTATCTCCGTTTGTATTATTTTGTTCGTAAATTCACATTATTTTTGCCTTGATTAAAAATTGTCCTTTCAAAACAAGCTAAGCTTATTCGTTCCTTTTGTTTAAAAAAAATGTCATTCATTACGCAACAACCTCATGTTATCTTATCGAATCGTTCGCAAAAAGTAACAGCAACTATTCATCGAATAAAAACCTTGAACTTTGTCCAACGATAACAAATGACCGCCTCTTAATTAGATAAAAAAACCGACGACGAGTACAGAAGCACCGAGAGACCAACGAACAGAAAACGGTGACGGAGAAGGGCTTAAACGTTTCCGTGAAGTTTGAAAGGCGAGAGGCTCGCGAGACCGAGAAGAACTGCGAAAGAAAGGAGCAGAAGTGGCCCAGAGGTGCGTCGCGACACGGCGCAATTATTTAGCCAAAGCTTATCCTGCAGTTGGCCTCCGCGCTGCAGTTCAGCCTGTCCGCTGCAAAACATGCTTCAACGTGATAAATCCTCCACGTAATTGAGTAGCGAGTGTAAATGAAAAATTCAGACGAACGGCAGCCGTCTAGCGAGCGTTTCTCTATTTTAGTTTTTTTTAAAACCACTTTTCTCCTGGAATTTCTGTTAGTCGTTGCTTGCCACATGTACACGAAAGTTTCGAGAGGCTTACAGTTATCCCGAGGCTTCAGATAGAGTTACCAACTAAGCGTATGCATTTACTTACACGGTGTACGTAATACCTCGATAGATGTGTTCTCAATCATTTCTGCTTCGAATTGCTTTTCCAAATCCTGTTTCAGATATTAAGTAAATTTTAGATATTTCGATAGAAAAGCTTAGACGTTGTTAAAATATGGATGATTTTTAAATATCTGGTTATTAGCTATTGATAGTTATTAGAATATATAGGTTCTCTAAAGTCTTGTAAAATAACTTTATGGATATATAAGTTCTATCAAACTATGGAAGATAATATCAGTTTACTAGGCAAGTTGAAATTTGATGTATTTTACACCACAATATGAAATTAATTAAATAGCTATTACAAACCTAGTAAAATTAAATAGTAATCTAAAATTTTACACGTCCTTGTAACGTAGGTTTTATAGAATTTTATAAAATGGTATTATAGATATATAATATCTAGATATATATATATATTAATTTAATATAATATTTAATAATATAATATAAATTAATATAATTATAATATTATATTTGACATCTTCCTGCGAATTTCTTTACTCTATTGTTGACATACGTTTGCAGTAAATAATAGCAGGGTTTAAATTTATTTCTCCGAGCAATCTCACTGTTCAACATCGATATTTCAATCCTGTAGATCCTTTACATTCGTATGCCCCAACGCCAGACATAAAGGCGAACAAATAACTCATTCCTTATGCTTTTTGCTATCTTCGCATCACTCTCTACGCTTCTTTTTTCACTCCTCTGCACTTCCTTTCTCCTGTTTCATCCTACGTTCTTTCTTTTCTTGTCATTTAATCCTCCCTTTATTCTTCCTTCCACTTATTTTTTTCTATTTCTCCTGCTTTTACTCTCTTTTTCGAACCTCTCATTTCCTTCTACTCCTTTATTTGTTTCTCCTTCTATTTATACGTATTTTCCTTCCTTTGAATTTATTCCTTTCGTTCCTCTGAACTTTCGGCAGTAAAAGACCTCGTTTTAAAAATGCTCTAGCAACATTCATTTTCAGAGTAAAAAGTGTATTTTTAACGGCGGTAATCCTTCTTGAAACTCGTTTTCACTTGTGCTCACTTTATTTCGCACCTGATCTTCCATCCGTATCGCAATTTCTTCTGCTACTATAAATACTCAAGTATCCTTTGCTCCTAGTATTTCTGTTTCATCCATAACGTTTTGAAGTAGGAAGGCTACGTACGGGAGACAAGCTACATTATTGGTATTTCAAGCATGCAGGCGCCAGTAATAGTTTCATTTGTTTCTTAAATTGTAGTTTATATATTAATATTTGTCATTAATATTAATACGTAGTAATTACTAATTTAATAATTTAACTTCTTAAACACTGGCTCATAGCATCGAAAACCTACTAGACATCAACGTTATTTTCGTATCTTAATCTTATTTTGTACTTGTAAAAGTTTTATTCGTTTTTTATATTTCTTACGACGTGAAATTTTATACAAATCTAATTGAAAGAAAATCTATTAAATCGATAGGTAGCTTCGAGTTTTATTTCCTTCTATTTTCTTGTTTGAAAATTTAACAGAACTTGTTTCATCTCTAAAACAGTCATACTTCCAATACCTGCAGTTCTTTCTATCGTAGCATAGACCTTTAACCTTCAACCTTCATACAACTCCTATCACTTTTCCAATTCTTCCACTCTTCTATCCAATAATCCTCTTCAACTCAATTCCTCTCTTCGGCTTCTTCCATTTCCTTTGTCCTCTCGATCCCTACCTTTGAGAATTCATTTCTAATCGCCTCTAACGAACTTCGTTCCGCTTCTGATAGTTTTCAATGTATGTAATATAGAAAGGTTCTAAATTGAAGCACTAGACAGCGGCATCGATCGAGGTGATAATCAGGATCATCCTCCTCCGTCTTCATAATGATTAAATAATATTATATGTAAGTAACTATCAGAGTCCTCCTTTTTATTTTTATTTATATTACTATGTTATATATAGTTGTTGAAGTGGTCACCACTTCTAAGAAAACTCTACACCTGGTCTTTTTAGTTTTCTCAAGCACTGAAGCCATCGACAGCGTATAGACAAAAGACTGCGACAAAGACAGACCATAAACAGTAAACAGGCGACGTTGGCTTCGGGGTTTTCAGTTATTGGGTAACACAGCTAGCGTGCGGCTCAAATTGTATTCTTACTTATAACTACACTATCTATAATAAGTACTAATTTATTATAAATAATTAGCCATGCCACTGCGCCACGCCAGAAAAAATTACTGAAAATTCTCAATGCGAGAATTGATTGTAAATTTTAATAAAAAAAAACTTATAATTACATTTCTATTTAGCCTCGCTGGGCGTAGCCACCCACATGATAATCAAACAGCCAAAAAATTCTACCGACAAAAAAACCTTTTATTTAAATATATTTTCTACCTTACAATTTATCCACGAGTTTCTCTGTTTACACATCAAATAACCTCAACAATAGTAATTGTATAACTGTACGATAATAATCGTTGCAAGATCCCAAAATTTCTGTTTAGTTTACAATTTTTAAGTTGGTTCTTACATCCATTTTAATCATCTTTTTATATAAAAAGTTTCAAAAATTGTCTCTTGTATCGATTTTAAGGTAACTGAATTTTTTACGTTTTTTTTTACTAGTTATTTTATCACACAGTCGCTTCATGATAACGAACGATGAAACCAATTACTAAGATTCTGCGACGCACCAACAAATATATTTGAACAGGTACTGTCGTTTCGCCTGTCGTTAAGCATCGCATTGTTTAAAAATTGCACACCTGTGCATCTCTGGCGGTACAGTAATTAAAAATCGCTGGTCCAGACCATGAATCTTTCCAACGTCAACCGTCTCCTCCATCATCCTGCGATTCCTTCACGATCGTTATCTGTCCATCTCTCGATCGTCCGCGCATCTTCCGGTAATTGGAAACGCGTACCGCGATGGACGCGTATGAAACAGCGCGACAGAAAGCATACAACCAATTGTCCAAACTGGCCACCCAGAAACAGATGGGTCCTGATGCTAGCTGGATAGACACAATGCACGGATATATGGATGGTTGCTCAGGAACGGCGTAATTGCGGTAACGAGTGGAGACTCTCGTCCGCTCGCTCGCGTCAGACGCGTCGACGTTGAAATATTTGAACCCGCGCCCCATAATTGTACGCCGAATATCGTTCCATAGGTTTGTTTTCACGGCGTTCTCTGACGCGGCGCTTCGTCTACGTTCCGTTGGATGGAAAACGTGGTATCGAACGAACAGTGGCAGGGAAATTGGAAATCGCGATCGAGTAAATCGCGCGCAGGCTTTGTTTCTGGGTCGTGTTGGTCGACCGAGTGAATTTTGATTGCTACCACGGTCGGGAAATTGCACCGATGGATGATGAATGACGCGTAGATCATCGGGTTTTTGCTCGATCTGTGTTATATTCCACTGCCGACAGTGTTTTACTGGCTGTTTTGGGTTGTTAGCTTGGTTTCATTTGATATAGTGCTGGCCAATTTTGGGTCGGCAAATGAGTGGTTTTGGAATATGGTTTTCACGCCGGATTTACTGGTTTACCCTAGTTTGTCGGGGTAAGTGTAGAAAACGGGCTATGTGCTTTTGATACATCGCTGATCGTGAATTATAATGTCGCGGTTCGTTGCTGTATAATTTTTATTTTCGAAGATTGCTATTGAAAGCAGCCGCCACCTAATTCTAATTTGTTATAGAAACTGTTAATTTTATTTTATTATATTTACTAGGTGTACAATGGAAATTGTATTGGGTAAAGATTATACTCTTGTTCTGCGATATTAATCAAATTTCTTCTTAAAGCGGTTAACCGAATTAAGGTGTTTTTAAAACTATCAATTTTTTGGCATCGAATAGTTTTCAATTTTATTTTTAATTTTTTACGCAGAGTAATAGGTTGCGTTGATTCGTACGTTAAAAGATACATGTTTTCGTTTGAAACAACAAACAGATTAAAATAGTTAACTAAATTTCGCATGCCCCTTATACGTTCACTCTTAAAACAAGTACTGAGATCAAACTATGTTTCGCTCGAGATTATGTAGCTTTTGTTTGAAATATTTATCCGGGGATCAGTTAAATCCCTTGAATTATAATTCCAGTAGCATCTATTTATCTAAACGTCAGATATTTCACTGCTGCTACGTTATGTCAGATGTAAATTATTGATACGTCACATCCATCTAATTTATGTTTGTCATTCTTACTTGAGAATTTAAATTAAAGTTGGGATTAAAACAGGATTTAGGAATATTCCCTGTTTTTGTTCCATCGAAACATTCTGGTGCTTTAATAATTACTGTTTTTTTATTTTCTAATTCTACTTATCATTTTATCATTTTAATTTCTTAAATTTAATTGCTCAACAACGTACAGTATATAAATGTATTTAAATATTTTATTGTGTAAAAAATCTTTCTTCTTCAACTTCTTTCGATTCATTTTAGTTTCCTAAATTTCCCTCATTCTGTACTTTGTTATAAAAAAAAACTGTTATTAATAATTAATCCTGTAACGTGTTAGTCACATTACTATCTAAAAACAGTTAACGTTAGTTAGCCGAGGAATATTTTAATTTTATCTGAAAAGTTTCCCCGTTCGCTTCCTTTAATGGTTCTCGTAGTTTCGCATAAATGCCTTCTGTTGTATCGTATACATTGTTTGATCAATGAAACAGTACCGTACGCCTGATTCATACTATTCAAGCCAGTACTACTTGTAATCGATAACATTTGTTTGGATATTCTGGTTACGTAGCAACGTTGAGGTATATGGTGATTTCGATGAATGTCTCTCTGACACTCGAGTCATTGTTCTCTGTTAAGAATTGGTTCAAAATGACTGAATACCACAAAGCACATTCAGATTGTTACCATTAACATTCGCTCGAAAGAAGAATGAGGAACGAAACAGAAATACGTATGTTCGATGTATTACTCTCTGTCTTATTGCTACAAGTTTATTAGATTTATTAAGTCAGACGTAATAAAAATATTGACGTTAATAAGCGAGAACATTAACATCGTAATATACATATAGATTATCGATATTCCACGCAAATATATTTACAATAATAATTGTGTTTTGTATTATAATTATATAATATCATTACACAATATTAATATTAATAATAAATATCTGTTGTTATGTTTCAAATTATGAATTAAGCTGAATAATGCGTCATTTGCGTATAGATTTAATGTATGTTTATTTGAATAATATATTGTTCAATCTGCTGTTTAAATCCTTTATAACGCGCATTCTCAATAATTATTGCCTCTTGAGCAGTTTTTTATTTAACTCAATAATTTTCCATATCACTCTTAGTGATACTCGAGAATAATTCTCCCGTCTATCATTTAAAGAAACAATGGTCTAAATGACTTCAATTCAGTGAACATACACGTAAAGTATATTTATATTTAAGAAACCGAAACCATGTTTTCCTTTATCAAATTAATACATACAAACTGTTGTTTCACAAGCCTGTTGTTCTTTTCCACTGTAAACTCAATAACTGACGTGAAACGTAACGGATCGAAGTCGAAGATAATGAAAACTGTAAAGCAAACAATAAACTACGACGCTTTACTATAGTTGATATAAAACGCGAAATCGCTTTGCTTTCTTTTTAAACCCAACGCGTACGTATTTTGTGATTTTGAATAAAAATAGCACAGAGAGAGAGAGAGAGAGAGAGAGAGAGGAACATTTTTGTTAAACCCAATGCTTATAAATAGAATATTTTACGTCTTTCTTCTGTTTGTAAAAATATATTCCTTTTTTTACTGGCGTTCATACACAGCCACAAATGGTTGAAAGCTTGTTGCTGCGAACAGTAAGAAAAACTTTTAGATATAAATATTCATAAAGTTTTATTGTTGCAGCTTTTATACACGAATATAAAGATAATATGCGTACGAACTGCTCTTTTAAAAGTAAAGAATAAATAGTAGATTAACAATAAGTAAATTTGATAAATTGAAAAAAATTATTCTTTTCCTTTATATGTTATTCCTGCAGCTGGAATAGAAATTTCTTGTGAACAGATGTCGTTTTATTTCTGAGTTGGACTTATCGCATCTAGGTCCAACAATTTACTTCATATTTTTTACCTTTACTTAATATTTACTTTTTTGAATTTCCTACTATTTTCAGTCAAGTTGTATAAAATCTCAAACTCGGTCGTAATTCATCATTTACCTTTAATCCTTTTCTCTTATTCACAAATCGATTACGCGCAATACAAAACACGAAAAAGAATATACAGAATAGAAATCTACTTTCCCTTGGGTCTAAGAGAGGAAGGAAACATTGAATCGAATGAAATTAAATTAAAATTGAGCTGTAGATGAAAGCAGAGTTTTCCAAAAACTCCAGTAATATTCTTCTTTATACGTCACAGTGTTGATAAACTGAAAACAAATTTTACATTAAAAATTCATTAACCTAAAACAGACATCGAAATGTAATTATCGGAATAATTAACACAACCTACTCGAATATTTCATTCTTTTCAACTCCACATCATTTTGATAAATTGAACAAAAACTGAACAGAGCAAAGGAGCATATTTTTAATTTGATACCGGTTGAACCACTTCATCCTTCGACGATTTACCAGCTCGTCGACTAATTCATCCACTCGATGGTAATTTAACGATACCTCGAACAATCGCACGTTCGAAGCTCGTCCTTCTGATTCGAACTTGCAAAATGGCTGTTCGTCGAATTCAGTGCGCACACTTGCACGCTTATCCAATATCGAGTGAAAAACTCGAGAACGTTGAACAACACCGGATCCATTCTCGATGTGCAATCGCGTGAAATACAAGTACGCCCGGTCCTGTGCCGAACTGCGTCTTATTCCAGCGAATGGAGCAGCCCTTACAGCTTAGAATCGTCGACCGGGCTAGCACTACAGTCTACAGTCGATTTTCTGTGAATTGAACGAGATTTAAGTCAAAGGCGAGGCTTTCGTCTCACTGGATACTGGACAGGTTGGCGGACTGCGACAGATGCACAACAGGACCGTAGCCGAGAATGCACTTACGAGCAGTGAAACAGAATCCGCAAATCCACCCTTATCCCGTGACTATTCTCGATGTACCTTTCACACGATTTATCTCGTTCTTTTTCTACCATTCGCTGAATTGTACGTAAATTCTAACCATTTGATACCCTGCGTCCAACTGGACTCGACATATTATATGTACTATTTCTATATGTTCTTTTTCAGCTTCAACCCTTTGTGTTATAGGTAAGGCGAAATTTTATTCTTGAATATTTTTCCTTTGAATATTTCTTTCCTTTTTATATCAGGGTAAGTTTCGAATATCTGGATTTAATATTTCATATAATTATAATTTATAATATAGGGATACTGATGCGTATTTTGGAATTTTGTCAAATCTTTTTAGAGTGTGAAAAGCATGGAAAAGTATGAAAATGTTTCGTTCGGATATGAAAAATTCAGTTTGTCTGTGTAGAGAGTTTATATGTGAAATGTATTCTCTTGTGCGGGTTTTAAAAATGATTTCATTAAAATATGCCAAACATCCTGAAGTAGTATAGAAGTATAAAGATACATGGAAACTTATTATATACGATAACATGTCGATATATAAATCGAGAATACGATGAACAACTTTCGAAAATAGATCTATGAATGTGAACTAATTGGAATAAAATTGTTTAAATTACCGCACGCGTTATTTTATTTTTCTATCTTTCTTCCTTTTTTTTTTTTTTTTTGGCATTCATTTTCAGAACATGTGATAGTCATAGGGTGGAATTTTACGTAGAATATTATGCGAGATTAACGAAACAGATTTTAAACGCTATCCGATTAACTGCTGGATAACTTATTCAAAAAGTTCTGCAATTTTCCGCAGTTAAGAAAATAATTAGGAAAATAATTAATGAAGTTTCTGAAACGAAACGCTTTTACGAGTTACATAAAGTTAGAACTCCTTATGCAAATGCGTATCGTGCGTTGCAATAATACATACTTGTACTGTTACTATTGATAAAATTCAAAAATATAATTACTAGCTTTGGAATTTAGTAGAATTAAGAGTGCCAGAATTTTAGAGCTTAGAATTTCGAATCTGACAAAGTGGAAAGGTTTCGATATATTGTTCCTAATTTCGAATCGAAAAAGATACGGTTTATAAATAAGCGTAAAGAAAAATGTAATTTTAATCATAAAACGAACTAAAATATGAATAATAGGGGAGTGGGCGAGACAAGACGTGACGAATAAAATATACGACGCGATAAAAAAATAATTTTCAGGATAATGTGCGATACCATCGGAGATAAGCGGAACTGAGAAGTGGTTGATGCTGGTTCTAGATAATCGCAGAATATCTTTCACTGTTCACATGAAATTTTCATTTGACTCCGTCGGGCTGAATTATTTAGAGGTTTCATTTTAACGTTCATATTTCACAGTCACCAAATTAGATAAGAATGTCGGCTCCTAAATTGTAACAAACCGGAAAAAACTACGCATTGCGTTTAAACTGTGAATTGATAAAGAAAGACGAAAAATACACGAAAAAATGATATTATCTTTATATCGACAATTGAAGAACGAGAACTATTATTATCGATTTAGTATGATTCATAAATCAAGTACTTAATGTCTCTAATATTTAACAAAAATATTAATATTACACGTTATATTTAAAATCCTTTTTAAATTCATCTACTTTAAAAGTTGTTAAATGAATATTCTTAAATGAATATTGTTAAATATTCCTATTTCAGATGACAATTATTTATTCCTTTTTAATCGACGCTTGTATTATAATTGTATTAAATGTTTACCATTTTACTACATTACTATATAAAAACTTTTCCAACATTTTGCAAGTGAAAGTAAAGAAGCATTTTTTTTTTTTAATACTTTAAAATTAAATTCCCACGAATAATAGAAAAAACAACGTACTACTCTTACGTAGGAAGTAAATTTTCTAGAAACGAGCTTTTAGGTGTGTCCTTCGCGGAAAAAGTTCTAGCAAAATGTCGCCAAGTTCTATCGAGTGTTTATCGAACGAGGTCCGACGAACGGCCAAGTAAATTGTAGTAAAATTCCCGGAACTTTCGAAGTTCAAAGATTTTTAAGAAGTTGAGTTTGTATAAAAAGGTGGAGGCGCACGGGAAAATTGCCTTTAAAGTGGCCCCCAGGAAAACGCGTTCGCGACGGCTTGCAATCAGAATTTCTAAACACTTTAAGAACTTTGGTTGCACGAGTTCTGGCTCCTTTTTCAAGGAAACGTTCACGCGGAAACGCGCAATTATTTCTCGATTACAACGAGATCCATCTTTTGCCTTTCGACACGCGTCGAAGTAGCAATTTCCAGGCTTTCAGGCTAATTTTTTCGCGGAATGTCTTCCAGGCCTTTAAAAGTTCCAAGGTTATAGAAGA
Organism: Bombus vosnesenskii; assembly: GCF_011952255.1. Lineage (NCBI taxonomy): Eukaryota > Metazoa > Arthropoda > Insecta > Hymenoptera > Apidae > Bombus > Bombus vosnesenskii. The sequence continues at coordinate 6,273,493 of NW_022882923.1, forward strand.
AGATATTTAAGAAAAAGTATTTACCGCTATGTATTATTAGTAGACTGTGAGTTAATATTTTTATGAATTCGTATTTTAAATAAATTCGTATTTTTATGAATAGAAATAAGATAGTGTAATCTGGATGGGGATTTTTTAATATCCTCCGAGAAAACTCGATATCTCCATTAAAAAAACTATTTGTCAGTGATTCACTCTGGTTTGAGGAAACTCAATTTCGTGGAATCAATGAAGCTTCCTCGTTCTATTTGAAGCATTCCCAACCAGCTTTTAAAATAAACGTCAAGTTGAATTACCAAAATATCTTCTTCAACCTGCGTGTAAATGTAATAAACCATGTAAGTATACAGAGCATTTAAATAGAATCGTATAATTCTTAATGGAGTATCTAAAAATTATTAATCTATTTATTATTATATATTTTTTTACTATATATGCTCTACTGTATAATTGGATGGTTTACTAAATACATTTACACGCAGGTTGAACAAAATATTTTGGTACTTAACCTGACGTTTATTCTAAAAGCTGCTTGAGAATACCTCAAATTGAACGAAGAAGCTTTATTGATTCCATAAAAAGCATTTTGTCAAAGCATCGTCAGAACAATGATTATATATCATTCACCTATTCACGTCGAAGAACCATTAGTTTGGAACAAATTTAAATTTCACCCTAACGCCTCTACCTAGAAACTTAGAATCTCCATCTGCATTTTCTACACCTAATCACCTTAAGTTGAAACGTATAAATTTTTTTCTAACCAACATCATTGTTGAAACATTTGCAATCAATGGATTAAAATCGATTAGAATTGTACTTATAAGGTCATTCTTATCAACATAGTGATATACTTGCAAAAATGAATCCATTTTAATTTTAATCGGTTTTATTGATAATCTAACGCTTTCTAGAAATCCTTCTTTTTTCTTTTCTTAAACATCGTGTAATGACAGTCACAAGCCACCCGTTTCTATGTTACATTACAATGTGCATGGATTTCTTGCATCAACGAGGTCTGGCTCGACCATTGTTATTGCTAATTTCTCGCATAATTGACAGATTCGCGCTTTTTATCTTATTCTAGCCGCGTGTATGCAGTTAATAGCTCTTTTCTCTCTGTGAGAAAGATTATAAGTAGGACTGTAAGAGTCGCAAACGGGAGCGGAACCAAACTCTCGAGTGGCCTTCATTATATGCCGGATACTTCCTTCATAGTCACAGTTGCAACCAAATTGTAAAACTACATTAACGCTGGTATTCTTCACGCGTTCATTGATTATATTGTAGGAACAAGCTCAAGAATACATATATACGTATAATCGTGTGAAAAGTTAAATGGACGTTACAAGTAGACTGACGCGCGAATAAAGCGGATTTATCAACGAGAGATGTTATCAACCATTGATTATGGTTGATGAAAGCGATAGAGGTTGTGAAATGTCATTTATCAACGATAACAATACGTATTGTAACACGTTCGATTTTCGAGAAATATAGGTTGATCGTAATTTTGAAAATAGCATTTCAATGGGTTATCTTGGTACGCGGTATTGTACCATCAGTCTCGTGAGGATCAAAAATATTTTCTGTATCATATATATGTAGTTTGAAAGTAGGTTTTAGAAAATATAAATATTATTTAAAGACATACTGATTCATAAATGAGACGTTTAATAATAATTTTGGAGACTTCAGAAGTGAAATGGAATGTTGGCGAAACGTAGGAAGAAACTAAGACTAACGTGGATATTAATAACACGACCTGAAACCTGAAGGGTCACGAAATTCGTACATTTGTCGAGAGTGAATTATATTAACTAAATCATTCTTTATTCAATAATCCGAAATAGCTCATTCATGATACAGAAAATTTATGATACGGTCGTGTATTCCTGTGCAGACGACCGAAGCGTACATTCAATTATCACTCTGTATCCACCTGATCGAGCAATCAGGCTCTCGAGCGACTGCGTCACAAACGATGTTTTCCAGTTGACAGCAAAAATTCCGAGAAAAATTATTCCTGGCCTGAAGTCTCACCACTCACCGTGATTCTCGTTGCGCTTGTGCTAAAACGGATCAACGGATTCAAGCCGGATCGTTCCGTTAGCGATCCAAGCGAATCACGAGCAGAGCTCGTATGTATCTGGGTCGAAGAGGGTCGCGGAAGAACGAAATCAGAGAGGAAAGGCGGATTAATCAGATTTCACCTGAGGTCGCCCACGGAATCGTGAGACGAGAATGTGTCGGGCCGCATAATCGTGTGAAATTATTGTCTATGAGAAATCTAGCCTAGAATCTCTGCGCATACCTGTATATATGTGTGTAAATTCCTGGCTTCGTATATGTGCACGTTATCGCGCTTTATTCTTCTGTCGCTACGTACGTGAAGAATGATTTTCGCATGATATTCGCATGATTTCGCACCGATCCTGATAGGTATAATTAATTTTGATTTTTAACTTTTAGGCAATTTATTTCCACTTTGATGCTTAGGTTTTCTTACTTCATTTTTTCATCCACGAATGTCTAACGTTTATTACGAGGATTTAATTGGTTTTGTAATTAGTTTTCGTAGTAATTCTATGATGCGATCCACTGTTTAAAATGGATTATCGTACCGTTGATTGAATTTTGTTGAATTTACTGAAGGGTTTTGGAAGCTGTAATACGAAGCTACGAAAATATTTTGAACAGTTTTTTACGAGACGGAAGATTAATATTCAAACGTAATTTTTTAATGATGTTCCAGAATTGATTTGTTAATTATTTCCATCTGAATCGCAATTGTGTTTAAATTTTTCACTGTGCTGGTACTTTCTAAGGCATATTTATGCTAAACAAATTATTGATATACGTAGAAATCGTCGAAGCATATCGCGTTTAATTTGAAGTTTTTAATTGAAGATCGAATCATGCATCAGATCTTGATAAGATTTATTGCTTTTCAGGCTGCATCAAATTAACATGCACAAAAATCTATCGAAGTTAATTGAAATTAATTTTTCTCTATAAAATATTTTATTTTTAATAACCCATTGAGCGCGTGTGTATAATGGAATTTTTATGAATTTCTTATAAGGATTGTATTAATAGAAATCTATTACACTTCAAATCATAAGTAAAATTTTTTAAACATATACGTAGATTCTTTAAAGCATCGTATCTTTAATGCAATATAATGCAACGTAAATAATACAATATATAGAATTATGAAATTATTTACAAATAATTTTACATTTTCTTCGAATGCGTTCTCAGATAATTTGAAAAATGATTGAAGTACGTGAGAAGATGATAATCTGAAAGTGTAAGATCAGAGAAATACGTGGGATGTGACCAAATCTCACATTTTATTCCATCCTTTCTATCTTTCTGAAATAACGAAATGTATATCTTCATTTCTCTTGCTTTTGCCTGCGGTTGAATTCACGCGAAATCCATTTGTTCATATTCTTGATTTTCTCTATTTGCATCGAGCGATGAATAACTGTAAAACGACTCATACCATGGATATTTTCATTAATCTTCCATTTATCTTTCATAAACACTAGTCTCTATGGTATTTTATAGTTCTCTAGTGGCTCTTTATTTAAATTAACACCTAGTTATTCTAACATTTACATGAGCTTCTTCAAATGCTGGATCATATCTTCAGCGGTTTTACGATACATTTTGCAAGTTTAAACATATAAAAAAGTTAGACGAACATCTTGATTATGATCATAGGTGATTATACCATGTGAAGGTATTATTGTTGATATTATTTGCTAAAAGATATTTTAATACTTCATTATTTCCAATAGAACGTAAGAATAAACTTAGAGTAGAAGGAGCGATTCTATCTTTTTACAATCATACCTAAATATTATTATTTAATTACAGTTGTTACGTCTCGTGTTTTACAAAAAACCGGTAAATGTTATTTCTAATTATCGTGATCAATTTATACACTTTAGCGAAATCCTATTATTATATGTTGCTGTGAATCGATTAAAGTGTCAAGATACTTGTAAGTAGGACGCATTAAATATCAGGTTACGTAGATATGTATATCCCTTAGGTGGTTAATAAGCGTAATTTGCATTCTATATCTTACATGATAAATATTATTGATAGTTTATATCGCGTAAAATACAGAATATAAATTAAAACGAAATGAACTATTTGTAAGATTAAATAACTCGACCCACATTCTTGTGAACCACTTTCGAACCAGCGATACCAATGTTAATATTTAACATACGTCTATTGTAGCAAATTTCTACTTTTCGTCTGATTTACAACAATTGAATATCGGACAAAATTCGGGGCATAATATCGATATCTATGCTAATTTCAAACTTTAGGAGAACGATATTTCATATGCACCAGTGCACGTAATACTATCGAAATACAAGCATAATTGTGCAAAGCATATATAATAAATAGGCAAAGTCCTTATGCCAAATTTACCATTCGAATTTGATTTAAGTAATTATAGGTGGGGATCAAAATTTGCAAGTACAAAATTGCAAAAGCACTCCTACTAGTTTCAAAGTACAAGAATTGCATTTTTAAATCACAGAAAATAGTGTATTATAGAAAAAGAATAATTTTATAGAAATAGAATCTTTCGTAATGCAATTATTTGAATTTACATGTGGAAACTTCGATATTTATACATCTGCTACTGTATATTCCCATCACAAGCAGTCAAAGTACACAAAAGCTTGGAAATGTAGCACGAATGATCGACAATAAATCTATTGTTATCGATATGTTAGAACGTACTATCTTGAGTTTGTTGGATTAATCGACCTATCACTATATTTGCTTAAGACTTAGTAGTTCTCGAGTTACGAATTACCGATCATGTCTATGATCATAAACGTTCACTGTGGGAATATTCACCCCTCATCAATCCATCTATCTTGCTCCATTATCTAACTCTGTCAAGTAACTCTGACTAGGTATAATAATCAATAGTATATTATATCGTAATTCTTGTTTGGAACTACGTTATCAGTGACTCATGAAACTATGAATAAATAAATTACAGGAGCTGAGAAACTTGTTGTAACATCTTCAACATTTAATACATTTGATTTTTAGGTTTCACGTTACTTTATTATTTTATTTGAGACTTAATTATAGATAAATGCAAATAAAAGCATGTATTTGATTTTAAAATTATAATTTCTATAGGAACGAAATTAATTAAATTTACGACAAGTAGAAAGTGAATTGTAAATTACGTGTGTGTATAAAATCATTATTATGCATGTGAGAAATGTTTTGGAATTTGATTAATTTACCGTTCTCGCGTAAACTGCACAGTTTGTTCCCATTATCATTAAATCACTTATTAATTTATAAATTATTGGTTTACATTAAATAGAGAGACAAATTGAGAAATGAATATTATATTATGGTTTGGAATCTCCTAAAGCGTTGGTAAAATCACTGAACTAATATCGCTATTCTTATTTTACTCGATATTTATAATCGGTCACAGTCAATATGCGTTATTAATAATATTAACTGAATTATTCAAGAAATTCTCACACCTTTCCGTCATAAAATTTATTTTCGTTATAAAACTACCGATAATTCAAGCTGCAATGATTTCATTCCTTATAAAATCACCATGACTACGTATACAAGGATACCAACAATTTCTTTTCAAAAACCAACATGCAAAAGATTCATGTATATGTACGTAATATACATATGTACACATTTATGAATGGAGATGCTATAATATCCACTAAAACATACAAACCGCTTCCTTCCAAAATCCTTCGCTCGTTTCTTTATTCTGAAAACAATTTTACACCCTGCCAGATTTACGGGCGAAGGAAAAATATAAAAACGTTGGAAGCTTCGTAACTTTGACCTTTCGAAGCAGCCCGTGCTGTCTACACGTAAAAGCTGAGACGAGAGAAGCGACAGGATCTTTTGTCAGATTTCATACGGCTAAAGCCTAGGCTGTCGCTGTTAGTGGCCCAGCGATCTGCTTGAAGCGATCATTGATTTCTCGACTTGTATGTATATAATATATGGCGCGCTAGTTGAACTGTCGTCGACGAGGGTGAGCGCGTGATCTATAACGCTTCTGTATTTGCACTTCGCGCGGAGACGTACGCATGTTTTACCCTGTTACGTACGGCCTTCGTCGAAGGAACTGGGACGAAAACGATGACAGTCGGTCGGCTGTGATTTACGGCGAAACGCGAAGAACCCATTCCCGCTGACTAATATGGCGCAAATTAATTTTCGACCGTCAACGTGTACATGAAATCATCGCGCGAGCTTCGGGATACACGCGCAAAGCGTGTATGCCAGTATGCACGATACAACGAGATTGTAAAATCGGTCAAGAATCGGAGTTTTTATGTTGCAATATCCGAACGAGTGAATCAACGAAACGATGGAAAGATGAGGGCATAAAACCTCAGTCATGGTCGCAGCATGAAACAGCTTGCAGTTGGAATTTGTAATATGTTCGATCTATAGCGGAAAATGACGAATGTTTTATGCGACCTTGGCTCTTGTTCTATTGGTCGAGGATGTTTTAAGCGATGCTTTAATTTGGGATAGCTCGTCAAAGTATTCAAACACTTAGCACAGAATTTCTTTTACGAATATTTCCCAAGAAGCTTTCTGAAATTTCATTAACAATGTGACGAGACACGACTGTCGCGATCCCGTTGAAACAAATCTGAAATCGATCTGAAAATGTACATAGATATATCTACTGAAAAATTAGTATCTTAAATATACTTATATTACATAATGAGTGGTAAGAATGTAAAGTACCATTATAATAAATAATTGTCCATTTAAATACGCTTTTGTAATATCTGCGAAATATATATCTGTACTTGTTTTAAATTTCATCGATATTATCGCGATAATCGAATCTCGTAATAATGTTGATGCGACTTTGAAATGTTCCGCTATACACGCGTGACATATTCGTAAAATGTATCTGCAGATGTTCGAATAGTTTTGTGAGTAACTGTACACATTAAACCAGCTAGAGGTTGCATATTAAGCAATTAAATCCGCAAGCAGTGAAATCGCAGGTGTATGATACATCCACAAACGTTCGAGCGAGTGGCGAATCGTGTCACAAGTGCAGAAGGTGGCACACGTAAGTACATATATACACGTCGTCGTCATCAGTTTGCTCCAGATACTCCGAAGACGAATACGTGTTTCACCAAGTCACACATGCCATTAACACACCAATTGGAACGAGTATAGTAGCTGCCTTGTCTCTCGATTCCCCTCGGGGTTTGTATCAAGAACCCGTGAGACAGATTCCTGTAAAATGTCCGCAAAAGACCTGCATGGGCGTCGCTTTCTTCGACTAACAGCGAGAGACGGAAGAACGATAAGAGGCCACTTTTTTGTGGCGTTACGCACGGCCAAGTGCGGGGAAAACTGAAACTGAATTTTTCCTCGAAAAACTCGAGACGCGGCTTTCGTAAACTTCCTTCACGTTGTTGAACGGCCGTTTATTATGTTTGCGAGCATATTGTTGTTATACTCTCGAGTAACATGCATAAAGAAGTTTTAATGGCCCCAGCTTACTCACGAGCCTCGGCTTATAATTTCATAATTTTTCTTTTTTTCTTTTCTTCCTTCCTTTACTGCGTTATTTGATTTTATGCTGTTTACCTTTATTTCGTTGCAATTATGTACGTGTACAATTTTGCATGTACGATAACAGGTTAAACGTTTTAATTGCTTGAACTGGTTGACGTGCGTCACTTTAGCTGTATTATGCAGGGGATGTAATTTATCGTGTGATATAGATAGGAGGAATGTAATTTTACGTAAAAAAAGGGAAAGAAAAAAGGAACTGAAAATGTAGAATAACGTTTGCTCGTCACAGGATTTGTTCTTGAAGATTCATTAAATATGCATGCATTTGGAAATCTTCATTTGAATTTTTACGTATATCGTCCGTCTCGACGACTCGTAACTTGACCAAACAGGCTATTTCATTAGATTTGTTCGATTAATTAATACAATAAATATACGTTGAACGTATACCCATTTAAAGAATCCTGTATCTTTTTACTTCAGCTTTTTAACATCTACTAACATCAATAATCTATTATTACTCCCTCGAAAGTGTATTTAACTAATTTGTTCGATTTGTTCCGTTCGATTAATAAAAAGTTTGGCACGAGAAATATACAAATATTAAAACTGCTATTTTTCTAACATTTTCAATTTAAGAGTCATATGTAAATTTCCGATTGATTGTACGACTGACGGTGTATCTTTCGAATAAAAATCATCTTCGCGTTCTTCCATTTCAGTGCTGTATCGCACGGTTTTTCAGCCCTTTGAGTCCGTTTCAAATTCCAGCATTCACCTTCTGTTCCATCCGAAACAAATCCCGGATCCAGACACAAATCATCGATACCGCAGCGCTATATGTATTCACGAGAAAATCTTTCGCGTGAAGGCGCAACATGAACAACAAATCGAACGAGAAGCACCCACAAGAAGAAGGCATGCGATGGTTCTCGAGGGTAGCCACGTCTTTATTCAACCCTCGCCCTGCTGCCGTGTTTTATCGTGCTAGAAAAATAACTAGCCGTCCCAACGAAAACTATCGAAACAATGGGCTCTCGTTATTCCCTGCTGGATATTCAAAGCGTCTTCGAAACGGGTCACGAGCGTGCGGCATACGCACTGCGGATATCGCGAAACTTCCTCTCTGTTCACCCTCGCCACGCGACAAAGGCACGCTTTTCGGATGATAATCTCTTAATACGCAGCATCCTCCATTTCTTTGTTTCTTTCTTTTCCCTTTCTCCTTTTTTCTATGAAACGCTACATCTCGCGTATCATTCTTATTCAATATCATTCGTTTTCTGTCGTGCGCAAAGGCTCGCATATCATTTTTATTCAGTATCGTCCTCTTTCTGTCATACACAATGGCTCGCGAAAGTATTTGAACATTTACGATACATAGAGAAGTTTTATATGAGATATGTATTGTATAAAAATATGAAAATATAATAGACAAATTATATGAAGTATATCGACATATTTTCGTATTGTATGTCTCACTGTGAAAGATTTTGGAATTTCATTAGCACTTCAACCTACTGACCTCACTAAAGAAATAAAATAGTCAAACTCGAAGATGGTATCCTGCTGGGGGTAGCCGTCCACATGTTATTTAGCAATTAAGTTAGACAAATTTACCGAATGTCCAGCTGGATAAATTGTAAAGTACAAATTAAATAATAAAGAGAAAAAATAGCATTGTCACGTTTATGCAGGTCTTCCAAAATGTATATGTATGGAAATTGCAAGATATTTACAGTAATGTGTTGCAAACATATACAATAGAACTCCCTTTATTCCATCGAAATTGTAATTAACGTCCGATCAACTGAACTCTTTGTCGATTAAATTCGCTTATCTGAGCTCCTATTATGCGAACGAAAAATAAGAGGTGGTGGAAAAAATTGGTGAGCTGCCATTATACGAATTCCCACTATATGAAATTTAATTCTATTGTATATTTTGTAAGAAATTAATATGCAGCACGAATAGTCATCTTAAGCATATTTTAAGCATATAATACGTGTTAAATATAAGTCCCATTAGATATTAAGATTTATTAACATAATTGATAATTAAGTATTTGAATATCTACTCTTCTGGTCTCTACCAGATATATATACGTACTTGTACTAGTTTCGAACTTTACCAATATAATTATAATATTCGAGTCTCGTCTTAATGCTAATGAAATTTCAAAATCTTTCCTACGACACACATAATATATTCATGAAAGGTGTGTCTGGTAGTGTCTACAAATGTTCGGACACTTTCCTCAGGCTGTGTATATAGGCTTCTCTGTCCTATCAAGAAATGACGAAGCACGGTCACCTCGTTTGACAATGGAAGTCATGAAACAGGGAACAGGGGGGTGAATTAAGGGGTGAATCGTGGAGGGGAACTGGCGATAAAGGAAGAGAAGCGCACAGGCTGATGAAGAGAGTATCTTTTGTGCGTCGAGCTTTTGACGATAAAGAATATTTCTCGTGCGGATTCATCTTCGTTGCTTTTTACCGACGATTTAACGAGCAGAAAGGCGAGTTCGTTCGTCAACATTTCTTTCCCTACCTTTCCTTCTTGTATAGACTTTCACGCGAATCAGAGAACGTCAGTCGGTTGGTTAATTCGAGACGACACAACGTATAAAAAGATGAATGGAAAATTGTATGGTAATTGGAGAATGTTGTTAATGTTTCTGGAATCTTGAAGGTTTTTTACGGACATTTTTTTATAGCGTAGCTCGTGCGTTCTTGCCGCTTTTGTGGAAGAGACGGCTTTGAGACAGAAACCAGACACTGTGTGACGAATCAGCTTGAAACCGAAGGTCGATCCGATGCGTTCCTGTGGTTGGGGATACGAGAGATCCGCTCCGGTGTCCTGTTTGCATTCTTCGCTGCAACTTCTTTGGTGTCGCTTTTAATTGCGTAAAACGATGTTAACGTTGATCGAACGCAGCTTAACGAATCAGTTTAGAATCGAAATTTTAGCATTTCCTTTTAATTTAAAGGGGAAAGATAATAAAGCTTGTACGTCAAATATTGAAATATTTTAATACGCTTGGAATTTTCTATAGGCTTCGTTAAAATATCTTACATTGAGTTTTTTTTTTTAAGGAATTTAAGAGAAAGAGGAATTTAAGACAAATTGGAAAGTAATATATTTTCGTAGAATCAAAATTAAAAATTCTTCATAAATGCTTTTATGAATGCTTTTATTATTCAGAATCCGTGAATAGAAATATTTCCCTTTACAACGTGAAAAAGAATCAGAAAGTTTTGTCCAAGTTAATGTTCAACACAGAATTATTTGTCGGAATTCCGCATTTCGTTATTTCACAGAAGTTTATAATAAATAATGTTCCTTCAATTTTGAAGATGCTATAAACTATTGAAACGATCAAGTAAAAATGACTAATTATGTATAATTCGTCAAACTGTCAAACATAATTTAACTTGTTTATAATTAATTGACTTAATTAAGGATTAATAAATAATTAATAAAACAATTAATAAATTAACTTGCAGTTTAACTTTACTTCTGATAAATACGCAGAACGCTGTTTAATCAATTTTTTCCAATTCCTCTCCTCTTTGAGAATTTCATATTCCACAAAAATCTCACGTGAAAATTATTCATTCGTTTTGCAAAATACCTCGGGTTCCGACAGAAATTAGGCACAGTTTTAAGCGAGTTAGTCGAACCTTTTGGGTCGCGATGCCAGGGCGGAGCTAACAGAGCTCGTGAATCAATTTCTTAAAGTCTCATTATTCTTCACGCGACGTTTGTATCTCGCCAAAAATTTTTGCTGAATGTTTTCCGCGGGCCATGCTCCCGGCGTGAAAAAGGAGCGCGCTTTGACAAAAACCAGACGAGGGGCAGTGTTTCGTTAAAAAGAGCAATGAGGTTCGTACATCAATTTCTATAGTCCCGCCTTTCTCGAGATTTCTTACGTCCCCGTAATTTTCCAAGAATTTTTCACGACTCCCGGCTCCTTTCACGGGAACGGGATTACTTTTGACGCGAACCAGACTTCTTTCACGGAGTCGACTCGAAAATGAAACTCGTTTTGTCAGAGAAAACAGCAGAATTCGTACACCGAGTACTACAACTTTTGCCCGCTTGAAAACATTAATACGATCTCTTGTCAGGATTTTTCTGTCGTAGAACTTTCTATACGATGCAGAATTTCGTATTGTTCGTGCCGTGGATATTTTTTCTTGCTGGCGTTTTAAAAGAAACGAGTGGGAAAGCCGAAGTGTTGAATTAACCAGCCGAAGAATGTTTTCAAAGAAAACGACGAAAAACGATTCAACGATCAGGAAGTCCGCTGAAATTCCATGTTTACGCGTTTCCTTTCTTCGCCTCGCAATCTTTGCAGATTGTATTGTAAAAAGTGTGTATAACTTCTCAACAATAGGTTTCATATTTCGGTGCCAATAGCCAGTTTTGTTCTGGTGGACCAGTTCTTTTATAGTTGGCTGAAATTTCAATTCGCGACAGTATTCGGTTGAGATATATCACATTGTTCATTCGTGTATAGCTGCAAACATGATGTAGGTACAGTGGAAAATTTCGTGCAATGTGAAAGGAAGCGGATGACTACCATACTGGCCCTTGCTGACCGGAAGTATCGATTCATAAAGAGACACTCTTGCACAGATGTTCGTGTCGATAGATGTATTTCCATTTGTATGATATAGCGTTTGCGATAAAATATACCTATTACGTACGAAAATTACATTTATTTGAATACATTTATTTTAAGAAAAAATACAAAGTTCAAAATGAAGGAATACGAATATACACACAAAGCTCAAGTTATTTGATCTTCAATAATCTTTAACACATTACAGATTATTGTACAATTAATATACTTCGTTTTAAAAGGTACATTATTGAGGTAGGATTAAACTAAATGTATATATATAATTTCATATAGAGGATTATTTCATACATTCATGTATTTAATTAAAAATCTGTGGATAATCAATAAATTTATAAACTCGGAAGATTATTACATGTAACAGAAGTATATTTTAAAATGATCGTTTTTTTTCTATATTTCTTCGTATTGGAATTGACCAAAAACGGGACAAGACCTGCATGTTGAAAAAATACTGAATTTTTAAAGTTAATTCCGAAAATTCCATTTATAATTTAATTTCAACCGTTGTTTCGAAATCTAATTTAAAAATCAATTTCCATCGGATGACAAATAAAAAGATAATAGCGTCAGATGGTCTCTAGAATCTGAGCTGCAGCACCAAAAACTGTCAGCTCGAAGAACTGACCTACATTTAAAATATACGTTGATTTTGCAGGAAAACGTATCACGAAACCAATCTCACGCAGAACCCCTCAGAAAATGACCACATAAACCAATAACCGATAGCCAAGCGAAGATTTATTTTACTGCACATTCTCTTCCGCCATTCAGCAACTCGGAAATCGCCTCGGACGACTCTTGCATTTTTTCCAGGATTGCTGTTAAAGATAGCCGTAAAAATAAAGTAAAGAGGATCGCCTATGAAACCGCGTGCCAACTGAGTAAATAAAACGCGGGAAAACTGCTTTTGTTCTGCTCTTCCTCCGTTCGTTCTTCCCTCAGAGGATTTTATTCAATTTCTCGCGGTCATATTTACGAAGAGGAAACTCGTTGAAAAATCCAGCATCGGCCACGACTTCACGACCATGTCGAATAAACGACCATTTCCGCTTTTCAAACTGGCTTCAGCACGCGCGCAACTCTTTTTTTATCCGATTTCATAGATATTGAGTTTCGTCGATGGGTTATCGGACACTTGATAGTTAGCAAACGCTTAAGTAAAGTGTAATAACCATTAAAGTACGTTCTCACAAGTATTAGAGAAATTTGGTGGTTCTTGAATGTGTACAACTTTTCTTCGCTTTCTAATTTTATAATTAGAAAATATTTCTTTATTGGAAAAGTATAAAATTTATTTTTTGATATTCCAAGTTTATAAAAATTCGCGAATCGTCAGTGAAGATTTAAGAAAAATCGCACTATGTTTATTTAAATTAATTAATAAAGTTTCATGATCTCTTTATTTATCCAATTCATCGATTGCTATGAACAGTCCATGATAGTCGACGTAAGTAAAATTTTTATTAAACGTAACACCTTCTTCTTACGATGTTCAAGGGAATATCAAAACAATAAGAATTAATTGATATTTTCTTAAATTAAACATTTTTGTATTAGATGTCACTTGGATTTTACAAAAATGCTTACTTGTCTCTAAACTTGAAATACGTTGAAACATCACCAAAACGATATAACTGCCTTGACAATTACTTTCTTCTAATTCGGCATCGAAACTATACTGTTTCGCTAAATAAGCTATTTGAAATACGAATTTGTTAATTCCACTTTCCATACTCCCTTTTATAATTTTATAACGAAACTATTAAAATTCGCGTATTTTGTTTCATATTTAGCATACGTCAGTAGTAACAGTATAGTAAGAGTAAACGCGATGTATTCGGCGTCCTTCCGACTCAGTTTCGCCCGCGTTCGATATTTTGTGACATAATGAAAGCTGCTGGTGTCACGAGTCAATTATCCGATGGTTTGTGGCTTGCGGGAAATTGATGCGTTGTTAAATAATTTTCGAGGTGCTTGAGAGTGTACGTATATTGAATACGTTGCGTGATTATGAATGATCGAACGTGATATGTTTCTTTTCTGTTGCGAACACGTTATGGAAGAGTAAATTGGAAAAGGTTCATTAAGCGAGGGAAACCGATATAGCGTCGAGTAATTTATCAGTACGCGCAGTACTTATGTGTGTAGAGGAGATATGAAACCGAATTGTTCAAGAGATCAATTTCCAGTAATTCAGATGCTTTCCTTGTGCAGCACAATAAACGTAAAATCAAGAGTGTACGAATTATGTGTACGTTTAATGATTGGGTACTTGCTTTCTATTAAGAAGATTAATTGAATATAAAATAATTTTACGAAAAATTAAAATTACATTAACAGTAACACAATGGAATTTTAATGAAATAAAAATCTTCTATGAATTTTTATTAAAAATTCCTTTCCTATCCCATTGGCAAGCTTTACAGAGAAGCACACGATCTTGACTGGATCCATGGAAAGTAGAAAATCGAAACGTTTAATTACCTAGATAAACGTATTAATTTACTTTGCCAGGAACTTGAAAAATCAGCCTTCATTTCAGTTATTGATTACTGCTTATTAAATACGCTAATGCCGGTTTAATTAAAATTTATTAGCCGCGTGAAAGCGACGCAATACGCGCTGTATTGTCACAATTGAAAATGTAATGGCCAATTTAATCGTATCCTCTACGTTCGATTTGTATTTTGCGGTTAACGAAACGTGTTACTCATGATGTTCACTGATTGGAAACATTTCCCGCGCGAGATATCAATTTCCGGTCTCCCCTTTCTTTTCCATGTCATTTTAGTTTTCCCGGTATTGATAAATTATCGTACAACTTAAGGTTTTGATAAACCTTTTCACTTTTGATTAATTACTTTCACGCTAAATCTTGCGTATATTGTACTCGACACATTGCAATATTGTACTTGACAAGTTATTAATTGACTACACGATAAACATACTTGTTATTGGCGAAACTAGTCTGTAATTTCAACACGGTATGATATATCCTACTTCGTCAAATCAAAATCAAACATCCCTGGAAACTTTCTCGCAAGTTACAAATCAGCAAATGGCCAGCTCATCCTCAATCATCGCTGACATCTTGTCACGTCAAACTCGGAGATACATTAGCTCAGGAAATAGCTTTACGAATAATTATAGTCAGTTGTATTAACGAAACATTGCCAATATATTACGAAAGTTCTGCCAATGTTATCGAAGATTTTTTAAAACCTCCGATATTTAACCAAACTCACCTCTATTATCACTGACATTAATTACTTCTCGATCTTCATCATCCACTGGTCTAACGATTAGAATAACAAGAAGATCAAAAAGACTCGCGACCTACTGCTCCTATCAAAGATCAACTCAAAGATCTCTCGAAACTTTGAAATTGCCACCAGTAAAAAAGAAGAGAAACCATGTTCGAGTCCTCAATCACCGAGGACATTTAATTATTCTCAAACACTGAAACACGTTCTAATCCCGGAATTTCCATGTATTTGCGCGAAACTGATTTTCCATGCTCGACGTTTACCGATCTACCGCAGTGGCTAGATACTCGGAGCTCGAATAGGTCGCTAATTGTTACCTTTCGAAGAAAAAGTCAGCCTTTGATCAAGAACCCAAAGGGGAGTGAGCAAAAAAGCCTGGCTGGACAAAGAGCATTAAAGCGGAACAGTCTACTCGACGTTGGCTGATATAAGGACGAACGAGTGAATGAAAAACGAACAACACGTTTGTACCGTTGAAGGATGCATTTCTGTCTTTCTGCCAGTTCCAGGGTAAAGATAAGGGGCAGCAGAGAGGGGAAGAAAGGCTATCCTCTCGTTCGCATAAAGCAGTTGCATTTAGCGCCGCGTAAACTGTAAAAAAGCAGCCGCCCTGTTATATCGAGGATCGCACTGAGGCCACAGTTTTGCAATTCCATTTTCTTCTTCCTTTTTTTCTTTTTTTTTTTTTCACAAGGCCTTTACACCACACCGTCGACCCTTTTATCCGGTGAATAATAAGATCCGAATCTCAGCTGTGTAACTCGGCAGATGTACTTCCGTACCAACCAGGAAATTCTTATCACACTCTTATATGGAAAGTTCGCCATCGTGAACTTTCGTTCTTTGTGCCGGATTCTATGTACTATAGTTGCTATAGCTCGACTTTCCGCGGCGTCGATAAGCTTGAGAGGGTTAATTGAATAAACTTTCGTACGTTTTCTTCTTTTTCCTTTGTTCGAGAAGACCTTCCAAAGGTATGTAGGCTTTCGTATTATGCTGTGTGTTTTGTGATGTTATGTGGAATATTTCTTCTTTTTTTTTTTTTTTGGTTGAATGGAAAATAGGAAAATATAAATTTAACGTTAGTTACATTGAATTTAATGTACGAATTATTTCGATTAGATTTTTACGTTCTTTGAATAGAAAATATATATAACAATGTATGTAATAAATAAAACAAGATGGATTAATTCTTTTTTTTTAATAAAATATTTTATTTTAATAAAATTATTTTAATAAATAAATCAATTAATTTGTAGTTTGCTGATTCCGGAGAAGGCAAGAGGTTCTATTTTCCATTATCGATTCATCATTGATTTGTACACTTTGGCGACATCTAAATACTGTCACTACAAATCGATCATAATGTCTGCACTCTCTGAGCATAGAATGCATCGAGCCGACGTCTAAAAAACGAGCGTGAAAAGATTTTACGCTATTATTTCATCTATCGACTCAATTATCTTTTTTAATCTCGCATACGTACATTTTTTCAGTTAATTGAATTTTAAAACGAGCCAAATTGAAAGCTATAAACCGTATGATTGTATTTCTACTCATCATACATTCGCTCGTAATTACTGTTTTTATTTTTCCGCTCTGTTTTAGATTGAAATAAGGTTTATTATACCAGAGTAAATTTATTTGATGCAGCCCATACATCAAAATGACGAAGAAATTAAAAAATCAGTATCTGAATATATTAAGTAAACAACAGCACGTATTTTCTCCTTTTTAAATAAAATATATCCCAAATTTTCATAAAAAAAACACGTGAACTTTCATATTTTCCAATTTTTATAATTTATCGTATCGACAAATTCGCAGTTTATATTTGCTTTTAATATTAAACCGCGTTTTTAATTCTCGTCAATTTTCGAACACTGCAAACGAAGATCACAGAAGAAGGGCGTAACGAATCACATTTTTCATATTTCACAGAGAAACAATTTGAAAATTCTACGTGTTACAGTTAATTTAATATCATCAATTTTCCTCTGTTTACTTGATTTTATTACGAATTGTAACGTGATCGATAAAAATATAGATTGTCATAAAATCATGTCGTTGTTACGGAGTAACAAGTGTCTCGAAGAGATTTGTATCTTTAGATACAACAAATCTTCTTTCCACCTGTGTAATTATCTGAAAACAGTTAAGTAACAAAAACGAACTTATCATATTTCTCCTATGTCGTTTTCAAACAAAATCCACTCAAATCGCATTTAAGTTTTAACCAACATTTTCTTCGAAATGTTCTCAAACCATTTATTCTTCTCTCATCGATGCAACGTGTAGAAACGAAGCATTCAACTTCGAGCTTCAAAGCTGAGATAAAATTCGCTATAACCCTTCTTTTTCCCGCAAATTTCAATCAAGCCAAATTCTACGATTCGTTTGTAAAGTCCGTAACATATATAACTTTTTCCATTTTATATCGTTTCGTTTTTATCGCGCCATTTCGGGTTACGTTCTACAATTTCGTTGCTCGACAGCGATTTTTGAGAACTCGTCCCAAAGAACGAACAACGTGGATACCAGAAATGATAGGCGAATTGCTGTCCACGTGGGAGAATGATCTTTGAAAACTGACGCTGTCTGGTCTACCGACCGATTGCGTTTAATTATATGCAAAATCCTCTGTCGCTGTTTGAACGCGAATTGCCCTTAATGACGAGACGGTTTACGCTCTTTACGTGGCTGAAGTCATGGCCGTAAGTAACCTAGTGTCGGCCCCGCAAACCGATAAGCATTGATGAGAGCTTTGCACGTGAGATTCAAGCGGATTCTATGTTGAAAGCTAATCTCTGACACGATTTCGCCGCTCTCCATCGCAATTTACGACGCGTTAATTCGGTAGTTAATTCGGATGTTACAGTTTCTAAGTAAGATTCATTACGTGTGTACATAGAGCGGTATTTCGAGAATTTTGTCTCATTTGTAAACTGTATTTTAGTTTACACTTTACCTTGGAATATTTATTTAAACCTTGTAGCAAACAGTTAAAGAGTTACATAGTTTCATAGTTTCGAATTTCAGTTTATCAGTTCGTCCGATAAGATTTCATTTTCAATTATTAAAATTTTCTCGTCATAAACAAGAATTTTGAATCATGTTTTAAACACGCTATATATTCTTCGTGAACCTAACAATTAAACAATCATCTATTTTTATAATTAAAGATTTCAGTTCTCCAGCTCGTCGTAGAACTTTTCCTTGCATTATTGGAATCTGTTCAATATCATAGGAATTTTTAATTATATTCGAACAATTCAATAATAGCGACGTGTACTTTGGTTCTTAATATTCTCTTCGACTTTGTAATCGAAGCGGTAATTTAAACGATAACTTTGTTTCATAATTTAGAATGTTATCGTTATTGAAATTCGTTCGTATTATTCATTTACATTTTCTTACGTATTACATTTTCTTTCTGCATTATAAGAATTGTTAATGGATATTCGTAATAGTTAATTCAATCTTTATTTCGTTTCATTCTGGAGTTTCTTAGTAATTACATATTTCTTTCTTTTAGTATGCGTATTTTAGCTATCGAACGCAATACATGATAAGATTAATAACAGTTATGTAACGCGAAGAGCATTAATAATATCTGTACGTCAAAACGTATGCCGCGGGATTGAAATTTAAATTTAAACTGTTTATTCATCGTTTACTCATCATGAATTCAGCATAAATTAATTACCTCTGAAAAGCATCAGACAAATAACGCGAGCATGCCTACTATCAGAATCCACCGATTTAGTTTAGCCCTTTGGTCGCATATTTTCGCAATGCGCAATTATCCCAAGAATCTACGGCGAACGCAAAAGGAGAGCTTTGATGTTGGAAAGAATGCAAACTACCTTATTCGCGTGAAACGCTTGTTAGAAAATCAATGATAAAGCAAAGAGTTTGCATTCCAGAATCGCCAGTCTTCGATGCTTTTCCTGACAAAATTACAAACGAAACTTTTACTCGCTTTCAATTAACGCAACTGTAAAGACGTTGAAAGAATTTCGTTCGATTTGTCGAAATAAGCGAGAACTTAGAGAAGTAAGAATTTCCTCTAGCTTTCGACTATTTCCTTTCTATGTTACATGCAATGCAATTTTCATCTTCTTTTTGTCGAATTATCATATCATAAAGTAGGTACAATTCACGAAGGGGTTGAGTGGTACGGAGAAATATGGCAAATGAAATTTACGCGTGAAATATAATACAAGGAACCATACAATGGCGCTATATGTGTCGCTGTACATTATTTAGGTGAGCGTAAATGAATGAAATTTCTCATTCAACATCGTGCAAGAGATTAGTTTATTCGAATGACAAAATGATCTTTCTCTTAATTATTTCATTAATCGATTATCATATATTTTTCTGTTTCATCTTTTATTTGCATAAATATTCTCTGAATTAATTAACGAGATAATTCCTTGTTTTATTTATTCAATTCTATGTAAGCTATAGATTTCTACAACCTCGTTAATTAAGAATAATCAAAATGAAAACAGTTTTGTAAGATCATTCTGCTTTACTATTTACGACTGAAATACATGCAAAGTATAGTATTTAAAACCTCAAATTACTTGAAACGTTATTTGAAAGTATTAAGCAGAAAAATAAATAATCATTTGTTTCATCTGGATATAAAATGAATTTACTTTTCATATACATATTTAGATATATCTAATTTATTTCTCATTATATATTCCAATTTGATAGTTTTTATTTCTACTTTGAGTAACATTTACTGTAGTATAAAAGTGTAAAATCAGAAGCCTGTTGTGTGTATATAAAGTTAAGCATTTATCCTGATAAGCTACGATTATTCTTTAAAATGAGCAGAGCAGATAAACGACGCAGCAGAATCGGACTGTCGATTGACTTTTATGCGGCATCGAACCTTTATTAATCAAAATTTCATCCCGTTCGAGGTATCGGTAACAGAAATTGCAACTCTGGCACGAGTGGCCAGCGTTTATAATTAAATTTCACACGTGCGCCATCCTCCTCGTCTCCTCCTGTATTCGTGTAAACCTATATGAGTGACGTGCTCGTTTAGGCCGTCTAATGAACTTGTTACAGTTATACGTGTGTACGAATACGATTTCGTAGCTGCTCGATTAATAACGTTTTCCTACCTTCCATGTGTTCATATTAAATTTTCATCTGCGTGAACACCATTATTAAAGTCATATTGATCGCTAGTGTCGTGAATAGCTTTATAAAACGGACAGAAACGCAATAATTCTATCGAAAATGTTGGAATTTCGATCATTTTTTTCCCATAAACAAGAGCGATTATAATTATTACTCGTTTTAATCTAAGACACATATTTTTAACCATTTCGACATTTCTCTGATAAAAAGCCTATATAACCTACCTTCATCCTAATTGTAACGTAGGACAAGCCATCGTTGTTGTTCAATGGAGATTATATTTACAGTTATATGTACAAATGTTGATTTAACAGAGTTTGACAATTAAACGTGGCGATTAGACACTCTAGATGTAAAAGACAATGTTCTTAGGTTCAATAGCGAATCCACGGTCAACGGGGAAAATGTTTCCTGTGTGTCGGTATGTTTCTGACTGACTGACAAGACGATGTGTGTAAACTCTCCAAGGTGATCCATTTCTTTGTGTCAGTAACATTTACAAATTTGCATAAAGAGAGATAATTAAAATTGGCAATAATGTAAGTGGTAGAACTCGTACACAATTCTCAACAAATTCAATGCTGAGAGCTTAATTATTTTGTGAAATTAGTTTTAGTATGTAGTTACTGAATTACGATTAATGTTACATAGCTACATGTATAGTTATGTAACTAATAACATGCTCGTGTCTTTACCCATACAGCTATAGTTATCATTGCATCATTGATAAACATATTTAGTTTAACGTCCTTCCGTTATTCTTCGTTCATGGATTATTTCAGTGAAATGTAAATACTCGTATTACACATTCATCCTCATTTCTAATAATTACACAGAGCGCCATTGAATTCTAAAATTATTCTGAACTGTCATAGGCGAGTCAATCGCGGGACAAAGCAAATACGTACGGTACAGTGAAAATAAACGTACATTGCGAGTACGTGCAAAGGACAAACGCTGTCTGCGAAGTTTCTCAATTATAAAAACCCGTTCATCTTTTTCGAGACATTCGTGTCGCACATATATTTTCATGAAAAATATCACGCTGTATTGTGCAATAGTAGATGAAGCCTACACTCGCGTATGTCGCATGTTTGAATGTAAAGCAGAGAGCGTAAGATTACGTGACGGCGAGTGCTTGACGAACGAAACGCAACAAGCGTTTAAATGGAAAAAATTTGAATGATACATGCGTATATTTTCGTGTGACCTGATATCTGAGATCCCTTGAAACATGGGTTAACACGTGCGTAGTTCGTTTTGTTATTCCATACAGTTTTGATATCGCTTTTTCATTCTCTGTTGTCATTTCTTAGAATATCGGACATGTGAAAGTTATGTAACTTGTGTAAAGTTATGTGGACACATAAGTTAAGTATGGATTCAACATGATATTACAACGTTACTTTCATTGAAATACATATGGAAATCCTTACGATTTATTCGAAAATCGATATGAAAAAAAAGGATGAACAAAAGTGGAAACGAGTAGCGAAGAAGGCAATGGACAAAAAAGCAGACATTTCTTCTTACGAAAGATTACTTCTAATTAATTTTGATATTATTCCTTCAACTCTGTGTGTTTATCGATTTCTTTCTGCGTCATATTCTATTTATTTCATTTATTTTGTAGCTTCATTTTATTAATTGATAGAATTTTAATATACACACAAACACTGATAGTAATATTGAAAACGACATATGTATTTCACGTATTCATATTGGTTAAATTTATTTCGTGTGAGATCAATAAAATTTCTTGGCTCGTTTAATATTATAAGTAGCTTCTTAAACTTCTCTTCACGTGAGGAAATTAATGCGAGGCAATAACTTTAGTAACTAAGAAGAAAAGAGATTATAAATCAGTTGGACCTTATATCCTGGTTAAAGTCATCATTATTCCAGACAAGGCTGATTTACTCTCGCTCTCCAACCGTCGAGTAAATAAATTTGCATGAAAATTTCATAGAACCGGCTTCCTTTCAACGATATTAAGCGACAAACTTGCAGCGGCAATGAACATTAATAACTGTAATCAGCCTCTATGAATACTAAACTCACGATAACCATAACGCTTCTGTAAATAACGCAAGAGATCTTGATTTCTTTATCATATACAATGTAGAAAGGAAGCTTCACTTTGACGATACCAAAAAATTTAATCATTTGTGAAATTCTGTCTTTACCAAGCAACAAC
This sequence comes from Bombus vosnesenskii, assembly GCF_011952255.1. Taxonomy (NCBI): domain Eukaryota; kingdom Metazoa; phylum Arthropoda; class Insecta; order Hymenoptera; family Apidae; genus Bombus; species Bombus vosnesenskii. The sequence continues at coordinate 6,296,369 of NW_022882923.1, forward strand.
TGAACATCGAAGAAGCACGTGAATTGAATTCGTTGTAGATCCTCTACGCTCCATTTGTATTCAACATCGTTGAAGAATGATTTCAAGGCAACGATTATGCGAGATTTACCGGCTAGAAAGACTCTGCCTGTCCGTACACGTCAGTCGGCAACAGACTCGAGGAATTTCCCGCCAAGTAATCCAGGAAAAAGAAAAACAGAGAGATTAGGTCGAATTAAAAGTCGATTCGCGTGCAAACCTCTCGTGAAGCTTTTGAGACCAAACTTTAACCCTCCATTTCTCATTGTTTGTTATCATACAACATGGAAACTTCCGGTAGTTTTTATCTCCATTAAAACAAAAGAACTGGTTAGTATTTTGGAATGCACATGCGGTGTATCTTTTTCTTGCTTTTATACTACAATTTAAAGTTTTATGTTTTATTATTTTAATGGTAAGTTAGCAGTTAGTTTATTGTTAGCAAATAAGTTTGATCCAACATTGTTCATATTATGAAGTAATATTGAAAATTTTGTTAATTTATATCTCTGTCAATACAAAATTTCAATCGTTTATTTTCGAATACATGTAAAACATATTTTTTATACTTAAGAATTATTATAATTAATATATAAATATATAATAATATATAATAAGAAAATATATGTAATTTTTAAAATTATTATATAATAAACATTTCAGAAATTCATTTTATTAAATTGCATTGTCTCAGTGGACAGCAAGTATAGTCATAGCAAGTATAGTAGAATAGAGTAATACAAATAGCAATATTTTAGAACTGTAGCACATTTTCAACGCAATCGTGCTTTTCATTGTTAACAAATTTCTTAAATTTAAAAAAGATATAAAAGAATCGTTATTTGCTTTGCCACTTTTATTGTGAATAATAATATTCCTTATATCGTATATTTCGTATCATAAATTACAAATTCTATACAATGAGAATATACGACTAAGTAGTAAAGATGAACGATCAGTCGATAAACTATTCACTCTCTGTTCAAAGTAAATTGCTAATACATGATTATTTATGATGCTGTATAAAGCAACGAATCTTTTGTTAGCCTGATAATCGATTACTTTCGCGGGTTCATATATTTTCAAACAGACGCGTGTTAACAAAAGACAACTTACGATGTCAAAAGCAAACATTTTAGCGGAATGAAAGCTCCGGCTTGTTACCTGTATAACAGTAGATTATGCTGCCGGAACAACACGAATGCCGTACGAAGTATCATCGACAATGCACCAACGCAAGGAATGCAACTGCACAGATCGCGTCGGAATGCGGTTATTCGGGGTTGCAGTGTTCTGCATCGGAATATGCATCGTGGCACGTTGTGTTTTTTTCAAAACACCGGTTATTTCCACTTCGTCAACTTAACAGAGCCCCGTCTTACATAATTTCTAGCTTTCCGAGATGTAGATGTTTTTATCGTCCGTAATTACTAAACCGCGGACTTTTATGCATTTATGAAAAATATGAAGGTTTAACAATACGCAGAATGTAAATCATTTACAAGAATATATAAAATATCTAGAATATAGTAGTTTCTATAATATTTGGTAGGTAAAACAATTTTCCATCTAAGTTCCATTTATATAATGATAACAATGTAAATTTGCTATTATGAGATATATGTGAAATTCGTTTCTCTTTTAAATCATCCATCGCCTTTTTATATAATATTATGTTGCTTAGAGTTTCCTCAAATTTAAGATTTAACTTTAATTTATATTTCATCGTATTTACATATAAAATAGAAATTCACCCGATTCACAAATTTCTTTAAAGTTCTTTCGTAAATAGAACATTGGCGTACATATTATGATACACACTGGAACGACGCAAAGGATGTCAAGAACTGAAATTAGCTTTTTGACATACTGATAAGAGTCAAGCACGATATAGAAGAAAATACAAAATGAGTTCAGTAAAAAATTATTCTGCCGCATCCTTTCAAGGATTGAAACAAACTGACAGTCTTCATCATATACTTTGATCGTACTTTTATCGTAAAGACAGTGACATTTACGATGTACACTCGTAATGTATTTCTGTACATGTAGCGTAATGTAAATAGTGGCTTTTATCATACCGCTGTATGTTTCATTTATTCTATTCATTACCAGGTATCTTGAGTAGGCAATCAAAAATAAATTCGGGTATTTGGACGTACAGAATGCGATAAAATACAACTAGTCGAGATTAAACGCTATATACATTCCCCATATACATACTGTTACGCGTTCATAACTGAATATACGCTTCTGATGAATCCTAGAGCATGGCTAAAGCACGCGATATATCCGACAGGAGGCGTGAAATTAAAGCCGCACTATTTAGCATGTGACACAAGCTCATAGCACTTCTAGGCACTCTTGTCCTCTTATGCCGTGGTTCGAAATTAATATCTTATGAAGGTGAGAATATGCCACATCGTAATCACTTCTACACATTTCTCTTTTCTTGTATTAGAAGCGTAAATGGTTCGACTCTTTGTTCAATATCGATAAATACGCTTTAGAATGTTGATACCCAAATAAGGAAACGGAAATTTATATTAACGGAAAGGAATAAGGAAATTTATTTCAAATTCTTCTTAGATGTCGGAAAGCGATAGTAAAAATACTATGCAATTGTCGCTAGGTGATTAACATTTTTATAGTAGATTAGAATCTTTATAAGAAGAATGAAATAGAAATATCATTAGCCAAATCTTCCAGACCATTGACTAATTTCTTTGTGATTTAAGACAGACGAGGATATTTATTAAGAAAAAAGTTGAATTTCCATGGAAATAAAATTATCCAATATGATTGAAAATAGTTTTCCAAATATAATTTCTTTTTTATAATTTAGAATAAATTAGAATTTTCCAAATAATTGCGTCGAGACACGACTATGCAATTCCTTCTGTAATTTAGGATAGAGATATTTAAACGCGATAAGAGAGAGACGGATGATTTTGTATCAGCAATTTGCAATACTACGCTAGAGAAATTTGGAAGTTGTTGGCTAAGCCTTACTCCGAGACTTGATTCGTAATTAAATTACTTTATTTCCGAGCTTAGGGCGAAGGAGGAGAGACGGGGGCATTCGTAAACTCGACGCTGTAAAGCTCGATGCCATTTTCTCGTTTGAAAGTTTCGCACTTAACGAAGTACAGACGCAAACTTTCAGACGTGAACTTTTTGTATGAATTAGCAAGTTGGCATCTCTTTGCTCTCAAGAGTGATTAGATTTCAGTAAATCGATACGTCGAATGATATCGGCGTGGTATTACAAATTTTGGACGGAAGACCGCCAAGTTTGTGTTGGATATCGTAAGATTGTTCAGCGTATATAAAAATGTAGTACAAAGTATTATTAATTTAGGTAACGATTTTAAGTATAAAATAAAGACTAGTGATTTATTAATATATTTTTCCTCTTTTAATTCTAAAAAAAATGAGTAAATTCTGCATAGAATTGCGTATAGTGTACACATTCGTGTTTTTGTTAATTTATTTTAATTTAAAGTTCGTATATATGATTTCTGTAATGAGTGAATGAGTGAATGTATGTAGGAGGAGTGTCGTGTTGTAAAGCGATTATGGTATGTAAGGGTGGGCGAGAATATGCCATAGTGGCGCGAAATCATGCAAGAATATGCAGAATCGGAAGTTTCATAACGCCATAAGTAAACCAATAAATTAAAGAAGATTGGCAAATTTTTTTAATTAATTGCATCTAATTATTTCATCTTCTCGTATCGATATATGGTACTTCTATACGATAAATTTCTTACATCGACATTCAAATTTGCCTAAGATGATTTCACGCTTTCCAACCATATTATCGGTTCAGCTCGATTATAATTTTTTTTTTCTCAGAGAAGAAAAATTTTCTTAAAAATTTCAAATACAAAAGCACGCTACGACCCGAACTCAGCTAAATCGAGTAAAATTAAATCGAGTGAACAAACGTACGACAGACTTCGAGACCTGAATAGCGAGGAATAGAGGCCACGAAAAATGAGTTTGCCTCCACTTACCGCGTTATGCATTTCCCTGTTATTTTTTTCTTCTTCTTTTCCTCCAACCTTTACACGCCAGACGGAGCACGCCGCATGGAAATGGAGCTTTGTTCGGCGTTATTGACGAATTCGCAAGTGTACACGCAACAATGGTGCAACACGACGCAGATTGCAAATTGGGCATTGGAAGTTCGTCGAGTGCATTACAAACTTCTGCAATTTCGTTAGCGGGCAAATTTCCGCGGAAGTCGTTAAGCCACTTAATTCCAAATCGATAAAAGTCAATCGGGCCCCGACGCTCCGTAACCTTAATTGCCCTGTTAAAAGCAATTAATGTGTCGCCGTGCTACCCGGCGCACGCCAGCTAATATCGTTTCGCTGATCTAATAATCCTGTCGATGATTTTAATTTGCCCGCTTGAGATTGTAAACACACGGATAAAAGCAAAGCGATGAACGGCTACCTCGTTGAAAAATTTCGCCGCATTATTTTAATCAAGCCCGTTATGTTTGATTGCGTGAGTGGTTGAGCCGTGCGTGTCGATTTGATGATATATATGTCTCGATAATAGCTCCGGTAGAGTTACGAATAAATCGTGACACGAAACTGGGCTGAATTTTTAAAGCGTGAGATTTGGCAGAGATTGGTGTGCGTTGTTTATGGTAATTGGTAGGTTGCATTTGAGCTTGCATTTAAGTAATTACGAAAAATAATCTTTCGAAATATTCTTTGATGTTTGGAGATCACGGCGGAAAATATGATACATTTATTTTCGTGGATCTTGTGATTTAAATATTATTCGGTGGACAAATAGGAATATTTTAATATTTGGAAAGGAGAAAAATTTGTTAAATAGAAATATATAAGCCTTTTAAAAATAAGTAAATCCATGAAATTTATGGCGAATGAAATGTACAAGAATGTTGTAGCGATTGATATTTTTTTAATGTTCAAAGAATACATATTTAACTGCAAAATCAAATAACTAGTATTATGCGATATGTGATTGCTTTGGTGACATGTGTCTGGGATATCCGGCGTTAATATAAAAAATGGAAAATGTGTCAGATATCTCCTCCATATCATTTATTTTATACTACTTTTATAACCAAAATACGATAAAAGGTACAAAAAATATATTTTGATATCTTGTATAATATTTTCGCGTATTTTCAGTTTCAGAGCTTTTAGTTAGATTTTAATATTTTTACTTATTTTAATACTTCAAATTTTTTATTTTTTAATTAATTCTGATTTTTTAAATTAAAACAGTGATTAATGCTGCATCAAATAAACGATTATTATTTATTAAAAAAAAACAACAAAATAAACAACATTAAAATAGTACAATGTATTTGATAATTTATACAATAGATGTCGTGCGAGAAGTAGAGTTTATAATTTAATTCTATTCAGCAAGATATCAAAGTGGTACAATCTGTACAAAGGTAGTGTAAAATCAATAGCCTTTTAATTGAACGCTTGGGTAGGAAAGTTAATGAGTTATATACACTGTTTCTGGTATAATTAGGGAACTTCGATTCTTCAACAAAAATATCTTTAAGATAAAATTCTATATGTATACGTGTAGGTACTTCAATTAGATTTAATTATAATTCCACCATCCAATAAATTTTTATTAAACAAACTTTTGTACGCTTAATAAACTTCTTAAAAAATTCTTTATATAAAGATGATTGATTAAAACGAGAACAATTGTATTATGAATCAATATGATGTGATTTGATTTCGTTTTCCATCAAGTTTCATTAGCGTCAGCGTGATCGAACAAAAATCCCGACTAAGTAAGATTTCTGACAACGGAATTCGTTTTCGAATTTCCGGCCTGGACGCTCGTGTTTGCGTGACTTTCAACGTTCTTTAACTTCGAATATGAAGTTTATTTGAATTCCTAAGCAGGGTATTCGAGGAAAATGCCGCGCAGGTACGCGGGCTACCTGATCTGCTGGACGTTGAGTTCGGTCGGAACAGAAAGTTGCCGGTGCAGCTGAAAAATCTGTCGGATCTGTCGGAAACAGGGAGGAAACTATGTGGTTCTTGTGGAATTAGAGCAAACAGGAGATCGATCGACGGGAACGGCAGGGAAACCAACGATCCGCGCGCACGTGGAATTTCAAATTTTCCTGACAATACTAGGCGTATGACCAAACTACCGTTTCAACGCGTGAAATTAAATGTACGGATGAACGATGACAGAACGGGAGGCAAGTTGACTGTGGAATTTGAAGAAGCTCCAGTGGATCTTTACAAACGTCTAATTATTAAAATAAACGAATAGCGATGATAGACATTTTTTAGGTTCTTACATGTTGGATATCGAGAGAAGAAGAAAGACATAAGAAATATATTGTGTCTGCTTTTGAAAAGTGCGGAGAAGTATTGCGTGTTTTATTGTGTACGCTGGAAAAACATTATACATATACTAGAATGTGCATAAAAATTGTTCGAGAAAATTTATTATAATTTTTAGTACAGGCTTATGAATTTATTACAAATTATAAATTGAAAATATCTTCGTAAAAATTGTTTTATGATTAAAATTGACTTTTTACAGGTATCAAGCTAATAGCATTATTTAGCTTATTATTCAAAGAGGTACATAATTGAATAAATTAAGTATACCTATGTTTCTACCAATTAGAATTGCTTTAATACATTAAGGAACAATTAAGACACAACAACAATTAAAAAATAATTACGAGGAAAATACAAATTAATCAACACTATCAGAAAGAAACAGATGCAATGGTGTTTACATAAGCAATATATAAATAATATTTAATAAATAACAATTAACAAAATTTATTACCTAGAATATGTATTTAGATTTACAAGAATCTTGTAAGAAATTGATTTTGTTCCTTGTCAATATTATTGAACACTATAATTCGTAATCAAATTTTCCCAGACTTATAATACATCTAATTAAAACTTTAGAACAAGAGCTTCCATGATTCGCAGGATGATTAAAAATATCAGTTAACGATAATAGTGTTGACAAGAAGTTGGTTTCATGGAGATTATCCTATTACGTTTGACACATTCGTGCCATCGATTAAGATCTGAGAATCAGTGCATCTAATATGTACTCACTGATCGTACAGAAGATTAAGTTAGAACGTCGTATGTAGGTTATTGTAATCTATGTTTGTGCTCTAGAACAACGCAATATTCTGATACAATTCTGATACAGTATCGTGATGTTAATATTACATGAGCGTGTCATCAGACTCTTCGTCAAATTAGGTGCAGTAGAGTTGAAACGTGGGAAATGCGTTTCACGAATAGAAAGTTTTTAGATATTATCGAATGTGAGAAACTTGGCAATTAATATTTTAATGACATTTTCACATTAGTAAAATTATTACACCATGTGGAATTTCGGATGGTAGAAAAGATTAAAGAGAAACACGAGAAATCATCGTATTAAATTATAACGAGTTCTACATCTTTTTCGATTCTTCTGTACGTATGTTTTAGATTGGGTAACATAATTCATCGTAATGGTATATAGTTTTATATAACTTTTTTTGTGAGAAGATCTATACGAAACGATCTGAAAAAAGTTAACAGGCATACGTGTAAAATAATTTAAACAGTGAACATTGAAATATAAAACGCAATGAACTAGAAATTCGATTTAATTCAACTTCTCTGGCAATATTGGTTTCCAAAAAACCAATGTCCCATGAACGAATATCATATGAATTGATAAATATTTGAGCAATGGAATTTATTGCAAATGATAATTGAATTTAGCGTCGGTTTTAATTTGCAGTTCTCATAAGCTCGCATTCCCTATGCTTAAAATACGTTACCAATTTAAATTTCGAAATCGTACATAATTATTGAAAAAATTTTTCGACGACTAAGGTTAAAAAATGATAGTATAATTCATAACGTTTAACAATATGTAATAATAATTTGGTTTCGTAATTTACATAAAATATATTACATTCTTTAATTTCGCCAGATACTGTTGCTATTAATAATGAAAAGTATTAAAGATTATTAGCAATAAGCAAAAAATATGTATAACTATTATATGTTACAAACATATGTATATTACAAAACTCGTTTAAATATAACAAGATACAATTCAAAAGGTATTTCTGATATACGTATTTATCTGCGCAAAGCGTTTTCCAATATTTTGTATATTAAACTTCTTTGTTACGAGCAACATATAAATTCATATTTTTAAGAAGAGCGTTTTTAATACGAAAAGAATGAAATTTCTATTTATAAAATAACAATAAATATTTCATATGCATCTTCGCATTATTTTGAATCTTCTTCAATTTTCTACATTTAAATAACTATACTAACTATTAAACTTGTATTATTCTCATTCATGATAAAATTCAAAGAACTTGTATCAGAAACACTTCGAACTACTCTCTATCAATAATACTCTACCCATAATACTCTCTATCAATAACACTTTCACATTGATTCTAAACATTTACAACTTACAACCCTCCCATCCCTTTCACCCCTATTATCCCGATAACATTTCCCAACACGGTCCAAGGAGTATGTACAAAAATATTGATGAAAAGTTTCAGTAACTCTCACGTTTCATTCCTTATCCTTCCCTTCTCCTATTTCACCCGATAAGTCAACGAACGGCGAAAAATCAGCCGCGTGTTCCCACTGAAAGGCAAAGGGGCGCATCATCGGGCGTTGGAAAAAGTTGTCGAGGCTTTACAAGTCACGAAGCTTTTACCCCGAGCTATCAAATATTTCCTACGGCGTAACACAGGAGGGTGGAGGTGGCGTGGTGCACACAGAGGCTCCATGTAAATTAAATATAACTTGATCGACCCCATAAATCAGCCGCGAGATGAATGAAAGACGTAAACGTAACGTCTGCCATTGGTTGGCGTTCTGGTAGCTTTCGGTCAGGAAGGCGAGCACGTTCGGCATTGTAGCCGCGCCACTGCTTCCGGTATTCCACTTGAAGCATCTCGATACGCCTTCGATGTGTGTCAGCTTAAAGCTCACGTTAGCACATGCCAAGGAAACGGATCCCTCTCGCGAGGGAAATGCCTAGGATGGAACTGATATATCCGTACCGATTTTACTCGAACACGAACAATAAGCTGTAACATCGAGCTTCCATCGAACTCGGATTTCTCAGCGGCAAGATCCTACTGTTTCCCTTCTTTTGCTCCACTTTTGTATTTCTTCTGGCAAATTGGGTTTTCGCAGAATTTCTTGTCCGATTTAAATGTCGACATGCTCGGACAGTTACGTAAGTACGTATTGGGACGGGGATTTCTGTGATGGAATTTCTTGTTTACTGAGTTGCGAGGACATCCGATACTCCATTGTGTGAATTTAGTACATAAAATATTCTACATATAGATAATATTCCATGTATATCTTATATTATACATAAATAATATTTCCTGTGTATTTTATGCGTGTAAAATATCCTATGCATGATTACATATGTAGAGCATGTTGAATAAAATTGCATCATGCGAGAGAATGTGGCAGATTTGAAGTCGATTTTAGAATTTCTTTTTTCTTTTGTGTATATGTACTTTCAATCGTTTATGCTTTTCGCGTTTGTACTCGCGTACTTTTTGTTTCCATAGTAATGGAATTATTTAATTTATGAAATCGTTGCACGAAGTTATTAGTTCGTCAAAAAATTTTATTACGAGATTGTTGTAGCAGTTGCTATTATTAGTTAGACAATCTCTTAAACGATACTAAAATTATCTAATGGAAGTAAAAAGGCGATCTAAATGAAACTTCAATTATAGTTATTTTCTTCAACTCTTTAAACATTTAATTTGTTATTAAAATTCTTTAATTCCTTTATCATTCTTAAATAAAGAAAAATATTAAAACCATATTATAATTATATATATTATTAAATTAATAACATTTTTATATAAATAGACACATCGTCGTATTTATGCCATCATTCGTATCTCTCTGTATAAAACTACATTTCATTAAAAATAATTGCTTTGTTAATCGTTCTGATGTATATTTCAGATTTATCGATTCATATTCTAGGCTGTACGTTTTTCCAGTATATACATCACTTGTATATACATCACAACAAAAAGAGTCATTTTTCTCGATAAAAGCACCAGTATGAAGTACTATACTAAATTAATCATGATACACCGATGTAATGGTATCATTACTTTCTTTCGTTCACGAATATAGCGGTTCGTTGAACGTTGGCTAACTGAAAATTTCCAGAATCTATGGTGACTACTAAATCTTGTTTTATCGAAATTTCAGCCGAAAAATGATGGCACCTTGCAACAACGTGTGAACAGAAATCGATAGCCATTGTACGATACTCATAAATCATCACCGTTTTCCGACTTTCCTCCTGTAGTTCACTAAACTTCTTTTCCAACATTCATCGTTCCTGTCATAAAGCATCAACTATGATTATTCTTGATCTTCGTGTTCAACAATTATTGCTGAAACGCATTATAACTTGCTCAAAACAATTCAAAATTCGTGTTTTTCAATACTTAAAAATTTACAATTACCATTTGCTTTACATTATGCCAATAACGTATAATAGCTTCGATCAATTATGACCTTATCTGGTTTATAAATTCCTTGCAAATATAGTAGCATAAGTAAAATCTTGTAAATACGAAAAAATACATTTCAGATTGTGCGATAAACGCCTAGAAAGAGAAAATAAGAAACGAAACGGAAATGAGTTTCTTGAAATACTGATAGAATAAAACATGTAAATAATATAATTTATGAAAATAAGTTTACCAAAAATAATATTCAACGCCATATCTTAGAGTATCGTTGTTTACAAAGTAAAAGAAGATTACACCAAATATTAACAATTCTAAATTAATCGACATTTTTTAATTGTTATCATTTCAATTGAATATGTTTTAGGGAATAACAACGAAATTAAAACGACCCTAAATATCGCTCAACTTATTAATAAAACAACGAAATATCGTAGTTTTGTGATTATTCCGAAACTTTTCCACTGCAACGAATATGTATGTATATTAAAAGTTACAAACAAAGAGAAACGTCGTGTTTTTTAGTTTTGGACGTCAAAGAAATTAAATTTGTAAAAGTAAGGTTATTTAAATATGCGGGTTAATTATTTCTGGCTGTGTTAAAATGTTTTACAACGGTAACTTGCATTTTAGCCGCGCGAAATTTTAGTTCAACGCGAGTTTTAGCTACACTGAAAAAGCTAATCCGCAAAAAAAAAAGAAAGGAGACCGTCATAGTAAATTAATGATATTAAAAACACGTAGCAACTTCAAAGCAACATCCATTCGTTTGCTGGGCAAGGTAAAATACACAGTCGTGTCTGGGCAAGCTTTACTATGTAAATCCTTTCCGACCATGCTTGCTCCTATGAAGGCAAAAATCGAAGCTGCTTACTGCATACGCCACCGGACAGTTGTTGGCTAATTTTACACCTGTGCAAACTTATGCAGCTGTGAACGAGTAGAAAAAGAAGAAGAAGAAGAAGAAAAACACGGGAGTAAATTATTTGCAATTTGCATAAAAACTGGATGACCCAACACATATTTTCACGCGTGCATGTACGTGTTCGAGATAACCTAGCCGTGTTTCGCCAAGATTATCAGCTGAGAACCGCGATAAACGTATTCACTTTAATTAAACTTTAATCATCGATGTTCCCAATTTCTTCTACGGCCGCTAATTAATCGTGTGTTAAATGAGGAAATTAAATTAACTATTAATTTCCTTTTCTTTATTTGAAAGAAAATTTCCCAAGTTTAGTTTCGTTTAATATTTACAAGATTTAGCTGAAAAACTTTATCTCTTTTACATTAGAATTTTTGCCAGATTTTCTAAACTCTTTTTAAGCGTATTTGGTAGTAAAAAAAATACTTGCTCCGCTTGTTTTCTTCGCGAATAACACTATAAATAATCAGTGTGTACGGCAAGTCTCGGATTTTATTTCTCATAGAGTTTTTAATAAACACAAAAGAAGCGTCATTTGAATTTTCATTGGAGAAATTAAAATTCGTTTGTAATTTTGATAAGTACTCTTATTATACAATTTACATTACGCGTGTAATATACATCTCATTCACTCGCAATTCCCTCTCAAGTACCACCTTTTATCAAAAAATTGGGACAAAAATATAAAAAACAATTTACATCACGTGTGTAATAGACATCTCATTTAAAATGAAAATAAATATATGAAAATTTACATCGCGTGTTTAGCAAGCATTTCAATTGCCCCTAGTTTATCCCTTAATTTTCTTTAAAATATTGTCTTTTCTCAAAAAATAAGGATAAAAATACGAAAATCAAGAATACAACATTGATGATTAATAACAAGCAGAAATCCGTACGTGCATAAATTTATCAACGAAGGAATTTAACATTTATTTGACGAAAAACGAGATTATTTATAATCAATCTGCATGTATGTAGTAAAATACCAAAAAAATCAAGATTCTCTGCAAATATGCATAAAAAAAATCTCGTAAGAGAAGAAAATCAAGGTATTACAAATAATAATCCACGTTTAATCCACTTCGCTCGATTTCGATTGATATATCTTTTTCCAATACTTGTAACATCCAATTCGATATGCCATATAAAATATTTGTTTAAAATAAAGAATACAATTCTCTACGTAGTAAATTTTGTATAAAAGTGACCAGATAGAGTATTGCAGCAGATAGTAATATCGTACTAACTGAATAATGGAACATCATTCTGATTTTCATCGCTACGGAAATAACAAATGTGTCCGTAGTTCCATACCAATTTTACCCATTCAGGGTTGAATCGAATCTCTATTCCATTCTATTTCGAAGTTGAATTTTTACGACTTCTGTTTCGCGTAATCAAAATCGATTGGTCCGTACGTCACTCTGGCAAAGAGAACGCCGATACGTCATCGATGAAGAGAAGCTTTTTGCTAGTTAGAAAGCATAATATCGCGACACATTTTTCATTGGGAAAACCATTTACGATGAACTTTGACAAACTGTTTTTGTTGTAGCGAATTTTGCAACACGGCTACGAAATTAAAAAAAGGAGAAAATTAAAAAAGAACAGATATGTGTGTCGCATTGATACGGCTTGAAAAAGAACTTCGTTAAACGCCAATGAATACATGTATTGGCCAGTACGCGATATCTATGCATTTACAAAGTAAACTAGAACGCGCACGTGTTGTCACGTATATATCTAGTGACACAGTGAAAATAACGATGCATACGCACGCGAATTCATTTGGTGGACAGATAGACAACGAGGCTTATGTAGCGGCTTTAAAATTCTCTGTAAATTTGTGAATGTATGTGTGTGTATGCGTGTGTGCGTGTGGCGTGCTTCGATCTAGATTTGGAAAAGGAAATGTTTAGTTACATTAAAATAAAAATATTACAATACAATTGCGTTTAGCTGGTGTCATTCTTCGTATTTTCAAATTATTCTGTTCTTGCCTTTCAGTCATTATATTAACAGTCTCGTAATTATATCAACATATCATTCGCATTCGCTAGATCACCATACCTATACAATTTCAATTCAACTATTTGTGATATAGTTAATCGCTAAATATAAGAAAGCTTTACCTGAAAACTTTGTAGAACGTATAGTCCGCGTAATTGGAGTTTACATAATAGCAGTTTATTGATTCGTTTCACTAGTTGTAATCCTTTGTTTAATGGTAATAGAAATTTGTGTTCCGATAAATGAATATAATGGTATTGAAACTTGGACATAATATTGGATCGTGTTAAATACTATAGCTTACAATAAATAAAGCGGACATATTATTACTATTTTCAGGTATAAATTGAAAGCACTGAAATCGTACTAGCTAACTATAATCATTCTTGCGAATTAAAATAACGGAAGAGCATTAATACTTCACCTATCTATTCCTATCTTTCACCAGGCTCTTTTATAATCTATCCTGTTAATTAATAACACATTGAGAGAAGAATCAGAGAATAATTAATTCTGGAAACAGGAAAAGGAAGCACGGACCAACTCTCAAAGTAATATAAACAACTTCAAAGGTCCGCGTAGAAAATAGCATCCGCAACATTTGATTATACACGAGATTCATAAAATTAAGTAATTTCTGTAGCTTCTGTTTTCAAGTTGAATAACTAACTACTTTAAACAAACGACTTTCGTTGGAGCACTTTGCATATAACAGTATCTGCGAAACGAATTAAGGTTAACGTCAGGGGAGCTTTATTCTAAAGTGCGTTTCATGCGGATCGCATCAATGTAGGTTTATGCTTTTTGAAGATTTGTTCACGTAGTACAGCTATATGGAAACGGGCGAAACGCTTGCGAACGCATTCCTATTGTGATTTATATTCCACGTACACTATGCCATCTTAACTTGGTCCATTTGTTACTCGCGCAAGAATTCGACTTACTCCCAGCAAGAAAAATAGAACCCTATTCGAAAGCGGATCATTCACGACTCGATAGAGTGAATTTCACTTATGTTTCTATCATACGCCGCACCAAACTTCACTTTACATTCTTTTATGTCCAACGATGCGGTATAACATCCATTCACTCGATCTAGGATAGAGCTTAAGAAACTGAAGGAAGATAGCGTGTTATTCTATTTTCTTCAGGATTCTTTGTATACTCTTGGACAATATTAAAACAAAATATCTGAAAAATAATTACTCGAATAGTATGCATAATTTTATTCGACTAGATTTTATTTCGAGATAATTAGTTATTTGAATAAGGAAATAACTACTCTTGGAATTATTTCTAAGGGTTTATAACATTATGATATAATATTACCTAGATTTAAAGAAATATTTTTAACAGTCTTTTAGCCGTGGAATGAAATAATATTTTATTTTATTTATTTCAAGTACAAGATGGAATTTCTTATTTAAGATATTGATGGAAAATAGTATATTATTCTATTTTCTTCGGATTTTTTTCTGGTTATTGTGTAGGCTTAAGTATTTTATTTATTATTATTGGATATTGTTCTGAAATGATAATGTGTTGGTTAATTTGTATCAGCAAATTACTTTGAATTGTTGTAACCATGAAATAATTCCTTATTTTAGCTAATATCTATAAAATATGTTTTTAAATGATTTTTACAATAGTCCCTGATTTTATTACATTAATATTACCAACTACGTCAGAAACATTTTGAACACAATGGCTCATGCACACATCAGCTGAAACAGCTATTATTCAATTGTAATTGAAATTAAAGCAATTCTGACAATAAGAGCAAATGGTATTACATTGTAATACAATTGGACTATATTTTGCATGATTCACACATATGCAAAATAGGATATTTAAATTGCAAATTGATATTAAAATTTAAATTATTTATTATTTGGTATGCAAGAGTTACATACGTAAAATAAAATGTTGCTTTAGAATGATTTGCTTTCCCGCAGTACGATTTTTAAAATGAACATAATAAAATAGTAGAGATCATTCCAATGAATGACGAAATAATTTTCAAATTCTTATCTTTTATCTTTATATCAAATAAAATTTACCTATGTTTGTCGTTGTAGTTTAGATTTGCCTCGATATGTTTGTCACCTGTCATATGAAATGTTTTAATAAAATTGTACTATGTTTGTTATATCTTAGTAAATTTTATACATTCCATAAAACTTTATAACACATTTTAAAACTGTAATTGAATAGTAAAATAAAGTATATCGATTGCGTATGTACCTTATGCAACATATTTGTAACATCTGTTATCGTTAACATCATAAACTCACCGGGTGTGCCCCCGTTTAATGATATGAAAACCACCATAAACGTTACATAAAGTTATTTAAACGTCCTTTTTAATCTTATTATCTGGTGCTTGTTTTAAAATTACCGATACGCTCACGAACAAACACAAGTCTACGTCAGCCATTTATGCAAATGTTGTTATTTCCAAGATTACTTTCGTCGACAATTATGTTTAATTGCTTCTTAGAACGTCTGTTGTAAGAAGATTATAGATAGGTTAAATAGAGCATATTACGGAAAGCATATTACGTAAGATAGTACGCATACATATGTAGGTAAAAGAGAATTTCCGTTTATCTTTTTGAATTATCTCGTATCGTTAGATCTCTTAATTTTTCCAACGAATCCGCAGTTTTCACTCGAAGAAACCAAGCAGAAAGTACTCTTACACCACGACTACCAGAAACAAAAGTCTTATCTATACTGCATCAAAAACGAGAACACGATCTTCCATTATATAAAGAAGAATGGGAGAAAAATTCCTCAACGAAAAATTTTCTTCAATTATGTACACGCGGCTTCAAAATGACTTCAACAAATTTCTCGCTTTCTTTTACAATCGAGTGTCTACAGTCGCATCAATCACTATACATAGTATATTATTAACAGTTAACCAATTGCAGGTTTTCCAATTATAAATCTGACAAATAGCCTGTTTGGTATAAAAATTCTGGAAATTATAACATTACACTGTCGCTATTTATTCGAATAAATAATCGCTATGTTTACGTCGTAATTACTACATTTAAAACGTCGACGGACAAGAATCGAAAAAGTTGATATCAATATACGCTTTACATTACACACACGTGTATTTCTATGCGCATATATTCAATTAATTCACCACGATAAATTAATATAGTATGTCTAGATAATTCTATTATAGAAATAGCAGATTACAGACAAAGCTAATAAATGAAGCTACAATTAAAATAATGATGATGGACTAAATATTAGAATTATAAAGGAGAAAGTAATTCGCATAGTACACATTTATTAAAAGGAATTCTCCATTATACCAAGATAACTTGAACCTATTAATCTAAGCACTTTTTCATACCTCTAATTATCTAAATTAAGAGAAGCATGCTTGCTTATCATTCGTACTTCTATCACCTTTAGGATATTTTATATATTATGTACGTTCTCCGCATTGATTTTCGAATATCAAATAAATGCATAAAAATCCGCAGTCTAACGATTATAGAATATAATAATCGCAGAAAGAAAAATCAGTAAACGAAATATCAGTAACATTTCACTACAAATTAGAAGATTGAAACAAAAGATTTAGCATTTTATCATTTTTTTCCATTGGCGATCCATTCCTCAAAATAATTCTCCTTTTTACTACAACACGGTATTCCAATAACCACTGCAACGCGACTAAACTGCATACAGAGTTCCACTATCGCTCGATGAGAACTTTAGCAAAAATCTGTCCTCTATTGACCAACGAAAAGATAAATCGCACGGTTCAATCTCTCTGCGTTCAACGATATCCAGTATTGCTATTCGTATCGAGCCGAAGGATCTCCTTCATAGCACAGAGAGTTTTCTCGATCGCGAGCACGCATCGAAAAACCAAAAGCGTTGAAAAGCCGCCGCTACGTGGCGGCGACGATGTTTATCCGTTTGTTTGCGACACGGTACGCGGCGATGTCCTTACGTGTGCTACTCACGACTCGCGACGAGGAAGCAGAACCCGAAGATGGTGCGTTACGCTCGTTTGCTACGCGATCCTGCACGTACACGAGCAACCAGCCAAGATTGCACGTATGCCTGAACGTATCGGCCATTGTAATCAGCCGTTGCATTCCACAGGCTTGACCGTGTTGGTGATTATTTCGATAGGGTATCGCGAGATGAATGAACGTAACCGTCTAGCGAAAATTGTAGCCAAGTTTTTACACCAGAGATCCACAGGAAAGCTAAGCTATGCTGCGTTATGCGATGCTAAGTTCATAATCGTTGTATTAGGTTGTCCGAAAAGTGTCTTTCTTTTACAGACACGTCTTTTACAACGATGCATCTTTATACAAACATGAAAACTAATCTGTCGAACGTTGTGATCTTTATTTTGATAGAACAAAATGGATCATACGTAATTCGATAAAATAATATAAAACGAAAAATGTTGTGCATCCATTATTTCCTTATAAAACGAAAAAAATCTTTTCGGACGACCTAATATTTGCTTGTATACATACAATGGTGAACAAAAGAAAGTTTATAACACAGAAGACATGAAAGGACACTATTCTATAACACACTATAACTCTGCAAAATGAATGTAAATTTAATAAGAGTAAGAAATACATGGAATGTGTACCATAGAATAAATGATTGTTACCAATGTCGTGTAGCGGCACATGAGTCAACAGAAGATTCGAGAGAGACTCGTATTGTTGTGTCTTGGAGTGCCAACGTTGTTTTGGTTTGCTAGATTCGAAGCAAACGAACTCCAGACAAAATATCATCGCTGTTATTTGAAATCGTCAACCAGAGTTACATTCGAACTTTTTATAATGCCACCGGTCGATACAAATAGACGAACGTGCTCTCTAGGACGATCATTATAGCGAGTCATACGGTCGAATAGCGAGCGGCATGCACTATCTTTGTACTTGTATTTAAAGTGATTTTAATATACGCTACTATTACAATTTTATCACTGGTCTCTTTAATGAACCAAGACGTACAATAAGCCACCTCAATTGTGAACAATTTTTAACATAAAAGTTACCAAAATGCATAGTGCCATTAATTCATGTCATTAAGCACCAACTTTAAATTTTCTTTTACCCGCCACTTTTACCAGGCAACCATTTCCACCAAAAGCTAACACCAACCTAATTAGTGCTATAACTGCTTACTACTGTAATTACTTTGTCTTTGCAATTGTTATTAGCTATTCGCTGCTGCAGTACTGTATTTACATAGAAAATATCGAACATTAGCATTTAATAGTGCTTGACTATAAATACCATTTAAATAGGAATCGCAGTCCATGCTACGACTATTACCGTATTATGAAACAACGAATTAACAACGCTGCTACCGTTTTCAAGTAATTTCAATCCGATTCTATTTCGTTTGTCTGTTAAATTTTTAAAATAATTTTTAAAATAAATATAAAAAGGTTGTTTATCGATATGCGTAATCTCTTTCCTTGCTTTTATATCACAGGTTCGCCTTCCGTAAAAAGTTGGGAAACCTTTTTGTAGAAATGAGACTACCAAGTATTTCGTTAGAATCACAAAGGCAAGCTTTTTGGAGAAATTAGAAGATGATAGAATAGGAGAGATCTGGAAAGCTTTGCCAGAGATAATCACAATTGATCAATTGGTGTGTTCAGTGCAAGTGTTCATTATGAGGAAAGAATATTCATTGATCTGTTTTAAGGAACGTGTATTTAAGCGAAATTCATTAATTCGTGTTTTTAATACTTTGCTGCTCTGAAAATTTGAATTGCAAATGATTAAGAATCTAACGAAATACGCTTTCCAATAAAACCATTGAAAACAGCGTTTGATTTGATTAATTCGTGTAAGTAACTTTATTGTAATAGTTAAAGAGAAAATATACTGTATGTCTGTAACATGTAGCTTTAAACAAGAAAGATAATTAATGTGGCATCGCTGCAACATATACACGTATTATTCATACCATTAATTTCTCGAATATACTCCTATTAATGAGGTTTTTCAAAGATTATGTTTAAAGAGAAGAGATTAATGGTTTTAATTTTCTAAACATAATGAAACTAACAGGCAATAAACATGTTATTACAAGGAAAAAGGTGATTAACGGTAGCGGTTGCTGTTTCGAGTCGAGTGATTGCTAAACGAAATTTGTAACGATTCGTTTAATCATTGAGGAAGAAGAGCTGCAATTATTTCTCGATTACCCATCACTTTTATGTAAATTATACGCTGGAGGAGCAAGTTTAAAAACACTCGTGAATCGTTCCAAATATTTTTTAATACAGGATTTAAATTATCTTCTCGTTTATTACGTGCTTGAAACAGTTTTCATGCGTTAAAAGCGGCGATTTAAAACGTAACGAAGACTGCTTTAATAAAGTTGAATTTCGTAGAGAAAATAGCTGTCAGTTTGTACAGTACGCTAATCAAAATCCGTATGCAATAATTAATTTTTGTTCATTTGTATACATATTCATTTCCAAAGAATGCAGAAATTTAGGAATCGTTCGTTTGTTAATTCGTTGGAGAATCAGCATTCACGATGATATGAAAACAGACTGCTTGTTAAGACGAGAGCTTAAAACGTCACTTGGTTAGCAAGACCCATTTTTTCCCCGAATAGCTCGTATACCTTTCGCAAATATGCATACGATACGATAATAAGATATGCATTAAAACAATTTTATATTAGCTAAATTCAGACAAAAAATGAGGAAGATCTGGAGATCTATTTCACTGAAAAAGATCAATTATCAAAAAGTATATATTTCTTTAACTGGAATCTAATGCTGCATCAACTACAAGGTAACTTAATGAACATACGTTATTTAATTAGAATGAGATGAAAACGGATATTGCAGGTACACATTAAAGTTGCCGTAATCTTCATCTATCTGCAATAATTAATCCCAAATAATTTTCATTTATCTCCAGTATTTTAGAGAAATACGATAAATACTTTTAATGCATTAATTCTACAAATACTTCGGAAATAACAAATCACAATTTTATTTACACGAAGGAAATAGTAGTTTTATTTCGAAATGCTGTATCTCTTGACCAGAACTGATGGAAAGAAAAGAAACACGTACATAGTTTACTCTCGCAAGACATCTAAACGACAATAAGCCGAATCATAAGTCATAAACTATCATCCAGCGCATATGATGGAAGAAAATTGACAAAGGGTAATGCTGGACAGAAATAACAATGATAAATGACCACTAGGAACGGCTTGTCAAGGCAGCTCGTGCAAGCTTACTGGGAACATTCGTATTTGGATCGAAAGTTCCAAATTTTCATGAAATTGCAAAACATTCATGTACGTATGCGTCGTTATTTCAGCGCATTGTGTAACCACGATTTCACGAAAGTTTATTGCGCAATGCAGCTCAACGAGTATTAGGGGTACCGCTTGTTCACTTTAAGCTGAGCTTAGCTTTTGTATCGCATACAGTTCTGCAGAGGAATATAATTCGTTAGCCAAGACATTACAGCGGAGATTATAACAGAAGAAGCGTGAAAAGCTGCCAGGGTTCGGTTAACTAACACAGAACGTGTTTAGGATTTATTAGATTTATTAGTAAATTTACTAGTCTAAACTAATTTAATAAACAAGTAGTAATAATTGGTGTCCATTTACGTTGTTGTATATATTTTATAATAAGTATTAATTTAATCCCTATGGGTTATTATGATATAACATCGTGGCTTTATTTATTTCTATGAGAATTTCATCCGAGGCAGCATCTGCGATGCGACTTCTTTTGCTAATAAGATTTTAAAAGTTAACTTTTTTTACGTTATTTTTTAACGTTTTACTGTAGAAAAATAATCTATCAACAGATATTTTTGTCTCATATGTTTAACTACAAATATATGCAAATTATTTTTGATTAATTACTTTACGTAGATATACAGGGTGGTTGGTAACTGGTGGTACAAGCGGAAAGGGGATGATTCTACGCGAAAAAAGAAGTCGAAAATATAGAATAAAAATTTTTTTTTTTAATTTTTCCATCGAGACAACAATCTACAGTGAGATCCGTTATAACCAGACGTGATAAAGTGCACGCGTACCGAGCGAAAATTCAAAGTCGATTTTCTCGAAAACAAAGCCTGAAACGAAAATTTTTTATTCTATATTTTCGACTTCTTTTTTCGCGTAGAATCACCCCCTTTCCGCTTGTACCACCAGTTACCAACCACCCTGTATATCTACGTTGCTATTGAATTTCTAAAGTAATAGAAATGATGGTAAAGATAATACCTTTCTTTTATGCAAACAAATATCGTATTTTTCATTAATAGTGTATAATATGTAATAATATAAAATAAACAGTGCATAAAATTACCCAACTTAGTTTTTCATTTCATATGCTATGTATGTAAAATTCACTACGAATATTAATTTCTTCGTTTATATCTATATATATCATATTATTATATAGTATTAATTTTCATACCATATATTAAATTTATTGTTGTGTTTATTCGATTGGAATAATTACTGATTATTAATTTTGAATAAATCACAACCCTTGTTATTACTGAACGTTAATATCAAGTGTAATAACCTCTTGTCCATAAAATGCAATACGAAATTCCCTAAAAAACCTGAATGCAGGATATATACAACTTGTGGAAAGTAGGCGTAAACGAATTTCAATGAAAACAGGTATTTAAGAAGAGGAAGTAGCGAATGCTTTACTAACAACGCGGAACGCATTTGCATGCATACGTCCATTCGCAGTCCTGTCTATTTTCCTGTCCTTAAATGGAGCAGCTAGGAAATTTCTTTAAAACCCCGTATTTTTGCCCCCCTTTTTCAGGCCGAACAACGCAGTTGTAAAACAATATTGTCTTACCAACTTTACATTAGTTCTCCCAGCAAAACAACAACAAGACTCTAAAAATGTTATTTATATAATCCCATGTTATGATAAAATAAATATATAAAACTATATATAGGATATTTATTAGGATATTTTATTTTAAACACGTGGTGAAACAAATCGCCGTTTATGTTCCATCCCTTTAGATACATTAAAATAGAAATGAAGAATTTCGTAAAACAGTTTATCCACAGTCTATTTATCAGTAAATTGAAAGCAACCAAAAAGGAAAAAATACCTAAAATATAATAAGCTTCTAAAACTTTAACACTTAATGCAATAAAACTTGTCTAAAAAAGCAATATTCAACTAATGGCTTTAAGTCAGTGATAATCTATTCAGACTGTGCCATTCAACCGGTTGCGGCATCTGTAAACTACATAAGAAGAACCTCTGGGAATAACGATTCTTTTTCCTCAAGGTACAACGCCGAGCATTGCGTTTAAGAAACCCGGCATGAATAGGAAGACGCATAGCGACACGAGGCAACGAAAGCATTAATAAAATTATCCTACTTCAATGTCAACGGATGACAGTGAAAGACGCACCAGCGTAGCTAAGAAACGCGTTAAGAACTGCATGCTAATCAAACCAGCAACATCGATAAAAATTGCTCGCCGTGATGATGTAAGCTCAGATGTCAAGGTGAGGTTCGTTATAACCAAACCAGTCGCGGTTTATGCCACCTATTAACCATCCACCTAGCGTGAAACGTGATTACGCCACGCTATAAAATACGTTTAATCCAACCGTCAAGTTTCCAATTTTCCTCTGTTCCTTGTTTTTCCCCTCTTTTGTTGCATAATTCGAGGAAGAGTCGCCGAGGGATAAGGATAATTATAAGCGGAAACTCAGCAAGAGGTTTCGCAATTAACACGGATTTAACCAAGGATTTCTTAAAACCTATCGAAGCACGATTTTGCTCGCGACGATCTCTTATAGAAATAATTAAACGCACATACCGATTGAATTGGTAATCATGAATGTGCGACTGTCGAGTATTTGCGTGAATTGATCTCGATGAACGAACACGTTGATATGGAACTTAATTAAAAATTCTCTTTGCGCCTGAACAACCTTCCAACACGTTAGAACTAACGAGTATCTAGGGTGATAAATAATTGTATGCTGATGAGTATCAGTGAAAATGTGCCGCAACAACATTTTAACCGCACAGCTTTTTCCTTCGTTATAATATGCAGTTATACGAGCACCCGGCTCTTCAATTGATAAACTGCAACAGAGATATGAAACAATGTACAATGAAATGGTCATTGTACAAAACGTTACGATATAGAATTAATTACAAGAACTGAAAAGATTTTTTATTGTAAAACAAGTCTGTTGAACTAGCCCCTTCTCCCAAACTTTTAACTTGCTTAAGTAAATAAGTAAATAAGCGTTCATAATATTATTCTTCAATAACATTGAAACTGTAATTAATTACATTTGAACATGGAATTTATAATTATATTTTGATTAAAAAAAGAAAAATTCTCATATTTCTTTTCGTGATACCAAAATAGGGATAAAGGCAATTAACGAGTTAAACGTTTTTTAAAAATAATTTAAATACCGTTTAACACAATGTTCTTTTTAAACAGTACGAAGTTAAAACAATTAAGAAAACTGAGGTGTGTATCCAACGAAATCTTTATGCATGAGCTTCAGACAGTTCTGTCAGAAATTTCTAACTTTTCCCGACGTTCGCGACTGTTTCACCTACTGTGTTTCCCCGCCTTTTCATTTCTGCGTGTGAGTAACGAGCAAAACGTGGAAAAAAGGCAGCCCAGTGAAATGGTATTGCTTTTCAACGAGACTGAATAACGTTTGAATTGCCGACTCAGAAAAAATCTCAAAGAAAGAGGAAAAAACGAGAGAAAAATGTATTTGATCGTTTGCATTTAACTGCGTCTCCGTCTTTATCAATTCGTAATGCCTAACAATTACTTTGTGTTCGCCAATAACCGAATTCACGTAACCCAGTAGTAGGAGTAGCATTCTATTCTTTAATTCAGATAAACTGTTTAGGACAAAATATAATATCCATACTTCTAATAAATAATATTACATATTTTTCAAACAAATGCTATTCGATTTTATATTATATATCACACAACTATGTATTTCTAATATGTACAAAATATCAATAATTTCACATTAAGAATAGTGATAACAAATTATTTTAAGAAATTATTATGTCCACTGAATATGTCAATGTTTTTAATAAAATGAATAACGGAGTAAATAATAATATTGAACTCTATATTCGGAAAATAGAACCTACATTTTTAAAAAATCAAAACTAACGGATAGAGAATTCATTTTTGAAAATAAAAATAAAAGTAAATAAATTAAATATTTATTTGTTCATTTTGTTTCAAATCCTTGGATACGAAAAAGGGGAGTTAAATGGAGATTGATTTAAAATAATATTTGAGTTAATAACTTTACCAGTTTTGAAAAAGTCGTCTGGAAACAAAACAAGTTCCATATTACCACTTTGTTCTCTGCGTTTGTTCTTCTGAATAATAACACGATCTTCTTTCAACGCACACTATGCTTTTATGAATGGAACTAAACGATTTTCGTTAAATCATGAATGTTTCACGTATGTATTTATAATAATCATTCAATTTTTGGCGCATGGAAAAACTGGTACCATTTGGTCAGGAAAATAACGCAAATAACGGTGAATACACATACATTTACGTGTTCGGTCGAACGATTCGGTGAAACGTACAAGTGCAACCAGTTATTCCGTGCATTGATTTCCATGTAAAATGCAAGTCAGTGTAAACCGCAATCAATCAGGCGTCACCTTGCGCCCTGATTTCGAATTAGCCCTCATGAATTGCGTTAAACCGAACCCTCTCTACGGTCCCCATTGAAAATTTCCCCCTATGTACGTGTATGTACTATCTCCGCTCTCTGCCAATGAAGATTTAACTGGCAAGTGGATACCCGTGTCAATGTTTTGCATTTTAATTCGTCCCAGATCGATACCTATTTCGTTGGAATCGTCGCTAGCCCGGGCTAATTTTCCTCTAATTATCAAACTAATTTTCGTTCTAGTTTGAATACGCGATCCGTTCGCGCGTTGAATTCTTTTAAACATATGTCGACGAACCAACAGGTGAATTTTGCATATCGTTTAATTGCACGCCACGTGCTCCAGATGGTTTCGCTGATTCGCTTGAAAAGGCCTTAGTGTTAAATTCGTACGCTACTGCATTGCAGATTTTTGTTGAGTATTAACGACGAGATAAATTTTTTATTAGAATCTAAGCTTTTATTGCTGAAAATTCTAAATTTGCGACTAACTTGCGTCCAACGTGAGTGTACAAATTACTTCAGAATATAATCAGATCAGTAAATATTTTAACAATGTAAAACTGATGTTCCTATTATTGAATTTATAAAACAATAGAAACAATTACAAAGATAACATCTTTCTTTTATAGTTTTGTTTCTATTGCGAACTTTTTAATTGATTTGTTAATTGCATTTTACTATTCGACAAGTTTTTAATTTAACGGCGAATTGGTTTAGTAAATAATTCTACGAGTAATTGTATCACTTTTACGCGAAAGTTAAATTCAAATTTATGCAGACAACTTAGAACTACGCATTTCTATTCGACTGAGAATAGAACCGAAAATTTTCACCCCTCTGAATTGCATATTCAATGACTCATCTACCTACGTGTTACAAACAACGAATGAGAGCATCAAAGTAAAAATTTCCTTATTAAAAGTTATTATTTAACACGTACCATTTATATCAAGATATTCTCAATATGTAAAACTCTAATTACATTTCCAATTCCGTTTGAAATCTACCACTCCAATTTATCAACTAAACATCGTAATCCGCTTTGCTTCCTATTTATCCGCTAGTGAACAATCACGAACAGAACACACGGAGCGAAGCAACACGACAATCCTGTCCTTTACTTTTAGTTACAGACTCCGTGCTGTTTCGTAAGCTCCTCGGGGTTCTCCGATTCTTATTACACGGATTTACCCTGTCTCGTAGGAGAAACGTTCGATCCTATCACGCACGACAGAGTTCACGAATTGTTTACCGGCGAAGGCCGAACGAAAAACAGGGTTACAAGAGATTCGAATCTGGGTCAACCTCCACCTTTCAACCCCTTGCCTCCCTTTCGCTCCACTTTCCATTTCTCTCGCGCCCTTTCTTTCCTCTCCTCGTTTTGACGCTGCTGACGTTTCTCAATTCGCCCACCAAAAACACGTCACAATGCATAACGACGCGTCCTGAGGAATTCCCAAAGCGTCCGACCATTCATACGCTTACCGTTCCGAACAACGTGCTTTCCACGCTGACACGCAACGTGACGAACAGAACGTGATCCGCCACTTCCGTTTCCTCATCGGAAACGAATTACATATTGCAACTCGGAAGAATTTACGCTGGCGCTATCTTGATCGTTCATTGAAGCTTGCATGCTTTCAAGCAGGATGACCCCGTGATATCGTGATACAATTAGGAACCGGAAATATGGAATAAAATATTTCTTGACGAATTATTGTTAAAAGGCAAATAACGGACGATGGATAATAAATTGCTCGTTGAGGAAATATTTATGCTGCGTTTGAAAGATTACCTTACGTAGGATCGTGTAATATAATGAATATGTATGTGAGTTAATACATGGTATTGTCCGAAAGTTGGCGGTCACGCAGTATTCCGCATTGACTTGTAAACGTATAATTAAAGTTTACTTAATTACATAGTTATTAGTTTCACCTGAAACAATGGAATTATTGTAGAGTCTGTAACTCGTGAATTATAATCAGAAACAAGGTTGGAAGAAAATTTTCATTTGAACACGATAAAATTTGTAATAAAATTTATTTAAATTTATGAAATTAATATTTAGGAATCTCCCGCTAATAATTCATCCCAATTTGAGGATACAATATTCGATATAGGATATAAGAAAAACATAGTTACACAGGAAGAAAAGAGAACCCTTTGATATTTACAAGATGAAAGGCAATAATTTCAATGTGTCTATTTTCACGTTTTCTTCGACTCTCAATAGATCATAATAACGAACAAATGATTGATATTCATAAAACTGTATATCCATTCCCGTATACGAATTTGCAGAAGGGAATAATTATTCAACTCGAATATTTATACAAACGCTCTCTCTGCATAAATTGCGTTACCACGAACGCTTTATTACAAAGAATCTTCATTTACTACCATCAGTTCGTAATCCAAACAGATCATTTGTTTACAATTCGACAGTAGATAATGCTAATACAACGTAATGCTGTTAATTCGTTAAGTACATCAGCGCACTTTGCGGTGCAAAGCGTTCGTATCACGACAATGCTGTCCCTCTCTTTGCAGTTCTCCGTTCTATCTGTTAAAGGTCCCCTCGAAGCATCCCAAATTCTTTTAACGTCTGCATACTGACGTATTAGCATCAATTTTCGTTAAGTCGATCAGTGCTGGTCGATGGTGCGCACCTTGAAAAATTACCACCTAATGGCCGCGCCTCTGACCATTTTTACGCATCCGGCATCGTAAAAGTTCCCGTAAAACTCGTACGGTAACGTTGGCTACTGAATAAAGGCATGTGTAATAAAACACGAGAGAAGAGTAGAAACGAAGAAAAAGGAAAGGGCAAGACACGTTTAAAAAATGGAAGCAAGTTTACGTTGTTAAAGAGGAAGAGAGAGAAAGGCCTATAAAAGTTTGTACGCGGCTTATCTTCTGACTACGTCTTGAACGAGCTAAGTTTTGTGCTCGAGCATTTTTCCACGCGGCTGAAGAATTGAGACAACACGGATAAAACGTTCGTAATACGCCCCTTTTCTATAGAATTCGTGGACGACCTCGAAAATTCGCGCGACTGCACTACATCACAGCAAAAAGCCGCGATAAAGAAATGTCCTTTAAAAAAAAAGCTCTTCCATTACTGGCACATATTTCGCCAGCCATAAATATCGCTGTATGTATATAGGTTTACATGGTAGTTATCGGTTGTTATTTCTAATGTACGTCACATTTATACACGCCGATATGCAGCAATATATCCTCTGGGAATCTTTAAATTTCGATGGCATACGACGGGAAATATTTCCCGATACGCGGTGAGAAATAACGAACTTTCGAGCATGCACAGTAACACTGTTTGTAACAATAATTAGTTATTTATTGTTTAATTGCGAAACGTTGATTTCATTCGTTCATTTTTTAATTACAAATAATTGAAGCATTTGTATTAAAAGCATTTTGATCATTAAGAGACATTTTTTTTTACAAAAGAAATTATGAATAAAGGAGTAACGTCTGGATTAAAAATAATAATCAATATTGATTGCGAACATGGATATGAAGCTTTAAATTCTGCAATATTTATGTAGCTGCATATTCTAGTACAATATATTTTATATTGAGATTTAGGAGTTTTGCTGCAACAACAGCTTCAGATTGAAAAATATTCGTCCTTAATAAATAGATTTATGAATATAATATTTACGTACATTATCATTCAAAAGTATTCACTAGCTCGATTACTCTCGGCAGAATCCAAATAGAAAATTGTAAAAGAAGATGTAATAATTTAAATTTATATTAATTTTTTGAGACTAATATATAACAATATCATTACCGCGTAGGTAAATACATATCAAATTTAATTAATTTAACTAACACGTGTTATATAAACAGATTCTTTAAACATATTATTAACCAATATGTAAATGGAATGAGAAAAGTTTTTCTAAGCTGGCAGCAGAATTATAGCAATTATTTCAAGCAATTATTTCAAGCACTGGTGATGGCGGATATTTAAATATATAGCATGTGATTATAATTTGTTATATTTTGCTATCGTCAAGTTTTTAAATATATTATTTACATTCATATTGCCTTGATTCCATAAAAATATGATAAGTAGTACCTTCAGTTATATAACATCTACTGTATATCTTTACTATTCTCATTATATCGCTAAAAAATCTAAAATGTTCGAATACTTATGAACGATACTGTACATCGCATATCAATCAACTTTTTCCATTCGCCGTTCTTTCTACTAAAAAAAACTTACCTACACAACGCATGCATCAATCACGCGTGTATGTTATACAAAGTAGTGCACCGCTGATTTCTTTCTTCAAACATTTTTATCGGAACGCAGTTTACAAAAGTAATTCATTGCCATAATGTAGCGTTTAAAATACTTTTTACGCTTTTAGACGGCATTTCAAACTTCATCGAAAATTTCAATTCAATATACTTCAAGCTTCACCTTACAAATGCCAACTTCTACGAATAAACAGCGAACTGGACTTTGTTTGAACAGTCGTGAGCGACACGCGAAGTACATTGTAAAATCTTGGCAATCCGTGCAGTTAACGCAGTAAATAAAATGGTTTACGTCAGCCGCGTGTCATCCAGTCTTGTTACGCGAAACTTGGTCTGGTTTTAACGATCGCAAACCCGCGTACTGGTTATCGGTCGTTACGTTTGCTCCGTGTTACGCTCGCGTTACACCTGCGACAGACATCTATCGCGGGTACAAGAGGAGCTTTGCTTGCTTCTTATCCTCGACAAAACGAGTTTCCGACTCTTGCTCCGCGTGTAACAGCTCGCCTTTTCATTTCGTGCGTTTTAATTAATACTTTGACATGGTGTTCGATCAATTTCGTATCGATAACATCATCCAGGTCTCTTAAAAGATAATTTTCTTTTTTAACTTCAAGTAGTTCTTCTAGAAATAAATTCCTTTTTCTGGTTTAAAACAATTCTTCTTTGATTAATATTACTTCTAATATTATTTAAGTCTAACTAGTTTAGTTGAATATTTATTTTATCTCATATCATTTCACATTTTTTACTTGCATAATTTATTAGACAAGATTTTTGGATAATGTCTCATGACATTAATGTAAAGGATATTTTTTGTATATCAGATACATTAAAATAATTTTGTGTACCTAATAGAATGGAAATCTGATGAGCTCTTTGTCTAACATTATAGGAAAAGATCATACAGCATGATATCTGAAAATAATTTTGTGAAATTTGTAAATATAAAATATATAAACCAATCGTTCAATAATAATATCAAATTGAATTGAATCTTTTGTTTCTTTCTTTATAAATATCGTTCCCAGAACTATCTCAAAATATCTCAAGCTATCTTTGTAAAAGGAGTAATCTGTATGTCTAAATACCATAATATTCTAACATAAAAAAAACCATAATATATGTTACTGTACAATTGCCTACACAAAAATATAAGTAACTTCGAAAGCTTTAGTTTTAGCAAATTTCAATACAAACAACAAATTTACACAATAATCTCAATACTGAATCACTGCACAATCGCTATTTCTCGAAACAATGTTCCCTTCGATTCCTTTCTAATGACCGAAATATTCGAAATTCCCATTAGAATTTAATCAAACAGACAGCGCAGCGACGCGCAAAAGTTACGAACGAGTCGCAACTGCTCCATTACCAACTTTAATAACTGTCTTAAAACATCCAAACGTTCGCTAAGTGAATTACCAGGACGCCTTGACGCGGCGAGAGTAACTTTCTGTTTCATCGAAGAAAGAATCATTCGCTGAACCATCCCCGCCATGGAAATTCGATTTCGAAGAAGCTGGTGGAACACGTCGAAGTCGATTAGAGGCGCGGACGAGGAGGCGCGGTTAATTTAAGACGATCGAGACATCCGCGGAATTCTTAAGCGAAACGCTCGATTTGTCCGGCCGTGTATTCCTATCCTACGCCGTGTCACGGGTCTGAACGGTTCGTATAACCGATCCACGCTGACAGAACGAGGCTCGATGCGTCGTAAGCCAAGAATAGAGAGGACACGGACCGGTCGTGTTGGTCGCGAAGCGATTTCGATTCGAATTTTCGCCATTCATTCGACCCGTTCGAGGGACTATTAGAAGCGAAATAGGAAGCTCCAGAGGAATCTTGAGCACGACGCCACGGATTATCAGAGACTCTTCGCTCTTTGCCGCCGACTTTGCGCGCGGACGTTAAGACAGATTTAAAGGGCAGCCCGGAGAAATCGCTTTAGGGGATTTCCACGTCGAATCACGTTTAATGTTAATGCGTGCGATTTGACCGCGACTGAAAGATTGCCTGTAGTCAAGGATCGCAATCCATGGAATCCCGCGAGCAAATGGAATATTTGGACTTTTAAAATCAGAATCTCCATATATCGTGGAACATTTTCTGGAGAACTAACGTACGGTTATTTCTATTCGATCATGAAGACTATTAGCGTTTATTCATCTCTGTGTGATTGCCAGGTTGATGATGTTTATGAAAATATATATTTTTATAAATACAGCTGAAAAACCTAAGCAGAGATTTATATCATCTACGAAATGTTATAATGAATATTACTGTTATAATAGTATAGTGTGTATTTATATATATTACTGGAATATGATTCTAGATAAATAATATAATTTAATACAAATAGTATAATAATGAGATAAAGGTAATATAACGTATATTACAAATATTGCTACGATTTTGTCGAACATGCTTAAACATTGGTAAAATAATGACACTCACATCCTAAAATATAGTTCACTTTTATAACTGATTCTGGCAGATATTTCAAAATTGACGATTAATCAAATGTTACACAATTCCAATTAATTAGTGATTCCTGGATATAAGTATTTGGAAATGAAACAATTAAAAACTATCACAATTTCAATACGTTTTCCATATGTTTTATATTATATGAAATCATTTACTATGTGGAGCGTTTAATATTTAAATAGAAAAGTAGCACTAATGCTGCTACAAATTAATTTGCTAGTAGAAAGATGCACGATTCGAAGAATTGAGGAATACTGGTGCGGAGATTTTCTCATTGACAAGCGTTTTATACAACAAAAAGTTAATTGAGAAATTTGCTTGAAAGCAATTTTATATAAAGATGAACGACTGGAATTTACCACATATTACTTATGTAGAAATACCGATAGGGAATTTCCGCTGATGGTGGAAAAAACGATAGTAAAAAGAGAATTTTTGGTACACACGTTTACTCATTCGCAAGTGAAAATAAAATTGTGCTGCGATCGTTCCGTTCCAAGCACCTTAAATCGAGTTCTCGACATTTATCTTTGTTGGCTAGTCATCAAAGAGAGAAAACGTTTTAAGGAAATCCGGTGCACGGGAAATTACGGAAATCGATCGCCGTTCGAGCATTAAGGGACACATAGACGGTGGGGTCGTTTCGTAGAATTTGATAGGGAAACTCTGTTTGAAGTGTGCATACGTTTAAAAGTACCATATATCGAAAGCATAAACAATTTTGCGTATATGCAATGCAATTTTGAAGATTGAAGCAATGACCTGAATAATTTTTTTTACATATTTCCTAGATACATCTTAATTTTACGTTTACACTTTATGGATAAATATTTTCCTTTTACCAATTGACGATGAAATTTCAATTTAAATCAATATATCTTCTAATTTATCTTAATTAGTAGTAAGAAAAATATAATATTTAATTATAGAAAAAATAACTAATAATGAGGAAAATTACCTACATGAATAGATAAAACAAAATTACATAAATAAAAAAATGTTTATAGGAAGATAGTTATCTTTAATCGTAAGTACTCTATATCCTATTCATATTTCCCATTTCCTATTAGTATATTAGTAAACAGTACCAACAATTAAAAATTAATCATAGTGCCATGTCGTACTATTCCACAGTGAATACTTAACCTTCCGATCTTATTTCGTATCACGCAAAATAGTTCGATCTCTAACAGTAACCAAACAAACAACGGCATAAACACCATCCAGGAAAAAATCCAGAAAATATAAACAAAAGCTTTTTTCACTTACGAATGATGACAACGCCAATTACGTTTGTTCGGCAACCTCGATGACCAGCTGATGCACTTAGTTGCACAGCAGCCGATTGTACTTGGCAGTTCCGCTGCACTTGTGGCCCATTCGCTGAATTCTCCTGAATTCTGATCTCACACACGCACACACAGCCGCCGCCGGCGATCGCAATTTAACTTTGTCACAGTTCACTTCGGACAAAGAGATTCCTCGAGCCTTGAATAGCGAGAATCCGAAAGAGACTCGCGAACGTAATGACAACGCGTCAAGAAAGACGATTAGACTTTCTCTTCTCCTCTCTCTTCATCATTCGCGAGAGACAAAACTGATTAGGGATTGTCCGAAAGCGATACTTCTTACGAATGAAGCATGACAGCGTCGCGATTCAACTCGAAACACAATCGACTCTCGATTCGACTCGACTCGACTCGCGAGAGTACGGAAGTCACGAGCAAGTTAAGCCACTTATCAAGACCAAAAACGACGATGATGGATGCCACGCTCACCGGCAATTAGTTCGACGATCACCACCCGAATTTCAAACAGTCAAGTGCTCTCGTGACAATTCGATTCTCGAATGGCCTTCATCGATTCGGCACGAGCAATCGAACTTCAATCGCTGCATCGATGATCCGCGCACTGATCTCTGTCTCACAGAGAGAGAAAAAAGTCGTAAATCAACGAGTTAGTTGAATCGATACGCGAGCGAGAGAGAGAGGAAGAGCAAGAGTTTCGACGATGCTCCACCGTATATTACTTCGAATGTTACCGCTCAAACGATTGCACCGATTCAAACGTTCCCTGGTCGACAACACACTGCGACAACATTCGCATGAAAATCGTGTCTCATGATGCGTCACGCGGTAACACGCGACGTGTAGATGCAACTATCACTCATGTTGTAGAGTTTAGTATGACGGGCAGTATACTTGACTCGCGGTACGATGAGGTTAACGGTGGTCGAGAAAGAGCCCACGCGAAAGCCAGCCGTGTCGCGTCGCTGAGGCGCGAAGTTGAACGCGACAGGTGCAAAGGGAGTGAAGTGAGGCGAAGCTGCGCGCGCATCTACACAGTACGACACGGCTCGCGGCTCGCGAGAAACTGCCGGCCGCGCGTTAACGCGATACCCGACCGCCCCTTTCAAGCCAAGGATCTGGCGCAGGTACCATCCCTTTCTTCTCCCCACCACACAGGCACCCCATGACTCTACACCCTCGCCACTTTCGACCTTTCGACGCGCATCCTCTTTTCCAACTTATCCCGGACCTGGATCCGGCTAATCGAAACCCCTTACCCCTTATTTCACCTGCGTCCCGCCATTGTTAGCTCACTTATCGGCCTGTCTGTTTTATCAAACTGCTCATTCACATTTCACTAATTGTCCTTACTTTCTTTCTCTTATATCGACGACTTTAATAAAGTTTCGTTTAATGAGTTGTTATCTGTTTTTGTTTCTTGCTTCTGGAGTGTCGGGAAAGGGTAAGATAGGGATTTGTCTGTTATCTGCTGATAAGAAATGGGAACCATGGAACCGTTTGAAGATTATATTGCATAAGGGCTATCATAATTGAATGATTAATAATGAAGTATTTCAAATAGTGTAACTAATAAACATAATAAAAATAGAGAGACAAATAATATGATCTTATAAAGATTATTTTAGATTAGTCTAAGCATTTCAGAGATTTTAATTTAATTACCAAGCATTAATAAAAATACTTATATCACTTTAATTAAAATACAAAATGAAACTATCGTGTAACTAACATAAAAGTCGTACGTAGATATATGAAATTAATGTTTATTATTTGAATATCATTAATAAATGTTTGGTATAACTTATTTATTCCTGTAGCTTCTCTGTTTCTGATTGATTTTGGTACATTAATTTTAAAAAAAAGGCAATATCCGATAATAAAGAATGAAAAGATTTTCCAAGCATTCACAGGAATTAAGGTTCGCTGCACGTAAAAGTAATTTACGTTTCGATTCACTGACGATTTTGAATAAAAAGAGAAAAGATATGGGCAATAATGAACATGCACAAAAATGAATAGAAAATGAAAGACGTTCGATATTTATTTAATTGGCATGTATTCATTTACCATAAACCGTATTTTATTTGCTATAAAAATAATTTAAACTATCACTAGAGTTTGAAATACTTGGTTATCATCCAGAAAGTTTTTAACGTGTAAGGGAACTGTAAATTCCAATAATGAAGTAATTCCTTGCACATAATTGTAGATTGAATTATACTCTACATTATTAGGAAAGGATACTTTCATAAAAATAAAAGAAAGCGTATCATCTTAACCTCGGTTAAATTTAATTAGAAATCGTAACCTTAGTAAAAGTCTGTCAATTTTCATTCGTTTTTACAATATTACTGCTCATATAAAGTAGACATAAACAAACGATATTTCATCTTAATTGTTGTAAATTAATGAAATTGATAATTACTGAAAGTATTTTTTCACACTAATTAAAGTACATAGAGAAATAAGACTACGTACGCTTCAAAATCAGTAGATTAATCATTAATTCATGTCTACAATTTAAACATTATACATGAATACATTTATAATAAACTAAATATTCAAATTACAACAAGGTGTGTATAAAACACTTAGCGACTTGGTAAGATCTAAAATTCCCTTGCCAATCTTTTATCTATCCTGATAAGAAGTTTTGTATTTATCTCTGTTCCACAGAAAATTGTGATTATACAGTACCTACTTGTTAAGATGAAGTTCCAAGAAGAGCAGTAATGGATCAAATTCGTCTCTAAAATTAGAACGGTCGTTTGCTAAATCGCGGAAATCACGTGCTAAATCTATACATACGCGATGCCAACGCTCCATGAACGAAAGAAAAATCGACGAAGTGTCTTGTTTATTTCGAACTTATACGATCGACTCAATTATAAATCTTTTACGTTTTATTCACATCTTTTTATAGAGATTATTGGCGTGTAATCGATATCTTAATGTAGGACTCCATCAATTTCCTCATTGGAAAATGTAACCTAACGAGCCGCCTTTCAAGAACGACAAGAGGCACGATAGAACAACTATTCGCGAGACTGAAACCTTGTAATTCGCGTGTTTAAGGAATAAATAGGACGATATAAAGCTACCGGAACCAGCTACGCAATTATTGTAAACAAGGTACACGGCGATATTAATCCACAAAGGTGGCTAATAATTAATCAAAATCGCGGCGTCTCGCTGGAAAACGGAAGGGACAAACGATCCAGCCATTTCCGCCTTATTATCGCAATTCATCTGTCGGCTATCTACACAAGATTTATTCCACGTCTTTCACGAAGCCAGGCTTCTTTTGCCTTTGCTCGACCGTAGACAACCGGATCTCCTCCTCTCTTTGCTCGTACCTCGCGTTTATCCGCCTGTCTGCGAGTCCGATTTGCTCACAAAAGGCCAGACCGTGGAACAATAAGGGCATCCTGACGCTTCCACATTAAGATTTGTCTTCACGCCTGACGAATTTAAATCAGGCCCATCAGGCTCTGAGTCGTACAATCGAATTTCTTTGGAAATTGGAAATGTCAACATATTTTATAATAGTCATTATTAGATTGTGGATTTCCATGCAAATTCATATCTTTTAAAATTTAAGCTAAATTTAGATCAAAATACTATCGTTTAATGTAACAGGTACCTAAAAATGTTACTTAAAATTAATGCAATATAAAGAAAATAAATAGCTATATGTGATTGTGTTTCTGTCTGAATTAAAGTAAGCATTAATATTATCAAAAATAGTTGTTTGTTTTTAGCAATCGCGAAAAGCAAACATCTGATAATAGTTATTTTGACCAGTTTTCTATCACTTTAGGAAAATGTGTAAGAACCAAATAACCAGAAGACACAGATTCTAAAGCGGTAAAGTAATTTTACGAAGATTATAAACATAAATTTTATTACTGTACATTGATCGATCAATTTTATAGTTAAACTACAGCCTATTAAAAGAAAAGTGATTGTGTTGACGAAGCAATATTTACACTGAAGGAACTTTGATTGGTTTTGTGTTGATATTTGGTTTTTCAGTTGACAGACCTTAATCCTAGTCTGTGTACCAAAAATTTTTGAGAATTCGATGCGTCAAAAAATTGTATTCTAATACGTTATAGATATACCGGGATGAATATTGCTTGTGTCTATATAACGATATTTACAAAATAATATTCATCTACTAACTGATCAAGTGCAAAACTTTCCAATGTTATCTCTATTTTTTTTTTAAATGTTATCACGTGACCATCAAACGTTCTACATAGCCGAAGCTTATTTTTCACTGTGTATCAGTAAAATCTGTATTCCGCGAAGTAAAAAGCAAAAAAAAAGAAAAAAAAAGAACAAATCCACATATAGAAAATCAATAATAATGCCATTTGCCAAAAGCAACGAAGATTGTGAAACATAGATGGAAAATAGTGAATTTCAAAGGAATGACAATTGATCTAAAAGCGACAACGATGATTAAGAAGAACAAATTGGCTGACGCTTATAGTACATATCAGTTTTTCTGGTCAGAATAAAGACGAGAGCGTGGTATTCTACGTAGGTTAACTTTTCCACCGGAAAACGGGTTTTCCATTGGAAAACGCGATCGACCCTTTAGTAAATAGCTCGAGCCAGGTGTTACTGAACGACGTTCTCCTATCGTGTTTCCCATAGAAAATAAAAGGTTTCCGAACAGAGCCATTGGAAAATTCACTTCGTATTGGCTAAACCAGATCAAATGCATCCGCACTTACGTCGATACGTTTTAACTATACATGCACTACGCTTCGTCTAGCCGGGATTTACGAATATTTCGAGATGTGTGCGAGTGGAAGCTCGCAGGCTAGCCAGGAATGTGTTTCGCGAAAGTACATATTACTTTGAAGCAGAATCTGCGATATTTGGTCAAAGAGCCTTCTGCGTTGGTGTTCATTTTCGCTCTTGAATCTATGTTCCTTGGCGTGAAAGAGTTTTGTATTGGTTCCTACGTTGTTATACACTTAGATTGTACAATTCTGAAACGAGCAAAATCTCAGACAATAGTAATCATAATAATCGAAACCTCTAAAAGATCTGTTACTCGAACAATACTAGAGCAATAAAATACTACGAACTTTTTGTTTAAATCCAGCTGCGATAGATACTTTCTGATTAAAGTTTTATTAAATATAATATATATTCGTACTTATTAGAAATAATTTTGTACGATTAAATAGCATGAGGTTACAAATTGCTGTTGAGATAAAAGATAAAAAATGACATACATATTTGTCTTTAAAAAATAGTATGTTCGGTTTAGAATAAATATCCATCTAGATTTATACACCAAACCATCTGAATCGGATATTTTTTTCAATTCTGTAAACATTACGTCAATATTCTATATTATTCTCCCAAACTCCTTTTTTTCGTTTTACCACTCAATCGATAGACCGATTTCTAGAATTCTCATATGTCCAACGTTTCATATAACATTGTACCATTCTATCATTTGTTACAATTCCATCAAATTCTCTTGATTAAAACGAAAGAAAGGGACTATGGAGGATCTAAAGTGGCGTAGAATTCATTAACCATTCGGGGCTAAAACATTCCCCATTAAATTAAATCGTCGAAAATAACATTTCCATTATCACCATAAATTCGTCAGAGATATTTCGATAGTGCTTTATCCCCGAGTCGGCAGGAATATTCATGTTATCGCGAAACTTCTGACTTCCATCCGAATTAACAAAGTGAAGCACACAGGTTAGCAGGTAACTTCCTGCAAACTGTATTTGTACAATACTCTAGTACAGACTAAAACTGGTAGGTATATTCGGAAAGAATGATTGTAGTTCTATCAGAAGTCATGACAGACGAACTTCTGATTATCAAGTTTCCTGTCTCAACCCCTTTATCTGCTGTCCCCTTCTCGTGTAATCCCTTACTACTAAGTAAGTATCAGCTTTAACGGGAATACCGAGCAAAACCTTATTCTACGAGTTCACCTTGTCTGTGAATGCAACTCACACAAAATAAACAATGATTGTAGCCTGTAGTTTCACCGTCAATGTTGACATATTAAGATGAGAAAGATCGAACATCTTCTCGTTCCTTTAATTAAAAACAAGTTACATGTAAAAATTACTTTTAAACAGAATGCCCTAAGAGGAGAAATTACAGTTATATCATTTTAACATTGAATAAAAATTAAGATAATTTCAATACGATTTTGTTCATTTTTCTATACAGGAACCGCATTGAAAGATTTTTTATTATAAGACTTAAATAAAATAAATTCAATATTATTTAATGTCATCGTATTAATATGTACTATATGAATGAAAATTTAAAAGAATTGGCTACAAAGCAAACGTTTGAACAAGTGTTCCACATTATATTCTTCTTTGTTTTAAATTGTAAATCAAAATCTCCTTATCAATCAATATAGTTACTATATAATAATCATTTCAAATGCGTATAACGTGATAATCAAAATAAAACATATGTATGTTTTATGTATATATAAATATAGAAATAAAAGCAATATATCTAACTGTGTTTTACTTTAATTTTTTCTGATTTCAAATTTCGGAAATTTAATTAGATGTCGATTATACAAAGGTAGCAATCCAATCGAATTCATATTATAATCAATTTGTCAGTTTATACAGTTAAAAATTGAATAGTTTCATATGCCTGTTTGAATATTAAATACATTAAAAGTAACAAATGTCAGCACACCAGCAAGAATTTCAATGAAAATTGTGTATACGTAGGCTACACAGATAATATGTTGCAATAGAAGTTACAAACCCTATAGCTGCACTAGAGGATAAAAATTGGAAGCGAAATAGGAAAACTGTACGAGATCAAACTACACCCTTCAGACGACAGAAGACATACAACGGCAGGTTTCCACCACTTTGCCAACATGCATGACACAAACATATCATATAATATGCTGCATGTAAACTTCGCAAAAATATCGAAATTCAATGTTATTTTTCATAATTGTGTATTATATATTGTTTTTGTCATTGATTTATTCGAATTTAACAGTGTATTGTAATAGAATTAATTATCACGTGATCGCAATATTTTATTTGTTATTAATAAAGCTTAAATTTTGAAGTATAGTTTAATAGCTTAATAGTTTATTCCAACTAAGTGTGAACTTGTTCATTTAATCGCTTTTATCTAACTCTTTGACGTTCTCTTTGCCAAAAGAACAAATTATAAATGATTATGCAGAAACCTCCTTCAAATCTTTTTGAATAGAAATACGAAGGTTCTTTAACATATATTACATGTGAAACTTTGTAAGTTTACGGAGCTGTAACTTCAAAATATTCAACGATACTTTGCGTAATTTTATTCAAATTTATCGGCCTTAAATTCTCGCGAATAACGAGAAAAGGAAATTTTTGTAATATCAGAAATGCTTCCAGCATACACATACCTATATAATGTCTGCAAAAATGGAACAAAAAGCTCATTTCTTTCACGTTTCTCACAGGCTACTCCTTTTTTAAACTTTAGTTTTTAATTATTTTAATTGGTCATTATACAATATTATTTTAATTTAATATAAGAAAATTTCTAAATGCACATAACTGTACTATCGATCAAATATTAGTCAGTTATTTATATTTATTAGTTACTTTTCCCATTATATTACATCTACTACATATTACATTGAATATTCTTTAAAAAGGAGTCACATTAACTTTCCTATTTTTATTCGCTAGAAGGACTAAGGAAAAGAATATTTATATTTTTAAAAGTGTTGCTTATACTTGTATTAAACAATATTTAAATAAAATTAAATTGGACAATGTTCAAGCAATAAGGCATGACTCTCTTTCATGTTTAGTTTGTACCACCAGAATACCTGCTATTAAAGGATGTAACTGGAAGAAGAGGAAGTGCGAGTTACTATTGAAACGAATAAACAGTACAAGCTAAGCCAAAGATTTCAAACAAAGGAAGGTGTGCTAAGAACGCCGTAATATTCTTTATTGTGTTTGCATCGGGAAATAACGGTATCCACTGAAATACAAAGTACTGATCGAAATATTCTGCTATAAAGAAAGTACGATAAAGTGCAACAAAGTTAAAGTACAATAAAATTCAAGTGTAATATACAAGTAAAGTTCTAGTAATTGCGTTTTTCAAAAACTTCTTAATTTACTTTTTCAATTTCACTTTGTTTGAAAATGCTCCTTCCTCGACGACCCTTCTGTATTCCATGCAATCGTAGATTTTAACTCGCATTAATGACACAACTATCGGTCTTCAATGAATAATTAATGAAAGATTATTACTGGACATCCACATTTGTAACACTTAAAGACTGCGATCTGACGTCAGAGAAGAAGTGGGACGACCTAGTATTGCTAAGACTGATTATTTTATTAACCAATCTGACATGTTACAGAATTATACTAGCTGGCATATATCTTGTAACAATGCATCGCGTAAATAACGATTGCTAATTAATCCTGCACGTTCAAATTTTGCTGAAGATTTGTATCTTATCAGGAATTTTAATTCGCAATTCGTTGTACGTTATCATTAATCATTGCAATTATTTTCACACGCAATTAGAATAAAGCTAGATTAATTGTTCGGAATATTTATTTTCGACTTAAATATATAATTGCATATATAAACAATGTACGTATTGTAACACTGTAACGTAAAAACTTTGTCTTTATTTTTTTTAAAAAAATCGTATGCTATAATTACTCTGGCTATTTAATTTATAAAAGAATAAATAATATACATTGAAATATTATATGCACGGTGTGAAATACATATACATATATATATTCATTAAACTATTTTATTTTCGTGGTACACGTTTCAGTTTGTTATGTTTTATAAAAATATTTTAAATTAATGTAATTTTTTATATTCTACAAAGTGATATCATAATTAGCAAGAATAGCTATTCTTAAATAAAATAAGATTGAAAACATTAAAAAACAGATATCTACAAACATATATTCATTATTATTATTATATAATTATTACATACGTATAATAAATATAAATTTATAAATATATAAAATATAGATTTCATTTCTGAAAGAATCATTTCTAAAGTTTCTATATTTTTTATTTCTACTTTAACCCTTTGGTGAAGATTCATAAGCGATTATTTAAAGCATTTCTTGCAAATATAATCGTGCGACCTTGTACAATAAACACGACGAGCATTATCTCAAAGCATTGAGATTCTTAAATTACTCTTTACTTTTTAATTTTAACAAGGTGATGTCTGCAATTGATTCATGCATTTCTAATACAATTACATGAATCGATATAGTGCCCGGTATGATGTAATTAAGCCGTACATCGACTGTGTAGCGATCGTATCGTCTATCGCCTTTTATAGTCTTCGTTGAATTATTTCTCTTCTTTACATAATTTTTCGTTTCATTTATAGCTTTCAATAAATACATCGTTGTACAATAATATTTCAGAGAAATAAGCATTATTATATACGATACACGAATTCTCCACGAACGTTTTATGAAACCGAGATAGTTAAAGAAATTCACGGATTCACAACATAAAGCAAATTAAAATACGAATTCTACAATGTAAAATATATTACATTAAAATTGCTTTTTTAAAATCTATATCGTTGTTTAACATTTTTTCAAGAAATAGATGTCATTTGGTCTAATTATTCCAAATAATCAGAATTCCATCATTTCGGAAAACATCAAATTACCTCTTTTTACAGTCTATACAAAGTCTTTTAAAGTTTGTACAAAGCTTTATCAAAAAATATTGCCCTATATCTCTCTACTACTACTCGAACATATATATCCATATGTATCCATTTTATGCAACTATGAATCTTCAACGTTTTCTATAATAAAAAAGCAAGTGCAAATTAGTCATCGTGTTATAGTTCAAGCTATCTTGTTCTTCTTCCAAGAAATCCGAAAATCCGTGAGGACGTATACGAAACAAGATGCAAATCCTACTACTTGTACAGCTTTAGATATCTCAGAATTCACGAAATTGTTATAAATCTGTTTCAGAGGCATAGAATGCACGTTGTCTACCAAAACGTGTATGTTACAAGTTGGAAAGTTTGTAAAGCGGTAAACGTGCACAGCACGTGTAACTCTGTGATATCAAACTAGATGATGTAATCATTCAAATAGATATGACTCTAGAACGCTTCTTGTATGATTTGAGACAATTGAGACACATGATGAAATTTAATGGTGCAGGAATATAGAGAATATGCATAGTATTCATATAAAAAGTCTTTTTCACAATACCATCAGAAACTTTATTTTACATAATCGATCTTTTACAATTACATAATTCTGTTGAATCAAAAAACGTTTAAAATGTAAGAAACATCTGTAACGGAGGTCTACGACTTGCCGATCGTAACAGCTTCCATCAACATTTCGTTCATCCAATACTTTTTCAATAATCGTTGCATCGTGTTTTTGTATAATTACCGTGTACAAGTCTAACGCGAGCAATTGAACGCGCAAATAGAGGTCCTCTAGCATCCAGCACGTAATTCCTGTTATTTGTCACTGAGATTCAACAGTTCGATTCATCGCGATGCTGCGTACGTGAACAATATGGAAAAAACCAGAAAAACATTACCGTGCACTGTTTTTTCTTTTGTTTTTTCCTTTGAAACATATCGCGTTAACGATGTTGTAAACAGGAATTCACTAACGTCCGATATATTTTGTTTCATACTCTTCTAATTTGGTTTATATTAGATTCTCTATTATGATTAGACCGTGGATGTTTATATAAATTCGTAGCTTTATTTAACATTATAACAGAAATACAATTATGAAAATTGAACTTAAATAGAAATTTCTTTCATTCAATACAATCATAACTCATTTATTACGTTAATCCTTAACAATATAAAAGAAACTATTTTCAATATCTTTACACATTATATTCTATGCAATCTGTGTATTTCTACACTTTTAAATTTATTATAAATGTGCAATTTATTCATAACTCATGATAATGGTTTAAATTTAAATTACGTTTGTAGAATACGTCTTACATTTGTCACCAGAGGGCCATCAATATCAACATAGGGCCTAGCGATGTTAATGCTTCCTCACTAGTGGTCACATTGACACTGTTTGTTTCTATAAATATAACTCCAACACAAGTTTTCGTATCCCAGTAGTGTTCTAAGGTACAGATCTGTTAGTTGTGCCTTACTGAAGAGTCCATACTGGCAGATCTCGGACGAAACACTACTTTTCACTCTTTCCTCCACTTCCTTTATTTGTCCACCTACATCCATCCATCGCCCTTCCTCTTCGCATTAACATCACAGCGGGCATGGATTGACAGAAAGGAAGATGGAGGGGATTGATATGGGCGACGAGGAATTGAAGGAGTGCTGAAGAACT
The DNA here is from genome assembly GCF_011952255.1 of Bombus vosnesenskii. Lineage (NCBI taxonomy): Eukaryota > Metazoa > Arthropoda > Insecta > Hymenoptera > Apidae > Bombus > Bombus vosnesenskii. The sequence goes on from NW_022882923.1 coordinate 6,341,139, forward strand.
GGATATGTAAATATAGGTGTTCTTATTGTTCTTGCAGCACTCCTTCACAGCATTCCCCCAAGGGGGCATCCTTGTGCCAAATGTTAGGGGATGTCTGTCCGAAACCTTGGGAAACGTCGGCTTGAGATTGGTAGAAGAAATCCGGCCTTGGATACTGCGCAACAATGTGAGACATTGAAGATGGGAGGGAGGACCATCCCCACTGCACAATATTCCTACCATGTATATACACTAATGTGTCTTTCCTCCCTCTTCATTTGTTCCATTGTGTCTAAGACATGAGTTTGCTGGGTAACCTTACTGATGAGTCCACTAGCAGGCTCTGGACGAAATACATTTTTTTTCCTTTTCTCTCCATCTTCTCCATCTTCTCTTTCAAATATCCGTGATAATTATAGCTGCTGGCTGTAGATGTCGCTTGCCGGTGTACTGCTGTATTTTCTTCTTTTTACTCAGATGTCGTGGAAGAAAAATCGGACTTCGGAAAAATACGGGCGCCGAAATTTGAATCCGGGATCCGAACGTTTGTAGTCTAAGGCGCTAACCACTGCGCTGCCGTCGTCCGACGCTACATAGTGTCGAGTGGTGATATTTGCGGTGTCGAATGTCGTCACAGAAAGAAATCTCGGTGTGGGTGTGCTTTTTGAACGAAAAACGCGAATTCGTTGTTCACACTTTTCGTTAGGAAAGTGAGGGTGGCGATCCGCGATGCCCATTGGTTATAGCCAACGTTAATAAATGAAGATAGGAGGAGGAAGCCTCCTACAAACATGGCTCGTGGGTGACATTGTTTATTGGAAAAATAACTTCCCCCTTTTTCCGTAATTTGTAATAGCACACAATAAACCTAAGGTTTGTTCTAAGGACTATCCGTAAACCGAAAACACTTACAGGATTAGAGATTCCTTCAAGCTATTAAGATTACTTCAAAAGAGTCAGTTTATACTATATAGTATATAGTAGATCAGTATATAATATATAATAGATCAGTATATAGTATAAAGATTCAGACGGCGCACGGACCATCTTACGCGCCGTAACTTAGAGAGTTATAAGAATATACGTAAAATAAAGTTAAACATCGCAAAAGTAACTTAATTAGAAATGATTACAATGTATGATGTATAATATAATGAATTCAAATTATCTAAAAAATATTACAATTTTATAAAGATTTCACTATAAAATGTTTTAAAAAGAAGCTGATACTATTGTATAGTATTTTCAAGCATTTACGAACACTGATGGAATTATTAGGTCTTAGTTAAAGACAAATTAAGCAAAGGACGGAACATAGAAGTATTTAACACTGAAGCTTTCGAACTAAATTGAAATTCTAAGACTTTTTAATTTTCATGCAGAAATTCATTCTTTTCCTGAATTAAAATTCTAACTGATATACTAAATAAATGTTAAAAATTTTGATATCAATGAAAATATCACAATTCAATCAAATAAGATTTCAATCACAATATAAAATGTATAAAATTTAAATTAAATTGTAATGTTGAGCGTGTAATTTTTATACTGGTAAAAATGTATGAACGTGAAAATAAATTTCCATTATATTTTAACAAATTGTCAATTTCTGAAAACATGACACTTTGTTATAAAAAGATTAATACCTGTTCTTTGTAGCTTATAACCTTTTAAACAATACCATGTCATAAATGAATGCTTTGATACTGGAATAGTAGGTAGAAGTTGCTTGGTGTAACTGTAATAGATGAGTCAATCGAACGGAAGTTAGCAACACAAAAGATCATTTGTATTAATTATCACGCATGACCGTTATCATTTGTACTCTATTGTACTGCAATACAGTACTTTCTGTAATACAGTAGTTTCTCAGATAAGAATATCCGAAAATGGTGCCTTTTAAAAGATCTTTTCCAAGTAAAATATTAAATAAAATACTTTTTCCTGTTTATTAAAACATATAAAATGTTTTTAGAAAACGAAATCTTTTATCAGAAAAAATTCTTTTATAGGTAAATTCTTATATAAGTAAATTCGTGCATTGTTAATAGCATAAATTGTAAACCCAGAACTTTTTCTATATAGGATGAATTAATATAAAATAAAATATTAATAACATTTGAAAAAGGATAAGATTCATTTGTAAAAAAGATTGCTCCTTTCTACATATTTGAATTAAATACTCATTGCCGCTATATAGTATTCTGCTTAACAAATATTTTCAAAAATCACACTTCTTAACCATCTTACGAAAACTAAACAGTGGAATAATGAATAAAGTTTGCATAAATGCAACATTGTTGAAAAAGGTACATAAAGTAACTTGCATATTGTTTCATCAAGAAACAAAAACTGTACAGTCGATTATTGATCGCCTGTTCCTCATAAATGACCGGTAGTCACCCCCACATCTAGGACCAAGTTCCTTTCAATGGGTCATAGTATTCCCTTTGACACACCATGAAGTTCGACGGCTGTGTAGTGCGACCTAAACCGAATTCAGTTGTCCATGAAACAATATTAATTATTCGTGAGACAATAACGAAACCTTTTTATTTCTGATTCTTTTTAAATAAAACTTTTACTGAAGTATTTGTCAAATTTTTCCGATTAAAATGAGACCAAACACGATATAGTTTAAATCTCATTTCCATGTATGTACATATATTTAATAGACGAAAGAAAATAAGTTAACATCATTAAATAATCAAATATGCTTCAAATTACATATATCGTGTTTGGTTCTGTTTTAATCAGAAATGCTTCGCTATTACACTGATAAAAGATTCGTGCAACGAGAAATGGAAAAAGAAAAAAGTGCGTTGTTGCATTAACATTATCCAACCAATATGTTTCTTTTCGTCAAGCCCACTTTCGGATTTCTCTCCCTCTCTCTTTCTCTCTCTTTCTCTCTCTCTCTCTTTCACTCGGATTTTCCTTCATATCCGGAAAAATGGTGAGTCACATCTATCACATACATACAATCGAGTGCCCTACACTCTATGCGATAATTCATCGTCAGGGAATCGCGATTTTCGATCAATTGCGTATAGTATAGAGACAATAGTGTATTAGATCGATAGATATTTTGCAGAAATCCAAGAAAAACTTCCATGATTTAAAAATGTCAATGTTTACTATTATATAAATAGATACCCTAATTTCCTCAAAATAATGTTTTAGTAAAGTGCATTTAGTAAAGTTTTATACAGATCAAAATAATAATATTAATAATAATAATAAAAAGAAAAATAATCACGAAAAATATATTACGTATATTCTTAAAATTATCTCCCATAACTAGAATGTTAAAAGATTCAAGGAGAATTTAATAATCATAAGAATAACTGAAACATAAATAACTGAAAAGAAAATTATAAATGAAATATTGGTATGTTAACGGAACGTTACACCTTAATAAACTAAATATACACATTTATTATCATATCACTTTTCGTATTCATCCAACACGCCAAAGTCTACTCACACCAACTCAATGCCAAGATGCTAGAAGTTCAATGTTTCCATCTATCCCTAAACAAGTCTTCTTGATGGATTAGAACGACGTCAAAACGATCACGTTCGAATTCAGGACATCCTGTGTACGTCATCGATGTCTCTATCGATAATTCGCCAGTGACTCATGCGCGAGTACCTCGAGTTCGATCTCGAAATAATGAGCTGCCAATTAGCCGGAAATAAAAAGTTCGTCCTTCCGATCGATTCGTGCCGGGAAATTAGGTAACAAGGTACAGCCTGGCCTCGTGCACTGCGTCCATTTTTTTCTCCTAGTCTCATTTCAATATTTGTTCCGACATGCGAAATCTATTACCCTGTCATGAAGTAAAATCAACGACGACTCGGCGAACCACGCCTGGCCCATCGCCAAATTCACTTTCGAAGAAGACGTCGTAAAACAATACAGTTTGTGTTCGTTTTCTTCGAAACGAGCATGAAAATCGTACGTACCTGTGTATCGTCGAATCGATATAAACGTAATGTCGTACACAATTTGTAGTTCTTTCGAATTTTTAAATTGATAAGTTAATGGACAGTCGACACGCTCCGTTTTGAATTTTCCGCTTTGACAGGATATCTTATTTTCTATTCGTCGATAAATTTGGCATACGATATTTTGTATAATCCAGTATCGGAGTTTAATTATCAATAACTTTTTTCTTGAGTGTTAAATATTTTTGTTTTACTAACGACAGTATGTTATTATATAGTAATATTACAAATATTATAAGACGTGTATTATACGGGAAACTGGTGATTCTGGTAGTGAACTGTCAGAAAGTCTCAAAAATTCATACGATAGAAAGGACGTCAAAATGACGTATTTGTACTTGCATTAAATGTTGTTTGAATTAAATGTGAACTTTGTGTTCTTGTATTCTTTGATCAGTTGAAGATTGGTAGTACCTAATGATATCTGACATGAATAGAAGGAAAATCAAATTATCTTTACCTTTATCAAACAAAGTCAAAAAATGAAAATAGAAAACATCGCATAGAATGAAAATTTTAGCAGAAAAATATGTTTAAAGTCTTATAAAATTCCTTTCCTTTATAGTTTTAATCTTCTTTTTACTTTTTATTTCGCATAGGAAGCAGACTGTGGTAGGTTGTGAGATGTAGGTCTATTTATATTTAATAGAGAAAGAATGATCCGTTTCGTAGAAAATGTGTATATGTACAAATGATGTAGTAAATACACGAGTTTGGCAAACAACTAACTTTTATGTAGAATCTCGTTCGTATCGTTGGGATTTATTAATATAGTCTAAATATTTTATTCGAGTAAAATAAAGTCGGCTATGCGTATAGACAAATTACCGTCGTGTTTGCTTCCGAAAATAATCCTTGACCGCAGAAAATTGGCCGTGCTTCTTATATGCGACAAAAATAATTTCTTCATCTCCCAAAAGTCATCTTCGAGCGTTATAAAATCTTTTGTGTCATGACAAAATGGAATATTCCAGATATTTTAGTTGCTTCATCACTTGTGAAACTATATTCAAATGAATCAGATAAACATATATATTTTACAATAAATTAAAGTTATTTTTCTTTTACATCTACCGTAAGACAAGGAGTAACATATCATTATACATAAATAAATTTATTTTTAATTTTTCAAAATTAGATATTTTGCTTTCCGAAAAGAAGTTACCTTTTTCTAAATTTATCATCGAATAAGTTCTACCATTTTTTTTTTAGAAAAGATTGATTTCTTTTAAAAATCTTTTCTGTTGCAATGTTTGATTTATCATTAGACTGCAGATATTTATTCATTTATGGAAAATAAATATACGAAAATATATGGAGCGTATAATGACATGTAAAAATATATAAAATATTTAAAGTAAAATACTCGTTGTATTATTTAACCATATTCATAAAAAATATGAACTTACATACATCTGCGATCTATTTGTCACATTTCAAGGAACAGGTGCAAAATGATTCAAGGTATTATACCTCCGCGTTGTAATATTTTTAGTCAAAGGAACTATGGTCGTAAAATAATTCCGGAGATCAAGAGAATGATAATCACCTTTTGAGAACCTTATTAGGATATAAACTTCTTGTACATGAGATCTCATTGCCGAAGCTCAACAATCCGTTTTTAGAGAATCCTATTTTTTGGAGATGCTGACGAGTAAGTTGAGAGTGTAACATCCTACATAAGCACTTCTAGGATTACACGAACCTTAAATTCGAGGAAACGAGGTGACCTTTCGTTGATAGGATAGAAACTACTTTTCTTCCGTCATCCTTTCCTAACCAAAGACTAGCTTTCTACGATAGAATAAGAAGAATAATCTTCAAAAAATTTAATAAAAATTCCACAATTTGAAAAAATAATTCTTTAAACAGAGAAGTTGTTTCATTAATATTATCCATTAATATATGAAACTGATAGTAATAACTTTATCATTAACTATTATTACATGTATAAAAGTTATCTTAATAAACCAATTAATCTACTGATCGATAAGAAACTAAGGATTTTTAATAACATTCCTCTAATGATTGATAGTTTTATAAATTTAGAAGTTTCTACTCTTTTATAGGTAAATGGAACGAAGAAACAACTATTTTGCTATTCGACAAATATATTTTACTTATATTAAATTTACTTTAATTTGCAAGCAATAAAATGTTCAATCATTAAACCTATACCTAGTCAGAAATTAAATACACGAATTATTGGATATTTTATGGATAAAAATAATTAATATTTAGATTGCGGATATTTCTGCAAATTACATTTTTACGAGAACGATAAAATGAAATTTAAATAGAGATTCGCTTCACCCCCTAAACGGTATAACATATGTTTAACTTTGCACAAAGATCCTCAGTTTCTTAATATGCAGAAGCTAAAATAAAAATAAACATATACTTTGTACATTTATATAAAATTATTTTACAGTACTATAACACATAAATACACAGAAGATAAAATACACAAAAGAAGTTCATTAACTTTTTAATTTTAAATATCTCATCAAACAAGATTCACGTTTTTCTCCCTCAATTTCAAACCATATACGTATACCATCTATTCTGCGGACGCAAAAGCTGTAAAATAGAATCTGTCAAAAGAACGAATCTACTTAACAAGATATTATTGAGAAAAATTACAAAATAATTGCATCCCAATGCACGTTTTCACGTTGAATCAAGCTTCTTGTTTCCGTTTCTGCGCCTCTTTTAGCCGACCATTTTGGTCTGAGTTTGGTTTGCGTGCACGTACCGTGAACATACATCGTGTACAACCTGTACCCTCGTTGATACGATGCGTGTTTTGATTAAAGGGAGAAGCCCACAAGGGACTCTCGTTAATCCCTCCTTATCGTACGGAAGAGGCTTTGATACAGGATTGCAAGAACCAGCTTGGATAGCAGCAATTTACTTGCAATGATTAGAACCGCTGCGCACCGCTGCATGTGTAGGTGCTTGAAAAATTTCAACTCTGCGATACATTTACGTTGCATGCCACGTATAAACACGTACCAAAAATATAGTAGGTACGTATTAACCAAATATCATAAATAAGATTTTATCCGACTCCATATTCACCTTGATAATAAGAAGACAAAAGATTTCAGAGAAATCTCGTTTCTATTTGAAGCTGTAAAATATTCCAACAAATATCTATACCAGAAAACCAGGAAATTTGAAATAAAAATTCCTGCACGAGAAAGCGGAAAAATTGTTCAAAGCGAGTTTTTCTCTGGTCAATTTCATGCGGATTTTTACAAACAATCTGGAAGATATTGAAATATAAAGTCCGAAAGACATTGTGCGTAATATTATGTTTTTGTTTCACAGAAATAATAACAAAGGCGAGAACCGATTTCATTCTATTTCGTTCTCTTTTCCTTTAATTTTCTTTGAAACATCTAAATATACTAAATATAAGTTACTAAGTTACTAAATATAAGCGCAAATATATTGTCGTTACAACTAGCACATACTCGTAAAGTTTTAAAGAAACATGAAGTTCGAAGTTAAAATTCACCACTTATTTTTCTAATCTATGGGAGCATGTAAAAGCTGCGCATGTTTTTCCATGATATTTCTTCTTTCACATTTCTTACAAAGTGTAATTTTAAAATTACACCGACTCCGGGGAAAGGTAAAAAAGCAAAATACATTTTAGGTCACGACTCTTTAAAATCTCATTCGACTTATGAAACTAAGGGAAACTAAATAAGAGGAAACTCATCCAGAAAGAAAGATCGCAAAAAGTAGAGAACGATTGTCATAGGTCTGTGCATTTTATTTTTATAACTCTTGAAGTTGACCCTACGTAGCTATGTTTCGTGTCACGATAGTAAACTATTATGAAGTCTTCTGCTATTTTAAAAAACTTCGTGAAAGTAAAAATCATCGTGAATCTCAAAATTCTATTACGCTTGGCAAAAAGTTTCCAAGCAAACATAATAATGTTGAACTAACTAAAAATACTGAACTTCTTCAGATGTAAAATGCTATGATATAAATATGTGTGTACATATATGTAAATATATACGCAAATACAATATATATGGAAAATTTAAACTATAATATTTAACAAATATTGACAAATAGATTGCTAAATATTCTTTTCCCAGTAACATCTCTTCATTTTTTTCTACTATATAAGAAATTAAATTCTTGATTGTATTTTTCGCATTTACTTCTTATCAAACCGATTTAATCTTTCCATGTGTTCTGTGCCAGTGAAATTTGATAAATTATCAGTATTAATACAAATTTTTCCGTAACAGCAGTAAATTTCATAACGAAAGAAATTGAATTGTGCAAAAGAATTTAACAAATTGCCATTTGATTGTCCTACGTACCTTAAAATTGCAAAATTATAGAAATTCAAAAGCTATAATTTCTAATTTGTCGAATTACTAATATTACAAACCATACTTTACTAATATAGTTAATTCCGTAATGAATTATTATTATTAGTGAATTATTAACGCATTCATAAATATTTGCTTTGGGAAAAAGCTTTAGCTATTCGTTAAAAACCGAAATACAAGATTTCAATTTGTTTCACATCCATTCTTACTGCAGGAAAGATTATGGAGAAAGATGGTTCGAATTCCGCGCGCTGCAAATATCCCGAGAATGTTTAAACGAAACGCGATTTATAGCAGAAGGAATGGCGCTCGCCAATTGTTCCTTTGCCAACGTCAAATGCTGTATCACCCCGCGCGTCTAGCAACAAGTTGATGTTTCCGTTTACATGCAAACGTCCGTACGCTAACGTCGAGATCAAACCGATAGTTACGCGACAAGAACTACTAAACACTTTAGATGTAATGCCAACAGTTCCAACAGAAACGCAAGCAGCGTCGCCAGAACGATATGCGAAATGCGTTTTGAATACGAGCTGGCTGAATTGTTATGTTGTAATATCCATTTCACGCTCGAACATTTCGTTCGATTCGTGCACGACGCTTCTGGAACCGATAGAACAGGCATAAATTGCAAACGATTATGATCAGATACTTGGTGGGTTCGATAAAACAAGAGAAACTGATGCGTATCGAGGATTTGAACAATTTGAATGAAATCATTAAGAATTCAAAATGAATGATTTAGAAACTAATTATCTCTTTATTCTAAAGATCTCAGGATTTCCGCTATCAGATACAAAAAAATATATATTTTGCAACATTTTAATGAAAATAAACGTAAAGGCTACACGGAAACAGCGAGATGAATTTATATTTCTCCTGATTTTCCATATTATTTAATGCTTTTCTACTGAAAATAAACAGGAATTGCAAATTATCGTGTTTCTCCTCTTTCTTGATATTAACAAAAAAACACGTCACGTATGATGTCAATGATGACATTCAAGTTAAAGTATGAAATGTATATAAATTTTTATTCTCTTACTGAACATCAACGTATAATAACAACGAAATACAAGAAAAGTACGAAAGAAGTAGGTCATGTTTTCCTATTTTTTTATATTTTCCTATTTTTTATATTTTTTATATTTTTTTAAACTAAATACGCGTTTCTACCACTTTGTTGAATATTAAAAAAATATTGATTATCGTGATATTAGTTATTTGGTTGACATTTTATAAACCTTCAGGGATTTATTATGTATTTTTTGAAAACTCGTATCTGAATTTAACGAATTCAAATTCTTCAACATTTTTTAAAATAATACGTAGCGTTTCTTTGGATATGGGATTTCAAGGATTTGGCATTATACGTAAAATTAATTGCTGTCCTTTTACACATGTTTGGTATATGAAATACAGATACATATACAAGTGTATATACGAAATATGTATATGGAAGAAGTATATAGGAATGTAATACGAATAATGAAAAAAATAAATAGAACGAAGAATCGAAGAAACGTAGAATATTTTCTGGCAAGTCTAAAGACTTGAAATTATAATTATCTCCGGTTTAGCAAAATTAATATTTTAAATACAGTAATTCCGCCAGTAATTAGCAATATACGAGCACGTTTGGGAAATTAGTTCTGCAGAGTCAGGCTACACAGAAGTTTCTCTTGCTTTGGTAGAATTCTGCCAAATATAGCAAAGCCACAGAATTCGTATCACGCTATTCCACTAATGCCGGTTTTGCAAGAAATTTTCCACATATTAACGCGTTGATCGAATGGTACTGCATAAGAGTATTAATAAAAATATCAAACACAATGCCAGGATCATGAATAATTCATCAAATTTCTCAATTAAAAGATATTTCAAGCACCAACGGACAAACCATTCCAGTTTCGCAAATTATTCTAGCTATACACAATATTTCAAACGACCGCTTTATCAAGGCAATGAAAGCAACGTTGACGAGCATGCCCTTCTATTCAAATATTACATTTTCAGAGCAACCTTTTCAATGTTATGACGTTATTATAATAATTCCTCTAAAACATACAAATTCGATATTTCTTTCAATTTTTATATATCTGTGTTCTTCTGTTAAAAAAAGATATATATTTTACGGGTAAAGTGTTCAGAATACATAAACTAAATTTTCTATAATTAATCTAGTCTGGAAATTGTATATTTCTATCCCGAAATTGTGAAATTACCGATGAGAAAGTACTGATAAAAAATAATTTTGTCATTGTATCATTATATATCAACCGTATTAAAGAAAGAAACAGAAGAGAAAAGGAGACATTTTCCATAAATCACGTCTACTTGACGTTACTAAAATTTATCATAGAAATATTACGACCACATTGTTGGTCGTTATAAATAATCATAATATTCGATGACATTCTATAATACAGTAGCTCGTGTGTGTCATAGAAAACACTCAAACATAACACAATGTAATCCGACAACATTGATCAAATTACAAACGTACTGGGAAATGTTTAGTACAAGTATACATTTTAAGAAAATATGTAAACAGTCGATTATCTACTCTTCGTAAATCTTGATTATGTCTCTTCGATACCCATGTGCCTAAGGCGTTTGAAGAAGGTCAAAGAGATCCGCGCTATTCTATTTATTATAAACAACCTTTTTAATGTACACGGTTACAGAACCGTAAACAGAGACACTCACAGACCCATTTCAAGGTTTGTTTAATCGCAGGATTGATAATTTTCCTCAATTTGAAAGAATAAAACTATGTACATATTTAATCATTACGAACGTGCATTGATTCAACAAAAAATAGAAGTTATTACTTTGGTTAAATATGTCTATGTATGATGACTTGGAAAAGCTACAAAAAGCTGGAAAAAAAAACAACGTCTCTTATGCTCCAACTTGACAGTTTTCTGTATTATGTACATTCTGCAAATTTTTGCGTTGTATTTCCCATAGCTGAATAAATATCTGCTGTCTAATAATGCAACACACAACGGATTAAAGTACATAAACGCATGATTGTGTTATTAAAACGGCAGCTTTGTTATCATATTGGGAATACCGTAAATTATGTAATAAGCTTTCCACAGCTTACACATATCCAGCATTAGCTAGCAACGCGAAGTACTTACAAGCTCAAAAGTTCCATTCTCGTCTTAACGCACACGCGAACCATTGCCAATCCAATGTAATCCTTCCTTTAGTAGCGACATAGCCGCTAGTAAAATACGATTTTCGCCGTCTCTCAGACACTTTGACGGCGGATATGCCGCGATCAAAAGAGTTTCATTTTGCCTCTGAGGATCTACCGTATTCCGGCTCCTCTCTTGAATATTTAGTGGAGGGTCGCGATGTCTAGCCGTGCCATAGCCGCGACATTTCATTAATAAATGACTATGTGTTTCTTCTATTCCTTAATCCGTCACAGATTTTCCTGTTTCTCGTGCTTAGTCTAAGAACATGTTTAATCTAAACAGAAAAGAGTCTTGATATTTTGATCGATCGGTTACGATTCATCTTTTATTAAAAATCACAAGTTGAAACAGCTATGGTTGATTATTCTGTTAATTATTTAATTCTATCACGTTTCATAAGCATTTCATTCAAGACGAAACGAGATTTAATATATCAATAAACTATTGATACATTTGTATTTTAGATCACAAATTAATAAGTGATAATTATGCTGCGGTTAATTAATTATGAAGGAATCTATATCTTTGTATTGTATTATTGTACCCTTCCGTTATCGTATTATAAAGTATTTAACCTCAGAGAGCGTAGGTTAAATAGTTGTGTTTAATTTATTGGATAGAAATAATTAATTAAAATGAATGGAACGTTTCAATAATTGTTTCTGCTCTCATTTTTGTAACGTTATATTGGATCGGCATTTAAACCATGTGGTAGTGACAACATTACTTGAAAATAATATTGGACTACAGAATTGCAGATTATTTAAAATTTGATTGATTTAAAAATAGAAATAATTCTGACTCATTCATCTAAATTTGAATATATGAGAATGTTTTTATTTGTAATATCTATGATATTTATTTAGCTTTGTAAAGGTTTATAAATAATTAGACACAGCTTAAGGAGCCTTAGAGAACCTTATTTAGGTCAAAAATAATTCTTTTGTAACATTACCTTCCTAGTTTATTACAAACAGTAGGTTTTAACAGTTCATTGTTTTAAAAAGGAGACTGTACATAACTGTAATTTAAAATTTCCTTGAAAATTTATTGAAATAACAAATTAGAAAAGAAACATGAAATCGAAAAGGGAAACAGGAATAAATCTTACCGAAAAGGCTCGAAAATCCTTACAAAAAATTCGTTGCCAGTAGATGTATCTCGCTTCCGTATTTTTTTAACTTAATTTTCTACCCCATTCAGTTTTATGTCACGACACTAAATTAGGATCCTGTTCTATTTTTAAAAATCACATAGCCGCGAAGCTTTAAATCTCAATCTACAGTTTCTATTATTCTTCTCAGTTCTATTCTGGAAATAGTACTTTATTCTAAAGTCATTATTTTTACGTATTTATTGATTTTTCAAATCACTTGTCACACACTTTGAATAAAAAATGCAATTGCTGTATAAGCCATCAATCAAGTTAATCATACCTTAATACTTAATTTTCTTTATTCAGACTACAAACGAATTTCTAATTATTTCACATTTCGAAGGATGATCAAATTTTCTTTTCCTTTTACGACGTAGATATTACGAGTACGCTATTTTGTCTATTTTATACATTTTGTATATTCAATTGTATTCTTTCAATTTTCGCAGCTATACAGTGTCTGTAAAAAGCATTCGCAAGCCATTTTAGTTATTATTGCAGCATTGATTTTGTTACTAATTAATTAGATCCAAGTTTATTGTGTATCATTTAACAACACTTTTATCTGCCTACAAAAATCCGATACTGCGAAAATGAAACGCAGAACCTGATAAAAAAAACAATTGAATATACTTCTCGTGGCCACTGTAAATTTTTCATAAATGCATACACATTTCACAGTCACATGATGACATTCGCAACGTTTCTTAATTGCTGGAACAAAAACACTTGATTTTGCAGCCTCTACGATACATATACAAAACCTATTCTGCTAATTCTGTTACGTTAGAAAGTTTCGATTCCCCTTGAAATGAGACCTCAATAAAGCCTGCATCATCTTTCAACGGTTAAGAGACAAAAGTAAGGACCAGAAACCAAAACAAATCTCATTGTCCTTTTCAATCGTTCGTAGCCCAGTTTCACAGGGAAGTTTGACGAGAAAGGAGACTGTGCCAATTATCTCGTCCTCTGAAAGGTTCTGAGAAGAAGTCGACGATCATTTCCCGCAGAGGGACAAGAAACAAGACCAAAGTCGAAAGACAACTGCTGAAAGGGAGATTGTATCAACGAGATTCGTTGCGGAGCTTTCCGCTGATTTTCACGAGACTTCCTGGTAGAAGGCGCGGTACTAATCTGTTTGGCTGAAAGCCCGTCACCAAGGACCAACGGCTGTCTGCGACGGTCAGATGAGACGGCCATGACGACGTCTGCCCAAAATTATCCCGCTGTCAACTTTTCTCAGACCGTTTCCTCAGTACGTAATTATTTTCGATTCCTTGACTTTCAAATTCCGGAAATTGGTTATTACATAATTTTTTTATATTTCTCGCTAATCTCGCTAAAGTAGGTATTTTGAACAACGTAGAAAAGACGATCAGCGGGATACTTCTTGTATCGTTTCATAAGTTTCACCATTTTTTTCCTTGTCAAAAAAAAAAAAGTATTATATGTAAGCGATGATGTATCAATAATGATAATGATATTATGATATTCTTCCTCTTTTCAATTATGATATTGTATTTTCTATACTATTTTCTTCTCTATAATCTTTTTAATTATTTTTTAAATACTTCGATGCAACCGATACCAATCGATATTTAACTAAAACTAAGATAATCAGAAAACAGAATATTCTCTCTGTATATCGTAACATAAATATATTTCAAATATCTTGAAATTGAATATAGAAATATCGGTTTGATCTTTACCTTGTTAATTACACTTATTCCTTTATCGACGAACCAGCTTCCTCTACCGATATGTGTACACAATTTGAAACGCGCAGCATTCCACGTTAATCGAATTAGCCAAAGTATTATCGATTAGTTCGACGATTTATTCGGTTTATTTCCAGGTTGCAAATTCGTTTGCGACGTTATCGAACGATAGCTGAAATGTCAGCAAGCGTTTAAAAGCCACTTTAATCCGACCTTTATTTCGCTGGACATTTGGTTGAAATACCCGGCTCGAGAAATCACTAAAAGCTTCAAAGAGCGCGTAATCCAATTTCCAATGAGAATTGAATGTCCGCTATATCTAACAACTTACGTGATCGTGACCAAGTTTTCAATGACATATACTCCGTTATTATTTCAACTTTTATTATCTATCGAGAAGAATTTCATGGACAAACATTCAAAACATCTACGTACCTGTACACTGTAAAAATTATTGTCTGGCCTTTCAAAGATTAGTATTTTTCTGCCTCCTATGCGTCTCATAAATATTCGTCCTATAAATTTATGTTTAATTTATGTTAAAGTTATGATTGATTTGGATTCATTATCATAATTAATTGCGTTATTAATGTATCGTTTAAAGGAGAGCAATTGCACTAGTTAAACTAGTTCTTACTTTGGAAATCAATATTTGAACGGATGGAGGGCATTGTTATTGGAATATCGATCATAAATTATATGAATTGGCAGAAATTACACCCATTTCTTTTATAACTGTCATAAAAGTTACGATACTTGTATGGAATCTAAAATTTTCTATGAAAACATAGAAACAATCAAATGAGATGCCTCCAATAAAAGCATATTACAATAAAAAAATTATTTAAAAAGATGATAAAACGAACTATAGAAATAGAATTACGGTTACAATAAAAAGTACGTAATTCTAACAAATTGATATTTGGAAAAATATATTATCTTATTAGGTAAAATATATTTATTGATTTGACGTTAAACTTTAGCGTCACTTTAAATCGCCGGTTCATCTCTTCGTGCAAATTAAAATTGAAAAAACGAAAGGAAATAAAATGACACAAAATATTAATAACGGCTTATAACATGTGTTCCTGATCGGTTATTACTTTTATAAATTAATAATTGAACTAATAACTAATAGTTTCGGAAGAACATTTCGGAAGAAAGATTCAAACAGACTATAATTTTATAATCTCGATAGAATGGTCTTCGTTTTCATACCCATCATTTTCAGAATATCTATTAGAAACTTCTTGCAAAGTCCAACATTCTTTATAAATTCAAACAGTGACTTTTACCTCAAGGAGGCAATCTCATCAAGCAGATACGTTTCAAATTCAAATAACGTGGAATCTAGAATCGCCAGAATCTTTTTCTTTTTAGTGGATTTCTTTCGTATCGGGATTACGAGAATATTTCTCTTCTAGTAAAAACTGATCCTACAGATTCCACAAATTCTACTCTATATTATAAAGGAGGAACTCTTATCGTATAACTATTCTAATTATATCGAAGAAACTAAGATTCTTCTACAAGTTAATACTTTATTAAATTAAGTTGCACCACTGAAACTTAATACTTCCGCCCCTATTCCGTTTTCTGGTACTTTCTTCAAGTTTTCCTCCTTTTCTTTAAAATTTGATCAGTATGATCGAATTTCCTCTCTCTCTCTCTCTGTTTATCTGTACGAAAAGAATGTACGAAAACCAAGAATCATTTTCATATGTATATTTGTACACTTTTATGTGTATATGTGAAACTGCATGAAATTTTATGTGTATATGTTATGTATTGATCGAAATTTTCAAATTTTTGTTCTATGCTTTTACGAATAGACCGTGGAAGTTTATATACTTACATATATGAAATTTAGATGTGTTGGAATGCTGAGAATGTGCATAAAATATATAAGGTATTTAGAATAAAGTACTGCTTATAAATAACTAATAATAAAAGAATAATTTCACGAGAATTCTTCACACGTAAAACAGTGTGCAAATTATCTATGGTATTGTGATCGATCTAAATGAAAAAGCTGACATCTCCTACAATTGACGTTTCAATGTAAAGAAGGTACGAAAGTATCCACTGTAGCGTAAACGTAACAGATTTTATATGAAAATTCATTAAGTTGGTCTTTTGGTAAAGCTTGCGAATTATAGTAAAATAAGTCATTGGAAGGAAAATTTGAAATGCAGATATTTTTTTGAAATCCTTCATATTTAGTTTCTGGATATGTGTTTCGTTACCCAACGAGCGATTTCATGTACAATAATATACATGTGTTTCTAAACTTGTCCTTCCCATTTCTCTAAATATTCGAAACTTGTAGCATTTTAAAATTTAAACACATACTCATAAAGATAGTCGTAAAATAAAATCTTGAAAAAGAATTCACTTCCTTTATCGATTATTTATATCTATAAGTATATAATTTTCTGGTCAGATTTTTCTTTGGAAAGGAAATCAATCGATTATAACTTTCCCCTTACAGGAAAATAGTTCTCCATTCCTAGAAAACATAAGAATTAAAAATTACAATAAATGCTTGATAATAACGACTCTAGTAGAATGATAAAGATAGCAAAATACTAACTATGAAGCTAGCCTTGGTTTCTTACAAATTTCTAATCCAAATCAAATTTCTAAAATAGCTATCTCGAAGTACTAAACGAAATTCCTTATCTATTCTATAATTCTAAAATTAATATCATTTTTATTATTTTGATAATAAGTACTTACGTTGATAATAAATAATACTTCTCTAACTAACTATTACAAAGATTACTGAATATTTTATAACGATTCTTGTCATTTTTACCAACAGTAATAGAGGAAATAATATAGGTATAAGAAGTAATATATAAAAAGTACAAGAACAGAAATTAGAGAAAGAAATGGATAACATTTCTCTATCATAAAATAATATTTATATTATAGCTCATTATATTCTACTCTTTTTAATTAAAATATCTCATTTCAAAATATACGAGAAGTCTGAAGTTTTACCATTTTTGTGTCGTCATTTTCCTTCGTGCAATTTAAAAACATTTAATTATCGTTTAATATCATGTTTAATACAACTTTGATTAAAAGAGAAAAACACGGAGAACTACGTACCCTGAAAAATGAACAAATGCCAAATACAACATTTTAACTAAGAACAGTATCGTATTTACTGTTTAACAAATCGTTTCCAAAGGATTAAACCGGTCTTCTACATTTAACGAAGCAAACCAACATTCGCAGAAAAGCTCCTACACTACCATCTCAAATCGTTTGCATGGAAATGATTTTATTTTATCCCATGCGATTTCCTGAGGATTTACAGCGCCTGCCACGCAAAAACACACGAGGGACCCATCGATTAACCCAACGTTCATTTCACTTGTGCTTCTTTCTTTCCTTTAAACTCGCCTGCGTCCATTATTAGCCTCGTAGCATCGAGCAACGACATTGTTCGCGGTGTAATACTAACAAAACGGCAAGTTGCGACGTATAACGCGAAAGTTTCGTCATAACGCCGAAGATGAATATTTCTAGAACGTGAAGGAAATCCAACGTCGCGTAAACACGGCGGGATAGCGGTGAATAGGAAGCTGAGCTTTTAAGGGGCAAGTTTTCGCATTAGCGAAAAGACGTAACGTAACCATGGTCACATGCTTCAAGACAATTACGGACACTTTGACACTGCGACACGAAATCGTCGAAATTCTGTGGCACTTAAAAGAGTTCGTTTCTCGTAGCAGTCATTTCCCTTCGTCTTTCGCTTTACGTAGTTCTATCTCTTTGTATAATTACGAAGTAAGGTTCGGTGCAAAGCGTTTTAATAGTGCTGTCACTTCGAACGAAACTTGTCGCTTTTAATTAAATGTGCAATTAACAGAGTACGTTAGTGGAACTATCTATCTTGGAAAATGTTCCGGAAGATTAAAAGTTGGTTGTCTTTGCTTTTGTCAGCGTGTTGTTTTTTTTTTTTTTTTAATATAATAGCGATAATACATCGTTAGAGGATGATGACGATTACTTATTTATCATTTATCTTTAGTAGATGAGTTTATCGTAGTTATTTTCCTTACCGAGATGCGTTAAATTCACATAATTTATTTCGAGTAGGTAGAAAATTTATTTTAGATGTCGTTTTTAAAATTTTATGCTTTGTAACTGTTTCACTAAATGGAAGAACAGTAGTTTAACGAGAAAAGTATCCATGTATAAGTGCAACAATTAATACCGTCTTTTTTAACCATACTAGAATTATATCATACGTCGAATAATTTTACTCTAACTTTCTTAAACTAAAATTTCTAACACTTAATGAAATATTTGCATAATTTTATATATCCAAGAAATAATGACTACACTTTTCACTATGATCAAATAGAGATAAGATAACTAAGAATTGAAATAATTTTTTTAAATCTAAAATAGTTTTAATTCAAAGAAAAAAGCATTCACGTATGTGTACATAAAATATTTTTATCCAAAATACTCGATATTAATACATGGAATTAACTATGGATTAAATAAATTGCGATATTTAAGAAGCATTTTAGTCGCCCTCATTAATATCGTCTCCTCTGCAAATTTTAAATGAAAGCAACTCTCTGACAAAACAAAATTAGAGGCCTATTCATTACTTGCACCACATTGAGTTCCGTCACGACAAAGCATCTTTCACACTTCACAGCGTGCTTCTGCATTTCAAAAAGACCGACAAAACATCAAAGTAGTTCATTTCTTACCTTGCGTGCTCCGTTCCTTTTTCTTCCGTCGCAGTCTCCTCTTTTGCACTTTCTCCTTGTAATTAGATGACGAAGAATCGTCGCAACCCGCCGCTTCCTGTTTCTCCGCTATCTTCTTCGCCTCCTCCTGCCTCTTTTTCAGCAGCTCGTACACTCTCTTAAAGTAATCTCTAGCAATGTCCTCGTTCGATTTGTTCGTTAACACGCCTCCACTATTCGAACAGTCGGTATTATCAGCAGATTGTTCATCGAGATTTCCTTTCGAATCACTTCGCTCCACGCATTGCCCCAAAGATGGCAATTCCTCGCTACCATCCACGATCTTGAATGTGTCGCTTTTCTTCACATTCGACCGGGTGTATAGCTCCTTATAGTCATTGAAGGCCTTCTTGGGAATTGTGCTGTAACCACAATCCGGAGAATTCACGTTAAAGGAATTAGTTTCATGATTCTTCGCTTGAACCTTCGCTAATATATGATTCCTAGACGTGTCGGGCTTCTTATCAACAACCAGATAATTTTCCTGTAAACTGGTACTTGGCCTATCGTTGACAGAGCCGTTAGAAGCGTCGTTAGAAATCACAGTGAACGAATCGCCCAAGTTAACCCGACCATCATCCGAAGTTCCTTGATTCTCGGGACTATTTCCTTGTTTCAGTAATGGATTCAAACAATTCTGCAAGTTCTGACAGACTTTGCAATTCTTAAAAGAACACAGATCCGTCTGAAGATCTTTCCATCTCGGTTTACTCATAAAGTCTTCCTCTTTGACTTCTCTGGCGTCTGATTCGCGATGCTGTCTCTCGTGCTTCTTTCTCTCCTTGTACTGGCGCCAGGACTCTTCGACGGTGTCCTGGCACCCGACACGCCTCGGAGGATTCTCCTGCTCCGAGTCCAGGCTGCCTCCCATCTGGCCCAGCAACACGTCGCTCTTCGTTTTTCGGTAGAGCTTCCGTTTCTCCGCGGGCTCTCTCGTTTGGGAACTTTGTCGACGATTCGTGCCAGTCGTTTCCGCGGCCTCGAGGATCGTCTCGCTCCTGGAACGGCGGTACGCTTTTTGCCCGAACGAATCTTTGGAACGCGACCTGTCGGACCTCAACGATCTCTCCCTCTCGATCTGCCTGCTGCTGCCCGCTTTCTGCCTGTCCTTCTGAAGAATCTCAGGATCGAACCTGATGACGCTCGTCTCGCTGCGCACCTTTCGGGTACGATAACCTCGCGGATCCTCCGGTTGCCTGTAATCCGAGTACCTCTTCTGAATTCCAACGCCTGGACGCGTGTTACTCAGACTCCTCGACTGTTCCAGTTCCATCCTCTGTTGAATCTTCCTTCTCAGAAACGATCTCACCCTTTCTAGCTCTTCGTTCTTAATCTTCCTGCTAACGTTGGTGTCTTCCGGTTTCAAAGTCTCGTCAGAAGCTTCGTGCGATTCGTTGTCCACGGAATTGTTCTCATCGTTGCGTCCTCTTTTGCTTCTCACATCTTCCTGCTTAATTGCTTGTCTGAGACGGGTCAAACCGTCTTTGATCCTCTGACTAAGAATCTCATCGTCGTTCTCATTAATTTTTAATTGTGGGTCCTCGTTAGGTTCTTCTTCCTCCACGTGCACCAATCTTGGCAGAGTCTCGCTATGACTCCTCAGATAAGCCTTCACCTTCTTACACCTCTCCTTGGCGATCTCCTCGGCGCTCTTTCCCACGGTATTCTTATTTCTTAGGTCGTCTATAATTTGCTGTCTTAGATAATCTCCTATGGAATACCTTTTCGAATTTGCCTTCTCGTTGCTCTCTCTCGACGCGCTCTCGCAACCACCAGAATGTCTACTCTTCTTTTTCTTCTCCTTCTCCTTCACCGTGACCTCGCTTTTTGATTTCCGCGGTTTGTAGCCAAATTGAACAGATCCAAACTTCGTACTGAATCCGTCCACGTTCCTGTTCCCTTGAGCAGGAAGCGCAATCGTCGAAAACGCGGAGGAAGATGAAAAGGGCGAAGGAACGGTAGAAGATTTCTCGCTTGTGGATCTGCTGCTTGGAAACTCCTCGTGCGAGCTGAGACCCTCACGAAAAGAGCCTCTGGCCCGCTGCGCTGTTCGTCCAGTCGTCTCGACCAGGAGACGGCCATCCTTGTCCAACAGCTGGATGACAGGAAGCTTGTCCGCGGACGTGGTCAGCTCCCACTCCCAGTGGAGCGGCTTGTCCAGCTTCAATCTGATGATCGGTTCCGTAGGTTCATTGGAAGACGAAGAATCCGGATTGACCAGGCTCGACGACGACGTGGCTGTTATAATCGGGTGAGCGTTCTTCATGTTTCCGGTTCTCGCGCTCTCGTGCACAAGCCAAAGCAGTTTTCGTTCTTGCGCCGCGCTGGGTTCGATCACCTTCGCAGCTCGAGGGCCACCGTAAACTTTTCGTCCCCCTTAACGATTTCAGCGAAACGATCACCTCGATGTTTGGACCCAGTTGACTTTTAACTTACAGGATGATGCTTCGATGTTTTTAACCATATATGGGAAATTTCAATTAGTTTGGTTCCTATCGATTGTACGATGAATTAACGTGATCCCTATCGATCGATTCTTTTGATTGTGTAATCGATTAACGCGATTTTTGTCGCTCGACTCTCTCGATTATACGATTTATTAACGTGACTTTTGTCGTTTGATTTTTACTTTGTACGGAGCTTCCTTAATTGTTTTATCTCGCGGTTAAATTTAAAAGATTTTTCATTTCCCAACCTTATTTTTGTTTTATGGTTACATTTAAATGATTTTCATTTTGTAGAGGGCTTCTTTCTATAGTCAAATGTAGTAGTGACTTTTTCTTCCTGGGGGCTTCCTTTCCTTTCTATTTTTACTTTATAGCCAATTTCAAATGGTCTATTTTTATTTGGAAATCAAGTTTACGTGAAATCTTTAGTTACTGTACGCATTGATTTATATCAGAATTTTAATATAACTTGTTCTTGTTTTTGAAAATTAGAGAATAAAAGCTCGTCACCTCGTGGAAGTATCAGTATGCTGTTTTTTCTTCGATGAAGAATATTTACAGAAATACCAAGTTCGATAGTGGGCAAAAATTAGCAAACATTTATACTGGCGAAAATTCTTTTTCGTATTATACTCGATCATTGATTTCGATTGGAATATCAGAGCGTAACAGAGCCAAGATTTATATTTCCACAACTCGAAGCTGAATATCAATATTCAAATGTTCATTTAGACAGTTATCGATGTATGTATGAATATTTCTTCGCCATAACACGCAAATATTTGTACGTATAGAGAAATATTTTCAAAACGAAATGCAGTTATTTTGATCGAGTACCGTTGCAGCCACAAACTTCAAAATTGTTGCTAGTTCTTCCAAACGAATACTTGAAACACACTCGATACAGCTTCTAGATCCGCGAGAAATATATACCAATATTCACTGACATATTCACATCGTTCTACATCTTGCTATATTTTTCGTTCTTCGTACATATAATATTTCTCCTTTTATTGGAAAATTATTTATGAATTAAATTTCAATTTCAATCTCACTTTAACCGTCACTTAACTGAGTTTTACCTTCGAATTAAAAACTGTTTTTAGATTAAACCTCTGCTTGAATTTCACTTTGCTTTTCACCATAAAATATACTTGTTTTTACTTAAAAATTGTATCAGAATTAAATATTGGATATCATCTTTGTACCTTACGGTATACCCATTTTTATCTGAAAATTATCTCTTATTATCCATTTTTATCTCTTTTTATTTCAAATTTATTTTAAAATCAAACTTTCACATTTATTTATATTTATTTATTTCTTTATTTCAATATGAATACATATATATATTTCTCTCGTTAAATGTCCTTTAAAAATTCGAAAAATGAAATGTTGATTGAAGACGAAAATATGTTCGTCACGTAGGAAACACTGGATCACTTGTTTACTTTACTACCATTCCGGTTAATCAATCGATCGATATATCAAAGATCGCACGATCAAACATCGTTCTACATTCGTTCACGTTTGCTTGTTCACCGATCCACGTTTCGATCTGCAAGTTACTCCAGTTGCTCGTAGACGCAACCAGCATGATATCCGGCGCGCATGAAACGCGATCGAGAATTATTGTTCGATGGCGAATCGAACGGACGCGCGTTACGTCGCTTATGTAACAGCCGACCTCAGATGCTTGGCAGCTTGTCAGAATCGAGGGAGTCTGACTTTGGGATGTTTCCGAAACAGCTTCATATCGTATTCACTATCCTCTGTTTCGTTATATTTGCGTTTATTATTCACGAATCAGCTCGCGAGTTCTCCTTACGCGAAGAACGAGCGTCAAGACTGTGGAGAGCTGCTTGTTCCCTCTTGAGAAACAGGAAACACGTCTGTGTGAAGCTATAGAAGAATAGTTTTTCGTAGCTTCTAAGAGGAAACTATGACAGAAAAAGTGAACGAATGTGGTCTGCTGCGAACTTTCAACGATGATTGTACAATTTTTAACACTTAGATGTACGTTTCAACGAAGACCTTTTAATTTGTTACGTACATTCGTGAGAAAGTATTTTTTGGAAGCTAAATATTTAGATATCGTTAAATATATTCAAGCACCGTAGCGACTTTATTATAACTATTTTCAAATTTTACAACGATATTGACGTTGCTCGTGAATATTTTATAGAATTAGCTTTAAGAAATAACCGTGTAAAAAAATGTCAGTCGCTTAAAACTTGGATAAACGAAATGACACAGTTTGCGCTCCGTGTGATCACACGTTGCGTTACGTCCTACATAACGTTAACGTAATATAACTATAGTATCGATCCACGGTACATGCTATGTTCCAATATAGAATCACGATGTCATTCAATTCAAAAGGGCAACTTATTTCCCAACTTTACGGCACAACATCCACTTTCAACGAAACTAGCACAAACCGAACGAAGACCGGAACGTATGAAACTACAATCCAAAGCCAACCACCTTCTAGAAATTTCCTAAAAACTCAGATATGATGTCACGAGTAACTAAAGCGGAGCAAGTCCAGCACGACGTTGCGCGAGGAGACATTGAAATAGACGTCTGGCAAGAACCTTGCAACGTTCGCCGTTGGTCCATCGGAACTGTCGACGCGAAGAAATGGTGGTTCGCGGCGGACGCCAAACCACGCGTGTTTACAAGCAGCCGGTTATAAATAATCACGCGTGAAATCGCGGTTGGTGCCGAGATTTTTCCAACGGGATCGGCTAAGCTCTCGATCTCGTCTTTCCCGGTCCCTCTTTCCGCTTCGTTTCTCCATACTCGTTTAATACACCCACGCGTTCCAGGAAAGGAGCCTCGTTTCCGAAACGATTCGACCGAATCGCTAAGCAAATATCGCGGCCGGAACAACGGGAGCCCGATCTCGGGGCAAGATCAATAAACGAAAAAGCGAACTCCGCTAGGGAAAGGGACCAACGAGTGGAAGCTCGTGGAAACGAAGTTGGTTTCCTTCTTCGAGGTACGCGTCCACTTGCACGCACAGTAAACTATCGCGAGCTGCTTTCTTCGGTATTTCTCGCAAGTGGACACTGATCTGATACTGACTCGGGTAGTCGTCCTCAACGCAGTGTCCACTTGAGAGAAATACTCGAGAGAGAGAGAGAGAGAGAGAGAGCTGCAGGCGATAGTTTTATTCTTAAGTACCTTTGCTAAACTGGCTTCACGATTGCAACAGCGCTAACCACCACCGAAGACCAAGGTGTGTCCTGGTTTCCATCGAGAACTTACCGCGAGCCACTGTGATACCTACATATCTCAAAATATCTCGGAAGACATAGCTGGTGGCCCGTCGGAAACGAAAAACTCGCTGCCATACCACTCGCAGCTGCTATCCCGTCGTGCTCGTCGATTCTTGACAAACGGCCAACCGTGTTCAGGTAAACGTCAGCGAGTCTCCTGATCGAGCGGAACGACGAGGACAGACAGTGAGTCGGAAGAACGAAGAAATTGGGGACAATAGAACTCTACTTAATTGCTCATCTATTCGTGTTAATACGAGGACATAGCTCCATACTTGTTATTGCTTTGTGTAAAAGGGGATTATTTAAATATCGCGTCGCTTGTTCTACGGGAATATGGATCATTTATTGTAGCTTAAAAATAAATAATAATAATAATAATAATAATAATAATAATAATAATAATAATAATAATAATATTAATGTTTGTAGATGAGCTACGGTGGATCACGAAAGCAATCGTGATTATTTCTTTAATAATAATAATATTAATAATAATAATAATAATAATAATAATAACGTTCGTAGAGGAGTTAAAGTGGTTCACGAAGCACTCGAGCACTTATCAGAGAATTTTTTATGAACATGTTATGTGCATTATGCGACATTTCTTGAAATTTCACGAACGCTGTAATGAGACACGATTATCGTGATGATAATAGTAAAATTTGAAATCAATTGGAAAATGTACATGGAAATTGTAAGGCTACACGCGAAATTACACTTAATGAAAAATTAGTATACGGCATAAATAGTAGTTTTAAACGTACAATTAGTGTTAAAGGTGGTTTCGCTACGTATCGTGGCTTATTAAAATACGTATAGTGCATAAATACTTTGACGATCTTTACAAAGTGTACGCTTGCGATAAATGTACTGTAGCTTCTATATATAGTTTTTCAGACACGTTTCGAAATTTATCAAATCACGATAATCGTGTCTCGTGCTAACGAGATTTGAAAATGTTTGTATAATAGGTATGCTGTGCATAAAATATTTCTAAGGGTATTCGAATACTCCCATGAACCACTATGCGCTTATTACAACTAAATTTTAGACGGGTTCAAGTGATGGATGATGATAGGTTAACACGTGACAACGAATGATTGATCTTCAGCTGATTAAATTCATTTATCTGAATGGAAAGCTGTAGGTAGCGAAAGAGTGGATGAATCACTACAATAAGAGGTTTGGCTGCATAAACTTGTAGTGGAGATGTTGCGTTGTTTTGCGTTATTTTGAAAGGTTCGATCCTGGCAGGAAGTAGAACCTTCGATTTACGAACTTTAAAGAAAAAACCCAAGTACGAATTCGCATCTTCGAATATAAGACTCGTCTATAGTATATATATCTATATATAATAAACCTTTATATTGAGGATAAACGATCATTATTTATAAACGTCTATTAACTTAAAAAAAAGGGAACTGTTTACATTTTAACCTATTTGATATTCAGGTCATTCGCGCATAAAGAGTATACAGTATACAGCGAAGAAAATACATCGTAATACAAACCTACCGAACGACCTAGTAAATGACAAAATATCTGTCACACCAACTACGATCTAATTCCCCATAAACCTCTCCTTCAGGCCAATAATACAATATTCCGCAACAGTACAGAACTAGTTAAAAGCTAGAAAAAATACTGGCACACCGTTGTATCTGTTCCAGCATTTACATAATAATTAATAAACGATAATCAATCAGCTTCGAGTATATTAAATTTCGTATCATTCGGTGGTACTTCTCATGTTACTATACAAATTTGATATCTACTACGAAAATGAACTGTACGAAATCTGATGAAAGAAGACGCTTCGTTTACAAAAATAATGTTGCTTGCCAATACTTTTTGTAGCCATTCTATTTATACCACAAGAGGTCTAGATATACTAAATAGAGTTCTACTCTGTATGGAGGCAGGCGCGAAATAGGAAATCGTGCGTGGAATTACTATTGCGTGAACGCGAGGACAGCGCACGGCTCGCGACTGGTTGCGTTCGCGGTTGCAAGTTCGTTCGTTGGATCGATCGATCGATCGTTATCTCGGCTGAGACATCGCGTGCTCGATCCTCGTGCGACTCGCGTACGAGCCAGCCGCGGATTCACTGAAGCGGCCGCACGGCTGCGTCGCGGCAGCCGCGTGTAAACCCACGCCGCCGTCATACCGATCTTAAAATAAATCCCGCGGGATCGAATGAATAGGATGCGGGAATGCCAACACGTGGGATGTGTCACGAATATCATTCGACCGCACGCTCCAGCACGCTCCCGTCCTCGTACCAGGTGCCAGGTATGCGCGAGACAACGCAACGTGTACACGAGCGATCGTCGGTCGCTTGGATTCTCTATGGCGCGTTTCCATTGCGAGCTTGGAATTTTAAGGTGAATCGTAAGGTGTATTTCGTCATAACGTCGCTGACGAGTCATTTTCCGAAGAGAAATTCATTTCTGTTTGTCTTTGGATTTGGATTGATGAAACGCATCACGTCAGATGTAGAATGTGAATCACAGTGCCTGAGGAAGGTAACGGTATGCTATTGCATCGTATTAGCAGACTGTGTATTTTTATGCAAAATAATATTTTTAAGAATGTAATTAAAGAAATAGAATCTTGGTAGAATACTAGTTTACTTGAAAAGGAATATATATACTGTGGATTGTTTTACCTAGAGAGCACTATGCTTCTGATATTTTATATATTTTTGCATATTGTGTGCATCTTGTGCAATTTAGCGCTTTGGAATTTAAATTAAACGCGTGAAATGTCGAAATCTAATTACGAGGTCCGAGTATATTAAATATCTTATTATTTAAAAGTACGTTCGTATGGGTACAAAAATTTCATACTGTGAAAGTGAAATGTAAAATCTGATGAAAACAAAGCTTCTTCGGAAAATACGAGTATGAGCCAACCCATTTTGATGGTCACTGCAATTCTCACTTAGTATATTCAAGTCGCTTATTGCATAAAGTATACAATACAAATTAAACCTACTTAAAGAAATCTTAAATGAAACCCTCAGCGATTTAACAAATACATATTTTTCTTCTCGAAACTCAAAAAGATTTGAGACTATATTATAATAAAATTTAATGAAAAAAATTCAATATTATTTCACCTAGCATATTCCAAATCACCATCGATAATGACCAATCATTTCCAGCGTTAATAATACTCGCATAAAATAAAAAGTAGACCTGCATTAAAATTTTTTCCCAAAAGTTTTCCAACTTGGAGCACGATACCACCAAAAATTCCCCAAATCGTATCGTATCAAATTTCGCGAGAATTTAAATCACTTCCACTTAAACTTTAAGAAGTTTCCAACTGTACATAACGCGAGACTTGCAGCCATTGGAAAGCTCACCTAGGCGACTCACCCGAGGGACATGACATTGCTTGCCAAGATAAAGCCGACTGCACGATAGCTATGGAACATTTGCTTACTTTCGATCATGACCAAGTGCAACGATGTGTGCGCATAAGTTCACACACACGCGCGTTTCGCGGTCCTCCATGGCCTATGGAAATAAAGCGTTCAATTTATCGTGACCGCGAATGTCGCGTTTGATTTTGGCGCATCGGAACGCTGCCATTGAATCTTGGCCCTTGTTGACTCTTCACGTGCTTGAATTGTTTTCCGAGATTGTTTGCTTACCATACGTTGAATCTTTTGCGTTTATTGTAAGGATATATTTGCCTTTGTAAGTGGATTTAAAATTGAGACGTTCTGGAATAGAATTCGTAATACGCAGTCAGTCACAAAAGTCTAGAACAAACCTTCTAAATATAGGATATTGCGATAGAAATGTCTATGAATCTTGTTGACACGTTAAGACACATATCGTTAAAATATACGGTGGGTGTGCGAAGATTTCCGATCGGAATAAATTTTCAACATTGCGTCCGGAAAGCGTTATCTAGAAGATCTGCAAGAATTTTAAATAATATTTGGTATGAGAGTATAAGTGAAAGATAGTACGATACGTAAGCACTATTATATAGTTGTATAATATTGCTTGACATTCTTTAAAATATTACTTTTGGAACATAAGATGAAAAATCTACCTGACTGGAAATTTGTACACGCCAGTGTAACGCGATTTATCCGTTTTCTTAAGATGAAAGGATTAAAGGGATATAAAATAGAATATTACAGAATTTACACATGCCTAATATATCTAATATGAAATCACCAAAATAGTAGGCTTAATGTTATGTTAATATCTTGTAGATTCCCTAATTACGCAAGTAATAATAATCTCCCTGGCGTTGACTAAATCAGAAGTTTTGTGATATTTTATGGTAAATAATTTTCTGACACAAGGTTTTTCAGCTTCTGTGGCAAGTCAGACACACAAAATTCGGTGTACGAAGATTTTCGTCACTGACTGTAGATTGTAAATATACACATGTAGTTATGAGATATGACTGATTGTTGACAGAAATTAAATGGAAAGGGATGAGATTGATCCGCCTGTATACTATAATAGAGTTTTCATCGTTCCAACTAATCACGATACACGTTGTTCAAATAGCGAATACAATTTTATTTTTATATGGAAAAAAATCATTTATTTCAAGTTATTCTATACATATTAATATTGAATAGAAATAAAAATTTTTGGGATAAAAGTGTCACAATATTTTCCATTTTCTACTGTTAACCGATTATTTTAATCTTTTCCAATTTTTTCCGAAATTATGTCGCAAATATAACATGATCGAATATTACATTCGAAGTGCTTGGGTTTTTCCTGGTTTTAGACGGCGCCTATCCTCGGCAGAGGAAAAGTTGATCTTACGTGTATTATTAGAATCGTATGACCCAATGTATCTTCTAATTTTAGGATTAATTACACGCGTGACTGGCTATTAATCGATCGCAAGAAACGTTAATGGTCGTTCCATTTACGCAAGGTTTATGCAAAACGTGAGTCAGGCACCGGGATAACGCAATTGCCAAAAATTTCCACACTGACACAAGTCATCTTCTTGCTCATCTTTACAATCACGGATTGCATAATGAGAAAGCACATTTTTAAAAGAGATAAAACGTGGATTGAAACATAGTTCTGTAAGTTTCTAGTGAACGAAACATGTCAGTAAGTGGTTGCATTTGAAGCACGAACACGCAAATTAAAAATTTAACTTTGTGCAAGAAATGGAAACAATACGACAGATTGACGGTGCGTTGAAATAATAAAAATTGGAACGATAACACTTTCATGGTCGAAATAAAAAAGGATACTATTTCCTCGTTGAAAAAAGTCCCTTTCTTTGTTATCGTAAACGAATCGATGTTGCGCGCGGATATAAGATTTCTCTGTGATTTCCGCATTTCTCGTTTACTCAGCTCTGGAATATTCTACCGGGGCAAGGAACATTTTAAATTACATGAAAATATCGAACAATTGCAGTCCACAGTGCAATCTGTTGTGTCAATCCGAATATCTCGCATTACGATTGACTCATTATTATTTTGTTCGTATTCAATTGCTATGTTATTTATATTTATTATTCCTAGTTTCTATATACCATTGCTTCAAATTTGTTATTTTTAAAAAATAATTTCCGTCAAATATTTCGAATCTATTTGTAAGGTGGAATTTTTCAATTTATATCATCTTATAAATAACAAGCAATTTCCAACGAAAATTGTTCGACATTTTTCTCAATTTCGTTACGCGGCAGGTGTTCCAATAAAATTCAAAGGCCATTTGTCGTAGCATAGAAAATAATAATTTATTCAGCGTTCAGCGGAAATATAAACGTACAGTGTACTGCAGGGAAACATTTCTCTCGAAATGAACATAAAGTGTCGACTATACTTTAACAGCGAATGACTCTATCTGCGTACAATGAGGCATCGTTGGTACACGCACTTGTTTCATCCACTACGCTATCACCTTTGTCATCCTCTACACGTTATAAAACAGTAATAAGTTGTTCGTATACGTCTAGAAAAAACGTATTTCAGGAGGTTAATCGGTAAATTCTTCTAAACTTTGATCCGCGATTCTGTCCCCTAAAAAACGAAACTAGCTCGGTCTCAAGCGTTTTCGTGCTTCACACACACGAATATACAATAGATTCTACGCGCGTGTTTTCGTACTATTTTCCCCTGAATGTACAATTCACCTCGTGTTTATTTTTTCCTTTTTCCCGTCTTCTTCTTTTATCTTTAAATCCGAACCATATTGTTTCAACGAGACAGAACAAATTTAGATTCGTGCCTCATGTTGAGTCAAATGAATGGAACTTGCGATTCTTTGCATTGATTACACTGTTCCCCGAGCAAATATTTCAGACTAATGCAACTCGATCGAAAGTTTTAGTGTGCACGCAAAGGTAGCCTGTATTTTCTATTGTGATAGAATATTGATTTTACTGAAATTGATTATTTTGTATCGTAGTTAATAACAATTTTCAATAGAAAATTCCATCGATTCAAGTATCGTGTTATTGCAATGTCTGACTTTCGATGTTTTAACGGCGCTGAATTTTATCCAAATATCGTGGTTACGGTTATTATAATTTTTTATTCATAAATATTCGAATGATACTTATTCGACAGCTTTGTGATTTACACACGAAGATCAGAAAAGGAAAGCACGATAGATTCATTTTTGTCGATTTTCTGATTTTCATTTTCATTTCCGCTTTTTCGATTGCTTTATTCTGCCACTGTTCCATAAAGAACGCAAAATATACTTTATTACATCTTCTTTAGCGATAGTAAACGTGTTTGGAAAAACAAACTGATACCTTAATGCTAAAAAGAATTTTATGGAAATATCGTTCTTTGCAATAGAACAATTTGCATGCAATAACTTTCTAAAAATATTCGCAAATATTTTTGGAACTTTATTCGTGTATGATTGACGTTTCCAATTTGTCATTTCCAATTTATTCTGTTGTTTGTTGCAGATATGTACATTCTATTCATTTAACGATCATAAAATAATGACCATTTCATTTGACTGAACATTTTTATCGAACGCTGTCGTTTGCAACATGCACGCAAACCTGTATACAAATCTAAAACTCGTGACTCGATAAACGTAACAAAGTATTCGTAGTAAGTATTATGCAACATATTATAATCAATTATAAAAAAAAAATCATTATGCGTGCAAAGATAAATTAAAAATAAAATTTATCTCTAAAAATTACAAAATAATAAAATTATTCAAATATTATAAATCTCATTCAATAATATACCGATATCGGTAAACGAATTACGTATAATGTTTCATAATAAAAATAAAGTAATGAAACGAAGACAATTAAAAGTTGATCGACATAAACTTTCCAACTATATAAAATGTACAATTTCCAATTGATCTTTACTTAATGATAAATCTTTAGAAAGCTAGGTCGTGTTAAAAGAAATAAATGTATCGCGGCTTATTGCTTCTTCGACCTGCGTTCTCAAGTGCATCGCTACGTGCAACATCCTCTTAAATGCGACAAATCTCGTACGACTCGCACTTTCTGTGCTTCACGCTACTTATCTATGTAAATTAAAGTTTATAAAAGATCGCATAACCAACGGGGCAATTGGGTAAATCGCATTGCGTTTTACAGAATCGTTATCGCGTAATAATACTCACATTCATCTTGTACAAGTACATATACATATACATATGTGTCTAGAAATATATGCATGGTCACTTATCCACTTGCCTTCGTGCTAAATGTAGATGTCGATTGAAAGTAAAAGAAATCGATGCGCACGTTAATAGCATAGTAAAAATTGTATTGACCTGCTTCCGTAATATTCACTAACTTTTACCGAAATTCTGATAATTACGTATCTAAATAACATTTAAATTGATATTTTGCAATAAAAGATGATTTACCGTTACACTGTTTATAATTAAAAATTGAAACGATTTAATGTTCAATCTACACAATCTACATGTGAATATAAATTTCATGTACATACTACATACACTTGAGGTGTACAACGGTTGAACTTGATATTATTATAATGCATTCCAGAATAAAATGCAACATATGTAACTTTCTCATTGTGAGAGAAAGTATTCTAAAGAAAAGTAATAAATTCATACATTTGCATCAATACTTCCATACTTATTCTATTAATTACGTTTTCCTATAACGTGTGATAAAATGATGGATACTTATACAAAAATAAAATCATGTATTATTTTACATAAAAACGATGTAACTTTTAACATCGATGTTTTTTCTACATCTTACTATCATAAATCATTTTCTACAATTATAATAACATCTCAAAATTTTTACCACTCGAAAATGGCAAATTTTTTATTAATTTCAACTGCTCGTGGATACGTTCACACATCGAAAGGAATTTAAATGTGCAACGAGTAAAATCAAAAGTCGGTCGAACGAAATATACGGAACGAAGGAAACTCGATAAGAAAATCGATTTCTCCGACATTTATCGAAAATCTACATCGTGCAGGAACACAAACGGATCGAACCATGCGTATATAATAATACTAAGTCTTACGAAGCATTCCATTTACGTATTTCTATTATATCGACGACACGTTATTCTTCTCGTTATCGTTAATCTTCTCCTACGTCGTATAAAGTAATGCACTCGGGCAAACGATAAATTATCATACTTACAATAAGTCAACAGAGGAAAGAATAAAACGATTGCATAATCACACCGCGTTAAGTCTCATTTGGCCAACGAATTGCACGCTTAAAAAAAAGTCCGCTATGCATATCACCTTCTGTGTGTCGATCCTTTAAAAAGTACTGTCATTTCGATCTGTATACGTTTGTATTCTCCATCGTCGTTCCACTCTATTATCCGATCGTACGATTTCCTCGATCAGACTTTTGTCATTTGAAACGTCCAAATAACTCGAAAGGATAAGCAATTCAAACATCCAGCAACATATTTTGATCGTTTGAGTGAGTTTGAACAAACTTTGATCGGTTTGATCTCACTCGAAATATATTCCAACGATCAAGTACTTGGCAACTTTCTAAAATCGGATTGTATTCAGTTTGGATTCCAAACGTTTGAACATCTCGTGTATTTAAACAATTCGACATGCCGTATGTTAGAGGAAAAATATTAATCGCAGAAATGTTAATAGTGCAACGATGATATCATTACGAGATTCTGATGTATAAGTGGAATATCATGGAATATTTCTGGAGCGAGATCCACGTGATTCAATCGTGTATCCGATCTCAGCTGAAACGCGTCTGATTCTGGCAAACGTGCCAAAAAGAACTTGACGGAACTCGAACCGTCCTTTAACTCGATCTGCCACGCGTGTCAGAAACTTCCTGCTATCCCGCTACGCTCGACGTATTTGAAATCAACCGAGAACTTTACACGGATTGCTAGAAACCTGGCCTTCCACGACACTGCGCTGTCGCGAAATTCTGACACCATCGAAAAGTATACCTATAAATCAATCGAATTCGATTTGTTTTCGTTTGTGTTGTTAAAAGAAGTTTGGAGAGGAAATTTTCAAAGGAAGCTTGATGAAGTAACATTCGAGTTACACTTTGGTGTTATCTGATAATCTGATTTCTATGTATTTAATTCTATTGCTCTATATATGTTCTATATTTTATGTTCTATTTTTATGAATAAAAAAGTGAATACAAGATATCCGAAGGCATATGAACACGAAGAAATGAGGAGAACAGCAGCAATAAATTATGCGATTTGATATTATTTATGACGATTCGATAAAAAATTATTGGTAGCATTCAGCATTGATTTTCTATGGGATTTTCTATTAAGAACATTCTTCACGCAGAAATTCGTTGCATTCGCGTTTTAATTATGAGCATGTTACTCTGATTGTAGATTAATGCGATATTAATAGCAACAGTGATACAGTAATATCTGGATAATTAAACGATTGAAGAGATATCGTATTATGTTAATAATATTTCAAATGGATAATAATATCTTACAGTACTGATAGTATCTTAAAAAATCGTAATCTGTCTTTTGGTGCTTCTTTGCGTAAAGTAATCTATGAAGAAAAATATCTACTTTAATAGACCAGGCTTTTTCTGGCACATTATTAAGTTTCAAACAACAAAAAGACTATTACATCATAATGCTAAAATAACTTCTATCCAATATACAATTTAAATTATATTTCACACATAATATAAGCTTTCAAAGACTCAACATATTGAAAGCTTATCCGACCTTTGTATAATATGTACATATTATGGTATACACATACTTAAGACAACATTTGTCGTAAGATCCTATCTAACAAAAAAATTAATTAAAAACACACAGTTATCAAGTATTATCTGAAAAGTTCATGTTTCAACCTCTCATCTTAATTACAAACATTCTTTCGTAAACTATGTATATCCTGATGTAGACGTAAAGTATTATAATCTTCTTCCTTTTTCCTTCCTTTCTTGTATTTTTTTTTTTTTTTTTTAAGATTTTAATATCTCGTCCACGGAACACAGGACATTCGTCCATTGAGAAATAACATTCATTCGTAAGCACCGAAATGAAAGTACTTTTTACGACACTGGATACTAAATGTGTGTTAAATTGATCAGCTGAACACGTATACGTAACACAAACAGCGCAACAAGTATATTTTTTCGCCACTACTCTACCACGTAAATTACTTCCACCTTTACGTTATAATTACACAATATATGCAGGATAATGGGATTATACACGCGCGGTTCCTGCGATACGCTATGTCGCCAAAAAACAACGTTCTCCTAATGCAAGGACGCGCAAGGAAGGTTTGCGACAATAACAGAGCTAAGAGCTGTTTGCCGTTTCGCTAAACACACACGACTAAAAGTCAATTGGAGAACGGAAACTAACCGCGCTAAAGGAGCTCAACGGAAGAACAGATTTCTTGTATACGGCGACGCTTCTCCCGCTTCCTATTTCATTCCGGTAATTGCTTTCCTTTCTCAGTTAAATTATTCTCGATCTTTGTTTAATGAAGTACTTTCGAGAATACGTTTTTTCGTCTTCAAGTTTCCCATGAAGCCACAAAGATCTACAACCTAATCACAATCATCGACACCATGAAAAATCCAGAAAGTCATACAAATCTTCTCATTGCCGCGTTCCACTCGATTCGAAAGAGTTTCACAAAGTTTTCCATCCCGGAAACGTCACGTTACGCAAGAAACAGCCAATTCGAGCAAAGCCACAAATCGCGTCGGCGCTTTTTGCTCTACGGCCTCGTCGAGGGGGCCGTAAATCTAGCGGAGCCCCATTATCCGAAAACACGTAAAATAAGTCGGTCAAAATGATGCAAGAAATTAGGAGAAAAAGCTGCGACGCGCCAAATGCGGGCTAAATCGAATAAATCCGTTAGGAAGAAACATTTCACGAACTGGCTAATGCGGTTGACCGAAAAATCTGTTTATCCATCGGATCTACGATAACTCTAAATCCTTCCGGGAGAAACGGAACATTTGCTAGTCGCGAGCTGTCCTTCCACGTTAGTCGAAATGTGTGTCGAACGAGTGGTTTAACCTTAACCCAACGAAACTTTGTCGAACTCTTTCCTTCGTAGGACGTGGCAAACCGTTTGGAAACACGCGATTACTCTTTGCTTTGCGAATTGATGATCTATGTACCTCTGTTCGTTGACTGATATCCTTTCATCGCTGGTTGTTATATTCGGTTGTTCTTTAAGAACAAACGACCGTTACTGTGATTTAGGAAAAAATCGTTTCGTACTTTTTCCTGTGATTGATAGAAATACGAAGGTAATTTGTAATAGTTCGTAATGTTTTGATTTGGTCGATTGGAAGACTGTGACTCTTGGAGGCCATTTATTAAATATTTTAATGTAGTGACATTGAGCTTGGATTAAGATGTAAAGATAAAACGTTTGCAACAATATCAACTGATAATTGTTTCTTAGAATACCGCTTGTATTTATATTGTATTTCGTTTTGATTTTGTGGAATTGTAATATGAAGAAA
This sequence comes from Bombus vosnesenskii, assembly GCF_011952255.1. Classification (NCBI taxonomy): domain Eukaryota; kingdom Metazoa; phylum Arthropoda; class Insecta; order Hymenoptera; family Apidae; genus Bombus; species Bombus vosnesenskii. Next base: position 6,378,064 of record NW_022882923.1, read on the forward strand.
TATGGTAAGTCACGCGTTGTTCGCCGTTAAGAGCGAGCAATTTTCTTCATTTAATTCATTAATTTAATATGTCGCATCGTAATCTGACGTGTTTTTATTTGCTTTTAAAATTACATATGTATCTTTGCTAGCGATTTGAACTTTCCGAGATATCGATTGTTATAATATTAGCTATACCGTTGGCTTTTTACAGAATCCCAAACTTTAACCACCAAACGACGTCGATAGCAAGAAATCAATAAAAAAGAACTTATTGCGTTTCTCGCCTGTGATCTTCATATGGGAAATACACAAAATTATATCTTTCTGTTCCAACTTCATTTGACAACGGTAAGATTATCAAAATATGAAAATACATTCAAATTTTTCATTGAAAAAAGCTTCCATTGAAACATAAAGTTCATACATGCGCGATTTGTGCCAAGAAATGTTTTAGTAGTCTGATACATTTCCTATTTTTTGATATTTTTCGAAGCCCTATAATTTCACGATAGTTCGTTTCAAAATATTTCATAACTTCAATAAATCATAACATCAAATAAAATCTCTAATAACGATAAATTGACAAAAAATTGTTTCAGTGTTTTGTTTGCGAGAGAATGGAATTCTGCGCAGGTTCTCGCGAAAGAGCGGGAAATCTGTTCTTCAGTTAAAACACGTAAAAAACAGCGTGGAAAAGATTGAATTTAGCTATGACGCTACGAAGCGTCGCGGTGAAATCTCGCCGAGATTCGGGAAAACGACGACGACGACATTTAGAAACTACGGTTTTAACTATACAGTACAATAAAATACGAGGCGTGGGGTTTCTGGTTTTGGAACGAAGCGATTAATACCTGAACATTCCTCACATTTCGCTGCGGCTTGTATCTGTAGGAGGAAAAGTTAAGCAGATTATTATTTCGTCGAGCGCGTTTGCAATTTAAAATGAACGTAATTTTAGTATGTAACTTCGATTAATTAACAACTGCCATTCAAACTTTCATTACATTTGTTATAGATATTTGTTATAGAAACTACCTTTCACACTTGAACAAAATTCTAGCGATCGTTAATTAGATCGTATTAATTTTTTCATTCACACACAATTTTACACAGATTAGAAAGTTATCGAATAAATTTAAAGAATATATTAATATTGTCGTAAAAGTAATTTGAAGATCAAATATCGACATCTTAAATATGCAGTACAAGATGTTAACATATTTCAATCCGAATAATAAAGTCCCTTCTTACATCTAACATACAAGACGCTATTATAATACCAACAAGTTAAAATCGAGAAGATGAAGAAACAGAAAAGGAAAGGAAATTCAATTCTAGGATTACCAAAAGAGGTAGAAAGAACCTTTCTACGTCTCTTAATGAACATTTTATTCCAATTAAATCCGTCACTCACCTGAGCATCAGTTTCTCGTTTCTCCAAAGAACGCGAGTCAGCGTCCAGCAATTCTCCAAGTTGTCCAACGCCAAAATCTACTTTCTCGGCAAGGACACTACCCTCCAGCGTCAGTCTGTCGAGATTCTTCTTTTTATTCAACAATTTCGTATCCTGAGCCGCAGGACTTCGCGCGGTACCATTCTCGTCAGGATCTTTCGTACCGATCACGGTGAAACCACCTTGAAATTTCACCGACTTCTTTCTCTTAACTGTTCCAGGATGCGCACATGAATCGCCGATGGACTTCGGTGACACGTGAATCTGCTTCATCATCTCCACATAATCATCTTCTGTGTTCGCAATACGAGCATTTAATCGACTCGAGTTCTCTGTTCCCAACTTTTCTACGATCGCAGCACACTTTCCTTCTTTCCTCGCTGAACCGATCGATCTTTCGACATCTTGGTCCGCTATTAGCCCACGATAACCATCCTTTTTCATCGTGTCCAACAACTTAGAATTATCCTTTTTCTGCGCTTCGAAGAACTTAGCCTCGATGGCCCTCGCTTCCAGTCCCCTGCAGATGCTAATCACCGATTGGTGTTCAGGCATCGGGTCCTTATCTATCCTATCGTTAGTTTTAGAATCATCGTCGGCCGTCGCCTCGCGTTGAATCTCGTAGTACTTAATGAAGCTCCTAACTCTACCAGGGGTTATCGTTACAGTGTCGCGGGATTGGTCATCACTTACAGCTACGGGTGTTACGGCCCTGTTATTGTCATTATTATTACAATGGGGTCGAGAAATCCTCCTAGCTATGGCACTCTTGTCGCCGCTACTCATACTTTTGCTTAACTCTAACTGTCGCGCGTACGCGCCACGATTATGCGACTCGTCAGTCTTTGCGCTGCAGCCTACCATCTGCAGACATTCCACGGAGCTTGCTCCTCCTCTTCCTGCTTCGTCGTCAGACACTCTTCTGACAGTATCGCTTTTGGTCGGTTCGACGAGAACTTCGTTCACGTTTCTCGATAATTTTGTGTAATCCTCGTTCGTGGTTCTTTCAACTCTGTTTATTCTATTCACAGTACTGGTCACAAAGCTGATATCATCTTGAAAATCCTCAGATCTCTCTTGTGATTCGATACCTTTATTTCGGTCATCTGGAATATAGTTACTCGTCGTCAGAGAAGCAGCATACTGCCACTGCTTAACCGTTCTTGCGACTCTGTTTACGTCTATTTCTCGAGACTCTTCTTTACGATCTGCTAATATCTCGCTGCTCTCTGTCGGTTTCACGGATTCTGTACTATTCGCAGTACTATTTTGGGATCCTTCAGACGCTTTTAGTGATTCGTTACTCTTGTTCCGGTCATCTTGAACCTTCCTCGTCGTCAAAGAGGCAGCATACTGCCACTGTTTAACCGAAGAAGTGGCTGCTTTGAGATTCATCGACTCGTCGCTCGTTTCCTTGGTCTCAACAGAAGAATTACCGTTACAATCTTTCAAACTCTGTGTACGACTATCTGACATAGATTCGATTCTCTCCTTATCGTTCTCTTGCCGAGAAGAAGTTTTTACTCGCGGATGACTTTCAGCGGCACTTCTCTTCTCGTCGTTCACCGGTTTCAATTTAATGTTACTGAAATTGGAGAGCAATTCGTTCAATACATCGCACTTCGCCTCACCGGTGGTTTTCTTGCTCGTTTCGACAATCTTCTTAACCGTTGTCGGCTTTGGTAAAGTGGTTTCTATCCTTTCCAACGGCGCTCTAGACTCTTGTAAAATTTTCTGGATCTCTGAATCCATTTTTATCGACTCGTTTAACCGGGTTGCCAACTTCTTTCCTTCTTCATCTTTCGAAATCGATACTTCGCTCTTTGCTAGTGATTTTGGGAGAACAGCAATGATTTCACAGTTCGTCCGTATCTGATCTGTATCCTCCGACAACATATTTACCAGAAAAGAGTTTCGTTGAATATTAACCGGGTTAGTGATCCCTTTCCTTTTTTCGAATGATTCGTTACCTATAAAAGTATCTTGTAATTTTTTATTACTTTGGCTAACTGGAATATCCTTCGTCTCCTGTCTCGTTTCGCCTTTAGTAATTAAGCCTTTGAAACTTCTCTCGCTCACACCTAAAGAAATATCGCCAGTGTTCAAATTATCGTCTTGCACATCAGAATCTTCACTGTCGTCCGCAAAGTCATTCGACGTGAAATCACAACGATTTATTATATTTCGAAGCGATTCGTTTACGAAAATCTTTCTTCTGTACTCCCCCGTGGATTTATCGACTGAATCCGTTTGTAATTGCTGTTTGTCAATTTCCATATCCTCTTCAGCTGACGACACTTCCTCGCTAATATCAGTCTCTGTTCTATTTGATAATAAATGTTTTTTCAAAACGTTATTCTCTACTTTGTCTTTTATTATTTGTTGATCAAAGACTTTTGTCTCGTTTATTGTCGATTGTTCTTCATTAATTTCAGTCCTTAGATACTTGTCTCTACGAATTATCGAATCTTCCTGAACAAAATTGACGTTTATCTCATTTCTTGTTAATTCCAATTTCCAATCAAAGTTATTCGCAATCGCATTGGTACCGGCAGAAATGATTTCTTCGCGTTTTACATTGTCGTTTTCATTTTCAGATGCTCCACTCGTCAAATCCTTTTCATCGTGATATTTTTTATTGTCTTCCACGTTATTTGAAGCAGTGCAGTTATTCGAAGCCCGCGCAAAACCGTTGTCCTCGGGCGGCCTTTCCGAAAAATCGTCTCTAACCTCAGCCAACACAGAACGGCATTCCGCTTTCAACTTGATTAAACTCGACTCTGCTTCGCTGACGTCCGCGACTTTTAGTTTTTCCTTGGAACAAAGGGACTCGTCTTGCGAATCGTGCCCGATCGAAGCGCCGGTCGAATCGTTGGAATTACCACGATCGTCCTGACCGAAAGATCCCTTATCGATCGCCCTGACAAAATTCGTGGCATCGTCCAGGGAATACCACCGATCCAAACTGTCCCCTGTTTTCAAAATAGAACTAAAAGGTACGTCACCGAACTCGTCATGATCCTCCTGGAAATCTTGCACCTGACCAAAAGCCTTATTCATGTCCGTGCACTCCATGTCGTCCATGATCTCAGTCAATTTCACGGAAGAACTACGATTCCAGCTGACCTCCTGCTCATCTGTCAGAGGATCGATATTTTGCAAACTATCGCACGTGGTCTCGCCATCGTTGTTCAATTCGTGATCTGAAGTCGACGAGCTAGGTGACTCGATCACGAACCTCACTTTGGTCAACCGAGGTACAGTTGGTTCCTCTTCAAAGCTGTCGTAACACATCGGGCCAGCCGATCGTCGGACATTTACCTTGTTACTTCTATCGACGTAATCTTCGAAAATAAAACGACTCGGTACGTCGAAATTCTCGATCAAACGATCGGCGAATGTAGCGGTCCATGTGTCCAAACATTTCTCGAATGGAAGGCTAGTGGTGGTCACGCGAAAACACAAGTCGTCCTCCTCGTCGTCTAACGATTTCTCGAAGAATTCGCGAAAGGAGTTGCGAAGGGAGTTGCGAAAGGAATCGCGAAAGGAGCTGTCGAAATTCGCAGAAGGCTCGTCATTTAAATCGTCTTCACGCTGCAGCGTGTTGGACATCACATTTTGAAAATCGTTCAAAGTGAAGAACAGCGGCGGGTACTTGTTGGTCTCCTTCCTAGTGAAAGTCTCGAATACAAACGGACGTTTGTGCGGCGACTTTGTCTCACTGCTTGAACCGCACTTGTCGTCTTTCTCGTTTTCATCTTTACTCGCTTTCTCGATCCGTACCGAGTCAGCATCCTCGAACTGCAAAGACGACGGCTGAGAAGTTTCCCCCGTCTCGTTCGAACTTAGACTATTTAGCGTTTCTTCCGCATCGCCTATTGTCTGCGAGTTCGACGTCCTTTCTTCTGCCTGACCTTTGGCGACGTGAGATTTGATCCTTCGGACTGCTCGCGGCGGAGGCGGCGGAGGCGGTGGCGCCAAACGCTTTTTGTCTGGTTTTCTCAGACGAGTCGGTGACGTTTCTTTCGGAGATTTTGCAATTGCCGCGAGCTTCGCTTTGCGCTTCTTCCGTCTCGGTGGGACTGGCGGTGTACTGCTGACAGATTCTGTACCTGGAACAACGATTGATCGAACGTTGGTGTGCATGACACTGGCAAATGTCAATGACGCTCGGCTCTATCGTTCCTCACTGACGTGTATGGTCACTTGTGTCAGTCTGAAGCTTTGATTTCGTCGCCCAATTTGCCAAACTTATCAAAGATAAGGTCAACTGTTCACTTGGTATATACTATAATACAGAGACCACGTGTCAGTTTGGGAACAAAAGAGAGTTTATGGTAATGATTCATGGGATTCGCATTCGCGCATGGTAGAGATTGGTCGAAGCACAATCCGCTGATATTTAGAGAGAAATTTTGGAGTACGGAAACGCGTGGCTAACTACGGTGTTAGACCGTCCGAGGGATACTAAAGCTGATTCCCTACAAATGACAGAGCATCCTCTACCCCTCTCTCTACCGCGAAGTCAATAACAGTGATTCACTAATGCTGCCAAGTTTAAGTTTCCTATTGAATGAAAGAAGACCCTAATAAGACGACAGGCGAAATTTTAAAATCGATCTCAAACCCGGATGTGACAGAGCTAGCCAGGTACTGCGTTCGCTTTTGGTAAGAGAGCTTTTTTATTGTCGATGTATCAGTAGATTGATATATCTGTTAATTATTCTAATCCTTTTATAAAATACATTTTTCTTTTCGGCATTAAATTCTAATTTTTGTTTGTACATAGAAAGCATCGAGTTTAAATGTATAGATGAGATGTAGATTCGAAGTTAAATTTGCATGACATATATCTTCGTAAGATCGTTTCTATATCGAAACATTCGTTTTATTTAATGCATTCAGAAATTCGAACGGATGAAATTGAACTTCATGTTGTAGATAATCTTCAAGAATTGAATTAAAATGTATTCGATGAACCACGTGGAATAAACTGAAGAAAGTTGCAAATTATTAAATTTTTATTGACAAAAGACTACTATCTAATATGAACTTCCCTTGACAACTAAAGGACAGAACTGACGTGACGGTTCGTATTAAACGGGCAAATAGAAAAAAGCAGCAAATAGTATCGCTTCGAATTCTGAGCAAGGCTTCGTCCGTTAAATGGATAAAAACAATTCGATTAGGTTACGTGGTGGATGCTACGTTCGACACAATGGACATAATGACCTTAATGGAGTTTGCTATACGATTTTGCAAGTATAAGCGCCCACTAGCTTGATTGGAGTATCGAAATTTAAAGGCCAAGAGAACGATTGAAGAAAATTACAAATTCCTTTTAAACATTCAGTACGCAAGACTACGTAAAAGGAAATTAAATACTGTTAAGTATTTAATATTTCTTTTAGAAAATTTCAATCCCTACATTTTAATTCGAATACTAATGGCATATTTATGTTACATCGATGAAGTATTGATTACAGATACACATAATAAATAATGTTTTTTTTCTTATAGATAATAAATTATACATTTAAAAATACACATATACTTATATATGTTTACGAATTTATGTAACAATATGTAAAAATAAATTGGTCTCGAAAGTATTTATTTATCCTCTATTTTACACTTCTTTATCTTTTATAATTTAGAAGGCAAGAGATTCGTAAGTTGCATTTTACGCTGTATTATCCAAGTTGTAATAAAATATAATTTGTTATTTTAATAGTATTCTCAACTAAAACTTTCGATATAACAAGTATCTGAACAACACACAAAAATCAAAATGCATATAAATTGTTTCACTGCAATTAAGTACCCATTGAGTGCACAGTAAAAAAAGTAGCATACGTGTTAGATAAAAATGGGTTTCTAGAGTAAGTACTAACTTGCTTTATCGACGATTAAATAAAAACTTGGCGACTCGTCCTGCTGACGTCGAAGTCCTCTATACTCAGCAGCATACTTGCGGACTTAAGTGCATCATTATCAACAAGATCGGCCATGTATAGGCTGTTTGCATTGTGATTACCCATTGCGCTCGATGCGGCACTGCTGTACGCGCTCGAGGTGTTTTGCACAGATGCAACGTCGGTGGTCCTTTGAACGAGCCATTTGTTTGTCATGCTCGACGTATCTGCTTCCGAGGACACGTCGAATCTGATGTCACTGAAATCAATGAAAGCGTACTTATAAAGTTTGCTTGAAAAATCAATAATCACACTGTTCAATCAGACACTGAAAAGCCATTCTATCGTATACATTGAGTTTCTCCCCGTCTTCAATTTACTAATTTAATCAACTCTTATATTAATATATACCGATTAAATAAAACACATGTAATTGTTTGATATTTGTCTTAATACATATTTTTCAAATATACGCACATTTGCAGCATTATTATATATTTTATCATATGAATATAACGATATATAAGTATATTTTATAAAACTTTATCATTTTCAGTTTCTGTCTGCACAAAATAACGCGTTTAATTTCCTTTTTAATTTTCCAGGCTATCCTCAATTATATTTTCCACAAAAGACAAAACGTGGTCGGTTGACAAATTCCAACGCGTACCGCATTACATTCTCTGCTATATCATATGCTGTAATATTTTTCCAGAGTTTAGTGCATGACATCTAGAGAATTTCAAATTTCAAAGATAACTTACATACCAAGAATAATCAACAGTCCGTTTATAATATCCCGTATATGTTTAAAACTATTAAGTACAGACCCAAAATTTTGCTTCCATTCTCGTTAAAATTAAGTGCATAGCGAAACAGAGTACTGGAATGTTTCACTTGATTGCTTTACTTGAAACGAATTAAAAATAATGCTACAAATTCACAATATAAAGTTCTACATCACCCAGTCGCAATGAAAGAATCAACCTCTTCAACTGAAAATTCTTCAACGTAAACAAGAAAACTTATTTTCATTTCAGACGCAACTGCTCCTTCGCTTAGCTAATATTAAAATTAAATTTAATTAATAAAACGTAAAAGATGAAGTAAGATTCAAGGAAAGGAACATCTTCATACTCACTCCAAATAGTTATTTTCCGCAGGCTGTTCGTGATTCTTCCTGGAGGTTGCGTTTTTACGGGAAGTAGCTTGAGAGAGGACCAGCTCGATCGTATCGGACGAGCTCTGCAGCATCTTCAGAGCGTCTTCATACCGCAAATGCAATAAATTCTGCCCGTTTATCGCTACGATGCGATCGCCTGCGGTCAATAAATTTCTCCGAATTAATGCAGCTCCGGTAAAGAATGGCGCTTCAAGCTTACCTTTGTTCACGTTTCCGGCCATATCGGCCGATCCTCCTACCGACACCGCTTGGACATACACGCCACCATCGTTACCCTCTGTCACTTGCAACCCTATACTGCCACCGTGGCCCCTTTCCAACTTAATCGTCTGCAGGATTCGTTCCTCGGCAAACGACAACTCTTCAAGACGCGCTGCTAAGGAAACGGACATCGACTCGTCCTCCGGCACACGGAACGTCTCGTCATCTGTACGGATGTCAGCGTCTGTTGGAAATAGAAATCATACAAAATTTAAATTTACAAATCATATAATCCTTGCATGATGATGAAATGCATATAATGTTCGTAGAGATATTTTTATATTGAAATTAATATGTTTGCAGAATTCCTTAACTTCTTAAGATATAGGATTAAGAAGATAAAATATCTTATGTTGTATATGTTATCTGATTTAGTGAATTACATAACGCGATTGATTTCAAGAAATGCAATTAAATATAGGAATAATATATAGCACGATGATGATACAATATGTATCAATAACATAGCGTTGTATTAAAAATTTGTTAATTGTTGTATACGTTTAAATATAGGTTCGAGTGATAATTGTTAACACTTGAAAAATCTAGTCGAAGTAGAAATGTTACTAACTGAGCACGTATGCTTCCGGTAGAGGAGATTCCGTTGATCGTGCGGACAATGACTGAATCGAAGACTCCGTGTCTGATTTTAATGATAGCGACTCCATGTCGTCGGTAAGGGCGGTGTCTTTCTGCACGAGGCTGCTATAGATCGCTCGTGTTCCCATTTTTACCCCTAGACGACGTGGCAAACTCGGCGTCCGATAACCTCCCGATTGTCTGGATGTTCCATAATTCGGTAAACTTGAAGTCTTCATCTAAAACAGATATAAAGGCATTTCGATTCCGATATTGATTAATTTTCATAAAAAAAAGCTAAGTTACATTGGAAATGCACGAAACAAAATATATTGAACTTTTCTATCATTCTTGGAAGTAAATACTAGTCAATTACAAACACTCCCATTAAAGGTATTATATATACCAATATTAAAGCATCTTCTACTGATTATATGAAACATAATAATTGTCACAGATCATAAGATAAACGATTAATAGTCAGAATTTTATATTTATGCAAGACGATGATCTAAAACAAGTAAAACAAAAATTATCAAAACCAATTTGTTAGAGTTAAAGAAAAAATTAATTAATATATGTTGACTCTTGATAAATATTTGGTTTAAAAAGGACGTTAAAAAATTTTTCGGTCAATTAAATAGTCCACAAATTTATCAAAAGTGAATATGATTCGTGAAATTATTTGTAATAGAATATGCATGGAATTAAATAGCAATGGATAGAAAATCTAATAAAACAAATACCAAATTAACCAGAACAATAATTGAGAAACGTAGAGGACAACGTAGATGAGAATAGTATTGAAATTTTTCGTAGCAAATCGAAGATTTTTATTATAATGTCAAATTTATTATAGTCGAAGCTTTAGAACGATATAATAGTTCATAAAAATGTTATTTATTTGCTAATAATTTCCTAGATTTTCTTCATTTTTACAAGTTCGTTATTACTTATAAGAGGGTTTCATTTGTCACTTATTGCATATATTTTCAATATTTTATTATATATATATGAAAGCCTTTATTAATTTTTTAATTTTCACAGCACTGGCCGATTTAAAAAAGTATGTACTTTAATACTTTAATCTCTTAGCTTCAAAGATATAAGACTATTACAAAGAAATAATAAATTCAGGAAGTTGCACTTTTATTCCGATAAATGTCATCCAATGAAATTCATGAATGTTATAAACGTAATATTCATAAGAAAATTTCTAATGAAAAATTCATGAACAGAAATTAAGTTCTAGGAACTAACATTTGCAATATCAGTGTTTTACACTCGATATATCCTTTGTCAAAAGAGGAAAGATTATACGAGGAAACATAAAAGTCAACCTTTTCCATATTACAACAAAAATAATAGAAAGTCGATCTACCTTGTGTAACGATTTCTTCACGTCCGACACGTCCCATACCTCATCCGGAACAGGAAACTCGTTCTTCCTTGAGACTCCAACTTTGTTGATCGCAGCATACAATACTTCAGGATTATCCGGTTTCTCTAATTGATCTACGTCGTTCGATGACATGATCTTAGGGAGCGAATAGCCACATTCAGTTTCAGTTTCCAGTTCTATTCGCGGACGATTGTAGATCTTCCCGTCGTTTTTCATTTCCTTTACGTCTAGCGAGAACGGCTCGTTGGGACTCGTCAGGCTTCTTTCTGACTCGTCTTCCGTATCACGGGACTCTCCTTCTGGTTCCAACCGCACGTTTACTTGCGCGTAAAGCGCATCTTCTTCAGACGAGTAGAAGCCGGGTTCGCGAAGAGTATCTTTCGTCTTTGGCACCGCGATATCTTTCTGTGGATTCTCATTCTCTTTGTTCTGGTATTCCTCCAGCTGCATCGAATAATTCGACCTCAGCTGCGCATTCTTCACGGTGTTCGCTATGGCTATTTTCGTTTTACTATCGTGAGACTTTGACTTTGATGGCGAGGCCTTTGCTTCGATCGTCGTAGGAACACCGAATTCTGAAAAATATTTCATACTCTATGTTACACTGATCATTTTGAAGCAGACATTCAAATGAAAATAGTTCTTTCTTTTTTAATTGGAGCAGCTTTTGTTAAATAACAAACATATCTGTATCAACTGTATCAAGTGTAAGTTATTCGCAATTCGTGATACTTACAAGAAGTAGAATTTTGTTTAAAAGATGTTGTTGTAAAATCGACGTAAAATTGAAGTGTTAGAAGCCAGACATACATTTTATACACGAGTTATTGTTTGTTTCCTTTTATTTAAATATTTTAACGCAACTTTTTCATTCAATTTTAATGCATGCTTGTAAGTTAGCAAAATTGTCATAAAAGAGGTTTAATCAGCAACTAAGAATGTATTTACTCTTCTTTAGAACAATATAATCCACCGATTAGTATTTCAATTATTAAATAAACTTATCATATTTAATTATGAATTAAATCCGACTTTTCTTTTTTAGCTCGTTAATTTCATAAGAAGGCGAGTGTTAAGAAAAACCTTTATAACTACTCTATTCTATAATACATAAAAAAGCAGAAACATAACATATATGAGGAAGTTAAGACGTACCTTTCGCAAGTCCCTGTAGCGACGTAAATTCCGAGCGTAGCCTTAAGAAGAACTGATGGTGCAAAGAGGTGAGCTTGAAAGCGAAGTAACTTCTGTAAAACAAAAATACTTTGAAACTCGAGGCCTACGCGAGAGCCGTACATTAAATCTTCTTTTAAATTCCATTCAAGTACGGAAACTTGGAGAAACTTCGTTCGTGTCTATCGCTTGGCTTTTCAACGGATACATTCCACACAACATCTTTATTCGAATAAACTTTTCCCCAATAATCTAATTGAATTTACCCAAAAACTTCAACAATCTCCTTTCTTTAATCACGTTCATTCGTAACGAAAAACGCTTTGATATGTAACACTCTAATACGACCCACGTTCTCCCATTTTTCACTTAAGCAAAATGAATCGTCATTCAACGCCGACCTGTCATTCCTACCTAACCGAGCAAATAATTAATTAAACGAACGCTTACTTTCGATGGTCCATTCTGAGTTTGAACTTGCATCGTTTCCCATTCACCTTGCTATAGACCACCAGACAGCTTTTACTGTAACTCAACGTCTGAATATCCTTCCATTGAAACTGCGCCAGCTTGATCCTTTCTCTTGGCTCTCCTCTTTCGAACAACTTCAATCCCTGAGCATGGATGGCTAACCAAACGTTGCTCTCAGTCTTCTTCTTTCCACCTTTGCTGCTCTTCCCATCGTGATTCAGTTTATTATTATTATTATTATTATTATTTACGTTATTGATGTTGTTGTTATTGCAAGCTTCTACGCGATACTTGGACTTGTAAGCTCCATAAATGTCGTTCGAAGTGGCGCTCTTGGTCAATCCAGCAGGTTTTCGTTCGTCATATGGGATCTTTGGAATATTCTCGCAAGATCCCAATCGAGAAATTTCAATTCGACCACGAAGATATTCCTGTCTGCCATCTTGGCTATAAATATTCTCGCTGGAATCGAGCAATTCCTCGGACGTGTCGTGGTTATCGGTCGACTTTCTCTTCCTTTGCTGTGCCATTACCTTCTCCAGTTCCTTAGAGTCCACGGTGGCAATGTAATAGTGAGAACCATAATCTGGAAGGGTTTGTGCGTGAGTTATGAACATCTCCTCGGCTTTGTTCGAGTCCAAGCCACGTCTGTCGCGATGTGCCTGGTGAAGACGGGCACGGAGAGCTTCCGCTCCTTCGTTGATGATTTGAGATTGGCGCTGATCTATATTCAGAATCAGTGACTCCGGAACATAGTGTTCCAGCAGGAAGTAATCACCGCAACCGTGTTCCTAGATAGAGAAAGTAGCGCGTTATCGAGCTGAACTGATTCGAAGATGGTGGGACGGAAATGAGGATACTAATGAAGAATCTTTTATGCGCTTGATCGACATTTTAACAAGGTGAAGATTTTGAAGATCTTCTTTCACTTATTTTTTTTTTATTTTTCTTTTTTTTTATGAATGAATAATATGTGGAAATATTGTGTTAATATTATATTAATAAATAATCATTATGAGAATTGTAATTTGCATCGATCATATTTTATATCAAACTTGTACGAATACAAACACACCCGGAAATTTCTTCGTAATGGTTTCGTTTATATCTGCAGATATGAATTACCGATAACTCATATTCATCATATCCATTTTCACTGTATTAATTTCCTCGTGTCGACAATCAATATCGCATGGTCGTTTCGTAATTGATATTACATTCCAGCGATATTCTTAGAAACAATGAATCGCAAGTTTACTCACGTTCGCGTTATAATTCCCAAATTCAGCCTGAAGAGCCAATCCAGTGAGATTAATTAACTCGGGATACGGGCACACCAGCTGTTGCTCCAATATACATCGTCGTATTTGCAAATATAATAGATGCTTCGATATCCAACTCCTAAACAGGTAATTCGTAATTGATTAATCTCCTACATGCAAAAATATGTGCATACTCCACTGTCATTCAGAAACTGTTATCGATAGATTGAAATACTTTTGGAAAATACAGAATTATATTACATATAAAATAAAGCATTGTATTTAATAGATGTAAAGAGTTATAAATAAAAAGATATCAATTATTTCTTTTTCGTTGTAGAAGAATTCTATTAAATTGTTCTTTAGATGTTTTGAATTTTGAAATTAATTGCTAGTAATGGTATAGACACGAAGAAGCTCAGATATACCTTATACCACGCAGGGAGGGTAGAAAGAACCTGAGCCTCAGGTACAGCATAAAACTAGTCGGAAGACCCAAAAGACCTTTGCTTTTGCCGCTGCTTAACCATCCAGGTGGTGCGACTTTGTTCAATTTAGTATCGGGTGGTAAAATCGCAAAATCACCGGCTAATAGCACCGCCAGGCCAAGGGTGAAGTTTTCGTCTAGGCTTTCGGCTTGCATGATGGCCTACAATCATTTATAACCAATGTATTATGTTAACGATGTAATTATACGAGATCAAAGATACAGTTCGATTAGATTACCATCGGATGCGAATCGTTAAATGAAATACAGAATGCCGTAGCTTAACATATTCCAATATGGTTAGAAGCAATAGAATTGTTCAGAATATTTCGAGATATGTAACATTCGAATAGATTATTCATAATAGGGAAGAATTGCAAATTTTTAGTAAATTCTATTTCAGGAAGATAATTAAGCTTTAGAGCTATTTTATGGAACTGTTCAACCTAGAAATATAATTTACAGTCAATGTAGGTAATGTGATCTGTATGACATATTGGCCGTTTTAAAATGTGGATATAAAATTAAATTATTTACTAAAAGTAGTAATTGACAAGAAAAGTAATGTTTTAATATCATACTAACTTTTTATTTGAGATACGATTGCCTCCAATAAATCGGATAACTTACTAATTTCCCTACACTTTTCCAGGAATATTACGAATATTTCCATAATATGCGGTATCATAAATAAATATAAATATTCCGACAATTTTTTTCAATTAAAATTGAATACACGAAAAAAATAGATACATTTTAGAAGCGGTTTTTTCACACATACACATGAGAATTTGATATTGGAACATGTGAAATGTGTCAACTGAAATTCGAAATTTGTTTCATGTTCAAACCACTCACGAACAGGCGAATGAATTTATTCTGTATTTTTTTCGTTAAATATAGAAAACTTGTAAAAATTGTATAAAAGTTTGTAACAAAAAACTAAAATCATAACAACCTTCTAACTTAATCGTACAAATTATGTTTCTAATAACAAAATAGTATATAGTAAAAGGTGTAATAAAGACTATAATTCATATGTTAATTTTGTAATAAGATATCTTCATAATATATTACGTACATTGTACATACGCGGACTAACATATTTGTTTCAATCTACAGACACGTTAATCGCTAGTATAGTAGTATAGTATCGCATAACTCATGGTTTGTGGATTTGTCACAGTATAACGATATCTCTCTTCTCTCTCACACGCACACTATCTCTTGATAGAATGCCAGAGTTTCTCATGAGTTCACACCGGAATTTGTGGTCTCATGAATAACCACCCACGACTGGGGTCTTCGTAGTGTGACATTCGACATTTGCTGGACGATTCACAAAACGGTAGCATGACTCAAATTCTATTTAAGTTTTATGTATACATGGTTCACATGTTATCACAAAACTACATTTACTTCATAGCTTATCTTTTGTATCGTAAAATTTGAAGCTTCGTTTATAGTCATAACTTGTCAATTATTACCGTATTGCATTTTGAATGAAAATATAGTCGAAAAGCAACATAAAAAAGTATCCATTAAAACGGAGTAGAAATACCATATAAATGAATTTGCAAGTGAAAATCACAGAAAATATCTTACTCCATTTGAGATGTTTAAAACTATAAATAAAAAAAAATATCGCTTCTTTCAATCTTTCCATTACTCTCATTCCTAACAATTTAATAATAGAAAATTAAAATTCGTCGGTAACAAAGCAAAGATCTCGGTTATATTAGAAAGCTTCTTATATATTGGAATTTATCTACAGAATTATTATGTAATTATCGATTGAAGTATGAGAATATTTTGTTGTTACTTCGCTATATGAAAATCTATACGTTTCTATAAATGACATTATACGTATCATTCAAACATAATTGTCTAGCAAATTGAATCCCTTATCATCGAGGGACACTCTCCATGGAAAACTCTCGCCAGTTCATACTTTTGATTGAACTTCAACACTTTTCATCACTTTTCATCATCGAAATACCATCTACGCTACGATTGGATTTACAAATTTTATTGAATCCTTAAACAAGATTCTTGAAGTTAAAATCAATTCTAAGTACTTGAAATAGGACTCTTTTTGTTCATTTTGTGTAGATAAATTCATAAATGTAAAATTAACCAGTTATTCGTTCTTACCTGGAACAGATCTCCAGCCGTAACTTTTTGAGGATCACAAGTAACTTCCACTCGTTGTCCAGTTAGCATTATCACGACAATACGTCCGGAATTGCTAGCCTATAAACAAATTAAATGTTACATTAGATGTAGGAAATAAATTTAATATATAAGTATGATATAATACTATAAAATAAATATAAAAAAATGTAATGTAATACAAAATATTACAAATAAAATAATGTCTATAGTTGTGTGAATAAATGAAAGAATTCAAATATATAAAAATGAGTTACATATATATATTTTATATCAAAAAATTGAAAAATTTCATTACCCATGTTCCTGATGATCGATAAAAATATTCATTATATATCTAAATGATTCATTAAGTTGCAACATATAACACAATACATAATTTAAACGTATCATCTAAAAGTAGATTAGTTATTAACCGTATCTTATTTATGAATTGAAGAACAGATACGTATGTTATGTTAGCCATAGACAATTGTAACTAATTGTAGTTGATTATATAATTATTTATGAATTCAAAGATAATTAATTTTATATATTTATATTACTGTTTACCATATCTAACAGACTTGTGATAAAACCTAAACAACGAGCCCTTCAAGGTCCGATATGGTCTAGTGGCTAGGATACCTGGTTTTCACCCAGGAGGCTCGGGTTCGATTCCCGGTATCGGAAAATTTTTGTTTTTCCTCTTTAACTACTTAATACGTGCGATTTGTACGTTTCTCAATATTTTATTAATAAGAATAATTTCATCTTTTCGTAATGAAAAAAAAAAAAGATTAGTAAGTACGTAATACAGAATGATTTTCTCGCTAATTGACGTCAAGAAAGTGTCACTGAAATCATAACATTGTATTAGCATACATACATATGTAATTTATGGTCAGAAGGCGATATCGGCTAAAGACTATATAGGGTAGAGACAGTTATTTATATATTTATATGTGAAATAAAAATGAGAGTAAGCGTCTGTGATGGGAGTAGGGACACTGACATCAGTATAATCCTAGACACTAGACATCAAGGCAGTAAAGACAATTTTATAAGAAAAATTTCATCCATCTGATAGATCTGCACACTTGCTATTTCTATTACAATGGGATATGTACGGTAGACTTTGACTTAGGCACCGTGTACAGTATAAATTTGCAGCAGGCCTCAATGAGTTTACCTGGCTGGATATTTACGGCGGGAGCAATCAAATTTGCGCACCGGGATCTATTAACAAACGTCATTCGATCGGCAATTTTCGCCATCTATCACGTTGCTTCTGTACCTTTAATTACCCGCGAATTCAACACATGTTTGTGACTTGTACCACTCTAAATTATCATTAAAATATCCCTAATCGAGTATTGGCAGAGGCTCTACTTGACTATAAGGATTGTAAATTTTGTCTTTTCTGATCGATGATCTACGAGGAAAGATTGTACCATTGCATAAAGAGGCAGTTTATCCGGTACACATATATGGTGGACACTTGTACATTTTCCGACGTTATAAAATAGAATACCGAAAAATAATATTTTATGATCTGCTTTTTGTTTACTTTTAAATACAAATATTATGTGGTGCTGTTAAACTTTAGGTGATTTGGTATTTTAAGGAAGAAGCTATCGAATCCGGTATGGTCTAGTGGCTAGGATACCTGGCTTTCACCCAGGAGGCTCGGGTTCGATTCCCGGTACCGGAAATTTATTTTTGTTATCTTTTTACTTTAAATATTTATCAATTTTTTGTATGAATTTATATATTTAGAATTATCATAAAAATTAAATTAATTTAATTAACAGAAATTAAATCTGAATTTTGATAATTAGAATATTTTATAATTTATTTCTTTATTTCCTGCTTTCAAATGCGAAAATTTTATAAGGAAATCTTTCTTTTACTGTTATATCTATTTAACTATTTATACTGAATTATCTATTCCTGTTTCTTGCGACAGAAATTACGTATTTTAATCTTTACTGTTGATTGTTGGTTTAGAGAATTTCTAGCTCTAATTTCGATATTAGGGGTTTGCATTGTTAGTAAAATACAATAGAGAAAAAAAATATTGTTATTACCTTTACTTGGCCAACACATAGCGTCTTTGGTGGCTGATTGGCACGCACTACGAATTCAGGACCAATGCATTGGGCTTTGTTGAAGGATCTCGTTGGACCACCTACTGTTCTGTATAGACGGGATGGTGCTCTTTGTACAGCTTTACCGCGCCGAGCTCTCGGCCCATTCTTTACCAGATTCCTGAAACCAGTATTAGAAAAACATGTATTGTAAATATATGCTGCGTAACAAAATAAGTTTCAAAGAAATTCGTACTATACATTCAAAATGTCCAAAGTGCACATACATAATGAAATAGACCAATCTATAAGATTGCCAATAATAAAATTGACCAATCTAGAAAAAAAAAGAAATTACAATTGCACTACTGTACATTACTTCATCTCTCTTGTCAAAGTGGGTCCCACTTCAAGGAAAACTCTTTTGTAAAATTTAGTTTTCTTAGTCCTCGAAGCCATTAAGTATTATTTAGTACTACAACAATTTGAAGGGCCTCTCAGCCTGATAGCTTTCTAGAAACATGCCTTGCACAGATGATGCAACGGGGTACAGACAGGCCACTTTTAATATAATTATAATTGTACGTAACGTGACAGAGATCTGCCCAGTGCACTTATGATTAATCGTCTCTCGTGGCTTTTGGACGATTCCACACCGACATGCGTGTCAAGGGATTAAAAATCTAAAAAACTGAACAATCCCGTCTTCACCTCGATTCACCCGCGACACCGTTCCGGAAAATCCGGAATCAATGAGCACTCTTGGTTCATTGCCTTTTTACGGTAAGATCTGTTTCCGCCTGAAGAACGTCACAGCACCCTTTGAGCTTTGCTTTGAGCCTCGACAGTCTTATAACTCTTCGAGGGTGGCCTGTTCCGAGGTTGCGACCCAGATCGCATGAAAGCATATATTAACACGGACTCGCGATTCCGGGACAAACTTAATAATGCGACTGGAAGGGGATATTCGAACGACTGTTCGACTGCCGCGTTCCAATTTAACGTCCTGTCTTAGCGCGAAGATTGATGAAATTCTGACGCGTTAACGCTGGCCGGTTATAAATTTTAGACCTAGCCAGCTCGATTCGCGATTACCTCGCACCTCTCACTCTCACTCTCTCTCTCTCTCTCTCTCTCTCTCTCTCTCTATCTATCTATCTATCTATCTATCTCTCATTTTTCTACGAGAACGCTTTTCAGCACAACGTAGTTTGCCGAGTCGCGAACGAAATTGAGGAGCACACGGTGTGGAGGTTGATATGAAAGCTTGGAGGGATGTTGAGGGTTGTTCTGTTTGGAATTGTTATGGACAGGACGGGAAGAAGTTTTGTTCGGCAGTTGGAGGTTCGCTAGGGTATTCCGAATACGCCTTTTGCGGTATTTAATCGCTGATGCTTTTGTGGGGAAGAGTAAACATAGGGTAGGAATAGAATGGTTCGATCGAATAAGAGATGACGCTTTATGTAAGGTGTACTTTAGAAGAAAGCTTGAATACGGAAATTAGTTTTTTTAAGAATGTAACTTTAGAACATCGAGTTACAAAGCAAACAGTCATTTGTTAGAAGATATTATATATAGATAATTAATATAAGGTTTATTTACATACGAACTATGTAATACGTATATAATAAAATATAATTTGAGTTATAACTTTTTTCGCGTATTGTTACAAATACTAATCGTAGTATATCTATTAAATGTTAAATATCTATTAAACTTCCCAATGTTTATCCTTTTACCTATTCAATACACTTATTCAATCTTGTGTATCTGATTTACCATCGAAAAATATTAATTCTTCTATAAAGTATGTTTAAGCCATTTTCGTTTGTTCATCTCTCTCAGTGGAAGTTACTCGATGAGCCAAAACCTTCATAACTCGAAGGTTTTAGCTCTTTCCTTGAGACTCGAGACATCGATGTTTAATTGTAGCATAATTCCCATAATCACCATAGTAAGTAACAGCGATAACGAAGGAACTTACCTAGGCGGTTTCGCTGGTGGTTCCGACTTGCTGCTCTCTACGTCGGAGAATGGCGCCTTCTTCAATGTGGTGATTATTCGAGGAGGCTTCGGTGGCCCCTGAACACTTCTGACTCTCATGGAAGACACTGGATTTTGTTGTTGCACTGTCTGTTCCTCCTCTCCCCTGCCGGCCAGACATCTGTGATCACTCGTTTTCACGCCCTGCTCTGGCATTCGCTCGAAATCACTGTCTTGCTGATCCCTGCTAGGAAGCTGAGGATTTGAGTGTTGCCTTTGCAACGTCGGATTCACGCGTCCTGTAGATCTTCCATAAACCTCCTCTAGTCCCCGTTCTGTCGACGACGTGGGTATGTCTGGTTGAGAATATCCGGCCGCAGATGGTCGCCTACGTAACAAATTACATCCAAATTTGGATTTTTCTATATTTTTCAATTTCATTATATTTCCTATTTTCTTTTAAATTACACGCATCTTTTAACCTAAATAGTCAAGTTACACTTTTCTCTTGCACGAAACCAATTGGTCTTTTTTCAAACAAGAATGACCTCAGCATAAAAAACACATTCTCGTTATCTTCCTTCCCTGTTATAATATACAATATATTTTATCACATTCAATGTATTTTATATACATTATAATATATAATATATAATATAAAGAACACGTCATGCATGTGGCAATAGTATTTATAACGGCGAAAGGCAAAATTATTAGCAAAATTTTTGTTCGGATAATACAACGTTCAGAGAAATGCTCCACTGTGTTCATAAAAAGTTTCTATAATATTAAGCGTTCAAATACTTTTGCGAGCAACTGTATCTTCCTCCTCGACCGTTATCTCCTCTAAAAGCAACAGTAACGAGAGTGTGCTTTTCAGGACAAGGTAGTAAATCACCGGGATCATTATAAAAAACAGCCATAAAAGTGAGAGAAGAAGAAAGAAAAGAAATACTACCTTGCTATCGTTGTAGCTGTGTACACATCCTCGTTACGATGTCCGACAGGTGGCTTCACGGACAGTCCGTTTACTCTGACGTCTTGCGAGCTCAGGAAAGGTTTAACAGGCAACGCGTAAATAGGGTCGCTATAAACGTTTCCTCCGGGGTTGCTTTCACTGACGATGGTCGACGCTAAGTTACCACTGCTCCTGGTATGCTGTAGCCTCGTATAAATTGGCTGTGAATACGTTCTCGAGTGATGATGGCGGCGTTGATGCTGAATCGCTGGACCAACGTTACGTCCACTCGTTTGAACGTTCAACTGCGACTGAAACTGTGTTCTCTGATCTTCCGCTTCCTGGCGTCGGTTCGGTTGTAATTGCTGGCCACACAGGCTCGTTAAATTCGGATGCGAATGCGAATTTCGCGATTGAAGCTTGAAAAGGGCGCCCTTTGCAGGATGATGATGATGATAGTGGTGAACTTTTGGTATATGAACCTGTTGAGGTACTTCTTGAATCTGAAGATGTTGATGAGCTTGATATCGAGTTGGAGAACGTTGTTGGCTTGGACAAGAAGGATTATACTGATTGGTAGAACGATACTGACGATCTTGTTGTTGATGAAGATTTTTGGCTTGACTGTGCATGGATTGAAGAGGATCCGATTGCTGAGATGGTTGTTGATGATGGTGATGTTGGTGAGGGTAGTTGGTCTGACGACGATTGTGTTCTGTAAGGTCTGAAGGGTTTCGAAGGGGAGGGACAGGGTTTAGGTGTTGATATGTGATGCGTTTACGAGCTGTGTATTGAGGCGACTTGACCACCTCACGGTACATATCCATTACGATATGAGTGAAAGGCTTCGACTGTAAACGAGTGCGGCAGTATTCGGAGATCACCTGAAAAAGATGAAAGAATAAATATAGTTAGGATAATCAGTGTCAGTTCTATACAAAGAAAGACTAGTCGGATTAGATTGAGCCACTAATGAATTGCCAAATATTATTATTTTCTTCGTAAGATTTTGAGTTTTAAAGGACGACAAGTGTTTTTCTGTGTCAAGTCTAGGATGGTAGTAAATTGTAGGATTGATAATTGTCTCTAAGGTATAACAAAAACAAATATAAAGAGAAACATCAGAGACCCTAGAAAGCAAGTCTGATGTTTCTAATGTTAAGTCAAATATATTGTGCCTTTTTTGTCAAACTCAATCATACTACATAAGTAATGTTCAATTCTCAATGAACAAGTGACTTTATTTATAATATATAGCTAATGATTTTATTTATTGCAAAAATATGGCACATGCATATATACAATAAAAGAAGATGGCATAAAATATAGTGCCACATCATTATTTATCAAATGTCCAGCTGGACAAATTATAAAGTACAAATTAAATAAATAAAAAGAAGGGAAGAACATAGGATGACGCATGCACAATACTGTAATCGTTGTCTCTATCTTTCAATTTATAGAAAACAGAATAGAAAGTCATACAAAAATGAGAAAAAATCTAATCGGACTTGAGGAAGACTTTCTTGGACAGGTTCTCAGGAAAATTAAAATAAATCTACCTTCTTCCAAAATATTCTAAATCATCTTAGATCTCTAAACTGTGCGTGCCATCAGAATCATGGAATACGTGGAACGAAGTTTATTGATCAAGGCTCGCCACTATCATTCGCTATCACAAGGTGAAACTCAGGTAAATGGAACTAGTTAGAAATTCACAACTGGGACAAAACTATTGGGTCAGATGCTCTAATAGGTTTCGGAGTTGTCGCAAAACGATACTATTAGGTACATCTCTCAGTCTCACGGTCTTAATGAAATTGCACACACGTGTTTACCGTGTTGCACGAGTATCCTGATTATGATACGATTTCGAAATTGCCGCCACTCTGCCAGACAATCTACTAGTTTTAGGGGAACAATGGCCCCAAGAAATTCCGTAGTCTCGGTGAGCCATGATATCAACGAGGAAGCGGTTCGCAAGTCCAACCTATTATCGCTTCATTGTACTCCTATTCTGCGACGACAAAAGCCAACTCTTGGATACGTGGCTGTCTATGGAAGACAATGACCCGGAAAGACGGTGTCGAAAAGGGCTTCTTTGTATTTTTTCGTGCGTTTATCCGCAGTTCTTGACCGATCGAAAGCGGTTTTCAGTTTAGGTTTTCTTAGTACTATTTTAAATTGTATGGTACAAAGAGAAAATATTCAACCGTTTAACAGTATAACGAGATGACAAATATTTCAGAATAAACGATTCAGAAAATAATTGTCTCACTGCTTTCGAGATTTTCTGCGTCAGATATAGAAAATACATATTTTCAATCTCTTATAGGAAATAAATATTAATAATTGTAATTTTAAAAATATTCATTTTAAAATGTTGCTCGTCATTAGATTTAACTACAATCAAACATACTATAAACACTTATTATATAAGTTATAGTACCACACCAGAATAATGTACTTATAATTCTCAGTATAAATTGATCGTAAAATTCTACCAAATAAAATAAGAAAAAAAGAAATGTTGCTCGTACAATACTGTATAATTTGATTAGCCGAGTTTTTCTCGAGTTACGCTTTTAAAGAATTAATAACAATTATATGCGATATTAAAAACCGCTTCTAATTCATTGTAATGCCTGTTGCGACTGTAAATAGTCAATTAAGAAGATTTAAGCGTTATTATTGCTTGTCGATATCAAAACCTTCGTCAAGATCCCTATAGAAACTATAAAAACAGAAAATATTGCGTCTTATTTAGTTCTCACATGAAAAGTCCAAGTATCCAACAAAAAAATGTCCTTCTTAACATCAAATTAGTTCACCTCATTGTCAATTCCAGTTAATCTATGAACGAGATATATTTTCCAAATCCAAAAACGTAATAACATATGCGACTTTGAATTTTGCAATAATCTATTACGGTGGCTCAGTTTTCCGAGTTACAAATGTGCTAGATTGTTTCCATCACATACATTTTTTCTCCTGGATAGCAAAGATCAATCTTTCTTGGTAATTTGAACCGCGAGGTCGATCGAGTCCTCCGAGCGGATGATTCATCGCCAGCCGAGGAATCCTCGTTGAAATTGGTGGCGGCGGGTTAAGTTCGCGCCCCTATGTGCCTCAGGATTTCATCAATTTCGCGGTCTATTCAGGTGCAAACAATGAATTACGGTCAGCTGAACGAATGGCTTTATTAAAAGTGGCCAGCTTCCACGGAAACGGCAGCGTTAATCTATTGTCCATTCAAGACGATTTATTTTTACCCTTTTAACGACAGACTAAGGGGTTGGCACGACCGTTTTCGCCGTTTTTGAATTACCGATTCAAAGTACTTGAAGAAATTTATAGCGAGTGTTTTATACAAGACGAGGACGCTGTAAAACTAATGAAAAATACTTTAACTTTTCATTGTTTGATATACATAGTATTGAGTTATAGTCAATTTTATATTCGAGTAGTAGTTGATGATACATTGAAATTAAACGGTTGAACGAATGACTGATGAATTAAAAATAAAAATCAAGATTAATGGTGAACTGTTTCCGTACACTGCCACAGGAACAGGATAGAGTTTTTGAGAAACATTTAAGAAAATTGTATGGTACGAGAATCTAAGGTTGGCACTCAGACTGTATTCATTTGCAGATGATGACTAAAAAGAAAACATCCCACTGACCTCACTAAAGAAATGAAATAGGCAAACTCGAAAATGGTATCCCGCTGGGGGTAGCTATCCACATGTTATTTGACACTTAAGTTAGAAAAATTTACCAAATGTCCAGCTGGACAAATTGGTGTTTTTAAACTATGCATACGACCTTTGAATTGGCGCACTCAAGAATATTTTTACGCTTATAGATGAGAATTATAGGATACGGGCTAAGCCCGACACGGGCAGTGCCCCGCACGGGCTATGCCCGACACGGGCGGTGCCCCGCACGGGCTATGCCCGATACGGACTATGCCCGATACGGGCTATGCCCCACACGGGCAGTGCCCCACACGGGCTATGCCCGACACGGGAAGTGCCCCACACGGGCTGTGCCCCACACGGGCTATGCCCGTTCATCTAATACGAGTTATGCCCATAGTTATAGGTTAAAGGGTTAAGTATGTTATCTCTTATATCCAAATAGCTGGCTTTTTCCGTTATATGAATTGCATTATAAAATAAAAATAAAAGTGCAAATAATCAAGAACATTTTATTTCATGGATGAAACACGAGGCAGCCTAGTAGCATAGATAGCAACCTATGGATTGTTTTATATCTTCCAAATTGGGAAATAGTTATGCATATTTTTCAAAATGTACATTTAATACTTGGAGAAGATTAAAAGCATCCTTTTATCTACCTAAGCAATATTTCAATGCATAAATTAAATTATAAAAAATATCACGAAGAAAGGCAAACCTACGTGAAGAAACTATAACAACAGCTTCCTTCTAAAAATCTGCGATTTCCAAAATGGATCATTCTTATAAATTCATTTTATATTAATAACGAAACTAGTTAGTAGTATTATTTTGGAAACGCTATATCTAGTCGAAGTTGTATTTGGACACGCACGTTTCACGCGCGCAAAACCAAATGGTCGAATTTAATTATTTTCGTCTGCCTCTACTATTCTTCGAAACGAAAGGTCATAGATTACTGAAATTCCCCACACCATCATAGAATGGCTAGGTGTTAGGTATTAAGCTGGTAGAGTCGGCTCGACCCACTCGCCTCCTCCACTATGTTCGCGCGACATATAATTGAATTAAAGCTGCCCTCGAATGTCCGCCTTCGCAAGCGCTCAAGTGCTCTTTGCGATTGCAGAGAGTTCGCCATATACCGATCGACGGATCGCCCTGGCCTTCACGGCTCCGATATTAATGAAATTTGTATCGGCAATGCGCGATGATAGCAGTCAGACGCGATCGACCTAATTGCATAATCTGTAACCCTTTGCGATGACGCCATTCGATCGAGTAGCTTCTCGCATAGTTAGATACGATTAAAACGAAATTAACGAGGACAGAGGTAAAAACGAAGCAAGAGATGTACAAATTGTTGCAAGTGATTAAGCAGGATCCTGTGCTGGAGAAAATTGAAAACGATTTAGGTATATGTACCAGCGAAATTGTGAGAATAAAAATTAATTGCTAAAGGCTGTTATGGGTGAAACTTCGCGCAATGTTATTTCTAGCAATTGCAGCGAGATTTTAAGAACTAAAGAGTGTAATGTAATGTAAAAATTCTGTTTGGAAAACTTTCTGTTATTTTTATTATGAAAGCTATTCCGTTGGCTTGGAATAGCTTTCACGACACATGTTCTTTAGATATCATGGTTTGTTTCAAGTATCGTTATCAAGCAGTAGAATCACTGTAGACTTATGTCAGAGTGTTTGTTTTTTTCAGAAGACCTAAGGTAATAATAGCAATCAATAAGTAATTAAATGAACGATTAAGGAGCAAAATTGATCTACTTTATCAATTTGATGTTTACCGCTTCATGACAGATTTATAGAATCAATTTAGATAAAATTAAATTAATTTCGTAACACGTCCAAATTCAACGTTCGATAAGCTGGATATCGTTGTAATATCAATCTGTGAGATGTTCATGTTTTATTTTAATAACGTTTGATTGTTGAGTACATGTTACTATGATTTCTAAATATCTATTAATTTATTATCGATTTTCAAATATCTCTGACACATTGTGCTATTATATAAATAATAACTATCGTTGATTTTTGACTAAATAAAATTAATGGAATTAATAAAAAAAAAAATAAGTTCACAAACAGAATGCAATAATAAAAATTATGAATCATTTACGTAGAAGGAATAATACATTTGTTGGTAAACACGATAATTGTCCTGTTCTCATTGATACACGTTACGCTATATGTGTAGTGTCAACAAATAAATGGTTTGCTCACATAATTATAACTTCGTATTTGATTGTAATTATTGTATTGTTCCAAGGCAAAATATTTACTTCAATTAATATTGAACTATACTATAATGATATTACACAAATACTATTCAAAGTCATTTTAGTTACATATCTCGATAATGTATCTATTTTTAGAAGTAATATGAAGTGGGTAGAATTTAACTGGTTTTCAAATATTTGACATCGATAAACGAAATAATATATACAGAACGTAATATACAGAAATGTTTATTTCCAATTAAAGGTGGACGAACCTTATATGATAACAAATATTTGTTAATATGATATTCTCAATGTAAGTCAATATTTTTGTGTAAATCGCCGAAAATAAAGTCTCTGTTCCAAAGAAATAACATTAAAGATCGCGATAAAATTACAATGTATCTTTCACTTGGAATTTCTCATTTTCTAAAAGAACAAAAAATTAGACTTTTCATGTTTGAATATTTTATTTGTATGACCCGAATTATAGTTTCCAAAATGGATTAAAATAAGATATAGGACACAGCACAAGAGATTAAAAACAAAGAAAGTTCTCGCTCTTTAAAAAAAGATTTATCATCTCGCTCGTTATACCACTGATTCATTTATCAAAACTCAAGGACGCTGGAAACTTTCCGCCTCGTGTTTCGCGAAACTACCCCGTTGCATCGCTGATAAGCTTCGCCCAGCGTATACCGCAGAATCCTTCTTCTTTGCATAAAATTATGCAAACGGTACAAATCGCCCTACGTGTGTTTCACGATTCGTCCAAACGGACAACAAGAACCTCGAGTCGAAGTTTCGGCTGGATAGGATAACCGGTGAATTTCAATAACACCAGACCCCCCTGCGTTTTATAGCTACGAGATTGCATTGTTATTCTCGCCGCCAGCCATTTTCCTCTTGTTTGTAACGCGCGTATGCATGCATCCGATTCAACTCCGATGCAGCTGCTTCTTCAACCACGTTCGCGATTCACAACGTCTCGCCCGTTGCTCTTGGCCATGACACGAAAATTAATTTTCGACCTTACAAAAACGGCGAATAAATCGCATTCGTAATTATGATGTGTCCCCTGAATCACGTTGCACGACAAAACCTGGTATAATGGATCGTGTATTCACAGTGAGACGTGACTCAGTGACAGAGTTAAGCGATCTTGCGTGTACAGTGGCTGAGTAAAATAATTCGTACACTATTGCATCTATTATTGTATTTATATGGTAACTAGTTAGATCCAAGTAGAATAAGTTTCGTATCATTTAGTAGACGCTCCAACTTAAACATGTAGAGTAAAATAATGCTATATAAAGCCATATTAAAACCTGTTTGGAGCTATGGGATTCAACTATGGGGAACAGCGAGTAATTCCAACATAGAAATTCTCCAACGATTTCAATCAAAAACTCTAAGATCCTTGATATATGCACCTTGGTACGTTACCAACGAAACAATACATCACGACCTTAAGATAGCCACAGTTAAAGAAGAAATATCGAAGTTCAGAAACAGATATAATATAAGAGTTAACAACCACCAAAACCCATTAGTTACCCAATTACTTGACACGACGGATCAGATACGCAGACTAAAAAGACAATACCCTTTAGATTGAAGCATTAGATTCAACTAGAATCAAACATACTATAAACTCTTATAATCCAAGTTACAGTACTACGCCAAAATAATTTACTTATAATTCTCAATGAGAATTGATTGTAAAAATAAAATACCAAATAAAAAAAAAAAAAGAATTAGCAGTAAATACTATTAAATACGTGTCTTTTTTCTAGCTTATTATTATTTTTTTCAACCCCATATCAGAAAAATAAATGATATTGAAAAGAAAGGATTATTAATATACACTTTTACACAACTATACAAATTTCATAATTGTATTTAGAAAAAGTTATCAGATACGTAGAAAGTAAAAAAGAAACGTTCCTTTTCATTCCTCTGGCTACGTTACATCAGCTTTCATATGAAGGCAAACTCACTTTTCATATGAAAGGATTTAAGAAACGAGGATGCAAACAGTCGATCTTCACAAAAGATCTCGAGTACAGGAAAGAAAAGAGGAAAGCAAAAAACAATTTCAGCTAGATTTACAGACTTACGTCTAGCAGATTCATCAAGGAAGCTCGTCTTCGTGGATCGGGTTCCGTCATGGCGGCTAAAACGGACTGAAGTGCCGACGAGGGTGAAACGGAAACCGTTCCTGTCAGTGCAGCGACTCTCGGGGTCGTGTCCAATAATGCCCTTCCCAGCGAGTACATCCACATCTGAAAGCACCGGAATTCCATGTGAAGCTTACCTCGTAATGCTGTTCAAGAGATAAAAGGAGAAAACTGAATATTATACAGTTTTGCAGGTTACACCAAACTAAGCTAGATAAAGTCTGACAAATAAATAGTTTTGAAAATGTATGTGACTAATATGAGAAAATAATTTCAACTTTCAAACGGAGAATATGTAAACGTGGAAGCATATAACGACTTTAATGACCATAGTCATTTACAAATTCATCTAACATTTCTTGTACTTAAATAATTAAAAGTATAGATAAAGAAAGTGGAGTTTTGGTCGATTTAATCCTTCAACAAGAATTCTGTTCTCTTTGGTTAAAGTATCTCATCTACCGTTTCGTAACTGAAAAAAAGCAGAAGTTTTATGATCCTCTTTATTCCACACCTCTTTATTTATTTCACACAATCTAAAATATTTGGACACTATTTTGCAACAGTCTGTATAACGTTTTTATTTCAAAGATTACGAAACACTTGAAACTTCAAGTATTACAACATACTGCGAAATATGATAAAACGCTGACTATGCTATTTCAACTGTATAATAACTATAAAATTCACTGTTTGAAAAACTGTTGCCAAAATATTCCCTTCTACTATCTCGTTGTAAAAGGGCCATCAAATTTTATTCTTCGTGAAAATGATCATGGAATTGAGAGAAGAGGATGATCGTAAAACACAAGAGCGATTTCTATCTGCGAAAAACAGAATTCCCAGCCCATGTTGCATCTTTTTTAACACGTACGTGATCAACGTTGGATATTCCACGCGCACAGATTCCCATAAACATGGTATGTAGCGAGGATGGTATTGGTATAGACCTGTACTTTTCGTCGTCCTCGCGATGAAATTGCGAATTCGTTTCCGCGTGATAACGAGCTGGGTTCGTCGTTTCTACCGATACGAAATGTCTTTCATCATGCTTGACTTCGCGTATTTTTAATTACTTTTGACTTGATAAGACTATCGGATTATCAGAGATCCTGTTTTTTGTCAGATTTCTGTAAGATTAAATAAGGGATAATCTTTGACAGTAAAAGGTTCTTGAGGGAAAGGAGGTTTAGGATGGAATTAAGTCGCTTGGGAAAATATACTGATCAATAGACTGCGCGTATTTTCGCAACTAGAATCAAACAAACGATAAACACTTATTAAACACGACATAGAACCACGCCAGAATAATTTACTTATAATTCCCAATGAGAATTGATTGTAAAATTCTTCCAAATAAAAAAAAAAATGTATTTTCGCAAGTTTATATTTTTAGGAATACAAACGCAGAGATAGAAATTAATGTAATAGGACTTTGATTATCCGAAGTAATCAAATACGGAAGAACCAGGTAATTAAATTTTTTCGATAATTAAACATAAACTGCACTTATACGTCTGTACAAGTCATGTTCTGTTTGGTCTTGTAATCTAGCTTCGCAATCTTTTTTGTAACAAATTTTTTGTGTAAACGAATAGTTCCCCAGAATTATTTTCTTTCGTGCTTCGTATCATTTGCTCGATTTTTTTTATTGCTATGAATGCTTCTAACTGCATTATACTTACTATATTGAATACTGCTTACAGAAACGAAATTAACTCTGTCAATGATTTCTTCATCACTTGTACGTCCAATGATGAACTGAGTACTATAAACCGAGTGAAGAATATATATACAAGGAGTATGATAATCAAACGTTTGAATGTGAAAAGAAATATGTATTATATACTTTATATATTAAATATGTATTGCAGGAAAAACTTTACTTGAAATATTTTACAGATTGTGCTCTTCATATACAGATATGTATATGCGTATAGAATAGAGATTGCACTACAGCTTAAAATTCTGTAAAGTCTGTGAAAAGAATGTGTTACCATATGTTTACAAAGTGGAGAATGTTTCTCTTGTATACCACATCAGCATGTTCTTTTATGGAAAGTTCACCGGAGAAAGAAGAAGTTGCCAAGTGCTAACTATTGAAAAGATCACGTGCAAGGAAAGTTGTTTTGTGATGAGAGACAGTTTACGCAGTGTGGCTGATTTTAACCCTTTACACTTAACGACCATTTCAGTCGGGCGGAGCAACAACTCGAGATGATTTTGCGCGTATGTGACGAGTATTTTGTAGGTAACACGAAATGACATTATACAAAAATTAATTTTAAAAACGTTATACTCTAATAATCTATATATATTTACATCTTTGAACATATGACTTTTTAATATTTTTTCTGTATACTTTTTTGTATGATAAGTTATAAAACATCTGCCAAGATGCATCCTTGGCTTGTCGGGACAAGTATCGCAATAATAAATTGTTTCGTGTCTTTTTCCTACTTTGTTTCCTACATTTTGCCCCCGTTAAAATTACATGGAACTGTCCATTTAATCAAATTTCATTACAATTAGTAGTCGACATCGAAGCTCGGTCTCGTGATTGTCAAAAATCTCCTCTCAACTGGTCTACTAAATTTTTTATAAATCGCAAGTAAGTGGTCTTTCGTTCTTTTGCTTTCTTACTGATCTTCTTATATACTATCTTAATAATACACAATTATGGTATTATATTATTAATATTTCTCATACTGTGTTTTTTTTTCATTTAATTTTATTTAATCTTAATCAATTTAACCTTATTGGATTTTTCGTTGTATCTCACAACGAAAAGGAAAAAGATGTTCTTTCTTTCCAATAATCAAAAAATAATAATAGAAAAGCAAGGATAAACTGGTCAAACGTAATATCGCGGAGAAGCGTCAAGGTTTCAATTTCACGACAGTCCGTAATTAACGCAATCAGACAATTTCACGTGCACTTTATTCGCGTAATTAACGAGCCGATCGTTAAATCTTTTTTCTGCCGCTGCATCGCCTAACTAAATACGCCCGCGTCTCTCGACGCCTCTGTATCTTTTTCCTTCGTTTCTTTTCCCACCCTCTACCTCCCTCTTTCCCGGTATTCTTTCCTTTCCTGTCTGCTACTGGACAGAAGTCCGTTGTTTCAGCTAGCCGGTATTTATCTCGTGCAGATTAAAGGGAAAATAAACGGCGGGTACAATAAATAAACTTCGAACGTTTCTACATTCTCATCCGTATACAGGGTGTCTTTGTTGGTCGCGTTGGTTGATAGCTCGTACCGACAGAGGGATGTTTCTTCTCGTGTAAAAACATATTGGAAATGTGAACTAAAATAAAATTCTTCCACGTGACGTTCTGCT
The DNA here is from genome assembly GCF_011952255.1 of Bombus vosnesenskii. Lineage (NCBI taxonomy): Eukaryota > Metazoa > Arthropoda > Insecta > Hymenoptera > Apidae > Bombus > Bombus vosnesenskii. Next base: position 6,410,871 of record NW_022882923.1, read on the forward strand.
GTAGAGTAATGTTTTCCAACCTTTTTCGAGACAGGATAGTTTAATATTTTCTCTCTATTTTTACTCTCTTTTGTAGCACTATATTATAGGTAAATATAAGATCGTTTTTATTATAACGAAACAATGTACGAATTTTCCTTCTTTCTTAATATTTGCAAAAAAAATCATTTACGAATTTTGTAAAGAAAACTTTCTATTCGTCAAAAGTGAATTAAGATTTACTCTAGTGAAGGTTTAAGAAATTACTGAAGACTCGTTGTGACAAATAATCCAAATAAATAATATGGAATATTTAACACGCGTGAACATTTCCTATATTTTTTAATCCTCTGTGGTTTAAACTATGTCGTTGAGAGTTTAAAAGAAATTTCACCCTTGATTTTTTTCGAAAAGTGTCTTCATTGGAAAATGTTCGATATATTTTTCATTTAACAAATGATTGTATGATATAACACGTGTTATACAGATTATAAATATAATACAGTAGATGTCGATAAGCATTCCATAATTTTTTAAATGTACTGAATATTTTAATTTTGCCACGAAGAATTAGGTACCATCCCATCAGAATGCAGCTTGAGTCACTTTTATTTTATTATGAAATATGTACAAACAGTACATTATTTAAACTATTAATACAATATTGTACTGTAACGACATTGAAATAATTAAACGTAAAAAACCTTACTGGTGTAATTTCGTACAGAAATAATTACCACCGAAAATAATTCTGCCAATCTGCTAGAAAACATTTCACGACCCTCCTGACGATCATCAGCCTCCCCAAAATGGGAATCCGAGCTATAAAAAAAGAGGAACGTAGTTCGAGAAGGACGAGTATACCAAATGTTCTGTTTGGAATATGTAGCGATCTTCTAATAAATAAAATTTCGTTTTTGCTTTATTTTGTATTTTCTATTTCTGTTTGCACGAGGAATCACATTCTTTCTGATTGTACTACAATTATTGAGGTAGACTGTGTAACTGCTCTTTTTTACGTGGGATGTAGTCTTGATTGGAAATTGTTTACCACGAAACTGTTGCAATAAAATCAATGAAACTCGAGCTGGCTGTTTTCGTAAAAGAGAAACGGTGTTGTTAACAAGAAAATCATGCTAGTGGAAAACTATACGTATATCATCATCAGAAATCGTAATATCAATATGAATGGATCGTGGAGAAAGTATTAAAAACCATTGAGTGAGAACAATAACACGAAATTCTTAATCCGGTAAATAATCCGTGATCTACAATTAACATTACGAATAAAAATTAATAGATAGTTTATGTATATAATTAATCATAGAAAAGATGTTTTCTATTAACGTTACATTGAAAACTTACTTACGTAAAGAGAATTATAACCGTAATGAATTAATTATTAATAATTCTCAGACTAATTAAATACTAAAGTCACGTAAATTTATTACAATCAGAAAGCTACAGAAAGCTTATTAATAATTATCGAACAACAGATCTGTTCAATTCAATGCTCAATTGAATTTCCCTTTGGGCAGTTATCTATCAAAATAAACGTATATTATGATTTAAACAATATACATTATGCTAAATAGTATAATAATTAATAATAAACAATATATTTATCGTTCCTTATATATGTCGAGAAATTTATATTTAAGGAAGAATGAATTTGTTTTGACTGATAGCGAAGTTTTAATTGAATGAAGTCGAAATTAAAATTAAAATAGGTATATGACATTATATACATGTTAATGGAAAAAAAATATTGGCAAGAAAATAATCCACGAGGAAAATAAATTACGCTAAAATAAATTACGGAAAATAAATTACGCTAAAAAAGCTACGCTATTTGTTAATAGAGTATTCTACCAGAGTAAGGTTACTAGAATACCCTATTTGTATAATAATGTAGATTAAATTTTCCGTGCTTTTTCGACACACGCTCTTTCAACAGAGCTTTAATTGCATTTTCGTTTTTTTACGCACCTCAAACACCGAGTTTAGCAATTTAATACACGTCACGATCCCTGATCCAACGCTTTACGAGCAAATAAAATGTTTTATACCAAGCAGAAACTCAGCTAACGGATGGAATTTGATTAAATAACGATATTGAAGAGACAAAAAAAAAATATATATATATATGTCGGGGTGGCGTTGAGGATAGGGTTGTGGGTGTTCGATGAATCTTCATTGAAATTAGCCATCGTCGTTGCGGTATAACAAAGATACGGTTTATTAACACAAGTATGGATAACACAGATTCGACAATCAACCACGGCAGTTAGGCGCTCGCGACACTAGTGACAATGGTCTCAGGTTCGATAACGAATCCGCGGTCAATGGGATGATAGATGAACGTTCTCACGAAATCTAAGTCTGAATAATTGCTGATCGTAAAGATGTTACTCTTTAGCCGGTGAGATCGCGAGAGGGAATGACTTTCCCGTTCCGATGATGCCACAGAGGAAAACTATAATGGGGTGTGCCTAAGGACACGAGATCATCGGATTCGTCGAGGATAGACTTCGTTCAGAAAGTAAGGGAAATTGACGTTGCTACTAATTGGTCAATCTCCATATCGGTAGTTAGAAAAAGATACTAACCGCCCTCGAAGGATAGTTGCCAGTGGGAGACGCCATTTGTTGAAAAAATAGGTCTCCCCTATCTTTTTAGTTGGGACAAAGACTGTTTGTCTGTTTGAAGGACTTTAGGTAACTAGATCTTAGTGTTTATAACGGCCCTCGGGCTAGTTGATCACGTACTGTGGAGACGCGTCGGCATCTGGTAACCAACATACCCGAAGAATAGGATCTGCGTGTGGCGAGCCACGGGACAGAAACCGTTGGAATGTTTACTGTCGCGTGCCGCTACAAATATTTCTTTGTAGAGCTATAGAATTACTCAGTACTTTTGTTAAACAAAGCCTCTATCCCGTGACCGCGGCTACGTTCGGCGACTGGCTGTCGCCTCGAGCCCAAGCTCATTATCGCAAATCTCGAACAAATACAATCGGATCGAAGGACGACAATTGTTTAATTACGCCTATGATAGAATCTAGATTACGGTGTTAGGGGATTATCCCGAAGTTCCAAAGGGGAGACTTCGATGTCCTTTCATCTCCGACATATATATACATATAAAAAGGAGAAAAGTTATTACAATAGAGTTTCCTTCTTTTTAATACGAAATAAAGAGATAATTGCTTTATATACGCGTGTTAGCCACGAAAATATAACCAGATATTAAACGAACTTTAAATCATTCATGTTTATGTAATATTTTTTTTATTTTGTTAGACCCATAGAATACACATATAAAATTTGTCTCTTAAACTCTCGGACACACTGTGTAACTGTATTAAAACAAAATTTCATAAAATTTAATTTGTCGAAATATGCGATTATCCACGGTATTCCATCACGCTCCTAAAACGCGAATATTTCATACAACATTGTCCACACGTGTGACTTTAATTGGTGGTAATAATAATTATTCTAGCTAGGTTCTATATCACAATATTTTCCGACATATCTCTCCGCTGCCATTTAATTCGATCAAATTGATAAAATCCTTGAACCGCCTGCATCCCTCGGTTCCTTGTCAAATTAAATATTTCACGCGCTCGCGCGTATACATCACGGCTGCGTGTGAAACCGCGAATGCGGGCGAAAAGAAAGAAGATACACCGCTAATTTCCCGATACACAATTTGCACGCTGATTCGTTTGTCGCGTTCGTCGGGATTCGTCTGTGTTTGCATCAGTGTTTCGCGTTCCACGACGAAATTTCGTATGGTACTGGAATCGTAGGTGAAAGGGCATTTACATCTTGGCTACGATTAATTATCGGTTGGCACGAATTACGACCGTGTTTGTTTCATTTCGAATGAAACGCGGCCTATTCATGGAAAAATGTCCGGTCAAGAAATTCAAAGCACGATTTAAGTGACACGAGCAAGAGGAAATTGGACCGCGTGAATGGAGCTTAATTACGACATTTTAAGAACCTGGCTTGACACGCGACGTGTGCCTCTGTTGAAAGACGTTACGCTTAAATGGCTAATTAATTTCGTTAATTATGTATTACATAGCGGTGTGATATCGTTCTGTCATCTTTTTAAGTAGATATCGGACATTTGTACTACTTGCATATTGCACTAACAGAAATTGAGAAATTGATTAATCAGATAATATAAGAATTTATGTAAAGTTAAATGAACAAAAGAAAAAGAAATAATGATGAATGTACAATAATGATGGATGTAAATTAAATATTGAAACTGGTCATTTGACCTGTTAAGTCATACTTCCTATCTTTTTTAGAAGAATAATTTTGATAGTTAATATATTGCGAACTATTGTTTGATTTGATTTTTGGATTGCATACGTTACATTGACCAACAAATATCTGAACTAATATTGTTTCTTATAAAATATTGCGCATTTGTCGAAATTATATCTTCGAATATACCAGGATAGTCCCTTCTTTTATCTTATATTAATATATTTCTTTTTTTAGCTACTATGTTTCATTTAAGAGGTGAGAAAATATAGTTTTCATTTGTAGGTATAAGTTTTTAATTTTTCTGATATGTATGTAGATTGGTACTTTCTAATTTTTAATATGATAATTATTTTGGAATAATTATTTATTAATGCATTACATATATAAATATTATATTGAGGTAATTATTCATTACATTATTCTGATAAACACAAAATTTATCCTCGAAATATTTTATTATTTAGCTATCAAATAAAGTAATTGTCTCTCTAACTTTTTATTTGAATGCATATTTTCTGAACTGAGTCCTGGAATAGTTCCTAGTTCCGTCATTAGAAACATAAATTTTGCGTTAGAAACATAAACTTTTGTATTTGAAACGAGAACGTTTTCTGAAAACGTTACTGTACCGTTGCGTTGTAAAATAATTTGCATCTATTGTTTATGAGTAAAATATATACAAATAGCATCTAATATCTAACGACTAAGAGTATTCAACATTTTCAATTCTTTGTTATTTTATTTAAAGGTGTCAATTAAAATGAGAAATTATTTTCAGACGATTTACCTAATTTTTACTTGAAACTAAGTTATTTTTAAAAACGATGATAATAAATCAACCCAAGCATATATGTAACTCATCATTAGAAATGATTATTTATTTCGATAAAAATCTACTCAAACCTAAGCTTGTCGTGTATTTTTCTCCACATATATTCGCTATTTACCTTATCCACGTCTCACCTATTTTGTTATACCTCACATTCGTTCTCAGACTCGTATCTCCAATTAACCGTCAAAATACGTTTCACCGGGTCTCAATTAATAATTAATATAGAAGCATGCCTGATAATTAATATGTCTAACAATGAATAATTAATACATAAACATGGTTAATGATAATTAATATACAAGCACGAAAACGCCTGGCTTCTCGAATCAGTTGTTCTGCTAATTAACCCTGCATGATGTTAAAGCAGCGCCTAATTAGCAATGCGTACCTTTTCTGAATCGGTGTCCGAATATATACGACCCGGTCGATATTCCGGCGGCAAATACGCTCGAGCAGTTTCGGGCGGTGCAAGTTGCAGCAAAACTCTACCACGTGGTGTCAACTCCAATGTATGGGGAGTCACCACCGGTCCAGCTCTCGAACCACCCACCACGCCACCGTCTGTAACAGATTTTCATGGAAATTATAGCGTTACCACGAGAGAGTAGATATTCTGCCCAACTATGTGCAAGGCAGTATCTATTAAACAAGCAATTTTGTGGAAAATTAACGTTAGCTTTTATAAGTTATTATGTTCATTAAGTTCTGCCTAAATATAATGGTCATTAGGAATAAATGCACTAACAATGTATTTCAAAGTTCTGTCTAAATATAATGGTCATTAGGAATAAATGCACTAACAATGTATTTGAAAATTATTTATGTTCGTAATTTATATCATTCGAAGAACAGCGGTTCAATTCAATTCTCTTTTAAACAGTTATCTATCAAATTAAACATTATACTTTAAACAATAAATATTATTATTACTATTATATATATATGTATTATAAATATTATTGTATTACACAATAACATTATTTATTAATTAAATATATTTATTTGCAAACATAAAATACAGCAGATCAAACAAAACAAATCCATTTGCATATCTACAAAAACCGAGTAACTTCTCTGAATGTGATAAATCTCAAAGAGGTTATTTGTCATAACTGACACAATTTTTGCAGAAGTATGACTCCGATTGTAAATGGGAACAGCGAAAGCAATTCGTTGGAACAATTTGTCGAAATCGAGGAAGTTGTTGAGGAAAAATTAAGGAAATCTTAAGAAACTCTTTCGTTCAGTCGATTCCAGCAATTTTATCCTTCATTGCTACTGCTATAATCCTGTTCCTTTGATTTGCTGCCTCTATTTCCGTCATCTCGAATCCAATCTAACTCCGGTACGTCTAATTTCTGGCTGATTCAACCGGTAAAATTGCGAATTTGCATTTACAGTCGGGTTCGACCAATGATCGATACTGCCCGATTTGTTGCTTCGAAATTTTCTTATGCTACTTTCCGGCAATTTCTGTGTAATAGAAATGTTAATTATTTTTATGAAATTTCTTGGAAATACAAATTGAATTGTTGTAAATTTGCACGATATGATGCAAAAAATAGGCGGTGTATCATATTTTATTTTATGTTTACGAATAATATTTTGATTAAGTTCATACAAAATTATAATAAAGAGTTTATGTTGCCGAGAGTGTTGCCGTTTGATAACATGTTTATATTGTTTCTTAATATGGCAGACACGTAATACTTATTGCATGGTGTTTTGGAATATAAAATTTATACGACTGAATTATGAAGTATTGACACAATACAGAGACAGTTCTTTTAGAAATTGTACTATCTTCCATTTTATTACTTTGTTATTTTTACAACCCTAATATCTTAAGTTTACTCGTCGTTTTTATCCTTCATTATATTTGGAATATTTATTATTACGCTAAAATATTTTATAAGTTATACTATACAGCGAATAATATAAACAACGCATAGGCTTTTAAAATTATTATTTTCTATTAACTAGGATTTTCTATTAACAGTTGAAAAATGTAAAACCGCTTTTACGAATCGGTTGCAATATATTAAAGATACCTACAATTTCCCGTTTTTTCCCGACGATCAATTAAATCTTAATGTACGTTCTGGACTTAATCACTCCTTTATTAACGCGTTCTCTATTGCGTGGACTGCCAATAATCGTAGAATTTATTATCACGTATTCAATTCGATACTAAAATGAAAGCCAGAGCAACACCTCTCTTAATAAAAATCGACGTTTGCCATATTTTGGAAAGAATTGTACACTTTTAGTTAATAAAGAAACGAACATTTTTTTATATTTTCGAAGGACACTGTACTTCTCTTTTTACAGCAGTACATGTACTTTTTAGTTTTATTTTCCATTTACTTTAAAAAGAGAAATGTTACAAAATAGCGAAGTCAATCACTGTACCCGAAAATTTTGAATCGAAACCTCTGCTGGAATACCGATAGCTGGTCCTTTGGCGAGAATTGGACCATTTAAAATAAAAAATTCCATTTCATCCCTGAGCCGGAATCTATTGGCTAAAATTTGACGTGAAATTTTCTTTAATTTTAATGATCGCAGCGATCGCAGTTATTAATATTATAAATTTTCTTTTTAAGAAGATCAATTTTCAACGTTTCTAAAAAATAATAAAAAAAAAAATCGATCGTTAAGAAACATGTAAGATGAGTTTCGGGACAACATACTTCCTCGACGAAGGAAGATTTTAAAATTTTGTTCTCAATTAGATTTATTTGATATTTATTTAAAAAATCTTACGCACTGAAGCTTCTTTTTCACCTCGCTTCAATATTTTTTTACGTAAAATAAACATGAACATATTTGATGCATGCAAACATATATTTTTTTTTTATTATTTAATTTGTACTTTACAATTTGTCCAGCTGAACATTCGCTAAATTTTTCTAGCTTTATTGCTAATTAACACGTGGATGGCTACCCCTGGCGGGATACCATCTTCGAGTATACAAACATATTTATTCTTTATATTATATTTATTCTTTAGGCCATTTATAGCACTGTTCTGAGACTTGACCATTAAATCTGGAACAAATCTGAAGATATATATAGAAATTGCAAGATATTTAAGTATATTTCACAGACACCACAAAAGTATAAAAGGAGTTAATTATCCACTACATTAATAAATCTCGATATTCAGTGGGCCACATTTAACGTTTACAAACGTTTCACATTGTATATTAACTCTGTGTATGGCATGTGTAACATATGTTTACAGTAAATATCCCGCAACATTTACATACACCTCCAGATTAATTTCAAATTTTACCAATATCGTTCATGATAATTGCGTCTCGTTACAGTGTCAATGAAATTCCTATACGTTTTACACAACAAATACGCAATATATATACACGAAATTTTCCCCAAAGATTAAATACGCAGCTCGACGAATCGAATACGAAAGGCCGCTGGTTGTTTAGCTCGTTTTCACCAACTATTCGGACGAACGATCCGTGCAGGAGTGGCATCTGTCCTTTAACCATTGCTGTAAATCCAGTATAATTCGCCATTCGACCGTTAATTTCGCGGGTGTCACGGACATCAACAGACTAACGATCACTGAAGCGTCTTGACACAGCGAACGTTCTCCCCTAGCTATGACCTAGTAATTTAAGCATTCATTTCTGCCTAGCCAGAAAATACTTTCCGCCCCGAGAAATTCCGAGGAAATTGAAGCGCGCCTCACGGGTCAGAAATAACGACTAGAACCGGCTTTCTGTTTGCAACTTAAAACTTAAACTCCATCGAATCCGGGATGATCACTAAAGTTTCCAGCGACGGAGTTTCCGATCGGTTCAAGCTTTGCGATTTAATGTCGCCGCGACTAGGGTTAATTTTCGTTCGATTCTGATGGCCTTGAATTCTTTATTGGTTCCTTCGGCTTGAATAATTGCGAACAAAGTTTGATAGCAAAAGATGGAATACTATTTGGTAGATTGTTCCCTGGTAGAATGCGGTCAGTTTCTCCGCAGATTTCCAACGATCGAATCGGATCGATCATTCTCCATGGATTGGTGAAACCGAATATTGTATTTTAATTAATAAACAAGTTTGATAGCAAAGAATGGTACGTCATTTGGTAGATTCTTTCCTGATGGAGTGTGACAAGTTTTTCTGCAGGTTTCAAAGGATCTAATCGGGTCGATCATTGTCCATGAATTCGCGAAAAGAAATATTACATTAAAAAAAAGTAATTTATATATTTAGATCATATAGAGGTGATTTAAATGTAATTTATTATGTGCAAATATGGTAGATATATTTTTGAAAAATAATCAAAGTAATACATCACGGAAATTAAAGATCTCTGTTGACGCTTCACAGACTAAACATTTGATTGATAATCGTGTTCATTCAATGACCAGATATTTCTCTGCATCGAATATTTTTAAATTACTTGGCGATAACGAGTGTTTTAACTCTTTTTCACCTTCTATTGTAAATATTTCTAAACGTTGAATAACTTTTATCGAATAAACGACGACGATAATTGTCATTTAACTCTTCTCCCACTTCTTCGGATAATTGTAACTTATACAATCACAATTTTCTGATGTAAAAATTTATATTCTGAATGATAAATAAAATTCGATAAGTATGTAGTTTCACAGAAAGATCCAGTAATAATAATCAAAACTATTTAAAATATATTGCTTATTATGTAATATTTTAGTCTGAAATCTGTTTGGACGTTTAAATTCTAAATATTTGCGACGCTTGAAATTTGTTCGTTAATCCTAGAGGAGAAAAAATCGACATTACGTTGCTCTCAATCAATTGGACACAACGTGTGCATTCCTTGTTGCGCAATTTTTCAAGTGCCCTCTTGTCCGAGTAGTCGAATTCAATAAATTATTACAAAACACTGATCGTTGATGCGATTCTCGAAAGAATTAGAGCGATACGAGTTATCTTGCTTCTATCACTACTCAGTACATCTATCAACGTCCGGTTTTATAGCCATTGTTACGATGTTCCGTAGAGATACGTGTCAGACGTTTCTAATCGCCAATCTCTGTAAACGTGCCGACTAACCGCAAATTAAACCTTCCGGGAAGATAAAACGGCCGAATTACATGCTCTCACGGAACTCAAATACTGTTAATATCGATTGTACGTAGTATATTTTTATGTGAGTATATATGGAGTGTATACTTTTTATCAGACAGCAATTTCAATATATATAATATTTTTAAATAGAATATTTATCGTCTTTGTTTACATCTTTCGTATAATGTATAAACATGAATTTTGATCAATTTTTTATCTGACAGTTTTTTGTCAAACAAATAATTTTATTAGATGCTTATTTTTAACACATTGTTTTCTTCATATTTTTCTATTAAATATCATTTGTACATATTTTGTTTCTCAAGAAATCATAGAAATTAGTTGTCAAAAAGTATATAAGTAATAGAATAATTCAATTACACGGAATTCCATTTAATAATAACGATTGAACAATGATTAAAAGCTATGCATAATAATTGATGTCTTAAAAGTCTTAGGTCTTCATAATGGCGTTTTTTGTCTGAAGTCCTTATGATAGGCTTTATAATTATTTAAAATGCATGTGTAATTTTCTTTACATTCAACCTGTAGTAGAAGGTGCTTTGTTATACAGAGCTTTTAGCGCGATTAAACTCGGTTTCGTACCATTCCATCACTTTATATGCTTCAATAATTTACTCAAATCTATTTTAGGTAAAAGCTCAATTTTTTTTTATCTATTTCTGCCTTTTAAGATAAAACGAAGAAGTAAGTTAAGCGTTAAAATGCTTTGAGATTCATAGCTCTCTCTCTTTCTTCTTATCTTTACACGTTTTCTGTTATCAATTATTCTATATCTTAGATCTAAACAATATGAGCAATAAAACTATCAAATGATAATAATAATAGTAAATCTTGAAATAGTCTTAAAAATAGTCTCTAATTTTTTATGTCTCAGTCTTACTTTCATGTTCACGTTAAGAGCCGCTTCTAAAGTTACTGAAAAAAATCTGCAGGTATAAAACTAGGACCAAAAATCAGCCATATCAATAACAATTATTTTCCAACAATGGAAAAATATGATTCGGATGAAAATGTCTCGAAGACTTTATGATTACTCGAAAGGTTTAATAACCATACATCCTAGTTGATGCAGCACGAATAAAATAAATAATAGAAACAAAGAATACTTATTCCATATCATATTAATACATATTCATTTTTCATCGTACAACTGTATAAAATCTAATAAACAAATTATGGTACATCCCATATCACTTGAACCATTGAACTATCCTGTTCAATTAAGGACCCCTTTTCGTTTGATCTTGATACGACATTCCATTACCGAGATATCACAATAAGGAGAGTACCGTAATTCTTAACGCTTTACTCCGCTCTCTCACTCATATCATCGTACCTCTCACAAGCATGCCTTCCCTGACCTGCCTTATGTTCACTATCTGCGCGCTGGTCACTGACAGACGCTGAGTCAGTAGTTTTTTTTTACTTCTACTACTATTACTACTATTACTACTACTATCCAACCGCGACGTACGCATTTCCAGGAAGAAAAGTGGGTCAAGGCGTTTCCTGGAATTTCGACCGCCATTCAGCATGCTCTGCATATTAAATTAATACGCTTCGAAATCTTACATCTGTACAATCAATTGGGATATTATAGTCAAATAAAATGTGTATCCAATGGCGGGTGTTGATTTATCTTCCGAGTAGGTTCATTTTCGAAATTAATTAGTTACGATGGTGCGTGTTCGTTTGAAGTGTATTTAACTCCTTCGTGATAAATTGCGTTTCTGACATGTCATACCTTTCGCAGACGTTCATTAGTAATGACAGTTGCTTAACTATTTGGTGGAAAATGATGTATCTGACACGTTACGTGACACGCGTGTCGAAACGTGCAATGAGGTATGAGAGCTGTCATTTGATGGTAAATAACTTTCAATGAACTTCTAAAATAACTTAAATAACTTTTGTTATTAGCGAAATGTAATTCAGTTTTGAAACGATGCAGGTAATATGTTTCTTCTTTTTCTCTATTTTTCAGACATTATAGGTAATTATTTTTTGACTATTGTTCACTGATGGATTTGAGATTTCGATGAAGCACCATTAGGATTTAATTTGGATCTTAAAATAGGCTTAAAGATTTCGGAATTGCAAGTTGTTTTTATAATTTTATCGAATGTAAATTTATTGTAAATATACGGTCAGCGAACACGAAGAAATGTTATAATTGTATTAAAGAATCAAGATATAAATATATCGGCAAAAGAAAGTAATTGTAAGTGTTACGTGGAACTGCATAACTATGCAAATTGGAACTAATTACATTACAATGTGACGCAAGCAATATGTCAGAATACATTGCGCCAGATGTGAAATGGTTCAATATGTGCAGCTAGACATGTTCATGGATTGAAAATGATAGTTAAAAGTATCTCAAAATATTTTTTTAGAATATATGTAATATTCAAGACTATTTTCTATGTATGTAATGATAAGAAATATAATAAATAATATACTATGCGAACTACTTTATACAGGGATTTTACATAACGTTTAAGTATCAAATATGTATATATGTATTTTGGTAAAGGTATCGCTAAAAATACATATTATTGAAAAATAAACAATTATAATTAACACACTTGTCGACATATTATTTGTTGCATAGAAGTTATACCGTTAATTGGTAAAATGATAAAATTGACTTAATTTAATACTCAGAATTGATACTGATGAATTGATACTCAGGTATCTAACGTTTAGAACAATTCTTTGAAAACTAACTTTCCTCTAATCATCGATTTAAAACTATCAAAAATATTATGCAGCGTGGATGTGAGCTTTACGACGTCGTATTTCCATGAAAAATTTCGTAAGCAAATTTTTGATAGTAAAATATGATGGGTTTTCGACGATAAAGCGTGTTCTCGTTTAAAATTCAGTCCTTTGAAATAAAAAACGTACAGGACCTTTACCAATCATTTTTACTACCTGAATAAACGTTCTAATATTTGTTTCTACATTTGTTTCTTGATGCAGTGATTACAAATATAGATAACAAATATTGATAAATTAGATATAAGATAACAAACCAGTACATAAATTCCTCTATAGTTTAAGCTATAACAAAACAACAGCGAAATTGAAGTATAGATTTATTTCGATCTTACAATCTGATTGCCATCGTTCTGTACAATTTGTACATTTTTCCTCTCATTTTGATGGCAGCTTTTTAATTCAATTTCTAATTGACGTCAAACTTTTACAAATCGCTTATTTTAGATAAGTTCACGAAGCCGTGTAAAAAATGATGGACTGGCAGGAAACAGATTATGTATACATATAATTACTTCTTGTTTGTTGTTGACTTGTTGTTGACTTTAAATATGATGTAACGTGTTTAACAATAAATTACTTAAAGCGGTATATTTTCAATGTACTTTCATTTTACACGTAACATACCACGTGAATAAAGAAAGGAAGGAATATGAAAGCAATAATTCAACGATACGATAAATATTATAAGACTAATACTATAGACTAATGCATAATAATATACATGTATTAAATAATTAATCGAACGAGAGCGAGGGATTATAGCGATTGAACTGTATATTAATTACAGGGTAATTGTTAGGTAACAAATATTTAATATTTTTAATAAATCATTGTTATTAAGTATAATAAAACGACTCGCTATTCGAATTAAATTTGAACTCACAAATGCACAGGAAACCAAACCAAATTGAATAACGTTGTAAACGCACGGCTGCAAATCAATTTCTCGAAGTTCACAGTGACACAAATATTTCTGTTCCGTGCATAATTATTACTTCGCGTCGTTCTCGCATACCCATACAGAAATCAGATGTTCTCGTTGCTTTTCTACTGGGAGGAGAGAAAGCTCTCGCAGCTTCTACATGCGCTGGCTTCGCGGTTACAAAAGAATACCGAAACGTACGACTTTTCAAACGAAGAAAGGCAAACACGAGTCGTCAGCTGCCTTTGAGAATCTGCAAGCTGTTCTGTGGCTCGTTAAATTCCACCAGCGAGATTAAAACTTCAACACCCTTCTTCCATCGCCAAGACCCATGCATCGGAAAAGAATTAATTTAAAAGCAGGGTCTTTTTCGTGAAAGGCAACATTTTCCCATTGTTACAGGCGAGATCCTTTTTTTTTTTTTTTTTTTTTTGGAAAGGACGAAACGCATTTATGCGTCTTTTTACCTATCACGTAAAAGTGGAGTTAATTGATAGTATTCTGCCGTGTGTCAAGATTTAACGTCGTATGTACGTTTTTATCTCTGCACGAGTTTTATTATTTCTTGATAATGCACTTATGATAACGGATAATTGAACATTAAATGCGAAAATTGATAAGGAAGTATATAGGATGTCCCGTAGCTAGTGGTAGAACTGGAGGTGATCCTACGCGAGGAAATAAGTCGGAAATATAAGGCGTTTCCAAGGAAATCGAATTTGAAAAAGTGTACATTTAGTATATATATTACTGTTCATAAAAATGCTTCTAAAATGTAGATCTATGAATTAATGGTAAATTAATGATCAGAGACAGGTCTATCTTTTTGATCATTATCAATCAACACGCAATATGTACATTTTTGTGTAAACGATTTAGTACTTAACGAAACTTCATCGATCCCTATTTCCACTATCTGCTCATTTATTTTCATCCCAGACTTAAATTTAATTCGCATTGACAAAGCATATGTAAATGTTACAATAGCTATACAGGTGTATCAACGTCTTTTGTAGTCATCGTACGAAATCAAGAAGACAGCACGAACGACGACAGAAGCGACCAGGAAACGACAGGCTCAAGATTATTTTCGAGATTCATCGGAATACCGGTACTACGGCCATCTATTTCGCCGACACATTCTCTTTGCGTGTCCGCGTCTGCGTGTGTAGATCGCATGGCCAGAGCGGAGAAAGATGAGGACGTATCTCGATGTGTTGTGTGTGCAGGCCTGGGCATTGATGGATAGTCTTCTGAAGCTCTTTCCCTCTGTCTCTCTTTCTCCCTCTTTCTCTCTCTCTCCTCCTACCTATTCACCCTATTAAACGCTATCTACTCCACTGACCATTCGAAATCAACCCCTCTCCGTACATTCCATTTTCACCCCTTCCGAACTGCCACCATTCCGGATTCGAGAGTTTCAGCAGACATGTCGTAGCTCACAACTAATTTGCCATTCCAGTGGACGTCGGCGTGCATTTGCAGCCGACAGAAGGTTGAATAATAAAGACGTGTTTACGAGGGAAAGGATCTCTCTTTCCGGAGAGCGGAATTTTCATTCGTAGCAGCCGACTCGACGGATCACGCCTCGATCGAGAAAAGTAAAGTAAAAGAGGAGCTATGATACAGCATCCAACGTTCAACTGGAAAACGAGTTTAAACGAACGATGTGGAAGTTTTCTAGATAGCTAGACCACTCCACGATCGAGTGTACCGGCCGTGAAATAAAAAAAGTCGCGAAGACGAGACTTGGAAAGCAGGCCGAGTCCCTTTGAGATTTTTTTTTTAGTACGAGAGGGGTTAAGATGAAACCTGTGTGGATTTTTCTTCTCGGATACGTAATGAGATACGCGGAGACCTGGATTTGACAAACACGGGGCTTGAGACTCGATCTCAAGAATCGTTTAAATTTTATCTTCGTGTTTGTTTTTTTCTTTCTTTTTTTTTAGTTAAGCATACACATGTAATTTGTTCGTGTATCCAATTCTTGAAGATTTGTTTTTTGGTTCATTTGCAAATAGGAACGGTTCGAAAGTATTTGATATCTTTTTCTTGTTGGTTTCTTATTTCTATGAAGACTTTATTTCACTGTACATATTTGTAAGAAAAAACACTGTTATATAAATATTATATTTCATTTGATATTTAACATTAGGATATTTAATAAATTAATCAATGGAATAAAATATACCTTTATCGTTTGGAACAATGTTTCATGTAAAAAGAACATAAATCCTCCTCTTTACTAATTTACTGAAAGTTATTATAGATTAAATATGAAGTAAAAAACACAACGTAATACCTTGCTCCCATTGTCTCTTAATTGATAATTATAATGAACTTCATTAACATACTTTTCATATAATTTATATATATATTGGATTTATGTAACTCTTACAGATAATATCGATTTTTGCATCTACAGCAATAGATAGATATTTAGCTTCTCAACATGTTAATCAACATTCTTGGGAATGTTTTCTGTACATTCCTCCTATCGTACAATATTTCAATAGAACGTAACTATTAAAATGTTTCCACCCATTTATAAATTTGTCCCTTCCCAGAAATTTTTTCTTTAAATTCACAGTTAATGCAAATGACAAGCTTCCATCGGTCCAGAACGCAGAACGTTTTTGTAGCATTAATAATTGAAATTAAATAAAATTATAAAAGCATGAAAGAATCGTAAAAAGGAATTATGCTCTTTGTATCTCGGATCACAAACGAATTTTTTAAATGAAATTCCGCCATGTAACAGCAAAGTAGAAGCACCAAATCAGATTACAATTTCACTTTCCTATGTGAATTATGAATTATGAATGATACATATACTTATATCGTAAAATTACATAACATAGAAGCACATGGAGTTTGAATTTCATAGGTTCAGTGCACATCTTGAAGGTAATCCTCGCATAATTTCCATCCTTCCATTAACAAAAATAGTGCTATTAGCAACGTAGATGCTTTGGATAAAATTTTTAGTTAACGTTAACAGAAATAAAAAAGAATGTAAAACACACATATACTACTTCATAAGTATTTGGACACTTTTCATAGTAGTGGTAACATTTGTTTAAAAATTCTAAAGTTTAAATATTTGTAATTATTAATTTTGTTATTGTTCATTATTAATCCTCCATAGACAAGCGTATTTTCCATGGACAACCAGACTCGTTTATGTCAATGTCTAATTTATTTGACTATTCTGAGCTTTTAAAGAAGCTAAAGAAATTCCGAAAGACTTATTGAATTATTAGAGTTGGAAAAATTATTTATATGAGTAGAAAATTGGAATTTACGAAACATTTGTAATCCTAAATGATGTTCCATGTAAATATCACAACATTTGTGTTCCTTCTTTATATTTCAGACTAAAGAACAATTTCAATATTTCAAAAAATTAATTGTACACGTTTAACACTCAACGACATAGAATTACGCGTTACATTTTCTCATCAGACAATTATCAGATTAAATACGATAAACAGTACAGTTAAAATATAATATAAGAACGTAAGCACTAAATAAAAAGTATGAACGTTTGGAAAGGAAAGCGGAGGAAATGTTGCGAATTATCGGACGATTTGCTGAGAAATATTATAGAAATCCCTCGCATAAATACTTTCAAGAAATTCCTGATACTGACACGTTCCTTTCCGTTCTCGATGAAGCGGAAGAAAAATTTGCCCAGGGTGGTGCTTATTCTCAGGTTACTCGGCGTCTAGCCAACTGGGATGTCATTAGCATAATCGACCGGAATTTTGTAATCTCACTTTCAAAACTTTACTCGATAATGTCGAAGAAGGTATTTGATCCGCGTCACGGTTTGTGTTTGCATCCTTGATTATTATCCATTAATATTGATGACATTTTTATAGAACCTCTGAGACTTTTCTTTATTTATGCTAATCTGATCATGCGATTCTTGTGGTCGATTAATTCTTAATCCTATGACTTTTTGAATATAATACAGCATCTTAAAATTACCAATTTGCATATCACAAGGCCGTAGGATAATAGATTGAGAAAATTATGTGACGTGCGAACAGTTATTGTTTTGTATCGTTTTGTGTAGAAAAAACATTTGTTTCCAATTGATCACATACGGTGTACATACAATGGCATGAAAAAGTTTTCGCGACTTTTTCACATGTCAGTATACGTAAAGAAATATACATAGTATTAGGTTGTTCGAAAAGTTTCTTCCGTTTCATAAGGTGATAATAGATGAACAGCAATTTCTGTTTTATATTATTTTATTGAATTAGGTATGATCCATTTCGTTCTATTTCTATCATTATATTCGTGCATAATTCAATAAACTAATATAAAACAAAAAACATTGTGCGTCTATTATTTTCTTATAAAACGAAAGAAATATTTCGGACAACCTAATACATATATCATGAACTGTAGACCTTTTCAGCGATAACATATCCGCGATAGATTGTAATGTTTTGCCTCTTTTTCGATAAGAAATTATCAAAGAACGAATATCAATATTCCCGTTTTTCATAGTGTTGAGTATACTTCATATTTTCTCAATAATAACGATAAGAACGATTGTCTTTATAATTCCTCTGTATAGTAGAAAATCAGCCTGCATAAAAAATCAAATGGAACTGTGCTACTCGCCAATATGACGTCTAATCATTTCCGAAAATCTTTTCAAACTTCGTTAAAGAATTATTCGATTATTCAATATTTTTCTTGAAGTTTTTGAGGAATAGAGTATTTTTTAGATGCGATACGTTTAATACTTAATAATCAACAGGATCGTATATGAAAAAGTCGTCTACATATCTAAATGATTTTTATTACTTCATTTGTAGTAGCATAGAGAAAAGTTTCGAAAATTTGTTCACGACACTGTATGTATAAAACATGTAAAATATAAAATATAGATATACAAGATTGAAATATTATTGGTTACAGCACACGAAGATAACAAAAAAATAATTTACACCCTTATGTCGATCCTTTATATCCTGGCAGCAGGAATACGTTCGAATATATTGTACAATGCAGGTAGTATCATATGTTACACATGAAAATATATTATGCTGCAAAATGACAATACTAACTTTGTATTTAAAGCTTAAAAATCTTCTCCTTTGAAAATTTTATTTAAAAAGATTGATGTAGGTAGGTCACGAGTAATATTTCTGAAATCTATGCATTTATTTTAAGTGAAAATATAGATACAATGATTGATATTAGTTTATAACACTGTGAACACTCGTTTTAATTATAAGAATTGCAAAAAAAAGTGGTTATAACGAGATAGAAGATGGATAGGCGTCGTTGTTAAACCTGTACGCTTTTCCTTTCTATAACGTATTTTTCGTATCCAAATGTTATAAAGTACGTCATAACTTTATCTTGAATAAACGACAAAAGGAGACAAGTACAGTCTGTAAAGAGGCAGAGAGCTTTCACATTTGAATTTCAATAAGTAAAAGTGTAGATTTGTGCTTTCATACGGTTGGAATTTCATTTCATAGGGGTGAACGCGAGAATAACTGACATTCCGCGAGAGGCTTTAATTTGCATAACTCTCTTGTATAAGCCGAGGTTTACAAGTGGAGATATACCAGTTTTAGCGCGTATCAATCCTGAATTATGCGGTAAAAATCCTAGTAAACACGTGTAATATATCGTTAAAGTGGTTTGAAACTAATTGGTACGGTTATACACGGAAAACAGTCGAAACAGTGGAGAAATAGCGTGCGACGATAAAAAATACTGCCTGTAGGAAATTTTGTAGCGTGAAATGTTTGAGAATGAAAAGAATTGCGAAATTAGATTCAAAAATATGATAAAAGAAGAAAGATATGAAAGCGAATAATGCCGCGAGATTAACTGTAAAACTTCGCTTGAAAGGAATTAATTGCTGCGAGTAAAAGCGAGATCTCAGCTTCTCTCTGGTGTTCACGAGAGAATGAATAAAAATTACATTATTAAAAGCCATATTTTTTAAACTTATCCTGCATTTCTTAGCATCAATCTCATTTTACAAACAGGAAGATGCTGGCCATTTCTAATTTGCTCTTATGCT
Source organism: Bombus vosnesenskii (assembly GCF_011952255.1). Taxonomy (NCBI): domain Eukaryota; kingdom Metazoa; phylum Arthropoda; class Insecta; order Hymenoptera; family Apidae; genus Bombus; species Bombus vosnesenskii. The sequence continues at coordinate 6,430,847 of NW_022882923.1, forward strand.
CATTAGGTGAACTGCTTTTTTTTCTTCTTCTGGACATTTCCACATTCCGAGAAAACTAAGTCGAGTGTCATTAGTGTGCAAAAAAACAGCTCGTCGTGGGTAATCAACGAATTTTTTCAATTTTCGAGTGTCCCTTCGCTGTGTAATGAGATACTCATTTCCATTCGGGACGCGCACTTGCTCCAATTTTATGAAGGTTCGAAAACCTGTACGTACATAACACATATCCCTATATTAACCTAAACTCGCACTAGATCTATGTATATAAATAAAAGTATTGTAAAACGTTGATTAGTCAAACGAAGGGCAATGAAATCGTACTTATTTTATTACCAAAATCTGTTTGTTTTTCAATTGATTGTTTACAGTCGCATCAACCATTATAATAGCATGTTAATGACTAAGTGGAAATCAAAAGTTGTACTCGATAATTCCTTGAGGAGATTAGTCCATTGTAAAAATTTTGGTAACTCGTCCCTGCGTTATGAGAGAATTTATTGATCGTGGTAACTTGCGATTCGTAAAATTTCGCTAACATTCATTCCATCGTACAGGAAAGTCGTGGTTATACGAATAACAGAAAACCGCCCCGAACAAATCTTCTTCATTTTCCCCGATTTTCAAACGCATTTTCAATTTTAATTCCACCAGCCTCGCTCCCGAATTTCGCCAAACTTCAGTGCGCTATACCCCTAACAATAAAACCCCATCAACGCGTACCTCCCCCAAGCCACGCCTTTAACTAAAAAACAAGTAGCGTTGAACAAGCCATTAAAATAGTGTCCGAATACCCTTCTTATCTGAGAAAACTTTCGCTGAATTTCAGGACAGAACTCCCGGAGCCGGCAAATTAGTATCACTTTCAAGCTCGAAACGAGTCGGGGGTTGAAAATCCGCGGCGAACGTCGGGATTGATTGAACACGAGTCCTTTGTCGAGTCCATCTGGCCGACGAAAAACGGACAAGCCGACCTGAAAGCCAAGCGCCCCTCTAACGAAAGAGAATACGCGAAAATTAGAAAATCCCGTCGGGCAGAGTGACGCCTGGCCATTGACTGGCCAGCTCTGCTCGACGAGCAAATATTTAGCCACGGCGCGCGGATGGCAAACGACGAAATAAGGACGAGAAGCCATTAGGCCACTATCTTGCTTCCAGAGAAGCGAGAGAGACCTAGCCCTCTCCAATCCTCGAGCAAAGCCGGCGCCAAAGAGGTGAACGAGATGAGGCCACCTGGCTGCCGGCATACCGCTGTAAAATATGCCCCGCTTTACACGCGAGTCTCTTCCGTTCCTCTTCTTCCTCTCTCTTTTTTTTTCTTCCTTTTTCAGACTGCGTCTGCTATCGTGCAAAAGGTGGCGCGTATTATACTCTGGTAACGAGAGCAGAAAAGGTTTCAATGAAGGGGCCGATTGTTCAGCAGCAGGAAGTTAATCTCTCGACGTACGATTTTGTCCGATTTAACTTCGGTCACAAAATGCACAATTTTCTTCTCAGCGGAATTGTTTCTTGGTTATACAGAGTGCCGCGAATAAATATAAAGTGAAATTTTTATTTCTAAATTCTTCGTGATATTAGAATTAGTGTTTGAGTCTGTAATTATTCACAGCAATGTACAAGCTGGCAAAAAGTAAGAAGAATCGAATGGAATTTTTGTATATGACGCTATAGATAAAAGATTCTAATAATATTTAAAATATTTGCAATTACTCTACAAATGCACTTAGTACAGACATTGTAGACATTTAATACCTAATTTTTAGGGGCAAATGTTAACCTAAACACGTCGTTTTACAAAAATGTATGTATTCAATTAATTTAGCAAAAGTCACAAACCCTGGGATAATTCACTTCTAAAATCTTGAAACTGAAAATCTGACATTATCCTGTAAAAATTAGTTCTTGTTTCTCATCCAAGCGAAACGTCTATGTAAATATCTTCAGCACTAAAATTACCTTATGCCTTACGTCTGGTTAAAATGAGAATTTTTTCAACAGAACAAATATTTTCGTTCGCCCTGGACAAACTAATTTTCCTCGTATTACAAGATCCCTCGAAGAAAAATGACATTAAAAGAGCCCGCAGTAGGATGCTGGTACGATCGTTAATGCGAAAGACGATTTTAAACATGCCACTTCAGAGCGTAGGATCCGAGCGCGTTTCGAGGTAATTAATGGTCGAGATAGAACCAGCAGACACACAGAGATCCGTTGCGAGTTGTACAGCTCGATAGATGAAGAGAGATCAAGAGCAAAACTCGAATCTGAAACGCAAAGTCTGTACCCGTTAGTAAACCGGTGAGTGATGCTACGAATTCGAGTTGCCATTATTGAGGCAACGGTCACTGAGTTCGACTACTCAGCTACTCTTCATTGTAATTCGAGAACAATACAATGGTAACTATATAACCAAACAACGATTTATAAACCAGACTTGGATAAATTTTACTTGAAATAAAAATAAACGATAAGAACTTCAGATAATGAATCATTTTTACTGTATTATTATTTTCATTTTAGAAATAATATGGAACGAGTAATTCTATTTTGCGTTAGGATCTAATAAATCGTTTTTAGTTGGTTTTCTATTTTAGTTAATTTTTGAAGTACAATAATAAATAATTTGGATTCTGATATTAATTGAAATTCTTAATGTCATACTTGAATATAGCTGAATTGTTTCACCATGTATATAGCATTACCTCGCGGAACCGTTTCAATTTTAATCGATCATCTTTGAGTATTACGTGCCTGACTTTGTCTGTACGAGACACTGAGGAAATCTGTATTTCTAACACAGTTAGCCATGATAGATAGCATAATAGAATCGGGAACTATTTCATGAATTATCTTAAGAGATATACGTAAAACGTACGATACTGTATATCATAAGAGATATGCATATTCGATTTTTAATTTAAAACCATTTACTTACTCAGGTAAAGTATATTATATATTACTACAATGCGAGATTCTTTTAATGTCTTTAGGGTTTTTAACTTAAATCTAATCTGTATAATAATAATTTCATTATGTATGTGCCATAATTTTGGCATTTTATAAATAGCTTATAGCAAATAGGTTCAATTCTATTGCACAGTTCTATGATCATTGTTTTCTATATTTTTCTACGATTTTCAGCTTTCTTCTAATCTAATTAACTCGTTAGAACTAAAAAAAAGTAATTTTATAGTATACATTTCTTAATTCTACTGAAACATCGAATTTATGTACCGAAACTAGAAGAAAGTTTATTCAATGAATATTCTCTTTCACTTGTTATAAATTTGATTATCAAATGAATTCCCTACTTTGCATAAATAAGACCCGATAAATAATCTGACTAAGCGCAATAATTTCTCAAAAATATTCCTCGCCGTCGGTTTCTAGTTAGGAAACTCTATTTCGCTCGATCAATCGGTAACTAACGACCACGGTTATTCTCACTCTACCAAATACTTTAATACAGTTAGTTCGTGTCAGAAATGCAAACTAATTTAGCCTTCGAACTTCGATATAGCTCGTCTTATCGTGAGAAATTATTGCCGGAATATATCTTACAGTTACGGTATAACATCCAAGTTTCTTCCCTCGTCTTGTACGAATTTAATTAACAATTGGGATGCAAATGACATTAATCCATAGATACTGTACGATTATTCGTAAGATGGGAACGAATCAAATTTCCATGCGAAAATTGCACCATTTGTTGATGGAAATTCTGCACTTGAAACATAGCACTATTCGCACAATATGATTTAACATATAGCTCGTTGAATAAACCGTACAATTATTTGCAGGCTCAATTAAAATTAGCGATTAAATATCAAATATACATCAATACAAAGAAAATATGAATATTCCCTTTTCTGGCTTTAAACAGTTTTTAATGTACATTTATTACAAACACCATTCTACATATACAGTACAGATAATCAATTTTTAATCAGAATTTATTTTTGTTCGATTAATTTATGACATGGAGGAGGATCTACGAATTATTTAAACTAGATTCAATAGTTAAAAAAAGCATCTTAGACAATGTTACATGTTGATTGTATTATTACAATAAAATACAAAGGGCACTCACATGTCTTCATACCATTTTCGATGGTGGTGTAAGAATATTAGCAATGAAAAGAATTAATATTATTATATATTTCTATGTTATTGGTTGTTAAATTGTTCGTGTATTTTATCATTAATTATTAAAGGTAATTAAATTTGATTTACGAGTAGTGGTAAAAAATCATGGAAGTCAGAAGTTGACGAATAAAAGAACTTTTCACACGAATAAGGACATCTATTTCTATACACGAACAAAAGTAATCTGCTTGAGAAACTGACTCTAAAAATGCTTCGTTGTATGATTTATAGGAAAACAGAGCACGTTGTCTTCATTAATAATTCCATGCTACGAGTGTGGCTAAATTCACGAAGAATCAATAAAGCGGAAACAGAAAGAGGGAGGACAGACAGGCGAAGTTGAATCACCCTCGGCACGTGCCTCTTTTCGAAACTGATTTCTCCTTTATTCGAATTTCTGATCACATATTTCGAGCCTCATTGGCATATTATAAAGTAACATTGATATCGGGTACGGGGTAGGGATCATAATTATGCATGGAAAGGAACTTGTTCCTAGAATTATTGTATAATTCTACTCGAGTCCTCACCCTCATTTCTCATTGTCAGTGTCACATTACTAAAAGTAACATGAAATTTATTTTCTTTCCTTGTCGTGGTTTCCAGCGAATATCAGGATAAATAAATTAATTTTTTGAATGACTCAACTTCAATATATAAGATGCTTCGATACGCTTGTGAATTCTTTTAATGGATTAATTTATTCCAAAATATGTTAAAATAAGAAAATTCAAATGAAAACGAGATTATTTTAAATATGTAAGTTTTGTGTAATTATGAATTACTTCTTCTTTATAATAAAAAGGACTAATAAATGATATTACAATTTCTTAAATATTTCATGAAAAATGTGTATATCTTTAGAATACACTTTGACTGGTACATAGGTATATTTAAATTGTAAGCGTATCTGTTTGCTCGATGACTATCTATAATAAGCTATTATTTAAATTGAAAAATTATTTTCTCTGCCAGAATATTTCTTTATAGCACATAAAACTGTACCACACGATGTTAGTTTTTACATAAGTTACATGGGATAATCCAATTTCCATATATAAAGAGACAAATAAAAAAGGTAAGGAAAGTATGGAAACATTTCTGGAATTTTTGTAGAATTTTGCTCGAGATGCTTAATCTGTGTTTTTAACTGAACTCGTAAAATCGGGAAACACGTTATTCAGGGCATTTAATCAAGTTTCAAATTTACGTTGGTACACGCGCGTCATTTTCGTCTTCATGGCTATTTCTTTTTTTTCTATTCTTGTGAGTCTGGATACCCCGTGTATATATATAAAATATTGCATCGAGATAACACGAAGTTGCACACCACGTTTTTTATTCACTTAGCACGTTCGATATTTCACGTGGTCGCCGCATGCAAGAAAAATGTTTATTGGAAAACGTGAAAAATTGATATCCTGCGCGGCAACTCTGGAAAGCTGTTAAAATTTAAAATACATCTCCGTGAAAAGCATGTTTCACGTCGAACTGAGAGTATCCGAGATACGCGTGTATAAAATAAGAATATAAAGAAGGAAGTGATAAAAACTTTGATATATATATCCATATAATCGTATGAGCGGAATATTGTGTGAAAATCAAAGTATATTTAAAAACACGAGTGAAATTATTGTATACAAATATTAACAATAGGCTGCGAAATTCTATACAGTATTTATAGGAAGATCCATCTTCTAAATTATAGAAATAAGATACATAAAAATAAGAATTCGTATAAATATTCGTAATCCAATTATTAAATTACTTTAAAATACAACGTTCAAGTATGAATCAGCAAAAATATGAAATCTGTATCGCTTATAAATTACGACATAAAGAAAGCGATATTATATCTACACACATATCAAATTTTCAAAAATTATCGAAAACGTATGTGATAATTTTCTGTCTTCGTTTAAGGAAAATTTAAATGAGTTTCAGCGTTCGTTATTTCAGAATGGCTAACAACAAACATCTAAATTTTAATTAGTGAGAAAGAAAATGGGGGAAAATGGAACGCGTGTGTATTTCTAGCGTCATAGAAGGAAAAGCAAATGTAAATGTGGCAAGGTCTGAGTCAATATTATTTGTCGGGATTACCACGTCGAAATTGCTCTTCATCCAGCATTGTACAATCAAAACACGTGCTTGGCATACGTGCTTAACTCCTATGACTCGATAATTATGAATTTTGATATATATATAGTAAACAAGTAACGCGGATTATTCTTGAAATACAATTATTCCTGGAATGTTCATCAACAGCAAATATTACATTTAATTGTTAATGCTCTTGTTTACTGTGATATTGAACATATATGCAGAAGCAGCAATATCTAATCATTTTTAACATTATTATTTTAAGGTACATATAAGATACAGATGAAGGGACATATCATTTTATGTTAATTTGCTTGAGTCAGAGTTTTCTATATTATGCACTTTCGTGTTAAAGTATAACAAATAAAATTTGTAATTTAATTGTAAGTTATGGTAATTTATATTATTTTAAAGTACTATTATAAGCGCGTTATAATGGCAATTATAATAGCAAGTATTATAAAATAATCGCTTCTCATTTAAAGTACATTATAATTATATCAATTCAAAGTTCTAGTAAAAGCAATAAATTATTTAATGCTATAAACACACAAAATTATATGTAAACCGCTTTCATATTTACTGAGTCATCTAATAAAGTTCATGAATTTATAGTACAGTGTTCGTGAAATGTTTCTTATTGAATTTCTCTTACTTTCACGTTAAATATGGATATTTATTTGTTCTCCGGTCAAAACCATCATATGCATTACTTTATGAACATTAAATAAGAAAGTTGCTAATACCCATTAATCAGATATCGACAATTTAATAATGTAATATCGTAATATTTAGTAATTTCTGTTTGCTTATATTTCACATACCAAGTACAGTAAATTCTGATACTCGGTATTCTCGTTATTCTACCTAACAATGAAGAATTGAACATTTCACTTACAAAAGAAAGATATTAACCGCTTCATGGCGCTTATGGCGCTACTATAAAGAAGCTTACCACCGTAACTACGTTATGTTTCTCTTACAACCACACCTACAACTTTCATAAATAATGTTTTCATTTATCATTTAATAATAATATTATTATACTAATCAAAACATATGAGACAGATAACATATTATATTAAAATGATGAAGTAAGTCATTTCCACACGAAATATAAACAAACAATCACATACCTGTCATCTTAACACAAATAACCACCAAGAGTTAAAATAACTAATTTTCGTAGCCAAACAACAGAACACTTATTCAAAGATTTATATCTCAAACTAGTCGCGTTTTCGAAGAAAAATACCAAAGCAAAACTACGTTTCCGTAAAATCGTAAGAACCCAATTTATCACGCCACCTTCTACTTGACACGCTCAACATGTAACACTAGTGACAACGTCGCGTTTGAAAATGTCAAACGAAAATTTCGTCGAGTCGCGATAAAGAGGACGTAACAATCCGAGCAGCGTGTGTGGTGCGTCTTCGAAAAAGCGAGTAACGTGGAGCGGGGATAACTTCGATAAAGGGAACCTCATATGTAGGGATTACGCGGTTCCTCTCCCTTTTCATCCCTATCGTACAGCTTGACCTCGGTCGCGCGATCCTCTTGGCTGTTTACACAGCACCGTTGAAATGGCAGACACGGAGACACGTATTTTGCGAGCTGCGAGCGCAAACTTTGCGTTCCAAGCTACGCGATATGCGTCAGTATGCCTAGACATCGGTTATTGCCACGTTTTCGACGTTTCTGCGATTGTTTGCCCTCTCTCGCCTTATACAACGACTAACGTACAGCGACAATGTCATCACGGTTTCCCTTCGCGACCTGCCACGTGCGTATGTAACAATCGCAGCTTTGTTATGCCGCGGTAAAATACACGCAAGTGTTGTTACAGTGATATATTTCCTCGGCGCACGAGTTATGTCACGAGGCACCTGCTGCATTTGTAATGACGGTGTTACGCTTAACTTGGTTACACGACCTTTAAGCATTGCGGCGTTTAATAAAGTGCGGTCGAGGATATTGGTGGATTTATGTGCTTCGTTTTGTTTACACTTTGCATCTTTGGTTTAGGAGATAGGACTGTTTCGTATGAGAAAGTAACTTAACCGATGGTAAAACCGTCTGATGGTTAAGTCGTTCATGTCGTTCTTGTATCTCTTTTTCTTAATTTCTTCTCGCATTTTTATCTACGTATGTGGATTTATCTATGTAGATTAGGAGAAACGTAATAAGTGCTTTGTGAGGTTGTGAAATTTACCGTGGAATTCTGTGAACATACCTATGTACAATTAGTATTTTAATGTAATTGGCTTCGTGTAATTGGCTTGAGAAAACTAACATGTGCGATGCAACGTTTCTTTAGAGAAACCGTATAGTAATTAACATATTATCGATTAACTTGTACTAACTACGCTTATTATGAATTTACCAAGTCAAATAATCTCACTCTCAAATTTGTATCGGATCGAAATTTGTAAGTTAAACATAAGATCTTCACGCGGTGTTAAATAGGTGCATAATGCTGATACTCGAACACGCAATTACTAACTAAGTACACAGAATTAGAAATCTTTAGAAAATCAATGAAAAAACATGAATTTTCTTTTTTATATGAGAAGATAGGAGACGAAGATGTAATTTTGTGATGTTTCTACATAGGTCACGATCTTCTGTTATTTAGAAAAAAGAAACTAAAAGTATTTATAACTTTACAAACATTTTCCGTAATTTATCTTTTCAGCTATCATAATTCTACTACCATTTGTACAAAAGATGTTATAATCAAAATAAATCGCTTCTGAAATTATAAAACCCGCCTTGACAATTATTTCATTCCTTCCGACGAATCAAACACGCAAAGCTATATATATAGTGCACGTCAAAAAGTTGAAAAACTTCTATAGCATATAAATTATTTAAATACATCAACCACAAACCAATATTTTACGTCAAATGCTAGGAAAACAATGGTTCGAACGGAAGTGGTAAAAATGGTACCAAAAACAAAGTATATAAAACGAACCAAGAAACCACGAAACGTTTTTAATCTCTCGTGGACCACGATAGCAATAGCGGTAACCAAATACGCTAGAAATCAACGATGTGCAAAGTAACAGTGTATTTTGACAATTGTGCAGTGTTATACTCGATATATGACGAAGAACGACATTTTTATAATACGTATGTGTTCGTATATATCTTTCATAAGAGAACACATTTAAGAATCATCAAGTAATATAAATCAAGTAATATAATGTAAATTATACTTGTTATTAGATATCAAAATATGTCTTTGTCTTATTTTATTATTAAACTTCCAACGAATCTTAACACTATTCCCTTTCTGTTTTAAATATAATGTCAACCTTTATTTCCGTACACTTGCTTCCTTTTCATACAATGTTATCTCCCCAACAGTTTTTAAACACTGACAGTATCATTTTTTTTCAAAGCACACGCCACATCATACACACACCATATGTGGCATAGATATCGTGGAACGCGCACACTGTATTGTCAGCATCGAGTGGGTTAAGATAATAATATGCGTGTGAAATGTTTTATGAGTTTGTAAATCCTCCTAAATTTTAGGAATAGGTAGGACGAATACATAATTTTATGTTAGTCGAATTAGTCAAAAATATCACCTTTAAAAACTATATCTATTTACATACATGAACTGAGATAAACTACTTTTCAAAAACAAAGTTTCCCTCAGTTTATTGTTCAATTCCTTGGAAACTCAACCCGAATTATAAACAGATACATTGAATTTTTGGTTACATTGGATACATTTGGATACATTGAATTGATGTGAGATTTACGACAGTTCCTTCGCCATATCAAGGTAGCATTACTTCTGGAAGATTAGCTTTAAGTAGACTGTGTCGTTTTTGCTATGTAAATGCCATTGATATCGATTTTGCAATTATACGCTTGCGTAATATGCTGTATCATTTATTGATAAGAATATAATTCAATATATTTTGAAGTTGGTAAACTAAATGTCTTATTAAACTTGTAAAAATTCTGTCACAGATAATAATATTTGTAGTATATTTGTAGTATACAAAAACTGATAGTATATATACTATATATATAATGTTATATGAATTATATACTCATCGTAATTATATAATCTTTATATGAATTTTATACTCATCGTAATTATATAATCTTTATATGAGTTATGTAATCGTGATTCTTTTTCTATTGATATAAAGGAACTCTTTTTCGTTTATCGTATAATTTACATAATACATACAAAATAGTAATCAATATCATAGTGACGTTTTAATTAATGTTTAATTTACGGATGTGTGTTATTTTGCATACATATTGGAACTGTAATACAATTTTGAAAATCAAGTTCATTGCTATAATATTTTACAATATATAACTGTAATAATAATAATGATAATGATCCTGGCAATAATAATTGCAATAATAACAATAGAGAATAAAATAATTATCAGAGCCCTTCTCATCCATAACTTTACAAAACCATATTTTGTACGAGCAACAAAAATAACCAAGCGTCCAACTACTTTCGAGCATCAGAATATTATACCAACATCAATGGACTGCGGATTTCTATGCATCTACATAAAGTTTGATTTATTTCATTCATTTATTTAATATAAAATGGCAACACCGCACAAAAAATCTACATCGTGCAAAAATATACAAAATATCTAAACTATATTAATCGTTGTAATATTCAGGTAAGTGAAACAAATCTCTGCACGCATTCCATCTCTTTAATTACATTCATAAAAAATTAAGTCCGCATAAAAATCCGCAGTCTAGTCATCGATGCTACTCAGATAGTTAACAAATATGTTTATTATTGAACGATCAGAAGCAAGTTTCCATTTGTTTTCACAATTTGAGAACGATCACTAAAATGCCACCTGGAATCTGGAGTAAACATCAGAATGCTTGGAAACCGCTCTAATTCCTCGATCGTGATCGTCAATCGCCATCTCTGACCTGGATGCAAGGACAAATCCTCGGTATTCGAGGCTCGAGCTCCTTGTATCCAGCAGGTAGCTCTTGAGCGACGTTCGTGAGTCATGCTATGTGAACGGTGGCATCGCATTCGCATGCAGGATACCTTCTGGCAATTTCAACGGAAGCCCGGAGCGGGAGATCGGGATTGCCCACATTGTAAACACGTTTATTAACTCGTGCACGCGAGTTAAGAATCGTGCGGGTAGAGCGTATTGAGGTAACACGCGTAATCTCGCGCGTCGCTTTGTAACCACCGTCTATGTATACACTATGCGACCATGAAACGTCCCTGACGTAATACAGCTTTCACGAATTATTTTTGCGATCTGAAGAGATCGTCAAATTGATATTTCGTGATACGAATTAGAAAATTGAATTATTTTTTTATATACAGTATAGTATCGATATTTCTTTTAATCTATCGAAGATGCATAATTATTGATTGCATTAATACAAATATCGTGGCATACACAAAAGCATTAGCACAGTATACGGTTTCGTATGCAAGCTATAATTGTTGCTTGTAATTATCTATTTAACTAGTAATTAAGAAAATAATATTTTTTACTGACACGATACAAATTATTATAAGTTAACTTAGGCTTGATATTGTGTTATTTTATTTGAGTTTACGCGAAAATATTGAGAAGAGTCTAATTTATACGTGTAATCTGCAATTGTGACGAAGAGAATTCACTGAACGATGTACTGAAAGTTTAAAATTTTGATAAGAAGGTTAACAGCATGATAAAAAGACATAAAGTAAATACACATATTACTTAATATACATTATCGATTGGGTGGATTTAAAGAAGAATTATACAGAAACAGCAACACTTGACATGCTTTTTAAGGAGCGTTAGTGAATTTATTACACAACCTAACTCAAATTTACATTTTCGTAAATGTACTTCTGTCTTTGTGAGTTTACAATTCGCAATTTATTCCGTTTGAATAAATTTTCTTCCATTCGAGTCACGTATTGAAATCTACATTTATTTGAATTTAGGCAGATTTACATTCGTGAATTTTTCAACAGACAGCCTAAAAGTTCAAGTTTAGATATCAATACACAACAGATGTTATGACTTTGATTCGCAGGCAATACCGTAACACTTGCGAAACATCTGTGCCTTTCATTTTGATGGACTATAAGATTACTTACAATCTCTAATAAAAAGGTTTTCCTTTGTGATCGTTTATTCACCGATAAAACTTCGAAGAATGTCCTGTAAATTCTAGAATTCCAAAATATACAACAATCTATGCATTTAGTTTCAACAAAACCTTTCAACTACTTAACGGAGATAAAAATCGATATACCATTCTTCTTATTCATTTACTAAAATAGTATTCTGGAAGGAATTAGTTTAACCGAAGCTTACCATTTTTTAAAATAGACACTCTACGCATCATTATAACATCTTATACGCATATTGTTCTTGTATTCGGTTTGTCTCTTTGTAATAACATAGCTATATATTTAAGCTTCGTAACCTCAGACCGCCAGTTATTAAATACTAACAATGTAGATGTTACAACAGTTAGTTACCGCTTAGCACTTGTAAACAGTGGACATTAGTGCAAGGCGATCTGGGTAAAACATGATTCTGGAATTCTTCTGGATTCATGATTCTTTTTATTGCTTACAATTCATTTAAGTAGGAACGAACTATGGGAAAATCAAAGAATTTACTTGAAAACATGTATGCATGTATGCATGCACAAGCAGGCATGTATTGCGATCAGCCGAAAAACGTAAGACCACGGAAAACAATGCCGAAGATGGATCGCTGGATTCATCGATTGAGCGAAAAGAATTGTTTTCGTAGTGCAAATAATATTGCTGCGGAGATAAATTATAAAAACGATACACAAATTAGTGCTTAACTTAAGAGGACGAAACTCCTAAAAGAAACCACTGCTGAATTCTAGGAATCGAACAAGACGATTTGCATTTGCTAAAGCTCATAAGCATTGGATAAGTGAAGATTAGTAAAAGGTATTGTTTTCAATATTTTATAATTATGTTTAACTATCAATTATCAAACAGGAATTAATCAACAATATTTAATGAAATAAAAGTACAATTTCAAAGGGAATCTGAATTGCACAGTACTTATTTCCAAATTTAGCATGCACAGATAAGCATAAAGTATAAGCGTATAGGACTAAATAATTTTTGTATGATCAATTATTATACTTTACTTGTTTATTATATTATACTGTATAAACTATATACTTCTATAAATTTGTATTATTTTACGCTACGGCAAATTATTTCTTCTACCAACAATTTACGTATTTTGTTACAAAATAAATTGATATTAAATATATGTTTATTATATTTAAAACAATGAATAATAAAATTTTGCCTTGGCAAATTTTAGTTAATACCATAATCGCTCAACAGAACTAACATCTCCGGTATGGTCTAGTGGCTAGGATACCTGGCTCTCACCCAGGAGGCTCGGGTTCGATTCCCGGTACCGGAATTCTTCTTTTTGAAATTTAGAACGAAATGAATGAAATATTTTTTAGCTTTTGCGATTGTTATTAATTACTATCTAATAAAGCATTCATGAAATGTGTACATTTTGCACTTATCTAAGAAAAAAAAACAAAGTTAGCCCACATTAAGAGTTAAAATCAAATTTTATATTAAAATCACAATATAGATTAAAAACCCCCATTTAATACATAAAATAAGTTTATTGTAAATAAATAACAATCTCTAGAAATCAATCTTATCTATTTGAACAGTCGTTATCAAACCAAAGTATTTAAATGATCGTTTCAAAGTATCCGGACATTTGCTCATTTTGGTCATACAATATTGACAATGTGAGAAATATACGTTTCAATAAAGTCTATACTTCGTAATGTACGATCAAAACTCCGTTTTACGGCCGCTATTTTAAGACGTTTAGCTAATCCCAGAATACAAATCGATTCCAATCCATTCGCCGTTACGAAAAGGAATGGTCCTGTTAGGAAAATTCAAGGACCTCGTTGTCACATCGATGAGGCAAATTTCTCTGTCATTTTTTATCGGTTGTCCTATATATCGATACATACGGTATAGGATATTTCAGGATAGCGTATCCTCCACAGATGTCCTGGTGAAAGCATAAGTAGAGTCTACTTATCGACACTCGAATATATTTTATCCTTACAAGTATTTGTTAAATCAACAGTTACAGACTTAGACCCCTAAGTATATAATTTTGTATAGATCTTTCCTACATCATAGTCTCATTGAACCACGACTCATCTTAAAATTAGCGTAAAGCTGAGCTTAGTTTACGCTTGTTACAGAAGCGAAGAAAGTAGAATTCGAAAGTAGATACCACTTGGAAGAAAATGCATCGTGGGAGGGAGGCAACGGGTGCAGATGCAACGGTACCTTGACAGTCACGTTTCTCCACGCCCTGTGATTATTGAATATTTAATGTCGGTTGCACGACGTTTGACTTCCTGATCCAAGCGTGCAAACCGTAATCGGCGTGATCATGCGATTTAACAACGCTCTGAATAGCCTTTGTCCGGAGATTTAGTGCCATCGATCCAAACCGCGTTTCCAACCTCTATAATATTACGTTCCGCTTTCCATTTCGTATCGTATCGCATCGTCGTTGCATGTTTGGACACACGCTATTCAAATTGTGCAGCGTACGCGTATTAGCTAGACGTCCTGCGTGTGTGTCTTCGACGATAAATTGATGGCTGGATGAAAATAATTCCATGCCAAATAGGTTGCTTATGATAACTGATCGGTAATTTATGAATACTTAATGGATTTTGCGGAACATACAGTAGCTACAAAAAGTAATATATTCGCACAGCATCGTATTTATTGTAATGTTTGCATACTAAATAATCAAGTCCAAGTATTTTCATCTGATTACGAAAATGTTGTACCTACTATGAAAATAAGATGTAAAACCTAATAAAGAAGATTGTTCATTGGAAAGTAAGAGTATGTACAAATACCTTTTGTAGTCACTGTATGTTTAGTACAAGCCAAAATATAAAGAGATCGCAAATTAACCTTGTTTATGATCGAACTTTCTAATATTCGAACTATCGATGCCGAAATATCTGATATTATAATAAAAATCATTAGTTTTATACAGTTATGTAGAGAAAGAGTTTATTAATAAAGTGTTAATTTGTAAACATGAACACTTTCGCGAAAATGCTGGAAAGCTAGTAACAATGAACTTACTCATTTCACAAATACGGAAACACAGGAAATCGCTGGTTTACCGCTCGAAATACAGGCAAATGCACATGATTCACCACTCATAGTTGCATTGTAACTTGCGATGTTACTCACAGACGCCGACTTAGTGTGAGGGGAATGTATCGGACATCGTAATTGAGAACGTTATTAATTTTAACTTGCATAATAAAGCGATTATTGCCATATTATCTTTATGGTAATAAACAGATGAGATGTTGAATGTTACAAATATTTCTGTAACAATTAGCTATTTTTTATATACATTCGTATTATATAAAATTTAAGTTTCTTTTATACCTTTAAATTATTTCTTGGTCTGTAGGACAAGAGTAGGATGCAGAAGGCAAAAGCCTACCTAAAATATACGAGGAAAAGTTACACACGTAACTTACACCGCTCGGACCGGCAGTTCTAGGACGAGACCCTATAACAATAACTAGATCCTGAACACTCGAAAACGTCTGCATGAGATTCCATGAATCAACCGACGCACCATTCTTTTGCTGAACGTTGCTTGAAGCGAATTTGAACGAGTCTTTAACCATCATTGTAGAATATTTTTAAATTACTTGTGTCTTAAAAGCAAAATATATATCACCTTTTGTCTTATAATATAAACATTAATTGCTAAAAATATTTAGAGGTATTTATATATATATATATGTATATTATTCCTTTCGTAGTTAGAATTAATTAGATTGTCCTGTTTCTAATTCAGCTAATAGTGTAAGCAAGAACATCTAGAACCAGCCTTTCATTATTTTTTTATTCAAAGAAGGCTTAAGGCAAAATTTTTGAGACTGAGTTAAGTTTTTAATAAATTGAATTCGACATGTAAATTTAAGATTTGTTTCCTTTTTTGTCATTAAATATTTCACAAGAATAGAGCTTGCACAATTTATTTTATTTCAAGTTGTTAAAGAAAACATTGTTGAATTAAAACACAAATTTAAATCACTATAGATAAAAAAAATTTGTCGAAATTAACACGATTGATATAACAAATAGATAGAATAAAGTTCATTATATTTTATTCTGTTCACTTATTAGGTAGTTTACTTATTATACTACATATGAACAAATTTAAATTTATATTACTTTATTAAATGCTTATTAACTATTATAATTTCCAACAATTGTATGGCTTTACTTTACATATTATTTCTTATAAAATAGATAAGTTTTATATTAGATTTTATTTTTCAAGTATTGATTACGATTCGAATATTGAAAATTACTCATACGAGCGATTAATTCATTAAAATTTTATATAATAGTACATCTTTCCTTTAAATACAGTTCCAATATGACGCAGGATACGAAATCCGGTATGGTCTAGTGGCTAGGATATCTGGCTTTCACCCAGGAGGCCCGGGTTCGATTCCCGGTACCGGAAGTTTATTTTTGAAATTTTTTTCTTATTTTATTTGTATAAAAATCCATAGTATTTTTTAGTAAATTAATGAAATTATTTACGAAACGGATGACCTTCCCAATCTTAATGACCTTAAAATATGTTGTCGGGGTAAATATTTTAAAGAACTTTTCCCTACAAATGTTACCGTCGCTTGGCTTTAATTTTGGAGATATTCGCAAAAGTTTCTCTTTCGACGACAATACGATTTTGATAATCGAACAGCCCATTTTCCAATATCATGGCTGAAATGTTTCCAATTTCGAATAACAATAATATGATATAAAAATTAATACGAATTGTAGCGTTATCGGTAACCTTACGGCGTTCGAAGAATAATTTAGATCAAACCTAATCCATTGATTTCTCTTTCTTCTGTGAGTTGAAAATTAAAGAAGCATAACCGTAATGTAAACTAAATTGACGTTTTTTGCAAATATCTCGGAGACTAAACCAAGAAGCGGTAACATGTATAGGGAAAAGCTATTCATGGCATATTTTACGATTATTGAAATTATAAAGGCGTTCGGTTTGTAAATAATTATCTAACATAATTTGAATATTAATATACAAGTGGAAAATTATATTCAAAAACTACTGTTTCTTTGAAACTTAGCAAGGACCCAATATAATCCGGTATGGTCTAGTGGCTAGGATACCTGGCTTTCACCCAGGAGGCTCGGGTTCGATTCCCGGTACCGGAATTTATTTTTGAATTCTTTTTCTTATTTTATTTGCATAAAAATCCATAGTATTTTTTAGTAAATTAATGAAATTATTAACAAAATGGGCGGTCTTACCGATCTGAAGGACTGAAATTTTTATCGAGGAATTTTAGGAATTTTATTCTGAAGAATTTGTCCTTACACATGTTACCGTTGTTTGCCTATAACTTCAGAGATAACCGCAAAAGCTTCTGTTTCGTCGACGATATGATTTTAATAATCGAACAGCCTTTTTTTCAATATCGTGACTAAAATATTTCCAATTTCGAATAACGATAATGTGATACAAAGATAAATATTAATTATAGCGTTATCGGCAGCCTTACGGCTGTCGAAGAAAAATTTAAGTCAAACATAACCCAATAATTTTTGCTTTCTTATGTGAGGTGAAAATAAATGAAGCGTAACCGTAACGTAAACTAAAGGTTTTTGCAAATATCTCGGAAATTGAACCAAACAGGGGTAACATGTATACGGTAAAACTATTCAGAATGTTGACTTCGTCAATTTGTCTAAGATTATTGAAATCAGCGAGGTCGTTCTCTTTGTAAATAATTATTTAAATTTAAATATTAATATATAAGTGAAAAATTGTGTGTTCAAAAAATGCGTTTTGTTTGAAACTTAGGAAGGACACAATATAATCCGGTATGGTCTAGTGGCTAGGATACCTGGCTTTCACCCAGGAGGCTCGGGTTCGATTCCCGGTACCGGAAATTTATTTTTGAAACTTTTTCTTTTTATTTTGCTTGCATAAAAATCCACAACTTTTTTTAATAATGTAATAAAATTATGTACAAAACGTACAACCTTGCCAATCTTAATGACATTAATAGATGTTGTCGAATTCAACATTCTGAAGAACTTTTCCCTATATATATTACCATCGCTTGGTTTTAATTTCTGAGATATTCACAAACGTTTCTCTTTCAACGACAATACGATTTTGATAATCGAACAGTTCTTTTTTCAATATCATGACTGAAATGTTTCTAATTTCGAATAACAATAGTGTTACGACCGTTCGCGGAGAGACGCGGTCGCGAGGAAAACGCGTCAGCGAGAGGCGTAACTTCTCGCTACGATTCGGTGAATCGACGCCGCGAAGTAGTCGTTCCCCTGTTTCGTTTAGGATAACAGAGGTGGTTGATATGAATATGACACAGTAGTAAGTTATATTTCACCGTTTATTCCACAACTTATAACGAGGATAGTTACACTGGTGCGTATGTACGAGATGAGTGAGTGACTGAGTGATCTGCGGGTGTGTATGCCCGCTCGAAGGATGTTGACCGTTCGAAGGATGCAAAAACAGTACTCTTGGGAGACGATGCTGTCTCGGAGGAGAGCTAAGGATGAGTGAGTCTAGCACACAGGACCATCGGATTCGTTGGTGCCGATGTTATTTAGGAGAGTGAGGGAATAGGCTCCGTTTTTAATTGGTTAAACGAAGGGCCTTGACCGCCCTCGAGAGAAAGTGGTTAGTGGGAGGAAAGTTGCAGCGTACGTGACAAAAACTGACTTTCCCTTGTTAAGCCGTGGTAGACAATAGTCTCTAGAAGTTCCTCCGGACCAGATGTTTGTTTCGTTTGGAGGACCTTTTCTAGGAAATCTATGTGATTTATGGAAGGTCCTTGCAATCATGGAAGATACGCTGCGAGTATCCGAAGACATCTGGTTGCCATATTGCCCGCGGTGTGTGGCCTCGGCTAGGTAGAATGTTACGCGACGTAACAAATAGTATAATATAAAGATTAATACGAATTGTAGCGTTATCGGCAACCTTACGGCGTTCGAAGAATAATTTAGATCAAACCTAATCCATTGATTTCTCTTTCTTCTGTGAGTTGAAAATTACAGAAGCATAATCGTAACATAAACTAAATTAATGGTTTTTGCAAATATCTCGGAGACTAAACCAAGCAACGATAACATGTACAGGGAAAAGCTATTCAGAATGTTGACTTTGTCGGCATACGTTACTTATGATTATTGAAATTAACAAGGGCGTTCGCTTTGTTAATAATTATGTAACGTAATTTAAATATTAATATACAAGTGAAAAATTGTGTGTTCAAAAACTGCGTTTTGTTTGAAACTTAGTGACATTCTAATATAATCCGGTATGGTCTAGTGGCTAGGATACCTGGCTTTCACCCAGGAGGCTCGGGTTCGATTCCCGGTACCGGAAATTTACTTTTGTCATTTTTTTTAACATAATATATTATTGTTTTTCACAAAATTAAAACATACTTTTTCCAAATAGTATTAATAAAGAAAGAAATATATTCCATATATATTTATATAGATATATAAATTGGATATTCGAATCATTTTCTTCAAACATTTTTCAATTATAATCTTCTTATAGATATAATTTAACAATTTACGAATAACATATGAAATGGTTAACATGTATACGGCCGAAAAGAATTTGTTGGTTATCTTACCCCATAGTGTCGTAATTGATATGCGATCATATCAAAAACTATACATCGGAAGCTTCATTGAGCGGCTGCATATAAAAGTTATGAGTCGGACAATAGGTGCTGACGCGGGTGTTACTAATAATAAAACATATAACAACTTCATTTCTTGAATGCATAATTTTGTAACATCTTTCGATTAACAATTAATCATTTCAAAACCCCAATGAGATAATCAGCATTTTTTGAAAAAAAATTTGTAAGCGTTACGAGTATTACAGAAATTTTACATTTCACTATTATGTTGAGGATTTTTAAAGTAAGAATACTTTGTCGAATGAGAATAAGAACTTACTTGAGAGAAAAAGATCTTGGAGGGCCTGGGCTGCCTGGCATAGGAGAGCCCATGTTTCGGCAGCGGCAAGTCCTGTTCCTCGCAGAGCAAGTACATCTCCCGCTACTACAGCGAGACCAGGTCCTCCGTTCAAGTCCGTTTGCATCCTGCAACAAATAAATCCCATACTTCCGTTTAATAATGTGCTTGTTTTAAAATATCTACAGAGATGACATACGCAACTTTATTTCATGAAATAAGAATAACATATCTTTTTTTATTTATTATTCTATTTAATTTACTTAACCTTCGAAATTTATCAAACGAATTAGATTAAGTTTCAATAAATTTATTTAGATACCGTTATAGATATTAGTCCGCATAAAGGAACTTTCATCGTTCAAAAAATTGTTGATACCGAAAATAACCGTTTATTTTTTTGTTATTGGAACTTAATCCAAACTGTGAAATGGCTGGGGTTAAACAGTGGAAATCAGGCGAAGTCATTAAACTGTATAAGTAGCAAAAATGAATTTACATAACATGCATCCGCACTCTATTAATAATACAAGTTAAAAATTAAGTTTAAAGATTCTTGACATAGTTTGCAATTTGGAAGGCAGGTATAATAGATGCTTTCCAGTTTTCAAGGTAACAGATGTACTGTGATTAACAATGTTGAGGGATCAGTTAAACCGCGCATTCTTGAAGTTTCGAAACTACGCTATGGCTAAACGCGTGCCCTTTGTGACGACTTAATGGACAAGTGTCGTATTTACGAGAATAGTTAAACGAGTTAGAACAATATAGTCGGTAAAGGAAGGCCGATGAAAGAAGGTTTACAAGGAATTTCAATTAACTTGTAAATATCACGAGAGCTTTATAAATTTCAATGTATACGTTAATACCTTGGTAGTTGATGCGATGTTAAACCTACATTAAACAAACGTGAGAAGAGCTTTAGAATATTGAAGCTTGACTATAAGATCTTAGTATATGTCTAAGAAGGAGGAAACATTTTGATTTATTTAATTCTTTATTAAAATCACAAAAACAAACATTTGGATTTATTCTCTTGATTCAAAATGATACTTGAAGAGCATCATGATCATTACACTGTAAATATTTATGTATTTCTGGGAAATCTGAAAGTACAGAATGCAAGTAATTTACAGAAAGGTAAAAAATATTCAGAGTGTAGTAGTTTTTGCAGTATTTAATGGGTAAAACAATTTTCTATTTAGATTACATTTTTTAAATTATACTCCACTCATACAGATGTGAAATTGAGTAAAAGTCTGCTATCTAATAATAACTAAAGAATGTATCCGATGAAAGGCATCCCAAGCAACCCCAAACAATAAAGAGTTTCTCAAAGAACAATATAAAAGCGGCACGGAGACGGGGGGAATGATAAGCTTATAATTTACTAAACAAAAGAGAAAAATAAGAAAATAAGAGAAGAAAGAGGAAGGAAAGCGGAAGATCCCATATATTCATCATTGCATCGTAATATTGCCTTATTCCTCTTATTGTTGACAGAATGCAGTTATGAAATCATGTACATACGTATTCCGATCGAGATCGAATTAATTAAGAAAGCCGCGTTTCGGGCGTATGGTTCGTAGTCTGAAATGGAGCGGAAGCAACGAGACGAACAAAAGGGGACTGAAATAATCGAAGCTCTGCTCCGTGGCCAACAAGCTCGATACATCCAATATGCACGCCCCGGCCTGTTTACATTTGTTTGTTCTCGACTAGCTGCACGACACGTTGCTTCAATCCTGTTCCACCGTAGCAGCCCACTGTTCTCGACTTGTTTCGTGTTAGACGCAAGCTTATTGTGTTCACGTTTGAAAAATCAATGAACAATCTAAAGTCTCGTCTACGAAATTCTCACACGGTCTTGTTAGTTTATAATTTCCAATGTATTAAAAATTTGTAGCGAAAGTTAAGGAAGATTCAACTGGAATTAGGATTTTCCGCTTTTTCCGATTTCACAGCTCAGTTATTGCAGCTAAGTCGCTGTTACTTTCCTCTTATCACCGTTCTATCTGAGGCATTTAACTAATTGTCACATTAATAATTCATTATTATGCATGCACTTATTAATTTATCGTAGGAAGCTTTTATGTATCTACGTGTTATACAAAATATTTCGGAATTTGTTTATCGCTTTAATCAATAAAATTTGAAAGTGAGCTGAAAATATACATAGAATGTACATAGAAATGGATCATTAACTATTCAAGCACTTTTGTGATGTATCCGAAATATACTACTTGCCCTAAATATCTCGTCCTAAATAGCTGTTACATCCATTTCTAAATTTGTTTCAAGCCTACAAATTTTTTATTTTTATTACGATTAATAAGAATAGAATGTTCAATTTGATGTTTAATTAATTTAATTGAAAAATAATACCTCTATTTCATATATATTTGTACATCTTATCCACTCTCCCTATTAATACTTAATTTTATTACAGTTTATAACTATTTAATGATGCATTCTAACCCTTCACCTCTGCTTTCAATGTGCTTATATTCATAATATCATTGCGAATAAATACAGTGAAACAAACGTCTCAGATAATTCAGTTTAAAGCTTCCTAAATGTGAGGTCTTAATTCTCCAAATTACGTTAGAGAATCCATTTAAATGCGCTAGAAAATGTGTGTGTGTGTGTATGTGGTTTTGTGAAATAATTGAGGATACGTATGCATTCGAGAAAAGCACCTGAGAGTCAGCTGTGAAAGAGAAAACATGTGAAATTGGTCTGTGTGAATGGAAAAGCTCGTAATTACATTTAGTTTCAACATCACCTTCTGTATAATATGTAAACATTTATATTGGATTTATATCGGATTTTCACGAGTACCTTGTTTTTCTTATATCTCGATGATACATTAATATTTTCGCTAGTAAAACAATTTATATGCAGAATTTTAAAATAAACCGCAATGAAAAATTTTTAATACAATGCAGCATAACAATACATGTATTTCATACACAATGTGCGATAAGTTATAATATAACATACTAATAGGGGAGAAATGTATTTAACAAATTCGACAGTTATTTCTTAATTAATCCTTTGTTTTCATGATCAGTTTCTCTATCGGTATAAAAATATTAAATGTTTAAATGTTCGAGAAATTTCTTCACAAATTTTATAATCGTAAAATTTCTTTTTATGATCTGAATTTTAATCGTATCATTGAAACAACGTGACAATGATCACTGTTTTGGCTCTCAATTTTTTTTGAACTGTATCTTCTCTTTGGTTATTTTCCTTTGGGTTCGTGTTTTACAGTCCCTAGGAGATTTTATCCTCTATAATCCGAACAAATCATATTAATTTTCGCGTCTAATTACTATTGAGCGGAAAGTAAACCCTTTACGTTGCTATTCTTCTTGTTACTTCGCGTTTATATTATCTCTTCCACCATTTTCTTTCTTCGAATATCTTATACATAAAGAGCGTGAAACACACGAAAGATAGTAAAATTGTATGAAATACTAAAACCAAATATTTACAACCTATCTACATTTTAATAATACCTATTGAAACATGGCATCCAATTAGTGTCATATGGAGCCGAAGAAAACATTAGGATTAACAGGAACACTTTCAAAAACACCTGTGTTTATATGTAACTTCAACATTATGTCCATTGTTTTCTTTCTTATGTTATAATCTAATATGTTTACCTTTCTTTTATTGCGTGAGGGAAACACGAGAGTTTCCTATACTTAGGAGCCCGTACCCTTGGGCTAGACAAGGTGATAGTAGTCTACCAACTAGAAGCCCTTCCTTTTTATTTTCATTCGATGGAATGGAAGAAGTCTTTCTCTCTGATCCTGCTGTGACCATAAAACGGGAGGGGAAGAGGTTTAATACCTTTTTCTAAGGCCTAGAGCTTAAACCCTAAGCTAGCAAGTGGAAAACGCTGACAAATCGTTGAATAGGTGCTTTGAAATGCAGCTGATGAAGGACAGTGACTAGGAATTACTGGCTACGAACCCGATACGAAGAAGAAGAGCAAGAAGAGAAACAGTAGCGTGTCGTTATTTTCGTATTACAATATATTCGCTTGAAGATAACGTTACTTTGGTCAATATGCCTTTTTGGATAGTACGCTTTCTTACTTATTTATTAATTATTAATTCGTAATTCGAACAAGGGTCAGATGTCCAACAGATTACATACTATTTCGAATAGATCCAAAAAAAACGAAGAAGAGAATGGCCCGTAGCACGGTCATATAAACAGGTTTGGATACTCCGATACCGAAAACATTGACGAAACCGTCTATCTTTTGAGTCAAAAAAAATCAAGATGGAGGGCAAGCAAAGGTCCCGTTTTACGCATGCGTGGCACGCATATACATATACATAAATACTACGAATATCTCAGACAGAGACAGAGACACTCTACCTATTTCTGTCTGTCTCGCAGAACGAGAACTTCTTTTTGCCAACTGTCTCGTTTTTTGACTCAAGAGACGAACGTTTTTCCCTAGCAACATAGCGAGTGCACAGACCTGTTTATATGGCCGGGTTCCGCACAGTACAGCCCTGGAAATAATGATCTAGGCATGCCAAGAAAATTGCTGAGAAAATTCAACTAACACAAAATAGAATGAATAGAAATTGAGAAAATGACCGAGTTTACAGAAGAAAACGATGTCGCGTATGTGTTACGCTAGTAAGAAAAACATATGTGTAACATTTGCAGATTTCCATCGCATACAAAAACCTGTTTTCAAGAATAGCATCCAAAACAAAAGTATTAATTTTTCAATATGAAATGTGTATTTCCATACGTACTATTTTTTATAAATGTGTTATTATGTTGAATTTAATTCTGCATTCTTCTTTTATTATTTTTATTATATACTTTTCACAATTGTAAATAATCTTTTTTCTTCTAGTAATTACGTGTTCAATAAATTACGAGTTTTCCTATTAAAAGAACGACTTTACTGCACATTTTACTTCCCGCATTAGGTGGAACCAATTAGCACTGTTCTCGCGAGAAAACATAAAATGCTCACGCTTTCGAAGACAATTTTTAAATTAATTTTTAATTCTCCGGTATTAATTCTCTGGATGATTCACGTGATATAGATACAAGCCCATATGAACATTGAATTCCAATCAATTTCATCTCAGCCCAAAGCCATTGCGGCTCGAGTAGCAGCAGTCGGTCCGAAGACCGAGTAGCCACAGATCGAAAATGAAAACTCGTTGGCCTCGGCAGGATCGATTTTTAATCAAATGCAGAGCACCTTGCACCCGCCAGTACCACATCGTTTGCAACGACGCGTGCAGATTTACCGATTGTAAATCTTCGCATCGAGTAGTCGGCCTGAGGGATAGCGGACAGCTAGATTGATCTGTGTTGAAATAATGGTGCCGTGTATTCCAGTTGCTATCTCTCGCCAAAAGTCCACTTTTATCAATTTTACCATTAATTAGTGATTCTTAGCTAGTGATTCTTATATCAATGATAAGTAGATAAGTAATACTCGTAATATTATATTAATACAGTGATAAGTAGATTTATGAAATTGTACGTATTTAGGAAAAGTTGAGGCTGCAGAAGTGCACGATTGCAATATGATATACAACAGTGTGTAAAATATCTAAAGTGTGGTACGATAAATGGAAGTGATATAGTGAGATTGGAAAATTGGTCAGTGATCGAAATTTACAATCTTCAATGATCGCAATAATTCATTTGAGATATACATATTTAAAGATCATAAGAATCTCGTTCAGGTCCATCGAGGATATTAATTCAGAATCAATTTTTTCTTCGAATTGTATCTAAATATATAATATATAAGTGATTGTAACTTATATAGAATGAATATTTTCGAAGCTATAATTTTACCACTCATTGATGAACTGTTGAGTTAAGCACATTAACGATGACTGGTATTGATCTAAGAAAACTGACATTCCTACTTACTCGCGTGTGAAGTACATACGGTTACACCTACGCCTGGATTAATTGACGATCTTACTTAACAATTTAATTCGCAATTTTTCTATATTACTTTCATCCATTATAACTGTTACAATATTTAGTAGATAAAACTGTTCTCTATCTAAGTTTCATTTTTAACTATATTCATAAAGATACAAATTTGCATGAATACCTGGACAAATATCGACAAAAGGCGAACGAATTTCCTAGAAAATAAAACTCACGAAGTTATAGATAGCAAAAAGTCTAATTCTCGTTTTCTATTTCTTTTATCTAACTTTCTATCTTCCTTGCTTCTTTATAGAAATACGAGATTGTATAAACATTCGCGGTCTGTCTACTGATTTCCACTGACCACAGGCGTGTAATAAAAAGAACTGCAACGAACCCAGAGACACAAACCTAAACCGCTAATTCACAGACACAATTTGTCCCAAGTGTATGCAAACTTTCGCGATGATCACGATACCATCGAGAATTCCGTCGGCCAGATGAACTTCCATTGAAAACTTTTCGACCGATACCAATCCATTCTTTCTGTGTATATTTTAGATGCAAATGTCAGGAAGTTATCGGGCAATCGCTCCAGCTTGAAAACTTTGTCTTGGCCCAAGTATTTGCTGAACGCTCGTCAAAGAGCTTCCATCGAAACTAATTCCTTCTGCTCGAAGGATCGGCAAAACTTTCTCCAAGTATTAGCTCCAACGCGACAAATATGTCGCGAGAAACTAATTCTTCCCTGGTCCCTACTCCTTCAAAGAAAATATCGTGTCCTCGCTAAGGGATGAACGTCAGTTATAATGCATTGATGTATCGATTCGTTTAACAGCGGAGGTGAAGTTGCGCGACCGTTTCCTGCTCGCTAAAAAAAGTTCCATCTAGATTCGTTCAAAAGCAGATTATGTACAGTAACTGACGAAAGTATTCGAATACTTAGCACAGAAAATTTTTATCAATATACTATGTACATTATGCGAAACTTTTTGAAATTTCGTTAGCATAGTGATGATACACGAGAGACTATCGTGACTATTATAGTAAAATTCGAAATCAATTCGAAGATATATAACTTTATATCGTATGTAGATATATAGAGTTTATAGAGTTAGAAGTTATAAGACATTTATTACAAACATACACTGAGCGAAAAATTATTTCTCACTAAATATTGCAAATTATCAATGTATGTAGCGAATAATTGGGAAGTATAAACGGAATAATGAGAAAGTTTACTTATAAATATTAATAAAACCTGAATGAAACAGCAGTTTCTAAAACCAATATATCGATTTTTACTTGTTATCTTCTCTTTTCTTTCCTAAGATGAGAAATGAAAGGTGCGCGCAGGATATTTAAGTTTTATGTTGGAGCTTTGAAATTTTATTACAAGATTAGTTGGTAATATTGTCAGATTAATATTAATTACATTATTGAGTATACAATATGAGAAAAATATAGGTATATGTAATTAATAAAGTGAAAAAAATAACATGATGTAGCGAAAGTGATTACGAAGGAAGTAAAATTTTATGTGTAGATCATAGCAATTGGACTCAATATTTTGTTTATTTTTACCCTAATCTTAAATTTTTATTTTCATATTACACGAAATATATTACTCTCTTTAAACGAAATCTATAAATAAATCAGTATAACCTTTATTTACAAACATATTTTATATATGATTATATTAAACACTTAAATAAATATAAATAAAGTAGGAAGTAATCTTTTAATGAGAGAAGTTATTAATCGATACATATTTCTTATATTGGTTAAGTATAATCTACAGGTATAGTTAGTCGGGCAAACTGCGGTTTATCAGATCCGGCAAATTACAGATCCTTTAACGATCAAGCAAATACACAATACCGATATAACTGGGTCATCGATTAGATGTTTAAACGAGATTGGAAGATTATTCAATTTGAATTATGCGATTCTCGGACTTGCTCAATCTGGAATTCTAGTAATTGGAAAGTCTGCTAATTCTTCGTCACGACTTCGATGAAATTTCCAGTTGACCAGGTTCAATGTAATAAAATATCAACGCAAGCATTACAATTCAAGCGAAGAGGGAAATTTGAAAAAGCCCAAGAAGATGGAAGAATGATGGATAGTGGAAAGATGTTGAGATTGTACATAATATGCAGACATACGTAAAATATGACAAATTAAATATTCGCCATAATATTCAACAAATAAAACAAATGTATACTTATACTATTCTTCTGTTACCTTGATCGTATTTATAAAAATATGAATTTACATAAACCTCTGCAATTTACTAATTATTAAGCGTGACAAGAATTATTGCAAAAATATTCTAAACTCTTTCACGATGTTTATCGAACAGGCTCATTCCCATTCGTACCAATTAATTCTCTTTCGTAAGAAATACAATTTTTGTTTGAACGAACGAAACGAATGAAGTTCAGTTGAAAACGACCAAACGCGTATTAAATCGTCGATAATCGATCAGACGACAAGCATGTATCTGGAATCGTGAAATTGCAGGCTTGTCCGAACTGGCTGGAGGAATGAAAAATTTCCGGCCGCTTAAGAGGTTCGTTCTATTAAATGCGGATCGAATCGACATTGTTCGTAAAGGCAAAGGCGGCAATAGGTACGCTCGTTACGAGCAGTCGAGGAGACAGGATGTTTAATTAGAGGACAATCCGTTAATGGCAGTACCAGAGAGTGCCTCGCCTAATTCCACGAAATTTCATCAACGAACAAATAGAACTTCAATTCGCGAGACTCTGCTACTCGCTGGCGAGTTTCTCCTTTGGCCGATCGTAATTTAATAATGTCGGCTGCCATCATTTTTCCAATACGTCTCTGATATTGTGTTACCATCTTGGATTTATTAAGAAATTATGAAGTACAAGGGATCGTCTAACGAAGAGTGAATCTCGATTCGCTTGGATTGTTCTCGCGTTGTTGGATATCGCGCGCTTTCATAAAATAAAAATAACTGAGTTTTTATTTTATAATTATTATTTAGAATAAAGGACACCTTGCTGATTTTGATGAGTTTCGAATATGTTGTCAAAAGAAACGTGAATGTTTTCCTGTACGTACGAGATTGCTCAGCCTTAATTTTTCGATTTACGTATATGTAAAAATATTTTTGCTGTTATATATATTGTACTGTATATAATATTTCTAATATTTGTCATAAGTTTGCATTAGTTCGAATTAGTTTCGTGCTAGGTTTAGGACAGATTTGAGCTATATCGTCGTTTCAGGTAGGTTTTCAAGAAAGTAAAAATCTTCTGGAGGACGATAAAACAAAGCAAGCGAAGTTTTGGAAAATTTTCAATGAATATTTCAATGAATATAGTTTGAAATGAAAATTACTATAGATGAAATTATCTCGTCGCAGGGTTTTGAATAATCTTAAACAATAAGAAATTAATATGAAACAATTAATATTAACAATTTTCACTGCTTCCAATTAGGAAAATAGGAAAAGTGGACTTTCCACTTCTGCAGACAATTATCTTAAAAGGATAAAGTGGATCAAAATTTGATCAAGTCGATGGAGGCTAAGTTCTCAAGGGGTCTTTATAAGAATTTTTCATCGATTTAAAAGAGGTTTAACTTTACAAACTTTTTAACAGACTTACTATCTTCTGCTCAACTTTAAACCTAAAACGAATAAACAAAATAAATTAAACGAGCATATTATATATTATATGAACTATCACATGTCTTTGGTTTATGTAATCTTGCCGACCTCCTGGGCATAATCGGTACACTCACAGCCTCCCCCGGATTATTCTCACTCGTTAAATTGTCCATGAAGTAGTCAGTCTCCCCTTCATCGTTTTCGCCATCACTTTGTGTTTCGACGTCAGTCCAGTCAACTCCCCTTCCAAGTTCAAAATCTTCTACGTCCCATATCCATTCTGAAGACCTCCATCTTAACACTCTTCTAGGGAAACGTATTCTCCTCGAACCTGACATTACAAGATATTATTACTTTCTTGGTCTTTGGCAGGTAAATCCTATAGCCTTTTACCTGCCTGTCGTATCCTACAAATATCCCCTCACCTGTCCTGCTATCGAATTTTCCTCCGCTTGGATTTCTCAGGTACCAGACTCTGCACCCAAATACTCTCAGTCTGTTGATCTCCCCTTGGATGTCACATCCCTTACCTTTCCATAATTCCAGTGGGATCTTGTCTCCGATAGCAGCGGATGGGCATAGATTTCTTGTGTGACATGCCGTGTTCACAACTTCTCCCACAGATTGTCAGGGAGCCCTGATTGCATGAGTAAACATCTAGACATCTCAACCAGGAACCTGTTTGCTCGTTCGGAAACCCCATTTTGCTCAGGGTTCCCAGCGACGGTCTTCCTGTGTAAGGTATCTTTCTCTTTCAGGTACTTTTCCGTATTAGATGATCGGGCATAGCCCGTATTAGATGATCGGGCATAACCCGTATTAGATGAACGTAAGTAAAGTTTGAAACTGTGACAAAATTTATTGTCGATTTGAAGAACACAAAATAGTGTAAAACGAATGTACTTAAATCGCATCATATATTCTGTTCTTTGTATATAACAAATAAAACCATTGAACGTAATTTACATAAAACCTATTCTTCTTTGTAAATTCTATTCGTTCTATGAAGAACATTAATCATAAAAATATTTTCCACTTGAAGAATTATATTTTTCATCGAACGTCGAAATTTTTATAAACAAAGATTACAATCGATAAATCGCACGATTCGGAAAGCAATAATTCTATCAAAGTAAATTTCATGCAATCGTGTTGTTGAAATTTAATCCCGAAACTCGATTCAATCAACGCCTGATTCACTAAATTACGAATTAACTCGCACAGAATTGGTCAGCTAGTTTAATAGGTGAAAGCTTTTTCGGCGACGCATCAATCAACGCGATGAATTAAGACTACACACACATGTCACAATCGATACAAAATTAATTCACACGGACGCGAACCAACTTCGAACGAGTATGTTTTACTGTTTTGTTACAGGATCTAATTGAACAACATAAACAAAAGTACTTATATTCAGCGACTAACGAAACATTTACTTTAACGTTAATATAAACCAGCAGTATAAAGTTCCGACGAAGTTATTTGGTAATTAACGATAATTACAAATTTATTACCATAATATTACGTTATTACGAAGATATTAATACGATATATAACGAAAAATTACAATATTTCATGAACTACATTTCAATTAAAGACGATAATATTCTACATACATATCTGAATTAACTTTCTATGGATTAAAAGGATAATGCTGCCATCCCTAGTTAAAATGCATGATTCTGCATTTTCCAAATACGTTGAAATATTTGGAGTTTCTCGTGGTTTTTACCTTTTAAGTAAAATTATACTGTG
Source organism: Bombus vosnesenskii (assembly GCF_011952255.1). Lineage (NCBI taxonomy): Eukaryota > Metazoa > Arthropoda > Insecta > Hymenoptera > Apidae > Bombus > Bombus vosnesenskii. Next base: position 6,462,595 of record NW_022882923.1, read on the forward strand.
TAGATTTTCATAGCACAGATTTTAATAAAAATACTTGATACAAATATTTTTAAGTATACCTAACTTACATATGTATGATAAATGTAACTTGTCACTGAACATTGATTAATAATAAAGTGTCTGGTAAAGTGACGGTAATCTTCATTAATATGTAACGATTTTGAAGAGTTTCTTAATCTGTTAACCAGGGGATCCCTTGATTGTTGAACTTCATAAATGATATGCATAATACACGCATAGAAGTTAGAAAATGAAAAAAGAATAGCTTCACTACGTCTTTTTCCACGTAATCCAAATGTAAATGTAACTTGTCCTTTAACGCGAAAACGACATTTAAAAAAAACAGAAAATTCCTAAGCTAAAAATCTATTATCTCCAGAAGATTGATAATCCTGACAATGAATTAATTCGATTCCCCAATCGAATAAATTAACACGTTTAATCTAATACAATCAAAGATTAAGAAATTAGTAATAGAATTTCCAAGTTCCTCTAATTGACACTTCCACAAACGTGTGTATGCGTCTACGTAATATAATACATGGAACATCGTTTCTTTCTCGTATCTGCAGTTTCACGACGTCACGTATTCTCAATTCGTTTAAAAATTCACCAGCACGATATACAAAAAAGCAACGACATTAGTATCAGCCACTGTCGCCGGAAATGTAGGAAGCAGATGGATGACGCTCTGGTCACGCATTAAATCGGATAGTAAGGTCGAGCGCGTGTGTGCGTCAGCCAGTCAACGAGAATTTAAATTTCAGCTGGATTGTACAGCAGTCGGTGGTTCGATGAAATATGAAAAAATTAGCAGGCGATCCACAGCCGTCAACTTGTCACAGACTTGTTCGTTATTTCGAGCGACGCGCGATCGTCTCGGGTGAAAAAGGAGAGAAAGAGAGATGTAGAATGGGAAATAACACGAATCAATTGTAACGCAACGATCAAAGTGCGATCCACTCGAACGAGAATCGTTCCACATGGAATCACGCGGAAGCCGATGTTATCGCGGTGGATTATTTCCAAAGTCGCAGTGTCCGCTGCCAATTTCGAGATACAATATTAATTCGGGGACAATTTTCAGATAGCAGTTTGAGTGGGTCTGAAGATATTGATGATTGAACATATGGAAATTGCACGAAGCAAGTATCATCACACATTTTATTATTTTCGTAGTATTAAAAATAGAACTATTCGCGACTAAATTATAAAAGCTGTACTAAAACTCAAAATGAAAGATATACATACGTAAATTGTATGTACATATTATCCATTATTAATGCAAGATTTATCTATAAAATGTATGCATACATCATTGCAAAATTATCAAATAACTTTATCTATTGATATAAGATACATTGTGTATTTTAAACCTATAAAATTTCTACGAAAACTTACAAATTGGCCATTCTGACCATTCGGGTATTTCAAGAGTTAATGATTCGAGTAAACAGTTATGAAATATCGATGACGAGTTGTAAATCCGTTCGATTAATTCTTTAAGGCTGTGTTACACTACAAAACGTAACTCACAAAAACTCAATAGTTGCGTCGGTATCGATCATCGACGATATAATAATTAAGGTTTACATAATTAAGACGACGCAACATATGCGTCGTATATTTATATTTATGTCTTAATTACGTCCTAACAGTTTCAAACGATTGAATGTTTCTAGTTTAATTTTATTCGAGTTTTAACTATATAGAGGCCATTGTGTCGAAGCAATTTATCAAAATTCAAACCCTTGACGCAAAGGTTAAAGGTTGAGATCGATTCATTTATAACAATGAGATCGTGAATTGATCGAGATACACTTGCAATTGAGGCTATCATAATCTTATTATTGCAGGGCTAATGGAATATTTATAAGACGTAATGTGGGATAGACGTGATTGATCAGAGTTTCCTTTGAAATGGCAAAAAAGGCAATGACGCGATTAGGAACCTTGCACAGCGGGTGAGCCATTATAGTTTGTAACAAGCTCTGTAATAAAGAGTGATGGTTTGCCAGATTTGAAGGAGTTGATTTATGGGGTCACCTGTATTGTTGCGATCTGACGACCTTACAAATTTTGGGTTCTAGGCAACAAGAAAAACATGTATGGTAATCAGTCTGTTATACTTTGCAATGTAAAATTTCAACAAAAAAGGTGGAAATAAGAATTAAGAGGATGAGAGATCGATCTACTTTCCAAATAAAAATTCTATATTACCTAACAATAAAATCAATATAAATATGTTACTAAAATTGAAATATTTTGAGTAATATAGGATTGTTATGTAATGGTATAGTTTATGTGATCTAAATTTTTATTTTTACTTCTTCATTTTTAATCATCTTTACTTTTAATCAGATTATAAAATATAAGAACCTATTACACGTTATATAGTAACTTATGATAAGATATTATATGTGTGACGATATATAGCAACTTATGATAAGGTATTATATGTGATAAGTATTTATCTAAATATTAATCCTATATTACTATTCGAATATACTTTCGGAATTAATTGAACTCTCGGAAAAGCAATAAAATGTTCTTCTTGTTCTTTAAGTTATTCCATTTCGATCTTTAGTATAATTTCAATAAAGAATGATTTTTTTTCTCAAAGAGCGTATTATACATTTTTACAAGAGCATTCTATACATTTTTCCTACATTGATATAATAAAATGATTCTTTCGATTCAACAATATATTTTTATTTCAATATGTAACAATAAAAACCCACATATATGACACTATAATTAATTTTTTCCTCATTATGATACGTTATTTAGGAAATTAAATATTCTGCTCATCCCTCAGGAATAAAAATAACAAAGAATAACTTCACAATAATTTTTTCTCTCTGGGTATATATCAAAATATTTTTATTTTTCAATACATACGTATAATGTTAAAATTTTTTAAATTTACGTATTTATTTTTGTATATTTAATTAGCATACCTAGTAGATATTTGAAAGCACAGAACACGAACGATGAAAACTTTCGCAACGAACATGTAGAATAAATAACTTCTCTACAGCCACGATCAGCAAATATTATAGTAACTTTCACGAAGCTTCGCTTCCTCTTTACGTTCCTCTGTATGAGCAATATTATATGTATGTGTATCGAGTTGTCTACACCCACACTTGGGGTAACACACGCGGAAAAGGATTTTCCTGCAAGGAAAAATGCGGGTAAAGCGATCCAAAGAAATTTTCGTGATATTCATGGGGTAGAGTTCAAGAGATTGAGCTTGTTTCTTTTTCGATTGGAAGAAAATAAAAATAAGGGAAGAAAGGAAATTTCGAGAAATATAGACTTTTCGAGAAAATAAAGACCAAGTTTACTACTTAGAATGCGAATGTTATACCGGCAATAAAATATTCATAAATCGAAGAATGGAAATAACACTAAAAAAGGAATGAGTTTTAATGATCAGTTTTAAAGTTTAATACGTGGTGTCCCGTGATGATTAATACAAATTGTAGCATTGAATTCTTGCTCACTGTTAACTTTCAATAAATCAGATCTTTGCATCTCAGTTGCATCTATTGTATCATCTGTAATACTATTTGAATTAACTTCGTCCAAGCGTCGATCATTATCCGCTCCTTGCAGAGTGTGTATTCGACGACCGCAGATCTTTCAACGGAACTTACATACATTCGTTGAACTGTGCAGTAAAAGAATACACGAATATATAGAATATAATTTAGGAATATGCAATAGTTTATTGAAAACACTGAAGCAAATGCTACGGTCAAGGATCTTTGGAATGTCAGAATGGGAAAGACTGTTGGAGGATGTTGCGGAGTGTACGGAGAGTGAAAGGTACATTAGTTACAGGAGAAGGGCGAGCAAAGGGTTAAAGAACACGGTATACAGGATGACTCACGCAACTAGGACAAGCTATTTAAATAAGTATCAATGAAATTTCGTTAAATATGATTAGAAAATGTATTGCTTCACGTATTTTCCAATGAAGCATTTTTTAATTAGATTTTACATCTTGTTTCCATAGTACCAAATTTAATGTAATCATATGAAAGTATATATCATTACTATATGATACGAAATTTATTATTAGGTCCTAATTTATTAGCACATAAATGCAATAACAAATGCGCAGATGTACTCTTTGTATTCTTTGTATTCGTTGTAATAAATTAAATTTACATATGTAACGCTAACATTATTTTCATTAAACTTCATTGATATCTACTTAGTTTTTGTCGCCCAACTACATGTGCATCATAATTTTGACTAATGAAATTCTCCTTCATCTTTTACCTCTTCATTGTTATAACTTGTGCTACTTGTGTGGAACACGCTGTATACCGTTTACCCGTGCAGTGGAAACGTATACATATACTGTACGTTCCTTTACAACCCCCTTGCGGATCGTATGAAAAATACGGTTTTTGGCGATAGTCTGGCTATTGTCGGTTACGTAAAACTAAAACGATACGTTATACCGGAAAGAAATATATTGCTCTGCTTTTTCGAGTCTTCTTCGAAGCAGCTAAAAGGAGCTCAGCTTATACAGTTTGAATTAGGTACTTTAAAAATATCAAGGAAGAGGCGAAACTTATAGGACGTGTTCAAAGTTGGGATCAGATGCGAAGAGATTCTGGTTTATCAGACTTTTGCTATCTCGTACATGGTGTTCCTAAATATTGTTTTTACTTAGTGTTTCAAAAGACAAATATGTAAGTTAATAGAGGTACGCGTTATAAAATATGTTTTTACATATTCCTCTGGTTCTTCAGTTTTTAGATATTCTTAATCTTGTGATTATGAATGGAATTTACAGGAAAGTATACAGCTGACAAAAATGTTAATACGATCCTGAGAAACTTAATAATCCTATGTAGGTACCAACATATACAACGATGAGCATATAAATGGGACAATTTTATTTTCACAACTCATGTAAAATAGAAGATTCACTTATTATTATATTTATATTAATTACGTAAAATAGAAAAGCTACTTATTCCTGAATTAAGTGTTTCAAACACAAAAATATATCCGAAATGTATCAATAAAAGGTAATTTCAATTAACTTGTCAGAACTACTTACATCTATACGACCTCCGCTGTATATCCTTTAAATTTTATTTGTCTTTTGGTGGCCGATTTCGGTGATCGTAAATCATCGCTTAAAGCCACGCAAACGTTTCAGCAGTTCACTCACCTTAAACATTGTCGATTGGCGAGTCGTGACGCTGCGACGTTCTAGCCGTGATGATTTCGTGCGGTGCGAAATCATGCGCTCGAGTGGCGGGCAGATAATACACGAGGCAGGAGACCCCGACGAGGAACAGGAAGAACAGGAACACGATGTCGAACATTAACAGGGAGTTCAAGGTCATCAGCTGCATCGTGCGCGTACAACTTTCTCCACCATTACACACATATACACGCGGATCCTCACGCAAGCGCGTTCTCACCCGCCAGGTATATTTCCTTCCACTTCGACTTTCGTATTCTTTGGTATCCTTGACTTCCGTTTCCTCGTCTAGCTCGCGACGGATGCGCGAGTATCAACTTTTTGGAAGAATATATTTTTCAATACGTTAGAAGGGTTTGTTTGAAGCGATAACGATTGAAATTTGAACGTAGCAATCCTTTTAATAGATGGAATAAAAGATGATTATACAGGGTGGTTGGTAACTGGTGGTACAAGCGGAAAGGGGGTGATTTTACGCGAAAAAAGAAGTCGAAAATATAGGATAAAAGTTTTTATTTTTTAATTTTTCCATCGAGACAACGATCTACAGTGAGATCCGTTATAACGAGACGTGATAAAGTGCACGCGTGCCGAGCTAAAATTCAAAGTCGATTTTCTCGAAAACAAAACCTCAAACGAAAAATTTTTATTCTATATTTTCGACTTCTTTTTTCGCGTAGAATCACCCCCTTTCCGCTTGTACCACCAGTTACCAACCACTCTGTATATGCATATGAATATAAATCATCGGTTTTAGATATAAAGATATCTATTTAAAGACAAATTTTAATTCATCCAATATTCTACATGATAAGTTATATTAGACGGCGTGAGTGAAATAACAGATTTAGAATAAAATACGTATGTGCGTTTTTTTGCAGGTTAACGTTTCTCGCGAAAGATTAGACAATATGGCTTTTATTGTATCTAAACAAAGTGGGCATTATACCTATACGTTTACAATTTCATCGATTGTTTCTAAATCTTCTTCTCTTTCCTTCGAAAACTTTTATAAATCGTCGATGGTATCTTTCTGCTCTTTTATTTCTGGATACGATAAATCCCGAAATTTTATATGAAATTTTTATATGAATACCGAAAGAGTAAAAACAAGAATATCCTGCATAAACGGCTTTTCCATTGAAAGCTAATCTTTTTTTAAAATCAGTAATGTTTGTATACGAGAGGAATCATATTATCCTTTTACTATGTATACAAAATTATCCCGTAAATGTATAAACGTCGGAAGAGTAATTACGAGTTCTCATTAAAATGTCAAGTTTTTCGAAATTTTTGGTTAACCGCTTCCACGAGGATTGGTACTATGGAATTTCAATAGACATTCAAGGTAGCCTGGCCACAATCAGCTGAAATGTTGAACTGCAAATCGAACCATAATTGGATTTTCCGGAGGTTATCGATATCAAGTTATGCGCGAATCGTTAATACCACCTCTATTATAATGAGCTATTTGTGCGTCGCGCATTGTGATATCGACTGTTATGGATGGTACTTTTACTTCGAAATTAATGCAACATAATTGAAATCATGATCGATCGTGCCATATACGGGAATAAAATCGAATTCGAAAGTCGATTTTCAAAGTGTGTTATTTGTATACATTATATGAATTGCATATCGACTCGATACATACATTAGGTGCTTAAGTGCGATCAGACTTCAACCTCTAAAATTATAAAGTATGCATATAAATTTTGATACCGGTTTTATTAGTTCGAAATGTAATGTAAAATTGACAACGTTTACATTTACTAAATTCAGATATAATTATTAATATAAATATGTTTACTGAGTAAATAATTTTGCTTCCAAAATAAGTTACCAAATTTGATCACTGAAATAGACTATGAAGTTATTTAAATAAAGCTTCTAGAACTCAAGTGTTTCTAAGAAGAATCAATAAAATGATACTTGAAGCATATTACAATAGATATATGGTATATTTGTAACACTAGATAATAGTTACTAATCTTTGTTATTATAAATGAAAACAATATTTCCTATACTATATATTTTTATATATCTTATCTATAACCATTTTTCCGGTAACGCAAAGTATAAATAAACCTATCTAAGAAACAAAAAATAAACTCAATCATTGATTAGTTCCTTTTTAATACGGCAAGATAATATGCGTTCCATAATAATAACTGTTACACAGTACACGCTGTAAACAATGCAATTTCTTATTGCAAAAACGCACATATTTTCATTTTAGAAATGAGTCATTTCCAGCAACTTCCTAATCGCGTTATTTTTAGTGGCGAAATTTTTAGTTCGCGTTATAGGGGGTCCGACTGTATATCATAATTAAATATAATATTTAGGGGTGCTATTGAGACGATAAAAAGACTGACAAGAGATGTACATATCTGGGAATTGAATCGCAAATAATCGTTACGGGTGGAAAAGTTTTGTGAGAATACTTCAATCGATCTTGAACGTCTAGTACACGTCTGGTGCAACGAAAGAAGAAGATTTCGATCTTTTGAAACACAATAGATCCAAGCCATTAGTTGCAGTGACAGTGATATGGCGAAAGAAGAAACGTTTAAGTGCAGAAGACAGCATCGACATCGATCAACGATTAGATGTATCTAATCTGTGGAAAACTTCCACGCAGGAGTAGCTCGTTTTAGGTTTCAGATAAGAGAAGCTTTCGATAACATGTGAAAAGTTAAACAATTTTATATTTTCTTCATTTTCTAATAGAATCGTCGGTTTTTCATTGTAGTAAAAAGACACAGTTAGATCAAGAAAATATAGAAATCTTTTGCAATATTTCTTTTCAAAAATTGTTCTTATGTTCGTACAATATTTTTGCTTTATCTGCTTATTATACATCAGGTATAATCGTAGACACAAATAAGTGAAATTTATACATCGATTGACTCCTTGAATATAATTAATTCATTACTTTCTTCTCTTACTAATCTTAATACCCTTATTTTATCTCTCTTCCAATTGTTGCTAAATGTTTTGCTTATATATTATATGATTTTTTATTACATGGTATTATTAGTAATTTTATATCATAAACAAGTATTTTATATAGTGTTTGAATGACAATACATTATAGAAAGATATTATATATGAACACTTTACGGCATCGGCTTTCAAATAATTAATTTTCTGAAGAGAGTACAAAGTCTGAATTATTTAATTATAAATTGTTTTCAAGTACTTTCGAGTACGTAGATATATTATCAATGAATTATTAACAGTTACATTCAATGGAATAACGTAAATAATTATCTTTTCTCAAGGAGAAAGATTTATCAGATTCTATTTAATATTCTGTATTCTCATTGTATTTGATTCTGGAAAATTAATTCTATCAATTGTCTGGAAAATATCGTATTACAAATTAAACGTGCAATACATCGGGCACGAATCTATAAATAAATTCCATTTCCTTCTGTATCAGAAAATCTTAACATATACTTGACATAATTTTTCCTTTCGAACAGCAAGTCAATACGTATAAATTAACTAGTGACCTATTGTATTCGAGATTTATTAATACCAAATAGGAAACTTGATTTATTTCCTGCAATTCGAAGAAAAACGTGCGACTTCGATCGACATCTTGTTGAACCACTTGACATTATTTTTTCGACCGTTCAACGATTTCCTATTCCCGATTCGCTCAATCATTGACGCGAGGTTGACGATAACTTTAACTGATTTCACAGAGATTATTTCAATCTAAAGTTAAAAAATAGATGTATTACGATATGTAACATGGTTTATGTTAAGGATAAGTTTTCGTGTAATCATCTTTTTACGAAATGAAGTGCAATTACGCTTCATAAATATGTTATGTTTAAATGAAATAATTACAAGAAATAAATCAGCTTTTCTGATCCCATTATAGTTAACAAGATTTTTCTGTTAATTGCCAAAGAAAAGGGACTCTTAATAACAGAATAATTAAAAGGGTAGCAAGCGTAAACTCTTTTAATATCTACCGTTTAAGACATTAAACCACGTCTAATTAAAATGATTTCTATTAATATTTCTAATAGAATTTTGTATAACAATTCACCGTACAATTTCTTCTATTTATAATTGATTGTAAATCGAATACTTTTCTTCACGAGTACTATATATTATACAAATAATTTAAACAACGGTGTGAGTTATATCATCGGATATAAATTAGTGTCATTATGATAAATCATATATAGTTATTGCTCGTTCTCATTATTTATACTATGCATTACATTTAAACAAAAAAAAAGGAAAAAATGATAACACAATCATTTAATCACGCGCAATAAATTTTATACTAATTATGTAACAAATACTTGACCCTACATTTTTTATCGTATTTCAACTTCGCTCATTAAACGTCCATAAATTTACTAAATGCTATTAACGCCAGCTTTTTTCTCGTTAATTAAAACATACTTTATATAAGCTGCCGCATTTACACAGTTTGTTGTTAAATCTAGCAGGATCTTTATTTAAGAGGTAAAAAGAGCAGAAAATTGTGTCGCATAATTTCCATGTTTATCTCCGTGTCATTTTCGAATCATCGGAGCAAATACGACGAGCTAATGAAATTTTTAATGTATATACTCGCCGGTAATTAACGCAATTGGCGGTGTCATTAACAGCTGTATCACGGTTGATCTAACCTGTCTATGAGCCTGTCTGCTCCGACGATTTCCCACTTACGCAAATTCACCGGCATACCGAATGCAAGTCGATCTTCATCGGCCTTGCATCGCCACTGCCACCGGAAATTTACGGTATAACATAATTTCCGTTCGGAAACACGTTTTCAAAAGATAAACTCTACCTCTGACGAAGTCTGCTTGTTCCAACAGATCGGAAGTTATTATGAAAATTTGTAAATCGCTCGAGTATGGAAGCTGTGGAAAGCATCTGCTGTGTTGAAGCATCTAGAATCGAATCGAAGATTTAACGTGTGATTTATCGATTCTCCTTCGTTGTATCCGCTCTTTGCGAGTGAACGACGATCGTCTAATTATACGCATTAATATCGTCAAAGTTGTGCGAAAGAAGTGGCATAATTGAGTCGGACAGAAGTTAGCATGGTGACTACAAAATAATTGGCTTTACATAATAATTAATGAGATTCAAGTACATGAAATTTCGTATCACGTAGTAATACTTTCATGCGACTACAGGTATTTGATGCTGTGAAAGTGAAATGTAGAACCTGATAAGAAAACGATTGATAGGGAAATAATGGTACCTAAGTGTAAATAGTTTTTGTAGCCACTGTATATTGATCAATTTTATCGAAAGTAATTGTTTGCTTTGTGGAAATGGAGTAAATGTGGTAAAAGAATTATATGAGTAAATAATTATTAAATATACATAACAATGTGAAATATACGAAATATGGCGCTTCTTATAGTGCTTGGTAGAACAATTTTCTACCGAGGTTCTATTCTTAAATTATGTTCTCAAAAACAGTTAAAGTAAACAGTTAGAGTAAACAGTTCATTAAAGAATTTTTCAAAGAGTGTTTAGTGAAGTGTTTAGAATGGTAAAATGTAAACATTTCAGGATCAAATAAGAAGTAAAAAATTGTTAATTATTTAAATTCTGAGGATCCAAAATATAGTTTGTGCGTATTAAAAATGAAAAAAGTATTCAGTAACGTGACGCTGTTATCGCAAGGATACATACACATATGGACCCTTAATTTACAGCGAGTATTTTATCTAAAATTCACATATATCTATATAGATAGTTGTTTGTTTTCAAAATTAAATCCTGGAGAATTAACGAACTTTTTTGTAATTAAAACTGTGTGACCGGAGATGAATTAATTTAACGTAACAGTGAACAACTTTAATGTCCGTTAATGAAATCTCTTGTGCCCTGTATTCGCGCAATAAATTTTTCCAAAATACAATTCATTTAATTAATTTCAATTATTTATTTATTAAATATTTAAATTGGTTGATATTGTTATGAAAGATTATAAAAGAATGTTATCAAAAAAGGAAATTTCGATATTATATAGAAATAGATTGTGACATGCTGCAAAATAGTTTTAGCTTTGAATATTATAAATTTATTTTTCACAATTTAATAAAATCAGATTGAAAATGGTATACCTGTAAATGAATGAAGTGAGCGCGTCATACTCTTTGTTTGCCAGTTGTTACTCGTTTTTAACGTGTGTTAGCCTGCAGGCAATGAGAAGATAATTTCATTTAATGCAACGAAACGCTACATTTCAACAGGAGTCTTCAATACATCCCGTTAAAAAAAGTTGATATTCTAGCTTTCTGACACAATAGATGAATTCCAACAGAGGTAACATAAAACACCGGGAAAATAATAGAATATTTGAATATCCAAAATTGCGTTAAATTTATAAATATTAAAATATCGAATTGTTTGTCTGTTAATTATGTGAATATCCCGCGACGTTTAAAATATATTATGTATATTTAGAATTAACTATTCGTCTTATTATAAAACAGGGTTCGTAATGTAACATTTTTCAATAAATATATGTACACGATAAAAATTTCTCATATACTTGTGAAACATGTCAATACTTTATACCTAGTACTTTATAAAGACATTTATCTAATCTTTATAAACTATATATCTTTATAAATAAATTTAATAATTCAACCTTCGATGTATCAATTACTCGTGAAATGTAATATTGTATTGCGTATTGTATGTAATATTTCGTAAAAATTAACACGTATGTTTTAAAAGTTGAAGCGAATATATAATATTCATGATAAGATAATATTGTTAGAAGTTAGTGCCGTGTTATGGCAGAATTTTACCAGTTCTTTTATTTTCTTCCTTTCATAAGAAAACACATTTGCATACTTGGTATAGATGCAAATTGTATAAAATCTTAAAGCAGCAAATTAAAACTGAAAAACTTCAATGTTTTCAATGTTAAAAATAAAGAAAATCTGCAATTCTCAATATAATACGTACGGTATAATAATATCCCCGTTAGTGTACGAGTCAAATATCCAATTACAACTTCCGCTTTATATTTGCAAGCTAAACCTTAAATACAGAGAACTAAGAGATTTTTCGAAAAAAAGAAGAAATAGATAAAAATAGAGAAATGAAAAGCAACGAAAAGAGAAAAATATATCGGATAAAGGAAAAAAACAGGAAGCACTTTTTCAATGCATACTTTGGGTAAAGAGGGTAAAGAGTAAACTCCTCCAATGACATAAACCTCGTTACACCGCTCAACTTTTTCCTCCTACACCACTTTTGCCTATCTCGTCGAACTACGGCACAACTCGCCCCAATATTGCCAGGAGTTACGCGAGGAATCGAACGATCACATGGAACACTCACTTCCTCTTCTAACAAGGGATAGTGCGATGAGCGTGAAAAAAAAGAAAGAGGACAGGATGGTTTTGCGTCCTCGTATAAGAGGCTAGACAGATATAGACCGCAAGATAAACGACGTATTACAGGCATAAAGCAACATCCTCGGTGTCGTCGTCCGTCCCTGTCATCGGGATCCTGTCCCGTTCTCGTACCACCCCTGTCATAACCTCTTTTCTCGATCCAACGCGACGCGATACAGTGGACACATGCAGAAAAAGAAACGGAGCTGAATTTCTGAAGAAGTTGCAGAAACTACGACGGTTGTCCGTTGTCAGAACGATATCGATTTTTCCTTTCCACATATTCTTTTACGTGATTTCAATCAAAAACTCTTCGCAACATATATAATGTCCCATGGTTATGTCTCTAACGACACAATACATAACGACTTGTCAATACCTACTGTTAAACAAGAGATATCACACATGTACACATACAACATACATGTACAATAGTTATCACAGGATACAACAAAAATTCATTGATTTTACAATCGACTCATACCGCTATTAGTGCACATTAAATAAAAAGATACACTCTCTTCTTTAATGTGGTAAACAGATAATAAACAAAAAATATGAACAGGTAAATACATGATACAGATAAATACAAAACAGATAAATACAAAACAGATAAATACATGAACAGATAAAAAACAGACAATAAAAAAAGAAGAAAAAACAAGAAAGAGAATATTTTTCCATCGTAGCAACCGTGTCTTTCTTGTAACGAAAAGAGATCTCGCACAGAGACACAGGCTCTCTGACACAGTCTGCGCACAGCACCCTTCTCTGAAGATTTCGCGTTGATTCCAACCGATAGTTTGCGGAAAAAAGCAAGTGAACACGTAGAAAGTAATTGTGGAAGTGGGCTCTGGCTGCTGAAATCGATTCGCAAGCGGTTAAGTAGCAGAGTTTTGAAAGAGATTTTGATCGGCTGGAAAATGATAAATAAAAGTTGGAAGAAGAATTTGGAGGAATTTGTAGCTTGTTAAAACATTTAATATTTCCTCCTTTTCTACACGATACATTGTTAAGAAGACTGTGAGTCTTCGTGTATTTTTTAGGATTTTTGGAAGCGTAAAATTGCACAGAATGTTCATAATGTGATAAAATATATAAAATATTCGAAATATGGTGCTTCTTATAATGTTTGGTAAAGCAATTTTCTACCGACGTTCTACTTTTTAAATTATGTTCTGAAAAATGTGAATTTGCATAAAAGTCCGCAAGTTACTAATAATAATATACAAGTTTCAGATTAACATACCTTCAACAACGCTTTTAAAGATGTAAGACACGCAAATCAGTTTCTTTACAATTCTAAACTTTGCTTCGAACGAATGAGAATTATCTAAGTAATATATTTTAGCAATCTATTTAAGCATTCTAAATAGATTTATCGTCAGATTCTTTGACATTTTTGGTGTCTTAAATTTGTAAATGATTCGCAACTGTGTCACGAAGCGAAAAATGTTACGAGAAGTGGGATATCACTAAAAGAAACTTTACGAAACTTCTACACTTGAAGAAAGATGTTACACCTAGTGATTCTAACCCAAATTTTTAACGAATGTGACAAAGAGATTAATCTAAAATCTCCATCCTACCATTCCCTCCAGGCTGAAGTAGATAACAAGTTGGAAACTTAGAGGAAAGCTATCCGAAAGTAAAACAGACCAGGTTGAGATATCCTTCGCCACTGTTCGCCGCTACGAAGCCAAGTGCAAATAATAGTTTTTCACCGTCGAGCGCAATGATTCAATTTCGACAAGGGAGGATCATACGGCGATAGAGGATAAGCTTTGAGAGAGTTTCTCTCAGAATGCGTTTTTAACGAAATCCCGCGGATTATTTGGTTACAAAAGGCAAAAGGCACGGATAGAAAAAATTAAACTGTAAAGAAAGAAATATGGTAAGATTGAAGTTATTTAAAAGTTTTTGAATAATGTATATTAATGAATTCTGAATAATATTGATTTTTACAGCAAGCTTTTGGTCAACGACATCGTGATTAAGAGGTTAATAACTTGAGGATGTCATAGTAATTTTCGGATATCCTATGTAAAATATCAAATTAACACACATCTCATCGCCAGATATTTTTCTCATTTATATGCTAAATATTGGACAAATAAGAATTTAAGTAGTTCACCTAGTTAACCTAATAATTTCACTCTCATATCATATTTCAAAATTATATGGAATATCAAATTAACACAAATCTCATCCCCAGCTATTTTTTCTCATTTATATGCTAAATATCAAGTTGACAAACAAGACGTGGAAGAGTATATCTATTTCGACGATGTTTAATTAGAACAGGGGAAATGTGTAATTAGAATGAATCAGGTGCAACGATGGTTAAGAACCGCGGTATTACACGAACCTGGTCGATAATTATACCGTGGCGTGCACCATGAAACAGATGACAAATGGTTTCTCTTCGGTTCGTCTCAATGCGTTTATTCCAATTTCACGGTAAAAATGGGTACCGCATAAACGAAAAACAAACGTGCATCGCGTAAATTGAATTTGCCCGGCCAGAATGAAACTGATTTAATCGCTATCATCGGTCTTACGTTTTAATTTTTCACCTCTGGCTTCTCTACCCACGCGTCTTTGACCACGAACTAAATTACTGTATTTAGTTTACTCGTGAAACAAAAATGGCAAAACATTAATTAAAATGCAAATAATAACGTACACTCGCATCCATATGTATTTGGATATTTCTAAATCTTTGCAAATATAAAGTATACTTCGAATGAAACTGTTCAATCTAATTTTAGCATCTGAAGTTATTAGGTGTGTACGATTAATAAATAAATATTGATGAAAGTAATAGTCGATATTAGCTTCGAACGTTCTGGATTATAAATATTACATTGCTAAATTAAATTGCTGCTATTTTTAGAAAATTGTAATTTCAGAATCTAATACAAATTTATATTCTATTTGTGTATAGTAGATAACATGAGTCTCGTAAGAGATTTCAAAGGCACAATAAAAATATAGGTTAATATTAATTAGTATAAATAATACAAATAAAGAGAAACATTATTAGCTAAAAAATATTAATAAGGCATTTGTAATATTATTGAATACCATTGTCAGTCAATGACATATTTAAAATATTTTCTCTGTTTCTACCATCTTCCTTTTCATCTGTTAAATATTTCAAATTTCCATATCACTCGTCTATTACCATCTTTCCTACCGAATCACCGGTTTAAAGGGTGACGTTTTCCTGAGAATTAAACCTGAATAGTCGCACGATGAAACGTACAAGTCGTGTTTCAGCACTTTCGTGGTCGTTGCTCGTTAGTAAAAAAGAGAAGAAAAAAAAAATACTAAAGCGGTGGCGTTTCTCCCCTTGCAAAGGTTCGAGTAAAATGGAAGTGTAAAAAGTCAACGAACAAAAAACGAAAGAGAAAAAGAAGGAAAGAGAGTGAGAAAAAAAAAGACAAAAAAGAAAAATGTAGGGATCTCGGTGGCATGAAGTCGCGTAACCCCGTGCACGCAATTATTTCACGGAATGTAACCCTTTCTGGTGACCAGCGACACAAAGAAAAAGTGGAAGAAGGACGCGAATTTCAGTCCCGGCGAATGCAATTACAGCCGTGAAACCCACTCGAGAGCAGTTTCCCGACGAAGAAACGGCAACTCCAAAAGATTTCGAAAATCCCGACCGCGTATTGTGATAGCAAACTTCTGTTCGCTATCCTTCGACATTATAAAAATCCGAGAAACTCGTTCCTTTCTGACAAGTTCGCAGCAAATCGACTTTTTGCGCGGGAAATCGTTCAGGGATCGACTTGGATGGTTGGTAAAAATTGTAAATCGAGATATTCATGTAAGTAAATCGTAATTTTTCTCTGGAAACGCGCGCGAATGAAAACGGAGAGATTTATTTCTGACTTTCGAATATGATACCGAGGCAAAAAGAAAAAAGGCAAGAAATATTGACTCTTCAAGAAGCGGGACTACTGTACAGCTTTCCCTTTCGTGGTTTCTCATAAATATCACGTAATTTTATTCCGCATCTATGTCGGCATCTTTTATGAAACTCTGTCGAACTGCGAACGAGAAATTTAGAATATATTCAGTAATTCTTCCTTTTGGAATTCAAAAATATGCTACTGCAAATGTATCTTTAATTTTAGATTATAAATACAGTTAGAATATCCGGACTAGCTTGCTCTATAGTATAAAATAACTTCAAAATAATTTCAAAATTTACTCTGTAAGAAATACTTAATAAACTGCGAAAGATACAGTTTCATGAAATGCTTCATACATTGTTTCGTATTCATTTTTCAAGAGTGATGTTAGTCAAAAATGTTTTTAAAAATCCCAAAGAACCATGAAAGAACATAGTATAACATTTTATTCTGTTAATTAAATTTATCAGTAAGAAGAATATCTACTGCTTATAAAATAGAATCAAGTATCGTTCATGTCGTTTTCAGTCTATGTACATAATCCTAAAGAAATAAAACATCTTTCCTCTGTCGTCTTTATATACATTTTCCGATTGATCTCAAATTTTCCCAATATAATGACGATAGCCTAATCGCAGCATTAGTGAAATTTCAACAGGTTTTCGCGTAATATGTTCATGAAAATTTTCTATAATAAGTATTCGAATAGTTTCATATATATGTGTGTGTGTGTACAGAAACGTGCACGTAAAATCCAAATGAAGAAAGAGACAACGCATTAAGAAAGATCTCATGAAGAACAAAAGGATTTTCGAGGAAACAACGAGAATTGCATTCTTGATAATTGATGTAACACGAAGAAAAATAGAATGCGTGTTACAAAATGGGAAAGCGTTCATTTCTTGCGGGACAATTTAGTTTTAGCGGTTCCATTATACGCAGGTCTTTTATCTGGCTGTGTTTCAGGAAAATAATTTCACCGATTGGAAAGAGAAAGCGTTATCGGCGGCTACGTATTCGTAAATGAAGACAGATGAAAGCCTGGCAGGCCCGAGGCATTATTCCGTAGAAATAATCCGGCGATCGAAGGTATCACCGAATGCATCCCTCTCCGCTTGAAAAGAGAAGACATTTCTATGGTCTACAGGGACCGTTGAATAATCGACATCATAAAAGAAACATTCGGAATAATTTTCTTTGATGAATCGAGCCCGTTTGACGTATGGATTCTTTATTTTTAATGAGGATAATTTGATGAAACATCGCGACTAATCGCGAACTCTGAAAATAGCCTGAACTCTGAAATGAGTTTCAAATACATATAATATAGTAATAGCTAATGTAATATATAATTATTATTATATACTAATTATATAATTATTATATAATATAATAATAGCTTGAAATAAATAGCTCTGAATAGAAGTTTCGGATAAGAAAAACGAAATTGTTATTATATGTTGAAGGCGGCAATAGAAAAGGATTATATGCCATAATACTGTAAGTTATTGGACTAAAAGAATAGTATATGTTTGCACTGTGTCAGGAATAATAAAGCTTTTAATGAAAGGACGCTTTTCATTTGTTCCAGTACTCTGCGGTGTTTAATTTGTGAAGACAAATTTAAAGTAATGTAAAACAATTGTCTTCTTCCTTCAATTATTGTCTAATGCCAAATGAACGTATAAACTTCGCATTATGGACGAGAGATTCATTGAATCCTGTTTATTGATTTATTTAAAAATTAGTTTTCTTAATAAAGCTGTCTTGATGACATTTCTTCTATTTGTCGCTTAAGCGAAAGAATCGTTAAATTTATTTCTTCAATATGTGTTAATTTTCTATTACGAAAACGAATTGTAATATGGAATATGTCAACTATGGGGTAATCTGTGTATATCTGAATAACGCGCATAAACCATTCGTCAATACTTTACCTTGTTTTTCTATACATATTTTTTGTTTTCCACTGTTTGAAAAGCTGGCCTTTGGTCGAATATATTCACCATTGGAAATATTCTACTTAAGAGAACAAAACACGAAAAACAAAGGGATTTTTAACGCAACTGAAATAAAAATTAATCGAAATAAACAGACGTTAATAAAAAATAATAAAAACCACGGAATAAAATAAGAATACAAATTTTCACGCTAATCCCATTATTTCTTCAATGATTTATCAACTGATTTTCCCAAATGTTTAGAACTCTGCTATATTCACTAGTGAATAACTTAATAAAAATCGCAGCTATTTCATTCGATCAAATAAAAGCATCCAGTAATTTCATCCCATCGTGTATTTCACAATCTGCTGGAAAGCGCGTTGTTTTCCTCGATTTTCAATTACACACGCGGAAATAAATCATGGAAACCATTCATTATTGACACTTAACGCACTAACTTTTGTCGTTTACGTAATCAGTCCGCGTGTTGCAACGGTGACCGGCTACTCAAACATCATTGATGCGCATTTGAACCGCTCTCGGTTAAAATTGAAACAGTGCGTTTCGCCGAAGAAATTGATTTTTCGAATTATTAATCATCCCTGATGAATGTTTGCGCGAATGAATGCCAGCATCGCTTACCGTCATCGTCTGATAGAATAGCGCGAAACGCCCACGTTTTTTGTTCGACTGTTCTAATTCGCGCCCTCGTTAATTAACGCCGTATAAATTCGCACGGTCTGCGTTTCACAGGATCGAAAGCGGCGGCGCATAAAACAAAAAACCAACATTTGTCCGAAGTATCAAGTCGTGAAAATCGTAACGAACTCCATTCTCCGAAGCTTGACCAGCGTGAAATGACTTGACTGATGGTTTCATTAATTTAATAATTACCCGCGCTATTGTTCGAATCACGGAGAGAAACATTCGAATGAAGTTCCCTAGAGTTGGGAAGTTACGAGCTGCAGCGTGACCATCTCGAAATTTTCTCCGGCCACTTCAAACTTATGTATAATCCCTTCGTTTATCTTCGCGCGAGAGATTAACTGCTGGTTTGAGGATTCCGAGAAGAATTATTTATACAGCATGCTGGGATAAGTAGCTACATTTAAACACCAAAGAAGTGGAATGTTAACGATGTTAATGTAATGTAAAAATAACCACGATGTTAACGCTTGTTAATTTATTTTTTGATCTATTTAAACGTATTATCATACCTACTATTGGATTACAGTGATTACAGTAGCATAAACGTATGCGTAAGGAAGAGTACTTCGTATGTTATTGTATGATTAATGCACGTTAATAATACGTAATAATGATTAATAATGATTATTAACAGATAGAGATTTTAGGATTTTCATCTGTAACATATTATCGAAATTTCCCTCATTTCTTACTTATTCATATTAAATAACTATGCTCCAATAACACAATATCGAAATTCTATTTTACTCATAAATTCGCACGTAAACTTTAAGTTGTCCAATGATAATATCAAATCCCATAACTGAATGTAGTCGCGAGAAAAATTCAAAATGTACAACATATCGCTCGACAACATTACATTCGACATTTTTAAACCACCTAACACTTCGCTTTAATTACGAGGGATTCGACGACAGACTTCGCATTCGAAGAAATCACGTTACTAATGCGACGATGAACTGTGAACTTTTTAACGAAGAATTCGTAACAACGCGCGTTTCGTGAAAGAAACCTTTCGAAGAATACATCGTCCTAGGGTCTTCTCGGCGACGTGATCGAAGAAAAACCGCGCCAGACACACACAACCCACTTACCTATAAATTAGGTCGTTATTTCATAACCGAGGGATCGATGAAAACTATTGAAAGAGATGTACCGTTAACCCTGAATTACACACATGCTGTGCACATTCATCCAGAAGTCGTAATAGGATTAGGTGATCCGTGAAGAATGTACAAATTTATTGTTATCATTTCATTTCAAAATGAAAATATCTTATTTCACGCACAATACGAATTTAGCAGTTTCAATTAGAAATATCAGAATTTCGATCTTTTCATATTTCTCTCAAGTATTTTCTCCGTATGTTTCAAAAGACGACAGCTTCGGAAAAATTTGCTATTATTTTAATGAAATAGAACATTAAAAACAAAAATAGAATTTTAAATAAAGAGAGACACTCTTCTTGGTTTATGGTAAAAAGTTTCAGAGTAATTATATTTATTAGTGAAAATGGTAACTTTTGGATATTTGTTAATGGCCAGAATGACAGGATTGATTTTTCTAACTAAGAACACTCTGGTCTGTATGTGTATTTACCTACTTCGTGTAAAATTAGATTGAATCAAAAGGTTATGATAATCTTGATGATATGAAGTTATGATAATCTAAAGTTTAATGGACAAACGTTCTTGAATTAAAAAGATATTGTGGTTAACAAGTGTTTGCTTGGATCACTTAACTGTATTCTGCCTGGCATAAGCTTTTGCCGGCTATGTGGATCTTGAAAACAACACGTGGGCACAAAATTCAATACATAAACAGTTCTCGAATATTAACCAAAACTATAACAAAATGAAGTGTTTTGAAATGTGATAAGAAGGCAAGAGAAGACGGGGTAACTGTTTTGAAAAGCTATACAGATATTTACAAACAGTTTCCAGTGAACTTCGTGAAAGGAGATTAAGAATGAAGATATTTATATTCTGTAACGCGGTATAAACAACAGAAGGTGAAATAATATTTTTGTATTATGTGTAAATAAATACATGTAAATGTAAAGAAGTCTATTTCCTATCAAGAAAACATAGCTAACGATAACAACTATACTCGAACCAAGAATATTAATAATAATAATAATAATAATGATACATAAAATGAAAGTCTATAACGTAAGTGCCAAAATCTTTTAAATTAGCGTACATTTCATAATCAAATATAATACAGAAATTTTTTTTCAATTTCATGAAAAATCGAACCCGCCAAACCCACCAAATTAAATCATCATGATAATATTATCATACTGGATTGCTACGTTCAAGATAGTACCCTATAATACAAAAATAACCGCGCTTTTTCAATCACACGATCGAGGAAAGTAGGGATCTGCCTGAAATTCCAATTTCACACGATTTACTCTGTCAATCGCCTTATGCCGGCTTTCATGCAACACCTTCGATCAATTCTCCTCAAGACGATTTTAATCGATATAATTTAATTTTGCACAAGGACGTACACTAAACTGTATATATCCGAACGAAGACGAGACCTTCACCGAAGATCATCAATGGAGCCGCGAGAGCACGCTGAGTTTCTACGGCGAAATACCGGATAGGGTTGCTCACCGCGTGGATACTAGATGAATACTGAGGCACGTCAACGGGTACTGGGATCTAACCCCCTTCTACGTGTGCCTCATCCCTCTTTCGTCTCTGCTCCCCACTCTCCGCTTCGCTTCTTCATCAAACGCGCATCCACCCACGCAACTGTTGCGCCCCCGTCCATTAGCGATCATCCCTTAACATTTTGCAACTGTTTAACCACCCCCGTGGACCTTTGGACGAACGCGTGGCGATAATCTAACCACGTGGGGTATACATCGATCGAGATTGTCAACTCGCGATTGGGACGGTCGCATTCATCAAAAAGTTCTACGAAATTTTCATTTATTTCATAGTTTACGTTTACGAGACACACAGAGCGGCGAAATGTTTACTTTTCACTAGACTACTAAGATTCGAAGCGTATCGATCATGAACTTTATTTTATCCTCCACTGTATTTCCTGCTTGCCGAGAAATTAAGCTGTAGACGATATTCGCGCAAATGATTACAATTCGTGTTCGCCGCCGACAATGTGGCGATTTTCGCTACGTGCCACGATGCATAACGACGCTCATCCCTTTTATACGATTCGTGTTTGCATGGTTACTCATCAGGTTGGTAACGAGGAACACGGCGAGTCGACGACTATTCGAAACGAATTCAGGTAGCGACGCGCGACTTCTTCTCGATGGCTACACGCGCGCGCCAACTCTATAGAGCTCGATGACGACAGTGCAAATCGAGTCCGGACTCCCCCGCGTTGAAACACTTAACCCAGATTTAACGAGGAACTAAAGTAGAATCCCGACCTGTCCGCGACTAAATCCGCGAATGACGTCCGAACGAAAGTACAACGAGGAGGGAAATGATATCTCGGTTTGGCTGGCTCTCCGTGGAATGGAAGCTAATTAATCAGAGTAAGAAAGTCAGCGGAGGAGGAATCGACGATTCGTTTGCCTTCCCCTGTCAATTACTTGTCGACGAACGCTCGCTGGTTTCTTGCATATTGCAGCGTGGGCTGCTTCCTACCAACAGTTCGCATTTCTGCAGAAACTTTGTTGTCACTTTGTTTCCTGCTATTGCTGGCTCTTGGATAAATGTGAAATAAGTACCGTTTTTAGTTCCATAGAGGTAAACGGAGACGTTTCTTCGTGTAAGGTTGCTTGAGCCAATTGAGATTCAACATTTTAAAGTTCAATGTTGAACTTTGCATAGAATAATCGAACTTCTTGTATATCGTGGCACGCCATTAGTCTTTATACAGTAATGGAAGAATGGGGAACTTTATCGCGTACTTTAGATCCACTAAGGAAAAATATCAAAAAACAAAGGGAAAAGTTCGACTAACTTTGTGACTAACTTGTTCGACTAACGTTATTTGACTTACCGAGAAAGTATTATATGAGAATTAATAAAATAAACGATAAAGTAACTTCTAGGAACAAAGTAATATATGTTAATTATTGTCGTACATATCCTACTGATTGTATATACGGTAAATACGAGAAATAGCTTTCTTTTCACTTTGCACCATTTTCCTATTAATTAATTTATTGACTTTGTTTTTACTAATATCTGTACTATAATCTGATTTATTTTACTTAAAATAAAAATCAAGTTATATTATCGAATACGTTAAATTACTCATAAATATTTTGACAAGTGTTTATGAAAATAAATATTGATTAAGCAAACAGCATTTTAATCACAATAAATTTTAATGGATAAACATTATTTATATCTAATAATATTATTGTTCTTCAACTTGCTAATTATCCGAAGTGACGAAACAGGAATACGAGAAGAGAAATTATTCACAATGATAACGAAACTAAATGAAATAAACGAGTTCATAAAAAGGCTGCGATTAAATGATGCAAAAGGATAATTCACAATGATATAAAAATAGCTGTAGAAATTCGATTTACCTAACTATGTACTTAGATGCATTTAACTTAAAAAACCTCTTATTCTTCATTCGTACGCAAATTGATCGTTTCTTCGCGCGAACTACATTCCAAGCATGAAAAAGGGGGAAGAAAATAAGAGAAAAGAGGATAAACAAATTCATGAGGTCACGTTTAATTCACTTTATCTTTAAATATGGTTCTCCAATACGCTGTGACTGTGGCCAATCCAGTAATTGAATTGAACTGACGCATGCAAACAAACTCATTGAATAAAGTGAATCCTTTGTAGTAAGTATGTACTTTGTTAATTAATCTACATTTACTAAAGCCGTTTCATACCGTTTGTATACAGCTTCGCAATAATTTGTGCAGAAATATACAATCTTATTGAAGTTATAAAAATGCTTTATGGAAAGAAATGATTCAAATGAAACATCTGAAAAGTATTTACTTATTTTTTATTCAAAGGTATTTAATAAAGATAATTCCTAACCAATATACTTATTATCTAAAACGCAAAACATGTATGTAACTACTATATTCCATTTTCCATATCAGATAGTGGATCAATAAAAAATTTTATTATGCAAAACTTTGAATAATTTATGGATTATTCACGAGAAAGTTGTACGTCGAAAATTAATGATTGCAGCCATTATCGTCGTCTACCTCAAAAATTAAATTAAAAAATTTCAGTGTAAATCATATATACACTTATATCAAAGATTTTCTTTTAACATATTTATAATTAAAACTCACATATGGCACTAATATTCTACTAATAATTACTACTTTCCATTTTTTCTTAATTGGCAATTCATAGACGACGACATGAGAAGGTAAAAGACTATTAATGTAACTAGATAGTCCATGATTTCTAATCTCTCAAAGTCTTCGAGTCTACAATTAATATAATATCCAGAATTATATAGTGCATTCCATTAATACGTGTAAATTTTATGTAAAGTGTTAAGCTAAGGACAAATTTTATACAGAACCCGTTGAGAGGAGATAAAAAGAAGATGCTGGCAAATTTAGCTTCCAAGAAAGGAATGATTCACACTATCGTCGGTAACGAAAACCGTGGAAAATGCAAATTCGAAGAAACGCTGGAAATAGGATCGTCTTGTAAATGGCCACGCCGTTTCTTATTACGACTACAAAATGAGAATAATTTGTCCTTGGCCGGTTGGAGCACTTTGCGGCCGCTTCTTTTTTTCAGTAACTTTTCAAGCAACTGGACTTCATGTATTTAAATAGCATAGCTCGCTGCATAAATAAGACCTGAATGGTTTCTTTGTGACCTTTTAAACAAACCTTTTAAAACAGAAACATTCGATTTATGTGTATCGTTGCATTCGTTAGGTAAAAACTCTAAAACAAATAAAATCTGAGTAAAGTAATAGTGGCATTATCCTACAACGGATTGTCAGTTTTTCCTACGACAGTCTTCTTCGTTAATTAATTACTCCAAAACAAAGCGTAAAGCAGCAGCATGAGAGAATTCAAACATTAAATGTACTTCCACACAGTCAAGGTAAATAAAGCAGAACGAAGAATCGAGGAGAAATACGACAAAAACATTTCCATTATAAGTTTTTGTCATTTCATTAAACACTTAAACTTATGGAGGAGAATAGACGTTAAAAGGTCGGATATTTGGATTGGAAATTAATATTTTTCATTTGTAACTTTCTTCTGAAGATTACTTAGACTTGTTTCTGCGAATAAGTTACATTTTCCGCGTTTCATGACAGAATAGTTTTAAAGTTCCATACGCTATCGACCAATCTCATATTTCTAAATCTCCTTTCTTATTTGCTTTTGGGATTAAATATATTTTTTTACACATATGTCATCCATTTTTAACATACTTATATCTTTGGATCTAATTGTCTTTTTGTTTTAAATTATGTCAAAATCGATTTTATTATGCTCGTGCGTTTTTTGAGTATTCTGGACTGTTTACGTAAAAAAGGATATAGAAACGTTTAAAATACACCTTTGAATTAAAAAGTAAAATGTTAACGTAGAAAGTTATGACAAAATTAAAGATATCAAGATCACTGAAACCTCTATAATATCATGTGAGACAAAATATCTCTTTATCTTACAAATAGGTGATCCTTAAAATGGAATAAAAATGTAATGAAGGTCGGTTGCCAAACCAATCCCGAGTCGTAATTTTCATTTTACTTATTATCCATAAAAGTGAAGTTAAAAATATAAATACCTGTGAGAATAATAATTTGCAGCATCACCAGTTGCCGTCACTTAAATCCAATCTGAAAAAAAGAAATCTATTTCTAGTAACAGTTCGATCTTAAATTTTCGAAAATTTGAAAACGATTGAATTTTTCATTTTCCAGTAATACATAAGATACATAGAACACGGGGAACGTAACGAGTGAATAAAAATATTCCAAAGTTTCCCAGAATTTTCAAACACATCGATTACTAAGAGGAGCAACGAATGAAATCAGAGAGATATTAATGCCCTTAAGGAATTCTCTGTCAAATTTGTTGGCAAACATTGCTACCAGATGGCGATATAAGGGATGAACGATCGAATTAGCGGAAGAAACGACAAAGTTGAAGACGGCTGGCCTGGAAAGGGTGCGGTAATCGCATTATTAAGAACTTCGTTGTGAAACTCGAGGTGGCTACCGGAAACGGGGACTTCGAATATAGGTTAAGATTTCCACGCAAGCAGCCAGCCTAGTTGTTCGAACAGCCAAGAAAGTTGGCAGACAACAGCTAAATCGTTACGCAAAGACAAAACTGCCTGCGGTATATACGCGTCCCTAAGGGATCTTGGTCCTCATGCACATGAGAGAAAACTACCCTAACAGTTGAAAACTAGAGATTGCTAACCTTTTCTGCGGAGTTTGCAAAGGTTCGTGATTACCCCCGGGGCAAGGGAGATCTTCAAATGATCTGTGTCACGGCAGAGCGTTCAGGAAGCATCTTATTGTATAATAATGAAGGACGATTAATATGCCAAT
Organism: Bombus vosnesenskii; assembly: GCF_011952255.1. Taxonomy (NCBI): domain Eukaryota; kingdom Metazoa; phylum Arthropoda; class Insecta; order Hymenoptera; family Apidae; genus Bombus; species Bombus vosnesenskii. Next base: position 6,489,332 of record NW_022882923.1, read on the forward strand.
AGAATTTACAAGAACTCCACCTTCTGGGTTGTGTAACTAAAACTGGTTTTGATTTGATTAACCAAAAAAAAAAAAAAAATTAAATTCTTTAGAAGTTCTCCTTTTAGAAGAACTCCTTTTATAAAGATGCTATGAATTGGTAGTGTTGGCAGTAATATAATTCTTCATTGAGTACTAAAGTGTCATAATAATATGTAATAAATAAAATGTAATAATAAATATATTGTAACGAATATCGCTAATGAAAACATGTATATATAGATATAGAAATAATAATATTATAACGATATTAATATAAATACAAGAGGTGGCGGTGAAAACCAAAGTGACACTGCAAAGAATGCTTCAATTCTTTTGGGTACACAAAGTGGAGTTACCTTTTAATTGCGATACATTCAATTGTTAAAAGGCATTATGAAATCAAATTTACGCGTCATCCACATGACACCAATATCGTTATTCGGTTAGTGATTGCGTTTTATTTCATGCCTTTTATTGTCTGCGATCAGTGTCATCCATCGTAGACTATAATGCTAACACGAATTTTAACAATAAAAAAAGAAAATAGAGAGAGAGATAGAATGTGTGCGTGCTGTTGTAAACTTGCGAATGTATGAGAAAAGTGAATACAAAATATGTTTGCGATCAATTGCCTTTTCCTGATGAATTTATGTAATCTGTTATTTATTCACACTGCATGTAGTCTGATTAGTCTTTGTCGAACGAAACCTTACAAAATCATATATCACACCCCCGTTATATAATCGTGAATAAATCTACTTCACGTCATTACTTATGCGGGCAATAACACATTGGTTAAGGAATGAAAATGATTAACTTCCGCTTCAGAAAACACAACATTTGATACATATGTATACTTAATACTACTGCATAACTAACAAGTATAAGTAATTTTATATTACTAATCTGATTTCTACACTATTCTAATCATTAGCAATTTTTATATTTTCTATATTACAGTATATCGTAAATAACCCGTATTCTATTCTACTCTAATATTACATTCATGTTATATTCCCATTGTGTAATATTTTACATTCCATTCTATATAATTCTTTATGTATAATATAATTCTATCGAGTAATCCATTGATATACTACGTTATGTGCGATATATTAAATTGTACAAATATCCGCAATCTAATTATAAATCAATAAATACCTTTCAGTAATTTCAACATTTTTTTAATCGAAGCATACAACTCCTGAACATCTGTAATATTATACAGCACGTAACATTAGTAACATGCGTATAATTTTTTAGGGTCAGTAAGGAAGAGATAAAAATAAAATAAGAAACATAACAGGAAAATCCATCGCTCAGGGCCTGTATCGTCGTGAGACGAATAACATACGTGGCATTGTACCCGGTAACATTTCCCTTATTTGTATTCCAGGGGGAAGAGCATGATAGGAGCCAATGGAGAAATCACAAAAGAACCGTTCAGATAAGTCACGTTCACCTTGACGGACTTTCGGCTCGGTCTATAAAAGAGAGGTACACCTCCTCGATGGCGCAGTCACAGTCACAGTGAAACCATACAAAATGTTCCGTTCAATTGCCGCTGTTTTCATCGTGGCCCTGCCACTATTTCAGGCCGCTTCTGCTATCGATATTTCTCAGGACAAAAACATACACGTGGAACTCACCAGTAACGATGCTGTGCAACAAACAAAATCGGTGAGTGACCCTAAAACATCTCCCATGTTAGTCATGTTCAAACGAATCGTGTTTAGTCAAACTTTTGGCACTTTTTCGTACCAACTTCTTTGTTCTTAACGCTTGTATCGTATTCGAGATAATAATTTTCCGTATCTATAAATTTAAATAAGGATTAAACTTTTAATTCATAAAACGTTAAGACAACGAAGTGTCTTGAATGATAAGGAAATCAGAATAAACCACTACAAGTTGCATGAGCGGGAACATTTATACTTTACTGACTTTATGAACTGACTTTCAGTAACGAATATGCAGCGAATATGCAACGCGATGCTTGTCGGAATATCAATAATAACGAGAAACGAGTGAAATTCATATCGAAGGAAAGAATGCATTTTATTGGTATTAATATGGTGGTTTCAAACTATAATATTTGAATTCAATATTAGTGACGATTAATGAGAATGCACGTAGAAATTTCAAAAGATACCCCAACTCAAGTAAACAACCGGTTCACGTTGGTCAGAAGGTTTCAAGTCGACTAAAGTCAAGCAAATCCGATCTTAAATTCAAGCAATTTAAATAATTTGAACAAAGAAATATTTTTCGCGATGCGATAGAATATTCTTTGGAAGAAAATGAAATATCTTTCCTACGAATATTTTTTAAGTAGAAAGAATAGATCGTGTAATTGATTAAATGTATTTTCTCAAAATTCTTGTTGTTTCCTATTTTTTTTTCTTTTTTTTTTCTTTGATAATTCGATAATACAGGATTTATGAATCTATCTATGTGATATTCTTTCATACTTTTACATGTACAATAATGTTAGTGCCATTTTGCGAAAAAATCCTACGAATCTCTATACATGTGTGTGTATGCTCTCTCTCTCTCTCTTTTCCTATCTTTCTTCTGTTTATTAGTAATTAATTCAAGAATTTACTATAATTTCGAGTTATTTAAAGTAATAGCTGTATACTAAAATCTACTTAATACGATTTAAGAGAACAAATAAAATCACATATATAAACCTAATACCTTAAAGTTTGTAAATGTCAAATTATTAAAGATATCAATATCCAAGTAAAGAAATTTTTTCTCTTTTAACGTACTGTTGTAAGATCTAGACTTATGGTCGTAATTTGAGAAAAATAACAAACATTACAACCGATATTTAAATAGGATGTTTTATTACACACTCTTTTGTTTTCCATAGGTAAGTTCCTATCCAGAGGAACGTGGACCTCTATTTATCGGGGACCTCACCGCCGGCCAACGCTACGCAGACGAAACAGTTTTCCGTCGTGTAATTGAATTCAACAATCCAACCAACACGATTCAAAGCTCAACGTTAGACGTATCTGTTACGAGCGGTAACTTACTCCGTTATTTCTTATTTTTCATATTCTTAGCTTTATAGAACAAAAACTTGGTCAATTAAATCATCGATGAACACATCAAACACCACTCGTTGTTAAAAGAAACTTATGCAGCATAAGTTTATGACTAGACTGTAGATACTTATGCGAATATTATATTCTTTTCACTAAAAAGTGGAACGTAAACAGCGTTTTGTTCCACTCGCTGAATATGTAAAACTATTTTACTTTGAATACTTTGGATTTTTTTGCACATTATGTGCATTCCGTAGAGTTTTATACTTTTAAATCTTCCACAAGTGCATAAACATGTCCTTTTTGCTTTTTATTCTATATTTCATTTGCAGACCAATGATTTTGTAATTTCTGTATATTATTTCTGTATTCACACAATTTATATGGTTTCCTTTCCTACAGGAGTAATTCATTATATCAGTGCTCGAAACGTACAAGGCAGTCAAGCAGTTGTCTGTGGCAATCCAAACGCCTTAGGAGGAAGCAAAACTAGCATTAATCTTCGAGTACCACCGAATTCCTTGGCTACGTTAAATATGGTGGTTGCGGCGCATGATCATAATCGCATGATCAAGTCTTAGAACGATGACATCGTGCTAATACTACTATGTTCTTTCAGTCATGGTCGACCGAATTGTATTTCCAATTTGAGGAAAATATGAAAGAATCGTTATTAATGTATGTGTGATTTCTCGTTACGATTGTATGTCAATGACTTTCTCGATTGAAACTATAGTGAGACTAGTACATATCGAATTCAAGCTACATATCAAATTAAGCTTACATGATATCGACACCTTGCACACTGAAAATTTTTATAAAATCAATCAGCAATCGTAACACATTTTTATTGAGAGATATTTTGAAATCAAATGTTTCATTTCGAGAAGAAGATTATAAATATATTAGCTTTTCGTGTTTTCCATAAATGAAAATAGAACAAGAAATAATTTTCATTGTTTCAATGTCACTGTATCACTATATCGGCATCATTAAATTATAAAAGATTAAGTTTTGATAAGTGTACCTTATATAATTTTCACCATATCTGTGAATATTATTGTACCAACCATAACATTGTAAATCTCTTTTTATTCTCTAACTCGTGTGTTTGTCTTTCTTCCTCTTTCGCTGAAAACTGATTCCTCTTGATATCAAATTTTAATTTAACTATAATTACAGTATAAATGACATTACCTCCTTCTATCCTCTCAGGATATTGATTATGGATACTATAAGAATAAAATATTTATAAAACCTGATAAAAGAAATATTTCAACCATTCTAATTAAACGTACAAGATCTTGATGTTGTCTGAACAAAGTTTGAGAAAATTTCAGGAGATCTTATTCAAATCAGTAGTCTTCAAAAAGTCTTAACGCTTTATGCTACCACTAACGATACAAACGGATACGCAGAAAACCTGACTAATGCAAGTGTTGATTGTTCCGTAATCTCATAATACCGGTTCACAACTTAAAAACTGTAAAAACACGCGAAGATGAACGGCTCTTCATTAAGGTGGTTCAATACATCAACGAATCAGATGATATTCACGCTGTATAGCTGAAATTCACTATTAATGGTAGTAACATTTTTTAGTGTATCGTTTTTCATTCTACACAGCTTTATTCATGCAACATGAAAGCTTACATCTGAATTTGAAAAATTATTTGTTGTTAAAAATGCGTAAGAAAATACTATCGTCTATCGTTCACTTGACACATCAACTGCTTTACGTAGGTACTCGAATACTTTCATATAAATATTTTTATAGGCGCCACTGATATCGGGAGTGCCCGAAACATACAAAGTAGTCAAGTAGTTGTCTGTGGCACTCAAGATACCTTAGGAGGAAGTTCAGACATCCTTTTCATTCGGATTCCAGTCTCTTAGGACCTCGCATTATATGTAGTTATTGAAACACCCATTGAAAAGGTATTGGAAGAAGAAACTGATTAAATGTGTTAATTAAATGTGTTATTGTCTTTGATCCTGACTGTATTACCACACGCTATTAATTATTTAATTAATAGATTTCTGCGTTCAAGTTCAAAATCGGCGACACAACTAACTCATACGGCGTAATTGCTACGTATTACATTAGTCAACTATATCTGTTACGACCGTTCGCGGAGACGCGGTCGCAAGGAAAATGCATCAGCGAGAGGCGTAAATTCTCGCTACGATTCTGATAATCGACGCCGCGAATCAGTCGTTTCCCTGTTTCGATTAGAATAATAGAGGTAGTTCGAATGATTGTAACACTGAATTAACAGGGTTAATATTTTCAACAATATTTAAAATTATAATAAACACGTTGCAAATGATTTAACAATGATACAATTACTTTTTTATTATAATTCGACTCGGCTTTATGATATTTCTTGACGTATTCGTATGACTAAGCGACCTGGATTTTATTCCTTTGAGTCTCTCCATGCATTCGCTTTGAATACTCAAATGATACTGACTGCCCTTCGATTTTTTGCTTTGTCTTCTCTGGGAGACGACCCCCACCATGCTCGGATCTCGCAACCGTACACACCTATGATCACGTATGCCTTCTTTGTGTAGATAAAATAATCGACCGGAAGCGAATCGATGTTTCTAGTACTAGCTGCTTGACGACAACTATACGTTCACCGCTACATTGTGTATATTTCGCCGGTCGTGTCAGACGATCTGCCTGCGGTACACTGTAGTACCAAGGGAGACGGTTAGGAGCAAGGTCTATAGTAAGCCTCGGTGCGTAACAATATCTATGATATCAATAATGATGTAATTACCCTTTAACCGTTAACAATGTCTGGAAAATTACGCAATTTTTATAGCAGAATGATTATTTAAATTTAAGGCTGGAGACGTGTTTAATTAAAAATTTGCAAATTGCCAATTGTGTAATTAGTCTACCGGATTCGCCAATCTAACCACATTAGAAGCTAATTAGAAGTTAATAACATGAAACTTTCCCTGTTTGTGAAGAAGAGCATCGTATCCATAAATAACGACGTAATTACCCTTTACTGTCAACAATGTCTGGAAAATTATGCAACTTCTATAATAGAATGATTACTTGCTTTTGAGACTAGGGACGTGTTTAATTAAAGATTTGCAAATTGCCAATTGTGTTATCATTCTCTCGCATTCGCTGATCTAACCTCGTGTAAATAATTAGAAGATAATAACATGATAAACTTCCCCTTTCTATAAAGAACAGCAACTTATCCATAAATCGGAGAAAGATAATGAAAAGCATTTAGATAAGCTACGTGTATCTTGATAAACTCCTAATCCGGGATATAAAAGGGACAGGACATTTCCGCAATCCCATAGTTACAGATACGCTGAATACAATACAAAATGATTCGTTCGATAGCTGCTGTCTTCATCCTAGCCCTCGCAGCGCAGGCTACTTTTGCACTTATTGCTTACCCACGCGAAACCGTTATTCTGAAATTCACTGACGAAGATATTATAGAAACGAATTCGGTGAGTAAATATAAAATTTTTCCACTCAATGCGAAAAGATGTAATTTGAATGAAAACAAGGTTGCCTATAAGTATTTGGACACCGGGTATATTGATATTTTTGTTATATGTATTTTACGAGTTACGATTGAAGAAGGTTTCTCTGCGGTTAATTCTTTACTTCTTGTCATACTTGGCAAATTCTCAGCTAAATTAAGTCTGAACTTGCATTTACTTGCAACAACAACCTCCAGCATACTATTTGCTTTAGCTACATTCGTGATGAGATGTATTATTATACGTGTTGGTTTATTAAAGATACGAGTAATAAAATTGTAATAGTCGGTGTATATTAAAATCATTATAAATACAAGTACAGACATAGTGTATGCCGGTCGTAATCGTCGTTCGCTGAATGCTACTGTTGAACTCTACGCTCGCTTTTCGACCGTATAACTCGCTATAATGATCGTCCTAGAGAGTACGTTCGTCTATTTGTATCAACCGGTGGTATTACAAAAAGTTCGAATGTAATTCCGGTTGACAATTACAAATAACGGCGATAACGTTTTGTCCGAAGTTCGTTTACACTTGAACGTAGCAAATCAAAACAACGTTGGCACTCCAAGGCACAACAATATGAATATCTTCCGATTCGAATCTTCCGTTGATTCATGTGCCGCTACACGTAAAAATATTAATTTGAGTAAACATTCAAAGTTTAGTCGTTAGCAACGCAGAATAACGAAGAATTACGATTATGGATTACTATAGCATTTTAAGCATTTTATACGGATCAGCAGTTCTAATATATAATTCAATGAAGAATCACCAATATCGAAATAAAGAAATACATTTCCATTTTGACTTTTCCTAAGAAACTGAAACTGTTCATCGTTTCATTCGAGAGAAATAATATCCATGTTTCCTCACACGAAGTTTCACTTTTTTTTCTGAATAGGATTCTTATCCTGAACAACGTGATATTCCAACATACCTGGGAACTCTTAGCACGGGTGAACATGTTTCTGGTGAAAGAAATTATATTTCAGTATTAGAACACTCGAACCCATATGACAACCTTGTTTTGGTTCTACTTGTGAAGCTGCAAGCGAACGGTAAGATTTCTTATAATTAATCTTTCATATTCTTTAAGTTCTAACGCTTGCGAGACAAAAGTTTAGTTTTGTAGCGAAATCGCTGGTATACGTAATTATTTCTTGTTACGAGAAGTTTATAGAGCGTAACTAAATTCATGTTCATTTGATACGCTTTGAGTAAGATTTGAGTGACTGTTCGGCTATCTTCATATAAATGTTTCTTTTTCTACAGGAAGAATTAATTTTGTAAGTGCCGAGAACATAAACGGCAGCGAAGCGGTTGTCTGTGAGACTGCGAATACTTTGGGATCGTCTGAAAGCATCATTCACGTTCGAATTGCACCAAAATCCACCGCAAGATTACGTGTGTTAATTGGGGCGCACTAAACTATGCTAACTCCATTAAACAATTTTATTTTTCCTTAACGTTCGTAAACAATAACTTCCGCATTATTTTATTACAAATGGATATAGGTATTCTAAGTAGAAATTGTATGGCGCTATAGGATGTCGAAAAAATAAACATATTACTTAAATTTTTTATTATTACTCACCTGAACTTCTTTCTATAGCTTTCTAATCAGGATAGAAGAATATCTCCGTGTTTTAAACATATTAGTGTTTGGTAAGACTTTTGTGGTTGGTATTGATTTAATTGTCACTCTATAGTAAAATTTGGCGGATAAATTAGGCTTGGTAGTAGCATCCTACTGCAGAAGAACATAATAACTCCTACACTAAACAAGCTTCTGCTATCTTATTACAGAAAAACGAATGGTGTGATCGTTTATAGCTATCTACTGTAATTTGAAGTCTAAAAACTAATAAACCAATTGGTTAACACCTGTATAATAATAAAACATGTAATGAAATTTTTTAATCGGAAAAATATCCAAATCAGTATCTTTCAGTACGATCGAATTTGTTCAGGAAATAGTATTCTAACAAAAGATGATAATGAAACGATAGTATTTATATTAATTGGATTAGAAAGAATAAAGTCATAATAGTTTGATTTATTTGGAATCGTACAATTAAAATAAAACTTGCCAAAAGTAAGCAAGTTACTTTTAGAACGATAGTGTACGCTTTATAATGTTTTGAAGCGTATGATATCGTCGCATATGATAAACAACTGTCAAAATGATTACTAGCAAGACTGATTAGGGAAATGAATTCATCATATGAATATTGCTGTAGACCCAAATTAAAAAATTAATAAATACCTAATTATTTTTATTATTTTAATATAATCAATCATATTCGTCGTCCTCATATTTAATGTAAATCAATTCCCCAACCAATTCTCCATACGACAGCTTTCTTTCCACCTTACTGAGCTCCTCCTCTTCGGTCTTCGTCAATGTCGATGCTGGCTTCGAGTCGGTCATTCCAAAAGCATTCAAAATCTACCTAATACATATATCCTGCTTGATATATCTTCTTTCTTTCTTTCGAGAAAGCGACTCCAATGCAGTGGGAAACACCTTTTAAACTCTTATTGTACAAGTTCTCTGAGACAACGAGAATGCCGCCATCAAGATAGACTATGATGAAGAGAATTCTTCGAATTAGGAAGTAAACGCGATATTAGATTAGCATTAGATGTTTGTCATGGAGAGAGCTTTCCATATTCGCGACAGTTCGTATTCGTGAAATTAATGCGTCCAGGTAATTAATATTTCGAATTTTTTCAATTACATTATTTCTACTAAACACTCGACAGAAAATTATAATTCGCTAATTGTGTCTTTGTTTTATCCGATTCTAAGCAGATTCGACGTACACGCGTCAATTTAATCATATTTACTGTGGCAGCTCGACGTACGTTCCTTAACTTACATTGCCCCTTTTTGTTATCTTCTTTTTTTTTACAGTTTATTACATGAATGGTATGTATTGTTATGTCAGTTCAATTACTCTAATCTATCAAAGAAAGTAATGTGTTATTCATACTTTATTTTATAAAAAAATAGTAAATAGATAATAGTTTATTATTTCTATCGAAATGACATTATCAAAATTATTAACATCTTTATCATGCACCGAATTGCTATCTTGTGTAGAGGATAGTGTCTCGGACTTCGGTGGAAGATAATGCAAAAGATATTGATTATGCAGAGAATGAAACTTCTGCAATCGTATTAGATGAATTTGAGGAGAACGCTAACACAGTATTACAGATTTTTCGTACAAACAGACGAAAATACCGTTTTGTGAAAATAAAAAAAAGAATTTTATACGGTCATGGAAACATTTTTGTTCTTCTGTGATTTTGAAATAATAGTATATAATAATAGTTGAGGGGACTAATAACTACGTATAAAAGTTAGTCATATAATAAACGGTTAACTTTGCTATGAGTTACAAACGGTAAAAAATAAAGAAAGTGGCAGTTTTCTACGATTTTCAGTAATAGATCTGAAAAATTGTAAAACAACTATAATAAATCCACATTTTTGTTCATTCATCAAAATCGGCGACACAACCAACTCATACGGCGTAATTGTTACGCAGTACGCCAATCAAACTATGTCTATGACATCAATAATTACGCAATTACCCTCTAACGGTCAACAATGTCTGGAAAATTACGCAATTTTTATAGCAGAATGATTATTTAAGTTTGAGGCTGGGGACGTGTTTAATTAAAAATTTGTAAATTGCCAATTGTGTCATTAGTCTACCGGATTCGCTAATCTAACCATATTAGAAGTTAATTAGAAGTTAATAACATAAAACTTTCCGTGTTTGTGAAGAAGAGCATCGTATCCATAAATAGGTAAACACGATAACTCATACGGCGTAATTGCTACGCAGCGCGCTAGACAACATCTATGATATCAATAATGACGTAATTACCCTTTACTGTCAACAATGTCTGGAAAATTATGCAATTTTTATAATAGAATGATTACTTGCTTTTGAGACTAGGGACGTGTTTAATTAAAGATTTGCAAATTGCCAATTGTGTTATTATTCTACCGCACTCGCTGATCTAACATCATGTAAATAATTAGAAGGTAATAACATAAGAAACTTCCCCTTTTTATAAAGAAGAGCATCGTATCCATAAATCGGAGTAAGATAATGAAAAACATTTAGATAAGCTACGTGTACCTTGATAAACTTCTAATCCGGGGTATAAAAGGGACACGACATTTCCGCAATCCCATAGTTACAGATACACTGAAAACAATACAAAATGTTTCGTTCGATAGCTACTGTTTTCATCCTAGCCAGCGCAGCGCAGGCTGCTTTCGAACTTATTAATTATCCACGCGAAACCTTTATTCTGAAATTAACTGACGAAGATATTATACAAACGAATTCGGTGAGTAAATATAAAATTTATTCTCTCAATGCGAAAAGATGTAATTTGAATGAAAATAAGGTTGCCTATAAGTATTTGGACACCGGGTATATTGATATTTTTGTTATATGTATTTTACGAGTTACGATTGAAGAAGGTTTCTCTGCGGTTAATTCTTTACTTCTTGCCATACTTGGCAAATTCTCAGCTAAATTAAGTCTGAACTTGCATTTACTTGCAACAACAACCTCCGGCATACTATCCGGCATACATTACTTCTTTTGTTTCTGAATAGAATTTTTATCCTGAACAACTTGATATTCGAACAAACCTGGGAACTCTTAGCACTGGTGAACATGTTTCAGGTGAAAGAATTTATAATTCAATATTAGAATACTCTAATCAACATGAGCAACTTGTATTGGTGCTAGTTCTGAAGCTGCAAGTGGACGGTAAGATTTCTTATATTGTTTCATAATCTTTACGTTCTAACGCTTGCGAGACAAAAGTTTAGTTTTGTAGCGAAATCGCTGGTATACGTAATTATTTCTTGTTACGAGAAGTTTATAGTGCGTAACTAAATTCATGTTCATTTGATACGCTTTGAGTAAGATTTGAGTGACTGTTCGGCTATCTTCATATAAATGTTTCTTTTTCTACAGGAAGAATTAATTTTGTAAGTGCCGAGAACATAAACGGCAGCGAAGCGGTTGTCTGTGGGACTGCGAATACTTTGGGATCGTCTGAAAGCATCATTCACGTTCGAATTGCACCAAAATCCACCGCAAGATTACGTGTGTTAATTGGGGCGCACTAAACTATGCTAACTCCATTAAACAATTTTATTTTTCCTTAACGTTCGTAAACAATAACTTCCGCATTATTTTATTACAAATGGATATAGGTATTCTAAGTAGAAATTGTATGGCGCTATAGGATGTCGAAAAAATAAACATATTACTTAAATTTTTTATTATTACTCACCTGAACTTCCTTCTATAGCTTTCTAATCAGGATAGAAGAATATCTCCGTGTTTTGAACATATTGGTGTTTGGTAAGATTTTTATGGTTGGTGGCAAATTTTGTGGCGGCAAACCTTACTGTCGATCTCCAATCCTGTCGGCATATCTTTCCCCTTCTTTTCAAGTTACCCTACTCAAATTCAAGTACAGATACGGAGGGATACGCATATATCTTCTACACACGTAAAATAGATACCTCTGCGAGGGATGAAATACACAGACCGTTTCAAGAAAATATATTACGTTTATCGAGATAGAATGTTGTTTGTCGTTCAGTGCAAATCTTAATCCAGGTATAATATCGTTTGCACATTAGTGATTTTTCTTTTTCTTCCCGTTTCGTCAGCAATCAGAACCGAGTACTTTCATTTCAAATACTTTTCAATTATAAAAACAACTCTACTTTCTGGTGGTTTTAAATTGTAGGAAAATAGTCGATGGCTATCTAGTACATTTAAAGAAGTATATACTTATATAGAAATTATTGAAAAATTGTTACACGTAATAGTAAGGAAAATTTGGAAGCTACGCTGGATAAAAGAAAGAAAAATATTACATTGCATCTTTTTACATTTGCAAAAAAAGAACAAACGAATAAATTTTTGAAAACCGCAGATCTATTTATCATTAAAAAGCAATAGTTTTTGATATTATCTTCATCGATAATGACGAACGATCTTCATCGAACATCCAATTTAAAGGTAAGTCTCTAAAAACCTTTTCCTCTTTAACACTTATTCCACTTTCATAAAAGATATTTTATAAACTTATCATCATATATTACTTTCGAAATCATCCTTTTTCAGAATTAGAAAGTTTAGTTTATGGCGTTAATTGAATCGCCAATAACCCATTATTGTTAGTACAACTATAAATCAATTAAAAAGAAAGTATTTTTGCTTCAACAGATATTATTCAAATATACTTATCAGACTAAGGACGTACGTAATTAAAAATTTGCAAATTTTCATTTGTGTCACTGTTCGATTGTGTGCCGGATCGACGAATCTAGTCCCGCGACTAATAACATATAGCGATACTTTTTCTTGATAACAGTTTGCTTATTTATGAAAAAGTGACTTATATCAATAAATCGGATGTAGACAACCACAAGCACTTGGATAAGTCATATATACCTTGATAAGCTTTTAGTCTAGGGCGTGAAACACTTTCCTTATTTATAAAAAAGAGACGTGTACCAATAAATCGGATTTAGATAATCGTAAGTACTTGGATAAGTTAAATGTACCTTGAGAAGCTTTTAGTATAAGTTATAAAAGAGTCGTGAATTTCCGCAATGGCACAGTCACAGATCCAGTGCAACCGATACAAAATGTTCCGTTCAATTGCTGGTGTCTTCATCGTGTCCCTGGCAATACAAGCCAATTTCGCATTTATTGATTATCCACGTGAAACCGTTACACTGAAACTGTCTGACAAAGATTTGGTACAAACAATACCGGTGAGTAACCATAAGGTCTATACTTGAAACGTGAAAAGATGTATTTTGGATGAAAAATTGAAAAGAGCAACGTACAATTCGACCAAAGAGTTGATATTTTTGTTACGTGTATTTTCAAAGATACGATTGAACAAAGTTTCTCTACTGTTAATTCTTTACCTCTTGCCATAACTGGCAGATATATTCCGTTATATTCAAATTGAAACGTACTTGCACCAACAGATTCCAACAAATTATTTGCCTTCGTTGCATTCGTAAAAATATTCATTTGTACAAACATTTACAATCTAGTCGTTAACAACGCAAGAATAATAGAGAATTACGATTATGGATTACTTTACAAGTTAGAGCATTTTATATAATTTTGCAATTCTAGTATATAAATAACTTGAGAAACATCAATACCAAAATAAAGGAACACATTTTGCTTTGAACTTCACGTAAGAAAAATAATACCCATTCTTTCTCATAAAAGGCTTTTTGTTTCTATATAGGGTTCGTATCTTGAGCCACGTATTGCTACAAGCCTCAAGAACCTTAACGTAGGTGAACATATGGCAGGTGAAAAAATTTTCAGTACAGTGTACGCGTACAAGAACGTCTACAATCTCATTTTAATCTTAACTTTGCACCTGGATATGAGCGGTAAGATTTCTTCCATTATTTCTTCTTCATTAAAATTTGAGGCTTGCAAAACAAAAGTTTGGTTTTAAAACGAAATGTTGCGATAGATGTAATCGTTCGTTGTTACAAAGAACTAGTAGAGTAAGACTAACTAGACTAAGAGTAGGTAGTAAGAGTAACTAGGAGTAACTAGAGTAAGAAAATTCATATTCTTTGTATAAATCAAAAGCTTTGAGTAAATATTCGAAATGTCTTCACATAAATGTCTTTTTGTAGGGACTATTCATTATATAAATGCCAGAAACGTACCCGGTAGCGATGTAGTTATCTGTGCCAATGGAGATAGCTTAGGATCGAATTTAGGCACTGTGCAGATTCGAATTGCACCGCAGGCCACGGCCAGAGTACATTTCATCATTGGGACACACTAAATGAAAATAATTCTATTCTTTCATAAACAGTTTTCTGTAACGTTCTTATACACTAAATTCAAATTACGTATGTAACGTTGAAAAAATAAACGTGCTATATGCATCAATTAAATTTGTTATTATTTTCTACCTGAACCTTTTTCCATATCTTTTTAATTAAGGTTAATATTTCTGCGAATTAAAATATTAAAACACATTGGTATTTGGTAAGGTCTTTGTAATTGGTTCTAATTTAATCATTATTACATATAGTAAAATTTAGTAGATATATTATGCTTGTTTGCAAGCATTCAACTGTCTTACTGTAAAAGATATAATAAATTAAACAAAGCAAATATTTTATCTACAACAAGCAGTATTTGACTAACTTCAGAAAAAAGGTATTATAAAGCTGTTTATGGTTTTTTATTTTAATCTGAGGTCTACGGTCTAACAAAACCAACTAGACGGCACAAATATAATAATGCAACATAAAAAATGAACTCGTATCACGCTTTATTAATGGAATTTCAAAAACTTTTATAAATGTTCAAATATTTTCATTAGTCGATATTTGTTATACGTAAGCTATCTTAATCGTGACATTAAAATATCAGCTTCATTGTGATTTATTATTTTTGTGCTTATTATCCCTGCTTATTTACTGTTCTATTTTTAGTTTCAAATTGTATATAGGCTCATACGATCGACGCTTCTTTTTCAGTGCTCGCGTTATTGTTGCAATTAACTGGCCATACGGGTAGGTATAGCGCGCAATTAGGGTTACGTAACGAGATGCCGAATAATTCAGCAAACAAATCACGTTTGCGTACGCAACACATGCATGCATACAGGCCGATTGTATGCGTAACAGGTGAGCCACCTGACAATGTAAATTTAGCGAATACTATTTTCATCGTGTCGCGTCAGTACAAATTTTTATGCCCCTTTAGACAATGCTGATTCATGAATACAATGTAAATCAAAAGCATTTTATGAATAACAAACTTACGAGCAGGGTTACGGTGACGAGTCTTGACAAATGGAAAGGGCGAGGGGAGGGGATGTGAAAGTTCAAGGGAACTTCTCATATTCGAATTAATAGAAAGATAAAAATAGTCAGGTGATGAAATTTTCAGATAATAGAACAATCACCCGTTTCATTTCATTTCGTTTATTCGAATAAATATAGATTGACGATTAACGATAAATGAACGAAGAGACCAATATTACTACCAAATCTTCGTTTTCATTGCAAATAAAAAATAATTTAGAATTCAAATAAAATATTTATTCAAGAGAAAGGTTAATTCACTTGATCGCCTGAAATATCTTTTCCTTGGTTAAGTAGGCTTAAGTAGGTCAAATTTCATGGCAATCAAACAAGAACAACCAAAATGGTGAAGTTACATCGATAGCTTCCTCATAGAAAAGATGTTCGAGGATCGCAGAAAACCTTCGCAAACAATTTTTCTCTTCAAACATAGCGAGCAAATACATACAGACGTAATAGCAATGTCTACAAGCAACTTCTACAGAGCGAAAAATAACAAGCACGCGTTGAACAGCATCGAGAATCCTTAAGTGGCGTAGCTAGGGTTCAACACAGAATTCTGTGGAATCTTATAACGAAAATAAACTCACCTGATAAATTATCCTCTTATCTCAGCTTACTGTTTTGTTTATAAATCTGGGTTCCAATATTCACGTGATTTTCAAATAACAATTTCTCAATTCGTGCTTTTGTTTCTAGTCTATGTAATCTATGAAATTAATATTAAATTCTATAAATGAAGCAGTGGTGTGGTTATGTAAATAAAGTAGTGCTGGATTATACTATTGGCGGAATCGACATTTTTAATTTTTTAGACGATGCGGACGGCAGGCGTGAATCGACGTTTTTCACTTGATGAACGTTGACATATTTTCCAGAAATACGGGAGCGGCGGTAAAATTTATTTCACGGTATACCGTCAACAATATGTTAGCGCGTTAAGTGCTGTGTTGATTTTGATAAATAACCCACGGAAGTCTTAATGAGACTACACGAATCCTGTATGCAAACAATATACGTATTAATAGCTTTCTAAGCTCCGTTGCGATTGATTACGACGAAGATTGTTTGAAATTTATGAAGATTTATAATACTGTAATTCTAGGAAGCATTTTCATTATTGAGAGATTTTTATATATACCCTGTTATCTGTTTTCATTTGTAAGTCAGTGTATCCATGAATAAAGGTTTACTACTTGCTTATTGTTAAAACTAAATAGAACTATAAAATATCGTAAACTTTGAGTAAAATTACTTATAGATTTTCCTACCTGTTTACACTCGTCCTTCAATTTCCTCGCGTAAAATTGTAGGTTCGAATTACTTCCGGACTTACCCAGAAACGCGTCGATGCACATTACCTACTCATCTTTTCCACTTTCCACTAACGATAAGAATTCAGAGTTAAAATAGTCGCGACACGGATATGGCACGGTATTGTGCTTCCGAGGTTCCTTGTTCTGTCTGTGTTCACGTGGTAATCACGGCTAGCGATGTTTATGCGAGTCTGATGGCCAACAGTGTATGATAACGACGTATTGTTTAAGAAGAAGTTGGTAATGTCATTCGAAAGGAAACGATGTAAACCCTCTAGCAATGCTTGCTCTAAGAACAATATATTCGCTAGAAGAGAAGAGAAAGAGACTGGTCTGTCGATAGACAGTAATAATCTGTACACATCAGAGAGATAATGATCTCTATCCATTAAATTCGTGTAGAATCAAACCTATTTTTCGCTGCTTCTGCTATCTGTACTGCACTGTCGGTGAACGTAATGCAATCATTTCTCGTTACCTCATGAAATCTTTCTAAAGCTATGTATTCCTTGGCAGATATAAGATAAATAGAACGAAAGGGTATGGTATAGTGTAAGAGTTCCGGAGAGACTCTTGACCGTTCGTACGTGGTACATTAGTTACGAGCGACCTGGAAATTTCTCAACAAAACGACCAATAAACTCCATCCCTTGACCGTAAAGGAAGCTTTTCATCCGCTAACTGAGACTTTTCCTCTCTGTTGAAAAAATATTGTCTCGGATAGACCAGAGACAAACCACAGAGCTAGACCACAGTTTAAAACGTATAACTGTAACATGTATATAAATATATGTTTTCCTGAAACTCGTATCAAGGGAAAATTGAAAAATAGGATCCTTTTTCACCAGGCGAAATATCTTTTTAATTTGCAACCTATAGATATCAGATTCATAAAATAAATTAGTGTACCCACCGCATATTTTATAATACGAACGTAAATGTAATTTGAGCAGCGAAGAGAAAAATTGTAAAAAATAGAAAAATTAAACAGACCCATGTAGAGATGCATTCTAGCTTTTCCAGCGTCATCGTTGAAACGAAGATCGAGGTAACTATATTAGAATTCAATTTCTCCATCGAGAAAGAGCAATCCCTTGAGGTAGCTTAATGAAGAGGCTGCCCCTTCAGAATCTCTTTTTTTCTCGTCTAACAATTACGTAACACTTACATTTTACATTTCATTCGTAAAGAACATAAAAAAAAAGAAAAGAAAAAGAATAAAAAATGATATGGATTAATTGTATTAGAAGAAAACATTTTATCTATCCTTGCACATATATTTCTGCATATACGTCGATAAACATAGTCTACGTTTATCACTAATAATTGCGAAGTCGATGAACCTAAAGTGGAAAAAAGAACAAATATTCACGTATCTGGCTTCTAGTGATTCGACATACTTACGTAGACTAGCGGATTAGCGGATAGTTATTGAATATCGAAGTACTATGGTACGGTTTCGAGCGGTGTCCTCAAAAACTTCCGTACGTACTTTAAAACGAATGAAACGTCGCATCAAACAAGCAAATAATAAAATTCTGCAATACTATATCAGGAATAAAAAAATCCATACAATGAAAAGCGTGTGTCTTGTTGGCATTGATATTATAAATTTCAAGTGACTAGTACAGAGAAATAAGATGATAAGGATACGTCAAATTTTACATTTTTTATAAAGCGACAGTTTAAAACTGCAATATATTTTTAATCAATCTTATTTTACCATTATTTTTCTACTTGATTTGGGATTCAACAAGCATTTTTCATTCTCTTTAGTGAGTGCCTGTCATAATATTAAGATATCGAAAGATATTCAAATATCGTAGATATGAAAATACTGCTTGTCTTGGTTTTATACTTTTGACTGGAGCTAACAGGATCTTTCCATTTTCAGCTGTTTTGTGTTAAAACGTTTATTAGTCATAAAGTGACATTAAAATAGAAGGATCGACAAAAATATACTTATCACGCTTTTACGTGATTTTCAAATATGGAGGTAATTTATTTCAATAGAACTTGCATATTTATATTATACTGATGATCAAATACACTTTGAAGAGTAATAATTAATAACGTAATGTTTCGTGAAAATTTACATTTTATTTTCGTCAGGCGATAGAATACCATGTCATTATATTTTGATACTCTTTTACGGAAAGTATTGTATAAAGCGCGTGATTGATGAAGCGTTCCTTGTTTTAACTGACACATTCTAAATGGAAAATAACGTCGTATTTGAAAACCCGTATCGATCATCGTGTACCAAATTGATCGTCACCACAAGCTAGATCGAACAAACATCTACGTACTGTCATTGAAAATCTAATCTAATTTCCTAATAATCGTTATATTTTACACTTCCTAAATCTCCTTTTTTACCTTATTTCATACCTTCGATATAATCGTAGGTATTCCATACAATTGTTGCTGCAATTCAACATAATTGTCCGTGCTTTGAAGTTCGTTTTCTTTTATCTTATCATATTATAATGTTACAAATTATTATTAGACAAATTGAGTGGATATTACGAACGTTATATCTCCAGTACAGAATACCAAACCTACGCATATGTCTTAAGAAAAGATCATAGGAGCGTCAACTGTACATTATATTACGTATGTTCCATGCGACAATTAATTTTCGTTCTTTCAAATTATCTCAATTTTAAACATTTCTCGAACCATTTTATACGCGATACGAGATACGCGCTTCGAAGAACGCTTGACGTGAGCAGGGAGTCTTGTAATGAGCTTACCCACTGAAGAAGCCTTATGAACACGATCCACAACGATATAGAAGAGAAAAACTGGCAACCAGTTGGCGACGATCTTTCCATGTGCCACGACACGAAAATCCAGCGAGCAGAAAAGTTGCGTGAAAATTCAACGTCGAATCGTGTGATTCACTGACCTTTGCTCGGTGATCGACAGGAAGCTGATTTATCGCGGTGAGTTCTCACGCGATCAAAACCTCTCGCGTTCAGGTAATTTAGTTTCGGTGGACTTCATAAAGCATGTCCAACTTTTACATTGAATCGGAAAAGAGCGGGAATGAAAAAAAAAAAAAAAATACACGCGGTGAAGGATGATCGTCCAACTGTAAAATATCGTGTTCGCGATGCCAACTCACCAGCTATGTATCTCCAATGTTTCCATTCTTGTCATATGATAAATTTCGTGATTTATGGTTAATGATTGAGGTAGGATACCGTTAATAGAGTGATGTAATGATGAGATAAATAAATATAACACGAATCTATGGAGTGAAAGATGGGTGAAGGGAATAAATAGTAATTTTAATTTGAATCATAATTTGAGAGACTGAACATTGTACGCAAAATTTCTTCTATTATACTGCTACAGAATGGAGTTGGCTACAATTTCTTTATTGAATTTTTCTTCGTAGTTCATTTAAAATTATCTACTGAATTGTTCTATTCTTACCAATAAAAAATAAACACCTACATAAAAAAAAATAGATAACAATATATATCACAGACAGATAAGTATATTTTTAGTCGGTTGCACGTGGAAAAGAGACAGATAACATGGATAAAAGTCTTATTAGATTAAGTCACTTTTTAAATATACAATCTTAAAAGATGCCATTCGAGAGATTGTTCATTTATGCAACGCATCAACGCTAACTTTCGGAGGGCAACTTTAAATCACGTTTAAACGGAGCAAGGAAGGGACGAACCAGTTTTAAACCCATGGAGGAAAAATTTATCGGCCTGCACTTGCCATCCTACTTATACGAAAACAAGCTTATATTTATTCATGAGACAATTACAATATGCTGATCTAGTTGCGATGCAATTTCGGGGATTGAACTCGCACTGGCCTACGATATTTCGTTTACTACGAGTTTCGTAAAACCTTAAATATCATTTGAACAGACAGAAAGGAATTAAAGGAGTTAAAAATAATTTTACAGATAAGATAGAACGACAACATTGGTCAGTCGTTCAAGTAATCACGATTTTTCAACTTTTAGCGAAACAATTTATTTCTATTTTAGCATCTATGGTATCAGATCAATGTGCAGAAGTAGTAAAGCACATTTTTCAAAGCACGGCGAGAAAATTTCTGATAGTTTTGTAAAAAATATAAATTAAAGATTACAAAAATAAAACCTCTTATTCTATTTTATAATAGATCTTCCATTGGATAAAGAAATGTGTCATTATGATTAGAACCAGTCGTTAGCATTTGATGGAAAATTACTGTGTCTTAGTTATATCACCTTGGAAGCAAAAATGTGATATTAAAATAACGATATTCTTGTAAATTATGTAACATTAAATTCTAGCAAAGCGATCGATACAAAGATGTAAAGGTCTATAAGGGATAAAAGAAGACAAGAAACGAACGATAGACATAGTATTGTACCGATGAAGTCTTATAATTGTCTCCTAGTTAACAACTATCTATTTTTGCCAGCGGCAGTCCAACTTTTGCCATACATTATGCAAGTTTCAACAGAAATAATGAAAGAGCAAACTTCGGTAATTAGAAGCTCAATAGAGAAGTCCAAGTTTTAGAGAAGAAACAAGGCCGTGATAAAGTGTGGGAATTCTGTTTTAACCAATACTATACCGACATTTCACACCAACGTCATAATACAATTTTCAACACTTGTTGTGTTGCCTGTGTGCCTATGCTAATTTTGAAATCATATTACTCTTGAAATTTTCTATAAAATTTTGACATTATTTACTGATTACTTTTTTAAACACTTTATGGGAACAGGTTCGGAGATGATTTATAATATATTCTAATCGTTTACACGTATACTGCCGCAGATAAGTATTTAAACACACCGACATTCTTTTTGTAAAAATTTTGTTTTTTCTTCCTTGAAACAATATCAGAAGTTTCTTAAAAGCTTCTCAGCTCTATTATCAAATCTCAATTAATTGTAAACAACAATTTGATAAAATAATCCAACTTCTTTGAAATGATTCATCTCATCCTTAATAAAGAAACAATGCAGATAATGTTCAATGTTCTAAGAAACACGATTTGCTACACGAATTAACAATTGTAATAGGAAATGTGCTCTATTTAAACATCTCTCTATATAAGGAAACTTCTCCAAACTTACAAAATACTTTCTACTTTATAAAAATACAAAAAAATACCAAACAGCCTAAGTTTGAGTCTAATCTAAAAAACGAAGAATGAATTATGTATTAAAAAAAAGAGTGTTGTCAGACCATTCTATTGCATTTGAGCACCAATTAATTAAAGCTAAATACAATTAAATTTAGTATCGTTTAATAGTATCCCCGTATATGACTACAAAAATTTGAAATTATGAAAATGAAGCGTAGGACCGGATTAAAAAAACGTTTCATTGGAAAATAAGGACGTGTGCCAGTACTTTTTGTAGCCACCGTAGATTACTTTCTCGAGTGGCGAAGAACACGCGTGGCGCAGAAATGGATGCTTTCGTTGTTCGACTGCTTGTCCTAAAACCTGCACGTGTTTAAGAGCTATACATACATATGTATTTTCCACGCGGCATTACACACACGCAAGTAAATTACGCGCATACATCGAATGACGATCGTCGCGCGCTCGCTCGAGCATTCGTCTCTTCCGTACGTGCCGGAATGTCTGAAATATCCTGCCTCTATCGGTGCTGTATGCGAAAGTTAATGCGCGTGGATCGTCTAACATTTCGACGACAACAGTACGGATGGGCGTACTCAAATCCAGTTCATTTAGTCTGCATCGATTACTACGAAACCATTATGCCGTCAAATGCATGGACGCGATACCGCAATTTTACAACGATTAGAGGAACTCCATTATGGTAGAATCGAAAAGATGGTGGGAATATAATTATTCCGATGTTGAATACTTTAACGTGATATTTGAAACGTATTTGGTACATCTTTAGGAAGAGATGATTACAATCGTTGCGATTCTTGAATTCTGATATTAAATTATACAGGGTGGTTGGTAACTGGTGGTACAAGCGGAAAGGGGGTGATTCTACGCGAAAAAAGAAGTCGAAAATATAGAATAAAGATTTTTCGTTTGAGGCTTTGTTTTCGAGAAAATCGACTTTGAATTTTAGCTCGGTACGCGTGCACTTTATCACGTCTCGTAATAACGGATCGTTGTCTCGATGGAAAAATTAAAAAAAAAGAATTTAAAAAAAAATTTTTATTCTATATTTTCGACTTCTTTTTTTCGCGTAGAATCACCCCCTTTCCGCTTGTACCATCAGTTACCATCCACCCTGCATATTAAATTTAAAGAATAGTATGAAATTAATCGTCGACTGATTTTCATTGGTTTCGTCATTTTGAGGGAATTAGAAAGATTAGACGGTAGACTAGATATTGTCTATCGTATAGGTAGAGTAGAGGATTAGAGAGAATATTATAGAAGATTATACGTAAGTATCATGAGCAATTGTGATTCGTATTATTATGGTTAACACGTTTGCTGCCATAGTAAATTGCCAACACAAATCGTGTTTTGTTTCTTGTGCTCTTGTACGATATAATTTGATTACAAACAATGACTATCTGAAAGAGATTTGTTCCGTTTTCAAGTAAACACATGAGTTGTATATTCATTTATTTCACAGCTGATTAAATTTAAATTAATCGTAATCCTTACACACGTGACGCTGTTGGCGTACATGGTAATTCATTATTCACATGATGGTTCATATTCCATAAACATCACGTCAGTACATCAATTGAGAATTTCTTAATCGAATACCGTGTTTCATTAATATTTATTTTCAAACCACGAAATGACGAAATCAATACTTTAAAGCGATATGTCAAATTAAATTTTAATTACACACGAATGGAATTAAATAATTTAATAAATTGAATTTTTCTGTCCATATCTTTTTTTTATATTTTCAATAAATTTGCTTCTTACTTTTAATGATGCAACAAAACGTCAGTAATAATTGAATCGACTACTGCTTTTTTATTGCGTCAATGTTTCATTTCAATTTGGAACAAAAACGATAGAAAGGAAAATTGTGAAGACACTAAAAATGTTAAACTTACTGTCCTAGTTGTCGATACAATAAGACCAAGTGAGCACATGAATGAGCACAACAGTGAACTAAAAACATTACAATTCCATTTTTACTGTGAACCCCTTGGCTTCTAAAGCAATGTATTTTAGGCGCGCTTACTATAGATACGCAGGAACTGTACTCCAGAAAAGTGATGTCCAAAATTAGTGTTCCATGTGATATTTCTCGTGAAACTTGAATCAACAAGAATAATTTACAGTACGATAAAAATAGAATGCTATTTCAAAAGCGGAAGCGTGTATCTATCTAATTTTTGTCTGCAATTGTTAAAAATGGGAATTTTATAAGTTTCAGATGCAATCCACATAGAAGCGATGAAAAAACGCGGCAATTATGAAAACAAAGGCGGTAAAGGACGGCAGAACGAAATGAACGGCCCGGAAGACAAGAAAAATGAGAAAAACGATGTTGAAAAGGACGTGGATAATCAAGGATTTAGCGAATGGTTACGATCTAACAGTGGTCTCGAAATGATGCGACTGTTCGTAATCGCCAATTCGATATTAGTTTTTGTCACGATGGGATTTCCAAAAATGCAGGAAGCTATGAGTATTCTAAAGGAATACTATTTCGGGGAAACGGAATAAGCGGAAACTTTTGAGCGAAACTATTCACAAAATTTGAGAAAAAATCTTGGACGAAGTTTGATATAGTAGAGAGAAGTTAACGATACTACAATCGATATATCTAACGCATTTTCTTGGAGTAATTCAGCGTTTATAACTACACGCTGCAAATTATCCTTTGCTTTCTGAACATGAACTCTAGACGTACGCTCGCATTAACGTAACACGTAACATGATTCAACATCAAAGAGCTACAGAAATATTTATTTTACCTTGTTTGTACCACAGTATCAAGTATCTATGTATCGATTCTCTAGGTCATAAGGTACTCTTACTCAAACTTCCTAAAAGTATTCCATCGCTTACATTACAGTAGACCATAATTATAGACATTTTATCACAGACCCTTCATAAATTTTAATAAGCAAAATATCAATCGTTAAATTATGCGCATTCTTATTATTCGTTTGATTTACCACGAGCAATATTTAGCAATAAATAACACTCGGGTGTGATCATGCTGGGATTGATCTTTCGCGGCGTGTTTCTCATTGGTATACTCACCTGGTACAGCACCAGCGTGTGGAAAATGATCGACAGTTACTTCAGAGACCAGTTCCGGAGCTACTTGGAGGAAGAGTATCGAAAGAATCCGCGAATGAGGTCCGACGTACAAGCTGACTCGGTCGATAAGACCAATTCCGCGGTTACCACGCCACACCCCGATCCGCCTGTGGAGCCATCGCGGGAGATTCTCGAAGCTGTCGAAACGATTGCGCGTGCGGTCGAAGCTGCAGAAAATGATTCTGTGGAAACGAATGGGGAGCCACAGGTGACAGGTGGCACCAGTGAAAACGAGGCCGCCGCAGGGGGATCTACCGATAAAAATGCATTCCTGGGAACTGTCGCGGAATCGGAGCTGGAAAGAAGGAAGTCGACCGAGAATGAACAGGATTCTCGACAACCTATTAATCACGACGACCGTGACCTCGAACGTCGCGAGAACGACGATCGTCATCGATCAGTCTCCCGAGTGTCTAAGAGCACGGTTAAGAGAATCAAATACGACAGGAAGCTGGCCATGTCTAGGGACATTTTACGCGAGAAGCAATTACCCAAAAGACGAAACGTGAAAACGATCACGTTCAGTGAAAAGGATTTTAAGTCGGTCATCGGCAATCACGTTTCCAATGATGATTTTTGGGAGTTCGAGGAGGACGCGGATGAAAAAGAACCACTAGAAGGTATTTTGGTTTCCGAGCTACCGTTCAAACCTAGAGCGGATATAGGGGATTTGGACAGGGTCACTGCTGATGAATACTGTCCCTTGAGCTTGGAAGATGAAACGTCTTGCGATGAAACGTTCAAATGGCCTTGAAGTCTTATAATGTTGAAACGTAGATAAATTTAAGAGGCACGTAGTAGTTATAAATTCTGTTCGTCCGAATCAATAGTGGAAAAAACTTGATTGTTAAAGTTCTGGCTTTCGAGTATCAACTGTGATCTTTCGGAAGAAATATACCAAGTTTCGCTAGTATTGCAATTAGGTTCAATGACACGCTCGTACCGAATACCAGCGTTAAAAAAAGAAAAAAAAAGGAAAAACAGAGAAAAGATAATTCATTAAAAAGGACGCGAAGATTTCAATTCTGATAATTATATTATATAGTATGGTTTACGACGAAGTTAGCTGTAATGGTCGTAAAGTTAGAGATATTTCTTTCAAAAGAATACAGCTTGCGCTTGAAAATTTCAATTTTGCTAACTGAACGACATCAAGCTGTGTATACTTCAAATCTTCGATATCAAATAAGCGTCAGTTTTGAGTTGATGCATTCAAAGATATACTAATGTTTACAACATATCTACATGTTATATATATGTTTAATGACCCTTCCCGTGCTTATTAAAATAATAATATGTGGTAGAAAAAAGAATTATTCCAATGATTTGAACTTTTTGTAAATATATCATGAAAGTAATTACTTCTTTCATGATACAGTACAAAATTAATTGTGTATACGTCTACATTATTGTTTATATAATATCTCGTTTCTTCGATGATTTTGTTTTCATCTACTCTTTTATGTGTATCCACGACATAATAAAATTAATTTAGATATAGGTAACACATACTTAAAAAGTATATTATACTATAGCACTATTATAAATAAATGGTATATATATATATTTCTTCGAATATCTGTTAGAATGTTGCAAATATTTCATTCTCCCTCTTTTTCTCGACATAATAATATTAATGTAAAAATAAACATTACTTATTTCACACGAGTTACGAAAACAGAATGTTGCTCTTTCTATGCTCGCCATTGCAAGCATTAAACGCTCGTACATCTTTCATGTTGCTTGTATGGACCAAGTACTCAAAGGATTAAAGACATAAACAGTTGAGAATTCTATTTTGACAGCTTCAGTTACTTTACCGATGTGCCTAATATCTTCGATCGAGCTTTATTATAGTTTTGCAAATCCTGCCGGTGGATTAGCTCTGACAAAAACTGCGATGGTCTAAAATAAATGTCATCGATGAACAATAATTTCACGGCATGAGACGTGGCCGACTATTTTTCCCGCTATCTGTAAAAATCGCTTCGTAAATAAGAATATAGACATAATACGTCGACGCTATTGACTTTTTGCTCGACTGAAGAAGACTCGACAGGAGGTTGCAAAATGTGCCCCGTCACTATAAGCGTACACCTGATGCAATCCTCCTGCGAGCAAACTTCCAAGCTACATAGCACGTGAAAGAAGTTACCTTTTCTGAACTTTAACGCGATAAACGATATACTACTGCCCCGTCGATTAATCATGTGCAAAGCATTACGGGGAGAAACAAAAAAGCACGATGATCTGGGTCAATGTTAACTGTTTGCTTCATTACGAGTTTCTCGTGTCGACGATACATCAAGGGTATGAAAGAAGGGTTCAAAGGCTTGAAGAAAGAGCGAAAATTGAAGAACGTAAAGGAGAAGATAATCAGCTTAACATGAACCAATTAAAACATAATAAAAAACCGTATCGTTTATAGAGACAAGAAAGAATATACGACTGGTGTTTCTTTGGTAACTTAATTGCCCTCCGTAACGAGGAAGACTAAATAGGCAGTATAGGAAGTATAAAAAGATTGATAATTTATAAAAGCATGGGACGATAAATCGTGTAAGATTTGGCCTGGTTTCCTCGCGGAAGCGTCTTACAATATAAAATTCATAGAGCACGGAACAGAGGCAAGAAAGGATCACGAGGAGAAACAAAATCGTTGAAAAGAAACTCTCTGTTTTATTAATCCTTCGTATACAGGATTTATCCAGTTCTTTAATTGCAATTCAAAATTAAGCAAGTCTTCTGATACGTTCGAACAATAGGGCACAGTGTACATCTTATAATCCTTTAAAGTTTGATATTTCATGAAACAATTTCCCAAACGATTTCATAAAGAAATGCATCCTATTAATCGCGCTAAAGACTCTACTTAAAAAAATTAATAAATTAACGATATGAAAGAATTTTGATATTGATATACATATAGAATATAAGTTCTCGTTTCTATGCTGAAGAATATTAAAAGTCTTCCACGTTTGTTAAAATAAAGAACAAAATTGAAGTATAAAAATTGAACGAATCACAACAAGTTTAGCTTTTCATTAAGTTCTTAATATAATTACTCTTAATTAGAAAGTGTACGTAACAATTAATCACAAATCGGTCGTTCTCGCATTCAGATACCAAGAGTTGATTCCGTAAAGCGGTCACACGATTACTATATCAATTCTATTAATATACTTTCCATTATAAACAAACTCTCGTGACCGAGATGGCCTCAAGAATCAAGGTCACAGTGATGTCCTTTGACCCTGAAATTGCGGTCTCGTATAGGCGAAACTAGGCAGTTGATGTGAAAGTACAGAGAAATTTGCAATTTATGGACTATGCGCGAGCTCACGGTCGCCAGAGAAAACGAATCTCAACGACGAAACGCGATGTATGAAAAGTTTCCGTTTGTATCGTGTTCGTTCGCCTCGTTGCAGTTCTTTCGCTCGATAAGCTATCGTGCTTCCGTGCATTAAGATATTGTTGACCGGTTAATGTCATACTGCTGTATGCCAGTGCATATTATTGTATGACCTGAGTGATGATATTGTTCTGCTCGTTTATGAAATATTTTTTATGGGTCGTGGTATGGCTATTGTGGTTTCGTTATATTGTTCTATGTTAGTTTAAATTTTATGCAAATATAAATATCGTTATCGCGTATTATAATGATTTTGTGATATCTTGTAAATTATTCGCGTTTGAACCACACAAAAAGAGTACATTATAAGAAACTTCCTAATTTTCATAGAGGAGTTTTAATATTCGATGCGTTGTCTATCTTATCTCACAAAAGTTATCTTTCTTCTTTTCTTTGCAATATGCATTTTAACGAACATGTATTTTATCGTGCTTTTTAAAATTCTAAAAGAATTGTTTGTCATAGCATGAAAATAATGTTATTGTTTTTTTAATCATTACACATTTGCATTTTCACTTACGTGATATTAAAATCATCCTTATAACATAAAGTAAAATTAAAATTAGATTATTCATGTAGATATACTTATCATGTTTTTCTCCTGTGATCTTCGTTCGTTAACTCTGTCAGGAGTGTGGAATTTGCGTGAAACTGAAAGCAAGTTGTAACAAGCTTTCCAGTTTTGTAAGAGAAGACTTTAATTTTGTCCAATCTATGCCCATTTAAAAGTAAAAAAGCTTTAAAATAAATAATAAAATAAAAATAGTAAATATATGATGCGGTGACCGTAGCAAAATTTATGGGAGCCCTTGTTCTGATATTATCTACAAAAATATGAATAATTAAATAGTGTTTCTGCGTTTTACAACTCGAATGTATTGCCATTTACGCATTAAGAATTAAATAAACAATAAAAACAATTTATTCTATTTAATTGATACATCACTTGCGATTTTGTTTCAGAAATGTATGACTCATATAAATTCCTGCGACCCGAAATCGAATGTAAATTTCTAGCGGAATGAGCTCAATATTACGTCATCATCTCCATGGAGTGACTTTGAAACTATAAGTGTCTAGTAAGCAACTTGAAGTCTCAATTATGGTCAGATACAAATTACGTGCATTTACGTAGCTTACCGCATAATTATCATCCCTTTGATGCACAAAATTGTAATCAATCAATCACGATAATATAAAACACGATCGTGTGATTTTAAATATGCTTCTCCAGCAGCAAAGCCTATCGATAATCCTTAAATGCAGCGCTACAAAGCTTAAAAATTTCAGTTGAATTTACTGCCTAATAACAAGATTTATTAATATTAAAATCCATAATGAGGATTCCGCATCGTCAAATATAATACATCTTACGTAATGTATACCTGAACATGATACATAGTACATATAATGAACATTGTACCTAATGTCGATAAAACGTCCAGCTTGCTGTAATAAATAACAAACGTGATGTTTGAAAAAAGGAGAAGAGAAAAAGAAAAGAAAAAAACACGAATGATTACAAGATCCAATTACATACCTCGATCACATCGTTTAATCCATGCGTTCATTCCGCGCAAATTAACGAGCCCACGTAAAATTCGCATCGTTGAACGCAACGTTCCATTTTCCGGCGAAACCGTTTCACAGTCGACATTGAAATTAATGATTTACTAACGGGCATCCGAGGCAACGGTTAATGCAAATTAGAGCACGGATAGCTCGACGCGCTAGACGTGAACGCAAATGCATTAAGGAAATTCGCTCATTATTATTCCACGGAGAAAAGGCTCACCGCGCGAAGGTCGCCTAAACAGCTACTTTTATTTTTACAGATCATCTTTAGAAGTCAATTAAAATCAAACAACGATAACACCGATAATTACACGCTTACAAATTGCCGTATTTTAATTTGAAAGACGGGGTTACGAGATTCATGGAACCCTTGTTTTTACGCCAGAACAATTTAATCGCTCACTTCGTTCTGTCGGATTACGATCGGCAATTCGATGCCTTTAAAGAAATAATTAAGTCCTGAATTTTAACGAATAGGTGTTCGTGATCGCACTTGCATGCACTCGCATGAGAGTGTAAAATTACTTCGACAATGTTTTCTCGGATGTGTAGAACCAGCTGGACGTTGAGAATAATTAGATGCAAGAAGAATATCATTCGTTGCGTTTAAATAGCCGCGCGTAAACGTAATTAGAAAACATATTTATCGCCAAA
Source organism: Bombus vosnesenskii (assembly GCF_011952255.1). NCBI lineage: Eukaryota > Metazoa > Arthropoda > Insecta > Hymenoptera > Apidae > Bombus > Bombus vosnesenskii. Next base: position 6,520,091 of record NW_022882923.1, read on the forward strand.
AGAGATGGAATATTGATTTGACACTTTTGTTTTAAATAAAAAATTAATTTCTGTTTCTGTTCTATGTTATGGCTGTAAAAAGATATAAAAAAAGGTATACTATTTATTTTCTATTTCTGAAATTACACTTCATTGCTGCAACTACTCTCTGTACACAGGATCGATTATATAGATACTAAATTCGAAACTAATTATCGTGTCTTTAAACAATGAACCTAATTGAATCACGATATCGAAGGTTTATTTTATTATAGTAAACAACGATTGTACATTTTTAAATTTGCAGTAGATGTAATAATTCTGTATCTCGATACATATTTGTCAAGAATGATCGTTCCTCTTTTTACGAGATAAATAAGGAATGACCGATAAATCACGAATGACTTTGATAAAGGTTTCAAGACGTTCCATCGAGGCATTAGTCAAACTAATTTACATTCGAATGCAAACAGCGACGAGTGTGGCTAAAAGAGGTAACGTCCGTGAACGTGTGCAGCATATCGATGTAACTTTTTTACCTTTATGGAAATGCACTTGGAAACATCACTTTTAATATATTGTTAAGTTAAAAGTGAGTTGAGTAAAGACGAAACTGAGCTATAACTAAATAAATATTTTCAATGAAATAATCGGAAAATGCAATTTTACATAAACAACCAAATATTATAATAATTCGTGATGTCACGTGAGCTAAACGTCGTGTTTTGTACAATTGAGTTTTTAAATGACAAACAAATGGTTTATACCAAATATATGTATACTTTTTATAAATTTATAGTCGTTTGATATATGAGTGGCAATTTATTATTATTTGTTATTACTGTTAGGTGACAAAATTCGAATTATGTTCACTTGAGTAAACATAATTCTTTCTCTCTCTTTCAATTTCTCTATGATACATCTATGGTACCTTTATCAATATTTTACGTTCTTATAGTACTGCAGCAAGTGTGGCAACAATAACAAGTGCGGATTGTTTTTTCACGTAAATTGGGCTATTGATTTCCATCTGTCATATGAAGGAAAGAACTACAAAAAAAAAAGAGAAAAAAGTATAATGGAAAGATAAATAAGAAACATAGAGATACTGCAATGAAGACGAATCACACGAGTTTTAGAATACTCAAACAAAAAAAAAAGTATTGATTTAAATATATTGAGATAAGCAGAATTTTTGATAAAATTCTAAATTTATACTACTTATATATAGTTTTTCATTTTACGTCCTAAATACGATTTATTTTTATTTTTCAAGTATTTTAGTATCTACAGTTGCAACAGTTGCCTGGTCGTCACACGTTATACTAACCCAATTACAAAAAGAGCAGACAATTTATGCGAGCATTGAAACAATACTACTTTTTTAACAATGACAGATATTTACCTTTCCCTGTTGCAACAAAGAAATTCCTTAAACGCCTAATAACCAGAGAAAAAAAAATTGTTAATTCTGAAATACGATATCCATCCCTAGTTTCCTCTACATTCTTACAAGAATCAATTGAAGTATATTCCTTCGCGAAGAATGTTATCGTTCGCGAACTTTATAATTTTTGTTTCAATTATGGTTCCCTGAAATTTTTTTCCACTCTCGCTTTGATTTCAATTAGAGAAAGGATTTTAGTATTGAAAAAAAAATCATTAGCATACAACTCGAAATCATACTTGAATATTGATATTTTCCTCAAGTTTAAGAAATTTCCTAACGATAGTATCGATTCGATCGAAAATGAACCAAAGAATGCAGCAAGGTAAAGCACGCATTTCTCATGCTACTTTACACGCGTATTTTGAAAGTGTCATGATACAAAATAATTCAAAGAATTGCCAGGAGAATTAAAATTAGAACGTCAAGATCGTTGAAGAAAAATTTCAAATATAAAAATGAAAAGTTACAAGAATAATATTTGGCCATTGTCCTTTAGAATCTACTTTTTCGCTAATTTTACGCGTTTAAATAAATAATTCCTTTAAGATTCCAAACAACTTTTCGCTTCTCCCGAAAATCTTGTTCAAGCCGTGTCATTTTGAAAATACATGTACGATACGATATTTCTTTGCCTCTCTAATAGAACGTTTCAAACGTTAGCCAATAAAATATTTCAAGACCGAAAAGTGATTCGAAGTTTAGTATATACTTGTACGGTAGGTATATTTGAAAGGTAAAAACAAAACCTGGACATTAATGGACAACGTGCATTTCCAAGATGCACGCTATCATGGCATAATGACAAGATAAAGCTCATACGTTTCCCTAAGTATCAATTTACATTGAAAATCATGCGCGATACACCAATAACGTTTCACTGGCGCTAGTAGAAAAAACCAACGAGAAGGAAGAAAACGAAATGTAATCCATAGTGCGATATAAGGCAAAATGACCAAGTGCGAAAAATCGCACTGTATTGCTTCGCAATTATGCAAGACGGCCAGCAATGCATGCACGTGTGTACATCACTTTACGTACCTATCCATGTCCATGGTCAACGTGTTACATATAGGACAGGTGCAGGAAATGCGTGTCTGTAGCCTCAAACTATTTCTTACCGGAACATGTACGTTGAGAAGTAAGAAATACGACCTGGACCAATCATAAATGATAAATCCATTATGCTTCACCGTGGAAATAAAGCTGCACTCTACTTATACATTTTTGTTCTATTTGCAAAGTTTAATTTCACAATGATTTTCCGGTTGGTCATTTGTGAAATCGATTCCGAATAAAGAATTATGAATTATTCGACTGATTTATGTATCTACTTGCTTATTCGACTTTTTCATAACAATTTATATTTACGGTATAACACGTTTAATTTCAGGCTTACCGTTCGCACACGGAAAATAGCTGGAGCCATCCGTAGCCTGGAAAACGATTTCTGTAAAACGATCGCGCTCAACTTAGTTGTCTCGTCGAGTTTGTTATGTAGCGCACACCGCAGCAACGGAAAGATGAAAAAAACTTGCCATGAACGGACGAAACCGTTTCCTAGATAACTGAGAAAATACACCGGCAATGGCCTCGTTACGAGCAACGACGATTTCTCGCGATCGCTTCCCGCATGCTTTGATCCCGATCAATCGTTTTTCTATTTGTCTCACGTCTTCGAGTAATTACTCGAGTCACAGCAGGAAGCATATAACGATATAATTGGTACATGTATTGTAAATTCTAACAGCACTTTCCACCTGACGAAAGAATGAATATTGATCGTTTTAATAATGTATATGTTGGTTACAAAGGATAATTTGTTACGCAAATTGTCAGTTGTTCGGTTAGCGCGAGATGAAATAACTTCGTGTCACGAAAATAATCATTTTCCTGCATAATTATTATTTTATACAGCTAGGTAGAATTTCTTTCTTATGTAATGCGTTAATTGACCCATCTTTCAACCAAAAGCTCGTACAATCATAGAATTATATTTATATATTACACTTTGTATCTCAATATTCTCAATATTTTACATTTTATATTTGGCATTTTTTACGATCAAAGTCGCAATTTTTGAAATTTTTCACAACTGCAATTTAAAACACGTAACGATACTTCAATCTAAAGAGAAAATATCTACATTAATTGCGTCCGCTTGAAGAGATAAACTTCACCTTTCAATCTTACTCTTTATTACTACGTGTTCCTTTTTCCCCAGTCACTTTCTCTTCTTCCATTAAAACAATTCTCATTGCCTAATTATAAGACTAAATTCGTTCCTACTTGACTGAGTAAGTAAACGTAAAAATTCGACGGAGACCACAGTAGACGTTAGACGCAACTGATAGAAACTGTTTCAGTGCATTAGTTTCTCTTCCTAATTGCACACTTCAATTCTCGAGTGTACTTCTCAACATAATGTTCGCTTTAAACCGAAACATAACAGACATTCCATTCCTATGCAACAAAAGAGCGTTCACCGCGCCGAATGGATTTCTCTTTCGATACGCGAATTTTAATATCGTCGTTACTCAAGTTGCGTACGAAAATGCGTACGTATGTACGTACACACGATTTTAAAGCACGCGTCGTAACAACTGCAACTTTCTTTCCTTCGTTTTCAACCGCGTATAACTCGCTGAAGTAACTTTCACGATTTGACAGTTTCGGAATGAAAATGAAGGAAACAAGTGCGATATTAATAATCGACGTTTCAAGGTTGACAGAGCACTCGAAAAGATATCCCGCGTCTCATTCATAGTCATTGCGGAAATTATGCAAATGATCCATGAAACACGACATACTAATTAACTAGATCGCTGGCAGAGAAAACCTTCTCACTTTCTTTTTGTCGTTGCTTCGTCCCGAGCATATTTTTCTTCTCTTTTGTAATTGGATCTAACGCGTGAATGATATTGGATTGGCAACTAAGTGATTACGGATTTTGTCATCAGGTGGACAAAATCCGCAATCACTTAGTTGTCAGCCCAATACATTACAGAAGCTTTATCATCTGAACTACTCGTAGAAAATGCAGTTTGAATGTACGAATTTTTATATTTTTACGTCTTCGTTCTTATATTGCTTTCTTTTCAGTAAGGATAACTTTAAGAGATTCAATCAAACGTTATAATCGCTAAAACTTTCAAAAAAGCATCTCTAGAAAAGCAATTTCTTCAAAGTATTGTAATTCTCCAAGTAAACTGCTAAATATAGATGTTGATATGATTGTAAATAATGAATTGGAAGAAGGAAAAGGATTATATTTGTCTGGAACTATCTTGTAAATGTTAATATTAAACAGGAAGAAAAACTTTTCAACGAAAATGTAAACAATAATTTCCCCGAGTTTCTATTTTCGACGCTCAATTTTTTTTTTTATGAAAGAAATTTTCTGTTAATTCGATTATCGATCGATAATATGTCGACAGTAATAATTTCCCAATAATCAATCGTTTCCTAATAATCGAGGATCCACTATACTACAATACATTAAGGAAGGATTTAAATTTCACAAAAATTTACAATTTTTGAAAAAATATGTTTTTTGTTGATTATGCTACTGCTTACTATTAATATTAATATTTGAATTCGTAGTTTAAAACAAGTCTAATTACCCATAATACATTAAAATAAATCGATCGTTCCGTTTTAATTCTAATCTTCTAATAAATCGAGATTCTACTCTGCTACACTGTACTATAGAATTCTGCTGATAGAAAAAAACACACTTATCTACTCAGGTATCATATGTAAGCAAGTTTTAGAGAAAGCGTGACAAATTCTTAAGACTCGCAATATAGAAATTAAATTCTCAATCGATATCATTTTATGATCATATAAATCAATAATGGTTACTTCGTTGTATGTAAAAAGACTGGCAGTTGGATATTCCTTTTTGTACAAAATAATCAATAATATCCATAATTTACTACCCGTTCTTGCCAGAACTTAAGTAGATAATGTATATGTATAAGATTTTATGCTCCACTTAAATCATTCGAGAGAAAATATTGTATATTTCGTTATAACACGATGAACAAAAAAGTAGGAATTTGGTGATCCGATAAGACTATTTGAAGACTGAACGACTGAACTCTTTTACGCCTGAATTCCTCCATCAAGGAAACAGTGAGTATGAGATTTGTGACAATATTTGTGATCATATACCGTTAGTACTGCGTTTTTCTGACTATAAATTCGAAAGTTCATGTATATTTAGTTATAATCTGTTCGAACTCGTTAAACAAATATAATAAATAATATATGAAATGCAACGATAACGGGAGAAACGTGTGATCGTTGTAAAGATTATAATTGTGCCCTATATTTCAACGAATTATGGCAATTCCTTAATTTTAGACCTCGTAAATCCTTATCTTTACAATTACGTAAATTTATTTATCCTAGATTTTTAAAAATCTGGTGTATTTGTTATTTTAAATAACGCGCGAACTAAGACAATTGTGGAATGTTTTAGGATTTTAAAATGTTTGAAATAAGAAAATAAGAAAGCGGCATTTATTGTGTAATAATCTATCACTAAACATATACAGGCACTTTTACAAGGATTAATATTGATAATTTTTATGCAAAATGTGAGAATGATTATGTATAGTGTCTATCATAGCACTTGAATAGGTACGTTTGTTACAGTGAATTGGAACAAACCGTTCATCACAGATTAGTTTTATCTGTTTTATCTTTACACTATATTACTATATTTTTACCTATACAATATTTATACTACGCTATATTTACCTGTTCTTACACTATATCTAATAATAAAATATGTTCTTATTGTAAATAATAATCGTCTCAGGTTTGTTCCTTCTTTCTTAACCAAGCACATTATTTACGTATGTATATATCTACTCATTTAAAATAAAAACTAAGCTAATAAAATAAAACTAAATTGATCTTAAAGCGTCACATATGTGTATCGCTATCAAACAAAATGTTAAATACTTGAAATATAATCTGACATCTATCAAAGCAAAATGTTAAAATTAAGCATTTATAGTATATTCAGGTACACTTAAATATTTAAGTATTTCTAGCATTGCACAATCAGTAGGTAAATTAAAGTATGCTCTATGAATATCCGGAACGTATCGAATCGCAGCGCGTAACTGCGAAACGAAACAGCATATCGAAATTGTTCATTCTGTAGCAGATTTGAAACAGATTTGAAAGAAATTTCTGCTGTGGAACTGTTCGTGTTACGCCAGACACGGTCAATCATCTATTTGTACATCCGGTAAAAGTCACGAGCATTGGTGCCATTGTCAAGCAAAATGAATATCCTTCTTTCATCAAACCTGAATAAATGTATGTACGAGTGAATCATAATGTCCAGCTTAGCTTCGAGTACTGTGTTGAATTTTTCATTGATATAGCCGTATTCTCTTAGATTTAACATGGTTTCCTCTCCTATAAATCATAAGACTCGTAATATTGCGAACAGTGAAATGTGTAAGTGGTGAATGCACAGAAAACCGATTTTTTTAAATAACAAGTCCTTAAATTCTACGTTGATGTATCTTTAAAATCACATATTCGTCATCGTTGCATTTTTAACTTTTTCTTAATTTCTAAATATCTATTATTAAATAAAAATTCTTCTAAATCGATAAAAAAAGTCTCCGATATTAATACAAACAGCAAAGATGCATGTATAAAGAGCAAATGTATATAATAAATAATACACGTATAATAAATGACACGTGCAAGTTTGCAAATAAGGCAAAGTTTTTTAACAAAATTGAAATTAACAGCCGGCAAATTTCACAAGAACGTAGCAACTGCTACTTCTAATCATTAATTTTCCACTAATTTGTATCACTGGCAAAATAATACTATATAATTACTACAAATCTGACGTTTCTTATTAACAATAAATAGCATGAGTATCTTTTTCCTAACTTATATATAATTCTCTTCTTCATAATACCCGTTAAGGTCACCAGAAATAATGGTACAAAACTACTTTTCAAACCATAAAATGATCAACCATTAACTAATGATCAACTCGATTAAACTAATCTTCCACATCCGAATAATTTCAAGCGACGAACACACTATCATTCACGTAATTCAAGGCCTCGCTTCCATGCAATTGAAAATCGATCGAAACGGGACAATGATCGTCTCGTAAAATTTGCGGAAGACCGTAATGAAACCGAACAATCAACGATCGTCTCGTAAAATTTGCGGAACATCGTAATGAAACCAAACGATCAACGATCGTCTCGTAAAATTTGCGGAAGATCGTAACGAAACAGAATGGATCTATACGCGCATAGTACAATCTCCTATGGTTAATTACATCAAAACTGGATCCTTTGAAAGTTCGACTGGCAACCTGTTGCTCGTGTTTCTGCGATCACTAACACTTACATTCTGCAATGAGTCTATATAGTATATAAGATCTATAGTCATGAAATTCCTGCTTGCTTTTCTTGCGATATTTCACAGAAGCGTGATTGCATTCTTCTTCATATCATTGGTCGTGTTTATGGTTCGATGCATTGACCAACCACGTTTCGAAAAAAACATTCCACGAGTCCACTGCAATCTATTTTTTTCTAAATTTGCGACAGTTTCTTTTTTTTTTTTAATCATTTATACGCGACCCAAATGCGCGCAACTGTTTGTAAGTGACGTGCAGAAGTTTCCAGCCAGACAGATTTTTTGCTATGTATTCCAAAAGATATCCGAAAGACTTGTGATTAATTTCTAGAATTTAGCTTATGTTTAATTGAGACACGATGGAGACAGATGTAAATATAAAGAGTCGCTGCGATCCCCTACAAATTATAAGTTAATACGATACAAGCGAAATAATAAATTTAAGATAATAAATATAAACATATACATGATTTTGTACAAACATTCTAAAATACTGCTCTATCATATTATCTCTTATATCGTCTATTTCCTTTAACTAAATACAAGTGAAAAATGAAAAATAATTTTCTTCCTCTATCTTTAAAAACAACCAGAAACTACGCATTTCAGATGAAACATACTTTAAAGTACATAGTTTTAGTTTGACAATGGTTATCTTCAAACAGAGTAAAAGTTTCAATTTAGTCAATAGAATCGCCGGATTTAAATTCAGTTAAATATATATGAAGTTGAAACATTACATAAATAAGCTGGAGCATTCAAGCATCATAGCATTTTTCAAATCATAAATAAGGATGAAATAAAAAGCTTTCTGACTTTATCATTGCAAAACGCATAACTACAAAATATTAATAATGATTTACGACCCGAGTCATACTAAAACTGTTACATTATCACGTAAGTAATGTATAGACATCTATAAAATAAAATGACACAGGAAACTTTTGAATATCCTGGTTTTCCAATTTTGCAAGTAAAGTAAGGCGTGTTCATGAGTTATACCACGTTGATAAAAATCTGTTATGTATCGTTTTTAAAATATATAATGGAAAGCCTAACTGAGCAGAAATTTATACACGCCACTGTATAACCAAATGGCTCTACGCGACTCGTTCTATACAATAAAAAAATAGTTCTCAGCATTTTATTACATTTTCACATAACTATACGAAATCCTGTCGAGTTTATACTCGACTCTTTACTGACGAACGAAAACCAAAGTACGTGCAAGCTGTATTTCCATGTAATCAGCATAAATACCCTTTCTCCCGACATAAATGTAAAACAAGAACTTTAGGGAACGTATGGACTGAAAATTAAGTAGCAAACGAAACTTTGAAGAATACTTAAGGGCGAGTAAAAGTGAAAATACAGAGCCAACAAGAGCTTTCTTCTGTTTTTCATATAACTCAAGGATGTAAATTCTCGAATATAAACTTGCAATGATTTTATAAATTATTCATAACTGCAGCACAGTGTAAACGCGCAACACGCAATAAAAGATCATATTCTTGCTCGAGCACGTGAGTTACCCACTTTCGTTAAGATTTAGGTCTTGTAAAACTCCGAATGGAATTTTCTTGCATTTCAAATAGGGGAGAAAAATTAGCATTGAATATTTAGGCGATTTATACGATGTCTAAATTTACCAATGCTTATTTTTGCTAGTTAGAGCTGTACGTGTAATAATATAAAATTTATTTCTACAATAAGGAAGAGCAAATAAGTATATACAAAAAGTAACGAAAATTTTCATATTGTGTAATAACGCGAAGAAATTTTAATTATAATTTAAAATTAACGATAATCTCTCAAGAGGTACAACGATAAAAGTTACAGTTGAATTAAAATTATTCTATAACAAATTCTTCAGAGTAATAATAGGTTCATATCGTCATAAAAGAAATTTTTATTCTTCTCACTCTACGATTTTAATCTATGGTTTTTAGAGATGCAAGTGTATCTTATCTTATTTCATTCATGTACGTTTCCGTGATATCGCTTGGAGAAGGAAGTACAGGATGCTCCAAAAATGATAAGTGCAATAATCGCTACACTTTCACTACAATATCGTTACATTAAGAGATGATAGTAAACTACAAATAAAATACAGTGGAAATATCGTTGTAAAATCAATTCGAACGTAAACGAATTTACACGTGTTATTCACGACCGAACGTACACGTGTTATTCCCAAACGGATTCTTTTCAAAGTGTGGAATATCGACGTGATAGGCATTCGATTACAAAATCTACACACGTTACGTAAAAGCGCATAACGTGTAATGCGGGTCAAATTGCACACCGAAAATCGAGCACGTATGAATGCAACGGTACCCCTTTTAATATTTACGGAGCACGTTTCAGACGGATGTCACTAGACATTTCCTACGAGTCTAAATTATTCGAAAGTCTAGCACAAATATGCATCAACGACAGGCACGAAATAATTTAAAACGCTGGGGATACGCGATACAAACGTTCCAACCGAACTGTTCCGAAAGAAAAATACAAATCATGAGAAACGAACTTATTACGAAACTTCTAAAAATATTTCTTCCCTAGATGGAAAATTAAATATGGCGCTATATAAATCTGATGTAAACGTGATTTTAATACAACTATATGAACAGGGATATTAAAACTACCGACCAAATGAAATATGAAATATTATATACATATTACACATGTATATATTCCTGTATAATATGACATTCTCACTGGGCAGAAAAATATGTCACAAGATATACGAACTAGGACATTTGATTTATAGAAGATATGAAATAATAAATGCAGATATGAAATTTGTATGAAACGAAAAGATGTATTACGAAATATTTGAATAAATAGATCCATGTGAATCTGACGTGAATCTGATATGAATCTACATCTGGTATATGTAGACGAAAACTTGTTTGATGTATGTACGTTAGAAATGAACGAATAATAACATAAAGTTTCTCCTACGTGCAGAGTTACATGACAAAATAATGGACTGAATAGTTCTATATGATCTCTAACAAGAAAAGAAGTTTCTATTAGACGATATATATATGTATCACAGAACATTTTGAATGATCGAACGTCCAACATCCAAAGCATCTTACAAACGTAGAATATCGACACGACGAAAAGATCGATAAAGTATTCGATTGAAGTACTTGAAAAATTTCATACATATTTATCAGGAGAAAGAAACGTGACGCGAAGTCTCGCGATAACAGAAACGAAGCAAACCTGCGAGGGAGAGCGCGCGCGGAAATATTGGCCCATCACTACCTGTTGCAGAGGACTATAGTAGAAACACAGCAGGATCCCGGAGAGGTTCACATTCTAGAAAGGGGGGCCAGGGAGGAAGAGAGACATGCGCCGGCACGCATCGTTTAGAAGTGAAAAGAACCATTTTTGAAGCCCCGACTGGATTCGGATGCCTGAACCCTTCAAAGGAGCGTATTGTTCGTGGGCGAATACGCAACACACTCCAGCCCACCGTAAGGTAATATCTATGAGGGACAGTCACGTACAGCCCTAACCTAACCTCAAATTCGCGGGATCGTTGTAGAAAAACAGTGGCACTCACCTCGACGTTCGTTCTTCCCGCGTTATTTCCCGTGCGTAACAGCGTCTTCTTCATTCATCGAACGCGACGTTTCACAGAAATCACCGCACCACGCTCGTGTCAAAACACTCCGGTACACTCGCGTCACCGCGGCGCATAATTTCCACTGTTTGAAAAGCTCGCGGCTAAAAGCACGCAGGAATTCACCGTTCCCTCGATCGGTCGTCCCTCGCCACTCGCACACGCTTTCAAAGACACGAAACCGCGCGCTTGTTTCGTTCACGTGGCTCGGTACAGACCTCAGATAAATTCGAAACGCGATCTCAACGACAACTTCGACTACGCTTCCAAACGTAGAGATGAATGTGACAGAAACACTAACTAACCGATGTGTTGCCGTTTGACCTGTCTCTGAACTGACCAATCGTCTTGCAGGTAGTACGATACGATGTTTCTCGCTGAATGGTGGGGGAGAAAACAAGAGGGAAAAAGACCACCTGACGCGCAACCTTTTGGGGTCTGGTAAAAGATCCAATGGGGACCGGAGGGGGTCCTTTGCTGGGTACTTGGGACGTACGTGTTCTTAACCAATGGTCGGTAAAGTAACATGCGTTTTATTTTTGATCTTTGAAAAAATTACTTCGTATCTGAACAAAAAATGCAAAAGGAAACATGTTTTTAAAGATATTGATAGTGATAATGTTTTAGAAATGAAATAACATATTAGAAATAATAAACATCGCAAGCTTAGAATATGAAAGCTTTGCTAATCAGGTATATATGTACATACGTGGCGTATTGTATTATAAACAAATGACAGAATAAATATATCAAAAATTCTAGTTTGTTCGTCATCTCGTCACAGACGAGATTCTCTTGTCATTTTGGTGTGACATACGACAGTATCGACTCAGTCTAGAATGAGATTGCAACGCTAACAGTGGTCAATTTCTACAATACTTATTCTTCTTTATGCTTATAGACCGAGTAATTTTTTTCTAACAGTAAATACTATAACAGGAGGATAAGAATAAACCGTAGAAATAGTAAAAAAGGTTGGTTTAGATATTTGTATCCGACTTATTTTTTTAACGACTCTAGTACAACGCTATTTATAAATACATATAGTAATAGAAACAGAAATACAAAATAAATTTTTATCAAACAGATGTTTGTTTTTGGTTGGTGCCATTTGGGCAAAGTCATACAATTTTTTCCATGTTTAACTCTCTATGGTCAAGTAACAAATAACAATCTATAATCACAAACGTTTTTTTTTACTTAAGTAGGAATGATTATAGGACTGCGGATGCTTATGCACATTTATATTTTTATGAACATAATTAAAAATGAAATCGAAGCGGGAAATTGTTTTACGTACTAAATATTGTAGAAAGCATTATGCTTTGAATATCATAAATAATAAATGCATAAAAATCCGTAGTCTAATAGTTATATCTTTTTTTTATATTGAAAAACTTTCACTATAAAATCTTCTATAAGATAAGTAGATATTTTAGGAATAAATATCGCAGTTCGAATTTATAAAAATCAATAGTTAAAATAACCAATTAAAGTAACAACAATATATGCCGTCTATTTCACGTGTATGTACATTAAATGATTCATTTCCTCTCAGTATACTTATAAATAAGTCACTTATAGTAACATTTATAGGAAATGTTTGTTTATATCCAAAATATCCAAAAATATATGAAATAACCAAAAGATAATACTCATGATAATATCTAAGGGATGAAGCAAAATTTGTCCTTTTGGTCCCATTCTTTTACTATTGTAGTATTCATAAAACTACGAAATTGCATAGAAATCTGCAGTCTACTTATAAGAAAAAAGAGAATCAGCACCAGTATATTTCAACGATGATATTGAAATTATAGCACTTTTCTTAATTTCACAAGTAAATCGTTCAATCCAAAAATAAGATCGTAATAACAAAAGGTATTGCTTGGATGTGTTATCATGAAAAACAAAACAATCAGGAATTCCAGCGTTATTTAATATTTCGCTGAGTCCTGATAAAGCGAACTAAATCTGATGTTTGGAATCAGTCTGTTATCATGTATGAAATACGTGTGTGATATCGTTTTGTGGCACGGTCGGCAAAATATCACGAGGCAGGCCTCAAACGGTGTTTCAAGGCTGTCCTGGCATAGGTACTTATTGTATCAAGTCTCGTTAACGGAGATGTTCATTCACTCGTATTCCCAGATGGCCAGTATAGTTCGTGCAACTCGCGACTATCCGATTGACCCCGTATCACCGTGCAAAGAGGTGTCAGTGAAAAATTGGCGTGCTTCACCATAAAATGTGCTTAAGTCTGTATCATTTAAGTCTGTGTCGCGTAATGAAAACTCCAGCTGTACATCGATACGTGTGATAAGTATGGCAGCGCTCGTTCGTCTTAAACGTGGAAGCGTTCAGTTGAGACATGCGGCGCTGGAAATGAAAGGTGAGAGAAAATTCTTCTTCCACGTGGATATTTTTATTTATTCGTTTCGCGCCTGAATGATTCGATCGGTAATTCTACGCCTCGATAAATTTCAAATTACTGTAACAAATCACTATCCAACTAAACGATAAATATATTTGTTATGGGGTAGAACTGGTGTTACGTTTGATTGTATTAAGCGTCTACCTTATAAAGATACTAAAAGACGATATCGATATATACCTAATCAAGTTGCATACAAGTAGTAAAATGGATATAAACACTGTATTGTATAATCTACAATCTATAGATTGATTTTGTAAAATTTTGGTAATTGCCACTTATCACCTGTCTGATTGAGATTTAGAAACTTATCAGTATGTATCACAGACGATAGGATGAATAACACGATAGCTTATCAACCGTAGCACAATTGTTATTATATAATTAATTCCCCTTCCTTGCTCAATGTATATACCCAGAATTTCCTACTCTACTTTAAAACTACTTTGTAACGTTACCATTACGCGAAAGCAAACATGCCATAAAATAAATCGTGTAAGGAGTAGATGAAGATGGGAAATGAATAAAAATTTTCTTATCGCCAAGTTATTTTAAATATCATTATTTGTGCTACGTTTAGAGGAAACCAAAGTCGAGATCTCTTATACTGCGCGGGGATAGGAAAGAGATAATAGGAGTAGAAGGAATGATAAAAGTAGTATGTAGTCGTTGATTTTGCTCCTTTCGAGTTTTGTGAAATGGCAGACTTCGTCAAAAGAGGTAGCGTGCAACTGGTGAAACAAAGCAGTGTTCAAATAAAACAAGCCGCAAAAGAAGTTCGAGGTTCGTTCAACTAAATATGAAACAAGCAACATATTTTTAGTAAAACAAGCAGTATAATAAGATAAGCAAGCGATTGAGAGTACCTTGCGTTATTATTTTGTGCAGTTATATTGTGTTTCTATTTCGTGCAGTTACGTAGCATTATTATTTCGTGCAATTACGTTGCATTTGTGCAGTTACGTCGCACGTGATACCTTTCTTTAATAGTAATAAACGTTGTTTAACATAACACAACAAGTTTAAAATATTTGTTACTACAGAAATAAATGTTTTGATATCCAATTTGATCGGTAAATAACATAACACATTGGAGCAGAAAAAGATTAAATGTTTATTATACCTTTTTATTTCGTTCATTAAGTTCATCGTATATAAAGTGTCTGGAGATCCATTTAACCACACATAATCAAGTGCACGCGTACTCGGAGGCAATTTAAAGTTGATTTTCTCAAAAACAAAGTCTCCAATAAAAAAAATTTATTGCTTATTCTCGACTTATTTTCTCATGTAAAATCACTCCCTCCAGTTATACCATCAATACCGGGACATCCTGTATGTATGGATTTATTATAACATAATCTTCAAGATATTTGTGACCAATATTGGTAAATATATATCTACATATCGTAATATATGCAATTGGGATATTTCCTTAACTTTGAATTAAAGGTAGAAACTACGAAATCTACTGTTTAATCATCTTATCAAAATCAAACAATATTCTATTAAAGATGATGTATAGTGTCGCCGATAATGTATGTATACAATGCACATAATTGCGTGCCCATTGTCGCCTGATAGTACGATAACAAAAAGTTCAAATATTAATTTAAAAACAAAAATTATTCGAACAAATCAAATCTGTATATAACACCCATCGTGCAGAACTTTATATAAATATCTGCAAATATAATACCTTTGGATAATCGCTAATGATAATTCTATACATGGAATGGATGAAATATTAATATTATTGTTTAATATTTATGTTAATAATTATATTAATAATTAGCGGCTGTACGAGCGCGACATATCGTTGCTGCGCTCGTTGCAGTAGGATTTGCACTTTGTGGTTCAGTGGAAGTGAGTTCTTCGGTCGCATTGCTCGCCAATCAGAAAGACAATCATGCCATCATCGACACATCGTGGCATTGCGAGATGCTGGTCAACATCAGTAGTCGTAATCGTACCGAAGACTTTGAAGTTATACTCATGGAGGTAAATACGACATGATATTAAAAATGTATATGCTCTGAATGTTTCTGAAATCTGTCAAACGAATATTGTAAGTAAATTACGAAAATTTGTGCATTCATAGGAAATTACAATTATATTTTTAGTTACCACCGGAAGAACGTGCAGAATCCATAATGAGGGAAGCGTTCCTATGGGGTCAAGTGGCTGGTCCAATTTTAGGGGGGTGTTTAGTATGGGGCAGATCAGGCCCATCTATGGTGTTTTCGCGTGCAGTTCTTAGTGCTTGTCTGGCGTCTTTATTGGTACCAGCTGCATGGAGGGGTCCGTCTCACGTAGCACTTCGTCTCTTTCAGGGATTATGCACAGTAAGAATTAAATACCATAGTACATATTACTTTAAGGAACACGATAAAATTATGAATTGTCAATTTTAGAAAAATATGTTTTGAAATTTCATTAAAAGCTTGTTACTTTACCATATATTCGATTCGTTTATGATTAATAGAAGTAGAATTTTTGAATTCCAGTAATTACGAATTAAAGACTACAATTTATAAATTCTTTATATTAAAATTGTCTGTATAACGTTAATTATTCTATTTCTATATATTAACTTTATTAACTAACTAAATTGTCCGTAAAGATTGATAACAATATCGTATCATTTTAGGAATAGTTAAATATTTTTTGAAAGGAATATTAACATTCAATACTTTCTTTCCTTCTATTGTTTTTAGTATTTTCTAAATAATTACGTAGCATTAATACGATAATTTTAAAGTTATATATCTGGAAAATACAAGCGTCACTGATGGAACAATGATATTATTCAATACGTCATAGAAATTATTACATCATTCCTCATTTATAGGGGGCAACTATGCCTGCTGCTCACATGCTTGCTATGACCTGGTTTAAGAGCACTCACAGAAGTTGGTACTTCAGTTGCTACGCTGGTAAATTTTTAATGTTGTACTACCAATATGTGAACAATAATTTGATTGAAGATATTAATGAAAAATGAAGAAAGAATGATTAAGAGATGTAATAATAAATTATTCAACAGCGGTCAGCGTTGGATACTGTCTCACAGGATGGTTAGGTACAGCTGTTGTTCGATGTCTTGGCCGAGATTCACTTTGTTATGGTCTCGTTTGCATTGCTCTGTGTTGGTACTTCGCTTTTGGTCGATTTGTCAAAGATTCGCCGAAATCTTATCAGCACGATACAAATGTAAGATCATTGTCGCTTTTAAAAAATTTTACTAACTATAGAATTATTTTAGATTAATAATACAAGCTGTACAATTTTCTCCTTCTATATATAATCATTTGTATTTCGAATGATATTTAATCTTATATTCACCAAGCTTCATTTGAAAATTCGTAATATTTATTAAATTGTTTCATATTTTTATAACCAATAGTATATCTGTATTTCTAACATAATACGCACTAGTATTACATGAAATTTTAATATAGAACTGTCTTGTGTGCTAAAATTGAAAGAATGAAATGGCATAAATTTTTAATCCCCCTTGACATGCAACCGCAAAGAGATAAAATTCTTGTTTGATTAATGACATTTGGGGTTTCTTCCTATATCAAATTTTTTTTCTTATCATCGTTATTGTATAACCTAATGTACATGAAATTTCTTCCACTGGTTTTGGCAATCCTTTATTCAGGTCATTATTACGACATGAACCATACAGAGAAAGGCTAATGTTCTATGAATTATGCGATATTACAATGGTGCAATCGCAATACCATTGTTTTAAAAGATTAATGAGGCGTCACATAAAGTTAATTATTTCCGTGCTAAATATTGAATATACCGAGTCGTTATTTTTATGAGTCTTTTTACTGCCAAAACTCGCTTAACAGCAAGTACAAATGATTTCAGTTTTATTAACATAATTAACATGATTTTATTAAAGAGATAAAAGTTTTTGTGTGACACATTTCTACTTATAACAAATTATTTATAAGAAATTTATACAGGAACACATATTGTTTGCTTTTGTAATTTAATTCCCAACAAAAAATATTTAAAGTTTGGATAATAAGAAATTGATTTTACATAAGACACATATATTCTATATACAATCAGTTGTTTATATAAAAACTGGTTCTAGATTATAGAATGTTATTGAATTGTAATTAAATCATTTAATGATGAAGTAGTAACGAAAATGAAAAATGATAATGGACTAAAACATAAAATTAATAATAAAATAGGCTGCTGTGATACCATGGGGAAAATTACTACGATCAGTTCCCGTTTGGGCATCTGCTGTAGCAACAATGGGAAATCAATGGGGCGATGCAACGCTTGCCCTTGGTATGACAAAGTATCTAAAACTTATTTATGGATTCTCAACAGCTAATGTAAGTATTCTATCTTATATTTATTAATCTTATACATATTATCTATCTTATTATTATTATATATAGTTGAACTTGGTAATGAGTTAAATATTTTGATTTTTGTATTTTAGTTCATTGCTTTTTCCATCAATCCTGATATACTTTTTTGTGACTTCCATTTTATTGTATCAAGAAGAAGTATAAAATTTTTTTAAAACGATTATGAACAACAAAAAATTGTCTTATTTTTAATAAATACTTTGATTTATTTATTTACTTGCATGTTAGAGGTACATGTTAGAAACCGTATAAAGAAAATATAAATTAAATCCTAATAATACTCGTATAGTTTGTGCAGATAAATTATTAATACTAAAAATTAATCTTTGGAAACTTTTAATTAGCTTTCAATGGTTCCAGGATTCTGTTTTAACAACGTTACCACATATTGGTCATTTCATGGCTGCGTTAACATGCGGCCTTCTTGTAGATCACGTTCGCGAATCAAAAATAGTTTCGACAACCACAGCTAGAAAGTTGGTCGTATATACCGGTATGTATGTCATTAAAAAGAAAAGTTTATGGCTATATTTTTTAATTCTATCAAATTGTGTACTTTATCCTATCAAGAAGGAGATCTATTAAATGGAGTAACTTAATTTGTAATTTGATTACAGCTCATTTTATTCCCGCTGCCCTACTTTTTGTCGCTGGTTATGCCGGTTGTCAAGCATTAGGGGCAGCTTGGTTAGGCATAGCTGCTCTTCTTGTCTCTGGAACTGCACCAGCAGGTGCTTTAGCAGCTATAGCAGATCTTGCACCTGTAGAATCTCCAGCTTGCGCAGCGGCTGCGTGTGCATTGTGCTCGACTCTAGGCGCAGCAGGACTGTTGGCTGCCAATTACTTTGTCACTCAGGCCCTTCATGGCTCTGCAAGTTTAATTTTTTGTTTTAATCTCTGCAAGAAAAGATATATATCATCCCATTTAAAAAAAGCATCGATCATCTAAATTTTAATTTTTCTATCGAGTCTTAATAAAGTAATTTCATGTGTCTTTCGATGAAATAGCATACGTTTGACTTAAGGCATTTTTACAATTATCAGAAATTAGAATAAATATAATACATCCAAGTAGATATTTCAATTAAATGTAACTTCTGTGCAGACACTTTAATTTCTATTTTAATGTCAGTGTCTTGCCATAAATATAAACGTTTAACGATATCTCTAACCATAAGAGGAACATCACAGGAAACATTAAGTCTTTTACATTCGTTCGTGAAATCGTACTAATAATTTTAACGATCTCCGAATTCTAACTTCCTCATACTTCTTTATGACTTATTAACTGTCACTTAGAAAATATTCAACAATTAAAATTTTGTTACACTTCACTTTCTTTCAACTATAAATCAGTAATAGTTGACCACTTACTGGCATATTTTACAGTTCTCCTATAATGAACAACAAAATTTTTATTTCAGATCGCTGGTTCGTGGCGGCTGGTCTTCGGTGTCGCTTCCGTCGTTCTGTTAACAACTGCTGCGGTTTTCTTAGCACTTGGAAAAGGCGTGCCACAACCGTGGATTCCTTCTGTAGCTCGGCCGCGAAGTCACGATGCAATTTACGAGCAAGACGCCTTGGAACTTGATTACGAGGATGTTGCTGTGCAGACCGAGCCTTTCAGTCCTTATCCACTTGAGGAGGACACCGAAAGCGCGAAAAACGTGCCTCGTTCTGCCTCAGTCAACTCGAAAGTTTCCCTGTCATCTAGTTAATTTGTTAACCAGATCATTTCTCAACCCTTGAACAGCGAATGTTTCAAGAGTACAGCTGGTCTCTTGGGTTTTGAATCAAAGCTCTGATGTAAACACCATGGAAGAGAACATTTTATATAGAGATTAGATGTTACTATTTCTCCGAACTACATTTTTTATTGATACCGAGGTCTGTGACATAATTTATTCGTCTGAAAGTATATGGTATTTTTTATTGTAACTCGTTACAACGGATACATAAAACAGTTTGGACAGTTTCAGTCCATGCAAGTGTGAGCATGGTTTAACTGATTCTTAAGAGAAATGATACAGTGGATTAGGAGACCTATAAGTAGAAAAGTTATGCCGATTACAATGATGTTCTATAATTTGAATTTATAATTAATTAGGAAAATTATAATTAAGAAATTATGCCGGTTGGCATGCTATATTCACGGTCATGTATGGAGAATTTGATATTTATTTAGTATTTTTAAGTGTTTTACGTCCGTACCTAAGGACCTTTCTTGATTGCAGCTTGTAAACTTGTACAGAATGTTGAACAACTATTAGTAATTTTAAGATAAATGTTACTAAGAAATGTATATAGCATGTAAACAAGTTGTATATTTTTTAAGTTACTTGGAATTATGGATTAATGTTATTAAGATTTGTAACGTTTGATGAAATAGGAATATAATTTACCGTTAATGACAGTTCAATTGTAAATTATTTTATTGGGAAAATATTGTATATTATGTTCCTTTTTATTTTATAGTTCTTGTATCTTCATTCCCTTATTTAAGATACTGATCTTAATGATCTTATTAACGTTATCCTGACGTTAAAATTTTTAGTAGACTCGATTTTGATTTATTTTTACGAATAATAATTAATGTTTTCAAGATAAATCACATTATTAATTCGTTAAGTTTCCCTATTGTTAAAATAAGTTTTGTAGATGTTTTTGTGTGTGCGTCACACACAATTTGATAACTCTAAGTAAGTCACTTAGGACTATTACATTAAATTGAATATTTAATAAATGTTACGTCACATTGTTTGTTCTTAATTTATTTAACTATTCGTAAACAACTTGGCACTACTTTATCGATTACTTTGATATTTTAAAAAATTCATATATTAATATTTTATTCTAACATAGTATTTAATCGTTCAATACAAATTACAAAATCTTATGGATCTTAGAAAGAAACTTAATAGAAAACAAATTTCAGATATCATATTTCCACAATGCTTTAATATCGAACAAATCACACAATTCACAGATATCCTTTCAATTAACTGTATTTGACTTTTCGTTTCTGTGATTTGTTTTTACATTACTGCGATAAGTTCTAGTATGTACGTAAAACGTCAAAAGTAAAATCCTTCGTAGAATATGGCTCGTACACTCTCTCTTGATATTTTATTACACGATTGTTAGCTGAACTCGAGGACTTATCAAGATCGTATCTGATCCCTGCGAATTCTCCTTTCTTCTTCTTTGTCCTGTATTCCTTTGCTGATCGTGCAGACATCTGTGTATCGTATATACATGCATGGCAAGACAATGAACTACCCTATCCATTGCAACTTTCCATCACCAGTGAAGAGGAAAGTCGATGAAAGGAACGGTCGGTCTAATTAGACGGTTTTAAGAAACGAGCTGTTCCTACGTGATCTGTGCTAAACCGTACACGCGCTATTGGCACTGTTCACAGGATACCGGAAGTTGCAGCTTACAAAGCATAGGAACACCGTCCAGTTGGCGAATATTTCTGTCTCTTAACGACAACCTTTCACGTGTGCATCCGGTTGCCACGCCGCAGAAAAATCGAAAGGTTGCCTGCAGCCGCATGAAAAAAATTCTTTCCTCTATTACACACTGCTAAACTATTCGTTTCCGTTCTATTTCTGAATAAATGGCCCGTTATTGTAATCATAGCTGTAACAATTTTACGATATTTGTCGAATGCCCGCGAACGTTCGAGAGTAATGAAGTGAAACTTTTCCGAGTTCATGCATGGGTACGTTTGTTAAGAATATCTCTGTAACGAAGAAAGTCTTTGATGTACATGTGTTCGTGCTTTTCAATGCCAAAGTAATGATTGTTAATAAGTCGAAAGTTGCTTCCAATCGTAATGTGTTATTATTGTTTTAATAAAAGTATTAAAAGTGGTAGTTGTAGAAATTGAATTCAAACGTCAATAACACATTTATACATAGTAAATGAAATTATATGTATGACTATAACTGGAAATTACATTTTTGTCTTAAACGAGAAAGTGTTGTTAAAGAGAAGGCATGCTTGAAGAGTAAAGGAAAGACTCATGAAACGTTCAGTTTCAGTAATTTTATGGTAATCACAAAATTCTTAATTTTTTAAATCTAATTATTGGTTTATCTCGATGTCTAATTTCATATCTAGTATTCATCTCAGAAACGATACTATTCGCCAACGTGTTTCTCTATCAAAATATTAAAGATTTTGCTTATTATTAATTTGATTTTTGATTATATAATTTTATTAAGTATTTTATTTAATTTCTAACAGCTTTTTAAATACCTTTATTTTTCTGCAAATAACTGCGATAAAATGACAATCTCACTCGTTTTAAAAGATTCACTTGTTTACAAATATTTGTAGCAAAAATCATTGTTATAAAATTAATAAACCCCTTTGCAATTTTCATATTATATCACAATTTACCACACGATATTCCTTTTAGAAGATTGAACTTTTGCTGCCACTCTTACCCTAAACGGAGATCATTTCATCAACTTCTAGAGAGGAATTTTTTCCATACACTGAAACTTTCCCGGAGCTGTAACATGTCTCCATCCGGAGATTTGGTAAGAAGCAAGAGAGTACAGAGTACGTGGAAACTACGTGTAAAATCCCATGATGTACACCCCCGTCGTGTGGCCATCGTACCAGCAATGCGACCGTCTAACAAATACTAGTTCTCGTATCCGACAGCAAAGTGTCGCAATCCGTGATGCTAATTACCAACAGGTAGACACGTTATTATTCTTTCCTGGTGCGCTGGCTCTCAGAGGCTTGTGAAATGAATTCTCACACCATTCCATCTACCATCTAACTCGTTTTATTTCGATACGTATATTACACTAGTTTTGTATAACATTATATTTACAATACGAAGGCTAAAGGATGATACTGTTTGGTGATTCCTGTACGTTCAATATTATGGTCAATATTGTTAAAATGAATTCTAATATTGAAGAGAATGTTCATTATTTTGATTTATCAATAATTTAATATTACTTGTATCTCAATAGATCATTTTATGTTTTATAAGTACTATTCTAGTTCATATAGTAGTATGTACAAGTATTACAATTTATTGAATTTATATATTTTGAAGCGTTATTGATCACTGAATCATTGATAAAAAACATGCACCATGAGTTTCACGTCATTTTCTTCAATTAGTACACTTTTAAGCAAACATGGAACTAGTACTGTTATTTACATCTGTTTATTCGCGTACCCCTCGCTTATCCGTGGATAGACATCGAAACTACAATACAATTTTTTAATGAAATTAAAGAAGAGTATTGTAGACAATAGTCAAAAATGATAATTTGATAAAAAGCAAAGCAACGAACTTCCAGGAGATAAATTAAAAGCTAGAATATTTTCTTTGTCTGAATAAAAGAGAAAACTTTTTAAATATCATACACGATATCGAATATAAATTTTCAGCGTTACTAATAAACTTCCAAAATCTTGTAATTTATACCTAATAAATTTACACTCACAGTGATATCGAACGTACGCAATCACCATTGAGCTAAATTAGAATACTTCCTGCTCAGTGCTCTGCTGGTAATGCTACCTGTTCGTCTTTGGAAGGTCTATGCTATAATTCAACGTGACACACAGGGTGAAATGTAGTGAGTATAATGCAAGTATATGCAAGATCAACGTAATCGTCGAGTGTATCGAGCTGACCATATATACGTTCGTCTAATTGCATTAGTGTCGAGGCGACTTAAAAGTAGCGACGATCCGACTCGAAAGGAAATGAGCGTTGCGAGATAGTTGAAAGTTGTCGTGCGGAAAATCATTGGACGAACACACGTGGGACATTTCCCTTTCCGAGAAGTCGATTCGTTTCGCTGACGATTCCAGTTTGTTCCGTGAAAACTGTGTCGCCAGTATTGTGCCTATCGATGTTGTTTTTCCTTTATTCTCACGCTCTTTTGTACACGCTCTTCATTAAAGAAAACGATGATCTCCCACCCAGTTCTGTCGTAGCTATTGTAATTAAGACTGTAACCACTCTTGCTTCAAAATTATTGACCGTTCATTCGAGAAAGGAAGATTAATTGGCGAGGAAGTGGTAACCTTGCAACTTGTCACGCTTCTCCTATTGAATCGGAACGGGTCTGAAATATCATTTCATAAAAAGAACATAAATAGAGTACTAGCAATAAGTTTGAGAACGAATCGAGTATGTAGAAAGTTCTACAGAATTCTTTAATACTATTTCTCTTGTACCATAAGTGTACTATAAATTTAAACTTCTTTTGATTTTATCTCTGCTATTACCATTAGACTGTGGATTTTTGATGCATTCGTGGGAAATTTCAGAATATACAGAAGAAACAGTAATGTGCAAATAATGCATAAGACATTCAAGATAGTATACTGATCCTAATATTTAGTAGACGAAACAAATGTCTGCATAGATTCCATTTCTTCAAATGCGCTCATAAAAATATGAATTTACATGATATCCGCAGCCTAATTATCATTCCATCGCGTCAAAGAAATAAACTTTAGAAAGTTATCAAAAGTATCTAACCGTTACATTTTCTTCTTCATCGCCTCTTTCTCTTCCTCATCTTCGTCAGTGATGATCTGTACACTCCTAACTGGTCCAGTCTTTCTGTACCTCGAAGCTGGCGTCGTGGTCGTCATAACCGGAGAAGAAACCATGGGAGGTCTTTCGGCGTTAATTGCCAGCTGCAACATCCTTAACAACAAAGCTTCTCTGATAGGAGCAGGCAATATTTCCTCTCCGTCATCAGCTACTTCTTGCGTGTAGAACTTTTGCCTATAGACCCTCTTTGTGTATCTTCCATCGCTGTAATCCTCGTACTGTTGAGGTTGATAAACAGGATTCAAAGCCCTGGTATACACAGGCCGTCTAACAGGCACACGATCTCCATATTGAAGAGGAATTTGCTGATCGTAACCGATATCCGGTCGTGGTGCGGTAGATTGATAGCCTGGCTGATAAGAAGGATACGGCTGTTGATCGTACAAGGCGTCTTCTAGGTAGCTTTTCGGATAAGAAAGAGCTTGGACGCCGTACTGACTGACGAGCAATCTTCTTAACAATAATTGGAAGTCGCGTCTGCTTAGAGGTGTATTAATTGGATTTGGAGGTTCTGGAGGTAGAGCGATAGTACTGCCTCTGTAAGAATATTCAGGAGTCGTTTGGTACTCTCTTTCATCCATTGCGTGAGTGATCGCAGGCGCAACGGGTCTCAAAACGGGCCTGGGTCTTGGTTCAGGTTCTTGAAAGATTACAGGCCGTGGAAAAGGTCTTGGACGCATGTATCCTGGCGCCATAGCGACTCTCGGCTCTTCCTCTTGCTCTGGAAGAGGATTCTCCGTCAGGTAATGAATATTTGCATCCGTGGTTGTCGAGTAAAGCGGCTGTTGGCTCGGAAGAGGGCGTAATAAAATCCTGTTGATAGAAAGTGGTCTGTAAGCGGGGTCTTCTTCGATGTTCTGTTGAGAAGGAACTAGGATTCTTCCTCCTGGTAGTTCACGTAGAAATTGTTCAGGCTGTTGTCTAACAAATATAGGTTCGGTACTTTGTCGTAGATATTCGCGGTTTTCGGGCACTCGCGCTGGGCCTCGAATCAAAACCGGTTGAGGCTGAGTACGTTCCTCTTGAGGCGCCTTCGTCTCAGCTTCGTAAACTCTGGTATTATCGTATTTTACGTTTACGTTTTCGAACCTCGATGGCGCAAGGTTCTCCCGATTAACGTAAACTTTTGGTCTGTCGATTCGATTAGGTGAAACGCGTTGCAGAACCCTTGGTGGCGTAGTTGTGGTGAACAAAGGTCGAGTCGTGGACAAAGATCCGCCATAAACGTCGGAATGGTCGTCGCTGCTGCCTTCTACGATCGGGTTAGGTTTCGTAGTCTCTTCTTGCAACTGTCTTCTTAAATTATTTCCACTCGTTACTTTACCATCGTCTTCCTTTTCTACGAAGTCGTCAGAGATCGGTCGAAGATTTTGCTCGACCGGTCGTTTAGCGAAAATGATTTTTCTATACGTGGAAGTCTTGTCCTCTGTACTTGGTCGATTTATCTGCGAATCTTCGTCCTCTGTGATTTCTTCTTCTATTACCAATGGCCTTTGTTGGCCATTGATCACGAAACGCGGTCTACTTTTTCCGGTTCCTTTTAAATAATGGCCAAATATAGTCTTCGGTTGTTCCGTAGTGGTTGTAGTTGTAGTTGTTGAGGTCGTCGTTGTTTTTCTATTTCGCGGTATCGACTGAACCACCGATGATTTTGTGGACGCCTCGGTAGACGAAGGATAAACGACGCTTGGCTTCTTGGTTGTGGTGGTGCGATTTATACGCGGAATGCTCTGTACGACGGACACGTGTTCCTGCAATGGCGACACGGTGGTTGCTTTAAATCCTGTTCCGTTAGAGGAAGAGTACGACACCCTTTTTATTTCGCCGTCCGCGTCGACGAAACCGAACGTACCCTTGATGTTGCCTAGAACGTCACGACTCTCGACCTGACAATAATTTCTTGCGTTCAGAAAAATTACCGTTGATTGAAGTTTTTTTGGAAATATTTTACAAGTAGAAGTTAAAAAGAATTTTCGAATATTATATTATATTATTTGATTTTTTTTTATATTTGTTCTATTATAACTAGATTTCTCCCTTTTTTTAAATATCATAGTATAATATAAAATAATTAGCATTACTTCCGATTATCAATGTACATCGTGCATTTTCAAGTTTTCTGTTTAATACATCTAACCTATTCTATTTACTGCATTACCAATGTTTCAAGAGAATTCTATAAATAAAGTATTGAAATTATTCAAAGAAACTATATTCTTTACGTCCGGCAATTAGAAAATAAATGCTATTCGTATTGAAAATTTAACGATGTATAATAATTTGCTTGTGTAAACGCTATATCTTCTTTCCAGTGAAGTACTTAAGATACGGGACGCGTAACATACAACGATAAATTGTTTGTACAAGTATTAAGAACGCAGAACGCCCATTACATGCCTTTCGCATTAAACGGTGCAATAGCTATTACATACATCTTACCTTGAAGGATCCGTCACCTGCTTCGTAACCATACGTGTAAGAACCGTCTTCATTCACTTTTCTGATCTGTTTCAAGATCGCTACCTGCTGATCGTGATGTGTCTCAGATGTTTGCTGATCCGTGACGTTCGAGCAGCCTGCGGTAGCCAGACAGAAAATTGCCATCAGAAATGGCGTCATCTTAATGGCAGGAGGTGATGATCTCTACAGGCAGAGAGTTAAAGATGATTAATTAGTTGAATATTTTATATTAACGTATACACTATTAACTTATTTCAAACCGAAGCGCATATTGTTACGTGTGAGAAATAAATATATTCTGATATTAAAAAATATTAAAAATTGACGATTTATTAGAAGCATTAGATTATACTTAAGTACAATTAAAGAGTTCTAATTGTTTTATGCACGGCAGCAGGTATTGTCTCAATTACTTGTCGTGCAATTTCAAATACGTCATTATAATCCGAGATCATCCATTTCATAGAATTTTTAAATTTCTAAAGCAGACTGCGGATGTTTATGCATTTGTAAAACAATAAAAAATGTAAAAATATACAGATTGCATATAAGATACAAAAATATATAAAATATCCACCAAAGAACAAATTTTTATTTAGTTCCTATCTCTTTAGTTGTGTTCATAAATTTGCATAAAAGCAACTGTAAATTGGCCTAACCGTCTGCAGTCTAGTAATTCAGGATAGATAAAAATGAAATCATAAAGTCGCGAAGTTGAACTAGATAAACAATGAATTCACACCAGAACACTTTTCACTGAATGCAAACGCTATAAATGAGATTTATTTAAAGAGATGTCACTTGCGACGAACTATGAAAACTGTACACTAGATAGTGAAACGATGCACTGCGATATTCACAATCACCGAGAATCCACAATGAATAATATATCCAGGGTTTCGCATCGTAATTAAATTTCGCTGATTTGTAATTAGCGTTGGTAATTGTTCGATAATAATCAATCGATAGCCCGATATAGTGAACACGTTGCCACACTGATCGGCAAGTCGTGAGTGTTTCGAGGAGTAAGTACCTTGTAACTGGAAACCATGTTACCGCAGATGCGGTGAACGTTCTTAATATCGTGTGGGGTGCCGACTGCCGTTATATATAGAGTGGCACAGTATACAACCACCACCCTTTTCACCATAGACTGCTCTCTAGCAACGCATTCAACCTTGATGACCCCTAAACGTTTGTTACGGAAAGGTGTAATATTGAATAACACGCGCTAATCGAGCATTCTTGACTTCGGAATTGGAAATTACGTAACTTTCATTCACTTGGCATTGGGCTCTTACTTTTATATGTAGCTCTATTTAATTGGAGATTAAGAATTGGAAATTCAATCTCTTCACGATTGAATCTTCTGGCTACGAAGAAAATTATTTCTTTATTAATTATTAATAACAAAAGCACACTTTCGGGATGTTTTTGCAAAAAAAAAACATAACGATCGGTAAGGCTAATTTTACTATAGATGTTGGTAAAATACGATAAGAATAATAGGAATTTGTAAATTTAATTTCAGTATTAAATATAGGGTTACAATTAACATAAAATTAGAAATAACATTCTAGTGATCTTAAAATCTACTTTTTTCTTTAAAAAATATTTCAACGCCAAATTACATTTTACGATTTACAATTTATTACTTACATTTTAATTTCCCATGTTTTACATTCAATTAACTTATAGACAGAGCTTATATTTGTTCACACAGTTTAAATCTATTTTCTCCATACCTTCCACTTCTCTGTGCTCTTTCACTTTGTAAACTAACGTCCAATATCTCGTAGCAATAAATGTAGCTTAAATCATTATAAATGTCTCTACAAGAATGGCTTATAAGTTTTCAGAGGCAATTATGTTCATCGTACATAACTCCACCTAAACTTCTCTACTGCTCACCTTGTAAAAATATATCATTCATAAAATCTACAAATATTATTAATAACATTTCAGTGAATCTTCTTCTTTATCATTCATCTCAAATTATTTTAACTGAGGTACTTTTTGGGTAAAAAATACACTTAATACTTACATACATAAAAAATACACTTAACATATATATATTTATCATAGACATATAACTTTTTTTTCAAAAAGTTTTTTAATCATAAAATCAAACGAAATACGTTTGAATGAGATATTAAAATATCTAATTGGAAAATAAAAACTAAAAATTAGAAAAAGGGGCAAACAACGTAGCTATATCTCAATTGATAGTTATAGTGGCTCTCAGGAGGCTTGCTCCTTTTTATATTCACAAAATAAATAAAAAATTCATGATAATTCTACTGATTTTCTACTAATTCGATCACTTAACTAAAAAATACATTATACGCCTTATTCAGGAATCTCTTTCTATATTAATTATACGTAATGTAACAGAAATTTTCCTAGGAAATAATAAATCTTCGAAGGAAAAGAAGAATGAAACAAAAACTCGTAGGTTCGTGTCGATCACGATGAAAGTGCGCGTAAACCGTCAACGAGAAAGAGCGGAAGTTTCCTAGCAGGTGGTGGTACAGAGACGAAAAGGAAACGGCGACGACAGAATAGAACGCGAAGAACTTTTGGAATCGCGGGGACATGAGTGAAAGCCACGTGGGAGTTCGCGGCCAAGCAAGAACAGCAGTAGACTGTAAAATCTGTAACAATAGTTCCCATAGTGTGCAACACTCGTATTGTGGTATTCGAATTCTATTCTAGACACTCCCACAGGACAATTATTACATCATGCAATTTCCTCCAAGTTTCGTACAGAGTCTCTTTTCTTTTTTGATGCCACCTTGATATGCCACATCGTGGACCTATCGGTTGTATATCTCCATCTTGGCCCCTTGTTGTTCTGTCTCTCGCAGATTGTCATTGTATTTTCCCCGTCGTAGTTCCGAGTCATTGTTATTCGGAATTTTAAGATAGTTGCATTGCTCAACTTCGCATTTGCGATTCTGATG
Source organism: Bombus vosnesenskii (assembly GCF_011952255.1). Lineage (NCBI taxonomy): Eukaryota > Metazoa > Arthropoda > Insecta > Hymenoptera > Apidae > Bombus > Bombus vosnesenskii. The sequence goes on from NW_022882923.1 coordinate 6,550,450, forward strand.
TCTGTCAGTACACATATTTACGCGTAATGTACTGTTACTTGCAAAAATATTAATTGTTCAGTACCCTTTCGTCCTCGGAGCGAAATTTTTACTCTTGTCAATTCTGCATTTCCATTTTACTTGCTAGGATATTCATCTTTGTTTTTGTTTAATTGCTAATGGAGGAAATGACGCTTCAGTTTCACTTTTTGTCTTCCTTTTACATGGAGATATTAATCCTTTCTCGCAATGCCTATGAAATGCCCATGCCTATGAAATCTTTGATCTCCCTTTCTGATTGCTGAGAATGCGAAGATTCGATTCTGATCACATGAAGCAATATTACATTTAAGTTTCATATAAGATGCACCATTGTTACATTATCTTTTTCTGTTACGGAGTAACATGTATGTTTTCTGATACGGAGCGATATTTCTTGATTATTTTGTATAATACTTATTTGGTAATAATTGATGTGAGTTTTAGAACATTTTAAAAATGCCGTTAAACAGTTAGTTTTAAGTTGCTGAAAAATTTGTGTTTGATATTGATATCAATATAATTAATATTCCGTAATCGAAAACATTAGAAAATAAATTCAAGCAGTTGTAAAAATGTTAACGAGCTTGTCAGAATTTTCCTTTTACGTCTATTGTGTATTAACTAGAACTCGAAATTGTACCAGGGTTAATGCCAGTATGACGTTATATAAAAGTACAGTACTTGTTACGAAATTTCGTTGATCGTGTTAATTACAGCACGGTCACTTTAAATGTCAGGAGTAGGAGAATCTGAATCGAGATACACTTAAAGACATGCAATCTAACTTTCCGGAAGAAGTTAGAGTACAGTGTTAATTGTAACGCAACCACAGACCGCACATTGCCGTGAGTATGTTTTGTGGACACGCCTACATCATTACCTGTGAAACAACTGACATTCTTGCTCTAAGAACTGAACAATGGTATTCTGTTTTTAGTGTTTCGTAATACTGAAAATGTATTTCAAATTCTACCGTCTTTTATTCACGTAGGTGATAATTAGAGTAATTTCTTATAGGAAACTTATGAAACAATGATAATGAATAAGAATCCTTTTAACATGGAAATAATTTGCATTTCACAAATTAAAGATACGAAAATTTTGAGAATGATATAATAATAATATAACGTCAGAAATTGATAGAAGAAAAATTGTTAGGTCTATATGTATTTGAATGAAATTATAATTATGTAATTTATTTATGAAGAAAATGATTGTTTATTTTAGACTAACTTTATAATTTCTCGGATAAACAAATTACAATTACAGCCAATAAATATAGGTGAAGTAATATCTCACCCTAGATACATATTTTATCATTCGCAATAGAATATTGAGTACATAAGTAATGACTCATTGATGACATGTAATACCTTGACTATGTTATATTACTGTTTAGACTTAAAAGGACTACTAGCTGGTAATGTGAGCTATTTTCATTTTATGAGAGAAAGATAAAATCTTGTGTAAGTGCTGTATGTATACACATGTATAGGTACGTGAGTTTAAGAACTATATGTTATATATATATAAATTTATAAAATATTTAATAAATAAGATAAAAAATATTTTCTACAAAACGTAAGTATAATATATTTTCGTTTCAAATATATAAATTTATAGTTTTATTTTGTATGATTAAATATTTTGTATGAATAATAACATATATATATTCTTAGTATCTGCAATATATCTAAGTTTTCAAATAATTTTTCAATAATTTGAATCAGAATTATGTTGCATTTAATATTCTTGCCCAGTGCGATTTACTGAATATATTAGAGAAGCTTGACCTTATATGATCCTATTACTGCGAACATTGGCATGTATATGTAATAAAAGTAAAATTTCTTTTTACTTTAAATCATCGTAAATTATCTTCCAAAATATCTTTTTAATTGTGATATACTGTACGTAATGACTCTTTAGAATCTAGAAGGTTACTAACGGCACGTCTAATATATGATTGACGGAAATATATATTAACGCCAACAACACTTGTAACGCTGAATTATGTCAAGTTGTATTTTAAAACCTCTGTCAGACAATCGAGAAGGAAATGGGCATCGTTCTTAGGTCGAGTTTAAATGGAACGGAAGAAGTTGCTTGAAATACTGTGTGTCTTTACAAGTTTGTCTTGTGTCGCGTGATAAAGCTCTATATCTCTTTACTGTTTGTGAGCATTCATTATTTTTTTATCTGTTATAGGTATTGAAAGCATAATGAATGATTTATAGTGAGTTGATGTGCATACAAGACATGTATGTACAAGATATGTTTAATATGTATGGTAATAATGAATAACGGTGAAAATATTCTATCATATAATTCTATCATTATTGGATTATCGTTATAGAAATATTTCACATTTTATTTAAATATTTAGAAAGACAAGTATAGAAAATATTCTTAAATTTTTGTCGATTTGAAATACTACAAATAAAAAAGAAGCACAGTGCATCTTTTGATTTAATTTTAATCTAAATTTTGGTCTATCTTAACTGCAAATCTTAAGTTCTGAATTTTTTCGGAATTTATTTAAATTTCAAAGTATTAAATTATATGCGCGAAAGTTTTTTCAAATATCACTTTTGTATGAATATAAAATTAATGACAATATTAATTAACTCGATGCTTTATTCTCATTTTTATTCGTTATACATGAATAAATACTATTTTCATTGCAAATCTAGTTGATACTTTACAATTAATTACTTCTATATTTGAATTATATGTATTTGAATATAAACAAAGTCCCGCGCTACTACGCTCGATATATCTCGAATAGTAAACTTGGTTGTGCGTAGTATGTTCCAGTAGTCGTATTCGAATTTGCTTTGAATGGCGTCCGTCGTAAATGCCGGTATAAATAATTCAGTGTTTTAAGTGATTAAAAAGGATTAAAAGTGCGTAGGTGAATTACATTGAGTCTAATTGAAAGTAAGTAAATACTTTGTGCATGTGACTTCGTTGATTTTATATCTTTCACTATTCTTAGGTTAGAGTTGCATGAAATTTACGAGGCATAGATTATAGATAAATAATCAAACAATCATACAACAGTATGTGAACTCGCATAGTTTTATGCATTTCCTTATGAAATGAATTTGCAATAACGACGCTTCTGAAGGTACGTAATTATTAATTACTTTAGTGAAAATAGAAAATGATAAGCGAAAGAAAATTCTTTGTGTTGCAACAAACATTTGAAAGTACTCATTATTTTTAAACAATCTAATCTGTGTTTTTGTTACCAGGTTCACAGATTTCGTCGTGTTCCTTCGTCGTGTTTCTCACAAATCGTTGCGTGCGTCACTACATTAACTTTGTAAATGTTTGGCATTATAATGGTGAGTTCAATTTATACATTTTAAACCATAAGTAAGCATAACGCGCAGATAATATGTTTAATATTGTTTAAAATTTAGATGAATCATTACATAAATTACATTTCATTAATACATTTATATTGTTCAAATCGAGTTTAAATGTTCATAATTAACTTATCGTCATCATTACTAAATATTGATATTTATGAATATTTGATCAATGACTATGCTTACTTACTATTATTTTTTCTGCATTTTAACGATAAAATTACACATATTTGTGATCTAAGAAAAATAAATATGCTAAATAGACATATGTCATTCATATATGTCTTTTTATATGTTTGTATCAAATAGAAACAGATGTTAGGTTCTAATGTATATTTGTCTATGATTCTGTGTATTGAAAAGTTCATTTGTGAAGTATGATTTATCATTTTTACATTTTCTGCCTTAGAAAATTGAATCTCGTTTGTGATTGAAACCTGAAAGCGTCGTCAGTGCAGAAAGTAGGAAACCATTTAATTGTTTCGTTAATCTTCCACCGGTAAAACAGTGCTCTATAAAGTTAGTATGCAACTTTTCCTAACACGTTGCGGGTGCGGTAGTTGTAAAATCTTTAATGGGTGGTTTTAATCGCACGTATGTATTTGAAGTTTTTGTATTTGAAAATTAGAGTATTACAAATAAAAAGGTAAATTGAAATAGTAATATATAACGACAATAGAATATATGTATAATATAATTTAAATAATTGTTTGTTACGTTCACTAGATAACATAATCAAAATATGTCAATTTTCCTATTACATATATTACTATCGTATTAAAATTCTACTAGAGAATTATGTTTCTTTAAATTTATATTAATTCTTTAAAGTGTCACTGTAAAAGGAGGCCATTGAATTCAATTTACCTACACGATTCTTTCACGATAATCTGGAAGAAATATTTATCACTTGCAAAGTTTCACAATTTTGGCTCGTATATAAATCATTCAATCGACTTTCGCAATTGTATTTCAGAATTTAACTTGGAAAACAGTATTGTTACCAACTACTTGCCGTATATAAACTTGGAGCAGTTTGATTTAATACTTTAACCAGATCCTTTCATTTTCAATCACTTTCACTGAAGTAGTTGCATTCAACTTTTACCGCAAAAGCGAATTTATCTACAAAGAGGCACACGTTCCCTACCGTTGGATTGCTATTTCCTGATTATTGTTCGGTTCTTCTAGTCTGTCTTCGTTGTCTTGTACCGTGACTATATTGATTATCAAGCTTGCAAATCACATAAAAGGTTTGTTTATACCTGCCTAACAGAAATTAAATTCATTTTTATGTATTTTAAAGACTATCGATCACGTGTAAACATCAGATCTATTGCGTAAACTGCCTTGCCTACCGCTAAAATAGAATTTATGGCAATTTATACTTTGAATAATACTATTTAGACACGCAATTGTATCGATAACTATGTATTGCATCATTTCGTTGCACCTCTCAAGATTTTGATCGATCCAATTCCCATTTCGAAAAGGTTGTGCACGTGCTATTTATGAGTAGATCAGTGAAAACCTAGCAATCGGACAGCACACATCTCTGATGATGTAATGATGCTTACACATCAAAAAGACGCTGGCTTCCTTATTTTTCTAATTTCTTTTTACGGAAGAGCCTTACGCGTGCGTTTAACCGCTGTAAAACACCAATAGAAAATAACCTGCTGTCAGTAGCAAACTCATTAGCAAACTCACAGCAATTACATTTACCTATGCGAGATACGAGTGCTAAATACACGTGTAACTTCATTTTTTATTTCTCGACAAGTTATCAGTGTAATTTAGTGTACTCAAGCAAAGACATTGTACTGTGTTTTATCTAGAAGGATTTCATGTCCATTTTCACTGAAGTAAAATTTAATCCTTAGGGAATAAGAAAGATTATTCATATGAAAAGTTAATTTTTATTATTAAGTTCTATTACTAAATCCTCTACTAAATGATAGTAAATATAATCCTCTCTGGTATCTATGGATTTATTTTGACAATGTCAAATTTTTATAGTCTTCTAGACTTCTTCTAGACTATAGTTTTCTTTTATAGTTTTTTATACTCTTCAATAAGTCATTAAGCTAGTTGTTAAAAAATTGTATTTAATTATTATTATTCAATTAAAAATTGTAACGAGCAAAATCTGAATGGTCAGATTATGTACTGAGATACTTTTGTGCTGAAATAGGTTGAAATATATCGATAGATGGATAATTATTAAATAGTAATTTTCGTAAAAAGCAATTATTAAGAATTCAATTAAGAAAGCATATAAAAGAGATGAACAGCGTACACGCGACGCTAACTGTTACGCAATGATATTAATCAGTATTTATCAATCGCAAGTTTACTGAAAATTTCGGGAAGGGAAAGTTAGAATATAATGGAATTGTATGAATAACATACATTTAAAATCTCGACTGCCAACTGATTTACATGGAAGTTACAGAGCGTATCAAAAATTGTGCAATCGTATGCACAGGCGCAAAAAATCGCGGAAGATGTCGTGTATCGAACGTTTATCATACTTACGATTTCTTGTAGTACTTTTACTTTCGTTCCTATGTCTGTTTAGTACGTGAAACTTAACTGTTAATCGCTACACAGGTATTCAAAGAAAAAAGAAATGAAAAGGCACAATAATTTTTTTGTTACGATACATTTTTCTTTCGATCACGTTTACAAATATAAAAACAACTATAAACGTACGTGGGGCGTGTTCCCTACCGACCTAGTAGTACTGAATCGGATAAATCACTAAGTAGCCGCTAGTTATATTAATGCTAACGAGAAAAAATATTTACAATGTGAGTAAGGAAGTGCATATTGACACTTCTGCACGGTACCACCAACAAGAAAAAGCTAGAAGTACACCGTTATGTTACGTAATTATGCTAGATCTGTGTTCATTTTCCTGAACCGCCCTACCCTTACAGCCTATCGATGTACATTACGAAGACTAACACATTTCATTTGTCTTATAAAAAAGAATACGTTCGATATTAATGTGACTCAAAGCATCATATTTTTTTCGGCAAGAGAAGCACATTTCTACATTTTGCTACGAAAAGAAGGAATCGTATTATATCATCCACTAGGAAAACTAATGTGATTTAAAAAAAAAAAAAAAAAGGTAGCATATTTTCCTTGTAGCGATAAAAAGTCATTTGCCACAAAAACCAACACATTTAGTTAACAATACAATGTATTAGTTTCTCTTGGGAAAATCCAAATATCCTACTATTTGTAACAAAAGATGAAATGTGCTCTTTTTCTTGGATGCTATGTTACTTTTAGTAAGACAAGTGAAATATGCTATTCTTTTGTAACGCACACCGCTATTTCCTGCTCGAGTACCCAACTATAAAATCCTCTTCCTCCGTTTTTACTTACTCTTTGTTCAAGCTTACCGCTAATAAATAGATACGATAAATATAACGAACTTGACAATCGTCGACCTGGCGTCGCGTACCGGAGAAAGTAATTCGTAAAAGTGCCAAGTGTTACCAATATATGCATCGAGTTGAACCTTTCGATGCGTGTGAAACGTTTTCACGTGATCCACGCCAATCCACGCCTCTCGATCTACGATCGCACCACGTGTTTCCACGGGCATACGTGCGCATAGCTTTCCACGGAATCAAGTCGTAGGACGCGTTAGATTTGAATCGATTCTCACACTTACGACAGGGAATGCAAATAGAAAGTTCGTTCAGTCCGAGTAGAATGTCTCTGTGCGGCGAGCCACGCCAATGAAAGTATGCTACAGTTCTCCATAGAAGGCACCGGATTAATCTCTCAGTCCGGGCACGCTTGCAAAATTTGCCATAATCATTGCAAAACGATGATTTTGTTCCTGATATGTACCTGATCTCGCTCGTAATCAAATTGAATTCCAATATTTTAAGAATTGAATGCCGCTAACTGCAGGTGCTGACGGAAATAGTATGATGAACAGGGTGAAAGTCGGACGAGAATTTGGAATTTTATAGAAACGCGGATAGAACACTGACGTTATACGTAATCTTCGAATAGGCCTGCGGATGTTTATGCAAATTCGTATCTTTATGAATAGAACGTAAATGTAGGTACAGAAAGATTTGTCTTGTATTTTAAATATTATACTTTTATATATTTTGTATAATTTGGTATGTTATATACATTCTGTATAGTTTTGCATACTAAAATCTTCCGTAAATGCATAAATATCCGTAGCTTAATTAAGAGTATTAAGTTAACACTGGTTTTTAAACGTAGTCAATTTTAGTCAAATTAGTTTGTACTACAATAGAATCAACACGAACTCTTATTATACGAATTCCATTTACATACGATCAAAAGCTTGGAGTTACTTTCCCAGTTGTAATTCTGATATGCATTTGAAATTAGTATTACACATATCGATAAATATTCTCTCTCTACTTTGATCAATCCTTAACTGAAAACATTTTCAAAGTACTAAAATTTTAGGTTTGTTTTAAATTCTCAAATTCTACGTGACACCTAGTGATTCCAAATTTTTGTTCGCTGTGTAAATAAACTACCCATATTTTGACAAGTTCGTACTATATCAGGGAATTTCAGTTCAAATAAAATATTCCTACTGTAATATTTTTCATAAATTAATATCTCAGGTACATACATCAAATGCCAATTCGATTGATATCGAAAATATAAAAAGAAAAAAAAAACAATTTTTTCCTCTGGTATAAATAATGACACGTGATCAATAAATCGCGGTTTGGTTTGATTTTGTAATTAATTCATCGTCGACTTTTTACGTATTTCCTATGAGTCATTTCCCTGGGAAACGCTGTCTCTAAGTGATTAAACTTAGCGCCGTTATTACGACAGCAAATGTTTATCCGGTTCGATCATACAGATCGGTGTTCTATAATGAAATCAGCGAGTACGTAGGTCGGAATTCTATTCAAAATGATCGTGTGCACACGATGAATAATTCTGGTCACGACGTCTGGAATCTGTGCGGTGTAGCATGTTACCGTACGAATTGACGCGGCACGGCGCGGCGGCGAGAAATTACTATGGTAATGTGTTTAGTGTGCGTGAGTATTGCGTCAGGTCATTGACTTTCACTCTCTAAAGATAGTCGTTCTAGACTACGAAAAAGTACTTCCGATGTTGATCTCGAAATTGGTTTCATATCTTTGCAGAAATTCTGCTATTAGAATAACAAATTATCGTTAAATTGATATTTACTATCGACGTTGTATGTAATGTTAGTCATTATCTGCTTGGGTGTTAGAATTTGCATCGTTATGAAATAAACAAATTTTGAGTAACCAGAATTGGAAAATTCGTATTTTAACGAAAGTGAAGTTTTGTGCAAGTTAGAACGAGAGTAAAATTGTAAGATCTCCGTGTACGGAATGTTAGAATGTTACATGTTAATTTTGAATACTAGTTCTATCACAGATTGAGTCTCAGGGTAATGTCGATGTTCAGTGAAGTACCTTAGTCGATATCGTCAATGTTGTGCGTTTATGTAAAAATTCTGTTATTTCGCCGTTAACGTCTAGCGCGAGAAGAACTTTGACACTCGTGTTTTATGCACGTGCTACTTTTTGTACAGAATTCTTTCGTTTCAGAAGCATAGTGAATTTAGCAAAATTTAGTATACATACATTATATAATTGCAATTACTGTGTTAGAAATAAATAAATAATGTTTTCAAATTTCGCTACATTTTGAACGCCACAAAGCATTAATATAAATTATTTAAAAGGACGATAAATTCTCTTGTCAGTTATGAATATTAATAAATATTCAATATACTCAATCATTCCTATACATTAAAAAATCCTAAAATTATACAATGTATGCACCAAATATTATAGCAAAAGATTTCAGTGAAAGTTAATAAACCATCAAGGTCGTAATAAGAAAAGAAATTGCCACAACTCAACTAGTAATAAAAAGTAAAACACGACGTAAGTAATAATTTTTACACACAACCTACAATATCCTACGCATAAAAATAAACCAGATTATTCGATTAATTGCTATGTCGTAAAAAAAGTCGTGATTGCCCCTCGATAACCTTGAACGAAACATTGGATATCGTGCACGATCGATTAAATCCCGGATACGCACGCGCCAGGCCCACTGACAGCACCATCTCGTTATTAAAGTGCCGCGGGTGGTCCGAACACGTAATCGGATAGTATAAAAAGTTGAGAATGGGTACCCTATAAAGAATTTAAAAAAAAGACTCGCAGGCTAGATGGAATCAGTAACGAGAGGCCCGAAGATAGTGATCGAGCTGACCTACGGAGAGAGGTGCACTGGCAGCGCTGGAGGACCTCGCAGGGGCGACGTAGTAGAACGACTGTGGTTGCGTCTGAGACTCGAGCAGCTGAAGCCTATGCGACTGAGCGGATTGTTGTTGTTGTTGCTGTTGTTGCTGCTGTTGCTGACGTCTTTGTTGTTGAGCGTAGAGCTGCTGTGATTGTTGCAGCAGTTGGGCTTGCTGCTTCCTGTACAGCACTTCCTGGGGTTGGCTGATAGCTGCTGCGGGGGCGGATTGAGCCGACTGGGTTGCCGGTTGCTTATAAAGCGGGGACTGACGCTGGGGCTGCTGGGGCTGAAGCTGCTGCAGCTGCTGGAGTCCAAGGTAGGACTGGGGCTGGGCTACGAACGGTTGGAGTTTGTGACTTAGGGTGAAGTCACCCACGGTTTGGGGTAGCGTTTGATAAAGTTGGGTATTGTACTGACCGGTAGCGGGATCGTAAACGAGCTCCGACTGGTAGATGGGGTCGGCGGCGGAGGCGGTGATCGGCGATTGACCGGCTAATTTTACTTTCGATGGTTGGGACGATGGTTGAACGGGCTTAGGGCTGGCTACGCCGACGGTGTTCACGTAACGCTCGAGCTCGGCGGCAAAGTCAAGGTGAGATGTGCTAGATGCGGTCGTGCTGCGCAGATTAGGCGATACAGTGACGGCCGAGGGACGGGTGTACGCTAATGCTGGACGCTCGGTGCTACTAGGGGACACATATTGGGCAGCGACTTGTGCAACGTGGGGTCGGGGAGTGATTGCGACCGATTGCGGCTTTGGGTGACGGGCGACTGGGCGGCGAGTCGTCGTTTCGAGGGTTTGATACGCTGTCGATGATACTGTAGGCTGGGCACGGAGAATGGGCGATGCTGTGCTCTGATATTGGGTCGTCGAGGAAGCTAATCTGTAGAGAGCAGGACTGGCCGTGGGCGATGGCTCGTAAAGAGCTGTCGACGGTGTGACTTGAACGTAGGTCGGCTGTTGAGCCGTTCTGTAAGCATTTGGTCTTAACTGCGATGGCTTAACGAGGTCTTCATCGCCCAACTCTTGACTAGCATCGTCGTCTAATTGATATTGCGTTTGAAAGATCGTCGTGGGTGCTCGCGTGGTAGGTTGTTGATATGCTGGCCTCGATGATACTGGTCTTGGTATTGGCCTCACGGATGGATAGTTAGCTGGTCCAGAGATATCGTCTTCTTCTTGCTTGTCGGCAAGATCGTCTTCGTCATCCTTTGGTGCATTTGGATCGCAAGGATTGCCGGATACGTAGGTGAACTCTCTTTTATTACCATCAGGATCGATGTAACCGTATTTACCGCGCACTACGCAATCGGTTCCACGAGTTTCCTCCTTGAACGAACCATCGGCTGCCTCGTAGCCGAAAGTGAAAGATCCGTCGTCGTTGACCTTGTTGTAATTGCGAATGGTCTGGACTGGTGGTGGCTTGGATGAGTGCAGAGCGTCCTTCGAACGTGGCGAAGGAAGGGCACGAGTACGTGGTTGGTAGACTGCTGGGTTATAATCGTCTTCAGCTGCCTGACTGTCGTCTTCTTCGTAATAAACTTGCGGTTCTGCAATACGAGGCCGGATCTCCACTCGCTTTGCTTCTATTAGCAGCAGAAGGCATAATGGGATTACCTGGAAATCCAAATTACATTAGTTAGTGTAATCGTTATGTATACTGTCTCATTTATAACTTTAAAGTAATAATAACTAAACTACAATAACTATGAGATATATGAAATTCTTTTAATGTGCAAAAGATAGTGACGAATCGAATTCCTTGCGTAATGTCGCAAAGAAAGTTTTGAAGAATTTTCAACACTATTTCAAATCCCAAAAAATGCACGAAGCAAAAAGGCATAGATCGGCGTTCAGTTATTATGCAAACTATACTGCAGGCAAACATGATTTTAAATTTATTTTAATCTTCTTAACACAATTTTGGTAAAGAAACTGAGATATTCAAACAGGCATGTCATATGTTATAATTTAATATTATTACAACAGTCTTAGAGATCAGGATATCGTTAATATCTCTTTTTATCAAAAATGTTTGCAAACCATTTATAAATCAAACCTCTTTCTGCCACGAATCTTACATAGGTATTTTCATTTTACGAACGCATACAAATCTTCGCTTGATCATAATTTTTCTAATTACCATTAAAACAGCGCACGTAATATCATACTCGTTCGTTATAAGCAACACGCTATCAGTCTATTAATATAATCGTCTCTGTTCCAGTCGGCAATTACTCTAATAGATACGCGTTACGAAAAGACGTTTCTAAGTAGTATAAGACGACAAGTAGAAAGGGACGTTATACGGCAGACAGGCCGCTAGAAGCAAATGCAGGATTTGATCGCGGTAGAGGAGGAAAACTTTTATCACGTCACGCTAGTCGTAATCAAAATTGTTGGATTAGAATGTCGGCAGACCAGGCCGTTATTCTAGTTTCCAAGCACGAAACCGGATCTGCATCGGGGTACGGTTTATAGTCAATAGGAAGCAGAAGATGGCGAAGAGAGAGTGAGTTTCGCGGATCGGTGAACTCGAGTACGCGCGAATGGTATGTGCAGCAAAATTCCTTATCGCTCGCTCGAACCAGCCCGACGTTACCGAACCATTTGCCATGTGTCGAGCAGCCCAGGAAGAAAAGTACTATGGCGAGCTCCATGCAATGTTATGGTATATGGAATTACCATTCGTCCACGCGATTTACCGTATTATGAGGTAGAATATACAGAAACGTTGCTTTATTATGGAAAGTAGTGGAATCGTTCGTGGACGTTGGAATTTCATATGCTGATCGTTGTCACTGGAAAATTCTCTTTACTCCCTTTTAGTTTCCTTCATTGCTGGACGGTTTAAAATGGAAATGTTGTTTCACAGATGTCTATTTTTACTGATTCTTTGCCTGTATTTTATCATAAGTTGTCAACGTTGATATTTAAGCCTTCGTAGTATTCTTAAAATTCCATTTCGTTCATCTTAATTTTGTTTAATATTCTAGACTCTCAAAAATTCAGAAAACGTTTCTAGTTTGTTGTTCAACAGATTTTTAACTTTATCATAGTCTCGAAAGAGACTCGAACAAGCTATCTAATATATCTGGCACTATAAATTTTAGATCTTAAATTTCATCATATATAACAGAGTTAATGATGTTTGTTTCTTGTAAGAAGTTGAAAATATGTACCTTTTTTTTATATTTGATAGCAGAAATGCGAAAAATCATGATGATATAGAGGTAATAATTTTCGAAATGGTTGATTCTGAATTCTTCGTCATTATATTATACTATCAAAGAATCTTATTACATGCAATAAAGATAGTTTGAAGATTATAGATCACTAGAAGATAGTTCACTAATACCCAAATTAGGTGTAATACCTTTTGTGTAACTTTTATAAGATGAACGCGCGTGTCACATGTAATGAATTTCTTTATATCTTCTGTAAAAGCTTATTATGTGCGTACATTAAGGTCAATTTCTTTGACATACTCAATTGTGCGGAAACATCGTGTCCATAATGATGTAGAAACAGCGATAGTTGATTTGGGTCGACGCGACCGGTAGGAAACAGATTCGACAGAATTTCAGGCGTTTCTGCTCGTGAGAAATCACGTTCTTGTAAAATATGGAAAGCTTTGATTTATTGCATAACGTTGTCTTGCATTCGCTATACAGTAATTCAAGAAAGCAGATAGCGGTTCGTAAAACACGTTGTCGGAGGCGGGTTGAAAGATGGAAACGTGGGCAAAGATATCCACAAAGACAGTAGATTTAAAAATATAAGCGAATAACCGCGCATTCTATGGGCACAGTGCAGTAAAAGCATGAATAAAATTAAAATTAATGCGACTATCCAGAAAAAGGTACACGTATTCATATTTATTTTACCACAAGGTATTTTGAAACACTTAAAACTTGTATCGGATGAATGGTTTTTAAATGCAATGACCAGTATATTGGTATTAATAATTTCAGACATTTCTGTAACAGGTGTGTGGTAACTGGACGATTATGAATACCTAAATCAACAACTAGTTTTCTTGAATAAAAACAGGAAAGGTTTGGAGCAAAGTGATCGTATTACTTTACAAGTCTTTAAAATACGCGTTTAACATTTTCCCACAGACATTCGTAATATTGCAATTAAAATACCAAAACGAGAAACATGTTTCAAACAATAAAAACTCTGCAATCGCGTCATTGCGATGCTAAAGGCGTAATAAAATAAGAAAGCCTTGAAACGTTCCGTCAAACGATTTCTACGACACAAAATACTTGTTTGAAAGAATTTGGAACGCTGACGAAACACAAAACGACCAGGATAAATTGCTAATCCCCTCGAGGGAAACTAATAATAATCTCGATTCTCTTCCCGTCACGTTTCTGCATTCTCATTTCCATGTCGTCTACCGATACGTGGTTCGGTTTCCTTGTAATACTTTTCACCCGTAACTGATTCATCATCGAGAGAATTTTCCTATTATGAGGAGGATTTCCCATGCGCGTTGAGCTGACCGTACGTCCTTATGACAAGACGTGGTCTCGACTTCCGGTAGAACCACTCGGTGGGAACCGCCCCAGCTCATACGTGTTACGTAATTTTTACTACTCGGTTGACCCGAATACGGGGCGAGGCAGGATTATAGCAGCGCAGCGTGGTTACCGTGAGAGATTCAGATTCAGAGCGTCGTAACTCGCCTCTGTTTCGCTACACCATCGCTTCTGGATCTCCTTGAACCGAACCGAGAGCAAATGCTCGCACAAAACAGCCGCACCACGCCTCGCGACGACCCACAGGAAACGCTCGATACACCACTGTCACTTTTAAACGCTCGTTCGCTTGTACACGAAATGCGCCTAACCTACGGCGATTTTCGCGACATTCTCTTTTAGATGCTATAGCAGCGGGCTTCGCCTCTCAACGGGTGGCGCATTAATTAAATTGTATCCGCCAAAGAAGGTGATCAGTTTGTCAGATATATTTCATTCCACATCGATTAGCTGTCATGAATATCATGGTTCCAGTTATTCTGCTGATCCAAATAAGAGAAATAAAAAAAAAGATTTCTTATCAGTGAATTTGGAAATAGCCAGTAGTAGAATGAAAGAAAAAAAGTAATGATCGATAAGGTGGCGTCAGTCTGAAGTTACACATTTGAATTAATCCTAATAATTGAATTAATTCTTAGTATGATATATATACTAAGAATGCACATAAAGCAGTTAATGGATCAAGTAGATCTTAAGATATCGTAGAAGTCATGTCAAAAAACATGCTTTTGAGAAAATCGTTTAAACAATCTTCTCTCGTCTTTCAAACAGACATAACATCAACAAAAGTAATTTTTTAAGTTTAGATATAGGGTTTCACAGATGTATTTCTAAAATCGTATTTTTTTTAAATACGTGAAATGAAGGTGCCTTCTTAATATGCATTTTTCGATGATGATTTGTGAAAAGGAATTTCATCTCAACTGTTGATTAATGAATAAGCTTCAAGTTGAAGAGTTATAAAAATTAGTGCTTTGATCTTGGAATACGATTGGATATAAAATACATTGATTTCTTTTTGAATTCTTCCTTTTCTTCAGAAAATTACGAAAAATAACATTCGAGTGCCCCTTTTTCATAGCTTTTCAAACTAAGCATCGATTGAATAATATTAGTAGAAAAACTGACCAACCATCATTTCGACAGGAAACCACGAACTTTTTACACGCGGCATTTTGTAAACGCTATACTTGTTTACATTACCACCATGTCTCTCCTTGTTATGATAATTACACTCTGTTTGCTTGAACTCAATTTCTACGTTGAAACTGCTGCACGATCATCTACAGGAAGTGTTATCGTTTCAACTATCACTTTCAATGGTTATATAGACTTCACAACGCCAGTAACTAGAATTTCTATCGTTTTTAATTATCGTATCAAATCCAACGTCTTTTCTCTCTTCTTGTTTTATCCTTTCTATCACAGCGGTATATAATTTTCTCTTTAAAAGTAATTTCCCACTAGAATGCATTTTTATTGTTATTTATTATTTTCTACGAACGTTAATCATACAACAGGCATCTGTATACAATGTAACTAAATTTCGAACGATCATAATCGGAACGACATATTAAATTAAGAAACCAACATTAACTATTGATGTGTATATTTTATGTATGATTATGTTTTATTGAACATAGAGCACGGATTTCTAATATGTACGTGTTCTACGTATCAAGTTTCCATTACGTAGAAACGTATCAGCGTATAAAATTACGCGATGCCTTGTTTTGGCATGTTGCGGTATGTAGAACCGGTGTAGAACCGACATAAGAGAAAATTCTTGCATAAAAACGCGTTACACGCCTTCGTGGAGCTCATAGAAAGTGATGTCGGTTTAATTATCTCCTTTGATATTTATGCATACCAGGAAGGTTACGTTTTTCAGATAACACACTCGAAAGAAAGTTGTTTCTTTGTTAACTTGAACGTTTGCTATTTCATCTTGTTTCGTGACGCTACAAGTTATTAATTATATTTGCACGAAGGCAACCAGGCAATTTGCTTAACAATCTAGCGATATTTATTGCACTATTCCGTATTGTAGTTACTCTTACGCATGTTGTACATTTTAATGCAGAGTTAGGTAACTTCGTTGAGTAATTTTGTAGTTTAAATAAAATTAAGTTTGCAAATAGTATTTTATAGTAAAATCATTATAGTTTTATCAAACACTTCATTGTTTTTCGTTATCATCATTTCAACATTTTACGTTTCTTTTTTAATATCTTTTACTTCAAGCAAATATCAGATAATATCATCATGTAATCTTTAATACTTCAACATTTTTAAAACAATTCTTCATCATAATCTGATATTCTAGTATCACATTATCTACAAAATTTTCAAGTGATCTCGTTCTCATTCTTCTCTCAAACTTTCAAATTCCATCGAGCTACGAGTCCACGTCATTTCCTTTTTTAACTCCAGCATCGCACAAAACAAAATATAGAGGACAAAACAGAGTGAAGTTCAAGCAAATCGAACGACACAGATCCTTTCTTCGGATCAACGAAATCGTCCTATTTTCACTTTCCTGCAGTTAAGGTTCAGAACACACAACCACAAAATTATTGCAGCATGAAATTACTGGAACCTTGTCCGTTCGAACGTGACCTAGTAAAATTTTACTATCGAATATCGGCGATTTAAACAAACTAACAAGAATAGAGACAGTGAAATATCGGACATTTCTCGAAACATTTGAACAGGATGGAATTGCGTGTCGACGACGACAACAACAACGACAACGACGACAACAACGACAACGACAACGACAACGACAACGACAACGACAACGACAACGACAACGACAACGACAACGACAACGACAACGACAACGACAACGACAACGACAACGACGACGACAACGACAACGACAACGACAACAACGACAACGACAACGACAACGACAACAACGACAACGACAACGACAACGACAACGACAACGACAACGACAACGACAACGACAACGACAACGACAACGACAACGACAACAACGACAACAACAACGACAACGACAAGGACAACGACAACGACGACGATAACATCGGTGTCGATGACTCGGTGATCGGCGGTGATCCAGCGACCGAAGGAATATTCGAGACGCAGTTGGCACACAGCTCGTCCTTGAGACAGGGAGGTACGTCGTTACGGGACTTTCGAACGATACGGTATGCACCATGCTCTCTTGGGCGTGCGCCGATTAATTTCCAGTCGACCCGTGATAAAATGCGGTTATTCTTTCCTTGCGTTCATAAACCCTGCGAACGTGCTCCCCACCAAACCAAATCCACACAGTCGATGTACACGTGTGATAAATGGTGTCTTTCGCAAGATCGCGTCAGGGAGAAAATCGAAGGTTACCTTCGACTGATCTGGTGAAGCTCTGCTTGGTCACGGACCTGGTTATGCAGCAAAGAGACTTTTATGTAACGCAGAATTTGCGGTTGCACGATAATTTTGTGGCAATGGTATTTAAGAATACTTTGATTTGAACGGTGCATATATCGTGGGGTAAATGTGTGTGTGTGTCGCGTGTATGAAAGGTCATGTGTGAGAGAAAAAGTTGAATACAAAAGATAAGCTTGGAAGAGCGATGGTGATGTGTGAATTAAGATTTCTCAATAACGATGTTGAAACAAACATAAATTTAGGAATTTAAGGTGAAATTAAGATATGAAATAGTACGTCAACGTGATAAATGGTGTTGCGATTCTATTCAAATGACAGAAAATTATTCGTTATCTTTTTCAGACCTATGCTTTCTTTTACAACAGTAAATTCTGCTTTAAGCTGACTGTTTCTTAACAAGCTAGCCAACTAGAAAATAGCACATAGTATATTATAAAATAAAAATACATTTATAGCAAGATATAAAAAAAATGTTTTACAAATTATTGAAATCCAAAAGTAATGATAATAATAACTTAAAATTATTTTTGAATTAATTTGTATTAATTTATATTAAGGCACCAAGCGTATTTCATTTCATTTATAATAAAATATCTAAATTATTATTACAAGTTTTCAATAATTTAATAATACATTCAATGATATACGTGTATGTTACTATAAGAAAAGATTGAAATTTCCGTCCTATGTGCTATTTTTGAACAAATATATATGAAACACATAAGCAAGTTTTATTAAAAGTTGATACAATGCATTTCACTTTTCCTTCGTCAAAGACTATAATTTCCCACGACCATTTTCCTCTTGTAGGATAGTTAATTACAGTTCACAAATCACAAATAGACTAACGCGAATTAAATTTTCTCGCTGTAATTTGTCGGAAGGCGGCGATTATATTGTAAAAGGATCTATACTTTTCCAAGAATCAATTTAGAAGTACCTACTCTTAGGAAACACTTACTGTTGAGATTTCTCGCTCCACTAAACGTAGAACGCTTTTTTAAAAGAAAATCTTATATAGATGACATATATGTCTAATATAGGTCTAATAAATGATGCAAAGCTCGTGAAGCTAAATCTTCAAGTTCTTTATAATTAGTCCACTTAGTTCTTTGAGGTGAATCTTTTTTAGTTAAACATGATAATATACTAGTTCTACGGAATATAACACTCAAATTGAAAAAAAGACAGAAATATGTGGAGCTGAAATCTGAAAGTATGGAATCATTTATCAAATCGTATTTATGTATATTGAATCGTCTGCTAATTGTATGACTAATTAGGAATGAATGCTGCAGATATTAATTGTAACAGCCATGCTTCGTAATAAATCAAATTTATAATTCCATAAAAAATTATAAATTTCTACATATTGATAAAACTCACGTACGATTATCATAAATTCACTAAAGTATTCAGAAACTTATGGTCAATACATCATTCAGACAAGATTAATTATCCATTAAAATTACAATTATTTATTTAAGTAACGTACGATAATTAGAAAATTATTCTAATGTGTTTCTAATCTCTCTTTTTAATTTCCCTTCAAATGTCTAAATAAAATATTATCCGCACAAAGAGTTCAAGAAACTTCAAAAAATTTTAATACCCTGGAACTAAGCAACTCCATATTGAAACGTTTACGTTGAAACAGAAACGATCGAAGCTAGAAAATTAGAGAGAAAGGCTGTTGGAATATGAAGCTGAATAGCCAAGGGTGACCTAATTTTTCATCGATCGTTTTCATTATCGAGTTAATCATCGGTCAGGACTTGATTAAAGTCACACGAAATCAGGAGAGCTCGATACGTCATCGTTATTATCAAGATTGAAGCTGGCTGTATCTTGTGGCCTCGGTCACTGACAGGGTGTACGCTAGCGAATACTAGTGTATAGTCTAATGACTCTGTATCTGGTCTGGAAAATCGTGACGCGGAGGTAGGCCTCTATATAATCAGCGCTAGAACATGCCAGTCACATACAGTGAGAGGTACGAACACATTCGGTCGGTCTGGTTGGAGGCAATTGGTCCTGGTCTACCACGCCTTGTCTGAGCCCCCTAGCTCTGGCTTTCCAGAGAAAGGAAGAACAGCATTACCTTCGCGTAAACCTGTCTTATTTTAAAATACTCCTACGAAAGCGAACGTTATAGCTAAGCTACAACGTAGATATTTGTAGTTTGCCGGTTAGCTGTCGTCTCTTAAGATATGAAGATATGAGACAAAATGATGTTAATAGAAGGAAAGATCGTTGCGATCGCTTGGAGGAATGAAATTCTTGGGTTTCGCAATAGTTTGAAGGAAATGCCAAGGTTACCATATTCGAAAAAGTGGAAAGGAATTGAGAAAACACGAGAAAAGAGAAGAAAACATGAGGTCACATAAGAAAACATAAGAAAACATGAGAAAACGTAAAACATAAAACGACGTATAATCCGGGTAAATTAATTCAGATATGTTTATAATGTTCCTAAAATGATACTTGCAAAATAGTTTTATTATCTTTTGTGTCTTGTCTAACGTTGAAAAAGAATCTCAAGTGTGAACAAAATGTGAAAATATTCAAATTGATATACAAGATTTGTCGTTTCAATTTCATGTATACCTTTCTGAAACATTACAAATCTTGTTAAAACATTACACGTTGTTTGATAAAATAAGAGTAAAATTGGAACATAAATATTCCAGGACCGCAACAGATTGAGGTTTCAAGTCTCTGTTCATATTTCTGTCATTTTGCTGATAATCACACCCGAAATTAGTATTAATTCAAACTTCTGACTGCGTTTACGATTTCGTTCTATCGTAGTCTGAACAGACAAGGATAAAGTCATGGAAACATTGTGTTTCGATAGTCGAACGACAGTCGTCGAACTACATATATCTCAGCTACTAGGAATTATCTAACGTCATCATGTAAATGATTTAATTAGTTGCACGATGATTTCATTCACTATTAGTCGACAAGGCATTAAATAGAATGTGTTCGCCGGTTGTTTACCACTCGCAATAGAAAACGTCACTCAACGTGCATAGTCTATCGTCTCAAGTCGGCCGATTTCTAATCGTTGAATGATTCAAAAGTATTTACATTTGCATAGCCAGTGATCTATAAGTGTTCAATGATTATATCTCAATTTGTACGTCACTTTTCCTTCGAAGTAACGAATAATGAAACGTAATATTGTTCTCTTGAAAAAAATGAGAAAAGGTTTGTTGGTTTTAAGAGAAGATAAATTTGTGTTTCACGTTTTATGAAATCCATCTTACAATTTCATGAAAATTCCAAGTTTAATGTTGCTGTCAGAGGTGTTGGTATAGTTAGGGTTGTCTTGATTTCTACCAATGGACGTACAGAAAGAGAAAGAATGTGGTATTGGTTAGATCGATCGGTTCTAAACTACTCTTTCGAAAGTAAAAGTTAGTTCCTTGAGGAAGGTAGTAGCTGGAAGCAGTGTTCTTATTTACTGCAATCGCTTCAATTTATTTTTGTACCACCCGCTTTGCAGCATAAGACGAAAGATATATTGTTCGGAATATTACATACTTTCTTCTTGTATCATTGTTGTTAAAGTACGCGCCTAGGAATCAAGAGATGTCCGTATTTCCTTGGAGAATCAAGAACTAAGATCGAGACACATAATCTGATAATAAGATGATAATCTGATACAAGTACAATGAACTGCCAAATCTCTTCGGTTGAAGTATAACTTAATTCTATTTCTGACAGTAGCATGAAGAGTTTTTAAACATAAATATTTCTATACAAATGCAAAATATATTACAGAAAAAGGATATTATTTTATTAATTACAAAATAGAAAATAATAGGTCTTGTGTTTTTTTTGCAGTTATCTCTGCAGCATCGATTGGTCTATGTTTTACTTCATAAAAATATGCTCAGTAGTGTATTGTTTCTCGCGTTTCATTATATGGATAATGGATTTATTGAAATTAATAAAGAGAAGAATGATATAAATAAAGTAAGAAGTGATTGCAATGTTTCTATACAATTGTACGATACTTTCTCTTATTAGCACTATTCATTAGTATAGAATACTACTTGTTAGTATTTTAAAAAATGGTACGCTTTCATTTTCGTCTTGAAAAGAGAAAGTATCATTTTTAATTAATATCGAAAATGATATGACTTCGATAAAATTAATTAATTTTAGAATCTTCTAAACAGTATGAACGTAACTAAGGAAATCTTCGAAGAATATTCAGCGAATTAATTAAAGAAAAAGACATTGTTCCATCGTATATCAAACAGAAACGGTAGAATATGGCATAACGTTATTGTGTGATTGTAATCTGTGGAGGATGTTACCTTCGCGATTATCATTTCCTGGATCGATAGTATCGTGATAATCTTAGGCATCAATTCTGAAACAACAGGTTGACAATGACGTAGACGACGGTACCAAGGAATGGTCGCTTTCACGGTGAAGGTAAGCCGTTGCTTTTAGAAAAAAAAATCTGTTAACCGGTCACATTTTCAGAATTGCATTCTTCGTCATACTGAGTCTCTAAATATATCTAGTATGTAACGTAGTGAATAGCAGTATACGTAACGCGTATCTGATCTGGATCCAGCCAGCGGAGCCTTGCTTTTGATTATATTGCGTTTCTAAGGAGGAAGTAGTTAAAATGTCTCGAGCACACTTTCTTCGCCCGTATTTCCGTAGCGGAAGCTGGGCACACGATCGATGATTCGTTTTTAGATTAATCTACTACCTGCTGGCGTGTTCTAATTAGCCGACTAATGTGGTGAATGGTCGCTGGGTTATGTCAGAATCGTGTTAATCGTAATGGAAATTGGTAACGAATGATAGAAGCGTTCGAGGAAAGTGGATAAATTATAAGGTTTATTAATAAGGTAATAACAAGGCAATGAAGGTAATAAGACGTTTGTGAATATAAATAAATGTGGGAAATGTTGAAATTAGAGAAGGAGACAAAGTCTCATTTCGTTAAAAGATTCGAAGATTTTAGAATTTTACAAAATCCTCTAGAATTTATAAAATTTGTTAAAATGCATCAAACTTTAATAGACTTTATCAGAATTCTCAGGGATTTACTGAAGTTCTTTAGAATTCCACACAATTTGTTGCAATTTGCTAAAGTTTGTTAGAATTCGCTAAAATTTGTCGAATTTCGCTAGAATTTGCCAAAATTTGTCAAGACAAAGGAAGTATTCAGTGTTTCTTGTATGGAGTCATTTTAGCAAATAGTTATATGCAAAAAACGAAATAAATTCAAGAAATTGCGTTTATGAATAACATATAGCCCAGTAAAAAAAAATGCACAGCATTACAATGTTTAACGATTATGCCCTGAATCAATTTTTATTTTAAACGTTTATACACGTTTCCGTGTACGAATATTTATTAATGGTAATAGGATTTCCATATCCTTTTACCTCTCAAAGGAAAATTAATGCGTGAGTGAGCATAGAATTCGACCTTGCTGATCCAGTTTCTTCTCATGTACTTGGAACGCACTGAATCATTGTTAAATAGTCATTATGTTTATGTACGCTAACAGACGATTAAGCAAAATAACGAATAATAATCTCGTAAAGTGTTTTTAAAAAGGAATTCACTACAGTGTTACTTTCTGTGTTGCCTACTTCAAGTGATTAAATCTATCTAATAATGAAAGGAATAAATAACCCGCTGATATAATTGAATAACGGTCTGATGCAACTGCGATGACTATGATGCTGTGTTAGATGCTTAGATGAGTCAAAGGCTATGCTTCAAGGTTTCGTTCTGGTTCTGAGGCATGAATAACATTTATACTTCCGTGTAATATTAATTTCTCTCGAGATGAGAGAAACACTACACTGAGAAACGTTTCAATGTTTGAAATCAATGAATGAAAACTTTCAAGTCTTCACCAATTTAATGCGAATGACTCTTAAGAACATAGTTTCCTACATTTAGTATTACTGAAACAATTCTGCAAAGTAGGCAACATCACATTTCTCTTGTTAAAATTTCTCTTCGCTTTTTTCCCTTCGCATGATATCTATCATTTTCATATCCCAAAATCTCTACCAAAATTAGAAAAATGTGAGTCGCTTCAGCCGATATCACAACAAGCCAAATACGCTTCTTGTTATCGTTAAAATTAGCATGACACTCGTGGTTGTCACACACGAGTTGTTCGGACGTATTCAAACAGCTGCCAAAGAAGTTAAGAAAGAAGCGACAGGTGAATAGGCCGTGCAGATTTCTCAAGATCCGTGCGTCCGACGGCTCTCGTACGGCTGTCTTCGACGCGAAAGAGGATGCAAGATGACACGCGTAGTCATCCTGTTTCCCGGCAAAACGTATCCGCCGGAAATAAGGAAGATGTGAAAGGTTTCGCGAACGTTAGTCGAATGCTGCGTACGGCGAATTATTCGCGTCGATGCGAATATTCGAAAGTGCAAAAGAGGCGAACGTTCCCTGGCAGAGAACGAAGGCAGGGCAAAGGCAGTACAAAGTAAAATGCGCAGAGAAAAAACGTTTAGACTCTAAATATGGTCTCGAGTGGAACAGTGAGAGTGAACGTGACTCGTTTCGTATGGGCGTTGAGAACGCAGCCATTGGTATGCAACACTGCTATGCCCTTGTCTTATGAACTGTGTCGTCCACAGAATTACTCTGCCACTCGCTTTTTCCTTCGTTTAACCATTGGAAAGCGAATAGCGTATTGAAAAGCCGCGTTGATTAGTTATTGTTAATCATCGTTGTTCTCATTATGCTGTTTTAGTATTGTGGACCTTTCACTGGCGCCGTTATACTATGTATTATATATTATACAATAGGGAAGCTTTAACGAACGTGGTACTCGTTTGATTTGTTTCCCAAGTACGATTTCTGATTTAATTGGAGGCTTAGTGGGCAAAATTGAACAATCATGAGATACGCGCGTTAAATTAGAAATATTACAGTGTACTCACTACATAGGATTCATTAGAAGAATATCGTAGGAATTGAGATTCGCTGAGCAGATGTTAGGATTTTCTACAGCGTCGTAAACTTGTCACAGATTATTGGATAGATAGTGGAATAACATATGTACACTTAGAAATCAGACCTGAGCAAATTCTATTTGAAATTCATATTCATCTCATATCGTTCTTTTCGATACTGTTGTTTGAAAGTATCGATAATCTCGATGCATGTTTTAAATTATTTCAAGTTTGGCGAAAGAAATAATCGTGAAACTGATGCAACAAAAAGAAGCAATAGTCTATACTCTCTATAGTATGAACTGCAAAGAGAAGGGCGGGAACAAAAACCAGACTCTATCTTGGAGATAATTTGAGATAATTTGAGAAAGAAAATAACATGTCATTTGAAATAATATTTCAAATACCTAACGTAATTTCAAATATGCTCAGGTTTGTTAAATGTAACGTATTATGTAAAGTATCTAAATGCAAGTATAATTGGGATTAAGGGAGAGATCGAAGAACAGGTTAATTCCTTTCTCATGAGATCTCAGAAAGAAAAGTAAACGTAAGATTGCAACGTACGTTGATAAAAATAAAACAAATGTGAAAATGGAGTAAAACACTGTACGAGTTGCCTGTTTTGTTATTTTTTCACACGGTTGATACACAAGAATGTGAGGAGAAATGTGCTATAATTGGAGAAAAATTCCTATCTAGCATCGATTAAGGAAGCACTGGAAAATTAGATAGCGCCCGTTGCACGGGCACTTTGTATAGGCGCGTTACGAATCAACGAAGCATGACTACGTTTAACCCTTGCCTTGGATACAATTTCACTCTTTCACAGTTTCCCACACTTCATTTTGCATTTCGTTTCTCACATTTCACCACCGGTAAGACGTGTCAAAAATTTCTCGTGAGTCAGTGCTCCGGCTTCGACGTCGATTCACTGGTAACTGGCGATGCGTATCTTTATGACAGTAAAAAAGTTTACAGAAGTTTCGATGCCAAAGGAAAGCTTGTATCCTGATTTGAAAGGAGAATGGTGTAAGCTTAATCAGTTTTACGACTCATGATATTGAAAATAGTAGCAAATATCAGAGTTCAGACACGTTTTTACGCGTTTGTTAAAAACATATGATTTGTGAACATCGCGTTACGAAGATGGAATTAAAAACCTATCAAGAACGCAGGAAATCGTAAAAGATTATAACGAATATAACGTACATCCAGCCCATTAAGGATTAAGCAATGAAGAGTTGTATAAACAGAAGATTATTTAAAAAATGTAAATAGTGTAACTTATCAGGTCGTGATTATTAAATCGTTAAAGATGAAACGATCGAATTTTTCATAAAATTTCAAAGAAGAGATTTATAATTACAACGTTAAAACATAGAATTCAATGATATAAATTATTGGAAAAATGTCGTAAATGAAATATTTCGTTAACGCGATGTTAGCCCTTAATAACGTTAAATAAATTTTTATTTCACACATTTTCATTATTTCGTTCTTGTTAAGAACACTCACGTTATCTACTACGTTCTCTTAATTTAATCGAATTTAATTCTTATCCAAAAAGATAATAACGCTATTTATCGCTCTTTCACGCTTTCGTAATACTATTTTCGAATCACTCATAATTTCATAGCCTAATAAAACACCTCTAACAATTAATAATTTTCGTTCTGATAACCCTCAGCGATTTTTGCAGCCAAATTCGTGAAAGTTTCGGGGGAGTTAGATGTACTTCATTTAACGCCTAATTAAACCACGAGTCTGGTCGAAGTTTGATGGCTAGACGCAAGATTGAGAAAGTTTACGGTTAGACTGTTAATTAAGGGAATTTGTTATCGCCATACGTTTCTTATGAATACATCGTGCCATATATAATGAACCAAAGTTCCTGCGAGCTTCGGTGTGATACTTTTCGAACAGCCGATTCTTCCTGCACTGAAATATTTTCGCTCTCACTTTTTCTTCGGTCTGGCTGTCTAATGAGCCTGTTCCTGCGAAGGCGTACAAAAACGGGAAAGTCTGTGCTAAAATACCGTTTACTGGAAACTGTTACCGTCTCCGTTTCGCGTCACACCGATACACCGGCGCTTGCCATCGTCTTACAGCTTCCCGACATCCACCAAACTTTCAACATTATTTATTTGTCCTATTTTGTTGAACTTGTAGGTTATTCATCGGTGTTCTTCCCTAATTTCATTAAACACCAACGAATTAGCCTGAATCGTGTCTACGAGAGTTGATCGTAGTGTCCTCCTTACTTGACCATTTCGAAACTGAAGAAAACTAAAGTTTTATCATTTTCTTTCTACCATTTCTGTCTTTCCTCGTTCAATTTAAGATATTTAGTCATTATTTCATAACAGCTTATATAATTATTATATATACAGCTATTCAAAAGAAAGGCAGCACTTGTAGAACGTGTGATATACATTTTGAAATTTTTCTAGCATTATAATGAAACCTGACTATGATGATTATATTCGTACAATTTAAAAATATTTATCACAAGCATATACTTTGCAAAAATCACTAAACATATTTGAATGGTCGATTATTCGTTATATTTAGTAAGCCACTATTCATATTGTATACTGACTTTTTAATTAACTTTATTTATATACTAGCAATAAATATTTTTTAATTGCTACATACATTTCTGGATTTGCTTGAAATTTTATTAATGTAGAATGCGAGATTTTAATCTTCCACGATAATTGATGAACGTCATGCTTTTGGTGTTTTGAGATCAATCGTTTGCCATACGTCACGTTTCAGTTCCAATACAATTTCAAAAAGTTTCGTATAACACACGTAATATATTCATAAGAATTCTTTTCTGATAAATGTTCGAGTACTGTCATCAGCTACGATCTTGAAAAACGAACAGATGCTAAATAGGACATTTGACTAGGGACAACAACATAGGTAACAAATGTTACTAATCTAATTGTAGAATTTCATTAGATCAACGGTTATTTTCTTTCCTGTTGTGCAACGAGAAAAACGATCGTAAACCGGCTTTTAACAACGACCGATTTGCAGCGGACAAGACGACGCTTTTGCCAGTTGTTCGAAGGAAGAATTCGTGTCGTGAGTCGTAGAGAGCGAGCAGCCAACGCTGATGACTGTTTATATCCGAGGAAAGCAACCGAGATTTACCCCTGTATTTGTACGTATTAGCCTCGCTTTCGCAATTTATCGATGGCCAGTTTCTCCGTCATCGGTTTCTACGGAACCAAATCTAGGTCTTGGTGTGACGGGAGAGACAACAGTGGCTCAAAATCGATGGATGGCTGTTATGACACGCGCGTTTCCTTCGCGAACGATGATGTAGTCTCAGGGCGGTGTTTCGTTCGTGAGTCGTTCGAGCTGACTTTCGTTTCGTTATGTCTTCTTATGTTAATGAGAATCTATAATAAGAATGCTTTCGATGGTGGGCGTGTATAAAGTATGTTAAAAAGTGTAGAGATCGATTATTAATTACCGTGAAGTTGTGCAAATTTATGGGAATATTGCGGTGCGATGTAATTGGACGTTTTGTTGAAAATGGGAGCCTAGCTTTTTCAGTGGTTTTTAATTACCTTCCTCTTTCACAAGGAAAAACTGTGTAGCTGTATCATAAAAAATGTTCTAGAATGTAAATTTCTGTTGCGAGTGGCTTTCGTAAAGCGGTAATTATAAAATTGCAGAGGCGCATAGGTTTTAAGCGTGAAAAATGTTCTCTGTCACGTGGATTTTATGTATCTTTAGAAATTTCATGGTTCGAACGCTTCGGTAATTATTCTTATTCAACTGGCGCTAAATTTATTAGTTTTGCTAATGATGTATAATAGAACTACACTTCGTATTATTACAGTAGCGATTTAAGGAATTTCGTTGCGGCTAGAGTGAAAATTTTATCCCACCTACTTACTGAACTGATCTACATAAAAAATCTTTCTTAAATATTTTACACGTGTTTAAAAGAAATTGAAAAAAATTATGCAGAAAGTTCATATTCTTATATTATTTGGTAGAAAGTCACTGGTAGTATTTTATAATCGTGGAATAGAAAACAAGAAGTTTCACTCTTATGGTAACATGCTTCCATGATTTATAGTTATGATTATATGTTCGGTTCGCTAAAGATGCAATAGATGATTAATCTCGAAAATCAGTTCACACGGGATAGCGATCTTTGAAGTTTTAACGAGGTTTATATAATCCCTTAAAGTAGGAATTAAAGCACAAAATGAGTAAAAGTTTAGAATATATGTGTTCCTTCGCGTGATCCATAATAATATTGTACGTATACATATATGGTACTATCGATTTGACGATGATAAAGAATTAAATTTCCCAGAAGCTGAGTAAAAAGAGTGCATGAAATATTTATAACTTGTAACAGCCAGCTTATTTCGATCGCGCACGTCTACTGTTATTTATGATCGGCCAAACTGAGTAAAACGAAAGTGAAAAGCGTATCGATAGGTTTTCACCGTAGAAATCAATCTATTAAACAATAGCGATACTGTAGCTACATTGAAGACAAAAAGCATGGATAGTATATCGTGATCTAAAGTGAATCTGACATTTAAACGATTTGATGTCCTATATTTTAAAAATCGCTTCACAGAAATCTGTATCATGCTATATACTATTTAGTTGCAATTAAGAATCGAATTCTCATAAAATATTAGCATAGTAGGAGTATATTAAATATAGCAGGCACTCATAAAATACTAGATTTGGCAAGCAAATAAATACGAATATTTTGTTCGTAGAATTCGCATAAAACATATACTTCTTAGTTCTAAATTAGTATTATTATGTTATAAAATTAGGTGTTCGTAAAACTAATGATATTCAAAGTACAAACACAAAGTGATTTTATTTAGATTCTCCGAGATGCTTGTACGCAACGGTTTACTTTATAATAATTGTTAGTTCATAACTGTGTGCTTTGTTCCATTTGCTTGTATTATTGTTGGTGAAGTGGTACTTAACGATACTGATTAGATTCACGACAATGAGATTAAATAGTAGTTTAGTAACGAAAAAATTTGTAAAATGACAGGTTCGACGCTAAATTGGTGAAAGTAGCTATAATAAAACTCGGCAGTCTGGCAGACAGCTGATCTTGGATCAGTTAGTCTCTTGTTTTCTTTAATACTGTTTCTAACAACTTCACGTAAATTGAAAGTGTGTGAAAAAATTAGTGTTCCGTTTTTGGTAATAAAATAACCTTGTAAACAAATTAATCACAAATCTGGAAATTCTAGTAGGAGTAGTTCAAGTTACATGTTAAGTATTTAGAATGCAACAGCATTTTCTAATAACCTATAATTGTAATACATAGAATTTAGTCAGTAAACAATAAATAAATTTGTCTATAATTAATCAGTTTACGCATAATAAGATCATCTATAAGTATTTAAATAAGTATACGATAGTAACATTTTTTCCAACGCAAAAGTGATCGTATATGAAGATCGAATACCAGAAATGAATTTCAAGCAATAATATTTCTTCTCGTTCGAAGAAACGTTACGGAGAAAAGAAGGTGAAATTGGAAAGTGTTTTACACTGATTTTTCGTACAATTAATTGTTCGATCGCACGGAAGAGGTTCACGATCGGAAACCAGAGTTGATGGAAGTTCTCACAGGAACGAAGAAAGAAGAAACTCTTCTCTTCCTATATAAGAAAAGCGCTTTCCTTAATTACAATTAATTTTATATAAATAGTAACGCACGAATGCAAGAAACTTTACAATCTTGTAACATTATCTTTGCTCTGTGTATACGACGTTCTGTCATATTAGATAGAAAAAGAATGACTAATGAATGATTAAAGTCATCTGTAAAAGGTGAAGCGAATATAATCATCATTTTTCTTTCCTTCGTGTCATAGAAATATTAATGAAGTTTTTTGATTTCGAAGGATAGCATGTTTCAACCTATTTAGAGTTGCGAATTCTTTTCAATTGAGTTCATAACTACGTGAAATGACGAGTGATAATAACGCAAGAAACAGTCAGGTATAATGAGGGTAATTTCATGAAGTACCTAGGTGAAATTGAAATAGGTGTGAAAAGCGAGGTTTCCTTTGAAGAAAAAATAACCTGCATGTATCACGTGTAAATACATAAGTACGAGGAACATGTACTTGTTCCTACGAGGTCTTTAATTTATTATTGTTTCGCCAAAGTATATTGTAACATAGATTATTCTCCGGTACATGACTGTCTGCAACCACTGTGAGAAAAGTTCAGGCATTTTTCATTCTATAAAAGTTCTATGAATCTTAATTATTCTGTGAACCGAGAAAGTATAATATGATAATGATAGAAAACCCAATACGTAATTTATAATTCAGGAATATCAAATAATCGATTTAACGATATTCAAACGAATCACTTTTGGTCAACATGTTTATATTTATATTTAAAGAAACAGAATTACTGAGTAATAATTTTTCCAAAATTTGTGAAATTAAAGAAGATATGTAATAACACGGAATGTAAAGAAAACAAAGTAAAAGGTTAAAACAAAGTAATTAAAAGCAATGTTACAAATAATACATAGCAATTTCTCAACAAAATCGTACGTTCACGTGGTAATATATCCATCGGCAATGATCAGTTTCGTATCAGATTGCAATTAGTCTTTTTCCTTTCAGTACACGCCAATTTTGAGAAGAGTAATCGTAATATCGCAATCACTTGTTCTCTAATGCATTGATCACTTAACGGTACTCCTTACATGGGGGCGAAAGTCTGTCGAAAGTATTCGAAGCACATTCTGTTGCGTAACTTTTGACAGAAACTAACACTACAAATTTAGAGCAAACACGACGGCGGCATTGAAATCAGTGGCCAACGTAACAGCATCAAAGGTTACGTTGTCAGAATGTGACTAAACTAATTATTTTTCAAAATACACACACGTAGCACACACTTGATTG
The DNA here is from genome assembly GCF_011952255.1 of Bombus vosnesenskii. Lineage (NCBI taxonomy): Eukaryota > Metazoa > Arthropoda > Insecta > Hymenoptera > Apidae > Bombus > Bombus vosnesenskii. The sequence continues at coordinate 6,582,055 of NW_022882923.1, forward strand.
TGATTTCTTCTACTATTTCTAGAGACCTTGAAATTTTTCACTGTTAGTTGTACTATGATAATCACAAATACAAAAATTGTTAAAAATTATATACGAGGAAATTCATTATATTTGTACACTACACAAAACGATTATAATTGTTAAAAATCAAATACATGAACAGATTCTGAAGCAAACAAAATCATCTATCTATCAAAACAATTAAAAAATTACGATTATACACCTTTTATACGAATGTAAAAGATATCAGCTTCTAGATCTCTACATGGACTAGATAGAAACGATCATTAACTATCTAAAAGAGACCTTTTTTGCAGAATCTAATTGAAAGAACAAATTGACAAAAGCCAATTAAACCAAAATCGTCCGTAATGACTCAGAAGTTGGTGTAACGTGAAACTCAAATTGAAAGAAGACTCCATCTAAACAATTGTATCTCTTGAATATTATCTTCAGAACAAGTTATGTTAACCGCATTCTTCAGGATAAGAATACATCCCTTTTAGCCGATCTATACACATCCTTTCAAATGATAGATTGGAAAGTAGCTAATTTTATTATATTATGCAACATTCACACCACTGTTCACTCTACCTAATATTCCTTAGAGTTGGTTGGTAGCCATTTATCGAGAAATAGCTAACGATACGAAGCTTCAATGAACACATTCAATGCAGATCTCAGGTCAAAGAAGAAAATGAGATTATTTTAAGACGTATCAGGAAGAAGTCTAGTCATACGCAAGTTAAATACAAACAATTTCATTCATATCCTACGTTTGTTTCACCGTAAGAAAAGACCAACTAGTTACCTTGATCAACGCGCAAGGTATGTACCAGCAATGTGTCACACGCCCAGTTGATCAAGTCGATATACACTGTCAATGAAACACCACTGGGACACGTATCGAGCCAGTACATCGGAGGCAACCCCGTGTCAAAGCTCGCGGTAGTAAGAGATGAAGAGATAGCAGAGAAACTATGTAAGTCGTTGTATGTACATACCAAAGATATAATCCTCATGGTGCACGCGTCGCAAACGAGGAGGGTACAAGTAGTCGAGGAACGATCCTACGAGAGTTTCACTGAGAGAGTGCAGTCGTATAGTACGGAGCTCGGTCCTTTATAACCTATACGAACGGTTTTGCTTATAGTGGGGGCTTGCACGGCTAGTAACCGCGTCCTCTTGGACAACGGCGTGAAACAGCCGCAAATTAGATTCTCCAGAGGCCGGGCGACGGCATGGCCATTGCCAAACCACAACGCCACGGGGCCTGACATTGCCAAATTGTATGGGAGTACGTGAACGTAACGTTGCATTATGTGAACGTGCGTGGACACGCGCGGGCGCGAAACGCGTCCGCCTCAGCAAAATATAGGTCGTGCGAGCAAGTCGCGCCGATCGAGAAGAGTGTTTTATAAACGCGAATCGATAATGATCTTCTGTGTTTGCCGGGATGTATGCTTTTATGTAGGCCGCTTTTTCAGTTCTAGCTAAGCCGGCGATTTTTTGTAAAAGCTACAGCACTTGGGTGACAAGACGATTAATAGCGTAACGTTATCTTGTTAAGCTTATATTATTTGCAAATAATATGCTTATCCTGTGTTAGCAATTACATGTTTTTAATGATTAGGCGCATCTAAGTAAATATCTCGTTGCGTAAGTATTACACACAATTAAAGTATTAATAAAAGTCCTGATTGATAAGAAATCTAACAAGCAAGCTTTAAAATGTACACTTTGGTTACAAATTAATTATCGGCTATATGAGAAATTATTAAAACATGAGTAATAGTATCTGATTAATTAAAAGAAATAAATTGTGTTCTAATAACATTTCTCATAATTCGAGCAAATTTCTGTTTTGCATATATCCTAAGAATATGTCGCGTTTTATAATAGTTCTTATACTTTTAAAATCAGAATGTATCAATATTGATAATATAATTTTAATATCAAAGTATATGCGTATTTCTTATTTTATATATTTCTAAGAAATTCTAACATATTACGAAACTTATGTCACAAATCGCTTGAAATGCTACACGCATTTATCATCCTAACGCAATTGACCGAATTATATATATACTCAGTGCAATTATAAAATCATTTTCGGATAGTATAGCAAACTGTTAACCATATATTTGTTAGAAAAAGGGAAGTTGCGCGTTCGACGGCTTCCAAATGTTAATTAATTTTATTTTAATCGCGACGGATGCTCTCCTCGCATAAATAGCTATGGTGTATTTATCCGAAGAAAGCGCCGAGGAATATCTATCGCGTGGTACGATCATTGGCAAAATCTAAAACGCCTTTAAATTGCTGCATCTTAATTTGGGAGAGTCGTTGTAATTGATGTTCCTATTCCTCGCGCCGCGTGCGGAACACGTGCGCCGTTTGAAGCATTCAGAGATCTGCCCGTACTTTCGCTCATATTATGGACGAAATAATGCGAGAATTATTAGTCTATCAATTTGGCGAATTTATGCGCGATTTTGAAAAGTAGAGCATATTTCGAAAGCTATTTGATATTGAATTGCTTTTAAATGAACAGCTGCGAGGAACGGTATTTTAAATTTTAATTCTAGTGAATTTAAATGGATTTTAGAAGTTCAAAGCAGATATTATAGACGAAATACCGGTAGAATTATTAAAATTAGAGTATATTTTGAATATTATTTGAAGATTAACGATAAATTAGTTTTGAGTGTGTAAGATTGACGTTACATCGTATTCGAGTTGATGTGGAAAATTACAGCTTAATTTTAATGCTGATAAGGCAATGTCTCCGTGATATGCAGGACGATAGTATGTATGTATATCGTCTGTGATTATAAATGGAGTTACATAGGAAGCGATATTTTCTGCTTATAAACTCTCTAATGCCGCGTTTATGATCTTTGTGATGTGTAACAATTAAAGGAAGTAGTAATTAAAATTGATAATTAAAGGAACTCAAATGTTATTTTAGGCTATTAGTTGATAAAAATTTACAGAAAATCTGTAGAGAAAAATTATTGTAATTGCCAACATGTATGTATGTCTAAATTCCAGAGAAATTATAATAACCATGATGAATCAAAATAGGTTTTTACTTTCAGAAAATAGGAAAGGAACTATTGAAATCATATTAAATATTTTATTAATGTAGAAAGTAAATGAAACACTTGTGAGCTTCGTGACGATGTTACTGCGATGTTTAATGTAGAACGTGTTAAAGAGGAATGAAATCAATAAACGGGAGCAATCTGCTTTATCGGTTATGATTTATAACTGATCCAGAGCCGGTTTCTTGGAAGAAAATGCACTTACCTACTTTCATTACCGGGATCACTCGACGATCGAGCTCGCTTTCTGTATCATCAATGGAAACATCAGGCGAATGAATGCACAGAAGGAAGGCTTGTTTACGTCGTCCTTCGCAACAGGATTGCAATTTACCATTCAAACAAGACTCGTCTCTAGTCGGGTTCATTACCAATGTTACTATAACTTGTATGTACTTCATAGAGTGGTTTGTACAACTGGAATTGCATAGTTACCGTAGCTATGTATTACTTGATTATTTTATCAGATATAGTTATTGAAAAGGAATGTGAAATTTATTTTAATTCATGTTGTAATTTACCTGTGTTCTAGCCTTTAGAAAGAGGCAGTTAAAATTTAAGTGAAATATAAGAGTTACGTTTTGTTAGAAAAGCAGTATCCAAAAATTATGAAATATGTGAGGACAAAGATATTTGCCCAGAGATAAGGAGAAAACGCCTCTTTTTTGTTGAATTTAAATCTATTTGATATTATAAGTTTAAGCAATACATTTTATTATATAATGTGGTATTATTTTTATTTCATTCAGAGGATACAGTTATAGAGATCTAATAATTAAAACAATCTTGATGTCTAATCATATAATCTATTATCTATATCATTATGCGATAAAGTATTTATGAAGAAATTTCTCCTTTATTTTAGCTTTCATTGGTGAAAAAGATAAAGGAAATTTTACCAATGAATCGCTTTATAGTAGATGATCAGTGTTTAATTTCTCGGACCAAATAGTTTTTCTTAATGTTTGAGAAAGTGAATATACTTAATTCGTTATAAGCTGCATTTTCATTTGGTCTACAATTTGATAAACATACGTTAAATGTTTAATGTTTGAGTAATTACTCCGACTAATTAATACTCAGATACTAGTAAGTATTACAGCTTCAAACAACTAAGAATTTAATATCCTGTTATTCATAAGCGTTCATGTATTCTTCATTTCCATTTATAAAGTAAGTTTTTTTAAGTAATAGTGGATACTTAAAGTGAATAAGAATCGAGTATAAGACTTATGTCAATTTTCTGACATTATTAGCGAAGTTTATGAAATTAGTAAAAACAAAATTAATATCGCCTCTCATCCATTTTCACACATATTATTTTAATCATCTCGTCATATTATACACACGAACATATATACGATTATGATCTATATGTACATAGCAATATTTTCTTACATGACGATAAACCGATTTAGCAGTTACTCAGCTGACCGTCTTAGAACTTTCCAAGGGGAAAGTTCTTTTCACGAGACTGTTTTCGCGTTCACAGTTGTAAGAGTCGATTTACAATTTCATACGATATCTTTGTTTCCTTATCTTTGTTTCTTCCAGCATTATATAAAAATTCCAAACGTTGTTTTTGATGTATGCAATTATTCTTAAAAAGTACAGTAGTTTTGTTAATTACTGAACGCTAAAAACTGTAGGTACGTTAATCCTTATCTGAAATTTCTCTCGTATCGAAATCGTATATTTTCTTTTGGCACTAATTATATCAATGACTCATTAAATTGATTTAAAAGGAAACAATTAGAAACGTGGTATCTTTTATGTTAATTCTATTTTAATATAGATATAATTACAATGGAAAATTATAAAAGAAGACTAAATGAACATTTATAATCAATATAGTGACCTACTAATTTAAATAATCAGTCATCAAATCACATAAAACGATACTTCTCATTGATAGAGCTCATCTTGTACTTCGCTTACTAAATGATCGATACGAAGAAAGTAACCAAAACCATTTAACAAAAGCACGGCACGTACAATTACTAAAAGAAGTTCCTGCTCTCTACTTGATCATTCATATACTCGCTATTGCTGTCATAGATGAATGTTTGTTAAACATGTAAGCCGCTATAGCGTGTTGTCACTTATTTATGTGAAACTCTAGTCAACGCCGGGTCACGAAAGCTTGCATCAACCAATCGACGATTTCAACGATGACGATAAATTCCGGCAAAGTAGGAGGCGGGTTCTTGTAACTATGGGCTGCAATGTTGAAACCCACGGGCACATTTTGCGTGACTCGCTTAGACGATAACGAACATCGGCCCAGCTACGTATTTCTCGTATCACCGGTCGATACAATTTCCCTCGGTTAACGAGCCACAATGCCGTCACGTAACTTCGCCAGCCAGTCGTTCCGCGATCGTCATTCGTCATTGTCAAAATTCCAGTGCAATAGCCAGTTAAACGTCCAACAGTGGCGAGGAACGCGGAAGGAAGCTCATGCATAATATTTTTGATAATGATAGCTTTCTACAGGGCCCAAAGTCAGTGACTCGACGTGTGGGTGGGTATTATTATACACGATGATGCAAGCTACGAATCTTCATACAACGTTACACCTGTGTCGCGAACGTGATAGCTGTAACCTCGTTGCACACAGAAGAAGGTCAATGCACATGGAGTAATCCTCACCTCGAAGTGCATCATGACATGATCGTTTGGCACGTTGCCAACGCCATTGTCTGTAATTTGTCCTGTAACTCTTAACGCTATGTTCATACTAATTCTTCCCTTCGTAAACCTCTCTGACGCGTTTAATTCGATGTTATGCATTGTTTCTGCGACATGTTATTTGTAACGTTACGTATCTATTACAGGATTGTCCAAGGTGATTCGATTAGAGGAGCCAGGACAATTAAAGGAAGAATTTAAGGATGGACTGTTGTCACGATTGGTAAGTCCATATATGTAACGTATATATTGTATATACATGTAACGTCACATAATAAATATAAGGCAGAATTATAAAATTGCTTTTTCCATATGTCACGAACATTCAATCTTCGACTTCGAACTGTATAGGAAAGAAAGTGTACAGGATACGTGTTTTTGAGATTTTAGAGATATACATTCCTGTTTTCTTGACATTGATACCTGTTACGAATATGAGATATTAGTATGCAGTATAGTATAAATCATAAAGAATAATACTCTACATATATTATGATTTCAATAGCATATTATACATTCAATAATATTAATACTATATAATTCGTATAAATAACTTCTCAATGTCTGTGATATGAACCTACTAATAAATGGCAATACTTACTAAAATTTAAAATAAATAAAATCAATCGATTAATCCTATTATTATCATCTTCTTGAGTATAATCGTTACAGAACATTCGAAAGGAAACACAAGTTTCCTTCTCTTTTTTTAAAAAAAAGTACCAATGTAAAATTTGAAACTATGTAGCTTCTAAAAATATGTCAGACAATACGTAACACGTTAAATGTACCTTACAATGATACTTGTTGCAACAGAAATGAATATTCATGCTTCTAAAAAAATACAATGGGATCATATTTTTCTTCGAAATCTTTTGAATGGGTCGCTCTTTCATCGAGTTAAACTCCGTGAATTAATGTATACGCGTATTTCTTGAGTGGTTCAAAGAATAACCGGTGTTGAGACATCAAAGGAAATGTCGTTGTACCGTAGAAAACTAGTAAATTGCAACAAAAGGACGCGTCTGGGAACGTACGAATTTCGGTGGTAGAGATCCGACAGATAAAATAGAACTTCATATTGCTTTTAAGCTTGTGCGTCTTGTGAAAAAGTAACTACAAATTCTATTCTTTGGTTTGCGCGAATTTCGTCATTTTACAATCGCGGAAAGATAGCAACGAGTCGACGCGAGTGAATACTCGCCTTGCAGAAACGTAATGCTGGTTGCCATAACTGCAGGCTGCCAGCTTGATCGTGTAGAATGATTACCAATGATCCGATGGTAACTGGAATCTTGATGAATGATAGAAATATAGATTTTTTTCCTTAATCTCATTACAATACGTTAAATAGTGTATTTTATGTTCAAATTTGAAAAAACCAAAGAAATTGAAAAAAATTAATTCAGGTATAATCTATATTTAAATTTGCTTTACTTCGTTCAAAATATTGTATATTTCTATTTTTTGTCGACGCGCAATAAAATTATTGGATTTTACATCTATCTTTGCATTAATAAGAAATTAATACAACATTTTGAAAAAATGAATGGAATTTAAATACATTGAACTGCAATTTCTTTGAGTTTCGACCAGTTCTTGATAATAGAGTATATACGTGTTCTACACCAATTAAAAATTTTCTAAAATTATCATATGCATACGTACGGACAAAATATTAAAATTTTATCTATATAAATTTTGATTACGCTAATATTTTCCCCTGTGATATTAAACACATTTTGGGAATTATTTTGGAAATTATTTATAACATTGGTAAACTTCATTTCTTGCTTCGTATTAATAAAGAAAGAAAAATATAGACATAATACAGAAAGAAATACCTGAAAAGAAAAGTGATATAAGTTGAAAAAACTGAAAGCGTAAATTGCGTGAGTGCTGTTATTTTCTACGATTATTTTCTGCCACGATTTAAGAATTAATTCCTGGAACGAGGTAAATTTGACTTATACATCACTTTCACACTCGTTCTCACGCAATTGCTGCTCTACAAATACAATCACCAGATCCGCTTTTATTTTACTACCTGTCGTAATATATGTATATATCATACTATGCTATTATTATGTATAGGTATAGTTCAAGCGAACCGACCGTCCTTTATGTCGAAGAAACGTGAAGGTCGATGTATAAATTTCGTAACTAAAATTCCAATTGGCGAAGTTCCGGTACAAACTTGATACAGTTCAAGCTTGCCGGTTACCTTCTCTTATTTTTATCATAGAAGGAATAATCTGAAAGGTCGTTAGTTGCGACTGGTTATGCGAGTTTGACTGATGGAGAAACAGGAACAATTAGAAAGTTGAAGGGTATAGTTTTCATTCGATCTAAGTTGGAAACGTTTATTAATATTTCTTTCGCCTCTACTATCTCCATTACAATCATTAACAAAATTAAAACGAAACATTTACCTTCAACTTGTGTAAATTATATAATGAGTCGTGGGTGAAAATACTTCGAATTTTCATTGAAGGGCGGTATATCAGAGTTACGATTATAAAAAGTGTTGAGTTGTCCTCGCGATTTATTCCAATCTAATTTACCTTATAATAATATAATTAAAATATAATATAATAGTAAGCGTGCTGAATTTTATTGTGCAGTCCCGTGAGACACGAACTCGAAGACACAGCTTGACAAAGTGAGGGTCTCCTTGAAATGAAATTGTAACGGTACACTTATGACGCGTGTGCAAGCTGCGTTCTCTAAGACTAAAACCAGCACGGAAGCCTACCGTGGAATGTGGAATTTTTATTTACAACATTTTTACAACCTTCCTTACACACAGGGTTAATGATTTTGACAGGGTTTTACGCGAAAAGTCTATTCGCGATACGGAAATGAAAGAATCCTTGACCTTTCGAAATCTCTCCTTAGAAGATCCTGATTGGAGAAATAAAGTTTAAAAAAGAGATAAAATGATTCCATTCGATATAGGTTTCGTTACTAATAATTATTCTGAACAAATACTTAGAGATCATTCTTTACATTTCCACTGCACGTTTCATCAAACATGCTTATCACATTTGATTCCAATGGCAAGAATGGATTCGTACCTTCATCGAAAGAAACAAAAGTTCGACTCGGTAGGCAGCCATGACAGCGATTTGTTTATTACCGAAGAAAAACTCAAGAACCTTCACCTTATTCTCTTATTTTACAAAAAGAAAAAAGATATCAATGAAGAAAATAGAAACAATAATCAAATTATCGATTTCGATTCAATTTCCTCGCTGGATTGCAATGTGCCTTAAATTCTCGATATTCTCTTCGGTAATAATCGACGCGCGACGTACGAATCACAGTGCCACCCATCGTCACCGATGGGCCACGCCGCGATCACGGCGAAAAGGGTGCGCCATCGAAGCATCGCGTCTTCAGACAATACGGACAGATCAAAACGCACGGGGACCACCCTGACGAACACGGGAGGGACTAGAGGATCTAGTAATAACCGAAGCTGATGTCGTGCAACGGTGGTGCGACGCCCTGTGGCAGAGCATAATCCCTAGCTAATTGATCAAGGATGCCGCCGCTTTGGCTACGAGGTTGTGGCTGGGAACGGTGTTCTTGAACAGGAGCAGGGCCAAACTGGGCTGGTCCCTGATTATACAATTGAGATGGCGGCGCTGGTTCTTCAGGTTGAAGGAGAGTGGTTTGTTTAGTGAGGGGGGATTGAGGAGCAGCAGGCGTGAAAATTGGCGGTTTCGGAAGACTTGGCTGCTGTCTGGGCGCCAGTTGCGGTGAATAGACGGCTTCGGTGTGAGTTTGGGGCTGTTGGTAAGCTGGCTGTCCGTATTGAATCTGTTGAAGGGGTGCAGGGCGAGGTGCTGGCGCAGGCGCGACTGCTCGAAGTGGCGCAGGTCTGGCAGCCGGTTGTTGGTACTCCTCTTGGTAGTTTTGTGCTTGCAGAGCTTCCTTACTGGTAGTGTCGTCGACCAGAGTCGGTGGTGCGACCGTGATACCCTCGCCAGCGGGTTGGAAACCGTATTGATTCGCTCCATATTCGACTACACGTACTTTGCCGGTGTCATCGACGAATCCGTATTTACCCTTCACTTCTCCGGTTGGTAGTTTCGTCTCGATCTTAAAAGACCCATCCGCGCCTTCGAACCCGTACGTATACGAGCCGTCCTCGTTGTGCCTGTTGATCTGCTTCAGGATGGCCACCGGGGTTGGTTTCGGGGTTGTGGGGCCAGCCGATTGCCGATTTGGCGCCGAATTAGCGGCATAACTTCGGGGAGTCGGATGAGTCGGTCTTGGAGACTCGTATGCTGAGTATTCGTCTACATAGTTGGCATCTGGTTGCTGGTATTGCTGAGCCGATACTACTAGTATGGCAGCTACCAGTAATAGTATCTGGAAGAAGTAAAAAGCTGTGTTTGATCGAAAGTAGTGCGAAGATGTAATTGATTGTAGAATGCTACGTTACGATATAATTCATTTTTATTCGATTATTTAATATTCCGTGGTTTTATGACAGAATACATGCGAAAGATATACACAGTGTTAGTAAATTATTGGCGTCGTCGTTCTTAATCGTGCCTTTCCAATCGATCACTCGTATCTCGTAAGTAGATCATAAAGATCATTACTGCAATTATCGAAACATCTACTACTTCCGCTATTACTTTCCGTCCTAGAATATGGTTATATTTCGCAGAAAAATGTTGTTACACAAGTATTGTAAATTGCTCCATAACACAATCGCTTTTCGTTTCAACGAATCAGTCTAACCAGCACGATATTCAATCGATAACTATGGTCTATTAAAAAAGATTCTGTAATAGAAATATTTTCCAATCTTTTTTGCTTGCAATTCGTGTTTCGCATAATTTATGATTGCATAGTCGAGACGTGTCTAGCGAGCAACGCCGATACCACCGTAAACTTAATCTTCATGCGGTCAGTATCCTGGAAAGTATTACAGAGCTGTTAATCTGAGACTTCATAAACCGTAATTGTTCGCAGAAAGGTCTAAACGCAGTGATGCATGACCCTCCGGGTTACCAGAACCTTAACCGCCAGACGTGACTTTATTACACCACCATCGAGTAGATAACCGCATTCGAAGGATACCGGATTCTTGACGTCGACTCGTTATACACGGTAAAAGTCTTGATCGCCGTTGTATCGGCGGAAGACGAGCGCGACAAGCAATAAATGCGAGTGTTTTGCCTGTATTTATTCCTCCCCGTGGAGATGTACACGATTGGTAAATCGATCATCGTAAATTACACGCCATTCGCCGAGTTTTACCGCTTCCATCTGCGTAACGCACTTCCTGCAGTTCTGCCCGAATGGTCACGAACGAGAAACGCTTACTATCGTCACGCATACTGTTCGTATTCCTGTTCGGCGTAGCTCATTATATAATGTCTTTCTTCGAGCGAGTAGGCGACAAAAAAATATCGATACCGCCCGCGTACGTTCTCATAATTTTTCGAGTAGCGCGGAAAACGCTCGAAAGGTACTTCCGAATTATAATGTAGTAACGCGGTTGTACGTCGTCGGTGACTATTAGTTGCGTAATGGTAATTGTAACGGGTACGCGATATTTTTACGAGCGAATAACGATCTCCGTCGAATCACGCGAATTACGACCATGAGGCGACCAGATTTCTCCCGTGTTCGGAACGTCGATCACACATAAAGGTCTGGATCGAGTGATTGCTCGGAACTAACATTTATCTTTCGCTCGCTTTACGAAACCGCCGAGCAACGTGTATGGTCTATAAGCTATCCCCTACATCTATCAAACTCTTGCCAGACGTCGCCGAATTATTCTGTCTGCTTTAACGAGTCAAGGTTTTACGAGATCCAGCCGCGGTGCACTAGTAATGCACAAATCACAAGCACAGTTCCGTCACGATGAAAAACGATCACATCACACGCGAGATTGAAATTTTTGCAGATGATAAAGCGACGAACGATAGTCACGATGATGCCGATGATTTACAATGACCGGTAGAGAGCACGCGATTTAAAAGAAACTTTGTCAAAATCTTGGCCCTCGAAGGGTTCGTTAACGAGAAACGATGACGATGGTGACGCACTAAATACGTACCGTCGCGACCGTGCGCATTGTGTTCCAGGTGGTTGGTGTGTTAGTGTGTGTGAATGTAAGTAGGCAGCGAGGCTAGAGTACCAGCGGTTGCTCGAACTGAGGCCCTCATATACCTTACTGGGGTCCCCCGTTCCTACCCCCCTCTTGCCCTCTATACTCCTGTTAGCTCTGGGGGACTTTCACTATCTATTTGACTCCTGTATATACGGCCGCCTTGTCTCGTTACAGCACCTTATATCCCCTAAATATTCCCCACCAGACTAGCCCCGGTTCTCGAGAATCTGGAAAATCGATCGCAACGTGGACCGATCAACAACTTTGACGCCACGTATATGTATTTTATATACGGCTAAATAAGGACTGCATTCCGCTGTCTCTCCATATTTTTCTGCATTTAGGAAGACTGATTAATTGAGATTTTTTTATTACTCATTATGAATTATAATGTTTGTCAAGGAAAGCAACAGCATGTAGAGGTTATGGTTTCTGATACTTTTTCGAATTGTTCTTCAGTTTGTTAAAATTGAGTATTTGATCATGTACAGGGAGGAGGGAAAGCTTTCTTAACATTGTTCGCTTTATGTACCGAATGTAATATTTTTAAAGATTCTAACTAGTATTGCATAACTATATTATGTAAAATAGTGTTTATTTCATGTACTGTTTTCTTTTACTTGTTACGCTCTTGTGTTCAATATTAATTATAATTCTGTAAAATTAACGCGACTCTTCAAATTTCACTTTTGCAAGGATCTATCTGTCCGCAGTTTTCTGCCTACCATAGTAATTAATTGGAGCTTGTAATTATTTGGTGCGTCGGTGTTCATAGATAAGAAGCGGCAAGGACTGTTTAGACGTCGGGTTTTCGAGCGAGAGAATGGATCCAATTTGTCCCAGTGTCCTCTTATATTACCGTTGCAGTAACTCGTATACGGGACACGTTGCCCGGCAGGTTGTTCTGGTTTCTCGTCACTCTTGAAAATCATTCTTAAGTTCTCGATTCGACTACCGATCTAGCGTTCAACAATTTTTATTGTCTGTCTCAAACCTTTCACTGTATGCCTGATTCCTGCACGATCGGTCACCGTATGTGTCTTATTACGGCTGGTATCGGTATATCTACTTCGAATTTAGTGTCTCAAACGCTCAAGGTGTTTATCGATGGTTTGTCGATGGATGGTTTGAATTAAGTTCACAATTCTACGAGAATGGAATTTTAGGAATCTACGTATTGCGTCGCGATATAGTCACGAAATTCGGCAACTTTTTATTTTAATGGAAGTTGATATAAGAACGTAGAATGTTTGCTTGATTCTGTAAGTTTTCTATTGTATTAGTACGATATATATTTTATAGTTAATACGCATAGAAACTTGTATTATATAATCATTTGTAGCCTTCTATTAAATATTTATCACTTAAATATTATATTTTGAAGTTGAGCAGAGGTTTTTTACTTACGAGCACTTCACATTCAACAATATTTTTGCTTTAGATTAATAAATGGTTAATATTAGTAAATATTTTAATACAGTATTTATAATGCAATTTTTTTAAATTCTAGTGAACCAACTTTCTACAATTTATTATGTGTCGCTATTCATGCATGAATATATGTATTAGTTTGCGACATATTTTATGGATATCCGGTATGAATATCTTATAATGCGATTGCAGTTTCAAAGTTTGTAATCCTTCTTCCGATATGATATTAATAATAACACAAAAGTAATATTCGACACACGAAGTTGTTCAGCTGCGGGTTTCTAAGGTGAAATTATTATGTAAAAGTGGCGATGTAGATATCGAGGTCACGCTACAGAAATTATACCTATAGCCACTGAATGAAATAATTTAACGAATGCACTTTTACCATGAATACCGGTACCAAAATTTATTCATGTTTCTATATATTCTGGATTTTTCCGATACTCGGTGAAAAATATTTCACCGCGAGAAATTTGAAATTTTGTCTATGTTGGTTCGTTAACTCTCTGAGTCCTGTAATTCCAGTTACGCATGCACTATGATATTAAAATATGAATTTGCACAACTATCTGGAGCTTACTAATTATTTTATACAATATATTAAAAATTCCGTATTTGATACGGATTTTCCATAAAAAGGAATGCATAGAATGAAATTATAGTTTAACAGCTCTTTATTTAAGAGGTACCATTCTTTTGTATACAACTTTTTACTTACGGTTTAAGTAAATTTGATATAAAGAATATCTTAAAGTAGATTTAATTATTATTTATTTTTAAATTTCTTATTGATTTATTTGTTCTTTTAATGATATAGTATAGTTGGGTATTATATTTTAAGCACACACTACATAATTTAGAACTGTTTAAGAATGGAATAGAATAGCAGTGGTAAATATATTGTCTCTTACGTATATATACTTAGCATGTAATTCACTGAAGACAATAATTATTTATCCTTCAGCTTTCTTTAAGTGAAAAAATTTCAAAGTTCAAATGTCATTCAAGTACTACCGTTAGAAGCAGTGTTGCCTAGTCAGTTGTCGCTTTATAATGACTTACAATTAACCAATGGAAGTCTCTGGAAATTAGAAAATATATTTAAACATCGCGATTGTTAAATTAAAAGTTTTCATTCATTAACGTAATGACTTGATGTCAATTTGGAAATCTATTATTTGAGGCGTTGAAACGCAAGAGAAGCGTTAAATAATAGAGTTTAAAGCGATAATCGTATGAAAAATTTACACGAAATTCGTAGACTATATAGCGCAATACTTAATTTTTACAATATCCTAAAAATAACAGAATGTTAATCCTTTGACAGTGAATAAAATGAAAAGAAGTTTTAGATACAAAAAGTAGACGTTTCCAATTTTTATACGAAATAGGTATTAACAATTGTGTTACGCAAGATGATATTTAAAATGTGAATTTTATGATAGGTATCTGCTACATTTGATGATTTACTGAATTACATTCAGACTACATTGTTACAGAGTTAAAATAAAATCTCACTAAAACATAGCATCTATTCTCGTAATAGTTCATTCTATTTACTATCTATTGCTTTACCGTTTTAATGGTTCCTCATTTTATGATTACTTTGATTGATGTATTAATTTTATAAATTTTTAACGATTTTCCGTAATTTATATAATCGGTTAAATGATTATGACATCGTTTTGGCTAATAGCGAATAAGAGACTGTGCTTGATCGTGGATCGCAGACTAGTTATACATTTATGGAATGAAATGAGACAGAATCAACTAGCTAGCACGCGTTTAATCCTTAATTATAGTACTGCCTGTAACGATACTTTCGATCTTGTAAGAATAATTACGCCAATGAAGTAACGTTCATATAATCAATTCGATAGCTAAAATCACGTGTCAAAGCGCACGTGTTGCTTCTCCAGTAATAACGATGCGATGGTAAACTTGGTCGAGTAAAGATGTGTAGAACGTGTCTTTAACCTAGTTATCGGCTACTGAGAAATAGAGGATTTTAAGATAAAATAAATAATAATAATCTAATAATACAAAAATTGCCCATGTAAGAGAAAGAAGCATACCTTTTTTTATTATATTGTATCGTACGCGTTTGTTTTCTAAAACTTTACGAATGATACGCAAATTCACTATTATTTCTTATTTACTACGATGTTCATGTTTTATATTTTCATGAATTGATATAAGGAAATGGAACCGAATTAGATCCAATACAAATTTCGTAAAACTGTACATAATTTACTAAATTATTTCATTACATATAGTTCTCACATTATATTGGTGCAAAAGGATCCTGGTATTTTTGGAATTCCTTGGAGTAAAAATTTTCGCGACATTGATAAGGGAAAGGGAAAAAGAGAGCATCGGTTCTGTCGGTTGTCACCTTGAAACTGACCGAACGCAAGGTCAAATCGCGATTCGGCAAGACAAAGCTCGGCTTTTAAAACCGAGCTTGATACTCGTCGTTTTCACTTGACTTTTGCGAAATGCGCAACTGACCGCCTTGGTTTCCGCCGTAAAATTAGCGGTCGATCGGCGTTTTGTAACTTTCTATTGGCACGCTGCTCGTTAGATTTGCGGTTGATCGATATATTTTGTATACCTGACGACTCGCTTCCGTAATTTCTCCCGAACGTATAATTTCCAATAATTAAGTTTCTGGTGTTTAAGCCTCTCGTGAAAATTAATTTGTTTATCGGTGTTGCTAGAAAGTCGTACGAATCCTCGTTGCTAATCTAAAATGTAATGCAGACTATCGTAAGAACTAAAGGCGAGCTATTGTGAATTTTTAAAAGCAAATTCGTTTTACATTAATTGCCTGAGAATAATAACTTTTTTTCTCCATGCATTTGTTATGCATTTAAATATATAGAGGAGGTTGGAGAAATATTTTCTTATATCCGTTGCTTCTGCTTTGGCATATGTGTACTGATTAATTGGATATAGATGTATCAGGTGTGTTAGAGCTTAAAAGTGTTTTAATAACACTTTGAGTAATTGAGTACACTAATGTAATTTTAATTTTAAGAACTGAGACTTCCTTAAACAAAAGATGATTCATTGAATGTGCAAGTACTTTTTGGATTCACTGTAAATGGAAAGGATGTAATGAATATGTAGACTGTATAATGATAGTTTAATGAGAGTAATCATTTTTATATAATTTCCTTTATATAGCGATTGTCGAATTTCACCTTGTTAATTTCTTCTCGCCAGTTTATGTAACGTTTTAAGTAGGTAATATATTTTACTTTTTTTTAAATGATGCAATCTCTTTTGCGATAACTGTCATAATTTCGTTTTTTGAATAAGATGTTCAAAGAGTCTCTTTCTTTTATATTTCGTTGCGATGAATAGTTTTATGTTGTGATAAATAGAACATCTTTTCTTCTCGAATATATTGTCCACAATCAACAACAGAGCGAACGTTATAGAAATTAAACGTAGTCACATTCTTAAATTCCTCATATCATTTCGTACTATCGTCTGAAAATAATTAAGAACTCCCAATTTGGAATAAACGGACAATTTATATAGATTAACTTTCTTTTATATAAAAGCCATGAATCTTCAATACGTATAAGTACTTACGTAAGCATATATATCTAACCGCTTAATTAATGAATACAAAGCAATAATATAAATCGAAAATACCACGTGAATCTTTATAATAAATACTATATCATACCCTATATAAGTTTTACAATATGCTTAACTCGTTTCAAAGTGTAATTGAAAATGAAATTCATTCGTAGAAAGGCAGCAACATTAAGAATTAGCATGAAACAATTAACTTCAATACAGCAACGTCTATTTTTCTAAATTGCCCCGTAATCGCTATTCTCGAACAATGATCGACCTCAATCACAATTCCCACGTAAATCTCTGAGTAACCCATCCACATCCCTCGTATGAATTATAATAACCCGTAATCGTATTACGTGTTGGTAAGAAAGGCAGAAATGACCCGGTGTGTCTTCTCTTTCCAGGAATAATAAAATTGCGTTTTCAAGGTTCGTCGAAAGATTCCATTCGTTGCAATTTAAAGCTCGACTTCCAGCGGGCGTGCACCTCGCGATTAAGAATCACAATAATTGCCCGCCAACGACCCAGATTACATACTCCTTCGCGCGACTTCATTTTACCGATGACCTGTCTGTATGCCGCGTTCTCAATGCCAACCGGTGAAAGGGAGATTGGTCGGTCAATTTCGTGTGTCCACCGAGGAACAAACAAGTGCGCTGATTCCTTTCGGCCTCTTTTAACTGGCTGAATTGTGTCAGTTGATCTGTACAATTGGCGCCAGGGCACCACCTTCGCCTTCAGAAAGCTGTTTAACTTATTAGGGATCAAGCTATATTTATCACTGTACGATTTTATATGCATAAGGAATTTTATTAAATTTACTTTATTTGATGGATTTTGTGGGATAGGCGTGACAGTAAGGTATAAGATTATGGAATTTTATAGAAAGGTATGGAAATTTACTAATTTAAATTTACTAATGCAGTTATCTTTACAGTAAAATGTAATTTTGTAGAAAATTGGTAGAAATTATTGTATTTATTAAAGTATTTATTAAATGTTAAGTATGTATTTCTATACATGTTGAATTTTATATTTTCATAAACGCAACATTAACGGAAAGCATAAATAAAGTATTTTTAGACATAATTTATGTTTCGGTGGAAATACATATTTTATGCATCTTTAGTGCCTGTACGTGTAAAGTTAGTCAATCCATTGTTGCTAAATTTATATTATGAGAAAGCTTATTCAAATAGGTCAGTTATTTCCAAGTTGATATTAAATTTCATGGAGAATGTGTCTTCTTTCAGGAGAAGGTTCTCCATATGATGTAATCATATACGGAGTGATTCATAAAAAATTGTCTGGGGTACAGTTACATACAGGGCAAAAATCGAAATAGAATATTCATTATAGAAATATTTTGTATAATAATAATGCAAGGAAAATTATACAAGTACTCATATATTGTTTACATTATAAATAATTATACTTTTATGTACAGTTCTATTTGCAAGATAAATTTTATTCCAAATTATTAAATAGAATTTTTTTCTACTCTAAACTAATAAATAAAACTTTATTTACGTAAATGAAAGGAGACAATTTTTTCAATTCAAAATCATATCAGAGAGAATGTACTGAATTATTTCAGCCTCTTAGCTGCCAGATACGAATGCGATTTAGAGCGGAAACATTGCGGGTGGTGCAGAGGCTTCCGGTAGAATCCAAGAGAAAGACTAAACTGTTTTAATATGCAATATAGAACGATATGACTTGTTGGAAGGTATGCAAGGTCAGTCCAAATTGCAAACTCCTGCCTTTCACGTGTCACTCTTTTCGAAGCTACCCTATGAGATTAAATTAAATGGATGGATCTTTTATGGTACTTGACAATTTCCATAGGTAATTGAGCGTACGAAGATGTAGAAGTCAATTACTAGATTACATTGGGATTATTCATTCAGGAATTCACATTATCGGATATTTTAGTGTTAATGATAACGGACGTTGTATTATACATCGATCATGTGAATAATTCGATCACTATCGTGTGTTACCAATTTATATTTTTGTAATTAAATATTCATCACGTTCTGGTAATGATAATACAATGATTCAAGATTATCGCAATTTGTATTGGAGTTTGTAAAGAGATAGTCAAGTTTGCGATATAAGATATCTTACAGTATTTTAAGATAATTAACTTTAATTGGAAAATTCCAAAGCGAATTTATTTTTAGTTTATTTCGTCCTCTTCGTCTCATTGATAATAATTCATGTTAATAAAATAATAAAAACAGTATAAGATTTAATGTATCCTTTGTATTTGTTTTATTGTTCATGATAAAGAACTTCTGAGTATTGTTGAACTGAAGTCTATTGAAAGAAGAATACTAAGAAAAAGAAATAATTACCCATTAATTCTAGCACTAATTATTTGTTTTGCAACATGGCGTGCTGGATATTTGTTACATTGAAGCACGAGATTTTTTATTCTATAAAATCTGAAATATTTATTATGTTAATATAAACTCTGGCGCCTCCTCATATGTATCTCCTCGATAATGTTTTGTGTTATTGTTACATACATGTATTCAAAGAATTTTCATTGCTTTCATAATTTGCAGGTGTTCTACTCTTCTACACCTTAGTTTAATGATAAAAAGAATTACAGCACGCAATGGCATTATACTTTTTAATTGAGCCATATAAAATCAAATTGGCACGCACAGAAATCAGATCAAAGTTGTTTAACATTTTAAAGAAGTATTGCAACAATTTTTTTATCGAGTTTCGATTGATCTTGTTTTCACCAGCATTCTTTTCAGCAGACAGCCTTCTGTAATTGACCATACTCTACTTTCTATTTCTATGTAACAATCCGAAACGTTATTACATCCACTACATGTTACTAACAATGTGGTCACGTTCTATCAAAACTGAAGTTATTATTACGAAGACACGATTAAATGGTGTTACATGCGAGATTGAGAAATTCTTTTCTGGCTCGAGCTATATTTTTTGTATGTAATTAATAATAGGAATTATAAGCAGAATTAAGACAATATCTAATTATTAATTTATTCTTTTTGTTCAAAGTAGATATTCAGTAAGTCTGTCGTGAAATCTAAGCATTGCTGGAGGAATTAAAAAGTTGAAGATATATTAAATATTTTTCTGTGATGGATTTAAAAAATCTAATGCCACTATTATTAGTCCATTAACTTAATCTTACTCCATCTTGCGATTTAACACTAATTGATCATATTTTATTGTAACAAGTATCTATCACTTCTAATATTTTTTGATCTTTTTATTGTAATTTTGACTAGTTTGTCAATCATCTCTGTTATACCATCGATAATACGCAGCTCCTTTTATCGTCTCCAAACTTTGTTTGAAAGCATAATTTTTTGCCCTAACCAAATTATCCGCAGTTAAAGGTTCCCATATATGTTGCATTAGTAAGTAACAAGTAAGTAAATGGAGTAAGTATTGGTTTGGCTTTTATCTCGTGACCTTTAAAGTTTGTTGAGTATATTTTATCGTTCATACTCCTTTCCTATAGTTCTAGATTCTATCAATCGAAAATCTTAATCGAACCAGACAGAATTTACACAACATATCCCTAAAGAGAGTAGCAATGGATTGCTATAATCGTGACTATGAACTAATATTCCAAGGATTTCGAAGACTTTGCACTCTTATGAAACATGGCAATAGCAAAACTATTCTCACGTGAATCCACGTACGAACCGAATAGATTATTTCTCCGACATGAGAAACGTCCATGAACGCATTGTCCTATCTTTACGGCCAAACAATTGCTTCTCGTTATTTATGGAAGGCCAGAGTGTATAAATTCTTAATCACGCGAATAATCCGATAGCGTTCCTTTTATGACAATGCGTGTGGTACACTTGTTTCCATTTTTCAGTCTCTCACGTCCCGTGTTTCACGGACATCTTGATGCACCATAGCTGTGTGAAAATATCCACGTAATTAAATGGTAAGAACAGAGTACACGTGCGAAAATTTGATGCGTATCGATAAGTTGAATGAGGAAAATTACTCGTCGATGTTTCCATTTATCGAATCGATCGACTACTATATAATTGAAGACTATCAGCAAGGAAATGATATTTCTTTTTCCTGAGAACTGTTAATTGGAATAACTGTTTATAGAAAGCTATTAATTACACTAATCAAAGTGTTTTAATCAACGGAAGTATCGATGAGTACGTTTTTATTCATATTTCATAATATTATTCTCTGATTTGATACGTTTCAGTATAGTTTCGATACATAGTGCTAACATATGTTATATAATAAATGTTAGAGACATCTCAATTGGTAGTCGTATTTTATTAGTTTCGGTTTGATATTTTATTCAAGAGAAATTTTATATTAGCGTATAAGATTGAAGTAAAATTTTATCGTTATAATACGACACTATTGTAAAGATAAATTTTAATTATCTTAGTAATTCAAATGTTACAGAGTTTTCACATAAACGTAAAGCTTAATATAATAATTCATCAAACGAATAATTTATGAAAGAAGTTTAAATAACAACAAACATAAATCTAGTTATAAATAAAGATCCTTAATAAAATTCCAGAGGAAATATTCTGAGTATAATTGATCGATCTTCCGTAAATCACGTCGAACGAAACTCTTTTAGTTCGATAATAATAATCATACATCGATAATAGAAAGACGAAACTTGTGCATGTGCGTGACGCGAGTAAAGGAAAGCGAGTTTTAACGATATCTGGCTCGACAAACTGTGGCACCACGCCTTGCATCAGAATGCCTTGAGAGTGAACGCGGAATCGTAAAGCTGCGTACGAGCATATCGATGAAACACGCACTGTCGTGCAGGAAATAAGTTTGCCTTGCCGCCCGTGCTGCCTTTATCTTTCGTCGAATACCCGCCAATCTTTTGTTCCTTTTGTATTTTCCCTTCCTACCTTTTTATTCTTATTTCTTTTTTTTTAACTACACCTATGTCGCGCTTGATAGAGTGACTGATATTTATTTATAGATACTGAGATTGCGTTGAAGTAGTTTAGCAGAAAGAATGTCTCTTTTTCGTCGCAGGAGTTCCTATCGGCTTATTACGTAAGATATATCTTGTTAGAATAGTAGAAAAGAAAGAAAGTGTAAGAGAGATAGAGCTAGTTTAATATTAGAAAATTATGGTTTATTTGACTTCGAGTGATAGTATTAAATGTTACATGTGTCTGATCTGCGGAAAGGAGAGAGTCGTCTTTTATATACATTATAGAAATTCAGTTGATAGTATTAAAAGCTGAACGTCTTTGATTTAGAAAACAGAGCGAGTGAGTGCTCTTCTATGTATCTTGGTTATTTACTACATTTATCATAAATGTTTTTCATCTGAAAAAAAGAGATCGTTTTATTTTGTATTGAAACTACTATATATCTACCGAAGCGAGTTCGATATAAACACAAAATTGTTTATCTTATTCGATGTTATTCAGAAGAGATGCACTTCACGTCCTGAATACCTACATATATTTTAAAATACCGTTTTCATTAAAATTCCACTATGTATTTATGGAATATTATATGCATGTGGAGAAATATAGTTTATTTACAAATACTGTATTACCTGTTTCCATGAACATGTTTCTACACGTACATTTACACTGTAATGATTGTAAAAAATGCTTATTATGCCCTATAAATATGTCATACTAAAACACTTTTGAAATATTTAGAATGAAAGTACAGTAAGAAATAAGAATGGCATGAGCCAGTATATTAAAGAATTGAATTAAAGACAATTTACATGAACTTGAAATTACATATATAAACAAAGGAACGAACGAATCCGAACCTTCAACAAGACCACAAACCATATGAAGACATAACCAAATCCAAATACAATTCTCCATTAGATAACAGGATAAACCAGACAGTTTGGTAAGAATCCGCGATAACGCAACCAATTAAAGAAACTGTTACACGAAACAGGATTAACTCGCTTTCCATTTCACCTTGCGTAACGTACCCGACACTGCCCAAAAGAAAGGAGTTCAATTTTAAACGAAAGCAATGTCTCGCGAGCCGACATCGTGCTCGTATATCGAGTATAGATAGTTGAATAATCTCACGGATATCTGAACTAATCTAAACAACAATGTCTAACAGAGATGTTCGATACAGGAGACGAAAACGATGATATTTAACGTGCAAACTGCATTACATAAAAATCAGTCACAGTGGGTGGGTATTGAAATTCGAAATAAAGAATAGAAGGTCGAAATCGTTTGCATACAGCCTCTTTCACAAATGTTCATTTCCAGCAGAATATATTTTACCGGAGAATGGCAGATTTTATAATTTAAAATCTATGTTATATATACATATACAGCAATATATATTGCTACAATTTTCGTTTAATTAATCGTTGCTTGATAATTGAAATTAATTTCCACGTTTTGTACGAAAGCAGCGGATGTCCTAAGACTTTTGAACGCGAATGTAAGTTCGATAAAGGGCATCAGGATACGCTTCCACGGGAACGATCGCGAAGTAGATCGGCTAGATCGAGAGAAGCCCGAAGCGAGGGCACGTATATTGTGAAAGGTGGGCATGGGCGGTGGTCCGTGGCAGTCTCCACGTATCAGGTATGCGTAACATGCAACTCCATGCGGGACACTTCGAGATCGGGAATAAATGGTTGCACCGGGATGTCGATTGAATGGTTCCTGTTATACCCACACGCTCGAGTCGCTAGTAATTTCCATTGTCGAGCTTTAACGCCAATCCTCTTCTTAGGATCTCATTTCCTACGCGAAACAAAGAGAATCGACGTGTGAGAGTTCGAAGGTTGATTCGAGTTACCACGCTCTATAGACTGTTACCAGCGTTATAGACACTCCCCTCCATAAATCATTTGACACTTGCCCACTTTGGGCAGAATGATTGTTAGAATGTACAATAGCTTTGACATTATGTTATTTTTAATATTTGAGGAAAATGTCAAATTTAACTCATTCGTTTATTTCATTATTCGTTTCGATTAACACCTGTACATATATTTGAATGATAATGTGACTAATAAGATTATTAACTTATTAATTAGTTAACTATAGATAAGTATGGCTGAGAAGCAATTAGAATTACTCGCATGTTTCATTTCAGTACACGTTAATTACATTAATTACGGAGATGATGGTTTTATTTGTGTGACTGATAGTTCACGCATAAAGATTGATCTTTCCCATATGTCCGAATATCTTCTATATATCATGCTTTCAAGTAAACGTCAGAAGAACAAGTTTCCGCACTCATTACTTATTGCTATTTTATCATTTCAATTAATCGTCGTTAACTTTTATGACGGTTGAGTGCGGAACATATAGCTTAAAAGAGAAACTATAAATCTGTTCGTCCTTCCAAAATTGTTGAATATGTAGCGATATCAATATAATTATCGCTTATAAATACAATATATAGTCCTATTATTCGATCATTTTCAAATTAGAGAAGAATGTCAGTGATTATCATAAATTTCAAAATCAAAGTAAAATACTAAAACTTCAAAAATTGGAAAAAGATATTAAAGCAAGATATTAAAAGTTACAATAAATTTTCAAATTAAGAGATGCTACCAAAAACAACGATAAATTTCGAAAATAAATTAGGATTGCACAGCATTAAAAATTAAGGGCCAATAAAATATCAAGAAATATTATAAAATCTCTCGAATAATTCTCCCATTTAATACTTTTCGTATTAAAAAACAGAAAATAACTGATTGAGCACAAACTTCGTTATAAAAGTTATTTGGCTTGTCCCAGTCAGACGAGAATGAGAGTTAACATCAGTTTCCTCGTTTTAAATATATGTATGCGCATATCTCGTCAAAGTGGGAAGAAAGCGGTGAAACAGAAAAGTTGCTTTCACATGCAGTTAAGAAACATTAACAAAATGCGTACCATCGTACGACGAACTTTTCTCGGTCTGAAAAGATATCGACTTTTGCCATATGTACCGGACGTTTTTTGAGAAAGTAATTGGCGCATCACGAGTAAACGTTAGAACGCGTACGGATTCAGATGTCGAGGAGAAACTTGGAAGGCATTCGACGAGCGCGGAACAAAGTGGAAGGAAAAGAAAGTTAGACAGCCTCGAATTTCATATTCGAACGGTGCTCTTTACAATTTCATAACTCTCTCATAACGACCGCAGCCAGCGATTATAGATCAACGTCGATTATGTAGAAGAGCGTTGCGACAACCACGAAGCGGTAAAGCTCGCGACATGAAGCGGTAGTAAACGATCGCTGACCATCGTCAACGACGAGCCCCACTTCCGAAGGCGGTGAAACTGTGCGCCTATGGCGATCCAACCGATTTCTGCGAGGAAAACGATCGAAAATTATCTCGTAACTGTTGTATCTGCCGGAAGGGTTGCAATGATTTTGACGTTGAATAACGCAGTCGAATACAGAAAACATCGTGCTTGAAGTCTTGAAATACAATAGAATTCCATATATCTAAATTTGTCGAGGGGCAAAAAGTTTATATAATTGAAGTTCGTATAATAGGATCTCACCAATTTTTCTCACTGCCTTTCATTTTTCGTTTACACAATAAGAACTCACGTTTTGAAATGAACTCAACCAGCAAAGGTTCAGTTGATCGGGCATTAACTAATATTTCGTTTCGACAGAGTTCAGAAAAGTTCAATAGAGTACAAGATGTATATGACATTTATACAAGTGGAACAACCATGAAAAATATATCAGCAACGTGTTTGACATAGGTTTAAAAGGCCGAATATTATCTCTATACAATATGATGTTTAACATTCCAATGTTGTTCCAATCGTCCTAGTATTGGATACTTTGTATTAGAATAGACAACTATAGAGTATCTTTCACATTGGATTGAGATGTCTTATACCATCGTGAGTTCGGATTTTTATGATTTTCTTTAGAATTCTTATAATTTTCTTTGTACGTCGAAATTGCAACTCACGACAGTTAGTTCGAACGCCTTCGAACAACAGTACGTCGCGAGTGGTTGTCCTCCTTGATTTTTAAACAGCAGGAGGAAATAAAAATTCGCTGGAGAACGTAGCAGGAGAGGCTCACCTACAGGTGCTCCGGATAATTACACGATGTGTCCGATGCTCGAGAAGCGTGGATGAAATTCCTGGGCGTGG
The DNA here is from genome assembly GCF_011952255.1 of Bombus vosnesenskii. Classification (NCBI taxonomy): domain Eukaryota; kingdom Metazoa; phylum Arthropoda; class Insecta; order Hymenoptera; family Apidae; genus Bombus; species Bombus vosnesenskii. The sequence goes on from NW_022882923.1 coordinate 6,608,176, forward strand.
CGACAACCTTCCTTGGCACAAAACACTTCCTTGGTATGTGCATCGGCACAGCTATCTGTTTGCTGCATGAAACTAAAGTACTAAAGTACAAGAACGCAAGATCGGTCGTTTTGGAAATACGGCTGCTAATACCAAAATATGTTCAGTTTTCGTTACTCGAAACGCAATAACGAAAGGTATCAAATTATGGAAAGCTTCCTTTGTTTAATTGGAAAGTTTTGGTGTTTCTCATAATATTTTGGAAGAAATTAAGTAAGTAATTATTATAAGCACCTATTTCAAAAAGAGAAATGTTCTTTGTTGAGAAAAATTCCATTGCAATTTGATTTATGAATTATTTGTAAAGAGCATTCATATATTTTTCATTTTCTTTCTACCAATTGCAACCGCAAAAACAATGACAATATAGGTACATATAAATGAAAAAAAGGACAAATGGTAATTTAATAAAAAGAACTTAATGCTGTTAATAAATAATATCAAAAGTAAGAGATAACAGACAACAAATTGTATTACCCTTTTATTCCCATATGACATAATATAAATTTCATAGAAATAAAATAAAAATGAACTATGTGATTATCGATTCTCGTTAATAAAACGCATGGGGGTTATAGAATATTATCTTATATATTTTACATACAGAGCTGCTTTAGATTTATTGCCACATGCAAACCTATAAACTGCCTGCATATCAACATTTCTCATTAAAGCTCTTATCAAAACGCACAACAATTTTGCAAAAGTTCTTTATTACACAATACATTAAGTTATCATAAAACTATGAATGAAATTGATACACGAAATAATATTAGTATCCCTAACATACAAATACATGCACCTTCTTCCATCAACTTATAAACAACTATTCAAAACGTTTCGAAATTCCTAACTACTATAAACGTCCAACGTCTACTCTATTATTATTACATTATCTGTGCTGCATTCTGTATGTCTACCGATTTCTGTATACACATTCGAGGACGATTAATTGGTCAATACAATGCATTTACGACTACCATGAATTCTATAGAAAAGATAACCAGTCGGGTAAAATGCAAATGTGTCGTCGTCGATTGTTCACCACAGAGAAATCTCGCGGGCATAATCGCGACACACGAAGGTGGATCGCCGCCTACGTTGGACGTTGAACGAGTCGTTTGCTTGCATCGTTCGATCGATAGCATCGGAAGGCCACACGTAGTTATGCCAACCTCGCGAATTTTTTACCAACGTGTCAAGTTCAGCCATGGTTGCATTCGTAATTCCACGCGACAAGATGATTAACATTGACGGGAATTATGATCAGGATTCCATTTCGCATAACTCACGAATTGTTCATCCCATTCGAAGGTGGGGCGGAAGAACGAGGCTTGTTCCTCGACATTCCGTTCTTTCTCGATTTTTCTCTCGGAATATTGCGTATCTTTTAATCCTCCAATTCCCATAAGCATCTACTAGGATACATTTTTTTATTTATGATATTCACGATATAAACAAATTGATATTTTAAAGACCCTAGTGCATTTTAGTATCGTATATAGTTATAATATAATATCTATTTCAATAATTTTATGATTAAATATACTATTAATAAGATACTATTAATATTATGACATAACAATTAAGAAATCGATAAGTATGGATTTATAGGTCTTCGTGTGTCGCTCGTACGATAAATGGAGGAAGTGGGAAGTCACAGTGATCAGCTTAGTAAATGAAAAATTAGAAATTGAACTAAAAAATGAAACGATATCCTTAAGCGTTATGTGAACAACTTTCATACCGATGAAATTAACAAAATTTCCATTTTATCGTAATCTTGTACTATAATCTGTGCTATGAGAGTTAGACGATTAAATTGTAGATGCAGATACGTCCGTATACAAATCAAAATTTCTTTCCTATTGTCAAATGATATACGCGAAGTGGACAATATAATCGTGAAACATGATGCCTTGAGCGTTTAGGTGATACAGAAAAACGGCTAAATAACAAGAAATGTAAATAACTGACAATGAGTCATAGAAGTAAGAACGAAGAGGTAGACAGAACAAGTAAAAAGAACTGGTAGGAGAAGAGGTAGAAAGGCGAGGAAGAGGTAGAATTTTACAAAGGAACTACTTTCAGAGTCTAAATGGACATGTTGGAGTATTACCAAGTGTTTGGAAGATAAGTAAGAGTGAGAATCATGTAGAATATTAAGTAGCAGAGTGTCTTCCTGAACATACTATCCTGTGTTCTGTAGATTGTTATCTTGAATATTGATGCGTTCGATGCCATATTAAGATATGGGTGATCTATAGCAGCTCTACAAATTATTATCGATACGAAAGCTCAGTTGATTTATATCAACATTCTGCAGAAAAGATTTCTAGGAAATTTTCGAAAGATAAAACGTAGATGTAGAAGAATATCGAAATGTTCTATGAGACGATAGAAGATAAATTACACTATGGAGATACTTCTGTTTAGCTAACATTTGAAGGACGAGAAATTGATGTTTAATGCAATGTTTGTTATTGTAATGGATTATTGTTTCACACTGTTGCTCTTATTAAAAGGAGTGAAAAAAGAACGGAGCTAAACAGATATTGTTTTGCGTAAAATGAATATTTTAGATGCCGCTTATATACGTAAATATTATTTAAACAATTACAAAAAGAAACTTTAACTTTCTCATAGTTCGTACAAAAGAATATCCCGATCTTTATAGCTATTTGATGCCATCGACAAGTAAAAATATATTATTAATATGTACATAGATTGAAAACTATGTTTTTAATAAACAATAGCTACATGTATAAAAATTACATTAACAAAAAAAAAACAAATCATGAGTATGTTGCCTAATTTGCAAGATGTACGTTTTTAAACTTCCTATCGACATATTAATAAATAAAAGAAATATCTGTCCTTCAAATATTAACATTCACCAAGAAAAGAAACGTAACAGCCTAATTATCAGAAAATCAGCCTAAAATTAATGGTTTGGGAATCGAATAAAAATAAACGAACTGGCCCAAACTACAATCTCTGCAACACGTCCCGGAAATGCCTACGAATAACGCAATATTTACACATGCTAACGTGATCGAAGGATCCCTATCGCCTGTAATTAACCGAGTAAGAGGCTAACCCGGCATTGGGATCGACGGGTGCCGGACGACCTTGAATTCCGCTTTGAGTCGGCGCGGCTGGATACGCGGGTCGCTGTTGTTGGGCCTGATATTGCGGTTGATACTGCGGTCGATATTCCGGTTGATACTGTGGCTTCGGCTGATACTGCACTTGCGTAGGATACCTGGAAAATCGGGGAACAAATTCTGTTGGTTAATTTCATTGTTTAGCCCCGCGAGTCTAATTGTAAGTCAAGAGTAGCTGTCAGTTGTGCAAGTCACGTTCACTGCGCTTTCGACTGAGATTCACGTGACATTTACAGGGTTCGTTGTAGATACGTGTTCTTTGTCCACGGAAATTTCTCTTCGAAGCTTTAAAATGAACAATGTCGTTGGTAAAAATCATAGTTTGTAGCGAACAGAGTTTTTTTCTTCGCGATACCGGATGTGGCTATGAATATAAATTTAGGTACAAGAATAATATTTCATTACTTTAAGCTAAATCGTTGCAGTGAATAACGTATCACTGATATTGAATATTGATTAAATTCATTTAGATCGAAGATTGATCGAATAGAGGAAATTTTCGTTAATAATTAAAAAGTTCTCGAGTCTTTAAAGTTTGTAGTTTAGTTTTAAAATGCGATCGTTGTGTCTATATTTCGCAAGGATAAAAAAACTGACTTTCGATCAGAATAGTTAATTTCTTTGGTTTGGATCAGGTAAGGATTTTCGATCTGAATAATTAATTTCTTACCTGGGTGGATTATAGATCGGTGCCGGAATTGGTCGCGGTTGATTCCGGACCAAAGGTTGACGAGGTACAGGTTCATATCGTTCTCCGTTTGTATATCGGGGATCCGTGTAATAAACAGAGGGGTCCTCTCTATATTGGCCATCGTCCTCGGGTTGATTTGGATTTGCGATACTGTTACCAGTCAAGGTTGGCGGTGGTACGTTTATACCAGAACCTGCTGGCTCGAATCCGCGTCTGGACGCTCCATATTCCACTTCTCGAATATTCCCAGTATCATCGACGAATCCGTATTTTCCATATACTTCTCCAGTTGGATATTTCGATTCGATCTTGTAAGAACCATCCGCTGCCTCGTATCCGTAACTGTAGCTACCGTCCTCGTTATGTCTGGTCATTATTGAATTAATTAGTACTTGTAGGTTTTTTTGAAAATATTTTCTTGAATATCATGATACGCGGAATTTTTAATTATTTGAATTTTTGGATTGTACTCAGATGTTGGGAGATATTTTAAAAGCAGAAGTTATCTTAATTTTTGTAAAATATTTTCGAAATAGGAATTATACCCTTATCTTCGTGTTACATTCTGAATTAATATTTGAGTTTAATATTCGATAGATGTTAGAGATCCTGCATTTATTTACTTCAAATACAATAGTATGTTTTATATGTAGCCTATTATGAAATGTTGTACAATACTATTCTGTAATACTCAACCATATAGTTTCATTGAATTTTGTTATCCCTTGTATCAGTCACGCTCGAATCGCGTTCAAAGAAAAGTTACAAAAATGCGCGGAAGTAGACTAGTGTAGCAATACTTGTGTAGCAATAACCTATCTATTGCAGAATTGCATGGAAATGTGAATTTGCCCTTGAAACTACGGATAAACGAATATTTTTACGAAACTCTTCGAAGTAACGCCTACCTTGAGGGTTGCATGAACTTTTAACAGTATGCACATTGTATTGCTTCACAATATATTTATCTAGATTGTCATACATTGCACGAACATTGTCACGTGCGAAAATGTTACAATGGCGTAATTTTACAGAAATTAAGATTAATAAATTTAGATTACTATATAATGGAATCTACATTTTTTACAATATTTTTCCACTCCCCACAAGATGTTAACTAATGTCTTACAATACGTAGCATTTCATTATTCTTAGCTACTAATGGTAAAAATCATAATCGACTTAAGAATACTGAACTTCCTTCTTGGTTAAAGTTTCAGTTTCACATTCAATGTAACTTGCTACACACCGTCTAAAGCTTTAATCCTTTCTTAAACCTTGACCACACAGTTTTAGTCGGCAGTTCGAGTCAAGAGATAAATTGTCTCTGATAAAGGAACGGGGCGAAAGATACATTCGATATAGCGTTGCCTCTAGTCGGTTTAAATCTATGTCGTGATAACGAAACAGTACTCACTTATTTATCTGCTTTAAAATGGGCACCGGCGTGGTCACGGGGTATTGATTGTGCTGGGCGAGCGCAAGGCCGATGCAGAACAAGAGAGACAGCACCTGGTGACACAAGTTTGCATAAAATCGTTGGCATTCGCGGATCACTTTCCAATAACCTCGTGCACAATGGAAAACGGTCGAGATTGCGCAGTTTAAATGAACTTCTACTTTTATTTGCCTTTACAATTTATTTTTACAATTTATTTTGCAAAGGAAAAGGACATTCTATTATAATTTACAGTACTCTGCGTTATCCAATACTTTTATCTTATATATGTTAATTAATATTGATTAGTTTTTGATTCGATACACGATGGAAATTTATATTTCTATAACGATAAAATCATAAGAATTACTTGACTGAACGAGAAAGAAATTGATATTAAATTCTAAATTGAAGATGTGTTCAATTTCTTCAAAACACGTTTCGTACGTGTAAAATAAGGAGGCACTTGTACCTTATAAGGTAAATACTAAATCGGGAAAGTAAAAGTAACAAGATATGTTTGTTGAAGCACCTTTGTTAAAGCGTTAGAAAGGCAAAGGCATAAATCACGATCCGATAACCTAGATATTTTATCTTTGTAGTCTCATCAGTGAAAATTCGAACCGCGAATAACAAATTCCAAAGTAACAAATACCAGTAATACAAAACGAGAACAATTTAGTGTTAAAAATTGCGCGTTTGGTTCGAGTTCTAATATTTTAAAGAAATTAATTGAATTTTCAGAAAGATTTAAAAAATACCTATGTGAAGACAATTTTCTCAAACCGAAACCAAATATTTTATTCGTTAAACATACATTTTATGCAATGTATATGAATTTACATTATCTACACTACATCTTGCATTGATATCCTTGTAATTTTACTTTCTTACATACATCTATGTCGAGGTCTATAATCCTGAAATTACAAAAGGGGTGAAATTAGGTTTACTAGCCGCTAATTTCACTCACAATACTCTACAACTTTTCCTTGTTATTATTTTACAATTATATAAAAATAGCTATGCTTATTACTCCCCATTATAACAAAAAGGGAAAGTGGACGTGTTTAAATGAGCCATCAAGCCATGAACAAGGCAACAAAACGATTTGTGAGACTAAGTCTGATACGATGACACTGTTAATGCAAAGTAACATCACAAAAAAGTGCTCTACCTAACGAAAAAATCATCGATTAAACGAAAAGTGCATCGCAAGCCTTCCATTCACCACATACCACGCATCCTACCAGTAAATAAAAATAAAATCTAAGTTTACAAAAACCGAAAGGAAAGATTTGGAAACTTTGCGAAGCAACTATCTGATAACTTTACAAAAAAATGTTGCAAATCTTTTCTTAAAAAAATGTTACGAAATTAAGAAACAAAAAGAAACTTAAATGCTACAAATAACTATCATCCGTTTAATCTAATCACCAATACAGTCAAATAACTCGAAACACTGGTTTGATTCCTTCGATTAATTACAACTAAAAAAACACTAGCTCCAATAACAAACCGGTTTATGCCCAATTCCCGTATTCCCGTTTAGTCTATCCGAGAAACAATGAAACACCGTGGCAATGAAACACTAATCGATAAGGAAGGAAAACCCATTTAAACACCAATACAATCGAACATTAAACTCGACACACTGTCCCAAGACTCAAATTAATTACAAATGAAATAAAAGACACTACTGCAAATATAATATCGATTCTCATATCCAATTATCATGCGACTAGAACGACTCGGTTATTCCCAAGAAACAACGAAACACCGTGAATATGAGACACTGATCGATGAAGGAGGAAAAGCGAGGAATACTCACGGGAAGACGCATGTTTCGTCGCTGATGAGGCAGACGCGATTGTGTTATAGGATCGTGTTATACCGACCGCGAGTCAACTTATATAGGTCCCCTTCGGGAGCGGCGGGGCCCGCCCATGGGCCCGACCACCGCCTCAACCTCGTCGCGATCTAAGTACCAGAGTTCACCGCACCGCAGCACGACTTTGAAAATTTTCTAACACGCCAATTTTCATTCACCGTCGAGCGTGACGCGTCTCCAGGGTTTTCGGTCCGTGATCCTCGTTGCATAAACCAGATCGCAGGGAAACCGCGATACCATCGAATCGTTCCGGACAGAGCTCGACGATTGGGACCACTGCCAGAATCGATGTTTCGGAAAAAGAACAAACTTTCGCACTACCACGTGTGAATTGTAATTCGATCGCTGTTTGCGTGATGTTGGTTGAGAACGTGGTATGGAGAACCGATCGAGAGGAAATGAATTGCACGTTTTATTGTGTTGATCCTTTGCTGTTTGCTATATTATTCTAATTTAGTCCAGAATAGTCGAATTACTTTACCAACGCGAATTTGTTCTTCGCTTGACCTGAAATATATTTTTCGAAGTTCTTATTTCCGTACAGTCGAATCTTTCGACATCAAGTCGTTTGAATTCAAGTAATTTGACTAATTTGAAGGAGAATTTAGTGTGGATTTGAATCCATTGGATTGCTTTTGTAAATTTGAGATTTATAAGATTTTGTTGATGCAATATCAAAATGTTTTTTACAATAGATTCATGTTTTGGAAAGTCTTTAATTTTATATGTTTAAATACTTGTTTATTTATATGCAGGATCGGTTATAATTATTTGAAAGAAATTTATGTTCTTTTAATGTTAGTTATTTGGTAAATTGAGAGATTCCGTGAACTTTTTATTTAAGTGAGATAAGTTAATGTTGAAAATTTACTTTCTTGACTGACAGACCTGTAATGATGCCTGTAAGTGCGTTCAAGCGAAAGCTCTTGACTAAATATGTTTGTCCGAATATCCGCTTATTCGTTTTATACAAACAGGATTCTGCAAGGTGATCTTCTGGAAAATACATACATACTTTTTACAAGGACGTTACATGTGATCTCCACAAAAATAAATTATGTATCTCTTATATTCGTATATGTATAGTAAACTTGAAGTCTAATTCCATTTCTTATAATCGTTTCTTTGCAAACGTCTCTACGACAAGTTAATTAGTGTTAATTTTCATAGCAAAACAAAATATTAAATATAAAGAAATAGAAAATAAAAAAATAGAAAAAGAAATTGTTATTCTAATATGTATTATAGTATTAATAAATATATTACCTTTTATAATAGTAATACATATATAAACAAACAAATATATTTATACGTTTATTTTACGTATTTTATATATTACTTATATTTAAACGCTTTATGAAAATTTAATATTTTCTATTGTGAATATATGTTTAACAGTATTCTCAGCCATTCCCTGATAATGAAATAAAATTTGTATAATAATACTCCCACTAGACTACTCGTCTTTACGTTTTGTTATCTTGTTTGAAATAAATGGAAAGGGAAGTGTTACTGTCGTAATTACACAAAATACACAAAATGATCGGCTAACCGAGAACGTTCCCGATCATACAAGAGAACATCTTGACATTTATCGTGGCTGTATTAAGAGCATTATAAGACTGAACAGAGTGAAATATACCTATACACTTACACTCCTTTGCCTATTGCAACCTAAGTGCCCGTGAGAATCAATTTCTGTAGAAATACCTTTCACGCTCAGAAATACCTTTTTTTTTTTAAACGACACCCTCTTCTTATGTAATATTCTTTGTGTTTATAATCCACTTACATTTGTCAGTTTTTATTATGACAGATATAAGAATTGCAGAAATGGCAACATGCATAGAATTCAGTATTATATAATGGTACTAAAATAATACAAAATTAAGCATAACATAAAAAATACTGAAACAAATCGTTCAGTGTATAATTGTTTATATGGTAATCTAAAAATTCATGTGTGGTATTTATGTAAAAAATTGATATTAATAATTACACCCTTATAATTGTTTGGTTCATATATGTATATGTAATTTATAAACATTTATAAAGTCTTGATCTTGCAGGTTAAAAAAAGATAATATTAAAATTAAGTACCTTTATTTTTATCGTTAGTACATTACATTTAAAAAACGGTACAAAACTAACATCTTATGGTCTACGGATTTACATAATAAAATTTTATTAAACTTTATTAACTAAATTAATTACTAGAATTAAATTATAATAAAAATAGCGTCTGTATTTCATCCTACTAATATCTACACCTTATTTTCCACATCAACCTTTCCTTTTTTTCTATGATTTACTATTTAGTTACTCCTTTCACTATCAAACATCCTTTAACTACATATACCTCCACTGCCATTCCAAGAGAATTTTCCATTCATTTCACAGTCTTTCCTATATTTATGGCATTTATCTCCTTTAAACTAATTTTCCAATATTTCAAATACTTCGAATAAGGCATTCGAGTCATCGCACGATTTACGATTTAACATTGTCGAGCGATCGTGATCGTAATGTATAGGTACGTCACGAAGACGCCTGAACGCGGTTTGCAGTGAAAGTACGAAAAGACAGTGCTCCGGAATTTATAGCCGTGGAATGATAAACAGGGCGTTCAAAGTGGACGAAGTTATCGTTACAATTGAGTAGTAGCAAGAGAGTTCAATGCTCGTCCATCGAAGGGACGTTAGGCTCATTTCGTTTACGCAACGCTGTTACGTACGACATAATTTGATATTAATGCCGGTATTCATGCTACTGAAACAGAAGTGTTCACTTTCCTTCTTTTATCCTACAAACGTTTTACCAGTCTTCTTATCTCTCGTACAATCGACATTACTGACTTAGTAAGTTACTTTCTTTTGTTACGGCTACCTCCTATTTTATAATCGCGATGGATAATTAAAATATAATAGAGTTCTGGACATGCAAGTCGCGTGTATTATTAAGGTTATTTAATTCGATCAACATTTTTTTAAAAAATGACACTTTTTAAATAGATAACTAAATAATGTAGCTTTTAAGAATCAAATATTTGTTAAATGGACAACTATATACTAACTAACCGAAATAAAAGTCGTATGTATCAAAATTGTATCAAAACTTTTCTAAAGTATGACACTTTTTAAGGAGATAACTAAATAATAACATTTTTAAGGATTAAATATTTTTTAAAGGGCCAACTATGTTACTAACTGACTGAAGAAATGGTTAAATAATTTTGAGTAAACACGGCGATAATAATGAAGAAATAATTAATGAAACAAGAAAATATGTAGTTATTGCATTATTTTTTATAATTATATATATATAATGTTAAATAATAATATAATATATGTATAATTACATAAAATATGTATTCTTCTTAATATTTAAACAAATCGTAGATAGTACTAAAATTAAAATATTTAATTGAAATGCTGGTAAAGTTTGGTTTTCGAGAAAAGTGTTTATTTTGATTCAACTCAAAGTGTTCTTCTTGAAGAATGACTGATGTTAACATTTTTTCACGAAGACTATTGCAAAATGGATGAATGTAAATACGCACTTACATAGTCTGATCGGAGTTGTGAATGAAGTTCTCCTATTCACCGTAAGGGAACGACACTTTGCTGAGAAAGATTGGCGCTTCAAATTGCGCCTGACCAATGATTGCCGGTTTTACCGCGATGCATAGGTGCAAACAGAGGAAAGGTACTCGCGGGAAATAATGGAAAATTATAAATAAATTAAAAATAAATTAAACTGAATTAAAATTATTATATAACGTTCATTATATAGTGAAGGTTTGATTTTGATTCTCATCTTCAATATAACGAAGCGTTATATTGAAAGCGTTAGTTATCTTAATTAGACACAAATGTCCTATTTTTTAATTCAATCATTGACCATCGGAAACTTAAGATCTTTGGCTTTCAAAAATAACTTTATCGCGTAACTAATTATATCCATGCCTTTTATCAATTTTTATTTCATCAAAATTTCTCACTTATAGCAAGAATTTGTAAATAATATCGCTCATTAAATAATACTTATCGAAAGTAACCAATCATATTTTTGTAAGAAACTACTAATTTAACGATAGCTATCGATATTAAATCTATGGCCGTTACAAAAAACGAAGATAACAAGATGAAAAGCTGATAAACGGCCGAGTTGTATATTCATGCAATTACTTTAATTGACTCGTCCGCTGGTTTATCGTACTGGGGCGTGCAGAAAGTTCCGTGACTGTCGATATTTAATCCGATTGCACGTTTCGTTAATTCAAATCTCGATTACCGCGCTATTCGAGTGTTCGACACAAATTTCGATTACCAAGTTCAGCGAGTGTTTTACAACCGTTACACATGATATGCGAAATTAAAACGTCACATAAAATAGGCGGGGAGGACACATAATGAAAAGAAAATTATTATACCAGCCAACTTTTCGCCCGTACTGTCATATATTTAGCGTATATTTCTTCGATGAAACGGCAAGTCATGAAACTAACGAATACCAGCTTGTGGTCGTATTAAAAAAATGAAGTAAATTTAAGGGCCCGTGATACGCGATTTAGGGACACGTTTTGGCGGTAGGTGTCGTCTACTGGAGAAATAGAATAGCTATTTCTTCCTGTTTTATTATCTTTTTCGACGTAGATCTCTTCGTTTCTTTCAAAGTAGGATCTGATTCCAATATTTGGTATTCCATTCTGCAATTAATTGTATTTGTATTTGTATTAATTGTATTTAAAGTAGAAAACAGTAAATTGGTTGTGATTCCTTTAACTGGTAATTCCTTTAAAAGCTTGTCATTTATGCGGCATTTTAAATGCAGGATTCCAGCGAATAGTGTTTTAAATAAGCGTTTCATTACATAATCAGAGCGCCTAAATGCTAAAATGAACGTTGTATTTTTTAAATACACGTAGTAGAAAATGTATTTTTGTAGTGAAAGAAGCTACATCACTGCTCAAAGGTTTGATATCACTTTTAATATTCACGGTTTGAGAAAGAAGGCATTTAAGTGTTTTGCTTTAGTAAGTATTCTCTGCTCTATTACTATTTTTTTTTGCACTGTATTGTTACATCTGTATTTTAATTTTCCGAAGAATTATGTTTAACACAAATCAGCTGAAACGCCTGATATCGGATTTGTTGTTTGTTCTTAGAATTATTAACAAGCGTGTATTTCTGATACTAAACGTTTTTGTTGAGACAGACATGTGATTATGTGTACTTATTTATGTTTGTTATATTGCTTTAATCCTACGATAGCGTAACAAGCATAATATATATATTTATAAAAGATTTCTATGAATGTTCGAATATTTATTCTATATGAGCAACTGTATATATTTTTCGTATAAATACAGACGCGAATATGTGTGATGGAAATATAATACAAGAACAGAAGGGTATCATGAGAAGCGAGACAGAATTGCAAAGATTATTTTAACCACATTATTCACGGAATAAGTTTGATCAATACAACCTTGGGGCAGTAACTTCGCCAAATTCACGATCTTACGAGTGTCGTCATTAATTCTCGCGAAAGAGTTGCGCAGCCTCAAATCAGCCTAACATCACAATCGCGGCAAATTGCACGATGCTCGTACTATGACTCGAATCAAGCGCCATTCGTCGTTGATGCATCGAAACAGTCTGCACTTACAGATTCACCGTATCGTTCACATTACTTACGACATGGCGAGTGTAAATAACAAGAATTTCAGCTTGATTGCGCGTTATCTTCGGGGCTTCGATGATAATGCTAACAGAGGCTACAATTATGCCGGTGGTTCGCTCCCTTGAGTCAAGAGTGAATCATGGTACTGCAGCGCACTGTAACCGGTCAAACTGCACTCGAATTATTTTCTCCCATATATCATAATCGGGAGCCAATTATTGGTCACCGTGTCGTATTCGGTTCGTGGTCCGAGCGTGCACCTGCAATTGAATGCGATTTGGCTCGCGACGCGAATAAGCGCGCCTTTGTTCGACTAGCATAAATCAGCGGACTTAATGATGCAAACACGCACGAAACATGGTATTTAGCGGTGTTCCTTCGGTAGCTAAGGAAGATGTCACTTCTCCGCATGCAGATCGCGTGTGCAAACGTTGAAACATTTATTTAAGATCTTTGTACGTGATTATTGGTTTGTTGGTTGTTAATATCCTTTACGTGCATTCTTTTAAGATCCAGATTATAATTACTCCGATACACAAAAAGCGTATCGAAGATATTAATTCATTAGGTACAATGACACTAACAGCAAACTTAATATTTACTAACAAACTTTGAGAAAGATATTCGATGATAAGTTCTTATACGTACGAATTCTTATTGAAATGTGCACTAAAACTGTAATAAGACTACAGGGTTTTATTTTTTAGAAGAAGAAGGAAAATTATATTTACGTAGAAGTCTCTGTAAATAACCATTTAAGAAGTACAAATATTTCATTAAGTTATATCCATTTTTTCTATATTTTCCAGCATCTGTTAACGTTTTTCTAGTAATATATATATACACATGCACATATACGTTACATTTTTGTATTGTACAAATTTTGTGAATATATTTATTAAAATATAGAATTTAAAAAAGTGATGATAGTCCTGTGACGATACTCATAGAGTAAAATGCAGAGTAGAACCATATTGTTAAAAACAGATAATATCTAGTTTGTTTGAAAAATATCAATATGTTTAATCTTGTTGCTAATTTAAAAAAGCGATACTAGGATAGGAAGCAGGTACTTTCAATCGCAAATCATTAATCATTTTCTATCAGTGATAAAACTACTTACGTCCGCATAATAAAACCAGTTCGCTATCTATCAGTAATTAATAACAACAATATTCTCGATCGCGATACTGAATTTATTATATCGTACCGAATTAACTGCACGAGGTAGAAAGGAGCATAATAATATCAAGAAAACGATCGTCGAACTGATCTGAATTCTAATTTTAAATGATTTACAATCAAACATTATTTTTATGATATTCAAGTGTCCTCGCAATGAAACACTCAACGTGTTCTACCTTTATGAAATCTCGAACAGTGAGGCAAAAAGGAAGTAAAACGTTGATATTTGATTTTAATATTACGACGTGATTCTTACAATTATTTATTATTATTACACGAACGATTGCAATGGTATATTGCTATCGTTATTGTCATTATGTGTATTTTCCATATTACAAAATGAAATATTTTTTATAAACCACGAGCTCGCCATAAACTATACTACATCGCGGATAACTGCAATTTTCGAACATTCAACAATAATTTGCACACGTTTATAAATTTCAGAAACAACACTGTTATCGTTGCTATTGAGACAAACTGTAAGCCGTTTTCCGAGTGGCTCAGGTATACGAGGACAAAGAAACGCGTTGAATTTATAAAGAGCAAAGGGACCAGGTTGTAGCAATCGAAATTTTAATTAAATGACAGATCCGCCTTCGTGGTCGTTAAAAGTTCTTTATAACGCATACCATGTGTCACCGTCTTTATTAAATTTCAGTCCACGAAAGAAAGATGAACCATTAAAGTCTGAAATTATATCGCCATAAAAATATTAAGGAAATTTATGTTAACAAATTTAATCTATTTCTTTTTTCCCGTAAAAGTGTGTACGTTATAAATTTGACTAAAAATTAATGATATTCGTAATGTTTTTTCTTTTGTGAAAATGTGGGATATTCTAATTTGGAACTTTGTCACTATATCTAATTTCTAATAGTTATCTTCGACAGAAATTGACTAATTAATTACTTCTTAACAGTAACAAATTCGTATCATTTAATTTGTCCATTGAATATTTACAATATTATTTATATTCAGAAGGAAGGATATCATATCTTGTGAATTGTCTAATCAATTGTAAATATAAAAGTGAAGTATAAAGTCGATAGAAGGATATTTATACACATGAATTACAACTGAGGAAATTCTTCTCTAAACAATGTTTACAAACAGTATTATGTTCTTCAGTAGTAAATTATCTCAGCTAATATACACAATTGACCTACAAGTTTTGTAAAACAACAATCATGAAATCGTCTAATAATATGCCTCAGAATAGACTCGAACATTACAGATAAGTTAAAATACAGTACGCAATACAGAAAGTATAATAAGAGATAATTTGACTTCACTTAGCAGGAAAACTTGCACTTAAACAGCTTTAACAACACGCTCCCGGCGTGTTCACCGATTTAAACAGCAAGTAGCCTCAAATACCTTGGCCGTATGAAAGCTAAAAAGTCAAGAGTCGTATATTTTCCCGCGATGCTCGCATGTAAATGAAAATTCTGTGTGGCGTCCAATTAAAACGATTCAGTTGGTAATAGGACGCGCAATAGCACCATCGGGCCTGTAATTTTCTGTGCCTGGTCGTATCTGATCCAAACGAAAATTGACAGGGCTTTCAAGTGCAATGAAATATGTGGATTACGATTATTGTTAGAAAACTTTCGCAATAACCACGCCCAAGGTTAGAAAAATGAACGATGTCGTGTTTCTTTCGATGCATTTCGCAACAGGAGTGAAATTAAAGTCGATGGAAAGGGGAATTAATTAGATGTAACCGGCTGTAATAGCGGTGAGGCTGCTTATTTTCTTGTTAATTATACGATTTATGTTAAAATATAATAGACAAGGGGATTGAAATTTATTAAATGTCCAATTTTTATCTTTGTCGCGATAGGTTGTCGATAGCGTAATTAATAATTGGTAGTTTATTTTGTGAGTTTTGCCATACCGTCGAAATCAATTTCATCGTGAGATAAATACTTCATGGAATTTTAGGAAATGAAAATTTTGCACTTTTGGATTTTTGTGAATTTGTTGAATATTTTCTTCGGTTTATTAAAACTTAGTTTGGACAGATGTTCGACTGAATACCAATTTCCGTAGTTTATGAGAACCAGAATTTTCTCTTGGACATTGATCTCCGTTTCTTCTTATCTCTCATATTATTACAAATCATTATACATAAACTGCCCACAATAACGAAATATACTTTACAAATTTAAAAAATTAATATTAAACCTTCGAACTTAGATCGAACCAAGATTTGACAATTCCACGAAATTATCTTCTCGAAAAAATATTGATTTTACAGAACAATATTCGTATATCGTGAAAAATAAATGGTGGAAAGACAAGGGATACTTTCGATAAACAATCCTGCCAAGGTTCTCGCAGGAGTTTAATGAATATTTAATGCACTACATTCAACATTCTCTCGATCTTATTACCGCTTTCCTCTTTTCTTCCTGGGCCACGGCAAAATTGATATATGGCGGCGTATTATCGACATTCGGTCGTTCGATAAAAGCGCATCGGAGGCTCTGCGAAAGTATGTATTATGGGTACAATTACTCGTGACGTCAGTCGAATCGAAAATAAAAATATTCAGAGGGTGCAAAGGCGCGAATCGTTATACCCCGAGCCAGCAATCAATAACCCGGCTTTTAGCGTTCTTTTTTTCTTGGATTCTGTTGCGCTTGGAACAACCCGCGGCGATAGAATTTTGCTTTATTTTTTGCCTTGAAGGAATGAACGCTTATTACGTGTATAGCCATACAATATGCGTTTAATTGTCTAGAGATTTTACATTAGAATTACTGATCAGTAAGATATGAAACTTGTAGCAAAGAAATTAAAGTAAAAACTTTTTAATATATGAATATGAAATTGTTGAAGATTATAAATATCAATAATTAAATGAAGCAAGGATCATCACTGAGCTCGTATTATTTGTGATCTATTAAGATATATATTTTACTATGTTTACATCGACATTGAAATTATCGACGACTAAAATACTTAAACTTCTACAAAAGAAATAATAATTAAAAGTATATTTTATATTTATAGAATACGCTTACAATCCATGTATTTTGCAAAGGAATATTCAAATTATCGAAAATGCACCGCGGTAAATCTATAAAATTTCTATGAAAAATCTCGAATTTGTCATTTCGATCGTATCTTGGTAGCTTTAGCGTTAATACATAAAAGATGCTAAAATTGTATTAGTGGTGAATCAGAATGATCGTAGAATGATGACTTTTGTGTAAAAATTTCATCACAGACCCTTAGAATTGCCAATAGTAAATTTCCCCTCCGATATTAATCACAAATTCCAACGAACTGTAAATGAAATCACGAGAAGCAACGCTTTCGCCTCGATACGAAATTAAATGATCCGTCCAAGGTTTGAAAAGTTTACCACTTGATGATTCAGTGAATGAATTTACCGACATTGCTTAATGAGACTCGTTTTCCCTTGTACGGATTCATTAACATTTGTAACTTTAACATGATTTGACGCAAGTTAAATTCGTAGCAATCACTTGTATTTATGACAAAGTAATAAATAGTGGATATAGATACGCACACGCGTTCATATACCTATGTATATGCGGATAGTGAAAGTTTATACAAAGTCGTATACTTCAAATTCTAGATCTATAACTTGTTAACTTACGAAACAAATTGTGCAAATAAAAATTGTATTTCTTGAATCAAAACATGTAAAGAACAAATCCAAGAGACTACTGAATTTAACGATGATTGTGCCTTAAACGTTGTACTTTAACGATATTAAAAATATATTAGGTTCTCCATAAGATCGATGTAAAATTTTAGCGCGTTGTCTTCTCTGTAAATATATTAAACAAGTTGTATACCTGTTATTAACGACTGAGGGGCAGCTCATAGTAAAGGCGGCCTTTGTTAAATTTTTCAATATTTTAAATAACAACGCATTTTAGTATTCAAAAGCGAATCTCGCAATATGATGAAATTGATATTACAAAAAAATGGTTTACATAACTGAGATGTACATCTAGAACAGAAATTAAGGTTATTTAAATTCAATTATTTATACAACTATTAAACATGCTAAAGTGTTCTTTTGCCTATCTGGAAAAAGACAAACATTCACAAGGATCACAGTTTTTATGAACCTATCGACCGATAGAAAAAACTTCTTATTTCCTCGATGCAAAATAGATTTAGTCCTAAAAGGGTTACAAGTTCCTGACAATATCGTGTTTCATACTCCAAAGAAACGAATAGATTAAAAGGAAGAATTGTTTACGCGATAGACGCACGCTTAGTAAGGAAAACGCAAAAGTGCAGAACGCAACGAGTATTGGCGAGTAGTCGTATAAGCGAAAAAGGAGTGCATAAAGAGTTGTCAAGGAACGGACACTATGGTGAACTTAATGACGACAAGGGAACGAGTTGTCGGATAGGTTTGCCGGCTATTTGTACACCTCAAACGCGACTCGGCCGAGACTCACATTCCCCTTGAATATTCATAAGATACGCTGGCTTTTCGTAAACCCATGAACTGAACTTTCTCGAGTAATCGCATTTACTTCGCATGCACTGAATTTTCATGCAGAACGGTCTGATTCAAAGTGCAGCACGAATTAATTTCACTGATCATGATTCTAGATTTCGCGCGAGCTTCGACACGTTTGCAAGTTGCCCTTGCCACTTTAAAAACCCGTTAAGATTCACCAGGACTTCGTACAAAGTCAGCTTCATCGAAAACGAAAAGAAAGAAACTAATGCTTAAATGGTTTCTACAAGGATATACTAGAAATTCCCTTGTACGTTTTATTCTTTTATTCTTCCTGTCTTTTACATCGAAAAGAGGAAAGTCTGGTTGGAAACGCATTTGAGAAATTTTACCAGGAAATTTCATGTAATATGGTATGCTTGAATGAATTTAATTTGTTCTGGAATTTGTATAATTTGCTCTAGCAACTTTATGTTATAGCATGTAATGACTGTTATTAATATTCGGACACCACGGTGTTCGAGAATGTTATTAAATCGATTGATTTGTAATGTATCAAAGTATTTATTACTGTTAGTAGAAACAGAATCGTTCTTATTTTATGCACACAATATTCTGCACAATGAGCGATAAACTAAATAATATCGAAGCTTAAAATCCCCCAAAAATTCGAATAACGACTAACTTACATTAATTTTATATAAAATATATATATACGTATATACAATATACATATTTCAAATGCATAAATTTAACATATAAATTCGATGTAACTTGCTCGTTAAATAAAATTTGTCTCCAGTAACTGCGTTCGTCTTATCATTAAATCGTTTCCAATGTATTTCGTTTCATTGATTCTTCTAAACTTTCTAACATTTAACTTCGTCGAATTTTATCACACGGTTTTTCTCAAATTCCGAGGACACGATATATTTCCAGTTTCTTTTATTCTCAAGAGATATTTAACTTAACAACACACCCGTTCCAATCACATGACTCACAACGTTATTTATACTCCTTCCACTTTCGAGTCAATCGAACGGCAATTTCCTCTGCAAAGGGACTGCTTTCGTTTAAAATAAGCATATCGTCGCGCGAAAACATCTACCTAAAACAAAATCGAAGTACGCTTTTTCACCTGCACGTCAAGGTCCATGAAGCGAATTGACACACACTTTGACCTCCTATTTGCATGTCGCGGTACGCGAATCACCCGATATTTATAATCACGATTTATAATCATAGTGACGCGCTTCGAAAACCACCGGTTTCATATCCATCGGATACGCCGATTTCCATGCAAAACTCGTGATACGCTTTAATGTGATGGGCTGTCACAGTAAAAACTCGCGTCAGTCCGTACTTGTGTTTTTCTTCATTTGCCGGATGTGAAGGTGCGCGGTTAAACATCATTTCGGAATGATTTTGCCCTCTGACAAGTATCCACCATCTTACCCGTGGAATTGCATTAATATCGAACGACGAATCACGAATAACTTGAAAAGACAATTACCACCTAACAAGCTGGTAACAGATAACTACAATATCGTATTGTAATGTGTGATAAAATCGTTCAAATCGAATTTGTATGAGTAATATTTCACCGTTTACTGTAAAAGTGGTATTTATAACTTAAAAATATTAAGTTTCAAACTGTGTTCAAAATACTAGTTTCTTACAGAGCTTCTTCAAAGATCTGGCTTTTGGGTAGTTGATGTAAGTATACATTATCATAAAATACGATCATTATTCATAGAATAGGATCAAAGGTCAATTTTGTTATCTTCAATTTATAATTCTAAAGAACTCTAACTAACTCTCATAGTAGTAACACCTGCCATAAATATATTGTTTGAATTCACTTTTGTAGCAAGAATGCAACGTATGTATAATATATGTTACCTGTTGCCAACGTAGATAGGTAGATGTAGATAAATAGAAGTAGATAATCGTGAATTTTTTAGCACTTGATCTATTTGAGGTGTTTATTGTTTATTATACACTTTTCCAATTTACAGTAGTGTTTATTGTTAAGTAGACTTGACAAAGAATTATTTACTATCTGTGTAAAATCGTTGATGACTCTACGTTGAAACGACGACATGATATTGAAAAAAATAGATGTGACTTTGATAAATGTTTGAAAATTTTCCATCTAGAAAACCTCTTCTTATTAAGTTCTGCTCAATCTCGTTTGGTTTCTTAAGAAATTTTGAAAGACACAGCTTAATTTACTTTTCAATTATGTTAGTCGACACGCTTGAATTAATCTTCATTATAGCACTCAGCTTGTAATTTAAAAGTGGTCATCGTAAATTTCTAAATTTGCACAACAATTATCGTATACGTCAGAGCAATTTGATAAACGGGGCATTTGCTTGATCTTCATGAATATAAACTTTTAATATTTATCAGCCTACTTTAATCTCAACCATCTTAATCACTCTGCGCCTTAAATATTCTTTGAAGATTTAATTGAATGCCGCCGTTTTTGACTGCATGTAAGTAGGCGTATAATATGACAATTAAAATTTAATTGAATAAAATTCTGTTCGAAATATTTTGATATATGTGCTTCTTCAATGTCCTTGTAATTTATAGAACAAGCTTAAAGTTAACAATAAAAGAAGCTATCTCCATCTTTTTATGTAGACCATTTAAATTTGCTTGAAATAATTTAAAAACAATAGAAAACCACTCAGAAACAAGCTATTTCCAGAATAATTATTGCTTTGGTTTAATAAACGTTTTATATATAATTATAATTATAATTATTATTATATGTAGTTATTATATATGATTATATATAGAATATATATAATTATTTTTATTCGTGTTATAATATTTGCAACTAAAATTTATGGGATTTTTTTTAATTTATATTTATTTTGTAAGCAGTTTTGTACATAATATTTTATATCTTAATAAAAAGCTATGAAATTATTTTAAGTAATAATTCAAACTCCCAAGCGAATAGTGTAAAAGAATCAATAAATAGAACTATGAATTGACACTGAAGTTCGTAATCTCTTCAAATGTAGTTGTTTTTATATTCCTTATTGTTTGTTCAGAAAATTAAAAAATAAATTTACCTTAAAAATGTATACGCCAAGGAAACCACTCTCAAATGAAAAGCCGTCCCAATGCATTCTTTGATTAGGTAATGTATAAATAGAGTTTTGTACCAATTTCGATCGAAATTGAT
The DNA here is from genome assembly GCF_011952255.1 of Bombus vosnesenskii. Lineage (NCBI taxonomy): Eukaryota > Metazoa > Arthropoda > Insecta > Hymenoptera > Apidae > Bombus > Bombus vosnesenskii. Next base: position 6,629,936 of record NW_022882923.1, read on the forward strand.
CCTGACACATTATATGAATCATCCTGTACATTTTCCTGACAAGGCAACAAGTTATATGTTTTATATAAGTAGTACATGTCGTGTTTCGCGTGAAAAATCACCGTTCCATCGGTTTTTGTTCACGTAAAATCGATCGTTAACGCAGGAATGCGTGCCAGACGTTGGAATGGATGAATTTTATGAATATTTGAACTTGCTTGCACCATTTAAATTGCTGGTGTTCCGGTTACCATAAATGGCAATTCGTTTTCGAAAGAAGAAATCAACCAGTTCACTTTTACATACTATCACAAACTTATCTGACAATAGATAAGAAGAAAAGCATATAAGATATGAATAATTATATTTCATTTAGGTAATCAAAAGTAAGAGTTTTCGCTTCACTATTATATTATTACCTACTATATCAATAAATGTATTTTGTTAAAAAGCAATTTAAAAAAAAGTATTTTAATCAGAGAGATGTTTGATTTGTTGCGACACAATAATAAACCTACGGTTATTCCCTTTTATCACAATTTTTATTTAAAATAACAAACACTGCTCGCAACGTCTTCGCTCGAAAACATCGGATCTATTCCATAAGTTGTCGAGGAAAAACGAAGAAAACGTAAGATAGTCGCCACGGTTTTTACGCAAACGACTCGTTCCGTCGCATATCTCGATTCCACGCAATCCACATTTTTAACAAACGTGTTTCATTTCGTGGAAAGGCACATACGTAGGTTGCGCTGACCAGCAAAAGCCCTTTAGACGAAGAGTAAATTTCCTGGCATTTTTTATTCGCGTCTTCGCATCGCGAACGATGAGAATTAACACATCAGCTCGTGGCATGAGAAGCATGCGATCAACAGAGAAACCGACGATCCACTTTCCGGACGGGAACGTTCCGTGTCGTTCGGAATGTCTTTTCGGCCGGGAAGAGTCACTCGGAGCTCGTGAGATGTGCATTTTTTGCAAGGCCAACCGGTGCTTATACCTCTACGATTGGGCAGCCGAGATCGTTCTGAGCTCAAATTTCTGATATACAGAGGCGCGGATGATTTTTCAAAGTCATGTTACTCGGAACAACGACGTGGCTGTTCGTGCTCCATTTGCATATGCGTTCGGGCATAGGCCGTTTTTCTGTATCGCTTGTTTCTTCTCAAAATTCCCCGAACGAGAGGTCTGATTTTTAATAAAAAGCAATTAAATTTTCGAAGATAAGAATTCAAATGGTTTCCAGAATTGATAAAACTAAAAAAAGAAACAACTTCTATTTAGTGAATTGATACTGAAATGTAGAATTTCTTGAATTATGATTCTTTCATATCTCTCGTTGATTATTAAGAAAATTTGAAAACAAATTAAATTTAAATAATTTTATGCCGAATAGAGATTCTGGGTCCAGGTTAATCTAGGTACTACATATATACATATATGCCCTTGTTTCCTTTTAGTTTTTTTCTAGTTTTACTTCAGTTTATGTTATAACGATATCTTATACAGGTTTTAAATAACAACAGATTCGTATACGAGGTACTTTATATTAAATCGTCTAATAAAGCTGTGTCGTTTATTTCTCTGTCATTTAGAAGATTTGCTACCATTTTCTATAAATACCAATAAACGATCGATTTTGAAATATTCAAGACTTCAAGATTCAGATATTTGTAAATGGTACAAATATTGTTCAAAACAACTGTTGCTTTATTTCCTTTATGAAACTCGTACAATAAACAACATACTGGAAATGAAGAAACATGTCGTAATTTCCAATACGTAGAAAACACGATATTAATTTTGAGACTACGAAATTTAAAGTGTAAAGATACACAGAATGCATATAATACACAGAACAATATAAATTATAGTACGTATTACAAAAAAGGTCTCAAAAGTAAGGAACGTGCTATACGATGTGACTATTTGTAGTATTTGTCGGTCCCCCGTGATACACGAAATTCGTCCTGGAAACCTTGACTCGGTTGACTCATTCATAGAGACGCGTGAAACTGACTTACCCAATCGTCGTGAATAATCTATCCGTATAATTAATGAACGATATGGCGGGCTGATGGAACGCGACCGACATTGAAGTTACGGTTGCTGTTGTATCAACGAAAGTGTATCGCACCCGAGGACGAATGTTCGTGAACGTATCGGATCCTTCGCATTTGCAGTGACATTTTAATTTTATAATCCTGTGGGCCGACGATAAGATTTGTTTCGCGTTCTTCCATGCCTTTTCTCTGTTTTTAACGATGTCAAAAGTATTCCACAAACGACAAATATTCTTGTTTTAACATATACATTGTTGAGAAATATTTATAGTAAAACACATCTATATTCGCGATCATGCATAATTGTTGATCGATCACCACCAACATACGACGTTCGGACGTGACCATAATTAATTTCCGCTGCCGGAATTTCGTGTGAACTGCATTTATTAACCGGTTCGATGTGTCGGTATTTATGGATCGTGCGCGGGAACATCGTACCCCGTTCGTCATACTCAAGCAAAAGACAAAGAAATGATCCCCATCTAAGGCACCCCACAGTCACGAACCAAACTTTCCAGCTGAGGATCTCTTCTCGAACGAAATCTTGTCGCTTCGGAACAAAGTCACGCGATTAATAATATTCTTCTGCATTTATTAAGATCGTTGTCAAGGTATGACGAGTAAAAATTGCTCGGAGGCGTGATGAATCGAGTCGAAAGAAAGCTTCCTCGTACATCAGTTGCTGCTGGTAATCTGTCATGAGTTCATTTAGTTGGTAGTTCGTTTTTTTTACATCGCTTAATACGGAGGTTGCTTGTCTTATCATCGGTTATTAAGGGTAATCTGTCATTGGGTACTTCGGTTAATTCTTCGTCTGACATTGTTTGGCGTGGAAGTTCCTCGTTACCTGTCGTAGCATACGATGTTTAGAAAGGATTTTGAAGAATTTAAGCTTGAAATTAGACTAATGAAAGTTTCAATTTTCAAATTTTATACGTAATAATGAATTATCTGCTAGCTCTGTAAAAAATTAGGTACGTGATTAATAAATTAATTTTAAATTTCATTTTGCTGTTACATTTTCCATCACTGCGATTTTATATACATATAAGGTGCTATAAAATAATTTTATATGCGTATAATGAATACTAAAGAGATGACAGCGAAGACATAAAAGGAAAGAAACACGCAGGAAAATTTGCATTGCATTACATCAATATTCAATTTTAACTCGTTTATTACACTTATCTCACAAAACAATATGATTGCCTTTCTTCAGAGTTGAACAAAACACAGAATACGTATAAACGAAAGTATTAATTTTGGACGAGAGACGCACTATATTTGTAATTACATCACATCGTGTAGAAGAAATCATGCGTCTCATTATCGTAAAATTGCGCGGCAATTTTAGACGATACATAGTCACGAACTTTGAAAAATGAAATATACGATGATGCCAAGTCGCATTATAACTCGAAGAAATAATTTATTATCGTACTGTAAATAATTGACGGGCATTTTAATGGTTCTGACAATTACAATGCAATCATAAATAAACGATTCGAATGAAATACGTTTTTCGTTGACCGGTCGACAACCACTGTTGGTACTTTTGGCTGATAATAAAACTACATTTCATAAAAAGCATCTCATACGTATCGAATACGACTTTGAATTATATATTCGGACCTGCGTTTGTTATTTTATACAGCAATGGAATACAAATCGTGTCGTAAAAAATTGCAAAATCATACCGCAAAATGTAAATCGTTCGATCCAAATGGAAAAGTATTTCAAACGTCGTTTGCGTGATTTCGCGTGCAAATTGATAACGCACAGTTATTTCGGTAAAAGGAGAATTAAATGTATAAGGTATAGAAACTTACTGTGGCCGAGTGTGTCATTGTATTTTTACTTTCAGATTGAGTTATGTGAGAAATGTATAAAACTGAAATAAAATAAGACGACGTGGTATGTAGAACACCAAGAAATTCCAAGCGGATTATAAGAGGCTTCAAGGCGAGGTTGATAAATTGAAAGTTGCGACATCTTAGGATCACTAACCTTTCTAAGTAGGGATCACAGTCGCCTCGATAAAAATTGTTAGTTATAATATTTTATGCGATCTTGTAGGAAATTGATGCGTTTCTATCCTAAACAAAAATTTAATTCGAATAAAAATTTTATTAGAAATGAAGAAAACACATATGAGAAATATCTATTGTGAATGCTAAATGCATGAAGTATTTAAAAAATTTTGCTTATTCAGAGAATATTTTCCTGAGACATTATCTTTTTAACTTACGATAAAAAAGTTCAGATTGTTCCAATGTAACTTAAAAATCTCAAATTACAACTAATTTATATTTCGTACTTCGACAAACTATAAATATTCTACTACTAACTCGTGCTTCTGCAATGCCACTTACTCAAGTGGGAAAACTGCTAGATTTCTTCTCATTGTCAGATGATATCTACGCTCGATGTACTTTCTTTGGAACTTTCAATCCGTGAATTATACACGTAGAAATTTCCTTATCGAACTGCGACGTACATCGAGCAAAATATTAAATTTCATTGGTACGATAATAATCTGGCCATATTTCACGCGAAACGATGTCCATAATGCGTGCTGGTAGGCGGGGGTGCTCACAAACATGGTCGGTTTGTTTCATTATAAATATCACTGTCCAATCTTAATGTCAATCTCTGGTTCGAGCATGCTACCGTCTTACGTGCGTGGCCCGACGAAAACGACGAAAACTGGCCGATAATCTTCCCCCGAGGCAGCAGTGTTCGGCTAGTCGATTAATTATGCAAAACGAATGTGAAAGAATAAAAAAAAAAAAAAAAAAGGATTGGGAAAAGAAGAGGCAGCTATCATCGAAATTTAAGGTAAACTAAACGCTAATTATGTCGCAAGTTTGGCACTAAATCATTTGCTTGAGCGGTCATCGAAGAAAATTATTAATGCTTATGTGGATAGATTGCTACTTAAGGTTATAAATTAAGACTAAACGGTACTTTTCTAGACATAATGTACATGTTGGATTAGTTTTTGGTATTGGTTAAGAAATTCTTCCTAGGTGTAGTAAATAGTTCTTAGCTGTAACACAGATTTCATTTGAATCAGAATATAGAGTGTCTGGTCCAAAGTCCTTAGTTTAAAGTAAAATCTAAGTACGTAAATTCAAATGTGAAATGTCGTTTCATTTACCGCATTGATACGTATCTTTCACGAACTAGATCATGTAAGATACGAAACAGATATTATTAGTGAAATATATTGCTATCTTTCATAATGTATTTTATATATGAAACGCATTATATAGGAGATATTGCAAAATATACACAAGAATGAATTGAAACAAGAGGACAAAAAGAAAACTTAAAGAAAGAAAGAGAAATATTAATTTAAAACTTAAGTCGTAGAATCACCTAATCCTTTCTTTAGGAGTTCAAGTGTTCGACATTCATGCTATAGTTTCCCTTTAGGCCGATAAAAATTTAACTAATCCTTTTAAAAAATTGTGTCCTTAAAAGTCAGTCTGTGTCGTTCGATAAGTAAAACACAGCAGGATTTCTTCGAATCTCGTCAACTTCCGATCTCGACGACCACCCCGTCTTTACTGGCGGTTTCTCACAGTGGTTCGATGAAAAATTTCACGGTGCCTGCTCCCTCGTTTTCGTTCGTTCCGCCGATTAATTATGCGAATGCCGCCTCATTTGTAACATCGAGGCGTTCCTACCGCTTAATGGTTACGAGTTAGCTACGAACAAGTCGCGGCCTCACGGAACCCGGTCTCAGCATATACGCGTCATCGCGTTTTATTTTAACGCGCGTATGCACTTGGTCGCAGTCGTCGACGTATTATACATTCGAAACTGGAAGCTGTGTTAAATACGTGGGAAGAATTGGTCTGACGTTCGTAGAAACAGGCGCTAATTCTAGGATGTAAACGTCAGTATAATTATCTAATAAAAATTTATTCAATATTTTATTAGAATATTTTATGAGAATATTTTATTAGAATATTTTATGAGAATATTTTATGAGAATATTTTATTAGAATTCTTCAAAGCCAAAGGCTATTACCTAAGCGGTAAATAAAATTTCTTATTATGGGTGATTAATCATTTTTTATTTAAAACATTCTATTTCAAAGTTTATTTCTTTTTCTTGTGTCATTCTTCTTACGCATTAAGAAAGTTGAATGAATTGTAAGATTGAAGATGATAATTGCTAGAAACATATTTAATTCGAGCAGCTTCTTTGACTTTAAGTATTTGAAATTCAGTTGTGTTTTACGTTAATCAGTTAACATAAATTAGTCCTCCTTTTTGTGGTTATTACAATAGATAACATCGGGCTGTTCCCTGATATAAATACTTTCTATTTTAGCGTATACGTATTTCAAACTCCGTGGCCTTAACATGATTAGCATCTAAGAAAACCAACGTCAGCAAACCCTTGCACGTATTACCGTTTTATGTTCAGTTTCGCGTAAATCCGCAGAATTGACGTGATCTGCATAGTTTCCAATGTCGAGAAGGCAACAAAGGTCTACCTTAATTATCGAGTACGTAAGCCGTAATATGGTATAAACAATCGTTGTTATCATATAAAGTAGAATTTTAAAGGTATCAGAAGTTAATTTTACTCATAAATCAAGTGATATAGTACGCTGAGCTGTTTTTGTAGAACTGAAACATTCGTAATTAGGTTCAAAACGGAAATACGAGTCATACTACATATCATCGATACGGATTTTCGCCGATTTTTACATGTGTTTGTCCTTGTGACGTCAAACTTCTGACGACCTGAAGCAGAATTTCTTACGTCAAGATTTAACGCAATCTTCATAATCGTCAGATGAATTCTCAGTTCTTTTCATTTCTTGTTAATTTCCTATAAGCGGCCGCTTGAATTAAACTGTAATCAGTAATAACCCGATCAGATTAATAGGCTTTTTCATAGACTCTGAATCAGGAAAGTGAAGAAATAGACTGTATGCAGCCATATCTTACAAATGATTTCATCTATACCTGTGTCTTTCGAAGTTCAAAAGATTAATGAACCTGTATAATGGATCAGTATTTTCCGAACTACTGATGGATTGCTGTGGTTAGTCATTGATTATCTCGCGAATTTTCTTGTACATTGTTAATTACACTTGAAATTTCTTTTTTCGGTTTGTGTTCTTTTCTCATTCAGAAATTTGCTCCATATTTTGTTTACTGATATTGTATCATATAAATTTCAATGTATGTGTCATGTTTGAATAGTCAGTTCGCATCACAATGTATCGTATGTTTCACCTGAATTAAAAAAAATCATATATCATAGCGTGTTTTGTTGTTTGTATGCGCGCAATATTTGAACGCACGCAATGTTGATCATCTCGATCTTAACGATTAAATACACGTAAATATATTGATTGCAATATACAATAGATTTGTTGATCTAGTCACGTAATAGTCCTAATTCAATATTTAAACAGGTTACTTTTATTAATTAATAATAGTAATTCTCTCTTCGCTCTGCAATTTTTACATTTCGGAACGCAAATACAATTAAGTGAAACTGTTTTTGTATTCGTTCAAGAGCATTCCGAACTGTGTGTGTATATATAATATAAAGTAGATCGTGTTCGATAATTAATTTGTTTTTATTGTCACTTTCAGAATTCCTAATTTAATGATCAGATCTTCCTTGATTATATAGAGGTTTCTTCCCAAGTAAAAAATTATACTATGATTGATATTAAATTTCAAAACAGTGTTCTTAAAATAGCAGCTAAATCTTTCAGACCATAAGACATTTCAAAACAAACTTGCGTAACATTGACGCAGTGGAAAAGTGTAAACTGCGAAAGATCAACTTGATTGGCAATGACATTTTCGAGATGAAAAGTGTTAGGTCCCGGCAGTGTTCTCTCTCAAGAATCGTTTCGATTTTAGTTCCGTTCGTTTCAATGACATCATTGTCCGGTTTAGTGATCATGCGAACTCGACAATAATTATGGATTCGAAATGGTTTACTGTAATCGCAGCTACACCGGTTCTACAGCTATTTATAATGATCTGGTTTGATACAGGCTGACAAAACGCCATTAATAAGCAATGAAATATGACCGAGGATATATCATGCTTTAGATTTTTTGTATGCAAAACGACTACTGAGCATCTCGCATTTGCGGTTAAGAGTCATTTGCAGTTTAGTTCTTGAGAGACAAAATTTGTCTTATACTTGAAATTGTCGCCTGGAAATAAAAGATAGAAATAACTTGAACAAGCGGTGGATGTTTCTAATTTTTTATATGTGAAATTGTTTGTGGAATCTTTATAGTATACGATATAAATCATTTGGAATACGCTTTTAAATTTGCAGTTTATAATGTTAATCTTGAAGAGTAGTATTAATACGTATTAATTATTACAAATTTTATTGAAATATATTACAAATTTTATTAAAATATATTTTACGAAACATACTTCAAGCCATGTTATCTAGCACATTTACATAACTGTGATCATCATTCAGAAGATTTTCAAGAGGAATCTCTGGTGGATTTACCGAAATAAAATTCCTCGATTAATATTAATCATCAAGTTGCCGACATCATGAATGAAATCTGTCAATGGCATTTTCACTGAGATGCGATCGAAATGTAATAATTATACAGTTTCAGCGTGTGATTCAAAATTTGCGGTAGGTTATGGTTCGATGATTCACAGGATGAGATTGCAATTATTGCTTAATGAGATGCTCTTCCTGGTATCGAATCCATTAATACGTGTTATCGACTTTCTCGATACGACCGTGACTTTAGCGGGATTTAATACAGAGACCTTGACTCACTCATTCTGGTGGCGCATAAATATATTGTAGAAAACATATCTTTTACTGTATATATTATTGAAGATAAATGAAGATAGAAACCTGGAGCACTAATTATTTTAAGATCATTAATTGATTCTTCTAAATTTGTATTTTCTTAAAATTAATTTTTGATTTAGAAAAATGAAAGAAACCTTTTTTGTAAAAAGGATTGATTCGATAACAACATGATATTTTATCCGTCTATGTAAGAATTTTAGCTTTCTTATGTCTGATGACGTAAACTTTTCATCGAAATAGAACGTAGTATAAATAAAAATATATTTTCCGAGTTTTTAAATATTAAAAACTTTGTTCTCTCGTAAACGATGGTACTTGAAACTATTACATAATATTAGTAAATTATTATAATTTTAAGTATCTTTAATCTTTATAAATAACTGTCGGATACTAAAACGAGAAAATGACATAGAAATAGTTTTCTATTTTATAATCCAAAATATGCTTGCTGATTTACATATCTTCAATCCTTAATCCTTACGTAACAAAAAATCTTTCTCAATGATTGAAAAAAAGGATTTTATATATTCTTGCACGCATTAACATCAAATAAAATTCATCGTTACCTTGAACCAATATTATAAACGTTTTTTACAGAACGTATTAAATATTGTTTAAAGAATAACTCAATATTATAGTGGAATGTTATGCGTTATTATTATAAACATAAAGAATGTAAATCAGTAAAGTACCGTCCAAATACTATTTTCATGTAAGATTAGATATTTTATAAATCTGTTTCTGTAGATTTCATTCCGAAGAAACCATTAATACTGTTCTTGATATATCTGTAATATGCTAATTTCTCATGACACGTATCATATTTATGCCATTAATCAAAATTCGAGGTTGGCAGATTTTCATCTTTCAAGTAAATCAAGACGCCTGGTTGGAAAAAGACAAAAATCAGGTAATCTTCGATACAATTTGTAAGGGCACAGACGTCCGGGTTCAACGTCTGTTTGATGAGCAGATTATATTGATACATATTCATTAAGTATTTTTTCCCATATGTTGCTCAAGGTTTTACCTACAGTAATACTTTTATTTGTGCTTTCGTTTTATTCAGCAATTACTTTATTAAGAACGGAAAGGACAACAGCAAGCAATAAAAGTAGCTTCGTTGGTTAACGATGGTGTTAATATTCTCTGAATGATAGTAATATTTGGACAATAATTAATATTTCTACGAGTATTTAAAAATTAATAAAATTATAAAAGTATAGAAAATGCACATAATACGCAAAAGAAGAGAGAAGGTATAAAATATTCAATTTATATTAAAATATAAAATTTAGTAGGTGAAATAAATCTCTGTTTAAATGCTACCCTTTTAGTTGTGTTCATAGAAATGTAAATTTGCATAAATATTCATAGCCTAGTAATATTAATTCTCATGAAAAAATAAAAAATACTTTCGGATACTTTAATATAAATGTAAGAGCAAATACTCAATTTTCATATTCATAGAAAATTATTCGTATGTAAGGACTTTCTAACTTTAAAACTGCCAGATTGGAGAAAATGATCAATATGAAGGTTTTTATAGAAATAGAATATTTTTATAGAAGGTTTTTATAGATTTTCAACGATACACAAGACTTTCTGTAGATTTGAATTCTTTTTACAAAATAAACAGATAGAAGCTCATCTTTCTTGTTATACTATATATTTTTTTTATATATCCAAGATTTTATTTGTTTTTCAATAGGGATTAATTTATCATGAACGCGCAAAAATGTGTGGAACTTTCAAGTATGTCTACATCCTTTTTAGAAAAATTGAAAGTAAGCATTATTTAAAAATTACTGAGCTTGATATTCGTTATGTAAGAATAATTATACAATGTAGAAATAATTATACGCTCTTAGTAGTTCTTAATTCAGTTTACGTATCTGATCTTTTTTTTTCTTTTTATTATCCAAGGTAGTTGAATTCGATTTGCATTGGTATAATAATCAAGTGATTGTGGCTTGCCGTATCGGTATACATATATAGCTGCAAGGATAACTGAAAGGTGAAAACAGAATAATTTCAGAGTACAGAGAATACCGAAGAAACTTGTATTTCAATAATTTATAATATTCCAATTCTATTGAAATAAAAGTCTTTTTATTTCTAAATATTTCTCATTAAAATCTTTCTCAAGTGTAAATAAGAAAAAGATATACTTCTTAAAATTTCTTATTTCTACTGTAAAATTTGTAAGTTTTGTAAAATTGCGAGCTCCAAAATACGAATCAAAAATTTGCGGAAGATGTTTTAAAGTTGTCAAAGAAGATTGAGAGGAGATTCAAATTGAATAAATCGTTTAATAATCCTTTTACATGAGGCGCGTAAAAAGATAGGCGAGAAGTGAAGATAAAGTCACAATTTCAATTCACAGAGCTACCTTGTTAAGATTTATGACGTACACTTGCTTTCCCCATGGTGCAAGGCTTAAGAAGTTGCATACTTCGATTACAAGGCAGCAGAGCAAACAGGACTATACACTTATTTCTTTTCTTGTGGTACATGGAAAGCTAAAGTTGAAGATGTACAACGCAGTGATTAAGACCTTTCGGACGTATTCACGGGAGAAAACGTTTCTATTTCAACGCTTCTGTTAACTCATATAATGACGGTACATAAAATGATTCTAGAGAGCTATATGATGTTTAACATGCATTACATACATATAACAAATATGTATCGATATGCAAATAATGTTGAAGATATTTTATAAGAAATTTTTAAAAGATAAAAATTAAGCTTGATAAAGGGAGAGTAATTCTTCTCGCTAATTCTTCTCAGTATTGTGACAGGTTTACAAGAATTTTGGTATATTAAAATAATTAATGCATAGTTAATTGGTACATTGTTATAATAGTCTGAAATTTGTATTCTGTATTACGCATAATCTTTATATGTTACTCGCTATGCCACGTTATTTCTGCATATTTCAATTAATAACAGTATAATTTTATTGTCTAATTATATTTAATTCTTTTGCTTTGGTAAGACTTTGTGGAAATAATATGCTTCTACGTTGATACATGTTTTGAAACGTTAAATTAACTTTCAAAATCGAAATCGCAGACATATTTGATATAAGGAAAGTACCTTTATCTGAAAAATTATTCTTCATTTCCATTATATTTTATTTTATTCGAAGCTACTTTACATTTTACAAGATTTATTCACTTGTTTAACCGATATTTCTTTAACCTTTTTGTTACAAGGAGAATCTGTACGCAGCGTGCTCTGTACGTAGCTGTTGCGTAGATAGCAACTTTGTCAGTTTTGATTAGGTTTGAGTAAGATTTAGTTTAGTTGCGTTCGAAATACAAAGGTTGAAGTTAAGTCTCTTTGTATGTTTATGCTAATTCTAGCCTAGAAATCTTTCACTTTAACTAGCTTAATAGAGTATCACATGCTTATTTGTTTTTCACTGAAATATCGAAACTTCTAAGTGAACCATTATTCCTAATATCTTTTCACTCTTTTATATAGTTACGCACGACCCACGTGAAATATGTTCGATTAAGCTTCACGTGATTCATCGCTCGGATGCAATTTATACTATGTAACATATAAATAATAGAAGCAACGATTATGAACGCCAAAGCATCTAATAATTGTGAATGGAAGACGCAACGATGGAAATCTTAGATGTAACGATAACGCATTTCTACTCAGGTGCATTATGTATGTGCATCGCGATGCAAACATTAATTCGTTCCATTATTATGCTAGACCTTTTGTGTAAGTAGCTAAATACTATTTTAAGACTGTGTCGATAATAGTTTACGAGTACAGAAGTTGGATTGTAAGATCTTTAATTTCCACGAGAGATATTCTTGCCTACCATCGTTAATCATACGAAGATAATGCAATATCAGCTAATAAGTAGTCGCTTATGTACCGTGTACGGCGATATTCCACAAATCAAATCAAGCGAAAACGTTTCCCAAATTTAAGTAGATACGAAACTTTAAATTAGAAATATTAGATTTTTCGTTTAGTTTGTACGAAATCAACCGAAATCTTCGTATTACTTTTCGCTGTGTCATTGTTTCAAATAAAAAAATATCTTACTATTCGCGCTGGATTTGTCTCAATGCCAACTCATAGGCGAGAAAGTTGTACTGTTATTCTTCGAATAATAAGAAACTATAAGAAAGTATACCATAATGATCTCAAGGGCCTTTTTCAACCACGTTACACGACATAAAAAGTTTCGACCTGTCCACTAACAACAGAATAATTTTCGTTGATCACGATTACGATTCACACTCCAGAACAAATTTCAAACGAGAAACTTCCACGGAAGCGTTCTTCTATGAAGAGGATCTCAGCAGGCAGCCTACGTCGTTTTTGCTTTTGACTGGAGCTTAGGTCAGCCACCAGGGGGAAAAAGGTATAAGAGATTTCGCATTCTATATGACCAGTAGTTAGTTCGGCGACAGTAAATTGGAAAGCAGGAAATGGAAAAAAAAATGTAGTCGTATATTTCTTAAAGTGTAAAAATTTGCTTAATTAAAATCTTTGGACGTTTATATTACATCGGCAGAACTTCGGGAGAAAAGGAACCATTTTTTTAACGATCGAAGCTGTTCAGGTAGCTAGTAAACGTCCAACAAGAATTTCGGATTTCTATAAAATTTTCAATTTAATCTCGTTTAATCGTATATAAATGTCGTGATTTTTAAATGAATATTTCATTGACATTTTTTTAAAAAAGTACAGTGAAAACGGAGAACAATTTCCACTGAGTGAAATGATTACAAATATTTATGCCAAGTACATTATTTCCACTACTTAGATTAGTAGCAATGGAAAATATATTGGTATTTAAAGAAATTGAGCAGTGCTTCCAAATATTAATTTGTTGCGTAAGAAGCGATCGATTTCATAAAAATATAAAATTTTTCATGATTTACTGGCTAAATCATGCTAAATACATAATAGCATTTATCACACATCAATTTCATATATTATGAAAAAAAATATATATATGTATAATTTCATTATATAAAGTGACGAGAGACAAGAAAGTTAATTAATATGGCCACAGGTGAGAAAATTAAAAAGTTATCCACGCCAGAATTTTATATCGCGTACAATGACCGTAAACGCGAAATGATGTGTATATATATCTATGTCTTAACAGAATGAACGCGTTAACATAAATTTAGAAGAGATTAATTAAATGCAGAGAAAACTATAAATTGACTTATCATTTAAAACATCTTACGAAGCAATAACCAACCTGTTCGATAAAAAAGCCAGTAAATTATTATTTCAAAGAAAACTATCAAAATGCTCGTATTATAAGCCGAATGAATTATGTGGTAGTTTTAAAGGATATTCTGCTAAAACGATGCTGAGGATGTTGGGTCTGCCTGTTCAAGATACAACGATGTTTCGTTGAAACGAGCACACGGCGTTATTGTTGGAAATTTTCGGTGTGGTCGACCGACAAAGCTGTACTGTTATTCTTCGAATAAAACGAACCATTAATTTCGTTCTAGTAAACAAAGCTATATCTCTTTTTTTAAGGTTGATAGAAAACAGTACAATGAAATCAAGGGATTTAAGTGACAAAACTAAAAATTATACTGAACGAGTTGCTATTTTTCTTGACAGAAGAATCCATTGAAAGAAAATGATGAGACCAAAATTGAAGCTGGATGACAAAAATGCACCTCTCTGTGAATCATGAGGAAAGTAGCTACGAACAATGAAAACTTTCATTTTTAATATTTGTGGAAGAAATTCGAAATTTCTAAATCAAAATTTCTAAAAAGATTTTTGCGGATTATCGGTATAAATTAAGTGTACATTTAGGTCATTATGCATTTATCTTAAGGAACATTCTTATTTTAATTATAGTTCTATCTACTGATCTCTTTTACTTTTATTCTTCATTCGCATATAGCAAATTGGATACTTTTTCCATTCTTTTTTTACGTAGATAGGATCTCGACATATTTATTGTTATTCCTTGATCGAAGATTATTACTGATTAATTAGCAATTTTAGTCAAAACGAATCTCGTGCAATACTAAATTCTGTAAAAAAGTTTACTGATTATAACGTCATTGGAATATCAAACAAAAAAGGTTTTTTCCGATATGTATCATAAACTTTTTGTTCAATGGTATCTTGTTTGGCATCGAAAAAAGAAAACATGAAAAAACAAATCAAGCTGAAACCATTATTTGGTTTATTGATGCTTTGGTTTATATAAATGTTAGTAATTAAAGATTAAAGTACTTACTTGCTGAGAATTCTTTATTTAATTATAAATAATTGTATTTGCACAGAATCAAACGAATTAAATATAATAAATATTTAAAAATAATCAGCATAAAAGAGCGTTAATTTGAGAACACTAAAAATTCCTTTTTGATAGATAAATATTTTTCTTAGTCAACGTGATTTACATTTCATATCTAATTACATGCTATTGCTTTAAACCGAGATTGTTTTCCACCGAATTTAATATTCATCTGTTAAGAACATGTAATTCTAAGCAAATGCGATACGTAAGAACCTAAGAACGTAATACTGATTCATTGGTCGTAAAAACGTCCAATCCAACAGAATTTATTTGTTTACGTCAGAAGGTCAATAAAATTACACTTTTACGTATAGTAATCTATATCGTTTTAGTGTTAGCTTTTCTCATTATCACGATACAATTTATGGCAGTTGATAAGTAACACTTGGATACATGAAACCTTCCATAAACAATAATAACTAACACTTTTAACATAAATAACTTCATTGGCATTTTTATTTGTCCTTTATGAAGGAATGTGGAAAAAATATCACTGTTAAATATTTGTATTATATAAACATTCCTATAAGACAGAAAGAGAGAGAGAGAGATATTGTGAAAATTGGCTCGTTTCGAATTCACGCATTTTCTAAAAAAATCTCGTAGTCTGCGAGATAAAACCATGAACGAAAAATTTAGCCGAAAATCATCCTTGCAATCTAATACCTGCAGAGTAGTCCAGTGTTATATGCGTATCATATATAACGATGTTAATCTATGCCAATATTTTCTAAAGTTAATGTTCGAGCAGTGTCACAAAGTGTACTAGTTTAAGATTCGCTGTTGTCCAATTTAAGAACTCCTGATGTAATAATGTTTGTCTTAAAGCATCTCTCCTCGCCTAGAACAAAGTATCCATAGTAAAACTATAGAATTTCTTTCTTAATTAAGACATGAAAATCTGCAGTACTAAAAATCCTTCCTCGAAAAGAATCGGTTTCCTCTAATTTAAAAATTAACGTCGCACCAACAATGTAGGAAGATTAGATTATTTTGTGCACTATTATCTATTCGCCAACTATAGTCCTTGACTTGTGATGAGTTCCTCGAATTTTTATATTTCAATCTTCCTCTTATTTGGCAAATATAAAAAACTTGATATTCCAAGAAAACCCTCAGCATGGAACTGAAACCAGAAACCAAAAGTATTTTTCAACACAAAATCCGTCACAATGAAACTATTCAATTTTATACTTAATTAGGCGAGCTTTCAAACAAAGTAAACCCTTCGAGCAATTGCGAAACATTCCTTTGCTTCTCACGTTCCATATACGTCATATCATCGAATCTTAACAGAATCCGTAAAACGCTTAATTACTTTCACCTTCAATTAAAGCAACAATTCTCATCTCTCAATGTAATCACTCTCATTTATTTCTCTCGCAATATGTACGGACAAGCTAGCTCGTCATCAGTCGCCTTCGTTCAGCGAGCGGAAATTAAGTCGATTCTATCGCGAGATTGCCCATCTGACAGATTGATATCAGCGATGAAACCAAGACAAATCAACAAACCGTGTCAAACATAGAGGCAAAAGCGAGAAAGAAACAAATAAGAAAATAAGCCCTTCCTTCTCGTTCCTTTTCGAGCAACAAAAAGAAATGTAGAATGAAAGAAAAAAAAAACAAGAACGGCAAACGCCCACCGCGAACGTAGCCGTGTCTTTAATCAAAGCTTTATCTCCGATACACAGCAGCCAACCTGTAATATTCGCGACGCGGCATGTCGGTACCTTCGTCCACGCACCAAGTACGATTTATTGCCGACTGATAGCGCGTCGTAATGCATTCATTATATCGGAAAGTGCACGGGCCGCGGGTGGACAAAAGTCAGCGCGAGATGGTATCCTGGCGGTTGAAGAAGGGCGATTTTTGAGGGACGCGGATCCACGACCCTCGCCACGGCAGATACGCATCCAGATGTCGGCCTTTCGCGCGCCGACCCCATGGCCAACGACGAAACAATGCTCGAGGAACTCGAGGAACAATGCAGCAAGATATGCCTAGGTCGCGGCTGACCTCCAATACAAGCCGACGCGTTTGCGCGATCGGCGGAATTCCAGCGAGAGGCCGCGCGACCGAACAGCCGACAGAGTGGCACAGCCGCTTGGCATGCGAGAAATGCAGATAAAGGGAAAATTTAGCGCCACGATCGAGGGCCAGCTCGATGTACCTTCTATAGGGTCCGTGCATAGCGACCAGTGTTGGCTCTTGATAGGAGAAAAAAAGTGTATTTGACAAAATATGACGCGGAATCTCAGGGTGCATGAGTGGCAAGTGTTAGGAGGTTTAAGAGGGTATATGTGAGGAAAATTGTATACTTAGGTGGAAGTGATGTTTAATGTTTCACCGCAAGAAGCGATAGGATCTTAATACCGCATAGTTTTGTACATATATGTATACAATGAGATTGTAATATATAAATAAGTATTGCAACATGATGTACATTTCTTCTACGAAACGAGTATTGAGTATCAATGAGTATCACTTCTCACTGCTCTAAATCTGTAGGCGCGTTATAGATTCGTTTTCCCCCGATATATTTGGGAAAGCTTGAATATCTTGGATATATAAAGAAGATCGATGATCTTTGGTTTGATTGATATTGCAAGGGTTGCGAGCAAGAAATGTGAGAAGCAATAGAATTTATTGTGGGATTTAGGTAGGAAAGTTTGACATTGAAGAAGCAATTTGTAGGTTGAAAATCCGATTACCAATAACTTTTCTGTGTAGGTATAATCTTAAAATAAGGATGAAAAAAAAAGGAACTATAGTCCATGGTCTTGTTAAATTATCGTCTCTCAAATAACTATAATATAATTTTAATGAATATCCGGAAATTAATTGTTTAAAAATTTATTCTTCGATATTCCTACTGCAATTTCTTTGAATTTCCTTCTCAAAAAACGTAATTGCACACCGCAGTCGAAGGAATTCTGCGACAAATAATGGTTGCTTCTGTTCGAAATTCTGCATGCCTGGAATCAGATCCGGCCGATTAATCGTTAAACGGCATTATTAATTTTCGAGTTGAGTGCAAAAAAGGCATCTGTTATCTTTGCGGATTCGCGAAGAGATATATCGTTTCGTGTAATTCAGCTTCGCGTTTTAGCGCCGGCTTTTTTCAGAGTGTATTTATACAGACCGATAATACAACAAGGTTCCTGCTTTAGATGGAATCACGTTTCGAATTTTGCCGATGCTCAATAATCGAGCAGTCCAATCTCTGATCTTCCTTTTGCACGCGTTGTGCATTGTTTGCCCACCGTTGTGTATAACTGCGAATTAAAGGCAAGTAGACCAAACCGTTCAGAAATTATCCACGGACATCTTCTGATCGACAAAATATCTTTAGAGTATGTAAAAAGTAAGATTATATGTGACTTTTATAACTATTTTCATATAACTAAGTCTTCAGTTAAGATCAGGCTAGTAGAATGAAAAATACAAGAAATTATAATAAAACTCATTTGGATATTGAATAGAACTTTGTGTGAAATAAAATTAAAAGATGATACTTTGAAAGTATTTTATAAAGATAAATCTATACTTAAGAAGATAAAATTAGAAGGATAAGAATATTGATAAAAAATTGTTTAAAATATTCATAAAATTTTATTTAATATTATAAAGATAAAGATTAATATTAAAATATTATAATGCACTATATACTAAATGGTATTTAGGGGTATTTTTCTGATCGGAAAATATTAAATTCTTAAATGCATATTAAATGGAAGTAAGACATGTAACAGTTCTTGCTAAATATATTCAGCAAATATTAAATTGGTCAGAATGTCTTTTAAAGAAGTACTTGAGTTGGAATAAATCTCTGAATGCTATTAATCTTGTGTGATTCGAGTCAATTTGAACTTGATTCACTACTTACGTGGCAAATTGACCATTTTTTAAGTTAAATTATCAGCACGAATTTCCATAACGTATCATTACTGCTCATTTGCCCTGCAAGGCATTCGTATTTTCCACTGTAGATTTACAGGTACAAATGATTTCTCGGATACATTAGACTAATTTATCCATTTGCATTCATACCAGAAAGAATAATACCTATACTGTTCATCGAGTGCTTGATAAAGCAATTCGTGATCAGGTATAAGAGAAAATGTTTCTTATCGTTACATTAACTTAAATAAAGTCGCAGCCTTCATAAAATTAATAGAGTTGAAAACTCCAATTGTAAAAATACAATTACTTTATATTACGGCATTTATAAACTATCAATCTGTAAAAAAATAATATTTAATACGAAATATGTTAATGTTTATTTTACTGCATTCGCTCTCGCCGAATATTATTTTAATTTCAATTACCCTTGAATATGACGTATCTGCCAATATCTCTAATCCAGTTGTCAATATAGATATAATAGAATCAGAAATTATTTGATATCATTTGAAGAAACATTTACTCAAATACAATATACCAAATGAGATCAAAAAGATCGTATCGTCTAACAGCTAAATAATAAACTAATTCGGCGAAAGATTATTTACTTATTCAAGTAAACGAACGCGTAATTATTTCAAAATAATACTGATCAAAATATATTATTTAAATAATCATTTTTCAAATATTTTATATAAATAACGCTCGAACTTACCAAAATAGAATACCGAAACGCACACTTCTCTATCATTTTATATCACGCTTGATTAATAAATTACTTTTTATCTGCTAACGCTTTTCTAAACGTAAACATCCCGTCAAAAAATTCAGCTGCTCACATTCAATACCTCTATTCAAATTACTTATCTCTTACTTCAATTTCAATCCAAACTTCCGTATTAATATGCATATTACAGCATCCATAAACATACCATTGAAACGATCCTTTTCAATCACTGTCTATTTCGATAGTCTCAGAATTCAACGATTCGTTAGTAATACCATAACACTATGGTATTACACATACCGTTACACCTATTTGGATGATCCCTTCGCGGCTAATGTACATCGTAAATAGAGTTCAGTGTCCGATATCTATCGGATAAATTTTATTCGTGAACCGTTGGAGCGGTAGCCAGGCGACGCGAGGTATCCTCAAACATAAATTCCGAGCGGGCGTATCGTTAAAATCTCCGTGGAACGTGCGCGCGCGCACACCGCGTCACCTGGCATTCCCGGAGATTTCGATGCGTGGTCGCGAACGAATTCGAGAGCCGGAGACGGGGCCTGTGATGACGTGAAAAACTGGCGGGATCCTTGCGCTCTTAACTTAACGAAGGTCGTCCCGCTTATACGCAAGGTCGGTTATTCATCCGCGTTTATTGCACAAGGATTTCATTAAATCGCTTTGTATTCCCCAATAGTCATCGACGTGGATCTATCGTAACGCCAGGAGAAAATAGCAGAACGGTTCCGTGGCTCGATTCGACGAATCTCTGATGTTACCCGTTACGAAGATCGTGCAACCCACGATCAGAATGACTCCAAAAGGAAGAAGATGATTGCTCGATCGACCATGTCCTGTTGGGTTCTTCCGTTGTACTAATTAACTTTCGATTTTCATCCTTTTATCGTGATACGTTCACGATTTTAAAATGCCTGACGAGCTCGCGATTTTTGTACGGTTTTATTGCTTTTTTATAAAATTAGTTTGAACGTAGTTTTACGAGCCGAAACCAGTTTCGACGAAATTTTTACGAGGATTTCTTTTCCTCTTTGCAGAAACTGTTTCGTTGCAGTTTACGTCCTTTTGTTGCATCACGCCGGATGGTACATACAACTCGCAACAGCTTCATAAAGATTGATTTTATTGTGTTCCAAGAAACTTATGGACAATCGCGATACAATTCGAAGCTAGCCGCGTGATGCATCGTTCGAGTTTATTTTATTCGGTGCAATTTTCGAAGACTTTTACTTTGTCTCCGAGTGCTTTTTCTTTTAAACAGTACCGAATTTATGCCTGCGATAAACACTTCGATCATGGTAAAAGACTCCTCTTCGTACAAAAACGGCTTCGAATGACCTTCGGAGAACACACTGCACGTTAAGATTTGAAAATTGTCCTTACAGTTTTATGGTTTTCCAAAAGAATCTGATGAGTCACCCTTATATTTCGAATGAATTTGTTAGCTTTTTAGCGCAAAATATTTCTATATCTATTTGCAGTGAAAATGTTACACTAATAGTCGTTTAAAATTTTTCAGATCGATTTTTACTGTCGATTTTTCTCTTTCTCGTTTGAGTATTTCGAGAAACATTCAACCAATGAGATGTTTATACTGGAGATTGGTCCAACAATCTGTGTAATTAGAATGTTCATACAAAAAATATATATATCGTAAAATTTTCAATCGACACTTCCTATTTTTCTGAGTTTATAAGTTCATAATAAGTAAACACAGAAAAAATGTGACTTAATAAAATCAACTAAAAAAGCCAAAGTAATCGTGAATCACAAGACAAAATGCTACGCAATAAAAACTTATTGTAAAGATATGCAAAAGGAAGGAACTCCTCATTCCCCGTGCATAAACACGTTATGTACATAGGTATTCAAATACATGTTGCTGTACGAAAACTAACTAAGAAGCATGTAGATAATAATATCGGTAATAGTATGTTACTTTTATAATATTTTTTAGATAATTACATTCCATTCTTAACATCACCATACAACAACAACGCTTCATGAATACGTTACATACTGTCAGTCGTGTTTCTTTAATCAAACATTCGATCGATCCTTTTTTTTTCTTCGTAAAGGTTCATCCTTTAGGTTGATTCATTAAAATTTACACATCCGATACAACCATGTAGGATGTAATATTTCCGACGTGATTAAGTGCTCCCAATCAGCCGCAATAAAGACATGTACATAGCAAAACGACGAGAAAAAGCTGCCGAAAAAATTCGTTAACCGTTTCGCTGGCAATTTACTCGTTGGAAGTCAGAGAACCGTGAAAAATTACAGAAAAGGACGGACATTAAGGGCACGTGGGCGGTAAATCCAGAAGGCGAGTCTGCACTTTTATAGAGCACTCTTGTCTGTGACAGATCGCTGATGACCTTGAGCTCGTGGTACCGATCACTATCGAACTAATTAAGGTGCCTTCGAAGAACGAATATCACTGTTGAAAACTCGTATACCTTCATACATACATATGTATATACTATATATACTACATGAGAAAAAACCTGAAAGTGTAGCACGATGCTCCGCCTAATTCGGATTAATATTTATTAATAATTCTTGTATTAATTAGTGCTACTCACTTTCACGGCCTCGTGACGGAATCACGTTCGCGCCGTCGCGTCGATGAAGAGTTTTTAATCTTCGATCGTTTTATAAGAGTTCAATGTCAGATAGCTGATTTAGTGCAACCATGCGCTCGGGAATTTGATCAAAGATTTTTTGACGGTCTCATATTTTCTTTTCGAGAGAGAAGTCATTTATAAGTTACACTGATTAATCTCATAGGTAGAAAAATGGCGAATGGTGAAATTAAGGGGCGATTGTTTATGCATTTATGGGAAATTAATATATAAAGAAATGTAGATAGTATGCATAATACTTATTATAATGTTTCAGGCGTGAAGCAAGTCTCTATTTGCGTTTCATTTCTTTCACTGTGTTTATAAAGATATAAATTTACATAAATATCCGCAATCTAGCAATGATACCATAGGTATAATTTTTTTAAATTTATACCATTTCTTTGCGAAAAACAACTTTCTTGCAGTTTTTGATCCGTAACGCGAGACTTTAAGCTTAAACATCAACTGCTTCGTAAACGGTTTCAAATTTTTACATATACAATTATATGTACAAAGATGATTTATTATTCGATATTTAACTGCAGATAAAATATCACGTATAGGTACGCGATTAAAAATAATTCGAAGGATACATTCCACATATTCTTACAGCTGAAATAAGCCGATATTGTCAGGATACAGTAAAATGTAGCATTATATATTATATTAAAGTTTCTTTGACTGAATAATGAGCACTTAAACTACATCATAAATGAACGTTACCTGATCGCGAATGTTAATTACTATTCAGCTTTGTGTGCATGAATAACACGATTGGTGGTACTATTAAGGGTTGGAGGTGTCAGAGCGTGCATTTCATTATTCTTTGCAACTAACAAAAGAAGGAAAAGGAACGCGGCAATACATCAGCGTCACATTTTCCTTGTTGTTATGTTCTGATTAGGACGAGATAAATTAAAATGTCATTTAATTGCGTTATATGTATTATAGTTAACGCTTCGACGTAATGTGTAACGTATGTTTTACAATACTTTCACTTACACCATTGCGTAGCAACAAAAACGTAATCAGACGTGAATATCACGGTCATAGCTTTAGCGCATAAACGAGGTGAACTAGTGTCTTGGAAAAAAATGCCGCGATGGCGATCAGGTCGTTACTATGCTTCATTTGCTAGCAAGGGAGCGACCAGAAGGTACAGTAATCCTAGAAGAAAAGTTCCTATAACATCGACGAATTGTCTCTCGGTGGCAAATTTGGGATGTCATTGACTTGGTACAGTTTCTTGTCTTTATCAGTAACTCGATATAAATTCAATCTTTTCAGTATAGCGATACGTGATGTATAAATTAAATAGAAATTAGTACATTATTATGAATCAAAATTAGGTCCACAAGCGAATTTATCTACGAATGTCCCACTAATAATAGAAATTAAAATTATTAGGACAGGTTTTAAATCCAACCCTAATATTGCCGATATTGTAATCTTTCTATCATTGATGCGTATTAATGGACAGAATCTAATTAGTTCCTTTTACTTGAATGTAAAGGAAATTTAAAATTTATTTTAAAGTTTATTGAGACTTATTCTTGGGGATATTTAAAGTTTCATTTCTTGTAAAACTCTTTCACTCAAAATTTACGTATGCAGAACACGAATATAGAACGCAATGTTTCGAGTGAACACTCCCTCAATTCGATCTTGTAACGCTAATAAATTCAGGAGACGAAGCAAACTCACTTTCGAGAATTTACCGAATATGACTTGCGTTTCGCATACAATTAGCAACAAATTATCAACTGTGAATTTCTATGCATTTTACAGAATCACACGTACATGCATTTTACAGAATGTTCACGTAACTACAGATGAATGATAATTTGAGCTGAAGAATTCTAATGAAGAATTTTTTCATTTTCATAGTACATCATTATTATAACCCTATAAAGATACTACAAAGTATGATGTATTTAGACCCAATTAATTAATATGGAAATGCTAATAAATACAACGGTGTTCATAGGATATCAGCCATTCTCGTTTCACTATCTGCCTACTTCCACCATCCATCGATTACCTGTCCCTTCAGTCAATTAAATGAAAACGGAAAAAGCCCGGAGAAATCTTGCCAGAGGAACGCAACATTGCTCGAAATTCATCCGATATCACGGTTTCAGTGTTCAGGAAACTTGATAAGCATATCAAGCAAACATTCTCGTTTCGTTCTCCGCCCACTTCCACTATCCATCGACTACCTGTCCTTTCAGTCAGTCAATTAAATGGAAACGAAAAAAATCCGAAGAAATGTTGCCAGAGGAACGCAACGCTATTCCAATATTCCCCGATATCTCGGTTCCAATATCCACGAAAGATCCCTGTCCGTTCGATTCGACAATGACACGTATCAGTAGGGGCGCTAGAGGGGGGGGGGGCGCGATTCGTCAAGCTCTCATGACGTTCCGGTTAGCCGAGGTAAATCGTAGGGAGCACACGGTGGCAGAGGTTGAGAATCGCGTGTTAGAGAGAGGGTAGAGAGGCGAGTAGAGGCGATCGGTTCTCTCGGATCAGCTGTGAGAGCGGCGTGGCGCCGTGTGCCGCGGCTCTGACCCGCTGTCAGTTGCCCGAGCCCTGTGCTACGGTTAGGACCGTGCAATCGTCACCTTTTAACGAGCACGAGACAAGCTTGCGTGATCATCATCGAAACGACTGGGCTCTCACGGCCGCGTCGTCTAGTCCTCGCGAATCGCGTCGTTTCGTCGATGAAGATTGATCACGGTCAATCGAAACACGGTACAACTTGGAGATCAGGATCAAACGAACGTCGTTGATACGTGAACTGCTCGTTGTCCACGGTCGATTTGTAGAACGTGAGTCGGATACACGGATTAGCGAAAGAAACAGGCAAGAGAGAAACAGTGATCGATCGCGTTCCGTTTCGATCGATCCGTGTCGGGGCGCACCATCTGCTTGAAATCGTGCCCCATGATCGACTGGGATTTCTAAAGATCACGAGCCGCTCGTTGAAAGCTTGAAATTGCGCTTCGATCATCCGCGATCGTTGATCCTTACGTTTCGAACGTGCCGACTTGAGGGAGAAAAAGATAAAGAAAGGGAGAGGAGATTGCCGGTTCGAACATCGTGGTGGTTTTTGTGGTGGAAAAGTGATTCGAGGTTAATCAAAGAGAAGCTCGACAAAGCCAAGGGCCGCATGCTTCGCTAACAAGTCTCAGGATGGTCTGGTAGAGGAGGAGCCTGGTGGTTCGATCGCGAGAAATGGCGTGCGGAATATCGTTCGAAGCGACTGCCACGAGCACGGTACTTTTCCTGCTGGTGAGTAGCATTCTTTAAATTATCGTGAACACGTGCATGTGTTTCATTTGGATAGCCGTTTCTAATAGATTTGATAAGATGGTCACCGGTAAGCGGCACTTTCACTTTTTACGCGAAGTCCTGTACGGTAGAATAGGTAGACTCGTATTCCTGAAGCCTGGCTTTTTCATTGTTTATGGCGAAACGAACGTCACATCGCTCGTGGAAATACGTAATGTGTTGTACTCGTCGTCGAGAAGTTCGTTCATGTTCGGAATGTTAAATTTAAGAGGCGAGTTATCGGCTTTAAATCACTCGAGTTCGCGATGCTTTTGTTTACGTGCTCGAAAGACGAAGTTCGAACGTGAATTATTTTTACGAGCGGCTTAGCTCGTTCGTGTGGTCACTTGGTGTAAAGTATCGCCGGTACGGTTGAGGTACTTTCGAGATGCATTGTACTGTACCTAAACGCTATGTTTGGTAAGAGTAACATTCACGGTGAACTCGGTGGAATTTAAACTTGATCGTACGTATACCTTAGACGCACACAATTTCGTGTGCTATCTCGTTCTGTAAGCTTTTAACCAGAGATCGTTGACCCGTAGCGGTTTTAGTAGTATTAGTTGTATATTAAACGAATAAAATATTCTGCAATGAATAATAATGAGTAAATAGAAATATTGTACATATTTTATTATTTAGTAAATATATTTATTTATTCATTATTGCCATTTACTCGGAATACACTATTACTAAGTAAAAAAAAGCTCGTGCATATTTATGAAAACGGATATTAATTGAAATCAGATGCATTTAAAAGAATGATATTTAATACCACTTCTTATAATCGAGATGCATTTACGAACATCAGGTATAACATTAATATTTATAACTTCCTGATGTTTTAAGAATGCGTAATCTCATTTCAAGATTTTCAAAACTTACGAAACACTTATGCATCGTCAGATTTTATACTCTCGATATATATACTATAATATAACTTATGTAATTTATAAAATGAAAAATCTCAATGACAATGTGCCTAAGAATAGTTGTCTGTTTCATAAATTACATTTACTTTAAATAACTCCAAATTACATCACAGGCGTAAATGTCATGAATTCGCCAACATCAACCTTTGTTACGTCCTCAACGCGATCCGTCATATACTTTCTGAAACAACACCCTTTATATACAAACCGTGACATTTTGTCCGGTGATTTCATCAATGTTCCTATAGCATGTTTAACAATGTTTTACTTAATTTCAAAGTTGAGTATGTCTTTCGAAAGTAACTGTAGATACTATAAGGTTCTATATAATAATATTCTATAATATTAAGTTAGTCCTGTAATTTTGTCTTAAAATATTATATTTTGTAACTATTTAATTATATTTTACAGTACGATGATTATATATTGTTAACGGGTGAGCATTTTTTTAGCAATACCGTGTTAATGATGTGCAAATTACACCGGTTGAAATTGTTAATTCAGGTATTTGCAATCATCCCTATTACAATAGACTTTCACCAAGACAGTAACGCCTATTGTTAAATTCTGCAATCATAAATCATCTCGCTGCCCTGTATGATCTTTCGTTTAAATAGTAATGGAACATTTATACACGAAAAGTATCAGCGAAAGTTATCATAATTATCGAAACAATTAATTTTCAAAATATTCGAATTCTTCGTAGAACTTACTCACAAATTCAACTATATATAATAGTTGTGTTATGAACAATTTTATTTCTATTTGTTTCTCCATATTCTAATTTCTAATATTTTGAAGCACTATAAATATGTCTAAAACGATATGCAAATTTTTATTTCAAGCAACAAAGAACTAAAATAAATTGAATTTCATATGAGTACATTTCTATTTATATATTTACCACGGTATCACATATATAAAAAAGATACTCGCCACCACTCTTTCGCCAACTCCCTGAATTACCGATTCCATAAAAATTTTCTGACATGCGGATCACAACCTACCCCACGACGACACACTTAACCACATCCGGCGGCACTACCGATCGAAGCAAGGTATCCAACCCGACCACTCGACGATCACTCAAAAAGTCATTATCACGAACCCGTTAACATTAACCTTCACGCGCCTCGAGCGTGGACAGTTGCGCTGCCAAGAACACCTCTTCCTCGCACGCAAACCGTGACATTTCTCCGCTTGATTTCATCAACGTTGCCCCGTCATATTTAATAACGTTCAACGCACTCTTACAACTTTTCTTAAGATGACAACTTCGTTAAGACATTGACTGCCATGCGGATTTTATATATCTTGCCCTTGCTGTTGCGATCGATTGGAACATACTATGCCATAACAGTTAACTTTTGCAAAACATCGTATCGCATAATATTTCACTTTTCTTCTGACAACGTTATCCAAGTCATGAATTTTTATTTAGCCGACGAAACTCATCTTACTTTGATTATTCTAAAAAATTTAGTCACGTGGGTCATCGATAATCACCGTGACAGTCAACGCGTTAATCGTTAGAGAGCGTTATTCTATTACGGCTGTAACAAAACTATTCTATCTCGATGCGTGCAAGCGAATCTAGTGGCATTCACACACAGCATGACACACGCATCGGTAGGTGTACGACTAGAGTCAAGGATACAGGCGTTATCTCGCCGGTGATTGCTATACTTCACGCAGGATACACGGCGAATGGACGATTGTGCATGCTCGACCGAGGTTCACGTGCAAATGCACACACGTCGTCGCCGGTGAACGCTACTCTCGTTATGCAAGCTGGTGGAATGTTAAGCTGCCATGGTTCCTTCGGAAGATTACGCTTCGATGATTTATCTTGTGCAATGGAACTCGCAAGCACAGCTAGTTGAAATGTTCTGCACGAGATCCTGTCATGTCAAAAATCGGCGCAAAGGTTCGATTCGTGATTAGCCGTGTCGTTTAATCCATTAAGCGCCAACGTTGCGTTAAGTCAACATTTCATTGGTTATTCTTTGCCAATCCATTCACACGATGGAATTTTACTTCTCAACGGCGCGTTGATTAAGAGAAATTCAAACGATTTGCTAAAAATTTCTCCATTGTTACTTCTCCTTCCATCTAGATTCCATAATATTATGGAATTTGAAGGAATTGGAATGTTTAGAGCATAACGATGAAAATATATTCTATGTACAAGTACTTTTATGAGTAAAAGTAGGATTCTAACATGATATAATTGAATATGAGAACCGCTTATTAGATCCAAAGATATAAACCTGTTAAATGTGGATTATAAATTGACGAATTCCTATAAAACACCAGAGGTACAATTACATGAAAGCAAAATTTCAATATCTTCCATACTTTTTAATGTTTCTCAATATTTTAATATTATGACAAACGATATTGTTAAAGTTATAAAAATGTCGTAACGATATATGTTTAGTTGCAACAAT
This sequence comes from Bombus vosnesenskii, assembly GCF_011952255.1. Classification (NCBI taxonomy): domain Eukaryota; kingdom Metazoa; phylum Arthropoda; class Insecta; order Hymenoptera; family Apidae; genus Bombus; species Bombus vosnesenskii. The sequence continues at coordinate 6,659,145 of NW_022882923.1, forward strand.
AAATAAAATAACAATTTTGATAGTATCAAATTGCATAATTCTGTGTAACAATGCATTCCCTTAAATTCCGGTGACACTTGACGTTAAGTACGAACTTATTGTCCGCTCGTTGCGACGAATAAAATACGAGTAATCGATATTCTTTTCACGCATTCCTTGAAACGCCAGTTCGCAAATTTTGTACATTGCACTCACTTTCTCTGCACGTATTGGAAGAATATAAATCATTGCATTAAATTCACCGACCATTGTAACGCATTGTAACGTCCTATTCTTCGGAGAAACTGGAAATCTTCACGTTAACCTAATAATGCTTCCTTTGAACTTGTAAAGTAAATCCTACACACGTTCTATATAAGTATCGTATATTTCTGTAGCATGACATAGTGCATCTATTTATATAAACGTTTTATATGTAAATTTTAGTGCAATATCATTCTTCAGTGTCTCGCAAAGCTTTTCCACAGACACGCTTGATGATAGTTTAGGTATATTATATAAATAGTAGGATCTCGTGTGCATTTATTACGCTCTTGTAATGAACAAATAGCATGCTGTGCTTGCACAATACCTAACTACTACAGCTATTATTCTCGCACTTCAATATTTAGTCATAAACATCTCGTTACTTGTACTCGACCGAAATAACAAAATGTTAAACTGATTCTTACGCGTATATTCTAATTGTGTGTTTATAGAACGTATCTCGTACATTAATTAATCATAACCGCTTACAATTAAGCAGCTAGTGACTTAGGTAGGTACTGATCATTCTAATAATTACACGAGTTTCTCATTATAGTACAAGTATAATAGAGATACCCGTGACGACTATCCGCACGTAATTATCTTTCATTGTAATGTTTCTTTAACCCTTTTAGTAGTATGTAAAATGTTTCACAATGTACGTGTATTACGCTCTGCTTATTTATTACTACACTGCGAATATCTGTACATTTATGAGCAACTTAAGGGTATAAGAATGTATATGATATACAAGAATATACGAAATACCAAAAGTAAAATATACATTGTAGTATCATAATGTTTAATGAATTAGTATATTATTCTATACTATATGCACCGTTTCTTTTACTATTTTTTTGATATCTGCAACACTTTCTATAGTTCCTATATAGAGTACTTAATTCCTTTTTATCGTAGAAATTTCTTAAAGCTCAGATCAGTTTTCCGAAAGACTTCTTTTTCTTCTACCGAAACTTAATGAATCAAACTTTTCTACATCCATCTTCCAATTGTGAAGCTTCCACTCAAATCTACTTCAATTGGAAACCAGAGTATTGTTCAAAATCACTGCTTTCAAGCGTCAGTGTGTTTCTCCGTTATTTTTAAAATTCCCAGTTCGTCAGTATACCGTGTTCGTTCGAGTCGAAAAACTGAAAATTCCGTCAGGATAATACCGCTGTGGCGTCCATTCGAATTCCTGACGCAACACTCGCGGTGTCCCGGAGCTAAATAAAAACAATTAAAAGCTCGTATTACTGTATCGCGGCCAAAGAGAAAAGTCGAAGGAATTCAAGACAAGTGGGATAGCATCTGGGGAGGTCAGCCGAGGCAACGTGCGGGCCTCCGCGAGGACTATATGTGTGCACGTGGCAAGAATCGCGCGAGAGTATCGAGCTTCGTCACGCAAGCGTAATTAGCGACTGTAAAAGGGCGCCTCGCGGCCGATAGTAGTAACAAGAATTTCGGAGATTAACGACCGATTAACGCAATTAATCGGCCATGCTTCTTTGAAAAGTATTCGGCATGAACGCCTGATTAATAATCCACACGGCGCTTTTGATAATTACGAAGTGGCTGATCTCGATGCTCTGATTTCTATAAATGACCCGTAGCTGGTTACTGAAGGAGGATGGAGGAAAAATGAGATCAAAATTTCGATTACGGGATAAGATTGTTTGTTATGTTTTTTATGAGGCGAATTTATACTGTGAGATGATGTGGTCATCTTGTTAGGGATTGTGATTAATATCTTGCTTGGGGGTATTGCATAATATTTTGGCAATGATATTTTTAATGTTTTGTAATAAATTATGTGGTTTTTGTATTATATATCGGTTAGTAGGAAACTTTGTGAGCATTTATTTAGAGGGTTTCGTTATACTTTTTGTAATTTCAGTGATTTAAATCGTTTAGAATAATTTCCTGATAGAATTTTGAATAGACATGTAGTAGTTTGCAGTATTAGTTGTGTTGGTTGTTCTATTTTCAGATTATTTCTAAATAAAGTTAAATTTTTGCAATGAGAAAATACGAAAGGATAAGACGCATAATATTATACAGAAAGTGTTTCCGCACTATTGAATTTACCATAGCATTTAAATACGAACAAACATATTTTTCGTGTCATTTGATAGTACTTTCTTACGACTGCAAAAATCTGATACTATGAAATTATCCATTTTCGCCATATAAATTACCCAAGCTTGGAAAACTAAAAAACTTCAAATATTAAACACGAAATGAAAGCTAGAAATATTTCAATATTCATAAAACAAATCCATCAATTGTTCTCCGCGGTTCATTTACCACGTCAATAATCCGACGAGCTTCGTCCTTTTCTCAAAGTGACCTGGTCGAATTAAGACGCAACAAAGATGAACAGCGGCATGATTCGAACGTTAAAAGCGACACCACGAAACATTCGAATGGTTTTTTAATTCGTCCGCGGCTGCAATACGCGGCACTCCGGTGCAAAGTTTAATTAGTGGAGCATGCAGAAGCACGTTCAAAGGTCCAAGATAATTGGATAACGAGCAGTTTAAAAGACGATATGCCGCGGTTAAAAAAGAGCAAACGAAGGTTATCGGCCATGGGGAAGTGACGACAAACGATATAGAGCGTGCGGGCCTGTCCCGGTTAATTAAATCGCGAAACGGCTGGAACAACGGGGTCCTGGAACTTGGCGAAAATTGATACCAACTGCTGATACACCCTGCTGTGTTAACGAGTGACCACCAATGTCCGGTTGGTGGCAAAAACTGGCGTACATTTGATGCTTGGGATAACTCCTTTAAGTATATTCGTAATGCCTGTATAGACAATGTTGCTACGTTTTGATCGCCTATGCCTTGGTTAATATCGCGAATCTCGAGAGCGCGGCAAAATTTTGATGGGCCTTGCAAATCAGATTTTACGCTGGTACTCGATGTTATTTAGAGCAGAATTTGCAACATTAATATGACACAGTACATAACGTTTCTATGTACGGTACTGTAGATTTGTAGTGGTGGTAAATTTTAGCAAAGCTCAATGTTTGTTCACCCTGTTAATTGAGATAATCGAATTTAAGTTTGGTACATAGTAATTTATTTATGTTTTTCAATGTGAAATTGTACCATTAATTTTGATAATAAAATCTATCATCTTCATATTTGTACTAGATAAAAGAAACTTGTATATGAATAGTTCGTTACATGTAAAATGATTAATTTGATAAACACGTAAATTGTACTTAGAATATAATAGCTAAGTATACTATTAGATTGCGTTGAAAGATACGTATTTAGTGATGTAAAAATCGTAGAATACTTAACAACGATCTATCGATCTAAGAGAAATGTGCCTATATAATGAATACATAATACCTAGAAATGATCATAAACAATCGAATATAGTAATTTCAATAACTAATAAATCCTATCATCTAAACAAAATATTGCATAAATGACATAGTCAGCCAAAGTTCCTCTACAGATACAAGTATGTACATACAACTTGAACTCAATATCTCAGTGCAATATCCCTTTGCGCAATTCCTTACGCAATTTTGCCTCGCGTATGTAAGCCGCAGTGCAAACAAGACTCCTTCAGCGAGAAGAATAGAACGCATCCCTGCGAGTGACCCGCACGTCTCAGATCGTCGATTGAAATGCCACAGAGGGCGCAGTTCGAAAAATTGAACAGCAGGCAGACTCTTTGTACAAAGAGAAAAAGTTCTTCGACGGGGGGTAGACATAAAACCCGTTTAATAGAGGATGACGCGTTTTTCACGCGTGTCACGGCTCGTGGCCTTTGTTCAAAGGTTATACTGACCGAAGGTCATGGTCAAAGGGGACGATCTTAGCCGACCAGACGATTGGTGCACGTGAAATTGATGTTCTACCCACTGGATTATATTAAATTATTATTAATTACGATTATTACCAGGTCGTACCATGCTTGTGATTAATGCTTGGATTACAAAGATACATTCTCTTTATCCTTTTTGTCTGAAGTGTCTCTTGCGAGTCGAAGTCATCTGCTGTTTTTTTTTTAATTTATATATTGCTTCGCGTTATATGGACGTTGCTACAATTTATTGCATAGCTGACATTATTTATACGGACTTACGGTACCGATAAAAGGTTCAGATTCGGTAGATATGTTTCAGTAGGAAGCAGTAAGATAAGCTGTGACAAAGATAAGCCGTATATCATTTGTGTTCATGGCGAGTTAGTAAATTGTAATTCATTTTGTACGGTATTTTAAAGTAATTAAAGTTAAGGTAATTAAATGTGATATGGTAAGTTTAATTTTGTCATTTGTTCTGTTTGTCACGTATCGTTAATAATTGAATCTGAGAAAGTAAGTGTGACTGAAACGACCTTTAATTTATCACTGATAAAATATCAGTGAAAAACTATGAAAAACTATGTTAAAGGTTCTAAAAAATGCTAATATTTCCAAATGCCAGCGATTCAAAATCTTCATAACAAATCTTCCAAGCTTCGTCATGTTTATTTGTCGATGACAAGTTATTCTCTATCAGCCTGACCTGACATGTTCATCCTTTTATCAGATTCGCATATAACTAGCGATAGCATCGCCTTGAGTTATTCATCGTATTTTCCTTCGCTTTCTTTTTCTTAATATTTCTATAATAGAGAGTAAATAATAATTATCAGCTTCATCTGAGAAGAGGAAAAATATTCGCTATTGTTACGGATCAAATATGTTCAACTTTTTACGTATATGAGAATATATCACGCATTCCAGAAGTTGCAAAAAATGCGCATAAATCACTACACTCCGGTCACTACCTTACGGTTCTGTGTTTGACATTCGGTGATGCACCTACATGAAAGAACGAATGCCTGATTGACATTGAAAGATCGCGTTGAACTCCAATCTGCCGTTTTTCTGGCTCTTGTTTTGCCACAATGTCACGTAAAATTCTGCAACGTGATAATTAAGCGCCGTTTTCTTATACATCGATATATAAATTTCATATTTTGATTACTTCGTTAATTACAACTGCTTATCCTTCATCATCGTTAATTATCATTTTTTGTTTCCGCTAGTCGATGTATCGATGTTTAAACGTTTATAAGTTAATCTGAATTACAAATTTAATAAAAGTTGTAGAAAAATTAACGACATATGATATTTGATACTACAATTTGACGTAAATGTATAAAATAGTTCTTTATCGATTCAATAATAGCGATAATTAATGTATCGACAAACTTCTTTTTAATCCTTACGCTAATAAATGACTTACATCGACTACAAGAAGTATTGGCACATATTCTTATTCGACGATGAAACATTTTTTTATCAGATTTGCATTTCATTTCCGTAATATCAAATTTTCGTTTTCACGCAGAATGTTCAAAATACTTACTTTCAATTAACCAGTAAGCAAATGTTATAATAAATACAATGACGTGCCAATACTTTTCGTAGCCATTGTATACCGACTACGGCGTACGAAATATTTTTGATTAGAAAAGCATTTGAAAAATTTAAAGTACACGATAATAACAAAACTAATAAATGAATAGGTACTAAATTGATTTCGTTAGCATGTAATGGGAAAAGCTTCGTGGAACGAATTGCGCTAGGAGAAAGAAAGAAAAAGGGTAAACAGAAGAAACGATCCAGTTCTGTAGGAAACGTCAGGTCAATTTCACGCGGGCCACTTTTTGCTCGTCGTTAAAATCCCGCAGCCTTGCGCGTTGTTTCTAGAAACCATCGGTGAAAACCGGTCCATCGATATTACGAGAGACTTTATAGTCCTCTCCTTGGCATCGGTCGCCGATGTTTCGCAGGATGATCGCAACGGTACACTAGAAAAGAGATCACGAAGACCGTTCTGCTACCAGATTCCACTGTTTCGTCTTTGTCTAGCGTTGATTGTCGAAGAGTGTTTTTACGATACTTGGTTGCAGTCCAACTCGTAAATGATCGCTGGAGAACATTCGTCGGTGGGAAGATTGAGATAATAATAATTTCGAGGGAACATTTGGACGGTAATGCAGGGTTGAAACGATGATGGCGTGAAAGATCATGAAAGCGTAAAATCTGACGATTCTTAAGGTTAGTCTAGCGTGTCTGTAGTTTGGATGCTAGCAATAGGTCACAGAATCTGGTACAGTAGATCAGGCGTTAATAGGGATGGCAGTAATTTACGGTATAGATTGGTTTAATGAGAATTTTAAATGAGATTTATGGGCTTAATTTCACAAGCTTTCACAGCTCTTCTCAATTCTGTTTTGTTGCGAGTTCATTAGGAAACTTAATTTTGTATTTATGTTTAATTTACTTCAGGTATGCAGAGGAAGACGAAAGCATTCACGTTGTTTAAATACTGAAGTAGAAAGAGTAACATTTTTTTATACTATCAGATATATCGAAATATATACGAAACATCGGGATTCTGAATCCCAAAAGAGGATCGTAGAATAGGCATATCATACAGTGATTACATGATAATACTACGCGTGCTTAATTCGGCGTAGGTCGATGATAAGTGTTGTGACATCTAGGTACTGTATGTTGAAAGTTAGGTAAAAATTCGTGGGAAGACTGATTAGTGATCTCTACTTGCAAATTAATCCGAATTTTTTGGTCAACTGGATACATTGGAATGCCAGACGTGTCCCACATCACTCCTCGTAACTGTGCTCTGCCACAACGTAACAGAAACTTTCGTAACGCTCGAGTTCCGGCAATACTTCTATCGATCTTTCATCAAACCTTACGTTTATACTTGTAACACTTTTTCTCTCTTGCTGGAAGTTTGAATTGTTTTAGCAAGAGTGAAACGATATTGAAATCGAATCGATACTGTTACAACATGAAATGTAAATTACAAAAGATCGTACTACATGATTTAGTAAACTAAACGCCAGTGGGAAGTAGAATATATGTATACCTAGTAGGATTTGAATGTAGAATAATTTAGATTGTTTGTATATAGCTAATAAATATTAATGCAAACATATAATACGAATACTACAGATAAGAAATACGATGAGACACAATTTGCTGTTCTAAGAAAAGTCATATTTCTTAGATAAGCCGAATTTCTCAATCTATGAATAACGTAATACATCAACTATCATCAAGCATGTCCTATTGGAATGCAAAATATAGGAGGTTGCGAGAAAGGTAATAAATCTGCCAAACAATATGAACAGCTTATTAAATTCAAAGGAAAATTTAATAAATCTAACGCTATTTTTATTCACGTCAAAACTGTACCAGAAATTGTAACTTACCAGATATTAGTTAACGATTTAGATATAGACTGTACAGCGTTGCTAATGATCTTTCATAATGTGGAACCAATAAGACAATTCTTTTCAATATATTCAATCAATTTTACATGAAAACTATCTTTTCATTTGATTTTGTCGAAAAAGTTATTGAGTCGCTTAGAAATCGTTCATAACCGAATTTGCCCTATTACAAGACAGATTACCTTACTCAAATCTCCATTCCTTATCGTTTGTTTTAACTAAGATAACAATTCACAATGTTTGTGATCATTTCCTGTCAGTTTCTCAAGTTGCTTAAATATTTAAATTTCCACAAGTGTTGAACAGGGGTGTATAAAAAAAATCAGCCTTCACAAGCATATTATTTTCACATTCCTTTGCAGCTCGCCACCAAAAGAACAATAAAATTCAACTATTTCTAACTTCTTTGCACAATTTCATAACATCGCCATAGGATTACGCGACACTATACCAATCCCAACGGGTGGAAAGTGCCGTTGTCTGTCCCGCAAGAATATTCCCAGTATCCAGGATGCATTTCTTTCTCCTGTCTGCGACCGCAAAATCTCGATGCGAGTTTCTTGTAAAGCTTGTAACGCTCTGTCAACGTTCCGCTGAAACGTCGCGCATAATGCGCGGCTTCTTATTAACCTTGTTAAACGTCGGCAGAAGGTGGCGGTGCCTCGATAAGGAAGCGGAAGAACAGAGAAGATAGGTCTGTAGGTTCGATGTACCGTTAGGAAGCATTAGGGGACGCGCGGAATTTGCGCGTTGCATTGTGGCGAATGTGTACCTAAGGTCGCGGCGGCTTGATAACGGTACAGTGTAACGGCGAAAACGACGAGTGTTTTTCGTCTATAGCACCGTTCAGCCTGGAAAAAATGTTAGCCAGATTTCGTATGCCGGGAGGTCGTCGTATTTTCCTGAGATCAAGGATTATCTCGCAAGAATGAGAGAAACACGAGGGACCAGGTTTAAAAGCTTTTGTGGCATTTAATGCGTGTTCTATAGAGGCGAATAAAATCTTAATAATGCGTTCCGAAGATAAGATACGAACTTTCGTATGGTTGAGGAGACTAATTTGATAATCACGGATTTACATGTTTATCCTTATAAGTTAATAGGATATTTATTTTAGAAAATTACATAGGTTTCTATCTTATAGCGTTATCAAATTCTATCTTTCCGTATTACTATACATTCTCTGTTTAAAACATCGGTTTGATTTTAGAATAATGAATCTTTGTTTAATTAGACATTCCATAATGAGTATCCTATTCGAAACTCTGGAAGAAAATATTTGTAAAATCATATTGAACGTATTCCGATATTTTTATTTCGGTATTTAGAATGCAATTCTCTAGTTGCATTTGATGTATTCGATGCTCTAAAATTTAACATCAGTTTCATCGAAACAAGTGCTTACATTGTTTAGTTAGTCCATAACTTGTTAAGGTACTATATCGTGCATACGCTGCGATAGATGTAATCAAAATATCAAGTAATTTGTAGGACAATGAAATTATTCTTTATTGTAATGTAATCATTCTCAATTCACCCTTTACTTTAAGCACTCATGAGTATATAAGATTTAAATTTGATTGACCCATAAGGAATTTTTAAAGGATTAGTCGTGCAATGATATGATGCAGCACTTTGCCCTTGTTGTCACATGAGAACGAATCACAGACAACGATCCCTTACCCTCATTTCCTGTGTCACCAATGAGGAACATCCGTCGATAGTTCATAACAAGAACGAAGTGCTTTTGTTTATTACTAATTCCGCCTGGTGTATTGTCAAGTTCCTGTCATTGCACGACCAAATGTTCATCGCGACAAATTGATTCAATCTACTTTTCTCTACACAATACCTCGTCGGTCATACTCGAGTCAGTTTCCTTTTATAATCCTTTGAATCTCGAATATTCTTGTTTTTTTCACTACATTTTTACTCCACATATATGAATAATTAATTAATAAATAATTAAGATATCAAATGGTAATACAATATCCGTTATGATGAATTATCATAAAAATTTGTTGCAATGTTTCAGTGTTTTTATTGCTATTACTACTAGGCAACAATTAACGCGAAAATGAATTTTCCAAACTGGTTCGTAAATCGAGAAATTTTTCAATCAAATTTCATTCGCACATAAATTCATTTCGATTCAAGAATAATTAAATGGAACTATTTTTATTGTTTATTTTAATATCTGTGTCATATATTATATGCAAGAATTCTTTTTTGTCGCTGATATAAAATGCACTTCATTTGCATAACTTTTATAGGAACCGCAACGATATATGTTTACATTTTTATAGCAAAGCAATGCAAAATAATGCAAATTAGTCCACATTGGAATGAGAAGTTATGGGTGGCGCCTAAGCGGTTGTTTCAAAAAGATGAGTAGACATATTATTACCATCAAAAAGGAGGAACGAAAGAAACATAGGTAGTTAAATTAGTCTGCAAAATATTTACAATTTAGCATAAAATAACAGATGCGTAACTCTGTGAGTATGTTAAAATAAACTAATTTTTAGGTGAAACAAAATACTATTCCTGTTCGCTCGTTTCATTCTTTACGTTATTGAATACTCGTAGTCAATATTATTGTTATAAGAATCTGTATCGGACAAAAATAAAAATTTCTCAATTATTTGAATATTTTGGTGAAATCGAAAATACAAAAAAAAATCCATTGATGCATTGACAATTAATTTCATAGTTATTCCTCGCTAATTATGTCTAGTATTCTTAGACTCGTTGCCCTGTCATGTAATAATCTTTGTAACTTATTAATGTGAAATTACTACAATACACCATAATTGGAATTCAAGTAAGAAACTTTTCTCTTTTTCTCTAAACACGGTGACGGTATAATGTTATTTCATTTCACTTTTAATTCTAACAAAGATCGTTCCATTGCATCCACAAATTACAAGAATAAAAAGTTACATTATCTCGAAAATAATAATACTACCACGATAATATGATCGATAACCGCCTCGTCTCTCTCAATCTTCCATAAAAGTATCTTTCGTGAATACCAGTAACACTCACTAGATAAAAATTCTCCCAAATCATTCGAGCACCCTATAACTAACTGCTAAAAGAAGAAGCCAAGCGGAATCAACAATCAAGTTACCTGTACCACAAGAGGGCAAACAACCAAAAAACGCAGTAACAAAAAATAGAATATTAGAAATGAAGAGAAGCACAAGATTAAAAGTGTTGGGGAATGTCGGCGGGATCAGAAACGCGCGTTCCAAAGTGCGAAACTTTCGCCGCGCGAACAATTCTGGAAATAATGTATGGTGGGCCACACTTGGGACGACGGACGTGCTCGTGTCGGCCGTATAGGATGGCGCCAGGTATTTTTAGACTCGTACGATAACAACGACCAGTCGGATTCCAAGCGAATAACTGTCCCAGGCAAACGAACCACCTTGCAAAATCCCGCTGTCGCTCCAAGATCGTCACGCGGCATCGCTTACAACCACCCCCGCGTCTAGGTTTCTCGCCACGCTTCGCGTCGATGCGATATAAAGCTCGAGAAATGTCTGCCTACAGCTCGCTGGCCTCGCTATAACTCACTGTGTTTTAACTCTAACAGTGTAACGCGGGACTCGGGCGAACCGTTAAATATACAGTGTGTTTCGTAGCTGTAAAACCATCTAAAACTTACAGTTTTTATATGCGTGTTTCATTACGTGTAACGAAGTATCGAGGAACAACTCGTACATTTTAATTGAAGATAACTTTATAAAGTTAAGAATCTAAGGTTTATTTGCTTGTTTTCCAACAAGAATAGATTATGTAAACTGGAAAAATGAAAAACGAGCTACTACAGCTCATTTCTAAGTATAGAAACAACGTGATAGAATATTCTAACATAGAGAAATGGAACTCGGGACGAATTAAAATGAAATTCCAACAGTAACTTTTACAAGTTTGATGGATTAAACGTTGCTGTGCTACATTTTGTATATCTCGTACTTGTATAAGAATTATATTATATAGTTATGTTATATGTTACATATTTACAAAATAGATGGCTCTTTATCATCTGTATTAGGATTATGCCAATATCTATTTTTTTACTAGATTATTTTCTCCTATCATTTCTATCTATTTATCTCTTTCACACATCTTGTAACATAAGATATTATTTTCAACTTTAATTTTCTAGTTATTTAAATAAATTATTTAAGCGGATCTCTTAAGGTTCTTATCTTAAGAGATTTTGCATCCACAGTAATTTATACAATTCCGTCGCACAGTTATACACGTTTACAAGCGAACGTCGTAAAAATGGTTTCCATATATCGACCAAGTATGCAAGTGGTTCCACATAAATCGTTTAAAGTAACGTTAATATCGTTCGCTTTTTATTTCATTCTTTATTGGAACTCGTTAAAAAGCTATTAAAATATAATGCAAATTGACGTCATTGTTTTTAAACACACCGTGATTCACGTTAACATCGATCGATATGTGTTCTTCTGTCGTGTAGCGTCGACATAAAACTAAAGAATTTTAACGAAATCATCAGTAGATCCAGCTCAGGCCAATCTGACGATCAAACAAAGAGATAAACGTTCACTTCGTGGCAACAGATACGAGCTACGAGCCACAAGTTTGCCTGTCCGCCCCGTAGCATTGTCATAACCGTTTCGATCGGTCATGCCGTAACAGTATTGTTTGTGCAAATGTATCTATCGAGCTTCGACTAAAATCCGCTCCGTGTCATTAGGCAATTTATCGGATAAATCATTGCGACACTTTGAAATTGATAGGCGGCATTGTCCCACGTACTCGCGATCTCTATGAAAAGCCCGCTCGAGCGTTAGATCTTAATCACAAATAATTACGAACAATCTCGATCGTCGTTTGCAGATGCCGAGCTCTGACTATTAATCGGTCGATGTGCGTGGTCGCTATGGTAAAATCGATTCTAGATAGTGGAAAATGTTCTTGTAATGAGTCACATGGAAATTGCCGGTAGTGAAAACAAATTGCACGTCTATGCGAAAGATTTTATTACGTTTATGGATTAAAGATTCTGCAGAATCGACGTGTTTAGGATAGTAAAGAAATTATATCTATCATTTAAGCTGCTATTAATTTTGCAACGTTGGCTTCTGTATTTCAATACTCTTGTATTTCGTGCTTTATATTTGAACTGTACATATTTTTCTTATCTTGCTTTTATAGATTGTTTTCCTCTTCATAAATATATTTTTGGAAGCTTCCTAGTATTTTACCATTTGTAGTATTTGCCATTATAACTATGACGAACTAGACATTTATTTTCAATGTTACTTAATTTGACTACCAATTATAATGTACTACTTGATATAGCGTTACTGTAACGAAGCGTTTTCAACATGATTATATTCCTAGTTATTTTTACAAATATCGCGATATTATGAACACGCAATTTAACAAACAAAATTATTTCTTCAAACCAAATTTGTATCTTATTGGTTCATGCAGGAAACGTGCTGCTGATTTCGCATTACAATACTTCTTTTTAACCATCAAATGTTACAAATGTAAAGACAATAGACATATGGTATCATTGCTGTGTGGTCCTCATTTAAAAATCTCAAAGTTCTTATCGTCGCTATTTGCTGCACATTCAATACAAGTAAATCTACTTGTATACCCGTTTGGACTAAAAAGTCGTGCGTCACATTAACATAAATACCCCATGTAGCTTCTTCATCTATAAAAAAAAAACGTCACCCATTCTTTTCACGTTGCAATAGAATCACAAACTCCATAAAACATTCTCTCAAAAATCTTCATATATATACCTAGCACATCAAAATTTATTTGTTGCACAGCTCTTATCGTTCTTTCTCGAGCACGTTCCCGGAGCAGAAAAGACAAAGCGCCAAAGGGGGATGCTCGAATGAGGGTCAGCTCCTCGTAGAAGACTCGGGAGATTCGGTCAAGAAACGAGATGTGGGTGGTGCTGAAGGAGGACAGGCTTCTACATATAGTCGAATGCCAGTGTAGGGTGGAGTTTCGTGAAGGGTGCTGCGCAGGCAGATTATTCGTACCGGTTTTCTGGAATGGTATGCGTCGTGTAGGTCAATCGCCGATGCGCTAGCCTCTGGATCGTTCGGTATACAGGGTGGTCCTTGTAAAGTGTACGATGCGCGTGACACCCTGCAAATCGACTTTATCTTCAGCAATTTTCCCTCGAACGTTACGAGGTGTCGTTAAATATTGTTCTAGAAAAATCCACAGAACGTTCCCTGGCTACAGGGCGAGATAAGAGTCGGTTGACTCGATTACTGGTCATTAACATAATGCGAGATAATATTTACTTGGCGGTTGCGACTTTTCAACCTCTAACTGCTTCGATCAGATGCAACCCGGTTATTTCGTCAACGACTAATTTACGTCAAGAACTTAACCAGGTGTTGAAGCGTACTGGAATTTATTGAACGAAGATAAGGGAAGCCATGAATCCATCGAACATGCGGTTAAGAGGCGTCGAGACACAGATAAGCGATTTCGCGACTCCTTTCGAGAAACTCCTGTGTTGCGAGTCTAGGAACTTTAAGTTGAGGTATTAACTGGCATATTCCAAGCGGCGATTGATTGCACCGATTGGTGGAAATTAATGGGCGGTAATGTTACGGTAAAAAAGACCTTTGAGTGGGAAGGAAGGTTTGGTCGACGAAAGGCATGGATGGAAACGAACCAAGGTGATGCACGCCTCCAGGTGTTAATGGCTGGAGTATTCGAATTTATCGGAGCTTTATGATTTAAGACACCGTGGAATGAGTAATATATGAGCACTTTTCGAACAACGTTAATTAATTGGTGTCGTGTGATTCGAAACCATGTTTCTAGGAGAATTGTGGTAATTGGGTTTCATCTTACTGAAAAGGGAAGATACTAAGAAACATAACGTAGTATCGTGGAAACTACAGGTAGAAAACAATGAAAGTGCTGAGGGACCGGGAAGGATAGGAAATCCCTTTAGGACAATGGGTAATTGGAAAAGGTGTACGTGACCATTTTGGGTCATTAACAGCTGTAAAATACATGTGCGTGGTGGGAATACCGAAAAATGTGGTATAAAAGGACGTTTGGTGTAGAAAGTAAGTTACGACTAGTTACTAGTGAGTTACGACTAGTTACTAGTGAGTTACGACTAGTTGCAGTGACGAGTAGTTGCAGCCAAAAGTTAGTCGTTACTCGTGAGTTGTGAGTTGTTAGTTGTAAGTTGTAAGTTGAGTAGTTGAACAAATTTAGTTGTTTCAGTTGTATCACTCTGTTTCAATCATTTTAAATAAATCAATCAAATAAAGATCACTATAGTAATGTGATTTGATAAACAGTATCTTAAACAATTAAGTGCATATATACAAAATTGATCTGCATAAACACCGAGTGACAAGATTTTATTCGACTATTTTGATTAATTTTTGCGTAAAGAAATTATCTCCTAGAAAAATATTTCGTCGTAACTATTAAAGATGTGTTCTATTTTTATCTTCAGATCGAGATTTTTTTGAAAACTTCCCGAGAAATTGTCCTTTGTATAATATTCTTGATCGCAGTGTGTATTTCGGCACGTGAATTCAGGCGGCTGTTTGTGAAACTAATACAACGAAGCTCTGCTAAATAAAACAATTAGAATCGTTTAATTGCGCGATCGTCATCAAAAAGTCACGGGAGTTGTAAAGATTGTTTCGGCAGCCTTTGGCTTACGGACCACGCGGAAGGTATAAAAGCGTGTTGCCTGTTATGACATCGTTCTGCCATCACCGAGGTTGTAATTTCTTCGTAACATCGTCGGTTTCGCGGATCCACGGCTTGTTCGATTTTAAGTTATCCTTTTTAGGGCGTAGCTTAATTTACTGCGTGCATGTGATTTGCATCCGTTTAAAGGAGAGGGAGGGAAGTCGATTTATGGCAGGTAAATTCTTAATGAAGTGACAAAGTGCGTGAGCGAGATCGAGAGATTAATTTAAAGTGCGCGGGGAAAGGTCGATCAGCAACCTGGTAATAAATTATTTTATTACAACTTTGGATTTACTCCGCCTGGTGTAGAGTACTTGTTACATTGTATTTTCAAAGGATTTAAATTCAACACGCTGCGGCTCGTTTATTGAATGTAGGTGATTTATAGGAAAATTATAGACTCCGTCTGGAAGAAACTGTAATAACCTCGCAGCACTTTCAATATTAATGTATTCACGTTACTTTATGCATATATAAATTGATTTAAATTTTGGCTCTTGTAATCTTTACTTTAACCGATGTTATATATCTTATGTATGCAATCGTCACAGTTCCTGCGAGCTATCATATTGTATTAGACAAATATTTACTGAGTTAATTAACGTGAAACAAATATGGGTTTCCATAAATGTCTAAACTTTATTTATGACAATCAATATTTCTGAATACAAACGTGATCTCAAAATTAAATCAATAGATAATTTTTCTCGTCGTTAAAATCACTGTCGCATAAAGAAACAGAAAATGTAACCTATCATGCTCTTTCCTCTAATCACAAATATAATTCTTGTTATTCGAAAAGTTACGCAATCAATGAAATATAATGAAAGAAATAATCTATATCACAGCCTATAGAAAACAGTAGCTTTGCGCAATGCTTACTTAACAATGCAAGGAAAGAATGGGAGTAAAATAACATTTATACTTGACGCCGTAAAACTACGAAACAAAGGGTCGTCAATTTAAAACTTGACCATCGGCTATGTGAATCGAGCTGTAGATCTGCCGTGTACCTACACGTGTAGACGCATAGGTGGAACACGATGGCGCCAAACTCATTGACATCGCGCCCATTACTTATTCGCCGATAGGAAGGTCGCAAAAAAAATACCAGGCTAGCCTGCGAACTCTCGATGGGTTTCGTGCTGTCGCGTAGGAGTTTACCTCGTAAATCCTCTTGCCGGCAGGAAAGTAGATCGAAGATTGTGTCACATTCACGTTTGAACCACGTTACATGTTGCTCCCGTTTCGACTTTTAATCCAATTATTTTAATCGAGAGGTATCGCTCGTGTAATTTCTTCCATCCAGCCAGGTATCGTTGCTAGTAATCGTTCAGAAGTTTTCTCACCGGAGCAACCTTGCGTTCAGCTCAGAAAAGTTTCGAGGAAACCTGTATCTGATCTCTTCTTTCCTGCCTTTGCATGTTTTGTTATGATAGTAAACATCGGCTCAAGTATACTTTTTTTACTCTATACTAGTTTAAGGTAGAACTTCCAATTTTTTCAAACAATTCGTCCCTAAACATGTATTATCCTAGTGTAATTTTATAAATTAGTTAATTTCAGTTTTTTTAGAAACTTGGGATCATTACTGTTTTGGAACACTTTGGCCAGATTTATACTCATAATGAAATATGAATCACATTCTATGTATTACATTTTATAACAACAAAATAACAAACATAACAAAATGAACAAAATAACAAACTGATGCATGTTAAATAGATTAATACAGAAACTTAAATAATTGTCAAATGTTCTATGATTGTAAAATTACTGAAACAATATTTCAACGTAAAGTGGAATTTGTTATTCGACAACATAATTGTTTGTTTCATGAATGTATAATTAATTCAATAAAGAAGTAATTTAGATTTTCTAACTCCTTTTGTTTTTGTAAAATTGGACGAAATTTGCAATCTTTTAGAAGATTTACCTATATCCGATTTGTAGCCTAGTTGTTATTCAGTTTGTCTCAGTATTTTTCTGCTGTTTCTTGTTCGATGATGGCATGAAAAGGAAAACACAAAAGAAAATAGCAATTATAGAGTCAAATGTTTCAACAATTTGGAACGTTAAAACACTTAATTTATCTGTTTTGAAGTAATATATAAAACAACAGGAAAATACAGTTTTATTATGTCGTAAATTTCGTTGACAATTTTATCGAAGACTTAGAATGCGACAAAGAAACTTAATAAGAAAATTTATGTACCAATTACTACGTCGGTCTCGTTTTTATACCGATAGAATACAGATGAAGCATTGTAAATGTAAGAGAAGGCAGCTAATTCTTGATTCTTGTAAACACGAGGATAATCCAGAAAGAATCCACATATAAAAGTATTTTTAAAATCTACCTAGACATTCAACGTAATTAGCTCATCACTTTATTCGTCACATTTTAATTACAAAGCCTATTTACGCCCGTGATAATAATACTAAAATATATGATTTAAATCTACAATTATATTTATTAATCAAACGGATGACGATGCTACAATAATCATACAGTTGTGTATTTGCAATTGAAAAAAATTTCTTATAACGTAACATTTTCACATTATGATATGCATAATTTAAGTATTCAATATAGAAGTCACAACGAAACTGAATTTTAATAAACTTGGGTGGAAATTATTTGTTAAAAAAGGAAAGTTAAATATCAAACATTGTATATTATATAGAAATATTAACTTATACTGTTACGAATGATCGTTCAACGAAATTAATATACTTTTTCTCTAAGAGAATACATTTCATATAGTTCAAGTTAACATATATATAAACAAATAAAAACAAATATCTAATGTTCTTCAAGCAGTCATTTTTCGTTAGAATCCGATGGAAATAATCTATTCCATTTTTAACACTATATGTCAAATACACTATACATACAGATAAGAACCTCAGCATTTACTAACACCCTATCTGTTAATATTCTTACAATAAAATTGTAAATTTAGATCCTAAATGTAAAATGCATTGCGACAAACAAACATACTAAAGTTCACGTATGAACGAGAATCCCTTGTGGTCGCTGGAACTTTCGCTGAACGTCTACGTGTACGGTGTTTATCTAAAACCCGTCATCGGTTACCATTAATTTCATTCAAAATCGACGCCGACTTTTTGTCGAACCCACCGCGTGGTACCCGGGGCGTCGTATAAAACCAATCGATTCTCACAGTCGAAGCGTTTCCCAGCAAGTTTTACTTACCATCTGGCTCCGATACGCCCTGAAGCGGTTGTACTTGCGGAGTCACACGGCTTCGATGGCAAATTCGATAAAAAGACCAATTCTCCGTGGTTTTCCTCGCGCCTGGTTAAAACCACCTGAGAGTTATGTCCGCATTTGCGGAATTTCACCGTGTAGCTGGTTAATCCATGGCTCCCTTTCAGCTTCCTCGAGGTTATGTTTCGCTATGTTTACTGTATGCGTACCGATTTTAGAAATTTAGAGTTGTGGTTAGTGTACGAACATGCAGCACGGCTTGTAAATTATGATACAAATAGCACGAGGGGCGTTCGGCGATTTAAAATAAGACGAAGATTAAGAATTACGAAATAGACAATTATATTATATCGTAACAACCACGCAGTTACGTATCCACAATGTAAAGAATGTATAAATATTCTTTACTATCCTGTGATAGTCCTAGAAATTGAAAGAGATTATTCTAGAACTTATCATCTTTTGTCACTGTATTCTACATGGAACTTATTCCAAAGAATTATTCTTTTTCATTAAAAGAATTATTTATAAGATTAAAAACGATGTAATTAAAATTATTCGACGGATTGACTCAACTTTATTATTATTATTCAGCTAACTTTCAAAATGTAATTTTCTCAAAATCGAAACTTTTATCGCAATTTTACTGTTCTTCTCCCTTTTTTGTTTTTTTTTTTTTTTTTTATTATTTTAAATCATCGAAACGTTTTTAATCCACCTATACCATTTACGACTCACAGTGTATGTCATCATGCAAGTACGCGCGTACCTAATTGATTGTCAAATATAATTTTGTCGAAAGCGAAATATCTAACAGAATATTACTGTCCTTGACTTTTATTTCATTTTAAGCTTTCAAAGCTACCTTACTTCTCGTATACCGCAATTTTCAGTTCACCGTGTACGTTTATCTAAACACTGCCATTCCTTGCGTCATATACATATTTGGGCCGTTGACGCCAGTCGCGGTAGGGTTGGAAGACCTCGCAAGGACGAATAAACAGGCTGGCTGAAGCAAACAGCCACGTGTCCTGGTCCATCCTGAACCGTATCTGTTTTTCTTTTGTGCACGCGACGCGCTTCCCTCACGAGCTTCCTTCGGCCCGGATGCCTGACTACTGTTTGCTTTCTGTTCACCCTGGCAATTTAAATTTTTGGCGCCTGGTGGTCGGCCGTGTAACATAGCTCTATGGAATTTTTGTTGCCCCGACCGTGGTACCAGAACGTGAAGTATCTCGAATCGAAACGAAACGATTTTGTTCATCTCTTTCTTACTGGAGGCGGGACCGTTTCTCATCAGCGAACAATCGACTCGCCCTCGATTGAAAATTGAAGAGTACAGGCATTCCGCACAATCATTGAGGATTAATGGGGGGGAGGTCTGACATCGAGAGATCGAATCGTTGGGAGATGATTGGTTTGCATTGCTTGTTGTTGTATGTTGATTTCGGATAACGACCTAAGGAGAGATGTCTGCTATGTTCAGGATATTGATTACCTATGGTATGATTTGCGGTTTTATTTGAAAGAACAGAAAAATGATCTTTGTGCGGCAACACTGTACATATGTATATTCGATAATTTCACTTATATAATTATTGATGTTATTTTCTATATCGAAATTCAATTCATTTTATTTAATACATATTAGAGAGTTAAAAAATGGTTATCTGTTGTTGTCGATCAATTATCAGCTGTATTATTAATATCTTATTAATTTTACTTACGAGATTACGGATTGTTTCTTAGATTGAAATTTATTTTATTTTATTCAGCAAATAACAAGCAATTAAAGGTTGATTAATTTTTGTTTTCAATTAATTCGAAATTTTAATATTGGTTATTTACTAAAGATTTCCTAAATTAACAATTCATGAAAGAAATTTATAAATAATATTCACTTTGATAACTACATAGAGACAAAGGCAACGTAAACACGAGAATACCGCGTCTTTCCTTATTTTTCATACGTTAAATTTGCTAAATTAAAATTGAAATATCTGCCAAACTAATAGGTTTTCGACATAAATAGCTGAACATTTTCTTATAGAGAATGTCCAGCTGAATTGACTAATGTATTAAAAGATATGCAATTCTATTAAAAAAAAAAAAAAAAACATTGGTGACCCTCATATGTCCTCTACGCGTTCACCTACGAAAAAAAACTAATCATGTTAAATTATGTCTCCGTCGAAACCATTCAACTGGTGCCTAAAACACTTTCTATTATCAAAAAACAAGCAAGATATTCCAACTGATAAAGTAAGGTGGACTACCCTGTATATCTATACAGTGATCACAAATTAAGATCTATCTCTAAAAAATGAATGTCTCGCCTGAAGAAATACTAAAAATTATATTTACAAAATCACTCATTCAAAATCAATCCATAATAGAATTTCTTTGTTTGAAGTATTCATTTCCACACGATCAGTATCGCAATTAAACTTCAACCTAATACGGATGTCAGATTCAATAAAAGGTTATGGTTTCTTTCAAGAACAAAGGCTGAAATAAAATTACATGAAACAAACAAGTGAAAACGACGCCAGAAATGATATTTAATGGGAAGTTAAATTGATCCCATCCCCAAGGTGAACTTGCGCGATTTCATTTCGACCGGATGACGTACGCGAAGATCCGCGACAGCAGAGTCTTAAGAGCAATTAAACGCTCTTTATGAACGCACAATGTGACATATTTCCTGTTTAATTCCGCGAACTTAATGCGACAACGGGTATGAAACTAATATATACATGCGTACATACGTCAGGAGAGCTCAGTATGTATTTGAACTCTACGGATTTGTGCAAATCTCCTATCAAGGAGTTCCTCGAAGCCGAAGATTATGGCACTGGATATGCAGTAGAGTTACGACGTGAACACGAATAATGTGTTTTGTCGAATCAAAAAGAGTAGCCGTATATCCGTATGATTCTAGATGCACAGTGTGAAATCGTAGTTATTGCTCCTTTTTGATTGTTGGGGAGAACAAAGTAAGTTGTGTGAATTACAAGTTCAAATATTTTTTAATCGTTATAGGAAAGTTTCTGATTTCTATAGTGTAAAGTTTTGAAGTTTGGGTACTGGTCATTTCGACTATCGTATGTGTTCATTTTTCTTAAAACAAAGTAGTTGGAAAAATTTGTTTAGCTATAAGTTAGAAAAAGAAGTTGAAATATTTTTAAATTATCCTTTGACTATTTTCAATTTCTAGTTTAAATGGCTCAATTGTGAGATTATTTTATCTATTTTCATCGTTTATTTCAAAACTGTATTGATAACCCATCAGCCAAACTGGAAGCAATAAATATTATGTACTTTGCAATCATTTCGCTTTATGTAATGTAAATAAATAAACGTAAATTTACAATCATTTATAATTATTAGTTGCTTTCATATGTCGCAAGAAAACAACATTATTAAAACAAAGTAAATACCCAATAACATTTGCAGCTCGAATAACTATACTAAACTTTCTTATAACTACAAAAATTTACTGCAACATCCAAGAAGAGATTAAGAATCTCGAAAAAGTTGTTATATTTTCGTCGGGAATATCTCGTATCCATAGACATCCCCATAAAAGTAAAAATCTGTATATAAAACTGACTAATGCAATGGAAATGTTGCTGAACACGCTTGACACGCATAAGAAAGATCTAAAAATAAGATGTACACTATAAAGGGATGGTAGTTTCACTCGAGGGAATGTGTCAGTGGCCAACATATCTTTAAACCATAAAATTCTTCGTTTTATTGGTTTCCATTGGTTGGCTAATAAATCTACGGCGTTTTTTCTTATTCGTTCTATCATAAAAATGATATCGTTAGAATATAGCATATGTCCGCAAATGGTGGAGTAGCAGGCGTTATTTAGGGTCAGCAGGACCGGGCGGCATTGAACGACCTTCACGAATCAGGGTCCATGTACCTGCCAGATTAACACACCCGGGTTCTATTTTTACGTTCTACCTGTCACGCACACTCGCCTCTACGACCGTCGTAACTGGATATTCGGTGACAAACCGCAAACCGTACTGACCACTGTGACCGCTTTTCGATGCTACATCGACAATTAAATCTGCTCGAGAATACCTTCACCTTTCGTGTCATTTAATGATCATTGCTAATGTTCAAATAGTGTTTATTATCTGTGTTATATTTCCGTGTACGTTGTTAGTTTGACTTTTGAGATTGAACTTAAACGATTAATTACTTTCATATTAATTTCTTAATTAACTTTTTAATTAACGATCTTAACTAACTTTTATTTTCATATATTCTATGCTTATAAGCATCGTTCATTGGTTGAAGTTACGATACGTTTAACTTGACGTTAATCGTTATTTGATTACCTAGTTAGTTGCAGTCATCCTTGAAAGACTTCACATTTTATGCAATGAACATTTTTATAAAAATAAAATGCTACAAAATTTCGCTGAGAAATTGGAGCATTCTCTACCGAGACGATGACTGAAAATTGTTTTAGTATTGCTTCATACATAATATTAAAAAATGAATATATTATTATATAACGTTATTTATGCTTCATTTAAACGAAAGTAGCTCTTTCGTGTATCGAAAGACGATGGGATGATTGATAGCATTGGATCATTAGAAAGTTTGCAGTAAAGAAGTTTACAGTAAAGAAGAATGTTAATAACACGAAATCTGAATTGTCAACAAGTTGATCATCGGAATTTGACAGTTATTCTGAGATGTGATGAAACAAGGTGTACGTTTAGGGCCGTTGCTTTGTGTATTGGAAATACTAAAAAAAATTATGTAATGACTTGATGAATTCATTTTGAAAGTCACCGTTATTTCGTATACGTTAATCTAACCTGCTTGATAATATTATGCTAAACTAAAGAAACTTTGGAATGTACTATAATACCAAAGTAAATGTTTTAAAAACTTCTACTAAACGTGACGTTCGCAAAAATATTTAGTAAAATGTCAATTATTTTATTGGTTCGTATAAAGATTGAAACAAGAGATAGAAGACTCTTATAAACAAATGCGCACTCATATCGAAACCTTGAAATTAAACGTCAGAAATTATTCCACAGTTGTATAATTACTTGCACGCAAACATCACACTGATCAAGATATTCAACAAAAAAATAAACACTAATACTTCATGACGAATGATAGCGATGCGGTATGCGAAGTATTTAATAGGAACGCATGAATGAATGCATGTGTAGAGTGTGTGTAATTAATACGACTTTAAATTGACGACGATATATGTGTCAGATTTAGGTTGGAATTTTGGGCGTTCGATGAACCTTCTCTCAATTTTACCATCGCGGATATAGCTGATATTTATTGGTACAGATGTGGGCACTACAAGAGGCTATAAGTAATAGCGGCGATCGGATGGTCGAGATGTTGATGACAACGAATTCAGGTTCGATAACGAATCCACGGTCCATGGGATGACGAATGCGATTTGATAAACGTATAACTCCACGTACAAGTAAAACCTATCTGCATGAACTCTCCGAAACTCCAAGTGGAACTGCCCTTATACATTCCTCTCCCCACCTCTCGGGTCAATCTTTGTTTTTAAGGAAAGCCATATAATCATTCCATCCCTCTGTCAGGTATACGTCCCTCCCGTGACCGTGGCTGCGTTCAGTGACCCGCTATGTCACTTCGAGCCCAAGCCCATCGTCATAAAATCGGATTAGAAGATTAAAAATATTTCTTATTTTTATTACTTAAGTGTAGCTATAGTAAAAGTCTGCACTAGGGTATTGGAGTGTTTCCCAACATTCCAAAAGGAAAGTCCCGATGTTCTTTCATCTCCGACATATGAATGTTATTAGAAAAAAAAAACGTACGTTGAAACTATATAGGAATTAACTCACGACAGTGTAATTACTTAAACCATAACGAAATGAATGAGTTAATAAGAAATGTAATATACAGGGATGAACTTTCGGATGTTCGCGGGGAGACGCGATTTCGAAGAAGCGCGCCAACGGGAGTCGTAAATTCCCGTTACGATTTGACTAATCGACGCCACGAATCGTTCGATCTCTTATTTCTTGTGGGATAATAAGGGTAGTTGATTGAAGATAACACTGTTATTAACAGGTTACTATATATTTTGATTGATCCAACAACTTCAGTGTGATACAAGATTGAGTATTTGATATGACAACTACGAACGAGTACGACCTGAGACTCCTTTCGTGTTGACGATGATGTTGACTGTTTTTATGTCGATTGACTTGTAGATTCTTGCTGTTCCTTACACTGTCCTCTGACTCGAGTTGATAAACTCCCTGATGAGAAGGACGTCGCACAGACCATTTCACGCGATGTAACAGGAAAATAAATCAGGTTCGTTATCAAAAAAAATGTATAACTCTTGAAATCTTAAATTCTACCAATGATAATTCATTTCCTGGTCCCTCTTTATACAACAAACAGTGTTATTATCCCACATTTTATGACAACAAAATACAAATGTAGCGATGTTCCCCAGGTAAGAAGCAATATAAGTGCGGAAGGATAGGTCATATACCTGTGATCCTTTACTACACGGGGGTAATTAAGAAAGCCCTTAAGGCAGCCCTTGAGAGTTGCCAGACATTTACGAGACAGTTGCGAGAGAGTTAGGAGCAGAGTGCGGTGTTAAGAGCTGTAACGAGAGTGGAAGAGAACAGTGCTGACAGTGCAGAATCAAGAAGTATTGTGAGACGAGTGGTTAATTGAGTGTTGTGAATTGAATTCTATTAGCTGTATCACATTACTGTATCAAGTTCCTGTTAAGCATTGTTTTCCTGTTTTATAATAAATAACTTGCAAACGAACAAAGATTATCCCACGCGTTTATCGAACGCGTTTGCACCGATTGAGCCAACATCCACGCCGCGATCTAGTGTAAACCAGCCTTAAAAAAGTTGAGGAATAAAGAAACGATGTGCGCATATATCTCCGTTCATAAATATGTATCAAAAGACATCAGAAAGTGCAGTTAATTTTAAAAATCATAAAAAACTTATTAAGACGTTTGGATATTATTAACTCGTTTGGAATTTTGGGTCATAATATATTGTACGTTATAATATAAAAATTTCGTTAATTATAAATAGGACAATTAAATTCTCTTTTCTTATCTACAATGATGGACATACATGTAAGTAGGTATACGTTCTGCTAACTGTTTGACCGAAATTATATATATTTTTTGGATAGCTATTACAATTTAGCTAATATTTCATGCCATAGCATAATAATTCTGACTCATTTTTCATTTTAATAATTATCGCGTCTTGTATGAGACTAGTAGTTCTCTTAATATGCATGAAGGAAGAGATATTTAGCTAAACTTCACTTCCGGGTTGTGATAACGGATCTCTTAAAAAATCAAGTTTTTAGACTGGTATAACTACGAGTGCTACGCTGTCGTAAAAATGTTCTTTGCGCTGCAGGGGTCTTTGATGTGGATAAGTCAGAAATGATCTTTTGTTTCGTATTTTTGGAACGTGAGTTTTTTTTTTTTTTTATTGGTTTTCGTTATTTAAAATTCACTTTACAGTGGGATATTTTTTATCGTATACGCCTACTTATTTTAACGTTTGCAGCAGAATAAAAAAATAATAGCTCTTCGCCTTTGAATATTCTATGAATTAATTATCGTGAACATAAAACAGTCACGAATTAGAGGGAAAAAATACCTGTGAAATATGTTTCTGTATCTGCAAAACATCAATCGTCGTTTTTATACAAGCTTGGAGTCGTGATAGGACAATTGAAAGTATTTTTTCTATAGGTTTCTAACATTTAAAAATTGTAAAGTAAATGTTTAAATTTTACGATAGGATATGTGTAGGTAATAAAATGTAAATTCTTAATTGTGAATATGAGGACTAGAAATTGAAAGTTTAAAAGTCTTTCAATTTCTTCTCACTTCAGTCGCATATTTTTCGCTATTGAAATACTTCTCACTACCGGGAAAAGAATGATAATGATTAAATCGTGAGAATTATGATTTATGGAAACTAATTGTAAACAAAGCTGCAAGCAACTCTTACAAATACGTATAATTCGTTGCCATAACTCTCATAACTTCATGTAACAAAGTACCGTTATGTCGGAATTCAATATCCTTAGTAGCTCTAAGAAATGCATTTGCCATGAGTTCAAGTCACGGGTTAACAATATACTGGAGTTTACTGATGCAACGAAGCATAAATCCATTCTTTCGAGTCCATTAATTTTAATAATTTAGAAAAAGCAATAAATATTCATACTAGTTACCCTATCTATTAACTATTTTATGTGTTGTGGGATATGCTTCAATGACAATAATTAGTCTTTTTTATTCATTTTCTCTACTCATTTTCATAGCCTCTTATTCCAGTATTATTTCCATATACATATATGTAAAGAGTTGCATTCTGTTAAACATTCCATATGAAAAAATTAGCTGTTAATGAAATACCTTGAACTAATGTTAATTTTAAAATCAACGAATTCATGTACTACAAATTTATGAAATGATAAAGTACGTAAAAATAATCATATCTGTTTTTTAAACTCATCCAAAAATGATTATTTTGATAATATAGCCGGAAAAGGTATATGATGCTATCTTACCCATGCAGTCCCCTATAGTGTATATTTTCGATGAAAAAGAGAAACTGAGTAAAAGAGTATAAAGGATGTATTATAATATATCAAGTACGAAATTTCTTAATTTTATTCATGAAACCTTTCCCTCGAGTCGACCCCAAAAAATAAACTTTCATAATGTAGTGCTATTAATATTCGACTACCCCATGCAGACCTGTTAAATTTGTCAACTTTGCTGCAGGGAAGCATCTTGGAGAACATTTTACTAAGAAATAGCTTGCATATTTCCGAAAAGAAGTAACAGAGTCGCTTCCAGTCGATATAAGTTATGCACAATTACTCCAAAATGTTCTTGCAGAACGAGCTTTTAATAAAAATGAATAAAAACAATTATTCTAGTACTGAATTACCGTTTGATACATATATACGAGAATGCATGCCTCGCATAATATCCAGGGACTCGAGCAAGGATCATAAATTATATTTTTGGTGGTATGAAAATTTCATGAGAATTATAACATCGTTATATTTTCCAGTTGCTCTATTTAATTTTATTACATTCTCCAACGTTGCAAGTTTTACTTGGGAACAAAGATCGTTCCTAATGGTCATATATACGACAAAGGAATCACATAAAGATCCGTTTGTATTTCTGGAAATCTCGCGATACAGTATCGCGATAAATTGTGGATGTTTTTTTAATAAATTTATTGAGCCATTAGGTCCTTTTAATTATTCGTAGATGCTTCGAATCGGCCACAAAGATTCCCACCATGTGGAGACGATTCGTGTAACAGAATATGAATGATTTGGAGAATATCTACATTGTCTCTATATTATTTGGAAAAAAGTACACTCGACTGTTTTGTACAAAGTATTGACTGTTTTGTGCATAAGATAAGTTGCAAATAAAATTATTAATTGTTAGCTAATTTTCTACTTAGTTTTAGTTACCTGTATAACTAGCGAAATTTACACGAGAAACCAAAAAATCGTCAGAAATATATTCTATAAATTGTGTTGCGAATTATCAACTAAAGAGCAACCGATCAGGTCAAACCGATCAGTCGATATCGCGTACCTTGAATGACTTAACGCTCAAGATGGAGGAGGTTTAATAGATCGAGTGTTAGTGTGATTTAGCACTCTATTTGCACTTGTTGTATAAAAGTAAAGTATGATGTTATGAACATGACAGTTGTAAGATCTTGTTGAGACTGAAGTATTTCACCCGCACGGTACAACGATCTGTTGATGACTGAAGTATTTCACCCTCACGGTACGATGTTCTGTTGATGACTGTCCTAGTATGTTGCTGATTCTCTCCACCAGTCGTTGGGTCTCGTCCGTCCGTCGTGCCTTCCCAGCAGGGGGTTTTCTCAGGGGTTTTCTCTGACCTCTGAGTCATGTCCTCAGGGGAGGACAGGTAATTCGGAATTTCTCAAAGAAGGGATAGGGCCTGTCCGGACCGTAAACGGACGGCTGCTCAAAATCCCGAACAAATTGTATACCTAGCGAAATTTACTAGAGAAAGTAAGAAATCGTCAGGAATATATTATATAAATTGAATAACTAGCGAAATTTACAGGAGAAAGCAAAAAATCGTCAGAAATATATATACTATAAGTATTCGTCCTTAAGTTTTTAAAAATTTATAAAAAACGCAATTTACGTGAATTTAAGAATTAAAAATTGAAGTAAACAGTTAATTAATATTTTGTAGGATATCCTTTTAACTTTATGATTTCTGCACTTCTTGCAGGCATTGAATTGACTAACTTCGACGTTATATGTGACGAGACCTTGTTCCACTCTAACAATAGAAAATTGTTTAAGTCCTCTTTTAAGGAAATTTTATATTTTCTGAGCTGACGTACAAGGTAATTCCATAACTGTTCTATGGAATTTTAGATATGCCGGTGTATTATGCAGGATCCACATTCTGATATTGTACACAGTATGCTCTGGGTTGTTATCGTGCATAAAAACGAAATCATCCTTAATGCTCATTCTTTCTGTGTTAGAAAGAAGATTGCATTTTAAAATGTCAATATAAATCCTGTGATTCGATATTTTGTTGATAATTTGTAATGAGCCAACACCAGCTGCACTCATGCAGCCTCAAACGATTACGGAATCTCCATGATGTTTCACTATAGCCTATAAGTTTTCTGATTTCAGTCCTTCATACTTTTTCTCGTAATAGTACAGTGTTCATCAAACGCGACAATACTAAATTTACATCCGCCTGTGAAAATCACTTTATTCCAGTACTCCATAGGCGTACTAATATTATTATTTACGAATTGCAAAAACATATGTAAAGATAAAATCAGTTTTGAAATAAATTTTTTTCGCAGAAAAATTGACACAATATACGAATTAACTTCGGAAGAATAACAATATCATTACAGATTCGAATTGCTGCTTATTCATTGACGATCGTGTAATAATTCCGTTTATTCTCTCATTTATAAACATTAAGCGTGACATCGGCGTTGTTCGAGGTAGAAGTAGAGGCACGTGTGCGATTTTGCAACGAGATTTTCATCGGATGATTCAAGCCCGGTATAAATCACGAAATTTCTCGTAATTCGTCGCGAATACTTGCCTCCTGTTTTAATACTTTCAACACTTCGCGTGCAGCGAATTACTTTTTTCGCAGTGCACTCGGCTGGAGGATAAAAATCGCAACAGCCATTAAAGTCACCTCGTATTTCCCGTGATTTATGACCGACCGAAGCTCGATTGCCGTTTTATATCCTTCGGCGCTTATATAGTTTCTATATGTACACGAGTGTGTTTACGATTTTCTGTTTTGCTTTCAAAAGAAATTCGTTTCCGATTTCGAATCGTTCAAATTTTTATGAATACATTTAAAGAAATAGAATTTATATGAAAAATTGGATCACCCGCTAAGTATTATGATAAATACTTTGCTTCGAATATTTTATATATTTTTGCACATTATGTACGTATTGAAATCACCACTGACGATAGGAGTGTACGTGCATATTATGGAACACCCTGTATATACTATCAAAGATATTTTCATATTTATCTATTGATGTAACCTAATTACAAATTTGAAATCATGAAGTAATATTATCTGCTTAATTAAAGAGGTTTGCAATGATTTTATTCTTTATAGTTATTGTAGCTACGCAGAGTAGAATACTATAAAAGATTTGGCAAATTGAATTTGATTGAAAAATTAAATTGTTAACGGGCAAAAATAAAATGGATATTCCTATTTGTCAATTCTTTTTAAAACCACCTTGTTTGTTGAGAGACTCGATGTTTAACTTGTTTAAGAAAGATTATCGTATCTAACACAAACGATGATACTTAGCATTGATAAGTATCGACAAATTGTATTTAATTGTAATGTACTATTACTATTCATTCTAATAGACAGCTTAAATCTATAGTCTGTTGATCTTAAACAAAGATAATAAACGTTGTGTATAGCTGTTACATATATATATATATATATATATTTACCATTAATTTCTATTCTTTCACGAGATTCTAATGTTGTTCCTGGAAATCGTTCATTGTCAGGATACTTACCAGTGTTGGTATATGTATATGTATGCCAAATAAACTTGGATTACTGTAACACATTTTTTACTAACTTGACATAATCTTTGTCGCACTTATACGTTCCGTGACACGTCGGTTTTGCACGATTTTACATTCAGGTCACATGTTCCACTAATGATCCATGCTACCACTTGTTTTATACGCTCAAATCAATGCTCCAGAAGTGGGATTTTCTAACGAGAGTTTTTAACATCTCGCTGCTAATATGCCTCAGACATTTATAAGTATACACCAGCATGTTTATAAATATTGGAAAGATTGCTTGATTTGTGATAACAGTATTTAAATTCGACAACAATGCGTAAATAAATGATGAATTAACAATCAGGAAGAGCATTTACTACTTTTTTATCAAACCAGCAGATTGCTAATAATATGATTTACTATGAATTATTTATCATGTACAGTAGCTATAAACGTCACTTTTATTATTGTCTATTTTATCAGTATACATCTTTTAATTCCATTTAATATAATACTTTATTATATAAAGACTACAGAAGATATTTACACACTATTATACCTTCTCTGGTATGTATATTAAGACGATGCAGGAGTACGCTTCTGTTTAACTATAATTTTTAACTGTTTCGTTTGTAAGTAGATACTTGACGTATATGTCAGGCGTACATATGTAAGTATGTGTAATATTACGCATCGCCTACTTCAGCAGCAGTCTAGACGTGAATGCACTACGATCGAGTTTATTATAAAGCTACATCTAGCCGAAGGCGTCGAATATATATGTACGTAGGTCGAGACGCACGAGTTTAATATTCACAGGTAATCCTATTCTAGAACCATTGTATATTCTACACAAGCGACACGTGTCGTTTCTGCAATCAGAATTATATCAATTAACATTATGTTCTGACAGTACACGCATATCATTTATACGAAGATATATTATGAAATGATCCATGAAAATATCACTTGATAATCATTTTTATCTAAATTGTCTAATTTGACCAGTATGCAGCATTAAATTGGCGTGGCTACAAAAATAAAGCACACGAATGTCACGTGTTATCATCATCACGCGATTACAGAATTTACTGTTTCTCGAATTGCTTTTTACAATCATACAATCTAACTCCAACCATATAAACAGTAAATCTGACAATAAGCGTCATCACAAAGATAGAACAAGGGGATCGGTAAAAAAAGGACCTTGAGACGCTAAAAAATCGATAGCAAAAAGAAGTAGCACAAGGCCACGGTCGCAGCTTCCTGAAGTTGGTCTACAATCTCTGTTCGGGCATCTCACGATAATCCACGAGGGAAAAGTTAACGAACTTCAGGCGAATTCGATTGGGTGCATTGTTTTTGTCGTTTCATAAACGGCGTCGCGAATTCGCGAGATGGTGTCATGGCCAGAGTGGAAGATGAGCAGCGTCCATTAGATGCAAGAGGGTCTGTCATCATTCACCAAGAGTATCTGACACGAGCGTAAAAGAATTCGGCAACGCGGAACGATCCGTGATCGATCAGCCGGTTCCGGCGTGCGTTGCGCTGCATCTTCGTGCGTATTAAACCGATTTACATCTGGCATAATTTGTCACGGTCGGCCAGAGCAGAAGCGATTCGCAACGCGTCACGGTGATTTATACTGGGATGTTCAGACGACATAATGGAAACAAATGATTGGCTAATGAGTTGTAAATCATGCGGACGAACCGCGTGAAAAGTGACCCCGCGTATCACTCTATCATCGCGGCTCTTGATCGTGAAGGAAATTACTTGTCGCGAAGGTTGTTTAAGGAATTTTGTTATTGCGATAATTATTTTTATTTACCAGAGAATTACGAGTTAATTGTCTCTCCCGCTTTGCATCACTTTTATATCGCTCTTTGAAAAATTCTCTACTATTTCTGATGGCTTAGCATGCATTCCATCAGATTCATTCTTTAGATATGATGACGCACTGTAGCTACTATTTTGAATCAACAGAATAAACCAAACTGTTTTCTTTTTTTGGTGATTTTAGTAAAAAATTGAATAAATTCGAATGTTTCCTTCTTATTACGTATTGAAATCTTTGTTGCGCTCAAAATTCACAATAGTTTTGAATCTATTCGAGTAATGGAATAGCTTTTTTATATGGGAAAACATCTTTTATTTTAAAGCATTTTATGCTAAGCTAATTACTAGTTTCACGCCAATAATTATCAAGCTATGTTTTTAATGTCTTTATTCTTGATATTGCAAACTGATCTTACTACTAATTATAAATAATTGATATCATAGAACGAAGATTATATTATTTCGTGCAATTTACTAGCCGGAAGCAATTTTCGAACATGTCCTTGAAACGTTATATCGAATAAGAAGAAAGATTATTGGTTGTTGAAATAC
Organism: Bombus vosnesenskii; assembly: GCF_011952255.1. NCBI lineage: Eukaryota > Metazoa > Arthropoda > Insecta > Hymenoptera > Apidae > Bombus > Bombus vosnesenskii. Next base: position 6,692,220 of record NW_022882923.1, read on the forward strand.
TATGAAACAAAAGACTGTTCCCACGCATAAGTATGAAGTTCCTTGAAGAAAACGTTTTCAGGTTCTCTACGTGGAGAGGGGAGGAATGGAAATAGCAGCAGATGCACGATGCATCGGTCGGGTGTATCGATAAGGTCTCGACCTGCTGCAACTTCGTGCATTCATTCGTAGCTATTCCAACTCCGGCCCACTTAAACTTACTACCTGTAATCGTCATAATGTTCCGTCGACAACCGTCGACGGTGCTCAATCACGATAGAAAATACGAAGGCACAATCGGTGCGATTAGTTGACAAGTGGTGGGAAATGAAACGCGTGGCACTTGGAATTATTTCGTTTCGATCGCGAGTTCCATTTATTATATTGCTGACATACAACACCATCTCCCTTGGGTCTGTTGGAAATTATATGGAGTTTCAAATTTTTACGTCAACGTATGTAACACATTCTAACCGAGAAAACGAAGTTTATTAATATCTAGCAATTGAACTGTTCGTACAAACGGTTCGATTGAGCACTAAATTAGTACTTATAAAAAACGCTTATTATTATACTACACTCGCGCTACAAGGATAGAAAAGATTCTACAATCTGAAATAAGTCGAAACGACAGAATGACTTTTTATTATTCGAAGCTTGATTTTCTGCTAAAAATGTTGAAAATTATCTTATAAGTTCAACTTATTTTAGGTCATAATATCTTACATACCCTTCCGTATCACGAATTATGGCCCATTCTGTGTTAAGATATTCTATGACCTATAATATCCAATATAACGTTCACTCGTAATAGGAATTATGGTTGACAAAAACAGATTGTATCTCCAACGAAGTTTAGTTCGAATTCTAATACTAGTTTCAATTCTTTAGACTAAATGTTACTAAATTATATATATTACAAATTATATACGATGCCTTAATATTTTCATTGATTCAAATTTTCAGCTTCAAATTTAAAATGGTAATTTAAGATAAATAGCATCCGATGCCGTATTGTGACGTGAACTCATTATACATGCAATATAACCACATACTTTGTAAAGTGAAGTAGTATTTTTAATCTAGCCAAAAATGAAGATTAACATTAATTACATGACCAATCGAAATATTTACATTCACACCGTACGTATCACATTTGTACTGTTGGTTGAGTGGAGCATTCTGAGTTGGCTGTATCGAGCACAAGCAGGTACAAATGGTTGAATCGAAGCGAGAAATAATTATTATTCCAAGGTTTATAGATTGCGTGCTATCCTAACGGTTTTCGACTCGCGACTACGCCCGTTTATCGTCGCTATGGATATCGTCACTAATTAATGAACGTACGAACGATCACGGAATGGCGCCAGATTTTAGCTACCTTCAGCGTGTAACATGGACACCGTAAATTAGCCGCGTCGAAGCCGACTTTTTCCCTGTCCTTACTGTTAAAGAACAAGCACACCTAACGAGAACTCCACGATTCTATTTCCACGTTTATTTGTAATTCATAAGAGACTGCCTTTCGATCTTGATTGAGTTATAACGAACGATTAACAAGAAACGTTACACCAATTATCGCGATTACTCTTGCCAGGTAACATATCCACAGGCGTTTTAATACACGCGCACGCGTGTATGTATGGAAACGAACGTCGCATGTAGAGGATAAAAGTCTTCCAATTGATTTCGCATTGCTCCTTTTTTCGTACATTATAGATTTTGACGATAAAACTGTTAAATGGCAAGGTTATTTTGTACTTTTTATTAAGGTGAACTATGAGTGTTTATTGAAAGTTAGTGTTGGTCTGAATCTAAAATTGTTGCAAATTCATGTGTATGCCAAATTTTTCTGAAAGTGTATATATTTATTGAGAATTATTATTAATATTAGGATTTGTTTGAAGTATTTGTTTATTAGGAATGTAAAGGAATTTTATGAAATTTCCTTCTTAATATCCTTTTATTAACAAAAATGATGTTTTGGTTTGAAAGACCCAACTATTTCTTTTCATTAATAAAGCTTCATTATTTTGAATTTTATTGTAGCAGATTGACAACCTCTATAAGTAAATAGCGGTAGTAGTATATTTATCAAAAACTTACACAATTATGATTCTTATAAGGAAAATTAACATGACTGAAACAAAATACTGAGTTAACAGAGCTGATTAATTATTTAATTAATTAAATAATAGGAAACACACGGTGATGAAGTTTTACATTTGTACCTGTTACTTTGTAGATAAAGGATTCAACATGTTTATAGCCAACTGAGCATCTAAAAACATATATCCGAATACCAGACCATAAATAACTCTGTGCAAATATAATTTATGCCCGTATTTCATGAAAATTCAAACAATACACCGAAATAAAACGGAGACTACAGATCATGTTCGATGTAACGAATTATAGCTTATGATATCATCTAACTTTCAACTGCCAACGAATCGCTTCACAAGCTCCACTTTCATACAAGCCATATATATTGCCAACGAAAATCACAAAGTTGCTAAATATTTCTTTGAGACCTATTTCACGAGGAAACAGAGTATAATAGACAAGTCGCACAGATAAGAAATTGAAAGACAGTCAATCACATGTAAGAAGCATGGCTCAGCAAACATAGATACCTTTTGGTTTCTCTAGTCTGGACAATTATTCTACCGTCCCGCCGACGCGACGGTCGGACTCAATAACGCCAGTGCACAAAGTATTGTGCAAGTGTGCGTACTATGTAGGAGTACCTTGGTACGGCCGATATGCCTTTCACATAACTGTGAGTAAATGCCAGGCCGTGGCTCTCCGTACTCCACCTCCCAGATGAGACCTATCCTATCTATTCTGACCGAGCAATGCACAAGTAATAACTTGTTGCCAAGACGATCAGTTATGACGAAAACGCACCATACACGGAAGTTTTCGTGTTTCGAGGTTGACGTAGGGTTCCGTTGATTTAGCGACGATCGATGAAACAGGTCGTTAGAATCGTTGGATAGAGACGTCGATCATCGGAATGTTTTCGTTCCATCGTTCGTTAGATGACAGCTGCTTCTCTGTTTGATATCTAAATACAGCTAGTTACAGACGTCTGCACACACCCCTCAAATCTGGAACGTTGTCATAACATGTGAAATATTATATTGTTATATAATAACGGTGTGTTATAATATTAAATAAATATTATAATATATGATATGAACGAAATATTATAGTAATATATAAGTGTAGTAATATTTTTCACATAACAGCTTGAGTTAATTGAATTTAGACACATAGATAAAAGAATAATTTTTGTATACACATTAAAAAGAATAAAAACATGCAAAATAAAATTTTATTAATGCATACATACATTTGTTATATGTATATAGAGTTAAACAAATTCATTTTGTATTGGTACTTAAGTTGTTATTTTAAAGGATAAAGATAGTATTAGGGAAATTAATATTTTCAATTGCCAAAATTCCTCTATTTTCTTTTTTAATGAGGTTTATAAGATACAAAGTGTCGCATATGCTTTTCATTTGAGTTTTTGCTATTCTTTCACCACTCTGCCAATTTATTTAAAGTTTACACCTATTAAAGATTAAATGTTAATTAAGCAAACAGACGAAATATTAATTAAAAAAAACAATGTGGTTTTGACTTGTAGAGAACGATACTTCATGGAAAATCGGTAATGCAGAAATGGCGCAGTAGATTTACAAGATCACGAATAGTGGGTTATCAATGCCGATTGAAATTCTGTCTTAGCTTATCGATTATGCAATTAGCGACGTATCGTGAAAGAAGACAGATCACGATTACAGAGGACGGGCCCGCAATCGTGGTCAGCTTGTGAGTGGGAACACAGCATTGATTTTAGATTATGTAAGGTGAACTTTGCAGGAATATCAGAAACTAATCGCATGCGAGAACAACCTCGAATCGCTCTGGCAGTATTATAAAATATCAACTAATAATAAATAGAGCCGAGGAAATAGATAGCATAATCGTGTGTGGAGAGCATGATGGTTTTATATCGAGCGCTCTTAATGGTTCAAGCGACCCGAATAATCAAAGTGCTTATTTAAACGGTTTCCGACTTTTTCAATATAATTTGAATGTTTAATGATCAACGATTAATAATTTGATTCGCAGAATTCTGTGTGCTATGCGAACCGTATCTTGTCACAGATTCTCATATAAGAAACGATATAAGAAAGTAATGTTTATTTTTCAGCAACTAGTACAATTTAAGAAAAATTGTTTGGCAGATAATTTTCAGTGCGAAATACTATAAAAACAGAAATCCCATCCTCAATGTTTACTGTATTATAACAATATTAGATTCTTGTTATTATTATTTCATTTTTTTGAAGATTACTTCGTAGCAAACTTGTGAATTGACTGTATCAATAATGAAATTCAAATTGTTATAACTGTGGAAATACTAAGAAATTTTTTACTTTGCATTACTTCGGAAACAATTCTGAATGTTGCTTATCCTTAAATATAATATCTATTGCAATTTTCAAATTTGCATTTGAAAGAAGGACGAAAGAAATTGAATAAGATAAACTATTCCGAAATTCCGGATTAAAATCGTGTTGGCCCACGGAGAGAGGTAAGAGTTACTTGACTGACAGTTCACGTGGATGGAACAAAATTTATTTTCAATCGCAACTTTCCCCCCAGACATGACAATCAAAATGAAACCCGGAGCGTGCGAATATAATTATCTAGATCGGAGGAAAGTCGGTGATTCAAATGCATTCCTTAAAGTTTACCTGACTTTTAAAATAATTTGCATATATGTATATCGTGAGAATTATATCTGAAAATATTTTATGTATTAATTCCCACTGATTTACCGTAATATTCTTCCATTCGCTTTATATAACTTTCTAAATGAATATTATAAATATGAATGTACAATATATAAACATTATAAAATCTATAACTACGTATTACAACATATGTAATATATAATATACTTAACATAAAATATTATTTAATATAACATTTAATTTTAAATAATATTCAATTTATAATTTATTACAAATATGCAAATTACAACTCAAACATACCTATAATAAGAAAATACTAAAATCGTGCGAATTAGAAGATATTGATTCACTGAAAAAGAATGTTCATTCATGTAAAACGTAATTAACACACTTAAATCTCCACTTGATGCAATTGACACTGGCATTGTGATCAATTTCCATAAAACCTCACTTCGTCATCGAAGACGCTAGCTTCCCGTGATGGACATTGCAGATTGCAAATGCCAAGATCAAATGTACGACGTTGACCCATTTTCGAGGATAAATCGCTGACCACGATGCACCTCATTTTCTATGACTCTACTGCCAGCTCGCAATCCTTCTTACACACCCGTCACTAACTAATGTCACATCTTTCTCGCGTTGCACCGGTATAGTTATTTCAAATATCCGGCACGAGAAAAATTCTTCAAATCGCTGCAAGTGCACGCTGTAATCTAAATGTTTCCGTTCTGAATAATTCTATAAGACCTCGAAATTAAATAGACGATGTTAGATGACGAAATAGATGTGGTTGAACGTGTTTAGTCTTGGCAAAAATAAATAGCTCGTTTGTTACGCTTGGAAAATTTTATTTATACGTTTATATTGAGTAATTAGCACTTGCATAAGGTATTAAAGATTGTATACACTGTTGTACTTTCATTATACTTAACGAAGATTAAATGTTAGTAACATTCGTCGTATGTTTACTTAATGTAATACTTAACGAAGTGTTTAATGTTGGTAATTGTTGGTAAGTGTTTAGTGTGTAATGTCCTTCGAAAAGGAGTTCGTCGTCGAAAATAAGACGAAACAGGGAGTCGTAGAGGATATTCACAAAGAACAATATGGGGTGCCGTTCGCTGTAACGAGACTCCTCTGTCCGATGAAAGAATCGTGGAGACGTCCTTGTGTCGGTCGTGCAAAACGCCTTCACGTCTCAATTAAAAGTTGCTTTAAAAACTGACGGCCGTTCGAATCACTTTGCAGCTCGTGGATGGAGAGAATAAAGAGGAGGTTATGTTCCGTGGCTTCGTTTGCTTTCCTTGCCGTAGACTGTTTGACTCCTTTCACGAGCAGTCGCAAGTCGGTGTTACGCGGATTAATTTCGAGGACCTTGACAGATAAATGAGCGTGATGCAGTTTTACAGTAAATGGCTTTTGTCCTCTGTCCGTCGCATTTTTGTTAATTAAAACGATCCATTCGAAAAGAACGCGCGGAACTCGGATAATTTATTGGAAAATTTTTCGTTGATGATACCGGTAATTAATTTGATTGCTGTTTTTTAATGAGATGGTTTTATCCGTTATACTGGGTGTGATCGAAATAAATGAGCGAACTTTTATATTGAATGTTAAGAGAGAAAGAGTTCTTTTTAAATATAAAGAAAGGTTGTATAAGCGTGGAAGTTCCTTTTCCGAGATTAAAACACTTTTTGTTTGTATTGGAATGTTATAAGAATGACACATAAGAATGACAGAACATGCAGAGTTACAGGTAATGTTATCGTTTCTCATATGTAGAGCTACAAGTACCGTAATCATTTTTTTTTTCTTTTGTAGAAATAAGTGATAACAGTACTTGTAACTGACAAGGGCAAGTCACCCTGACATTGAGTGCCACAGTGAATCCTCTACCTAAATGTTTGACAAGCGTAAGAGTCATTTCTGTGAAATTGCAACTCAGATAAAAAGCGTTTATATGTCAGAAAGAACAAGTTTCCAGAGCTATATTTGTACAATCTATTTTCGTCCTGAACAAGTAAAATTCAATGCTACTGCTCAGCTACTTATTTCAGTTACAGCCTGTGTATTTTAAAGTAACTTTAGTTACATATTCATACAAGTAATAGTTTCTGTTATAAAATTTAAGAATAGGTTTATTGTTCGTTAGAGATTAGTTAATACAATGGAAAGTTGAACTAAATTTAGAAATACCTTTTACTTAAACTAAAACATAGAATTATAAATCGTTCTCTGTAATTACAATAATGTAAAATTGGGATTAAAAATAATTAATTTTCCAACACACTTTAATGTAATTAATACAAAAAACTTGTATTAACGTTAGAATATAATAGACTATATAAATTATAATAGAATATTTAACTTTTTAATATTTGAAAATATGTACTGCCGGATTCACCATGGAGATCTAACAATATTTCTTTCTTTATATTCAACACAACACACACTAAGAATTGTTACCCTTCACCAATAATCATATCGATTATTCACAAGAAGAGGTCATATTTATGAATCATAATCATTTTATGATAAAAATGCCTAATTTGAATAATTTCCAATAATCTTAATCAAATGTAATATTATTTCCTTTCTCCTTTGGATTATTTGATCTTTGATTCACTTAAACTTAAAATCTATATTCTAGAAAATCATAATATCTTCCCTCCTTCTATCATTTTCTCGTTGATCCAAACAAAGTTTATATAATAGCCATGCTAAGCCTTTCACGATCGTGTTCGATCAGAAATTGCGTTCAGACTGGCACGGGAGACAGAGTTCACGTTTCTAATGTGTGAGTTCTAGACTCGAACACACTGTTAAACTGTTCTCCTGCTCTGCTTTCCTGACGTAATATAGCAAGGCCGCACTAAGAAATTGTTCATTACGATCTGTTCGTCACTCCAATACCCAGAGCAATCGATTTCATAATGATTTGTTATGACGACTTTTCACACCTTTTGTAGTAACAACGTTGGTGAACGTACGACAGAATTATATCAGTGATCTATCTGCAAAGAAATTGTAAAATTATGAAAATACATATATAGTACTTACGTAATTTCGTTTTATGGAATGAAATAAGTATCAGTCATACGATATTAGAATTCGGAGAATGAGCGAATTTGAAATAATTTAATGATAATTGGTTAAAACAAACTTTTGAGATATTCATGCTGTTAATAAGATAAAGACAAAGATTTGTGAAAATTATGCGTAGGATATAGAAAATGCTTGTTTAAGAACGTACAAACTTATAAGAAACAAAATTCTATGATTCTACGAGTCAAGCTTCTCAAATTAAATATTAAATTGTGTTTATTAGATCTACGTAGTCAGCTTTTATTAAAAAGGGAAACTAATGCTTCCTAGAGATTCAAAATTATATAAATATGAAATAATTTTTCAAATAAACAAAAAAATATACTCACAGTATTATATTGTCTAAAGCATTAACTTTTAATTATTCTGACGTCACAGTTAATTTTGTGAACTTCTGAACCGCCGTTCTTAACATTTTAATATCATTATATTTCATCTAGAATTTTTCTCTACAGTTGTATTTCTGATATTTTCAACTCTACGTTCAAAACAAATAACAAAGAAAGTAGACTTCCTTCGTTTCACGCGGAACTATTGTAGGCGTAAACCATAACAACGGGCTTATTATTCAAAAAAGTCTGGTTGGCATTGTATCTTTTATTAGCATATAAATTATCGATAATATGTTCTCATACGTCTGAATAATGTTTATCGATTGCTTCGAGAATCGTGCGCGATAATTATACGGAAAAAGAAATTGCTAGAGATAATTATCAAAAAAGAAAAAAGTATCTTCTGGTTAATTTCCTCATTACATTGCTTCTTTTGTTTTTACTACGAAGCTCAGCTGGTTATGTTTTCCCTAATTTCAACCTATTACGATTCTCTTCTGTAATTTGTCATTTTTAATACTGTAAGTTTCGCTTCACGGAAACGATTACCATACATTAGTCGATAGGATTAAAATCGTTTCGCTCAGATAATTGTTAGAAATTATGAGCATCAGATTATGCGTATCGCTCTTAGACATTCGTCACAGTGAACTTTTATGAACACGCATGGAATACGTATATATTTATTGAAATAATGTCATGTGCTTATGTACAGGTAGTATTTTATTTATGATATCATATTCATAATTTATGATAATTCATGATATCTTATGTGACTGGAGAGATATTTTTGAACAATAGGATTTCAAATGTTTATGGAAATTTAGATTTTTATGAAAACCACTAAAAAGATGAGGCCTAAATAAAGATGGTTCATCTTAACTATTATAATACTTTTAATGAATACTTTACTTTCCATATTTTATACAACTGCAAATGGTTGTAATAGATATCTATGGTAGGTAATATATATAATTAACTCTTTCTGTGTATATTTATTAATATAATGTATTCGTCTGTGTGTAACATGTAGTTATATCTATTTTTATATACATTTAATAATATAGAGATGTCTATATGTACTCACTGTATGCGTATCCATAACAGGTCGAGGTTACTTTTGATATACATCAATATTTAAATCCTCATCTTTCGTTATAACTTTTCTACGACGATGATATTATGAATTTCTTACTGTAAATCTCCGTCATTTTAAAATCATGAGTTCCCGAGTCAAAAGCGATACTCTTAACCGTGTTGCAGCCTTCCTATCATTTTCGATCAATTGTATTTTTCTAGCGATAAAAGATACTTTAAGTTTGAATAAAATATAAAAATGTTCATCGTATCATTTCTCGTTTCAGTTTCATGTTAAACATCTTATAACATTATAAGTCCTTTTTGCTTGTTAAAGTGGAGGCGAGATCGAAATATAGAAGTTCGAGGATCGCAGCAGGGTTAATTTACTTCCTCGTAAGCCACGTGAAATCATTTTAATACGAGAAAACTTTTCCATGCCGTCCTCGAGAGTAGAGGCAATCGTTTATCCCGCGTTTCGCGGATTATAAACAAGCGATGCCGGTTATAATGGCTTCCATTACGACCATATTTCGTGTGAGGAAGTCATACACGTATGCACACATACATCGAGGCCAAGCGATTTATTGAGCTCCGTTGAACTGGCGTAACGCGAAACCGTATTGCGAGTAATTACTTGATGAGTCTATAATGCCTTATAATCAAGCCGTCGTGGGTACACGATCGTATACCTGATTAATTGCGAATTTCTTTATTATTCCGTTGGTCGCGTTCATTGAATCGCCGCGGGACGAATCGACAGCTTCTGTTTTATGAGAACGTTCGATTTATGGATCATTCACTGGTGGACTATAAGGAAAAAGCAATGTTTCTTTCATGGCTCTTCAACTTATGTGTATAGCCGCTTTAAATTACGATGGCTCTCACGTAGCGTGATGTTGTGACCTCGGTGGAGAAAAGGATTAAACAAAGAAGAAATGGGTTAAAGAAGGAAATTAGACACCAAACGAAATTTGAACCAAACGAAATCCTAGCCATGGGTAAATTTAATCCTGTCAAAACGAAGCTTTCAAAATTTCGACCATCTTCTCCTATAACTCCCAATATAACTTTAATTTTTCTTTTTTGGCAATTTTTGGCTATGGAGAAAGAAAAACTGTCGGATCATCAGACATTTATGTGCGGATAACTTTAAAAAAGAAAGATATGTCAAAAAAATATTAGATTGATTCATTATAACAAAACATGATCTAACTGAGCTTCACGGTATGACTATGTAATACATATTTTTATCTCTTAAATCCCATTTTATTTACAGATCGTTATATAATATCATACATTACTATATTAGAGTCTAGACTATAGTATTTAATGAAAATAATTTCTAATTATTTAATATATAATTCTTCCCTTAATCAAAGAAAACTCTACTTATAGAAGATTAAATCAATAAAGAAAAAAGGAAAGACAAAAATTCCGTGATATCCAATCGACCAAAATCATTTAATTACGACAGACTGGGCATAAGCGAAATTCCAAACTCCTTGGCGCCAGGCGTCGAAACGGCGGTCTTTACCACGGCTGTCGGGTTCCCTGTGTCGAAGAATCCAAACAGTTGCCCACGCACGAGGAAGTCATTAGGATGATGTATCCGATACCAAGGCGCCTCGTCTCAGCCGTTCAATCAATGACCCGAATACTTTTCGTCCAACGGTCCGTTACTTTCCTACAGAAACGGTGTTCGCGTGTTCGCATTCGGTCCTGCTCACTCGCTCGCTTGCTCGGTTTCGTGACCTCGTGCGATTATCCAATACCGAAGAAAGAATGTAATACGTAGACGTTTTCATCTCTCTCGTCCTTAATACATGGCAAAGGTAGATTTTATCTACTTGAGCTGGTTTCGTATATAACAAAAATAGACAACCAGGAGGAGACGCGCCTTTAGTCGCGGTGACGATGTTCGCGTTCCTTCACTCGTTTGTCGACACACTTCGCGCGACCTTTTGATGCCGGCATCAAAAGGTCGCGCGACCCCGTGCGTGATTCAATGACGTTTTTCGTTTTCGTTTTGATCGATGGTTCCGTGGAGCGTAGGTGTTCGATGTAGACAGTGGTTGTTCAGATTCGAGTAGGTTTGTTTGCACGGGAACCTTTGTCCGTTAATGGACTGCGGATGTTTATGGGGGTACAATATTTCATAAGCAGTAAGTTTCTTATGGAAAGAAAAATATGGCATTAGGAAAGAACAATAGAAGCAGGATCGTCAATTTGCGGTGTGAAACAAAAATATAGCTCGTAATTGAAAAAGAAAAAAAACTTAATTTGTGCTTCTATTTCTGCGTATTAAAATAAGCATAGGGTAACGTGTGACAATCAGCTCCAAATCTTGGTTTACTCCCACAGGGTTGATTATCTCAAATAATATAATTATCTCGTATTGTTGTATACATAATAAAATTCTTGAAAAATTTAAGTACCTATTGCTAGAGCGTGAAAACATTAGCATTTAGATAGTTAGATATTAATAGTTCTTCAAGGATGAATTTAACAAATTACTCTTACATATGTATCTAACATGCCAATTAAATCAATATAAATAAATGAATAGAAATCTAAGCAGTAAAAGAAATAGAATTTTCTAGTCCAAACTCAAAATTTAATTCTTTTATTCATCCAGGATTAACCGAAAAATAAATAGACCGTAGCTAAAAGTTGCTTTCCTGTTTGACTATATAAAGCACGGCTGCACACCTTACGTAAATTATATAGAACTGGAGTGTGGGAGGACTGAAACATTTATTACGGTGTCCCCGAGTACGAAATTACGCCACTGTGCATTGTGTAAGCATTGCCGGGCACACGCATGCTAGTTAAACTTTCGCTGGCGAGACATTGAAAACTGACCCTTACTTTTTCTCAGTACACACGCTCGTTCTGCGTGCACGCAACTCGATAGCACATACGTATCTCGCAGAAATTCGCAGGAATTCACAAATTTCAAGAATATCTATATTCAAGTATGTATTATTATGTACGATATTACAAAAATTTGTAAAATATTCAATGTATTCAAATAACAGCTCTATATAGAGACCTTGAATTCGAAATTAACTCAAAAGCAACATCGATTCTTATTATTAAATATCGCAATTAATGCATACGATCGCGTATTAACCGCTTCTTGTCTGAACCATGATTATTCAATTATAATAACAAAAACTAATTGGTCATGGTCGGCACCGAACATATGAATGATTATCAATGAACATGTTTCGTTGCCGTTATTGCTCATACGCTCATTGTTATCGCCGCTAATATTACGTTTGTTAATATATATATTATCGTTATTAACGTAGCAGTATGTATATATAAGTGAATGTTATATGCCTTAAGTATATTATCAAGCCTACTAAAAGTTTGCATATGCATGATCGTTTATATAATTGCATGTGAATAGTAATTTGAAGTTAGCCTAAAAAAATTATCATAGGACTGAAATCTTGCTTAACGAAGCTGATCGTCTAAAAGATCTGTTTTAAAAATGTTATATTGTTCATACATTGTATATTATAAAAATTATTTTTCTAATTCTAGTTTATATTCACATTCGTACACTTTATACATTTAAATTCTATATAAGAATATATATTTTTGAAATGGATTAAAATTATTTACTGAATAATATAATATGTCACATTTTGTATAATTACATGTAAAAACATATGATATACAATAAGTGAAAGACAATAACGCAGTAAATAAGTAATTCATGTTGCTTCTGCTAACATTAATTTATATAAATACTATCAAAGAAATATATAATTGATTAAATAATATATCATTCAAATGACAGGCGACAATGAATTGTGCAAAGAGCATTTTCAAAAAAAACAAATAGAATAACTATATTATAAAGCAAGCCATATTACTACGAAAACATATCTACTCTATGTTTATTCTAGCACGAGATAAATATCTGCGTTTATAAGCCTCTCAATTACATTAGCAAGCTGTTTAATAACATCATTAATCTTGTTTATCTCAAAAGTTAACCATGATTACAGTTCTTCTATAACACTAGTTCTACTAGTTCTTCTAGAATAACACTGCATAGAGGAGAACAATTCAATCCAGAAATTATCGTACATTTCGCATGTTACAAAACGAAGAATAGACGTTGGTAAAGTCATAGTTAGAAAGCGATTAAACGGCAGACGAATAAAGTTCATAGCTTTATAATAAACTGAACGTGTCATAAGTGCCAACTAATCCTTGTTTCATGCTTTAACGTGCCATTATTATATTTGTTTAGTCACGTTTCGCAAGATATTTCACTCGTTTTCAGGGTTTTCGTTTTAGACAAGTGGCTGGAATCTCGCAATAAAATCCCGGTGACACTGTTCTCCGGGTGCGATTCAAAGCTTTGGCTTCTTTATTTTGATCATAAACTCTATACCACTTCTTTGTTCCCTTGTATCGTTAACCCTTAACTTGTATCGTTTACTCATACATATGTAGCCATAACAATTTAGACTAACATATTTGGTATTTATTCGGTTGCATTTACTATCCTGTGCCATATATGCGACGAGAAATAATCACTTTTACTGTGTAAAATGTCGATCACTAAATAAGATTAATTATATAGAGCTATTACAATTGTTAAAATGACTATATATGCTATATCCGTCACAGAAATTTTACATCATTTACATCATTAGATGAACAATTAATCGATCAAAATTATACAACAATACAACTGTACTTGTATCCATACAAGTTAGACGTCCAGAAATCTTCAAAAAATCTTTGTAAGTAAATTATTTATATTTATGTATTATTTACCGGATTTTTATTATGATATAGAATATACAGTTTTTTATAATCCAAGGTAGTAATTTTCAATACTTTGATCTCTATATACTTTGATTCCTAATAATTGTTCAGATTTATCGCATTTTCTCCAAGTATCCTAATACTTACGAACTAAGTATTAAGCTCCTACTTTGGTTTCTTTGACACAAATTTTATTCTACAGTCATCAATAGTTTCACTGCTAAATATCCAAAATCAATAATATTAATTGAGAATTAACAAGTCTTATTACGATATCGTTTTGTCATACATTTCGAAAGATTACGATTTCTCGTAAAAAGAAATGGATACCTAAAGAACGAACTTCCTGTCTCTCCTTACATCACTTTACAGCAGTAACAATTTTGAACTTACTCAACGTCATGAATTGTTTTGCTGCACGATAATTTGCCAGAACGTTGGCATGAGCGGTATCGAGAATATGAAAGAGCGTTATATCGAGCGGAGTGTTAAAGCAGCGTGATTAGTTTCGCCCGATCATAATTCCGCGGATTTTTTTCCGAAAGAGGCGTGGGAATGATCGAGACTGGCGCGCAATCGCCATGAAATCCGAGGAAATTGCCATTGTTGCGCCGAGATACGCCGCTTATTAATTGATTCTTAAACCGTTGTTAACGCGCCAAAGGAGAAGATCTGCCAGGATTCTACTCGGATACAACGAAGCACACGCGTCCTTTCGCTGATTACTTTCGTAAATCGCTATAAATTTCAAGGATACGAAGTTATTTCTGAATCATAACTCGCGAAACGAATTATCTTTGTTACTTGGTGGAAAAAGTCGTAGCGCAAGAATGAAGTAAGAATGTAACATTCTTTGGAAGAGCGTTCAAAGTGTGAAACTCACGGCGATCTTCCCTTTATCGTCGACCTTTTCCTTTCCTGGCGACGCGACGCGACGAGTTATCTTTTAAATAGATGCCCGAAGCTGTTACGAGGTTATTTGGATACCACGTTAATGGAATGTTTTGGTTTATTATTTTATGGTTAGTAAAATAAGAGTAATAAGGAAGATATGCGAAGAAACGGCTATAGTGCAGTCTTCCTTTGACTTTTGTTTGGAAACGCTGATGTCATGGTGTGGCTTGTATCAAATGGATATCCATATATTATATAAGATACAGTGGTTACAAAAAGTATTGTTACGTACCCTTATTTCCTAATGACGTTTTTTTATTAACTTCTATATATTTCATATTCATAATGTCAGATTTTTATAGTTATATC
Organism: Bombus vosnesenskii; assembly: GCF_011952255.1. NCBI lineage: Eukaryota > Metazoa > Arthropoda > Insecta > Hymenoptera > Apidae > Bombus > Bombus vosnesenskii. The sequence continues at coordinate 6,707,551 of NW_022882923.1, forward strand.
GTTATATACTTATACTACACTACTATTTTACTATATCGTTAATATACTTGTACCTAGTCAGTTAGTAGGTAAACTTTATAGTAAATGCAACGATGTTCCATTATTTTTATATATATTGTATGAAGACTACAGGCGAAGAACATGATTTTCTATTTTTCATTTGGAACAGTTTTAATATTGTGAATTAATGCTTAATTGGCTTTATATCAAATTTCTTAGATTTATTATCTATTTTTAATATATGTTTATACGTAACAATTAATTTTCCTTTTCATCTATTATAAGTATCTTCTTTTAATCGGATAATCGGATTAAAAGGAGGATTAAAATGGATATAAAAATCAACAAATTAACAAATATAGATTTATCGTGGTTTTATATATTATATCAACATGAATTTATGTATTTTACAAAATGGAAAGAAACAGGAGTGAGGTTCGTTAAAATTACATATATCCAATAAGGAGACTTTTAGTTGTATAGTTACTTCGATTTTTAAATCAGAAACAGACAACTTGTCATCTTAAACGACTGAACCTGTTCAGATCATTATTCAGTTGGGTACCTACATTGTCTAGAAACAGTGCTATAGTTACTCGAATATAGCGCGATAAAAATCAGGACTAGCTTAATATAGAAAAAACACTTACCTACCTGAAGAACTTGTCCAGATGAAAGAAGAAGGAAGTTCGTGTAGGTACAGAACAGTTAACTGAAATTATATATTTTGAAAGCAATTAAAAATGTTTAATCCTGAAGTAGCAACATTTGTATTTTTTCGCTATAATTATAAATATTATCAATATTTCATTATAATTAAGAATAAAGAATAATTTCTAATTCTTTCATGCATAGATCCAAATTACGAATACAAGAACACATATTTGACCTTATATGAAAAAACATTCTACTTAGATACAGAACTTTAATTTTTCAAAAGAACTAATCAAAATATATGATACCTTACCACATAAGTCATGTTACATTTTCTCACTACACAATAATCAAGTACAAAACTACGAACTTCAAGGTTATTATCCTGTAGAACAAGCTCGTAACTTTCATGCATTCCTCAACATCGACGTCGCCCTCTGTTTCATCGTGCACGTCTTGATCGTCGAAATTCCTAACTTGGAACTTCGTCTCTTAAACCAGGAACTTCCTACCATATTCAAGGTTACTCGTTAAAAATGAAATAATTTTTTTCTCGGAGAAAAGAACGTGCCAATCAGAAACCGTCGTACGTTACGTAAAATTAGTCAATTTGCGTCCATCGGCGAAGTAAACTTTTTCCATCGAAAAGCGTGAATGTCCAAAAAACAAACAGCGACCTTGGACAGATGATATACATACATCGTCATCGACACAGCACCGCAAGGGAGGAACGACCGGAATGAAACGAGATCGAAGCTGAGTACAGCGGAGCTGTCAGGACAAAAGCGCTCATTGACAGACGGTGCGTCGTCAGAAGAAAGACAATTTAGTCTTAATGGAAAAAAGACTCGCTTACATTGGGACAAACGGGTTGGACGGGCTATCTACAGGGAAGGTATCGAATCATGTGTGTATACACGCTGCCGCTGAAAAATATCCGGATACTTGCTTCTCTTCAACAACGTGTAATTCAATCACGAGTTTACAAAAGGACACATCCTCGAGTATTGGAATCTGCAACAGTGAAATAAGTTATGGCACAATTTTAAAATACGAACAAGTTAATGCCGAGCCTCTATTACCCTAACTACGATCGAACGTAATTTCGTAATACGTATAACACTTATTCTTATAAAGAAATAAATTCCACAGTGGTTACGAAAATTATTTGCACACCACTGTATTTCCTGATTAATTAGATCCATGTATATTAAATTTCGTATCATTTAGTAATACTCTCACATTATTACAAAAATGTCATGCTGTGAAAATGAAATGCAAAAAACATTTCATTGGAAGATAAAGAGTGTGTAGTCTGTGTGTCAATAGAAGAAACAATCGAAATCGTAGCACTAAAATCCTAATATCTGAATTAATAAGGAAAGCTGGAAGGGGATAGCGAATTTTATTCATCGGAACTGTTCGGTTATCCAAATTGCCTTGCTCCCGACCTGTTCGAATAAACGAAGTTCTATTCTAAAATGTCAGAATCGACAGTGTACGCTTGTGTGCATGCTCCTCGCCACACCCAGTCGCAACCTTGATTATGAGCCTATATGAGCCATTTCGCATATTCCTCAGAACTTGATACGCTCGTGTCATTTACTTGCTGCGTATACGCACATTGATTCCTCGATCACGTGCTTTACGCCGACACGTCGGCCGACTGAAATCAAATACGTCAGTTCTACCAAAAATAAATAAGCCTCGAGAGGAATGTATTTATTTCGCTTGGTTGAAAAATATGCTGACGCGATGAATAGGAGAAAAATACCCGAGTACACGATTGATGCCCTCTTTTGGTTAGGTTAGCCTCGAGTAAAAATTTTGCTCGAGTATTTTCGATCCTACTGAACGAGATAACGAATTACTTCAACTTACATGGAGTTGTACATTCAGTTGTCGCTCCTTTTGACAGAATGTAAAATGGAAACATGTTGTTACGCTTCGTGCTGAGTTCTTGAGTAATTAAAGTAATTGAGCCCATCTGACTTTAGAGAAGAGTGTCTTGTAAGTGTATCGAGCAAAATCTTGTAACGTAGGTTTATGATAATCGTTGTTTGCTGTTTTGTTGATAGTCAGGGGCAAATGTTAAACGTGTTTAAGATATTTCACTTCAATGATAGTGCCACTCGTTGTCTGGAGTGAGTGTGATTTCATTCACCTGCAACGAAATTGACTTTTCATGATTGGGCGAGAAAATTATTATTTTGAAGAAACTGTTAAGACCATTTATAAGTTCTGTTTGATAAAACATAACTTCTGTTACTATATCATTGAATTACATCTTTTAAGTTAAGTAGAATAAATATTAAAACTATTAAAACTATACTACTTTTAGTATCTTCTGTATCATTTAGAAGAAAACCTTATGTAAATTCTTCTATACTTAATTAACGTTTCTAAATCTAGATCAGATCAGAACGAAGGATATGAAATAACTCTGTGTGTGTGTGTGTGTGTGTGTGTTAGATAACATTTTTTCCACTTTTCGACCAGTTATTGTTAAGTAGGTCAGACAGTTATATATCGCGAAAGACATTAAAAAGAAGCATTGAAACGGGGGCGACAGCAACAACTTGGCTCGCGCCCACTTGCAACTTCTCAAATCCGTGATTCCTTCACGATGAGTTTGCTTTTGAAACGGCGCGGCGGCCGCACCTGTGAATCGCCGTCATTCATATCTTCATTCGTATCATTCGTTGCGTTTTAATTACGTTATTGCGTACGATTGCGTCAATATTGAACTCTTGCTTACAATGCCTAAGAGCGAGCAATCGATATCGTTTGATGTTTTCTTTTTGTAGATTAATTTTAGGACGTTGCAACCGCTTATTGGCGTACCGCGGTAGAAACGGTGTACCTCATTATTTAACGTCACCTTTCAGAGAAGCCTAATGAGCTCTTAAAAACTAGGTTCTCGAGTTCAAACTTGTGCAACATTATGTATGTACAAACGTGTGACATTAATCGTGTTTTAAGTGTTTTGTCTTTTTATCTTTACAACCGATTAAACAAGGATTTATTGCTTAACGACGTTTCCTGTAAAAATTTTCAGACAAATTCTTCTTTGGTATTTTCGTTTAAAGTTTGAGTAAGCAAACTCCTCTAACAATTCTAATTACTCTAAGAAATGATGTGTAATTAAAATATATTAATTACCGTGAAACGTTACATTATTATGGTGTCATTATCTCCATTCGTTTCTTTCCTTCTACTTTTGCATTCCAATTTAATACTACATTTTAGGATTTATATTAATATCCAATATTCCATATTAGTATTTTCTTTTCATATTTGATCCCAAATTTCATATATATTTTTATGACATAAAGTTTATGACATTTTGTTGTGTTATATTCTCATAATCATATTTCGACTTACATAGAACAAATTTTAAAACAAAAATTCCGGACAAATTATAATTAGGAATTACAATTAGGAAATTACAGTTCCATTTTAACATTGAATCAGACAATGTATTCAAGGTTTGCCAAATTTACCGGTCTAGTCTAATCTTATCGATACACGTAATACTAACGTCCAGCTTGGCTAAGCTCATTTTCACCCTTTCAAAAAATGACGATTCTTTGGCGGTGACGAGGCCTGGCTTTAAAATGGCCGCACCTGCATATTGTTTATAACGCAAGAATATATCTGCTCGATCTGGTCCAATGTTTGTCCGCCTTTGTACCCTTTGTACCCACGCGAATTCCACTGTTTATGACTAACTACTTCATTACACGCGTGTACCCTTAACGAAGTTGTTTTTATTAATAGTAATTGAAACTTTGATTGATCATCAAATTATCAAATCGAACGAAATTCGTCTCATAACTCGAACAGATTATTTCATAAGATAAATGCTTGACAAGAGTTCGTTCACCTTCGAACACTTGTCAGTAAAGAGACGTTAATTAAATCTGATTGGAACGACGGTCACGTCGAAAATACCGTGAAAGAGTCAATGACAAGATCTTTGGATCGACTTCCTTGGGGAAGTTACAGAAAGTTTGAGGTTCTGGGCATAGTGTTTTTTTCAACCCTTAGTATACCAAAGTAGGATTACTCAGGGACTTAAGTAGAATATATTATGATAATTTGGCTTATATGCTTTTCAAAGAGACTTATATCATATTGTTATCAGGTTTAATCGCTATTAAGGACTGCTCTTTGTAAACCACTACGTTGAGAGTTAAGGAAACAAAATGAATCACTCCATATATAACACCTGCTTTTCTGTTTCTTTTGTGGTCAAACGTTATGTTTAACTTGAAGTATATCGTATTTAGATTATTAAACTGAATTTATTTCGATTAATTCTTTCCTCTTTTATAGCAATATCAATCACGACAAGAGATAATAAATATATTTAATATATTTGTATTTCGTCCAAAACGACGGATTTTGACAAATACATTTAAAGTATATTTACTGTTTTATGAAATTCTCTTTACATTTCATGCTGTTCTTCTTACTAAAATTAATGTGTACGCCGATCCTTCACATTCCACGGTACGTTTTACGTATTTTATACAAATAACGTAACATAAATGCGAGTCATCTGCATAGGGAGTAAGTGGGCGAACCGAATGACCTCATCCGAGGTGTCCACACGACAATGCGCGTTCTCCTTTCAACAGGAAACCGTTCTAGACCAATCTTTGCTGGTTGTCGTTTGAACGTTGTCGGCCACTTTATAAATCGAGTGGATATCTCTCATGCTTATACAGATTACGTATACATGTACGATTTATGGTAGCGCGCACGAGCCGAAGTTGAATTTATTAATTCCAGTAAAGTTCGGGATATCCCAACAAAAAAGTTAATTTCCTAAAACTAGCTTCTCGATTTTCTTTCTTTCTTTTTCTTCGTTTTATCGAACCTCTCGTTATCATATGGGTGTGGACGAACAAAATTTTCGTCAGATACAAATTAGCTACATCAATGGAATTTAATAAAAATTTCGGAGTCGAGCTGGGTGGCGAATCTGACAGTACGATACTTCTTTCTTCTCAGAATCTTCTTTCACAATTTGAACAAAAAAACGGGACATTTTGATAACTGTTGATTTATTTATACGAGAGTGTTCGGAATGAAACATTTAATTTCTTACTAAACGTCGATGTTAATCGTACATAACTTATTTCATTCAACTCGTTTATCAACACTTCACAATTTACACTTTGAGTTTCGGAATAACGTTGTAGTAATAAATTAATATGGTGCTATACTAAATAACGTAGCATTAGGCAAAGAATTTATACGCAGCAATCTAAAAGTAGTTTTACAAGCTTTTATGGAGGCAGCGATAAAAATTCCTTTCCGGTCGTGGATCTCTTCCTTATGGTTTCGACGTTTTTCCTTATGACAATTATTAGGCATCCATATTAATATATCTTAATATACAAGATGTCCCAGTTTTTTCCTAATAAACTTGTTCTATATGTTCGAACCATGGATATAAATAGAAAAAGTTTATATAAAAAAAGTTGAATGGTATAGTTAAATTCATAGTAGCTTCTTCTTCTATTACTAACTTCTATTACTTCTTCTTGTACTAACGACTTCTTCACAAATAGGTTAATACCTTCGTCTTATAAACGAACTGAATCGACTAATATATTAAAAAATATATAGTACTTACTATACTACCTTACTGTACTTACCTTAAATAAGATATGAAAAAATTACTTACTAATATCCATGATTTTTCATTTCTATTTTATATGACATCTTCGTAATACAATTATAAATACTTTTTGTTTGCTAAAATGAAAGCAAGATTAAAATATAAAGAAGCGTTAATTATCAAACTAACATTTGTGACGAAAGTTATATACATCTCAATGTTCCCAATGAAATTTCATCATATCCAAAAGTGTCCCTCCCATTCAAACGAGCCTTATGATCCTTCAAACATACAATCCTTTTTTTTCATACGCGAACATCTGTTGCAAACGTTCGATCGCCATCGTGCTTAATACCGTTTCGAATCGTTTGTTCGAGCTGACGCAACGGTTGCTGATGACCTTCCGCGGGATTGCAAAAATTCAATTCAGAGCGTTTTACGGCGGATCGAAAGCGAAACGACGATGAGCAAATCCAAACCAAGGAGGTCTCGACCTCTTTAAAATTATTAACGACGCCGGATCTCGGGCTTTCGTGCGGCAAATAAATGTTTTTACGCTTCTTTTCGCCCTCTGTCCCTTTTCTTCTGTTCGTTGCCGTTGGACTGTCTCACTGGGAGTCGTGTAATAACGATATAAATTAAGACTTTATGCTCGTAGAAAGCGTACGGTTCGTGGATTTCGAAGTTTTGGCTGATTGTGCGACGAATTTCATTTCATGACTTTTAACAGAGCTTTTGCCGTGAGGTAGCGCAATACTGGTCTCGACGATGAACCTTGACGAAAGAACCGCGCAACGATCAGCCGTGCTCTTTTACGTCCGTTTAAGACTCTTTAAGAACAATTAAAGAATTCAAAGGGATCCCGAGAACTACGGCCAACAGTGTATTAGTATTGCTTGAATATTTATTCACATCTATAATTCATTGGTTAATAGAAAAAGTAATCGTTTTATGTTCCTTGGAATAAAAAAGACGATTGTAAGTATAAAAGTATAAAAGTATAAAAAGAAGTATAAAAAGATTTACAAAGATACTTCCACGAAACACATATTAGATACACGTATGCTGTTAATATGAAAATTAATACGAATAATTTTTGTCATCTATCATCGCAATTTTTATGGTAAGCCTAGAAGGTTCAAAGAAAATTATCAAAGCAACAGAAAAATCTATGAACAGAACTTACATAAACATGAATAGAATTTATATAAAAGATTCCTACATAAATATCTGTATGATTCTTTAATGTAAAAAATATTACACTATCTTAAGTGAACTATTACCTGTTTGACAGTATAAAAGTTATATAGTTCATAATCTTTTAGCTTGTATAAAGGATTAACATATGCATACATGCAGTCACATGAGTATGTGTATACATATGTGAGTGTGTGTGTGTAAGAGTATTCAAGCTCAAGAAACTTTCGAACGTTTTGTAAGGTATAAAAGATATATTGCTCAGTATTCTCAAATGAATATGCAATTTAAATCTGACAGCAAAAACAAAACTGTTAATTGCATGTTATGACTGAGTTTTTACGGACGCACATCCCGGTGAGGAGTGTTCTTTGAAATTCCATGGTCAAAGTCACGCTGTGGATGTACTCACTTATCTTAATTTACAACATTTAAACGCATGAATATTGACCAAAACACTGAATGATTTTACACTGCTTTTAATTTCATTCACACCTGTTATACATATATACATACACAGGACCCTCGTATTTTCGTTTTCAGCCTGAGGAAGAAGGAAATTGGAAATATGCGAAAATTACTATTTACAATTTTCAAGCTTCTTATTAAGCGCTTATTTCATATGTAAACAAAATATGCCAATTATGTTAATTAGATATTACTTACATGATATTTTGTTTTCATATTATTGCTACATGTATGTGACTTGAAATAAGAAAATGAAGACATATTACATACTTTTATTATATAAATATATTTATATATTATACTAGTATAAAGTATATTTATCAGCATCGATATCGTTCGATATAAGAATACTTTTTCTGTATTATCGATTTATATAAAGAAATTTTAATAGTTTTGACAAAGGTTATAAAACTGAATCTAAATTGTTTGTTTAATTACTTCATTAAGGATACTTACAACACATTTATATCATAAAAACATAATATAACGAAGTGAGCACTTACTTTCATTTCATAGTTTATGTGATGAATCTATCATATCAATAATTATTTAACAAGATAATAAGAACTAACCTAAACTTCCTAGCATCCCACCCTCTCCTGGTTTATACGGCGGAGATCTGCTAGATAGCCTTACTGTTGAGTCCTCTAGCAGATCCTGAGCGAAATACTCTTTTCGCCTTTCTTCACATTCTTCTCTCTCGCTCTAACTCTAACCACTAAGTAAACTAACTTCGAAACATTGAATTTTATCTGAACTTTAACAATTTACACCTATTATCTTTGTTTAATTTATTTCTATTATCGCAAGGAATTGAGGCATCGCGCTATAAGAAACGCGTTCTTAAGGGATGGCGAAGGCCGCCAGTTTTAAATACGCTAGAAAATGAGACGTTTGGGAAGATAACAAGGTGACAGCTATGAAACACGAGTTAAAACTCCCCGGCGTAATAAGCTGCGCCCGTTCGTGTACTTTACGGCGGCCATAACATAATTTATAAATTGCTCGGATGCACCTGGCGTGACCTTCGTGTGTCCAATATGGTCCGACGCGATGGCGCTTTATCGTTCGCGCGCGAATTGAAAAATAAACGCGACCCGACATGCTCCGCGCGTCCTCGGATCGTAAAGTACTTACGAACTTGTTCACCGATTCCACGTGGCTTTAATGGCCCTCGCAACAGTTCGCCTAACTTTTACACTTTGCACTTTACAGATACTGGAAACGCCACACGTTAGCCTGCACGATGCATATCTCCATGCAACGTTAACAACGTACTTTTGTTTCAACTGTTCTCTGTATTTCTGTCTTCAGGATTCTCGCCCGTTCCATAGATAGCGATTGACTTGAGGACGATTTGGTTCTTTGTGTTCTTTTATGAATTCTTTACCATTTTAATGTGAACGCATTGTGAGAACCGCATGTTTCAATAAATTCGTTTTGTGAAAGTGGAAATTCTCATTCTTATAGTAATAAAATTAAGAGGTTTGGATCTTCTTCGGTATAGGTTGTTGAGGATTCATGCGAAATTTTAACCTAGAATTTCTTTGGATAGAACTTTTATCAAATAAAATTTCAAACATTTGACTCAACGAATGATTATATATTATAATGCCTTATATATAATAAGGCATTAATTAATAGTAACATTGATGAGTATCTTAGATTTTTTATAATTTATGATCTTTTGGCAGTAAAGAAGCTTGGATGTAGATGATCGAATTATGAAATATGAAAAAGTTTGTTTGCTTATGAAGAGGATTGATGTATACATAGAAGAACTTGATACATTTACATTTGTACAATTAAAAATTGAAAATTAAAAAATACAATTGCATTCGTATCTTCATAGCACAAATGAGTCTGAGTACAGACGCTATGACAAAGTTTTTTACCTAAAATTTAAAGACGCGATATCACTTGAGAAATGAGAGTATTCTGAAACTCGACATTACAAGATATTAAAATCAAAATAATCACGGACGCACTCGTGATTCTCTTACATTCTCCAAAATGCAATAATACTAAACCACCGCTATAAAATGTTACTTTAAGAGCGATCTTTAATTGCTATTCAACATTATAAATCCTTTCCGCATTCCACTGACCGACCAAACATTTTCCAGGTACTGCTGCAGGCGGCACTGGTGTGGGACGAAGTACACGGTGCTCCAGCGAAGAGAAACGACATACTCGCGGGCACGGAATTTCTGTCAGTCTTCATAAACGGCGCCATGGCCACGCCGCCACAGCGACGTAGGGGTTTCAGACGAGGAGGACACACGTCGTCAACAGGAGATAGCGCGACAGCGGAATCGCATCAGCACGAGGCTTCGATTTACCGAATATCGCGAAATCCTGGCAATAAACAAGTCGTCCCGAGAGCGCGCAACACCAGTGGCCGAGAAGAGGTCGTTCGATTTTACCCCATAAGCCACAAAACGTTAGAAAATAGGCAACAAAATCTAGCATCGTTAATCGACGAATTGAGCACCACCAGTGACATATCTTCGACACGGCTGGCTCCTCAAAGTTCAATAAGTACGACGACGGTCACGTCGACGACAGCTCAAGAGAAATCACCATCGAGGACAAACGCAACGAGCAATTCGACGAACAAAGCAGTCAGCCGACAGAAAGTTATAGGTGTCAGTGTGACGTCCACCGTCGAAGCTACGCCGTACAAGGTCAGGGTGGAACATTACGACAATACAGATGCGACAGTCGTGTCTCGACCGCCAAGCTCCATCGGAATTTCGTCTAAAGATGTTACGAAAGAGTTGAAGAATGGCACGACAAGGCCTCCTACAACGAGGACTATGAGCTCCACGACTGCGAGAACATTGACCACGACTACTACAACGACGACGACAACCACTTCTAAATCGCCGAGAATGACGACACCGTCGCCTTCAAGCTTCGTCACTGAGGAACTTAGTAACATCGTATCAGAATCGAACAGGAGCGAATTCTCCGTTGACGAAGGCTCGCTGAGCACCAGTTGGCGAGTTCAAAGTTCGGTTACGCCTAGATCGATGAACAAGCACACTCCTTCTTTCGTTGAACATCAGAAGGAGATAAATAATAATAATAACAACAATACGAACAATCCTTCAGGGGACATGATCACCCTGCCAACAGAGGAGAACTACGAGTTGCCGGAAGAGAACGCCGAATCAAAGGAGTTCAGCGAAGAACCAATGGAAGTACAGTCAGAGCGCTACCAGGCCCAAGGTCGAAAGGCAGGCAGACACTTCGACGCTTCCCACTACAATCGTCCAGGCTCCAAGATGTATAGCCAGCCATCGAAGAGCTATAAGTCACCACGGCCGTACAGCGAGCCAGCTAAATTGTACAGCGAATCAGCGAAGGGCTATAACGAACCTGAGAAAATTTATGGAGAACCAGCCAAGGTGTACAGCGAGCCAGCAAAGGTTTATAGTGAACCAGCGAAGGTATATAGTGAACCAGCCAAGGTTTACAGCGAACCTGCAAAAGTCTATGGTGAACCAGAAAAAGTGTACTCGGAGCCATCGAAGGTTTACTCGGAACCAGCTAAAGTTTATTCGGAACCAGCGAAGGTTTATTCGCAACCTGCCCAAGTTTATAGCGAACCTAGCAAACTTTACGACTCAGAAGGTCAACCATTGAGTCGCGAACGTGGCGGAGAACCAGACGAGCAGAATTACGAGGTGGATGAATCCGTTAGTGTGAGTAGCAATGGAAACGTCCATGGACCACAGATTATGCTTACGGAACCTTCGAACGCTTCCGAAGTGGAAGATGGTCACAAAGTGGGTTACGTGGTCGAAGGTAGGAACTACAGGAAATACAGGGTCGAAGAGAGAACTCCGGACGGTTTTATCGTTGGGGAATACGGAGTGGTGAGCCACGATGATGGTTCTTTGAGAGGTGTTCGCTATACTGCGGATGGCACCATCAATCCTCGACTCATATACGATGCACTAATGAAATTCCTCGCTTTATGAGATGAATCAGCGATGGAAGGATGGATAGAAGTGTAACGGAGGCGAGTCGACTCAATCGTGTCGCTTTGCTAGAAGAATGGCGAGACGAAGCGAAATGACTGATCTTTGAAACTGCTATTCCCAACTCAACTGCCTCAGAGTAATTTTAAGCATCGGGTTTCTTAGAATCTAAGGATCTTCCATGATTGTCTATGGCTGGTGATATGGGAATGATAGGTGGAGTATTTGGATTGTTTTTTGGTGTGTTAAGGATTGAGCATAGAAAGACGAGTCGGAGGAGCAACATGTTAAATTTCGACGAATTAAGATCTCGAGTTTCGTAAATTCTTATAAACTGTGCGAGATACTTCATCAGATAAATATTTCATTAAATACATCAACTATAAAAAGAGACGTATTTTTGCATTATCGGCAATTAGATGATTATATATGAAAAAAATATATTTTTACAAAAAGCAAAGGTAGAATAAAATATTTCTCTTATTTGAAGTACATTGAAACTACATATGTGCTCTAGATATGTGTACTATGGTGTTTCTAAGCGTTATATAGAAGCATATATGTCCGTTGAACACATTATAGAATAATAAGAAGATGATTAATAACAGGTATTAAATAAAGATTATGCTTAGAAAATAATTGAAGAGTGACTCAAAAATACATTAGTAAAATCATTCATCATTTCTTCGTAGAAATACACGTGTAAATTTACTATGAGTCCTAATTTTCTAGTTGAAAATACACCTCTCAAACGAAAACATAAATCACAACTACAAGTACATAGTACATTATTCACAATTTTCTGAGCAATTAATACATTTTATTCGATTATGAATGAAGAAAGTATTTACACTACAGTAGAATTTTATTTATCTAAACCAGTCGGGAAACGACCAACTCATACAAAATAAGAATTTATTGATCCTCCCATTATCTTTAATTTTTGTTCTTATAATAAAAATTCGCTAATTACAATTGCATTTTAATAAATACAGTACTACTGTATGTTCATAAAAATCTTATTAATAGTAAGAATAATTTCAATAAACCTATCAATAACTTGTCTCAATAAAAATTATTTTTAAGATCACCAACCGTCCAGTAACTTATAGAGGGGATTATAATAGAATCATAATAGTAAAAATATTTAGAAATATTATGTGTTTTCTAATATAATATTGTACATATAAATGTAGAGCATCTGACGTAAATGTTACAAATAAGAGAAATATTTCAATCGATAAACTAAAGTATATGTATTTATGATTCATTGTACTTGAGATATTATTATCAAAGACGCATTGCAGAAGATCGAGAATTCAATGTCATCGCGAAAAGTACCATTGTGATAAATACATGGTACACTAACATAAGTTCCACGAATAAGCAAACTACTTGGACTCGTTAGCATGGATAGTAATCTTTAGTTGGTCGTCACTCCGTCGTTTCTAAGGTCTGGAAAAGGTCACAGCGATCCTCCACTGACTTCGCGATCGGCTCTTTCGTCAGAGAGCTTGAAATTATAAAGAATACAAAGTTAAAGATTATTCATCGATGGTTATGGGAAAATTGAAGCGCACAAAGCGAAGATAGATTCTGAATGGTTTCCCTTTATGCATAAAATGATTTGTGTTCGAAGGATTCTAATGGCAACTTTATCAAGAATTTTTCTTTTATTACGTGACTTGTATTTCAAAATTTATAGAAATCCAACTTGGAATTTTACAATCTTATTAACTTACATCACATCAAAATACATTGATAGACAAAAATATTCGTACAGCTGCAGTGTAGAAATTAAAAAGCGATATTTCGTATATTATTAAATATATTCAAACGTATATGACTATGTACTATTCACAGACATTTACGTTAATGAATGTACAGAAATAAAAGTTAATTGCACCTATTACTGTTCCGGTGCATAATATCTATTGCATATATTAGTTGCATATATAATATAGAATACAAAAATATTGCTCGTTTTATCTCTACGTTCCAACTGTATGAACATTTTTGTTTCTCATTGTAATTCTATAATCAATCTATTATGCATAAAATATAAACAAATACTTGGGTACTTTCAAATAGTGTACAAACGATAAAACAACGATCCAATCGCTGACTCGCCCAAAGCGACGCGACAATGTCGATAGAACGAAAACGACTGATTCTTTCGCTCTTGCCAACGCAACTGCCTCAACGATTAATTTTTAAGAATGGCCTTCCATGATCTCGCTGTTAGGCATCAACATGCGTGTATATCCGTACTGTCAGACGGAGACGGGAAAACGGTCGCTGGACGATTCGATCAGGAGCGAAACACAGGGAATTCGAAGCCCGGCCAGTTTCGTTGCGAAACTTGACAGATGAAAGTGACTCCTTTCGGTGGCGAAAGTACGAACTTTTGTATGCTACCCGATGGCCTTTGACGGTCTCGTCACGCGTCTCGAGTCGTCCGAGAAACATTTCTTTTCCCTTTGTTCGTCTAGCGATTAAACACGTTCTCCGCTGCCACGCGAGCAGGAGGTCCTCGATCATGGCGCCACGTAGTTGCGTAAATCTTTTGTGATCGCGTTAATCGCAAGCGTATGTTTCTCTCTTCCGAGATTCGTTAAACTAGAAGGTGGTGGTGGTGATGGAGTAACGACACGGTGTTCGGTTGTTAAGTCGACGATATCGCAATATTAATTATTGTTATTGGGAAGGATACCCTTATTACGATTGGATGCTTGTATTTCTCTTATTTAATTGTTTCTTTTGGTTTTACTGCATCGCATCTTGTTTCAGCGTTGTACGTTCGTACAATATTTAAAGCTGAAGAAAAGTTTCGTTTGGTTAGTGAATTTTCATATTTGGTGGAGTTTAGAGGGATTATAATGTAAATAATGATCAGTTGAGTTATTCGTAAATGGACGAATGATATTTTATCATTTATGCATGATGTTTAAATAATTTTTGTTACGTCTATTACGTTTCATAAAATTATGCTAATGGTAACTAAATACACTTCAAATTTTCCCATTCATTCCTTTTTTCCATAACTTTAATACCTTCCAAATTTATCAATTAATCTTTTCCTACAGATACTGTCAGAATCGATATCACAGCGGATATTTCGAAACAATTTTAATAATTTTTTAATTTGAAATTTTTTATGAATCATCTGTATGGATATGCTGCATGTTTTTGCGTTCCAACTTTTTCTTCAAATTCCAAAAGTTCCCAAAATTTTTTTTCTAACCAGTCATCGTACAAAAATTAATGGAAGAAAGACACAAATCGATTGATTTTCCAACTAATATCTCGCATTATGTATCTCCATACTTTTTAATATATTGAAACTAAAAGTTTAAATCGAAAAGACCTCGCACGACACAAGTAATGAAGTAAACGACATCGATCTGACAATCCCTCGTCACCTAAAATTTTGAAAATAGCGACGAACGAAGCAGCGAGATATCCAAGAGAATCGACTAAACATGTATGTCGCGTGCTTTCGTCACTGTGACGCTTCTGTGATGAAAAAGCACATCGAGAAGTCGCAGCTGCCAGGGCCTCCATTTTGGATCACTTTAAAATCTTAATTTCTTCGAAGGCTCCGCCGCTGCGACTGAACTGCTGACTTGTCACGGCAGCGTCTCTGCGCAATTTTTAAGATATAAGTTTCTATTATAGAGCAAGGTAGCGTTATTTGAGTCAGCTAAGTCTTAGCATCATCAAATTCAATTAAAATTTTGCACAGAATAATCAAACTCATTGTGAGACGCTACATCTCATAACTATTATATAAAATTGCCCAAAAATTGTCAATTCTTATGCAGATACAAGATAGGATAAAAAATCTAATTGGAAATACGTAAAATTGAACAATTAAACTTACAGAAGTTATTGTTTCATTTCATTCCATCGTAATCTAAGTTCAGTTTTTGTATAATAAGACATCGTTTCTCCCTTTTTCAGTGAATATATTCTTTTTAGCAAAGAAAGCGATAAATTACTGAATCTCGATACAATTTCAAATTATCCAATTACTTTGTCCTCCTGTCACGTTGATATATAAAAACTGAAAGATTTTGTGTGATTTTATAATTATGAGGTGTAGCGTATTAGTTTTTAATATAACAACGAAAGAATAAGAAAATATCGCGTACTTTAGGTCCAACAAGAATAAGCGTCAAGAAGAATAACTTAAATAATCTTATGGTATTTATGGTAATTAGAACCGAGAATTATTAACTAAATTAATTAATTGAAAAACTTCTTATCTTTTGATGAGTAGGAATTATATCCTCGTAGAAAAGTATAGGCAACAAGCTGTTACTAACAACGAATTTAGCTTTAACAACGAATAAATAGCTCAAAAATTGTTATAACAATATTTAGCAAATCGTAAAGCAAATTGCTTAGTTTGATTTGAATAATTCTATCTTACCCTAAGTTTTGTAAGACGTTTCGACGTCAAGGAAGTATCTCATTCGTGGAGAAGACCGTAGAGCGTAAGACGATAACGTTATTTTATTTAGGATTAAATAGCTCATTCTTCCTCATTACCTCAATCTTTGAGATAGTTCCTCCTGCCATTTAAATAACGTGTCACGCGTACTCACCTTAAATTATATACACGATCTCGATCGTTCGCACGCACGTTTGCTCGATACCTTTCTGATAGCCAAGAAGAAAAGCGAATCTCGAAGCGATACGTGCTGATGGATCGTATCGAATCGATGGAACTCGTTCGTTCGAATGTTGCTCATCCTCGTAGGCTAAGTGCGCGTTCATATTGTCTTTATTTTATATGTAAAAGATAAAGTATTCCGATATGTTATACACGTGATACCGTTACGATTAAGTACATTCTGTCTCCCTTTTACGTTAGGCGTACGTAGTCTAATGATTATTATTAATTATTATGCATAGCGCTGTGCAACCATTGTCATTCGTCGAATGCAACTTTGTAATAAATTCCATTGTCATAATATTTTCATTTGTACGATTTCTTTTCACCTTTAAATTATAAGAACTACGATTTACAACTAACGAGATACAGCATATTAAATATCATACGAAAATTCTTTCCTTTTCCATTTTTATACGTTTTTACATTTACTTTCTTTAGTAATAAACACACTTTTATTATAATTAGAATAATTTCCAAATAATAGTAAACCTAACTAACGGTAACTAAAAGTAGGAAAAATACAAATTGTATAGCATCATATGTAAATTTTCAATTAAATATACGTATAGTAAATAGATTTTGCCATTTAAAAGCATTACTATTCTATCAGAGGAATTTAAAACTTCATGAATAAATTCGGGTATCTAAATGACTATTATAGAAATAGAAACCACATCAATAAATTGAAAACAATCTTTGCAAAAAAATATTATAAAAGAACAACGATGAAAGAAAAAGAGGACGAAAACAATATCAGCTAAGAAATTTACATTTTTATACGCCTATTGTTAACTTCACCTCGTTCTCGTGAACTCACCATTATTATCGACTGTAAGTAAAGTTCAACAAACATCTTACAATATATACATACGACGGGTCAAGCAAGAAACTTATAATTTACCGTCATGAATACGTTATTCTCTAACATTTAATCTACAACGTTCGACCATATAACTTTCACGCTGCATTTTTAATTGATACATGAACCTCGTCAGTATCAAAGATTTTTCCTACGATTATTATAGTGATTTTTCAAGAGATAATTCCTCTGCAAGGCTACCAGCCGGAAGGTTGAGGACAATAAGCGCACTTGGCAGTTTACTGGGCTAAGAAACGATTTATGCGGTCATTATCGACACGAAGGCAAGCCGATAATAGTAGGGTCGAGAGAGTCGTCAGATATTGAGCGATCAATTCGCGAAAATAAGGGGCTGTGTCTGATCCGCGAGACGTATACAAGCCTAATCATGCGGCGATAATTCACACTTATGAGCTTTAATTCTTACTCTTGGTCGAGTCGCAGGTCCACAATTTTGTCACGACACGGGAGAAAAATTAATTTAAGTGTTACGAATTAGCCAGCGGCTACGAAATGTCGAGCTGTGAGACGTATCATTAAACGAATGAATAAATTCATATACGAGACCTGCAATGACTTACATTATTTTCTCGGATTTTTTCATGAAGTTTCTGATTTTCGTCATTTTTGTTGCATTTGTATGGTTTTACTCTTTTGTCGGTGACTATGATATGATAAAAATGTTTAAATACGGTTCAGTTAAAGATCATTGCTGGTATTATGTTTCATAAGCATGTTTGTTAGCATGTATCAATTTTTATCGAAAGAAAGAACATAATAAATAGCCTATGGATCTTTATGCAAATTTGTTTCTTCGTAGATGAAAAAAGAGAAACTTCAATATATAAAAATATGTTCTATGCTCTAAATGTTATAGCACATAATTCTATTTTTGATATTTTTATAGAATTTTGTGTCTGCTCATTTCTGCATATTTACAATTGGCATAAATACGCGAATATGTATCTGCGGTTTAGTAATCAATTTAAATGTAGTAGGAAATATAACACAAAAGTAATTCTGACTATAACATAAATTAAATGTCTAAAGCATATTATGCGAAACATTTTGAAATTTCATTAGCATAGTTATAACACTTAACCATCACGATTCTATTGGTAAAGCTTAAAACGAATCTAAAAATATATATAGAAATTACAAAAAAAGACGAGTTATCATAACGAAATATCTATATGCCTCCTTTCATTTCATCTTCAAGTTCTATAATTCTATTACATTATTCGATTAATTAAGTTTCAAGCTTAGTCGGTTCGCCACAAATTACAGCCATCGCGATCGTAACGTTCACGTACGTGCGAGAACGAGCGAGATGCTTGGATCGATCGAGTCGATATATAACGCTAAGGAACGAAGGGGGTGTAATAATTTTCATATTCAGTGCAGCTGCACGATGATCAGTAAAGGTCGATTATTCAAGTAGTACGTAAGAAATTATTTCAAGCAAACAAGACACCATCTTGCTAACAGTGCAGCTCTTTCCCATGCCCTAACTCCGACATTAATTGTATTTCGGTTCGAAATATAAATCATATTGCAAGTTCACCGTTATCAACGTACCTGCTGCTTGACAGCCGGGATTGATACAAATTCAATAATTACCCGCGGAGATACTTGTGTTTCCGTTGAAAATCCGTGATAAATAGGTTTTGAAGGTAGCAATTACGGTAACTAATTGCAGACAAAAATAGTTTTTAATTGGAGTCGATAAATCAGCAATTGATGCGATTATTGGGATGTTTGATGAATCTTTTTCTTAAGGTCGTGATTAATGAAAATCTTCGCAGATAAGCGCATTCACATGCGAGTCACTCTATATAAATGGACTTCAACATTATTGAAATTTATTTATTAGTCAATTATGAACTTATTGTCTTTCCCGTCTCGTATCATCTTTATATTGCTCTGTGAAATGCTGTTTATTATTTGTGACTTGGGATGGCTTTCATCAGACTTCTACTGCACTTTCTAGTCGTCTATTGTTGTTTTCATAAAACATTAAAATAAATCAAAATGATTTGTTGTTATTATATATAGAAATTTATGTTATTCACACAATTCGAAATAATTAAGCTTTAGCACTCTGATGCTCTCCTCATACTCGCTTTTTAATTTGGTTCACATGTATTTTGAAATGATTCTGCGTTAGTTTGGTCGCATAAAGAACCAATTTTATCTGGATTATTTCACCCTATTTGTTTGTTAGATAATATAATTCTGTTTGTTTGAAATGTACTATAATACCATTATATAGTTAAAGTAAGAAAGATAATAGTTAATCTATACTATACAGTCGGGTTGCATTACCATTTTACGAATATTAATATCTCATTCTCCTGATCCTCTAATTCCACATTTTTCCACCCGTCCAGGCAACTTCGCTTCCTAGATCCGAGCCATATACATCGAAAACCACGATACTCTTTTTTCCCGATGCTCCTATTAATTTACAGGATCGATGAACAGAACCGGTAGCGTCTGAATCGCTTGGAACGATACACGTTTCACGCTTGTCTAGTTGCTCGCCGGCTACTCCGTCTCTTTTTTCATTCCTCTCGATTCCAGCCTCTCTCCGTAAGCCACGATCTCGATTCCACCAAGTTCGTTAAATTCATCCGTAGGCGATAGAAATGAAACTCCGGTTTGAATTAAAATATTCACGCGGTTAGATCGATAACTTCCCCCGCCTGTGTGTGGAACTCCGACCGCGCTGCTTCATTATCCTGGCGCCAGACAGGACACTCCGAGGCCCTCGTGTGTGTGTTTTAGCTACGGGGGCAGTGAACGTCCTTGGTGTCTTTCTGGGGTCTTTCCTCCTCAGGGTACGCTCGTTGCGCCGCCTCGATACTCTTTTTGACGCCCACCCAAAGCCGGTGGGAATCGTGCATCAGGCGGTAAGACGATTTCTATGCTCGATATCGAAGTTTTGCATGGGAATCCAAGCCTTCCTGCGGTTGCTGCTCGAGACTTTTACTGTTTGGTAGAAACGTATCTGTTCCTTTTTTCCTCTTTTAGGCGGTTGGATATCTCGTGGATTGGAGGAGGAGGTTTATATGTTGGGGTCCATTTTCTGATCCTCGAATGGATATTTTTAACGTGCATAGGATGGAAGGGTTTTTATGATGCTCATGGAGCTTCGGCTTGGATACGGATCTTCTGGGAAGAAGGCACGAAAGTGGTATTTTAGAAAGAAGCATGTTGCTCGATACGTTTGGATTCATTTGTTCGTATGCATTATTTAGACGTAATTTATATTGAAGTGGCGGCAAATTGTGTGTTGTTAACGTATAAGCTGTAGTTAGAAAAATTATTTGTAATACCGGACATTCGATAAGTTTGTAATAGAATTTTGACAATTTCGTATGAATTTAGGAATTATATTATATGTATAATAGTATTGGTAGATTAAATGGTCAAATATATATATCGATGAAATTACATTATATTCATTTAGAACTATTTTATGAATTTATAATTACGATTTTTATAACATAATTTTTCTTACATATGTTGAATCATACGTATTTTTAGCTACAATGCGTTCCTTCTATCATAGATAGCATGTAATTGAATGATTTCACGTATTAATTGGTACAACTTGTTTCTTATTCTTTATATGTGACACACGACTATTTATTAGACATTCTATTTACAACTTTTGAACTTATAAGCGCGAGATATTGTCATTGCAAATGATAAAAAGATATCTCCGACTAGAATTCTTTGCATATTAACTATTCCGATTATCAGATTTTAAATACTTTCGCAAATGAAATAAAACACAAAAAAAATGAATGAACAAATAAAGGAAACAAATTTAAGAAGCACGCATTTAAATTACGAAATAAAATGAAAAAGTAACTAATGTAAGATAAAGATAAAAAACCAACTTTTTAAAAATATTGATATTTCAATTTATCATTGCGAAACGGTATACTATATAATATTACAAATCTAATAAAGAAATAAAACTGTAATATTCGAGTATACAAACTTTCAAATATATCAAAAATGAAAAACTTAACCCATAACCTCCCGATCAATTATTATTATTAAGGGAACAGTATTAAAAGAAATTAAACATAATATTTTCCCAGCACTTCGCGCCTAATCCATCTGCAACCCGAAGAGCACGGTTGTAAATGTCGGTAAGGTGGAACATTAACTTGCCATGATACGGTCGGATTACCGATGCAGCCGGCATGATCAAAAGCCTTTGAAAAGTTGCAATCATCGGCAAGTAAACATTGCCACGTGACTCTGCCACTCGACATTATCCACACTGGACAAGAAGGGATCAACTGAACGCGAATAATAGAGAACATAGAAATAACGAGACGTTGAGAAGAGGGCGGAGAAAGAGCGACGGTCTCATTGTGCAAATAATTGAGATACTAATCCCCTTTTCCCGAAGTAGTGACAGTCACTTCGATCGAGTTGAACGAACAATATTTAGGAGTGCGTGCTTGAGAGGGCGTAACCCCGAAACGATGCGCGTCGCAAAAGCGAAAAGCAAACTCGGCCTGCGGCTGTACACGTGATTTTGCATGCGAACGCTCCCTGGCTGTGTCTTTGCCTTTCCATCCTCTTTTTTCGTGTCACGGGATAGATATGTGCTAGGCATATACCAATATTTTAAATATATTCATTTTTTTCTGCCTACTATCTTAAATCTGTTATTGACCTTAGTTGTAGTACATTATTAGCAAATGTAATTTATATCAGCAGGATAATGATCTTGCTGGTAACTCCATTGAACTTCCAGTTTATTAATAATTTTAGAAAGAAAAATGAAATAAGTCGAAGATTTAGATCGGAGGAATTCAACTAATTCGATGATATTTCTCTTCGGAATAAAATTCCAAATATGAATAAGAAAAAGCCGCGAACGTAGGTTTCTTCTTCTTTATAAACCACTTCCATTATACTAGATACTAAAAAATTTGTGAGTTATGTATTTGTCTTTGAAATTTTTTTACCATAACGATACCATCATAAACATTGTGTTCATTGCAGATCGTCTCATCCCAAAATCGATATCAATAAACAAATTTGAGAAATGCAACTAGTTTGATATCTCTGTACAAAATTCAGGATTGAACCTTACGACCTTTAATTTATCAAACGATCATTCAAAACTTCCAACACAGTCTGTTTACAATCATCTGACGACTCCGTTTCTCTTGAGCGCAAGTAAGGGGCAAGCATAAGCGACATCGCAGCAGCCGAAGGAAACCGAGTTCACGTTAGAGAGGGAAGACGCGATCCACGGGGTCCTTTCGTCCAACAATAGGTGGGTAAACACGGAACAAGAAGCTCGGAACCTCGAATGACCGCCTACGGTGGATAATGAGGAAGAAATTAGTGGTGCGTGAAGGTACGAAGAGGCCACCTGTGCCTTAGCCTCCACCGACAGTACTCAGGCCGACGGTGAAACAGGCACTCGTACATATCCATCGTCCTTCGCGTCATCACTCCTCCCACGCCCTTCTTTCTTAAAAAGGACTCGCCTCGTGACGCGAACAAGCACAAAGGTAGTCCTCGAAGGCATTCAGCTTGCATAGATCCTTGATAAAACATTGAATACTCTACGTCCATTCATGTCGTGTGTCGTTTTCCTTTGCTCTCCTTCTGCCTCTTTCTTTCGTTCGTTTTCGTTCTATCGTGGCCCTTCGACCTCGTCGTTGTCCCTAGGAGAAGCGAAGAAAACGACGTTTCATCTCGATCATAGAGATGTACGAGAGCACGCACGATGCTGGTTGTATGTCAGAATATGAGGTTGTCAACCTGTCAGTGAATTTCGACGACGAGATTCTGGTTCTATTTATCGGACTCTTTCATGAAATCTTGGAGACAGGAGAGAAATAGGTTGTTTTGGGGTGATGCAGAAAGTGTTTTTGTAAATTTAGTCAAGAGACATTTGGTTCCTTCGGTCGTAGCTTCGTTGATCTTTTTGAATTACACAGTGGGATTTTCACAGTGGGACGAAAAAGATGGAGAGACGAGATATGAAAAATGAAAATAAAATTCAGCGGTTGCAAATTACTAATTTCAAACTTTGCAGACCTAATTTTTATTTGAACATTTTAATTGTTTCAGAAAATTCTGCGAAATAATAATAAAAATTTGGCAGTTTGGAATACGTTTGCATAACCGGTTACTTTAAATTGAATTAATTTAATCTTCCTGGCGTCAATTTTCATTCAACATCTTAAGGAACAGACAGCTCCAATCAGCTCACCTGCAATAAAACCGTAGTCGACGTCCGCCAGGTAGCACGAGACATTCGCTGTTAATTAGATACTTTCGAATAAATTATCGGCAGGCTAAATCCGGTTAGATGGTTGGTTAATTAAGTTCTGCTCTTAGGGTAGCGGGTGTCTTCATATTTTACGAGTGATCGTATACGTCATCAGCGGTGATAATGGAAAATAATTTGTCATTCCACGCAGCACGAAGGAAAAGTAACCAGATCGTGTTAAGTGATTTGTCCTTGCCATCTGCGGGAGCCGGCATTATCCTGTAGAGTGAATGTAGATGGCCCGATTTTCGGGGAGGGCGGCTTTTAGCCCTGTCAGGACGAACCAACGCCGAAATATTAGTGTCAAACAGGACGTTATACATGCTCGAGCACGCAGACGAATCAATCATTTGCTGTTTGAGAGTGTTTCTTAAGAGAGAATCTTCTTGTCCATCCAAACGGTTTTGTGCGCATTTTAGACAGTTCGCCTCGAGATTAATTATCTGTTTTCGATTGGAGTCGTTATACATGAAAGTATTTGAACATTTATTGTAAGAATCTATTACGAATATATGTATTATGCATGTTATAGAAAACATTTTTAAGTTTCATTGATATTCAGTGCAACACGATTATTATGATTCTGTTGGTCAAGTTCGAAATAAATGGAGAAAATATACGTAAAAGTTATATGATATTTATTGCAAATATACATTTTACAGAAATTGTAAAAATACAAGATCGATTAAACAGTCAGTTGATCATCATATTGATAAGTCTCAATACAATAGCAGTATGTAATTACATAATCAACTATACCTACGTACTATATTTACAGTTGATACCTTGTAATTTCTATATATATGTACGTTCTCTGATTTGTTATCAAAATATTTACACAATTTACTTTACGTACAGGTACGTTTCGAAATATTAATTGAAATAGTTCTATGAATTAGAAATAATTAATTAATCGAGGCATAACATACTTTGAAATTGATTATATACTTAGATGCTAGCATAGGATAGTTTTAGTAACTTCATATCAGAATAAGAATGAAATAACGAGAATTACTTAAAGGAATGTTTGTAACCAGACCAAACTACGAGGTCGAATATTTCTTACAAATTACTGTTTACAAACTTCACAATTTTTAATTTTGTAACTACTTTAAACATTATTACAAATCCAAGAAGCAACTAGAACGTACGTGTGTCGTTCAACGATATACAGGGTGGCTGGTAACTGGTGGTACAAGCGGAAAGGGGGGTGATTCTACGCGAAAAAAGAAGTCGAAAATATAGAATAAAAATTTTTTTTTCAATTTTTCCATCGAGACAATGATCTGCAGTGAGATCCGTTATAACGAGACGTGATGAAGTGCACGCGTACCGAGCTAAAATTCAAAGTCGATTTTCTCGAAAACAAAGCCTCAAACGAAAAATTTTCATTCTATATTTTCGACTTCTTTTTTCGCGTAGAATTACCCCCCTTCCGCTTGTACCACCAGTTACTAACCACCCTGTATACGAATAATTAAATTCTTCATCGCGCAACATTTCCGATCGTCGACGTCTCGTCCATGCACAAAAGGGAACACGATCAAGGTTTGACATTTCATATTCCCCGGAAACTTTCCCACAAACAGTTGACGGGCAAAGACATGCGGGCCGATCTCCGCGAAGGTAGCTTTTTTGTCTTTCAAGTGGCCGAGGGCTTTCCAACTCACATGCGTTTAGGTATTCACGGACAAAGCGGCGCACACGTCGTTTCAACGTACACTTCGTCGCCATTATTTTGACCCTCTTGGTTCGCTCCACCGTGCTCGCACTTGCTCACACTCCGGGATCTTGTCGGCTCCTCGAAGACAAATATTTATATCGCGAACGCCCGCTGCGCCATTGTGAAATCTCGCGGCAACTCTTGCTTCTATTAAGGTGTCGAGCACCTTCTCGTCGCTTACCCTCGCAATTTTGCACGTGGGATTTTACAGAGAGGGGAAATCGTTTGGTACTAGAGCCTCTAGAGCTTCTTACGTCCATCGAAATGTATAAGTGAAATGGGGAATTTGATAGAATCGTTTGTATCGTAGCTGAGAAAGATCTACCTCTCTTGCGCTATTTTTATGTGTAAAATTGAAATTGGTATTTTTAGACGAAGAATAATTTCTTGGAATTTTCGAAAATAAACAATGGCCAAATATATAACACATCTGGTAAATGTTTATAGCTTTAATGAAGTTAATTGTTGACGCGTATTCCAATTTGAGCGTAGATATAATTACATCACAAAAAAGAAAAGAAAGAAGCAGATGAAGAATGACAAAATGAAGATGATGATACCAATTCGGAAGGTATAATCATTTTCAAATAAGCTAATAGTAGTTAAAATGTAACTATCTTCTGTCGGAAAGGACCACGGAGATGAACGTATCACGCATGCGAGAGCTTTGTAGGCGGGTGTTGGAAGAGGCGTGGTGACGAAGCAGGCTGCGTAGCATCCCCTCGTAGCTTGAATGATTTTTTCAACAGTAATTTACGCGATAATACAAGTTATAACTTTAAAACAAGAAGGTACTATATTTCTACTTTATACCTGGCATAATTTTATCCCAACTTACTGAAACAAATTTTACTAAACGTATAAATAATCTGCTACTTTATTATTCGTTACAACCATTTAAGAAACTCTTTGTAAATTAGATGCTTTACCATTCGTTTATTCGAATATTGCTAGACATGCGATTTCTGCCGGTGGAAATATATTTTGCCGTCTGGTTGACCTGAAGAAAATCAAGATCGGCGAAAATCTATTTCCGCGAGACGAATATTATACGAAAGGAATAGGAAAGCTCCATTTCTACGCGGTTGGAGAGGAACGGGCATAAATCGTGGCTGTGATAATGGAATTCTCAACGGGGGTCGCATTGACACGGCTGCGAAGTGTCGTACCGTAGAGGTAAATAGATCGACGTCGTGACGATGCCAACGCGGGTGTATCAAGAGGGTGGTAACCTCCTACTTATAGTTACAACCATTTGTACAAGGTGTATCGCGAATCGATTTCGCTCGGTTTGATGCCCATTCGTCTATATATTAAAACGATCCCACAACGAAATATTTCGATATACATTTGCTTCGCCTCGGATAAATGCTTAAAGCGATATGCATTATGTTCCCAATTTTTATGATTGCATACTTTGAACGATAATTTATTTAGTTTTTGAAATTCTATTATATTAGTATAATAAATTCTTTTAGAGGATTGATTGATTTCTTAATCGTGAACTGATTTTACCAAATAATACTATTTTAATGATTTAACAATTAACAATAGTTATTACAATATTCGACAATTTATTAACAACCAGTTGCTATTTAAATACAGTATTTATATAGAAACAATTAATTTAATTATATCGTGGTTAAATTTTTCTGTAAAATGATATAGTTGTTTAAAGTATAAGAATTATCGATAGAAAGAAGCTTCAATATCAGTCATTATTTTTTAAATTCTTTGCAAATAACTAACTTTGTGTACTTATAATTAGTCAATAATGCCATTTCTGATACCAGAACTGATAACTGATCTAAAATATTCTCTTTCTCTTTCTCTTTCTCTCTTCCCCTTCTCTCTCACTCTCCCCTCTCCCACTCCCCCTCTCCCACTCTTCCCTCTCCCACTCCCCCTCTCCCACTCTTCCCTCTCCCACTCCCTCTCTCCCACTCTCCCCCTCTCTCTCCGTCATTCGTCAAAGTAAAGAATCATAACATCTCCAAAATAAAAGTCTCCGTTTACTCGAAACTCAGTATCATTTCACGTTATATCACTATACCACGTAAATCTATTTCGATACGCGTCCGATTTTCGCCACACCCTGTGTACGCCATACCTTACGACCAAATGATTAGCTGACGAGGAACGGTCCCCGTGTGAACTCTCCCATAGAAGAAACACGTGCTCCATTTTCCCTCCTTCTCCTTGTAGATATTCGTTCGCTCTCGATCTTTTCCTCCTATCACGCCAGACGTTGAGCGTTGTTCGCATGAATCACGTCCCATCATGTAGATCTCACCCTCGCTCGACCTTCGTTTATCTCATAATACGACATTGACCGGATCCTCCGGGATATTCCAGTAATAAAATCTTTACTTGTCCAGGTAACCTAGGTTTACTTGTCAAATTATCAATTCCATTAATGTGACTACAGTGGATCACTCTATTTTTCATTTGCTGAGTATGCACGTTGTTTTTTCGCGGTATTGGAATGTCATTGAAAATTTAAGTGCAGGTACTAGGTTGGAAGAAGTGCGTGTGAAAATAAAAACCTATAGAGGTATAACGATGAACTACGACAGTATGTCGTTATAGTATCTTTATTTTATTTATTTATTTTTTTTATTCAGTATTTCTTTATTGCATTAGCACAAAAATTTTTCACCGGTCAAACATTGCTCACACCATATACTCAGCAAATGCGTAAGTTGTACTGAAACTTCGAAGCTTTGTGCGGAAATAAGAAAAAGTAAAGCAAAAAATATGGAAGCTTTCACCTGGAATATCTCAAACTTTTTCTCGCATGAATTTTACTGGATTATACTAATTTTCCTGGATTATCCAACTGAAAATGTGCGACCGTTTAGTAGAAACGACGCGAAAGTATTTCTAGACTAGACTCAGGTATAACAATCACGCTTCTGTACACACCAACATAATCCGTAAAAGCTGTTTAGGAAGGGATAATCAAGTGGCTTTTTATGAGCCTTTGAATTAAAATCGCCACTGTCACTTTGACTTAAATATACTATATCTCACAAATCTTCCAGAAAATATGTATTTAAGAATATAATGGCCATTGTAGAAAATTATTGTTATTGCTTACGAACAATATAATACGAACAATAGTTTTGTTGACTTTTCGTGGGATTCGGGCGTCCTTTACAAATTGATAGAATCCAAAAAAATAAAGTGATAACACTAAAAGGGTTAAAAACCTGTTTTATTAGCTGCCGTAAGCTACAGTTTAAGAAATTTGGAAATCCCAACTTTTTATTTTGTTACGATTTGCTATGATTTTTAATTGCACCTTGAGGGAAGAAACAAAAAGAAACCTGAAAAAAGAATGCCAGTAAGATAACCGTTTGGGAAGCGTATCTAGTCCTGTAGTCCGTTGACAAACAAAGGTGATACTGCGGTGAGTATGAGAAACCATGGGTTAAGAATATGTATAATCCCATGGTCACTGATCAAATAGGAATTTGCTTTTTTTGTTTCACTTTCGTCATTTTGTAGGTAGATAAAATTTGTTGGTGTGGTAGAGTTGTAAGTTTAAATATTAAACATTGGAAAAGAAATAATTTATTTTATAAGAGGAATTTTATGTTATAGGAGTTTAATACACTTTTGAAGTATTTTCGAGGAAATCGCATTTAAAAATTTCTCTATTACGCGTATATCAAGCTAATTCTTCACTGATATATTCAAACTCCATTTTCACCAAAAGGAAGCTTTAAACGACAAACTTTTATCTTATGTTTCACATATATTATCGCGTGTTGAGCCTATTGCTATCTAGTTGCTAATGAGTCAAATACATGTGTACTTACCTAACAAGTTTTCGAAATCGATTTTCATGAAAACAAAGCCTCAACGTAATTTTATTATTCTCCATTCTTATTTTATTTTGAACTATACAATACGGTGACAAAAAGTATTTGAACACCATTGTACTTATTATATTTGTATTTATATCGGATAGTAATTAATTAGGTTCAAACATATTAAGTTGCATATCATTTAGTGAGATACTTTCATATGATTAAAAAAATTTGATATGAAAATGGAACGTAAAACTTGGTAAAAAAATAGTTCGTCGGAAAATAAGGTGTGTGCAAATATCTTTGATAGCTACTGTAGAATCTTCTCTGATTTAATTTGCATCATGGATTTCAGATCACAGTGTATAAATAACAAAATTAATAACACGCAGTTATTTATATGAATAATCACCAATGATAATTCATATTAATTAAAAAAATTTTATTTTGGATGTCAGGTAAAAATTGGCCAGCATCGCGGAACAGCGATTTTAAGTCGAGAAATCATCGTCAGAACGATCTACCTGCGATGGCGCGGCGATATATAGTTAAAATCTTGTGGCGCTTCCGGAAGCGCTTTGTTTGGGGTGGATGGGTATTGAATAGCGCGCATTTCAAACCAAAGAAGCACTTCGTCAAAAGGCGAATCGGCCGGCGAGGACGCAAATGAAAAGAGGAGGCGAACGGCGAAACGGCGTCGACGAAATTCGAGATCTCAAGGAGGAGAAATGAGAGCAGTGCGGGCCTTTCTTAACAAAATAGGATAGAGAGAATAATAAACAGGGACGGGGTGGGAGACGGGTAAGGGAGAGGGAGAAGAGAATTCTATTACGTATTGCTGGATCGAACAGCATTCCTGAAAGGAATTAAGTGTACTCTTTAACAGTTTTATTTATTTAGGTAATCTGATACTAATATTTATTGATTCATTTGTTCAGGCATCAGTGAATTTATAATATCGTACGTTACTACTTCATAAAAAAAAATTACTACTTATAAAATTCATATTTTAAATGTGCAAAATAATAAAGAGACTATAGGAACTATATTCAGAATTGTTTAATTCTAAAATTAACAGCTTTATATATTATATATATATATTATTTATATATTGTATATATATATATATATATGTATGTATATATATATATATATATATATATATATATATACAATAAAAACCTAACTGTCTACATTCAATTTAATACACATAAGAAGGGATGATTCTACTTTATAAAAAATACAAATATTCTAAGCATATTCCAAAAATTCTTTTAATGTCGTACCCTATACATGTACCTACTAATCATAAACTTATCCATAAACCGAAGGCCTTTTATTTTAACCGAAGTTTCATTACGAAACTAAGTACTAGTCCCGCAATCGAACCAGCCTTCGATTATCCGGTTTCCTCGAATTACAGGCAAACATTTTACGTCCGTAGAGTTCTACACAAAACGATTTGCTTCCTCTTGTTCCCATCGCGATCTGTTGCGATCAACGAAATGTAGAAAGAGGGTAGAAACGTGTGAGAAGCGACAAACGAGAGCGCAGGTCAGGGAAAGACGAAGGGAAGCTAATGGGGAACGGCAGAAGAGCAGAGTAAAAGGAAAGGCCGAAGTAGGTGAGGCCACCGAATAGGCTTACAAAGAATCGAGCATCAGCACTGTCAGCGGCTGACAGCGGGCTCGAGTTACGTCACTGGCTAGGCTGTTGTGCTTTTTCAGGGCGGCCATTGAACAGTTCCTTCACAGTCAGTGCGGGTAGGCGAACTACAGTCGAAGGCAAGAACGCTAGGGGATCTTTTTCGTTCGGGAGACAAGAAGACGTCTTTTGCCCTTTCATCAAAGAGGTGGGAGTGGTTGTCCCCGAAACGTAACCCCGCCATATTGAATACGTTTGCGCATGATGGAGAATGCTCCATAGCCTTGAACGGGTAATACTGTTGAGAAACTTTCTGTTAGATCGCGACAGACGGTTAAAATGGAGAATTTTTTTAATCATTGTTTATGGTAGTCTCAATTGAAGCTATGCAGAAATTGAAATTATACCTTCAGTCTTGTAACTTTTGGGGGAGACAGATCTGTTCTAAAGATGTTAGGGGTTGAAACGTTTGATTGAGTAAATTTTGAAAATATTATTTATTGGGAAGGAATTTATTGAAATGATCTGAGATGAACAACAAGAAAATTTGCTACAACGTAGGACAAACTGGCGTGGAATAATTTTTAGTAGAGCTATAGATGTAGGTATATTGCGACATTTTAATGGAGCGTCATCTGTTTTCAAATCCGAGCTCTTGTGTCTTATTCGTTTCGTAAGTGTATATTTTAAAGTGTATTATTAAATGTATTTCGTAAATGTATATCTTTCGTGTATTAATAAAAGATATTATCGTTAAATACATCAGAATTAATGTTACGCAATTATCAAAAATCGTGCAAGTTTAAAAACGTCGTGATACGTATCAATATTAATATATGTCCAAACTCTTGGCGTATTCAAATATACAGGATCTTTAACCGGTATAAAAAATTATCAACTTTTTACCACTCGTATACAAAAGGAGAGAGAGAAGTTTATTCAACATACTCGACGCAAAAGATTCCCACCAACTGTCCTCTTTTTCCACCGGTAATAACGAGGAGCATTTTCATAGTTCTTGGATAGGTGAATACGTAACCAGAGGCCGGATGTTCCCGCCCAGGATGGATCTACGTCTTGTAAGGTACTCTCAAGGAGTTTCTTCGCCTTCCTTTTCAACCCCTCGAGGTGTAGCGTCTCTGATTTCTGATCTGGTAGCCGGTGCAGCTACTTGTCACTCCGGTGCACGCCCACTTTTCATCGAAAGAAACTCGTAAAGTAAACGACCATCTTCGTTCGTTACGTTTTTCTTCGAGATCTTAACCGACGACTGATTTTCATAACAGTGAACATCCGGCCGACTAACGAACGTTGGCATCGGGACGCGTCGTATCTTCTTTTCAAATTCGTGACTCGTTCACAGAATTTTTTTACCGAGATCATGCAAGAAATCATAATAATGGTCATTCCAGGGGATTAACGTCGTAGGAATTCTCACGGTTGAGGGATATAGTCAGTTTCGTCGCCGATTCTGACCATTCGAAGAATCGATCATTTTTAATAATTTCAAGCATAGTTTCAGAGTTGCAATTTTCTATATATTTCTGATAGAAATCAATCATACTTGTCGAGAAAAGATTTGGAGAAATTTTTGAGGATAAATACTAATAAAATGCAAATTTTCTTGGTATTACATGTATGCTTATATAAGGATAGAATAGATAGTTAAAGTATTTATAAATGAAATTCGTTGAAAATTCCTTTGCATTAAATGTAACGAAAATGATTAACGAAATTAGAAATAAAAGTTTCTATTTTATTTTTTCATTGAACTATTATACATTGAACAATGAAATCTTACAAAAAATGGATTTTAGAGGCCCACATCTACTTGGTGCTTAAAAGTTAGGAAAATAATATACCTTTATATTATAAGGTATATTATTAAGGTATATTATTAGTAAGGTATATTATAAAGTTATATTATTAATAATATATCTTAGTACTTTATATTGTAACGAAAAATATACGAGGCACTGGCAGAATAATTTCTTCATGAAATTTAAATAAAAAATTACTTAACTACTATAGAACATCTGTCAGATCTTCTCCAATTTTCATTCTCTCTTTCTGTATGATTTATGATAATAAATAGTTATAAAAAAAGGTTTTCGATACATTTACAATAGCAAATAATTTAATCAGACAATAGTTTAATTAGACTTAGATTTCTCCATTATTAATGTATAAAGCAAAAACAATAGAATTTAACTTCTACCCTGTACTGTTATGTATCCTGTATATCCCCTGTAGAGGTCCTATAGAACCCTTAGAGTAATTCCGTAGTTTTTAATATTTATAACGGTTAAAAGTTAATACCGATAGAATGTACATACCTACCTACCTGGTCCGTAATTTTTTACAAACTAAATAGTCGCCTCCTTAATTACGTTCCGAGTACATCCATAGCTCTAGCCTCCTAATATTTAAAAATCTATATAACCTCTTAATCCTCTCTACTTCCACCTGCACTTTCAAAACTAAGCAGTCAATAAATTATAGTTTTCACAGAAATCAAACATCACTCTCAATTTCGATAAAACTTCAAACTTTTCGCATAATTTCTTAGATAAGGCGATATAATACAAGTGGTCTTTAAAGGTCTTTTGACAAGTTATAATTTCGCGGTCCCAAGGGAGCGCCTCGTTTCCCATGTCAAATTACATTTAACCAGAGATGCACGATCGTTCTCATGAAGCAATAACCCCGCATATGGCGGATTTTACATCATATAGGACAGCCACTTTCCACCCTCGTTATTCAGGTAAAACGCGAGGGCATCAATGATGTTCGCGTCCATACTGTATCGACCCAACCATATGCTCCGCGTTTCCCATAACGTTGGAAATGCGTACACATTGGCCCTGTTTAGAAGAAGAAGCAACAGGTCGCTTTGCCAGGTCATTGTTCTAATCGCGGTGCAAATAAAACGATTTCGTGCATCACGCAAACAAAGTCCGGGGTAGTTCCGAGTGATGTACGATGTGTTAAAACGAGTGTATTCCATCGATTACTTGAGAGGAAGCAAAATTTAGTATCTAGTGTAATCAGAAGGAACAAAGGTAAGGTAATCTTAATAATAATCTTAATAATTGATATACAGTTTTCATTTATTTATATTGTTACACTGTTATCGTTTCAATGTAAAATAAATTAAGTTTGATACAACATCTCGAATAAAATATTGGTTTAAGCTAAAATGTCTGTTGAAATTAGAATTACAATTTACTTTATTACGGAGTTCATCAAATTGTGTTATAATAAACAATTTAATGTCGTATTCAAATATTTTATTACATTGATAACACATTATAATTCGATACAAAATAATTTGTTGATGCAATACGTAGAAAAAATGTACAACTCTTGTGGCCATTTGCAAATCATAAAAATGTGGTATTGTTGACAGACGGTAGGGGGTTGCAAAGATTTAAAGAGGCGGGCAGGTGAACTCCATAAAAGGCAGCTTCCCTAAAAATATCCAAGGAACAGAAACAGAGTCAGTCCAGAAGCACGAGCTTATCCTCCATTAACACAGTGCTTGCCGCTCTCTGGCCTTTACCTCCGTCTTATTTTCGATTTTGGAGCCGCTCAAAATTTTGGCGGCGTCCACCGTGCGCCATAGTGTCTGTCAAGTCAACCGTATGATCGCTATGGGATTATCACTTGCTCCAATGATCCTGAACGAGAAGGCGCTTCGACTAGGAAAATGTCAACCTAATTTTGCAAGATCTCTTCCTCGGTCTGGAAGACTACAACGTCTGGAAGGGTCTAGCTTCTTTTCACGCTTAAATACAGGTAGCCTTTGATCTTCGACGCAGAGAGCAGACGATGTTACTTTTTGTCCTGAGATTAGACGAAACTTCCGATTTTTCAAAATTTCGTTTTTTCAAATTCGTTAATTTTAGTGTATCGATTCCGCTGAAGGGAACACCTTAAACGTTGGTTGAAATTTCATCGACTGAAATTTGCTTGTCATACTCCTTTTTATTCGGAGACAAATGAAAATTGTATGATTCGGAGAAACATATAATTTCAAAATGGGTAAACTGTAGCTATATATTTATTGTGTGGATATTTTAACTTTTTCAGGTTGTAATTTCTGAGAGTATTGGTCTCCCCAAAATTACAATGTTGGATAATACCCGTACTTCGACCGGAAAGAGTTAATACCTTATTGTCTATCTAATGAAAGTATAGATTTATTTATGAACAATGTATGCATTATTGTGTCGAACATTACATATTTTGTTGAACGTATCCTTTACATATTACTTTCATATTTTTCGAGTAAAATAAAAAATGAAAAATACACGTAAAGAAGTGCATCTGCTGCTATTTAGTATAGAATTGGTGCTTTGGCTTTCTAGTTACTTTATTACAGAAGTATTATTTCATTCACGTCATCTACTACGTTATGATATAATATACGTAAAATATTGAATAAAATAAAGTAAAATTCTATAATATACATATAAAAAGTTAAAGTACAATCTAATGATCTATGCAATCTACCAAATAACATAAATTTATTAGAATTCTAGAAATGTACGTGTTCCAATAGTTATGATCACGAATGTATATGGTGCTCACAGTAAACCTGTTAAAATTATAAAACGATTTCCAGTGGTATCACAATCTCCACGAATTAAATTACATTTTTTCAGATCCAACTCGGAAGTGTGGTTCTGTAAAAGAGTGATTCCTACGAGAACAGAGAGGGAGGCGCCATAAAAGAATCTCCCAGTGCCTCTTCTGCGGTTTATAAGCTGCACTCGCTAAAGAAACGAGCCTTTCAGAACTTTCTTAAATGAAATACCAGTAAAACGAGACACAAATATTGCATAGGTTCATCGGAAGATTGTCGTTCCTGCGACGAGCCTCTAGTACTACCGTAGATGTCGGAAGAGATAGCGGCAACATAAGAAACGACTAGAAACTTTACCTGGCCCTTACCAGTTTCTGTATTTAAACAGCTAAGTACGAGACCAATCCTAGGTCCTACTTACGTCTCCTTTTTGCTTCCAGCTTCCTGATTATCGTTTTCTGCCGATCCACGGCCCTTTTTCACTAACAACTACGAACTAGACCACCCGTCGACCTGTTATTGATATAACTCTTTGTCCGAATTAATGATTATACGAAATAAGGACAATGCATATTGGTGGCACTTAGAGGACAAAAGCTTGGACTGAACTGGCTTTGTGCTGCTTACGAACTAACCCTATTATCAGTATCCTATTCTCGGTCTGGCGAGTGTCTCTATACATACTAGAGCGGATTTCAAAGACAGAAAGATCCTTTGCACCGAAACAAAGGTGTTTCTACGAAGACAAATAATTTGTAATTATGATAATTCTAATTCAGTTACTGAGATTTAACAGTCATAATGCGTCAACCTGTCAACCTGCATCGTCTATCGTATTTACAAGTATTGTGATGATGTCATTTTACGTGACAATTGTGAAGTAAGCTTTGAAAATTTACGTAAACACGAGATTTGTTTTCATGTTTACAATCGTTTAACATCACAAATACCTTCCACTAGATATCTCTTAATCCTTATTGAAATGTTTTTCCTATTGTTTACAAATACTTAGTATCTATCATAAAAATCACTAGGACTTCTGTTAGTTACGTTTATTTATATTCTTTTAAAATTTAAATAACTGCTGTCGTAAAAAAGTAAACTTTTCTATAAAGTAATTAATTGGTTTTATACTATTTTTATATTCGAATTGAAAATGACGAGAAGAAGATATGGGTATTGTAAAATGGTATAGAAAACTGGAAGGAGTAAAACTCTTAACTTCAATTAAGTTAAACATTACATTTCCGGTGAATAAGTAATCGCGCGTTACCTTTGCATTTTGTATGAAACAAGATCGATAACATTATATTCCACCGCCAATTTGTCTCCCCTCCCACCCCTTGAAACAGCAACGGCCCCCTCGTACGATTCACTGAACACAAGTACTCTAAGTTTCTGTACCAGTTTCTGTAAACTCACCGTGTGATGCCAGACAGTTGTGTTTTGATACCAAGCCCGCAACCAGCTGTTTAGATTTGTCTACCTTTTCACCTTTTTGCTCATTTCACCTAACACTCCGATTAAAAACAACGAAAGATAATTCGAGGTTTTTTATATGAGAAAGGGGGATAAATTTTAATTTGATTAAAAATTTAGGGTATTCGTTTCTATCTTTGTCTACTTTACGTTTTGATAGTGCAATAAAATCTATGACTTATCTACATTACGATTAAAATTTAGCAACATTTTGTTATCTGTATGAATCGCTTCAAATTTTCAAGTTTCCATTTATACATTTAAAATTCTGTCAAATTCAAATATGAGTAAAAGAAAAATAAATAAATAAATAAAATAAATAAATAAAATAAATAAATAAATAAAATAGTATAATTACGTCTCTTTTAGTGAAAATTCTTCCCAATGTTCCCTGAACAATTGTATTTTGATTACGGACCGTTTAGTTGCATTTGCCTTCTTGACAAAGCGACTCGAATCTCTCCTTCATGTTTTTTCTTCCTTATTGCATGTACCACTGCAACAGAGAATAGAATGACGTACCTTTGTGAAACCTCCTCGGGACAGTTACGTGGATAATCTTCTCTCTCGACATATTGCGCCAAAGCTAAAAACGAGCCACGCTTCGATGAGCATTTGCTAAAGTTGAACCTTTCAGCCTCGAATACCGAGCAATCCGTGGGTTTAGAGATGAACTCGAACGGATTTCACCATCACAAATGTCCTTACTTCTTCTTGGAACGTTCAATTTCCATTTGTTGTACTATTTAAAAAAAAAAAAAAGGAACTTATGTTAAGTAGAATTATATCAATATTATGAAGGAATTATAAATAAATTATGAAATTTATAATAGTTTGATTAATTGGTATTTGAGATTACGCCCTCATTCTTGTGCTATCGGTACATTTTATATCAATAAAAAATTTTGAGCTTCGTATCATTAAGGAATAATTAACACGTTCACGCCGGCGCTTCTATTTGTTTCTCGCCGTGGGGCAGCGCTCGTATTCGTATAGATGTTTTTTCAATTAGTATACGTTAAATTTCCATCATTCAAATTTTCAACTATATGACAATTTTTTCTAGCTATTAAACGAACTACTTTTCCGGTGGTACACGCCGCCTGATGGGAGATTCGAGCATGAGCTACCAGTTGTACACGCCGACGTGAACGTGTTAACAAGATTAGAATGGTTACAATGCAGAAAAAGATCGCACAGATAATTCATCTATTTATTATTTTATTTTTCTATCATGCACATAGTAAGACAATATAAAACACCTATTAAGAATATCTATATAATCATAATTCAATCTTACAGTTGTTATTATCAATCACCACTACTAAATATTAATTACCACATTAATTTTAGTATTCAAAAATTCGTACTTGTTCTTGTCTCTTATTCACATACTACCACC
This sequence comes from Bombus vosnesenskii, assembly GCF_011952255.1. Lineage (NCBI taxonomy): Eukaryota > Metazoa > Arthropoda > Insecta > Hymenoptera > Apidae > Bombus > Bombus vosnesenskii. The sequence goes on from NW_022882923.1 coordinate 6,746,001, forward strand.
TATCAATTTCACTTATTAATCTCCAAAAACATATCTCTCTTCGCTAGTTAGTATGTATTTCATTCAGATAGTTGTCTCTCCATTATTTCGTTAATTATTCGTTAAATTAATCGCGGATCCCTCTCCCTATACCAGACATATTTTATCGCATCAATCTCCATACAATATTATGCCTAACAAAAAAAAAAAAAAAAAAAAAGAGAAAGAGAAAGAAAATCCACCCCGCGGTTGATAGTATCGAGGAGATCGTTGAAACTAGTATGTGTAGGGTGATCTAGAGCACGATCGAGAGATCCAATCTCCGTAATATTACGTCGGTTATGACGGATTCTTCGCGTAATTCGTGCACTCAATCGGCGAGTGCACGTATACAGACCACCCTAAGCCGAGTTCCCGCACGAGGGGTGCGCTCGTCATCACAAGGGATCCAGCATGAGATAATTCAAGATGGAGTCAGGGAGTCAGGAAGCGACGCATCTGCCTTCGCATTATTCCATGGTGTATGTTCTGTTTAACCTTCTTCATCTCATATCTCTCAACGTTCAACGTTTCAACTGCGATGCATTCTTTCTAATATTCTCACTCTTTTCCGCCTTCCCTGCTTTGTCTATTTTTCGCCCCCTATTTCTTTCTTTCTTGGCTTTTTGTACCTGATGTTTTCCATCCACACATCAATGGATTTCAAGAGCGACGGATACGTGGTTTTTTTTCGAGTGGAAACGACGTTTAATAAATTAGTGCTTGTATGTTAGTGCTTGAAATAACACGGCGGTCGGTTTAAGACTTTTTTACGGTTTATTGAGTTTATGACTACCATGGTAAAAAATGTAGTAAAAGAACTGTAGTCATTTATATGTTTGTGGGAAGTTTAAAGAGGCAAGGATATATTGAATGAATATAATAGGTATAAAATTAAACATGAACCATTACTCCAAACAAATAAGAATATCCTTTTGAATAAAGTAATTACATACACATTAAATTGCATACACATCTGCAGTTTAGTAATAACCATTAATTTCATGAAAAGCTAAACCAGTGGTTTTGCGAATGAAATATTTTAAAGATACAAATAACAAATTCTTTCGTATTTCTTTTCTAAAAAGATACCTGCGTAATGATTGTTCATGTATTTTAGAAACCGGGTATAAAATATTATTTCATCTATATTTATAGATTTCATTATTCTTAGTACGAAGATAGATATTTAATATCAGGTTTCAAGATTGAATTGCAACATTAAATGTTTCACAACTAGTCTTTTACAGCATATCTTTAGTAATAGATACAAGACAATATTTCTATAAAAGTATAATTAGTTACGGTAACTATTGAATAAAAATTAGCCTAACCTCTATTAATTTCTAATAAATGCTGTGATAAATAACACATTGGCTGTATACATAATATGTGTAGAAGATATATCAATTCTTGAATGAACTAATTGTACTGCCATTTAATAACATTTATACTTCAGCATTACGAATATCTCTAACATTTCCAAAAACGAAAAGCTAAAATTCATTAATTACCTCAAAATCTTATTCGAATCCATCGCTATCCGTCAAATTCATTCCAACGATTTTTAAACAAATTCCATTCCAAAATTTCACTCCCTTTGAGATTCCATCCTCGAAAAACATATAAATAAAGGAATCAGCAAAGCAACCGCTAAGCTACTGATTATCTGTAATCCCAGTGCAAAAGTGTTGCTAAATTAGTTTGGTTGCGGAGGGGGGTCACTGCTTTGGTGATCGTGTGGCACGAGGTCCACGATTACGGGCAAAAGGGGTGGAAGTGGCTTCGTTTTCACCTCGCTACCGGTTGAATAGCGGCGTGAGTGTGTGTCTTCACAAAGGGTGAGAAGGGCAGGAGACATCTGACGTCCTTATTCGTTCGCCACCTTTCCCCTCTGGCTTGGGTGACGTTCAACCCCCGTCGAAGCAGGGAGGAACCAGCTCCTTTCGAAAGAACCGCCCTTTTTCGAGGGTAGGGAAGCTGTTGGCCAATGAAGCGTTCCGACGACGTTCCACCGTTTGTTTGAAAACGGTCACGAACCGTGCTTACTATCAAGAAGTCCTGGCTACGATGACTGTCAGTCACGTTTCATCGCGGAGCCAAACCCCCTGGCTTCGAGGGTACAGGAAACAACGTCGAGTAGTCTCTCGGTTTTTGGGTTGCGGAAATTCTACGTGCCACATGTCAGTTCTCAGTTAAAAACAAACCACTCGCACGCTGATCTCGCGCGATTAAAAGTGCATCAATTCAAAGTTGGTTCTTCGTTCTTCTTGGGATTGTTCTTGTTTGTTGACCGCAGTGTGTTATGGAAGAGGCAATCCAAATGCAGTCTCAGGAAACACAAATCGGACATATGCCCGTGGTACAGCCGAAGATGTCTGCATCGTCCAGTAAGTTTCAAGATTTATTTCATATTTTTGTTGACGTTTATAGAGAAGTGAAGAGTAGTGTTGGAATCAGTTGTATGTGTAGATAATATGCCGTAGAACAATATGCAGTGAGGTTATTTTTTAAAATTATTGGTGTGGATTATTTGATTGTTTATATTCGTTGGTGGTATCTTGAAAAAGTGTGTATAAATATATTCTAGAGAGAGAAAAATTTCAGAAGATTTTGTTCTTCACCCACTGTGCAAATGCTAGTTTATTTTTCGTAATCATTCCTGGAGCAATTTATTTTCAACTTAGAAGTAATTATTTATATTTTGTCACTTTCGTATTTTTCAAGTCTATTTTATTGGAAGTTTTTACATTGTTTATTGTAGATAGGACCTGCTATCTTGAAATACAATTCACATAAAAAGAAGTATCTGAACGATATTTTTCAATTAAAAGTTAAATCGCAATATTTTGAGAATAAAAAATTTCTCAATATTAAATGTATCTTTATATTTAATATGTGAAATTAAATTTTATACAAAATGTTCTATTTCATAGAACAGTGATCATGGTCCTTTTTCGACCCTAATAATAACAACTAACTTGCCAAAAAGATTTTTTTTCAAACTAAATTTGGAGGCACCTGTACTTTTATAATGGTACCACATAATTTTATCTGTCCAGTAATATTCTACTGCATGATATTGTACAAAGTACTTTTCCCCTAACAACTTGTTTAAGAAATTACTCTAAAGCGTAATAAAATTCGTCATCGATACCTAGGATGAACACAAACATAATTCAATAATGTTGTGTAATCGAATGTAAACTCAATTAATTAATGTAAAGTGTAAACTTAGTTTCTTGTTAACACATGATAAATATCCGAATTGCATGCCGACATTGAAATTTGATGAAAAGTTATCTTTTCATTAATATGTCGTTACATAAAAGCTAATCGATTTGAAATCATAATTCTGCAGGAACGTGTTCGTAAATAGGTAATTATAAATATCCCGCTATTAGGTACAATCATTACATTGACAAGTTCAAGATTTTACGAATACATTTAAATAAAAACTGAAATCTCTGTGTTTACTGTTTACATTCAACCGCAAAGTATTGCTGAATTACATTTCTGCTTGACTTATAAGTAAATAAGAGACTACGTATCAAAATATTTTTCTGGTGTACTATGAATATGAAAGAAAAACGCCTTTATGTATTATATATTATGCATTATGTAATATATTACATATATTACATATTTTATAATATATATATATGTTACGTTATTGAATTTGTTTTAATGATATACACAACACTGAATAGGATAAATCATATAAAATGACACACATAACAACTATTTTTTACATTTATTTAAACTTTTACTTCAACAAAAAATGCTTTTTAGTTATATTTAATACTAACAAACTATTACTTAAAGCACTCCTTTTCAGATTATCATAAGTATCTATAAAATTGTTACGACTATTATCATGAAATATGATCCATGTAACTGACACTGTATAAATTCATATTAAATCGCTTTACAATGGACGATATTCACGCACTTTCGCTTGCAATCATATATATGATAGTCTCATAGTCTCACAAAACTAAATTTCTCAGTACAGTTCAATATTCAATTTTTCACGCATAACAATTATATTCTAAATGTTAGTATATTTCTCTGATTCTCAATAAAATTAACTATAATTAATGACAATACACAAATGCAATATTACAATTACGGTAATACAATATAAATTAATGATTTGCTTGATCTTTTATTCTTTAAAATATTTAAACATGAAACTCGAAAATTGTCAATCTAGCAAAATTATTTCATTTGTTCAAGGAAACACCCACAAGGAATTTTATATTATCTTCTTGTATTTTGTTATATATTTCAAGATTTTAGGATTGTTTGCAATCCTTTGTCTTCGATGTGTAAAGAATATATCGTTTGCTAACATTTTTTACAATGACAGCTGTGCTACCGCTCAAGTAACGATAAAACGGGATAAGGTAAGTTGTAAAATTATGTTTGCTGTAAATACCATTAGGGGCTAGGTTAGGGTACCTAACCTTACCTGGTGTCGCTGTGCTATTATATCACTATATATAACGCTATATAATTACTACTTTTATACATCCTGATACCTGAAAACAGGTATCAACTTTGCCAATTTCATTACATTCATCAATGCTACTAGAAATTAACCTTTGACAGGATAATAAATTTCAACTTTTTCTCACTGGACAAAGTATATTTTTTACGTTCTTACAATTTCAGAGGTTTTGAATAAAATTGTTATGTCATGTTGGGCTAGAATTCTTGTGCAGTTTGACATATTATTTAGGGTAATTACTTCGAGTAAATAATAATATGAATATTTACGAAGTTTCATAAAAAATTCAGTAATATTAAATTAATTGATCTAATTTGTTGTTTCAATTGTTGTTTAAATTGCTGTTTAATATATCAGTGTGTTAATGTAGACTTTAATTTAGGAAATCCAGTTCATCTAAAGAAAATATATGTAAAACTAAGATATAAATTTTTATTTCACATATCCGATCTCATGAGATTGGCTACATTGTTATTTATTTTACGACTACCCACGAAGTGTTTTAAAACGATTATAAAGAATTTTGATAGAACGCTTGAAAGTGATCGTGTATTATCACTATTTCGCATTTTAATTGTTTTACATAGTATTACAATTATCATTATTATATTTAATATTTCTGTTACAAAACTTATTTTATTGCAACAAAAAAAATTAAAAATTATAAATAAAAAAATTAAAAATTATTCTATCTCTCGAAATTAAGATACAAATTCACGTGCAAATAAATGTGATCAATTAAAACACTTTTTCTTCTTTTTTTGATTAGAACTAATTCTTTCTTTCGGTATTTCTAGGAATCTACGTCCTCCTAATTATTATAGTTTCCGTTTAGTTCTTTTTTATTTCGTAATCGAAGTTATGTGTGTTTCAAATATAGCAATACCATTCTCTTTCTGTCACTTACGAAGCATTAATCACATCGGAGGGTGCAGGGATAATTATCCTGTATCAAAAAAGGGTGCTTGCCATCACGCGGCTAATCTCGTGTGAAACAAATAACATATGCAGTATTTAAACGAGACGGATGATCGTGCATTTAAATGACTCGTCTCCGGTGGCATTCAGCCATGAGAAAATAATGGCAGATGGTCAACATATAATGCGGTAACCACGAATCTCCGTAACGAGGTAACAGGTTGTCGTGGGTGGTTGAATTCGAGCGTCATTTGTCGAAAAATCAATGCATATAACTCGTTGCTGGTTGACTTGAAAATTATCTTAAGACCCACTTGGATAATTTTCTTGCAGAATTAAATTGGCAAATGTATTTTATAAAATATGAATATGGTAATAATTGATTCGACGGAATTTTAATCTTATATTTTATTGAAATATTTTTTAAAATTATATTCATTGTATTTCAAGGCATAGAATTTTATACAAAGACGTGATGGCCGTGACTTAATGTTAATTTAAATATTTATTGAAATATTTTTACAAACTGTTACGATATATTCAAGCGATGTATTAAACATTGCGAGATTTAATACATTGAGAGAGTATTTCTCGAGAGAATATATCTCGAAACTGCTTTAATGACAGTTTTCATCCAAGTTTCCTTCATTTTAATAATCAAAATAATTAATATTAACATATAACAATCCAACGTGTTATTTTTTATTAATATTTCAATGTATGTAATTGTTAAACATAACGCAATAATAAAATTCGTTCGATGCGATGGAGGGAATAGTGAGGCAGAAGAACAGATACATGAAAATCGCGCGGATCTTTCGCCGAAGCGTGAATCGGACATCGCAGCCCCTATAACTGTAACGCGACGAACAGATGACGAATGATCGCGCGTGCGTTATATGCACGTATAGGTGTATATCGGTGGTAGGCGTTTGTTTCCTGACACATGCCGCGAAATTTCCATACCCCACTAACGATGCGCATAACACCTGATGGACAGTGACATAACGGTACGAACAATGATGATGTCACCCGAACTGTTAGGTCTTATCTGAATATCGTTGAGAATGAAAATGTTATTTTAATTAATATGATTGGATAGTTTTCTGGTGTACAAAATTAAAATCATAGTAGAATAAATCAGGAGGAAATCTTCATGATTATATATTTTAAACGAAGTATTATTACTATGATATCATTAATGGATTTCTCCTATCTTAGTAGTTAGAATTTAAATCATTGAAATATCTGAATCGTAAAAATTAGTAACCAGTTTATGAAACATGATATTAAATATGCATTGCATGTTAGATACCTATGCGTCTACATTGGATTTCAATTTCATTTCGTAATGTTTCACATGAGAAAGATAAATTAAATTCGCGCCATTCCAAATGATTTATGTAGCTTATAATTGAATGTCACGAAAGATTTTACTTTCGTAATACTGTGGCTAAAAATCGTTTTATCTGAAAATTTCTGAAGCTCTTCGTCGCGCATTATCTCAAGGAAAGATTATATCCTAACTTGCCCCGTTTAATATTGAAAGATTCTACAAATAAAATTCTATTTCTTTGCAAAATAAAGTTGTCAAATACAGTTGTGAACAAAATTTTAAATTCAAGTATTCAAATATTTTATATAAATTTATATAGTCCGAATAATTAATTTTTATTAAACGAAAAAAGAAATAGATAAACTTGAATAGCAATTACGCGCAAGAAAAGTTATCTAGCTATTACGAAGAAGTTCTGACAGAACTTAAAATTATACTCAACTTTTCGTTCGACGTTCGACGTTCGACGTTCGACGAAATACACGATAATTTACCCCTTTTCACCCCTTTACCCCGAATCGCGACGAACTTTTCCCTCAATTTAGTTGTCACGAACATCTAACATCGAAGTTGCCCGACCAATGGACTTGAATGATGATAAAATCCAAATAAAATATCGCTTCAGCAGGAGTGAATATCATATCCAATGTGCGAATCAATTCCCAAATTAATCATCTGATAATAATTGTTGTCTTACGGGTGTAATATTAAATTATTTACAGATTTTTATATCTTGAACGCATTATATCACGCTCAAAATTATATGGGGAAGTTACCGTCATTCAATTTCTCGGCAATTTATTTATTTTACAGAGTTAAACTATTTTACCAATCTCTTCTTAAACTGCTTAATTAATGCATCAGATTAGACTAAAAATTTAAATATATAGGTTTTGAAAACTTATGTTCAATAATTTTCGATTACTTACTTCCAATTAAACATTGAACATAATGTTTCTAATCTTTTATTTTTTAGTTAACTTTAGGTTTCTTTTGTATTTCTTTTATTTTATTTTCTCTTTATTATTTTTTTATTTCTTTACGTATTAAAGACCAAGCAATGGAATAATGTATAAAACTAATATATACACGGCGTTATTGGAAGAAACCTAAATAAAATGTTTTACATATTGTTCTAACAAACTTTACAAAGAAGTGTATAAAACTATAAGTGTTTCAACTTCTTCAGTCTCCCGCAACCATAATGTTAAAATATCAGAGTTCAGATATTGGATTTAAATAACGTTGCTCTTAATAATGTATTTAAATTTATAATATCCACAAAAAAAAAACGGCTTATACGCAGGTTCAATTTCGTGACAATAATCGTCCTATAGTAGCAACGTAACAAACTAAAATATTTTAAAGCGAATGACGACGACTAATCGTGTAAATAAAAATGAAATTATTAAGAGACGAAGGGAGACGTAGAGAAAATCATTGAATTTTGCAGTCCCCTTTCCATTCGCGATTTGCGTGTGGTTAATGGTAAGCAAGCATGCGCTTTTGCGCATTAAGCCGGTGTCCGTCTCCTTTCTAGACGAGGGGCGAGCTCGATCACTGTAAAAATTCCATGAATGATTGACAAGCCAGAGAAAAGGAAAGCGACGGAAGAAAGATGACCAGCACTTGGTAAAACATAGACTTCGATTCCACAACGATGAAAAATTCAATCGCGAATGACTCGCGAGCCACGCCGGTCGAATGCAAATTTGATGCAACGCTCGAATATCGGCTCGTAAAACGTGCATCGCGTGATTCTACCACGAGCATGTGCGTTCCTTCGTGCACGCCTCTCTTCCGATACTCGTTCATTGTCCTTTGGGAGTTAGTTTCCAATTGCTATTGAGATAAACACTCGTATGCAAGAAACAACAGGCTTCTTTTGCTTCAGTCAGCTGATAAATCCGATGGTTTCACTTCGCTGACTTTATTCTTGCTCGTCCGTTTCTTATATTTTGCAAAGTGAACATTTCCGAGGATATGATTTGATTCATTTATTTTTCAACGATTTTTATTGAATCATGATAAATACAGTTAGATGTATAAAGAAGTAAATGATTCTTTAAGGAGTTATTTTGTCGTTTGATTGTCTTACTAAAAAGAATTTGAAACTCATGATAACTTTTTTTTGTAATCTAACTTGCGCTGAAATTATATATAATACTACAATACTTACTATGTAGGAGAAAAGGGAAAGAAAAGTAAGTTAAGTTTGAATATAAATTATTCTGATTTAGGATGATTGCTTACAACTCTGTTCTTTCGAACTTAGTTCTTTATTGACAGTTTTATAGATCTTCTAAGATACTATATTTGCTGAAATTACAGTGTCACAAATCCTTGGAAAAATATTTTTTAAACAATTGTTGCATGCTAATATGAAATTGTGCAATTTCCAAAATCTTTAAATAAAATTATTAAATTATTTTTTAAGAGCGTTTCAAATTTTAAATAATATATATATATATATATATATATATATATATATATATATATATATAATATATGTATGTATGTATAATGTATATAATATATATATACTTCTAGGTGTTCACATCATTTTGTTAAGTTTTTATCAAATAATACCAACGTATGTATCTTATCGTATCAAGAGGCTATTTGGAAAGGCATTCGCTGAAGTTTTAGTAAAACTCTTTCTGTACGTGAAAAATATACGCGTTTGCGATTCAACTTTCCCTTTATCGTGGGAGAAAAGGGTCTTTAGTGTCGTGCAAGGGTGCACCCCTGTCATTGCAACATGCTTGTTGCAGTAGTTAGTACGCGCGCATCATATTTCGTATAATGCGTACATTTCCATCGATATTTTACGCGAAGATATGCTCGACCCTCTGATGCATGTCTTTCTTTTTATGTTTCAAATTTTAAGTTTCGGGAAAAATGAATAGATTTAGGCTGAAATCGGATTAACTGGCGTAATTTTGTTGGATGAAATCAACAGGTAGTTTCTCGTTCCTAGTTGAATTGATAGCGTTCATTTACGTAGTTCATTTCGAAGCTTTTTTAAATTTAATTGCACTGAAAATATAGAATTATATCGATTCTTCCCAATGGAACTTAAATTGCAAATATCGTTGTGACTTAAAATCGAAATTAGGAAATTTGAGAATTCAAAAATTATTACGATCAAATAATTTGAGATGTTAAATTGGGTAAATTCCAATGCATTAAATTCTCTGTATTATAATTAAAGTAGGTATAACACAAGATAGCTTATTCTTTCATGTCTTTAAAACGAAGTTTATAAGTAAACTAAAAATTATAAAATTGGGACGTAAACGACAATTTATCTTACCTCTAAATATCTATAATCAGTAATTTACTTTGTATATTTCTTGAATATTTTGAAATATTATGTACTCAAATTTTATACATTCTTGCCCATTTAAATTATTTATTTATAAATGCATAAATATCCGTACTCTATTTTTCAGTTTCGTATTAACGTCTTCGTCTTCTGTTGTGCATTCTTCCTTATATTGTTCAACATAAATGGTTTAGCTAATAACATCATTAAATTATTAAATTCTAAGAACATACAATATTCTTTGCGCCACTAATTCCAAACGCGAAAGGATGTTTCACTACAATACTACATACTGTTACATCCTCGACCATTAACCTCCCAAATAGTCACCTTCAAAAATGCCTAAAGGAAAAAACGACGCTAAAAAATCATTTTCAAACCTAACTGAAACTTTCCTTCCTTATCTCTCAAGCAAACACACCCAGATTATCCTTTGTCCAACAACGAATTGGACTGTCGATATACTTTCCTCGTGGGTTTCTCTTTTAGTGTATGCAAGAGAAAGGGGAGGGGGTAGAGCATTGGCGGGGTGCTACGAAAATGTTTAACCTTCTCCCATAATAAGATCCACGTTAAGTAAGATAAAGGAGCCGAGGAAAGGCTGATCAAGGGAGATCAGGTGATACGAGCGAAGTGTCGTGTTTCTGGCTGCTCACTTAAGAGCTGGTGAATGCAGCAGCCACATCCGGTCCATTCAGCTCCATTCACGAGTCTCGTCAAGCTCAATAGCGTAGGCGGAGCCCGCGACAACGAGTTGGTACCCCCATTATAAACGTACCACACCCTTGCTGTTTTATATAGAGGGCCAGCAAGAACAGGTATAGAGGCGCGCACGTCCAGGAGGTCGTTCTAACTTGGCGACAAATCGATCCATTCATCGGCAACGTCATTCACGGGATCCGTGTTTTCGATGGTAAATGGGTTCCCGATTCAAAATACTGGCATTCTTCCAACTTAAACGCGCCTTTTTCCTTTCTTCTGTGCCATCAGGAACGGGATAAGAATACTCCTTTTAGGTAAAGATCGATTCAGAACCAGAGACTTCTATCGTGCGTTCTCTTCGCTCGTTGTCGAACGTAAGAAAATTGGTGAGGCATAGAGTATTCGATAACTGAATATGCGTGTGTTCGTACTTTGGAACTTGACGGGTACTTGTGGCTATATGTATGATAGCTTTTGCTATTTTTAAGAAAATTGTTTCAACGAAGTTTGCATTGAAAATAAACTTTTGAGAACACTGCATGTGAGTGGCACGCGTTATTTTTGTAGTTCTGCCAATTTCATGTCATGCTTTCATTTTCAATCGCTTTTAAACGTTATCGGATTGATTTGATGCTGTACCTACGCTTTATTTGCTTAAATGTTTCATTACGAAGAATGTATGTATGCGTCCTGAATAATAACTTGCTGGCAATATATGTATATGTTTTGTGTTGCATGGAATCATTTCTATTTTCATTTACATGTTTCATATTATAAACTATTACAGAGTAATTATTCTACATGCACATATTGTTCCTATCAATAAAAATTGTTTACTTTATTTAGGCTAAAAATGACTTTAAACCTTGGGCTTCTAAAGTGAAAAAGTGAATTATTCTGTAATGGTTATTGCTCATATTGCAAAAGTAGAATTCCTTTATTTTCTTCCTTTCTACTAGTTTAATTATTTGCAATTTTTGGTTCAGATATTTAAAGTATTCAAATTTAAAGATACATATGAACCTAAACTATTACATTACTAATAGCTATTTTTTTTCATTATACTTTCGGCGCCTAATCAATTTATACGAATCGTTTGATTAAATTAATTTAGTCAACTAAATTCGTTCACAAAACTGATAAAAAGATATTTTTATATTATTGCAGGTCGTATTCTTTATGATATTCCCTGTAAGGTATGTCGGGATCATTCTTCAGGAAAGCATTATGGGATTTTTGCTTGCGATGGGTGTGCGGGTTTCTTCAAGAGATCGATACGAAGAAATCGTCAGTACGTCTGCAAAGCAAAATCTAAAGGGGGTTGCATGGTGGATAAAACGCATCGGAATCAATGTAGAGCATGCCGCTTAGCCAAGTGTATTCATGTCGGCATGAACAAAGACGGTAAGTTCCATGATGTATTATAAAATTTATCTGTCGGCTATAACGTAAAATGTGGATAAATTTTCCACATTAGGAAGATGTTAATGTTAGAGACAATATTCAAACAAATTTCTAATTCCTTCCAATATTTTGAAAACGAACATAATTTCTCAATATTTTGTCGCTTATATCTGGTTCTAGAATATAGCAATACGATAACATAATACAGGGTGCGTTACGGCATTTTCAATGAATGTTAGGAAGCAAGTAGTGGAGTTAGAGGCTTGAGTAGGAGGGCGTTTAACGCTTCAGGCTATGTGATTTCATTTGTTATCATGTCGCTGTGGACATCAGAGCATCGAGTGTTCGTAGACGATAGTTTCGTAAAAAGTGTCGAGACAGTTAACGGAACTCAACGACTCTTTCGTCACCATTTCAATATTGGGTGTCATGAGGAAGAATATCATGCGTCATTCCAAGTCGCGATATAATGTATATGTAATATATACAGGGTGGTTGGTAACTGGTGGTACAAGCGGAAAGGGGGTTATTCTACGCGAAAAAAGAAGTCGAAAATATAGAATAAAAATTTTTCGTTTGAGGCTTTGTTTTCGAGAAAATCGATTTTGAATTTTCGCTCGGTACGCGTGCACTTTATCACGTCTCGTTATAACGGATCTCACTGTAGATCGTTGTCTCGATGAAAAAATTAAAAAAGAAAAATGTTTATTCTATATTTTCGACTTCTTTTTTCGCGTAGAATCACCCCCTTTCCGCTTGTACCACCAGTTACCAACCACCCTGTATATAATATAATATAATATTTGACATCATTGGCTCATACTTTTTTGAGGACAGCGGAATCACCACGACTGTAAACTCAACTCGGTGCATCAATATGATCAACAATTTCTTGAAACCAAAATTACGGAGACTTTCAATCTGTGATTTTTTCTGTGGGGTTAGCTCAAGTTATGTGTATACGAAAAAAAGCCACAAATATATGTTAAACATTTATGGTGTAAAACTTTTTGCGAATGAATACAGTGCTAAAGAATTCAAGATAACTTTATACGGTTTTGTACGCATTTAAAATTCTTTAGAAGATTATATTTATGACACCGATAAGATGGCTTTCTGTTAGAGGTTGCTACCTCGGATATCGATGGTTTCGGGTGTAGAAAGTACCGCACCTGGTCTTAAAATTTGTAAGGGTCGGATAACTGCCATAGTGTGTTCCAACGCCTCGGGTTCGCGTTAGCTTTCATTGTTTATAGTTAGGATGTCTGTGAAACCTCAATGTTTTAAGCCTCTCAGCATTATTTCGATCAATTACAAGGCACAGAAGAATGGATGGATGAGTGCCGAACTTTTTAAAACCTGGCATTTTTCGAAATTTATTCCTAATGTTCAAAAATATCAGCAGGAAACAGAAAGAAAGAGGAATGTTCTGCTTTTACTAGATAACGCACCACCCTATTCCGTTATAGAATTAAATACATTAAGAAATGAACTGTTTGACATTATGTTTCTTCCACCAAACGTAACATCGTTAATGCAACCGATGGATCAGGCTGTAATCGAAAAATTCAAAGGATTATATAAAAAAAATTTGCTTAAAAAATCGTGCTTGGGAACACACAAAACTTAAGTGTAATATAATTTGCAAATAATTTAACATTAAAAGATTGTTGCTATACAGGGTGGTTGGTAACTGGTGGTACAGGCGGAAAGGTGATTCTAATTTTTTTTTTTTCTTTCAAATTTTTCCATCGAGACCGCACGCGTACCGAGCGAAAATTCAAAGTCGATTTTCTCGAAAACAAAGCCTCAAACGAAAAATTTTTATTCTATATTTTCGACTTCTTTTTTCGCGTAGAATCATCTCCTTTCCGCTTGTACCACCAATTACCAACCGCCCTGTATATTAAACGAAGCATAGAATTTATTGACTGTGAAAAATCTTAGTAAAACATAAGGAAAATTTATTTATAAGATCTTGCAGTGTATGAGGTAAATAAACACACCTCGTAATATATGTTAAATGATGTATTAATGTAAATTTTTGTATTTTTCAAGCTGTGCAGCACGAACGGGGACCACGAAACTCAACTCTGCGGAGGCAGATGGCCTTGTATTTTAAAGAACCCGAAATGATGGCCAGCATGGTGCCCCCACCAACGACAGCTTTGAATCTCGCTTTGCCCAAACCAGCGACAGAATCTCGAGTCTCCGTAGCTACACCAACTCCTCATCATCTTCTTTCACATCCTGTTTACTGCAACAGCTTGGCCATGTCGAAGGTATATATGTATATATGAGAAGAATTTTGCGAATAATATGTTGTTTAATTCACGAAACACGTTAATAAATTAGATAATCGCTAGATTGCGGATACTCACATTTACAAATTCATATTTCTATGAAGCAATGGAGTGTAATGAAATATATTGTAATGTAATGTAATGTAATTTAATGGAACAGAATGGAATGGAATAGAATCTAAACAGAGATTAGTTTCACTTAATTAACAAGTACTATACTTTCGATGTTTTATACATTTTTGCATGTCATACGCATTCTGTGTATGTTTGCATTTTCCGTAAATGCATAAACGTCGTATGTCTAATGATTGATATATGTGAAATTGAGCTCGTCACATCGAAGTGGAAAAGAGGATTGAAAAATAACGTTTTAGGCTTCTATAAATTCGTATATTTGGAATATAAAATATAGAACGGAAGATGAATTTTGGCAAGAATTATCTACGAATAACATTAAATTTTATTCTGTTGTTTAAGATAATTTTATGGAGTATTTTTACACGTAGAAATATTGAACGATAGAACGGTACAAGCTCTAAAATCCTCTATACAGAATTTTATAATTTCTGATTCTCAAATTTTAGAATACTTTCCATTTCTGCAGATGCTAACCAGCTCACCATCTTATTCTAAACACATCCACTAAATCTACAACCACTGAACACGAGGTTTTTATTCAAATTTATAGATACCACTCAACATGGCGGGTTTGCCATCTGTACCGTTGATCCCGGCGGTAACGGCGGAGTCGATCTGCGAACAGGCAGCCAGATTACTTTTCCTGAACGTTCATTGGGCCAAAGAACTAGCAGCAGGAACTGGCCTGGTCCTGGAGGATCAATTGACTCTATTAGAATTCTCGTGGAGAGAACTATTTCTCCTCGCCGCTGCTCAAATCCTTCCAACGTTAGATCCAACTACCCTTCTCCCGCCCGCTCCTCATGGTCTTAGTCTGGCAGTCGAAGTGAATCGATTTAGAGAAACACTGGCTGGTTTTCACGCGATGAATCTCGATCAGCATGAGTTCGCGTGCATCAGAGCGATCGTACTGTTCAAAGCTGGACTGGATAGCGAACCTACTCCAAGCAGTAGAAGTAGCACTGGATCAGCCTCTCCTAGTGTTGGAAGTAGACTCAGGGATGCCGCAGCAGTCGCCAGATTGAGAGATGGAGCGCAACTTGCTCTTGGTCAAAGATTAAGTGGTGCATCGTTAGGTGCTCTGAGGTTTGGAAAATTACTCTTGTTGCTCCCTTCGCTGCGTTCCGTTTCTACGCATGCCATCGAGGAGTTGTTCTTCAGGAGGACTATCGGCATCATTCCTATCGAGAGGATCATCTGCGATATGTACAAGGCTGCTTAAATGGTATGAATTCGTTTAGAGTTGTAATGATTTTGATATACTTGCCTCCTACATATTAGATATTTAGTCGGCCAAAAGAAATAAGAGGGATACAGTAACCATTTCAGTGCTTCTAGTTCTAAGAACAAAATGCGTGTATTAGAAGAACATGATTGAGGACAATCGTGAAATATTCGATAAGTAAATGAATCTTATCTTTTCTTCTTATCCCCGCATCATTTCTTCTTAAAGAAGCCTCTCAATTCTTCTTTCAACTTCAACAAGATTTGACTCACTCAGTGTATAATTCGATATTTTGTATTAAAATTTAAAAAAGCAAAAAAAAGAAAAAGAAAGAGCAAATTAGAAAATAATATATCAGCTGGATTTGGAGTAAAATAGTCAAAATTTTATAACATTTTCTTGAAAATCTAATATATAAAGTTCATGGAAGGCCAGGCCAACGAACCTCAATAAAATACTTAATGAGGAAATGTCTGTATAGAAAATTGTACAAAGTTATGCCATTAACTGCAAAGATAGAGTTAAATGTATTGAATAGCATCATGTAAAGGAATGGAATATATGAAGCTGTGATGAAAGCATATCAAAAAAAAAAAAAGAGACACTGCGTAACTGGAGATAATGTACTAGAGATACGCGATGATAATATATATCCATTATTTTTGTATTATATACAGGGTGGTTGGTAATTGGCGGTACAAGCGGAAAGAGGGTGATTCTACGCGAAAAAAGAAGTCAAAAATATAGAATAAACATTTTTCGGTTGAGGCTTTGTTTCCGAAAAAATCGACATTGAATTTTCGCTCGGTACGCGTGCACTTTATCACGTCTCATTATAATGGATCTCACTGTAGATCATTATCTCGATGGAAAAATTAAAAAAAAAAAATGTTTATTCTGTATTTTCGACTTCTTTTTTCGCGTGGAATCACCCCCTTTCCTCTTGTATCACCAGTTACCAACCACCCTGTATATTTGTGTATTTCACCTAACTTGACCACCTTAAATATCTGGCTTATTTCTTATGATAGGAAAAGATATCAAAGAAATATTCAGTTCGATGTGTGATAGATAAACAAATTTTCTCAAGACCATCTTTTTCGAGATTTCAAGCTCATCGAAGTATTTCTAAATGGGACGACATATTTTCATTGGAACAATGTATCGTGTAATTGTTCCTGATGCTTAAAAATGTAAAGAAATTATTCATTTTCTGTTTTCAAAATATATTGAGTTGAATGGTGCATATTTCGAACACCTCCTGAAATAAATCTGTTGCATTGAAACATACAAATCTTACCTTTATCTACTTACCGTACAAACATGATTTTCTCGATAAAGGTCACGTAAAGGTCAACATATTGTACATTTGCACCTTCAAACCGAATATTCTCTTCTTTTATTATTTTTTCCTATCATAAGATATAAACGGGACATTTAAGGTGCTGAAGTTAAGAGAAATATCCTATATTATATTCTAGATGTCCTACATGTTACTATAGTTATATATATATATATCATAACTATATATATATATATGTTTTTGTATATAGTTACATATATATAGTTATGATAATTAGTAAATTCATGCACAACTTATTTTATTTTAATTGCGTTCGTGGCAATCTGAAACTTTTTAAAATGTAAAGTTTTGTTATTGAAATTTTGTCAGTAATCGAAGATTTTATATAAATTTTCAAGTAACTAGAAAAGTTACATGTGTTAATAAAATCAAGCAAAATGAACGCCCGCAAGTATAAAATAGATATATGTACTTATGTCTGTACGAATTAGTATTATATAGCAATGACTAATTTTATGAAAATAATAGGCGCCTATAGCGCTACTGTATATTTGAATGATACATAGGGAATATATAAATATGTTACTAAAATGTTACAAATTATTTAATTGTATAAATATACATTCCTTTAATCCGTTTTCTTGTTAAATGTAGAAAATTTTTCTTTTCTTCGTTCCTTGCATTAATTTTTAATTTATAATTCGCATTTAATAATTCTTAGTCTTATGAACCGACATCTAAGAAACAATTGAAATTATACAAAAACACATCTGTCTTGGATTATAATTCGTGTTACAATATACTGTTTAAATAATGTAATAATATTGCGAAGTATTTAAAATGAATGATTTAGAAAATAATTCTCTGTTGCCAAGCTTTCTTGCTTTAAAAAAAAATACACACACTTCCTACTTTTCATAGAAAATAAATATTAATTACATTACATGTGATGATATCTATAATGTTATGTTTGATGACTTACCCTAGGCCCTCTCGCGCTACGTCGTGAAAGTGATAATACTGCTTTGTATTGTTTCCGTCTAAACTGCACACCAATCTAAGATCTAGAATGTTAAGAAATGAATAGCAATTTATTTTGATAAACCACTAATAAGAACTAATGAAGAAAAAGAAAAATAAGCACAAACGGAAGGCTAATGCTTTTTTACGGAAAGATTTCGAAACGTCCTGTTTCCGCCGACAAGAAAAAAACTTTCCCCGACAACAGAAACATCTAAATTTTACCTGCGTTTTCCGTGGCACAATGAAACGCATTTCACAAGAATTTTACGGTGATTTGAGTGGTAATCGCTGCACAAAAGTTTCCCGCATCGTAGTTCCTCAAGGCTGTCAGTATATTTAGAGGTATTTCCTACTATGGTAGACCGACGTGTAATCACTAAGGCGGGTAAATAATCGTCTTGGTTGACCGGTGAAAAGGCATCCGAAACATTCAAAGGAAGGTGGCTGACAAAGTCTGCATCGTGCTTTTTGTACGCAAATGTCACGCACTCTTCAGAAATATAACGCTCTGTTATTTTTAACGATGATCTGAGATCAATGATCCTTTCGTAGCTGATTATTTCAAGTTACAATCAAATATACGTGGAATTTCTTAATTGAATTTCTGTGTAATTGAATTTCTTTGGAAATATTCGAATTCTGCCAACAATTACGAAAGCTGTTTACCTTATCAAAAAGCGAGTAGTTATAACATTTATTGCTATTGAAAATTTCAATTATATCTTAATTTAAATTTCTACGTAGAGATTCTTGTTAACATTAACTACAGAATATTAAAACCGAAAACGCAATTTTTTTATTCTTGATTTTCGTCTTATTTCGACTTTAAGAATCAGCCCTTAAATTTCCTTACACCTGCAGCCGAACACCCTGTATATTAGCTTCTCTGTTGAAATTACAGATTAGATTTCATAAGTTTTGTGGAAGATTGATGCGTTTGAAAAATTTTAGCACTTGTAATGTTTGATTATAATTATTATTAATGTATAATTCATAATAGGATAAACGAAATTTCCTTTGATAATAGCTTTTAACTATTAGTTATAAAATAGGAAATGAAAATTATCTTTTTCTGTTATATGCTAAGTTGTTTTATTTTCGTTAAAAACAACGTTATAGCTATAATTGGTCCGAGGACACAAAACAGTTAAGAAAAAAATATACTTCAGAATTGTAAAAATGTTCTCACGAATTCTTTCTTCGCGGAGATGAATGAGAAAGCGATGCGGGACGGAAAATGTATCGGCGCTAGCTCCTACCGTGTTCGAGTGACTCTTCTGATTCGCATGACTGAACTCTGAAATGTTAGCACTTAACAATCATTGTGTTTCTTTGCTCATAAATCTGTTTACATCGATACTCAGCACCTCGATAGCTACCAACCCAGTTCCTTAGATAATCGAAGGATCCAGTGATGTAACGAACTTCGAATCATTTTTCGAAAGCGGAGTTATGTAGTCGGAATAATGATTCGAAAGTTACACCGTTGCACAATTATCGAATAATCTACTGCTGTATAAGAATACGCTATATATAGGTTTTGATTACAAATTAAGTGCATAGAGTAAACAGAACACAAATATTATATATGTAGGTCTTATAGATAGAAATGGTTTAATTATGTACATAAAAGTTTATCCAAAGTTTTTATCCAGACATACTTGTAATTTAAATATTCTAATATACAATTGAAATATCTCAGATTAGAACTTACTTTGAAATTTGGTAACAAAAGGCACACTTTTTTCTTTGTTGCGCATATCTTACAACTTTTTAGAATTAACCAAATATAAATAATAGAATAAATAAATTCTATACACTTTGATATAGTATTTCTTTAAAAATATTTTATTATAAAAGCTATTATTACTATTATTGTTTTTTACTGTTGGGTAAGTAGTTGGCGAAGTAGACAATCTTTTGATCATAAAGCGTGGATTAAAAGATAACCACCGAGATCCCAAAGGCTCAAGGATTTCGAATCCAAACATTATGCTCTGACAAATTACTCAGGTAAACAGTCCGCCCAAAAGTATCGGTGGCCGTTACCTACAAGGTAGCTGTAGCTACAGGACTTTAACAGTTCGTAGAATTTTCTGGAACGAGAAGTAAATGGTGTGTTAGCCAGGAATCGAGTTTCCTCGAACAAGATGCGGAAACAAAACAACTGATATGATTCGCCGAAAGATAGACTAAATTCCGAAGCGGTTGCTTTTTTGAAATTTAGAAAAGGGATCGAAGTTGTTTCAATACAACTTGGTTTTGAAAATAGGATGGATTAGAATCATTTATTTGTAATTTGTCGAAAATTCCGTTAAACGTTCAATATTAAGCAATTGAATAAAGATAAATTAAGACATTTTGCAGATCATATTGAGGACAAATCAGGAAGAAGAAGTGAAAATCGCAGCAACAAGAAATCGAAACAAGAAGAACGAAATCGCATCGTGCCGCTCGCAATTAACATCTCGATCTAATGAAACCCTCGAAACACCGTATGTTACAATTTTCTACATTCAGCATCCGCAGTAGGGCCACCCCTGTGCGCCACTCTTCAGAAGAGTGGTGCTTCTCTGTTCGAGGAGGCAGCGCTTTTCAGCATGTAATACTGTAACGTTTCCAACCGAGCGAATAATAATCCCCGATCTCGATGGTGAGATCGTCGAAAGAACGAATGGAAATCACAACGGAGCTAGTAGCAGCGGCAATAACAACGAAAACAACGGTAACAATGACGACGACAAGAACAGAACGATCGGGACGTCGTCGTCGGCAACACACCAGAATTCCTTCGCTTAAAATAAAAGAGACCTCCCCAGCGGTTATTGTATCAATCGTATCGATACAATTGCGTAATTGCGCGTGTGTATGCTCGGTACATTCGACCACGAAGTCGACAAGTGGTTCCCACCGGTGGAGCATGTCAGCACCTTGCCGCAAGACGTCCAATGGGGTGAGTAACACGCGGGTCATTTCGAAAAACAATAGCGGGAACAATGTTGGTAGGATTTATACTCCTCCTTTTCTAATTCAATGTATTATTTCGATCGACTGTTTCTTGTCTTTTTGCCTTCATTGCGTTCCTTTTTTGTTACGCGGCAATTTTTCGATCTGGATAGAGGTTCTTGTCGCCGTTTGCTGCTAATTTGTCAAGCACTTAATATTTGCACTTAATACTTTCGTTTCATTTTGTCTTATTACATGGAAATATTAAATAAAAAAATTTAGAAATGGACAAAATGATAATAGATAAATTTATTTTTTTGATTTTATATTAATCTTTCTACTTGCTAGTTGTATATTTTAGTTAGAATATGAATAGATGAAAATATTAATTTTGTAACAACATAAAATTCTACATATTTTTATTAGCATACTTAAAATAGTAAATACCATCTCTATCTCTTTTCATTTCATTTTATATTATTGTTAGATATTTATTTCGAATTTGACAAGCCACATTCCCGAATCACTAAAATTATAATTACAGCACGAGAAGAGAATCTGAGTCAAATCTTAATGAATTCCAAAGTCTACAATACCTCGTACAAGCTTTCTTTGCAATTTTACTTCACCTTCTTTCTCTCGTTCTCTCTCTTTCTCGTTGGCCATTCCTCCCCGTTACTGTCGCTCGGAACAAGGTAACCGGACGAAACAGTAACAAAAAGCTGTCGAGGCACAATGGGGGCGAGGATGTAATTGCGCTCTCCGTCGGTGGGTTAACAAAGGGCACTCGACTATATGTTACAATCTCGATTTCGTCGCCTGATCCTCGAGCGACTAGTCGTCCTCCGCGTCCTGTCGAAGTTTTCGCCATCCGGAATCGGCAAGGGGTGGGAGCTACGACGGTGGTCGAGTGGCCTCTCACAGGTTAGCCGCATTGTACGCTTTGTTTTGAGGTAACAAAACAGAAAATGCGCTCCATACGCGGCCGGCATTGTAGTCAATTAGCGAGCAACTGTAGCACCGCTGCACTGGGATTGCTGCACTTCACCGATTTAGATTTTGGTAACTTTGCTGGGAGACTCGTTACGTCACCGGGAGAGGACTGGCTCTATTCAACTGTTTCGTGCTTTTGAGGTGTCGTAGTTGGTTCTGTGTACTCGCAAGATACTTACGTATGTGTACTTGTTTGATAAGCGAATAAGTAATCGCTTCGTTGGTCAGAAGTATTTCTTTTTAAGCTTCTTTTCTCTGACTTGAGTCATTTTCGATTCAGCAGTATTTTCTGTATTGTTAAGAAGTGCCTTAAGTTTGAAGGAAATACGAGAAAATCGTTACTGACACACATGATCTTTTATTTCTATTTGTGCAAAGATCTTTCGTAAAATATTACAAGCCCTTTTGCTCTGTGAAACAAGGGAACTGAAATATAAAAATTTAGAATCGCAGCGGAGTTGCAACATCCCGTATAAAATTCCTACAAAAGACGACGTCGAAAATTGTATAGACGTCGATATAGAATTTACAAAAATAAATCAATTTTTTGTTTTCTTTCAAAAATTGTTCAAAATTTTTTCGAAATGACTAAAATTATTAGCAAAAGTATTTCGACTTCGTTCAGTTATTTAATAAAAGAACATATAGATGTATTGAAATACGGGAAAGCAAGAGAATACTGCTGAACGTCGCCGCTAAATCACACGCGCTGGAACGTCTTGAATTTAGCGTTAAGGCGCGCGCTTCGCGTGACGAAGCACCCCTGGTTTTTCGTCGTGAATGAATATTTGCACGTGCTCTGGGGCGTCTTGTGTCAGGAATTTAATAAAGCAAAGCCGTGGATGGCCTGCACGTACATTTTCATCGGTTTTGAGCGAAGCATGGCGAACGATAACGCTCCCTCCCCGTTTATGTGAGTACTTAAGAGATGCCAGCTGGGCCCTCCACCCTTCGCGACGTCGACGATCTTTCTGGCTAACGCATTTTTCTTAACTCCTCCAAAATATTTGGCTAATTCATCGGAGGGATAACGTCGGCCTACGTTAAACCGGGAATAGCATCTTTCAGTGTATTTAAGTTGTTTGTGATATAAGTAAAAGATATAAGGCGAGTTTGTGTATTTTTTAAGATGTCAGTAATAGGTTTATTAGATTTATCTATAGTTGTAAATATGGTCATATTTTTACATTGTTATAGAATTAATGAATTATCAAAGAAAAATGTGAAGTGCATGCTTATTACGGTGTTTACTTATTGACTTTTTGTTAATGTCATAATTACATTTTTCGGAAATCGTTCTTAGTTTCAACTTTTCACACTTGATTATAGCGAATATATTATTGTATTTATAAATAAAAGTACAACATTTTTAATAATTCTAATACGCCACGAATATTATTATTTGCGAAAACTTTCTAAACACAATTAGCTACGACAGGGTTCGAAGAATATAAATAATTAAAAATTAATAAGAAGAAGTTTGAACTCAATAAACAATTCGAAGCAGCTCTCACTATCCTTTTACTCCTTACTACTGGCCTTACTATTTATTCCAGAAATAAAATATATAAATAATATAAAATATAATACAATGTAAATATAATATAGCATACCTTCCAGCAATTAACACAATAATTAAAATATTTCCACATTATCGATATGTACACTATTCTAAATGTGATTCTGATTATCCGTAATAGATTGCAGAAAATAGAGAGATATATTGCAAACATTTGTAAATAAATGCTTATATCTATTAAATTTAATATACTAATAACTCAGACCGCAGAAACAAAAAATCGTAATGTAAACAATAATTTTCCTCGACCCAAAAAACTGCTCTTATTCGCTACCCCCCTCTTCACTTCTACGCCGTTCTACTTTTTCCTCTAGTCGTAGCGATTCACGTGGGGGGTTTTCGAGTTCCAGCGGCGCTCTCCTGTAAAATGCCGCCCCATTGTTAGCCCCCGTCGACGCGCCCATTATGTCTACTTGGCTGATGGGAACAGATTATGTTGGTCGTTGTCATTGAAGGGCTCATCACCGCCATGACACTGATGCCTCGAGCATCGTAAGGGGGAGGGCAGTAGGACGCACGCTTATTGTCCGAATAAATTATGTCGGGCGTTGATCGTGCCTCGTCGACTACCCTTACCGGTTGCTGAGTGAAATGTCACGGATCGAAAAATAGGGTATCCGTTGTCGAGTGATTTGATTCCTTTATTTTCGCGATCGTCTCTGGCCGCCGTCACGTGCCACTTCCTCTCCACGTTCGCGTTAATCCTTTGAGAGACAACGTTTCTCCGGAAAATTTGCCCCCACCTGGAAAGATTAGTAAATTTTCTATGAGATTTTTGACAGGATGATTTTTTATCTAAGTTTTGACACGTAAAATGTAAAATTCTACATTTATTAATCTCTTAACAGTCAAGTTTTTCTTCAACTTAGACATTAGAAGTAGATGGCTGTCGTTTATATGGACATTTAATAGATAAAGAACAGTCCTAAAAGAAGGAGATCTCCTATCCGTGACAATTAATGTTTAAAACAAGAAAACAATTAAACGGCGAATGCATTGGGTTATGCCCGCTATGGGAATGTATTTTACTTATTAATTACGTGCTCTATACGTCATGGATGTGAGCATCACGAGGTTAATTTATTATTAACAACCTTCATGCTTATATTCCTTTTATCTATGTAGTTTTTTCTATTATGTCACTATCATGTATTTATGTAGTGAAGATTAATAATAGTCGAAGTTAATCACGGGGTTAATTTATTATTAACAACCTCCATGCTTATATTCCTTTTATCTATGTAATTTTTTCTATTATGTCACTATCATATATTTATGTAGTGAAGATTAATAAAAGTCGAAGTTAAATAAAAATAGACACCATATTTACTTCATATTTTCAATTACGATGCACAGAAACAGAAACAACTTTCATAAGCTTAAGATTTCCAACTCCAAACCTAAATGTAATTGACAATATCGCTTATGTAAATATAATACGATTTAGTTGGTGACCAATTGCAATCATTCACTAACTCATGGTATATCTACTCGTATTGCCTCCACAACAAGCTCCCAATTTATTATAACTGTCACAATAATTATAACAACCGATTAGCTTCAGAGATTCATTTGCAAATGCCTCAGTACATTCAGGATACACTTGTTAAAGCACGGGTTGCTATGTTCGTAATAATTAACTTGGTTAACGTGAAAAGCGAAGCTCCTTCTTAACGAACCCGTCTAATCGGTTAACAGGTTTCACGTTAAAGATTTCGCTAGAAGTGCGCACGCGTAGTTATACGGACGTGCTAACTACATGAAAGTGCATTAAAGGATGCC
This sequence comes from Bombus vosnesenskii, assembly GCF_011952255.1. Lineage (NCBI taxonomy): Eukaryota > Metazoa > Arthropoda > Insecta > Hymenoptera > Apidae > Bombus > Bombus vosnesenskii. The sequence goes on from NW_022882923.1 coordinate 6,771,512, forward strand.
AACAGGGGGTCGAGCATAGTTCTACCTGACGTGGCTACCGTTCAAAGCAGCTAAGAACCACCCTTTCGGTATTATTTCGGTATTCTTCGACCAAGAAACTCGGCCACAGGTGTCGATCATTATGGATTTTGCAGTGTTACCACGTTCTCGGATTAGACAGAAACGAGACGCACGTTGTTGAACTTCTAGGCGGCTCTCAGTCCGTGTCCTTCAAATAAGCTAAGATCATCGTCCACCTTCTAATCTGTTTTCCGATATTAGTGACTTTAATTGTTAAAATTGGCCGAACTTGGGTTCGACCATTTGACAAGTGTACTAAGGACACTGAGAAACAAAGTCTGTTGAACTTTCTGTTCTTCTTTATTGATCCTTCTTTTGTATTGAACATCCTGCAGGTTTAAGAAATGTGATTTATGAATTTGCATTTGTCATGGTGAGAAATTGTGCTTACTCATGATCAGGTAGTTGAAAAAGAGGGACTCGTTAAATGTGATAGAGAATTGCGGCACAATTATCACATACACTAATTGACTGTCAAAAATATTCCAAATAATTTACGAAGTCTAAGTAGGAGAATTATACATATTATAATGACGAACTTATTATAATTTTTATAAGATACAAGCCTTATACAATCTATCTGTAACATGTACAACGATCGATGAACAAGTATAAATTATCCTAAAATATAAATTAATGTATTATATTTATAATATTTAATGTATGTATTACAGAATATATTAAATATTGTGCCTATTATATATTATCATTCTCATAGTACATACACATTTGTTCCTTTTTTGAGACATAGAACCTGTTCTAAGTACAAACAAATGGTCGCATATATTCATTATAAAAATACGCATTTTTGTATATCTAATTAAAATTATGCACGACCGTAGTTCAAATGATAGAGGCTCAGAATAAATATGAATTCGTATATTCAGAGTTAAACATTATCTTGTTCATACAAACAAGGATCCACCGTATAGTCAATCAGATATCTCTTCCATACATATCCTAGTCCTTATGTCCCGAGTTTCTAGTAATGAACATAAAAATATTAAAATACATAAGTCATCCCTTAAAATGAACCATAAAGAAGTCATCCATTCTGAAAAACTCCGCGTCGTTCCCAAAACCCTTGTGCAAACATAATTTTTTATCGTATCTACGAGAACTACGTATTCCCCAGCTTGATATCTCTGCAAACATCGCGATCCAGTTTCTTTCGATTTGCGGTCCCTTCCATTGTATAACGCAATTCCTTTCGTACATGGTCGCTGTTAGCACACAGGCAACATACGAAAACAGCATGGTCGCGTTCCAAAGACACGATTAAGACGACAAAAAGCTCGCGTGTAACGTAGACTGTAGACAATCCCGAGACCGGCACGATGGTCTCAGGCTTAAGACCGCATGAAGAAGGATCCACGTACTCTGGCTGATATTCAAAGAAAACGGGTCTCTTCACAATGGCTGACTTCGTAAGGCAAAAATCAGAAAGTTAGGGCGTCTCGTAAGCGAAAAAGGGACGACAGTCGAAATATCTGGATCCCCGAGGGACATGCAGCTGCTGTGAAACACGCAATGATTGGCCACCGTCACTCGTCAGCCATGCTGGATTTTTCCGGTCTAGCTTCTTTTCACAATGGTTTCGCGGTACTGAAAAAGGGTCAGGGGCTCGACGAAATCGGTATCGTTTAGCCGAAGATTCTCTTGCATCGTGTGTGCTTTTTCTTGTACTTTGTATGAACGTTTTCCTTTTAGCTTTGTTCGATGACGTACGATAGGCCTCCGCATCGTAACAGGGTCGTATAACGCGATCAAAAAATTACTATCGCTTCCATAGAAGGCGACTGAAGAGAAATTGAAATGGTTATTAAGGAAATAATTTTCAAGAGACATTTCCAGATGCAAAACATACAAATTCTGAAATTGAAGAAAACTTTTATTGCTTAGAAACAAATTAACACGCATATTACTTTCTACAAGTTTTCTGAATATTAGATAAGTTTAAAAAGGTACAATGACAAATGAAAATTATTAATACTTGTATGCAAGTTCCAATTTTAAACTTTCTTTTGATCATAACTGTATGTGTTTACTTATAGTAAATGTTAAAAATAATTGAATATGTAGTTTATTGTTTATTTATTGAAATATTTCGATACTTTACAAACAAGTTTCGTTCGTTGTGTATATAGAAAGGATTTGAAACAGCAGAACCTTGAACTTGAAACAAGGAAAGCTTCAACCGAGAAAAGCTGAAACGAGAAGGGGGTTGCGACAGATTTGCCTGCGATTGCTGGCCGCGTGCCGCAACCCTATGGATTAAGCGCAATTATTGGAACACTTTGGCAAACCGCAACCCGTTTCACACGCTCCTTCCATATCTTGTTATGAAAGTTACTAACTCTGTTTTCCAATGGAAAAATGGAACAACAACATTAGTACGGTAAATCCGGCTGGATTTACGTCCTATAATTATTGCACCCTATAATTCGTACGTCAATCATTCGAAGGCATCTTATCATAGACTAATATCAAAAGATTAGTAATTATTATAAATAATTATGTTTAAAATATTATAATTAAAATATTCTATATTTTGTTCTATATAGTATATTTATGTTTTTTAAGATAGGCATATAAGTATATCAAAAAAGGCGAGATGTTGACATATATTTACTTATAACTTGATATTTCTTTATATAACTAATCACGCGACATTTTTCTAGATTTAAAAAAAACAAAATTTAAAAAACAATAATATAATTGTAAATAAGAAATATAATTCAACAAAATATTAAAATATCTAATCGATAAAATAAATTGACGGTCTTATAACAAAAACAATTCTTGTCAAATTTTTCGAGATTTTATTCGGTCTAGTAATCATAAACGAATAACGTGATGGAATCGATCTTCTAAAAAATTGTCCATAACCTGGCTCATTGCCGATGAAATTAACCGGTTCCATAAAAGTAACCTTTGTCACGGTTCCACAACTTTATGACTTTATAACTAATTAGATACAATTCTGCTATATAATTGCGGGTACACTCACAGTGATTGTGTAATACGATGAATATTTTACTAAAAATAAATCGGCATGTATTCAACAAAAATTACTACAAAAATGCTAAAGTGCTCTTTTGCTTTCCTCAAAAAAGACAGGTTTGAGTAAGAATTATATTTATTGTAAGCCGTTCAATTTAATCTACCTATCATAATTTATACATCTTTCCATTAAAGAACTCATATTTCATGCATTTTTGGCTCTTATGCCGTTTTATTTACGATTCAGAATCGCTATCAACCAGATAATTCACGATTTCGCGTCTATACTTCCTTTCACATTTCATCACATCGACATTCACTGGTTAAACAATAAATGGTCGACCCTTGTTCCGTTGTATGCGTGTGTCCTCGCATATAAACGTTGCAAAAACGTGACTGTGATTGCGGCAAATCGCATTATTGCGAAACACCGGTATGCAAAGTCCATTTCAAGTATTAGGTACCTACGTTGTATCGAATTGGCAATAATTAGGCGCGCACACACACAAAGTGTGTGCATGCGATCTGCTCGCTTTCCATACAAGACACTCGCATAACGAGCCAGCTGGTAGTGTAAGGTCTGGGAATTAATTGCTTCAATTGAAATTTTCGTTTTGCAAATCGAGTCGTGCTACTCGCGTTCACGATTTGTACGAGTTTCGCCGTGAAAATTTAAAATTGTGGCGCTGAACTTACGAAAGGAACGGATTGGTTTTGTGTAGAAATATATGTTGCTTTGGGGAAAGCTGCTTCTGTTCATGAATCAATAAATCTTGTAGTTAGTACGCTTTCGATCTAATGACTTCATGCAATGTTCGTTTCGTTTTCTAGTCTAGTTATTTGTTACCTTACCATAAGAATTTTATCTTTATGTATGCTTTCGAGATCATTTGGTTTTAATTTTCTGGATTTTATGTTATGAGATTTGACTATCATGATTATATCGATAAAGTTCATCAAACAAATCAGAAAATATATATAAAAATTAGAAAATATTTAATATATATTTCATATAGATTAGAAAAAGGTATCTGAATAGTCAATTCTCGATCGTATTACTAAACCTCGATATTCAGGCAGTCATGTTTAACACTTATGTGCTTAAGATGACTACTCACGCTGTATACTAATTTTTTACTAAATATATGGCTACAGTAAATATCTTGTAATCTCTGTACATATTTTCAGATCAGCTTCAGACTTTACCAACATTATCACGACAATCGTGTCTCATCACAGTGTAAATGAAATTTCGGAATTTTTTATGTAACACATACAATACGAACATAAAAGTTTTCTATGCTAAATGTTCAAATACTTTCTTACTGAATCAATGTACTTCATCCTGATTGAAAACTTAGAACTAGGACATTTAGAACGTGTTGCAAATTACCAATCAGAATGTCTTGCGTGCATATGTGGCTAGCGCATGCGGTGTCAGTCCGTAACCGGGCGTCACATGCGACCCCTTCAGATGCGGCTTGGGTTTTGGCTTGCTATAACTCCGATAATTATGTTACCAATGCGTCGAAGGACAAAGAGCTCTCGAACGACGTGGATGGCTCGCGAACGAGAGCCAGAAGAGAGATGGTTGCTTGGTAGCCCAGCTGCCGGTAATCCTCCCTTTGTAATTTGCCTCCGTGACCCCTCGCCCCACCATTTTGCCAATGGCGTCGATCCTACGTTGGTTTCTTTCTAAAAAAAAAAAAAAATAGAATAGAATAGAATCGCTTCAATATAAGACGAGAAACGCATCGCTTGAACTGTATGGTACGTGCGCGACTTAATCGAACTTTTGATTCCTATCTTGTTAGCGTTACTGTCATTCACGTAAATGTATTTTAGTTCGCTCATATAGCTATTGGTTTTAGCCTTATGAAGTTTAAATATTTAAAACATTATTTTATTACAATTAATATTTTTTATATATGTGCAAGCTTATATTTTATAAAATTTGTCCGAGTAATTCGAAGATTTTACACTTCATAGTATATGGTTTGTATATGCATATCGAATGTCGAAATAAATTTATTATATTTATTCTTCTCCCCGCAATATATTTTTCACAAATAACTAACGAACATTCAAAGACTTTATCGTTTCGTTGCATTATCATCATTTTAAATATTACATTATTACCGTTAAGGAACTACAATTAAAAATGGAAAAATATAAGTAATATAGAGCAAACTTAATATATAAACAAAATCTAGTCCATCTTTCAAAGATAAACCACAAAAATAAAACCTATACTACTACACCATATAAACACCATATAACACTATAACAAACTATACAACTGGAGAATATGAGTTATATAACTATATAACTATATCTAAACTACTAAACTATAACAAAACCACTTCCAGCAACTCTATATATAACGATACAAAACATACTAAAAGAAACTAAAATCCCGAAAAGAAGAAAAGAAAAGAAATAATACAAGAAAAATAGGAGAAGAAATATCAATACAAGAAGTAAACTACGTTCTACGCCACTGGCAGGCGGTTGATGTCACCGTGGCCGTGCCCTTTGGATAATAGAGTCCGCGACTTTAATGGACTCGCTAATCCTCTTCCCTGTTTGTCGGTGAGTCCATCCGGGGGATGTATTCAAGGCATGCACGAAGGTAAAAATCGGGGCAGGGTGGTGTGACTGCGGTACGGTCACAGTTTAGGGCTGTTCTCTAACGGAGACTGCAACGTGTGGGTTGTCGCGCGAACGAAGGGCGACGACAAGGGGGTTGTCGTCTACCCTGTCACGTCCCGGAAAGCTGAAAACCCGCCCCTTGTGCGGATCCATCGGTGCGATGATACCTTGATTTCTCGAGTGACGAATTGAGTGCGCTTAATGCGAAGCGGTGCGTTTAACGACGTAATTTGACGTAATGCCATACCATCTTGAACCCCCTCGGTTCGCTTGGTTAAGTCCAGTTCTGTCGCGATGGTAAATTGTTGTTCGGTTAACCATCGAATATATGGTATCGTTAAATACGTTTATCAAAATGATAAATGTCGGCTTTTTTCTATTGAAATATGAACAATGTGTATTAGTTTACGAACGTCAATTTAATTTACACTTGATATTATACGAGAGGAAAACACGTCTTTTCATCTGCCCGTTTATGAGATATAAAAATGAAATTATAAAGAAGTGGTTTGTATTTCTTGGTATTATCAGTGTATCTAAGTATTTAACTGTATTTTTAATTAGACAAAAATTTAAATCAAGTTCTGTTCTATATCAGAAAAAGAAACATTACGATACCTATTGGTGATAAGGATCAAATTGAAAGGAGATATGTAAAATAGACCATATATGTTTAACTTTAATCGTATTTCTATCTTACGGTATTTCTTCTTTATTTTCCATTGAATTACCATTCAATTCTGTACTACTTTATCTTACAAATACCAATATAACAACCTAAAATATCTTAACATCTGTAATATTTAGCATTCAAAACCAACATTCAAAAATCTTAAGAAATCCTATACTCAATTTACCAATAATTTCATGAATCCTGTCAAAAAATAATTAACCAAATCTGCTAAACACTCTACTTCGCTTTCTTTTATTTTCTACTGAACATTCAAATTTTTACCTTCAAACCTTTTAACAAGAAAAAATATACAAAAATCAGTTATCATGCAAAAGAACGACTTTCAAATGAAAACCAAAAATATCACTTTTCATGACCAAGCAAAAGTTCTATACAGCAATCTTGCAACCACCTTCCAAGTTTGATTACGCTCTTCGAGGGATTGAGTTACTCAGATTGTTTTGGAATTGCAACAATTGTTGAATGTGTGGTGGTAATTTGGACGAGTACTGCGGCGCGGCGTTAAAATTTTGCTGAGGAAGAGGGCGATACTGCGGTTGCTGTGGAAGAATTGGTTTCTGGCCGCCGCCCAATGGAATTGATCTATAGTCCGGTTGCTGAACGCCAGAAGCAAATTGCACTTGCGGCCGGTATTGCGAGACCTGGGCCTGCGATAGCTGCTGAGGTTGGCTAGGCTGAGCTGGTCCCAGTTTTGGAATTGGTTGCGCCGGAACTGGCACTACGGGTGGACGAAATTGCTGTGCGTGTAAAAGTTGCTGGATCTGAGCTGGTGCTTGGTTCACTGTACGTAAGTGACCAGCTTGCCTTCTGTCGCGAACGTGGTCTGAAAATTTTCAATTTGAGAAGTTAGAATTACGGTGGTGGATTGGAGAAATTGTACGAGAAGAGGACGAAATACAAAAGAGATGGCTGCAGTCATTGTTAAACGAAGAATTTATCTCGTAAGTTAAAAGCTAAAAATGAAGACAATGCATACAATGTGCGAAATCTTGTAAAATTTTCAAACTATAATATCCGTTATAATATTTAGTGGACGAAACGAATCTCTGCTTCATTTCCTTCGTTATGTCTATGGGAATAATGAGTTTGCACAAACGTTTATGATTTAATATAATATAATATAATGCTCGAATAATAAAACATCAAACTGACATAATATAATGTTGGAATAGAAACTTGATGTGAATATTTCTAACAAGTAACTGATACTCGAATGTTAGAAATGCAAGGAGTAGCTAAATACTTGAGGTTAAGGTATGACATAAGAGTGTACAGTCAACGAAGGATTTGGGTAAAGGTGAATTGAGAGTGAAAGTAAAATTCCTACAACGATATAGATCAATATAGGTACTGAGGGAACGAGAGCTGAAAGATCAGACTATTAAGGTACAGGTTTGTTGTAATTAACATGTTTTAAAAGCAATGAAATTTTACTAAAATACTATGAATATTTACACACAACTATTGTTACAATCTTATTAAGAAGATGCAAAAATGTAATCAGAAATATGATATAATTCGTGAATTTATCGTTGAAAGAACAAAGTATATAATTTACCAATTGTAGCGTATTGAAATTCTTGTCCCAAAAGGTCACCAAACACATCACCAGTAGCATAAATAGGCACCACGGCCAATATTAAAACCTACAATTTTTAACAATTGTTAATATCCATCTTGAATGAATCATAGAACTACCTTAACTAAATGGCCTCACTCGCAATTTTGGAAAAAAATATATCGAAATCAGTTAAATATCTCTTATAATTAAACGAAGATTTGTTCGTCGCTTTATACTATTTATTATCATTACTTTCGAAACTACTTATAATTAGCGTAAAATGAATAATTTAACAGCTTTACTGCGGAAGATAAACATTGAACGTATCTATGGAACAACAAAAGTTTACTCTCTAACACGACTCACTTCGCATCTTGTAACGGAGAGATGAACGTGTTGACAGTAAAATAGAAAATTATACGAGGATAAATCATTTCTCCTAAATGTCATAAAAATGCGTGCATATGTGAAAATTGCGGATAAAGATAAAAGAAAAAATTGAGTTTACGACCGAGAAAGCTGGCTAATGCAATTTGCCAGTCTCTCGCGATACACACCATTGCACACTTGTAGACATTTACATAATTTAAACAATACGAGTAAAGTAACTTTTCACGAAGGAAAAGGCTGAAAGCAGTAAATGCCTGATACACACCTTTCGAACGATGTAGTGGTGCGATTTCTCGCTTGTGATAATAGATTTTTGTGGAAGATAATGTAGGTCAAGTAACTTTCAACGAGAACTGCTATATAATCGGGTATGAATTTATATACCAATGATGTTTTAGTCTTTCCTTATTGTGATAATTTAATTGACTAAATAATTAAGTAGAAGATAAGCAACTTCTTTTTAACTGTTATACATTTCAATAGGTGCAATATGCAATAGTTTTAGGTGAACGATATTTATCAATTCTCTGTCAATATTATCATTAGTTAGTTATTTTAAACTTATTCAACTTGAAAATCTAGGTTTAATCTCATTCACATAATAAATTAAATTGTCATGAATAAAAATGATATTTATCAATTCCTCGTTGACTGACGAGAATGTGAGAAAACAACAAACTTATAATTGATTATCTGAGATTTATAATTAAGATCTACTCTATACGAATTTACTAAAATTAATTACGAATTAACTTCCACTGTGTATACAATGAGTAATAAATTTCTAAGCTGTCACAGGAATAGATAAATCAATCTTCTTAATCTTCCACTTCATTGAGAGAAAATGTATCTTTACATGAAATTGAAAAATAGGAGAAACACGCACTGTATAAAATAATTTTCACGTTATTCATCCTTTATCTAAACTGAAGTAAGACTAAAATATCCACACAAAGCATACTTATAAGAACGGCAGCAAAACATAATTAACGTTTTTCAAACAATCTTAATTTATCTTTACTAACTACAGTAAGAAGGATATATAAAAAAAAATGGATTTGCTAAACATAGAAAAGTATTGCTTAAATGTTTACAGATAGTATATACGTGATAATAACAACAAAGCATAATTTATTTATTTTTACTAATTCATTATCACTTAGAAAGAAATAAATCAACGTAAGGAAAAAAATTCGCCAAGCAAAGCAAACATTTGTTTAATTTTTCAGACAAAACATAACAAAACAATTAAAATTCATTAAATTTATCTTTAAGCTTCCAATTTATCTTTATCAATACAAAAAAATATATGTAAGAAAGTGTATTTACTAAGAAAGCATAAAATTTTACTAAACATAGAGAAGAATATCTTAAATTAGAAAGGAAAAGATACAAAAGATCAATTTGTACTCACAAGGAACTTCATGTCGAAGGTGTAGGCGAATTCGGGATAGGAGCTGAACGAAACTGGCGGCCGCAACGCGACGCACTTCTATATGGGCGACCGTTTCCAGGGTAAATGGTCCGGCCAACCACTAACTTTCACGGTTGGTTGGTTTCGACTGAAATTTTTTTCTCCATCGTACAGGTCTCCCGCCCGTTCGTCACGTAACAAACGCGGCTCATATGAACGGTATGCAGTATTTCTGTCGCCGTTACCCAGGAAGTAATTCGACTAGTTGTACCAGAAAACCTGGAACTGTGACGATTCCATTTGAAATTATGCCTCGCTTAATGATGGGTTATTGTCCATTTAAATCGATTATTTTCCACTTGGTCAAGGATCACTAGGTATTTCATTCAAGTTATTGAAGTGTGATGGCAGAGGGATAATTACTTATTACTGTGTCACAGATACTGTGTCAAAGGTCATTGAAAATTTTATTAAAAGTAAAAGAATCGAAGATTGTGTATAATTTATTTGTTTTCTTCTGCAATGTTTATTTGCCACAAAATGTTATTAATTAAATTTCTCAGAAGACAAAGTGAACAATTTCATTTCTTATACGTTTTTGCAATATCGTTACTTACGTACACGATCAATATTCAATTTTTCAAAAATTAATGATTTATTTCCAAAAATTTATTTATAATCAGGAGGTGATATAAATACTAGTAAATTGCGAGGTACGTTTGGAAAAGCAGTATTTGCCGTGTCTTCATTTTTCTCTACTTTTTAAATTATGCAACTGACCAATGTGACTTTTGAATGGCTGAATTGTTAGTAGTAATTAAAATCAGTATTAATTAGTATTATACGATGTAGTTTACTTTACTATGTGATTTATGATGAGGAACTAGTATCTCTCTTTTCTAATATATACCTGCCAACTATTATTAAAATGCGTTACGAAAAGTTTTTCCGGCGACAATTACGTATTCTCAAAGAGGAAATTAGATGCTCACTTTTTCCAATCATATTGATTCAATGTACAAAGTATCTATTTCTCAAGAATTCTGCTTTTTCTTATTAGTGTTGTATCAACTATAAAAAATTTTTTTTTGAATACATATGTATAAAATTATTATACGATCTTCTTAAGAAAAGTGTGATGTTAATAAAGCTTTTTTTGTAGTGCTTTCAACAATTTTAGTATTAATTATTATTTCGCGCGCCATTATGCTGGGAAATAGTGTCCGTAATCGTGTTGTGTCCAAAGTAATATCTATCAGTCGTTCGTTCATAAAAATCTAGAGTCACGAGAAAGTTGCTGCTATTAAAATGTAAAAGTCATATATAGTTAATTATTATTATTAGCATTTCGCCCGTAACACAAATTGTGTGGCTGTTGTTTTCACATTTTGTAGTGCTACTTGAACATGCCATGGGTACTTTTATGGATAGTACGTGGATATTAATATGAACAGCTAGTCTTTAATAAATGAGATCTATAAATACCGTGTTCTAATTATAACATTATAGAAAAAGTAAGATTATTAAACAGCAACAAATTAGATTACTCGAATTAAACTAGATTCTATGGCAAGCTAAAGAAAGTTACTTGTATTTATGAGTATCGTTAAGTTTAAATTTGATGTGTCAATATCGTCAATATTAAATTTTGTCGATCAGCATTCCCTTCCAAGTGTAGAATAACGTTGTTTTATCGCACTATTTGCTTTTTAAACTTTCTTTTGTCTGCCACTATATAGATATATATTCCTCAACCACATACAAGGTTTCAATTTAGGTTACATTATCAAAATGTCAGCTCCCTTAAATGAACTTTTCCTGGAAAACCTTCGTTACACCGCTAGGAAACCAGAACTGCTTTTCTTGAGTGCGTAGTATATCAGAGGTTAATTTAAAGTTACGTAAAAGTCGTTTGATCGGCTTTTCTCTTCGAACGTGATTGACTTTACTGTACTTTGGAATTTACTTGACGGTGATTAACCGAACTGTAAAAAGAAAAAATAATAAAGGGGACTTGATTTGGCAGAAAAGTCAAGAAATCAAATCGACTGGAATAAGAATTAAATTGCTAACTTAAAACAGAGTACACAATTTATGGAATAATACAAGACTTTTAGTGTTCAGTTCCTACTTACAACATTAATAGTAAGGAAGCTCAAAAATAGACATTCAAAAATTGTCCATGGGTACCCTTTGATGAAAATAGAGCTATTAAAGAGATATTAATTATGATATGTAAAAACTGAATTTTTTCATCTACATAAGTGTCACATATAATTTATATTAATGTAAAGATTGTGAATATATGATTGTGTATCTACTTTTAATTTAATAAAACACTACGTACAAATTTTTATGCACTTTTTGCCTCTATTTTTGTTTTCTGTTTGAGTTTAATTTATTATTGTTTAAGTGCTTTACCAACTTCTAATTTATACCTATTCTTTCCTATTTTTCTCTTATTTTAACAATAACACATAATTCTATATCTTAGTATAGGCTATCTTATTAAACATAGGATTAAGACGAAATCGAATAAAATCTATTTCCAATAAACCAAAAGTTAACATCGACGTAAATATAAGTCACAAATGAATAAAACATGTACGTGGTAGGTAAAAGACGTATTTCTAGTCACGTAACGGTAAAGCTACCGATTGCAGGAAGCATATGCATCGGTCACTTCCGTATTCCTAAGTCGACCGTATTAATATCTCGCATAAAGTGAACCGTTTCTACGGAGACACTTTATATTCGATAAAAAAAGCCAGGATTTAATCGATGACTGAACAACTTGCTCGCGGAAACAATTGACCTTAATGTTCTACATTCACCGTTCTACTTCTTGTCTAATCTAACACTATGCAAAACGCTCCAATTTTATTCGCTAATAATTAAACATCATTATATATATACTCGTGAATAATAAATCTGCTACTTTGTGTCTGTTTCATTCTTAAAAATTGGAGGTCAAAAAAATTAACTTGATTAAATCGCGAGGATGATTGGGTTAACTAGATTACACGTTCGAAGGAAAATCTTCGAGTGAAAGTGGATCATATGCGAAACCGGATATATGAAACCTCGTGCGATTTAGCGCATCGAAATATAATTCCTGTGGTAAACTTGATCATCATTATTTAAAGTAATCTTTAAAATGCGTTATATTATACATTCGTAAGTATAATATTATGATAGACGATTGAATAACTATCTGTCCATGATTTTAATTATATGTACTTATGTCTTATAGTATAATTAAACTTACAAGGATTCATGTTTGTAAACTTGACCACGAAATTCATTTCATTCGTTTCATTCGCGTACAATTATAATCTAAATGATTGGCCAGTCACATCGATTGAAACAATTAATTGAAATACGTTTGAGTGAAAAATGTTTTATTAGAAAACGCTGAAATATAAAAACTATAAAAACAGACAAGCTTATTGAATAATGATCGTTGAATTTAATCACAATAATTGTCGTTAATCGAAGACCACGTATTTATGCGTTAAATCGCAATGCAATAGGTTCTTAAAGGAATTCACAATATGGCGCTCTACTTTCATTTTTTCTTTCACCGGAAATTGCATATAACAGGGAACTGTGTATATTCCGCTTATATTTCCGTATGTAAAAATTGATGGAGCACCAAATGACTTCCGTTATAGCAATACTTTTCTTTCATTCCATTTCATGGTTGTTACAAATTACTATTGAGTGTTCTGACATCGTTAAACGAAAGAGAAACGTCGAATATTTTGTGATGCAGTGTTCGATTTCTATAGGTGAAATTTAGATACATCTAAAATTTCAATACAATATGTTAAAAATACATATCACCGATCACAATTACTAACTGCGGATATTTATACATTTACGAGAATTTAAAAATCCAAAAATGCAGAGAATATTATGCGAAAAAATATACAAATATTTAAAAAATATACAATATTCATTAAAATATTATTTGAAAGATGGAACAGAACTGTATTTATGTTTCGTTTACTCAGATGTGGTCATAAAAATATAAATTTGCATAAACAAGCAACTAATGACATAAGTAACAAAATAGAAAACAATATCGTATGTTGAAATAAATATTACTTCGAGTATAGCAAACTGTAAAAGCAAGCAAAAAGCTCCTTCCTTCGACGAGTAAATATGTATTCATCGCTGCTATTGTTATAAATGTCTAATTAAACAAAATTTGACAGAAAATGTTAGTATAAATACTGTAACTTTTTAATTATTAAAAATAATTAAAGATATGCTATTTTCAATGAGTATAGAAGAAAACTTTTCTGAAACAAAAACGAATTACTTCTTAACATGTAGAATATAATATTATCTGAGTATTTCAGTTCACGAGTAACTTAAGTATATAAAATAAAATGCAATCGCAGCGACAGCGTTGATTTCTCTGTAATTGCATACCACGTGAAACGAATCTGACATTGATAAAAATATTGTCGCGGCAAAATACACATTTCTTATACAACCAAAGAATTAAAAACGTTTAATTTAAAGTTCAATTGCAATTCAATTTAAAATTCAATTCTGAGTCAATCGAAAATATCAATTCCAACAATTCCAATTTTTATAATAACTGTTATCAAACAACTAACATTTAAATCAACAGAATAAACGTTTTCATTCTTTCAACGTAAATTCGAAATTAATAATGAAACTTCAACGGAATAACAAATAAATTGATATCAAGTACCTTAACTCTATCTTTGTAATCGCACCGAAAATCTAGAATCCATCGGCGACAATCTTTTCCAACGTGCGAAACGTAAAGACATCGATCCAAATAATTGAAACGACCAATTAAAAATAAAACGGAATATCGAATCAAAAGCAAATATAGAAGATACAACTTAATTGAACCAACGATTATCTTCAATATTGTCTTTCGGTAACAGGACGAACTCCATGCTCAGGTTCTTGTGCTCCAAATTGAGCCTGAGTATACTGTGACTGCGATGCATAGACTTGGCTATATCCACTTGATTGACCTTGGTACGCGTCTGGTGATTGAATCTGGCTTTGATATTGGTTTTGATTTTGATACTGATTTTGACTTTGATATTGATTTTGTTCTTGATATTGACTCTGTCCTTGATATTGACTTTGACTTTGATATTGATTTGGAGGTTGATATTGAACTTCTGGAGCGCCAGTAGGTTTAATTGGTTGAGGCACGTATGGCTTGTCAAGACGATAATCGATTTGATTAGCGATAATGTTATAAGGAATTTGTGCTTGGTATTTCAATAAACTCTGAATTTGACCAGGAACATTGGTGGAATATTGTGGTACTGGTTCAGCTGGTAGTTGTTGCGGTCGTAGCTGTCGTTGATGTGGAGCTTGTCTTCTTGGTCTAGAATATGCCGAACCTGATTGCGGATCTTGTGGTGGACCTCGTATTCGTTGTGGGGCAGGCGCGACCACTGGCGGTACTGTGTGTACGGTAGGAGATGTTGGTTGCTGTCTTAAAAGATCTTGGTAGTAGTTACGAACCTGCTCTACCTGCATTTGGGCGGCTGGCTCAGGATTAAATCTAAAAGTTAATTCTTTCGTAAAACTATTAATTCTTTTATTACTGGTTTAATTTAAGGGTGATTAAATTCAGAGTTATTATTCAAGAGTAATTATAGCAATGCAATATCAAGAGCTGGATGTATAGTGGCAAGTATACGAAAAAATTTAGAATAAGAAAGTATATAAAAATTCAACATAATTTAATTTGTAATTATTAACTGAAATTTTGAACGAGAGGTAATCAATTGAATTTATTCGCCATTGAAAAGGGTCACTATAGGTACCGGTTAGAACTTCACATTAGTCAACTAGTCCAGTTAAATGTAGGATAATATGGTATTACTAGGCTAACTGACATTTCTTTGCATAATTATCCTATATACAATACAATGATATACAAGGGTAATCAATGAATCCTAGTATTAAGTAACATGGATAATTTTACTAGTTAAATATTCAATTTACCTGTATTGTTCAGGAATTAAGTTGATATACGGAGTTTCGGCCTGGTATTTTAATAGTTGTTGAAGCTGAGGCGGAAGATTGGGATTATATTTAATTTGAGGTTCAGCCGGTGGTTGCGGAAGTCTGCGGTGTTGCTGTTGCTGTGCAGCAGGAGCTTCCGGTCTGTATTGTGGCGCCTGTCGCCTCTGTCTAGGCGGACCACGTGGTTTTCCACGATAAGCTGGTCGTCGTGGTGAAGGGGCCGGTTCCTCTTGGGCTTCGGGTTGATACCGAGGTTGATACTCAGGTTGATATTCAGGTTGATACTCAGGTCGTTGATTACCTTGTGATGCTAACAAATTTTCATATCTACAAAAAAATTTACAATGTATTATATGTATATAGATCACAACTTTCCTTTGTTTATTTCATCTTCTTATTTATTTCGTGTTTAAAAAAAATTAAATAAAATGTTTTGGTTATACCAAATTCAATACGTCAACAAATAATACTAGAAATCATTCTACTAAGATATTGTTAAGGTTCTATTATATCATCAAACTGGATTGAGATAAGTAATATTATATCATTGTATTACATTGAGACACTATTATATCATATTAACATACTATTACATAATTACATTACATGTAAGATAGCTATCCTTATTACGTCATCTAGCAACTGATAATACTTTATATAACAGTGTTTAATATTCACAGTACTAGTTCTAGATCTTCTAAAACAACTAAATACAAAAATGAAGTTGGAGAAATTAAAAAGTATTATCTTATCATGTAATATAAACATTACCTATATGGTTCAGGAATGATATTAACGTATGGAAGTTGTGCTTGCAATTGGAGAAGTTGCTTGATTTGCGTAGGTGCATTATCCAAAGGCCTCGATTGTTGTAAAGCAAATGGTTCGGGTTGTGGTGGTGGTTGCGGTTGCCTTGGTGCATGAGCCCTTTGCCGATGTGGCGTTCTTGGTGCACTTGCAATTGCAGCTTCCGAGTATTGTGCTGTCTGCTGCGCTCTTGGCTGTGGTTGTCGATCAAATGATCTCCAGTTCACTCTTAGTCCTTTCAAGCAGAAAAGGAATTTAATTTTTGACTTATTCAGAAGACATTACGCATAGTTGCTTCCGTGTGTTAGATTGAAATTAACTTATTCCGGGAAAAAGCATTCCACAGATTTTCAATACATTATAAAAGACTACTTTCATAAAATTGATATTTTACGTTTATGTTTTAATTATTGTGACAGTGAAAATGAATAGAGTAATTATCAAGTATAAATATGGAGGTAAAACGCTATGGATTCACTTACCACTGGGATCATTATACTGAAGAGATTTCGCAGACCCTGAATTACCATCGTAGGAGCCTTGAATAATTGACTGACTATGTCCATCCGTTGATCCTTGGATGTTGTATGACCCTGCACTAGGTCCTTGTACATTATAACTTTCCGCTGGGCCGCGACTGGCACCATGAATTTGAAAATTAGAATGACCATCGCTAGCACCTTGTATTTGAGCGTTACCGTCTGTTGCGCCTGTAATACTAAAGCCACCTTCGTTTGATTCTGTAAAATAAAAAGGTTAAACATGGTAAATTATATGTTACAATTTAAATAAATTAAGTTAGAGATATCATTACTTGCTTCATACATGTAATATTGTTGCACGAATATTATTAGAAAAGTACTTAATACTTGTGTATGTCTTCATTATCAACTTGAAAATTTGTATTCTTATAAAGTGATTCTTTAGTTAATATTTTAAAATTCAATGAGATATTATTTTACGAAATTATTTCAGTACATTTTTATACGAATAATTCCAAACAAAGAAAGATAAAAAGTAAGACAATTACTTTCGCAGATTATTTTTGCAGATATATTGCCAAACTATTCTTGAATTTTCCAGAAAGATTTATAGTAATAATAATTATAAAATTGAATCAATATATGTACGTACGCTTTTAATTCAAATATGTAAAGATGTTCGTTTCATTAAAAATTAGAAGAGCATATTAATTAAAAAACAGCTTATTTGAAACACTATAGAGTTTAATTTGCGAAATATGTCCAAACTGTAATACAAATGTTAAAGTACTTCGACAAGGCTTTAACAAACGATGTTGGGCAAATCTGATCGTAAATTTGTATCAGCCGGAAAAATAGAGCAATGAATTATGCAGAAAGATTTTTATTCTCGTGGTAGTAGTAGGTATCGATATCTTATCTGCTTTCTACCGTTTTGATCTGTGTATTGGATTCCTTTCCCTTCCTCTATTCGTAAACCCTGGGCGACTCGATTCCCGTCACTGGGTCCTTGTATCGAGAATTGTGCCAAGCACGCTGGAACTGTTAGTAACAAAAGAACCTACAAAAAGGTTATAAATACAAGTTAATTATTTCGTCTTTGTATGGTCAGCATTTATTTCTTTATTGAATTTCATCTATTTTTAATTTTATTTTATTGTAATATGAAAATACTTCTAAATATCAGGAAGTGCTAATTGAACGTATTGAGTAGCAACCCATTAATTAAGCGTTTATTAAGCGTTTCCTGCTATCCAAAAGAGGGTTGTATTACACAATGATTCAAGAGCCGTATACTTTCTAATTACAGTGTTTAAGGTATTCTAAACAAAGTTCAAACGACATACCAACGCAATATTGAGTTTTTCATTCTTTCACCGGTATACATCAGTTAATTATAACATTATTATTAATAGATATATTCATTGGAAGAAATAAATAAATTTCCTTATTGATAATGATTTGTACCGAGTGTAATTATTGCCAAAATTATCGTAGATAACTTTCAACTCGAGCGATTCGAAAAGGAACTTCGAGGAATTGGTAGATAATTCGTAGATCATTCGCAAGATGCAAGTATCCTTGGCAGTGAAGTGTTTTGTTCTACAAATATTCTCATTGACGCAGTAATATTGAAAGGAGCAATAATAATAAAAAAAAATAATTCGATTGTGTAACACGAAGTTCTAATCATAGTATTATCTAATATGGTGGAGCTTGGTTCAGTGACAGCTACGATTACGCACTAGTTCATGTCGTGTACGTTTATATGGAATTGCATTTCGAGAGCGGGGCAACGTGACTGCGAGGGAAAGTGGTAACTTCAAGACCAGATTCTTCGTGATCAAGCTAATAATAACACATTTCAGGACTATAATGAAAATTGATACATTTGAATGATTCAAGCAACGATTACTCTTATTCAAACTATGCAAATGTCCCAAACGTACAATAATGTACGTACGCACATATACATATACATACTATTGCCTCTTACCTACAACCATCGGATAAGGTTAATACATTCATTAGAGCTCATTAAGTTAATTAAACGAGCTAAATCAAGATTAGTCAAGTTACGTGTCGAATGATTTATCTAATTTCACAGCATCTCCAGTAATGATATTTTATACATGAAAATGTATACATGTATACATGCATTGTCATTTAATTATGTTAACAGTTATGTTAACGATTTTCTTTTATAATTAACGTCCTAAATAAACAAAAAACACTTCAAGAAAATATTATAAATAAATTTGGATTAAAATATTATTTTTCGATGATAATTCCAACAATTATCGAAACTGTCAAAGCGTTTAACAATAAATTCTTTTTTATACACTAAACAATTAATTTTTTGTACAATTCTATAAATAACGATATACAACGACTTTGATAAGTAGCTTTGTATCATTGAAATCTATTTTAAGAGAACAGACTATCTGCATGATCAGTAGTTGCATTTTAAATTCAATTAGAAAGAAATCGATTAAAATTAGAATTTTACAATTTTTCTATTTATTCAAATAATCCTAGTTTTTTTAGGGATTCGGCAAAAGAATAAAATTCTACTGAAAGTTAAATAATAACTATAGGAATTATAATCGATAAAAATTATTTTATTAATATTTTGAAAGCACGATGAATAAATAAGTATCGAATGTCCAAGGTTTTAGAAAATTTCCAAGCACATATTATAGTGTGCATCGTTTCCATAAAATGTTCTATCTTGAAGAACTTTACTACGCCAGTCATAAATGGTCTTCACGGTACCAAAGCAGATTTTTCAATATTTCTACTATCTGTAGTTAAAGTTTCTGGAGAAAGGTGAATTTTGGTAATTATCAGTTTAATTAGATCTGAACCCGATAAAATGCCAGTTTCCAGAGGGGAAAGTTTTGCGTGTCTTCGATTAGCAACAGCAATTTCCGTAATCGGGAAAAGGCGACGAGTTGCTATACCTTTCCTTCGAGCATTCCACTCGCAAGAAAAAGGAACGAAATCTATCTGGAAACCGGGACTAAGGCAGTACAGCGTGCAACTATCGAGCACAGCATTGCAAGAATTACACGCTCGCCGGTAGAAAGTGAAATATAAATTAACCGGCAGGACACGCCTGCTTCGATTATCCGTGCAAGAAAAAAGGATCTGCGCTACGAGTTCAACTTGTCTAGAGTCTAGAAGCGACTCCGTGTCAAACCAATATTAAAAAGTCGAACGCGACACAGAATATTAAATTTTCCAGGTCAACATTCTGCTGTATGTTTAGATCGTTTTCTTTATCGTTCCCTTTAAAATTTGGTTTGATCAAGCTTATTACTTTCCTCGTTTAATTTTAATTGAAACAATTGATACAAGTTTTTGTTCCATTTTATTGTTTCTTCCTTAATGTTCTATATAAGCCATAATAAGAAAACGAATTAAGTTTTTAAAATCAATTATCAGTATCGTGCAGAATATTTTCAACTTTAAATAGGATAGTCAACTACCGATAATATAATATAATTATAAAATAAGATAGAATAGTAAATATAAAATAATAGGATTGTAGAAAATATAGAATAATAAATGTAATATGTAACAAACAAAGATAAGGGATTATTATTATTATTATCTAGGATTATTGCACATGTTTTATAAACTTTTTTTTATTTTCTAAAAATCGGCACGTAATATTTTAAATAAACTGGGAGATGTTGTATCGAGCATTTCTCGATCTTCAATTTAGAATGGGAGAAAGTCTTTTCACTTTTACTAATGACATTAAAATATGTATGTGCTCTGTTTTTGTCCTAATTGTCATGTAACTGTAAGACATGGTATCTAGTAAAGCAAACAAAAGAATTAAAACTACAAATGGTATAAGATACAGAACTGTAGTTACTTCTTATGGAACTTTCATTCTGCACGTTTTAAATAGTGACTGTGAGCAGGAAACTAAAAACAGTACAAATGCGAACAAGATTATCTTTCAAGTTTACTATCATTATCTTTTTGGCTTTCTTCGAACTATCATTCGAAGCAAATTAACTGTGAAATTTATAAAATCAATCTTCGTTAACGAAATAATATCTAAACCATGCATACCTTTTATTGCACAGAATTAAAACTTTTATGTAAATTTTTTAATTTCAATACTTACTTATTTATTAAGATAAATGAATGCAATATGTTGTTTATATTCCGACAAGCAATTAATTTAACGACAAATCAATCTTTTTAAGTATTATTTAAGAAATATTAAATTAGAAACATATGATATACAGCGGCAAGCTGTAAATAAACAATAAACAAAGAAATGCTTATTCATAAATTCAACATAATATTATGAATAACCCTATTTTTAGTTTTAATAATAGTAGTAATAATAATAGTAATAAGTGGAAATTTATGCTCCAAAAAATTCTCATTGTCTATTTTTTTCTAGGTATCTCAGATTTTCTCGATAAACATCAAAATAATTATCTTATTCGATTATCTTAAACCGATTATTACAACAATTCTCGGCGCAACATAAATAATATTACGGTCACGTTCAGCCGTTGTACTCGTAAAATGGGAAAGCGTGACATTTCGAAGAGAACCATGTCTTCTTAACCATCGATAAATAAATTTATGTACTCATTTCTTGTCTGAGAAATTACTTACAATGTAATTATAATGACAGATTGTGAATCTCCCGCAGAAGCATACGTTCCAGTTGTTATGTATTTTAATATAAACTTAGTTTGTCATATTTTTGACGGCATAGTTTTACATGACACAATTATAGTTTTAATTATTGTATAAAGATGTAAAATAATATCTTTTCTTCAAAATGAAATGATTAATGTTCCTTATTATTTAATAAAATGAAATCAGATTTATTACTGTAAGATCAATATCACTGTAAAATATTACAAAGCTCTTAGTCAAAGAAATTTTGAAGTCAAACTTGTCTTTAACACACTAGTGCCCTAAATTCATAAAAATACTCCCCTAAAGCATTAACTATATAGTTATCTATATTCTAGATTATATTATAATTTCTAAGTGACCCATAATCTACACCATAATTGCAATTAAGATTTGCATCTCTTGCATCTAATTTCTATCCTATCTGCTTTGCTCCCAGAATGATCATAAAATTATTATTACTACATTAAATTCAATTCTTATCTTCAGCATCATGTAAACGTAATACAAAGGTAATTTCACCCCGAAATAATTTCACGACCAATTTCATGCTACGTTCACGGCACAAACGCGACGACTTTCCTTTCGACAAACAACCCGTGCTCAGTATAATTAATCCACGGTGCGTAAACTCGTATACCGTTTTACGAACGTGTTACGGAAACGCGCGTCGATGTGGGACATCTCGTGGTAATTAACCGCACGCGACACGTTTAGTTCTGCTACATTCCAATTTTCAAATTCTAGACACCTATTACACGTACGTCTAAATTTTCCTTCGCATATTACATACTTCGAATATGAATCACAAAATAAAGCGAGGTGGAGGGATAAAATAAAATCACGCATTAAATAATTCCCTTCGTCCGAATGAGAATTCACTAATCAAAGAGCAAAAGTTCTATCATCAAGAAATTAAATTCATCTTATTTTCAATTTTAAAGAAAATTGAAATGAAACGGAATTGGTTTAGATGGTTAGTAAGCGTATAAAAGATACGGAAAAGAGTTACTTACGAGCAAATTCATGGCGAGAAAGCAAGCTGCTCGATGCGTTCAAGGGTGGAGTGTATCTGAGGCGGCCGCGCGGTCACCGGAACAACTTTATATGCGGCTACGTAAAAGGCGCCTTTCGGCGACGGGGATGTGACTTCTCGTGCCACCTCCACCAGCCCCTGGTTTTATCGCCTCTTTGGATTACCGTTCCACGGAACTGGCTTTTCAATTCGCCTACTACCTTTTCCCGCGGTTCCCATCAGCTAGTCTCACTACCAACAGCGATGGTACCTCTATGCAAAACAGGACAACAGTTATGGTCGTCTACTACATATTTCACTATTGATACATTGTTGTGATACCGGAAATATTGTAACAGGAAATGTTTTAATTACTCTAGAAAGATTCGCTCCAGCTGTCAAATATTAGAATGATTAGGTACTATAGTTTGAGTGTTTTGCATATTTGATGCATACTAACAATAAGCATTTTTGTATCTTTAAATTTGCCAGAAATGCATAAACATGCAATCCAATTATAAATGGATTCATAATTTATTTATTATTATGAATTGCATTTATAATGAATT
Source organism: Bombus vosnesenskii (assembly GCF_011952255.1). Lineage (NCBI taxonomy): Eukaryota > Metazoa > Arthropoda > Insecta > Hymenoptera > Apidae > Bombus > Bombus vosnesenskii. The sequence continues at coordinate 6,794,872 of NW_022882923.1, forward strand.
TATATTGAATACAATAATAAATATTTTTTTAATACATTTTTAAATACATAGAATATATGAAATTTTAAAAAAGTGTAGGATTTATAATATTGATATAAATAATGATGATGTGGATAAACAAAGCAAAATCATAAATTAATTATAACACGGAAGAGATTTCTTTTACTTCACTTTCATTACACATACATGTTAAAATCTATAGAGATACAGATTTTTGCTACTTCCATGCAATATATTGAGAATATAATTTTGCTTTATTATCATTAATTCTCTGAAATAGCTTAATAATAACAATGAATAATTAATTATTTTTTTAAATCATTTTAGCCGCTGATTTAGATAAAATACTAGTTTAACACGTGTAAATAATTTAATTAAAATTGTAATTATATTCCTTTCATCGTTCTTACTATATCAACTATACTAATCTATATCAAGATACAAAAGAAGATTATGTGGTCATTACCGATCATGTTAAAAGTTTATCTTTCATCTGTTAACTTCCTTGTAATTCTACCATATTTCTTCAGACGTGATAACAAAATTGTGCATTTTGATTACATCCTTCATCAATGTTTATTTTTTCCCTAACACTTTAAGAAATTACATTGAACTGTTGCATTCCTAAGCCGTGTGCACTTCAACAACTAACAAGTGTTACGAAGCTCGCATCGTCGTAAGTACATTTACATGGTTTCTCGTTTCTAGTGAAGGAGTACTCGATTGCATAGTTAGAAAATGCTGAAGCTGTCGACAAGGAATGGAATTTAAAGACACGTTTCCCAGATAGCGACCACTCAAAGGTTACTATGTAACTTAAGTAATCATTGCAAACAAAGAAAATAAGACAACAAGCAACAATAAGGAAAATAAGACAAATACGCATCATTTTTGTTCTTTATAGAAGAACAATCTTAAAATTCAGTGTACCATTAAGCAACTCCTTGTTATTAAATCTATTTCTTTCTGAACTTCAGGATTAAATATGTATGTCTGATATCCTCCGAAATATCTCAAAAATATTCATTGTTAAAATATAAATAACACCCTATTTTCTATATAACTTTATGAATTTGCCATTTATTTTTTACTATAACAGACTTATACCTCTTAAAGTAGCTAAACTAACAAGTCATTGCCCATTTCAATTAAGTCGTATTAAAGTACGCTTCTTTAACCATCAAATAAAAAATGGAAAATCAACAAAAACAGACTCGTGCCTTTTCAGTATAGTCTCCATATGTGTCTCACATTCAGCAGTCCAAAAGAAATTCACCTTCTCTCCATACTAGAAACTACGAAAGGCAAAAAGAAATAGCAGAATAAGGTCGTAAATGGAATCTCAACGCATCGAAAAAGATAAAGAACGAATATTAAGCAAGACTGGTAGAATACAAGTTAATTGTCCAAAAGAATTTTTATTTAGAAACAGATTAGAAGCATCTACCACAATTGCTATCACAAAGCACATAAAATCTTAAAATCTGAAATTTATGTATCTTTTTATGCAATTAACGATATAGGACGTCTGCTAAAATTCACATAATGTTCTCATATATGTATAAGTGTTCTTATAAGTCACCCATGAAGAACAGGATTCTATTTAGAATTCTATATTTACTGTATTATTGCTTCATGTAGTAGAGTCTCCTTTTTATTAAACACTTCGTTAAACAAATTATTCGAAAAGTTGATGCGACAAGCAGTTGCCATAAGACCTTACGTAACGCATGACAGCAGGTATTTATCTTCGTATTCAAGAATAAATTCCAGCCTCTATATTGACTATTAGCTTCTGTAGTGAATCTGTGACTAACTCTGACAATTCGTTTGTCCTACTATTCTAACTTACTCATTAGATATTCATGAAAATAACCAACATGCAATTATAGTAAAACTCTTCTTCGGATCAATTTCATTGAAACACGATCGTAAGATATATGTGAACGTATTTGCATCAGATTAAATAAGAAATAAATAAACCTTCACGGCATAAAATGAATGAGAAAGTACTTAAGGAAGTCGTAAAGTCACAAATTACCAACTCAGCATGATCACGTACTAGTACAAGATATTCCGTGCAGCATGGTTTTTACGTTTCGAACAATGTATTGCAATCTTGTTAAAGTGTATCGTATCATATCGAAGATTTTATTCTCCTTATTCAATCTTGCCGGAAGAGAATGGAAGGATCCGAACAAAATACGAAAAGCAAAAGGAAAGCATAATACAATCACGTTTCACGTATCAAGTCACGCTGATCCCATCGATTTCCTGTTCTCGCAGGATCTAGAATGAAACCAAATATCTCATGATTCACGGTTGCCTGTAGTTTCTTGTAAATCAAACGCACATCTATTTGAACAATTTGAAATTAATGTTTTACTAAACTACTGAAACATTAGCAGATTATTAAAAAATATTATTATTAGTGAAATCGTACAAGTTGCAAGATACACGTTACTGTAGTACCAATAAATTCTCTTACACAACAATAAACAGCTTGGTAGTAAAACACATGAAATTCTAAAACTATATTTTATCAATCACAAATCAGTTGATTCTTCCACTTCATTTGAAGTTGTAAAGTTATAAAAGAGAAATCTACCATTTATTATTTGTAATCTGTCAATTCTCCAATATTATTAGTTGATAAATCATTCAGAGAAAAAATGCAAATTGCGCACTCTAAGAAAGTGCAAAAACTGAAAACGATTATCCTTTCGCACATCACTAAGATAACTTCTAATTTATTAAATATATTTTCTACTTCATCGAATGAATCAATTAGGCGAAGGGATTAATTGCCATGTGTCTGTCCGTTGCAAAACTTCCGGTCTTACGGTATTGCACCACTTGCAAACGAGGTGAGACCTTTTTAATTACAGGTAGCCTGGACTAAACAGAACCGAACTCATGACATCGTTCTCCTCAGTTCATATATTTTCTCGTACGTTGAGAATTTTACGAAAAACTTGTGTTACTAGGTTTCATAATGAAAGTGACAGCATTTCTCTGAACAAGGAAGAGCATGTAAATCGGTCTTGTGGCCTTCACGCTTCGTGAACGGATTCGCGTTGCTCTCGACAATTGCGATTACACTCATACACGCGTTCAATGTACTTTGCTGCGCTGCAACTTTCGTTTTTCCACTGACCACAGACACAAATGCATAATTCACCAGCATGTCTTCGAGTTCGTCGATCTGAGAAAAGGTCGATGAAATTATAATCATTATAATTTCGTCCGTGTAACAAATAACGAGGGTAACAGATAGATAAATTATAATTTGCTGAGTGATGAGAGGATTTATTCAACATCGAGGTCGATGATTACGTGGTGTACTTCATTATATGTTTTAAGTTAATTATATGTTTGCAGCTTTTCTTCTAGGAGGTGTTCGATCAATAATGAAAATGTTATACTTGATTGTATATTGCATTTGCATGTCATGAAAATTTTGCGACATATTCTTGACTTATTGTTATCACCAAATCTTCAATCGTCATTTTATTTGTATACAACAATGCATAACAAATGTTTATAATTTAGAGAAATGGTTTGTTTCTATTCTTCTATTATCACATCGAAAATTATTTATTACACGAAAACATTTGTTAAAGTTAGTCTCTATTTGAAACTCGAACGAACATGAAGTGTCGTAATTAAATTCAGATTTAAATATTTACTTTTAAATAATTTGAAATTCATTGAAACTTTAATTAACAAGAATTTGAAGATTAAAATTGATTAAATTACTGAAAGCACTAGTATTATTTTACGAGTGATAATAAAAAAAGAGCCACTGAGATATGTTATAAATTATTATATGTGAATTATTAACAGTAGAAAACGTTCAAACGTGAAACTTTCAGAAATATTATTATAGAATTATTGGTTACGTTTCTGTTACTTATCTCTTCTGCAATTCAATTGTATTTTACTTGCGAAATCTAATGAAATAAATTCAACTTTCGATTATCACTTTAATTACGACACGTACGAAGCCACAGAGTATCATATTCCTTATGTTTGGAAAAATTTACACTCCACTTCAAATAGTGTAAAATAGATACAATAACATAAAACACAACATACAGAAATCTAAGAAAACAATTAATATATTCCGTCAGAGAATCTACGATACAAAAATTTCAATTGCTTTCCTAATAAAAAAAAAAACCATTGCAATTCTACGTGATTTCACCAAATTCCAATCGGAAAAAGAAAAGTCTTCTAATTAGAACATTCGTTACGCGCAGATATTTCCACTTCTTTATCTAATTAACGAACCGACATCGAGGCCAAGAATTACGTATCATTACTTCCTTATACTGTTCATAAGCTCCAGAAGCTTGAAGTCCAAGTTTCTATCCAGATATCATCTGATATCTCAAGGAATATCGGTACGATAGATCCTATGATCATCGATGCAAACAAATCGTTTGTATTTATTTTCCATCTGTCGATCAACGTTCGATATCACGTATCGCTTTCTATAATCGTGGTTCGAGCACGCGTCTTTATTAGAAAGGTGGAAACCATCTGACTTTCTACGTTACACTTAATGAGAGCAGATTTATTAACGAGTAGCCGAGCAGATCGGCAATACCCGCGAAAATATTCTTCCTTGAGCTACGATCTTAATAAATTCCGCTCGGAAGCGGTTCTCGAGAGATCGATAACCATTTCGTAATCACGGTCGAGTTACTTTTACGCCGGAAGTTCCGTTCACGCCACGTCCATTCGTTCGCGCGGACACGCGAGAAACGTTTTCATGGAAACGAAGAATGATTTCCACTTCAGTATGGGAAAACGTTCCAGCACGATAAAGCGAAGGACTTGGTGGGATAGAAAGTATCCGAGCAAAGTTGCTTTCTTTTATTTTAACCCTGCTACATCCTTTAGATCACTTTCGATAGAATCGCGTTTTTCTATAGTTAAATGGTTTATTAAATGTCAGGAAAATATGAAAAAATATTTCTGCGTTTTCGGGTTTTTTGTTTCAACTGTACACGAGAGGTTGTTTTAGAATTAAAAGATTCGAGGACTACGGTAAGGTTAACAAACATACAGTTTTTGTATAAAAGTAAGGTTGTACTTGTTATTTTCTGTTTACAATCAATTGTACTTAATGAATTATAGTTGTTAAATTAGTGTGAATTGTATAGCGACATAAATTATGTAGAGATTAATTCTTTTAGTTGGAATGTAAAGAAGGTCTGAAAAAGTATTTACTTCTAAAAGTAATTAATTTTATACATTCTATTTATGGTTATGTTTCTTGTTCTAAACGTACAATAAAATTTATAAAATTGAATTTTATAAATTCAGTTATTATCCAAATCGAAAGATTAACAAATAATCGTATCTATTTAAAGCTATAGAAAAGAACAAAAAAAGATGTTAAAGTTGAAAGTTGGAATTACCAGAGTACACTTCGTTATTTAGCCAGGAAGTGTAAACCTGTCTTTGTTTTTTAACGCGTCAAGACGAAGAATATTAATCTTCAGCAGTTTTTCTGTGCGACGGAGAAAATCGAAGGTTTGAGGAAAATATTTTAATTTAATTTGGCAACTTATTTTATCACAAGTAACTAATAACTTTGAAAACAAGCGTGATCAAAGATATTCTGTAATCTTTTCAGAACAATATCTTCTCATAACTCTATTTAATGATTATATAAAAAATACAGAACGTTTCATTAATACAAACATTTGTTCTGAATGTGTTCATGAAAATTCTAAAATGAGATTGTAAGTAAATTTATAAAAGTGATAAATAATTATTTCTAAAAATTTATAGCGATGAAGAATAATTTAAAGTAGAACTGTAACAAAAATGAACTGAGTTATTCAAATTCACTGTATACCGACAGAAAAATAAGATTTCCGAATATTCGTTTCATGCTAAATTCAACAAAATATCCAATTTTATTCCAGATTTTAAATGAATAAAATCTAAAATAATGAAATAGATGCGAAAATAAAATAAAATAGTTTATTGCCTCACTTCCTTCAACACTGAATTCAAACTAAATCTAAACAGTCACAAAATCCAACATACTAACTACAAGTAGCTCTAAATCCCAAATTCCATCCCCAGATACCCTTTCCTCAAATCCCTCAATCCTCCCCACCCGCCAATCTCAACGCGTCGATCCACCAAATAAACCAAATAAACTCCACCTGTTTCATATTTCAGTCCTCTCAATGCCTCTGACTTTCTTCAACAGGCTTAGCCGTCCCATAGTCGCCTTCGTACTGATCGTTATTTACGTAATAAACCTTGCTTCGATACCGATATGGCCCTTTGGTCTCAGCTGGAAACGGTTTCGGTACGAACAACGATTTTGGTTTGTAAGAAATACTATTCGCGATAACTTCGTATGGTAACCGTGCCTGATACTGCAACAATTGTTGGATCTCCATTGGCATGTTTTTGTCGATGACCAATTTTTGAGGAATTGGCGGCGGTAGCCTCTCGACTGGCACTGATATATGTTCCACTTGTGGCTCCTGTTGCTCTCGTTGCTCGTAGTCCTCTTTGTACACTATTTTGCCTTGCAAACTTCTATCTGCGTAGTCTCTTCTGGATTTCTGCTGTTCCTCTTGTTCATAATTCTCTTGTTCGTATTGAGAAATGCCAGCATTTGCTGGTTGCTGATCGTATTGTTGAGCAATTGGAGCATTGGATGGATAAGCGAAAGAGGCTGAGTCAGGATGGATACTTTGTGGCTTGAAGTCTTCTAGAATCACTTGTTTCGCGTGAGACGGAGCATTTGAGTATCTGTATTGAACTTGATTGAGATCAGATTGAGATCCCACCGGAGCTTGAGGTTGTGGATAGACTTTGTATTGAAGTTGGTTTGGATCTGCTAGTTCTTGTACAGGTTGAGGTTGAGCGAATGTCTTGTACTGTATCTGGTTGGGAATTTGCTGAGGTTCCGGTTGAGTTTGATGTTGTAAGTACGATCTATGTTCCAAATGGTCGGGTTCGACTTGCACGAGTTCAGATTGAGATTGTTGCTGACTCACGTGTGACTGTTGAGGATGAGCTGATTGTTGAGGATAAGCTGATTGTTGAGGATAAGCTGATTGTTGAGAATGAGCTGATTGTTGAGAATGAGCTGATTGTTGAGGATGAGCTAATTCTTGTTGTTGAGGGATTTGGGAATTTTCTAGGCGAGAGTGGAATTGGTTCTGCGCGCCGAAGAACTTCCAATCAACCTTCAGGCCTGTAAAGGAAGATGCGCGTGATAATTAGTAACCGGTTTTTGGTTGTGTGATAAGCAATCTGCAGATATTCGCACAAATGCATATCTTTATAGCTAATACTAATACTACATCTAACTAAATTCTAAATATCTTTATATCTAATACTACATCTAACACGCATAATATATGCATAATTAATGTTCAGATCTTCATTAGCAACGAATAAAACCTTGTACATAAATCATCTTCAATAAAAGACACTTCCTGAATCTAAAATTTTCTAAACCTCTTACGAAAACAATTACATAATCATTACATCAATTATACAATACACGTGGCAAACAAACGATATACAATTACACAACTATCTAGCAATTACTCTATCTCGGTACAATATGTACATTAGTAACACCCAATTAAGTTGTTCGAGAACCAAAGACAATCGTCTAAACAACTCAATCACGATCAGTTCGTACATTCAATCAGGAAAAATAATTCCGATTCTGAGTAGCTGATCTCTATTATTCATAAAAAATATTTAATTGTCCAAGTTTTCAACTTAGCTCTACTCACCATTTGGATCGTGGTACTTAATTTGCGCCTGGGGTGTACGAACAGAACGCTGCGCGTTCTGTTCTTGCGCCACCGTCGTTGAAACCAAAACGATAAAGAGGATCTGCGAACAGATTGAATCGCCTATAAATTACTGCTTATGAGAAGGCTCCCCACCTTTGTGAAGGTTCTCCATTTCTCTAAGGACGAACGCAGCGATGCTGTAATAGGTAATGGGATTCGTTAGAAAGTAAAGTCTTCCTAGACGGTCGTCTTTCTCCGCGGCTCATTGGAAATCAACGCCACCGACGACGTCTCACCCGGAAGCGAATTCGTACGATCGTTTTGTTCAATAAAACATTTGACTAGCAGAAACGTTTCCGCCTTTGTCCCGCAACCGCTTTTGTATCAACTTGACTCTGTGCTATACAGAATGATCCACGCGAGGGTCTTTGCAGTCAAACAGTTTCACTTCCTTCTGTAATCGTTCGAAATTATCATAAAGTTAAGACTATGTTCGCCAGCGTTATGAACCGCGCAGAACGACTGTTTAATAACTTTTAACTGTGGGAAATTAAGGCTGACTACGTTTAGGCTCGAATAAACGATTTCTTTCGTAATATCGAGTTGAATATTGGATCGCCGATTAGCTTGAATGAATTATGCATATTCGTGGTTTAGAGTAGTTCGGTTGATGTTGTTACGGAATTTTAAATGTTTCTAGGTTGTGACAGCTTCAAAAGCTATATAGATTGTCAATTGTAATTTTTCAGATTTTTAATCTGTTATTCGTTTTATGTTGAACAGTTTCTTTTCTATAATTGAACGTTTGATAGAATTAAATCTCATGTAAGTAAAATGTAAGATTTTTGTCAATAATTGATATACGTATTTATCTAAAATTTAAATGATAAATTATACACATATGTACAAAGAATTTTGCTCAAAGCTGAAGTTCACTACTCTTTTAAAAATTATTTTCACTAATAATTATTTTCTTCTAAAACTAATTAACTTCGTTGAAATCAAATTTTACTGTGTAATTTCAGAAAAGAAATCTGTTCGGAAGATCGTACGGTCGATTCAAGATTGAATCTCACTCTGTATGTTTTAAAATTAATTTTTCTAAACGAAGTTTGTATATATTATAACACGATCATATTTCATGCACACGTATAATAAATTACAACATTTACAATAGTATATCATATTATATGTATCATATATATCATAGTATTATATAAAATCAATCTTTATTTCTTTTATTAATACTAAAAACGAGAATTCGTCTAGTTTAGAGTATGAAACATGCATGAGTGAATCGAACCTTGAACTAGCGTAATGCTAAGCCACTACATAATTAATTCACGATTTCTGTTCACGGTTCTGTTTACATGCATGGAACAGAATAGCCGCCAAGAAGAAATTAGAAGAATACATTTTTAGAGAAATAAATTAGAAATAATTAGTTGTAACAAATGTTTCATAAATATAATTCAAACTGCTCTGATTTACTGTAATTTTCAATTTCAAATAACCTACAACTATTAGAAGATTTGTAATTAACAAGATCCTAAACAGATAAAGTAATAAAGCTTTTAAACTATAAATCAAATTCTGATTTACGTGAGAGGATTCATGTACTTAAAGAAATATCTAAAAAATTTTAATTTAGCTTACTTACTAGTTTCATTAAATTAATTAAAATTGTCAAAAAATCTACAAATGTGTAAAAAGAAATAACTAAATCAACCAAGCTCTCGGCATTAAACAAACTTTTCTACATAAAACAAACTACCAGATATAAAACTAAATTAAAATAAATTTCTCGATGCAAATAAGTTCTACGAATGACAAATGATAACAACATGAAAAATTCAAGTGACTGTGCCAAGCATCTACAAAACACAATTTTGTACCATAATACCGACACTGCTATTTTTCCTACTCGAGCTTATCACGATAAAAAGCAACAAGAAAAGAGACTACTCGTTCCTGAACACTAACTAGTAGTATTCACTTTTCGTAAACATTCGACTCATCGACTCAACGTATCGGTAAAATCGCGATCCATCACTGATAACCCTTTGCAGCACAAATACACTGCAACTTATACGTGTCACTCACTAAAGACTATCGTAAAGGAACAATATAAATATTCGACACTTGATATGCTGTATCTAACATCGACAGAAAATAGAAGATAAAGTTAAAAAACTAGGATCACCATGATACGATTTTGAGCAGAGTCGAAGGGTTTCATGCACTCACTCGAAGTCTCATGGCTGGCTGCGAGAAAATGATGAACGTGGATGCTCGGTTCGCGGGTCTACGAGCGGAAATCAGTCGACGGAGCTACCGTTGCTCTTCTATATACTCGGAGTCGAGCCGGTGTAATTGGTCGGCTAAGCAGACGGCCGGTGACTACCTACTTTTAAAGTAATTCTGCCTCCGGTAACGAGCGAACCACCGAGGCCCTCGGGATATTATCTGGGCCGATTGCAAGAATGCGTCGCTGGCGCAACTTCGTTACAAAGTCGATCTAAGAAGCTGCGGACACTGGGGTGTCCGAGGTTACCGAGATTTGCAACAATAGGAGGAACAATAATGGAGTATCGACGATCGACGGTAAAGTCTGTCATTGATGATACTTCCAAGAAAGGTAGAGAACCATAATGGCGAGCAAAATAATTTAACTTAATTTTTAAGAATTTACCCCTCTGTTGCGTTCTTTTGGTCATTTTGCATGTAATATATTATATATTATATTTGTATATATTTATATATGTTATATTTTTCTTATATGTTATATGTTATATTGTAGAAAATCTCTTCCGAAGGATATGATAAGAATTAGAAAAAGAAATGAACGATGTAGCTACTTAGATGTAAATTATTCGTATGCTTCTTCGACAAACCTAATGTTTCTAATTATAAATAGAAACATAGAGCCATTCTATAAGGGATAAAAAAAAGAGAATACAGTTCCAAAGACTTTTAAAGTCTCTTTATCTGCAAATCAGAATGTAATGATTCAATAGAAAAACAAAAGCTATTCCGTCATACGTGTCGTAAGCGACTGCTTTGCATATAGATTGTGCATACCTATGTTTATAACGTGCAAACGATCTTTCAGAATTGGTATGAGCAGCGTTTATTGGCAGGGCCTAATAATGGCCGCAAAAATATTTACTAAAGTGAAGTAAAAATATATATTTGCTATAGCCAAGGTAGATGCCATCTGCTGTATCCCTGAACTTTCAACTATAAAAATACGACAGGGCAAACCGTAAATTGTAAGACTTGTAAATATACGTGTACGATCGATTTCATTCAATACAAGATTTTATCGAGTCTCTTCTGAGATCCTCGTATGTATACATTTTATCATGTATTACATTTTTATCGCCTCGTTTTAAGATCTTTTAGATACTACATAGCAGAATCGTGTTAATGTATAATTTAAATTAAAATAAAATTACAAATTGGTAAAATTACTGATATTATTATTACGTATGTTATTAGGTATATATCATTAGTAAAAAGTTCCTGCTTTTAGTAGTCACTGAATAGAACGTTCCATGTACTTATCCTATCAGCATTCGAATATATTCGATGACAACCTTGTTAAACGCAATTTTCAGAAACGTTGCCCCCTCGTTGCGAAAACACGATTCGCGGAACTTGTTTTCGAGGCGAAAATTTATTAAATCGATCAGTGTGAAAAAATGTCAGCTAATGCGCAAAATTAGAGGATATTATGTGGACATTATAGAAGGGAACCATAATACGTTCTAAACGAACTCTAAGAACCTCATAAACCAGACTTCTAAGGGGGCAACCTCGGCTTTTTTTATCGGACCAGAAAAATCACGGTAATTTTCGAAATTACCAGATCCTCGTTACCATCATTACGACACGTACTTCTCAAGAGAAACAGAAACACGAAAGCAGGAAGTTTTTGCTTTAACCCAAAGAACTCCAAGAACGTAATCTTTTTCCTTTACATCAATTTCAGTTTCAAGCATGCTCGTAATTAATATACTAACAGTTGTATCTCGTTCAAACGGCAATGAAGTGTTATTGCACCCATTATACAAAAGTCGACCGATTGCAACATCATTTTGCAATACTCAGTTGAGAAAGATGGTACTTATATATATTTATAAATTTGATTTCGTAATATTTATACAGTTAGGATTAGAGCACAGACGTCTCTACGTTTATTTGAAAGTATAGATAGAAGTATACAAAATGTATACGATACGCTAAAATATATAGTAGAATATCCAAACTAATGTACTTGGTGCAGTTAATCGCCATTTAATAGGGATTTATGTAATCTCTATCTAAGACCATAATTTGCATATGCTTCGCGATCTAGATATAATATTTGATAGAAACATATAAATACAGGAATTAATCAATATTAACTTCGAAATATAATGAAGTTTTTATAACAGATTCATAACTATTTTATCATAAAACAATCTCTGTTCCCTTACACGTAGGTTGAAAGAATGCATTACGTAAAAACAGAAAAACCTTCAGCACAATGGACTTGTAACAAACAATACAGGAAGAAAAAATGAAATAAATTACATACTCCGCGTATTTTCACCCTCAATTGCTTAATTTCACCGGAGATTAAGTAGAGATTAGTTGCTACCGAGAAAACTGAGAAGCCCAACGATCAAAAGCTTTCTATGCATATAAAGCCTGAGAAGATTTTATTTTATTAAAATAAGAACACTAAAACTCGGGTATTAGTATAAAAATTGTAGATACATCGTTCACACAAAAATCATATAAAATATAAATGAGACCTATTATTTCTTAGTCGCAATGATTTTATTGCCAAACCGCTGTATTGATAAACTGTCACAGTGAATGTCGCTACTTTCCCAAACTTTTCACCGGTTGTATGGAAACCTCGAAAACGATCTATACAGCGTATTTTGGTGAACGTTTAAAGTTCAACGTTCTATAGTCCTCTGATCGTTTCAGTGAATACAAGTGGCAGATATTTCTTTAAAAGTCAACGTGTATAATATTGAACACAAGAAGCACGTTAAACGTTGGAAACTTATGGAACAGTGTAACTGAAAAATCATTTTTTCCTAAAACGTGATAAATATATTTTAGAATGTTATTCGACGTCTCCGTTTAATTATCTTCTGCGTTCCGTAGAGTTTGAAAAAGTCGACGATACAGAGATCCAGCGAACAAGTGGAGCTACAAAGCCGAATGATCGAGATGGAAGAGAGACTGTTCTTGCGAAGTTAATTAATCATGCATGCCTTGTTCCACAACGTACCAAAAAATGCAGCACGAACCATCAGCGAAGAAAGTTCTTCGATGATATTCGAAAGGCTTGACGAGAAAAAAGGATACATTCTGCGGAAATGGGCGGAGAAAGTCCATCGTAAGTAAGAACTACGTTTCCACGGAACTGCTCAAAAATAGAAGGTTGTTCGATGTTCACTGCTGGATATTAAAACAATTGGCGATTCTTTTCATTCCACGTGCATGATGAAATTACATTTTTACTTGATTGAAGTGAAGTTATGCAATGGAACATCGCCATTAGCAGGTTTCCTAATTAAAAAGAAATAATTAAAGTACAAGATTTCGTTTGAAATAATGAGAATTTTAGTGAAGTTATTATCTTTCTATTTTGAAAATAATTAAAGAGAAGTAACTTTAGCTTATGTAAAGGCTAGTTAAATGAAATGATTTCATTTCTTGAAATTGTTTTTTATCTTAGTCGGTACTTTCGAATAGGATAATGGATTTAGTTTAAAGACAATTTTCATAATTTTCAATTTTCGTATTATGTATATATTTAAGTAAATAATAATTTGTCAAATATTTTATTTAAATGATCCTTAGACTTTGAGCACTACGCTTCGTATAATTGCGTCGATCAAATCGAACAAAATCTCATTCGATGATGTTGTAAAAGTTGACTGGCTGACTCACCAAGATGTATAGTAATATGGAAATGAAAGAAAGGAGAGTAATGACGCGGCAACCGAAGGAACGTTAATTATGATAATTGCAGAAATCAGAAGTTATTACTGTGAAACGTTGGCATTGGCTCGTAGCGAAACGATAGAATAAAATTGATATCGATCACACGTTGCAACTATTACAGTTTTATAAATTAACAAATATGTATAGAAAATAGATAACTTCTGAGAGGATAATTTGTTCCTGTAGTTTCTCTCTTTGTCTCCTTTTTGTTTGATGCGAGGTAAATGCTCTTAAAGATTGCCTATAAGGAAATGGAAAGTGGCTCGTTTGGACACTGCATTAAACACGCGCTTCCTTAAAAGCGAATGCTCATAGGACAAAGAAGGAATGGTTTCTGTAAATATATTTAACATGTATAATAGAATATATAGGGTGGTTGAGGGTGGTTACAGAGAAAAAAGAAGTCGAAAATATAGAATAAAAAATTTTTTTTTTTGTTTTTTTTTAATTTTTCCATCGAGACAACGATCTACAGTAAGATCCGTTATAACGAGAAGTGATAAAGTGCACGCGTACCGAGCGAAAATTCAAAGTCGATTTTCTCGAAAACAAAGCCTCGAACGAAAAATTTTTATTCTATATTTTCGACTTCTTTTTTCGCGTAGAATTACCCCCTTTCCGCTTGTACCACCAATTACCAACCACCCTGTATATGTTATATTTACAACATAAATTTGTAGATATTTCATGTGTTATCTTCTAAATGAAATGTAAACAATCGTGTTTTTCTTAAATTCAAATATTATGCAGTTTAGTATCTTTATCTGTTGTGATATATTCAAGGTGCACTAGGTATGTGGCAATATTGAGAATATCTTGGCAATCAATAGATCATAAATACCAGAAAAAGTAACAGGATATTATGTTGTGTGCTGTGTAATAGTAAGAAAGTTAATTAATAGTACAAGGAGCTAAGCAATTTTTCTTTCGTTTTTCACGCTATAAATTTAAAATTATTTCAATATCACGAGTATGCAGGTGTTTTCAGTTGATGCTTGCGAAACGTTTTGCCAGAAATTATACTAAATTCGCTGATTACATACTAGAATTGGGGATCCCGAGATTCTTGTAAGTTCATAAAATGAATGTATTAGCAGAAAGATAAAGTACGATCGAAAAAAAATTATATTTCCCTGTCACGGTTCTTAAAAAGTTGAATATTAAAATATCAGAATTAGAATAATTTTATATATTTTAATACCACTATCTCTATCTAATCTTTTGTAATCAATATTGAAATTTTAGAAGTGAAAACTGATTTCAATTTAAAAATTATTCCATTAATTGATGATCTAATTTTATTTCATATTGTACAAGAAAAACTACTAATCGTTTTCTCTTGCGTGTATAGAATGTATATGTAAAAATGCATATGAAATGATGAAATATTATTACGAAAAACGTAATCGAACGCGAGACTTGTAAGATGAAAATTAGTAGAACTACTTTTCATCTTACAAGAAAGATACATAACGTGGCAAATTATCTAACGAGATTAAAAAACGTAATAACTATACATTATGATATTCTAAAATTGAAAGTACGTTACCTTCTATTCTCTCTCATTCCTTCGCTTCTCTTTAAAACTCTGCCGTTTTGTTAAAATCGTATCTATGAATATCTTCCTCTTTTATATTCAAATAAATAATGAACAAAATTCGTTGAAATCCTCTCTTTATGATATTCAAACAAACGTAAATATAAAGCAACAAATTTATAGAAGGCTATCGTAAAAATACATTTCGCTATATCCAGAGAAACGCTTGTGAAGCGGATGTCGAATTTAGGAACAAAAAGTAGCGATAGAATGACCTCAGATTGGTGGTGAAATACTCATTAGTTAATCGTAATGCGGAATTGCAATAAACATTCTTTATAAATCAAGTTTTCGTAACCCAGTTTGACTACTATTTCGTTGTAGCGAAGAAACTGACTTTGTGAGATGTTGCAAGGGGATGCTAACATTAATAAGAAAGTTTTATATTCTCAAGAAACAATTGCCATATTTCAATTTTCTGATTTGTAGAAATGCATAAAACATTATATTCAGGTTCCAAAGCAAACCTGAGAAATATAAGTCGATTACTTATAATTCAGTAGAAATAGGTTGACTATTTGTTCTGCTATAGCGGAAGTAAAGAGAGTTGCAATTTATTTTTTCTATTGTTTCGGAATTAATATAGGTACGTATGTATAATAAATCATAATATATATGTATACGTATAATCCATGTATGTCATATGTAATCTAAATATATATACTTCCTTGATAATCCATCTTACATTATTGACTCTTATTTAGTTAAATATAAAGAAAGATTTCTATCGATATAAGTATATTGCGTTAATTAATTTTCTATTATAAGTTCGATTTAAAATATTATTTTATATTTTGTATTTTCGACACTAGCGCAAAGCGGCAGAATCGCGAATCTTTTGTACGAGTTACTCGCCGCTCATAAGATAATATACAAGTCGGTAAGTAAGGGTTCTGATATAATCGGAACTGCACTACCTACAGTTGCAAACAATAGATCATCTGTGCTCACCTATATTTTGTCAGGGCTTGCGCTATTATTTTAACGTTAACAATGATAATTAATCTTAATTCTTTTATCAAACGGGCTAATGATCTTGCTGTATCCATTTCCAAATTTATTTTAAATTCTTACAATTTCACATTCTACATTATTAATTGATTACATTACGAAAAATTTGTTCATTGAAACAAAAAAAATTGCAAATGGGCAAAAAATTTATCTATAAAACGAAAAACAAAATGCAATGTAAAATTGATTATAGCAAATTAAACATCAATGGAAATAGTCGATTTTTTCATCAAAGTACATTATTCAATACAACGGAAGCAGTGTTCAAAATTTCTTGCTCCTTAAACATTGTTGCACTTAAAGTTACATTAAACAAATTTACATTACAATAAAATTACATTAAAATAATTATAATTTTAATGCACATCCGACTTTTCTGCAACAAGATTCTCAATTCAATTCTCACTCAAATCTACGATCTATAACCATAATTATTTATTGTACATCGAATATTATAGTGTAACAGTGAAAATGCTGATTCAAGAAATGTCAGAGCGAGTTAGAAAGAGGAAAGCCGAGTGGCGGTGGAAAGGCGTGGTAGAAGATCAGAGTGCAATCTGCATTATTCTGTAGCTGAGGCGCGCGGGCGGCCATCAAGGACTCTTCAGGTCAACGTGATCCAATCTGCCGTATAAAACGCCCCTCTCGACGGTCCTTCGAGCACTGTTGTACTTCTCGTCGCCCCGTTGTCGTTATTTCTCCATTATGTATGCGATATTCGTAAGTACTCCTTTTCAATGTTACTTCGAAACTTTTCGCCACGCATTGTCAAAATCCAACAAAATCGATTACTTTTTCGTTGCATCTGTGGTATACTTGTAATACCACGTAACAAATATGCCACTCGTTTCATCGTTGTTACTTTTTTAACTCGCCCCGCTTTTGTAGCAGTTCATTTATATCTCATCGAGCGTTAATTCGAAGGAAATACAAAGAATAAGTAATTTTGTTTAGGAGATGCTTATTTATTCGACAGAATACTGTATTAAATGATTTCCATATGAACATTTTGTTTTATTAAATATTTCAAATCTATTATTTAAGCTTCTATAATTATTTCCTATCTTCAAATATTGCTGACTAACTGATATTAGACATCTTGCTACCATGTAGCAAATATAATGTGTTTAGTATAACTTAAAAAATAAAATAAGATATCGAATACAAATTAATTGAACTGTATAATTCATTGTGACAACAATTACATATCTCGCTCTTCTCTACTTTGTCGTTTCTAAAGTCATGAACTTAAATTTCCAGGCGTTACTATTCTACACGGTTGCATCGGTCTCGTGTCAATCGACGAATAGACAATACCAGTCACCTCAACAGGCAGCAATTTTGAGTGACGCAAGATATCTAGCTGGAGATGGAACCTTTGGCGCCGCTTATTCACAAGAAGATGGTGTGGAATTCAAAGAGGAAAGCGACGTTTACGGGAATCGCCGTGGGTCTTACTCCTACGTCGATCCTACGGGTCAAAGACGCACAGTGACATATACGGCTGGGAAAAATGGCTTTCAGGTACGTTAGAATGTGGCAGAAAATCCTAGTTCTTTTTCCATTTAACATATGTTTCTTTTATTACATATGAAAAATAAAATATCAATATTGACAAGAGCTAAGCTATTACAGTAATATGGAAATTTATATAAATTTTGAAGTTAGAAAAACTAAAATTATTATAGCTTAGTTTTATATCTCGTTCGGTGAGATAGAAATTTGTAAGTAAATATTGTATAAGAAATTTTTTAATTGGTTGATGGTTATTAATAATAAAGTTGTCCCTTTCTATATTTTTCGTAAATCATCGCAATTCCGCTACTGCAATTCATCGTTCACCCTCCGTATATTTAGGAACATTTAGTTACTTCTACACACTTGTTTACAAAGATACGATAATTTATTGAAGCACAATTAAGACAAAACACCTTCTAACAATGGTACAGAATTTGAATAACTTTTCTCACGATAAGCTACATTATTAATAGCTATTTGAATATCACACTCATATAACAAAACTCCCTCGTTACTAGCGAAATGATTCGTTTATGACATTAAATAGTAAATAGTAAATGTTACAATAGTTGCTTTGATATTTACTATTTAACATTTAAATATTATTCCGATTCACTTTTCCTCTTTTATTTGAACAGGCCACAGGCGACGGCATTCCCGTTCCACCCCCGCAAGTTCCACCTCAACCAGAGTACGTACCTCTACCGCAATACAACCCACCCGATTATCAACCACCGCGATACAACCCATCCTTGCAATCGTATCAACGTCAGAGTCAACCAGTTTATGAAGCACAACCAGCGCCTCAGCCCCAACCTCAACCTCAACCTCACCTTCCACCTCAACCAGTGTATCAATCTCAACCACAATACCAACCTAGACCTCAACCACCACCTGAAATTCAATCCATCCCTTCCTACAACCCACCGCCACAGTATCAACCTCCGGCTAGACCATTACCACAGTACAACGCTATAACGACGCCACCACCTCGAAGGTTTTACCCACCTGGAAAGTTGAACTTCAATAGGACTCCGGATGGCTACTCCTACACGTTTAATAAAAGTTAAGAAAAAGGTAACTAGGAATGGGAGTAACTTCTAATTTGTAATTTGTCACTCGTAAAATTTGGCCAATAATATGGAAGAATGGAATAATGTACGAGGGGGCGCAGGTTGTTATTTTATAAGGTAAATTTAGAAAGATAAAGAACTTTCATCTGACGAAATTCGTTCATATTAAAATTTTAAAGAAAATCGTCATTTTTCTTAACGATCTATTTTAAACTCGAGAGAGAATTGATTAATTGATTATTATGTGTTAGTTTGTATGCATCTATCATTTTGTCGATTTTCTTCGAGATGTATGGTTAATATTTAAAACTTACTGGATTCAGAAATAGAATGTACTTATAAATTAGGATAAAATTGAATATCGTGTAAATTATACTTAAAGAGGAAAGGAAAAATGGAAAGAATAATTAGAATAATTCTATTAATTTGTGAATAAGTCTCTGGAATCCTATTATAGAAATTATATGACGCAAGAGATTTCTGTGTATTATAATATAGATTTTCGCTGTGTATTGTGTAATATATTGTGTACTTTTTGTAATTTATTAGAGTAGAACTAACCTTAGAATATTTGCTAATTTGCTCATATTATCATTTATTCTGAATTTAGAGAGCTACATTTTCAAGAATTTCCACGTTTTATTTTGTATATCGTAGTTTAATAGTTAACATAATGTTTTTCAATGATAGCCTATCTAAAATCTATTAAACCAAACGTATCACAAATTTTCGAAAAATTCTAAGAAATCTACTATCCGTAAATATCATAGGCGGAAATTAACAAACGATAAATTAAATGTGAGAGCGTGCATTCATAATTAGGAGATTGTAGGTAGCCAGAGCCTTGTCCATGATCTTACTGCAAGGTACCTCGCGTGAAACAAGTTGAACTTCCTCTGAAACACTGCATACAATCTATATAAATTCTTGAGGAAACGAATACAATATTTATTTTGCCAATTAGGGAGGATTCCTTCGTTCACTTACGTTATCGCTAATTATGGGTATAGTGTCAGGCAAATATTCGCGATAGAATAGATTAGATTAGTTGGAAAGTTCTATCGACTTCTTTCACTTAAAGTTTCTTTTAGTTCGATAATTTATATCCGCAAATATTCTATTAGCCAGAATAAAAATTTCCAATTACAAGGAAGCATTTTCCTCATAACATTCGCAAAGTGTACCATGAAATGGAGAAAGTATGCTTCGTGTATCGATGTGTCATTTCATTATGGCTCCTAGAAGAACTCCTAAAAAAGCGAAGAAATTATAAATTCTATACTTCAGAGGGAAAATGTAGACGATAAGTTTGAGTAGCGTTTCAGCAGCGTAAGGCGAAGAGTACCAATTAAAATTTCTCACTGAAGTGTTGGAATGAATTTAAATGGAGAGAAAGGAGAAGCATTAAATAAGAAATGTCGATAGGTATTTCCGACAGATCGGACAGTTCGCGTGAAATTAGCAGCGGCGTCGTGTAAACTATTCAGCATTTTACAAACTCCATTGCATCGAATTTTCTTAATCGCTTCGATTGGACGACGCCCTGTGTTTCGCATAGCAATTCCCTTTACAAATGCGAGCACTATCCCGCGCACTTTGGGGTCACGTTACTTTCATTGAACAACCTTTGACGTATCCCATGCTATTGCAACGATCTACGAGGGATCCCACGATCCATGGGGGAGGATACGTGATCTTTTAGGTGTGATTCATACCTTATTGTAAATATAGGTTGAACGTGTAAGGCATCGCCTCTTGAAACAGGTTTCAGTAGGTTACAATAATTTCAATTATGCTTCATATCCTACTATATTGTATTATATCTATTTCTGTAATTGGAATAGAAGACTAAGATAGGATAGAAGTGATCGAACTAATTTCTACATCTAATAAACTGATATAAAAATGTTCTCATGATCTCATTTCCTCGTTATAATGTCTTATTTTTATTGTTCTTGTATTACTACATTTTTCGTCTCTGGTATTATCTCCAGCTCGTTATAATTAAAATATTGTAATAAATAAAATATACTGAAATAATGTGTGAAATTCTAATAAAAGACGGCAGTAGTTGAACAAATGAACAATTAAGAAAATTAAATGTCGGATAAATATTATTAAATAATAACTAGTAATTTAAAATTAAATCGAAATATTATAGTAGCGTATCGCGTAAATGAAATCTCACAAGCAAAATAAGTATAAGCACATAAAACAGTGTGCATTTAGAATGAAACGTACCTAAGTACATATACAAATAGAAACAGAAATTAGAAATACTTATTCCAAAAAACATATTTAGACCCTAACCGTTCAAATTTACCTCGTGAAATTTGTACAATATTCGTCTCTTAATAGTCATCTCCTGAAACGCCATACTTTTGCTCTCACCTATCCGTCATCGAATGCAACTGGCACGTCATGTCAACTACGCCCAGCTCAAAACGGAAGGAAAGTTAGGCAAAGACAAAGAAAACTTAGACAAAGGGACAATTATCTTATTATGCTGGCTCGCGAATAATACCCGTGCAGTTGGAACGAAAATAAAAATGTAGTTGAACAGGGCGTCCGTTTATCAGTATTGGCAATACGGGTGCGGCAAGGCAAACCGGCCGTATCGAAGCAGGAACTCGATATCCTTAGTAGTGGACCCAAAGAAACGCATACCGTAACGTTTCGCGTCACGTCGATGTCCTTTAAGAAAGTCGATCACGGAGTTAATTTATGGCCAAACGGGTGCAGTTCACGCTGGATGCAGCATGCGAGCACCGGTTACATACTTGTCGAGCCACTTGAATGCCCTGCATCCGTGTTACATTTGGTCACTTCATCCATTTTTTTCTTTTTCCATTCTACTGTCATAAGTTGATAGATAGAATTATGACAAGCTTTTAAGCTTTTAGTATGTTTCAACGTAGAGGAATTAGTTGCTCGTATACTGAATTTTTATTCAAATTCGTAGGTATTTTTATGGAGACAACTTGTATAAGAAATTTGTCTTACTCACTGAATATCATAATAAGTGACTTGCTTCGAAAATGTTTGTATATCATGCGCGTCTTGTAAATTTTTGGAGATTTAAATTTCCCATAAATACATAAATATACCCAATCTAGTTATCAAATAGCTTATTTATAACAAATATCAATTTCTGAAGCTTGATTAATTTAATGAAACGCAAAAAATATTGTTGAATAATATTTATAATATGAATAATGTTTTTAAAATTCTTATGCTATACAAAACAAACGAGATAGGAAAACTAGTATGCCATGTATTACATTACGCGTTTCTCCAATATTAATTCAGAATCATTCGAATATATTTCAGTAATGTGAAAGGCAATGTTTTACTTTTTCAGTTGTCTTTTATTTATAAAGGTATATTGGTTATACATTTCGTTTCATGATTATGGCAGTAATATACTGACTCTGATTAGCTGCGCGTGACATCAACAGTATAAAAGTAATCTAAAAACAGCTGCTAGAGGCAGTGGCATCAATCATTCACTCCTCACAACAGAAACAAACAGAAAATAATAGTAATAAAAGAGAAAATAGAAAAAAACATAAAAGAACGAGAACAACTCTCATCTTATCTATATTAAACTTATACTTATTTAGAAATTCATATGCCAATGTGCCTCCTTAACACGTTTCAATTTCAAATGATCAAAACGAAATCGGATAAATCCCAGAGAAAAGGCACTATACGTCTATTAAATATAATATTCCACTCTCGACCGTACAAAGTACCACGATTATAAATCATTACGCTTTACATCGCATAAACGTTTCATTTCCGCATGCAATTCTCCTCGAAACAAGAAAAAGAAAAACTCTAGAAGAAACGCTGGATCGCGTTAGATCCTCGATAGACATATTATTGCAATCTCTACAAATTTACATTTTCGTCGACGGCGTGCAAATGGCAGGCATAATTTTTCGAACTATGTCATGCTGGTTTCTGGTACTCTTCGTTCGTAAAAATCAAGACCGTAAATTAGTTTTCATATTTGCACCTTCGTGTCGGTCGTTGTTACACTCCGTTTAATCGCTCCATTTAATCCCTTTAATCACCTCTTTTTAATTCTTCAATTTTCTATCATTGTGACGGACGTGGAAAAAGTGGAAATCCGCTTACACGAATCGTTCAGCTTTGTATCAAATTTTCAACGACCTAACTCCAACTATTCTAAATTCATACAAACTATGTAAAAGATGTTTCTCGTTAACTGCATTAGAAGAAAGGCCGGCATTTTTGTCTTATTTTTCTCCATTTCCTTTACATCGTTACTAATTAAGCCGCTATAAACGGTTATTGTTTATGCATATTTATCGCGCGAGTGTCAGCGAACGTTTTCTATCAAAATTACTCGCAGAACCTCCTTTTCTGTCTTTTCATTCACATTTTGTCTTCATTTTTCGTCTTCGTCCTTCCTTTTCTTCGTAACAATCGCAACTATTGTCGATACGATTAACACTATATTGCACTAGTTAGAATTATACAAAATATATACCTAACGGTAGGTATAGCTTTTTTCTTTTTCTTTCTTTTTGAAGTATACCATTTTAGGCACCGTTATCCTGGAAGTAATTTGGATCGAAAATAAGCCGGAAATGAGTCGTACGTGAGGCAGGAGGCACGGCAGTTTTAGCAACATTATGTTCTCGCTGACTATATAATGTTTTATTCTAAAGACGAGAGGAAGAAAGCGCTGTAGAAGCGAATCCTATGAAGTTATTGGAAGAGACAGTTTGTTCACAATGCATGTCTCTCGCGGGCACTCGATGAACTAATATTGTGAAACGATATTGCTGCTAATTTTTACATTGAGTAATAAAAAAAAAGCGTACGAGGTTTCCATTGATTAAAATTGAATTGGAAATCGATAAAGTGTAATAAAAGAATGTTGAAAGATTAAAAGGCATTAGATACTCAAGCTTATAAGTACACGTACTTATAAGTACACTTTTGTTTTTTCATGTTCTCATTAACTGTAATAAAGCGAAAATCTGTCGTATATGTAATATAAACCCTTCCCTGGTTAAGTACATATTCATACTTCAGGTACCAAGGATAATCGTAACAATAAACAAGTTTTTAAGCAAACAGTAAAAGAAATCTGCTTGATCTAGAATAGATTATAGAATATAAAACATCTGGGTATGTTTTGTCGTATCCGGTAAAATATTTGTGTATCAACACTTACGCTACACAACAATAAAAACTACACGTTTGGTATTATAAATCGATAATGTGGCTAATAATACATCGCCTTTGGAAGATCAAGGAATTTCATTTAAAAAAGAACAAAAATAATCATATAATTAGAATATAACCTTAACAGATAGTCAAATAAATGATTTTTAAACTAGACAAAAAATTTCTATTTAAAAAGAATTTCTTAATCAAGTAATATTCCCGCAAAAGCAATTACACGCAACACCACATACGCACCGTTTTAAAACGCCGAAATGTATAATTTAAAAAACATAATTACTTCGAAACAATAAAATCTTCAAATTGTGAAACATACGAAACAGGTCGTTGATCGTAAAATGTGTAAAAAAAACTATAATAGCATTGAGAACAAACCTGTACATTACATGGCAGATATAGCTAATGGCTAAAGATAGCGGAAAGCTAGCTATGTAGGAACGTATACTATTAAGTAATCATACTTAAATATTGGCGCAATAGTATAATCTCTTACCATATAAATCAGTATCGCGTCAATACCTAAATACCTGACGAATATAATGTATGTCCCAATTTATTATATATAATATTCGGGATACACAGTAGTACTCCTATGTTAATTCGAAATCTTTAATTTCGGTGATATGTGCAATGCAAAAAAATATTGTTCTCTGTTATTTCCTGAAAGCAGTGCACTTTATGTTTATTGACTTGTGATCAACTATCGGACGAACGAATTATGCGATATTCAAAGGATTCGTACAACAATTTTTAAAAGCTGTATTTAGTTTCCTTTGTAGCGTGAAACAAACGATAAACTGTGTGTATCCGTTAATATTTATAGAGAAATATACTACTGTGTATCTCTCGTTATAAATCAGTACATATTCATTACAATCACAATACGCATGACATCCTATGCAGAAGTTCTGGTCAAAATGGAGTAGAGAACTTGTACTATGGTAAGACACGAATCGATGGCGCATAATGACAGGAAGGATAATTCTAGCTGCATAATCCCGAAGGATCGACCAGTCCACGAGCGATCAATTCGGCCGTTGCAGGATCGCTTCCTTGTTTACCACTCGAATGCTGAGATGGCGTTTGCTGCGCGTGAGGTTCGAAATGGGAACGTACGTGGAACATAAATTCAGCCTTATCTGTAAAATCTGTACGGCACATAAGACAGAAATGCCTCTCAGATGCGTACGCTTGCGGAGGAGCTGTAGATCCCGGGAAATATGGTGCTGCATGTTGTGGCGGAGCCGATGCTTCCAAGTGAGAACTGTAACAGAAGATGTTCAATTACACAACAATAAATTATCAAACAATTAATGATGATGTATATATTTTGAGATAAATACGTTCATTACGAAGAGTTAGACATATGTTCTTTCTATTTTCTTTTCAATTATTTATAACATTTTTCCCAACATATCGAGAATTAAATATTGCTAAATAATATAATTATATTACTTATATATTCCATGAATTTCTATATTGAAGCTATTATAATAATTGCGTACAAAAATTTTTCAAAATTTCTTATACGCTAATGAATATTGTATTTAATAAAAGTATCTTCTATTAATAAATATTATTTCTCTTATATTCTTTCCAGTGAAAATATTGTTCTAGAATAAAATTTTAAATATTTATGTTTACTACTACAGATGTAAACATAAACAGAAATTACCGAGCATGCTGCATCCATTCATCTCTTGTGGCTAATGCTCGACCGCATAATTCACACGCCCAACTAACTGGTTCTTCCTTCAATTTGTGTATAGTATCCTGCCGAGATTGTTGCTGCTGCTGCGGTTGTTGTGCTTGTTGCTGTTGTTGCTGAGCTTGTTGCTGTTGCTGCTGTTGTTGCTGCTGTTGATCCGAATTCGGAGCTGTAGGTGTAGAAAGTGGCGCCACTCCCGGTCTGTGTCTCAACTTGTTCATATGAATAACTAGTTTATCTCTGCGGGCAAATGCTTTACCTAGAAGCAAAAGCCGTAACATCAGTTAAACTCAAACAAGTACATAAATTATCGTACAATGCAAAGCAACAGTTTAGACACACTTACCGCAAACTTCGCAGGAATACGGCTTCTCCCCTGTATGAATACGCATGTGAATAACGAGTTTATCCTTACGAGCAAGACCTTTGCCACAAACGGTGCAAGCGAACGCCTTTGTCGCCGGTTCACCTGTATTTGTGGCCTTTGACGCAAATCCTGGGCGAGACGTTATATTGTTTGTAGTTCTTAATGGCTGATTTACTGTAGGGGCTCTACTCCCAAACTGCTGATCCATTGCACCAGGAAATGGAGGCATTACACCTCCAGGGCGCATTGCTGCTGAGTAATCTGGAGACCTATTTCGAATTTTGCAATCAATATTTTAACATTTATATTCTGACAGATAATAATTACTGTGCCTCTTATTATAAAAAAAATCATTCCAACGAATAGCATAACAATCTCACTTCTTGTAAGATTTGACACTAGCATAAAAGGAAAACTTACCATGTTCCGATAGAGCGGAGTACGCGTACACCATCGTCATAACCCAAACCATCGTCGGGTAAGGTAAAGGTTGGATTAGGTGTCTGAGGTGTCGCAGGTGGACCAGGGCCAGCAAGCCTCGCTTGTGCAGCTTGTTGTGCCATGTGTTGCTGTACTGCAGCATGAGCCACAGCATGAGCTTCCACATAAGCCGATCGCTGTTGTTGCTGGCTACCATTAGACATCTTGTCCTTATCAGTGCCCTATTAATTATTGTTTTATTGTTGCATTATGTTTTGTACCAGCATAAGTCGTTTTTGAGAAGGACAGGCGCCTTCTTAAGTTTTCATCAAATTTTTTCTTTGATTAGTCATCGAAACAGAGCAAATTAGATGTTAATTCGTAGATGATAAGAGATTAACTGACCTTAGCAATTTTTACTTTTGTGGTAATTTGAAAAATGCCCACTATCAGGTATTCTGCATATTAGTAGCTCTTAACAAGCATATTTATATAATTTAACTATTTTTTCAACAATTAACAGTATAACCTACAGTAGCAACTTCTTAAATTAATAAAATTTTTATTTTTTAAATATTTCTATAGCGATTTGTAGATCCCGTTATGGTGGATACGCGATAAAAGGACCTTTAACTATCATATCAGCTACAAGATAAGATATATAAAGCTTTTTGTTAAAAACTTAAAGCGATTAAAAAGAACTGATGCAAGGAGATCGATTTATTTCAAATTTCGAACTGGACTTTCTCAGAAATGTTGCTATCACGAATTATCAACTTAGTTGAGCAACATGCGGATCACACTTCCAAAGATATCTTGGTTGTATAAAAATACGAGATTAATTAGGTTAATAAACTCGATTCGTATTAAAACAATCATAAAATATAAGATTATGTAAAATCATAAAAAAGGAGATTGTGGTTAAATTTATCATAAACGATGGAGAAACTAAATAAGTGGGAAAAATGGACAGATGTATTACGATTTTCAATAACTGATACTTGTCACAATGTTTGGGACAATGGTCATTGTATTAGTAAAATATATTTGCAAAATACAATTATCGACACAATGCGTTTATTTGATTGTAAAATTGAAGGAAATCTGTAGGAATGAACAGCATTTTGCGACATTTCTATCAATTCGAGCACAAAAGCGTAACAGCTTCGAAACCGATATGGGAAAACGATTAATCACGGGAACTGAGCTGAGCGGAGCATGCACGAAGCCGCACTCGGTGCCAAATATCTATTAACGATAATCGATATTTACCAGAAACTGAGTTTCAAATAATTCTTCAGCTAAATGGAACGTATTCGATTCCTTGTGAACTGATGTGAAACATAATTAACGCTTTCCAGAAATGAAAACTTCGGAGGAATATTTTTTAAATAAAAAAAGTGATGGAAAAATTGGTCATGCAATTTCCTCTAAAAAAACACTAATTGTTGTGATAATTGATGAAGTTCTCCTAATAACGAAGCATTAAGCTTTTCAAAAGTAAAAATTTTTTAAGGAGAATTTTAGAGACAAAGTTCAAAAATATTTTTCGAACTGATAAGGAAATTCAAGTTGCATAATAATGTTCAAAAATCACTAATTATCCGAAGCAATTATTGAAATCGATCTCAACGAGAATTTACGTAGTAAATTCTCCAAAAATTGAAACGTTTTGTAAAAGGAATTCTAAGGAAAAGTTATAGATATTCAACAAGCTGATTAAAAAGTGAAAATCGTGCAATAATCTCTAAAAGCCACTCGTAGGAATACAAGAATATTGAATATTTAGTGTAAATTGCTGATGATTAAAAATTTGCATAAAAACCGGGGAAAACTCTAATATACTATAAAAGAAGCTGTCGAGAAATCAAAATTTCGTCCACGTGACGCTGGTTCGCGACACGAAGGTATCGGAACAAGCCGGAGAGAATGGTCGTATCGCCGAGAAGCATCACAGAAGCCTGTATCCCCCAGAGACGACATCGAATACATAAAAGACAGGGACTTTCGAAGGAACCGAAAAGATCTGTTCGCGTAGCCTGCTCCGTCAAGGTCCTCCGGGAAAGAACGATGACCGAAACGAGAGAGACAGGAAACGAGAGTGAGGGAAGACGAAAGAAGGGAAAGAAAGAAAGAAAAAGAGAGACGGAGAAAGAAGTTAGCTTACAGAAAGGCAGACACGAAGGTTCCCACAAAAGACGAGCAAACGCTATCGGGCTGATCTCCCGGCTCACGTACCTACACACACTTTGTTCCCCTGCAGAGGCCGAGGAAAACCGCACGGTCCCAATCGACTCACTGGGTCGGATGTCCTCGAGGAAAGATATCACTGACACCGTCACAAGGCGAGCAACTCAACGGCACATCACATCAGTGTCCATCGCGCGTCGTCATGCCGCCCGTTCTGTTGGGAGTTTCCGAACTGGGTGAAAAAAATTGAGCGACCACGAGGCTCGTCGTCCAGACCGGAGGTGGCTGGTAGAGACCAGAACACGTTAGCCTTAGACTCCGATAACGAAGAATTTTTAACGCGACAATGACGTTGAGAAGAACAACGGAAACTCTATGACCACGCGCGTTCCTTCTTTTCGCGACGCCACGAAAGAATCTCGCGTTTTACGGGGCAACCAGAGTGTGTCCCGCGGAGCTAGCCGCCGATTCCCGGCGCGGGAGGATGCAAGGACAAAGAGACGAAAAAACGTCTGGTCGAAGCAGAGGGGATAACCCTCTAGCGAGAGAGTGAGGAAGGGAAGGAGAACAGAGAGGGTAAGAAGAAGGAAAGAGAGCAACGACCAGTCGACTGGAGAAAGAACGAGCTATATTCAGAGGGAACGAGGGAAACGAAGGCGACTAAAGAAAAAACCGGAGAGAAAGAGGGACAGAATGTGTATGTGTGTGTAAGAGAGAAAGAGGGGAGGGGGAGAGAAAGGGAGAGATGAGATAGCCGGTGACACACGGATGCAGCGCGGCGTAACGATATCGAGTGGAGGTCTCCACGGAATGCACCGTGGCGATGTGCTGTGGAGAGCAAGACCACACAGGGTGCACCGATCGGACGAAGACAAAACAAGGAGGAAGAGGCGGAGGGAAATGGAACGGCGACACTCGGGTTATGGAGCCAAGTATGCGCGAACTTGGTATAAACGGTTCTATTTGATCGGTGAGACTAAGCGCGTCCCGGTGAGCAAGCGAAATTGGCGCGACTAGGTGCGGGAACAAGCACCGAGCGATACTGAACCGGTAGAAGGGAAAGAAGAATAGGCACGGGAGAAGCGATATGCGGACGAGACGGCGCGGTGCAACGATATCGAGTGGAGATCCCCGCGGAATGCATCGTGGCTGGCGCGACGACGAGAACACGCGAGAGAGAGACAGAGACAAAGAGAGAGAAAGAAACAGAGCGAAAAAGAAGGGGAGATTCGGAGAGCGAGAACGAGAGGAAGAAAGAAGGGAAAGAGAAAGAGAAAGGCAGGGACGCCCTAGAGAGGCAAGTATGCGCGCGAAGAGACCTTCGTGTATACCTTGTGTCGTATACACAGACTACCGAGTCACTCGCTTGCCGGATACACACAATGACGGAAGAGAGTAGCGTAGCACCAGTCGACGGCGGCGTCGGCGGCGGCGCTCTGCAGTGCGTCGGCCCGCTGACCTTGACACTGACATTGACTAAGCGAGCGACTGAAAGAGAGTAGGAGAGGACAGAATCAAATAGAAACAGGCAGATAAGGAGACAGAGAGAGACTAGAAGGAGTGACGTATCATTGGATGGTACATATGCGCGATTAGGCTAAACTAAACACGATACATAAACGCGAGCAGCCACCTAGCAGTATATAAGTACCGTTCGCTTCCTCTGCTTTCTTTGCTCCCTAGCTCTCCTCGGTTGACCGCATCAACGATCAACCGGGTAACGAGACTTCGTCGGCCGTTTACGACGGGGTATTCCAGACCTCGAAACAGGTTTTCAGAGGTGTATAGGTCTGCTCCTCGTTGCACCTGTGCCCGGGACAAGGAGATCCAACGGGCCAACTAGCAAGGGAAGGGGATCGAACAATCTTGGATTGGGGAGCGACGAGACGCGTAGTGGAATAGAGACAGAGAGGAGCTGGTGAAAGAAGGACAGGGGAAGGGTAGAAAAGAAGACGAAGGTAAAGGAGAGAAGGGAACGGAGACGTTGTACCCGTGAACGGAAAAGAGTGAGAAAGAAGGAACTAGGCGAGACGTCGAAGAAAAGGAGAACTGACTTTCGCTTTCTGTGCGCGACGCAGCCTAGCCATGGAGAGTCGATCAATAGCGCCGCGACGGTTGCACACACGTATACACATACAGGCACACACATGCGTGCCTTTTACAAACCCTCTATCCCGACTGGTCGCGTGATCTGTCTCTCTTTTGCCCTATCTGTTCATCCGTGTCTGCTTATCTGTATATTATCCCCTCCAGCTGGGTTCTCTGCACGAGGAGTCGCGTGTGTGAGGGTGGAATTATTGGGATCATGCTTCGTTGGCTAAGCAAGGGGTGCGAAGGAGGAACAGAGAGAGAATCAAGGACCTCGAGCTACCGATCAGCGACGCCCCTTGTTCCCTCTCCTTCCTTTTAGTCGGTTGCACGGTTTCGCATGGCCCTCTCTCACCCTCTTCATCTGCTGCGGTCTCTTCTCGCGCGCACGTTCGTACGCTTATCGAGCATAGTACAGAGGCGAAATCGGCACGAAAGAAGGTGGAACGGAGAGACAACACTGGGCAGAGGTGGTAGAACGCGAGCGCGTGTCGCGTAAAGGGCTTTTTACGCCGCTCGAAATGTGGAACTCGTGTCGGCCACCCATTCGACGCATAAAGTCACTTTAACGCGTCATGTCGGAAATTGCCACCCGAGTTTACGAGCTTGTAAAGAGTCTCTGGTACTTCCTAGAATACGTACGACCCCCATCGTACGGGGATAGCCTGATTCCTTCTGGCTATTCGTGTCCGGCTCGTACAACGATAAATTTTCCAATGTTGCTCTGGAAAAAATTCTTGCTCTCTCTCCCTCTTTTCTCTTACTCGTTGCCTCCACGAGATACCATGAGCTTTATGTCAGACCTTTAATCTACCTTTATTAAGCGCGCTGTCTCCTCCATTTGTAAGGCACTTGCTCCCAGTCGTAAACCACGTGCTCTCGCGAGGATATTAAACGCGCCTGATGTGTCTCATGAAATCAATTAAGAGCAAATAAACTGGTGCTCCATAAACAAGTATTCCTACGAGTTGCTCGTTTGTTGCTATATTTAGTGGTAACGTTATAAATATACTTTTAACTAGACTTCTTGTGTTTAAGTGAAGTATACAGACGTACCATTCATGCGAGCAGAATATACATTTTTCTTTTTATAGATTAAAAAAGGGTCATATTATAGATATAATTTAATCTGTTATTTTTAACTATATAATTTAATGTCTTAGATAATAATAAGCATTGGTCGTTGAATGATGTGAAAATAATAATGGGATGTATAATTATTGTTTTGGTATTAAAGATATTGAAGAAACAGTAACATGTGTTTTAATGTATAACTTTCAAGAAATTAGTGAATGTTTGTTTTTGGAGAAATTAATTTTTGAGAACATTTTTGTTTATTATTTTGAGTCATGCACTATTATATGCATCTATAAATTTATATATAAAATAAATTTAGATTCCTGTTGAACCTTTGTCAGTAAAACACATAAATACATGTCAGTAAAACAAATAAAAGCATACATAGATTATTACCTATTCATTTTCTACGTAATATAAAAACCTTATATTTGTTATTTATTTTTTAAAATATCTAAATTATTATATAAAAATTTAAATAACTATGCTGCATATTTTTAAATTTGTTTGCAATAATATTTCTATAATAAATATTATATTCTAAATTTATATTTACTTAGCTTCTAACATTATAAATCAAAATGAAAATTTCGTATGTAAACAATTAACACCCATATTTAGCTTAACTCGTTTATGCATATATTAAATAATCTGATTTATGTAAAATTAAAATTATTTCAACAAAATTAGAATTAAAGTTCGTTCATGCTTTTCTCACACTACACAATGGGAGAAATTTTATTTGTGGCTTTTCATTCACGAATTACTTAAATTATTAATTGTTAATTAAATGAATTACAGATTAATTTAAACATTTAGACTTACCTGGTTTACCGATGCAGCGAGGTGCTTCAAACTGTCCGCGTAATTTTTTAACACAGTATCGGTCGTCATGCAGCTCACCCGAAACTCGTAAAACATATCCAATTTGTATACGCATCTCTGACAAATATTTTTGGGCAAAGCGTCCTCTTTCGTTATCTGTGATAATATTATTGGTTGAATATTTTGTTTGTAGAAAATATAATCTCCAATACGTATATAAACATGTTAGGTTATATATGTTTGAAGTAGATTTCCATACGCATTATAATATTTTGTTAAAGAAATATAAATATAAATAAATATATATATAACATAGTAATTGAAGTGAAATTCAGGAAATAAAATTACAACAGTATATTTATA
Source organism: Bombus vosnesenskii (assembly GCF_011952255.1). Lineage (NCBI taxonomy): Eukaryota > Metazoa > Arthropoda > Insecta > Hymenoptera > Apidae > Bombus > Bombus vosnesenskii. The sequence continues at coordinate 6,828,137 of NW_022882923.1, forward strand.
TTTCTTTAACAAAATATTATAAAGCGTATGAGTACCTAATTTAAGCATATATAACCTAACATGTTTGACTTGTCATAATTAACATTTTTGAAATAAATAATAATTTTAAATTGTTGAAAGGTTTTCGGAGTTACTATATATCTCCCTTTTTTGTAAATAATCAACTTTTACTTCTTAATTGCCCTTATTAGTATTACAATTAAGAAATATCACAATAACCTAAAAAGTGACTTATATTGATTATTATATGTAAAAAAATCGTGTAATAATTATAAATGTCAAAATGTAAAATCATTAAATCGATACATAGCCTAAGTTGTAATTGTTGAAAATTTCTGTATTTGTAAACTAAAAAACAGAATTATTATGACAGACCATTTAAAAATTAGTTTGCGATTCTTCTTTTCAAAATAATCAATGAAAGTTCGTATTATTTTGTGAACACTTTTGCTTGCTATTTCATTCAATATTTTTACGGCATAAACTTAGAGCAATGATAAAACGTATTGTAGCAGGTTTCTACAGTTCTCTATTTCCAATATCCTATACGCACTCGTTTTAACATAACGTTGTAACATAATGTTTACCAAAGAGACAAATATTAGTTAAATTTAGCAATAAAGACAATAAATCTTAACTAATTTTACAAATACAACAAGAAATATGACTTACTACAGCAGGAATGCAGGAACGTATTTTAAAAAGTAATTGTCTCTGTTCGCCTTCTTTGTCGAAAATTTGAAGCTGGTGATTGCTCTTCAACGAACATAATCTACACAATTCAGTGAAACTGAAATCTTCGTTCATTGCCATTCTTATGATTCACGATTAAACACAAACGCTGAACAATTGTTAGGTTATAATGTCTGTGAGGTGTATTTCCACGCACTTTTTCGAGACAACGAAGGTTAGCGAGAAAGTGGCACAGAATTATTATTCGTGAACGTATCGAGAAATGAAAGTTGGTTAAAATTTTAAATATTAAAAAACTAGAAGTTTCTAACAAAATTAAAGTAACGCCACCATTTCTTTCCTGCCGTTTCACTGTTGTTCAGCGTGCAGAATGCCTGATCCCACATTGCGCGAAGCTTGACCATCTGGTGGGTGGAGAAGGTAACAACAAAGGGTTGCATATGATGGTAAAACAGGTAGAAACAGCAACGAGAGCAGCAAAAGTTTTTAAATAAATTATTTGACTAAAATTAAAAAACTGTGATTATTTATTTTACTGATATACTTTTATTTACACAAATATTTTTTTTATATAAAGACATATTAAAAAGTATTTGTACATACTTGGAAAAATAATATTACTAAAAAATGAGTACAAATAACATTGATCATAAGTATAAAATAATCTAAAACAAGAATATTGATTTGAGATTTTAGTAGATAATATATAAATAATTTATGTAATCGTTTATGTTCGTAACATGAATTCATATTCCATAATTGCACGAATGTATTATTTATTAATAACGAAAGCTGCAAGCATTGCAAAGTTCAGTATAAAAACCGAATATATGAGAGTTTTCTACTAATTTCTGCGAAGAGATTTGGTTTGTGCACAAGATTGAGAACACTGAAATAAATATTAGAATATACATATACAGAAATAAAATACTGGCATTATGTCTCCTAATATTAGACAAACTGATAATTTTAAAGAAAAAGTTCGCAGTAATTTTTATAAAATGTGGTGTTATTATGGCTGTGCAATTATATGGATTATTTTTGGTTTATACGTGTCTCAAACCGAGCTATTCTCGAACATACTTATTAGTAAAATAACCGAGGTAAGATCCAACTGTTATATTAATTTAAATATTTATATTCGTGATATTAGAATATTAACTTCTTCATTGTTATGAAACCATACATTATATCAATATGTTAATCTAAATATAGATATTTAAATTTTTGTATAATGTTTCTTTCGAGATGATGTTATTTTTCTTTTTTTGGAGACTGAATTTACTATGAAAAATAAATTTTCGTATTTTACAAAAAATGGTTCTTCGTTTTAATGAAAATTGAATAGTATGAACACCGTTGGAAAAGTTGCAAATTATAATAAAATTACCTTTCAATCATCCTTTTAAAACGATGACACATTTGAATTCAGTATAATAAAAGTTCAAACATTACTCTTTCAAGATATGATATAATTCGCTCAAATTAGAAATTTGTATAATGCGTATAAGTTACACAGAATTTACTCATGTAAAATAACAATTTACAGGTATTATCACTGCGTGAAGATTCAGAAATATACAAAGTATGGAAGTCACCTATACAATTAACTTTTACGTGTCATTTGTTCAATGTTACCAATCCCGATGAAGTGATGAGTGGAAGTAATCCATATTTCAATGAAGTTGGTCCATTTACTTATGAGTAAGAGATTAAATTGAACGAAAGTACTTACGTTGTACGTCTCGTGTATTAAATTTTAATGAAATTTATATTTTTCTAGAAATGCAATTGTATTTATTGTTAACATATTGTTTCGAATACGCTATTTTATCATACGTCATGTTTTATATTTCTAATCTATGTTTGCTAGTTAGTGTATTAATTAGGAAATATTATAGTATCGTAAAGATATTATATCTTGGAATATTTTAGATGAGTAATATTTTAAAAAATGTGTTTATCGTTTAATTTTAGTTAATTATTTGAATACATATATACCGTAAATATTTGGATCTAATAAGTTTGTAAATATTTATCAATCCTTGTTAATTCGTTTTTTAACATGTATATTATAATACATTTAGTGAAATACTCGAGAAACAAATTATAGATGTGGACGATGCGATGGATGAAATTACATATACAACAAAGTCTATGTACAGTTTTAACAAAGACTTGAGTGTGAAATTATCTCAACATGACAAAATCACTATGTTAAATCCTGCATACATTGGTACCATGTCGATGGCAAGTATAATTGAAGATGAAAGCTCTATAACTCGGTTTTTAGACATCTTCTATTTAAGTTAAAAAAAAATAACTTCTTAGTTCGACAATAATCGATTACGTAATTATTCAATAGTTTAATATTATTATATTAACACAGAATATCTATAGTAATCTAATATGTAAAATATTGTCCATACGATTTATTTAAACCTTTATCCTTTCGCATACTGAATTATTTAATTACCTTTAACTGTAAATGGTATGTATAATTTTAATTAATTATGTTTGTATAGCTCTCCAGCTTACCTCCTGAATATATGGAAAAATATGGTAATAACATACCGAAACTATTTCCAAACCGTAGTTCCATTTTTCTGAAAGCTAATCCTACCGATCTGCTTTTTAATGGAATTCAAGTTTCGTGCAATTTAAGAAAATTCCCTGAATTGGATATGATATGCAAAACATTGGGCAGTAATCTGCCACAAGCGTTGAGAAAAACCGACAAGCAAGATGTTTATCTACTCAGTATCTTTCAGAGGGTAAAAATTGTTTACAAAAACAAAACATGCAACATATTTTTGTATTTTTAATACTTTGTCATAAAAATTTTTATTAAAAATTCTTTACATATTTTAATAATAAGTTTCCAACATTTTCTACTTTCAAATTTAGACAATAATGTCAAGGAATGCAGGAATTATTCAGATATTTTCATAACAGCTAACAAAATGTTTCATGTTTCTAAGGTGTTCGAAAAATATTCATAGTAATATTTAAGTAAATGCGTATATAAATAATACTAATTTTCCCAATTGGTAGATGAACGCTACTTTTCGTGGGCCATTTTCTGTTAACAGAGGTGTTAATGATATAACGAGATTAGGAGATATAACATCTTATATGGGAAAAAGAAAACAAACAATGTGGAACTCTGAAGGTTGTAATATAATAAGAGGAACTGACTCAATCATTTGGGCACCATTAATAAAACCATTGCCTTTTGTTTCAACGTTTGTACCAGATTTATGTAGGTACGACATTATTTTTAAAGTATTACTAAAAACTTTATGCACATTCTCATGTAATACGAAATATTATTTCTTATAAAACTTTTAAACCATGTATTTTTTGTATCTGATATCAGGAAGAAAGAAATCTTGAGAATAGAGAAATAATTATTATTCAAATCTTTTATCTTGAAATTTGTTGTTACTTCATTACACTGGCTAACTGTTAAATAAAAATAACTTTATTTAAGTTAATATACCGTATCAGTTATCAAGATGTATGTGTAGAACAATCGATGCGGATTATAAAGATGAAATTTCGGTACGAGGTTTAATTGGCTCACGATTCGTCATGAAGGAAAGGACATGGTTTTTAAACACGACGCAGTGCTATTGTTTATTAGAAAATAAAATACCAAAATGTTTACCACAAGGCTTAATCGATGTCTGGGAATGTCAGGTAACATTATAACAAAATAGAAATATCTTCCTTTAATCTAAGATTTAATATTATTACAGAAACTGCCGGTAATCATATCAGAGCCACACTTTTTACATGGTGATCCACAGCTGTTAAAGTACGCAGGTGGTTTAAACCCTGATGAAAGGCTGCATGAAACTTACATCATTATCGAACCATATACCGGAACGCCTCTTTCTGGACAGAAAAGGATGCAACTAAATTTATATTTGGAAAAACAGTCAGTAGAGTTGCTTTCAAATGTCAGCGAGGGATATTTTCCGCTTATGTGGTGCGGAAATGTAAGATCCTTCAAGACAGTTCTTATCATTTTATCTTGTTTACTAAACATATATGATTTCACTTACGAAATGCAATTGATTAAAATTATACGGTTCAATTCTCAAGACATATCGTTTATTATGAGTTTATTATGGATATTATACTTATATTATATTATATTTATTATGAATAGCGAATGTGGTAGATTTTTCGATTTCAAAGTTGGCACCAGAGTATTTCGCGAATGATAATAAGAAAAGAACTTTACTAAAAATTGAGTTTATTATGTTATGTATGTATTTGTTCGTTTTCTTTAAAAATGAAAGTATGATAAACAAGAGTAAAAATATAATGGAATAATATTCGGGAATCTTAGAGACCAAAAAATTAATTCCCCTCGACGGATTCATAGTTGTGCTCGATATTTGTTCAATCATTATATTGTACAATAAAATAATATTGAATTAACATTTATCCATCAGTAGGCAGGGAATTTAATTTCATAGCAACGAAGCTGATTTGATTCAATATATTTTATTCACTTTTCATTCTTAAGAAAGTCTGATATTTCGTCGTCATTGGAAAATTCTGACAAAGAAATTGAATAACATTATACATTTTTACAAACAGATGTTAATTTATGAATACAATCTTTCATTACATCATAGTCCAGATCACATCAAAATGTACAAAATATAATTACAATTTTTCTCAGATATCGATAGACGAACTAATTGTCTAATAAATATTTTACAGGGAAACACGCCAACGTTAGAGATTATAGGATTCACATATCAAACGCTTCGTCTAATAAAAATTTTTCGGTATATAAACATAATTCCTTTGATGATTGGAATTCATTTGACTTTCGTCGCTGTAATGTATTGTAATTGTACAAAACGCAAAACACAACCAACATTTGCAGAGTCGTTACTAATATCATCAAATTCACGATCCAATAATATCGCACAGAGACCCTCACGTGCACAAGCATTTGAGGCATTTCAATAAATGCACACTACAGTTCATAAGTATTGTGAAAATTTAGTTTAGTTTAGTTTAGTTTAGTTTCTTTTTACAGCTTAACCATTAACAAACGTAGCAATACTACATTCATTTGTTTATTAAACATGTATACGTATTACATGTATGTAATCATTATTTGTATTGACATCCAAAGGCTTTTTATCAAGTTAGAAAAATCATGTTAATCCGACTTACAAGTCAAAAATTGATTTGAAAATAAAAAGTTTCTCAAATAATAAAATAATTCTGAAAGGTTTGACATTTACAAATGTCAGTTTTGTTATTGCGTGTTACCATTCACAAGCAAATTTAATCGCATCATCACATTCTATTATACACAGCCATGTCGATTATACAGAATAAAATCATTACAGTTTGATTTATCCGGAATTTTATGATTAAAATATTGAACAAGTGTTCGGATATTTTTGAACAGTAAACACGATGCTAACGAAGAAAGTTACAGCGCACTAGAGTGTTTAAAAATAATTGATTATTTCTAAAAAAATGCATATAGATTTAATGTTTTATACAGTGATAAATTTACAATTTACGATGTTGCATACTATTTACTCTTACAAATTTAATGTAGTAACAGTCGCATCCGTTCGCTTAAATTGGAAATATTAGATTGTTTATTAAAATTTATACACATAGGCAAGAAAATTACTTTTTCGTTTATACAAGTAAATAAATAACTATATGTTACCTTCTTTTTTAGAAATTTACTACAACTTTAAAATGCGACCACTACTACATTAACAGTAAGTCCACGAACGCTAATCTACTTTATTGCTAAACTCATTTCAAAGCGTACTATATACTTTAAAAAATATTGTATCTCTAGCTTGAATATTTACAATGAATATAATACATCTATCTGTTTATCCTCTTTAAAATTAGATACGCTTTCTCGATTTTTCTTCCATTACGATCTAATCTTATGATCACCAAATTAATTATAATACTTCACGATTTTACAATATTCTTTAAATTACAAGAAATCCGTAAATTACAAAAATGCTTAAGTATAACGCAGAGATAAATACACAATGTACACGAATACTCTTAAAAATAAATACTCCATGGGAATGTGAATTACGTTAATGATAAATAATGATAGCTAATATGTCACGATTACTGTACAGATATTCGACAGCGTCTTAAAAAAGATCTAATCTTAATAATTTCAATACATTCACTTCTTATCGAATTTCTATTATTAATAATCTATGCTAACAAATAATTTTTGTACAAAATCGATTTTTATATCGTATACACTTATACGTACACGTTTTTTACATAAATTATTATAAAAGTTTCTTTTACAAATTTCGCGATCTTTAACTTGTATTCTACGTCTGATAAGTAGGTATCACATATATTGTATATCGTAAGACTATATCACAGTTCATAAGTATTAGAACATTAACGAACTTAAATAGTTATAAAGAAATTATTAGAACCGTTAAGAATTACTATCTCATTAAAAATCTTACATCGTAAGGAACTCGTATGTGAAACATTAAAATAATATCCTCGACAATTATCTCAAAAATTTCTTTTGTGTCATCATTTTTCCTGTTACATTTATTGTTATCTGATTCTATGAATACTATATATTCTTAAAATTAGTTCTTAAAATAGTTCTTAAAATCAGATTTTGGCCAGAATTTCCTACTTATAATAATTTCATTTCAAATTTTTTCAATGAGCTTTTAGTTAGTTTTTGTCAGCCCCATTATGTGTCTTGGATCATTATCTTGCGTGAATACAAAATTCGGTCCTTTGAATTTGAAAAAGACGAAGTAATTGTTTTTTCGATAATCTACATCAAATATTAATTTTCGTACGGAACGAGCAGTATTCTGATACTTATGAACGGCGGTATAAATGTTGACTCGGATACGAGACATACATAGCGAACGTGTTAATTTTACATTAAGTCCTTTTTGCATATGCAATTATAAATAGATTTAGGTCATTACTTTATTGATACAATTTGATTATATCTATAATGGAGATCCATGAACCGGATACTAACGCTAAGAGAGAAAATATTAAAAGTACACTGTTCTTCCAAAGTCTCCAGTTATACTTACCCAAGTGGCCATCCCAGCACGAAACTGTTTCCACGGTTGCTGGGATTGCGATGCCAAGGATGGAGAAAAATACTGAACCGACTAGGGAAATAAAAGGTTCGAGTTTTGGAACCAGACATGCCACAGCAACTGAAAGGAAAAGAAATTGTTAAATAAAATTCTATAAACAAAAGTCTATACACTGATTTAAAATACGTACTTATTGAAATATATAAGAGAAAAGTATAATTTGTTCGTCTTGATATTTCAAAGTTTATTATAAATACACTTGTCGTTCTTTAAACCAAAAGAATAATCTATGAAGGAAGGCAACATTCTATATTTTGCAATTCTTACATAATAGTCGTCGCAGAAAAATTAGCTAATAAAAATAAAAAAATTTAATGATTCGTTAAAAAATTCAAATTCATATATATGAAAATTCTATGCATTCAATTTAAATATCGAACATAGAGAAGATTTTAGGTATTATATTATAAAGTATTATGAAAAAATATATCGGAATTTAAAAAAGCTGCGAGAAAGTTGCGTGTAGCGAATACTACGTAGAAATCAGTGAACTAGTGTATTTAAATTCAGTTGTTTGACAAGCTTATTAAGTAACATCACAACCGAGGGAAATCACAGCTTGCATTATAAAGAGACAGAGTTATCGCGTCGAAAAGTCGAAACATCAACAACGTAAACAGCAAGGACGTGAATATCAAAGTGGTAGATCCTCAATGAATTAAATGCGAACGAGTCATTGAACGGTTAACAGTGAGTCATGCGGTTACGAAGCCAACAAGTATTCCCCTAACCCGGTCTACGTCTTTCTATTGCAATTCACGTTCCTCTCTTACTTCCTTAGGAAAATAACACACATGTCTGGTACACACTCAGTGGCGTAAACCGGTAATAACCAGAAGGGTAATCACAGCTTGTTATCTCGGCAATATCAAAACGTTAATCCTTTTATCGTGACTCTGCTTAATAAGAACAATTTGTTGCGAAAAAAAACCACATGGAAAATGACAGCAATTTGTGATTTAATTGCATCTTAGGCTCTTCCTGTCAAACAGTGTCGACATGTTCTACGAGTAAAAATAAGTAAGAGAAGGAAGAACATATTGCGTCTTGTAACTATATAACTAGTAAAAAATTGTGTACATATGTATCGTAATAAATTGAAAAGTAGAGGAAACTAATGTTACAAATATTCTTTCTTAACAATTGACCTTAGAATTTATTATCGTTTCCGTCATTTTCCTCGAAATCCGTTTGTAGGAAATTAGTTCAAGTCTTCTCAGATTATAATTGTTTGGAAATGAAAGCAACTTACTTGTAAACAAAGCTATGAACATTCTTATCGCTGTTTCAGATATTCTTTCATATTTATGACTGAATTTATCTTTCATTAATCTCCATATTATATCGATTGGCACGGTAAATTGCAATCCGTAGGTAAACAAAACCGCTAGAGCGATAAGTAGTTTCACCATCTGTCCTGGGCTGTAAAACAATATATTGGCTTATACAAATTTTATTTCCATTTCAGAGCATTTAAGAACATTTAAATATTGTGTATAAAATTATGATAAAGTATCCTCTATAAAAAATTCTGCGAATTGTAGATACCTCGAAAGCTATCCATATGTGTAATATTAAACTCCAAGAATACAATCATAAATTCTTTCCTCGTGAATAATTACGTATATTTCATGAAGCAGTTATAAATTATTTATTGAAATTTATTTAGAAATTTGATTAAGTGAATTTTAAATTGAATTTAGAAAATCGTGATTATTTTATTAAGAATTAAATATTTTACTCTAATTCGTAAATCTTTATTGAATTGAAGATAAATAACAAATAGTAATGTTTCATATACGTATACAGTATACACAATAGATTATCTACTTTTTGAATTCAATTACAAGCAACTTAATAAATATTTGATTCGTAATCGTACTTACATTTCTGTTATTGGTATGTTCAGCGTGATAGTTGCGTCAACTGCTTCCCCGTATTTCAAATAACCGAATACACCCAGTGTAGCGTATAAAGCTACCACTATAGTCATCGTTATATTCAGGACACTCGGGCAACCAAGAAAATGTTGCGGATTCCGCATGCTGTTTTCAACAGGCATCACCTAAGAAATTAATCTTTCTATTATACCATTACGAAATCTATAAAATTCTATATTTATAAAATTCATACCACTATAAATGAAATGAATAAATTTGAAAGCTTTCAATTTCAATTAACTTATCACGATAAAAAACTTTGCTACATATTTTAATTAAATGTCCTGGACTTCGAATCTGTATTAAGATTTTTGAACTGTATTAAAAACAAAAAGAGCAAATATCATATAAGAATAATATTATTATATCCAGAATGTTGCAGAAATATTTTATTCATTATATAATAATGTTTAAACTATGGGATCTTTAAAATTTTGTATAATTAGAAATTAATTCATAAAACCTTCGTACATAGTAATAAGAAGAAAAGACTTATTTTTCCAAACGATACTATCTCATATTTATGCTATGATTTACAGCTATGACTATTTTAACAAACAACTAGAGTTTAGTTATTGTTTCAAACTTACAACGCCGATGCCCTCGATGGCGAATAACACAGTAGCGAAAAATATAGGCAAGTGTTCGACCGGCGCTATCAACTTTATGTTCTGTGGTGATTCAGTTCCACTGAAGATGTAATACAGAGTTATCGCAAAACCGACCAACATGGAAAGGTTGGCCATAATGGAGAATGGTACCAGATACTTCAAATTTCGAATTTGTCCCAGCAGCAACACCGCAGGAATCAACGTGAGTATGTACATGCGAAGAGATATGTCCATGCCGGTGTGGTAGTCCACAACCTAAAACAGAACCACCAATAATTTCGTAAGAAAACTTTTATTACAAAGAGCAAAAATTAGAAACGAGTCATTTTAAATTGAATTCTCAAATTCGTCAAAATCGAATTTGAAACTTCGTGAGGTCTCGAGACTCTTGGAGCTCAGAATACTTATTTTTTCTAGGAAGCATCTATTTTGTCAGGCACTAAGATCTTAATAAATTCATTCATAAAAATTGAAATGATTTAAAATAGAAAATTCGAATTAAAATGTGTGTAAAGCTTATAAAAGTAATAAAATTTAGAAAATACGAAAATTCAATAGAAACTCAGTTTTATGATAATTGTATCCTAGAAATATTTCATTCAAAATCCGCTGTTCATCCAAATTTTACCATAACAAATTTCCATATCGTTTGAGGGAAAAAATGTAACTCGCATAAACTATTGTCACTATTTTATACGATCGTATAGAGCTTTCGTAATTAATCTTTTCGTTTTTTATTTCACATTTTACAAAAGGATCACGATATTTGAACTGAAAAGAAATGAAATATTGCAGATAAAATAGAATTGATGGGACGTCCTGTCTTATTTAGCGTTGAATCATCCGATTAGTTAGTTACAATCCATTCAGACTGTAATTTTTGTTCACGGACAAGCAAACAAGGTGGACCCTGCAGGTTAAACGAGTCAGAACGAGTCTTGAGGCTACGCGTTGGCACAGATTTTCAATTGTGATCAAGGAAAAAAAGAGAAAGATGCACGTGCAACGATGAACGAGGACAAAGGAAACGGGACGATCGCAGATTAGAGTGGTTTTACAATCTACATTTTGATGTGGTTAAGGAGATGAATATTATTTACAGATTCTATTCGCTTGTAGATTATAGAACAGTAAACATAGAGAGAGAATGGTAGATTATTAATTTGATATATAACTTAATCATAATATCGTACTTACTATGTTATGTTGTTAAAAATAATGTTTGTTAATTCGAATTCTAAAATGGAATTTTTAGTAACCATTACAGCAATATATTATAGCAATATCTTTGCTATTATATTTTTAAACCAAAAATTTGAATTGCTTTTATACGTAGATATTCACAAACAGCACAATGAATAATTATTAGGCAATGAATAATGAAATATGACTAGTTGTCTGAACAAGGAATTATTGTGCATATATTTAAGTAAACTTCCACGTTAATGGCTTATAAATGTAACCGATACGGTGATTCACAGACCACTTGGAAATAGAATGGAAAACTTTTAATAAATATCTATCAACTATATGAAAATTACAAGGAAGAAACGTGATACGTCGCATTTTATACTTTTTACAGGGAATTCATAAGGTTTCTTTAACTGTTCAAATACTTTCCTGAATCTGTACATATATAATTGGCAGATATTAAGAACAGAAACTCAGCATTCACGAAAAAATTTTTCATGTTAGTATTCAACTGTTGATATCGCCTTTCCTATAAACAAATTCCTATATTTTAATGTAAAATTACATTGCAAAAAAAAATTACTATAATATTAATATATCAATGCGGAAATGTATTAATATAACACTATTTTATGATACAACCAATTATTTATAGTATACGTTGCCAATAACCGATACCAACATAATAAATTATTTTAAATTTCTTCAAATTGGGGAAATAAACGACAAAATGATAATAGCCGAAGCTAATAAATAAATACTCCAATATGAACATTTTTCATTAAAAGAACGAACAATTTCACGTTTATTAATTTGTTAAAGATGAGTGGTAAAAAGGAAGATCCTATAGATCGCAGCGGCAAATTTACGTAGATAGATAAAATTGTTAGGTAGCGAATTTTCCACTCGTTAGTTAAAATTGTGGATAACGAATGCTTCAACGCTGAAATGACATTATCGGACTGATATTCAAATCATCGGTATCTTTCGAGCACCGACATGCTGTTTCAACACTCGATTCAACTGTCGCATTTTTTAAATATAATTCATTGATATCAATGCTCCACCAGCACTTCAACTATTTGTATATCGGAAATATAATCGAGGCATATTAATATTTTTAGCGGAATATTGTGTTTTACTGTCTATTTGCGTTTTAAATTTGTCTGAACTTCTACAACTGGCTATCTTTTATCGAACGACTCTTTAGTCAAAGTATATTATTTGCTTTGTTAGCAGGGTATTGTGTACTTATTGTTTCTTTAACTATCACGAATGACAAAGTGAGTACAAGGAAACTCGTTTTATAGTTTTCTACTGCCATTGTTTTTTTTTCTACGACTGCACAATATAACAGACTGCTATTATAATAATTGTTGGAAACCAGCGTGTAAGATTTACCTGTTTGATCGAGGTCGATATGAATACCACATAGACGCACGTACCGCCCAAGTAAGTCGCACACAATGCAATATTTACTAATATTCGACTTGCGTTCGCGAATGGCCTTAATGTTTTTGGTCCATTGAAAAACGCAGCCTCCGCTGTCTCGGCGAATGTCATCTGTGGTGTTTTCGTTTTCTTGCATAGCACGTGGGACGAACGAACCAGTATGTGGACACAATGCGCGCATATTATACCGATTATTATAGTACCGATTCCACCGAATAACGCTCCGCCATTCTTAACCGCATTTGGCATAGCAAGGATTCCGGTGCCAAGAGACGATTTTAATAGGTGAGCTAGAGCACCGAAGTCTCTGTAACAAGAACAATTTGTATATTCATTATGTTGTACATTTCTCGCGATTTCTTTTTCTAATGGTAGTTCTTTTCTTAAACGGTATACTGCCGGTCCAGAGTAATAATAACCAATGACATTATAAAAGAAGTCAAACAAGACGGTAATTAATAAAACTATCTTTTTCAGTTATTTTGTACTATTTCGTATAGTATCAGATACTCTAATTAAATTAAAATAAAATATATTGAATTTACTTATATCGTAACAATGAAGTGTAAACGATGTTGAAATTTACTGGTCAATAGTATGACTAGATTTTATGTTCTGATATGAAGAAAAGATAACTTACGAATTGGTATTTTTCTTATCACGGTGTTCAAAGGGATTGTATAGTTCGTCCTTCTCATTGTATTCTCCGATCATGACAGTAGCTATTTTCGTACTGATCACAGAAAAAATACGTCATTACATTATGTGTCGAAGATACTATCTTGTTTCGTGCCTCTTGATACTATCATATATTTTTCAAAGTAATTCAGAACATGGGAGGTTGAAGTGGATAATTGTATAATATTTTACGACGTAGAAATTTATCAAATAAAACCTTTTATCCTAATTGGAGTACATTACTCATTTATAATCTGTTTGAAAGATCCTATATTTTTCAATTTGGTTATATTTATTTATATTTGGTTATATATATTAGAAGAAAGTAAATGTAAATTCTTTTTTCAAGTACCATACGCAAGAAATATCTAAATATGAAGATTCTATAATTAATTCTAGTTAATCAATGATTATTTATCATTGGAGAATAGGGTTTCATCAAGTTTCAACAAATAATTGACATAAATATAGAAATAAACGTGTAGCAACATACACAATACACAGTGCCTTACGTTAATAATGATTGATAACGAAAATTTTATTGAGATTAGAATTATCAATAAAAATTCCAATTCACTTATGAAATTAATGAATTTAATGAAAATTAATACTAATGACATTATCAAAGAGGTTCTACGTCTATCGATAGGAATGATACAATTAATAAAACCTACAAATAAATTTAATTTGATATTGCACATTTAATTAACGTGAATGAAATTGCGAATAAAACACAAGTTAATCCATACCTGCTATTAAATTCCTGCATAGGACTTTCTGTAGGTTCTGACTTTGTACATTTCCCCATGGTGAATCTAAAACAACATATACACAATTATTTGATTAATATCGCAATATCATTTTACTACATACACGCATAATTTTTAAAATAATGGTCTCCGCACCTTAAGACTGCTACTTTTGAATTCTATTCACCAAAAACTATATTCTATAGTATAAATATGTGCTCCTTTTGTATACGAATATTGTAGATGCTTATAAAACTAAAACGAACATGAATAAAACAAGAGAAAGAACACTTCCTCAACTGTATGCAGATTTTTATTTAAAACTTTCACGAAAAGATTAGGAGTGCGTTCACATATGACCCGTACAAAAGGATAAATTAAATATTTAACATTATATAATACATAGTATATCAGTGCCAATATCTAAAAATCTTAACTGTATATATTATACGTCATAGTACTATGCAAATAATACTTTCGATAAAATAGATTAAAACTTTGCATATTAATTAACTTCAATATTTATGTATCTACGCTCATTACTGCATTTGTCCTAATTAAAAAGCACATCAGATTTCCAAAAGTATTTTCTAGAATCACAATTAATACATTTGCTACTAATCTTCGATATTTTATCGATCATATACTACAGGAGTGATTAAGATAGAATTTCTGTGAGTTGAATTTCGTGGTAGCAATATTTATATCGTTAAAATAGATAATCAAACCAGCAATGATTAAAATCTATACGATTGCCTATCATATGACGTCACAAATGTCAACATCAAAAATGATGACGATCTCAATGACAATGTCTCAAGTTTAATTTGATTGCCATTGATAACGATGATGTTTGAAAACAAAATGATTTTTAAGATGGTACATAGGTACTTGTTAGACTTAAGCACGGCACCAATGTGCGGCGAAGGTCTTACTTTTATCGATAAAAATTTTCCATACGGATATGGATCGCCATTTCTTACTTATCATTTAGATTATTTCCATGACTTAAAAAAATTTGTGTCTGTTAATTCTCTGATCGATTATCTTAAAAAGCTTTAAGCCTCGTTCATATCACATAGCGCTTTGTTGCTTGAACCCATATGGTTTCAAGTAATTTTATTGGTATGAATTTCACTTTGCATTACTGATTCACTATTCACTTTTATATTTGGATTCACCATTATATTTATTAAGAATTCATTATTATGGTATATTATAATGCATTTCAATAAATTTATTTATTTATTTAATATTTTAATAGTAATAATATAATATATTTCAAAGTTACTAAAATTCATGTAACTTGAAAACTATAGTTCGTTCATTTTCAATTAGTCGAATTACTTAGATTCAAGGGACTTGAATTCAAGTGATTTAAATTCAAAATTGTGTTCATATAAGTCAAGCTATTCGACTTGAAATTATATTGATTCAAGTAACGCGACTTCAAGTGGATACCAAATTCAAAATGCATATTTGAAGTGGCATTAAAAAATGCGATTACGTATAATATATACAAATGTTAATTATAATTATAGACATGATAAGATTATAAAATTGTAAAAATTCAAAAGAATTCGGCTTGGTTTCAGGAACCGGTATCAACAAACACGAAATTGCATACAGTGTTAAGTTATCAACAACGATCAGCTACAAAATAAATCGGAGAAAAGGAGAGAAAATAGATTAAAAGTTAAATGAAAGAAAATTGTATGCTATCCATTTCGAATCAACATTATACAAAAGAATTTCATGATATTATGTAAAAAAATTTGCAAAATGTTTTAGACGCAATATCTCAGCTCCACAATAGTTACACTTGCATCTGAATATCGCAGAACGTACATTTACATTTATTAACGACAACAATTAACATAAGCGAATTGTGAATATAACACATGATTCAACATTTATTATCGCATTGTATTAGATAATTTATTCACAAAATGGTTTTTATTGTTATTGTATTATAGAAAAAGATACACGTTTTTCTCATACTAATATGCGTTAATAGCAGGTGCAAATGGCTAAGATGCCATAAGAATGGATAAGATGGATCAGAATTGCGTTGCATAACATTCGATGCTACGACGTAAGGTTTAATTCGATCATTCGATACAAAATAGAGCTTAATGTCAGCATTTACGTATTTTAGATTATTTGTGATAACATTTTTCCTACTTTGCGCAAGGTTAGTAAACGATTATTATCGTCGGTTGAATAAAGCAGAAAAAGAAAAGAGAATTTTACGACGAAGGACAGTTGTTGAAAAATCGGGGCACAAGAAGCATAAACTTCGCAAGTCCTTGCAATTATTTCGTTCTTATCTGTCTGGTCACTTTTTTAATGCCACGATGATACGAATGCCACAATATAACGAGAATTTCACAATATCCATTTTTCTATTTATTTCTATTTATTTTTCCGTGATCAGAATGATGTGATCCGTTAAACCCGCAAGATCGAGGTATCGACAAGACTCGTTAAGCAATCGACCGATCCTACGTACGATTACAACGTTCCAACTCAGACATATCCTTGAATGCTTCCATGGTACACAATCTACGTGGGATTTTCTAACATAAGGATGCAAAAACAGTTCACGATGTAGCTAATAAATATTCAGATGTGAGCAAGAGACAGAAAGGAGTCACGAATAACCACAATGCTTCTTAAACGTAAATTATGCTTACTATTAGGCTCTAGGTATACCGAGCTCGACGAGTATGGTTAATCCGATGAGATCTGGAATCCTGGACTGAAAATGTCGATATCTCAGGATAATGTCTGCACGAATTGTCGTGGCCGCTTTGTGCAAATTTGCACGAGCGTGATTTACGAAAGGTCACATTAGAATTGATTTCCTCTTGTCGTAAAATGTTGCATAATGCGCTATTATTGTGCTTAGAGCTGTTCTATTTCGTACGAAAGTACTTTCATTATATTTTAGTAACGCTGTTACATACGAATATTCCGTTATTTATTGCAAATTTATAGGCGGACAGTTTCACTTACAGATTTATGATAGAAAGTGGTAGTGTGCGCTTGCGAGAATCTATAAGCAAGGAAATCGATATGAAAGAAATTGTCTCCTTTCGTTAAAATATTAATAGGTAACAATTTTCTATTTAGAAAATATTGTTATCTTTTCTTATTCTTTTTTATTATCTATAAATTTCTGAACATTTTTATGAAATCCCATTATTTTCCGACAGTACGATGATATAGACGACATTGTATGGCCCCGAGATATCTCGTCCGAAGTATCACGTGAACGACATAGTCTGTTAAGATATTTCGTTCACTTATGCGAAAGAGTTAACTCACAGCGTAGTAATAAAATTTAAAAATTGCTCGTCATAAGTCCTTATCGCGTGCATATACATATGTAATTGCGCAGATCTCAATTATCCTGGAACACATCGTTTCCTATTTTCCCACCTGTTAACCACATTCCACGATAAATTCACATTTCAGTGTCCACCTGATACACTATTGCACGAACGCAATGATAGTTGACTTCCGGTACACACGGCGGGCACGCGACTCGTATCTCAAATTGAAAATTTATGAATCTATAATCAAGCAATATGACCATTTTTTTACCATTTTATACGTATATTGAAAACTATGTTCTTTCAACCTTTTTCTTATTTTTGAAGAAAGTAGATTTTTTTAATATTCTTAACCATTTCTTGGAAAATATAGATTTCATTTATGTTAGTTGTAGTTAGTTACGTTAGAATAATCATATGTATAAGTCTGCAAGAAGACTGTGAGTCATTAAAAATAGTTTATATTAATTAATTAATTTTCTATTTGTTGTTATAGAATTTATCTTAAATTATTTATTCAAAATATTTTTCATATTAAGCCATCAATTATTCAAGATATCATTTGATGTAATGTATTATTTGCAAAAATTCACAAATAATACGTTCCTACTATCGACAATTTTACATAATTTTAAATGCCGTTTGTATCGAGCGCTGAAATTGCCCGATTTTATGTGGTGCGTAGTTTCCAGGAAATACACACATGTATATTGTGAACAAAAAGATATGTGGTTTAAGAAAATCGTAATGATGAACTTTGAATTACATACATTATTGCGAAAAACATGTTAACGTCAAGATTTCTGTTACGGCAATTAACATGAACACAAAAATGAGCCTTCCAGCGATACATATTCTATCGCACATTGTGGCGAAAAACAGACATTTCCTATAAAAAATGCTCTAAAACGATAGTCTCTAGAAAAAGAGATACTTTGGTTTTTAAGGCAATTTACCTCATATATAATAACTAATAACTTGGTAATATTAAAGCAAAGTATATTAGCATTTTTAACAAAAAAAAGTATGTTAGCATTTTATAATAATGATAATAATAATATATATTTCTATTTTTTAAGGAATAATAAAAATTTGTAACAATTTTTCAAAATTATCATTTAAAGATACCTAATAAAATACAAGTTTATAATTAGCGATTTTACTTAGATTTCAACAGGCGATTGCAGCTATACGTTCTACTAAAAAACAAATTAATATTTATATTCAATAGAATTAAAATAATTTGGAGGTTTTCTAAATTCTAGTACGTTAAAGATAGTTGCATCAGATAAAGATTAATGCATGTATAATTTCATTTTAAATTCTAATCTTTGTGATAGATATATTATATATAAACTTTAGAAAATAATTGAAAAGGTAGAAATGATTTTTTTTAACAATTTTAATTAATCTTTCTTGTTAAATTTCAAACGTGTACAAGAATACCAACTTATGGAAATAAACAAAGCCACTTCAAAATCCATATCAAACAATTGCGAAAATGTATTTCACGACTACACGTTGCAATGTTTACGTAACGTGCATTCATTTCAGAATCCATAAAAATAAATCCAGAGTCTTAAATATGTCCCTCTAAAATCGCTTGTCTTTTCAAATGGTAAATGAACAGACATATTATCTTTACAACCTACTCTTTTTAACTCATTTAACAATTACACTTAAAGAAACATAATTGTACTTCAGCTCTACGGATTCAATCTTTTTCTCGATCAATCTCATATACCTTGGGTTCTTTAAACAAACAAATTAAAAAAATCTCGAGATCTACCGATAGAAAATTAATTAACATACGTTCGTCGTAATCTCTACATAAAATCTCCTCAGGTGAAGATTCAAAAACGATTTGAATAGGAAGCACAACGAATCGTTCGTGTGGGGCAAATCTTATCGAAATTGTGACGCTCGAAAGTCTGATTTTCGATTTAGAGATATCCAGCCCATCGGAACGCACTGATTATCAATAAACGTTCTCGATAATCGCGAAACGAATCGCTCGTTCAGAGATTATTTCGTCGCATAACGCGAATTATCAACAGCTACTTACATATTGCTTTAAACGATTCTTTTTAGCTTGAAATACGTTGCTAACACATTTTACATAAATGTACTTACCTGTATTCTCGGTCGTTAATTCCGAATTCTCTTGAGAAATTGCTGATGCCTTCCGATTGTTCTGTCAAGAACATCAATAAAAAAGTTCGATCTTTGATCAACTTGCAATTCACATTCTCGAACGAGCCTCTTGGAAAAGATCCTTCTTCCTCGAATCGTTTTTTCACTGATTCGATCCTCCTGAAGACTTGAATTATTTCGGCCTCCTTCCCGTATCTTATTTATCTTTCAACACGCAATAGTAATCTCGTAGGAGATAACGATTTATCGGCGATTCTTAGATGAGTCTTGACTACTATCGTGCAGTATGATTTATTGATTCATTGATACAGCGCTAGATGATCCTCACACACGAAACTCGACTGTAAGTGTGCTTCTGTTTCCACAACCCAGCTTCTCGATCGTCTTTCGATGATTGATATTTTATTATCACCGTTAATTACTTGTTTATACTAGGTTTAAGATGATTTAAGGGCAATAAAATTCATACGGCAGTCGCTCTGTCACCGTTGCGAGGAAACGTGCGTTAAACGTATACAGAAAACTGCAGAAATTTGTCAATTCAACGAAGAAGACAGCGTTGTTGATGGGTACAGCTCGATGAAAATATTGAAACGCGTTAAACCTGATGAATTTCGGCTTTTCAAGCGACCGCGTTGATGTTAACGTCGAGACGTTGTCCTGACGTTGTACTTACTTCGCCACTGTCAGTGAACGATCTGTTCTATCGTTTCCTTTTATGCGTCTCGCAGAAACTCTCAATTCCATAACCTTCAATTTTTTCTATATTCCCCAATTTTTCGAGCGTAGTTTAATTTACTTTCTGATTCTTACGTTTAAAAAATCTTTCCAACTATTCCACTTTTACTAACACTGTTAGTAAACTGTAGACTCCCTAAAAATCTTTTTCCTTTGAATTTGTCAAAATTCCTGCTAAATCACAGGAAATCCTCGATTTTTCTTTAATCAGCGTCTTCTTTCCAATGATCTGGCTGGAGAGGTTCTCGCAGGAAGAATGAAAGATATCGTCCACGAACGTTGAAAAAGTGTGAACGTATTAGCAAGGAGGAAACGCGGCGCAGGAAAACTCGCGCGTGGAACGGTGACAGGCGTCGTACACGACTGGCCAGGTTTTTTCGGCGTTACGCAGGTATATATACGAGCCGGTGTGTATAGAGACAGAGACGCGCGATTCAACTCGCTAGTGTCCCGCTAGAATTGACGTCGTAACTCGAGGGAGGGGAGATAGAGGCCGTCCTCCTAATATGTTCTATCGAACGTGCTCGTGAAAAGACGGTTGTCGTTCGAGCGAGTCGTCCTTAGCATCGTGACGATCGCGCGTACCGAGGGCCACTGGAACCACGCGAATCGACTCTTGCTCTACCAAGCCGATCTCGTATCGTCTGTATTTCGCCTCGTCCCTTTCACCTTCCTTCTATCTCCTTCCGTTCAAATCAGCTTCGTCTTTTCGCCCAATTGAAACGATCATTCCCTCCACCGAGCTACCCTCTCTAATGTCACTGATCTCCTGAACTCTTTTCCCTGGCGACGCTCTTTTTCCTCCTGTCACCTCTTCGCCGACCCACTTCGTGATTTCGAACGTTGCGTAAGTGGCTCAAGCGGATGAATCACGCCGCACTGATACAGTTTCGACGTGCGAGAATGTCAAAGAATTTGGTTTATGGGGGAAATGGGGTAATTAGTGATAGTTCGCGAGAAGAAGATTACCCATTATTAGACTGCGGATTTTTATGAACTTATGGGAAATTTGAAGATAGAGAAATGCACAGAATGCACGTAACATGCGAAGATATATAAAATATACGAAGTACAGTAAGCTTTGCAATATTTAATAAACAATACAATTTTCCACGTAATTTCCACTTTGTACATTATATTTATAGAAACATGAATTTCCATAAATATCCATAGTCTTGAAATTGCTTAGAAGAAGGAAAATTGGGAATTACTAAACTGCGGATATTGATATATTTAATTTAATTTATAAGTGTAAAAATATATGCACTTGTGACAATATTTATTGGATTAAATAAACCCTTCCACTTAGATTCTATTTCTTTGACTATGTTCACAAAAATTCAGATTTACATGAACATCAGATATTTGCAGCCTAGTAATTATTTAGAATGAGGAACACCTTGCCGATTTTAATAAGGTTGAAATATTTCGTCAACGTCAATGTACTTAATAATTTCCCAATGTACTTTAATTTACGAGTTACAGGCAAATAGTTACAGGAATTTAGCACCTCATGAAAGATAGACTTCGTTAGTATTTAAATATTTATATGGTTATTCGTAAGTAACTATACGTAAAACTAATGATGAGGAAATACTAGGATTGGCAATAATATCATAAATTGGTATTAGTAGAAATTTGTCTTCAGATTTTTGCCTCTCGATAATCGTGTTTACGTAATTACATTAATAGACTGATTTACATTCAGAAATGAAAGAAATTTTGGCTACTTTTAATCATTAAGAATAAATAAATTAATTGCTAACACTAAGTGATAGATAATGATGATTAGTGATTAATAACGTTATACAAAGAATGGTAAAATGGGACGAGATGTTATTCTACGTGTAAAAATACGTAAGAAGATGTAGAATAGAATTTTTCGTTCAAGGCCTAAAGACGAATATGAAAATTCGTGGAATGCGAACAATTCGACAAGTTCTTAAATAAATACGTATGTTTAAACTCAACCGTCTCGAAACTAAAACTTTAAATGAAACAAAATTTCAAACAAAGAAATGTTTATTGTATGCGTGCTATTAACAGTAATTAATATAATTTAAATTACAATAAATTTTAATTAATAATAATTATTCTTGCCTCACAATTAAATATATTTATTTCTACAGCGTGAAATTTGAAAGTGAACTTTTCGACTGTCTTACGAGTTAAATTACATTTTTTTTATAATCAACCAATGAATCCTTTCGAAAATATTTTCTATCAGTGATAGGGTCTCTTTTACAAATACGATAGATAAAACATTTTTCGAATGAATAAGTTGTTTTATCACTTATTCGTATGTTAGTTAAAGTTAAAAAATGGAGCAATCAGGTATGTTTGCGACAATCAATAATGATTTCATATAGACGGTATTAATTCTCCTTCCACTTAAGATATGTTCAGGTGAAATTATAATCGTAACTTGGAATGTTGAAACAAAATAAAGATAATGAAATTACAAAGATAAAATTCATTTTAAACAGACGCATAATTTATACATTTAGATAAAATAATCACACTGAAACCTCGTTTTTATTATTCAAGCTTTACGAATTATAACCCTATATTATCCACGAAATAGCATAACAATAACATATTTTACTATTTATTATGTGTACATGTTACATATACACGTATTTACTATTTAAATCAGTGATTGTATTGATATCAAAGAACTTTTTAAGTCGTAGAAATGTTTTTATCAGTTTAAAAGATTCTGCAATTTTGATTTATAAATCGAAAATCAAAAGCTGAAGATAACAGATTTATCAAGCAATAAAATATTTCTACGAGCTTTGACGATTACAAACTATAGTTTTATTACAGCATACTGAGTTTCAAAAAACAATTTAATCGGATCATAACATGTTATCCTGTGTAACTGTGATGGTTACAAGGAATTAAATTATTGTAGTTGATTTATCCGTAGTTCTATAATTAAAATACATCTTATAAAAAGCAACGATATTAATTACATTTTTCTGGGTACTTTCGAGCGGTAATATAATTTTAAATATACATATATATATAATATATATTATTATTATATATATTACATGCAATATAATTTTTGTAATGTATTTTGTAGGTATAAAAAAAATATATATAAAAGAATTCAAAACGGAGAATCATGTCTTTTTTGGATAAGAGAGCATTAACGGATAAAATTGAGAAGTCCGCATATTTTGAACAAGAACACGAACATAAAGACGATTAGCAGGAGTCCATTCGTATACCTATAATTGTCTGCATAAATATTCAAATCTCTACGCTTTACATATTAAATTATTCATGCTGATTCAATACACATTCGTGTCAGTACGATCGTTCACGCTCGCCATCGACTAACTCTCGAACTCTAACTTAATGCAGCAAACGAACTTCGAAATATAACGACGCTTCGTAAAAAAAAAAAAAAACAAAATAGGAGCGCACTTAGATTTGTTTAAAAATTCGTGTTTAGTTGGTAGTTGAAATGATTAAAGTTAGGCACGTTGCTGGGGATGGACACTCGAATTTCCTGACTTGGCATTTTCTCGAGATAGAGGAGGTGCAGAAAATAAGTAAGTGATGAACACATATTTTGCGGAAAGAGAAGATCCAACCCTTACGTATCGGTTACTGCGTAACGCGCGACGTTGAAATGTCCGATTAGCGATTCGTAGGCAATAAAATAATGAATTGCATTGAGTTTAAGAAATGGAGGAAATGGCATTTTGATTAAAAAAAATTCGATCATCACTGGGTTTTTCCTGTTTGTAAACGGTCGTCGTCAATTGTTGATCGCTTAAGTTATTTCTAAAGACTCGATTTTATGATCTCACTGTTGCGCTACAACAACATATATCATGCAAACTACATCTCGATACATAATTATTTATAGAATTTTCTCGTTAGCGGCATGCTTACGTAAGAGTTAATACTTCCGGAATTTAAACATCACGCCTTTCTGATGATGTTATCTTTGCAATTATGTGGAGAATCGGTTTCGATTTATTCCTATAAGAGTGAAAAATACAAAGGAAATTAAGACTTTACGTAAGATTTTATTCGAATACTCGTCTTTGTATTATTCTCATATTGTCATTTTGAATATTTCTAATTTTTTTCTGTGGTATTATATTAAGCTCTATAAAATAAGTAATTAATAAAAAACAAATATCAGAAAATAAGTTTACGGAAGTTTAAGCTATCACGTAAGAAACATTTATACGTATGTAAATATAAGCAGTTTTTATGAGATACGAATTCATTGACTTATAAAACTGTTTGAGATCCCTTGAAGTTCTGGCAGAGAAGCAATAGAGCAAATTGATTCGCCGTTTTCACTAATTAACTTCAATAATCAGCATCCTTTCTCTTTCACACCACCATATTCTTTGATGATAGACAACATACTCTCGATTGTCCCAAAAATCTGATAAAAGATAAAAAGTTGGAAAATTATTCGATATGAAACACAGATATTTTAATCCAATATTATTTCATCCATTTAATCATAAAAGTCAATAAACAGAAATGTTCTATCATCCAAAATCTATTTATTCCATTTGGTTCGGAAAGAGTGAAATATTTTTATTCTGTTTCGGAGCGGAAAAAAGAAAAAAATAAATATTTAAAACAACTTAAATTGTAGAGTGCAGTAAATTTTCATCTATAAAATCTATGAGTACCACATTACATCTATGAGTGTTCAGTCAAGTTACTTAATTCAAGTAAATGAACTAAAAATATGGAACATTAAATCGTTGAAACGTTTTAATGGAAACATTTTAACTTTTACTTCGAACTGTAGAAACTCGACTGGAATAGAATCCAATTGGCAAAATAAATAGAACTAAAAAAATTAGAGTGCACACGATTTCCAAGTAATATTGAATTGGTTATGTATCAAATGGGAACCTAAGCAAGAATCTACTGTTAAATTATAGATTAGATTTTGTATTTTGTTTTGTAATCCAGCAAAGAAATATGTAAGCAGTTGAAACGCGACTAGCGAAATATACATTCTGCATTTTGCACGTTTTGTACTTCTACATTTTGTACACTTTAAAATATCTTCATTTGAAATGAAATAAAACATAAGAAAAATAGGCACAGCAAGTAACATAAAGTGCAGGAAAGTAACTATCGTATGATGAAGTATGAAACAACTAGGCCTTAAAATTGACGTAAAAGTATAAATGATAACGTTTATATAAATGTTTGAACTCAAAGTTCGTCATTTCTACTTCTCACTGAAATTGCATAATTGTCTAGTCGCTAATTTTGCCCGCTAATTAGGGGAACCCCTCAAATTGTTAAAGTTCTATAGCTTGACAGAGTGGATAATCAATTTTTATTAGAAAATTGATATCTGTATTAATTTCCTTATCTTCCTGAATGGTTTTCTTATAAAAATTTTCGTTAAAAATAAGAAGGCATTATAGATATCTTCTCATGATTGCTTGTAATTTGATAAAGCGTCCTTTCGACGCCAACAATTTTTATTACGATACTAATCTTAAAGTTGTTAGAACTCCACCGTTGAAGGACAATTTATTTTATGTAGATATGAATTTTGAAATATTTTAAGAAATATTGTGATTAATTAATTAGTTAGTTAATTAAGATATTATTAATGTTACAATTAATATAGTACTTCATAAGTTTGTTACTTTATTATGACGATTAATATTAAATACAATTAATTAAATAATAATAATTTGGTTACTATACTATTGTTCACGACGATAATAATTACTTCATTATGTATATAAGAATTATGAAATAAAACGTAGTGCTATATCTATTTAAATAATGGTATGCAATTTCGTATGTCTGTAAACTGAAAAATAAAATGTGAATTGAAACTTGTTTCTTCTACTAAATATTATAAACAGTACTTTATTCTGTATAATTTATATATTTTTATACGTAATGTATATTCTACAAATTTGTGCAGTTTCAAATTTCCCATTAATGCAAAAAAAAATCGGCAGTATAATTACAATTAATTTTAGGATTATCATATTAACACGAGTAAAAAGGAAGCAATCTAACACAACAAATCACATTATTAAATGGTAACGAATCAATGAATAACGTTTCGCGTCAAACATAGTACGCTAATTATGATCACCATGTTTATCACTGGATACATGCATTATCAGCATCGTTAATTCGCAAACTTTTAACTCGTTTAATGAAGAATCCGTATTACGTAACATCGATGATTGTACAAAACTCCCAGAAATTATGTAAATGCTCAGGGATTGCGTAAAGTATGTTGAACGAGCGAATTATGACATTCACTTTCGATACTTACCAATAACAGAATCCAGATCAGAGTAATACCGATGTTTTTTACGAGAAGAAATCGAGTAGCCTGTTCCCATTTTGT
Organism: Bombus vosnesenskii; assembly: GCF_011952255.1. Lineage (NCBI taxonomy): Eukaryota > Metazoa > Arthropoda > Insecta > Hymenoptera > Apidae > Bombus > Bombus vosnesenskii. The sequence goes on from NW_022882923.1 coordinate 6,855,247, forward strand.
TGCAGTTTCTATCACTACAGGAATCAATAACATAACTGTGGTCATGCTTAATGCTGCGAGAAGGCTAAGTAGTGGGACCATTTCTGGAATCGAAACTGCCAGTATTGCTGCGAATGTTTAAAAAAACAAAGAGTTGGTAACATCAAATAAAATGTCGAATAATGTTGTGAGATTCGAGAAATTTTAGAGATAATAAATTTATAATGTAAGAAATAAATGTGAAAGTTTTGAGGTTGATAACAAAAATTTCAAAGGAGCTATAATATTATTTTATTACCATAATATAATAATCGTTTTATTAATAGATATTTTAAAATAAAATAAGAATATACAGTATAAAATAAATTGTAATAGTGCGATCTAATAGTTGTAAAATATTTCGTCTTATAAGTCAGTCCTGGAAAGAATACATTAAAATTATGTACTAACGATAAGTATGAAGCAAACAGAAAGAGAAGCAGAAAGGAAAAGCAAGACCAAGATTAAAATATAAACAAGTTGTAGTAATTAATATGAAATAAATTCACGATTCGTATATGTTATTTTATTAATTGATTTAGCTTACTCGTTGCAATTACGCCGCAAAAACGGAATATCGCTTCTCCATAACGAACCATTTTGTTAAATTTCGACCGAATCATCGGCCACAATATTGAAATTGGTACATAAAAGACCAATCCAAATGAGAACATAACGGACAAAGAAATGGTTATTTTAACCGATTTCGCAAGTCTGAAATAATAACAATGAAATCATTTTTAAATAAAGTAATTTCCTGTGAAATATTCGGTTTAAATACAAATTCAAATAAAAATGAAGTAACAAAAAGGGTTTGATTTTTATATAAAGAAATCGATACAAAAAATATGGAAGCGAAAAATAAAAATTGGTAGACATACTTTATTCATCTTATTCTCACGTCTGTTTAAAAATATGCGTTCTGAATTGATGGGGCCGTAATTGAATTATGATAAGGATAATGTATTATCAAGTATGCATGTACCTTTAAGCTCTCGATATTACGAGAATGGAATTTGTTTATTCATGTTACAATAACGTGCATTCTTCCATCGCGAGTAAGAAGAATACTTTCTTCGAATCGCGTATACATAACTCGTGAATGTGATAGATTAAATAAAGAACAGTCGAGCAGTATCTGTCTCAATAAAATAAAAAACATTTTGAAAGAATGTTGGTAGAGAATAAAATATAAAATAGGAATGCGATAGTAATGTTAATAGTCAACAGAAATTTCCCACAAACCGTAACGATCGTGATAAATGAGTCTTTTTAACGAATGAATAAAATATAATGTTTATGTGTATTTAGTAATATTCATCAAATTTACACCGACAATACTGTTATTTATTGTACAAGGATAGTAAGATAGAAGTGATATAAAAATCGTGTATTATCTGAAAGAGTAAACCGAAGCGTTTGTCTAATGCTAAGTGTCGACTTGAGAGTAAAATTATCGCGTGTTGCTCTCGAGAGCGTTTCTTTCATGTGGACATTGCATTTAAAGTTTAGTTACATGTTGATATTTACGACTGATAGTTGCGATTTATCCTCGTATGGATACAAATCATATTACTATCGGGCAATTACTCGCAGCAGTTTCGAATTCTTGAGAGAACTCTCGTGCGAGCTGTCACTCGAATCTCTCCTGTTCTCAGGTAAAACAACGGAAACCGATATCAATAGCTAGATCAATGATCAATAGCTAATGTAAAGACATCTCGCAAACTGTGGCCAATAGGGTGATTATTATTTTCGGCTTTCGAATTTTTTTCGTACTACCTCCCAAAATAACTCCAATTAATAAAATTTATATTAAAATAAAAAAAAAATATATATATATAGATATAATAATATATATATAGAAAATCAGCATATGACTCGAATAGGTACTAGACGAGTTTCAAATTTCTTTTTTAATAATTTATTATAACTTTACGATTTGTCCAGTAAATATTAAGCAAATTTTTATACGCTAGGTTGGTTTACGTAGCCCGTGGATGACAATCGCCTGCATAATGCCATCTCAGGATGGGTTTTGAATCTCAAATGAACACGATTCTGAGAGCTCTGTCTGACAGGAAGTTCTCGGTGAGTTTTCTATCGCCTACCTGAGAGTACAAATTCCAAAGATTACTCTCGAATGGACTCTTAATTTGACAGTAATCTCGCGAGAAACTGTTGGAAGTGAATACTTAGCATAAAGCTGTAGACAATGTCACATTATTCGTTAAGAAAGATACGGCTTGATTGATACGAGGAAAATTATCTTCGATTCAGATATCATAACGCTAAAATATTTGCTTATTATCACCTTGTAACAGATGACATGTAAACGGGGATCATATTTAAAAGTTTAATATAAAAGAAGACAGAACGCCATGTTTTCGAGATCTTATTATAAAACTTGTTCAATAAGTATCATATTTGAAGTTGACAAGTGTCTGGTAATTTATGAACGGGACTATAACTAATAAAAGTCTTATCAACAATGAATGTTTGCAAGTCAAATCAAATGATGAATTAAATAATTGAAATAATTAAAAGATTTGATTGAATTCGTTTTATTGAAATGTTTATAGCACTTTCTTATAAAAAACGATCGATTACTCTTCTATATCCATTCTCTATTTTATCCGTATACCAAGCGGAAGATTAACGATTAATTTCGCAATAAAATTTTTATTTGCGACAAATATCATCGATAATCAACATGATTATTATAAAGCAGCAATCTTATTAACGAACAAATAAATTAGACTTAACATCCTTTCAAAACACAATTGATCGATACATTTTTAATACCAGTTGCACCGTTGAAATTACACGTCATCATCATGATCTTTCTTATAATTAACACATTGAAAACGTGTGAATTAACGCTTTCCATTTTTTAGATATCAAGAACAAAGTGCGTTAATCGACGTTTTCCATTTTATTTTATTTCACATATCTCCCAAAAATATACAGAAAATGAGGTAAAATTTATTCCAAAATATACAGTAAGACAACTACAAACAGACAAAGAAACAAACGAACGAAAATAACAAAAAGTTTCGTTTCGAAATTACACTCCTTTTTACGCAGAAAACGCATCATCGCGCTTGTCTCGAGTATGAAACGTTCGTTGAACACGAACAGATAGGAAAAAGTCGTCACTGATAAGGAAAGTATTCGATGAAATGTAGTAGTTGCACACGTATGTGTATACAGTGGCTACAAAAAGCATTTGCAAATATCTTTATTTTCCAATGCAGTATTTTTTTAATTATTTTTTTATTTTTCCATTATTTACGTTTCATTTCCATAATATCAAATTTTTGTAAACTTATGAAAATATTACCAGAGGTAAAGTACTATCATAAGAGTAATACGAACTTTATCATAATTGTATCTAATTAATTAATATATACACACAATTGTGGACAAAAATAATACATAAAATAATGAAAAATAGAAGAATAAAAATTAAATAGTAGAAGTGAGTACCAACGAAGTTTAATCGAACTAGTACTAGTGTTATATACTTAAGTCACATTTATTATACTCTTATACTCTTATAGTACAAGGATTAATTAGAAAACAATTGAAATTAATATTTACATTCTTATGTAAGCCTTGTTTAACTAAATTTCATTGGCATCTATTTCTATTATCTATCCGCTTATTTTTATTCGTGACTGTAAACGTAGTAATAAATGCAGTGATATAGGTATACAAATATACTTTTTGTAGCCACTGTACAAATAACAAAGCGAAGATAGATAACGAAGTTTGCATGATAAGGAATGCCATGGAACACGTGGAAATTATGGTATTCAGCATACATACAGCTTACATACCGAAAGATTTCACGAATTTATCACGAACAAGTCGATCGAATTTTATAACATGTCTCAAAATTAAAGAGTTAAATGGCTACGAAGCTTCCGAAAAATATTTCCATTCTTCTTATATTTGCAATTATTCTATAGAAAAATAATATGAATTATTGCTATCGTTATCGCAGTTGTCCTTGTGGAAGAAACGTCGTGCTTGTATAATTGTGTTTTAACAATTGCTGATTGGAAATTGCTTATATCATAATTGCATATATCAATATGGTGTGCGAATAATATTATGTCTCGAAAAATGATTGATAGAGGTGCAAAGGTTTCGTGGAAAGTCGCGAGGATTTTTATACAGTTGTGCTTAATCCCCTAACCTTGATATTGAAGTGTCGTGAAAAACGTTAAGTATCTTGTTTAAAAATTGGGATTGAAAGGTGCAAAAATGTATTTACGAAATGCAATATACAAAAATATGAAAAATATTCAAAATGAAATAGATGTTATAATGTTTAATAGGTGAAATAAATCTTTATGTAGATCTAATTGCTATAGATATGTTAATAAAAATATGAAATTACATAAAAATCCGCAGTCTAGTGATTAATATTTGAATATTTCATTGAAATTAGATATCACGAAAACTTTTGACTCAACTTTAGAATTTAATTATATAGAACATATACTTGATAAATACACAATTTTTTATTTATATATGTATTTTTTTAATGTAACAGAAAAATTAAAAAAAAATTACAAAATTTGCAAGAAATGACACGATTCTTGTTTCATTCGAAACAACATTTTGCATCCTTACTCGTTCGTACTATTCCACTAACAGTTCTTCTGATAAATTATAAGTTACAACGAATTCGAATGGTATTATCCTACAATTAGTCACTGTCAAAATGCGGTAAAATTACCACAATCTTATTGCGATAACTCTTAGTCCCTTTTCTTCCATCATATCATCATTTCTATTCAATGCGTTATTTTATATACGTTAAACATCACAGAACAGAAAACAGCATGACAGAAAAGACGTCAATATTGTTCCAAGAACGCAATGTTACACTGGACTATGGAAAATTACCGTAACTTACTGCAAATAAGCACTTTCGATTAAACACTCATAGAGCCCAGATAATTCATTCTTCTACATGAATTCATCGTAGATGAATCAAATAACAAGTATGTATCAGTACGTTCTGCTTACCAAATACGACGCACCATTTCGTTATCCTAATTTCTATCAAAAAAAAAAAAAAAACAAAGTTGTCGACAGAAATACGTACTCGATGCCATACGTCCCAGAAATTAATACCCTCCTATTTACAGTTAATGTTCCGTTTTTAAGATTAATTACGATCACATACCAGAGAATTCGCGCACGTTTGTTTTCATTAAATACGGGCGATTATTAACGTCGATAAGATATATCGCGTATGTTACGCAAATCATGTTTTGGCTAGGTGGAATGCGAAATGTTTAATAACGGGAAACATAGTACAAAATAAAACATTATTATGTGCTTTGTCTAGACAGATATCTGTACGTGCTAATAATTACGGAATAAATATCATAAACGATGTAAGCACATATAAAGTAAGTGTACGTAAGAAATGATTTTTAACACGAAAAAGTTGCAAATGAGATACGTATAAATATAATAAACATGGATTATATAAAAGTGCTAAAATGATCTATTTTTATTTTCAGGGCTGTTGCAAAATAGAGCATTAACACGTATAATCATAATAGTTAAAACTATAACGTGATAGATAAATTTAAAGCTAATCCGATACAATTTTTACAATTTATCCTGCCTCTAAATGTATATATTCTTTCCAGATAGGTGATAAAAGCTGAAAGTTCATGGCATGCAAGTGTTAAACGTTGTCAAAATAAAGTGTCAAAATTAACAGAAATGCGATTTTTGTTTCAATTAGAAATCTTCGCCTTCTGCATTTACTCCTACCTCTTCGATTGTAAATTGAACGAAACTATTTGCGCATTGCGAATTGATAAATTCTTATCAAAAATTTCATTCAGATTATATTCTTATATAAGCTTTATTTTTAGCGATAAAACGCAAAAACAGTAAACGATGAAATTTTGTATGAAAACATATATTTGGTTAGCAATGTATCAACCTCTTAACACACAAAGACGTCTGGGAGACGTCAATTTTTTCGTATGTCATTTTAAATGTTGACGTCTCCGAGATGCCAAGAGTTGTGCATAATTTTACGCTGAGCTGTATTAAATTTGCATAAATTTTTAGTACGCATCGAGCTCTATTTCGTTTGTATTATATGTCATAAAGAGTTAAGAGAAGGTATGCGATGATATTGTATTAAAAAGAATGCATTAAATACGTATCTACTTTGTTTCGCTACATCGACTAATGTCTGCGAATTTTTCGCTTGATACACGAAGTAGATAATTTCAGGTAGATATAACTTGACCTGGATTAATATATTAATCAAAGCGATATCGTTTATCTTTTCGTATTTCCTTATGACTATCCAAGTTATCACTTTGTAAGAAATTGAAACGTTAATGAATTTTTCCTTCTTTTTTTTTCGTTTATATTGAAATATTTTATCCCGTTAACTCTAAATTGGCACGAAATCTCGAAATAGATGTAGCTTAAGACTTGAAATGTAATCTGTTAATCTGTTGATTTATAATTTTGACAATAATTTTAAGGTGCATTTAAGGATGAAATCTCATTAGTAAAACTTGAAGAATACCTAGATTTCTGTACGCGTTGTTGTTCTACTGTGTTCTTTTTTTATAGATATAATATTACGCAAAGAGTTGTATTCTGCATAATAATAATAATTCACAGTCTAATTATTGAGATTATTGTTTAAGGAAAGATTCAATTAACACGTTAGGTTTTTAAATGATTCTCTTCGAACCTATACTTGACTACGAATATATTCGCAGGTTATTGCAATGACCAAACACTACTCGTTTGAGGATGCAACGTGTTGCAGCGCGTATTTGCAAATAAAACGATCTGCATGCTACTTCCGTCGTCAAAACACGTCCTTACGTGCCACTTTCTTAACGCGTATGAATTATGTATGTTGTGTTTCATTCACAAACACAGGCTACTTATTATTTCGCGGAGAAATTTCGGTAAACATGCGACTCGCAAAAGGCACCGATAGTTTTTCGAGAAAATAATATGAATATCCTGACGATGCACCGAAATGGCAACGAGGAACATTGCAACAAAGGAGTCGTTGGAGCCACGAATTATAGAAACGTAATTACGTTTGTCGTCTGCTTGAAAACGTGTTTATGCAAAAAAAGGGGAAAAAACATAGCCTTTCACGATTGATAGATGATGATGAAGAATGTTTTCGCAAATAAAATTTCAAGTTTATTTACTTTTGGACATTTCTTGATTAATACTCTTGTATGTGTATATATTTCCTTTCTTCGTTATTGAAATTATTTGGGTTTCTGTAAATCATATTTAACAATATTGTTTCTTTCATACAATATCAAATTAACGATTGAACGATTGAACAAGGAAGCAGGAGACGTTAATTCGAGTAAATTGATTTGAGTTATCGCTCACGACCTATTCTATTGCAAATCATGTATCTTCATTGTCACTTACGTATTTCTATGAAAAAAAAAGTACTCTTTCAATGATAATAGACAACATATGATATACAGAAACGCTATTTTTACTATGCACAGAAAATATCAATATTATCATAACTCCTCTCTTGACAAAAGTATCTTGAACGCGTGTAGCGTACAAACACTTTGAACAAGTACATATCGTACGTAGATCAAATACAGTTTAAAATATTATTGGAGGTAAAATATATTTCATGTTATGAAATTTTATCTCGATGACATTGTTCGTAGTATTTGAGCGTATTTGATAAACGTTTTTGGTATTAAAGACATTCATAAGTTTCGTTCCATTAGTTACATTCGTAGCAATTATAATTTGTTTATTATTTGTAAACAGCATCTCTGTTTTATCCACATTAAAATTTCTTATAAAACTATATCATACTTTACCAAATTAAATCTCCTTCACATTTAATAATTTTATAAAATTAAATTTCTCTCATTTACATTATTCTTACCATCCCTAGCCTACTATCTTTAGCAAATACATATTACGAGAAAATTTACTTATCTAACAGTATGATTGAATATTAAGAATATGTGAACTGATGTGCGAAATAATGTTGTACTCGAATAATATACGCGTGGAATACGTTTCTCCGAAAAAATCTTTCCTTTGATTATTTACTTGATGTATATGGTTATGTGTTGTCAATACATTAGGTGAAAAATCGAATCACAAGAGAAGACAGAACACAGTGAATGCAGTGGAATTTAATCTCGATTAAATTTATCAATACTGTATGTACATTACATACTAATTTATCAGTATCATTCAATCATCAGCTTTCTAGAAGCTATGATACCATCTTATATTAGACGATCTTAAGGTTAAGATCTTAGACTAACTTGATTATTGACGTGAGTTAGTGATGAATCTAGTTATTTTAATAATATTTCATAGTTAATATAGTGTTAGTAATATCTTGGATTCTGTATTACCTATATTATTAAACAGAAACCAAATTTTGGAAAAAAGTGTAACAATTCCTTCTCAATTCTTATTCTGATTTCACAATCTCTCTTACATCTTCCTTAGTCAATTTTCCGATGCTCATTCACCTAATCAGTATTTTAATAATCGAAACTGCTTTCGTTTGTTAATATATCCTATCTATCGCTTCAGAATATCCGAAAACAAACAAGTTTTATCATTTTTTTATAGCGTGTTTGTTTTTCTTCGTTCAATTTAAAACATTATTTCTTAACAGGCTATACGTAGTATAGCATAACTTTACTTGAAAGATAAAAATACTACTTGAAATATTCTTCAACTTTTCCGTACTTTAGATACTTTAACAGGATACTAAACAGGACATTTTTTTTCAAGTTGAAAGTATATTTGACATTTTTTTTTTCTTTTAAGGTGAAAGGATCATTGAGAAAAATCACTTACGTTTCCTCCAGCGGTAAATTTTTAATTACCGTGTCGCAGGTATTCTTCATATACTTGTTATAACCAAGGAAGCCAAACATCGTGCACAAGCAGGTATTAAGCAACATGTTGCATGTTATCAATCGTGGCAAATGTTCCGGATTCTTCATCGAGTTCTCCAGTGGTAGGCACAAGGTCACATTATGAAGAGCGTACAGGAACAGATTGCAATACATCGGAACTGGCAAAGCTTGCGTAAAAGCTTCTAATCTTGCAGGATCGGGCAAATCTTCGAAGAGATAATACAGCGTAACGGAAATACCAATTAACATAAACAGAGCACCGACCACGGAAAATGGTGTCAGATACTTCAAGTTCGGAATGAAACTCAATAGACAGACGAAGGGAAACAATGCTAGTATGTAGATCCGATCATCCATTTTAACGTCGAAGAAAAATTCAATCAGCTGAAAATGAATAATTTTTTTAGTAATTAATAATCTCTTCGGTAATGAATAATTTTGCAATTGTATAAAACGTAACTTATAATGAATTTCGCGTGGTTGTAAAACTCGTACGAATGTAATCGCAATGGTATGATAAATAACGCGCATTGGATGCGTTGTAAGAACATCTAAACGAATGGAGAAAGGATGGTAGGTTGTACTTTTCTGAGGTATATACGCGTATATACGTTGTACGAATGTAAGATAATATGAATGATCGATCAGATAAAATATGCAACATATGATGAATAGGTTCAGAGTATGTGGTCATCTTCGAGAGATGAATTGTTCGGGTATATCATACGAATTGCTTAAGCTCTTAATGTGTAAATTTTTCTTTTTATTTAGCAATGAAAAATGAATGGACCTTTTACATTAAAAGACGACTAACGAATGAAGATGCATATCTTTCATATATCTTTTCTAATATAAATGGTCTAGGGCAATGATGATTTAGTGCTTGAATCCATAAAGATCAATGACTAAAGCAATCAGAATGTTTTTATGTCTATGTTATATTACAGATATGTGCGTTAGGTGATCAATTAATGAGATTTTTCGGTATAGAAGAAGAGATTCTACATTAAAATGTTTCATTACGTAATGAACTTCTGATTCGCGAATAATTACAATACAAGAAATAGGAGGCATGTTAATGTTCATATAACTGGTGAAAAACAAAAGATCACACTAAAATATCACAGTTATCTTCCACATAAAAACTCTATTTGCACAAAAGGACTTAAGGTGTGTGTAAAGCATTTATTTTTACAAGCTTGTGCATAATGATAGAGTGAAAACGTCGAAGGTAAATATTAAATTTAAGATCGCCAATCAGTTATCTCAGTACCTAAATAAATTAATGGCGAGTTGAGAATTAAATAGCTAAATAACAATACCAGATATTTATGCTTTACCTTATGTTTAATTTATGCTTATGTGTATCCAATTGTCATTAAGTTATATAAGTAGAGTTCAATTTTTTATATGAATTTCATTTGAAATTTAATAACACAGAGTACTGCCAACTGGTGATACAAGATGAAAGAAACTAAATCTACGTGAAAATCATGTCGAGAATGTAAGGCAATATTTTTACAGGAAATTGTATACAGGGTGGTTGGTAACTGGTGGTACGCGAAAAAAGAAGTCGAAAATATAGAATAAAAAATTTTTGTTTTAATTTTTTTTTAATTTTTTTAAAAATCTACAGTGAGATCCGTTATAACGAGGCCTGATAAAGCGCACGCGTACAGAGCGAAAATTCAAAGTCGATTTTCGCGAAAACAAAGCCTCAAACGAAAAATTTTCATTCTATATTTTCGACTTCTTTTTTCGCGTAGAATTACCCCCCTTCCGCTTGTACCACCAGTTACTAACCACCCTGTATATTATATTCATTTATACATTACACATTAGGCATTATAATGATAACCTAATCCTAAAGCAAATTGCCATACAGATGAGTCTCTATATTTTGATTTCAATAGGTCATTGACTAAAATTATTTCAAAGATTCATGGTAGGTGTTATTAACATTATATTTTCGAAGATAAAAAATTATGATAAAATCTAATCGCCTATTTGCTTATAAATATTACGACACCTGATGATCTCATACAGCACATGATAATTGATCTAGATAATTGAGAAACTAATTAGTCCAATAGAACTCCGTACTTGTATAAGATAACAGTTTGATACGTAATAGAAAATTGCGAAAGCTATTTATAAAAATCCTCAAGAGAAAAAAAATTTAATAATTATATGATAGTGCTTATACAATTCTCTAACCTAAACTTCACTGTGAGGATTTAAGATAAATTACATACATAACTCAAACATTTGATTTATGGAATCGTTTACAGAGTGTGTGACCAAATAACGGCATGTAAAGCATAGTAGAATATCTGATATAAACATAATCAAAAACTTAATAACACGAATGTCATAATTGATTAAAACAATAATAGAGTAAGTGACAAAAATATCGTTTGATTCTACCGTGCAATTCTGTCTGGTATTATATTGAATATGTGAGTGCTCTGTAACAGTTTCAAACGAAGTTTAGTAATTTGCTAATAGTTTACCAGGTTTGCTTTATTTTGCGGTAAGTGTCTTAATACTTGTGAGGATCAATCAGACTTAGAAGTGTATCAATCAGAAAAGAAGTAACAGTTTTCTATACTTCTGCAATTTCAATTGTACATTACAAAAAGTAATATTTAATTTTTTCTAATTTCTCAATGCCGTAAATTTTGAATCACAATTAAAAACTGTGTCATCGCTACGAACTTTAATCATGTAACATATTAAACTGTTTGAATGCTAGGATTCAAATGGATGATTTACGAGAAGAAAATATATAGCTGAAAGTATTAAGTGAAAATTTTTATGTATTCGAAAGAAATTTTATAATTCTGTAAATCTAATAAAAATGACTGTGATCGCAGGGTCGTTCTTTCGATATGCATCGGCGAATCGAAAGAAATAGGAAACATCCAATGAAAAACCAAGGCTGAGTTCATTGAAGCAAGGAGTTCTGCCTGATATTCTTCAGATTTTGATCATTTCTTTGTACTGTAACATTCAAAGATAATAAATGGAGAATGAAAAATACAGAAATTACTAATGAAGCTGCATACAGAATTTGCAAGTTATTTACTAGAAACACGACAGATCATACGCATAATTACTACTAAAGACAGTCCCAGTAAATATTCTGCTTCATTAATGTAATGCAGAATTATTTAAATATTTTGCAACTTCTGCGAAGCTTATAATCATAATAAATATTTCCTACCATTCATATGGATGTCAAATCTATTTCAAACATTAGTAATACAATTATGGTAATCGTGTTTCGTTACAGTTCCAATGAAATTCCAAAAGATTTCATTTGACAAACATATCTATCTATAAGAAACTTTCATGAGTGTTTAAATTATTCTTGTTAGCCGCTAAAATTTGCATTCAGTCGCAAAAGTCTACACGTTTATATCTCTTATTTTTAACATAATTGACGTTGATAAAACCGAAGGTTACATAATTTCAGAAATAAAATTTTTCCAAGACTGTTGTCTTGACTAAAGCTAAATACTCGTAATATTTTTAATCCATCCATGAATACATTGTAAGACGTAGGAAATAAACAGCATATTCGATTCGTCGATGATGAAAAGAAACGACCCCTCGACCTCAATCTTCGTAAATGGAAATGCTCCTTACGACTCGATCCTCACTTGCTGAGACGAAGTGGAGACATAAAGGATGTATATCACTGCGGCCTGAAAATGCACGAAACAGACGATCACGTTGGTCACGATGCCAAACGTTTTCCCGTACTTTCGAATCTCTTCTGGACCAGTTTGGAAGGACACCTCCGCCGTTTTCGCGAAATCCAACATCGGTATGCGATTGCGTTTGCACAACACCTGAGCGCATCGCACCTGCGTTCAGAGAACTCGTTTTCAGTTGCGATTCCGCGTCGTGAAACGATTTCCATGGCGACCGACGCTTTGTAAACAAGACACGATCTTTCCAAGGGGAAATATTTGAATACGGGAAACCGTGTAATTTTTCACGATATCACTTTCCAAATATTGTTTCTTTTCGCGTGATGTTTTCACGTGTACTCGGCGGTAATTGGATCTGATATTTTGAAAACTAATTTCGGTGCCTTTATAGGTGAAACAATGTATTTTTGAATACTTTAGTGATAGAACGTATCGATTAAGTTTTTAAAAGCTGCATCTACTTCTTATTAATTTATCGATTGTATTATAATATATATAATTACAGATCTACAAATTTCTATAAATTTTATCAATACTTGTAATTTTGTAACGTTAATAGTCTTTTTTTCTTCTCAATTGTTCAATTTCAATGACTTGCCAAAATTTTCTTGCACAATTTAACTGATGTTATTAATGGAACGTAAGTTTTAAGTAAATGGGAGTAATTAGTACTAATATTTTCTTTTACAATCGAAACAAGATTGATAATGAAAGAACAACGAAAGCATAAGAAATAAATTTTCGAAATTACCAGCAATTTCATTCTTCTATTTGATAGCGAAAGTTTACAAAATTGTAAAATCGTAAAGTAGATATAGAAATAAGTGTGTGTATGACCGATAAACTCTAATTTATCGATTCACTAATATCATTATTGGTAAATTATTGCGTAACAGGGCCTTGATCATGAAAAAAAACGAAATGTTACATCCGTGGTTATAATAATCGGTAATAACGTATCATTTGCAATAAATGAAGACCTTCGTTCTTCGAAGACAACGTTTGTTTTCCACAGTTATTACTTTAAAGATTGGTTTGGTACACTAGACACTATGTTTCTCCAAGATTCGTTTCTTCCTTTGGCATTTGTTTATACTTATGTCTCATTCACTTTGCACGTACCCTAATATTTTTGTTACTTTGCAAAAAATTTGTATATTTCCTTTAGAACAAATATTTTGGGTAGAAATAGAATAACTCCTGTGATTTTTTCATCCTATGTTATTTGAAAGTCGAGTATTATACGTATCTAAGATCTATTAATTATTTGTCAACTATAATAACAGAATAATAAAAAAATATTTTGAAATAGAAATGAATGAATCGTAACGTCCTTCCTTCCGAACCAAACAACTCTGATTTGGTACATTGTTTTATATCGATGAGGATGATTAAGATACTTGACTTCGCGGCATTCTTTTAATCACTTTGGATCCAATTATGTTTCTCATTCTTATCGAGTTTCTTGAATTGGAGGAAAGTATAGGAGAATTGTTTTATTGATATGCGTGGTTATAAACGTATGGTAGTGTGTTTCTCGGAATATTAAAAATCAATTTGCTCATCAAGACAAATGGTAAAATCGATCATAAAGATTCGAGAATCACAGCAGATTAAGATGTTTACAATAAACGAAACATTTTGTATATTAGATTTGAATTAACAAATATCCAATTCTATGTCGATTATGTGAAAAATTTTTACACGTATAGGCTCCTACAATTCATATTCGAGAATAATTGAAATGAGAATAATTCTAATTGCCATATTGTAATATAATATAAATTGTTTACTCAACTATTGTTTACTATTTATTATTATATTTGAATATATCAATTAGCATAAAAAATTACTTGAAAATGATTTATTTAATTTTTGATATAATATGTAATTGCTTTCTTCAATAAAAATAAGAAACGCCTGTATTCTGATTGTAATAGACTTAAAAACGCTAAATTGAAGGGAAAGTGACTTGTTCTGCATATGTTCTCTATACTTAACTTTCACCAGAAAACATTTAACCAAATAATAAGAATAATTCTGCCCTACTTCTAATTCTGCCTGCTTCATCGCACCTTTAATCATTTTCATATGATTATACAACGCCTTACGTGATCGTTTCGGTTAGTTAATCATTACAAAAGTCTCTCTACTTTCATTCTCTTTGGCTAGCTTGTCCTGTTATATCCAAGTTAAGTACTTACCAGTGCCACCACGGTATGAGTGCACAATAGGCCAATAACGATGCTGCAAATCACTGACATCGCGTAGCCAGCTCTTCGGAACCCATTTGGCAAGAAAAGCACGCCGCTACCAATCGAACCTTTACACAGATGCATGAATGTGGCAAAATCTCTGGAAGAGTTTTTCAAATTTTAATCGAATTATTTGAAACTAATTAAATCGACGAATTGGAAAACGGCACAAGTCCAAAATAATTTTATTTCGATTATCTAAAATTTATGAGACGATTTCAAGCATAGTCTTAACACAATTGTGTTTTAATTGGGCCAACAAAACTAATTTTGTTAAATTACGAAATCTATTATATCGAGGATAAAGCTATTTCGTAAAATATCTGAAGGATACAGCTTTTGGATTTGTAATGTTCTGCAATTCACCGATTTAATTCATTTATCCATTATGCATGTTTTTGTTTATTACGTGAACGCATTTTTCATTTTACAATATGCAGCTCGTTCTTGGAACGGCAAGGAATTAGTAGGAAAAGAAATAGACTTTTTCTTGCAAATCTCTGCTCGGACTATAATTCCATTTCGTTTGTGCAAACTCAACTACAGCACTAACTTCAATTTTTCGTCTCTTATTAGAATTATTCTTTAAGTAAGTTAAAATATCTACTCTACTGTATAATACTTGAAGATAAGTTATGTAATAAAAAGAACTTGAACTTTTTACTAGGAAAGATTGGATAGGATGATATATATTATCGATCATTAATATATTTTTAAATACTACGTTCAATTATAATATAGAAGATCCACTAAATCCCAATTATTAGTTTATATTTGTCTAAAATGTCTTGACAGTTCAATTTTTAAACCAGAAAAAAGGTCTTTGACCTCATGTTTCGTTTCGCATAATTAAAAATTACGACTATCGTGAAAGATTAATGATCAAGTAAGAAGACGAAGTGCATATTATAGCTTCTACGCTGCATTTAAATAATTGAAAACCGAAAGATTCTATGATCCACTGGATTACTAGGAATCTACAAATTCAATAAAACTTCTATGAAACATCACTTTTGTTAAAAAAAAATAAAAGACAATCGCGACAATACAAAATGGAAGAAACTTCAGATAAACCTAATAAAGATCAAAGATATTAATCTACACCATATATATATTTTTATTCCATTTTTTCTTATAAATCGCGAATATTACCATTAATGATAACATCAGAATTAAATTTGGAACTTTAAATTTTTAAAGAAAAGGAATAAAGAAGTAAATGAAGTAACAATTCGTACGAAGTCAGCGGTCCCGGCGGACGATGCGCGAAAGGATCGTAATCTTCTTCCTGGTGTTCGTCCTGATTCGCATTGTCCACGCGTTTCGCTTCTGCAAACCTGTGTCATCGACAAGCAACGAGGAGGACAAATAAAGAACATTTCAAAGCGGGTCTGGGTTAACCTCACTTGTCGGCCATATCACGAGTTCCGTAGAACTCTGCAAGGTCCTTCCCCTTCTTTTTTCTTCGTTGAAATATCCGGAAGTTTCGTTGCTGGACTTCCAACGATGATACGCGAAGGCAGTTGAATTTCAATCGACGACCTCGTACACTGCCAGACAATAACTGACTTCTGTTTCTTGACCCATCACGATCTTCTAACTAGCTTCTTTATCGCAATATGAAAATGTATAATGTAGCATATATTGCGCAATAGTTCTTCTTGAACGTGAAAGCTGAAGTTCATTATCTACTGTCTGTTTCCTTGCTAACCGTGGAATATCAACATTTCTAATTACTGTCTGTATCTTCTCGCACAATAGCTTTAAATTGCCTATAAATACATAAAACGTTCACAGTACAGTAATTGTCGCGTCCTTCGTTCACCAGATGTAAGACGGAAAAAATTTCCTTACGAGAAATTCCTGTGTACTGTTAACTAGATTTCCGTGTGAAGCAAATTTATTTTTGTAAATTTGTACACTGTACAAAGGATTTAGATAAGACAAAACGTCTTAGAGGAGGACAGGGGGCATACGTGAGATAGTTAGATATTTCTATCGTTTCGAAAGTAATGTTAATTGCGTACTGTTAGAAATAAAATTATGACTAACGAGGTAACATATTTCTTTTTAAATTATTGTTGCTCGTTTTCTTCGCAGAAAATACAATTGGCTAAGGGTAAATGTTTTTTAACCTATCACAGATCGTAGGTCTGAATAAAATTGAAATTATATTATTAAGTGAGACAAAATATGTAAACGCGCGTATGAAACGTTATACACATTATGGAAATTTTCATTTTGTTCAATTTTTAGAACAACTTACCTAATTACTTGAAGGATAATAATTAAAGCGTCCTCAATAAATATTCATATGTAATAATTATACATGGAGTGACGGGATATGATTATTATGCGTTGACAACCTGAATATAGTTAACATTACTTTGCTGTAAACAAACATCGATGGCTATTCGAACAAAGTTGAAACTTCTGCGACTGTCGGAAACTTTATAGAGGACTAAAAATACTACCTAATATGAGAATAAAAAATTCATTGTTCGAGTTTATGATAATAAATAAATATACACTTATAAATTTAATTTCTTTGAAGAAAATAAAATTTGAAAAAATTAGGAGTGTTTTGTCAGCGTTGATTATTACTCGAAGGGCTTAGAAACAAATAACGACAATGTTATTTAAGTCGTTAAAAAATACTATCGCGAAGTAAAATTATCAGAAACAAATCAATGGATATACATAACGCGAGATATATCTTTTCTAGAGCAGGTAACGAAAAACTACATTCGCTACGTAATATCGTATTTATTAATCGGATCACATTATCGCAGATATCGTTACACAGATTCATCTGTACATTTAAACTAACTTTTTTTAAATAAATCACGATGCCGTAATACGTATATACATATATAAATTGTGTCGGGCGTGGTATCGATAATAAAACCACCGTTTAGTCAGTGAGCCGAAGCACGGTGGCACGAACCCGATAATAAGTCTAATAATCAATTATAATACAACGACGATGAAGGTACTATCATCGAGAAAAAAGGAAGTTGCTAAGGTCGACGCAGTCCGCTCGACACTCTAATCGCTCTCGTTCTCACAGTCATCAATTAAGGTATAAAAATAATAGCCTCCAGTCAGCACACTAAATTAGTCCGCCAACTGTACATATACGAATGTGCAGAATTCATATCTGAGCATTTATCGTCCTTCGTTTCTCTTTCTTTATTCGTATTTATGCGTTTTCGTCTCGCGACACAAAGGTAGCGGCTAAAAAACGGAAACTCATTCGCAAGTCACACGGCTTCGGTTTTGGTTTTTCATTCTCCCTTTCATTCTCTCTCTTACTCTTTGTTACACGCTCGCACATTCGCACAATCTCTCCTTTACTATTCGCGTAAAAATAGTTAGGCACTAAAACAATAATATAAGTAAAATCCGTCAGTCCTATGTGAGTTCAGCTAAAAGTTAATCACATGTTTCTTCTTTTAATCATTTTTTCTTCTCTCTCTCTCTCTCTCTCTTTCTTCGTACAGTTAACGTACATTGTAATAACTAGGATCACTGTGATTAAACGCACGAATGCTCGATGTCTTGACGGTCGCTAACCCTTTTTCCCTTACTTTTTATAAATAACGAAATTGGTTGAAGCAAGGAACTGTGTGGTACGTAGTGTTTCTTACCGAGTCGTTACATTCAAGTCATACGATCCGACTAATTCTAGGTCCGTTGACCTATCAGTCTACCTCACGACAGCGAATATGCTTCCTCTTTTTATAGTAAAAACGATATGCTTCTCTTTGACGTTCTCTTTTCTCGCTTTTTCAACACGCAGTTATTCGTTTATTTCTTCTTTTCTTGTTTTTATTACACGTGTATATTTTTAAGTGAGAATATCTGGGACATTTGAAGATTCGAAAAATTTCGAAGAAAAAAAATTCTCTTTTTGATGTAATCATATTTTCAGGAAATTGAAAGGAGAATGAGAATTTTTAGGAGTATGATTAAAAGTATTTTGTTGTACGCTGCAGAAATATGAGGCTGGAGGGAAGCAAAGCATGAATACAAAATATACGAGAGAAATATATTGGATAATGGCTCTGGACTTCATTCCATAGTTTCTAATGTTTAGTCCTCGAGGAAACAAAAACGAATGGATAGAATAAAGTAAGGATAGAGGCAGGGAAAAGAGCAACAAGATGCGAGGAGAAAACCAAACGGTTAAATAAGTATAAAATAATACAAGAATCTTGAAGGGAAATAGATACGAAGGAAGAAGATAAGAAGTCAAACTGGGAAGAAATTACAGACACATACCACAGACAGAAAATGACAGGTATTAAAGAAGTGCAAATGGAAAAAAGAAGGGAGAAAGACCTTGCTGAAGCCCCAGCGCAAATGAACAGGACAGAGCAGTCACAATGGTAATATAGTGATATAATAGTAGAAAGCAGATATAACACGCATTATAAGGAAATTAGAGATAACTAAAGAATGAAATATTTAAATGAGCACTACGAAGGCAGAGATCAAAGCTTACTGCCAGGTTCAGATGTGCAAACGAAGAAAGAGGAAATATGTATGTAGTGAAGAAGGAAGAAGTCACTGGAACATATGCTGCATGAATGTAAAAAGGTGAAAGTAACACAGTTAAAGGAACAGTAAAAGAAATACTAAAACAGGGAGAGAAAAAAGGAGCGGAATGAATGCGTTTACTGTTGGAAAAACGGAGAATCAAGGAAGGACAATTCAAAGAAAAGACAATTCAAGAATACTCTTGAAACTGAAGTTCACACTCAACACACACACATATACACACACACACACGCACATACAGAATAAATGCAACGCCTCATCTTGAGTTCGAAGGGTATGAAGTAAATCTAATTACTAATATAATTTGAGAAAAACTAAATACGATAGCAACATTGAATATAGTTTGGATAATTTTAGATATAATTTAATTTGCTTTTATAATTATATTTTTAATACTTATATATAATTTAAATATTCAATATAATTAACAGTTCGGTCTAGGAAAAAAATAACATGTCCATTTCTGTAGAACTTTAGATAAATAAAAATAATATGAGAATATTTTTAAATATTGTTAAACTTGAATAATTATAGTAATTTTGAATAAAAAAAAGTCATTTGAACAAAGGATAAGAATTCTTCGAATATTGAAAAATGCCCCAAACAAACACTTAATCGTAACAATCATTGAGAAATTTCTACACGACTCGATTAGAGCAAAAGTTTGACAGTTAGTTAAGATCTAAAATTTATGAATATCTATATTGCGGTGATCAAGGATATTGTCAAAGATACATTTTCACACTATCTCACCCGATATGTGTGTTCCTACGAAAAGCTTTTATACAATCAATTCGTACACTCGACCAGGCTTTTTTCTCTGCTTCTTCATTTTTTCCCTTCCAGAATTTCCAAGGAAGAATTTCTAGAGACTCAAGAATCAACATCGCGGTTTTCGAAAGGGTGTCTCCTTATGAATTTTCTTCTTTACATATGAAGATATTCTCTTCTCTATGTATATGAACATCTGCGCGATTGCACATTTCACACGCATACAATAAATAAATTACATTAATCACAACGCAAGTTTAAATGAAAGGTACAAATGCTATATGGAATATGAAACTGTCGAATTTGCAGCATGGAATGTGTTAGTGATCGTAATATCATTTGTGTTCGGCTATTATTAATCTTTTCATGCCTAC
Organism: Bombus vosnesenskii; assembly: GCF_011952255.1. NCBI lineage: Eukaryota > Metazoa > Arthropoda > Insecta > Hymenoptera > Apidae > Bombus > Bombus vosnesenskii. Next base: position 6,875,898 of record NW_022882923.1, read on the forward strand.
TTACATATAACGAGAGAAATAGTTAATTTATAATTTTCTATTATGTCAAATATTGAAGTAAACAATATTTTATCAGCAAATTTGACTTTGAAATGATAAGATAACAGAGTGATATTTTTACCTCTATTTTATAATTAATATAATACGTTTCATAAAATGATACAAAATTTTCATCAATATCAATAAAAAGAATTGAATATTTATAAACGAATTTGTAATTTTAGACTCATGATGGAGAAAATTATTTAAAACAAAATTTTTAGTAAAATGGCGAACGACAAATACTTCGATTCATTGTTCTATTACTGTTCATTTTACGAATACTTTGTTCTTATTTATTTTCTCTATCAAAAGTTTAAACATATTATATTGCAAAAATTGTAATACAGCAAGTAAAAATATTATAACTGTTATTCTGAAAAAATAGAATATTTTTCGATAACTTTACAAGGATAATTTTGATAAAAAAGGAAACTAACGTCTCGCATGAAAAGACTAATAGAATCAATTCGGTGTAAATAGAAAGCATATAAATATCGAAAACATTTCCATCACGTCATTTATAATTCTATACAAAAGATGATTCGACAATAACAAAAGCAATTTTGTAGCAGCAGATAAGGATACAGTCTTAAGATATAAAGATACAAATCTAAAATGCACTGATGTATACATTTCAAAAAGTCCATCAATGATTACATGAAAATAACAAAAAACTTGTTCTCTACTGGACTGGTTTATCAAGTAATTAAAAGTTTGTCGAACAAACTTATTCTTGAAGTTGGTTGCCTAAGTATGCACAATTGCTTGGTGCAGTATATGATACGAAAAAATGTAATTCATCGATTTATAAAAATCTTTTGAAGTGGACCCTATTAAAATACAAATTATATTTCTCAAAATACTTCAAACCTTCTATCAATAAAAAAAATGTCAGAATTAACTGAATACTTATTGGACAATTAACAAACGCAATAATAAAAATTGTTCTTTCTTTTTTGCGTCATAATTAACGATGTTGCAGTATTTGAAACTGAAGATATCTTTTAAATATATCATGGATACAGTGAAAATCCATTTATAATATATTTCAAGATTTTCACTCATTGTCTAAAGGTACTCAAGAATAACCATATCCTCCGTTCAACGTGTCGTACATTTCGCATTAATTTATATATATTAGCAACTCGTTATAATATGTTACATGTAATTCAAAGTTGATAAACAATGAAAATGTATAAATGTATGTATTAATCTTTAAAGTGTGAAAAAGGTAACTTTGGTTTAATTTGACCAAAGTTCATAGAAAAAATGTCATTTTTTTAAATTATATTGTTTTATATTATGCGATCGATTATCGATTGATAAAATTATTTTGGCTCACATTCTCCGATTAGTCTATTCAACTGTTTAAATTGATTTCATAAAGTTGCTCGCATGTATAAAATAAGAAATTAAATTGACGATAATTTTCGCAATCATTATCGTCTGTCGCCATGATTCTTTTCATCGGACTATTAAAAAATACATACATATTTAGAATGTTGCACTTTCAACAAATAAGAAAATTTGGACCGAAAATTTGATATATCAATATATCTTCCATTCGACACTGCAAATGAACACACATCGATGTATATGCCATACGTGATTCTCAATCTGTTTGTGTAAACATATATAATTTTCATACTCGAATTAGAAATCAATCAATTTCATGTCAGTTATTAATAGAATTCCATAGTGTCTGAAATAAAGTCTGATTCATAAACTGCATATGAAAATCACAAAAACGTACCGAAAATGTGAAGTGAAAGTGGAACAATGAATAGAATGAGATGATAAGTGGAGCAATCAGCTTCTATAAAAATAGTCTATGGTCGTCAATCTCATTGTATATTAAAGAATCTTGATGCTTTAAGCTCACAGTTCATGATCTACAACATTATTTCCTTGGCAAAAAAATTTGTTTTCTTGTCAGATTTGTCTTTCGCTTAAAACAAAGGTAATAAAATATAATAAACTGCAACTTTGAGATGAAATTATATAAAATTCTACATTCAAATTAAACAATACTTCAGAAACATTACCAGTCATAGCAGACGTAGAAAATAGAAATATGTCAGATAAAATCAATGTTACAGATTCGTAATAATGGAAATAATCTTCAGCACTTGAAGCCTAATGCGAACTTTCTTAATCGTTAAACTACATAATACTCAGATTAATTTAAACTCGTAACTATTGAGCTTCTTATTCAAGCGCAGAATATATCTTTCTTTATCTTCAAATGTCTTCCTTCTTATCAATTAAATGAGCCAAACCATCAAGATTCTTTAAGTATTTTCATTGACAAGTTGACAAACTACGAACTTCCCGATTTAGCTGTCATTTGAAATCAGACAACACTCGAGAGAATCGCATTCAGCAAGTCCTTCGCCACGACGAAGAGAAAACTCGTCCGATAACAGGCTTTCTGGCAACATAGCTGCTGAATCTATGCTATCGAAATAACGATGGGGCCAGACAGAACTTTGCCGAAAACGTCTGATTGGCGAACCAATTATAAATTCCACTTTGGTCGTACCGGTCACCGACGAAGTCTCTTGATTCAAGGAATCCGGATACAAAGAAGAATCGCTGTGCCGGAAGCTGCCGTTCGTTGAGCACCAAGAACTCGGTGGTTCGGTGCAACTCTGAAAAACATCAATACCTATTATTGATTTTTGTTCCACTTGCTTCTACCTGCGAACGAGAACTCAATTTTTCAAGATTTGCACGTAGCTTGTATTTCACTGCGTTTCAATTCCTCTGAGGCAAAATACACAACAAAATCCCACAATGATCAGTGCTCTTATACCGTCTCTGGTATTTTACATGATACATACTAATATGATGACTATCGAAAGTGTCTCTAATATATGAGAATGCGGTGTGCGTACGAGATAAACGGAAGTTTTCTGAACCACTTTTGAATGTTTCTGAATGTCTGAAGTCCGATACAGATATCTGCAGTGACGATCGAAAGTTGGGAAGGTATCTCTTAGAGGTATACTACATATTTGTTAGATTAAACGTTTGAGAAAGTTCGATGAAAAGATTTGATATAGTTTGTATAACCATATGCTTCTATAAAATGTAACTAATAATTACAATACGTTATTAGTAATTTTAATATAAACTAATAATGAGTGGTTTCAGATTTACCACTTTCTAATTATTATTGAGAAAGAGTCTTGAGAAATTCTATATGACTATATGTAATTTCACATGATTTAATTAGAATAATTAAAGAAACTGTTTTAATAATTAAGTTTATGCCTAATTCGCGATTATAGCGCAAATGAAATTTGAATTTTTTATGAGATTAGCTCTGTTCAATTTCTAATAACAAGGAAATACAAGCCAGTTACTTTGTCTCGTTAAATATAAAAAGGAGAAGAAATAGATTTAAAATCTCACTGTATAAAGCATAATAAGGTAAATATAAATTCGATGTGCAGAAATTCAATTTAAAGGAAGTGTAAAAAGCATAAAACAGTATAAAAATAAAAAACATGAAAAATACATAAAGCATAGAATACTCTGAAAATTCTTACTTTCTCTTATAATATTGAATTGTTGCATCAAATAATTATACATCATTATATTTCTTATTTGTTACTGCAAACATTATTTATCGACAAATCTTATTCCTTTTATCTTTATTAGCAATTATATCTTATCAATATTTTTCTCCTAAAATTTCTTTTCAAAATCTCCTGATAAAAAGAAAAGGCAATACGTATTAGAATTAAAAATATTTTACTCTAATCTAAACTGTTCTTGAATTAATTTTGTCTGCATGAGTAACTTACCAATGCATAATTGAATCGAACATCCGATCGTCACTGCAAATATCGAGAAGATCGCTCGCACTTTAAAGAGTGCAATGAAAAACGACGAGATTGTAAATTAGTATTTAATTCGTAGTATCACGTAGCACTGGACGTGAGGTGGACAATGAACCGCAAGGCCAAGCAGGTAAGCGTGTGGTCGATTCATTTTCCTTTACATCAATCATTATAAGTACGAATCTGCGAGCCACGTCATGGCTCTCGAGGCTATATCCGCATACAAGCAACGCTAGCAAATAAGATCAAACTTGAGCAAATGAAAGAGCAAACAAACTGAAAGATTAATGGACATTCAAAACGAGGGAATCTTCGCTAGCGCGGCGTGAAAATTTACGGTAATATCGTGTTCGACGTGCGTGCTGAAATAAATTGCCCGTTTCTTTTTGAATTCATAACTGCAATAAATGTAATCTTACGACAAAGTGGTGGAGAGACGGAGATATCGACGTCAGGATGATCGAAGAGCCAAATTATCCCCGACATTCGCTTTCCGATAAAATTATCTGTCGAATTTTATGATTTATTACTATAAGGATATTGTAGATTTTACTTACATTAAACATTAATCGTTTCACCTTAATTTGTTTTCAATTATTCGAGTCACAAAATTCGACAAAGTACGTTATATCAATTTGCATGCATCTTTTTGTTGCAAAACATAACTAATACTACTATGGGGTCAATAAGAAAAAGGAAATCAGGTCATAATCAATATTTTATGCAGGAAGATGTGTTCTATGGGGTGGTATTTAAGTATTCAATGAGTCAGTATATTGAAAGTATAGAAAATCAGATAAATCCCCAAATGAAATGTGTGAGAAACTGAGACGTCAAGTGACATAAGAGCTAAGATCACAGATTAAAGTTTAATTACATGGGTATTCCCAATCTGAGTTATCATCAAGTTATAATACCTTATGCAATCTCATAACATTCGATTACTCAAATCCTCCCATACGTAGAAATGCAACTAATGTCTTTTAAGTATGAACGTATGTTAAGGTCGCGCGTCGCAAGTGCTGCTACTTTTTCTTCACTGAAATAAAACAAGGAAAGTAATATATATATGGCTGATACCGTGAGAACCAATTCAACTAATTTAGATGGAGATTGAAGGGAGGCTTACTACGGGTGCGTGCGCATGCCAAAAACTAAAGTGAAAATAATAAACAAATGAAAAATAAAAAAAAGAGGACAACTACAAATGTGTGTACTACTTGACGAGACGAGAAAACAGGAAGATGAGGATAAAAACAGGCTCATAGCTCACCACATCCAGGAAGAAGCATCGAAGCAAATGATAATAAAAGAAGCATAACTTACGAGAAAAACCGGCGGCACGCGAGAAGGGGCCATTTTCTGTATTGGACCGCCGGGGACGGGCTCGAACGCACGCTCGCCTGCGCTCCAGATCAGACATTTTGGTTGTGGATCGTCGGGCGATTCGTCGTAATTAAGACAAATGTCGGTCGAGAGTCTCTGTATACGTCAGAGTTTCAATAACGTTTTCAGGAATGATCGAGTGTATCATAGAGGATGATTAGATCGGAAACGATTCCACATTTCGATAGATAAGAGTTAACGTACGTTAAGGACGGGTGCTGTCGCGGAGGAAAGCATGGACCGCGGCGAAGAGAACGACGAAAGATAGGACCGATAGTGAAATTAAAGAACGTTTTGTGAGTGTGACGCAACGATTAGTAGTAGAACCAGCGTTTGACTGAGAAAGATTGATTATACATTGGTACACGGATGGCGCAAGAGGTGAATAGAGAATAGTAAAGATTAGCGAGTCACCGATGAAACAAATAAATTCAATCGACTATAAGTAGCTACAGTGAATGACCCTTGGTCGTTGGTTAACCGGGCTGTCTTTTTGTTGTTTTATGGTGAGCACAAGTCAGCGTGTCGAGACGGGAGAAAATTAGAAGGTCCGAGAGGCGTAGGAGACGGACTCGGTTCGAAGGGGGCCGCAATTAGAAGCAGCAGATATCCCTAACAGTGACTACTGGCCGTCCTGGAGAAGAGGATACTGGTGGACTCTCTACTACATCGGGCCGTTGGACAACGATGACTTCAGCCAGTTGCTCCAAAAAAATTGCTTTACGGATCGTACCTTGCCGTTCTCGGTATCAACAGATGTTGACGCGCGTGCCAGGCTGTAGGAACGGCGTGCAGGGGCGGGCGGTCTTCGAGGAGGAGTCGTCCCAGGGGATGAGGACGTGCCGAGGTTGTTAGACTCCAGCGAGTCTCGGGCGCGGGACAGCGAGGAGGATTTGTTTAAGGAGTCTCGGCTGGAATTGTTACGCGGCAGGGACCTGTTCAGGGACTCCCTGTTTGTCTCCTTGCTGTTTCCAGTTCCGTTATTATTTCCACCGCCGGTGCCGTTGTTGTTGTTGTTGTTACTATTCTTGGTCAGGCTTTTGTTCCCGAGGGAATCTCGATTTGAGTCACGAGCCTTCGACAAAGACTTGCCACCATGACTGTCGCGACTAGAATCGCGCGGCGGCCTTGTTAACGATTTCAACGATTCCTTGCTGTCGTTCCTTCCGTGGCTAGGTGGTCTGGGTGCTGCTGCCTTCGTCGTAGCACCGGGTAAAGGTATACGGCTAGGACGTCGCCGGGGCGACGGTTTCACCTCGACGGCTTGATGATGATCGCGAGCCGACTCTGTGCTACTTCCTGGCTCGAGACCATTCTGCTCACACCTTGGCTGATCACCGTCCGCCTCCGGATCTATTTCCGTTGGTGGTCGCTGCTGAAGTCTTTCTAGTACGCGAACGCGCGCTCGTGTACCTTCCAATTCGATGTTTCTCTCCTCCAGCTGCAATATATATTAAGATGTCAAAATTTCGATGGGTACAAGTAGAGATAGTTAAACGAGTGATCTAGAATTTCGGAAAATATATTCGATTATGTATAATTAAAGTGTTATACTATTATGTAATATATTAATGTGTTATATTGAACATATATTATGTACTTAGTATTCGTTTATCTAATGTCTATACGTATGAATATTTACGTATTTTCATAATTAATCATTTATCGTATAAACGTAATTAAAATTATGTAATTATATAAATTACCTGGAAACGTAAGTCGTCGTTTTCCTCCCGTGCCTTGTCTAATCGTTCGGAAAGAGTTTCTGTACTTTTTTGTACTTCATCTAACCTTTTTTGTAGGACCTGCAAGATATCGATTTACCTTGTAATATTTTCATTTAAATATGTGTAAGATTTGTCATACTGGAAGAACTACTCCCAATACGATATCTGATATTTCATAGCCTATCACTCAAACACAAAGTTAATGAATTTTTTATATGTTGTTAATTCTTGATGGAAATAACCAACCACTGGTTAAGTTAACCTCAAAATCGATCATAATGCCTCTACTTTACAAATTATATTAAAATCCTAGAATATTAAATTTTGAAGGAAGAAATTTTATAAATCTTAGCTATTTACCTGATTATGGACGGTAGTAGTGATTAAATGCCGCTGCAGCTCAAGAGGTGAGTTTTCTCGTAGAATGGCAGCTATCTTCTTCGAGTCGACATCCTTAACGTGCGCAACTCTGGTAGGTGACACAAGGACGGAATCCAACGCACCCAGACGTGCTCTCCTTTCATTTACACTCGCCTCCACATCGATATCGCGTAGCTCCTCATTATGGGCTGTGACGTCCAACAAAACGTTCTTCTCTATGGTCCTTGTCCGGAAGCGACTTTTATGAGCCTTTGTGGTCGTCGCAACCGACGCAAACGCCGAAGACTTGCTTTTAATATTGCTAACGTTATTGCTTTTCGGCGGCGAGACGACAGGCGCCGCGGATGCGATGGGTTGCAACCTCTGAGCACCTGGCGCAAGGACATCCGCGGATGCTTCGCTCAGTCCAGCCCGGAGTCGATCCTCGAGACCAGTTTTCAAAGCAGACAACGCGGCTAACTCGGATTGAAGTTCCTGTGCTCTAGCTCGACTGGATATCGTCTCCGCCTCGAGCTCTGCCACCTTATCCAGAAGTTGCTCCTTCTCCCTCCTCAGCGTCACTACTTGAGAATCTTTGTCTTTGTCCTGTTTATCCTCTTCGGTCGGTATTGTCGTTGTCTTTTCATTCTCCAGACACGTAACCTTTCTCACAGCATCCAAGATATCGGTAGACGCTAGATCTTCAGATGCTACGCTCTCTAATCGACCTTGCAAACATTCTACCTCTTCTCTGAGTCTGATTCCCTTACGATGGATCACGTCCAGAAGATTCCACAGCTCGTCTTCCGCCTCGTCGAGAACAGTAGGTCTAGGACTATTCGGCCTTGGCGCTATCGCTGTTGAAGCACTGTCCTTGGAAGATGTTTCCGTGCTAAAGCCAGAATCCTGGACCGTGGCGCTACAGTTGTTCTTCGTGCCGCCACTGTGCGAGTTACTGCGACTCCTCGGCAACGAAGACGATGAAGATTCAGCACCTTCGCGCGGAACTCGTCTCCTAACCTTCCCGGGCTCCCATTCGTTGATTCGTCTCGATGATGGACTGGATAGCGGCAAAGGGATGTGGGAATTTTGGGTACAGGACGATGACGTCACAGACGCTCCCGCGGATGCCGTCGCGGCCATCTTGTGCCGGAGGTTTGGGAACGTCTCGATGACGAGGTCCCGGAACTCGAGAAGGGCGCCGACCTCATTCTGGAGCTCCTGCAGGGCGATCAAGGACTTCGCCTGCTCGTTTATCAGGTAGTGAAAAGGACCTGGTCGTAGGGGCATGCAATCCATGCCACCGCCACTGCTGCTGTTTCCACCGCCACTGCTGCTGTTTCCACCGCTGCCAGTACCACTGACGCTTCCGACGGCGCCTTCTGTTAAGGCAGCGCCAATGCCACACTATGCAAACAAACAGATGTAAAGGTCAAATTTTTGTGTATATATATATATATATATATATATATTTCAATAAACTAATATAAAACAAAAAACATTGTGCGTCTATTATTTCCTTATAAAACGAAAGAAACTTTTCGAACAACCTAATATATTTTTTTGTTTGGGTTCGACGATACAACGTTTGGAAATTTGTGATTAATTATTATCGTTAGATGATGTTTTAAGGGCGAGTGCAATCAATCTTTGTGATTCTATGCATTGAGCAACGTGTTTCAATTTTTTCCAGTTGCGGTATCTTTTTATAATAATCAAACATCTCGCAGATCTTTTGCTTTATTTTAGTGTATCCTGTTTTTAGAGAATGAATTTAATTGCGAATCGATTGCAATGGAAATTCTAAAATTATTAAAGGAGTGCTATAGCAAATAATACAAATAACGTGGAATATTTATTTACCACATCTTTACTACGAACTTTGTGGCAACCGAGTATTTTGAAATATATATATAATATCTATTCAATGCTTTTGTAAATTATAATTTCATTTTATACAATTATGCTGTATTTTCGTATCGCCTATCTTTTAAACTTTCTTCTCTTTAATACCGTAAATTTAATGAGCATGGCATTAGATATAAATGTGTTTAAAACAAATTGGTTGGTAGATGATATTGCATGTTTTTATTAAATTTTTCTTACACAGTAGGCGGTATTCGTCTCGTGTTTAACTTCCATAGCTAAGACGCACGAGCTGTAATAACTTTAAGTTTCTAATTTTTCTAACAATGAGAAATTGCTACTAAATTATTATACATGTTTTCCAAGATAATGTTCCGAAAAAGGAAAACTTGTTCGAAAACGTCTATGAAGGGCATTAAGATCATACTCATTTAATCTGCTATAACAGGAACATTATTTACTTTGGAGAAAAGATTATACTTGATTACAGTTTCTTGTTTGATACGAAAGGAAGAATAATTGCTCTAAATAAGCTTTTCGGTGTCGGTACAATGATTCGAAAATAAAACACACTAGTGCAGTGATAAATAGGTAAAGTACAGACTTTAAAAAGTATATTTGTTTTGTAGTAATATCTTTAATCTCAAAATTGGGAAACAGGTTTCAAAAATCACAATACAACCGGGAAGAAACTCTACGCCAAAAAATAAGTCGAAAATATAAAATGAAATTGCTTCCTATGAATCTTATTGTTTAAGAAAATTTACCTTGGATATTCTTGCGTGCACCTAACTATGTCATAATCAAACTCAATCTCTTTTTTCATTCTATTTAAAGTCGTCCCGTCTACCATGGTCATTTCGAATACAAGGTATCACACGAAAAGGTTCTATTCTACGTTTTCGATTACTTTTTCACACAGAATCACTCCCTTTCCGGCTGTAGCGTCGTGATTACAGACGCACCCTGTATATATATGGAACTTTCGAACAATAATTACTACCAGTTATCCGCTGTAACAGCGAAGAACCAAGCAATGAGAATTTAATACAACGGAAATGAGTTTCTCGATAACTGGTGCTTGCATAATTCAAGTTCTTCAATTAGGGTTCTCATTAATGCAACAATGAAACCGCAAATGAATAATAATATATGTATTTTATACAACAAACTGTATTACTGCATATTATAATACGAATAAAGTAAACCAAAGTTTAACTTTTTCCCGATCTTTGCAAAACTCTTCGAAAATTTGTTTAAGTTTAATCAAGATAAAAAGGAATTGTTACGGAGAATCAAAGATTTTCTTAAAACATTAAAAGTCCGGTCTCGAGTTTTTGCTTCGTTGAAACGAAAGCGAGATTGGGATATAATAAATTGAAGGATTGCAGCAGGATTAAGAGACATAGGAATAAATCCAAGGTGTTAGAGCTCCGAAGACAGTATAATCACGTTGCGACGATGCAATATGACTGCAGGTGAGGACGAGGGTACGAGTTGCATCTAGGAACGACACAAATGCAGGAGAAACGTCAACTTTCTTGAGCGAAAATAACACGTGAGCAGAGATGGAAGTTAATCGCGTACATGCTCACGAAACGCAAAACGCGTGACAGGTGTTGTCGCGTGTAAGACGTGTCTCGGTGTTCCGTCTGTTTCACTCGATTGTCATCTTTTACATGCCACGGCTCTACGACACCGCGAGCACGCGAAATCGTCCTGCTAATCTGGGTAATTTATTATATTCGAAAGTACAATTTCTACCTTTGGTTTGGGTTAGGCTTCTTAAGGCCCTCGCAGACTGATTAATCTATCCTCACATACATCACTGGCCTTCATAGTATCGATAGATTATAGACGGCTCATGCTGGATGAAAAAAGTTTAGGATTTTTAATTTTACTTCGCATTCTACATTCTCGATACAGAGGTTAGTAATGAAATGAAATAAAATCCTAATTTTAGATTATTTATGGTATTAATAGCCGAATGATATTAATTAAGAGTTAACGTTGATTTTCATATAAATGGTATACTGTGGTGTACAAGTGTTTTCAATCTCTGGACAGGTAGATTTTTCATTGTATATTTCAGAAACAATATTGCAACACATATTATTAAGTTGTTTCGAAAGTTAAATTCTATTTTATATTTGACTAGAATGAAAGAGGATTATTTACAGTATAAAAATATACAGTATAAAAAGATATACAGACAAAAAGAATATGAATTTATATAAGCATGCGCATTTATTTATAACATTTTATTGTAACAACTTCAAAAAGTAAAAAGCATCAACCTTCTACAAGAAACTAATTGTTCGATCCAATTCCTTTCATCTGATCGAAATAAATTGATAAATTGCAAATCTACTTATCTGTTTAGACCTTTACAGTACACTATTCCTTTCTTTATAATTCATTATCGCGTCGATTTGTCATATTCAACGATCGCAATTGATCGTCTTTGATGCTTCGCTCATTCATATTTTATTCGAAACATGTTTCTTGCTATAAAGTGTATGAAATATTATGCGAGATTTATTTCAATTGCACTAGTAGATACCTACAATATCAAGAAAGAGTGCATAAAAGAAATATTTCCGATAGCGTCCTAAATTTTTATATTGCAATTTCTTAAAAACTTGTAGTATATCTGATTGAGCAATTATAATTTCTATAAATAATGGCAAGTAACATTTACTTCTTTGGAGTTGCCTAATTAATTCTGATCACTGCGGAACATGTTCTATACCAGTTTCAAAGGTCGCAGCGAAGATTCTAGCAGAAATTTCTCCGAAACTCGTTGAAGAATTAATTAATATCCTTATTGTTTGATTCGCGCTCTCGCTCTGGTACGTTTTCATGCATTTTTCCCTACTTTTTACTGACGTGGAAAGCAGGTAATCAATGAAGTAAAACAATAAGGTATCATGATGCGAGATTTTATGCACTCGTTTTGTGTAGTTTCTTAGATCTCAATACGATGTACTTGTACGGTCAATGGCATTTAGAATGGATCGAACTATTCAGTAATCTTTTTTTTAATTTTAATTAGACACTCGAGAAACCCAATAAAGTATAAAGTGTCTATAGTCATCTTTGGAACGCTTCCACGATTTCTATAATTTTGTTGTAATTGTTTTATTTTCACAACGTCTTCTTATTCGTTATTGGCAATAATCGTTACTTTCGTTATTCGTCGATAAAGATCACGAACACCGCGAGTATGCTCGTGTCAACTCGACGCGCAACATGTGATCGGTATGCTTTCCAAGGGGATCTAGGGAGAGCTGAAAAATAACGTGTCCGAGTACGCGCGATGAGAATAAAGCGACGAGAATCAGGTTATTGGGGCCTAATATCCGTCCGTTTCTCCGCTGCGAGTCGAGCCGAGCAATTTTCGAACGCGGATTCAACGCGATGAATGAAAACGCACGGGGTTTACGCGTTCGAAGAATTCTCATTCGAATGGATACGAATTATGAATCGAGAGCAGAAATTGCACCATGGTATCGGTGATTTTGTTATCGATTCTCGTTGCAAAGCATGATTAAAATTGATGGTGCCTTCGTGGATTCGATCGGGACGATGACTCAGAAGCACAGATAAGGCTGAATGGTGGGAATGAAGCGAGCCTGATTTCCAATGTAAGTTTTATCGTGGTCGTTATACAGTTTGAAATATGAAGAAGTTAGCGTCCAGCTTTTTATCTATGAACATACAAATGTTGGAGCAGTAGATTGTGATTTAAGATAAGCGGTTAATGGTTTTGATTAATAACTGCACTGTCTGTAGAGCCGAAGAGTTTCATGATGTTCGATATTGCCCTTGTTAATTTAGATCAACAGCAATACGGCTATAGCAGCGATTTTCAACCTTTAGAAGTAACAAAATAATTATTCAAGTTCTGCGACACAGCAAAAAATATATTCGGTTCAAGACAGGATATTCACACCGGATGGCTAATGTTGCTTTTATGCGACAGTCTAAGGGAAAAGAGGTCAATGCTCCTGACTAAATAGGTATTGTACGTTTCAAAAATTCTTGCGGTGCACCAGCATGCGGATTGAAAATCGTGATACGGATAACAGTGCATGTAGACACGTGGTTTTACCTAATCCATGGGCCATGATCGAAAGAAAAAGAGATTTTGTTTCGTCGTTAAATTGAGTATTTTGTTTGAATTTCGAATTCTACTTTTGTTATTTCATGTTCTTTATGGAAGGCATTCCATGAATGCAATTTTGATTGTATTATTTGTTTCATAAATTAAGAAGCTGTAGACGTAGAAATAAGCGTATTTGTCGTACTGTATAAAACATTTGTCGTTAATAAATTAAAAAATCTTTCTCTCATTTCTACGAATAAGAAGACTTTTAATGTCTTAAGGAAATCTCTGAAATAAAATTAAAACAAGAAATCCCACGTATTGATAACGGTTCTACCATATTGTGCTCAAACTTGAGGCACTTTTACATTTTAATATTAAAAAAAATACGAGTCAAAATTGACTAAAAGAACGTAACATGATTAAATATACGGTTTCGTACAGATTTCTCATACTACGATTTAATATAAACCGTGGTATAAAACTTCCTCCTTAAAAAGCTGTAAACTTAGAATCTTAAGTATACGGTGTTGTAGAGATTTCTCGTTCTACGATTTACCGGATAGCCTGTACGAGGTGTCCTATCATTTTGTGCGGCACTGTATAAAACGTGAATGTCGCGCGAATGCGACAAATCCCTTCCGTGTCATCTGCTCTTTCTAAAAGAGCCGCCTAAGTGTGCGTGCCAAGCGTTTCCGCCGATGTTCGAGCATCGTAATGCATGACACGACTAGTCAAGCGGTAAAGCAGGAAAGTAAGAGAAAACGGGGCTTTTGTGTCAAAGTGCCCCTTGTAATAATTCCCGTAATGAGCGAGGAACAACCGAGAAGAAACGTGGCGGTACAATGCTCGTTGAGCGCGCTCCTTTTCGGTAGCCATGGAAAAAACACGGTGTATCCTCTTTCGCGAAGTGTGCCTCGATTAATAGAGATTCAAAATGTCATTCAACTGCTGGATCTTTGAAGAGAAGTTGCTGTGCAAAGTCGAATTGGAAAGTAAGGCTAGAAAGTAGCGTTTTGATCAATTTTTTTTTCAACTTTGTAGTTTTCTCTTTGTTATGGGAAAATAAAGCGATCCACTTGTGTTGCAATTTATCGTTTGATTTAAGTAGATAGAATTGTTGGTTTTGATCAATTTATTTTCAACTTTGTAGTTTCCCTTTGTTATGGGAAAATAAAGTGATCCACTTGTGTTGCAATTTATCTTTTGATTTGAGTAGACAGAATTGTTAGTTTCAATCGAAAATAATGATTGTGTTGATTTGTTCTGAATTCTTTTTTTATATATTTGTTTCATATATGTGCAACAGTAATTTATTTACAATCGTTGCTAATAATTAATTGATATCTTTCATAGAAAAATTAATTGCTTCTGTTAGATCATCTAAATATTATCTTTTCATGGATTAGGATAATTTAGAATGAGTCTAGACTACTTTAGTGCCTACCTAATAAACATTACCGCGTAATTACATAACATAAACTGTAATGTTAATATAAATTATAGCATACGACATCAATCATAAATGTAGGTTAATATCTTTTAATATTATACACATCAGCAGTATCATATAAGCAGTTCTATAGAAGCATACATTAAATGATATACATATAAAGCTTTCACAGAAAAAGTTCTATGTTTTACCTGTTTCTTGATAAATTATTTTTAATTAGTAAACATTATTAATTGGCAATTTTCAAATGGGAACGAAAAATTGTTAAAACAAAATCCACCTTATCGAGGAATAATTAATTATTTTCTTCATCGTACTCAACGCGTTACAATTCTTTTTCCGTTTCGCTTACGAAGAATCAAGTGGGTAGTTGTTTAAACGTAGAAACGTTACACAACACAATATACGTATGCATTATCGTGCATTACTAAACATAGCTACTTATTTTACTTGCAAACCAACAAATACCTACACGCACCAAATCATCGAGCATAGATTAACGAGAGGAGAAACTATTTAAACTAAACTGCGATTTTCAACTGGAAGACTGAAAAATCAGACCAGAAGAAACCGATCAGGATCACTATCCGAAGGAAAACTTTTTCTCCTGTTTAAGTGAATAAGAGCAAAGCATGTCTCGGCTAACCGATCATTACACAGTTGAATCTCAAAACGAGATAAAATACTCGAAATAATTGTTCGATTACACGTTACACGTTGACTAGTACGACAGAGAAAAGGTCAGCAAACTTTCACTGAAATGAAACCTTATTTTAAGCAAACATTGAAGGGCTGTGATTAAACTATTATTGCATTACTACTCGGCAATTACCGTGTAATAGACACGCTGACTATTCATTAAAGAAACTGCCTGTACAATTGTTTCACGTCCACATATTGGGGATAGATAAATTACTACTGGAAACACCGTTTTACTCTACCGTATAATCATATTGCTAAATGTATAACGCAGTTTCGCAACAGCATCTTATACTTTCTCATAATTTTTTTTCGTTCTATGATTCGAAATTTATTTTATCCGAGAGATTGCTATCTATCGAAGTCTAACGCTAAAAGTGCACGAATTTTCTGTCTCTCATATTCCGTTCAAATATATCCGTTTTATTACTAATAATTTATCTTAAAAACAATTTAGTATTTCTTTAATCAGTTAACTGCGAGATTTGGTTTTAAAAATCTCACGGGATTAGATCATGAAGTGCGTAAATAAATACAAGCGACGACGAGTATATACGTCAAACGCTGTTAACTAATTAAATAAAGGAACTCGAATTTTTCATTGATAAATTTTCGCAATAAATGTACTTGGTGAAAACGATAATTTTTAGCGATTAAAATATATTTATAGTTACTGTATAATTATGTCAATATGTTTATAATTATATGTATATAATCTGTAGTATTATTTATCTCAGCTAGTCCAAGTAAATATAATCCTACTGCATCTCAAACTAAATTGCTACTATACAGAGAATCATCCAATATAATTAAGTACACTATTTTATTGTTTTCGTGTAATGTAAACGTTTGCCCAGATTTATTCAGCGAATTCAATATCGAGGAAATATCTCCCACATGAAACGCGTTAACTCGTCTTGAGAAATAAATGCACCGCTTGCTAATTAGTATCAGACAGCACTGAAGTATTACTAATATCGCGAGCGAGCGCAACTGCGTTTAATAAGAGCGTTGCAGTAATTCGTAGATTGTATCAAAGATAGAATTATATTATAGAGTGAGCCGGCTACGGAGGTGTAGCCAAATATTTCTGTTGCTAACGGAGATTTTTTACTCGCAATCTTATACAACCCTAGTAAGTGATAGTTAATAATTTCATTGTGTGAAAAGGCCCTGAGATATTTGCTGAAATAATAAACTAACAACAATCTGATCCGGTATCGTCGGAACTTTTCTTCAAATTATTTCGATTTAAGATATATTAATACGTGAGAAGAAATAATAAAAAGAAACATATGAGAAAATCTAGAATCTAATGAATTTTATTATATAACTCTTCAAAACACTTCTAAAAATAAATTCTATATATATTTTATTTATATGTCCAAAAATAGTTCTCGTACAATAATAATTAAAGGAAAAATGGTATAAGACACGATATTTTTAATTTCAGGTAACTATGAATAAGATTAAATTCTAATATTATTATTATCGTTTATTATTATCGTATAACGATTATACGTCGCGTAATATTGCCATAAAAAGCTTGCTATTGTTATAAATATTATTATAATTTTTGTATATTACAGGAAATCCTATGAAAGTTCTCATGTTTAACTAAAAGACAATTCCAAGCATAATAAAAGCAAAGTTAATTGATAGTCATAGAAAATGCTATATTCTACACGAGTAGATATAAAGCGATAAAGAAACGTGGGAATGTTTCAGCGCGGATTAATATATCTATAATACAGGAATCAAAACTGTATTTATATACATACGTATTCAATAATTATGCATTTTTACCGCCATATAATATCAAAACGATTAAAGTGACAATAAAGATCCTTCCACTTATTAGATTAATCGAACCATGTGCGTAATTTGATATATAAATTAGTTTCAATAACTGTGATTTATAAAAGGATTATTATATTGGCTTGATAATACGGCATAAATTGGTACGTTCAGGGAAAAGCAACAGGATTTAAAATTAATTTACGAATTGAAAGTCAGGTGTAGAATCACACGACGCACAAACTATAATTTTCATAAACAGGTTTCTTGAATGATTGGAAAGTATCGATGAGGAAATGATTGAGAATCACTGTACTATTGTGAATCTCATAAGGTTCGAAAAGGCAGTAGGACGGCAACGTTGATGGTAGGCAAGTGATGTGCAACTTCCGCTCTAACGACATTTCCATTGGCTTTCCATGTAATGTGTTAATTAATCAATCCTTACATTTTTTAAACGTTTGAACTCTAAATCGTTGAGTAACCTGAGTTATTGGTTTTGTTCAGAAGAAATTACAGCTATTTCATATTGCTATTAAGTTATTATTCGTTAGCTTTCTCTAACATATATGCGATATCATTTAACATCGACAAATCCTATAGTAAGTAAAATATTGTACTTGTATCCTATATATTTATTTATTATTTATTTGGAAACTAAAATAATTTTATTTCATCTTAATATGAAGTAAAATTAGCGTTGAAAGTTATTTTTGGAATACAAGTAAGAAATTAGTTCAAAGAAAAGTATATATAACTTACTATTTATATATATAATTCAAGTAAAATCAGATTGTATAATGATTTATTAATATATCGTAACAACATATTAACCCATATATTTACATATATATTCCAAGAATATTCCAAGAAAATCGATTCCAAAGGTTTAACATAAAGAGTTTAGTTTTACGAGCTATAAAGATCAAGTCTACTTTCAACGGTAGTATATTTACTTTCACTCTTTATGCTCTTATTTCTTTTATCTTTCTTCGCTTCCTGTTTTATCACATGCTTTTGTGTATCTTGTAAAATAGGATACACTCCGGGCATTAGAGTACCATTGAAACCATTGAAAAGGTTTGAAATGTCAATAATGGTGTGAATCGGCTGATGGGAATGAATTTGTGACATCACTGCTTCCATTTTATTCAGATTCATATAACGTAATAATTTCCTTACCTTGATATTTAGTGGAATCAGAGAATACATATTATTTTTATTCTTATGGGTATTTTACCTGTATCATTTAAAATAAATTTAATAATCAATCTATCAATCTATTCTCACGCGACGAAAATGTAAGTCCTATTCGACGTAATAAAAAAAAAAAAAAAAAAAAAATAATAATAAATACTACGAAAATGGAACGTAGAAGGTTATAAAAAAAAGTACTTAATTGGAAAATAAACAAGTTTCGCGGATACTAAAATTAGAGTGGAATACAACATTTCCTTAAACAAAAATTAAAATATCAGAGTAGAATACGATCGTCTAAAGAATAATTGTACAGAATATTGTGAACAAATAAGGAATATGAGAGAAGGTGCTCGTTCTGGGAACAATATAAAATCTATTTTCTTGAAATTGCTTGGATCGATGCTGGGCCGTATCAGAAATAGGCATTCGATCAAGAAGAATGTTCACGGACAATAGCAGGCGCTAGATGGCGGAGAGAAACGATGAGCAACAAGAACACGGAACGTAACTCAAGGAACTTGAGGAACACTCGACCCTGAATGAGATCAACGATCGAGTTCAGTGTCAGATCGCTGGAAAAGGAAAACGGGGTGGGTCGAGGGGAGAGTAGAGACGGACATCGTCTACTCTAACCTGTCACGCGCGCCTCGAAATGAGAGTATAGCTGCTTAGCCTGGTCTGCAAAAGCAAGGATTTCCTGATCTCCTGTTTCTGTCTGCCTTCACATGGCAACGCGCGCCGCTCATTAATCTCCCTAGCAATTTTCCTGCAAATTCGTGCTACGCTCTTTTGTTTCGCTCGATTGTTACTAACGACAACCCTGAACAGGCAATTGAAATAATTGTCACGATCTCGCATGAAACTTGCATAAAATTACACAGGGTCACGAAACTACTCGAATACTCGTAGACTTCTCTTATGAATATATTAGATGCGTTATGTGAAACATTTTGAAATTTCATTAACATTTTCATGATATTCGTCTATCATGATTGGATTGGCAAAGCCTGAAACAAATCCGAAGTATGAAAGTTACAAAATATTTAATACAAGTATATCTGAAAATCTTGTCTTGTCGCTTAATTACTTATATTACATAATTTTTAGTCAATTTATGTACCTACGTATTCTGAGATAGATCATGGATAAATATATACGTATTAAAAATTTGATTTGATCACCGCAGTTTTTTCAAATTTAATTATCTTATATTTCTATCTGTGGACGACATAATCATTTGTCAATCTATTAAAGCAGAACGTCAAGCAATGTCAGTATTGCAATCGTAAAATGAAATAAAAATACGCAATATGTTTGTGATGCGTTGCAGATGAAACTGATAGTTTGAAATTAGTATCGGACTATAGTAATAAACAGGTTGCATAATCTGTGAAGATTCTACGGATTATTTCTGCATTAATTACAGATAATTGACCCAATTAAATGCATAATCGTTTGCTCGTCTCCTTGAAATTCAGCACCGTAATGTTGCATCAATTTCATCGTTCTAATCTTCTGAATACAGTAAATTTCAGCTATTATGGTTTTTAATTTCGTTTAGAGGTAGTACTACATTTTTATTTTGTACAGAGAAAACAAAAGGAATTAAAAAAATAGAAAATAAATTAATTTTTAATGTTTCACTGATTAGATATTTGAACGGTTTATCGATTGATCGAATCTTTGATGGCAAAGAGATTTAATTTCTGTTCAAATGAACGTTCACAAACTTCTACTGATATTCACAATTATTTCCGATAATTTCTTTAGCGTGCATTTACATACAAATTACATTTCTAATAAGCTTTATATTGCAGTGCTTCAAACGAAAATATCAGATTCTAATAGCGAAATGCGGAAATATCTTAAATTTAACTTCGATCGACACATTAAAGCAGTTAACACAATGCTTCAAATTTTATTAACTCGAAACTAGTAATTTAGCTGTAATTGAGAATCGTTATATTGTTGGAACGAGAAGTTCCTGTCTGCATTCCTATAATTATCTATTGTAATTTTCAGTTTCAAATACAATATGTATCACTTAATTATAGTATAAGTATACTTAGTAGTATAAGTATAGTATAAGTATGTCAATAAATTTGTATCCAATTAAGGTAGGAATGCCATATTGCTGTTAATTATATTCATACTACAAAGGAAAAATCATTTCAACGTTTCTCTTGAAATATTACACTCCGATAATTGGCAACGAAAAAATAAAACTCCAAATTACCAATATTCAAATGTTTCATTGACGTTCGATAAGTGTACGTCACTCAATTGACATTTAACCATTTACAACATGCTTAGGAGTTTCATGTAATTACCGAACATAGAATAAGATCATTTAACGTCACTCTTGAAATGTTATAGTTCAATAATTAAATTGTTCATGTTGAAAACGGGTAGTGGACTCAAATAAACGATAAGACATTCTAAACGAATAACGCACGTGAAGACATACTATCATCGTTGCGCTCTCTTAGGGAGAAATATGGACAATAAATGGTCAGCGATTTTGCATTCGATCCACGTCTCAACAAAGAGGAAGAGCACCGTCGAGAAATGTCGGAAGTCATGATTTATACCGGTTATATTTTTACGTTGCATTCCCGTTCCTCTATACCGTAACTCTTCCACAACCCATGAAAGAAACATTAGAAAATCGTTCTACTGTTCGGTACAGAAGCTATTCCACACTGTGAAATTCCTCTAATTTTTATTGCGACAAAAAACATGCAACGATTGCCCGCATCCGGGGTGAAACGTATATATGTAGAGTTTCTTCAAACTTGATGTTTTATTCACTAGGAATAAAACTGTCAGATTAATTTTCGATGACTTTCTAAATAACGAATGTTAGATTGATTTTCTGAAGTTAATCCAACGCGTTAATTTATTGGTAATATGAAACGATTTTAATATCTTATCCAATTTTGCATTCTATTGCCATATCAATATCTTTATAAGATTAAATCATTTGCCTTTACATTTTAATTGAATATTATATTTAACTTTCATATTTTCATTCAATTTTTAGTAATGTCGCATTTTGTCCCATAAACCGGAACGTAATCGTAGTTACATTTAGCAATTTACAATAAAATTTGCATAATCGTATTATATTTTATTATTTATACCAAATGAGATGAGAAATGCATCTAAAATGTATTTTAAGTTCCATAAAAATTGTTTTCGAATTTGTATATAATTTCCATATTTATTAATAAACTGAGTATATGCTGCTCACGTACATTTGGAAAATAAATGACAGATAATTCTGTTGCAGAAACAAATTTTACGAGTTACGAATTAAATCACCAACGTCATTAGTATTTGTAATTTATAAAACTATTGTAAACGCTACTTGTTAAAACAATAGAATTCTACAAGTTGCAATTCTATATTTTGGAAATTCATCACTATTATTAGTTAGTGACTTATTGTACAAGAGAACGGAGGAAATCATTAATTTTGCAGTTTCCTAAATTTTGTGAGAAAATTTGTAAGCAAGTGGCCAGCGAGATATCAGCGGTTGCACAACGTCAGACTTTTCCCAGTGCGGGCAACTGATTGCAGCATTTAATAGCCTTTAGTGTATGTTGTAATTTTCCTGGAAGCATAATGCGTCCCAGTTGAGGAAACGAATCCCACCTTTACTCGTCAACGATGATTCATTCCAGGCTCGACAGACAGTGCCGCTTCCTTTTGCCGTTATTAAACCCGTCAATAAACCCAACGGCTCTATCTGCCTTGCCAACTTAGAGTTATCCCTCGAGGAACTAATGTCGCCTTGCAAATTGCACGAATATAACAATTTTCAGTTTATACATTTTTTATTTACCTTACGTTGTCTAAAATTTAGAAATCTACTCGATGGTAATGGAATAAGGTATTGTTAATGATCAATTAGTAAATATACCGTTTACAGTTACTGCAGGTATCTTTATATTATCGACCTTTTTCTACTACATTTTTTATACCGTATATTCCTATGTTTTTAGAATGAAATTTAAGAATTAAAAGTGACGTGTTATTTATATGTCTATTAGGATGCTTCTCTCACATATGCTAATTGCTTTATGAACATCGTAAATATTTAAAGATACGGATATTATTTCTTGATCGTCAATTAGCCAAATTTTTATTTATGATAAATATTTCAAAATAATATACAGCTTCAATTTAAGTACTTTATATTAGAATTTACGTTTTGTTCTACGCGTTAAAATTATTTTCGCCTGCTTAGGATTCAACGTTGATCCATTCCTAAGACGAGCGAATAGTTATATACTTGATCTAGTCGTTATAAGTAACTAAGTAATTATAACTAAATTGATAAGGTGAAATAGTCCCTAGTGTTTTTAAAATAAGCGTTCTTTCCTTATAGTCAGAAAAATTATTATGAAAAATATATTATGAAAACTGTTCCTATCTTCCTAATTCACCGTGCTACTTAAATCAAAAAGTGTTTAATACCAACCATCGTACGAAAACCAACAATCGCACGTAACATCAAAAATAATGGCAAAATTAGTGAAATAGGATGTAAGAAATGAAATAAAATAATCACTATGTGTACTCACAACTCCACGCGTAAACATATATCTACGGTAGGACATTAACACATTGAACTGTAGGTACAAATGGAACCGTAACTTTCATGAAACGAAATGTATTTTACCTGCAAGTAACAAATTTTTAAAAAACCTATTTCAAACTTCGTCTTCTCCAACGATCAATTCTTTCACCGTGTCGATTTCTGTTGCATTCAACACTTAAATCACATTGATAAACTTAAATCGTAGCACAAATATTAAATATTAGATCACACACAGTTTAATATTAAAGCACAGTTCGTTCTTTGAAAAAAAATAAAAGAAAATGCTACAGATACTTTGGTGATAGTAACACACATATAGTCGTATTCAGACATGTGCGTTTACCTTCTTGCTCAGGCAAAGACTGTTCGGTAAAGACGTTAGCAGAATATACGAATATTGCACTTGGAAAGATAGTTCCGTCATTGGTTGTTGGGCGGTTCTAAAATCTAAAATGAATGGGATCCGGGTAGTGACAGAAGATAAGATTAGAACATTCTAGACAGTAACGCAGGTATAAATCAATAAAGTAAATAAACCTAGGAATTAAGAATTGCCCAGCACTTGGATTTAGGGATGGGTTTAGGGATTTTCCAAACAATTGCTTTATGAAGGTTACACGTCACGTTACAGTTCCTGTTAATCTTTCTTACACATTAGATTCGGGTTGAAGTTCGAAAGTTTCTCACAATGAACATTCCAGGCTAATGAATGTTCCAAAAATAAATTCAAATCTCCTTCAAACGATTTTGATTTCTCTATATACAGCTCAATTTCTTTCTACTGTAGGAATGTTATTCTTATAACTATACCAATATCATTCAATGCTCTTAATCTTAAAATTAATTAAAAGCTGATTTTCAAACAATAATATTTCAAATAATTTCGGATTATATCAATATCGTCAATCACATCAAAAATGCAGATATTTCTTCGCAATTTTTTTCATACACAATTTCAGACACATATTATTCTAAAGTGAATAATATTAAAATAATTCTAAAAGCAAATGTTGTTATATTGCAAAATAATCCCATATTGTTTACGACTCAAGCGCAATATTGATAATTCGGATTATATTTGAAAACAATTTACTTAATCTGGGCATAGAATAAAATTAATTCCTTTATGTTATATTTCAGATATAAACAATGAAGTAGCTTAGTGGCGTGTGTATGTGTATATAATAAAAATTATCTTTTACTTTTATTACATATGAAATTTACACAAATTTGAATATTACACGCGCTTTAATTACATATTTTATAACGTAAAGAAATGCAAAATTTAACAAAAATCGCACCATTTCTTAAACCGTTCTCGTTAAGCGATTTTTGACTTGAAAACAGCAATCAGGAACGAATAAAACGATGCGAAGTTAGGTCATAATGTGGCGGATGCTTTAAACTTTAAACTTTAAAGGAACAAAGTGACCTCTTCCTCGACGAGTCACGCGGCAAAGAAGGCCATTACTGATCGAGATATCCGACCGATTCGCCGGAATTTACGAGCAACCCACAGACAACGCGATCTTTCCGAATGATCTTTGGATAAACTTGCCATTATCGTTTTCACCCGCGACGATTTGCTCTATCGTCCAGCCTCAGGTGCGAGGAATCTATTGTTCCACTTAAGGACGGTTTATTTTCAGCACGTGCGCTCAGAGGGTGTATTAACGAGCAACGCCTTTTCAGGCGTCATGGATTTTAATGAAATAATAAAGAGCCCAAGAGCAGGTTCTCTATGTCGTACAATTGTACATAGGGCATTGAATATCAGAAATAGCGCTGACAACATTCGCCTTTGAATCTTATATTTGGGCAGAAAGCATTTTTTAGTAGTTTTAGTAGCGGATTTGATACTAGCAGCCTTGATTTGTTTAAAGATGTCCGATAGATGAAATTATTAGGTTAAAGTGATTGGTCAATTCTTTTGTTTTTTATAAAAAAAAAAAATGAATTTCTGGATGTTTCTTTCAAACGACCTAACGATTGGAAATATGTTGACAAATATTAGTAAGGTATAAATAATGAAATAGACTTATCAATATGCATTTATTGTATCGAAACAAGAAAAAATTGTTATGTAAATACAATATGATTATGAACGAGATACTAATATGTATTAATTATTAATTAAAAGAAGCATATACGTATATAATAATGTAAATACTTTAAACTACTTTGCGGATGTCGTCGTGGAGGATAAATTGCAAAAACCCGTAAAACGTGTTGAACAAATTTAAAACTTTATCTATTTAAAAACAAACTATTTTAGTCTTCTAAAAAGAAATTTCTTCATATAGAAAAATTCTTTCACTTTTCAGACACTTTATAAATTATCCGTAACAATATTTCAACTTATTCTAAGACAAAACCCTTTTTCAAATCATGTCATCTTTGTTAACACACACTTACAAAAATGCCATGCCTAAACATTAACAAAACTTTAAGTAACCATTTAACAAAACGAAGACGATGTCGCACAAAACACCTATTCACAAAAAGCAAACTTTAGTTTCCAGTGTTCCCGTCTTAAGAATCGTGATGATTGTATGACGATCATCACGAACGTCTAGCCAAGATAATCAGAACGAAATTTAACACCTTGGAGCGACGAAGTACGTATGTGGTACGTAGTGCTCATCTAACAAGCAATGCTTATCGTTAGATACAACATCCAACAACAAGGTTTCGAATTTCAAGAACGAAGGAGCTTTACAGCCGTTCCGCCTGAACGTTTATACCAGTATATTCACGGCACACTTTCTCCCAGCTTTTTACCGACGAGCCAGCTTCTTTCCGGTCGCAGGCCGACTTACACCGCGCCCAGAGCAAACATCTTAATACCATTAAATACAGCTCTTAAGAAGGCAACACGAAAAGAGATGAAACACGCGATCGTGGCCGAGAAAGAAAGCGACTTTATCGCGAAAGAGAACCCGTGGATCACGTGGTGTGATTCACGAGCCGCCGATGCTTATCACGTGGCTTTTCTTTTCACCCTAGGAAATAAGTCCCTGGACAAGGCAAAGCGATTCTCCCCTAGCCTCGAAGCACGGTAATCATTCGCATAATAATGCCTTAGCCGGGCGCGGCTTGCGCGCTCCTCTGTGTCACTCGTATAAGGAGCGAACCGGTGCCTACGCGGTCGTTCCGCCGCCTTTTCTGCTCGATCCTTTGTGCCTATTTCCCGTACGGCTTGCGAGCAACGAGGAAAGGAAAGAGAAGAAGATCCTGTCCGCCTCCACGTGCTGCAAACTCTTCGTTTGCTAAGCGAAGTATATACGATATACAGTGACAAGCATGTAAATAGGGAAAGTCCAAAAGCAATTGAATTGAATTTGTACTTATTACCTACTTGAGATAAAAATTGTGAAGCTAGTTTATGTTGTAGAGCTTGAGAATGCGAAAAATATATTTCTAAGCATATATTATACACGAGTACAGAACATATATTTTTAACCATACATATACCATAAACAACAGAATAGAGACAAAACTTCACGTAATATAGTAAGTTAAATTTTTACGAGTAAACATTCTTCGATTTATAGACATAAATTTGTACATTAAAAATTACTTACATCTTAAGCAGTTATCTTTTTCTCTTCAATTAAGAAACTAAGATACTCTTCGTGCCATTAGACAACTTCTACTCAATCACTCGTAATTTTCACGATGGAATTAATTTTAAATGCTAAAAAAAAAAAAAAATAATAATTAACAAAATCGCAACTCTTTCCCGTTACAAAAATTCAAATTCTTCGCATAACAATGAAATGACGCCCCAGAGCAATAAAAATTAATCTTCCCTCTATCGGAGCACTCTGAAATGTTTAATATCACGGTATCATCTAATTTATTTACACTTCTCTCGAAAGGATCAATTATAAATGCTACAAATAACAGTTTATCCATTCGACAAATTTGTAATTTCTCCTACCACTACCTAATTCCTTGCAAAAAAACTAACGCGGGTTCCAAAACGACGAAAACCTCTCTACCAGTCGTGCCAAATCCCTAGAGAGCGTTTCATGTTCATACCAAGATGGGCCGCAATACCCGCTGCTTTCTTTACTAGCGGTATCGCTCAGACCACCTACTATGGACTCGTAGGCAGCCACATTAATTAAAGCAACATTACACTTAGTTACAGGTAACTCTAAATGTCTTTGGCCGATGGAACGCCTTAGGGGCCAAACCGTGAAGCCGTAGGAACGTTGATAAGAGAGAAGACGCCAATCGAGCGAAGAGCGGCTTGCCCCGAGCAAACGATACGCCGATTCGCACCCGGACAAGGCTACACAGTCCGATCTGTGCCCGCGGCAAAGCGCCCGCTTGCAGAAGAGAGGTGGTGGCCTCCCGTCTCAAGGACACTGGTTAATGCATCAAGGTTTGCGTTTGTATATACTGTCGTATATACGAATATGTAGTAGTGATGGACTTAAGTACGTTACAAGTATGTCGAACATTGGCTGACCAGATCCCAGATCCTTTATAAGTATTTCGAGAAAAAAGAAAGAAAAGAAAAGAAGCAGTACTTTCAAGTAAATTCGAACGTGAACACGACAGATTCGTGTTCTGTATGAGTACTTTGAGAAATGAAAAGACTAGCTGCAAGTAGATTCGAACACTGATGGAATAGGTTCGAGACTTTATGAGTCTCCTGTCTTACGATCATTTTTCTTGATCGTTATTGAAATCTTCTATTGTAATTTTCATGCATGATTTACATAATTTTATGTTAATACTGTTTCGTAAGTTCGTCACGCGAGTCTTCTTCTTACTTGAAGAAATATCTACTCGTTTTAATATCAAAGTAATTATAACTAGATTTTCAAAACTCGCAGGTACTCGTTCCATGGTTCGAACACATCTCTCGTGAAGATCGAATACTTTGCCAGGACAATGAACGAACCGTTTACGCTATGAGTAATATTCGAACCTTACGAAGAGAGTCATATTGAATATGACTTGGATTTATAAGTACATATTAAACTTGATTCCATCGCTAATGTGTAACTGTTGTCACGATGATGCGGTGGCAGACATGCAAACACGCACGATCAGCGGCACGTCTCGTTCCGGCAAGTTCCCTTTCGAGTCGAACGGTAGCCGTTTCTCAACCCATTATGATATCGACGAAGAAAAAAAGACGTTTACCTGAGATCGGCCCCGGCGAGATTTTCACGGTGAATCACAGGTCGCTTTTGTACCCGCGTCAATGAAATTTCATTAACCGTCATTTATTTCGTTTACGTATTACGACTTTTCTTTTACGGTAGAACATTCCATTTATGGGAACTTCGTTTATTGGAACGTAGGTAATGCCGGATTATCTGAACTTTTATCGATTCAATCCACTTATCTGGATCTGAGTTCCTATTATGCGATCAAAAAGTAATAGCTAGTTGCGAGAATTGGCGATCTTTTATGAATTCCATTTATGTAAACTGTTCTAAGTTCTACTGTATACCCATTTAAACGGAATAAACGTTTGGTGCTCTTCGTTCTTTACGATAGGATGTAGAATGGTATTCCAATTTGGTATTTCTTTCTCTTCTTTTCTTTCTTTGCACGATTGAAAGGATTATCAAAGTTGTTAAGCAGTCTTCTGCGTTTAATTCTAATAATTGCTAACAACTTTTATCTGAAATAAAGAACTTTTATTGTACATTGTGTTGCTGTTTCCCCTCTTCTTAGCCGTGAAAGTATTATTAAAGTTGCTAAGTGTCTTTTCTATGTAATCCTGATAATCCCGAACGTCTGTAGTAGAAATTTTCATGTTACGAAACTAGTTCATCTATGTAGTGTGTCGAAACTTTCCCAAACCAAAACATCTCCGGAAGAAGTGGCATTAACATCTTCAATTTTCATTGCTTTCTAAACAACAAATTTATAATTAAGATACTAACGTTTACATTTCTAATTCCTTAGATCGAACATCGTGGGTTTCATTTGCAATTCTCTCTTCTGAAAACTATCACCTCGACTATGCTAAATTATGCAAAGTTGTACAACTTTTTTAACAACAAAATTCATTATTGCCTCTTAGATTTAAATGGAAAACATTTTAAATTAAAATCAGCAGTTGTTGCGTAACTATTATAAATAAAATATCGCTAATTTGCAAAAGAAGATCCTCTTAGTCGATTTTATAATGAATTAACGTACGCTGAATTTATCGGCTGAAATGATTAAATACGATTAGTATTCCGATAATGGCACGGGAATGATCCTACGCGCGAGTCTACACGTACCACTTCAAGTTCATGGCTCTTTGAAGAAATTATCAGCCAGACCATCTACAGTTAACAATATGTGGGTGCCAGCATGATGAAGCAAGAGAAAGGCCATGTTAAAGTTCACGCAAGGATCACCTTGATGAACTTGTTACCAAGTAACCAAAGAGCCATAAAGTATGTTTCTTACACAACATCATGGGCCAAATACGGCTGGCCACTTTAACCATTTTCACGTGCCATGTATGCTACTTTGTTGTTCTTTTTGCACAATCTTTTTTATGCCTCCACACTTCATTTTGACGCGTATAAATACTTGTTGCAAGTAACACTCGTGTTAAACGTTACATGGTGCTTATCCTCTTTTTCAATTCGTGCGTGTCGTGCTGTCACGGGTGATTCATCTTATCGATAAATCGTACATAATATGTCGTTATGTTTTGGTTTACTTAAATTTTATTGTGTTATCCATACTATCGACTCGTTTTTACAACGAATATTGTTATTTATATAAATTACGTATATTTAAGAATTTATGACTTATCAACAGATATTTCGCATATTTAGTAACGCTTAACAATTTTGTTACGACGAATCGTTTCTAAAACGTAAAATGAATCATTGATTAAAGAAAGTATAGTTTCCGGAAAATTATGAGTCTCCCTTATTGAAGATAGAGGATGAGTCACATAGAGCTAATATTTGTTCATTCAACAAGATGTTATTGATGATCATTACGGAATTATCACAATTTTACTCTTGAAGATTTCGACCAAGATTATAATATTGACATCTCTATATATCTTATTAGGTAGTCCTTTTATACTTAAACTCAATGTAACCAACATAGTGATAAGCAACTGTAGATAATTTGGAATTTGCAATACGTGCATCAGCAATTGCTTATGACTCAATCTAACATGTGTATATATACACATGTATCATAAATAAATGATTAATATCTGTCAGCAATCATACTATTAAGGGGTTAAAATGAAACAAAAAGTACAGTACACACGAGGATCAAGACGAAGAATGATGGGGTTTCCGATACACGAAATGATCATTGATGAGGAAACGGTTTCTACGTACGACATGCGAAAATTTCACCAAACTTTCTCACGCGATTTATTCCCACGTATTTATCATAATCACATAAATCGTGACCCTTGGAAGAATAATTTCTAAATTCGATTGAAAAGGTGTCAATTTTTTGTATATCAGAGAAGAAAGATTTAAGAAACGGGTAATTATCTACGGAAAAAAGCTCGCGAATGGCAATAATTGGGCGTGCATAAATTAACATACAACACATGCCGAGTGTGTATTAATAGCTTTCGCTATTTAGATGTGAATAAGATTGACGTTCTTCATCCACATTGTTGATTTATACACTGTTAATTTATGCAAACTACTATTGTTTCTTTTTCCTAGCTCTCATATTCCAAGCAATCTTAATGAATTACTACTTTCATTGAACTTATACCGATCTTTCCAACGAAATATCGCAGATAAATGAAATAAACGAAACGAAATGAAAAATGTGTTTTCTACTTTCTACGAACTCTCCGATGATTTAATGCTGCTCTTGTGGGTGTAATCTTACATTTTGTAGGAATTAAAGTTACTATCATTGTACGTTGTTTTATTGCTATTCATACACCATGTTATGTATGTGAGGTATTTGTAACGATTCTATTTTTATAACTAACACCTTTCTTTATGAAACTTACATTAATGTTCGTTTCATTACAGTTATCATGTAGGGCGTTCTATTTTTCTCAACAATGCATAATAAAATCTCGTGTCATGTTTCGTTAGTAAAAAGATATTGTGATACTATATCGCGTAATAATATCTTATCTGTAATAATGCAATTATATTTGCTTTATAATATAAATAAAACCAAATACGTTCCGTCGTGAAATTTCATAATAATTCATTACCAGTCCACGAGCTATTATCCTGTTTCTTTATTCCCGCTTCGCGCTATTCCTACCGACTATCCAACAAACAGGATCACTTTCTTCGAAGGTAGAACTGCCTCCTTGCTAAAAGGAAAGGAAAACCGCCTCCGGCGTTTAATTACACCGGCACATTAATCACACCCACGTTGCGTAAGGTGGACACGTGAAATCTATGTCGATACGTTGCGATTCTCTATTTTCCAATTATGCACCGATGCCGGAATAATAAGCGTAAGCAGATCGAGACAAATGCCGCCCATTAAGTTATTTCACCTCGAAGCTCTTGACCTTCGACATTCAATGGAATGCTCTTGCCCGAGGAGGACGATGATCCTGAAACGCGCAGACCTTGACCCGAGCTATCCAACTTCGCGCGCCGTTTCATCGGGTTTCTGATAAACGGCTGGTACTCCATTTTCCAAGATTGTTAGATTACATAGTTCCTTTATTTTCACTATCCACACTAAAGGATCAAGCAAGGTGCGACAGGAGAATAATCGAAGGAATACTGATCGGTAGTAGACCGCGGATTGTTATACATTTAGACGAAATTCGAAAATATAAAAACATACAAAATGCATGTAATATATACAAAAATGTATAAAATATTCGAAAAGAATATTTGTTATAGCCTAATGTAATAGGTAAAAGACAAATCTTTGTTGAAGTTCTGTTTTTTAATTATGGCCGTAGAAATATAAGTTTGTGACGATAATTGTCATTTAAGAATCAGATAGGCGAAGAATTATTAAACTCATAGTTAAATATAAAATTCTCTAAACAGTAATAATTGGTAGTAATTGGTGCATATACGAACTTTTAGAATAAATAGCTGAAATGTGCTAAATTACGATTGAATCTTAATATTAATTAAAAATTCCATGATTTAAATAAAAAGCTTTAAAAACTATAGATGGAACTGATTATTATTGTATTTACAACAGAATTATGAATTTAATATATTATTATTCATTTAATGTACTATCTACCTACTTCCTAATAGTACTATTTCATTAAATCTATAATTAAATTTGAAATGCTTAATTATCGAAATAGCTTATTCGTTTTTCATAGTTACGCTGCGAATGTTAATGCGTTTGTGAGAACTTTAAATATGTAAAAACACACAGCACATTAATACTAACTAAAAAATAGAATATTTATTATAATATTTAGCGAATGAAATTAATCATTGCTCAAGTTCCATTTCATTACTTATGTTCGTAAAAAATCGCACATCCGTATTCTATAATTGATATCAAAAGTTATATATGAGTGTTAATAATTTCAAAGGAGGAAAATCAAATCGAGCGAATCAACTAGAAAGTTCGCAAGTAAAACCAATTATTTATTGCTTGCAGACACGTCGAATTTATGACGTTGCGTAGAAAGCTGAAAATATTAGACACTGGGTTGATCGACTGCTTGATTTTGCATATTGATGATAAGACGGACTAAAATTGGTTATTCAATATCGCTAGAAAGAATCGTTGCATCGATCATCGCAACCTTCCTATTGTAGTTAAAAAATTTATTGTAAATAATTGAGATATAGAATAATTCGAGAAAAAATTTATAAGATAATGAAGTTTGTTAAGAAATTACGGCAAAATGCAAAATAAAAAAACAGCCTGCATGATGTGTAATTTTTATTTGGAGAAACCTTTCGTGAAATATATGAAAATCTAACCTGAAATATCTGTATTTTTGTTCTTCTAGTGCGAGTATATGAAATTTAAGAGAAACTTTCCTTCGTAATTGGAAAAATTTAGAAAATAAACTTAATATTGATATGAAATATTACTACAATTAAGTAAAGTGAAACTGCCGTTATATGAAATTTATCGGTTTTGTGAAAGTGCTCTTTTTAAAATTGCTTTATTTTGAATTTTAACTAGTTCTCTAGTGACAAGTTTCGATCTAGAAACGATGTCAGTTTCTATAACAGAGAACGTATAAGCGATTATTAATACAATCACATTTTTCATTTCATGCGAAATTACTAAACTGTCTGCTTTAACCTCGCACATTAATAATATACGCGAAGATCATTGACTGATGAATTCGTATCGCCAGAAACTTCAAACTTAATACAGCAATTTATTTACTTCCTATTTTCTCCTAATTGCGATCTTCTTTTTAATATGTACGCAGATATAATTCACGTCGAAACAATTTATAAAGCGTAACGGAAATATTTCTTTAAAAAGAAAAAGAAAAGAGGAGAAAGAAGTTGTACTTTCCTGTGAAAACAGAAGCATAAAAATATCTTTCGTTAGTCTTTGCTCGACAGGCTATTTGTGCAATATACCAAACAATAGTGGTATGCCGTGCAAGAGAATTTGGTGACCGAAGTCTTGAATCAGTTCCAGGTACGTTTTGTTACGACAAAGCAGAACGAAACGAAGTAAGAAGTGTTAAATAGAAAATTAAATGAGAGCTTCAATTAAAGTATGCTTTCAAAAGTACTTGAGCCGTTGCAATTCCTTTTCATTTCTTCAAAAGATATCGAATTTAAATTTATAACAATATTGTTACAAACGAAACAAAGTAAAAAAAGTAGAAAAATTATTTACTACGTATAAATGTACCAAATGCCTATGACATAAAAATTATTTAACTCTAATGATAGGCAATTAAGATCAATCAAGATATTCATTCAAAATAATATCAAATAAGCTTTTTTATTGCATAAAATGGAACGAGATTTCTAATTTTTATTTGAAAAAACAACCTACTTCTATAGCCTACACCTTACATTCACGTTGCACTTATAGCTACAATAAACAGTAGCAAGACCATACCATAAAATTCATTAACGCAAGAGTATACAAGAATTAAATTTTTTGCCTCGCATAGTACCTACTAATGATGTATCAATCATCTAATCACCATTAGTGAAACGTTAATTAACCAATCACGATTTACGCCGCAGAAAGATTGTGAAAATATCTACACACATTATCTCGATAAAAGCGATAAATACGAATCTAAATATCGATATCTCTACAAAGATTGAAGAACAAGAAACGCGTATAGTGTACTTACTTGAAATCTTTTGAAGGAGTCGAAAGTTTATGATAGCGGTAAATGCTGACGCTGCAAGAAATAGAACTACGGATAATTTTATGTTCGAACCGATGTTCTATTATGTTTCTACACGGTTCACTGATCAAACACGAGGATTGTCAAAAAGTAATCAGAAAGAACTAAATTTTTAAATGACCGCTGAGAACTAGAGCAAAACAGATCGGATCTGCTTCTCCGACTTTCGATCTCGGTTTTGCTCCTACATTCGAGCATAAGTAATTCGTGTCATGTAAAATAAATAAATAAATAGTTACTTGAAATTGGAACAAACATATCGTAGATATGACTTTCACCTGACAGTTCGATCGGTGGTTAGATTCTAACGCTTAAATTTTAGGTCAATATCACTTTTTACTGTAGCTTTCAGTTTCGGCGCGTACTAATTAGACGACTAGATCAAGCGAATCGTTTGATATCTGCTTCGTAAGAGGAGAGTTTCCGTTCAATACGTAACCACTTCTAAATAGATCATAGCAAAAGGGTCGAATTATTTTTAATGAAGTACGTTCTAATTTTACTAAAATTACATGGTGTACTGAACTTTGATATTTAACGCGATATTGAAATGCACTTGGATGGTTTTCTTTTGGGTGAGTCTAATAATAAGAATATCGATGTTGATTATAATGACGATCAAGAGACGCGAAGAATGTGGACGAGAAATTTAATTTTATTATACACAATTGCTGGGATTTCTATTATGATTACACGATGGATTTGCACAGATACAAATTCATACTTTTACCAACGTAAGCAAAGAAACAGTACCTAAATAGAGGTACGTTTTATCCTTTTAATATTATAATCGATATTCGACTTTGAACATCTTTTTATATGTTTCTGCATTACATATATTCTGTTCATGTTTGCATATTTAAATTTCTCATGAATATGTAATCATCCATAGTCTACGGTATACACTAATATGCATACACAGGCTCAATAATGTTAATTACAATGTAAGTTTCCTAACGAGACAATAACTTTCGAAGATCTTAATAATTCCCTAATGATCCTACTGGATTACTTCGTTTCCCTAGAACTATCCTAGCACTCATGAACTTAAATACAGACTTTCAAACAACCGTAATTACTACGCCAAAACCACAGAATACATCATTAAACTTCTCAAATATCACACTGACTTACCCCTACGAGCGACCCAGTTATTCGAGCGCAGGCTTTTATTGGTCCTGCCTGCGTCTCTCATGTGTCTGCCATGTGTTTCTCTCTCTGTGGAATCTCAGTCAAAAATGAAAATCGAAAGCGAGCAAGCCAGTGTTCGCAAAACTAGAGGCTCACTCATTCGGTGACCCGATTGTCCAGTCCCCGAGGGTTTACATAATACGCTCGAACGTGTCCTGTTATGGAATCTATCGATCGCTGCATCGATATAAGGCGATACGAGGACCAGCTGTCATCTTGTCTCTGATCCTGTCCCTGTTCTGGCCATGGACCCGTTATTCAACCATGAACCCGATTCACAACCCTCTTACATGAAATTAATTCGAGCTTCGCCGTTCCTCTCTTAAAAGTCGAGTCATCATCTTTTTGAATTTCATCCGCTCGGATATCTTCTTCGTGTAACAGTCACGACGCGCGAGAAGCGCGATATGATTAAAGCTGCATCCTGACTCAAGCAACAACGAAGAATCTTTTA
Organism: Bombus vosnesenskii; assembly: GCF_011952255.1. Classification (NCBI taxonomy): domain Eukaryota; kingdom Metazoa; phylum Arthropoda; class Insecta; order Hymenoptera; family Apidae; genus Bombus; species Bombus vosnesenskii. The sequence goes on from NW_022882923.1 coordinate 6,911,949, forward strand.
CTGGTAGTTCAGTGTTTCTTCATGTTTCTTCACGTTTCTGTTGTCTGTAACAAAAGCTACTACTTGTCGTCTTGTTATCTGCCCCTGTTCGAAGCTTAAGCTGGGTCCTCGCTAAAGCAACAACAAGGAACTTTCTGTTGATGTTCCATGTTTCTTGAAAATGTTGTTAGTTGTTGTCCAATGATCCTTCAGCTTTCGTTATGTTTCTGTTGTCAGTAACTGAAGTTAATACTCGTTGTCTCTTTCTATTTGGAAAGACAAGGATCAAAGAAAAATAATCACACATATGGTGATAGGAACAAGCATTCCTTCAGTGTATACTTGCTGCCAGGAACGAATGTTTTTGTTTGGATTTGGAAAGCTCGAAACCCGAAGAAAACCAAATGTTTTTCTGATTACAATGGTTCAGTGTGAATACAACGTTTGTACAAGTTGATACTTGTTGGCTACTATTTGCAACAAGCAGCAATAACACTAGCATCTAGATCTTTCCATCCTCGTTACTTTATGAACTACGAAAACTCGACTTAAGCTTTATGAAGTTTAATATTACAGCAGCAGGAAAATAGCGAAATAACCTAATGAATAGTTATGTATTAGCTACTTATCCACACGTAGTCTAGTTAACTAACGTTTTTGAAGAACAAAGATAAAACTGTTACATAAGAACTAAGGCGACAAATAGACAACAAATAGCCAACAAATAGGTTTTCCGTTGTAGCTTCACTGAAGAAGCAACATAACATGTTCAGGACGAAGGAACGTCCACGTGATTTTGTAACACGCGTGTCGCCGGCGGCTCTGATAGAAATGCGAGTCTATTCGACGAGTTTAATTTATTTTCTAGCATAATTAATATTCGCTCGCGTTGCACGTGAGCCGCAGTAAGGGTGAAAGCACGAAAGTGGGCACGTCAACTTTAACGAGCGAGACGGATTAAGCTTTTTATCGAAGACAGCCAGAGTCTTCGACTAAAATTATAGTTCGCCGACGAGTCGTTAGCCATGGGTTTTTAAGGTTTCAGAACTCGTTCCGGCAGAGCGAAATTCTTGCGTTACGCGTCTTTGATGAACGAAAAATATAAGATATCGTACGGTCTTTTGCCGGACAATTACGCGAGTAACAACGCGAGCTAATGAAAATTTATATTTTCACTGACTGCGGGTATTCGAAATCTATTCCGGATTCAAATGTCCTTTCATACTATCAGATTGTCTGAAAATTTGTTAAGTCTTCATTACATTTAGACTACGCTGATATTTATGTATTTATGGAAAGCTTAAATTTGCAGAAACGTGTAATTGGATTTATTAGATGTTTGATTTGATTTGATAATATTTTTAAAGCAATTGCATATATTCGATCAAAACTTGGCTAAATTGCACCAAAACAGCAAGAACATTAAATCTTTACAAAACTGAAATTAGCAAAATACAGTTGTCAAAGAAGTGTATTGGTTCAAATGGTTCTTACTTTTTGAGGTAAATATCCGTGTTTATCTCGAAATAGTTATGCATACAATTGCCTAATAGAATTACAAAAGAAAAGAGAATTTCTCCATTTAGACTCGGTTGGATCTATTCATTTCAAAACAAATTACACTTATCGATGTCGTTTATCTCGAGACGATATGAATTAGAAAATTACATTATATTTACGTAAAAAATATATCACAATCAATAATATGATCTTTGTTAATCTTTAGTATTATCTCCCACCGTACGACTTGTTTTCCAATCTTTTCTTTTTGCACAAACTTTATTGGGTAGACACGAAATAATCTTGAACTACGTTGTTAACGTTTTCATAGGTTTTCCATTTTTCCACTCAGATGGTGCTGAAACGATCTGAATAAATGGTGATCAGATCGTGTTAAGTCAAGTGAATATGAAGTATGCTACATAGTTCTTCAATTATATTCGTTAATTTTCCTTTTTCTGCATCACGAAACTTACATTCACTCGATTGTTCTTCTGATGGAGTACGATTTCTCTTTTATTGACGAGATATTGCTAATGTCATATTGGCTATTTTTCAAAATAAACTTATAATCATAGCCAAAAAAGGCAATAAAAATTATTTACTACAATATTAAAGAGTCACGTTTATTCAAATTTATAAACAAAAAAAAAACATTTTACTATTCCGAGATTTATATGCATTACATCACCATCTATATTATAAAGTTCTAGAATATGTATTATGAGTCAGGTGCGATATACATATGTAAAAAATGTATTATACAACAGAAAAATTGCATAAAAATGTATTACGTAATAATCACGTTACTCGCGTGTAATGTAAGTACCACACTGAAATTCTCTGAAAGTTTTGACTTCTCTGACTACCTGTGAACAAAGTTTACTACGCTACTTGCACACTATTACAAAATATAAAATATTATTTCTAGATAATATCTAGCTAATTGTATCCTGAAAACGTCTTATATTGCATTATTTGCTGGAACAGAGAGATTAATGCATCAGCAAAATTCTTTAAAAAAATTTTGCATTCAAATTATATACCTATAATTAGGACAACATTTCCTCAATTATTAGGAATATTGAATTAATTTGTCAGTTTTGTTCAATTAAGAGTCATTTTAGGATATCTTTAGGATATATTTGTATTTACGTAGGTAGCATATTTGTATTTAAAGTTATATCTGAAGCGATGATTTTGAAAAGACAAGTAAAAATTGTATTCTTTTATAGAAAACGATATCCTTTCGTTTGAAATGTGTAGAAAGATAAATAATTCTCTTAATACGTTTATACAAACTATTTAAACTTAATTAAAATTTTTTTATCGTCCAAAGTTACGAAAATTTTAATAATTTTATACACTTGACTAGTTTTGTATCGTAATAATATATCACGCATAAAATCCATATCTAAGGATTTTAAAATTTTTGCCGTATCACTAAATTCAATGAGAAATTTTTACAAGAAACGAAAATTAAAATGATACAATATATTTTTTAAGGTTACTGAAGAAAATTAAATCGCATGTTTACATAAATACAGACGTTTTCTTTCGTAGCCTCCAATGTTTATTCATTTTATTAAAAAGATTTATATAAAACTTTCATATATTCTTTTATTAATTATCTCCTATCCTTGTACAACTGTTACTTTCTACTGATTTGCAAAGTCAAATCACCTAGTACGTCAATAGCTCGTTTGGATAACGTATTCCCAAAGATCCTCTATTGTTCTCTGGTCCAGTGATTTCATTGCTCGATGTAGAGTAGTTCATTTACATTTATACGAAGCATCTATTTTGTAAACTTTCATAATATATACAGAAACGTAAAAGAGTTTTTAGAGTGAACGATTTAGAGAATATGTAGGTAATTATTTCCTTATCGTTGAGATTTTTTGCATTTTTGGAATTAGGTACAAAAAATACGTACTTCCAACCTTTTATAGGTAATAAATGTCCAGTAATTTGACGCATAGGAACTTAGGATATGAAATTTATAATACTATTGACGCTTTGCCAGAATTTATCTCCGGGTACATTGTTAAAGGCTTAATCTCTACAAATTAAAAGTCTAATTGTGAGAAGAAATTATCTTAATTAGTATTGACGGTAGAATATATTCACACACATATAATTCAATTTATCTGTTGAAAAATATGAATTGATAATATCCATAACAACTTCAATAAAATTATACACAGTTGAACAGATAATTTTCTGACGTCAAAAATTTTATGAATTTGATAGAAATTCAGTGATAAAGTAAAAGCGAAAGGTTGATATTATAGAACTTTCAATCATTAACTGTAATGTCTTTTTCTTTACAATTTCGTATTTTTACTACCGAACAGTCGGATTAGACCCGTGTGTATTTATTACAATATCATAGAATATTCTACATGAGTTACTTTCTAGAGGAACTAATTATTGTATTATCTAGACATCTAAATTAATATCTCTTCCACTTGCCTATCGTTTTAATTTTCCATCTTGTCTCTCCAATCCATTTCAGCTCGCAAACTTTACGAAAAATGCACACATACACACACACACACTGTATGTATATTAAGATAGAACACAGCCTTCACCATGAAATCTAATTAGCAAATATAATTCTGCTCTCCTTCTTTCTTTCCTTCTCTTACGTCATATTTTATTATCCTATTTATTCGTTTTCACAATAAAGAAATATATACGTTACACAAGAATTTAAGCAATCTCCCTAACGAGACCGATATATTAATTGTTTGGAGCAAATGTTCGAAAACGTTAATCAACATAGCGGCTCGTTGCATAAATCTCGTGTGTAATTAATCAGGAAGCGGATGAAAAATGTTTCATGGAACAACCAGAGAGACAAATGGAAAAAACGAGTCTTCTTACGGAGCTCTGCTGTCCGTGGCCGGTAACAGTGGCTGAATTTCTAAGAAACTGCGGTTCAATTAAACCTAATTATCCTGCTAGTTCCATGGTTTCCTTCCTTTCCGGAGCAGAACGGTATCCGATTAATCGATAAATTAAATTCCACGCCGCGGAAGGAACAGCTAACGGGAAATAATCAGAGTTTCGATCGTGCCACGTGGGAAGGAACATTTCCGTTCGCCATTCATTTCTGTATGACAGGCCACGTGTTTACGTAACGGACGCATGTTTCGTGATGCGTTTTCAAGACAAAATTGCAGGTTCGTCAATTAGATTTGACTAAACGACTCGTTCAGTTCATCTGCACGCGTACAGCGAACTGGATCTCTCTCGGCAATTTGGAACGAAGGTATGACGAACCGGAAATAACAGCAAGTGAAGATCTTGAGAACTCGGATTTATTTTGACATTGAACGTAATTATACGTAAGAATAAGATTTATATTATAACATCGAAGAATATGAATTCTTTAATTAAGCAGTTTAATGCGTTCGACGTGTATACATGTCAATTCAAAACTTTATTTTGCTACAGTTGAAGTGTATACACGTCGGCTAAAATAACAAATTACCATTTACTATAGAAACACAAAATTTTAGTAAAAAGTAATATAAATTACATTTATCGGCATGTTTCCTTTACACTTCCTGTAAAACTATTGTCTTTTATAAAAAAAAAAAAGTTTGAAAACAAAAGTTCGGTTATTTGATTATTCTCTTTGGTATATCGGTTATGGTCCGTATAATGTATCGCTTTTTATAAATTGCGTTGAATATTTTCCCCAATGTATCGTCTATTCCTCGAATTCTTTTCTGTTCTATTTACTTTACTTTATTATTTTTTGATAATTTTTAAGTCTTTAATAACAATACCTTTTTCAACAATGGATTGCTAATTTTTTATCGAATAAAAATGTAATCCTTCCTCATTTTGTGTTGCTTTTTTTGTAGGATTTATAATAGGAGCATTTATCATGCGGTCGACGTGTATGCTCGTCATCGCTTGATTTTACACCTGCGAATCCCGTAACAGATTTTTGAAACTAAACTCCGCAGTTAACGGGTTAAACTAACATTCTATAATCTCTATCTGTCGTTACACGAGCTTCAAATCAATAATTCTTAAAGATTTTGGTAAATTTCTATTCATTTCTAAAGTCTACAATCTTATCTTTTGTTCTAATAAATATTTACGAACGAGGGTGTATTTCCAATTGTTCAGACGGTGCAGCCTTACGGCCGATTCTCGGCTGGCACGATAAAAGGAAAAGGAAGTCGAGACACGAATTCGCGTCTTCTAATTATCGAACAGCACGAAGGTTCTAGGTGCAGCCACGACGACATAGCCACACCTAAACGACAATAGGTTTACTGGCCCACAAACGCTTAATCTGTAATTAAACTGGGTTTGCCTCGCATTTACCTAATTTATTCCCGAGCAGCGCCCACTGGGACCTGCGTATTATTTGCTAATTTTCCCTCTAATAGGAATGTCAATTAAGTTTTAACAACCTAATAATAGCCTCACTAATAGGCCGTACTAAGGGAATATTTACATAAGTTTTAAATTAGCAAATTAGTTCAAATATTTAAATATCTTTGTTATTCAATTATTTTCAACATGATTACTATTAGTAAGAAGCATAAAAGTTAAAGAAGTTTCTTTCTCCCAAGTTTTTCTCCGCAATTAAGGGAAATTTCTGGTTAAGATATTTTAATTATACATTTTTTTACTGCCTATGAAGGTATTAGAATATTTCTACGAATTTATCAAATGTTTATATCCCATATTTTATAACATTAAACGATTGGAAAGCGTCGAAATCAAAATATATCTGGACAAATTTGTCGTCGTTATTTCGTTTCACCTCGTCCTAATCAAACTATATTTGTACACCTCCAATTTTATTGTTTTACCGGCGAAAGTAAAATCCTACGTCAATCCTACACAGTGTCTCCATTTCAAAATAGTCGTATTCCGTATAGCCAATTTCAGCACGACAAAGTGGGCGATATTTCAAATAGGCTAACCCCACCTCACTAGAAATTACACCAGTTCAAACAACGATGCTGATCACCTGTACGCAAACACAATATGATTGAAAATGACATCGTTTCATTTTTACGAAGTGAAGTGAAACATGAAACGGGAAAAAGTTGGAAAATATAGAAAAAGTTCAGGTAGAGCCATAATAGCGGAATATGTATGTATGTAAATACCATCTAACGTAAACCGAGATGATCCTAGAAATTTGACTATATGTATATGTATAGAAAGATCAGATATACAAAATACAAGTCCTGGTTGACTATTTACACAGGTGTGGGAATTGGATCCAAGATAAATTTGCAGTAATAAAAGATAGCGTCTTTTTTTATCGGAAAGCAGATGATTATATATAAAGAATTTTAATTGTTTATGAAATAACGTTAGGTTACAAAAAAAAACATAAGAATTATTATGTATATATGTAGTAAGTAAATTTAATATGAAAAGAAATTTTAATCTTTCTTGTAATACAATTAAACAGACACATGTTATTATATCAATTTGAGAATATTAATTCCATGTATAAGAAAATTATAAACAAAATCATTTTATCTTTGGAAACTAACGAAATATAATAATAGTTCAATGACTTTAAATGTAAATAGAAAAAGTACAGTTCTGCAACATAGAATGGCGTCGAATTATTTCAATTTTATCGCGCAATCTCTTTTACGCTCACTGTGATAAAAATATCGATAAATTCTGAAAATGTCAAGATTTATTACGCTGCATTGGAAAAGTTCGAAAGCTAAACGTTCATAACTCGTGTTCACCGTGCTGATTCTCACCCATTAAGATACGTATCTACGACTGGCAATACCGAAGGAATTGGATGAGCTCTCACAGTTGCTCTCTCAGTACACCAAAAAAAAAAGCACAGATCTCTTAAATTATACCTTTATTGCCCTTTGCCAAGCTAAAGTGTTCGACTCGCGTCGTTATTACCGCTTCTCCGCAAGCTGTTCATTAGCGTCCACTTTTCACTCGAGTTTTTCCCGCCGGATATTTTGTTCACGCCATGAAAAACACACGATGCGAAAATTTACACAGAATCACGAGCACAGCCGGTGTTCTGATGAACACTAAAAATCGTTTTCGTTTTCGTGCCCATCCTGAGGCGTGACCGTGAACGTTAAATAATTGAGCTTTTCGACAATCACTGACTTTTATTCGCTTTATACACGCAGTGCACTTATTTGGTCAGAGCAAGGCGCTTTCTATCACGGTTTCATTAAAAATTTTAAGGATACATTACTTATCAGGAATTCTTCTGCAATCTTCAGAAAATATCAAACGAGCGTGTTTTTAAGTATACCCTTTAACCATTGATGATAATTCATAATTCATGTGATTAAATCATAAATTCACTTTACGTCATAGCTTAGTTTTATCGGACATTTTGACATTTTAGGATATTAATGTTTAATTTGAATTATTTTTCATTATATAAACTACAGAACGCAAGAAAATAAAATATAGTAAAAGTTAAATAAAATTAAATTGGAGGTCGTCATTCTATGGTACTAGATGAGAAATACTCTCCCTGCTGATCTTTCGGCCGTTTTCAATCCAATTGTACTTGTCTAGCATTAAAAAATACATTACCGCTAAAACATTGTTAAACGTCCTTTTGCTTATCGAGATAAGAGCGAGGTTGAGATATAAAAATTCAAAAACCGCAGCCAGATTAAGCAAATTTTATGATATCGCATCCGGAATAGTAACAAAATGAAAAGAACTAGAATAATAATCGGTTGAAGGATAATCGATAATGGAATTTACATCATCGATTGAATTCTTACTTTCGCTCGTTACCTTCTGCACCATATTTGACCAAGAAACGAGTACTGTTTGATCATTTGGACAATTACGGTGAAAAGTAGCGCAACCGTAGTTTTCTTCCGACAGTTACAATTTCGCTTTCACGACTCTCCTGAATGGACGACTGCATCGTGTAATATTACACCGTCTTACAACGTTCACTCTTACATTGCCACGACTTTGTTTCATCGATATTATTTGATAAGCTTTTACTACTTAATATCGATATATCCTTAACAGACTGCATGGAGTGAAAATGAAACGAAACGGTCACCGCAATTAACCTCCGTGTTTAGAAATCTTCTCAACTCTCTCTCTTAAAAACTAGAATATACGTTATACCATCTTATATAAATTCTTCAAACTTTCATGAAATACATTATCTTGTTTTTAATACTTAATAATTTAATTGTTAAATAATTAAATAATCGAAATAGTAAAAAAGTATCTTGCTTTTGGCATTTATATCTATAATAAATATCATTTGCTTTGTAAAACATGTTATCAAAAATTATAAATTGATGAAACATGACCACATACGCAGTAATAGTAGTATTAATGAGAAATTTTAACAGAACTGGAAATTCTCTTTTATGAAATGTGCAGTTGTTTTATCGCGGGAATAAGTAATAAGCTTTCTATATAAAACCATCATTATTAACGCGTAGGATGATTTAATATATTATATCGCTTCCTAGTTCCCTCCAAACTGCTTGAAATACATAATAAGATATGAACTATTTGCTAAAAGTATTCGGTCGAAGTAAGCAAGTAATTTCATCCGCTGGCATGTTTTTACATAATTAACACGCGGTTTACTTGTATTGCGATTTTCTAATTCTTTCGCAAACTAGTCAGACGCGGTTTCAATGGAACTCGGATAATCCTCACAGCGTGACCATGAGAAAGTAAGGATACGTAAAAAGTGAAAGCAATGTAGGCCAATATTGAAACAAAGGATGCCATATTGGTTAAACAGTCATAACAACCTCGTTACGTCATTTTGTTTTAAATAAGACAGAATCATCAATGACATTTGAACGACAAATTCGCGTAAAAATAATATTCTCATCAAGAATACATTATCTACAATCTTTCCATAATTCGAAGTTTCGTGTTTGAAAATTTTGATTTTATAAAAATTAAAAACTGATATACCCATTGTTTCTCCAAAGCATAAATTTTAAAATAGATACCAAAAGTAAACGTATTTTATGAGTAACGTCTATGAGATAAATCAACTATTTGTTTCGAAAAACAATTCTTTTCCTCACTTTTCATTCTTACGATAATTGATATTAATCCTAAGTTGCGTACGTGTTTATATCCCAAAAGTACGATATACTATACGTGTTGAACAGTTACGTATAAAATTATAATTATCAAATATGTTAATTCACCAGTCAAATTGTGTAAAGTTAAATAATTTACACGGTTAAAATAATGTTTAGTTGCAAAATATTCCTTTTGGTATATAATTGCGCTAAATATATGTATATATATTTTTTTTTTCTAAACATTCATCAAAAAAGAATAAAGACGACTATATTATACCCAATTTAGAATATCTTTCTCTTCCATTGTACAATAAAAACACTTGTTTGAAAATTTCATACGTACATGTTCTCGATCATGTAAATCTACATTTTAACGAGGGGACTATCGTGTTTGAAAATCATTAGCCTGCGTATTATTCATACTCAACGACGATGATACCGTTAATGCAAAAGTATCAAGAAGACGAGTTGACCCATTTAAAGCAGTTAATCAGGTTTAATAAGAACATAGGATGAAACTGCGCGCAATAAGTGCTAATAAGTAGTTCGATCCCGTTCGATTGAAGTAGATTCAATCAAAACATATGTCTATCGTCGGTTTTATCGATTTTGAACGTAGTACGTGCAACATAGAGAAACTTCTTCGGAAGAGAAAGAGAACTAGACGTGTTAAAGGAAACGAATGAGGTCGCAGGATGCAGCCGAGTGCCACTTCGTAATAAAATAATTTACGCTTTGCTGCAGAAAGTATTCCACAGCAGTATACATACCATGATGCGTAACGTTATACAAATGCAACGTGTTTGACATAAAAATGCCCTGTATTGCAAAATGAATCGTTTATTTAATGTTAATTCTGTTGCTTTCGTCATTTTCGAAGAGGATATAGAAAAAATTGTAAAATGTGTTTTTACGATTGATTAGAATGAAATAGGTGATTAATCATTTGTTTCGAATCCCTCCCCACCAAGTTATAGAAATATATACGTTTTCTTTACCATTTCTAAAATAATAAAATAGTAGAGTTGAGTTAAACGCACATATTTAACAAGAACGTTTCCTTGAGATTTTTAATCGGTTGTAAAACGAAATAACTGGATATAATTAAATGAAAATAAATACAGATGCCTGGAAATTTGCACAAATCTAACACAGACAATTTAAAAGAACACAAAGCAATACAAGCTAAGTAATTTGTAATTCCGCGTAATCCTTTCGTTCTATCGCTAACAACCCACGCAAACAGTTAATGTAACCATTGATAATGGCAGATATTATACGGAATTAAATATTAAACACTTAAATCTTAAATCTTAAATCACTTCTATTTTTTCTACGGAATTTTCCACTTGTAGACACTTGTCAACAAGGAGATACATAGCAGAGTGCAATTTACGATGCTCTTTCAGCCCCTTGTATTTGCGCAGCACTGTACTGGCATCGGCGATTCAATAGGTGCATACGACAGTATACACGCAATTGCGTAGCGCGTGTTAGACACATGCAAAATCAATCATCGCGATGCTGCCCCAAGTATTCGAGGTTGACGGACTGTCTACCCAAACGAAAATTCACGTTTCGAGGACGATATACATTTGAATACAATGGCGTGTTTCAATTTTAAGTTTCACAATGTCGAATCTTAAAATTGATCGTACGTAGTCACGAAACGAAAAACTATTAAGCTTAATCACTAAAATATTTATGATAATCGATGTAGACAGCGAAACGAGATAAATGCAATTTTATTTAAGAACTATAGAATTGCTTATATCAATCGTCGAAAATGCTATGAATTTTTCCATATTCACTAATGAATTACTATCTCGCTTCCTCGCTGACTTACTTGTTCTTAAAATAAAATATCGTCCGTTACCATTCCTACCGTAGTTTCACCACGACTCATCACACGGCTTTGAAGTTGAAAGTTTAATATGCAATTGCTCCGATCATTAATAACAACTATTCAGCATCGTTTTCTCCCGCGTTAGAAGCGTTTGCAACATTCTTAATAACGTCGGAAGAACGATCATCAAGCAGTATACAAAGCCGTCTTTTATCTTCACGTTTGCTTTTACTAGTCGTTGAATAATATCCTACCAAAATAAATTTAAACACCTGCTGTGGCGAAATCACGCGATAGAAAATCTTTCGGATAGAAGGGAAAAATAACGAGTCGTAAGTTCCAGGTAATTTAATAAATATCAGAAGGACAACATTTATGACACGGTGTTGGTACGTACCATCCTTATTGTCATCAACGTCGACCTATTTTTATTTGGCGTTCAGTCACCCAGCTTAACTGTAGGTCTTCTACTGTACATACAATAGACCCCCGTTCGAAAATGCCGTGACAACGAACCGTTCCTGAATTCCATTCGTGAGCGTGCAGTTTGCAGTTGGTTCAGCCGATATTGCGTTCGTTATGGAAATAAATACAATGAAAAATCCTAGGTGAACTGAATTAGGAAAAACGATGCCATTTTAGTGACTTTTCACGAATGACCTACATTTACAATTCTGCAAAATGAATTATGCATACAGCGAATTACAGAATTATTCACACAATCGAGAATATAACAGAAATGTATAAAATAATAAGTAATTGCAAGACATAATTGTATTATATCTTGGCAATTCTGTAACATTGTTCAGCCTATCTAGTCTATTTTAAGGTGGATAGATATTTTAAGGAGTTTAACAATTTTAACAATTTAATTAGTAGGAATCTTAACTTTCTCGTCACCTTCAATTAGTTATTACAATATTTAGAATAATTAAAAATGTTTTATTGCTACATGGAAGGAGAATCATTGACGATTAAACAAACGAACGTTCTTTGGCGGTGAGCTATTAGTCTACTTAAAGCGCACATGCTATAATATCAATTAGTAAACGATTTCTTTATGCAACAATAAGAAACGTTTAAACCTGCATTTTTATATTCTAGCTCTTTTTTCTTTTAATTTAAATGTTTAGTTAGACTCTCTTAAAATTTCAGTAACGCGGCAACTAAATTAAGACACTTGAATTCGCATACAAAAATTAAATTGAAAAAAGTAAAAAAGATCAAATTTATGAGATATTCATTAACATTAACGCAATTCAGGAACTCATACCATCGTGCACCGTTCTTTGCTTCATGCTTATCGAGCACAGGATCGCCATTCACAGTACGTGGCTCTGTACGTGCATTGAGGTCGTATGACAAATTAGTAGATGAAATAAATTTCTGCTTAGCTCCTATATATCTTTAACTCTATTTACAAAAACATAAATTTTCATAAACATTCGCACTCTTATCGAATTATTAAGAACCTACGCATGCTTATTATTAAATAGATAATAAAAGAATGGAAAATATATATCATATTATACAGTTTGAAAGGTAACTGTATAACACTGTATCTTCGTATCAGAATAAAAATTTCACGCGTAGAAAGTATAATCGACCAGTGATAATAATTGATAACGCTACGTCAATGGTGATAAGAAATAGTTTTCGGTAGAAAGTTAACGTTTCAACTGAACCGATGATAAAACAGACATCTCTTACGAATGAACTCGGACATAAGCAATATTGAATCGTGGTTATTATGTAATTATCATACTTCCCGTAGATATCGAAGCCTAGAAGCGTAGTGAAAAGAAACTCACAGTTTAAAGTGTTACAAGAGAAAATGCATGCTACTCGAAATAGATATATAAAATTATAGAGTACGCACAGTGTAACAAAAAAGTACCTAATATCGTTCTATTTTAGACGACTGTTACTTTTACTGTTGCTGCCTTTCTCTGATCGAGATACAATCAATTTTCTAGGTTATTGGTACAGTACATTTTTCAAATACATACCGAGTCCGCAATAATTCTTGCACAATTACTGATGATTTTTCAACCTTCTTGTTTAATTTTCAGAATTTTTTCGGGATCTTTTACGTTGGCGGATATTTTCTTAATTAATCGAATTTTTCTCAAAAAAAAAAAACCAAACATTATTACCTACCATCTTGAGCGATATTTCACTGCATATTTTTCTTAGACTTGTATAAAAGTGCTAAACTTTGCAGAAATTAATAGGAATGAATTAAAAGTTCGTATAATATTATTGAACTGCTTTTAAAAATACCAGGTTAGAATTATTCTTGGAATTACCACAAAACTTAAATATTAGAATTTTTACGTTAAGTGGAAAATAGTCTTCATTGTATGTGATGTAATAAAATCCTGTAATTTCCTCAAATGTTTTGAGGAATTTAAACGACTCAGTTTGCCTACAAGGTGTAAAAAAGTATATTTACAGAAGAAACATGCAAAATGGTGCTATCATATGAGAAATACGTGGTATGAAATATGAGAAAGTCATGAGAATTTCAGAATGATGTAAGTGAAAATATATTTAGTATGACGCTATTATCTTCAATGTATGTATGTCTAAATTCATTAAAAAATTCTTCACATAAATTCACAGTTGTTACAAATCGTTCTCTTGTTTTTTAAGGAAGATGTAGTTGCACCATTTTTCCCCTCAACTTTTCATCATTCTCACATATACCTTCTAACAAATAATAATTCTTTATGTTATAGATATTACCATTGTTATTATTACCAAAGACTTCCAAAAGAATTTATTAGCGTATCGAACATAACGAGAATTATTTTAAATAAAAATGTTCAATTTCGAAGGAGTTATGTCCTTACAAAATTAAAGACTTAAAACCAACGAGACTTTCAGAATAACCTAACATAAGAATTTAAGATAGAATCTAATACGATGCAACAAAAATCTGAGAAAGGATCGACAAAATTTCTAGAAACTCTAGTACTCTTTACGAATAAGGCATCAGCTTAACGAACTACGAATCTGGAATAAATACGACGAATCAGATGTAAGATCAGAACGCGGTTATTTCATGATAAGTTTCTACCAGCTCTCACCATATATAATATTTCCGCAGATGAACGAGGGAAAGTATAGCAGTATAACTAGGCAAAATTTCGATACGCTGTATCCGTGAATTGAAAAGAAAGAAAGGAATCGCTTAACAGAATGATAACGTATTATCCGCGTAAGAAACCGATATCCTAAATGCGTTCGAGTCCAACCGAGCGCTTTCTAGATGGAAAAGCATGAATAGTCGGAACTCCCCGATGGTTCTGCGAGTCACCGTATTTTCACATCGTTAATAAGCAGGTAGCTTGCACTCTGATAGCGACGATGATGCAGTTGCTGACAAATGAACGAACAATGAAGCTACCTACTTTTATCGCTTCCCGTGTTTGTATAGTTATGTAAGCTAATTGACCACGACTACGTCTTCTCCAGTTCGCTAATTCGTGACACGTATTTTGTATTCAAGAAGACAGGTGCTTTAAACGTGTATATAGTGAATGGGAACGATGTTAGAACTTAAAGACTGAGATTTAACCTTTTTGACTTGTACTTTTTTTTTTTTTTTTTTTTTTTTTTAGAAATTAATAATATAAGAAGAGATGTATATTCCGAGAGAAGATGAAAAGATGGATAGATAAAGGAACGTGGCTCCGATAGGTTACTTTTGATGGATCTAATACAATTAGAAAAATAGAAATGCGTATTGAAAGTTTCACATCTACAAATAAGATCGTATCATATTCATATATCTACATTTTTATCGTCTATACATATTTCAAGTGTCAGAATTCAAAGTAAGTCAACATTGTATTAGGAAAACATCAAAACTGTTAAAAGATGATCTTAAGGGCTAAGAATGGAAAATTAGAAAAATGATATTTTTGCAACTCCGTTGTTTCCTGAAGTCTACTGTTTGCGCCAACGTTATGCGTTTAGTAAACAGATGACTTTTTTGTAAACTTCCAGATAATGTCCTGTTCTTCCCGAGGTAGGTTACTCTTAAAATAGTAAGGACGAATTAGAAACTTGAATAACAATTTCGAACATTGGGATCTACGAAACTCAATAATCAGTCTAGATTACGTTATAACGTAAGTATTAATATGTTATTTAAGCTATTATTTAACTCCTTATGATCGGACAATGATGTAGATATGTTCGCGTATCAACCAATCTGAGAAAATGAAATTACAAAAATGAAAATCACACGATACGTTGTATAATACTTATCACTATTCATTATTCAGAGTATATTTTCGACTCAGACAGATGAATCGTGGTTTTCAGATAAAGAGACAAATTGCAAGTTACAACAATCGTCGATATAATCTGAAAGTCACTTTGACCCCTGCTGCCAGTACTTACAAAAACATATTACTACGAGAAATAATTTTCATGCAACATAAATTGTAGGTATGTTTTTCTAGTAAGGAAAAACTTGCAAGAAATGATGCAAACCTTCGCTCAAAATAACATTTAATCAAGCGTGCATTGTACTATTCTGACTAATAACTGTAATACGTAGCTTCATACAGGGAAACTATGTTCATTTTAAAAAAGGGAAAAAGGATCATAAATACCACGTTTTTGCTGTACATTTTATGTAATCGTGCTAGTATCCTATTACATATTACTGCTATATAGTCGAATATTTTTTTTATGTTTGTACAATATTTAAGAAAGATTAATTTCGAAGAAAATTCATTTATCTGAACAAAACACGCTATTAACCATCTTCCTTGGCAATATCGATCCAAGTTCGTAAATATTCGCTGTACGATGTGTACATATGCATTTTGAAGCAAAGAAGCATTCATTCTTCGTTTAAATTAATATATGTAGTTCTTTCACCGCTAGAAGAAATGACTGCTAAATTGCTTGGATACCGTATATTCTGCATTCTAAATAGAATTACCTAGCCGTAAAAATTAACGTTGCCTCCAGATACTAGTAATTACAAATAACTGTACCGAAAATTGAATCATTATTCCAGTAGTCAAACGAATTTACAACTAATCTCAGCTTTTTTTGAACTATTTTATGTATCTCAACCATTTACGTAAAATATTTGAGAACTATTTGAATAGTTAAAGAGTAATCGCACTATGTTATGCTCAACGCTGTTACCCAATGCGTTACATGCCCATAATTGACAAACGGTTAAAATATTCCTATTTATTCAAGAATATCTGATGCAATTCATCCTTCAATCAAATAAAACTAGATTACATAATTCACTACAATAATTCCAAACACGATAAAAATAGTATTTCCACGTCAATGTTAAAAGGATATTTTCTATTTTTTTTTTTTTTTTTTTCTTTTTTACCCCACTTCATATCACTTTAATCCTAAACGTGATATCAAAGCTCCAAACTTTGTACATACAAAAACGAACAATTATGAGAGAAACATATCACAACTCTCCCTTCCATTCTACGCGCGTACGCACTTATAACATGATGCAGGTCTGCGCCAGAGAAAAAACAATAAGCAAAAAGGAAAAAGGGAAAATACAATAAAAAAGAAGAGAAAAATATATCGAGTGAAATCGTGATTACATAATACTAGACAAAATGTCTAATATTCATACGTCTCGAAACTAAGCTCCGTATGAATCACACGTGGCCATTTTCCTATTTTATTTTATTTTCAAACTACCAACGATACAATGAGGAAGTGCACCAACTAACTTGGTTGGTTAGTTAGCATGGACGAACTCTCGGCAAACAGGTGTTCTGAAAATGTAGCAGATGGCGGATGATGGGAATCAAGACAGAGCAAGTGAAATCGCGTTGAAACTCATCGGTAACACGAATATCTTGTGCTCGAGAAGGAGATCTTGTTTTATCCTGGCACGATTGTTTCCTCTACAATATCTCTGTACACATATCGGGGCACGCTAGAACGAACGTAATTTCTTCTAAAATCTACTTTATTATAGCACCTGTTCGTTTTAACATATATTGAGACAGAAGATATCGTGAACACTTCCAATAGAAAACTTTTATGCCCATATTGTATGTATTCTGAGAAACATTTTGAAATCCCATTCGTTCGTAACTAAATTTATTTAAAAGATAAAATCGCCCTTAAAGTTTGATAAGATAATAACACGTAACTAAGAAAATAACAAAATATATGTGAGTCAAAATTAACTCAACCCTCGTCGTCCAAGGGTGGAAGACGAGTATTACAACTACGACGAGAATCTGGCGAACAACGTGACGAACATTCAATGGCAA
This sequence comes from Bombus vosnesenskii, assembly GCF_011952255.1. NCBI lineage: Eukaryota > Metazoa > Arthropoda > Insecta > Hymenoptera > Apidae > Bombus > Bombus vosnesenskii. Next base: position 6,929,642 of record NW_022882923.1, read on the forward strand.
GTAAATGTAAGTCGTAATCGTCTTCGCTCCTCAAATAGTTTCTATCGTCACGTTTATCATATGTACACACGTGTTCACGAAACTTGGAGAAATCTTTTTTCGCGTAGAACCGCAAGTGTTTGAGATTCACCGTAACATAAAGCGATGTAAAGTGTTGATAACGTGCCATTATGGCTAAGTAGCTACCGACCGGCTAGCTTGACCATGGATAAAACAGCGGCCACGCTCTACAAATCAACAGAGAAAATGCATGAACGCGGTGCCATTTCGTTCTTTTATTTGTACAGGATACTCGTCCGTGGATTTCACGGTACGCAGACTCGAGACGCGACTTTTTGCAACAAAATGATCCTGCGTAGAAGGAATTTTCGCTTAAAACGACGATTGACGCATGTCGAAGGGTAGCGCTGGATGTAGCAATTTTTAAACAAAACGCGCACAATTATCGACTACTATCTTATAGTGTATTTTTTTATCGTATAGAGTATAAAATATTGTGTGTTTGAAGAGATTAATTTTTTTTTTTAAATAACGTTGTTCTTAATAGTGGTGTATATATAATAATATTAAATAAGGTAAATAAATAATATTAAATAAGGTAAATCTTGTCTATAATAGAATCTATTAATCCTGATGAATTAGTATCCTAAATATTAAGACTCGAAAGATAATGTAACACTATTGTAAAAATGAACAATGAAGAATAAAAATTTATAAACATTGTAATTCATATTTCTAATGTGTTACTTTAAAACTAAATTAAATTGTCTCTCCAACTGATTGTCATTGTTAAATAATTTGGATGAATAAATCGCAAGACAATCTTCATTTTTTATTCCTGTGATATCGTATCAGATGCAAAATATGGAAACGCTCTACGGTACTAAATTTTTAATAATTCATTATTTGTATGAAAACTCGACATATCTGATAATTTGGTATTATTATATTTCATAATATGCTTTTTCCAAGCATACAGAATTATAGAAATTCTACTGCATGTAATTTGTATGTCGTAATTCCCAATGCGAAAAAAAAACTGAAATTAATGTTAGAGTTCAAAGCAAAGTGTGTTACAAAACCATGTATGCGTCGTCTCTATTAAATCAAAACCATAATTCGTGCCACGAATGTAACTTGATATTATAAGGCAATTAACATCGTTGAGCACTATATCTATGTCCGCTTTAGATATCACCATACATACTACCATTCCTCCCTTGGAAAATGCAAAAACATTTTCCATATGAAAGTTACTTGACTCGTGCTTCAAATTAATTCGATTTTATTGTAGATATTGTAACGTTTTTATTTTTTACGTTGTAAGTATTTATGAACGAAGAACAAGAATAAAAAGGAATTTCATCCATTTTCATTATCAGACAATTACCTTTTGTAAGACGAAAATTTCACAACGATATCGATGCAGAATATGCGAATCTCTGTCTGTCAATTTGCAACTGCATACTTTTTATCCTGATGAGTAATGCTACTTGACAGGTGTCTCATTTATTTTATCTATCTCCATCTAACAGACTATTCGACAAATAAAGATAAGTCGAGTAGCGTTACCAATTTAGAAAGATGATTCATTATTCAACAGGGTAGTCTTTACTAAGCAGATGAAAAAGAAAAAAGATCAATCATGCCACGATATAGTCGTTCTAAGAAGATCGCATTCATATTTCCTTCCTACTATAACAAAAATAGGAGCATCAATTTATCAAAGTGATTAAAAACGACGATAATCAGTACTTCCCCGATATACTTAAACCAGAGATAAAATATATAAACCGGATATAATTAATCAGCTGCTAGCAGCAGTTGACCATTGACAAGTACTCAGACAGAATCCAGAGACCAAAGGTTAGCAAATCCTTGGAAAAATCTGCTTTGACAAGGAAATATTATCACGTTAGAACAACAGAAGAATAAATAATTCAAGATGAAGCATTACTCAAGTTGCAACTATTACACAATACTAATTTAGTAACTAGACAGTGAATTTCTATGCAAATTTATATTTTTATAAATAAAAAAGTGAAGCTTAAGCAAAGATTTGTGTCACCTATCAAATATCCCAGTGAGTACTATATTTTGAATATACTATATATCTTTGCATTTTATATGAATTCTACGATATGTATTTTTACATCTTCGAATCTCACATCCTCGTAAAACCCCTAATCTGTTAATAACCTATAATGTATCTATTTTTAAACATCAAGTACCTCCTCGTGCACAAAAATGGCCATCGAAGATCCGAGCCTGAGTCAAATTGGTCGCATCCAGAGCGCATCTTAAATAACTTATAAGGACGATACGCAAAAGTACATCGAGATGCGATACGGTATCTGACCACTCGTAATTAAGTGCCTGCTGCCGGTTGTAGTAGCCGCAGGACCGGAAACTCCTACCTTCTAGACACCGAGGATCTTCTAAACGGTGTACGATAATTGCGGCGCAATCAACGACTGAAAAATTGTCCACCATGTAAGTACTCTGTCGATTGTTCGCGCTAAGGAAACCAGCCAAAAGTAAAAGTGCTCTCTCGAGACTATCGAACTGATCGCAAAGAGGAAAGGAAGGACCGCACAATGCGTGAACAACAAACACGCATTAACCCGAGGAAAGAGAAGGGCAACTGATGGTTACTCGACGGGAATGTGTGAGTACGTGAGCGCAATTACTGTAATATTTGCACGTGTATCAAGAGTATCGTAACGGAATGGAATAGCGTTGTGTGTTAAAATCTTATCAAACACGAACCGTGCTCGCTACCGTCGCTGGTGGTTACGAAAATGCATTACGAATTGAGAGGCATATTTACGATCAGTTCTGGAATTGCTCAGAAGGAAAGTGATTTAACGGTATTTAACTAGCGACTATAGTTACACGGGTTTACTAAAGTTGAAGAATGATGTTTTGCATTTTAGTGGTAGCGATTCTTATTGTACCGCATATTGCTTATTGTTTGTAGTGAGAAATACGATCCTTCTTTTTCGAGATTGACACTAACCGTTGAATAGTGATTATAGAATGCCTTATCGTTCGGACTTAAGACAGAAAGATTAATAAAATTGTGTACATGAAAAGTTTGAACTACCAAACTAAGATTTCATTCACTTAAATATGAACATATTTTTCATTTGAATCGAGTGCATATACGTGTGTCCTTTGTTTTTCATTATAACACGTATTGATTAAATGCTTGTTATAAATGAAATACGATAACTTTCCAAGAATGACACTTCGATACTTTATCTTCGTCGAGTTAAAAAGATAATGATTATAAAATTCCGTTTTAGTAAAAAGTAAAAAAGGATCATTAATAGAATTCTATCTTCAGAAAATTTATTGTTATATATGTATATTTATTATTATATTATATTTTTTCATATTTTCAAATTTCTATCAAGTTAATTATAGGCATATGTATTCGTTCATTTGTTTGTTACGTGTAGAGTACGAATAGAATATAAAACAATAATATGTATGCGAAATAATATCTCTTTTTCAAGAGTAGTATTGTACTTTATAAGAGAGTGCTTTACAAGATATACATACTTTTAAAGAAACGCACAATAAAAGCAATTATTCTCTGTAAATAATAAGTACTCAAGTTACAAATTCGAAAGTGTTTTTCACACTCACACACACATTAGTACGAATACACGATATGCATATGTATAACAGAGGTTAGTCACATAACGATTTTGCAATACATTCACGTAAAGGTTAATGATACGATATTTGCAGCTAAGAATAATGGCCTTGGACCGTATTTACGGGACATAAATTTGAAGCACGAGACATTTGAGCGCTTTCGCGTAATCAAAGTTGATTACATAATTACAATCTTTAATTATTCAGTACGAACACGCCAACAGTGAAGATTGAAAGCATACAAATTTATCTGATACATTACGTGAAAATTCTCGATACGAAATCGAGGACTCTTGTACTCTCAAGAGTGAGTTATTGTTGGTTTTGCACGCAACGTTTTCGCCTTATTTCCCTTGAATTCGGAGAACTCTTCGTTCAAGTTAAAATCTACGCAGTCCGTGAACTATTCGCCGAAATATTATCGTTCTATTTACACAGCATTAACAAACTTCCGTATATTTACACAGTATTAACGAAACTACTATTTAACGACAAATTTTAGTCATAATCAGAAACAAACATTCCTATAGATCACGTGCTAGTAAGTATACAGAGCGATGTGGATAAGTAATTATTATTAAAGAAAAAGGCAAATTCTACGAACAGACTGATAATCTTGAAATTGTGCATTGAATTTTGAATTTTTGTAGTACGATGGTATTCCGATAATCCGATATTCAATAATCCAACGAGTCACGAATAATCCAATTTCCAAACGATAGAAAAAGAAATTAAATTACATATTTATTTTATTTGACACATTAAATTCCAGGAAAATCATAAAACAAAATTAAAATGTAAATTCAAAGAGATATCAAGATCAGCTTCAAAGGCAGAAGATTAAATTCAAGTGAATTTGATAATGAATGGTTTTGATAATTTCTAATTTTTATACATTGGTATATTTACCCACACCCGATGGGAAACACTCGGGCATCGTAAATACATCATTATATAGACACATAATTTAATAAATTAGAGATATTCATTATTCGATATTGAACGTGTGAACGGAGCTTAAGAGAAACTTTAATTCGTGGAAGTTTCTGGTTTGCTTGGCAAATAAGCTATATACCATGTACTTTTCGAGAACAATTACAAAATACACGGTGGTCTGTTTAACGAACCGTCAAACGCGGCTGAAGCATGAAATTCATACTGCCCTAGGCAGGCTTGTTTAGAAGAATTGTCGCACGCTATGCGGAACACATAAGCTTACTTCCATGACAATTCGCAGCTCCAACGTGAAATATAACTACGAGTAATTGCGAATTTTATATTTTGCGAATCAACCGACCGGATTATCGATATTTCACGGTATAACAAATTTTCGAGATATGCCAAAAATATTGTGCAACGAGAACAAATTTTACTAAACCGCAAGGGATTACTTTCCCCTAATTAAGTACCATACCAAAGCAAGAAACAGTCATATCGAATCGAATTACAATGAAAATCATTGAAACCTGTCAAACGAAAAAAAACTTATCACCTTGTATAAACATCCAAAAATTCCCCGAAATCTAGAAAAACCCCCAAAAAAACATCACAGTGGAACATAAAAATGTCCTCGCTCGTCGATCAATTCTTCCAACGATCTTTCGAGTTGATTTAAATAATGATGCAACGCGTTCATGTAATAATAAAGATCAAGACATTGATAACATTATGTGGCAACGCTCTTTCTACGAGACACAAACACCAAGATTAAATGAACAACTGTGTACGACTTTAACTACAAAGCACTACGTAATATAACTGCACTATACTCGCCAAATAGAGTACAGCTACATACGTTAGCTACGCTATAATATAAATTACTAAATAAACTAAATTTTATTCGAATTACACAACAACTGTAACGAGTTAGTGCTCCGATATTTATAGCTTGTACTTTACAATGCGTAAATCTCTCTTGAAATTTAGAAATTAAAAAAGAGAAAAGGAAATTGATCGATTCGTTTCACAAATCCTTTCGCAAGATACTACATAGAATTATGATTAATCATCTGGAGATATCTATTTTAGATTATTCGTGAACGCACAGGAAGCGGAAGATAACTTCAAACGCATTGCTTACAAGCGTGTGCTGCGCAGTCACGTGTACACACACACACCGTGAAACGACTGCTTAACACGTTGACTGTCACTGCGAGAATTATTTATTTACTCCGTGAAATTTATCTTATTTATCCATTCAAAAGATTCAATAACGTTGATCAGTGACGACCACCATGGCGGTCAACGTGTTCAAAGACAGTTGATGATGTTCGAAACGATAATGCACGCACGTTCGTGATGCGAAAGAGTTTCAACGCACACGTGGTTCGCGATGCAACGGCGTATATACACGTGTTGACATTGCATCCGAAGTACAGCAAAGACAGGGCCGTTTCTCAGACTGGCTTCCTAATCCGGTTAAATGATGGTAGAGAGGCAGCTCTGCGGCTGCTTCTTCGACTGCGGCTCAATCATTCCTTCTCTGAGGCGTTACGAGGCCGTTCAACCGTCTTTGAGAGGAATGCCACGGACTACAACCTATCGACTATAGACGCGATTTTCTACCGATCCCCGTGAAACCGATCTTCCCGAGGATCCAGGATGAGAGCTTATAATATATAAATATATTTATTACGTTCATTATCAATTATGCTATGTTTGTTTGTTATTGTACGTATGGATATACGCGCTTTCAAATTTAAATTCAAATAAACTTTTTATTCGACGTTTGTTCCGACGTAAAAGGAAGTTACCTGTCCATATTAGATATCGTGCTTTTTATGTTTACCTCATTTCTGGTTCGTAGATCCGTAAGTTAATGACAAATTGAAAGTTTCGTAAGAGTTTCGTCACAGTATTGAAAGAACATTAACCATATAATATTTAATTTCAAGATGAAGTCAACGCATACAGATTTTTACGCTCTCGAGAAAGTTATTTTCTCTCTGAAGAAAATCGAGATACGCATGCGAGTTAAAAATACAAAGAAGTTCCAGTAAACCTAAACTTTCATGTTTTTACGGCGATAAATGTTTTATACGATGAAATACATAGGTATTACTATTAAATATGTTTGGATCATTCAAAGGCATTTTTGTAATAAATACAACATTTGTATAATAAAAATTGTATTGAATTGGCAATGGAACAATAAAACGCGCGAACGTATAGTCCGAATCCGGTATTTCTAGGAACTTCATTCCTGGATTATCTTAACTGTCTGTCCCCTAACCACGTAATGTAGCTAAATTACATTTTGCTACATTATTCTTATACAGGTATCATTAACTTGACACTTTACACCGACTACAACATTTTACTTGAACTCGAAAATTTCCCTTATCTCTGTTCAAACGCGGAAAGAAAATTTCACACCCATGATAAAAAATTTATGGCTTACTAAACTATCCTGTTACCCAGAACAGAACCCATATCAATACCTGTTTCCTACCTGTAGCTATCATTCTCGACACTTTTTCAAGCGAACTTTCAGGACTCGAGATCTGTATTTTTCCGAAGATCGATACTGCAAATTGCTCGATCATTACTATGTCGAAGTAACGATTATGTAGTTTCGTAGATAGTCATCTTAATCTCGTCGAAAACCGCCTGTTTTTAATCCTGGACAAGCGACGTGGCTCGAACAGGGTGAGGGTTGCAACACACGCTCCGCACACGTGATAAAAGTGGAAAGGCTCTTGGACTGTGGATACAACATAATTATGCTATGGAAAACGTAAGGTTTCACTATGCCGGATGAAAAGTTCCCTTTATAATACATTTCGATTCGATTATCGCAGTTAAACTATGCAAATTTATACTTTTATCTACTGTAGGTAAACAATTATTTTACTTGGTATTATTAGTGGTTCTTCGAGCTTCGGTCGTGTTTCTAATAGCGCGTCGCGCTTTGTTTCGGCATTTCGGGTCAACTGAAAAGGTGAACTGCAATGTTGTTCATGAAACGTTGGAACAAAGCGATGATTTATCTCTAATAAAGTTTTAACCTTCAAGGAATATTTTTTTAACCGTTAACAGATATTCGATATCATAATCCGCAATAAAAATCGACTGTATTTAATCGATAAGACGATAAGACTCGATAAATCAACAAGCAAAACCGAGAAGCACAATTATGTGGTAAGTGCTGCTTGTGTTCAGCTTTCAGAAAGCTTGAACCATCTTGACCGATATTTTCCCGACTGAGCTCTTCTTTCCGCGCTTCTGCTAAGTGTTGGAAACAGGAAGAAATGTAAATAAGATACAAGCGCGAGACTGATCTCAGGAAAACTGAAGATTCTAAGAGAGCTTGCGCTGGGATAAATAGAGGACTGGCAATAATTTAATTAATAATTTAACAATTACTTTTGGAATTATTCATTATCGTTAGTGAAACGAAGGATTTACAATTTATAACGTACTTTATACAATATTTTTATACGATATTTGAAAAATCTTGCAAACGTTTATTTTAGGAACTCTCACGTCTGTATTTTATAAACTAAAGTGATTTTCAAAGTTTTGTTACAATTAGGAGAAACAACTAACGAATATCTTGAAATTTAAAATTTATCAGCATCAAAAGTAAGTATAATATTCTTCATCCTCTCTTTGTTAGAAATATTATATCGCATTATTATAAAAATATTATTATCGTAGAAATTTTCATAATTTCTTACTTCTATATAAAATTGGTTTCCTATATAAAGTTTTGCTTGCTGACAGGTTTTGAAACATCTCTTTTACCTATTTGAATATACGTAAAACCGCAAATTAAGATTGTATAGAACCACAAATGGTAAAAGTCATACATAATCACTGAAACGTATATGTCTGTCGGATACAAGCTCAGCTGATTCTAGCCGATTACATCAAATCTAGTTACACCGATTACAGCATTCTCGTCTATCTTCTCTCCTTTATCCTACATTGCGGGAATAAGTAGAGCTTAAAAATTCAAGGTTAGATCCTCCTATTACTCTCTTGTTACTCTCAAATTCAAATCGACTTTATTATGAATTAGGTTCATTATTTCCAACATGTTAATTCTTTGATTCATACATTCCACTTCTCCCAGGATTGACCGAAATAAAAAGATACAAATCGATAACATTTAGATACATACCTGATCGTATCTACTTTTACTCAAATAACAACAGTTAAATCAAAACTCTATCTACTTTCTAATAAAATAAATAACAATTAATAAACAAGCAATTCCCTACGTAAAATCTACGAATAATTTTTGAATACGTAATTACAAATCTACCGTTATAAAACTACATACTTCGAAGTTGTTCAACAAGCTTGTTTAGTTCATTCCTCCTTAGAATCAATTTACGATTCGAGACAGAGAAACGCATTGCGAAACATTAACATCGAAAATTATAGATTTGCATCGATACTTAATACAGACAGATTTAAGACAGACTATCTGTTCACAGCTGGCTGACGAAACGTTCTTCGCAAATTACGAATATAACCTGTTCGATATAAGATGACAGAGCATACAACATCGTCCATCTCGTGCTTTCATTACCGCGTGAAATAATGCCACAAATCGCGGAGAAATATAGGTTTCTTGTTTAACATGGAACGGTATCCAGCTAGATACTTCGCTCTTAATAACGGCGAAAATATAGTAAATTGTAAGATGGCTGGAGATTACCGTGTAACGCGTTATTCTTTCGTTGTAACGGGAATCGAATTGCTGGCTGCATGTTGCGTGTCATTCCCATTCTGCTAATTCCGTTCCATTCGCGACCAGACATTGTATGCCGATCTTTCGCGATATCACTGTGCGACACGGTTGTAGAACGATGAATTAATATCGAAGCGATGCAAATTTTTAAATAAAGCTGTGTCACCAATGTCGTGTTATTTATTACACTCATACATAGAAGAAATATGAAAGTAAGATTATTCGTAGGCACGTTGTATGAATATATGTATTACGTATGTTACACGAAACATTATAAAATTTCATTTCCACTGTTGCTAGATTCCGACTATCGTATTCCACTATCAATCGACATTATATTGGTAAAATTTGAAATGAATCTGAAAATGTATATAAAGTTACAAGATATTTAATACAAGTATATATTTCGCAGAAATCAAAACAGAATTTAAACAGTTTATTCATTATATTAATAAGCCATAATATTCAGTGAAATTATATTTAGTATTTATTATATACATAAAATCATCATTTGTAATATAGATCGCATCTGATCACAATTCTAATGAAATTTCAAAAATTTGGGTTTGATTTCCTCTATCTTAGAACGTGTCTATCTCTAACATTGCCTAACCAAAACACAATAAGTATATATAATGAATTTCAAACTGACTGAAAAAGTACAAACATATAACATAATAACACAATACTATACATTTCATTACAATTAGACCGTGGGTTTTTATGCAATTTCATACTTCTATCAATATAACTTTCAAATGAAAATTATACATAAAGATTTGTTTCATCGATTAAATATTATAACAAGTATGTATTTCACTCTAAATATTTCTTACGTTTTTCAATATTACACTTATTTGGTATATTTTTCATAACGCGCATAAAAATCTGCAGTTTAATTAGAACGCTGTAATTCTAATTATTACAAATACAATTCGCAATAAGTTCATCAAATACAATCGATTCATTCAATTAAACAATTCTTTCGCTGAAAATTCTTTCTTCCTCTTGGAGAAAATTTTTGTTTTAACATTTCTACTAGCATACTTGCTAAGCATCAAAATGCTTGGCCACGAATAATATCACAGAGCTCGCAAAGAAGCCGCTGCAAAGCGACCAGCTCGAACCGGAAGACACATATCGAGAGGTTACTGCGGTTCAAACGCCTTGCTCGCTTTTGATTACAATTCAACCGTTGTATTATTTTTCCTGGGGTGGCAATGTCCGATGTCTATCGTGTAGACTCGTGTCCGATAAAATGTTACGACGCTGACACGTTGCAGGCAACGCAGACGAACGCATTTCAAACCCCTCAAGAGTATCATACACAATGCACCTCGAAGTTCAATGTGCGTGCGTAAACGAACTTGTACAGCGAGTGCGGTAAATGAGCCACTAGAATCGAAATCGGCGCATATGGTGAGCAAAAATTCAATGCGCGTGGCATGTGCAAGCTACGAAGCAGTACAACGGCGTGAGCCATTGATTTTTTCTCTGGGAAGTTTCACCTATTATTCTGCATGTTTAAAAGAATTTGTTCATAAAAGAAAAAACATTCGTTCATAACTTATTCTCGCGTATTTACCATCTGCTAATATGCAACAATAAACAAATATTTGAATCGTAAATTATAAAATTTACAAGGTGATTGTAGATATTTTATCTATCGGCTAATATCCTCTTTCGTTCATTTTAGTGTAAATCTACAATACCTTTTTAAAATAAACAAAATCTAACAATTTTTTATATTATTCCCTAAAATGATTAGTTTTATTTCTATTACCGATACGCTTCGCGATTGTTCCAACGAGAAATACGTCTATATACTAATTCACGATATACAACTCGCAATATTTGGCTAAAAATAGGCGAGCAGGATGTACTTAAGAAGACCAAGTTATCCACATAGACGATTTTACGTTTCAATGAATTTGCACGTTCGATGTGCAATCTAATGAATTTAATTTCCAATTAGAAATAGAACAGCGTGCCAGATACATAATATCGAGCTTTGCAACGAAAGGTCAACGGAAATTGTTCTCTTGTAAAAAAAACACCTTCAAGTTCAACAATGTATCATTGGAATGCTCGCATTTACGCGCATTTATGTAATGCTGCAACGAACTGGCATTTTTAACAATGATGCACCAATGCGCAGATAGGAAACGAGAGACCAGACGAGTGGAAGGTTGGAGAAGTCAGCCAAGCGTACCGGCGAACATCCGCTTCCGCAGGATGTACGATTGTCATTTTCTTTTTTAGGCTTCGACTGTCCTGACCACGGCAATTCATTGAAAACTAATTTCCCCTAATCGAGAGGAAACGAACGTGTCACCAAAAATCAAAGCTACAAAATATTCTGTCGAAACGTATAAGTTGATAATAGAAAATAGAAAATAATTTACGTTCATCCTTGTACACATGCTCGTCTCGATTAACTATTTGACAATGTAATAAAATAACTAAGAATTTAAAACAAACAATTTAGAAAATAATTACGTATTTCTGTATCGTCAACATCACTTGCATTTTTGATATCAAAGACAAAGAAATATATTTTCAACTTTCTATAGGAAATAATAATAGAAACAAGATATTAATAATCGTATCACGTATCGCACGTACATATGTATAAGATGTGAAATTCGTAACAATTGAAGTGTGAATTTAAATAATGTTAAAGAGTCATTCTTTGCAAATGAAAGAAAAAGTACCAGTTATTTTCGATTTGGTTTCGAAGAACCAGGAAATAGAACACGTCGTCAGACTCTGTAGATAGAAAAGATAGAACTGGTTAAAATAATAATTTTGAAACGAAACTCACACCTTTGCCTTTGAAGAAGGACGACAAATGTCATTGCAAAGATTACAAAAACGATACATGCGATCGAATTTCATTAGGAATACACGATGTGTGCTTATCGACGTAACCCTAGATGTATACCGTCTAATCAAACAGGTAACCAAACACTCGACATTACGCGCAGATCTACACCTTGTTTGCGCGTCTACACATACAAATCAGCGCTTCGATTGAGTAAATTAGAAGCTTCAGGAAAAATCACGACAAGATGGTCGTGGCAATGTTGAACAATTTTTCCTACATTACATTTTTCTAAAAATATATATCACTTTTAGATCGAGTATTTTAAAAAATGCATTATGATATTACGTAACATTATATAGCAGGACTTTTTTGTTTGTCTGAACTTGTCAGGGTTCACAATCAACAGTTTACACAATCGGAATTCATATAATACGAGTTCACCAATTTTCCTTAGTACATATTTCGATTTTTCGTTCACATTAAGTGAACTCAACCAGCGAAAGTTGAATTAATAGGATCTTAACTAAAATTTCCACTAAATGAAGTTCAAATAGACTTTCGCTGTGCATATATCATAGTATTTGTAATAAACAAGGTGTACGTTAACTGGTGATACAATTGAGAAAGGGATGAATCCTCATAGAAAAGTATCTGTCCAGTATACGTGTACTAAATGCTAACTGTACATTTCGACCTGACTGACTTCTGTTTATGGAATTTTATTATGTCAAGAGTATATTTCAAGAACAAATGTGTTTCACAAGAGTTCAACGAGAATTAAATGCAATCATAATTTTCGTTTTCCAAGAACTAAAAGTGCGCATTCTGCGTATTTGTCGTACAAGATTATTGCTTTATCTTGCAAAAAAAAAATCGCCTGCAAAAAGTGAACCTCTCAAGCGTTCGAATAGAATCTCGATTGCTCGCAACGAAATCTTGAGTCGGCGCTATGTGGCGTCTTCCCGCGCGTACTATCAACGCATGACTAAAATCGCTGAAATATAACGCGGGGAATTTCTTTAGTTTCCCAGCCGGTTCTCGTAGTTAAAGAGTTAAACAAGCTGCTCGATACGATACACCTATGTTTCATTTAGATACGCGTATACCGTCCCTTTCGATCGTTCGAGTCTTCTCGTTTCATCTCTCTCATTAACGCTCAAATTACTCGCGAAGATCGTACGACGCGTAAAAGTGCGGTCAAAGCTTAGTGGAATGTCTGTTCGCCTCGCTTTATTAGGCGATCACCGATCTACTGGTATGTACACGGTATCGCGTACACGGCATGCAAACGAGCCTCCTATCTTTTTCTTTCTTTGCTCTTCAGCATTTCTTTCATTCCTCCGTTTGTACGGCCAACCTTTCGCGTCTTCGTTCGTTCTATCGGGAGTTTGAACGTGTGTGGCCGTTTCTTCGTTCGCCTTGCTGAGGTCGCCTAGTTGCAAAACTCGTTCCCCGGGCTACAACACGCTCGCGGTTATCTTCGCTCGGGGAGAAATAAGAGGGAAAATAAAGGGAACCAAGAGGGAAGGAAACGAAACGAGACGATACACTTGACGCCAAAAGAACGTTGCGTACGAGAGGCAACAGACCGAGTGCTTTTACGATACCATTCGGGTCAGACTAACTGGAAAACTATTTGACTAAAAAGTTTTTGCTCTTCTGTTGCTATGGATATGTATCGAAATTGTTAATCTGATTCTTTACCATGTAAAATCAGGTAAAGTAAACAGAGATATTGCTTAGATCATGTTGGTTAGATTTCGATAAATTAGATAGAGCACGTAGAGAGACGAGCACATAATGTTTCACCGTAAGTATTAGGAGTCCTGATATTACTGATATTTAGAGTACATTAAATATTTCTCACTTTATTTTCCAATTGTTTGATTACGAATTTGTTATTTCAAATGTCAACTAAAGTAAAATTTGTTAGAGTCAATGTAATATAAGCAGGCTGTTCGATACTGATGTATTTAATTATTATTTATATAAAATACCTTTGAAAACGGCAGACTGAATATAAATCGATTACAAACAAGAAAAGTCGGATATGATTCGTAACATTGCACGTTATCATCTCGCACAGTTTCACAAAGTTTATGTGCTGTTTCTAATACGCTCGTTTTCGAAACGCGAAGAACAATTCAAATCTCAAGAAGACCAACGCTTTACGAGGAAAATAATATTCTGACAAAATTATAGAGTCGAAATGCATAAAATTCGTACGAACTGCTATCTAGCATGATCAAAAGGTACTAAACGAAGCATTAAGTCTTCTGCCTTCGTTACAATAGCTGAAAGTGTTTTAAAAAATTCATTTTACTCTGAGAATTAGTTCCGCGATTGCTTGCGTTTCGCTCGCATCTGTTAACGAGAAAAAATATCCGGCAGTTACTGGATTATCACTTCGAACATTTTACGTGTCATTCAAACTTTATTCTCGAGCACTGCAAGAAAATTAACAACTTCCTGACGTAACAACCTCTTAATGCATTTAAACTGTTTTCGAAAATTTGCTAAGATGACAAACGTCGCATAGAAGATGCCAAACATAATGAAACTGCATCTAGGTGAAACGGAGATAGCTTTCTAGAATCGTTCTTTACTCGGCTTTAACAAAAAGCTGCACTATTCGCCAGTAAAAGTATTGCAAGAAGAAGCCATTGGCGAAAATAATAAAAATAATTTCGCACAATTTCGCTGCTATATTTTCACCACTTAAGAGGACTATTGTCGATGTAGAACTGAAAAACGGTGGATTGAAGATTTTAAATTATGCGGTCTACAATAACCAAGATTTATGCTTGGAAAGTTCCATAAACACAACATTAAGTTTAACTATGTTGAAAGTTTGTGTCTCTGTTGGAATTTATTAACAGATACTAAAAATGCTGTGCATTAGAGCATGAGTGCATTTAAAATAGTCGGAACAGCACTTAATGACTCGAAACGGGCTACCAAGATTATCTTAAACAAGTGTATAATATATCTACAGAATATATTAAATATAATTTATACTCACTAATTTATGAGATCGCTTCAGAAGGTACTGTCTTACCTGAAACATAAAATAAAGCATACGATTAGAGAAACATAAAACTTCAACAAGGAAAACAAAGGTGTTATTTTATTTCTAATATTCCATGCTAAAAACATAACAATTGTTTTCGATATTTGGTAAAAATTAATCTACGATTATTTAATAGAACTTAAAAATAAATAAAACTGATATATAACTTTCTCAAAAATATGAAATCATCGTAAATCTCTCCTATTTTCAATTCATTATTTCTAATGTATTTTACAAGTACTTGTGCTTCTTTTCTTAAGTTCATTACGTTTACACTTTAATACAAGTTTGATACTTTTAGCGTCGTTTGAAAAAACACAGGAACGGAATTAACTTGTTCAGTGAACAACGCTCCTAAGGAAGACTATTACAGAGAAAGTTTTCCAATCATGAACCTACAACATTACATTTGTTACTTTAGGAAGCGCAGCACTAGTTTCAAGGAATTGTAGTCAGAGAGAGAAAGAGAGAATCCAAATACTATATTCCTCGGAATTAACCATCGTTATAATCGAGGTATTAAGGAAGTGAAAAAAAGTTTTGTTATAGTAAAATCATTCCTCGCTTCTTCACTTTCTCAGGCCTGTAATTTGTTCCGTAAATCATTGTTTCAAATGATGCGCACCATTCAGAAATTTTACAAACAACTGTATAATATATTGTAAAAATATCAATCAAGAGAATTTATTTCAATAAACACTCAATCGCGTAGGTTTTAAAATGTTTCTCACGGTCCATTATTGGCATAACGAACAATTCGGTCTGCCAATTTACCCACGCCTACACAACGAATCGCACCGGGATCCCAATTTTCCTGCTTTCTAATAAAACAAATAAAAAGAACCAAACGAGAAGCGTTATTTTCTCGATTGCGGCAGCAGGCTCGTTAGAAGACCCGAACAGAGTTTCAGTTCGTGGTTGCGAAATTGTAGATTCATCAACTATAAATGAGGATTTACGTCTCATGAGGTGCGGGCAGGAAGATATATACATAGAAAGTACGTGCATTGTTCAACCAAAAACCAACCAATTTAATACTTTTAGACAATATCCGAACTGCATCAACATCTTTTCTCATTTCGGTCTAATTGCAAGCAATTCCACAAAACTTGACACTAATTAATCCCAGCTTTACATACATGCAGCTTCGCGTTCTTACGAATGAAATCTATATACCTAACAATTCTTTTTGCTCATCTAAGAACATTTTTCTACGATAATTGAGGATGAAAGACGATAAACTTTAAACGAATTATTCTTCTTTAAAACTAGAGTTCTTCTTTCATATCTTTCGAAATGGAAAAATTGTCGAATTTTATATCCATTTACACTGTTAACTGTAAATATCAGGACACACACTCGCTACATTTAACTTAGCCAAATTTTATTATTTCTATTTACTAGTCGGTATTTTACATCATACGATACATACGATGCAAATAACACATACAATAAATATATAATAAGATATTCAATTTGAATTAAATATTAGAAGAAGCTGTACTGATATACTTATGACCAGCTGTGTTATTATTCATTATTTATCCAATAACAATACTTTATTCTCATATAACACGTTTCTCATATTATAAGAATATTACCCGTAATATTCACCACCACAGGACTACAATAATAATAGAGAATAAAATAATTGCATCTTCTATTATCCATAATTTTCTAATTAAATCACATCCTGCCAATAATAACCAAGTATCGAAATATATTTTTTGCGGTGCTGCCCGTAAGAACAGAGCGTGGCGTGGGTCGAAAATTGACGAGTTCGACTCTCGCCGTGGCATCGCAACGTTCCGACCGCGGCAGGATGATATAGGAGTTTCACGCCAATTTATAATCCGAATAAATCATTCCGGGGGTGGGCGTCGAGCGAGCACGATGCAACGATTTCCACCGGTACGCAGGTCAACGATCCAGAAACGAACATCGATCCCTCACGCGATCTTGACGAGTCGCTGGTCCAATAGAGCGGCACTTCCTAGATCCCACTCACGTTTCTTCGCCTTTATGAATCCTCTGGTCCTGGCGATGTTCACGATTGTCGCTGATAACAGCGACCAAGTCGTACACACGTGCACGTGGCTTGTTCTTATTCTCGTTCACGTGACGCGTGTGGGCTAGCAATAAATACGATGCACGAGGCCGAAAGAAAGAAACAAGGACAGGGAGTAGGAAGAGAGTAGAAAGAGGGCGCATCTGCGGAGACAAGAACAACGAAAAGGAGGACGAAGAATGCGGAAAGAGAATGGGAAGAGTAGAAAGTTTGTGTGGAACAGAGTGTTAAGGAAAAAGGAACGTGAAAGCTTAGGGACGTGTTGCTGCTAGAGGAAGTAGATACCTAGAGTCGATAGAGATTTGAATATGGTCTTTTGCAATATAAAATTCGATATCTTGGTATTCTCGATGACTTTTTAGAGGACGATAGGAAATAGAAGATTAGTCCCAAATTGTTATTCATAATACAAATAATATCCCGTTTTCGAGCAAATTGTTATTAAAATCTTTATTTATTTTTTGTCACAAATTGAACAGATTTTTTACTGTATATAAATCGTGTAAAAAGAAAATTGGACTTTTCCCTAGATTGTATTATATCAAGATTCTGTGAAGAATTCGTGCAAAGATTAATTTGCACGTAGAAGTATTTTTGTGCTAAAAATATGCTGTTGAATTTCATTGCGAAGTTAATAAAACAAGAGTTTTCCTAAGTAAAGCTATAGCTAATAACTAGGAATTAAATAAGACACAAGAAGTCAATTAAAAAAACCAAAGAAAAAGAAATGACAGATGAAACAACTTCATAATTTGTTGGAATTCGTAGAAAGAAAGAAGAGAACTACTCAGCCGTTTAATATAATAAAGAAGAGCAATAAAAACGTTCATCCTAGTAGAATACTTCTTACAAAGACGTCAATAATCTGCTATTTGATGCACAAACCTGGTGATCATACCTAATAAATCGTCAATTTTAAAAGGAAAGAAATGGAAGAACATAATGATTCAGAAGAAATACAAAAATTGATACTGCTTTACAGAAAAAGGAACAAGAATAATAACAAAATAGAACCGAAAGAACGATAGAAAACAGTGAAGTAAAAGATAAAAGGAATTAAATGGGAAAAAAGGGAAAGTTAAAAGCATACGGGAAGAACAGGTAACACAACGACGATGGAAAGCGAACTCGTGGCAAAGGAAAAAAAGATATAGAAGGACAACAGGAAGGAGAAAATCATTAAACGTCAGAGATATCATCTATCAAGAAAGATCGATATAATTCTCGAGGCTGTTACGTAGTAACCAATGATACACTTACAGGTAGGCAGGACAGTACAACTCCTCTCTTTTGCTTCATAGCGGATTATTGCGAGACACGTTCGGATCGGACGCTTGTTTAAATCTTAACGTCATGATGTTCGTAGAGAATTGTACGATAGGAATTCTCTTATAATGATTGTTAGATAATTCTGTCGCGAGTGAACGAAACGACAACATGGTCAATCATGCGAACATAATTTGTGTCATACTGTAGCACATTCTTGTGCACAAAATGATTCATTATGAGTGATTTAGGCAATAAGAAAGTACCGATGCACGAGTACGTATTCTTCAACTTCATGTGATATCTCGAAGGGAGAAGAACTATAAAAATTGACAGAATTTCGTAATAGTGATTAATAGATTGCGGATGTTCATAGATTTATGAGTTTGAAGGTAACACAAAAATACACAAATATACACGCTTCTGGTTAGGTTTCATTTATTTAATCCCATTCAGAAAAATGTGATTTTGCATATATAGTATAGTATTTCTTTTCATTACTAATGTATACTAATTTGTATCCGTACAGTAATTGGAACTAAAATACAGGAGAAATATATTATTGCACGCAGGGCCCGGAAACATCATGACCCGAAAACAGATTTTTGAATAATAAATATGTCAGAGAATCGAAAGAGCTCGTGGACACGGTAGAAGAAAAATTCTATATGAAACTAGAGTCATAGCATGATGCTTCGTTTAACGATTTTAACTTCGCTTTATGATTACCTCAATTGTAAGTACGCCAATAGAAGCACAATTTTTATCAGATTTGCGAAACTTATCTAAATCTGTTACATCCACTTGGTACCTACAAATTTCCTGTTATCCATTTACCAATTTAAAAATTAAATACATACACGGTCGAACGTTACACCTACAAGACATTCTCGTACCAAATTCCGCGTACGCGTATATCTAATCACCGCGAGCGCCATTTTAAATCTGATATCCCAAAGGCAACAGAATATTATAATTATCTTTAATGCGAGCAATCTTCATTACCGTGCACATTCGCCGAGTAATTCGCGATTCAGAACGATAACGTGGAATGCAAGTGCGTGCACCGGATGACAATATGTACAAACAACTACATACACCGTCACGTAAAAAGACTAACTCGTAACAAACATGGTAGAACAATGAATGAAAGTCGATTATTACGAGCCAAGGATAGTTATCTATCGCGGAAGACAAGTGCCGCATTCCATACGTTCAATATCGATGCCTCTTCCCTACTTAAAACTTTCGAATTCGTAGATATTTGCTTAAACATATTCGACGATACCTATCGTTTCTAATTATGTTAATTTCGAACGCGAAATTAATATTATTAAGTACTACTAAGAATAGAACTTATGCATATTATAAATTTGAACGTATGTAGTAAATAGAACATTGGCAACGATGGTATTGCGATTATAAAGTACATCCGGTAAGTTCCTGAAACGAAACTGTACGCGTGTTCTGTATCGCGTGTCTGATTAGAATTACTTTATTTGTAAGACTAATCTGTGCTTTCCTTTTGCCACGAGCAAATAACATTATTTGACGAAGTAATTCGTTCCTTGCGGTACAGGCTTTCCGTTTAATAATAAAAAAAAGAAAATAATAGTAACACGCGATGTAAGGTACTGAAAATTAGAGAAAAAAAAGGATGATTAAGAATAGTTTTTTAAATGACACTCATCCGATACGTTCGTATTGTACAAGCATCAAGCGTGTGTATTTAACAATATTTTTCAATATTTAATGTCATTGTTCCTGGTTAAAACTGTTCCCCTTTGCATCGATGTATAATTAATCTTCATTATTTTTTATATTCTTGTTTACACGATAGAAACTATGTAACAGTAAGATTAATCGAGTTATTATATTGCATAATATGAATACTGAAAAATCGAAAACACGAAAGTTGAACGACCTTTCGCGATAAACGTCGATATTATTGCTAAATAATCTGTATTGCGCCACCCTTTATTATGATGTCTCCTTGGCGAGAACATTCGAAAGAGCTCGCAGAAATAAAAGTTCGCAGCAGATAGATATATCTTGCTTGCATAAGAATCACGAACACGTATGTAAAACAACCATTGCCTCGTTGTCGCGTCGCTATTCCAACTTTGTGTCTATGATCGATAACGGAAAGAACTCGTGGGAAAGTTACGTGATACTACCATGAGATTACGACTATTCGATCGTAAATTCAATTCCAATTCCGCGCAACGAATCTCAACCGATTTGATTAATTTTTAATCGATATCAAATTTTAATGAAATCGCCCATCGTATAGCGAAAATCACATCGAATAATAATAGAGATGAAGCGAGATTTGTGTATTTTGAATTATTCTCTGAGTTTGGTATTGCAGTTTAATTATGTTACATACAGATATGCAAGTAAGCAAATATTACCAATAAAAGCACAAATCAGAACATTCCTATCACCTCTTCATCGGTAAGAGGAAATAAATGCTTTCTTAAAGCGCATCTTATCTCGTTATAACATTCCGTTGGTTCGTGTGAAGAATTTAAAGGAAACAGAAATATAGCCTTGTTTCCAGATGAATTGTCAATTAAAACTTTAGAAAACGACGGCATAAAGCATTGGTAATGACATTTTTCCCCCAATTGAATCCAACATAGCTGTATCATCAATGAGAATTTATATTCCTCGTATCAATTTGCATGCGTAGCTGCGAACGCTCGTTTCCTCGAAGGCGTTTTAATTTTATGGATTTCCAACTTTTACATTCATTTTAATTAGGTGTTAAGTTAAAGTAAGCTACAGCTCTTGATCTTGATACGACTCTCTCCGAAACCAGCGAGTGCACACTAAATAATCATCGTTCGAGACCGTAAAATTAGAATCGAAACGCGAAAAATGCAAATACGCACGTCGTTGAGATATAGCGTTTAAAATTTTAACCTATCACAGACAAAACATTTTATCGCCAATTATCTATATCCATCAGCCAGATAAATATTTGTTTAAGTCGAAACGAGTATTATTCCTAGGTTATTTATGATTTATTCCTACTTAGAAATTGTTATCACGTCAAACATTTAATTTGATGAGATATTTTTGCATTATCCTACATAAATCGCATTTTAATCATTTTACTTTCTCACCTTTTATCCATAGAATTGTTCGAGTTCGATCTTTTCAAATATTATTTTCAAATATTTTCCTTTATTTAAATATTCGCGTTATTAATTTACATTTTACTTTAGAACAATGAATCTAAGTTCTACGTTGATTGCAAATGTTTCATTGTTTTTAGCGATTGTTATAAACTGTTAAACCTTGAGATTCTTAATTTTAATACAGAATACGAAACGAGTACACAGTTAAACAAGCTGATTGGACAAGCGTACTGTTGATTGTTTCAGGTCAGCAAGGTAATAAAAATGCACCGTTATTCTGGGTAAGCGAAGTTTGTCGCGGTGATTCGTTAAAATTTATTTCATAATGTCTTTATCGTGAGATAAACGTCAGAGTGCATGCGGCAGATACCGATCGACTGGCTAATCCTGTAATTTGCAAAACCTGTAGCTCGGTAATTAATTCATACTGAACGGGGCTGAAGCTGAACGAGAAAAAGGAAAAACTTGATATTCTTTCGAAGAATAGTCATCTGATTATGGATATCGTTGCGGTAATTAATTGTCGAGAGAGATTAGATAAGAAGGCGCTGCTCACGGAAAAGAAAGCAGTCACTCATCAAGAGAAAAGTAAAAGGAGTTAACGTGAAATTTTTCATTAAAGAATGTTTCCTTATGCGCCTGACAATAAAAGGAAACTCTGTATAAGTCATTAAGCTGACAACATGTTTTGTCCATACGATACTCTTGCTTTTTTCGAAAAAGGATAGCACAGTACTTTAAGATAAATAAATCGAACGAGATTAAGTCACGATTAAATTGCAATTTTCTTACTTTCATTTAATTACGTAACACGAGATTAACACTTTTTATTAATAAGGTGTATAGAGTGTCCGACTCTAATTCCTAATTACAAATTATACGTAGATTACTTGCTGTACAAAAAATGGTTCACTGAAGAATTGAAAGGGAAACATAATTCAATGTAATTAATTTTTTGTTACGTAAAAGTCATATGTAGAACAAATATGTACTATCAGTATATATAATCATTTTTTTAAATGAAGTAAGATAGTATTTAATATATTAATCAATGTAGCTCGTTATTTTCTATAAAGAAGCATCAGGCTATTTATATTGAAAAGCCATTTTTAGTTTAGCAGATATTTTAATTTATATCTTGGAAAACTTATCGTATAAAAGACGAGAAATTTGTCATATCTTATACGATAAGTTCTACAAAATAAAAGTTAATATATCTGCTAAACTTATGGATCTTCGATATCGAAGATTTTAAAGATATTGGAGATATTTTATAATAAATATTAACAGATTTTACTAGATATAAAATTGGATATCCTGCACATGCGTATTTGTGCATTTTAAAACATGCTTTTTATTTTATGATTTCTGTGGAAAATGAAGCTATTATTATCTTCTGGCATACTTATTCATAACATACACGTGTACACTCGTCAGGCACAAAGACTAAACACAACTATAGATCAGATCTAGTGTCGACACATTTCTGTTTGGTAAAAAATGAGCGTTAATCATCTAACGACCGGTCGTAAAAACTTGCACCGTCCTTTTGTGACCCACTTCCTTTCTTTTGTTTTGAAATGCGAATTCGACAGTGTACGGATAACATTTGGCAATAATTTTGTTAAGAAATGAAAACAAAGCAAATAAAATATATGACGAATATTGTATAGTGATCAAATAAAAATTGTGTGTGTGTTCATAATTTAAAGAATGAAATTGAAGCTTAAAAATTACAAAACGATATTTTTGTCGCGTATATTATAAGCAGTATTGGTAGTCTTATGTTTCTATTAAATATTATATAAAAAATTAACAAACACAATAGTATGTTAAAAAATTGCGATAATTTTAATCATGTCAACTAAAGACATTAGTTAACTGATTATTACGATTAAGATATTTTATAACTATTATACATTATTGTCATAAATTATACAATTATGATAAAACATATATCTCAATAAAATAAATATTTATATTTAAATATAGTAACTTACCAGCTATCACAGTTATTGTTAATTAAGATTTTCCTTGCCAAAGCAAAACAATGATTGTAATTTCTTCAACATATCCTACGCCACAATACGACTGAATCAAAACATCGAATAGAGGACATACTAATATGTATATCACCTTCAACGAAGCTCGACAACGTAATGATTCTAATCGATCATCAGTAATCTAGAGGCAGGTCTAATCTAGACAGCAAATAGATTTGATATATGACTCAAATAGATACGTAACATTCTGGAAGTATGTAGAAGCCGCAACAGATACCAAAAAGACATCGAAACCAAAAATATTTCCATGCGAATGACGACAGTATTTATTTGATTAAAAAAGTTTGTAGCGGAGTTCGTGTCAGTTAAAAACAGTTAATAGAGGAAAACGATGAACATCCTAACTGTAACTTAAAAAGTTCGATGAATTTAAAAATATATAGCTACAAATGAATTTCAAAGGTACACAGATTCTCTTTAAATTTCGCATTAACGTTTTAGATTTAAAAAATATATTAAATACGAATTAATAATAATATACACATTAGTAATATATACACGTATATATTTTATTCAATCGTGTTTTATACGGTACTAGTAAAATCCCAAAAGGTTTCATACAACATATACTATAAAATATCGTATTATACATCCAAGCTCTCTGTAATAAGAATTGTGGTAAATCAAATACTGTCGTGTATCACTGTAGCTCGCTTATACGGACAAATTTACAGAAGTCCTGCAATGCCGAGAATTATATCCGACTGGAGGCACAGATCGCCCTCTTTCAGAGACCAGACTGCGTGCGTAGACGCACGCACGTTCTTTTCCTTCCTGCTGCACACGTATACGTCTCGTGACCTTATGTAAGCCAGTGTGTCGGAGGCGTCCATCGATATTTTCGGCGTCGTAATAGGAATAAGCGAAAAAAGCAAACGAGAAAGTAGCCCGTAACCGAAACTTCGTTACTCAGACCGGTTTAGGTACCTTTACGGTTGTCTTTAATTACGTGGTGCAATAGCTAGTGGCTGACCACCGTGTTGCTCGAATTTCTTCTCTACGTGCTGATGACGTGATTCAAAGAAGACAATTATACTCCGGAGTCCAGAAAAAGACGCCATTCATCGTAAATAATAACAATTCTTATACTTTCTTGTTAAACTTTCAGTTCCTTTCGAAATGTCGAATAACAAAATTCTTTGACAGTAGATCCCATTTTCGTTAATTTCCTACTTAGACGTGTAGAGTTTCATAAGGTAAAAAATTAGGTTGAGTTAAGTACGAGCTAATATTAGAAAGGTTTGGTTTTGACATTCCTTATTATAGATCACGTCATATGATTTTTTTTTGGCTCAAATGAGATTATATTATTTTACATTGAAGGATGATCTGAGGACTTTTTTGGAGTTTTAAGGGTTTTTATATATGACAAATTTCTTGTTGTATTTACTCAGGTACGATATATGGTGTATTTTATTACGTGTGCTTTTTATATTAGGATATTATATTTAACTATACTTAACTATAATGTTATATATAGAGTTACCATTTTTTTTTCTCGCCTACTAATCACATAATAAATAAACACGCTGTTTCTATGTATCTTTAAGATTCTTCCACTTTTTTTTTGTTCAGATAAGTAGGCACTGTAGATTTGGATTTATTAAAATTCTATTCGATTACGCCATACACCTAAGCATGTAGTTTGTAGCAATGAACTATGCAAAGATGTTTCCGCGTCATGCAAAGTTACACAACACGTTGCAATGCTACGAATGTAACCCTTTGCCCATGCAAATCATCCAAATAGCAACATCGCATTACCGTCACCGTGGATATATATAATTGCGATCGATTTTATCGACAGCCTTAGGACGCAGCCGATAGAAACTTCGAAACCTGCGCCTGACTCAACCACAGGACGGTTGTGAAATCAACGAGCAACGATTTCACCGGCAACTAAAGATCGTCAGAAGCTTCGTAGAAGCGATTTAACATGAAGTTCGTGGTAAAAGAAACAAGGGCCAAGGTCTGATAGATTAAATAAAAGGAAAAAGAACTACAGAAACACTGTAAGTCACATTCTCCAAAGTAATAAATAATTGTATAAGATGTTAATTAAAAGATGTTAGTGGAATTTGTAAACGACAAAAATTCAAGTTGATATGTACGAAGTACGCGAAGTACATAATAATTGTATAAAGTAATTCAAATTTTCCATCTTTTCTTAAATTTTAACAGTTTTTAACAAAAAATAAACGAAAACAACGTCGCGACGATATTTGCCACTGATTAGCCAATTTATTTTTAACGCCACGAGGTACACGAAATTTATTATCATTGTATGATACGGGACTACGATTTGTAATAAAAATGTCTCAAAGAAATCCAAGCGGGAAAGAAACGTTCTCACGATTACTCAACAGCTTACAGGACAGAAGTTAGCTCTCGAGAAACAGAAAAGACATTAAATGCAATTTTAATACCAGCACGATAGATATGCATCTATGTACACAAATCACGGAAAGCGAAACAATGATCGCGCGAATTGAACGGTGATACTTTATCGTCGTTGCTAAAAGTGTCGACACTTCATTTATTTCCGCGACGCCCACAATCCGTCAGTGTGAATGTATCTTTATCTTTAATGCTACGTGCACGGCTACAAGAATTATTTAAATGTGCCAATACCATTCCGGACAAGGCAAAAGCGAGTTTTGTAAGCGAGTAACGTGAATATTATAAAATGATTGAAAGAAATGAAATTAATTTTTCTATTTTATACAATAACAAATATCCGAGAACAGATTAAGAGTTGTACAGAGAACTCCTACTTTCATAGTTATATGTGTATTTGTATAAATATACATACATAGATTTATGTTCATACAAAATGTAAAATATTTATTATCGTGCACTGTACTTTAATAATAATAATGCTATGTATACAATATAATATTATACCAATAAAAATAATATATCAGAATAATATATAATAATACTTGAAGGCAAAATAAATTCCATTTGAAATTATGACAAAGAAAGATTTATGACGAGTATGTATCATCAAACATCCGACATCTTGACATTCAAAAAATTCTCAAATAAACATTTTTTAGTAATAAGTTTTAATAACTTGGTAGTATTTGATAAATATAATAAATATTATAAATAGTTACTTTCTAAATTTGCAAACTATTCGAAACTTATATTATGCTTTCTTAAATATCGTCGTAAAATAATGATCAAACGCAAGAGAACAATACCTCAATACAAGAATCTTATATATCTTTTCCAATCTCACACGACATCGCTCATCTCATTTTGCTCTTTAAATTACGAGCAATACTAAAATTTGTACGATCATATGAAATGGCCTGAAAAGAGGCAAGCACAAACTCACGAACTTGGACGTTCTGCCACGATAATCGAAACGCGTTGCACCATAATTACATTCACCGGTGTAGGTTGCCCTTCGATTTTCGTGACGCCCGGCCGACGTGAATTTACCTTTAGAACCACGTGCGAGCCTGATGCATGGTCGAGTACGTATATAGCGGGCGTCACCGGGAACTTTAGTGCCTGACTTGCATACATTATAGTCTTTCACGCATA
Source organism: Bombus vosnesenskii (assembly GCF_011952255.1). Taxonomy (NCBI): domain Eukaryota; kingdom Metazoa; phylum Arthropoda; class Insecta; order Hymenoptera; family Apidae; genus Bombus; species Bombus vosnesenskii. Next base: position 6,957,004 of record NW_022882923.1, read on the forward strand.
CACCGTATCGTTGTCCATAATCTCGTACGTTTCTTTCACAGTTGGAGGGACGAGGACGCACTGAACGCGAGAAACACGGAGCAGGATTTCTCGGCGTACAATTAAACTGAGCTGACCCTTGAACCCTGACGCTTCATACGGCAGATAATGCAGGCGAGCTCCAATATTTGTCCGGATTATGCAAACCTCTACGGCACGGAATCCGGTTTCCAAATACAAGCTAACAGATCGTTCTACGTGTAGGTAGTTAACACTAGAACCTCGAATGAGGTAACTTTTTTCTTACTTTTTCCTTTCTCACTATTTTGGTAGTCCTAGGCCTGGGAACGTGATGCTTGATTACTTTTCATATTTTTGTTGAAACTTTGTGTAGGTATACAGATCGTTGTTATATCTGTATTTATGACATTATGGATAGTGATTATATATAGATGCTAATTTCTGCGAAATATCGTAGAACATAAATAACAGAAACATATTATACATATTTTTATAATTGTAGATTTCTCTTGTCTTCATAATTTAAAATCACCGTTTCATTGTGATATTTCGTTAGTTTAGTGCCAACAGAATATATGTATGAATAAGAAGATACTTGAATAAAAAAATAGTTCATTGATTATGAAGCTAATGAAAAGAATTAGTGAACGTAACCGAAGGAGGCGATGATATAACATCGTCGTAATTTCATCTCAGCTAATTAATTTACGTCTAACATTCTAGAAACTTCTTTCTAACATGTATATCATCTCCGAACAGTTATCTTCGATTTACGATTAAATCGATTAGTACATAACCATAACGTTAAGGTGCAAAAAGTTGTAATAAATTACATGTTTTCTCTGATAGTCAAACAAAATTTTAGTTATGGATAGTTAACACAAATCCAACGATTTCGAACAGAGAAATTGCGCGTATAAACTAAAACAAAAACGTATGAAAATCGCAAGAAACTCATCACTGACACGTGAACACCTACGGTTCTTACGGACCTGAGCATCGCGGTTGTTCGATTAACGAACCGTGTCCTACGATATCCGTCGTTAATTTCAGCCTGCCGGCACCACGAGACCATCAATCAGCATCGATCGAACGCTATTATGCAGAACTATAGCAACTATTCGATCCATCAATCTGATCACGACAAAAAGGCCTGTTTTGTTCTTATAATCTTTAATGGGTTCAATCTTGTAATCGCTAATGCTGCAAACTTGCTATAATAACTTCGATTAAACGATCTGGAAATTTATACGGGTGTATGTTATTCGTTTTTTATTGGTTTAGAATTTAATCAAATATTTTATGAGGCAACCATATTAAAAGTATAGTATATTATATTAAGTTTTATAACAAATAGATACTTTATTTTGCATACTTCGTGTATTTTTATACGTATACGTATTTATTACGTGTATTACGTGCATCTTTGCAGCTTCAGATAATATATTTGGATAAAAGATTCAGGATTTATAGGGACTTCTCAACTTGAAAGAACGTACATCTATAAAACTTTTGAATTTAAAAATGTTTTCATACATTCCTTTAGCTACGCCAAGCATAAAAGAAGAGTATATAATTAAATTAACATTTGTAGCGATATATTAAAGAAAAAAGTAGAAATTATAAAATCCATATGAACTTCAATTCACATTTCATGAAATGAAATGCTACGCTATTCTTTTTATTAGCATTTCCATAGAATTCTCTTAATAGGAATTATACGTTTAGAATTTCATGAATAGAACATCGTGTCATTAAAAAAAACTCTAATTAATGCTAAGAATTTAAAAGCGTACTTTCTAAGAAGACAAAAATTGTGATACATCATAGGGTTATACCGTTTGTTTGATGTATGCCCACGTAAAGCAAACATTAAGATAAAAGTAAAAATATTTATCCACGTCTGTTCAACAAAGAAAACAGATTTAAAAAGCTGTGTCAACTTCTTGTAGTGAATTTTTATTGAAGAGCGTTTTGATTATGTAAAAACTTTCACGAAAAATACCGTGAAATTGAAACGTTTATAAGAAATAAGCCCACACATATATGAAAATACTGTTCATTCGTAATTAAAACAATGTTGTATTTGGTTGTTTGAAGTCTTTTTGCAAATTATATACACTATATACTATATAATTTGAGACATTAAATTGGTTACTATAATTTATTGTTATACAAACATACAAACTAGTCTAATCTCAATTAGACAAATTGAGAAGTCTCAAATCTCTCATTAATCAATAAGCATTGTACTTCCTGTAATTTTTTATTTTCACTTTTTAAAGTACTCTCTCCTCCTTCTACTTTTTAACTTTACTCGCTGCTTAAGTGTTTAATCATTCACTCTGCTCATAATTTTTTCCAATAACAAAGCACCATAAAATAAAACAATGCACATATCGTGATATTAATCTTACAGTCTTATTTTAAAATCTTACTTCAAGATATTTCGTTCTATACCTTTGATGCAATTTATTGTAACGGAAGTACTGACATAAGAAATCGACTGATATTCGTGTTTCTTCTTCACTGGGCCACAATCTTTTATGACTGATATAAATTAAAATGCAATGCACCATATGACAGTACACATAAGTCAAACACGTCCTCTTTACTAACAAGGTTCGACAGAAGTAGGTCGTACGATCTGCTTCTTGTATTGATGCGTTTTATTAAATCGCAATATATCGTAATCTACCGGTGAAAGTAACATAACTTTGAAATATATCAGTCAATCCTCTACTTTCTTAATATGAATTACATCCGCCTTTACACGATAAAACATAAAATTCCTTGTTATTCTAGTTATGTATTATGCAATTCACATCGTTAAAATAAATATATTTGAACAAAAAATATAAAAGACTTGTTATACACGTTTATGAGAAATTAATTTCCTTAATTGAATACAACGTACAGGTAGACAAGCATTAAACTGAATGAAACCTGGTCATAAATGTAAGACAGACACAATCCTGACCAAATGGATGTTAACAAATATCAATAGCGACTTTCTTTATATCTTTTATGCTTGAAAACTTAAGAGATGAAATATTTATGTAACTTAGTATGATCCAACCCTCCATAAAATACCTCTTTTGAATGAGAGTATGTACGTACATTTCAAGTTAAGAAAGTACGATTTTAATGCACACGCTGGAACGTATTTGGCATAACAAGAAAAATTTACACGATCTTATATCTATATATCATTGTAGGTATAAAAAAGTATATAATAAAGGAGTTAGTGACGTAACTCGAGTCCTTGTCCTCTTTCGTTTTTCTCAGTTGGAATTTTCGTTCAAAATTCATATTACGTATTATGTATATATTAAGTATTGTTTAAAAATATTTTAGTCAAATGACAAAATATGAATAAAATTACTTTGTTTGTTAAAAAGATAACTCGTACTCTTTTTAAAGAAGAATGTATCCCTATAAAAAAATTCTAAAAAAAATTTTAATATTTTATCTTTTATCTTTATTTTTATTGTCCGATTTTTATCTAATAAAGTTGTCGATTAATTCTCGAAAAAAGCAATAAACCGAATTCTACGGTGAATTAACAATGCAAATGATAATCAACAGTTATCAGAATAATAGGTCGATCCACGATCACTAAAGTATGAAAAATATTTTCTTTGGCAAGCGAACACGCGCATCGATATCACCGTGATTTACTGAAATAACACGTTGGATCGAGCATGCAAGAAGTCCTACTGCTTTCCGCGTACAAATACCACGCTTGATAGTCGGCCAGCCTTGCAATGCGGAGGATCGAAACAGAAGTTTATTTCCGTGGAAACGTAGTGCAAACGACCTGTAACGTTTTATTACACATTCAATCCAGCTGGAACGCAATGGAATTTGTGTGAATCAGGCACTGTGGAAAACGCGCTCGACCAAAGCCGATTAAGATGATAATTAGAAAAATAGAAACTATTCGGCGAGCTTCGAAGGTTAAATGAAATTTGCATTGTAGATATACGATAACTCGATAATGATTGAATAAAATCATTTTTCCTTTTCTTATTAGGCCAACATTCTTGAACTTCTTTCCTCCTACATTCTTCGAACATAAAATTATTGTTCTTTTGCTCATTCAGGTTCTTCGTTCGATCGTTTTGAGAATGTTTTGCTGGTCGTTGCTGCAATGATTTCTAATTAGATACAAGCCTTAAAGACTTCTTATAGATTTTCAGTATCATAATGAAACCCGATTATCAATATCGCCTATGTAACCTCGAAATCGTCGATCGATCGCGGCGGGAGCCTTGATCTTGCCGAGTGAAAACTAGTTTCGCAAGAACTGCGGAGCAGTCACGCCTTCGCGCTTCCGGATTTCTGGTGCAGATTAGGTATTAGTCAGCAACGGCGTATTCTTTCACCCAATCAAGTAGCAACGGACACTTGTGCCTAACGACACGTGTATAATTTACTTGACGAGAAAAAAAATAGAATAATTGCGGAAGCAATAGGCGATCGTTCGATAGAGATCCATCGCGATCGCTGCGTGTGTTACCAGTCGAGGATCGCGGAATTTTATACATTTAACAAGTTACTTTAGGAGAGGGAAAGAACAGTTTTGAGACGTGGTGGAAAAATAAATAACTGCAGTTTAATGGATCATTTGAAATATGAGTGAATCAGCGCTCTACGTTCGTCTTTGTATTGGTGGTATTACGCGTTTGATTGATTCGATCGTAACTGAGATAAGAATGAAACGATTCTGATCAATCATTAGAGTTTCTAAGAGTATTATAGCGCTTTTTCCATCGTTTCAACGATCTTCTAAACGAGATTACGCTCCTCGATCGACGAGCTGTGAAGAATGATAACATTATTTTTCACTGGTTAATGAGAGATGTTTTATAATAGAAATTAATGAAGACTGAGAAAAGAAAAGTTTCTATAAAACGTTATTTAAGATACATCTGATGTATTTAATTTAAGAAATGGTATTTTTATGAAGAATGATTTTACAAACGTTAGCAATGTAATGAATACTACTTTTATATAGTAGATAACTTTTCATAATTGACAAGTGTTGTACAATTCTTTTGTTACCTGACGAGCTTCTTATCTTCAGATTCTTCACTTTCTTGATCATAAATCAGATTGGAAAGATTCTTTTAAACTAATACAACAACTGCTCGTGTTAATTCAACTATTGATATTTAAAGGAAATAAAAATGTATTTATATCATTATATATGTACAGTATATTGCTTTATTTTTTAACAGGTAATTTAAGTTTAGAGTCTACTAGCTCCATAAAAAGATAGTAATTTGTCCTCCTAGTTATTAATTCATCATTCATTCATTAATTTGTACACTTTAATACAATTCACATACTGTCGTTATGAATTGACCAAAGTGTACGAACATTTACGAACGACACCCTTCGGTAGGTACAATTTAATCTACTGGATAGAAATATTGAAAATATTCTGGAAATATTCCTTCATAGAAATACAGAGAATTAAAATTGAAATTTTAATCAGAAAGTCAAAAATAAACGTGTCATATTTCGCGAACTGTCACATCCTGTTCCTTGATCCATGTACGAGCACAGTCTGCGAAAATTTTCTCGCGTCTTGTATTAATTTCCGGTCAGACTCGGTTCGAATTGTAATTACTCGACATTCCTCACGGAATCGTAGACACGTATTGTTGAAAAATAATGCGATGCGTAACGGCGTGCAGATTCGATCGATTTAGATACCGTTATTTTTCTATGAAAAGTATTATACTCGTACATTTTTGTACGTCTTTCTTTTCAATGAATTCCTAACACTTTGCTACACGAGCATCCTCGACACTTGAGAAAGCAGTAAATTTAATTTACAGTTGGAAGACTTCTTCATTTTACAATATATTAACGAAACTATTGTATACTTAAGAGAAAAGAAGGATAAAATGTTCGTATAATTACTTAGATTCGCATACCTTGACCTTCGTTATATTTATATAAAATGAATTATTCCAATTCCTATTGTATTCACACGGATCATACAATTACATTTTAAAATTGAACTATAAAAATATACAAACGACGAAAATTTCATTTAATTTACTTTTACTTATAGATCGTTTGTATTTAAAGTAAATTATCATGTATACATATATATATACGTACTTTGAACTCTGTTAAGAAATCTTAACGTAGAAAATTTAACCTAACTTAAAACCGCATAACATTCTTATGCAAATATAATTATACTTTACTCAAAGCAAATTTGAGATACGATAAAACGAACAGAACGAATCCGAACGCTAATGAGTCTACTATTTACTGCATATTAAAAAAAATGCATTCTTTGTATGAAATAAATTCTTTTATTAATTTGAATTTTCTCGCTTTTATTCTTTCATTTTCAAGTTTAACATTAATTTGAAATTATTATATTCTAACATATTATATTTATATTATATCTTCATAGATAAAAATGAAACCATAGAAACAATATTATTTTTTATTTAATATTTATTACCACATGCTTATTAATTCCTCGTTATTTAATAGGCAAGAGCGAAGGTATTCTTGCAATAGCCTTTTCCATCTTCATTCCTCGTCCGTATTTTCGCTGCATGAAAGAGAAATGTAAGTCTGTCGAAGAAGGAACACCTGACATTTGATTCGACAAGTAAGCGAGTGAACAGGACAGTGAGTCGGTGAAATATCGGACGAAGGTTATCGTTAAAAATTACGCTTTTTCCTATGGAATTGACTGCAGAATGAAATGAAGGACGTTCAATGAGGCGTGAAATAGCGGTAGATTCCTTAAAAAGTTAAGTGACTTGAATCGAAGAGCATAAATTCAATCTAAGATAATATGGAGATTATTTGTCTCTTTCGTTCAAACAGTTATCGATTGATGTTGACAACTTTATTCTAATTTATTCAGTTTACCCTCGCTAGAGATACTTTCACGCGCACTTAAAATAACAATATGAATAAAAGATGGTAGTTAAATACGTTTTTGTAGAGAATTATATTCACTTCTGTAGAAAGTAACCTGGAATTAAAATAAATAAGTACTCGCTAAGTATAAAATTATACAGCAACATTGCGCACGAAATCGTGATTATAAGATGTAAGTTTCAGTGATGTAATTTGATCAGGAACTTGGCGATTACGTTCACGAAATCGTAAAATACCGATATAAAACATGAAGCAGGTAATGTAAATTTAATTTTATTTATAATCTTACAGACGTTATCTAAAAAATATGTAATCCTACGCCGCATAAGTATATAATATATAAGATATATGTTTAACGGTGTTTCGCGTCTAATACTTTAAGAAATTCATGCAACACCTTTTCTTTTGCTTTCTTTCTTCGTACATAGCTAAATAAAATCACAGGCGCACGTACAAAGCATTCGCTCGCATACTTTCAGCTACATCTACTTGACGCATTTACGCTCCAAAGTACATCGTAAACACCGAAAGAAGCCACGCATGTTGCAAACTACGTACATCCAAAGCAAGAATTTAGGAAAAGATAGGTCGTTAACTTGTTCCGCTACGTGTAAAGGATCATTATACAAGAACTTTACAAGGAGAAACGGTATGCTACGTCTACGCGTATGTGCACGCATTACGATGACCTACCAAGATGAATTGCAAATTCATGGTACTTTGTAAGACAGAAATAGACTTTTAAACCAGATGAAAATGTCTGCGGACTAAATACGCCACCACGATGCCCTATATTCAGCAGCCAAATACAGAAACAGAACGCGGGACAAATGTAGAGGTATAACGTAGTTACATAGCAAACATTTGGGTTTAATCATAGCATCTTGTTTTCATATCATCAATGTCTTCAATCGTCTTTTCTTTTATTGACATTTTATTGACCCGTTGGATTGTTCAGGAGGTTCTAAAATAAGAAAACTATTTCACGGTGTTTTACACTGACAACTAGCTATTTTATTGCATTTTCATTTTTATAAAATCAGTTTCATCAAGTCACAATGTCGTACAATATGGTATAACTATAACAATAATGATAATAATAATTAAATTTACTTATTAAAATAGGTAAGTATAACGATAATACACCCGAGACTTGGTTGTCAGGTTGCTGATAACAAATTCCAAATATATCCCTCTCAATTTTACCTTAACTAAATTAGATTAATTAAATATCTTACTTTATTTAATGAAAATGGAAAAACAAACTTTTCCACCAAATACATTAGAGGTTTTGAAATAAATACACAGTAGAACGGTAAAGATTTCCCAACTTAATATGAAATATAAAACTCGAATATTGGACATAATTATATAGGGAACGGCGCGATGATCATTGAAAATTTTTTAACTTTCGAAAAAGTTCCAGATTAGCGTGATAAACGGCCGATGGAAGAGTAGATAGCAATAAACAAGGGTAACAATAAAATTAAAAGCGAGATAAGCGACTCGATGGCGAAACAGTCATACGCGGCGGAAATGGAAAGAGAAATCTGTTCATCAATGTTTTTTCTGCAGAGAAGATATGAATCCTTATATATAATTATAGAATGCACGAAGTATGAAATAACATTAACCTCCGGGTGTGTAAAAGTTAGACAATCAAATTGAAATCAACCATTCTTTATCTTTTTAAAGTAAAGAACATCTGTTCTAATTATTTCCTTAGTTGCATTATATTCATTCTAAATGAACGTCAATATTATACTTTCGAAATATTTGAATTTAAAAAAGGAAACGCTACACGAAAAGTACACGAAAAACAGATTGGAAAATCTTTATCGAAATAGAGAGAAATATATGCCTCAGACAACACATTTACCTTTTTTGGTGAACTCCGAATTGTCTACCTCCCCAAGGTGTAAACCTTACGACGCGGATATCATTAAGAGGCTAAGAAACACTCTAAGTGCCCGATGGGTCAGGGCAAAAGTAAAGAGCTGACAATACCAGAGGATATATACCCAGGAGAGTACAGTTAAATCGTGGAAAAGCCGGGGACGGAAAGTCAGGATTTATGTCCTAAAGACGAGACGAAGCTTCGAGTGACAGTAGCAACAATGTCTTACCACAGTCTTCATCAGAGCGTCGTACTGTTCGTGTTATACTACACCGTATTCTGTCTCAACAAGATCGTACAACCGTCAGAAGGTCAAACTCTTCGTGTATACTAAAGGTGCAAATACATTATCAAACCATAATAATACTCGATGTATTTAATTTACCTCCTCCTTGAGCTCCTCAATCTCATTCAACCTTCTCCTTAATCTCATTTAAGGATCACAATATCAACCGATTTAGTTGAGAATTCGCAACAATTGTATTTCGTTAATAGTTGATTTACGTATATTACAGTATAGATATATAAAAATATAAGAGTTCCGACAATTGTTAAAAATCTCGCTTGTAGAATTCTAGTTTTCAGACTTATCGAAGTATCAACATACATCTGAAATATTTAGAAGAATAATCTTCGAACAATCGAACTATCAAAAAGCTTTGTGTAAGAAATGCAATATAATTACTATTTTTAGGACCAGGGAAAGCTAAATCTCTCATTCGAATATCTTAAAATTACGCATTTCAAACATTCCAGAGAAGAATATCTGAAAAATTCAATTGTTTAAAAGTTCTATTTGGAATAATCAGGATAACTATAACGATAAGAAAAAGTTAAATGATTTACTGAACGATGAAGTCATTTGAGTAAATATTTCTTTAAAAAGCTATTTCATTTCGCTCGTTACAATTACCGTGTCTCATTTATTGCGAAATTGTACAAATTGATTCCTCTCAGATGGATCGCGAATTTCTGCTTCCTCGTTTCTGTCGCTAACTACGTAACTATACTAACTAATAAAGAATCAAAGTTAAGAATAGCACGTCAAAAGCATTAACGCGTGACTTCGTAAATCTCTCGGAGGACGCGAGTCTATTTAATTGCGGAAGCTAATGACAGTTGATGGCTGGCATACTTTCGAAAAATAAGTTTCGCAACGCACATTTTAACGAGGTTGCAAAGACATAAGAATGGGTACCCATAAAATGTTCAACGTAATTCAATCTCAGTTTCCGAGGCAGAATCATCTGCGTTCATTTCACGCTAACAGCTTTGTTCTTGCTTTTCCAGTATTCCGCTAAAATTCTATATTCTGGGAGAACTGTCGTTTTATCGTTGCATTCCGTGAGAAATGGAATAATTTAAAAATGCATGGAAATACGGATTCTGTCGAAACGCTGCGTTATTGGATTCATTATGAAGCGGCACAATGGCAAACGAAATGAAATATCGCTGTGGTAAACGAACATTTACGAGTACTTAGAACTTCAGTCTAAATGGTATATTCGTAATAACGAAACTCATAAAGATCATTCAAAGGGCTTCGACCCTTCGGTGTAATATACAAAAAGCGCTATTATAATGCGAGCGCACGTGCAGGAAATTAAATCCTACGTATGTGTGTAAGTGTATGAATAACAATATATATTCAGCTAGATAAAGATCATTCACTTTGACCACTAATATATGTACATCCTTGATATTTTTAATACTCTTTATCTGTTTTCATTGACGATATATATATGTACATTACATTTTTTATTATAATCTCTTAATATGAATTTATACTATTAATGTTACTTACTGGTGTTATACAAGTTTCTATATTTATCATTTTACATAAATTCTCACAATTTAGATAGCTTCGTAACATTATAAAATTGTGCCAACGAACGATCATCGATGGACTGCGGATTTTTATACATTTATGGGAGATTTAAAGGTAAGAAGATGCACGATATATACATAAAACGTAAATATACGTTATAATACTTAATAAATAAAATACTACTCCTACTTAGGTTGCATTACTTCAACAGTATTTATAGAAATATTCATTTGCTCGAATATCGGCAATCTGATCGTCTGAACATCTTAATAACAGAATACATTCGCGAATCGCTAATTACAAGATAAACGAACATAAGGCGACAATTAGTCGGCATACATTTTCTCTCTGGAAAACCTATGGGGAAAGTAAAAGGTTAGACCGCAGGAGCGTGTAGCCAGAGATAGAGATGCGTTCACGCGCATGCAAGTTCAGCAAGGACAAAGGAACGTGTCGAGGATGATGGAAAGCGAATGCACGTCGGTAATATTTCGTCTGACCGCGTCGACCAAACGCTCCGTGCTAGTTTCACCAGTGAAATGCAAACCATTCTTACGCGGCCAGCTACTGAAAGTGTCGGTGAAACCATCTAGCTTCCACTAATAAACACTTGCATGTATATTTAGGATTTACGATACGTTCACTGGGCGTCTTCGTCGGCCAACCGAACAGATGTGTGTCAAAGGGTTCGTCTCCGGACAGGATGTCTGCTTTTCCTGTTATACATTCTCCTCCCGCAACGGAACTTTCGTTTTTAAACTTCTGGATCACGTTCGGACAGAGAGCTGGTTTGTCAGAGCAAAACAATAAAATAAAATATCGGTTGGTTTACAGCGGGATCGATGTCGAAACCGGTATCGGTAACGAGGAGTCCGATGGATCAGCAACGCGGATGGTAGTCAAGGATATCAGGTAAATTGCTTTTCGAGCTAGAATTTAGAGTTTCAAAGGCACGCACCGTTTCCAGGAAGCTACTTTGAAAAAGTTTCGAGCACTGTATTTACGTACAGGAAGAGCGAAGCGCAATTTTTATGACGGACCGAAGCAATTATAGATGATTGAAAGGTACAAGTACCAAAGCAGTTTTGAACTTCGATCCTTGTACGTAGTCGTCGGCATTGTGCTTTTGAAAATGTAGCAAATTGTTTAACGTAATAACGTATCATAGGAGTATGATACAATTGCTTGCGTTAGAATTTCTTAATATTTTTTCTTCGATTTTATAGCCACGCCAAAGTATTCATTTTATCCCTTCGATGGTTCGTTTAACTTTTATTATTGCCTCAAACAACAACGTTGCTGAAATATTGAAATCCGCGAAAGCACACTGTGTAAATAGATTGCTATTTACGAGGTAAAGTACTCCCAGAACCTAACACAGATGTATTAAAGGATCAGCGTATAAAATAACCACCTTGGGATACTATCTCGTGCCGCGCATCTATTTAAGTTGCCCAACAATCTGGTTACTATAAAGCACCTGTACAAACATCTGCGTCGATTTGCGCGGTCTACGGTGTCTACAGGAATTTTATAACAAACATCTTGGATATCAAATAACTACTTACACCAACCTATGTTTACAACTGAGAAGCGGACAATGTATGGAAACTGTTATTGTGGCTCGGATATAAAAGAATCATTAAACGTTTACAGACGCGTACAGTCCGTGCATTGTCCCAAGTCTTGGAAAATAGACGTTCGATTCTTTCAAACGATGTTCTGATCGTGAACCATGCCACGATGTAACACGTGAACAGTTTTCAATGCCAGCGACTCATTTCCTTCGTGAACAATGGACGCGACAACGTAACGTACACCGTATCTCTCTCCGTTTAATGTCACTTTGTTCGAGTTCGTAAATTGGTGGCATTGTGTAAAACTATAAACGTTAACCGAGAACAATTTTTCTGATTTTAGAGTAACGGGTGAAGGATAGATAGCGAAATGGATAAAAGGAATATTTATAATAAATAGGGAAAGGATAAATGGATAATGCGATAGAGAGAACTATTTTTAAAAGCTATTTAGGTTGGTGGGCGGGGAATATATATAAACAGAAATATTGGAACGATATTTCAGTTGGTGGGGGAAGTATATTTAATTAATAATATATAAATTAATGAGAGAAGCATAAATTGATAATATAGAAGAAGTAAATTATAGTCTATATGGATAGGAATATTTTTAAAAAAGTATTTAAATAGGAAAAGGATAAATAGACAATGTGGATGGAAATATTTAAAAAAGTTTATTAAATTCATGGGAGAAGAACAAATTGGCAAAACAGATAAAACCGTTTGAAAAAAATACTTAAATCAATGGAGGAATTAAATCGCCACAATATTATAAGAATATTGAAAAAGAAAATTGAAAAAGCATTGCATTACTTGAATGTTAATTCATTGCGTTTTAAAAATATCTGTTTTTCTTTCAATGTTGACTTGAATAATAAGTCGATATATATTTTTTATTAAGTCCAATATTCTGCAAAGAACCATTAATATCCCCGATTTTCTAAATACAGATATCGCGATCAATTCATACTTTCCGCACTTTCGTGTATTTCAAATTCTTTTACGTGTAAAGTGAATGGAAAGAGCGTGTAGGTAAAATTATATCGGAATGCTCGAAAGGTAACTAGCTTTATTCTCACCTTCAATCAATAATGATGATTCACAAATAGTCCTCATTATCTCCTCATGGTAATAAGATAGGGCTAAAGAAAGGCATAGAGAATAGAAATACGTATGAGTCATTTGCATTAATTATGAAACAATACCCCTAGGAAAATACGAGAAAAGGTCGAATAAATGGTATCTACGATTATCATGCTTCTTAATTAAATATTAAATCTAGGTACTAATTAGAAAATTGATCAAAATCGCGATAGGTTAGGGTATATGGTAAATTCTATATCACGAATCATTATTTTTTATTTCAAAATTAGAACAAAATGTTGCGAGGAATATTTATTTAATTTTCTACCAACTTATTACGATACGATCATTTTTCTTCGGGAAAAAGAAACTGTTACATTTAATTTAAACAAATTATTTTTACACTATTTGTTTTTAATTGGAGTTTAATGCCGATTTTATACTAGTAGAATTCTCTCGGGCTTATCATTATTAATATCTGATTTTTTATTATTATATTATTATTAATTGTCACATAGCACATTTAAGTATGCATTTCTTTGTGAAAGAACGAAACTTCAAACACGTAAAATATAACTATTACTAAATTACTCAAAACTAAATTTAAGAGATTCACTACAAAACCAAACTATTATTCTATAACTAGAATTTCTACACGTTTTCGCTAATTCGATAAAATAAAATTCTTACAAATACTTTTAATTCTTATTCTTATGTATATTTCAACTTAAAAAGTATTTTTAAAAAAGTATTTCAACTTAAAAAATCCCTAACAATAATTCCAATTATAAATACGCTATAAATATTCAGAAATAAGAGGGAATAATTCTTTCCCCTTCCAATTTACGAATACTTGGTAATGCTCCAAAATATTTTCTTTTATACTCTCAAAATTGCACGCTCCTTTTTTAGAACCACAAAATCTTTTGTATACTTTCAAAAATATCCAGGCATATCGTCAATAAAAATCCATGTTTATCATGTCAGAAGGACAGGCTAACCGCTCGATCATCATACCTCCCCATAATTTATCCATTAAATCCTCTTTTAAAAAATTCGCGTGCTAGACGTAGATAATGTAGAGAAGCAACGTCATGATAATAATAAATTTCGTCGAAACATAAAAACCTAATCTGTTCTGTCACGTTACTTCGTCAAACTTTTTCCGCCCGATGTATTTTTTTGTAATTTCCTCTTTCCTTTCTCCTTCATTAAATCGCAATGAAATGAAACGCAACCTCTGATATATCTACCAACTAGACTCGTTTATACAACAATTACTCTGAATAATTAAAACTCTAAGACACTGTGCCCATATAAATCAAACCATCCGACTGTGAAACATAAAACATGTCTGTGTCCATTCACGAAAAAAAAAAAAGAAAAAAAACGATACATACTCGATCAGGAACAGTACACATTTTTGCTCGAAAAACTTCGTAGAAACTTCAACGAATCGCAAAGGTGGCGCAACGCTAAAGAGTAAGTGAGCACCTCGAAACGCTTCGCTGATCAAGAAACTGGTCAAAAAAGGACCGCGACAAGACCAGAAATTACTTATTAGCCTGGCTAATACGTCTCCACTAAGAATGAGACCCAATCCGGCACGAATTCACAATATCCGGAAAGAAACACGTGCGTCCCAAATAGTTATTAACGAGAGGAACAGTGATTCAAAGATGCGCGTGAATAAAAAGAAGAAAGAAAGAAGATAAAGAACGATCGTGCGAAATGTAAATCGGCGGTGAATTTTTCAAGTCGATTCAAAGCGAAGCCGCGAGCAGAAAGAAACTCGATTGAAAGGTCGACGCGCGTGTCCTTAAAGAGATCGTGAATAAACGATGATTCGAAGCTGTTAGGCGAGGGTTGGAAATTGAACGTAGAAACTCAAGGTTGCGGATGCTTTCCAGCTTTGCACAAGTAGAATGTAGGCGGGTATTGTCATGCCGTGGTGAACGTTGTCCGAGTTTGAATGCGACATCAGACCGACGCGACGAGACGATAACTCGGCATTAATACGAACAAACACGTTCCCTTCGCGGCTTTAATACTTTAAACGATCGTGTAGCGGTTTACGCGATTCCATTTTATCTTTACGTCGCGCTTCGCCGCTATGCTATTTTGAACGCCGACACTGCGTTCATAATTCGTGTGCATTCGCGCGAAAGGACATTTTTTTCTCGCAAACATCTGTGTCAGACATTACAAAAATGGAAGCAATTAATATTCGATTAATAGCGTTGCAAAACAGCGAAGGCTCGTTATTAATAAAAGAAGCAAGTATGGAGAAAATTAGCGATAATTATTATATTATATTATACATAGTTTATAATATATAATTATTATATTATGTAGAATAGAATATATGTATATAAGTAGTATACGTATAATAGTATTATATTATACATAATATAATAATTATGTATTATATACTGTTATTATGTGTTATTATATAATATTATTATTAACGTAATAATTATCGCTAATTTTCTCCATACCTGTTCTTTTTATTAGTAACGACTGCTCACTCCCTTCAAGCAAGTACATCGCAACAATAGAAAGTATGGATACTGGTTGTGAAAAGTTCATAAACTGATCACATGAATACGTAACCAATTCGAACAAACTTTACACCAGTTGTTTGCAAAGCAAAAAAATTTTGAGTCCACGCGATCGTTGCAACAACCATCCGAATGTTTTTTAATTAAAAGTTTCCACCAGTTACGTTAAATTCCATTCCTATTTGGCAATCTCGTGTACTTGCATTCGTGTCATTTAATTGAAATCGCGTGATCGTACGTGAGAGAAAGCTCGTGTCCGATTCGAATTGCATGTTTAAAAAAGGTCTGCTAAACATTATTATTCGATAGTTAACAAACAATTGTGATATACGTATATGTTCTATATATATACATATATGTAAAGTTTCACATACATTTACATTTACAGGAAATTCTGATAAAATATTAATATAAATACTGTTCAATGCTACACTTGCAAAATTGTAAAATATATTTGATCTATCCTATTGCAAAATGCTAATTTTAATTTTGCGAGTTAATGAAACATCGCTAAATAAGAATTTCAATAAATAATACTATGTAATGATACTATATATCATACATTACAGAAGTTGATAAATTCATAGCTACACAATGTTCTTTATTTCATCAATGCTGTGAATTTCACATTATACATATGCGTTCACTTTTAATTATTGTATTATTGCATTGTGAAGAACCATTTCTTCCACTTAATTAAGCTTCGTAAATAATAGCTTAAGTATTCTTTAATATCTCTCAATTAATTTGAGGCCCTCTTCCTACTTCACAAATACAGACCGTTCGAAAACAAGGATCCTTGTAAATTGCACTACCATACAAAGATCACTACGAAATGTAATATCTTAAAATAAGGATATCAATAAAACGAACGTTTTAATTGCAAATAAAATTGACATTTACTTCCTTCGACGTTATATACTGTTTTCAATAATTATAAGCAAATTAAGTTGAATAATGAATCTAGAAGATAATCTGCTCGACGTAATAACGAAAAAAATATGGTCATTAAAAATGAATTAACCTTCAATTACTCGTCAATCTCATATTGCTTCTATATGATAATTAGTCGAATAAGAATTGTATTGTGTATCTTGTCTATAAAAGTTTATTCATATAATTGACTGTTATTTCGATATCCAAAAGTTGTAAACTTTTATTATACCTTATTTTTTGATACTTTTATCGAGTGTTTTATCATTAATTATTAAAGCATTTGATATAGTAATCTCCTAATATGTTATCTTTTTCTTTTAGCAAGAATCTCATTAAACGAACTGTGCAAGGCTTTCAAAGCCTCACCTATGTAATTTCTATTCACCGATAATTGACTACCGAATTGTATAAGCCATTGAAATTAAATATCCCACGTATTGTAAAACATTTTCATTCTAATACATTTACACACAAATCGAAGACAACTAGATATATTTTAGAAGCTGAGAATAAATCCCATAATCATTAGTGCAGTAAAAAGACAAGTACGAAATATAATACTTTATTGATCAATTCAATATTCTTTTTAATTGGCAATATTATCATAATGTGGGCAACGGTGTATTCTTTACTTTCAAGTGAAAATCATTCTTCACTCTCTTGATATCTTTACATCGAAATTTATACAAAAATTTTCAATATTTAAACTTGAAACTTACAAAGAGCAGCATTTGGTTTACCCACGTAAGAATTAAATTAAATTGAAATAGTTACATACATTAAATAACAAAATATTAATTCACGCAACTAACTGTAATAATAATAATACAAAATTCTATTTTAATCATAAATAACCTTCGTTTATATTCCTCAGCATTAAACCAATATTTCTTTCATTCTTTATATTAAAGTAAATATTGGAAAAAATTGGTAAGTATTTTCTAAGATTAAATTTCATTGAAACATTTCAACCTTTAACTCGCAATACAACTTTTCACTTCGATGAATCAAACAAATTAATAATTCGAACGTATACTTGCCGTATGTAAATTTTTGCACATAGGCCAACGTTCGAAATACTCAGATGGTATGAATAACCATGAAATTAACATAAATTAGAAAATCTGCTGTTCGCGTAATTTATGCGGGATGAATGCCTCCCACTCGCGATTTCTTAAACAGACAATGCGCTATTAAGAGCGCGTTACTAATTACATTTATCCTTGTATTTCAGTGGCTAGGTAGTACAAGCGCTTTAAGGAGAGATCGAACACACAATTCCGTGTGAAAATGCAAGGAAAATTCTGCGCTGAAAAACCACGATGTGCAATAAAAATGAAGTAGGAAATGAAGAAAGGTATTTTAAATGGCAATATTTCCTTCTTATAACAGAATAATATTACGGTAAACGCGTTTTCTTCTTTTACTTCCGAGATCTTAAAATACAGTATCTCACGAAAGTGTTATATTGGAACACTTGTAGAAACTTTTACACGATTTACAATTATTTCTACACATTTCAGAATCCTCTTGCATAATTGAATCGATATTGGTAACGAAATTTTTTACGATACAAAAGTTATAAATTTTAGCGGTACTAGCATATTCTCTTGCGCAATAACTTAGAATGTACAGTGACTTCCAAAACTGTTGCAACACCCTTTCAAACTGATTAACTTTTTCAAAATTACATCAAACGATTTGTTTTTTTGTGAGGATGTTAGATGCGTTATTTAAATTTTCATTACATGCTCGGATAAAAAAGTTGAAAAATGCAATTACTTTCTTCTTGACGACTCTGACCAATTGCCATTTTTAAAAAATTGTTATTCTACGTCCCTTAACAAACTAATTCTCCTAACTTCTTAAAACAACCCAAGTCGTTTGGTCTAATTTTAGAAAAGTTGTTCAATTCCAAGGAGTGTTGCGACAGTTTTGGAAGTCGCTGCATTTATTAAGAATATGTACCTATATCTTAAAAATGTATCTATCATTATTCTAGACTATTATAGACTAGAAAAATATATAATATTAACGTTTCACGTCGTACGAAATCATACTGTTACTTTTCTAGATTCGTGCAACGGCGAAACGCATCTCTTTTCTTTCTACTGAATACACAGTGACTTCCTCTTTCAGTTCCTGATTGTACTATTCATACGTGAATACCATTCATTACGAATTAATTACAAACATGCATACTAGATAAGTCCGACAGATGCATTCATGTACGTATTTGCGGGTAACAGATCTATCGAGATACTGAGATACTGATGCATCAAAAATTTCTCTCTGGATTGTGACAACGAAATAAATATTCGAGCAGATCGTAGCTATGAGACATCCTCTAACTTTATTCTAAATATTCGTGATAAATTAAAAAAATTCCAATTAAGTATAACAATTACATGCGAGAATTAATTAAAATTGTAAACTCGTACAAATGGTGGCAATTAATAAACGCTAACTACGGGTACAATTAGTACCAGCTGCAAAATTATGCGTTCCAGGAAACAAAAAATGTAGCCTGTTCCTTAATTTAATCTGAAAATTAAGACGCGGTGCTTTTTTCGCTCCTTTGATGTAAAATTCCTCAGATTGTTCGCAAAAGATACGATTGTGGGCAGCAGAATATTTGATAACTTGTATCAGATTACATTAAATCTGTTCTCTAGACAATTCTTATCGAACTCATTCTTTTGTGCGAAATTCTATTCTGCCGACACGTTCAATAATTAGAGCCGCACTGCAACACATATTTTATCAACTAATCAGAACAGAGGATTATGAAATAAAACAAATACGCGTACATAATACGAAATCCTGGAAAATTCTGTTAAAATATATTTCAAAAGTTTCTTCGTTTGATATTACTTTTTAGATAAGCGTCGTTGAAGAATTTAAAGAATTACTTAAATTAAAAAATTATTAGGTTAAGGAAGAACCTTTTTTTAACTCTTCTATAATCTCATTGTTTGATGTTACGTTACTGTCACATATTAGAAGAAGTTAAAACTAATATTCTTCTTTTGTCGATAAAATTGCGCAATTTATATAAGACGAAATCAATTGACGAAGCGAGTTAGTGAAACGTACATCGACGCATTTACGTTTGTAAAAAGAGATTGATGAATAAAAACATTAACAGCTAGTTTACGTCACGAGTACAAGCATTAATCACATGTATCTGTTGTACTAAAATTTTCATATATATATGCGTACATTTTCTACGATTATTCACCGATACCTTTACCTTAACGTGTAACAGCGACTTCCTGTAGAATATAACATAAAAGGTAAAAAGCTAATGATCAAACCTGTGTCACAAATTATGGTCCGATATCGTAATAACACTCTTGTATCGTTCATTATTTAAATAACATCGAGGCAATAACTTCGATATACATACATAACTCTGCTTTAAATATATATTATTAGTCTCTGAAATCAATAATATGTAACATGCTGCGCAATAAATTACTGTTTACGAACCTGTTTGACTATTTTTCATTTTTTGACAAATGCAAAAAATATAATACATTGATAAATCGTATAGAAAATGTACTATTATGATTATTATATTAATATTTATTAATTCGGTTACTATCGGGGATTATTCTGACCTCTTAATTTATTTGAAAAGACACGCAATTGTATCTTTTCTATTTTACTACCTTTAAGTGAAATCTGGGTATATTTGCCACCACGTATTTTCAACTTCATAAAAAGTTCGTTATAAGCAGCACAATTACCGTGGAAAATTTAAATACGTCTGTGATCATATATGAGTTACACGCAAGATTTTACGTCTCAGCGGCGGAAATAACTTGTGCAAAGAACAGGAAAAACAATAAACAGGAAGGGTTCGCGCAGAAAATGCGCAAATCCATCCAGACTAAACAGGAAAATTACATCTTTACACAAAAATACTGGTTCGGTTAACCGGTTCAATGTTACTGGTTTATTTCGGATAAAACTTTGTCTGCCATTCTTGATATGTGATATATCTTCCTAATAATATTATCGAATAATGCAATTTATTATCAGATACAGCGTACTTTGAAAATAAAAAAATGTATAGGTAGTTCCATATAGAGATGATCTTAAAACCGTTTAATTTTTCTAATGATATTTTTCTATCGGCTACAATATTCAGAACTATAATTTGATCCCGTGGAGCATTTATATGTCGGGTTAAGGTTGCAATTTTGGGCGTTTGATGAACCTTCGCTCAAATTTACCATCGCGGTTTTAGCTGATATTTATTGGTACAAATGTGGTCACTACAAGAGGCTATAAGTAATAGCGGCGATCGGATGGTCGAGATGTTGATGACAACGAATTCAGATTCGATAACGAATCCACGGTCCACGGGATGACAAATGCGATGTGATACACGTATGACTCCACGTACAAGTAAAACTTATCTGCATGAACTGACCTGCAGTCCAAGTGGAACTGCCCTTATATATTCTTCTCCCTACCTCTCTTTGTTTTCTAAGGAGAGCTATATAATCATTCCATACCTCTGTCAGGTACACGTCCCTTCCGTGACCGTGGCTACGTTCAGTGACTCGTTATGTTACTTCAAGCCCAAGCCCATCGTCATAAAATCGGATTAGAACATTAAAACTTAGAACATTAAAATTTCTTAGTTTCATTACTTAAGTGTAGCTATAGTAAAAGTCTGGACTAGGCTATTGGAGTTTTTCCCAGCATTCCAAAAGGGAAGCCTCGATGTCCTTTCATCTCCGACATATATATTCGGAAATTAATCGTTCAAATATTTACGTTCGTTTGCTGAAATATTGCCTGCAATTATATAAGGAATAATAGAAAATATGTTATTTCGATAACCAGCAATATCAAAAATCTATAATTTTTTTTTAATACATTGCGTGTTATCAGGATATTTTAGGAATGTAATATACATAACACAGATCCTTGATAAAAGAAGGAAATTTTAAGAAATATATTAGATAATAAAAACACGTTTACTAAAAAAAAAAAAGAAGATCGTTTCTTTATTAAGTCTATCATATTGAGAATTACGGTTTCAACAGCAAATGTCAGTATATAGTTGGTTCATCATCGTTGCGGCAAATTGGCTTGCGTATTACCCTGTCTACACTTAACATGCCGCTGAAAAACTGCGGCGTTACGTCCTGTCCTATTCTTTGATTACGTACTTCCAGATGATCGTTTCCCGACATGCTACTAATTTCACTCCTAAGATTCGATAAAAATGTATTATTACTATTGCTCGTCGAGTATAAAAAAAGAAAGAAGAAACTCTATTCAGACGATAGATTTCAAAAATTTTCCAAAGATTTTAATTCCTTTTAATAAAAATTCCTTAGAATTCCTTTTAATAAAAATATAAAAAAATATAGAAGAACATAGAAGTACATATTTAACTCGTTAAGAAATTCTATAATATAAATCCAGTTCGTTTACTGAAAAAATTTTCAGGACAAATCCGGTTCGTTTACTGAAAAAATTTTCACTGATGTTTATTTTTACTCGTTTGCCTTCTTGCTTAACTTTTGCAATTTTAACTACAACTCCAATTTTTATAGCATAGTGTACAAGTTTGACCTGTGTCACGAACCAATAGATAAACAGATATTATAATCGTATTTCATTTTATGAGGAGATCGATATGAACTGTTCAATGTATAGAATGATTAATTACGAATACACGTTGAAAACTTGAATGTTCGCCAATTTGAATTTCTCAGCTGAGAAATGTCCCGTTTAATGAATAATGGGAGAAA
This sequence comes from Bombus vosnesenskii, assembly GCF_011952255.1. Classification (NCBI taxonomy): domain Eukaryota; kingdom Metazoa; phylum Arthropoda; class Insecta; order Hymenoptera; family Apidae; genus Bombus; species Bombus vosnesenskii. Next base: position 6,979,587 of record NW_022882923.1, read on the forward strand.
CGTGAAGCTATATCCTCCAAGAATTTCAATGGAACGGAAAGCAGAAATGTCCCGAAGCTATCGCATACGCGAAATTTATAGTTAACCTTATAAATCGTACAATAAATTTCGCATGACTGCAATGGAGGATATAGGGAGGTTACGCATAGGTGTCTATGTATCTCTTCCTGTATCGGTTTTATCGTACATGCATATCTAACAATAAAGCATGTTTTACAGTTTATTTGTCGCTCATATTGCCATAAATATTAGAAAATTTGCGCTCACATTATTTCATTACTGTTTTACGCTTTGATTGAGAAATCGATAAATTCAAAAATAAAGAAAAATCAATAACCGATATTTATTTAATTATTACAAATAACTTAATATTTATTATTCCTACTTTTAACTTTCAAAATTACATGTTCCAGTGTAATTAAATTGTCCATCCTTGCAGCTCTGTCATTCTTTAAAAATTTCTCAGCTTTCGTGTATTATAGAACTTTGTCAAATAAAATTATTCACAAAGTATCTCGGCAAGAAGATACAAAATTACATTTCTCATTGAAATTACCGATTTTGAAAGCTACGCAAATTTAAACATTTTCTATTCGTTTTCATCATAAACTTTGTATAAACCCATTTTATTCTAAACTTTATTATAAGCTATTTCTCGTAAAAATATATTTTCATAAGAAGCATTAGACTGTTATATTTTAATGGTTTCTATACACGCCACGTCTTGCAGGCTTCTTAAATCAGTAATTCCGTTAAATTACTCAGAAACGCTGGTTTTATCCTACTTAACTCTGCAGCATCTGTAGCCAGCATCTATAAACCAAATAGGAAATCTCTGAAAGCTAAGAAAAGGATCTTCCAACGCAAAGCGCCTGAAACGTGGGATTTACCAACGAATTAATTACGACGACGATATTCCACAGCGAGAAACGTTCGTCATCGCGTAATACGATAGCGTGGGCATTTCCATAAGCGAGATTAGCGTTCGTGGACGACGATTGAACAGACTGGCCGGAAGGAAAGACGTTCGTCGTGGTTTTGTCTGGACTTTACGACGCGGTGCGTTGCGTGCGGATACGTGGAAGACCCGTAGGACGAGCACTTTTACTTTCCAAAGCGATAAGTAAAACCGTGCGTGACGCCCGTCACATACGAACATCTTCGCACACCACGGAAAACAGAGTCGGATGAACGCCTACGAACTACGAAACGAACGAACAACGTGGGTTCTCACTAAAAACCCCCTCGATGCGCATGCACGCACGCCCACCCACCTAATCATCGACGTATCGTGTGCTTACCTACACCACTTTATAGCACGTACATATTAAGAAAATCGGAATAGAAGATATTTAATAAGCCCGAAAAAAAGACGTGTCAAAAAAGTGAACGTGAACGTGACTAAGAATAGCGTTCACACCTTATACGATTCGTACAATTATGTATCGACTCGAGGCAGACCGCATTCTCAAAGTTTTATGAATCGAGAGTCATATTTTCGAGGAAGATAATTTTTTGCAACTCGCTAAAAGATCGTACGAAGTGTAATTGCTTTCGAGGGTTGATTAAGAAGCGGTACTAAATTGATATAGTTCGATATACTTCGATATAAGAGAAAAGTAGCATAATAATTCTCATGTTATCCGATGAGAATCGAATTCCTGACGAACGTGTAAACTACCCTCGTATTTTAACATTTAACGCGACACATCTGCAATCAACTCGCGACTCACGGTGTGAAATACTCGAATTTCTACGATTTCATAGAATTATGAAATTTAGATGAACAGAATAACAGGAACCAAAAAGATTTTGGATATTCCTTTTTCGTAAGTACGACGTGAATTTGATAGAATTCAACGATGTAAATTAATTAAAGGAAATTTCTATTCTTAGTAACCTAGAATCGAATTTTTCAATGACCGCGTACTTGCTTACTTAGCAACGTTCTATTGACCTAATTGAAATATGTACGTAGTATGTAACGCAGTGATTAAAAAACAAGGTAATATATTGGAATAACGAATTATGTATTTGATTGGTATCGAAGGTATAAATTGTTAAACCTTCGTATTCCGCTGATGCCGCTATGTCGTATGCGAATTCTCATTTAATTTTATTTTTACCGCTATGAAATGGAAGAAGCCAAGAAAGTTACCGTATAAATAAAAATTCATAGACATTTAGAGTTTTTCTCTTTTCGAAATGTAACTTTTGAATTTCAAAAATCTCCGCCGCAAAAGAATGCTGGAATTTCTAGCTAATCGTACCTAGAACTTCCGAGAATGCATGAGATTAACCTCCTCGTTTCCACGATGACCGTATGGCTACATATTTAGAATTCTAAAGTAGAATGTTACTTTCGTCTCGGAAACTAATCATAGAATTGCGAATAAGTTTTATTCCATTTGTAAGCCGTTCTTAGATATTTCTAAATGTCGAAATATTTGTACGAATTACTCGTTTATCATGAAACAGATAAAAATATCCTAAATAAATGATGAAAGGGTGAATCAACCGTTTTGCTGATGACCTCTCCCGAGATTGGAAAATATATTAACATATATTTATACGCGTCTTCGTATAAAATATGAGATGTATTTAATCAATGAATGAATAAAAGAATTGCACGCTACACTTCGTTATTAGCGTACGATCCTCACATCTATTACATATACATGCGTAATATAAAATTACACAGCAGTGTCTCCCATAGACAACGCTAACATAATATACCTTGATTTCTAAAAAAAAAAATGAACATAACTCATCGTGGTAACATATAGCCCCTATCAATTTGCAACGTATAAATTATAGTAGCATTAAATTACTGCATCACTCCCTTAATCGACTGAAGAATATCCACTTGATGAAGAATAAATTTTTTAATTATCCGATAAATTGAATAATAAATACTTCTATGCAATACAATACGCTAATTTATACCGGATCATAAATATGATTATAAGTCTACAATAAACAAGAATTTTAATCTATACATACAAGCTATAAATATAGACTAAAATTTTCTGCAGTAAATGCAACATCGATGCGCTGATAATTAGCCATTTCTCGAAGCTTACGTAAACTTGACATAATTAGGAATAAAATGCTCCTTTATTCTCAGTTAACGATTGATCATAAATCAAACACACGTGTACGCTTCATGGCGTACTACGAAACACGCGATTAAAGTTTATAAGACACACCGTACGTGATAATGCGACGAGAAAATTCTAGTAGCGAAGCAACGAATCACGCAACTCGAGAATGTTAATTTCGTATACCAATTCGTCTAACTACATCTGTTAATCTTTAGCGATCTCATCTTAAAAAGTCAGATTCATCGCCTCAAGGGTTTATGGCCAATAATTAATTCAATAACACTAAATGACAAACATTTCACGTTGATAAACTTCAACTTCGTTGATAGTAACACAGTCTTGTAACACGTTCACTGTATACGTCTTGGATCTGAGTCGGTGCTACAAATATGGTGAATTTAATAGAACTCCATATTGTAATTGAATTAATTTTCTGTGATTTATAACATTGGCACACAGAAGTATAAAAACGTAACTATTAATCGATTAAGCTTGTTTTCTTGATATATGTTTCCCATTTCCTGGCAATCTGATGCTGCTGCTATTGTTTTCTTTAGATATAAAAAGAAACAATAAAAACTTTTCACAAATCACCTTACAATTACCGGTCCTTTTTAACTTTTTCAAATGTCCTACTTTTTGTTTTATAAATCTATTTAAATTTTTGAAAAACCCATTAAATGATTCTTTCGCGAATAGAACCTTTCACAAAAACCAAAGCATTTCTCCACATATTTTCACTGCACACACGCATCGTGATACAGTTTAAATTCACACGGAATAATTATTCTAAATTTCATTAAAGTCACCCATATCTTCCGCTCGCCTAAACCAACATTAAACAACTACAACGGACAGCCACGAAGATTTTAAAAGCAGGCGGATAGTACGGAACAGAACATTGAAATAACACTATTTTCTAAGTCATGTAAAATCTGGTAATCATCGATCAACTGTTTCCAACATCGGTTACATTTTCACGTGTTACAACCTAATAACACAGACATTAATGAAAACCAGATCGCCAATGAACGCGTTAACCTGCTGCTTAATGACTTCCTAGACCATCAGCGTATCTTGCCAATTCATCATCTCGCTATAACCACAGTTCCATCCAGATACTTGCCATCACGATTCGGCGCAGAACCCCTGGTCGCGAGTTCCGCATTGGTTGCAGTCGGCGAAATTCTTAACTAAAATACGCGAGCCAGGATCACGAGACAGCGGTTAGCCGTTCGTTCTTCCGTAATCGAAAATTTTGCAAAGCTTATCGGCACGCCACAGTCGCCCGTACACGACTATATAGCTACCCTGGTTCTCTATAACCGTACCACACAATCGACCGACCAACGAATCCATATTCCGTGCCAGGATGCACCTGCCTCCCTGACAAATCGCCAAAGTTATTCCAACGGCAAAGCACGATTTACCCCTTCATTAGAGTCGAAGAATCTGTAACGAGAAGTAGGTGGTCGGAAGGAGAAGCGAACTCGGCTCATGTAATCGCAAGCACGCAGTTTTAAACGAGAGAAATTTCTCCGTTGCTCGAATTTCTGCTTGCATAATCAGTACCTACGCGGAGAAAGTGAGGTTCTTTATCGGGAGACTGGTGCCCGGAGAATGTCAGCGTTTTGTCATTTGTTGCCCTTATACGACATTTTTCATATACAGATACGTCTATCACTGGCGAAGCGTGATAGCTTTGATACTTTGTTATTCGGGGTTATTTGACACCAAAACTGCGGGGATAACCGAAATAAATAATGCGTAATATTTTGTAAGAATTATTGTATATCATAATATTATGTTATTTTATATCAGAATGTTCGTAGATCTGCGGTGGAACAGTTTGAGGAGTTCGAATGATTTTTTTGCAAAATATACAATTTGTACTGAGTTCTCGACTTTCTTCGAGAGAGAAATATCATTTACCCGTTGTATAACCAGTTTTGCATAATACTTTGTACGATAGTATTATCAATAATCCTCTTAGCAACGATAACACGAAAATTACAGATTTACGCGCGACTAGTAATTGTAGCATAGACCTAATTTTAATGGTCGGTTTAGCCTCACTACGTTATCTGTCTGATTACTTTATCTTCGCACGTGTACATTATAAAATCAATTATACGTCATACGATTTCGACAGCTGTTCCTACTACATATTTAATTTTCTTCGATTTATTCAGCCTCACTTTCGATAAGCTTTGCTCGACTTGCGTATTCAACGTGTTGACAAATTAAATCGTAGAATCCTAGATAACACAAAATAAAGCAAAGCTGATATTCTTCGCTTACTTTTCTATTTTTCTTACTTTTTCCCTCATTCGTGCACATACAATGTTTCACGAAACGCACAATACACGTTCTTCTCCGTGGCCAGAGACAAAGAACTCTATAAATAACAGATGAAATTAATATTTCAATGTGCATTACCCCACACGACTTTCTCAAATGAGGTGACCGATAGATACAAATGTACTTGGTGTACACAAGCGTACGAAACGAATGAGTCACGATCAGACGTAACCACGGCTCGGTCGAACGCAGCCTGTAATCAAATAGGATCTCCGTACGATCCAGTGAGCAAAACGCATACTCGTGAAAGTCCGGCACCTCGCGTTACGAGCAAAACTCGTTCAGTTACACTTCACTGTCTGAATATAATAAAGCCAATACGTTTCGATAGAAACTGAATTCGTCCATACTGCCGATCGGTTCGCGTGTTGCAAAATCGAAAACACGAGGAAACGAGTTCACGTGCATACATCGTGAATCATTCTCTCCGTTAATTGCTCCTTCGACCGGTGAGAAGAAAGAATTCGACCCAATGATCTGTACGATTCGAATAAAAGATACATTGTATGGAAACAGAAACGGTTTCGTATCGATTCGTACAATAACAATGGACAAAGTTCGTTATTAAATAGAGATTGTCATTAAGTACAGGAGAAGATTTTGTACCTTTCATTTTATATTGTATTTCGTTACTTCGCGTGCATACACGTACGTGTGAAAATGCTCATGAAAGTATTTAAAAACTTATCCGCGATACTTATTATTCGATACTTTGATAGTAATTTAATTTTAGTTTAATTTATTTAATTTGAAATTGCAAGATAGACAATTATACATATATATAACTGACGTGGTTGGTTGTAAAAATATGAATGTCATACAGGTGTTGCGATATAAGAAGCAGTCCTGCAGTAGAGAAATAGAAGAAATAAAACACGATACATAGTTGAGATTTTGTTGCATAGCGAATAATAGCGAATGTATGAAACGAACGATGCTCTATCCAGGATGTCAAGTTTCTAATGATCCTGTAATTCCTTCCTTATTGCATTCGGAAGTAGATTAATTGTAATTTCATATTTTCATTACGCGTTACACGGTTGATTCGATCAGTCAAATTGTAAATCAGGAAACCAAAGGAGAAATGGTACGCTACATGAAAATCGATTGGCTCGGCTCCATGCCGCGGCGTAACGATGGTAGAATAGATGCAATGTTTCCTTCGTGAAATCACCTCGACAAATCATTTCACTTCGTGCAAGGATCTCAGATTTCCTTTCCATTGCCTTTCATACGCCAGACGTGCTTTTGACTTCTACTTTTATTCTATCCTCAACTAGAAACGTCTGGACAATTTGTCCCTTATAGATTGTATAGACTGATCAAAATAACTAGAAATGTACAGTTTTAATTAAACGCGAAATGGACATGTAACATCTACAATTAGTACTTAACCGGTATTTATGATTAATACCTGATAGTATGCTAAATCTCTTGAATAAACTGCTGATCTTCTAACACAGTTTTTTCTATATATTATAATTGACATTCTACCACAGTACAGTTTAATCTATGTATTTTTTCTCTATATTCAAAATTAGAAATAACTTTTGCAAAAAAAATTAATTCTGTTCCCTTATTATCTTTTCCGTTTAAACCGATCCGATAGTGGCTCGGTTAAAGAAATACGTACAAATTATATTAGTCTTCAGTTATTGAAAAAATACATATTCTTACTGCAATACGCGCTAGAACTTGTGCAAAACGCTACACGTTTAACTGCTCTACTTTTAAATTATGTGAAGATTAGATAAGAAATATAGAGATCGAAAGCAGAGTAAATAGCATACGCATTGTAAACTGTTCCTTTTTTCTCCCCGTTTTTTTTTAGAACGACAGACTTAAAAATTTAAGAAAATAGCAAGTATGCCACCGTTAGAATGATCCAAGTGGTTCGCAGAATTTGATGACATTATGTTAATCGGACCTACGAAAGCATAACTGGAACTAACAATGAATTGCACCTCGAATAGGGTTAATCTGGTTTATGGAACCGTGCACTGTTATTTGAAGAAAATCGAGAAAATACCAGGAAATGTAGGATAATGGGTCTTTTAAGAACACAAAATATAAGCTTATTCTTTTGTTGATTCAATGCATATAGATATAAATTATTTCTAGCCTGAATTATTACTTAAAAGGAGGAATGTATCACGTATATCAACGTCGTTAAAATACAATGAAGCAATAAAGATAAACGACCAGAATCAAGCACAAAGTGGCAGTCTTTATTTATTACTGAAAATGCATGTAGAAGTTTGTGGAATATCGTGTTCCTATTGTGCGTTGTATAAAACATGTTGAAATTTCAGTAGTACTGTGACGAAAATATCGGCAACACTTGAAATCAATTGGAAATTAAATATAGAAATTACAGAATATTTACTGTGAACATATGTTCGATAAAAAATTAGGATACAGCAAGAATAGATATCATAAGAATATATTAAATGTTAAAAATGCTTCTACCGAATATTACGGTCTATTAATACAATAGTGTTTAAGCAGCATTTTTTGTGATCTATGCGATACTTGCACTAAATATCTCGTAGTTTCTATGTACATTCTTAGACTTTTCTCCAACTGTACCGATACAATCATGATTATCGAGTCTCGTTACAGCGCTAATCGAATTTCAAAATGTTTCGTATAAAACACGTAATATATTCGCAAAAGCCTTCTATAGATGTTCGAATACTTTCGTGAGCCACTATAGGTACACGCCAGCGACTGGCTGTTCCAGCGTTCAAAAATCAGTGAAAAATTAAGGAAATAATTTTCACTACACATCAACTTTCATTTGTACAATTTCTTTCTACGAACTTTTATTTTCTAATCCCAAATACACCGCTAACCAATTTCGAAGGAAAAAAATTCGCGTCACAGACCAACAATCGCCTCTTAAAGTTCACTCGTCTGTGTCGTTCGGCTCGGTTAATAAGAGTAAAGACGATCTACCGGTTGAAACTGTTTCCGACGATGCGGCGTTCTACCGAGAGTATCGGCAACATTCAACGAATGCAAACCGACCACAATAACGATACCGTTACCAATTTTTTAGCGCGGTTAGCACGCGAATAGGTTTACCGAGGAGAGCCGCACGATGCGCCACAATCTTCCACTCGATAGTCATGCCACTCCGCGCAGTTATACACTCGATATCCTTGCGCTTCGGCGTGCCCTGCGGCTTGCGAGTGCGCTACGAAACATGCGCACGCGAAAACCAAAGCAAAACAAGAAAATACTGCGCGTGCAACGTGTTTCACCGCAAATATTAGATCGAGTAACGAGCTCGGATCAATTTTAAAGGGACGCGCGCGTTTCGCAGACCAGATGTGCTGTTGATGATCAGCGATAATTAATGATAGCTAGATAAAGTGATTCGGGGCTTGAAATGTTATTGTATGTTTATGTGGAATTAAATAAAAATACATTTATATGAAAAATACTCGATTCGTTTTCACGTGTTGCACGTATGCACCACGATTTCGGAGTCACCCTATTCATTGCTTGTTGCCTCAGTATCGAACCAATCGCTATATAGAACTCATGGTAGATTGAGAGTCATAATAACGCGAGTCAAGAATTTGAGAACCTGAATACAGTTACGTATTTTAACTTCAAAATTTATCGTTGGTTTTATGATCAATTAAATTATTCTCTGCTACCATACATCTTTATGACTTGAAGAAATATAATCAACGTTTTGTGATAATAAACGTAGAACGCTATTTTATGGAAACTAGGCAGTGAACTGACCTACACCATTATGCTTCTTAGCTATATATTAGCTGCATATATTATACACCAACATTCAAACATATGGAATTTGTTGTATCGACATATATAGGGTGGTTGGTAACTAGTGGTACAAGCGGAAAAGGGGTGATTCTACGCGAAAAAAGAAGTCGAAAATATAGAATACAAATTTTTTTAAATTTTTTTTTTTAATTTTTCCATCGAGACAACGATCTACAGTGAGATCCGTTATAACGTACCGCACGCGTACCGAGCGAAAATTCAAAGTCGATTTTCTCGAAAACAAAGCATCAAACGAAAAATTTTTATTCTACATTTTCGACTTCTTTTTTCGCGTAGAATCACCCCCTTGCCGCTTGTATCACCAGTTACCAACCACCCTGTATATCTATAGTCAATAAATAATGCTACATGCGCACACATATATGGATATAATGAAGTAATAGCTAAATAATTCACTTAATTTTCAACACACCACGATTCGATTATAAAGCGCTCTCACGCTATCAAGTAAGTAGTCTCGAGCGCATCGGAAATTCGTGAGGCCATTCGACGTTAAGCAACGCGACACGAGTCACCGAGTTACAACACAACCTCGAAACGGCACCCGCGACTAATTAATGCGTTTCGCGTGCAGTTTCAGAGTACCGAGATGTTGGAACGTTAACTTCGACAAAATTTACCTGTAATTATATTTCAAAGGAAAATAAAATTTCTCAGAAATTTTAAGAGAAAAGTAGATAAAAATAACAATTTCTGATCCTACTAACTGCCTCCAAAATAGCTTCGTCTTTGTAATTGTTATCCTCTTAAACACACAATTGCTTGTATACAATAAACCATTATTCAATAGTACAGATACAAATGTGAAATCTATAAAAGAACAAATCTAGCATTTTGCAAATTGCTTGCAACAGATAACAAGGAGAAATGATAGTATAAATTAGCATTCTGGATAAAAATGTTTGCAACTGTATAATTATATGTAATTCTTATTACAATTTCTGGCTAAAACAATTAAGACACTGATAAGATAACATGTTTCCGGCTAATTTAATTACACGAACTGTGTCTTTATTGTTCGTAGATTATAATATCTGTTTATAATGAAAAACGATTAAACGTTGGTATTATTTTGTGTCGAGGACAGAAATGCTAATGGCATATGGTTCAAGAAACGAAGGAAGCTCGCGTTCGGAACCTCACGACGCGGATTAAATAATCGATCGAACTCGGACTATCATTTAAATCACACTGTAATTTTCGAGTTCACAAAACGCTTACCCGATCGTACTCGATCCACTAAATCCACTTTCACCGTTTACGGTGCTCTGCAGATAAAGCTCGTGACGATCTTCACTTTGAATATAGACCAACGGAACGCTTCGAGTCTCTTGGTCTCTAAGCCTTTCCGCTTGCGATCTAAAGAATACAAATATTGTAGTCCTTCTGAATGCGATGTTTACACGGTTCACTGGCATCTCAAACTTTATGGCAATTCGGAGAATACGTGAACTACTTTTCTTTGAAATAAAAAACGAAACATAAATACACTGTTCAAAACCCTTTGTAGTCAAATTGAACTGATCGAGAATTGAACTCAGTCTGTGGGAGGGAACATTTCTCTAACTAATTATTGTTAATAGAAACACTATTCTTTTTCGAATGGTTTTGTGAAAAACATATAGGATATTAAAGTTTGGTCGCAGCTTTATCGTTGATTAATAATTATCGAATTTACCCGATCTGCGAAGACAAGGCTTCCCTAAACTGCATAATGTTCCTCGCCGCGGCAGCGTCGCGGTTCAGTACACTCACAAAAATTCCATTTGTAGTCATCGCTTCGGTGGTGGTCACAGAATTTGAAATCGTTTGAACAGGTTGAGTTTGTGCTACTGTAGCGATCGCCGGGTACTCGCCTGCAAGGAAGCCCGACTAGATTTCATGACGCACGAATCGATGAACTTTATATCGTACTCGATTTCCGAGTCGCATAAGCCGTGATGGAAAGAGAATGAGAAAAGAAAGAAACATGGGAGAAACGTTCTTACCGGTAGAAATTCATTTAAGAAACGTAAAAAAATTATGAGACAAACGAATATTGAAAAAAGAAAACATATATGTATATGCCGTGTTAATTTCTGCTTTACTTAAAAAATGAATTTGTTGAATAAACGCGAAACGCAATTAAAATTGTATTTACGTGCACTGTATGTAAAAATGTGTGTTATGATTTTATATATTTTATATAGTCGCATTTGTGGGACAACCCATTCAGTATATTTTGTGATTTTATGAATGCAACCGAAATTTATCCAATAAATTCTATAATATCTACCTGTTATACGATATACAGAATAAATATCAAACAATGTAATTTGACGATGAATTCTTGCGAAAACGTTTCATTAAAAATAAATCAATACATCGACAATCTTTCAATAAATTCATTATGGTTACTTTCTTCTCGAATATAGAAAACATCTACAATATATTTTCGTAGAAATCTAATAAAAGTGGAATAACAAAAGAATAAATAAAGAAATAAAAGGCATAAGGGAGCTAATGTATGAATCATTAAACACAAAAATCACTATAGGAGAATCAATAAGCCCGCATGAGAGGGTCAAACCCTACTCTACCATCGTAATCAACGATTGAAAATACTTGTATTGTCGTCCGTGTGCACGGTGGAAGTGGAAGGTCCTTCAGGATTCGAAGGGTCACTGGGAGTTTCGTACCACCTTGTTTCGATCACATGATTCTCCGGCCAGTCGACCGAATCCCTGTCTGCCGGTATATCCTGTTCATTGATCGACACTAACAAATTGCAGCTCGTCAACGGTTTTATACAGACAGATATAAAACACGACAACTATCAATATTTGATTTTATATGGGTAGATTTTCAAATAAATGAACTGCCAGATAGAAATTTTCAATATTGAAATGACACTGAGCAGCAAAGATCGTGAAAGTACATGCTTATATTTGGAACACACAATTATCATTAATAAATTGAATGACTATGGGATGTGGAGAAAGAGAAATTGAATAATAGTCGTTGCTTTATTAACGCACACTATTTAGTGATTAATTTCAATAGTATTAGTTTGTTACTATACACGTATTACTTTGATATTGTTAAATCGTGTTTATTAAAAATGTACGCTGGCTGTTCCCTATAAATTAACGCGAGTTATTCCGAATGAATTATTTTATGGTAAAAATTGAAAAAATTGTGACAGTATCGTCTTTAATGTATTTTTGATACTGTAATGGAGTACCTATTTGTATGACGAATACAATATTTCTTATGGGGGAAAGTTCCTGACATATCTATAACGATAACAAATAAAGCAACTCCTAACGATAATCTGAAAACGTTTCAATTTGCCTGAAGATAGATATCCAAGATAAGATCCTATGCAATTTTAATATGGCGTTTAAATGATGTAAAAATAAAAATAAAGAAACTAGTTGAGGACATTTGCCACAAAATCTTCGTTGTCTTCACACGCATAAGAAGAAAGAGTTTAACTAAAACTTTCTACCTACTTATGTAAACATAGGTTCTATGCAAAGGATATTGAAGTCTAGAAAAGAAAATATAAGTTTTATATTTTAAGAAATATAAAAACAAGCCGCCTGCAAGAAGACAACATTTAACTTATCATAACTGAACGATAATGAAATTTTCTATTTGATTGTTAGTTTAAACTAAAGATTAAATGCTTTACGAAGAAGAGAAACGAAAGCTTTGTCGTCCATGGAAGATAAATTCTTTTATGGAATATGCTTAGGTTAACGACCAACTATAATAATAATTTACCACTCGAGACTTCTAGCATCACGTGAGTTAACATACTTTCCGTGATTTCAGATACTTCAGAAGCGCCATCGATCATTTCCCTCTCGGATTCGAGTTTTCCTCCATTCTTCAATCTCATCAAACGTTTCAGGTAGGAAGCGGCATTCGGTAGCTTCAATCTGATCTGTTCGTTATGATCGCTAAACGAGGTTTCGTTGAAAAGCAAAACGAAATATCGCGGCACGTGAGACATTCAAATTGTTAAATAAATATAAATGCTCAAAAACATTTTCTTTACCCGAAACTTATAAAGGCCGGAACGAGAAATTAAATTAAACCAAATTAACAAGTGCATGCTACAGAACAGTTCGTTCGCAATTTTTTTGTTATGCGAATATTAGTGATTACTGATTTAACATTTGGATACGGATGATATTTCTACATTTGCTGCTTCGTATATTAATATAACTTATATGGATATTTTTCTTTCTAATAGAATTTTGCATATTTCCTTTTTCGATTTTTAAATAAAATGGTACTTTACGCATTTTTAGTTAAATATTAATAAATATAAAAATCATTTTATAGAGATTTCATAAATCTAACCAAGTAATAACGTTAATATTGAAATAATATTATTAAATACATTTTTCGATGTGGCGTTAGATACTACTTGAATTATTTAATGATAAAAATAAATAAGACTAATAACTTCAATAAATAATACTTTCTTTGCTAGTTAATCTAAATGGCATTCAAATTTGTAAATAAATTATTACACACCGATTACATTAAATTTCTTTTTAAAAACACTCACAATGCAATATAACAAATATAAAGCAGCAAATTAAGAAAATCACATACACATATGTATAATTAATAAAATAATTTAAAGATATCGTACATCTATAATAAAATAAAATAATACAAAAGTAAAACATATATAAACTAGGAATTTTCTTAAAGGTAAATAATAGCACCGCTTTATACTTAAGTAACCGAACTACAAACGATATTATAATAAATTCATAAAAGATTACGACTAATGCAAACAAGATGAAATTACATTCGCAAACAGGAGAATTATTCATTTATAAGAATATCAAATTTATTAAAAGTAAACAGAATTTTCTGAGTGTCAAGCATCCAAGTTTAAGGTCTCACTCACCTTCTTGGTTATGTTACTCACGATAGACAGACTCATATCTTTAACACGTTTGTCAATGGAACCCTGCGAGTGTAATTCCCCCCCGTTGTTCGCCATGGAGGCGTTATTTTCCGCCACGTTTTCCGATGAAGGCCCATCACTCATAGTGAAAGTCAAAAAATCCACGAAGAGGTACACGGAAACTAGGCGTAGACCTTGTTACTTGTCAATTTTCACATCGTGCGATTTGACATTACCCGTCGGTTTTTATCGACCGTCACTTTTTCGTTGACATCACCTTCGTTGTTTTCCTTCGCTCTTATTACAACTTCAACATTTAAATAGCAATCGGTGAATTGCTACGTTACAAGACACTATTTGATGTATGTACTTTCAAACGAAACTAACCAAAAAAAAAAAAGAAGTCGTGGTACATCGAGTTACGTATATTATTACACGGGTGATATCTTATTATGCACTGTTTCGCCTAAATTTCACGTGATTATGACAGTTTGTATCAAACGAGCCTATACGACATTGCCAAGAAATAACTATCACTATTATCTATATCGGAAACAGAGTATAATCGAATTGTATCAAACGCATTCATTTCCAAAACGTTTACGGTAAATGAATTTTTCAGTACTGAATATTATGTATGAAAAATGAAACACAAATGCTTACAGGTTATCGAAAGAAATTAACAATTTGGAGTACATACATACTCGATTGGGAGGACATGGCGATGCAGGAAGCAGTGGTTACCGGACACATTGTGTCACCGTGCGATTACCACGAAAAATGACAAGCGATAATTCACTTACCTGATAAGCGTAAGGTGTACAAGGAACGTAAAATTCTCTGCTCATAATAATCGAAGCTCGGAACGGTTGTAAAATCCAGCTGACGAATCTTGTGCAAGTGTCAAAATGCCGGTGGCGCCATCTTGAACTCGTCTGGAGTCGAGGTCGTCAAGCTGTCACGAGGAAAAATTCACGATTTCTCTCAAGTGTAAATGCCATTTTTGTGTTTCCCTTACGAAGATCTAATCACGTTAGCTTAATCGAGCCTGTACACTTCCATGCGAACTTCAAAACGTTACGAGGAACTCGAACACATGCGTTGTCAAATCACAGTACAAGTCACCAACACACAATACACATTTCACGCTGCTATTAGAATAAGCGGAGCTATCAAATTAATCACAATGCTCTCGACTGGACGGTATCGTTACAGATGCTTGAAAAGTCAAGTGGTAAATCCCTGTTCGCTGTTCAAAACTTCTCACGGAACATTTATGCGATCAGAATTACGGCATTATACCACCTTACTACGCCATTTTCATGTGCAGCTGTCGACTTAACTACAATACGAACAAACCACCGTTCGCGTCCACTGGCAAGAGCCGACTGCCGCCAATCACGAACATCAAGCAAATAATAATCATGGCTACCCAACGTTTCGTTACACTAACGCCATCAGGCAATTTATGTATTTGAATCGCAACTTGACTTCCGTCGGTAATGTAAATGACGACAAATTTTTTTACCTTTGTTAACGGTCTTTATGTGTATGCTATTTTGTATTTATCAACATGTATAAACAAAGCAAGAAAAAATATACACATAGTTGATAAAAATATTATTTTTATTCTGTATCAATACATTACATGTATTTCCGTATCGTGATATAAACCACGTGTTAAACGTCTTCGATCAGTTAAAAATAAACCTAATGAGAAAGATTCCGAACGACCTTGTAGTTGTAAGGACTTGCGCAATCTGATATATACTTTTTATACATATACGTATATAGTACGTACATAAATTTCTAAATATGGAATAATTCCTAGAAGTTAATCTCCGAGTTTTTGATTTACATGTATGTATATTAATTTTTAGGATCCTATAAAACATATAGCGTAATTTATAATATGAAATAATTTCATTGTACTTCTTGAAACTAAATAAATTTTTCATAATATAAAAATTTCTACCGAAATTCGACAAATTTTATGTATTTTTAAAGAAAATATGGAACATTAAAAATCAATAAAACCAAAGTATTTAAAAAAATATAACCTAATAAAAGTTCATATTTCAGTCTTTTATCGGAAATTTATAAATTATTTACAACTCGTTGTAAAGTTCATTCTACAATTTGCATCCAACACTGACACAACAGCATTTAACACCCTTCGCTCCTAGCAATGAGCGAGGTGGATACTTCGAAGATGGATGTTTCTTCTTTTGTGATTCGATCACTATATTTCGCGGTATTAAAATGTCATTCCATGGAATCTCGACATCGTCAGTAACGCAAGCTTCTTCCTGCACTGGCTGTATATCCATTGGCTTCTCGAGTACAAGATCACTCCATGGAATTTCTAGTGTAGAATCGCAACTATCGGGGCTGTCTTGTTTTGATGGTAAGGTTTCCGTAATAATCAAATCTTTCCATGGTAAAAGCATAGTTCCCAGAGATTCTTTTTCCACTGGTTCTTTGTCAACATCTGTGTCATCCGTTTGTCCATTACGATCGTTCAAAGGAGTTAACGAAACTTCTTGACGAATTTTCATGCCGGCTGCTGGTAACGCGATATCCTTCCATGGCAATTCGATCTTCGAATCACACAATATAGACACATCTGAAAATTCTTTGCGTAAGTCCCTTAAATACGGTTCATGCCACATTTCCTCCTCTGGATTATATACGAATGTTTGTCTCTTCCTTTTGCATTGATCTCTCCGTTGTTGCCTGTGCAACTTTTGTTGAATGCATGTACAGCCTGCTATTTTCCTTTTATTGTCAGTCATAATAATAGGATATTGTGAAATATACGTATTTCACATTCAATAATATTAAGATGTGTATTGATATTTCGATATGACTTGTTAATTTTATCTATCTTATCTAACCTAGTGTTATAATTGGGATCAACGTAGTTTGTTTTGTTTTGCCATATATATCATTATTAATCGGGTATATATATGTATGTAGTGAGAAAAATAATTTCTTGGAACAGGTGATGTCATACTTAGATAAGCACACAAAGTGTATAATTTATATAGTAATAACAATTTTTCCCCCATTATCTCCTTTGTATTTCGGTTTAATTATTCCGAAATATAGATTTAATTATTTTAGGTTAGTTACTATACTTCCTTTAAAGAAAGGAAACGGCCTAAGGTGATAACTGAATAGGATGTATTTCAAATTTATATGATCATTGTTAAACTGATGTAAATACTTACAATTAGTATCAGTGTCAATGTATATATGCACATATATAGTACAATATATACAATACATACATACTAAAAGCAGAATTCGTTTAATCACGCGCATTGGCCAATCATTTGTACCTCTCATCACGACATCTACCGAGAAATGATAGTATAATGTTAAAAATCCACTAGTTGCCGATAAAAGGAAATCCGTGAAGTCTCTGGCTTAATTTCACAATAAAAGGTGTAAAAGAAAACATAATAATATTATTTTTTATTAAAATGTTTTCACTATAAAATTTATCTGTTAAAATAATCATAAGTACAATCACAAATACTTTGGTTAAATATGGAGGAGAAGGTGCAGAAATAGCTGACGGATACTGATTTGACCAACGCGGTAAGGCTACGTTTAGAAGGCAGCCATCTTGCAATCCCTAATCAAAGATCTTCGGCTAGCGGCTATCGCTGTCTGATTTTCAGCCGGTTAATATCAACACACAGTTCAACAAATGGCTTTAAAACGAATTAATAAGGTACGTGAATGATCAGAGGTGTTCGTATTGTACAAAGACAATCGGGTGTTGATGTGATGTGTGTCGAATGCGGTTGAACGCCCTTAACGATTTTGCAGTGAAGCAATGTGAGCCAGCATTGAAAATCATGTTGGCTTTTCCCTTTTTTTTTGCATTCTTCGGTTGTGCTTTGATTTACTTGCGTACCCGTTTATGTCGACATAGTGCATTACGCACGTTGCACAGTGCCACTTTGTGCCAGTGGACGTAGCTACGGTGACAGTGAAAATCTGAAAAAATTTTAAGTGGCTAGCCGATAAATTGCCGGAAGTAACGTAAAACCGTGCATTACATCTATGTATACATATATGTTTACTCATATATACATATATGCATGAAACTATAGATAACTTAGAAATTATGAAAATTTCATTAGAGCATTCATATTCCATTTGTGGATGGAAATAGCATTAGAAATTTTCTAAGTGACCCATCACCTATTTGTATCATAGCTCAATATAATTTTCACCATGTGACTGTAGCACACATTAGTTGGATAAAGTGAATCATTTAGAGATTGATATACTTTTTGTAATGCCTACCAACAATTTGACCTGTCAGTCGTTATAATATTTTTTAACCGAACCATTATTCACAGTGGCAGGGCAAAAAATAGAAAGTTCTGGATGCATTGTTCTATGAGTAATCATATAATATACTATAATCATAATGAGTAATCATACTAAGTACAAAGTGATATGTCATTTATCTTAGCTTTGATTCTGTAACCATATGCTTATTACAAGTATTTGTGTAACAAGTACTTCAGGTATTTAAATCCGTAGTCGTACTTTGTTTTATCATATCATTAAGTAGTATTCGTTTGAATTAATCCTCCAAATTATTATAACTTCACTATAACTTTATGGCTATATTTTAATATCTGTATTGATACTTTGCATTATTTTATCTTATATTATAATACTACTATTATAGTATCTTTGGATGATAATCTTGTATATAAAGAAGTTGAAGTTTTTCAAAGTATATGATATAAATGATTAAATTATACTGTATATTTATGGATTTGTATATTATATAAAATCTTCTAATTTATTTGTATCTTATATGTACAGGTGTACAGGGTGTTTCATTTTTATCCCACCAAGTAATGTCACTATATTCTATGATTAAAAATAAGAAAAAGAATGTTATATAAACATAGGATTGTACGTGTCTTATTACAAAGTTATAATAAAGATGCCAAATTTATAAATGACTGAATCCTCTTTGTTGGTTGATCTGAATTCTCATGGTTGACCATGTTTACTAAAGTTCTTGTTCAAAGTTTTGTCTGTTCTTGTAAATACTAAATTGACCTATGAGGTTGTTCCATATAAAATCAAACAAGAAACCAGTTATTTATAATTTTGGTATCTTTGTTATAACTTTGTAATTGAGCATTTATAACTATGTTTATATAACATTTTTGTCTTATTTTTAATCATAGAATGTGCTGACACCATTTGGCAGCATAAAAATGAAACATCCTGTATACATGTATGTAAGAATGTTCTAGAATACTTTGTTTACACATGTTTCACATATAATCTATACATCTATAGATATATACATCGTAAAACTTAAAATTTCATCATGCACTGTATGAAGATTATGTTATTAGTAGAATGTATTATTTAAAAAAAAAATTAGTTTAAAATATAACAACTTCTTCAACATGGAAACATAGAATAAGTAGAACAAGTTATGTATTAGAAATATGAATTATTATATATAAAATACGAATTATTTATAATTATAACTTCATTTATATTATATACACATATTCCTCAGAGAAACTCTTTATTTATGTTACTAAAATTTGTTGGTATATTTAGGAACTTCAGGACCTTGGTAGAGATCCACCTGCGCAATGCTCCGCCGGTCCTGTGGGAGACGATTGTAAGTTCTTTGAAAGTATTTGTTTCTGCATGTGCTTCAACTAGAAATTGGCAAATCATAATTTGCCTGCATCACTAGTATAATTGTTATCATACTTTATGTAAAAGCACATTATTGCATTTGTTTTTCTAAAAGATATATGTTAATTATTATCAATGGTAACTGGAACTATTTTTTCATTATTACTGATCATTTTTACAAATTATATAATTTTTTGCTGTTGATATAATTATATATTAATTGTTTTTTAATTTTTATGATGATCAATTATGATTTGTAGTGAACTGTAATTTTTACATCTAATCGTGTAATTGCTTTCAGTATTCCATTGGCAAGCAACTATTATGGGACCAGTAAGTATATAATGATCTTAATACTATTTCTGAATTAATTAGATTAATATTTATTAACTTAAAAGTACATTCTTAGAATTATTAATGAACATATAAATATAATTTGTGAGTATTATTTTCAAGTATCTTCGCTTTCACTCTGATACTTAAAGGTAACTTCTAAAATAATGAAACTCATATTATGTTACTTATGACTAACAATTCTACTTAAAAATATAAAACCTAATGCATGTTATCTTTACTATGATGTTTCAACAAGATTTTATGAATCACCTCTAATTCTGTTAAGTCATATAATCCTATTATGATATGATAGTTGTATAATATAATTATTATTTGGTTTTTACATTTAGAATAATTATGTTTACTACTTTTTAATAACATTAATATTGCAAACTAATTCATAATTTAACTTTATTAAATATAATTTAAATAAAATCTTTTATTATGAATATAAATAAAAGCTACACTATATATGTTCAAAGTATTTACAATTAAATATTATCACATAATTAGGAGTAAATATTATTTTCAGCCTGACAGTCCATACCAAGGAGGAGTGTTTTTCCTTACAATTCATTTCCCCACAGATTATCCATTCAAACCACCTAAGGTATGTTAATTACTTTTTCAATAACTCCTTCTATAACAATATACAAGAGGCATATTAATTCCTTATGTATATATGCAGGTTGCTTTTACAACTAGAATTTATCATCCAAATATCAACAGTAATGGGAGTATTTGTTTGGACATTTTAAGATCGCAATGGTCCCCAGCACTTACCATATCAAAGGGTGTGTACAAACTTTTGAACACAATGTGAACATAAAACTAATGAAATAAAATTGTTATGAAACCTAAAGTTTTAAGATAGTCTTTAAGGGAGAAAATTCTCTGTTGCTTTTTTAGTTTTACTATCAATATGCTCCCTGCTCTGCGATCCAAATCCAGATGACCCGCTGGTACCAGAGATAGCAAGGTTATATAAAACTGACAGGGAGAAGTACAATGAATTGGCACGTGAATGGACGCGCAAGTATGCCATGTGATGCGCCAATCTCCGTTGACTTCAACATCCAAAAGCCACCAACAAACAGCCCCAGCCTATTGCCACTTATGCATCAGCACCGATTGAAATTAGCTATGGCTCGTCTACTTTAAAACTTAAGCCAATACTCGGGCTCGAAGAATGCTCAGACAAACGTGATCAAACTGAAGTTCCCTTCGTCCCGAGAGGCCTGCGAATATTGAGACGTTGCCACAATGGCAATTAAGGCAATTTAAAAGGTGGTCACATAACATTATATATATATATATATATAAATCAGGAAAAAAAGAAACATGTCCGCTTTGATTTTCATAAATAAAAATGGAAGTAAAATATAGGAGAGTGAAAGTAGGATTTGTATTTGAATTTAATAGTTTAATTTTTAATTATTGTGCTTATAATATCGCAACATTATATACCTACTTTCTCAGTGAAATGAAAACCTTGAACTGACAGTACACCTATTGTTAGTCTTAACGCAGGTGAGCAATGTTTGCCCGTCCCTTGGAACGATACGGTCACTTTTTTGTAAGACTGGGCTATATATAAATACTACTGAAACTATACCTGTATGTTTTGTTCAATTATTAAAATTCCTTACCTATCTAACAAATTCTACGAGTAACTCGAAATTTATGGTTTGGTTCCTGTGTGTGTGTAGCAATTTAATTATGCATATCGTTAATCGATAAATTGGACTATACATTTTGAAATAATTCAACATATACAAAATAAAAAAGTTTTGGTGACTTAACTGACCGCGACATAAGTACCTGCCGTTCATGGGCCCGTGCGATATTGATATCAATCAAAGGCATTCACGATTTCTTATGACGTGAAATTGACGTCGTTTGGCTTTATTTAGGTATAAAAAATGTAGTTATCGATGTCACTATTTATCGATAAATGATGAAAGCGAAATACGTTTTATTTAAATTCTTACCTAAAACATATTACGAAATAATTAAGAAATGTTTTAACGAGCTCTGGAGCTTAACAATGGATTTGTAAAATCCTATGAATTCATTTCATAATAGTGCGTCATTATAATTATCAGTAAAGTCATGCGTCGTACCTTGCGAATTAAGAATTCGCCCGTCGCTATGTTTTACTCTCGAATCAATGCGTTTATTATTGTTTTGCGTGTAAATTTTTCTTTAAGCGATAATTTTTTATTATTATTTAGTATTTGTCTTAAGCTTCCTTTTCATCCACAATATAAGTATAAGTACCTTCTCTCTCTCACTTTCTCTTTTTCTCTCTCTTCTCTCTCTCACGTCCTATTATTATATTACAAACTCTTATACCGTACGAGAAAAATAACCGTTAAGTAGATTTTAGTTCCCTCAAGTACTCACGATATGTTTTCGGTAGTTACATATTTTCCTATATATTGTGGCTGCAAAGGATTCCAATGAGATATCAAATTGTTTCTAAAATCCATTTAACGCAATTTTTACGGGAAGAAAAGGACGTGTTGTCATTCAACATGTTTATTGTTAGTTTGTTCAAATTAATCTAGGAACAATGCACCTTTTGTTGGTGCTACCAGTGTTTCGGCTTTTAATCATAGAAAACGAATACAATCCGAAATATCGTAAAGATGGTCACTTAATTAGAAAGTAAGTAAACGATTTTGTCTTGCGAACAGTGTAAAGTGCGTTAACGAGCAAGTCTTGAATGTAATCGGTGCTTAAAATATGGCAAGCTCGCGGAACAAGTACGAAGCCTAGAAAAGACAAATCGATTAGTATGTAATATGGTATATCACTTGTTAATGTCGATTTTGTCTCATACGAACGTCTACTACTGTAATTTAATTACAACTAAAAATGCGCGGCAAATCAGGTATTTAAATATTTGCCTCGGAAAGTGGATCATCGTTCATCTCTATTAGAAGGAAAACTACTCATGTGTAATTAATTATTATTATCACATCTCATGTGTAATTATTATTATACATATTATAATTAATTATTATTATTTTAGCATTAGCCCTTTATATAATAAATTTCACATGATGATAAGGTATAATCATTCTAATCACTTATAACCATAATTATCGACTATAAAAGAATTGTTTTGTTATTTTCGTTCTGTTCTAAATTCTATATAAACCTACATTCTACATATTACTGATATTATTGTTTTTTCTCTGCACATTTAAAATCTGTAATATACTCCATGATCTAATTTAGATTTCGCAAAATCGACAATTTAATGCTTCTCAAATAAGAATTCCTTGTTAATTTTAAATACAATCCATTAGGCATTTAAAGAGAAAAGAAGGTATATTGTAAATATTTGGGAATTATCTTTCTTAGTTTTCAAACTCTCAGGATAAAAAGAATTTTCAGAAATAGAACTGGTGTAGCTGATTGATCCAAAGTTTAGGATACAGTGATCCACCGTATAGGATACAGGATTAATGTATGACGAAATTGAAACAAATAAAGGACCTTTTGTATAATCAGACTTGGAAGTAGTAGATGTCTTTGTCAGACTTTCACAATGAACGGACTCCGTTCGTATACGTTGTAGGATCTTTAGATATGTTGAAAAAAGTATGAAGCGGTGAAAGTAGCAATGCTTTTCCCCTTTTGCTCTGGCTGTTCTTGACCGCAGTACGTCTATTTTACCGCAGTGTTAGCAGAAACCTGCTAAAGCAATGTAGTTAATGATAGAGATAAGAATATCTTTGCCCGTTCAACAAGATTCTTTGAAAAAAAACTCGATGGAAACACGAATTCAGCTAAAATTCATCCATTTCAAATCATGTTTAATCACTTTTTTCGAGTTAGTAGTCTAGTTAATGTCCCAGTACGAATGTTTTGGAGAATTTTGAAATTAATCCAGCTACAATGCCAGTTACAATGATTAAAAATTAAATTATTGATAATGTAGATAATAGAACTAATAATATCGAACGATAATATCAGTTCATTAATAAACGAAATAAGTCGAATGCGAATTCACTTCTTTTACTTGATCTAATTTAAACATTTGATTTCATTTTATTTTTACTTATTGAAAATTAATTCGATCGAAAGCTGTTCCTGTTATGATTTTTGAAAATATAGAATGCAATAGAAATTGAAAGTTCGAAAGAAACGGAAGAAATTTAGTTTTTATCGCGAAAGTTACATAATATACATTGGAATATTTATAGAAAATATTTAAAGAAGCTTCGAAAAACATTTTGCAGATATATGATCATTGCAAAAATAATATTTATTGTGCAGTATATGTATTGCCAAAATGTATACATCTCAGTTAAAATTTAAGAATGAAAATTTAAACAATTTATAAATCTGTTATCAAACATCATCCTATAACTTCAATGTATACTATGCATATCTTTTCTTCAGTCACGTAGAATGTGGATTTATGAATTAGTAATAAGTAGTTTCAGCAAATAAAAAATCGATTAATAATCAAAATTTCCGTATTAGTATTTGTATATTCGTTAGTGACTCATAATATTTTTTATTTATTATAATTCTACTTTTAGCATCATAATATATAAAGAATTTATGGAATGCCTACTCACATTATTTAGTCACCGAAACACAAACATCTTTTTGATTTTTCCAAAGTCTTAAATTTTATCAATTATGTCAATAAACCTCTGAATTTTAATATTTACATTATAATAACGATATAATAGGTATCTTCTTGATGCATGGAGAATGTACTCTTTATCTTAGATCATACATTAAGAAGAATAGAAAGTTTGAGAAAACGAACTTATACCTGATCCAATAATATTCATATCTAAGTGTTCTGTTAAGATATGTATGTGTAATGTTAATAGATTTACACCTGTTGCTAATCAGTTTCTATTCTTTCAAAATGTTTTTCTCACGCACATGACCTTCAAAAATATTCATAGCACGGCAATGTTCAATAACACATATCTCTCAACTAGTAATTTTAATTTAATAATTTTATGTAAAAAATGTAAAAAGACAAATGTTTCAATAAAATCCGCAAAAATTTTGAAATATATGCAAGCGATAAAACAATAGCAATTGGAAGGCAGAAATATTTTAAGAAAATTGAAGTGATTTAATAATATATATTTGAATTAAGAATGTTGGTTTTACAATTTAACACTTCGTTTTTAGTCGTCAAGTGACACAACAGCCAAAAAATCAAAATATAGACCAGTTATATTTTAAAATATTCTTCTATGTTGTCTGTAACTTTGCTACGATCTTCGAATTTTTATACTTCAAATTTGTAATGTTTCAAGAAGACGTTTAACATACAGTTGAAACGAGGAAATACACATGAGACATTTTTCATAGTTTGGCCAGACTGTGAAGATATTCTTTTTCATAAGAAAAGTATAATTGAGACGAAAATGACGAAAAGAACGTAGCAGAGTTAGATACATGTATATACTAATACGTATACTGTCAAGAATACCAACGATAATATAATTGAGCATAAAATGACTCTTATCAATATTTTGGCATTTGGGATTCATATATTTGTTTATAACAGCATTGCTAAATTCTAATTCTTTTAATTTTAATTCTTTTTAATATATCAAAACATTTATTCCAGCTAATAAAAACACACATTTTATCTGTTGTGCACAGTTTTTTGCATCACAAGAGATAAACCAAGTAACGTCGAAATTTAACATGAAATATATGAAACACGTCATATTAATTAATATCTGATTTTACACCAAATCAAATAATAAAACACATAAAATATATGTGTACACTATACAATCTACATACTTAATATATGTATAATTAATATATGTATATTTAAATTCTGACCTTATTTAATTTATTGCTTAATATACAAAATAAATAAATAAAATTTACGTTTCTACTAATTACCATAAGTCTTTTAATATATTAAAAAACAATTAATTCAACAACGTTGCTGTAAACAAATATATATATATATATATAGGACAATAATCTTGCGAATACCGTGGTATTCGAATGTTCATGCGTGTTACTGTATGCGTAAGCAGAAAAGTAAGATTGGCACGAAGAGACGAAGTAAATATAAAAACTCGAGTCCATCGCTAGTCTGTAGTACGAGAACGTGTTTCGATCTATCGAGCGGCGCTTTGGACCGTCTGGTTACGGTGCGGTTTGTTCAGTGTCAGTGCTGTTCTCGGCACGCTCGGCGATCGAGGTTGAGAATAAGGTGACTTCGCTGCTGGTGGATACACGATTGTGAGAAGAATGTGCCGATAGATCGACAATCGGCCGACTTCCTGCACCCGCCGCGACCTTTTCAAAACGTTGATTGCGATCGCTCAATAAACGCGTATCGCGAGGGCTTCTCAATCAGACGACAAGCCGCAGCCAAGTGGTACGTAGCATTAAAAGTAACGATAGTCAGACACGTTGTTCGCGATCATTGCCAGAGCTTAACAAAGAGAAGACGTTTTAAATCATTTGAAAGTGGCATATATCACGCTGGTATTGCAATTAGCGTACATATTCGAGCTGCGGTGTCGCGTTCACTCGTCGAGAACACGCTTTATGTTTACGAACAAACGCACGCATTCATCCAACGACTGATTCTTCACTGAGAGTTTTCACTAACAAATTACATTGTGTTACATGACCGAGCGTAATGTGACAACGTAAACGGGCCATATTTTCTACGTCGTCGTCGTATTCGTTGCCAGCTTTGCAAAGAGCACTATACTTTCGAGCTAACAAGTGATGAATACCGAAACGAATATTTGAAATATTGGTAAAAATTATAAATATCACTACGTGTATTTTTTCTTTTTTATAAAATATTTCATTCACAAACTTTGCATTAATTGAATATAGATATATTCTTTGTCTTTTAATGAAAACGTTTTTATATGTTGTTCATTATAAAGTAACGATAAATAAATATTTTAGTTTTGGTTAGAATACGTACACGTAGCGATTGGTTGATTGTTATCAATGTAGATGAACGAAATTAAGATTACGATGCAAGAATCTTAATTTCTTGATAATTAATAATTAATTTTAATTATGAATTGTGCGGACTAAAAATTGAATTAAGTGGAAGACTACTCGACCTCTTGCTCCTTATACACTCTGGTTTTTATTTAAGTATGAAGATAATGTTTGAGGATATTGATGCGTGTATCTAACATGAAATTAAATATGCATGATGACTACTTTTGTTTAAGCGGTTTAAGTGCTGAATGAGAAACTACGATTTAACATGTCCGTTCGTTTAAATTCCACTTTTAAATACCAGAACTTTTAGATAAACCCATTTTAGATATATATTTTGTACTTCTAAATCTAACTTTATTCGTGTGACATACTAAATCTATCATTTATTTATTAACATATCATATGGCAATACGATATAAAGTTCATAGAGAGAAAGTGTGTTAGGAAGAACAAGCTATTTGAAATATTGAGAATCTAAAGACAGAGAATCTAAAAGTTTACCTAAATCGAATAAAATAAAAAGTACTATTGCGTATAATATTAAATTCATAAATTTATCGTTAAACTTTATTTTACTAATTTCCACGCACTCTAATGTATTTCAAACGGATATTATAACACGGACGAAAGAAGATTGACATTTTTTCATTGTCACTTACACATATATTTCACGATAAATAAAGAAAGTTAATAAAAAAACAAAGAAAATAAATAAAATAACGAGTATGGTATATAATAAAATCTATACAAGAAAATATCTTAATACAGAATTACCAACTATAGCACTCATCTGAAAACGGAAGCGCAGAATAGACATTATTAACAGGTTCCACAGGGCGCATTCAACTTTCTCATAGATTAAACACGAAAGATTGTTCGGTACGCAAGAGAGAGTGAACAGATGTCTTGTAAACACACAAAATAACCAGACTATTGTAAATCATAGTTTCCCGGATATTCCTTACCGAACATGTTTCGAAAGTTTACGATTTAAGAGAATCGGCATTTATGCCGGAGAAAAAAAAATTCGGTCGAATCGCGGTCACTTTCATGCATAATATACGTGTTCATTGAGAACGGTTCGGCAAAAAATGA
Source organism: Bombus vosnesenskii (assembly GCF_011952255.1). Classification (NCBI taxonomy): domain Eukaryota; kingdom Metazoa; phylum Arthropoda; class Insecta; order Hymenoptera; family Apidae; genus Bombus; species Bombus vosnesenskii. The sequence goes on from NW_022882923.1 coordinate 7,007,913, forward strand.
GACATTAAAAAATGCAGCTCGTTTACCGTGGTTTGTAATTTTCTTGTTACATTGTTTCCATCTGGCGTTTGACAGCTTCCTTCTCGATGACACAAATTTCTAGCTATATCCGTAGTAGTGGCAGGTACAGATAATTAAAAACTTAAAAACTTTGGACTTTTATGACATCTTTTTTCTTGACATCTCGTGTCAGCTTTGTAGTATCTTATTTTTTGCAAAGAATTCGCGTGTAAAAGGATAATCGCGTGCACGAGATTTTGTTCGATGAAGATTTCAAAACCGCTTGGAGACCAGTTGGAAACCTTCCTCCTGTGTCGTATGGTTGATATTAAAGCCACACGGATCATCGTGACTGATAAAGAAGCATTGAAAATCACGAGTGAATGCAATGAAACACGAATACATTAACGAGCATAATGAAATAAACGTTATATTTTGATGGCACTTCTATTCGACTTAAAAAGTACCTCGAATGACTCCTTAACGAAAATCTAACACTGCACCACCCAATTGGATTTTTTATCCATACGTTCCAATTGTATATTCGTGTTGAGAAATCCGGTTCAGTATACTATAATTTTGTATTCAGTGTTTTATGATGATATCCACATATTTGCATTACACGTGTATATGCTTGTAATTCATCCTATCAGCACGTGAAGCATCATGTACATATTTGAAACTTAATTGACTTAAATAGCGTTCTTGAGTGTCTAACGTGTCAGAGTGATAATTTTCTAACTAATTTAGAAATCTTCACAGCAGCTAAAAAATGTTTCAAACGTATAATAAACCTTCGGAATAAATTAAAAAATAAACCAGTGCTATGAAAGTAGTCAATTCTCGTTTTAAGATAAACGAAGTAGATTAGGCTATATTATTTGCGTTTTAACAATTATGCCATTAACAACGAAGAAAAGATTAACTTATTGAAATTTGCTAGTAATCTAACTTATTAACTCAAGTCAAGGCTAACGCGAACAAATCTATATCATCACGGCCGTACACGTTTTAATTTGTAATTTGACTGTATTCACGAACATGCTTTATAAAATAAAGCTTATGTACTTTACGGTATCAATGCATCATGTTTGGTTAAAATTGTCGCTTAATCTTCTTTTCTATTTACAGACTAGAAGATAGCCGAATTTGTTCAATGATGAAATTATTAGCAGGCGTGGAAGAGGTAAGCGACCAAAGCGAGAAGCAGTCGAACAATGAGGAACTGCACAATAACAACCATGAAAAGCAACAAAAAACAGATGTCACGCAAGAAACGATGAAGTTGATTAACGGCGAGGTAAGCGCACGTTATTATAATTATTACTACTCGTATTTATTTATCATTTATATTTATTCATGGCAAATATATGTTTCCTTCTTCGAGATAAGATAATGGATTCCGACAATGAGTTATTTAAAACAATAAAAAGTTGAGAGACCGACAGACGATATCTTTTCTTTCTTGGCAAAATCTTCTGCAACTAAGTAGATAATCAGTCGAAAGGATGCAATTGCATGTTTTGAGTTCTATTATTATATGTTTTAAAAGTTGAAGCTTGGTACAGAACGTTGTTTAACGTGAGATGAAGATAAAAATTTTGTATAATGTCAGTTATGTTTATCGGAAATAGAATAGAATAGTCATATGAAACGAAAATGGCCGAGACTTTTTGCGAAAAAACATCGCGCGTATTCCAGCCACAACTTTCACTTTGACTGGTCCGTAATTACTGTTAGATCACACAGTAGCGTATTCTACAATTGTGTTGTGCCTGGTATGCTCTATTTCTGTTTGACGTACAAAACCTTCAGCTTTGCAAAACGTCGATATGCATTTCCGAGCATATAGGTTGTTCACCGACGTGTATGATTCTGCTTTAACGTGATTCCATACCTATCAAGGTTAACGATGAACTTCCAATACAAACAACGAATCATCGGGCAGTATTAACACTTTTTCTCTGCATAATTTTGCTTGAAATTGTTATCGAAAAATAAAAATTCTGGGTTTGGGAATAAAACGGACGATTGAAATTTCATGGAAAATTTAAAATGTACAGAATACGCGTTATACGAAGAAATATATAATATGTTGAAAATAATTGTTCATTGGGTAATATTTAATAAATTAAACGAATCTTTGTTTAGGTTTAATTCTTCCGTCTATGTTTATAAAAATATGAAATTGCATGAATATCCACAGTCTAGCGATTGTTTTATATCGCAGAAACGAAAAGATCAGTAATAACAGTAGAAAGTGAGACGATATATCTGTATATAATATTTCTTTAGATATTTATGGATCTTATATCTCTTTTACTGTGAAATCATGTTCTGGTAATACGAGTTCGAACAATGAAAAATCTACTGTAATTAATTTGACTGAAAGTGTTTGTTTTCACGGAAAGAGCTTTCGCTTCAATTGCAATTAGAAGATCAATAATACCATGAAAAAATGAAAGAAACATCGATTTTTAAATATCTTAATTACGAAATGATCACAGGATATTGGCGATTTGAACTGTGTGTTTTTTTTACGTTTATTAATATGTTTATTATAGTGAAGGCTTAAGATTGTTTGAAAGTTTCGCGACACGTTGCAATCATCATGGTAAACAGACATAATACATACATAACTATACTAGCTGCGGATGAAGAAAATAGCAAGGCTGGTACCAAGTAGTACTAGAGCTGCTATGCCGAAGTGAAAAATCGATTTCGCTAGTGAAAGATACAGGAAAGATAGAGAAGAAAGCCCGTAGTATAAACTTGACACACTGAGATGAAAGGCAAGTCCCGTTGTGGCCTACTTTACAGCTTTCGTATCTCAAGATAGCGACCAAATTTTTGCTCTTATATTCTGAGATTGCCTATGATCTATTGTACGTGATATGCTTAATTGCAATGAAAACTATCACGTTTACAAAGAAACGCAAATAATTCGCAGAGAAACTCATCTGATTAAATTTGTAAGTTGTAAAAGAAATTCTGACATTCAATTGCCTTTTCATTCTGCTTAAATTGTATAAACTATCTGATTGAATTAACTGTTAATGATGCGCGAATGCAAATATTATAAATGAATTATTAGAAATTTCTATATTATAGAAGAAATTCTGTCATTCTTTTGTATTTTTATGTTGGTTAAATCGAATATTCATAAATCACCGAACGATCTGGTTAAATCAACTACTGATGATATACAAAGACAAACATTTATCAATGAATTATCTCGTGTCTTCGTCACGGATATGATGTAAACATTTGATATTTTGCTTAGATATAATGTAAATATTTAATGTAACATGGCTCTTTTTAACTAGTTTTTAGTCTACTAAGTTATATAATAAAAATGACTCAGATTAAAGTGTATTTAATAACGAAATAACAGATACTGATTGCACAATGTATATATTAGTGTTATTCCAGTTCGCTACGAATTTCAGAGGCATAAAAACATCTTCTGTTTATTTATAATGTGTTTACAACGTAGTATTTGTTTATAAATGTAAATATTTGTCGATTCTTATAGAACGTGTTTTCGTTATTATATGATCATACAAAAAGCTTTATCGTAAATTACAGCTATAGGTCATAAACCAATATAACGTAGAATTTTTTACTACCCTGATGTAACCTGGAAATAATAATAAATCTAAACATTACACACATTTTATCTACAAAATTATGTAAAGTATTACCTAAGTCCAGTGATAAACTTTCACTCTAGTTTGGTCTTAACAAAGTTAGGATTACTACAAATCGTATATATATATATTTTCATGTACATATAAATTTTTACATCCATATTAACGCCACGTATATACTTATATTTGTGTCAATGTGCATTCCTTCTTATTAGTTTACATAGATCTATCTATTGTAAAAACCTCCATCTATAGTACCGACGTTACATAATATTTTGTTGATATAGAAGAAAAGATATAACTAATGAATTTATTATCGTTACAAACTAGCGAAGTGTTAAGTTGACAGGAATAACTCATTCTTAATTAAAATACTATAATCTCATTACTATTATTAATTAGCATTGCGTAAAGTATAAAATATACAAGTATAATACATGATATAACATTTTCTAAGATCGAAATTATCTTTTTTAAGATTGAAAAATGTTGGGTACATTTTGCTCTGAATACTCTTTAGAATTTTTCACCATTTCACCGAATTAATTATTCAATTAAAAAGCTACAATACTTTCAATACTACTTTCATCGTCCACAGTTTAGTTAGCCTAACTTAATATTTAAAAATAAGAGTATCTAAAAGAACAAGATCTTTTAACATTACTAATAAAAAAATCTTGTTTTGTAAAGTTCTTGTGAAAAAATATTCCAACACAAATACAATTGTTAATAGAAGTACTTAGATGTAGTTGTAATTCCTTTCAGGTATACCGTAGGCTTTCCAGAAAGGTGGACGAGTCACCTATAAAAGATAAAAAGATTACGCTTGACGATGAAGAGAAAATGAGACGTCTTCTTAATTATGAAGAAGCTCCTGAATATCTTCAACATAATCCTTATATTCGTCACGGATATCGAGGATATCTTACAACAAAATTATGTATCGAGAGGTTCGTACTTAACATTACTCGATATCAATATGATTTCTCGATACGTATCAAACGTTAGAAACACTTCCGATAATACAAGAGAACCATACATATTTTCCACAAAATCTCACGTTCAGTCGTACTTACATTTTTTAAATGATATGTAGCTATTATTTGTAGGTATATATGTAATACGAAAGGTTAAGAACTCGAATTACACATTGTATAAGAATACATAATAAATAATTTGAAAGGATTTCTAAATCTTTTCCAATAATAAAAGTCTTTTTCTAATGATCGCTTATAATATTCGTTTGATAATTTTAATCTACAGTTAATCCGTGTTGTAAATAAAAAATAAATCATTACTTATGTCTTGAATGCACAAAAACAATTTCGAAAAGGGGAATATTTATTTCAGTATATTCTGGTGGACAAATGAAACAGTAAACATATGGAGTCACATATTCGGATGGATGTTATTTTTCGGTCTGACTCTGTACGATCTTTGTCTACTAAATATTCACGCACCCTTTGGTGACAAAGTGATAGTAGCACTTCTACTGATCTGTTTCCAGGTAATATTCAGAAAATGTCTTTTTCAATCGTAACAATTCGAGTATTCACTATTACAAATTTACAAAAATAAATTGTTTAACATATGACAAATTAAGAAAGAGTACAAAATGAACTGTTTCAGGCGTGTATGATATTATCTTCGGTGTACCACACGTTTTCCTGCCGAAGTGAAAAAGATTATTGGTGTTTTCTATCATTTGACTTATTTGGCATTGCTTTGAGTCTTTTATCCATATATATGTCTGGAGTTTACTACGCTTTTTGGTGTCACAAGGTAAATAAAATATTATCAATTATCATACAACTTCTAAATTATGTATCGTCAAAGGTAGTATTTAAAAGTTTAAATTCAAATCTAGATTGTAATCAAATATTGCGCACGTTAACTTCTTCCCTACTTAGACGATCGATAAGGTAATCGATATAACTGACTTGTGTTTAAGAAGTTTCGTGCTACGTGTATTATCGATTATTTATAAGAACCGGTGAAAGTAAAATTTTCTTTGAACGAAAGAAAATATTATTCGATATACTATCCAAACAAAGCAAACACGTATAAAGTAAAAATAATAATCAAAGTACTAAGAATGTCATTAAATAAACATAATGGCTATTTTTATTTAATTAAACATCCTCGTATAACGTTTATACTAGAATTTGTTAATATTAAAATACAAATTAAATTAAAAAATAAAGGTTTCTTTCATGCAGAAGAAATTATTTATAATTACTAAACAGTCGTAAATATTTATTATTTCATGCAGGAGTTGCAGAGATTTTATTTGATAACGGTGTTGGCAATTTTTATATTTGCAATGATTCTGCAAATACCAAAATTGAATGTCAATGGAAATGTCAAGCTAGTCGTTTTTGTCGCTTGGGCAGCTTATGGAGTGCTGCCAACGCTGCATTGGAGTATTGCTATGGGTGGCATGGACAACCCGATCGTTAGAATGTTGCTTCCAAGGGTGCTAGGAATGTATGTTATTAGCGGTGTAGCGTTCGTTATTTATTTAAGCAAAATCCCGGAACGATTTTGTCCAGGTAATCAGTCATTTTTTATTTTCTAATCAAAATACTGAAATTAAATTAGATGCTTAATTTTTTGTTATAAAGAACTTCTCATAAAAAAAATGAGATACTTATAATAAAAGATCCGCCTTAAGTTATGTAACATTATAACTTTGTTTTTAATAATATAGATTATTTCACTAACTTTAATTAACCATTGTTTTATTAGGTATTCAATCAATAAAATATAACACAATTAACAAAAATCCGAAATTCAGATTTTGCTAGTAACGTTATGAAGTTGGATCGTATGAATATTTAATACAATTTATCTGACGTCAATCGACCGATAATTTAAAATGGAGAGCGTTAAATTGAATAAACATGATATGGAGTATATTTCCCATCCAATCTATAATTTTATTTTCATTAGATACACTGCCGATCATAAACCTTAAGTACATGCTACTACATGCAGCAGTTGCTAATGTTTAATACGAATCGAATGCCTTGCAGTGCTTTTACTTCCAAATTACTTTGTTATAAAATTATTATTTCATTCTCACATCATATATATATATATGATAATATAAAATACTAATTGAAATAAAATGTGTTAAAGTTTTCCAATAAATGTAAGCAATAGGTGTCAAAATACCTAGAGTGAAATTTGTATGAATATATTAGGTTTGTTATATGAAATTTTCCAAACTTCATTAGCGGTGTAACGAGACATGATTATCGTAATTATATTGAAAACTAATCCGAAAATCTATATATAAGTTAGCACACAATTTATTGCAAACATATTGCATTCAGCATGAGTAGTGGTACTAAATATATAATTAACATTAAATATAATCTCATTAAATATTCTGGTTTACTAATAATCAGTAAGTGACTATTCAAATACTTTAATGATCTTTTTGAAGTGTATGCTTGCTATAAATATATCCTAATTCTTATATACATTTTCAGATTCGTTTCTAAATTTTCTAATATAATCATATAGTTATGTTTCATTACAATACTAGTGGAATTTTCAAAATATCTCATATAACATACATAGTATATTGAGGAAATGTTTCTATAAATATTCAAATACTTTCGTATGTCAATATACCTGCTGGAATATTATAGGACTATATTATGTATTATATCCAAAAATATTGAACAATGTACGGATGGTGCAACAAATACTGCTACTACAATTTTCGCGAACCATTATATGACTAGCATTTGTACGTATTTCTTTCTGTTGGACACAAAAGAAGCTTTCACAGATATAATTGAATATAAAACGATACGTGTATAAATAGCGAAATTTATTATTATTGTTGCGTGATTGATATATTATTAGTGTTTTATTTTGTTGAAGGGTGGGTAGATTATATTGGTTCGTCTCATCAGTGGTGGCATGCATTGGTTGTATTGGCTCTTTATTATTGGCACAATACTGGAATGCTGTACGTGGAATACAGAATGAACCACGGCTGTCCAAGTAATATAAGATTATTATGACAGACAGACACTGACGATCATTCAGGTATAAAATACATATTTCATATAAGAATGATAACCAATTAAAAAAAAATTAAGTTACTTAAGCTATAATTCTATATTTTACAAATATAATCTTAAACTTGTTATATATTTTCCAAAAAATTAACTACTTTTAAAGATCACATGGAAGATACATGATAAGTCTATATTTGTTAACTTTTTTGTTTTCAAGAAAGTATGTTTAGTTCAAAAACTACGTCGTGCAAAAATATATTGTCTTTTAATACTAAATCCAACAATTTTTATATACAACTAGTAGAGTAACTAATGTTGTGGCAATCAATATTTTTAAAATACTCAAGAATAGATAGATGGTAAGAGCTCGTGTTTTATAACCAAATCGAATGAAAAAAACGATTTAGATAATATGTTAATATCACTTCTTTATAATGGACAAAACGCATGACTTATCAGGTTTCTTTTCTGGTAGCCTTCATTTGCAATTTTTAAGTTTCAAGCTGATTGCTTCTTTTCCTTGTTTTATTTAACCACATTTATACGATTGTGAATTGTAATAATGACGTAACATGTATACGTAATTATTTCAGGCCATGGTTTTATCATGGAATGTGCTTGCGCTATGGAATTCAATGTTTGGTCGTCAGAATATTACAACAAACTACCGTTTTACGCTATTGAGAGAAAGACAACTTGCGTAATCGTGAATCCATTGCAAGCATACCTTCATCGGCAGGTGTTCTGATGTCACAGTGCGTGAAATCTGTAGAATTTAGTTAAAACAACGTTAATACGGGTCCTTTCAAAGTATCTGAAACGTTCTAATGTTAGTCATTTTTATTTATGTTATATTTATAAATTTTAAATAGACGTACTGCAATTTCTTTTTATTATTTCAATTTTTATAACAGACATCTTTCTTAGACATTTATTTTATTCCCATGTGAGAAACAAGCTTGCGCAATGCTTTTATTGCAATAATTAAAATTTACAATAAAAAGCAAGGTTGCAAGTATTAATTGATTATTATTAATAATATGTAACTCATAAAGACGCAATGACAAAAAGTATTTTGTAATTGCAATTGGAAATTTATCCGCAGGTGGCAAAAGTTTCTAAGTTTGTACATAATTGACGCAACAGATATTTATTATTTAATAAAATAATAACATTGGAAGAACGTGAAGAAATTGAAAGAACTACTTCTGCAGTTGTATGTTATTAAATAACATTTGTAAAAATTGCATTGTGTGATAGTAAGATAAAAGTAATATAGTAAAGTATACACATTGATTTGAACAGTGCCTGAAAACTTGTAAATAAAGAGTTGTAAATGAGATAAATGCGAAAGTTTTCTACAAAAAAGGAAATAAGAAAAATTTAGTCATAAATTTGAACGTTTTGCTATATAAAAATACTTGATTATTATATAAAAATTATTTATATTCTGTTTTCAAACATCATAAAAAATTATACCTTGTTACTTCTATAATGGCAATAATAATATATTTTTCATTAGCTTAGATTTTTTATTAACTGATTCAATAATTGTAATTCTCAGTTATAATATTATGACCACTAAAAATGAATCAATATATTTAGTTAAACATTACATATTAAATTATACAAAATACCTGGATTAAATATTTATGCGATTAATGTCAGCTATAGACTTTGTCTTCACTTAAAATAGCTGTGAAAAGTGTTATTTTGCATAACTATTTGCAATATTTGTTTCAATATCTTGCACGGTTCAATACATATCAAAAAAAATTACGAATGTCCATTCTGTATCTGTAAACAAAGTAGTTTAAATAATTACACTTTTATCAATTTTTTATATGATTTTATCTGAAGTAAGAATTACGTATTCTAACAAAATATAATTGTAATAGAATGTTATTACTTCCAACTGTTAAATAAAATCGTTGCCTAAAATTATATTGTTTTTATTTATTTTTTACTAATTTCAATAAATAATTAACTTTTTAATGTAATATAACAATAAATTACATTAAAGTATATCAAGTAAAAATTTTTTTATAACAATTATTATCTAAGCCATAAAAAAATATCTATAATATGGTTACAATATTATTGTACTTTTCCAAATTATTTACTACGTATTTGCAACAGTAAAATGATAATTATATCATTTATTAAATTATAAAATAACTTCTTCAAATAAATTTTAATTTTCATAATATATTTTAATGAAAGGAAAATAAAGAACAAAATGTAATTTGTATTGGAAACAAATTCATTATGTACATATATAAAATATAATAAAGGACTTATTTGTTTTTAATTTATCATATAATATATTGAAATCAGTTGTATAAAATTATAAAAAATGACAAAAAAAGTAGCAAAAAATAAAATATTTAATATATTAAGAAAGTTATAAAGATTATATTCGTTATTTCTAGTATATAGGTCGAGGATTATTTCTACAGGCATTTCACTTTCATGAATGTCGAAATCACGATCGAAATTCATAAAATATGTACGTCTGGATTCTATATCATGGATGTCGGAATATATATTCCTATATGTACAGATATGTTACCAAACTTAAGAAAGCTACATTCCCTATATTCTCACTAGAAAGTGATTAAATATTTTCCTTTGTACTTATCACCGACAATTAGTCAAATCTGTATTTAAATTTTGACAAACTTCGGACTTAATGGTATAATCATGTATTTTACAAATTTTTGAAGTAATTTTTATAACGGGAAATTAACTCACTTAAAGAATTAGTGCAAGAAAATAGTTTTGAGTTTCGTGTACTTGACACTTTTGAGTAGTCTTCGTCTTCCCATGAGGTGTTTAGTGGAGCAAGACTCATTTTCATTGTATTGACTGTCTTGCTCGGTCGTAGTGTACAAATTTCTCATATATTTATCAAATACGCATCTTTTAACAAATTAACATGCCGAAAAATAAGGGTACGTAAATAATTGTGTTTCTTTGTATTTTTTTCCTTTGTAAAACTTGTATAGAATTATGTGCAGAGGGTCGTGGACTTTCTATACAATGTGGTTAGTTTCTTCTAACCTGTTAATGTCAAGTATTTCTTTAGAATCGTTGAATATATCGTTGATAGACAGAGGTTGAATATTTTTTTTTGCAAAATTTACGAGAAATAATCGGAATAATAATTTTTAAACTTATTTTTTTTAGGAAAGGGAGGTAAAAATAGGAGAAGAGGTAAAAATGAAAATGAAACAGAAAAAAGAGAATTGGTTTTTAAAGAAGATGGTCAAGGTAAAAATCTTAGAAATGACATTATGATATATATCTGTGTTTTATTATTTAAATCCTTTGAATTGGGTTTATTTTTTTCAAAATGATACCATATGTTAATAATATTAAGTAGACAATATTTTAAATTGATAAAATAGTTTTATAACTCTAAAAAAAATGTTTAGTCCATATAATTAGGAAACATATTTTGAACAACTAAATTTTTATATTACTGCTTCATGTAGAATACGCACAAGTCACAAAAATGCTTGGCAATGGGAGGTTAGAAGCAATGTGCTTTGATGGAGTAAAACGATTGTGTCACATTCGTGGAAAATTGCGGAAAAAGGTATGGATAAATCAAGGAGATATAATATTAATTGGCCTGCGAGATTATCAGGATGCAAAAGCAGATGTCATATTAAAATACACATCAGATGAAGCAAGGAATTTGAAAACTTATGGTGAATTCCCTGAAACTGGTAAGTAATCACTATAAAATACTCGAAATATGAATGTATGTTCAAACTGTGAAAGTATATAAGCTAAATTCGTGAAATTTACTTAAAAATCATGTTCTACCTTTGTTTTTGATATTTTTACAGTGCGTATCAACGATACTGTCACCTTTGTGGAAGATGGTTTTGATGAAGATATTGAATTTGGTGATGAAATTAGCGATGATGATGAAGATGATGTTGACAATGTAAGTATCTAATATCTTCAATAACATTTACAAAATATAATTATATGTTTCTTGTTGTATAATTTTAATTCTATTTGTAAGTAAAATATTTTTGGCTTTATAGATCTGATAACCTTCAATATAACTATATTTAAAAGGTATGGTACAAGAGTGCATGAAGATACCTATTTGTTTCACAAGATACTATTATTTGTTGAGCAATTAAGATAATTAAAATTTTTTTGGAATAAGTAGTCAATTTCTTGTATCTATAAATAAATTTTCACTTGTCCATGTAATATTGTGTTGCAATCTAAAATTGTGAAATCCTGAATTTTCAGGATTCGTAAGTGTCATTAGACATATGGTATTCACTATATAGCCTGTCTTTTACTTTCATATGATTTTAGGTAGGGATAATATCCCATGTTGAATGGGTATCAAATATGTCAATTTTTTAAAATTAACCTAAAAATGTGCATTGAATAAAGTTCAATGTTAGAGAGAGTAAGCTTTTAAGTGTGCTGTTTGCCCAAATTTAGCTGCGAATACAAATAGTTATGTATTTATGTATAATATCAGTACATTGTTCTTGTAGTAAATTTCTTTTGTATATTTCTTCGTTAATAACTAAATAAAGTGACATACATGCACTGTCATTGCAATTTTGAACAGGGGAAGTAGTGAGCACCATACATCACTGCAATTATACTTCTATATGTATCAAAGCGTTTCATTGACTCATTTGTTACATAACATGTACAATTTCCCAAAAAATGTAATTATGCGATTGTATTTTCGAATAGGTCAGTGTAATATTTGAATAATGTAATATTGAATTCAAATGTTTTCATAGATGAAACTAATTTCCATAAAAGGTGAACTGCATATCTGAGAATTACACATATTTATTTCAAGAAACAAATTATTCGTTATATGAGATTTTTTACAAATATTATTTCATTCTTCTGTACTTTGTATTAAAAAATTGTCAATACAGTCAAATCATGTTAACTGCTGTATAAAACATTAATTCCATGAACATGTATTAGATGAAATTAATGTCAACTGTTAACAACGAATAAAAATATATAAAATACTAAGTTTCCTATATTCATTCAATTCCTTCAAGTCCATTTAACTGTAAAAAGAGTTATTTATGTAAAGATTACAGTTCTCCTCAAAAAGTTAATACGAAATGAAAGTTTACTTATTTAATAAGAATTTAGTAGGAATTTAATAAATTATTCCCATATACCATAAATATTGAGTAGCTAATATTGTTTCATGCTTAAGTATCAATGAAATTTCAATAATGTCTTCTCCACGTACTTTCTGACTTTTGCATGTTTAAAAATTTATCATGATATACAACAAAAATTACTAAAGTATAATAAGTAGGGTTGGGTATAATTTCATATTCTTGATGTATCATCCTTTTTTGTTACAAGTACATCAAGAATTGTGATGCAACAGTTTATTTATTACATTGTCGTTGATAACTCTATCACACAATAGTATATGATAAAATCATACCTTTTTTCCATTTCTGTTACTTTTTGATATCGTACGTGTGTACAATGGCTTTATAATTTTAATATAACATTGTATTAGTTACGTAGGAGTAAAGCGGAGGAAAATTAGAGTAGCCGCATAGTGTATACGCGTTATTCATAAAACCAAAACCATGAAATATACAAAATTACGTCAGAGCTAGAAGCGCACTGATGCGATACTGAATGTTAAATACATTTTTATTTGAACGCAGGTATGGGAGGACGTCAAATCTCTACATATTTTATCTACGTTGATAATTGTTTTTACGCGAAATCGCAGTAACAGAACAATCATAAGATATTAAAACGACTCTATTATAAACTTTAGTCAGAGTGCCAACGTTTACCTTATAAATTTAAATCAAGTTCTATGATCGTCCTGTACATTTCGTTAGAAGAATTAGTTACAACATTTCACTGAAGTACTATTAGTAAAAATTAGAATTAAACAAAAGAATTAACGTTTCAGACATTTAATTTCGTATATAACTTCGTATTAAAGTTGTTCGGATTGAGGAATGAAATAGGTTTGTCCTACCATGTTCTTGATTTAAGAATGTTTGTAGTGGGTGATAAGCTTAGGCAATTACAAAATGTGTACGTATTTTTTATAGCGTAACATTACTGGCTTATAGAAAATATTTATGAGAAAGATTTATAATTATGATTTTATAGTTTATGAAGATACATACATTATACCTGCATACTGTAAACAAATAAGTAGCATATAGAATAAATAATTTGAACTTTTTCTCAATTAAGAATTAAGAATTTAATTATTGCCTTATAAGCATATATTATGTTTAATAAATATATATCATTAGAATTATATGTATATATTATATTGACATTTGTGTTTAATTAAACCAATCTTTTTTAATAAAGTGAAATAAAATAGAAATAGAATTTGTACGTACAATACTCGACAAATTATAGATACAGACTTATACGAAATTCGTTATATGTAAACAAGTAAATCTGATTTATTTGTATTTTAAGTAGAAAAAGCAGGACTAAAAAGCATAAACTAGCCAGTGAAGTTACGTGGTCGACACTGTATTTGCATATTTTTTATCAACGTACTCAATAGAGTATAGATAGTAGTTATTAGTAAAAAATGTACTGATATACTGCAGAAAAATGACAGTGAATAAAAAGATTCTGTCGTCAATGGACTGCAATAATAGTTCGTCGTGTTACATTGGTTTCTTGCGTCTCGTGTAAAAGGGAAAATAGTTTTTTGTTTTGTAATACAAATAATGTATCGTAACAGTCAGAATATTTAAATGCCAGTATCGCAACGTCCGTAATGAATTATATAATAAATGTTACGACAGTACATAGGAGCATAATGTTTTATTTTGATGCGTGTGTGATTGTGCCTTTGGTCCTTAGGTCAAATAGGCTCTAGGCAAGTCTATTAAACATAGAATAACAGTCATTATAGATAATAATTTATAAACTTCAGATGCATAATTATATCTTCTCAATATATTATACATTAATAGAATAGCTTATTTAAAGTATGTATATTTATGTATATATGTATATATATATTTTTTCTTTTAAATACATACTATATACGATTCCTTTCTGTGCCTTTTAAAACTGTGTTATACATTGAAAGCTAACGCTGCTTAAATATTAAGACGTGTTTCGAGTCGTAAGAGTTTAAACAACACATTTTTCTCTATAGTCATCATGCCATTTGCCTCCTCTTTCGTTTCTCTTTTTTCTTTTATAATAATTTTAATAATTTACACGATCGCGATACGAAGAATAGATCGTCGATTAACATTCCCTCCAATCTCGAGATTTATGCATGTAACATTTGTCCAATGATTCCGCTATATAAATAAAATATTCATGTTTTAATCTTGCAATTATTACAATCGTATAATAGTACATTTATATAAGTTACGCTAAGAAATTATCATATATACAATTAAAAATTGTTAGGAAATATTCTTTTAAATAAGTTAAATTTACATTGTATTATGATCCACGAAAACATTTATTTCTTGTAGCTATTCAAATCGGCAGATAGACGGACATAGTTCGCACTTTTCCAAACAAGTTCCCCAATTTTGCACCTTGTCCAAATTTCCAATGATTCGAATAACAACAAGAATTTGTTTCTTCTTTTAGAATCTGTGTATGTGTGTGTATGTGTGCAGTTCATCATCAAAAAACGTGACACGAGTGTTGCTGACCTATCAAGCGGTATATTGCGCGGATAGATATACAATCATCCTAAAGCTAAAACGAACTGCCAAGTGGCGAGTTATGCAAAGTCACCGAACATCTGCTCTTTTTCGATTCCATCTCGCGTATCTGTTCCATATTTCAAAAGTGTCTATCAAATATATATCGCCGTAATGTTTGGTCGGGCCTGCATCTCAGACGAATATTTTCTTTTACGATTTCATCTTTCTTTTTTTTTCTCTTTGATTGCTTTTGTCCATATTGTTCCTGTAAGCGTTTGTTCCTTCGTTAGTTTTCTCTTTCTGTTTCTTTTTTCGCTTTGAACAACACGAGAAAGGCGTTGTACATGGACGGGTTGGCTTAGTGAAGACTAGCGAAGTCAGCTAGTCGGACTAGCGACGACATACGTTATTTAATCGCAAGATTAAACGTAAATATATAAGGCAACTTAATGCAACCGAAAGGCAAGCAAATCCGAAGCATAGGCCATGAGTGTGAGAGTAAATTGTCGTGCATATTTTTCATGTGTTTTCACCAAGCACCGATAGAATAATTCGCTATATTATTTGATATAGACGCGAACAGGATCTATATCGATAGATAGATACTCTTCATTTTTTGATTTTATTTTTATTTTATTTATAGAATTGTCTCGTTTAACGTTCGAGGATACGTTAAATCAGACAAGACAGGTGCTTCCTTCGATTAGTGCTAGAGAATTTGCTTTCTTTTATAATTGATTTTTTTCGTGTTTTATTATGCACGATTAGCAGATGACAAGGAATTTCTTCTTGTTCCAATAATCGCCCACGAGACCCTTATTGCTTCACTGTTCTCGCCTTTCTTCCATCATGAATCGATCGACGATCTTCTGCATAGACTCTCGCAATTCGTCTGGACCACTGGCGGTTCCGCTGGTCGTTGTGATTACGTGTACGGTTCTCGTTATTCTGCAAAGGAGTAAATTTTAGCATTGTTTATCTTAAACACAAAGTCAAAATAATGACATGATGAATGAAAGATATATTAAGCTTATTCAATTATAGACATTAAACTAATTTAAGTTATGTAACAACGAATAAAAATGTTTAAACTCAAATAATGAGTTTTACTTCTATTCTATTTTATTTCGAATCTTGTGTTAATAAATTCACCAATTTTTTTTTCTTTTTTTTTAAGAAGACCTAATTCTTTAGATTATAAATATAAATATTAATAACACTTTCAAATACAGTGAATTTGACCCAGTTTGACTGGAAATTTATTGAAAATGATTCCGTTTTATAAATACCTTTCCTGAGTTTCAGGGTCCTCCTCTGTCGTTGTCGTTTCCATGTAGGATGGCTCGCTAAGTTGCAAAAAGTCAGATTCTGCGTAACAAATGAGAATTTATGAAAAGACATGTTCCTGCGTGTGGGATACACAATATCTTACTATTTTAGCGGTTCACATAGATACAAGTACCAATCGTATATATCTTTCAATGTTACATCATGCCCAAAACAAGGGGTAATACTAGACACATATAAAAAAAGTAACAACATCGCTATACATTTGACGATACATAATATATAATACGCATTTTCACTCAGCCAACTATGCAACCGCTTTTCTTACATTTCATGTACATTATCTCAACGTTTCGTTATAAATATTTTACGTATTCATTTAATGGTCGTGTTTAACGATGTTTCAGTTCATAATGTCTGCCACAGGAAGTGAATAATATATCATTGAAATTATACTATGATATATGAAATATAATATTCGACTCCCTATATGCTCGATTATGAAGTATTTTACGCATGCGATCTACGATTATCAGAATAATCTTGATTTGAATTCTCCTTCTTCGAATTTCCATTTCGTCACGTGTAGTACAAGTACTATGGCACTAATAGCAGCGCTCGAGAGTCTATATAGATTAATTTGTAATCATTAAGTATGATATAATTACTGAGGCACGTTTAAAATATTTCTCACAAGATAGGTTTCGATTCTTTGAATTTTTCATTGGTGAAAATCCTCGTGTTCTGAGAGTAATGGAAGAAAGACAATTGTGTTATATTTTTACGTAACGTTACGTAACAAAATATAACATTTATAAATTAATAACTAGAACGTTTATATGTATTAAACGCATCCTATTATATAGAATGCAACAAAATATGATTTAATTAATGGTTTACTTTATTCGGGGATATTTCATAGGATACTGTGCATCGATTCTACTACATGAACATATATTTTTGAGATAAACGCTGTGTTGCAAAAAAAAAAAAAAAAAAGAAAAAAGACAGACTATTCAAATAAAGCACACACATTACTTCGCTTCAATTACTTCAGAATTCCTTGGAGTTTCACTGATAAAGCAAAATGAAAAGAAACCTTCCTTGTAAGCAGGACTGTGCTGCACGCAGCGAGCTCGTGTGAAGCGCTGATAAAAGCTACTGAATAATAAAGCGTTTAGCAGTTAGTCATAAGATATATAAGTACTAAAACTTTCCGATACAACAGAAGAGTATTCACTACGGTGAAAACTGAAATGGGGATTTCTTCGGTGGAAAATAAGTAAGATTACGTTTGTAAGGATAAGTCTACAAGTCGTATATTCTAAAAATCGAGTCTATCGAGTGTTGACCAAACGCTACCCTACGTAAAAGGATACTAATTTAATCGTCATGAAACTATGGAGATACAGAAACGCTACGTCAATACACGCTATGTCGAACAAATTTTTAGACGAAAACGATATATTACTCGTTCGTACTGTAAACATTTTTCTAAAAAAATCATTTCCAATGAATAAAGAATCAATATCAAAGTATATTCGAAATTCCAACGACTAAGATAGAAAAAAGTATTTGCAAATTATACACTCGTCGACAGTTCGAGCTTTATCATCGTATCAACAGTATCGTACTTACAATTTTCGACCGAGGAAAATGCTCTCTCGTTTTGACCGTAGCTCTTTGAAACACCCTGTATATAGTGGCAATAAGTTTAAAGGGGCGCGTACTAACTACATCAGTTAGTGTTGTTAGACGAACGGTCAAGTGTTACTGCAAGTATTATTACGGTTTTGGATTTATCGGCTTTCCTTGGAAACGGAATGAAAGAGAGGCAATTTTGTGCATTCTCATATATTTGCGTTCCTCCAACACTTTTCTTCCAAACATTTCTCTTCCTTTCAAAGACATATTTTACGAATAGGAAGATTTGTAGATTTATTAGACTTGTACGTCTTTTTAAATATTTAAAACACACGTGTTCGAATATTTATTTCAACGTTTAAACGGATGAATATCTCTTTTAAAGTAACTTCTTCGAATTTGACAAATATGAATCTTTTATTTAATATGCTAATCGAAGAAAACTAATTAATGCCCAAAATCTCTTGGACATAAGTAATCTTTTAATTTATAGATCCCCTAATTTTGATTTCTATTAGGAATAAATCATATAATATCTATATTTGCAAAAATGAAAATTAATTCGTTTTTGTTAATGTCAAATAAAAGTTTCTGGTTGCGGTATAATCCGGTTGATCAGTAAACACATTACACTTTTACAAAATTACAAAAATATTTATATTGCATAAAATTTGTATCAAACTTGCAAACGACTGCTTGACTTTTTTCAAAAAATTTGACTGCTCGATTACGAGTGTAGAAAAGTACTAGCACTAGAATTAGTCGCGCTTCTATCGTTAATTATCGAAGATTAATCTTTAAACACACGCGAAATTATTTGATCAGAAGAAAAGTACAGGATCATCACAAGTGCCGTGTAAACTTGCACAGAATCACGTCGGAAGTGCATTTGACGAACGAACACGATTAGTGCGATCGTTCAGCCATTAGCGTAATAACATTTTTGCAAACTCTAAACACAAAGGTTGGGGCGTTTCCAGTTTCACACAGGTAAGAATCTAACTCTAAGATAAACATTCTGCATTGACAAGCTGCATCGATCCGTACGAAAAGTACCTTTCGAAGCGGTGGAACGTTCATTTGGAACTCAATCTGTCGAGCGATCTTGTATGGTGTAAAATGGTTCGTGTTCAGACGCACGTGTACATAGATAAAGGTTACTTACATGACGATTCGCCTAACAATCCTAACGTGACTAAAATATACGATTTGTTGGTCCCTCTACACTTTAGCTTTATCTTGAGTTGCTTATTGTCAGAAGAGCTAGAAAGGGTAAATAGTGAAAACTATAGGACGCATGAAATTAATGTGAGAATTCGAGCTCTATTATTTTAGTTTTTCTTGGGTACGTGCATCAGGCGTAGAGAAACGCTATTACGTGGAGGGATGAAAAAGTGGAATTATTGCCTTGTAAAACGCTGCAAGAGACAAACTTAAAGATTGGTATAAAATGTGATAAAGTATCATGCGAGGTGTCGATTATATTTTAGATCATGCAGCATTCGATATGTCGCGTCGATAGAATCAATCAAACGTGTGAGAAAAAAAAAAGCTTGCATACGAATCCTTTTGAAAATTTATACTTTCTCTATTACCTGTTTCGTAAGTACATGTACGATGCTCTATATCTCTCTTGAATATCATACCTACGTGATGATTATCATTCTTGCAATTACATGCTCTAGATATTAAAAGCTAAACCAACGTAGTAGAAAATTAGTTTTAATAACTGCAGTTATTATTTGTCTACGGTTTCTCTAAAATTAGCATTAAATCGTGTGCCTGTATTTATCCCATTGTTGCTTTCAATATTACTATACGGTATATTGAATAAACATATATGTAAATCGTCAATATTCAACTTCTCTGGGACTGTGCATACTGTAAAAATATCATTTGTTTCTTAAAACACTGTGTCTAGAAATGTGTAGTTGGAGGGTTTCTTTTTTTAATCCTAAGCCTATACATATATATGAAATACTTTATAAATCTTTATCAAACACTAATATCATATTCTGTTAATTATGGTAAAATTATGAAAAACAGATGAAAACGAATTTTCTAAATTTTATATCACGGGACGAAACGTTGTATTACTATACTTATTTATTTCTTTTCATTCGAGAATCAATGTTTAATTTACAACGACTTTCAGTTATCATATCATTATTATCATATTATTACATAAAATATTCGAATAAATTTAAGAATAGGTATAACATACAAACGAAGAATTTTAATTCCACATATTTGCTAGAGAAGTACTAACATCGAAATACTATAACGTGACAGCATTTGAAATGTTCATTCTTACTATTAACAGAATAAGTATTTAATGTTTAATCAAACATTTATGAACTCTAAACAACCTACTTGAAAATATTAATAAATTAATAATAAAC
This sequence comes from Bombus vosnesenskii, assembly GCF_011952255.1. Lineage (NCBI taxonomy): Eukaryota > Metazoa > Arthropoda > Insecta > Hymenoptera > Apidae > Bombus > Bombus vosnesenskii. The sequence goes on from NW_022882923.1 coordinate 7,028,633, forward strand.
TGATACGGAGGTATCAACTTTGTAAAACTTAAACTTGATAGCAATTTATGGTGTATCTAGAAATGTATATATTTTAAATCTTTCCCAATTCAAATTCCTCATAATAGAAATAAATAAAATGAAGGGTAAATCGTACCCAGTTTGCCTCGGGTCATTGTTAGAGAGGGTGTAGATGGCACGTTGGAACGTTCGTGGCTCCAAGACAAGAATTATTGCTAGTAGGACCACCAATGTAGCGGCAGCTACGCTCATCCAACATGCGCAGCCCGCTCTACCGGAAGTCTTCGTCCTAGGTGTTCCCTCAACTGTACTTCGCCGTGTGCTCGAGCAAACCGACTGTATCGAACTGTCTGTTTCTGTCGCTTAAACATTACGTCCTCCTATGAATTTTTTGCTATCCGATTTGCATGTATACTCTTTTGATAAATTGATTCGACTGAATTCTGCGATCCCACGCCGTGATTAGTATGAAGAAACAGCGGGCGAAGTATGCGAAGAAAATAGCAGCGATCATCGCGTCGATGTGTTCGATCGATGCTTTTGATTTTTTATTTTTGTCACATGACAAGGATATTTCGTGTTTTTAAACATCGATGACCCGAAAGCTGAGAAACTTCCGCGTGCGTTATACCTCTTGTTATTGACGATAATTATGTCCTTTTGAGGATTAATTATTGTAGATAATCCGGGTTAAATTCACCCCAAACGTAAAGCTTTTGTTGATGACTTTGCGAAGCCGAAACGAATTTTTTTAAAGATTTGCCACTGAATTTTTTTAGTGGATTGTTACAGATATTTCACATATATGAGGTACGATGTGGCCAATGCGTTATAGGATCACCCAATTAATGCGACTTCAAGGCTGATAGTAAAAGATCTTGTAGATTTTTATCGCGTGAAATGATTAATATTCGTCGTGTAATTCTTGGTATGTTGAAAAGTTTTGGGATTAAATGGAAAATCCTGTGTATGTGATCTTTAATACGTGTACCATCGCTATTTCGTTTTGTATTAATGGATTTGTATTATTATGTATTATATTATCGATGTGGAATTTCGTAAAAGATATCGGACTGATTCAATCTAAAAAGTAATATCATATCTTTGTATCAGTACGCGTGAAGGTATTTGCAAAATTTATCAAGAAACTTATATTTTATAATTTTGAAAAATGTTTAATTCGATATTCAGTTTTAAATTTTCGAAAGTGATATGATATATATTTTTCTATAGTAACTAAAGATAATATAAGATAAAGTTTTCAATATGCATAAATACTCTCAATTTTTTAATTCGTTTCTCTCTTTCTCTACAAGTAAATTAGAATACGATATTTCTTTTTATATATGTGTAATTTTAAAAATTCCTCGGGTACAATGTTTGACCACGAATGACCATCAATGTGAAAAGTATGCTAGTCCCAGAAGCACCTGATTGCAACTTTATCCGTTTAACCAAAACCAACGATAGGGGGGAAAAATAGGATAAAACTTCTCTTTCAACGAAGCACATTGAATCGATCACCAACAACCCTATGATGTAATACTCGCCCATGATAACTTCACGAAGAATAAAAAAACCACACACGTATGCAGATTTTACGACTGCATTTCACAAGCTTTGTTTTTCCTTGCGAATGGTTATCATCGTTTTATACGGTCAATATTCTTCCACCTTGTGCAAATACACCTCCAGTTACAAATGTTATGCAAGCTTAATATCATGCAACATCGTGTGCAAATAAAAGAAATATATATATATATATATTAAATTAGCCACTGACACAATTTTTTCGCAATTTATCAGCAAGAAAACCATATTCAATTATCTTCGTTGTCTAAAAGTCCATCTTTCCATTTAGAACTGACTTAATTTCTTTTAAAAGTAATAATTATAAAGTTATCTATCATTTATATAAATTTCGAATGATTGTATTTTTTACTGAATATCCTTAAGTTTCCAAAGCCTTTAAAATATACAGTTTTCTATAGCTCGTCCTAACATTTTCTTCTTAGTTAGTTCATCCTAATCTATTTCCTTTCCAAATGTTAACACTTATTCTTAATTCGAAGAAAATCGTACGAACGTCGTACGTATATCGTTTAAAAGGCCTGAATTAGTAAGTACGGACTTTGCAAGCTAAACCGAGATTGGAACAAAAACGATAAACAGGTGCAGTTGCATGCAAACAAAGCGTGCCACAATAAAAGCATACAGAAGACCGCAAAATTCACGTTCTCGGATTTGACTGTCTCTCGGGTAACTTGGTTAGCGGGATATGTACATTGCTTACTTAGAAGGTTAGCTGTGAGTGCGGTACCTTGGTCGTCCTCCAACGGGGACAGTTCCGCACCTTCGTGCAGTGCTACATCAGACCCGCTGGAACTGCCCAATGTACACCTCTTGCTTGGAGATCTTCTCCTCGATCGTGGTGAATCGTCACTTTCAGTATCGCTGTTTAAATCATGCCGCGAGCTACCATTTTTAGTATACATGTCGCCATTACCGGAACTAGGCGACGTGTCTTGAGAGAGTTGGCTCTCCCATTGCTCTACTTTCTCGTCGTTCAGGAACGAACGATCTGTCAGACTGCCATGGGCCCACGGCTCAGACATCTCGTTAGTGCTCTTTATGATCTTTGCCGATAGCTGTTCGATATTGAACGGCAAACTATCACGGCCTTTTACAACTGGCATCGGTATATCACCGTAATCGCCACTAGCCGCCATCGCTCGTGCGATTCGTCCCGTTTGTTCCGTGTCAATGGATTCGGTCGCGAAACACCGTACAGTCGTCACCGTCTTCGTCACGATCTCCCTCGAGACCACTTCGTCTGTGACGCTTCTCTGAACCTTCGATATCGTTGTACGAGTCGCGCTATCGTAACTGCTTGGCAAATTCTCTACAATCGTCGTCTCTGTCGTGACAAATTTATCCGGTCTGGATAAATCTGTTCCTTTATCTTCTTTAGTCGTGACTGTTACGGTTTCTACTTTCTTTACGGTTTCACCTATCTGTTCGAACTTCTCAGAATCGAATAAATTATCACGCGTATCTGCTGTTTCAGTCGTAGGTCTCGTTTCGTCCGATACTTCGGGTTTTATCGAATCGCTCTTCTCCTTATCTTCTTCCAGTTGTCGCGCTTCTTTCTCCCCGAGCGGTTCCTCTGACAGCTCCTCGAGCAACTTGTCAGAGCGTTCTACTAAATCTATCGACCGCGTGGCGAGTGAATCTATCGTCACTTTTGGCTGATCGTCGTCTGACTTTAGTGTTTTGCGTTCCTTCGACTCGGTACTTGTTATTGTTTTGCTCACCGTCGTTTCGTTATCCATAGATTTCTTTACTTTCACCGGTATTTTACTTTTTGGGCTGCTCTTTTCCGGGGAATGCCCTTCTCGGAGCGGCTTCGATTGCTCGTTTGTTTTATACTTGAGACTGTACGGCCTGCAGTAGACTTCGGAAGCTTCTCCGAACTCTAGATCTGTTTCGATGGACGACCTGGTAGAGTGTCGCGGGGCGGGAACAGGTTGCTTTGTTGGAGCAGAAGTAGCATGCCTCTCTACAGTCCCATCAATCTCAGCCGAATCATGCCCTGACCCATCCAAAAGGACATGGACAAGAACAGGAACAAGGACATAAAGCACATTGATACACACTAAGAATTTCAAGTCTAGCCCAGCTGCGACAGTTGGACTGAAAGATTCAGCGTGTTCTGGTCTCACAAACGTACTTGTGTGTACGCGCATACACACGAAACTCGTGTGCCCACACACGCATGCATATTTTACCGCATTATATGCCTGTGTGTGTGTGTGCAGCACACATCTACATTTAGTTTTTAATTTAGTTAGTATCAATACTGCAACAGGATTAGTATGTTTATAAAAACACTCATCATATATAAATGGTGTCTAGTCGTGGCGCCTGAATCTTACTAAAACGTACCCTGCAAAACAACTACGTTTCATAGTATCAGAACAAAAAAAAAATAGAAAGGAATACTTCTTATTTCTCTGTTTCTTTTCGATCTTTAGAGTTTGCGGGGAATCCAACTTAAGAAGCGTGATTCTTGTGAACTGACTAAAAAGCGATTACTCCTTGTTACAATGAAGAGAATCGGTGTAATAAAGATAATAATTTTTACTTACCAAACTAAGTAAATATAAAAGAAAAATTCTCTAAGCTACGTCGTCTCAACTAAACATTTATTTATTCGACATTGCTATATAGAAGATAGATCGAAGGCGTCCCAAGTATTCGAATTGTCGTACAAAGAACAAAACTTTTACCGTTACTCGATGACGTTTACTCTATTATGCCGCAAAGAGGTATCTATTTAGTAAGAAACGTGCGCACAATATTAGTGTGAAAGCGTCGGCAGGTGCTAACTATGGAAGATAAAGCTAAATATAAATGAGGGCACCAAAATAGATTCTGCTAATGTATTGATCTTGGGCCTGCGATCTGTGTTCGTGAGTTTTTATACTTTCTTTGGCCATACGTTACCTGATTTTGTCGATGATAGTGCTTGATCGGCTAAACTCTGTGCTCGTCTTGCAGCCTCTTCGGTAACATCTGAAAAAGTAGGTAAACGTGATGTAAGAAAACGGATAATGACAATTTAAACATTGAAAGCAATGATTTGACAAAGATTAGATGAATGATGTTTTCCCTGCATGGCATACCTCGGTTCATGCTTCGCTAGTTGTGGTTTCCTGTTAATTCAATGAGATATATTACTATATAATAAATATAACGTATGATACGTATTTATGTTATGCTATAACAATAAAGAAATGAATAGTGAGAAATATGGTTTTTGTTGCTTTGGACCGATAATCTCATTATCGATGGATAATAAAACATTTGATCGTGGATAATATTAAAATATAGCATAAAAAACCTGGAAACATGCATTAAAGAAATGTTAAAAAAGTTAAAACGCACAAACTGAAAATAATAACAGCAAATAAATAGAAATAATGTAAACACGTTGTTTTGCATATGTCTTTTACTACGGTCGATCACGTATTTTCTTTTCGTTTAGATTTCTCATACTATAAAGTGCATGTATTAGATCAATAATTACATAAACCGTCTATACACGTGTACGCTAAAAGTAAAACAGATTTTAAACAAAACCATAAGTCATAGTATTCTTATGTTATTACTAAATCACGTATTCGTGATAAACATTATTCTTTTATTTTTGCAATGAAGATAAAGAACACGCTGTTTCACTTTATAGTACGTTCGACGTTCTTGCTTTATAAAAGATCATATAAACATTAGTACACTAAAAGTGATTGAAATCAGAAGTGTTAGAGTTCATTATGAATGACAGAGTGCAATGGCCTCTTTGGCCATTTTGGTATGACTACCAAAACATAAGTTATAGAAAAGCGTCAACTTAATTAATCATGTTACACACAGCTGGTATGTAATATGGATAACGCAATTATTGCAAGATACCTTCGATTCTACTGTCAGTGTACTCGGCGGGACTGGGTGGTGGGGTCGCTGCCGTCCGCACAGACTTTCTTACGACTGTGGTGACGGTCTGTCGTGTGTGAGGCTCGAGGTGCTCTACTTCGCTAATCACGTTTACTATTCTAACCGTACTACTGGAACTATCCGACGAACTACTGGAGCTAGTTAATCGGTCTCTCGAGGAACTAACTTTTTGTGGAATGCGAGATATTTTCTTGGATATCGATTCGCTGACACGATCATCGTCTTTAGTGCTTACATCGGACAGTCTGAGCTGTGCCTCGGAACCTACGCCAAAAATAGGATCGTGTGTACCGAAAACTAAAGGGGTAACAATTTCTGTCGTAGATTTCACGTCTCTCCCATGTTTTAGAGTTCTTGATTCAGGCTTCGCTTGCTTGGCGTACATGGTGTCGACGTTTTCGTACAAATGAACATCTTGAAACTGTACTTTGTCCCACGCTGCATCGCGATTCATTTCTTCTAAAAATGTAGTTACGCCGCTTTTATGCTGGCTGCTATCTACGACGTACCTTTGTTCTACTTGACTCGGTAACATTTCTTCGAAAGATCTTTCTGTATCATACACCTTTTCGCCAACAGCTTTGCCGGCATCCGATACCTTTTGTACACTCTCAGACACCTTCGTGCTGACTATGGTTTTGGTTTCTTTTACGCCAGTTTGAACTTTGTCTTTGGTAGCTCTCGCATCTGCAACGGATTTACCCACAGCAGCATCAACATCTTTTCTTTTTCCAGACGCCACCTCTCGGGCACGAGCTTCTTCCTCTACGGCCTCTTTTTTCGTTTCATCGACAAACTCTTTTACATCGCCAGATACTTCATCCGCAGCGTGTTTTGCGCTTTTAATGAGGCCAGAAAAGAAGCCTCCACTCTTTTCCTTGGCCTTTTTACCCTCCTTCGAAGCTTTGTCTTTCACTGTTTTTGCTCCATTCACGACTGTGTCCACTCCAGATGAGACTTTTTGTTTTACGATAGAAGTATCCTCCTTAACTTCTGTGACCAATTTTTCTTTCGCTGCTTTCGCTCCATCGGTCGTACCCTGAACAGCTGTTCCTACTTTTTCTTCCGTTTTCTTAACCGCATCAGTAGCTTGAACGCCTACAGCTTTGCCAGCATCCGATATAGCATATGCAGCACCAAGTACCTTTTGACTGATTTTGTCCTTCGCATCCCTTGCAGTAGTTGAAACTTTCTCTCCAACATCTTTTACATCCGTAACTACTTTATCCTTAGTTGCCTTACCACCCTCAGCGACTTCTCGCATAACAGTTTCTGCTTTTGCTTCTACGCTTTTCGCTCCCTCGATAACTTTATCGCCGCCAATTCTACCAGCATCAGATACCTTTTGCACGGCACCAGTTACTTTCTCACTAACTTTGTCCCTAGTGTCCTTTACACCAGCTGTAACTTTGTCCTTGGTGACTTCCATACCAGCAACAGCTTGTTGTTTTACCGTGTCAACTTCTTTTGCTTTGCTAGCAAGTGCTTCACGAGCACGCATTTCCTCTTCAGCGGCTTTTTTCTTCGTCTCATCAACGAATTCTCTGACGTCTCCTGAAACCTCATCTGCTGTATGTTTGACACCTTTGATCAATCCTGACAGAAAACCACCGGTCTTTTCTTTGGCTTTTTTAACTTCCTTTCCAGCCTTATCTTTTGCAGCTGTTGTGCCATCCACCACTGTGTCTATTCCGGATGTTATCTTTTGTTTTGCCATTTCAGTCTCTTCCTTGACCTCTTCAGCAACCTTATCTTTTGCGGCTTTCGCGTCATCAGCCACGCTTCGCGCAGCTGATTCTACTTTTGTTTCGGTGTCTCTGGCTCCTTCAACTATTTTATCAGTAACTGCTTTACCAATGCTAGTAACCGCCTGTGCATCTTCGGATACTTTCTTGCTTACCTTATCTTTGGCGTCTTTGGCAGCGGTTGTAACTGCATCTTTAGCATCCTTCGCGTCAGTAACTACTTTATCCTTAGCTGTTTTAGCACCTTCAGCAATGTCTCGTGCAGTTGCTTCTGTTTTTGCTTCTACTATTTTCACTCCATCGATAACTTTTTCACCTACAGTTTTACCTACGTCTGATGCTTTATGTACTCCTTCAGATATTTTCCCAGAAACTGAATCCTTTGTCTCTTTTACAGTAGTTTTCACATTATCTTTTACTGATTTTAATTCCGCAGTTGCTTTATCTTTAGCTGCGTCGATGTCTCTCGCCTTTTCTGCTAGCGCCTCGCGTGCGCGAGCTTCTTCCTCGACAGCTTCTTTCTTCGTTTCATCCACGAATTCTTTGACGTCTTCGGACATTTCATCTGCCGCATGTTTTACACCCTTAAATAAACCAGAAAAGAAACCGCCACTCTTCTCCTTGGCTTTTTTAGCTTCTTTCGTAGCTTTGTCCTTGGCAGATGTTACACTATCCGCAACTGTGTCTACCCCTGAAGATACTTTCTGCTTTACAATTTCAGCATCTTTCTGAACATCCGTGACTACTTTATCTTTTGCTGCTTTTGCGCCACTCGCTACGTCTTCTGCAACTGCTGCCACTTTATCGTCAGCCTTTTTAACACCATCCACGATGCCTTCCTTTAATGCTTTACCAGTATCTGTCACTTTTTGCTTCCCGTCGATCACTTGTTCGCTAACTTTGTCCACTTTGTCCTTGGCAATCGTCTTCATTTTATCTTTAGCGTCCTTGATCTCAGCAGCGGTCTTATCCTTTGCTAATACTACGCTGTCAGCCACGTCATGAACTTTAGTATCTACTTGTTCTTCAACTCGTTTCGCACCATCGATTACTTTCTCTCCAGCAGCTTTGCCAGCATCTGACACCTTTTGCGCAGCTTCAGATACTTTTTCACCAACTGTAACCTTAGCATCTTTTACAGCAGTTGCAACTTTGTCCTTTGTATCCTGTATTTCTGTAGCTGTCTTGTCTTTTGCTGCAGCCATGTCTTCAATCTGCTTTTCCATTGCTTCATGGGCACGAGCTTTTTCTAAAGAGGCTTCTCTCTTTGCTTCTTCGAGAAAGTCTTTAACGTCTCCTGAAACGTCATCAGCCGCTTGCTTCGCACTTTTAAACAACCCGTTTAGGAAGCCGCTACCCTTCTCTTTAGCTTTCTTAGCATCTTTGGCTGCTTTGTCTTTAGCTACAGCTACACTGTCTGCTACAACGTCTATTCCAGAAGAAACTGTTTGTTTCACGGCATCGGTGCTATCTTTGATTTCCTTGGTTCCTTTATCTTTCATTACTTTTGCCTCCTCTGCTAATCCATGAACAACTGTGTCTGTTTTGCTTTTAGCTTTCTCCACACCATCTACAACTTTCTCACCAATAGTTTTGGTAATGGCTGATACTTTCTCTGCTCCTTCTGATGATTTCTCCGAGATTTTATCTTTCGTGTCCTTTGCTGCAGTTGTTATCGTCTCTGTTGTATCCTTTACGTCTGCAATAACTTTGTCTTTCGCTGCTTTGGCATCATCAGCCACCTTGTAAGCAGCAGCTTCTGCTTTAGCTTCTGCTTGTTTTGTACTATCTACTATCTTATCACCCACAGTTTTACCAATATTTTTCACTGCTTGGACACCATCAGATACAGTGTCACTAGCCTTACCTCTGGTGTCTTTTACAGCTGTTGTCATCTTAGCTTTTGTATCTCTCACTTCTGCAACTGCTTTATCTTTTGCGAGATCGACATCTTTTAGAGTTTTTTCCATAGAAGCACGAGCACGTGCTTCTTCTTCAGTTGCGTCTTTCTTTGTTTCATCATAGAATTCCTTCACTTCTTCGGAGACCTCTTCAGCTGCGTGTTTTGCTCCTTTGAACAGGCCCGAGAAGAAACCTACACCTTTTTCCTTAGTTTTCTTTGCTTCCTTCGTGATCTTTTCCTTTGCTGTATCTGCACCATCTGCAACCGTATCTATATCTGATGAAATCTTTTGTTTCACTGCAGCTGTATCTTCTCTAACTTCTTTTTCCAGTTTTCCTTTCGCTAATTTTGCATTTTCAACTACTTCGTGAGCAGATGCTTTTGCTTTATCACCAGCTGTTTTTGCACCAGTTGCGATCTTTTCTTCCACCTCCTTGCCAGTGTCTATTACCTTCTGCGAGCTGTCAGCTACTTTCTCGCTGACTTTATCCTTGATATCCTTTACAGTTATCGCCGTTTTGTCTTTCACGTCTTTCATATCAGTAATCACCTTGTCTTTAGCTGCCTTTGCACTATCACCTATTTCTCGAGATGCAGATTCTACCTTTTCTTCCGTATATTTTATTTCCGTTGCAACTTTATCCTTCGTGTCTTTCGCGGAGGTCACGATCTTACCTGTTGTGTCTTTAATTCCTGCAACTGCTTTATCCGTCGCTTCAGCCACATCTTCGATCTTCTTTTCCATTGCTGCGTGCGCAACAGCTTTTTCTTCTGAAGATTCTCTTTTTCTTTCCTCAAGGAACTCTGTAACATCGTCTGCAACTTCATCTGTTGTATGTTTCGCACCCTTGAATAGACCAGAGAGAAAACCGCCCGCCTTTTCTTTAGCTTTTTTAGCTTCTTTCGCAGCCTTATCTTTCGCTGCCGCTGCAGTATCTGCTGCTGAGTCTATTCCGCTTGCTATCTTATGTTTTACTACTTCAGTATCTTCTTTAACTTCTTTCGCTACTTTATCTTTTGTTGCTTTAGCATCTTCAGCCACACTTTTTGCAGCAGCTTCAGCTTTTGCCTCCGCATCCTTTGCTTGTTGAACAATTTTATCAGTGACAGCTTTGCCTGTATCTTTCACCTTTTCTACAGCACCTGTAACTTCTTCACTTACTGTGTCCTTCGTATGTTTGGCAACTGTTATTACTTTAATTTCTGCATCTTTTGCACCTGCTGCAACTGTGTCTTTAGCATCCTTTGCTGTCGCAGCTGCCTTTTCCTTCGTTGTTACTACGCCATCAACCACAACATGGATCGCGCCATCCACTTTTCCTTCAATACGCGTCACTTCATCAGCTGTCTTTTTGCCGAACACTTTCTCAGCATCAGACACTTTCTCTACAGCTTCTGATATCTTTTTGTCTATTGCGTCTTTAGTATCCTTCACAGTTGCTGCTGCTTTGTCCTTCGAGGCTTTTGCTTCTGCAACAGCTTTATCCTTCGCTGCATCAGCCTCCTTTAACTTTCCTGCCGTTTTCTCACGAGCACGAGCTGTCTCTTCTGCGGCCTCCTTCTTCCTTTCATCGACGAAATCTTTGACGTCTTCGGAAACTTCATCAGCCGCGTGTTTTGCGCTCTTGAAGATACCTGAGAAGAAACCACCTGCCTTCTCTTTTGCTTTCTTTGCGTCCTTGCTAGCTTTATCCTTCGCAGCTGCGGCGCTATCTGCAACTCCATCAATTCCAGAAGATACCTTCTGCTTTACAGCGTCGACATCTTCTTTAATCTCTTTTGCAACCTTGTCTTTCGTTTCCTTTGCACCATCACTTACTCCTTTCGCTGCTGCCTCAACCTTCGCTTCTGCACCTTTCACTCCTTCGGCTACTTTGTCACCAACTGCTTTACTGGTATCAGCTACTTTCTGTGCACCTTCAACTACTTTGTCGCTGACTTCATCCTTGATGTCCTTTGCAGCAGTTAGAACTTTTCCTTTTGCGTCTTTCACATCTGTGGCGGTTTTGTCTTTCACCTCCTTTGCTCCATCGATTACTCCCCGAGCTACACTTTCAGTTTTCTCTTCAGCTCTTTTTAGTTCATCACTTACTTTTTCACCAACAGTTTTACCTGCATCTGATACCTTGTGAGTAGCGTCAGACACTTTTGTGAATACTGTATCTTTAGTATCTTTCGCAGCGGTTGCAAGCTTGTCTTTTGCATCTCTAGCGTCTGCAGATGCTCTGTCTTTCGCTGCTTCCATATCTTTTAATTTTGCGTCTGCAGCAGCACGTAGACGGTCTTTCTCTTCTGATGCTTCCCTCTTCGTTTCCTCAAGGAATTCTTTAACGTCGTCTGAAACTTCATCTACAGAATGTTTTGCACCTTTGAATAAACCAGACAAAAAGCCACCGGCCTTTTCTTTAGCTTTTTTAGCTTCTTTAGCAGTTTTATCTTTCGCTGCCTCTGCTGTATCTGCTGCTGAGTCTATTCCGGTTGCTATCTTATGTTTTACTGCTTCAGTATCTTCTTTAACTTCTTTCGCAACTTTATCTTTTGTTGCTTTAGCATCTGCAGCCACACTTCTTGCAGCAGCTTCAGCTTTTGTCTCCGCATCCTTTGCTTGTTGAACAATTTTATCGGTGACAGCTTTTCCTGTATCTTTCACCTTTTCTATAGCACCTGTAACTTCTTCACTTACTGTGTCCTTCGTTTGTTTCGTAACTGTTATTATTTTAATTTCTGCATCTTTTGCACCTGCTGCAACTGAGTCTTTAGCATCCTTCGCTGTCGCAGCTGCCTTTTCCTTCGTTGTTACTACTCCATCAACCACAACATGGATCGCGTCATCCACTTTTTCTTCAATACGCGTCACTTCATCAGTTGTCTTTTTGCCGAACACTTTCTCAGCATCAGACACTTTCTCTACAGCTTCCGATATCTTTTTGTCTATTGCGTCTTTAGTATCCTTCACAGTTGCTGCTGCTTTGTCCTTCGCGGTTTTTGCTTCTGCAACAGCTTTATCCTTCGCGGTCTTTGCTTCTGCAACAGCTTTATCCTTCGCTGCTTCAACGTCCTTTAACTTTGCTGCTGTTTTCTCACGAGCACGAGCTGTCTCTTCTGCAGCTTCCTTCTTCCTTTCATCGACGAAGTCTTTGACGTCTTCGGAAACTTCATCAGCCGCGTGTTTTGCGCTCTTGAAGATACCTGAGAAGAAACCACCTGCCTTCTCTTTTGCTTTCTTTGCGTCCTTGCTAGCTTTATCCTTCGCAGCTGCGGCGCTATCTGCAACTCCATCAATTACAGAAGATACCTTCTGCTTTACACCGTCGACATCTTCTTTAATTTCTTTTGCAACCTTGTCTTTCGTTTCCTTTGCACCATCACTTACTCCCTTCGCTGCTGCTTCAACCTTCGTTTCTGCACTTTTCACTCCTTCGGCTACTTTGTCACCAACTGTTTTACTGGTGTCAGCAACTTTCTGTGCACCTTCAACTACTTTGTCGCTGACTTTATCCTTGATGTCCTTTGCAGCAGTTAGAACCTTTCCTTTTGCGTCTTTCACATCTGTGGCGGTTTTGTCTTTCACCTCCTTTGCTCCATCGATTACTCCCCGAGCTACACTTTCAGTTTTCTCTTCAGCTCTTTTTAGTTCATCACTTACTTTTTCACCAACAGTTTTACCTGCATCTGATACCTTGTGAGTAGCGTCAGACACTTTTGTGAATACTGTACCTTTAGTATCTTTCGCAGCGGTTGCAAGCTTGTCTTTTGCATCTCTAGCGTCTGCAGATGCTCTGTCTTTCGCTGCTTCCATATCTTTTAATTTTGCGTCTGCAGCAGCACGTAGACGGTCTTTCTCTTCTGATGCTTCCCTCTTCGTTTCCTCAAGGAATTCTTTAACGTCGTCTGAAACTTCATCTACAGAATGTTTTGCACCTTTGAATAAACCAGACAAAAAGCCACCGGCCTTTTCTTTAGCTTTTTTAGCTTCTTTAGCAGCTTTATCTTTCGCTGCCTCTGCTGTATCTGCTGCTGAGTCTATTCCGGTTGCTATCTTATGTTTTACTGCTTCAGTATCTTCTTTAACTTCTTTCGCTACTTTATCTTTTGTTGCTTTAGCATCTGCAGCCACACTTCTTGCAACAGCTTCAGCTTTTGTCTCCGCATCCTTTGCTTGCTGAACAATTTTATCGGTGACAGTTTTGCCTGTATCTTTCACCTTTTCAACACCACCTGTGATTTCTTCACTTACTGTGTCCTTCGTATGTTTGGCAACTGTTATTACTTTAATTTCTGCATCTTTTGCACCTGCTGCAACTGAGTCTTTAGCATCCTTCGCTGTCGCAGCTACCTTTTCCTTCGTTGTAACTACGCCATCAACCACAACATGGATCGCGCTATCCACTTTTTCTTCAATACGCGTCACTTCATCAGCTGTCTTTTTGCCGAACACTTTCTCAGCATCAGACACTTTCTCTACAGCTTCCGATATCTTTTTGTCTATTGCGTCTTTAGTATCCTTCACAGTTGCTGCTGCTTTGTCCTTCGCGGTTTTTGCTTCTGCAACAGCTTTATCCTTCGCTGCATCAGCCTCCTTTAACTTTCCTGCCGTTTTCTCACGAGCACGAGCTGTCTCTTCTGCAGCCTCCTTCTTCCTTTCATCGACGAAATCTTTGACGTCTTCGGAAACTTCATCAGCTGCGTGTTTTGCGCTCTTGAAGATACCTGAGAAGAAACCACCTGCCTTCTCTTTTGCTTTCTTTGCGTCCTTGCTAGCTTTATCCTTTGTTGCTGCTACACCGTCTACCACTGTGTCTATTCCAGATGATATCTTTTGTTTCGCTATTTCAGTATCTTGTTTAATCTCTTTAGTTACTTTATCTTTCGTTGCCTTTGCGCCATCAATCACGCTTCGTGTAGCTGATTCTGTTTTTATCTCAACATCCTTTACTCCTTCGACTATTTTACCGGAAACTGCTTTACCAGTGTCGGTTACTTTCTGCGTTCCTTCAGCTATTTTTTCACTTACTTTATGTTCCGCTTCTTTTGCACCCGTTATAACCGTATCTTTAGCGTCTTTAGCACCTGTTACAATTTCGTCTTTAACATCTTTTGCGTATGCCGCTGTTTTGTCCTTTGTAGCTTTCACGCTGTCAGTCATGCCATATATGATAGTATCTACCTCTTCTGTGACTCGCTTTCCTCCATCAGCTACTTTTTCACCAACAGCTTTACCAGAATCCGAAACTTGCTGCGCAGCCTCAGATACCTTTCCACTAATCGCATCTTTAGTGTCTTTTACAACAATGGTGATCCTTTCCTGCTCTTGCTTTGCTTCTGAAACTGCTTTGTCTTTCGTTGCATCGAGATCTTTCAATTTCCCTTCTACCACTTCCCGTGCACGATCTTTTCCTTCAACGACTTCTTTCTTTGTTTCATCAAGAGCATCTTTGAATTCTTCAGTAGCTTCATCTGCAGCGTGTTTTGTACCTTTGAATAATCCAGATAAAAATCCACCTGTCTTTTCCTTGGCTTTCTTAGCTTCTTTCGCAGCTTTATCTTTTGCTGTTTCTGTGCCATCTACAACTACATCTATTCCTGATGATATTTTCTTTTTGGTATCATCAACATCTTCCGTGATTTCTATTGTTATTTTCTCTTTCGCTTTCTTCGCATCGTCTACTTTGTCTGGTACATCGAATGATAGATTTGCAAGGTTTCTTGTATCTTCTAGGAATTTCGCAGTAGCTTCTCGGATTGAACTATCTGGACTTGTTACTGGTTCTTGCGGTGGAGTGCTCTTTTCCCGGGACCTGCTTCGCGATGCTCTAGTCAATTTTGGACTTCGGAATTTGCTGAAGATTCCACTTCCCTTGTCTTTATCAGCAGAGTCTGCAGATTCATCAGGGGCCGTATCACTTGTTACTTTTTCAGGAATTGGCTTCCAATCTTCATGATGCAGACTGTCTGCAATCTTTTTCGTGTCGTCCAAAAAAGTGGCTGTCAATTGTCGTGTTTCTTCATCTCCACTGTCGAAGGATGTTTCTTTAGATGAATTCTTTTCTCTAGATGAACTTCTTTTTTTACTTTTCAGTTTTGGACTCTTGAACATGCCGAAGAATCCGCCGCTCTTATCTTTACCTTCCTCATCTACTTCCTTTTCATCTTCTTTTTGTTTATCCGGTGATTCTAACTTTGCTTCTGGCTTACCGGTATACCTTTCCACGCTGTGTTCTTTCTGGTCTTTATGTTTCTTAATATCTGATTTTCCATTCATTTCTTTGTGAGGAGTACTTCTATCTGTGTCTAATTTCTTTTTTACTTCCGAGATATCATATGAGTGTCCGTTTATTTTATCTTTAGGTGTATCTTCCTCATAATGAACCGACGACGAAAACGTATGCAGGTCTTGTTTTGTGTCAACTTTAGGAGCAGAAGGAACAATGGTAGTTTCAGCAATCTTTCGTGTATCGTCCAAGAATTTCTCTGTGGCGATTCGAAGTTCTTCGTCACCACTGTCGAAAGATGCTTCCTTGCTTTTCTTTAACTTTTTCTCTTTTGATTTAGGACTCTTAAATATACCAAAGAAACCACCACCCTTCTCTTTCTCTTGGTCGCTTGCATCACTTGCCATAGTTCCAGTAC
Organism: Bombus vosnesenskii; assembly: GCF_011952255.1. Lineage (NCBI taxonomy): Eukaryota > Metazoa > Arthropoda > Insecta > Hymenoptera > Apidae > Bombus > Bombus vosnesenskii. Next base: position 7,044,425 of record NW_022882923.1, read on the forward strand.
GATCATCTGATTCTTTAACCGTTACTTTCGGTTCCTCTTTCACTTCCCTTCTCTCGATTTGAGTCGAGCTCACTGCGATATCAGGTACATGTACATTCAAATCACTGCGCCTGGAGTCATCTAAGAATTGCATGGTAGCCAATTTAACGTCAGGTAACACGCTCGTTTCAACAGGTTTGTAATCTACGTGTGTATCATATGAAACGAAAGTAGGTTGCTGCGTTTGATGTTCCGTAACTGTAGGCACTGGTACTTTTATTTCTTCGTCTCCACTGTCCAAGGACGTGTCCTTCGATCCTTTCGACTTGCTCTTCTTAAGTTTGGATCCCTTGAAAATGCCTGAGAGTATGCCTCCGCTCTTATCTTTTGATTTCTTCGATTCATCCTCTTGCTTCTCGTCTGGCTGTGTAGATGGATACTGAACACTGTAAACGGTCTCATAAGCAGATACTTGCTTATCAACCGCGGGTTTCGTTTCTTTTGGAATGTTAGTCTTGGCAACAGCCTCTTTCGGCAATTCTTGCTTCTGTTCGTCTTGTGGAACTTCTTTAGCTATTTCTGGCAATTTTACATCTTGTTTTTTAATACTTATGCTAGGAGTTGTTAGTTTTTCATCAATTTCCTTACCTTCTTTAGACAGCATTTCCTTTTTGCTTATGATAATCTGTTTACCATTGGAGATCGTCGCTGTGTCTGTGGGTATCGTTTGATCTATCTCTTTAATCGTGATAGTCTGAGTAATCACTGGCAGTTGACTCTTATCGTCGATGGCTGAAACTATAGTTTTCGATGCAATAATCGCATCTCCCTTCCCATCGCGAATGTAACGTTGTTTAATTATCGGTGGTTCGATAACTGGCGTTCGATCGACAATTAGTTTTTCATCGGATTTAACGACCTTATCCTTAGGTTCTTTGTCAACGAATTGATCCCTAACAAAACTTTCAACTATAGCACCTCTTGCCTCTTTATTGTCCCGCGCATCATCATCACAAACCACCGACCACCCTTCCTTCGCTAACTTCTCCTTCTTTTTCTCTGCGTCTGCTATTACACCTGTTAATTAATTATTACATATTTTAGGCATCTGTAAACGTTGCAAAATAGGAAGAACACATTTGTTTGTTTTATTTCATTTCGTCATCATTAGTGTAAGCCGGCTCGCTCGATATTGCTCTTTGAGAACAGCGGTTAGACTCTCGTGTGGTTTTGTGCGTGGTACGTGTGTGCTATAGAGCAGCCATCTTTCCATCGAATGATTACACTTATATTTAAACAAATAACAATCTAATAAAAAATAAAAATAATAAGCATTAAAATGCTGCGAGGAACGAATTATGTATTCTATAGAAAATCTAAGTTTAATTTGTGAATACATATCAATCGCGTCAAATCGCCGCTGGTACGTAACTTTAACGCTACAACAATTAAAATTTACGATATTATTGATATTTACGAATAGCGAATTGAATCGTAATGGAAGAAAAAACTATTAAATGGCGTGAGTTTATCTTGTTTGTATTTTTGGAATAACAAGTTTCACCATTGTCCATATAAATTTTTAGTGTGAATTTTCACCATAAATTTTTTCTGAAAATGTGTTATTTTTCAGATAAGAATGTCGAAATAAGTGTATGCGACAATGACAGCTGCTCTGTGCGTCCGCACAATTAGGCCACACAAATTTGGCCACTCATGCAACGCTAAAAAATTGCAGCAAAACCTTGCTGAAACAAATTAATGGGATGTGTCGAAGAAATAGAAGACTATTAGTGGATCATTAAGTGAAGACACTGAGAGTTCGCATTATAATACAGTAGATATGAGATGTAATTGAGAGGCGATAAAATAAATAATTCATTACGTAATTAAAATAAAAGCAAGCTGATAAATTTGAAGAAATCCGCATCAGCCCTCCAGAACCTGTCAGTGAAAGTAAAAGATGATAAAGTAAAAAGATGACAAAGTAAAAGAAGTAAATGTTCTAGTGCCAACAATGTTTCATAGTTAACAACTTTCACAGATGTGAATCGTGTCCAGAGTGAATGCAGTGCTATACTTTCAAAAATCACCTAGACTCTAATATCAAAAAATATATCTGGTCAATAATAACATTGTAAGTAATGATTCCTGATAAAAAATATTTCCAAAACAATAATTACTGCTCTCGACTTTATGGTTTAAATTATTGTTTTGAAAATAACAAGCAAGTAATTAAGAATTTATTTGTAGCGGTGTATAGTACATAGCGAAAATCATAATAAAACTAAGAATAGAGCGAAACTTTTATGATAAACAGATGATATTTTCAATTTATTGAAAGAAACACAAATTGACAGATCACGTGTGAAATATTGAAAATGATACAACATAAAAAGACATTGATGTTTTATTTTTTTTTTATTAACTGCGAAATTTTAATCTTATAATTAACCGATTCAAGTTTATAATGAACATAGGTATAAATATGAAATAATAATAAAGAATAAAGTACAATCTTACAGAAGTGTAGAATTATTTTCAAAGTTATATTCTTTAAATCGCACATGAAACAACATTAATATTTTATATTACATTTTTTATTTATTTTCGATTTTCGGCTTATGCTCGCTATATCAACGGAACAAATAAAGAAATTAATTTGACCAAGCAAAATAATTATTATATATTAAATTATAATAATAATAATATAATTTATTTAAATTATACAAATAACACACAGTTTTGCAAATACTAAAAGCCATATACAGCTATTAGCATCTTAATGTTTAACAAACTATTTTTCATTAGTTTAATTTACATATAATATGCAACAGTTGAAACACTAATAAAGGATCATAACTCCCTTATTTAAGTTCTACAAGTTATACGTTTAATTAATATAATGGAGAGAATATACATTTATATACAGATAATACATAAAAGTATATTGAAAAATCATTACGTCTATTTGCATATCGAGATATACTATAGCTAGGAACACGATATCACTAAAAAGCGAATTCTTGAGAACTATTTAGCACTAGCGACTGAAACTTTATCAATAAGTGGTTAATATAAGTTGTTCTGTAACAAAGCGTGACATTATCGCGTTAAATTAATCATGCTGCTACAGATTCTTTTTTCCTTTTGTAAAGAAGTATTATCGCAAATGATGATTTCCATAAGTCGCGTAATGAATGTAATTTTTTTTATTATTATTTTCTGAAGTAGCTAATCGAAGCACGGCCCCTCAACCCACCATTTTTTTTTTTTTTCAAAAAAAGCTCAAATTACTTACCAGAAACTATTTTGTTGGCGTCTGCGATCACCCTCTGTCGTTTTTTGTCTTTGTCGTCAACTTCATCGCGTGACTTTTTGCTCATCGTATCGGCAACGTGACATTTGTGTTCGAGAAATTCGGCCATTGTGTCCCCTAATTCTTTCTCCTCGCTTGCGTATTTATCTTTGATGGGGGTCGAGGTTCCATTGAATACAGTGCCGTTTGTGATCGTGACATGCTGTATCGCTGTTAAGTGCGAAGAAAATGTGATTTAAATGCCGTGAAAAATTCAGGCTTTGTTAAAGCGCCAAAACAATATATACAGGAGAAGAAGGGGATCTGTTAGAGAGTATTATCACATAGCCTGAATAGACAACTACTTAATAACTATAGAAATCGATTTTTAATTTCGTAAATCGTTATTGAGAAAAGAAACAATATGTGTTTCATAAAATATCGCTGAAGTTTCTGAAATGAAACTTATGAATGTGCAACTGCAGCAAGTATGGCGCTATGTAAACAGATGTTACAAACAGCGATATCATTAATGTGCCTTCTAAGAAGTGTGAGGCGAAACTTATGATTTCACATACTTTTTCTTAGCAATGACACGAAAAAGGAGCCGGCATGTTATTCATAGAAATAATACAGGCAGTGATGTCATATCCTTTCTGGTATTGTAATCGGACAAGTGTAACGTTAAACGTCATTCAATTTCAAGAATACTTTCTTTATCGTATCAGAAAGAGTTTAATTTAGAAATTATAATTATTTAAATCACATAATAAAAAGTACATACATGTATCGCGTTTAGTGTCACTGATATTCAGGTCTTCCATAGATCCAGATTCCTAAGAGCAGAATAAATTACTTCGATAAAAATGCGCTTTCGAATAAAATAAGAAAATACATAACTTTAAAAATAGAACATCGATGTAAAATATAAATTACACCGTGATACTAATTGTTTCTCCAAAATACAAACCTTGCTTTTGTTAAAATCATCATAGTCAGGATTCATCTTTGGATCCATCGTTGCATCACGGCGAAGAGAAGTGTCCCTTGAAGGACCCAATTCTTCTTTTAAGGAATCAAATCCAGGTTGATCTAATCGAACTCTCGCGACGGCCTTTTCTACGTCATCAGTGACCAATTCGACATTGAATATACACTTTCTCACAATGTCCTCGCGGCCAATTTTGTTCAATGCTTTCTCCAAAGTATTGCCTACACATACAAATATAATTTTTAAATAAAGCAATAAATAATAACATATACACTTCCGCCCATAAGTTTGGAGCGTGTTACGATATCAAAAGAAGTAATGACTTTTTAAGCAAATAAATATTTTATTTATAATATTATTCTTCCATAGTAAGCTGTAATTAATTCTATTTAAAAATGAAAGTTAGAATTATAATACTTTTATTGTTTTATTTTATTATTCATCATCGCTAAATTATAGTTTAGCTTTAAAATGTAGAATTATTATATTATTACTCTAAACGTAGAATTCTTATTGCTCAAAAAACTACTCGAAAAAGATTGTATCGTCGAAACAGCAAAAGGTAGCCCAATCTTTTGAGCGGAAGTGTATGTTGCAATCTTAATATTTTGTTAGTTTCGATTAAGTTTTTATTATTTTAATTAAAGGTTTAAATATTTCTTTGTTTTTATTACACAGAAGTACACACATCTTTCTGTAATAATAAAGGAATAAAAATAATAGTTATATTATTAATCTGAAAACTAGCAATTTTTACTTATTAGATATATCATTGAAAATACAATTACAATTTAAATACTTGGACGCTATAATCGCGGTTTTATTTGCGTATTCGCTCTAAACACAGAAAAGTAAACGTAAAAAGATTGAAGCTTGATACGAGAAATTATCGAAATTAAATGGTTGTAAAAGATCGCCGTACAACTGATAAAATATTTCTGTCAATCCCGTCACACTTAGCAAACACAAAATAACGCTGACGTAACAACAATATTAAATATGTATTTATGCTGGTCGTGGAATCAGATACCTAACGAATTCTTTTCTTTTTCTTCGGGTGTAACACAGAAATTCTTTTACCGTCCCAAACGTATTATTTTCGCATGAATAATAACTTTTTAAAAATAATTGGTCAATCTCATAAACTAAAGAAAGTTTATTTATATTCACGTCACTTCAGAAGAACTTTAAGGATGTATTTTCCTTGCTAATGATTGTCCTTGACCTAATACAGACCTGAAGTTACAGTAATCTGTCGTCTTGGACAATGTGGCCGCCTAAACAATAACGACAGTTCACTGACGTACGTGTTAGTCGCTTCGTTTTGATATTCTTGATATAAAGATATAAACATTTTTGCGTTTATGCCCTCGAAAAAATAAAATAAATAAGAACGTTCGAATAAATTGAGCAGATTATTATAGGAACACGGAACTTGGGAAACGACCGAATGCACTGTCACTTTCACTGTATTCTTCTTGAGGTGGCGCGTACTTCTGTTTGTTTTAACCGATTGCAGAACAGAAACGATGTGCTACGTGCATTTCTGCTGTATATCAGCGTCATTAATACTGGTAAAAAAAGAGGGGGAAAGCAGTCCATAGGTTTATGTCAGGCATAATAATGCAGGATGAGATCACCAACTACGTTGCTCCTCAGATTCCACGCGTCTTAGTCAAACGCGCCTGCCTGATTAATCGACCTTGCCAAGAAACAGGTTCTGTTTAAATTTTACTATATATTACTATATCTAATGTTTACCAACGGACATGACTTCGGGAAAAAGAGCTATTCTATTAAGATTTATCCTGACGCGCAAAAATGTTGAAAATAAAATTATTTACGAAGAAAATCTGAAGTAACTGAAACTGAGATAACCGAATTAATCGGAACGAGATTGTAAATATAGCTTAATGAAAATTTCGAAATAAAATGGTAGAATTATTAGAACTCCAAGAACTGAATCATATCGAATCGAATTGAACTGTAAGTGTATTTATAAAGATGAAATAATGGAAATCAGAAACGGAGTTTCGACATCGACAATACTTGTTTCGTTATCGCTCAATTAATGAAACTCGTCAAATAATGACTAAAAATATAAATGATCATCTTGAGTTATGAGTCTTATCGTATATTTAAAATTTCTCTTTGGTCACCAAGTATTCAGATGTTCAAAGTCTATTGGAACGTTCCAGTGAATATGTTACTCGCGTAAATATAATCGACTATTCATCGATAATACTTTCGAGAATAAAGATACGACGGTCTCATTAATAAACAATTCTAAAAAACATATTTAGATTGTCAGTATATAAGTTTGTAAATATGATAAAAATCTTGGCATTCGAGTTAATTACGGAAAATAATTGCATGGTACACAGTGTTATGAAAACTTATGTCGGCGTTATATAAAGAGCATCAGATGATACGAAGAAATCGGATTCAACATGCTGAATGAAATTTTAGATTTTAAATATTCAAAAACAAGATCGGTCGAAAGCGATATTGTATAACGCTTATAAAACTTACCTGTAGCTTTGTTTCCATTGCTCTGCCAAACTTTAAGCATCGCTGCGGCTTGCTGGGCTGGTTTATTCGCATACTCTTGTTTAATCGTTGATACCTCGTTTGGCGGAATATTTAACTCTTCCGCGAGTTTTTCCCAGTCTTTATCCAACAGATTTGCGATATCAGTCAACCGAATGGTTGCTCTGTGAATAGCATCTGGACGACCTACAGACACAATTAACGTCAGTGATTCATACAAGCTCGGATTTCGTAATCAGCGTGAGAAATTCACGTACTTATGCCACCATCGCGTAGAAAACTATAATTCTTCGACAGCTCTAACAAATCCACCTCCGAGGCAGCGGGTTCCGAAGAAATTTTCTCTGGTAATAAAATATTTAACGTGCAAATCGGCGTCTGTGGCAACTCGCCCTTAGGAACCTTCGGCTCGCTCATGAACATTATGCGACCCATCATATCCGCAGCGTCCGGATCCTTTATTCTCGCCGTGAACGGAACTCTATTCTCTTTGAATGCTCTGAACGGTAATTGAAGCTGTTCCCCGCTCTTCAATACTGGCACAAGGTTACCCGAAAATTCCATATACTGTGTTTTACCTTCCAGTACCTATGGGAACGTTTCCATGGCGATTAACGCGTGTTAACAATGCGGTAATTATAACGAGTGATTCACGTAATTTCTTATGTACATATGTGTATTTACCTCGACGTCTCGGCTCTTCGCAACTTCCGTGAAGTGCTCTTGATTTTCTAAAGTCTTATCTTCTTTATCGTCGGTCATACAAAATACGCGCAGCCTTGCCTCCAGTGGATCTACTCGCTTTGCAAATACTACAAATCTGAAGACGAAATAGGTATCGGTAACATTTCCTGTCTAAACGTGATTGTAATCATGCAGGTAAAACGTAATCGACTTGATATTGCGAAACAGAGTCTGCGCTGATCAAAAACACTATCTCTTTCTACGGTATATATTATAAAAATCGGAATTCTTTTTCTATAATAGAAAATTGGTGTTCGAAGGAACAGATACATGGAATGAAATGAATATTTCTATGAATAATCGTCACTAGGCGATGCACTACTCAAGCTAAGCGAGCTCTCTCCTTACTCGTCTTACCCCGGCATAGAAACGATATCCGATTTTTAGAAGAAATGTTCTACCTGCGATTACAGTACGGATTATTTGTCTTTTACACGATTAATATTAGGTACATCAAAAACGTACTTAGCCATAAAAGGTACATGTGTCGCGTGTGTGTATAACTCCGTAGCCATTTTCGTGGCTTCGGAGATATTCCGACAATCCATTAACCAGAAGCGAGCAGATACCGTGGTAGTAAAGGAAACGCAATCTTTCACGAACGTCAATGGCGTCGAACCGGTGACATCCTCCCAGACTGCCCGAGACTGACCCCCTGAACGACATATATACCAAGTCCAATAACATTATTAAAATATGTCCGTGCTGCGAATGGAGAATCGGCAGAAGTGATATGTGTGGGATATCAAATCCGATGCGACCGAGATTAATTACAATACGACGCTTTTAGCCCGGGATATTCGCGTCTGCCCTTTGATTGTCGAGTATTTTGTACACTACGTCTTCTACGTTCTCTAGTTTCGTAATGGAGTAAAGAATAATTAAAGATTGAAATATTGAAAAGAAACTTAGGTAAATGAAATTGAATAAATCTGCAGAAGCCGTTATAGAGAAAATATTGTTTAAGAAAACAATCGAAGGGCTCGTACAGTTACATTGGAATTGCAATACATTGGAGTGGGTGGAGTTAATCTTGCATTCTGTGTCAATGTTCGTTTAAGTCGTAATTAGGACAAGCAATAATCTTAAATTCCTCTCATAAATCAGATTATCGTGACACTAATACCGGGCTTAAAGTATCAAGAAATGCGAATATTAATTAATATTGTTATAATAAGAAACTTTTAATTGTCGGAAGATATTGCGTAAAAAAATATAATCGTATAATAAATATGTAAATATAATTTTCTTTTGTAAGATATAAAGTAATTAGTACGACGAAGACTACGTCATTTCATGTTGATTCAATGATATCCAAATGAATTTTTTCACTTTTAAAAACAGGAAAAATTTACATATTTGAACAATCAATGTCCTTGCGTGACGACACGAACAGGAAGAAAAACATTAAAACAGGACAGTTCTCTTTTGTCATACGAAAACAGTAAAAGAGAACCGGTAAAATTTGTATTTAATATCGGTCACCATAAGTGCGTTGATGTACGTGCTGTATCGTGTGTGTGGGTAATGTAAGAATCAAATACACGCTGACCGAATGATAATGCTTGCCAAATGAAAACAAAGCGTCATACATTGGAAACCGCGCAGGAAGCAAACGCGACTCGTGTGAATATGCTTTTAAATAGTAAATAAGCGATAAAAGAAAACAAAAGTGTGTAAAATAATCGTAATAAAAATCGCGGCGCAATGCATGTCGAAAACATATCTTCCTGCTTTTTTTTCCTTTTTTTTCTTTGATCGTATAAAATGTATTAAATGTTTTTAAAATGTTTGATAATTTGTCAACCAAACAGAAACGAGAATCTCGTCAAAATATTTTTATAGTAACGTGTGGAAAAATCAAAATTGAGTTTTATATACTCGGAAAAGCTTCGTTATACACATGTAAAACTTGTAAATAAAATAAGTACAGCGTGACTGTAACAAACGGTAAGATTAAATAGACAACATTGTCAGTCTTTGTATCGGTAACGTGTCGTATGATACATATTAGAATGATCTAAAAGTACATATATTTTGGGAATACAATTTTATAGAAGTTATAAATTACAAGCCTAATATCGAAGCGGTTACCAGTCAAACGAATGTGCTGAAACAAAAACTTTTGAAGTTAACGCTTACAATGAGCTAGGTAGTAAAATTTTATCTACGTTAATTAATAATCCATACCTAAATGACTCAATCCTAACAATATGCAAGCATTAACAATGAATCACAACAAGATATGTATACAACAATGGTACTCAACGAAATGTTTCTATGAAACATGCAGCTACCATCTCCCTTTTAAATCTCTATCCGAAGGTCTCCGGGACGTATTAATTATAATCGTACTTAAATTAATCTCCTAGATAACATGTACAACCTCCTAAATATTAAATAAAACACTCCAAACCTACTTCTTACATTGCATACCTACGAGATCAATAACAGAATAATTATTCTAACGAGATACAAAAATATCGTTAACGTAGTCCCGATGACCTGAGAACAGACGAAGATGCCTACCGCCCGCGCCATGCCTACTAAACTACAAATTGATCTTCGAATGCGTAAGAAGTCTGATAAGAGCATATATACACCAAAGGTGTTGCGGCGTAACAGTTTCAGCACTTATCGGTAAGAGATTTTCCAGTAAGACGGTACGCTGCTCTACAATATTACGTGCAAGCATATATTACCAGTTATGCTGCACAGAAGTCTCAACGTCGGTGCGTCTCCTGAATATTGATTGATCATGCCTTTGTTGGCTGCTTGCGGCACCGGTATAGTTAAGGTTATCGGTTTGTGGAATTTTCTTCGCCTTGGCTCAACGGTTACGATTGGTGATACCGCCACTCTGTTACCAAGCAACTTGGCTACAAGATCTGCTGGTATTGGATGTGCCTAAATAATAATATCATTTCTTTTTAATTTATTCCAAGTTATGTCACAGGTTGTATTTGATGTAATTGATTTTTCAAATATTCTATTATGTACTACATGACGTTCATCCGCTTATATCAAATTGTTCAATAACGCGTGAATGTATATGGATACTTATTACAGATTCTATGTAGCTTCTATGCGTAATCTTTACGACTACTATAATCGTATATTATAACCGCATAACACATAATACATTCATAAAAGATTTTTGCAAGTGTTTCAATATACTGTACGTTGGTATGACTTAACCATTCTATTTAATAAACTAAATTTGAACGCCAATTAGATACCTCACTGTTTTAATTTTAATTTTAGTTTTCAAAAAATAATGAAACGCATCGAGAAGAGAATAACCACCTGGAGTCCAACTCTGATCTTTTTAGTAAGAGCTGCTGGTGGGAAAACAGCCTGAACTTGTGGAACAGCCGATGAAGAAACTGTACCACCTTCTGGCCCAACTGCATGAACCTCTTGCCTGATGCGAGACACTACTGCGAAGTAATGTGGGAAGTCTGCAGTGAGTATCCTTACGATTCGGGAAGTTTGGAGATCCTCGAGCTGGCTTAATTCTGCGAAAATATTTATACATATTTCGTTAAGTTACTTACACAAGTAACGCGAAGAACTTAAATTTTTTTCAAACATAGATCTTGCTAACTATCCTTATTCAAAACATTTGCGAATTGCATTATATACTCTTGTTTATAAACTGTGAGCTATTTATAACGGATATAGAGCAAATAACTAGTTGTTAAAACACTTAATAATTGTTTACATCAACAAACATTGGCAAACATTGATTATATGCTATGCTTCTAAGTATTGGTTCTTGTTCAAGACTCTCAAGATTCCAATTGCACATTAGCGTTTATACTCGAGTCATTTCCTGATATACGAAAGAGTATAACATGTGAATACTATTAATATTATCTCACTCTCAAGATGTTATCATTTGATACCTAAAATCTTCCTACTACTTTTTAGATGGTTGGGCTAGTACAAACAAATGGAAATGACGATTAACAGATAAGACAGTACTTTAGTAGCACTTTGTGAGATAGATGTCGTGTAAGATAAATTATACAAGATTAAATATGTATATCTGTCCATATGCATGTACTTAAGAAATGTAACGATGAACATATTATTCAGTACGATTTATTTTAATACGAAGCAAAGAGTTACAGGATTTATGATAAACAAAAGCTAAATTGAGAAAAGATGAGAAAATAGTCGTACCTTCTCCTTCAAAGCTCTCGTTAAGCACATCTTGGACAGCCTCCTCGCTGGCTTCCAAGGTATGCTCGCGCCAAGTTTCTCCATTATCCGATCGAAGTATTACTATTTCTCGTTCCTTGCCCCGCAACGAAGCAAAGTGTGGTACTTCTATGATGACAGGTCTATTCGAAAAAATTATTATTATTACAAAATTTGATAATATACTCATCATTTCTAAGATTCGGTATTCGTACATTGCATTTTACGTTCAATAACAAATTTGTCTTATCTACGAACGTAATATACATTTGAATTTTTATATCACTTTTTACAATTTAAAGATTAAAATTTTGTATAAGAATTAGAGAAAATTTTTTTACAAATGGTTTGAACAGAACTCTTCAATTGTAATAATTAATCGAAGCACGACTTACGTTTCTCAGGACATGAAAATTGCATTTGCACATTAAGCTGCACTCCTTAATCGAGTATAATAGCAAACGAATTTGGGTCACCAATGGGATAATCTCAAATCTCTTTGTTACATGCCAACGTTATACTTTACGATGAATCATACGATAATTTATAGAATTTAGAACAATCTGGAGATATCGAGAAATTTTTAAGTGGGATTGCAGAGAGCTGCTATATGCGAATCTTTGTACATACTTAAAGAACAATTATCGTTTGATAAGAAGAGAAAAATATATTATTTTATATTTAAACTATTTAAACCAACGGAGATGTTATATCTGGAAGATACTTAAACCTATCAACAAGTTATTAGTGTCAATAATGTTCCTCAATCATCGTGATATCAATACTATTTAAATGCTAATACTTAATGAATTAATTAATACATCGCAATTATTTTTTCAAACAAATTGAAGACGAATTCAAAAACTGTACATTCTTCGTTTAATAATGCTACCTATATTCCAAAAATCAATTTTTTACAGCGACTGCATAGGTTAAAATATTATCTTAAATAAATTGCGGAAAAAATTCAGAAACTAAAAATTTTTCATTTACGTCCGAAAAATCGATTATCTGAACTAATATTAAAATGTTAGTTTAAATACGATAGATTAAAAGCAAATATAAGAGACACTTGTGTATATCATGTACTTTGCATATTATGTACTTACCCTAAGAATTTGGCACCCACGGGTCCTAGTTCAAGGATACGGCTGGCAAGAGCCTCCCCTTCCATCAAAGGCGGTGGGTTCGTCAATTTGTCCCTTCTCAAATACCTGCACGTAACGCGCATAGGCATTGCGGCTTTTCTAGGAGGAACGATTACACGTACACCACTATGTCTGCAGCCACGCATCGCACCACCTCGTGCATCCACCAGAAAGGAAACCAGGAAGCTATCATTTATACAATAAACATAGTTATAAAGAAAATTCACGCGTCGATCGTATAAACAGAAAGGTACATATCGCCTTAGCTTATAGCATTACGATATGTCGATACAGAAAAAGACTTGAAAATAAGAGCAATCATTGCATGGGGGCTAATCATTATTTGGACACGTACTCATAAATCATTATTCAACACTATTACATACGAATATTGTGCGAACATTTGGCCGTTCGATAAATAATACGATCATGCTAACTGCTTCGCTTAAGTCAAACCAATTATAATTAAAGAAAAAAAAATATTTTTACTAATGTGTATACATAATATTTACACTAATCTAGATCCTTCAAAGAATTAATACGGCTTTTTCGGCACATATTTGAAATTTTATGTACATACCAAGATAACGTTACGTATAAAAATAGCGTTAATTCATCGAATACTTTATTATAATATCTATATCATTTCTAAACGAACGAATAAGTATTTTATAATTAGTCTGTTTTTAACGATTCGTAGTAAAAATATTTTAAAAGGCCAATTAAAAGAAACGATTGAGTTATCACATAAGCACGCCAAGCCGAAAAGCAACGTTCACGATAAATTTTTACTAAAAGCATAAAGTTAAATACAGAAATTATTCTTAATCGTATCAGGTCATTCTGAAGGCGGTTTTATGTATACGGCGTAGTTATTAAATGTTTCAATTTGTTCCGTAAACGTTACAAAAAAATTATATATGCTTTGGATATGATTTATTGCTGCGTATGAGGGGTAACTGTAAAAAAAAAAAGAGAAATAAATTAATTACAAGACAACAGTGTGCAAAGATAAGTTACATGAAAAATGGAGCAAATTAAATTTTAAATCAGATAACTAAAATAGAAACAGTATGGCTTGTGAGCTTGTGTGAAGGATTTGCTGTATGAATATTCTATGTCTGCAAGCGTAACGCTAATTAACACTGAATACTATCATAAAAAAAGAAAAAAGAAAAAGAATCATAAAAATTGGTTGAATTGGAATTCAAAGATCCATTCGATTGCTTCCTATTGATTGCTGATTGATGACTGTGCTGGAGGACGAGTTCCATAATGAACCTGAGAATTATTCACAAAGATGTTGCATACAACGTGTGCACAGTGAATATAATTGATGTAAATGATTCGATATTTCATTTACATCCACGTAATGAAACGTCTTCACGAATAACATTCTTCTTTTCTCGTACATTAAATAGTCTAAAAATATCGATCATACATAAATTGTACGAAGGTTGCTCAAGTGAGATGATGTAATAGAACTCTTCAATATACATCATGTTTCTGGAATATATTACAGCTTTTAGCTATGACAAACAGATGATGCTTAATACATATTAAGCGTTGTATTTACGTAGATGTAAAATTCTAGGAACAACTTCCAACTATAAATAATGAAAATTTATTAATTCTAAATTGAGATTTTTGGCAAAATTGATTTACAACGAAACATAATTTTTGTTGTAATTCATATTATCATATCATCAACATATTTCCCCTGAGATATGTTATTATTTCAATTTCCTGTTATTTTATCGCATAAATTTGATCTTTTCGATTTACGTATATTCATTGTGCACTAAAATATTCTGTCTAAGAATACTAAAACTTGAGCGACTACGGGCATTGTGCGTTCAAAGGAAATGTATCAAGAACATAAATCAAATTGAAGAGCGATATGGCAAGTAGCAGAAGCTAAGATTCAAGAGAAGATCACTTACTTTCTCCACTGTGGAATTCTGCGAGTAGCGCAAATAAAATAACAGAGAGGATCGGGAACAAAATAAAAAACGCGTTAGTATCCATTCGTTCATAAAAATGGTGGTGAGAAGATGACGACATAGATGGAGTCGAGATTCTAAACTAGCGCAACTTTACAGATTTTCGAATATTTCTCTTGTCATTTCTTTCCAGCACGTTCGCATAACTTCGTTCTCTTGGACGTTCTTTAACTGCCTCCGTGCTTATCATGATGATTGTTTCTCATTCAATTTTCGAAAACCCGCAATCATCACACGCAAGCCACTTTTCTATTATACAAAACTACAAAAATGGGGAGCAACAATAATAATTATGTATTATAGTGGAGACGCAACGAGGTCACATCATTCACACTCTGCGGAAAATAGGTATACGTTAGGGTGGCAACGTAAAATCGATTGTTCCGAAATCTGTAATATCTTCTTTTCAATTCGATCGAATGATTTTTCGTTCATCGCGCGAAGCGCATAAAAATAATTCTTTCTACGTTACGCATAGTATTATAAATATAGTATTATAAATATATCGTCAACAGATTTCGTTACATATGCAAAAAATAGCTCAAACTTGTCATAAAGGGAGAAGGGAGAACAACGATACGAGCAGCAGCCACTATATCATAAAAATGTGTCCAAAATGGTTATCTATTGGTAATTAACTATCATTAAACTAGAGGACGAACGATTCTCTTCCTATATCTACAAGAGCACTTTTAATCTTTATCACGATATTCCATTATTTACTAAACAACTATTATTTCTATGTTCAGTTATTCATAATTTAGCTAATATGTTCCTTTCAACTATATTTATGTTCCATTAGGTTAACTGTTCAGTGTTATTGTTCAGTATCGAATTTATTGAATTCATTAGTAAATCCAGGTCTTTTTCGCAAAATGACGTCAATATGTTTTACGAATGAAAAAAAGAAATAACAAATACAAACATAGACTGGTAGTAATTTCATTTAAGAGAAACGAGGTATCGACGAATCGGCTTTTCAATACAATAGTTCAACAAGTATTATCAATAGCTTGAAAACGATCGATCGGTGCTTAATATGAAATACCAAGCTGTTGGAATAAATATTTCATATGTATATTTAGAGTCTTTACACGCTAAAGAAAAGATATCAACGTACTAATACAGAAAATACAAAGAATCTGTGTCGTGAACCGAATAAGAAATTCATATTGTGATAAATGCAATTTTTTGTTAATCAAACATGTCCATAAATATGAACAATAGAAGTAAAGTATGGGAATTGAAGTTTAATTATCGTTGATTTCTATCGAACGAAAAACCAGCTCGTTATAACTTCGTATTTCTATTATAATTTTTAATAATATATTTATGCAAGACTACCTTTATATAAATCATTTTCTTACTTTCATTCGTACAACATGCATGTACCATTTGATGGTAAAATATGAGATTCTAAATGTAATATTTAA
Source organism: Bombus vosnesenskii (assembly GCF_011952255.1). Classification (NCBI taxonomy): domain Eukaryota; kingdom Metazoa; phylum Arthropoda; class Insecta; order Hymenoptera; family Apidae; genus Bombus; species Bombus vosnesenskii. The sequence continues at coordinate 7,060,777 of NW_022882923.1, forward strand.
ATCCCATATTGACATCATGACATATTACATATTCTTGTGCATTTGCTTGAGAAATTATTAATTAGACTGGACTACTGTCTTTGGCCATGATCCATATTATATATATATAATTTATCGTATGAAAAGAATATATGAAATAAATACAAATCACCAACGATAGATACATTTACGCGATTATAAAAGTTACAAAAAGTTCAACAAAAAATACGATTATCTATAGAATTTATATACACGTTTTAAGATTGTAATTTGCTTTGCTAAAAAAGATCACAAGCCACTTCGAATCAACATGACGTTTGGACATATTATATTGTAATAGACATAGACATAGTACTTTGTGTACGCGAATGTAATGTGTTTTCCGTCATGTGTTCGTTTTATACGTACGATAGTTTTTCTATATCTAAATATATTGTATGTAAAAACGCCTAAACACAGAAAGGAGAGTAATAAAAAGGGCATGGTGTACCTGTCCCTCCACATTCCTTGTCCTTTCGACATGGTACCAAGAGCTGCCAGCGATGTATTTAGGGACTCTAGGGACGCTCTGATCTCAGAACAAAATCTAGTATGATTATGGATAAAAAATTCGTTTCATGCGCATGCTTACTATTTTTGTTTTTCTTTGTTTGCCGTGCACGTTGCACTTTTCTCTGCTGTTTGCTTTAGGAAATCTGTGCACTTGGAAAAACCATTCTACATTTTCAGAAACAAGTACGTGCAAACACATGTGCTCTTGTATATGGTTAAATGTATAAGAAAAACATTCTGAAGATATAAGAAGGTAACTCGAACAAAACGTTGTTTGTCCGATACGATAAGTATCCTGTCCTACTAAACGCAAAGAGAGAATCCATTGAAAATGTAAAATACAAAAGTACCATTGTATCAAACATACTACTCTTTCTTAATTTCTTAGTAACAGAGAAAAAATTAGTTTGTGAGATATATTCAATTTGTTATTCATTTAAAAATATTTAGAAAATATCAATGTAAAAAATGCAAAGAACAAAAACATTAATTTTACACCGCATATTTCTAATAATATTTAGAATAAAATAGAAGAATGCGTGATTTGTTCACTTCGTGTTTAGTAGAACGTTATACTATGTACTTGTCTATTCCTCGATTAAGTACGAGACTTCTGAAATTGTAACAACCCGCCTGTTATTAGTAAGGAACATGGTATCCAATTAAATTACACCATCAAAGAATCGTTCATCCCAAAGATATTTCAAGAACAACATGCTTATTAACTAGATAATCTAATATTGCTACGGGCAAGACAGGATGTAAACGAGGACACCAAGCGGTTGGCTCTTGTTTAGCTGGTTGGCCGATTACATAAACATTGAACTGAACATTCTGAATAGAATTAAAAAGAAAGTAGCTAAAAAATAGCTTGCTGTGAGAGATATGATGTGTAACAGAAAACTGATTCGAGTTCAGTTACTGGTTTGATTCTCGTTGGCTCCATTTGAAACATTCCGTGACAGTCCCCGCGATGACAGTTACGCTGTTATGTTTTCATTATGTTCGCGATTATGTAACTACGAATTATGTCAATTATTACGTATGTCCCATAATAACCTCTTTACTTTCTACATAAAGAAAATTTAACGCAAAACAACGTTATGGAAAGCTTTGAAATGCAGATTTCCGATTGTAGCATAGTATCCTTTTACGATCCACTCGATTTTAACCTTTTTATTTTATTATTTATCAGTTTGATGCGGTCAATGTATGAACGTGTCAATTTTGGTACATGTACGTCGTTATACGATAAAAAGGTATTTTTATTCGCCGTACTTCGTTAGTTTGTCTACGCTAAAAAATACGTGAAGCCAACTAAAAATTAATTTGGAAGAGTTCTGTGAAAATAGAAAGTTCAAGCTCATTTTATGCGGCTCTCGTAAATATAAATTCTTACAATCCTGTACCACATTTTGTTATTATATATCAGCCAATGATCTAGGTTAATTAGAGCAGGAGTCTTTCACCAATGCACACCGTATCACACTATAATACACAATATTATTGTTTCATGATATGAACATTATTATTGTTCTCTTTTTTATGTACGCCACTGCTTGCGTACTATATGCTTCTACGTTCTATATACAATTTCCAACTGTATCAAAATTACAATAGACGTTATTTCCTACAGGTGTGTATAAATAGAATTCCGACAACTTTTTCCAATCCAATACGACAAACGCCAATTATAGCCTTTTGAAAGAAACAGTTTTCCGATACTGCAATTCTTGCCCAATGAAATGCATTACGCCAACTTTAACGAAGAACGTATTTCAATAACACAACAAAGCTTTTGTGTAATTATCTTAGATTATCAAAATGATCTGTGTTATAAATTCAGTTATGTGTAGCAACGAGCTTTTTTTTTTTTTACAAGCATGAGAACTTAAAGATTCAACATACATTTTTTATATATTATATTGAATTTCGACTACAGCTTGAAGTTCGTGTTAATCTGTACATATTTGATTTGTATCTTATTTACGTTGCGCAATTATTAAGTATTAAAACAAACCATGCAAATATAGAGATCGGCTTCGTTGACTTTCTATCTCGGTAATTCAGTTAGTAGAAGTCGGATTGAACATCCTCTTTAATTCGTCGTGCATGTATAGTATGTATACTTCGCAAACAATTTCCAATTCAATAGATGACGATGCAAATTTTCAACTGGGAAAATTTTCATAAACAAGAAAGATCGATCTGAGAATAATCGAAGAGAATTTGGAAAAATTTCGAACACCCTCGCAAACTCTGCAAATTAGAACCAATTGAAACGTATTCTAATATGTTGCAGACAGATCTTACAGATATGTCTTTGCCCGATAAAATACTTAAAAACGCAAGTAGTTTAGATATATTTTTAAATATGTCAATGGGGTAAGTTGTATAATAGTTAACAAATTTTTGTCAGATATCACGGTATATGAAGATAATTCCAAAGAATGTACAAATTAAATAGATTATAGCATGAATATAAATATACAAATTTTGTCAAGCACTTTATGATACAAAAGAGTTGCTCAGAGCAGTATTATACAATTATGAATGAATAATACAACCTACCCTAAATTGTACAATTGTTTGACTAGTGTTAGATGAGTGGTGTTTATAGAATAAGAGGATGAATAAATTAATACATACCCGACGTGTACTGGGTGCCTATTAATATCAACATTGTCTAGTTTGAGATTGGCAGCGTTTGTACGTTGATAATTTTCTTTTGTGATCATCTCGGTTATCATTGGTGCTATAAATCAAATTTATTATTAAACATGTAACGCTTCCCCTATATTAAATACGTAATATGGAAATAATTAACGCGAGCTATCAAGTGGATGCATTTTAGATATCTTCAATGAAAAATTTATCAAGTATGGATATGCTTCTATTGTTCTTTTAAGTGTTTTTCTGTTTAATTATTCGGAATACGACGCCCACCATAACTTTGGCCGTATTATTCGTAATTACATACTCTGCTCGTATATACAAGAAAATTGTGGAAAGTTCAAATCGTTCACGTAAATATTTTAATATCTACTATCAGCTACAAGATTTTTGAAGACAGAAGGAAATGGAACGTATTGTATTAATTAAAAAAATTAGAAAATTAATAATATAAACGTTACCATTGTAAATAATAAAAATTATTTGTAAATGAAGTTTAGAAATATGTTATGTGGGATATATAACGCTAATGAATAAAGAATAAAAAACAAGATCTGAAGCGAAAATAGTGCTAATAATCTATGTACTTCAATACCGCATCTTTTGCGTAAGAACACATAAAATGCATCGTGTGATCCGTAATAAAAAGCATTCGTTCGAAAATTAAGAAACTAAATTTCTTTTAGAGATAGACGGATGCAATATGAAATAAATTTTATCGCGTGACGAAAAATGACAAGTCGAAGTCAACTGTCTTGGACAAAGTACTGCTTATGTATACCGTTTCTTTAGTCGTCCTATTATTAGAACAATGATTGCGTGTTAGTTATTACATACATTATCGAAAAAAATGATCGGAAATGACGAAGAGTTGTAATACATAAATAAATTGTATCTTGCATCATATCCTAAGTCTTGATGTGCCACTTTAACATCTTTGTACATAAGTGTTATAATTATTATATGTTATTTTTATAATTAACGTTATAATTATAATAAAATTATAGTTACCAAATAATTTTTCAAATAGTTTCCCGAATCTTTTGATCGTACAACGAAAATTTAGCTCGTTCGAGTTTACTCCTTAAATTTCACGTTTAAAAATGTTACAAACAAAAGAAAAATTCATATACGTTGAATAAACGATAGTTCTGACGTATGATTAATTAATCCGGAAGTGATAAATACACGCCTTTGTGCAATTTTCAAGACACTATCTATTATCACTGCACCAATACAAACAACCAACACTTCAAGCATCTTTTGTAAAGCAAGACTCATTAATTTATGACCCTCCATCGTCTCGAATGACCTTTCATTATACCTTGTTGAACTCTACAATCGCTACCGCGCAAAGGATAAAAAACACAGCACTCCACTTAGAAGAAATTAAATTGCCCTTGAAACCTCTTCCGTTTCTAGGAGCGCAAAATTAATTCTCGTTTTGCATTTTCCGTCAATACGTTGTACCATTGATTTAACTAGATACTGTGTCGTAATGTAAGAAAAAAACGAATAAACGCGATATGTCTCTATGTAAGGTAGAAAAAATAAGCAGAATAATATTCAATAATTTTCGAACTATAAAATACAGAAAATAGCATTGAAGTATAATAAAACATTACTACTAAATAATATTTCTGCGTTATATGAAATCAAATATTACCTGTTTACTATTCTTGTGTTATTTTATTCTTTATACTCTTATAGCACAACATGTAAAGGTCTAAGCGTTTGAACTCTAGAAATTTTTATCAGCATTCCATAGTAAAATCTTTTTCAATCAAAGCTTTCGTTAAAAAAAAAGAATACAGAACTTTCCACATTTCTCATCTTTTATCGACGATAAAGAAACAATATTTATATTATCATTATTGTTGTCGGGACATTAGTGGAGTAGAAAGGATTAATTAATAATAAAATAGGATGTGATAATTAAATATCTGATATCGTTTTGACAAAGGTTTGAGACTATCCTAGCTTTGAATCACGCAATCATCAAAATTGATACATCCGGATGTAAGCCTCATATTTTTGGAATATATTTTCCAAAACGACACGGTTCACATTTGGAAGCCTCGATTTTGACGATATTCTTTAGAGTTTGGGTAAATGAGATACTATTATCAGTTGAATAATCTACATAATCAAATCTAATCAGTTGAATCTACATAAGTAATTGTACGTTATAAGAACAATGAATTTGCAACAGGAAACATGAATTTCACGTAATTCTTACCTCCGGAATGTCGATTGTCTCTCTCGTCATCTGTCACGTTGACGCGCATCGAGTCATCCCCCATGGATTTCATATCGTCAACAGTCATGTATCGATATTGCTGTTGGTCGCTAAGCATCGGATCTTCACCTATGATAAACGTAAAGTGCGAATTATAATGAGCGGCAAAAATGACGCGAGCGTGTTTGCAAGAGCCAAAAAGAGGTTCGTAAAAAATCTAAAGTACTGTCGAACTTGCATGAAAACAATATAAAAACGTGGTGAGATATTATGCACCAACGTAAACAAATGAATATGAGAGCCTGCAAATAAACGGAAAATCATTGCCATAAAAATTATCCCAGTCAAGCTTAAAGAAGCAAAATGAAATATCGTGTCATTATGTACTCAAGAGTGTTCGTTATTTTGGCCTTACTCGGAGCCTTAGAATATTAACGATAAACAAATGAGACTGTGCACGATGTGTCAATGACCGTCCAGAAATTTATATTCGTGCGAACACTTCTCATACCTGATTATATGAGTCGAAAATAACAGAAATTGAATATGGTTTCCACTGCATATATGCAGAAAAAACACTTTTAAAAAACGCTGCTTAAATCGTATCAAGAGACTTCGAGTGTTTCAAGCCAGGCAGATAACGCTTGTAATATGAGTTGCGCGAAACATATAACTCATACAAATATTTGAGTAATTCTCTGCGACGATTCTTCATAATCAATTCATTCGTAGTTAATTCGATTAAAATGGAATTTGAATAATTTTTCACGTATCGTTTCCTGTTTGCTTATCGTACACATTCGCATATGTATATAATCACAGGCGATTGAGGTTGAGAATCGTCGAACGTGTTTTCAGATACTATTAAATTTCTACTTTTGTTCTATAGTTCGGTCGTAAAACGCCGTAAACGTACCATGAAAATACTTCAGAAAAGAACTAGAAAGAAACGTGAGCGTATAAATGAACGCGTACAAATAGTATCGTATTTTTCACAAGACTGAGATCTACTCGCTTATCCAATCATTTCATACAACTTTAAACATGCCTTATCAGATATGCCAAGAATATGGAACACAATTATCTAATAAATGGTCAACCTACAAATTTACAACCCACGTTGAATAACGCCGCTGTAAAGACTAAATTAATCTGGCACAAACGAAATTATACATCGTTTCCTATTCCATCTTAGGAACGTAATGTTGTCAACTTTGAAAATAAATGTACGCAAATTGCGACACTGTTCGAAGAAGATTATAATATAGCGAAAAAATATTAGTAACGAGAACGCCAACGTGGTTCGTTCCTTTGTATATGACAATGCGAGTGATCAATTTCAAGTTTTCCGTTTCTCGCTCGATGACGTTTCAGGGTCTAGCCGTACGCATGGAAATGATGTCACTCGTTATCTCGAGAGCTGCCTGAAACCCGTGACTGTGAAATCGATAACATCTAAAATTAATAGAAACACGAAGCAACTGGTCCACAACCGTTAGGCACATGGAGAAACTGTACCGCGAAAACTCTAATTTTAGAATTGTTCAAGGACAGCCTACCGAAGTAATTCTATAACATTCTAAGCCTCTAAGCTTCTATCTACGAATAGTTGACCTCATAGGCAGTGACCTATATCCTCCTGAATACACGCGCGCCTGTGAAAACTAACTATGTAATCATGTCGAATCTTGTTGAATGCAGTTAGACCGGCTCCGTCATAGACCAGAATAGTCCTAATCGTAATCAACGAGACACTTAGTTTATGTCACGTTGCATCGGTGTTAATCGAATTCTCGATTCCACGTATCGCGAGCACCGTCTGTTTTCGTCGATCGATCACCGCCACCGAGAAGCACCAAGTAACTTCAAAAATAGTATCACTCACTACGAGAAAACTCTGTCAAATCTCAATATATCCGTCGGTGATCGCAATGACTGGGTATCGCCGTTCGCGGCTTTGACACTTTTAAACCAGATACTGAAGTTTCGCGCGATCGTGACGTTACGCGATTCCGTTGATTCGCGTCACGCACGTCAGCAGCGCTCGATTTACAATTGTAATAAACATTTACCGCCGGGTTTAATCGCATTAATATCGCCGTGGTACGACCGAGCCCGTTGGCCTCGACAGAATAAATCGTGGAACATCAAAGACCTACGAAAAGAATACGAAACCATCAAATCATTTATTTTCTTTTTCTACGGTAAAGAGAACTGGTTGGCCTTGATCATTGCCCCTCCAGTTAGCGTTCACAATATCATCGTTCGCGACTTATGTCACCAACTTATGTCCGTCTCATTGTTATGTCATAAACGAGGATCACAGTCACGATCCTCATGCCGCTCAATTAAGCTGCCTAGCTGTAGCCAATCCATTCCTCTCTGTCGTTTATGGCCTGATAGTTTCAACACGTTCCGCCACCGTATTCGGTCTCGTTTGATAGATAATCGTTTGGATGCGATCGGTCGATCCCACACGACGAATACGAATGCGCTTCCTATGACCATACACCGGCGGAACTTGGGAACTTACTTCCAAACCGGAACAATCACGTTCCGAACGGTACACGTTCTCCAAGCGGATGCTACACAAGCGTCTCGTGATACAATTCCGTGGTTACAGTATCCGACGTATCTCCGAATATCGTTTTCGAAGCACGTACGGTACTCTGCGTGTAAATATGCGTCTAATTTTGTCCTGGTATTTAGGTTTATACGGCGAAAAAGACGTGGAAATTTATAGAACCTTCACTTTACCCTATCTATTTCCCCGCTAATATTATTTTCACGGACGGAAATGTAAACATTTCGTCGAAATTATTGCGCGAGTGAACGAAGTTTGTGGCACCATTTAAATGTTTTGTTGCACAAACGTGGTGATCTTATTCACATATCTTATCTATATATATTATCTATTATATATACACTTTTTATATAAATAAATTTATCTATATACTGAAAATAGATGGTTGATTCCATTCGTACATATCTCGCGTTAACACGCGTATATTCTACGAATCGTTTTGAATGAAGATGCATTTGTAACGTGTGATAATATTAAACGATTAAAATATTGATTCTCTAAATACACAGGCTTGTGCAAGTATTCTAACGCTTCTAGGCATCTTTTATCAATATACTGTGCGCGCTGTACGAAACATTTTGAAATTTCATCGGTGCGACTGCGATTATATTAGCAGAAGTTTAAAACAAATTTGAAATATATAGAAAAATTGCAAAATATGTAGTACAAAAGTATATCGCAAGTTTAAACAGTCGATTATTCGTTCAATTAATAAATATTTAACAAGACTATTTTTAACACTTATTATGTACTTAAGATTAGTAATTTTTTATCAAATACACGATTACAATAAGTATCTCCTAATTTCTATATACATTTTGATTTCAAATGTTACTAGTGTGATCAGGACAGTGGTATCTCATTACAGTACAAGTAAAATGTCAAAATGATTGATATGATATACAATATGATATGATAATCTATAGCGTGCAATGACATACAGTATAATCGTATTTCACCGTATTTTTAGTTGAATATATAATCATAAACTAATAGATTATGTATTTCTAAAAAAAAACCAACTGTTTTAATATTTCATATTTCTTTGTCTCTTGGCTATGAATATTTAACTTTTCTTAACACAGTCAAGTCTGGAAAAACAAAGTCGCGTGCCGGAGTCTTCCATTATCACTTCGCAAGCATTGGTTATCGGGTTAAGAGTACTATATTAAACACTGTTTTTTCGATATTTAATCATTTTTATAATCAAATTTATAATCAAAATATTTTTCAATATATATCTTAATCAACGGAAAAAAATTGAAAACAAGAACAACGGAAAAATTCAATTTAATTAAAGAATGAAGACAAATTACCTGTCAGTAAACCGGTACAATGTAGAATTTCATACACTTATAATACTTTCATTAAATATCTCAATTTCAACACGGAATTACCGAAACCAAGAACCCTGTTTTAAATAAAGAATGTAAATATACAAAATGTTCTATATGTATGTCGTGTTACGAAACTAAGACAACTTCGGAATTTACGATTTACTATGATATTGTACATATCCGAACCATGTGACTGACATAACATCTTTGCCAAAATTTTGTGCATGTAAGCAACATTTTAAAACATCATATACTTGATTCGCGCCTGCAGGCATGTCAGCTTTCCCGTTTATTAATTTTTCTGAATAATAATCGAAAAGAGCACGCAAAACGTCGATTTAACGAACCAAACGAAGAACACGCCCAACCAGTAATTTAGAAAAACCTTGATCACTCACGCGATTAAAGCGAATATTAACCGTGCTAAAATTACATTAAGCTAAAGACGATCGTAAAAGAATAGATGAACATATTTACATGCGCTGTCGCTGCTCCTGTTGCTTGTACACCCGCAACACGTTATCTTCTTCGATTGCTTCTGCTTCGATCGTCCTCCTTTGGCCATTTTGACGACTATTTTTCTTTTGCACCACGACGAGGAAAAAACCCGCGAAATATTTATTAAACAGAGTTTCGATAAAACGCGTGGGCTAGGAAACTCTGTATATCGAAAACACGGAGTGAAATTGTAACGATCACACTCTTCCGTGGATAAAAGTTTAGTACATCGCCGGAACTCTGTACTCAGCCCAGTGAACACGATGTACTGACGGTGTACGCTCCGTACAGGACTAATTACATCACCGACTCAACTAGCCGTCGACGATATGCGAGTTAGGTTACACGAATTACAATTAGCGCACGTTATCGCTACGCATCCATTGATGACGTCCACCAATTGTGACCGGCTCACTTCACTATCAATTCCTTCCTACTGTTTGTTTTGTCGTTCTGTGCACCGTGCAGGCACCGAAAATCAACGAAATGACGTGGACCGATATAATATACACCGTTCCAAGGTGTCGTTATTACTGAAAGCTCACGTTATGCAAACCACAATACGTGTAATCACCTGATTAGATTTGATTTGTTAAATTGCATTAACCGCGCACGACCTGGATGCTTCCTTTCTTTCGCGGTATTTCGTCGCGTGCTAGCACCGGCGGGGTCAGGAACAGCGACTGCTTTAAGATTAATACAAGTTCGACGCAAGACTACCTAAGAGAAACGTGACCTCATTTCATGAATCACCAATTTTATAATAGTAGCTGCCTCTGAGCTTTTCCGCTACTTTATTTACATCTCGAAGTATTCGCAACTCTTTTCTTGAACGCTAAGGAAGCGTGGTCATACGCAACTGTTGGCACTGAATGGGCTTTATCAAGACATCGTACGAACAGAAACAATCGCGTAACGTGAATACAGGATCATGATGCTGTGGTTAAGGACTACTGATCTTCTGTGAAGCATATTCGCGAACGTTAATGAGAATCTGATGTATAATTCATCTAGAAACAGATCTTGCGATGAGGTTTTTCTTTAGTTTTCTCAATGACATGAGATGCATGACGCTTCCATTTTCTAGTTCTTTAGCGATAGAAATTTTAAGACATATGATCGCTCTTCAAACAAGTCGAACGTAGTCTTAGTGTAGACAACGATGAACGTATAAAGTTCTCTGTGCTTCGCGAAGTACGCACTGTCCCATTTAAGATGTAACGTGAACGCTAACTATCGCAATCAGAATTTCTGGATCACTTTCCTGCATTCCACGCGTCGCGAACGTCGCGAAAACAAATTGCGCGCCGATTTAAAAAAAAAAAAAAGAAATAAATTCGTTATATAAATTCTGATATTTTGGTCGTGAATCGTATTTGGCGACTTGCCAGCTAACAGGGGTTCGACTAACTGCACGAATAATATGGTACAAGATGCACACCGGCTGTTGCATAACAGCTGAAGCAGAATGCGTATAGGTACGTGGATGATACGTCAAAACAGACCATACAAGCCTACTTCTGTTCCTGTCGACTGGCATAATGATCGCACAACTCGTTATTATGCAAATTGCATTAACAGTAGTAACGCGCCCTACTTCGTTAACGTACCGTTTTCTGAATTTTAGATTCGAAAATGCGAACGCATGACCGACTTTAACGCGGCATCGTTAAATTCAACTTCACTTATTTAAAATTGTGATTAATTTCATTTCGATAATCTCAAGAAAAATTATAATACTTTTCAGAGTTTGGAAGTTCCTCTTGAATAATTTAAGAAGAATTTTCTTCTCCTTTTTTTCATAAATTAGAATAATGTTAAATGTATCGTACGAATGGATCCATTACGTTGTTATAAATATATTGCATCGATAAATTCTTTATATTCTAGTTGATTGATATTAAGCCTTGAATATTGATGGCATTAATGCACCGTGGAGACAGAATTAAACTCTTGCTTGTATACGCTATAATATATGTAGAGTCCGTGTAAGACATTTAGATGCGACAAGTAATGAATAGATGATAATGATCTTGCTGAACTGCAAGTAGCAAGAATAGTTTCTGTATATTTGCTGAGGACTCCGCGACAAATGTAATACAAAGTTATAGATGGGGACATAGATATTTAGGAAAATAAATAACATTTCACTCAACGTGTTTTCTTGAAAACTTTCTTGCCCCCGTTTATAATATCCAGATATATTAGTTGCAATTAATATTTAATAATCAAACAACATGGAATTAGTAAAAGTGAAAGTATCATCGTATCTTCTATACGAATCGAATATTTATTGGAGTTAACGCGACTGACATTCCCGACGTACATAATATCATTGAATTTCGATAGCATTTAAAATTATTGCAGCACAACAAAAATCGATTATAACATTTAAAACTCAAAATATAAATCTCATTAACAGGGTTGTACGGCTACTACAGGTGTATCCAAGATACGGAGGGTTGCAACTTTATAAAGGAGAAATGGACCGACAAGGAAGGTAAACGAAACAGAGTGTGAACAAATAACGGTTTAAGGATAGGTATATGTCTGTGCATGTCTCTGTATTTATGTTTCCACGAGTGAAAATAGAAAAGAAGAATTACAATAGAACGAACTGAAAGTGGAAAATACGCGAATCTCTCGTTCAGCCCTTTTTCGTTCATAAAAATCAATGGTATCGCGATAGATCGAAAATTTTGTAACTGTTGCAACACGAAAGTAAGAAAAAAAGAGTCAAAAGTTTAATATTAAGCAGACTTGACCAAGAATTGGTGAATATTTAAAATGTAAATGCATGGGCCATTTAATAGCTGGCATGAAAGTAAAAAATACTGTTACGATTACGTAAGTGAAATCGACAGAATATGAATGATCCAATGCGCGCGTACTACGCGAGATTAATTTACGTACCCATGTGCTAATATATGTATGTATGTATATATGTATGTATAAATACAGTATGTTGCGCGCACGTGTGATATGTGAAAGAGTGACAGAAACAGAGTACAGACAACTTACAGGTATAGGTCATTTGGCCCCGGTAGTAAGAAGGAAGGTACACGTGTTGCGCGTGTGGAGGCTGCCCGTACACATTCATGGCTGCCATGCCGATTTCATCACCACCTACATTGTACGCCGTCGAGTAAGGTCATTTTTTATCAAAACGCTAATTTCGCACCATAAACACTGTTTCTAAATTTCGCTATCACTGGGTTGTTAAATAGCTGACTTTACGTAGCAGAAGATAGACCTACCGCGAGCGTAGTTTGTTCGTTTGCTTCGACTTCAAAAACTTTTATTAACTCACGTACTTGATAAGACATTCAACGTTCAACGTTTCAGCTATTTAAAAAAAAATGCATATAAATTGTTTTTACTACTCTCTTTATACGTAGTAAAATAAAAATTTAATTGAATATTAAATAAGAAATAATACGATTGAAATTAATTTGATATAATTTCTAATTAGAATTTGATAGAGAATAGCGAATAGCTATTTTTATTCTATATTTGTACTTCATGTTTATTAGTGTAAAAGAGATATGTAATTGTAAATTTTAATTAAGCAAACAAGCAAACCTGTTATATCTATTGTTTGTTATGATTAAGTTTACATAAATTGTTAAAAAGGAAGAGAATTTAGTCTAAAGCACGTTGCTGTTAACTACTTACTATGTATATTAAATCTTACACAGATAACTATAGCTTTGTTTAATATAATTTAGCCGATAATAGACTATGTATGATGATACTACTATTTCCGAACAATAATCTTTTATCGTAGAATAGATTCCAAATTGGTACTCGTGGATTCTAATAAAAATAGTATTACCTGTGTAAGGCAAATACGACACTAACGTGAAAATTTTACTAGAATTGAAAATATTTACGATCTATGAGATTCCATAACAAATACTCGACAGGTATTTAGTTAATTACTAACCTTTATTTATACGACTAAAGACTACGCTTCTATTTAGGGAAGTTAAATATTTTCTTCAAAGATAGCAACAACCCAGTGAACATATGCTAAATACATGCTCTTGCGAAACTGAATGTAACATAAACGCAACAGAAAAAGCAAATAATATTTCCATATAGCTTTCTGACTTTATTTCAGAAATATAAAGTCAATAATTATAACTTCTTATAAACATTTCTTTCTTTTCTATTAAAGAAAATTCATCATAAATGGTACATATTTATCATCCAATCTATAAATGTCTAATACATATGTAATATGGTTATCAATGTCTTTACTAATCTAAAATGGTTGTATATTTGTGATTCCTCTCTAAATAGAATCTTGCTAATTTGTATTAAGGAAAATTATTGTAGGATTCATAGTGTACATGCTAAAGTTCATACATTTGTATACTTTCATGCATTAAATAATTACATGCATTTCTAGAGTAAACTATCGTTGTAATGTAACTAAACGAAAACGAAAAGTGCTATTTCAATACGTCCTCTGCGTGTGTGTATCTTTTTAACATTTTATATCTCCTAGTGCAAGTTATTTTTTAATTATGTATGATGAACTGCAGTTTACAGCCAGTATAATATATATGGAAGAACAGATCTACCATAAAATGCTATCGAAATATGTATACAAGTTCATGATAAAGTTATATCACAAAATTTGTTATTGTTATATACCAAACGTATTGTATAAAAAAATATAATAGTAGAAGAAACTTATTCTTGTATATTATTATAAATCACTTTATGTTAATCTGAACTAAAATTTCAGATTTGTGAAATAATATAATACAGATTATTATAATCTTTCCCTAATAAAAACAGTTTAATTAATTATATATCTATTATTTTAAGTAAATACTTAATGCTTAAAAGCATAGTTCCATGCAATAAATTTGCACATATGTTGTGCAATAATTACTAAAACAAGGATGTATGTAATATTTTGCTATATATAAACCGCACTATATAAGCTGTCACATCTATAAAAAAGCATGATTACAGAAGCAGACCTACATATATTACAAACATATTAGCAAATACCTACTGATTATTGTATTATCAATTACTATGCGATATTCTAGTAAAATAATATTCTAGGAAATGATAGCAGATCGAATTGGAAACAAACAAATTAGAATGATAGATTAAAATTTATCTTATTGTTATATAATACAAAAATATGCTGATTTAGCCAATTTAAAGATGTAGTTTGTTAGTTAATGTTACTTCAATATTTTTTGTGCTCGTATTTAGATATTTGATAAATTTTGCAAAACTATACAAAATATATTTATCATTAGAACAGTATCTGAGATATTATAGAATAGGAAATATTAAACACAAACACTTACCCCCTTCGTCTTCGCTATCGCTCATAAACGTCTCTTGCATTGATTCAGGAGCTTGTACTCTGTATTTTTCTTCAATAGTAACTGTATGAGTCGTTGTAATGACGGTTTCTGTAACTACCTTCAGTGTCTCGATGACGCTAATGTAACCAAGTTTTTGTGCAATATCTAAAGCTGTTTGTCCATTCTGTAGGAGACAGAACGTTATATAATTAGAACAATTAAATAAAATACGAAAACAAGTTTTTCATGAACTTGACATACATTAGTAGTAGTGTTCGGTTTTGCTTTACCCTCCAGCAGTAAATTAATCACTAACGTATGACCCTGTTGGGCAGCTTGATGCAATGGAGTATATCCAGCATTCGTGCTACTGTCAACAACTGCTCCAGATCGTAAAAGGAATCGTACCATCGCTGCTTGACCAAAATGAGCTGCCACGTGTAGCGGAGTATAACCAGCCTGTACCACAAACGAATATCTTTCTTAATCAAAAAACATTTTTAAAAAATTTCAATAATGAGAATTTTCAGATTATTATATTTCGTTATTCTAAAGCAAAAAATTGTTAAATGTGGATCAAACATAAATAAAATTATATACCAAAATACGTGAATATAGCTTTAAGGCAATATACATTGAAATAAGGAATAAAGTTCATATAAACGTATAAATTGAATTCATTTCTCAAATTATACCTAATGTGTGTACTAAAATTTGTTTTTTATATTTCTTATTTTTTTGTAATACACATATTTAATTAATAATATTTTTAAACAAAACAAAATATTGCAATTTCCATAATATATCATACCTTTGTTTTAGCATCAATTTGAGCACCATTTTTAACGAGAATAGAGGCAACATTAACTTTGTCTTCTTGTGCGCACAAGTGAAGCGGCGTGAGACCATTCTAGAGAGAGAAATAATTATTAAACAACGAAATCAGATGTCATAAATATAATAAATTGTCGAAATTTATACTACCTTTGCCTTGTGATTTGTATCTGCTTTGTGCTCAATAAGCAGCGTTGACATATCGGTGTGGCCTTCTTGTGCACTCAAATGTAGCGGCGTAAATCCTGCTTTTGATTCTGCATTTGCTTTTGCTCCGTATTCCAATAAAGTAGTTGCAATATCCATCTACATCAAGCCCAAAAATTATGTTTACATTATTATAAAAGATATATTACAATATTTAATTTACTCGTATCTTTTAAGTTATTTACCTGATTCTTACGTGCAGCAATATGTAATGGTGTATGGCCATTTTTGGCCATAGCGTGAGGTGATGCGCCCTTATCAAGTAGAAGTAATGCTACATTTTGGTGATCATAGTGAGATGCCACATGAAGTGGAGTCACTCCATTCTACGATTAAACAAAGAAATTAGTGTTTGACATAAAAATCATATTTAACATTGATAACGATATTTTATTTAAAGAAATAAATAGATGGCAATAGAGGTAATAACTTTTATAACTGTTCTAACCTTTCCTTGAGCATCAACTGGTGCATTCTTCTGCAACAATAATCTCGCTACATTCATGTTACCATACTTAGCTGCCAAATGTAAAGGAGTGAATCCCTTTTTGGTCGTCGCGGTAAGCGATGCACTGTTTTCTAACAAAACGGATGCAACCTGTCATAGAATAATAAGTATATAACTAATAAGTATATAAATTAAACTTAGTTATAATTATTGATAAATAATTAAATATGATATACATATATTTAAAATTTTACCTCTTCTTGACCTTCTTTAGCAGCAATATGAAGTGGTGTATATAAATCTTTTGTAGTAGCATCTACATCGGCACCGTGTTGAAGTAATAACATCACGATATCAACATTGCCCAATCGAGAAGCAACATGAAGCGGAGTTTGTTCTTCCTGCAATATTTATATCTTTCAAATCTACTATGACGCAATTAAATTTACTAAGTATTTACAAATTTCTAATATTCAAATAAGAAAACAATTATAAAATGGAATAAGAAAATTGACGTAAAATTAATATTTTTGTCACTGTAACATGAATATTGAAATTAAAATTTACTAATACTGAATTCTTTTTCTTTACCCTTGCTCTGGCGTCAACTTGGGCACCATTTCTAAGAAGTATCCTGATAATATCAGTCTGATTCGCTCTGGCAGCTAAATGCAAAGGCGTTTCGCCTCTTACTGTCGGTATATCGGGACTAGCTGCGTGTTGCAGTAAATAAATCACTATATTCATGCACCCCATGAAGCTTGCTACATGTAGAGGCGTCAATCCAGACTAAGCAATAAAATGAATCTATTATTACTAAAAAAATCATAATAATAATCTTCTTTTATTATCATATCGGTATAACGTATCGATTGTCTCTAATAATTTCCGTTTCTAATTAGAGGCAAATATAATTGATACTATAGTAACTATGATGTATACCTATGATGTAAGGTATTAAACTAAAGAAGTTAAACTATTGAACTGATATGCAAATGGAAATAATACCTCTGTAGTGGCTTCGATGCTAGCTTTGTGCTTTAAGAGGAGCTCAACGACCTTCAGTCTGTTCTTCTTGCAAGCAATATGGAGTGGAGTAAAGCCGTTTAGAGCTCGTGCGTTTGGATCAGCATTTCTATCGAGTAGAAGCTTAGCCACTCGTACGTGTCCGCAATGAGCTGCCACGTGTAGCGCCGTCAAGTAATCTACCGTCACTTCATCCACGGGTGCTCGATGATACAATAATATCCTCGCAGCGTCAACATGGTCTCCTTGAGAAGCCATGTGCAACGGCGCAAGACCATTCTGTCAACAGAAAACAAGATGCAACTAATTCAGTCAGAAAACCCCTTACCTTGTACCAAAAGTACTCTTCAAGAAAACGCTTACCTTCGTCTTTGAACCAATTGGTGCCCCTTTCTCGATTAAAATGTCAACAACTTCGTGATGACCAGATCGTGCGGCGCAGTGAAGCGGCGTAAGGCCATCTCTTGTTTTCGCTTCGATATTTGCTCCCTTGCTCATCAGAAGATTCACCATTTTTATTTTTCCCCATTTTGCTGCAACGTGCATCGGCGTAATATTATGCTGCAAGATAGAAAGATAGTTATATATACTTAGCGATTATTCAAAACACACAGTGAACTAGACAAGTGGACGACGTAGTTATAAATAGGTAAACAAGCATATGTACATATATTTCCTTATTTACATCTATTACTTTCGCAAAACGTTGTCACGTTTCTACAACGACTTTTTTATATTTTCAACCATATCGCACCGTTAACAATATCACATATATTTCTATCACGTGCAGCTAAATTACCATACGTGAACCCATTATCGCAAATACCATATATATTTTTACAATCATATCTCACTCGTAATTGATACTCTAACATAAATATTTGATATCTTTCGCACAATCCTCAATCACGTGGCCATATCCGCAAATTACTCATCAAAGCCGTACTATGTAATCCGGTCTACATTTATCGTATACAAAATTACAGTCCAAGTTACTTAGAAATTCCTCACCTTCGCCGCAAAATTTACGTTTGCTCCTCTGTCGTAAAGCAAGGAGGCAATTCGATCGTTACCATAATGAGCAGCAATGTGAAGCGGTGTAAAACCGCTCTTCGATGTTACGTCGGGATTGTGATCGTTCTGAAATAAAAATAAAGAATTATAAATTTATGGACATTGAATCGATTTCTTTTCGCATACCGATCACATCAGATTGAATATATATATATATAGGGATATAGGGCTTGAACGACAAACTATTGCAACATACTTGTAAAAGTAGGGCAGCTGCTTTGCAATCGTCTTTCTTGGCAGCAATGTGGAGGGCAGGCAATCGAACTTTACCACGAGTGTCATTTTCCAGCAGAACTGCTACTACCTTATCGTGACCCTGTTGCATCGCTACTGCTAATGGGGTGAAGCCATCCTACGAACACAAAAAGTATATTAGATTCATCTTATACGTACTAACTACTACATAATTTTTACATTCCATTAAATACGATACAAAATTTCTTAAATATGTACATATATAATATATTAGAATATATTGTGATACTGTGGCGTATCAGCAGAATTAAAATACAAATTTATGTTTTATTGTAATAATATAATGGGAAGTCATATCCGAAGAAGAAAATAGTTGAGACGTTAAAGGATAATCCTACAGTGCAACTGAATTATGCGAATATGTAAAGCTATCCGAGAAAAATAGCAAAGGAGATGAAAGTGGTTGGTTAAAAAATAGAAGGAAAAGAAATATTGTAAAGTATGGCAAATATTGTAAGGAAAAGAAAAACGTGAAAAATATGTAAAACAAATGGAAATACTTTTTCTTGCACATTCCCTTCATTTTTGTATATTTGAATTTTTCATAAATGCATAAAGATCTACAGTCTAGTAATAGAAGCAAATCTCAATTCATTAAATGTTTAATTAACGAAATCAAGCTTGTTTACGTACCTCAGTAGCCAATGTTTGATTGGCACCTTTACTCAGAAGGAACTTGACTACAGAATCATGATTTTCCTGTGCGGCCATATACAGTGGTGTGAACCCATTTTGCGATTGTGCATTCACAGAAGCACCTCGTTGTACCAGCAATTGTACCACCTCCTCCTGTCCAGCTATGTAAAGAGATATTAATTTCAACTCGGAATGCTCATCCCACGTATATTATGTTGAATACACTACTTTTTACAAAAAAGAAAAGCTTGGAACACTTTGTAACTAGAAAAGAGAAAAATACGTATTTACCAATTTTAGAATATTTGTACTAATATTAATGATCATTGATAAGTCACAATTTTCGCTTTTTGTAGCAATTTTATTTGCAAAATAAAATATCGTGCTGTTAGCCGATCTTACTTTACAACAAAATTGCCTTATTGATTTTGGTAATGAATATGTATGTTTAGTAAAAAAAATTATACCATCTTAAATATGTTGATTATTATAATATTATTATAATTATACGAACGAATGATATCTTTGAATTCTTCGACGTGCTTTCGAAAGGCTTATATCTTTGAACTTAACCGGTTTTTCTCTTTTTCAATTATGTCATATTGCAGTAAACCTGTTTTAGCCATCAGGTAACATACAAATTTTAAAAATTGGACTTATTTTACTATCTACATATAGAAACAGACTATATATTTGCCATAAGTAATAGTCGAAGATAGAATATGCGCTGAATACTAAGCAATTAAATTTATGCTATAAAGTTATACTGGAAAACTAGTGTTACATTAAAGAAACCAATAGTGAAAGTGTTAAATAACTGGAAACATATATTCCTTTTGCAATAACTCCTTCGGCCTTAAAAAATACGTAAATGATAAGAATGGTAATGGTTCTACTTACCAAGAGAAGCGATATGTAATGCCGTATTTCCCTTTTTGGTAGCAGCATCGACCACTGCTCCACGGTTAAGAAGTTCTCGGACAATTTCCAAATGTCCATCTTTAGCTGCCAGATGTAAAGCGTTTAAGCCATTCTGTAATTAATAGATCCTCGTACATTTTCAGCCCATTAAGTTCTCTAGATTAAATCTATCTTCCAACAATAAAAATCCTCCTTTCCACCAAATTATATGCTTCTAGAGTTAAAAGTTTCGTTTTGAATTTCAGGAAAATATGCTATATGCTAAATATTTTCATAAAATATTAATCCGTAAAAGCTATCGTTAAAGGAGATCAATTACGTTTACGTTATCATGAATGCACACCGATATAAATATATTTTTTCATTTACTAAATATCAATAGAGTCAAAGAAATGTTTTATTATTGTACATAAATGCTTTGTTTTTTATTATTTTCGCAAATGTTTTATTATTATTCAATGTTAAATAAGAAACAGAAAAGTTATCGTTTGCTAAGTTTACAAATGACGACAGTATTGTCATGGAGCGATAATATTTCATCCGTGATACTTTCTATGGATTAAAAGTCTTTTCTTCGGTTGAAACTGAGGTAAAAAAAAATGAAAAATCCGGGGACCGCGGTATTGGCAATATTTTATCGGTATTTGGCGATTTTCATAAATCAGAGAATCACGTAAAATAATAAGGGGAAACTGTGCTTACAGCATTTGAAGCATTAATGTCCACTCCCGATTCCAAGTACTCCAAAACCTTTTCCAGCTGCCCTGCGCGAGCCGCACGAAGAAATGCCGTACTAGGGTCGCTCTGAAATACCAAAAGAAGAAAACGTTGTAGTAATAAAAAACTGCATCGTGAGTAAAATAGCAAGGAATACGTTGGAGTACGAACACGCCGACTACTGAATAATTAATAACGTAACTCTGCTTGGATTGTTTGGATACTTTCTTTCGCGGTCAAGTATTACGCGCGTGTTTAATCATTCGTCACGTTCTTCTTTGCGGTTGTTTTGTCCTACACCAATCAGATATGCTCAACCGAGCAAAAAGTACATGAATGTAAGTGGACACTTGTCACAG
Source organism: Bombus vosnesenskii (assembly GCF_011952255.1). Lineage (NCBI taxonomy): Eukaryota > Metazoa > Arthropoda > Insecta > Hymenoptera > Apidae > Bombus > Bombus vosnesenskii. The sequence goes on from NW_022882923.1 coordinate 7,082,455, forward strand.
ATCTCTTAACGTATCGCTGAACAGATAATTGGCCAACTAGATATCATTTTTCATATATAACTGAAATAGGTGAAATAGCGTCCTCAAATCTTTTACAAGACGCAACCTGCTTTTTTATAAATTATAGAATAACCTACAAACTCTTTCTCACAGTTGCGCAAAAAAGCATTCCTAATGGTTAAGTATCATCGGATACAACTGCTAACGGAATAATCCAACGTAGCCATATTAGAACGAATAAGAGAATGGAATGTAAAACCTGATAAAAAGTCGTTTTATTAAAAGATGAAAGTATGTAGTACATGCAAATACTTTTAGTAGCCACCGCTCATGCGAAACTATATAAAATATTTAAAGTAAAATATTCGTTTCAATACTTATACAGTAAACGAAACAAATTTTTATTTGCATCCCTTTTTTTTTAATTATATTCATAAAAATATTACATACTATTATATTAGATACTGGAGTTTTCATAAACATCGGCGGTCTACTAATTAAAAATGGGTAACCTTCTACAAAATACATTGATCAAATATTTCACTAAGTTTAGGAAAATTACTTCTAAAGTGATGAAATTTGATTCATAGAAAAAAGGAAGGAAATATAGTAATAGCAAATACCATATAGTCGCTATTAATCTATTAAATCCATACGCGTTTCAACTTATCGTAATTAGTAAGAGGCTGACAAAGTAGGTGCGCCATATTACGCCGTTTATCCCGAATCATATTGCGGATAAGTAATTAATGTAGAACGTGGGGTGTCCGCGCCGTGCTGTCTGCGCGAACGAGATACGACAACTGTCTCCTTTTCCCTCTTTTTACTGCGTTCGCCTTCACCCTATTTTTCGTTCAATCTTCCTCTCTCTTCCCATCGTCATGCTTGGCCCATTTGATTCTTCGTCGGGGACGAGCGCGCCTCGTTCACGACTCACGACTTGCAACTGGTTTTATAAGTTGCAATATATCGCTTCTTCTTCGGCCTACGCACCAACCGGCAGAATAAATACGTCTGGCTAGGGATATTGTTGCAGTTCAAGGGAACGCGAGACAAGGATTTTTTTCAGATTCAGCTGTCTCCAGCGTATTTCTTCATGCATTTAAATAAATGTGACGAGTAAATTTTCAGACAGTCTTTAATTTACGAACGCAGAGACATAGCTACCGTTGTTACTTATAAGTTCAGAATCAACGGCCGAAATTAATCAATAGAATTATATAAACGATTTAAATGTTACAAATTTAACGTCGAATTAATTTAAGTTAACATTAAAAAAAGACTGTATTGATAATGTTAAAAGAAATTTATAATAAGACATTATACTGTTTATCTTACTCGAATATATTCTACAAATTTCAATTAAAGTATTATTTAAAATATCTATAACACTCAATTTCTTACTCAATAATACGTAACACATAAGCAACGTATGTATAAAGTGTTTGTACATTATTATCTTCATTTTGGTATTTACACGTTCTATATTTTTATTCATTGATTTTTTATGATCTAAAATTGTCTCAGATTTTCTAAAAAAAAGATTCGCACTATCAAAACAAAATACAAAATTCCATCAAAAGAATAAAATATTTATATTTTAATGCGTCGAATATGGAGAAACGCCTTGATTTAAGTTAATCTTTAAGCCCGAATATCTTGGAATTTGTTCATAAACTTGGTAATTCGGGCCTGTATGCAAAGTGGTCAAATATTCGAGGACATTTAAATTGCATTACGAATGCATGTAATTTCTCGATATGCATATGTACTCATATCTCGTGACAGATCTACAGTGTACTTAAATCAACCGGTATCTTGTATGCAAGTCGGGTGTAAAGAACCTCCTGCGCTTGCAAAGTCCTCCGTCATGCTTTAAATAATTCAGCGAACCGTTACTCCGACACGTGGATAGTCCCTTCTATGTCTGTCTCTCCCGTCTTCTTTCACTGTCTTAAACTACCTGCCCCATCCCATTTCTTTTTTTTTTTTTCAAGGTATGCTGCATCTTCCATGGTACAACGACGAAGGTCCGAGACGAACGCCGGTCACTGCACTCATTACTCTTTGCTTTGCCGTGGAAACGTTCATCGTAGACTCGCGTAATTCTTAAATTGGCGCTCGTTATCCAAACGTGTCGGTAAATTATTAATGTAGTTCAACGTTTTCCCAACCATTTCCAAGTCGTGTGTGACCCCGTTTTACAATTGTCAAATAATCCCCTCAAATTTACACAAAAAGATATTTTTAATAGAATATAAGTTTAAATGGTATTCTTTAGTTTTCCAAAAAACAGTATTAAAAGTATTAATTAAATATTGCAACGTAGACATACCGCAGTGAGTAGATATTAAAATTTATCGTAATTTAATGATGAAAGTGCGGATTTTTATGCATCTATGCGAAATTTAAACATGCAAAACCGCACAGGATGCATACAATGTAGAAAGATACATAAAATATTCATAGTATCCATTACAATTTTTAATAGATAAAACGAATTTCTATTGACGCTCTATTTCTTTAATTGCGTCCATAAAAATATAAATTTGTATAAATATTCGAGATATAATTAGGATAATATCTGATATGAAATGTCATCCTGTTATAAGATGTATAAAATAAATGTAAATGTAGATAACAGCGGCAACCCACGAAGGAATACTTTATGACTCCTAGAAAACACTTTGTAGTACCTTAGGGGTTGCGACTCACGTTGAAGATGATTAAATTCTACCCGAGTAGAATAGATTCATGATAAATATTATAGCCATATGGTTTAAATATTTACAAGAAAGACTATTAAAACTTTTATGCTCAGGAAGATTGTATAAAAGTATATTTCACTTGTAATGAGAGAATACCGTAATTTCATCTGTATCGAGATCTCATCTCATATAAATTAGCTTTGAACATGTGACTGATACAGGTATCTATGTAATGCAATTTAATCGATCACAGCGATATAAAGGACTAGAATTATCTGTATTTAAATCCGAGCATAACATCAGAGAGTAATTGTTATTGAACGCATTTTATATTATTCATATTCATGATATGTAAGTATTACAAATGCTACAAATAACGATTTAATATCTGATGAATATTAAAAAGACTTTCTTTTAATCTTGAAATACACAATACCGGTTGTCAGTTTACTTTCCTTTTTTAAATCAACTATCACGACTACAAGGGTTGGTTTCTATTTACAGGTGTATGCAACTGACTCGACATAGTTTTCCTTAAAAGGTCCACGTTGATTGGATACCTTCGTTTGCACAAGAAGAAGTGCATTGTCCACATAGCTTGCTTTGAAAATAACAGTGAAAAGAAGACGTCAAATACAACATATTATTTAACATATATGTATACAAAAAATTTCTGGAAGCAACAAGGATAGAAGTCATATTTGAAATCAATATTTAATGAATTTTCCAGCCAGTTGGTTTAAAAAGTTAATTAAGACATATTTCTCTAAAGAATCTCAGACAATGATAAACAAGGTGCTCCGTAAATTAACTTGAAAGCTAACTATTTCACATAAAATTCAATTGCTCATATACCTTCTGTTGTATGATACTATCTTATCTTTCTACCTCTTTCTATCTCGATTCTTCTGTTTATTCTGTGTACTATAACAACAATATATGAATATCGTCACTCAAATTTCGATTATTATAATAAATAGCTTGTAACTATTAACTTGAAAACCTATTAGATAAAGAAGTCAAGATATCAATAATAAAATAACTGAATTTTTTCAAAATTTTTTAGGATCTACGATATGAAAAAAATTAAACTAAGAGTACTACGAAGGATTAATACAATTGATCCTATTGTATAGACACGTATTTTACTTAAATAAATATTTCTACTGTTTAATTAAAAGCATTATCTGTTTTAATTTCTTCTTACATCTGTACTCTATCTACAAAAATTATAGCAATTTTTACCGTATTGTTATGCACGATTTAGGATATCTATATAAGTATGTATACGGAACAAAATTGACCAAACCTATGTCAACTTTTGCGTGTTAAGGCACAGGAAGTAGCTGGTAAGAAAGCTATGGCAACTAATGACTTACACCCAGGTGAGTAGATAGCCTCGGTCATTGTCTGGCTTGGGACGCTTTAAGGGCTTCTACAATCCTTTAAGGGAAGACGAAAGAACACTACGCATTGAAAACGGATAGCGTCGTTTAAGCTACATTATCAAGTTCGGTACAATTTATGTTACTCTTATACACCAATATCGAAGGTTAAAAGCAAAACTAATTTATAGAATACGGTGTTACTTTTATACAAAACAGTTACTTATACTGATAGAAATTTTAACAAAAGCTAATAGCTAGAGAGTATTGATAAGTTTGTTGAGAACTGGTTTTTTTAAATAACAACTCATGGAGAAGTTTCTATACGCGGGAGAGTTTCAATGCTTTAGTTTCGAACAAAGTTACAGACACGGAGGTATTAATGTCTGACTTTTTATTTCTGTCGCGCTTATACGAATACATATATGACGCAGAATAAAAAAATTTTGCGAAGAATTATTGACATAACTCGAATTAATCGAACTCGTTATAATGAATTAAATAAATAATCGAGAATTACGGCGATATAAGCCGGTTTATTGTTATCTTTCGTAAGATGAACCTTTGAATTTGTTATTGCGAGAAACTTAATTTTTCTCTTTTTTTTTTTAATATTAGGGAAGCGTGTTATGGTAAAAACTTAAAGTTATAAGTTATAGCTTATGTTATCTGCTTAACTATGAAATTGAACGGCTGAGAAACGATAATAGCATATAGAGAGATCGCGCTAAGCACCGTTGTAATAACAGTGACATAAATATAAACAGTTTAATAATATTGCACAGTGATTTACGCATTTACGTTAACATAATCAAGATTCTTGCACTGTTAGACTTCGACGTTTCGAAGTGTATAATGATAGCAAGTGTAATAGCTATGCGTCTTCCTGCAATTTCTGGCTACGTACCAAGCTAACTATAGCTATGCCATGCACCAAACGCACTCCTATAGACACAGAGTGCGTACGAATGACCGCTTCGGGTTCACATTGCGACCAGACAACCGGAAATACAGGTTGACGCCGAATAATCACAGAGCCGGTTCATATTGCATATTCGCGACCCTGACTTCATCATCTATTATTAGCCACTGGGTTTCTTTAGACATTTAAGTCAGTACATATGTATACATTATTAACAGATTAGATGCTAAAGTATGCGCGGATGTCTCCGAATATTACAAACGGATTAGCTTAGAATACAACCTGCTCCATAATCTCAATTGACGCACCGTCTCTGGTAATTAGACAATTACTTATACGCGTGACTTTACCGTTCAACGTATATGAGCATATATAACATTATATAAATTATACAGTTATTGAAAATTCTATGTGTTTAAATTATCTATTAAATGTCATAACGAGTATAATCTATTCTGAATATTTTATATATTTTTACGGGTTGTATCCATTCTGCGCACGTTTGTACTTTCGAATTTTCCATAAATCTAAGTCGTGTTTACTAAACTGCGAATGTCCATGAGGTTGTGTGAGATTTAAATATATAAAAATATTCGTAAAATCATGAATCTGCGTAAACATCCGCCACAGTCTAGTTATTGTGTTATATAAACAGCATTCTCTTAACTCTTTTACTGTGAATTTATCAATTATATACCGAGATATTATTAATATGATAGCTTGCTACAGAATCATTTTTATCCGTTTATACGCGTTACACCATAATTAATTGTAGGAAACTCTCCAATTGTCACAAGTATATCTCTCTATATTAGCGGTACTAGCTTCAACGTCTATCAATTTCGAGAGTATTTAGCAAAAACGTTGAATCGTTGAAAACACAATCTCGAACAAGGCAAATCGAAGATCGAACATTGGATCAAACTTCTGCGCTTGTTAACGTGCAAATAATAGGAAACGAATCTCATAGAAAAAGAAATTTAGATCATGGTACACGTGTATTTCTAGTACTAATCGATCCATTTGTTTCATCGTTCTACTTTCAGTCCAAGTCGCAGACAATGCACGTAAACGTACCAATTTTTTATCCCGCTGAAAAATAAATCTCTTTCTCTGCTTTCCAATAACGAAATACCTTACCAGCAGCTAAACTAGAAACCCGACGATACAAAAATCGTGAAAGTAACAGAGTCTCGCTTTTTCGAGTCGACAACAGGAAGGGATCCACCGGCTACTCTCGTTTCTATCAACGGGGAACGACGACCCAACGACGAGAGAGATTTTAGTCCACGTCGATGGAGCCCGGGAAAATTAAGCTGTGCAGAAACCAGCACGAAGGACGGTAATTAAGGATACGACAATGGAAAAAGGAGGACGGGTTCATCGACTGCGTAAAGAAGTAACAGATGATAGCGTCAGGATAATAAGGAACGGAAGAAACGGAGCATGCAAAAGTCGGCAAGGACAAGAATGCGAGAAAGAAGAAATAGAAATAACATAAACTTCGAAGCGTGTTCTCACGAGCTTACTGCACACTCGTGTTCGAATCAATGCATTAATGTAGAAGGGACCTGTTGTCCTCGACAATACCTATTATCCCGTGAAACGTGAAGTGTCTATGTCTATAATAAAATCGGAATGATGAAATCGACGGAAATACCGAATTGTTTGTTGATGGATATAGTTGCAACCGGTGGTAATTTTATGCCTGACGTGTTCCACTCTTTTGGAATTCATAAGATTTCACATTTACCGAAGTGTTTCACTGTCGTTTATTTATGTGCTTAAATCGAATATGTCATGTAAGAATCGCTCAAGAAGTATTATAACAGTTGATTATTTGTAGTATTAGAAATTTGTAGCAGAGAAATCAGTTTTAGCACGACTATGTCTATATTTGAAATTTATATTAAGACGTGTGAACAAATTCAAAAGCTATTATAGCGGTACATAGGTGTTGTTTGAAGGCGCGTTCATAATCTGTCGTACTTTTATTATTTCTTAAATACAATTGTATGTAGAGCATTGCCACTTCCATTTACTTTCTGCGTTTGCCTCTACTATATTTGCGAGGACGAGACACTTACAATAATCGTGTTTAACATTATTAACATTAACGATGTGGATTTAAAAAATTATTTTGCTGTAATTTTGTGCCACAGAAGAGTCAACTTATAATAGTTTTATTTTAAAAATTAATAGAAAATTAAAGAACCTTAATGCGCGATACAGAATCCATTTTATAAAAATAAGTATCATATTTATAAGTTACTCTATAAATTCTCAAACATATTTAATAAAACTCAATAACGTATTATTTATATGGCGATACACAAATTGCACTCGATGATTGAGTAACCATTAAAGTTGTAAATATTAAAAGGCAATTAATTATTCTATATATTACGACCATATTATTTCGGCGAACTGAGTATTCCCTCTGATAATTATTTCATGAAATAAATAATTAGCCGTTGCCACTGGTAGTAATATAATCACTAATGGTGATAGTAGTAGTAGTAACGATGAAATGTCGGCGACACTGATAATAGTAGTACGAAGTCGCAAGTATAAACGTAGGAGGAAGAAGTGGGCATTAAAGAGCATCCTATTGAGCCGGTATGCGTGTAATCAAGGTATCATTACTAAAATACCGTGTTTTTTTATACCTTCCGTGGGAACGAAGTATCGCCAATGTCACAAAGTATTCTAATTTACTTGCTTATCTTGATCCAAGAGCAATCGTGCCTTAATTAACAGACACTTTGTTCGAATAGCAGCTAAATCTATTTAGTAAAAAGCACTAACACTAACGATTACAAATTATAGTATATTTCCTATAATAGTTCCTATCAAGCATTAAAAATTCATAGACCTTGTTTGATAGTATGATATCCATATTTGCTATCAAAAATGTATCAATAGAAAATGTATCAACACAAAACCAAATAAAAATAATATTCGTTCTATTTAGAAAAAACAATTCAGACATGAATATTTCGATATATTTAAAAACTTGTGCATTTATATATACACACATATAATAATGATTAATCGTAATCTTGGTACTATCGGGCAAACACAAAATTATATTGAAGGCAATTGTAAGTTTCCACGATAAAATATATCTACGTACAATACAAATCCAATTTAAAAATACCTCGCTTAAAAATGCATTACACGCTCGCAACTAATAAAAAAATACTTCGAAATGAAATCGTCAAAGCGAGTTGTACATGTTACAGCTACGCAATAAAAGTTGGAATATTGTTGGGAAAAGGCGGCACGAATATATGAGTTACCCATTCTCCATACTCTTTGAGCGTTTTATTTATATCAGGATCCGTGAAATATGTTTTCGTTAATCAAATCGTTCCTCGAACTTTTGACAGAGAACAGGACCGACATACACTTAACCGAGACCTCAACCTACTACACGCCACGATGCTGGGCATAATGGTTAAAAATAACACCAAGGTATCGTTCGAATCACGACCGCAAAACATGCTCGTTTCGCGTACAAACTGCATCATTTTCGCGTCTTTTTTTCGCCGACAATCCAAACCGAAGAAGGCTCCCCCTTTTCTTCGTGGCTTTAATTAAATTTATCAGTGTAGCTGAGAATCCTCTTAAGACAAGGTTCCCGTGAGTTTTACAGGGAAGAACTTCCCACGGATACGTCCAACCCTCTCGCTAAACAATATCTTTCACGATGATCTCAACTCGCGGTGTCGTCGTTTATCAATGAATATTACCCGGTATGTTTCGACGGAATACGTGCAAACATTGGGAACGAACGTATACGCGAAATATAATTTGAATACGACATGCGGGTTTTATGATAAATACTTAATTCGTATAGGTAGATTAAATCCAAGGTGAGATCGTTACGTTAAATGTTAAACTTTCAGCTATTTTTAGCGTCTAATCACGAGGAGTGATAATACAACAATTGGTATACCTTTGTTCATATTTCAGTATCGCTGCGCAAATTTTTCGTTTGCTAATATTTATTCTGAAAAGCTGGCGAGTTGCAAAACTCGCAATATTGTTTTTTCTAGAAGAATAGGAGAAACCTGTAAAGAGAAGCTGTATAGATACCTAAGGTATTTTAGGTATATCCGCGAAATAAATTGTGTGACCAGAATTATATTTATTAAATATTCGTTAAATTATATCGATAATCGATATAAATTAATAAAAATTTTTGCTTGTTCAGTTATGCCTCAAAATGTATGCGCATAAATTTCCATTTATAATTAAGTGCATAAGAAACGATAATAGTACTCAAAAATATAAATATTAATACATTTATTTATGTAATTTAGCTACCGCTTTCAAATTTAATTGACGATATGATCAAAGCACTTGAAAATACAAAAATCTCGGTAATTCACTAGAGTGTATGTATTTCGTAACAGATCCAATATGGTAAAAAATTATTTCCGAAAGTTCATGAAATGTTTTGCTAAAAATAATTACAGTATATATATATGTATAGAGAGAGAGAGAGAGAGAGAGAGAAAGAGGTTTCACTTTAGTATACCTAATACCGTATATAATTCCTATTTAACATAACGATAAATAAAGATAACAAAAGCCACATATTTTCCTTATTTAATTAACCCATTATCAACATTTCTACCTGTGTATTTTTCTAAACATAGCTAAGTTTATTCTCCGAAGTCGCTACAAAGTCGCGGAAAAAACTACGCAACGACAAGAAGGAAAGTTTTTAGCTGTTTACGAAAGTAAACAATTTACGTCTTTAAGCGAAATTATGCAGACGATGAACGAGAAGGTGCGTTAAACGATAACAACTAAGCAAGTGTCTATCAAATTAATTCAAACGTAGTTTCGCTTTCAGAATCAAATCCCCTACCAGCGCGTGTTTCCAGCGGTGGTATCATGCATGAGCACCTCTTGCATAATCGCAGTACATTAGAGACGACAAATGACATCATGTCTCGCGTCGTAAGCGTGAGATCATCAGGTGCTGACTGCCTCGATATTACAGGTTTTTACGATGATTTCGCCTCGACTTCGTTCGGCCAAGTCAAGCCATGACGACGGTATTATATTCAATGTGTGTACGAACGTGGCCGATTTACTGAAAAAGCTGATTCTCGAGTCATGCCTTTCAATGAGATTTAAAAGGCATGTTCCTTCATATCCACGTGAGCCCGATTACGTACTACTAACAACACTCTATAAATAGAAAATGGAACCAAGATATTTAACCTCGGTAAATGTAAGATTATTGGTTTACATGGTGCACAAAAGCTGTTATTCTTTTACTCGTCTGCGTTCGAAGAGATTTATGACAGCACTACATTTCTTCATTGAATGCAAATTGTCTGATATCTACTACAAGTATCCGACGACGCACTTGGCCGTTCTGTTTTTAAAAATTGTTAAAACTTTTATACCGAGAATAAATCGTGGAAGTAGGAGAGTTTTAATATATTGGAAATCAAAATACTACTCGATTTAAAAATTCAGTAGTTTATGAGTAATAGGAAGCATTAGAAATTGTTAAAAGTTTCATAAATCGAACGAGAGAAGAAAAATTATAATATATTGCAATATACAATCATTGAAAAGATATTTTACATTGAAGTGTATAGGAAAATTTCATGTACAGTTAGAATATGTTTTCTTGAACAACTCATATCCACGAATACATCTTTTTAATCTCGCATTAGCAGTTAACCTTGTGTGAACATTGCGTGCCTTACAAAAATATGGTTAAACAATATGCGAGAAATAGGCAGCAGACAAAATGTATTTTAATTCGGAATTTGCTTTGGGCCAATATATACAGAACTCTCTCTAGCTTTATAAATACTGTATAATGTATTCACAAATTGTGTAATCGAATTAAAAGAATCTTTGGTGGTTAAGAAGGTTATTATAATAAATACATAAGTGCTTAATGAATATTTATTTAAACAGAAAAATGATAATAAAGAGTTTGGTAAAAAAAGTTAAACGAATCTCTATAGAAAAGGTTGTAATAACGAATACGTAGTAAATATTTATTTAAACAGAGAAACAACAATGAAAAATTTGATTAATTTTCTTAAAGAAATTAACGAAAGAGGAATGATGATAAAAGATTCAATAACAAATTTTCTCCGTTAATAGATATATCTAAATGTTACAAATATTTTCGTTAATTTATTTAGAATCTTTAAATTAATTTACGAAACATGTAAAATATATCACAAGCTATAGACAATAGATTATTCAATTGTGAAATACATTTTATACTTTCAAGCTCTGATAGCAGGATGATCAAGATGGTATCGTTACCGTTATAATAGTTCAAGTACCGGATACATTCGCTCAAGAAGCACTTACTTCCTCGCTATCACTGGCTCACGAGCATTCACCAAAATTTGATATCCTTTTTGCGTTTAAACGTTGTTCAACATTTGTAAGCTTTCTACCTCGATCGCTGCCACGAAGAAAGATGTGATTAAATAATTTCATTTAAAAGCACGTTTTCGATGAAATTCCCTAGTGATTAAACACGTCTCCTTTGAGAGCGTGCTTTTATCATCGTGATATTAGAGGGTACAGAAAGGAGCTATTAATTATATCACAACGAATGGACTTATTTCACAAAAGACCGTAGACAACGTATTAAAGTTTCTAACACGGTTATGTCATAGAGTTTCATTTTGTAACTTCCTTTTCTCCGCGATGTTATATCGTGAATGGGAGAAATTAAGTGCAATCATGCTCTCTAGAAATACAATAAAACTTCTTTAAAATAGTTTTTAACGTTTTAACGAGGAAAGAAAAGCTGAAGCTCCTCGAAGTAACGGCAGTAAGAATTTTACGATTATAAAGAAAACGTTGTTCTAAGGGTATGACCGTTAGTTGAGATATTAACGAAATTCCTGAATCATGACTCAAGTGACGTTCCAGTCTGACAGCAGCCGATCAACGACCAAGATGATAGTATGATGTCAGTTCTCGTATAGTGAGTTGGACGACGGAAGCACTCCCGTTAAATCGGTTAAATGTTTCCTCCGTCCCTTGTCGGGAACATTCGGGGTTATTGTGACTGACAGAGATACCTCCACAATCAAGCACGTATTCAGAGATACGCGGCTGCACCTTTTTTACGAAGGTAGATCCTGTGATTTACACGGTATCGTCGCCGCAACATCGGCGAAAATTGGGTCATGAATTGTTGTCTGCTCTTTGTCGCGCGTCCCAATTTTTTGCCTCGTGTGTACCGTCACGTAAATGCAGTCGTGAGTCACGAGGTAGTCATGTAAGGGTGAAAAGATCTTGAAATTGTAAACAACATTGAGAAGCAAATAATCTGTAATCGTTCGACGCGTTATTCCCCTTTTGCAGAGATTGAAGAACTTGCCAGGCTATAGACGTAAAATGCACTTGATATTTAGGTATCGGAGAAATCGTCTAATTTGAACTAACATTAACTAACTTGAACGATTCGCTAGCTAAATACGAAACGATAAACGAGAACTTTATTAATATTATCATTACGTCATGTTCGCTTTAGAAAAATCTTATAAAAGTATTCAAGTTATAATTATGGATATTTTATCGAAGGAAATAAAGTACCAGGACTAAAGACGAGGAAATTCTCTTTGGATTTCTCAAAGGATTCTCCTTGACAATACAATAATACGAATAAAAAACATAAATTGATGGCAAATAAACGTAATAAGTTATGTAAGTTAGCAAGTTTTCTGTTTCTCGCTGTGTGTAGTGACGAAGTTAAATGTTGATGTCAAATGATTGAACCCTGAACCTGTTATACCGTTATATTATACCGGGGGTCATAGTCTAATTGTATGGCACGATATAAACCAGTTCACCTTCGATATATCATTTTTATAACAACGATGATGATAATAATCTCCAACACGTACGTTTCAGAGGTAAAAATCTATCCAATATTCGCGTATCTTTGCGACACGTTCACTTCCGATTATTCCAATAACACCTCGTTAAAAGGTACCCTTATCTTTAACTAACAAATCTGATCGATCTATCGATCTGACCTTCGTGTTCCTTTCGTAACTGCTTATTATTCCACTTTGAAGTAATGCATTTTCTGAAGTACAATACGTCGATACATTCTATCCAATACGTATAATATTGCGGATTCTGCTATCGATGTACGATTTATGGTACTATATTTTATATAGTAGAGTTGCATTATGTTGCAGAACAAACGCCACGGCCTATGGTCCAAAATACCGTTAGAAATATTTTATGAAAACTGGTCTCGAGGTTTTGTTTGTTCCTGAAACTGGAATATATGTCAGTTTACTTCAGCCAGTAACGTAATCTCTTCATCGCCGCCAACGCGTCCTTTTCATTGGGGCTTAATTAAATGTATGGTCGACACGCTGTGGCGCGCCTCGCCGGAGGAAACGAGAACAGGAGAGCTCCAGCTTTGACCGAGGGGGGCCAATGAAGAGCGTAGTTGAAAGGGTCGAGGTCGTGCCCGTCGCGCATGCGTTTCAAACGAAAGGCAGATATTTCAGAATTTGTCGATTCGACTCCCTCTCTCTTCGTCTTTCTTTTGCATTGCAGAACAATTTTTTTATTAGACGCGCGACATTACTCATCCTACCGTATCGGCACACCTAATTAAAACTTTTTTCGTTCGTCTCGTGATATGTTGCAATTTCGCTGGTTCGTTTCATACAATGCATTACAAATATTTGTTCGATCGTTCCAAATAATAAAATACGTTGTTCTCGTCTCGTATCGATCGTCTCGCGTTATTTATTCGTAAAGCCGAACAAAAATCGATCGTTGGAAAAATAACTCGAAAATATATTAATATCCACTTTCGATCACCAATATGCTAGAATCAAATATATAGAGTGAATAGTGGTTCTATGGTACAGATATTTAAATAATCCGCAGAAAGTAAACGTATAATTTCACTCGATCTAAGGGTGAAGTGTATGAATAAGTGAATAGCACTTTATTTCCATCGTTCCCGTTTTTCCTTCAAAAGTAGGCTAAGTAAATAACGGCGCATAAAATTAATGAGCAGAGGAACGATTCAAATATTCGATGCTCATAGAAAAGTTAAGTTATAATTTCAAATGCGACAATCTCCGGCTTGCATACGATAGATCGATGGCATTAAAAATGGCATTAATATTTATTCTAATATAACGATCTAAACATAATGATAAAATAAATTACCAGATTGAACGTTATAACGATGTATTTCTAATCGAGATAAATCGTTTCTACGAATTAGAAGAATTAAATAATGGGGATACGTAAGTCACGATTACGATCGCCAGTCTCATCCACTTAGATTCTACTTGCCGATATATTATGTCGGAACGAATTACGAAATATCTGGATCGATAATATCGAAGTTAATATTTCATTCGTAATTTGTGCAACTTTTATGTCGAGATACCCGACTTTCGGGTCAGACGTGATTTCAACCACAAAGTAGATCACTGTACCGCTTCTACTATTAGTGTTGCAACCTTTTTGGCGCTACGCTTGCTTGATGCAATTTAAGATTGATTTGGGGTTCTCCGCAAACCTTTTAGCAAATGTCTCAAAATTATAGCGAACATCAATATAATACTTGAAAAATGACCAATGAACGTCATTTTCGATGTTTCCAACAGATCATAATTACATTGAATTAACTGCTTTTTATTGAGTGACACTCTTTCTTCTTTTTTATCTCCATCACTCTGTACACTTTGCTCTACACTGGACGTTACAACTAAATTCAAATAAGATATCGCGTAATTGTTTCTTCGTTGAAGCAGCGTTTATAACGAACATGAACGATGTACTCTATGACGTAATATTTACTCATTATGTTACATTTTTAAAGAATAACCTTTATATTTAGCTCGAAATTGTTGCTTTCGTTGAAAGGGTTCCAATATACTATCGATCAAAGGAAAGGGTTATCGTCCCCATTGCGTAACATTAGCAAGTCTCGTCGCAAAAGGTTAAAAGCATATATAATAAAATAGCACTATACTTTGATCTTAAAATACGTCCCTTCACGCTTTCCCTATATTTTTAACAGATGCATCACGATCAGAAATATGAGGATATTCACTTATTACAATTATTGGGAGAATCTAAGAAATTTTGAAAAATGATCAGCAAAACATAGAAACAGATTTAATCAAAAACTTATTATTATCCGTGTCCAAGAGATGGCAAAGGATAATATAAAAAATATTTTTCTTTTTATTTCTACACCTCTATATTAATAAAATAGTTGTACGAATGCTTTCGTCTCTCGCTGCATATATAAAATTTGTCTACGGCAAATTCACTCGCCAATCGCTATACACGTGCACAAAACCAAAAAGTTAGGTTTTTCATATTCGTGAACATGCAACGGATACACCGGTTTAGCCTGTTATCAAGAGTCCGACCCTATCCTTCCGAATACGCAACACCAATGGGATTAAAAATCATTTGGCAGCGCCTGATTCTAAGGTTTCTCGGCGTACCACAAGAGATACTTAGAAAGTCGGAAGTGTAATGTATTCCAGCTCGTGTATCTATCAGCCGGCGTAGAAATCGGTGTATTGTATGTCGATTGCAGACGGTTGCAACGAGACACTTCCTGACGCGGTGGTGTACCAAAAGCCAAAGAAGAGAAAAGGGCACGGATGCAATAAAGGAAAGAAAAGCGACGTAGAAGAAGTGAAAAACCTGGCAGAGAACGAGTCATGGCTTCGTAGTATGTATGTATGTACGCGAACGAATAATAGGTACGTGTGCATGTACATAGGTATATGTGGGACAAGCAAAATGGAGTCTGGAGGTTCGGGTCGATATGAACGCGGCAGCGCTATTGCAGCAAACCGCCCCCTATTCCTATCGTTCCGCTTACCTCCTTCTTTGCGCCCTTCCACATCCACGTACCACCCCCTTATCACCTCACCTATCATCGCTCAATCGCTATCGACACCGTTGCTTAATTAACATTGCTCGATACAAGCATCTTTGTATAGTGCAACGTGTCACCGAGATACGACCGATAGATCAAACGCTGATCGGTTGCTCGTGAAACAATGAGACTTCGCGTGGAAACGTACAAGCGAGCTTTTTCTGCCTATTGATATATCTTTTATTGTCACATTTTGTACGTATTTGTCTTCGTTCGATTGGAATAACATCGAACGGATTCGATCAAATGAACACAGTGAGTCACGTAACGCTGTTTGTTGTCTCCGAAGCCGTTGTAGATATCGGTTTGCTTTCTTTTCTAAATTACGTAGCAGAGAAAGCCAGTCATTGTAAATTGGGTAACAATTGAAAGAGGTTCCCCTCGTCATTCTAAATGTAACGGCTTATTGATATTTTATTACTTTAACAGCTGTTGCCAACTGAGTAGTATTCGTTTAAAACGTGTTAAAAAAATCTGTATAGTTACAGCAGCACGCACTTTTGACGCTAGGTGTAAAAAAATAATGAGAGAGCATGCAATAAGATGATATTTTATTAATTCTTATATTAGACGTTTTATTAAGATCGAAGAATATATTGAATATATTGAAACAATAAAGAATAATATTTCACGGTATAGATACGATTATAACTTGATTTTCATTGATTGCGATAAAAATAGCAAAAAGATATATGCATTTTAACGTATCAATTATCTTTGTCAGCTTTAATTTTAATATCTCGTTTTAGTGAACTTTCATAGGGAATAGCGTGATGTTATGAAACATCTAAAGAATGTTGATGAAATTCATATCTGGCAGAGGATAAATTGGACACAGCGTGTCCATATTTCGTAAGTTTTTAATGAAATTCCACTTCGCTTAAGCTCAATAATATTACACATTTTCTTATATATTAAAAAAAGCCGTTTGCACACTCAAAGCACGTGCAAGCAAACATAAGATAGAAAGGCAGTGAATATTTGATATGCCTGCAATCGGATTCTTTGGTAATTAAATTGTCTAATATGATAAAAACACTTGGGGCTTCAGATGACAGTGCACCGCCTATTTATGTAAAAGTACGGTTGATGCCAGTTCTACGAATAAAATACACTTTATTTATAAAATACTACCTACGTTCATTCCTATGAAAAATAAAACTTTTATGAATTTTTAAGCCCTAATTGGATAAGAATTTTCTTGTAAAATTCGATATAGAATGTATCGTACGAATCTAATTCAGAACGATCTAAATCGTTTCCTTGCAGCTACATTGATTTTATAATTTTCCACGCGCTGCGCCGCTACGATACAGAGTTAATATTATCTTGATAATCTCCGCGATTACACTCACGTATAGAGAAAAAATAACCAACCTAACCCACGGCTCGATAATTGATACAGGTTGTTGCTCCAGGTGATGCCTAACCTTACCCATACTGATCAGTATAGTATTGATTAGTCAGTAACTAGAAAGTAGACATTTATTTGGCATCGTAATTTTAATTCAATTTTTATTCGTCGTATAAATATTATTAAAATTCATTCAGAAAAAAATAAATCGTCGATAATATTGTTCCGAGGTAAACGTAAAAAAAGAATTAATTTTCTATAACACGAAATACATAATAGTAGTAGATATTCGATTAAGAATTGGAACATTTATGATAAATCCATCCACTAGTTTCACCTTCGTTTCTTTTCTCTCCTCTTTTATCTGTAACACCTAGCATTCGAGCTAGCTGTGTGTGTGTCATTGACAAATTGCCGACAGACATACGATCAACACACTGAAATCAATGTCATTGCGATCGATCTGGTCGTTATATGAAAGAATCTGCACACACTGTTTCCATGTCATTAACTGCACGTAGCAAAGCGTACATGCATGATACTTATAAATAATATTTGGCATATATTTTCTGTAAAAATATTTAACAAGCCGATATAACGTAAATAAAGGACATGATATTTCTCGATTACCGAATCCCAACTAAAGAGTGTTGCAACAAGGTAGCCTTCCAGTAATTTGAATAAGCCAAAACAAGATCAACTCATAGTCGATTGAAATTAAATCGCTTCCTGAACACTATAAATACATAATCAACTAATATTCGAAACAACAAACTTTTACACCTTCGAACGTCAAATCTTCGAGTACCAAGCCTAAGTCATTTGTCTCCTCCAAACAAATATAATCTAAATATCGAAGTTGTCTTGTCTTGAACCTTGTTACTGCTAATCCTACAATAAATTAATCAACCAATTTTTATCGGGCACTAAAAGAAATCTCCTTGTACCTCATAACTTCAATCGCCAGAGGTAAATTATTTTCCGGTTGTTGTGTGCACAGCAAATTTCGAGTTTCTTAATTAGAAGCTAAACGACGGAGTGGAAGGATTCGAAAATCGTTTGAAACCGCTTACTTACACGAGGAGCTCACTTCTCTTAACCCTTGAGACTAAATTAAATGACGTTGGGATGCCATGAACCCTAGTTTAGCGATGAGAGGGCCAGGGCCAGGGAAAGGGTGGCAGTCGGGTTACCGGGTCGAATACGCACGAAAGAACCCATGAAGAAGAGGAAGTATTGAGTGTGCAAGAAAAGGCCAGGACCCTTCAAGCCACCCTCCGACTGTTTCGTCATTCGTATAGGGAAGCATATACGCGGATAAAGACCAAGTATCACGCTCCATTGGTGCAACGTCTATTAAACGGTTATTCGGAGAAGACGCCTGGCATTTCGAAATCGTCACGTTTTAATAATCAAATTAGCCTGCTGTTAGTAACACATTACAGCCGATTGTTGGCCCGATGAATAATTCTAACCACCTACAATGGTTTTAATGACGGAAGCGTTTCATGAGATGTTATTAAACTGGGTCACGATCACTGGCGTCTTCGATATTACGCGTCTGCATCGTAAGAACGCATCGAAGGCACAATGCCAAATTTCTTTGAGAAATCCTAAAAGCTGTCGAGAAAGTGCACTTGTTTTCTACAACGACCACATATGTACGTATGTATATTGCGAGTAAAATTAAAGCTGACCTTTTTTCATTCTCTCAGACATTTGTATTTAAAGTAACCTTTCTATCCTTTCAAACAAGTTGATTGAGATGCGTTACATTTAATTTCGACTTTCTTAGAACCAATGATAAAATAAGAATTACGTAAAGCTCTTACGTAAATAAATTAATATTATTAGTGGTATCGTGATAGTTGTGACAAGTCACAAATTACAAGCTACGAGTAATAATAAATTTTCTTGTAGAACAATAACGTACATAAATTTGATAATCGAACGAACAAAACTCTGAAAATAAATTTTACAACTTGCAATCAGCTTTGTGCAAAGTACTATTTTACAAGCTATCATCGCTTAATTTTACTAATCATATGTACATTTTAAGAAGTTACAACAAGAGACGTGGAAACGCATATTATGATGCTAATCATTAAATATGCAATATATGTCCATATATTACACGGTACAAAACATTACAATACAAAAATCTTGCATCATTTACCAAACGGAAATATTTTATTTTTATGAATCGACACTCTGACATCATTTTTACTGTTTACATATTTATTTCCGATTTCCTTCCCACTTCCACAAAATTTATGAACCAGCAAAAATTACAAACTACTGGTACCACGAAGCAAGTAACTAAAGATTCGCTTCTCCAGTAACACGATTAGCCGTCATTATGACTACGATTATTATTAGATTATCATCGTAGTTAGTCCAAGGCTTTTTCACCTTTGTACTATATCGAAGATATATGTCTGATACATTGAGGAAATATATCCATATCTTATACACGAAACTAAATTGAACATCGTAACAGGAAGAAAGTGACGTTCTCCAGTTTGAAACTGTGGATGCACGTGCGTGGAACAAGTCGAAGCGTAGGGAACAGGGCTTTAAGTTCTCTGCTCAAGCATCGACGCTATTGCGGTAACGTGCCGAGGCAAAAACGTTTATTTTCAGTCTACCTTTACACCCCACTGGAAGGAACTTTACACGTAGATGAGCCGAGCTCGCATGCGCGCCTGAGTTCGCGTATCTCTTTATGTGGTTTTGCAACCCAGTTCCATGCGGTTGAGAATTGACAAATAGAAAACAGAAAAATTGCACATACCGCGTGAACGCTATTAGGCATAGCTCACTGGATAACGATGATTAAATTAACGAACGTACGAAAATTTATCGCCACGTGTCAGTCTTTCCTTCGAACGACTGTTCAGGGACCGTTTTAATTGGTCTGCCTTTCGCAAAGAACTCGGTACCTTTTCGTACTCGAAGCTTTCTTTCCCCTGTACGCTGTTATCGACATCCTGCCTGCTATAACAAACGCGTTTTACGAAGCAAGTTAATTATCTTGTAGCGAAGAAAATGGGAGATAGACCAATCTCGCAAAAACACGATAGTGAACAGAATTTAAAAGGCGTGTCGGTAATAGGTATGTATGTCAAGATTACGGAGACATGTATGGAACATTACGTACATTACACGTTGTGCATAGTGCTTTTATACATCAGAATGTAACGATCGTCATGCGTCATTAATCCATGATGCAAAAATAACAATTACACATGCAGGAAATTGATATTAATGGCTACCGCGTTTCTTTAGAGATCGCTACGGATAAACGGAGCACAAGAAACTCTTAGATGGGAGAAACAAAAATTTGTACATGCAGTTTATTATATGCAAACGAGCGAAGACTATTTTCTTTTTATTGCATCGTTGCTTATTTTCCTTATAAGAATGTAAATTACAGCTGAAAGCATCAGCGATATTTCTATTATTTATCTGTTATCATTCTAGCCACATATAGCGGAATATTACAATGTAAATTACCGAGTTAATATGCAATAACAAAGTTGGAATTCACGAAAATCGAGAGTCATGCAGTATTTTCCGCATCTTCGAACTATGTACCTATTTAACTTTCAAACTATGAGTCGGATAAAAAACGTTTTTGCAAACGAACATAAAATATCGTGATATCGAAACACAATGGAGTTAAAACTCTTCGAGGAACTTGTATCTACTTGATTTCAATGATATTGATAAGCTCTTTAAAACTAATTTCAATTTATGATCTCATATGAAAGTAAAATAAAAAACATAGTTTCCAACTAGTTCATCGTTAACTTCTTTTGTTTCAGTGGCAGTTCCTTGCACCAAATTCAACTCAATTTACCTCGTAATCACTATTCAAAATAAAAATTTGAAATCCGCTCTATACGTTTTAATCTCCTTCGACGTACAAGAGATATATTTTAAAAAATCCTGCATTACAGAAAAATATACAAATGAAACATTTACATGCTTTATACGCTTCGCAATGCGTAATATAAATTGAACAAATTTTCATTTCACGATTACACGTTAAATCCCCGTTCTTTGCTGATTACCATAAAAATTGCATTACTCGTTTCCTAAACGATTCCTGCGACCGGATGAGTGATACGTTAAAAAGCACACGTATTCGTAACAAATGTAGGCGTGTGTTGCATTGCGTTGCATTGTAAGCAATCAGATGTAACCCAGTCTCGTCACATATGTCTTTACGCGCTAACTTCCATAAATTTACGCACAGTATGACACGTCATGCCGCGAACAATACTTGTAGGATGCTTCCCTGCATGAAGATCATGAAATTATAGCGGTCATGCCACTGAATGTCACAAATAACGAGACATACATCTCGGATAAAGTACACGAATGACCTAAATTCATCATCACCAGACGCTACAGGGCCATCACGCCCTTCATCATTCGCAAATTCGAAGTGAATGTCGGTCGTTATAAAGTTCGATACGAAACGCTTAAGGAAAGTCTGATCAGAAAACTGTATATCTGTTACATATTTCAGCGTCACCTTTGTGCTTTTATCCTATCACTGATTACGTATCGTACGTAAACTAAGTTGAACAGCAACAAAACTTCCGTCCACTGCGATTATACCTGAATCGATCTGACTTCGTTTGTTCAGATATCTATAGTATGACTAACGAAACGAGTTCATCGAACTGACCCGCCTCCATTATGTACATATCGGAAAGTTCAATCAAAGATCTTCAAACATAAACGTGGAGAGATTCTTAAGAAAACTCGTAGATCTCGAGTACTCAATAAGCAGATGATATCGTTCGATGCTTTCAATTAAATCTGAAGGTTCAAAGTCCGACCTAAACAAAAATTATATACCTTTGCCTTTTATTAAATTTGCAATTAAATTACAGGAACGATTACTATGTATATGCACAGTTGCGCGTTAAACGATTTGAGATAGTAACCATGGCCTCGTAGCATGAATGAAGGTTCATTTATGACGATCCATTTACAAGGTCCATACTGATAGGATTATGACGTAATTTTACGTGAGCCCAACGTGTACATTGTACATACCGAGTAGATAAACGGAGTTACGTACAATGTACGAATTACAGATGCCGGGCGGTATAAGTATAGTAACTAAATTTATGTAATCTTTGTGTGCATAAAAGAATTTCGTAGGAGTACGGAGAATTCTGATAAGTGATGCAACAACACTCCCTCTGATAAGTTATCAGAAATGCATGAATTCTCAGGAATTCGGGGGGAAAATGTCTTAAAAGTACTACAAGATGTAGGTATTGTACTGATAAAAATATTCACGGCTGAATATTAATATTTAGTAATTTAATACTTGGAAATATTATAACCTGATGAAATCTATATAATTACATTAAAAATATTTATTTTATTATAAAACGAAACACACTGTTTGCTGTTACTCGTTCATAATGTGTCAAGACAATGAAATATTATTCATTAGCCTATTTAAATTCATACAGATGTCGTACACAATTATTTCATTCATAATATCAACGAAGTATGCATAAATTTATGCGTGTACAATGTGTACAAGTCCCCTCGTGTTTTAATAATGTATATATTTTGTATCTGATATCGAATGCAGAATATTGCCCTCACTGCTATTGTATTGTAAGAAAATCGCATTTCAGATATCAATAAAAGCTTTCTTCTAACGGACAAAGATGCGTGATCATCTAACTCTTCTAAAAATAGTACTCCGTGAACTCTTTTTAATACTCCTTTTTCATAAAGAGACAAATTCAATGATATAACATAAAAATAATTACCTTTAGATTTTATCGCATTGTTATAAAATGAAATTTTATTAAATTATTACGTTAAATTATACCGAGAAAGATATTAAATCAAAATTTATGACAGATTATTATCGATACGCTTTCAAAGAATACACGTTTTCGTTCTACATGACTAATATCATGTTTGAGGCAAAATGCGTCTCTGAAAAAGAAATAAAAAGCTTTGGCTCGTAACCCATGCACATTTCTTCAAGTATTTACAGCCCGCTACTTTTTCTGGAAACACCCTTTGATTCATCAGTACATTCGAGAAACCAGAAAAAATACATCATATAAAAATAGACGCTGAATAAATATATCAAAAGACAAGTAGGCACAAAGACGACATTCTACACTTATGTGTACACGATACTACCTCTTGGTAGTGCCAATAAAATTCCTTGCACTGCAGTTAATGCAAGAAAACGCAAGCATTAATATAATTTTACACATACCTCCTTAAATACTAAAAATAAATATTTATAATATTTTACTGTTGACCGTATATCCATTCGTTTCGATTTTCGACGAATCACGCAAAAATAGAGATAAAATATAAGATATGATAGTTAAAAATATCGAAAATCGAATATTAGTTACTTCATAATTTTATGTATGAAGGTTAAATCATTTCCTTAAGAGTTATTCGCTTATCAGCATATGTTACAATAATTATTAAATTTAAATAATGTTTCAAACGTTAAGATACCGCTTCTAATTAAAAACACCACAAAATAAAACATTCTTGATACAAGCTCCGTATATAAATTTTTATTTGTATCATGAGAAAAATAAAATACAAATACTTATACGAAATAAAGAAACTTGTACGATTACATTCAGAAATACAGAAACTAGTTTTACCAACAAACTCGTTTTAATGTCGAATGTATAATTAACTTTAGAACTGAATAGAAGATAAATAGAAACGGGTTTTATTGTGTACTGGGCATAGTATACGCTGGACCCATTAAAATCCTGAACACATAACGTGTATTCCCCATCTACAACTTTCACAACCTACGTCCTACGTTAACCATGACCTTTGAGCTGTCCGCTGGAACAATCATTCACTAAACTTAATACAGCTCTTTGTACGTTAATGTCGCTAATAAAAAGCAAATATATGTATGTACGATGGAAAATTCATTACTCATTACAGCAACAGCCTCCATGTATGTTTTTACCAATTTTTTCTATTACTTGAAACGTTTATAACTTATGAATAAGCAAAACTATGCTGGTATTCATGTTCAAGGTTATTATTCTATCTCTATTTTTATTCTTATTTTATATGCATCGCTATAACTTGCTAATAATGTATAATGATAAAAAGCAGATTCTGTGCTGATAATGAGCCATCTTAAACAGACCTGAGTATCAATTACAAGATTTTGTAAGATAAATGTAACATTTTTTACACTGAAGAACAGTTTTATAAAACAACATAAGTTCCTTAGATTTACACGTAAACCTCTAACAAAGTTTTAATTAAAGAAGGAATACCGTTAACTATTTGTTGCTATTTCTACGCATGTAAAAAAGTTGACCGAAATAAAAGATGTTTGAATTGTGAAAATATGTCTTTTAACAACATTTAGTTCTGAATAACGCAATAAATTATACATTACGTAACTCCGCGAATTTATTGTTTAAATGCGTTAGTATTCTGGATTGTAATTAAATATCAAGAGCCCTTTATAAAAGTACCTTAAGATAGTTTAACAAAGGATGCTGCAACATTACCTTGTTGACCAGATTGGATTGATTTAAACCTAAACAAGTACCCTATCGACCTGAACAGAATCTTTATTAAGTGCATTTAATGAACGCCGAGCAACTTAAATGATTGTACTGTTAAAACATCGTAATGATAAAAAGGTGGAAATTATGAATAATCCTTTAGAATTCTTCTTAGCCCAGAAAGAACAAACAAATAAAACAGAAGTTTATTCATTCGACTATCTTATATACGACCAACTATTTTATACAAAAATGATATATTAAAACAGAATTAAAACGAATTTGTCTATCTGTTATTGCAATTTCGATTTTTTAATTGTTTGTAAATTAATAATTCGATGTAGAGATTAAATAGAAATTTACATTTTTCTCTTGTTTATGAAATATACATGAAGAACTAGAAACGAACTATCTAATTTTCCTAGATACTTAATCTATCAAATTGTCGTGTCATCAAATTGTTACGCATGAACGAATAAATAGTAGTAGAAGCCATGTGCAAGTTGTAATTCTCTTGAATAAATGCTACCCATTGGCTGTCGTTGTTAGCTGTTAGATACGGCAAAGGGGGATCTAATGATCGCCTGCCAGTTTCTTACGGTACTGTAAGTACTGAAAACCGGATACACAGCTTCCAGTGTCATCTTTCTCTCTTTCATGAATATTAAATTACTGCATTTCATCAAAACTTTATGTTTTCTAATCTTTCTCTCGGTTGAGATCAACTAAAAGAGAGATACTTACTCATCTCCGTTAACGCAATAAACGTTCTGTAACTTGAGATCGTAACAGTATGTCAGGAAAAATATGAGAGCAAACACACGTGGCTAGTACGCATAATAAAATTTATAACGAAATGTATCCGTATAATAAAATAATAAAATTGAATGCTACTATTTGACATTTTGCTGAGTAAAGCTTATGGAATAAACTTAAATGTAAAAAAATTGCATTTTTAATCAAAATCGTGGATATTATACTTTCAAGTATTTTCAAGCAGGCATTGTACCAAATAAAAATTCTCTTTCTATTTTCATATTTAAGAATTGTAAATTCTTATAATTTTTTGGCAGAATAATTGAGGGACACGCATAAATAAGGATGCACGTATCGTTATAAATCATTTCGTTGCTCGTATAAACGCGTAAGCTAAATTAGATAAAATATACCAACAAATAGATATCATTGCTGTTTACTGTTAGCCTGTTTTCATAGATTTCACATTAATAAAAAATCAATACAAGATACACGCTATACTTAGCTATTCCATTAAACAAATTAACGATTATATTTAGAATTGAAAAATTACTATTACGCTATCTCGCGGTTTGTAATCCAAGACTAAAAAGCCTAACACACATCTCAAATGTGAAATAACTTTCTGACATAAAATGAACTTATAATTGTCCGTATAAAGATAACATACATTATCAATAACTTATACGAACGATCAACGACTAACAAAATCGTAAAATATTATCCAAGAGACATAAATAACGTTACCTCGTACCGTTATAGACTTAAATATTAAAAGTAAAATGAATTCCATAGAAATTCTCTTACCTGCTTGCCAGCGCGTGGTAAAGTTTCCACATTGGTACCGCCGACGACGGGCGCTTTTTCCGGTCCTCCATTCTGTTGGCTGACATTTATGTTGGTATTAACATTCGCATGTACATTGGCGTTAACATTGTTCACGTTGTCGGTAAGGTTCGTATTTCCCACACCGGCATCCCCGCCAGTGCCAGTTCCACCCCCGTACTTTCCTTCCTCGCCCGTCATCACTTCAGCCTCACCCTCCGCCAGTTCACCCCTGTCTCACCCTTTCGCGTTCCGCGCCTCGAGCCTTCCTTCCGTTCACTGATTACCAATGTCGGTACGCTGGCCAGAATCCGGATATCTGTTCAAACGAGACGACGAATCGTCGATCAGGAGAAACGGGTCAATCTACGGATTACCGAGCTGATTGGTTAATTCTTTGAAATCTTATTCCTCCTGTCTCCTTCGTTGCTGGCACCTTCGCTACTCGTACTACCACGTCTATACAATATCGATCCAACTGGTGACAAAACCAAAGTACTTTGAAACCGATAGGAAAAAGGATAATCTATATACGATTTTTAATCGTATCTTGAAAACTGATTTTGTACTATAATCGTATTAAAAGTATCTAACAGACGAGGTAATGGATTAAATACAACATTGTTCAACGCACCGAGAATAATTATTCGTAAACGAATTAGAAGAATATACTGTGAAACAAAGCAGAGAAGAGAAATTGAATCGACTCGCAGCGTTTAAATTACGCACTCAACGTAAATATCGAAAAATATTTCCCGAAGCGATTAAAAAAGGATTGATCTGCGACCTGACCTGATTAGCACGTCACGTCCAAACATACCCTTTCTTTCACAGACACGCCACCAGGATTCATTAGAAAATGTAGAATTATTTTCGTTCACTGGTCGCCGCTATTTTTAGGATTCTTAACGTGCGATACGGGTGGTATAACGGTATATGATGAGCTAGCTGTAGCACGTTGCAGACAGACTTCACAAGGCACATGCCGATCGAGAACCAATCGATTAATGCAACGAGTATTCATCGAAGATTAAATAACCGGAACTAAATTGCCATTGGAAATGAAAGTCATGTTTCCATCCACGTTTTAACTACATCACGAATTACGCCCGCGTTCGATCGCGGTTTAATTTTAGCCAATCTCACGCAGGCCAGTTTCCACTGACGTTACCGAACCAGCGACCAAGCCGTCTGTGTAGAACTTGTGATGTAGACCAATCCACTCACGGCGGACTGACTATAGGAAACGCTACCGTTCATCGGGAGAAACTGGGCAAAATAGTTTCCGGTAGCTGTGAGGGACTCGAGTAATCATACATGTAGCTCTATCGTCAGTAGTGGAACCAGGGAAAATCGATTCGGCCGTGCCCGTTTGAGCACTGCGCGCTTCTCAAGTGTGCGAACCGCCGCGATAAAAGCAGTCACGTCGCGCGGGACGATCATTTTGACTTTCAAAATCAAGTAAGTAATGTTCCATACACCAGCACCAGCAGAAATCGACATATTTTTTGGTCAGAAACACGATAGAATAATAAATATAAAATCTGGAAGAAACATTTTCTCGCTCCTGTTTGATACATTCGTGTCAAGCAAGAAGAAATTCTATAATTCAAAAGATGAAATTAGGTAACCTTTATTGAGACGAGAAAGGCCAAGGTATAATGAGAAAGTTCGCGCATGATAGCTGAAGCATGTTTGATGTTTCTGAAAGAACGTAAAACGATAAATAAGGAACATGAACTCCATTGTTAATCCAGAGATCGTTACGTTATACGTAACCTTCTGGATAAACAGAACAAAACGTAACCGATAGAAAACGTGTAATGAAAATAAGGCTCAAATATAAGCTCATTTATAAGAACGAACTTTGTCAATTACGATATGTGACCGATAGGGAATGGACCCTCCATATTTCTCTAAAGCAGAAATTCCTACCTCGGGCTATTGTCAGAGTCACTGTGTATACATATATGTCGACTATGCCGGCCTTAGTTCCTTATTCCCTATAAAATTATACATTACATCTGACAATCGACATTTGAGAAGTTTTCGTGAGCTTCGTTTCTCTCTACTTCTATAGCTGAGTATAGTAAGCACGACCTACGAAAGCGGGTCAACTTTTGCCGAATAATCACTTCTTAATCAAATCCTGATGTACCGAAAAATGACGCGACTAACCAGAGAGCTACAGGGTGTTGTGGCGATACTTAGGATTCCCGAATACCAACCACAGGATACCGAGGCACTTTTCCCATTAAATGTTTCTTCACTGTCAAATCACACGACGTTCCGTCATTTTTTTACTTTTGCTGTTGCGCGAACCAAATCATATATATATATATATATATTTATATATACTACTCGAAAGGATTCCGTCTGTTTAAGAAAGTTCCGAGCGTAACGCGACCACCCTCCTGAAAACTCCGTACGGCTTTGATCGGTTTTATAACTTTGATGGCGACGGGTACGCTCGAAGCGACGCCTGGTGATCATGTTCCAGATGCGCTGGCTATCCCCTCTTTTCAATCGAGCATCCCGATTACCATCACTGTGACCAGTGACTACCTCGTGTAGGGCACATAAGAAACTTGATCTTTTGTCAATAGGACGATATTGGAATACAAATATTTTAAATTATATTACATAAAATTACGAAACATACTTGTCTACTGAATTCAATAGTTACGACATAGTATTTTATACATCTTAGACATTAATACAAATAAAATATTGTTTTTTTATCATTTAACGTCGATCATAAATTTTATGTTTCTAATAAATTTACAGTTTCATTATTAAACTTCAATATTACAATTATCTTCAAACTTTAAACATTTGATTAGATTGTACGGCACCTTTAATAAATTTTAATAAATTAATAAATGTTATTTAATAGTTATATCATAAATCAATAATTTAAAGGTGAAAGTTATAGCTTTATACAATTCAAACCGAAGTTGCTTTATTTTTCTCCTTTATCTTCACAATCAACATTAACATGCCGTTACATTTACATTTGCACATCACATGATGGTATTTATTATTATTAACACTTAAATACTGGAATGAGAAATCGTATTGAATTTGTATTATAAAATTATAAAAGATAAATTATTATTTACATTAAAGTTCACTGTAACTTATACTTGTAAAGGTATAATACATAATGTATAAAAAAATTTATATGCAGTTAGGAACGTAATAAATAATAGTACGATTTTTAAAATGCAATAATTTTTTAGGATTGCTACAAACGACCTGAATTTTTTTTAGGAGCTAGAAGGATTAATTTCCTAGATGAAAAGCAACAAATTTTTTTTGTACATTACAGTTGGTCAAAATCGCGAAGAAAATAGTAGCTAAAGATCATTTTTACCATTTTTTTCTCTCACCCTGTAACGAAAATTTAAAAAATCCGTTTTGTAGATCTGTATTAGTTATACACATGCTGAAAAGCGGTTAACGTTGCTATGAGCTACAAACAATTAAAAATGATAAAAATGGCAGATTTCTGCAATTTTATTTATTACTCTACGGCCTATAACTGTGATAACTCTACATTTTGTTCATCTTTCGATGCCTATTGCTTGTTTCTGCATCAACCGATTTCGGTGAAATTTTCGGCATATGTGTGAAGGATATAAATCTACAACACGTATTTTTTAAATTTTCGTTACAGATTCAGATAAAAAAAGTTGTAAAAATGACCTTAAGTATTTTCTTCGCTACTTCGACCAACTGCAATTTTTTCATAAATGTTTTTAAATCTCGTCTAGTAAACTAATCCTTCTAGCTCCCCACAAAAGTTCAAAACTTTTGATCAAATTTTGAATAAGTTATTCTGTTTTAAATAGAGTGCCAACATTTATGTTTCCAACTGTATATTTTAATATGAAACAGTTCACGACGTGCCTAAATAAAAATACATAAATACTTAAAAAATTTTTCTTAATCCAAAAAAATCACATTTTTAATATAAACAGTAAAAAAAACAGTACTTAATTAATTCTACGATATAAAACGAATCGAACTAAAAACTTACATAACGATCAATATTGATAAATTATTATTACCTAAAAAGGAAAAACTGTTTTAATAATAACTGTGTAACATATTTGTTAACTACAAAGCATTTGCCTCGTTAATATTTTGTAAGTATACTTCCGTATTTTGTTTTCATTCTTGTGTACATGTAATTGATAACTAAAGATAATTAAATAAAATAGCTTATAATTAACGTAAATAAAACTATATTTATAGCTATATACCATCTCTCTAAATACATATGTACTATTATTAACACATTGTATCAATACGTCTTGTGTTACCCGAATTACCTGGGGGTGTATACAAATGTATTTAGATAAATCCCTCTGTCAGAAATCTATTAAAATATACATATTTAAATTATATATATATATATATATATATATATATATATATATATATATATATATAAATAAAAACAGTCGTTTTTTTAATGCTCAATCACTACGACTTGTTACAATATTTTCTTTATCATTTGATGTTAAAACTTTATTTATGGTTACAACTGAGTTAAATTTTCTACTATGTATCTAAAGAATAAAAATTAGATATTATTATAATATTTCAAATTATGTAACTTTTATTCGCCTTTACATCGCTTAAACCTACACTTATATACATATTTACTTATTTAATATATAACCACATTATTTTATACACTAGACAATGTAGCATACCTTTTCTATGTAATATGCATATTTCATTACAATGAAAATATGTAACATATATAATAAAATGATATTTTATAACTAAGGGTATTATTTATTACTGTCGTAATTAGAAAAAAAAAGAAAAAATAATGAAATGAATTATAAATTATATTATAGTTAATTTCATTCACAAATCAAACTACACATTTAAATGATCTATTTCAGTGAAATTATTATGACATCTTCATGACTCTTTGAGTATTTCACTTCCTTTATAAAATTTAAAAAATTTATGGAAGGTGATTCATGTGAATTAGTTTATGATACTTTCCATTGATGACAACAATGAATGATGAGGAACTCTTCTCATATGTCTTAACAAATACTTTTTACTGCCGTAAGTTCTTTTACAATAATGACAAGGAAATCCAAGTCCATAATGATATGCTTCATGCCTGGACTTCATAACATCATAACATTTGTTATTACATATAGAACAGGTGGTTACTTCATGATCAGTATCAAAATGCATTTTACGAGATGTGGTATTAGAGAATCGTTTAGAACAATAAAAACATTGAAATGGTACTATAGGATCAGAATGTTTATGCTTAATATGTTCATCAAACTTTTTATATGTGTTTAGAATGTCACTGCAATGATGACACTTAAGCTCCATTGGTACAAATATAAACCGTTTTCCTTCATTAACAGAACACCAATGCTTATTCCATGCAATAGCATTAGGAAGACTAACTTTACAGTATCCACATAACAGTTGTGATCTTGAATGATGTTTATTAGTATGAATCTCGAGAGCTTTCTTAGTATAAAATTTAGAACCACATACACAAATATTATATCTTTTAGCAAAATTTACTGTAACACTATTAGATTGTTTGTCAAGTTTTGACTTAACATCCTTTTTGTAAGATATATTATTTGGTTCCGCTTTCGTTTCTTGTTGCTTTTCTTCTTTACACAAATTACTTACTATTTCACTTGAGGAACCAGAAATAATATCATTACAGGGATTGGTTGGTGAATCTTCTTCAATGTCAATATCAATATTTTCATCAGCAGATTGGATCTTCAAAATACTATGTTTCTCACTATATTTAGATAATTTTAGAACTTCATTAGACACATTAGAATCTTTTGAATGATTGAAATCTTGTAATTGTAATCTTGTAACATTATCTTCACTTGTATTATCTTTGTCAATAATTTCATACGAATCATTCTTTTTCTTTATTGTTATGTTAATTCCAAGCCCAGAATCTCTACCAGAACCACTTCTTGTATCATATCGACTTTTTCTATTTACATTACTTTCTATTATTGGTTGCTTCACATCATTTGTGATAGTACATGTTTTTTTATGCATAAACAATGTATAGGGATTACGAAATATTCTTCCACATAAACAAATATGTTTATGTTTGTCATAATATTTTATATCTGATATATTATCACTCGTATTCTCATTTTGCATAATTTTCTCTTTATTTTTATGGAATTCAGAATTATCTTTATTTGTATATTCAAAAGGCGTGCGCATAGAACTGAATTTCGATTGTAAGTATATTGGAGAATTGAAATATCTGTTTGTGGATAAATGGAAATTCTCTTTCGTTTCTCCACGGCTACGATGAATACGTATATGTTCATAAAAACTCCTCAATGTATAAATACCAAGGCATATGTCACATTGACGAGAGCTTTGCCTGCGTTTCCTACATAATTTTTGTCTTTTATTTTGAATAACATGTTCTTTTCTAATAAGCTTACCCACAGTTTCGTTTTCGTCATTAGAAAATTTTCTTTTTAATTTATTGCTTTTTAAGACAGTACATGTTTCATTTAAATTCTTTAACATAAAATCAGGGGATTCGATTTTATGATAATCAGTTAAGTGTTTTCTTATATTCCTTACAACCTGTTGACACAATGTGCATGTTGATAAGGCTGTAGAATTCCGTGTACAGATTACTTTTTCATTTTGTCTTACTTCTTTAGTTAATTTCTTTTCTTGTTCATTTTGCGTAGTTCCATTGATATGAATATCATTATTATTGCGTACAAGACTATTAGATTTACTTCTTCTTGAATGAAGATTTGGGACAACTTTATTATTATTATTTGATGACGACACATGTTGTAACAATGAAGCCTCAGTATGTAATTTATTTTCACTTTTCTTTAATGAAACCTTTTCAAATTTATCTTCCTCTTTCTCAACAATATTAGGATCTTTTTCTTTCACTTTATCAGGATTTTTGAGATATCGTCTTGGTGCTATATAAATACCATGTACTTTCTCTGAATGATATCTTAACCTCCGATTTTCAGTATATTGCCTTCCACATATAGAACAATGAAATAACTTTTTTTTGGATTTCACATAAAATTTAAAATTTGGCAATTCCGTGTTGTTGTTACCTAATACTGGTTGGTATTCGATATATAATGATTTTGAAGTTGTTATATCCGACGGCAGTGCATTAGATGTATCAATCTTAGTTGTACCTTGCACATTTTTTATAACTTTTAGTGTTTCCCATATTTTATCACATCTTTCAAGTAAAATAATGGGATCTTTTATTTTATATGGAATAGTCAAAGGAATTGATGTTACCTCTCCTTCCTAAAATTATGAAACACATAAAAACTATTATATATGTACACGAGTTTCTATTTCATTAATATTTTACTTAAATAAAATTTATATTGTTATAATAAATAGTATAAAGTACAGTTTAATATCCTTCTTTATCTTTTACAATGTCATATTAACCATATCTTATAAAGTTAAGTAACTTAGTATAGTTTATATAACTTTCTTCCATAAGTATTCTTAAATAAATGTATAATTATCTTAATGAATAATAATAAAATATGTACTTCATAAAATATATATCTAGTATGTTCAATGTTAAAGTTAAAATTATTATTACATAATTATTAATAAAAAATTATGTTATATATCAATATTTATGTATATATGTTTTGTAATATATTAATCTTCTTTTGAATTTTAATAATTCAAACGAATTGTAGTCAAATTTATATTATCATAAAAAAAATATTTACTCTGCAATAAAATATCACATTTACATTTTTATATAATACTGGAACATACAACTTATGTTATGACATGTCAATATCAAAAAGATATGTCAATTTAAAATTCCCGCCACTAGCAAGCTGAGACACAAGCTGATCATCCCTTTTACAATACATAAATATGAAGTGCACTTTTTAATTATAATACCAAACCAAAATTTACTGAACTCTTGACAATAGTAAACTATCTTCATCTAATAATATATTTAAAACTAATTACATCTAAAAATATCTAGCTTCTATATCGAAAAAAAGAAGAATGTTATATATTTGAAAAAATATATATATATATATATTAATAATTATTAATAATTATATAATTACTTACCACATTTGATGTATCTTCAATTAAATCAGTTGTACTAGAACATAGAGGTTCTACTTTAGGTATACATGTTAGTAATGGTTTATGTTCAAATTCTTCAATAAATTCATCATCTCCGTAATGTTCATCTTTCTGATCAGGAGATACGTTTTCGAACATTTTAATTTAAGAAGAAGGTTAAAACCTAAATAAAAATTTGAAGTCAATACATTCTGAATATAACCGTATATAAATCACACTAAACGAGCCGACATTTTATTTCCCCCGTTTCACTGCTTATCACTTCCCACCAAAACTATATATAGTATGTAGTAATATATATATATATATATATATATATATATATATATATATATATATATATATATATATTATTTAGTACTATAATATATAACAAATATATTATAGTACTTATATTAAACAATTGGTAATAGTTATGCTAAGGTAAATAAACTTAGAATTTGTATAAAAGTAGTCACAGGATTGTTTTATTTTATATTGACTATATTACTATCTTAGAATCATCGCAAAAATAATAATACATTTAATATACAGATTACTTACGTATATATTATAATACAGTATTTAATATTTGGTTATACACATTTGAATGAAAGTTTCGTAAAACTCGATTGTATATGAATGTAAGATATATTAATTTGAGGTTAGTTTAAGACAAAAACATCCATCAATTATAATACATAATACCAAATTTTTCTTTGTTTGTATGTAATAAAATATAATACTGCATTTAACATGGAATTTATTTATTTACATAGTTTATGTAGACATTATGTAGACACAATAATTCTATTGTGTAATTTTTCCAATTCTTCTATATGTTTGTTTCTATTTTCTTGGCTATTTAAATAATGAAATATTTAATGAAACATTGATATATGAAT
Organism: Bombus vosnesenskii; assembly: GCF_011952255.1. Lineage (NCBI taxonomy): Eukaryota > Metazoa > Arthropoda > Insecta > Hymenoptera > Apidae > Bombus > Bombus vosnesenskii. The sequence goes on from NW_022882923.1 coordinate 7,117,974, forward strand.
ATTTTGACAATTTCAAATATGTATGTATTAATCTTTTTTTAAATATGTAATAATAAATAAAAGTATTTACTGTTATATTTATTTATAGTATACAACACAATTCAAGATGTAAAAAATAACATAAATTATTAACATGACTTAATGTATGAAATTTTGATAATAAACTTAATTTTTTCTTTTTAATAAATTCTTATAATAATCTATATTAATAAATAATATTAATTAATAAATGTAAGCATACTTTTATTAAGCAAATTCGATAATAACCTAGGTACCATAACATAACAAATTTTTCAGTTTATTAAAATTGAAACTGTTAAGTTGAAATCTTTCCAAACACAATGTAAATACAAATATAATGAAATAGATATTTTTATAAACACTGATATTGTGTATTATCATACCAAACATGACAAATACGATCAAATTGTTCAGTGCCAGGCATTACAGATTGTAATTATTTTTACTTCATTTAATTTTATTGCGCTATTTGTTAAATCTTTTACCCAAGGCACACAAAATAGTGGTTGCAAATTATATGTACATCTTGAAAAGGGATCCTTAAAACATTAGTTCGTCCCTGTTTGCGTCACATCATAAGACAACAACTCGGTGAATTCATTGAGTGAGGCCCAAATTATTTAGAAATATTAGAATTACAGCCATTTCTCAATAACAGTATTTCATAAGACGTTTCAATCATACTACAGATATAAATAAACACAGTTGTTCAACATATCTTTTTCACTGAACTAATAAGACAACTGACTGTCGCATCAATAGGTTGCGTTATGTTACAAATATATTTTTACAGTAAAGGTTTTTAAACTGTCAGCAATTTTAACTTTACACAAGTATATAAAGCTAGATTACTTATCTAGGCTTTAGGTTCTCTAACATAAAAATTATATCTAGCTTCTGTACTTACATTAGCTGCTGCATCGAAGTCAATGTTTCAACTGAGCTCCACACAATTTGGTATACGTTCACGAGTGTGTTTTATAGTAGAATATGTACAAAAAATAGATTTTTCCTGGCAAAACTGATGCGTATTCAAACAAGAATCACTTGAAGACTTGTTTCGAGTTGAACTGAAATCTCAGATTTTCAATAATTGAGATTTTAGGGAGAATTTTCTTGAGCGTGTCGCTATGAACGAACCCACTTGCACATGTGATTGAAACTAGCAGCCCACTTGCTCCAAGCAGACTTTAGGCTGCGTCCCAACCTGTAGTTGCAGCCTCACGCCCTTTCAGTGAATTGGCTACTGTACATATAATTTACAATGTAATAAAATATTTACTATAATCTTCTTGAAGATCACATGGTTGACGAAGCCAAAAAGGCCTAGTCTATTAGGATGCAAAAAATATCATACCTATTTCGATATTGTGTCAGCCACAATTGGCTTCCTACTTTCACAAGTCACAGTATGACAATATTCTAGCGTTGTAATCAAAGCAAAAATGTCGAAAAGCAGACAATTTGTTATTTTAACTTTCACTCGGTTATTTTACATATAGAACCGTTCAGTCTAACCGAAAAGCTGTTTGTCCCTATTAATTCTACTAACCTCATAAAAGAGATCCTAAATAACGACAAAGAGGAATTAATGATAAAGGAGGTAATATGATATAATATCAGAGAATTCAATTCTGCTTGGAGTTTAAGAGAAAATCAATATATCTGCGTGGTACATACACGTAACCTGCGACACTCGCGCTGTAGACATCCGATCTGCTGCAACGATGATCTGCTGTACACTTGAAGCACAATTATAACATTTCTTCAAATTATAGATCATATCTACTACATTAGAAAACCTCGTACTGAATTTGTTTAACATGGAAATTCGGTTGGCTTGAACTTTTCAATACTCAGCACAATTCAATGTAGGATATAAATCCCACTTAAGATGGATGATATTCATTACTATGGATTTATGCAGCCACTTAAACCTAACTTAATTAAAAATGTTGATCTAGTACACCTAAGTAGTTTGTTAAAAATTTAGAAATATTACGAAATAAACATTTAACGTTATAAATATCTTGTCTAAACAGTTTATATGACCATGCCCTGTACTGATGTTAATGGCAATTTGACATAATATTTACACTATACAGTACTAAACTTAATCCAATCTGATCTACTAAGATATTTCCTGGATGGGACAATTTAAGAATTAAAACGTGTATTACATGTTTACAATACATGATAAGATAAATGCATAATGATTTATATTATAGTATTTATCAAATACATGATAGTTTATATCAAATAGACAATAGTTCTTGTACAAATTCTATTGCCTGAATTTCACCAATAAGGTTGGATGTCTTGAAATCTACAGACTAGTTTTATTAGTGTCTTGTCACAAGTTTATTAAATATGACAATATGTTATGAAATATTATAATAACGTGTGCTATTAACAAAAATTAAATCCCTGATTTCGTATTCGTTTTGTACTCGTCTCGTACTTCTATTAATTTTGAAGATTTAATTATGTCAAAATGTGACTGTATAAAAAGAGTTGGATTTCCAAATTACATTTATTACTGTATTACATCTGAGAGAATCTGATTCTCATGACTTCACTATCGTGTCGATTTTGTTTCTACAACAGTCATATCGTCAGAATTGCGACAAACAAGGTCATCCAAGTTATATAACAGTAATTGCGCCGGATTTACTTAATTCTCTATAAAATTATTACAATAATGAACATTTGTTTCCGGCAGTGTATATATAAAAGCATGAACACCTATTCACAGATGTTAGTATTTTCTAAGAAAAAGATGTGTGTTCTTATTACTATTTTACTACTTGTTACTTGTGATCTATCTACATCAACTGAAATTTATAATAGAGGTGTTACAGTTTGTAAATGTAAATTTAGTGACGAAATTCTATGTGATAGATTTTTTAATAAAAAGTAACATTTTGTTTAAATACTTAAATATATTTGCAAAAACTTTTATCTAAAGATTTCGTTATACAAAGTAATATTTATAAATTACTTATATATCTAGTAATACATTTTAATGCACTATCTCACAACTCAAGGGAAATAATTAACTTTTCTTATTACAGAAAATAATAGATTACAAATAGGTTCCCAAAATGCTAAATTTTTTCTGGAGATACAAGATTGGCTGTTTAAGTTGAGAAACCAAATTCACGAACGATTATTTGGATTAACAACTACGTCAGCGCCTCCTTTGACAATTGAAATATTAAACTTAGATAAATTTGAATTACAAAATGCAATAAAAAATCATGGATGGCATCTATTAAATTTATGTAAATAAAGATTATTGTGTAATACTAAGTCTATAACTTTTTTATAAATTTATGAATATTAGAGTAGAAAATTAGAATAAAAATAAACAGTAGATTAATGAAGATTAAACATAAATAATCTTTTGTTATAACGTATTAACGTTAATTATTATATCATTAATATTTCCTTAGTTTAATTCATACAAATTTTTATAAATTGTAGCTATCTTATCTTTTGATCCTAATCAAGACTGGGGATTTCGTATTGATGACTGGTATTTTATACAAAAAGGATTTAATCAAAACGAATATGAAGACAGTTCTGATGAGTTAAATTTTCAAACACCAAGTACCAGTAAGCCAAAAGACACGACTAAAATAGAGATTGAACAGACTTTTGACTTTACAAATGATCCAGAAGTTACGGAATCATCGCAAACGTTTTCATCTATAACCACGCCTGTGACGCAACAAATTGATCCGCAAACAACGATAAGAAACACTGAACAGATTGATTCTTCCGAGAGCTCATCATTAACAATGAAAGGGTTGGAAGAGAGTGAAACCGATAGCGACTTTGTTCAGAAAGGGTCTGTAGAAGTTCTTATGGGATAATATAATATTTTATGTCAACACATAACAACATCTCGTAATTTCTTTAAATCCGGCATTTTTATTAAATTGGTCATTTTTATATGAAAATACACATTGATGTTATTAGAATATGTTTGTATATCATACAATGTTCTCACAATGCTTATGGATAAAATGTTATATAAACAGTGAGGTATAATAGAAAAGGGTACTAAAATGAAATGTTTCCATCGAGAAGAGTACACTTTTATTCCATAAAATTTATCATAATTATCTGGCAATAAATGATTATAATAATTTTTACGTCCCTGTGGAACAAATCGTGATCTTCATGATGTCTTATGGATTTACTGTAAAAAAAAAAAAAAATATGTCAGTAAAATGTTCAATTTCAACATTAATTAACATTACACCCCACACATGCAAAAATGTTCTACTTCTACTAGAAGCATGAATCAGAATAACAATAAATACATATTACTAGTGTAGGAGATCTTCAATATAGGATTAAGTGTTCTTATTTTACTTGGTTCTCTAATTTTTTTTATCTTGCACTTATTCTTAAATAATGATAATACAAGTAATATATACATAAGATCTACTTTTTAGATATTACTGAAATATAATATGTAAGATTCTGTTAGATGTCCCTAAATTTTAAGGCAGAGAGTTAATATTAACTTTGATTGTATCAAAACTAATAATTCTATAATAAACTACAGTTAAAAATAGTTAACACATGATTGGAAAATATATGGACAATTTTTAATTCTAAATTATTCTACAAGAAATTAATAAGAATGTGGGAAGAAAATTGTTACAATACACGAAATATACAGAAATCCAATTAAACTATACTACAGGAATCCAATTAAACTATACTACAGGAATCCAATTAAACTATACTACAGGAATTCAATTAAAATTCATATTACATAAAAAAGATCACAACATAGAATATATTTAACCAAATCTAGAAAGGAAGAAATAAAGAAAACATAAAAGAAAAACTAAAACTTAGAAGTTTGCATGCTGACCATATATGAGCATCTTAATTAAGTTCCCTCTTCAGGCTTGTAGTACAAATGATGACCATTTGACTACTTCCTTCCCTAGAATATAAATAAAAAGCGTATACCACTGAATAGCATGCAAAAATTATGTGTTTCTTCTACATATAATCAAATTATATATATTATATAATATTTTATATGTACATTTTACACATATAATAGTAAAAAATTTATTGTATCCAAATTAGATAACAGTTATATTATTAATTCACAAATCCAGTTTCTCAGTATCATAATAATTTATTTTCATACCATAGAAATAATACAAAAATACATTTACATAATTTGAAACTAGTTAAAAACTATTTAATCAAATCAATACAAAACAATTTCATTGTCATACTTAATGTAAAATTAAAATACTTTATATTTTACTAAAAAACTAGATATGTGTTAATATTACTGTTATCTACATTTCTTTTTCATGTTTAAAAATTGTTATGTTTACGAATGTTTTTGATTATATAGATATATAAATTATCTGCCCAGTTCAAATATTATAAAACTGCGTTGAAGAGAATGAACTCATAAATCTAATTATTAGTATGTTCTAAAAAATTTGCAAATTAGTTAGAAGGTATAACTGATGAAAAATGAAAATGCAGAATTAAAATCTAAATAAATATAAAATTTTTTTTATTTAATTTAATACTTAATTTTTGTTTATTATATTGCTTTTCTCAATGATTGAAATTTGTAATGATAAAATTTGTCAACCAACATTTTAATAATAATAATAAGTATTAGGTTGTCCGAAAAGTGTCTTTCTTTACAGATACATCTTTTAGAACAATGTATCTTTATACAAACATGAAACCTAATCTGTCAAACATTGTGATCTTTATCTTGATAGAACAAAATGGATCATGCGTAATTCGATAAAATAATATAATAATATAACGAAAAAAATAATTTGATAAAATAATATAACGAAAAATGTTGTGCATCCATTATTTCCTTATAAAACGAAAGAAACTTTTCGAATTACTTAATATATATGTAATAATCCAGTGTATATTGAAGTTCAATGGAAGTATGAATAAGAAATCTATGTAAATCAATATCATTTTGCAGCTGACAGACAAAAATTAATAAAAAAAATATATATATATATGTATTTATCAGATCCTATTAAAATATTTAAATTGAAATAAAATTACAAATAAATAATATATATACAAATGTTATCATCAAATAAATATATATTGCCATCTCCAAATTATTTTATATTATCAAAAATTTTAATAAACTATTTGAAAACTTATTAATTATATTGTGAATGTAATGACATTAAGTAAGGGGTATTATTTAAAAATAATAATGAATTGAAAAATAGGTACAGTATTATCTTACCTTTTTAGATGCAGCTCCTACTTTACTCTTCTTTGTACCCCTAACCTTCTTCATTCTGTTTTTACGTTCTTTTCGCTGCTTTCTTGTCTGTTTTTGTTTTTCAAATAGTCCATGCCTAGCTAACCTGTATTTAGGTTCAAATTTTTTTGCAAAGTCCAATGTATCATAGATTAGTGCAAATCCAGTTGATTTGCCACCACCAAAATTAGTTTGGAAACCAAACACAAAAACTACATCTGGCATAACTTTGTACATTTTAGCTAATTTTTCACGTATTTCTGTTTTTCGTACTGATGAATGTCCTGGATGGAATACATCCACAACCTATAGAAAAAACATTGTTTTATGAGTACAAAAAGATAGATGAATACAATATTAATTGTAATAATAATAGAAATTTCTATCTTCATTAATTATTAGTTGGTGTTGAGATAATATATGCATAAATAGCATGATACACTTTCACATGTGATATGACAGCAAAAGACAAAAATCTAAGGAAATGTTACTTCAACTAAAAATAAATAATAAATATTAATATACATACCATTTGTTTTCGGCATAATAACCGATTGCTCATGAATTTTCTGGTTCTAATCGTAACAGCACCTTCCGTCTACAATAAAGAACAATAATCCAATTTCGAGGTTATGTTTTGATTTTCATTATCTTCATTACAATTATATTGTCTTACATAAAGATATTTGAAAAGATATAAAAAACATTTAATTTCATAATTTCACTTTTGTATTTAAACAAAATATTTCTATTTACATTTCATTCTTCAGTTATAGTGTTATACCATTAATGAAGATGTCACGCTATAATAATATAAATGTTAGATATTCATAGAGATGGTATCAATGAATTATATTTGTAAAAAACCAAATAATTATACATCACTGATAACATTTTAAGGAAATATTCCATACTTTGTTCAACGATTAATTAATAATTTTGGGATATAAAATACATACCATTTTGCTTGATTATGGTACCGCTAGCAAGAGGACTGTTACGGAAACATGCAGCGCGATCTATAATCTATCCGACAAGACATGACTCTCGAATGTTACTAGTCAGCAGCCAATGGTTATAACCACAGCAATCAAATTTTGTTTACGTTTACTGCCTCGTTTCGTTGAGCAGACTATACATATTACCAAATATACCATCGCAATTATTCTATGTAACAATACAAAATTTTTCTTTTTGTATTAACTGCATAATTAAACAAAATAATTATTTAAAATGTTATACAATATTGTTAAGTATTTTAGATGATATGTAATCATTAAAAATCAGAGTAATGTAACATTGTCTTTATTTAGACTTTAAATTTTATTAAAATATCTAGAAGCTTTCAATAAGTATTTAAAACAGTTTTATCACATTATTTTATAATAAAATACTATTTACTTAAAATAGTATTACTTTTAATATTATTAAAAATAAAGAAATATTTTTAAAAAGTGTTGTTCGTATATTTGGATTTTTGAATTTGTATTTTACTGTAAGCAAAATTGAAAATTTTTTTAATTAAAATTTTTCTTTATTTCACTGTAATTTCAAATCACATAGAAATTGTGTAATATTAATTTGTGAATTTCTTTGTTTTAACATACATAAACTAATTATTTACTACTTTATCGATGAAGTATTGGGACAAATATTCGTGAAACTCTTAAGAAGACCGTAATTGCATTTGGCGCTGACTGCAATTCTTCGACCATCTGATTGGTTCTCTTCCGTGTAACGTCCATTACTCTCCTAGGAAGTTTCGAGAACGGGTACGGTACGGGCAGTAATATTGGTGAGAGTTCTATACGCTTACAACCGTTCGTCAAATAGTATTACGTGGAGTGAGACGAGCATTAACAGCACACGAATATTTTGCACGAGTAGCTTTCTTTCTGCTAGTACAGGTAAGACTGAACACAAATAATCGTAAGGTTCAAAATATTTTAGAAAATACGTCCAAACGGACAGAATTTTCATGGTTGAATCGTGCGATCGATTATGAACTCGCGAAATTTTCTCGAGGTAGGAATTCGCATAGCGGTAACGTGTAGAGTCAATTTATGGTATAGTATGAGAATATTATGGAATATTGTAGTGATTTTCAGAACATTTTACTGATTCGGGAATTTAAAGTGGATGTTTGAAGGTTGAATAATAGTTGTATGCTTGTTGAAGCATATTGTATATTACGAAATACTCGTCAATAAGTTTTATCATAGTACAAGTCGTGTTCGTCCATGACTCGCACTTTAACGTTGAAAAATGGTGGATGTTCCCCTATTGCCTTACTCGTTCGTGTCAATACCAAACGTGGTTGAAGTTGCAGAGTATAATCTGTCACTTAAGACGTAATAAGTTCTAATTAGATCTCCAATTTCACTTGTACCGTTGAAATTGGAAGATAACGCTAATTTTTTTTTGCTTTGGAAAATCATTATTTTATCCTTTATTACTCTTTTGTTACTCAATTTTTTACCGGCAGTCCAAACCTCCAGTATCTGCGTATGTATATGTGCATATACATGTATGCGTTAGTAGAAGGATCTAGAAAGTGTAGTGTTCTTTGTTCGCGATACGACAAACACTGCGTTAGATTGGAACGAGGTTTTAATTTTCTTTTTTATGTCAATTAATTATATTTTATCATCTTAAAATATCATGTCGTCGCCATTTTGAAACGAAACACGCACATGGATACAATTTGCTGGACTTTTCTACGAGCGTATTAATACACTTTAAAGACTTCTCTACGTTAATTATAACATTTTTATTCAGCTTTAAGTCGATTATAAAGGTCTCTCAAGTTTTAAATAATTTTTCTTTTTCATTTTATATATATATTTCTAATTATGCTATATCGATATTAAAGTTAGAAGTATTTGAAGTTCAAGGTCATTACAAATAATTTCCATGTTTAAAACGTGTATAACGTATATAAATATCAATAATATATTTTAGTATTTTGATCTTAAGTTATCTGTCTCAAAAACAATGAAGAAATATAAAGTTCTTTTTCTTCAACCTTTTGCGTTTATCTATACTTAATGAATTTTAATGCAAATACATAACACTACATGAGTAATGGTACATGTGTCAGGGACATACGTCCCTAAATTGCATAAAGATTAGTATCTCAATTTGGTGTTTGATTTTTGCTGTTGTATTTTTTTTCATTATGCATCTGTTTAATATTTTATAAATATAATTAAACAAATAATCATCTAATAAAAAAGTATAGTTTATAACTGCGTGATACTTTTACTATACTTCATAAAACTACTGTAACAGATATTAATACAAAACTGTTTTTGATGTTTAATACATTGTAACATACATGGATTTAACTATGTTTCCATATATAAATTGACATACTATATGTGTATTTACCTGCAATTTTATTTTATTATTTTGAAATAATTTTGTTCTAAAAGAAAATTTACATTTATTGTCATGAATATAACTGGTCTGCTACATAAAATTAAGTATTTATTACGAAATACGTACATCATGCATATTAATGTGAAAGGAAAATTGTACAATAATGAATTACATATTTATGTTATTCAAGTTGAGGAATGTTTTCACACTAGAATAATCAGCCTCTAATATATATATCTAAATATATTATATGTAAATAATTAGTATACATAATGAATAATAAAATCTAATATAATATATACAATAAACGTTATAACATTAATTTTATCAAAAGTACCTACATATTTTTAATAATTGTAAGAAGAAAACGAAAAAAAACCAAAACATTATTTTGATATGTTTAATAGTTCGCGTTAAAGTAAATATCGTTAAGTGATTATAAAGATATTAAATATGTAAAAACGATAGATAATTAAAATGCATAATCATAATAATATTTTCTCTTTGTTTGGTCTTTAGCAGGAGCAATATAATTACAATTGAAGATCGTCCAAAGGAAATAAATCAATAAAAATGGTAAAAGAAACTACGTTTTATGATGTTTTGGGTGTGAAACCTGGATGCACACAGGAAGATTTGAAAAAGGCTTACAGAAAACTTGCCTTAAAGTACCACCCTGATAAAAATCCTAATGAAGGAGAAAAAGTTCGTATTTTTAATGTAACAATGTGCTAAAGATTTTAATTAAATGTTGTAAAACAAAAGTTTGACTATTAAATTTAATTCTCATGTTACAGTTCAAACAAATCTCACAAGCGTATGAAGTATTGTCGAATCCGGAAAAGAAGCGAATTTATGATCAAGGCGGAGAACAAGCTTTAAAAGAGGGTGGGGGAGGAGGCAATGTGTTCTCTTCGCCAATGGATATCTTTGATATGTTCTTTGGTGGAGGTTTTGGTGGAAGGGGTCGTAGGAGAGAACGCAAGGGTCAAGATGTTATACATCACTTATCCGTTTCACTAGAAGAATTGTATAAAGGAACCGTACGCAAGTTAGCTTTACAGAAAAATGTCATTTGTGATAAGTGCGAAGGTACATATTATATAGTAATATTTATTAAAGATGTTTTGAACGTGTGAAATGAAATGTTGCACATTAAAATATTTTTATCAGGTATTGGTGGGAAGAAAGGTTCTGTGGAACAATGTACAACATGTCATGGTTCTGGTATGCAAGTTCAAATACAGCAACTAGGACCTGGAATGCTACAGCATCTGCAAAGCATATGTGTAGACTGTAAAGGTCAAGGAGACCGCATTAATCCACGTGATCGCTGCAAACAATGTGGCGGCAGAAAAACCATTAGAGATAGGAAGATTTTGGAAGTTCATGTTGACCCAGGTATGGTACATAACCAGAGGATTGTTTTCGCTGGAGAAGGTGATCAGGAACCAGATTACGAGCCAGGAGATATTATGATTGTTCTTGAAGAGAAAGAACACGAGATTTTCAAGTTAGTATTTTATATAATTGTTATGTTTAACATACACATCACATTTAACAGTATTGTATCGTATTTGGATTATAATGCTTATTAATTATATTATTTTAGGCGTTCGCGTCACGATTTAATTATGAGGATGCAATTGGAGCTTGTAGAAGCTCTTTGTGGGTTTCAGAAAGTAATTCGTACTTTAGACGGGCGAGATTTAGTTATAACTTCATATCCTGGATCTGTTGTAAAACATGGAGACCTAAAGTGCATTCTGAATGAGGGAATGCCGATTTACAAAGATCCTTTCACACACGGCAGGCTTATAATTCAATTTGTAGTGAATTTCCCGAAATCTACGGATCCGTCTGTCATTTCAACACTCGAACAATGTTTACCACCAAGAGAAGAGGTTATAATTCCAGAGGGAGCAGAAGATTGTTCTCTGATGGACTTGGATCCAGATCAAGAAGTGAAGCGAAGAGAACAACGACAAGCGTATGAGGAAGATGAAGGAGGTTCTTCCGGAGTTCAATGTGCCACGAATTAATTCAATTACATCAATCTCACAATAAATATGATCATTCTTTCATTTTAAACTTTTGTCCCATTCGCTCGATTCTGAATCATATGTATTAACAGAAGGACGAAAAAATGCGGACACATAACAGTTTTTCAAGACAGATGACAAAAACCTGAGAAAAATGTTTAGATAAGTGCACGACTGTGAAACTTACACCTGCGGAATCGCTATTGATTCTGGTATAAAGATCACATACACAAATACTGAATTGTATAGGAGACCTTTAAACGCTGTTGATGGTACATTTATTATCACTTCTGAATTAAACTATAAATTCTGGTGAAAGCTGGTAAACTGGTTACAAATTACTTCATCGCTTGCTGTAGAAAAGTATTTAAAGAGATGTACTTATCAGTAAGCAGAGTGATAAGGAAAATTGAATTTATTCAACATCTAATGTGACGTCGTGTAACGTTAATAACGAAAGCAAAACATAATCAAGTCCATCGTATAACGCTGAACGTTCTGATTACTTTCTGCTATTTGTGAATATCTTTCTGTTCTGTTCTGTTCTCGACTTTCATCGATACACGCATACTGCGAATGCGAGAAGTAAAGTTAGACAGTCGAACAAAATTAGTAATCTTACCTGTATTCGTATATTCCTTGAAGTTCTTTAAATTATTAGTATTTTATTACAATACAAGCTTCTGGAATTTAAATCGATGTCTACATTAGTAATATGACGATCGTGAAAATAGTATGAAATATCGATGAACACATTTATTATAACAGAAATAAAATGTAATCTTGATCTATAGACTTCAAAATTACTTTTTTTTCAGTGGTACATTATTCCATTACATGTAGGTAGTGTTTAATATTTGTTTATAGTCTCATATAGTGACATATGACGATATTAACAAAAAATCTTGTTTATTCAAAATACAATTCGTGGAAAAAATGTGGTTCCTGTGTGTGTATAACTGGACTTATACCTGCGCGTATTCATTATCTGTTGTAATAAAAAATAAGATTTGTGCGTTCTAGTATTTATTTATAACCATAATACTGGAACTGAAAGTAAAAAGTATAATTTCAGTAAATGCATTCAGTAACGTTATAAAAAAGTTGCTCTTTTTAATATCATAATATATTTCGTTAAAATTGAATAATGCGCGTAAACAACTGTCCATTTTAATGGTCGTACGGCTGCATTAAATTAAACACGCCTTCAATCTTCACATAATTTACTGTATACTAGGTCATGTACTCGCCCGCAATTACTATAGCGAATTAAAATAGACGCGTATTATAATCTTATTTATTATAGATAAATTGGTGATTGATTAGTACGATTTTCAATCGTGTCAAATAAATTGGAAAAAGTATAATGTCAAATATGTCAAAACAAAGAAAGGTGTTTAAAATTCGACCTCTGATCCCTCATGTGCATGTTATATTTCAATTTTCTTCACAATTAACACATACATATGTATGTGTATATATACATATACTTTTAAGAAAATTATTTTCCTAAATTTTCAGTTTTAGTTTAGTTTAGTTAAGTGTCGGCACTTACGAAAGATTTATTATGCACGTATAAATTTAAACGGAATACGCATGCGAGTATATTAAATAGTGGCATTAGTAGGAGTAACAATGTTAACGTGCCTTTGAGTTACGTAGAATAGCCTAACGATGGCGATATAATCGCGGCGAGGGTCGATGTTTTTGTAACGTGCGTATACGAGTGCCCGAAAGCCAGACGTCGGAGATGCCGCAAAGGTTTCTGGGTATGCGGAGGGAGCCATATTTTTCCAATATCAGTTACGCGAAAACAGCGTACGCATAAGATCTGCAAAATGGAATTTCGTTCGATGGTTGGTGTCGAAGAAGTGTTTCACGAAAGAAAGTGATTACGAGATAGAGAACGAGGGATCAGTGCGAGAAAGCGAAGTAACTGTGCTAGTCAGAATATAATAAGCGTGCGTTTCCACGCGATCAAGAAGTGAGGTTCGGTGAAAACGATGAGCGCGGCCCGCGCAGGTGTTCGAGTCGAGAAGAGGGTTAGTTAACTTAACCCGAGTTCGTAACCGCGACTGGTGGTAGTGGTGGTAGTACTAGTGGTGGTGGTGGAGGCAGTGGTGGTGGTGGTGGTGGTGCTACTGCTGCTGTGACGATGACACAGCGTCATAACACGACGTACGTCCGTCCGTGCGATTTAACGCGAATTGTTACGGCAATATAAAGTGTTTTTTGTACCGAGAGTGCATTCGCGCCATTACCGATCGAGTGAGTCGTGGCTCGGTCACTATTAACCTTTACGTATTCAGTGTCGAAGAAAATGGCTTTCTTCTTTAGTGTGTGAACGAAGATTCAGAGTAGCGTATTTTTTTTTAGTGACAGTGGCTCGTAATGACATAATCGAATAATATTTCGTTATTTCTCGGTTGAGAAGTGCGTACATGTGAAACGGAGTAATCAGAATTGCGACCGCGAATAACGCGACGGGACCGTGGCAATGACACAACGACCTCAACGACCTGACTTTCTTACATAGTTCAATTTTTCTTGTTTAGAAGTGTGGCATTCTTTTTCACCAAAGTTTACTTAAACGTTACTCGTTGGCATCTGCAACGTTGAGAAAAGTCTCTGACTCGTAACGTCGTTTTTTCGGTGTAACCTAGTACACGCGTTACAAATAACAGTGTGTTGAAGAGTCTAGGTTAGTTGAATGCTTGGCCCCATTGTGTTGTTTCGACGCGACTGAATCGGTGAACGAGACAAATGAGAGAGCCGTCGCTTTGTAAATCGACCTTGTAAATGACAGCAGAAGCGTAATTTCCTAATAAACAATGTTATCCGCTTGCTCTACATCGAACCGGTATAGGGAATGACAATTTCAAAGGAATTGTTTTCTTCCCACTGCAGATGTCATAGGATTTATTTAACGAAACACGATTTACTTATCCATTGTAAGTAATTATTCGATTTTGAGTTGTTCTTTCGTAAAAGAAATCTATTGACCCGCATAAGCATACAATCGAAAGAAAGTGAAATAACGTTCTTATTATCGGAGCAATCAAGTTTTCAAAACAAAAACATATTAACTAAATGGAAGATGTCGACTCGTCTTATTATTTTCTTGTAACATGTGATCGTCGGATAAGGAGAATAACACCGATGTAATTTTACTGTGATCTCCGACGCATTAAAATCACGAACAACCAACGAAACCAGTACCATGGTAGAGTGCACCGATCGTAAGAGAGAGGTTAGACGGACATTGACCGGTGAATAGCGCGTGTCTGTGATCCGACGGATGCTCTCCAATTTGAAAATCTTGGCACCGTTAATACGAGTCTGTAATTAGAAACAAGGAAAGTGTTTGTGAACGTGCATGTGATTTAAAAATTGGCGAAGAAATTAAGAATCGAGCGAACGAAGAACAATCGGTGAAACTATCCATTTGGTATGCCGTGCGCGGTAAAGCCAAGGATGTCGAAGAACGAGAACGTCGTGGATGACAGGTGTGAGATTGTAATGATCGGTGAGCGTGCGTGGCCAAGAGGAACGACCGAAAGAACGCGGTGGATTTCGGTGGTGGGAAACGCGTGATCATTCCCGTTTATGGAGGATGCAGCAGAACCTGGAGGTGTCTCCACGTAGGCGTGCTACCTGCGTTCCAGTGATGTCGGTGTCGGGGTTACTTGCAGCGCTGCTGGACCTGGACCATGGCCGGCAAGCCTGAGCAGCCGTCCACGCACCCTGCTCTCCCGAATCACGGTCATCATCATCATCATAATCGACAACAGCAGCAACAACAGCAACAACAGCAGCAGCAGCAGCAACCACAGCAGCAACAGCAAGAGCAACAGCATCCGCAGCACGCACAGGGGATTCAACAAAATAGCGTTCTAGTCTACGTATCGGGGGAGAATTTTGCGTACGCGACGGCGGTCGGTCAGAATGCCGCCGCCGCTGCTGCTGCTGCTACCGCAGTCGGCTATCAGTCTCCGCAGCAGGCGACGTACGCCGGCATTCTGCCGCCGCAGGTGGCGACGGCGGCGGCGACGTTTCCCGCCAAAACCGCCATTTATTGCAACGATAATAACAGCGCCGTTGGCAGCACGGTTGCCGTAGCTGGCAGCAATAATTGTTGTCGGTTAAAAACACTCGAGTATGTGTCCACCGATGGAGAGTCGAGCCGATCGGCACGATCCATGTCAACCAGTAACACCGAAGACGAAGAAGATTACGGAACGATCGTTTCCAACAACGGTTTATTATACAGACAAACGAATCTAGTTGAAACAACCAGCACGTCCGCGACCACAACGATGACGTGCGTAGTGTCGGCGTGCGACACGAAGAATCCGGCGAATCGAAATCCATTGGAAAACGACTCGAATAATACCGAAAACCTCGCAACCAATAACGTAGAGCCGATCGGCAGGGTGAACGCCGGTGAGATGCTGCCCAACAAGTTATTTCCATCGAGAATCCACGGTGAAATTTATCCAGCTGGAGCGAGACTAGCTGACACGGGTTATAACAATAGCGGCAGTCAAATCACGCAGGGTAATCTCGGGGAGGGTTGTATCAGTCTTTTAAACGACGACGCTTGTGTCGCGTACGTACGGCAGGGAAACGAACCGTCTCAAGCGTCCGCGAGTGTTTTTCAAGGCGACAGTGTCGAGCAACGTATCAATATGGACGAGAAGAGCCGGCAACAGGACGGTTTCGATAACCAAACCGGCTCGTCGCTTTCTTCGTCCAGTTCGAACGTCGGTGTTGTCAGTGGTGGCGGTAGTGTTGTTGTTGTTGGTAGTGGTGGTAGTGGTGCGACTAGCTGTGACTCTGTCCGATCTGATACCGGTGAATCGTCGACTTATAGTAGCCTGAGCAGCCCCGAAAGTCAAAGTCAATCGGCACACGACGGCTTGTCTGCCGCGACGACGGTTAACGGCGGCGGTTCGTGCGCGCAGCAGGCTGCGCGTCAACCGCCGCTTCCGCGCATCAACAACCCGAACAATAACAATAATCAAGTTCAACAAAATGTAGTGCTGACGATGAACGGTAGTGCAGTGATTACGCAGCAGCAACAACAGCAGCAGCAACAAGCGATTACGGTACCACGTGGATGGAAAAGGATATGCACCAACGGGGTCATCATTTATATCAGGTGAGTTCTCTTTCGTTTTTTCCGGTCACGATCACTTTCTGTGTGTTCACTTCGTTTTTCATTCTGTTGTTGCGTAATACGTTGGAACCAAAATGATTATATTTTCTATTTTCGGGTGTTGTATTTCGGAGCATAATAATATTATTTGTACGTATGGTAATTATAGTAGATGCTTTTGTTTAACGCGATATTTGAACGATTCAGTTATTGCTATATGTGTAATGCAATGACGAAACGACTATCGTAATTCGTATGGAAGACAGATAGATTTCGATGTATAACGAGAAACGAAATTTTGTCCAATTAAATTTCATGAAACGTATCTTCATTTTTTACGATATAGTAATTTAGGTTATGCAACTTATATAATGCATATCGCATACTTCATGATATGCAGTTTTTAGAACGACTGCGTCTGTTTATTAACATTGTATTATTCTTAATTTGCATTCACGTTTGTATTAATTATTCATCGCTTTAGTCTTTGTAAATTATCTTAATGGCATCATTGATTTGCAAATATTCCGAGTTAAATTAAATAAAAAAAAATTGAGCGGAATGTGAATATACAGATTTTCGACGAAACAGAAAAAATTTTCGACGAAATAAATAATTCTTCAAATTACATATTATTAGTTAATTTATAGTTTAAGCTTGAAATGCTATACGTAGATGATTATAATTCAACTAAATAAAGCTAAAGCTAAATAAGCGTATACAATCGCGTTTCTATTTCAATAAAAGACAACATTTATTTTACCGAAACGGCATTTTTATTAAACGCGAAAACTCGAGATCTAAAATTGGTAGTTTCGCTATCGACATTCGCTTGCTTCGTATCACACGAGAAATAAAGAAATACGATTGTTAATCGCATAAAATCGTTGAGCGCACGTAAAAATTTCTGTTATCGCGTTATTCAGAAGTGATTTCATCGGGGTTTGTCTCAGTGGTTTGCGGGTTAGTGGTATCGATCCGCGGTTAAATGCTCTTGCTAGAACTTTAATTTCGCTAATGGAATTAAACTGCGTCCAGCGTCGGGCAAATAAGATTAGCGAAGTGACTGGTAAATTAGGATAGAAACCGGGAGACACTGCCACGTGAGAGATTCCCCTCTTTTGTGCGTAAGGTCGTAAGGCATGGTGTGGTCTCACAGAGAAACCAGATCGTTAGTCAAAAATGACTTACGGCAGTTCGTTCTGATAATAAAGCATCGAGCGTAACAAGCGCTCGCAAGATTCGTCACCTAAGCACAGAGACACTCGCCTCTTTTCTCGTCGTAGATCTTAAAAAGGTTTTGTCCCCTTTCCGTCCTTTGTAATCTTTCCCGACGTTCGAGTAAAAAACACGAATTTTCTGGGAGCCAAGGCTCTCCGTTGAACGCCCCCTTTCCCGTCGTCATCCAGTACGTTGAAAGCGAAGGCGTCTTCCTTCTAACCCCTCATTGTACTTTTATGGTTCTTTTCAAAGTCCGTTCGAGGGTCACTTTCATCTTTTCCACCGTGCCTTTTTTACGGTTGTCTCCGCCAAGATGTTACGCATCCTCCCACTGTCTTCCTTTGCTTCCTCCGGCTTTTTCTTTTTTCTAAGGGCACATTTGTCCCGTCTGCGCGCAACGTGTAAAAATTGCACGGATTAAATTCTCTGACGTGCGCCGCGTAGGTAAATAAATTTGTAGCTGTTTGGCGTAGAAGGAAGGTCGTTTCGTGACGAGTATATGTGCGGTTCTCAAGGATCTTTTTATCGGATAGTTGATACAACATCGTTTATCTCGTAAATAATTTTCACATCCCAGCGGTTTTCAACAATTTCTTGTCTGTATTATAAAATTCCCTATACGTGTATGTTTTGTATATAAGCTATTTCCTTTGGAGCGGTTATTTTCTCTTTTTCCAAATTAGCTAGCAATAATACAACATTTAATCGACGTATTCAATTTGGATTTTAAGGGAAAATATTTAAAATGCATCAAGGATACCTGATTTTGTTAAATTACAATACTTATCTATTCCCAAATCGCTTTTTAAAGTAAAATTTATTAGAGTAAAATGCTTTGCCACCAGTTTATTGTTTATTGTCTTCTCTATTAGAAGAAGCGTTAATCGAATTGTGGATAAAGAGGAAATTCCAAAAGAACACAAAACCAGAATTACAAAAACATCTTTCTAAAACCATTGTACGAGGTCTAAGCAGACGTAAAATCGTACTTTGCGAGTGACTTCAGATGGGCGCGTAGATGCAGCTTTCCCCAGGTTAGTTGACTTGGCGAGTGACGGGATCGGGATCTCGACAATCGTGCAACGTGATTCTACACGGATCACTTGGGATCAGCTGCGACGGGACACATCTACCTTTATGTCGAACGAGGGAAGTTGATTCCTTGAGATGCTGCAAAGCGCAAAGGGTATCGTCTCGTGGCGTAATCGTGTACCATAGCGAAGAAAAGGTCTGACCTGGTCTGTTGCAAACCTCGTTAAACGATCCTTCCCAGGCTGCCACGAGTCACGGTTTAAACGACGTCTAAAGAACCCTGACAAACAATACTTCGTTACCTGAATGACTTTAGCCCACTGGTCAATTTCCTTTTCTGACCGGAGAAGAATCTTTCGGACGCATGATCATTCCGATTTATATTTGTTTACATATATTTATCTGTTTCCTTATTCTTTCTGAAAACAAATTGAAACGCTTTCATTCTAGTTGTCTCCTATTTGCTAAAGCGCTTGTTCGAACAAACGAGAGGGACAAAGACTTATGTTCTTGCCTTGCTATCTGTTTTAAAGTATCAATTTCTTTACTCTCGCTGATTGTATCGTTTCCCATGTAATAATTCGTTGTTTACTTGATAAGAAGATTATGAGATTACAAGATTTGATAAGAAAATTGTTGCAAACTCGTACAACTTTTTACCTTCTTCTCTACGTTAGATTCAAATATCTGCGAAGCTTTATTTATAAGATGGACATCGTTTCGAAACAATGATTTCCTGACTGCGGTTCCTATAGGATCGTTCTTAAGTAGTGATTTATCGACGGCATATTGGCCGTCAGTAATAAAAAATCGTTGAACCGTTGGTCGAAATCAGTGATCGCTAAATTATGGACCTTGACGAGGCTCCTTATAATCGTGATCAGACGTGTTCATTGAGAAAAAGATTTCTAAGATCGGCGATGCTGTCAATGTAGCCGCATAAATTGCTCAAGACGAAAACGATGAATTCATCTTACGTTCGAAAATTCTGCTAGCGAAGACAAATAGTTTTTGTCTTGCCGGATAAATCGTCGATATATCTTGGCTGTAGGGCAAGGATTCCTTCAAAGATTCTTAAGCTTCAGCATCCTTCGTCCAAGGCGATGTATGGCAGGACAGATTCTCACATCGGCTCGTGTACAGGAAGCGGAGGAATGGTCGGAAGGAAGGAGAGAGGGGCATATATAGGAAGGGAAAAGGAATTTCGTTGAACTGCGGTGTTCGTGCGATCATTGATTTACGATGGTACGTCGTAAATACCACCGGTGATGTACGACCATGCTTCCCCTCCTCTCTTATCCTTTACCCCTGCATACTCTCCCCTGTTTTCCCTCGTAAGTTTCTTCTTCACTCTTCTTTCGCCTTCGCCACCGACGTTCCCTTTACGGACCTCTTCTTGATTTATAATATCTACTGGCCTGTTGTCTCTTTTCGTTCTCTCTTCTCGTACATACCTCCTAGGTGCTCGGACTCTCGGTCCTCCCTCGACCTTCTCCCTTTTCTCTTTTCTCGTGTGTACCGTCGTGTTGTCTGCTCGTATCAACCGTAGCTTCAGCTTTGACGTTCGTTCTTTCGTCTGCTTCTCCCCTCCTTTCTTTTTTACTTTTTTGACCTGACTCTTGTCTCCTATATACATATCTACTATTCGCGTTGAAATGGTAAACGTTCTGCGAGATTCTCGGACGCAAGTTTGCGATGTCTGAGACGTTTGGTCGTGGTTCTTTCTTTGATATTTCTCTCGGATACGAGCAAAGTAATTTCGTGGAAAGCCTATGATATTCGTAGCGCGACTATCGTATGAAACGCCAATAAAATTTTTTTCGTAGTGAGAAGTTTGATAATAGAACAAGTACAGTTGTACACGCGCAAGTGTATTTTTCAAATTATAAGTCGATCGATCTCTCCTTATTTGATACGTAATTTAAAAAACAAAGATTTTTTTTTTCAATCTTGTGATGAAAAATTGCTCCGATAAAAAGAGAAGAGTTTGTAATCCAAAACTTGTTACTTCTGTATGTGTGTGTGTATCTCTCTCTCTCTCTCTCTCAACGTATTAATATTTTTAGTATGTTATAGCACAAGAGGTGTCAGATTTTAGTTTATGTTCACATCTGTTCGCCAGTTTATGTATTTTTATATATAGTTTACATATTTCCGTGTTTTAAATTAAACTAAAGACGGAAGGACTAAACGTTTGCCACTTGAAATTCGAGGTAAACGAAGCGAGCGAAAGGAATTATCATCAAGGATGGGAAATTGATGGCAATGAAATATTCACCTGCTCGTTCTTGAAATTATTCGAACCCTTTTGCAATTATAATTCCATTCAAATGGGAAGTGTTGGTACGTTCAAGAATAGTACCTTGAAGTGTCACGACGTATTAATATTTGACCCGTTTAGATGGATGTTTTGGCATGTTTGTTTTTAATGTAAATCTATTTAAATTAGTGCTGTTGCGACGCAGTTTGCGAGATTCAGTACAGATACTTGGCATTGCAATTATTCCTGGCTGAGCACTTTGAATATTCATTAGAATACTTACTTTGCATAGTGTTAAGTGCCATCATGAAATTTGTAATTGCGCTAGGGTAAAGGATAATCCCGTGAGCGGTTTCCATTCTATGGTCTGGAATGTGTTTCAACGTTATACTTATACGACCCGGCTTTGCCTCTATTTTCGTTTATACTTTCTTATCGATTCTATTTCTAGCCGCGAGTATGAAATAACCACGCTCTAAATTTGATATCATTTAATTTCGTATTTTATTTATTTTCCATTTTGTATTTATTTTCATATTCTATATGATATCTTCTATTTTCTGTTTGCGCTTAGTATTCTTTAATCATTTACTAACTGTTCTACATATATATATATAATATTATTAACAATTTTATCTTTCTTCTATATATGTAATAATAAATATTCAATATCTTTTATATTAATAATATCGTATCTTGAGTATAAGAGAAAAATTAATCGAAAATATAGAAGTTTCGCTTATTTTTCTAATTAAAAATTTCCTTAAGTATTACATTTCATATAGCGAAATTAAAATATACAATACGTGTAATATTTATCTGTTAGTAGTTGCAATAGATTGTTGCATTTCTCATCGCATATTATTATTTGTTATTTATGTTTCTTAAACATTCGATGACGATATGGATCGAATTTCGAAACAAATATTAATTACTGGTTGAAAGCAACGAGTTGCTTAATAATCTCGGAGGATGGTTGTATAATGGTATTATAAACAAGTAATTAACCACGTGGACGTTTTCGGTATCTGATTGAGTACGTATAAATTGAAGCGCAAGCGATTCGATCGATTGTCATTGTTTGTTCTGCAACGTCAATTGTATGTTAATTATATCGGGTCTATTAAAGTTTTTCTTCTAAATTGATTACGTTTATGTCACCGTTACACACTTTTCAAAACAGTATTCCAATTATTAAGCACGTGGGTAACAAATTTTTATAAAAAAAGTAAATTTTTTAAACTTAAAAAGTAAGTTTTTTAAAAGTAAATGTGTTTTAGAATATTCAACATAATTTTTAACTAGTTTCATCGTAGCTTTGAACTAGTATTCCTATCCAGCTTGATTTTACAAAATATGATTTTCCATTAAAAAAATTGTGTTATTTTTTTGCAACTACTTTAATCACTATGTGTATGAGATGGCGCATAAAATTCTAATGTTCGATGGGAAATAAAAATATTCGTTCAGAAAAAAGAAACAATTATGGATTAGATAAATAAAGTGTTAATTATTTTGTGTACTTTTCCGACCAAAGGATTAATCACATATTTATACGCGATTCGTGTATGCAATTACTTTAATAGAATGATTCATGAAAACGGAAATAATATTAATACCATTTACAAATGAACCTTTTCTTCCGAGCTATTCACTTTCTATACACGCAAATGAGAAAGACAGAAACTTCTGTTTTTCCTTTGTGAAAAGAGTGCTGATTAAAAATACTTTTATAAAGCTATAGGCGTCTG
Source organism: Bombus vosnesenskii (assembly GCF_011952255.1). Lineage (NCBI taxonomy): Eukaryota > Metazoa > Arthropoda > Insecta > Hymenoptera > Apidae > Bombus > Bombus vosnesenskii. Next base: position 7,141,141 of record NW_022882923.1, read on the forward strand.
TATGCGTGAAGCAAAATCAATTTTCTTCGCTTATGAACACATACATATATGCCTGGAAAAAAATTCCATTGCTGTGGCCTACGAACGCTTATATGCCTTCAGCGAAGTTTCTAATTATTTTCATCGAGCAAAAGCGCGCATTACAGCTGTATCTTCCTCGAAGTTGAAAGTTGAAACATCGAATATTTTTTTTTTTACAATTTACTAGACTTATACCACAATTAGTTCATGTATACTTGCTCGTAATCTTCATAAGAAGAAAGAAAACTTTATTCAAGTCATGAACGTATCTTGTCTCCCTAAAATATGTATACACAAAGATATAAGATAAAGTATTTTCCACGAAATACAAGAGAAGGATTTGTACCGAAGATGTTAAAATTCACAATTATATTAATCGTAAACATTTAAAGGAAAGTAGCATTTTCAATAAATATAGAATAGGTAGTACTTAAGATAATACTTACATATGACTATTCATGCTTTTCTGATGTACTTTCACGTATCATTTGGTACTCCGAAAATACCTGTCGCATTTACTCTCACGGCTCTCGGTATATCTTCTTCTCACTTGGTCTGGCAGCGCGTGGCGCGTTATTTTAAAATCGAAATGTTCCTAGAGCGTGTACCGCTTTCTAAAACGCATCGTAGAGCTGACGACTCGTCACGGCATTTAATCTTCTTTCCCCATTGGTGAACGTGTCTTTTAATAGAATCATATTCTACCGCATTCTTGCGTGTTGATGTACGGCGATTATTATCGAGCGAAGAATCGCTCGCTCATTTGTAACACAAACGGCCGCCGGTTGGCTGGCAGGAAAAGTGGCTCTGCCGTGAAATCAATGAAGATCGATCGAAGGGAAAAACAACAGGCCGCTCGCAAAGCGTTCGCAATATACGATGTCTATATATTATGTACATTACTAAAAAGTATTCCAATACGTACTCGTTTATTTTTGACACGACGTATTTTAATCGAGAGGATCTGCGCTTTTATTTTATCCTTCGTTGTTACGATATCTGTGAACAGTAGGTATGTCTATGCTAGTCCATACATTTACGAGCATAGCTATAGAAATGGAATCTGCATAAAGATTTGGTTCATCCTGTAAATATCGTAACGAGTATTTTATCTTGGATATTTTTGCATAACACATGCTTTCTGTACAAATTGAAACGTTTAAATTTCCTATAAATTGCATAAACATCCATAATGTAATAATAAAAAATTGGCTATTAAAAGATAATGTGTACCGATGGAAGTAATAATCTTAAGAATTAGGATAGGACGAATAAAAATCGCGTGTATCTCCCAAAAGAGAAGATCCATCATTTTGTGAATTTTGTAACGTTAAAGTATTAATATCAAACATTATACGTGTCTCTTTACACATTAATCGTTGATTCTTTTTATTCTCTATAAGACAGTTTTGCGGTTTTACGGTTTAAAAGATATTTTAATTTTAATTTTGCAGAGGTCGCCGTATGAAATAATTTTTGCATCGACCAAGAGTAACTAAAATACGAACGATTTCAAGATACACGGAACGCTATACAGCCATTTGTAATTCCACGTAACTTCGTCACTCTTCTGTGTCCCTATTAATCGTAAACGTTTGATGTAAAAATAAAAGTTTTATCTTCAGATCGCCCAGTTCGTAAACCATGAAGCAGATAAAGAATATTCTTCCAAACTGATAAAACCTCCAGGTACATAAATTCAAGCGGTGGTACCTAAAATCATCGAGCGCATTGACGATTTTCATTCTAATTAATGATACCAAACTAATTAAATGAAACTTAATCGAAACCAATAATACTGGCAATTTTTTAAACAGACAATTCCAATTTCTAATCTATCGATCTCGAAAAAGAGGTCGTAAATGTCTGCGGTCGTTAATTCCCTCGTATATTATACACTTTGGTAAAATGCAAATACTGTTACCACTAATCGATCAAACTGTCCGGATATTTTACGAACGGTAGCGTATGTGTGGCGATGGAAAATTAAGGTTAGCAGCACGAACGATTAGACCGTTGCTTTTGGGACGACGCAGAAGGAAATGGCGGAGGCGAGGGCGGTGGGTCAGCAGGGCCCCGGTCCGAGCAAAAGGGATAAAGAGAGGGATCACTCGGCCACGAGAGGAGACGAGAGGAGAGAACAGAATGAGCGATAGTTGCGCAACCACACCTCCACCGGCGTCGAGCGGCGATTACGCAAACGTGATAATTAATTGCCAGTGTTCTCTGTTTAATGACTCGTCAAGTCGTTTGCTAAACACGCCAAATCACCGGTACGTCACGAAAATCGCTATACAGGTGCATCGTTGCGTGTCGAAGCTGTTAATTCCACGGCATAGTTGCATAACCGTCGCGGCGATAAGATCCTCTTTTCTCTTTTTTTTTTCTTTCCTCTTTCTTTCATTTCGTTTTTCGCTTTTCTCGCGAACTCTGTATACCTCGTCAATGGCTCGATGTAGTTTAGATTTTAGCATCGTTTCTCGTTAACCTCGGGATGCGCTCGTGATACATCGTACGTTGGGACGATGCTCGTGAGTCATCGAGTTTGATTGATATCACGCGAGACTGTACACTATACGTTATACGTACTCGTTCCTCGTTGATACGAAATTTATAACCTGCATTTAAACAAGGTTTCGGAAGGTGATTTAAATTTGAGAAAATTTCGTATTTAATCATGTTACGTATTTTGTATTATTTGCCGCGTAATTGTGTTTCCTTAATTTTTGGTATATTTTCGACTTAATTCTGTTTCTAACACGATGTTTCTTCTTTTTTCTTTTTTTATCTATTACGAATCAATTTAATTACGAAGTATCGCGGTTGATTTATGTGTGTGAACAAGAAAAGTCGAATGAAAAGAGGAAAAGACTGACAGTTATCAAAAAAAAAAAAAAAACTTATGGTAGCAAAGATTTTGAAGCTTGTGGGCAAACAGGAGTATATTCTATAGGATATACATATGTGCTATCCAAGTGTATCATCGAAGATCGGACGAACTCAACAGAAGGTTTAGGTAAGAACGAGTTTCGCATAACGTCGGTAGCGTAACGGTAACCCTTACTGCTTACGAAACCGGTGGTCGGGTGTTCGAATCCTGTAGGAGCTGAATCTGATTTTTCGCTCGAGCCCTATGGTATTTCGCGACATCAATTCATAATTGGTTCTACATGTTTCTCGTTTGGAGATATATGAGCTCGAAAAAATATCAAATATTTCGTGTTGCCCGATGATGAATGAAAAAATAATCGTGGCCAGGGTCAATCTAGCAGAAGAGGCACACGTGGCTGGGGTACTTAGTTACCGCGATGTTCTGCCTCGGGAAGGTCTGAGATAAAGTTGCCTCTCTTCCAACAGGGAGGGACGCTCTAGAAGGGCGATCCTTTAAATGGGATACGAGAAAACCAGAAACAGCGGTAAACCAGCCTTCTGTCGCCGTGGACGCCAAGTGTTTCTCTTCTCCTTCTCTTTCTTCTCTATGGTTCCTATTGTATGGTTCCATTCTGCCCTGTCACGTTCTTCATAGTTTCTCATAGTGTTTGCCTCATTTTCACGTTTCTCTCCGACTGCTCCTCTTAACTTCCTCTCCTCAATCCCTGCAACTATGTTCCTTGAGAATACGAGAGAGATGGGAAAAACTGTGGCAGAGGTCGGCTGGCCATACCGATGGAAATTCCCGTGACTCGCAATTTCAGTACAATCTGCAAGCCATCCCTCCGCGTCTTTGTATCTACACTCGTATTTCGTGGACTCTTCTAAGGTGGGGTGGAACTCAATTCAGACTAATCTGACTCTGGCCCGTTTATTAAAACCTGAGGGCTGTCTTTTTTACGACCGTTGCCGACCTCCTTTTCCTTTTTACCGACTGGAGCTCTCGTTTGTCATTTAAACACAAGTAGTCTTCTCGCTCGTTTCTAATTTATCATCTGATGTTTAACAATGGATCTCTATCCGTTATAATCGTACGATCGAACCTTGATTACCTTTAATCTTAATCTAATTAACTCTTCGAGTAGGTTAATTTTAATTAAATATTAAAAAAGAATGTATTCCCAATTTATTGTATTCTGCGTTTAACAAAAGGATTGCCGTATAAATGTTACCAAGTCAATCAAGAGAGAGTCCGTTTGTTGAGCCAAATGTGAAATTATTGTCTAAAATATAATGTAGATTTAGATTAGAAGTTGTAAGAATTAACAAAAAGGTATTTAAGATATATAAATGGTAACAAAACAAAGATATTGTTTGACCATATTTGACTGTTCCTTACGATCTGTGCTAGGTGCCCTAAGAAATTTATTTAATCGAATACGAGCATCGTTAAATCAAATATTTATATCAGTTGGTTAAATCTTAAATCAAATTCTTGTGGAATAACGTTCATCGCCTGACGGTCTTATTTCCGTCAAGGCCCTGAATTGCTTTCGACGCATTTTGTATTGAGTAATGGGCTAATTATAGTTTTCACTTGTTCAGAAACTGTGGTTGGCATCGATCGTCGAAATAACGTTCCACGGGGCGTATCGAGTTTACCGAGTGTTTTTAAGTTGCTCGTCTCGTTGATCAGAATTTTCATCGCAGCCGATCGATCGACGTTACCATCGCTTTCTTTTCTTCCTCGTACTCGTACGATAAAATCGTTCGCTGTGAAGATAAACGATGATCGGGATGTTCCTGTTTCGCTGTTCGTGTCAATTTGTTATCGTCATTGGCGCGCGTTTGCGATCGCGTACACGCGTTTCTTGTATATTCTTCGCCTGCTTTTTTCTCTCCCTTTCTTGTTTTTTTTTTGTGTTGCTCCCCTCCTTAGTTCCCTGGCGTCGAAGATCTACGCGCAAGAATACACGCGGTGTGTAATTTATAGCTGTGCTGATTGTACGCACTACGGCGCCGCGTGGCGTGTTTCTGAGTCGATAACATCGAGAATACGCACCTGGTTCTACGGCTGATGCGTGTATCGCGTACTCGTCGTTTCACTCTGATTAAACAAAGATACTTTTAAACATTGTTGTGATAAGTCTTCGTTAAACACTTGAAAAATCTTCGTTTGCTTGCGATTACTCGCGCGGGTAATTTTCATGCGTAGCGCTGTTCGATCGCACTTTTTCCACATAAATCTTGATGATTCATTTTCTACGTCTTACGAGTACTTGTAGAACTACCTTTCTTCCTTGCGCAAATAAAAATGTAATCTTATTCATTAACATTTCTTTTTTTTTACCATTTATGCGTTGAGAATTTTTTAAAGCAAGTTGATTAGCAACCGCAGCATTTTTTGAAACTAAAACTTATGCTTCGAAAGGATAAAGAGATGCTGAATTTTTATTTATACATGTACAATAATCTTTCTGATCGTTTTATCGTATACATTCGAGAACAATATGATATAATAATTTGCGCGTTGTAAATGTCGCCAAAACGACATTGGTGGAATGTAAAGGGTTAAATTTACGATATTAAGGTAATTTCGAAACAGATGGACTTCTCTTAATCGACCGTTGCGGGTTGTACTTCCGCTGTATAAATGGCTAGCCGGTTAATCTGAAAATATACGCTCAATATCATTTGTAACGTGTAAATAAAATAATATACGCACATGTGCACGTATATTTATGAATTTAGGTGGGAAATAAATAATTTGGACAGCTTGCTAATTGCTAATCCTAATAAGTCATATTAAATTATAATGTTAAGAAAACAGAACTTCTGAATTAGCCTCTTTATACGTATATCCCATTTCCCTTTTGTGTCATTTCAATATAAAATCTGTGCGGTGTATTCACTTGTGTTTCACTGAATTTTTTCCTTCATGGATCTGTTAACAAAAGATATAATCGATTAAAGTGGAGCTTATTGTATAATAAGAAGAAGTCTAGTGTATTTTAGATGCTTGAATTATTATGTTTGCCAGTGCTGTACTAACAATAAGTTATCTTCTTAGAACGTGCGGTAATTACAACACACTATCGTTATAAATAGCTTCGAAAACAAATTTGCTTCGGTTTATCTGACCTTTCAACAAAAATTATATTATTGCATTAAGCTGGTTTATTAGATTTTCTTGGAAATCACCCGTTGTACGTAAAGTAGAAACTTATTTTCAGGCAATAGAATAAGATCTTAAAGTATCTTAAACGATAGGATAATACTAGTTGTTACAGCTATGAGAAATAATATTATGCTTACTAGAAATTAAAGAATTAATCTTGGTGAAAATGTTATAGAAATATAATATAAAATTCACAGACATTAATTACAATCGCTATAATAATGCAGCTGTGACGCATTGCCCATTTTGCTCGGTTCATTAGTTCATTTCTATCTGAATTATCCCGTAATTAGGAACAGTTCATACGTTATGCAAATATTATGAAACTTAATTTAACGTGAAATTTCATGCTGATCAAATTTCCGGGGAACTTGACTGACTTAAATATTTCGTTTCGTCGATATTCGTTTGCCGATCTAAATGCTTTTTTGATTTCATTTCGTCGAAAGCTGACGTACCGTGATTTGATCTTGAATCGTTATCATCGATCCAGAGCAATTACGGCTGTCATGTGAACATTATTATTGCACGCTGCGAACTAAATTAAACGCGTAGGAGCACAGGTAATTTGTACTGATAACGAACCTCTCCCACACAAATGTCGTCCGCATGGAACCGACCGATATTCGAATAGTCCGCGCGATCGTGATCGTGATCGTGATCGTGACCGCTTTTTAATCGTATCAAGCTTAGCATGATCGTAAGAAATTTTCGTTCTCCTTATATAATTAACGTGCCTGCAATATTCCAGTGTAATAAACGAGTGCTGGAATTTGAAACGTACTCAGATAAATTAACGACAAATTGATAAAAGATAACGAGACTTGTACGATACAGTAGCTATACATGATGCATATTTCACACTCCGATACGGCGCTCGTTCGTTCGTTTTTTGATGACAGCGTGATCGTAATGTGATCTTTAAATAGATTCATTGAGCTTTCACGCGATGTAAAGGGGCAGGGCACTTGACATTGCAAATATCGATTGGATGGTTCATGCGGGTTCTTTTAGACGCGCTATAGGAATTATTTCGGCCGCGTACTACTACACGGAAGTTAATATTCCCCGATCACGAATAAGTCGTATTACCGATTATCATCGTTTCTAACTACGTTTGCTATGTCGGATATACGTTGACGAGATTAATTTTGAACGGCAAACAACGCGAGATCTTCGATACTCAAACTATTTATAGAGGTATCAGCCGTCCTCGTAAAACTTGTATGAGCTCCGCTTAACCAAAGTCTAGATAATGTCGCTTTTAATTTTAAAACGCTTTTAGTGCAACGATAAAATGCTTGCACGCCGCCCTGGCGATTTATAGCGGTGAATTTTTTATGCTTATTTTGCAATACCGCGCGGTACAATTTTAATTTTACGTTCGTCTAACATTGTCCTCGTAAACGGTACACGGCGATACACGTCACCGCATTAATGAGACACAATCAATCTCGATGCAACCTCGTCGGTGGAATTTTCGCGTTGTAGAACGCTTCGAACGAAGGCAACGCTTTGAAAATGATATTGCAGTCGTTTTCGATGATAGAGCTACTAATTTTCAGCCACGATGTAGGAAGTTGCCGGTTAACGAGGATAATAACTCATTGTGATCGAGTAATTCATTGTATTTCATGAATCGAGTTACGCCAAGCTAAAACTAGGTCTTATAAAACGTGTATTAGATATACAGTGGTTACATATTGTGCAAACGCTCAGACCAACTATCAAATAGAAATGTTCTGTTTTGATTTTATGTTATTTTACGCGTAATTTAACTTTGCGTTATTCGAACTCCTTAAAACGTATTCGATTCAAGAATTGTTGGTGCTTTGCGCCAAAAATATCGATAAATTGAAAATAATTGATACTTTGTGCGACATTTCATTTTCTCGATAATTAAGACATTATTTCGAGTAACAGTACTTTTTCAATAAATTCATTCTTATTATCTACTATTCTGTTGTTAATATTTCAAACGATTTACTCGCATATTTGACTTTCATTTTTCTCACAATTCGTTTTGTACGCGTTGAAGTGAAAATTAAGAAAGTTATACTGTGTAATTTAAAACTTCATTAACTTCTCGAGTATTTGTAAACGAAGACAGAGTGAGAGAGAGAGAGAGAGAGAGCGACCATAAATTACTATCACCGAGAAGCAAATATGTAGAAATTCGTTTCTACGTAGCATCCTGTATTTCCTAAAAATATGATTAGTTGCCATTATGAGATCACTATCGCGAATGACCTTTTGTACACAATGCCGCATTTCACTGTACAACGACAATGTACACGTGTCGAGATTTAATTTTCTCCTTGTATTGGGCGGAGTTTAGAAATCATTCGTTGACGTGTCCGTTTTCTATTAATAGGTTTCGGCTAATTTATGGGATTTACGGATATAAAAGCTGGTCAACCAGCGAAATCGGCTTATCAGGAGATAAAGCGACGATGTATTCTGCTCGCTTTCTACTTGCACGGTTAACATGGGCCACGATACCGATGACAATCTTTTTAATTTGTTTTCTTGGAAAAGGAGCACCTTACGTCATCGTAGCGTGGAAAGTGGCGTTAGCTGGGACACGGAATAAACCGTTCAATTACCAGCGTTATGGACATAAAATATTGACGTGAATTTGCCTTTGAATATGAAGATTACATCCTTTCATTTTAGTAATTGGCTGGTTGTAGATTTTAGTACGGTTATCTTGTTAGATATTTCTTTTCTTCTTTCTGTTTAGTAAGGTTGTAATTTCACTTTGATATTAAATTAATTTCATTCCATTCAATTATCGAACGCGTTACAAGGGAATAGTTTGAATCTTCATATTGAAAAAACCGGGAAAGGAAAAGAAAAATATGAAATAGTATTTTAATGTTAGTTATTACTAGATTGCCGACATTTATGCATTTATGGGAGATTTAAATGTGGAAAAATGCACGTAATATGCAAACATATGTAAAATATGAGAAACACAATAGGCGTAATAAATTTCTGCTTAGGTTCTATTTCTTCACTTGTGTTGATAAAACTATGAATTTCCGCAAATATCTGCAGTCTAATCGTTTCGTTCGTATTACATAGCAAAATTACATACGCAGAATTGGAAAGCCAAGAAATTTTTCCTGAAAAATTCTCGGTTTCTGAACTGTTACAACTTCGTTGAGAGAAGTCGTATAACGATGGACTTGGGGTTACTTTAGAGGCCAGAGTCTTCACATTCACCTTGCCAAATTGCTCTGCCTGACGTTTTTATATTTACTAGCAAACAGAGGAAGAAAGCGAAGATGATTTCCTTTCTTGAAAATTTTGCGCAATTAGTGGCCTCTATAGAATCAAAGAAACACTTATTCGGCACGGAACCCCCATAAAAATAAAAACCGAAACCTCTGCTTTATTGCGGCTCTTTAAAGCTTAATTTATGTCTTCTGTTATTTTAGCGCGTTTTAAATAGAGAATTAGAGGAACATTAGGATTAGTAGCAATCCGTGCAGTGATTTTTAATTCATGTTGAAAACTAACGTTTCAAAATAGTTTTTTTTGCATTTTAAACGTTCGGTTAAGTGTCTATTCAATTATGCACGAAGGTGTTAAACTTCATAGAATGTTGAAGATTGAAAGAATAGTATCTACATATATATTCTTAAGAAGCTTAAGAAGCTTAAGAAGCTATGCTTGAATAGAGGTTGTATCGTGTCTGTAAAGTAAACTTGTATTGTTAGTCGTTCTTGTAGTAGGACATTTTACGGTTCTTTTGAAGTGCTAACAGAGTTACTGATTGTCCTTCAAACAATAATATATCATGTTTCCGTTTACGAGAGAACAGGCAATAAGCACGAGAAGTGTTTAGGTAATGGATTCAAAGGATTAACCTTTGCCTGTTACTGGTTTCACATTTACTACCTGTAAAAGTGTTTGCACTGACCTAACTCAAACACGGCTTGGGTTTCCTTTGCACGTTCTGTTCCTTTATTTTGGTTTTTTTAACGAGTCAAATTAAAGTGGCTGTTTTGGTAATTTTTACATATTTCTTCATAGATCTTTTTAATATCTTATCGTACAACGTATAACGATTATTTAAAAAAAAAAATTGGATATAAGTCGTGGCATTGTATCAAATATTCGATTTGAAAAATGTTTAAAAAATGTACTTTATAAAAACCAGGATATATGTATGAAAATTTACCAGTCTTTTCTGCTTGTTTTTTTTTTGCGTACATTTTTTGTTTCATCAGAATAGAATTACATAACTATATTGTCTGCTTCAGGTGGTGCAAAATTATTTTACAGAATTTGTGCCTTTTTAAATAAAAAAATAAAATTCCTCTGATATAAATGTTATTATACGTACGTATATTAATATTATTTAATATCCGTTCACTGCGATAGAGAGAGGGAAGGAGAGAGAGAGAGAGAGAGAGAGAGAATTTCTTCATAATAAATAAATATTTCTATATTAACAGTATTTTATATTTTTATTTTATTAATTTAAAAATTTCGTAATAAATTGTCAGAGTGCGAATAAATCGCTTTATTTAATTTGGTAAAAAATTTCATAAAATCGTTGATACAATATAATAAATTTATTTAACGTATTATTTAATCTTTTTTTATTATTGTTCCTTCTATTTACGATCCGAAGCATTCTCCTTTTTAATTCAGTTCCGTATCACAATTCTTAATGCTAATTATCATAAATATCATTGGGCTTCTACCTATAGCCAGAAGGCTAATGCAGTTTGTCTTGTATTTAAAGGAGAAAATAGCGAATTTCCATGCTATCCGCAATAGAAGTAAATAATGAAACGAAAACATTCGATATCGGAGATGTGACAGAAACTCGAATTTATTCGTTTGAACTGTACTTTTTACCAATACGATCTGAATTTATCTTCTGTTGACGCATAAATTTACTCGTTTGCGTACCGTCGGCACATAATCTTCCATGTATGAATTATTCCTATAACTCACAATCGAATCGATTAACGTGAATATTGAAGGATGCGACTAGCATCTTGATTACCTTTTACCTCGTGCCTTGACAAATCAGGTTTGGTTTCAATTGGCGCAGAATACCACTATTTGTTCCACTATTACTGTTGCTATCGGATTTCTAATGAAACGAAACTGAAGAAATGGAAGCTGCGTATATAGAAATTCGTCTTGCCTTCTCAACGTTATAACAAGTGTTTTACTTTGGGTGTTTTGCGTATTTTTACATATTCTACGTATCCTGTGCGTTTTTCCACATTTAGATCTCCTATAAATGCATAAACATCCGCAATTTTATGTACCGTAAAAACTGGAAAAATTACATTTTTATCATCGACATCGATCTCTTTATAATAACGGAATTGGACGGCTATTTAATTTTATAATATAAAACAAATTTTTTCAATTAAAAATCTTACTAAAAACGAGACATTTTTTACGATAAAGTCTTCAATAAAACACGAGTCGCAATTTGAATAATAGTAACGATCGTGTAATAATGACAAAATAGGAAAACCATACTTTCTATCGAATTGCTGATACAGCCAAAGATAAAGCAGTTGACCTTGAAAATAATAGCGTATTTCATTAGTCGTCGAGGGAGACTCAGTACCTATCTCATTTGTAGTTAACAGGAAATTTTACTGATAATCGCCTATCAGTAGAATTATTTTAGTAGTTTAGTTTCCTTATCGATGTTTCAATAGAAAAAAAAAAGTTTGTGTTTAATCTATAAAGAGTCGTTCGAAATTACGTTAGTGCATAAAATTTAATCTTACGTATTTACGCTTAATTCTTTTCTCTTTTTTACACTTTAACTACAATGAAAAAATATAGAAAAGACTGCTGAAATATTTTCTTTTTTTTTTATTTTTAGTATTTTCAGCGCGAATAAATGGAACACGCGAAACGGCAAATTCTCTCCATTCTTTTCACGCAATTTTACGGCTGACTTTGGTCATGATTTTACGTATACATAGATACTATTTACTGAAAGTATACGGGGTCGCGTTATTTAATAATTGAAAATAACTGTGTGAAACTTGCGGTACCTTTCTGAATTCTTTTGGCTCCCTCGTGAAAACTTCAACTTCTCACCCTCGCTCTTATACCCCGCTCTTTTTTTCTTATGGGGCTGCTTAAACTTTCGACGTTCGTGATATTTTCGAACGATGCAAACTTTCTCGTCGAATGGTTTCAAGATGACGCTACTTGAAAATACAAATTACGAGGAAGCGTTTAAAAGCGTCCTTCTATTTTCAAACTATTCGTTTTTAATTTCAATAAAATTAAAAAGAGTATCCTCGTTTCGGCCGAAGAAACTTCTGAATTGCCAAACGGTGGTTGTATAATATAATAAACACGTGAACGAGTATAGTCTGGAATTTTGTCCAGATTTTATTTTTTAACATGAACGTAATATTTTTGCCTACGCACAAAGATGTTTTAATTATAGCGGGAAACTCTTCGGAATTTGTATAATTTTCGATCATAGAATAAATAATGGTTTGAAAATTTCATGCTATTTCGATCGTCCTATTTAGGAAAATGATTCGTTTACACGTCCGCCAAGTACGCAACTGAAATCTGCAACTGGATGATTAAATTTATACCGAGTACAGAGGGAAAGTGCTAGTTGTAATACATTATGCTTGCAGACTTGATTTATGTTACATATGCAGTTGCAGTATGATCACGATCCGTTCACAGTAGGTTCAAATTCTATTTAACGCGCTGATGGGAGACGTGATGGGAGTGTAAACGCAGCGTTTACATTTAAATCGTACGGTTCCAGTCGTAAAGCCATACACGAGGAGAAAAAGTTCCTGCGATAACCATCGTGTTAAGTAAACAGTGGTATCAGGAACGTGGATCTACGTCAAGAAATACCATTCGATCCGGTATCTATTAATTATAATCGATTCGGTTCCTTCCATATCCACTAAAGCTTTTCAAAGAAGATTTAACTGTTGCACGAATATATTTGCTGCGGCAATTCAACTTTCACGCTATGTATATCGTGAGAGAATGTTGACCTTCTATAGAGGAGGGTTTTGCGAGTAGGATAAACGAGACGAAGGATAATTAATATAGTTGGTACGTTGCATCGCGATTAAATTTAGTAACGCGGAATCGTCGATCCCCGAAAGCATGGTGCGTCGACGTGCAGCAACGTTTAAGCGTTTATCGGACGGTTAGAGCAGAGAGACGCGACGACATTCGAGCACCGTCATGATACGCAGCGATGTGGCGCAGCTTTGCGGTAATTACTCGGCAAAAGGGCACGCGGACAATAATATTGCGAGAAAGAGAAGGGAGCGCGGAAGGGAAACACGAAAAGCGTGGAGAGGAAACGACAATCGTCTGGCAAGTAATTGGCGCAACGAACCGACTTAGACATTCGTCTCTTAATGTGCTCTTTCTGCAGTATTTCGATGCGAGAACTGGCTGTCGGGATACGAGGACGAAACGGATGCTTTGGTAAGAGAAAAGAAGAGGGACAGAGAGGTGTAGAGAAATTGAAGCAAATACCGGTGACGAAGGGGGTGGCAGCGAACAGAAAGGTGTAGGAAAGCAAAGGAGAGAAACGGAGAGAAAGCGAAAGAGCAAGAGGAGATAGGGTGAACAAAAAGTACGTCGTAAAGCCGGATTAATCCGTGCCGGCCTCGGCGTCGTCGACGACGACGCCGCCAGTGCTCATTGATTGCATGAAATCGGGGTTTCCTGCTTTTCCATTGTCACGTACAGGCACGCTCGCGTGTTGTTTTCTGCCTACGGATAAATTGGCAAGTGTGCGCCCCCGTAATCAATAGGCAGATCGGCTTTGTTGGGTGGGCGAGGGTGGGTGCAAGGTCGGCTGGTTTGTATCTCACGTGCACACGTGTACGCTGTACACCTACGCGTAACACGTACACCTGTACACGCGTCAATACGATACAACGAGCGTTGCCGTACTAAACGCGCGTTCAGAGGTCGACAACGAATCGGTCGTGGCGCAATTTCACCGTTTCACGGCCTAAAATTCTCTGTTAAAATACGTGCAACGGTGGTTTCACGGCCGTTACGGTAGAGCGTGTGAGACTTTTCGCGAGTGCAACTTTTCTTCTTCGTTGCTTCTAGCGCGACGCGACGGTGTGACTGTACGCGTCGAAGCGTTAATCGTAATGCTGTTTCGTTGGTATGTGACCCTCGTGTTATTCTCGGCGTTTTATAGTCGACAATGGCAAGGTTCAATTTTTTACTGGGTAATAAACGACGGATTGAACGATGGCGATGTATGCGCGAGGTTTAAAGGCTGTAGTTGCAGTCAAACGTCGAAGTGCCACTATAACCGAAATTTCATTCGTTTCCGAGGAGACGGATTATACAGTCGTCTGTAGTTTCTCGTTTGGCAAATGTAATAGAACAAAGACTCTTGGCAAAGACTTATCAAACTACCATATATAAATGAAGCTGAATTTCGTTTACGGAAGGGCCGTACCTTGGCAGAGAAACGTTTTCTGTATGTAAGATACGTTTAATTATGCGCAGGTATGCGCATACAAGGTAAATCATTTCTCTTTACGCGACCAGACGTTGCAAGATTCACACGTATCTATAATTTCTTACGCTTCTTATTTTATTTGAAGCACGACCTCTTTGTATACGCGGAATATTAAAATTTTCTTCAACTAATAATTTTTGCAATACGCGAATCTGCGTCTACGGCGCTTTAAACGATTGCTGCACAAAGACGCAAGCGTCGATGCTCGAAGCGTTAAGCGGCTCGAACAAAGCCGGAACGTTTATTCGTCGAGTATTAAAGTTTAAATTAAGCTTGCCTGTTGGTTGGCGAATAAAATTCGCTTGCTATGAAATCTCGATCCGACAATTAAATCGAGCGAACCCTTTTCCCCTACGGGGCCGAGACTCGGATCGTGCACCGTGATCTTGAGTCACGGTGATTGCATGGAACGCAATGGTGGCACGCGATGCGATTGCGCGCGGCTCTTTGCATTCGAGTTTCGTGTACACGTGAATTCACCGGGTTGGCGCACGCATGCACGTTTTTACGCATGTACAGAGGGTCACGCATACGGCCGCCACATGATGCGTAGTAGGCGTGAGCATCGACACACGTACGCGGTCCCAGGTTCGGTCACGATGCACTAGCATGTGTTCGCACATGTTCACGTGCATACGCATGCGGTGAATGCGCTATACGCTGCATGGAACACGTATTTATGTCACGTGTAGCCGTCACGTTTCGGCTAGGCACGGTTATTGCTGAAAGCCGGCCGGAAAACTAGCTAGCAACGATGGATCGAGAAAACTTTACAAAGAGAGTGAGAGGCAGGCGGTGTACTGGGTCGATGAAATGGAGACAGGAGCGTGAATGTGTGCATTTCGGCGCCACGGACATTGATCATCCGCTCTTTTTCGTCTGGTTCTGCTGCAACATTGCGCACATGTTCGTTCCAGATTTTTGGGGATCGTGTGTAATCAACGGACCGATGCATCTGAACAGGGCTTCTCTCTCTTTCTTCCACTCTTTTTTTTTTCCGGTGCTCTTTTTTCATTTTTTCGGGAGAGATCGTGGTCGTGTTTACTCGTGTGGAGAATCCGTGATATCGAGGAAAGGCTTTGAATTTTTATCTGCGAAATTGTATTCCATTTGTCGTTGTGCTTTGTCGGTGCTTTCAGAAATACTTGATACATACACGCTTGAAAAAGTTTTACTTTGAATAACGATGCACTTATTACGTTCGTTTCGAAACAGCGCGCATACGTTTCTGTGGGTTTTTCCTTTTGAAAAGCGGATAGAATTTCCAGTAATTGTTATATCGAAATTCGTATTTTAGAGATGACAAATACCTTCGCTAAAGATCGTCGTATTTCTTTCTTCGCTGTTAAATCTCGTATGTTTCTTTCGTATTTTAAATTAAAGTAGATCTAATCGATAAGTTCAGATAACTTTACATTGACAATCTGAAAGCGTTATCTTAAGTGCGCTTCTATTCCTGTTGAAATTACTAATAACCTTTACCTTGCATCTTTTAAAGATATAAATGATAAGTTTAATTTGCTTCCAGGATAGAATTTGTTTATGTACGTTGGCACTTGAATAATTGATTTTTAGAAAATTGTTCTATAAGTTCAGATAACAGAGTGCGGGCTTGATAGATAAGTCTCGTTATAAAGATGGGAAATATTATAAAATTTATCAGGACGATACGCACTCGTACATTTTTTTCATATACGTTATGTACAAACCGTTCTTTTATAGATAGTAGAAATAAATAAGAAATCAATTTTGTTTTCATTGCACTTCATGGATACAGATTTCCTGTCGTGTAATGTTTCTATCTCTATTTTTACCTCGGTTCATTTTTGTCCCCGTTAGAATGCCAGAAGACAGATACAATGGAGAGATAAATAAAATTATACGGTGTTATAAAAACATGAGAAGATAAACGACGAAGTTTTACAAGACTTGGCGATATCGCTCGTTGTTCCATACATATGTATATTGTGACAAATAGATTTAAAAAGTTACAAAAAGTTTATTCATCCTTAAGAACGTAAATTTTCGGACTGCTCGTTCTGTAAATCATAATCTTTTTTTTTTATGTTATTATAAATATCAATAAAAGAAGCTAATTTTCAGAAATACATTTCGCGTCTCTGATTCTATAGAAAGAACAGACGAAAACAAATTATCGTAAATTTTACTGCTATGCGCTGTTGAAGAAACGTATCGTACGATAATACATCATTATGTTTATCTTATTCCATTGTACGACGATCGTATTTTTGCTGTTTCAATAAACTCTTTCTCATTCTTTTTATCCGACATTAAGTCGAGAATAACTTCGCGAACCGATGAAATACGAATATATGAACACAAAGAAAATATCGTTGCGAACATATAGCTTCTAACAACAAATTTCCCGTTCGCGACAAGATACGCTCCCGATCGAGTTATATTTCGACGGCGTGGCGGTGCTGCGTGGCGCAGAGTGGTGTTTTCATCAGCGGCGCATGGTAATGCAAGCATTCCTAAAAGTAAATGTCGCCGGTGCTGTATGGTCGCATAAAGATCATATAAACGCGTGCCTGTGGAATGGAAAATATTTTCGCGACTCGTGCCAAGTCTTCAATAACCCCGGGACGCGTAAATTTCCCACGTTTATAGTTGTCTGGTGTTTCGCGAAATTTATCTGTCCGCGAGAGTACGGCCGATCGTTTTCGCGATTCTCATTTTTGTTGATTCTTCGCCGTACGATTTCCGCCAATTCTTGTCCGCATGACGCGATACCGAGTGCTTGATGCGATCGAATACATATTTTAAAACGTTCGTCGCACTTTAAATCACGAAATACATAAATTTTCGCTGGGGAAATGTATACCGATCTTCCTGGAGACATTTAGATAAACGAATATACGACACGAGAATTTATAACGTTTTGGAACAGGAATTAATATGCGTCGAGTCACGCAACAGTCCGTTAAAAGACGATATAGGTCAAATTTAACGAGTATATCAGAAAAGAAGAATTACATATTTTAACCTGTTATTTGGTTAATCATCTAATCAGAAATTCCTGTAATTGCGGAATTAAAAATTAGCAAATACAAGTCATTTTCAAATAGACCGAATTTCATTCTTCCAAATATTGATACATACTATTATAATTTACATTTGACATTCTTGTAAAAATGAAGGAAAAAATGTAGGGGATACGTATTATATATGTTGCGAATTATCGACTAAAGAGCAACTGGTCAGGTCAAACCTATCGGTCGATATCGCGTACCTCGAATGAATTAACGTTCAAGGTGCAGGAGGTTCAATATATCGAGTGTTAGAGTAATCCAGCATTGTGTTGAACTTGTTGTATAAACGTAACGTGTGATGTGTTGCACGGCGGTGGTAAGATCTTGTTGAGAGCAAAGTATTTCACTCGTACGGTAGGATGCCTGACAATGAACTGTTCTTCTACGTTGCTGACTTTCCCTACCAGCCGTTGAGTTTCGTCTGTCCATCGTGCCCTTCCGGTTGGTCCTTTCCCGGAGTTTTTTACCTGACCTGAGTTAGGTTTACAGCTCGGAGAAGACATATAATTCGGAATTTCCTAAAGAAAGGAATGCGCCTGTCCGTACAATGGACGTACGGCCACTCAAAATTCCGAACAATATATGTGCAACAGATTGGGAAATAGAATGACGAGTTAACTGGTTTTTCTCAGTTAGTAGAATCACACAGTACTAGGACGATTATGTTTATACGTATTAACCTATATAGCCGCACAAATGTTTCGAAATTTGTCGAGCTTTCGTATTTTGTCATGCTACTTGTCGTGGATAAAATTATTGAACGAGTGGTTCGTAAAATAATTGAATTTAATACCATCGGTAAGTTGCAAAGGAGTCTGGTAATACGATCTACGATTTTATCGCGGAAACAATTTTTTTCTCCTTGCTTAAAAACTATTCGGCGAAAAATTCTCAAATACCTGTCTGATACACTTTTACACGGGCTTAGAGTGTGATCTCCTAGATGGCTCCTATATAAAAACTTGCTGTCGTTGACGTTAAAATGCACGTTGACTTCCCATGTTTTTAAATTCACTGCATTTTTCCAGCCACGTTTTTTGCAACGCTCTCCACCACAGACGCACACGTATCTCGAAATAAATGTAACGTTTCGACACGCGTTCCGTCAAAGTGCATTCACGTGCGGCGGTAGAATCCATCATACCCCGCCATTGAATTTGAATCCGTGCTTTTGCACTAACACATTCTTGTCGGCTGATGAAACAAACCGTTCCGGTTTTTTTTAATTAAAAATAATACGGGCTCCCTCCCCCGAGGGGAAGGATTTTTTTTTTTTATGCGCAGTTATTTCGTTGCGTCTATTTAGCAGCAAAGCCGTGCTTTGTTCGAATCTGGAGCGTACCAGTTTTCTAAATTTTCTAAATCGAGATTCGTACGTACGAGCAGAGTCGTACGTGAGCGGAATTTATTGTAAATTATTGTCTTTCGTTTCTGTGGGATGCTTTTCGTACGCGAGAGGGAGAGGGGAAAAATACATCCGAACGAAGCGAATAAAAAGCACGAAATACTGCCTTTCAATACGTCCCGCTTTTCGTACAATTCGTTCGTACGATATTACCTTTTTTTTCTCTTTCTTTTCCCTTTTTTTACTGGTTTTTGTTTCGAAGTTTTAATTTTTTTTAAAAGCGTCGTATTTTCACGATTATTCGCGCTGCACGTAGAAATTGAAGTGCAGGGTGCAGGAGCACAGTTAATAACCGATGGGAAATTGTTTTCTTTTCTCTTTTTTTTTTTTTTTTATCGGAAGCTTCCGTTCTCTCCATTTATGCAGTAAATTAGAAATATTTAAAATGTGTGATATTTTTATTATCATGCGTTCGTTCATTGATTATTAAGAAAAAAAAGAAAAAGAAAAAAAGAAAAAAGAAAAAAGAAAAAAAGGAAAAAAAACGGTTACAGAATTCAATAATTCTTCATTTCTCTAGAGCGAACATTATCAAAGCATAATTGTCAGACGTGCCGTAAAAGCAAAGTAATTTAATTGCTCCGCCATAAAAGTGCTATTAAACCATTTAATCGTTTTTTCCCTTAATTGGATTGAAAACATTTCTTTTTCATTGGATTGCTATTACGTTCGCAATGATACTACGAGCCACTAAAGATATTATTTGGGCAATTATCGTCGAATTAGGAGTCAAGAAAAAAACCTCGACATGTATTTGTATCGATCGAAGAAAGATTTCTAGGTAACTGGAAGTCGAGCAAACGTTATTTTCGGTTACAACGTGAGATTTTTTTCGAATGTCACGGTTAGTCAGCAGAATCCAGCTAAGTGAATTAGACAGATAAGCAGTTTTTTTGCCATATCCATTAATTCGTTTCCAGGTACGGATTCTAATAGTCGGCTTCCACAGCGAAGCGACGCCAAGTGCATCCGCATCGACGTGTACATTGCGACGCGTCGATTGGCTGACGGTAATGTCACTCATGTATACGTCGACTGCGTCAGTTCGCGTCGGTAATGATTACTGCGCCACACAGTCGACATTGCTCGGTGTGCATCTCGCGCGATCAATGTGAGAAATTTGCACGTCAAAAATCACCGAATCACGCCATTCCAGGTATTCTATCTAATGGAAATCTTCGATTTCTTACCGAAAAAAAAAAAGAAAAAAAGGGAAAGGCAGAACATTGTTGATAGTTGTACAAGAGAAAACGCGCGTTCAGTTCGATGTACACGTTAAAATAGCAAATAGAGCATCTTGACTTAGCAATTTCTTAACTGCACTCTGTTTCTTGTTTAGAAGTTACATTTAATTTTTCCTTTCAAATGATTTTTAAGCAAATGTAAATAGGTTTGGTTATATTATAATAATATAAGTATAGTATCTTACAAGAATAGAATAATATTTCCCTATAACAAATCGCACCTAATTATTTTCTAATTCGACCAGTTACTATCTAACACAGGCATTTAAAGTAATTTTGCGCCCGTATAATCGCGCTATACGCTTAACTTTAAGAAAACGTGCGAGGGAGACATTGCTAAATTACCGTAAGAAATTCTTTCAGGGGAAAATTACTTCTCAGAAGTGTTATAGGGCAGGTCCTTTCGGAGCAATCGGGTTGCGAGTCGCTTAAACGAAACACGATCTTTCGGTCGTATACACCGCGTCGCGTAATGCGATTCTCGTTGGAAGATCGTGCAACGAGATGCACTGCGTCGACTGGGCCGAACCGCGGAAATGGAATACGGTCATTAGCATCGCGAGGAGGGCGCAATCCAATTAGTCTCTTACACCGAGGTTTCGTGTGGATACTAAGGAATCGAGGAAAGGCTGGAAGAGAAACGCGTAGAAACACAAACGTGCACAGAGAGGCAGAAAGAAAGAGAGAGAGTGAGAGAGAGGACGCGCGTGACGGAGCAACGTGTATAGAGAGGAACAGTTTGAATAGCACGATTGAAAACAAAAGAGGGATGAGGAAGGACAAGCGACTAGCTCCGTTCGCGCTTGTCTTTGATCTGCATCGACGATTATGCGAATGCATTTCGATGCACATTGCACAGCTCGCGCATGCGCGTTACCGTCAATAAATATTTATTGACGTAAGACGAGACGGAGAATAACAATAAAACGTTCCGGTGTTTCTATTTGTTTTGCACCCTTGCAATCGCTCTTTACGCTGCACTCTGCTTCACTCTCGTCCCCCCACCCCCTGGTTTTGCTGTTCTCACCCGCCCCACCCCATCCCTCCCCATCGCTCGTTCCTCCTGCGCTGAGCTTGCTGCACGTGCGCGCGCATCTATGTACGTGTTTATTGATGTAACTCGAGACGGTCGCACGCAGTTAACAGCCCGTAAACAGAGAATGCACCGGGAATATACGAGTGTTTTTCGTGCTTGCCTCTGGCATCCACTCGGAGCCGAGCGCCGCTCGAGATTTCTTTATAGCATTAATCCTGGAACGTTATGTATCCAACCGGAGAGCTTTACTTCGCTGCATCAACGGCGTTATTTTCTTTTTTCCCTTACCGTCTCGTTGATATTGAATCACCGTGAATTATGGAGCCCACGTTCGAGCCTCAAACGCCCGAATATCGTTACGTCACATTAAGTCTTAATAAACTGACGCTTCCTTGTACGAAGAGCAATTAATTTGTTCACTCGCTAAGCCGATTTGCCATTTATCTACCTAACAGTTGTTTTCCCCTCTTTCCTTCCCTACTTTATTTTACTTTATCTTAATCTGTTAGGGTTAAATTAAATCCTATATGTACCTGGTTAGGTAAGATTCGTCATTATTCACAAACCTACTGCAAAATCACGATTAAGTCTTATCTGGTAGTCTATTCTTGGCCAATGTGCAAGAAAGCATTAAAAAGCATCAGGGCCCTACGAATATGTCTATCGAAGTAGTCTACGATTAAACTGCAGTACGTCCTTCGAAATCTCCAACACGCTTTTTTAGCCAACTGCCGAGGTAATTAGTCTTTCTCGTAATATCCTATTAACCTTTCGCCTTATATTTTTAAAACGAGCGCTAGCTATTCATTGCCGTAACACGCTGTTGTTTGTGCATCAGGCGCAATATAATGAAATACGAGGGACGTCCACAAAGTACTATCCGTTTACGTATAGAAGCCATATGAAAGGATGGAACGCACTTATAGAAGGTCACCTAGCTTCATTCATGCATTGACACAAATTGTGCAAAATTTTGTGCTTAAATATTTAATATTGCCGTTGTGTCACACGTTTAAAATGACGATGCAAATTAAAAATCCCACCGATGACGCTTTCATGCTTTTCGAAGGCTGAAAAAATTCTTTCAAAAGGAATTCACCACCGAATTACGGCAATTAACGGCAATAGAGTTATGGATGAATTATTGAAAGATCATGAGTGCGGGAATTCAATAGGGGCAGAGAAACTGTACGTGACGATACATTACAGAGATCTGCGATTTCATTGCAAACGATATTCATTGTAGTATTTTGCAAAACTGAAAGAGTTGTTTACGATCGATCATGCCTCATAACAAACGATGGCTTAAAAGATTGCGTAAGACGATGGTCATGTGAACTGGCGGCGGAAGCGAAGATATACAAAAACTCGTATAACGTTACGATAAATGTTCAAATAGGGCCGGTGGTTGTATTGAAAAGTAATTTATTATATATATTGAAATGACAAATGAAGAAAACTTCTTAAGATGTATTTCCATTGTTGCTATTTCAAAACGGATATTATTGTATTGCAAATTGAAGCTAAACTTAGGACTGAAAGTCAATTTCGTTAAAAATACAGTCCGCCTTTGTTGCACGCGAACTATAACCTATGCTAAGGATTGTGACTTTGTAAGAGATTGACAGAGTAACTCATGAAAAACTAACTATCTTGGATTCTTCATCGATCCGTTATACCAACGTATAGCAACGTTCGTGTTCTGTAAATTAGTAACCATTTCTAAAATCGAAGTTCATATTAACAATTCCAAAGTTACGTATATTCTTATTGCGCTCGAAAGAACCTAGCTACGTGTTTCAGTAACATCACACATGCACAGAGTTTTCTTTTTCTTTCTAAATGACAGTCATGCACACACGTATATATCTACATACAAGCGGATCGAAACGCGGTGTACGCGAATACATTCCGTATAAGGGGTGCGTAGGGAAGAATGCGAGCTTGATTTAGAATCGGAGCCAAGCTCCGGGCGATTTTGCGGAAAAAGCTGAAACGGGAGATTAGAGTGAAAGAAGGGGGGAAATCCCGGTGTTCCCCCGTGCAGCGCCAACACAATGGCCGCGATTTCACTCAAGGGCAGGTAGCGACGACATAAACGAGTGATTTAACAGCAGGTTAGGCATTATTCTATTCGTATGCCTATCGAATATCCCGTCTGTCTATTCATTCGTTCGCCATGAATCTACATGCATCCGTTCGTTCGCCGAGTGCCTGGAAGTTCACTGATCCGGATACGCATCGCAGAATCGCGTATGACGCTTTTGCGAGGCTCGTGACGTGATCGGACGATGCGAATTCTGCGTTCACGTTGATCTTACAAACGATAGAAAGGAGAAATCAAGGGAATCGTCTTACACGAAGTATAAAGTTGTTAGGTCTGTTGAAATGTTCCGTCGTTTCTTTTTTTCGAGCCATGTTCATCGCCAAGTTTCACAACACTGTGTTTTTCATGGCCAACTTCGACTTTATGCTAACTTCGATAGATTCGAAGGTCGAAGCGAGGTTCACATTAGTGGAAATTAACATTTCGAATTTCTTATTCGTATTCGATCTTTATTGTTCTTAACCGATCTACAGGAAGCATCAGGAGCTTGGAAATATAGATTGAATTTTGAAACAATTAGAGAGGGAGGAACGGTGTCTAAACATTTAAATGAAACGCGTCACAGATAAAATGAATTTTATTTACGCAAACGTGACATTCGAGTTATATGAAAGTTTATGTGAACATTTTTTTACATTTCTATAGTTGGACACCGATATCGGTATACAATGTTATATCGCGATTGTTTAAAAGTTTATGTACGTTGCAATAAAAATACACTTGTTGCGTATAAATAGATATCTACATAATAACTTTGTTTACCGCATCACCATCATCGACTTCCGCAATTAATAATTTCAATAAAAATCATGGAAAAGTATTTCGCTGTATAAAAAACGTAACTTGTTTACGCGTTCGGTTAAATTTTGAAACTCAGACGTTACTCGTGACAAATCGTTTGACCTAGAGTGAAACTACTAGAAGCAGCTCGTAATATCGTATACCGTAATTACATCGCAAATAGCAATGATTTAACAGAGCGCGCTTAATTGTTTGGTGCTTCTTAATACGCAGTTACACACGAAATGAAATATAAAGCGCACCCTAACGCGAAATATGAAGCTATCATCGACACGTTATTTTTAGATGAATAACCGCCGCGCGTGTACATGGAAAAACGTCAATCATTTTGCACAATGTATGCATTTCACGAGGTATCGATGTTTTTTTCCTATCGCGTGTGCGCGCTGCAGTCCCTGATGTATTGTTACGAGCATCAATAATGTTTTTTGATTTATTCAAACGACGGAATTTGTGTGCTCGTCGGATCGATTAAAGCTAAAGGGATGTATCGTGGCACATCGTCGCATTAAAATATTTACGATATCTATATTCGGTCTCGACGTCAAATTCCACTCAACAAACATTCACCGGAATATCGATTTAATCATCTGTCAAACTTTAATGAGCTTTCTTGTCCGTATCTACGTTATACACGTATGGTGATTTATACACCGGCTGTTAATTTTTTATTGCACTCTGCCCCTCTCACTCTCTCTTTCTGCGCGCGAATACAACGCTATACGCAAACTATTTTTGTATTCCATCGGAACGGGTGACAACACATTTTCTCCGATCTTGACTTTGCACGTGTATATGTATAGGCAGACGGTACGAAATCGATTTGCAAGGTAAAACCTATGTTTCGAATATCTTCGTGAAATTTTTATTCGAATAAAATCACGAGAACTACGGATTGGAACGAGAAAACGTTGAATTATTCATTTTTCAAGCTATCTATTCTTTTTGCAAATTACTCGAGATCGAAGATAAGACGAGTCACGACTCCCACTGTTCCGTAATTGCGAGTCGATTAAGAAAATAATCGGTTGGTAGCTTGCAAGTAGAGGAAAACAGGTTTGAATAATTATTCGGTGTTTGTAATCGAGCAAAGATGTAATTGCGCATTTCAGTAACTACATTATCGAGCGTTATCGGTACGTATGTACATACATTACATGTTAGCTGTCACATAATGACTCGGTTACTATGAAATTTATCGTCTGTAAGCAAACCGGTGCACCGCGGTGTCGTTGAAAACGAGTAACTTCTCGACGAGATCAATCATGGTAGCTAACTTCAAAGCTTGTTTAATTGGCAAAGTGACTGACTCTCTTCATCATAGCTATCTCTACCAACACGCTATACCCAGGTGGGCGGTTCGCATAGGTCACGGAGAGTACGATTGACCTCGACATCACTGGCAATTTTATCGTGCGCTTTAAGTTTACGATAACGAAACGTTCGACTACTTTAAACATCCTAATTCGTCAAATTAATGTGTGAAATCAACGCTATAA
Source organism: Bombus vosnesenskii (assembly GCF_011952255.1). NCBI lineage: Eukaryota > Metazoa > Arthropoda > Insecta > Hymenoptera > Apidae > Bombus > Bombus vosnesenskii. The sequence goes on from NW_022882923.1 coordinate 7,166,895, forward strand.
ACAAAATTTTATGCTTAAACATACGTTACATATAAGAAGGATACTGCGTTTTTAGTTTCATACTTCAGGTAATTTTCTGATCCAAATATGTATACGTATATTTTGTCAAAAATTGAATCATTTACAATCACCGAGGTATTTTTTGTTAATATTAGAGATATCTATTTCTATTTCTATTTTTATATTACCGTATTGATTCAGTGGCTCTCGTAGTTCCTGAATTTGAAACTTTTTGCAGCTGGTAGAACATCGCCGGTGAACGTTTTGACTCATGTTAGAGTCAAAACCACTGACATTACTTTCTACACGTGACACATATCACGGTATCATGTCACTAGCAGTAAGAATAAAACAGATTTTAGTACCTTCAGCAACATACTTGAAATGTAAAAGAGAATGCAATCTTAAGCGTGCATCTTATTAGTTGCTGTTGTATTTACAATCATTTTCCGTGTTACGTTACAATCAGAACATTGCGCGATACGTTATTTGAGAAATTAAATATCGACGCTACAAACGCGCTAAAGGGTGGTAAAATATTTAAATTTGAAGTGACGCAAAGTAATAAATTGATTGAGATATGAAAAATACTAAAACGGACTAAAAATACATAATTATTTCTGTGCCTAGTAAAACTACAACAAAACTCGATACGTCGAATGAAAAGGTCGTCACTGCTGGCGCGTTCGCGTTTCATCATTTTCAAAATTATAAGAGGATCGCGGGAGAGTCGCGAGTATAATTTTCGGTTCGCAGTACTCGAATTAATGTCAGAGTGAAAACGCATTCAGATAGGTTGCTTCAGTTATCTGATGTAAGTGGCAATTTTCTTGAATGCATGGAAATCTCTTTGAACGCGCTGAGAGAAGTAACTGCGGAGAGCAACTACACATCGAGTTTCCGAGAATTACCTGTGTGGTTTCACGATAATAATTGCGATGAATGGCCTTTCATTGCCGCAGAATGAGGGAGTTTAGCGATAGAGCTGTTTTACAACGTGGATCGATGCGTTAAGCTGTCTTTCCTTGTTAGAAAATAATATACTCGTACGTGGGTTGACTTACAATGTACAATTCGCAATGCATCCAGTGCATCCATTGCGATTTCTAGAACGTATTACGTTGTACCGTGTACGCTTACGAATATGCGTGTAAGTGCGTGTCGTATGTATTTATCGTGGTATATAAATTAAACGTTTATTTTTATCTCTGTATACTACTCCAGCATCTCTTTTTCTATTTAATCGTTGATCCTTGGAGTACGTGACTCAGAGGCACTAATCAACGCATGAGCGCTCGCGCCGTGTGTAAAAGAATTGTCTCAATTATCCTTTACGTAACAAGAACACCTTCCTCTTTCGTGTTTAGAGAAATCAGTTTCAAATAAGAAACAAAAATGTTTTTCCTTCGTAGTCGTATGATCGATTCATATCATGTATATGCATTCGTTGTACGGGAAGGATTAGTTTTTGTAGAAGAAGAATTAGTATCCATTTGATAGGAATATTATCTTTGCATATTTACATTTTTCTGTAATTGGACGTAGAAAATTATTCGGAACACTTTTATACGCAGAGTGATTATCTGTAATATATTTAATTATATGCTCGTAATAGTAATTAATTGTATACTGTAATATAATTACACTTGTAGTATAACCAATTATAGGGTCGTTGTAGTGTTTTTATCGAGGATAAGGATAATCGAGATATATTTGAAACACGTTTAAACCTCGCCACATTGCTCGCGTTTACGCGTGCATAAAACACGAGTTGCGAATCTACTTCCGTTGGCAATAATACCCATACCGGATATCCGTATCGACGTTACAAGTTTATACTTTACATCGTGATACTAACACGTATACCGGTGTCTTCCTTCTTCTTCCGTTTTATTTCAATTTATTTTTTATTTTATCATCCGTGTTATGCTTCTTTTCGTGGCAAAAAGAAAACGCGACCATTAACTAAACGTTAGAAAAATGTTATCATTGCTCGCATGAAATAACCATTGAACGAAGTGGCCGCGTTCGACGTCAGCTTTGCCAGCGCCTCAGCTTCGCGTTTCTCCTTCTAAAATCTCTCTCTAGCCGAGTCACCGCCTCCTAGCTGCTTGTCGTTTCTGCATATTTTCCCGCAGTAACGGAGGCAGTTGAACCGCCGAGAATTCAGGGAGCCGTGTACCGCGTCTCTTTCATGCACGATCATTGTGTTTTTCTCTTTTGTCGTTCAAATCCCTTTTCCTCTTTTCTTCTGCCTGAAAAGGAAGTCAGGAAGATAAAATCTTGCTGCTTTCTTCCGGTTTCCTCTCTCTTATTCGCGGTGAAATCTAAAAGAATTTTTGCGCCGAATAACTTTTGTCCTGCATTTGTACAAACGGACGTGCGTTTAGTTCATCAAATTATCGTTGCGTGCATCCCGATTGAATTCGTAAATTATCGTTAACTGTTTGCAAATCAGCAAGTTGGAATTAACGCCATGTTTCGGTGGAATTTCTTGATTTATCGACGACACGATGCCGCACGGCCTCGCTCGACTCGACGCGTAATTCAATTACAAGAAGCGCCGTTGAATATTTTACGCGGGCCGGTTGCGGTGTGGCGCATCGAGCGAGCGAGCGAGCGAGCGAGAGAGAGAGAGAGAGAGAGAGAAAATGAGAAAGAGCCTCTCTTTTTGCGGGGCGCAGTTGCCGAAACATGGCCAACGAGAATATCGCGTTTGTTCCCTGTTCGCGTCGCCGCGCCGATCGATTCGACTCTTTCAATTTCGCGAATCCCATCGCTGCGCTCCTGCCTTCTCAATTACACCGCTGTTCTAACCTTTATTGCGCCGGCATCGTCCCCGATATATATAACATCGTCAAATCGGGTATTCTTGCGCAAGCCTCGCCTATCTCGGAGCGCCGGGCAATACCACTACGTAAGGTGCAAGCAAAAGGGGATGATGACGCGGGGCTGAGGTTCTGGGAGGAAGAGGAGAAGCGAGATAGGAAGAACGATAGAGGTAAGGATAGCCGGCGAAGAAACAGAGGGGTTGAGCGGGTGCGCGAGACAGAGAGGGAAAAGTGGCGAAGCAGCGGCTACGGGGGTGGGTAGAGCGCACGAGGGTGAGAGGAAGAAGGGATGCGAGAGCAGCGAGAGGTGGCAGGGAGAGAAAGCAAGAAGGTGCAGCGGAGAAGGCGATCGATGCACCGTCCGGGCCATACGGCGGTGCCTGAGTCAGCCTTTCGCGAGCATTGGCCGCCGGCATTACGGCTGCGCTCGTCGTAGAAAACCGGCAACTGAGGAGCGGGTTGGGGGCTGAAGGAGGAGAACAGGGGGGTGGAAGACTGAATCGTTTCCGCCAAACGCAGCCTCTGCAAGTACCGGCTGGTTACCGCGGTAGAAGTGACGTTCCAAATGAATATCAACAAGCGCACAGCCTCCAGATGAGATGAGATGAGATGAGATGAGACGAGACGAGACGAGACGAAACGAGATGAGACGAGACGAGATGAGATGAGAGTACGGCGAAGAAGAGCTGGGAAAAGAGGGAAACGAATTTTATTTCCGCGGGCGTGGCGCGGGTACATAACGGGGATAGTTTTTCTTCGACCGTTCCATTCTTTTTCTTCTTCATTTTCGGTTCGTTCACCGTCTTTTGTTTGTTACTCGTTCTCGTCTCTCTTTCTCGACGTTCCATCGACTGTCTAGGTAACGTTGTACTTACTCGCTTACTTACAAGCTTCAGGCGTGGCGGCCATTGGTTCTTAGAACACCGTTCCACCACTTGAAACGGGAACGTTTTAAAGGTTACGATAATGCGAAACGAGAAATTTCTCTTCAGGAAGATTATATTGAGACGAAACGGGTTCTCCGAAGGAAGGGCGATCATTGTCGCGAACGTAAAGTATTTTATAACTTACGTATCCTCTTTAACGAAAATCTGTTTCACACTCGGTTATACCGTGATAATTTATGGAAGATTTAAATGTATCGTAGTCAACTCTATAATTCACCGTGATACCTACATAAATAATATTTTACGCTTCGCGCCTGCTTAATGAATGCGCCATGTATGAGAACTATGAAATATACAAAGATAAAAACATTCTTCCATTTTCAATTTGGACGACATAATACAAAATTGCGTGTCATTTCTCCAACTGGTGTATATATAATAGCAATGCGTATTCGGCGTAAGAACGCGTCCTCAAATCCGTGAAATAACAAAAGTCCGATTCCTCTAACAAAAATGTACCGTATCATCCCTGTACAAAATATGATTATAAATCTTTTTGTATCTATAGCGGCTCTGATATATACCGTTGGAAATCGAGACAGTCGATGTTTCGCGTTTTCATCGGTTTTGTTCGTCGTGGGAGGTCGCGATCGAATTTCACGAGACGGTTGAATTGCACCCGCGGATATTCGGACATATCCGGTCGTATCCGCAGGTGGTCGGCTGCAGCCGGAATGTGACAGACAGCTCGGCTGCTAATTGCATCGGGATAACGCTCGGAACGCCGGGGAAAACGGTTCGATCTCCGCCTCTCTTTACCCGTAGCAATTGGTCCACGAAGGGGTTGGAAAGGAGAGGCGGGAGAGGAAGGAAAGGTGGATGAAACAGTAGGAGAAGAGCTGGTGGGATGGCGAGCAGAGATCAAGAGAAAGAGGAATAGAAAGAGAGGGAGAAAGAGAAAGAGAGGATCGTACGAGAGTTTCGAGCGTGGTCGAAGCAGGAATGGGAGTCGGGAGGGGAAGCCAATTAATTTTACGATGGCAAACAGTGAGACTGTCGCAACGCCGTTTCTGCAGTTCACCGAAGTAATTAAAGTTTAAATTGTTTTGAAGAACAATAACGCCCCTACCCTCGTCTTTCCGTCGGTTTCTCTGGCTGTCTGTTCGTCGCGCGTCTACTCACGTCTGCGACATTCCGCGAGAAAAGAGAGACACGGAGAACAGTCCAGGGACGGCGATGGAACGCGGTCAGAGTCGAATTGAGACGCGTTACAGGAAGTCGAGGGAGGATGTCCATGTCACGTTTACCATTGGCCAGCTTCGTTCCTCTCGGTATCTGTCGAGCGACACGCGATACGCTTGATGTCGAGGTCGGTTGATAAACCCTCTCTCGAGTGACGTGTCTTCGTTTTCGTTTAACGCGAGATGCTAACCTTCCGCGCGTTTAAAATTTCAAGCCCCGCGATTTCATCTAAATCACGGCCCTATCAATTCTACAGCGTAACGAAACACTGTTACGCGCTCGGCGATTTCTTTCGGCTGCGCTGCGAGAAAATCGAGCAAAACGAATATAAACGATAAGCGGTCGAGTAATAATTTTCTTACCAGAGAGATCGAACATCAGGTAAATGCGTTTACTAATCGTTGGCTATGATAAGTTGCCTTTTTGTCGACGAACCCTAGCCGGGCCATTGATTAGCTCGGCATCGACCTTCCTGCGGTGGTATCGCCTCGACTCTCCTTCGTCCATTATACGCCATCGTTCTAATTATTATCCCATGGATCGAGACCTTATCGATTCGTCTCACCGTGTAGCCGAGGGTAATCGAGGTTCAAACGAATGTGACGAATCGCGAGAAATCAAGATTAAGCGGGATCGTGAGGTGCAGCTATTAAAAGCGAGCACTTTTTTCTTTATTGTAATTTACTTGACAAATGGAAGAAAATTATTGCGACGCTATAGCTACTATCGTGTAAGACCGCAATTATTCGAAGATAAATAACATGTTATGTTGAATATAGTACGTGAAAAGGGCTATTAATAAACAAATTAAGTAATTTGAATAAGTATCTTGTATCTATATTAAATTATTAAGATTGAAAAATAATCAAACGTGCGATGCCATTTTTTTCTTGCATCGAGATTGCACTATTTTATTGCTCCTCGATAGTCGTATTTATCTATGTCGTTCTTTAATTAATTAATAATTGCTTTAATTAATAAATGCATTACGTGCGAACTTTTTATTCGGTATAATTAGTTGCATGCATATATGTACCGAAGAGATACAATCTGCAATATATATTATACAAACAAATATCGTATGGAATGATACAGTATCCCTTGTAATACTCAATCCTTGAATTATTTAATACGTAGTAATCGCCGAATTTATGCATTATCAGTGTCGCCTGAATTGTAACTTTATTATCGAAGTTAAATCTCACGATATTCGATAATTTATTTACGAGAATTTCGCTATCATTAAATTACTATTAAAGTCCTTTATTAATTCAAACTATTGTTGCATACACAAGGGATACGCGCTCGAATTTTCTTCGAACCAAAGCGAAAACGTTAGCAACGAAATATCGATCAATCATATCGAATTATTTTAACAAGATACACTTTGCAGATGAAATCCATCGAAACTCGACTACTGCCAATTAAACGTACGACGATTTATCAAAGTTTACGGAAATGCTTAAAACCAATCAAATCTTTACTGACGGTATGCGCTCCGGTTAGGTTAAATTAAGTTGTTGTACTCATTTGTAACCTCGTTCTATCGACTCGAGTAATCTCGCCTCTGTACATGGATGGTAGCTGGAATTCTTTTCCACGCTGTTCTTAGAACAGCGACGTGGCTTTAAGTAAAATCTGGAGCAGTAAAAATCGAACGCGCAGGTGTCTCCGACGAATTAGCCGGCGCGGCTCGTAAACCACGCTATGACTAATTATCGGCATTGACGCGGACTAAAGGAGCGGAAGACCGGTTGATCGAGGCTGTTGGAAGCTTATGCCGGCGGAGAATCAGAAGTTGCTAGGCCCATTGCTGCTCTCGCAAACTCATTATCCGAGGCTTGTACCGAGCCCTACCCGTCTCTGCACCTTTCTCCGTCCCACCTCTGTCCTCTCTCGTTCCTTCTCGTACCCTGCACCTCTCGGTACTAATTATAACCGTAATCATGGCGCGCATTAACTCTCCTTGTACAGGTAATTGTTAATGAGAGCACACGAACCAGATTGCATTATTACGCTGCCGCTATAGGCCCCCAATGGTAATTAGAGTCGCCTCCGATCGAGTGGATGTCTGTTCTCTCTATCCCAAGCTAGCCTCTTCTTCGTCTTCCTTCTCTGACTTCTTCGCATTTTCGAGATTCGCCCGCTTTCCGTTACACACCGTCGCGTCGGACAATTACGATTGTCTTCTATCGTTATCTGGTTGAGATTTATCCAATGGACGAGCTCTCTGGAAAAATAGCTCATGTCGTAAATTGCGTTAAAAATTTTAGCACTAGTTTTGAAATATTAGATACGTTTCGATGGATAATTATAATGGCTGTTAAAAAATCTCGCCTTTTTTAGAGTATTTATAAAGTAAATTAAAATTACGTAACGAGTGTATATATTCATCGTAGCCTTGCTCTTTCTCAGGAAACTTTTCAATTGTAAACGTCGCCAGTTTTCAGATTAAACAAAGTTACCACCAGCTACGAACGAAATGAGTTATCGATCGCAGTAGGATGTTTGTAGCTTTGCTGGAATGCAAAATTTAAAAGTGTTGAATAGGATATGAATGGTTATAATGATGTAACAATATGTAATCTTTATGTAGATGATATGCTAAAATTGAATACCTAATCATAGTTGTATTATATTATTGTACAATCATATTTTTATTTTGCAAGATATTAGATGTTCAGTCGAGTAATACAAATAGTCCACGTAGAAAAAGATACAAAGATACAAACTCGAATTTTGAACGATTAACGATACAAATTATTTACGTAGCCAATTTCATATCATTTTTGTTACACGTTTATATTCGTACCATTATATTTCGTAGTAATACTTTTCCATTTTAACGTTGATCGTGTACATATATACAGGGTGGTTGGTAACTGATGGTACAAGCGGAAAGGGGATGATTCCACGCGAAAAAAGAAGTCGAAAATATAGAATAAAAATGTTTCGTTCGAGGCTTTGTTTTCGAGAAAATAGACTTTGAATTTTCGCTCGGTACGCGTGCAGTACGTTATAACGGATCTCACTGTAGATCGTTGTCTCGATGGAAAAATTAAAAAAAAATTTTTATTCTATATTTTCGACTTCTTTTTTCGTGTAGAATCACCCCCTTTCCGCTTGTACCACCAGTTACCAACCACCCTGTATATATAGGTATACGTATTTATTTATTGGTCTCTTATTTTAATTTAGTGCTATTTCCGGCACTGCGTTTATTTATTTGACGGTGCTTCTGCGATGGGAATTGAGATGGGAAAATCTATAGGGGTAAAAGTTCTATCTACTTACTATATATGTACATACATAGTTCTTTTGTATCGATTGTACATACATAGTTCCTTGGTGTTGTCGCGTGATCAATGCGAACGATGCCAAACGTTTGGCACGCCGTGATTGCAGTCCCTCTATCAGATTTCTCCTTGACCTGAATCCGATCGTGCCGATCCGTTGTTCATCATATTGAACTAAACTAACCTCGAATAAATCACCCCTTAGTTGATAAATCGTCGTAGTTTTCCAACGATCATTAATTTCACGTATACGAATCTTCGGATGGACTATAGAATCACGATAATTTGGCACAAGGCTACGTCATTGTTTTTGTCACTAATTTAGGAATATTCGATCATTGTTACCAGCCAATTTTCTTATTATGTATTGGCACGGGGAATTTTTAAAAGTTTGTTACGCAACGAAGATACGCAATGACTCCGAATTTGGAAGTTTTAGACCTGTTTCGTGATTAGGCAATTTTTACAATCGTTACGGACTAAAGTTAAGTAATAAAATAACGTAACATTGTTGAGAAATGTAAATAAATCAATTTATATGTTGTTTCGTTAAGGCCTAAAAGTTGTATTAGAATAATAAAAATTTTATAGGAGCGATTTACGTAAATATCACAAATACGAGACGAATTTATAATAGTTTATCACAACGCTTTTTCAAAAATTATTTTGTTTCAAACTTAACTGTATCAGAATGTGTACTAATACATCGTTGTGTATATTACTTGACCTCGACAACAATGGACATATTAAAAATAGACAGTGTCTTTGAAAATGATAGTATCAACGAAGCTTATTTGCGTTTCAAAAATACATCCGCAGGTTAAGTAGTTTCGCGGTTAATACGAAACGCAAAAACCGTGAAGTTGTTTTATCGTTTGGCACGTTCGAGTCGCAATAAAACCAATTGTACGGAAATATCGCAAATCGAACGCGAAGCCGAGAACTTTGTAGCGTTACGCGGATACATTCGGTGCATTTAATTACATCAACAGCTCGTATTTACAGATTCCGTTTACGTTACATCATCGGTCTTTTAAAAGTATGGTGCGCTCGATCTAAGATCCAATTGCAACCATCTGTTGTTCATCATATCAGGTTGCGCGAGTCTGTAACGTGAATCTGCCTTATACTGATAAATTGTTACGACCTTCTTACGGTCGTTAATTAGACCCACTTAAGCACCTTGTTTTAATCCGATCTCTTTACAGGCCGATTCGAAAATAATATCAACGAAAGTCCTCGTTCTCAGTTTCAGCTCTCGCTTAATAAAACGTGTCCCGGCCACGCTTTAAAATTAACGTATCTGTAAATGGAAACTGATAAATTACGCGAGAAGGTTAAACAACTTTTTGATACTATACCATTCCCTTAGTGTGCTATATCGTTTACATCGAATCGCCGTATTTACAAGGTCGATCGGTTCCTTTTATAGCTTTTCCTCTTGTTTCTCGTTCGATGCTTTTTCGACGGTTTCGAAGGAGATCTCTCGTTAGCCAACTGACTCCCATGTAATATCGACCTTTGCCCCGTTCGAACTCACGATCGTGCCGTTCGTGGCACAGATGCGGCAGCAACAAAGAACAGAGCGTCAGAAATGCCGGTATGCGCTCGATTCTAATATTAGAGTTCGTATGGGCCGCGTCTGATCAGAAAATTTCAGCAGCGTGGTTCGGAGTGTGTAGCGGGTCTACTGCACACGCAAACACGGGGATAATCAACGCTAACTTGGCTCTAACTATTCATAGCACGTGCGCAATGTCGTGCCCGGCACGTTGCCCAGATCAGGCGTCAACTCGTAATGCAGCCTCTGCTCTCTCGGTGCATTTACCCATACTACGTTGCATGCTTGTGCACCGATCGGCGCTGTATTATCGCGTTGATCGTTGCCACGGTGCGATTTGCTCGTTGGATTTTACTCGTCGAGAGTATTTACGAGACGCGAGACGCGATATCGCTCGGTACAGCGTTAATCGTCCGTCAAAGAGTCGATTTTTTGTAATCGAGTTTTTAAGTTGGTTTATTGATAGGATCGAAGTGGCAACCATTGACATGAACGGTGGCTCGGCGTAATTACAGTTTAGGTATGATGATAACAATTAACGTCCATACGTCTTTTTAATGTTACGACGTCGGTGTGATTTTGTAGCGGTGACGTTGTACCATTTGGTAGATTTATATTTTTAATGATATCATGTATACAAGCGGAGAAATGATTTAGCTACTGGAATTATCCAGATCAATGTTCTATATCAAACGTAGTAAAGTAAATTATGGTGACGTACTAGTGACTAGCCGCGCTATAGCGAAACGTTATTCGCCAACGCATTGTATCGGTTAAATCTACCTCTAAACGCGTCTCTACGACGAATAAGTTAGAAAGAAATTACGTTGCAAAGAATAGCATCGTAGGAATGGTGAGATTTAAGAGATTCGTGCTCCATCGCGGTATGGAAGAAAAAGATTAAGAGATCTGCATGGTTGGAAATCGAACCCAACGTTTCCTGATGACGCGCCTACGTAGCATACGTATGAAATCGGTTGGTCGGTCGGTGGCGCGCAATCTAGCCAATTCATTTGCGAACACGTACGAAATAATTGATGGTTGGCAGAGGTGGAAATAAAAGTACGTTATCCGCGCGAGTCGCATCATTAATCCCGATGCCATTATATCTATTCTCCGTGCATCTTGGCCGATAAATCTTGCGGTACAAATTAATAACACAGCGTCTAGACCGGATCAATCTCATTGCCAAGGTCTGCGAGCGCACGCAGAAAAAGGAAGAAAGAATCATTATCCGACGGCGCGGCGTCTTCGAGAAACTCGTACGAGCTCGCGGCAAGAGCAATTTGCTCGCCTTGAAACCGCCGGTAAATCACCTTGCACTTCGCGGCTCCTGGTGCTTTGCAAATACTTTTTTCGTCCTTTCGCGCGCACCTTCGTCCTTTGATAAAAATCCTTAAGGCGAACTCAACTTGCTTCTGTCTCTCTCTTTCTCTATAGTTTTCTATTCTATTCGCGCTATACACTCGCGTCCAAGATCCGCTGGACCTTTTATATCTCGCGTCCAAGATCCGCTACCCCTTTTGTATCTCGGTACAACAATGCTGTTCTCATGGCGATTCTTCACCAGAGCAATTTGCTCACCTTGATGTGCATGCCACTTTAACCATGAGTTTACGTATACGTAACAGCGACGACCGAGTACTACGCGCATCATGCACACGTGTTGCACACGTGGTGGCACTTGCGAGCGTTCCACACGCGGAAAAATATCTCTAGCCTGCCGGCACTCTTATTATTGCTAAACGCGTCATCATTAAATAAATTGGCTTGGTTGCTTGCTTGGTTGCTCTTAGCATCGCCGCTTTTACGCCACGTATCATCTCTTCTCTGCACTCTTCCGCTTTTTCTCCGCGTTCTGCTTTCCCTTTCGCTGTCGTGCTTCGTTTCGGGGCATCGCGCGTTTCCTGATGAAGATCGATTGGTATTTTTTTTTAGTATCTGCGACGAGGTTTTAGTATCTCGAACGATGTCGACGAATTTACGAATTGTTACCATTTAGAAACGTATTACTTGGCCAATAGGTAGTATCTATCGGTTACTATAATATAGTTTCCACCTGAAAAAGATGCGTATTTGTCATTTTGAGATACGTAGAATAGGTGTAAGTTTTCTTTAGTTAGATTAAGAAATTTTTTCCGAAATATCTGTTCTCCAAATATAGCAGTCTTGCTGACGATTGTAACATTTAAGAAATAAACGTAGGTTGTAATCTGTGCAATTATACAATTGTCAACTGCGTTTTATTATTTAAATTACAAATATGTTTGCAAGACTGTAACGTGTCTGTGCTAGTCTTTAAGTTGTGATATATATCGATAAGACATAAAATAGATAATAAATTCGATTGTGCTATATTTTCTACTTCCGTTGCATATTGCAAATAGAATTTTCTTTGTGCGCAGAATAAATTATATTAAATCTTAAAACAGTTATGTATTGCATCTCAAAGTTTACCAAATTAACACAAATAGATAAACAAGTACGGTTGGCTGACAACGTTACTCGAAGCAGTATTTGACATTACTCGATTGGATTCTTGACGCACCAGACGTTAATTACTTGACAGCTGACACGTTAATGACTTTTAAATAGATAGATTCCTGTGAACGTTTCCATGAATAATCGATTACAAAATGATTACTAGATGAAGGTCTAAAAGATCGAAGTTTTCTACGTATAAAATTGCACAACGACCGCTCTTCTCGTGTTAAAATCACGCGATAAAAGAACGTATCACTATAAATGAAAATATAAATATAATGCTTCATTTTCGAGTTTCGCATTTATTTCTATTACAAGACTTTTTCATATTTTTTTAAATGTTATTAAATACTCGTTATTAACACGAAATAATAAGGCACATTTTTATTTTCATTCGATCCCAGTTTCCGATACGAGAATCAAAAATATTGTTGCTAATAATTGTGATATTTAAAATTGATTCGTATCGTTTATATCAAACTTCTTAATATAATTCTACATATGTAGTACATAAAACATCGTACTTTCTATCTACACATGAGTCTGTGTAATATAACAATAATTTTCATTGCGTTCTACATATTCGGTATCATGCTCGTTAATTTCTTCGTGTTCGTCAAGTACGAGAAATTCCCTCCACGATATCATACACTGCAATAACAATCTTTTACACTCAACGTTCTGTGTCATTCCGTTAGATGTTTAATTTTCTGAATCAAAAGTGGAAACTCTCGAGGCGAACTTTCTTTCCATAGCTTCGTTTCAACTATTCAATAACTTCCTAATCCATTCATGTTGAAACAATAGAAAAGTTTGAATAGCAGAACCTTCAGAAAGTAAGCCATTCTGATGGTAGTCCTTCCATGCCCGAAGCTTCTACCGTGTACCAATTTGAATATTCGCATCGAAGCGTGTATGTATACACTGTACACGTTACACCACGTTGTTAGCGTAGCCAATTCGAAAGCACATTTCGCTGGAAAGCCTTTACGATGTCGTCCAATTTCGCGCATGCAGCAGCAACAGCACGCGTTGCTTAACCAGAGATAAGTTGAGCAAGAGGATAACGACGAAAAGGTCGATGGGCAACGGGGGCATTTCGCGCGGATCCAAAGAGCTACGGATAGGAGAAATCGCGGCGCGTAATGAGAAGAGGCGAATCGAGCGATAGTTATCGTCGAAATACCGTGTAAGAATGCCGCAAATGCGTGTACCAAGCCGACATTATCCTACAAAGTGTCGATTAGCCGTGACGACGATATCGCGTATGGAGTTACATTACCAGTCTGCAAGATGTTGGAGCAGCAGGCGGGCAGAAAATGGACCTGCGAGACGAGAGACCAGACACGACGAGACGAGACGAGATGAGCGAGAGACGACACGTATTTGCCCTTTGGCAGTTTAGCTCGTCGCCTTTGCTCGTTTGAATACAGGCACCGTGATCGAATAGATGATATGTAATCTGATTTTTCGTGCTTAGCTTTATTAAGGACAAGGATGCGAACGTATTATGGTGTCCTGTTTCAATTACTATCGGTGGTCGCTTTGTCCTTTTTACAACGTAGGGGTTAATAAAGGATTATTACGCGTACTGTAATATTATACGCGTATCCGTACGATCGTGTTAAAGCTTAATATTTTGAAAACGGCAGACGTTTCGATGAGATTTTTCGCGGACGAAATCACGGTCGGTATAATTTGACTCGAGCTATGAGACGTTTAATAAGAGCGGAATACAAATTTCTTTTATCATATCAGCTTTCGTTATATCAGTTTTTAAGGCGTTGATTCTAACAGATATATGATTTCTAAGAGAAGATTTAAATATCTGTGTACTTCTCTTAAATGTATCGCGTAGTTTCAAACGATGCCTGAAATACATAGTTTCTATCTATTAACATCTAAAAACATAATCTCTGATTTCTTCAGAAATATTTGGTTTTTGTTCGATTCCAGCGTGATCCCAAAGAATACAAAACTATAATTGCTAAGTAGGTACATACTTAAAAACAAAAAAAAAAAAAAAAAAAGAAAAATGGAGAACGACCGTTCTTTTCTGACCTCGATAAACAACATCCAACGTTAATCACGGACAAAGCTCGACGCATGTTTAAGATAAGCGTGGTGCTGCATCGAGAGCTGAAGGATCGAGCATTCTTAACGCTTGTCGTTCCAAAAAAAGGTTTAGTACGAGCGCACGGCAAGACGGTTACAGTCGAGCTGGTAAGAAATCAGTCTTGGACAGGCAACAGGAATCGAAATAATACGCGTGGCGAGCGCGGAAACTACTCAAGAATCCGAGAGGACGAACGTAGAGTTATGCTAACGAGGCTGGCGATTTGCGTTCCACTCTGTTTATCGTGGTGCTGCAGCCCTCTCGAGTCGACGCGCGATTGGCAGAACGAGATTAGACCGCTCACGGGCCACCACGATAAGCCCTATTGTTGGCTTGTTCCCGTTCGCTTTTAACGGCGTCCCATAAAAGTACACTAGCCCGGCTTTTCCACGTGTTTCCAGGTGTCGTCGCGTATACCGCGACACTGGAAAAATCTTCGTCTCTAGCTTTGTGCGCTTCCGCTGCCTCTCCACGCGCGCATTTAACGACGTTCACCGCTACCGCTATTATCTATCGACCACCGTTTTCTTTCTCTCGTAATATTGTTACCGCGTGACGTAATGGTCAACTAGCAGGAAGATAGTCGCCTGTCTTACAATGCTGACACAACGAGTTCGATAAAACGGAAATTACTTTATCACGAAGTAGATTACGTTCGGTAAAGGAGAAAGTCCCCCGTGGTATTCTTTGCCCGTTTTATTAACGAACATTAGTTTTATCTTTTCGATTGTTAAGATAATAGTAACATTTGTACAGATGGTTTGGGATATTGTAATTTTATTCGAATAATATATAGCAGAGAATACAGTATCTCAATTAATAGCGACCTACGTAGTAATATATTTTCAGATCTGTTTCCAACTTTACCAACGTGATCGTGATAATCAGGTTCCATAGGAGTGCGAACGAAATTGCAAAATATTTCCCATAACGCGCATAATATATTCGTAAAAGATATGTACGAGTATTTCTCATACTTCTTTCCATACTGTGTACCAAACGGCGCTATAGTATCGCGTGGTACTCGAACGGTTCAACAGAGACAGTCCTTTTAAGTCGAAAAATATAGTGGCGAACGGATCAGCCCGTGTTTACGGCGACGAAGCCAATCTTCTTCGGGGCGCGGGGCAAATATTTTCTTTCTTATCAATTGCGCGCCAGCATCAATCTTACTTGCCCGTGTCCTGGCACGTCAGAGGGAAAACGTACGATTCGCTCGGACGTTTTTGCGGTCTAGCTAATGGTTTCCGCGATACGATCGAAGGATCGCCTGAGGTCGTATCTTTATAGCGCGTGCAATGACTCCTTTACCCAGCAGTGCACCGCATGCACTGCCCTCATAAATCCGTCAACCAAACATCATTAAGTTGGTGTTATTGGTGCTTGGCCGCGACTGGCGCAGCAGTCTCGGCAGTTGCAAACAGACCTCGCTATTCTCGACTCCGTTCGCTGATGAATCAAGACAGCTCGGTACGCTTTAACCCGGCAATTCCATCATTTTGAAGGGAACGCTCGATCTACGTTGCTTGTAATTCAACGGAGACACGAGATGGTAGAACGTTTGATATACACGTTGCCTCGCACGACGATTCACCTTGATTTAGGTCGTTATGCGCCGCGTTCGTTCGCTCGTGCCTCCTCGAGCTTCTCTCTACGCTTCGTAAATTAACTCGACTTTCTTTTCTTTTCTGTTTTCAGGTAAGCATAGAATCTACGAAGAACGATGCGATGCAGTCGAGGTATTCGTTAGACTCGAGTGAAAGTCTGTACCGTAGTACGTATATTAACGAATTATTATGTTTAACGTTGCTTTGACGAACGGTTCTCGAAGCGGCAGCTGTAATTGACGACGATATGTGTTAGCGATGCGATGTTAAGATACGCTCTAGCAGCAAAGTACGATAAGCTTAGATCGGAAATTCGGCAATTATTATGTATAGGTCGTTTATTATTAATCGTAACTCTAATTATATACGATTATTGTCGAAAAAATCGTCTATTCGTCTGTTGCCTTTAACGCTGTTGACATCGTATTTTAGACCTTTGAAAGCGTATGATCAAATCTAACTCGTTCCGTAATTTCACGGAATTATCACCTCTTACATAGCAAAATGTCCGCTGCAACGATAATAATCATCGCATCTTCCAAGTAATCCTATATTATGCTTTCGTACACCTTTGCATTATTTTCTTTCGGTCGTTAATATGATACGTTAGAACGAAGTTTCGTTTTTCTTACAATTTCTTGATCATCGTTTTTTCCATGACAAAATGTATACTTGTTACTGTTCGTTTAAGGTGAGCGAAGAGGAAAAAGCCCGCTAATGATAGTTCTGATGAATATCCGGTTATGGAATGTGGAAAAGGAATTTTGTGTCAAATACACTTGAATGATTAGTTCCGCGTTTGCTCCGTCACGTGTATCGTGATATAACAGCCACGCTTTATTCCTATACAAATGTGGCCTTTCCCTCCGAACGCTCTTCCTGTAATCGTTGAAGCACACTTCGATGAAATATGGTATTTATTATAGTACCATGATTCCATTAGCAAGTACGATGGAAGACCTTCTTGATCTTCGGTCCATTTCGATCGATGTTCAACTTCTTTTGAATCTGTCGTACCCTTTGTGGTCCGTATAAATCGCTCAAAAGTAACTTGCTACCGTCGTATATCACTTTTCAACGACTTACAACGAATAACGTTTCGATAATCGTACGGACCGTTCGAAACAAACGCGTTCCCTCGAGTTTGTAATGAAATTTCGTACGCGCTACTATGCTACTCTACTTTCTAAAATACAGCGAACCATAGTAGACATACAACACGCTTTCATGGAACAATGATAAATCGTCTAATAAGAGAGGTAATTTAGGAAGCCAGGAGAACGTTAACGATTCGTATCAGAAAGATTAAAGTTTTATCCTCGCAAATGCAATATACTAATCTTGTATTATTACTATACTAATTATTTATACTAATATTGATATACTAATATCATTTCTACCATGTTTTACGAACACGGTGTCCACGAACTTCTTAACGAGCCGTAACAATTTCTAAAACACTCGCGTAATTCCGACCGATCCGATAACGAGTCGCTGAAACTCATCCGGGATCGAAACGAAACGCAAGCCCCATTAAAATAATTTGCCAACAGGAGAGATTACTTCGTGGCCGGTTTATCTCTGCACGCGCTCCCCCTCGTCCGGATATCGATTATCGTGAATTACAATTTCCTGCAACGGCGACCGTTCTCCGGCTTTCCCACAAACGGATCGGCCCCAGCTTTGAAAGACGCGTAACCTGGCTTCTTTTCGATCTTGACGTAGACGCCGACGATGTTATTTACCGGTGCTTTTACCGCGAATCGTTGACGTCTTACGATCGGCAGTAAAATGGGCGATAAACTTAGCGAACGGTGCGACAAGCAACATCGGAGTACAATCGAAAATGGAAGTCAAACAAGCGGTCGAGGGGATTTTACGGGCTCTGAAGGCGTGCTTGGGAATACTTCGCGATGATGTATCACGCTTGACAGTTATGCTACTCTCACCTTACGCTTGTGTGTCCATGGATGCGTCATTTGTATATATCCGTCATTATCGTTTGTGCATGCCAGATGCGCGCGCGCGCGCTGCAAATTTTCGCGTAAGCGTTGAAATTCGCACCGATTCATGCGCTCCGTTCGTCTCCGCTGTCCGCACACGCAGCCGCCAGTTTACGATTCGCGTAGGTGTTCTCCGCACGTAGCTACGCGTACTCGGAAATGCTCTCGCGGATGTTTCATCGTCACGATGTGCCACGGTCACGAGTTACATCTCTGTTCTCTCAAGATTTCCCCTGTTCTTTACTACTTTATTACTATATAGAAGATTCAGCGCAATAATTTGGTAGCAATTGGTAACATCAGTGAATCGACAAGTTACAAATTATACGCTACTCTTTTAATTATTTAACGCGCCTGATCGTAGTAACGTGTACGGGTTCGCATATTTTTTAATCTAGTTCTAGTTGTCGATTATTCGAGAAAACGTCGATCTACATTTTTGTCGTACCGTTTCGCGTAGATTCATTGTGCCTTTTGAATTATATCAGTGGCTTGATCTATATATATCGTTATATATCCTCGATCAAGATACTCGTAGATACGTTCTCGAAACCTATGCAGCTATTGGAAAATGAAATATTACTTCCCACGAGTAGTTATTTTGCAGTGAAATTGATTTGTATTCGTAAACGCTAAATTACATATCGCACTTGCCACGATCATGTAGGAATCATAATCAGTAGCTTTCGTTCTCCAATCGATTTATGCATTCATAAAACGAAGCTTCGTATGAAAAAATGCTTCTTTACATTACCTACTTTTGCTCCTTCGTATAGCCTCGCTCTCTATTCGTACTAACAGTTCGAATACTTTATATATTCCTGTCGCTTAAATAATAGTTTCTCCGGTTACCAGTTACCCTCGATATACGGATGTAAATATCGCGTTGGTCGCGGGGTGCGAATAGCAATTTTAATCGACACGCCCAGTTGCTCGGTATGAAAATACAAATATCAGAGTGCGTTGGCCGAGTTTGTCGACGCTTGTCGGCACGGCGATACTCGCGCTACCGGGAATTTGCCTCTCTAATAAGCGGCTATCGACTGGAAACTCGGATAACTCGTGTGAGTGAAAGCTAATGATTCGTTCCGAAGGAGAAAGTCGGAACTCGGGAACCCGGAGGCCAGTGACACGCGTCTCTTGTCAGCCTCGTTTGCTCACCAGCGTCGCCATGCGACCATTGAAAAATCGTGTCGCGTGAGTCACGAATCGGCCACGAACGGAAACTCGGTTCCGAGCGGTTTGCAGACCCGGTCTCTGAGCTTTCTGGAGATACGGTTTCACGCGGCCAATACTCTACACACACCGACACATTCAGAGCCATTGTGTTCCGCGAACGGTCCAATTGTTTCCACGTATCGATCGTAAATTTTCGGCTCCAACCGGCTCCGTGTGTTCCAGGATATCGTATTGATTGTTGTATTGAACGCGTCACATTTTCGAATTGTTTAGGGATCCCATGGAATTTATAGCTCAGCTCGTGCGACTGTGCTCTCCACGTAGATTGTCCTCCATTTGACATCCTGCATGACGATGTGCCAAGCTTTCCTATCTCAGCTAACGCTATTATAGTTTACGTAACCCAATATCGTTTTCTGTATTGTGAAATACCCCCGGCCATGCAACAATATGCTCTTCAACGATCGAATTTAAGATCAAAAAGGTAATACTGGTTTTTTGTTCGTATTGTTAGGTCTGTGATATGTGCCATGATATGTAGCGAGGTTGTAAAAATTTGTCAGTGGCCGATGTAATCGTGTTTTCGTCGATGTCGGGTTTGGAACGCTAAATCGTGTTTCGAAACGCTACAGCTACAATAGAACGAAGTCCGCTGCAGCGTCTCGTCGTAGATTTTCGATTACTCTATATCGGTGTTTCTCTATCCACTTTTTGAGTTGCAATTCCCTTTTACAGTAGTCAAATGCTTTACCATTCGTCTCCCTTCCGATAGAACAGAAAAAAGAAAAAGAAAACATTTTTGATACGGTAAAGAGAACATTAAAAATCGGCATTCTAGAATATAATTTTAACCTGATGATTAATTATCTCGTAAAATATGTAACACGTGCTTAACACGATTGCAGTGTCCTCCGGAAGATACTTCGCGATCCACAGGTTGGAAAGCCGGGCTCTAGATCTTTATGTCTACTCGTTTCATAAATTAGAAAAGCAATTATATACAGAAGAAAATTGGGAAAACTGTGTTCAGAGCGATGATTTAATCGGTGCTGCGATTACCAAAGTACAATCTCGTATATCACAGGGGTCCAATCCCTAAGATGTCCCTTGGTATTGCTTCTCCATAATTTAATTTACAACCTGCTGTACGATAATCTCTCGCTGATAAACGCTGTCGCCACTGAAACTTTTTCTCCGCTAGGGTGGTAGAGTGTTCTACCGGTAATTTCGGTGGTGTGTGTACACGCGTGCGATAATAACATTCGTTACTGGAATCGTAAGGGCGTAAGCGTAGTTTGCGGCGGGAGACACGGAATTACTGTCGGCCGTAGCACTCGGTTTAATACGGCGATTAAAACGAGCCCTGCGTTTATTAACATCGCATTCAACGTCAGTTTCTTTTTTTTTTTTTTTGCTTCATTATCAATTTCCACTCGAGCGAGCATCGTTGGTTTCGCGCGGCTGTGCCGTATCTCGTGGTTTTCGAATAGAAACGCGACACAATTCCCGTGATTTGTTGCTCGATTAATGGAAGCATGTACGGCCCGTTCAATCGATCCAATATTCGCACGCTATCCGCGCCCTCCGTTTCTCCTCTTTTTCTCCCTCTATCGTTTCCTCCTCTCTCCCTCCCATTCTCTCTCACTCTCTCTTTCTTTCTCCTTTACCTGTCTCCACACGGTTCCTCTCCTTGTTTCTCTCTCTGACTCTCGACGTCGAATACGATATCATCGCTAATAGCAGCGACGTCGTTGCTGGCGGCGACGCGAGATCGCTTACGATATTTTCTCCGGAAGGTTTTAAGCGAGTCGCAGCCGGGGCTGTGCGGATCGATCGCCGGATAAACCGGCCGATAGACACAAAGCATTGTGGGTAGGACGATGCAACGGCATGCGAGAGCTCGCTCGCTCGCTCGTATTCACCAATACCTTCTCAAGGCAAACAAAACGACGAACAAATGCTCGATACCATACTGATCCGGAGCTCCAGGGACGCACCGAATACATACATACTTTGCTTCTTCCGCTCTCTTACGGATTCATTCCGATTTCCACTGCTGCGAGACTCGTTAGAAATATTCCGCCGACTATCTCCAGACGAAAGTCTCGAGACGGACGTGATTCTTTTCTTTATTGCGAAAGCTATTTGTTTGAAATTGATTCTGCAGATTTTTACTTTGGTTCGTCGAATGAATTGGGTTTATCTTAAATTGAATATTCCGTATCGGTAATCGATCGATGTTTGTAATGTACAATAATCGAGGAGAAAGGGATAGAAGCAAGGAATGTCACGAAGCAATCTTGATAGTTCAGTCAAACGGTAAAAGGACAAAGTTCAATGAAGTTAATCGTATTGTTTGCGATAGGAAATTTTCGATAGAAATTGGAAAAAGATGAGCGAGCAGCGAACGAACGGACAAAAAAGAAAAGAGAAGATACGTCTACTTCTTAAATAAAATTCTGACTAGAAAGTTTTCTAAGGTAATAAAATTCCCAGATGATACTTTTTGCAACCTTCGCATATATAGTTCTCTTTACATATACTACGAGTATATTTCAAACCGAGAATATAGAATCGATATTTGCTTCATAGAATTAACAACTTAAAGAAAGACGTATGTGGAATTACCGCACGTAAGAAGTTTTCTAATCGAAGCTTATACAAAGCTTACCAAGAGTATCGTACTTTGCGTTATTTTCCTGTCTTCGTGTTATCGTGTCACACGTGCGATATATCATAGTTGGAGCTTACCAAGTAACAAGAGTCCAGACAAATCTCTATTTCAGTTCCGAATCGAAGATTATCAGATCCAAATCGTACGTAGTATCTCGGCAATTTTCCTAACAACCGCAATGCTCTCAAAGTAAATACGTGCATAGTTTTTAATTCCAATGCGCACACGTAATCATAAAAGGAACGACAATGCAAACTATCCTATATCCGTTGGTACGTTGTTGGTAAGTTTCCTATCCTTTCAGGATTTCTTTGATTTGCTCCTTTCCGCTTTTTACAACAGTTGAAACCAAGAAAATTTATTACCTTGAAGAGGTTTCCGATTGCTCGATACACG
Organism: Bombus vosnesenskii; assembly: GCF_011952255.1. NCBI lineage: Eukaryota > Metazoa > Arthropoda > Insecta > Hymenoptera > Apidae > Bombus > Bombus vosnesenskii. Next base: position 7,189,171 of record NW_022882923.1, read on the forward strand.
ACAACCGGAGAGACGCAACGATATTGAAAGCGTAATCCAGTGAAATCGTAATCGAGCGATCCGGAGAAAAGCCGGTCGAGTATTTCGACCGATCCGTTCCTGCAATAGAGTCCATCTCGGTACCGGTGCACGGAGTGCATCGTGCACTTCTCCCTCCCCCGTGTGCACAGCTTCGTCCTGTCCCACCCGCTCTCTCTTTCTCTCTCTCTCTCTCCTCTCCTGTCCTCTCCTCTTCGATCCGCGCTCTCTTCGTTCTATTCCAGAGCTCGTTATTGAATTTGTGCGTCGGCCGAGCGAACCGACGATATCGCCTTTCAATATCGCTTCATTTGGCTCACGTTCATTCGATTTGCGGGAATATCTCTGACTGTTCCCCACCCCCGTTCTGGCTGCACCGGCGTACGACAGCGAACCCTCTCTCCAGAGTTCCTCTCTTCTCGTCATCGTATACCTCAGACTAATCCTTTTTAAATATTCCATTCGGAATCAAGCGGAAATTAATCGGATCTTCGGGCCGCCGCCATCGCCGTTTCGCCTCGATCACGCTGCTCCTCCGCCTCTATCCTCCTGCTCACCCTTAAGCTTTGTTCCAGGTTCAATTTGTTCGGACTTAAAACGACGCCGATACGTTCATTGAATCATCAGTTAATTAAACGGTTTGTTACCGATCGCCGATACGTTTGCTGCAGATGGAAGTAAATTGGATTTACGTAACTGAAAACGAAACGTTCGCATCGGATCGTTAATAACTGGTAATTGATAGGGCGAGGAGTCGCGATGAACTTTTTCCTTTTCGCGATGGATCGTGGTGGGTGTCGTTGGCTGACGATTTGTAAGAACATTCGACGTATCCAACGGTAGGTTATATAGCGGCTATAAAAAGTATATTTGCGCCTAACTCTATCTCCCGATGAAGTATCTTTTTTTCTTTCGGTTATTCGCTACTATCTTCGTAGTATCGAATTTATCGAATGTTCTTAGTTTGTATACGAAGGTACTACCAAACGATACGAAATTCGATATATTTGAGTCTGATTATTTAGTATGTAAATACTGTAATAAATTCACTGAAATCTAAGGTAACCGTAATGCAGTAATCGCGATATGTTTGCGATGTATAAATACGAGCCGATAAATTGAAAAAATAAAGAAAAGTGGCACTGTTACCGACACTGTTTCTCAGCTCTATCCTGAAATGTACTATTATCTGTGTCGTATTCTCGCAATGAATAATCAACAAGTCATTTGTTCCTCAAGAATTATACGTATAAAGAAAGTGAAAAGTTGCCAAATGACACGTGTCACGATGAAAGTTTTCAAATACTTTCCCGAGTCTGCGTATATGATTATAAAACAATGAGAAGAATATCAAATTCTCGTTCGGGACGTGCACGATCGACAACGATCTTTCGAGTCGCAGTTCGAGTAAACGTGAGAAACTTTGCGATGCGAGATCTCGAGGAAGATCGTCGAGGAGCCCGAGACTAAGCGCGTTACACCTGGCCTAACTCTCGGTGAATCTTTCGGATATGATAAGAGAACACCGTTTACTAGTCGGTGTAGTTTATCTTGGCCCTGATGAACTGCTATCTTAATTATATATCGCCTGGCTGACGAAGCCGTGGCGGCACGTTGCACCACGCTTTGTAATAACATCGTAGTTACGTTCAATACAATATAATAGCATGTTTCTACAGTGGTGTAAAGTCTAAAGTTTACACGATAATAAAAACAACCAAGCTGTGAAGTACAGACACGTTGCTGCTTGATAGTCGCGTTTTAAGTTGTTCGAATTCCTGTGGAAATGTAGTAGTAAACGAAATATGATAAACGTAGATATTTAAAGTCATCTCTTTCGTATAACAGCGACATTCGAATAGATTTCTATTGCATTGTCGAATCTCTCGTTCGACTTTTCATTCGTTTAACAAAATCGATCGTGCTCGGTGATGGATGAAATAAATACTTGTCGACGTATGAATTCTCATCGATATACCGGTATTAATATCCTTAGGCGAAGGTCTCTCCCTCGATTCCCCTTCTTTTCTTTTGCGCGAATCGTGACCTCCTGCTCCCTTCAGCCTACTTTCACCGAAATTAAAAGTACTCCTTAAAGCGAACAATCTTCGTCCCTGCAATCTCGATCGTTGCGGAATTCGGATCGATTCGATCTTCCTTCGTGTTGCAATTGTTCTTCGCCCAGTCTTTTCCACGTGAAATACTCGACGGAAGAAATCTAATTGTAATATGTACCGTAAAATGTAATAAAATTATACTATTACACTAGAAATCTGATCGAAGATAGTGGCAAGATGATCGTAAAATCGAATCTCAGTGAGAAACAACTTAACCTCGTGGGAACCTAATTACAAGCGTTCCATCTCGTTGACTATATTCGTATATTTGAGCCAGAGAAAATTCCGTAGTGATTTTGCAAGCGCGAGACGACCGTAGTAGCAGCGTTTCTTGTGCTCGAAAATTTCTAATCGCGCTAATGATTCAGCGTTAGAGGATTGTCTGCGTATGCCAAGACGAGAAAAATCGACTTTGATGTTTTACGAAGGTGTAGTAAAGGCTATCTCGCGGAGATAATGGCACGTAAAAAGGCAAGGAGCGGTTGTTTACGATCGGAAAGATGTTAGCTGGTTACTTTGGAGCGATCGACGAGTCTCGGGAGGGCCGATGCATTGCCACCCGCATTGGCAAATTTAGAGGCTGTAAAAAGAACGATAGAGGAAGCGAAGAAAATTCGACGTATTGTAAAAGTTCAGCGAGAGAGACTTTCAGGGGCCGTTCGAGGTAACCAGCTGTCTGTGACCGGCTATAAACGACCGAATAGACCGTAGCTTTCTCTGTACTGTGATCGTGATTTCACCGTGATCGTACGATGAAAACGGTGATCGTATATTTCATATGTACTCTCACCGACAAAAGTTTCACGCTGCCGCCTCTTCGAGCCGCGTGAAATTTAACGTCTATCCCTTTGCATCGTAAAAAAGTCAGCGAATAATTCAAGCGCACTTGTTGAGCTTAAATTGAATGTCGCTCCTTAGTGGGTATAGGTCTATTCGCTTGGGAGTATGCGTTTTATGTAGTGTTCGTGACATAGAAGAAAGTTGAACGAATAATTTTGAATAATTCGAAAAAGTTTAATATTTATTAATATTAAGTTTTTAATATTTAAAGGTTTAAAGTTTAATATTTATTAATATTAAATTTTTCCAATTATTAATATCCGACGATTAAAAGAGTAGTTGGTGGAAAGAGATTATTTATGTTACTTGTGACGGATGAGCAAATTGACGAATAACTTTGAGTGATTTAAAAATCTCGTACTTTGAGATATCTATTATCGAAACGCTTTAAAAAATTTTATAGTCGAATAGCTAATGAAAAGAGACAGAAGTTGAAACACAGAGTGGTTCAAGATTGTTTCACAGTTTAGAAAATAAGTGTGATTAATGTATGTTAATTTATGATTATGATAATATCGTACTTGTGAATAATGTATGTGCAGTATCGTGTTACGTGATAATCCTATTACTGATAATAAAAATGCTATAAATTTGTTTTGAAATATCAAACTGCGAATATTTGCAATATTTTCTTCTATCGTGTTATTGTTATGTTATTGTAAAACATCGTTATGTTAATAGAGATTAAATTAAATTAAATTTCAGAATTTTTCAAAGTATAGAAACGACATATTTTTGAGTAAATAATATAGAAAATGATACGTAACAAAATATTTGCAAAAATACTATAACTTTTGAAAAGGAATACTTATTATTAGATACTAATAACTCTTTGCTTTTCCTGTTTAACAAATAACGTATGAACGATGTAGCATCTAGGTAACAAATTGAATTTTCATGATGCAGTAATTAATCGTTGACAGTGCTAGATTCTGAACATTCGTCTTATATTTTTTTAATAAAGATATAAAGTTCAAGAAAATTTTTTTTATTACTTCACGTTCAATATGTATGTCCTTCCACGTCAACCTACGTTAGTCTAGTCGCATTGAACTTTGGAAATTGAGAAATAAGAAAATGATAAAGTTTTTACGCATCGCTTATTTAAGAGCTGTTTCGCTCTATGAGTAATAATATGGTTGAGGTCAGCTTGTAAAATTTAATTACACAACGTTCGACGATTTTTTAACGATGATAAAACTTGATTTAACACGTTCATATTCAGACATTGTCGTTTAATTCTTTTTCAAATGTTCGTCAAAACTGATAAAAGTTCCCATAATTAATTTTCTACATTTCGGTAACGTTTATTTCTTGTACGTCCTTTATATTACAATTCATTTGATTTATCGATCATTAATTGAATATTTGTTTGCAGATTCGAATATTTAATCTGAATATTTTTTGTCTGTAAGCATTCTGTTTCGATGTTCTTTATCGTATTTTATTAAAATGCCTCGCGTAGAACACGGTTATTTATCGCAAATTTCGATTATCTTATCGTTAGCTGTTCGAGTCTCTGACAAATAAACAATTATTTATGTTGTTATTTATTAACACTTATCTATACGTATTTCCTGACTTTGCATTTTATGACATTCCAGAGATAAGTCGATATGAATAAAACATGAAATATGCATTCCACGTATTTTTTTTATATCAAACCCCGTCTGAAATCTATGCTAATAAATGTTGTTTCGCTTCAAGATATTGACCAGAATTACCAGAAAGACCAGAAATATCGTTTCCGATATTACGTATTTTCACGCAGCTTTACGCTCCTTAATGTAATGCGTAGCCAGGATTAGTTTTCTGAACCAATTAAAAACGATGAAGCGAAAGAGGAAAGGCAACTGCGAAGCTATGCGACATAAATTCGGTAACGTTTCGCGCGAAAATTTTTGTGTTTATTGAAAAAGCTGGAAAACACTTTTGCGAGTAATTATAGCATAGAAGAAGATACGTTCAGGCGGACTATGTTCGTTAAATAATTGCGCACACTCGATAGAGCTTAAATGTGGAAACGTGGATTGCAAACGGGGAAGCCAGATATACGCGTCCCTTAATACGTTGGAATCCAATTTATCGGAATACTGCGCATTGGAAATGGTAGTTACGCGATTCTTGCCCGCTTGAAATGTCAGGCCACGTTACACGTATTACGTGTCGAATACGTCTGTTCATCGGTGCAAATATCCACAGAATCCAACGTCGATTGCTTCGGATTGAAGAAAAAGGATATATCGATCTTACGTTGGCTTGTGTACAGTTTATCGTATCAACCACAAGAACGTGATGGAAACGGAGATATTTTTTAGGAACGAAACCCAAGAAAAGTTGAGGCGTTCGAAGGATTGAATTAAAAGCGTTCGCTGTAGGTTATTGAATATGTGTGTATTTAATATTAAGAAAAAATTGGATGTATTATACGTCGTTACATTTCTTCGTGGTTCTTTTAAGTCGTTGAAATTTCGTCGTATTTTTATATTCGTTTCGTTATTTACAATTTTTCTATCTTTTTTGAGATCGATCATATGCTTCTCTCAAAATTCCGAAGACTATTAAGAATAAACTGCGAATTACCAAAATATGGAACTTCTTGTTCTTATAATTTTTAAGAATGTGATATCGCACGAGGAACAAGTGTTTGGGTACGAACTAATTTATTTAAATGACAGTATCGGATGACAAAGTAATTAAGAAATTTATTGTTGCGTCTTCCAAGTAACGAATAAAGATAACAGCGCTATGAACGGTATAAATATAATTGTACAATGCATATCGTTACGCGTCTAACGTTTAAGTCGAAACTGTTTCAATGTCCCTAATGTAATCCCTGCAACAATTTTTTTGCAATAATTTCCTTGAATTGTTATGATATATACAGGTACCATAATTTCTCATAATCTCATAAACATAAACATATCATAAAAGATCAATATCTCAATACCATTATCGAAAAATACTTAAAAAAAAAAAAAAGAAACAAAAATGGGAACGACTTTTATTTAATTACGCACTTGGTTGAAACCTATTCACTTCTTATAACGTTAGTAACACAAAATCATTGAACATGATTCTAATATCAATTTACAAATTCATAAATAAAGTAACACCGAGTGAGCGCGTGTTTAACAAGCGGGATTAAACGAACAGGATGAAAAACGATATAGAAAACGGTATGACAAATCGTTTTCGAACTCGCCGGTTAACACGGTGTTTAATTAAGTCATCGACTGCGAAATACGAGCAACAAACGCGCATGCCTAATAAGTTCGTATAGCACGGCAATTACGCGTCGCGGCCGCGTGACGGTCGTGTTATTTCGCAAAATCATTAAGTTCGCGTTTGCGGATCCGGCATTTCCGGCATGGTTTCGAACCATAGGTGACGTAACTAACCCCGATTAGAAAACGTTTTATTGGCGTGTATCGCGTTTCCAGGCGAAGTGTACGCAAACAGTATCACTTTATAGAGGCTGCCGTTAGAGTCGAAGTCGGCTATACAAGCGGAGCGGCGAAAGTAGGCCAGAAAGTTATGCCTCGGCTCTTTGACGTCTCGCTCCGTATCGTTAGACCGATTAATTCGACGTCCCGTTAAAAAACGAACATCGCCACGTTTAAAATACACGGGATTCGTGTCCGACGTTCGACCTTCGATCTTATTTTTAAGCCGGCACATCGCATGGATCATCCGCACAACCATTTTATCGATGAGATCCGCGTTTCTTACGCGCCAACGCGTTCCATTCGATCGATAGGAGAGAAACAGTTCATCTTTATCTCGTTATTATGACAGGCTTTCTTATTATATAATAGTTACGATTGTTCTATCAGTCTTCTTTTTAAAAATAGAGCAGGACGTTGTTTGTTTGAACAAATAAGTAAGCAGACTTTGAAGGTTCAATGTGAATTTTCACGCGCGGTTACCGAACGAATGCAACTTACATTTGACGGGAATAAATCGTAACGGTGTAAGTCAAGTTTTTGAGAATTTTAATTTAGTTACACGCGCGTATCTCAACTGTTACAATTCGAAGGAATGGTTTTGACGAATTTGTTGCGATAAATGTAAAATATTACTTTATGAAAACTGGCAGTTGATCGACTTATATCGCTATGATTTTCAACCGGATATTTGTTCTGTAAATACGTATGTACCACAATACGATTTTATCTTTTATGTTTCGTATAGGCGTTACTGTGTAAGATATACGTTCTGCGTATTTTTGCGCATCTGAATTTTCTATAAATACATAAACATCCGCGGTATATGTGTTATTGTGTATGAAAATAACGATTAACGGTATTCTTCAAATTATAGGATTATCGATTTACTGGATATTCGTTAGTTTATAAAGACTCACAAATATTTGATTCTTCCGATAAATCAATATTTTCGGTTGGAACGTTCTTCGTATTCTTCTACTTTTTCGTCTCGAAGAGAAGTAACCTTTACACGAAATCCAGCTCGTTCGTGCTCCGAAAATTATTTTTACTTCTCAGTCAGATTTCAAGTAACCGTTTCGATATTGATATTACGCGCACTAGGTGGGAGAAGAGATTTAACGCTTTTAAACTCGAACATTTGAAAACGTTGAAGTGAAAGATGCAGAACAATCGTGAAACTCCGAGTCGAAGATCTGATTTTGTATAAAGTAGCCTCTCCTTTCTTTCAATTTATCTCTGTCAGAGTTGATTTATGGACCTACGTTTCCGGGCATTTTGCTTTATTTTTGCGACTATGCATTTTGTAACTCTTTTCTACGTTTGACAGGAGAGTAAGTACAGAATGAATAAACAAACGAATCATACCGTACTACTAGCTTGAACGATCGTTTCTATTCGCAAAATAAACGTATAATATCGAAGATAGGATTCGTTGTTCAGCGAATAGTTTAATTATGTACATATGTTACCTGCGTAATTATTCAGACAAGTTAGAAAGCAGATCTTTCCGCAACAGATATATCCCATAAAAAGTTAACCTTAGAAAATTATAGCTATATCATTGAAAACTAAGTGATCTAACACACATGTATATACAGTCTTCTTGTTCCAGAGTATACACGTTTACTGCAGAGTCCTTCTTGCTCAATAATTAACTGTAGTTGTGGATTGACAAGTTACAAAGTTGTACTACAAGTTGTAATTTACGTGAAATAGATTTGATCAGACGATTTGTAAAATTTGTCTTATTATCAACTCTTTCTTTTTTTACTAGAAAATCTCATTTTCACGGGATAAAATTTATTAACGCTAATAGCACATTACTTATAAATGGATCGCGGATATTTATGTAAATCGATATTTCTATAAATACATCGAACGAAATAGAACTTAAATAGGATTTTGTTGATTTCTACTACCGAGTATTATAACGATTACTTTCGTTTATATATTTTTATATATTTTTGCATATTGCGCGCATTCTCAGTATCTTTTTCACCTTTCCAAATATACTGCATGAAAATATGTTTTTATATCGAACCGCGCTAACAACGTCAATCCGATCGCCATCAAGACGACTCAGGAAACTAAAAAGAAAAAAAGAAAAAGGAAAACAAAAAATAAAACTGTTCACGTAGAAACGTTCATTCGTCTGCTATCGTCGTGATTTTCCAAAACATTTACGGCACTCACATTTGTCAGAACAACGATATTTTTATCCAAAGTCATCGGGGCGGTACAGCAGTGCACATTTGACTACCATTTTTAGTAACAGAAGGTTCGTGGAATTACAGGTCTCGGTACGGACACACGCAAGCGCGTCGACGAAAGTTTCGCAAGCTCTGTCAGAAACTCTGGTTTGGACGCGAGCGGGAGCCCGTTTATTTTAGAATTTCGTAATGCGGGACGAAGACGAATTTATTCGATTGCTGAAACACGTGATATGCTCTCGGCTTGTACGTGCCACGATAATACGAGATTTGTTACATCAATAAACCGCTTAATTTACGACCGTTCTCGACGTTTGTATTAAGTTTCGTTTTATTTAACATAATACGCGCAACGTATCGTTATCGTTTGACGAATATAAAATAAATGGCTGCTGCGAATACGGGAATACGCCATAAAAACGTACACATCTAACGATCTTGTTTGACGAATTTCACGTGGTTTAACGTCAGAACTCGAGGAATTTCATGCTTTTTACCTCGGTCATGTCAATTCCGTGATAGTTTACTATGTACTTAGCTTCCTTTAAGAGGAACAGATATGATTACGAATTCCTTTTTCTCAACCAGCGTAGAATACCTCTGTGCGAATATAAAAATTTATTGTCGGAATCATTTCCGTTAATCTTAAGAAGTAGACTGCGGATTTTTATGCGTTCATAGGAAATTTATATGAGGAAATATATGAAATATTCGAAGTGTGATGTAATTGTTACGATGTTCACTGGGTGGAATAAATTTCTACGCAGCTTCCATTTATCCAATTGGATTCGTAGAAATACGAATTTGCATAAAAGTGCGCAGACCACCAAGAACGTTAAGATGACGAGGAGTAGAAGGGGTTACAGTGTAAACATTTTCTAAAATTCACATCACGCTGATGTTTACGGTACGATTTCAAACGAGAATACCAGCCAGATAGCACGGCAGTACCTACAATCTCGAGTGAATGTTCTGGTAATTTCTGATTACAATTCTCAACTGTTTTACACAATATCATCGTCTTGAACCAGGAGTCTGGCCTCGATTTAGCCGGCAGGCGTGTTGTCCAAGTTGGAAAGCTTTTCGTTACTTTCTAGCGCACAATGCCACGCAGTCACTTGACGCAAATGTCAATCTTTCTCTTCGACGTTGTTGCGTGCTTCTGGGAACGTCGTTGCTTAGCGGTTGCACAAACCAAGCCCGTCAATGCGCGCAGCGATACAACACGGATCGACTCACGGTTTCTTCCTTTTGTAATTACGATTTCTCCGGGCAAGAGATACGAATCGAGCCTCGTTTCCCGAGGATATTGACTCGTTAATAGAGACGTTTGTCTCTCCACTCGACGGTGGTGTACTCGTTTCGTGTACGCCGATCTAGGCCTTGCGATGCGATCAAATTTAACATGTGCTCCATGAATCTACGCCAATTCCGGTAGAAAAGTTTCATATTTACAAAGTACGTATTCTACCATTATATATGGTGACCGAGGAAAGTACTCGAATGCTTAACATTTTTGTTAAAATTATCTTCTACAATTTTAGAACCGTGTACTAGTTACCCGAGACACGAGATTTTGTATAACGCGTGACATGACACGACAGTTGTAATTAACAGTACATATACTGCATCTAAAAATTATTCTTCTATAAAATCCTAAATTCTATAAAAAAAAAAACTGTGCTTTATAGAGAGGCTGACAGAAGAAAGTTTAGAATTGATACTTGTATATACCAGCGTGGGTAGTGTTAAATATTTTTTCTGCACTAGGAACACTCGTAGATTGTATTTTATATTATACATTCGTCTCTCGTAATTCAATTTTGTGAAATTACGTCGTTCCTTCCCGTTTTATTCTTTAGATGTTCCCTCAGTCGTTGCTGTACACTAGACCTAACCGACTCTCGTTTCTCTCCTACTCATCGATGTTAATCGTAATCGAAGGGAGCAACCAGCTGAATGAAATTCGCGTCGAATTAATCGAGATCTTTTGCAGAGTATCGAACATTTTCCAGCGTATCGGAGTCGTGAGAAAGAATGCGTAGGCCAGCTCGGCGAGCCGGAAAATAAATGATCCGTTAATCGATGACGCTGTATTCAAACATCGGATCGAGTGGCGTACAAAATCAAGGGAGCAGATGATTTATAAGAGTAAAGGCGTGGGAATGAAGCGTGGGTCGTGGCGGTGTCGAGCTGGCAAAAAAGCTGGTCCGACGTACGAAAGGAAGAGGGACAAGCGGAAAGGCACGAAGAAGAAGGAAGTTGTCCGCGCGCAACATGACAAACCGGCCTCCGGTAAAACCAGATGCGGGTGCGCTTTGCTTTATTGGTACACGTACTATAAAGTGTATTATTTACGGTCTATAGGCCGCGTTACTGCAGTGTAAACATCGACGATGTTGCATACTATTGCCTTGGGTCATGTTTTAAGGGACCTATCTCTAAATTGAAGAGTGGAACGTAGAATTGAAAGTGCGAGAACTAAAGTTTCGTTCATTCAAAATCTTGTGTATCGACGTACCAAAATTTATTTATTATATGTATCGTAATATATAATTTTTAAGGTGGTTTTTCTTTCGAATATTTCAAAGATCTGTTAATTAACGACAAAATGCGTATAGTATGTATTTACCGTAATTGGTTGTACGTTTAAGCAGAAACAGAATCAATAAAAGTAATATCGAATTTAATTTGTCTTTCGAGTTGATAATCTCAATTTTTATCACAGATAATATTATCTTGCAAGTAGGTTCAGTTAGTCGTAAAATAGATATTGCGTAATACAAGCTTCTTATAGACGTTAATCTCTTTTTAATCGATTTAATCACGATAAATTAAAAATACGTAAGATTAAACGTATCGCGCTTGTAAATTAATTATTCGCTGAGATATGATAACTATATCTTGACATATTTAAGGCAATTCCAGCGAACACGCATGGATATGACGATTTCATATCTAATATCTTTTTAAAGTGCATCCTTTTCGAAGAAGTTCGTTTACCACACTGACAACGTTTCTTTTTTTTATTTTTTCTTCTTTTCACGTTTCTGTACTTTGTTCGGTCTTTTCCTCGTATCTCCATCGTATGCCATTCCATCGTAATTATAGCGTGGTTTTTTCGGGAAAACCAAGGGAATATCTCGGCTCATGCAACGTGGCCTTCGCTTTCTTCGCGTCTGATTTGTAATTCAATTTGATACAGAATTAATAATATCCGAAGCAGTATAGCGAGGGAATTAAAAAAGCAACCGCGGGGAATGAATTTGAAAAAGGAATATACCTGACAGTAATTAGCGGATCGTCGTAACGAGTGCGTGTATACCACGGCGCAAGAACGTGTACGTTTTTAGGAAATAATTGGCATAGAGACCTCGGTGGTATTTCTTTTTCCATCGCGTCGCTGAAGCAGTCCGTAAAATTTCTCAGGTGTACACGGCCGCGCAGCAGGTCTTAACGTCGCGGGTTAATTATCCGCGGGACTACGAAGGCGATCCCTGCTCAAAACTCGAGTAGTAACACAGCGCCACGCCGCTTATAATTTTAGATTCGCCGTGTTTAAGCACCGCCGGCAGCCTCGCCGTTGAAATTCTTTTTGTCAAACAAACACGAGCTTCTTTTACATAACTAATATTCACAAACAATCGCGAATCACGCCAGCACAAGGTAATTACGTGCACACGTTCGCCCCGCAAATTACAGTTTTTCATGACTGCGAGCGATTTAGCTTGTCACTCATTTACGCGAGCGTAAATTCTCGCGGGAACGAAATATTCTCTCTACTGTCGAGGGAAGCACGGCAAGCTCCTGGGTGCTATGACGGCAGTTTTAAGTTTTTGCGTCGCGCGGTAGAAACAGTGGCTGCGTATAACAACGAGTAGATATTCGTTTCAACGCAATACAGCGACTGTATTCGTGCGCGGAACTTTGTTTATGGATCACCGACTCGACGACTGGGAGGTCTGGCCGATGTTGTCGACCCGCTCCGGCTATAGAGCAAAAGGGTAGATCGCCCTTCCTCACCTTGCGTGGCGTATTTCCATTATGTACGCCTCTGTCATGCGGGGGCGCGAAAGGGTGCTGGCGCCAAGAAGGGCAACAATGCTGTCAGATGCCACCTATCTCTGTCCGCTTCTCTTTCTCTTCCCCTCGTCACGTTGTTCATCTTTTCCCTCCTTTCCGTATTTTCCACCGTTTGATTTCTCTTTCTGCCACGCGTGTCTTCTCCACCCCTCGTGCGCGTTCCACCCCCTTGTTTTTCCTATCCCTTGCTGTATAGTAAATGTTTCCCTTACTTTCTCTCCAGTCCACCCTCTTTTCGCCAGTTGCCTTTGCCTCGGAGTATCCGTAGTTTGTTTCCACCCCATCCTGCTCTTCTCGCCGAACAACCGGCAAAGTACGTATACACCAGGTTCCTTTCGCGTGCTACTCGCAAAGTTTTTCTTTCTTCTTTTTCTTTCTTTTTTTTTTTTGCTAGCAACCGCGTGCGTGAAAAGTGCAAGCAATCGCGAGGCTGTTGCGAGAATACGCGCCAGGGTTCTATGCGTGTTTGCCTCGTGGCTAAGAGCAAAGGAGAAACGCAACGCGGATAAAATGCGTATCAGGGGCGGAATAAATGGAGAAAGGAAGAGCAATTTGACGAATAGATTCTTCTTTGTTCGCTTCTAATCCCTCCCTCTTTTGTCATTGCGTAAAACTCGCTTTAAAGATGTCTCTGTTAAGTTGGTACAGAGGAACGCGTGATTTTTGTTCCAGGAAACTTTGATTATGCCATTTGTTGCGCTCTTGGTCTTCGTTGTTTTTACTTATCGAGTTGATTTTGACGCGTGAGTCGTAGCATTAAATTCGGGTTATGTCACGTAATGTTCTTGCAACGAATACATTTTTACAGATAATAAATTCGGAATAGATTACTCGCAATATTTAAAAAAAAAAATAATTTTTAGCGTAGCATGATGTTGGTAAACAGAAATGTTTTTTAAGCGTAAGCATTTAAATACGTAACGAGGAGTAAAAAACGCTTGATAAACACGTGTTTAAAGATCGATTATTGTAATTTGATATGTAATTTTGTATTTTATTATATGAATATGTAATAGGTTTACGTTATTAATCCATAATAAACAACGGCGCTGAATAACAACGAGCGGAAGGTATATACATATCAGACAACGTATAACAAGATAATTTGATTCATAATCTCCACCTGCGAATCTTGTATTCAAATTGCAGGAAGACACCTCGCATACCTCTTGTGTGAACAAGAAAATAATGTGTTGTATCGTGTTACGCTCTTTTATCGATTTTAGAGATAATATTTAAGCGATGCAATGCATTTTGCATATTTCTTTAAATAACATATTTTCGGATCAGTTCCATCGTTTACATTTAACGCGTTCTTAATTATTCTGATATTTGTTGCAAAGACGAAAATACGTTTCATTTGTGAAAATACTGATTTTCAATTCAATGTTAACCAAACATTGCGTTCTTCGATGACAGTAATGCTACAAAGCTTCAAAGCTTTTGTATTTTAATACACCGTGTATAACCTAAGTTTCTTGGAATACTCTTTGATAAAATCGCGAAAAAATTAAACGTTTTGAGTTCGAGATATCGTAAAACTACCAATTCCCTTCTGAAGTTGCATCTCTATAAAAATAATTAGAAAATGTAAAGAAAGTAGTCTAAGTTTCTCACAGCTATCTGAAAAAATGACTAAAAATTAAATGTTTCGAATAAGAGAGGCTCCTTCGTGAAATTGCACGTCTACGAAAATAATTAGAAAAAGTAGAGCAAATTTCTAGGATAAAAGATGAAAAGCTTAAAGCTTTATTTCTACGTTTCTAGAGTATAAAAGAACACGCGTCTTAGAGATTCGTTCCAATGTTACTTTACTTCCAGTGGTTTGATGGGCATAACAGGATCGGATGAAATTTCTGCGGATCTTATCGCGATCCGATTCTTCTCTATGGCTTTCGTGCGAACGTGTCAACTTGTCCGATAACAATAAAGCCATTTCAATTGACACATATTACACGTGTGTATGAGCTTAAATATACACAGGCAGAGAGCTGACGTGTGTGGTCACGCTTCGTTGTACGCGATCTCATTGTCCGCGGCATGATTAGCGAAACCGGGTCACTTGCAGTGCAGCACAATGCAATCATTTCGCATGCAAACTAATCTTCCTACCACCCACACCGTTGTACTTTGTACATGTTTACTTGGATCCGCTCGTATCCTCATCAGGCGGCTGCTCTTTGCTATTCGAAATTAATCTTTCCAATATGTATGCAATATGTATGCGTCAATCGATTTGCTTAAACGCCTACCTACGATGTAAGCTTTGTTTCCGTAATGTCATCTTTTTGCCTGAGTCACGTAATTACTAATACCATATTACGTATTACGTACGACAATGATATTCGAAATTTTAATATAATTCTAAAAAGGGAAATACTTAAACGTATTCCTGTGCCTCATCGTGTATAATTATTTATCGATGTTGTAATAATACTAATTATCGTTATCGTAGGTATTTTGTTAATCCTATCGCTATTATAAGGAACTCTAGTCTTTCATTACAATGCAATTAGAATATACGAGCAGCTGTGGTCGTTTGCTAGCGAAGCGCTCAAATTAAACGATAAAATATGGGCAAATCACGTGTCAACGTACGTACGTATTTATGCAAATCCATATTTTTATGAGCGTGATTAAAGGAACGAAAACAAAGTGGAAACTAATTTCGCTTTCTAAACATTGTAGTAACTTTCTTTATTTCGTGTACGTTTCGCGACAGACTCGTATTTTAATAAAACGTCTCGTTGTCAAGCTACGCACAAGCTACAATTTATTAAATATCAAATTTATTCTCATTCACGGTTGAACACGTATCGCAAATATTTCGAACGTACCTCTTAAAAACAATGCAATTTCCGAGTTTCTTTAACGCGATCAAACAAAGAGCCGTCGTATTCCTGCATTTCTTATTTTACCAGTTACCGCAATGATGTTTACAATGGCGGAACGCAAGTGGCTTTTCTGGTGGAACGATTTCCGTGTCATTCGAGGGAAGCTACGCCTCTCATACCTCTTGCTCTCCTTGTCTTTATCCGGGTTTCCTTCTTCTGTATGCAAATCAGCCGACACCTACCTACGTGGCGCTTCGTGTCTTATCTTCATCCCTGAGAGGTTGGTTCTTCGTTCGAATAAGATTGCGTGCAACCTTCGTTCCGAGTCTTCCTTTACCGCGTCTCTTTTCTTCAGACGTACATTCATTCTGGACGTTCTGACGTATCTTTGACGCTTATCCTTTGCTGATAACGCTTTACGAGTTTCCTCCGAGGGTTGGGAAAAAATAGCAAGGGGTTCGAAGCTCCGAATACGCGTTCAGTAAACTACCAATTACGTAGAAGCCTCGTAGAAGGGAAAATAACGTAGAAGCTTTGCGATTATAGACTTTTTCGCTGACGATACAGTAGCCATGCGATTGGAATTTCAATTTTTCTTTGATGTTAGATCCGACGAAGTGCGCGTTGCATCGTCTTTTTCGAGATACGTTTCTCCCTCTTTTTCTTGTATCAATATCATGCAAGAGTATTTGTTTAACGCCGTGAACGCTTTCGCCTGCTCTGTCTGGAAATAAAAAGTAGGTAATGTTCGTTACATCTAAGGAGTATAAATATATACGAACGTTATTCTAACGAATTACATCTGTAATAATAATTCTAAGAACCAGAAAAATTCGCTGAATCGTTATAGTTTCGCTACTCGATACGTCTGATCCGTTATTATTGTACGATTACATTATGCATGCACCACTGAAATTTAACTAGATTCTATTGGGTTTTCGATTGTTTCTAAAATTGTCGTAGTATGTTCGAACTGGCCTGACCTATGCTCAAATTTAGTTGAAAAAAGTCGCCATAAATTTTCAGAAACAGATAATCTCTCCGACAATATTCTTCCAACTTTTTATATTTCGACGGTTAAAATATACCTGTGTTTGAACCGCCTACGATTTATGGAAATCCTCGAATAAGGCTGTAAATACAGAAGCAATATCTCACGGCAGAACTTTCAGATCGATCTAATAAATTTCGCGTATCGAGAGACGACAGCTCGCGTCGATTTGATTCAACGAATATTCGATTTATTCAAGTTTCAACAGATTAGACCGTTGGGGTACAGTAATGCGATGAAATTCGCGTTGGAATTACAGTTATTGGAAACATTAACGTTACACAGTGTTATTGATAGATCGACTATTAGTTCGGTATTATTTGGCCTGACATTTAGTAATTGGATGGTTTAATTATTTTGATCGATTCGCTGCCTTAATAAGGCAATTAAGCGAGGACATATTATGTGGTATTTAACGCAATTACCCACGGTTCCCGATAGTTCGTATAAATAGATTAATTCGCTGTTGCATATTAGGAACATGAAATTATAGTCGGCCGTGTGGCATTTCTAATTATTTCACGGAAATATTTTGCTCGTAATTGTCAGAATTGTGTGCAGCATCTTCGCGAAAGCAAACCTAATGCCACTAAAATTTCAAACAAAGCGCATTCTGTTGCGCATATGTTTCCAACATCCAATAACCAAGTGCATAAAATATAACCGAAAGCCTTCACCGGTTCCCACTAAAGGCAACCAAACGAAAATATCACGAGCAGCCAAGTCATTTCACGCGAGAGGTTCGATGATATTGGAAAGGAAGAAACGCTGCACTCTAACAATTGTCTACTGATAAAGACATAAAAGGCGAACGATTAGAGAAAATGGCATAACTTAAATAAACTTTTTTTACAAAAAAACTTTTACAAAAAAAAAAAAAAAAAAAAAGAAAAGAAAAGATACAAATAAGCAAACTTAGGATAGGTCATTCCAATATTACACATTCGCAAGTTATCGAAAATAAAAGGAACTCTGAACTAGAATATTAAAATTAGACTAATATGACGCAATGTAAAAAATGTTAAGTTTCCTAAAAGAAATATCTTTTGCATCGGTTATAGAAGTATACAAAACTGTACTAATTCGTCAACTATTGATAACCGAGTAATTGTTTGTTAGCTAATCGTCCTAGCTAAAATAATTGTAGGAAATTAAGCGTGTAAGTACTATTTAAAGATTTATGTATTTATAAGATACATGTGGTTGTAGTGTGGTTGATACTTCGCCAAATTAAAAGAAATTGTCAGGATAGACACGAAGCATAAAAAGTATACTTAACAAGGAATATTTCAGAATTCTCGAATGTCTACGAGTTATTAAAATATTCGCTGGATAACTTCTTTCTCAGTATATGATTAATTCTCAATGTGTTACTCACCGATGCGAACACACTGTTCATTTTTTATTTTACGGTTCGACATATTTGGTAGCTGAAGTCATTCGCAGAAATACGGTTTTGCACCGATTCTGCTTAAATTGCGTCAGATAATCAGACTAACTTTGCTAATATACCTTGTTAGACCCGTATAGAAGTATAGCTACCAAAATAGTCACATTTTATTATTGCTATGCTATCGAGCGTTTGAAAACTGCTTCTATTCGCTTGGCTGATACGATCGAATCGTAGCAGCTATTCTCTAATTGTTTCAAAATATCGTGATTCGAACGTTGATCGAAAAAATAAATCGATCGTAAATCATACACGAACAATGGCATTTCAAGGATGGATTTTCACAGCGTACGAGGCAGGACAAAGGGGAATAAAACTAGGGGAAGTCGAGCGAAGTGACACAGACGCCTTACGAACCGGCGAAAGAAACAGTTGCGTCGTCGGTAATTGCGCTGGGCTTTAATTAACAAAGCACAATGGAGGGAACGTACCCATTGCCACCCTCATTGTCTTCGGGTTAGATCTGTCCTAGCGAGAGTTGCCTGTACGTAACCTATAGCCGTGGTTGTATATGTGCACGTACACAAACGTAATGCCGCGCATGTACACACTTATCGTACAGGGTGGTGGCGTTTATCCTCGTCGCTGTTCCGAGCGACGGTCGATTATTTAACGCAATTATCCGTCGTTCCATCGTGAAGCAACGACGACGCTCTCTCGCTCCGGTCTCCTCCACCCTGCTGGTTTCATTCGCCATTGTTTCTTCTCGGTCGTATCGATTCGAGGTATGCTCGTTCGACTGGTTGGTTGCTGCCCCGTACGGAATGAAAAGCAGTCGGCGGTCAGAAGAAGAAGAGGAAAAGAGCGTTGCACGGCTGACCGTTCTTACGGAGGTGATTCTTTTGCCGGGAATTTACGAGCAGCCGGGCCGACCGATTAACCGTTAAAGGGATAACTGAAACCGCTTCGAGCCCGCGCCTTCCGCGCTCCTCCATTGTGAAAGCGTTTCGGTGTTCCTCGTGGGACGTTCCGACGTTGTTGATCATTGTGTCGCGCGTGATAACATCGTTACGCCGTTGAAAGATATCGCGGAGAAATTACCGACGACTCGAGGAAATTGCTCCCCTTTCGATTCTCCTTCTCCTTTACCAGCAGATCGATATCGATATCCGAATCCCATCCCGATCCTTTAACGAGACGACATAGGACGCGATATCTCGGTATTCAAAGTTTTTACTCGTGGCGGTCGAAATCGAGTTCAGTTGGGAATAGTCGCGTTAAGGGTAAGGAAGAGGGGCGAGGGTAGTTGGATTCACCGGATGATTGTTATTCACTTAGATAGGGGCTGTTTTAAAGTTTCGAACAGAAGGACTCGCTGTATTCCCCCGTGATTCGCCGGGATAAAGGAAACCTGCAAATTGTTGTTGCTGGAATCGAGGACACTCAGCCACAGATTCTGTTGGCAGGGGATGACGGTAATAGTATTAGGGTTAGTGGCGTATCTCGAGTGGTTTGAGCTGCTGAAGCGGCGGTAAGATAGCGAGCGAGGGCCGTGACTGGATGCGAAGAAGAAGCGGAACAGAGGTGAAAAGGTAAAATAAACAGAGAAATAGGGTGGTGGCCCCGGGGGACCGGGAACGAGAGAAGCTCTGGCCAGGCTGACTTTATTGGCCTGAATTGCTAGAGGATTAATTTCGCTGGATTTAAGTGGAATGCCGGCGTGGAACGGCGTCCATTAAAAATGATAATATTTGGACGGCCGATTACCCTCGTTTGTACGTCCCCATTTTTTCTCCCGTAAATTAGATTTTCCCCAGGAAACTTAGCGAGCCGGTGGTAGTTTAAGAGGCACGATAAGAGAAGAATCTTATTAACCTTAAAATTAGATCTCGGTATACTTTCACGGCGCGACGGCGGCCAGAAAAATTGCTGACAATTTTTACGTTGACCCAGTTCCCAATTTTCTTCGCGTTTTGACGACGATTTGTCCGGTCGGTGTAGATTTCTTCGTTCCTTCGGAATTTTATGGCCCATACTCGGTGACTACTACCGCTCTTATCGTAAGTGGTCAGTCGTTACGACTCCTTTGCCAAGAATTGAATTTCATCGCGCGGGGGCAGATTATTATTCCGGTGAAAGAGGTTCAACGGAAATCTTAAAATTGAATTTCTTCCCTTACATAAAGAAAGCTTACTAATCCTTACTGCGCTCACGATGCTACGTTAGATTGGATAGGAATATCAGGATGGAAATCTGCCTCCTAATTGCTCGCGTACTCTCGTTCTCCGTTGAAAAGATCTGCAAGGAAATGCCGTTCATTAAAAATTATAATAGCGTATCCTCGATTACCTTGCCTTCGAAAATTGCAAGCTACGCTTTTCTTTCGCGGATCAAATTTAAGGGATAAGTAGATTATTCGCGAGCCGGGTACGAGGAGCGGCAGGCTTATCTTGAAATTAAAATTTCCCTATTCAAGGGGAAATATCGACACAGCTGGAAATTGATCGCAACGCCAACGAGCATTTATTTTTATTTCCACGTCAGCCTCGATGAAAATATCACAGAATCACAGCAGCGAAAGTCTTCGCCCCAATTACTCGATAGTTCGTTATTCTCCAAGGCACGGTAAACAAAGTAAACGCCGTTGAAACGTCGCCGCCGATGTTGCTGTCGTCGTCGCCAAGCGTCGATAACCGTGTTAAATTAAATTTTTCGTTTGTCGCGTTTTTCCTCCGTACGGCAACGCGACGCTACGCGCTGGCGTGGAATCTGAAAATTGAAATTCTTTCTTTTCATCCGGAATAAAAGAGAACCGCGGAGAAAAATTACCGGCGACCTCGAACGTCGTCAGAGCCGTTGCTCTATGTCGCTTCACGGTATATTACATCGGATCCGATAGACGCGTCGCGATGAAAATCTCGTTCCTGATCGTTTCTTCGACGAGGGTGACTGTAAACAGGGCAAGCTTATCTTACCCTGTGGCTCAGGGGCAGACCCTTTAACCGAAACCAAGCAACCTCGTCGACAAACCTTAAGTTCCGGGGACGTGCACGCCCGGCAAGACGAGGTGAAACGAGAACAGGAAGGGAAGCTGCGTATTTTCCTTATGGAAGGACGTCGTATTTAGGGAGAACAGTTTGATAGGACGCACTTTCAGTGTGAATCAACTCGTCTCTTGATCTGTCTATTTATAACAAGATGCGAAATGGCTTTTCGATGATAAACTTTGGTGGTAATTCTTATTCGCTGGTAATTTAGTTGAATGCTAATGCGTTAGTTTTTGATAACCGATACTTGTGCTGTTTCATTGATATTTCAAATGGATTAGATCAATTCTTTATGGCGAAGCAGTCTCAAAGAACGTCGTTAATTCGTATTTCAAAAATCGAAGAATCCCAAGTCGAAGAGCTTGCTAAGCAAGAAAATAGTTTTACGAGATCCGACGATTACAAATTTCAGTTCTATCGTTAATATCGATTTTAAAAATTGATTAAACTTATCACGATATTCTATTACACGTACCTATGATCATTGTAAAGAACAAAATAGGTTAGGTTTTATGGTCATCGTAATTTTAATGTAAATTCATAATTAGGACATATCCTTTTAAAAATCAGCAACAAACAGATAAGTTTTCCAACTACTTATCGATTGAAATCTACCACGATCACTCAAATCTAATTGAATACAAACGAATATAATTCGAAGGAATGTATCGTGACCACGAAAAATTAACTATACGTTCTTCTAATAAAAAGAAAGAGAAACAAAGAGATAGAAACCTGGAAAATACCCTTCAATATCGATAGAACCTACAGTTTGTCATTTTCTTGAAACCTTTTATAATCTGAAGCGTTTCTCGCGCTCGATTAAACGCAGCTCGTTACGCCGGTGCTCGAGTTCACGATTAAAACGCCGACTAATCGGCCCGTTTAACGAATCAGTAGACACGGCTTGATTACCCAGAAATCAGAGAGCCTCTGACGCGTAATTTTTCAGACCTCGTAACATCGCGAAGGGCAGCAGGCTGTTTCTGGCAAGGGCTTCTTCTTCCCTGACATCGAGCGGGCGTCGAGCAACGTTTTCGTAGTGGTATATATCGGGATCGATGTTGGAATACGAAAACAGCGAAGAGTCAGCCCTCCGGTTTTCAACGACGCCCTCCGTCCCTCTGGTCCCCTTTCTTCCTTTCCTTGCCGTCGCAGTCGCATTTCCGGAGTCTTTTACCGGCGGAGCGTGTAAGCTTGCACAAAGAAGGCCCGTGGAGGAGGTAGGTCGCAGCCGGTGACTAAACTCCACCCTCTTCGCCCCCTCCCCCCTTCTACCCCTCATTCCAACCACCGCTGTGTGCCGGCGAACTTTTAGAAACTGCAATTTCTGTATACCTTTATCGCTGCCCGCCGCCAAGCGTAATTCCGATCGCGCTTGACTCAGCTTTTGCATAACCGCATAACCCGGAGCAGTCCCGTCGGGGTAGTTCTAGAATTCATAAAAGGGTAAAAGGCTAAAATTGCAGCACGTTCTTCCCTTCCTCGTTCTCCTTCGGTTTCTATGCTCCTTCGCCGCCGTCCCTCGGTCCAAAAACTCCCCTTTCCTACGTTATTCCGTGCCAGTGGCCGACGTTTCACCGAGTGAATGTTCCACCGGCAATCATGTCTATAGCCACCCGGGCAAATAGCTTTCTTGATTCGATGGGGCGAATTTTTATTCCGTTTAGCGGAACAACCCGACTCGTGTACCTATTTGCGACAGACGGTTTTGATCTGCACGGGTTCCTCGCTACTTCAGATTTTAGCACCGACTTTGGTTAAATGCGCGAGAACCCGGAGCTTGCGTTTCGTCGCTACCTGCTCTCATTCTTATCTCATTTCCAGCGCTCCTCTTCCTCCGTTCCGTAGCTACGGTTAAAAGGCAATGGAGTAAGTTTTTCTCGATTCATTGGACTTTGACGTAGGAAGGATATTTTAAACGGATCTTTGTCAATTTGAAATTTGTCGTAATTTTACAAAGCGTATTTATCTTTCAGTCTTATCTTCTCGATACCGTACAGTTTTTCTTTTTAATTCACCTATGCGTTTATAAGCGTCTGTAAAAATGTTTAACGTAATTATTTGTAGGTTTATCGTATTTATCTTATCATCGTAGCGCTATCTCTTTGATATCATACAGTTTCTTAAATTAACGTACGTTAAGTATTAAGGAATAACCGTAAGTCTTTTTCAGTGTGCGTTATCGAATTCTGTCTTTCGATATCGTAGTTTCGCAAGAGAATTCCACGAACTCCTTTAACAGCTCTTTCCTTGCCGTTTCTTTCGCTTAAATTTCAGAAGTTTGTGAAATTCAACGAAATCGAAATACTTGTATCGTTATGAAAAACTATCGCTGGATCCTCGATGGGTGGATCAACGTTTAATACGAATATACCAAAGAACATAAAACTCTAACAACAACGTCCAAGAAGAGTTATTCGATATTCAAATTGTTTTCCCATTGCATAAAAACGTATCTCTCAGTATCGAGCAAGTCTTGCAAGTACATTAACGAAATTTCTTAACGCCGTAACTTCGCAGAATCTTTTTCGCGCGACGAGCAGAATCTTTCCACGAGCATTTCGCTTGGACGAAAGAAGAGACGAGAATAATTCGTTGTACTCGTTCGAAAGAGAATTTTCGAAGTCTGGAAAACCGTAACTGTATAATCGCGTTTTCGAAGCTTGCCATTTCATTCTGCCCGGCACGGCGTGGAAAAGTGTGCGCCAATTTCAGAACATATTCCGTAAATCCTTTTGGTTTCCGTTACTTTTTTATATTCCGCGGAAGCCGGTAGACAAGAGACGACTTTGACCGAGACTACGACGAGCTCACGCTTGCTCGCGTACGCCTCGCTTCTCATCTCTTCTTCTCTGCAGCTCGGCCCAAGCCGAGGGAATCAATAACTCCTCGCGACGGAGTCACCCCCTCGTTCTTCAGCCCCTAACCAAAGAACCCTGCCTCTATAACCCCATAAAACGTCCACGGGGATGACTCGCATTGTCGAGATTTCGAAGTCGCGCAGTTTCTCGTCGACGAAACGACTCGAGGTGTCTTGGAAGGTGTCGCCTTTTCAATGGGTTCTAAAGATATTTACAAAACGATGAAACGAATTTTAAGAGGGATAAAGATTCGAAGAATGCCCGGAACGTGTTTAGCTGCAGCTTTTACGAAATGTGGGACGAAAGGGGATTATCGTTTGTAGCGACGTTTCGGAATCAAGCGAGTTGTCGTTGTAAACGACGTGTGTCGTCTTACTGCATCGTTATTTCATCTTTTACTTCTTCGATTGCCACGTAATCCGTGCACTCGTATTTGAAGATATTAGGAAAATGGGCTAGCGAAGTACAACTTTTTTAAATTCTTAATTATGACGATTTTAGAGCAATGTTTTATGTATTTTTGAGTATCAAACCACGGTATAAAATATTTGCGTACATCTTAAACATCAATGTTACTGTTGCTTATAAGATCCAACTTGTAACAATATATTTTTATCGACATGCCACAGCATGGTAATCCGTTATTCCGGATGTTTCATAAAGTAACGGAATAAAATTATTTCTGTTATTATGTGCCGAAGGTTTTTTTTATTTCCAACAGTTCAAACTTAAAACGAATAGCCATAGGATTCAAAATAGACAATACGTACATATTAAGAAGATCTTCCGAATTTTCTCTTACTTTGTTTTCAGCAGTGATTCAAAATAAATAGCCGCGTGTACGACGTTCGAATCGATACGATGATTATCCGATATATCGGCGGTGGTAGAAGCAACGCGAATATTCTATTCTCGAGCGAGCGTGAGTAGCGGGTAGCTATCTGGTGTAATTTATAGCGAATCAACGGGTATCGTAAAACGCAAAATGGTGACCGTGATATCGTGTATGCTGCTCGAAAATGGAGTTACACGGGCGAACGAGTAGCATCACTAATTTATTAGATTCTGGAATGCGCACTCGTAATCTCATCGATCGGTGTATTTGTCCAGCTGAGTGCACCCGTTAATCTTGCGCAAATGAAATAATGGTTTCAAGCTTTATCGACGGATAATGAATTTTAAATTGGATCAGCTCGACGGCATTAATTCCGCGTTCGCCGCGCGTGATCCGAGACCGGATTGCAAATTAGATTATCTATCTCTATCTCGGTCTGTCCCTCCTCCTTCCCCCCTCCCCTCTACCCTATCCCCTCGCCACCCTCCTACACTCCGCCCGCTGTTTTTCTCCGTTTATTTGTCCCCCTTTTTTCCGGTAGACACATATCCGACTCTTGGTCGGTCCTCGAAGCTAAATGGCACGATAGCACGAAATAGAGGCGCGGCTGACGCGCCTCATCTACATAATAAAAGTGGAAAACCACCAGATATGAAATCTTAACCAAACTGTATTACGTTCTACGTGCCTTCTAAATCGTAACACGAAATAAAGTTTCCTTTTAATCGGCGTTCGCGCGATCCACCTTCCCGCGGGATCGTTTTTCTAATTGGCACTTGTGTTCGCCCGGACGATCTTCCCTCCACTCCTTTCAGCCATGGAAATTTTTCTGATTTACATTTCACTCCCCGACCTTTTTGCATTCTCTTGATAACTCGGCCGAGTCGGTTGCATCTGGTTTGTAACTGGTGCGCGTTATCCGTCCTTATCGGAAGCGTACGTTCGTTTAAAATCGCCGCTGCTCGACGGGGTCGAAAGGAAACCTGCATGCCCAAGTGGTTCCGCAGCTTTTTTATTTTTTATTTTTTTTTGTTCTTTACAAGCAGAGCTATTCGATCGATGTTGCAATCGTGTAGATCTTTTTGATACGACCCGAGAGAGTGCATCGCGTTGCCTTTCTTAGTTAGAATTTTATTTCTTCCTGTTATTTTCGTTTTTCTTCCTTCACTTGGAAATATTCGATCATTCCTTCGTAACAGCCTGTATAACGTGACTGTATTTACAAGACAGAAAATGCGGGAAATCTCACGTATTTTAGCACGTTTTCGAAAATTAGAAAATGCCAGGAACCGTGAAAGTCCTGTAGTACATTCTTTCCATTCGTAGAAAGAAATATACTCTTTGAAATATGGTCGTCTTGTCGTTTTTTGTTTATTGCATATTTGCATATTATTTGCATATTGGTTTAAGATATTCTTTTGTTTTTATCTCTAGTCCATGTAACGATAGATTTATCCAAAAAATAAGATAATAGCTATCGTGATCCTTCTAAATACACTTCTAAATACAGAAATAACAACATTTTTAATTACACAGTAAATAGTAGGACAAAAATTTAATCGACGCGTTCAATTTATACGACATACGAGTCGAAAGAATCATAAAGACGTACCGTTTATTCGTTTGATGTTAAAAAGAAGTAACGAGACATCGGTTGGAACGAAGCATTTTTGATTCTGTTCTGTCGGATTTACGGACAATTGGTTCACGCTGCGCGTTCCTGGCAACCCGGGAACAAGTTTTAAAGCACCGGCACGCGCGCGATTCAGCGAAGAAACGTTACAAACAGGATGACGTTTTCCATTGCGGAGCTTCTATTTACGGAAGGATATTCTCTAGACGTCGTATATTCGATTCCGCGCGATACCGATATTACTCGGCCCCGCTGGGGATTCCATATCTCGACGGTTGACACGGCTTTCGCGCTTTTACGACCAGGCAATTTTGCGCAATGGGATCCCCGGTAATGCGAATTTACGTAGCTGCCTGGCTCCCCTCGTAACTCTCTTCTGCTCGTTATTCCTCTCTCTTTATTACGATCTCGGCAAACTGTCGGCACGTAACGATAGTTTAAAGGTCTTCGAAATCTCTTTCCAAAGGATCCACTAGATGCGGCCTCAAAAATTCTTCTTCGATCATCCCTGATCACTAGACTGTACGGATTTTTATGTGTTCGTGAGAATGATGAAGTTGCTGCAATGCGTAGAATGTAAGGGTACAAATATATGAAAAATATGTCAGTAGTCGAGTTACGTGAAACATCCAAAGCGTGGTATTTAATCGATAAAACTTCCTGTAAATTATTAGGTTGTCCGAAAAGTTTCTTTCGTTTCATGAGGAAATAATAGACGCACAACGTGTTTTGTTTCATATTATTTCGTCGAATTACGTACGATTCATTCTGTTCCGTTGAGATAAACACCATGACATTTCACAGACTTGGTTTCACGTTTGTATGAAAGTGCACTGTTTTAAAAAAAACACGTTTGCGAAAGAAAGACACTTTTCGGACAACCTAATATATTCACAGAAATTTGAATTTACTTAAATATCCTACTGATTATGCTCAGTTTTTTACCGAAATTGTTTATTCTTCTTTTTGGAATTTATTCTTTATACGCGTTTATTCTTCTATACTTCCTTTTGGAATTTTTGAAAGAATAGGATAGTCTAACAAGAAAATTAAGTTCAGTATTCTACAATACACAACGTTTAACTAACATGATATACTAGATAATAACAAGATAGACCTATAAGAAGATATAAAATTATAATTAACCAAGGGAGGATATTTAATGAATATCCAGATGTAGAACTATAGTAAAGGAATTTCGCGCTAAAATAAATATTCCGCAATTGTTACGCTTAAGCTAGATCAATCAATTCTCTTTTCTTTGCTGTTTTCAGGTAAGCACGATCTGCAAAAGGATAATACGATGTATCGACGGTATTTGCTTGCGAGTGAAAGTACGTGCATCCCGCGGTATGTATACTAATGTATCGTTATAATCAACGTCGCATCACTGAAAAAGTTTTTGCAATACGAACGCTAGCGCAAAATCTGATTACGAAATTCGAAGATTTTATATATAAAACATTTGTTATATTAATCGCAACAGCAATAGTATACGATCATTTTTAGTAATCGTAATCTTAAAATAATTTCCTTCTCTCTTCGTCCTCGCAATTTTGTCGAAGAATCGTCCAAAACATGTGATAAACAGATGCCAGAATGAAGTTTGGCTCGTCCTGTGATTTGTCAATTATCGCTTCATGCATAGCGAAACGTTCAGTTTTTAGTACCCGTTTAAGACGAAGGATGACGAAAAGATCAGCTAATGATAGATTTGGCGAATATTCGGTAGTAAAACGAGAGAAGAGGAATTTCGTGCCAAATATTCCTTCATAATTAGTTCCATATGTCTCTTCTCGGTGTCGTGATGTAAAAACGCGTATGTGTCACTTTTTTTTTCCAATAACATCTTCGCGTAATTGTGAAAAAATGCATTCATTACAGCATCACGAGATGCCATGATCTGTCTTATAATTGATCGTGATCGAAGACCTTGATTTTGAGCTGAGTTTACACGATATTCAAATCTTTTTAGATCTATCATGCCACCTATATGTTTTCCAACGATTCGTAGCGATAAAGCGACATGAATTATTTAAGCATCCCTATAAATTCATAACGACATTTTATGTGCTTTTACGTTCTTCGTTCTTTAAAATCACTCATGGAAAATGTATACGCTGAACATGGTAATAATTCAACCAGGATGGGATTACGATTTCTCGTAAACAGAAAGACCAGGATTCTGTTTCTTCAGATCTTACAATGCAACTATTATTTCTGATATTCCTTCCGCGTTTTATGAACAACGTCCCCGAACTTTTCTACGAGGCTCGTGTCTTCTACTAGCGGACACGAGGGACAATGACACGATCCTTTTGAATTCGCGATCGATCCGTTTTGAAATAGACGAACTGTTCTTCGATCGACTTTTTGTCGTGGAACGGAGACAAATGGCTTTCGCCAATCCGATTAATCCCGCCGCAGTTTACAATTCGAGATGCACCGGTTAAATAATTACTTAGCGAAGTTACGGGGCTTCGCGAAGTGAACGGGATAGGCGCGATAATGCACGATAATTCGTTGCTACATGCGTTCGCGCCCGTTCGCGGCCACCGCAATTTTATGATTACGTTATCGGCGTCGTTATCGAAATTGCTTGACCGCCATGATAAATAGAGTCGCGGGAATTGACCACCTAATTTTCTCGACCGTGCCGAGAGGAATATCGTCTGCGTCGCGCTTGCGAATGTCGCGACAATCGCGTCAACTGCAATTTTATTTCTCTCTCTCTCTCTCTGCTCTCGATGATTTTTTTTCCTGCGAATTTCTATTTTTCTCTTTCCTATTCCCTCGCGTTCTTTTTTCTCCTCGTTGCTGTTTTCGATCCGGTATTTTCCGCTAGGGAGGATTGGTTTTGTTACGTCGCCGTGCGACTTTAATTGTCAATTCACCGGCGTACCAGTTTTTTCCCTGCCCCGGTTCGACGATGGATTTCTCCGATCCGGAAAATGAAAATGCATTTCGTGCGTTTTATATATGCGATAAGCGCGGCACGATTTTGCTTCTCGAACAATGCCGGGATAACGAAACAACGAGCGTTTTGTTATTGCCTTCGGCTTCGCTTTTTTTTCCTTTTTTCTTTTTTTTTTTTTTTGTTACCGATCGCTACGGATTAATTTATTCAGCGGTATCGAAGAAGAGCTTCTCTTCGGTTAAATCTACGGTGGCTGAAAGTATTTGAACGTTTTTAAAAACTATTGACAAATACATATATATCGTGTATTATGAGAAATATTTTGAAATTTCATTAGCAGCGTAATGAGACACTCGTTGATAATGTCGTGATAATGTGGAGAAAATTTGAAACCGATCCGAGACTGCGTATAGAAATTGCAGAATACTCGTTGCAAACTTCGCTAAAACCAAAAAGTATTTCAGTACTGAATTATTGATTACATTAGTAAGCCGTAATATTTAGCGATACCATCTGTAGCTATGTAGATACACGTTTGATACGTTTCGTCTAATATTCATATCGTGTACTAATCTTTTACTAAATTTATGCTTGCAGCAAGTGTATTATGACTTTTATATACATTACCAGATTCCTTTAAAATTTTATTCGTATAATCGCTATAGTCGTGTCTCGTTACTGCGCTAATGAAATTTTAGAAGGCTTCGTATCATGCACATTGATAGAAACTTTTTATGGTAAGTGTTGGAATACTTTTGCCAGCCACTGTATGAAAACGATTAGGGAAGTTGGATACGAAGTTGAAGTACACATTGAAACACGTGTTCGGAATAATGATTATTGTCAAGATAAATGCTCTAATGGAATTGCGTTTTCTCCTTTCGCTGTATAAATTTTTTGCACTTTTCTTTCGTAGGAATTTAAAAGTTTTAAGCGATGTATCGATTTTCCCTGCTGTTCTATATCTAATACCATTAAGGTACGGTTATCAGGAGTTACAGGGTATGCGAGACATCTTACGATATTGCGATAATGGACACAGTATCGATTATTGCTAGAACTCGTTCCAAATACTTCGATATTCTCTATAATAAATTTATGAAGCAGGTTACCTTAGTTACTGTATATGTGGAATAACGAGGAATATCGGTTTATTGCATGAACAGACAGTATACAATTCGATTAAAAAATAAGGACGAAGCATGTCAGGCCATGTACGTATTTTACTTTTCTCTTTACATATCTTTTTTTAATCTTGGTCTTTGCGTTAAATTTGCCTATTGAACGGTTAAGACTATAACGAAACACGTCTAAATACGTTTCCCTAAATCCACTTTTTAAAGTTTCTTTGAAACATTTTTCTTGAGAAATTGTCTTATCCACAGAATGTTTATCGTTGAAACGTAATAAATCATACAGAAATTCGAAACGATCTGAATCGTAAAGGATACAATTTCTTGGATATCGTTTTCTCAACAGCGGCGGAATAAATCGCACGGAAATTCCAAAGGATCGAAATAAAAATAAAAATAGGTAATTATCTTTTCCACGATAATATCACGCGATAAATAAATCGCGCGAAGACTCAACGACTCGAAATCCGAGGAATCAAAGATGATAGAATTTCTCGAATATTGCTTTCTCAGAAGCAACCAAGTGAATCGTGCAACTTGCAAATGATCGATACCTTCCCTTCTCTCGTTATATCGCTATTAAGAGTTAACGCATTAACCGAAACGATGACAAACGCAATCCGTAGGCTCTATGTTTCCACGAG
The DNA here is from genome assembly GCF_011952255.1 of Bombus vosnesenskii. Lineage (NCBI taxonomy): Eukaryota > Metazoa > Arthropoda > Insecta > Hymenoptera > Apidae > Bombus > Bombus vosnesenskii. Next base: position 7,220,236 of record NW_022882923.1, read on the forward strand.
AAGCCAGAGAACATCGTGAGATCTTCGTGGCACGCGGTAACCAGCGGGAAGCTAACGAGAAAATTATTACGTTCAACCTCTCGATAGGTTTAATCGAAGATGTCGAAACCCTAGTCGGTCGTAATGTGTTTAGCGGGTTAGTTTCGATTCGCAGTCACGGCGTCGCGTCGGGGCGCAGTTACTTGGATTTGTATTGCGAGATGGGCGGATTGGTGGTAAGTGGGATGGTAAGAGGATAGAAGAGGGTGGACGGGCCATGTTAACCCAGTTTCTATCCAAGTGATCAATACAACAGCGTTCGTGCACCGCCGCAGCCACTTATTCATCTTGAAAGGTTCACGCGTTGTTTACCCTCTTCGGCTAGATAAATGTTATTTCGTTTATGCTCGGCGAGCTGCAATACTGTTTTCTCCGGAATACTATTTTCGTTGCTTTCCAGGGTTCGCTTCTCATACACGATTATCACAATAATTGCCACGATTAGCGCTACCTTCTGTTAATTCTCTTTGCAAATAGAGGGTTGTAAGGTTGCAATTGAATAAGCCGAGAATATAATTGATCAAGTAGAGAAATTAGTTTGGAAAATCATTCCAAGGCAGATAGAACAATTTCGTAGAATATCTGGCGCCGATTGTGCGTTATATATTTAGCTCGCCACGGGACGATAAATTGCTAGAAATATGCAAATAATGTCGAATCGATGGGTGTAATTTTTCAATGTTACATCTTGATTTGATATTCCAATTTCTTTGCAATTTCGTTGTCAGTTTTCCGATATTACTCTTCATATATGATTTTTCAATCGCGTCTATCGCAATCGATCGAAGAAAAATTTCAACGTATGTAGTACGTAGTTTTCATATATTATATTTCACGATTCTCTTATTTTAAACGAAAAATCAATTTTACGAAACGCGTCGAATTTAAATCTGAATTCCCGTAAACCAATCGATCAACTATTTTTCTCCTTTACAAGTTGTATCACGAGAACGTTTGATCTGCTCAAATACCTCGTTGCCTTCTCGATGATAATACAATTTTCTCCGGCGTGTAGGAAACCTAGGTAAGGCCATAAATCACTTTTCAAATTATCAGGTCTACCTTATTCTCCACCCATCATTATGTAGTAAATTGCGCATAATTTTAGAATCACTCGTCGAACCGCATTCTAACACCACTTTCACAGCAACCAAAAACCTCAAAGACACTTCCTCATCTTTCATAAACAATTTCTATAAAAATTGAGAAGAGAGAACGTATCCACGCAGTGTGTATATCGAATCAAAGATATATCGATTTCGATGCAATTTGTAATGCTACTCATCGATTACAGTAGAACGTTGATTATTAAAATATCGACGAAACGATCGTTTATTGGAATATCGACCGATAGAAAATTTCGACTGTAAAATAATTAGACAACAAAACTAGAAATTGACAGAAATTGTTTCATTTTATATAACGGTCCTTATTCCCGTTTAATATTAATATTTATAAAATAGTTTATAATAGATGATCTTCTCTCATAGGGAAATGAAGTTATTCTATTATCGGAAAAATTCGATTATCCGGACAGCGTGTGTTACGATTAGTCCGGATAATCAAGGTTCTACTGTACCTGGATACCGGAATTGCTCTGTATTCCCATCTCATCTAATATTCAAACTCGGCTCTATAACTGTAATTTGTGACACAGATAACGTACTTACATATGCAGCAGTAATCTTATCTGCATCCTGCAATACCAGGTGAATTTATAAATTTACTGTACGTGTTTTAAGACTTTTTTGTAAAACTAGCATATTCTATCAGTAAAGACAAAAAAAATAAAAAATAAAAACAGAAAGAAAGAAGAGAAAGACATATCACTGTCGATGGTAGCTTATCGTTCGAATCAAACAGTTACTCTCAGTGCCGATTTAATCCAAGATCGCTTTACACCATCAGATTCTATTCGCGTGGAACTTTAAAGAAAACTTCGCACGATAACAAGGAATTCAATAAAAAATTCGCAACGTAGTGAATTCAATTTCTGCACTTCGACACTCTACTATGGAACGTAAATAACACTGATATGTCTCTTTTTCTTCTTTATCGAACGTGAAAGTCGGTTCTCGTTCTTATTCCATATTTTGTCGTAACTTTTCAGCAAACCATTTACGAACTTGTATTTACGTATCATTTCGCCCTTATTTTTACTCACAAAATATCCCAGCTTCGTTTCGCGAGAACACATCCTTTATAGCCGAGACTCTAAACAACATACACCATACGTTACTCTGACAAGAACAATTTCGTGTGCCGGGGCAGAGAATCGGGTAAATGCCGCGTGTTAGTCGATTTACTATGCAGAAACGAAGAAGCAAAGCGGCAGCATCGTCGAGCGTTAACATCCAGCTCGGTTTCCGGGATCGCTGCCGGTATTTTAGAACGCGAAACAATAACCGTAATGCCCCGTATCGCCTAGGCGTATCATTGAAAATTATTCCACAGAAGGTAGGAAGCATTTGGCCGGACATAAAGAAAGAAAGGGAGCAAGTAAGCAGCCGAGTCTAGTCGGATATAACAGGCACTGGAAACGGAGGAAAACGACGCCGCGGCGCGTTTGTGCGTTCTCAGCGGCAGACCAAGCATTGATGCAAGCGAGCCACCATGCAATAACAGTAAAACAGCAATATTGTTTTCTTGCGAGCGTATTCGCTCGGAATGCACGCTCCGAATCACATATACATACAGTCTGCTGGCCATAAGTATTTGGACACTTTCACATTTTTGTAAACGCCGGTAGTTTTCCCTCTACGAATCTTTTTTATCGGAATTTTTCTTTTAAATTGCGCGCGACGAAAGTGATTAGAAACGCCTTTCTATGAATGAAATGAAACGAAAGATCATTCTCGAGACCACCACTTGAGCGATTCGCATTACTAAAATATCGATGGGAGCACCTAGCAGAGAACGCTTGGTACTGATTTCTTTTGGGGAGATATCTTTGAGAACACGCGTCGCAGTCAACGTGTTAAAAGGAAAATTATGTATCCGAGCTACCTAATATATCTTCCCCTATTTGGACGGCTACTGATTTTTAAGATAGCGATAATTGAAGACGAATAAAAATCGAGAAGCTCGTAACAAAAGCGATCGTTGTCAAATTTTTCGACATTTTAGACGGACCGTTCGAAAATATGCGAACATCTGCTTATCTTTGTCAGGTTGTATCTTAGCTTATACGATATATTGTATATATTATATACAAGCTGTATATAATAATACGATTGTCCAAACCACAATAGGCGATAATTATAGACAAAGAGAAATTTATTTCATTACGTGAAATTCATAAGTTTCTTTGTTACGACCAATGTCCAACATACGAGTACCTCGCGGTGTAAGTTCTGAAGGATATAACAATTCTTAAAGGTACGAACTTCCTAATGATTTGTCAGCTCTGTCTTATCACACTGTAAGTGTTCACGTACTTATGAGAAGGGTTGAAAGGTAGAGCAGTTTCGCGTGTGGAAGTTTGCTCGAAATCACACCCTCGCCTCGCTGCGATTTCGCGGCGCAGCTCGCGGATCTTCTTCGTTGCGGAGAAGTTAACGACGTCACGCGGCCGTTTCACCGTTACCCTTTATTTGTTCATCAAACGAGAACGCCTCGCTCGACCGGACCTTTTATTCGGTGCGAAAGAACGCCTCTCTCGGTGAAATAGCGACTCGTGCCTGGCTTGACGACGAGAACGAGACTTATAAAGCTGCCGTTGCCGGGGCAGCGTTTTTGCACGTCGATCAGTACAATGTCGATCTGGCCATCGGACGTGCCTCGCTGGAGTTGAGGATCACGATGCCGGCGCTCCAACTCTCCGAGCATATTCTTGCGTGAAGATTCGTTGCATCGACGTTCGTGTTGAATGGTGGCAAGACGTCTTCGTTTTTACCAGCCACGGATGTTGATAGGATATGTTGGATTAAAGTTGGGAAAGTTTTTGTCACGAGTGATGGATTAATCTCTTTGATCGATCAAGTATTTGATTCGTATTTCTACCACGAAGATTTTGAACGCGAATTTAAGTTACTGGAATATTTATTAGTTTCGCGCTTGCAGGTTTTTATATTTTAGAACATTTCGCTTCTATAATTGCGAAGAATTTACGATATATTCCAACGTTTATCTCGTCGTTAATAACGAGTTGAGTAATCTGTTTTCGATACGTAAATCGCTTAAAAATTGTTCATAACCAAATTACGTAGCTCGACTCAGGTAACCGTCAGCTTACTTTTGCATTAAATGTGACACACGAATTCGCGATTCTCTTTAATAAAATCCCATTCGAAGGAGGAAAACTAACGTGCAGATTGAATAATGCGCAAACTCATTCTTCCTGCGGCGTTCTCTAAGGACCTGCCATAGCCCATCTTTGATTTCCAATGACGGGTCACGACTGGTTGAGTTTGCAGCGCGCCGCATGAAAGGGGGCAATCATTTTCTCATGATCTCTCGTCCCTCCCTACGGGGCCGATCACTTTCTATACATACACACGTACACCGGCTTGTAACCAGCTTCGAGCACGTATTCCACGGCGTTTGTTCGACAGCCGCGTGTATTAACGCCTCCTTATGGTAAGAGTCGTGCCCTCTGTGCTCGGTCTCGCCAGCGTTCACCGTAATCTCGAGCGAAGGATAAGCCGTGACAAGCGTGATAATCGCGCAGCAGAAAATTGCCCTTTCGGTTTACTAAACAGATAATTAATTAACGTGATTGACAGAACGAATAAACTATACGGAGCCGCGTCCCAAAGATATCGCAACATCGATACCGACGTTGTCAACTGGATAAACGCGATGGAAACGCTCGCCGCACCGGAAATCTTAGGCGCTGGGCTGTTAGTTCGCGCGAATCCTTGGGTAATAGCAATGCCTTGACGATATCTCTCTGGGTCATCGTGTGCGTGTAATTCGATTAGAACGCGTCGTGTCGCCGTTAAGCGTCGAGTAACGACGGCGTGAAAAAAAGTCCGTTAACAACGTGACCATCGTCGAGTAATGGCTTTTGATCTCGCCAGTCAAGCAAACGCGGCAAAACACGTGTACGCCTTGTGAATGACTCTGGTGTGTACACCTAAAGAGAGAGAGAGAGAGAGAAACAGAGAGGGAGAGAGAAAGAGAGAGGAAGATATATATATATACACACATATATATATATGTATGTATGTATAATACATATGTATGCATACAGGGAGAGCGGTTGGTTCATCTCGATGCTGTGTGGATGCATGCGCTTGCATCGGATGCGTGCATGCGTTGCACCGAGGATAGGTGCACAGTGCACACGTCCTCGCCTGAACGCGCCGAAGCCAATTAACTGTAACCCGCGGGATCTGCTTGCCAAGTCAGGCTTACCAGAGTAATGCCCTACGAAGCCCTTCGTCGAGAGGGGTTCGGGTCCTGCGAGATATAAGGCTAGACAAGAAAGACCGTGTACGGTTTACCTTTGTAACTTGGTAAGCCTGCTGCGAGTAATGCCGCTTCGCTCGTGAATTTGATTAAATATGCCTCGGACACGGATACGATCGATCAATCCTTCGGATTAACTGAAGGGATGGATGCTGTTGTAATGTAATTACTCCGTGCATCGTTTGTACAGGGGTGGATCATTTTGTGGCAGGGTGAATTATTTTTTGAAATCGAAATATGAAGAGGTGGTAATGCTTAAAGTGTGCTTCGATAAAACAGTTAATCGCTTTCGATAAATCTGATTGATGAGAAATGTTTCTTTTATGAAAATTAATATTATAGATTTGTTAACTATATTTATTATTTTGTTATCACACTGTTTGTTAGGTAAGGTCCACTGGTATAGACAATAATATATAAAATATAGGAAATTATTAGAGGGCGGATTTTTAGACATTTCTGAGAAATTTAAATGTACAAAAATATTGAGGATGCATTTAATGTAATGGATACAAAAGCATTTGCACAGCATTGTATTAACTATAGCAGGTACATATTTGTATTCTAATTAATTACTATATACTGTTTTTGTATAGGTAAACGAATTTGATGCAACGAAACTGAAACGTATATTTGCAAGTACTTCTCGTAATCACTGCTTATGAAATAGAGTAGTTACAATTTTTAATATGCGAATCAGATTCATTTTCTCAATCGTGTTTATAAAAACATAAAGTCGCATAGATATTTAGTTACAAATATTTACTTCGATACATAAGAAACTTACGAGTAATAACAAGAAAAGACAGGAATACATATAATCAGTAAAGAATTATGTTACTATTATATATCAAAATTCTAACTTTGTGCAAGCAATATTCTTTTAGATCGAAGAGATTGAAATAAAATAAAACTGAAAGGAAATGTAAGAGAAACGAATCGATATACAATGTCTTATCTCACAGAATTCATTATACATCTACGTGCTCCTTTTACAAGCAATATCGTACCAATACCACTTCTAATCGAATAATCTTCGTATTGCTTCTAAACAGCTTCCATAATAAACAGGTTCTATGTATTTTAAAGCGTACTTTGTCACAGCGGCGACTCTGTACTAAACCTCGCGCACGATATAAAAAGTATCTAAGACTCGTAAAAACGAGGTCAATAAATTCGCGGAAAAAATTCCTGTTCTTGGTAGCGTACGTAAGAGCCGATATAATCGCGTGCTTTTTTTTTATTCAACAGCATGCAAGCGGATTGCTCGACAAATATTGAAGAGCGCGCAATGATCTTGGCGGAGTGGCGAGCCGAAGTTTACACTGGTTAGTTAACTGGAAAATTAAACGTTGCACTTTGGATTACGCCTTCCCGCGGCGTTAGTGTTGGCGTGAATTTAATTAAATTGTGATAAACGGAAAGACTGGCGTAGCAAAGTACCGTGTAACAGCCGCTGTAATACTTAACCGCTGCTTAAGAATTCTGTCGAGCCGGTTGAGCCTTTCATCCTAATCGTCAATTGCTTAAACATCTTCGTATATTAAACACATACAATGAAAATGCATACCGTGTTTTGTAGATATGTATTTCGGTAAAAATAGATCACGGAGAAAAAGTTTTTGATATTTCGATTCCATCTAGATTATTGCAACTAAGTTATTACCGTTTTTCTTTTTGAAACTGTTGTTGCTGTTTTATATTGTGAAAAAGATAGTGTACAGAAAATAGCTACTATACGCGAATTTTTATTTTTAGTCTTCTTAAAGAAATGTTATTAAAAAGGAAATCATTTTTTTAAAGAAACTATCACAACTTATTGATCCTAGTGAGTAATATAGCAGTAATAGAACAATAATTCCATAATTTCATCATATTTGATAACATTTATTCAATTCCATTCAAGTCCATTTTCTATTTAGGATCCAAAAATTTGTCGTTTCTGTATTAGTTTCATCTTAATTCGCCACTAAAACTCATTAAAAACGTGTTTTCTCGCAACACTTCTTTTCTATCCCCTGACTATCAGAAAAGCTAAACACCGTGATGAGGGCACGAGAACAGTAGCTATGTATCTTTTTTCGACACTTCGTTAACCGTATTAATTTGGCGATTGCTAGTCCCAGCGTTTCCTCTGAACGCGTAATTGTCAGGCAAACAGAGGCTCCACTGGCCGCGCCAAAGTTTGCATTGGTTGGTTAAGTGGAAAATTAGACGTTGCACTTTCGGTTAAGCGTCTTGGCACACAAGTGCACGCGCGCAATTACGGAGCGGGCAACGCAAGCGGATAGCCAGCTATTCGGTCGTATCTACCCTACGTAAACGCAAAGCTCGACCAGGATATCGCGTGCGGACAATGATCGCAAATTAGCGATCGCAAATTATTAACGAGCCTACGCAGCGAGGCGTGACCTTCGTCGAAGTCGTCGACATCGACCTCCTTCGATGAGCAGTTTGCTCGTTACCACCTGAAATCTACATCCGACTGAATAATTGAAAGAAAAAAAGCAAGCTTTTAGAGATAACTGCGCGTTGCACGGTGACTTCCCTTGGCCCCTGAAACGGCGAGGAACGTTACAGTTTTAAAGGTACAATGTGTATCGCGTACAAATCATTCGGTGTAGTTTATTACGTCGTACGTTTGGATCAAGCGTAGACTGCCAATAAAAGGAAAAGTTGATGATGGGACTTAAATTTGTTCAAGTTGTTAATCTTCGAGACTCGTCTTCCAGTTGATTTAGAATTATGTAATTGAGCGTGTTAAGGCTTTATGCAGTCGGTAATTATTATCTTATACTGGAAATCAGAGAAATTTGCCATTAACTCATTGTGGAATGCAGTTGTACTTTTTAAGTGTTGGTTATTTTTACACAATTTTCTATAGCATTACCTCGAGTACCTTTAAGGCAGCTCAAATTGAAAATCAACAAGCTTCTAATTCATAGAAACAGTTATATATAGCTGTATATTTAAGCTGCTTCTTCAACGAATCGCATTAAACTAAAAGCGATTCCTATTTTGAAATTGTCCACGTCGCGTCGTAATTGTGCAATGGAATGACTGGATTCTTCTATCGTTATCGATAAACGGGTCAACGAATCGAAATAAATAACGCGTAATTAGCAATTGACTAGCTGCGTGGCCGTAATCGTTACATCGAATAAAATAATATTTTCTAAGAATTTCCTTTGTCGATGAAGCAACCGCGGCTTTTCTTTAGAGAATAGAAAATACAACTTGTTGTGTAGTCTTCAATCGGATTTATGAAGTGTGTTAACAATAACGAATAATCATCCAAAGAATATTGTCGTAAACAAAATTACTTAATCGTGGAATAATATTCAGATAGTTAAAGATACGATGAAAACTGATCCTATATCCAATAGACAATGCAAAATATTCCTACAGGTGTCTGTACAAACGATCGATTTTTCCATAGATCTCACTTTCGCAAGCTATTAGTGCAAAAAATGCTTGCGAAGCTTCTTATTGGTAGATTTTCGAGGGCGACGGTCAATTGCGACGATTGTTGCTCCGCAGCATCTTGTTACATGGCGAAACGGTGAATGTATCGCTATTATCAATGCGGTGGACGATGTTCTCAAGTAAGTACTTAGCTTTTCATCCGAAGGCAGTCGTGACATCGTTGCACCTCGATAGGGTTACCTGGGCCGTCTAACTGCAACGTTCCGCTATCGCCGTAAATTAAGAGTGACTGACAGACATCAGAGAGGAATTCCAAGGGGTTCTCGCAACGTTGCTTTGTACCATGCCGCGTGCATAGCGACCGTGCACTTTGATCGTTCACTGTCCATTATTACGATAGTACTTGCGGCGTCGTTCTACGAATAAAATAATTTCCTTTGTAACGAGGTTGAAAGACCGTCGGGACGATAAGGATTGAACTAACCGCTTAGATCGTTCGCGATGGTAATAAACCGGCGACTTGCGCCGTGATTCTTTAATGAAAATGTTTGCGCGTGGAATTTCGCGTCGTATCGGCTGGAATGTGCTTCGAGAATAACCGTTTAGAAAATTTATTGTTTCTACTCCTTGTACATCGTAAATCAGTCATCGGTTTATGGTTACGTATACGTGTGGCGCGATAACAGTAAAAAAAAAGTAGATTTTGAGGTAGAATACATATAATAGCTATAGGTCAGACATAATACATGGACACGATTAAAAATAAACGGGACGCGAGAATGATGAAATAAATGTACATTTGATTGGATTCGAGAAAAATTTAATTACGCTTGCAAAAACTATCGTAGATTTTTCAGTCGAGTCTCGTTTCAATGCAATTAGCGTTGACCATGTTCACGTTTAATGTCATCGTTTATTATACTACTTGAAGGACTATTAGAAAAATAGAGCGTTTTGGCAATATCGTGACGGTGCTTGGTCGTTATTAATTCAGATTAGAAGAAGTAAAATGCAAAAGTAAAAACGTGGGTCGTTTCGAAAGTTCTCGGTATATGGTACAAATCCGTAGTAGAAGCTGTGATATTTTTAGTTTACCAGATTTGTCATCCAGAGTTGTCATAGTACAACAAATCATTCTGTTACATGGCACAAAATCAAATTCAAAGAAGGAGACTCTTTTATCAAGAATACACGTCCTTATAAAAAATCTATGAATAGAAGAACGATTTATTACCACACTCACCTCATTCACCAAATTTGGCTATCTCTAACTTTTATCTATTCCCACGATTGAAAATATTTCTTCCTGGAATGAAATTTTTAATCAGGTAACGAAATTAAGGAAGCCGCTGATGAATATTTTATTGTCTTGACGAGCCGGAGTTTCGTCACGGTATAATGACTTTCGAGCATCCTTGGTACACGCGTATCCACTTAAAGCTTGATATATTGCTAGTATAGGTGTATTAAGATATTTAAAGATCGAAATATAATAATATGCTGAGGAACGATAGTTTCAAAATGATATAGATCGCCTTTCTATTCCATTTCGAGAATTTATCAAATGACCCACTTACGCTCGTTAATCCGACGATCTTTCAGACGTTCTATTTCCAACCACAAACAAATTCATTTGCCCATTATGTATCATACCTCTGGCGTAAATCGTAGAAAACAATAACTGGAAAAAGAGAAGACTATGCATGTACGTTTCACGTTGCGATAACGAAAGATACAAATCATCCGTGGCGTAAAGTCGTTGGAAACAAGGCCCATTCGTACATTCATCTCGTTCGTTCGTTTCACGTCAGTTACTTTCCACCCATCCATTGGTCAAACGGACCGATATTTATTTCGCGCGAAGAAAGCAGGGCGTACGGTGGAGCGTAGTCTTTCGAGTTGGGGCCGCGAGATCGAGGAGGATGAAGGTGAAGAAGAAGAAGAAGTAGTAGTAGAAGAAGAAGAAGAAGAAGAAGAAGCAGAAGAAGAAGAAGAAGAAGAAGAAGAGGAAGAGGCCACGTAAGGTCGCGAACGACCATTATACAGCAACAATAGCCTCATTGTCCACTGTTTGCAATGTGACATGCCTAAGAGGCCTAGCTAGCATCTGAGATCGTATCGTGCGATAATATTGTCCTGTATACTGCTCGCTGCCAGCTCTCCTTCCTAACCTTCCGCTATACCTTTCCCATACCGAAGCGTCCTGCTGTCTCTTCCACGGTCTTTCCTCACTTCTTGTCTGACGTGAAATATTTTACGTTCGGTCGTTGCTTCGGAACGTGCCGGATATCTTTTACGAGCCTCTCTCTTCCTCTCTTCTGTCTCTCTCGCTCTCTTCTTCTTCCCTCCCTCTTCTCCGTTACCCGAATAAATTATATCCGTGATATAACCTGACGGTTCGGTTACGCTCGAATTAGACGTCTGCCTTTGAACTCCATTCGTAGCATGAATTCACGGCGCAAGATAGAAGTCGCGCTAAATTGTCACGACCGCTTGAACGCATTTCCTTTGCATCGCCGTCAGAGGGAAGAGATAAACGCCCGAGTCAAAGATCGGTTCGCATGCTCCGATTAGGATTTACAACAGAGTCCAACCAACAGGCAGAGACAGCATTTTTTCCCGAGATTTTCAGCCAAAGAGCAGGAAGAAACGTCTGGCGGTGGTTCGGAACACAGAGTCGAACATAGCGGCGATCCGCGGGGATAGAATATCAAGGGATCTAAAGGCTGCAGGCCTGCGAAATGGCATTCCTACGTGACAGTTGTGCCAAGCGCAGGAAAATCTAGATCTCGTTTAGCAGCCGAGAAACTCGGCAATCTCCATCTCTCCGATCCCTACCCCTGCCCCGTAGCAGTTAATAACTCGGAGCGCATAGAGCCGGCGAAAGGAGTCGGATCGGAATGCAGTCCGTGCAGGAAGTGACCGATCAACGACCCTCCAATGCTTTCCAGCCGGAAGCTAGTATGATTGACGCGAAATCATTCGCGGAATTATTGACATTCGATACCGTGTCGCGAATCTGTGGCAATACGAGCGAGTACGTTCTTTCACAATCCGGTCGATCGTTCTGTTCACCGAACGTTTACTCTTTTACTATGCAATCCGAAAGAGATTCGATGGAAAGTATAGTAGGCATTATTTTCGCGCTCTAAATGTCATCGTACGTAACGCGGTTATCAATATTGAATCATGTATTTATTTACTTACTATATTATTTATATTACTTAACGTTATGTTTACTAATATTCGCTTGCAAGTATTCGGACGCTTTAGAATTTGTAGCAACAGTAGCGAATGTTAGTAGCGTATTAACGATACTCGCTATTTTGTTGTGGAATTAATAACAATTAAAATTTAGTATCCGTTAAAAAAATCGGCCGAGAGTATATTAAAATTCGATATTATTGGTTTCTTGATCTCTGAATCATCAATTTTCAATTCTCCGTATTTTATCATAATTATACTTTACCATGAATATATTTTACTGCCAAAGAGTTAAACGAACACGTCCGCACGAAAAACAAGTCTACACTGTAATTTTTAAGGCCGTATCGTGCGAAACACGGCGAAAAACCTCCTTTCCCCAGCCATATCTGATTGGCTGGGTAAAAACAGTGCCATTTGCGACGACTCTGTCCGTCGCTTATTCCCGGGAATACATTTTTCATGGCGACAATTGTTTCGCGTTTTTATGGAAATTGTCGCCAGCGGTTCGAACCGATCGACGTTTGTCGCTGTTTCGAGTTGCCGTGCCCCGATATCGACCTTCTCTTTTAACCTATTTCTTTCGATGCAACTTCGCGACTCATTTACATTATTTGCCTACATTATTTCGTCGACGTTCAACCAAATCCATACGATGGATGGATGGATCGATCGATCAATCGATCGATTGTCCAAGCGAAAGTAATTGGTCACCGCGCGATGAATCGGAATGGAAAATGAACGAATTGCATCGGAGGACGCGAGAAAGGTCTTCAGAACGAGCGAACGAGGGAAAGGAAAAAAAAAAGGAACCGATCGCGTTGCGGCAACGGCAACAGCGTTGTATTGTGCACTCTGGATCGAGTCGATCGGCCGGCTGTTGGTGGGCGATACGCTATTCTAAATAAGTTTAGCTGGCTGGGTTATTGCCCTCCGGTGAACCTAACGGCATGGCGGCCGACTAGCATTTGTGACATTGTGATTGCTGGTGTACCGGCGAAGCCGCGAATGCATTGCGGTCGCACCGCGGCACTTCGCGGTCTTCCATCGGCGCACCGCTCACACCTAGCGACTTCGATTCGCGATTGACAGTTTCCTTGATTCTGTCTTTTTTCATGGTCGATTGATCGATTCCTAGTTGCGTATATCGCTCGATTCCACGTTTCTCATCGATTTGTCCGTTTCTTACGATAAAATGGAAATCGAAGATTTCTTCTAAATAATCTTCATAACTGGTTATCTTCATAACATTATTGGACAGTGAATAAAACTCGATAAGTTTGGTTTGAATTATTTAGGTGCGAAATGTTTTCAGGTTTCGATTTGTATTTCATGCGTTACGTTATCAAGGATATTTAAGATATAAATTAAGATCGACAATTTTACATCGAAGTTATCAAAATATGTAATTTTACGGCAGCAATAAAAAAATAGAAATTCCTGACTCATATGACATAATACGATTATTATCATGTTGAAGGTGATGCTCAGATACACCTACATTCTGTATAAAGAGAAGCGATCCAATGCAAATGTTATAGATGCGTTGCAGATGAATTTACGTCGATGCACCATAGATATCGAATAGCAAGGAGTAGATTGACTGCTGAATCGTTTCTATGACTTCTAGGAAATATGAAAATTCGCATAAGATTTATTGCTTCTTATATGTTATTTTTCCTTCGAATTTTTCACAGCTGTATCATCGGTACTAATAACAACTAGGAATTCTTCCAACTATACATTGATTTGTAATTAATGGCCTTTAATTAATCAATTATGCTGTACTGTCGATATTTAGTTTAATAATTTCTCTTGATTAAGTCGTTGCATAATTTATTCTGCTTAGATCCTTCTCTTCGTCATTCACGCTCATCAAACGCTAATTATGATTAATAGTTTCTTCGATCCTCAATTTTAATACGCCTGAGTATTCGTATTAACCTTTGACCTGGCATCGAATAAGTATTACATAGAGCTAATACTCCGTGTTATTGAAATGTTGTATAAAGTATAGGTTACCCGATAGAATCATTTAAGAATATTTTATTTTGTTTTTATGACACGCTGTTTGTATTTCCTGCATATTGCTCATGCTATACAGGTTTAACAGATATAAATGTTGTTTCAACAATCTTTAACTTATGTATGTAGTAACTGGTAATAACCAGACTTTTATTCCATTCGATATACAGAGCAGACAATTCGATGAAATCAACTAGAAATTAATGAGTTTTATATTCTTTTATCAAAACTTTATCAATGTATAAGTTTTATTTTCGCTTATTGTTGTATAAACGCTATTAATAACTAATCGTAATAAAATTTAATTACAACCGTTATTATTCATATACCAATTAACACTAGAATTATCAATCTTTAATCATATTATGTGACCTCCAATTTTGTGCCCCAAATTTCACTTTCGTTCCAATAAACAAAAAGATTTTAATATTTCGAGGAAAATTGAAACGTGATATTACACATATCGATGATGACCTCCGTTTTATCCTTCTGCTTACGAAATTTTCTAGGTACATAAAAATACGATTGAATCGAGAACGATTAAAAGCACGTAGCAGTGTTAATACCTCAAAATTTAGAAACACTTCTATCTCAATGAAACTCAATGTTAATTTCGTAAAAGCAGCTGCATATTTTTAATAACTATACGAATAAAAATGGTGAAAATTCACCGTGTGGCACAATCATTTAACAAGCGAAGCCTGTATACGGCACTGTAGCAGAATTTCGCGTTTATAGCATACCAGCTGAAAAATACGCTATCGAGGCATCTTATATTCGATCACATGTCATTCGAAAAATGTCATTCCGCGAAGCTCGTTCTATTTCAAAATTCGAGCGTGGTAACTCTGGCGGAACGTCATGCCCGTTGGAAAAACTGTGCGGAACAACGTCCAAGTTCATTTGATCCCATCCGAAACAGTTTTATTTCGAAACCCGTCAGTTGCATTGCCCGATATAGAACGAAAAGCATCGACACGTAGTCGAGGATTCATGGCCGATTTAATAACGGATTAGGGAATATATCCGCGTGTGATTTAATAAAGCATACCAGTTGGCGTATGCGCGCGCGCGCGCGCACCCATGCATCGGTTTTCGTTAATTAAGACTTGGGCGCATCGTTGGCTCGCGCAGATGCCTCCGGTGAATTGAGGATTCTTGGCAACCTCGATCGACCGCAAGGAACACCGCACCGACGGCGAAGCGCGTCCTGTAACGCCAGGAAATTAGCGCCGGCTCGATAGTAAACACAATTATGCGACAAAGTAAAGGTGCGCGCGAAGGCAAACACTAATTTGCGCCGCAAACAGACCTCGTCGCCGTAAGCCTCGGGATAAACACGAACTCGCAGCCTATCCGACTTAATAATTATTGCGTATCTATTTATAAGCTGTCATCGATTCGTGTTCAGCCCGTCCATTCTCATTTCGTTTCTTCTTTTGGATGGTTGGTTGAGAAATCGAGGATCTTTGGACAGAGACGTGTCGTGGAAGATAAAGTATCGATAATTAGTCAGATGATTTCCTTAAATCACGATGACAAACTTTCAACCTCTTAATATGTATAGCCGAGCAAGACGCAGGCGTAGACAACTAATCGTTTTTCTATTTATACAAACACTTGCTTACAAATCCTTCCATCTGCTACCTTGTGTTTTGCGGCTTATTGTATTAGGAACGTAAGATGTTAAAATATATCATTACATAGGGAGAAAGCAACTGTGCAACGGCGCAATAGCTTTTTGACCGAAAAGACGAAAAGGTCGACGAAGATCGTAGGTTAAGGTGTTAATTATCTGAACAGACTTATAATTGAGTCACTAATGAAAATTATGCTGGTCGACTCGACGAAGAAAAACGTAGAGAAAAACGGCGATTATGAACGTCGTTTGTAAAAACTCACCGTAAAATTTGCAATTTCTGAAAATTAGTTCCTGTTTTTCTTTTCCTTTTTTGTATACATGTTGTATATTGATTATATTATCTGTGTAATGAAGTTGAGAACTTTGTAAAAAGTTAATCAGTTTGGAGTTAATCAGTTTGGTTTCTGAGAGGTCCAATTAGAACACGTTTCGTGTTACGTTAGTTTCGGCCGATTTTACATTCGGAGTACGTGTATTGTAGTTTGTTTTATATATATATGTATAGGCGAGATATGCTAGTTGCTGGAACGGGAAGTTCGTTATCAGACATTGATTAAGCTAGGTAGTATTTGACGAGTTAACAAGTTCATACTTCGAGGCGAGACCATACTACAGATAAGTTCAGAAGAGCGATATAGGCATCTCGTTAATTAAAACTATGTTATAAAATCATGCATATTAAATACTATTTACAAAAACATGCGTCGTATATATTCTGTAAAGTTCATTGAAAAGATAGCAAATAAGCAAAATAGAACTAGTTACGTTGTTTATGTAGATTTAGAAAGAGTACAAGAGCGTGGAAATAATCGCATAATTGGTGCTTGTATGCACAGGTCTTTAATTGCTATTAAATGTGGAGAAGCAATTTAAGAACAAAAAGTAATCAGACAAGTAGTAGATATTAATATGCAATAGGATATCTCTTTAATGGTATAATTACAGGCATATAATTATCCTATATGTCTTGGTACATATTTTTTAATCTAATCTAATAATGCAATTAAAGCACCACTACCTGTTTTCTTACTTCTTTATCATATTTTATTAAATCGACCCACAGTGTTTCCTTATATAATTTAATTATCCATAGCAAAAGTTTAGAGACTGCCTTTTGAGTGAAAAGTATGTCTCTAATTTCTCATTCTGGACATTCTAATCTACGTTGGTCAATGAACGTCTAAGTAGGGATTACGTTGACCCAAATATGGGTCACGGTACCGTGAACGCGTTAAGGAATATTTTTACTTGTTTTCGTAATTTTCTGTGGCAAGTCGCGTTTAACGTAGATTAACCCTTGAATGTACAGGATTAAACATTATCTACAATGTGTATATGCGAACTTCTTAGATACGTTTGCATTAAGAAGTCTTCTTTACACTGTCAGAAGCCGTTTAGGTTTAAAAAGAAATCTAAGCTTCTCAATCTGACGTATAATGTAAAAATTGAAAAATTTGATGATAAAAAGTGTCAAATAACAAAGTAGTTCTATAAGGACCAATGATTATAAAATGACAGTTCTAGTTTGACGTATTGGCTTTAAAAATCAATCTAATCGCGTTGTAATATTCTATTACACACAGCTATAATGATATTTAAGAATAACAATCTTAACACACCAATTTTGTAGTTCAATCACCTTCTGTCGATACCCTTCGACGATAGCGTACGATCATTTGGAAAATCTCAATTTTTCACTAATATTTTTATAATAAAACCAAACAATAAAGGCTGACGCGAAATTATCCTGGATACACGGTGAACAAATTAGTTTTCTATCAAAGAAAAATTTGCATCAAAGAGAATTAAATGATACCAAAGCAACGATATTCGATCAATAAGAAATCATTAGCGTCGCTGTGTCGCAAACTTTCATAAAGGTTGAATCATGATTTGTCGTCGATTGTTCGTTACCGCGATCTTTTTTAAGATAAAAAAGAAAAAAAGAGGAGAAAATCTCGGCAACAAGGGGGGCAGAAATTCACGAAGGCTGTAGTTGGATGCAAATTTGCGACGTGACATTGTCACCTCGATACTAAAAAGCAGCAGGAACGAGGCGTCCCCGGTTCTCCATTGTACAGTCGCCTTTCCCTCGCCCCACATCCTCGCCGGGGCGTCGTATAATAAATGCACGTTTGCAATCTGGGTTTACTACCGGCGAATCCGTTGGCCCATTTTCAGGCCACTTTTCTGCTGTTTCATTCGCACACGCTGCTCGTTACACGAGAGAGGCCACGCTTTTGTTTGGATCTTTCGTGGTCTTCATAAGTTCCATTAGCCGGCTCCCAATTTGTCCGATTGCCACGTGAACTTTGCGTCACAAAGACGTTTCCTTGATGCAGATTATCTTGTATTTCAGTACAATAGCGGACCCAGCTTTAAGACGTGCCACTGTTGCAAGACACATTTAGCGGTAAATACTGTCTTTACTTTATTCGCTCTACTTTCTTTATATAATATAAGTACACTACTGGACATAAATATATATTAGATATCTACTCGTTACATTTATTAGAAAGCGCTGACAAATTGTAGATTATTTGGTATTCTGCATTCCGTAGTATATAAACGCATAATAGACAACAGAGTTCTAATAAAACAAATTGGAAATAAAAGCAGTGGGAAGCATTCAATTTATACCGAGTATTAATGTTTGTATTTGCCAGTGTACATACAGTAGCATACAATGGCACGAGGGAAAAGTGCTTGCAAACAAGAACGATGTTTTGAGAAGACAGGATCATAATCGATGAAAGCGTGTTGGATTTTAATCTCTGGTTCGCTACTGTATGTATGTGGAGGAAACATCAGGTTGAAACATTTGCGTTGCCACGTTTCGTTACAAGTCGCTGTCATTTTAAAACATTTTTTTTTCTTTTCAATAGAAAGATTAAATTTTACTACAAAAATTACCTACGTTCTGTAGCAAAAATCATGCTAGATATAGATAGGCGGTGTCTTTTTATTTTCAATGCAGATTTTCATGATACGTTGATCTATTTTAGTACTGTATTCAGACTTGCAAAATACTCAGCAACGTAAGATAAACATTTTAGCACATAGCGAATATTTTGCCCGAAACCCATTTATACGTTTGTAGATGTAAAAAGGTTAATGTATAGCTAAGTACTTTTACGAGAATAGTCGAAACAATAAAGAAAACAAAGTTTGCAGCTTGCCTGTTTATCTCTCATGAAACAATTATGAAAAATGCAAGAAAATGTAGCATATATTATTACAAGTTCGAGTTATATTCATAAACTATTATTTCAGAGATTCTTACATTAATCTTAGATAGAGAAACTTGCGCGAAATGATAGTTTATAAATTATGCGTTAAATATTGTTTTGTCAGGGCGTGGAGTATTAAAAATATTCCACGAGGAATCAGCAAACGTTACCAAGAAATTTGTTTAATTGAATTATGGTATTTAGACGACCAAATATAAATATCAAACAAAATAAACGGAATATTCATATTCATTTTTTTAGAATCGCGAGGAAGTCGCATGACTTTTTATCGAAACAAAAGGAAGCCAAATGCATCTATGATATTTGCGTTTCGAAATTCCTACACTGAAATTGCTCGTCACGATTTATTCTTATTTGAAACTGCGCCCGATATGGAAATTTGAAAACTGGTTCTAGATGTTGAAAGTGCTTCACGATGCCGGAGATTTATTGTGCCCCTAAAAACGCTCGTATACACTCGATGCAGACCAATTTATCTGGTTTCGAAAAAAACGGGAAAAATGTAGTGCAATGCAAACACAACCGTCTTTTAACTGAAACGCTGTGCAACGCTATCTGTTTTATTATCTTCAATTTTTTGATTGAAACAAATCTATTGTTAGAAAAAAGAAAGGGACAATGAAATATTTATAACGCAATGGTAACGATTACCATGGATAGTCAAAATCCCATAAATAATAAATCTAGCATTGTTACAGCCAGAATTTTTTGATATTCCTATATTTCTAGTACAATGGAATATTTTTTCTCTTATAAATAACTTGCATTCTTAGCATGTTCGAAATCTGCACCTATATAATATACTAAATTATTAGAGTGTCTTCAAGAATAAAATAAATATATTTTAAATCGTTTCAATAGCATTGGTTATGCATGTACGTGCGCAAACTCTACCAACTTTTTACTTCAGTTTTAAATAAATATCGATTTTACCTTGTACACATTTTTTCTACTACAGGGTTTGCTTCCATTACAATTTTTATACCCTCTACAGTTTATTCTCTCTACAGTTTTTTGAATACTGACTGATATTTATTCTATCTTTTTTAAATCCTCGAATACTTTAAACCTCAAAAATTTTTTAAATCAAAATACCAGCCTCGAATATTCTAGAACATCGTTTTTCTATTAGTTTCTTACTATTACGATCCAATGGGGAATGACTTTACAAGAAATAAAACTACGATTTAAAGAGAACCGTTTCAAGGTACGTACCAAAGTGCAAAGTTGTTCAGAGCAATAAATTCTACACTAATTGCACAACATCGTTTCACATGCCATTTCTTCTACCATTCAAAATAGCTAGAAACCATAGTTTTTAATCCTACGAATGCCAAATATGCTTTCTACAGACAACGTACAATCGGTTCTAACCAACGTTGCGAGTAAAATATTTATCGCTTTGCTTTTATTTTATTACCGTGCAAAATATCAAGTTATTACATCGACTGCCTGTTAGGTGTAGCAAAAGCAAATAAAATAGACGAAACGTTCGTTTCTTTTTTGTGTCAAGCAAGTAACGAGATTTCCCCCGACGTACCTACGTACGTACTTACGTGCATAAAGGGTTACAGAGCGAGCTGCTTGAAGGTTGCTTTACAACATACCTGAAAGCTCGAAAAGAAATTGCCGGTCGCAGCGGGAGGCGAGCGAAAGAGCAACGGCGTCGGTAGAAAGTTAACGAGACGGGTGGATCAACAACGAAACACGGTGAATGGCTGCAAAACAAAGCAAAGTGGTTCGCGCAAAATCCTGCGGTTACACATCAAGCCATCGGAACGATAATTGAAAGTGACCGTACTCGTACGGTCGAGCGCGTATCAGTCGGACGACCACAAGCAAAGGCATCCGAAAGGCTCTCTGGCTTCTTTCTCGGCGTTAAATAAAATCCTTGCGGTTTTCATGCCGATTTCACTCTGGCATTCGACGAAGCGCAGTACCGTACTTCCGCATTCCTGTGTTTATCGGCCTACCGTCGGTCAGCGCACTCGAAAAGAAATTTACGAGCCGCTTTGCTCGGCTAGATTAGTCTCCTATTAACGTTGTTGTCTAGTTACAACGCGCCATCGATAGTAAAGATGCTCTTCTCGCTTGCTGTGCTAAGCGCTCGAAAGAAATCTGGTGCCTATTGGGGGCGGTCCATCGGTAAATATCCGACTTCTAGTTAAGACTGACGATTCTGACTTTGTGGTTTTACCGCATGTTGTACAATTCGTGTTCTTTTTGCCGCTTACACACGAACAATGTTACATAATACACTAACTTTATATTTAGTTTAGATATTATGTCGATACGATATGTAATACGATTTGTAAGCTCCGATTGAAGCTTCACTTCTAATACGCTTTCCTCAAGGAAAGATTCTCGGTTCCCAAGATTCTTATTTTCTAAAAAGAAAAGGCTTATTTTTCGCATCTGTCCATCGATCGTTTAACACGTTTGTCGCCACGTCGCACATATCTATGTGACGGGTATACTTCCATGGGGGCCCCGTCACAAAGTATGGGTGACGCTCTTCTTGTTCGAGTTAATTAAATATAGGATATTATATATAGAATATACAACATAAAAATATCAAAAACATATTATACCATGCTTTTTATTCATTTATATTCTGTATAATATATTACATTGTGCTATATCGCGTGGTATTTGTTAAAACGTTCCAAACACATTTGGGGTGATTTTGGGCACTTCGAACAATAGTTGTGGACTCCGTCATCACTATTCTCCTCACTTTCAAATATATTTTCACACTGTTTACTGAACACTTTGAGGATGAAAAAATCACCGACTAAATGAAAGATCTGAGATATCTGCCACGAGATCCCTCGGAATACTCTAGCTGGAAAGCTTATCGTTTTCTCCACTTCAGAACTAAATAATCTTTTCTTTACAATGAATCGAAGGCGATAAACAATGTATTCCCGCTTGTCGCTCTATTTACGTTCTGCATACCGGCGGTCGGATTTGGGCCCCGCAGGAAACTTAGCCGAATCACGTTGGGCGACGAACTTGTTGAGATGCTATGAAAACTCTGTGTGCCTATGAAATCTAAACTCTAAAATTTATCTTAACCGTGATGAAATTACTTAAACCTTGAAATGATCACTTAAATCTTCCACCTTGATTCATTGGTTTCGTTTGGTTAGGTTATTTAGTATCGTGGCGGCTATCGTAAGAGCCAGACTAGCATAGGAGAGCGAAGTAGTCCTGGTACGTAACGGTTGTTAGCAGGAAAAGATGCTCACAGTTGATTGTTAACGGTCGGTGAAATGGAAACGGTGGACTGTGTTGTTTGGAAATAACCGCGTACAATGCAGATGGATCATTAACGATGGATCTTTACGGAGATACAGCAGCTCAGTCGAAGGAGGAAGTCGTTTGAAATCCTCGGAGAGGCAGGTCGGTCGAGAGTCGAACGAGCTCTCACTGCTTCCGCGACAAGGGAAATCGGTTGCAACGAAGGATTATTAGTTTCTTTGGTGAGACGGAACGCAGCGGCGCGGCTTGACACGGTTTACCACGTGCAACCTCCAACGCCCCGATCTACTTTATCGTTCCAAGTTTCTATTCGACGAAGTACACGACCTAACACGTAACGGCGTTATTAATATAATACATTAGCTCGAACACCGATCGTGTCTATGAAAATCGTTCATTTTATTCAGAGCATGTTCCTTCGCGATGGATATAGCTGTGGAAATAGTTAAATAATAAATGTATAGATACCATAGATTCTTCAGAATGTGTTTTTAGGATCGTTCGAATATCGTTGCACATATGTTTTTTACAGTTTTACAACGTCTTCGTTACGATTCTTTTATTGGAATTTCGAGTTTCCGAAGTAAAAAGTACAGACATCAGAGAGTGAAGTAGATGATATACGGACTAATATCAATGAAATGAAGTTAATAACGTTCGTTTCTTGCGAAATGATGTATTCCATCTTCAAAAGGTTTATATCTTTGAATCTGTTAAGCTTTTCAACTATTCCGTATTGAAATGCTTCTTTTTAACCACTAAATAAATTAAAAATTGGAAAATCAAGAAAAATAAGCTCATCATATTTTTCCCCGCGTGGTATTCGTATGTAGTGGAGTGTATCAATGGAGCTTCTATCGCGCATGGAAATCTCGATTACATCAACTGCTCTGAACGAAGATTTTTATTCCACATTTTCAACTTATTTTTGCATCTACATTTCTCCCCGATTGTCCATTCGAATGTTACGTACGGTCGATTATATTCACGCGTATTTTACAAGTTTTCAAACACGATTTTCTCAGAGAGAAGAAAGGAAGAAGAAAAGAAGAAGAAGCGAGCCTCGAAATGGAAAATCTTTGTTCTATCTTTTTTAGCATATTGCTGCATGCATAATCTCCTCGCTCGGTTGTATTATCCATTCTGAGACACACTATATGTACATGCGTTTGATTGCATCTTTAGTCGACGAGTCAGATTACCGTGACATGCTCGTCGAATTACGAGCGTTGTAATTTGGCGAACTGAGCACGCGATACCGGTGATAAATTTATTATTGCTCGACCGTGGAATCATCGGTGAATCGTGGGACGAAAAGACGCGAACGGAAACACGAATCGACGACAGACCGCGGCCGCGACGCGGCGTAACGATACCCGATAGCGGAATAACAGTAATCTCGGACGATTTATGCGTCGATAAAATCAGAGACAGCGGACGCTGTCGACTGGTTGAATCGAGCTCCCAGCCGATGACATTGGAACGAAGGTTTCAATCGAGGCCCCGATTCGTTCGTTCCCCTCGGACCGCGCCTCGAATTTAGGTCATGGCGCGCGATACGCATTATTCTCGATTCTACGCTTTCCATACGGGTCGGCTGACGTTGACTGTCAGTCGAGTCTTTTTGTCAATAAAACCGTGCCAC
Organism: Bombus vosnesenskii; assembly: GCF_011952255.1. NCBI lineage: Eukaryota > Metazoa > Arthropoda > Insecta > Hymenoptera > Apidae > Bombus > Bombus vosnesenskii. The sequence continues at coordinate 7,244,144 of NW_022882923.1, forward strand.
GATAATCATTCTCGGTGTACCAGGCCTCTCGATGTATGTATTGCCGAATAACTCCGAACTTTGGTACCCTGCTTGCCAACTACATATTTGCACGAATGGTTTCGATTTTAATTTTCTTGGGAAAATAGCGTCTGTTTATTCGAATTTATTGGAATCGAGAGAGCAGATTTTTCAACAAGGCTGCAACGTTTGATTTTGGAAAGAAAACTGACGTGGAAGAAATGGAGAATAGGATTTGCGAAATTTAGACAGCGAAGCTAAGAAAACATTGTGGTTACATATAGAGCTACATGGTATATCGTCTGTAGTGAAAGTCGCAAATTATATAATATTTAACACGCAATTCTCCAAATCACTCGGTATTGTTACCTATCAAAATCAATATGTTATAAAAATTGATTTAACGTAACTATTTTATTATTATTGAGCTTTGTTCATATATTTCTTTATTAAGATGTTTTATAATTGAAAGATGTCTGTAGTTAAAAGTTAAATCCCACTCTATTATATTTACTTATTATTTTACTGTTATAAATATGCATATTATTAGCATACTTATGCCACCAAAATCGACTGATCCATTTGTAAGAATTATTTTTTCTAAATATCAAAATAAATTTTAGAAAGTACAATTACAATCGTCACGCTTTTCTCGCAATTAAATAAAATTTCGGTATAGACGGTTGCAGAAATTTTCTTACATTCGATCTTGACTTAGAGAAACCGATCGATCGTCGTTTTGATCTTAGGGTATGTTACGTTTATAGGTATGCTTGTATACTAGGAATACTATCAAGAATCAGCAGCTCTGAACGTTTGTGTTCACATGGCTGTAGGTATTATCTACTAGTGTTGCAACTGTTAGGCGATAGTAAATTCTAGCTATAGTGCTATTGTCTGAATAAATAAAAGACAATTGTTGTAACGTGTGCCATAGAATTGTTGGACGATATACTCGATTACCTGCATGATAGCATGTTACTTGGTAGTGCATGTTGTTAGTTAAGTAACATCGCTTGCTACAAATGAGAATTATAGGATTAAACGAAATTCACGATGAGGATATGGTTTTGTTGTAAATCAAGTTATTTGATTCTATATTTGTTCATTTTACAAGGAGAAACGTGACGTATTTTCGAAATGTTTATACAAAATCGATACCTTTACAAAATTTTATTCGACATAGACATAAACACGATATTCCTTACGGCGTACAATTTGAAAAATCGGTGCATTGTATCAACATATTTTTTGTTAAAATAAACCCAAGCGAAAGGTATCCATAGTTTGCGGTAATTCCCACAATATTGAAAACCTATTAGAATACCTATCTGTTACATTCAATACGAAGTTCTAACAAAACTCCATCGTGTTTGGTATTTTACATCGTAGAGCACGTATGATGCGAATAAAATAACAGTTTCGTAACCAGATAGCTAGAAAATAAAAGCAACGAGAGGCATTCGATTCGCGTCAAATATTTCTGATCGTGCGTTTAATTTTATCGCGTTGACATTAAACCAAACTCGCGTAGAAGCAGGAAAAGAGTCGCGTTCACCCCCAACGCAGAGTTCGTTACTTAACTAGAAATTGATTTATTCCTTAAAACCTTAGACTCAATGAACATAGATATCTGTGTGCAGTGCTCGATAAATTTTCACGGAAGGTTGTTTCGATTTCGATCGGATTCTTAATATTATCAAATTATACGTTGATTCCTAGCCAAGCTACCGTGGTTGCGCGGTAAGTACATACCTCGATGGTGGATAATTGCATTTGATCCGAAGGCGATATCAAACGGCAAATTATACGAATGACGCGGACCTCGCGACGAATACACGTTTGTGCAGCTAGTCTCGTACTTACTTACGTCTGTACGTATGCAGATGCATAAGAAGCGTATACACGCAAGAACGTGCACGTCTCGTTCGATATTTATAACTTGTTTAGAGAAGCATGCGGTGTGAGGTTGCTGGTGAACGAAAGTCAACGTACGAGCCACGGCTTCGCCGTGAGGATGTAATAAACGATTGTCTTGCTTTTGAAGTGGCTCGAGGAATGCTTTGGACGAATGACGATTCGAGGTGGAATCTGGAGTAGGATGTACTAGCCGGTTAGGCCGGGACGCGTGTTTGCAAGCTTCTTTACTCTTATCGTTGACTTTTGCTTGTCAAGTCGGATTACGGAGGAACGACATGCAAATCGGCCACAATGTTGTCACGGTGTGCGCTTTATGAACCGAAACGTAGACATCAGCAGCGCGTTGTAGCTAAGCGAAGAAATAACCGAGCATGATTTCTGCATAGTCTGACACGATGTGGATGCACTTAGACGCACGTGCGACTGTTAGCTCTGTTAATTGCTTGTAAATATTGTCGTTTTCTTTTTCAACCCTGCTGTGCAACTACATAGTCGTTGCTAAAGCGTTGAAATTTCTGTTTCTCTTTTGATTTCTTGAAAACGTATAAAACTGGTCGCTAGAAACACGTTACTGCGAACGTTGTACTCTCGTCAAGAATACGAAAACTTTTTTTTTTTTTGAAGCGAAGTTATTGTCCGAGTAAATGGCGTGAGAAAGCTTATACAAATGTTCTGTAAGACGTTCAGTCATTCTGTTTTCTTAACATGTTTTTGACTGGCAGTGAATATATCTACCTTTGCGCTTACATTATCTTATGCAATTTGCGCAATTGTAAAAATATGGAACTATATAAATCGTTATTATAGCGCCACGTTTGGACATACGTTAACTTACGCAACTTTTTCGAGTATTACATATCGAAGTTTACGTAACAGCCAGTATTTTTCTACTTAACTTTACTCGCAAAGTTACGTTACTTCGACTTTGTCTAAATTGCTACGATATGCGGCAAAACTAATTTCAACTTGATTTACGTCGCTCCATCGATTCAACGCATCGATCCATTACACCAAACATTGGTCGGAAGACTAGAAAAAAGAAAGGTCGCTCCACGTCTATATTTTCATATGATAAATTTTTCTACGTCGCACGGTGTCGAAGTTCATACTTCTAAAAATATGTTTCTTTGGTATCTTCCGTAGCATGTCTGAATGCAATAAAGATCAAGGTCAAAAGTAATTCCACATATCGGTGGATCACGCAATAACAGAATGGAATGGCGAGTAACGCGTTTCGTTGTGGAGCAGCCGAAAGTTTCGATTGTCCCTATAAGGGAAGAAAGATACGGCGCCGTGTGAGGCAGGAATTCGTGGCTCGACGTTACAGAAACACGTCTGTAACCTACCCGAGCAGGTTTTCGACCGAACATTTGTAAGATAACCCGTCCGACAACATACCCAACGATCTCAGCGGCCTAATTCTCTTGCTCGGTTCTCTCTCCTTTAGAGAAGGAAGCCTGTAATCGCGTGTTTCTAATAGAGCTATACGATGAAGCCTCTCGAGCCCTTTCACCTTTGAAACTACGACACGTGACCCAGAATGCGAATTCAGGGATTCTAATAGTGTCATTAAAGTCCGATTCGCCAATTTTCGAGATTCCCGCGATCGATCGCACCTACCGCTCTCCATCCTTCGCGATAATTTCATTTTCCGCTTCGCCGCGATTCCAGTTGAATATCAGTCGAGTAGAACACGTTCGTTCCGTAATTTACATTGTTGTGGCTGAGTAGAATGGAATTAAAATTCAAATTAGAATCTACCTCTATCTTCGTTAGTTTCTCCGTTTCAAATTCCTCGATCGAAATTTCTGACATTAGCAGCTCGAATTTGATCGTAATAGTGGTTTGATGAATACAGCACGTTGATGTGCATAGAATACGCGTGCTAGGGAAATCGTTTTCTTCTTCGTGTTTCCTTCTTGCGCGAAATCCTGTAATCGCGTTTTAATGGAACGAAGGAAATCGAGAATGGAGCTCTTTCATGGCTGAAACTGCATACGCGTCACAGTCTACGAATCCCGAGGTCACTGGATCATCGTCGCAGTTTAATTCGAGAGTCGTCGCGGCCGTTTCATTTCAAATCTCGAATTGAATTTGCGAAACGACGTTTACACTTCGTTAAATTTAATCTCCGGGTATCAAGGTAGATGAATATAATTCTACCGACAGACACAATTTTCTATTAGCGAAAATACAATTACATGGTTGAAACGAGTTACGCAAACAGTGTATTTTAGCGAGTTACTAATTAACCGAACGACAAATTAATTTATTTTCGATAAAAATTATATAGAAAGAATATTCCGCAAGCGTTAAAGTGCAATACGAAGATGAAATTCAGGCCATGAAAGTCTAAAGTTCTTGAAATAGTAGCTGCATCGTCGTACGAGTAAAAGGAAACTGTCTTTTCTATTAACCGTCGTGCGTGACGCAAAGTATTCGCATGAACTGCGATGCTCGTTCCTATTAATCGAATAGCTGCATAGGGAACGAACGTTCGAGTTTTCGTTTGCGAGCAGCGCGTCTGCTTTCAAGGAAGCGAGAGACTCATCAATTTCCAAATGCAATGAATCCGATTTGCATTCCATTTCCATTTCGAAGCGCAGACGTCAGGTCGTTAGCTCGGTGAAAACCGCCGGCAGAATCCTTCCGAGTCGGTCGAATGGACGAAAATTACTCTCGTACGCGCATTTCAGGATGCAATTTTCTCGCTGTTCGCCTCGTGAACCATCGATATCGCGACGCTTTGCTGCCGACTACCTGCACGCTGTCAGACTATGCATCGGATACCTAAATGATGACTTATGACTCCTAATTTGCACCATTCGGGCCACCGTTCACCTTTATCGTAAATCAGCGGCCGTGACCGCGTCGAGCGTGTCTCTTGAGAACCCTCCTCGCGTGGATTTCGTCACGATTTGAATATCGTCGAAGCGGTTGCATCTGAAGAGCACCGATCCGGTTCGTTTCTCTCCTTCTCCATCTTTCGATCCTTTTCTTCTCCCGTTCACGTTTCTGCCTTTTCGAGGTTCCGTCGAAACGGCATTATCATAATAACTGGTAGCCCAATAAAGTCGTGGAGAATCTGATCGGTCCGGTCGATCTTCGTGCGACGCAACGCGACGCGCGTCTTCCATACATACAGGTTTCCATACAGGTAGGGTAAGGTGGGATTATTTGAATCAGAATGACATCTCGGACCAGTTCAATAATTTACCTTGAAATTCGCCAAATTTGGTTACCAAGCATTTTTCGACAATGTACGTTTACGAAATAGACCGTTCAGTTCGTTGTGATTCAATTTGTTACGTGATAAACGGCGAGATGTATCGCGCAAGTGCATCGTTAGCCATAGTTTTTACTGGTAAGAATCTTTTATGTACTTTATAAAAAACATATCGAAATTTCACTGGTATTGAAGGAAGACACAGCTATCATAATCACGTTGATAAAGTTTGAGGCAAATCTGGAAATGTATATGGAAGCTACGATATATTTAATGCGACTATACATGTATTTAACATAGATCACAAAAGTCAGTTAGATAGTCGGTTATCCGTTATATTAATGAACCTTCAATATACAATGGTACTATCTTTAACAGCTGTTACCTGTTTCAGGTGAATACTGTCCCATCTGCTACAGTCTCTGCAAACCTATTTACATAGATAATGATAGGTAATTAGTATCCGTCTGTATAGGTACTAATTTCTTTTACTAAATGCACATTTGCAGAGACTCAAACGTTTCGTAGCTTCTATGAAAGCAGATATTCCAATTGGTTTAAACTACCAATGTGATCGTGACATTTATATACATGCCATTCCAGTATTAGTGAAATTATAAAATTATATACGTATATATGAAAGTTTCCTATGGTAAATATTCAAGTCAATGTATTTTGTAATAAATTTCTATCGACAAACACTTAAACGCGATGAAAAGTAATTACCAAATGGCTGCCAGTGTTTTTGAATTAATACGCAGATAGGATGATATACGGTTTTACCCCGGTCTACGGTTTTATACGGGTTTCCCCTACATTTCGAAAGGTACGCGTGAGCGCTTCGGCCACGTATCTTTGTAAAACGGAGAGAGTCGACACAGAAAACCAGTAGAGCTGGGAACTGGTTTTCTGGCGGACGATCAACGCCCAGGGCTTGTCACGATGCCGGGATGCCGCTGTTGAACGAAGCTCACACGCGAGCCTCTCTGCTTGTTTTATAATGCTAGTCCGATCGGCTGTACCACCCGGGAAAGAAGCGTTCGTTGATTGCTCGGCCAGGATGGAGGCACTGGGCCAGAGCAGCCTTTCGATGAAGCGATTACGAATCGATGAAATTTTCAAATATTCGCGTCGCAGCCGGTGAGACGCTCCGTGATCGCTTCCCGAGATCCTCCTGATAATTTTTTTCTTCGCAGGCAATTACGAGAAAATTGGAGCGCACCAGATAAGAGTTACACTTGTTGCATGTTTTCTTTTTCGTTTTTGTTTTTCCTTCTTCCTTTTTAATCGAGCAACGATTAAACGCAACGTTGCCCTTGTGGATATCGACGCGTTCCTTCGTATGATTTCCTTTTTTCGTCAAGGAATGGAAGGAAGCAATAATGTCGAGTGGCTGTAATTTCAAACAGAGCGATTATCGCGTATTTTTCAAACGCATCGCTTGTCTAAGAATAAACGCAAAGTGGTTTTCCGAGATTTTCGCGCGAACTATTTCGCGAGGTAGCTATTCCGAAACGTTTAAAATGTAATTTGTTGAATTTGTTAGTAATGTTTTACTAACTGGGAAACTTCGATTAAACAAGTTATTATCTACAGAGGTTAGATTTTTCTTTATGCACCGGCGGATGAACATGAATTTAAAAGATGCACATTGAAATACGATTTCACTTGAATGAGTATGTCAAGCGTTTATACGAACGATGTTTTAAAGTATATTCTTGATTACTTGGCGATAAAGAGATTAGCATACATGTTCGAATAAATCTTCGCTAACTATCAATCTCATTAATCAGTTTAATTATCCTTGCCTCGATTAAGCGTATAAGATCTCGAACAATTAATCTCATGATTCCTGTAATTTCCTTAATACAGTTGCGATACTTAAAGTTATCTTGGATGACTTATTTTTGAATAATAAAGATGTATCAATCGAAACCAGGCAAAATTTTCATTATATAAATACCTGAAGTATTTAAGAAGTTGTTAATAACAGTTCTACGTATAAAGATTCTTCTTGGTGTGCGTGAAACTTTTACGCTAAACCATGTGGCGCTATAACCGTTTTGAACGAAAATATTTTCGCTTATTCCATTTTAGACAGCGTATACCGTTGTTGAAACGTCGACTTCATGCCAATTCTAAGTGGAATCTATTGTATAATAATCGAAATTACTAAATATGTTACGTTTACACATAATTAAACATCTGTTTTCTACGAAAGTATCACGAAGGAATAAATGTAGAAGCAATTCGTTCTATTTGAAGTTTTAAGAGAATTTTAGCGTTTGCGAAGGATATCTACAAAAGGAAAAACACTTTTCCAGAACACTTATAGAAAATCAATCGTATCTCAAGAGCTATTTCAGAATCAACGTAGTAATTTTCAACCTGGAGTTTGAACCGTTATATCCAATATACGTCTAACTTAATTAACCCATTAACTCTGCAGCCGATATAAAAATACCTAAGTTAATTTCTCGCTGAGGTACAAAAATATCTAAATAAAAAATACAAATCTGCAATTTTAAATCTCAACCTAACCGATTAATGTGCAGGGGAAAATTATAACGTCCGAAATTGCAACTTCATGACACTAAGTCAAGAGTTAAAATGCCTTCGCAAACATTTGTCTTTCGATCGGTGAAAACCCAGCCAAAGCTACGGTTTAATTGGCAAGGTATCCTGTTAAATCGTAGGAAAACTGATGTTTTAATATCGCAAATTACGCTTGAGATAACTCGGATTAAGAAGGTCCCAAGGCAGGGCGGCCCGTCCGACAACTTAGTAATTAAAATAGTATCGCGTTTACCTGGTAAGTTCGGTATTTGCATGCGCGTGTTCCAAGGGGTCTGAAATCGAGTTACCGGATCCCACGATGGCGAAGGAGACCCGGGGTGCGCGGTAAATGTCAGGCCAAAGTTTTCAGTGTCGAAAACTCGGCAAGAAGCTGGCATGGCTGACGCGGTCTTGCGGAAAACCGTCCCCGTAGCTGCTGTTCTATGGGATGCCGCCGACATTAGCTGCCCGTGGAGCCCACTTTTCGCACCCTCGTCGTTCCCGCGTATAATTGGCCCATTTAGCAGTCGCTTTATCCTGTTTTCCTTTCGGTTACATGCGAAACGATCCGCGGCCCGACCGACAATTCTGTTCATTAACGAGCTTCCTTAATTGTTTCGCCGTCCCCGCGATTCTCGTTGCCCCTTTCTGGACCTTCGTCAACGATAATGAAGAAAAACGTCGCAGACCGGAGAAGTTATATAAGTACGATATTCCATATGAAAACCATAGGAAAAAACGTGTATGTGACGTTCTGTGTGCGTTATAAGGGAACAGTATTAAAATTCAATATGTTCGCAAGTAATGTCGTTCGATTAAAATCCTCTTTTTATTTCATGTCGATGTTATATATACGTCTTTTCCAATCATTTGGATATTTTAAACATATCGATTTTGATGAAGTTGGTTATATTGTTGATTAACAACAGGTTTCTTGTCAATGTGACTTTATTGTCAATGGGACCATCTTAAGATAAACTCGTAGATAAATGAACACACACGTAGTTATATAACCATTCATTATCGGAATTTGTCAGTTCATTTTTGAAAGATATGTTTCTAAGTGAGCAGGGTTATTCTTCTTTTCAATTATGTCAGTGGTTATATAAACAAATTCGTGTCAAGATCAGGAAACCAGCAAAAATGATCTATCATGTTTCTTCCACGTGATCTTCGTACGCAAACTAAGCATCTTTTATATGTGTGGCTGATTGAACGAAATAGATGTGATTATTAAGGACTGTGTAATGTGTGTATAATTTTAGACAGAGTTACACAGAGCTACTCTTGAACGTTGTTTCATTAACTTTAATCTGTTTGAAAGGAAATCTTTATCTTAGAACGAAATAGAAGTTTAACGTAAGTTAACGGATGTAACGGATGTTCTCTCTCTTAGTACACTTTTTATGCGCAGATTCTTAAACTACCTCTGAATCTCTTGACTATCTCTAACACCATTACAAACATCGCATATAATGTTCGTTCGTTTATTCCAGCAGGATTTTCTACGTCATCGTCATTTATAAGATTAAATTATCGAACGTGTAACGTCGCTTAAAACATTTTATTCCTACTTTTAAGTTATTTTCCGTCCAATTTCTCTGGACGTAGGTACACACCGTGTTTAAATTATTTAAATCGCTCTAACTGAAACTTCTTATTTTCAAAACAAACATACGCGATTACGAACAACGCAGAACTGGATTGATCGAACATAATTAAATATTCCAAAGTTGGTCACAATAAAAATTTCGCTAATAGAAGCTGTAAATTCTGCTGATCACGTTTTCTATACGATGATACGAAGCTCAATATACATATGTAAATATATTTAGAAGAAATCCAATTGGAATCAATTGCAATATAACAGTTTTACTTGGTGGAATTCGATTACTATCAATAAGAAATGCTGTTTCATTTCCTGTATTTACAGAATGCATTACCTATTTACATTATTCAAACTGGTTTCGAACGCTGGAATTAGAACCTGTGGAGTCTGACAGTTTGAGAATATAAATACTTCGTATAATTTGTATGTACTTACTTCGACATTTGAAAAAGCTGAATCTCGTGAAACTAATACTCGACCCCTGCAAGATGAGAAATTGCATGTCATAAATGTTATATACCTACAGTATGTCGTTCTTAACATTCTAAACACATTGCTAGATTTGTGGTTACAACATATGAATTTTATCAAAGTGTAGAAATTAATGACTGCAGGTACGTGGTTACTTACTACCGAGAAAGGAAAACTGGTTGAGTAAATTCAAATCTCGATAAGGTAGACTTCAATTCTTTATAAAACCATTTTACATTTCACAAATTGCTTATAAAGCGATCAAATCTATTTTATCCAGATTCAGACCCACGTAATGGTTTTTCCCCCAAAATCGCTAGTAAGATTTCCACAGAAACTTCACAGTCACGTGCAGAATTTAGTCGCACTTGTTCGCCAAAACCTTCGGCATGTGAAAATAAAAAAAGGAGGATAGCACACGTAAATGATAAATTCATGGCGGCTTATCGAATCGAGCCGTGTCTCGGTGGTTAATTCGTTTCTGTCGCGTCACGCGATTGCGCACGTATGAAACTGTTTATTGTTACACACGTAGCGATTTACGATTCTGTCTGCATGCCGATGTGGCATAGAAAAAAGTTCAGGAAACAAGGTGCTGGCCGTAATTTTTAAGCCCGAAGTTCATTAGCATATCTTATTATTCGTTGGAAGTTTCACTTATTGGGCCGCGGCGTCGTAAACTCTTTTTGTGAGATCGGTTGCACGGCACGCACGCGTTGCACGTTGATCGGTCTTCCGCCTCTATTCGGGTGGTTCCACCTGCCCTGTGCGCGAATCGGCGATACGCATCGCGCTCGGCGTGCTCGTTAATGGTGTCGAACAGCATCAAACAACGCGTGAGCGATGTTCGTACCACGGTTAGGGCCGACCACCCATTGGAGCACCGTAATAATCCCAGCCGATAATAATTAATCTGCCAGCGAGACAGTAACCGTGCCAGGAGACGCTATATACCTATAACGTAGATACCAATTGCTCTCGGACGTAATAATCTGCGGCGAATTAATTGTCGCCGCTTCTAACAAGCCTACCTTGTGCTCCGTCCATCTGTGAATATTCTATTGTTCCTGATATTCCTAACATATTGGTTGATATTTAGCAAATGTACGATATGATACGTTGTACGCTTTTATACGTTATAAACTATATACGTTATTGTTACTGCTATTTTCTAGTCGTAAAATTGTGTAAAAGTGGCGAATTCTTTGACGATGTGGCTGATATAAGTTTGGAACCAGATCGTTGGTCGTTTCTTTATTATTTGGTTGCTTAAAGGATGAGAGGTAAAAGTGTTGAGAAGTTTATAGGCTTCGAGATGTTAATAAAATCGTAGATTAATGGGTACAGATAATACGAACACATTGATAATGATACATTGACGATAGGATTTATCCGCTTAAGAGGAAATAGAATTCGTGGAATAGAATTATATTACACTCAGAACTTTCTATGGAATTAATATCAATTGATAGAAATTATTTAATCGAACCGAAATAGAAGTAGAAAGCTTCTTTGTATTTAATCCGATTTATTTCATTGGTTTGTAATTACATTTTTCATTTTATTTTTGTTTTTAGATTCAATACCAAAATTGTTACACTTTTTAATATACATGTTGCTTGCTAAAATCTTTGCTCACTTTACAAAACAGTGCAGTTTTCTTCCTAAAGCCTTTGCATCATTTTTAACTCGATCGTCTATTTCTTCCCTTAGAATTATTTCTTTAAAGTGTTTCCTTCTCTTCGAACGAGACCACGATTGGATCGATCAAAATTCAACGCCCGTAGCCGAGTTAAAAGTGCAACCGCACATTCACGCGCGCCAGAAGCAATAATCGTTCGCCTCGCTTTCAACGAAAGCTTTTCCGAAGTTAAAATTTCCGGCCAATTAACGACGGTTAATAACGTAGAACGTATCAACCGATATACATACGTTATAAATCCTTGTGCAGGTCGTGTGGCTCGTTTAAAATTTGAAATTCCCTGCGACACTCCATCGGCCGTAGGACGCGTTCGAAGATTAACGTGAAATTTAAGACGAACGTCCATCGTTTGCTCGCTATTACATTTTCTTCGGTGCCTGCTCGTCGTTGTATTTCACGAGTGTCGACCGTATGATATTATATGGTAATTTCGTATCTGGTTATGGCGCATTTAGCTAATCACGGTATAAGGATTTTATGACGAACTGACGCTTTTCTGATTCGTTGATCGTTCGGTGGTTTCGTTCGAAAGGATCGAGCTACATTCCTGCGAAAGGAACGACTTGGCTGCCTCGATCTCGTTTTTCTACCGGCGGCTGTCCGTTTCCTGCGGATTATTCGACTTCGAACGAGAGACTCCGGCGCGGAATCCGCGTGGCGAGAAGAAGCGAAAAAGAAAAGCACGCACCTGCCCAGCTGTTTTCTCGTTATAACGACGTCGCCGACGATTACATGGGATATAGCAATTTGTCGATTTATTAATCCTTCCATTAGGGAAGCCTACGAGCTTCGGGAAAAACGAATAACTTGGTAAATGAAGGGTGGACGTTCGCTAGAGTGGAAGGAAAAGATAATGACGAGGCGAACGAGTTTATTCCTCGACGTATAATCGAACGGCGTTGCGAGGAATGTCAGAGAACCGCGACGCGAATGGCAAACGCATTGTAATCATTTAATTGAGGGTAAATGGAAACGTGCCATTACGTTCTTCTTCATGCTGCGGCGTGTCATTTGCATTTCTTTGCGGAAGGGATGGATGGCTTTAACGAGTACTAGATTTTACGTTTCGAATTCCTATTGGCTGTTCGTGTGATACTCTGTGATAGAAATATGTTCGTCCGATTGTATTTGATATTGGAAGAAACGCGTAGCCGTACGCATTGAATGTGTTAGTTTATGACAGTATTTCTTCTAACTTTGTTTCAATCTGATTGTTCCTAGATTGATAGTAGTCGCACGACTATATACGTAGAAGTGGTAATATAAAGCGCACAAACTATTACTGTCAGTAGAAGCTAATCATAGAATTATAGATAAGTTTTATTCCATTTGTAAACAATTCCAAATATCAACATGTTTGTGGCATCTCTTATCTGACGTTAATAGGTTGAAAAATACTAAACAAATTTATTTATTGTATATTAGAGTTATGTTTTTTCCACTTCTAGGAATTTGCGTATTAGAGTATATCGCGCAATAACTTGGCGCTTCGAAAAAATTGAACAATTTATCGAGAAATTGCGCGAAACGTATACTCCTCTTTCTTGCATGGTGTGTTACTTAATTTGAGAATGGAACGATTAACATATTATTTCCGTAGGAAACTAATATCCATATTCCTGCCCAACGAAAACCACTCAACCCTTCCACGTATAAACAACATCCCTCTCTTTCTTAATGTATCTAAAAAAAAAAAAAAAAAAGGGAAGCTGTCTAAACAATTTGCCAGAAGCAAATTGCTCACCACTTTCCGAGATGAACACATTAAAGAGGATCGGCATACCTGGTGAATCTCTCACTTCGTGACCGGAAACATTCCCGAAGCGAAGCAGCGTATCGTAGGGACGCGGCGCAGGACGAAAACGGGTGACAAGGGGAGAGAAAGGGCGAGAGAGGAAGCGTACAGGAAGAAGGAAAAGAGAAAAAAAGTACGCATCTGCCGAGTCGTTCTCATAATGACCACGGGTGTGATTACGTGCAATTACCGCAAAGAGTGGCTTCAAAGATCGATGAGCGCCGTTTGGCGGAAGAACAAGAGACGCATTGGTCGACGAGGATGCAGGTGGACGAAGGGAAGAGTCGCGGCCTGTGCAGAAACAGCCGAAAGAAAAAGGTGGCGAGAAGAAGAGCAGTCGGTCGAAAGGTGGATATTTGCGCGTCCGCGAGAGTGGCCATGCCATAAAGACCATGACGGTTAAAATATTTTAAGCCCATTGACCTTAATAACAGGTCTACGGTTGCTGCTGCTTCGGCTACCAACCAACCAATAGCGTCTCTACTCTTCACGTAACTGCCAACAGTCCCCTTTGTTTTCTCTTTCTGAAACGTCGCTTTCCTCCCTTCGATTCGACCGTCTTCGAGGGTGCTGTCGGTATTTAAAATTAAAATATACGGCTGCACAGCCCGCGAGATAAATTTTAAGCATCGAGGGTGCGTCTTGTAATCTTTCAGTATTTGATGATCATTAGTTCCTTTCGTTTTGTATAACGAAGATGTTTCGAGAAGCTTTTCGAATAACGTTTTGTCGTTGATAACGCGGAAGTTTATTTGGTTAACGAATTGCGTATGGGTGGGAGAGTTAAGATGTTGGTATTTATACAGCCAAATGAGTTTACTTCGCTGAATATTATCGAATACTTAAAAGAAGTATTAGGACGTCATCTAACATTGAAGCAAGTTACACATACGGTAATACGAGTCTGGGTATTCAAACTATATAATCAACATCATTTCTCTTGTACCTATATGTCTGTATTTTATAGATACATAACTAATAATCAATTTTTCAAAAAATTCCACAAGCTCACTCACTGTATGGAGATAGTACAAATAATCACAAGTCCCACGCTGAATTATAAAAAATAATATTCATAATATCTTTCTACTATTTAATTTACGAAGTTGGTCAGTGTTGCCTCTGAACAGCTCGCGTATAAAAGATCAGCGTGGAAATGAATTTTGAAACAAATGTATGTCTGAAACTCCATCTTTGTCGAAACTACCCAAGAACTTCAAAAGTTCGCTAAATTTCGTTCCGATGTACTATAATTTATTGAAATCGTTGCTTAAAAGAGTGACGTTTCTATTTGGAATCGTCCCAAATCGTAACCGCGATATCGCGTCCGTGAACCTTGATCCTTTGATTGACACCATCACAGTTTCGCAACTTTTTTCGCAACGAGACGCTGGAATTTTCCCTATAATTGTTTAACTTTTTATACCGCTTGATATCTTGTTACATTATACACTTATATAGTATATCGGCGTATCGCAACGTAAGAATTTCCACAAATTCGAGATCACGGTATCAGACGCTGTTATTTTTTCTTCGGTGGTTGCCGTTCAATCGGCACGAATATCGCAAATCGTTTATCAGTAATAAAGAGTTGAAGCATGGATGGGGCATCGATACAACCGGAGTACGGGGACGTTCGGTTAATTAAATTTCCAGGTAATATTGAATTTAAGTGGCAGGTCGATACGGTGAGATGGAGCAGCATCGAGCGAGAGGTTTATTTATGCCGTTTGATCGTCCCAGGGATCGCATTATGCCGAACGATTATTTTTACGTTTGTTTTCCGTTCGAGAGACGACCGAAGGAGGCATTGGCATTGGCATTAAAATGGCTACCAGTTCTTCTCGAGTGGCTCTCGAGCGGAGCGGAACATCTGTCGGAGTGGCTTCTTTTGCCCCCTTCTAACATGTCTCGAATCACGCGGCTCGGTGTGACAAGCCACGGGATTGAAGGGCACGAAAAGGGATTGAGGTTTCCCGTCGTTCACGAGAGAAGATTAAAGTCTTCCTCCTTACCTTCTTCTTTCTCCCTGCGGATCCTTTTCCTCGCCCTATCTGAAAAATTCAGTCCCGAATATCACCGAGTATTCGCGCACGTTTTTCGATCCCCGGGATCCGTCCCGGTCTGTTTCGAGGGAAAGCTGCTTTTGTCGACAAGATTGACTCGTTTATAAATAATGGATTCCGATATCGCGCCTACTTACTTTTATCGTCTCCTGTCAAAATTCGTATTTTCTTCGTCCGCTCTCCCCGCCCAAAATTGGATAATTTTAAATACATGAATATCACATCGTATTTAGATTGCTGCTTACTTGAATCTTTATGTAATTTATCCCTGGTTAAAAATTGATAACGTTGTGCTTTACAGTCGTAAATTATGAACGCGTGCTTCTGTGAATATTTCATGGATTAAATGGTATATACCGAGTCAGTTACTGAATGTTTATTAAATTATTAGTCAACTTGGTCATGATAATAAAGAATTTATTTTATTACATAATAATAAAGAGCGATACATTGCTGTATAGATAAATATTAAATAATCAAGGGTAAATGCTTTACGCAAATTCGCCTACGTAATAACAAACGCAAAACGTATTTCCATCATTTCAAAAATATTGTCACATAATGCTTTAAATGTATAATTTATATTAAATATACTATTATGCTTTTGTTCTTATTATTATTGTACTATATCAAATATTGTTTCTTCAAAATGAACAAAGTTATAACGTAGAGATGACAGAAATATTACACGGCGTAAAACGATGCAATACGGTAGTATTAAATTACCTGAAAAAGGAAAGATACAAATAAGACGTTTCATTAATATAACGCTAAACGCCGGTTGTCTTAAACGCAAGAAATTCAGTGAATCAAAATCTATCGAATAACAAGGAATCGCGTGAAATATTGAAACAATCAGCCAAGCATAGTCTTCATCTTTCACTCCCCTAGGTTATCATCAATCAAGAAACTCGACCATAAAACGAGCTTCCCTTTGATCCCGATTCAATCAGAAACACCTTTCGCTTCGTCAAGATTACCGTATCCCTGGGAGCACGAAATATTAATCTCCCTCCGATCAGAAAAATCTCTCAGAAGCTTTCAAATCGATCCGTCGATTCCCTTGGCAAATCGCCGGTTTCGCGTTATCCAAATCGTATTTGCCCTGTTAATTCGACGTTTGAAAGAAACGCTCGACCGTGTTCCGATCGTTTATCTCGTAATTCGTGGAGCGGCTTGGATTCGGTAGCGAAGAGGAAACTAGTTAAGAGGATCACCGAAAAAGGTGACGAGGCGGGCCACGAAATCAAGAAGCTGATTTGCCTCCCTCGCGACGATCGATCACCGGCTAATGCCCCGATAGGAGATCAAGGACGTAATGGCAGCCAGTAGACAGGATGATAAGGCGTTGCCTCGCCTTCCAGCTGTTCGACACGCATACCGACTTTTTGTTATTGAGGTTAGGATCGAGGACACGAAGGTCGTCGAGACAGGGGCTAATCCTATTGTAGGGGGGTATAATTGGATCGGTTCGCCTTCCCTCCCCTTCCCTTTCTTCTGTCCACTTCATTCGTTTCCCCTTGTAGCACCACGCTCGCACGAACAATCTAGTCTGGTGGCGACTCGTCTTTCGGCAGAACTGCTTAGCTCTTCGCCTAATCCTCGATATCCCTCGTAACTTCGTTAGACGACCTTTCAGGACCGTTCACGTAGCTCGGATTGACCGGCGAGTGCCGAGCATTCGTTGAAAAATCAATCTTCCTATGTCGAATCACTCTGGTGAGTTCTTTGTCCTATTTCTTCTCGCGTTTGCTTCGAGAATTGTTTTAAGCGAGCGGTGAATTTTTTAAGCAACGATCGATTCATTTTCAACTTTCTCCAACTTTAACTTGTTTCTTCTTTCTTTTCTTTCGATAAATCGGAAGGGATGCTGCATTGATTTTCGCTTGTTTTAGTATCTATCGGCAAATATTTTGAAATACGTGTATTCGAAACTTATGAAAGCGATAACCACGAAAATGGTATTTTCTGTAATTCGGGAACTATTTACGAAAGTGACAAGCGTTTTAGCATAGGGGGAATCATGGAACAGCGTGGCGGTTTCAAGTGTCATTCGCAGATAATTTAATAATAAATATCAGGCAGCATAACTCGCACCGGTGATCCCCGCATATTCGGAACGTTGGCCGCTACACGGTGAAACAAACCGTGTTATCAAAATAAAAGGATGATCGATGACCAGAGACGTAATACCGTTGAAAGATAGTATTGAACATTAATTATCCATTACGGGCATTAGTGCTTCAACTAGAATGGATATTCCATTATTAATCTTGTTAACCGATCCGACCGCCCCGGTTGTATCGCGACGCGTAATTCATAAACTAAATCTCGTTTAATGAACGGGACCTAAGCGGGATTTTATAGTATCGCCTACGTCTACACGCTAGAACGAGAAATACGGTTTAACTATAAACACCGTTAGATAAGTTATTCTCTTTGCTCTCTGACCCGAATGCTTGATCACGGTCTCGTTACGCGGCTACTGTCGTCATAAAAGCGAAACGAATGTAACCCAATGTCGCAATAAATTGTTACAGAGTAACTGTTATACGATATATGTACTCGCTAGTGCAGCAGTAAATTCTCCGCGAAATTATCACTGACCGCTCATTCACGTTCTACGAGCAAATCAAACAAACTGGATTTCGAACGTCGTTCGTTTGTTAAGTGGAAAATCGCGAAGTCGATGAACCGGAACACTCAATTATAACGCGCATAGCCTTACCTATGCATTCCTTCTCGTAATCTATTTTCAGATTAATATTTTTTGGATACTTGCGGTGCTTAATGGTGCATAATACGTACGATATGTAATGTTTTCCTTTATTAGGTGTTACAAATATTCATCGGTTTTAGAATTGTTTAACTTTCTTATCGAGCCCAGTCTTTGGACTAATGTTACATCGTTGTATCGAATTTTTCTGGAATTAAATCGTTTTGTACGTATTTCAGGACGAGTGAATTTTTCACTAATTATAATTACGCTCATAATTATTACATAATATTTGTTATAAATGGATAGGTTAAAGTATTTAGAGTGTTGTTGCTACTACGTGCGAGTATATTAAATTTTGAAAATTAAAATAATCTCTAATGATTTATCGAAAGTTCTAATTAAAGCTGTTCATAACGGCGCTAGTTTTGTGAATCTTTCAACTCGTCTAATTTCGAGCTGCCAACATGTTTACAGCATAAATTTCATGCATTCGAATTGACACTTATTTTGATGACACGCGTGATAGTGCATAGTAGAACGCAGATGATTAATTAAAAATTAAACATTTCAATGATTTTAAATTTTTCGTTATATCTAGAAATGAAGAATTTTAGAACTTCTATTATAAACTTGATATTATATTTAAAAATTCCACATAATCGAACCAAAATTTCTCCAAAAATTAGAACGTATGGTATCCGATCACACGATCGTCGAGTTAACGAATCCGTAGGAGAACTCCATCCAGTTCTCTTCAGCAGCGTCTGAAAATCTTTCTCAGCTCTGTGTTTTACTTTTCCGACTTGGTGTTTCCTCGAAGCACGGTGCGCGCTAAATCTCGGGTAACGATCAAAAAATAGCGAACAGGCATAGTGGTTCGTGATGGACAACGTAACAGACGAGAAAACACCGAATCGGGAAAGAAATCGTAAAATTAAAGGATCGTTGTCAGCACGCGAAGTGTGTAACGACGGGACCGCACGATTCCACGCGTAGAACTTGTACGCTATTATCGCGAACGTCATTGTAAATCTTGGTGAAAACGTTGAAGTAGGATGCCGACGGTACTTAAGGATGCGATATAAGGAAGCGACTCGAGGTATCTTCACGGAGTGTGGAACTGACTACTCGTTTAGCCTAAGCATCCTCATTAGATAATTCTCCGTTGGTCCATCAATTATGTTGTGGATCCCAGTCACCATGGGCGGTCCTTAGGGATCGACGATCTATGGACTAACGGGTCGGTGTTGAAAGTAATCGAATTAAAGAATTCTCGCGTCACGATCAGCCGTAAAACGCCCGGGCGCTCGTTACTTGGTGTTTGCTTCATTTTCATTGTAATCAGACGGAGAAAATATCGTGTCGTTAGCGTGAAGCGTGGGTGTTTCTCAGAAACGTTTTTGCGTGTCTGAATATGGGTACCTTTAATTTGTATCGTTTTTTAAATTAGATACCTCTCCTTAAAGTAGAGTTTTGAATATCGATAAAAATGAATTAATTTGCTTTTGTCTTTTAAAATGTCGCTTCGCGAATAATTAGTTTTCTAACGCGTGTCGAATGGAAATTATCTATCGCTAATTAGTTAATAATTTTCTATTAAATTCCTTTACAACTATCACGACGACTTTCATTGTTTTGAATTCAGCATAAGGAATGATTCAATGGACATAATACGCGCAATATACGTGCGATTTTAACGTACATTTCAATATATGACGTGTTAAAGAGATCAGGGTCTTTGTGCAAACATATTATTGCGTTTGAAATACAATTTTGGCAATAAATTATGTCGTTTTACCTGATTAATAGCCTAAGCGTTATCATACCATTTTTGATCTTGTATCTTTACGGCTAGGAGGTTAATGACCGATAATAAATCCTGACAATGTCTTTCTACAAGTTTGTTACACAAACTGAATACTTGATTTCACTATATCGCTAATGAAATATAATTTATCAAGATTTACCTATGACTCCTTCCTTTCTCTTGCGTCTATGAATAACGTAGTGAATGAACGAGGAAAAAGAAGTTCCTTATAATATGATTTTGTAACTAGCTATTAGCATAAATTAGCGTTTCTATATTCAACGCGAGTTTCTTTTGACCTAGAGGAGAAAATGAGCCGAGATTCCTATTACCATTATTATTTACCAGATTAATTGGATGATCTCCGACAGAGAAAAGGCAATAGTGTTTGTACACGTAGATAGTGTTTGTACTGTAGAATCGGGAAACTTTTTCAACACTTGTTTAAATTCTTGAAATTACTGAAATTATTGAAATTTCTCCAATAATTTTACATTGATATTAATTTAAAATGGGATAAAAAATTTCGTAAATGTATTGTTACGAAATTTAATATTGCGATTAATGTGACATCGAATATGGTATTAGTAAAGAAGGTTATTTTTAATGCAGTACATAAACACGTAAAGAACATTATTTAAATTGCATCAATAATCTTCTATTAATATTGATGCGAGAAAAGCAATTTGTTGCGTACATTTTGTAAAATACCAAATCTAATATGAGGGGAAAACATTGATGTGACGTTAAATAAAGTAATTTTAAGAAAAAAAATTTTACACTTCTTTTATTGTGAAACATCCCCGGAACCTCGTTGAAATCTTTAAACGCGCGTTGCCAGTTGGGAATTAAGTGAACTTGCTTAAATTCCTACTTTCCTTTTTCGAGGTATAAAACCGAGTCATAAAGTAAAGTATCGTGGTAGGCTACCGTTGCATGTAATCTAGCAATCGTGCAAACTTTTTATCGATTCGAATATGTGACAGTCTAACTATAGTTTAATAGTTCTGAGGTTCGCGTTCGCGAACTTTCTAATTATACCCTGACGACAAAATTTCGCAGCTACGCCGCGCCATTTAACGCGAGTTACGTTCAAATTCGCAACAAATTTCGCCGTAACAAACGACGCTAGTGTTAACTTTTGCAAAACGGCCGTAGTTCCTGCGTAACGTATGATAATTTGCAAACACGATTATTCCAAATGCTGCTTTAGATATAATGGAGATACAATTTTCTTATCAAACATCGACTCTCTGTTGCGTATCAAATATTACAAGACTTTAATGGAATTTATTTGACTCTTATATCTGTTGGAAAATTTTGTTAAAAATGAATATATAACGGATATCAAGATTGAACATTTATTGAGGAATAGTGGGTTATCAATCGAGTTGTATCCGTCGTTTAAATAGTCAATTTTACTCTGGCGTGATCTGGAGTGATCAATCAATTAAAATGTCGGCTCTATCTTTTTTCATATTCGAATTAGTTCAGCATTACTGCTGATAATATAAAAGAGGATTATTTTTGTTGATGAAAAGTTATAATTTTATAATCATTTCTATCGAATAATTTTATCACGCTATTGTTGGGCTGTCAGAACTAAAAATAATTATGATCTTGTGTGTTTAATATTTCAATATCACTTTACCATTTTATCAGTTTTGGAAATTCAGAGTAAGCTAATTCTAAGAAATTTGCTTAATTATTCATAATGCTGTGAGAGTTATAACCCCAACATTTAGTAAAATAATATGTTTTGTTAAATTTTGCAGAATATTCTTTCTTCGATCTATCGTTTCAATAATATCAAACATGTAACGTGTTCTTGAAACTAGAACCAGATCGCTTTTCCTCTACCGTATTTTGAATTATCGTTATATTCGATGATAATACATTGGAAATAATATTCTTATGAAACGTAATCGTTACATCGATTATTTAATATCTCTGAATATCTCCACGCTTACATTTATTATAAGACGTTGTTATATTAGGAACACGCATAATTAATATATATCGTATCTGAATATTTATCGAGAAAGAAGGGAAAAACGTAAATATATTATTTACGAGTGGAACGATTCTCGTGAGGGGAATTTTCAGCTTCGTACGAGACGTTCGCAGCCCGTTTAAACAGCCGATTACAATGTCTTCGGATGCTCGTCTCGTCATATTTTATCAGGCGAGGCAAAAAGGGTAGACGCCGATCGATCCAAATAATATCTGATTATCATACCAATGCCTCGACATAAGGCCGTGGCTCGATTAGCCGCGGGCGGCGCGTTTACGTATAAATTATTCGTCACTGCCGTAATTATTTCTACCACGGTCGTGCGTGTCGCTTCCACGAAGGCTGATTTGAATATTTCGAAAGTGGTCTTTCGTTTAGACGACGGACACGTAGTTATTAAAGTTATACCTTCGCCCGTGTCGGTGGATACCATGGAAAATAAAAAAAGGAACACGGGAATAAATTACAGAGTACAGGGCGCGGATCCTTGGTGGCGGCATGTAAAGAATTTAAATTGTTCAATTGCTTGCGCGTTTCACAATCAAAGAAAACTCCCTCCCCCGTGAGCGTCACAAGCGTTTAATCGCCGATGAAGAATCGCCTGAATAATCAATCTCGTTCGTTCGATGCTCGTCGGCCGATAAATATCTGCTGGCACGTTTAACGAAATGCGGGTGGTTGCCTTGTTAATTGTCGGTTGAACGACATGAAAATCGATTGGCTTGTTATTCGGTAGGAATTTTTATGTTTCAGCAAGTATCTGTATTCTTGATTGAAAATTAATCGAATCGCCCTTAACCCTTTGAGTAGCGAGAAACTCTTTCAGAATATTTTTTATCGTATGAGAAAAAATTGTTTTTTTAATAATTGTCGATAATAGGAATAAACTTCTTCGGGCGATCTTTTAAAAGAAATTTAATTAAAATTTGATTAAAATTTTACCGAAAATAAATATGCTTTTGTCGTTTAATTAATTAATATCTTACAATTAGGTCGGTAGAGATTAAATTTGAAGTCAAATCGAAAAAGTCAAGCTACAAATAGGTTAATTTTAGCCTTGTCAAATGTAAATATGATGTAGTTTATTTTGGAGAGAATTAACCTGACATGTATAAAATAGACATCATTAAGCAAGGGGATTGTTATATCGAAGAGATTGGCAATTCGAGTGACGAGTTAACTCCTTGGTTAACAGGTTAATACTTACGTATTATGCAATTGAAGAAATCTTGGAATTTTCCGTACGTGTCGTGTGTTTTATTACAACGAGTAGGGCTCGTTAAAGTAATGTTGCGTGATTGGCTTCTGTACGTACATGTACGTGTCTCTCTTCGGGCGAACATATTTTTCACGCTTCGTAAGTAAGTTAAATCGTTTGAAATCTGAGAAAATTCCGTGATACTTATCGGTATTTCTATTACATTATTTAACAGAACTTTCAATAAAAATAAAGCTTCAATGGAAAGGATTTGAGGGGTTAATAAAGTATCATTTTCGTTGATATGAAAATAAAATGAGAAGAGCCATGCGAAACTCTGCAGCAATAATCTTATACATACATGTTAATTAAAAATAATGTTCTGTAATTGAAAGATCAATTCGAAATCTCCATTTAACTGTAAATTAATTAATATTACATATTTATAGACAATCAATTACAGATTTCGTAATGAATTATATAAATTCATATTTAATTATAAATTACTAATTTATGCCTGTAAATGAAATCCCATTAATTATCATCATTCGTATCGAAGTAGAAGTTTCCATAGAATCTTTCATAAATTACTCCCTTAACCAGAATAACGCAATCTAATCAAAAACAAAAATTCTACGCAAAATATATACCGCACGAGAAATGTATTTTTAGAACTTTTACGTGGAATGTATATTTCACGATAACAAAATAATGTCGCACGTTGCCGTTAATCGACCGCTAAATTTCTATTTGTACGCGGGGCGAAATGGAAACGAGGATGATTATCGGTTACATGGAAACGAAAGGGAAATCGTGGTGCGAAATTGGCGAATTTTCATATTTCTGGATCAGTGCGGCCGGATTGAAACCGAACGGCTCTACGATCAATGCGTCGAGCGTTTGCGCGCTCGCGTTGATACAGGCGACACAGTTAAAATCGCATTATGCTAATTTTCATTTTACATTCTGGTAATTAATTAAACATTCACGCGATCCAAAATACCGTGGATATCCGCGTGAGCTCCGGTATTTGGCGATCTTTTTCCCCGGCGATCTCTCCGCTGAAATTCGCCGCTCGATAAAATCGACCGTCGTTTCTCTCTCGCTACGCCACATCCCAGCCGTTCAACTCTGTAATTAATGAAACTGTATCCACGCGGTCGTCGTAATAATATCGTTGCAAAATAGACAGCCGAGCTTTCATGGGACATGTTTCGAATATTTGCCGCGTCTATCAAACGTGCTTCCGAGGTTTATTTATGCGACAGTTCATTAACGTCGCCGTATATTTTTACAGGTTTTTCACGTGCTTCGTGGTTTCTTCTTACGGTGTAACACTCGACCGACAAAAAGCTTAGAACTACATAATAAGGTTTTATGTAGGAAATTTGAACTTTCATCGGTGATTGTCGCGATTGATCACAGTTTCACCGCGAATGTTTGTGCAAATTCATATTTTCGGAAAAGGATTCTATACAGATAAAATTCATATAGATAGATATTTTTTTATGAAGCATTTGAAACTTTATTCGAGTTTATTTCAGTTTATTTGGTTTACTCGTATATTTACAATTTTTTTATGTAGAAATGTATTCCGCCTTGTAAATATTACGTCGATCACTTTACTTTAGATATTTTGTGTATTTTTCTACATCAGATATTTTATATTCCGTATTCTTTCATATATTTAAACTGCCCAGAAATGCACAAACATTCGCAATTTAATGATAACATACAGCATGTTATGAAAGAGTTGTACGTTGTAATTAAAACATAGTTTGCACTATTTATTCAGCTGTTTTACAATACAAATTGTTTGACATTCATTAATATGTTATCCTCGTGCACCTGTAATCATATTGCCTTCTTCTGTATGCTGTATACCTTCGAACAAATTATTCCAAAGAATCTTAAGATACTCTAAGCTTTTTATATCTATTACACATTTCTTTTCTTAAAGTATAGTTAAAACATAGTTCAGAATTTCAGTAACGTTTCGACAAATAACTACTTTTAAAGACTACTGACTACTGACAATGTATCAATAAATTGGAGGAAAATTTATAAGAGAACTCAAAAATAATATACGATACAACTATTTACGTAGCTTTGTTAGTCATTGGAAATTTATTGCTAACGATACCTGATAAATGAAAAGGATAGTAAAATTAGGCTCAATGTATCGAACTTCATAATTTCAACTGCGTGCCAAATCATGTCATAAACAGCCATTTCCTATAATTTTTTGATTATATATCTCTTAAGAGTCATAATACTTCTAAACGTTTTGACGGTAGTGTCTATGCAAATCGTTGTTCGTTATCTAACTGAAGTTGTTGGATTAAATATTATTTGACATATATTGAGATTAATCGATTCGACAAGTATCGTTCGTGAAAATGAATGACCGATTGATCTAATCGAAGGATATATGTTATGCTAATGCTGAAAAGTTTTTAAGGTTCGGTATGGAACGGGTTGCGAAATTAATCATACTTGTGTCAAACGTGTAAGCAAGGAATGATAATAATATGAACCGCGTATATTGCAGCTCATTATAATTCTATATCGCCCACTCATATATCTTGTCGTTCCTTAAATTTCCTTAAATTTTAATTTGATAAATTGAAATTTTATTTGTTATTCTTTTGCTGTCGCTGCATTCCTTAATTACTTATTTTATTAGTATTACATTAGTTTCTTTGTGAAAATTATTAATTGGCAAATGTTATCTGTTTAAAATATTCTATAATGTTTATTATTTTATATTTTACGTTCTATTTATTTCAAACATATTTCTATACAGATACATATTAAACGCGATAAATAATACTACAAAAAATATTTTTTTTTATTATGCCTGGGAGAAACATTGTATTCATTCTATTTTTGTATGTTCTTCGCGAGTAAAGATAAATGCGATTCATATCTATCCGGGAACTTTTGCCGCTAGATGAAGCAAATTGAGAGATCACGAGAATACAGGGTAGCAACGAAGGGAAGGATAATTAATCGTGACGAGTTGTTGCGTTATTGTTCCCTTCGTTTGGAGAACGAAGCAAGGATAATCGAGGGACAGACAGGTTGCGAGGGTTGGGGCAAAAATTGGATATAGTAGTTCGAGATGCTTATCGTCGCTGGTGAAGATGGTCGTTTGTATTAATTAGCCGAGTACTTGCTCGATTTCTTAACTCCGCTGTGATTGCCGCTAAATGAAGCGTGTTAACCGCGTCTGGTAGTCGGAGTAACAAAGTACCAGCGATTTACAACTCTAATTTATATCATCTCGGTCGCGAACAAATTGTTCGATAAATTTTCTTGCAAGAGTGCAATCAAACCTTGATGCAAACCGTATGCGTATAGCGATTTATCTCGTACGATGGTGTGTTTTGTGAAATGAACACGTTTTCGAAGTATAATTACAATTATAAGAGTAGAATCTTAAAGTAAGCAGGCGTATGCGATAAAAGATCACTTCTTTACAAACATAAGCTGATAACATTAATTATTATTTATCTGTATTAGTTAGTTATCGTTGAATCGCGGATATCTTTGGAAAAAGTAGAAAAACTACACAGAGATTTGTGTCGCTTGCTAAATATTATAACGAGCATCTTGGATATTTTATATATTTTTGTGTATCGTTAATTTTCATTAACATTGAGGATTTGACATTGATTTTTTACAAGATACCGGCACATATGTGTACGTGGAGCTCTTTTTTAATTTAAGCATGATTCCGAAGGATATAATGAACAGATATAATAACGTACATATAGGGAACGATATGTGAAATCGTGTGAAACACGATATATTACTGGGAATAAACGTTTCTGAGTGAATGAGATCGTTTCATAAATAGTTAATTTTAACTTGCAGTGGCTGCATATGCAATTATCTTTTACTGGTCTTAATAAGTTCGCCCTTGAAACGGTTAATTATAACATAGGAATATGACTAATTGCTGATGTAAAAAATTTCACAGATCTGAGTATAGGTTGAAAACAACCTTCGCATAATAATATTATAACCTGGTGGTAGAAGTGAGAGAAAATTGAATGAAATTTTCATGCAACGATAATAATTGTCTAGTATACACGTAAAAACATACAGAGTGTTCGAAAGGATGAAATCATATGAATATGTATGTACATTGAATTTAGAAGATCGAATATTTATACACGACATATTTAAAATACAAGTACGTCTATAAATGATTTATCAAGAAATTACGTTTCAGGTTAACACTTATTTAAGCAATTACGTGTACACTTTGTATGAAATAGAAAATTAATTATGTCTTAAGTAAAGTTACGCAGTTGATCTTACGTTCGTTATTAACTCTTAATAAAGATTGTTATTTTTTATCGTCTGAAATTATAATAATTACCATAAAACTATCATAGATAATAAAAATAAAGATGTATGAAAATGTCCAAAGAACCGAGAATACATGTAATATTAACAAATGGTCCGGAGGTAATTACATATATAACGATATGAAAATAACTATGTAATTACGAGTGCTCTTTGTTCAATTATTTTATAACGATCAAGTTTGCTATCTACGCTATTCAAATGACGGTCTACTATAGTGATATTATGCAGATGTGCAATTAATGCTAATATTACCATTGATTCGGTAATTGCCTGACATGTATTTAATAATTACAATAATGGTAATTCCGAGCAAATGCCATGAGTACTCATGAAATTCAAATTAAATGTTTAATTGTTCAATTGATCTGATCCATTATATCAATGCCTATGCATTATTCGAATCGAAAGTTGTTCGTGATTTATTTTGAACGATCGTTACACGCTATGTTCTCGATTGTTTAATTATTTAGCGAACGAGTTCAACGTCTTTTCGATACTTGGACAGTGTTTGAACAAGTTACGATAATTTTGTTTTATCAATGGCATCGTTGTTCTTATATAACGGAAATACTTTTCCTTTTTAACGAAGTTGGCGAACGATCGATACTTCGTTGCGCAATATTTTTCACTTTCTAAATAATGAAAAAATGTAAAGCAATGCGCAACAGATCTTACAAATATTTTCTGGCCGAAAATATGTTAGTCCTGTAAATTGCTAATTTGATTGTTAATAAACCTGTCTAATGATCTATTTTTCTAGAAGCCATATACGTATGTATTGCTTCATAAGTTTGAAATTAATACAGTAGACAAAAATATATAACAAAAATCCAAATACACAAATATATAATATTATAATATACAAAATACAAATATGATTAGAAGAAGGCGTAGTAAAATGGGATTTTTCTCGTTTCTGCAATTATTTCACAATTACATCGATACAAAATATACAAGAAACATTTGTATGTATGTGAACAATTCTCTTTCTTATGATATCTTAATTTGATTATTAATTTCGATACGTACAGACCGCACAAAGGATATACAGTTTACGTACTTCGAAATTTCTAATTTCACACGGTTAAATGTCATATAATCTGATGTTCGAAAATTACTTTTCTATAAAATCAGAAGTCGACGTTTCACCTGCAGCTATTCGTGGAAACCCAATCGATACAGAAATAGAAGCATGTCCTTACGTTCAAATGATATTCTAAAAGATTTGATTACTCGTATCGAGTATTAATCAGTACGCGTAATTATGTCGTGGCTCACGACGACTACTGCTGCGTTATTACTGTTATTTGCTCGTCCGGTACGGTCTCGTAGCCCTGAAGGATTAAATTCAGGTTGCCTTCTGATTCACAAGGTCAGTCTCATTCCCTGCTGTCACTCTGTTGTCCATTTATATCCGTCCAATCAGCCAGGGGTTCTCACCGTTCCATGTTCGTGCCGCATAACGTGAATACGTCTTAATCAAGTCAATCGACTTCTGCGGTTTCGTTATAAATAGCGTTCCCATTGAGAAGACTCTGTGCTCGATATCGCGATATCGAGCTCGGTTTAAAATTAAGCCGGCTTACATTTTGCAGCCCTCTTTGCTTTCCATCGATTATCGATACGCGATGAGAGTTTATAAAAGCTGCGATATCAGCTGCGAAATAATAAGAAAGAGATACACGTAAACTATAATTCCGAACCGAATTTGTTTTTTACGATTCGTATCAATATTGACGAAGGACCTAAGTACGTTTTTTCATATTTTTATAAATATTGAGAGTAAATAGTGGAGAAATAATCTTCAAAAATAGAACTTTGATCGTCTGACCGGAAAACTTTTGTACGTTGAAAACATATTCGCCGTCGTATTATCTCTTAAAAGGTAGGGTTTCCTTCTCTTAACAATTGAATAAGCTTCCAAGAAAAGCGACGCGTCGTTAGAAGTCAGGCAGGTCCGTGGAGTTGTTTTCCGATCATCTTTAGTCGCGCGTTTTACGATCTCAAATCCTTTAAAAACACAGCTAAGAAAGATGAGGACGACCAGCCTGTCGTAGAAACGAAATCAATAGTTCGTGATAAAAATAATGCTAGTGAGCGTAAAATACGCGATATCGATAAGGTAAAAAGCTTGGCAAAAGTCAGTTTCTGCCTCGTCATTTGTCTCATCGGCTTCCGGTTGCTAGCAGTTAACTCGACGAAAGATAATCTCCTTAAGAAAGTTCCTTCATTACCCGGTTAATTGCATCGCTCTTGGTTGAGCGTGTGTACACCTTAAGCTCGGTTCTTCATCTCGGTTCAAGGCGACAACGGTGTCATCGTTGCCTCGCTGAACGAAAGAGAAACTTTAAACGAGCTCCCTCATCCGCCGATTTTGTTCACCGCTCGGTCATTTAATAACGACTGCAATTATGCCGCTATTTACTTTGCAGGCACCTCATAATGCCGGGAAATCGCAGGTAACTCGAGATGTGCCGGCCTTGGTGGCTTCGTGATACCTGGATATCGGAAAACCGACCAAGGATCGCCGCAAATGTGTATCGCGTTCTAGCACGCGCTTCCGATATTTCCCGCGAGTATATCTGCTCGACTGACGTCTTCTTTTCTATCAGATTTGCTTTATTCCACTATTTTCGTGTATATCATTTTCTGTTCTATTTTATCCTGTAAAAGTCGTATTTCTTTCGTAAATACGTCTGATAATCGATGAGAAGAATTACGTGATTCGCGGCTGGTCCTTTAGAAACGTCAGGTATTTTTATTACCTTATTTTTCAGTACTTTATTTTATTTCGGAATTTACGCGATAAAAGCTGTTAATGCAGCTTTTAAAGTGGTCGATGATCGATTACAAATCTCTAATCGCGCCTCCAAATTCGATCGACGTCTGGTATTTTTATCAGGTTCATCGTTCGTTTCTAGAAACGCAAAAACGGAAAATTTCTTACTAATTGTAAGCTTTGAAGATATTATCTCGAAGGTCGAAGGGAAGTTAATTTTCATAACATTCTTTAGTCGAATGGTAGCGGCTAATATAGTGGTAATGGTGATTAATTTAATGGTAGCTGTTTACATAAAGATATGGACACGTTGCAACGTGTATATATGTTACGATAATAAAATTTAAAATGGTAATTTAGCGTGTTTTTTTAAATGCTTGAAAGCGTTTTCCTTGAATTAAAAATGCTTAGGTACGTTACTTGCGTGTTATTTATGCATCATAAAATAATTAGGAATTTTTAGGAGTTACAGTATTCATTGAAATCCTCAATCTATGGAATACTTAAAATAAATTCTTTCGGAATAAAATGTAATGTTATATTCGCGAATATCCAACAAGTAGAAAAATATGTTCGTATCTTTTTTGTAATATTTTGTTAACTGGCGTCATTTCTATTTTTTTTTCGAGGTTTAAATTAAATACGTGAACTAAATTTTTTTATTGCTGTTAAGTAGTTCTCGAAAAGTTCTTGAGTAGCGTCGCAGAAATCATAAAATATAAAATTATGTTTCAATCATATTTTATTCCCTTTTTTCCAAAAATGTAAATAATGTTTAAATATGTACACGAGTGATGTAAACAATGTACAATGTAAATATATGTTTGCCTTTCATTTGAATAAAACATTCAGAGGTGTAAGTTGTCTGAGTAAATTAATAGATAATTCAAATTCATCGAGTATTCTTGAAAGCTAATGCAAACTTAAACTTTACACTTGGAATTTCATTTAAATAGTTTGTATAATAAAATAGTTAGGTACTTGCATTTTAACGACCTGTGAACGTTGAATCACGGTTTTCGCAATTCATTTATTTAACGAGGAAAATGTGTTTCCTTCGGTTATGCACACACGCATAATTAAATGATTCAACCATGACTGTTTATCGCATTTTCTCGTATTTTTATCCTTCAGTTGTTTCCTATTCTTTCTTTGCGTTATGGTTATAAAATAATTCATATACATGCGTTTTATGTTACGACAATTAGCAAACGTACAATTACAAATGCCCACACACGAAACGTATTAACGATGTGTTTACTGTTTGCACTTAATAACGCGATTGCTGCTATCTATAATTAACGCGTACTTTCCTAGAAATCAATACGGAAAGTTTTTCCGCGAATAAGTGCGTTTTTAAAGCTATGTATTCCATCACCATTCGATCAATAATTGTGCTTCGTGTATACAGGGCGCTTCGTGTTATCAGTTTCTGCTAGCGTCTTTCTCTTCGCAAGTAGTAAATTCGTGAGAACAAAGCAGGACAAAAAATTTAGTATATCGTATAATACGATGATAGGATAACCTGAATAAATTCTCCAGATTTGTTCTTTAAATTTTGCTAAACATGAATATTTTTTAATTGAGAGTACCTACGTAAGAATATAAATATGTAATTTGTTTATGTTTCTTAACGATCTTTTACATTATAAAGAAAGCGACTGTAAACACGAGTTTAACAATTTATAAAGCAACGATATTCGCAACGTAATATCACTGAGACGTAAGAATGAAGAAATTTTCGAAATATCTTAGGGTAATATCTTATGACGGTATATTGGAAAAATTTATGTTGTTGTCTAAAAATTTATGTTTATTTAGTTGTGTCACATATAAAAAATAGAGCAAGCCTTGTAGTCTTCTATTTTTCTTTTTTCCACATTATTCGCACAGAAGATCACAAGAGCTCGAACGAGTTGAGCTGAAGAGTTTCAACGTATAAACAACTTGTTATTGATAATTTGCGCTATCACGGTGTGGTTCTTCGGCGCCCTCTATTAACCGTGCGTTATTTTTGATCAAGTTTATTTGACGCGACATGAAATGAACCGTATCGTGGAATAAATCGAGTTGCTCCTATAATTTGATCGCCGTTGAATGAACGATTACGCTCGATTGTGAAAGAGTACGGATTCGCGTTTTCCAGGTGTCATTAATGAAGCGACTGTTGTCGGTAATTTGCTGCGAACGAGGCAAACCGTTTCGTACGATTAAATTAAACTTGCAGAGAACGTCAAATATACGAAGTTCTGGCGCATGTTGTTTCACATGTTAAAGGAAGCTTGGAAATAAATTAATTAAAAACTAATTAAATTCGTTTATTTTACGAGAAAGATGAAACATTTCAAACAATTAAATAATACCAGAACTAAGAAAAGTTCTAAAAGAGGCTAGCAAATGAATTGATTCCTTTCGCAAAATAGATAAAATGTTTTTAAATAATAATTAAGCATTACGAACACTGACAAAATATAAGAAAAACTCGAGACATGTTTTACATTTTTAATAGATGTTGCCAAATAAATTGATCGTCCGTCTAATAAAAGGAAGGATAGTCGAACGATTCATAAAGATCTTTAAGAAAATTTCGATTGAAAGTCGGGAGACAATCATAAATTCTTGAAGAATACCATTGCATTCCATTATGAAACCGCATAGTTCAGCGCTAATGACGTTACTCGAAATCATTCGGTCGTAGAGTTAATCGGAATTATCGTTAGAAATCGACAAGAGTATTCAACGCAAATATCCAAACAATTTCCACGAACTCTCTATTAAAGTTTCTACCATGTGTTCTCAAACTGTGATTAGCTAAAACGTTTTAAACTTCTAGAAATTCTTATTATTGCGTTAGCCGTGTATCGATGCAAGCTTGCACGAACATTTAAATTCCAAGACAAACGAGCTGGAAACAAAGGATGACTTTAAACGTACATCGGAAACTCCGGCGGCGTTTGTCGCATCGCGGCAAAGTAAACGTTATTTTCCGTGGATCCACACGGCTCGTGATTTCGTGTAGCGAAACGAAAGCGGGCAAACGAAGTTTGTCGTCGAACAGCGCGATGAAATTTCCCAGAGAACAAAAGTATCTTTTGACAGAGTTGTTCCCGAGCGATTTCCAGATATCTGTTCTCCGGTGCATTCTCGAGTCTTTGCGGATATTCGCCGGGGAAGACTTGGACGATTACTCGATCGCGAAGGTACCGTGTACCTTCTCTTGTCGGAAGTAGTTTTCCTCGTGAACTCGAACTGTTTCTCGTGAGCAGAAAACTTGCGAAGTTTCGGGGGCCGTTGATAGAATTTCACAATATTTCCAGCAACTTTCCGGACGAGTGTTTACCGCGGAATTTGCGAAGCGAAGATCGTGGAAACAGTTTAGAAGTGCCCTCGATCTCCGGTAAATGCGACCAGCAGGAGGCACGATGAAATATCGAGCTTTGAGTTATCGGGGGTAATGCTCGAGCAAATTTTGTTGCTCGTAAATTCGAGCACCTCTTGTTTTCTCGAACGAACTAGTTCTGAATGGTTTGATACTCGTTCCGAGGAAATATGTCCATTGGAATTGCAATCTGTTACGCGAACTTTGCGTTTCTGCCGTTCTGCTTTTCATGCCCTACTTTGATTAAGATCCTTCAGTGTTTTTTAATTAAAAGTTTCGGTGTACAACGAAAGATACCTAGAAACGGTGGCACGAACATCAAAGGGGAAAAGTAAAAATGCAAGTCGGCAATTGTATACAGCATGTAGTTCAATAATTACAGTAGAATTATTTACTTTGTTGTTTTAGAACCTGTTGGTATCTTGGCTGTTATTTCAGTTTTCTATGTACGCAACAATTACTCGTAATAAATGTTATCATAAAATCTAGTCTTTGTACTAGTTCCACGTACAGTGCGTTATTTCTGTATTGAGACGAATCTATTAAGATATAATATCATAAATGATTTTGTAACAATTGTTACAAAATTGGAAAACGTTTCGTTACTTCGAAGATGTTCAACTTATGCAATAAATTAAAGATATCTATCCTATTTAGACAATTTTTTAATGCATACCTGTAAATGAAGAAATTGTAACAATTTCATTTAAACGTTTCCCGTATTCTGGAACTGACAATACTTACGAATCTGTAATAACGAAACTGCGATAATCATCGAGAAAGTGGATGCGAATTAAAAATTCTTTGTAAGGGATTCGTTATTAGGGAATTACTTTGATTAAATGCGTGCGTTTAAAATTGTAAGGACATTTTATTTACAGAAATCCAACGTTAAATAAGTCATCACGAATCAAATTCTAACTGTGTGTGTTCGCTCAATAATACCACTTAAGGGTATTCAAATAAAACAGTATTATCGCGTACACACGTGAACATATCTCGAGTCAGAGACATCGCTTCCCCTAAAATTCCTAATAAAACTCTCTCGATATAACTTGACGTACCCACGGTCTGGCGATAAGATACGCGTCTTCTGGAAGACCCGTGGGCCGTTGGAAGCACGTAGGGGCTCTCTTTGGTCTTTCGATCAATCGGCAAACGCCCCGTCTCGGTTGGAACACCGCAAGGATCCGAGGACATCCCTTCGCAAGGATTTGGAGCGAAGCCAGAAAGCGATACCTGGAAATCTGTCGGACAACTCGATTTCGTCGAGAGCACGCCGGAGAAACTTGTTTACCGGTCTGATAATGGTATTCTGTCGGGTGCACCGACAGTTCTCGTGTTTCTGCGGCACTGTTAATGGACTTACGACGAATCGCCAGGATTTACACCGGATTACAAACGCGTTTACGACTAATCTCTTCGTGTGTGACCAGTCTGCCCGTTGATGGTCTATCTTTCTCTTTCTCTTGCCGGTTGTCTCTCTCTCTCTCTCTTTCTCCGCTGGTATCTCTGCCTATTTATCTTTCTCCGTTCGCAGTTACGCGCGTCTCCTGGTCTCCGTTGCCGTTTGTGTTCATGGTCTCAGAGGCAATTCCCGCCAAGATTAGTGGTCTAGAACGTGTTGTCATGCAATGCGATCGGAACTGTGCGTTTTCGGTTCCAGAGACCGGTTGCACGTCGCGTCGTTTCCATGTTTATCGACGTCAATTTGTTGGGGGATATCTCGACGAAGGTAAATTACCGCGTCCTGAGATTCAATTGATAGATGGCAGTTTAGAAGCCCGCTTCAAAGAGAACCGTTTAACGCTAAAACTACCGAAACTTCGCAAAATAACGAGTTTTATTTTTGAAATTTCTCCTGAAACGATTCAGAACGCGTAAATATTTATTATTCCGCTGCTGTAATACTATCTAAATTGTAATTACTTGTATGCAGTACATCTAGACACACATTAGGAACTAGTTGTCCACGTTAAAATTATCAACTTCTAATATGACAATATAGACAATCGTAATTAAGGTAAAAATTAAAATTAGTTTTATAACAATGATACATTAGTTCCTCTACAGAAATATCTGGGAAATCAATCTCGACAGTCCCAACCATATGAACACAGGATCTTCGTTAAAACTGAATATCTCGTGCAATGATCGATCCTGCCTTGCCATTTCCAATTCCACATTTACGCATCCAAACGACAAATCATCGGGCCAAATCTGTCGAACGATCTTCCTTATTTACTTTCTCCAATTTTATTCGTTTCTCGCGTCACGCTTGTTTATCCCGCTATCGAAATAAATATACTCAGCTATATGCTCAACCATCTATTCGCAATTTAACCGTAGTCCGATCGTCAAGCGTTCACAGTTAAACACGCGGCCATTTTCCAAGCTGTGCAACACCAGAGATTCGCAATTCGGCTCGCGTCCATAAATCGTGGCCCGACCAAAACGGTGGAGAACGATCGACAGGGGAACTTCGTCGTGTCGTTCGTTGGATGTCCATAGCCATCGGCCGAGTTGTATCACCAGAAGCGGTAGTTTCTACGATCGGACAATTTGCTTGCATAATGCGACACCCACGCGGCTCCCACGCGCCATCAGCGGCGGTTGAGAACCGCCGTTCGAGTTATACCAGCTATTAGCGATCATTTACGAGGACGCCGTTGGAATACGATCGAATACGATTAGGCGGAAATTGATCGACCGACCGTATGAGAAAACTCCAATTGTTTCTATTTCGCGTTGCTACACTATCGTTTATAAATATTAAGGCACCTGCTAGTTCCGTACGAAATAATTAACTTGGACCAATCGATCAGAATTTTTTATTTACTCGCGTCATTACGTATTCGTGTGAAATCCTCGTTCAATACACGCAACAAAAATTCGTTGGAACTAATTTGCAACAGTCACGGGTATACAGAGCGATTTCGAAATCGTGATGTGAAAACGAAACGAGAGAAAATTAATTTTATTACAGGTAATCGATGAGATTTTTATAGAACACTGAATGCATGGATTTTTAATTAATCAATTTCAGGTTGAATTCTTATGAATTCTTATTCTCTTATATTCTCCGTGTGAAATAATAAATTCTTCAAGTTTACGTCGTTTTTCGATGGTCGGACTGCGTACGTTTATGTATTTATGTGAACTTTGAAGGTGCAAAATGCGAACAATAGTATATCTATGTATAACATTCAAAGTGTAACTCTGGTTGTAAAGTTTAATGGACGAAACGGATTTCCACTTAATAGCTGCGTTTTTTTGCTTGTGTTTAAAACCTGAATTTGCAGAAACATTCATGGTCTACCAATGATTTTTCAAGTTTACCTAAATTATCGCTAATGTATTAATACGCTGGTGTATGTTTCCCGATATTGTACGTCGATTTCAAATTAATTCGCGAGATTCGATCATCGTTGAACACGATACATTAAGCCATTGATACGGAACGACGATGTAACGACGGGAGTAACGGCGATGGTTACTTACGGTTTAATGGGAAATAAAAGCGAGTCTGTTGCTTCTTGAGATCATTCGTTTTAATGGGAGGATTATGTGCAGCCTGGGAGGACTGAGTTTCTTGCGAAGGATTATGGATTAGCGAAACGATAATCTAACATTCTGCGTATTCGGGATTTCGTTCGCTTATGAAAGGAAACGTATGATTGGTTATAGGTTTCTGCTTTAATCTGAGACATGGAAAGTAGTGATTGCAATAAGTAGAAATTTGTTGCACTGGTGGAAGTTAGAGATACGTAATACCATTACATACAACGACGTAGTAAAATAGATATGTACTTATATAGCGTATTAATAATAGCGATGATAGTATGTATAATAATAAAATACGATCACATAACAGTAACTATGATTTTGCTACATGCAATGGCATTTCCAAGTCATATTGTGCTATAGAGTGGTTATGATGGTTAATAGAATGTAAGAATTGAGAGGAACCGAGAAGATCAAATGAAAGAAGGTTTTATTGCACGATTTTGTCTCGTCTTCATGAATTTATTTATTGCAATTCGAAGGGAAAGAATCTTACAATGAAATGAATGGATCCCTTGTTTAAAGCGATCAACCATCGAATGGAAAGATTTAGTTTCAAATCTCTAGTTAGGAGTTTTATTTCCTCGACCTATTTCTCGTTTCTTCATTTTTATTAGCCACGAATACTATTTCAACTTCTAATATCGATAAATGTATATTTAAAAAATGTGCTTAATTCACTGTTGGACCACCATGGCACCATCTCGATAATTTTTATATCTTTCGATATCCTATTTTATGTTCCAAGAAGAAAATCCCTGTTAATGTAACGTTACAAATTTGGGGAACACTTCAAACGTTTTTATAAATAGTAAATATAATGTCCCCAACTTTTTTTTATTACTTTAAAGATTCTTTGCCGTTTCAGTGACATTTCATTGCTGAAAGTTTA
The DNA here is from genome assembly GCF_011952255.1 of Bombus vosnesenskii. Lineage (NCBI taxonomy): Eukaryota > Metazoa > Arthropoda > Insecta > Hymenoptera > Apidae > Bombus > Bombus vosnesenskii. Next base: position 7,282,221 of record NW_022882923.1, read on the forward strand.
CGTATATTTTCAACGAAACATCGCGATCAGATTCTTAAAAACTTACCGAAAGAAGTCTATCCTTGACTCTTTAAATTCTTCTATAAAATCGCGCCGTTCCATATTCTCTCTCTCCCTCAAAAAAAAGAAGAAACAAACCAAAAAAAAAAAAAGAAGAAAAGAAAAAATTAAAAAAGAAGAGAGGAAAACTTTCTCAGAATCGCCGGACCATCGTTCCCCACTGTCTATAAAAGAAACGAAGAAGGCCGGCTGTGAGCATCAGCATCAATGTTAGAAACATAGTAGAAGCGAACGAGTTGACTACTTTGTCCGACAAGTAACGACTTCGTTACTCTGGCTGGGAATTCTAGCGAGAGATCGGACACGCCTTTCCGCGGCGTCATAGTGGCTTAAGAAATTACGTTCTTGTCGGTGATTCCGCGAAGCGACCTTCCGTCGAGTCCTTAACTTCTTTAGGGCTTCATTCTCGAAGATCGTAAGGCGAATCGTACGTACCTTTTGCGGCGCTTGTTCTCACTTAACGAGATGCGTGTTCTCGCGCTGGGAATAGAACCGGCCAGAGAGCAAGCCCACCGAACCCTTTCTTACGATCGGTCTTTTGCAATTCTGCCAACAGCGTGCCGCAGGCCTAACGTTCGCGCCGCGCCGTGCCGGTTTGTTTGAATACCGCAGATTATATAATAGATACGCTGTACGCCACTCTAAAGGCCCTGCTGTGTTTTTCCTTCGTAGCCGCGCCGGTAGCCTTCGACCCAAACTAGCGATGGAACTGACACGATACAATGTTGATGATACTCAAACAATTCGATACTAATCCATTAAAATATGTCGACTAGCACGCGATCTTTCTTATATTTTGCCCTGGGAGCTGCAGTATATTGAAATATAATACGCTACAACATTCAATTTTTGTAAAATATTACACCATATCTACGCACTTTTGTCCGAATCATTCGTATCGTTGAAAATTTATTAATCCATGAAATTTATCTCATTCTAATCGTTCTAAACAAATTTAGCGACGCAGGTCATCGGCAAGTGTTGAAGTCAGTGTGTTAAGAACCAAGCGGTATAGGTTATCGTATGATTATAAATACTGCAATATCTTTCGATGTCTTTCAGCTAAAATCGTAGAATCTACGAGGAAGAAATAGAAATGCGAAAAATATTAAGCGTTTGCTTGAATGCCGTAGAATCTATAGCGTGAGTTATATAATAGATACCTAAACTATACTAAAGATCCCTAGTCCCCATGCGGTTTCCCTTTCATCTAGTTCTATCGCTAGACATTCTCATATCGATCCCTACTACGTTCGTATTGTAACGTATAATATTGATATCAGTATCTTCATGTAGTATCTATCTATGGTATATTAGCGTTTTAATAGAAATATCAAACCGACTACTGGTATTTTCGTAAAAGCATCGATCAAACATAATAAATTTTATTAGAATATTTCATACATCAGCAAGTAACGAGTTCTACAATTTTGCAATTTTACATACCATAGAATAACTAAATGACTAATTGTTTGCGATAGTTACTCATAAAATTGAGTTTCTTTGTTATCAAAATTACTGTTCCTAATAGAAGATAGAATTTTATTAGTCACAGTATATATCAACTTCTAACTTGACCTGCAACCAATAATATTAATTCAATTGCGTACGAGGGTCTAGGTATTGTTATTCTCGTAAAAATGTTGGTCGTTTTCGATACCTACGTCCTTGATACGATATAAGATGGAAATATTCGTACTACTATACGCTATCGATAAGTATCGATGCGGTATCAGTCCCAACACTAGCTCGAACACGTTTGCTCGTTGGGGATAGCTGCCTTCTCGGCTCTGGCCGGTGAAAACATTATTCCTGAACACGAAAACGGCCAATTACGAATCTCTGACGGGTGTATTTTAGAAACAACAAACGTCAACGGCCAGGTAACGTGTGATTCATTGCATTCGAGCAACGTGGATAGAGCTCGGTTGCGTGGTGAATAGGGTAATAACCGGTGCCATACGATGTAACCTGCTTCTTCTTATCGTCGTGCAATAATATCGTGTAGACCAATGCGGAAAGGTTTTAACTTTTCGTTGACTGCGCGAAATCCGACTGTAAGGCGAACGGCTATTATCGTTTGATATTTGCTTGGAATCGTTGCTGCGTTTCGTGCAAGGGAATTCTGGTAGAAGCAAATGATTATGTTAACACGTTGTTGCAACTTCATTGTATTCCGATGCACTTTACATGTTGGTTATTCGGATTCTTCAGACAGAAATCATACGATGGGAACTTTTTGTCGGTGGTAATTATAGTTTGTTTAACCTGGCTGGCAAATTATGTGAAAGAATTTTAAGTGACCGTGTAATTGCAGGACATTCTTTTTTTTTCATTACTTTATGAATAAGTCCATTAATTGTAAATGAATATGTTATTGGGCAAAGAAACATTGAAAAGCGGCACTGTTAGAGATATTAGAAAAAAGAAGTTACATTAATATGTTATTTCGTCGTAAAAGGATATTTTGAAAAGATTGAATGCATAAACATTTTTTGTGACTACGAATAGAATATTTTCACATTTCAGGTTTAATTTAGAATAAACTTCTGTATTTAATGGCAGTATCGATCAATGTAAATGTGTGAGAAAAACGTTTACGTGATAAATGTTCATACGCAAATGAACACTTTGCAAAAAATTTTCCACTGGTACCATACATCGACCTTTGCTTCTTCTCAAACAGTCTGTTTTTCTTATCTAACGCACGGATAAAAAATGAACGGCTAAAGTCTGACCACGTGAAAGAGCGCTTCTTCTACGGCTATTAGAAGAAATCGATCTATTAATCGACTGCCGGAAGTCGTCGGCTGAGTGAATCGACTGCTGTTATTCACGACCTACCAAGAAGAAAGGGGCCAAGCTGCGTCATTTAACGTGAGAAGCAATTTCATGGTTGCTCAATAGAAACACGTCTTTATAAGCAAAAGTCAGCGAAGGCTATCATTTGTGTAGCCTAATCATTTAACGCTTGACGTAATACTTCTCTATTTGATTATTGAATAAAATTATTAGATAGATTTATGCTTTAATATTTCTCTCTTTTTTTTCAATATATTCTTCTTCGATGTACTGTTTTTATATCTCAAAAACAAACAAAGAACATTGACATTGCTTTAAAATAAAATTTCTTTCAATACAATAGGAGCTTGATTAATCGGATTGCGTGATAAAAATAACAGATAAAATATAGTGAATGTATAATAATAATAAAATATAAGGCTTGCTTTTTCGTATTGTTGCACAGTACTACAATATTATTTCTAATGTTCAGTGATATATAAACTATAATAAAGATGCATTTCTAATTTCTACGTTTTTTTTAAATTCTATTTGGTTAGATCAGGACGTGACTTCCGGAAGGACATATACAGGATGGTTGTTTCACAGCTCCACGTTCCTTTGGTTGATCTATGGCAGCTGGGACTGAAACAAGTATAAATCTCTGTTTAACTTCCCTGTTAAGTCAGAAGGTGTTTAGTATACTCTTTGTAAGGTCACAGCTGTCGTACAATTGCTTAACTTACATAATAAGTTTTTCTTTCCTGAACGTATTTCTTAGTGTGACATAAGATTTCGTGCACTAATAAACGTCGTAATTACTAATACCAATACTAACACTAGCTAATCAACTAACAATTATATAATACTACAAATATAATACCAAGAAGATTAGAAGAATCAAAATCTTTCTGGGAACTTTAACGCTTCTAACTTTTATGTTAAATATATCACAACTAAACAGTTAAATTAAAAGAACTTGCGAGATAAAGTAGAACATAATAAAGTATGCTAAGAATACGTAACAGATTAAAGAAAATATATTAAAAGTACGATGATTCCTATTATATTGTACATAATTAATAAATTATTAATCACTTAATTCTTTCAAATTCTATCATACAAACTTAAAGCCCTATTTTAGAAACTTCATTGCCCAAAATTCGTTCGAATAAAAACATTACGATTACAAAGGATCTCCTATCTTAAACAAGATCGATCGGAAAATCATTCATGGAAGTAGGATCAAATCGAAAAATCCTCGCTATCATATAACGGAAGAGGTCTGGCGGGGCTGTCGCTTCGTAGCCAAGAAAGCACAACCGATGTTGCGTTTGTCTCTCTTTCCACGGCGTAGTTTGAATATTCAGTGGTTTTCGTGGCTAAAAGGGGCGAAGGGCGAACAGACCTACGAGGATGAGAACGAGAATGAGAAAGAGAAAGGGCCGCGCGAAGGAAATCCAGAGGCACGAGGGATAAGCCAGCTAGAATCTGGTGTACATCCCCGTTTAGCAATTAGCATCTTGTATTTCGAAGCCGGAGTTTCCTCCGGATGGAACCGTAGGAAGAAAGCAGAGCTGAGTCACGAAGTCAGCCCCTTGCTTTCCTGCCAGTCGTCTCTGAATATCGTTAGCTTCGGCGAATTTAATTCGGTGGTCGTAATTTAGCACGCATTAGTGATGTTCCACGGTGAAATTCCGCACGATGTTCGCTATTCGACGGCACGATTAATTTCTAGTTGAACTTTGTTTTCCTCGTCGAGAACAGGCTGTGCTGCTTCTTTGTCGGTTTCTATACCTGTACTCTTGTTTTGTTGCTTTGTAGGATACAACGGGGACAAATGAGGGGTTGAACTCTCACCGATGAAAGAGGAATGCATAGTTGTTGTTTTTCAATTTAAACAGGTTAAGGGGAACGAAGAATAGAAAGTATAAATATAAAAAATTATGTAAATATCCAGTAGAATAGAATGTATTAAACATAGATAAAATATATTAGCGCTAATATATTTTAACATCTCTATGTAATAAACAGGAAATACGAGGATAACTAGTAGAATTATTCGATGCTCGGAAAAAATTGTATTCTTTGTTATTGAATTTAAATACCTCGGCACATAAATGTTCTTAAATCTTGTAGTTTAATTAATTACTAATAGTAATAATTAAGTAATACTAGTAAGTAATTACTAAGTAATAATTAATTTAATTGTGTTCTGGTATTACATATAAAAAAAAAAAAAAATAAACGACAAAAATTTGACTCTCTTATATATTTTAGAAAATTTATTAATTTAAACATTATCTTTAATTCTCGAGTCAATATATACGATTCAAACTTACGCACAATTTTTATTTAAAATAATTTTTAATATTATTTTTTTTTTTTTTTTATTGTAATGTAACGAATGCGGGAGATCTCGCCACATTCTCATCACTTTTCTCACGATTTGACACCTCGATCGAATAGTCAGATAGAAGAGCTTGACATTTGACCCGTCAGACGGAATCGAGCTTGTGGTTGAAGCTTGCTCTTTTTCCGTTACCGGAAACGCTAGTAACCAGAAACGATCGACAAAGAACGTCCCAAATTTCCAACCCGAACCACGATCTGCTATCCATGAATTCTGACTTACACGTGTCTATGTCACACGCGTGCACCCTTGTCCGAACACATACGATCATTCGAGGAACATGCATACGTGTGCAATGTATGCAATGTATACCGTGAATCAGGTATCCGCGTGATTTAATCACATCGCTTTGTCTGGACGAAGCTGTTTCCGGTATCGAATTATCCGAGAATCGCGTAGCGCGATGTAATTGATTGTTGCCGTGCGTTTGTATGTCGTTTGCGTTTATTGGCGTATTATTTTTCGTATAATTTTCAGTTAGACGGAATAGTACTGGGTTTTAGCTTTAAAAACTAACAATTATAATTTAGTACATATATATTATTCAATATATTAACAAATTATCATTAATTGAACATTATAGTTATCGTCTCCAAAATCATATAGAAAATACCTAGATACACGATGTACGTATATAATTCTCAAACAGTAAATGTTTTCGATGAATATCGAAGATCTTTAACAAACTATTACCAAACCGCAGGATGATAAATTAATTACGCAACACAAAGTAAAAAAGAAATTACCTAGTCCTTACTTCTTCGACATCATGTTTATTCCTCTGTCTATTATCCAAGAAATGAAACACTTTTTACCAAATTCATATCTATTTTTCCAACCACGGTAATACCATCTCCTCGATTCGATCCAATTTCAAAACCTCTTCAACGCGATTCCCATCCAAAAAAGGGATCTCTTTTGGCGAAGGAAAGCCCGTAACATAGGTTGAAGCGTGAAACGTGATCACGGGATCGCAGATCGCAAAATAATCGAATTGTCGAGCGTTCGATCAGCGACGCGGAGCGATACAGCGGTTGTACACAGAGGTGGGCTACGGTTCCGTGACGCTGAAAGCATGTACCAAAGTCCCTTTTAGCGGTGCTTTCAACGCTTTTCCCGCCGAAGCTGTTCTGGCTCGTTCAAATATTAAAATAAGCGAGCGGGAGAAGCGGAAACATGCTCCAGCTTACAAAAGGAGATTTTCTACTTTGCCGTGACCCGGCGTTCTTCTCCGCGCAAGAAGAAAAAGAAAGGGAAGCCAGGAAGGGAGGCAAAAGGGGTTGATAGACGGAGGGTGGAAGCGTTCCGCGTTCCTTCAACCGCCTTTCGCTTCAGAGGCAAAACAAATTTGCAAACGGAAAGACACGGGCTACGCTTCCGTCTAACTGATCCTCTGGTTATTCGTTCGCGTATGAGAAGAACGGAGATGAATCTTCGTGAATATCTCACGAGACGATATACTCTTTTGGTGAAAAAGATAAAGAAGAGGTATATGAGACATCAAGGTTTTCATCTGTACGTAATATTAATATCTTTGACAATTGTTGGAAATCTAAGGAAAGATACGACGTTCGAGTCTTTTTAGAAACGTAAAATATCAACTCAGAATTAGCACAGAATTAGAGTATCCTTTAAGCTAATTTCTATCAATACGATAATTACTATAAAATAAAGAGCAATAGAGAGTTTCGTATAAATAACTGTAATTTTAATTTACTAATAGTGGTTTCTTCTCTCTACGTACATGTCACCCTATCGCACTATATTTCCTTCCGTTTATTTTCCATGTTTTCGTTTCAAATGTATCTTCCCTATATACGAGATATCTGAAATTTAACAAAATTCTTATCGACACGCGTGATCTTTTGTTTTACTTTTACGTTAAACATCTTGAAATACTACAGATCTTCTTGTTCGTTAAAATGAATAAAAATTGGAAAATTATTTTCTCGATGGCGAGATTGAAATGTTCGATCGAAAATGAAATTCGAGGATCGTTGCAGAGTTAATATCAAATTACAAATGGTTTGCGATTTAAAATTCTAGATGTTTGCACTCTCCGTTAGATCGACGAAGATACCTACGGATCGTGCAAGACTCTAGCTACGACTATATCAATCGATGTATCCTGATAACACTTTCATTTATAATTTGACTATATCCTTTTTATTAAACGTACGCTTGGGGGAAAACGTCTCCTTCACGACGCGACGCTGCGCAACTACATACACTTTGATTCTATTTTAATACCGCGAACGATCAACACCGCGGTTTGCGTCATTTTATATTTGACTTGCTGATTCGTGGAATAACATGATTCCACGAATCGCCAACATTTTTAGAATATCGACGAACCGATGACGCGTGAGAATGGTTCGACGTTAAACAGCAATTCCGTTTCGCTAGGGGAGTAGCAAGAATGGTTGTTAGGGCGAGACCGGTTAAATTAGTTTGACAATATTTGAAGACAATATTTACTTACCAATGTCTTAGAGTTAATGGCTGATACAATTGAATTTCGAATATTGTAGAGTGGAGTGGAAAAATATGTATTGTGTACAGTGTTTCTTGGGCACGTGCCATCGTGTTGACAAATGATTATTTTTCGCCTCTTTTGATGTTGACAAAAAGACACCTAAATTACATTAATTTGTTAGTAATTATATACGTCTCTTTCTTACACTTTTTCATTGAAAGATGACAAAGAAACTTGAGATTATCACGGAACTATTGTAAATTATAAAGTATATTTTTCTCGGAAATATTTATTAATCAGAAATGAATATTATATTAATATTGTGATATCGTAAATAGTAATCTTATCGTTTATTGTTTTATATTGACAAATTACATTATTTCGGTTTATAAACAACCTAAATTCGCTTTCGTAATATTAATTTAGATAATTTAGCACTTAATAACTTAATATTCCATCTCCATAACAAAAATTCGTATTATAAATACAAAAATCATATGTTTATCATAAATACAATTTTTTCCGAGAAATAATTCTTACATGAACTTCTCTTCCATGCAGTTTCCTTGTTTCTAATGTAATTGTATACACTATACGCGTTCGAACAATAATTAATGTAATTAAGGGGAAAAAAGAGAAAATTTTATCTTAACGTGGGTTTCTAAAATCTGATGAATTCTTAAAGAATCAGTTACGTTCCACAGAATAAAAGAGTTGTGTGTATTTATAATTTAATATTATGTTTCATAAAAGATTTTTAATCTGTCAATATGAAATGCAACGAGAATACACTTCCTTTTCCTCTTTCCATCATAAAAGAGGAAAAAGAAACCGTGAGCAAAGAACAGCGTAAAAACATATACGGCGAAGCATTATCGACGCGGCAATCTCCTACTGCTCGTCAATTTTTCTTATTGCTGGATGTGCATTTTACATTGTTGTACACGTAGTGGAAGGACACGGAACGCATTCAGCATGTTTATCGGTATAACAAATCAAGTCTCATTTGAGAAATGGATCGTCACGCCGGTGTGCTGCGCGCGCGGGGTTCGTCTTCTCTCGCGCGGATAATATTAAAAATATCACGTGCACGTGTACAAGCTGGCCGGCTCGTACGGATAGAGTCATTTTATCGTTTCTTTTCTTTTGTATGTTGCAGGTACGTTCAGTGCATTTCTCAGCGGGCCGACACCGCTAGTCCTGGCGATCGTGCTATTCTCACTGCGATCACGTATGTATCTTTGCACGTGTACAGCGTGTCGATATTAATAATGAATGAAGCTGTTGCATATACGGTTCGTCTCGTTCGCTCGAAATTCGCGCATGATCTCTTCTCCCGGTCGCTTCAATCCTTCTCTCCTCCTATTGCACGATTATTATGTGCATATTTCATTTCTTTTCCGTAGCCTGCCCGTCTGGAAAAATATCGTTCCCAGGCTGGAATACCGCTTGAATAACGCAATTACAACTATTGATACGATTTTCTTCTCGAATAGTTTTGTCTTTTTTTTCTCTTCATTTCTTTTTGCCCCCGCATTTTATTATTTCTTCCTTCTGCTTTTATCTTGGTAACACATTTGTTCTCATTGCCTCGGTTAATTGATTTCAAAAGCGTCCTCCTCTGGTGGTTATAAAGATGGATTTTTAAAAATTTCCAATTCTAAAATTGATATTTGGCTGGAACAAATTCCAATTTAAATAGTATCGCTGCGATTTTCAACGGAGGAAAGATTCGCGTTCGAAAACCAGCAAATAGATCGAACGTGATAGAACGTTAGGTATTTCGATAGATTTTTTTCTTTTAAAACTCTGTCGGACCGTAGTAAAACGGTTTTATAGCGGAGTGGCACTAAAAGGGAGAATAGAATACCACTACGAGGGCGCTTTGTTGGGGAAAGGTTACAGATGAAGTGGAATTTATCTAAAATTTAATTTCTGTTCCAAATAATGGAAACAGAAAACGTATAGAAGGTACACAAGTTAGAAAGAAAGATTACGTAACGGAGTAATGCGTAAAGATGTTTTATTGATAAAATTTGAATAATGTATACGCGAGCTTACATGTTGTTTCGTCGAAGCACAGAAAATGTATTTGATTATAGTATATTTTAATAGCTCGCTATAACATCAACAAGATAGAGAAAAGGAAATTATGATAGTGACGTAAGTACTTCAATTTCTTCTAGACAGAAATGGCGACGGAAAAGATATCAAGCAAACCCTTGGAATTTTCTCCAACCATAATCTTCGGAAACAAAATTCAAGGATGTACATTAACTGGGAAGATTTCGAATAAAACGTCGCATAAATAACATTGGTCTTTAACGAGTTAAAAGAATATATGCAGATAATTTGAGAAAAAGACTGCAAAATTTATCAAATTATTCTTCTAACTATGCATATATACATTTTCGTTGTTACTAAAATCCTAAAAAGAGAAGGTGATAAATAAGTCAGCGCTATTAAAACTAGCAATGTTCAAACCCATACTCTCGAACTGTTCAAACCTTTAAAAAAACAAGGCTAATAAATTTGAACACCGCCGGATAGGAAAATGAAAGTAAAAGAGAGAAGATAATACGTTTACTCTGTCCATACATACATATTCTCCATAGGATTGTCAAATCTTCATAATGAATTAACCGATCCTCCCCAGTGAGTAGACGTTTTTAAATGGCGAGCGAGTCTACCCTCTTGGTGGATTAACATAAAAATAAAAAATAAAAAAAAAAAGGCACGATGGAAAAATGCAGATCGTCGCGTTTTCACGGGAAATTTGCATGCGAAGCGTAAAATTTCTCTACGACCAAACGGCAACCGCTCGGTTTCGCTGAATTCGATTCCCTTATCAGTTTGATCCCCTATTTTCGCGTCGTGGAAAATCAAGGTGAAGCGGGAACGCGGCTAGGGGAATCGCGACACGGTGATTTAAAACGGCAGAATAGTCGATGGCGAGTGCAGGGTCGTGGAGCGAGGAGGAAAGAAGATTATAAGTGTCGCGTTCCATTTACTACTCTTCTCCTGTTTTATCCAAAGAGGTTTTTTACGCTCGACTCGAGCTCCAGCTCCGGGCAATATCCATAACAAAGTCCTTCAGTCCTTCTTGTCTGCTCATTTTCCCAGGGACCCGTTAAATAAATCGCCCGTAAAAAAGAGACAGTTTGTTTTAAATTTCGAGTAAATTGGTGGAAAACCGTCCGTTCGTCGATGTTACTTGTGAAAATCGTTTACGTTTGTCGTTCATTTTACCAGCAGCATATACATTCACGATAATATCGATAGAAATTCCATATTTTTCCCCTTTCCTTTTTCATAATGTATTTGTATTGAATATTTATTGCAAACAAAAAAAAAAAAAAAAAAGAAAACAGATTTATGCCGTAGAATTTGCACAATTTTGCATTTCATTCTTTTACTGTCATTTTAGTATTTTTCTGTACTTCTCTTTCTCTCTCTTCTTTATTATTATTGTTAACGTGAAATATGTAAGATAACGATTGTAAATATTCTAAATAACTTTCAAATTCTAAGGAAGATGAAGTATTGTTTTAATGAATATTCGTATATATCACAATTGGGCCAAAATTTCAACAGAATATTTCTTCTAAATAGCCTAATTTCTAAGAGCTCATCCATCCGATCTAAGACGAAACGGAATAAAAGCACAATAAGTTGAAAATTTATTCAAAACCACTGAACAGTATCATAAGTATCATCAACATGGAAAAAGTGAGAACGAGCAACTATCAATCTCCGTCACGGAGCTACACGAACGTCAGACGTTCTTTCTTCAGTAGGATGCGAAGAAAAGTCTCGCGTTCGCAGTCGCTGTCATCCCCAAGTCCTTTATCATCTTTCCTGTACGAAAAGCGAACCGACCCTGCGTATCGTTGAACACATTTGTTTATCTTCCCTAGCTCTAATACATCGCTGTAAACACTTAAATCGGGCGTGCAAACAGGCGAAACAAAAACACCAGCACGCCCTTTCCGCGCTATGTTATCCAGGGGATGATCAAAGCACACCTTCAGCTTGCGAAGATTTTTAGAAATCGCTTTTATCTCACGGTGCTCTGTCGCTCAAATCGACGAACGTCATTCGTATTTGTCCTCGCCCTTTGTCCACGAAGAAGTGGCTTCCAGCAGCCAGTCAGAAGTGGTAATACACTATGGCTTCAGGCTGGACAGTTCCGTCGATTTCCTTCTCGGGGGTGAAAGTGGGACCGGCTACAGGCTGCTTTCACCAGAGAGTGTCTCTCTGTTTTTCTGTTTACGCGCCGCGAGAATCGCTCGAAGAAGCCAGGGGATGCTGCCTGGATATCCAACCGTATCCTCTCTGGTAAATACGAGGGTTATCTGACCTCTTCTACCGGTATTTTGTTGGCACTGCTCCTCGTTGGCGTTGATCACTGGCGTTCAACTGCTCTTTTGTCGCTTCCATTTCTTCTCTCGACCATAGATACACAATATTGAGCGAATCGACGATTCTGGCGCTCCTTTTGTTTGATTCGGTTTGATTTCCTGTCCGAATTAGATCATATCTTGACCATTGGAGCACGAAGTATTTATTTTTCATAATTTTCCACCAGGGTTGGGAAATAAGTATGTATTTTAATTAATTCGTCCGTTGACTTTATTAAATTTGACTGATTCAATGTCCAATGGAATTGCACGGTATTACGTAAAAGTGGAAAATGTATTTTCACGCCTCTATCAGTACTTTTTCATACGTAAAAGATGTCACAAGGAATGTCACAAAATAGACATCTTTTCTTCAGAAAATTATATGTTACTCTTTGATCCTTTAGTAAAGGAACATGGTTAAATAAAGTTGAATGCAATTATTAGTTGTAATATGCAGTTTATATCCTTATTAAACATTAGGAGAAAATCAATACGAAATCTGAATTTTGAACGGAACAGTATAATTCTGATCTTCTGGTAGTTAGTTTATCGAATCGCAGGTTGCACTAAAGTTGACACAGGCAGTTAGTTAAGTTTAGTCTTTCGGTTTACGTACTGTACATTGTTCTTAGATATGAATTTCCAGGAAATATCCTTACCACCATTGATGGTTGAGGGAGCGAAGTTGGGATGTGATTTTGTAATTAAATGATCCGGGTTGGAATTATGTGCACTTCACTAAATGAATGGAGGGTAAGGTAGACTCGACAATTTGGAAGGTGATTTATGACCGCACACTAAAGGGAATTGTATTAGCGTTGGAGGTGCTATATGTGTCAAACAGTTAATAATGTTTAAAGTCTAAAGTTGATTATATCAAACTTGTTTTCAACACCACAAATTATCTCACATTCTAACTATTATTACATTGCCATTTAGCTAGTAGAATGACTAAACTGAAAGACGTCAATTTTTCAGGAAATACTTTTGAGATAGAGAACTTAAGATAGCAAATTATTAATTATTCAATCATGTAGCAACGAACGATTTGTTATTGGATTTAATCAATAATCTTTGGTTGTTGAGTCTCTGTACACACATTCGCTATGAGCGTTATATAAGTAGACGTTTAAAAATTAATTTCTATTTTGGTTTTAAGCTGTAAAATGAATGAACGTATAACTGATGTTCTCAGTTTATTTTAAAAGGTATATTAAAAAGGTATATTATTTAAAAAAGAGTTAAAATAACCCTATTTTGAATTGTAATCCTGTTCTTCTTAGATACGCGGTATAATCTTATTAAAAACTATATTGATCTTATCATTTTATTCGAACAAATATAAAGTTGTTGATTTTTACATTTATTACTCTTCCGTATAATAAAGTTGTAACCCTCAACTATGTAGACTGTACACTGATTAGTAGAACACACGATGAAAAAAGTTTGTACGCCATCGAGAAGGATAATCCAAAGATGGTCTTCTAGGAGTTCTGTTAGAACGCTAAGTGCATTTGGCCAGCTTCCAGCCGAACGACGACTTGCACGGCTTTCCTGGATGTGAAATCACCGTGGTACATCCTCGACTCCACCCACCTGTCTCCTTTTTTTTCTTCGATCCCTCCGGCACGTCTGTCACGGTCCTTCCAACGTCCAATCCCCTCGAACTTTCCTCGAAGCTTTTTCGTCGGTCTCTCCTCTACTCGAATTCTCTTTTCCGTCGGTCGTTGCTTCCTCGTGGCAGTGTTCTTTCGCTTTCCTAGCCGTAGTCAAGGGTTTTTCTTCCAAGAAGGCGAGGTGATTTGTTGTAAAATCATCTGGTGCCTGAGATAAGCGAATCAAAGTTCAATGACCGAGCGAATCGCGACGTATCTTTGCAGTAGCTGATGGAATTTTTTATAGATGAAATGTTTCCTTTTTATCAGAACGATAAAATATGCTTTGAGAATATCCAGTGATTAATTCAGATAATATGTGTTTTTTCTGTTGAAATTATTCGTACAAACTGATACGATATGATGTAATAATATTATGCAAAGTTAATTCGTGTAAATTGATAAATTACATAAATCGATTTACTTTTACGGATTTTTGAGAAGAGAATTAGGCTTATTAAAGAACGTTATTTTACTTTACTTGCTATTGAAATTTTTATTTATCTGCGACATATGTAGCTCTAGTAATGCTGCAGGTCATAGAGAAGTTTCGTTTTGCCATTAGAGTGCCTCTTCATCTTTTTGCTATAATTCTTAAATCTAGTATCTAATTGTCCTATGTTCGTTGACAATGATACCGTCTGTAAAAATCACATCTGTCAATTTTTCATTAGCTTGGGTGTATTGAATGAACCAAAACTACGTTATATTTGACGTATAAATTTCATGTTTGTAGCTTTTCACGCCAAATCGTCTCAATTTCTAATCGTCTCAAATTTTAATAAAATGAACATGATACGTGTATTACTTTCTCACCTAGCGGAAGCACCACGACGATACGCACCAAGTAAGCTGAACCTCGACGTACACCACACCATAAACGAGTCACACAAATTTTCTCGTGGATCAGTCTTCAAGGTAGACATATACTCAAGAAACAAATGAATCGAGTTTACCAAGGCGCGATGTACACCGCGAAACGAGCGTTCATTTATCATTGAGCGCGTTATTCGAGGATTTCTTTCGAAGGTTTCGCAACGAGCTGACGGCAGATGAATCGTCGGAGTCCGTTGTGTCTGAAGGGAGAGGTTGCTCTCTCGTCAATGCCGAGTTCTCATTCGTTTGCTCCGAAACCGTCTAGCGACGACGAGAGACGAGGCCGTAGACTAGAGACCAGGGTCTGGTGATTGTGGGTGGTGGCAGCCTTGGACCAGCAGAAGTAGAAGGTTTCCTTGTTGGTTTCGTTTTGGTCCGGAGCTTCCGTATCGGCGTTCTTAGGGCTTTGGGGCCTGGCGAGAGGCAACTTTGTAAGAAGCACTCGAGCGACAGAACGTTAAGGGGCGCCGCGTAGGGATGCGAAAAAGCTTGCTGAGACACATTAGTCTCGGCGGGGGTCAACGAGTGAAAATAAATGGCCCATTACTTCACCGAGAGCCAGCCTATACTACAATGTCTCCGGCATACGCGACCAGACCTTGTACCTCGCTCTCTTTCTCTTGCTCTTCATGGGCTACTTCGTTCTTCTGGAATTTCACGGGGCAACGATATACGAGCCAGCACCGAGGATAATAGAACGTAAATACCGCGATGAAACGATAGAACCTGTTACGCCGTTATTATCGGCCCCCGGGCTGTCCTTGTTCCACGGCCAAGCTGTTCGATCGATCACCTTTCCTTCGTTTTTCGTTCTTTCCATGGAACTTTAAGAAAGAATCCGTCGATCCAATTTCAAAATAACGCGATTGTTAAGTTGTTGTTCGGGCTCCTTACGCTCTGTTCTTAATTTTAAGATTTTTTTATTATTGGTTTTGGTGTGTAATGAGATTTAATTGAATGTATAAATGCATAGATGATATCTTATACCGAGTCATATTTATTGATTTTCTTGTTCCTTTATATGCGTTTACAACAAATTTTAATCCTTTCAAGATGGAATATTTTTTAGTTCACGAGAACAATTAGTCTTTTTACTAGAGTAAAATTCACGATAGAAACTGATTTCCTGGAATAGTTTTGTGAAGTAGACATAATACCATAAAAGCTGAGACTTGTTTTACCAAAAGTAGGTACCCAGATACATTCTTCGTGTAGTTAGTTAATAACTTACCGAACCACTATATCATGTAACATCGTGTGTCAGAGGGTTAATACTCCAAACAGGATAGTGTTAACTAGTGTTATATTTTTTCGCTTTCATTTTCAATTTTTTAGAATCTGACAGGAGGGTTTTGGAAATGCCATCTTCCGGTGCAAATAGTATGTACTAAAAGAAAAGCAAACAAACAATTTTCATAATACTTTATGTAGCATTAAAAATGCAGAAAGCATATTGTAATATTCCTAAAGCATGAAAGAAAAAGAAGCTTCTATTCTTTAGGTAGTAAATTAAAAAAAAAAATCTGGACGTTAATGCATTTAAATACGAAGATTCCTAAGTAGAAATTTCGATCTTCTTCGACGTTGTTCGTATGCGCCCATCGATTCGCAGCTTCCTCAAATTCCTCGAAAGGAGAGATCGCGTATTTTCCCAGTCAGGTTAGCCGGGCAGTGGTTAAGAATCGACAAACTTGTCGTTTCATCTTGCAGTGGCAGTGAAATTAATCGGCGAAGCGGGCTGACGCGTGCCCAGAATTACTTTGGTGAGCCTTTTTGTCCAGGAACAGGTCGAAGCAGAGGAGCCTGGATCGAAATTGTTTCTGCTCACGAAGCTCCTCTCGAACCTTCAGCTTAATCGGACAGAGGACAAAAGTTCTACGTGTTTGCTGGCTTCTTTTTCTCGTGACTTTTGCGTTGCGGCAAGGATTCTTCGAATTCTTCCAATTCGGTCGAATCGTGATTGAACAGAATTAAAACTTTGCTGGGATAAAATAAGCTAGAGCAAATTTCATTTGGAGAAAAAAGCAATAATAACGGTATTTATTCATTTTATGTTAAAATCAAATAGATCGTTTTTAAATAATTTTCTATTCTAGTTCATCTTTTCCCTTAGAATGATAAATAACTTGGATTTTAATAACAATGAAATTCTAGAACGAGTATTGTACACGAATTTGAATGATAGATAATATATCCGAATTATTTTAAAATATGCCAGCATTTTATTAATTTTGCGTAGATACTCTTCAATAATATTGTTAATATTAGCATCAAAGATGCAAAAACTATTTAAGAAATTGTTCTAGAGTACATTTATTTAAAGTACCCAATTAACACATGAGATGATTATTTCATTTAATATCTAAATAATAAAACAATCTGAAGATAAATTATTTGCTTATTCATATAAACTAAAACATGTACCTGCATGCTTATTTTAAATAAAATGATATATTATTGAAATAGTTACATTATTGAAATACTTTTCAAATATTTTGAGTAATATTCGCACCTGAAATAGAACAAATATCGATACATACGTATAATTTTTGTGAGATGAATACTTTTTTTTAGATTTTTATATTTCGTTGAAAGAGGTATTAAATTTCGGTCTGAATTAAAAATGTCGAATAATAAAACCTTTTCGTCAAAATTTATATTAATTAATTTTCAAATTGGTAAAAATCCATTAAAGACGAAGCTTATATGCATATAAAAATGAATGATTATTACAATGCTTTGTAAAAAACTGAGAGATTATATTTTACGTCAAAAATAAAATGATAAAACGGTTGGTTTTTTCCGATAATATTCATCGTGCCGAAAAAACTGTACAAAAGTTTCCAACGATAAAGTATTGTCCTTTTTAACAAAATGTGCACATATTTAACATATGCACTCTTTTTGCATCTAGCAAATATTTTTGCCGCGTTTGATTATTGTACCATAAATTTTCAGTGAAGGAATATTTAGAATATTTAGCATTGAATAAGTTTTTGATTGACCCAGTTGGAAACGTTAACGTTGAATAAATGAAGCAACGTTCAAAGTGAAACTTTGTTGAAAAAGGTATAAATAAAAACAAAATGATATCATTCCAATTTTCATTTTATTTATATTATCAGATTAATTTATATATGAATTCTTTAAATTTCATACGGCCTTTAATTCTGTGTAGACTACTTTCATAAAAAAATATCGATAAATTGATTGCTAAATGAAATGAAATACTAAGCTCAGACGAGAACAATAATTTAAATCAATTTGCAACGATTGCCTCAGCCGCTACAAAAATATATCGCAAGTGATTCACTTAATTGAATGTTCTCGTGGATATCTGTTTCGTTAATTAAATGCAACAGCACGATCGGTAAGATACTTGGAAAGCGAATATCAAATATTAAAACGCGATGTTCAAGGAGAAAGCATTCTAACGGCTAGAGTTTCGATGTAATTTATTTTCTAATTAACACAATTGCAGGTTTGCTCGGTGATTCGTCGTTGTAGCAAAAACTCGCTCGGAGGCGTTTCTGTGTTGATAATTTAATTCGAAAACTGAACAAATTGTTTACACTTGCGAAAGAAAGAAACATCGCTGTTGGAGATTAATTAATTAGACAGGCGATTTATCAGCGCTGCGTTTCCCGGACAGAGAAAAAAAAAAATAAAATGGGGTCTATGCGAACAGTTGACGAACGACGCTCGGTAAATTGAAATACGTCAGGAACGAAGTCGGCTCCGTCTAGTTGAAGTTTTCATTTATTTATTATTGCTAATTATAAAAACGTATCTTTTTGCATTGGTAAATAAATTGAATCTTTTTAAATTTCTATTCGTATTAGTTGATATCGTTGGATCGTAAGCGATCTTCAGAAAAGCTCCACAATTAAGTTAATTTGACTCAATTTATGGATCATCTACGATCATCTACGATACCAACTAAGAGTTAATCACCGCATTATTGTATCAGTACCTGATTAACGAGATAAAAAGCGAGAAAACGAGAGAAAAATGCGAGCAAGACGAGAAAAGGGAGAAAAGGAATAATTAAGGGGCGAGCGAGAGTGAGAAAAGGAATAACTTAGAAACGAGAAGAGAGAAAGGAATAATTTAGAAAGGAGAACGAACCATAGCTCTGGCAAACAAAATGCAACACCTGCGTTTACTTCCGACAAGTACCCATTAACACCTTGCAGTGCGTTTCGCATTACCGTTTCAGAAATTGAAAGACTGCTTGCAACACAAATAAACTACCGTAGCCAGTGATCTTTTCGATGATAATGTTGATACTGACGGTTAACTGGCAGCTCAAACGAAGGAAAAGTTGAATGAAAGGGGATATCGGTCAGCGTATTATTATAGAAGCGCACAGTCTTGCTATTTGAAACACGCACAGCCTGCTCATGATACGCACGACCATTAGATTGCAACGTGTTTATTTTAAGCTTTGCTAAACGATAAAGCGGACTTAACGAACTGTACTGGAATTATTTACTTATTTAGTCGCATATACAGTTACGCATATTGAATTTCATCGACTTTTGCATGTAAAGACACAAAGTTGACGAAAAAGTTTGATCGCCATCGATCGTTCAAGTTGATACCGTGGAAAAATAATAAACTTTGTTATAAAAGTTTAGTTAAAGACACGATGTATGTGGACGGATAACGTGACCTGTATGATAAGGTATGACATACATACTCTTATCAACCTTTTTTTAAATTTTAAATTATATTATGTGTTCGTAATTCTTCCTACATTTATATTAAATTATTCTTTACCTACATCCATATTAAATTTATCTAGAGATCGCATTCCTACATTGAATTTCGTCCAGAGTCGGACGATATTTTTTTAATTTAAATGTTCTAGCTATAAACGTATCTACGATAAAAAATGATTTTGTAATAATAGATAAAAAAAAAGAAAAAACACTAAATTTGACACTGGCAGCGTATCTGCCGCAGTTAGTTGAAAGATAAACACCATTTTTAGAAATAATGGAATATATCATATCTCAGCACACTATTGTCAAGTTAAGAGGTGTATGAACTTTCAATTCGAACAACACTACCTACAGACACTTGAAGCGATCGAAAGCATTTCGTTTGGTTTCCATTGGTCATTTCGTTCCATCAGAACGGAACGTAAAAACTCCATCGGGAATTCGTTCTACGCGAGCGTTAAAATAGAAGATCCGTGTGATCCGTAAGCTGTGGAAAAACACGAAGTATACGAGAACGAAGAGAAATTCAGCGCGGACGTCGGCTTAATTACGTTAGTCACATTATGCGACGTTTCTCCCTTGTTTCTGCGTCGTCGCCATGAGATCCCTGGTAAACGACGCCGGTGTCAACGTCGTCGTCGGTATTGCGCCAGCCCAAGCGTCGGACTTGCCACTATGCGAGCACCGAGAATCGACCGAGCTGTCGTCGACTGTCCTTTCTCTTCTCGACACATTTCTCTCTTTCCGTGTCGTACACCTCTTCGTCTGCCTTCGATCGATCTCGTTTTTTCCCTTTTATCGTGTTCAGCGTTAATTTCGTTCGGCCAGGTGCAGCGTTAATTTCGCGGCTCGTGCATTATAGCCACCTCAAGCGAAACGAGCCACTCTGCCATACCGCGTTAAGGCCATCCTTTAATAAAAGTAACGTAGCATCGAAATTCGGCCGTTCTAAGATCAACGTTACGGACAAATCGTGGGAAGAAAGCGCACTGTTTCGTGGAGATTTGTTTTAAACGGTCCTTATCGGTGATTCTTTAAGGACGCAGATTGGAAACTTGTAATATGGAGATGCAGCGATACAAAGATATTTGCACACAGCTGTGTTTGATCTTTTTCTATTAGATTCTACATATCATTTCCATAGTACCAAGCTTTTATCATCATATGGAAGGGGTAATAAACGATAGAAAATTGATTATATTTCGATCTAATTAACTAATATATAAATGTAATAATAACAAATACTTTTACGTTAAATAACAATATTTTTATAGCCATTGTACGTTTTGTAAATCGTAATGTTAGGTTGCGTAATACATGTTACTTTTCGACGAAATTTAGTTGTTTCAAGATCATAAAACATTCGAAAATCGTTTTCATCTGTGTATTTCTACTTTCCATGACAATTTTCTAAGCTATCTTTTATAGAAGAGGATTTAATATGAAAATATGACTGAAGATTAACGAATAGAAGTTTCGATTAAACCAATGAATATTTTCCCTCTCAAAGAACAAAAACGACAGACCTTTCCAATCAGCACGATACGTATAATGTATAAAAGTTCAAAAATGATCCGAATGAAGATCATCTTGACGCTACGCCAATGACGAAGGGGACAGACTTTCGTGGAAGGTACAAAATGTGCAAATACCAAGTTTAAATTAGTCAGATGGTGTGACTCGTCACGGTTTCAAACGTGTACGCATTTTCATTAGGTAGACACGCCAGGTTGCCCTCTTCGATGAAAGATATCGCGTCGGTTGACGTGTTCAGCTCGAAGAATTCGAATGGCGGGAAACACGCTTCGTCGCTTGTTTAGTGCGAAAAACATTATCCTTATCCAGGTCGGTATAGGTAAGAGGATTAATTAAGTTTATTAGAATCACGCGCATTTCCGCGGCGATCGCGCGAAAAACGAGACGCGTACGAGCGGATAAAATGTCCACTCCGACGTTAAAGTCGACCACATCGTGTGATTAGAGGACACGCGATCGAACAGTGAAAACGAGAATCGCCGCGTATCAGGTTCGTCTTCTAATTTTATGACGTGATTCGAAGCGAGTTAGCAAAACTAACATTTTGTTATAGTAACCGGATCATAATCCCACCATAAATTAATGTCACTCGTATGTAGATCTACTGATTCTTCGAGCTACGTAATTAAATGAATTATTGGCGAAGTTAATGACGTACACGAAGATATAACAACGTTGAATAACTAGTTTTTCGTGCGACATCTGATCTATCAATTTGTATTTAACTCGAATTGTAAAAGTATCGAATCCATTAGTACTTAATACGTCATTGATGTTTTCTAAACCGTTTTCTAAACCTCATTTAAAACAGGTAGAATTGATCGACGAGATAGAGTCTAGGAAGTATATCGTGTTGCTTTTCTCTAATTTTTACCCAATTTATGCGAAGAACAAGTTACTTCGATTGATTCTCGGCAATAGAAAGAACAAGAAAAAGAACTTAAAAAAAAAAAGAACTATCTTCACCAGCGCTAAAACTACGAATCCGGTTACAAGCTGATTTTAAACTTCTTTCTTTACATACAGGTGCTTCTGACAAAACCAATGTTGATTCTTTTATTCAAATAGATAGATATTATCTACGTATATATCGGCTAAAATATTTGGCTACCTATAGATTACAAGCCTGTAGTTCTATATAATATTAAAATACTCCAATTTTATTCTAACTACACTGCAAACGTTCATGCAAATTCGTATCGTTATCAATCGGAAAAATGAAACCTACATAAAGATTAGTTTCACCCACTAAATTTTCCGCGACGGCTACTAAATGTCCTTTACTTTGGGAATCTTGTACACGTATTTCTTATATCAAGTGAATTCTATGCAATTTCTCACCTTCGAATCTTTTATACGTACAAATATGCCTAAGAATCTAATTATCATTGCTCTTCATTGATCACAACGATCATTGGAAAAAAGAACCAAATGAATGGAATATATAACGCAACTGAATTGGAACGTCTAACAATTGAAGAGACAGCAGAAGTCGACGAGCGGAACAGTCTGAGCACAACGATTTCCTTCCCGTGAACGGTTTATCGAGCGCAACGTCGTATCGGTATTGATTTTTTCCAGCGATTTCACACGGCATTCCAAACACTGTCCTCGACGTATCATCGCTGATCGGGGCTCGGCTAGGTCTTATCGTTCCCGACGAGGCCCCGATCTCTTTTTTATCAGGGCGCGGGCACGAAGAACGCGTTCGACAAGAATACGAGGCTGAGGAGAAAGACGGCCGGGGCAACTCGAAAGAGGGGAAAAGAAAAAAGAAATCGACGATCGCGGAGGAACGGCGTACATGTAAGTGGTAACGCTTCGTGCATGCCAATCGTAGCTCGTATATCTCGTGGTACTTAGGTTGATAGTATCTCGGTCGACAGAGGGCGCGCTTGTTCAGCTGCACCAGCCAGGACTCAGTTGCCCTTGGAACAGGATGTTCGGCTTTATCCTGTCCACGGTATCGTATCGTGAGATACAAATTGTGCTTTCAGCTTACGATGATCAACTGCTTCGCCCGTAATTCGAACGTTCGCTCGGGATTCCGGATTCCATTCCCTCCACCGAGCAGCTAAGAATTATTGCTTTAGGGAGATTGTCTCGCGCGATCGAACACTTTCTGTCTGCTTTAAGCGAAGAGTTCAGGCTGCTAGTAGAATAACCTGCTTTTCTGAAATTCTGCTCGATCGAGTAATCTAGTAATATCGTAATCGTGAAGGGTTCCCTTTCTTTGACCTTTTTACTGCGTTTCGTACCGTGTACACGTTGTAATGTGTATTATTGATTAGATACACATGATTGGGTAAAGATATATGTTTATGAACAACTAAGGAAATGGAACTTAAAGTCTCGTTCATTAAATATTAGAACGAATATTTGTATTTGGATATTTCGTATATTTCTGTGTATTATCTGCATTCTGTACAGTTTTTCACATTTAATGAAAACAAAATTTTCTAACACAAGTGTTGAAATACTTTTGTATATTTATGTATTTTAATCTCAAAACACGATCGAAAATTTGACGAAAGTTTTCATTTTTCTCAAATGATATATTTAATTATCTATAATTAATCTAGTAACAAAACTGTTGACCAATTGATAAATTAATAACATAAACTATAAACCGGGAATAAAACCTGTAACATCCTATCAGAAACATCAAAACCAGCAGAAAATCGTAATTTTCACGAATGTTTGCGTCGGAAAAATATTAAATAATGTTTGTATTTCAAGCTTAACGTAATTTTACTGTTAATTTGTTTGTGCGTTCAATGTGTTTGTAGTTTATGAAACCGTTTACATACATTTCCTTTATTTTTCGCTTATAATTCTTGCATATGCTGTATTTCTTTGCTGATAACTTATGAAAATGTTTTGCTTGTACTTGTGTGGATATTTTATAGGATAAGATAAATCTAAGGGAGCAAAATATACACGAAAGCTAGCAATGAAGAAGACAAAATATTGACGTGTAAATTGTACTATATTACAGAATGTAGTTTACGGCACTTATTATTTAATCTCTTTTCATGCGTACATTTTATTTTATTGTTATCCCGGATATGAGAAACGCAAGGATATATATGACGTGTATATTTTTTGCAGTACGTTACGGATAAAACAAAACGTATGATGGTTGAATTTTAAGATCAGCTGTTAACTATTGCAATATTTATTGCTCATTTGATATACACACAGATATACATAGACCTGTTTATACTTTGAAATCAGAATTTTTCTTTCATTTATCGTTTCTTCATTTCTTGACATTAACATTTTTAATTTTCCTCGCATATCTCATAACTATTTATAGAAACGTGTGAATTAAACTTTCGAATTTATCATACCATATCAGCAAGATTACGTAAACAGTATAGTTATAAATAAGTTTAACAATGCCACGCAACGATTATTTGCGTTATTCCTTTAGCATCGCGACGATGGTATAATACAAATATTTTTATCGTACTTATATATCCAATTCTTTTACAAATTTTTTGCGACAAAAATCGTCTGTCATGCAATGAATTTTCATCAATATTTGCTTATAAATATTGCTATCACTCAAGCTAACGATCGACATGTTCAGGATAGTTTTTACAGAAAAAATCTTTTCGAAATGATTTTTATTACTCTCTTTATATGACAATTCTTTTTGCATTTGAAACTACTATGGATGTCTTGCCCATTATCTCTGATAATACAAAAGCGCAAATATTCTGCAAGAAGAGTATCTAACGATTTTCACGATCTCGTAGATTCATTCTAATCATCGTCATGATCAACGAAAAAGAAGTATTATCTTAATCGATAACAATTGTAGTATTAAAGATAATCGTTTTAGTAAAACATTGGAATCTCCTCTACATTTTTAAATGTCATCATGTAACGTTTTCTATCCTGTGTTTTATTATCCAGAAATCCCAATCTACGCGATATCTTAGTCATAAAAAAATACTAATACTCATATTAGTAAATATCGTAATATTTACACGATTGAATGCAGTACGCTTGCAAGATCTACGCAAGCAATCGAAGTGTAAAAATTATAAACAATCTTACATTCAACCGAATGAATAATACCACTCGATCACTATCAATTCTCATTTCCATTCAAACCAGTATTCAAAAGAAAGAGGATTACCTACCATGTGACAACTAAAAGAAATATCATTTGCGGCCAATGGGACGATCGTGAAACAAGATTATAGCCGGCTTTAATTAACGATTATAGAGCGTCGGCATCATAACTCAAATTGCCGACCGACGAGTATCCGGTGTGCAGTTCACCCCTTTTCGCCGCGTGGACCGTGCGGTCACTTTAGTTTTCCCATCTCTCCATCCTCGTTCGTTCGTAGCGTTCTCATGGCTCTTACGCGATGGTTTTCACAGTGCGGTTAGGCTAGCAGAAAAACGTACGATCCAGCGGATCGTAGCTCGCGGCTTCTTCTTACCGCAAATGTGCGGCACGGTCAAGCCGGGTCGCCGCTGATATATTAACCGAGAATCAGAGAGATTAAAAATGAATTTATTATCGTCGGGTACGGCAGGAACAAGGGGACGAGGTGGGCCTCGTGGTTGGTTTGCCTCCTTCCCTTTCCTTTTCTCTTCCGCTGTTTTTCAACAGCTTTCGTAACGCGCGATCATTTTTACTTGGCACAGAGACGTAGATTTATCGTCGCGGAATTAACGTAACAGTTTCGTATGATTAATGCAGGACACGGCGTATTTTCGGGCCCCGATAAACGACTTCGCGGGAAAACAGACGACGCACAGGAGGATACGATTGCGCGTATCTCCGTCCCGGCATCTGGCTCGCGTGTACACGACTTTGTAAAACACACTAATACCATCTTGATCGGCGAGATTCTTAATTGCATTTTAAGAGAAACAGAAAAAAAGGAAGGAAGAGAAAGGCAAGGAGGAAGAGAGAAAGAAGACAAGAACCCGGGCAGGTAGGTAGGAAAGAGAGAGAGAGAGAGAGAAGCTTCTAAATTACGACGTTCGTCCCGAGCACTCTATTTAAACGTCGTTTATGATACCGGTTCGCTTCCCATGGAAACGCAGTTTGTGGCACGGGGAAATTAATTAATACACGTGAGGCTGTATAATGCAAAAGGAACACAATGCCGAAACGGGTATAAATCTTTATCTTTCCCTCGCCGGGCTGGAATTCATAAATTGTTGCGCCACTTAGCTCCGAATGACGAGTAGGCTCGCGTATGAAACCGAGAGAAAGAAAAAGAAAGAAAAGAAGAGGAATAGGTTCAGAGCGCGTGTACGCGTTAGCCTGGGCCCTCCGCGAAGGCAACAAGACTGTTTTCAAAAATGATTTCCGAGAACGAGCCTTGAGAGATCTCTCACCGATTGCCGGTCTACTCCCACGTGTCCAAGACAACGCAGCTCTTTTGCCGACGCGACGCGTGGCTCCATAAGCCATAAACTCCGCGAATCGTTCAAGGTGAAGCAGCCCGCGAGACCGAGCCATCACGGCCGAACACGAGCAGGCCTGTGGAAGTCGTGTATCACTCTCACGTACCCTTGACTCGACATCAGGGCCCCGCATTTTATGTCTGCGACCAGAGAAGCTTCCACAACCTCCGAGCTTCAACCTCCAAACGACCCGGCGTCACTTGTCGCGAATAAATTAACCTTCCCGCCACTTTTTCGCTTGTCTCGCCTTCGACATCGTTTTTTCGCGCTCGCTTCACGACCTCCGGCGTACGCAACAAACACATTTAACGCCTGATCTGCTTCCTTTGTATGTTTACGCTAGCAGAGTTTATATTACGCAACTTTTGATTGCCTGGTTTTCATTGTGTGTCGTAGAGCAATGTCGAGTTTAAAATAATACAAATTTTTACTGTGCACGTACGATTTCAGAAATGTTACTGGTGCAATAGAACTTTAGTTATTATCAGAAGATCGATTATCGGGAAATTTGAAGATTATTTAATTAATTATAAAATCTTGTAATTCATCGATTTGTTAAATTCAAGTATGTCTGTCGTCCTTCCAGAAATAACTTCTACGACGATGTAAATTCGAGCGGAGAACTCGTAACATAAATTGATCGACGTAATTTTTATCACTTAAGAATTCGTGGCTTTTAATTCTCTCGTATTTATAAATTACGCGTTTCGCCAAGCAACGTCGTGTATAGATTCGATTAGAAATCAGTTCCAGAGACATCTCATTTGCAAATGAAACATGGCTCACGATGCGAAACTTTTACCTTTAGAAACAAGTCTTTTGCAATTTTCTTTTACATGAAACGACTTAGATATCTTCGACTGTGGACGCGAAGGAGTTAAAAGATTTGCTGGAAGTCGTGCTAAACATCTGTGCTATCTTGGCTATCACGATAGTTTCCTGATTGATGTTTATTGCTTCTTTCTAGCTAGTAGAACCTTCGTTTGAGATATTGTGTCATTTTTTTCCATTAATTTCAGTTTTATGGCTCTCAAAGTGAATTCTTAGAAATTTATGTATCTGTTCGAGTAATATTTATTCTTTATAGCGTGTGAATTTACATAGATTCACGCGACAAATGTCTCTATGTTTTAATAATTCTAACTAAGAGCCAACTTCATCAGTAGTCAAGCCAAACAGTAAAAATCATACTATCGCAAATAATGAATTAAGATGGGGAGAAATTTCGTAACTCTACAAAGATTATATTCTCTCTATATCTTCAGTTTTATTCTACATAACTGAACATATTGATATGCTACATTTCGATATAGGTATCCGAATTAATCACGCTTCTCTCGTACAACAACATCAATTAACAATATTAATAAAGTAATAAATTAGAGTCAAGCTGGATAACTTGCAACGTACAAGATTTATTTCCAAAATTCGTAATCGCTACAGTATATTAATCAAACGGAATAATCAGCTAACGCATAATTTGTAAATTTATTTCTTTCACAGAATTCTGGTTGTTTCTATTAGTAAAAATGCTGCGTTAATTACATTTAACTATAGAAATGGGTGCACGAACGAAATTCTGTGTAACGTCTTCCTGAAAATACGTGTCTCAGGGCGCATGAACCTCGCGTGATAGTGATTCGTTCCAGTTGGTAGATCGGATCCAGTTCTTCACGTTGTTGGTTGTTCTCATGAAAATTCACGGAATCCTTGACCCAACTGTGTTCCGTGTCCGTGAGTCGTAGCCGCTGGTTGCATCGTCCCTGGTTCACCGCACGGTTTAACCTCCAGACGGAGCACAGTGTGTGTCGCGTCTATCAGATGGTTGTGCTGGTCCGCTGGCTCGGCAATGTCAGTACCCACGACGGCCAAATGTGCCTGCTTCTTCGTGTATCCCCGTTTGTACTCGTTCACGGTCTAATTCTCCCCGGACGGCGATTCGTTTCCCACATTTTTATTCCCTCGATTTCGCCAGCTCCTCTTTCTTCTGCCTTCGAGCCGCGTATTTATCATTGCCGGATAGAGCAGAGCTGTAATTTCCCCCACCGGGAATTTTATCCTCCGAATTTCATTTCCGGCAACGGCTATAGATGGCCACATCCCTGGTGAAATCGGGCTTAGAACATGCCCGAGGTAATTGCGATATGATTCGAACGCTCGATCACGCGATTTGTCTTACTTATCTGCGTTTGTTTGACGATTTGATGGATCGACTGGTGGAAAGCCATTAAGGGAATCGATGCGCGAGGTTGTTTCACGTGTAAAAGAGATGTGGTATGTTTCAATGACGGATTTAGGGTGGAAAGAGCGAGGTGTTGATTAACCGGTGAATCAGCAAATTTTGCTCGACGAAAACAAAATTACGAGAACGATATTTTAATGTGAATAATACCTTTATTTAATTTATATTTTACACCTTTCAGTGTATTTCACCGAATGTTTCTGAGTCTTTGATTCTCTATATTGTCGTATTTTAAAATTATCTCATAGAATACCAAAAATCAGTAATATGAAATATACGTAACGAAATCATCGATAAATGGTAACGATAAACGAGTGACACGGTGGGCAATTCAATACAGTTTTGTATGTATGATTTAATATAATGTCTAAATATTTATTGAACATTCATGTCCATCTAATATTGTAGTATAACGAATATGGAAAAAGCAGATAATCGTGCTGCATGATATTAAAAATAATCAATAGAACATAAACCATTTTTCATAAGAATTGTTACATACGAATTTTATATCTTTGTTGCGTCAAAATCGCTAAAGGTCATATTCAATCGGTTAATGAAAATTTGCGAACATTG
The DNA here is from genome assembly GCF_011952255.1 of Bombus vosnesenskii. NCBI lineage: Eukaryota > Metazoa > Arthropoda > Insecta > Hymenoptera > Apidae > Bombus > Bombus vosnesenskii. The sequence continues at coordinate 7,311,405 of NW_022882923.1, forward strand.
TTATCTTAGCAATCTGTTCCAAATATGGCGCAAAATTCTCCTATATACACACGTAGAAATGAAAAGAATAACACTCACGCAACAACGTTTCAATCGGTCGGTTGTTCTAGCTCGACCATTTGTCACTCGAGCCGGGCATGATTTACCGCGATCGTCGTCGGACACGGGAAAAATATTCGCGGACACAATATCCGTAACTCGGGTGTTTGCATTCATCGATCTTTATTCGGTGAAATAGCTGAAGAGGCTCGTCATACATTATCATAATATTAGCATCGATGAATTCGTGGAAGCGACTAATTTGCATTTCGAGCTCGCTATACATACTACGTGGTCCGCGGCGTGTTTCGCGTACATCTCCATCGGCCAGTATGTTTTGCTGACTATTCAAGGTCAACCAGAACTGCCACGTGGCAGTGACACACGCGTGTAAAGCCGAACAGAGGGTCACACCGAAGGAATCGAAGAAAGACCTCTCATTGGAACCCTACGCGTCATCTTGACGCGTCGTTACCATGTAAAAGAATTTTTCTTCCTTCTTTCTCTCCCTTTTCTTCTCCTCCTCTCCTTTTCCCCTTCCACTTCTTCCTATTCGTTGATGTTTCGCACATAACCGACTCAAGGCGAGGACGCATTCTTCTTTTCGCCTCGAGACACGTAGTAGAAAGATCAAAATTTTTGCCTCGTATGATTCGCACGAACGAGCCACGCGAAGGAGGTATCAAGCAGGAGAGATTGGTAATTAGAGGTTGCGATCTGTATTGAGCATTAAACGTTGTTAGTCGTCAAAGATTTATCGGTATTCTGATCACATACCGAACGACCGGTTGCGCTGTGTTAATACGAGGGAGTGGCTCGTTATTGAATAATTGAAAAAACCGAGGCTCTTTGTATCTCTTTGTTCGTAAAGGGTATTATCCGAGTGTTTGGAGTTAATTGAGAGACTCGAGGAATAGCATCGTACAGGCAGCGAAGATTTTATCTTGAGGAAACTTCGAACAAAATTGTACTTCGATGAGGAATCTGTATAATTGCACAAACATTAGGATAGTTTGCTATAGATATCCATGAATGTTTGGAAACTCATGCTAAAATTTTCTACAAATATCGATCGTTTCTTGTATTTGTGTATGTCGTATGTTGTGTGTAAGCGTCAAAGATGTTCCCATTAAATATTGATCTTTATTATTATGAGGAATAAAACTGACTATTCAAATATCTTCGTGATCTCTGCTAAATATATTTCCACTAAATATCTCGTAATTTCTATATACATTTTCAGATCTGTTTGAAACTTTAGCGAGATATCCTAATCTTCCCTCGCAAGAGAATTTCAATCAGGATCTTCTTATAGCGCTAACGAAATTTCAAAAAATTTTTGTATAACACACCTAACCTAATTCGCAAAATGTTTCTGAGTGGACCAAATATTCTTGTGCACCAGTGTATATACATAGATACATGTTTGCCTGTATTAAATGGTACAAATTAAAAATTATTTGAACAACTGATCGAGACACTGAGAGATAAAATCTCGAATTCGCGAATTTTGGCTAAGAATAATGGACAGAGCTTTCAGATAGGACGTGATTCTGTCTTTTCTCTTTAAATCGCCAGTTTATTCATCCGGAAACATCGAATACACCCTTCGGGACTCCTCTGATCGATCGTAACTCCCGCATGCATTTACCGATGGATGAACTTATAAAAGTTTCCGTAGGGCCAGTAGCGTTCGATCGTAAACTCAATCGCGGACGGCAGACGAGTTTCTGGCAGATTGTACAGAAAACGAACATTGGCAGTTAGTTTGGAACAGCGATTGCATCCGCTGTTGTACAAAGTGTGCGTCTCCGACGATATTTCACTGCGATAGCGCTCTTTTGTTTGTTACGGAATTCAAAATGAAAAAGTGTTTCTCTTCTGCTCTTTTTTCCACTGAAAACGCGTTATTGTTGCGCGGTAGCTTTTACTTATACCTCTACAACGATTGCACGACTGCAGAAGCGTGTACCTGTGTACGTATCTCGTAGACGAATTATTTTCAGTTCATCTTCTTTCTTGTTTCCTTTCCTTTATACGCGAGCAGTTTTCGTTGTTATTTTTCGAAAATTAAAGGTCATTTGAAAAGTATAAGTAAACCTGCGTTTCATTCAATTTTCTTATTAACAACGAAACGTGAGTTGTGAAATTTGATTTCAAATATTAAATAGTCGTTTCTTTAAATTGGCAGACAAATATTCCTTATAGTAGAAACACATTGATGCCACTTGTTTCTCATTTTCAACTTAAATTGTGTCTTATTGTTAAATAAAAAATTTACTCATTGATAAGGAATCAATATCATAAAAAGATAGATAAATTTATAAATTATTATGTTGCAAATAAAATGAAATGAAAAAATGGAAATGAAAGAAAGGTGATATGAATTGTACATTCAAACGCAAATTGTTTTGTAAATTTATTTTTCCCCGAAATATCTTTGGTCTGAGTAATAACGTTTATTCTAACATGCTGTCCATTGACTTGTCTGTCTTCCTACGTTATTTTGTCTAAATCAACAAAAGCTAAAATGCAATAATTGCGTTAACATGACTACATAATATAAATTAATATAAGCCGTGTACGGATTAATACTGGCACGTATTGCACGATTCAGTATCATCACTCGTAAAAGAACGTAATTTTACATCAGCCAACTATAGTTTATGTAATGATGTAATTTTACATAGCTGCGAATATGTTAATATGTATGTATTTTTCCCTCAACTTCGATACAATCAATGATTTATGACATTTGTCAGGTTTTAATATGAGTGAAATAGGAGTCCAAGAGATACTTTTTTAATTCGTTGGCAGATAAAAAGTTCGATCGTTTTGTCACCAGATATGATCGCGGATGTGAGTCAGGCTTGTCGTCATTTAATATTCATCGTTTTGGAGAACGACGAGGCGTATTCTAACGTGTCGTATATTTTCAAAATAGATAATGGAATTGTTAAATTCTATTCTGTCAGGACTCGTTTGGGAGCCGCCGACTTTTTTACGTCGGGCTATATAAATCTGGCTGCACAGTTTCATCATGTAATCGTTTATTGCGTAAACTTATATAAGCTAATGTCGTTTCAAACAGTGATACATTCATGAAAATAATTCTTAGAATTTTTTTAGTATTGTGTGGTAAAAGATTTATATTCTGTCTTGATTGGATAAAAATAATTTCAATAAAATTAGAATTGAATAGAAATGGAATGTCTCTACTTATGGTTTGAGCCTATTTATATTTCATTCATATAAAGGATATTTATTTCTGAGGGAAAGTTTTTTTTTATTAAACTTTGCAATAGTTTTATCGTTGCATAAAATTACTGATGTGGCAACTTTACATTCGAATCTATTTTTGAAAACAAGAAGACGACGAATTTCACAAGCTCGAAACGTTTTATATAAACGCCTTGTATAAATTCATTATTCTACTAATTGCAAGTTACAATGATAAATATATTAAAGTGTAATCTTAATATTGAATATGCATCTATACATATAGAAATTTAATTTTTAAAATAAAAATAATAAATATCTAACTCCATATTAATTGTTGATTAAAAATTAAATTTGTGCTATTTTATAAGCTGGGTAAGTTTTACTGACATCTCTTATAACGCGTGTAGTCTGTCTTCGAATTACGCTATTCATTTCACAAGTGATTATGCGAGTAACAATGGGTTTGATAAGACAGTCGGTATCTCCTTTGTTGCTCATCGACGATAAACATAAGTTATATAACATCGTAATAACAGCAGCATTTATAATTGGGGAATATCTGTCAAGGCTATATCGACTTTCTACGCGATGATTTATTCTGATTCGATAACATGGATATCCTTAAAACATTCATTAATTTATTAACAGACATTTTCCACGACGACGTAGAATGCATGACTCATTACTAGAGAATATTTAAGACAACAAAATGAAAGTGCAAGCTAAATGTATATTGAGTTTCTCAATTTATAAGTAATCATTTATCAAAGGAATGAAATTAACGTGGAGACAGATCCAATGAAAAGAAGAGTGTTTAAAATAATCAAACATTATTATCGTAACAAATTAACGACAAAAATTAGGGAATATTATGTATTATAGTTTCGTAAATTAATACATGTTCTCATTGTCAGAAAAAATTTTCGACTTCTAATGCGTCGAACGACGATGTTATCTAAGAAATTTATGGAAATGCCTGATGGAAAAATTATTTCTAAGTGTTCTATGTGTGTGTAATGTTTCGAAGATAAGTTATAACATTTAGAAAACATCTCTATTGTAAAGAAATATGTTCAATAATTATTTCTAGATGTGTATATGATTACATATATGTTCAAGAATATTAGACTTAATTCGTTAAACAAAAACTAATGCGACGTTAAAAGCTATTAAGAGAGAAGCTGAAACCGGAAAGGTCTAAATAAATTTTGAAAATGGATGGAGTATACACGAGACATTGCATCTATTTATATTTATTATTAATCTGTTCGTGTAAAACACCATTTTTATATATTTTTTATTTTTATCAAAAATTTTTTAAACGTTTAAACGCGTACGATATTTCATAAAGGTTTGCTTTTTAATGACAAAAGAAGCGATCTCTGAATCGGAACATCGAAGAAGAGGAATGTGAAAAAGTTGTGACGTTTAGGAGCTATTTATAAGCGTAACGAAAATACGAGCACTTCAATCTCTTATGTTTACAAAGACGAGCACAAATGACGCAATCTGAATATTCGCTTCATTACTATAGCACTTGAATGCTTCCTTCCATCTCGACCAAGGTGAAACTTACAATGCACGCATTGTTTCGGTTCAAGTGCCAACTATGAATTAGCATTTACATACCGCGTGCTTCATTATGACATTCTACTATATTCCGGTTTTTATTAGTACATTTATCGATTATTTCGTAACTACGGTTTCGTAACTAGAACAACATTTTTATATTTTATTCATTTAATAATTATATTGTTATATATTAATTTAATCAGATTGAAATATACTCAGATTTATTTTATGTCAATAAAAACAAGAAATTACAATTTGAAACAGTGTGCATTTCAACTAATTTATTATTTACATTTTTAGAAATAATTCACGTTTGTTGAAAGTAAGTTTATTTTATGTCAAGATTAAATAAATTTCATTTTCAATTTGACTACTGTTCGTTTACTATTTTATATACGTACAGATTTCTTGCTATAATGAAGATTCTTTGCGTTGAATATCTGTGTGTTTTGGACTACGAATATTCGAAATCTTCGTTCTGTCATATTTATAGAAAAGGTCTCCTACGACGTAAATTACGAAATGCCATCCATTTCATAAGCCGTTATATAACCAATTATTGCAAATGATCGCAGAAACTATCCGCGATCAGATCGATAACAGATTTTATTTCAAGTTTCTCGGACAAGCAACGCGGAATTATATAATGGAACAGAAATATCTTGCGAAGTGGTTGATAAAAATTCATGCAGTCACTACGAGTCGCTCTAAATCTTCTCCTGCAGGACAACTTGTTAATCATTAAAAAAACTAGTCCCTGTTCAAATGCAAGCGGATATAATTTTTCAACTAATTAAAACGAAGACGTGTGCGTTGATGTTTCATCGCTGTTGTAAAGGAAATTAGTCGAGATCTTTTATCGATGCGGTGACAAGAATCGAGGAGAGACTATTAAATTGACGAGAAGACACGTGAGCAGGAAAATGGATGAGACGCCGTCTACGTGGCTCAATGTCAAGCTGCAATCAGCTACTGACTCGGAGCGAGCTGCGTCCGTTCCAGATGACGATGATAGCAGTAAGATCTATCAGAGAAGACGTGTTCGTTCCAACGAAACGCTATTATCGTCCTTCTTGTATGGTGAAATTAATTGATCTGCCTTGGAATAAGATATCGAAAGTTCTTCGTTTCGTCAGAAGGCAGGACGATGTAACGCAAGTGAATAATAAATATTTTTTAAAACTAGTAATGGTGGAAAATTACGGACAAGATCGTATTTCCTTGTTTTAATTAGATACCATTATTCTAACCCAACGAGATTGAAGAATGCACGCATATTATGGAAATCTTCCTTGAACGAGAAATATGCTATTACCGTTGGTTAATAGATTATTCCAGTAATTGATCGCTCGAAGATGTAACGCGATGTCGTTGCTATGAGTTTGTGAGATTAGAATGAAACGTTTTGTATGAATTATGTATAAACGAGATATCGCTCGAGTTAGAGAAGAAATATTATACATTTAACGCTCGCCACTTGCGTTACACTCTCGATCAAGGTTTCTGCAAATGCGTCCATCAAAAGAAACGGTTATCGTTCCGCGGATCCGGAATTAATTAGAATTCCGAACGTGATGTGCGTGTTCGTTTCGCAAATAAGACGAGAATGGAAAAAAAAAGAAAGAAAAGGACGAGGAATGAGGAAAGCCAGAAAGGAAAGAATTAGAACGAGAAAGAGAGGGAACGAAGGAACAAAGCTCGGCGAAGACTATCGGGCGATACAACTCGTGGAATGCTATTTTCGTCGAAGCCAACGAGATTCTATCCATACAGAAGGTGACTCATTATTACCGCAGAGGTCGTCGAGAGGAGAGACAGGGAGGCAGAGAAAGAACACGAAGGAATTATGTTCGTCGAGAACCGCAAAGACGACGATGGGCGCCTTTTGAATAACCACCGGCTGACCTCACTGCTTTTCTATAGCGAACGAGACGCGTGTATAGCGTGTATACACTTCGTGAAGGTACATCGATGATCGTTTGTCCTGGTGGGTCGCGATTTTCGTCCGATTCGACGTGTGCACATCGCTTCAATTATCGTTACCGAGAAATGTCGCTCGTATATATTCTTTGTCGCGTCCTTGCTCGCTTGCGAGTCGAGCCGCTTAAGGTGCTCGATAATTGAGCGGTTCAAGGCGATCCTGAGAGCGTGTCCTCCTTGTACTTCCTTCAAAAAATGATTCTTAAGGAAGGGTTTCGAGACGCTGTACGCGACGTTCGTTCGCGGTAAAATGATTATGCGGATTGTTTTTCTGCGATCGTAAAGGGACGTCCATTGATACTTTCGAATGATAAATTGCTCTCGTGATCACGCGGCTGACGATGCGAAATTGCTATCAGAGGGTCGATGACGCTTTCAGTCCTTTAATTATAATGTAATACCCTGAAACGCATGGCTGAGCATTTTAATGGAGACAGGGCAGATGCGTTTGGACGTTTGTGCTTATTTGCGTTTCGTGAGCGGTTACATGATTGCCAGTGGTTCGGTAATTTGTAATCGAGCCGAGAATATATAAAAACGTATTTTCGATTTTTAATCGGTGGCCGATCGAGAAATTTTTGGGTAACACGGCGACGATATATGTATTTGCAAAGATATATCGTTCGACGAAATTCGGTGAATTTTTGGGTAGGCCATTGATAAGTTTACATTTGCGCAAATAATGCGACACGCGGTATGCAAATAGCATGTTCGCTATTTGAATTTGAAAAATATTTTGTTCACGAAGACAGTGGATTGGAAATATGAGTGTTGTGTCTCCGATTATAGGAAATTGTGTCGTTTAAAAGGAATGGATTGTTCTTGTTGATGGAAATGTTGTAAATAGCGGATTAGAATAAACTTTAGAACAAATTTATACAAATTTATCGCAACCGTGGTACAATTTGAAACAATGTTAAGAAGTGAATAGTTATGTAAAATTTGTTAGGTTTAGAAAATGAAAATGAAACGATACTTGATCCTACGTTATGTGGATTTTACTTCTAATGGAAATTATATACATACATAGTACGTAAGTTATGCTGTGTTTTTCTTTTGCGACTCTTTATTCCCATTTCCATTTAATAAGATTCAAATACTATTCCAGTGACGTGAATTTATATTGCATACAATTGTATTCTAATTACATGGTAATTATTTCTTATTGAAAAATTTCCCCTCTTTAAATTAATTTGCATTAGGAAGGCTTCTGGATCGAATGTTAGAGTTATACAATAAATGAATATGCTTTATGTTAATCTTGAATTATATTTACGTTGAATAATATTCCACGTAGGATATGATAGCTTCCTGAAGGTTTCTTTACGAATCTGTTGTTTTTTACGCTACTCTGATGCGGTGCTATTTTCCCTGATTACTTTCGTTCTTATAATTTCAGAATTTCTATATTCAACAACTTTACATTTTTTAACAAGTATTATTATGTATGTGTGTAAGATTGTGTAGTTCCGCGTTTGTAATTCCTATACGAATTCTAATTTAGATGGAGCGTGATAAGAAACAAGTTCGAAGTAAAAGATTCATGATAGTTTAAAATTATTAATTCCTGATATTAAATATTAATTCATGATCTATTTTTAAAGAGTTCGTTTACAATTTCATAGTAGGTACATTCTGCATTTCATGAATTATTTCAATAAGATTTTCAAATTGTTTCCTCCGACCAATATAATCATGCCAATCGCGTCTCATTGCGATGCAAATGAAGTTTCAAACTGTTTTATATGAAACGTACATTGCGAACATAAAAGATATGCATGGTGAGTGTTTAAGTATTTTCTTGACTCAAACGGCGTAAGGGAACGATATTCCTTGACGTAAAGTATCCAAATTAAATATCCATCGCGCAGCGAAATCGATGAAATCAACATGGAATACAACCTTTCCTCATTCTCCGCGTAGTGACATCCAAGCGTCACTTCAAAGGTATTCAAAGGTGATTTAAAATCGAGAAAATCGTGTACGATCGACGAAACGATCGTCCGCCCGTTTTCGTATTCAAGTCGCGTTCTCCTTCGACCGAATCCCTCCTGGACGAACGACGGTGCGATATAATGAACGCGATGAACAAGTACGTAAAGTAATGCGGTGCGACGCTATGCCGTAAACGAACGGACCCCAGTGGAACCGCTTTAATTGCGGACGATTATAAATGCTTTTTGCGAACCGATCGGTATCGGATCAGCTACTGGCGTGACCATAGGCGAGGTGTGAACCCAAGATAATATGGTAATGGGCCTGCACCGATATTACGACGATAAGACCGAGAGAAGTTGGCGAGAAAAAGAGCCGGAGAGTACAGTAAATGTGTTGGTAGAAAAACGTGAGAGCACGTGATATTACATGCCGCGGGACACGCATGCCAGACCATGCAGAATCTCACCGGTATCTTTTCTAAGCATTTACGAGCGGAGTTCGGGTGCTCTTGTATCGCGTTGCGAGATATATAACGCGTTAATTAAATTCTTATCGGACCGATTATCGCGTTTAATCCGACCGGCCGCTTCGCTCGCTCGCAAACTTGCTTTATGACGCCGCGAGTTGCGCGATCGAGGATCGTCTTCATGATAATGAGGCGAATAATATTCTAGGTGTTGCCCCGGCTAGGGAGAGGCTATAAGATTGTTTGGATTTTTCTACGCTGATATTATGTACTCCTTGGAGATTCAATACGAATACCTCGGCAGACATTGACACTAGACAGAGCTCCATTCGCTTCACTTTTAAGCTTATTTGACTTTTTCTTGCGAGATTTGTAAAAAATTTGGGAAAGAAAAGGTGTAAATCCCTTCCAACTACCTTTGTTATTTCATATTCCCAGGAAGAAAGGTTCAGTTGTAGAATGGAAAAATTGTTGGGATGGAGCTGTTAACGAGCCTTCATTTATTGTTGTTGTAGAATAATTTACGCATTAAAAATTGTCTAGATGAAGTGAAAGATATCTTTAATGCAAATGTAAAACTTCTGTTTTCAATGACTTTCGTGTCATTTTCTTCGAGACAGAATATAAATCCATATAAAAAAATCATACACAAATATTCTGATTATTCATGATGCTTGACATTGAATAGTGTTGATATTTTTATAATAATTCTCTTCTTCTTTGATATGATAATTAACGATAGAAAGGTATATAATGGATGACATTAACTCGTCAAAACGATATTTCATACGCTCCAACCTAACATCCTTTACTTAATATATTGTAGTCTTATACAAAATTATGTTAAACCATTAAATGAAATTTCTTCGCAAGAAATGTTTTTGTGCGATATTAAGTTTCCTTTATCGCAGTTTATACGAAATTAAAGATCTGTCCATATCGGATAGTAAAACAATATGAAAAGTGGATATTTTAAATTGCAGCCGTGTTCTATATCGAGAACACGATTCCACTGGTTATCTTCGCTCCAATTCATCCAACTCGAAGGCAAAGACGTCGAAAAGGAGAGAAAGGAATAAAGGGTTGGTGACGTTCCAGTCGTAACCGGGATTTTCAGACACACAGTTCCATCTCAATCAGCGTGAATATGAATAACAGACGATGTGGGCTGTGCTCCAAGAACGAAGTTACCAGGCCGGATGTGCATGCACAGATATATCAAACGTACATTCGTACATGGCACACAGATTATTAGCTTCACTCAAACACGAAGTATTAAAGTTGAATGATAAAAAGAAGCATAATCGAACGTAAAAATGTTTTAAAATCGTAATAACGTATCCCTTGTGATAAACTTTTTTCTTCTATTGCACAGATCGAATAAATCTTCTTTTTCGCTATGTTTATACAATCGAAGGCTGCAGGTGGAAAACATGTTAAGTTACGTTTCTCCTTTTATAGAAAGCCAATTATAAAATTCAATATATTTTCACCCAATTTCACGTTAACATTATTTTTGTATTTCATTTTGAGCTAAATATCTTTTTATCAGATTTGGAAATATTAACGTTAGTATTAATTAAATTAAAATATTAAAATATTCAGATTTTCTTATACATTTCACAGATTCGTCGCATATTTTTAAAAGACATATCTTCGAACCTATCAGGTTATTTTTCTTCCCTGGCTATTCTGTATTCAAATACTTTTCTTAGCCACCAAGTCTAAAATAAAAATCAGATCGTCATCAAAAGTAGACTCATATGTTTCTCACTTTGGTCTCCAATTAATTCTTTATAATTCCCGCTCACCAGCGATTTTCCTATTCCGTTTCGTTTTACTATAGAGATAAACCAACCGTTTCGTTTGTTATTTTAATATCGCAGCAAGGTAATTACTTTCCCGTGCTTTTACGTTGCTTTCACATTTTACGCGAGCATAAAGACACAAGGTCTTTGTATTATTTCCGAACCGAATCTCACTTTGTTTCATCAATCTTCTTTCATTCTCCATTATTCGTGGCTTCGGACATATCGTCACAGGTCTCGTTCCTTTATGAAAACGGCGGCAGCAAAGGACAAAAAGAGACTTCCGCTCGTTAAATAAATCGATTTCCCTCCGTTTCCTCCGGCCGTGGCTTTTTAATCCGTGACCACTTTATCCTGCCTTCTACGTACACCGAGAGATGCTCGTCATTATTCGCATCCTCTCCTCCTTTATACGACGAATTATCAGAGATTTATGCCCGCTTCGTGTCTCGAGCCGCGCATAACCGGCCGGCCAATTATTTTCAATTAGCTCTGTCGTGTACACCGGCTCATAATTTCCTAGCTCCGTTTTCGGCTCGTCTCGGTGGACGAACGAATCCACCGGAGGAGAAACTTGCAGGTTCGAAGATAATTGTCCGAGCACCGACAATTGTCTGTAATTTTCTTCTTGTCAAAACGTCGTCGTTGTGTAATTGTCCCGAGTCCACGGTCGAGGACGTTGATGTCGAACAAAAAGGAAATAAAATAAAAGCTGAGTGGTTGAATAAGTTCTAAAGTGTAATAACTTCTTGTGCGCGTGAAGGATTCTTAAGAGATTTCAGTGTACTTAAATACATAATCTTTCTCGCATTTGATTATACTTTGCCAAATTATGGTCATCCGATAACTCGTTGTTCACTCTGCTCATTATGTTTATAGCTTACTTGAAATCGTGCAGGAACTTGCCACTCTATTTCGTGAGATTGACTTTCCATTTTTCATATACTTTTGCCAACTATCGATGGGTTACAAGTATCACAAACACTTTTGTGGGTTTCCTTTTATTTAACGTCTTTTTATATATATATTTTTTTCGTACTGAAATACACGATATATTATTGAATCATTTCAATTGTCGTGAAATTTCAATAAAATCAATAATTTTAATTAACGTGTTATAAAATAATATGAGAACTGTTGTAGTAACAAAAGATTGATCAAAATCAGCGTAATATGCTTCGCAGTAAATATGAATCGTGTAGTTCGAAATTAATAAATAAATTATAATAATCCTTGGATGAATATCGATACATGTATGTTTTGTCCTCTACGTAAGTTATAGAGTGAAATTAATAAATCATATAATTCGGGGAACTTAATAGGTCAGTTGGAATACGAATACATAAATAAAATTTCTGATACTCGAATGATATCGAAACAAGTTTCTTCAGTTACATTATTGAAATAGAAGTTCTAAATTTTCCTCTTCGAATAAATATTTCTGCATGTCTATAAATGTGGTAAAACTTCCTCTTCCCGCTCAATCTTTGTCAAACGAAGTTCGTTCGCGGACGATGTCCTCCATAAATTCTTAACGTCAATCGAGAATAAGCTGCCGAGCAGAAAGTTGACCTGTTTCGTCGCGTTCTGTACGAACGCGGGACGGCGGATGAAATTTCAAAAAGCGTCTCGTCTCTTTGAAACGTGAGTTCTGGTGTCGTCGTTGACAGCTTCAGTAAATGTAACTTGTCAACGAGCCGGTACGTAACTCGCATCAGAGCCATTAAATGTTCCTCTGGCATCAGAGTCGCATGCACGAGGACTTTGCTAATTGCTTGTGCATCATCGTGGATTTCACTGCGTTCATTTTAGCCCATCGAATTACAGGGCTGATGCAGGTCTGCGCAAAACACCGATTTCCCGACTCTGTAGGTCATTATGCAATGTTTGCTTGCCTACCGTATATTTCAGTTCACCAACAAACTCAGCGCGTGTTGCAAAGCGACTGCTCAAAGCTTGGTTTCGAGTGGTACGTATCTTAAACTGGTGCGTAAATATCGAGGTCGAGTGGCCAACACTCTCTCTATTTAACACGATTTTTAATAATAATTTCGGAAGCTATTCAAAATATTTTCCGAAATTACGAGACTTTTAGACAGCATTTTGAAAGCCATACGAAATATTTGTTTATTACATGATTTTCAGTAATGTGTATTTTGAAAGCACTTTGAAACAGAGGACAAAATTTCTGGCTTCTTAATTAAAATGTCCTATCTAGTATTATTTTCATTTTTCAAGATACGTTGAAATATTCGCAATTTCCACCGTTTTCCATCTTTCAAACAAAATTAATTACGCGAATTATTATCTGTTGCGAAATAATAACCAAATGATAAAGCTTATTTTTCCAATTATAACAAATTACTAAAATCCTCTAACTTTATTATCGAATATTAATATTAAATATATATATATATATATATAAATTATTATTAATGTTAACTATAATATTATTACATATTAAAGCACAGTTTATAGCAAATATTAAGCACCATTAAATCTCTCGAAACGAGTTCTACACGAAGCCACAGCGATATTCAGCATATTTTATGCGCGATGAATGGATTTCACAGGACGATGCAAAACTGCTTGGAAACTGCTTCAGCCGCAAAGACGGTCAACTAAGTGGCTTGGCTTGCGGCCGGCTTGTTACAGGACCCCGTGGTCGATTAGCACGCCAGTGTCTTGCAATGTTGCGTGGGTGGCCATTTTTCGCCATGAAAACATCCGTTTTGTAGATGGCATCCAGCGAGAAACAATGAACCGCATTGTTAAACGTCTAAATCGAATTGGCCACGTAACAGTTATTCTCTGCAATCTTCTTGCAATACATCTTTCGTAGACTTTTCTATTCATCTCGCGTCCTCCCTATCTTGTAGCTATCCGTTTGTGCTTATTTGCAAACGAGAGATTCATGGAACTGTTTAATCCAACTCGTCGATCAATTATATCGTCAGACATAAATCATATCGTACAATTGCAACGTTTCGGCGTTTTATTGCGAGATGTATGCGTAATGATTATATCTGGACGTGACGGTTGAAGAAAAGAGTTTAATTTTGCCTAATTTTTGTTTCGGTTCAGATCGATCGACACGATTAAAAATTTAGGAAAATTTGGCCCAGATATCATGAGCAAGATACGTATATTAAAATGATCGATCAAATTTCTACATGCACCATACATCATTTCATGTTTCTATTTCTTTCTAACTTTGTATCTGAACTTCTTCAAGATATTCCATTTGTATAACTTCAAAATTAGAATATCTTATACTGATCCTGAAAAAGATATATTCTCTAACTTCCAGCAACATCTTAATCTCTGTTTACAACTACCAGGCGTTTCATTTTTCTTCACGACACATAATTCTTCAACGATGATACCTTTCATAACGATCGTGGCGTTACAACATAAAAAGGTATTAACATCTAGGAGTCTCCGAGATACACAGTTCTTAAACTACATGATTAATAACACAAGACCATCAACGCCTGAGAAATACGAGATTCTTGAAAAAAAAATCATTAATCATGTTTCCGTGAAACTGTTGGGACGGATCGTTGGTCTACTCTATGCCGCTCTCCTCAGCGTTTATAACTGATCAGAATGTAGCGAGATAGCTAATGTACAAGGAACTCGTAAAACATTAACGACTTGGTAACGTGTCTCCCACATTCTCTGGCGGGTGTCTCTTTCCTACCGGCTGATCTTGCTGAAGCAACACGTGCTCCTTTCATTGTCAGTGTTAAGGTAACAGGGATCGGTAGTAATACAGTTCTGTGGCGGCGTGTATGCCCACGCCGTTGAACCGCAGAAACATTCGGGCCGCGAGCCTTCGAAGGCTATTTTATGGAAGCGAAACGAGCGGCGCCCACGCGCTCAACGTGCTCTCGCATAGCGCTCGATGTGCCAGATGATACTGACGCCGGTAATACCTACGTCTATCCATCCACGTTCGGCCGCCGGTATATATCTTCCCATTAGTCTCTGCCCACGTCGGCCAACTTCTCGTGGCACGTGGGTCGTTGACTTTGACTGACTCGCCTGCTACACGCTCCCCGTTCCTATCTTTCATTGTCTTTCCTTCTCTCGTCTTTACCCTGCCTTTTTTTTCTCATTCCTTGCCCTTCGTTATTACCTCGTTCGCTACCTCCACGTTCGCAACCGTTTCTTGCTCTCGATCGACACAGGTCCATTTTATTGAACTCCTTGCGAATGAAGAGTATTTCGATGCTTGTTGATTTTGGATGGATCTTTGATATCTTCGAGATTCACGAAGATTGGTTGCGTTCTTACGATCTAATTTTAGAGAGTGCGGAGTGTTACAACGTTATTGAAATAATCAACTGGATTCAAAGCTTGCGTAATAGCGAAAACATTTATGAGTGATACATTGATAAACTAAAATATCTGTTACCATCGCAAGCAATTGCTTCTTCGTTAAAATGCATGCTAAATATGGAATTATATATTAGGTTGTGCGAAAAGTTTCTTTCGTTTCATAAGTTGATAATAGATGAACAACAATTTCTGTTTTATATTGTTTTATTGAATTAGGTATGACCCATTTCGTTCTATTCCTATCATTATGTTCATGCATAAACTAATATAAAACAAAAAACATTGTACGTCTATTATTTCCTTATAAAACGAAAGAAACTTTTCGGACAACCTGATACGTTGTAATAGGAATCAAAAGAAGTCAAAATTAATATAAAAAATTGGAAGAAATGAAAAGTTATCAAATAAAACAAACTGTTGCTGCTCTTAATTGCACTCTGTCGCTTAAGAAACCTACAAGAATGGCATTCAACGTTCGATACTAAAAACAAAATAGGTAAATCTTCCGTTCGTCTGAGAAAAAATAGACTTCCCTCTTCCTTAATTGCACGTCAATCCGAGCAAGGATCGTTCGTTTCACCTTTAAATACCCAGTAAAAGATCCGTTGAATGGGAAGATTAAAAGGAACGTTGGACCATCTGTACCATTCCCGTGGACGACGAGTCAGTTGCCTTTTATTTTTTCCTCCTCCGTTCGAGCCTTCTTAATTTACTTACTCCCTTTACTCTTTCTCTCTTTCCGGCTATTTTCTGCCCGTTTTTTCCGGACAAGAATTTTAATGCGGGTTTTTCGTGTCGGCCCCGCGCCACCCTCTCCAGAGCCCGTGTCACAGTCTGGCTTCGGCCATTTCTTCCGGCGAAACGGGCGAAACTTATCGACGTGGTCGGCATTAATTACGCCGGCTACGCGGGAGAGTGAGCTCCGCTTCGGGAAGTTATTTCGCAGGCCGAGACTTTACGTCCTTTCGACGTTGTAAAACGTACGTACAACGCTGTAAAGGGTGCCACGGCGTACCGGACGTCGGTAATTTATGCGACGGATTTAAACCGCGCGCTCTCCGCGCCACGTTCGAATGAGTTTCACGTACTCCCAGGAAATCGTCCAAGAAGATCGTTAGTGGCGTGATTGAGCCCGGCCCAAAGATTTATCGAGTCATTGTGCCGCTAAGCTGGCTCGCATTTTACCGGATAACACGAACTTCACCGGAGGACTTCATTATCCCGACGATGATTTGGAATTCCCGCGTCTAACCCGCTCCTCCCCCATCCAAGCGTAACGTTATCGTTCCAACGATTGAATACGGAATGGCCTTGGCAAGAAGAAAGCCTCGTTCGGCTTCCTGAGATTTCATACGAGAATCACCGCGGATTGTCTGATGAACGCTGAATTATCGTAGGAAGGAGCCCTGTTTTGAGATGTTTATTCGCGGATGCGCGCGTAGGCGTAGCAACGTTTCTACTCAAGCCGATTCTTGCCTTTTGTGAGTTGCAAAATGTAGGATTATGAACGTTCTGAAAGCGTCTCGCCGTAACGCGTAAAACCTTTTTGCGCCGTATATCAGTTTGAATCGTCGCGAATGCAATATTGTGGATAACCATATCTGTTCCTCGTGCATTTCAGGCTGGAAATTATTGCGTAGCTTGTTTGGGTATCATTATACAGCTAGGTTTTTATCTTAGTATTTTTTCATAATACTAAAACTCTTTTTTTCAGAAGTACTTTTCAGGCCTTTATGGAAGCGATTGTAGATGAAATTAGGTGTCACAAATTGGTTGTTTACGACTCTACCTTTCTGTAGAATTGGACAAGATTGTGCTTTAACTCTCGCGTAGGCAATCGAGATATTGCGACTATCCGACAAGTAGATATGCAGATTTTGAAGCTTTAACGTGTCAAACTCTTAGGTAAATTTCGATGTAAAAATATCCAAAGAATGTTTCTATCGAAGAAATGACAGAGTTGTTGAAAGAGAATATATCAATTTTCGATATTTAATAAATTTCTATTTATATTACTTATATTATATGAATTTGCATGAACGTCCAGTTATTGATAATAAACGAAGCTACAGACGATAGAAAAATTATCTTTTCTCTTCAAACATCTTTAAAAAATCTCTTCAACAAATATCTGTACAATGTATGAAGATTTGCGTATTAAAGTATTTGCATGTTGCAAGTATCTATTTTATTTGATGGCAGGAATAAATAGTGACGTGCAAAATGTAATTAGTAATGTTAGGATTAGTTGAACGTTATTCAGCGTAGAAGCATCGACGTTGCTCAGATGGATCGATACATGGTTTTTTTTTATACATAGTAATGTATAAAAAATTTGTGCGTTGATAGGTCATTTTTCTCTCAGAACACGGTATCGTGTGGCCAGTTTTTGCTGAAAAATCCAATCGTTGGTTGAACGTGTCGAGTTCCGATAATCTTTCCTGTCGATATTTAGACAGAGTAATATTTTTGCGAGAGAGCTTCCGTGAAACAGTTCAATTAAAATAACTTCCATGTTGCAATATTTTATAGAAGATTTTAGAATGATATACAGTTCATGTTATAGCCAGGATATTCGTATTTTTCTTTGCTTTTTTTTTTTAGTAATAAATCTTTTTATGTTTGTATTCGTTATTTGTAAAATACAAATAAAATGGAAGAATACTGAAAAGTGGCGTTGCAGAAATAACTGTAAAAGATTCGTTACACTAGTTCTGTCTCAATATTTAATTAACTTTTTAAAATACTTTTGTAATTTAAGATTAAGATATCGTACTAATTATCAACTCCGGCATAATTTAATATTTTCATATTAATATAAATTTTTTAATAAAATTATGTTACTTATTTACATTTACATATAACCACGTTATTATCGTTATCGGATCTGAATTTCTTTTAATTCGATTATTTCCATTCATATTTGTTTATGATGCATTACATATCACCCTAAACATGCAACAAAGAGTAAATTCATGATTCAATTACTCTATACTCTGTACTCTATACAATGCAATAGATTGATAAACAATTCCGGTTTGAACACGTTAAAGAAATTAGTAAAAAATATCTCTACATTACGACGCTCAAAAATTCTTTCTTCGGTTAGCCATCCGCAATTATAAACTGTTCCTGAATCTCGAAAACTGTGTTTCGATCCAATCAAATGTTATCTTGAACCTGGAACTATTATCTGCCGAATAGAAAGTCAAAGTGACATTGTTCCTTTCGGCCGGCTTAAAGGTTTCCGCAACTATGCTGATTATTCGCAGATCAGGTAATCCCATCAGACAGGCCGTGAAAGGAGCAATTTGTTCGTCGTTCACCGATTACTATCTCGTGTAACTTCTTTTTCTTTTCCTCGAAGCAACGCTGTGACACCGAAAACCACTAAATGCCGCTTAAGTCATTCGACGTACAAGCAGCAGCGGAGGGCCACCGGCCGTAATTGCACGACATTCCTCTCTTCAGGAACGGAGAGCACCGTCATTATACAGGTGGGGCACGGCAATTCGCCGTTGCAGCGCCTTCTGCGACCTTCTTTTTATTTATTTATTTTTTTTCAGCGAACTCGCGGACTCTTCGCGATTCGCCGCATTCTGCCGATAAAACTTTAGGATTCTTGGCCACTCGCTTCAGGACCAAACGTGTAATTGGGATTTCGAACTGTTCCTTTTTTTCTTTTTTAATCCTTCGTCTTCTTCGTGGTCGTCGTTGTCGTCCACCGTATTCCTCGTCCTTGTCTTCACTTTCATCTTCGTCCTCGTTCGATCACGAATTCGGAAGTTTACGACGATGAGTTTCCAGAATCTCGAGCCACCACGAAATTCGCAACAATGTCCAGCCCGTTGAGAATATAATTAATATTCACGGTTTTGTTGCTTGTCGCGAAGAAAATATGTAATCGGAGGTTGATCGAAGATGCCGCGCTGTCTTGTTAGCCGGAGCAACGCGGAATTAATTTAAAACATGCGATGAGAAGAGGTTGCGTGCGCTTATCAATTGGCAATGTATCTGATTATGGTGCTATAAATTTTGCCTGAATATCCGATCGAAGAATGTGGCTTTTCTTTTTATTTCAATTTCTGTTTATTTTTATTTCTACCTATATTGTTTCCTAATATAAATTTAAAAAGATTTTGAAGTTACTTCGAGACTACTGCTATATTACGTCATTCTACCAAATTAAAATCAATGTTTCGTCATGCAATTTTTGTATACGCATTATTCGTTTTCTGAAACAATTATCACATTTTTGAACGAAATACCATTGAACTGGAAATCGGTTTTCGATGATCAAACCTGTTGCGCAAGTTCAGCTAATTAGTGGCTGCGGAACGTTATCAAAACTCAATTTACTTCTATCTAATTAAGCGACTCTTTCGGTATCTGTATTTGCATTATGTTCCGACTGTGTGATTAGCATTACATAATTTCTCGGTGAAAGGTTTCCAAACTTGTCTCGGGACCAGCCTTTCTAACTATAGCGAATAACTTACGAAAAGAAAGAAAAGAAACTTGATCTTTCACTAATTTCATTAATTATGATATAAATGAAATTATTCGAACATGAATGTGGCATTCGAGTCTCTTCCTTGCTCACCGAATCTATATCATACAATATAGAAAATTTAACCTACCTATAAATCCAGCGAGATGTCACACGACTACTGCTACTCTAGAAAAAGTCTTGCGTCATTCGTCAGAAGGAAATATGTATCACGGCCACTTTATCAATTTACACGGTGCATCTCTCGGAATAGGATTAAACAAATCGGATTTAGTAGAAAGGCTGGGCGCTGGTAACATCGTATCGCTGGAATAAAGATCATAAAGGCCGGGCTCGTAAATGCCCATCACGAACCAACCGGCCTATCGTTTCGATTCGCTCGATCAACGGCAGGAAGAGTCACTCATGTCGGAAGCAAAGTCTTTGGCACAGTGCCGGGCCGGCATGCATGGCTCCTATCTCGAACTTGCTGCGAGTTTATCGACGTCGAATATTGCTGGTACAAGCGAGGACGGGTTTATACGTGAATAACAGACCACGGGTAATGCACGGGCCGTGTAATTCAAACGCAACACAAAAGTGGCCTGTGGTAACGCAATCGACGCATAATTCGTAACGAGCAAAAATACTGGCTCTCCAGACGTTCGATCGGCCCGATGCTTAACGTGTCCCCGGTCCATTTCGCTTGGGTACCGTGTATGCGCATGCGAACGCAGCCTTACGCCACGGTTTTCGCCTCTCATTGGGACAGGCGTGACCTATCGACGAACATTTACCGGACGCCAAAGGCGATACCTTTTACGTGATAAATTATTGCACAGTGTTGCTTCTCGTTCTCCTTACCGCGGTATCTCATTATGTGTCGTGCATCGGACCGAGTTTCTCCAATCACTGCCCTCCCTCACTGTTCCTTCTCATCGTCTGTGGAACCAACAGCGTTTCTTTTTATCGTACTTGCCTCTTTTTGCTCTTTTCACCTTCACCGGAATTCACCGAACGAGTCGTATTCGAATGTTGCATCATTACATCTCATATGTTAGCTAGCATCTTGGATTGTAGAGATGTAACAGAGTAGAACAGGTGGGAAATATCTACTTGAAGTAAGAAAGAAATAGATGAGTTAGACGTAGGTGGTTACATCGTTGCACAACGGCGTTATAGAACTGAAACTTTCCCCCTTTCTACCTTTTCTTTGCCGTAAAGGTTTTTCACCCTTCGGAGATCTGAAAGGGGTTAATTAAATGAGGGTGCGATTGCTGTTTCTTCCTTTCAGAGCGGAATTGAACGTAACGTCTTGAATAGCTTGGTGCATTTATGTCGGAATACGAGTTAAGAGCTTCCTGAATTCTTCATAACGCTGTTGGAGGAGCGTTAGGTAGCTAAAACGGACACTGCTGGTATCAGAGCTAAGTAACTTCCGATAAAATATATTAAAAAGATATGTGGTGCATTATGAAATATGATTTAGTAATGAACTTCGGGAAATTCAGAGGAAGTCCATTTTTTATTTTTACATAACTTTTGATCATTGAACGGTCGAGAGAGAATAATAAAAGAATTTATTTAATTCTTGAGAAAGTTATAATTATCATATCAGAAATAATTAAGTTTTGTAGACGAAAATATAACCAACATTCGTAGGATATATATTTTAATATAAAATATCGTAGTTTGAATTCATAATAATTAATACTGCAAAATTAAATTAATTTCTAAACGGATACAAACTGTGCTATATTTTTAAACGAAACAAGAAAGACCGCAATTAATTGTGATCTTTTCCCTAATCATCATAATATTCTAGAGGATTAGTATAATAGTAGCCTCCTGTATTTTTCAACAATCGCATTTTTCGAATGGTTGTTTTTCTCTTCGTCCCTCGTCAATTGTATTCCAAGTGATAACCCCGGCAGTGGGATTAATCGTCACATCGGATCGTTTTTATTCGTAAGTCGGAGGAACGTCTTCGACAAAACGATAATAGCGTCGCGGTGCTCCCGATTGAGTGAACGAATGGCTTCCATGCATTGTCAAGGATCATTAAGATCGGTGGAACGAAATCTACCTCCTAACGAGCATACTCCGCTCGCGCTTGCCCATGCCTCGTTATTGTTGTGTATTCGTTCTTTTAACGACGCGAATTCGCTTCGCGTTAATCGATCAAGGAGAACACAACGATTTGGGACGAGGGGCATCGCGTGGTCGTGCATAACATTCCCATGGTCATTGCTCGTTCGTCATTCTTCGTTTGTAACGCGGTTCGTTAAAACGTTCAGGATCTCTCTCTCTTTCTCTCTTTGTTAGCATTTATCTTACGTGCAAACGATGAATGGATATTTCCTGCAGATAAAAAGCAACGCTTTGTTCTTCTAAGCTGAATGGAATGGTAAGCAGCATAGGATCATAAGAATATTAAAATTTACGGTACGGATGTTGGAACATGTTACTTTGTTGGAAATTATAGGTGTACGTGGGACGTTAGCTACGTGGCCGCGTAAATGAGACTTTAATATCGATATACAGCACCTATTCAAAAGTTTGGTATCATTACCTTATCCTGTATCCCATCGCGAATTCCTAGTGTTTAAAGCAAAATATTTCCACAAGCTGCAATGTGTGTAATTCATATCTCGGCGATGATAAAATGACTTTTTCTTCAAATTATGTTAACGATTAAGTCCATAAACCCTAATTATATGCTATTAGCCGTTGCAGAGTAATTTATAATACTACATTTTTCCATGTATTTGAGTAATTAACCTTTTAGCTGCACGGCTGAAAGCCTTTTTGATATACATATAAAGATCGAGGTAGTTCTTGGTAATATCCAAGAAATGCACGCTTACATTTACATTTACAAACATTTAGGTACTTTATATGATTATGGTGTAATACATATGGGTGCTAATCAAGGTAATTTAATATATATTATTAAGCAGCTAGGTACTAATACGTACGCCTCCGGCAGGTGATTAATTTCTGAAGACTTGCGTGTATTGTTTACATTACATTCGCAGTCATATTCTGCAATTATGAAAAGTCATTTTACTACATAGTATAAATTATCAAGTATATACGTATTGCGGGTGTTTACGTGTATCTGCAATCTACACGTTGAATGAAAATTTTACTTCATATATTATATATATATTTATTTTATATATTCAAGTATGATGAGTTCTAATCGTATAAAAATTCTTAGCCTCTTAGTAATCACGTCTGCATAGATTCTATGAAATGGCTGTATATGGAGAATCATTTTCGAAACAAGCGAAGGGAAAGTGGCGTTTCTCTTTAACCTTTTTGAGAATTCATTATAGTTACTAAATGTACTAAGAAGTTATAATATACTATAATATAATGTTATAATATACGTGCATGTTACAGTATACTGTAAATAATATATAAATATATCGTGTTACAGGTATGTCTACTAATGGAACGTTACAATTACCTAGTACAGAATAAGCGTGGTACGTACTTACATATTTATATATCGTAAATATTCAGTATATACAATGAATGACTTTTTGAAACTTAATTTTTTTTTAACAAAAGATAGATTACAATACTTAGAAACGAGTAAAGGAATTGTTCTTACAATTCTTAGTTTTTCTTATTTAATTTTCAATTTATATGTTACATTCTACAGTAATTTTATAGTAATTTAAATGAGTTGAAAATGCTTTGACAATAATATCTTATTTTTCTTGTAATTTAATTTGACTTGATATAAATTTGTACAAAATATTTGTCTGTTAATACATTCACTGCTACTAAAGTGTATGTATCTGTTCCTTAAATTGTACTCTCTTGTCTCGTTAGAAACGTCTTCATTTTAAATAATACCTAATTCTTGTTCCAATACACTGTCCTAGGTAACTTATCTGAGATATCTTGACGATACGAAAAAAAGAAATTTGAAATGCAACGGTTATATGAATATGTTAAACGCAGAATGTAAGCAATTACGAATGCATTCGCTCTGACATATTTAATCGATTAATGGACGATGCTGCAATGTATATACCTAACATCTAATCACATCTTACAAAGTACAGACAAAATGTTCAATCGTTTCTCACGTTCGACAAATGGGCTAACTATTGAAAGGTTAATTTTGTCATTGAATAGGTTTCATAATAGCACATTTTTTCTAAAGTTATCCCGATTAACAATACAAATGTCGAGATGTAATCTTTCATTTATATAACAAAACAAACAGCGCGCGAGCGCTGAAATCTTGATTACGGAACTGATTAATCAAACGTTTGATCATTCGGGCTGCACGTCATCCAATTAGTCCGGATAATCGAGATGCAACATTGTATCTATGATGTTCCGTATGCACTCACGTTAATTATTGTACTGGTGTATTATATAAGATACGTTGGCCCAGAATGAAGCATACGTGGCTGGAAACGTGCATCGCAAAGCAAACTTTACGCGGTTAGCAAACAGCTTATATGTCATACCACCGTATTCGCGATTGTTACATTGTTTCTACGTGTTACAAAAGCGAACGGATGATAATTAATATTATGAAGCTTACAAATTTTCTACATTCTTTATCACTGTTAATATAAATGCTACCTGGATTAAAAAAAGCTATTCTCCTGGTTTAATAATATTTTTGTAGTTAGTAAATATAGATCTAGACATGTGAATTTTATTGTAGAAGTGGCAAAAATATTTTTTCATTTAAGAATGAAAAATAAATCCTACTTGCATTCGACATAAATGAATTAAATATTAAACACAAGAATATAAATTTGATATTAGAGCAAAGAATTTAACGTATACAATTTAGATTATTCAAGAAATTCAGGGTATATCATATCTTACCACGCGTATGCACGTATATTATATGTCATATTACATTTTTTACCCCCCAGTCGCCGGGGTTAAAGGAACGTCCCATGGCAATTTCCTCGACAGGTGAATTGTCGAATGTCACGGATTTCTTTCCCGCCGAACGACCGCATAGATTACGTCGTTAAACAGTATTGAAGCCGAGGACGGCGTCGGCCGCGGTGAATGGATACTTTAAATGCGAATTTGCTGGTGCATTAACTTCGGGAAAAGTGCGCCGCTAATGTGGCATTAACGCTTGTGGCGCATGCACAGAGTGCAAAGCCCAGGAGCCGTGAATCATGGTCGGTGTCCGGTGTGCCATGCCATGCCGTCGCCACGTCTACGTGGCACTGGGGCTACGTGCGAAACGTGCACACCATCGGGTATCGTTCTCCCATTCAAGAAAGTTATTATACCTTTTGCCGCATGCACGAGCTTTCCCTGCGAGATATCGCAAATAATACGCTTATTGGCGAGTCGTCGACGATAGCGCGAGTATAATGAAAGGGAAGACGATTTGCGATTAATTCGTAAATTCCTGCTTTCCCTCTGTGGATCGATGTTTGTGTAGAGAGCGCAAGAATAGAAGTGGTTTCCGTCCGCTTTAGCTTTCGTCTGGCTTCTGTCTGGAAGTAATAATGGATTTCTATATAAATGGTTTCAGGTATTTTAGATTGTCGTGGTCAAGGTTCTTTAACCTTGAAGCCTCGAAGGGAATGTCGGTAAAAAAGTACATTATGGCAGCGCGTGTATGTTAGAGGCAGCTATGTAAATACTTATTAAAAATCCATTAAGCTGCTCCAAGTTTCTACACCTTACGAATTATTTATGTGGATAGGATTGAATTAAAGACAAGCGAAAAAACGTATTAAGTGGAAAATTAAAGATATTGCTCTGATACTCATGACTATTGACAGTCACGGTTAACGTTTTTTATGTGTTTGTATAATGTTATGTGATAATTACTGAACGATATTATAATTTCAGCTCAATTTGTGGCTATATGTATATGTGGTTATTAAAAATCCATTAAGTTGTTCGAAATTGTGTATTTTACGGTACAATTACTATTGAATTTATGGGTACAGATAAAGTAAAGATAGGGGGAAAAAAGTTGTTTTAAGTGAAAGGTTAAAGTGATTACTCTAAAAGATATTGATTTACTTAAAGTAATGTCTGTTCGAAGTATCCATAT
Organism: Bombus vosnesenskii; assembly: GCF_011952255.1. Taxonomy (NCBI): domain Eukaryota; kingdom Metazoa; phylum Arthropoda; class Insecta; order Hymenoptera; family Apidae; genus Bombus; species Bombus vosnesenskii. The sequence continues at coordinate 7,337,333 of NW_022882923.1, forward strand.
GATTTTGTTAACGAGAACTGATTTATCCATAATGTATTATAAAACTAGGTGTTTTATTTTATACGCTATAATTAATACACGATATTCTGCACGATGGCCTCTTTAAATAACACATTGCGTGGAATGCTGCAAGCTGGTATAATTGCGATATTTTATATTCAAATAAGATAAAGTTATGTACCTTTGCGGCATAATTGGGCGTAATTAATTTTTCCTTATTCATCGTTCCATTTTTGCTGGGTGTAATTTATTTATGATACTTGCGAATACAACGTAGAGAAATTTTGTAAGTGGATATATGAATATTTACATTATGTTATTTATAGTGGAACCATATTTTCAGTGTTGTAATTCCTGTTAGGGGTATATTAAATCGTTTTGCAATTGTTTTATTTATTTATTTACTCTCTGTTATATTTAATTTGAATAATTATTTAACAAATTTGTCACATGCTGTGAATTATGCGGTTAGTGAGCTATCTCGCTAAACAAATGTATAAAATTGTTTTAAAATGAACGCGTGCATAGCTTTCGCTGTTTTTTTCTTGCATTTGTTAACATTTCATTAAAATATAGATATTGCAATGAGCAATAATACGATATTCATAAAAGTCCATTTACATAAAATAATTTTTCCTGTAGAAAATTTAACAAACCCAAACTTATTTTTTGAAGTATATATTGCTCTCGTTCTCTTAAGCAATTGGATCGATGCCATCAAACGAAGAATTTAAGAGCATCGTTATTATTCGTATCACATGTATATTGAATTAATGGATAAGTGTGCCAAACAGCTGGTAAATTTCGCTATAATTAGGACTAAATCATCTAACGGCGCCAAAAGCGCGTATTCCATCATTCTCAATTCTACATTGCAGAAATCACCTATAAATGCTCCGAATTAAGATAAAAATTAACATATTTACTATTTACGTGGGAATGATTCAAAAATACCTGCATCTGCAACTAAACCGAAAACTAAGTACAACGTTTGTTTATTTCACCATATCGCACTTGGTTGTATCAATTGGTAAATTATTTTACAAGAGCATCTAGGAAAGAAATGCTGTCAAAAGCAATTGAGCTTCAAACTGAAAGCATCAAAGACTAGAAAAAGGAGCAATAAAAGGATCGTTAGGCCGGAAAGGGTTCGATTTCCAATGCGGTCAAATCGTCGTGTCACTTTTACACTGCACGTATGTGTTGCATCGCGGTTGCTGTTTTCTAAACGGACGTATTTCGGCGCCTTAGTGAAATCCTAGTGACCATTAAAGATATTCCGATCGCGATGGTTGTCTGTCAACGGGACGCGTGTACCATAAATCGAACTGCAGACGCGACACAGAGGCATTGGGGGGAAAATATATTGTTATTAGGGGACGATGCTAACTGTATGATAACGTTGGGCCTGACCAATGTTGTCACGTAACAGTTTTAATTACGGTTGTCGGGACTAATGTGCTTAGCCAAGCGACGCGAGCTGTTGTCGCTTACCGCGGCGCACGCGACACGAACCAGCGCCAGCTGTCTTCCGCTTTTGCCACCTAACCACCCTCTTTTTCTTTCCGACGTGCTCACGCGCGCTATTTCGTCGACAGCTTCGTGTAAAGTAGCTTTTTTTTTAACGACCATAAAGGCTATTAAGTGTAATAACGCTAGATGCACGACTGAGATTAATCGACGCAACGCGAATGTTCGGAACGTACGAGGGATTTGTCGAATGCTGTCGGGCTATTGCGAACTTTGTCACTATAGTTGAGGAATAAGATATCGAGAATGAAATACGGTACAGTGCAGAAGTTTTAGACCGTATACAATTCTTCGGAAAAGTTTCTGCACGCACTGTGGAAGGATTATTTTTATTAAAATAAATCTTATCTTCGTGTAATATTATATTTTTTTGTTTATAAAATATAATAAGTCTTTTGAACAGTACAGTACATATATCATCATAGTCTAATGTTTTCGATTTATAATTCAGGTAGCAAGAGAAAACATGTTTCTTCTTTTCTTTATTTATTTCTTCAGCGTGTTTATCGATAGATACATACACCTCGTATACATCAGATTTATACATACAAACGAAGAAATATAAGAGCATATAAATAACGAAGAATGTAATGGGTACACCGCAGACGTTGTGTAAACGCATATTTTTACAGACACTGATAAAGAAAATAAACGCGAATAAAATTATGTCTTATCTTTGAAATATTTTATATACTTTGCATTTGTGCTCACATCCATATCTAGCATAAATGCATAAACATCTGTAATCTAATCTAATAATGAATAATAAACAAGTAAACATAGATGGAAAGTAGCAAAATATTATAAAATACAAAATACATATGTATCTAACGTAAAATCATCAAACATATAAAGAACAAACAAATCTTGCGAATAGATCCACATAGTTACTAGTACACGTTATAATATTATTTTAATGCATTGCAACGTATTCTTATCGACGTATAACCAATGTTATTCAAATATCACGCAGCGACGTATTAATTACGAACGAGAACTCCCTCCTTGATCGTTAAATCTGCGGATCGATAGTCTCGAACGATCAACGAAATAAAGAAAAGAAACGAAAAATGAAGCGCGCTTATACAGCTCTGTGTAACAGCGATTCACAGTTCGAGCGTTCAATGGACAAGACAACGCGTCCTGTCATTATATCGTTTGTTCGCGTTTCAGTGGCCAGCAATTTACCGTCTCCGGCATTTTGTGCTTCGTAAACGAGCAGAGGGGAACTAGTTTTTCGTTTGGCCGGGTAACGTCGCGATTGGCCGGTCACTTGCGCGGAAACAATTCATAACGGTTGCTGATCGACGCCAGGCGTCGGCGACGATAAGCGGTGCCGACGGCACTGATACAGCCACTGGCCGATAGGACCGATAACACAACCATCAGGCCACGTGCGTTCGGTGCAGCCGGCAATGCGTCACGATAACTCACCCCTGTTCTTTCGCATTGTGTGCCCGGCACACATAACGGCGTTGTCGCGTGAACTTTATTTCGATCGTGATAGCGTTACTTTTTCTCCCTTTTCTTTCTTTTTTTCCTCCCTCTCCCTTTCTTTTCGAAGAAAAGCTTGACTAACAACATTCTTGCGCCGAGACACGACGTGCGTTTCGGCCGACAATTTCCAAGTAGTCGTTAGAAAGTGGAAGGTATAACCTTTGATAAAAAAAAAGTACCTACTGCTTCTGGTGAAGGTCTCCTTTACGCTACGAGTCAAAATTCGTTCAATGTCGGTGGATGAAGAGATTAGCGGTCTTCGCGAATCGGGTAGGTTGGAAAGTAGTTTTATGATTTATGGAGATCGTTGTATTAAAATATTGAATTTCTGCCGTATGTTTCTTTGCATCGAATGTTGGTCTTTTAACTAGATAGGAAGAAGGGAAGATAGAATTTTGGAATGTAATGTGAGATTATATTGGAATAGACTTCTTCTGCAATACAATTGAATATTGAACTCGTCTTGTGTCTTGTCTCTTTTGTATCAGACGTTGATCTCTTGAAGATAGAAAGGAGATAGAATTTTCAAATGTAATCGCATATGGTATATTATTCAAAATACAACGCGTAATTTGCCATAATTATATATTACGACTATAACGTACATTTATAAGTAGAAACACGAAAGAAGTTCCAGCATCACAATTAACCAATTTCTAAATGCGAAGATCATTATAAGTCGTATCTAAACAAACTAAGAATAATTTACACGGTATAAATTTCCTAAATGCCTTGTCACATTGCTGATCAATCTCGTAGCTCATTCATCGTATATCATGGAACTCGTATTGTTTGAATCTTCAGTCACCCATCATTGTGATGGTTTTATGACAGTATGAGAATGAACGCAAGGGAAAAGCAATAGAAAAATTCGCAGCGAAATTAAACAATTCGCTTTAATTGGAGTCTAAAGGACGTTAACGTGTTTGTTTGCGCTGCGGGAAGCTTCGTTTAGAACGAATTGAACCGGCTAGCCAGCGAGGATAATTTGTTCGCTGGTCGTTCGTCATTGACGCCTGTCCAGCCGGTTTTATCTTTTCAACGTATTAATTCGCGTCGACGTGCTGGTCCACGATTCACACTTCATCGACTATATACTACTAGGCTGGGTTTCGTTGGATTTTTGGAAACACAAATAGATCCGCTCGCAAGCGCGTACTTGCAATGCGACACGCCGAATTTTGATCGCCATAAAACCTTTGTTGAAGACAAGCTTGGGTACTGTTTGAATAAAATATTTAAAAAAAAGATTGTTTAATTAAACGATACATCGTCTTTATTTAAAATAATTTTATGAACAATCTCAGGCTATATCGTTTTGCACTTAAATGTACGTAAAATATCTGTAACATTTAAGATTGAAATTAATATTAACATTCACATTATTTGTTACTTAATTCGGCGTTCAATTAAAATAGGAAATTCTACAAAAATGATTTTACGTTGGCCGATGATATAATATCGCGTCTCCTGATAATTAAACTATAATTGCACATAAGAATAATATATGCGTTGAATATATGTTTTATATTTGTCTGCATTAGTGATAACAAATGATACAAAGGATGACGTTTAAGAGTCAAATCTTCGAAGAGAAAATTAAAATTATCAGCCGTGAATGTGTTAAACTTTGAGTGTGTTATTTGTGTATCTTTGAGTAGTAAGTAACCGCAGCGATGTAAGTGGGGGGAGGAGGTAGCATAATCTTAAGATATTTATTATTTTCGTATTTTATGCGATGAAAGTCATTAATTTTGTTCAATGTGTAAAGTACGATACGTGTGTTTCCAAATTTAACACCGATGATATGATTACAAGAATATTTACATTTATGGTTTCAGTGAAATTACATACAAAAAAGATTTTTATCAGCGAAATTACATTAATTTAAAGACACGATCGCATAAATTTGAACATAATGGGGTGATCAAGGTTGTTGTATGATCGGTAACGAAACCATTTATTTCGAAATGAATATACTGCAAAGAGAAAACAATGATAATTTTAGACATTATTTCTGTGCCAAAACATCGAGACAAGAGAGATTTTTAATAATTAATTAAAATGAATTATTTCATACGTAAAACTTCTTTTTCCAAATTATATAATTTCAATAAAATACGATGAAAAATACCTAAAATTTGTACACGTAGTATGTGCGAAAACATCATTGCATTATGTGCTATTTATTGTTGTATTGTCTGTATAAATCCATTATAATGGCGCTTTGTTTCGTTGTAGCGTGATTGAAACGATTCAAATGGTTAGTTGAATTTTCTGATATTAATTCTATTGTATACGCTTCAAATGTCATTTGAAACAGAATACAGAAATACATCGATGGCTATATAAATCTATGGTCGATATTTTCCGTTTATTAATATTATCATTAGGAACTAAATCGTTAATATTGTCAGGATTACGATTAACGCAGATTATTAAAAAAATTGAATGAAATCGAAAAATAAAACTATCTCCGACGCTTACTATTTATGTATCTATCAGTGTCCAAATTTTGTCATTATATTTACTGCGAATATACTTACTAAATGTGTACAATTTAATTCGTAAAATTTAATTCGATGCTCGGTGATATTTTCTTCGTTCGATACGGCGTTTCTATATTCTAACGTGAAATTGCATTCTACAATTAACAGGGGAAACAATTATCATAATGTATCTTGTTGCGATGTATATACGCAAGAGAAACTCAATTAATTTCGAGATAATTATCGAATTCGGTGTGCTTTGACATTTCTATGTCGGAGGAATTTGCATAAAGCTACCTGTAAAGTATTAACCCAATTTCGCTGATCTGTTTTACGTAAACGTAAACTGCCGAACAATTAATTCTATCGCGAAATCGAGTGTCTTTCGTGAAATATAGATATTTAATATCGTAATATTTCGGCCGAACGTCCCTTGCAAATTTATTCACGCGTTTGCCCTTTTCTCCCCTCTTTTTCTTTCTGTTATATCGACAGTTCACGGCAGTTTTTCACGTCGTATCATCGACACGGTCAATCGTATCGAAAGAAAGTTTAAAAGGAGGCAATTTCCCTTCCGGTGTATCAATTGTTTAGGGAGAAGGAGTGAAGTTTCTATCTTTACGGAGCCCTTGGGATGGTTTCCACATACTGAAAGTTTCACCCAAAGAAATCGGAGAGTGCTCGTGAAAAAGAATTTCTTGTCCCTGTCCACATGGGGCAGATCCTTTGTGTGCATAAAACATATACGTACAATATAGATTTGCCGGTTATCTTCCTGTTTTGTTGGGTCTGCGAATATAGATATTAGTTTTCCTCGGTGAGATTGTGTTTTCATCAGTTTCATATGATATTTCTTTCCTTTTTCTCTCTTCCTACTTCAATGACGAAATGTAATTCTATTGTGCAATTAATTAACCAGAATGTTGTTCGAAACAGTTGATATCGAAAACAGATTTTGTTCCCATCTTTGATAAAGCTTTGATCTAGAGATTGGCAGAGTTAATTAATACAGAATACCTACGACTGCGTATGCAGTTTGCATGTAAACTTCGTGCATTGTGTTTATTGAGACATGGTAATATTTGCTTATTAAATGCCTAAGGGCTTATTGGTTGTTGTATAAATGGTACTTTTTATTTGTTAAATTGCTCGTCTTTGTTGCTACAGAAGGCTCGATAGCTGAATAACTTTCTCATTTTTCAATCGACGAAATCTCAATGTATCGATATATTGGGTGCAATACTGTTGAGATTATTGTTATATTGTCCGCAATGTCTATAACCTGCATGTTCCTACATTATCTTCAGTGCTTGAATATTTGTTTAATATTACTGTGAGAAATAACAGTACACGTAGGTACAAAGTGGTCATTGATTGTTACAATTTACAACTAGATTACGTGCAGTGAAACAGTGAATCCGTTGATATCATAGGGATGAGACAGTCGCACATGTGCAACAACTTAAGTCAACTGAAACTATAACTTGAGGCACGTATCGAGAATAGAGACAGGTATAGTAGGAAGGCTAAGAGAAGTTCAGTCTGACAACAGAAACAGTAACAGCAACAGCGGCAGCAAGCCTTAATACAATGAGATTTATCGACGAGATCCGCTGGACCATTATCACAGCTGGGACGAGCTTCCCGTCCTTTATTTCGGACGAGGCGGTGACGGAACAGGAGAAGCGTGAGGCAAGGTTTAATCTCACGGGAGAAGACATTCCACTCGACAAGTGTCCCCGAACGATTCATCTTGAAAGAAACAGTTGGCCCTTTTTTGCGCCACGTGACAGACCCTCTTCCAAGGGTTCTCCATTTGGTAGCGTGGTATTTTCTTGTTCTTCTCCCGTTTTTGCTTCGAACGCCGCCGATATCGTGTCTATTTCTGCCCAAGACGTAGCTTCTTTTGGTGCTCTTGTAATTTAACGGAATCTACTCGTCGTGGGACACGTTTCGTATCTGGTGTCGCGCAGATAAGATTATCGGGATGCGTTCGCGTGAAATTTGTCGGCGTTACGCGAAATAGCACGATTAAAGCGTTATCACGCGATACGTTCTACTGGTCTCTCGTTCGATGAGAGTTTCGAACCGCACGCTTTCTGCGTGCCGCGTCGTTTACACTTGTTTGCGTTTTACGAGCGTGAAGCGGACGAAGGGTAGGAAAACATGTCATTGTCGAAAATCAGATAATACAGCTGCAAGTTTCTATTATAAATGTGTTTCTATTATCTGAATACGCCATTGTGTCATAGTCTTGTTCGAAATATTGTACGGTATTCTGCCTGGAAATAGAAAATATCTACGAGGAGCTGCGTTTATTGTGCTGCTGCACGCGACTTAGCGTGGATCTATTGTAATTTAATTCGGTAAAAATGGAAATTCGTAACAAGTATGACGATGTTGTGTGCAAATCATAGGCAATGCTTATGTTGTGATTTAGATAACCAAATAGCATAGAAATAACGGAATTGGTATTACGACATCTCAATGAGGTTAACATTTTTTTAGCAAGGAACCTGGATTTGTTCGAAGCAATGGAAGATTATATTCGACCATTATCAAACTTTTAACAGATTAAATTATAGGGTTCTAAAACTATCCAAAGAACAGGTTGAATTTTAGATAAAACTGGCTTGTAGGAATTGTTACTTGAAAAGGAAACTGAATGAAGTTAGCCCGATAATTATAATTTCCATTTAATTTTTAGAATTAATAAAATACAACATAATTGATGTCCATAAGCTAATTCTACATATGTCTGTATGTTGGGTTTTGTGAAATGCTTAAATAATTCGATAATTACGAGCGTTAGATTAATTACCAATATTATAATTAATAATTATCGGTACTCGTAACCATATATGTAATGAGCCGTATTGAATTGCGATTCATGATTTCCAGCTTACTGATCCTATAGCTGGTATGAAAATTAATTTGCTAACTACTATAGATAATAATCATTTCAGATATTAGATATATATGTGTAGACAGTAGCAATTATTATTAACCTGAATTCTTTATTTAATTACGAGGATCGCTAACGATCTTAGTTTCTTTATTTAATTGATTCTATTCAATTGTAATTGATTGTATTAGTTTCTCTGAAAATAATATGAAATTTACTTTTTATAATCAGGCTTTTATCTATTTACGAAAAGAGAAAGTCATATCGCGAGAAACAAATATGTGCCGATTATTGTTATAAATAGATCATAATATAACGATGCAACGATGGAGTATAGCAATGCATATCATAAATTGGGTAATGCGTATGGCAAACAATACAAATATAATATTATTTCAATTATTTACTAATCTCACACTTTTTCCTTGTTAATTTCTAATATGTTCGGATGATATGAATTACTTATTTGTTTATACGTATTTGTTGTTGTATGTACGTCGTTTTTTCCTAACTTGTTGGATACCATAAATGCTTGAAAGTAATATACGTTCAATGTTATACAGTTTTGGGGTTTTTATGATTATTTATCGTTTCTTAGCTTTGGCAGTATCGTTTGTACATCATTGTATCACCAATGTATCATTTGTTATCTCTGTACACCTTTTGTATCGAAGAATTGGAATTTAAACAACGAAGGTTCTATCCAAATTGTAAAGTTAAATCTACAAAAACCGTAACTTCCGAATCGCAAGGTTAAATTTATGAAAATGATAACTTTCCCAAATCGTAAATTTAAGTGTATAAAAATTTCTTCGTATTCTATTAATTTACAATTTCTATCCTGGATATAGCAGTACATTTCCACATAAACCGTAGCCATTCGCAGAAATCGTTTTAAGCGTTCGTTGACGGGAAATCCAGAACAGGATAAAGGCAGCGTTGTTCGCGAAATCGTCGATGAATAAAACCGCGGGAATTCTAGCTGGCGAACAATAACGAGCTTTGCCGCAGTGTTTGCACACGTGTCCCGAAATTCCACGAGGATCCGTGGCTCTTGCGAGCCTTCGTAGCCCATCCAGGGATTTATTTTCGTTCCAGCATCGAACGGTCGGTCTCGTTGTCACTGTTACGACTGACAGTACCACTGGCGCCGAGGAGTCACTCTCATTCGTGTCGACACGACGAGATTGAGACTCGCCTAAAAATAACCGTGAACAAATTATGAGCCGGCCGACTAACAGCCACGTTCTTTTCGGTCTGTCCTCCGATTCACTGTTGGTTGATCCCCGTGCGAGCCAATTCGACGTGAAATTTCGATAAATCAGCCGAGACGCCGTAACGGCGGGGTTGCGTTTTGGCCCGACCTGACACATGTGGACGAAAACGAATTGTAGATCGTTCTTCTCCCTCGTGTTCGCTTTCCATTAATTTCGATCTACGTCCAGCTTTTTTCAGCTTTTCGTTCGTCGTTATTTAGTCATTTGTATGTGTTTTAGTTGAGTTTTTTTTTTTTAATTCATCGCATATGTCTCGTTAGGATTGAAATGTTCTGCAAATGTAATGTTTAATTGTAAAGAAGAATGTTATGCAGTTAATTAAAGAACGTTCGAATTTTTCATTTTCTAATTGATTCTTTATTACTTTAACAAGCTTCTAATAAAACTTCAAATGATCTTTGTATAACGTTCGCTTCTTAGTTAAAAAGTTTACCTAGAATAGAACATAATGACAAACATTTACTGGGTAAACATCTTAAATATATCTTTTTTTTTTTTAAATTGCATAACGAACAAAATATAATGAATCATATATATCAAGCGGATTTTAATCCTGTAAGTCCGGTTTAATGTAATTAATCGTAGGAAACCTGTTCGATAAATAATGTTGGCGATTTAATCGTCGCAGTCACAGCTGGCATATATTTGCGCAAATTTTATTAATGTATGCATGGTTCAACGTGTGGAAGGTTATTAATATGATCTATATTAACGTTCCACCATGACTGAATATAAACTTTAACACGAGGTAAAAGCGAAATCACTTCGATATGTTATAAATTGAAATATAAATTAATTGCTGACAGATAGCGTTACAATTCTTTTCTTAATTGTATATTTTGAAATACAATTTATTATAGGTAAATTGAATTATGTCGCTGTCCTCTGTTTCTCTGAGAAGAAAGTTATTTCAAAACTGCAACAAGTGGCACAATGGATTCCGGTACCTGGCATATGCGATGTCACACAAAACATCTTCTGTTTCTTATTGTAAAAGTGAAATCGCCCTTACGATGGGATACATTCATGTTACGATGAGTGTTATGATACATAAAAACTAAGTCATTTATCTGAAAAAGATTATTGATACATTACGCTATTATTCCTTAATCGTCTACTAGTATTTTGCAAATAATGGAAATAATAAAATAGTTGCTGTATTATTATGATTTATACTACATTATATATATTATATTATGATATTTAGTTTTATATCAATGACGGTATTATTAATCAAAAATGCTAATATAAATTATGTTTTATAGTGTAAGGCTACTTTTATATTCAAAAGTAGGTCCTCAAATTTATTCTCATTTCATCAAAAAATATTTGAAATATAGCATTAAGTTCCCCGACCTTTTGTCAGATAATTAGTCATCCGTTAATTCTGAGTCAACACAGTGTTCATATTTCTCTCTGACAGTTATTTTCCATAGGCATTATTTGTCACTGAGCTCACTTTCTATCTCGTAGTTCAGACATGTCTACGAATTTGATTGATTTGTTTACATCCTTTAATATCTAGGCAGAAAGTCATCTGTGCTAAGTAAAAATAGAATTAGCATATGCTTAAGTTTTAAGTATAATCTGTATAAATAGTTATAGTTAAAATTGTATGCTGAAAATAAAATAGGGAGAGAGAGTTGCGTTTCCATCTGAATAAAAGTTGATATTAATTTTGTTAAAATTATCTATATATTCTCTCTTTCTCTTCTTATATATTCTTATATAATTATAAATATTACGTTCTTACATAATTATAAAGAGAAAGAATTTGAAATCGCTCGCTTTCACAACTTTGGTAGTTCCAACGTTAAAATGTTTCATATTAACAAACCGAGATGTCCACAAGCTAAAAAAAGAAATTATCGATAATATGAAAAGTGTCAGTTATGTAAACGTCAAGTGACAAACGTTGAATCTAATTAATTAAAAGCTAATATCGTCGAATAAATGTAAAACCGACAAATTACAATGCGTGATAGAAAGCAACGTAATATCGATTGTTAACTAGAGATAAAAAAAAACAATCGACGAATGTTCGGAAATAGCGCAACACATTTTTTTCACCCACGTTCGACATTCCATAGCCGTGAAAGCTGTCTCCGCTTGTATATTCATCACGTCTGAAACCGCGACCGATTCCCGGCACTGGTCGTTTTGTCACGCTTCAGCGTGACAGATCCGCCTCGATCCTCTTTCGAGGACACCGAACGGGAGACAAATAAAGCGCTTACGTCGATCTCAAACGGCGGTTGTTTCTCGAAAATGAATTGTTCCCGGAAAGAACGTTTGAACGGGGCCAACGTTCGACTGGCGCGAAACTGTCTAGATATTTCTCAGAAATGTATTTAATATTATAATTCTGAAAACCTTATTCTACTTAGAATTCTGTTAATGGTTAATTCTGTCAATTGCATACGATTTCTTGTGCGCGTGTTTTTAATAAATATTATTGTTAATTAGTATTCTAAAATTAAGAATAAAGCAACAAAGAGAAAAGCGTGACTGAATAAAAATAACTACATTCGAACGTCTAGTGTCAACACACTGCATTTAATGGTAGTGATGGATCGTGCATGCATGTCTGTTAATAAACTCGCTCACGTCGGACCTGTGAAATTCAATCACAACGCGATAGCGACTGATTTTAATGCGTAATGAGCGCATGCTAATGCCGGGCTTGTATTAACCGAGAAGTCGTGCAGATAGCGTTCGCCCGAATCGCGTGCTAATTATGCGAAACAATTTTTTAACTGAATCGGAAACGATCGGGATTGTTCATTTACGCTTATCGACAATGCAAATCACGACGCTTTATCGACTGCCCGGTGTCGGCGCGTGGATTTACATTTTAATCGCGATATAGTACGTGAGCTCTTTGAAATGACGAAATGAACGGCGTATAAGTACATCGAAAGGAATCAATCGATTTGTGCGAATTCTAATGAGATGTAAATTTCTACGATCCTTTTTTCCCCTGCAATTTGTCGTCAAATTTGTCTCGTCTTATTTAAACATTTTTTCTTTCAATGTCATACGAATACGTTTGCTAACGTCCAATTGATTGTTGATATTTCTTTGTTGCATTTCTAGTAATTCACTTTTTTTTCTTTTTAAAGAAATATGATTATTACCGAAATTTCATTGTCACGCTTCGTGTTATCTTTTCGAACCAATTTTCGTTTATCATTTGCTGTATACGCAGTGAAAACATTTTTGATCACCCGAATGGAAAGTTCAACGAAAGCTCAATGACTTAATACAGGCGACACAGTATCGCAGCTGGCTTGGACATGTCAAACTAATTTTCAAGATCTTGAAAACCTCTACGATGAACTCTTCGATACAAATGGCTCTGATTACACGGATTTTACTCACCACTAAGAGAAATCGAATTACTCTTCCCTGCGCTCGTCCATCCAACGTTCGGCAGTCGGTGACGCTTCGGAGCGCGCGATAGAGAGCATTTGTCGTATCGCTTATAAAGAGGTCGCACTGAAAGGATCGTCTGGGCGGAAAAAGAGATGAACGTAAGAGAATCGAAAAACAAGAGCAAGCAACGACGACGAGCATACGAGAGCGAACAAGGAGAAACAGAAAAAGGTCGTGCGAGCACGGAACAAAGCCGCTGCTATTTTTGTACGTGAAAGGCTGCCTTGGTGTCGCACCGATGGCATAGGATGGAAGAGTGCGAGAGAGAAACGAGAGTGAATGGCCAGGCCGTGATTAGTGATGTGAGCTGTGATACCAACGAGAAGAAGAGAAAGGCATACGAAGAACATGGGTAGCGAACGATGATGACAATGTCTCTTACCTGATTTGGATTGCCGGTTGACGAGCCCGAGAAGCAAGATCCTTAATTCGTGGACGACGGATGATGGCGGACTAAAGGGTGATACGGGGGTCGACATTGAGGCTGAGCAGAGGGGAAAGAACAATCCAGCTTTGTCCTGTCAACTGTCTGCGGCTAATGAGCCTTTCCTATAGTCTTCCTGCAGTCGCTCTCAGCTCGGCTGTTCGAGTCCGCGTCACGGCTCGATACCCGCCAATAAACCATTTAATTTTGCACTATCTTCACCGACTGTATGCGTCGAATTATTTGATCGGGACTTTAGCCGCATATACCAACGATCAGACGTCTCGACCCAGCGACCAACAGCCTCGAACCGCAGTTAACGCGAGAATTGGTGTAATTGATCGCGTTATACCGCTTCATTGACGACCGGCTACATATCAACCGATAACGCTGGTGACGACGAGAAGGAGGCTGAAGAGACGAGCGTTTGAATTTTGGAATAGATCTTTGAAATTGAATTTGCATAGACTCTAAATTTGGTCATTTATCTGACGATCGATAGGAGAAAAACGTATTAAGTATGTACATGTTTATTGATCTTTTGATTTAAAAAGAAGATATCATCGTTTTAATGGTAAAATTAAATAATTTAGAAACGCGGGTCTAATTGGCGATATATCGTGTTTGAGAACTACCCCTCTGCAAGAATGAAAGGAGAACGTGGCTTATCGCGTTCGCCTCCCGTAATCTTTATTTATATACCTTTGAAACTTCGAGTGTACTAATCAACATATTTCCAGCATATTAGTATCGACAAACTTCTTTTGCTTGCCAAAATAACTAGCTCTCTGCGAGTTACGTAGGAGCCTGAACAACGCCCACGCTTTAAGAGCCTTTACAACACCAGCCAACGATTTAACATAGGTGTAATAACGTGGTGAACATGTTTATCCATTAAGCCGTGCGAAGAAATAATTAAACAGGCAGGTAGACACGACAGAAACTGTGAGAGGGACAGAGAAACGGAGAAAGGGAGGAAAGGTGGTGGTCGAAAATAAATGAGCGCGGGTTGTCGGCTCAGGAGAAGATCGGCACCGACGATAACGCCGGAATAAAACCATAATATTCGGGAAGAAAAAATGTAAAGCAGCGTCATTTAAATGCGTGTAACGAAAAGAACTGTGCACCGAGCGACGAGGGGGTGGTTGACAGGGGCTCGCACAGGGATTCGCGAGGAGATCAGGGGTCACCGGACACGACACGATCGCGTGAGATTAGGCTCTTTCATGTGTGACTCACGCTGGCAGGGAAAGTAAATGAGTGCAACTGCACCGGTACTTCTCCTTCCTTTTTTTTCTCCCCTGCCTCTTTCTTCTCCTTTTCCTTCGTCTGCTTCGTATCGCGACCAAACTTCCCCCGTTATTGCACACCGACCCTTTCACTCTTTTCACGTACGGCAATCGCGGCATTAACTTATCACCGGTCACACGCACGCCGATCGAATCGGGGAACGCAAACTCGAGACCCTCCTTTCTCCCTCTTTCTTTTTTCTTTTCTTCTTTATTTTTTGTATTTTTTTTTTTTTTATTTTGTACGTTTCGTTCTCTCGTTTACTCCAGCGCGACATACGGAATAAACTTTACTTACTTTACTACTTCCTCGCGTGGGAACCGCGTACTCTTTGCTCACCGTATAATTTTACGAAGACTGAGAAAACTGGAGGATTTATAGCGCGTTAATAGAGACTTATTTTTCCTTAAATATGAAAATTTCGTTTTCTATCTCGGATTTATAGTTGCAAGGTAAAAGGTATTTAAACATTGCTTGTAGACCCTTTTATGAGTATATTGTGTGTTATATGAAACATTTTGAAATTTCATTAGCAGTGCAACGAGACCCAGTTATTATGGTTATACTGTTTCTACTGCAGACAAAGTTTACGGAAATTACAGAAGTATTTAAACGTTCGTTACATTAATAAACCTCGATAATACCATATTTAACATTTATTCTATGCCCAAGATAGTTATTTCATGTTGTACAGTAATTTTGTACTAAATTTATGTTATAATAGATATCTGTTAAATTTTACATACATCTTCAAATCGGTTTCAAATTATACCAATATAGTCGTCAGTCAAATGTTTTACACAACACATACATACATATGTATAATATGGACATAAAAATTTTTCGTGCTATGTACTTTTGTGAGTCGGTGTAGCTATAACGGCACCACTAAAATACAAAGGTTTAATTAAACGAAATTTTCAAACTCTTAAAAAGTAGCAAATATTCTCGTCCATGTTGCAAACTTTAGAATGGTTAATTACGTATAGTTATCCGTAATACACAGTTTATCCGGGACGTGTAAAGGATTTCTTTGTTATTTACGAGGTTGCACGGCGTCGTTGTTAGCAACCGAGGCAATTACACCGTCGTTACACTGCAATTATACAGTAACCAAAACAGCCCGTGCCCTTCTCTCGCGTAGCGCGATAAATTCAATGTGTCTGATTAGGGGTTGAATAGAAACGACCTTGACAGCACCCTAACGCACGACGTAATGCGCAACTTTGTTACTTCTATCCAGTTGAGATCTTTCTGCGAGAAAAACTGCGACTGACTTGAAGAAAAAGCTTCTGCTAGCTGGAAATAAAATGTTGTTCAAGTTGAATATATTTCCATTGAATATTTATGAAAGAAATATTTATGAGAAAGATTTTTCAGACAGTTTGTTAATATGTATGAATTTCGTTCGATGTTCAGTTACGTTAACAATCTATTTCAAGCTTTCATATATAGCTCTTTTTTTTTTACAAACCTATCGTACAACTTAATATTCACGAGATTTTGCATATAAATTGTTTTTATTATAGAGCTGAAGTTAAAATAATTTATACATAAATATGTTGACGTGTTTCTTTTTTTTATTTGACATATAACAATCTGGAAATAAAAGTTTGTTTTGTAAACGTAAATTAAACATATTTGGGAATGTATAATAAAAAGTAATTATTAGACTGTGAATATTTATGGAAGTTCAAATTTGTATAAGGACAATTAAAGAAATGGAACCTAGATAGAAAATTGCTTTACGCAGTAAGAATTATAACTAATAATTATTACATTAATTAAATATAGGCATTTTTGCGCGTTGAAAATTGTTATAAACGCGTAAATACCAGCAGTTTGGTAATTATGGATATTAAAGAAGATTTTAATTGGTATTTTCATACTTTGTAGAAAAACCAAGACTAATTTCATTAACGTACAAACGACGAATCAGCTTGTATATAAAATTTCGCTACAACTATTCCCTTTCATACTTTTAGGCGGGTCATCCTTTTTCTGTGTGTTTTATCAATAGACAATATCATTTATAACTATTTGATATTATCGTAAGTAATAATTTGAAAGTACGTATTAACGGATATTACCTTCATATTACATTCGTTTCTCTTCTAAAGCGAAATGCTAATCATATTTGACTGAATGTAATTTAAACATATCGAGCCATATTTCGAATTTCAACGAGTACTTTTACTTACGTGCGGCGAGATAGATTATCGAACGTACGTGAAAATATGTTTCACCTGCCCTTATTAATAAAAACGTCTTTTCCATTTCCTTTTTACACTTTAACAACGTAATTGCAAAAAATGCAATCCCACTTTGGAGAACAAGGTTACCCCACAAATTGACCGTACAGTCGAATTAAAACTCGAATTCATTAACCTTCGGGTAGCCAGGAGTATTATTATACTAATGTACTACATCGAAGCTTATTAAAAAGAATTCCTCGGAAGGAACACCATATGTATTTGTGGCGATCCAGCGTTCATTTCATGCACGTCTTAATTAAGCGCATACCACTTGCAACCTGCACAAGAGTTGCAGAGCTCGTAATTGTACATTAATTCCGTGAATCATTCGGTGCGTACAAGAAGGGAGATCGATCGGCGGGGTAGTGCTGCTCGCTCGTTTCGTCCGGGCTACAAATTTATGCGGTATTCCCGGTGCATATTCGCGATATCGAGGGTCGATGAGCACGAGTTTCAGTGCGGAAGTCACATAATTAATGCTTTACGGTCTGTTTTTCGGAACGATCGACCCTCTGCTCCGTCTCGCGAGCAGCCAGTAATTCAGGCAAGTCGAACAGGCATCGGTAGCCGCTTTTCATTTAACCACGCGGCTACGGTTGCGATCCTTTCGATTTCACGCCGCATCGGCCGAGATCGACACCGATCGATACGGGAAATTATTGGTTCCGCGCGTATACACACTCTCTCTGCAATCTTTTGATCCGCTTCATTCGCATCGTTCCTCGTTCCCCTTTGATTCGGATGACGTGCAAGTGATTTCGCCCTACCTTATGAATATTCATGCGCCGCCGTGTTCCTCTGTAAAATCGCTAATTATTCGATTTACACTCGCTGAAGCTTAATACCGTCGAGTTTCAAGCTTTTAATGCAAGGTTCGTATCATTTGTTAAGTTGCTGGGGTATGCTTCATAGGGTGACGTATATACCTAATTATTTTTCACGTTGAAGCCACGAATGGAGTAATGTATGGCTCGAAAGTTCGATGGTATTATGAAGCAAATATGGGATGGTTATTTTCATTGCCTTTGAAAATTATTTTTCTCTAAAGTAATTATGATTATACGTATTTTTAGTTCTTTGATATGTGTTTTCATGTATTAGTTACGTTCTTGCGATAAATAAAAAATTAAAGGACGTTTAGGAAAATTGAAGCAGCACATATGAGGAGAATAAAGTAAAATTAGGAAAGAGATAATTTTTTTTTAATAGTTTATTTTTTTGACTAGTAAGGAAATTATTACGATAAAAGAGACTACTCAGTCAGCTATAAAGGAGCATTTGTGAAATTTTAAATAAGAGCATTTCTTAATTTTTTCGAGATACAAAACTGATTAAATATACACGGTAATCTCGTGTTTTATAGTTTGGATCATAAATCTAAATATAAAATCTAAAATGTATTTCTTAATTGGTATCGTTATGCATAGGTGATTACAATAATTCAAATTAAATTTGGATATGATAATTTAATTTCTAGATGTTTAATTTTATTTTATATTTCACATCTTGTGTGAATAATGTGCATTTTTTACATTTTTAAAATACAGATACAAGATAAGATGAAATAGGTGAAGTGATTAAAAAATTAAACAATTTAACCCGCACAATGATATTAATGACCGTTTAAAATCCGCACGGATCAGGTCTATAATTTAATAAATAAAAGGATAATGATGCGTGAAGAGACAATTTTTTAAAAATTCATCTCAAGATTCACAATTATTCGTGCCTTCTCGCGATAAAGCAAATCATCTGTTTTGTCAGAATTTATATACCAACTATCTATACGCCCGCGTAATAAAGTCGAGTTCATAAAAAGCAGAGTTGATCACTTTGGATTGGCTTCAATTATTACATAGATATTTCGTAAGCATTTTTATTTTACGATTTCATGCTATCTACGTAATAAAAAGCGTACCCAATTTCATATTTCGTAAATTACTTGCTGCAAGGCGAAACGAATCGATTCGCCGATCTCGATTTCCTTCGTAGCCCCGATTTCCTGTGTGACCGTATTGTACGGTCGTGCTTTTGGCCGTTTCGTTCTTTCTTTCTTTTCTTTTTTTACTTGGCATCGTCCTCGTTTCGACCGATTGATCGTCGTATTAAATTGTTGCTTCGTTTCACTGTTTCAGGTAAGAAAGGAATACGAGGGTCGCAGGCTCACGGTTCTACAATTATTGTTTATCCCACGGTAAAAGGTAATGGAGTGTAATTGCGCGTTCTCGATTAAAGGAGGAAATTGGTTGTTCCAGCTGGGCCGGGTTACACGATTGTTCGTTATGATCAGGGAAGGGGAAGGGTGAGGGATAGATTTGATCCACGAATTCCAATCGCATCGATCCGACTATTATATTTCGCGAGTTATCTTCGCTTTGACGATAGAGTTTAATCCTTGCCGATATTATCGGAAATTTATGGCCGCGTGATAGGGGCGAACGCTGCTTCTACGTAATTGATTAATCGCGAATCGATGCGAAATACGTGGATTTCGTAGCCAGACCGAGGAAATCAGATTTGTATCCGTGAATCGTCGAACACCGTTAATATCTGCTTCGAATTACTAGCTGTAACCGGTATAACTGGTACATTTAATTTCTGGCATGCTTGTAATCGACTTTCGATTACTTGATGTCGAATCGGACATTCATACAGCGCAATATTATAGGACAGTCAAACGAAGTCTAAATATTCGAGAAGACAGATGAATAGTCGTTCGGTCGATTTTACGAGATGAGAATGTTCAGTGTTTTAAAAACAGAATAAAAATTTCGATCGTTTTCAATATGTCATCACAACTGTGTTTTGTTAGCCATGGTTGTTTTTTTTTTTTTTAATGGCGGAAGAGTTTATTAATTTGATTAATGGATTTTATTGTGTATATACATGGGTACTCTTTTACTGACTATTTGCAATTAGCTTTAATCCATCATATATGACAGATTTACATTATGTAAGTGGCTCATTTAGATCTTTGAAGATATACGCAGAAATAATATACATACTATATTTGGTGAAATACGAACATAGCTTTTTTGACAAATCTTTCTTATATGTAAATTTTGTTAAATGTAGATTACGTAGATATCATCCGACAAATTGATATTTTCAACTCTGAATATTTAAAAAAGATCATTTGTATCGTACATGAAGCGAAGCGGTTGAATGATATTTTAGACTCGAAAGAACCCACGTATTCAATACATAATAATTCAGTATAACAATTCATCAATTTGATATAATAAAATTAATCTCTAATTTCTCCGTCTCACGTATCGGTCGTATTTTTCAATTAATCAGTTTTGATCAAATGTATCATTCACTGTTTTATTTGTCATTCTGTTTTGTTGTTATTCCATTCTACACACGCTATAAACCATTCTTCGAGTTTCTCTCAATTCTTGAACACGATTTAACATATTCTCATCGCGTGAATTTGATCGCAATTTTTCATGACGAATTCTGATTAATCGTGCGTTTCCTTGATAATTATGGTTAAACTACCATGTTTTACGTGAAACTAGCAGATGTCCCAATACTCATGAACTTTGGAGAGCATCGTTGGCAATAGAACAATCATTTAATACGAATTCCATGAACGAGACTTCTACCGCGTCCCCTTTCGATACAGTAACACCTGTAGTGGCAGTAATAGCGACGATAACAGTAACGCTGTCGACGCATCGTGTGGCATCGTCCAGACCGACGGTACCGGGGCTACCAGGGTTTCCTGTCCGTTTTAATTGGGTTATTAACGGGTGCGAGCGTTTCCTGCCTCCTGTGACAAACCCGGGGCTTCGAAACGGCCGACCTCGCGCAGCTGCTGCCTCGTCGCGTAGCTGCGCTACCGGAAACCAATCTGTTCCGTTTGTCTTTCCTTTCGTTGCTTGCCTGGCCGTCTCGCCCGCCCTGGACATAAATATGCATCGTGCCACTTAAATATTACACGGCTGGATATATTTGTATCGGCTGCTATAAGAGAACCGTGACGACGAACTTTCCACTCCTCGTTTTCGGTGCAGCAGGACAGTTGCGAGCTGCGAGACGCCCTCCTCCATTGCTTACAATCAAGAGACTAATGCTGCGTTCCTTTCGTTGCGTTTTGACATACGGTGAACAGCTGCGTGATGGATATTTATCGACGTGTCAAGGAGAATTGCAATGGCCGTTTACCGTTTGATTGTTTCATTGAACTCTAATTTACGAGCGTATAATCTATAGATACTGAGTGCAGTTAAAGACGGATAGAAACCTAGAGACAGATCTTTCGGGCTTATAAAATACTTTCGTTAATGAGAGTCGGATTTATTTGTAAGCATTGCTTTGTATATACTATATTTATGCTTCAGGGAATGTTTATTTTATATAGTTTTCCATCATTTCGTCAATCAGTGTACCGTATCGTCTAAGGTGCGTTATGGGTTCTAAAATAAAGATATACACAAATAAAAAAAAATTATTGGACGAAAGTTCCCCGTAAATTGGAAAATTAATCATCTTTGAATTAATGTTGATTGTCAGTTTTCATTTTGCTCTGGTGAACTACGACGAAGCTGGATAGAGATTGTTTGCACTGGAATTGCGATCTCTTCCTTCAATATTTTTGTTAGCTTTATCTTGTTGATGGATTTTTTCGAAACTGGACGCGTCTAAATTTAAAGAAACACGATATTAATTAATTAATTGCGATACACCTCGGTTCAATTATTTTCCATTAATTTTCTATTCAACTAATTCATCTTTAACTTCTTCAATATAAATTAATCAACGAAAATCAGGAGCTTCACGTTATTGAATATTCGCGCAACGTACTATACTCTCGCGTTAAAAGGATCATTATACGATACAAGAAACTCAGCCCCAAGCTACAATGCGTTACATATCAATTTCATCGAAGAGCAACGAAAACCTTTCGCACGCAAACCGGGTCGAAGCCTCGTTCCCTATTCGGTCGAGCACCATAATTATTCGCGGCGTTGTTTCCTATAAGCGACGATTGATTGCGTGCCAGCGCGAAAGCTGTCCTCGTGCACCTTCGACCGCGGCGGATTAGTTGTTCGCGTTATATAACGGGTCTCCATTCGCTGCCGATCTATTTCCATCGAGACGAAGTTATTTCGAATCGTTCATAAATGATTCATGCGCGTGGTATTAACACCGCAGAGAGGCAAGAAACGATGAAAAAGAAAGAAAAAGAAGAAAAGGGAAAAAGCTGAATTGTCCTCCCTCCACCGTATTCGGTGTTTATCCATAAAACGAGTCGCCGATCGACGACGGGAACACACCTCGGGACGTTTCTCCACAGTGCAAGAACAAAAGAAGCAATTGGCCACGTCGGCATCCTCGCCGAGGATTCCCATGCATATGGATTAAGACGCTCCACATCTCGTCGAGCCAAGGTGCAGGATACGTAATCCTGCTGGCGCGCAAGCAAATCATGTTTATTCAGGAACGTATACATAGTAATAGAGGGAGTCATCTCGTGTGCGTACGATCGTAAATGTATTTGTGCTCATGCTAGCACGGGTTATATCGGTGAAGGTGTGTCACGGAGACCAATGTGTCTGGTGAACGTATTCGCTTAGTGCCTGGACACTTGGATAGTGATGCGTCCGAAGGTCGATGATTGTCGTTTAGTTTTTACGAGAATCAAATCGGGTCTTCTCACGTGTTTGTCTCCTTTTTACGAGAGGCCAAATGCAAATAAGTAAGAGGCTATGAATATAGTTGCAGGAATCTATTCGTACCTCGGTTTAATTGAAGGCGGTTAGGAAAGAAGCTAGCGTAAAGCGATGAAATGACTTCTTCTCTCTTGGCTAACTCTTTAGGGAGGGACTGTTTCTTATATCGCGCGTTGAGATCGACCAAGTGTTTTTAAGAGAGAGGGATGTACAGTCGTGGCCTGAATACATTTTTCACGCGCTTAAGGTTTCGTTAAAATTACGTGAAAGTAACATTTCTGATTAGAGCGCTGACTGATTGTCTTCGCTTTTCATCTGCATTCGGATACAGATACTATATCGAATATAATAATATTCTATAAAGAATAAGAAGCGATTGTTGTTATTATATCTTTTTACATATGCTTAACAAAGTTGTGTCTTTCGCCTCGATGCAAATCTCGTTCCTTCGATTTTTATCCGAGACCTTAAACGGGAGGTTGGTTCAATCTCCGCGCGCCTCCCGATCCATCGGTCGATCGTTTAACAAAACTGTCTCAGTTTTTGCCCGTTTTTCCTCCGATCGACCACCGGATTATATCCAGACAGATTAAACATTTGAACGGGATCAACGGGTCTAATGAAATTTGCCGCTCCTCCGCGAGAAGGGAAATTCCATCGTAGCTTCGAACGTTTACAGAGCTAATAGTTTAACATGCGTTTCTGTCGGTCGCGGCCGGAATTTTCAGCGGCGCGTCGTCTCGCGAAACTCCCTTCGGGGATCCAATAAAATTTCTCATTTGCACGACGGCGGCTTGTTGACTTTCTCCAACGCGTTGGCGTGACTTTCGCCGCGATCCGACACGACATATACGACTCGCGTCGATTTGACAGTTTCGCGATTTATAGACGGAAACGTGGCCTCTTTTTTTCCCTTCTTTTATTTTTTCTTCCACCAACGACAATTCGCTCGTTAATTAACGAGCAAACTGTCTGTCGGCGAGGTGGCCTCCTTTTTTGGTTACGGACACAAACGCGGCTGTCATATTTCGTGGCGGCCGGTGCTCGAAACTTGCCAGGGTCTTAAGGTGTACCGGCAGAGGCGAGCTGCACGCCGTATAGGCGCGTATGCACCGCGAACAATGCATATTCATGAAGCGCCGTGCATATTTACGAGCGGCTGTTCGCTCGGGATCCGTGGCACAACTTTACAACGCTTTCGGTCTCGGCCATCCTCGTACAAAGGAAACCGTGCCCTACCCAATACGTCGTCGCTCGATATAGTGTTTCTAGATCGAAACTTGCTTGTCGAGGAAGCTCGATCTCACCGTTTCGTACAGATTCTGGATTTTGCGAAGATGAATTCTGCGACAGAAAAGAGGCGAAGGTTAGATGTTCTCGGAATTGGTTGATCGCTTGTAAATCGATACGAATATTTTAGTAGATTTTTCATTATCCCTATGATACGATATAACTTTATCAAACGCGTGGTAGCAATTTTACGTATTAAGTAATCCAATTAAACGTGATTGTATATGAAACAATTTATATTTATAAAATCAACAAAAGCAATTTATAAAATCATGTTCACAAGCTCACAAGCGTAACGTACGATTCGCGTTGTTGTCGCAAAATGGTTAACTATTTATCGATTACATTATACTAAATTCGAAAGAACATATTTTGAACAATTTTTCTGAACTATTTCTACTTCCTTTGCTTCTTACGTTCTTCCTTCGTTCGCTTTCGTGTTAACGGAGAGTTTTCGTGAAATTATACAGCAGATGTAACGTTTCAAGTCTGCAATTGAAATTGCGTGGAAAGAGCGGCGTTTAAACGAATTTACCTGGAAACTGACTGTTCCTGGACTCTGTTAATTTCAGCCTCGAGCACGACTGCCAGTCGCCCTTTATCCTCTAGGAGCGAGCGCATCAATTTCCTTCAATTAATTACTGAAACGGCGGTGTAACAATTCCGGCGGTGGGGTCGCTCTATTCGTGAAATTCAGGCATGTCCTTTTATCGCGAGCGTCGTGAAAATTAGGTCAATTAAGCGGCAATTACCGCGAATGCGCTCGAGCGGGGACACGTGCGCGAAAATCATTAGAATGTTCGCGTCCAAAACGAGAAGAAATATCGTGACAATACGCTGCGTCCGGATCGGGGTTGCTCTAAAAAGGAAGAAAGTACAAATAAGTCGTCCGGTGGAACGATGTTATTAAAAGTGGCTAATTGCCCCGCTTTATTATTGTCGGCCTCGTTGGCAGCCTCGAATAGGCGAGAGGCTGTTTTTCATCCGGCAGAGCTAATTAATGATCCGCGCTTCGAAGGGAAGGAAAGAAAGAGCGAGTAAGAGAAAGGGAGACAGAGATAGAAGAAGAAGGAACTCACGAAGAACTGAACGCACTCGTTAAAGCGCTTTATCGGTGGACGCTTGCGGAGTAAATGTTGTCGAGTGCGCCACTTTGAGCGTTACTCCTTTTATATTTTATCGATGGAGATTCGTATAATCGCGACGATGCCGACTAGAGAAAAGAAGGAAGCTCTCGGGCTCGGTAGAATTTTCCTTTAATTACATTAGCTGCACGAGAAAGCGCCCTACCAGTCGAGCTAATCAAGATTGATCGATCGATCGAACGATCGATTAGGGGCTCTACCCGCCTCCCGTTGTGCAAGAAACATTCTTTTTAAAACATATACTTTCAGAATTAATTGTTTTGCCCGTTGAACCGCGATACCCACGTTACCTCGAACTTTATTCGCAACGTTCATTTTCCACCGGCCGCTTATTAATTATGTTCCTTTTCTTCGTTGTTTCACCTCGACAACCGCCGGAGACTTTTACGGTTGGCATGCCTTTCATCCTGTCACGCTCGCCGTCTAAAAAAAGATTAATTAATGGTAAACACTTTCCTTGTTTTTACGGACATAGTAATAACGGAGATAAATTTAATTACGTCGAGGGGAGAGACCGCTTTTTTAGCGACTTGGAGTTTTCACGTTTTAATGCGCCAGCGGCGGTAACGATCGCAATGATTGCTTCCATCTGGGCGAAACAAAAATTGCAGATTGCAAGCCGTTACGAGTTCCCAGTTTTTTCAAGAACAGCAGATATACCTAGTATTAGTAATTAATTAAGCTTTAATTAAGTAGAAGAACATCGTATCCTGAATATATGGTATCGGTACGTTTATTAAATAGTTCACGTTTCAACGTTGTGTTTCTTTAAACTGTTATTCATTTTTCTATGAATTAGATTTATATTATATTTGTATTTATCTATATAAATTCTAATAATATATATATATTATATATATTTTAGTTATTGATAATAGTGTTAATATTGAATGGTATACTATGTATCGGTGGTCTATATCATAGTATCATTTTACGATATTCCTTTAAACATAATTTCTTTTCAGAGTATTTTTCAAAACATTATTTCGATAGTAATAAGCTAAATAAGAAACTAGGATCTTACATAGACGTAAGTTTATAAATTTCTTCCTATCGGAACTATCAAAGATATTATCTGATGAACTGCAACAGACGAAGAAATCCTTTGAGTATTTCAAATTGTTAACAATCTACCGGAACACGATTGCGAAGATCTAAATTTATTTGACTTTTGATAGACAAGTTGCTTGATTTCCTTTGATCTGAGAGATTTTTCTTTTAGCGTGGGACTTTGAAATGTTACAAATCCGAAGTTGAAGTCAAATGGAGTATTTTTGGTTCGATATTTATGTATTCTTTTTGAACGACATTCCGCAAAATAAAATTTCATCATGAAACAGGACCTGTAACGAGAAAATCTCGTGCTTTTGAATTATGTGTAGCACAACACTATAAATGAAAAACGACATGGAAACTTATACAAGATGTAATAAAGTTATAATTTCAGAAAATTACAGAAAATACTTTCATTGTAATTACAAGTTAACTTACATAACTATATACAGGTAGAAAACTGGGAATTTAATATTTTAGAGGAATTGAGAAAGGTAAAAAACGTGTAGTCAGTGTGGAAGTCAAAATAAATTTTTTGTATCACAACGATATATTAAAATATCGTATCACGAAGATAGTCTATTACCAATATTAATAAAAGATAATATAAGTCGTAGAATTTCGTTTTCCTTTTACACGAAGTGTCTTTTTTTTAGTTTAAACACATTCACAGTTGTAAATTATAAATTAATGTATGCATATATTTTTACATATAACTATCTTGTTCCACATTCTCTAACGTATTCATGGCTGCAGTTTAGCTGCATTATCTGTTGTAGATAAATAAATGAAGTTGCAAAAGCATATATAAATATGAAAGTATATGCTAACTACATCACATGAAAGTATCGACTTTAGAATCCGTATTACTTAAATATTTTTTTATCTTGCTTGATTATACCTTCTATAATATACGAACAAAAAAAGTACTTTAATATTTAAATATGTTTTACATTAGATGGCAACTCCATTCCAAGTCATTCGTATTAAAAATGACCATCAAATGTTATTACATCGAGTTACTTAAAAAAAAAAAAAATACGTACGTAAACAGGTTTAAAAAAGTACGACCAATATTGTTTAATCTCTTGATTGCATCAAGGAAAGGGTTTCTCATTTAACTGGATCTTATACTTTTCGCTTTCTTTTCTCTCACACTCGACAGAGCATTTTATTAAAATTAAAAAAAAAGACTCGATATAATGGACATTGTTAATAATTATGCGCGGCCTTCTTCTGATATTCCACACATCGTTGGAAATTTTATTACTTATTCGACAGAAGGCAGTTCGAAACTTAACATGGAAACTGTCTCACGGTGAACGGTCGCCCTGTTGCATATTCGGCTTTTTGCATTTTTATCGACATGGTTGGATTGCCGTAATTAAACGTCGACGGTTATCGGACACGATAAAGTGTAATTTTAATTGTGTTACCCGCGTGAAAAGATATTAACGCGTAATTGATTCGAGGCTGGTTGGAAATTAGCCTCGAAAATATAACCCTGACCGCGAGTTAATTCTTATCGATGGAGACCTCTTAAAATATTATTAACACCAAATACATGGCCGCCGGTGATTAGCGAAGATTACTTTCTTCTCTTCGCCCCGCGAACCACCACTTTTTGTTCCTCCTTTTCCTTTCGCCTTCATTTTTCTTATGTCCTTCCATAAATAACCGTAATTCGTTGCCTTTAAACGATCGCTCGGTTATCAGGATACAATATTCCAGTTATTTTTCAGTGATAACTTTATATCGGTATGAAAATTTATTAACGTGTTCTCAAATATATTAATCGTACGAAGTTTATATATTTTTCTTTTATAGAATTATGAGAAAAAATTTGTGACGTAGTTGAGCTTGCAGATTTTAATAAGACCTTCTGCCTGTCATCATCAATAATCACATAAATGTTTTCACCACTAATAATCGCACTAAATTTTTCTTGTCGGCATTATGAACGATATATCAAAAAATCTTCCCCAATCTCTTTTATGCAAATATATACAGGATGTCCGAGAAGTGTCTGTGCAATCTTTCGGAACGCTAACCGTTGAGTATTCACTGTCCAATGCAACCTTTTCAAAATGGCCAAATTTGAAACAAATATCATTCGTTCGAGAAAGAACTCCTTCACCTTAGGATAATTGACTTGTTCACACAAATTTTCCAAAAATCTACAAACTGCGATTTATCAATTATTCTCGGTTATTGTGACGATTATAACAAATGCCAGCAATACCTAGATAAAAAAAAAAAAAAAAAAAAAGGAAAAGAAAGATGAATTTCTACCGCAATCGCGTGAAGGGTGTTACCTAGCAACGCATCTCTTGACAAGATTAAAAATTATTGCATTTGGCGTATATGACGATGTGTTCGTGTTCACGAACGTTTGCTCTCGTCAAGTTTCATCGTATATGGCTGGCGAATATATCCGTATTCGCGATGCAACAAGTTTTACGCGTGCATAGATACGCGGCATCGGTGAAATTTTAATCGGATTATATGAAAAATTTTCTGACGCGTCGGCATCGACAGGGATGCATTTTCGTGCGCGGTTATTTGCGCGGTCCTCAAACTTCGCGCCAAGATAATTGTATAAAATAATTGAATAATCATGACAGAGGCTGTTGCACCATGCATGACACCACGACTGCCTGTCATGCTCGTAATACGTATGGAAATTTTCATTTCGGCCGAAGTCGCCGGTTTATTGAATTGACGGCTGAAAATTGATAGCGCTTTTTAATCTCGCTCACCGTCAACCGACAAGTTTTTCTCCTCCCATCCTTTTTTCTCTTTCTTTTTTTTTATTATTCTTTTTACGCGAATAATCGCGCGGTTCTGCGAAATAGCAACTGTTCGTGTTCATTAATTCTCCGCGGAATTGTTATACATTTTTTTTAGTCATGCGTTGAAAGTAATCAACTACTGCCGGCTTATAGAGTGTTTATTTACAATGAAGGTTATTTTAGCCAGGTTATTTTCCACTTGCATTAAAATTTCTATCTTCGAAATACATTATTCTCGACATTTGCAGAATATGTTTTCTAATTGTTATATATGGAAATTCCTATTTTCGAAATGTATTAGTTTAAAGTTATAGTTATATTTGAGAAAGGTGGCCAAACATATGGGAGTTTACAAATTTTAGTTACAAATATCGTCTACTGATTATTTTACTTTAATTAGCGATTTGTTAAGATCAAGTTTTCTTTACTTATAAATACCGCTCTAATGAGTACTTATCGCTTTTGTCTGTTAACTCATTTAATAGAAAAACCAGCGGCGAGATAAATATTTTAAATAATTACTTTGTTATCTGGTTGTGTACTTTTGAACATTGATATAAAAAATTGTTGCACGAAGAATATCAGAAAGTACAGAGAAATTACTTAATATCGGATTACCTTATCAAATTTTTAGTGATATTTCTACATTCTCCGTCACATGTGTGATTGGATAATTTGTATCGTTATGCGATAATAATTAAACTACGTGCCATCTGTTTTGTTAGACGAATTGTTTTAATTAAAAATATCGATCGGCGAACATCGAAATAAACGCTGTAGTTAGTCTTTTTCATTGAATATTTTCGTTCGAGAAAACTTATTAAATGAACAGAAACGTACAACAAAACGATAAGTATCAGAATAAATATTATTTTAAAGTTTAAAATTGATACATCGGTACGTCTTTTCAAAAATATATTTAATTACCATGAACCACGTTAAATAATAATTTGCCGTAATAGAATTATTGAAACTTCGTAATTTCATATATTCTCGGTAGAACATTTATTAATCGACAAAAATATTTCTCGGAGGAGAATTCCATCTCTCACTTAAATTTCATTTAATTTTTATATTTGTATTTTATATTTTCTATGCTTTCTGTGCTTTCTTTTAATCATTCGAAACACAGATCACCGATAACCAGCGTTGAAATCAAGGTATTAAACTATCTGAAATGTTGAAACGATCGCATCGATGGTCAGTTCTTCCGTCTTAATTTCCGCCGGCGTGAGTGATAAATTCGGCCGCTTCTAATCGACTATGTTACACAACGAAAGGCTGACCGAGGCTCGTGTGGAACATTAGCGGGCAGCGCGTGTAATCGAGTTACGTGGCGGCGCTTCGGCCGTATCGTTAGCCGAAAGCGAACAGTTTGCGTACAGGTTGTACTACGATCGTAAAACGTAGACGGTGCACGATGCCGCGTGATTATTCCGCCGATGCGAGGCCTCTCAAAATTTACAAACACGTAACGATGTAAGCGGCTTAACATTGCACGCGAGAGCTCCTGTTACGTGAAACACCAGCCGTGCCCGATAAGGGGAGCACGACCCGTTATCATCGATCATCGTTAACTTGCCGACAATTAGACCCCCTATTCCTCCCTTCGCATCGACGCGCGATCCCAAGCCTCGTCGCCGCGATATATTCACCTCCGCCGACGATAACTTCTAAATACGTAATTTCAATATTCTTAGGTAATTGGTGCTCGTGTTACCGTGTTGCCGTGCCAGCACGATTCACTCCTATATTATGGGACGATCGATGTTTTGTGCTTCTAACGAATTACAGCTGTGGTCGAAAGAGAATTTCAGATTAAACCTTTGCACTCGTGTGTGCTGTTCCTTCTAAGGGAACACGGAGTGATCGCTGGTGATTATATACCGCAAAGTTACACAAGCTGCATATCTTTTAAAAATATATGTTTTTTTGGAGATTCGTCTTCGCATTGTACGAAGAAAAGTAACTTCGTACTAGATATTCTTTATCATGTTAGTGACAATCGTATGCGAAACGTCGTTTCTTTGAAGCTCGAATTTGACGCGTCAGTCTCACCTGTTCAGGCTCATAGGCGATCGAATTCGCGAGTTGATCGATTTTGGAGATCGCGTAGAAATCCGAACGGAATACGCACGAACGCGTGATGTTACGCGCCGTCTCCGCTTATTTGCGGTGGGCACGTAATTACGAGGCATTCAAGGCCGACCAGCTCGACTGCTGGCACTTTGTGTAATTTTTAGGAGAAGCTTGCTTGACAAATTATCGTTATACACAGCCATCAGACGTGCACCGGTTGTCCTCTTGTCATTGTTCTTCGACGCCATTACATTATTTATACGCCGCTTGAAAATCTCTCGTCCCGCCTCGTACACCTTCATCGATGCCTCTTTATGTTTGCTCGCCGTTCCTCACGTTCATTCGCGATTTCTACGCTCAAGTGTGCCTATTCATAACCTCGGTCACTTCTGCATGCGAGTTTCTGCCGCCTGTCGCGATTCTCTCTTATTCCTCGATGATGATGTAGCACGGGATTTCCGTTCACCAGCGATTTTCTGACGAACATTCGTCAAGTGTGTTTGTCGGATAGACATATTGTTATTGTTAGATATTTTCAGATCTTACATCGACGTACGCAGGAATGATTTGTTAAGAAAATATCCTGTGCCTCTAGCTTTGTGCTTTTTGTATTCTTCCGAGTATCTGTATTTTTAGAAATTGAAGTATTATGAATCAGTCAAATATCCTCTGTTGATAACTTCTGAAAATTACTGATTTTTTCCGGCAGTTTTAATTTTTAAACTCTTGTTGTATCTGAATCTTAGATTCCTCATGGGCATTGCAATACCCATTCGTTTTGGAGGTCTTAAAATTGCCGCAAGTTACTACGCAAACAAATAACGAAATTATCGACAGTATGTTTCCTTGACATTTGTGTACTCGACCATTATGTAAAAACCCGTTAAAAAACAGTTTCTATGATAAATAGAAAAGGGAAGTGTAATTGCGATCGTTTTCTCAAAAAGGGGATACCATGATTTCCTAGGAAAAGAACGCTGCGCGCAGTGTTGTACGAGCCGGAAAGCAAATTACGTAACTGAAATTGAAAGAAAAACAGTACACGGCTCTACTCGCATGGTAGAAAAAGAATGTAATAAAGTCGCTCGAGGCCAACTGTGTTGATCGTACGATCAATGAAATTACAGAACTAACGTACGTATAACTTTGGACTACTCCGGAGAGCGGGGAAAAATATAAGCCGCTCCAATTTCACGTCTCCGGAGAAAACGCGTATCATATCGCTACTGATACATCATGGCTTCGCAAATGAGTTAACCTGATGGCATTTCAGTAACACGCGGCAATGACAAATAAATTTCTCCGCGTCCATTAAATTTCGCCCCTCCGCCAAGTTAATTTTAAACCTGTTTTGTTTTCGTGTAATTTTGCAAACAAGCCGGATAATGATATCGAGTAACTTTCGACGTAATTTTAAAACAGCTTGGGAAATTAACTTGTAATATATTATACGAGCTGATTATTAATGGGTTGTGTGTAAATTGAGAAAAGGAGTTCGAATATCTCACTATTTAATTGGAAGGAGATTTTTTTTGCAAATAACGTAAGGTTTTCGTGATATGTTTGCTCTCGAAATAAACACACGGTCTAATAATTTGATAAACTCGCGGGTACGTTACACTCGCAAATTGTATCCACAGTTTCAAATAAAGAGGTTTGCTATGGTTTTTGAAATGATTTTATTTTATTGCTGAAAGTGTACTCTATTAGAAAAGAAAGGTATTTATTATTGAATTCGTTTTACAAGAAATTTATTTTCGAATCTGTTGACTCGTTGAGAGGTCGAGCATGTACATATAAAAGAATTGAACTTAATATTTGTGTAAAATATCCATGTATTTAATAATCAACGCGTATCTTTTTATTTATATTTCATTTCGCGTTTTAATCAAATTTTTAATTCTCTGCCAATCAAGTCAAAAATTCAATTAAATCGTAATATTCAATGCAGCTTTTTATTGCAGATAGAAAAATAAATAAATCTTGTATGAGTGTGAATAATTAAACGCGCATCGAAGTGATAAAAGAACAAAAATTACCTTTATATCGTAGCGTTGTCTTTAAACGAGATACGAAGTCCAAATAAATGTTAAATGTTAGTTTAAAATTAATTATAGCACTTAAATTAGGTATACAAGTAATTACATACTTAATTAAATTCCTCATATTTTGCTAAAACTCGAGCTATAGAAATTGCAGAGTTAAAATATCGATCCTTATTTCTAACATCTATAAATTATAAATCGAACAGTCACACAAGACGAGATAAACACTTTGTAACTAAACGATCAGGTCACTTTCATTTACCTATTCCTCGAGAATTTGCGTATCGATTCAAGTTTAATTCAAGGCTCATCTAAGCAAGCAGCCGAATCCTCATCGATCACCGATACGTTAACAATAAATTCATTAATCAGAGAGCCGCGCTCGTGCGACGAGAAATCCACTGGGAGCTCCGTTAATTTTATCATCGATTGCATTTCGATCGGCAATTGCGGCCGCTGAAGCTTTCGCTGATAAATTGAACATGGGCGATAAACCATTACACACCGAAATGCATTCCGCGTGTCTTTCGTGCACGCTCGGCCTCACGATGAAGTGACGCGGCAACGAAAAGGAATTCCTCGTCGATTCCGCTTGTCGACTCGATCAACGGCTACATTTCGATTAACAGAGAGTCGTCGTCGCGCGGGCAAATTGTCGCTCGCGAAACGGCCCGATAACGTTATGCCCTGCAATAAATTAAGCGACGTTGATAAACTGGTAGCGCGTCTGTACGAGCAGAGGCGCGCGAGCGTTCGTACACGCGCGAAGGAAAACGGAAACCTGTTCCATTGGAGCTGACCGCTTATCTGAATCGCTGCTATCATAACTAGGGGCTCCCGTATATATACATACAATACGTATAGTGGCTGCGTGCGTGCGTGCATGCGTGCCATGTAAAATGAATTTTCCATTAAGCAGTGGTCAACGGTGATTCACGAGGTTTACGCGGCACGGTGTCACCGAGCACGCTGTCAAGGTCTGAGTCACTTTACCAGGCTCGTTGCTACAATTTCGCCTGGGGTTACCTGCGTGATAAGAAAGCGGTGTACGTTTTGACTATTTCCGGAGCGGAATTTTTCAAAGAAACGTTTCTCAACGAAATGAACCTTATATTAATTTATGATTGGATATTATAATTCATAATTTTCCGTAGATAAATATAGTTTAGCTTTCTTCTAACGATCGGTAGGATAAAACGATTAATAAATTTTAGTCATAGCGTTTTTTAAACAAACCAATCGGTTCCCAAAGGTGCAAGAGTCGATATTATAATTTTATTCAATTAAGAAAAATAAGGCAATATTAAATGTAATTTTACAGTTCGAAAATTGCTCGTATCATGAGAGTGAGTTATGATATGTATTGAGATATAATACTTGTTATTTTTTTAGAAGTATTGTTATTTTCTGATTAAACAACGATTTTAATTATGACAAAATTTCAATTGTACATATTAGAATGAAATTTTCTAAATAGTTCCATATCTTTGTTGTGTGCTTGAATCTCGGGATATACTAAACGAGTGTTAAAGAATATATGGGAAAATTGCTCAAGGGTTATCGATTTCATATTGATATTTTTGTAGTAAACCAGAAAAACCCGGAAAGATATCTACAAATGAAAATGCATATTGTCCACTGCATCAATTCTTCCTGCAAACTGCTAACTCCTTCTCATGAACAAGATTTTTCGAAGAAAATTTTAACTTATTTACATTACATTAAAACAAGACAGCGAAAGTGATAATTAATATCGCAAAACGAAGATTACGAACATCTGTTCGTTTTCTTCATGTAGAAATTGCCGAATAACAAAGTATACAAACAAACTGTAAATGCTACGATGTAAAGCTCAAGATAAATCGTAAACCTGTTCTCAATCAGCATACAAGTTACTAATAGTGGACACGTATGTAAATAAAGTACATGTCATTAGTAGTCTATACGACACTTTTTCTTGCAATAATTCAACGCCAACTCAACGTCCCGTACTGATATGGAATCGCGAAAAGCACGTTAATCCCCATCATCAGTCGTTTATGATGTATGTTTGCGCGTTCTTTGAACCTCTTTGACGGTTACTTGATTCACTTATTGATCGCGCGCATAGTAAATCATTGGTTGTATCGATGAGATAGTAGATCGCGTGGTCGTTGAAGAATTTATTGGCGCAGATGGTTGACTGAGTGTACCATGGCAACCACTCGCAACGAGTTGGACGTGCAAATTTCACGTTCACTCGGTGCGGAACAGTGTGTATTGCCGTGTCATGTATTCGTTGCAAAAAGCACTTTTTACATCTTGTTTTTTTAATATTTTCAATAATTGAGCCTCGTACTACTGAAAGGTGTAAATATACCGCTTTCGGCTCTGTAATCAATTTTTTTCCGAGATTCGTGAACTCTGTTATATAAGTTTCCCCTTTTCGTATACGGTAGTGAACATTCTGTTGCTCCAGAAGCAATTGATCAATCCGTAGCACGGTGAAAGGCACGGATGAATAACCGAGTGAAAGCTGCGAATAAATCGTAATTATTGTGACTCTGTATATCTGATATCGCGCTGAAATTACAGATTCGATAACACGATACGATACTTTAATTCCCCTCCACATAGATGCGCTATTGAAAACGCGAACCGAGTTGAAACAGGACAATGTAGAAAGGAACAAATAGTACATAGCGCGGCTCACAGCAAACATCGAATAAAACGTAATACTCTAATTCGGTAAATTTGGAATCGCGATGTAATTACGAAATTAATAACACGTACCGAGGGCTGCGTGGATGCAAAGTTGAAATCGAGGCGGAGGCAATAATTGCCAAGTGTATTAATAAATGCCGCGTCGATAACGCAGATGCGAGCTGTGTAATTTCGTTGGGAACGTTAATATCGCGACGAGATTTTAATAAAATCTCGCGCCGTGACGATTCGAGTGACAATCAGAGCTGGGTTGAACACGGCCGATTGTTCTCGCCGGGCTTTTTGTTTGCCCGGCGATCGGTTTATCGCGAATTCTCTTATTTCCGATTTTTCTTTCGAGCAATTCGAGCAGATTGCGAAAAGAATCCGCTACGTTTCCCATCATCGAAGCTGGCCTCTTTGCTCGACGGAGCACATTGTATCGGAATTGGGACGAGATCCCCATTAAAACTCTGCGAACCGACGAACCGTTCTCCTATATCGCCGGCCCCTACTATTGTTCTCTCTGTTCGGCTAACAAACTGTTTCTCCCACTGAATCGTGAACTCTCTCGTGATAGCGCGTCGAGCAGAACCCGGAACGTGACTCGGCTTTAATACCCGCTTCCCGAGGAGAATCGCATCGTGAACGAGCGCATTTACGAAAAATTTCATTCCGGATATTTGTCGAGCAATTTCCTTCCATACGAGGATTACTCGCCGATGACAATTTGATTTCGATCGATCAGAAAAGTTAAACGCGAGTTCCTACGCCACCGATTCTTTGTCACTTAAATTGTTTTTCATAGATAAAGTTAAAAAGACTACATTTACAGACATTGAAATTTTTCATTTCGGATTAGTATACCCGAAAATTATTCTATATTTCGATAAAATGGGGAAACTTTAGTAGAACGTAATTAGCTTGATATGTATCTCGAGTGTGATGCTCAATTACATTTCGACTTATTTCTCGTTCATGATATTCCGTTACACGTAAATATCTCTCTGTGAGGGAATCGTAAAATTGATAAAAATATGTACGAACATTTACACGTCGGAGAAAATCCTATTGGGTTAAATCAGATACGTGATACGAATTTATTATGCACTAAAATTTTCTGGATTGTCATCAAGGAATTAAATTTGTAACACTGTCAACCTGTCATTTACCGGTTTCAACGGCCACATTTCAACGTCCGCGCTGGCGAATGCAAATTAACTTCGCTAACTTCATAGATCCGCGACAGTCCAATTACTTTACGGTAGCGCTTTTATAACAAACAGCTGCTTGATATAATATATATGCTTGTAAAATATTATTTTCAAATTATTAGCACAGTTTCACAGGAAGCGTTAATAGATTGCATAATGAATTATGCAACCTGATACTGTAATGAGCGCAAGCTGAATACTGTAATATTTTGAGTGTAACGTTACAAGATACATAAATGAAGAAAGGAAAAGGAGAGAGAGACGGAGAACGGAGTTATTTATAAAGTCCTTGATTCTCCCCTCGTCTTTCGTAGCCCCGTTTTATATTCCTCTTAATCTCATATTACAATGTAAATAACGTATATTACAACGTAACAATCAGATGCATAATATAGATAAGAAAATTTTGTTGTACTATCTTATTTAGAAAACAGCTAGTGGAAATGGAGTCTCTTTTTAACTCTTAAACGTTACCTCGTGAATGGCGTCTGAAATAGCTTCTGTGTTACTTTTAACAATCCCTGATATATCACATCATAATATTATTCATATTATACGCTAATTACCATAATTAATACTACTTGTCTTCATAATAACGCCCACTTTTTTTTTAATTTTAATGTCCCTCCAGTCATGTGAGCTGTTCTTTTAATCTACAGATTTCTTTTGTAGGAATGGAAAATCTTCCTGGGAAAGTAATATTTCGTTATTTCGAATAACAATAAATACATTTGAATAACATAAAAAGTAATTTTAGTATACACTTTTACGTGAGCTCAACGCAATGGTGTTACAGTAAATTTGATACATATTGTTCTTCAATATTACCTGTTGAATATTAACTCTCCTATTGTGTCCGAATCTATGTATATGAATTAGTCGTATGTTTAAATTAACAAACATATTTCAATTAAATTAATATAATTAGGTTT
Source organism: Bombus vosnesenskii (assembly GCF_011952255.1). Classification (NCBI taxonomy): domain Eukaryota; kingdom Metazoa; phylum Arthropoda; class Insecta; order Hymenoptera; family Apidae; genus Bombus; species Bombus vosnesenskii. The sequence goes on from NW_022882923.1 coordinate 7,375,348, forward strand.
TTGTATCGGATAATTCAGCGAAGTCGGATTGTTTGCTGTTTATTTTATCACATATTATATATTTTAACTCTATTTATGCCTGTTTTTCTATTATTTGAAAACATGTTATATGTGTTAGAATATATTAGAACATTTTTTATGTGCGTGCATGTGTTTCTTTTTTAAAGGTGATCGAAATTTGAGAAAGAGATCAACATCCTTTGTATATCTTTTTCGTTGTTTATGCGTACGAACGAAGCGATTAAAACGAGCCCCACCAAAATCGGTGATGAGCACCCTTTTTTGCAAGTTCGCCAGATTTTGTACCAATCTATCTTGTCAATAATTAACACATAATTTTATGAACATAACAGGAGAGCGTTAAAGATATCAGCTTGATTCCATATCACGTTGTGACTCTTCTAACAAGAAAAGTATAATAATTTTCCTATTCTATTCCAAACAATTACCGGCAAACGATTATACGTAAGATATTCCTAAATGAAAAATAAATCCTTTTTAAATATTTCACAAAACCAAACAAAAATCATCGGAAACAGAAACACTATACCGATACAACGAATGATATAGGATTTTCGGAACAACGCGATATTATTTGCACGATGCAAAATAAGCTAAAAGGAAGGAATAGTAAGTTAGGATGGAATGGAGTTACTCGCAGAGAGCTCTCCATTCTTCTCTCGTCTTTCACGTGCTCCTTTCCCGCGAGAGCCATAAACGCAGAAACCATAATGTACCTCCGGCAAATGAGCAGTTAACCCCGATTTAGCCCGCGCTTGCGCGGCCGTCGACCATTAAATAATAAATCAATAACGCTAGCTAATAATACACAGATTTACCAAGGCCCACAAACAAAGATACTCGAATATGAAGGATCACAGCTAAGCTGCGGAACAAACTCGAGAAAATCGGAATGTTCGTGATCTCATTGCCTTCGCGTTCGTTCTATGTTCCCTTCCATTCGACTCTTTCTATCTGCCCTCGATAACTTGTTCTGTCTGTTCTCTTCTTCCCTTCCTCTTTTATTGCTCCCTTTCTCGTCTATATCTGAGACGTAATCGCGATGCTTCCACGGAACGTTTCGACAGCAGCGATTACGAGAAATCGGACGACGTTGATCTGTTTTCCCCGGTGCTCGGGCAATTTCTTGGATTCTTCGATTTCTGCCCCATGCAAATTTACCGTGAATTTATAGAGCCATTACGTAGCGAGCTTCTTTTACCGCTGATCCACCCTCGCTGGTAGAATTGGGGATGCTCCTTGATCGATGTTGACTATATATGTATCTTGACTACATGATACCCTACTGTTATTTATGTATGTTATTTACGAGAGATAGCGATATGTAACATTTGTTTTGGATGTCTTTGAATATTCAAAGGTATCGGTATTCCACTTAGGGAGAGCTCCCCAATTCTGTTCACGTGCAATATCCTGGTTATCGAATGTAATAAATTATTATGTGTAAAATATTAGGTCTAAATATTGTAGAGTCGAGAAACATTGTAATATGGTAACGATGATTTCTTTATATTTCGAGGTATAAAGAAGATCTGTATATTAATTTTGCGTTTTAAGATAATTTAAGAATTTTGAGAAAGCTTAAAGATAAATATACCACAGTATCTTCATAAAATTCCTGTCTTTGTCGAATTTAAACAATTAACCTCCAAATATTCTCAATGCTTCTAAAGAAACTGTTGTCCTCATATTATATATTTTGTTAAACTTTGATTCGAAGGATATTTCTCATAGATAAAGCGTAGATAAAAATGGGACGCTCTATATAAACAAATTGAATCTCTTCGTTGAAGTTTTATTTCCTTCGCCAACCATTCAACGTGAATCCGCATGATAACACTTTTACGAGAAATAATGTTTCGAAGGAGATTTCTTTAAACAATTTCCGCGCGAATTTTTCTACGGTACCGCTTAATGGTCAGCAGATTTTGTCGAATAATGTGGCGAGGTAAAAAGAATCGCTGTAACGGGAAGTTGCTAGTTAATTAATATGCCGCTGCTACCCGTTTTCAATAATAATTATACCCTTCCGTCTTTCTGACTTGGCCGTGTTTTTCATCCGAGCATAATCACCGCATCCACAGGCGAAATCCTTGGGTGAAAAGAAAACGAAAAAAAAAAAAAAACGGAGGGAAAAAGGTGCACAGAAGGATGGAAAAAGGAAGAGAAAGAATAAGAGAAGGGAAGGAAAAAGTTGGCCAGGTTGCTTCGTAGACGAGGTTGCTGGCAATTACGCGAAATTAGCGGACCACCGATATTATTCGATCGATTATCTCGTTTTCTTACTCGGATATTCCGAGCTGCCGATTCGTGAAATATAGCTGGCCATCGTTAACGCGAAACAGCAGATGCGAGGCGCGTTTTATATTCACGAGGAAGCCTATTTATTCGGTTAAGACGTAGCGAAATAGAACGTTGCAATTTCCTGCTTCCTTTCCTCTAATTGAATTAATTAATGAATCTCAGCTTTGAATTTTCTGACAGTGCAGCGGTCTTTATGCCTGCCACTTAGTCGTTTTCCTTTTCAGGGAAAATCATCTTCGGTTAGGAGGATGTTCTGGCAACTATTTTGCTGTTCAGTAACACGCAACGATGTGTTTCTCATATTCGCGGGAACAGTTATTGCTATTTTCAAAATAGATATTGCAAATAACAAGTTTACGTTGTCGTATTTTACGATACATAGAGGTATTTTAAGATTTTATTGTACTACTATTTGTGAATAACTCTAGTGTCGTTTATGGTGATAATTAATTAAATAAATTCGTATAATTAAATTGACATGTAGATATATTGTGCAAGTTTATGTGTTCGTAGGAAATTTAAAAGTGCAAAAATATGCAAGTATCTGTAAGATAATCAAAAGAAAATATTTGTTATAGTACCTAGCAGATATAGATTACGATTTTTTAATTATATTCATAAAACTATAAAAATGCATAAACATTAACAATCTACATATTAACAATGCTCTATGTAGCATTGTATGTGTAAAAAAATTAATTAAACAAAGCAACGTCGTTTGGGGAAAATACGTTGTGCGTAATTTATACTTGCGCAATAAAATATTTAAAAAATGACATTTTTACTTCTCAAGAAGTAACATTTCGATTGTGTATTTTGAAAGAAAGTTGAAGAGCACGAGCGAGAAATTTTAGAACTTTGCTGTCGTTTGTTTTTCTTCGGAGACTTTTATCCTCAAGGAATTAAAAATAAAACAAGCGTAAAACAACAGGAGAGAGTTATTTTCGTGGTTGAAGTGTTAATCCTTAAGGTTGTAGGTCAAGATATTTCCGGCAATGCGCGGCCCTAGCCAGCGCCTATGGCCGTTAAGTTATTAATGGTTTATTAAAATGAAATTCAGAGAGTCACGTGCCCGCCACTACAGCACGCTTCCGCTTGTTATAATTTTGAATTGAGCTACTATTCTATCTAAAGATCAAGCAGGTGTATAAAGTTCGAAAAGAAATCACAAATTATACAAAGTGATGATTGAAATTAAATAACAATCATAGTAATTATATTATACTATTATATTATGTATTTGGTATATATTCAATTAACATTACAAAAATCCTTTTCCACATTTTTATTGACTGACACTCGCCAATCGACTACAAATATGCAGCTTTAAAGTATAGATATATAGGATGAACCATACAATTGCTTCAAGCTATGGCTCTTTTTTTAGTACGACTAAAACGCAATATTAGAGAGAAAAGATGACTGCTGCCAATAATACTACGTCTGTAGAATCATACATGTACCTTCTGTACGTACAAAAATGCATACATATTTAACGACCGTATTATTATTTCAAGTAAAAGTTAGATTTACAATTTGTCGTGGAAAAATCAATCCTTTCGTTTATATGTATCGCGTATAAAAAGTATCAAAACAAAATGATTGCGAACGGATTGACTAAACAGATGGACAAAAGGTCTAATTCGATTGAATCGTTAGAAACAAGCTTAAAGCACAAAAACACCGGAATCCAGACAAGGGTGGTTCAGGAAAAAGACTCTCGAGACAGACGTTATCCGATAAAGGCAATGCTTCTTGTCAAGAGGGACAACTATTAAGCTTTCTATGGTTTCGAAAGCGTATGCATCAGCCATTAACCGAATGGCTAAAGGTCCATAAAATCTGTCCCCCCAGCTGCCACGGGACACGGAGGCGGTCGCGCTCGAGCGCGGGTGCTTCCTGGAAGGAAATCAGGACCGATTTGCACGGTCGTTTGTCGTAATTCCGGCGAGCACGGCGGTTTGCATCTTTCGAGCGATTGATAAGCTCCTTGGTACAAGAGAGGCTGACACGGATGAGGGTGGTTTCTCGTGCACCTGGGCCCGTAGTCGTAAAGTTGGCAGTAAGCCTTGTTTATTGGCTCGGGCCGCTGGCAGTGATCTCTTTTATTTGAGCCACGACCAGCAAAGAAACCAGGGAAATTCCATTTGTGGCCAAGTAAATAAAGCTCTAAATTTTCGCAGGAATTATGCCGTTTTCACGCTTAAGCAACTCCGTCCTCTGTTCGCCGGAGAATTATGTCCGATAGGGGAGAAAGAGAGCCAGAACCCAACGGTCTGTTCTGGCTGGCGTGTTGTAATTGAATCTGCCGAATAAAATACATCTCGCGCTCGCGTGTCTTGAAATTAGTTTAATCGCGTCTCACGACCGATCGCCGATTCGAATTACCGGCGTGCCTTTCCGCGGAGAAAAATCACCGGACGTGGCCCCCCACGAACGATGTAGCTATCCATTATTGGTCTTGTGAACGCAGCGTCTTGCACGCTTGTGCTGTTAATTATCCATCCGATCGTGCAATTCCTTCGGATTATCGGTTTTACTTTTCATAAATTCCATCTTTCTTTTTATTTTCTCAGAGAGATTAATAGGTACTTTGGCTGGAATTGAAATATAATGGAATTATTGTAAAAAGTTATGTGTGTTTGACCAAGAATTATTTGATGACTATACGTAATAGAAATATTGGTTGGTATTAATATAGTATTATTAATCGTTTTTAGTGATTGGAGATAATAGAAATAAACAAGATTACATTATTTCAGTATCAAAGAATTTTGGAAATATGTATTGATACGATATATTTGTAATAGTATAGGACGATTAATTTTCCCTAATAGAAAGGTAATAATGATTTGGAATCGATCATAATACAATTGCGTTCTACGTGTGTACATTGTAATCATAATCGTGGATTATTTTGGATTTATTATGCTATTTTAGTGTACTTCATAAAAAACAAATAACACGCAAGTTAAATTACTATATTATATTCAATACTTTTATCATTTGATATATCTTATCATAGTTGTCTAACTTCTCTTTTACTTCTTATCTCATCTACACGTTTACAAATGTCATCAAGAAAATTAAGTATAAAATGAGAATGTAAATCACTTTTTAATTTTAGTCCTCTTTTGTTTACTATAGTTATAAAATATACAAAGTGAAATTATATAATATATTACTTACAGGAAATACTGATAGCCTGTTATCGACTACGTTGACGATCAATATGCAATATGCCCTGGAAGCTTTTTATCGAATATAATCGCGCTTGTCGAGATTTCATATCATTTGTTCCATTGTAAATATTTACTTAATATTTTCATTTATTTGATTATCGTTTCGAAAAACGTTTTAAACATTTTATAACTGATTGTATGATGCGCGAATAATTTCTTGTTTCGCTCGTTTTTGTAGAAAAATTGCTTGTTGTTTATTAAAATTTCCCTTCGCTTCGCATGTTTATTTCCATTAGTCACGGTATTAAATTGCTCTGCAGAATAAACACTTTTCCGAGTTATTTCACGTTAACATTATTTATATCATTCGTGAAGGAAGGCCGTATGTCATCACTTAAATTTATCTTTCAAAATTTCCTTATCTCCTAGTTTATCTCCTAATTAATATTGTTGATAAACAAGATTGCAAACCTTCCACGACATACATTAAATTCCATTTACTTTCCATATATTCATCTCTTTACTTGTATGTTATCTTATTTATTTACATTATTTCTTATTAATTAATTCTTATCTTACTGATAGTTATCCAACTCTAGTAAAGTATACACATAATGGTCTAAATCAGTGGAACTAAATAAAAATATAAAGCTTGTACCAAGGAAATCAAAACAAAAGATGAGAGTAAAAAATGTGTATATTATAATGCAAACAGGGAAACATGTTTTTCATATCTACATGTACTTACATTTGACATGAAATTGTCAAAATTTTTATGAAGAATTACGAATTAATCATTTTGTCCTCTCTGGTAATAATTCTATTTATATTTTAATCAAAAATACCAAAGTCGACATATAGAGCAGGGAAAAAAATCGTTTAATTTGCCACGTCACATCGTAAAGTTCATCGTTTCTTTGTTACCTGCCTGGTGACCATCGCAGAGAACGTACATAATACGTACATAACCTACGTCTACGTTCAGCATAAGAATTCACGCTATGCAACGTTATCAACGGAATTCGCAACGTGAGCCGCGATAATCTTATCTGCTAATGCGTACATTGTTGTTGATAATCGTACGAGCTCGTTCGTAGTGAAGTTCCATCGTAAAAAGTCTGGGAAAGATCGCGGTTGTAGCGGAAACAAATCTGCCTAACGCCGTAAATATTCATGCTAACGTTTACGGGTTTTAGAACGTTTACTCGTATTTCAGCGTGAGAAGGAAATATAACTTTGTTCCTCGTGTTGTTGCTCCTGTTGTTCGTGGCAATTGCTGGCGCAGTTCCGATTCGTTTTCATTAACACAATTTATTTATAAAATTCTGGAAAAAGGTTTCTCTTTCTGCTTCCGCCATTTGATAATATATTATTGTCTTTTCATCCTTGTCGCGTGCGATAAAAAATTATATTAGTGAGTTATAGTTATTTTCTCTCTATAGAGATTGTAATCACTGATTATATCTTAATAAGTATAATAGGTTTTATATTTTGAGAATTTAGTTATTATTAACTAGTTAACAATAAGTATCCTTCTAACAAGTATCTTAATATTTGCAATTCAAAATATTCTTTTTTGATTATCTTGTATATTTATTACAAAAAAAAACATATAACTGTTTCCATGTTTTTATGACTTCAAATCAATCTTCTTTTACCAAAAATATATATTTCATCATCTCGAAAAGAATAAAAGCATTATGTAAACGTAGAAATGAAAACGCGATTCATTAGTACGAGTCTGATTTTCTTTTAATCAAATAATTTCGAAGTCTATAAATTATTATTTTTATAATTTGCTACAGGCGCATGTGTAGTCACTATAGATAGATAATGTCGTATCGTTTCTATAGAACGCGAACTGCTATTCTATTTCTAGAAACTAGGAGGTAAATAGAATTAAAATTTTCTTACGCGTCTTTTCAATGAAATAAGGATTTCATTACATTGATTTAATATATTATTGATCACCAGTAATCTGTACAACATCTAACTGGTTAAATACGTTCACGTATACCAAGCACGGACAGTATTAAATTACATTTTTCAGTCAGAGAGAGTGCACAATTAATTAAGAATCTTATCATTGGAAACAAATTGCTCTTTTTCCACTCTGCCCGCCATTCCATCGCCTTCCCATACCAGCGAGAATTAATCACTTTCTCTCGTGCTGCTCCCACGGAGGCAGGAAAATCGCTGGAAACGGTGAGAAGCATAGTGAAACGAAACGAAACGAAAGGGAACGAATCGAACTCGATCTCGACACCGATCGAGCAATCATCGTGTACGCGGCTCACTGGAAGTGATCTCGGGATCGCCGTGAGCGTCTTCCGCGTACCGGGAATCCATCGTCGAAGAATGAAGAGAGAATTCTCTCCGCGGGGTGAACTCCGCTGATTTTTTCTCGATCCGAGGCGTTTTCGACGTATAACGGCTCTCGTTTCTCCGCACGGGACGATTACCCGGCCATGCAATTTATGTCGGCAAATGACTGCAATCTACGGCTGATCCAACGTTGCGAAATGGTTGCCTATTGGTCTCTGTCTGGCTCGTTGCCGGGCCGAATCGCGCGGCCCGCGAGTCCAAACTCGCATGCACAAAAGTGCAAAACAGCCGAAGGAAACAAGCGGTTCGTGATCGGCCGCCGTTAACGTTTCACTTTTCGTGGTCGAAAATTATTCGATCTCCTCCTCGTCTCTCTCTCTCTCTCTCTCTCTCTCTCTCGCAGCCCTCCTGCACACTGGACTCCCCACTCTCTGGACGATTGCGCGTTGCTTCGCCCGATAATATCGTGCCGCAAACCTGGCCGCAGATAGAGACCACTCTCTTCGAACCGTAATGGACACCGAAATTGATCGAACACGAACGATCTTGCGAATGGGATTATTGATTTGTGGCGGCGCGTTCGAGTTGCGCTGTTTTCGTGTCCTGGACCAACGCAGCGGCGAACGAAGCTGAGCTTCGTCTCGATACGAATGCTTCCCGATCGCCCCTTTCGTTACGTGTTCCGCTCGTTTACGCGTTAACCGCGTTTACCGTTTTTTCTTCCGTTCGAGACTGAAACGCGTGGATTCTTGCCGATAGCTTTACTCTTTGGTAAGAGGATTTTTCTTAAAAGAAATGAATGGGTGCGTGTGGTAAATTGGTTGGATGCTGAACGCGGAGGAATTGGGTCGGTTTCACTTTTTAAACCTTTGTGGGGCTATTTCGAATTCAGACCGTGATGCATTTTTTACGGGGTTCTGCATCATATTCGATTTGATACGCGTTTTATAATTGGTATCTTGCGATTTTAAGTCGAAGATATTTTAATCTCGCATTCTATAAAATTTGGTATTATACATTTAATGTAATTATTAATATTAATTCAACTCCTGAACATTGTGTGGTTTACGGTATTTTCTTAGAGAATTAAGACTGTATCTACTGTGATAAAAGGAGTGTTGCGAATTTGTAGAAGCAACATTTGAAATATTTTTGAATTCTAGAGCTAATAAGTTCTGTCAATTTAGACTTTCGTAGCGTAATAGAATAATTGATTAAAGTAAGATAAAGTATAAATTAAACGACAAAAGTGAAATACTTGCAACGAATGATTTCAGTAGTTGAATTCAATTTTTCGCCCAAGAATTAATAATCGCTATTATAACGTGGACGATTGTGAGCTATAATCATAAATTTAATATTTTTTGCACGAAGAAAGAAATTGGATGCCAGTGTATTAAGTTAACGTATTTCGACAGACAATTGAGAGACGACGAAGATATTTATTTGAATATGAATTAAGTGAGTAGTAAGTTTTTTCCGAAAAGAAATTGTTGGTGAAAAGATTAAAAGAATCGTTTTAAACTGACAGATATATGAACGTTTTCAGCAAAGTAACGCACGACTGTATGCAGACATTTTGTGTATATTACAAGCGTCGAGTGCGGTTTCTTTAAAGCGCTAATAGAGGGGGAAGGTACAGTTAATATCGAGACTTCCGGGTGTAAAGCGTGTCCTTTTGGAAGACTGTTCTGACGGTTTGCCAGCAGCATTGCAATTAGTTTCGTTAGAAGTTTGATGACGCATTTATGTTGACGCGCGCCTTACAGCTATAATCTATTTAAAACTTTCATGCTCCAGCTTGATCACGGATCACTGATCACCAACCACAGATTTTTTAACTGGTTAGAAGCGACACTTGAGGTGGTATTCGTGCAGTATCTATTTTCACTGATCTATTTCCACTGCTTTTAGGTCTTTAATAGTATACGATATAACCGATTTATATGCCAATTTATCTTATTATGCTAATTTCTCGTTAATGTTACTCGTACATATCATAAGATTTAATAAAATCTAGTTCTAGTGTTTTTTTCATTCTAATATGTATAAATATTCGCTTAATGTACTTTCCTTACATAATATTAGCAATTTTAGAAAATAATAAAAATCTGGGTTACGAAGATTTTAGAAATTCCAAGATAGAAACGCATAATGAAAATGGACGTTTTAGCGTGTACGCTCTGTATGAAATTCTTCGATATAGAGTATATCCAGATTTGAAATTTCAGTTAATATTTTTCACGAGTATAAATAAAAAGATATAATATAATGAATATTATTTGACGGACCAATAGTCCAAATTTACCAAAGATAATAGTAAAAGTATGAAATATATAGTAAAGTACGTAAAAAATACAATGAGACATAGGTATGAAAGATTTACTCTTACGATCTGTGTCAATATATTGTTTACAATACACATCGAATATTAATATCTAAAAATATGTCGATGATATTGAAATAACACGTATATTTACAAGGATATATAATACAAGATAATTAGATGCAATTCTTGAAAAACAACATAAATTCCTCTTGCCCTACTTTAATCCTCTTTTCCAAAACTCCACTGTTTTCATCTTTAATAGCAACAGGAATAACTTAAATGTTCAATTTAAGCGATACGCCATATACAATGCTAAACCCTAGAACACGATGCGAAACGTTGCAGAGTATCACGAAACGACTTTAAAATCCAATTGGACGTCACCGTTCGTGTTTAATCCTGTAAACGGCAGACTTATCCCTTCGATTTGAAGTTGGATCGCGTATAATGGAGAGATGTAGAGAGAAAGAGAGAGAGAGAGAGGTGTGCGTCGCGGCGCATCGCATCGGAGCGTCGCGTTCGCGTAGCTTCGTTTTATAGTTAATCGCTCTTTATCGAACCAGTCGGCCGCAGTTTCCGCGTAAATTATTGCTGTCATAAATTTATCACGGAGCGGTAATTATCGGGGTGAAGCCATCCGTCGGAATGGCCGCGAATTACGAGCCAATTCCAATTGGTACGCCTCGGTATATCTAGCGTTGCGGCCTGCCTTCGACGATTTATCACCCGTGATCTTCGTTTCTCCGCTTCTCTCCCTCGCGCCACCCGCTCCTCTCCTCTATCCCTTCGCCTGCCATCGCGTTTAACAATTTCGATCGCTTTACGGATACTCCGCTCTCGGATACTCGCGATTGTTTGCCTGCACAATTACGCCAGACGACTGGAATACCGCTGAAACGATTATACGAACGTGTTCGAAGGAGAATCAAATAAATCTGAACGTTCCCCTGAAACGTAATCTCCAGTCTTCGTTGTGTATCAGCATTCGATGAATCGTTGCGTAAACCTCGCCAGTATTCCCTTTGTACGCCAGCGATTCGAACGATGGTATGAAGCATCGTTTAGGCAAGTTACCTGAATTCTAGCGGCTTGAATTCAATCAATCTGAGATATAGGTATGTAACAGTTTACTCGATTTGAGATGTCCTCTCAGATTTTTATTCTGCTGTTCTCCTTGAGAACCTCTCTCCTGCGGTTCTTCTATGTGCCCCGAAATGAACGTTATATTTCAATAGATGTTATTAAAATGTAAATAGCTTTGGAATATTTAGTTTTAGTATTCGATATAATTTTATACTACCTTTTCTGCGTTCCACGCTTTTCATGAATAAAACGTTCTAACGCAGTATTATGTAAATACTGTCGGGGAAAGCTTTAGAAGCATATAGCGATTTCATCAAAACAAGCAAAAAAGTGTCAAGCGACATTCGGTTCAAAAACTGCATGTTTCTGAGTTGCGAGATGTTTTTGTCAGTAAGATATTACCTTTGCAGCATAAAGTACGTTCGATATGTCCCCAGTCCGCTTCAACGCACACTTTGACACGTTTTCTCATAGGAGCGCGCACACGTTGAATGAACCTCGGCATTTCTTTTATCTCTTGGCAGCAGATTTCTAGGATCAACTGCTGTTCGTTGTAACGAAGCAACTGGTTTACTATACGCTATACTTTCATTCACTAAACATCTCGTAACTTCGAAACTAGTGGTTTTTGAACTCATGTTAATATAAGACATCTTTGCTTGTTCTGACGAGTACTACATGCTCTTAAGGTTTCTCCCCGTATTTTTTCTGCACTTTGTATATATTAATATATATTAATTATAAAATATTAAAAAAAACATGTCTAAAAGGATATTTTACAAACGTGAAAAAAAACGAATAGAACAGCATAGTTAAATAAACCTGAAGTTTGTTTAACTATTCCTTGATTTGAAAGGAACAATAATTGAGGGCGTTTGCAAAGAGAAAAGCGACTAAATCTCTATAGTAAATACGTAAAAACCAGACACATTTGAGGCTGCTTTAAGACACGAATAAATTTATTAAGACGCGAATTCAGAATCATTTATTCATTGAAGCACAACTTATAATTATTGAAAACTTCGCGCAACTTAATGTTGCCAGTGAAAAGGGCGTGGGTTACATTTACAAACGATAATAAAAGACCATTACTTAAAGAATATTACATTAATATTACATTTTATTTTCCCTCTAAGTGATATTATTCTTTTTGAAATACAAAATGAGATCGTCGTAAGCGAAGAAGAGCATTCGAATTTTCTTCTACCCAAGAGATCATGTGTTCCTATGAATTCAATTATTGGAAATTCTACCGCGCATTACATCGCATCTTTCCAAATACGTGCACAATACCCATACTGTTGAAATATTTAACAAGATTTTATCATCGTTCGGTATTTCCAGCGTACTATGCAATTGATTTTCAAGTCATGAATTGCAGCATTATGGAAGAAAGGATTCAGCTCGCCTTCCCACGTTCTGTCCCGAAGACCGCGAGCAGTTGCGGTTTCAAAGAACATGTGGACGCGTTCTGGCGCGCGTACATGTTACCACGGAAAAGTTTGTATGAAGGGTAAACTGTTCATAGATCGTAGATAAGTATAGTCCACGCGCCAACGGCATTCCCAACCTCAGATACATGCACGGACACGAGACTCGAGGGTTATGGGAACCTGACCGTTCTAATGTCACGTCTTGTCAGCAGCACGCGTGTAATATTGTTGGTCAAAGGATATTGCGATCTGAATATGAAAAACGTGTTCACCACCTTCCAACTTATCCTGCTTCGCGCATACGTGCGTTAAATTAGTCCTATAAAACGAGATCGAATTAAAATTTACAGACGCGACGTGTCTTTGCTTTGAAACACGTTGACTGACACCGCGAGTGAATGTTGTATATTGTAAAGAGTTTTTGAGTTATTTGGATTCAAGGAATTTCCAGTCGATTGTTATTTGTACACGGACAGCAATAGCATTATTGCTTCCTGGATTCCAAGTTAAAGTGAAAAACTCTAATGTTTCTTTCCTCGTAAGAAAATATAATGCTAATCGTAAAAACATTCTACGTTTTTCAATTATTGTAGGATTAAGGTCAGAGGCTCTTATCTCTTCAAATCTCCAACTTTAATTTGGTTATTGAAAGATTTTAATATGCAAATTTTGAAGCACGATCCATCTTTCACGGCGTTTCTATATCGCTATAAATAAAATGAGCTATACATTTACTTTATGAAATTTCTTACGCATATCATTTTCATTAATCTTCTGCTGATCCTGGAGAAGGATAAGAAGAGTAATTTATGCGCAAATACAATTACGAAAGAATAATTCGTTTTTGTCTATCTGATTGATTTAATCGGTCCTGGAACGAGTTGTTTATGTCATAAAATTGTTTTCATTATCATAACGGTTTTTTGTTATTACAATAGGGTATAATGTCGAGTAGGTAAAGCAGCTTGTTGATCAAACCATTTATATCGAGGAATAATAGCTATGTTCATATTTCACTGACCTTGCTCCCATAAAATTACTACAGCGGAACGCACCTGTTATTCTATATGTCTTAAATATAAATAGTTTCTTACCTCATTTTACGTAATTTTCATCCTTGTTTTAAGCATCGTACATTGCGATATGATCGAAGATGATGCAATCTGGAAACGTTCCTGGTAAAAAAGTGCAAGAGAAATATGCCCGTTAATTTAATTATATTACATTAAAAATTGTAATAGATTTTTTTTCAGGTATTACAAATGCACATGAAAATAATATTCTTCTTTTTGCTATAACATGATAGGAAAAGAAATTCTTTACGTATTTTTGTCCGCCTCTCGTGACTCACTCGTCTGTTAGCATTTGTTCTTCATCTCGCAGATACTTCAATTTAAATGAGCGTAACTTCATTTAAAAATAGGAAGCTGTCCTTGCGGAAAGAATCATGACAAATCGTACGGTAAACAATAGGTACGGTACAGCTTCAAGAACAAGAATGATTCGACAAGGTCTGGGGTGGAGCCCAAAGGGTGGGTGGCATCGTAAAAGCTGATGTTGGTTTCGTTGGTGGCAGAATTCGCTTTACGAGGACAAGCAGCTTAGCCAGCCTTTCCAACCGATATAATTCATCCACCGTGCCTCTTTACTCTGTGCAACATGCCTCGGCGCACTTCACGTGCTAACTGAAATTGGGAGGAACTCCTCGCAACCCTTATTTATGGAATCACAGCTGTGTTGTTGAATCCGTTGTCGCGGTTTTATAGGAAAATAAGTTACCGGTCTCGTCGTTGTTCACGATATCGACTCCTGCGTCGCAAAATGAAAAGATTTATCTTTTCACAAGAATATTATCAAATACCTGTTTATCAGCTGCTACTTAATTGTTTTATCTTACGTGTCGTTTGGAACACGAAACAAGTTTTATTATCATCTTTATTAGTCTTTGATATTTGTTGCTTCTTATTTCGATTTCACATAGAATTTAGTTTTAATTTTTTCGAACTTTAAAAATCTCTCTATCTGTTAATAAGAGCGAGGTTAGTATAGAAAAGTTCGAAGAGTTAACGCATTAAAATGCAGTTGCTGACGCAACTACGTACGTAGTAGCTTTTATGTCCTCTCATGATTAATAATCGAACACATCAATTATCAATAATGCTGAGGAAATAAGGATTTCTTGCGTTTGTTTCAAATAGGTTATAATAATAACTAATACAAAGTATAATATTCGAAAGCTAACTTTCCAAGTGCTTGTCCTAGTCTTAAATGTATAACCTTGTAGTGTTCTAGATCTCAATAAAATTGCCAAGCGTGAACATGTTAATTATATTGTGCTACTTTCAAAATAAAGTAAAATACTTTCAAAATACGCATCGTGCTGATTGTCTGGAGAGGAGAAAAATTCGAAATTTGTAATGTCACTGGTAAAATAATTTCTCCGCTGTATAAGTCCTGAAATATAAATATTTCCAAGTATACTACTTCCAATAAAAATATCGTTAGATATAAAATAAATTCAATCGTCGTAGACATCCACGTTATATGGATTATTTATCGAATCGTATGCACGTTTTCATATTTCGTTACAGATTTCCTTCGTGAAAATGTTACGGCATTATCTATGATACAAGCTTTCCTCCATTCTTAGGCGAGGGAGGTTATGCGACCACGTGGAGAATTCTCCACCCTCGATTCTTATTTTCTCTGGTAGTCGGGAATCCAGTCTGGGTCTATGGTTCCGTGAATGTTGATACATCGCCAAGGATTTTGCATTTCGAATCCGGGATAAGAGGGTGGCATGGAAAAAGTCTGCTTTACGAACCCCACAAACCTGGCTTCATCCTCGAATAGACTTGCGAGAACGTATGCATTAGAATCAAGTGGAGATATGAAATTTTAGGTGGAAACGTAACAGCCTCTGATTCTTTTCTCCCTTATTTTATGTAGACAGCTATTTATTGCGATTATCGTAGTAAAAATTCTTTTATTTTATTGTATTCTTGAATCGACAAATTTCAATAACGAATGAAATTACAAATAGGATATTGCTAATCCAATAAAGATTCTTCTATAATAAAATTCTCTTCTATAATTACAGAAATACAGTCGATTGTATTTATAAAGAGATTCTGTAATGTACGTATCTTCTTTCGATATAGACATTTTTTGATATCGTAAATATTGTTCTTCGGTTACTTTAGAATAGACTAAATCATCAAGCAGGTAAATCCAAGTTGTTAGCTTCCAATGTTTCTCGACAAATTCAATCCGAGGTAAATTAACAGCCCGAGTAGATAGCAAATTTGTCTTACCGAGACGGAAAGTAATTACTCGAATTTTCGTAGTTGATCAACCACGCTCTTAATTACTGTGCCAACTAGTTCACTCAGATAACAGATAACAACAGAAGGTTTGCATACAATCTCGATGCTTTCAATACTATTTCATTCATAATATAGTTACGCATACTCTCTATTACAAATTCTACATGTGGCAAAGCACTTTGATTACTATGCCAACGTTAATAATAGCCTGAATATAATTCCATCATAGATATAGAGAAAGTTGAGATAATTCACCAGCAACGTAAGGAAGAAATCTTATCATTAAAAAAATATTAAATTAATGCAACATGTATCCTTAAATTGATTCTGAAACTGTTCACGGTAATTAACAGTGTTGATTATCTTGGAATAATTCCCAGTAAATTATATAATTATATGTCTTTTCTTTATTCAATTAAGAGGTGTATACAAAATTCTAATATCAAGCATGTGAAGATCTGAAACTCGTAGAATTTGTGTTTAATATGGTGTGAATATGTAAACAAATACCTTATTATTTTCCTTTATTTATACTTATCCATAATCCAGATATAACTCGAGCATATTATCAAGATTTCTAAATACTAATGAAATTTGATTTACGCGTATATGCTGATCAAACCTACTTACTTTATAGAAACTAAAGTAAAAAGGTTGTAATCAATATTCCTTTTCTTGGAGCAAACGTCCTGCTTACAAAGACCCTAACTTATTGGAAAGTATAAGCTACATGTTACGTGTACACATCAGATATCCAGCCCTGAAATCTTCAACCAAATACACAACTCTACCATAACTCAATCTCAGTTGCCAATCATCTTGTTAGAAATACTTCGATAAACCTTTGCCGTAGCTAACTCACTATTCCATCACTCGTTCGAGAACCCGGCCTGAATTTCACGCAATGTGTATACACAACTTCAGCTAACTTCCTGCAGAAGGCTAATAATAATCCGCGACTAACTCGCGGCGAGAGTGAAAATATGTATTTCATAATTCATAGCGGACGTGACAAAGGGTGGAGAGCAGACGCGAGAAGGGGCTGGTGGTGGGCTGGCAGCACGGCGAACAAATCGAATTCGGCGCAAATTAGCACGAACGTGGGTGCGCGAATTCGTCTTGTTGTCACGAGAAATAATTGCCAGGAGGATTCCTATGGACCGGGATCGGACGGGAAAGGCGAGCCTTCCCCCGAGGTTATAATGCCGGGATGAAGCGCCCGAGGTTATTAGTTTAGGAAGCTGCAAAGTACTCTGAAACAAAGTCTCTCTGTCCCTCTACAAGGTAATCAATATACAAGCGGGCGACCCTGCCTCCGTTTCAGCTCGTTGATTCAACCCGAACCGCCTGGCGAAGATCCCTTCGTCGAATTAGTTGCTTGCAAAGCATCGCTGTCGGGGATTCGACGTCAGAGAGCGATAGGTGATAAACCGTCTTTCCGTTCGACGGCCTACCAGAGACCAGATCTCGTCCTTCCCTTCACGTTATGACGGCCGTGTTTCCAGATTAATTGCGGAATTTCAATTACTCCCAGCCTCTAGACCGCGCCAAATGAAAATGCTAACGAGGTAAAAATGCAACGACGCTTAATGCCGGGAGATTGAACGCGTTAATCGCGCAAATTGTCGGCCGAACGATGTTACCAACGTGAAACGCAGAGAGACCTTTGACTACGCTTAATGCGAAACATTTTATGCAGCTTTGCCGGATTACGTCTTGCGAAATTTCGTTTGCTTAAATACGGCGAAATAGGTCAGATGTTGACGGCGCGTAAAAATGATTTATACAGTTGTTGATATTCTACGGTGTTTCTATTTGGATAGTAATAAACGAAACAAAGGATCCTTCTATTGTATATTGTAAGTAGAAGGTTGACGGATTACGAATGTTTAATTAATATGTGTGAAAATCACAGAGGAAAGATACGACGAGTCACGTTTTTTGTCCTTCGGAACAATTGCAAAATCCAATGTTAAATTTGTCACGTTTATACACTTATTTTTTTATAAAACGTTGTAAGATACACACTGAAAATAAATTTTAGCCACGTGTCTCTGTAGTTTTTGGTATATTTGGTCATCTTTATTCAAAAAAGGAACAGACTTAACTAGCGAGTATTCGTTAAACAATTAACAACGAAATTCTTTAAACTCGAAATGAATTAGTTCTAAATTTTAATATATAAATATGTACATGTAAAAGAAATCAAGAAATAAGTACAGAGAATTTGTATAAATTCATGAACATCGTACAGATTCACGAAGAAAAAGGTGCAACACATAAAATTGATAAATTCGACATTAAAAAACGATTATGGTAATTTCTACCGAAGAAACGAT
Source organism: Bombus vosnesenskii (assembly GCF_011952255.1). Classification (NCBI taxonomy): domain Eukaryota; kingdom Metazoa; phylum Arthropoda; class Insecta; order Hymenoptera; family Apidae; genus Bombus; species Bombus vosnesenskii. Next base: position 7,393,690 of record NW_022882923.1, read on the forward strand.
TCGATTAACAAAATTAAGTATAAAAATACTAAGAAAAGAACTACAAATTTCTGTGAAGGAACCGTGGTATATAGAAGTCGTAACTCTCAATCGTAAAGCACCCTTTGCAGAAAATTTGCCAGCAATCCAAGCGATGCAATAACTCGGTCCCCTTTACGAACATCGATAACCGTTTTCATTTCACAGGGCCAGTTAGAATTATCGGCAAGGATCCCCTCAGTGTAATTCGTTGGTCGCTCAGCAAACGTCCTCGAACCATTACTGTCCGGTCTCACCAAACAAGCGATGTCTGTAGGTAATAAACCGTCTCCTTCCAGCTCATCGACGCAGCCGGTGAAATTATGAAACGCCTATTTGCCGCTCCCCTCGAAACATCGACTTCCTCGTTCACCGCTACAGCTTCTTTATGAGTTGGTTAATTTATCTTTGATATCGCTCGTTGGCTTTCCTTCCAATGCTGGAAGTATGGCGCAGAAACACGATTGAAACTTCGCACAGGGAAAAATAAGAGAAGACGTTTTAATTTTCGTACCGTGTTCGTACCGTCTTCTCTTACTTATCCCACCTACGTATTTACAACAAAAATATTCTTACACTTACGTATATCACGCGTGTTATATAAAAGATCTTGACATTTCATTAGAGCTATAACGAGACGCGATTGCCAAGATTATATTGGGGAGATTTGTATCCAATCTGAAAATATACATGGAAGGACGAGATACGTATTTACTGCGAACTTATATTTAGTACAGAAATTAGTATATTCGTGATACGAATATTCATCTTAAATCATATAAAAAGTATTAAAGATGGTCCCATTGTATATTGAAATTTATTAATATTGTGTACGATTGCCTGTTTAAATACAAATGATTTTCTATCTCTGCATGGTATTGTACTAAATATCTTATAACTTGCATATACAATTTTCAGAATTGTCGAAAATTCTATGTAATCATGATAGGTAGATGTCATTACAATACTAATAAAATTTCAGACTGTTTCGTAGTAAGTACGCAAGTAATATATTCATAAAAGATGTCGACGAGCGTATGAATACTTTCGCGAGTCACTGTACGTGTAACCTTCGATAAAGAATTTTATTTAAGGATCGTCTTTCTCGTCTGTCGTGCAATATATTGGAGTTAGTAATGCATACTTCTTTCTTGATACTTTCATTGCCTCGATTGTAAAAGATTTCTATGGACGACCGTGTATGCTTTTTCAACGTCTTTGCGTTTCTCTTTTGCCTGGTACGCTACTGCTTCGTTTACTAACTTTTTGTCTTATTTTGTTACAGTCCAAGCAGCACAGCGCTGGGTTCGCTGGATCAACTGAAGGAGTACCTGACAACAGTGGGAACCTGCAAATGCGGTCTCGAGTGTCCGCTAAGACCTGAACAGGTCTTCAACTTCGACCCCAAGGTATGTTCGCAGTCATTTTTATTTGGGCTCAGTCACGATCGTTTCACGTATACCGTGCCTGTTAAATTGCTGCAATTATTGTCGTACGAGCATACGCGGCGGCTGTTAGTCATTTCAAACATCGGCGTATTGTTCGAAGGCTATTTTCATAAAGAACTGCGCAAGCTTTATTTAGAGGCGGATCATAAGTTGCACGCGTATTGTGACCGATTCGATGAGCATGAAATATAAGTTGGAAAGAAACATTCACATTATAATTTTCTTTCGATGTTAGAGGCTCTGCGTTATTGCTGCATCAGAGCATTCCATTCACGCTACATTATTTGAATCTATAATATTAAATATCAAGGCAATTAAATGATAACAAAAGTTTTGAGATTATCTGTTACGCAATTTCTACACTTTTACGATTAAAGGATGATTCGCGGTATCGTTGGATCATATGTGATCACGGCAATTTGGATCAGAGACAGATTATTTAATTTTGAAGCATGCTGAGCCAATGCCATTGATAATCTTCAGCGCGTCAAATATAGAATACAAATTAAAAGGAAATAGTCTAAGCCTAAATGATTTTTGCGAATCACGTATGGCTCAGCAATATCGATTAAAAATTAAAGTAGAAAGCTGCAATTAATATTGGATACGCAATCACAACGAAGAATAAATACGAAATTACTGAAATTCTCGAACAGCACTTTCACTGCAGTATCTACATGTTTAATGAACCGATCATGATATACTGTACAAACCAGCGAAAATTCCAAATTCATCAAGCACATATTTTAAATACAATTTCTTTTTCTGGTGCAATCGAACATTTTTCAAATACATTCGCGGAAAAAGTGATATTTCCGTTGGCGGAATCGATATCCATCTTGGAGACGTCCTTAAGAGGCCGACCGCGATTTAAAGCATCGGTCGATGAAACGCAATTTAAATAAATCAGCCGTGTAGTTTGCGACAAGAAGTCCGAATGGAAGAAACGAGGCTCGTAAAAAGCGCGGCGCGTACGTCGATGCCTGTCGCGAGTAAATCGCGAGTCGTGTAGCAAAACGACCAACGATGTTCTTGTCGTAATCTGGCCTGAGAAATCTCCGTGGCCGACGTTCCTCGTGCAATGAGTCAATACTCGATGTTGCGCGAGCGATGATGCTGTGTAAACGCGCGCGTGCAACGTCCGGTGAAAGAGAGAGGCGAAGAAGCGTGTAAAACGCACGGCAGACTGGCTGGAGAGCCGCGTCGAATCGACGATGCTCCTTTGGAATTCATTTCGCGTTTTCCTCGCGAACGATTCCATCGTCACGCGTCTCGCGCTAGTGAAAGTCTATGGGATGCATGACTCGTTGCAGCACAGCTACGCTTAATTGCGCTCGGTAGTCGAACATTGTTTGTCTATTTATCGGGTGTCTGTGGAGATATCATTAAGTGCGTGAAATGTTCACGTCGAATGCGTGGAATACGTGCAAATGACGTTAGGGAAAATATTGAAAAGCTAACCGAAGAATGGGACAGGACTGACGAACTTCCTTCATTTTCTTAGGTTGTATTGTACGTTTCATAAGTATCATAGTACTCACATGTATATTTATTCATACGTATCAAGACATCTGGTCTCGTAGATAATACATAATATAATCCTATGTTTTTAAAGCTTATTTTATGTACATGATGTAAATCTTTCGACAAACAACAAAAGGATACTGTACATCGATACGACACAAACGATACGATTCATCGTACATAAATAGACTGGGAATGTTTATGCACTTCTAAAAAATTTACGAATTTTGTGCGAACGAAAAGTACAAAATATCTAGAGAAAAATATGTAGCGTAATATTTTGCAGATAAAAGAAAATCCTATTAAAGTTCCCTTTGTTAATTCTTTTCATAATGATATGAATTTGTATAAACATTCAGTCTATATGCGAAACAATTATCTGTCAGCCAATAAGAAGAACTTCGTACATCACTTCGAACCAGCTTGTCGAACTATACTATTACTTAGACCGCGGATTTTTATGCATTTATTGGAAATTTGAAGATGCAAAAAATCACAGAACGCGTACAATATAGAGAATGCATATAGACGTATAAAATATCCAAACTATAATATTCTGTGAATGAACCAATTGTCTATCATAGTTGCTCCTTTGTAATTAAATATAAATATCCGTAGTCTAATTATTACCGCCGTTAATCCTCGAGACTATGTCAGACACGTCGTATTGACGAACTCGTCGAGAGGAACTTGGAATTATGCATGTTCGCTCCTAATGAAAAATTCGGTCTCGTTCGAAGATCCCTTTACCTCAGTTATTTCAATAATTCATAGCAAAAACCTTCTAACGAATTGTACTGACTGGCTCGGAACACGAAAGGAACAGGATGATAGAATAGCAAAAGGAGGAGTTGGTCCGTCAACAAACGATTACTCCGCACTCCGCAGCGAGTTAACCGGTTAACCGAACGTAATTATCATCGGCGCGCCAATAAGTCCCGAAGAAGCTTCGCAGACCGAGCATTAACAACGTTAATTTGGGAGGCACACGGCGGCGCATTGGCGCGCAAATTAAAAATTCACGAAACTACGGGACAAGAGGGTGGTTGAAGAATAAGCCAAAGCGCCCCGACAGACGGGCGAACGCGCTCATCAGTTTTGTTTAATTATTCCAGTAGCATGCGACGATATACGAGGAAAACGTATAATTATCCGTACACCTGCTTGCTAACCGCTCACTCAGCCGGTGCTTACCATCCCGTTGCGTATGTACTACGTACAGTGCGTTAATGCGTTCCTTAATTAAACTTTATCGTGTAGCATCGGTCTACGGGAATTCATAGAAGCATCGATCCGGGTTGACCTGTCGACAACACGACGATCAACGTGCTAATAATTAATAATCATTTGCATATCTCTGACATGGTGGCGTGCTTACAATATAATCTCCAGCCGGGTTTATCACTTTATCGACCAATTATCGTTGCCTCCAGTCATTGTCTCGCGGTGACGATTTTGCCTGATCTCTCTGCGCCGAATTATCGATCACTCTGGGAGTAATAGCTTTCGATTAACGGCCCAGATTGTTACGTGTGTTCCCGTGCATGCCAATAAAGATATACTCGCCTGAAATTTCTGCGATGTTGACGCGCCTCGGTACGCTGATATATGCTCCGCAGGCATTTCACATGCTCGTACGTTGCGTAGTTGAATTTCCGAGTTAAGTGACGGTGCAGTGATCTTTTAAAATACCTGAACACTTGGAACGTTAGTTCTTGAAGTAGAATATTTTTCTCTCTCTTTTTTTTTTTTTTGATAGAGATCTAAAGGAGTTTGGTAGGTTTATAAAATAGTAACGGTAATTTCCTATTTTATGGAGCAAAAGTTTCAATTCCGAAACTAGTTTCTTAAGCTTTCCTTTTATAAACAAAATTTTAAGTTGATTTTATAAATCTGGCATTCCCCAAGGTGCTCAAATTCCACATTCCAGACGTAAATTTATTGCGATGCGGTATCGATCGACTGTGTCTGTTGGCAACTGCAAACAACATTATCCACGCTAATCACGAAGGGTCCGTCATAAATTAGACTCGACGACGTTACAATTTCTATTACGTATGCGGCAGTAGGCGATTCGTCTCGCGAGACGAATTCTCGTCGCGTAACCAAGAGGACTGGTCGCTTCTGGCAACGGGCCGGCCAGATTGTATCTGTTTCGAATCTGCAATACAAACTCTCTATCTAGCTATGTACAATGAGACTGCCAGTCTGGACATTGTATGATTTGAGGAAAAAGAGTAGCAAGGTACATGCAACAAAATTGGCAACCATCAGGAAAAGAACTTCCTAGTTCCCTTTAGAGCGTTTCGTACGCTTTTAGAAAAGATATAAAATTACTATAATATATATATCAAGTATAGAAGATATATAACCAAATTAAATATAATAACAGATTAACACTAGCGAATTGGTCTTACGCGACTTGCAGTCAAATGTTTTAAGTACTAAGCACGAGCATGGAATAGAATCTAATAAATAACAGGTTTTCGCTGGTAAAGTGGTCTTAAATTGCTTGAATTTAGGTAATTCACTAAACGAGATTTTATCATAGATACATATCCTAATGAAAAATTTGCTATAATATCACAAACTTTATTTCACAAATAAGTATGTAAAAAATATTCTGCCCTGTAAAGTTTCTATTACTTAATAACTAACTTCTAATTGCATCTCTTAGAAGTAAAATGATATGCATACATAGGAAAACGCTGACTTCAATATATCTTAAAGCACAGAGTTAATCGCTTTCAAATTATCCGCTTAAATTCCTCCAAGTACTAAATACGGGTTCGTCGAACGCATTAAAGCAATAAATTCAATGATTCGATAAAACCGCTCATAAACCCGTCTCCTTATAAACGGTCAAGTCGCGACCATTTAAGTCTTCATAAATCCATGGAAAAAAATTCAACGTATACGCTATGGTTGCATATGAATTCAATGGACCACGAATTCGCTTTCCCTTTTCCTCGTCGATCGACGTTGCGTTGTTATATCAACGTCGAATTAATCGGGCATCGTGTGCATTCACGAGGAGAGCCAATCGAACCAATTAAAACGAGCCGCATCGGTCGTAAGAACGAAGACTTAAAAATTCGCGGCTTCGACGAAAAATATCGAATCGATGGTATCGGGAGCACCGGGAACGGGCTTTCTGTTCGCGAATACCCAATTACAATGGTCAGACACCGTAACTATCCAACAATCTGAGCACCATATGTAGGAGACAGCCTTAACGTTTCCCCGGGAACCTTTGATTCGGCCCGATTCTTTATCAGGCCACCGGTGTTCCTGTCCAACGTTCTCTCCCTCGCGATGCTCCTTTTGTAGCAGCCGACGTTTCCGCCTATTGTTGCGTGTACACCGTGCGGAATCATCGAGCCACGGAGCGATTTCTCAGTTTCCTCGTAGGTAGACACAGACCGTGCCAGAGCAAAGCGAAGTGCGCTCTCCGTTCGAGCAGGAAGTTTGAACAGAGGTTTGCAGCTTTGCTCTACGAAACGTTTTCGGTGAAATCGTATCGTAGATGGAGTTTGCAGGGAATAGGTAACGTTGGACAAATTATTGATACGTTAGACGAATTGCTGAAACGATCCATTGTACGCATCGTGTCGACGAAAGGGGAGAATGGTTTGAATTAAAACAGAATCGGTGATCAGTTGGTGAATGAAATCGTTCGCTACCGTGAGGAGCTACCGTGAATAGACGGCATTGTTTCCGATTTGGATAGAGCATGTGCTGGATGAAGGCTAAGACCAAGAGCGTATCACGGATTAGCGTTTGAGTATGTTGAATGAAAAATTCATTGCGTATGTATTTGAGAGGCCTTGAAATAGTTTAACGCATCGAATACTGAGGCACTTTTGATATAAATAATTGTTATCGATGGTGAGGAAATATTCGATGATATAAACTGCTTGATATATTATGATAAATATCCTCGCGATTAAATTTAGTAATTATTTGTAAAGATAGTTGAAAGGAAAGGAATAATAAATTATTTCGATAGAATTGATATATTAGAATTTGATAGTAATATTTTCATACGTGTAATACGCGTTAAAGAGTTTGTCTCGCTGGAATTAAAATATAAATAGTTACAACGCAAGTTTGTTCAGCTTTCGTAACTCTTTTTGAAAATACATGATCTTATTTTTGCAGTCATATCAATGTGCTATTCGAAATTAATTAAATTACTAATTGCTTTCAAGAATAAAAAATCAAATATAAATTAATAACAAACACTATTTCTTTCTTACAACGATATATAGTTATTTCGACGTGTGGTAACTGTTACCATTTTCATCGAAAAAAGAAACATATTTGACGCGTGACATAAAGTTTAAATTACTCGAAATTGAATATATCAAAAATACACATGTATCACGAGAACGTATGTGGCATTTAATAGAATAACAAATCTGCTGAAGCTATTTACAAATATCTTTATTATGTTCCATAAATATTCGAGACGTATTACTTTCAAAAACACGATCCCTAAATACCTGGAAACAACAGGAGCACCATAAAAATATCAATAGCTTGGAAACAAGGTATCTCGTACTGAAATCGCACGTGAAGTTATACCCCGTCTTTCACAAACTGCTCTTCGCAATGGCTACAAATTGCCTTTTAGCACTTGGTGCTAATACCAGTTACATCACATTAAACATCCGTCAAGTCGGTTTATCTTTCAACTTGGGTTGTAATTCATACGCGAAAACCTTACCGAACTGTATCGTATTATTACCTTGGAAACAACTCGTAAAACGTAGAAACCGTAAAACGTGGTCGTTTAAATGTGTACTAACAATAAGTTTAACGTTTTGGCTCGATGGTAAAAATTGCGAAATCCCGGCGGTCGCGTCGACAACTTCCTTGACAGCAGGCATTCGCGTTGAATTGCATTTCTGGAGTCTGCAGCCGTAGCAGCACGGCTGAAACGTAAACGTGGCGAACAATTCTAATCTCGCAGACTGACGGTTCGACAAGGTGCTGTGCACGTCGTTGCCGCGAGTCCAAACACACGAGATGGCTCGCTTCTCTTCAGAGGAGTTAGTTTATGGAGTTGTTGCTATTCATTATCACCGTCACGGGCCCGAATGGCTCGGCTGTGTCTCGACGGATGTATTAGCGAGTGCTTAAGCGAACGCACGAGTTACACCATGACGTTAACAAAGGGTAACCGAGCACCCTTTTATTACATCGAGCTCGTCTTGTTTAAGCCCGTGCGTAAGTAATTTGCTTTAATGAATTTGCATCCTCTCCCGTTGCGAGGCGCACGCGTACGTCGTTTTCTTCTCTCTCTCTCTCTCCCTCTCTCTCTCTTTTCCTTTTGTATTTTCTCGCGAGCCTTGGGTCATATTGGATTAGCAACGTCTTCGAAAGGCAGTCTCGATTTATGACCGACTCTTTGTTATTTCGCGAGATAATCGACGAAGAAAATAATGCCTGCCAAAGCGACCTTTGTCTATGGTACTCGTGACGTGAATGGATCTTGGGTGTTGGATCTTAGCATTGAAAACGAGCAAAATAGAAGAAATTGAGTTTGGCTTCATTATACGAACAGTTAGTAATTATTCACTACGTCTAAACAATTATCTTCGTCTGACTTTATAAATTATAGTCTTCAATTTAATCAACACTTTTAAAATTGTTTAGCTACTTTTAAATGACGCTAAATTTTATATTTATAAATTATTATTTCGCTGCGGTCGCCACTTAAACGTTCAAACGCTCGATATCGCTGAACGTCGATCAAACGATAAAACAGAATTGGAGGGAAAAGCGCGACAAAACGGGCACGAAATTACATCGCCGCGTCGGACAAAGAGGCAACTTTTCGCCGGGACGACGCGACGCGAGAAAAAGGTAAGCCAGCATCGAATTACTCAACCCCTTCTGCATGGTCGAGCACCGTTCTGCAAATTCCATTGAATTCGAGGCACGACTTCCGGGTTCGCCGCGCTTCAAAGGTGCACGCCCTTTAAAGCGAGTCGATTTTTAATTTTCAATCGAGCGCTGAGCATCCGTCGCCGATTAATTCCCTGAAAGAGGAGACAGAGAGAACAGAGAGAAGGCGATAGAAAAAGAAGATAGAGAGAGAGAGAGAGAGAAACATAGCGTGGAACGAGAACAAGGTATGACTTTCGTGGATAAGACGACGAAGCCACGGCACAAAAGAGCCTCTGCCTCAAAGAGCGGTCTTTGTAATCGACTGGAGCCATCGGCAGGGAAACGAACTTCGCTTGTACAAAGAAAGTAATCTTGTACGGTGTCTCGGTGGAAAAGGATCCAGTCGTTGGCTGGCTGGCTGGCGAACCGCACAAAGTTTTCGCTGGGAAAAAGAGAAAACGGGACCGAGGACCGCCGGAGGAGGCGGAATTCGCGACGGATCCCCCTTTGTAATTGGCAAACGGTCCCGGATGAAGAGCGCCACGAATAAGTCGTTCGACTTTGATAGTTCGCTGCAACTTTATGACTGCCGAGCTGAGAGCCGCACCGTGCACACCACCAATAGGGAATCCTATCGGGTACGTTTGCGTCTTTGTTAGCTCCGGCTCAACGGAAATATCCTGACGTCTCGGAATTTCTTTGCTGGAATTTCCCTGGAATTCTCGAATCGAGCTGGCCTGTTCTTCGCGGTAACCGCGTGCCAATTTATATTCATGCTCGTGCTTGTATTGTATGTCCAGGAGATGTTGAATGGATTGAACGGGCAAAGGTTGCGATGGAATTTTTCGCCACGCGACTTGTTTCCTGCTTTATATTCTCGGAAAATTGTTGGGAAATGTTGGACAGAGTTAAATTTTACGTACATATTTTAACTTTTATAAAAACCTGTTACGAATATATTACGTATGTTGTAGGAAACGTTATGAAGTTTCATTGGCAGTGTAACGAGCAGATTGCTGATGTTTATGCATTTATAGAAAAATTTTAATATCTAAAAATACGTGCTATATAATACATATAATACATAGAAATGTATAGAAATATGTGAAATGTCCAAAGTGAAGTATTTTTTATAATATTTAGAAGATAAAATAAATTTGTACCTCGATTCGAATTTGGAAATATTTTATTAATACATATATTCTAACCATAAAAGCTTTGCACGATAAATGTTCAAATATTTTTACGAATACGTATTGACCATGTAGATGTATCGCCATGGCATATAGCGATTAAATGCTAAATAGTTCATTCAATTTTTACTCTTTGTGAAGACTTTAGTAATTCAGTCAGAGAAGGATCTTCTACAACTTTATGTATAGTACTCATAGTATTTTCGAATTTTTATCGTACGAACGAATTTTTCATGTTGAATAAAAGGCGCGCTAAATCCTCCTTACTGGGATGAATGGCGCTTTAATTAAGAACCTTATATGAAATTTAAATTTTCAGTACGATGAATAACTTTCGTTCAGATTCGTTTTTAAAATAATCCACGCAATTAGAAAAGGATACACACAAAGAAACCGTGATCTTCATAAATCATTCGTATGTAACACGTTATTTTAATTGTTATTCAAATACAATTGATATTCGGTTCATAAGGAGTTTTATATGAAATTCCCTTGCTATATTTATATAAATATATATACTTTCAATAAATTTGTATTTTACCACACATACTTTCGTATCATATGAATCACATGGCACAATTTTTCTTAAGACAGTATTGCTCCTTTAGGATTTATAATTCTCATTTTAGAATTCGTACGCATGAGAGGATGCTTTCTGTGTTGCAGCAAATAGTAGGAAAATTGCAACGAGCTGGTAAATTTTGCACGTGCACGTACAATTATTTCCTCAGAGCGAAAAGCATGACTCGATGTTTTTCTTACATATTCCGCAATTAACAAACTGTATAAATAGTTCGAAGAAATAACAATTAAAACTTCCCTCGAACCCTTCGTTTCGCGTTAATTCTGGAAAAACTTTCGGCTTCGTTAAGCGGAGAGACGTTCTACGCTCATGCGCTTAATTTCTCGATGGAGGATGATTAATTGCAGATCTTCTAGTCGAACAGATTATAATTTCAAATTTCATTCAAATTACTTTAACAATTTTCAATTAAAGAATCCTAAAGGACGAAAGGATTACCATTTAGTCTTTTTCCAAATGTCGGATTATCAAACGAGAAAGATAACAAATTGAAGTAAAGAGAATAAAAATGATTCGAGTGTGGAAATTTGAACGAGCAAACGACGTCAAGTATTTTCGACGTTTGACAGTAAAGGAATTAAGGTCGCAACATTTTCATGCTGTGAAATATCGTCGACGAAACTCTCGTGCTACGTACTGTACTTGACGTGTAAAACGTGTTCTGGTTCTAGATTACGCATACATATATACACACACGATGCACGGATATCGTGCACTCCCGATAATTCCGAGGATAATTCGATTTTCTCCGAATTGCCGAGCTTGCTCCGTTCAAATTGAATTTCTATTAATAAAAACGGATATCGGTCGCTTGTGTGTACACCCACCCTCCGCACCCTCCGTCTTTTCCTCGCTAATTCTTGGCTTTCTCCGTCCTTCTTTCGATATTACCCCTTTTTCCTGAACTCGCAATTTTTCTCCGCTGCTCCAACCACACCTCTTTTTCTTTCTTATTTCCAATTATTTCTACTTGTTACCTCGTGACTCTGTTCACCGTTTATTCTCCCACCATCTACATACATTTTCATTTCGTTGCTACATCCTTATATTCCTCTCTTTTGCTCCTCGATATTTTTCTCTTCTTTTTAACTTCCCGGAATTCTCCTTGCCCCTTCCGATCAAATTTGCTTGCTGTCAGTTTTCTTCGTTAGACCCTTATTTTCTTAACAACCACTATTGCGTTTTGCCCCGTCGTTCCTCTGGTTCCGATCCCTCTTTATCCAACATTCACGCGTATGCTCACGGTTTTCACTTATTTTCCTCCGTCACCACCCTTTCCACTCTCAACCGAACCTTCCTCAGCCCCTTTGATCTGTAGTTTCTTCTTACATCGCCCGCCACAATGCCTTTCTTCATTTCCAATTACTTTTACTAGCCACCTCCTCCCTCTTCACCTTTTCATTTTCTCAATTTCTGCCTCCGCCTCTCGCCCTTCTTCTTCAACTTCCTTTCTTCCTCACTTCCTCTTCTTAAAGTCTCTGTCTATTTCTTCTCGCGTTTCCCAGTTTCTTCCTCGCCTTGTCCGCCGTAACTTTCTTCCTTTTCCTCCGAACGCCCACTCGCAGTCTGTTCCTTTCTTTTACCTCCTCCCCGAGAGCCACCACCCTCTTCTCGTCGTTCAATCTCCCTGTCATCCTGCCAGTCTACCGCGACGTATAAATTTATTGCTCTCATTAACTTGAAATATGGCATCGAGTACGCTCAAAGTTTATGAACGTTAATGTGACCGCGATGAATTAGACCACAGGCCGGTCGTCGTTCAGGCGATGCTAGCCGTACCAACACCCTTGTTCCATCGAGGAAATCCCATTTGACGAGAGTACGATCCACGGAAGACGATGGGGAAACATCGTCTCCGGTACTGTTCCTCCAACATCAATCGGACCATCGATGAGCTTTTCCAGTAACAATTCCGAGACGATCCGCTCGTTTTCGATACGCTTGGCCTTACAGCTTTGTTCCCATTTCAATTGAATACCACAGGGAAAAAAAACATGATATATTTTTACCGATTTTTTTTTATTTTAATGTCACTTTATAGCTAAAATAGAATATTTTAGTACGACGAGATGCAAGATTATGGCGATGTAAACCAGAGTTTTGAAAATCTGCAGTTGATCGGATTATATCGTTATATTTAAAAATATATATAATATTTAAAAGTATTATCGCATTAGTTTCATAACTAATTATTTAGATTCGTTCCAAGCATTTGGACAAAGCAAAAAAAAAAAACTTTACTATAAAAGAGAATCATGGTAATTTATAAATTAGGAAAAAGATGCAAGAATTGATACAACGTATAATGAAGAATAACGTGATATGCGTAATAGATAATAACACGATATAAAGAATAATAACGTAGCATCTTTATATCTCACTAATTACTCGAAAGTGAATGCAAGAGAAAGGAAAATGATATATATTATCACCATTATATTGCATTATCATGTACCTTCGTGTTCGTATCTATGTTTTACATGTATCTATGTACCGATCATAATTGGATTCGAACGATTAAACGCAAAGCATGCATGCACATTTGCAAAATTGCATGGAATAAGCTTAAATAATATTATCACTTTCGAAACGGCTGAGATCGTAGCCGGGCCATTCATATGCAAATACTGCGAGTTAACAGATGCTACCTATTTACGTGTAATCATCCGTATTCAGCTGCCAATTACGTGGATATTTTCCTATAAACGACAGCTCGACGCTGCGCAATTATGCTTCGAACTTCCATAGCCTTCTATACTCTTAACGGACAGGCGGATCTAAAAGCGCTAATAAGGAATAATCACATTTATGAAATTAAATAGTCACGCTAGATACACGCGCGTATTCTCTTCTATTCAAGCTTCGATCATTTTCTCTATTCGAGAATGTCAACGATTCGCTTGGAACATAATTCAACTATAAACACGTCGACGAGACCGATTTACGGAGACGTTTAAAAACGCATTAGCTCGCATCAGGGCAATGCGACCAAGCGACTTGTCACTCGACTAGTTTCGCCAGTGCCATCGACGTCGATTACCTCTTCCAACGGTTTTCCGACAACGGATTGGTTTTCATTATCGCCTCGAAGCTGCCATTGGAAAATTGCATTTGGACCGCAATGAAAGTATTCGAAAAGGATCTGGCACGAGTAAATGCAGCTGTCACGGATGTAAATAGATTTATTAGATTATCTGCGCTGTAATTCCTCGAAGGACCCGCAGGCTCGGGGAGTAGGAGAGGAAGAGCCGCGCTGTCGGTCGACAATTAAATTTCCCCTACAAAACGGTATTAAAAACGGCGTGGAAAAGCCGGCGCAAGTGACCCGTGAAGCGATCGTTAATGCGATTTCAGTTCCGTTCGGAGGTTATCTCTCGAGAGAAGAGAAAGAGAGCGGTGAAAGGACATGGAACGAGGAGAGTCAGAGGGGACGGAGAGGAATGGGTGAAGGTGGCGCGGCAGCACCCCCGCGGCTGCATCACGAGGGGCTGCATCGCAGCGTATTGAGAGAGCATGAGTAGTAGAGAGGAGGGCATTGCCGGGGACACTTGAGGTGAATGTTTTGCGAATGGTCGGTAGATGTCTGGTTTGCTCGAGGCTGATATCGACCTGGGTCTCGAGTCTGGAGCCGCCGCCTTCGACCCCCTCTACTGTTCTCTACCAACACACCATCACCGATTCACCACCGGAACAGACTGACTCTACCACCAGCGTATTCACCGGCACCGACATCAAGAGGCTTGCTCTTGCACCGCTCAAAGTTCATGTCCGTTTCATATGTCTCACCTCTCGTCCCTTCACAGATTCCTACGTTCCATCTCGCTCTCCTGCGCGTCGACCCTACGGCGATCCGTTTCTTCCTCCCTCGACACCCTCGCCGCTTTGTCCCTCTCTTGGTTGCTTGTCCATTCTCGTTGCTCTACCTCGTCCCGACGTTTCGCTTGTTCGTCTCCGCCGTGAACGTCTCTCCTTTAAACTCCCGGGACTTGCTTGGCCCACCCTGGCCGCCAGCTTTTCACCCCTTTCCAAGCCTCGACTTCAACCCCGTACCCGTTCGATTTATTCCTCTGTTGCTCGTAAAGAAGAGGTTCCAGACCCATTCTGATACGTGGTCGATCCTACCGCGCTCCTGCGATTTGATCCTTTGGATTCTGATTCCTGCGCGATTCCTGCGAGACCTGGATTGAAATCGAACGGTGGTAGGGGGGATTTAAAGTGCACAGTCGAATTGATTCTCGAGGACAGAGCCGAAGGCGGGGGTTCCGGATGTCAGCCATGACTACGTAGAAATTGATTCCGAGTTTCATTGTTCCTTGCTAGAAATTGTCACAGGAATAATGGAAATTAAAAAAATAAACGAAGAAAGGATCGGGAAGCTTGCGCAAATAAGAAAACAAAAGGGAAAGCAATTTCTGGAGTATTTCACTGTTAATTTCGCTTAAATCTCTCTTTTCGTTTGGCTAACACTCCTCGTTTCAAGTTCATCGAGAATATTTCCAAGCCAACATATGATCAAAGTAAATGATCCGTGAGAGGCAGCTGACGGCGTATCAATTAATGAAATCTTGCCTCTTTAACACCCCGTGTGTGGGTCGACTCGTTTCATCTCCATGGTCAGGAATCGTCGTTGATCCGGATCGACGGTGATCTATAGTCGTCGTTCACAGACGACAGACACGGGCGATGTTAGCTCACCTGTAGTCGAGAGCGAGCGGAGATGAGCGCGCATAAACCAGAAATGTCGTGGAGCGGGACAAAACGAGACAGGGTGGAAAGGTACAAGCTCGTATAGGATACTGCTAAATCCTGCCGGTGGCCCCAGTTTGTCCGTGTAATTTATGACAAGCCCGAGATAGAGAGCGAGAGAAATGAACAGTGAGTGAGTAAGAGAGAGAGAGAGAGAGTTGTAAAGAGGAAGAGAGAGGAGACAAGTAAGAGGGCGAGAGAGGGCGGGAAAGGGATGTGCAGAAGGACGGAGACAGCAACAGTAACAGTCTGCTTCCTCCCGTGAAATATAATTCCCGGGCACATTCACGGTTGGATAATCCACGTTCGCTTTGCATGAAAACTTATTACGCCGCCGGTAGCTTGGCCAGGACCGAGCCATTGTCGGCCTTTCTCTCCCGTGGCTCTCTCCTCTTCAGCGTCGAGCATGACAAGAGCAATTACACTTTTAAATTACGTTACACGATATTAAGCCCTTCCTTTTCTTTTCTTTCTCTCCTTGCCGCCTGGTCTCCTCGTTTCTACCACGTTTTTATGTGCTCCACTTCTTTCTGCTACTCGTTCCCTCGTATATTTCCGCCTAGTTTATCCAGGTTTCTAAATTTTCGGTCGTACCGGTAGACTATCTTGTTACTTTCTCTGCTCCGTTCTGCGGATTTGTCTGGCATACTTGCCCGACGTTCGTTCGTTCGCTCCCCGCTGCTTTTATTCCAGCCCGTTCACCGTGCTTTCCTCTGCGACCGTTTCTCATTGTCACCGATTGCTTTTTCAGCGTTGTCATGCGGTCGCTCCGTATTCAACGGTGAACGGCTGTCAACGGTAGCCTGCCTTCGCATTGTTCCACAGTTTTGCGCACTGTACTTTGTAGATTTATCGATATCGTTTTGATTCATTCGTTTCACGAGATTCTTAACGACTCGCTGCCTTCCCTTCCGCGATAGTTCGTCTCGATGTAGATCTAAGATCCGTCGGCAGTCCGCATGAAATACTTTTTCACTTTCTTGCCTTCCTGCGATATCCCTCTTTCCCCGCGCTTCATCCTCGCTTGGACGGAATAATAATTACCTTTTCACCACCAACGCGAAGCGAAACGAGGGAGGGACGTTTTAATTATTTTATCGCGTGACCGCCGACCGCGACCTCTACTCTTTTCTCCTCCTGCGCTCCCTTGTTCTTCGGAGCCTCGCGGAATTGGATATCGCGATACGCAAATGTGACTGACGTTTCATTAAATATCGTCCCAACGATGCCATTCTCATTCGAATTGCAAACGCTACGATCGGATGTTGCGTTCGTTCAGCGAACAATGGCCAACAATCCGTCTAATCGGACGAGTTTGGAATGGTGGAAAGAATCAGAAAAATATCAATGACAGGATTGATCATTGTTACAGCTTCTATACGTGAGATCGACTATACATAGCGAATAATTAAATTTTATTATAATCACATTTTATTCTTAATAATTACGTTCTATTATTTACTAACTTATATCTAACGTTCCAACGCTATCACATTTTAACAGATATTTAAATATATTTTATATAGTTAACTAGAATTGAAACGCTATAACGAAGATGAGTAAACGTAATAATTAATTCGTATCGTCAAAACCATTTGCTTGTTTTTAGTACTCAACGACAGAAACGAAAAATCTGGTCGCTTTGATCGGTTGGTCGAGTCGCTTCATTGATTCTATTATCGATATATAATGTTCAAATAAAGTAAACATATAAATCCTGTAGAAATAACCTATATCTTTTCCGCCACAGTAAACTTTTCAGACGGGCAAGTATTTCGAACAAGAATCGGCCTCGACATACGTTTCCTGCATCATCGAAGTAATCGTGATCCAAATACACGAAGCAATTTCACGGTCGAACGTGAACCGCGAACGGGCGGTTGCGCGCGATTCGCCATTATCTCGATTTATTAAGGATACAACGAACAAGGGACGATTTTTCACGGTCTGCGAGGTTCGAACGCGTTTAATCCGCGTTCACCGAGCTCCGGGGCGAGCGCACGCGAACAAACTACCCTTGAAAATTCCACATTTTTCGGTGAAAGCACCGGCCGAAATCCGCGCGATAGAAGCATCCGGAAACACAGAGCGAGCGCAGGACCCGAGCGTAGGAGTGGGTAGAAGAGCAGAGAGAGAGCCAACGTTGCACGTTTTCTTTGACGCTGCTGGCCCTAATAAATCAGGGAGAGACCGAGCTCTGGATACACGATTGTACGCGGAGAGCACCGGGGGACGCGTGCACCGGGTTATTCGTTGGCTCGTTCCACCGGTATTTCCGCCAGCTATTCAATTTGCGGCCGTTTCGCGCCCCGCCGCCCTCTTCCTCCTGGACAAATGATTTCACGCTGGAGTTGCTCCCTCTACGGGTCGTAGATGTCCCACGTTTCGGGTAAATTTAGAACGAAATGGATGGAATTTCGAGGAGCAGCCACACGCGCCACCGATCGATTCTTCTCTTTTCTGTGTACCCTGTCGTCGTTGACCATATTCGCAGATTTAGTTTCACGGTTAAGGATGACTGGCGAAGCTCAAGGGTGGCCGGTGAACCTCGGCCGAGAAACTGCATTATTGGCTTGTGTGCCTCTCTCCATGGAGGGCCATTTCAAGTTGAGTATTGCAACTTTCACGCGTCGTTAGGGACCCCCTGCTATATTTTAATTATGAATTAACTCTTGTTTCGTGCTACGACTTTCTCTTATCGTTTTATATACGTAGTTGTATGTACCATCGAAATTCAGGTAGATAGCTCGGTTATTTCTTGGCAAATTATATTACGATTTCATTACCGAATTACGAAGGAGAAGGTTGATAATGAGTTTAGTCGTTATATGTTACAGATCGAAAGGAAGATTTCTAATTCGAAAATTAACTTGACCAAATCTAATGAATAACTTACAATACTAATCGGAGATTTTATAATTAGCTGAAATATCGTATAAACATCATTATGTATTATTCTTGAATTCTTCTGGAGTTCTTCTCCACAAATACCGCGTGTCTTTGATTTTACGTAATTGATAGCGAAAAAGAAAAAAGTAGAACGTTTAATTTGAACTAAAATAGTTCATAAATTATTTTACTGTATGGCAACAATTCACATTTAATACGTCGCATTTATAATTTCCCACATGTTCGAAAATACGTTTGACACAATTGACGGGACTCGTGATCAAAAAAGGGACCCATAATCGTCGATTGATTCGATTGGCGGCCGGTTTTACGGAAGAAAACGCAATTTACACAGTTTGCGTACGACAAATAGGGAAGGTGTGCCCCGTGTTAAATCGACAATATTTGTCATATCGATGCAGATGAAAGGTGACAGCCGTAATCCATTATGCACTGGATTTCTAAATATCGCTTTGTCCAGGATATCAATGTCCTGCACGCGAGCGACGATTTATAATCCAATGATATCCATCACTCCGGGCCGGACATTAACACGTGTATCACGTGACAGTTGAAACTCTATGAAATTCGATAAAACTTCGCCGATATTCTCCGCATAAATTTCGGAAACCGCGGCAGACGCGCGAAATATCACATTAAATCCGTATATAATGAAACCTCGCCGGGCAAACACGACCGGTCCTATTTGGAATAATTTGCTCGCATTTATGATACAACATCCAGGAATTACGCATTCGTAGTAAATATTTTCGTATCGCTAACTGGCAGCGTATTTAATGGTAAACGTCATGGTGAACTTTGTATTTATTGAATTTTCGACAATTTCCGTTGTAATTTACATTCTCGTTCCAATTTACATCTGTTCTCGAAAGGTTGTTTAAATAATACGATAAATTAAATTATGCGAAACGAATAATCGATGTTTACAAAATATGGGAAGGGTCGAGACTTTCCGTCCTATAAAATATATCAAAATTTTGGTAAAGCTATTTATATAACAGTGTGAGAAACACGTTTGTTTGAACGATAAGCTTTAATTGCGAATGCTTTATGAAAAATTATATTGGGTAGGGAAATTTTTGGGAAGTGATTATAAATTGATAACAATTCGATCTACTGTAATTTTAAACAATGCTTCATCCGATTATCAATTATGATTGAAACATTTTATTATGACCATGTAGATACGATTAAACTTTTATTCAACGCGATCAAAGATTAAATTAGGTATTAATCATCAATCGAATTTATAATCAACTATTAAAATGTTCTTCGAGTCTAGTTGTTAATGGAATTCATCCAGCACCATACTCATTTACATACATCAGAGAGAAGTGTCATTAAAGTCTAATTAAAAACTAATAATCGCTTTACGATTGATGATTAGCGATTAATATACATAATTGTCAAGCGACGACTAATTTCATTAATCAATTACATAAATCACGAATTTTTACGACTAAGATCTTTTAAGTCTAAACATTAATCAATTAAATAAAAAATTATAATCGGTTGACGTCCAATACTAATTTACAGAATAATTAGGCAGCTAATAGTGTTTTCAATGGACATATCATTAATTCTCATAACGTAATGTTCTTCACAAACTCTTTACAAGTAATTTCTGTAAACATATATGCGAGTATATAACGCATATACATGGTGGTTGGTAACTGGTGGTACAAGCGGAAAGGGGGTGATTCTACGCGAAAAAAGAAGTCGAAAATATAGAATAAAAATTTTTTTTTTAATTTTCTTTTTTTTTTTTTTTTAATTTTTCCATCGAGACAACGATCTACAGTGAGATCTGTTATAACGTACCGCACGCGTACCGAGCGAAAATTCAAAGTCGATTTTCTCGAAAACAAAGCCTCAAACGAAAAATTTTTGTTCTATATTTTCGACTTCTTTTTTCGCGTAGAATCAGCCCTTTTTTATCAATAATAGGATCATTAGTATTAATAGAAACGAAAAAGAATACAAGAAGAAAGAGCGAGAGAGCCTCCCAAACGTTTATTAGAAAATATTTATCGCGCATCAAACGCAGTGAATGCGTTTTAAAAGTTTGATTCAGAGAATTTTTTTTCCAATTTCGTTAGTCACTGATATTTTATTCGAGCGTTCGGCGAACAATAGCCAGAGCTTTCGGCGTTAAAAGCGTGTGTCGCAACGCGAAGTCGGATAAACGACAGACATTGTGTCCGCGAGAGACGAGTGTTTTTTCATTTCCACGATTCTCTCTCTCTCTTTCTCTTCCTCTCTTTCTCTCTTGTTGTCTCTGTTGCTCTCTGTCATTGCCTGTGCCGTTTGCGTGGCGCCTTTTGTACGAGCGGCATCGTAGCTCGTTCGCTTTCCCGTTAATCAGGAAATAATGGATTCGAGACGACAATTTATAAACGAACGGCAACAAAGCACAATGCTAATCTCACTGTGGAATTGCCGCATCGAGTTGTTGCGTGCGTCCGTCGCCAGTACGATGGAAAATGTGTCGCAACGTGACACGCGGAGATATGAAAAACAAATGAGAAAAATATCGGGAGAAAAAGAAAGAAGACATCGAAATAAAAGCGAGAAGAGAATATGGATACGGTAGTTACTGTACACGCGATGTAATATTCGTTGTCGTGACGGTGGAATTGTTACGGAGGTAGGGAAACCTTGGCTTAGACAAAGATCTTTGCAAATTAAACACTGATAAATGGCCCGATTAAACAATGTTTCACGTTTTATCGCGTTTTTCTTGCAAGTGCACCTCTCGAGGAGAATACTCGTGAACAGAACACGAAGAGCTTTGGGAAAGGGTTTTTAATTAAAATTGTTCAGCACCGCAGTCGCACGAACAGGGCAATGAGCATTTCGTTCTGTATGAATATATTCGTAGCTTTAATAATAGCGCGTTCCGTAAGGCCTTCTGTGCATTTAATTTCGCTTCACGTATTATACATGTGTCTGCATGTATATATGCTTAGACATATATATATATATATTTTTTTTTTTTTGCTCCATCGCTCTCCTTTGCCTCGGAGTATTTCAGCGGGGTTTCTTCTCGAATCAAATTTACGAGTTTCAACGAATTCGCTTTATTTCTCGGATTGAATGCAGCTCGTTGAACGTACGCCGTTCGAGAAAAGATTGAAGTAGCTTGTCCTATCCAGCGTGAAAAATTTTATCGCGTCGTGCGCGAACCTATGAAATATGGGAAGAAGACCGAAACAGAAGAGATAAAGTAAGAAATAATCGAACGTTCGATTTGATCGAATAAAATTTCAGGAATTTATAATTCCTTATAATTCCTTTATAATTCCTCTTTTTATAATTTGGATTTGAAGCTTCGCTCTAATAAAATAAGAAAATTACAGTTTCTCAGTCTTACGACGTACGGTTTTACAATATCGCACGCGTTGCGATCAAATAATTTTATTTAGCGTTGATTTGCAAAAGATGTATCGGCTGCATCGAATATCGAGTGTCAAATTAAAAGTCAGTAGCCGATCGACGGAAAATGTCGGAAAGCGACGCGGAAAATCCAATTCCACCCCATCGCTGTCGGAAGAAGGGAACGACTTTATCTCAGGTGCACGACGCGACGTGGTGTGAGACTTTTTATCGCTTCCATTGCGATTCTGTTCGCTGCTTGGCTTTCCAAGCGACGCGACGCTGCGAGGAGATCGTAAAGGCCCCGGTAATCCGGAACTGGCTCGGAACAGACTGTCGTATCTCAGGGAAAAAGGAGCATCGAATTCTGAGTCAAGTAAACGCGAATGTCCCCACGAAATAAGGAAAGGAACGTGTTCCAAAGGATGAGGAAGAGAAAAAGAGGAAGATAGGAAAATCTTTCGCCTATTTGGCATTCGCACGCATGTATTTCGTTCCGTTTCGTTTGCTTTTGTTCTGTTCGAACTCCGATATTGTCAAGTGGCGAGTAGACGTCGGTCTCGAATGTCTTTTGGCCTTTGGTTCCTTGAGTCGCGTTTCGCGTGTGCTCCTACAGATAGGGAAATACACCGTTTGCATGCATTTCCCGTTCTGAGCCCGCAATATTTCCGCGGCAAAAGGGGGATACAGATAGGGTGACTGTGCTTTTTCGTGTTGTCGGACGCGCGTGTGCAAGCGCATCGGCGCATGGAACCGCCTTTCCATACGGGATAGTCGAGACAGATCCGATCGTTTCGGATACACGTTGGTCTTTCTTCGAATCCGTTCAATCGGTATCGTTTATTCTCTCGTCATTGCTGCAGTTTCAGTTGCTCGCGAGTAGAAATTTTTTATGTAAATTCATGTTTTTGAGAGAACGATTAAAAGAGTATTTTTTAGTTTTAATTAGAAGAGTAAGATTGAAAGAATAACATTTCGATAGAGGGGGGAATTGTGAAAAGGGCCATCAGACTCGTAAAATTCTAACGAGGCATCGTTCTTTCAGCCTTAAGGTATCACGAAAATATAATCGTTTATGGCAGATGTGTTGGGAAGGTTGTAAAAGATGTAGACGAAGTCGACGGTATACAGAATGACGACTTGAAACTTTTTTGTTGCAAACGATCGTAAATTCGAAATGAATACGCGAACCCATGTATAAAACATTAACTACTTTAGATGTATTTCTTAATTGCAATGAATGCTTAAAGAATGTTTGGTAACATCTTTTTACTCTGTTTGGGAAGTGCATGTACGCTATTGATTCTTCTAAAAAAAAAAAAAAAAAAAAGAAAGAAGTGTGTCAAAATGATAGAGAGAACTTTTTCAGTAACAGGCTTAGTTTTCCAGAAAATTGAATTTGGAAAACCATCGAGGACGCGCATGCACTCGACTAGAATCTGATTTAATGAATGCCGTTGTAGATTTCTCTGGTGCTCGCAAAAAATTTATTGCGGATTACAAATTGATGTTACATGAAGGGTAATTTAGTTTACGATTTTTATATTCTGTTAGCTCTTTGCAAAACCGTAATAAATTCTTCCTGTCTTTACATACAAAACTATATTTACCTTTCGATCTATTAATTGGGAAACACGAATTAATTGGCAATTATCTACAACTATGGAATGTAACAAACGAATATGATATAACGTAATAAACATTTTTAAAAGTGAAAAATATAAGATTGTGTATATATTTCTTTATTATCAAATTTAAATTCTGTGACTAAGGACAATTTCTAATCGCGAATTTACGTAACAGGTTCGATATTGCCAAATCCATTTTGACAAAAGATGCGTGTAATTGTACACGTATAACGATGTTCTTTCCTTGAATGTCTTGTAAAATCGGTTTTACATAATTCAGAATAGGATAACTCATATAACATTCTGTAGCAATATAGATATTTACAAAATGAAGTCCTTGAAATTATGCTGCACTTGATATTTAGTACTATACTTCTGTTTACATCTTTGATTGCAAATATATTGTAAAAATAACTGTATCAAAATATACTGTAAATAATGACAGTAACAACAAGTCCGTAAGAAAAAATAAATTTATTAATGAAGTCTTAACCGAAACGAAGATTCGATGTATCTGCTTTACGTAAAAAAAATATATAACATGTTTCGAACAATGCGTTCAATTTATTGAAAATCCTTATTGCAAACAAAGAATCTACTAACTCTCCCCTAGCTAAATGAATAAATACACGTAAAATTACTTTTCGACGCAGCCCAGAAGATATCGTAGGATCGAGCTATTCAGAACACAAGCATCCCTTCTTTTCATCAACTGAGCCGGTATGCAAATGAAAGGCCTCGTCCTGTAACATTCAGCTATATTTACCGAAGCAAGACGTGGACGCCTATTTCGATACGTTTGTATATTTGACTACCTCATTGTATCGAAAGTATTGATGGACTTGAGAACTCGATAGAAGCGGACCGGGATCCCAACATGTACATATATAGCGGTGTATTGTTAAATTTGAGCCGGGAAGCGCCAGGTCATCAGCCGTGCTTCGCCCCTTCTTCGTCTGCGAGCGCTTAATGGCACTTTAAACGCCCCGACACCACGTGGCATCGCTTTGTGAACAGGCGAAGCTTTTATCACGTGCCACTGCGATTTGTTTGCACCGTGAACAGGATTAAACGCAGACCGTGCAAGTTTATCGGCGTTAATCTTGTGACTTTTTCGCGGCCGTCTGCCCGTTCGTTCAACGCGGCATTTTTCTTACGGAATATCGAGAGAAAGAGAGAGAAAGAGATAGGGAAAGTTTTTCCCGGTTCCGTGCGTGAGAACAGATAATTTATGGCGTTGAGAGGTGAGACACAGGGTGTTGCGAGGCTTTCACTGAAAAATTGTCCGATGGTTCGACGAAGTTCAACGCTGTCGCGTTAACGTGCTTTATGGAAGTTGCGAAACCTGTTTCTTCGCCGAGTTAACGATAATCGTTATTGCGAGCAGAGTTACTGTTTGTCCACAGGATGGATAATCCTAGGTTATGGGGTGATCTTTATAATAATATATTTCTTATGCTGCTCAGTTTGTTTCTTACGTTCATTGGGATTTATGATTTCATTTCGCGAAGAATGAAGAAGAAAGAAACAGTAGAGCGAAGAAAGAAGAAACTTTTGAAAGAAGTTTAATTAAGAATGAAAAGCAACGTTTTTGTTTATCTTCGGTAACGTGTACACAGTGGATGAAATTTGTTATAATTATATTCTATGTATCTTTTTTCTCCGATATCGATAAAAAGATATAAATATCCGGGATGATTTTATCATTCATATTATCGTAACCAAGATCTCTAATCCTACAAAAAGCTGTACTTCGTTAAACAGAAAAAGCTATCCTTTTGATATAATTACTGACGGATCACAACATCTTCAACCAAAAAATTAGAAATTCCACAAAACCGGTGAACGACAAAAACTCACGAGATCCTCGAACTGCAATACGAGGGGAACGAAGTAACCCGTTGATTCGAGCAGCTGCTTGCCACGTTCCCAGTTTTTGTAACTTTTGCCCACATCCCCTTTGTCTTCGAGCACCCTGTACGGCTCTGTCCTCGGCCCAATCGTGATCCGGTATTCACGTGCATTTCGAATTAATTGAACTGCACCAGCGGTGTCAGGATACAATGTAACATTGTGGTCACCGAGATTAATAATAGTCGTCGCGCGTTGCGGGTAAGGCGAGGGCGGTGATCGGAATGAAAAGCCACGGCAGGTATCAGGACGAGGGGACAGAGTGTTGGAAACGGGATCGTCCGATAAATAAATGTTTTTCAGGGCAAGAATCTTAAAAATGCGGCTGGCTTGGAGAGGAGAAACGAACAAGGGAGCTGGGGATTAATTATAATAGACAAGGCAGAACAATAAAATAAACTGTTGCGGTAGGGTAGAAGACAGTCGTTTATGCCTTGTGCGATTGGAAGTTTTTCTTGATATTAGGAGTCATGAACAAAAGAAAGAATTATAACTTTTTCTTTTGTGTGTCTTTTTTAGCGGTAAGCATACTATGTATCGTGAAGATTTGGTAGTAATTTTTCTTTTCGATGGATATTTGCTTGTTGCGCTTAATAGTTAAAAGTAGAATAAAGGACATCTTAAATTTTGTAAGTTGATTATTTAATAATGAAATTAATATTCGCTGAGGCTTAAAGTAACGCAAAATCATTTTTCTGTTATTCCAAAAAGATAAAGATGATAAGGAGATAGAAATAATTCAAAGAACTAGTTTATATATTACAGGCACGTTTATTTTATAGAAAAAAAATTTCTTGAATCAACACCAGCATACTCTGGTGTTAAAGCGAAAAGACTTGCGGATTTAACTCGTAACGATAAATGGTTCACTTAAATCAATAATAAGTTACAAGTCGCCAGAGTCTGATCGTTGATAGTAACTTTAGAGCTACATCATTTACAATGTAAATAGATTTGCGCGTACAGCTTATCTCATATGCAAAAATCACACTTCTGCAGTAAACCAAGTGTTACATTTCAACGTCAAGTTCGGTGAAAAAAGCTTCGTATCGGACGAAGAACATCATTACTCTCGGCGGTAAGCGAAACGAAAACCAGAAACAAAACTATTTTCGAGCCAGCCGGTCGTTCAATTTCAGAGAACGAGCTCGTTGGCGATCTACTTAACGCAAAAAGACACCGATAATAAAGAACAATCCGTCTCTGTCTGACCAATTTATATTCCCAAGACAACGACAGAGCGCCGCGAGCGCGGAATTATAACACGCCGTTCCTTCCAGCTGCAACCGCGGAGTCGGAGCTGCACAACGAAACTATTTCCTACGATTAATATCCGGCCGACTTCCCGTCGCACTCCCCGCCGATCGAACCGTATTTCCCGCCGCGAAATTAACATTTCAATAAAAGCCGAACGTCGTCCCGATCCGGCCGACAATCCAGCGCCAAAGAAATGATGGAAAAGCTGGATTAAACGTAGGATTCAGATCCGCGCTGATAACGCGTACAGCGATACGAATCTCTTCGGGATACGTCCGGAGAAATATAAGGCAACCGACGAACAGAGAGAAAGAGAGACAGAGCGATAGATAGATAGATAGATAGAGAGGGAATGGATAACAGAAAGGAGAACTAAAGAGAGACAGAGAAGAAGAGAGAGAAATACGGATACGAAGAAGCCAAGGGGATAGGCAGCGTTGAATTAAATTGCTTTTCAGAGGTATGAAAGTGGTGTTTTACAAGGCGCACGGAGTAAGATCAAGTGCGCCCTGGCAAGCTGCCACGCAGTCTTGCCCCGATAATAAATGCTCATTCAAGAAAAGGAAAGAGCCAGAGGGGGGAGTCGGTAAAGGGACGATGCAGTTCGAGGGAAAGGGTGGAAAGGAGAAGGGAGGGGGAGACTGGTCGGCCCTGAGACGTTTTTCTCGTGTCGTGGTCAAGCTCGGCTGTAAAGTGCAAGTCGAGTCGGCCTCGGTGAGCCTTGCACTTGGTGCTGGATCGTGAGTTCCTTCCTCTTCTTTTTCTTTCTTTTACTTTCCATCCCTTTCGTCCCTTTGCCCCTCCTTCTCGTGCCCCTACCCATTCTTTCTCATCGGTTTCTTCGTTTTCCTCATCGACTCGATAGCCCGATTGTTTTTCGTTGATGCGATTCAATCGCGTTACGACACGCTTTCTTTCTGTCTTTAACAAAGTAACGCTGTCGGTAATCAGCCCCGATTGTCCATTGAACCAGCTAAAAACCACATTGTAGATTTTGTGGAAAATACTGGAATCGGTTGATTATCCGCAGCCGAGGGATTTCTTGCTTGAGAACGCGTCTCGATCGCAACGAGCGCCCGAGTATCGTAAATTGGTCGCGGACAGGTTTTATACGATGCCCCGATGGGATTCTTGTTTCGATGGGAATACGTGTGCCGTGTTATTGAGAAGAATAATAGGCACGGGAAATAGGGTTTCGTTTCGTTTTGATTGTTGACAAGTAACGCTCGTTACAGAGTACATACGATCCTTTATTTTTATTTAGTTGAATTGGTTCGTTTTCACTTTAATAAGGCTAGATATGACAGAGTAACCTTATTCTATTCGAGATATCAATAGGATTATGTAAAATTTTCGTCTTAAATAGAATAAGCTTTATTTATGGGGCATGAATAAAATATACAGTCTCATAGTCGACAACCACTATTCAAACACAGATATGAAGCGATGTTTATTATAACAGCAATTCTGTTCATTCAATGTTTAATATAAATAGCTTGTACTAATCATACGTTAATTATCTCATTTACTTTTCCAAGTTAACAGATACTCCGACATATTAGTTTCCTTATTTTCATTCTTTCATTAAACAAAAGTTCCTATCAATTCGATCCGACTATTAATTTAATCCAAAAATTATCTATAAACTCGAGTTATCAAGATTTATTTATAAACCTACGGACCTCCAAAGTTCCGTATAGAATTTGAAGAAGAAAAAAGAACAAATTACAACAAATTGTTAACTCAATCCACGAGGACACCCGTAAAATGCACAAGTAATAAACATTCATGAGAGAAGTCAATTCTTATCAAATTTTATTTGCATACCTACTTGCTTATGGCTCTCCGAGTATTTACGTACAAAAGCTAAAAGCTAGAAAACTACGAAGTTATTAATTTCGTAGTAAAATATTTTAAACGCTCGTGCTACGAAAAACGTTGGCTGAGAAGCGCGTATCTTCCTTGCGCGAACATAAAAATTTTTCGTTGCAATTTGTATCGCGGTAGTATGGCGGCGTAAAAGCGTTCCTTATGCGCGCGCGAAATCGCATTTACGGCCGATACGGCGTAATAAAATAGCCGGCCGTTGCTTTTTCTCGTGGGTGTTAATTTCATCCCCCGGTGCACGATCCCCGGGGCCATTCCCCCCGGCTCTGTTCCTTCTCTCGCAGCGCAATTGTTTCCGATGCGCCGATTTAACGAGCTTCCGATACCCCTCTTACTCTATTCCCGGAACCGTGAAATCGACGAGGAGAGAAGGGCAAAGAACGGTGTCGAGAGAATTAATGAATTTACTGGCCGATCATTTAATTTCCTCTTTCATGGTCAGGCGTCTGAAATTGCTGAATTTTGTCCACCGTCCCTTTCTTTTGACTCTGACCGGCCAGTAAATCGATTAGACGATACCTGACGCGTCACTACCACGTAAAATCGATGAGAATTACCAGGCTCGCGTTTTCGATTACCTAATCAAACGGGGAAGACAAATCAGGAAAAAGAGTAGGATACGCTGGGAATTGGAGCGCGAGCTTCGTGTCACGGTCAACTCCGATCCTTATTTTAATGCGTTCATCGACTTGCTTGATAAGTCGTTTCGTTGCGCAATCGTCGCAAGTTTCCACTTCGTGCAGGTTTATCAGGTCATACGTTTGCTGAGGTCTATCGTTTATCTGATTAAATATCGTTAGTTCTCTTCTTTTATTTTTCTTCCTTTTTTTTTTTGTTAGCAAACGTTCGCAAGTTTAATGTGTTAACTTGAAGATGTAGCCGGAAATTAGATTTATATATATACTCACGATTAAACTGTGAATAATTATGCAAATTTATAGTTTTAAGAATACATATGAGTTAAAGGATCCAATGTAGATAGGGTTTAACTTGCTAAATGTTACAACCAGATCATATTCTGGATATTTTGAGATAGCTTCTCCTGGATTCTATACATCTTCGCGCTTTTAAATTTCCCATGAATGTATAAAAATCTATCGTCTGTGATTTACGAAACAGAAAATGACACGAAAATAATGCGGTTTATCGTCCCTTGTTCTTTTTAAGTTTAACCGAAATTTTCTCCATTGTGCTACCATGCCTATCTTTTGCTTTCGCAGGATTAAACGTTAGGATAGCTAACTAACAGTACCGTGTCAGATTATTTTAAAAAAGTACAGTTGAAATATTTTAAACGAACATAAGGCAATTTAAAAGATATAAAAACTTCAACACGTGGTATATACTAATACTTTTCCTATTGTAAAGTTCCCCTCTCACCAAATATGTGATTCCGAACATTCGCACGACAATGTGACAGTTTTTTCTATCGTTGATCATTGACAAAAAAAGTAGATGATTAGTAACGAAGTATAAACATCAAAACGAAACATTTTTATCCATATTCCACTGACCTATCTACCAAATCCCCAAATCGATTCCAATAACAGATCCTATGCTAATATTCGACCACATATCGCGTCGCGTATGCAAACAAGCTGACTAGTAACTACCACATTAGCAACGAACGCACGAGTAACGTTACGCCGTGTCATGTGCATCGTGTACCACTAACATGCCGAGCGTTGGAAAATCTTTCGATGGCGCGATAATTAAAAGGGATCGTGTGCTGGAATTTACGCGGCGTGGCAGTACACGATGATTTATTTGAGAAAGTTGGATGCGGGAGTTAGCTCGCAGGTAAGATCGGTTTTCTAGCAGCGAATGTTCGTTGGCCAGGTAAACGATAAATTTTCCTGTGTACATCGTGGCGAAACACGATGGCGGTGATCTAATTATCGGTGGAAATTGTCCTGGGAGCCGGATGGGCCACCGGCATAACCGGGGATAGACCGGATCGGCCCGATAGAACGACACGGACGGACAGACGGATTGATGCGTAGGCGGATATACGCCGATCGATTTGATTCTCCACCGTTCTTCTACCAATCAATTCGAGTTCGCAGCTGATCGCTCGTACACGCGCATAAACAGCTTCGAACCTCGTGCTGCGCGCCTCATACCGAACAGCTTCTCGCAGTTTGCCTGCCGAGAGTTGACTTTATCGTGACGTATCTGTTTTGCCCGCCGTATATTCACCTGCGCCAGTGTAATTCCTGTCAGGGGATTGTGCCAAGGACCGTTTTGACCTGCTGCGATGGCGAGCCGCGTCGCGAAAGTGGTCAATGACAGCACGTGATGCGACCATGGAACCGAATCTGGCTGCTTTCCAGTGTATAATACACCATTCAAAAGTTTGGCATGACATTGATAATGATAGATACTGGATGGATAGATATGTTAGGTGTATAGTTCTTAATATAGTAGATCGCGAAAGTGTTCGAGTATCAATCGCAGATCCCTTTTTGTGAATAGACTTATCATGTGCATTGTCAAATCCTCAAGGTTCGCTTTTATGACAACGATGTTAGAGCACGAAGTCCATAGTATTAGTAGTTACTCTGTAGTAGTCTCCAATAGTATCGATAATTAGTAATATCGCTGCAAACTAGAAACTCTTTCATGATTTTAATTCTGTTTCCATTCATCATGGAAATAGATTATGTTAAAGAAGCTGTAAATCGATCATGTTCAGAAGTCGATACGAATACGTAGATACTCGCGTGTTTAGCTGGTACTGTTGAAATTGTTGAAATTGTACTAATTGGCCAACCTTATTCGTTATTTAACAAGATCGCACGCGGCGTTCTGTCTTCGATGAAATGTCACAATGGCGTGATTTCATCGTGACCGCTAAGATTAATACCGCGCACTGTCTTAGCGTACAACGAAAGAGAGAGACAGACAGAGAGAGAGAGAGAGAGAGGGCCAGGGAAAAATGTCGGCATTAATTATCGACGTTCCAGCGGTGATTACGCGCGTCGCATACGGCCGAATCCTCGGCTGTCCGCGCGCGCGTAGATGCATCTGTGTACGAGATGGAAGTGCATACACATGAAGAGGGGCGGGCAGAAGTGCGGGGCAGCTCCATCCGGTCAGTCCGCATTTAATTAAACTTGCACGATATATCGCGAATATTCGATTATAGACAAATTAGTTTAGTCCCCCGAGCGCGGTTAATTTCACGCGAGACGAGACGCGAGCGCATTGCCATACACATCAAATCGATGGGAAAGCTCGGCTACCTGAAATTAACGTAAAAAGTTTGCGAGACCTTTCATTCCTCTTTTTTTCTTTATGGGATACAAGCGCGGGATGATGTTATTAAGAGTTTTCATCATGCTTAGATCGGTTTTTAGTTCGATCGAATTTTAAAACGGATATTTTAGCGATTGTATGTTAGATCTCAAAATTTGTCGTGTTTCTGGTCAAAAATTTGACGCAAGATTACTGAACAATATTGCAAGTTCAATTCTTTTCCATTTTTTTTTATTATGTTTGACCATTTAGAAATTAGCCTTTGTATCTTTAACCTGTTTTCTGTGGTTTAGAATTTGGTGAATATTTCTCGGTTATTTTCACTTCTGAAACCTTGAAAATCTTTTTTTATACCTATCTAGAATCTGCAGATGAAATATATTAGAAGAATTGGATGAATGTTTTGACTATTCGTCACAGCTGATAATTCGTATTATTAAATCTTATTGACATTCGATAAACGTTTATTATGGTAAATTCCTTCTTTCTTACTATGATCAATAATAATTGACAATAAGATAAAGTTTAGTGATAAAGATAGTATTCGCCTGTCCAATTGGAAGAAACTACACTCCATATGTATGTGTACGTTTAATACTATTTCCTGTTAATAGAAGAGTCAAAGAATATCGAAATGAGTTTTTTAATTTAAATTCTTAATGCATCGAGGATTAGATGTTTTCAAAGTCTTATTTACATTCATATTTTTGCGTAAAGCATTCGTATTCCAAACATGGATTTTAATCGAAGTTTCACATTACAAAACGGACAGCAATATAACGCTTGTCAAGATTTAGCGATTCCATTTTTAAAAAATACAAAAAGTACAATATTGAAGCGAGGTATTAACAAAACACATTGTTCTATTTTTAAATAATTCATCTCAGCGGAAATATTGCAGGTATTTCGTTTTTTTTTCTAATTACTTACTGATATTATTCGTTTCAATCAATCACGTGTGATTGTGACATGCATATAGTTCTGCATAGCATTTTTATTCAATTTAATTTTTGGCATATAACTTTCGTGACGTTTGGTTTTAGCAAATCGTTCGATGCAAATAAGCAACGAATATTGAGCTTTATGCGACAGTTCTGCATTTGATTTTCAAATTGACCGAAAAGTCGGAAAATTTGAAATTCAAACGACTATTTTCACGCAACGTAATTTTTTTCGATGTTGGCATAGAATGATCCCGGTTCATTTTTCGTCTCATTAATCCATCCACGTACGTGTGAATGACTACGAACTTTATTATTAGATTTATGAAGATTAAATATACACGTCCACGCAACTCGAAAGAATTATTTGCACCTGCTTTTTTATCTGAATGGTAACACTAGGAATAACGTATAATTACCGAATGCTTGAACGCATGATTTTATCAAAATTTTACATTCCGTTCCCAATTAATCAGCTTTTTATTACAATTGGCACGATCTGCATATACCGTGACAATGATTTCAAACAGATGTTTTAAAAAATTTCAGCACAACAAACAGAAACTCCTATGTAGATGTAACACAATGTAGATAATATAGTAAATACGTAGATAGTACATGTTGTAACAATCCGAAGAATGATTACGTACATTCGTCATGCAGAAACGAGCGATGCCGAATTCAATCAAAGCCACGCTTAATAAACCCGACGGAGGGAACAGACACGAGCAATGGTGCACTTAATCCAGCGATCATAATACGTGCCTCCGATAACAGGCTCGGAGGGCTGAGGGATAATCG
Source organism: Bombus vosnesenskii (assembly GCF_011952255.1). NCBI lineage: Eukaryota > Metazoa > Arthropoda > Insecta > Hymenoptera > Apidae > Bombus > Bombus vosnesenskii. The sequence continues at coordinate 7,427,065 of NW_022882923.1, forward strand.
GTAGAGAGAGATAGAGTGCTTGCAAGGAGGTGATTCATAGTCGCCGAATAATTTCAACCGGGGAAGACAATAAGCTAAGTGGCGGCCGGGGCTGCGAGGACGCCTTAACGTTATTAATTAACCGCGCAATTGAGTGAAGATTAATCGGTGGAAGGAAGAAGACGAGTCGAGGCAAGGCTCTGGTTCGATGGTGGTGTACGCGGGGGTTGCTGGTTTCGAACGAGGAGGGTACGCGGAACAATAAGATCGCTGTGTGGGATAGCGGAGCATCGCTGAGTCCGGCGATAATTTGAACGCGTGTCAATTTGGCGGCGGTGCTTCCCGGTAATTATACTTTCCCGTTGTCATTAAGCGTCTCCAGGGACGCGTAGACGACAATTTATCCCGGAAACACAGCGCGAAGTAGCGTACCGCGCGCGTTTCAATGAATTAATTTGATGGACTTTTGAGGCGAGCTAAAACGCGCGCGCGATTTAATTGCGATTTCGACGTCGACGCGCGCGGTACCCCTTAAACAACCGTTTCATTATTCGGCTGGGAACAAGGGAAATATGATTTCGCGTCCCGACAATCGACCGCGGGGCTGCGGCCGGGGGGTTGGCTGGTGAAAAAGCGCAGTAAAAAGGGTGGCCCTTGCAATTTTAAAGAACATTATACTACGTACTCCGGTAAAAAGCGGCGACGCGAATTGGAGAGTATGATTGAAGGATTCAGTCGTAACGATTCCTCTGGCTTATGGATTTTCTTTCTGTGTATTGCCTTTTGGCTAAACCGTATTGACTCCTTTTAATGAGTTTGTTGCGGCGAATTTATAACGCAAATGGAAAGTTTGAAATGCTACATATGTGATTTTATTAGAATATTAATTAAGTTGATGTTTCTTTCTCCTATTATTATTATTGTTATTATTGTTATTATTATATCTTTTTTCGTACAAACCATCATTTTCATTTTTTCATACAAGCTTCCTATTATTATACTAAATAATACAATTATCGTCACAAATGAACGAAGTTATAAAAGATAGGTAATTGAGAGGCGTACTATTATATTACATCTCTATATCGTTGTCTTTATTATTATTTATTTATTTTCGATCACTATATTCGTGTATTGTATTACTATTTACATTAATTATTCTTAAGTGGGTCTTAACTTTTAGTTCGCATTGAGGAACTACAATATAACCAATTAGAATTTCTTTTTCTCTTCTATGCATTTCTTATAAGCAATCCTAAATATTATACGTACGTGCGATTCAAAGATTCAAGAGAATTAACAAAGTGGAATTTCTAAATCGTTCTAATGTAATGTACCAGGAAGTCGTAGCGCAAGTTACCGTACCTTTCATTAATTATTCGTATCATTTTTTTTGTTACAGGTAAGTGCGATCCAGCGTTTTACGTAGAACCGAGTTTTACGAAGGTATGTGCACACGCGATGAAGAAGCTTTAAGGGTAATTCCGTAGGGGAAACAATGAAATCCCTAGTAGGATTGGAGGGTTAGCGGTACAGGGGTTGTAGGGTTTGCTGGAGGACCAAGGCACAAGTGGCTTTCCCTCTTTTTCTCTCTTCAGGTTTTACCTACGGTTCTTTACTTCCCGAGTCGAGACGATTAGGCTTCATGCGTACACTTCACTTGGAATTTTCATCCCTTTGTCTACTTTCGAGGGCGTCCCTCCTCGACTTTGCTTATCATTAATCCCTTACACTTCCAGACCAAGAGCTTATTTTGTCCCTTGTTTCGTCTTCTTCCCGATTTGCTACCTATTTTCTCGCGCACGAGCAGACTTTAAAAGTTGAATTGTTGGACTACGATAGACGAGAGAGACATTGAAAGTTAGAATCCGAGCGAAGGATTTGGCAAGTATATATATTTTGTTCAATCTTTGAATCGAGAAATTAAATCCTCTTTTCCGTAGATATCAATTCGATGATGCGAAATTCATACGTAAAAAATGCAAAATTATTTAATAGTAATTTAAAGAATTTTAGTTTCATATTTTACGTTGTTTAAACTTGAGTTTGGAATAAAACAAATTTTAATAAAATTGTAATGAAAAGCGAATATCCGTAACTATATACGTATTGTAATTATTTTATATATCGTTGGATACAACAAACAAATCGAATCAGGAATTTGAACATTTGATAATTATCAACTTGTTACATATTATATAATTTGAAAAAATTACAAATTAAGTAGAAGTATAACCTTTCACAGATTATTATATGTATTCACATACAAAGCACATTAAAAACAATTAAAACATTTGAACTAGTTATTGAATTTACTAGCAGTAAATTTTAATATGAAAAATTGATTATTTAACTTGGTTTCGAGTTTCCAAGGGAACAGTCGCAGATAGTCTGACCATTCAACGCTCGAAATTACTGAAAAATTAATTTCATTCAATACGCGACATTCCTTTCGTCTGTTTTAATAAAGACCATTGTTCTGCTCTACAAATTAACCGCACAGGTTGTCACCGGGAGTGACATGAAATTCATAATAAAATTCTCTCTAGCTCCACTGTCCTCGTACTTTCGATATATGCGACAATTCGTTAAACAATATGGAATTTCGATGTCTTTGATTACAATCCTTGGCTAGCGAATGTACAAATATTTTATTTTTCTAATTTTAATACTATTTCATAAACAGTAAATTGGCTAATCTTGGCTACTCAAATTACTATTACTCAAATTACTATTTATATAAGAATTAAATTGTGGACATTTGTGCAAATTCATATTTTTATAAATACAATTGAAAGAGCCTAAGTCGAAATTTGTTTTACCTACTAGATATTATAAGATATAAGATATTATGTACGTTTTGTGCGTTTGCATATTTTCAAGACTCTCATAAATGCATAAAAAAATTCACAGTATATTAATTTATCACTGCATCAATTTATCATTATTACAGAGGTTAATTCATCACCGAGTCTCTTTCATCCAAGAACATTGCATCTTCTCATAGCTAAGTAATTTATCCCGCTTAAATGGCATTGAAAATATCTCGAATCCACTCAAATTAGTTATACTCATCTCTAAATCCTATATTATCCAGTTTGTATATGATATTTTTTAGAAAATTTAAGACGCGTGATAAAATAATAAAGGTATGGAGCATACGGATACGGACCATGCCAGAAAGAGTATGAGTTATAATCTAAATAAAAGAAACGTAAGAGAAATTAACAAGCTATTATATATAAAATTCTTTTACTTATTATTCTCAATTTTATTTAAAATTTGTAAAATATTGCTGTATCGAATAATCAGTCTATAGAAAGTGGGAATATTTTATGGTTCTAATACGATAGTCAGGAACTGTATGTTATACGCGAAGATATCCAGTTCCGTAGAACGAACATTGGAAGGCACGGTCTGGTTATTCCGCGGATAAATAGATTTTCCATTTGGAACAGTTTTGGACGAACGTTAGAACGATTCATTGGACTTTAGACCGGAGTTGAATACGATATTAGGGAAACGTTACCTCTGGTTACGTGCTCTGAGATTCGTGATCGTGCGTCTTAGACGTCTGTTATAGCGTAATAGCCCTCCTACGTTATACGCAGTGCGCGATATTGGTCGAAGCCAATTTACACTCGAGACAAGTTAATGATAAGCCAGATTACAATGATTACGTAACCATTTGGAAGATATTAGTTAGAGACATTGCGGCTATATTTATTGAAATACATTCCTATTCATAAGTTTCAGAATATTTATGAAAAGTAAAACGAGTTTGAAAAAAACTCTGCGAAATTGTTAAAAAATTATCCTCGTTTCGAATCTTTGATCGTAAGTGAATGTTTAAAATCCTATTAATTAAGACAAAATAAAAATTCCTTCTCTCTTATATCAGTCTCGCATAGTACTTAACAACGCATTTGTATTTTGTATTCTGTATATCTAACAAACTTACTTCAACTCGATGTTCGTTAAAAGATACGAACAAATTCTTCGCGTATAGAAAATTTGTAAAATTATCTCTGACATTACGATATCCCTTAAATTTTGGATTTTTCTATTAAAAAACGAATTCTCCCAAGGGAAACTTCTTTGAGAATATTTTATATGAAAAGATGTTTATGTTAATTTTACAAGTGGTTATTGTTTTAAAATATCATTGCGATTAAATTGTAACTCGATGCCAGCGCACGTTTATCATTCCTGCGTAATAACGATCAACGTTAACGATCTCTCTTCATATTTTTCTCATATTTTCAAGAAAGGAAAAAATGTGGACACGCTGGAAGCAGGCGGTCGTAAATGTGAAACGCAATGCGATTTCGTTCCGCATATTTTAGACGATAGTTGCGTGGATCTTCCATCAACGCGAGCTCGAAGCGATAGCGTTAATAGAAATTCGTTGAAACGCGTACAAACGTTTATATTCGGCAAAATGTGCATACGCGAGACGATCGTATGCATCAGGTAGATCTGCATCGAAGATATTCTGAGCGAAAGAACGCGGAGAAAGAGAACGATCGCGATGGAAAGGGGCAATGGCAATGAATCGTGGAATGCGCGTGTACCAAACTCTGGATAATAAAATTACCCCTTTGCCGTTGCATAGAATAACATCGATAATAAAATCTCTGGTCGCGGCGGTGATCGTGTGCTTGTGCACTCGTCGCGAGTAAATCACGAGCGGAAATCGATTTATATCGTTGAACGACCAATTACTGGCAGTTAGTAACGCTCCACTGTCGCGGATCGATGAAAATCACGCAACGATATGCGTCGTTGCGCGTTACGTTTGTTCGATCATTGCGAACCACTTTTGATTTCAAATTATGCGGCTTTGTTGCGACTCTCGGATCCAAAACGACATCACGATGTGTTGTGTTGTTGTTGATCGGATTTATCGATATGGATGGGAAAATTCAGGTCTACGTTATATAGGGGAATTTGCTTTTTATTACAATTCGCTCGACAAAATTTGAGCAAAATTTTCTTTTCAGAGAAAGATTCGTTGCGACGTATAGGAGGTTAAATATAGAAATGTGTTGTTACGTAATACGATTAAGCTTGATCAAGCTGAGTGCAAAATCATTTGCCGAACTATCCCTCGATAAAGCGAATGGAAAATTTTTATCAGCACGGAAACACAGGCGAAAGTTTTTTTCATCGAATTTGTCTCGTTCGACCATTGTTGTAACATCGTTTAATTAGATTGACGATTTTCACAAAGTGTCGTTTCAAATACTTCGCGAGTAACGAAAAGAAAAAAAAAAAGAAAAGGAATAGGAGGAAGAAAAAAAAAAGATAAAAAGAAGAGGGAAAACCGTAATAATAACAAGCGCGGAGGATACGCGACAGAGGAATTCGTTGGAGAAACCGCAAGTTCACGCGCGACTAATTTAAATTCTCAATCGAAACGGGATAGAGTAAAATATTTAAATGGCTCGTTCAAACGCAAACCGATAAGTATTATCGCGATCGCGAAAACGAATCGCAATCGTCCGTTACGTTGCGGTCTGTTCGCATGAGCCACGTAGTAATTTAAAATTTGCGATTCTAACGGCGATTGCGATAATTATCAATTAATTGGAACAGCAACGATAAACTCGATGGACACACGCGATTCGCGCAAGCCGCTCGTGAACCCGTGTTACAATTAATTGCTGATTAACGGACAACAATCGGTGTGGGGTCAAATCAGAAATCGAGCCATATGATTCTATCGAAATCCGTTCATTATCTCTGTTGGATCTCTGTTGACCACGTTGCGTTCGACATTCGAAATCGTGAGCCGAGAGAGAGAGAGAGAGAGAGAGAGCGGGGGAGGGAGATACAGACAGGCAGACAGACAGACATACAGACAGAGAGTTGATCGTGCCCAGTTAATTACTATTCGATTGATTTACTCGAGCTTTGGCTTCGCGATACATCTTGTTAATGAGGACCCAGGCGAAATTCTCCGAACAGATGTTTCGCAAAATTTGGTTCTGTCAATTACAACCGATTCTCCAGTCTTGTTTTAGTTTCGTTTTCTTTCATTTTGGAACTTATTGATGAAGGTTCACATACTTCGCGTAAACCGATGGGATTTGACCATTTAAAAAAAAGAAATGTAATTTTTATATACGAGATTCAAGAATGCGCGCGAATGTGTGTGACCTGCAAGTACAAAACTCGGAGTTCACAAAGATCGTGCCTTTTTATTTCCAATACGTCAGTTACGGGATTCGATAAAAGAGCTCACCCGCCACCTCGTTTTCCATGTTTTCGAGTGGACGATTCGAAATCCTATGAAAGCTTATGTAGGAAAGAAAAAGACAGAGACCTTTTCCCCGCGGCGAAATAGAAATCCAAAATCCGATGGAGGTAACACGACGAACGTTCTTTCACGGCGGCAAAAGGAAGGAGAAAAAAGAGGAAAAGAAAAATCCTGAAGCGAATAAAACCCTGACTGGTATCGAACCGTTCTCTTCTGGTTTCTCTTCGACGCGACGCGACGCGACGCCTCCAAGTGCAGCTTATAAAAACACCGTAGACGTTTGCTTTTGTCCTGGCGTTGCCTCGGGTCTCGCCCGAGAGCGATGAATAATAAAAGCACTTTGCCGCATTACGTGCAAGCTCCTCGCTTTCTCCTTCTCTCTTCCTCATCTTCCAACAGCGGAATCTGATCAAATCTACATAATTTTGGATCAGCATTTTCGCCCTCCGAGAAAGTGGATTTTTATTTGAGCCGAAATCGTCGCCCGATCGTCCTTGCCTGTTGTTACGCACTTGCTGACGAAAGAAGGGGGGGAAATGTTCATTTGGATATTCTGGCGTTGAATTAATTATACGGGAGAGAAAAAAAGAGAAGTTATTTTTTTCCAATATGCTGCTCAATTATGAAAAAAGGCACCAACTGCTAAAGAAGTGTAACACGAAATTTTTTGAGGCTCTGAACAGTTGCGAACATTTTGTATGTTGATTCAGTGATAAAAGATAGTGGAACATGATGATCTACTAAGAAGGGAAACAGTGATATGTTTTGTGCGTAGTGAGTTGTAAAGATTGATATCAGTTTTAAAATTGCTTATTTTAACAGGTAATACTTTTGTCTGTAATAGGTGTGCGCTTTTTGGAAAAAATGGATAATTAGCATACGTATCTGTTTTTCTCGCAAGTTTTTTTCTTGTGTTACAGTGATAAGAATGAATTAAATATTTATTCGTTTTTATTTTACCCTTATGAAATATAAAAATAAAAATAATTTCTCTAAGATAATAAATTAAAATTTTCATATAAAGAGATTTTCTCACTCCTTTTATTTTCTATTCGACGATATTTCGTTTAAAATATCTTATAACGAAGATCTTTCTTACAATCTTTAACCTTGTTTGAAACTTGAATTTTGTAGCTGGAACATATCCCTGTAACATAATATAATTTGAAAATTACGTATATTCCAATAGTAGGAATAAACACATTACGATTCAGCGATAAACACATTACAAATACGCAGTCGAGAAAAGTCAAAAAAACTCAACAAAACACACATGACGATTGCAAAGGTTTTATAGTAAAGATATTTTCACACAGTCTCGCAATCTAAAAGTTAAACTACAAGAACGCGTAGTAAAACGACAATCGTTCTCACTCCCTGGTAATGTCCTTCATTTCTCGCGCTTCAATTTACGTTGACAATAAAAACGATACTCGTTAGAAAGAAACGCTGGCGCACATTCATCCTTCGAGCGAGGAGAAAGAATGAAATGAACGGTAGTAAGGATATAATTCGAGGAGCAATTTGCAGAATCACGAGTTCTTCCACTCGTGATCGCTGTTCGAAAGGCGAGCTTTATATTCCGGGATCGGCGTCATAATCTAAAAGTGAAGCCGGAATGAAAGATGCTGAAGATAGAGGCACGATACAAAAGGGCGAACCCGTGACCTCGCAGTTAACTGGCGATCGCAATTTTTCAGCTAGTCTCGAATCGACTTGATTCTCACCCTGCAATTTCTTACTTAACAATTATCACCGGGTAGTCTTGGAACAGCCATTTTACACTCCTAATCGGAAGCTACGTGTAGGTTCCAGGCAATTGTTCTTTCACATTCTCAAGCTTACCATTTTACGATACATATCAATTTTTGGTTAAATGTCAATTATTTTTGAGAGGATCATTTCTTGAGATAATTTTCATTATATTTTAATATTTTATTGTTTTTAAAGCACATGTTCTGTGTTTTAGATAAATCATTCCTACAGTAGAGTATGTTTAATCACTTTACATTCTAAGTTATTAATATTACTATATTGTTATTAAAAATTACCTTATTAACATTAATGTTAAAAGTTCCAATTTTTACATCTCCCTTATGTTCTCAAAGCACGATTTCTGCATATAATCATTTTCATCTCTTAACAGTCTAGTTCACAACTAGCCTAATTCGTTTCCATTTATACTTTGAGCTGTATGAATGGAAAAACGATTCCTACTATTAATTACATGGCAAAGACTGGTCATACAGGGCTCGGCTCATTCCCGGAAGACTAATTTTGCCCGGTGGTCTCTTAGAGTCAAGTCTTAATTATATCGACGCAGTTGGCCGGGCATACATAGAGGCGGGGTCACGATTACTCGGATACAAGGAGAGACGCGGCACGGACGAGACATGATTGGAAACTGCGGTCCGCCATTGTGATCCTATTTACGTGGTATTAGTATGGTGTCAGACTGCAACGGCGTGCGAAATTAATCTCGCCCGGCGACAGAAGCGGTGCTCCTCTGTGTCCGTGGGGACAATCTCTGCTCCTACCGGTTGTAACAATGCGCCACAGGTTACCAGCAGTTTGGAATCCCGCTATGAATTCCCGCCCACGCACGGATTAGATTTGTAGCAGCGACAAACGCTCGCACACAATCACCGACCCTCCGACACTGCGAGACTTTCTGATTTTTCAAATCGCACCCTCTTCGCCTGTTCTCCGCTTTCGTCGAGCAGAGACTATGACACCAGATAAATGGTCTTTCGCGACGCGTGCCTCGATTAACACGTCCACTTTTCTTTTATTTCGTCTTTATCCTTTTGATCTCGTCGTTTCTATTTCTTCTTCGTCTTGTCTCGTCTTTAGAGAATTCATTTTGCAGAAGAATAATCGCAAATTTTAACCTTTATTCGGAGGATGAATTTCAGACAACTACGTATCGTTCTTTTCGAGGAAAATAACGTGTACATATAAGTGACAGAAAAAAATTCTCATCATTTTTGTCCCGTGTTTTGGAGTCTTGTTTGTGCGAAAGACGAATGCTCTTACAGTAGAACTCTATTTAGGCATGTGAATTCTATTTGTCTGAACGAAATTTTACTTGATGTTCGAATAGCTGAACTTTGAATAGTTGAGTTTGTTCGTCTGAACGTGAGCTCCTATTATATGAACGAGAAGTAATGGATAGTAGGGATAATTGGCCAGCTCCTATTATACGAACTCCGATTATATAAACCGTTTGTCCCCTGACAAGTTCAGATAAATGCAATTCTACTGTACATACGTATGGCAATATCATTTAAGAAGATAAAGAAATTGCGTTCGATGAGTCTATTGACTGCGATCGAAACTAAATAGGGCAGCTCGATTGGTTATGTTTTAACAAGCTGTTGACTAATTAAAGGAGAAACGTATCTATAAAAATTAGTCCTAATTTTACCGCATTTTATCTTGTTCGCATGAACACTTAGTACTATTAAAAATGAATAAAACAATAATGATAATAATAACAAGTAATAGAAACAGAATAGGAGCGTTTCAAAAATTCTTTCAACTTCGTTTTACATCGATCTGACAACGAATTGGTTTCGTGTCAAAACTCGTATAGTCGAGATGAAAGTGTGTAATTAAACCTCATAATCGATGTTCGCATCTACCGAATTACGAAAGGCGAAGCTAGATTATCGATTGGCCTTTCAGAAATTCTCGCAAGAGCGCACAAAGTCCTCGTCGAGATGTCTCATATCTTGGATACGCGAGAAGCTCGGTTACAAAACTCGTTCCTTTTCGATCCCTGGCACTTCGTTGGAGCAGCGAGCGAGCCACCGCTCGCGAATAATGTATCGATACCTTATCTATTTATGCGACAGACCTCGATGCCAATCTATCCATAGGGGAACAGGCTTGAAACAAGCCTGAGGAGAAGAAAGACTGGTAATCGATTTTCCTGACGTGGAAAGGGAATTCTGCCTGGCAGGCAAATCGTTTCCGCTCCTCGCCATATATCCGTGGAATCTTATTGGAGAGCAGTTTGCTGTCGTTGCCGGCGACCATTCTGGGCATGTTCAACTTTCCTCGACCAGGATCCTCTCCAGCCTGGCGATATTTGTCGACGACGAGAGGGAAACGATCGGATCACCGGGAAACAGAAGACGAATCGCACCGGAGACCACTGAATACGTTCGCCTTTTTTGCAGTTCAAAGACAGCAACCAGATGGAATCATTCGGCGTATTCTCTATGTACGCGTAGAGATTTTTTATCTTTTCTGTGTGTCTGTCTTGGTTTCGTAGACGCATTATTCGAATGATCCGTAAATTGACATTAAGATGATCTGTTTTGTCATTCATTTACGATCGTTCGAGAGAGACACGTATGTGTATATACGTATAATAAATCACACATATAATGCTATATTTATTTATTAGCATATGAAGTGACAATAAATTCTTTATAATAATACGTATATTTGTTATGCTACAAAGATATTGAAACAGATAAGCAGAAAAATTATGTTTGTACAATTCTGTTATTTCAAACTATAGATTATACTAATATTTTGTAAGGATCTTAGTTTACCTTTAAAGTAGCATTTAATTGAGCTACTTGGCATATGATCAATTAACTTTGAAACATGGAATTTATTTTAATCAAATTAACCTTGTTATAAAAGGTGTACGTACATTTCGTAACTGACTGTATTTGCATGAGTATTTCGAAAGTATCAATTTTATTTTGTTTCAAACATTTGGCATATTTGTTTTGTACTGTATAGTCAGTGCAGCATGAAAAGTATAAAATTTATAGAAATTTAATCGCTGATATTTTAAATCCAAAACCCTTGTTACGAAATCCATTTCATTTCTCTAATTTATATTATTTATAAGTTGTGTTAATTATGAGATGCCAAGCTGTTCAACAGGCTGACCGATCTAATTTTAATATATTTACCTTATTTCTGCTATCTTATGCATTTCCTATTTAACGAGTGAAAATAGAAAATAACCAGATAGGTATATAACACACGATATTTATTTACATGGAATGATAACTTCCATGATTAAATTTTTGTATCTCATTCTTATTCCTATTCTTATTCAACCAATAAAAATAAAGAATAATTAACGAACAGACGTGATACGAGATTTTTACGTGGACAATAATTACTAGAATTTCGTTTCCAAGTTCTTCCACAAATTCGATCAAAGTAGTTAACAAAATATCGCGTTATAAGAAAAACGATTACTCAAAGACTAAGTCGATATATTCCTCAGTATGTCAGAAAGTTTACACGGTATCAGCTGCACGAACCTGACCTATGCAATTATACCTGGTTGCAAGCAGCCGCAGTACGGACAATTTCCTCTTTACGACTTGTCTTAGTATCCATTAAATGTTCCAGCCAACATAAAACACTTGATGTACGTATCTACGATTTCACCGTACCATAACCCTTGCAATTTTTATAGTACCTGGAATCGTTATTGTGATCGTAAAAGAATGGTAATGGGGCCCACGTGGATCTCGAGCAGAAGTAGGCCATCATGGAGCAAATATAAAAGGTCGATCGAAGATTCAACTAATCGACGAAATGTTTTATTCGAGATGGTGGAACACGAAGGGTACGTGTGAATTAAAGAGGCGAGTTGAGCGCCACTACGACGACATTCCATGCTGCTGTTAGCCCCATCGTGTGCATCTATGGTGTGCATCCACGGTGTCCGTGCACGTGCAGTAAAGATCTTGTGTATGTACGTGAGCATAAATACGTGAATGCATAAATGGGCGCATATCCATCGCGTTGCAATCGCTCGTATTTTGCGCTTTCGCACTGATAAAGCTTGAAATACGTATATACGTACATTCTTGTACGAAGAAATATCCGATGCCTGTTTTTCATTAATCTGTTCTTCGATAATTGAAGAGGGAAATCATTCGTATAAAGCTTGCACTCTAAATTCAAACTTTGTTTTACACTGGTTTATTTCGCGAACTCTTTACAGATATCCGTTTCAAACTTCGTTTCAGGGAATGAAAGAGTAAAATTTCCTTTCTGAGAAAGAGCTCGTAAGATAAGATAATGAACTGAATACGTATACTGCGTCGGGGATTTTAACTTTGGTTTTCTAATATTAGCTAGTTATAGTGCAATGGCTCTTAAAGTATCCTGTTCTTTTCATATCCACGAAACAAATAAGGATTTTATAGTAATTCAATTACTCAAATAGAAATGACACTCGTTGTTTAAATATATTATGTATATATTTATCGTAGCCGTGTATTTTCCTTTTTCGGAGAAATAAACTGTTAACTGTTAACAGTTCTTGCATATACATATGTATTTTTACTAGTCCTTCTTCATTATAGGAATTGAATTTTTTTTATGGATAATATTCTTAATTAAAGTTGTTTTATACTAATGTAATGTTACTTATTTATGTATACATATATCTTCTTGTTATTATTGGAAAGAATATTTATTATGCACCCAGGAATTAATTTACCTTTTTATAATATTCATTTTCATTTTAATTTTGAAATATATTTCTATATTTTCCCCCTCGTTTTGCAGTATTTACTTAACCGAATATATTTGATAAGATGTTAACTGAGATTCCTGTTGCATAAATACAATGAACGAAGCCACGCGCGTTAAAAGGTATAATTCGGTATAATTAAAAGGTATAAATCGTTTATTTTCCATTGCATTTGTAAATGCATGGAACGATCTGGATCGTGTTTACTGCTGCAATTGCGAGTAATAATATTTTTGAATTGGTTATGTCATGCGTACGTATGCAATAAAATTTGCAGGAAACGACACTCGGATGTAACATCAAATAATAAGTTTATCCACCTGAAATTCGGTTAATTTCGAAATACAAAATATCCCGCGGTAGTTTAATGAGACTAATCGTTGAAACCGCATCATGATATTTTAATACTTTCGTATCAATTCTCATGAAATTGCTTGCAAATGTTACCATGTCCGATTTTGTTATTTTAAGTAACATTACTTAAGAATTTGATCAAAATTTTCATTAGTATATTTATATATATTTATATATCTATTTTTATATGTATCTTTATATATAAGTATACTTATATATAGAATGGGAGACACATAAAAAGTGACAAGTATTTTTTTAAAACTGTCGCAGTAATTGATTCTTGAAAGATTTAATATACAAATAGTAGGAAATAATTTTGAGAGTTTTCTAAGAGTTTTCTAAAGAGACGATTTTCTTCGATCTTGAAAGACTTATAGTCCTTAATAAAATTTATTCCAAAAAATTGTTTTATTCAACATAGTTACAGAATCTATATTCATTCTTATATTTGTATCCCTTGTATCACATAACTGGATTATGCGATTTCATTATTATTCTATATTTCAGTTTCATATTTTTAATTTTCAGACTCCAGTTTCTAAAGCTTACATTTTACTTTTTGTCAAAATATAGATAATTGTTTGTTGATATGTGAAGAAGCTTTGAAAAATTGGGAAGGGAAGTAAATACGTAGTAGATAAAGTATTTCAGGACATGTAAACTTTCCATAGTTATACTCGTGCTTATATTTTTATTTAAGCGGATATAAAGTTGCATTTGCAAAGATTTGTGTTGCCATTAAACTGCCATGCCGTAACAAATCAGACGGTCGATAAATGGAATTCGACCTGTCTCGAAAGAGATGAATAAGCATTGTTGTACAAAGCGAAATTAGCATTGGACTCTTTGAACGCGTGCGCGTAGGCTTGCACAGGTGTATATGTATGTGTAAGTTCAAGGATAAATCATGCCTTCAAACCAGTTGTCTCTTATAATGGTTTCACAGTTTAACTCCCGCAACGACCTTGCAGCCGGTACAAAATGGCCAGTGAAGAGTATACTTTATTCATGAGACGATCTTTCAAAATCAATAAAAATACACAGACTAAATTGCTTTATTTTCTATGCACAATGGATTTCTTTCGGACAAAAAGGTACTTCTTATGAAATGTAAATGATGCGTGTAATACGATCTAAATTAAGCATATACTCTAACATACTTGAAAATTATTTCGGTGTATTAGTTAATAATGTTTTACTTATTTACAGGAATTGTATTAATTCTTCGCGCGTGTTTGTCGTTATTTTCTTCCAAATGTTTGTTCGATCGCTTAACTTTGCATTTATATTTATTTTCTTCATAGTTTGTTAAAGAATCAAGTTCAGATAACGTAAAAAGATGAAAAGTAAAACTTCTTTTTGATTTTACTTCTTGCTATTTATCATAAAATATTTCACGCATTGATAGCTTTTATACAATGCATTTAATAAGAAATATATTGTAAGTATATTTAGACATGCAACAAACTATAGGATACATATGCTATGAAACTTCAACTACGTACATGTATCTTGAATAATACAATATTATCGAAAAAGTGGCAGAACCTTAAGATAATACATATTTCACGATTCGAGTCTAATAAGCTTTCTGTTCTTTTGGCTTTTTACCTTATTACATGCATTTCGCGTTTCTTCATTTTCTGCCATTCAGTCTCTTACTTCATTTAACATTCGCTGCATACATCGATAAATCATTCCAAGGGGGTAAGTACCATACTGATGGCGCATCATTAATATTTCACCCTATCATATTAAACGTCGAGACGTCGTCACTTGTCTGACAAAATATAATGAGATTTACATAAAAATAAGTAACGAGTGTCATTACCTGGCTACGTGTACAAAAAGAAACGAATGGAAAATGACGAAATTTTAATTGCACTCGTGAATAATACGATTCAGCTGGTCGTTAGTCGCGTTCATCTATGTGATAATATCCTTTAATTAACAATGGCAAAACTTTGGATAGAATTTTCCTTTTAATTAAAAAGCTAGATTCCGCGCGAACGATAAGCGAATGTGGTCTCAAAGAGCAGAATTCTGACTACGCGCTCGAAATGCTAATGAAAAGCGGCGACTTCTCAGAGCAGCGCAGTGATTAAAAAAAGTGTTTGATTCCTTTTAGTTTTTAGTTTATGGTCGCGTCGCAGCTCTCGCAGTGTCTTGGTCATTCATAAGAATTTTTCCGTCTGTTTATCGCGGCCTAAGTAACGCGTTGACGTCTCTCGCGGGAATCTTGGAACTTTTTCGTTTGTTAATTAGGGTTGCTACGCTCGCTAGTTTATTCGAGGAAAGAAGATAATGAGAAGTTGGAGCAGCCAGATTACGTCCACCGAGTAACTTTAATCACAGCAGCGAGCGAGCGCGTGCATTCAATTAGCAACAGATATTTAGTCGACTCGGATTAGAAGTTGAGCGTTATACATGGATGTCGTTAAGTGCTTCTGAAAGTGAGTTGCACAGAGAGAATATGAGTCACGTTCTCCTTTCGACTGCAAGAGCTTTTCTCTTTAGGGCAGAGCAAGATTTTATCAGCGATTCTCTTTATTCAGTCCTTACGGCTGCTACATTAATTCAAACGTAAATATTCCTGTAGTTTATAATGAACATCGAGGTACATGTTTGAAATTGTTGATAGTAGGCATTATTGTTAATGAAACATTTCATTTTGTTACTAAGTGTTTACTCTAATTGGGTAAATCGTACGAATTAAATTTGAAGAATATATCTAGCTATATGTGTTAATCAAACACTCTATTAGTATTAAACCTAAAGTCAGCGTAGGCGAATTATTTTTAATTGTAATAAGTACAGGTATCATATAATCTATGAATAATAAAAAATATATCTTACATAATCATATTTTTATTTGCACTAATGTAGGATATTTCATAAGATATCACCTTAGAAATAAATTCAGTGCAAGAGTAATCGAAAGTAAATTAAAAATATTATTAAAATTATTAATTCCCTTTGATTCTTCTCAACTTCACTCGCAACGGAGATACCTATACCTTGATCTACTTACCAGGAACACCCTGTATATATAACGTTCGAATATCTCCTTAAACGGAACGCAGTACTTTTCCACGCAATTTGATTTGGAAATCATTGTTCGGTCCACTGATCTCCTAACCACAATCGGCAATCGATTGAAACGGAAATCAGCGTGGACGTGAGCGCAGTTAAACTGGACTCATCGAAAGCGAGTTTTGCCACGGGAAAACATGATTCACCGTAAATTCCTCAAAGAAATTTTGCCTCTTCCTATCTCTCTCTTTCTCCCGATTCATCCGGCCAGCCCCGTCCTCGTCTTTCTCTACCCTCCAGAGACTGGTTTTGCGCGCTTCCAGCCAATGGACTCTCGATTTCGAAGGAAGAACGAAGGAGAAGCGGCAGAACCAGCCACCCAACAACTAGCACTTGTTACGAGCGTGTGGTGTCAAGTGCAGAATAGCGAGGATGATCTCGTGCCTTCATCAATGATAGGCATCATCTGAGTCGTACTTTTTGTCCTTAGGCAATTATTAATTTTTTAATTCTCCCGATCGAGGGAAATTGAACTACGTTTTTGTTCTGACGAGGTTGTTGGGCGTCTTATAAATCTCGTGAGTTTGATGGCGATTATAATGTGATGAATGGATGGGATGAGTTTCAAGGAACTTCAAGAACTTTCTTTAGCTTTATTGAATTTTCTTTATTATCATTTTTAATCGCTTATAATAAGATATTACTTCACATGATCGAGATTCTTTCGTATTTTATAAACCTCACGAGTTTGATGCTACTTATAAAGTGGCCAATAAACGCAGCCAATCTTGGAAGGCATTGTAGACTTTCTTTTATTTTATTGAACTTCGCTTACTATTATTTCACACCGTTTATAATAAAACACAATTATTATAAATTATTAATCATTTTAAAATATAGTGAAATTTCATAGATTTATAATATGTGAAGCGAATGGTTCACGAATGGATTAGATTTTGAAAACGCTTAAGTACAGTGGCTATTTTTATTAAATTCGTTTATTATTATTTCTTGTCGATTTTAATAAGTAATCTTACACGTATGTAAAATCTAAGATGACGATATATTTACAAAAACAATTGGGACTACATTTTTTTTTCTTTCCATCTTTATAGGGACAAAAGTTAAGAGGGAGGATTTGCGCATTTGAATTCGTGTAATTGCGTCGAATGAAGTTGTACGTAGTTGTTTGTACACGCGTGTATATCCTCCGTGAAGATTTCCTGGTTTTACTGCTAATCCGTGAAGCCATTCGTGACTTATTGTTAGCTCACGATGAAGAAAGATTCCCTCGTGTAGGCGCGAGAGCTGATTGGGATTACGTTTGGCTTCTCGTTTTACAAGGGAGTCTTGTAACAGCGGTTCTCAAATAGCATCACTTGAATAATTCATTGTGCTTTTTATAATCCCGAACATGAAATACGTACGGCGCAAACAGCACGCTGATATACAAAGAACCTTATAATCCTCTAGTTTCTAACTCATCAGTATTATAAAGCTATATCGTGTATACGATATTATTACGCGAGATTACTTGGGATCAGTTTAATCCTGTACAATTGTATGCTTTCTTCGATAGATTGGCGCGAGCTTGGCTGAAAATCGTACGAGTAAGAGAACGAGTAAAATAAACTATTCTTCCCATAGATGGACTCGCGTTCAATTAAAAACAAAGGTACAAAAAGTAGTAATGTGGTGCAGGATTTGGTGCAGTTCCGTTCGCGCTATCCAGAGATTTTATTTCGCAGAAATCGTGAGGCAACGTTGAATGGAAAATCAGAACCAGAGGGACTGAGCGACAGAAGCTAACTGTTCCACGGTCGAATCTAGGCTCTCCTGTGGCTCGTGAATTCGCCTAGGTCGCCGCCGCGTAACCGGAGTTCCGTTTCTGCGGCGAACAAATAAATGTCGAATAACGATAAAAGGCACGAACCACGGTGTATATATCCCAAGACGTGTTCCACATTGCGATTCAACGAAGCGTGGCGGATTCACGCGGCCGCGCACGAGCGTTCACGATCCACGCGCGTACAGAGACGATGCGATCGAACACGGACAAACCTCCTACAGCTCAGTCTCGAGGGGAACGCGCGCGTCTGCGTGACCCGGACATACGCAGACACGCGTACAATCGCGATCAAACAGCCGCAAACGTGAGCAGACGCGTGCAAACCGAGCTACAAAAGAAGCAAACTATACCTTAGAGTACACACGAGAATACTTACGCGGGTTAGTTAAGCTCCTCCGCCATAAAATTCTTCTCCCTCTTCAACATCCTTTTCATCCCTCCTGTTCGGTCTCTTTATATCCGGTCTCTGTTCCTCTCGTCTGGTTCGCGGCTCGTTCCCTTGCCACTCGCGCCTGCTATTTCTCTCCTCCCTTTGACTCTTTCTTTCTCTCTGCCTTTCTCCTCTTCTCTTCGTTTCCTTCAGCTTCAGCTTTGGTTCTGGCTTCGTTCCTTCCTTCCCCGGTGTTCTCTCCCTTTGCTCCTCGACCGACACTCAAACGGATGCTTCATCGTGCGTGACTCAAGGTCACCGACTCATGCGCCGTTGCAACGTGTGCAGGGCCTCGTACTATGTGTACTCGACTCGACTTGACTCGACTCGACTCGTCGCGTCGCTAACAGAAAGACGCGTGTGTTCGATGGCGCGCGCGCGTGCCGACGCGTACAATCTGTGTTTCCAGCGAGTGGTCTGCCAGGCGCGTCGATTTCATGGATGTGGAAGTAGAATCTTTGACGCAGGATTGACTCTTGACTTTCGAGGAAAGAGATGCTGAAACGACGCGGTTCGTCGTACGACGAGCGAACTCGTTTCTCTCGATTGAATTTTGCTCGACGAGAACTCGATTAGAAGCCTGGAGAACAGCAATCGGCCGATTGTTTCGTGTGAAAAATGATCGGGGCATCATTAGTTTGAACGAGTCGGGCCGAGTTTGATTATGCTACCGTCGCTTCGTGAGGGTTGCGTGTTGATTACGCATGCGAAAGGTAAAAAGGAGATTTAAACCATGACGTTTCGAAACACTCCTTAATCGGTTTTCCTTTTTGTTTGTCTTTAAAGATATGTTATTAAGTTGCATTTCAGATGATACAAAAAATTGATGGTGAACTGATGGAACATGTACGAACACTAATCAGTTCTATTTCTGTATCCTTGTGTGAAAGTTTTTCTCTTTTTAAGGTTCTTCTTTCAGTTAAAGAATTATGATTTTTTGTCATACTTTAATAACATGATATGTATTTATAAATGGCATTTATCTCAAGTGATTAATACTCAATAAACTATTTCCAAATACTCTTCATTGTTCGTCTATATTTTCAATTATTTTCACAATTTTTAAACCAGCAATATAGATATCTACGTTGATGTAATTTCTACTAAATTAAGTTACAACGTAAGAAACTATATCTCATGTATTAAAACTGAAAAAGTCGGCGAATTGGAAGTTTAAAAATATTAAAATAGAAAGTAATAATTTCACGTCATAAGCAAACACCCATCGAAGTTCGAAAACTAAAATTATTTTCCTTTTCGTGGCACCGTTTTAGACCACTCGATCATACTCTACAATAAAAAAGAAAAAACAAAAGCACAACAGCTTTAATTTGGTTACGAGAACCACATCGACGAGAGATCGAACGAGAAGCGAAAAGCGTCACGAATTGAGGGCCAGAGTGCACGGCCATTTTATTAGATTCATCACGCCCTCGTAATTCTTCACGATACCGCTTGTTGGTTCAACTCAGTGCCAAATAAATCAGCCGGTTAGGAAAGGTTATGCCCGTCGCTGTACAATCTGCGGCGCGCCGTTTAAATGTCATTATAATGGCTCCGTTTGTGAAATACAGGCGGAACAGGCGACAAGTCCCGGGACTTGTCCCGCACGATTTCGCGGTGATTTCGATGCCGCAATCTCGTTTCTGATTCACCGTGTCGACTCGACTAACAATAAGCAAGTGACTGTACAATGGTTGTGACGACGAAATTCGAGTATTGAATTTTTAAGCGCTTACGAAGAATTTAGGTTAGATATTTATGGATAAGTATAATTCGTATTAAATTGTAACTTGACGATCTGGATAGCGTAACATATATAGGTAAAGATGAGATTTTAAGTTCGATAAGTTTGTAAATAGAAAATATCCATCGATGGGATAATCGTTATTAAGCTTCCATATCATTTTCCTTCTGTGTGACTTTAAAATAGAAGAATTTAATGACGACATATAAACATATTTCTTTTTGAGCTTATAATTAGTCTTAAAATTGTATTGTACAATATATACTTCTTGTTCTGATATTAATACAGGGCAAACTGTCATACAATCGATTATTCAATGTCTTTATTGAGACATAAAACGAACCGGTTACATTACGATAGTATATTTATGTCTAAAAATATCTACAGCTACTTTATAAATTTCATTAATTAGGTAATGAATATAAATGATTATTGGTTTCAAATTTTGAGAAAAGATAAACATACATTTTTCTACAAATGACCAATTATATTCTGATAAAGTAGATATCAGAGTGAAAAACACATATAATATAAATTATTTTACATTGTACAAGTAAAATGTAAATTATTGTATTCGAGTTCAAAATCAGGCATTGAATTTATTACATCTTTTCATTGAACGATCCGTACGCGTAAAAAAGTTAAATAAGTGAAATGAAAAAAGCAATAGGTGAAAGCGGCGTTAAAATAAATGTTCCCAATTTTGGAAGATTATGCGCTAGTGTCACAGCTTTTGAAACACCGTGAATACTGCTTAATCGTATACTTCGATACATTTTCAATGTTAGCTAAATATTGGTCGATTTATCGTCAAACACATACACTATAAAATACTCATATTGCGTAAGTTTGTAGACAAATATTAAATATTTCAACCTTATCGTTAATAGAAACAACGCTGTTGGAACCTACGTTTCATTACGTTCCTCGATTTCGCCATTGAACCGTTTAATGGTCACGAGATACACAGACTGTTATATTTTACATTAAAACCATCGCCACGAACAAACTTAGTAGCGCATTAATTTTGTCGTTATCTTATCATTGCCACTAACGAGTCCTACTTGTTAAATTCAGAAAATGTTCGGTTCACGCGTTGTGAATTGTGGCAAGTCAGCCGAGTTTATCGATGGATATCGTTTCCGATTATGCTAATAGTCGGACGTTTGTATTGGCCGGTTAAACGACGACATATCGCGGTCCTGGACAGTTACGTTATTTGTTTGTACTCGTTTGCATGGCGAACAACATGTCGTGCCGTTTATCCGAGCTCGTTATCTTTCTTCCCTTCATAAAAGCAATTCCTCGCTTCGAGACCCCTACGCTTCTCTTTCTTCGAACAGTTAATATTCCTCACCTCAGGCTCATACTCATTTTTCTCTGTTCTTTATTTTTTTTTTTCTCTTCCCCCTCCTTTGTCGTGCTTCTGAACAGCGCCGTGCAAACACCTTGTTGAACAGAGGTAAACAGCGGAAATTATCGTGCTGTTATTTAAACGTTAATATTTAAGCGGGAAAATTTATGGTCCTCATGTATATTCATACGCGAAACGTGTAAAGACACGATGTTAATCGACTTTAATGAGGCACACGAATTATGTTGAATCAAGCCACTTTCGCGGCTAATTTAACCTTTTAAAGAATGACGATAGCGTTTTTATTTGACAGCCGAATTATTTTTCTGTGCAGTACGTTCGGCTACGCGTATCATTTTTAACACGTTATCCTTTAAATGTAAATTCAGTCTACCATATATTTAATAATGCAGTTTTATTATCCTGGGTTAACATAGCACGGTTTTATTCGAGTAATTAAGGGAGCATATAATTCCTTTCCATGAAGGTGGGATTGGTATAGAAAAGTATTACGCTATTTAATGAATTACATAATTCCTTTCATTTATAGTTACATTTCTCCGACGAAGAATCTTTTAAAAATATTTCCCCCAATAATAAATGCAGAATAAGGCAATATCAGCAAATAATAGCGAGGCATGGTTATAGAAATAATAAGATAATGAAACATAACGAGGTTTATTTAAAGACAGACGCTCAATTTATTCGATTATACAGACATCTTACGTGCTAACAAACATAAATACGTATCTACTAAATTACAAAGAAATTTTACAAGTACTAACATATTACAGTGGATAGGCTATCAAATGACAACATTATGCATATAAGGGAATAGTCTCTTTTTTCTTCAACGTTCTCATAACCTATTAAAGCTATTAACCGTTAATTATTAAAACCAACTAGCACTCGAAACCTATCTTACAACACGTTTTTCCAGTCTCTTATACGCTGAAGCGTTCGAGGCATTTCAAGCTGGTCGCCGTTAACCGATCTCGGGGTGATTAGGAGTAACTCAATTTCCATGTTAATGAGCCAAACGAGAACGCCGCGTGGAATAAATAACCGGTCGATTTTTCGACGAGTTTCTGGGAAACGACGACTTTCAAGCTCACGGGAATATCGGAATGCCGACGGTCTCTATAAATTCTGGGGTGGAAGCGTGCCGTGTAATAGAGGGGTGGAATTCGCGGCGGAATAGAGAATCGGCTCGTTATTAGCACGTCTACGCATAACTCGGACTCATCGATGCGTACGTTCCTGCACCAGAACGAAACCTATAGAATACATATTTATGGCCCACGTACCATAGAAGGAGACCTTCTTTTGTCGGGTTTACGCTCGTCCAACGATTCCAATGTTTCGTGGCGTAATCGTGACGCGCTCTCGCTTCCGCGTCGCTTGGTTCGACACGCCACAAATTACGATCCCGGCCGATTATGCGTTCGTTGCCAACGGCGAAATTAATTTCGTTAAACGGATCGCCGCGTCCACGGATTTCATATACCACTCCCTCTGTTAAATAATCCATGGAAAGTCGAGTTGAAAGCAGCTATCCCACTCAAAGGCAAGCATTTGTAACGTTTTAACTTTCGTTCGGATTGCTGAAGTTGGACATTTAGAGAAAGGGGATTTATAATCTGATGAAAAGTCAAGGAACTCGTGAAACCTTCATGTGAAAAGTATTAACGTAAATCGATTGAACTGTTTTTGCCGCTGATTAATATACGCTCGATTTTTTACAAAATCTTTCACAGATCGCCTTCAACGTCTACAAATAAGGTTCGTAAAATTGGTCATCAGTCATGGGAACTTTAATAGAAATATTTGCAACATTCGAAAGGATACTACTGTACTACTTATGAATGAAAGTATGCATCTGTACGTAAGAAGCAATTTACGATCTGCTTTCAACGAAATAACGATCCTGCGTTCATGGTGTATTCGTACATTTTATATACCATGTTGTATTTGCAAACACGGGCGGTAGATCAATTTTCAGCGAGTAAATTATTCTTGCCAAGCGCGATAACGGTTTATTATATTTCATATAACATGCTGTTCACTAAGCGCAAATGAAGAGCGTAATGGGTGTCGGCGTGTAATTTGACGTTAATAAAAGTATTTATAACGCTCGAAAGCAATCGCGGATCAACTTCTGCGAGTGGAAAGCACGCACACATCAAATAGATATTCACTGTTTTATGAGGTAATTGTCGATATAACCGTATGAAATATATTTCAGGGAACGAAAACCAATCGAGTTTGCAATTAATACGTAGCGATGTAGCGTCCGAATTTGAATCTGTTGTTTAATCTCCGTGACTTAATGTGAAATCGATTTTTGATTTACAACGTACTAAATGGAGAGAAATAATGAGTCGCGTAACAGCGAGTAAAATTTTATATAGTTTGTGGGACGTTTTATACTTTCCATCTATTTATACATATTTCACAGTTATTGGAAAGTTATTCGTACAAGTCATCAGTTATCGGAAATCATCGTTTGAAATAACTGTTCAATGAAATATTTTACACACCAGCCTTAAAACAGGATACGTATAATTGTCATCGCGAAAGTCCGTGTGACAATTTACATCAACAATAACATAGGTTCCTAATGCTCGAATGAAAAAATGTGCTTACAAAAGCGTACATACGGTCAGTATGTATATTTCTAATTTAATTTATCGTCCCATTATCGTCCTCTGTTATTTTCGTCGTATCGTCACGTTACTCACACAAGAACGGGCGCTCGTATATTTCAGGCTGAAATCGTAATTTTAAATTGATTTCGCGTGCAGTTGCATGTCACGGCAATCGAAAGGATCGGGCGGCGGAAAATTCTAGGAAATCGCGTAACCATTCGGCGTGACGTCTCGACGCGCGGTCCAATTGGCGCGAACGAGCCGGCCGCGTTTCGCTCGTAAAATTTAGTTTGTTAAATGCGGTTAATCGTCGAGCCAGGGACCGCGATAACCAGTAACGCCGCGCTCGCGCGTTCACCGGAATATTTATGGCGCACGAAGCAGCCGTGAACCCTCTCTCGCACCATAGTTACGCACACACCAGTTCGATTCTGCTTGTTTCATGCTGTGCCTCGGAATTCAAGGTCGATCCGCGTATCAAACAATGAATTGCACTTTTAATCTCGGCCAATAATTGAGACGGTGCTTTGTCGAAAACGGGATACAAGACGATTTATTGTCGATAAACCGTAAGATTTCTAACGATTCAAGTGACTATTGATTGATATGGATAGACGGACGTGGACACAACCGAGTTAATTGTCCGTCGTTTGACATCAATCATCGACAGACCGTCCTCTGTCTTTCACAGTCAGAGGCAGAAATTACCAGTGGAGTTATTACTTGCACAATAGAGAAATTTCCTCCTTGGCGAAATAGATTTATCCTGCATCTATCCGCGTAAATAGAATGTTAAGACTTGGTTAGCTTAAGTTTATTGTAAACGAATATTAAACGATATAATTATCGATTATGATCAATATCGGTTTATTTTGACGGTTAAAGCGTCGATTCGTTATGAAGCGCTTAATGGAAAATTAATATTAGTGGAATTTTTTGGTTACAAGATAAGTACAGGCAACGATATGTAAGATTTACGTGGATGGTTTTATTACGAATCTTGAAATCTGCATGCGAGTACGAACAGTAATGTGTTTTAATTATTTATTTATTTTTTAAATTATTTATTTCGTCACATCCGTTCTTCTCCGATTTTCTAATGCAGGACGAAATATTGCTATGTAATGCAAAAATTCGAAAATAGATTCAGAAATAAGCGCAGAAATTAGATTCTTCCTCTGAGCAACTGTTAGCTTCCATTGAAGTAAAAATATATATATATGCAACTTCCATTCCGTTGATCAAATAAAATTCCGATTATACGTAGAGTTTTAACTGCTAAAACTTGAACACATAGACATTTACACATATTTAGATTACCATCTAAACACGAATCTTGATTATCCAATACCAGAGGAATATTTCAGGAACAATAAACGACCCATTTAACTGACTTCGTAGAAACCAATCTCACATATTACAAACACGAAAAAGGTACTCTGGGAAAAGGTACGCTCGTCCACTAACCGTAACTCAGTACTACATTCAATGCAGGGCAATAACGATCAAGTATATAGACAGAGAAAAAAGGTTTCGTCGGCCTTTTAAACGCGAACCATAAAAGATGGGAACAAGGTTCCAACGATGAGAACCGCTGATCGTCAGCGAGCAAAATTCCGCACAGGAGGCACGGATACGGAGCGGCACGGTTTGGTACGGTTTGCCCATGGTATGCCGCCGTAGTATAGCACAACGGTGTCCCGGCACCTCTTCGTTCGCGTACTCGTACTGTATAGGAAGAACAAAACGCGAGAACAGGGGGAGAAGAAGAAGCCCGTGCACAAAGACAGAATGAAAGAGAGAAGGCAACACAGTGACCGTCCAGTTCGTGGCCAGAGACCGTGGTCCCTTTTCCTTGCCTCTTCCATCCCCCTTGGCCCTTCCTAGCATCCCCCTCTCGTAATAAAACGATCCCCCTCGACCAATTTACGCCTTCGAGATCCATGCTGCCGCGGGTTGGCTCTCTAGCAGCCGGTTCATAGCCGATAACTCCATTCCGACGCTGGGTCACGACTTCGTGGTACTGTTCACGGTGTCGACTGGTTCCCCTCTGTTTCCCACCCCCTTCCTCTCTTCCCATTCCGTCGTTCCTCGATTTCTTTACTCGCGTTTCTGTCTCTAATTGCGCCCGTTCCAGAGGACATGCATCGCCGATATTTATGCCGGTCGTACTTTAGTCGAGCACACTGCCACGTCGTCCAGATCCCTATGGACCCTTAACGACACTCGCAAACCCTTCGTCTCTCTTTGTGCACGACTATTAATAAAAATCGGTCGTCAGACCGGAATCACCGTAAGCAGGCCGTAAGGTTAGGTTGACGTTTGACGTTGATCTTTCATGGTGGATATCCCTGACGGATTCCATCGGACAGGTCTACCCGATTGTTCTAATGGTCGGATAATACAGTGACTTTAATGAGATAGCCGTGTTTGGCGCGTACGTACATACGTGTCAATCCAATTCCTCGAGGATCGTTTTTCTATTGTGAGAGATGAATCGAGTTTGAAAATGAACAAAGCTGCTGGCGAGTTGAAATTGTTTTACGGTGATTGATGGCGGATGATTGGAACTCGTTGTGAAGTGGAACGTTGAACATTACGTGTATTTCGTTTTAATTGATTTCGTTACTTTTAGTGGTATACACGCACAATTATCCTATTTAAAAATCCTATTTAAAAGTTAAATATTGTTTCGTGAAGTCATATTCGATAATCCTTTTGATTGATTTTATAGTCAATTGAGTATTTTTTATCGAAATATCTCACGCACTGTGAAAATGAAAAGAGTACACGTGTATTATTCAAAATTCGATATAGTGAACTAACACCAGATTACTAAAAAATTACTTTTCGTATAAATCCTATTGTTAGACAGAGATAGAAATTCTTTCTATTCAGTTCTTTGTTTGATCGCTATAAAACACAATCCCAGAGTTATCTCTATTACAAATACAAATATAAATTCGACTTTGGTGACGACAATGACTCAGCCTCTGACAGATAAAGGTTAATGTAAGTAATGCTATAATTACTACAAAACGAATACGTAATGTATCATCAGGACAAAGGGTTAAGCGTGGCGTTTAATCGGAACATCTCTGCGCTTTATAAGAATAAATAGTCGAAGAGCAAAAAGCTCGTTGTAACTTTAACTTTGATTGTCACTCGGCGTATTGCAACGCGTACAATCTCTTTGGAACAACGGGCAGTCGACGGTTGTCTTCTCGCCTTTTAGCTCCGCAGGAATAAATTTGACGTTTCGGCGGGAACAGTCGTTCCCGCGGAGTTGCTTGAACCGTGACGATCGCCGGCGAGCTTCAAGGCCGATGCAATTATTGGCTTTATAGATGTGTCAGATGGATATTTACTGCACCGTTTGTTTTACTCCGGACGCGCCGTGTAAAGCTCCGACCTAAGCCGTCGCAAATAAGCGCGGCGTCTCACGGAAAAAACGTCGACATTCCGGTCTCTATTGGTTGATTCTGGTGATATTTCAACGACCAATACCACGGAGCAATTTATTTGGACGTCGAACAAACGTTCGACTATTCATGCTCGTTCTCTGGATTCCAATTTTTTCGATCTCGTTTCGCCTTATAATGTATTAATTGTTTCCTATTTCAACGTTAATCGCTTGTTTCGTGATTTCTCAATGATTATAGGTACGCGAATAAAGTTCCAAGTAGAACGTAACAAACGCACGAATATTTAAAACAATTTCAACATCTGTTTCACTTAATAAAGAACTATCTTTATATACACTCGGATCAATTTCGCTTTTTCATACAGAAAACGATCACAAGAGCACGCTAACAAGGAGAATGGCCGAATTCGATTAGAAAAGGATTGGCGTAATCGTGACTAACACACTTCGGTCGTCGTTATCCAGGTGCTTCTTCCCGCGATTATGCGCCACGATGCAACAACGTTTTTCGCTGCAAAGCGCTCGATGCACACGATGTACATAACGCGATGGTGCGGCGTCGCAGATTAAAATAAACGATGCATTTAATATCTGGCTGGTACGAATGAAATAACCGGCTTACTCTTGAACGTCTGCACCATCATCTTCATTTCACAGAGGTCGGGAGAATGACCCGCGCGTTTTTAGCGTCATATTTATTAACGCGCCTACGAAGCCACATCTCTGCCAGTTCATGTTCTGTCCACAGACATTTCAATTAGAATTCAGCTCTCCATTGTGCTTGCCTCCGGCCCGTCTCTGATCCGCTTGGAAATCTCTTTTTATAACGATGAACATAGAAACCGTTTGCTACTTGTTCCGGCATTTTATTTCCCCTTTTCCCGTAGAGATATTTAGAGAATTTGTATATAAAATTTGTTAGGAAATGTTTAACTTTTGAGAACAAATGAAAAATGTGTTATCACGAAGAACTTTGCAATGGATTTAGATGTTATATTAAAGAAAGGATAACGTTTCTTCATATAGCTTAGAAATTTATTGAAACAATATACTCAGTAGCGTATACAAAGTAGTTTCTAAAGTAAATTGCACGAAACAATTATATTTTGGTTATTTAGAAAAGCAATCTTATAAAATACTACTTTTGGCGAACATATTAATCTAAATCTTTCAAAAGCGACGATCTTTTTTCACCAAAATCTACTGCTTTTCGGCTATTCTTTTTCCCCAACACTTTTTACAACCACTTTTTCCCACGTAGCATCGATATTTCCATAGATGAAAATAGGATACAAATCTTCACAAAGCTCGCTACGTTCGTCTCAAATTCGCTCGGATTTCCAATAACGGCGATCCTATCGATTTTTGTTTGTTTTTTTTTACTCTCTTGCTACCACAAGAGGAACTGTATTCCCCCGAAATACAACGCTCACATTTTTCCAGATAGTTTCTGTAAAAAATGATAAAAGAAGCGAATCACGCTATCAATATCGCATTTATGGTGTCGGCTTATGTGTGCGTCTGTCCTTTTTCTCAGTTACGGTATACACAAAGTTCTTATTAAAAAAATAGAAAAATAACACGTTGACGAACACTCTTTTGTAAGTAAACTTTAACAAACAAAATCGTTTTATCTAGGCATAGGTACCGTTGCTTTGCCACGATGATGACGCATCTCAAAACTCGTCAATTTTAAGATATGCAGAATAATTAAGTCGAAAACTGTTTTAGGGAAACGAGTTCGTCGTAATCATCTGCTAGAAAAAGTTATACTATTTAACGAGAACGACATTATAATTCAAGAAGTAATGTCTTGAATCCTTTTTGGCAAGAAGCAACACGCGTGAATGATATTTTTAAACGATTAAGATATTTATCGTGTCAAATATTTAAATAAAATTCTCTCGATACTTCATGAGGTATGGACATTCCCTGCCAGTCATAAGACAGCCTCTATATTTAGCCATATACATAGTTCAATATCTAAACCGATAGAAATTCTACCAGCATAACTGTAAATAACGCATCTCGTATAACTTTAGTACGCGATTGCTTTTTAGCAGAAACGACCGTACAGAAAGGGTTAAAAAGTTGCTGCACGCGAATCCCTACATCATGGTCGTTATTGCGACGCCGTATAGTGAGCCATGGATGCTAGATCGTTGCTTGTAAAACATCGCGATAAAAACACCAGGGTCAGCAACATGACCTCTGGAAAATAACGATTTGACTTCGCGCGTACGAGGAGGAGGTTGGCTTGCCTGCGACGGCGAACACGATGTCCTGTAAACTGTAAAAATTTTTTGCACACTCTGCGTGGGTCGAACAATTACGAAAACACGCTACGCGGCCCGATCTAGTCGCCGTTTTAACGTTCACACTGAAACAACCCTTCCGAGCACCAACAGCCTCGTAATCGTAATATAGATCGTATGGGTCACGTCGTGCACTCAAGCATTCCATAAACTCGACTAACTGCCGAGTTAAAGATTTCGTGCAAACGACGTGAAGTAAATTGATCGTGCAACGATCTTCGTCCTATTCGAGGCGTTGAACGGAAGCGTCTGCTTGTTTCCCGTTTTTCTCCGCTTTTGCTCCCGTTTTGCTACCTCCCACTTAATCGGATACGAAACGGTAACGGTTTTAGGTACGCTTTTAGGTACGATGGCTCATGAAAATATCTGAATAAGTATAGATACTTTGTATAAATGTATTATATGTAAAAGACTTTGAAATTTTAGTAGCATTCTCACAAAACGAAAGTGTCATGATTACCTCAAACGTAAAAATTATCGGGCATACGCTTTGAAAAGATTACTAAAATATTTGTTCAGTTAATGATCCATTATGTTAATCTGTGTTAAAATCTGTGTTAAAATTTGTGCTTTGGATTAGTTTTGAAATTTAAACGTCGCACGTTGTAATCCCACGAAGTTGTCGTGTTGAAGTTCGGAATGCAGATCGGTTTAATTATAGGATGTTATCCGCGTAGTAGGCTTTAATAACCTGGTTCGCGATGAATATAGTAGTTCATTGAATTTTGTAATAGCCAGTTCATGGCAATTACTACAGTTAGGTAAACCAATAGCGACGTGTAATTGCCGTAACTAAGGGAACGTGAGATCCATTGTAATCGCTGTTGAAAAAGACGAAGAGTTACGTGAATACTTTTGATAACGTTATCACGATGCTATTTATATAATATATCCTTTTAGCGTGATGGAAATTCTAATGTGAAAATGGAATTTTAAAATGCTGTTTGTATGTATAATGAACGCAAATTGAAACAGCTTTTTATTTTTTTTACTCTCTGAAAAAATTTCTCATTTTCAGAAGGAAAGATAAAAGAGCTTTTTTGATTCGATATAATATCATTTATCTTTCATTTAATAGAAAGTTTAATCGTCTTTTAATTTGATTCTCGAAGGCTATAAAATACGCGCGATTTTTGCGTATTTCAGTTGAATAAGATGATATCATGGTGAATTGGGTTTTTCTAAAGGAACTATTATCGTGTTCCAGCGAAAAGCTTCCTTCAGCTTCATGTAAAACGGTAATTACTATTATCGTGTTTGCAGATAATTATTTCACCGGTTGGGGAAATAATTGTCCAGGAATCCTATTGATCGATAAAGAAAACGTGTTACGTGGGAATAAAAATAGCAAACCGATTGACTGAGGGCTATCATGCGCGAATATATACAATTCCCTTTGCTATTGGAAGTAATTACTCAGTTAATAATTGACATTCATTGGTAATCATTAATTATACTATGCGTTATGTATCTAATATAAAGAATTGTTGAGATAATTAGTCTCTCTTATAAAAATAATTTACACAAAGCAATAAAATATCTTAACATTGGATATTATTAATGCTAGTATAATTTACTTTTTCAAGTATATATGGTTAAAGAATAGTATTTTATTGTTTCAAATAAAACAAGGACATTTACCTTCCTTCAGAGATAAAAACTTATAAATAATCGTAATTGACATGCAAAAAATGTAATACATAGTTAATCAGTGCCATGTTATCAAAATCGTCCTTTTATTCCATTGTCAAACTAAATATATATATTTCTGTACCTTAAACAGTGCACCTCGAGCAATTTTCATTATATAATTTCTTATAATTAATATTAAGTTAATATTAAATATGAGAAACCTCATAGACGTTATTTATTCGTAAGAGGCATATCTTTGAAGCTTAACTACGAAATAACTCAAAATAAAAGGATCAACAAAAATGATTTGTCGTGTTTTTCCCATATCTTCTTCATTTACCGTGAAAATAATACTTTTTGTTCGTTTGTCAGTAACCTCCTACCCTTAAAAGTTTAATTTTTGTTTTAATTTGGTCGCTACGCGATTTATTGAGCTCGTAATTTATAATACTGTTGCCTGATATGTGATATCGATTGAGATTTATACTACAAATTCACGAAATTACACTGTGGTCTTTGCTTCAAAAGCAAGGGCAAGCTGGCTTAATCTCGAATCAAGACGGTCGAGATCGTCTATCGAATCAATCCACCCTCGTCATAAAACTTTTCTTGTCGTGAAAGGAGCATTGGAAAAAGTCTGTTTCGGCGTGTCTCCGTTCGGACTGATTTCTTGCGGGCAGTTTCGATGGTCGAGAGATAGTTCGTTGATCGCAAACCTACAAATGCTCGTGTCGCCTTGGCTGCCATAACTCGCAGAAAAACTCGTCCGTACTCGTAGCGTCCGCAGTTTCGTTCGTGGCCAGAACGAAAGACGATTTTATCTGTTCAGCCGTAACTAATACCAGTTTTTCGGCGTGCCGGTCGATTTCTTGCCAATCAGCGGTCAATCCGTGGCTGGACCTTTTATTCCGAATCGATTAAATCACCGGATAAATAAACCATGGCCAAGCTTCGTTTATTCTTCGTATTACAAAGTCCACCGGAAGGGATGTTTGTAGTTATCCCTAACATAAGAACCAAAATGAACTAGCTACTGGTTATATTTCAATGTAGTGGCTTCTGTGAATTCATTCACTTATTTACTCTTTTTATTCTTAGTTAATGATTGTTATCATCTAGTGGTTTATTTTTCAAGTGGAGATTTATTGATACACAGGGCGATTGATTGTATTGATTAAGGTATTGATTGTACAGGGTGTATAAGATTGTTCGTTTATAAGTAGAACTATCGACTTGGATGCGCCATACAGTGTGTTCGTTTTATTACTTTCCGTCGTTTTTCTCGTAAGTGTTAGATTCGTGAGGAAGGAAATCCGAATTCATAGTTCTCGCGGAATAAAATTATGAACGTTTTTAAATCAGTTCCAGATTGTCGCACTTGTAACAATTAATCAGAAATTGACAAACACGAGATCTCGTTGCTGTAGATGTTTAACTGCTTCGATAAATTCTAAACGATCAGAAGAAGTACATATATATGTATACATAATTGCGGTTGTAAAGTTCTTTAATCCACGCAGTGTGATACCTTTTTTTTTACTTCAAATACGGTAATCTATATCTTTCTAGATAAAAAATCAACAAAATACCATTTTACCAAGAGTACTATCTTTCCTATCTATGCTTCAATAAATAATAACTTTTACGCTACAGTAATAGAAATCAGGATCAGTACGGAGAAAATTATGGTACACCCGTTGTGTAGAGAAATATGTGCGCTGCATTTCGCATAGTTGCTGGAAGATTTAATCGTCGACTATCGGCACGGAATAGTTACATAATTGCTGGCATCCCGCAACCGTATAGAGTCACGTGTGCCGGTTTATACGAGGATCTGAGTTTTTGCTTTCTAACTACGATCCGTTCAATCCGTCGTGGCTCTTCTTGCTCGTTTCTTTTGACCGATCGAACGATCCTTGGAAATTCTGCGGGTATCTGTAATTGATTTTAGGCTTAATCGAATACAGGATGGGTGTTTCTGTTTGGTCGTGATTTATAGTAATAATGGTATTTCTCGTTTTGTCCCCGAAACAATATCGCAACGAATTATATCGATTGCGTTATTCCGTGTATTGCGATAAATTATACGAGATTTTCTGTGGATGAGGTAGCACTTTAAACGATTTCAGATTGTGGTAATAAACGTTATAAATTGCATTGTGTGCATGTAGAAAGCAGGTGTTTAATGGTCCGCGTTTGGTAATAGCGATTATTCAATTAAAGAAGTGTAATATTTGGTACTGAAAGGTCCGATATAAATCGTAATGGCATGTTAATGAAAATACGTCGATACATATTTATCGTTGCATTACGTATTAATTTATGTTTCATTGCGAAATAAACTGATTCATAGAATTTAATACAAATAGATATGCAACATTTAGCGATAAAATAAATATTATATCATATGTAAAAATATATGCAAGAAATTCACGTAGAAATGGAAGAAAATTGAGTGATTGTAATGTATATAAAGGAATGTTTTTTCATTTGTATATTATAAAATAATTTGCACTCCAAATATGAAAAAAAAGATTAATAAAATACCTTTACTTAATATCGTAAATATTTCTTATAATTTATAATCAGATTAGCATTATTATCGTACAAAGGTATTGATAAACAAATTACTTACTATCGCTATAAGTAAATTATTTATACAAAAATTTTCTGTCGATGTTACGACAAATTATCGATATTCGTATGAAATGGTTAACGAAAGTATAAATTTCCGTAACAGTGGAATTTTTTCTAGCCCATAAATCGCACTCTTGCTATAAAAGCGATACGACTTAAAAGATATGTTAAAAAACGGATGGTTCTTTAAGACTTTTTAGTATTCCAAACCGACAATGATAAAAACGATACTTCGTCATTTTTTACGAGCGTTAGTTTCCTTGCTAATCAATTTGATTACAAAATAACGTATTGTATTACATTCAAAAACAGTGTTTTGCAGTTTTCAAAAATCTAATATCACCGAATCGTGTTATTAGTTAGGATTACAATACATGCTCGTGGGCGAAGAGAATAGATTCTGGTTAGCGATAATAAACGTCTCGCAGGGTCGAAGGTTCAAACCGTTCAAGATAAATTTCGAAGCACCGAAAGACATTAACCAGGAAAAAAATATTGTAGACACTTCCACGTACAAACTTATAGATACTCTATTCATAAACCGCCCATTACTCGTTATCACGTAGATTATTGCAAGTGTTTCCGGAAATAAGGCATCTTATATTTTTTCAATTGCTTCTTTGGAATAATTTGAAGAGCTCTTTCACAAGAACAGAACAGAATAGAACAGAGCAGAACAGCATCGTACTTACGTTGCGCGTAAGTACCTACATACAGCTATTGGTTGTTCAACAGGCTTAATCATCCGCTGAAAGTCCCGTATCGCGGACGGTCTCGCTAAACAGCTCTATAAAAACTGTTAAGAGAGAGATCCCACGCTATCTTCTGGCCTAACGATCACGAGCTCACAGCAGCGCGACTTACACATATCTATACACGTGCACGCGTACAAAGAGAACACTGGCAACAGAGCACACACATAGTTACTGGAAGATTTAATCGTCGACCATCGGCTCGGAATACTTACATAATTGCTGGCGTCCCGTAACCGGTATGGACTCACGTGCGTTGCTTTACGAGGATTTATGTTTTTGCCGCGCGGCCAACTATCTCTGGCCCTCCTCTCTTTCTCTCTCTTTCTCTCTCTCTCCGTTCTCGTCGCTTTGTCTCTACCAGTGTATTTCTCTTTCCTTTTCACTCCATCTGGTTCCACGAGTACCAGCATGATTAGACGCTCGCACGGAAGCGACGTACACGTCGGTAATTGATTTTAGATTTAATTTAATTAAGCGCCGATGCGCCGGCTTTCAGCGCATTTGCTTGGCTTTTAGCGTCTGAACCGGCAAACGCGAGTCTTATTGCGCCCGTTGCTCGTTGGAATTCACGATCGTGTCACTCGGATGTTATAAAACTGTTTGCACGCCGGTTGGTCCCTCCGCGAAGTGACAGTCGGGATTTCTTTTTTTTTTTCGAATGGACGCACGCAAATTACTCTGTGCAAACTATTACATACTCCGAAGAGTGTCTGCCGATGAGCATCGTCTGAGTTTTCTGATCGTGGTTAATCTCGTCGGTCTCCTGAGCTCGCATGCTATCTTATCGAGGCTATTTTTGACCGAGGCATCTATAATTGGCCGAGGATCTATTCTCGATCATCGAGCCGCTTGTTGACGAGGTATTAAACAGAGTAACATCGAATCAGTGCGTTCTTAGTACGCTGTTCGTACGTGCTTCTAGTTAGCTTGTACTTTATTTATTTTCACGGATGCCTCGTTGTGAGCTTGTACCTTTTTAGGGATCGACCGAAAATTGTTAGATATTTTTCACGATGCGCAGCTGTTGAGAAGACTGTACTTGTACAATAACAGGTAAAGGATACCTCGAAGTAGAGTTACATTTTTATTTTACTCTTTTAAAGCGTGTCGTAGAAAACGCATACCCGATCTGTTCACCTTAAAAAGACGAAACTTTGTTACGAAAAAGAATGAAAATTTTTAACACGTTTGAGAAATTGTAATTAAACCGAACTTTAAAATAAGTTGGAGGATATACAGCGTAGGATAGTACGTACAGGTCGTGTTGGAAAGTAAGCCAGAAGTAAATTAATTATTGCGTCTGTTAATATAAGCCTTTTGTGCTGTTTGATACGAATAAATGCAATAATTTACGTACTTTATTAAAATTTCCATTTTGAACGTTGCTTCGCAGAGGTTACATGTTTATTCAACACGTTAACCGGAAAAATTAGACGAGTTCTATAACTGTACTCGATAATAGTCTATTGTCTGGAGGTTCGTGGCAGTGTCACGCGTAGCCACGCGGATTTTTGTTGTGCAAGGACCCTAGGCGCGCGTCGTTAGAGGTAAACGCCGGGCAAATTGCAACCCCCGGCGTCGGCAATTTGTTTGCGGGGATCGTTTGATGCAACGCTGCCGCATTAATTTTCAGAAACGATCGGCAAAACACACGTCTCGATCGGTGGTAATTCCATGGCGGTCGCGACAATAGCCTCTCTCGCCGGTGTATACCATGCTCAGTTTTATCATTCGCATTACGCTGTCAGCGCATAAGCCATATTGAGCTTCGTTGCAACGCCGGAGGTGAGCCATGCATTATCGTTCGGCCGTTATCGATTACTTCGAGTTTCTGTCGACGTAGCCTCGCGACAGGGCTACCTTCCGCCGCTGTGAACAGAGACGTGTATCGATTCCGTTGAATTTCAAATTTATGTTATTTCTGTTTATGATATAGTTCGACGAACAGATTCTGCGATGTAGATTCTCGTTTCTCTTTGATTCTCATTCGAATACCCACTGGTTTCTGTTTGTACGCTTTCTTTAATGCTTCATAGTTCCTTCTCTGAAGCGTTATGCGATATCGAGAATTATGGAATAGAAA
Source organism: Bombus vosnesenskii (assembly GCF_011952255.1). NCBI lineage: Eukaryota > Metazoa > Arthropoda > Insecta > Hymenoptera > Apidae > Bombus > Bombus vosnesenskii. The sequence continues at coordinate 7,464,090 of NW_022882923.1, forward strand.
GCGTAGAAAGAAATGTAAAAATCGTATCGAAACGATGCGATGTATCGTTTGATATGCGTCTTGTATCGGCAATGAGCTTTTTAGTCCATTGATGTCTCTCGCAAGATGATGTATTTTCCATGTTTATTATCATATAGAAGCCAACTAAACGATTGATACATTTAAAAATCTAAATTTTTATTCGCATGATTATCATTCTATAATCTTCACGTTAAATGGTAAAAGGAAAAAGAGTAGTCATTTTTATATATTCAATAATTTGTATAGCCGATTTCACAATTACTCAAGATTGTAATCAGACGTGATCTTTTTCTTTCATGTGAAAAATAATCTCGCAAATAATATAAGAAATATAGTTAATAATTTAATTCGTTATAAATTACATACGAGTTAATGTACTAGGTATTATATATATTGCATTGCAGCAGAAGGTGATACCATGCACGCGTTCTACGCTACTGGATATACTATTATTGGCATGAAATTTACGTCTTGTAATTTATATCGTTTTAAATTTATGCGCATAAATTGGAAATCAATATCATATGATTGACTGCAAAATAGGCATCATTATTGACGTCTATCGAAATATCATTAGTCACGGCATTGATTGTGCAATCAAAATTATGATTCATTGAAGGGGAAAGTTTTCATTACAAACTGGATTCTGGTTTTCATAAGACAGGAGTTAACATTTTTGTTCCTTTTAAGTAACGTAATCACAACGACCTATGTAGTAAGAAGTTATATCTGCAAGAGTTGATAGTTTTGTTTTCTAAATATCCAACAAATTAATAATTATACTACCTTTAAACTTGTATGTATTTAAAATATGATATACAAAATCTATACGTCCATTCATGAAAAGCTTTTTATAATTTGTCAAAAAAAAAAAAAAAAGAAAAAGAAATAATATTATAGATTCCACTAAAATAAGATAATTGAGTCTTGAAAATAAAAAAGTAGGTATATCTTATTTTCCTTACAGTATTCTCAGGCATGATATATAAAATTCAGAAGTAAATTGTTAGCATAATATATCAGAATTTTCCCTTAATTAAGACACTAGTTGCTCGGTGCTCGGATTATTACCGTAATTCATTACCAGAGAAACTCTTTTCGACATTTATATCACGCGCGGCGGTGCGGCCGCAAAATTGCTTCCTAAAAATCAATTTGGTACCTAAAAGACGTTCATAAGCTTCGTGTTCGTATTTTATACTTAATCATATTTAATTGCGCCACATCAGTTCTGAACAGCTGTTCGATAATTCAATCCAATAGAAAGATTTTAGTTTAATACTTCGAATAACTTCGGTAAACTGGATTATGGACCCCACATATAACGTATCGATTCTATAATCGACTGCGAAATGCTCGCGCTTCTAACTTTCATAGAGTTGTAAAAAGAGATGCGTTTTTTTGTGTTCCATAAACTTCTCAATGCGTCTCGTTTCACTTTAACCGTCCGTTCGAAGGAAAAATGGGTGTGCATCGGTTAAGAAACTTTAAAGTTCAGTTAGTCACAGATATTTGACCATCGATAGAGCAAAAGTAACGACGTGTGGTTGAAATCCTCAAGTGAACGAACTTTTACACGATCTTACAACGTGATCGACGAAAATACAAGTCGCTGAATGGAATTCGTCGCTTTAGTTTAAACGATACACGTAAGGCGACAACGCCGGTTTCGCGGTACGTCTTGAAAATTGATTTTCCTTCGACATTTATCGCAAATCAATGCAGCATTCCAACCGCAGCAAGCTGCAAAAGTGTCCATAAAATGCGGGCGTTCAGCCAGATCAGATCAGCCGTGACGTAAAACGGGCTGCAGCCTCAACCACGATACATTATTTCTTGGTGCCAAGGCGGCTCGAAATAAGGGGCTGCCGCGATGCCGGCGAGTGAATCACCCACGAGCTCGATTCTATCATGCTCAAAAACACTCCTCGCAATTCATCGCGACACGTCTCGCCTTCGCAACTGCCTGTCCATTTACATTTTCATCGACGATCGATGCTATAAATTCCGACTAAAATCTTCGCGCCAATGTTTTTCTCTACAAACCTTGATATATTCAACGATTTCTTCGGCTCAAAGAGCGGTAAGATCTTTTCTCTGCGTGTACACGATTTAAAAATACAAGAGACGAATTTCGCGAAGAATTCTGCTCGATTTATTTTCAAACGTATTTGTACTCGAATCTCTCGACTTGTGTTTATCTTTGACTCGCAAGTTACGATATATATGTTTGACAAGTATAAACTGATTCTAAAATATTACTTCGTTCCGATGTTACAGGAAATTTATAGTTTGCGGTAGTATGAAACTTTGAAGCTATGGTATTCCATATTCAATGCCAAGTTCAGTTTGATGTAAAGGCGCACAGAGGATGGCTCATATCTATCGTCGCTCACAATGACGACGTTTATTTCAAATAATTCGTAAATGTTTGTGCAAATTCATGTTTTTGTTGATACAATTAAAGAAATGGAATCTTAGGGGAGCACCTTTTAATTTCTTATAAATGTACAAACATCAGCAGTCTAATGAAACTAAATTAGAAGGACATTTGTAGAAATTTATATTTTTAGCAATAAAATGGGATAAATGGAACCTAGTTAGAAAACTGTTTTCGAACATTTACGAAATATTATAAATATTATGATTTTTGCACACTGTGTATTATATAAATTCTGTGCGTTTGCTCACCTTTGATCTTCTCGTAAATGCATAAAAATCCGCAGTCTAGTTACTCGTTAGTATCGATTATCAATTCTTCAGTTGGCAAATAGCCACCGCGTAGATTGAATTGAAATTAATTTCGTAAAGATTAATCCATCTTCGGTATCACGTTTTAGGATTGAATTTAAGATAGGATCGTAAGAGAAAAACTGTTTCAGGGAGTCGATGGAATCGCGGTTGTTACTTCGGGTTCGTTGAACGCCTAAGAAAGGAAAGGATAAAGAAGGAAAGGAAGGAGGGAAAAGGGGGTTGGAAAAATGTAACGATCGGGTGGAGGACCGTACCATTTTTCCAGTCCGTGCATGACTTACGGTCCGTATTATCGTTACGATCTTTTTCCTGGTTGGAAAGAGGGAAGCCGGGCCGTCGTTCGATAACGTCATGAAAGTGAACACCGTCTTGGTTCAAGCTTCTTTTATTGAATCCACGGGAAAGCGTTCCTTTTCGCTTCGGTTCTACAAATGAGCCTCGAGGAAGCGACTTGAGACGAAACTATTATGGCGGTGCTTCTATGTGGCCGATTTTATGGGAAACTCGATAATTCGATTGACGATAAGTTCTTTTAAATAAAAACGTTAAATAAAGACGTTTCTGATTCAGCGAGCCCCTCTTTGTAGGTAAATTGTCGATCTGTCTTTTTAACGGTAAAGTTGTCAAGAATGAGAAATACACAATTTGTATGGAAGAAATCGAAATGAACAGAATGTTGAAAATATATAGCCGTAACGAAAGATAAGAAAGCAAGTTTTCATCCGTATATTTTACAAAAAAATCATCGAAGACCCTGAAGAAGACCCAGTTCTAAATCTATAAAATTTCTAGGAAGAGTTACGAATTGATCTTGCTGCTTACAATTTTAGGAAGTGAGCGAAATTATTACGACTGTATAAAGAAATCTAAGAGACTACGAGTTACTTCAGTAAATAATATAATTTATAATAGCATATTACGTGTAACATGCAAAAGAGAAAGTAACAATAAGTTAAACTGTTTCGACGAAACGATACGAAATAAAAAAGCTGAAATAAAAAGATAATGCATCTTGTTTTACGTAAGTGCTATCTCTTGATCGACGATTAAGATCTCAATTTGCAAGATGTACATACATATCAACTCAAGTAAGGAAACCGGAAATTCGCGATAAATTCCAAGTACGAAAATTAATGTCGTAAAGAGGAAGGGAGAAAAGAAAGAAGTGTTCGGACGCATAGTGACTGCATCCCCTGTTTTACACCGCGGTGAATACGCACTGCATACTGAGTAGAACATTACCGACATTATAAATGAGAATCGTAAAATATTAGCGCACGTCCTGCGCTACCTATCTTCCTCTCTTTCTTTTTCCGTTATTCTACCGCAGCTTTCCTTTCGTGTTTTTCTTTTCTTTTCTTTTTACGCTCTGGATAAAATTGGTGCAAAGCGTAGTTGTGAATCGTGGTATGAATTTTTGAAATGTTTTATGAAATTACTATTTTCTTCGTTTTCCTTTTTACGTCTGTCCTTTTTCTTCTTTTCTTGCGAACTTCATACCTTTTATCGCGAACCGAAATACAAAGCCTTATTTAAAAGACAGGTATCTCAACAACAGGTTGTGATCGAATTACGGACGTGGGTTATACGTTAATTGGTCGAAAGCTGGCAAATTAATCGTGGATAATTTTCGACGTCGATATTCATTAATTAATTATCAATTATTACCGGTCAGAGGTTAATAGGATCGGTAATTTTATTTGAGCGATTAGATTGATTATTTTATAATAAGGTAATGCATCGTGATCATAGTTTTCATGACAGTGATTTGGTCTATGATAAATTCTTACTATTTATATAATATTCAATGACTATGTGATATTAATGATTTTATAATCATATTTGTTTTATTATTAAGATCGATGTTTGTTTATCGAATGCCGTTTTATTAATGTTTATTCCGTACCAAGATCATCGATCTTATCTTTATTCATTACATTGTAATCTTGTTAACAGTCTTTAAATTAATTTTACGAACTTGTTTCTCCATACATTTATTTCAATATTTTTACCAAGAATTATCTAAATGAAAAGTAAAGCTATTAACTTAATATTTGTAATCTGTATGTATCTTCGAGCCATGTTTAATCGCAACGAGAATTTCCTCTCAAAAGAATTACATTACACAATCAAGAACTTTTCTACGTCAATTATAAGACTGTAGAGCATTTATGTAATTGCACGCTACTTCATTTACACATAAATTTGACCGTATCTTCTATTTTTAACACTCGGATATTAATCTATCGCACAACCTTTCGCACAATGTATAACTTCGTGTATTTTTCCCCATCTAATTCTTCTTCGTATTGTACTTTCTTCTATATCGTCACAATCTTGATTGCATGCAGTCTCGATTCGTGTCGCCGACACAGTGCACCAGTTACAACCGATCGAACCGACATCGTTAGTAGATACATACATGCGATACGGCATCGTTTTCGGGAAAATGTTATGAAATCCTTCCTGTCATCCTATTTCTATCGCCAATTCTCGTACGTCGGTAATAAATTCACGTCAATCACGCGTTAACGCATTCAATCTAGGACATTTATCAATGTTCTCCTCGGCGACCCGAATATCTTTTTTCTATCGCGTTTTCATTACTTATTTGCCTTCGAAAACGCTACAGAAATATATAGAAATGGTATAAAATGGTATCATAACGAAGAAGAAGTTGTAGCTTTAAATACGACTTTTGAAGACACGAATCAGCCACTTGTAAGTTGTCACATTATCGCGATTTTACTACAGTATGAAATGAAGATTGACAAAATAGGGTTTTACAGTAACAAGTAACTTCGTCATTTGTCAACACGGCTGAATAGTAGTCGTAATAATATTAAATCTTATTTCTTGAAGGATAAGGAAAGGTATAGATTTTACATTCAAAAGTTGAAAAGTTTATTACCGTGAGTATTAACTTACTTATCAACTACGCCGACCATGAATTTACAGAAAGTGCTAAAAGTGATTTAACTTTGAATTGCTTTTTCTTGGTGCACTCAAATTACTGGAAAATGTAGTTGCCTTCTTTTTCCCCGACATCCTTACTAGTTGCTCCTTTCCTTTGCAAACATGCTCGTACGTATACTTATACACATATGTAAGTACGCGTGTGTGCAGTTAGCTTGCTTTACGCCGATGACTTCCGCTCTTTCGTCTCTTGATCGCTGGCTCGACGCGACGCGACGGTTCGCGATCCACGGGTAGCTCGAAGGCGGATAATTAACGAGCGGAACGGCAACGACCTTAAGAGTTTCGCGCTCGTCTCGCGCGATATTTATGTTATTCGTTAGCGAGTGCAATTTAGGCAGCCGGCGAAATTAATTGCACGCCGCGAGGACTGTACTCGGAGAACGAAACGGAGAAGCAAACGTGAAGAGAGGAAAAGATGGGGCAAGGAAGAAGAGAAAAAGACTGCCGGTCAATCAGCCGGTCAATATCGACGGGAAGGTGATCGGTTGCGCGAACGCGAAACGTGAGATTGACTGTTACGGACAGTTACTTATAGCTTGATAATTGGTATAATAAGTTGCGGGTGAGCCGGTTGCCAGCGGCTCGTTAGTCGTAATTCCTTTCGGCGGGAACGATTATTTATCGTCGCCGATCGCGATTATATCATTGAAGTGGGCTTGGTAGCTGTTATTGATAGCCCTCTCGCAAGGATGCAAATAATCACGAATCAAGTTAGCATACAGAAGAAAAAAGATCCAATTCATTGCTTTCCGCCGTGATTAAGCGACAATGTTCAATTATTGTAGACCGCGAAGGAACTTTGATTTCACGGCGAAAGGAGATCGTTGAACGATAGCCATTGGTTATAGTATGCAATATCTCGGCGATTGTGCCGTAAAGTTATGACTGTTTCGATAATTGGAAGTTGTAAATACATTTCCCTTCGTATCGTTCTTTTTACGTGCATGATGATACGAGCCATTAGACGACTTAATATTATCCATTAAAGCGATATTAAATAAGAATCACCATGAAAACTCTTAAGTTGCATTTTAACGGTTGATTATGAAAATAAATAAAGTTGTTTTATTGTTTAATGTAGGTATTCGAATATAGGAATGTGAAACGATACGAGAATTATTGTTCAATAAATTCGCTGAATTTCCATTTATGAAAAAGACGGAAGGCAGTAAACATGTTATTGTATAATATTTTATGATAATTATATTAAAAATCGGAGTTAGCTTATTGATTTATTAATATAAATTACAGCGTATTAATTTTTAAATCAATGGATATTATTCCTCTAGTAGTAGCATGACTTTTATCGCGTTTAATATTTAAGCAATAAAAGTAGGATATATCCTCGTTCTTCATTCAAATTTAATAATTAAATTTCATCTATGATAGCCCTTAATGGTTAACAAGAGTAAACTGTTAACACGAATAAGTTTTGTAGTTGCGTAAAAATATAGAGAATTTAATTAAAGAAATGATTAGGCTATGTAATATCCAAGTGATTGAATATGATAGATAATTAATTCGAATATAATTAATTTAAAACAATATTATTAACCTGACTCTTCCAGTTAACAGATTAAATATCCTAAAATAAGGAAATCTAAGTACGACCCTATGAACACAAGAATACTTCTTGAGTGTTAACAAGCAGAATGAGAATTGTTACATAAGTCCAATACGCATCAGAAAAACCAGTCCCAATTTTGCTTCCATGTACCTAAATGCAAAATATCCAACGATAAATACAACGGAGAATTGGCTTCGAATTCAAGAACAGCGGTTCTTGGAGATTGATCGCAAACGAAGAGGTAAACCGCTGCCGCAGGGAAATACGGGTGTGAGTAAATATCTGAGGCTGTTATTCGTAGAAGGACAGCAGAGAACCATGGTCGTATGCGAAATTTCCCACGGCGTGTACGCGATTGAATCGCGGGCCGGTTGGCGTTACGTAATGCGAAGGTTGCAGCTCGAAAAACAATCGGTACGCGGACACTCAATCAGCATGCGACCCGTCGAAAACGTTCTTTGCAATCGAGCATACACGGGTTTAATTGGCTGTAGAGCGGACGTGCACGCACGAAACGCGACACGCCATTGTTACGCGGACGGTCCAATTTGTGACGCGGATTCACCCTCTGATCGGCCGTCACAATGAAAGTCGTAAAATCGCGGACTAATGGCGTCGTTACATTAATTCCGACCGGCACGGCGGTTCACGGGAAACAAGAAAGGCTCGACGATATGCGCGAAAAAACGTATAAAGCGCTCGATCTCGATATCCGGCCGCGCGTTTACTCGTGTGTGTCTGTGCTGTTGTTGCTCTTGGTCAAAATATCTATCGAAAATGTCGTTGTCTCGAATAAAACTGAAGGCCATAGAATGAAAGCTTGATAAGTCTTTCGTTTTTTATATGACGACTATATGGAAAATATAGGATAAGTCGTAGTGTAGTTTTGTTCTAAGAACAAATAGCTGATATTATGAAATTCTTGAGGCTTAAAATGTATCTAACAGAAACAGATATTACTTTTGATTATTTTTTCTTTATATAACAATGAAGTCATTGGCAACCATTTGTCCCCGTACAATGGTTACACGGACAGATGTTTGATTATAAAGCGTTTATAATATTAATACATAGCTTGATACTCATTCGGTTATAAGACATCAATCAGATTTATCGCTGTATCTACCATTTATATTCTTGGTGTTTTTTTAAATTCATTCAAGATCAGCTTCAAAGCTGCCTTGATGTTTAATCGGCTTCCTTCACGTATAAATTTAAGATATTCTGACAGAATATATCCTATACTATATATACTATACTATCCTATACTATATTTGTAGATTTCCAAAGTATCGAAAGTAGCATACTTATTACCAACGGCACGTGTCTATCACACGTTGTTTACAACTTATTTATTTGCGTAATTTCTTATTCACACTGCAAACTACCTATGTAACGTGTTTGTTAACGAAACAATAGCAAGTAGGTATAACAATAGATATTTGTCCATCGCTTGTTATCACGTTTTAAAAAGCCCTTTAGAGTTGCAAAACACGAGTTGGCTGGTATTCATACACACATATTGTTCGCGCTACCTTCAAAGTGTGCTTTGTGCACATGTTTGGAGTTGGAATCTCAAACATCGTTGATGCACGACGAGTACAAATATTATTTTATTTTTCTTGTGTCTTAAAAACATGCATAGGCGCGAGCTTTTGTACATTTTCGTTTCAATTTATTTGTCTCCGATTTATTCCTAAATACGACATATCGTTTACCAAGAGAATATCCTTTAGGGGACCTTTAGTCCTTCCTTTACGATGCAAAGTAAATTATATTAGAGATATGTGAGACCAAACATTTGTAGGAAATATGTCAAGTACTGAACAGACGTTTTAAGAACCTAGGAAATACATTATAGCGCTGTTTAAGTTGAGCAAGAAGCGGCATATAAATGTGGACCTAGAGTTTAATAAATCTGTTCGTTGTTGTGGTAAATGTGAGTTATAAATAATTTATATTTTACGTAACGCAAGTTTAAATCTATTAAATTACTTTAATTGAGATTTTTATACTGTTCCGTGTAATTTGATAGCTGTGAATAACTTATTCTAAGCGTGTCGAATAATTTACATAAAGTAACACGAAGTGAAAGAAATTTGTACAAGTATGCATATAGCCATAACTAATTTTTTAGAGCGAGTGCGAGAATATTATATTCACGATCCAACGTGAAGATAATAAATAAAATTCGTTCTGTGAACGATCTTCCATTATCGTGTTACTCATAGCTTTCAAGGACCAATGAATAATTTGTAATGCCGCAATTAATTGTAAATCACATTTCGTGTTATCAGAGATAATTGTTAGATCAATTGTTTCGGCAGAGAAGTGACAATTCGAGAGAAATTCGGCGAGAAACTCGTTTGCATGAATGCGAGAGAACGTTGCATTGGATATAGTGCGGAAAATTAACATTGTGCGATCATTTTATTCGCAACGTTTCAAAGAAACGATAGAGCATTGTTTTAATCGTTTCGAAGATATTGACAGAGATATTTACCAAACACATATAACAAAATGTTTAACATAATAGAAACAAATATTTCGCTGTATACAAATACATGATGAAATAAAGTTAAGAATATCGCTTTAACGAAGTCGAATGAATACAAAACGAAATTCTATACAATTTTTTCTCAACGAGTAGCATATTCATTAACTCCTTAAGATTTATGTGTTTTACGAAGAATATCAATTTACGAACACCTTCAAAATTACACAATCACGTTTCACTGGAAATATACGACCCGGTCGAAGATTGCTTTGAAAGAACGAATTATTGCTTGTAATTCACTGGTCGCTTTGGCGCAACGATTCGCCAAAAGAACAGTCGCTTTTAATTAACCATTTTTCATCGGCGTTGGACCCACGCGAGAGACCCGATGAATTCTGTTGTGCAACCATCTTGCATCTCGCCTTTCAATTATTCGCTTCACCGTAAACGAATAGGAACGAAAAGAACGAAGGATAATAAAAAAGGGCTGCGTTTGTCTCTCGGTGAACAACGGTCACTGGTCCGTTAAAGCCATGGTATTAAGGTCGTTGCTGTCGAGGAACGATGTCTAGTTTGCCAGGAAAATGGATTAAACTGCGGTTTCCGTCGCTTGGCGTGATTATACCGTTTGCAAAAGGCGGCGTTGCAATGAGAAATAATTCTCTGGAAAACGGTACGCTTTAGCAACGTTTCAGATTATCGAGCGGGTTATTCGACCGAGAATACGCTCTTTTTGACTATACACCACTACCTGTGCATAGAACTTCAATCGTTTCCTTTTGTGGAATAGTTTTGATCTCGATATATGTTTCGCTTTGACCTTTTTCAGTTTCAATCTTGATTCCGTCTCTGGATAAGACTATCGGACGAAGGTAGATGAAAAAACGAAATTGTTACCGACAGAAGTGTGTGAAACTTTGGTTTAAAAGTTTGTTCTAATCGACAGTTAGAGATTTAATTTATTTTCTTGATGACGTGTGACTAGTTAATAACAGAATTGGTATTTGATAAATATTTGACTTGTAGATCTACGTTGAGATAGAAGAAATGGAATTATTTGTATATCCTAGTATTGGACATTAGATTTTTTTAACACTAGAATTACTACTGATCCAATCGAAATGACTGGTATCAGATTTTTTGTTTTTGTAATTAGTAAGAAGCTATTGCTTACTTCTATTGAGGCAAAAAATATTACATATACTTATCTATGTCCGGCATAATTCTAATTAATTCTAATTAACTATGAATAATATATTTAGATGCAGATCTTGGAAAGGTCGGTAGTTCTAACATTAATATTTCTTACAATATTCGCAATACATTTCTTTGTTACGGCGTTCATAAAACCTTACAATATTTTTGCGCAAATTATAAATATATTTAAATATATTTAAGCATGTTATTTCTTATTTAAAAAATCAATAAATCTGTTCGTCGTCTGCAAATTACCCAACAATAATATTTCCAATTAAATTGTTTGAAGGTAAGGTTAAAGGTAAAAACATTCTCAAAAATACATATGCATATCAACTTAATTTCAAAGCAGCATAAAAGTTTTCCCACAGCCGAAACCTTGAATGAAACTCTTCGTTTCTTCCGATCGATTTTATCGCTCAGCATTAATATTCGCATCGATGGTCGTAAATAAAGATGTCCTTCGGATTACGGAGGCCATCGAAGGAACGAGATCGATAAATTTGATCGGTCGTGATTCACGAATTGAGCTGAATCTCGAGGGCATCGTTGAATGAATCGCGCGACACGATTTCGAGAGAATCGCGAAAACAACCGATCAACGGTGCAATTTTATTCAATATCGCGACGCGTCGTGTCGCGTAAGTGGACAAGATTAGCGTTTAAGGTGATCATCGTTGATGAGCGGCTCGCCAGAAGGAGAACGAATAATAGACCGGTCGGAGGGAACACGTTCTGATTGAGTTAACCGGTGGCATACGTCATTATACGCCGACTCGTCGGTTCTCGACGCCAAGGCCGAGTGCCGCGAATACGTGTAATCTCGACGTCGTATTCAGGTCGTTCTTAATTAACCTGCCAGTACTTCGGTCTGTACCACGACAAAACTTCGACATGTTTCTCCGTCGTTCATCGACGATTACGCTCGACTATCTTATTGCAGCGATTTTTAACCTAATTATTTAATCAGAGACAGCGACCTCTTTTCCCTGAGATTATTGAATAAGAGATACGTTGTTTCGCAACAACTAAAACGACCATAATTCTCTGGGACGAATATCCTGTTTTGATTAATTTCAAATATAATATATCTTTTAGCGTGTCACAGAATTTTAGTATAATAATCGTTTGTGTCTTGTATGTGTCGCGAGACGAAAAGGATTGAACATCTTTGCCGATTTATGCCTTCGAGAATAAAAATCATCCACGCTTTAAATACAGGCCTATATTCGTCTGTTACTCGTGGGAAACGAAGAATGAATTCAACGCTTGGAAACAATGGAAAATGATGCGGACGACCTTGCACTTGTGTTTCTTCGCATTTTTTTGCATTTTAATAGTTTCTCCACGCCACAAATAGAGGCATTGTGCGTTTATGCTTAGGGGAAAGAATAACGTCCGCAGACCGCTGTTGAATCTGATTTTGGATTTTGATTTCTTCGCTAGTGAGTCACTCGGTTTGTGCAAAGTTTCTTCGTGGTAACGTCCGTGGTAATAGACCATCGAATATCGGATTTCTTGGATTACAGAAATTAACTAATTTGCACTTCATTTCGTGATTATTTAATGTCGTTGATGTGAGCTGCATATGTAGCTGTATATTAGTTAATTTTAGTATTTTTTCTAAATTGAAATTTATATTTCATGTGCCAGATTATTCAACAAATGTATTATTATACAGGAAAGGTATAATATATGATAATTAAAAATAACATATGTGTAGATTATGTATATTAAAAAGAAAACAATATACGAGGTGATAAAGAAATAAATAGCCAACGTTTGGTACTCTGTTCTACTGTTGCCAAGGATGAAAAAATGTCATATAAACATAGGTCCGAAAATTTTCCTTTTTACTTATATCGAAAATTCACTGGAATAATAGCTGTCAGACGTAGAATTTCAAGCACTGTCAGCATTTCTTTTGCTAGAAATAAATATGTGTTTAATAGTAAATCAATATGTATCTAAACGTTTCATAGTGTAGACAATGATATCAGAATGATTTATTTTAATATCGATATTATTAAAAAAATCTATACGCACTTATATAATTTATTATACAATTTGAAAAAAAATATATAATATTATGTAAATTATATTTATAGATTATTTTTTGGTACTTGCCTATAGTGAAGTACGTATTTTCAAGTTAAGTAACAAAATAAAATTTTGTACGATAATATTTCGTAGAATTTAGTAACAAAAAGATGTTAAAAGTAAAAGTAAATTGTAGCTTAAAAAAGTAGTTACTTATGTAATACACGTGTGTATTAAGATGTTTGCGTGAACGGATGTATTTAGTATTGTACTAAATACTTTATTCATATTTTTTGTCATACAATATTCAGGTATATAATTTTTAAAGTAAAAATAATTCACGGACTGAAATAATATCTGCACAAAGAAGGAATTTACAAATATTATTTCACATACTTTTTACGTAATTCAGTTCGTATCTGTGTGTATGACAGACTGATGTAGGCGTATATGTAGAAAGATATGGCCACATCGAATTCTAATAAACAGCCTCCGGAAAGCCTTTCATTTTTGACGTAGATCAGATTGAAATAGCGATACTATTTTTTAGCTTTTGACAACGATTGCGCCGTATTCGATTTCTTTTGAATATGTGTACATGTATGTAACCTGAATTAAATCATCTATGTTTAAGACTTTACAATACGCTATTGTACAAAATATATGAGCACGAAGTATACGAACAGTTGATTATTTTGAATGGAACTTGATATAGCTAGAAAATTGCAAATAGAAAAAGTCATACTTTATTAAAGTTGTCATAGAATATTATAATATGATAACATTTATTTTTCAGAATAAATATGTAAATGGAAAACTTGGTATCTGCAAGTTTCAAATATTATGAAATAGTTTTGTCTTTAAACGATTTAATATCTTCAGCTTTTCTGATTGTCAAATTATGGATAACATAGTGAAAGTTTTCTAAAATTGTTAGGAAGACTATCGTGATTAATTCTAACAATAATATTCGAAAACGATTAACACATCGACGAATCGTGTACGTTTAATTTTAACATACCTGCCATCGTTAACATTATAAATAAACAATCTTCCTACATTTGCTAATTCCATAAGAAAACGGTGAGCGATACTTTCGATCGTTGGTTTGTTATTAATTTATCATTATTAGATTCACGAGCGACAGTGTACCTAATCCGCACGCAACTATTTCACATATTAACTTAGTTTTACAAAACGAAAAGGTATATAAGTACCTAATGTGTTTTTAATTCAACTCGAAATTCTTTCTAATAATATTTTCTCATGTCTGTCACTTACATTTACCAACAGTATTAACGCTTTCGAGATCGTTGACGTACTATTACGTCCATTTCTGTGCCAAAGGAGTTAGTCGATAATTACTGCGTCTCTTCGTGTGCAATTAGTTTCTCGTTTTCCTGTTACGGACAATTACCGATGTTGGTTACGAAACCTTCTAAGTCGAATAATTACAGGGTATTTAAACACTTTTTTGCGGAAACCTATTTTCTATAGCCTATATTATTCGTAACACTTCAAGCGTGTATAATGATACAAAGCATAGAAAATAAACTGTGATACCTTGTAAACGACAGCTCGTCGTATGCTTATGAAATAAGTTTGAAGATTCGTATTTATTGCCTTTTTATAGCTGCGATATCACATTATAAATATTTAGTTACGATGATTATGTGTTAATACGAGTTATGGTACGTTGTTAACTTATTACGCGATGATTAAGTTTTATTTTAATTAATTTAACTTATTCGATTGATGCGATAATTAAGCATATCAAAATTAATTTGTGTAAATTTATGTCTACAATTATACAATCAAGGACTAATCGTTTAATAGTCTGATAAAATGACGAAGAATTTAGAATAAATTATTTCGAAAATAATTACTTCTTCGTCAAGATATCGTCAAGATCTCTTACATCTGTAACGTGCGTATAAAAAAAATAATAAATTATAGTAATTACATGATGCATGATAATATCTCAATAACTGTCTAGTCTTTTTTATGCTGTTGAAGGCTCAACGTTACTCGGATATCAGCTTGCATCAAAATTGATTCAGGTTTATACAATTTCATAAAATCTCTCGTATAATTACAAATCAAAAAAGATCGATTCATCCCTGTTTAATATTTATTTCCTTAGTTCTACTCTCTTTTCCGCTCTACAGTTAAAGGATTTTAATTTTAACGAACATATCGAAAAGTCGAAATTTGTCCAACTTTATACAGTTTCATAAAGTTTCCCATATAATTATAATTCAAGAAAGCTCGATTTTTTCGTGACGCTTACTCCATATGTATATCATTCCTTTTTAGCCATCTCACCTCGAGCCGAAACTTCGCAACCATATGCTTGAAGCGTTAAAATATCCGATCGACAGGTGATCTCTGTGGCAGAAGTTCGACGGGAATTTATTTCACGAAGAAACTCGATGGTAGCCAGTCGAAGTTAGTTTCCTTCCAATTAGGCAGTCAGGAGGGCGTGAATATTAACCGGGGCGTTCTCATCAAAATATCAATACTGGGCAACGTCGGTTCGCTGTTATCGAGCCGCGATCAGCCTGGGTTATGCAAATCCCCGGCCTGGCCTGGCCTTTCGCTTTATTTCCCTTCTCGTTTCGGTTGTACCATTACCTTCACAACGAAACCGCCAATAAAAGCAACCGCAAGGATCTTTAGCAATCCTCGGAACAAACGGTCGTCGTCGCATACCTCGCAGCGACGCTGGTTACGTAAGTAAGCGGCCCCGAAAACCTTTGGACCACCTTCGGGCTCGCTAAAACACCAGATAATCTGCCCGTTTCCTCGGCGATTTCGCCGCCGCTGTGTCGCCATAATTGGCGAACGCCGGCGCGCGAGCATCGCGCAAAAGCGGAGTCAGAAAGTCGAAAAGGGCCAGCGAACGAGAGCAAACGAAGAACGAGAAAGAAGAGAAGAGAGAAAGAGCGACAAAAAGAGGAAAAAAGAGGAGAAGACCTCGACCGGACCGATGCTCATGAATCTCATGATCGATGCGCGATGCTCGTGCACGGAGTTAAAATGTGTCCAAGTTGGAAGGCCACGGGCCGATGTCCGGTAATGGTCATCCAGGACTTCAACCGTGTTACGTGTCAGCCCGTGAGACGTTCCGCGGCAATTTACGGCTACGTACACAGTGCCATTACGACGCATCGTAAATAAGACGGTGCACGTTGTATGCGACGCGGCAGACACATACACACGCACGCACACACACACACACATACGCGTGTATACATACATACAGTGCAACGCAGCTTCATCATTTTTACCGCTCATTATGCGTGGGCGCCGTTAATTTCTGGTCCACGGCCGCGCGTTTTTGTCGGCCCGCTTTCGCGATCTCTGTAACGTTGTACTTTTAAGACCTCCTTTTTCTTTCGAACGTGACTTCGAATCGAGTATCCGACGCTGTCGCTGCGTGTTTGGAGGAAATGGTGTATTGTTTCGTTAACGACGAACAAATTAAGGATCGTGTAGTAGTTTCGATATTATTGGCGAGTGGGTGGTAATAGTTTGTTTTCGACTACGCAGTTTAAGTCGATGGTATTTAATGGATGAATTGCGTTTACGTAAGCAGTTAGAAAACTATCATTTATGTACATTTTTTGTTTTCCTTTCAATATCTCCTTTAAATAATTTCCTTCGACTAACCTTGAGCGCGTAATTACGCTTTGCATTGAAGTAATTGCTCTAACAGATAATAGAAAAAATGAGAAAAACGACAAAATTAGACTTGTCACATTTTTCTGCTACGACCTTTATATCGATAAGATATCTTCCAGGCATGGATAATGTTACAAATTTATTACTTTGAATTCCTCCATCAATTGGGATGATTTTTGACATTAAATTTTTCAAAAAGAAAAGTTTATTTATATTTTACAAGGCTCTCAGAAGCATGTGTGTACGTTGTTTCGATCTACATATTTTAGTTTGAAATCGGTTTATCGATGCCGGCGAAATATCAATAAGTGTTGATTATAGTTATCGTTTCATAACAATGTATGCCAATATAACGTAGCATCTATCAAAACGATTCAATTGAACCATATCGTGTATATTTATATCTCATACTAATAGTTTATACTTTTATCGTTCTGCTTTCATTCTAACGATGTAATATATCACATTGTATTTGTTCGTTCACTATTCTCTCGCATTCACCAAAATCTAATTGAACTATTTTGTAATAGATTAAGAATCAAACACGTATAAATACCTCAACAACCAGTGAATAACAATGATTAACAATAACTGTTGTTATTAGTAGCAATAATTATTATTACAATTTCTTCAACAATGATCTTCTATCTATGATCTGAAACTTCTATCAATTGCATTCAACATCGACAGAACGACGAGCTTTACGTTATCGAATAGGAAACGTTTCGTTTATTTTTTATTTACTTTAATTTCTGAGAATTAACATTTTCTTAAATTATCGAACCTCGTTATTACTTCCGGGATATCGCCTAATTTACGGGAATAAATACCAAGCTACTTGCGAATCAAATTGTTCGCATGGGCGAGGACACATGTGCGCCACTGCAATTACGCGTAATTGGATAATTATCGAAACGTTGGGCGAATTGTTCCAATAACCGGAATTTAAACGTTCGATGCATAATACATCGGCGTTGTTTGAATGTGACAGAAATGCAGGAAAGCGGCGCAAGCCAGGCCGCATCGCGGTCTTGTTTCGTTTCGTGGCAGGAAAAGTAGGTCGTAGGCGGAATAACTCGTTTCATTACGTGATTCCGCCTCTTTATTTCAATGTCCGCGCCCGTATAGTCAATCTCTATTATCTGTGTCTCGAGGGTTGTAGCCAGATCGCTTGAACAAATGCCAAAGGTTATTTCCTCGTAAACTTGCTACGTTATTTCCCGAAAGTAGGAACGTGGCCTTTTACGAGCCTTCTTTCGCTTGACTTCGCTCTTTACCGACTGACACGATGAAACCGCGAAATTATAAAGCTGACACCAAATATGACCGACTAGTAAGTGTGTGGATACTCGGCTGAATTCGTGAAAGCACAAAAACGTGAAATACAGCCCCGTTCACAGGTAACAGGACATTTACGAAAACTATAATCTTCTTGAAAAGAGACATACGTATAGTAATGGGCGAAAATTTCCAGATAAACCGATCTTACAAATTTCTCTTGAAAGTTGGAGATTAGAGGAATTTTACCCAATTTTGACTATAGAAACATATGCTGTATAAAAGAAAACGCTATAACAACTAAACGTTTATTGTTTAAATGTGTCCAAAAGATCGTTAAATCAACGTGTTAGTAAGCGTTAATAATATATAAGAGAACATATTTGGTCGAAAATCTTTACATATCATCGTACATTTCTTGTCTACGTGTGACAAAACCAGCAAAAATATGTGAAGTAACGCACCTTTTGTTTTATTTGTCTTATTTGGTTCGTCCATCTTTCGTCATCGTTTCTTCATTATATCTGCTGCCCTTTATTAGAGAAGTACACAGAACTATGAAATAAATTCACCAACGATATTCGATCTATAAGTCATATTGGAAAAAAGCTTGCAACAATGCTTTGAGAAAATACATACTAAATAATTTATCTATTTGTTAATGTATTCACCTTTACAATTTACACCAAATCAATACAATTTGTTGCTATTGTATCGGCTTTACTAAACAAATATTTACGAGGTTTACTCAACACCGATTGTATTTATGCACATAGATATATGTAATATAAAGTATCGTTATCACATAGCATATCGTATTATCATGCACTTATACGATTTTCGGGATTTTCCAGAAATTCCCTCGTCGTGAATCGATCGTTTCTTGTATGAAACATACACAGTATAGTTTACTCGACGAGTAACTAACGACTTGGTCTATGTTCTTGTTTCAGGTTGCGTCACGACCTTGGAGCCCAGATCAGGGCAAGACGCGGGAGATGACCAAGCTCTGCAACCATAAGAGGAAACTTCTGCTGCCAACTACGGCGGCCGGCAGTCCTGTTGCATCCTGTACACCGACGGTCTCTTCTTCGCCGGCTTTATCCACCGGCCCGGTCGCAACCACGATTCACGTGAACGCGGACTCGCCCACCTCGCCGGACAAAGCCAGGAAAGGTAAGAACGTGACCTTGCGTGTGCCAATTCTGTCTTACGATTAGTTTCGACCTACCGTATCGATTGCTTCGCTCCTTCTTTCTTTTTCTGGTTTGAGAAAGCCGAGAGTGACGACGTGTTTCATTTCTTCGTGATTTGCATAATTTCGATGTCCGAGTAGATTATGGGTTTGAATAGAAAAGGTGGGCGATTTTTTTTGTACAGAATATCTTGCTACGGAGATCTGAATGATGTAATAAATGCGGATGAATTTTTTACCGAGTAGGGGAGCTTGGGTCAAAGTGAAATTCTTAAGATTTAATCACACTGACGTATAGGAAGTAACGGAAATAAGTTTACTTTTTATCGTATTGCATTATATAGTTTTGTTGTGTAAGATTTACAACCTTTGCAATTTGACCTATTACTTGTTCAAAAAAACCTTTCGTCATTTTTTAGTTTAGTCGATTAACTTGGTGAAGTAAAATATAAGTGACAAAATAGATATGCGAAGGAAAATTTTGATTGAATGTCAGGTTATAAAAAATATGTTATAACAAGTTTAGGAAGAAATAAAAAAGGGGGAGTACCCTCAAAGTAGAGAGAGATGATTTTCTAAAAAGTAGATAAAGCTAAGGAAATAGAAGACATTTTATATATCATTACATACCTAGAAATAGTAAATTCATGAATAAAATTTTGAAATTTTTAATAGAAATTCTAAATACTTTACTCTAACAGTATGTTATCTAAAAATGATAATTCCTTTTGTGACACATAAAATAATACGTTAATTTGCTATCTCATTTTCGCCGCGGTTTCTATGTTTCACGTTGGTTAAGATATTCTTCGGTTTTACTTCAAATATAAAATTTCATTTTAAATACGCGTACGTTTTATCGTCAATAACCGTATGTTGTAAGCATTTATTCATGAATATCGAATAATCGGTAAATAAAATAATTATAAGTAATAATTCACGAAAATATCCTACGTAAACAAATCGTTCACATTTATCAATATGCTTCAACATAAAACCAATTACGCTTTAAAGTTTACTTATTTAATGAAGTATCCCCATTTACATTTATGAGTTCGTAACATAGGAAATTTTTATTGTATACAATCACTTACATAATTGTTGTGCTAAACACGAAAAAAGCCCATAAGACAAAACAACGAATTGAATAAATTTCGCTGAGAGTTTTAGTCTTATTTTAATATTAGCGACCTTCGAATTGATAATTATACTGGCTCTAATAAAACTTCGTTCTTTTCATATTTCCAAAATAAATAAGAACTTCGTAAAATAATTGAATTACCTCGTTAGAAAATATACTTGGTATCCAATATATTCACTCTTATTTTCAAGAAGTTCCACAGTTGTTTTAAAACAGTAACTTCTATCATTATATGGTATGCCCCTTTGGAAATAAAGTAGGAAGAAAGAAATCTTTTCTAGCTAAATAATTCCAAGTTACTCGTTTCATAAGAGATGATCGTGACGTCACCGATTCGCGAAGAAGTACAGACGTTTCCTTGCATGTTGAATAACAAACGCGGAATCGAAGTAGCCCAATTAGAGGAGGTATTTCTCGATCAGATAGAGGGGAATAGTCTCGCAAGGAAATTGCATAGAAGGAATTTTTCCATCTAGGGAGTTTTATCCGGCGTTCGAGGAGGCGCGGGGTGGTCGATCGATCAAAATCAGAATTTTCCCTGGGGAAAAGTTTCTTGGCGGATTCTCGAACGAGCCACGAACTCGTCGAACTCGATCGCATTATACATACTCGCCAATCAATCTCACGTATACCAGCGTACGCGGCGGCCGAGCACGTACACATCCTCCCACCCATCAATATATCCCCCGAAGAAGTTTTCCCATCGATCCGTCGTATTAACAAAGTTCCGCCAGTTCCGGTAGTCAGAGCGGCGCGCCATAATCGTCGGGAACGTTTATTCACCGTCGTACTAGAAAACACGCGGCGAAAACTTTTATTGGAGGACGACCAAAAGTTTTTCCTCGTGCATCGCGCCTCGCGGCTGCCGACCGAGCCGTGATCATTAGGGCGCAGCGAACGGGAAAAAAGTCCCGGGAAGAAGAAAAGGAACGACGAAATTGCGACATTAGCGGGGTCTGTTGCCTCCATCCCCTTCTCCCTTTCTTTCGTTTCGTTTGTGCTTCCCTTTTCCTCTTTCTCTGTGCCTCTCTTTCTTCCGCGGTCCTTTTCGCGTACATAGAGACGGCATTAAAGCTCCCCGATGTCGGTGAAAAAAGGGATGGAGGTGGCGAACGCGACGTAGGAACCGTGGATGGAGGCGTTGGCCCCGGGGGAAGGAGGTGGAATGATGTATCACCGTGGCGGCTAAACTCTCCGTCCGGATTTCATTACTAAATCCTATAACCGACCGAGCGGGACCGACTCTTTTCTTTTTTTCTCTCTCTCTCTCCCTCTTTCGTTTCCTCTTCCCTGCTACCCGTTCACTCCTCTCCTCTGCTGCTTCTTTATTCTCTTTTTCGTCTTTTCCTTTCTTCATCGCGTCGCTAATTAAACGGCTGTTATTCCGAGCGAGCCTGTGCACACACAGCGAAAGCCTCGCTTACGGTTTTCGCTCGTCGGGAATGAGAAACAATAGTCCGACTGTGCATTGAAATTCGTCGAGTGTATTTTGATCGTTCGCTGGTTTCAGGGGCTGAGGGATTTAAAGGACAACGTTGCTGATTTTTAATCGCCTGCTCGCAAACTTTCTAACTGTGTTTCATTTCACCTTTTGTCATCCGAGCTCAAGCATTTCAATCCTTCCGCCATCGGTTTAGCGTAGTGGTTTTGGTAGATTTTGTTCACTCAGGAATTACGTTAGGTGGATATTGCAAAGTGATCGAGACAGTGTAACAGCGATATGGTGGGCAAAATTTAACTTAACGTTTTGCTATATGACACGTCTAATTTGATTATCCAAAAGTCGTCTTCATTTTTATGGTAACGATTTTACAACAATATATTGATAATTACTAACGTTATTGCGTCACAGTTTACGATGTACGTAGTAAATTAACAACAAGGAATAACCACATCATTTTATTAATTTGATTGTATACAAATTGTATACTGATCACTTTCGATAAATGAAGTAAGCGCATTTGAAAACAGTTTTATCGTCACGTACAAGATAACTGAATTACCATTTCGGAAAGTTCATAAAAACTTGCTTCACGAGAGGTAGCAGAAAATTAACAGGAAAGGTTAATGGAAACTATACATTTACGATTAACATACGCAAATGGAAAGAAAAGTACCTCGAAAATCGAAAGCATAATTTATCTATTGTCCACAGAATTGACAAATTTTCAAGCTGGATTCTATCAAAAATTACCACATGAAATAATCTGCTTCCACGCGTTCGATATAATATTCTTCGAAGATTTATCTTTCTCGCGATTACGGTATTGCATCACGGAATTGCGCTCCTCCCTATATAAATGTACATCGTCGCCAGTGTTTCTGTGGAACTTTATAGGGCCGTTTTAACATCGACGCTCACGTTCGCGTTCACGGGCGTCGCTTCGATTCCAATTTTCCGGTGATATAAAACGACGTGGCCCGAGAAAACGTCACCCTGTTTCTCTCCCTTTCGTTCCACACCATCTTTCTTTCTACCCCTGGTTTCCCTCTATCGAGGCATTTCAACGGCGGAGGTAATACGTTCGCGTGGTGTGCAAACACACACCCTTCAAATCGCGGACGGGGATGGAAAATAAAAGAAATAAGCCGTGGAGGGGAGAGACGAATCGAATGAATCTTTATCGTCGTCGCTCTTCCACGAATACGAGTCTCAATAACGAAAGTCGATTTCATTTCTCTCCTCTCTTCTTTTCGGTTTTGCTCGGCTCAGCCTGGGGAATGGCTTTTATGTACCGCAGTTTGCCAAGGGACTCGACCGAGAAACGAGAAACGAAACTCGATCGACGCTATTAATGGAATTCCGACGGCTGGTTACTCGTATCTGGATTTACTTTCGTTTTTAATATGCGTTCATTTTCTAGACCAATCCTATAGCCGAGAGAGGGGCGAATGTTTGAGCGCGCAAACAGCATTTCTGGAATTCGTATCGCGGCTCTCGCCTGTAACGATTGACTTTTACGCTTCGCGTGAGACACTCTGTCAGCGGATTCGTCGGTGTGTTAATAAATTTTCGAGATCCGATTTCGCTAGGTCGACGAGACAAGTGTAACGACTAATCGTGACACGTTTAACGAGGTCGATCGCTCGCCGTTACATTTTCCTTGTCCCGCTGAACAATTTTCCGTGGTAAACAGGCTCTCTCTGTTACCCGATCGATCACGTTCGTGTTACGACGGCGCGATACGCTTTGCGCCGTTTGATATCCCGGAGGAAACGATTTCACAGAGAGCGAGCTATTAGTTACACCTGCAATTTTTCTTTTATCATCTTACTCGGTACGTAAAGATTTTACAACTACGAGTTCTTGACAAATTTTGATTTTCATTCAACTTCGTCGCTTTTCATCAAAATCAAATGTTTCGTTCGTCAATTATGCAACTAATCTCGTACAATCTGCGCTATCGAAAACGGCGATTAATAACAAAACCAGTTGGTTGGTATAATACTCGACGAGCATTAGCAAAAGACCTTAGAGCGTGTGCCATGCACAGGTCATCAGACAGTTTAAAGCCCACTCAGGTAAATCCTCAGACGATCCACAAATTTGCATTTGGTTGTCTCTGTCGCTACAATCCCGACACGGGACAGAAGCTTTCCATCGGTGTTAGAGTTGCACAGAGGACGCGAGCTGGCCGGAAGAGGAACCAATCGGCCGGCTCGTGTCTTCTTATCGTCCGGGCGATCAATAAGTCCCGGGAGGAGGAAAGAATCCGCTCACCATTCGCTGCCAGCGACGTCAACGCGACGATGTTAGTTTGGATGAGGCTGCTTGGTGGGGGCAAACGCGAAGGAGAACGAGGACAGAGTGGGTGGTAGCAGTGGTGGTGTCGATGGTGGTGGTGGTGGTGGTGGTAGTGGTGGTGGTAGTGGCAGACAGAGAGTTGATAAGGGTTAATTTCGTACGAAGAGGCAGCGGCGCCACGGCGCTCCGAATAGGTGAAGAGAGAAGAGGAACTGCGGTCCAACGTCTGTGTCCGGTTGTGATTCTTGCGCCTGCCCCGAGTGATGTTCACCCCCGCCGACACCGTTTCAAACCACCTCCGGCTCGTCCTCGACCGACGTCCTGTTGTGGTCGCGCAAGCGCATTTTACGCTGCTTCCGTTTAGTCCGCATCAACGGCTCGACCACGTCGTAACGTCCGATCCACGCTGGGATCGTCATGAGCGAACAACTGGGGAAGTAGTCCTTGGCCGAGGTTCAATTGGATTTCAGTGATTCGAGTGCCTTCGAATCCCGCTGGTCCGTCAGCCAGCCGTAACGAGAAGTTTTGCCTCGGGACTTCTCCACCAGAAGATCGTTATAATTATGGCCGTTGGTTCGGTTCAATTGGTCCCTGTATCGAAATCTCCTGACATCGAGTCCGCAACTTCGATCTATACCGCGAGAGTTGCTTGAGAACGATGGGAACTATCTTTGGTTAGCATATTTCAGCCGTATCGAATATTGTGTGTTCAAGAGAAATTAGGCTTCCCCATTCGTTTTATTATTTAATCTCTTATATTATATATATTTTTATTGCAAGACATCGAACAAAGAATAATTTGAGAAATTACATCAGAAAAGGCGCACTTTGTAATTTTCCCTTGCAATCGAATTTGCAATATCTTTCCTCGTATTTCGAGGGATCGAGTTTCATCCTTAAGCGATAGCCTATATTTCATAATTGCTACGTCATCTCTGCTTCGTCAAATTTAATGGCGGCAACGCTTACAGCCATAAGCCATTGACTGCAGATTTTTGGGATAAAGGGAGAGGGATTTTACGCGTTCACGCGAACCTCCCTCGAAAGCCACGAAATGCTTCAAAGATTTTACGCAAATTTTCACCCCCTTGAAAATCGGGTTAAACTACCGTCGTTGCAGACAACTTGGCCTTACTCCTAGGTGGATTCATTATTACATCCTACCCTACCTCCCTTTCACCCATCCGTTTTCCTCGTCCTCTTCATCTTGCTTCTCCCGCTTCCGAATTGTCTTCCCCCATTGAAGCCGTGGAGAATAATTATCCGCTGTAGGCTTACGGATAAAAGACCGCCATTGAAAACCATCCCCTTTGCCACCCTTTTGCCATTCTGCTTTCTGTTATCCTCGTAAATCAAGGTAATTTTATAGTGTGAACGCTTGTTATGGCTGCTTGTCAACCTTTGATTGTGAGGGGTTGTATAGTTTCGCTTCAATTCAAAATATGAAACAGTTATTTGCTTCGCTTCGTTCTATTTTTCATTTTCTTTGATTCATCAATTTTTTTTAAATACTAACGAACCTATAAGGGTGATTTTCCTCCATTCTTGTATCTTTTAGCATCGTTTAAATAGTTCGCGTGCATTCCCGTGCATTATTTATTTTTCTCGTATGTAGAAACAATTAGTATGAACACGATGAAAATTATATACGTTCTATTAATATTATACTACTGTTAATATATAAAACTAATTTTCATTAAATAGTTTCTATTATGTAAAGAATAGTAATTATTTTCATTCAGAATGTGTCATACTATAAATCAGCAATTTCTGCGACACTTTGTGCATTTATCTTCTGCACTTGGAAAAAAGGCAATATTATAACCATTTATCTTTGTAACTGATTTATACAAAATTGGAAAAAGTTATACGTTCGTTTACAAGTAAAATGTGTTGGAAAAGAAAGGTAGTGAATAAAACGGATATGAATCTTGGAATTGTTACGCTAAATAGGATTTAACCTTGCGGTGGGACTTCAAATGGAACACTCGTTCATTAAGAAACCTGAAGCAGCGCTTGAATAATAAGTGGAGGGTTAAAATTAGAGTTAGGGAAATGAGTCGTATTTTAATTCTCCATGACCTTGAAGATTTAACGTGCCCCGGAATTCCATTAAGAATTAATATCATTTTTTTGCATATCTTAAGTATCCAATAACAAAAGATGATTTCTATCAACGTTTAATTATATTTTTCAGATGGTCTCAACAAGAAAAAGAAGAGGAAAATAGGGGGGCTAGGAAACATTTTCTCAGGAGTCTCAGTCTCACAACTTATGGCACAACGCGAAAGAGCTATTGTTGCGGCATCTGGAGTGCAAGGGTCACCAGTACCAAATGGATCGCAGGTAATGTGATACTAATTTTAATTAATCCAAAGAGAAATCTGCTATTTTAATCCTTCCATAGTGTATCCCGAGAGAGATTCGAACAAATAATACTGCGAACTTTACATTTTAAATGAAATTATACGTGACGTAATTATTAATATTTATTTCCTATAAGAAGTTAAAATTGTATTACGTTAATATCTAATTTTTATTCAATATAATAGTTATGTAATCATAATAAAACAAGATAATTATTTTCCAAGTTCGTTCGCTGTTCTAAATTTTACTTTATTGTATTGTCCAAGAGTCAATAATTACGGTCTATTTATTTTAAATAATAAATTTACCTGTAATAGATAAATCTTTATAAATAAATAAGTTAGTCGGTAAATTTTATTATTTTGTAATGTATGTCGAATACTATGTATATAGCATAGTGTTTACACGTGAATGTTTTTCATATTCCAGGTGTGGCCTATTGCGATCCCTAATTTGCAAGTTCAGCAAAGTAATCAGCAGATATGTCATCAAACATTAAATTCACCTTCTCAAGCACAAGATATAAACGGCTGTGTAACGAGAAATCCTCAGCAAAGGATAAGTCAGCACAATATGTCGGGGATGTTAATGGGAAATTCCCTGATCATGAATCAGCAGGGCGCCAATTTTAACAATATGACTCAGCAGCAACAACAGTTGTTGCAACAGCAACATCAACAGCTTATATTACAACAACAACAACAACAACAGCAGCAGCAGCAGCAGCAACTTATGCAGCAGCATATATCTCAACAACAGCAGCAGCAACAGCAACAGCAACAGTTACTGCCTCATCATCAGCAAATGCAACATATGCAGATTTTACAGCAACACGAACAACAACATCAAAACACGGTCGTGAATCAGTTAACGCAACAGCAAGCTCCTCACTATCTTAATCAATTAAATCAGCAGCCGTTACACATAATGCAGCAGCAGGACCATTTGAACCAGCAGCAGCAACAACAGCAACAGCAATTGCACATGCAACAAATGCAAAAGCATAAGATGCAACAGCAGCAACAACAACAGCAGCATTTGACTCAAGAAGTTGATCAACAATCAGGAAACTACAACCCTCAACATTCGTCAGAAAATTATGTGCATCACATGCAATCCTCACAAGTAACAACTCAATCTGCTCTTCATCCGCAGTTGCACCAAATTCATCAACATCAGCTGCAACAACAAACGCAACAACATCAACCCAATCAACACGTAATGCAGGCACAACCAGCGGATCAATTTCAAATGCAAATACAACAACTCCAGCAGCAACAGCAGCATCAGCATCAACAACAAGTATCTCAGGTGTGCGTGCAACCTCAGTATCCTAATCAACAGTTGAATCATCATTCGTTAGACGTAATGCAACAACAAACAATTGGTCCCGTGATGAATACTGCTGATATGCAGAACAGACATAATCGTACTTCTTCTGTGACAGATGAAGATTTGAATGCGAAACAAATTCAACAGCAGCAGCAGCAGCAGCAACAACAACAGCAGCAGCAGCAACAACAGCAACAACAGCAGCAGCAACAACAACTTCTGCTGCACAATCACGCTGTACAACGGCACCATGTCGTACAAAATGGGAACTTATCGAATAATTCCCACGAAAATATGCAACGAATGTACGCCCAGAATCAGGTTCAATATCCTGTGAGAAGTTTCGATGCTTCGAAAGGAGCTATCATAGATGTTAAACATCAGCAACAATACGCTTTATCTAATGTAGCGGGAAGGAGCCCGAATACCAATCATGCTGTTGAAACGCAGTCTGGAATGGGACCAAACGGGCAACCCGGTAACGTGCATTTCAATTCGAGAACGCCACCTTGGCAACAAAATCGGTCAGCTTCGAGTTCTCATCAGCCTTCTCTCGTCACAGTCCAGAACATCACATGTAACTCCTTCGATCGTGTTCCACCTCTACATCACCACATTCCACAAGCATCCACTTGGACCGATGAAGTTGCACGCAAGAAGGCCAAACCCAGTAAAGTAATGGTGAAGAAACAACGCCAGCATAGCGTTACAGATGTTCGAAACAATAGCCTTGATCAATCAGCTTCGAGTCCAATAGATGAATTCAACGAGAAAAATCAACAGAATAGTAATCAAATTGGTTCGACCGTCAATAGCAGCGGCCCGTCGTTTTTGGAAGATCCCAGCGGTTACCTTGCGCAACAGACTGCTTTGTTGAATAGCACGATATCAAGGCAAACCGGTGTTAGTAGCTCTCAAGTGGGAATTGTCAATAATTCGAAAACACCGCAAACGAGTCATGGTTCGCATTTGCCTAATAACACTTATCTTCCACAACCAAAGCCTTCTTCCGGCGCCAGCCCCACGAGCACATCGACGTTTAATTCTGTGAAAAATCACGCAACTTCGCCCGTTGTTGTACACAGTAGCATGACTCCCACCTCGAGCAGTGGAGGAACAGATTCGGAGAATAGTCCTTGCCAAGGTTGTGTTACCAGTGCTGATACTCAATCTTATGTGCAGGATCAATATAAACAACAAATGCAACGTCAGTACCTGATGCATTCTGATCAACGCGAGGATCCTGTTACATCGTCCACGTTTGGAGAACAGTATCAGAACAATCAGCAACAAGCTGATTCAAGACCGATCCAGGGTGGTACTGTGAGTACCAGTCATGGATCTCCGATTGGTACGAACAGTCCAGCGAATTCGGACACGCCAGCTTCGTCGACACCTGGAATATCGCAGCCGGCAACGCCTCAAAGCCTCATTTCGTCGCAACCGTCGACGCCACATAGTTACTCGCAACCGCCAACACCTCATTCGCATTCTACGTCTGGTCAGGTGCCATCTCAACCTTTAACGCCTCAGGCTCAACAACCCTCACAGTCTTCGATGGGTAGTGTTGCGCCAGAGCAACGCGCGGAGACGCCTTGCTCTGCTACAACGAGTTCAAACGTAGTTCCTTCTAGTACGCCATCGTCGCAATCATCCACCCCCGGTTCAGACAGCATGACGTCTCAAATAACAAAAAGGCAAACCACGAGACAGTCGTCTTTGGATGGTTACCAGCCACATCCTCATACTGTGAATGCAGTTTCGAGAGTACCGATGAATCACTTTGCTGGTACGTCATCGGTAATAACCACAATGGCAAGCGGCCATACGGTTAGCAGTAATACCATCACATCTGTGCTAGCTGGAAGAGCAAATACCGCTACGGTTTCGATAAATACACCTTCTGGAATACCAAATCCCGCTATACCAGATATACTCTCGAATAAATCACAGCATCCAGCGTCTTCGACAACCTTAACGAATGTACCAACCACTGTTGTTACTACGACGTCCTCTCTTCCGAATAGTCAATCGTCGATAGCGATAAGTGTGTCGAAATCGCCATTAGAGATGGTTCAAAGCGTCGTTAGTAGTATACAAGTACCTCAGGCCAGTACCAATTCACCAGTACAACCTCAAAGTCAGCAACAGCAACAACAACCAACCCAACAACATCCTCAGTCCAATGTTCAAGTTCATAATGTTCTTACGTCAGGCGGAATATTAAAACATCCTCCTGGATCGACTTTACCTCCTGGTCATATATTAGTGTCTAATGGTGGTCAACTTATAATGGCTAGCACGGGTTCAGGAATCAACGGTGTAATGGCACCACCTCCTCCAAAAATCATTTCCAACTCTAATTCGATGCCACCATTGTCAGTGTCACCTATGGTCACCAGTGTGACAGGAGCTGTCAGCCAGGTCATTCCTGCGGTGGGCGTAGCTCAGCAAGTTATTGGACAGCCCACGGTGCTCGTCAACACTATTCAGACTCCTGTACTTATACAACCTAGTGTCATGACGATGGACAGTATAGGTCAGAACGTTCAAATACCGCATCTAACTGTCGCGACTGGAAACGTGATACAAAATGCTCAGTCAATCCTAGATGCGAATCAGGACGTTACGAGAAACGTCAGTGCGAATCAAGGGATGGTAAATCGGCAACCGGCGTTGCTATCGCCCGAATCAGCAATGAGCAAAAAGAAAGCGTACAAAAAACGAAAGACGAATCCGCAGACAGTGGCCTCGATGTTGCATATCGCTTCGTCCCAACAGAATGCCGGCATGCTGATGCAGTCGCAGTCCAACTTTGCGCAGCAGAACTTCCAGACTCAGAGCATAGGCGGTCCGATGCTGCAGGCATTGACAATTGTTCCTGGCAAGGGTGGAGCACCAGCTCAATTGGTAATGAATGGTCAGGCCGGTGCAACATCGGCTCAGTTCAATGCTCAACAAATTATCACGAATCCTCAACCAGCTCAGCAAATAAATCTTCTGCAACCAGTGAATTTATTAAACGGAGCTGCTGGCATGGTTCAAAATTTCCCTACTATTCAACAATTCATCGTTCCTGGTATAGGAAGTATGGTCATGTCTGCTGATGGAACGGCGACCTTGCTGCAAGACACAGGAAACATTGGTATGCAGTTGCAGATACAGAACGTAAACGGTCAGAATGTGTTAACTCCGGTGCAAAGCCACAGTGGAATATTCAATCCGAGTCAGAGCATTTTAGCAGCTGGTCCTGCTGGAATGGTTATTCGAGCACCGCAAGCAACCGGCGGAAAAATTATTCAACAGCATAGTCCTGGCGCACAATTCCTCTCACCGAACAGTGGCCAATTCTTAGTAAATGGAACAACGTCGTTTGGGAACCAACTGAGTCCGATAGTAGCAAATGTCAGTCCGAACCAGCAAGTGACTTTTAATGCCTCGCAAGTTCGACCGACAAACATGCAGGGTCAGCAGGAATTCATACAGATGAACGGGCAGACGTTGATGGTACCTTGTGGGACGGCGCAGAATATCGCTGTTTCGTCGGCCCCTAATCAACAGAACACAACATTCGTTCAGCAAAATACTACGATCGTACAGCAACAAACGACCATGGTATCTAACAATCAGATACCTAATTTTCAAGCTGCAGCTTCTAATGGAACCACCGTCGATCCTTCGTTAAACATTGATCATAATCAGTCGTATATTTTGAGTTCTGGAATGATTCAAGGAAAGGCGCCCACTTCCCCAAAAAGTAGCGTGAATTCACCGTCTTCGGAGCAGAACGTTGAACAGCAGCAATACGTTCTTGCCAGTAGTAGTACGACTGTTGTTGAGAAAACAGCTCAACAGAGCGATCAACACAGTCCTCTGATGGCAAGACATTCTGTTTCGACTCAGACAGCTGGTAATCAGGCGAATATGGCTCAATCGGCTATGATGAGACAAGGATCGCCGCCGGATACCACCACACACAGTCCAGGGAATAGTCAAAGATCGAATAGTCCTGCCGTGGACACTACAACGCATGGAGCAGCTTCACCTGCACCGCCAATTACAGCTAGACATCACTCGTCGTCTACGGTAATATTGCATTATTCAATACAATAAAAACAATAAAACCATAGAAGAAAAACATAATAGGTAACTTAGAAATTAATTTTCTGAAATATGTCAATTGTTATAATATTAAATATATCTTTGAATGTTTACAGAATATCATAGATTTATTTATTTAATATACATATAATTAAAATATTTTTCAGTAGAATTAAGTATTTTTTCATGTATTTGTATAATTTTAAAGCACTAAGTTTTTTTAGATATATAGTTTTGATGAAAATTGGCATTATAGCATAAATTTGTCACTGTGTGTTTCAAACAAATCAAATACGAAATTCTTAGATGCTTTAAAACTCTGTGGGGTTAAATAAGTGATGTGAACAAACGTAGATTGAAAAGAAGTGAACGTTGCGAATATATAATTTATATTTATTGCATTTATATGATTAAGTATGGCATACCTGCTCTTTTATATCTAATTCAAGTTCAATTATATATAATTTCAGACTAATTATATTTTTCTATTTTTTTTAAGTTTAAGAGACATATGAAAGAACCTTAATATATATAATTAATATGTGTGATTTTTTATTTTAATTTTGTATTAAAACAAAATCTACTTATACCAAAAAAATATTTCTGAGTACATTCAAAGCGTTTTTGTTTATTGAAATGAAAACAAAACTGTGATATATAATATTGCCTTGTTTGTATTTTTATCTCAACTAATATACTGAACGCGTTAAAATATTAATTTCCAGCCAATGGTTCATTGCGTATCAAGTAGCGAACCGGATTCAGGCGATGTACCAGTGGCTTCGGAAGATTGGAGAATTCAAGGTATCACCACGAAAGAAATCACGCTTAGTCAGCCAGGTCTCCATGGAAAGACATATGTGGAGTCGACGGTGACTACTGGGATCCAGGTTGGTACCCATGTAGAGCAGGTCAACCGTCATCTAACTCTAACAGACATGCACCAGCCAGCCGATACGACACACCCTGAAAACACATACGCTGACTCACAGGAGCATATGGACACTTCATCACCAAATCATTCCATATATTCAGACACAATGGACCAGAATCCTGTCGAAGATCACCTAAGCGTCACTAAAGAAATGACGGACGTCTCTTATACAGAGGTTGACGTCAATACGTTGCCGGTTGTAGGTCATGGTCACTATCAGCCGATCCTCTATCATAGTCAGCATTATGTTCCCAATACGAACGTTTATCGACAGCAAGCTTTAGTGCCAGATCATGCGCATTACACTATGTTACCTCAAACGAAATTCGATCCTAAATCTTGCGTCGAAATTGATCAAATTGAGTCACAAGTTTCACAACATCTTCCGGAGCAAGATGACATAGATCAAAATTCGGAAGAAAAGCCTTTGGAGAATCAGAACATCGGTATTCCTTATTGTTCACAAAGCGAGAATTATCAGAAATTTGTAAATATCGGTATCGCTGCGTCAGCAGGGCTTTATCCACATTTGTATAACTATAGGTCTGATCCTAATAGCATTGCTGTCGTGAACTATTCGCCTAATAAGCAGGCCTATATGAATCCATACATTTACAATCAATTCGTATATGCGCAAGAAGCTGACGACGGTGAGGAGACTGACTCATCGTCGGAGGACTGAGCATCTTTCTTTCGTACGGGTCGATTAATTAATTTTGTACATTTTCAATTACACAACCAGTGGCATTCCCTACTTGCAAGGGCATAATACACGTTTCAATCGAGTACTATTAAGTTTGTAATTAGTTTGTATTTAACGTTATTAATTTTTACGCGTAGATAATTCGTGGGCCGGACGATGTTCAGCTCGCTTTTTTTTAGCATTATTATTTAAAGCATACATTGCAATAATGTAACTTGTATAATTAATCGTGTGTTAACGAATTGCTAAGCAAAAAAAAGAAACATGATTCTTTATAATGGCAAACAGAGAAAAAATAAATTTTTGCTAAACAGTATTATTTTTGCTAAAAATTATCTGACATACATTATTCCTAAACGTTCAAAACAAAAGAGAAAATACCTTGCAATGAGCATGCGTAATCAGAGTTTGGATTTTGTCATCTTGGTATCATTTCTCGTTTGCATGCCTCGAAGAATGAAATTTGAACGTGCCATATTAATTCGGCCATTGATAGCGTAGAAAACGTAAGTTTTCTATAATAGTAGCTCTTCGAACGCTCATCGCGTTAATATTTTATTATACATTTTTTGTACATTACTTAGTTGAGTTAAAAATCGTTCTCTGTTCAAGTAGTTTGTTTTGTTTGTTTATTTTCTTTGTTTTATACTACTTCATTCTTTTCACTTATGTTTTTCACGCTCGGTCGAAAGAATGATGAGAATCTTGCTGGAGAAATAGAAGGGTTTATCGAAATGAAACGAGCGATTTGGCAGACGTTAGATTGAAATGATATTAGCATGTGACTTGGTAGGCTTGTGCCTGAGTTGATCCAGTTGTATTTGACAGATCTATACGTCAGAGACGTTGAAGCAAGCCGAAGGTGTGGTGAGCACAGTGAGGTGCGAGGGCAGGGAACATGCCCTCGGCCGCGGAATCAAGCGAAAGCTGGACTCCATCCATTCCATGCATTCTACCCTGCATGAAGACCAAGATGGTCAGTATTGTATGGTATTTTTAGATATTAATCGTATATTAGTTATATAAGTAGCTCGGATATTAGCATCGAGCCACATTTTGATAATCAACTTTGATAATTGTTGACGTGAAAACTGTGTTACTATTGTAAAACACATTAATTCTATCGAGAAAGCTCCGAACGATCTTTCAAATAAATTATGCTATAATTAGTAAACTTGGTTGTTAAAGATTGATTTTTTTACATCCTGTATATTTTGTATAGAATCGAAGAACGATTGTATAGAATTGTCTTATTATGAAAGTTATCTTATCAAAGTGGTATCTGACAGTAGTCTTACATTGATAAGGAATGTAATTTTATGCATGGTATAACTTTAGAAATATTATAAAATAATTTATACGTAACGAGAAGATTTCACGTTGTTTGTCGATGATTGTTATAGAATGATTGTTAGTAATAAGAATCCTTCTAACTCTAACATTTTCATTAGTCCTTGATTGATACCGTTGGTTTATAGGTGACAATTTGGAGTACGTTTAGTTATTGCAGTAGTCACTAAATTGTGTTCTATATTCTAGAATGGAATTCCAGATTTAGTAAATATAAGTATAATAATTGATAAAACAAAGTTCTAAAATAAAAATGAAGTACTCTAAAACTGAGCAATTTATTCCAAAATTTTGTGGGTTACCTGTGATCCAATGGTACTAATCAAGGGTCAATATTTTAGTTAGACATACATCTGCTACACTCTAACGTTCCTTCATGCTACCTCGTATTTTGTACAAAGCATGTTCCGTTATGTACGTAATTACGTTAGTTTACGATTGTTTGTGTGCTTGCTCAGTATTTGTTTTCGTTCGCTGCATGCGTAGTGGCATGATCAATTATTGCTTGTTGCATTGTATACGCTTTGGTAACGCTTTTTAAGCAATATCCAAGATTTACTCATCTCCAAAGTTAATATGAATAATCAAAAGAGAAAAGTATCTCCACGCCTGATTTTATTTTCGAGATTTATCGTCCATTTAATCAGTTTCTATAAGATGTTAAAGATAAGATAGTAAAATTTATTTTTAGAAAAGGAGTATATATTTTCTTTTCGACAAGAGATATTATTTTTCGTTTTTTTTAATTTTCTTACATGTTACCTTATAAAGATCGTGATATTCTTTATTTACAAAATAAAGAATTCGAAGAAAATGTAAAATATTCCTTTTCAAACGATAACTTTTTCTTGGCAAAATTTTTTCTTCGATGTATCATTGGACTGTATTATTGTTCAGCCAGAAAGAGAAAAGAAAATAAAAATTCGTTGCAATATTTCACAAGAATTCGAAGCAGGTAAGTGGTGTCAATACTAAACATTTTTGTTCGTTAAAAGATCCCAGGAGAGGAGACTCGTTGCTTTGCTATAAAAATGTAACGGCGGTGACGTTGAATTAATAAATTGTAAATAATTTTCATAAGGATTTATTCCATACACATTCCTACTTTTTTTTGTACTAATTGGCTGTCAGGTTTGTTAATATTCATTGTCCACGTAATTGTCACATACCACTGAGGGGGCCAAGGGGCTTCAGTCATACGTTCATTTTCGGCGCGGGTGTGGCTCACCGGTCTTATTTGTTGCGGTCATTTTCTTGTACATAATCATCCTCACGTGTCTCGTGTCGCATGTGCATAATATTTTGGGGAGGGAATTGTTGTTTTCGCCCTGGCCACGCCTGTGAACTTGGGACGTGCGTGCGCAAAAATTTGTCACGTAAATCCGCGGCTTTATCACGTTCGTAATTCGCCGTTCCAAACGGGAGTTTGGAATTTACGATTCGAGCGATTCACCGTTTGAACCTGCGGAAATAACGAAAAATTATTGTCCAATGAATTTTATGGATCTGTTATTTTACGATCGAGTCACTACGGTAGAGTTATATGTATTCACGATTCAAGTTACGGACGAAAACGTACGGAAGAGTATGATATCGAGTAACGCGGAACGTCTACAAAAAGAAAGCGTACAGGTTGCATTCCTCAGAGCAGGACTTATTCTTTAATTGTCGAGTCAGAAATAGAAGAGATCGATGGACGAAGTCATTGCATGTGCTCGAACCATCTGATACCTTATTTTGCCACTGATCTCGCCTACCACCGTTTGTATGAAGCTACTAATCATTTTTTAACGAGCACACGCGCGAGCAAGGAGCACATTTCAAAATAAACAACCCTACAAATACAGACGTAGTGGTATCAGTTAGGATGTTTCAGAGTAATTCATCCCATTCGTAAGGCACGCACAAAGAGCATACTCATTTCGCTGTTATGCGTCATGCACTTATTGATCAAAATTAACACACAATCTTAACTAGACGAAAGCTCGCGGGATCGTGTTGCGAAATTAAATCGATACTTAAGTGGCAGATATTTATGCGTTTATGAGAAGAGTTGCAAAAAATGTACCGAATGCATGTTGTATGAAGAAACATATAAATATACAACTTAATCTACATAATGGTTATATTTAGTAGATGAAATTTCTGTTTTGGTTTTATTTTTTATATACGAATTAGCATAAACATTCGCAGTTTGTTGTTATTAATTACTACATTTTAAGAAGCAGAATATTTGCGAAACTCGTAACACAAAAATTTTATACCAGTTACGCTAATTCGCATTTAGTCGGTCATTCGAATTAATATTTAATATTGAACTCGCTATAATTTGGAATATTACATATTATTCATACATTTACAATTTTACTTATTTCTCGCTGTATTTCTTATACGCAAAAGCTATATCGCTTTTATCAAGCTATATATTTTACAATCGTTATACATAAAGCTATATATGAAAAGAGCTATTTATAGCAATTATCCATAACAAGAATCTATAATCTTCTACAATTCCTTCTCTCACACGTGAATAAAATTCCACCTGTAGAAGGTTGAAGTCGTAATATTTTAAATAAATTCCAAAACAGAATGTATTTATCAGTACCATAGCAATAATATCGTCTATCGTTACTACTTCAATGATCGCTAAATTACGACAGTACAAACTCTTCGGAGCTCAATAAAAAATCTCACGATCCCCCGATGCTCGTTCTGCTTTCCCGGATACAAGTCTGGTTTCACCATCTGTTCACCGCGCTAGATCGAAATACATATCACCGTCTGGTGGCTAAGAGAGGTAGCGTGAAATAGAGCGAGAGTGAAAAGAGAAATGCGTGCAGCGAGAAAAAGAGAACAATAGAGAAACCGAAAGAAAAACACCGTGAATTGTTTCAAAACCCTTTAGTAACGGAGGCAAAGTCGGAGGAGAAGAGCCAGAGGAAACTGGAAGTGGGTGAGCTAGTATGGGGCGCCGCAAGAGGAAGTCCGGCCTGGCCGGGCAAGGTCGAGTCTTTGGGCCCACCGGGCACCATGACTGTCTGGGTCCGTTGGTACGGGGGCGGGGGCGGTCGGAGCCAGGTCGAGGTCAAGGCTCTCAAGTCCCTCTCCGAAGGCCTCGAGGCGCACCACCGTGCGCGAAAAAAGTTTAGGAAGTGAGTCGCACCACCTCGTTCGGGGATCAACTTATCAGAAACGGGTTATCGAGCCCTCTTAGGGACGATGGGTACCGCGGGGATGAACGATCACCATTTACGAAACGATTAACGGTATACGACGCGTTTCCCAAGGTTTCATTTGATTTACAAGTTTTGCTGGTTTATCGTGTGTCTTTTTCTACGAGTTGTGAACAATGTATATTTGTTGTCGCATGATCTCTCTTAGATATCCTTCAATGTTATATTATTATCCTAGATTTGATTTTGATATTTTTGTTTTTAGGAGAGTTTCATATTATGTTTCTGGATTTTATATTTAATGAGACGTATGGACGTATCGGTGATCATTTTTCAAATAGATCTGTGTCTTACATTTTTTCAATAATGTTCTTCGTTTGTACAGGATGTGGTTAAATTGTTTACCGTCAATTTTTCTAATTTGCATTTTTGATTTGAGATAATACGAATAGATTTGGTAAAATCGCTACATACATATGCACTTGTTAATATCCAGTATAGGAACGATTTACGATACAAACTTTCAACTTGAGACAGAAATACATAGAAAACGGTATAAAATGTATAGCTTGTAAAAGATCATTTTCTTTCTATTCTTCTATTTATCTCTATCCGTTGCGCTGGAGGAATTAAAGTTTTGATAAAAATCCACAGATTTAAAAAATTTAACAATCTGGATAAAGCGACTCTGATTGAAGGATTAACAAAAATAATAAATAACTTTTTGTACAGTTCGGATTTTCCTATCACTGGAATATTATGAGAAGCATTATTTTTAAAACCACAATATATTTGTCGCACAATTGAATTTTTTACAACTGAAGATAAATAACGCGATTCTGTTTCGTATTTTGTTATCGTTTATCCTATCATACCCGATACAGATAAAAAGTATATCAAATTAAGATTGATAAGTGTTTTACATAGTTGATCTATACGTGTATCTAGTTACTAACGATATATAATATTTCTTATATTATT
This sequence comes from Bombus vosnesenskii, assembly GCF_011952255.1. Classification (NCBI taxonomy): domain Eukaryota; kingdom Metazoa; phylum Arthropoda; class Insecta; order Hymenoptera; family Apidae; genus Bombus; species Bombus vosnesenskii. The sequence goes on from NW_022882923.1 coordinate 7,503,129, forward strand.
TTATACGTATTATTACATTTATAACATAAACAATAATCTATAAATGGATCAACCTTGTCAAGCATTTATTAACAAACCAACAGCCAATGTTATCGAATCTCTGTTTAATATAAGAAAACCTGTGCGTAGCTGCGATTGTTAATTTCACGACACTCGTTTAACAGTAGAAGGCTTTTAAGGTAGCCCTTTTAGAAGATCCCTATTGGAAAACGCTTTTACTCTGTCTCTTTGATCGCAGTTGCGCGTTTTTAGACGTATTTTAGTCTACACTCTGCAAACACATATGCAATTTTATTTATATCGCTTAGTATTGCTGTTTAAATATAACTTCTGTATTCTTTGTTTAGTAGTAAATTCTTCGTAGTCTCGTATATCATTCACAAAAAAAAAGGTTTATTGTCACGGTTACACGGCAGATAACGAATATCGGTAAAATTTTATGAAATTCTTTTCGATGTGGATGCAGTCTGTGATGCGTGTAAAATATCGGATAAAAAAAATGGACGTGACAGATTTACGGTTGAGAATCTTTTAATAATAACGCCATTCGCCGTTCCAAATCCGCTTATGGAGGATTCGACAGCCGGATATTTAAATTTGTTTGATTGAATCGAAACTCTTATCGACAGTTGGAAAAAGCAATTATATGTTCGATAAAAAATTTTTTTTGTTTCGCTTTGCCGATTAATTGGACTGGAGGAACAATAGCTGAAATAAAAGGCGTAAATTCTAGTAAACTTTAAAACATCCAAATTTTAATCATCGTATTTCCAAACAACAATTAATTTTTCAATGGATCAATTATCTTTTTTTCTTTTCTTTTTTTTTTTGCTTAAGAAAGAAAAGGAAAAGATGTTCAGAAACTTAAAGCAGAACTAAGACTGTTTGAAGACTAACGTATTAAGGGCCAACGTTGCATTAACGCGACATTTAATTTATAATCTCTTTTAAGTCAATTTAATCAGTTACTTTTTTACGTAACATTGTGATTAGCAAGAGAATTTCAAAGATGTGATTAATGTTTTGTCACTTTTTCTTCTTGCATTTAAATCCTATATTCGTAAGAATACTTAAAAAAATTGAAATATTCGTAACATTATTGAAGTTTCATATAATGTCATTCAATTTTCAAACAAATGACTAAAGTTTATTATCCAATGACTCTATGATAAAATGATAAATATTGCTTTTAGTTATTAATTTTTCCTCAATTTATACATTTTCTTATCATTCGTATATTGTTGTCAAGATATTCGGATACTTATGTATGTGACCCGTAGTGTAAATTACTTCATTTACATCTTTCGATATTGTTGCATTTGCATAACTTGAGTATATCGTTCGAATGCTTGGTTCTTAATAAGTTAATGTTCGAGAACTACCAAAATTTTCCTATAAAAATGTCACGCAGTAAACGGAGAATTTTCAACAATTCGTAAGGAGTCCTTCGTCCGTTTCTTTGATCAATTCATGACTGTTTCGATTCATTTAACCAATCCCCGACCAGCAAAGTAGTGTCGTAGCTGCGTAGCGCATTCTAGACGTATCGCGGCTTTGCTGTTGCTCACCAAAACCGTATCCGGACGCACTGAACGTTCCTTTCGACTAACCCCACGATTTTCTCGTTTGCCCCGTTTCTTTTTCTAGAAGTCGTAAATTGAACATGCAACTGGAGAACGCTATACAGGAAGCAATGGCGGAATTGGACAAAGTCACGGAGTCAAGTAAGGATCAGAAGATCACCGGCAGGTCCTGTAAAGTGACCGGAAGCAGGGGACCGGAAAACGGCGGTGCTTCGAAGCAAGAGGGGAAAAGATCTTCGAAGAAGTCTATCGGATCTTTGAATCCTGTTACAGCAGAGCAGAAAGAGTGTAGGTGATCCGTGTCGATTTATTCTCAAACGACTCAACTTAGATTACAATGATGCGACGGTGAGATCAGTTCTGTACGAAGAAAAATCGAAGAGGCTGTCGAAGCGTTTGTTATTAAGAGATTTCGGCACTCGACTTGTTCTACGTTGTTTTCTAAATTTCCGGCAGACGATTTACTGTTTTCGCTGACAATGTGTGGAAGTTTCGTGTTGTATTCGATAGGACTAATATCGGAGACGTTTTTAATCGAGTACGTCGACAGGTCAAAATTTTACGAAGATGCGCTACTTTATAATTCTTATCGTACACGGTTGATTTTATCGAATACAATTCTCGGAGCTTCAGATTTTCCTAAAGCTTTACGAGAACTATATTTCAAATTTTTCATTCGATATATTCAATATTGTCTTCTGTATTGCGATCATATCTTTGTGTAAAATTGAACGATATTGAACTAATTGTATGATAGAACTATGTAAAATCACGAATGCGGTTATTTTACATTATCTGGGATCTTCTAAGTAAGTGTGATACGGATTCAAATTCTTGTAATGGTTGATATGTAATATAACGGATAGAAGAAGTCGCAATGCAGAAGTAAAGATTGTTGAATGAGAAGATCGTAGAATAAGCGAAATTAATTGTTGTACATACATTTTTCTTCTATTGGAGTAAATAAGAATTGTTCAATTCTAGAAATTACAGAATGGTAAATAAGTATAATTCTTTAAAAAAAAAAAAAAAAAAAAAAAATGGAGAAATCAATATCGTGGTCCAGTTTGTTGAAAGCAACAAAATGTCGAATCCATAATATTCGAAAATTCTTACGGTTGCCCTGATAGAATCAAAAGTAGATAAAAGTAGATACGAATAATTTGTTTGACGTTTTTCTTGTGGCACACAAGCACGTTTATTTTTCTTGTATATAAATATCGATGATACCAGGAATGAAAGTTTTAGAGACGCTGATGAATTTTGTCGTTCAATACATATGTTAATAGAGGAACAGAAAGCAGAAAAGTCAATCGAATGTGATCGAAGCGACTGAACGTAGAAATAATGAAAAATATTATGTAATCGAATTACAAAAGATTTTTATCGATCGAAAGTCGGTCGAGATATATCTCGACGTGATATAGGATAGTTTGTCGTTATTTCTCCGCAATAATTTGCTGCTAGCGAGCGTAATTCTAGCAAACACCATTTTCCTATTAAGCATTGCTGTTCCAAAGTTGAATTCTTTACGAATTGTCGATCACTCGCTAATTCAAGAAGCAAATTGTTGCCGAACATCGCGTAAATCGTAACAGTAGAATCTGTTAGATCTTTAATTTGTTAAGAATATTTTAAAAAATTTACAGGACATATTACCGAAACGAAATTGTTGAATTATCTATGCGCATCAAAGCACGTACACGTAAATATTTTTCTTTAACGTCAGAATTAGCAGGAAAATGGGCGAAAATTGTAAAAATGTAATAATCACGCAATTAGAAAGTCATTAGTGGAAAAAAAAATATATTATGTATCTATGGCCGATCTGACATCGCGTGGAGCTGGCCTACAATATGTGTCTTCGTGTTACTTATATAGTTACATACAGATAGTACGATCATTGAGTTGAGGAAAGTTTTATTTGAGAAACGAGGAAGTGGTGCGCGTTTACCTAGCTGGTGCATCAATTGTAAAAATACTGAGCAGACTATAGCCTTTCTTTCTTTTCTTTTTTTTTTTTTTTTTTTCTTCTTTTAGTTGACACGTTTCTGTGGAACGTAGATTTAGTAAAGACGAATGTATTTTATTCACTGACTCGAGCTGTAACGAGATAGATATACTCTGCGAGTTCGCGTAAACGAACATAAGCGATTCTTGCAACTTTCGAACTAGAGACGTTGTTTCGAATGTTACATTAACATTCACAGACATATAGGATGTGTGATAAGGGGCATAAGAGGTATTTGTATCTCCAAGACTTACATAAAATACGTGTAATGTAACAAGTTAGAATGTACGATCAGGTGTTCGATTTTAGAATGACGAACACACTTTCACGCGTCACCTCGTTTTTCTTTTCCTGTTTTTAAAACCACGTGCGAGTGTGTTTACGCTTGCATTGAAGATATAGAAACAAGTATGTGTAGTTTTTAAATGATATTTTTGCGAAAGAGTCAACATCACAGTACCTATAGAAAAAAATCACCGTTTTCAATCAATCATTTTTTAAATGGCTATACGTAAGTATACAAGGAGTAATTGTTTTACCGGGACGTCATCGTGTTGCGCTGTAATATCGAATAGTCTCGACACGTTGAAACTCTTTTTAAACTTGGCCGGCCACAGACAGCCGGTGTTTTTTGATCCGCGTAATAATTTTCTAACGATATATTCTTTAGATGGTAAAGTAACGTATCGATGCCATGGTTCGATATTCTATGAACGAAAAGCTAAATGAATCAAGTGTACATAAGAAACAAACGATCGAATTAATTAAAAACTCGAGGTCTCTGCGAAGTGTCGTCATTTGATTTTAATCAGACACACGCTGAATTTCCACTTTTAACGAAACGGGTCTTTCGAGTAACCTAAAGTAAATTTTAGTTAAAAAGAAAAAAACAAGAAGTTAAAAAGAAAAAACAAGAAATTAAAAAGAAAAAAAAGAGAACACAATGAAAGAGGAGTAGAACAAATTAAAAAGTCATTGCGAGAACACTTTTCCATTTTCATGTTCTTTCTGAGTGCGTGTCTAACACGTATTTTGTTTTAACGTTTCCTTTTGTCTTCTTTTTTTTAATCTCAATCGTACGATAGCGTGTAATTCATCTTTATTTTTATATGGTCGCGAAAATCCAAAACTATACCGCGTTATTTAGCGCACAATTTAACTCCGAGACGCGAGAAATGTTCCTTTGAAAGCATGTACGCATAAATATGTACAAAACCATACAGAGCAAATCTTTAAAAGTTAGTAGGATATACGAGTATTAAATGGATATTTTATTTGATCGAGTGTCTGGTCGAGGAGCCATTGTCCATGAAAAAAGATTTCGAGCCAGGAAAACCTTACGACATTAATACGTTGCTTATCAATCTGAGATGAGTAAAACAATTTTCCAATTTCTCAATATGTCAATAAAGCGACAAATGATCTTTTCATCTGTGAAATCTTTACGTCGATTCATGTTCATTTTTACTATGCAAATTGTAAAAAGTTCGACTAAATTGCTAAGAATTATGCTTTCAGGAATTCGGTTTTGAACAACTTGATAAGCAATGTGTTAAAAGAAAGACATTCAATAGATCTAAACACACGACAGACAGACAATAAAGAAAATGCAAGTATCAAAAGAGAAAGAGGGTTGCGCGAATTTTTTTGATGACTCGTCACTTCGACTTTCGAAGAAGAACATTCTCAGTCGAATGAATTCCATAAACTGTCGATTATTCGTTGCTAATACTATGAACTTGTAGACAGAAATAGTTGGTATTTCTGGTGGAAAATTAAATAATTTGCAAAATTTCTATACCTCTTGCAAATTCTTGTAACCGTCATTTTTGTAACTGGTCTCAATGTTTTACTATGAAGGAAATTTAAAAGCCTTTCAAATATAATATTATTATGTAAAATATCAAAAATTTCCGAGGACCAATAATCATTTTCTAAATTGTTTAATTATAAATGTCACTTTTACAGTAAAAGGGAGAATGGTAATAAATTCATTAGATTTTTCACTGTTTGATCAAATCGCTTCAATTAATTCTGTAATACTGTAAAAATACAACGATATATAAACATATTTATCTAAGTTACATATTGGAGAAAATAGCAGTTATAAGTAACCGTGTAACAATGTAAATTATAATTTGTACCGAAATTGTTTTGAAACGTAACGTTAAAGTAAAATAAATTAAAAAATTTAATTTCTCGAATAACAAGCTTAAATGATAAAAATATTTTCTCTGATATGTGATATCAAACAATAACTTTCATAACACGAATTAAAACATTTGATACATAATATAAAGTTTTGTATGACTACGGTTAGAGAAGACGAACATAATAAATTTTCAAAGTTTGATCAAGCAGTTTATGGAGAGAGAGAGAGAGAGAGAGAGAGAGAGCGAGAGCGAGCGAGAGAGAGTGAGCGAGAGAGAGCGAGAGAGAAAGAGAGAAGTTAGTTTTATCTTATGCAAATAGTCGACAAAAAATTGAGTTAGTCGAATGGGACTAACTAAGATTCTAAACGCAAGGACCATTAATGTTTATGCTGCTCGAAACTACGAGTGGGACAGTGTACGAATTTTTAAGGAACAGTTTTCTTCTATTATCTATTCTAGCAACGAATAATCGTTGTGACTCGAACGACAGAGAACAACGCGTTTTTCGCTTACGAAGTCTCGTCGTTCACATTTACTTCATCGATCCTAATTGGTTGTTCACGCGCCTCTAATTAACAACGGTACATCAAATAGAATCAAAAGCTCGCGGCAAGACTTCATGTCGTCGGGCCTTTCCTCGCAAGCACGTTCATATTCAAAAGTCTCGTTTTCATCGACGACTAACAACGAGACGATTAGCAAAACGCAGCAACAAAGAGACACTTAGAGCCTCAGGAAGACCAAAATGATGCATTATCTCAGATTTGTAGATTTTCGTTTTTTTTTTCTTTTTTTTTATCAGTGGCGAAAGACATATCACCGGCCGCGGATGACGATTTTCGATGACGATTGATATAGCTTTCTCTGAAATAGGGAAATAAATGGAAAGCGAGGTAAAATGGGATAATAATGAGAAACACGGGTGTCGAAAAGACTTTACGGGGATCGTGCGATAGGAAACGCGCAAACGGCTGGCATCGCTATTACACAACATGGGACCGTTTAAACATAAGACACTTATAATTTTATTGTTCGATTCCTTCGCCCAGTCGGTAGCCGCGGGGCGGAATGTAATTTTGTCTTGCGGCTCCTTGCTAATTTCGTAACATCGATCCAGAGGTCGAATCAACACGAGGGGGAGATTTTTTGTCCTTTCTTCGCAGCGTATTCACGCGCTAAGCGGGAGATTAATAAATTTATTAAAAAAACGAAAACGAAAAAAAAAGGTAAAAAAAAAAACAGTAAAGACTTACCTCAGTAACGTAATGTACGCAAGAATCAAACATCTTTATGATCGAGAGTACGTATACACCGTAGAGCCGACGTCCTTTGTATATTTTCCGTATTGTACATAGTTATACATACGCCTTATCGGTAATTATCGCTGTACGATAACCGTCGAACTGCGCACTATTTAATATGTATTTATGCGAATCATTGGACAAAAGAAGCTGCGCCGATTTGGTCAGCAATGTGCTCGCAGAAAAAGCGACGTGGGTAGAAAAGAAGATACTTTTTAAGAAGAACCATGCTTCAATCAGTGGGAATATTTTTATTTATAAGTGAATTTCGTTTTTGATCTCTTAAATCGAAGAATAAAACGAATCGTGATTCAATATTCTTAAATAATCAATTTTGTACATATACGTATGTTTATATGTTACTTCATGACGTTTTATTAGTGTATCAATATCGTTGAAAAATGATTGAAGTGTGTAGCTCATAGCACTGTTTTTATATGTGTAATTTTTCCTATTTGATTTTTTTAGTTATTAGACGATACTCTTACTAATCATTATCCGGCCTGTCGGGTTTTCTAGTTGAGATTTGTTTTCGTAGAAAAGTCAATTTTAATAAATAAATGTAATAAACACTTACGTATATCTAACTTTGTGTTTTCGTCAAATTTTTTATATACTATTATTTTCCGCGATTTTCTCTTATTTTCTTTCTTTTTTTGTTTTTGTTTTTCAGTAAAATGAAATTTTTCAATGAAATCGTGATAAAAATCATGGTTAAGGAATGTTTGAAAATTCCAAACATCGTCAACCTGCGTTGCTTTTTCTCGATACGAATCAAACGTCGAATCGATAAACATAGAGGATTGCGAGCACGATAATGTAAAAAAAGAGGCCTACGTTAATCGACACTTTATCTATCGTCTCTTTTTTTTTGCATTTCCTTTTCTTCTTGCGACGGTTGGACGGGTACGATCAAACAGTGACTAAAGATAGTTAACGCGTTTAGCCAAGCGGTACGACTAGTAATTGCGGGAAACAAATTTTTTGGAGAACTATATACCGATAGTTATCAAAGTGTGACTGAGGAGCACGAGTTTTTTTGGCAAATATTTATTACTATTATTATTTATCAAAAAATAAATAAAAAATGAGGAGAATGTAGTTATATTTAATGGAGCGTTTCGTTCGCTTGTTATGTTTTGAGAGAGATCTAAAAAAGAGAGGAGAATGGGGTGCGGGGCGACTTTTGTTTATTGTCGCGTAATGTATTGTAAGAGTGAGAGAGAAAGAGCAAAAAATTTGGGAAGAATGACAGGAAACGAGTGAGAGAGAAAAAATGTGAGGAATAGAATGAGAACAAAGGTAAAACTAACAAAAAAAGAAAAAAGAGAGAAAAAAGGAAACGATCGAAAATGCAAATTTTGGGGAACGAAGATAGATTTAAGAAGCACCAAAATAAAAATGAAAGAACGAAAAACTGATTAAACTCCTTAGGAACAAACGATCCAACTGTAATCACGATTGCCGTGTAAAACAAATTTAGGAGACGGATGCACTTCTTGGTGTACAATATGACTATTGACGCAGATAATAGCTATACATATTACGATATCATTTCGTCAGTGGTATTACAATAAGAGATAATAATTTTATATTTACAAGATAGAAGATCGTTGAATCTAAATGAGTGTAATATACGTCTGTACTATGAAAAGAAGAAACACACGACACACGGAAAGCATATTACACATATGTATGTATACAGTATACTACCCTTCCACTTCATGGACACTCCCTTTTTGCAATCCCATTCCCATCCTCCGCGTTCCCAAAATTCCGTGCTAGGACAAAAAACTAGGAAAGCTAGCTTATTTAATATATTTGGCATGATATTTATATATATATTATATATATATAAATACGACTATATATATAAATATATGAATATAAATACGGATATAAATATAAATATAAATATGATTATAAATATAAATATAAATGCAAATATAAATACAAGTATAAATATATATATAAATATAAATAAATATATATATATACATGAGAGATAGAGCATAAAATAAAAAAAAATGGAATAGCCTCGGGTGGCAATATTTGCTTGTCCGAGGAAAAGTATGAAGCTATGTGATCCACTACTACTAGTAGCTTTTAGCTGTAAAGACTTATACTTTATTTTGTAAATTTTGTTTATACAATGTTTGATCGTTCACGCATAATACTATTGTATGTGAAAATAAGTTAATAAATCATTAACATGTGAAGTTATATAACTGTGAAATGTCTACTATTCTGCCTTCTCGTCATTACGTAATCACATAATGCATATAATTAATACTGGAACTTTCACAATTTTTAAACTGTTATGTAGTATTATTTGATGCTATATAATATATGAATAAGAGGTATAGTTACATTTTCTTTTGTACGAAATAATTACAACGGATGATACATAATTCCTGTATGACATGTTCTTGTCACATTTTTCAAATTCTTTTCATATTAATTTTAGTAAATGGTATATATACGAGGTACAGTAAATGTCGGTAAGAAAAATTCTTTGCACCATTACATACGCCTTTTGAAATAGCGTAATTTTGTTCTCTGTGAGAAGTTTTTCCATATGAAATAAATAAATAAAGCAATATAAATGAATCAAATATTTCGATATCCTGTTCCCGCGCGTCTTCTCATGTTTACGCGCGTTCCCACCAGTTTCGATCATTCAGATAAGTGAACGAGATTTTATTGATATCTTCTTGTTAACTTCGATCGCTTACATTTTAAACTTTATCCGTTTGCTGTGTGGAACTGATTCTTCTACGTTACATCTTAATCCGAACATAGATCGATTGCGATAAACTATATCCTTAATAAATGAAATCGTGTACTTTAGAATACTCGTGACTCTACACTTTGCCGTCTCGGCTGCGCTGTAGTCTTTCTCCCTGCTGAACCGATAACATCGCATGCGATACGAAATTGATATGGGGGTTAACTGAGCTCCAAAACGTGGGATACGAAAAAGAATTAAATATCATATCTATGTAGCATTCTCGTCTTCATAGTGGCAGCACTGGCAACAGAAGTTGCTTGCAAGGAGGACAGTTTACGGAGATAGCACGTTATAGGACGCATGCGAACGACAGTAAGAATTGGAATTGTAAACATGATTTGTTTTGTAGCAGAAATGATATCAACGGTGAGTATTCATTAATACATTTTCTTTCTTTCGATTCAAATAGATTAAAAATTACCCCTATCACATATATTGCATTGATTCAACTAGAATTATGTGAAATTATAAATAATTTTGATATTATTCTTTTAAACGATACAGTGATTAACATAATATAATTGTTATGCTATAGGAAATTGACAGTGAGTCATGTATGAACCACATAGATTCAACTGTGAATGACATAATGTACAATCATGCATATAAATTGGTTGGGCTCTACGTTGGTGCAGAAAATCTATTTAAAGGACAACAAGGTGCTGTAAAAAAATATACTTTCTGGATATGTTGAGAAAACTCGTATAAGTGAGTTCCAATGTAAAAATTAAAGAAGTATGTTTGTCAGTTATGATATGTAATATAGTAATAAGAGCATATAGGAAATCTTAAAAGTAGTCATGCACTGCGATGTGATTATAGGTTTGTCTAAATGTATTTTATAGGGAATGAAACAAACTAAGGATTGACAAAAGGAAATATCACAGAAATGATGATACAGGATTTTTGGATTCATTGGGTACATATGTGAATAAAAAACCAATTGTCGAACCAACTGAAGAGGAAGCTGCAGAATTAGAAGTAATATTATGTAAAAGAAGCAGAAAAAGAAATCCACTTAAGACAACACTACATTACATACTACTCTCTTGTGATAACCTTTAAATATGAATATCATTTGAATAACAAGTAGAGATTATATAATGATAAAGATAGACATATCATTTTTCTATACACCAGAGTATGTTGAGGTAAATTTACCTCAACAGATGCTTCATATCAAAAGTACAAATTCATATTTGGGAAAAACATATAGAGGGTATTTCACAGATTAGGTGATTCCTACATACTATGCATTTATTGCTTTCTAATAGCATAAACTGTAATGGTGAAGGTATGTATGTATATTTAAATTCTTTTAATATATAATAAATTCAAATAATAAGTATCATACCTTATTGTTTGCAGAATTTTATAAATGTCATTTTTCATAGATAATAAATTACTTATACCTTTTACAGGGGGATATCTGTCCGGGTAAAATAACATACCAGCAGTTCCACCTTCTTCTAATCAAAAGTGGCTAGCATGCCAATATATAAATAATAAAATTGTTATATTTTCTCCATTGAGCAGATTCAAAATGAATTGTAAGAAGATATTTACGGGCCATGTGGCTCCTGCTTATGCGTGCAGTTTGGATGTTTCTCCTGACATGAGGTAGAAAAATTTTCACTAATTTTTATAAAGTTGCATCTAGCATAGCATGACTTGGTATCTTTATACAAATTTTCTTTAGGTATGGGCCTGAAAAACAACAAAATCGTGTGAAAATGAAAAGCACATATTGGTGTCTGCACTAACATATTATATATCCTTGTGAAACTTAAAAAATAGTAACATCCGAATGGGACAGACACGTAAAATGTTGAAATTAAGCATATACAAAAACAAAAAAGTATTTAATCGACGGAGGTTTTACTACTCCTTTGATGTAATACATATTATACATATTGCTTTTATGAATGTTCAATTGTATTTTTGTAACACATTAAATGCAAAGATAGGAGGGCTATATAGAATAGATCTAAGCTTCTTTTTGAGCAAACATTCTCTTTTTACCATCTCGTAAATTTGTATACGAAGAATTTGACAATAAAGTAATATTTTCATAAAATCAGTACATATTTAATTCAATCCATCTCTTATTAATATTTAAGTACAAATAATTCGTATAAATTCATTACTAAATAAAATATAAAATATAAATTGAAATGAAATAATAATTTCGTATATAGAATGCATACGAAGTATATTGAATAATACGAGTAGGTAGATTTCATTTACCTGGTTTAAAATTCTATGCAATGTTAGAGACAAAATTTGAAAACATATATTACGTACGATCACATAAATCTATATTCATGGGTAAGCAATTTTTTAATCAGCGTTGATTCTCCTTTCACGCGGTATGTAGTATGCAATATTCCGTTTATAGCACGTCGTAAAGTACACTTTGCGTGTAAGTACCTCTGAATTCTGAAGTCGATGTGTTCAAAAAAATAAATATTTTCGAAAAAGGTTGCTAGTTGAAATATTTTTACATAGAAGTCGGCGTTTTTTATGCAAATTAACAGACTGCAGGTCCACAGTTACGAAAGCTTTTTTGTAATTTTAATACTTTGTTCGGTGGAATCATTTAATTTGACACTGCATAAATAACGTCGCCGATGCTAAATGCAAACGCAGCTTTCGGAAGTTTGGCTCTTGAATTACTTTTCATTCCGCTTTTACTCCTCTTGCACTTTGAATGAGGTTCAATGGTACGCTAGGGGGCGAGCAATCCCTGGCCAGTTAATCCAGAAAATTCCACCCGTTATAGTAGAAATCACAAGGATGTCTGCGATTGCGTCAAATCCCTTCGTTTTTCCAATATTTTCCATAATTTTACAATTTTTTACTGCTTGTGTGTAAAGACTTCTTTTTAAATAAAAATTTTTATAACAATAATAATTCCTAAGTATACAACTAAAAATCGATATTATTATAAAATTGAATTTTATTTTTCATGTTTGCATAAGCTTTCCCTATAAGAGCTTGTAAAGAAACGTTACAATTTGTTCAAATTTTGAAACTTTCACGGTATATCATTTTTACATGATTACTCATCAAAAATGTCATTGTGCACTTTTCGATCGTTATTTTATTTCTCTTTTGTACTAATTTTATTTTAATCGAGAAACGTTATTTACCTAAAATTCTGAACTAATCCATATGAAATAAAGGAGAAATTATTTCTTAAAAAGTTTGATATTTAATCTAATATTGTGCTAAAATAAGTGGTCTCTCAGCGTTTATAAACACAATATAAATCCGTTGTACACTGCACCGAAACAGATTAAATGTTTTCGGATCCTCGAGATTAAAAGTAATTTTTGCAAAAAGCTAATAAAGTACCACACCAGTTTTCGGAATAATTTCGACATGTTCTTTGCGTTCTTTGGTTTTCGCGTGACAGTTCGTTTCCTTTTTACTATGGTGCTTCGAAATGAAAATTAAAAACGCGAACAATTAATTCATAAAATTGTACGAAAGTTGAATACACGGTCGTGATACACTGTTTCGTAAAAGTTTTGCATTCGAAAAAAGCTAATCATGCGCCAGTGAAAAGTAACATATTGTTCTCTATAAAAATAAATTCATTGATATGAGAAACGTCGGCGAATTACATGAGAATTGTAAACAAACGTCATGAAATTTCAAAATGTCACGATCGATCCGTCAAGAAAACAAAGATTCGAAAACGCGGTTCGGAATAAAATTGTCGTGTAATTAATACGGAAAATTTTGTCGACGATACGATTGTGCATGTCACATTTTCAAAGGGCTCGACTGTTTCAAAGCTTTCGACTTACGCAACGTCGACGTAATATATTTTCGAATAAAGCTCGGCTGCGCGTGCATCTGCGAGCGCAGACGTTCTACAAATACACACGGTGCTCCATCGAATCAAACGACGGAGAAAGCTAATTAAAGGTTCATATTTTTAAACGTCGATATTTCAACGAACTCGCTGGGAAGGGAGTGTTGAATTTCGACATGCATTTTATATGTACGTTTCGGAGAAAAAATCTCAAATATTTTCATGGAAGCGATATCCTCAATAAAGCTGAAAAATTAGTTTATTATTATTCAGATCAAATAAATTTGAAGAAAGGTATGTAATTATTTTCATATCTATGTACATTTCTATAGAAAAATAGTTAAAAGTTAACCGTGAAAATTTACAAAGTAAAAATGCATTTAAAAGACAATTATAAAATGTTATTGTCATAACGAAAAAGTAATATTATGATATTATTTGTGCTAAATATAATGAAAAGAATCTGAAGAAATAAAACAAATGTTTTATCGTTCCTTTGAAAATTAAATTTATCACAGTAAATTTATTATACAATATTAGGCAAGTTAATCAAGTTCGTATATGTTTTCCAAGAGTGTATATAAATAAAAGTATAATCCAGTATCATGCCTTTTTGCTACCATTGCATTGTATTAGTTATTAATTAATACCGACACAAAAATCATGTTATTTTGTCAAAATCTTATTCTTTCATATAAATAAACAAATAAATAAAAACAAATCGCACACAACATAGGCAACATTTTTATTTTAGAAAACTAATGGTATGTACAAAAATTATGAAATTCCTGAGATTGGATTTATTTATAATTGCTAAAGAAAAAAGAGGAATTCTATCGAACTGGCGCATAAGCACTTTTAGACATTGCGTAAAGTGAACTCAACTTTTAGGGGCAGTTCGTCTTCGGGTTGCGGCAAACCGTTTCCTTATCCGTACTTTTAGCTTATGTTGCTTGAATGGACGAAACGATAGAGTAGACTGAGCAGCTCCCTGCTTTTGATTTGGAGAATTCCGCTTGAAAGCATTGAAATCGCAATCGAGCAGACATGAAAGAAAATACATTCTTTGACGTTTGCATACCGACAGTAAATTTAATATTCTTTCCTTTTAAGTCACTAAACACCGATTATAATTCGGTATTTAATAAAAACAGACAACTAATGAAAGCATCAAAGTTGCCTGATTAATTCCCAGATTTCAAATTGTAGTTACAAAGCAAGAAACTGCAATCCCTTTTATAATCCCTTTCTCTTACAAACAAACCTCTGCCCATACGGAATCTTTTTCAATTCAAAATTTGTAATCCCGTTGCACTCCTCGAAGTTTTATGTCTCAACATCACTTTTGCTTCGACGATCAAAAGGACATTTAATATTTAAAAACAAATTTGCGTATCAGACCATTCTCCTCGCATTTAAGAAATTTGTTAACAATGAGAGAAACACGTTTCGATCCAAAAACGCAGCACGGTTAATAACGATAAGCGATAGACGGAATTTTTGCTGAAATACGAAAGAAAAATACAGCATCAGATGGTACGGGTAATGAACCTCCTGTCGTATGGAGTGCACTCGATAAGCTGTTCACTGGCGGAAGCTGCGCCACGCTGGATCGCTTAACCGCTAGTCCGTCCGGCAGCGGATCATGCCGATATGATTACCGAATTATGCGAAGCTCGTTGCGCGCGACCGCGTTTGTCGAGCCACGGGGTACATAACCAATATTTAACGCCTATTAGTGCCAAAGAGAATTTATCTTACGGCGCCACGGGGGTCACACTTGAACGAAGGGGTACGAGGCCAGACTACGCCTGCTACCGGTCGAACAGAGGGTGCACACGAGGGTGAACTGGCGTGAGGGGTGTAACGCGTGCAAGCCGGTAGTCGCAGAAATTACGCGACAGCGTATCTGCTATTGATTTACTGGTAGCAGGTGCATACAGACCGAGTGAATCCTCGTTGGCCATATTATCAGGATAGATAGGTCGCTCATCAACTATATCTTTACAGTTATCGCGCGTCTGCCACTAGTTGTCCAAGGATTTAATCCGTTAAACGGGAAAAAGTCTCGCGAGAAAGTTTCCGTTAATCTAGTTGGGAAGGTTAATGGACGTGGTGAAAGAGAATTTGAAGAAACGACCATCGGGTCTCCGGGTATGGCGGGTCAAAGTGATTTTGGTGTTTGTAACTTTACTACTTTGTACTTAATTAAGAATGAAGTTGCCGGCTTGAATGGCGTGTAAAATTTTACGATTCTGTGTGTGGGGATTTAGGTGAATAATTTTATGTTCTGCGGCGTGGAGGTATGTGATATAAATAAAGATAGGATATAAATAAAATGTGAGTGATTGATAACGATCAAGTGATTTTATATAGAAATATAGCAAGTATAAAGAAAATGTATAACTTTCAAATTAAACAGAGGAGGCCGTGAAGTAAATTTTACATTTAAGACTACATTTACAGATTTATTTGATCCGATAAAATTTATGTAACATTTATAGCAAAAGAAACCATTAATAATATATAAATCTATAACAAGTTTATGCTTTAATACAAATTATAGTTATATTATATATTATATTAATACAAATTTACGTATGCATACTATGTCAATAAAATTCTTACATTTCTTATCACAATTTAAAAACTAAAACATTATAATGTTAAACACATAAAATTTAATTGGCAGAAAAATATAATAATATACACATAAGGACCCGTTATGTGCTTGATATTATTGAAATTAGAACTTCACTTATCACAAAAGGGTGCTCGCATTTAATATTGCGAATAATCAAACATTAATTATCATTGGTTTCAGTTGTCATGACTGACTTTACCAGTTGCATCAGGTTCACTAACATGATACAACAATCATCATAATTGCGATCATTGTTCTCAAGTGACACAATTTGTCTTCCCTGTCTAAACGTTGTCATTGCTTTACAATAACCAATTCACCAACGCCGACACATTGTCGAGTTGTAACCGAAACGGAACACAACTGAAGATCGTCATAAATCATGTTACGCATCGTGGATTGTGACAAATGTTGAATGAATCATAATTGTCTAGTTTGATATGCTGGTTACCAAGGAGGGAGAACTATCGAAAATAGATGATCGAACTTTAATTGATAATTTGATTGTAGACCAATCATTTAAAACAGAAAAAACTAACAATATTATATTAATAATTAAATTCGTTATAACTTTCCTTCCAATTGTGAGAAATATTTAACATCACATTAACAATAGGCCACATAATTGTTCAATGCAAGAAATATTCTCTATATTTGTAGATAATATTCATATATAATGCATATAATATGATAATAATAATATTTAATATTTGTAGATGTACAAATAATATTTATAGGTAATAATTCAACATTAAATACATAATAAGCGAGTATGACAATAAATATACGCAACAATTTATACATGTAAAATAATTCATTTAACTTCAAAAACATTTCAATAGATGTTAAATATTAAATTTCATATTTTGCGTAAATTTCTTCTAATTACGGTAATTATTTTTTTGAATTATTATACATATTTGTGCCAAATATATTCGTTACATATCTGCTGAAATAAATCTCCGATTTATCGTAAAAGATATTAATCTATAACGCCGAATCGTTAAAACTTATAATCGAATAAATTTGTTACACCTGAACCGTGCCTTTTCATATTACAGCGTCGTTAACAAATCGCCGGCTGAAATTGAACTTTTAATTATATTCCGATGATTGGAGCGTGCAAATAGCCGACTGATTTCTTTTATTCGTCCTCACTTACTGTCTGACTGGCCGGCGAATATTAATAACACTGGATTCATGGATCGCTCAAACCGCAGAAATTTCAGACGGCGAGACATCATCCCGTGAAATATAATCTTTAACGGTTCTAATTAATTTCTCTTGCCCGCGAGCTCATACTACCCTCGTTTTCCACCTTATTTTCTTTTGCCACAGCAATTATACAAACTTTGGATTTCCATTGGAACGACGTTTCGCTTCATCCCCTACCCACCCGATTTGGCAACAATCGCAAGGTAAGCGGATTATTTAAGGACTTTCCGTAGTGCATACCATGCTGGAAACCTTCGCAGTCACTATTCACCAACGCGTCCACGCCGATTCTGGTTTTCTACGAGAAAAGGCAGTCGCACACGGAACCCAGTACTTTTAGTGAACTTCCAGATAAATCACATTTCGCCGAATCGGGAGGAAGAGCAAAATAAAACGCCGTTTTTATCGGCATTTTAATTGCGCACTGACGTCGTTGTTACGTAGCTTAAATTGCTTAAGATCTGTGATTAGTCACCGGTGACTTTTCCTTCTTTCCCTCTCTTACGCGACTTATTTCATGACCTGTAATCTATGCTTATCATGTTTACATTTGTGTTATAATAAAGAGAAACACTGTATAAGTAACAATAAGCAATTATTCATGTGAATTACATAAAGATATTATACATATATTTATAGTTTTACTATTTCTTATTTGCTTTTAGACTTTTTCACGTACTTGTATTATGTAAGTATTATTATTATGAGCGTGCTTTTTTAAATTAATGGCTATTAAAGGTTCATGTGCTTAAATCTGCGAGTATCCATCGATATGCATACAGTTAATAAATTATTGATAACAATATTTTATGGTATTGTTTTCTTATAAAAGAAAGAGATTATGTAGTAAAAAGAAATATACTAAATTTAATTAAAGTATGTCTATGTCTAAAATATATAAAATTCAAGGAAAATATAAGATGATTTTTTATAACCGAACACAGATAATAAATATGAATATGGTTGCAACAATGAACCTAAAAAGATCCATAAAAAAAATAATATGGTAATGGCGTAGTATAGCAACAGCGTAAAGATAATACTCGTATTCCCGTGTGCATTCGCGTACTCGCGTTTAGGAAGCTTGAGAATAACCGTGTCTCACCCTCGTCTGACCGTTTGTTATCGCTTTTCGGTTCGATAGGAACGCACCAGAGGCATTTACTTTATCGAGATCACCCTACGGTTATCCTATTCTTGCGCGGCAAGATCTGCGTATCCATTCATTCGCAGTTCTGTTTATCTTCTGACTTTATCTTCGTTCTATCTCGCATAATGACAATGGTTTACCCTATATTTAAACACTGGTTTTTCTATAGCGTTGGATGAGACGAACAGTATTCGTAAAAAGAGGATAATTAGTAAATAAAGCAAAGCAACGAAGATGCAACGAATCGATCAACAAAAGTTATGAAGATAGAGTGACACCAAAGACAAGTAATTGGCCTATCGAGTGAAAAGTTCGCCTGGAAAGGCAATAGTGGCACGAGAAATGCTTAAAAACGGTAGCACGAATAATGTAGCAGCTCTTTCTCCATTGCGAATTTCCTAGGCATTTCTTTTTCGTCCCTCCCTTGAGAGCCTGGTTGATAACGTAACGAAGAAGGAAGCGTCAGCGCCACGGCATACGTCGTCTGGAGTGGAAAAACTGATTTATTGCTTCGTAGCGTCGCAACGCCTCCCAGCACAGGAAAGAAGTAAAATAACTCGACTTCCGCGACGCACGTGAAAATTCGGCGACAGTGTCTCGCTTGGATTCACAGGGTGACTTTCTTTTTCTAAAATGCCGCTCGTACACGGGAGAAAAATTGCAAGATTTGCCATTCCGAGGCTGTATTAACGTACGATGATTGAATTTCTATAATTCGGCTTCTTACAGAGGACGTCTCAATTTTATTTCGCCAGGAAACCATTCAATATTCGAGCTTACTCGTTTGAAACGCCATAAGTAATACGATGGTGTTAGATTGTTTCACAGCTTTGACGTAAAGTTTCATGTAAGCAACTTTGCCCGCGTTTCCCTTTTTGCTGCGTTTACCCGTCCTGATTTAACAGTGCAACGCAGAATGGCTTTGCAATTTTTATATACATAACTGAAGTTCTAAGCGTACAATAAGTAATGTTTTGCTCACTTTGGGCGAATAGAAAACGACTCTGAAAAGCGTTTTTGGAAATAAAAAAGCGCATACGGCTTGAAAAAATACGTAGGAATTCGCATCGAATTTAAATAAATATTCGTGCATTATTTTAAACTTATAGTATAAATAAAAAAATTGATAGAACGACATAAAAGCGATATACCTATTTTATTAGTACGTACTGCTATGAAAAGATAAGAATGATATTAAATGTAAGTTGCAATGAAATTCTATAAAGCATTTTTACCTTGTCATCACGGCTTTGTTAAGAAGTTTCATTACAATTCCGTAGTGTATCATTCTCTTGTACAAATTCTGTACAATGCAAACGCTCATTAAAGCCAGTACTTCTTGTAGCAGAAAATTGAAACTTGTCCTCCTATTTTATAGTCTATACGACATTCTATGTAAAGGCACTGTACCTTTTAATTTATGGCTAACTTCACAAAAGCTTTATGAAAAATTTGAGACAGTTAATTGAGGGAATATTAAAACGCCATATAGATGTATAATATAATTTTAATGCTGGAAATGTTTAATCTTTAAACCTGCACGTAAAATGTACATATTATACATCATATACAATATATATATTGTTTATAATGTATAATATATATGCATATAAACATATGTGTAAATATGCATAATATATGAATGTGTAAATATGAATACGTGAAAGCTGTTCACGAGATCCTAAGTTTAATTATGCTCCAAAGAAATTCGCTTTAATTAAAAAGTGCACGGCAAAATGTACACAGGTGTCTGCTTTCCTACGTGTCGTGTTCTGTTAAACACGCTTTAATTATGCTTTAAATGCAAAGAAAGAACACGTCGCACATTAACAACAGCGATGCCTAGACGTATTTTAACTTTATAAGGAATAAATACTTTAGCAGCTTTCGCCTTTAGAATGTTTATTTTATAACGACATAAAAATATTAGTAAGCTAAGATTTCGAACTACGAAGTTGAAAATTAATAAACTTACACTGTATAATTAGTATTCACTCGTTATGATCTTATTAAAGTACCTTATCGTCTAAATGAATGGACAAAAATGAAATTTTTAACAATTGAGAAACTTTCTGGAATAAAGATTCCATAAAATAATGTCGTGAATGGGATAAGTTATATTGGAAGTTCTAGTCCTTGTTCTTTAATACTCACTATGTTTCGACCGATAATTATAATGGTTCTTCAAGAATTTTGTTCTTTTTATGCCTATAAAATAAATAAGTATCTCATAAGAGATAAGTATAAAAGATAATTCAAATTTTTGACTGAGAAATACAGATTCCTACAGATACCATACCTACAAATTTTCTTTTTGCTAATTTTTTCGATTAATATTCTTTTATTAAAACACATAATCTTTACTTTTAATATCGGAAACTTTTTGCTTTTATCCCACTTCGGTTTGCTTTAGTTCATGAGAAAATAATATCAAGAGGCCATAAATCTACTTGGTTAGCGATGAAACGTGCCCTAAAGCCCTTCAAATTTAAATGTTAAGTATAATGGGCATGTCTCCGTCGCTTTAATCCAAGCCCTATATGAGAATCTTCCATTTACCGAGTTTTATTCCGCCCTCGAATCTCGAATATTAAATATTCTATTTATCATAGCATTTCTGTAAAAAGTAACGTAATTTCACATCACACAAAGAATTTTATTTTACTTTGTTAGGACGTTTATTTAAATAAATAAACGTTTACTCATTTAAAGTCTTTCTTAAGTAACAAGGGAGAAACGATTGTAAATACGATACTAGTTCTAACTGATTTTTAGAATTTGTAGAAACTTTTAAATCAACAACTTCTTTCTTTCAAGAAAATATTATTGTGACAATTCGGTACAAATTTTCACATAAGTATTGTTATGTATTATTATTTACTATTTCTCGAATAACCTAGAATATGTATGAGACGAATATGAGAAAACTGATACAAAAGTATATTTGTCAATTACTGAGAATTACTCGAATATTTATATAAAAAATCATCGTGTAATCTGTTTTATAACCAATATTTAAATAAATGTAATATAATTTAAAGAAATAAAAAAATATATTAAATAAATGTTTAAATCATTCGCGTTAATTTATACATAAAGGAGAAATTTAAATTTTAAAGCACAGAAGCTAATTCGATTTAATGTTTCCAATCGATTAAAAGATTTAAAAAAGTACTTCTTATCCAATATACAATCATTTAAAACTTTTGATGTGAAGGTTTCGTAAAAAAGGAAGGAAAATTATTTCTTATCAATTTCATTAAATCTTTATGAAATGATACATCTTGCATTTTTAGGAACTCGTTTTTCAATTGTTATCGTAGACGCGTGTACCTGTCATTGGGAACATATTTTACAATACTTATCAAACGTGCTTAACTGTTTTATCAAGAGTGCCGAAGGTATGAACAGGTTGGCACTTCTGGCCGGAATCAACGTTCCCAATTCGTGTTATTGATTTATACCGAACTATCTCGTTTTCCCATGCAGGCCGTCCGCCCCTCAATATCTCACTGCTTCTGAACGTTTGGGGACAAGATATGTCGGCAAAAGTATACTACCCTAATGCATGAACTCTAACCCCTGCGATCTTGCTCATACCACCGGAACATTCGTCTTGTCAAACGAACGGAAGTACACGATTTTTCTCGTGGCGGAAGTACACTCAGATGGTGGCGTATGGATGAGTTAGGTAATCTTTTGCGCTTAATAAGTCGATCAGCTTGAAGGGTGATGTGAATTTTGCGCTTCGAGATCTTGGTGTACTTACAAAAAGATAAGAAAAACTTTGGAAATATCTTCCATCGAAGTTTGAGCTCGAGAGATAAATGAGAAACAGTTTTAAAGTGGAAACATTTGAAAACTGATATCTTTTACATTCGTCTTAAAAAATAAAATAATGATGCGTTCGTACACCAATTATTTGTAGAGTTGTATTTAATCTAATATTTTATTATTTCATTGTGGCGATCATTTATTGAAATGAAAATGTAGAAATAGTTTGTGTAAAAGCAGATGTTTGTGTACAAGGGGTAAAAAGTCTACTTTTATTATGATTTTTAAATACGAATTCTGCTGGTAGTATAAAGTAAATATATTTTTTCTCGATATTATAGAATTTTTATAATGCGTATTATATATATCGATATTTATTATACAACGTATTATTAATTATATATCGGTAATTTTATGAATTTAATGACGATTAGAGAAATATATTTTCTTAGAACAGTAAAGCAATTTTAAACTGTTGTAACATTGCGTATAGTAACTTTAACAGCGAATTCAGACAAATAGAATGTTCAGAAAGTATGTCAGTTGAACTGAGACAGCTGTGAAGAAAAATGAAGCGTTTTCTGTACACGACATTACGTTTTAATCTTACTGATATCTTTTCTCTAAATTCCACTTTCTTTCTGAAAAAGTTGGGATGAAGTAGAATTTTTCAGTCATGTTATCATAAAATAGGACATGACAAAATGTTCCTCATTTCTAAGAGAGAAATTTATCAAATATGCTGCGCCAGACATCCAACATAAAGAAAAATCTAATTGATCAATATTTTATTGTGAAACTATGATTTATTATTCTTATAGCACGTTCTTTCAAATATTCATCCGTAATATATTTTCATCTATTACATTATTATATTTGTTACAACAAGATTGGCTTACGAAAGAGGCACAGAAAGAAAAGGAAACGGAAAAACCAGAAGTGATGAACAAGAAACCTTTAAGAGATAAGTAATACGAAGAAACGATCGTTTTGAAAAATAGAATTATATATAATTAACAGATTATATTGTAGAACAATAAACAGATATATAATAATTTATATATGCACATAATAATATAATGTCTCGGAAGAAATGCGTATTACCAACGTTGTAAATAATTTCTAATAGATGCCTGAAAACCAATTTTCTACGTTCACGAGATCGCCTAATATAGCACGTAATGCTTCCTAACTCGTATTTACTTAATTAACAGTGTAACATTATTAAACCATATGACAAGAACTTATATATTCAGATGAAATGGCGTAATCCGTGGCATAACGAACTAACAATTTTGTCGTCCAGTAATTCACTGGTGCAAAATAATGCAGTTTAGCTTTAATTATCGTAATCCCAGGGTGAAACGAAGCATCAAATACGTGGATGGCTGACGTCGCCGCAGCGAATATTTCAACATCGGATTCGCGCGAAAATGCCGAACGCTCTTCGCTCCTAACTCGAGGCTTCGAGTGTTATTGGTGAAACGTCAAGCGCAGGGAAGAGGAAAACGTTTGCTCGGGGCCCTGTAATTAGGATGGTTTCGTGAAAAGCCTTTATGAAGAGCCGAAGGGATGGTTACACGTGGCCCCGTAACAAGACGTTCATTCATAACCCGTTTTTAGACGTAATGGGCTATTTAAGGCCACTTAAAGTCATTTACGATAAAAAAAAAGGACGTCGCATCGTCGTTCGTGAGCTTCAACTACCTTTCAACGTGCGCACGCTCACGCCAACCGACCGGGGACTTTGATGAGAAGAGACACGAACGAGAAGAAAGCGGAACGAGGCAATGCAAGAGCAAACGAAAAGAAAATGAAAAAAAAAAAAAGAAAGAAGAAGGAGAAAGCGACTGGTGTCAAGAAACGGAGCTCTAGTGTGATTGTACGGGCGAGAGAAAGGGGCGCAACTAGACACATAACAGGGGGAAAACGGCGTTGTTGAGACAAAGAGCATATAGCCGAGAGCATGGTTCTTTATTTGACGCTTTTAGAAGAACGATGGGATTAAAGATCCGTGCCACTTGTTAAGAAAGGACGCTTTTAAGGGCTCGCGCCGTCGAGTTTGATCAAAAGCCAAGGGTCCATGTAAACTGTCCGACGAAACACGTGTCCCTTCCTTCCGTTTGTCCGGAGGGAGAGAGCTGAGCCGGCCTCTCTTGATTTTATCAATAGCGTGCAGTGAAGCATTGTCGAGAAATTCCTTTCGCGAACTGGTTGCGCTCGGATTTTGCATGAAATATCACTCGAGTTGAAGGTAATTACAACAAAAAGAAAAAGGAATAAACGGGGAAAAAATGGGAAAAAGGAATAGTTGGTATTCGCGAGGCAATTGAAGGTTAATCGTTCGAATGGACGTCGAATGGATTGTCGACGTCGTCGACGATGTGAAATTAGCTGGACGCGAACGAATACGATTTTTTGAACGGGTAGCTTTCACGAAAATCCAATAACGAGAGCGGAAGCATGATTATCGGCTTAAATTAACACGTAGATAAGTTGCAGCGAAAGAAATTGACATTCTTAAGCGACCTCGATCTTTGGACAGATAGAAGAAGAAACGGAAGAAAATAAGATCCTTCGGTGGTATTAAAACAGTTGGAATATCCAATTAGGAGAAGCTTAAAAGATCTTTGATGCAGTTCGTCCTTGATACGTGAAAGGCGATTAGAGGTTTCCACGAAATAAATGGCAGAATAAGAATCTTTGCCTTGGCAGTTGGCACCACACAATTAAACGAGATGTTAAAAGAAAGAAAAGAAAATAAACGGATTAAAAAGAACTTTTATCTCGGAAAGAATGATATTAGGAAAAATAGATCTTCGTGAAGGGAGAATGTTTACGTTTGTAATTGTAGTTATTCTATCCATTAATGAGATCGTCAGGGAAAGAGCTTAAATTTGTCTTTTATTACTCTTACTTCCACAGACGCCAATTTTTTTTACAGTAAAGGAACGATGGAACTAAGTTGGCGCTAGAACAAATTTACTATGTTTACTTTTAAGGAAATGGTCGAGCCAAAAAAAAAAAAAAGAAAATGTGAAACAATTAAAATGCCGAAAGAAAAAGTTTTACGATGAACAAATAGTTCTATCCTTTATTTTGAATGACTGCAATGAGTCAGACTTTTGCGAAATCATCTTTCGAAGCAGGTTAATTCGCTTGTCAAATTTGGATTACAATATTTCAATATTTCAAACAAAACTGTTAACCATGAAATCATTTTAATTCTAAAGGAAGAAAAGGAAAAAATTATGGGCACAATGCAGAAAAAGTTATGTATTGCATAATTAACTGAGCTGGTACAATTTTCTGAAGAAGCGACAATTCTACGTATCAACAACTTCTAAAATTTATATATTAAATATAACATATTACTAATCATAACTACTAAGTGTAATTATTGCAATAGAAATTAATGCTTAAAACATATCATACCGCTTAGAATATCAAAAACCATACATAGAAATATAGAAACCATGATAAATATTTCAAAAATATCATAACTTATACCGAAGGCCAATAACTATAATAAATATCGAAAACTAAAATAAAATACAAATAAAATCAAAACAAAATAAGAAGTAAAATAACAGTAATATCAACACTGAATATAAAAAAAGAATACGGATAAAGCTTGAGGAGCAGTATCGCATTTCACGTTTAATTAATTCCACTCAAAGGTAACGCACGACTTTTGAAATAGAATCTGAAACAGTTTCCGTGTGAGGAATTAGAAAAAGGGCACCCACGCCTCGATTAGGAGGAGCGCCAGCTGAAGGAGCGGTTTCCCATTCGTAATGGGTCTTTCCTAAACTGCGTGGCGTCAAGGCGCGCAAGTAAATTGTCCATTAAAGTACAGAAGTTGAGGGGAGGGGGTGGTTCAGGGACGCCGGCTGGCAAAGCAAAGCGAGTAAAGGCTTCACAGAATGGAAGGGCACAAGTTTTGGCTAATCAAGGGGAACGGCAGGTGATTACTAAATGGACGCGGAACTAATTTCACGAAGAAGGAGTAGCGCCATCGTCCGTGTTGAAGGAATGCACTTACACACCAGGTCTGATCCGATAACGAGTTTGATTATAGAAGTCTCTCAATTTCTTCGCAAGGTTGCGCCCTTGTTTAACTTTGTCTTTCGGTCGGCAAACAACCGAGAGCCAGCCAATTAATGAAAAACACCACTCCATCAGCTACTTTCACTCCCTTTCTCCTTCCACACGATTCCGCAGAACGTTCAAATCGGCCAATCGTGTGATTGATCGCTGTGAATACTGCACCCCTTTTGCTTTCCCCTCCCCCATAAGGTTCCTAATTAAATGAACATTTTTCTTAGGCACGGGGCGTAGAAAAATCATCAGATAAAGATAGACGGCCGCGTGGTTTCCTGTTATTTTTTGATTCAATTAGATTGAGTGTTTTTGTATATAATACAAAAAGTATATGTTAGTTATACACAGATATAAACTTTTCATGATTTTCTTTTCATACATATTTAATTATAAGTATATTATGAGCTTATTTTGTCGAAAATATAGTGAAAATATGAAAAACGTTGGAAAATCGCAGCGGGATCTACTGATGAAATAAGATTATAAACTAACTATATAATTACATTTTAGATAAAATATTTCTGACTCGATTCTTATTTTCTTTAGTCAAGCATCCGTCAGTGATATAACAGAGAACATATTACATTTTCTCCAATTATATTTCTCCATAAAATAATAAAATAAAATTGCCTTATAAAGTATCAGTTATCAGATATTAAAGTAAAGAAGAGCATATATATATATTATTAAAAAATATATATGTATAAAATTCTTTGCTTTAATATCTGATAGTCTACATATATACTTAGCTAATTAAATTGAAAAGTTTTGTAAGATTGCCCTAACTCTGTGAATCATCGATTCAATCGTATTCGCAAATGTCTCGCATAATCTGGCGTAGAAAGATACCGAAAGATTATTAATTAAATGATTCCCTGAAGAACGATGTCGTGCAAAACGAAGAACTGACCATGAGAAAGATATATCCGTAATAAGAATCCTGTGAACGTCGATTCCCAATTGAACCTCTCAGCCCTTGGGAAGAGAAGATAAGCCCATGGATGACCGGGACGTTTAGCAGAATTCGTTCGTGCCGATCGATGCTTTCCATCGCCGACGTTGCGGTGGGGTATAAACTCCTGCGACCCTCGCTACGTGACTCGAATTAACGATCACAATTAACGCAATAGGTACGTAGCCTGTTCCTATCCTGCGTTCGGCGTCCCATAGCATCACCTGCCGCAAATCACTCGGTCTGTCGTTGTTCGACTGTTATCGGGGCAAAAAGCGGAAGTATGTACTCACTCAACGCGCCGCGCCATTCGATGGTCACGCCGATTTTTCATAGACACGCCACGGTCTGCCGGCTAATCGAGATTGTCTCTGCAGTTCTGTCAATTTCCGCTTTACTCTTTGCTGAAAATAATTGCGCGTTGTATCACGTACAAACCTACCTTTTACACAAGATTTACACGAGTAAATATTTTTCCATTGGAATGATTCTTTAATAATTTCTGGAGAAAGCGAAGTTACGAAAGTGTCGGATTCGTACCAATAATATTCGGACTGTACAAAATTGGAGTACGTATGTATATGCACAAATATATTTATTTAAAAAATGGCACGATTCAAACAAATCCTTCAGGAAAAGCGAAAAGCTATTTTCAAGCTTGCTGAAAAAATTATTTACCGAATACGTAACGTTGGTAAAGAGAATGGACTCTAGTGATCAAACATTGTTTTTTTTCATTTTTCATTCTATCCTTCGAAATCTATCTTTGATGGTTTGGATGTTCTTCTAACACGGCACTGAATTCTGTTCAATCGTTTGCTATTTACATATTGGCAAACAATCATAATGTCTCACTGAGTGAGATATTTTCTCAGAGATGTTCCTTTAAGAACGTACGCGAGTTGCATAAATCGTTCTGTTTCACTTTAATAATTACAACAGCTGCACGGTCGCTTCTCGTTTGAAATTATACGCTCTCCCGATATTAGCGGCGACTCGGTATTACGTTGCATTAATGATAGCGTACGTGGAACGCTGCTGACCCTGCGTATCGACGCGTCGTTGGGACTAGAAATTAATTTGCAGCGATTTCGTCAGCGCGACACGTTCTCCATGCAGAGCTTTATCGTTTTCTGTTCATCCTGGTAACATCACACCGAACTCGTTTACACTCGATGCCTGGATCACTCGGCCGGGATAGACTTCCGTATTATCAAAATAACGCAATTATCTTGACATTATACGCGTACACGCGAAATGGATTTGCATTGTTCCCTCGCCGTGCCGGTGTATCGGCCAGCATTGCTATCCCAAAGTATTTATCTCTGTTATTATGCTATGGCGTTTGTATTAATTATCGGAAAAGGGGTGGATTCGCCTCGTCGGCAAAAATTCCCAATCGAAACGTAATAAACGTTGCTTGATAGAGTCGATTGATAAGTTATTTGTTTATCGGAGAGTTATTTTTAGCATAAAATAAGCGAGCAGTTTTATGGTTGGTTCATGTAAACGTGACAATAAAAAGTATGAAGTACGTGCATATACGTGACGTATTTCATACCGAAACGTAAAAAGGAACGTAAAACAAAAATGTAACATGAAGGATGGAGGATCTAAAAATCCTAAGAGATTCTAAGAGAGAAAGATCTAAAGAAGGAAACAGATCTAAGAGGAAACAAGTACAAATATTAATACAAATATTTTTGGATTATATTTATTTGTACCTCTGATATAAAATAGTACTCGCGTTTATATAAAAAATGGTGCAACTTGCGATATCCTGAAAAGTTCTAGTCAATATAGGTTTACTTTTCGCAATAAAGTAGCGAACCAAATGCAGCGAAGGTTATATCGTCAAACCCAAATATTCTCTTTTAAATTTATGAAATTCTAAAGTATATTTTTGTTGTTTTTACTTACTCCTATTAATGTTTGTAAAATGCTGATATTAAAAATTTCACTGCACATAGATTTATCTTTTCGTAAAAATCGTTTTTATAAAATCAAAGGTCCAAATTATCTTATCTACTTGTTGAAAATGACATTTAAGTTTGCAAACAATAAGTTTATTACATATTGCTGTGAAATATTTTATTTTATAACTATTTACGTATTTCAATGGCAGAAAAAAAATGTTTATTTTTATTGGTAATACATTGTGATTTTTCTCGAGGGAATTGCGTTTCATATACATTTAATTAGCAACGAAATGAGAATTATGGATTCCGACACATTTA
This sequence comes from Bombus vosnesenskii, assembly GCF_011952255.1. Taxonomy (NCBI): domain Eukaryota; kingdom Metazoa; phylum Arthropoda; class Insecta; order Hymenoptera; family Apidae; genus Bombus; species Bombus vosnesenskii. The sequence continues at coordinate 7,532,867 of NW_022882923.1, forward strand.
CTTGTGTAACATTCGTAACTGGTCCAATACTCAAGAGATCATTTGTTATTTGCAAAGTAACATTCGCTTATGACTTTATAATAAAGAGTTCATAGCAAAATTTTATATGTATGTTATACTTTATAAACATTGTTCACACAACAGTTTTTCTTGTTTTCACTTGTAGTTTACGCTCCTACAATTTATTGGAGAAATTAAGGACACATTATAGGTACATGTGTATAATAGTATAAATTATATAAAAAGCAGTAATAATTATGGGGCTCAGGACAATAATACTTAAATATGAAAATATTTAAATTTGACTAATGTTTTGCTTTAAACATCCATCATACTATATTGAACTTCTATGTATCAGCTTTAAACTCACATAAATCGTACGGCAGGATTTAGAAACTTATGTTTCTGATTATACTGCAATATTTTCAATCCTTTCATAAGCTTGTTACTACTCCAGGCTTTTGAATGTAAGCCATTTCCGATAAGTATTATAACTTGACGTTTCGCCAGGCTTCTTCAGAGGTCGAATAGTAACAATTGTATTGGCCCAATCCATGGAAGATTATTATTATTCTAATGTATAGACTCATTTCTATAAACAAAATTAATACAATTAAAAGGAAATTGTAGAGAATTTGACGAAAGAAACACAAAACAGTTGTTCCACTAAAGAATTCAAAATTTTTTGTTTTAAGACCGACAAAATGACGAACTAAACTGCGTTTAAATAATAATAAATTTTAAATAATAATAAAAAAATTTCCATAGAAATTGTTAAGAATATAATTAAAAAACTAGAACCTTGACAGAAGCTTATTTTACCTATCAAGTATTATCGAAAGTATTAGACTTTGGATATTTTTTTATATTCCGTACATTCTGTGCAAACTCTCGTTTAAAATTTCTGTTTCAAACTCCCTATAAATGCAAATAAATCTGCAGTCTAGTTATAAGTATTCTTTCACCTACTTATACAGCTACATGCTTTTTTTATTTCCTACTTGAAATCAGGTTATTTGAACCCGAATAGCTCGAATTCAAATAATTTGACTAATCCAGACGAGGCTTAAATCAAGCAGTTTGAATCCAACTTTGAAGTAATTTGACTAATCCGAACTTCAGATGCCACGCACAAAATTAAAAGGAGCAACTAACGTTTCTATAACGTATTACTTAAGTAACACTTTCTAGATACTTGGTCGAATTCGGTATGTTCATGCAAATCGGCCGACGGATGCGCGCACGAAGGCGACGCGTCTCGACATCCTTTAATTAAATCCGCAACCGCCGATTCAACTCGATGCCACTAATCCGAGCACCTTGTCATTGGGTGCCGTGATTACAAGACTAGTGCTAATAACCAGTAATGTCGTCCTAATAACTGCATTCGGCAACTCCGTAATTGTAGCAAACTCGCAAAATCGAACTGAGACACATTCTACGAGTTACGCTTGTTTCCTTCGAATACGTATTAGCTTAGAATGCGCGAATTCTCCAGTCGTTTGTTAATCTTGCCGTGGGAATATTGTAGCTTCATTCGATGTTAGAAAATGATTTACATGAAACACATTGCAATTATTCTCACGTTAGGATTCATTTGAGGAGAGGGGCTAAGCTAAGTATTAATTTTTAACGAACGATATCAACAATTCTTTTCTATGATTATGTAATATGTGTAACGAGATTATATTGTTGTTGTGAAGCAGAGTTTTCTTTTCATATACGGGTAATAATAATAGAGTGATACAGACCATACCGAATGCACTCAAATACGAAAGAAGTAAATTAGATATAATTTTTAAATAAGATACGTAGAGTAATTTACAATAGGATTCTGTGATCTAATGAAAAAGTTATAGCAGCGCAGCAGTCGTTTTAAATGTTACCTTGGGATGTATTCTGTCATTAGTTTTGAAATAATAGAAATTATAACACGACAGAAAGAGCATTTTAATCGACGTTCTTAATCTTGTTAATCACACGTTTGTCACGGCAACAAAAAATACGAATGCAATTTTGAAAACTGTATGTACGAAATCGTTTCAACGTGTTTGCAATTCGTATAAACGAAATTTTTACGTAATAACCGTGTTATACAAATTTCAATAAACGACTATTTGTAGCTGGATCGATCCGCGTAAACCGCTACAGTTTTACACGTTTCCGTTTTTTAATTGAATCAATTTTTACGTATAAAAATGAGTTTCGTTTATACCCCTCGTTGTCCTCGATTCATCGTTGTTATCATGTCTCCATGAACCTATAAAACAACTATCAGGACCACACACATTAGTATTCAAATTTGCGTCACACTAATTTATTTTTATTAAAATCTATTAAAATTACTGCTATTAGAAGAAAGAGAGAGATGAACGATATGTGTGCTCTTGATAATAGATAATTCTGACTATAAACTGTATTCAGAATAGATTGCCTACAAGCGTTCGAATACTTTCGCGAGTCTGCGTAGCTTGTTTTGCATAATCTGTTAAAACGAAACGCAATATGACTCATTATTTCGTATTACGTCTATTGCTATTAGACATTCTGTCGAAACGCAATTTATGTTACTCAATTTCAATACATAAGTTAGATTATTGAAAGCGATTACACACAGAAGTACAATCTCAGTTGCAGCAATATTTTTGTCACGATAAAATGAATAAATATATAAATATTTTTCCACAGAATAATCGATTCAGTCAGTTTTGGAACGGTATTTAAATTGCGTTGAAATACCGCACTAGTTGACCGCGGAGCGAAGATAGCAATATGACGGTGATTACGCAACTCGAGCGTAATAATTTCTGCTTATCGGCGAGCAATTCTGAAGTACAGCATCTAGTCGACGCTTGCATAAACGCAAACTTTCGCGGGTGTTCCACGACGTGTTGATCTTAACCCCGTGTTCAACTCAGCCGTGTAAAATCTAAATTGCATGCAAGTTCTCGGGCGCTGTGCTGCTGTTACTCGCTGACGAAGCAAGAATCCATGAAACTATTCTGTTGCTCTTTCATTAACGACGAAGTGGAGTTATGACTGTGCGTATGTCAATGAAAACAGGTCATACTCTGTTTGTATAGGTACGAGAAAGAAAAGGGGAGACGAGGTCGGAAATAACGGGTTCGCGATACACGAGGAAACTCTGAAACGGTTATTTTGATTTCATTCTTCCGTTGTTAATTGAAGCGGTGCTTATAAAATCATCGCCTTCGCTTGGAGTGCCTATTAAGTAGAAAGCGCGTGTATACTACTACTGTCGCGTGCGCTACTATTACTGTGTCCGATACTATTGCCAACAGTAAATCGCATACAATACCAGTTAGTTAATGTATCGTTAACAAAGCAATTTTTGTATCAAACGTGAAAAGAATAGAATGAATAGTAAAACGATATCGGACAAAGAGCGAAACGAGTGCTGCATGAAAGTCTCATCAAGTACTCTTACTTTCTGCGAATTCCCTTTGGATACCGAATGAACGGTAACTGTTTCCTGCGTTAATTGTTTGCCTGTGTGTCTCGCAGGATATTTCACGGTTATTTAACAATTTTAGACGATATAAGAAGTTTAACAAATTGAAGGGTCTGTTCTTCTGAAGTAGTATTAAAATTCCTCAATAAAATGTATATACACATATACTGTGGATTAAGTTAGTTCTTTTTGTACGTCAAAGGAAGTAATCGAAAATACGTTATTTTAAAAAATATGTTATTTCGCGTTAAAGAGGTGTACTTAATTCATACATTTTTATATACGAATCATTTCTGTTTCCACATTTCTGGAATTTTTAAAACAATTAAGTCATTATTATATTATATTTTATTATATTATATATTACATAGTTATTCTTGCCATTAAGAAACATTTTAATAGAATAGTTAGAAAAATAAAAGTACATATATAAAATAATAAAACACGAATTGAGATGGAAGAAAGCCAATTATTATTAGTGGCTGTGAGCTATATGATTCTGTACATATTTAATAATTTTATCTTTATTGCAATTGCAGAATGTAGAAGTCACAGTATGTTAGAACTGCGGTGAAGTGTTACCGTATTGTCAATCTTCAACTCAGTGTAACAAATTATCATGAACTGCAAACAGCATACACATGCGTTTGTCAATTTGCTCAAGGAAAAAGAGTGATATACAATATCTTCGATTATTCGTTCGGTAGTCATCATAACCTTTTGAATAGATGCAAATAACATGTGCGGACCGCGATCTTCCGTTCGCGGATCGCGATCAATCTGCTGCATGGTTTGGTTCTATTGTGTCGCTGTAGAAAGTCGCTTAGTATGGTAATTTCGTAATTTGTTTCCCATTGTGTAGCGGCGTATGATGTCGCATCGGTCGATCGATCTCTCGTCGGATGCAACCGCGTGAAATTACCGGGCTGTCGACGGATACTAGAATCACCTAGCAGAATATTCGTGAATTTGCATCGGTCCCCTTTTTACTTTAAAGTCACATATCGCTCCCCTTCATCCCTTTAGGCAAGATCGACTGATTTTCCTTTGAACCCTTTGTCGGCTGTTTTTACTTTTCCCCTGTCAACTAGTTGTTTGTTTAACAAAATTTTTGCATTTGTGTGTCCATCAAAGACGAGATTTTTGTTATTTTGTTATTTATTTGTTTTATTTAAAATAAATGTTTATATTCTTTAATTTTCGCAGAGTTTAACTTGGATCGTAGACAATCGTAATTTTTGCTTATAATTAAACTACGCAATTAAATTCTTCAATCACAAAGTTAGACATTTTTTCAGTTTAGTAATTTTGAACAAATTGCATGATATCGAAATGTGAATCTTCAAATAATTGATTTAAAAGTTCACTAAGAGGTAAAAAAATTACATTATCAAATTTTTAAAGTTATCTATTTACAAGACAAATTGTTAAATAAGAAGTTATTAATGAGTTAGTTTATATATAAAAGTATTATATTTTAATAATTCTTTAAACAATAAAACGTTATGATCTTACTATTATTTAAAGGTGACGTATTATATATATGAGTTCAAAGTAGAAATGAAAAAAAAACACGTGGGTTGTTACGGACATAAAATTGGCTATTATTATAGTTATTTTATTCAATTTCTTCGTAAGAATTTTTCAGTAATCATAAATCAATAGTCGGATAAAATAAAAACGAAATCCCATATATATCTTTATTACAATTTATATTTGAATTTATTTTAGCGGCTGAATTTTAACGAATATTAATTTTACACGCATGATATTACAGAGACGATGAAAAGTGAAATATATAGATACATCAAGCTAATAGTGCTACTGAAAAATCAATCCGATTAATTCTTTATTGAATAATTTCCGATAATGGCGGTCTTAATTAAAGAAAATAGACAATGGGTAGTATTCGTGGGAGAAAAGAAGCTTAACTTAAATCCCAAATGAAGTTTTTTTGTACTCAGTAAAAGTTTTGCATTATTCAATTAATTTAAATATAGGTATTAAAAACACCTAAGGATCAATTGTTAATGAAAACCATGTACATGAAATTAATAATTAAAATTAAAATGAAGAATAATTAAATTAACTGTTAAAGCTCAATAAAAATAGATAGTTGTATAAACCAATTTAAAAGCAATTAAATGTATAAACTACAGAATTAGTAGATTAACAACGAGATGTAAGAAGATAGGAGATTTTTAAATAAAAATATTATTAAGCCCAAAAGATTGACGATCTAAATAACGATTAGCTCATCTTCCACAGCCAACAAGTTGATAGTAACATTGACCAATATCTGTACTTTTATCACTACGTACTCAATAAAAGCTGAATTAATTTGGCTGAATAATGGTTAAATATCAATAAGTATTCTACACACCGACACGTTCATTACCAGACAATATTCTACGTCGAGGTCAAAATGAAAATTCCTTAAGGGAAGATCAAAAGTGAATTCTATCGTGATAGCGTTCACGTGACGGAGGATATTTTAAGCGTCGCATTTGCATATAATAGCGGCTGTAAATCGAATCCCGGGGATAGAAAGATTCGAGAAGTAAAGCTATGTCGTAAAACGCAAAAGATCCCGAGAACGGGGATCGAATGAAAGGGGAGGCCAGACGATCTTTGGCGACGAAGCACGCCATTACCGAATCTCGACCAGTCGTCGTCGCGAAACTTTCCCCAAGTCTTCCAAGCGATTTTCGGGATTGTTTTCGGCAGGAACAATCAAAAGCATCGATCGACAAGAAAAAGGGCCACGTGCACTTCTCTGGACAACGTCTAGTAAATCCGAACTAATTGGCTCGGGCAACGATATCATCTCTCTTCTATTCGCAACTCTCGTATCTCCAAAACTTTTGCTATTTCTACGTCAACGGTCCTCAGTCGGACGAAGCAAAAGGTGTTTGGTGTCTACCTCTTTCTTTCTCTTTTTCTCTCCCCTGTAAAGACGCACAACTTTTCTCATGACAATCTTTGGATCATCTGCACGTTTCACTGATTAAACCATACTTCAACGAATAGTATTTGAACGTTTAACGATTCCGTCCTGAGGCTATGAACCGGAAAATGGTAATTTCGCCCTTGTGAGATTGTTTTAGCTGTCGTGAGAGTCGGAATCGCAAAAGTTTGGGAAATCTCTATGATGAAATTAGGGTTACGATTCATCAGGAAGATGCGGACTTTGACCGCGAGACGAAATAATGGAATAATTATACGAGAATCGTTCCAGCTTTTTGCGAAATTTTCTTCTTAATCCGTTTAACTAAACTGGCGTAATTGCATATGTCTTTTATATTATAGAATTCTGGCGAGGGATTGGTAGCCCATAATAAAAAGAATATTTTAAATTCCATTTGTAAGCGTCCTGGAACTCGTAGAATTTCATCTATTTTATTGAGACTGATAACAGCGTTAATGCGATAGTAGTTCAAATAAAACTGATGAATTATATTAATCTGTCTTAATAGCTACAACTGTTTGTATTATTAGTTATAATATGTACTATATCATTTTGCAATAACAACTATAGCACGTAAATTGCTAGCACCTAAACTGTGATTTCAGTAAGTGATCTCGATTGAACGTAATTAAATCGTTCATATAATGAATTACTTGGAATTTTTTATTTATCGGTCATAAACGAAGTGATGAAAGTTGCAACACTTTATGACTAAACAATACATTTTTTGTAACAGTATATTCAATTTTACATGCGTTTTAATCCAAAGATAATTTTCATTGACGGAATAATATTTATTTGTTTAAACCAATTCATGCTATGTATTATGCTTATTAAATGTTAACCATTGATATCAGCTTAGAATTTATTTGCAATTAATTGTAAAAATACGATCCACGTATAAAAATCGAACTCGATATATCGATAGTATAAAACTATCTAAATGGGGAACTTGCATTGCATTCCTGGTTGCCATTTAGAGGAGAGAAATTTCATCGGTCGGATATTCGGAATACTACTGGAAACGTTCAAAATTCAGTGTATATTCAATAGATAATATCGATGTTTCAAGCATGGTGAGGGTACTCGTTTTGTTCTCGTCGAAAAATCATTTTGACGTAGTAAAATGTATTAAATTTTTACACATTTTTGCGAAAATATTCCTAAAAAGTGAATAAAACACAAGTACAAATATTGATTAAACAAACGTTAGGTGCAAATATTTTGTCCGTATCATATGTTATCGTCTCATCAAATATTTACTCGTTCTACTTATCTTGATCGTATATTTTAAAGGAATTAGATAATCAATTTACAAGTGTATTTATATTTATCGTATAAAATAATATTAAATATGTAAAATTAAACCCTGTATACTGCGTATACAAGGTGGTTGGTAACTGGTGGTACAAGCGGAAAGGGGGTGATTCTACGCGAAAAAAGAAGTAGAAAATATAGAATAAAAATTTTTTAAATGCACGCGTACCGAGCGAAAATTCAAAGTCGATTTTCTCGAAAACAAAGCCTCAACGAAAAATTTTTATTTTATATTTTCGACTTCTTTTTTCGCGTAGAATCACCCCCTTTCCGCTTGTACCACCAGTTACCAACCACCCTGTATAACCAATAATTTGGAAAATGACAACGTAAATACCACGAGCAAAGGCGTTTTCTTTAGTATTTACTGTGGCTGGCAAATTTGTATAGCATATACTATCTATTAATAAAATCTCCTTCCAACTTCCAACAGGTTCGCATAGCGAGATTTATTATATCGTCTTTAGCCTTTTGATAAAATTTATAAAGTAAAATTTATAAAGTAGATCAAAGAGCTCCTTTTTGTTTAATAAGCGAGATCAACGAAGTAATTACATTCGATACAGCCCGGCGATGGAAACGTCCAATATTCCGTTGAAAAGTTAACTAGGCCGAAAGAGGAATTTTCTATATGGAAACTTAGACGCATCTCTGAGTATTGTAAAAATCGGGCGAAAGTTGGCCCCGCTCGCGAGAGAATGGAAGTGGTGCTCTTACGTAACTGGGACGAGCTTATTAGTAAAAATCGCTGAAGTTTGCGATTTAACTTGAGCCACGAGCAGGTAAAAGCGCGGCGGATATTTCTAAAGGAGTTGTAAAACAAGTTCCAAAGGTTTCCTACGATTCTTCATGCTTGGTAAATTGATTCGCGTAACCGAGGAACTTTATTTATACACTTTGGAGAAATGAAAGCGGAACAGGTTGTATGTAACCGCTGGGGCAACTCCGAAAGCTGATGTTCGAAATATTAGTGGTTAGAACTAATTGAACATTATGAGTTCACGTTGCGGGGATTGGTAATTGAGTTTGTTTAGTTGAATACATTACAAAAGGTATCTTAACATTATGGTATCCTGTGGTGCCAGAATGAGAAATATCTGTTAGCTGATTTTTTAATAGAATAAAAGTTAAGATTTATATTGTATTTACTTAAATATATTTGCTATTATTCTATTATTTGTATAATCTAAAATATTGATATAACGTATGTCAATGAATAAATAATTAAGACGTTTTTAAACACTGTATTTAAATATTTCAATTTTTTGTCAATATTTGGCATAACTCTTTTATGTTATAATTGTATTATTCTAGTACATTTCGTGCAGTAATATATTACCAGTATTAGTTTAGTATCAAGTGTTAGATTTTTAATTTTCTTAGGTAATTAATAATATTCTTCAAGAAAAATTCAGTGTAAAACTTAATACGCTTTCCTGATAGGATTTAATTAATTTTTTATTAGTAGTACCTTGTATCAAGTAATTCGAATAATATTTTTAAAAATCCATATCTTTATATTTCAATTTCTTATCTTTCATTATACAATTTCCGAATATTTATGAAGTTGCGTCAGACTTATTTTTACCTCATTTAAGAAATAATTCTTCATAAAATGGTAAATAATTATTAACAAAAATATTAGTACGAAAATATTTTCGTTCTCCTTTAAAAAAAATCCAAAACAAATATTTCGAGTTTTTATTTAATCCCAATAATTGTATCTTTAATTAGCTCTAGTATATTTCCACAATAGAAATTTGTCGAGAACGAGCTCACGGAAAAATGGTTTCAGCAACACGGGCGGAACGTTATACAGGGCAGTTAGAGCAATTACCGATTGACAAATCGATCTAGGCGGAAGTAACGGAAATGAAACGATAGAGGTAACGGAATTAGAGAAAAAAAATGAAACAATCAAAAAATTGAAAACCGGTAATTGGAACTTTTTTTTCCTTTCATTGGTAGCGACGCGCGTTTTTGATCAAAACTTCCGTTCTCGTGCGAAAAACGAGTCGAGGGGAACATAGGTAGGTTGCGTGGCAAAAGAAGGATGAAATATGACGAGGAGAAAAAAGACGGACGGATACGTGTTGCTGGGTAGCTACGTAAACGTGAAATTTTTCCTGAGCGCGTAAACGGGTAGAGTGCGTGCGCGTACGACCCGCCACTGACGCATTAAATCAATTTTGCGTTTCGACGAATGAAGAGGAAAACCAGCGGAGCCAATGGCGATGCAATTGGCATGTTTCTTTCTTTCCCATTGTTCAGGTCGACCATCATGGAGCATATCGGACACGGGAATCGCGACGATTCACCGGTAAAAACTAAATTGTGCCGCAATGCCACGACGAGATAAATCTCCGCTGTGAAACGTCGAACGCCTGATAAAAGCAGTTTTCGGGGCCGCGGGGAGCCCCGCCAGGCTACGTATTGTTTCGAGATTGAACGTTTACCCCCTGGACCCGATTGTTTCGTCGCGATAGGCGCGATCAACGACGAGCCCATCTCCTCCCTTCGTCGCCCTCAATGGCTGACTTTGCAGCTGCTAACCAGACAGCCAAGCAGCGCTAAATTGCCATCGTCCCCTGTTTTTCATGTCTGTCGAAGAACGGCAAACTGTTGACGATTGAGATACGGGTAGATATTGCGGATCTCCGCCGAGCCGCACGTATCAGCAAATGCGTATAAATTGCGCGTGTCTTTTGCCGATGTACGCACAGAAAATTGATATGGTCAGAATCAAGCTTTGGTCGCGTTTCGTATTTTGCGTCCATCGTAAATATTCGATTTTTATACGTAATTCGATAACATCCGTTTGATAAACGCGATGATACTAATGGTAAACGTACTTTTACGATTGTTGCTCTAAAGTAATATTTGATTTTGTATTTGTTAATCCGAAAAAAAGGATGAATCGGCTTTCAGTGTGAAGCTGTCAGGTCTGTTTTGTTAATGTAATATGATACAAAAAAAACTATGTAAATGGAGAGCAGAAAAATAAAAATTGCAACATGATTAAAGTAATAAAAAATTGTAAATTAATTTTGATATACAACGAAGTATATATGCAATAATTGGGTAAATAATAGGATGATTTCTATGTAAATAATTTTTACGTATGTAAATATTATTCGTAAGTGTGAAATACTTTAAATATTTTAAGGCAATGTGGTATCTTAAATCGGTGCCTGACTAATCGCATGTCTATACTACTGAAACATCATCCATGCATTAAAATACTATTTCTTTTACTATAGTTATTGCAATATTTTTGATTGTAGCTACATAATTCTATATAAATTTGATGTTTTTTAACGAAAGGTTATATAATGATCACCTATGAACTTATTTTTGCACATGGGTAATATTTTTTGGCTTCTTAAAGTATTTATAAAAAAATGAATTATTGCCGTATACTATTTGATCAATCACAGCACAACGAAAATGTTATTAAAACGCTTTAACAAACATTTTAACATTCTGGAATATTATTCCATTGAATGCTAAAACAGAAAGTACATTAATATACATACATGTATCCTTACAAGCGAATATTTTTAACGAAAATTGATGACACTTCAAGCTCACGAAAGCTCTCGAGTTTCAGTGAAAATTGAGCGTAAGTTCTGATGGCCCTTGAAAATGAACAAATCGGACATAAAAAAATGAAATTTTTAGCACTATTTTAAAATTCGACAAGCGACCGTACGCACGTACTTTTTTCATAAATTGTTGAACATAGTAACGATTCTGTTAAAATTACAATTTTATTCAAATGATCCTTTCGTAAGTATTTCAGGCTACAACTTTCATGTTAAAAGTAACGACGCCAGCGGTTACCGTAACACACCGACGTCACAAGTATACTGTTGATTTTCGTTGAATAAATATCGTTGAGCGCGCGCGCGCCTGACAAAACGTGGAAATTCTTTCCTTTGAAAAATGAAGCGCCAGCAGTCACGTTAAATTATTTATTTGATAAAGATTACTTAACAAGCGGTATACGCCGTACTTTGTCAGTACGATGGAAAATTAATTGGTGTAATTAAAAGAAAATTAAAAGTGCCCTTCCATCTCGTCCGAAAGCTGACAGCGTCGTAGGAAAGCCGAAGTCGATTTAATCCCGTTGTCACCCAGAAGGAAAAGAGCTCGCCTTAAAACGAACCAGCACCGTGCATCACGCCAATGCGAACTAATTTTAAGAACATTCCCCTAGGGGCAGACCAAGAACAAAGAGGGAAAACTAAGCCTGGCAGAAAAGAAACTTTTCTTCGGTTTCCCTCTTCCTTCTTCCTTCGAGCAATACTAATTGAATTCAATTGCGGGGAGGTCATCGTGTATGTGAAACGTGTCCTTGAATCGGCAACGTCGGGAAATTGGGTATCTATATATGTATATCTGTTTACTAAAATAGTTTCTTTAAAATTTCATAGAAACGGTAAATAATGGAAATTCAGGGAAGGCGTATCTTTTTCTTTTTTTGTTACTACTAGTGCTATCTGTTTTGTAAAATTATATTGTAAATGTGGCAAATTCACGAATCTAACTTTCTCTTATATAAAATTCATATACAAAGTAGAAATGTTAAAAATATTGAGGTTGTTCCATATGTAATGCGGTCTTTCTGAAAATTGAATTTAAGATGATAGAACTTGTGACATTTTTAGAAAGAGAAAAGATGAAAAGCTTAGAGGATAGACGACAAATAATTGTAAGTAATATAATAAAATATATTATCGATTTATTACTGACAAATTTTGTCAAATGTTTTATTTCTCACATTATTACGCGTTATCGTTTGGTTATCGAATATACAATAATGACAAGAATGATTTTATACGAAAAAATAAATCGATAATATAGAATAAAATTTGTTTTTCTGCGTCTTTATTTCTGAGAAAATCTAGTTTGAAAATTATTAAAGTAATTCACATAACGTAATTCGCGATAAAAGTAATTAAAAAATACCAAGTGAAATTTTTTATCGAGAATTATTTTAAAAAATTCGACCTTAGGAATGTACAGATACATTAATTATTAAATAAAATTTAAAAGTCGAGCCAACCTTCTTACAGATCAACTTTATCATGCTTGTGAATATATAAATTATTAGTGAATGGTTTATGAATATAATACGATAGTTTTGAGTGTAGTATTTGTTTTTCATTATGCTACAGATACTGCTATCGTAATACTCCGTGCGTTTCACATTCAGAGCTTTCCTCAACGAGGTAAAGAAATATGAACGGACTTATTGTGTTAGGATTGTACCTTTTAGGATGAAAGCACTGAAGTGCATTATAGAGTACCAGACATAAATATATCGTTTAATCGGTTAACTGAGGACAGGTTTCTTCTTGAAAGGGATTATAAATATTTTAGGTGTAATAATTTATTTTTCAGGGGCTTTTCAATTTTCAATACACTACATTTGTATAGTAAACTTATTAGAATTAAAATCGATTTAGATAAAATGAATTACATGTAATATCCTTCTAATTTTATATTTGATGGAATCTTGGACAACGTTTCATGGAATTTTGTAAGTTAATTTCTGATAACTTCAGAAGTATTAATATTTAACACAAATATCTCGCGTCTTTTCAGTTTTCCAAATGACAAATAGATGTTCAAAGAGCTATATGTTCACAACTTTACTTCGTTCCCATTACATGGAAAGGCACTCAGAACAAAATGGTACCACAGTGATTACATTTATTTCACTCCGTTCATCATTTATTCCAAAGTCACACGAAAACAGAGTCGAAACTCGAACAAAATTTCTAACAGTTACATAGCGTTTTCAAAAAAGGATTCGATTTTCCCGCGAACGTAAGATGACTGCAAATTTTCTCGCTATCTTTTCTCGTGTTTCAAGGGCCGGCTCTTATCCAAAGGCACATGGTACGTGGAACGCAAGTATACGTAATATCTCGAGCAGATACGACTTCAAACGAATCTCTCGCGAGGTCGTCGTTGAGCTGGTTGGTAGAGACGGTTCCTCAGAAATTCCCAAAGATTATATCGAGATGATTCGGCTTCCGGCTGAACGGGATTTATTACCATGTAGAAGGAGGACGACCGGCAAGGTTTCGAAAACGCGTACAGTCAGCAAGCAACGAGGGCTTGCTCGTAGCATCTTCATCCGACTGGAAGGTTTCTACGCGGTCGTGGTTATCGGCGTTTCTCCAGCGTCGCTCAACCGGATGGGGGCGTCATTAATGCTTGCTTAACAAGAGTTATCTCAAGTGGGCACGCGTGGAATTACGAGTGAGTGGCACAACCGAAAATTCTCTTCGCCGCATCGCGCCGAATCCTCTCTTTTCCATTCGTTGCCGGCTACAACCCCTCCACGCCCCCTCTGCCCACGCGGAATTTACCCTCGTTCCCCGAGTTATCTTGGGGTTCCTTTTATCCCAGCGCTTCCCTCGTTCGTTCCTGAAATCAAAGGGACACCCCGTTGTTGGTCGCTCGTCCGGCCAATTTCATTACTACGTCCCGCCGCCGGCCAGGACACCTACCATCCCCCCGAAATGGAAAACGAACGCGCTCGTGCGCCCTTTTGCCGATCCTGCTAAAGCCCTGTCTGAAAGAACTGTATCGCTGAATTATTTTCTGCCTGTTCGTTCCTTGATTTCTCCCTCTTATTTTGTTGATGGGATGAAAGGAAAGGACGCATTTCAGACAGGAGATAGGTATCTATGTGATGTTTTTTTGGTGCCAGGGAAAAAGTACTTTATTGGTTATTGGTATAGAAAGTGGATTTCTTGTGTACTACTATTGAATCAATTAGGGTTCGTATTATACCATATTTGTTATAGTCTTGTGTAATTTCCGGACCCTCTTGAGCTGATGTTATTAGCGAAATTTTAAATGTCATACGATGTAGGTAGATCGTTGATTTCTATGCACTTTTGGCAATCTTAACTTGACGTTGGAACAATGCAGGTGATACGTATTCCTTTCACGAAAACGAGAATAATACGTAAACTGAATTAATGAAGACGTGTGAAGACATTCTCTTTAGAAAAAAAATAGTTTAATGTTTAAAGCAGACGTTACTGTTGCTTAAAAACGGCGATACTTAAAGTGATTTTAGAAATGAAAAATAAGAGACTTTAAAAAGGTTCGTTTATTAAATGTTTGTTTCAAATATAATTTGTCGCTTTCTACCGACAATAAACGGAATGCGATTGAAAACCAACGAAGTTTTTCATTACTACCTCTTGATTTACCTAGCGTTCCATTATATCGGTTCGATTTTTAATGGAACTCGTCAACATTGAATTTCTAGAAATTCAATTAGTGGAAGTGATATTGGACATCGTACACGTAATAAATGCTTACGGTGAAAATTGTTTCGCGAACGAAATGAAGATAGACGGTTATGAAAGTGAAAGTAGTTGCGGAGTCGCGGATATTTTGCATATAGAAAAAGAATACAATTATCTTATTAAAATTCATTTAAAATAAATTCTGGTACGTTTTCTGTTCATTTTTATTAACTACGCTTAATGGAAAATTGGAAGATTCACAGACATATAAAAAATAACAAGTTTTAAAGCATTAATCCAAACAAATAAATTTTTACATTTTTAATATAATCAATATAACTATTCGCATTTCCAAATTCAAGATTCAAACATATCACAGTTTTAAATTTATAAATTTTAATAGCACTTGCTTTCTGTTACGAATAGCTAATTGTCTGGAACACGAATTTTAGATCGATGATATCGTTTGTCTACGTTAGCGATTTTTTATGAAACGAAATTGACTTTAAATGTTCGTGAATATTAAACAATTTCAGCAAGTAATTTGCAGTTTCCTTCAAATTGTTATATTAATAATATAACATTTATGTATTATTTTATTATATTATGTAATATTTGATGTTCTACTTTATTCTTTTATTTATACAAAATCAACAGACTTATGTTGTTGCTGCAGCGGCAATAACGATAACGAATTGAAACATAATATTTATGTTTCAAAATTCAGAGTTGGGTAATTAAAGAAACAGTTATTTCCACCCTTTGCCTATCGAGATTCACCCTCGTTTACAACATTACCACGACCCTTCGGCTAGCACTTCCCTTGACTACCTTCCCGAAATCAAAGGAAAGTCCCTGCTCGCACGGTATCATGGTCAATTTCATTAGGTCCGCTCTGTGTGAATGGCCAGACACCTCTAAATTTTCCATCGATTTCTCGCAGATTGACCAGAAAGTAGTACATCTCAAACAGGAAACTGCAATATCAAATGAAATAAACATTGGTCAATAAGTATTTCGTAAGGATTATGGTCTTTTATAGTTTATAGCTAAAAATTAAACAAAGATTGTGCAAAATATAAGTTATGTCCTGAAATAAAATATAAATAAAGAGTTACCTTCTTTTCAAACAAAAAATACAGTATTAAACAACTATGCACAATCGCCTCGGAAAATAAATTAACTATCTTATAATTAAACCTTCAGCGGAAGCGTTAACTTGCTTTCCGAGGTGCCTAGGTATATAATTTTCATTTGCAGTATGTTTACTTTTGCTGTTTACAAGATTTTCAGTCATAGACAGAATTTGAATGCAAATATTATTATGGAATTATTGGTTTAGTATAAAGAAAATATGGACGAACAAAGTACATATAAACATATATCTCCATCATATTAGCAAAGTCGTTTAATATACAGGGTGGCCGGTAACTGGTGGTACAAGCAGAAAGGGAGTGATTGTACGCGAAAAAAGAAGTCGAAAATATAGAATAAAAATTTTTCGTTTGAGGCTTTGTTTTCGAGAAAATCGACTTTGAATTTTCGCTCGGTACGCGTGCACTTTATCACGTCTCGTTATAACGGATCTCACTGTAGATCGTTATCTCGATAGAAAAATTAAAAAAAAAGAAAAAAAAATTAAAAAAATTTTTTATTTTATATTTTCGACTTCTTTTTTCGCGTAGAATCACCCCTTTCCGCTTGTATCACCAGTTACCAACCACCCTGTATATTAGTGAAACTATCTATCTGTATTTATTTTTAACTCTGTTCATCGTATCAAGTATACATATTAATGTACAAATGTATCAGTTAAATGTCATTAAAGAACTAGTTTGTTATTATTATTTTTGCAACTTTACATTATTATTACTCTTATTATATTCGTATTCTGATTACAACTTTTTAGTAAAGTATTTAGGGACCAATGTTTATTGTCACTCATAAGATGTTGTTGCTATGTTCTACAGAAAAGCTGAGACTTATTTGAAAGTTTCCTATTTGAGCAGTATTTGTTGAAAAAGCTATCTCAAAGATTTTTCACGTTGAACAGGAGTCATTTGTATTCGTTCAACCATGACACATGTTTCACGGAATAGCGATGTACGAATTTTCACCAGCTTCCACATTCTTCGCTATTTCTGCGAAATTTGTAATACTTTTACAGCGGTTAATTGGTTTCAACATTGGGCTAATTCACTTAAAGAATGGTTAAATAACCACCTCAAGAACTTTCGTTTTATTACTTAGTCACCAAGCTTGTTCAATATCTGGCACTTTAGCAAGTTAGGTTTCCAAAGTTCTGTAAACTAGATTTATTTTTAAATGCTATTAGTTAATCTACGAACTGCGGGCGAATTCCATGCCTGAATTATGCAACGAGACGCTTCCATTAACGAGGAATAATGACTTATTTAGCCCTAACAAGTAACGATATAATTACATAAAATTCATTCCCGTTCCTTCAAAAAACGGGTGTACAGTTCGATTGATTCTTCCGCCCTAAGTTCGTCAATATCAGCGTAAAACTTAATTACAAGCTGGCGTAGTTATAAACCTTGTTCAATCGATGCCATTACTAATCAGAGCGTGTCACACAATTAATCGAATTTTACTTTGAAGTTGACTGACAAAATTTTATTTCAAATGGGTAGTGGTAATTAAAAATTTCGAGCTCGCAGGCTAGGCCGCTCGCAAGTCGACGAGATTTCGGTTTACTTTAACAATTGGAACTTTCGTTTACTCAATTAACCTTCCAGTGTGCGACATTGATTGAATAACCTTAATTAAGTTAATACAGCTTCGATCGTTTAACAGGGAAAATTTCTAAGGCCAACATTAAACTGTATTAAACTAAACTTGACGTATGTTTATAAATGCATGTTTCAAAAGTTTCTTTCGTTTCATAAGGAAATAATAGATGCACAACGTTTTTTTGATTATATTATTATATTGAATTATGTATAATCCATTTTGTTTCGGTAGAACAATAAACAATAAATAAAGTAAAAGGAAAACAACTTTTGGGACAACCTAATATGTTGTTATATATTCTTATATTAATTTTCGTATATTATATTACTTATAGTACTTATGTACTCTTTCCATTTAATGAAATAATTTGTTCTATGTAAGCAATCGGGAAATGTAATTATTAGCGCTAAAAGATAGAAAGTGATCTTTCATATATCAAAATGATAGTTCTTGCGATACGTATGAGACTGAAATTGTTGAAGAGAAAATAAGTGAATAATATGGTTTAATCTTTTCTGAAAGATATACATTATAATTTTGTTAATATAATAATTACGCTATGAACATTTATGCAAATTAACATTTTGGCGAAACAGATAAAAAGATATTGGACACATAAGGCTAAAAGGCGATAAATTACTTATAAACTTAAAATAGCGAAATATTACGTATGAAATGAGAAGTACATTCCTTTTCGTTTGTCTAATACATGACATCATAACAAACAGCCGACTAATTTCACGTAGCTTCATTTTTCCCTGGAAGCTGCTCATTAAGCGCATCCAGTTGAAGCATTTGCCATGGCAGAAACCCTCAAGTTCCGCCTCACCGCTAAACGTTACACTCACAGGACAGTGGCGAAGGGCACAAATACGTTCCCAAGATTCCAAGCGCCGCGCCAACGTTAATGAAGAACGACATTCTGGCCGGGCAACAGAAATTCTCGTCGTGGTAAGCGACGGACTGGCCACACTGACATGCACACGGACACGGGATCAAGGTGGCGGGATACGCGTGTATTTTTAGACGTCCCTCGGGAAAGAACTCGTTGAGGATAGAAGTAGGGTCGCCTTTTGTTCGACGCTGGTAATGAGCGACGCACGACACTCGAGAGGGATGGAACCGGTCCCGCTTGGAAATGGACAGATCGGACGTTTCCGGGCTTAGACGGCGCGCCATCGTGTTGTTGCCACCGAGAGGAAGAAAAACGAGCGCGCCTTTTCCTCTCAAGCCCTTTTGCAATTCTCCATGACGGCGTGTAACGAGCAACCGACGAAACTCTAACGAGCCCTGCCCATGACTCGCGTTTCATCGCAAATAGTCCTGCATAGCCACCGTCTCCCACTGTCGTCCACCCCCATCCTCCTATCCTACTATTCGAGTTTCCTGGTTAATTTACCACGGAAGGACGACCGTCAGCTCTCCGTGCGGTTAACACGGATCTCGTTGACCCGTGATTTTTCTCGGATAAGGTCACTCGATTGCGCGTTAGCGGTCGAGATTTGTCTGCGGTGATCGTACTTGATCGCTGACCACCGCTCCTATCTGTAAACGTTCCGTTGGAACGAATAGATTCGACCTTTTTTTTGCAACACTCGCGTGAAACATGAATTTATTCGATATTGACATTTACGAATGGACGATAAAAATAATTTATTTAATATTATTATTTTGTCTTTAATATCATTCTATTGAGTACCATTTTGGAGGAAGTAATATAGTTTATTTGTATATCGTGTTTTTAAAGTTCAACTTTCTATTGTTTGAATTTTATCGCGGACGTTTACACTCGCCGCGTACCTTTTGATAATTCGTTACAAGGCAATTATACCAGTTAACGATTAGGTGAAACGCTTGAGATAGATGACATTTTGTTCTTTAGCCGCGAGTTCACCCTTCGTTGAAATCAAAAGTCGTGGTGAGTTAAGATTCCGCTGATTACAGACAGTAAAAATGCGCATTTGATTCCTTTTGTATTCTTTAGCAGCGAAGTGCCTTTCTTGTTTTTACTCTGCCATGGAAAGCTTGCTCGGTGACTTTGCCTTTTTCGAACTCTTTTTCCTCGCAACAAACGTCTCGTAATTAATAGCCGTAATAATTGGAGGACGTAGCTGAAATGGAAGACAAAGGATCCCTTAAGATTCAGTCATTTCATCGGAAGTGATATTTTGCCCAATCTATAGAGCAATTTTATTGAGTTCCCGTTTTATTAACACGTTGCGCGATTAGTTCCAGCTTGAATTTAATTTTATTTGACACGTCGAATTGTTTGAGGCACGTTGATATATTAAATATTGAAATCCTTTCCCGTAAAGAAATTTTTCCCTTTATATCTAATCGTAAAAATGTTCAAATAGTATTTTTGCCAAATGAATGCTATTATATGAAATGAATTGTATGAAACATGTAACGACATTTCTGGTGTAGTGAATATAAAATATAATAAATTGAGATATTCAATTTTTAATACTAGTTATACTTCTCCAAAACTTCGTCGATCTGTTAGCTTTGAGTTTAACAGGATCTTTCCATTCTGAAATATGTCATATTAAAAATTAAAAAGTAAAAAATTACGTACTTATTAGATTTTTCTTCTAAGTTTCTTTGTTTAGGTATTATTGTTTTAATTGTGTAAAAATATGAATTTGTATTTTTTCCTTCCATTCAATCTCTTACTAATAAATCAAATTTACGAACATGTTAAAAATTCACTGCGTTGAGAAGCTAACATTAAAATAAAATTCTAAGGAATAACTGTTAGAATTAGTTTATAATTTCCTTGAAGTAAGTTTTGCGGTGGAAACTTTTTGATGCCACTGGAAAACAAGAAATTTCTGATAAAATTCAATCTTGTAAATAATTTACAGAAATTAAAGTAACGATGTTTCATGAGTATTCGGCAAACAAGAGGGGAAGTTCATTGGAGCATGTCATAAGAGAAGTTTAGTCAAAGAACGTTACTCTTGCAACGTTCTATATAATATCGGAAGAAAGTTGAGTTCGTATAGCTGGAGAAACTATTATAATATCGAATGAAAGCGAACGAATGCAGAGGTTTTTTTGTCAGAAATTTCACCTGGTAGCTAGATAAAAAGGATATACACTGTTATATACCGATATATACTGTTTCTTACCCTTTCGACTTTTTAGTATTTTGTTAAGTAAATCTACCACAGGAAACATTTCCAGTGTCGTCGGAAAGTAATTAATGTTAAGAACAAAAGGATTCGAGAATGGCATTCCCTAAAGTAAAAAAACGAGAGGGAAGGAAAGGAAAGGTCTTTGAAACTATGACATTTTCATTTAAGTATGCTGTTATAAAAAGGAATTCGTTTATTCTTAAGCAAAATAAATGTAGTTTCTGATCGTGATGTTGAATATTTTTGTCCTATATTTAAGAAAGAAAATTTGTAATGTAACATTTTGTCGTGCTTCTTATAAAATGTTGTAAATTATTCTTTTCAAATACTTTGATCTTATAACTGTACATTTCTATATGTTTGTTAAAGAACTCTCATAACTGTACACCTTCGTATCTTCTTTAATTTTACTACAACCTTCGAATCATTTTCGTCACAACCAGATTTCTCTGTAATTAAAGAATTTCTCATTATACGATTCTAATTCATTTTTTAAAATAAAGGTAATGGAGCCCTGAGATTAACTCAATAACATCGATTATATACAAGGATGAGTCAATGCGAGAAATACGAACGCGTGAAAAAAATCCATCCCATTACTAGCGTAAATTATCAGCTAACCACTACTTTACAAAATACAGATAGCACATCCCCAATTTCTGAATTTTGCATTCAAGAAGTTTGCATGAGATTTCGCGTAATAATTCTGAGGTTGCTATACTTCGTCATCTGTACTGTCATCTTTCCAGTTATATCTTTTTCATATGGCCAAACGCATGGGTATCACATGGTGAGTTTCGGAGTATGTATAAAGTTGATGTTCTTATTCTTGCCTCTGAAGTTTACGCAATAACTTCTGTGTCACAGCTGCAAAATCTGGCCGAGCAGCGTCATGGAGAAAGATCACTTTTCCATTGGGTTTTCCATGTCGTTTCTTATTTATGGCTGTTCGTACACGTCTTATCGTTTTACAATAATCAAAAGTGATGATTTGTCCGAATTAACCGTGGCATCTTCGAGAGTCGTTAGAATTATCGGTAATTTTTTCACTTAATAACTTCTTCAAATAATTCGCATTATTTAATCATTGATTGATACTTTGTGGCATTTTACCCATATAACGTACAGGCACTGATTGTTTATGAATTTTACTAACGATTGTAATTTTTGTCCATAAAGATTCATTGGAAGCACGCATTTCAATGTCGCGTGCATTTTTGTACATTTTTTATAACGAATTTCATGTTTATTTTCATAAGCGAATTTTTCATTTTAACTCAAGTGGTATCTCTGATCTGCCGCGATATTCTCTTCATATTTTGTGTAATAACTTCCTTGTGGCATTGCTTATGCAACAGTTATTCCAAAACAACGAATCTTGTGTAATGTAATGGAATATATTATTATAAAATTATTATTACATGTTCATATATAACAGTATTTGAAATTTAAATACAGAGGTAGATAACATATTCTCAGATTTGTCTCAAACTATATAACATAATAGTAATCATGATAGTCGAATTGCATAACAAAGCTAATGTTTCAAAATGTTTAGTACAATACATATAATATATCATACAAGTGTTTACAAGTGTTGGATACTTTCATGAGACTGTGTATGTGTATAATGTGTACATGCAAAGCCGTGCAATTTTTCCAACTTGTGAATCACAAAATCGAAAATCTTTCGTTCTTTACAATCCAGTATATGATTGCTACAGAAAACTATCCTTTTCTCGAATTATCGCGCCATAAAAATAATACACCGTACCATTTACCTTTAAATTTCCTGTATGCACCGGTTACGCAAATGTTGCGGTAATGCGAGTTTTCATGCTTGCTTTTTCTAACCGCGGAAGTACGTGAACGAAACAATAATTTTTAGTATATAGGTCTGGCATGAACGCTTCGTATTTAGCGCATCGTTATTATTTCCATTCATACGAGTGAATATCAGTGGAAATCTTTCTTTCGTGAATTTCATATTTCAACTTTATATTATAGCTTTCATTATAGCATTTTTAAAATGATTTCGTCAAAATGACGAGCATACTGTAAACACTTTTTACTATTTTGGATCATTTCTTAAAAGTATCTTACGATCACGATTTTGATATAGAT
The DNA here is from genome assembly GCF_011952255.1 of Bombus vosnesenskii. Taxonomy (NCBI): domain Eukaryota; kingdom Metazoa; phylum Arthropoda; class Insecta; order Hymenoptera; family Apidae; genus Bombus; species Bombus vosnesenskii. The sequence continues at coordinate 7,555,919 of NW_022882923.1, forward strand.
TTATCTGTTTCGTTACATTTGCCGATACAAAGAAATATATCAACTCAAAGTTATTTAATATCGTGGTTCGTAATTTCAACATTTTCTTCGAGTTACTTTTTTGAAATGATTTTAAGGCTACTTTTGCCAAGTTTTCTAGATCATGGAGTATTTTTTAGTTTTATCATCGTATTCTTGTGATCCTGATAAAGAATAAGAATTAGTCAACGATATTCTTCAAAGACTGTGAGCCTTCAAATGATCTAGAATGGAAAAAATTAAGATAGTTTTGTTGTGATAGATTCATATGCCATGTTGGCAAGATTCTTTCTTTTCTAACATATTTTACAGGACTGTTTCTTTTCTAACATAAAACGTAATATTCATCATGATAATTGTTGTCGTGTTTATTTCTATCGTATCCCATAGTTTTACTGGTGAGAAACAGAGTGAATTCTCTTATCTGAATTTCAATTGCCTGGCTATGGCAAACTGTGTGAAAGATAGCTTTACTTTCTCTTTATCAGGTTTGTACTAAGTTATCTTGAGAACTTTTACGAGGCCATTATAATCTAATTGCATTGTACCAAAAACAGATTTCCACTTTATATATTTCACAGTGTTTGACATACTTATGTGTTTTAAACTTGTTTAAAGCGTGTCCTAGCTTAAATAAATGAAGACAAATATTAAATGACAAATGAACGACAAGTGAAGAACGATACATTGTATGCGATTTTCTGTATATTGTATGATATAGTTAAATATAATCCACCCTAATAATCTATTTATTAATAATCTATTATTTCTCATATTTTATATTCATTTTACAACTTAGGAAAAAGATATGTACGTATTACGTCTCGTTCATAACAAATATCTTTCTTAACATGCAATATATCTTTCTGAAATATACTGTTCCATATAAGAATTTTTTAGATAATAGATATAACGTGGGATTTCTTAAACAGTCAATAAGCGTATCATCGTTATAAGTCACGAATAACACACTAATCTATTTTTTAATTCGTGTAATTTAATAATTTTTGAAACGTTACAAGGGTAATGTAATATGCTCTGTTAAAAGGAAATATTATTTAGCGCAATATTTTTTGACTAAATCTTACCGCATTCTTCATCATCTTGGTCGTTTTTTCCTGAGTTTGCTTTTGACGAAAGCATTATATTCTGTAGCATTCTTCGCAGTACTTTCTGAAATTTTTTCCCCTCGGGCCTGAGACACCTCGGAGATTTGCACGTGGCTGTTTTATGGATATAGATGCACTTTGGTTCCTTCGACTACTATTTTAAAATTGAAAAATTTTACCTCTGTCTACCAGGAATGTATTATTCTAGTGGAAATTGAGGGCGATTTTGTACAACGTGGCAATATTTTTAAAATTTATACGCAAAATCGAGGCAATTTATACACGATGTTTTGACAATTCTGAGAAATAATTTTGATTTTACAAATCATTTGGAAATGTTGATTTCACTTCTCTTTGCCGAATATTCATATTCGTCAATATATTCAATATCGGTGGAAAAGATTAATTGTAATTGAAGTGAAACAAAAGAATGGGGCGATGATCGTATCAGGAAATATATTCTGGCAAAAAATAAATTCTTTTAAAAAGATTGTTGGACATCTCTAATTGAGAATATATTGAACATTTCGAGGATAGACACTTAAAATACATCGTTTATTTCTTCGTTTCAGGGCTTTTTTTTGTAAAAATAATGAGTAATCAAAGAATATAAGCATTTTTCAATTTTCTTGCCTAACGTACTCTTGTAAAACATGTTGTGTACATATACATTATATAGGCGTATACACGTTTATAACTATTATCGACGATAATTTGGAATCTAGATACTTGCTTTGTATCATCAAAAATAATTAATTGCACGAATTAGTGCATATAGAACTTTGATACAGTATTTTATTAGCTATAAAGTTTATCATTACATTATCACAGAAGCACTTATAATAAAATTAAGAAGCATTAGTAAGAAAATTTGTAGATATGATTTGTAAGTACAAACTTGTTTTATTAGTTTATTTCATTAGTTTATTTCATTAGTTCATAAACATTAGTTTATTTCATTAAATCCGCAAAAACAATTAGTTGGAGGACTTATTTATCCTATTTGTTATCTTATTCCTTTTAGTTTATATATAAATTTTAAGTCAGGAAATATTTTCGGGCTACAACAAATTTTCTTACGATTATATAAAGACAAGCAAATTACTACTAATATTACAACTTGAATTAAGTGTAGAAATGAATAAATTTAATTAAATATCACAATACTAAACCATTCGAAATTAAACACACCACGTTCTATTACTTACTTTATCCTCTTGTTTGTGATTTCTTCGTTTTAAGCAGGATTTAAGTTTTCAGATCCTTCGGGTTACCTTATTCAGCGAGGAAAAAAGGAATTTGTAATCATTGTGAGCCACGCAAAACGTGTACGAGTGTAATAAAGCATTAAACGGCCGCGCAATGCAGCTGGTCAAAAATCAATGACAAAAGAGCAATGCATAGCAGTTACTGGCAAAGGCAGCGAAACGAAGGTAAGATGCGGCGACAAGGGAAGATGACGATAAAGCTTTTCTTATCTGAATTTCAAGCGCTAGCCTGTAAGAAGAATGTTATGCCCCTTGTCTTCCCGGGTTCTCGCACCACCCGTTGCAGCAAAGTTTCACGATATCGTCGACGACTAATTAAAGTACGGAATAAGAGGGAGCAATTACCAGGGCGGTTCCATTTAATTTCGTGGGCTGATTTAAGACGCGGCCAACGAACGAAGTGGATCGTGTGACCCTTTATATGCACCATCGTTCGTAAGTATGGATAATAATATGTGCACTGTAGGAAATGCTTAAGATTATATATCTACACAAACACACTCTCTCTCCTTCCCTTTTTCTCGATTTTTTATTTGTGATGGAAATTGTACAATCAATATTGTAAACGTGAATGCAAAATTTCTTCTTTTTCTGATTTGGGTCCATAGTTAAAACCGAGTATATGCACTATAGGATATTGTCCTTGATTGAGAGTATCGACGATAATATTGAAAATCATCAAATTCTTCGGATTCACAATAGGTATAGCTGTCATATATCTATCCACTTCATCATGTGTTGTGTACACAATTTTCATTTTGGTGACTTATACCATATTTCTGATATAACGATGATGTAATGTGTTTCTTGTTTGCGTTTAAATTTAGCAGAGCATTGAATGCCAGTTACGGTAAAACGTAAGGAATTAACAGTTCAAGAACCTTCTTAAATCATAACTTTGAATATTTAATAAAGATATTAATTTTCTGGACGAATTTCAACAGGTATCCAAATAGTACATAGTTATGGACGATAGTGTAGCTTTTGCGGAATTGCGTATGTATGTATCAGCGGTCGTAGCTTCTGCTAGAACTTTCGTCCCCGTTTTTATGAATATTGCTCTAGTATAATGTAATTTAGTCGTTATTGGATAATCCTTCGTCTCATTTCTCGAATGAATTTTCAGGAGAAATATTATTGACGTATAGTTAAATATTTTAAGATCTTCGATAATCGGTTACAGTCTGTAAAATTTAAATAAATCTTTCCCTGATTTTGCGGGCGATTTATTTTTATGGACCTTGCATCGAAAAGGTTAATGACTCTTTTATGGCTACACTGAACATCATCTACTAAATTTTATCTTTTTCAGTATTGCATCTCGTCTGGTAACGAGATGTTCTTTTTGCATTTTTTTCTGGTGCTTGATTAATTCTAGTACCACTCAGTTTTGACGCGTATAAAATAATTCATTTTCTTTTCGTTAGTAATATTTCATTGATAATGAGAACCACCTATTTAATTGTTTCATTCATTTCTACGTTTCTCATTTTTAGAAGATATATATTTAGAGTTTTTCATATTGTATTGATAACGAGAAACTTCTTTACAGTTGGTTGTTTTATTTTTGAACGATGTATATTCGATGAAACATCTTATATTTCCATTTCATTGTTAATCATGTTGTCATTTAAATAAATTATTATTTCATTCTATAAAGTTTTACTTACTTTCATATCAAATTGTAGTAGGTCTATAAATATCGTTCAAGTTTTTTAAACTGTTTTAGATGATATTAAATATCAAGAAAATAGTAATAACATTTTGTGTTTTTCCTTTTTATCCTGATCTTGATACAACAAGCAAGAAGTTGTTATATAAAATAATTTAGAAAAAGAACTTTATGCAATGAATGTGGGAAGAAACTTTGACGCAGCTCTTTTTTGACTGCTCGTTTTTACAAACTTTGCTGCTAAGACAGTGCACGTTCCGAGGATAGTTGTATTCCAGGTTTTGGAACTGGCGGTTGCTGGAAGACACTGATATTTTTCTTCCTTTAAAGTACAAAGATAACATCGTAGCCAGCCAGAGATGGAAGAATTTTCTTCTGAACTAAGGTTTGCAGTTTTTACGAGCTCTGTGATATTAATAGTTTTATGATAACAGTAAATTTAACGAAATATTTTATAATTAGATTGTGGATATTCATACATTTATGGAAAATTTTAAGATACAGTACAATGTAAATTCAAAGGAAAGAATTCATTACAGATTTAATGGACGAAAGAAATCGCTATTTAAATTCCATTCATTTAATTAGGTTTACAAAATACCTGCATACAAATCCACATTCTATTTACAATTATAGTTTTTAATTCTTATGGAAAATTCTTGGCTGGTTTTCTAAGTTTCAATAATTTCTTATTTCTCGATAAACTCAATTCCTCGTGCTTAAATTATTAAGACCTGTAAGAAATTGAAACAACAGAATATTTTACTATTAGATCTTTTCACAGATTACGTTTCAATCCGAATATCATTCTCAGTAATCAAGAACTTCGTGTATTTTAATTATTTCTTGCTACTGAATTTTCAATTTCTGGATTAGATAGAATTTACAAACAATACAACTGAATTTCCAAGTAGTAGTTCGCATTGAAGTGATTTCGAAGCTTGCAGGAAGACAAAGACAAGGATACTCAGGACTGATTCAACTATGCTGACGTCATTTGAAGTGCAATGTCATTTTGCAGAGAATAGAATTGTTACGTGCCTCTCCTTTAACCACATTCTGGTTGCTTAGAAACATATTCAACGTTCTGTTACGATCCAACATTGAAATTATCGACCTGTAATGCGTAATTGAATATGTCATATATGTATAGATAGTTATATAATTAAAATGGTGTGACAAAAATAAATAAGTATATATGTATAGATATATTTCGTCAGTATACAACATACAGCTATAGCAGAAATTGGCTCGGATGAATATTATTTGGTTCGAAGAAGGTCACTTATTATCGTCAATATGTTATTCAATTTTTGCCCTTGTATTACATTTTTCGAAATTCCAGAGGACATCTTTGATTCTTTAAATGGGAATGCAAATTTTGTGCTTTGGAAATTCAAATATTTGCAGTATAGAATGAAGATATTACGTCAGATACATAAATCTTTGACTGATATGATATGCAACATATGTGGAAATTTGTATCGATAGATTCAATGTATGCAATTACATGCTTAGATAATCTTCACGCAATATAAGCACGTAAGTAGATGGTTTTATAAAATTTGATAAATGGTCTATTATCACGCAACGTATGAACATTTCCAATAAAAATATGTACCTAAAATAATAACTACTTTTGATTGCGACATAATGAAATTGGAGTTCTATTTACATAACGATAATGATGTAATTATTATTACCTTGTTGATCGAAGCTTCAGTGATACAAATGTAAATTGTTTGTTTTAACAACTTATATCAACACCAATTAAACTATATCAACAAATCCGAAATAATACTAATGAATATACATATATATAGAGAGAGATGTTTGTCACATCTTTTGTTTAAATTTCAGTTGCTAAATGTTAATCTCAGGAATTGTGCTGTACCATTCATTTTACATGGTTTAGTATAATTTTTCGTTCTACTTTACACTTCATGTTTTAGAAAACATATATTATATGTATATTGTACTCTTACAAATTGTGTAGAACTTTTTATATGTTTTAAACGTGCGAAAATCATCACGCTTAATCCCAAATAGCAACGCTAATTTAATTAATCTAGTCCATTGACACAACCGCAACGCAAAGTCATTTAGAATCCACCGAAGAAATTCTCCGATCAATATTGCATTCGACGATTTACAATTGGCATATTTTTCAATCGAATTGAGTGCGAGAATGGACGGCACAAAAGGTGGATTCTTTTCTACCCCGCTTTCCTTCCAATTCCCTCCTTTTCAATCCCTAGACCGTACTATTCTTATTCCCCGGCGCATTTCTTAATAATGAACCACTTTAATCCTGCTCACGAGGAAATATCCGATGGTTGTATTTCTAGTTTTTCCCTCGTCGGTGAAACGAAACAATTAATCAGTGATTAAATAGATAATTCATAAAATAATATACACATAATTTCTAAAACTTTTAAATGAGAAAAATCATAAATTCTTCATTTATTCATTTTTCTACGATGTTTCTATTTAATAAAACGAAATTTAGAAATAGGTATTAAAATCTAAGCTCTCGGGGCTAAAACTGAAGAGGAAATAACTTTTGCTGCGAATGAGAAGCGATGCTGAGAATACACTTGAAGACTGAAATGCATGGCGCCATATGTAAATATTGGCTCTATAGCACGTAGCAAGAATGTGTGTTGTGTGTGTGAATTCTTTAAAAGTGTGGCATGGTTGGCTTAGAGAAAGTTTCTCGATAGTTATAAGCAAATTGTTGAGAGGAATGTTCGACAGTTGTCAGTGAGTCCTTCTAAAGTAGTTAGGAAGTTGTGAATCGGTGTTATCGGTGAATCGGCAATTGTTAATCATATTTATATGGAAATACTTAGGTATCTTTATTTATTCATCTAATGTCGATTCCGTATTAACAAATATGTTCTATTTGTGCTAAATCTTTTGTCAGAAAATTTCACAGGCAAATAAAAATACATATTAAATGTCTAGGATTAATTAAGGTGAAATGAAATTAAACTGAATAACAAATTTTTTAATTATTTCTCTCTAATATGCAGATATATCAATATATCAAGTGTTTCTAATCTTTTTTCCTATACATCCTATTATTATGGAATTATGGAAATTTAATTAAAATATTTTTTACGCAAGATTGTCCAAAGAAAAAATTCGTAACAGTAAACATGTAAACAACTTTCTAGAGCAAAATTCAACAAACATTTGATAGTCCTGTGTCTTCGTAGAAATCTTACGCATATACAAATTTGTATCATGCCAACGATAAAAAGATAATAAATGTGCGTAGATATGGAAACAACCTTGACTAACTACACTGCCACAGTTTATTTCATATCGACACCGCCACTTATCGGTTCGTCATTATTGTTTCTTGGCCATTCCATTCGTATCGTTCGAACTTCTATCCTCACAGTGACTGTATTGCAATGTTCAACCTTATCCCCATGTATAGTTTTTGAGAATAATTTCTTTCTTCTTGTACATTAAAGTCAAACTTCTCTCTCTCTATTCATTCGCCGTTATAATGAATTTCCAGTTTCTACTATCAGTGATTAGTTGTGTAATATTCAGTGTTAATGGTGCAAGAATCTTGGTGTTATTTCCGCATCAAGCAAAAAGTCACTACATCGTGTTCGAGCCATTGTTGAAGAAACTTGCTGAAAATGGTCATCAGGTGGTGTCAGTGAACTTTTTCCCTCAGAAAACGCCTTTGCCTAATTTTACAGATATTGATATAAGTTCGAGTCTACCAAGTTTGGTTGGCACCAAGACAGTGTCAAACTCTTTTAAAACATTTAAATGGGAAGTACTTAGGGGAGTGCTTAGTCATGGTGCACCATCATGCGATCCTGTGCTCAATCATCCGGCGTTGAAGAAGCTTCTGCGATCGAAGGAAAAGTTTGACGTTTGCATCATCGAGCTCTTTGCCACTGATTGTTTTCTTGGTATCGTTCATACTTTGAACATACCGCTTGCAGTTGGAGCTACCAGTAGCGCCATTCTACCATGGACGAACGAGATTATGAGGAATCCTGAAATCCCTAGCTATATCCCGAACTGGATGAACGGTTTAACGGATCAGATGAATTTCTTTGAAAGATCCATTAACTTTGTGGATTTTCTAGTCACCAAATCTGCATACAGGTGAAGCGAATTAATACTACTGTATCGTGTTTACTATTGTAGAATCGTTGTAAAATATTATACAAATTCATTTGCACCTACAAATTTCCCATAAATATATAGAAATCAGCAGTTGAATTATGTTAAACTAGATTATTATGTTCAGAGATGATACGTAGTATTGAATTAAGTGAAATGAGACATTTATAAGCTTCGTTTGTTTTCAAGAATTTAACATAAGTATAATTTTGTATACACACTGATGGCAAAATGATTTTTGTTAAAATAAAGCGTTAAAAAGTTTCACTGCGGAATTGGTGCGTTGATTAATTAATTTTTATGCCATGATTGGTAACAAGTATTTTATTGTTGCTTCACATATTGTGAAGTAAATATATTATGATAAGTTATAACTATTTAAATCAGAATGCCTATTTTATAAGATGTAACACAAACTTGTATACATGGTCGTCTTCCAATGGATGATCTTCTTTCAATGAAACATAGTATTTTGTACATTTGTTTTTACGAATTCTCTGTAATATTGCAATCGTAGTTTTATTTATGCAATAAGTAATTATTCAGGCGGAGTAAAGGGTAACAAGTTTCATAAATCTTCTAATCGAAGTAGCCAATGCTGTTCGTGTCAGAACGTTAAACAAAGTACTTCCAGATTTTCTAATTTAATTCCTTATCCGAGTATCTACTTCACGCGGAATCCGCCGTGTCAATACTCGACACTTCCAATTCTGTTACAGATACTTATCAGATAAGCCAGGTCACGAAATTGCCAAAAGACATTTCGGTGACGATCTGCCCGACTTTGACACTCTAAGATCGAGAATATCATTGGTATTAACAAACGGACATGCAGCAGTTAGCACTCCGCGAGCCTTGGCGCCAGGATTCAAGGAACTGGGTGGTATTCACATACTGTCATCAAATCCACCATCGTTGCCGGGAGATCTTCAGAATTTTCTTGACTCGCACAGCAAAAACGGTGTTATTTACTTTAGTCTAGGATCGCAAATAGACTCGTCCACCATGTCGGAGCAGGCGTTAGCAGCTTTTTACAGAGCATTCGAGCAAGTACCGCAGCAAATACTATGGAAGTGCACCGGAGGGAAAATGCCCACGCTGCCCAAGAACGTTAAGTGCATCGAATGGGCGCCCCAGCTCTCCATATTGTGTACGTATATATTCTTCTTTACTAGTACCGGAAAGTTTAAGCATCGAGAGAATATTATCCTATGGTGGCCATAAAAAACCTGCGAATGCTTTTATGCGTGGTTTTTGTTGCTTTCCGTGTCGAAGGTTCCGTAACTTTCTCGTGTTCTCGGCTCGGGTTTTCGATCTGTACATTTATGAGCAAAATGTTGATCGACTGAACAGAGGTATGTTATGTTGAAAGAAAAAAGTATGTAGAAAGAAGTACGTTATGGTGGAGTAAAAGTATATAGTAAAATTCTGAACGACGAACATATTCTAGTAATGTTTATGCTATGTACTCATTTTAATATTAGTCTAGTCAGTACCTTTAATGATACTTAAATAAGCGATAGACGGCGTGAAAATACAAACTGTAGCAGTTAATTGTAACGCAAGAAAGATCTGATTACATAATTCTTTTTGTGAAAAGATAAGTTTAGTAAGAGTAAATCTAGTCGCTAGAAAGCTAGGAATAAAGTTTCTACGAAGGGTCGTTAGAACAAAAACGATTTAAAATATTTGTTGGATGCACCGATCAAAGATACATAAATTTCATTTGTGCGTAAATTTGCAGCCTAGAAGTATCGCATCACGTTTTCTGCATATAACTACATATAGTGATGTATGAAATATTTTTCCTAAAATAGAAAGAGAAAAGGGAATATAAATCAAAGAAAGAGGAAAGATTGAATGTAAATGAATGGAAATAATTATTTCTTTAGTAATTATTAACGTTTATTATACTGACAAAAATCTATTATCTTAAAGAAAGGAGACGTATTGGCGTAGAAGCTGACCAAATTATCATTACCTTTTCATTAAATATATAGAAGATAGTATTAGAATAGTAATATAGAATATATTGCTTAATATAAGATATCGTGTTTATCATTCTCTTATAGTTTACATTTATTATCATTAATTAATAATAATAATAAGTAATAATAGTCATTAATCAATAGGATTAGTAATAATAACTTAGAGTAATTCATAATCGTACAATATTTAATGTTCATTTTTACAGTGACATCAAAAAATATATTATTTTTAATATGTAACATGTTTTGTACGAGGAAGTTGAAAGATATAAATAAACATACGTATACTTTTAAGTTTAATAATTTAGGCGCATTGATTTTATATTTTTTGCGCGTTGAATAAGAATACTTTTAAGATTATATTTTTATCGTGAAATTAAATGAAAAAATTTATTTTTGTTTTGCGTATCCTCAGTTACAACGAGTAATTGAATTTCAAATAATTCAAAGGTTTCGATTTTTCCCTTGACCTCCTGGTTCGTACCAATAATCTGTTTCGCGTATCTGTATACGTATCAATAGGACAACAGTACATTCTCTCATACAATCGACAACTCCATTTATGATTCCGGATATTGAACCCTGAAATCGAATAAAACTGATTTAAAGTATGCATTAACGTTAAATAATTTATAGATCAATTTGCCCGAATATCGAGCACCTTTTATACACATTATCTACATATACTATCTACGTCCCATTTGTTGCCAATAATCCAGTTTTGTGTAGTCAGATATAATTGTAGTTTATTTTATAATATGATATTCAACGCTATCTATATAGCGTTTAACCTACCTCAAGTTTCTGTACCTCTGTCGTTTTAAATGTCCTAAGGAAACATTAAATAAGATGAATCCCCAAAAGGAAGTACATAGCTGTTATCTTCTAATGGAAAAGTGATATCTTTCAATTTATGCTCGTGAAAATTTTAAACTTGTTTAAGCTTCTTTTTAAGCAACGCTTAGAAACCTAGATCTTTAGTACAGTTTAGTATACTTCAGTAAAATATGAAGTATACATAGAAATAGTACAGAAGAATTGGATTTTTCAATTTATAGATACTTCTAAAAATTGATATCAGTTCGTTATCAGTCAAAAACACGTGTATCTCTACTTGACTAATCTTTAAATGCTCTTTCCTCGATTACTAATTTTCCATTATTTTTGATTCTTTCTGGCTGTTGAAATATTAAAAATGCTACAATACATAAAACCCTGACCTAAATATTCTAAAATACATATGGGATTTATATCGAACCAAAGGTGAAAAGGAAATGTAAAGTAGAAATCAGTTTTATAAAATACTGAAAACAGAATGGTAGAAAATACGATGTGAGTTCGTTGAATTATTCAACAGAATTTTTGAACCGGCGAAAGAGTAGAAAAAAGTCATAAAGCATATAAATTTTGAAAAATTAACGAATACCTTTGAAAGCGACTGCATACTAATTCATGAATTGAATATTTTAGACATCAATAGAGCTGCACTGCTAAATACGTATATGTATTTATTCCTGGAAATAAAATATTTGCATTTAATAAGACATTCATAGTACTATGTTTAAGCTATAAGTATTTAACTTGTACATTTTTTCTATACTACAAAATGAATAGTAATTTTTTATTTTTCACACAGAACCCTTTTTTGATATTTTTCCAGATTATATTAAAGAAAAAATGCTTTAGAAAAAAGATATGCAAGCGTGCCTTATGCAGAAGTAAATTAATCCTCGAACTTTGAAAAATAAGGTTAAGTGCATCACTATTGTCGAGCAACAAGCCTCAAAAAGCAACTCGAAACTTTCTTTCCTCTGAGATTGCCTGCCGAAAATTAGTTTGTTCAATACGAAAGAAGTGGAGCTTTAAAAGGAGAGCAAATCAATGTTTTGAATTGTAGTTATATAGATATATAATGAGCCGCGATTGTGTAATGTTTGCTATTGTTAACAGAAAGATGAAAATTTATAAGAAGTACTCCAATAATATTCCGATCGTACATCAACGAACTAAATGAATATAACATCTAAAGTGAATGGAACATCTAAAGAATATGAAAAATAAGATACATTTCTAGATATATTTTACACCATATAAAACTCATTTCTGATGTACGATAATATGCGAGCCATATAATTTTTCAAATTAACTTCAATTTTACTTTTATTATCGATCATTTTTATATTTCTCTGTGTATCACGTTCCATCTTTATTCAATATTTACAATGCTTTTTCTTTTACCAAAATAAATATATACATGATAAAATAACATGTAAAATAAATTGCAAAATCTCATTTGATTTAATGAATATGAAAATAGATAATGAAAAACGACCAGAAATATTCGCCACGATTTTCAATTCCCCAAAAACCAGATCTACCTTGTAACACCTTGCTGTCTTTAATTATTATTCGTGAAAAGAGTGTTAAGCTGTGAAAATTTCTAAATCACGTTACTGACAACCGGTACATAATTTCCTTTGGTCGCAGTTCGCTCAGTTATTTTGTTTCGAATAAAATCTGTTTGTATGAGCCATTATTAAAGTTTATCGAAGTAGCGCTGTATTTTAATACCGCGATATCGTATGATTTGACACACGTGTCACGTTCAGAGCGTTATAGAATTCTGTACAATTCACGGGTTTAGTACGTCGTAAATAAAGAGCAAGTTATAGGTCTAGGAGAATAATGTGTGAATTAGGACAGGCTTAAATTTAGGCTAGGTCTAGGTTAAATCTTGGGATGGATCCAAATTTCCACATACGTTACCTGCATGTTCCATTTCGTATGCTGTTAGCAATCAGATCGCTTTGTATGCAAACGATCGCTGTTCAAGTAATTGATTTAGACGCACAAACGAGATTCGAAGCGTTATTGACAAATTTGTTCATTATTCAATTTCTTGGTACATTATTCCCTCAAATCGTTGTCTTGCGATCTCCCGGAGTATTTCAATGAAGCTTCCCTAAAATATTTTTTCATTTCAATTGAAATTTCTTCGGCGTTATGTCTTTTTGTGAATATATCTAGTAATATATGTACATGTGAAACTATAACTATTCAACTGGAAGAATAATATTTGTTTAATTACGTAATCAATGCCGTCTTTTTGGATAAGTTTTTTATTCTTTTTGTTTCTTCTATTATTCCTAGTTACAACAATCGCTTGGTGTAAATTATTAGTGATGCGAAAGAATGAAGATGTAACTTAAGAATACAGATTACTAAGTAACGTGTATTTATGAAATCGAACTTTTATGTGCATTATAGCTCCCTAGAATGTGTAAATCATTCCATACAATATTTTCTTATTATTGAACCTAACATTTATTATTTTCACGGGATCGCTTCACGAGAAAAAAAAAAAGAAAAGAAAAAATATCACAAAAGGTTTAACTTTATTGGTTTGAAAATTACCAGGTCACCCGAATGTGCGGCTATTTATTACACACGGCGGATTGCTAGGGGCTCAAGAGGCAGTTTATTGCGGGGTACCGATTCTCGGTATACCCCTGTTTGGAGATCAGCACTTGAACATGGCCTACTTCGTGAAAAAGGGGTTGGCTCTGAAGCTGGATTACCGTCAACTTTCATACGCGCTAGTATCGAACGCTTTGAACGAACTGCTCGTGAACAAGAGGTAATCAGAATCTTCGTTCTTCGTGCAAATGGAAATTTCATAGTTCGGGTAGCGAATCGAAGAATCAAGTGAGAGAAAGAACGTCAAAGAGATTTTCCCGCTAGCTCTACTTCATCAGCTATCTATAGACATAACATATTTTCCTTTATGACTATATGCGCACAATTGAACAAAATTCTACAAACTATTTAAAAATATTTCAATTAAGTATATTATGGTACTTACGAGATAATCGAAGATATTTATATTTAGCAATACCTTTTACAAAGAAGAGACTTTTAGTAACTTCTTCTTCAATGAAATTTCAAAAATTTCATTTTCCAAGAAACTATACCAAAATTCCAAGAAACACAGATGGCGTATGGTGTTCGGTGCAGAGATACTCTTCATCATCTGGAAATTGTAAACATCGGTTAAACGTTCTCGCCCGTACAGATGAGGGTAACATCGGAGGAACGTTTCTGCATTACAATTGTATCGGCGGTATGCATTTGGCAGATAGCAATCGCCTCCCGATAAACGGGCCACGCGTACTGAATTTCATCGTCGATTTTCGAATCGATCGTACATTAATTACTGCAAACTCCCCTCGCTGCCTCCCCCATTAATCGCCCGTCCTGCTACAAATCATTGTTAACGATTACAATTACTCCCAAGTGTAAACGTCTTCGTCGGTGAACATCGCAGATCTAAACGGTTTGAAATTTTATCGGCGCAACCGTGAACATTGTCGGTGAATCTATTAAATTTATTAAAAACGGTCTATTAAAATTGTAGCATGAATCTATAGGATTAATTAGCCAAAGTCGAAAACTTGCTTGTTAACTTGAATCGTTGCCGCGATAGGTAATCAAGTACAATAATGAAGTTAGTGTACTAGATTACATACGATACGTGTTTTAGCCGTGTACGAGATATTTTAAACTGGAAGAACATTGGAAATTGTTCGGTGCAAATCGAGGATAACAATGTTCCAGTTGCCAATTTTAATTATACTGAGAACTTTTTAACTATCATGTTGTTTTTTAATTACGCAAATCATTTTTTCTGGTACACGAGTCGACAGAGTAAACATTTGTTGACGTATTGAATCGTTTAAGTAGAGTAAACGTTTAATAAATGAGAGACGTCAGTACTGAAAGCTGAATTTGAAAATTATTTAGTTTTCAATTCTTTATTAACATAGCTGCGATCCTCCACATTTGTAAATTTGATGAAATTTTCCTTTCGTTTCGATCGAGAAAGGGGCTTTAAATGTTTGAAGAAAGTTTTCAGAGTAAACTTGAAATGAGAAACTGCACATTTGAATAATGATTCTTTCACATTTTCTTTAAACGTAAAAAATTTTTATTGGAGAATGAGGAGCTACAAACTTTAAATCGTTGGTCTTAATATTGAACTTAATTGATTATCATAGAGAAGGTGTTATTAAAATATTACATTAGTTTTGAAAAATATATGAGCAGTTAACAAGTGAAATTTACATACGTATATTACACACGTATATAAACAAGATAAAAAATTTGCGGAGAGAATCGCGATAAGAAAATCTGCATCTCATAGCTAAACATAGGGTTTTACGTAGAGCTGCAGAGTAAAATAAAAGGCTACGTTAGCAGCTGATGCAGAGAATTTGTATATTGCAAACAATAATATAAAGTGTATTATCTCAAAACCAAGAGTCATACAAATTTAATACATAACAAATCCTTCAATTAATTGCAAAATAATTATCGAACAATTATTGATAAAATATGTGTACGTTCTTTATCATATTATTGAGATACTTAACATTAATTTACATTTTTAATGAAATATGAATGTACTTTCAAATATTTTAGAGAATATATTAAAATTAATGTTTACTGAAGTAACAAATTTAATAAATCCATAATAAATCTATAATAATTAAAATTTAATTAATAAAATTATTATGAAATATAATAAGAATCATCTTGCAATTGAATATTTGAAAATGTTATTAATCAATTTTAATATTATGTGGAATATGGGGTGGAAGATACAAATAATTATAATATAATTCACAGCTACACGGATATGGCACGAAAAGCTTCTTCGCAGTTCAAAGATCGGCCAATACCGCCATTGGATGAAGGAGTTTATTGGATAGAATATTTACTTCGTCATGGACCAAATTCTTTAAAAACAGCAGCTGTAGAGTTAACATGGTATCAATATCTATTGTTGGATGTCATATCTACGATGGTAATCTCAATTATATTTACAATTTGGATCGTTTATAAATTATTTAAATTATTATTTTGTCGAAGAAAAATGGTGTCAGTAGACATTAATAAGAAACGATCATAATTACATTGCTATTCTTGAGCAAGATTCTAAGGAATGATTTATTTTTTAAATAAAAATGTTTATTCGAATCATTTGTACAGTTTGTTACATTTGTTACTCATTTTTAATGATAACATAATTGTTCACACTTTTATATAAAAAGATAAGAATATTTGTTATACTACTTTATATTATAACAACAACGGTGGTGGCGAGAATATCTGGTCGAGTAGGGATCTAACATTGTTGTTCAGGACGCAAATTACAGTTCTTAACACTTTCACGTCGAGGCCGTTTGGCTGGAAACCTACACCTCGTACGGCAGCTTTGTACTAAAAACTTCCGCCGTTCTGTTGGCAACGTACAACTTATACGAGAAATCAAAAGTTCATGAAAAATTCTGGAACTTAAATAATGATATAATTCACACGTTAAGAACATGCGGAATATAACTTTTTCATTTGAAATTTCGTTCTTGTAAAAATCGAGTTTCGACGTGTTTAGCCCGATAGAATGTGTGTTCGATAAATTTTCAAATTTCATTTCCTGGAAAACGAGATTTCAAATGAAAAAACTGCATTCCACATTTTTTTTAGATTTATCTTCTCATGTCTGTAGAATAACCACTTGCCAATTTTGTCCGATCGTATTCAATCGGGAATTAGCCAACTTCACGTGAATTGACAAGTTGTTAAACTCGATTTTCTCGGAAACGAAGTTTCAAATGAAAACATTTTATTATAGATTTCCGATTTATATTGTATTATGGGATTTGAAGCAATAGATACTAGTATTATACACATTGTTCATTTGCTGCGACGATGACTTACTGGTATAGAAAAAGCAATTTTTGCTTCAACAGTTCGATTCGTTTTTCCTAAAATTATTATTTCTTGATATGGCAATCAAGTAACGAATGAGGAATAAAACCAAATATTTACATTCGAAATAGTTAAATTCCTATGGCGAACCATCCTTTTTCCAATGTATTTTGCCTAAGAGACACTACAGTTTACAATATCATCAATACTGAGGACTGAGACAATGCATCGAAAATGCTTTTAAAAGCTTTGAAACTCGCGTTTACTTATAAAATATTTGGCCGAACGCTTTACGAAATTGCCTGACTAAAGTAGAAACTTACGGAAGTATGTTTAAGGGAGACATTTCTTCTAGGATAATAGTCAGGTTGTAAAATATTGAAACTTCCTGTGTATTTTTGATATGCTCCTATTCAAATTTCATAAATTTTCTGCGTGAAAGGTTGATCTATATTTATTATCTTATTCCTTCGTTCAAAATTTTGTAGTTTCTCGATAGTGACTACGTATTATTCCCATAATACATATTAGATAATAATATAATAATAATATCCTTATTATTGGACACATTATCGTATTTAATCAAAGTGTAAAGAGACTGATTTTTGAAATTAATTCTGAAAAAGGAGAACAAGAACAAGAATATGTAACAAAAATATTTTAGAAGAGTATATCTCTGTCTATCTGAGATACCCTGAAAACAAAAAGAACTGAGTTGTACTTGTAGAAAATACTGCGAGTGTCAAGAAATAAGTTTTTCAAGAGAAAAAGAAAACTTGTGCGCTAATGTAGTTCAAATTCATGAAAAAGGAAAGTGTATCTGTAGAAAAGCCTGTATGTGTCACCTCCTAGTTGTGAAGAAAACTCGAAGTTCCATTCGTTCAGATAAATGGCACAGATAAAATCCACGGATGGAATTTTCTCAAATCATAGATCGAACTTTTTTTCCTAAATTTAAAGTCTAAAAATGAAGATTACAATGCACGGTATGATTTTTCCTTGAAACGGTCTTGTGATAAATTAATATTTTCAATTAAAATCCAATACAATGCGTAATAACGCGTAATTTGAGTAAATATATACAGTAAATGTATAATTACTGTAATATGACGATGTTACACATAATATTATACAAATCAAACATGCACGAGGCAAATATTTACAACAGAAGATCATATTCGCCAAAATTCAGGCCGCTTCCTGCGGTCGAAAATTCGTCGAACAAAATATCTCGCACCTGCATAGGAGAAACAGTAAATATAACGAAAGCCGTGGCTTTAGAATTTCAAATACCATAACAAAGAAAGGAGAACGTCATTATATTAGTTATACGTGCCATCTTACGCGACGAAAAGAAGCTTTTGCATATTCCAGCGTTATATCACTCGTGCTTTATTATGTATGCACGAACGTGAAGTAGCAAAACAGGAAGCCGGAAAAGTCAGCCGCGCATCTACCGCTCAGAGAATAAAAGCGCAGTTATAAATTGGGGGAAATCGCGTCTCTTTCGCGACTCTGAATGCAATCTAATAAAGTGTTTAGACTTCCCGGCCGTCGAATAAATCCCGAGGCGACCAGGAATACGAAATAAATGCGCCATATTAATTTAGCCGAATTTATAACGAGACGGGGTCTCTTGGTTTCCGTAAACGTGGTTCGTTAACAAATTTCTTCCCTTTGATATTATTAAATCAGAGATGCTTAAAAAAATGTGACGTTTAAAGATAATCGAATTAGTTTCTTTATAAATGTCATGATTAAATATACAGAATACGGCTGAGATAGTACAGGTGGCTGAAGGATGATGCCTCGTACAGAAATAAATCAAATGTGCGTAAATGAAATCTTTTAAATTCCTGATATGTCAACGTTCGTGGATATTGTTTGTAGAAACGTATGAAACGTAATTTTTTCCACATTTCGGAGCATTATTTTGTTCATTTTCAGGCAACGAACACGTATATCGTGGAACATATTTTATTTATATTATAATATTATAATTTCAGTCACATAGTTCAGACGAATGTCGAGCATACTATTAATTTGAATGAAACGTACATATTGCTTTGACCTGCTTTCCAGGCTTGATTCCAACCGCGCACGTGTTGCTACGTCAAAGTATTCTTTACACTCCTCTGTACGAGAATTACATTAAAAAAGGACATGCAAGTTTTTTGAAGCATTACTATCGTAGCAGTACGGAACGAAAAGTTTCTTTGATATATTTTTTCTGTCAAACAGGAATTAAAAACAAAATTTTATATCTCAATATATTTTTATCTAGTTGTATGACGTGTCTTATGAATATTGCCATTGTTGTGTAATATTTTTGTTTCTTCGATAATAAGTTTTATTATAATATGTTTAATTATACTGCATATTATAATACAACAGATATTTTTATATATCCTATATATCTTAATAATATATTTTTACATATCTTTAATGACCTCCTTTTCTTTGGCAGACTCCCATTATAAAACGTTAAAAATCCTCAATCTTCCAACTAAACTCACAGAAAAGCAATCAAAGAGCTAAAAGAAGTTCGCATTGAAATAATTTATTGTAGCGAGAAATTGCCTTGAAATATGAAACTAAAGTAGGAGTACAGAGGGATACGTATCAATAATTCTTTAAATGCAAATCTTTATGATTTTTCTTTCTCATTAACCGACTTAGTTCTCCCATTTTGCTCAATATATCGGAATTATAAAAGTTTTACTAAAAATTTAAGTTTTTTCTAATATAATCAACGATTTCGAAAATACCTCACGCCCGTCCTAGTTGAAAGCTCTACCAAAAATGATTATAAAGTGACTTCTCATTTGTCTGTTAACCACAATCCGTAAACTTAACACGCTCCCTACTTCCAGAACTTCGATTTTTAGCAGTTCTATGATTATGATTTTATGATCATAATTAGGTATTGTTAATTGAGGCGCGATTCACGGAACGTTACTTTTGTCAAACTAATCAGTTTACTGAAACTAGACGAGTCTAGTTCGTTCCTCCTGCGCTCATTAGCTCGTTCTGTGATCTTTTTCTCATTGTGACATGACAACAAGAAACAACAGGAAGAGGATGAGCTGTTACTGTCTAATGAGCCTTGTGCACTCATTTAACTTTCATGAAAGACCGTTTATGTTGTGTTCTGCCCGAGCATCGAGATGAAGTTGCATTTGCGAACAATATCGCGAGTTGAAAGAATAAACTTCGCATCGCACATTTTCATCCTGGTAACATTTTGGTTTCGAACTAGGAGCTAGTAAAAGAATAAACTTGGCAATTTCCAAACGACTGTCTTTTACATGACCAGCATTAGTGTCGCTTATTTTGCTAATAGTAAAAGATTAATCAGTCTCCGTTGGTTTTTATAATTATTACAATTTAAATAGATAATAATATTAACTGTAAAATCTTGAATTCATGTTGTTACATTACGCTATTATTAATATCCTGAGATCTTAAATAATATTCCTACTTTACGCTGGAACTAAAAGAATTTCAATTCTGTTAATGTAAAATAATTAAAAAAGCCGAAACTAAATTTCTAGTTATCACAAAGCTGTTTTTATTATATCATGAAACTGATTTATTAAAGTGAAGATTCTGCGTTGATAAGAATGTATTAATGACTTAACTACGAATTACCAAAAAAAGAAAAAGAAAATTTGTATACTATTTGTCGCATTGTTCTAATAGTATTGTAATTACTATATCTTAAAATCAAATCCAATTTGTTTAAAAGAGATGTGAGAACAGACGTGATACTTATTATTTTCGTACCATATACGACGTCACCGATGCAATGTAGTTGTGGTTTGTATTGAAACTTGACAATTCAAATAAACAAATTACGGCCTATGAAAATAGCAAAAAATCAACAAAAAGAGCAGAATGATCACCAAAATCTTGTTCTTGTGGATGAATATATCAATTAAATACGTCAATGTTCACAATTAAACTATGTTTTTTTTTTTTACGTGGAGAAATCCTCATGGACACTCCGCTGCTGCAGTAATCGCGTAACAGCAGAGTAGTGTCGGACTCCTACCGACTAAAACTCCACGATGACCATCTTATGCGTGTGACAGGGGTGCTCCAGGAACTTCTTATGAATTAACTTCAGTTGCACCCCCTTCGCGCGTCCTCTTGTTCGAGCCAGTCCTAGTACCTCCTGACTATTGAATTGGCGTTAGGGGGGGTCATTGCCCCTAGCGCTGTCGCACCTTCGCTGTTCGCCTCCCTCGTTGATCAGCTGGGATCGCCACCGGTCCCACGTGTCCTCCTCAGCGGTTCCTATGTCGTTTGGAATCGCCTGCTCGGTCAGATCTTCTTCACAAATGAACTAAAACTAAGGCGTAAAACAAATGCAACGCGACTTCAAATTAAAACTTGACAATAATGTTGACCTGACCTGAAACATAAAAACAAGGCTTAAAACTAAGACATAAAACTAAGGCATAAAACTAAGACTTAAACCTAAGACTTAAAAAATTAATTCTAAGATTAATGTTTATAACTTGGACTTAAAATTAAGACTTGGACTAAGGTTTAAAATTAAACTTAAAACAAAGATTAAGTCCTCCGCTGTTTCTCGTCCGCCTTTACCGTCCAACAATGAGGCTTAAAATTAACTTAATCGAAGTCTCAGAACTAAAACTTACTTAAACTAAAGTACATTAAATTACAGTCATACTGGCAACCTTTCGTATGAAGGACTTTAACTTGCTGCGAAGTTTAAAAACTGAAACTAGAAACACTTTGTGAAATCAATTGTTTCATTTAATAATTTCATATTTAAAAGGAGCAAATAAAGGAGCCCTTACCTTTTTGCTTCTGTACAAGCGTACAATGGACTTAGCCTAGCAGATATATATCTTAGATTTAATTAAAACTAAAACGCACTCATCCCACGCGTGATGCCCCGCGATGATCCCAAATCCCAGCGATGCGCCACGACGGTACCCGACGTCTCACGGCGGATGCTAATAATTTACTGAGGTACGTAGGATTATTAAGGTACCTTACTAAGGTATAAGACCTATATTATGATCAATTAAAGTTAAGACGTTAGATACTTAACTTGAGAATTACGACTAATGGTTAAATCTAAAACTTAAAATTAAGCAAACATTACGCACCATCTATCTCGCATAGAATGATCACATAGATATTTACAATCTTGAAAGTAAGCATATATGACATAATATATATCTCCTACATGGCGATTACATGGATCTATAAAACCTTAAAAGTAAACATGCACCACGTAAAATAAGTTTTATATAGAACGACAACACAGATCATTACAAACATTATGAGACTTAATTAGAAGTGAAAATTTAATAAAAACTAAGACATAGCTACTCCACGATGTCCTTGCCATATTCCATATGACATCTCGCAACGGATTGTCAATGCAGCTTAGATCATCAAAATAATTTGAGAAAATTGATGACCTAGACCAGACTATGTTAGCGTAGTCCTTGGCTCGCCATGGTCTTGCCAAAGATTAATTAACTCACGGAAAAAAGACTCCACGAAAACTCCACGAATACTATATGAAATCTCCACGAAAACTACACGAAACCTCCACGAAAACTACACGAAAACTACACGAAAACTCCACAAAAACTACACGAAAACTCCACAAAAACTCCACGAAAACTCCACGAAAACTCCACGAAAACTCCACGAAAACTCCACGAAAACTCCACGAAAACTCCACGAAAACTCCACGAAAACTCCACGAAAACTCCACGAGAACTCCACGAAAACTACACGAAAACTACACGAAAACTACACGAAAACTCCACGAACACTCCACGAAAACTCCACGAAAACTACACGAAAACTACACGAAAACTATACCAAAACTACACGAAAACTACACGAAAACTACACGAAAACTACACGAAAACTACACGAAAACTACACGAAAACTACACGAAAACTACACGAAAACTCAACGAAACCTACACGGACGCTCCACGAACACTCCACGAAAACTACACGAAAACTACACGAAAGCTATACGAAACCTACATGAGAGCTCCACGAAAAATCCTCGAAAACTCCACAACTCCATAACTCATAATGATTCCACAACCCATAAGCAACGATTGACCCGCAACTACTCACACCTTACTCGTAACTGCAAGTAGTCGCAACTCAGTCGTAACTCCTATTACGAATTTTCACTACTGATTGTTCTCCCTACCAAGACGTCCCTTTTATACCTGAGTTTTCGGTACTCTTACAACGTACTTCTCTTCACAGCTGTTAATGACCCAAGATGGTCACGTACACCTTTTTCAATTACTCATTGTCCTAAAGGGTCCCTGGTATATGGACCTTCGTGATTTCTCATTCTTTATAACCTGTGGCTATTGATTCTGCCACAATACTACATTATAAATTTTCTTAACTTAATTCTAAGCTTATTCTGTTGTTCAGCAATTAATTTAACTGAAAACACTTCTACACGCGCCACTCGCATTTTTCGAAGTTGTTGGAAATAAAGTGTATATTTAAATTGTTAACTCAGTGTTTTAATCATTCAACCACCCCCATTTTCTTAACAAAAATAGGGGATCGGCCGATTCGTAACGTCGATTATCGTATCAAACCGAGAAGTTACGCCTCTCGTTGACGCGCTATACTGTGAACGCGTTTCCTTGCGAAACAATCGAACAAGTTGAATTATTAATTTGATTTAAAAACGTCTGTAATTTGTATTAAAAGTACGATACAATTTCGTTTACTCGAATCTGTTCTTAGAATTTCTCCTTCATATAATAGATTTCACGATCAGATAAATGTGTTCAATGATGTTTATCTAATCGAGGATTAACAAAACTTTTGTTTGAATAAACGGAGCACCTTCAAATCTATGATTTATAATTACAATCGTCGCAACGACACGACGTTCTAAATTCTAGAGAGCGTGAAAAACACCATGATTTTTTCGAGATCATTATTTCAGGACGTTAAACACAGAATCCTATTTAAATATCACGTCTGTGCCGTTCGTGTCAATGATTTGAGTCAATTATTTCTTGTCGAAAAATTCAATAAAATATCACTTCCCATAAACAATTGAAATCTTACTCAATCGTATCTCAATTCAGTATTGTCACAATACTGACAGTATCTATCATTTTAATTTCATAAAATTAAGTTGAAAGTTATATTAATATTAAAGAAGATATAAGTGGAAACTCCAAATGAATTCGAACGCTTTTTTAAGACATGGATACTTACCGATACGTAAGGTACAGTGACATTTACATAATACATATTTTCCATTTTGTTCTCCAAATTGGCGTTGAAACGGTACCATTTAATGTATCACAGTCATAAGACAATTTTGCACTGTAAAACATTGTAGTTTCTGAGTATCATTTGCTTTATCCACGGTACGTAGAATTGAATTTAAACAACATTACATTACTCATAAAACATTCTCTCATTATTGACATATACAATTAAGTAAGTAAGTTTTCGTTAACTATGATCATAAATATATGAATTTGCATAAGTATTCATAATCTACCGACTGGCATATTTTATTATATCGAATCCAAAGTTTACTAGTTCTATTCTATGCTTCTAATATTCTATTTTATAGTTCTAATCTAACTTTTTCATTTATAGGACGATTGTTCATACGTTTGGAACATTCCCACTGAAGATCGTTGTAGATGGGTGAAAGAAACCAAAGATTGTTTCACGGATTCCGTAATTCAATATACGGAAATCCTTTTTTGCTCCTTTGGTTCGGAGAACACGTTTTTATTCACTATAGGACTGGCGATAATGGTCATATGGCTTTTATATCTGTTTTTAATTTTAGGAACTACAGCGGACAATTTGTGAGTAGCTATTTCTAAGATTAAAGGCTTTATATCTTTCTCGCTAATTATTAAAATACTTTGTATTTAACCTTTGAGTCAGCAACTAGATATCCGAATAGCCATTTATAAATTCTTTAATAATCTTTTAAAAACATTCCGTCCTTTCTTCTATATCTATCTTCTATAATAGGTTACAAGAAATAATTAGAAGATTCGGGAATGTATGAAAGTAATATTATCGCTACGTATCTGATCTATAGGAGTAGGATGCGTGATAAGGACTTTGATTGCCTATACGGGAGTTGAAAATTTGTTTCTTAAAATTTCATTCATCTCAATTCTTTTATCGAAATTAAAGAGAATCGTCTTTGCTAAATATTTCCAAATGTTTGTAGTACCTTAAAAATTTTGTTTCTGGTCTAAAGAACAGGAAAGTACTAGTTTTATAAAATTACGATATTAGATTATTATTCACTGCTCTGTTTACGATTTTTCATCCTTTGCATTATCTCATTTTATTCATAAGATAAGACAAAAGAGACTTGGAATAATTTATGATGATATTCATAATTATTTATGAAATTCGATTAGGCAAAGGATATGGTATCTTTATATTGAATTCCACAACGTCTTTTAATTTTGATTTGGTCTGATTCGAGATTTCGAATTATTCTTCATCTGCGTTATGAATCCTTAGCTAATTAACTAAAACTAATTTAATTATTTAATAGATATTAATGTAAGACAATCGCAGATATGTACTTCAATTAAGTATTAAATTATTATCCTCAATAGAAATTATTTGGTAGAATCCGATTAAGATTTACAAAATAGATTTCATTTTACAGATTTTTGTTTCATTTATTAGAATATCACGCTAGAGACATATATCTTATTTTGCTAATTATTATTTTTCTCATATATATGTGTTTCTCCTCTTTAACGAAATACAAATATACATTTCACATCTCCATTTACAAAATTCTTTTTTTTAGTTTTTAAATTCTCGTCGTAGGAAGCGTAATTACTTTTTTTTGTCAAGGTACTAAGGCATCTACCAACGTTGCTTATTTCGACATTTTATACGTCATAGACGTTGTACGCAGGTTTGATCAAAAGCGAGGAAAATCGCGGAATGATAGTTAATAAAATAGTTATGGGGGAAATAAAATTTCTATGATTTTCCATAAAAGTGCCGATATCGATGGTTAGGTGACGCATAAAGTCTTTCACGGCACATTGTGTTCAGTAAAGGGTGAATTATAGCTCATCGTGTGCGTGCGAATCGACATATTCTCATGCGGAAAGCGATTCAATTTTAATCCAAATGGTCGGCGAAAGCTTTATACCCCGTCATTAAAAAGAAACCATCTGCCCCTACAACACGGTTGCTGGCCTCTTGCTTCCCTAATAAAATTTTAACATGTATGTATCACGTATATAACTTAAATGCGATTTAAGCAGTTACAATCTATTGCCTATTGTGGCTGCTCTCAATAGATATAGCTATGATCATCCGGAATATTCGATGCAATGGGTCAAAAGCAATAGTCCATCCCACATGAAAAGGATCGAATAGTCAAGTGATATGATTTCACAATAGGATTTAACAGAAGTGTACTGTGTTACTAATATACATATACAGTGGTTCACGAAAATATTCGTACATTTGCTACAAAAAATGTTGATGAATATATTATGTGCATTGTACGACTCTGTTTGAAATTTTGTTAGCACCGTAATGATTCACGACTAGCGTGATTATAATAGTAAAATTTGAAATCAATTCGAAAACATTTATAGAAGTTACGAGACATTTATTGCAAACATACACTAAATGAAAGAAAAATTAGTATATAACGTGAATACAATAATACAATACGATACAATAATTAGTGCTAAAGATTGTCTCACTAAATAGGTATTTTAACTTATTAATACAGTGCATTGTTTACTGTTCAAATATTCTCGTGATCTTTGCGAAAAGTATACTTCCAATTAACATCTTGTATCTTATACTATTTCAGATCCGATTCAAATTTTACCAACATAATCACGATAGTCGTATCTCAATGCTAACGAGATTTCAAAAATGTTTTATGTATAACACTAAACATATAAAAAGTTTCTAAGGGTGTTTGAGTGCTTTCCATTTATCTTTTATTACTTTCGACTATTTTACATAGAAAATAACAATTTTCTAAGTAAATTTTCAAAAGTTAGATGCTTCACATTTATTGTTACATCCCAAGACTCTACCATATGCTATAATCCACCCGTCTGTCAAAATAGCCACCAGCTATATACTCAGCTACTTACTCAGACCCGCAATAATCCTAAGGAACTGGTATAAGATTTAGCATTCTTTACTTTACTGTCGAGACTCTTAATTACTACAAGGATATTTCAAGTCGAGACGTTTCTTCAGGTTATTACTCATTCCGGCAAAATATAAGAAAGGCAGGTTTTCCCATGTACAATGTTCGAAAGCCACTTCCACTCGCAAATGACCGTTGATGGGGGAGGTCAGTACCCATCACTAGTTCCTTATACATCTAGGGCCATTGTCACAGAAGACAATTGCTATTGACTCTGCTGAAAACTTTTACACGTATCACTCGCATTCTTCAAAGTTGTTGGAAATAAACTGTATATTTAAACTCTTAACTCAATGTTATAATCATTCGACCAATTCTTTTTTGTCTTTTATTTCTATTATCTTAAACAAAGTAAGGGATCGGCTGATTTATAGTGTCGATTATTGTATCATAACGAGAGTTTACGACCCTCGTTGGCGCGTTATACTGTAAACACGTTTCCCTGCGAAATGGTCGAACATTTATTTCAACGTAAAAATATCAATACTGATTTGAGTAAAAAATTTAAGATTCGAGGCTTAACTATTTACTTTATTTGATTATATCGTATTAACACGTATGAAAGACAGATTATACATAAATAAAGCTGAAGGATTTGACTCAATATAGACACTTTTAACATCAAATACATTTGCGTGTCCTATTGGTATTAAATGGTTAGAGTTTTTCCTTTTATCTTTGAAGAACATTTAATAGGATTAATTTTTAATTATGATAAAATGACATTACAAGATCGTTATTGAAGGATAATCTTTCCTGTGAAATTTATTAAAACAATTAAATCCAATATCTCTTTCTACGTGAAGGACCTTTCTGCCGGACGTGACAAAGGAAAGGAATTAATTACGAATTTGCTCGCCAACTTTTTTGTCGTATATCACGTCCTCCATTGCTTTCTTCTCCTCTTTACTCCTCCTTCAACGCTTACAGCTAAACGCGTATCGGATGAAACCTAATTCATTTAACGTGCCGTACGGAGTGTATTTAGAAATGCGGTTACATCGAAATTCGATTCACGATAAAAAAAAACGCACATATCTATGTACATGGGAATAAAATAGGCAGAAATGAGATAACGTGAGTAATTTGTTGCTCCACGTTTGCAAATTAAATATCGAACCAAAGCGATTGCGATCGTCGTAAATTAATCATTACCGTTCTTCTTCTCTAGACTCACGTTTCATCTTTTAATACGATCACTGTGTATATTTCGACACACGCTTTTACGATATGTACATGATATCGATTTGGCCGCGGGAGGCAAATTAAAAGTTAGGAAATATTGGGAGAAACTTTCATAGGTATTGGGAATTTTTTGGAAGAAGAGCACAGAAAATGATGGTGAATTGAATAAACTGCACTGGCAGTTTTAATTAGGTTTTCCTTCTTGGAATGAAAATTGTAAGGGGATTTGTAATTAAATAGCTCCTAAAAGGTTTGTTACTTTCATAAAAATAACAATAGATCAATTTTTTATTCGATGAAACGAAATGAATGGAAACAAATTATCGATATTTATATTAATTCCGTTTCGAAGCGTAATTTAGTCTTACAGTTATTCTTATGGTTACAGAGCTGATATTCATGAAAAATCGAACTTATTACATTATACATTTTCTGTCGATGTAAATAAGTATTACGAATTTTTTATATTAATTTACGATGTCTATTAATTTTTGGTTGAAAATCTTTCTCTTTGAAAGTTTCTCGCAAGAGGAAGTTTAGTATCGTGGTATTTAACGATCCTGAGGATCAAAGAGTCAATTTTATTTGAACTGTTCGTCATTAAAGTTAATGCTCGTTTAATCGTTATATCGAACGAAAGACCACACGATCCTGTGTTACACGCTTTTTCTTACTTTTACTTGTAGAGTATAAGCCAATTTTGCATAAAAGATCTGGGACATCCTATAGAGATAGATTTCATCTAAACTGATCTGTTACCATACCATATTGGATGTAACACCTATAATGAAAATCCGATTAACACGAGACGGTGTTTGTCCGAACCATGTAGCCCATTCTCAACTCCAAACACCCTACGATTGTCCCACCATTTTTTCATTTCCTCTGTCTGTGTAGCTTCTGCCCGTCACTGGCGGTGATAGCCAGTGTTTTGCAGCTGTCGGACAATATAGCCGGGGTGACGATATTGGCATTCGGAAACGGTGCTCCTGACATCTTCACGTCCCTCGTATCGGGTACCGACGAAGGGATAATAATGTTCACGGAATTAATCGGCGCCGGTGTCTTCGTGACGGCGATTATCGCCGGCTCTGTTGCGGTAGTCAAGCCCTTTCGAGTCCTGTTGAAACCCTTGATGAGAGACGCATGCTTTTACATCGTTACGGTATGCTGGATCAGCTACGTCATAAAAGATGGCACGATTCACCTTTGGGAAGCTATCAGTACGTACACCTTTCTCAATATCGGACCTTTACGAGACTCAAATCGCGCCTTTTATTCCGTTATCTTTGTTACCCGACTCGAACGCTGGATTCGCAATCCCCTCAACTTTCACATGGAGGAACCTCTCGAGTCGAATGTTCCGAGGAAGCGTGGAACTTTGAGGAAACTGTAGAGAGTTCTTTGGAACGTTGTATGTTACGTTACGAAGCCTGTTTTAGAAAGGGCTTTGGTAACTGAGTTAAAAATCAATGCGTTCGGCCGCTCCTGTAATCTTCGATCTTTTCTGGAAATTTAGTTTCATAAAATTTAATCGAAATAAATCGTTAAATTTTAATTGCAGACCAGAAAAGCACGATCTGTTACATTTTTCGCCTTTTTTAGTGGAACATTTTTGAAATTCAACAAAGAGTTCACGGAGTTGAAAATAAACAATCGAAAAGGATTTCAAACTGAACGATATTTCTATTGTCTATAACATCGAAAACATTTTCTTCTTTTTTGATCCATGTTTACTGTGATCTTTTTCCTCTATATGACAATTTCCTTTAATCTTTCCCAATGCTTTCCTTTGACATCCCGTATTTAACAAGTAAAATATTCGTTCAGCTATCCAGAAGAAATATTGTTCTTTTTATTTAGTTTTATTTTAGTTTTTCTAAATTACTTTGAAAATAAAAGTTTTCATCATTCGTTATCATTATTTTATAAGACTTGGAATTATAACAATAGAATTATTTGGAGATTACTGAGTACCTTATATGCATGAATTTCATATATCTCCGTTTATTTATTCGTTTTTCGATATTCCTTAAAAAAGGATTGAGGAGTAAAAAATAATAGTGTGCCCTCTAGATCTGCATAAAATTATCTGGACGAAGTGTAGAAGAGATATAAAAGGGGGAAAAATGGGGTGGTGATCAAATATGCCATGCTTCATGCTCATGCTCAGAAACGGAAAAATTTATCTACGGGTGAGAACCATACGTATGCAGTTTAATTTGGCAATAACGATAACTCTGGAATGAATTTAATTAAGCAAAGCCACGATCTTTCTGCCATCGTTTCGGCTTCCTCACAATTTAACCCCCACGAATTTCTGCTGCGATTCATAAGCCTCTCAAACTTTAAAAGACTAAAAAAGTTGATAAAAAATTTACAAATATTTCATCGAAATTTCATTCCAATGATCCAACAATTGAAGTCGGTACTTATTCTCGGTTCGTATCTAATTAGTATATTGAAGTACTTAATGCTGAAATGATTAGTATTGCAGTAGATTGAGGAATATGTAGCCAGTATTCTAATATTTACTAATTACTAGAAATTATTAATAAAGAATGATACTTATTATATTTCCCATCGAAGCACAAAACACTCGAAAAGTTATGGTATTTTTATTTATTTCGCGCATATATGTATGTAGATTTCATTACTGCGTCAGTTGTCATTGAAAATATTCAGTTTTTCTTTGAATTTATGCAAAAAGAATACATACGTCTGTTACAAAAAATGGCAGAACGGTTGTAAAATATTACTTCATTTTCCAGATAACAAGCAAGAAATTAAATTTTCCTTTTCGTACGAACAATAGACTTTTTTTAAAAGTTACTTATTTATTTCAAATTTAGCTTTGAATGAAAAAGAAAGAAAATAAAATTTCCAATGAGATTAATTCAATTCATCACCTTAACCCATAGTCTCCAGAAAGCTCCACTTTCAATCGACAAATTTATTGATATTGATCATTAGAACAGCGCAATTAATTATTAGCCCAAGTGTTCCATTGTTGTGAGTTTCTCAGAATAATTTCACGCATAATGGGCGCGAATAAAACATCCGGCTCGCTGCGATGCAAAAACGAGCAAAACTAATAAGTCCTTTTTACCATTCCCTAATTTAAGGAGAGATTTACAATGCGCCGCAAGTTTTTCCGTGTCACATTGCGCTTTTGTGGCAATTAATTACTCTGACTTTTGTGCGCACCTGCATGACCAAACGACGGTAATGCTTTTTAATGCTGATACATTTTAATTGCAGGCTTTGTTCTTTGCTACCTATTGTTCATCAGCCTGGTGGTGATAATGCAGATATACGAGAACCGGGAGGAGAGGCTAAAAAGTGCGTTTAATGCTGCATAACTTTTCGAAACGCTTGATAAAGCATCATTCAGTGGTATGACCAAATCCGGGCAGGAAGAAAGGGGTTTCCCAGAATTTCCATGGGAAACAAAGGGTTTCATATTGAATCCTGGGCAAGCCCTATTCAAACGAATAACTTTCCCTAGACATAAACGTAATTCAGATGTGTAATGTTATACTCGAAAATGAGAATATGAAAGGAAACATAAACTGGAAACAACAAAAGCAGCTTGAAAACTCGATTTAATTAAGAAAACGATATTGTTCGATTACAATTACGCGTTGTAACGAGTGGAGGAGAAACTCTTCGATAAAGTTTCAGTCGACTATATCGACGTTGCACAGTAACGAATGTGGCTGACGATAGATTTTTCCGATAAAAAATAATGGAACAAATATTTACTCGATTTCACAGCCATCTGTATTTTCCTTGTTAATACACATCTTGTTTTCCGTCTCAAACAATATAAATCTTCTTTACATACTAGCTATACAGGTTGTTCACGTCATTAATTCTCGGTATATTTTTTTTAGAAATAGCATAGATTCGTGAGAGAAGCAGACAAGGAAACAAAAATTTAATATTTTCTATAACTAATGCGATGTCTGAATACATATCATAAATCCGTTACCTATAGTTGTCGGATAATGACGAGAATGTGAATATTTTTACATTTATAGCTATAATTTTGTTTACATTATATGCAAATGAGAAAATTGTTTCGAAAGGAGTTTAATAACATACGACGAGAATAGTATTTAAAATAAGAATGAAAAGATATTCCGCAGGTTTTAATAGATTTTAATAGACCTAACCCAAAGCATTAGAATTTCATATTCGTATCTGGTAAATATAATGTTATAAAATGTACAAAATATTTGCATAACTTTTACTATTGTTTCGTAATAAAATAAAATATAACTTTAATATCAGTCACGATAGATTGCCAATGGCTTAAAAAGTATAGTGAATATTTTACAATAATAATAGTTCTATTATGAAGAGACTAGTTCTATTATGAGAAGACTCAATCGATTGATTCACATCACTCTATAATTCTCAACTCATTAAATACGAACAGGAGGAAAATAAGTACTTTTGTCTTTTCAAACAATAACTACGACTTAAGAAAAAGAATAATTTCCACCGACCAGAGAAACAAAATACGAAGAAATCGTGTTTGAATGCTATTGAACCTCTGTTTAACATGTACTATGTGTACTGTTTGTTACGTTCCTTGCTCGGTTTGCAACCGAAGCCAAACATTACGCGGACGTATCTATGAAAAGGCTGAAAGCATTTCGAAACGAATACTTCTACTTGCGAAGACAAAAAAGGATGTCGACGCAAGTGTAGTTATCGATCCTTTCCCTGCAAGGTTCCCTTATGTACTTTCGCAGGCAGGATCCCAAGCGTACCCGATCCAGATATCCTGCGCACTTACTTGGCGAACAAGGACAAGGACATCATTCCCAGGATTCCCGTAAAGGGTCGTGCCGTTAGGTTGCGAACTAAGATGGGTATGCATGTTATTTCCCCAATTGATCATGCACTTTTCTCGCTTTCATTAAATCAAAATCACAGTACGTACGCTTTCATGAATTTTTGTGTAGACCTTTCACAAATGTTTCACAGTCAAGTTAGAGTATAGTATAGAATAGTATTCGTCTAGAATCGCATTCTAATTCGTCAACTTTCCTTTCTTACGCTGTTTTGGTATACGTATATCTATGCTATACCTCAAGTTTATCCGATATCACGTAGGTAATTTTTTTTTTTTTTGATCGTTTATTTAATACGCTGTATACTATGTATATGTTATAAAAATAATTTCTATGGAAATATTAATTTCCGTTAAAGGATTATTAAAGAATGCAGAAACTTACGTGTCAAGCCAAATAAATTAAGGAAGGTAGGTTCAATTTCTGGACTTTCACTCCTTGGAGAGTAGACACCAATATACCATTTCTTACGGAATACGTCCCAAAGGATTATAAAATATCATAGAAAGATTTTCCTATCTTTAGTACGATAGTTCTTGCAGAAACAAGTTCATATAGTTATATCTTACGTAAACCAAGTCGCACATTAAAAAATACAATTAATATTATATTATAGGAATATTATTTATTAGTAAAACATTTAGTCCTTTCTCCAGATGTTTCATACAATAATAAATCTTCCACGTATCAGATATTGCAATTGCGGTCGAGCTGGAGAAAGAACAGAGGCAAAACAGAACAACACTGCCAGAAGAGATGGTGGTAGAAGACGTCGACAGGCCAAAGGGACTTTTCAAGGAATTTCTCTATGACATTAATCCGATAGGAGAAGAAGATTGGACAAGTGCAAATCGACTCGTTAAATTTATTTTAATCATACGTTCGCCCGTCATGCTTCTTCTTCAATTATTTATTCCGCTTGTGAACATGACTACGGTAAAGAGAGGTTGGACCAAGTTGCTAAATTGCTTCCAGCTGTGTGTGACACCGACGTTGTCGTTGTTTCTATTAAACGGTTAGTTGTATTAATTGTCGCGCCTTTTACGGCCGCCGTTATAAATTGCCAGCACTAATAAAAGCTGGAGATTTCGCGGAAAAATTTTAACGTGGTGAAATATAGGTAAGCATGCCCATTTTTGTAACATACAAATTGCCAGAGTTTAGTCGAAATTAAAACAAACTGTCACAGATGTTTATACACCGATTCCACTTCTTTCCACCACTTTTTTAATATTAATATATTACGTAATATTAACGTACCTATTCCAACTGACTTTCTGTTCTTTTCTTCTATATGACTATCTAGGAAGATAAATTATTATTAAAAATTACATAGTCGTGTAACAATCAAATAGCGTGTCTGATGTATACTATCAACCAGATAAACACTTATTTTGAGTTTTAATCGTAAGATTAATTTAGTCGAGAATTTCTCACATACGTTATTGAAAACGATAACTACCGAAGTAATAAGAACTTTTCTAGCTTTCATTAGTAGTTAAAAATATCTTCGGTCAGCTATCACGACTGCCATCTCATTTTCACCCTCGTTCCGTAGTTTGGAAAACACATTTTGGCCCGGTTTCAGTGGTGCCAATATTCCTGGTGGTCGGTACCGTAATTGGTGTAATTGTATTTCTAATGACCCACGTGGATCGCGTACCAAAGTTTCATAACGTGAGTACTTTTTCTACCTTTTCGCCATTCGCGCCAAGCTTTCGTATCCGCTGCGCTCTCATACAACTGCTTGCTCATAACGGCCGGCGACAAATTAATTGCAGGCTTTTGCATTTTTCGGATTCTTGGCTGCTATGCTGACGGTCTATTTGGTAGCCGGAGAGGTGATGGCAGTCCTCCAATGCGTAGGATACGCTTTCAGTATATCGGACGCCATGCTCGGTATTACGTTCCTCGCGTGGGGAAACAGCGTAGGTGGTGAGTGCAACAATATTATTGTAAAATAATTCGTGCGTTGAATTGCCTCTAGCTTTCCTGTTGTTCGACATGGTCAACTGAAACCACGTAATTACATTATACATTAACCCTTACATGAAAGTTATTTGAAACTTAATATAGGCAAATCATGTATAATTACACACTTGCACAAAGTTACACTTACAAATTCACACTTACAAATTATTGGAACTTATGTTTGAATTTAAAATTAGGATTTCAAGCGTCATAGACTTTTGTGCTTACGTCTACATACTTTTTAATATTGACACGTTTCATGCGACGAAAAATTGTGTATTTTCTTTCTATCATTTTACATTTCAAATTTTTCTAGTCATATGAAAGTACTGCTAAATGATGTGAAATTTAATATACCTGAACCTAATTAATTATTAGTATGTAAATGCTATAATAAATACAATGGTGTGCAAATTACTTTTTATAGCCAGTGTAAATATTATCCTCATGACCCTTAAACTACATTCCACCATCGCATGTTTTTATCGTCTTTACTTTCCATTAAAAACCGTTCAATAAAGTATAAATAAAAGAAGCAAACTCCATAACGCACCCCACTAGCTGTTGAATATTTAAAAAGTAGTTACACGAGCTGTGTAGCTCTTGGTTGTGAATCCAATCATCTAATATTTCACTTGAACGTTAACTATAGACCAGATATTGACTGAAATCTGCTTATAGATCTCATATCGAACGTCGCCATAGCTAGACAAGGATTTCCACGAATGGGATATGCAGCTTGCTTTGGCGGACCGATGTTCAATACACTCTTGGGATTGGGACTAACTTACGGAATGGCAGCCAGCAAACACCCAGAGCATCGTACAAACATGAGAATGAGCGATATGGCGCCTGGTTGTTTGGCTTTCCTTCTGTGCTCATTAATAACGTCTATTATTTACTTAAACATTACCGGGTCTATAGCACGAAAATCATACGGCTATCTCTTATATACTATATATTTCACGTTTATTCTCATTCAGTTCCTCAGCGAATTCAAAGCGATTCATCCACTCGGTACCGATCATCGACCGTAACTAGAATCGGATAAAATTCTTAATGAATAACTTGAATCGCATTTGCACGGTAATGCTGAGACAAATACGCGAAAAATAAATAATACGTACATATAATATCGACTATCTTTATAAAAGAGCAGATTACAGGAAAAGAACCCGATTATTTCTTCCGAAAGTATAGTTTCAAAATTTAAATACGTTGTCTCAGTCCATTCTATATTAGCGAAATTGTTTTTGTATTTAATTTTGGAACTAAACGTATATTGTTTCACCTACTTCATAATTTTAATGATATCGCTTGTCATGATGTTAAAATATGGAAGATATTCAAATATATTTATCTTAATAGTCGTACATTTTTTTCAAAATTTTGTTATAAATTAAAAGTTACATTTAAAAGGCTTATATGCATGTGATAGGTTGTTTTTGTCTTCAACTATATCATATCAAAATACTATTTTTTAATCAGAAAATGACATTAAAATCAGAAAGTCGACAGAAATGTTCTGGTTTCTTTTTCTTGTAATCTTCAAGTAGAAAGTAAGTATGTTGATTTAAATTAAACCATATATTTATTATATCTTGCAGTGTAAATGTTAATACTTTTATACTGTAGGCTGTATTTACGTTAATATTATGAGAACTAAATATTTTATTCTAAACTGAAGTATGTTTATAGTTAAATTCGCTAAAAATTTATGTATATCGCCATGACTTTCATTTATTATTCGGAAATGAAAATTAAATTTCAATTAACCAAATTTTAACTCAGTCTACTAGTAACGACAAGAATTTGTATTATATGGAAATGATAGAATGCCTATAAAACATTATAAAGTTATGGATCGCCCGCCCGTTTAGCTTTGCTTTCAAGCAATAAATATGAAATTAATAATAAACAATATTATAAGCATCAAATTAATTGAGTTGATATTAATAACTCTTATGGTGTGCTGAAGTCATTTACCTTCAGTACTTTAATTAATAATACTATCCATTATATTGTATACAGAAGAAATAGTTGATAAAACAAAATTTTCGGTATAAATTTTCTCTTTATTTATTACCTGCTTTTCGCAAAATGGGTTCCATATTATTTAATAGCAGCAAAATGGTTATATCCTCCTAGGTTTTAACACTCACTTTGTCAATATTCTGTGAGTATAATCGAGCAAAAAATATTATACAAATATGAGACATTTAAAGCTTTATTAAAAACTTATAATAAAAATACGAAATTCGAAAAGAACAGTAGACACTTTGGGCTCTAATATCGTCTCCAATTTTATAGTCTCCCATTGGACTTTTATGCGAAGATAGCTTTAAAAATGAAAGATATATGAAACCTGTATCAATACCAGGTGAATTGATAGAGAGAGTTTATTGGTTCATTGCGATGAAATAAAATCAAAATATGATTTGTACTGACAGATATTTTGTAGTAATAAGTTCGATTTTTAGAATAAGTTTGTAGGATATTTTGAAAGTTTTTATCAAAATAATACTATAAAAAGTATTCATACAATGAACGTTCAAACAAATTTACATTTTCAAATAACGAAATAGACATTCAACCAGAGTAAGAAGCTGACATAATGAAAACTACATGAAAACTTCGACTCCTTTTACGCAAGAAGTAATAAAAAGGTCTTATTTATAGTCCGGAAAAGGCTAAGCATGGCTTTGAAGATGGATATTCACTTAAGGGAGGGTCGAAATAATAGCGAATGAAGAACATTTTAAGCTACGACGTGATATACATTTTTTACGTATAGCAGAACCCCTAATAAGTGATATCACCACCGAATCCACCCCATAAATTATTTAAGGAAGGACAGGCTCAAGGAAAGAAAGAACGCGGATTACATGGAAACGGCAACGGTGCAAAAGGTTTTCTTGTAAACGATGTCTGCAAATGAGTCAACATCGTAACTATGTGGACAGGGATACATTTTTAATGGGCCAAGGGGCTGCTACATAAGCATTCGAGAAGGATATACATTATTCGAACGTGTGAAAGCAACAGTCGAGCAATGTTGGGTCCTTTTTCCGACATTTCCCTTGAGGCTAGCCGAGGTGTTGCGTTTTCCAACTGAACTAACATTATGGCAACTATGTATACTGCCAGACAAGAAAACTACGACTGTGTTGGTATGATTTCGCTCTATACACAACCACTTTTGCATTTTCTATGCTATCATATAATTTAGGGCGATCCAACAACGATGCAAACATTTAATCGAATACATAATCAGGCGTGGGATGTGCCGCGCGTCTATCGGTACAAGATAAATAAGAAACTGGTACTTTCAATATCACAGATGTTAATTTCATGGGCGAATTTTCCATTACACCATTTACGATAAATAATTTTCAATTTTCACACAACGTTGTATTAACAACGTTAATTAATCTATAGTATTCCTCAATATACAATGAAGTTAATTTTGAAATTTCATGTTATTAATTATCATAATAAAACGTTTATTAATTTTCTTAGACAGCTAGAAAGATTGGAAAGCTAGAAAGAAACAGTGATTAAAAGGTATGCAAGACTATCGTTTAATTCGATGCCTGATACGACAAAGCATCAAATTACTCGATGACTCTGACCAATACTGTCAAATTTAATCAAAAGCAGTATCAACTTTGTCACTAATGATCGAGAAGTATGCGACTGGAAGGAATGGAAAAAAGTAGCTAATGTACTATAAGACGATAATGTATTATAATTTATACTATAAAATGCGTGTAACTTTAAGTTCATAATCTACATTAAAGATCCAAACTTTATTAAAAATAAAAAATGAATTTTTGAGCGGAAGCGTATATGAAGTTTCCAATAATAATTACTAAAGACACCAAGTATTATAGACTTATTTTATTCATTGTGAATTGGCGTCACAGAATTTGGAGATATAATCATTTTTATTCGGGGATATTAAAATTATTGCAAATTAAAAAAAAATTGTACGTGCAGATTATTAAATCTTAAATCAGCAGCTAAAAATCTAATTAAGTAGGGAAGCCTTTAATAAATTTCTTTCTCGTAACAACATCAAAAAGATTATAATGCAGAATTATGCTGATAAAGTATATTAAATGCTGTATTAAATTCAATAAATTAGACAAATTTTTCGTCATTTTGACATACTTTCAAATGCTTCTGTAAAACTCTCTGTTCTAAAACGCTAACATCAACTAAAATAATAAAAAATATAATATTGTAAAGTATTTTCTTATAATAAATTGCAAGATAATTTGCAGAAAAGAATTTGTTTAAAATTCTCTTCATTTTACTTTAAGAAACGTTTATTTTTTAAATTGCCTATCATATGACTTTGTACTATTTTATACATAGTTCGTAAAAGTTTATAGGTACAAGATAGAAACACATGTCGAGATATTGATTTTTTAACTTTTACATAATGTTCACGTTCAACACGTACTCCTATGTGATCTGTTGTGTGCGTACAGAATCATGATGGATTGGGTCACGAAACGTCATATTGTATCGTATAAAAAAATCAAGGACCGTGTCAGCTTCTTGTTGCACTCACTTGTTAACAATTGCCATACATGCGTTTGAATTCCGGTCGAAAATCACGCTTCTGTCAACTACTGCGATCATTGCAAAACAAATAAAATAGTTTCCAAATATTTGGACACTGACTCTAGTAGTAATCCTGAAAAAATATGTGCAAATACGAGAGGAATGTTTTTAAAAAGTAACAGAAAAAAATTGAGCGAATAATATAGATGAAGATATCTTTATGTTTATGCAATGTATAAAAAAATAATTATGTTTCAAACAACCTACAGTATAAAGTATAATATAATAACAATACACAAATATTAAACAGTAATAATATAGTATTGGATAAAAGTACTGACATAAGCAAGGTTTTCCTGACATATCAACAATACTGTGTAAACTTGCAAAATGTACGATTGTCTATGTAATTTTTTAAAAGATATAATTAATATAATTATTTTCAACCTTTGCTTCCGATATATTTAAACGTCGAATTCGAAAATTATATTTTACAAAAAAAGATTACATAAGGAATCACGGGTTTTACAAATTTACACACAGTTTCACAAAAGCGGTTGTTCCACGTCAATACTTTTGCTCATCATTGGATATGCAAATTCGCAGAAAAACCAGTAATCAACATTCCTGATTGTTTATTATCAAAACAAGTTCCATGACTCGAAAATTTTGAACGAAAATCGAAAATTATGATTTGACTGCCTTATTTAGTATTCTATTACGTTACGAACAGATAAAAAACATGTCCCCAATGGCCACACTGATGTACCTACATTATAATTTATACATCGTAATAATGTGTTTCCGCGAAGATTGGTAATCACAAAAAGAATTGGAAATAAGCGTCACCTTTTTGACATCCAAAATTATTCCACTTCGTTACGCCGAAATTAAGCAGTTTGGAAATACACGTGAAATACTATCAGAGAAACTTGCAATTCTTCGACTGCATAAATGTTATATAAATTAAACGCTATCTGTCCTTCCTCGAAATATTTTAATGAAGCAAATAATATAATTTGACAGGCATCAAATATTCACAGTTCAGCAGATGAATTAATAAGATTCCATTTATTATCTCTCACGGTGGACGGTTTTTATAGGGCCATTAGATGGCATCTCGTTTTCCTACGCAGATACCAGACATAATACGAGATATCTAATGTAAGGTTCGGCATTGGCATAAGCGTCTAATCTCTGGCCTTCTTATCTAGCTTTAGTGGATTTTCGTTGGCGCGGCGCGGTGAAGGAGCGAAGGAAAGAAAAAGTAAAACTACGGAAAAAGGGGAGAACGGCCGACCAAAATGGTGGCCAATTTGTAAGCGTGCAAGTTAACGAGCCCATTCACCGAAACGGCTATTCGTCTTTCCTGTAATGCAATCAGCAGGTTTCACCGCGCACTTTTGCATTTCATTCCTGCCTGCGCAAGCACTTGAACGCCTCTGTTCCACTAATTATCTATAAAATTAACGACACGTCTCCCCCTGTTCGAGTCGATGTCAGGCAAGCCTGCTAGCACATAATTAACCATATTCCGTGGACGGACGACGTCATTATGGGGTAGCTTGGAGCAGGCTCGTATTGTTCCGTCGTTAACCCTTTCATTTCCGTCTGCACCGAGAATTTCGACGTCTCTAACTATTCGTGTGAGCTAAATGTTAGTTGCCAATTACAGTGCATGATATATGCACAAATATTGTACGATTAATTAATTGTCTTGAACGTCTCTTTTGTCATAATATGCTTCAATGGTATCGTTACTTATTGTTGAAATAACTTTAAAGTCTCCGTGCTCTTGCTCCGCTTTGTACATCCTGACGATTACAGTCTGGATCGTAGAAACACAAGTTTTTCAGAAATTGAAGTATAACAATTGTTAATATTTTGCTATTGCATATATATATTGTGCGATATTTATTTTCTTTCACGTAAATATTATTTAACTGGTCCATATGAAACGTTTTTAGTGCTTTTTTTTATGAAATAAAATTTCAAGCATCTATTTTCTTTAAAATATCATATCCTTTAGAAAGCGGTAGCCTAATGTATCTAATTGTTATAAATTATTTTCGCCTATGAAAAACCTATGAAAATTAATAATTTTGTTTGATATTCGTTCAAATTTATAGTGAATTTATAATATTTCGAGAATTCAAAATTAAGTAATAAAAAATAACTATTAAACCGTTAAATAATACATTTTTTTATAGAATATATGAAACTTCAGTATATCTTCAAGTACTCAGTTTATTGGCAATATACAAAGTTATATAATGCACGCTAGAATTAGCAGTTCGCGAGATTAAATGTTTTCTACAATTTCAATAAATATTTCGTGTTACGATTTTGACAAAATTTTCAGTCTACTGGAACTTACTGTTTTAGTTACACGTACATACGTGTATCTATGTTACTGCAATATTTCTTGATACATATAGAACGTTATGCACAATTCCTCCAGGTAGATGTATATATTTAATCAGCAAAACGTTTTATAACGGTGCACAACAGTACCTCTTCTTGGGATTCAGTATATTAAACTGACAGGCTTATAAACATTCCAGCAAAGGAAAAGCGTATATCTCGACTGTACTTTGTCTTTCCTCCTTACCATACTTTAATCTTACGTTATTCAAAATTCATCTTACCTTCCTTCCTCCGAGGTAAAGTTAAAAGCGAATCTTTCGTCCGGTCTTCTTTGCATATCATCGCATATTACTTTCAAAAATTACGGTGTTCATACTCCGCATGAGCACAATGCACAGAGAGCACAATAGAGATGTTACAATAGACGAAGACTCGAAATATATTAAACTAGGGATTAGAACGTGGCAAGAGTTTCTTACGTAAATTTCAATGTATGTGCGATAGAAGACTGTAATTATAATTTGCTCGGGTAGTTGAGCGTAAGAAGAATGAAAACATGCGAACAAATAGCAACGCTAATTAAAACGTAACGTTCATTTTG
The DNA here is from genome assembly GCF_011952255.1 of Bombus vosnesenskii. Classification (NCBI taxonomy): domain Eukaryota; kingdom Metazoa; phylum Arthropoda; class Insecta; order Hymenoptera; family Apidae; genus Bombus; species Bombus vosnesenskii. The sequence goes on from NW_022882923.1 coordinate 7,598,698, forward strand.
CAGCGTTGATATGCAAAATATCTCACGTAATTAAATATTCCCCACATTAGTAAATACTAAAGGTTCACGATTCGTGTTCGTTTGATCATGAATATTCCCCGGAATATATTCTGTATCTCGCTTTCATTCGCAAACAATTTCACCGACAGTTCGGGAATGGTACGAAGGTTAGTCTGGTCCTTTGACCCTTATCGGTCAAGACCGGCCTCGTGTTCGTCGTTCGTTCGATCTTAGTCTTTGTGATAACATCGCGCTAGCAGATTCATTAGCCACCGCGCCAAACATCCTGGATTATACGATTTGATAACGCAACACGTATCGTGATGACTAATGCTATTGTTTGATTTTTACCTTCGTCACTAAAGATTTAAATTTATTATGCTTTGCACAGAAACTCGATAATTGAAATTTCATTTCAATTCGATATAAATATGAGCGAAATGGTGTCTTTTGCTTCTCTCTTTTGTTATCAAAAAATTCCAATATATTTCTCATGACAGTTCGGAAACTATAATTATACCAATTTAATCGTTTACTTTTTGTATCCTTCGTTCCTTACAGGTAAATATAAACAATACGTGTCGTTTTTTGTTTACTTCATTTTTGGAAAATTGCATCTGTTCCACTTTTGCATTGAGCATCTCAAAATCTTCAATGAACTGTCTTTGGCATATACATAGCGTGTTCTACTAAATTATAGAACACGTTGTTCAGCAATATTATAATTTATGAGATTAAGAAAATAAGTTATGTTGTTTGCGTTATCGCGTATTCTAAATACATATGTATATGACATTTGCATGTGCAACAGACCGTAAAGAAAGACGCGAGAGAAATATTTTGCGCGGAAAATTATAAAAGGGGACGATAACAGGGCATTATTATTATTATCAGATCGTTTTGATAATGGTACGGTATTGTTGCGTTCTGTCCCCTTCGCCAGTGTCGCTCGCATTTTCGAACCATTTCCCTTGCTTTCTGGAAATGACATAAAGAATGAATACGATACCGCCACTGAAAGTGTGTAGGAATTAAAGTTGTTTTAAGAATTAAAAGATCCCTGTAGTAATGTAAATTTTACATATTATCAAATTCATTATTCTTTGCGTATCTTTCATTTGCTAAGTAAGGTAGAAATAATTAAATCTGTATTTTTCACTGACGAAATAAAGGTACTGTTACGTGGAAATATATTCTGCATTTTATATCGGTGTATGCTACGTTGAAAAGCTTATATAAATGAAATATGCATTTACATTATGAACAATTCATATGAGTTTTGCTATGCTTAACATTATAATATCTAAACAAGCTCATGACGTGAAATTTTCAATTCTATTTCTGAAACAGTTTTCTATCACTTACAGCAGAAAACTCATTTGTCCTAACTCAATTATTCATAACTTCATTGTACAGTTACTAACTGGATTTTAATTTCTATTTCTTTCGTTTCATGAACGCAGAAGCTGTAGTACTACATTTTAAATTTATTAATTGAATAATCCTTAATTTTTAATCGATGACAGAAAATTGTGAAATGTTGTACTCTTTAAGTAAACTATTGCTTTGAAATAATCATATATCGTTGACTATTATTGAAATGACACTAACATAAAAAACAAGATTGTAATGAGAAACTCGATGCATGCAAGCGTAGGATACATTGAAAGATAAATAAATCTTTTATACTCTTTTATAGTGAAGACTTTCTTAATCTTTAAAAGAAAGTGATATTTTCGAATATAAGTACCATAGATATTAATCATTTCGAAACTGTTCTTGCGTGAACACATTCTAAGAAAAGATGCATTTTAAAAAGATGAAAACGATTAACAATTCGCCAGAAATGAAAAATGGCAAACAAAGAAGACAAATTGATTGTCAAGGTGTTCCTTTAACGTCCTCGAATATCTCTGCGTGAAGGATACGTCAAACCGAAGAAAAATGATTTTACATTTATCGTATGCAAGAAATAAGAATCAATTGCATATTATAAAACTCTGCGTTACAATGATGTCTTTCTTGTTTCCGATGCAATGAGAGTGTGAGAGACCAGGAAAAGATCCGCTTCAGTACACACAAACATTCATCTGCAATTGAACCAAATTCTCTTTTCGTCTGGTTTTTCACCTATCACCTAGCTGTGAAAGCTAAGTTCAAAACAATAGAAATTGTTCGCCTGTCGAAGTTTTATAAAATTGGAATAAAAAGAAAAATAAAAAGTTATAAAAAGCATGGAAAAATGCATCACCGATCAAGAGCCAACAAATAATTCTTTGTTTTCATCTCGTATATGAAAACCAATGATCGTATTATTTGTAGAAAGATCTGATATAATATTCACACTGAGATAATATTTCAACAGCCTATTGGATCAGTGTCAGCCTTCTAATGAACGCATTGGATGAGGCAAGTGACTGCAAATAGGATCGTTTACATGTGTGAAAAGCGCGTATAAAGCAGCGTCTCGTAGTACAGAAATATGAAAGCAGAGGGTAACATTAACGTCGGCTCGGTGGTTCCATCCCTCCGTTGCGCCGCGTCGACCGAGCCTGGCCATTCTGTCTTTCTCAATACAGATATTGTCCAGCCATTGTTCCCGGTGGGCTGTTCAACGCGTGTGCCAACAGAGCCACTCATTGTCTCTGGCCAAAAGTTTAATTCCGGACTACCTCTGCTCTCCGTACCATTCTTTCGACGTTGCTAGAACGCCGATGGGACAATGAACAAAGATGACTTGCCAAGAGGAAAGTTTCGTTACCACGTTCCAGTTCTCGACCGACTGTTGGACGCTGTTTTTTACGAGCGGCTACATGGTTCACAGGTTGGAATTCTTTCAGGAGCGAATGATTTGAGTCCGTGAACGGGATGCCTTCTCTACGTCGAACTTCATTCGAATCTTAAAGAACTGCAGTCTTTTCACTAGAAAGAAACTGTGTTGTCGTAATTGCCACGGCTTTTGTAGAAATAAGTCTTTTCGTTGGAAAATACGATCCTACTTTCGAATGAAATAGCCTCTCTTGAACCTGGTGAAAGCTTATTGTTAGTAATTTATTGACCCTGTCTGTAGATTCAATTCTTTTGTTAAATATCGAAAGGATTAAGTGATTGCTTATGGCAGTATGGCTACACGATAACACAATGTTTCAATATTTTATTTTGCTACACGCAGAATTTAATTTTTCTTTAATTTGATTAAGTGCAAAATATACATATAGTTTTTTTAGTGTAGTTTTAAATTTTAGTACACTTTTTATTTGCGGGCTTCAATTAGTATGATCATTATTTAAAAGAATTTCATCATTTTGTTTAGAACAGTCCTTAGGTTTATTCCACGTTCTTACAAATTACGAAGAAAGCGGGTAGTTACCTAACGGAAAAAGTGGATATTTGTCTAAGGGAAAAGCCGGTTTTCCCATGAACAAGGTTACCCACGAGCCACGTCGGTAGGAGGCTTCCTGATCCAATCTTCATTTATTAACGTTGGCTATAATCAATAAAGGTGTGAACAACGAATCCATGTTTTTAGTTCAAAAGGCACACCCACACCGAGCTTCCTTCCGTAATCACACAAAACGAACTTCACTGGTTCTCATAACGACAGAGCAGTCACTTCAACTCTCTACTTGTTCTCTGGACTACAGAACAGTCACTTATGCTCTAGACTTGTTCTCTGAACTACAGAGCAGTCACTTCATCTCTATACTTCGTCTACGATATCAGGAGGGTCAACTCAACTTCTACTTCTTCTACACCAGGGGAGTTCTACTTCTTCTATTACATTACTACATTCAATTGTAAAGATCTTGCTCTACTACGACATAACATTCAGTGTATCTCTATCGGATCTTCATTCGTCAAATAATCGTCTATGACATTTATATCAAACGTAACGGCGTAAGTCTTCATTGTAATAAGTTGTTTGAAATATAAAATTTATAACCTGTTAATCGCAGTGTTATACCACATCAATCACCCCTATTATCCCAAAAGAAATAAGGGGATCGATCTGTTCGTGGTGTCTATTATAATCGTAACAGGAATTTACGACCCCCGTTGACGCGCGATACAGGTATTACTAATCAATTTACAAGATTTACAAGTTAATTACAATACCGCCAAATTTCTCTTTAAATTTTGTCAACATAGTAACATGATTTATATTTCGTGTATCGTATGAACGGAAACTAATTCGCTTCGAATATCTTTTAACTAAATTTCCAATAATCGACCACAAAACTGTTGCATTGGCCGCGTCGGTACCACGCACACAAAAACAAATGATTCCGCTAGTACATAAAGTACATAAAACTCTAATTCACGAGCCGTAATTAATTGTAACCTCGCTGTAACGTATGAAGACGAGCTATTCAAAAAACCGTTGCGGTGGTCAGAAACGTACAAAACAACAGTCATTCAGTTACGTTCAATTAAATTTAATTATATATAAAATGCAGGTCGCGATACTCGTAGCGTTCGAACTGATGCAGCATGAAAATATATTTTCCTAACCACTTTAAATTGGCAATTTCGAGAGCGACCAAAAACCACGTGAGATTCGCGTTGAATCGATTGTATGTACGTCGTCGCGAACAGTGTGTGCCAGCCACTGGATTGTTGTCCGTACAACGAGAATCCGTGGAAAAATCCATGTTCTCGCCAGCCAAAACTTCTTTTCATCCGTGCCGTTTATTTTGAAGTGAATATGACGTGATGTATGTATCATGAACAGGATGAAAGAAAAGAATGTTTTGCGCGTGTGTGAATTTCTTGCTTGTTTCTCTGCTTTTTTTGGAGTAATGCTTGGAACGTTGAAAACGGGAAAGAAGTTTTGTAGAAATAATATTTGCATGCAAATAAAATACTGCGCGTTTTGTTAAAGTCGTTGAATATTGCAATGTTCTGTTTATTATGAATGTTTGCCGTGGAATATTTAATAAAAGCTGCAGAATAAAATTTAGCTTTCTACGTGTATTTATCTAGACGAATATTTCTGTGGACATTTTTAGATTTATTTCAGTTGGAAGTTTATTCCAATTGTCGGTGCCAAATAATCGAACTATAAATGTTTACTGTGAAACTGTAGAAAATGCTACAAGTACATCGTTTAGACATGTGGTTCAACATACTCAACGAGGAGCGTATTCGCTCGTACAAACTATTAATAAATAGTTAATTAACATGTACTGGGCCAGAGTTATCGTTCGTCAAGCTATCAACTGAAATATTGTACATGTTACAATGTGCAAACTATGTTACATTGAATTTTCAATTTTTATATTATAATAATTCAGAATTCACTGTTTATTATTAGACAGTGGATACTTACGTATTTATACAACCTTGAAAGACGCAATATAGTATAAAATGCGCGTAATATACAAAAATATATAAAATATGTTTGGTTTATAATATTTAGTATGCAGAAAAAACGTTATTATATTGAAGATAAAAAATAAGAAAAAGGAGATATTCGCGAAAGCAATGATTTTTTACTTATTTTTTAGTAGAAGCATTTAATCGCACCAGAACTAGAATTTAGGTTGTCAATACTAATTGAGAAACAGTAGAATGAGAAAAGTAGGTCATTAGATTATTTCAGAAACCAGGTAGTAGATGTCAATATCCAAACTGCATTAATCAAAAAGCAAATACGATCCTCAATCGTAGTATGATAATATCGTAGATTCACGTGTTCAAAATTATATGCCAAAATCTCTATTAAATCTGTCTTTAATTAAGTTTTCTTTACTACATTGGAGCGTTCATTTCTCTGAGAAGAATGCTTTAGAAATATATGACAAAGAGGGGTGAATATATTAAGAATAAACCCTGTTAACATATGATATAGAAATTGGATTCGTGCCCAACAACTGCCATAAAATTTCTGACTAGTCTTTCTTGCGCCAACTCGGGTTAACATCTTCTTTCACGGTTTTCTTCGAGGTTTTCTTTCAAGTCGATGCACCTTATCATTACGACTATCTAAAACAATTAGCTAAATACAAAATACATTTGTCGTTCCATCTATAAAAATTAGTTCAATCTATATACAACATAACGATGAATATATATTTCCAGAATCAATTTAATTTAAACTAAAATCTAATTAATAAGTGTTGACTATGTTCGAAGTTAGAACATAATGTCATCCAGAGGCATGAACTGCACTTTACTAGACATATCGTTCTCCCTTTTCTACGATATCCTTAGCGTGCTTTTTCTAGGGCACAAGTACAACAGTATCTGTCTTGTTTCTGGTGGACAGAACTTTGATAACAACGTGGAATTTACTTCAAGTTACGACTCTCTCTCCTTTAGACATATTTGCGACTAGAACTGTCAGAACTACCTCGCGTCAAGAATTTCCGATACGATTCGTTGGAAAGACAAAAAGTGCTAAAAGTTCTGAAATTTTCAAACTAGATTCCCAATTGCAACATACAGTCGATGTTTAAACATGATTTACACGTCTGAACAACCACACAAATAGTTCCTTGCAATATATTTCATTAATTTTTAACGATGAATTAAAGAATCACATTTCTTGTTGCGTTCAATGCAAATTTGATTAAACTATCGCTTGAAGGAAAAAGCTATCACTTGAAGAGAAAGCTCAGGAAGAGCGAGTCGATGGGTAAATTTGGAAACACAATGGAAAGATTATTTGGATTTACTGGTGGAGTGAATCTAATATTATTAAAAAAGCGGAAGATAACGATAAGTGATATGTTAGAATCTTAAAAATTTCACGTAAGAAGGCAGGAATATAGGAAAATTGTTAAGAATAAATTAGCGATATCGAATTGGCTTTGGACTAACCCAAGGACCAATGTTGCATTAACGCAACATTTCATTTGCGATCTTCTCTCACGGTCAATTTATAATTATACTCTCCTTTTTAACATTGTTGTTACAAAAGAGGATTCCACCCATTCATGCAGTATCTTTTTTTTATCGTTATATTCTCTTACATGTAGATCCTACAAAGCATAAAGTTATGACAAATCATTTTTAAAAATTTGGTTAATTTTAAATAAGAGTTCTATAAAACTGTAAAATTTCATCAGAATCGACATGTCACATTCCTTACTAGTTCTTAACAGGATAATTAGCAGTAGCCCTAATTCTCCAATCTGCAATTCCTTCAAATTAATACATAGTATCATTATGTTTCGAGGCAGAACATATTAGAAGATTTAAATAAATAGTTACAACGACCACATAATAAAACAAAACTTTGATTTGATATAAGACGAAAAATTCTTGTCAGCAAAATTTCTAATTCCACAATATTCATCGCCATTCATCGCGTCTATCGAAGAAAAGACTTTGTCCCTTGCGTAGTTACGTATTTAACTATAAATGCAACATTCTTTGGATGATTGCCCGATATCGACGAACAAAATTTCTCAGGTCACTTTTACGTACATTTGCATAGGTTCTTTGAGAGGCAAACGTCGAAGATATTGAACATTACCAAGCCAGAAAAATTCGACGATACAGCTAGGTACTCGAAAATGCTTGACAGTGGCGACAAGCTGGATGAAGCTGTAGGAACTCGAAAAACGACCTTTTCGGTTCGCCACGTCAGCGAGCTTCGATATTACCTTCTCTACTAAAGGTCATTCAATGTATTCACTTGGAAAGACCGGAGATAGTTATGCACATTGTCTCTTCCTCAGACTTTTTCCTGCACGTGTGCATCCGATAACAGAGAAACACGTGCGTACCTTCTCCCCTTCGTTCGTGGTGCAGGGATTTTATGTCGGAAGCACGTATCACTGGAAATCTAACGCGTGCTGGCAATACACGTATATTATGCGTTATGTCATCTTTTCAGTAAAACGAAAGCGAGTACGCAAATGCCAAAATGGAAAAAAGTCGGTGGGATATCATTTGATATTTGTAATTGGTTTAACGTTAAAATTGTTAAATTCGTCCGAATGATACTTATAATTTTTAAATTTTATTTGTATCGGTAAATAACGTATATACTCGTTCATATGTTAAATAACTTATTAAGATATTATTGTATTATTGCATAATGATCGTAATAATACATGGATTAATTTTAACATACAGTTACAAGTCAAAGTTAATGATATTCCCAATGGAGTGTAAATTGAATACGTGTAGGCGCTAGAGTAAATTTAATTCTTTTGAAATTTGTACGATCTTTTTAAATTGCTTTCTAGCCTGCGCGACTGTCGTATGAAAACGAGATTTCCTGCATTAATCATATTTTAGTAATTCTTCCCATTGGTCCGCGCTATTGTTTTATAAATTGCTTCATTTTAATTAAATCTGGTTGAATTTAATTTCGTAACGATCGACGTTCTGTCGACTCTGTAGCACACGTGCGCTTCCTGCAGGCAACATATGTGTATGCCTGTCCTTGCTGTACGCTTGAATATTATTGAAATATAATCTGAAAACATTAATAGCCATTTGTTAATATCCGTCGACAAACAACTGTATCACCCGAAAATGTTTCATTAATTATAATTTAAATATAATTTCTTCTGTCTCTGATTCAAACAGTTGCTGCAGTAAAATGTTTTTTTCAATTACGTTTCCATTACATTTTCTCCAGATGCGTGTTATTCTTTTATTTTAATAATATCTGTCGATTTGTCTATATCGTAAATGATTTATAAATTCAATAAATTCAAATTCTAAAGGGAACAGTCATATTATCTTTGTCACTCGTGTGAAGTTTCTTTTTTAATAATAAGGGAGATCATTATCATCGAAAAGTTCTTAGAAATTATTATTCCGTCGTATTTTCAAGAATCAATAAAAAGCTTGCTAGAAACACTAGAAAGCTGTTGTTTTTGTTGTTTCTTGCGATATCGATATTGACCGGCCGATACTTCGGGACGCGTCGTCAAATACCACAGCTAAATAAACTGAATTGCTCTGCGGCTTTGATATTACTTTCGGTGAACTTCCGTCATTAATTCGGCGAACTTTAGAAGAAACGATGAAAGCAATATCTGTCTTAAGAATAGCTGCGTGGAAGTCTGTGTCCGTGTAACAGATTTCAGTGAACTGTCACACTGAACATCGATGTAGTTGTTGAAATGAATTTCGTGCATCGAACAGATAGGTTATTATTTTTACAGAAATCGAAGTAATCTCATTGAAAGTTTGAAACACTCCAAATCTGATTGCGTGACCGATAAACATTGATCTTTGACCGATAATCATAAAATGTTATATTGTTAGTTATTATTATATATACATAAATGTTATATTAATAACATTTGGAATAACAAATAATATTTGGAATACCACTTCAATGATTATAGACTATAATCAATATGTAAACTATAAATTATATGAATTATACAAGGTATAACATGAACGTACCAAGTATAATTTAACACGTTATTGGCGGTCTAACTTTTTATCTTCGTATTCATTCTCACACAATTTTTATATTATATACGAAAAAGGTTCAAATATTGACAAGCATCGCAAAATTCTTTTTTTCGAAGCCTAGAACAGTAAACGATTTAGAATTACAATTACGATAGACAATTTTAGCTCATTTTTAATGTAATAATTGTTCTTGAATGAAACTGTACAAACTTACTTTTTCGTTGCAAGAAGATAGAAAATATTAATAAAATAAAGTTAAAATTACACGAACAAATCTGCCATAGCTGAGTAATTTCTAAGACAAAATTTTCATATTACACGAATGTATATAACTGCAAGAATATGTATGCCAGAAAGATAAATTTGCATGTTTATTATCATGACTATTCATACCGTTGATGTTTTAAATGTTTTATCATCTCTGTTACCGATATCATCTAGTAAATATATGCAAAATCCATTTATAATGTACGGAATGCTCTGAAAATGAAAATGTATAAAAAAGAGCAGATATTAAGAGCGTATAAAGCGAGTGTTCTAATATCTACATCCCTTCTAATATATGTAATTCAATTTTATATATGTATCTATCAATTCGAATTTATTAGCAGTATTGATTAAATCTACAAACTTGAGACAACCCTAACGGATGCTAAGATATTTCAATTAATGAAAGCAACTAAAATCAAATTAAATTGAACTAAAATTAAGGAGATAAAACTTAAAATTAATTAATGAGAATATCGTAGTGAATTAAGAAAACTGGACAATTTCACAGTTAACAGTTAATAGTGTTTCATAAATTTAACTGTACGACAACATTTAATACACAAGGGATTCGATATCTTCACAAATATGATACTACGGAATACAATCTCTTGTGTAATTAATCTTTCTTGAATAATATTTATGTACGATACCACTAAATATAGATAATGGCGACAACGGTTAAAACAAAACAAAATAAAATTGATATTGATTCTCCCGACTGTTAGATTTCTTGCGAAAGGTAAAGTTGTAAACCATTTATTATTAAACTATTCAATATACAGAATACGTATTATGAGCAGACTGTTAATGTTTATTTAAATTCATATTTCTAGAAATATAATTAAAGAAATATTATAAAATATACGTATTAATTTGTTCCGCTCTTTAAATATTATAAGGAATAGCTTATTACATCAAATATATGCATAATATACATTAAATATTTTATACACTTTTGCACATCGTCTGTATTTTGTACATTTAATCTGTACATTCTTATACATTTAAGTTTTCCTTAAATGCATAAACATTCGCAATCTAATTATTAGTGGCATAAAATTAAAGCAATATAAAACAAAATTCTAATATGTAGTAGAAAAAATCATTTTGATTTATTTAATTTTTTATTAAAATAGTGTAACCAGCAACTGGAAGACTACTACACCGAAAGACTGATGGAAGGTATCAGAAATAGTCTTTCAAACAGCGATATAAAAGTGGTACGAAACGGAATGGCAACAAATTCATAATTTGTTGATATTTAGTGTAAAAATGTTGACTGTTTTTTCTTGTATAAAAATAGTTTAAATAACAGGTCTGTAAATGATATTAAACTGTTATTTAAAACTAAGCAAAAAGAATGACTATCTGCAACTTGCTATGCTTCGATGTAACTTTTCGCGAGGCTTTCTTGAAGTAACGTTTCGAAACTGATACATCGATGCTACAGCTACGCGGCGGAACATTCTCGCGCTGTTTTTTTACCATCCTCGCTTGAACTTTCCAACCCCGACCAGTTTTCTTCCGCGCTTGCCAACTCTTCCCGCTCTTTTATTCCAAGATTCGTTGAAGTTTGATATTCTACCGTGGTATATATCGTAACCAGATAGTATACATATATTACGCGACTGAGATATAATGATTATATTGCTTGCAATTGTAAAACGAAAAACGATCCAGCAATGATAAAACACATAATAGTTACGCATGATTTCAATCAGGCAGTTTGATACTAGTACAATGCTTTGATGAAGGAAGAGAGAACAGAAAGGCACTTGGGCACAACTACTTGTAGGTAAATGCATATACGGAATTCTTTTCATGCTTTTGTCTTGTTTCACGATACTTCAATTCATTCATGATTGTCTCGAGCGAACAAATAATTTCGAATAACTAAAATAGAATACGAATGAATATGTTAAAAATCGTCACATCATTTTGCTGGAAGTACCGACCACTTCAATTATTCCGGGTGGAAGTAAATGGACGAGAGTCTACGGAAAGAGAACATTAAATTCATTCATATTATATGTATAATTATGTGTCGTTTTAGAGGACATAGAAAAGTAATGAAAAAATTTTCGTTGTCAGTTTTCATGTGAAATGTGATAGGATAAATGAAAAATTTTCACTTTAGCTTTTAGAAATCATATAAGAGCATTTTTTGTATGAGTGATACTTTATATATTTTTATTTCAGTTGCATGAAAGAACAAAAAAAAGAAGATAGTGACTTCGTTGGAAGACTGTGGAATGTCATTGATGTTAAAATTGATTTTAAAGAGGAGAAGGCGAAGGAAAAAGGTATCAGGTTTCTTCCTATTTCGTTTTATTATCGTTAATTATGTTCAAGATTTTCGCTTCATTATACATTGATAGTCAGGAAAGAATTTCCTAAATATCACGTTGGTATATTTATTATATATTTGTTATATTTTATAAATATTACGTCATTACATTATGTTTTAAATAGAACACCATTTTTAGGCAGAAATTGAATGTATACTTCTTAAATAAACAGATTGTTATTATATATACATCAATTATTACTTTTAAATTAAACCTGATGTAACAAAAAATGAGGTGCTTTTTTGTAAAAATAAAATTATTGTTCTCTTTCGAAACACAAAATGTGCACGATGAATTTGCGAGCACAGAAACATGTAACAGCTGAAACCTCACTTTCCAGATAAATTATTTCTATTGCAAGGAAAAATTTTAGGGCGAATGATTGCGTAAAATATCTGTTGTATGCATGGACGAACGTAAAAATGAATTTCCATCGGTGTATTCGGCGAAGCGGAAAGGCTTCTACAAACGACAACTTTTGAAAGGAGAGCAGTACCGAAAGATATCAAATGAAGGATTTGCCGCATTTAAGGCCTCGATAACAGGTATCTCTTTACGGTAGAGCATTGAGAAACACTTAAGCGGCAAATAGAACAGAAAAGAAAGATGATGAAGATGAAAGATAAATGGAGTGAGGAAATGCACACACAAGGAATATTCGTGTTATTTTACTACAGCGAAGTTGTTTAGTAAAATGTATAGCGTGTTAAGAATTTGATAAAGTTACGCGGTCGAACGTAGCAGTATTAGAAATAATGCAGCTTAATGAGCTGTATATAACACGAAGAAATTGTGTTACTAAATTTCTGAGTAATATTAAACGATAATGCCATTAATATTGAAATACACAATCTTCATCGAATCTTTTTTTTTTTTTTATTAACGTGGAGGAAATCCGCACGGACACCAGATCGCTTCTGGGGAAAAGCGGCGTGGTAGTGCCGGACTCCAATCGACTAAAACCTCCACGATGACCGTCCCGGCTGCGATCGAAAGGGGCCCGGGAACCGGTGTGAGCGATACACCGGGCCCCCCCCCGCGCGCCTAATACCTCCGCTTGATGGAGCGGTGTGTGGCCATTGTCACACCACGCCTCGTCGCCGGAGCCACCCTAGCAGGTAGCCCGGTTCCCCTACCGGGCTGCTTTGCGGCCCCGGGGCGCTGAGCTATTGCCAGCGCCTAAGTTTGCACCCCACCGGGGGGCGCGGCGGACCTAGCGCGATCTTCATCGAATTTGATAGAGTTTTTACGAAGGTTAGTTTTATCCAATCGTTTATTTTCTCGAAAATCCTGTCCAGTGTGATCCAATGTATTAATTTTATAATCATAATTTATTAAATGTTAAAAATATTACACGCTCCATATTTCTATTTATATCCGGGAAACATTTTCGTAACGAATATCTGTATGATAAGATTAATACAGATTAAAGACGAAATCGTATAATGGAAAACATACAAATTTATCATTGCTTAAAGCAATTATATTGTACATATATTAGTTACATAAAAATGGATACACATTGTACATGAAGTCGATTATTGTTTTTCATTTTATTTGGGATATTTCTGAAGATAATAAGTAAAAACTAGCAAGATCGAAAATATTAAGTTGAAAATGTCGGAACCCTTGAAATTGTGTACGATATATAAATTTATAGGTTCTTCTATAAGCAATTATTATATTTGTACAATTTTCGATTATATAAATACCCACTTATTAAATATATCTGAAAAAATATAATAAGTTGTCTTCTTGGTTCGTTAACTAGTTAAAGAATTTGTCTGGTATTTACAAAGATGTTTCGTAATATTTAAAGGATTAGTACTTGCTATAAAAAATGATTAAATATATAAAATATGTAAATATATAAACCTATTTAATCTAATAACAGAACGTATATTATACGATAATATAAGTTTAATAAACATGTGGAACATGAGTCATTAAACTATTTATTTTAGTCAAACATATACTTTAGACTACTTTAAAGTCGTTAATGATTTCGCGAATTATAGCTAGTGACTTATGTATGTATGTTATCTATACATGTATTTTGTTGCGAGTTGCAGTAAATGAGATGTATGTAGTAAGAAATCCTACTTCAAAAGTCATTAGCGTAAAATATTTAACTTGAACTAAAATTTCTATGTAATGGCCCCATACAGCCACGGATGTTACCTAGTCAAACTATTTTACAACTTCAGCTTCGAAACACAAAGTAGTATTTAGCTTTAACTTTTAACTTATTTTGGTCAAATACAGTACTAACAGCTTGTATTGTCACAATAACACATAATAAATAAATTAAGCGCATAATCCACTTGCGCTACCATTTAATTTACAATTGAGGATGCTACACGAATCCGAAAGGAGGTGTGACGTACTTACTTTTGAAACAAACACTTTTTACAATGTCTATTAATCTTGTAGAAAAATTTGATGTAGGAAATATACATCGTTATATATGTTTTTGGTATTATATATAATATAATATATATTATATATAATATCAAAAACATATCATAATAAAATGTTCGCCCTTATCGTTTCAGAAACAGAACAGTAAAAGTGACAGCAAAATATCATCTTCTAATTAGATTTCAAAGCTACTTTGTGGTGTCCTCTCTAGAATTCTATTTGAAATTCAAGGAGCTCGTGATTTTACTTACTCAGAATATCTGTAATAATTACTTCTGGGTGGGTTCTGATGATCTTATATACAAAAAGGACAAGTGTGCGTGAAGGATGGAAACTTTCTGTGTTCTCATGATTTTCAACGGATAAAAAGAGAGAAAAACTTTTAATCCTTCAAAATGCGTACAACACAGGGATTTAACAAACAATTTCCGTTTCTACAAAGGATGCTTTATTTGAGTGAGAAGTCGTAGGGACGTTGCAAAGAGGATAAAAGTTGATCTGCGAGGAGGGTCTGTCTTATGACAGCGCAGCCAGCGGGTCTGCTCTGTAATTATTTAAAGATACTTTAAGATTTATGGTATACTTTGCGTTTAAATTCAACCTCAAAACTATTATCGAGCTACCTGGGGACTTCTGAATGTTAAACAATTTTCGAACTGTTACTGAATGACAACTTCAATCGTCTACCCATATTTCTTGTAAATTGATGCATACTTGAATATATGAATAATTAAAATTTTTTTTAATGAAATTAAATTATTATTTGATATCAATTTCTACAGATTATATACGTTAAATTGCGATAATTCATAAATTATTGAGTTTTAAATACCTAGTTTAGGTGCATCTTTTCGTATTAAAAATTAATTCGGTTAAATTAAAGTTCGGAATACATACAACGAAATGTTTATAACGAATCAAATCAATTCAATTGTTAATATCTTAATTATGCCATATTTTAAAATGGGTATTCTTTGTGAAAAAGATCGTCAATCTGATTATGCTAATTATATTCAATAAAAATGATTCATTTCAATCGTTTAGAAGCTGTAAGGTACCAATATTACACATACTTCATTAGAAAAAAACTTCTGTTCTAAAAAATGGAAAGACGAGATATTTTTCACTATGCTATGTGCTTTCTTTCAAATATAAAATTTACATGCACGAAGTACACGTAAAAGGCGGCATGAAATTTGATGGCATACTGGATTTTTTAATAATAAAATCCGCAAAAAGTGTTCGGTTAGCGGATAATGTTTATCCGAATAAATTAAAAGAGCCTTTGTCCGAAAACATGACAAGGATAGGTTCATAACCCCTGTTGTGCTGAAATTTTAGCACGGCTATCTACAACGATGCACCAGAAAACAACATGCAAAACAATAGTTGAAATTTTAATGGCCCTGCATGTTGCTTCTAAATACCAACATTGCAACACAAAGCGATAATATTACAATATTCCACGAAAGATATGCTCGTTATTAACACATTTACTGCAGATAATTTCAAGCAAACTTTAAGGTAGAACACTGCATTATAATTAAGACGAAGAGACAAGAATTTGAAGAGTTTGCTATTAAAAATATCATCGATGCTTATGGATCGATATCATTTTTAGTTGAAATAAATACAAGAAATTCTCTTTCCTCGATGTTATGGATCGGTCTATTTGGTCGTGTTTTAGCATGAGAAAAAACATAATATTACGTTAACGACATGTTGAATAACAGAATTTGTCACGAAAATCGAAACAGCGGTAATGTCAGAGTTTGTAAATCTGAAATAGATTTTGGGAATAGATTCGTAAATAAATTTACACGTAGAAATGTGTGAATTGAATAAATGACATTTAATGCCGCGTGTATTGTCAATTAACGGGAAACGGGAAAATTGTCAGAAGCCGCAAACGTTGCAAAATAATTCCTTCTACACGTAATTGCCCTTGCACTATCAAAACGCGAAAGGATTCGATTTAACGCGGTAGCCCTCAGAGCTAGATGCAATTCACCGATGGGTGCGTTACGGCGTTGCAACGTCAGCTAAGGGATAAGGGTGGTTGAGGTCGATCGTGTTTTCTGCTGGGAAATGGAATTTTCACTACTGCTGGACGGGAGTTTTGTAGTTTCATAGGACATAAACGAGAAAAGTCGATACGGCACTGAGGGTCGACAGTTGCGGCGAAACGACCGGGATATATTAATTGCCACTGACATTAAAAGAACGAGTATAGAGGAAGGTGAAAAATCGTTAAAAAGAGTAAGAGAGTGGGGCCGAGTAAAAAAGAAAGCTAGCGTTCAGGTTTAGCGGGAAGAGAACAGCGAAACGGCCGAGAGACAACTAAAACTGCTTTCCACGAAATTAATCGTTCCGTGTTTTACTATGTTGAAATCACGGTTATTAAAAATACAATAAAAAATATACAATAAATTTATCGTAATTCGCAGCATGTAGATATCTTTTACGCTTGATGCACAAGAAGTAAACTTAATTCTATTCAATTTTTATTAGTAACAAATTAGTTACATAATTTGTAGCAGTTGCATTTAAAAATATAGAATTTAATAAAAGCTTTGAAAATACTTAAATGGAAGCAGTAGAAATAAACGAGAAAGGAGTAATTTTACGATGCAATCGACACCATTCGTAAAGAATCGAAATATTTCGAGTTACCTTGTGATACTATCTTTCGATGACACTAGGAACTAGAACGACAATTGCGATCGTGTCGTAAAAATCACACGGATCGAATTGGGAGGAGCTTTGCAAAGCTGACTGCTATCAGATTCGCTAACTTTTACGTTCGTTCTACGACATTGGACATCGTTACTTCTATTCGCCCCGACTTCGAGACGAACATTGTTATCGTCGCGTACTAGTCAACTTAGGAAGACCGATTCTAATCGAATTTCCTTCATAATGGCAACAAACAGCTGACGCCCACATTTATTAAAGATAGGTAGAAATCGTAATTGTTTCTTATGACTTTCAATAAAACGCATATATTTCGAGTTCCTTGTAATTTTATACCATTGTTATATTTATATACACATGAATTATTAATACATATCAATCTCAGTGCCCTCATAATTTTATACCACTTACTTCTTCCTCGATGAATTTTTAAATAACAATATTAAAATCTGGATTTTAATAGCGATCCTATATTAACGACAAAAATATACAAATTAGTTACTGTTTACGATCATTTCTTTAAGCAATACGTTTTATACGATAAAGTCACAGTCATTTTTCCAAATATTTTATATTCTCATCTTTGTCATTATATCTGCTATTATACCTAAAGCATCGGAAACACATACGTATATTTAATTTTACGTGAATATTCCGTTTTATCTGATTTTACTCCTCTTTACCAACAACAAAACTCACACGCTTCTAAAGCATTTAAAACAGTAAAACAGAAAGTCCACCATTAAACAGTTGTTTGAAACTACCCATTTCAGAGGTAATAGCGTTTATCTTCTCTTTGAAGACACCGGCCAAAAGCAATAAAAGAAACTCAACATTTATGTTTTATATTTTTTCCCTTTCCCTTTTGAATTTCAAAATACCCCTGTAGGCTATTTTTGGGACTGTAATAAATATTGGCTCCATGTGTGCCCGTATCAACGTGGTCTCCTTTACTATGCAAAAATAAATTTCCTAACAGAAGGAAATAAAGGGAGGAGAAATAGAAACGAGGGAAAAGAAGACCAGATATAAATAGAATAAAAAATGTACGGGAAGCGGAGAAGAAATGACTTTGTAGAATTGATAAGTTGGTGGAGGCGACGAAAAATTGTTCGTCACTTGGGATTATTATGAGAGTTGGTTTCAAGAGGGTGGAGCATGTCTAGCGTCCGCCAAGACGGTAGATTTATTCTTGCAAAATAGTACGGCGACGCTCGTGAATATCGTTTCCGTTGAACGCGACGCTTTTAATTAAATTGCATATCCGTACAGGCGTGAAACGAATAAATTTTCTGGGGCTGACGTGTGACTTGTTAACACCGACGATTGTACTTGGCCCCTGACGTCTTGTTTGCCAGCGGCAATTCGTACATAATGCCAGGCATTGAGAGAGGTCGAAGAATACCTAGCGGAAAGAAAGGGGCGAAAGCTGTGAGAAATTGCTTGGACGAAGGACGTTGGAGGAAACGCGGCTGTAACAAAATGCCAGTTAAGTCGGTTAATGAATTTGTAATTGGCCTTCGTTTACCGATCAATGATGCAAATAAGAATCGCGTTATAGACGAGCGCCGTTTAGGAGATAGACGTTAAATTCGTTAATTATTAATACACGTACTATTTGAACGACGAATATCATCGGGATCGTCAGCTAAAAATTTTTTTGTTCCGCGAACAGCGTGGCGCTTTCGACGCTGCGTTTCGACTTTTTCATTCGTCGGAATTTTCATGGAATTTTTACAGTCGCTAGGCACAATAACGTGAAATTAAATATAAAATTTTAGAGAAATGAAACAGTTTTCGAAGAGAATGAATTCATACAATTTTTACCAACGTAAATTGTGATTTCTTTTTAATTTGTTGCCAGCTCTTTCGTATCTCCAAATATCTCGGATTTCTTTTTTAACGACGTTATGTATAATCGAAGTATGTATTGTGAGGAGTAATATCATACTAGTGAAAAAATATATACAATACAAAATATATTATGTATACATATATATTATAATGTGCAGAATGTCACCAAATATGTGGAGAATACTCATAGGATCGATTCTGCAAAACAATCAAAACGATGAAAAATATTCATGTGCAAAAATAAAAAAAAAACGCTTTCTTATGTAATATTCTCACGTATAAAATAACGAACACTTTAAAAAAAGACTTTATTCAAGAATATGAAGATTTTCTTGCAACGAAAGATCTTCTGATCTTACAAAGAACAAAGTTTACCATGTCAAGAAGTTCAATCGCCTTCAAGCATTCTCAACTTCGGTTATGATTTTTCATTGACAGAAAATGTATTAAGGATGATGATGAAAGAAATATCTTAAGTTAAACAACCCCTGTCGAAAGAAATTTATGATCGGAATCACAAACGTAGAAAGTCTATTTCAAAAAGGGGCTAAGGAGAAGAAATACTTTAACATTCTATGCAACTTTTCTTTTAATAAGTATTTTAAAATCGTACTTACTTTGTGTTCCTTATGAAAGGAATATTTGTTGTACTAAATTTATTTTAATAATAAATAAAATTTTTATCAATAATGATATTAAAACATATTTGATCTGTAAAAACTATACACGTATTAAGACGCAAAAGAATTAATAAACACAAAAAATTATATGGGCATTATCAAAGTCCTTGAAGACTTAAAAAATCTATAAAACTTATTATCACGCGTGAAACTTTAAGTCTTAATTTATAAAGGACCCATATATTCAGAACATTATAATAATAACCTCACTGGTTTTATATAATAAAATAGTTTCTTTTTCCTGTTTATATCCGTTACATCATTTAGTCAAAATTCCAATGGATTAATTCTTTCCATGAATATTATTACGTTTTAATTAACATTATTAATATATATGTATATATATGTATACCTAAACATAAAGTGTAAGACAAACGAGACAAGAAGAATAAATAACGATGTTTTGTATTACACACAGAAATCCCCTTACAACTAGTTAATTGAATAATATCGATAAACTAAAGCTCTTGTAATAATGATTAAATAATATCTGTAATAATTGATTACTTTATATATTATCAAATTTCTATCGCAGATACACATTTCACTCGTTAGTTTATAATAATATACATAAATGTAACTTTGTATTTATATTATTATAATTAATAATACGATAAAAATATAGTAAACAAGCAAATTTCTATTTCATTTACTTCTGTCAAACATAATAATAGAAAATTTCAATATTACGATAAAATTTCCATTTTTTCAGATACAATTTGCATTTGTTTCTAACAATATTATGGGACTCGTGACCTCGCTTCGATTTTCCTGCTGGGACAAATACGCATAAGAAATCGAATGGAAATTTTTTATAGTGTCTACAATAAAATAGCTTTACAGTTGACATAAAAGTATATCAATTTTGTGAAAATACGAACGCGCAACAAAATAAAACGTAAGTTCCCATTGTTTCCAAACATTTCGACGTCCGACATATTTTATAACCAACATTTACTCGAAAATAAAATCTAGGAAGTAAACATTTATTTTGATCCGTCAGGTCACAATATTTCAAAAAAATAGAGCACGCTTGCAAAACATATAATTTAAGAAACACGTATGTTTTACTGATTTATTTATTTGATTTTACAGCAAAACATCTAATTTTTTTCGAAAGTAGAAAAATGTAGTTTAATTACATTTGACATTTTGTTTCTAAATGTAACGGATGATTTAGCTCACGCTAGATAGAATCAATAGTGACAGAAGACGTTATAAATCCAAAAATGTAATAGTAATGCAAATGTAAATCCTAATAATAAATTAGAATTTCCAACGAAATTTTAATTTTTGCCCTTTTTACTTTAAAAATAATATAATAATTCACATAATCTATAATCTTATTCTGCTTGTGATATATATATTGTGATGTACAGTATTCGATTAATAGACATTATACTTACATAAATCTCATCGTACTACTTACCGTGTTTTATACTACTTCTACTTATTTCAATTGCAAAAGATCTCAAATGTTTAGTCGTAACCAATAGATTACAAATATTAATATATTTCCATATTATATTTTATTGCTGTTATTCCATATTCCACTGTTCATTAAAATATATTCCCATATAAAGATATATATATATTTTTTTTAAATATTGATTTATGCTTTATATGAGAAGGCAAAGAATTAAAATATCCAGTTTAATTATTTGTTCAAATCTTTCAAAATCAATTCATTCGCGAGAAGAAAAGTAAAGTGAAAGAAATGAAAGAAGAAAAACTGATGCGTCGAGTCAATGGAAACAAAAACGCCAGCAGGGATTCGTACGAGAATCGTAGCAGACGAGACACCTGATGTCGATAATTTCCATTCATTAACATTAATCCGTTCACTTTTCTGTCAGATAATGTGACTATAATCGAACAATGAAGGGATAGCATGCGGTTTGTACCGGGAGTATTTTGCAAGTATTGTAGATACCTGGCATTCCCTGGGGCTACCCTCGACATTCACACGTGCGCAATCTGTAATACGTATATACATACACGCGTGGTTCGTGGTGTGTATGCGGTCGCACGTACATTCGGGCTCACGCTATTGCATGTCTAAAACCAGGTCTACATCTAACGAATGAACCGGAAAATAGTAAGCGTGGACAAACGCGAATCTGTAGGGCATTCGATACAAACGTACAATTCGTAGTAGTGTTACAATATCGGTAATCGAACGAGGTAGAGTTTAACGTAGATAATGATTCACATGTGTATGAATTCTAATAATTTTGTTAATTTTAGTTATCTGTACTTGTAATAAATATTAAATACGTAGTTTTAAATATACGTATACGTATACGTCAACATAAAACGTGTTAAAAAATATACATTAAAAGATAGAAGATTTATAAGTAAAGGAATTATTCAAGAGATTAGGAATTCAGTTAAGCGACGAGTTACCTCGTCTTCCTCGATTAAAGATAAAAGACACAAGATAAGATTTTCAATTTTCAGTTACCATTTTTACACCAGCCGCATTTTTCTCTCGATATTTTAATAGAATATTTATATTTTCTTATTATCTACGCCCATAGAACATGATAGTAAAATTTTTACCAAATCCTATAGGTCACCCTGTATAAACACGAATATTTTCCTTTGATGCACGAACAATCGACGGATCGCGTTCGTTGATGCTCATTCATTAGTCACAGACTCGGCTTAACATTTCGAGTTTCCTACCGTTCACAAACGTCTCGAAACCCTTCGTGCACTCGATCCTATCTCATAGTATGTATGCCCACCTTCTACGTCAGCCAGCTATCTACTAATTAACAGTGGCTATTAGCCAAGCTGGTCAATTATACCTGAATTATTCTCCTACTGATGTCCCATCGATGACGGCTGACCATTGACCATAGGTCTCGGAGTGCGTAACGATTTGTCAATCGCCACGATCCATGTTTGCCGAAATGACTCGGTCGATCTACATTTCGATCACGAAACAACTGACTCACGTTTACGATTTTCGATGGAAGCTACCATTAATATGAAATCCGGAAATAGGATCATAGCTGTAGCGGTTGGTTGATAATAACCTGTAGCCGAGGTCAAACTCTCGGTAAGGATTCATTGAATTCGGAAGCTTTCTCGTGTTACAATTGTTGACTGAAGGATTATCAAAAGATTTGTTAACTATACTGTGAAATGTTGTTAATGTTATCTGTTTACAACACCTGGTCGATGTTGGATATGTATTCTACAAATATCAATTATTATTAGACTGCGAATGCGAATTTATATTTTTATATAAAGAATTCTTTATTATATAAAATCTTTTTATATAAAATATTTTTATAAGAAATAGAATCTCAATGGAGATTTTTTCACTTATGTAAATTATAAAGACTAGTCGACTTCGGATATTTCATACGTAGATATATTATATTTTCAGATGATATATGCATGTTAAAAAGCAAGAATAGGGCATCACGAATAGAGTAGTGAATTAACAAAACGTACGGAGGTTTGATTGACGCAAAATGAAAATTCAAAATACAATATGTATAAAATATAATCCATGCGTGTGGAAAATAAATATTAAAACATATTAAAACATGTACAGGGGAATAGCTTCTGATTGAGAAAATAATTGGAAATAATAATGAATCAATTTGCAAAATACTCAATATGAAATCTTTATGTCGAAATTTATTTAGCGGACGGTTTCGACAAAGAGTAATTTTTAAAAAATTAATTTTCCAGCATTCGGTAAAGTAACTTTATGCTGTTAATATAAATCGTTGCATTATAATATTTAGAAATGTAACAAAAAATTTATTTTCCTTCCAGCCATTCGTAAAAATAATAAATTATTTTTATGAACATATCGTTAACATAATAAACGTTAATACAAAGAAAACATTAATATAATGAATGACCACGTTTTATTGCAATATTTCATTCTATAAATATTATTTTGACAAAGCGATATAAATTATTTGCTCCACGCCACTCAATTTATACCGTGACGAACAAATCATTAAGTTAATAACATACCTTGAGTAATTCGATCCATCATTCCTTAGCCATTAACGGATTATTACTTTGATCAGTCGCTTGACCAGAAAAAGAAATGGATTTTCCTTGAGAAGGGCTACTGCAACGTGACAGATACGTTCTTGACGGGTTCCGTGATTAAAGATCGCCTAGGCTGGTAAGCTGTTCGAAGGGTAACGATGACATCTATTTTGAGGCTACCCCTCTGTCTGATGTCCCTTGTCGGATGTCTATCCCAGACTCCCTTCGTTGATATCTTCGAATCCCGATAACAATTCCTACAGAAGCCAGCAGCTGTATGCATGTATTCCCAATTTACTGGTACCTAAATCAACGAATCAGTGATTAACGTTGCTATGTTCGAATATTCTGGAGTTACAGCGCAGCATTTCACAAACGTTACGCACAGACTAATTAATTACGTCACTTAAGGTTACTAATCGCGTAAGATGCATCTTATATCGAGCGCATTAACGGGAAATACGAGTATGTAGTCGGTTTTGCTAAAACCATCATGGATTTTATGGTTGGAAAGCAGTTAAACATTAACGATCGCGATAACAAAGCGATTAAACATGAAAGTACGTGGAAGAAAACGAACTATGAAACTCTGTACCACAAAAAGTTGATATAACAAAAATAATTCTTTTGATTAATCAAATTATAGTAAATAATCATGATCTAGTAAATGTATTTCGTAAAGTGTATAATTAATTTAACAGTATTTTATAAAACGTCAATGTCAAATAAATTTTGGTAAAAAAAAAAGAGAAAAAGAAATTAAGTTCAATTCGATTTTGTAAACCATAACGTCGTAATTAATTATCGTAGTAAATTTTCATAAATCAAGTTATTAAATTTTCTGAACGGATACAATATAAAAAGATGTAGCTACATAAATTTTGAAAAGTTAGAGTACACGATCAAAAATACATTCGGTTCGATGAATGTAATTAGTAAGTTATTAACAAAGAAAAAGAATAAATATATATTGAAGCTTAATTTGTTCAACGATTTTCTAATCGAACAATACACGGCAAATAATAATTTCTTTAGAAAACCGTACGGAGATAGAAAAGGATTTTTACCTAGTTATGTTTAGTACAACACAATAGTTTTACAATTATCGTTTTATCTTATTGTTTAATTGAACCGCAAGAGATAATTACGTTCACTTTACTTTGTTACAATCAGATGACTTTTCTATTGACCAAGGAAAACCGATTTTGTTGGAGAGAAACGCCGGTTTAATAAAGCCATCTCTCTGGTCAAATATGATTAAAGGTCAGCCTTGAGAGCGATTTAGTGAAAAGAGTAAAAAGATATCTATCTTAAGGTATAGCATCCTCTTTCTATGGTATCTGTTCCTTTCCGGTATCTTTGACCTTTCAAGATCAGAGCTACGTCTGATCCACGTATACAGTATCAACAGCGCAATACTAGTATACATTACACGGTAGCGATAGGAGTGAAAATAAATTGGAAGCGTTTCCTCTGAACTTCTTTCAGAATTGGTATCCAACAAAATCGATCACTATACAGCTTTCTACGATTCGATTATTGTTGGTAAATCGTTTTCATCACGTATAAAACGAGGAAAGCTTCTAGAAAATATAAAAAACTACCGAAGATATACATGTATCCTGTTTAGATAGTTTTTTTTACTAAGCATTTGAAACATCGCGCGTAGTTTATTTCAACTGTTCAAATACCTACAATACAATATTTGTACAGACAAAGGTACGCGTACATAAATCTCTAGTGGAATCCACAAACTAAATTTACGTTAAATGTCACGATAAAATGTTATCAAATGTACTTATAATTATATTGTCTACATATATTTTATAATTGAACTAAATAAGTTAACTAAAAGAAGAACAAAAGGTTTATGTAAAGATGAGTTTAGAATAATGCAGAACAAATTCTTTTTCCTGAAATACTTCAACGTCCTGTTTCAATACGCAATATACATTATACATTATCGATTGACAAAAGATTGTGAGGGTTCGACGACCTAGCGTTCGATTTGCTGTCAACCAACCAGGCGATTTAAAAAATTATGTACTCCGAAACATGATATGCACGATTGATTGATAAAGAAATGAAAAGAGCTTTAGAATCATGTAATCGATCCGATATAACACAGAGTAAAAAAGCACACTGTATAATGTAATATTCATTCCTTTTTAAACTCACATATTATGCCATTTAGAGTAATAGTTTTTCACGGGTTTCAATGTTTTCCTAACACCAGAGCTATCTAGTAATCTTTAATATGTACCTAAGTATAATATATATAAATTATTGCAATTAAAATGGTACGATAAAGATGTGAAAAAGTATATTACTATTATAAGTTTGTATAGAAGAAGGTAATATGTAATAGAAGAAAATTAATTAACAACAGGGAAGTGTAATTTTCTTATCTTGTTTATCGGAATTTATAGATGATTTAAAAATAACGTTGCACGATACTGCAGGACGGTACGTGCACGTGAATTGGTTCGAGCAATAAGCTGTGTTATTTCGAAGGAAACCGAGGTAAGCCAACGTGATTCGTGGTTCTATGCTTATGGATATACCGCATACGACATGTAATACGAAGGCCACATACGGATGAAAGGAGGAGAATGTGATGGTGAATGGAAGAGAAGGTGGACGAGAAATTGTAGCTGGAAAGGTCTAGCCGGGATGTTATGTTGTATGCTAGTACCAGCGCTGTAGAAACATTTGCAACCAGCAAGATAGGCTTTTACACGTGGTCACGTCATCGTTGATTCAAAGGACATTTTGTATAAATTCTAAACACTAGATAGTAGGAAATTACGAACCGCACTGTATTGCACGTACTGCAAACAACAAGAAACAATTTTCTGCGGGCTGCTACGCTCGAGGGGAACGTTTGTAGAAATTGAAACAATTAAATTAAATTCAAATTTCATGCTTTTGGAGTTCCTTTGTAAAGCAACAATATAATACTCTGTTTAGATCTTCCAAATAAATTGCGATTGTATTATCGAGATCTTACGCTCTTGCATTCTGGTATATAGCTATTTAAGTAATATAATCATAGAGTAAATGTTAGATGTAAAGGAAGAAAATATCTAAGATAAATGAAATGAACAACAGAAAACATACCATATTTTTAAAGTAATAGTAATAATCTAAAATATTATAAAATATATTATACTTAAAAATATAGCATACTTTTAAATCAGGGATAAGAATATGAATAAATCTAGGACGTACTTCTTGTTGAATGACTTTAAGTAAATATTAAATAAATATTATCACTTTTCATTCCTTGATATCAAATGACCTAAATACGTTCACGATAGAAATTGCATAACAATAGCCTGTATTTGATAAATATAAAATCAGCGAACATGAAATGTGAAGAGACTAATCCATAAATCCCTTCAAAATATATAGGTATAAAAACAAACTAAACCAATATCATAAACTTGTGCGTACGTAGGTAGATATTTACGCAGATAATATTTTATCGGTGATTTATATGTGTTACTGATTTTCGTAACTATTCGAATTTGTAACAATGGCATAGAATCAGTTATTAGTCTAATTTTAACATAGTAAATAATTTGAAACATGAGTTACGAGGCAAACTGAATCGTCTGTGGAACGTTGAAATTATTGATAACTAAATGTACTTGTACTACATACATATACTGAACACATGCCAATTTGTACGACATTTTACAATTTCCTGCGTGTATGAAATACGTATCAACTCTGAAATTGCTAAATCTTTTAGTTAATCGAATTACTCTTCTTTATTATGCAAGAACTTAAATGTATGAAAAATTAAGGAATTATCTATGATAGTAACGAATTTCTATGTAATTTGTTTATATAATTTATTCTATATCATTCCATATCATAATTATTTGGAATACATTTAACTATACATGAAAGATTTATCGCTGTAGTATTTAAATATTTTTATAAATTAAGCGTTCAAATTAACCTTGATTAGTAATCTTTTAAAAAGAAATGCAAATGCGAGATCTGTTTAAAGATAGCGTTTAAAAACAGTAGGCTGTATTCGTGATCAAAATTATAATAAAGTGCAAGACTGGCCGCAGCTGCAAGAGGAATCTCTGAAATTCTGCCAAAACACATTTCCTTTCACAGTACTCGTGAAACACGAATGTGGCGCAAAGGAGTGGGAAGATTGCCTGCCTAACTGGCATGAAGTCCCACGAGATTCACCGAATTCGTTCAAAGCTTTCCACGTTACGTTTATCACTAATGTCAATAGACACGTTGCGGGATACGAGACTCAACCGTCTGTGGATATTGATTCTTTCGTGTATAATGTATATATATATACCTACCTATTGTGTTTCATATGCGGTGAACAAGAAAATTACATACAATATAAGGCTTAACTCGCCCAGCACTCATCTAAGGAGTAATAGCTATTCGTAAAAAGGGTCTTCCTAAACGATACTGACATTTTTCGATAGAGAAAAGAAAGAAGATATTATAAAAAGGACACAAAATTTTGATTAATTGAAATGGTTTGTGTCTATAGAATTATTTTTGACGTTTAAGTCAATTGTAAGAATTTTTATATACTGTCGTCAATTATTCTTTTATTCATACCAATTACATACAGTTATATTTAATAATTATATAGCAGCGAGGATACGATGAATGAAAAGCGTAGATCGAAAGATCTTTTAATAAAAAATCACTACAGTAAAGAAAATATGATGTTATAATAATTTACTTAATAATATTTTAATTCTCGACTGAAACGGAACGTTTTCTTTTCCATGCAGATATTCTTATAAAATTGTACTAGTCTTACTGTATGACTTACAGTCACAATAAAATTTTCATTGTTCAAAGAAAACGTTTGATATAAATTTAAACTTTCTGTTTGATTTCAAACATATTATATCCTATATTATAAACGTACACATGATAACTGCAAATATTTCATCAAACAAGAAATTCCCACCATTTCATTTTATCGTATTACAGATTGTTAAATGCCAGTAAAAAGATTTCCATTTATAAATTATAAAATATATGTAAAATATATGTAAAAACGTATTGATCAATTGCTAGTTACTCAATCAAGGCAATAACAATTTTACATGACCTTATCATTCAGCTTAACCATCGGTTAGCAGAGATCCACGTTCGACCGACTACGTACTAGCTTTTAATTCAATTTTCACGCTCATCTCGCGGACAAGCGACATCGGCGTGAAATTTTGGGAAGCAGGTTTACTGTCATTGGATCATTCGATCCACGTCAATCGTGTATTGAATCAGTGTCCATCACTCGCATACATTTAGTGCGTATAGCCGTTAATAGCCGGACAATCTCTTGCTACGTGAACGGAACGACAAGTATGTCATGTCAACACGTACCGCGTTACGATTTCACACACCTTGCCATTGTTCAATCATTCTATACCGTTCTCCCCCCCTTCTAATAATTACGCGAATCGAACATAATGACTCACATAAATCTTACATCAGTAATAATTGGGTTGCATATGCCGTATGAAGTGTCGATCTTAATAATCTGGCTTGAATCCATCATGATACAAAATGGATGACAATTCGCTTCCATGCAAACTACGAAATAGTTTATAAATTTTTATACGGTCAAAATAGAAATGATAACGTAGGCTTATTAGTATAGGCATTCGAATCGTAATTTCGATTAGGTATTAGTAGCAATACTAGCTTTAGGTAGTAAATTGTCAAAAATTTGCGAATACAAAAGATTGAACATAGAAAAGTGAATATAGGAAATGTTAGTATAATTTGACAATGAGATAGGATCTTAAACCGATGAGGATAATTTTAACTTTACTTGTGGAGAAGTGCAAGAATAATTTTAGACCGTAACGTCTAATCGATACTTGCATGGTTTAACAGTAGATACGTTCGAGGTAAAGTTTTCTAGAAAAGGAAATTAAGCAATTAAGAGAAGAATATCTATCGAAATGTTGAGATATTTTGCTGACTATAGTTACCGACTATAGTTTATTATATAGAAGCAACATCGAATATCCATTGCTTCCATATTTATCAATACGAAATATTCTAGCACTGTATCTCGTGTTTCTTCTTGAACGAATTTTCAAGTATCGTCAACCACAACGATCGTTCATTCTTTACAAAAGCACTCCGTACGAGCAAATGAAGCGTGAAACATCTTCCTTCTCGAAGGGTACGTGCACGTACCAGTTTCTTCGTGAAGCGGGAAAACGCAGTCGAGATACAAGCTATGAAATATTTCGAACTCGAACGATTAATCGTGGCTACAGATCGTTCAGGCAGAAGTAACAGTCTTAAACCCGTGAAATAATTTATGACACGTACCCAACATCTGATAGTTTATGACACGCGTCGACGAAGCAAATATTTTACTATAACAAATTTACATCTGATGTTTCCTAGATTATTTACATTGGTATTTGACCTTTTGCTATAAAACAGTCTTTCACATTAATGTTACATTTCTATGCATATATTTTAGATACATCATTTATTGTTAAACACCTCACGGGTTTATGAAATATATAAAAAGATAATTATGTACGTGTATATGTACCGTAAAGGTAATAATATATTGTATATTATTGAATGTAGATCTTGTATCTCTTTTTGTTATTAGATATTATTATATTACTATTAGTATTTGATGTTTACTACAGTGCATAAATCAATATGTATATATGTTTAATTACTAATTAGGACAAGTAGTCTCATTTTAAATAGAAAGATGTTAGTACGAATTTGATTACTTTTCCTTTCCTTCATAAATATCGTTATTTTAACTGAACAAGATTATCCTTGCAATATATCAGTTTTTCGAAATCATTTAAGATACCTGTTTTATGAAATTTTTACAATTACGATAAGGAAAAACAAGTACCCACTAGATGGTTTATCCCAACAAATGGCAAGATACGATGGAATAAAATAAACACGTGACAGACTGTTGATGTTTGCGCACATAGAGATGACTTTAAAAAAAAGAGCTATATAAATTCTGTCCACATTTTTCGTCCCGTGCCCTTAAAAGACGGATTTCAGAGGTTAGAGTTATACAACACAGGAAGGATCAGCGTCAATAACCCGCAGGTTCGAAATCCCCTAGAGACACCCGTGCACATTTTTACTCTGCCTCTGGTTTCCCCGAAGCGAAATCGCGAGGGTTTTGTCACCGCGTAGCTTACGACTCGTCCGGTAACTTCCACGAGGAAAATTGACGAAACCACTGTTCCTGCTCGAGAACGTCGCATAGAATAATAAAAAAGGAAAAAATGGAACGAGCCTACTTACATATATAGCTCGGAATAATGTGGAAATTTACATGCGGGTGCGTGTTTCGCGGAGTGACGAGGGTTTAGCCCCATTTCGGTCCTCGAAACGCGCTGACTCGGCCTACGACAATTGTATCAGCCTGCGAACGAGTAGTTAACGATATTCTACCTTTTTACCATCCGCGAACGATTTAACGTTCTTGGACAAAAACTGTCCTTTACGACGACAATGCCATAACTCCGGTCTATGGAGAATAAACTTCGTTTCGGTTATATCAAACTTTCAACGGGACGCAAATTTTCTAGAAAATTTCTTGGATGTTTGATGAGACTGTTGTCCTGTCGAAAATAAACAATACAACTATTTGCATAATAGATAAATTTCATTGCTTCTGTTTCTGAAGTTTTATAGTCTCGTGAATACTTTATATGTATGCATACCATTTATACATCATTTTCTTGATTCTCTTTCCGAATTCAGTATTATCTGTTTATCAGTTTGAGTTGCTAGTAAAATATTGATTATACATACATATATCAGCGTTCCTTCAATGAACAAAAAGTATGTAAATGTCATGAAATTGTAGAAAATTATGTAACTTATTATGTTTAACATTTATTTATGTTTTGTATATTTTATTTTGTTTGCTAAATAGCAGTTATTTACATCTATTTAATTCCATATCAAAACAGAAAACTATATTTTTTTATAAGCAAATAATATATTTCGGTTATAGCGGTTGGAAAGTGTTGATATTGATAATATTTTATTTAATTTGTATCGAAAATTATGCATGACTGTTGATGTTTATCGAGATTTTTCATATTTTTGTTTATTTTAAAGATGCAACTTGCTTTAATTGTGCGCGATATTCCATGTAATCCTCCCAAAATATACTTTTTCAAAAAGTTCAAATATCAAAGTGAGGATCATAAACTTCGTGCAATGTGTAAAGTGGAGAAGACATAATCGATTACACACAAGTACAAGCAGGGTAAATTTTGTACTTTGAAAATTCCGCGTGTTTTGGTAAAGTTTGAAAAAGTTTGAAGCGTAACGAAATTAACTCCTTCATGACTACATTGGTATAAAATACCTTGGAGTCTCTATGTATCTTCTAGCATATTACAGTCTTGTTCATAGCATGCTCAGAATTTCTTCAAACACGAGACTCGTGATATTTTCAGTTTATACAACAAATGAAAATTTTTCTGCACGACGAAAAGGGACGCATTCTTTTTATGTTCAAACTTTCACATATAATTATTATAAACTCGTTCTGATCTCCAATCTTTTTATACGGAATTATAATAGGAAAGTACCTAAAAAAAGAATAAAACACGGAGATTATGTTCTTGTAAAGACATCTCAAGGGAATTTTGAGCCCTTTTAAACTATTTACGTTTTCAACTATCATCCAGAAAACCGCAAGCTAACTATGTTTTCTCTGTTCTTTGATTCAACAAGCTGGCTGCGAAACTATTCAATTTCTCTTACACGCTGCCATACTCAGAACAAGAACGTTTAAGTTCAGATTGCACCATCTGCGACCGTACGCGTCATTGTTAGAAACTAACTAACGATTCCATGGTCCATCGAATTTGTGTTCTGTCATTCTCTCATGACTGGTCACTAGTTTCAACGCCATTGTATTACAATACCGCTATGTCAGGTTCAGTATCTACCATTATTGTAATGCGTGCCATCATTTCTGTACTCTGGCTTCATTTCGAATACTAGACATCGATTCACCATCGCGAAACAGCGTATCTAGCAAATGATCTTTCTGTTGCAACAGAGAACGTGACTTTATACCGCTAATCTGACAGCGTGAAAGATGTTCCAATATTTTACGAAACCCCCATTACGAAAAAGTATGATGAAATACTGCTTGATTGTGAAATTGTGACAGTGCTATATGCGCATCTTTTTGAACATACTATGGGAGATCGAGCATATATTCTTGTTATCGTGAAGCTAGAAATGACTTATCATTTATTATAGTAATAGATTTATATAAATTTGAGCATAAGCCAAAGTCAAATTTTATGTAATACGAATGATATCAAATTTGCATTTATCTGACATATAGTGATGAAACTATCATTACCACCTAATGACAAAAGCCGCAATCACTTAGTTGACAACCCAATAATATAATAAGGATCAAAATCTATTCCACTTTTATCATTATCTTTCCTGTCTTTAATAAAATCAAGCTAATTAAGAAATAATTATAGCGTATCGAAAAATTTTAATATAGTTTTTAAAAATTAAATCAGATCATTCCTTGAGTAGAAAATTTTATAATGATGGAGTTAATAATTAATAAATCTTAATTTACGCCAATTTTAGATTTTATAAACTCAAATGTAGAATAATCTATTTATAATAAAAATCAAACGACACGATAAAAGATAGGAAATATGTATATAAATTAAATTGTTATATCCAAACGATTGGGAATCTGAACGACTAATTAACTCATCTTCATCGGTTAAGAGATTGAGAGAACATTTGTGTCGCGTATATGTATAACGAAGGACGAGAGTTTCGTGTGAAGGTTGTAGGATATAGATTCATAGTTATATTTAAACAATGTCCTTGTTACTGTATAGGGGTTTATTTAATTTTTCTCTTTATTGAATCGACATGACGTCGTGTAACAATAAGCATTCCGATATCTACGAGTTGCAAATGCAAAGGTAATAGAAAGAATAGGTATTATAACTCTCGCTCACGTTGAAGCTTAATAAGGCATGATAGTGAATTATCGTCTTTGTATAATAGAACTGGGGCGTAAGCTTACTCGAGTGCGGTGTATTTCTGTGCATTACACCCACCATGCCAAGGGTAGCGACTTCAAAGAAGCGTGTTTTATCATCGAACCATTATACCGTATAACTACAACGCCTCATTTGCCAAGGCTATAAAAAATGTTCTTATGTTCCGATGTTTGCAAGGGTAATAACTCTGTTAAGATAGAAGCTCTTAACGTCCAATCGATCTATGACATTCACGCGATAAGGACAGTGCATGTTCCGAAAGCTGATTGTGCAAAATGTTTCAAGAATTGTAATGCAAAGTGGGTGTTTCGTTAATGATGTTTATTCTTAAAATAGATTCTTTGTCTATGTGAATAATAATTCGTATATTAAAAAAACATGCTTTAATATTTTTGATTAAGGCACTAAGGAACTTCAAAATATCGAATTCAAGAAAGATATAATTTGATATAAAGTAAATTGTGATACTGTCAAACAAAAAATTAGATGATATGATTTTTAATATTTCACACAATTTTAGCAGATAATGCTATAGTCTACAACTGTGTTGATATACTAACTCTGGAAATATATAAAAATTGTTGAAAATTGTGGATCTTTGAAGCCGAAATAATGTTATAGGAACACTAAATTTATACTGAGGATTAATATTAAAATAATGATATATTTATTTCATGAACGATTCCTTATATATTCATCGATACACACTTGCACGCGTCTCAGCACTTTCTTCTATACCCGACACTTAACCGACTGGAGTTTACATTCCTTTGTTTTCGAGACGCTGCGACACACGTACTTCCACACACTGATATTCACATACAAGTATCTCTACTACGCATTTAACCCAGTCCAGCACAGAAAATTATACATATCTCAAGAAAAATAACATCAAATATAGGTAAATGACGTGTTAATCTAATTAGGATATTATATGCACAAGTAACGATTTTTTAATTCACAGGCATTTTAATTAATAAATATTTTACTACATACTGAGTATGTTTTAATGTAAAACAAAAGCAACAGGACTCACTATCGTTTCTTAGATTAGCATGCATATGCGAACACGCCATGAGGTCGACAGATGGTCTCGAGCTAAATTCTAGAAATAACGCGTAAAGCAAATCTCAGTTGTGGTAATGTTCTGGTTGAGTACATATTCGCATCGGAATAATAGCATTGGCTATGTAAATAATAGAATCATGAAATCTGATTAGCAAGCATCTTGAATCTATTTCTCCTTCGTGGTACATTAAACAAACATAGTTATTATAATTCTAATCGCCATGTGTATTTATATATGCATGTGCGTGATCTGTTCCATAAGTAACGAATTTATGTTCATGACAGTTTTTCTAAGATATATTTTAAGAATCATAACGAGCACCAGCAATGTAGTTGAGTTAGGTTTAAAAACTGTCCCACAATCAATGAATTCATGTCTATGAAAGTTTTTTTAAGATATATTTTTGAGAATTATAACGAACACCATCAACGTAGTCGAGATAGTTTTGAAAACTTTTACTTTACAGTGTCTGCATGATGCTTCAAATATAGTAGCTTTAATCATATAAAGATCACGATCTTCCACATGATTTTAAATATTGGGAAATAAACAGAAGTCATAAAAACTAGAAGCTAAATCGAAACAACAAACAAAATCAGAGCAATTAGTTGCGAAATAACATCTCTCAAATAAGCGAGTCAAGTAAAATTTAATAAGTAACATCTTTTCGAGTAATCTAGCTTTAAAAAATAAATGTGGATAGTACGTAACTTGTAAATTCAATGATACTTGAATTTCACTATTTACTTAAATGCTCCTTTCAGATAAACTCATATTTTCAAATGCATATTGTTTCAATCTCTATACGAATAAGAATTAATTATTTTATAGTAGGGACAACAAAAGTTTATAAAGTGTTTCATTAAGAAAAGTAACACAATAAACATATCGAGTAACGTATCAAAAGCTATATCGTATTAAAAGCATTGAATTGTAGGAATTTAATCTGAAACATTGTATAACAAATTCATAATAACTTTCATATGGAAACAAAATACACGTTTGATTTAAATTAGCGTACAAAATAAAAATACAAAAGTATATTCTGTCTTTAGAAAAAGAAATAAGAAGCTCATAACCGAAGTTGCAAATTTTTATCCATTCAGATACGCTTGAAGGAATTATAGCTTATAAATCTTTGGCTTTAAAAAATGTACAACTAAGGGACATAGAATATTTTTCTGTAACGATTGAAAACATGTATGTACATTGTACACAGGAATGTTGTATCGAGAATAGCTCTCGGACAAGCAAGTTTTTACCACATGTACTATTTACGGAAGGTACAACCACTGTACTCTCGACAACGTGTCGTTTTGAACAGAAGCTACACGTAGTCGTCGCGCGGTTTTTCCACCACAGTAAAAATCCGCTTGTTTGAAAGGGGGGCCTAAAATCTACCTCCCAGCAGAAATCTACCATACGTGTTCAAGTGAACAACAGACCTATTTCCGGCATTCAGGTCACGCTCTCCATTGGTTTCAAAGCAAAAATGTTTTTTCAATCTTTACAGTGGCGTACACATCGGTGTCGTATCGCGCGTCACGAGGACATTTAGGTACCAGTAAATAATAGCGTTATACAAGAATACGAGAACGTGCCTGAATTTATCTGTTTCTTATACTTTTATTATCTTTTTAATATTTGTTTTATTTTATTTTTAACTTAAGAAGTTTTATACAGTTAAAAGAAACAATAACTAAAATAAATAGCAAAAAGTTTTATTTAATATTTTATACTCTCACAATAAGTTTTATTTATCTTAAGATCAAAAAACAAGTATAGTCCAAATAGATTTAAATGTATTTAAATTAAAATTCATATAAAGATCATTAGACATTTCAAATTATCATATTCATTTAATTACAATTAACTGATATTAGTAAAATGGAGGCAGCCTTCTCATCTAACGATGCTTCAACTAAATATCCTTAAGGGATTTCAAGATCGAAACGTAGCTGAATGATAGATGAAATTTGAATACGGATTTAATATCGAAACTGCTGCGAGAGTGCGGTCATTGGTGTAGTGGCGAACCATTGAAAATCAGTCACGTTATTCAATGTTACTAGCACATTGCGATAAACTCAATAATACGTATGTATATGTGTATCTAATATAGATTTAAGATACATCGCATATTAGGAACTCTGAAAGATCATGATACATGAATAAAGAGCGATATACATTTTAAGACAAAGGAATGTAAATTGAAGTAATATCAATAAACACGGCAATAAAATTAATTTCAATATTAACTTCAATAAATTTGATTTTAACATCATAAGGTAGTTATAGTACACTCATCAACATCTATTTTTTTTATATAACATGTAACATTTTGTATTATAAAATTATAGAAGGTAACAAAACGATCTAAATTATATGATAATTTTATATAATTGTATTGATGAATGTGTTTATGGACGAATATAAGCGAACCATTGCTCTAAAAATCTTTAGAACAGAATTTGTAGAATAATTTCAGAAAAAGTTGAAAAATGATTCATCCCTTTTACTTGTATAAAAGAGAAATTTTAATACTCTCTATGTTACATTTAATACCAACAGCCAAAATCCTTTGTCGACAAATAATCGATTTCTCGATGCAGACATTCTTAAGCCGATTTTATAGGTACAAATCCCTTTAATTGAAGGTCTCATTAGTAATTGAAAACACTGATTGAAAATTTTGTTGTTATGTTTGCTGTGTGGTATTAATCAGTATACAGATGACTGAATAAAATTTTGAAAATACACATATTACTTGTTTTTTAAATATTGAATTGAAATACTGAATTTAATAAATAAACTAAAATTTACTCAACTCTGTTATGTTCTGGAAAGTGATTTTCTATAATTAATTGCTATTATTCTTGTTTAAAAATTCCTCTTTCTTGAAAGAGATTCTTACAATTTTTATTAAAATTTGGATGTAGTAATATTTTTACAGGTGTAATAAATGAGCCATAAGATAATGCTTATATTAAACTGAATGAAACTGTGGACATTACACTTCATTACTAATTTAATCTTAATTTAATTTTATTCAGTCTTCTCCCAAGATTTGATTGTAAAGATTTCTTTTAAAATTCACAGTATGCGAATAAATAGAATCAAGGTGGAAATAACACCATTATACATATATACGATACTATTGAAACTATGCAATGAGATAAAATTAAAAGAAGAAAGGTGTCAAAAGTGAAATGCGTATTTGTGTCTAGTGAAGAAAATTGAGAAAAGTTCAAACGTAACCGTATTTATTCAAGAAACATCACAGGTATACGTAAGATAATTTTATAATCGATAAACGTTATGAAAACACGTATTAATTCTGAGAATTGAAACATTATGAACAAACTATATTATTGATTACTCGGAATGAAAGAAAAATGAAAATAATTTCAAAATTAAGAATTTTATTTAAATTAAGAGAAATTGTAAATTACACAATTAATTAAGTCATATCTTTTCTCCTTTTTTTCGCGTTTTAATAAAATATAACAGAAAATAGCACTTCACCTCGTGTCGTGCGTTTTACTCTTGTTAGCCGAGATTAATATCAAAGTTTCCACCGCCACGTTATAGTCAATGAAAAGTAGTTGGATTTCCAGAAGTTAAGCGCATATTAATAGCCATTTTGTGTCTAACAAGTTTCACGTAACGAACATTCAGATGCTTCCATACTGTTGGGAATCGTAAAGAGTTCTCGTCGCTTATAGCTCATAGCTCTGAAACACAATCGCTTTATTTCGGCTTGACTAAATTTGCCGCTTCCAACTCACTCGTTTGCTAGACAGTTATGTTTACGCACGGCGAAACTTACGAAACTTAACTAAATTAACTAGTTAACGAGTAGATTATGCACACGACATTTAACTGCCAACTCTCACAGCAGGTAGACTTACAGTTTTCCATAGTAAACTACGAAGTAGACTGCGGAACATCTCTTAAGTTCAAATATAGAGTTCTGCACTATTACCTTGGTTTAATGAAATAAGCTTAAACGAAACGCGATTGCCTTAGAACGTGAACAGTACATACATTGTGAATTGAATATCCTGAAACACTGATTTTCTATAATTATATGTTGTAGAACTTATTAACACTATAGATAGATATTATGTAAATCAAACGATATCACTTAAGGAACTTTTATTTATATACCCATACATGCACTCGATGTATTTTAAAATTAAAAATGAAGTGTAATGTTTATACTAATGTAGTATCGTGGACGAAAGGCCTAAGAAATATCGGGCGAACTATGAACAATGTCGCGAGAGCCGAGGCGCCGTCGGGCCCATCAATGTGTCATCGGTCTTTTCAAGTGCATAGTTTCGTGGAAAAGACCTACGTGACCCTGGCCACGAGCGTTTGCAGAACACGTGTGCGGTGGGCCTAGGAAAAAGACAACGGAATGCGGCAACGGCCAGAGCGTTAGTCGAAAAGCAGAGTGCGAGTCGAGCGGAGACAGAGGTTGCGAGTGGCGTTGCCGAGAGAGTGTGGATTGCGCTGTTTTCTGTGCGTTTGGCGTGAATAGTTCAGGTTGAACAACAATCGTCTTTTTCTGTCTGATTAACATCTCTATTGTCCACTCTTTGTAAACACATTATATCACGATATTACACTAATGATAAATGTCAAATAAAAGTTACGAACGATGT
Source organism: Bombus vosnesenskii (assembly GCF_011952255.1). NCBI lineage: Eukaryota > Metazoa > Arthropoda > Insecta > Hymenoptera > Apidae > Bombus > Bombus vosnesenskii. The sequence goes on from NW_022882923.1 coordinate 7,638,205, forward strand.
GATACTGTTCATGGAAGAATCTCATAATTTATCAAATAGATAATATTTCTACAAATTAGAATTTCACTTTATTCAATATGACAATATAATTTGTGTACTCTAACACAAAATAATTAATTCTGATCTTGAAATCTGTGGATAATTTAAAAGGACAAAACATATCGTTTAAACAATAAAATAAATAAGATTCTATAACAATAATATTGATATAAATAGAAACTTTCTTATCCATTTCTCTCGCGTTTCAATATATATTTCGTGAAAAAGCCATTGCTACGTTATTATTATACTCCACATTAAATTACTTCAAATTTGTTTTATTATTTGAATTGTATCCTCCGGTATAGTAGTAACAGGGAAGAAATATGATAGTGGCAGAAAGAGGAAAAAAATGTAACTGTCGCCATACGCGCACTAGTGACAAAACTGTTGCTTCAATACTTATATTTGTAATATATGGCGTTAGTAGAAGGAGGAGAAATTGAAATTTTGATTGATGCCAGCGAGAAAGACAACTTGTCGCTAGTACGTGCATAACCTAATAGTTATACGATAGTTTCATGAAATAGTTCTGCGAAATTTTTAAATTTAAGATGTCACGAACCTAGCAAAATTCGAACACGATTTATTTTTTGTTGCATGAGATATCTAGATGCAATATCGAAGTCCATGCAATCACGTATGATTTATATTGTTATTCTAAATATTCGAACATATATACGCTCGTACAAGAATGAATGCGATATCGAAAGATTGACAACTGTGTATCCGGAAAATTGGTTGTCCATTTTATTCGATCCGAGAGATAAGCACAAAGGGAGGTGATAAAAACCAAACGTAACAAAATAAACAAATAAGAGAGAGCGTTGATGTGTTATAACAAATAAATGGCTGATAGTGGCAACCTATTGACCCAAATAGGGTCGATGATATTGATTAGTCACCGCATGTTTGTCCCACGGCAGTCAAACACGATCCCTTCTGTACTCTATATTTCTCCTAACGTACAATACCTGCCACCCCTCGTACTTCCATTTCTCTAATAATCTGTCCCTCTTTGTTTCGATTTTGCACAACCTTCTCGTATTGCTTTCGTCTATGTCGTATTCTCATCGCGAAGTTTTCGAGCATCTTCCCTATACCCTTTTTCGTATAGTCGGGCAACGAAATTGAATTTATGGCTTTATTTTCCTCGTTCGTGGACAATATCTACCGCAGATTGCTCTACGTGAAGCGCGATTCACGGTATTATAGCGAAATAATGGAACCCTTGCGTCTCCTTTCATGTCATTCACGTGGAAACAAGAAAATGCCATGAAACGAATTCTAACCGAAACTTTAATACGCTTCAAAGTTCGTGAAACATATTTTCCAGAAGGACAACAAGGCAATGATTTCACGACCCATGTTTTTTATCGATCGTTTTGCGATATCAACGAGAATTTTTTGCTTTCGGATGAGTCTACAGAAAGTTTTAAGTACCTCCGACGTTTACAAGTTCAAAGCGCGTTCATTTCGAAGTAATTAATTAAATGCTCAATGAGGAAAAGGACTCCTCATTAAAATTGCTACTTTGAAGTTGCAAGTAAGAAAAGTACAGGGGTTTCAAGTACGGAATCACCGTTGAAATTGCCTGCAATCTTAAAATATGAAGAAAACTATTCTGATTAATAATGATGTGTCTCTTAAATATTTCGAAATCTTCTCAATAAGCGAATACAAATTAAATATAATTAATGTATCTACCATAGAGTCCCAATTCGTCTTTCTCTCAATCCGAATACATATATAAAAATTTATGTATATTAATTATCAATAGAATAAGGAAGGAACGTCCTACGTTTTTAAAAAATAAGAAAAAAGCTCTACATATATGTACTCTTAAATTTATGATATTGAATCAATCTAAATGACAATAAATTAAAAATATTGTACATATATTGCTGTATAAATCTGAAATTTATCAATTTACTTAGCACTAACGATGTAAAATACATCAATTGTATATTTTTGAATTTGTCTATTAATTAAATATAATGACAATACTTAACTTTTATTTTTCACACTTTAACAATATCGTACAAGATAATATGAGAGTCAAACATTTCTAAACGTTATAATTAATATATTGCTTAGAATCTCATAACTTTCATATAATGATGCTCTGTTCGTATTTAATACAACGTTCATAATTGATTACTGAATATCTTGTACTAGACACTAAACTTTACATACATATATACACATTTAATGATAAGCTCTGCATAAATTCTTAATTAAGACTTTAAGCTAACATAATAGCTTTAGCTTTATCTAATTACTAAGCAAGTTCATTTAACTTATTTTTTTTTAATTATTTTTTATCCATTTATCTAAAATTTTCTTAATTAAAATAAAAATCTAACGATTCGAAATCTAGGTACATACGTACATAGAAAGATGTAATCTTTATTTTTATGAAAATACAAGAAGGAGCGGCAGATTATGGATAACCTCTAAATAAATTAATCGAAGAGCAAATATTTTCGCAAATGACATAATGTTTCTAGAAAACATTATAAAATTATAGAAATTCATTTATTAAACAAATATATATTTCGTATTAAATTTGAATATATGTAACCGTTACACATTTACCTTTTATGTAGTTTAATTTCTTAAACAATATTATCATTTTTTACTAAATAATTATCTCTTAAATTGATAAATAATTTGTACTTACCGAAGGTGTTCCTTCTTCTGTTACTGCAAATAATAAAAAAGTATTTGTACATTTCTATCAAATAAGTTATTATATTGTTGTCAAGAAATCGCAATTATTCATTCTTAGTTCAGTAGGAATCGAAAGCACTCTATCGGCCAATTTCGTAAAAGCATAGGAAACATTTTCCCGCGCATTTCTCATTACCTGTTGCGCGTTTGACGTGTCCGTGCTTGTAATTATTTTTGTACTTATTAAGTGTAGTGAGTGTTTTAATTGGTAGCGATAAGTGGCAATGATTACGTTAGTCCAGACTTTCACTACGCACGTGAGTGTTAATAATGACATTGTTAATAACTTATTTTATTCTGTTTTCGTTAACAAACCAAAGTTAACCTCAAATGCCATGCACGCCGGTTATTAGTATCGTGCGAATAGACATAAAAAACACAATTATGGTGATTGTAAACTATGGTTAATTATAGTAAATAAGGTTAAACTATGGTATTGTTTCACGTATTAATTAAAAAAACAGCATTGGTTTGCTTATAATATTGATTTACTGAATATGTGATAAAAGTAAAATATGTTTAAGATTCATAAATTTAATTAAATATATCCATAGAAATTAATGTTATTAGTACAAAATTTAAAATACTGATTTATAACATTTACATTTATTACAATTATGGGATTGTAATTATTTGACACTATTTTGGCTATTTCAGTAATAAAGCTATAGTTTCATTTTAATAGTTCTAATATGTCGTTTATTGCAGGTGATCTAACAATTCACTTGAATAATAATGTTTAGAATTCAATAGAAAGGAATATATACATACTTTATAATCCGTTATAAATAAAATCATGTCAGATTACCTATCTACTGAACTTGCAGCTACGTGCGCTGCACTTGGTTATTATGATGGATCCAAGTATCATTTAGACAATTACTGTTTAGGTAAAAGTAGTTGTTACTTTTTTATGTGTATCTTGTATACTAAATATTCATGAGTTAGTCAAAACTTAATTCATCGATACAAAGAAATATTATTAAAGTTATTAATTTCATAATAGATGTTATAAAGGATCTTATCAAATATTTAAGAAGAGACGATGAATCTCATACTGTACGTCAGTTTCTTGGTCAAACAAAAGTACTTCAAACTGATCTCATAAAAATTTTTGTTGACCATTACGATAAACTTGAACTTTGGGATGTATTACTAAGGCAAGTAATAAATTATTCAAAATATATTTTGTAACTTGCTATATATTATTTCACTCTAATAACATCTGATTTAATTAGGTTAATTATTAATATAACAAGTCCAGTTGTGCTGCTTTTTAATGAACAAATTCCTACTGACATAATGCAACGTACTATATACCTTAAACTAGTTGCATATACACAGTCATATAAAGTAGCTTTAATTGATGGACGTATATGGACAATACTTAGTAATCGTTTAAGTAAAATTCTTAAACTAGTAAGTTTATTAAGTTTGTAGATTTTATGTGTATATTTAGAAATAAAGAAACAATACAATCCCTTTGTTCTTATAGGATAATGTAGAAAGGGGGGAAGAAAACGAAATGGTCATTGAAAGGATACTTATTTTTATTAGAAATGTTTTGCAAATTCTCCCAGATGAAAATGAAAAACGTGTTGATAATGATGCTACAGTTCATGATGAGGTATGATATTGAATGTAGGATTGCATAAGAATATATTTTTATATACTCTCTGCTCATTAGGTTTTATATGCACTTAATACATCAGGAATTGTTGATTTGTTAGTATTTATTGCTAGTAACAGAAGTGAACAACAATATCATTTGCAAGTTTTAGAGGTATGTGCTCGATTATATTAAAATGTGGTTATATTGTTTCAAACGTTTTATTTTTTCTCCGAAATAATTTAACTTTTAATAATTACTCATGTCTTATATACGTTGCATATTATTAGATTATATCGTTAATGCTTCGCGATCAAAGTGCGAGTGAATTAGCGAGGTCCGGCTTGCAACGTAGTCTTAGCGAAAAAGAAAAGGATGAAGAAACACTTTTAGCAGCTCGACTCAAAGAAAAGGAGAAAAAGATAGAAAGAGTGAGAAAATATGCAGAAGCTAGGTAAGTTTAATTAACTCTATTCTCTAATATTATTCTTTATTCTCTCTCTCTCTCTCTCTCTCTCTCTCTCTATATATATATATATATATATATATATATATATATATATATTATTTTTACTTTTTTATTTGTTTCAATTTTTATGCAATAAAAACAGTTTATTCTTCATTTACGTATTTAGATAGTTTTAAAAAGTATGTTAAAGGACTAGATAAAAGAAAATAATAATATTCATACTCTTCTAGTTAATCTGTCTATAGTTTATTTAATACATCGAAACAATTTTGAAGATATTGCTTGTGAATATTTCGTTTTAGTAAGTGATTATATTTACAACTAAGTTATTGTAAATCAAGCATTTACGAACATAGTATGTTATTTTTTTTATTATTTTAAATATTGAAAACTGATCGTTCCTATATGTAAGGTGTAAATAGTTGGTTTTATTGCAAATTGTATAAACATATTACAATTATTTACACATAAATTTAATTACACATTTCGCTGAATATCCATGGCTCGGACGACAAGTTATTTTAACATACTTATAAGAAAATTGAGCACGAATAATATTGTGAATATAACAGGATAAACAGACGATTAATACCACTTAAGGGACATTGTTAAGGAAACATAATTTATTCCTAGTACTACATATGTAATAAAACTGACCCACTTTTTTAAGTAAGACCACGCACCATTTGAATAGATGCTTTTACCCACTTGTTGGGGAGTGCACGTGTTTTATTCTTGTGTCGTGCATTATTCACATCTTTTTGCTATGTTCCCCTATTTTCCGTAGAAAGCTTTTTGCAACTTGAAAAGAAATCAAAGGAGGTAGAGAGATTGATCTTTTCTCTCACACCCTATGAATCGATGGACAATGCTATCACAAGCGACAAAATGGCACCGTCCAAAACAGGATTTTATGTTCAATATTTCAAAGATAAAAGCTTTAAAAAATAGCAAAATTGAAAAATGTATCATTGATTTAGAACGTATTTAATCAAAATTAGTAAAAATTAGATATCAGAAATTTTATAAAATTTAAATATTTCAGATGGTTATTTGTAATTTTTTAGAAACTTGAATTTTTCTAATATTTGTCAAGTATTCACATATTCACATCTTTCTTTAAATAAACAATAAATAAATTTATTTTCAATATTTCTAGTTCAGTCTCTGATTTTGTTAATGCTTAAATTATGTATCTATTGTAGTTGATATAATGAACCGATTACACAAGAATAATAAAAACAAGAAATCGAAGACGATTCTCTGCCGCAAATAAATGTGCGAGGAAGAAAATGCATCTTCCTCGTTTAGCAAACTACCTGCTAGTGACAGCCGCCTTCCGTACTATTGATTAGATTTTCAGAAGTCATAGATAAAATTGATGGGATTTTTTTTGGGGGTGGGTTTTTTTTTTTAGTAATAGGTTCTTTTTTATATCAAACAATTTACTTCGTTTTACTTATAATCAGGTATACGCAACAATCTTTTCGTTAATTGTCTAATAATATGTTTAGACATTCACATTTTGGTGGAACTTACGTTGTGCAAAATATGAAAGCCATTGGAGAAAATCAGCTATTATGTCACAAACCATACCAGAAGATCGAGGCATTAAACTTCGGCCAAGATAAGGTAATTACTGCAGCCGTTATTGATATGAAACGATTCTGTTATGGTTTTCATTTCCTTTTTTGTTTCTGTTTCCAAATAAAGGAAATAAACGTCAAACCAGAAAATGGTCAATTCAATTAATCTTTGGTTTCCAACGGTAGCTCTCATTAATGAATAAGTAGGAATGAAGGCTGGGTGGATTTGAATGAAAATACGGTTGTTAATTAAGGCTATCCTCGCGTAATTAGAACTGGCTCCTTGCTTAATGGTGCTGAAACATTTAAAACTAGGTCAGTGCTCTTTTCGCGGACGTTTCTCCTCCTTTTCTCTTGTCTCTTGTGTCCCGCTCGACTATAAAACGATCCTTTTCCTTCTTACATCGTTATTACCGTTTCCTTCGCAGAACATCCGTATTTGAAGACAAACTTTTCCTAGCTTGTTTTTTCGTAGCTCGTTTCATTATGAATTGTTATAAATCTACTGGGTCACATGCCTGACGGCTATCTCGAATTGAGGCGATCAGTGACTTCTGCCATATCTTTTATGGAATTCCACCAGTTTCCTTCTCTTGATCCCTTCCCTTCTCTGATCCCTTCTAAATTGTTATATAGAAACAATGAAAAGCATAAAGTCTATGTCATCTATTAAACAAAGTTGTATTCCATAGATTATTTCGCTAATCTTTTGTAATAAAGGTTACAAAATATGATTTTATTATAACTTTAGATTAAAAAGAAGTTTTTCCGTTATAAATATACAACAAAATGTTAAGTTTAGTTTAACAGAATGGTTAGAAGTTTAATATAACGGGCAATTTATTTTTTGTTTCTATAATATAATTTTGATTAGGATATAATGGATTTTTACAATGTAACAATCACCAAGACTTTTTAGACGCTTTTGATAATTTGAAAAAGAATGTTCTGAGCAAAAGTTCAGTACTTAATTGATAACAAACTGCAATACAAAAGAATTGTTCAGTAAAACCTGGGGTACTTCCACTGTTTGAAAATAGTCGTTTCACTTTTTAAGTATCTAGATAACAAATTTTGTTGATTTCTTTTTATATTGTAGCTTGCCGTTGGTTCAGTATCAATTAATTTTTATCTAGAACATTTTTTGTCAACTTATCTAAACGTCTAAAGAATTGTGGTGACAATTTTATTGCGTTGAATACCTTGTTTATCTTTCTTTATTGATGTAATATAAAATATTGGATACAGAACAATACATTGTTAAATGTAGTGTTTAGTGCAGTATTTTCCAGTATTTAGTATTTAGTATTAGCGCAATAAGATATATTCGTTACATTATCATCAATTTAAAAAGGATTATACTGGTACGATAAAACATTTGTGATGAAGTTTGTTTTCAGACAGTCAAATATTTAATACACATGTTTTCAATTCTTTCTTGTCGATCCTGAATAAAACGTATAATATCTATGTAATTAATAATAATGATAAGTATATAGATCTGTGTAACATAATTTTAAATACATAATAATAATAGTGTATATTTTGATTTCAATGCTACATAGAAAAAAGTGTCAAAACCGAAAAACAAACGTCCCATGTGGGATCCAAGGGGTGAACGTACATCTGCATTGAGTGTGAGGCTCATTTTGAAAGAATTTTGTATAGAATTCTTGAATGCTGCTTACAACCCCGTAATGAAATACGCAAAGTCCTGTATAGTCAGCGGAGCTCAAACCAATCAATCTGAAACAACTTGTTACTTATGGGCCTTGCGTTTTTTCATGGAGTTCAACCGCCATTACAAGTTTGAAGTAAAATATGTGAGGTAAGTCGGTAGAATTTCCTTATTTCGTAATAAAAGAAGGTACATTTTCAGAGAATAAACGTTGAAGAAAGGAAACAGAGATAGTTTTCGAACTCGTTTTACGCATCGTCGCTCTCTTTAGATTCTTGTCTTTGAGAAACATTTTCTAGCTATTTTCAGTGCAAGCGCCTTTACGTGCTCTGCTTTAAGCAACATGTATTGTTGGGATTTAAATTTTCCTTCCAACCAGTGCTCGTTGAACACTCATTATCATTCGAAGCATGTAGAAATGTTAGCAATTTGTGATCTCACACGTACATACATACACATGACGTTTTTCTTATTATTTAAAGTTTGTTTTTAAGAATTTATCAAAAATTAGAGACTAATGTATCGTTGTATTTTGTTGTATGTTTGTATGTTTGGTTTTTTCTACTAATTTATCAACAGCGAAACAATATCCACGGAAGTATTTCATTTAGTACAAAGACAAATGGATCATTATTACGAGATGATAATTACTGACAAAAAGAGAATTCCCCTTTGGTCTCGTAGATTACATTTAGCATTGAAAGCGTATCAGGTGAGGAACCGAGTATTGATATTTGTTTTCGTTTGATAGATGCACGGAACGAAATATGTTTTTTCTTTTTGTTATTATAGGAACTTCTGTACACTCTAATGGCAATGGATCAAAGTACAGATCGTGGTGTTAGAGAATCCAGCAAGGTTATTAAGAGTAACGTGTTTTATGTTCCGGAATATCGGGAAACGATTCTTTCTCTCCTTCTCTGTTTCGACGAGGTTAAAATGTCTCGGTTCGTATAAAAGATTCTCTGTAACATAACATGAATTTTAATGTTGCTAAATGATAAAAGTATTTCAAACATTGAGATGAAACAGATCTGTATTTAATAAAATTTAAGTGATTAGATAATGAAATTTTTAACAAACATTTTTGGCACAATCAATATTCAATTAATATCATAAATTACACACGAGCGAATTCTGCTCTGTCATGAAAAATTTATCATCTAATTTGTATATTAATAAACAGTTCCGTTATTGAATGCTCGGAATATGTATTTGTTTTTTCATCACATATTACTGTTATTAAATGATACAATTATGGGAAACATTTATTAAAAGAAGTAATGCTATTATAATAATCTCCAAAATGTAATGTTAAAAGATGATTAAAAGATGAACAAACTTGTTACACAACTAATAATTCAAAATTTTTTCTTTCATATAAAGATTCAGAAATTGTTAGTTTAAGTCGGAAAGATAAATGTTTAATGCTTTCTCAGGGATTTTAAATATCCTATAGCGAAAATTAATGATGTAATTTACTTGTGAAATATTTAGTTAGTTTTACTATTTCATGTTCTGGGTATCTGTTTATCGGGTAGATAGGAGTGGAAAATGAAAAACTGTTTGCTAAAAGTTTTATCTACTGCAGACAGATTGATTCACTTTCAAATCAATCGGCTCGAACAACGAGGGAGCTATTTCTCGTACTTTCTTGCTTCTTTTCGACTGCACCCCCTCCCATTGCGTCCTCCCTTCGCTCTTGTCTGGTCCTCCTCTTTTCTTTTTCGCTTCTTGCTGGAATAAACAACTTCTATCGACCTTCCGGCCGGCGAAATGGGAAAAGACGACGGCCGTTCAACTTTTCGTGAGTTTGACGGGTTTTCCACTACGGAAATGTAAGGTCGGAGCACCATACCGCGATATCGTCGTTACTTTGACGTCTTAGTGACGCTGACGAAAACAAGACTTGACGGGTGCAGCAAACTTCGTTGCTGATGTTACGACTTGCAAACTGTACATACAACAGAACTGTATTAATTTCACGGCGCGTATTGTTTCATTTGAAGCGACGCGACGTTTCGAATGAGAATCTTATTGAACTGTAAATATTTAAGTATAATTGGGAGGCGAATAAATAGGTATAAATTGATACGTAGATATTATTACATTTTAATACTCGATATACCTACGTATATATGTATAATACATAAATAAAACTTCGTAATTTTTTTTTAATGAAATAAATTGTAAAAACTCTATTCTTTTTTTTAATTTTTCACACTTCATTTAATTTTTAATTAGCCTTGTATGTATTAAGTGAAACGTTTTTATTTTTTTTTAGACAATATTTGATTGATCTCACTACAACAGCACACATCTTCTTAAAAATGTTGAGCAATTATTGTGGGAGAAATAAACGTAGTGTAATAGTCCAGAAAGTGAAACCAACACGACACAAAAGAACAAATAAAAAAAGTAAGAAACGAAATATTATTTCCTCTCAATTTAAATAAGGACATGCTTTCTAATATCAAACGTGAATAGAAGCTGTACAGAAAGAACAACCTCCGGTTCGAAGCTTAGAAGAACGTTGGGACGAAGTTAGTCCCCAGCTATCCATTGTAATGCAAGAAGGAACGATACCGCAAGTTATACCATTTGATGCAACGTTGGATGTACCTATAGATGATCAGAAGTATGTTTATGTTACTTTATTCGATTATAACGATATTGGCAAATTGAAGTTGAATGCAAAGAATACTCTTATTATGTCATGTTGATTGTTTCCTTGGTTTCAGAGTTGATGCAATGAAGAGGGTCCAAAAGTTACTACGGTCGAAGGATCTGGAGCAAGCTATTGGACTTATTCGTGCAGCAAGGTAAGTGCACTATTTGTTTTCAACAGTAATTCTATGAAAATTGTTGCGTATTTTTAAAGATCATCTCATAGAATAATTAGTATTTATTTTATGAACTGATCCTGATATGAATGTGACATGTTAAAATAAGTGTCACTGTTATCGATTAATATTCTTCCTACTGTCGTTTGTTTAAAATAATACTTACTTGAATATGATTATCAGTTCAAATTATTGAAATTATGAATAGAGAACAACATGAATGAAGCATGAATTTAAAAACTAAATTAATATATTAATGATAAATAATAATAATAATCCATCTTGTACTTTAATTTGCATATTTTTACGTATATATTTTTGTATAGGAAAAAATTAGAAAAAATAAAAAATAGTAATTAAAATCTTAACGTTTTATTAGTGACATAAATATCTGTGATTGTAATTATTTAACACGTTGTCTTTAAAATTTGACGCTTAGAAGAAATTTGGTGACTCTTTAATGTAGCATTAACATTTGTGCGATTGTGGTAGTATAGATTTCATTACTTCTGTTATCTTTAGTGAATATATATAGGAAAATTGTAGTACAAAATATGGAGGAATGTTTTTATTAACAAAGAGATTCGATATTATCACGTCCTTCTTGTTGGTATGTGGCATGCCTTGCGAATATACAATCTTTTTGCCACAAAAATCTACGAGCGTGCTAAAAAAGTGATTAAAGTTTGGCCTATTTCACGCCGTCGCGTCAAGGTATTCGATCAATTTCCATGACGCCCTGCCTCTAGGGAGTAACTTCTTGATGTGCGCGCGATATGCATATTAGTGAAAGTAACTTTCTCGTCTTCCATTTGTCAAATAAAATAATCTCAGTATATTTAAACTGTTATTTCATAGCCTGGAGTTAATTGATCTGTCCGAAATTTTATTTATAATGAAATCTTTCTTTCTTATGTGGAAAAGCTTTTGATTGACAATTTACAGTTGACCATCACTCATTTCTTGCAACTTATTACAAATCGATGAATAAACATTAGCTTAAGAGATTTTAGTATATTCATCATTCATCATTTATTTAGTATATTCAATCAAATATTGCAGCCTGAACAATAATTTAATATGAAATAATGGTAATGTATTTGTAATACATTGTATTTCAATAAAGTATAATGAGTCAGATTTAATATAATATATTGTACTACAGTGTTTGTAGAAATTAGAGTTAATATTATAAATAGTAGAAGTTAAAGAATTAATATTGATTCCTTTCTTATGGTGTGTTTACATTCATAATTTTAATAGCCCAATTGACTTCAGCGTATGAAGTACCTCTTCAATCGCATTAAAGGGATTAATTTCATTTCACAAATATAAGGCGGCGTGGTTAGTTCCGCCAACATATCGCGCTAGAAGTTCCTAGTTATTGCACACCATGCAACGATCTTGGATATCGTCGTACCGTGAGATAAACTTTTAATCACCTCTGGAACAACTTAAGCCTTTAAACACCTTTTTAATACATTGACAGTTTGTTGTGTTAAAGACAAAAATCGTGTACGTGTTATCTGGGATACATATTATGCATAATACATATTAAGACATAACAAAATTTGATCTTTCTTTGTAAGAGCTGTGATATGCATCATTTAAGGTACATGTTCATGACATATATAGATATAAATTGTCTTTAATTTAGTCGCTTATTTTAGCCATTGTTTTTTATGAATTTAAGAACTATCTTATACATATGTATTATCATATCTTATAAAATTCATTTGTATTGCGTAAGTTGTCTTTTTTAAAGCAATAATGTTATTAATAGTATTACAAATTTTAGTTATATTTGTGAATAAGCAGAGAACAAATTTATGGGTTAAGATATTAAACAAAATCTGTTGAAAACTAGAGAGTTCGTATACCATTCTATTCTCTATCTCAAGAATTTTCTCCTGAATAATTTTATAATAATTAATAATATCTTGTGAAACAGGGTTTGATATCACCCTATATCAATATTATTGAATGTAAACATGTATGTAATTACAATTTACATGGCTGTAATTAATCACATCGATATTTATTCATAATGTACATACTATTGCATAGTAATGAGTTTCCCTATATGTCAATTTTATATTACGTAATTTACTCACAGGAATAGCTTAATTATTATCGATTTTAGACAAATCGCTAGAATGAAAAGTTGATAAAGTTACGGGAAGTATTTAATTGCATTGCTGTCTTTCATGCTTAACCTGCGAATACAAAAAGCGATTTTTTAACTCCATTTGATGTGGATATGAACAATGCTCAGGGCTAAAAATGTCATTTATGCGAAGAGATGAATAAGAGCCACTGAGCTGAAAATAGCATTCAGGTTGATGACAGGTCACACGCGGCGAAATTTCTTCGCATTTGACTCACAGCATCTCTGTAGTCGACCAATCATTGATTTATATGCCGTAAGCCAGAGGCGAGAATTTCCCAATGTATTCAACAAAATGGTTTTCGGTTTTCTTGCTAATCTCTACCTTTTTCGTGGTTGAGTATAAAATATACGTTACAGCTACGAGCTGAGTGGTTCGGAACATCTGTAATATTGTATAGATACGTAGGTGGTTTGCTAAAGTTTTATTTTGCCAAAGTTGCGACATGCTAAATGTACTGTGTGTGGGAATTAATAATTAACTTAAACGATCCTAGTTCCCTTAGTGATAATTATTTCTTACGCTTTAAACTTGCCACTTGTAAGTATTCAGACATTTCAGTTATGCATTCTTTTATTTTCGTTCAACTGACTAAATGAATTCTTTGTTGAATGGAGGAAGAAGATATGCCATATTAACTTCATGCAACATGTCGGTAGTACTTTTTAAGAACAAGATATCGAATATGCAAGGAATCGAATGTATTCAGTACTGAAAGCTCGTGTTAGTGACTGTCGCTCATTTAATCGAAGTGTTTATATTAAATTATTCAGAGAGGTCTGTTTCATGGAAACATTTGATTTTTTCAGCGTTCGTTTTCTTTAGAAGCCTGGGCCAATTAATTGGCTAGCTGGCAAGTGTTTACTCTTCCACTGATATTTACATTGCATTAAATCTGAAAGGGATGGTCCGTTCTTGAAATATGTCAATGCATGTTGGTTCATCTCAATGAGTCCTAAGCGGTACTGAACCCTGTCCCTTTGAAGTGTTCTGTCTCTAAATATACTCACGAGTCTTTTCCCTTCGTTAAGTTGTTTCTCCATTCCGTTCCATCGATCCTTCTGGCTGGTAGCCTTAATCGCCGCTTCGATGGTTTCGCGGGAGCAGTATACTTTGGAGATGAACTCGTTGACGCGAAAATGAGTTCTTTGCATTCACTTCGCCTTCAAAGAGTTTCATTTTTATAACAGTGCGTCAGTTATATCTATTCTTACAATTAATTGCTAGATTAATACCTCTTTTGTCGATGAACTCGTTGATGCGGAAACGAGTTCTTTGTATTCACGTTGCATACAAAGGGTTTCTTTTTTATAACAGTACGCCGGTTATAAGTCTATTTTTACAATTAGTTACTAGATTAATAACATTTTTGTCGAATACGATATTCATCTATCCTGTGTGTATTGCATTTCATGGCAAGTTACCCGCTAATTAACTTTGTAATATATATTTAGCTAAAAGGATTTTCAATTACGCAGTTCTTTCTGATCTTAAAATTACTTCAAGACACGTTGAAGAAGTATCTTAATTTCAGTGAATGAGATTTCGTGCAAGTTAAAGAGCTTTCGTTGCAGTTAACACACGTCTCAAAGGCACTAGAGTAAAATTGCCGAAACAAAAAACTGCTTCATCGTGAGCGGTCTTTCTCGTAAAGCTAGGGAGTTATAGCCCTTCCTACAGATTTTTCTTTAGGCGGTATCATCACCGCAGTACTTCTACGTAGTACTTTAGGAGATTGTTCGTAATATTCCATCGTCCATTTTATGGGGTAAGCTTTGCCATAGCCGGTACACAATGGAAGTTTCTGGTTCATGCCGACCTTGTGCATACAACGGGATAAAAGGAAGCAGCAGACTGTTGACTATGTAGCATATAGAGGTAGGCTCGGAATAAGAGATATTAATAACACATTTCTGATAATCTGGTGGTATTACGGTAAACAGTATAATGCTTTGAATTTCCTTTTATTCGTATATCTACGTAGCACAGGTACAGCTTGCCCTTGAGAAGCATGGAGAGTTTCCAGTGATCGCGTTCCGTTTGCCTAGCAAATACTCTCGTCGTTTAGATACTGACTCAAATCCTCTAATTTTCTACTTACACCATCTGCATCGGTGCCACCGGCAAAGTGTGCTGACTTTGGTTCAGGCTTGGATAACTCAAAGTCGCAGGATAATTAAGGAGAAGAAGCGTAGCTTTTAGCCCTTTTCGTGTTAAACGAGGAGGAGTAAGGCGAATAATCAACGGTCTTATTTGCGTCTTAAAAGTTGGAATTTTCTTTGGTTTGAAGGGTAGATTCTACCGCTGTAATTAGAAGCAAATGAAAATTGCCAAATTAGATACATGGATGAAATTACAATGTTCACCTAATTTGCATTGCATTTTTCAAATTAAAACATTGCCGGATTATTATTTTGAGAATTTTGTTACGATTTTATTTGATTAAAAATATAATATAATGGTCGTAGAATATGCTTTTTATTGATAATCGTCTAGATTTATAGGATGATACTATCTGTAGTATTTTTGGATCGATTCTTTGTTATATACATCTTTCTTATTGTTCTAAATTAGGGATTTAGCAATTTGTAATTATGTTACGAGCGATTCGAGCCTTGAATAACTTAATTTCAAGCATTTTTCGATTTCGAATTGAACAAAGCCAATCTACCTCCGATAAGTTGTGCTATTCTGACCTCGAACTAAGAGATGAACCTGGTCTTGAATGTTCGAGTGTCAAGGGCGAAAATTGACGCGTTGAAATTATTCGTTCCGTGTCTGGCAAAGGAGGTAGTTCGGACGATGGGATTGGGAGGTTGGTTGAGGCGCGTCTGAGAGATTCCATTGTCGCGGGACTTCAAATCGGGGGATAATGGGGATTGTATGGTACTGGATTTCTATTCAGACAGCCAGCAGCAGCGACCCCATACGAGCCACTTCTTCTGCCCTGGGGACAGCACGTAACCTCCCTTCTCTCCTCGACTCCCTCCTTCTGCATCTTCACCCTTTTCCTACCCGCTTATTGGATTCTCCCTCCAAGTCAGGGATTTTGCACTCTCGAAAGTAGCCAGACTTTCCTGACCTGCGGCTTGACATGCTCCATAAACGGATTAGGTTTTGTTGTAGGGAAAATGAGATGTGTTTTGCAATACGTTTTTGGCAATGCGTACATGACAGTGTTCATAGATGTTAATGCTTGTACATTATGTTTCTTTATTAGTCCTTGTATTATGTAGAAGAAGTGGAGATATTGACGAAGACAATTTTAAGTAGCCAATGCTATTTTTTAATATAGTTGCCGGAAAAGATAATTCTTTTATGGAAAGGAAAATTCTTTTATGTAGATTTGTGTAACTAAATAGATAATTTAATATTAATAATTATGCGATTGTTTTTCGGTAAAATAAATGGCACGGAATGATTAAGACCACTAATACTAACTGTATAAGAATTATCTTCTTTATATTGTATCGTACAATCTATACTGTAACAAGCAACTCGAATAAGGAGAGTGCAAGCCCCGGAGAATGCTGATTTGGCTAAGCTCGCATAATGACAGTACCATTCATTGGTATTATTATGGTAACATGATAAGCTGGAATTCTGAAACAGGGTAGCTATATTTATCGGGCAAATAGTGTGCCACTATGCACGTCTACTTCTAACGTCGACTTCGTTGTCCAATCACGTTTCGTCGTCTCTAGCGTTCTCTTTGATGATACTCTCCTTTCAGAATATTTCTACGTGCAGCAGTTTTTTAATGAAAATTCAAGGCAGGCGAAGACTTCCTGAAAAGCCAGCCACCATCTAGCACAGGGTTAGGAATCTTCCGCCATTAACTACACCCTTTTTCATGAGTGTTCCGTCAAGGTGAAGGCGTGATTTTAGCTTTGTCCTCTGGTCACGTACAAGGACTTTCCCCTTTCCTTGATGCTTTTGGATTCTCACAGGGAATAGAACTTTCGTAAAACGGACAGGTTCTCTCTCTCTCGCTCTCTCTGTTCCTGACTCTTATGTTTTATGAAGGACGATCTTCATGCGGAGCAATTAGTATTTCCTCCACCCTGTTTACTGAAGGCAGTATGTAGCTTTGTTTCGTGCAGCTCATCTTCAAATTAAGCTTACCAGTCTGTTTTATTACTCATATTTAACAAGCCTGCTTTTGAAATGTCAATTCCTATCTCTTGCTTCCTTTCCTTCTTAGTGGATCTACAAGTAACGAAAGAAAATTTTGAACATCGTTTTCTATTGAGATTTGCATTGAACGAAAACATCTATGAGATAGTGTTTTTTTTTCTAAGATAAGCTTGGAGAATAAATTCAATGAAATTTGAGTGGATCGCGAAGCAGCTGTGCCATCGTCTCCCTGAGAATCTTTCTTCGTACGGTTTTTTATTCATTTTCCACGCTCGGGGCTGACTTCACCACCTTCTACCTCTGGATATTTTAGAACACAGGCACTTCGTGGACGTTATGCATGTATGTACACCGACGACGACGATGGCCGAAGGTAGATGGAAGAATAGAGGGTTGGGCGTGAACACTTGACGTAAGCAACCGGATGTTGGCGTAGATCGCGGTGAGGTTCTCGTACTCGAGGGAGCCTTCTACGAGACCCATTGAGATTGCCACTCGGACCTCTTCTCCTATCTCTCCCTTACCCTTTTGCTACTTTTCATCGTCTCGTCTTCCGTGTCTTTGCTACGTATGCTACTCAAGATAATGAAACACGTCATTAAGTGTCTCGCTTTGTTCACGCTAATCTCATTCCGCAATATACGTGTTACTTCTTTTGCCACGTTCGCATAAATGTTAGAAGACCGTGTCGGGGAAGTTTTGCAGCCATGGAATATTTTTAATTTTCCATATTTACAATTTCCCCGGATAATTCTTGGAGTGTATTTTAGTTTAAAATTCAGAAGAAAGTTACATCTCGTTAGTAAAGGTCGTTTTCATGATTTGAGTTGAAATTGTATATTCTTCCATGCATTGATTTAACAATATATCTGTTTCTTTTTGTAGTAGAAAATTAACTAAATTTTCTATGAAATATATTTTCTTTGTGTGTTGTACGTATAATACAGTACGGTTCTACTTAAAAGATAGTTGCAATGTTTTATAATGCTTGAAGGTCTCGCGAACCTTTAAAGCATTTGAGTATACGCATAAGCAATATGATATTTAGTAAGGGATAGAATTATCGATTCCAAACTTCTTGTTGTAATAATAAGGTAGGAGGAATCTTGGCTGAATGTAGAAAATCATTTCGCAGGGAAGTCTGGCCCGAGAACGACAGTTTCGGAAGTGCTAATATTACGTCGGGGGAGGAGTTTCTAGCGCTACGGGAAATCTTCTTCGCAGACTTGGGCGGTGAGTAACATTTTTGCATCTGGTGTGAAGTGTTTTTGTTTGGTTTTATGTAACCATATAATATATTTGAATATATTTGAATCTGTCGATTGTTTAATAATTAAAAAATAACGAAAACTCAATAATCGTAAAATTGTCAATTTTATATCACTAACATGATCACTTTAGATTTTTTTTAAATATCACAGTAATTATTCTAAATATACATACTTACATATACATACTTAATATACATACTTAGAAACAAAATTTGTTATCATCGCGGCACGCATTTGAAAATATTTTTTAACCTTGAAACGGAGGTGAAAGCATCGTTAGTCGTAATCTCTCTTTTCCGTTTGTAGATTTTCAACAATTTTTAGCACATAGCATGATACAAATTCTTAATATACATGAGAATTTCGATCGTAGTAAATTGGTCCTCGAAAAGACAACTTAATTCCTGGCTATCACCGTATCACCTCGAATATCGTTTAAATTAAATTCTGCAAAATATCGCGCTAATGAGATTCTAGGAAATGAGACGACATACATATATTTGCAATCTCCAGTAGGGAGCTTGAGATAAAGTTAAAACTTCGTACTTTGAAAGCAGTGGCCGTTACTTTTTGCGCGACCCTCTACTCATCTTCCCATGGGGATTGCTTGTATAACTTGAATTTATCGAGAAAATTATATTCTCTGTATACATAGACCCGCGAGAAACTTGTGGGTGCTACTTTTGGTGGCGTATGATTATAAGGTGAAAAGTCTCTTATTACATTCGAATGTGAAAGTAATAAGTTGGCCAATTTAAATTCGTGGAGATTTCGTAACTAACCGTATTTATTGAACTAAAATCTGATTCCTTTTATGAAATTTCTTTGCGGTCTAATGTCACGATGTTATCGTTGGTGTCAACGTTCAAAATGTAGTTTTATTTCATTTGCACGTTACGTGCATTCTTGCGTGCATTCACACGATGCTTTATGATAAGTAGATACGGGCGATTAACGCAAATCCTCCGAGTACGAAAATTCTCCGTAATCGAGCATGCACTGCCGTATATTTATTTACTCAAGCGTTTGAAATTTTAACGTAATCGCCCGGAGCTTGTAATAAAATAGTTCTACAAACGATGGATTCAAATATTCATTCTCACCTTTCCTTTTTCCCTCTTTCGCTTAAATTTCCGTAAGAATAAATTAACGAGCTGCTGGATACTCGTGCTAAGAAGATATTAACAGAGGAAAAACTTATAAACACGTAATTTTACTCAAGGGGAACACCTGCGGGACCGGTTGTAATAACTGGCACGTACATCATGACACAAATTTAATTAAATACACCCTCGGTATTCATTTCACGCTTCTAATTTATGTATGAATAACTATGTTGTGTAACCACCGAGATTTCATGACGTTCCATCTTCCGAAATGTATTTATCTATGTTTATTAACGGAGCAACAATGGCCGTACCGCTCTGAACGTTTCAATGGGATGTTATGCCTTTTCATTTCGATTCTCCCCTTTGTGTCTTTTGTGACGTGTTGGCCGCCTTTCTTAATGAAAATAAATTGAAATACATCATCACGAAAGAATATTTTAATTAGATGTACGAGTATAACGATTCGCGAAATACGGAATTGTCAAATTTTCAAACATAAAATCAGATAGCTATTGCTACGAGATACATTAAAAAATTATTCTTTTGAGAACGATGATCGTAAAGTAGATGCTATGTTATATCTTGGGTTAGTTTGACGTAGAAATTTTTATTTACAATACGAATGAACTAAAATTGATTACGGTTTGCGCTTATTCCTTATTTTTGGTATTATGAGCGTAATGCTTAGTTAAATTGATTGACATTGATCGTGTAGTCTGTTGCATATGCTTTCCTCGTTAGCGTATTCAGTGTTTTCGGTGTCTACATGACGTACAAATGCATGTGGATTTAGTAGAAAGTAGATGTTATACAATTATAGGACTTTATTTTAAGGAATATGTGAACAATTTCTTCGACATAAATGAACAAAATTAAAATATCAACATTTGTCTCATTATTAATCGAACTTTTATGATTTCATGAATATTACGCAATATTTGATGTATATTTTACTGTATACACGCGTTTGTATGTAGATATTTCGTGCAATTAATTCAAAGTTACAATTCTCATTCTATTTTTTTTTTAATTCGCGTTTTCATCGCATTAATTGCGATGTTTTTTACATCGTTTAAGTATATATAGCAGGAATATTTTAGAAGGGTCAAGTTATTGCTAGGTGTTATCTCGATCTGCATATATATATCAGAGGAACTGACTGGTCTTGACACAGACTAAAAAATAGAAAAATGAATCGAGTGCACGGAACAGGAAGAGAAATAGCAACAGGGCACGTTCAACTTGCTATTATATATTTGAATCACAAGGTGTGTTTCATGCAATAGAGCGAAACGAAATCAGCTGATTCTGCGCCGAGTTCGCATGATTCGATCGTTGCTGTTCCTCGTTTCGCCTATGCTCTTGTACTTTATGCACACCGGTACTTGTATTTTGCGACTTGGCCGTGTCCTGATGCGTTTGCATCTGCCGCGCATAATGGAGCGTCTGTTCCGCGTTGATAAAATGTACTGCAAAAATCGGAGTATATTTCACGAGATAGACCTGTCTCCTTTTTTGTTTTTACACCAAGATAAACGTTTCGCTTACGGCGAGAAAAATTAGTCGTCAGGGAAATCTGAATTTAGTCGGGAACTAGTATAACTGCGGGCAGTGTACAATTTTTTCTCTTGATCATGCTACATTTTACAATTTTATTATGGATATATAAACAGAAAGGGATCGATATCCTGCGAGTAAAATTCGAGCAATCGGTTCCAAAGAAGTCTTTTCCCGATACTGATACTTAGCTCTATTTATTAAGAGAAAAGGGAAATTTTAGAAGCAAGTATACCTATATATTCGACGAATTTGCTCGGCAAGTTTCTAAAACGACGGCCATTTGGCGTACAATCTCTCTGATAAATGTATTTTTCTTTTTATAAATAATCGGTGATCGATAGAGCCGGATATCTTGGAGCCAGTCGAAAGGGTTTTATTTATACATGTCCTTTACGTTGCTTTGGAATGGTCTTCGCGTAACATTTACCAAATATACGTTTCACTGAATACTACTTTCGTGTGAAGTATTGCAGTACAGGCAAGGAAGATGCGACATTCTGCAGTGCAATTTTTCTCTCGCCCTCGCGCGATTCTAACTTGTTGGACTGAATACTTGATGGATGTATCAGAATAAGGAAACTATAAGTTTCCCACTGGAGGTCGAAGGTTTGATGAATGAAAACCGAATTGAAAGTCTCGTCTGTACCTTAGAGTGGAGCTAGCAACGATAGAATTTACATGGTACCCTAGGAACGAACCCTACCATATGTCCGCCGTTCATCTTGTTTTCATTCTTGCCAGGTTTTACGCTCCATAACTTAGTGTCTTCCAGCAAGGTATCTTCTGATCTTTTTATACGTTTTGTTTTATACACCACTGGCTCGAAGCGCGTGTAATGTTTCACTGCTTGGCTCGGGTTCTCTTAGACATGCAAACCGTACAAGAGGGTGGCAATCTCTCGCCGATGTAGTAGAATAAGCTTGTTTACCTGTTTCCTCGTCCGTCAGATTTCTATCCCTCCGAAATCACCTTTGTGACAGCTTTTTCGGGAAGGGCTTCTACGTGCATCGAATGGCGATCTGATCACGTTAGGAATTGTGTTTCGATGATGATAGAGTGCAAACGAGGCCAGGAAAGTTTTGCATTCACCCAAGTGTTCGTATATTCAAATTTTATTTCACATATTCTGAATTGCACACCATCTCCTCAGTTTATGCATTCACTATGCAACGTTATTTAATAGACTTGGGAAAAAAGATTTCTATTATGGCAATGCCAATATTTTTCTTACCCACGTTATAATAGCTTCGTGTACGTATCTTAATTGTATTTACACCTTGTTATTAATTATTAAACAATTTAGTGACAAATTACTAAAATGTGCAAAGAAGTATTTGGTTGGCAATGTTGTTGTTTCATGAAACTCAAATGTTTACTAGCTATCTCTTAGTCGTAGATTATTTATTATATTTGCCGAGTACTATGCCATTAATCATGTACAATATATGTATATGCATAAATACAGTTGGTCACAGAATTCAAAGCGCCAAGTTAAAAAAAAGAAAAATGCATTTTGTTATAGAATTACGTACATTTATATGCCAATATAAAATAATTGAATTTATTCGGTACATTAAAGTATTTCCGAAAGAAATGACAAAGATCTAATGTGCTTAACTGACAAAGGTCTTGAAAGGAAATTACATCAGAATTTACGAAACTTTTGTCTGTATTAATGTCTAGAATGTATTATGTAATATTACGTTGTATCTGCCTTTTTATAAGATTTTATTTTATATCCTTTTATCTCTCCTTTCATGTGTAACAAGTCGTGTTATTTGTAGAACTAATATCTTTGTTACGATATTTCACTTTTAAGAGATGTATGTAAATTTCTCTGTCTGACAATATACGTTTCGCGACAATAATTTTTCAATCTGTCAAAGTCATCACGGATCTTGAATGAGATAATAGAAGCATAATTGAAATTACGAATTACGAACGTAAATAAACTAGTGGAATATTGATTATTATTTCATTTGATAAATTACATCATATTTAATTTGTCAATTCCAAACGAAGTTTAAATTAAAAGATGAACGTATGTTTGACGTACCATACATCTTGGTCCGTTTTATTCTGTAAAAACAAAATTTATGCTAGGAAATCGGAAATTGGGAATACCTACGCATCGTTTCGCTTCGTAAAATTATTTTTTGATTCGACCAATCTGTTAACGGTTTTCAACGTACACTAGTCTGGGAATCATAACTTGGAAGAGTATCTCTGATTGCATCAAAAGTATGGTCCACCTAAGAAACGAGATCAGTATGGTACGTTAGTGAGGTGGAAAAGTGGTTTCGAGAGACTTACCTGGAGAGGTTTATTGAAAAACTTGTTCCCTGCATCGAAGAAATATAAAATCGTGAAAGGTCTCCCCGAATTGCGTGGAAAATAGGGGTGACTAAACTACTGTACTTCCAATATTCCGGTTTCTTCATTCAACGTTCGTAGACGCATGACAGAAATATTATTTACCCAAGGACCAGGTGAAAAATGTCGTACAATTTTTCATGTAATTGTTCGCGTCGCTTTTTATCCTCCTGTCGAATGTTATTTATTATCAAAGTTCTCTCCGATTTATTTATAATCCTGTTATTTATGAGGACGGCTCGGTATCGTTAATTTAATTTCTTTTTTCACTTTGGAAATCAGTATCGACGAACTGTCACATTTTCGATAAAATATGAGCTATCATCCACACCCGTTACAGCCTGTCGTTGAACGATGTTGGGCAGAATAACCAGTCGATCGCTCTTTAGCACCTTCATGCAAATGTATCTCGAAAGAAATTTTATTATCTCTAACCTGGCAAGTGGCGTGTGTCTGTTTGCCCGTTCTGCTGCACATTGCTCAAGAAACAATGACCGGTTCGAACCGGTCGCTTTGAAACGCTCGAGGTGTACTACAGGCGGAAATTTACACTCTCGCTCAGTTGGTTGATCACCACCATATGTCTACATGTCTGTATCACCCTGACGTTGCGTTGCTCCTACATGCTAGAGGACGAACCGTACACCAATTTACCTAGAATCGGTGTGGATTGTTCGCCTTCCACTGGTCAAATTGCGATTCGCTGCATTACTCCATGAGATTATGGGACAAACCAATCTGCAATTCGCTATTAAATTCACCGACTCTGGCTTAAATTTACAATAGCGGCAATCGTATGCCTGCGAGCTGTTTCACGTTCTACTGGCATAGTTTTAGATGATTCTTTGGAATAATGTTTTACAATATTAACGCAGAAATTGAAGTTATATAAAGATTTGACCATGAATCGGGATTGTTGTTGTATAAAATAACTTTAAAGTTAAACTGCTGCAATTGAATATTTTAATAATTCATTACATTAAGTATCTTATCGAGAGTTATGAAAGTATCGAGTTTTTTTTATGTCAAATGTCTATGTGTTCTTAGGTTTCATAACCTATTTCACTTGTCACTTTAACGTATCGAAGTGTGACCGATGAGTATTAATTTCACGTGCATTGTTTACAAATCATATATTTGAATCGATTGTTCAATGAGTGGCGATTGTCACTGTTCGACGATATGAGATTATATCAGCTTTAACTGGAATAATGACACTAGATGAAGTATAATTTTTGTTTTATGAAGAAAAGATAACGCGTTTAAAGCTTTCCACTCGACATTTATCGGTGTTCAGGTGTCAGCCAGACAATCGTGATGTTAATGTTTCTTTTTCAGGCAATTTCTCTCCTGTGGATGGCACAATAACTCTTTCAGTAACGATCTATAACCATTAACACGTTGAGAAGCACTTCAGCGGTTCTCTGCTGTCTGTTTTCACTTTCTCCCTTTTTAAAGCTTCTTTTCTCACGTTTTTACACATGTAAATTCTTCTTACGGGAACGGAGGACGTATACCGGAACGGTGTCGCAATATTTGCTCCATAGCAATGACGATTTCTCTCGTTTCCTTTTTCTTTCGCTCTCGTTTTAAGCTCGTTTGGGGGCAAATCGGCCACTTAAAAAACGGGACACAGAGAGTAGGGGGAACATTCAACGCTTCAGTACACACTCGTCGCTATCTGAACCTGTTATAAGCTATACAAATGGTATGCAAGAGGGGCACCGAGAGTGCTTCACCCTTACGTAAGCTGCAATGCGACGATTCTCCCCGCAGCTAGTTAATGAAGTTATGATTGAAGGTTAAATTCCATGAAATTGCCTCGGTTAATGGCTATGCGCCTCGCTATGAATGCAAATCAATGTTAAAAATTCGGCGTGGCCACGCTGAGAGGTTTACTCCGAAATAACGATTTTTTTAACGTACCTTTGGGAACGGTTGCGCCAATTAACCCACGGGAGATGTTCAGTTATATTTACGAAGGTGCCTCCAGGTAATTAACAACGCTGCGCGAAATGATTTAGGGAACTTTCGTACCCCAACGAAAATAAATGGGACAGAATTGTAAATTATCTTTTTCCATAATTTATATGACAATCGTTTACCGCGCTACATGGAAACCGGTTTTTGTTCTTTCGGGTTATTTTCCTCCATATTTGGTTCGTAATGAAACGTTCTATATTTTTACACAGTTTTTCCTTTGTTGTGAAACTAAACGTTTCATTGCTTCGTATTAATATGCGAAATTGACCGTTATTTTCATAAAAAGTATGCAGTACATTACCTGATTTTATCATAATATTTTGTAATATTTTAGAATTTTATAAAAACGTTTCTTGTAAAATTGCACAGTTTTGTAAGTACGTAAGTTACGATACTCTCGTTTTGTCTAAATGGATCGAAGGAGATCTTTTTATTCTTTTTTAATACTTCACTTGTTTATCAGTCTGACTTTGTTTCTGTCAATTGGCACAAGACTCGCAACGATATCTACATAAGGGAATGAAGCGGACTCAAGGGACATTTAACAAAAAATTATTTTGCAGCTCTCTTTAACTTAAAAAGAGAATTTTATTTATATGATTTTTAACGATCATGAGCGACGTTTCTCATTGTACGTCATATTGAATTTACCTTCAAGATGACTTTTCCATTTAGTATCATTTTATATTTATAATAAAAAGATAAGGAAGTGTCTTTTTTATTGCATCGTATCAAGCCTTTCTAATACAATAAAAGTGTCGTAACCATACGTTGAACTTCTACTCTGCGTTAATATCCCAACCGAAACTGTACAACTTTCGTAGAAAACATTTCCATGAAATCTTAATTATGACAGAAATATTTCAGATGATAAAATACTCTGTAAATTTTACTATGCACATGGCGTGTCAAATGAACGACCATGTTCCAGAAGGGAATGCAGCAAGCATAATTTTAGCATAAATCAACGAATCATGCGCTGGTTAGCGAAATATTAGCAACAAATATCTGAGCGGAAACGTGGCACGGATTAAGTTTATTTCAGCATTAAAATATGTTTCATAAGTACGATGTAATTGCGCAGTCAGAGTTGTAAAGTGAGGCGGGGAGGGAGAATTGGTGGAAAGAGAAACGAGAAAAGAGAGACCGAAGTCGTTCGTGTAAATAACAGAAATCTTCCCCAGGTCCAAGGTCAAGTGCTTTCTATAGTACTTCAACCCTGGCGTTCCTGTGTTTCCTCCGTTTTGCACTTTTCTTATTCCTTTCTGCTGTGCGGCGAATGGAAATACGGTGGACACCTTTACGTTTTTCAGATGGTCGCGCGCTGGCTAAAATAATAATGTATTTGCAAGTTGCGTAGAAATTGAATAACATTCGTGTTTGAATAATACAGATATGTAAATGGAAGTTGGACCAGCGTAGGTACGTGGTGGCAAAAACATAAACGGCATCATTTATATTGTATCCGAGCCATCGTATTCTCCCGTTTCCATCGACAGCCCCTTCGAGCTAACTTCTAGTTTTCTTTGTTTCTTGTTTCTTTCTCTAATTTCGCCTTTATATGCCTTCTCTTTCATTCATATCTTTCCTACGCTATGGTTACAGTAGGTGAGTGTTCTGACAAACTGTAATTCCAAGGGATACGTCGTAATAGTCGAATCAAGTATGGATTCTTATCGGCGCAGCATCCCCTGAGTTATGTCCTCTGGATTTATACCTGCATCCAGATGACGAGATAAACAAGACGTCCTTTCTTCAGGCTCATTCTATGTGCTCTTTCGCTTTCAGTTCTTGTTTCCTTAATGAGAACAAAAAGAAACGCGACGGTTCCTTTCTATCCCTTCCTACTATATTCTTGTTTCCGGCTCCGTTTTTACTCCCTTGTGCTGCTCTTGTGGCTTTCTTTTTTCTTATTTCGTATTCTACGTTCTCCTTTATCGGCACTTAGCCGGCTCTTTCCGTTCCGACTCTTGCCCCTTTAGCTAATATTTTGGTTCTCTAATATAATCATCCACAGCTCTCGACTCTTTTCAGCTCTGTTTCCCGTTTTACGCGATTGTAACGTTATTAAGATATAGTCTCTCTGTCGTGATAGTAACCGCTTGTTACGCTTGCCCAAAATTTCATCAAGCCTGAAAATCTGAGAAGAGTTACAGGTTGTCTGAGATTTGAAGAATTCCAATAAACTAAGAGTTTGGAATAAAAATTAAATAACAACAATATGTATTTTTGGCTATGAATGTATTATTCTCGTTTGACATTGTTGCATCATCATTATAGTCTATGGTTAATATAGAAGATGGAGAGATACTGTACTTCTGTACTATCGAAGGCCATTATTTGTGCGCAGACACTTATTTTAATTAATGGAGTAATAAGACAGCTCAAATAATTGGTTAAATCGAGGAAATAGAGATTTATCGACTTTTATCCGAGATAGAGATTTATCAAGTTTCGTTTCGGTAAGAAATACCCATAAGAAAAGTGAAGGAAGTGAAGAAAGTATAAAAAAGTAAAGTAAAACACATCCATTTATTTAGATTTCTTGTATTAATCGATGAGAAGCGTATAAGTCACGCTTATTTAACGATTAACAGTGAACGTATCTTATTTAACAGTTATCTATAATATAATTTATGTTTATATCATAATGAAATCTTATAAAATGTAATAATAATAATAACGTGTTGCGACTCAAATACTAACTCTTGAATGGATTAATCCTTAAATGGGTTATAGGTAATCCTCAAATTATTAATCCTTAACAATTCCTATTTATATTTAGGTTATACATTGAACGTTTGTTTGCGAATATTCTGAAACTTTTCCATTCACGAAAATTGATATTTCTATTACAGTAAGTTAAAAGTTATTTAAGAGACACATTGTTGGAAAATATTCTATTATTTAGTTCTCCAGATTTCTTAAAATGCGATAATTTTCGATACGTTTGTTGTATCGTTTCGATCTCTTCCTATCAGAGTGGCAATCGTCCGCAAGGCGGATACGTTTCCTCGAATTAGGAACCGCAGGTGTAATGTTCCGCGAAACAGAGTTAGTGCGGCAGAATACCGGCACACGAATGAAATACACCATACGCCATTCTGACTCTACATGCCTCCAAGCCGGAACCGAACGGCAGGTCGTTCCGTACGTTTCAGTCGGACTACCTAAATCGGATTTAGCGCTTCCTCTCAGCAAATATCGAAAATTTTTCCACCGCGTAGACTCATTCCGTATAAACGATTCTCTCGTTTTCCGCGCGCTTGATTCCTCGCGAATTCTTCGATTATATTAACCGTTATTTCGAAGATCACCGATTCCAAAGAATTACTCAACTATCGATGGCCATGAAATTCAAAGTCGAGTTTCGTGGGCAAGAATAAAATTCGACATAGGTGCTTTTATGGTAACGATCGGTTGGTTTGCCAGGCTCGCGGAACGAAGGCAGGCAATCTTCTTGGTATTTCGATCAGCCGTTCTTTTCGTTCGCCGACTCTGCATGAAACTTTCGATAGAAAATTGAATTTGAATCGATGCCGCGTCGAATCGAACGCGCCTCTGGTTATTTATTTCGTAGCGAACTCAGGCGCGGGTGAAGGAATGCCAGGATTGAGGACGCAGCAAGAGAATTCCGCTCTCCAGAGTCGATGACTCAATAACCAATTACCGGATTTTTTACGAGCACGGGAAGAGCAGCGTTTTATCGCGGCTGCCGAGGTGCGTTCCTATATTTATGTAAATTGCTACTGAGCTTTCTGGAAGGCAGTGAACTGTAAAATACGGCTTGGAATTCGGTTACATCTTCTCGTTACGCGCCTCTATGCTGCTTCCCCCGAGCTTACGTATCGAGCTTCTCCTTTGATTCGTTAGTATATATGGTCTTGAATAAACGATTCAGTATGCAAATTCTCTTTAACTTTGTTCTGGCAAAATGAGATTTTCAATGAAATTGTTAGTTATGGAGAATATTATAAGAAATGGTACAAGAAGAAGTCGATATTACATTTAATGCTTCATAAAGTGATAAGAATGTAAAATAGGAAAATAAAGAGAAATTGTATTTTTATAAGCTGTGAAAAAATGTCTCTTAAGAATATTTTGATGAAACGAAGGAATTCGTTTAATTACGTGCTTCTCATCATCTTATTTATGTAGTAATAAAGTAACTTCATTACATTTATTTGTAATTTTTAGCATGCACGATATAATCTAAGATGTGAAAGATTTACTTTATTTCGATTATGATAGTCCACATAAAGAAGAAAGATTGATTGATTTCATTTCTATATAAAAATAGATGTCAAAGTGATAGCTACTAGTATATCATTAAGGTAAGAGTAAACTGTTTATAATTTGAAAAATATCCTTCAAACGAAATTTCTGTATATCAATCTTTTCCGTTGCCTTGATGTCTGGTAAACATAAATCTTACAAATATCGTCCACGTTTTTTTAATACCTTGTATAATGTAATAAAATTTGTGTATATGTAGAAGAAAACATATCACATACGTTAACGAAGAACAAAGTTTATTTATATCTATTTTTGAGATAAAAATATTGAAGTAATCAATAATATTCAATAATATTGTTATATTTGTTCGTTCTCAAGAAATATATACTTACGTGGAACATTAGAGACACTTCAGAAAAATTATATTAGCCAAAACTTTCCTTCCGTTCAATTAGGATAGGAGAAAAAACGAGAAACGACGTACCAATTATCATATAAACAAATGTAAATCTCGTTACGTTAGATTTCACAGCTAAATATGTATTGTACATTGATCTTGCATTATTTCATTCAGTCTGGCAATTGATACTAGGCTAATTACCTTTCCGTAAAACGAAAGTGGCGAGCTACTTTGATCAAAAAAGAGAGAAGTTTGCTTCAGTTCATCGAAACAAGATAAAGTATTGTTTATCGCTATCGTTGGTATTATACGTAGAGGCAGAACGTACGAACGAACAACAGTGTATTGTTTAAACCAGCATTGTCATTAGCAGCACCGCCTCAAAGGAAGTACAAGTGACAAGCACGCCTTAATGACTTCTCGACGACACAATTAGGTTCTCGCGAAACGACGTGAGATAAATTTAAATGTGTAGCCACGGAGCCTGGCTACAGGGCTATGTAGAACGACGCCGGAAACCGAGGGCGGGGAGCAAGTTCCCTTGATACGAGAACGAAATAGCTCTTCACTTTTTTATCACGATCCACCGTCTCGTAATAAAAGCAAAGGGTGAGCGCAGATAGGTGAGTGAGTGGCGTGGAGGCATGGCCAGTGTCCTCGATGATCTACATTGAGACGAAACTACGTTGCAGAGAGATAATGCACGTCTCCTGAGCACGGAAGGCTTGGAACGACACTTTCGAAAGACATTTGCCTAGTTAATGACATCCCCAGGGAATATTATTCAAGGCGACAAATCTGCTTTTTATTGCCTTCGTCGAATTTGTTTTTACACCGGTCGGGCCGTAAGAAATTCTTATCTGGAAATTAGGTCGATCTTGGCTTAGATATGTTGATGAGTTTTGCTTTCCTACCCCTTAGTACTTTATCATTTGACTGAAATGATTGTGCTGTCTGAATATGATATTATCCTTTGATATTACTCTAAATAATTTTTGTATTATATTGTTCAGCTTTATCACAGTGCTACCGTAAATACTAGATATTTAATGATCAAATAGTATAGAAACAATTTACGAGAAGATAAGGTAAAGAACATTTCTCTGTTTAATTCACTTTACTTGCAACAATAAAACATATACGAAAAAGAACGACATCTTAATGAAGCGATTTATTTTTTGTTAATTTTTCGTTTCTCAGTGGTGTATAATATATTTTATGATCATGGAAGTTAGGAATAAATTTTATTTTTGTTCTTGAAACGTTTCGACATATGGCCATTTATATCGAAAACAGACGTATGTTTCAGGTTTTTGTAATTAAACCTATATTTCACGAACAATATCCGTTTCTTTCATTGTAAAAAGCTCGAAATTGGTATTTTTTAAAACCCTTTATATAAATTGAATAATAGCAAAGTTGTATTAAATTTGGAAAATTAATAATTTACTCCCCTTTATATTTTACAATAAAAATTCTATTTTTAGATTCTCATTGATATATATTCTCGCCATTTGTCGAATAAATGTTTCTAAAATAATCGCGCGAGAACGTACTTGAAATCTCTTCTAAAGAGTTTATAATCATGTTCTATGTTGTGATATCCCTTTTTTTCTACCGCGTGTTATGTACAAAAAATTTTATAGGTGTTAAATCTGGTAATTTTTTGGTTAAGTTTACTTTGCTTTATATATTTACTATCTAATAAGCGCAAAAAGGTAGTAAATGAACTCACGACATTCTTGAGTATTCAAGCCGTATCATGCGAAACGACCTATAAAGTTCCACGTACGACGAGAATAAAAAATACCTTGTTTTCCCCGTTTCATATCCTTTAGAAATCATACTGTTATCAAATTTTCTATTTGAAATATATACTAATGCAGATCATAACATAAAACAGCGAGATAACCGTACTTGATGTATGTATATTCAAGTAACGCGATCGTACGTTATCTTTTTCGTATATCTATTGAAGAATACATTACGCGTGTCTTGTTACATCTATAAAGTTTGGGCTGTGCGCGATATTTTGTTGAAAAATTTAATTTTCAGACGAACATTGTGCATTGCATGTAAGTGACCATTGATGTTAATTTATGGATCGAGTAACGACTTTCCGATCTTGGATACTTGCCATGTCGTGGCTTACTAACAGAGAGGGAAGTTTTACTGCCTCGAATAAATTTCATCGAAGAACGCGGTCTGATCCATAAAATAAGAAATCTCCGATAGGCTTTCGCTTTCTTTCCTTCCCACATTTCATTCGTCTGGATGATATTTTTATCGTTTTGATTAAATGTATCCGATATCGCAAAAAATTCCGAAGGAAGGTTACTCCACGCTGTTATTGCCGAAGATTTCAAGGACGATTGAGAAATAAAGAATGCACGATTTGAAAAAAGAATCCAGGCATGGAAAAAAGTGAAAAATATAATTTTCTAGACAAAGCTAGTATTTACAAGGAATATGTAAGTTACAGCCAATATTCCAGTCAAAGTTACCAAAGTAGTTCGTTACTTCCGTACTTAACTGATGATGTTGAATTGATGGGAAATCAATTACGATCTGTCAATAAACGGGGTAGTATTTTTCGCTTTCGACACTGTACACTTCGCGTGACGGGTCAAGTCACTCTTTAGATCCTTTTTTCGTAGCATTTTACAATGAGAGTTGGTAGCGATCGTTTAATTTGTTGAAATATAATTTTATTGTTCCTTTTCATCGTTCTTCAATATTAGAAGATTTTGAGATAAAAATAAAGAGGGTGTTATTAATATTTATTTGTATGTCTGCTATGAGTATTAGGAGACTAATGCCCTATTTGGATAAAATGTATCATTTGATAGAAATTGTGTGCTTTTCGCTGATTTTATTTGTTGACACAAGTGAACAAAAATTGGAATCACTACATTTTTAAATTTTTAAAAAAGTTTATTTTAAATTCTGTTATTTTAGAACGTTCTCCCGTATAAAATCTTGTTATTGAAAATATCGTTATGGATATTTGTAGCATTAGTTTCGAATTGATAATTAAGAGATAAGATTCAATATAAGTGTAGGCAATTGAGAAAATGACTTTAAATTGACGGATACGTCTTACAACGTAAAATATTCAGTAGAGAAAAATTTGTTGAGATATTACTAAATAAGTCACTAAAAAGCCAAACTGGCAAATTTTATTTTCTGAAAATTTCTACGTGTTTATATCATATACATAATTATCATTTAATTTTTCAAATAGCTGTCTTAGTTCTTATGTCCGACAGTGTTCGTAACTTGAATCGAGCAAATGTCGAAGATCATAACAGATCAAGTCGGATAAACAACTAGTCGGCGAGTTTATAGTACCTATCTATACAACAGAAATATAATTGTTTTATCACGTTGATACAACTTTTACACCATCTACCTTTTTCTCGTTATTTCCGACTTTATATTGTTTTATGATGCTCTCCTCCCCCTAACCAGAGTATTTTTCTTCACAAAAGATTTATTGTCTACATTCCCTGACGAAACTTTTCAAGAGACGTACTTTCCGACAAGTACTTTCTCGATATTGATATTCTTTCAACAGCAGACCCGTTTCGCTGAGCTATGCATACACACACACAATCTATACCTTTTCATAACTTCGCACTTTATAAACATGAATCGGAATTCATGACTTTTCGCAGCAAAAATACGCGTTTATCATTAGCATGCTCGGCTCCTTTTGCAGGCGTTTCCTTTTCCAAGGCCTCCTCAATGTTTATAATTAACATTCGAGTCAAAATATGGAATACCTGCTCGTTCTTCCGCGCGTAGAATATGTAGGAAAATCATGAAAGAAAAATCGCGTACACGTACGAGACGACAAAAACATTTGATTCTGTATATATGTAGATAATTTATTGCTTTTATTCAATTACTCTGTATAGTTTTATATAGCCGGTATTCATTATTTTTTATCAAGGGTTTTTTTTGACTATAAGTGGTAATGCATATGTATACATGAAAGTCTTATGTCTTACATTTCTCAACGTCGAAGTAACTTTAATGCTCCTGATCAGACTTATTCAAATGAGATTACATACTTTCAGCTTAGCTTCTTATGCACGACTTCATCATTAAATTCATCTTGAGATTTTTTGTCTATTCACTACTTTCATTTATATTTTTAGATTCTTTTCGCGATAATGTACGTACTTCTTGAAACAATTATTACTAGTAATGAAACTAAATTGCATTTCGATAGAGAATCTAGCGTATATTTTTATAAAACTTGAAGGAAATTCTTTCAAGAAGTTTTATACTTCAATAAAATGTAAATCACAATAAATTAGATATTCGTGTTTTGTCATTATGCATACTTCATAAACAACATAAACAACAATAGGAGCATATATTATATATACAATAAATATATATATAACGTTCGTTTTACTTACAAATTCGTATAATGTGCATTAAACCTTTTTGCGTAAATTTGAAGAATTGTGTCACGTTCAACTCGTGAACCGCTTAATGCGCCTCGGAGAGTTTTATGGATCTCATATAATAAAATCCATATTAACTGTACCATGTGTTGCCGGAGTTGATCGCATCAATGTGTGCCCGATTCACATCAATGTGCAGTTTATCCTCGCAAATTTGTCCAAGCCAGAGAAGAATATGAAACTGCAAATATTTAACTATAAACATAGGCCGTGTATAAACATTTCCATGTTATTGCGTCACGTTTTCGTGTTTGTGAGCTGTTACTTTCGTACACTTGTCTCGACAAGGGCACAGAACAAAGAATATAAAAAGAAAGAAACGACTATCATTACGAGGCAAGATCGCTTATCGAAATCGCTGATTATGCCACTCTTTTGTCGTTAGATATTAACCGCCGAAATTCTATGCAAATTAAAAGAAAAAAAAAAAAGAGAAGAAGGAAGGAGATTTCAGCGAAGTAACGTTAGCCTGATCTCTAGACTGTAGGCAGGAGGAATTGGTGGCAGCCACTCAAGATTGAACGAGCGACTTAAAGAGTCTGTTAGGAATCGAGAATGGTAGAGGGAAGAGAATGGTGGGAGGACAGAAGAAAAAGGAACTCGTTTTGGCTAGATTTGGTTAAATAATCCCTCTTTGCTGGCTGAGTAGACCAACCCCCTGTTGGTGACGACGAAGAATTGTCGAGAATAATAATTTCATACTTGTAGTCGAGCGCTTGATAAATCCGTCCAATCTTGTGGCCTACATGGGGAACTTGCAACACAGTTGGGGAAATAATTGAATTTTTTTGTCGTATAAATGATTCGACATTGATTATATTTGAAGTGGTTATAGAAGAAAAACGCGACATCGTTTTAAAGACTTCATTCGGATCAGATTTGTCTGACTACTGATCTTTCTTAGTTCAAATATCGTATCGGGCATTGTTTTTCATTTCTTAAGATACATTGACATATTTGAAGTTCACTGTGTTTTTTTACTTTTCCAAGTAAAGCTATATCGTACAGGCTTGTACGAAATAATGGCTAAATATTTCATACCGAATGCAGAGAAATAAGAGTTGTTCAAAGACGACGATAAAACATCGATTTTCTTCAATTTCGAAACGATAGATAACGATGGAAAATTGAATTTCCTTCCCTACTTTACCTTATCACTGATATAATTGC
Source organism: Bombus vosnesenskii (assembly GCF_011952255.1). NCBI lineage: Eukaryota > Metazoa > Arthropoda > Insecta > Hymenoptera > Apidae > Bombus > Bombus vosnesenskii. The sequence goes on from NW_022882923.1 coordinate 7,674,047, forward strand.
TATGTATCTTAGGTTAATCGGGATAGACCTGATCCATGTGAACGTTGATATCCATATATTATAAGCATGCATATCTGACATAGCAACGTCACACGAAATTCCTGCTGATTACATTTGCCAGTGCTGCCTATATAATCCTTCAATCTTCACCTGTCGCTTAACGTAGCACAGGTATTGCTTGAACCAATTATCTGTGTTACCTTTGATGTCACCCACCTTCTGTAGGTGTTTACTGTAAACAGTACAAGCGTCCTCGACAAAGGATCTTTCTGCAAATACAGGAAGACTGCGTGGCTGTTTCTCTCGTAGACTTGCCCGTTTTCTTCCGTGACCGCCTATAAGGCATGACGCCAGGATAGATCTTGCTTTTCAGAGAACCATAGGCAAAGTCGTCGACAAAGAGCCGCTTTCAAATTGAAATTTTCCCTATCTAGAGAAATCAGCCAACGCTTTCAATTAAACGGGGTAATACCTTTTTGAAGTGTTTGCACAGAAGGATAGATTAATGGAAATGAACGCTCCGTGCTCGGTACGCTAAATAAATATCAAAGAAAAATGGAAACAGTTTTCTTCGTTCAGTTTCTCGTTGCACCCCTTTAGAAGCGCCGGCCATTGCATTAACTTTGGATTGAAATATTACCGTTGTTTCGTATTCCAGTTATTTCAGGCGAATCCATCGTCCGTTACGAAAATTTATCGAACTCTTTTAATGACGCAATCTTCCAATCTATTTAATCCTTTATACTCCACACGACCATGTTCGGAAACTGTTCCACCCAACACTAGGTGAACGCGGTGTTATAATGAAAGGATAGAGGAGGACAGAAAGGGGTTGCGAGGGACGAAGCTCTGCAAAACTGTTGCAGGGCTTTACTTTAATCTGATCCACGGTTCGGGAAATCGTAAAGACCGTCCGCGACGAAGATGGCTTAAAACAGGGACGTGAGGGAGTTACGAAGTCCCGGATGAGATCTCGTGGCTTTCCGTTAGCACCCCTTGCGGAAAATTCTTCCTGACAAGATTCCATCTTGTATTTCTTTATTTCTATGGCTGTCTCTCATTCTTTATCACTCGTAAACTCTGACGAGTATGTGCCCCCCTCGTGAATTCGCCACCACCTAACCGAAATAGACGAAATCTATAATTGTTTCGCGATAGGATATATTGAATAGATTTTTATATTGCACGTTTCTAATATTCGTGGTATTACAAATTCAGTGTCTTGTTCTGAATTTATTTCAATTTTATTATTTATGTTAATTCTGTATTGCACAACGCAATGAAATATTTTGGGTACTATTAATGTTTTGGTATAGTCGCGTTGAAGGTGTAATAATCGGAGAGCTTTCTAGAGAGTCGCTCCATGAAGGAAAGTAATGAATCGAGTAAATTGTATCGGAACTTTTACTCTTAGTTCCTTAATATTAATTACATTTAAGTTGATTATTGTAATAGCTCTTAAAGAACTTCGTTTCTTGTCATATGTACAAAATAAGTACAATTTTCATAATAATTCAATCATTTGATTAAAAAAATAAACTCTTTTTTAAATTAAACTTTTACTATATAAATTTTGACGTATTAGAAGTCTCTAAAAATGTTCTCAATAACAATAACCAATTGTACTTGTGTACGAATTATAAATAATTAAGAAGGATATCCTATATTTTCGTTTGTTATGCATAACACACTAAAAGTTGCATTCGAAATCGGGAAATCGATGAACAGAGCTCGTTACATCCTGAAATATTTATTACCACGAGAAAAATTTATCGAAAAGCCATACAAAAGACGTCATGTCGGTATCATTGAAATTTTACGAGTTAATTTATTGCAATATGTATTTCGTGTCATATTTTTTAAAATATACGTAAAATATACGTACGGTTTGAAATACGTTGCTACGGCAAAATATCAATCGACCCGCGTGCCGTTCTTGGAATATTTTGTTCATTAAAACAGTATGTCTCGTACGCGTAACTGATACGCGTAATCGTGTTCCCGAGCTAAAGTTCCAACTGATTTCTCACGGCTCGTAAAGCTCGAGTTCATAGCGTAGTTGGAACTGCCCCGTTCCAATAGCGTTTTGTACGACGGTCCACAAAAGTTAAGTAGCCATAATTGAGCACCGAGGCGACAATAACCCTCGAAGCCGTGGCGAACCGGCTGTAAAATAAAATAGAAATAAAATTTCACGAATGACGCCGACAGAGACTCGTCCTTTCATCGTGGAAAAGTGTTCCGGAGATGCATACTTCGCCATGTCCCGTAAATTTAATTGACGTCGCTCGTTCTTTGCTTCTCTCTTCGTTCTGTCGCTTTTTCTTCTTACGCGCTGGATTATTAATAAATCTCTCGCGCCATTTAGAATAAAGCGTAGCAAATAAAAAGCAGCGAGGCAAGCAGTGAGGGATGGGAGGTAATGACCAAGATTTTCAGATTTTCGTGTCATGGAACGGGCGCCGACTATTTTATACTTTGTATGAAAACGTTAGAAAATTAGATGTTGAATTCTCTGATTTCGTATACCTGCATTACAGTTTAAAAGTATCCACGTATTTAATATTTGTTTTCGCTAGAATATAATTTAATTTGTTTGTATTAACGATGAGAGATCTCTCGATGATTCTGTTTTTTTGTTATTACATATTGCGGTTCTTGAATTGATGTTTAGAAATTAATATAGAATAACACGATTGGAGTTTTGTTTGAATACTTTTTAGGTGGCTTGGGTAAAGCATGTTCTATATTATTTATAAATATTATAGATATTTATATAGTATAAACATTGACATTTACTGAAACGTGGCGGATACACTGATGACTAGTGTGTTTAATTTTAATATTAAAATCTTTTTAATAAATACATAAGAAAGGGTTAGACATTGTTTCCGGTCATTATCTATATTTTATATAATTGCATATTTCCGCATAATGCTAATATGTAACTTGTTATTAATAAGTCGATAGATATATAATTTAAATAAAGAATATAGTAATTTAATTAAATAGTACAATACAAATGTTGAAGAATACAATATTGTGGTCGATTTTGAAACAATAAACGTAATATTGTTACAACCACTATTAATACTTATACGATATATATTTCGTTTTCATGTTTTAATTACATAATCATGCTAGAATTACAGTAGAGAATTCATTCTATATAGAGTTATTACAGTATTTATACTATTATAGAAAAGAGTTATTATGTTATGAACTACAGTTAGTTACTTCAAACCTTTTTTATTTCTTTTAATTAGATATATAAAACTATACACAATGTGCTCAGACCCGCGTTAACTTTGGTATTTCGAAAATTAATTATATGAGATATAATATTTCAAGTACAAAGAAACCTTGAATAATGGAAAACCATCGAAATATGGAATATCTTGAATGAAACGTATTATCGAGGTAATATGTGAAATTATTGACGCAAATAGCTCCATAGTCGATAACTACCAAATTAGAAATAATGGGTAGTAATTAATTCATGTTTGAAAGGTCTATTATACAGGTTTCGAATAGAAGCAGTCGTATACGCGTATTGAAGTATATTGTAGAAAAGATTGGCCGTAACGACAATGTCACACGCTTAATTAATCATTAAGTATTAATGCCCGGTTAATCATTTCGTCTCGCTTGACGAAGTCCATCAGATTGTGCGCCCAGTTAGCTTTCGTCTGATTCTCAGACACTTTCGCTTTCCCTTGGTCTCCGGCGCAAAGTGGGTAGCAAACAAAGGGCGAACTCTTTGCTTGGAGTAATAAGCTGCATTAATATTTGCTCGCTTCTCAAACGATAAGTTCGTAGATATTTCAAAGGCTGTTCGGGGTCTATGGTCTCTCATTGTGTTGCACGATTAATTATTCGAATCTCGAGCCGTTTCCTCCACTGTTGTCATTCGACGAATGTACGATCAAGGGAATTGTGTTTTTTTCTCCCTTTTCGTAATTTTCCCTTTTGAACATACTGCCTTTATGATTTTCAATGCCATATCGTCTTTCCGCTTGGTAATTATAATAGCATTTGAATCAATGTCTAACGAAGGAGAATGAATTTCGTACGCGGGTTCGAGAGGACGTAATAATGAATGAAATTTGCATACGCAAAGAAATATTAATACTGAGGTATATATATATATGGCAATTTGCGGATGTATATTCAGTGAATTTTTAAAATGATGTTGTTTTTTGATGAAAACATTTTTTATTAGTACAGTCGATTCTCGAACAATGTGACATAGGTTAGATACGCGAATTTTTTTCTTGAAAACTTTTGAGCTGATCACTTGTTTATTTCGAACTAGTTTATATAATTTATCACGACAACAAATACAGAATAGATTTTCTCTTTCGTTGCAGTAGTTCTTAATACATTTGTGATTGTAAGAAAATTATACGAGATAAAATTGTAAAATTCACTGACTCAAAAACAATTCCTTCTAGAAGAGATAGAGAATTTTACGATAACGATAATAGACGATTTTTTTTATTAAAGTTCACGTTACGATATGTTTTATAAAATCAAGATCATACAAAGGTTGATATGCATTTGAAAATGTTTTAAAATTTATCTGTATGAATATTTTATGTAGTCTGTCCATTAATGTTAAAAGGTAGATTATTTCTTTCTCTTTCCGTTGACGACAACTACTTCGTAGATATTTAATATTGTAATTGAAAATTTCATTATGCTACTATATTCTCCTTTACTTTTTCAAAAATGAAGACATTCCATGAACGCATAAAAGCGAAATGCTATTTTTGAATAAGTAATTCTAACTATCGTATTTCAAAAGATTTCATTCGATGTTTAATTAGTTCGATATTAGTATATGTATCGAGATCTGTATGCAAATGATATTAATTTGGAAAAAATGAAACTCTTTCGCTGTGGCTGTCTGAAACGTTAGTTCTCAGTTGGCAGCTTTCAACGAAAATTTTAATTAACGGAATTTCGTTTCATCAACTTTATTTCTGCCTTGATTCTTATACTTTTTTCCTCTGGCGTAATTTGCATGATCTTTCCCCGTTCTACTGGGCGAATAAATGAGAGATTTCCTAGAATGCAAATCTAGCTTCGGTATGCGGTTACGACCGCAATAAAAGTCGTTCAAGTAATCCCGGACACTTATATTGGGAAAGTAGTTTGGCTCTCTGGAGGAAGTCATTTCAGTGGCTATGCTGTTATGAAAATAATTGAAACTCCATCGCCTCTAATCGTCGAGCAGTAACATAAAAATGTGGAACCTAGTGAGCTTTTCGAAGATCCTAGTATGCATATTACCCCTCGTTTGCATCCAGTTTGCATTTAGAATTATCATTTTAATATCTCTAGAGATTTTTTCTAACCATTGTATTGAAACGGTTATAGGGTTTTATTGCATGAATACGTACGTATATATTTGCAACAGCGTTCACATGAAAAAATATTGGAAGGTATTACCTATTAATGTACTTAGAAACTGTGTATTTAGAATTATGAATCAAAAAGTATTATTTTCTGTTGGGTTGATTTATATATTTCGAGAAACATTATGAAACTATAAAGAATTTATTAAAAATATGTAGATTATGGTTTTCGTGAAAGAATTACATAAAAATTTTATCTGATAAATATTAAAAAGTATCTTAATATTTGCATCATTTCTAGACTTAATAAACGTGTAAAGTAATTTCTCGATGGTTTTGATTTATTTCTGAATAATTTCTGAGTTATTTCAGAACAGATTTAATGTACCTACTTTCAAAAGAAATTCAACTGTTAATGTACTTTAATTACGCTTGATGTTTTCCATTCAATTATATCGCATTTTACACTTTTGTGGTTACTTAACTAATTATGCTTCTTTTATCATTTCTTTCGGACGCCGTTCATTATTAATATCTCGTCTATTCGACGCACAATTGTCGAGTAAGATTGCACTGAATGTATTTGCCGTTTCTTTAAACGCGCTGCACTTCTTTATCCATTCTCTTGCATGAATTTCTCTCGGGATTACACTTCGTAATTATATACCACTTGTCTTAAATATGTGCTTTCAATGCTACATATTACGAGGGAAACAGAAGTTAAATATTTCTTACAAATTAATATCCACTAATTTGGTCCGCCTAACTTTTTTCTAGCTTCACTTTTCGTGTATCTTTTATTGGTCGTTTGCAAACGAACAGATCTTATTGCTTTTTATTATTACCTGCGATGTTTATGTTCGTAATATATCAGTGTTTTTGTTTCAGTGATATGTGATCCAATATCTGCAGATTATAGATTATTTAAACGATTAATTCATATCTAGGTAATATTTTTCGACTTATTGAAATTATTTATGAAAAGGATATTTGAATCGTGCTTAATAAATCGTAACAATTATCTGTTATTTATTTCACGAAAGGATAGAACTCTGGTAACGCTATGTAATGTAGATCAATAAAAGTATACAGATTAACAATTGTGCGTTCTTTATTTTTGGTACTTATATTTTACAGAAGAAGAAATAACAATTGTTTTATATGATAAGAATTACGTGGCAGTTTCTTTTTTCTCAATTCTGCTACATTAATTTCTGTCATTAATTGAAATGCTTTATTTGATTTGTTATCTTGTTACTCAATCGTTTTTTATATATTATTTATTTACAAATCATATGTGAAACTATTAGCTCAAATTTTGACAACATTCTTATTCTTACATTCATATAGATAGATTTAAAATATTTAATTAGTTTTGCATTTAATGAAAAATGTTCTCTTGAATTTAGGGTTGATCTTCCTTCTTGTATTATTTTATTATCATCAAATCATTTCATTTATCGAAAGAGGGATCATACTTCGTTGATTAGCCTTATAGGTAATCAGTTCTCTATATTGCTTGCAATTTTTGGCTATAGGAGGTTGAATACGAGTGTAAGGAATTAACAGTATCATATTAAGTATCAATTTGTCGAAACATCTCAGAGGAATATAAGTCGCTAATTATAACGTAACTTTTTCATTGTAAGTATACGAGTGTAAACTCATTTAAATTGTGTAAGAACTTAAATATCCACACATACTTTTCCCAAAAAAACTTGAATCTTCTTACAAAGTAAGTGAAATGGTTTTTCAACTTTCCAGCGGTAGAATACTCTGGGAGCTATAAAAATTTGTCCGAGATAGCGATGCTCGTCTCATTCTTTCTGTTAAACCTGTAACAGATACGCTGGACGTATCTATAATTTGGAGATTCATCGGACCACAATCTTTATTTTCGAGGATAGTTTTCGATATTAAAAGAGATCGATTTGTCCGGTTTTATCACTTGATGTATCGTACGTCAAGCCGTAAATATTCCCGGAGATTTCGACCTCGGACTTTCGTAATCCTGAAATATACGAGGAAATAAATCGATTGGCCGTGCGTATTTTCGGTGGTTCTCCGCGATTTAACGGACGCCAAGAATTGCGTTTTGTAACAGCAAAAAGGTAACGAATTGAATCTCTAAAATGGAGCATATATCTTCGTCAGACTGGATAGAATGAATTTTACTGTTTTCCATAACTGTAAAAAATTGTTGTTTTTACAATTTTATTTTTCTTTTCTTTAACTTGACTCATATCGAAAGAATAATCCTCTTCTTGAATTTTAACAATACGTCTGGAATTATGATCGAGTTTCCTATTATCTACTGTGCAAATTGACAGCTAAAGAAATTTTTGGGAAACATTGAAAGGAGTAAAGTAAATTTTCATGTCCATTTTAGATTTTTCGACGTATGATGGAAACTTTTGATTTATTTCCTCTTTTATCTGTTTTCCTTTTATGAAATTTGATATTGTACAGAACTTTGTATTTGGTCGTTTTTCTTTTATGTACCAATACTTGGTTTATTATACCTAATTGTAAGTCTGCTTACAAAATAATTGACTAACTAATAATGTTAGTAAGTTGACAAATCGCAATATAGAATAGAATATAGTACATAAAGAGTTATAGAATTTATTGCACAGTATTGCATACTTCAATTGTATAGGAAGGTTGAGATATGAATTTTGTAGCAATTACAGTGAAATTAAATAATAACGACTAAGTAGAAATATTGGTAGATCAGTGTAATTACAGGCAATTTTGGCTATTTAAACCTGATTAAATTCGTAAATAATTATCATACCTATCGCTAGTTGATCAAATCAACTAAATAATTCCCGTCATCATTTTCAAAGATTTTTTAAAACAATTTTTAAAAAATCGACAGTGTACACTTTTAATTATAAATTAGTTGAAAATAAAGCATAACAATAAAGACGTTATTTATTTTCGATTAATTCTATGTAATTAAATGAGAAAGCTAATTTGCTAAAAAGAATGTAAACTATTTCATGAAATCAGATAACAAATGATTTCGGACACATGACCAGACGGAAGCATAGTTCGCGTGACAGTAAATCTGTGGTTAGCTGAATCACCGTTGCAAGCCGTGGTTGCTGTTTGAATCGCTGGTATGTGCGGCATCGTAGAAATGGCTGGTAACTTGTTTCATGCTTTGCTTTTTATGCAAATACGCTGACGCTAGCGCATTAACAAGGCATTGAACAGTTTCGTTTACCTGATTTAATTAATGGATACATTCTCAAATTAATTTAGCACGCGTTTGACTGGTGGTTTCGTTTGAACAATTAATTTTTTCTTTAAATCATACCTATTCTAAAGCATTTTTCATTTGTATAACTTTTAGCTGCATTGTTTCAAGCATCGCAGATAATTCAATTATTATATCTTTGCAAGTACGTCTCTGTTGAATTTATTTAATTTTTAATGAGAATACTGTTTGTTTGTTCTTTTGTTTAATTGCAAGCAGTTTGATTTCGTTATTAATTCAAATTATTTCCATCAATAGCGGTGCAAATATATCAGAAAAGGAAATATTTCCTTTTAAAGAAATAGAAGTGAAATTGTATATCGCTTAGTAGTTTCTATAAAATTAATCAATTTTGTTAAAATCGTGTAATTCAAGTTCATGTAGTGAAACATTAATAAATTAATTAAAACTATATTATTTTTTATAACGCCATGTGTTGAAAACTATACATATCTGTTCCTACATTCATGTTCTTTTGGTCTTAGTTACTCGCTTGTCGTTATTACTCGCTTGATACATTATTGGATTCTATCAATGTATTATTATTATGCTTATTATATGTCTTCTGTGCATTTCTGCATCTTCAAATTTCTCATAAATGTACACATCCGCACTGTAAGTATCATATTGAAATTACGTGGACAACTATAAAAATGAAAAGTTGTAAGATTACAGATAAAGGCAAATGCATGTAATCAATTATAACTCTTCTCTCTCATAAATAAACAAAAATGCGATCGAACAGGGTTAAAGATAAAAATATGTACATATAAAAAAGATGGTAGTTTCGAAATTCCAAAATTGATTCAGTAAAGTCACTTGGAAATTTATAAATACCAGAAAATAATTCATCAAAGCATTGTACAATTTCGTTAGGTATTTGCATAGAAAGTGCGCCTGCATGTATCAAATAAAACCTCCGGAGCGCACCGTATTCCATCATAACGTGACGTAATAACGGTAACATCGGTGGCGCTGTTGCAATTTCCCGGTTGATTCGTATGATCGATCGAGTTCTGATTTCTTACCTCCTTCAGAACGATTTGAAAGTTGCTTCTCTATTTTCATCTCTCATTACGCGCCGGCTCATGGATTAAACGGTCGTGTATTATCAGGATGAAGCAGCAGGCATTGCCGATGCATTCGCAAATGGCACGGATCTCTGGTATTCTTTTTAACGCGAGCTTCGCTCTCGCGGAATGATTCTCCAGCTCATATTCGATCAATTTCCCAGGCATTGGTTAATGCCGGGTTCTCGGTGTCGGTGTTCCTGTATAATCTGGATCGATCTTCGGAGTTTCCGCAGGAAGAGAGGAAGAGCCACGCAGCACCAGCGGTGGTAGAATGTCACGAACGATCAGAATTTTACGGAGCCATCGGTTTCAATTATTGCAGCGGTCAGGTAGTCATGGCCGTTTCACATGAACTCATCCAAACCACTGCTGTGCACCAGCTATTGCTTCGTGTTTTCAATAATTCGAAATGTTGATCGGTGGTCGGTTAGCGAGACTCACGGCCCAGAGGTAAAATATACACTCGCGTAAATAATAAAGTCAATTAGCGGGCATGATTATTTTTCAGAGCTTGTCGCTTACGGGCGTCAATCATTTATGAAAAGGGGACGCGGGGGATGTAAACGTTATCGGTCGACAGCAGATTTTCACCGTTCCATATTCACGAAGGAAGAATTTACATTTACCTGTCAGGCAAACGTGTTACACGCGATTTCGCTTTGACGGGCGAACAGCGACACGGATTCTGATAAATGCGGACACTTAATCACCGAAATGTGCAAATAGTGCGGCGAGGAAACGATCGTGTCGGATGGAACGTTACGAGAAGAGGGGATTGTCGTGTTGTTATTTGTATGGTTAAGAAACGAACAGGGAGATCAGCGTTAGAAGGACTACTTTTATTAAGCCGTCAGGAAATTGTCTCGCGTATTATACGCGTATATAAGTAAATAAATTACGAGGAAGGTAAATCATGAAACAGTATAAAGAAATATATTGAGAATATATATATTTCCTTACAAAAATTCTTAGTGATATTTTATGACAAAATGCTTGTGTATACCTGTAGAGGGACAAACGAATATAAATATAATTTTGAAGCAAACTATTTATCGTAATCGATTTATCTTATCTATTTTACTTCAGTTTAACGATTGGATAAATTTGATTAAAAAATATTGAGACTGTAAATGTATAGAGTAGAGGAGCAGAAGTAAATCTGTACTTTGTCGTGACTGATTTTAAAAATGTCAATTTCTCACGAAGTGCGAGTTTTAATTGCGATTTTCTGTCTTGTATAAAACCGATGTACACATCATAGAACATTAAACAAACTCTACGTTGGATATCATATAATTCAACGTAGAATGTAGAATAGCTATGTAAAATTTCATCGTAAGATGTACTAGTATGAGAGCGGCGAACTGCCACATACACAGAAGCATAATTATAAATTTCCATCGAGTTTTCGATTTAGCCTTGGATTAATACTGCAAAAATTTATTGGACATAACGGATAATTATATGGTGTTTCTCACGTTGTAACCATTTCTATGTTTATCTTTCAGTTTCAGTATATCCTCCAATTATATACCATCATAATATCTCTAGAATTTTGCTATCCGGTACAGTTCCATGATTAAAAACTGCGTCGCATATTTCTTGGACACGCGTAGCGATGCAAAAATGGAGGTATTATAACGTGCTCTCCACGTTATACGTTTCACTAATTTTTTTCTCTACTGAGAGCTCTACATATAGGTTTAATGAACATTTAATTGCGACAGCACTTTGTTCCACTCCTTTTCTCTCGCGTGACATATTCGCGATCTGCTAGTTCGTACGTTGCTCTTTTTCCCCCTTTCTATCTTTACTGCTAATTGCTTAAATCTATGTTAGTCTCGTAATGTAATTGTTTAGGCGAGTTATTCGTGTATTACTTAGGAAGACGTTGCGCTATTTGTTTGCTTGCATCTAAAATTGTAAACAGCGCATTGGCTTAATTTGAAAGGATTCTTGGATTACGCGATTATACTTGCTATATGATCTTTAGCGGTAGTAAACGGGGATTACACGTTATTTAAATATTTAACAATTAAAGGCAACAGTCAGTGGAACAATGGGAAATAAGAATTAAAAACTGTTTGCCAGTGCTGTTCACTATCTGCGAGATAGCGTTATCGGAACTAATGGGATAATATAGTCCAAGTTAACTTTGAGAAAAGCTGTTACATTGTCATAATTCTTCTTGACCATTGCAATCATTGATTAAGGAATAAATCGGTCTAAATTCATGTTATAGAAGTAAATGCACTTATATTTTAAAGATCGTGCTTAAATTAGCTTTCTTTCAGTTTTCAATAGATTATAAAATATATTATATTACTGTGGTCATTATCAGTCTCGTTTGGAGTATGCAAATAAATGTTGCGATATATGTAAACCTAGATTTTCTTAAACTTGATTCTTTTAATCATGATTTTTCTTAATTCGAGAGTTACGATATCTTGTATAATAAAATATCTATGTATCTTATAAAAGATATATTATACGCCCAATTTCATTGTTAGTTCTTTATTATGAAAAATTTAGCTATTGTCATTCATAAACAGATGAAAAATTTATGTGTTAAAAAGTAAAAAGAAGAGAAATTTGTTTTACAAGGTTTAAGTGATCAGCAGTACGACACTATTAATTTTTCTACTAAGAAGTTTGTCTATGTTTTGGAGCTTAATATGTATAAAAGTAATTTTACCAATAAGTTAAATTTAAATAAATGTTTAAAGTACTTTATTGTTTCTCTTAAAATTCTATTACACTAAAGGCAAATACATGTTATATATATATGATGCTATATGTATATATCGATGATACGAGAGCACTGTTTCCAATATAAAATGAAACCGTTTCAAGTAGACCTGACATTTTAGCTTTTTATATGCAGTGAGACCAAGCGAAAAAGACAAACGGTAGAATATCAGTGAAACGTTACAGAATGTCAAGAAGAATATTTAAGCTTCAGTATAATGGTTATGTAGAAATTCGCGTTTCATTAATACAAAGAATAAGAATAAAAGTAAAGTGGTGATTAATTATTAGGTCATTTGTTAAAAAAATGTTCGCCTCAATTATTTAAAGACCTTATCACATTTTATTTCATTTAGTATTTTACGTTATAAACGCCCTAATACATATGTCTGGCAGTGTAATGTAATCTGCAAATTATAAACATTTTTAAATAATAAAAATTCTTTCGTTGACTTAGAAAATAATTCTCTAAAGTGGCGTACTAACCATAGATGTCATAATAAGAAGCGGAGTCTTTTCGCCTTTTCAGCGTTTGTGTGATTCCTCCCGTAGACAGCATTCGATAAATCAGTTTCCTCGTGATATATCTGAAACTGAATTTCCGCACGAAGCGGGAAAACGATTCGATAACTTCGCGTGTTAGACGTGTTTGATTATAAGTTTAATCGGATGCGAGCAGGCCAGATTTTTCGCACGTCGGATCGCATCCGGCTCAAAGGGAAATAAAAAGGCTGTGGCGAGCTCCTGAGGCTGGTTGGAGAGCGAGCCCGGGTTACCAGGGACGGTTTGCGGATACTGGAGATAAAATGAAGAGGATCTCTTACCTCTTCGCCGTTGTGTAAACCTAGTTCACCTTGGTTCCGGTGTCCATGGGAGAGGCTCCGACGTCTGCGTTGAGGACCGTATCATGGAGACTATTTCCCGATCAATGTCAGGCCAAACTTACGTTCCTCCTGAGTCCTTGTAACATCAACGGTCAACGATGTTTCCATTTCAGGGGAAAGCGTCAACAGAGCTGATTTCGTAGCGTGTCCCGCAGTAATCGATCGAGATTAAGTATGATAGCCAACGAAACTCAGTTACGGATAGTCCGGTTTTTCGAGCTTATCAAGTGAAGAGCGGGTGCACTGAGAATGGTCGGGTTTTGTTTCGTTGATAATTGCTTAGCTGATATTCCTACTTGACAAATTTATTAGAAAGTCGAAAGAATTACGATACTTGTTGAAGGAAGCTATTTAAATTTAAACTTATAAATTATATAAAAAATTTCAGATCGCATCCAAACTTTATATTATTCAATAATATAAAGTGGAATCGTTTGTAAATTCGCGTGGAAATTGTCTTAGTAGAAAATATCATGGAATATTTAATTGTCTTTGATAGGAAGCATCAAATTTATATTATACAAGAGAAATATATTTTCAATTAAAAATTCCCTTTTTGATTCAGATGCGCAAAATTGTATACATATTATAATAAAATCCATATGTTATATTCGACATGTAATAATAATATTTCAAATTTCCAAATATTGTTTGAATATTCACACGTGATTTAATTGGGTAGACTCTTTGAATTATATTCATATTACAACAAAATTATCACTATTCACCTCTCTATACGTACTTTCTTTATCCTACTAAATATCGAATGAAATAGCACTTCTTTGCAACTTTCAACACTTCTTTACTTGACTAAATATTAAACTACACATTTTCCAACTTTTGTATGAGGGTATACATATCCATTATCTACTAAAAATCACCTGTTCCGCGCAGATATGATTGAATGTACATTGATATCTAACTCATCAACCTCGCTCAGGTCCAGTAATTACACTAATGAACGTCTGCCATGGTCTGTTTACGAATAGGATTTTATTCAGTTGTTTCCCAAAGGGAATCAATAATTCTGACAATGATGGACGTAAAGCGTAATAGTACCAGTAATACAGTATCGTTGATGTTTTTACTTCATACTTTCCAAGTTGCACGTCTGATTACGAACGTTGTTGACCTGTTTGTTACAGACTTTTTCCCTGTACATAAGTGAGAAATCAAATAGCCGCATCCTTACAGCTAGCAAGAAGGATTAATTGAGGTATCGTGGATAATTAGTTTGGGTCGGGTTTCGTATTTAACTTCGCTGATATAGGAAACGTTTGACTCGACGACGAGGAAATAGTTAGCTCATTAAAGAAGAGGGAGGAGTGAGAAAAGCAGCGCAAGGCTGAGAGAAAGCGATGGAACGGGTGCCATTTACTTCATTATACGCTTTCTGTAAAATTATGCCGTTTAAAGAGTCCGTTTTATCATTCAACGTGCACATCTGACAAATTATTGCTTACTGAATAAGATTTACTAATTTCTCCCAGACTGTGAAGCGTTTGCACACGATTTCACGAAAGTTAAAGTTTTCGTAAATTTTCAATATCTTTTCATATAAAATTATAATGGCCACAGTTTGTCTTAATTATTTATTTGTTTTATTTGTATCTTATCGTCCAATTCGTCGCTGTTTTCTTATTCACTTATCCTTGGATGATATTCTTTCGTTCGTTAGTTTCTATCATGATGCGATCTACTTGATCTAATTATGTCAAGATTAAAATGTAAATTACGATGTTCCGTGAATTATGTTTTCATAAAACTTTAAGCTACGTTTCAAAACGTTAAACGTCTAGTATATCTCTGTATCTCATACTTTGGCATCTATATTCGATCGCTTATTCCGTTCTTTTTACCAATAAAATAAAATTGATCTGTCCCATAACTAATTTAATTCCAGCCTATTCTTTGTATAAAGACTTTTTATAGTATATATCCTCGACTTGCACACTATGTACTTTGTTACCTCGGCTCCCTCAACTTAAATTGCCATTTAACTATCTCACTAACAGGGATTGGTATAACGTGATTTACAAAGGCATTCCGCGTGTTTGCAACGACTAAATTGACTTGCCTGGCGTGATATTAGAACGAACTAAAGGAGCAATTGCGGAGGGGACGGCTGGGAATGCAGATAAGTTGAGAAACTGAATTCTGTTTTTCATCGATGAAGTCAATATTACGAAATAGCAGTGGCGTCTGGGTAAACCGGAATCGAACGCAAGCCAGGGGTAGGGATAACGAACTTCTGCAAGATGTTACTGAATTTGCCAGTTCCGTAGCCCGGGGTGAGCCGCTATACGGTGATTAAATTTCCTAGTTGCACTGCTGCGAAGGGTTATTCCATAGGAAATTTAAACAACGGCTTTAAGGAACGGTTTCTCGTTCGCTTCCTCTCCCCCTCTTCTCTTACGCAACGGATCGCTTGGTTCCGTGCCGGCTGCTTTTCCGGCCCTCCTAAATATCGTTTTTCCCCTGTTGCGGTCTCGTTACCATGTTCCAGGAAATTCAGCCGCAGGCTACGAGACCGGGAAACGTTCGCTGCGAATTATTCATGTAGTAACATTTACGTTGCTTCAAAGTCTCGTGATTTTGTATCCGGACACGCTCCATGTTTCTTCCTCCATCTTTTCCTTTAATGTTCGCCCGGTGACGTTATCTGATTCTTTGACGGGTTAGGTAAGCATGTTTTCTGGTTATCGCTTTTGTCTGCGGAGCCGCGAACAACCCGATTAACGTTCGTTGCAGAACGGAACTTCTCAGCCTCCGGGATGAAATTACTGAGATTAAGACAGAGAAAATTAAACTTTTCCGCCCCCCCCCCCTCTTTCGCTTTGCCATGCTTTTCTCTCTAATTTCTTGCAAATCGAAATTTATGGGTGCGAACCTTGCGGTGGAATGGCAGCACGCTGAATTGAAAATATTCAGCATCCTCCCACGTACTTCCATGTCGACGTCGTTGCTACACATTTCTCCTCGTGAATGACTCTTACGAGTTAATGAGGAAAACGAACGACACAAACCCGTGTCTACCAACCTTTATGCTATTTTTTGGTTCTGTTATAGACGCGGAATAAATGAAATTCTGATTATTCGGTCATTTTGTCGTAACGTTAATCTTTTTTTTTTTGTTATTGTAATAGTTGCCGGCATGGTATTAGTTTTACGTGTCATTTAACTTAATGAACGCGGTACATCATATAGGGCGAGCATGAACTCGCGAAGGGTCAATAATTGAATCACCGAAAATTGCTTTAATGTAAAGGTGAAAATAAAATTTGTAAATTAAATTTTGCACCGGGATAACGTCGAAACGGTTTTCATTTTAATTGTATGATAATACAGTTTGTAAAATGGATTTCTGCAGCGAACGCAGTTAAAGCAAAAAGAGGAAACTGTTGTTGCAAAGGGTAGCGCGTATTCATGGAAAATAATGGGGGATTTTTAAGCGGATAAAAGATTTTTAATGAACTGATTTTTAACGAAAATATCAACAAAATATTATAATGTTTCCTAACCAGAAACTTTATCACACAACTGTAAATATTAATATCATATCCAAAAAAAAAAAATAATAAAAACTAACAAAAATAACAATTTAACCATATCGCGATACAGCAAATACCACTATGGGAATGGTCGCATGGTAAACCATTAGCTTATCATTTTAAATGCACGGATTCCTATGGTTTCCGTCAGATTACTTTTCTAGAAAAGAAGCCAACGCGAAACGCGCGGCGGCAGATGCAGGAAATCTGTTTGCCCGATAACTGGCTGAAAGCGTGAAATCCTTGTATCTCGAATCGAAGCGGATACCGCTGTATCTTGAAAGGCACAGATTTTCCCGACAGCTGTCGATCTTTTTTCTCAAGAGTTCCTAACTTCTTTTCTTTCTCCATCTCCTTAATTTGCTGGAGGATGTAGAATTTTTTGACGACGTTGTCGTGTAATAGGATTAGTCTGTTGCGGCGATTAACATGCTAATGAGCTCGATGGTTTTCGTCTGGTGATGGAACTCATTCTCGTGGACGAATAATAAATTGCACGTTTCGCAGACTCATTTTTAAGGAGCAGCTAATTGTGTTGTTTCCTAGAGCGAAATTAATCGCGCTTTTATACCGATACCGCTTCCGGGCTCTGATATATTTCAACTATTTGTTTACTGGTGCGATACGTTCATTTGTAAGGAAATGTCATAATGTAAATCAAGATTAGTATGTATCTCTTCAATTTATATTTTTATCAGAAAGTATGGTATATTCCAACTCTGATTTGTTTACTTTTCTGATATGCCTGTTTATAACAAAGTATATTGTAAATCATGATTTTTTTCGTTAATTTAAAAATGTTATTTTGAAAAATATGTTTAACTAAAGATGTGTAAATATGTACACCGCTTTCATAAGTATCACAAAACTAATAAAAAATGCGATAAAGTTGAAATTATTCTCATCTCATTTGGAACCTAAGATTAAGATAGGTAGAGATCATAGAATCTTAAATGAATGAAGAATTCATGCATTTAATGTCATACTAAAAATATTATTTCCACGTTCTAAATAAATACACAATACATAATTCGAAATAAATCTGCAAATAATCTATTTATTATTTAGTCAACTCTGGCGTTTATATTATTCTTTTTTTTTATTGTATTTGTTACTATTTGGTTTTAGATCTTTTTTCAAATTTTTCTATGAAGTTTACTTAAACCAGAATATATCTTACTATTTATGAAGAGGGATGTATTTAAATGTACACAGAAATGTACATAATTATGCAATAATAAATTACAGTACAATTAACAAAAATTTTTGAAGTTTTCGTATTTAACTGAAATTTCGTGATAGTATTAAAATGTACCAACAAAAATCAATAAGTCTGGCTAGCATGCAATTATCTTTCTGCTAGAGATAAATTAGAAAATATTTAAAGTCAGATGCGTAGAACGGTATGAATTTACGTGCTTCGCAAAGCGAAGCAAAAATGTTCCATATTGTCAGGCATTGTAATAAAATTTCTGACATCAGAATAAAAATACATCGAATATTGAGATTTACTTGATAGGAACAAAGCATTGGCTTGACAACGAGAAAGAGTAAAATAAAATATTAGTAAGAGTTAACTTACCTGCATTTTGTAGTCATTACTTTTGAAGAAAATTATCTTTCTTAAAAGAGACGCCAATCTGCATACGTATTCTTTTTCGAAATTAAAGCAATAAATGTAAAATACCTATAAATTCTAAAAATATCTATAAATTCTATTGATCCCTAATGATATACCAGAAATAGCTATATAGGTAAATAAAGCTAGGTCTAATGATTAAATGTTCAACGTTTGGTAGAACAAAAAGATGATCGGTGAAAGGCGATCAAAAGAATCGAAAAAATTGCATCTTTGTACATCGGTTTATTATCATAGCGGTACTTTGACACTGGTTATTTTAAGAAAGATAATGTCTAGCCTCTTCGTTATTTCTTATCTGCTCTCTTCCACTCTTATCCTTTGTTTTTTTCTGTTTGTTAAGGAGTCTTGGCAACTGGCCAAGCCAGAATTAAGTTCGGAAGCTACGTTTCTGTACACTCGGTGTGGCCGCTGTTGAGAGCGGTTTCCACCTTGCGATCATTTCTCTCTCAAGCTCTCTCTCTCTCTCTCTCTCTCTCATGCTCTCTCGCTCTTTCGTCCTTCTTCTCTTTTCCATTCTTACTCTCTAACTCTTCGCTCATTTCTCGCATACTTTCTCACACCCTCTCCTTCACTACTTCTTCGCACACCTTTTTTTCTCATTCGATCTCGCAGCGTTCGATAAAAGTTCTTCCGGCCAGCAATCGCTCTCCGCTTCCCGTCTCGCACTGTCATTCAAACGTACAATTCGCCACCGCGAATTTCACGCCAGCACGTTTCCTGTGTCCCATCAATTTCTTTTCTCCGTCTTCTCCTCTTTCGCTGTCACTCTCTCTCTCTCTCTCTTTCTCGCTCGCTCCCTCTATCTTCGTCGCTCTCTCTCTCTCTTTCTCTCTCAAGCCTTCTTCCCATTTCTCGCCCTTTCTCACCACATTTTCCTCGTACGTAGCCTAGCCGCACTTCTACCGAGTCACGGAAGCGTCCTAAACGTACGGTGAAAAGTCCAATCCAGAAACGCGGCACGTTACAATTATTATTGTCACTGTGTGCTATTTAACGTTCCGATCGCCTGAGCTTGATGCAACGCATCGATTTTTAATTATTGCCACCTGCGGTTTCTCTTTGTCTTTGTCTGCATTTCATCGTCTCACACCAGGATGAGGTTTCTCGCGAAATACCAAAAGAAAGGGTACTGCATCAATTTCAATCCGCGCAATCTGCAGTACCAATTTCAAGTCGTTTCTTGGTCACGAACGTGTTCAGTTCGATACGGTCCTCTTAAGCAAGCAGTCTTTGTTTTAATGAATTCCTCGATGAAACACTGATTTTTCGAAATTTGACTGAGCTTCGACTACTTCTCGAGTTTATCGTTCGCTCGAGATTCGCATCGAGAGATGTTCCGCAGAATCCGTGGGATTTCGGCCAACAGTTTCCTTCGCTGAACTTTCTCGTATGTCCGGTATTTCCCGACGGACAAAGCCGAATCTGGTGGTTATGCGGGAACTACTTCAGCTTTCTCCTGGAGAAGGTGATCTGTTTGAGCTTTGTACATCTTAGTCGGAACTGCTCAGCGTTCATCCGCTCACCTTAAACGAGCGTTGTACAGTTGTACACTGCTGCGTTCTCTAGTGACTCATTGCCAGAAAGGAACATTGGCTGACCGGGAAATTATCTCTTTCATGATAAACCGTTATCTAAATAATGAATTTGAAATTGTTTTGATTCCGTCGTGTAAAAGTTTCTCTACTCAATTCACCTCTTATTCAATTCTTAAAGTTATCGAGTTATTATCACTTGGCCCTTGGTTCTTCACGTGAAGAACGTCTATCGGAGATCGAACGTCGACGTTCGATCTTCTAGACGCTTGACTGGTTGCGTCGCGTCGGCTAATCGTCGGAAATCGCGTTCGAGTTTCAGCAAATAGAAGGAAACTAACAGGAAGATGAAAAATAGATTACTTTAGCATACTCCTGTAGTGCACGTCCGTTAGTCGTGTTCTCGGTAGTCACTGAGATAATATTGACAAAATTTCAACACGTTTCTCGTAATCCTCGGCGTCTAGTTGCTTATCTCTGTTGAACAATCGAGCATATTCAGACTCTGGTCACCAAAGTTCGGTGGTCGGAGTGAGCGTGTGCACTTCGATGTTTTCGTGACGATGATACCTATCCCTTCGGCGTACAGTGGCTCGTCGCGACAACACTACAGTGAGCGCAGCTGCGGCACCGAGGGCTGCACCAGCCAGCACCAACATTCCGGGATGAGCACCAGCGGATAAAGCCTCGGAGACTCTCGCGTCGGAATCAGTCGCTCGATTATTCAATTCCTCTACTATCGTATTTGAATCAGGAGTATTCCCTAGTACCAACTTCTCTTTTGTCAGGTTGTTCAGTCTCTTCGAGTATTTCTCGGCCGTCTTCTTTTCTTCTACTTCCTCCTTTAGCGACGCAAGTTTAGATAGCTTCAAGGAGGTGATCTTACTCGACGATACGCTAAGTTTACTCGGTCTCTTGCTTTTCTGCCTCTTGCCGTCTATACGATTATCGATAGTTCCTGGATCCGATTCGTTCTCCATCCTAATAATTGACGGTTTGTCTTCGTTCGTTCTCCGATACGGCAGCCCGGCGACGTCCATAATTGAATTTTTAATCTCCGCCGAAGTCTGATCGATTTCGATAACTTTCTTGCTCGAGTTTCGCTCCTTCTGTTCCGTCGTTGATGTTGTTATGTTTCGAAACGACGTAGGTGCTTCGTAATAACGCGTTTCGTTACTCGGCAACGTTGGAACAGGTTTCGTTTTGTAATTTGTCGAGTTCTCGGTGGCGTTATGAGAACCGACTATTCC
Source organism: Bombus vosnesenskii (assembly GCF_011952255.1). Lineage (NCBI taxonomy): Eukaryota > Metazoa > Arthropoda > Insecta > Hymenoptera > Apidae > Bombus > Bombus vosnesenskii. The sequence goes on from NW_022882923.1 coordinate 7,695,352, forward strand.
GTGACTCGAGTTTCTATAGGTTGATTGCTTGGTGTTATTAACGGTAATAGATTCGTCGTGAGAACCGACGTCGGTAACGTTGGAAGACGCGTTTAGGTTATTAAAATGAGATGTACGTCCGATCGGAGACAGAATCGATAATGTGGAAGCGGTGGGTGTTATGGTTGGTACGGTTGTAGGAAGAGGGCTCGGCGGTGATGGCAATTCGTATAGGAGTGATCCTGACATTTCCCGTGGAGTATCGCATTGACCCGGTTGAACACCTTTATTTAGTTGTTCGTGCTGCCGTAACCATTCACCCAGCCAATACAGATCTTCGGTGCAATCCCAATGGTTTGCGCTTAAGTTGAGAATACGCAATTGAGGTAGCATGTAAGGTAGATCGAATCTAAGACTGGTGCTGTTAGTTCGAGACAAGTCCAATTGGACCAAGCTCTTGCAAGCCGACAGCGCGGCGTCATCCGCTAAAAGCTGTCTGGCTAGAACAGGACTTCTCGATACGTCGAGGAATACGAGCCTTTCAGGCGTAGGTACTGGAAACGCCATATCACTTTGTTCCTCTTGCTTTTGTTCGAGGGAAGTTAATCCTGACATACGAAGCTTGGCGAGGTTACTTGGTCCACTTAGTGTATTAGCCGGTAACGTTTTAATGGGATTATCAGATAGATCAAGTTCTTCGAGTACCGGTAATTGACCGAGCGCTCCCACCTCAATCGCGTTAATATCGTTATCATTTAACGTCAAGGATTTTAGATTGTATAGTCCCTGTAGATCGTCGATTTTCAAAGTTGTTATCCTATTTCGTTGAAGCTTCAAATTTGTAAGACTGTTCGGTAAACTGGCCGGGATCTTAACGAGAACGTTACCAGAAATATCCAATTCTTCGAGAACCTCTAAACGTCCGAGAGCGTCGTTTTCGATGTCTATCAATCGATTCTCCGAGATATCTAATATCCGTAAAAGGGGATAACTGTCGAGGTCACCGCCACGAATCGTGGTTAACTTGTTACCGGCTAGTCTGAGCGCTCTGACGGATCTTGTTAGCGCAGCTGGAACTCTTGCCAAACCTGTACGAGACGCATCCACAGTTTCCAAGCGTCTGCCAGTACCCAACAGCAGAGAGACATCTCTTTCTTTAAGAGGATTCTCCGAGAGTTTTAGTATCGATAATCCCGGAAGCGGTTGCAAAGTTCCAGAAGCCGCCCGCGCTAAACCGTTCCTCGAAACGTCGAGCTCTCTTAGTCTGTCGAGACTCTCGAACCACCTGGCACCCAAAACTTGTAGTTGATTTCCACTGAGATCCAACTTTTGCAACGAATAGAGTGGCGTCAACGCACTATCTGGCAAATCCGCCAGCCTGTTGTCCGATAGATCGAGATACTCCAACCGATCCAATCCTTGAAACGCATCCTCGTGCACGGTGGATATCGCGTTTCTACGCAAACTCAACCTCACCAATCCCGCAAGCGTCCTAAAAGCTCCGACACTCACGTCTGTCAGCGAGTTGTCAGACAAGTCGAAACGCGTCAGCTCGCTCATATTCGTCACACGGCCTACTAGCACATCGTTCAACCGTGCCAGATTGTTGCATGATAGGTTCAATGCTCTGACGCGTTCAAAGCCGTGCCACGACACGTTCAAGAACACCAACGAACAGTTCGTCACGGATACGTCGTCGAGGTAGGGAAGAATCGTCGAATTGCCGGAATCCGACTCGACGAACGTACCGTTTGCATCGAATTCGTTCAACGTACCGATCACTTCGAAATCGTTCAACGAATCGCTCACTTCCAGTTCGTCGAAGAAACCGATCACTTCGTATTCGTCCGCACCGTCTATCGCGAAGCTTCTCGTTTTAATCGGCAATTCCGATAATCCTGGCGCACGTCCACGGCACTTCACATTTACAAAAGCCGGTAGGTCCCTTTCGGCGGCACTCTGATGACACTCGCATAAATCTGGACACGCGGAACTGCTCGCCATCAAGGCGAGCAGCATCAACGGAAGCCACATCGCTTCCAATTCGGCGTTTTCACATCTCGATCGGCCGATTAATCCTCGAATTACTCGTGGAGATGACGATGACAAAACGAGGCGATTGAGTTGCGAGCGAGCATAGACACGTCCGGTAGCTCATCGACGGGAAATTTGACGCGCGACACGTCGTGGACCGAAGGTGATAGATGCCGCCAAAACTTACGCGTATACACGAATGCCAGAGCGCGAGTAGACTATCAGCCGCGTCAGACGTGATGTCCATACGAAGGACTGACAAACACTGTGGCGCCCGACTCGTAGCTGCACCCGCCTCTCTCCTCTTCGTCCTCTATCCTCTTCTACCCCTTTCCGTTTCTCTTTCTCTCCCTTCGGCCTCCAAGCCGGCTGTGTGCCGCCACCTACAACCCTCCACCCTTCTATCGTTTCCTCTCTCTGCCTCTCGCACAGCTTTTTCTCCCTTTCTCCGTTTCTCCCACCTATTCCCATGCACGTTCTATAGATATATACATCTACTACCACCGGCACTCGTCGCTTTTGCTCTCGAACTCGATAAGGGGCGCGAGCGCGCTTGCGTCCTCTGACAGGGTACTGACGAGCAGAGCCGGTATCCTGCGATTTCACCAACTACCACCGTTGACGACCGGCTGCTTGTCTGACTGACTGACTGACTGACTCGCCTCGACTTTCTTTAACTCGATTCGCGTGCTGGGATTTCCAAGACGCATAGCCAAACTATTCACCGCTTCCGCTATATTCGCCGTAAAGAAACGAAACGACTCCTCTTCCTTGATGCCCGTATTTCCACCCACCAACCTGTGCTCCATTTACAAGATCAAACAGGTAAATACGAATGACGTGGAGATCGATTAAAATTACTGCCGTTAGTCGAACTTGGATATTCTTCGATCAACGATCGCTTAAAATCGTCGACAGGTAAAAATCGTCGTCGAGTATGAATCTCGATTGAAACATGAATCTTTACGAGCAGATTATTTTGTTCGTCCGTTTTCCCGTAGACGTTGTCGCATGCGTTATCGTTACATGTACGTCGAGGTTTCTTTTATTCATTTATTAACGGCACATAAATTCCCGTCAGCAAATAGCACGTGAGAGAATCGTAACAATTTCTTGAAGCATTCATCCTGTAGCAGCCACACATATAGAAAGTGCAACTAGAACTTTAGCAGCTTTGTGAACTGCTAGCCGCTGGCTTTCTTAAATTCGATTCGCGTGCTGGGATTACAAAGGAGCTGAGGTGCAGTTCGCACGAAATAAGGTGAGAGGTCAGCTACTTTCCCAGCATGCACGCTTTCTATCTTGTTAAAGTATTTCGGCCGATACGATTATTTTAGGCGAAACTGTCTGTAACGCGTTACAAAACATTTTATCGCAAGTTCTATTTCTTTAAGTCGATATCAAGATAACGATTATAACTACGAACTATCGTTTTTAAACAGTGGATTAATATCATCGGAATACAATTTGATTAATTCATATGAAAATTTTGTAGTGCAACGAACGGAATAATTAAACCCGATTTATCTAAGGAGGTATACTGAGTGAGAATTTCGAATCGTTTGTATAGTCAAAATTTAAACCACTTAAGCTCGATCCGTACGCCTAAGAAGCCATTGTTTTCGCTTTGCTGATATAATCCTACTTAGACGAGAATGATTGAATAGAGTACTTGGAACGAAAGGACAAGGAGATTTACTGTCAACTAATTTCACATTCTCTGACGTGTTGTCATTTTCAGTACTCCCTATGCATGTCAGTTAATTATCTTCTCTTCGAATTAAAATATATATTGAAATGTTGTTAAAAATAACAAGTTGATGACAAATATTTTGTTCTCTATTACATTTTTCAAAAAGTTTGTTGCCATTTATTCTTACGATATGAATAGGATATGTTTAAAATATATAAATTCTCTCCATGGTAAATTTTATAAATTATTTTAATGGCTCGGTTTGTGCATTTAAACATTAAGAGTTGGTCGAATTTTTTTGGCGAAATTCTATGATTTTGATCTAAAAATACGACACAATATTATATTCAAATTATATTTGCATTTAAGTCGGCATTGAAAATTTTGGTGTGAAACAAATTCCGCACAAGTGTAATCATACTTACAAATTTCTGCTGTTAATTTTGATTCTATAATGTTTTAAGATTTTTGATATTTAAATGTGTGCGAAATGCTACATTGCGGTTTCCAGTCGAAAGCTTCAAAATTCGTACAAATTCAAAATTAAAAATAAATGATAGAAACTGTGGACTTTGAACGAATGAATACTCGTCCTGTGACGTCATTACTGGCTTGAGAAAGCGATTTTTTTTTAGTCATTGACTCCTAGTTTCTCCTAATGTAACCGAAGCAAATTGATAGGAAACATTCTAACATTGACTTGAAAAATATATATTATATACAATGGCGAGCATTGTGTATTGAACTTTTCAACATTAAGATAACTGTAGCGTTTGTTATCAAACTTGTTTGAGCACGGTTGCTAGCTCTCAGATTTCTCTGAGAAATCACTTTGTACCTGTGAATTCGCTGCTTTCACTTATGCCTTCAAACTGGCTTGTGATAATGTTTCTATCTATTCAATTCAAGGACTAGTCGAATTGAGTCATATGGCTACAGGATGCTTTGATGAAACTTGCAGCAGGAAGACCACTCTTAGTCTTGCTGTTTCCTTTCAGCCATTTTCAATTCTATAACGACAAAATTGTATTTCTGTAACGTAAAACATTCTTATTAGTACACAAGATTCCTCGTCACGGTTTCATGCTAAATAGCATCTTGTAACATCACAAATCCTTTTTGTTTGCTAAAATGAAAATAACATTAAAATATTAAAATACAAGGGAGGTCGAGTATAGGAAATAATTCAAAAAATTATAATACTTAGGAGAAATTTTGCTTGCTGGCATATACATAGCAATAAGTTACATATTTGTACTTTATCATTGAGCATACGCCACAAACAAATATTTTGTTAATAATAAAAACTTTTAAGTAATTCCAAGTAATTTCTTCGCATCTGAGATAACATATCGAAATAAAGGAAAAATGAAATAAGAATTGGCGAGAAGAAACTGCTAATAGTACGGTCTGGTGATCGTATCGTACTTTAATTTTACTCTTTTGCCAAAAGACGTGTCATATTCTCTTTAATGCAACTGTCTGGACGTAAATGGTTGGAAACCACGTTTCTAACAAGTCCAGTACATATGTATATGTATATTTCGTACATAAAGACTGTACAGATATCCTTAGGTATCCATACATGAGCGCAACGCGCCAGCAAGCAGAATTTCGACTACCATAAATTAGTTTCTCCGCGTCTCTAATCTCCTGGGAATTACTGTTCTACTTGCCGGACTTGTGGGGCCGATCGAACGTGATCTTGGAGTGGTTCCAGTACTCCTGATATTTCTGTTCGATTGGAGCAAACGATCACCAACGAAGTTAGCGTCGGTCATGGTTAAATACTTGAGCCAGTGGACTTAAAAGGTGGATTTTCTTGGTTCAAGCCTTGGTTGGCGAACCGTTTTACTCTCGACTTCAACCGTGGATATCGGTGTCAAGAAATCGTTCAAAATTAAACGCTTGTCAATCTATCAAAGCCACAAATACACAGGCGCTGACGAAAGTCTTCCAGTACTTGCAAATATCTTTCACGAATCTCTTATTTGTGTGATACGAAACATTCTGAAATTTCATTAGCGTTATTGCGAGATTCTATTATCGCGATTATTGGATATATCGGATATTAATATCTGAAACAAATCTGAGAAAGAAAGATATATATGTAAATTTACAAAATATTTAGTACGAAAATATATTTTGCAAAAATCATAATCAATTAGAAGAATATTTAAATATTATCCATTACAATAATAGACCTCAATATTCAGTGGAAGCATACATATTTAATATTTCTAATATAAGATGACTATTCACGCTGTATATTGATTTTCTATATGTTTGCAACAAATATTTTGTCATTTCTATATACATTTTCTGATTGGTTTCAAATTTTATCAATACTACCACGACGATCGTGTTTCATTAGAATTTCAATAAAAATGTTCTACATACGCGTACAAATTCTTTCATGAACCGGTGTATGGTGCTGATTGAAAGAAGACTCTAGCTTGATTAAACATCAGTTTCGTTCGTGAATTTATTGCTTGAAGATTTTCCATCGAGAAACCTATCTCTCGTGAAATATTTCCAAACATTTGCGATGAAACTTCGCTTATAGATGCATCTGTATGACGGATTCCTTCGTTTCCCTCGTGCAGCCAATATCCCAACGTTTACGATGCGTTTGGAAGCTTAGATTTATGGATTTCGCAGACTTAAGACGGTTCAGTTAACGACAATGCTGTGTCTTGATAGCTCATTTCATAGATGTTCCTGAGAGGTTTAGTTACAGGTAATAGGAGAAACTTGCAAACACATACCATTTGCAGTGGTTAAGTATTCGAATATTTGGCACAGAAAACTTTTATGAATATATGTTATCTGCGTTATATGGAACTTTTTGAAATGCGGATCTTAATGAAGTGTCATATTGAAAAAATTTGGGATCGATCCAAAAATGTGTAGAATAGAATTTACAAAACGTTTATTGCAAAGCGACATTTAGTAGAAAAACTAGTATTTATACTACAGTATTGTATACTATATTATTACATAATGTTGGATGAGTATGTGAATTTTTAAATATATTTATTAGCAATGGATTAATAATGACATTGTAAAGTAATTATTCTCATAGAAAGATACGATACAAATCCTATAACTAAATATGTCGAGTACATATACTTTTACTGTCGTGAGTAATAGATGTAATACTTTACAGAGTATGAGTTTTTAGATACAACTTTAAATCGTCATATTATTGGAGAATCGTGAATTGGCCAGCTGTGTGTTTGTTTATTTCTTCGTTAAGTGTAGTTGAGTAAAATATGTATCGATATCTCAGAACACAGGCTAACTCATTGAGAAAATATGTTACTACCTTAATAAGTGTAGCTGTCCAATGGAAACGTGCCAAGAGCAACGAAACGTTGTTTATCTTGAGAATCCGCTTCCGCTATAATGCTTATTTTCTTTCCCCCCAATATTCTTTAAAGAATTTGATTTGATAAGAGTTAATGTATTTAAATGCTGAATAATATTAAAACGACTGAGATTTTGAAATGTTACTATATCTAAATATATTTGTGTCGATAGTAACATTAACAACGACATGTCTAAAATCGAAGCTATTCCATTTGTTAGAATTTTGATTATGCATCCATTACAAAGATAATTAATTGAGGAATATACTCGATATATATACATGATAACTGTTGCACGTCCTGCGTGTTTATGTTCCACGTTTAATTTGCATAATTCAATTACTTAATCTGATGTATCTTTGTGTGCCTGTAATTTTGCTAATTCGAATCCGAATTGAAGTTGTCTAAAAATACATTTCTGTATAGAAACAGATTCAATACATATGTATAATAACAAAGTTGGCATGGAATTCGGAAAACAGAGCGTAGTATTATTCCTTTTTCTTCACTTTCCTAGTTTGCATTTATGGGGTGCCATTGCGTTTGAAAAGCTCTTCAGCCTCGCGTCCATGATCGCAGCCGAATATGCTGGAAAACACAAGGTATCAGAGTAGAATAACTGAATCAAGATTTATCCCGGTATTATCGGTCCGTTCGAAACAAACGATTCGATGACGAGCGCAAACGCTGACTTCAAACACATCCGTTCGATTAAGTGCTCTGTAAATTGACCTGAAAATTCACGTCACTTTAAAGCCGGCAGTTGCGAACGATGATTTAATCGCTCGAAATGGTCATACACTGGCATTTTTGATGCGACAATTTCACAATCACTTGAAACTCTTGGCCACCTGGTGTGTTGAGAAATGTTTGAAGTGAATTCTGATACGACGAGTATGCTCCAAAAGGATCATTGTTTTTTCAATGCTTAAAGAAATCATTTGGCTGGTGTATTACTCTGCAGATACTGTCGCAATGGTCGCGTAGTTAAAAGAATATCTGATATTTGAATATGGAAAAACAAAGTTGTACGAATTCAATAGAATTTTTATTACAATATTTTGTAAAGGTCGATACGAGGAGTATAATAATATTTTTGACAATTGTATTCGATTGAATCGTACCGATTGAATTACGCTTTTCATTTGGGAAAATGAATAATGCTAGTAAATGATATTGTATTGAAACGTATCATAATAATAAAGCGATATTTTCATAATTATCACTGTTCATTGTTGCCATTATTGAAAGATCTAATGAATAAAATAATTATTTACGGATGAATTATTTGTTTTTACAAATTTTTATTTTCGAAACGAAGTTAGTTGCGGTTATTTGCATTTGATATCGCATTTCTTTTAAAAAGTATGTTTCGAGCGTTTCAAATTTCAATGTTTCAGATTGAAATTGGAAAGATTGGAAACTTTATACAGTAAGCATGCATTTTGTGATGAAATAAAATGCTCTTTTAAACGTATGTAACATATGATACAATAGTGTACATACACTGTCGTTTGGTTCTAAATGTGGATTTCATAAAATATATTCAAGGAATATAAAAAATGGCGAAGTCCTATCATTTTACTAAATTACACTTTAGTCTTGCCTTTATGATTCATAGAAAACAAAAAGTTCTAATTATTTTCAGCAACGTATTTCTACTTTTATTGTGTGGAATTCATATTAATAATATGCAAGCTTATTTTAGGGTTGTAAATTGCAAAATTATTAATACGAATAATTTCAAAATTAATAGAAATGAAAGAAACATTCAATACAAAAATTACTTGGAATAAGATATATATATATATATATATATATATATATATATTATTAATTAGCATTTTCTGTGTAAGAATAAAATATTGGAAATCTCTAGATCCTTTAATTTTTTATCACACAATACGATATGAAATTACAATTCGCACCATTTGTTAAGGTGACAAAGTAAAATGCAAATTAAAAATATCATTCGCGGAACAAGCGGTACATACTCTCATCTATCTGAAAAAGTTCAGTTCACAAGTTGAGTTCAGTAAGCAAGGAACATATTAATATATACATGTAGATGTCTTAAGAATACATGTAAATAAATTGTTCTCGCCGATCAATTTGAACATAGTTGATTCAGCAAATCAAGAGTTAATCGCGAAATCGGTCGATATGTAATAAGAGGATTCTGTACCGAATTATACCTGTAGTTGTACTACCGGTCCAAAGTTCGTGGATAATTGGATTTTCACAAGTTTCCCTGACTAAATTCAGGCTTGTTAGATTTCCAGCGCTCATAACGTAATAACGATGATAATTGCTTCAATTCTAAGAACTGCGTAATCGTCATCAGCGGAAGGATATAATTGAACATAAGAAGTCGTAGCAATAATATGTAATAAAATTCTTTGGTTTCGAGGATATTTCGATTGATATGATTCCGTAATTTCGAAGGTTCATCCTTCAAAGATCTTCGGACTTCGAACAATTTGTTAGAACGTTCGATTCTTGACGACGAAGTCGTATCGTTGAAATTGTTCGGTTATTCCACAGTTTTAATTCTCGTTATACGACGTTTCACGAGCGTACGTGAAATTTCGACATAAATTAACAGAAATTAGTAACAATTCACAGACTCGACGCTTTGGTCCGTGCAGCTCGTGGCCAATTAACCGAGGTTCATCAGACGCGGCACGGACGACGCGGTAGGAGCAAGCGAGTCGTCGCGCTGCGACTCTCAGTCGGCGAACAACTCCGTGCACGTTGGTCGGTCAGCGGGAGGCGGTATATAAAATTAACAATTTCGTCCGGGCGAACTCGGAGTTTCGCGGTTCCGTTGTGCCCTCGGACGGAGGAAGGGAATCAGGGAATGCGAGGTTTAGACGAAGCCGTGTGCCGTTCGAGCGAGCGGACACAGACGAACGGAGAGAAAAAGAGAGCGGATTTCGGTAGTGTCGCTTGATAAGGGAAATCTTTCGAGGCTGCGGCACCGAGCGACGTGTAATTTCGCCGAAATAGAGGACGGAATCCTGGTGGGTACTGGCCGTACCGGTTACAAAGTTACTTTTACGATAGCGCCGACCGAATGTAAATGGGAACAGCGTCAGAAAGACTAAAGGAGAAAACCGGAACGACGGAAAGAGAGAGTGGTTGGTGTCGGGAAAAGGGTGAAACGAGGGAAAGAGTGAATGGAAACGTGCCACGAAAGGGTGAGAGGAAACGGGGAAGTAGGAAGGAGAAGAATAGCTAGATAGGGAGTTTGAGAGTATCGGAGAGAGAGAGGAAAGAGAGAGAGAGAGAGAGAGAGAGGAAAGGAAGTGGTGGGTGGAAGTAAAGGGGGATGAGACTGTCGGAGTTTGTAATTGCAGCGGCTTTAACGCGCTGCTGATGGCCGATGGCACCCGGGACTGGGGTAATGGTCTGCACCAAATGTCTCTTCTTGCTAGGGAGTGGAGACGTCGAGGAAACCCGAAGAAACGAGGGAAACGGTATTCTAGAAGACACCGAGCAAGAGGGCCACGTAGATTCGCCGTCTTTCTCTCTTGCTACCAGCAACCTTCTCTCGGATCGTTCCCTTCTCTGATGCCGCAGATGTCGACATCAACCGATATATTTCTTTGCTCTTCCTCCCACCTCGTCACCGTACCCACTATTCAACTCTTCGCTCTCATCCACCTCTGATCAGGATACAGGTCGATACGCGTGCAATGATGCTTCTAGTCGGGTAAATATTTAAACGAGGACAATGCTTCTGGTTGAAATCCATTGGCAAAGTTCAAATGATTCCGGATTTAGAACAATTTTACCTGATATTCCTTCGTTAGAAATTTACCGGATTAAACAAAAAATAACGTGTTTCGTATTTTGTACGATACTCCCGGTATTTTCTTCATCCCTGCTTCATTGCATTTTCCTATTTTCATCGAATTTTAATGATTTTCCATTGTTTGATTGTTGACCCCGTTTTGAGGTACGGGAGAAGAGAAATGTTCGTTATGCGATTATCGACATACGGTTGCAGTTTTCGGATGTTCTCTTCAAGTATTGGGAAAACCGTCCTTTAAAAATAATGATTTTACGAATATATGTTCTTAGAATCTTTTGCGCTTTTTATTTTTGTGAAAAATAGAAGTAGGCTTCAATGTAGAATGTTACTTAATTGTTATTATATCTTAATATCTATAATTATTTTAACGTGGGAAATATTTTAAATAATGCTCTATTCTAGATCATACGAAAAAAGACTTCGATATTACTTATTTTATCTTCAACTCAATTTTCAATCCATAATTGTATTTGAAACACAGCACAATCGTAAACGATTAACAATCTAAATGGAATTTACTTTCTGATTGAAATATTTCTACAGTGTTTTGAACATACATTCTGGAGGATATCAAATTTACAACACCTGTCTTAAAGCTTCGAAACGCCAATTTTCTATAATTATTAATTCGTAAAACGATTCAAATATGGGAAACAGAAGAATTTGCGATTTCGATAATAAATTAATTTTATTTAATAATAAAAAAATATTTTATAATCCTTATCATCAGTTGAATAATATTTAGGAGAAACTCCAGCTATTATAAATATAATATTAATTTCAAATAGTAATTATGTAACATGATGTAAACATGGAAAACCAACATTTATGATTTTAATAATAAAACAATTTTATCTAATGATATAAAATCGTTTTATAATCTTTATTGTCATTTGAACAATATCTTGGGAGAAATGTCAGTCATTGAGCACACTACGAGTCACTTAATGTCCAAACATTTACACAGATTCTCTCTCAACCTCGAAGAGAAAATGTATCTACTGTGGCAGGCAAGTTGTAGTATATTCACGTACAAGTACTAGTTAACGTAGAAGAAGCTTACTGCTGTTTTTCACTGGCACTTAATCCACGATTAATTCAGTCTACCGTTTATACTGCCTCGACTCCGACAAGGTAAATATTTTTGGCCCGACAATTTTACCATCCGCGCTTGCAAACGCTTCCGAATAAAAAATACGACTCTTCCGCGTCATTTTAAAAATTGTGACTTCATCGTAGAATTTATATACTTTCATGAATGGCGTCAAAATTATCGAAGACGTCGAGACTTCCACACGAGTATACGTATAACTCTAATTTCACCAATTAAATATTCAAGTGGTAATTTTAGTCGACAAATTCCTAATATACGTCGATGGCGTGTTTAAGAGTCTTCCTTGATATTCACGCGACTTGGTGAAGTAAGACTTCTTATCTAGAAAGTAGGACGTGCCAAGGGAGTGAGATGCGCAGTACAATTTTTTAAAATTCGTGTCAAGCACTATCGTGGTAGGAGTGCAGCAGAGCAAGACGCGATCCTGAACGATAATGTTCTAGCACCGAAAGTCCGAAGGCTTACACCGTAAGTTGGGAGGGACAGAAAATACGTATCACACTACGTTGCGCATCAAACTTTTGTCGCTGATATTGCACGATCCTGAAAATTGTATATTAGATTTTCTCAATTTCCAGTCGAATTTTTCGTCAAATCAGGATATTATTGTATTAGTAAGAAATCGTAACTGGACACATTTCCATATAAAGTCTACGGAGGAATAATGTAAGATACATACAGGAATTAATCTTACTCAAGGAGTCATTCTTAAAATTCATACAAAATTCCATGTAAATTTCATATACACTGTATATGCAGCAATATATTATAATATTTACTCTAAAGATCTGTTTCATTATATATTTTCAAGTTTCACAAATGCTACTATACAATATCGCGTAAGCACCAGTATAACTAACAAAAAGATGGTAGTACGTGAAAAAATAAATAAAAAATATAGAATGTTTTTTTCGCTGCTTCGTTTTCGAGAAATTCGAGATTAAAAATTCGTTCAATATTCCTGTATTTGACGGTTTCTCTATGATGAATTTCTGTTTCAATAATGTGCAAGATTTAGGTATCTTCATTAAATAAATTACGTAAAACTTATATACTTTGGTTTATCGCACAGACGAAGAGCCTTAAGTTTAGCATATTTCTTTTTAAGACATAAAATATAAAACTATTTCGGTAGAAATCATAAATTTGTTTTATTTGCCCTTAAATCAATATATAAAATACAGTGTATTAAATTTGTAAGCAAATTTTTATCGAGAAAATAATCCTTGGAGGATCAGTTTTCGAAGAATAATTGAGCTTCGTTAAACGTTCATTGCGTATAATGGAAGGATTTGCCGAGCATTTATAGGTATCCATAACAACGAAAGGATTAATGACTTGACTTGTATTTCGCTTATCTTTAGCCGTGATGAGATTATAGATTGTTATTTGCAAAATAATCGAATACCAATCAGTATTGATAGCGTGTGACGAGGTAATTTATCAAGCTTCTGTAGCTATTCATAGTAAACGAACGCTTATGGGGGCTTATAACAATGAAACAGTTGATCTCTAAAGATTTAAATGAACGATCATAGAAATATGTACAATTTCAAGAATTATTGTTTACAGCCATTGTATGGAATCCAAGTGGACTGAAGTAGAAATTGTTATGCAAAAGGCAAATGACATAGTGCAGTTTGATTTTCATTCCAAGTTTTATTTGTGAATAACAGCTTTCATATCGTACAGCTGTAATGGAAAGTGGAAAGAGAAGAAGAAAAACTATTCGCTGTGTCGGGTGATTATAAACAAAAAAAAAAAAAAAAAAAATGAAAAATTGTCGACTCTTATATAGAATATTTTTTAGTACCATTTGCGTGCCAAATATACAAAATCCGATAGTTACATGTAAACTTTCGTTTAGGTATTTACCGGATCAGCTGATGGATGCGAAACACCATAACGTAGCTATCTAAATTCTACATTGCGGAAGGCCTTCGTTATTTCTGGTTTCCTATTTATATTCGTCTGTATGTACATTTTCCAACGTGTCTGGTCTGAAACAAGGCACTCGGCCGCTGTTGAGGAGGGAACTGAAGCGGATGCGAATGGTTGTTCTTTTCTATGCTGGAAATGGATATGCTCGCGTATTCTTCTTTGGAACGGTCTCCATTTCGTTTCGGTAGTACAGCAGCAGCAAAGTCTTATGTCACAGTTATCCTCTATCCGGTTTAATGTTCATTTCGCAACCGAGATAACGCTTTATCTTCGTACTGACGTGCAGAAATCCGTGGTTCAGAAGATTTTTGGCGTTCGGCTATGTTACATTTATACATACATTCACAGGTTATAAGTCACAGTGGGACTCTCTGAAGTGATCGAAACAGCATTTTGAGGCTTCGTATACATTTAGCATGTTTTACGCCACGTAGTTTTCTATTTTGCTATATAAAATTAAAGCTTGTCATATTTCTATGTCGAATTACTTTCTACTTGCTAATACTCAGTAGATCTTTCTGAGATGGTTGTAAATTAATTTTTTACGTACATAAATCCAAATAGTTCTCCACGTATTATTTTCTTAATGTAGAAAGTTGATTGCGTGATGCAATAAGCTCGTAAATGCATTTCTTTCTTTGTCTTTTTTTTCTTTTTTTTTTTTGGCATTAAGGAAAAGAAGCATTTGAGAAGTCTTTTCATCATTCGTGGAATAGCAAGTGTAACAAGAGTGGTGTAAAAGTATAAGGGTGCTTTATTTAAAGCTTTGACATCAAAAGCTGAGACATGTTAGAAGCAGCTGGTCACTATAATTTATTTCGTGTAAGATAATATTACAAGCATGCAATATTTTTGAAACTTTCCAATGTTCAGAATCGCGTTTAACTATTCAGATAAAGTCATTGAACCTGAAAAAAGAAGAAATAATGAAATCCATATCTGTAATGATTTTCGGAAAAAATTATTTGGCTCACTTTATTGATTACAAATTTTGTATGAAGGTTGTCAATAAAAACATCTTTTGTTCCAAATCAATTTTATCCCGGAATAATTTTAAGCATATGTGTATTAATTCATTTACTTTACTATTTTGTCGATTATTTTCAATTCATCGAAGATGTATTGGATCTTTATCGCTTGAATTCTGAAATTACCTGATAAACATATAAATTTCCCTAACGTATATTGTTTCCATAAAAACTCATATTTTAGAAATGAATGATTCTAAGTGTATTGGTAAATTAATAAATTTTAATAATTACGTTTGTAATACATTTTAATAATTATATATGAAAAATAATATTTACATATTAATTACAATTTTAATATTCATTAAGGCAATTGTATTAATATAATTATACGTAATGTAGTGTAATCCTAAATTTATTCGAATTTGTAATTCAATGCTTAAATCTGTTGCTATTATACACTAGGAAAATTTAATAAGGCAGATTATCGTGTTTGAAGAAGGGACGAATGATTACGAGATAACGAGGTAGGACTTTATCGGATAAAGACCGTTTGATTTGTGAGCTGGAAAGTCATGGCGGAAGTTATCGGCTGTACGTGTTCAAATGGTAGAAAGTTCGGATATCAATGGCGCGATTAATCAAAACCCCGTTATAAATGCCGCATTTTTTCAAGGAGAGCAAAGGACGCGACGTTATTCCTAGATAAATTTTTGTTTTCTTCTTCTTTTTCTTTTTCGTTTTTAAGAAATGCAAATGCGAGCTAGAATATACAGTGCACTAACTCCTAAAGATTTAGGGGTGTCGTTAGCGTCAGGATAACATTTGCATTTTCTATGTTTTACCGGGGTATCTTATATTCGAAGTGTTTCGGAGCTTGGTCAGATATTACGCAGCGTGACAAAGATCTGATGAATCTAGGTCGGCGCAGCAATAAAGAAATAGCACTTTCCTTAGTATTTTAAATTTCAAATTATTGCCTGTTCCGCAGGTTACAAATAAAATGCTGCCTTTCTTTCATCTCGGACACTCATCTTCTTCAAATATAAAAACTGACCCCGTGGGACTATAATAGAAATCTTTATTAAATGAAAAGTGTCCGATACTTGAAAGAAAAAGTCTTTTCTTTTTTAAATAATACAAGGAACTAATAAAAGAGTAGCATTCCTACAGAATCAAAATTTTTTATCAATAAATACACAATATCTTTTGGTATGCCCAAACGAATGAATTCCTTTATACAAAACGTTTCAATGAAGTAATTTTATACGAAAGCATGGAAATCGAAAATATGAAAGAACATTTTTTCGTATAGGACTTTATTTTGGGGAAATTTGATTTAAAATATTTCTCTAGTATATCTGTATCTAACATACAGTCATTCACGAAAGTCGTTATAGAGGCAAAAAGAAAGGCTGTCATTATAAGCGCGCGTGAAGATATTGTTATCCCAACAAAGTGCTACAAATTTTCACTGCAAAACAAGAACTAGACTAGGACAATTAATTATTTTATTACCTTACTTACTTTATAATATACGCATTATAAATTCAAGTAAAAATATATCGTTTTTCTGCGATGTCATATACGCTTCATTTAAGTAAACGTCTTGTGGTTGGTATTGCAACTCAATGAATTTTCTTATAGATTAATATCTCTGCTTATGTTCGCATTCATTGCATAGAATAGCGAAAAATACCCAATAGAACGAAATATTTATACAAAACAGAATTTGATATTCTATTACAAAGGAAATTTAACTTCATAGAAACTCCAGAATTATGAATCCGAACAGAATTACGCGTTCAACAGGATGGAAACATTTTCAGTCACTCCTAGAGCAGTGAAATGTATTGTGCGTGAACATTCTGTTTCACCGTGTGTTCTTTATTACCCAATACAAGCACCGCTAATACACATAAGTCAAATCTATAGCGAAACATACAGTAGTTAGCTGCACCGTTATACAGTATATCTTAGCTTATCTGTATACCAGACAAATACTTAAAGTCAATCTTTTCCAAACCAAATATTGTTTTTTCTGTTTTCTTTTGAAAATTTGGGTGAAGAATTTCATTCTATATCTTTTGTTGAAATAAATGAACTATAGATAAGTGGCAAGAAAGGTAGAGCATTGGCATATTATTCAGAAACTTTTTGAAGTGACATTGGAACGAGAACGGTGGCGAATAATATTCGGCATTGAGTGTCATTGAAGCAGCATAAAAGATAAAGGAAACTGAATTTTTATGCGGCGACATTTTTATCGACGTAATAATGAAATGCATCAATTCCCTGCAATGAAAAGGATATAAATTTCAATATCCTTTTTCGAGATTGACCTCGTTCAACTGGTGAAATGCACTCTGAAACACAGCCGGGGATCTGTGATAGAGCTCTAATGTTCATCCCCCGGAAAAGCAGGTCTCCGGTTGTAATGATCCACGAATTCGATGTTCAAAGGATTGTAGATGCATCGTGCTACGTGATTGTAAGCCAACTCACTATGTGAATTCCATGAGTTCTAGGGTGCAAAGGCCGAAGCATATCGTAGTTCAGACAAATTTGATCTTTACTGGGGTTAGGTATTCCAACTGAATCTAAGAACACTTGCATACCGTGTAAAGACGATGCAATTAACGTCATCAAGCTCGAATGAAATATTTGTTTTTGGGAAATGTTATTAAATATATTTTACATAAAAGAAGAATCTATTATATTTAATGAAATAATTTTTGTAAATTAACCAAAGAAAATAACTCGTCAAAAATAAGTGTAGCTAAAATTTTATTGTTCAACGAATTCTTATAGGTATTACATGATTTTGATAATTGAGTAATATCGATATTATATTAAATGAATGAATGATATTAAGTGAATAAATCATCTCTGTAATTGCTAACATTATTTTACTACAAATACCAATTCTTGCAAATAGAGAGTTTTTTCAATAATGTAAAATATATCGAAAATAATGGAAAGCAATGCAGGTTCGTACAAAAGAAATCTAGAAAAGGAATTATTCATCTGTCCGAATCATTAAATGTTTCTTCTACAAAAGATATCATATTCATTCATTTTTCATGTAACAACGACTGATTGAGGTTGATATAATTTATGGCTTCATTATATTTAGTTGAAATGGAGATATATCTTTTGAAAACGTTTGAACCATAAAGAACTGCATAATTTTAACAAACGTATATTTCATATGGGCGCCTCGTTTGTTTGTAACAAATATCAATGTAATGTAAAGTAAAAAGTGAGAAATCAGAATAAGCGGTAACAATTAGACCCTTTCCTTTTATTTTCTACATATTAATTCTATCTATATGTGAAATTTTTCTAAATCGTGGCCATTATTTACGAACGTCGTTTCATCGATAAACGAATGCACTCAGTGGCAAAACGCATTTATAATTCAATTTACATGAAATGTTTTAAAGTCGACGAGTTGGTACACGTCTGGTATGGAGACCACGACAAATTGTTTAATGCAGCAGGAAGCGTACACTGAGGTAGAATAATAAAACTAGTGGAAAAGATCGGTATTTTGTTTTTATGCATCAAAGCTATTGACGCGTTTTTAATTGAAATTCAAAAGACTACACGTTCAAAGGATATATTGTATTTCTGTACTGATATAGGAAATCGTAGGGTATATTGCTTTTAAACAGTATCGAACTCGATCACCGTAAAATTACAACAAATTCGTTATTACAATATTTCGTCAGTACACCGTACAGAATTCCAAATTTTTATTGGGAAAAATATTATGCTTGACATATACATATCGAATATTTTTCTCTCATGTTGTTATTCCCGATTTTCTTACTTGCTATGTTGAACAAATATTTTTTTGCTAACTCTTCGAAGATTATTTTCAATCTTCTTATCTATGTTAAGTACGAGATACGTATCATATAAATGTTTCGACGATTCTCTCTAAGTATCCTTTTTTAGCTATATTTAGAATGTATTTATGTTATTGGAATCATCCCATTTGAAAATTTTCGCTTATCACATCGCGATCACGTTCTGTATGTTTTTCACCGTAAAAAGCCAGTCACATAGTTGAATTCAATCGCGTATCAAGAATTTAATTCTTGAAACAAGCATTGCCACGTTAATCGTTATGCAAACCTGTAGTTATGGCATTGTAGTTGCTAATGAATGTAGCATATCGTCGAATCGACTGCGGCTTTACCCACGGAGTTGCTTTCACGAACGAAGGGGTAGAAAGCAGTCAGTGTCTCGTGGGTGTTTCTGGACAGCCAAGATAGAGACAAGTACAAATGTTGCGAGAAATGAGTAAGGAATACGATGCTATCTAGGGGGTCATTTGATATCTCTGGATAAAGTAGGGACCATTGAAGTGATCCTGAAATAGAGGCAGAAGCGGAAGGAAGCCAAGGTTGCAAAGGGTGTATATCAAGGGTGCAGCTTTTTACTCGTGGCACTATTACATGCCAGTATTTACACGTATATTGCGTAAACTTAGCTTCCCTTTTCATCTACGAAATCATAATGTACGGTTATATCGCTGGTATAATATCTTGCAAAAATTTCCTCTTTTGGTTTGCTGTGATAATGTAATATGCATAAATGCTTGATAAATCCGATGCCTTACTGGAATATATGTTAAATAGTAGTGGAAATTTTAAATAATCTATTTGCATAAAGCGGCAGCGAAAGTATGCTACTTTATCGTCGTTATTTAGAAATTAAAAAATATATATTCTGGTATGTTTGATGTAATGGTATGTGATCATTTTATCGCGTTAAGTATTCTTAGAAGGAGATGCGAAGAAAGAAATTATATTTCGTATGGAAGGCATTATATATTTTAATAGTTTTTTCTTAATCAACCACTCTGAAAGTATCTGACTATTTATAATAATGTTTATTCGAATATCTATTATTTTTTAATAATCGTTACGTTTATCGATATCAATATATCCGGCACAATATCGTACACGTAAAAGCTTCTTCATCCTGAATCATCGATTCCCAGAAATATTATTTCTTCCACAGTGTGTTATTCTCTAAATGCTTCTTTCTCAAATTGTCCGTAAATCTTTTTCACTCAATTTCTAATACATATTACATAGATACGTAGCGAGTATCAGATTCGATACGTAGAAATGATTGTTAATAATCGGAGAAATATGACACTGCCAATGGCAGGAACAATCTCTGTGAGTATAGCGATACCTACTGAATTTAAAAAGTATGTGATTTCATGTGTACGATATATGACAGGCGACCAGCGCATCGGGTACAACCATTTTCGGTCGCGATGCCACGGTTCGGTCTTTTTCTTGGCTCGTTCCGCGATTTTCCTCTTTTCCGGGTTTCTGCGGATACTCTGGGTTCCGGTATTTTGCAGTTTTGCATCCTGACGCAACCAACGGAGGAATCCGCAGAATTGAGAGCGACGCAAGTCGGCTGAATCGCGCTATTGAATATGGCCATGCGCCTCGTATCGAATTCCCAAGGTTCGGCATTATTTCCTCGTGCCAGCGAGTATGCATATTTGCTACCGGCGGAATATTTTTTTGTTTATACGATAGAAAATCGTAACGAGAGGGATACTTACATATCGGAATTCACCTCCATTTCCGTTCCAAATACACCACGAATCTATTTTCTCGTTGGAATGGAACACGCATTCGCTATCGAGGAGATATCTTTTCCTCTTCTTTAAGAACCGCTACTTCTGCACGGAACCGAGTCTTGCGAAAATCAGAGATGTATTCGATCTTTCCTACTATATATCGCTTATGTATTTTCTCCTTTTCCGTCTTTATATATGAAAGCGTATATTTACGTATATCCTTACCCTATTTCTCTTTCGTTTCTTCTAAAAATTTCTTCTACGAAACTAACCGAAGTAGCGTGGATAAAAGTAGTGTTTTATCCACATCAATCAATCGCGCGATAAAATATCTTGCAGTGTGACTTTTCATGCATAGATCGGCTTCGTTTCTCTAATATCCATCAGTGGAACCATATCACGATTGATTCTCCAACTTGAGTAGCGTAAAATTTCATCCTTCCAACATTATGTTGTGTGCGTGTAAGTACTTTATACCATTCGCCTCGTTACACGTCGAACGTTCGTTCCAAGAGGAACCGGAGATAGCTGTTGTTTCTTTCTTGCCCGCTCGTCCGCGATTTCCTGATTTTAGCGGTAGATTGGTCGAGAGCCATTTCGCGGTCGTTGGGTACTTGATGGATCTTTCGGGACACGTTCTCGGGGATTCCAGCGTGCACGACACACCACCTCTTCCTCTTCCACCTCCTCCTTCTACTCCTCTTGCCCCTCCCATCCACCGCCCAGTTTCTCGATTACGTTCGTCGTGATACAAGCCAGCCAAGCAACGTTGTAATTTTTGTCTGCGAGCCATTGTTTTTCCACCGAGTCAACGGTCAACGCGCCACTGCGAAGCTTTTATGCTACGTAAAAGCTTTATTCTTCGTTCGTTTTAAAACGACCACAGCATTCATCACCGTTGTAATCAACGACGCGGCACACTTTGCTATTTGCTTCTAATCAGGCTAATTGACGAATTATAAGATTTAATTGCCCGGATAATTTGCGTTCAGTTTTTCAAAATATTGAGGAGCGATCCACTGATCGATCGTTTTTCAAAATTGACAAGCGTTGAGCTGTTGAAAAGCTGATTGGAAATTGCTATTAGGTTGATTAAAAACAGATCCTACTCCTGATCCAATTTCTTGGCATCTTCCATCGTCAAGTCCAACTTCTCCATAGTTTTTAGATTCTACAAGGAATAAAAAATTTGACGATTTTTTCAATTTTCAATATTCACACCCTTTCTAACCTCGCTTATTTTCTTCCGTAAAGTAGGCCAGTCTAGTTTTTGGACAAATTCTGTACAACCATCGAACATGTAGACTCGTATGTAGTAACAAAAGAAGACAAGCTGACGTGACGTTCGAAGTTCTGCTGCCCTGTAACTCTCTTCACGTTCCATAAATCAAACGAATCTTTTCAATCGGAATCTAAATTTATAACATAATGTAAAACGACGTACACGGTCAACGACAGAGATCTTTATCTGTAGAAGGAGAGAACTATATTCAGCTCGATGTAGCGTATCCTTTAGATTAATGGATTGTACGCTATGTCTATTACAGGTTAATGTTGCGAAGGCGAGTTTGAATTTTGAATGAGATGGGAATACGGAATAATCTCTACCATTGTATGGTTGTTGATCTATTGAATCAAGAGCCACGCTAAGGTTGAAGTGCCTTCAGATGGATTTCTGTACTTGGTATACATTTTCTGCTTTGATTTTACATTCTCGTTTAGTTTAAACTTCATGTCAACTTACAGTTTTCAAATTTTTATTTTATCGTTGCAAAGATATGTGTCTTTAAAGCTATTGCTGCTTGTGATGTGATTGAAATTAGAATTATGTAGACTTTACTACCATAGATAGATAATAGATGTGTTGCGACGAAGGGTAAGGTTGACTTGACAATCTGGAAGGTGATTTATGACTTTACTGAGACCGCTACACGTTGAAGGGAATTTTACTGGCGTTGAAGACGTAATAGTTGGAAGCTTCATACGATCGAAGTTTAATTACGTACATCTGTATGATAAAATTTTCAATTTTGATATTAAAAAACCATGCGACCCTTTAACAGACTCTCTTTAACATTAACTTGTTTTTTTTTGAAGTATTTCTCTTCGTACAAACAGCATAGTAAAACTTTGAGGACAAATCGTTCAACCTAATTAAGCAAATACTACAAACACTTTGTAAGGTTTACAAGATGGGCAGAAATAATAGCAAACAATATTAATTACAATCTGAAATCTACACAGATTGTAATTAGATTGAAAAGAACGATATTATAACAGGCAGGAAGTAACAAGTAATAACAAATAGTATTAATTA
This sequence comes from Bombus vosnesenskii, assembly GCF_011952255.1. NCBI lineage: Eukaryota > Metazoa > Arthropoda > Insecta > Hymenoptera > Apidae > Bombus > Bombus vosnesenskii. The sequence continues at coordinate 7,718,203 of NW_022882923.1, forward strand.
CAATCTGGAATCTACATAAATTTAATCGGATTGTTATCTATTAGTCTCACAATCCGTTAATTATAAAATCCTCATTTCTCGTTGGAATGTGTCTGAAATATTTTTGCGCTATTTTAAGTGTCTTCATCTTGGATATAGCTCTTTTAGAATAGGAAGCGACGCGACGGAACGAAGGAAAGGAAGAGATTGAAAGTTTTGGAACTCCGTTGCTTTTCTGAAATAAGTGAAACACTCGGGTTCTCCTTTATGAACAAGTCTCTGTTCTTTCTCACCGTTGCGTTCGTAGAAAACAGATATTCTTTTCCACCGCCTCCACATTTTTTATTCGGTCTGTTGTGCTTTTTCACCCGGTCTTTCCTCGATATTTTACGAACTCGATTATTTACATTGGCTCGATACCACCAAGAGCATACTTTCTCCACGTACGAACATTTTACTTGTCAATAAGAACAGCTAGTGCGATAAAGGAACACCATTTCTGTCTCATGATGTCCCAGTAACCAATTTTTGGAGCGAAGCTTTCCCAAACAAATCTCTTTGTCGAATAAATTTGTTGTTCTACATTTTGTTAGGTAGAAGGTTAAGTTATTTTTCAAGCACAAATGGTAGATAGTCTACAGCCCATTTGATATAAATTATATTAAGACAAATACGTAAAAGAAATTTATTATATCTAAATAGTGAATCATACGAATCTTTAATATTCCGTATCGGCAATAATGTGTTGTTGTATTTATTGTTTAATAAATAGGAAAAAAACATCGAAAAATATTACGTATCCAGATTTCAGAGATAATTTTTAATCTTGAATCATTCCTTAAAGGAACATATTTATATTACTATATTAAATATCAGGAAATATTCTTTTCTATCGTTTCTTTAGATAGCGATATGAATAATAAATATAAACTATATATTTCGCAAAAATAATATAACAATGATAAAATGGTTAACAAATTTTTATGCATTTAGGTATGTTATATACACTGCGTACCATTTTTATATCTGAAAGGATAAAGATTCGCGTCTTCCTCTTTTATGAAGCAAATATAAAAATAGTTATTTGTAAGAGTCGAAAGAAGAAGGTTCGGCTCGTGAAAGGATAGCACAGAAATGGATAAATGACAAAAACATGCGATTTAAGGAAGACGATAAATCACTGGACAACGAATCCGCGTTTTGGATGTCCATCTATAGTCAAAGATGAGCAAGTGCATGATTCCACAGATTCAAATGCATGCAAAAAATATGCTGATATAGCTGCAATATTCCAGCGTGGTCAATCTACGAATAAATCAACTTGCATGAAATGTTGAATAAATGAATATCACATCGTTTGACAAAGGAGATCATTTTGACGAACAACCGGCTAACCATTCGCAGCTTTTTATTTTCTCGGTTTGACGTTGATCTATTCATTGACCGCACTTTAACTCGAGCTGAAAAATTGATATACCTGCTACGATAATAACTGGCTATCTGGTCAGTAATGTAAACGATTTCACTTTCAGAAATAATATCGGAATCGGATATTCGTCTAAGAGAGATCTTAATAACTATTCCATGAACTACCTGTAATATTCCTCTCGTTTAATCCGTTTATGTTATTAGTTTGCGAAAAGTGATGGAGCTTAGAAGGAGGAAATGGTTTCAGAAAATGGTTTTCAAATAGTATATAGTAGAATAATATATAATAGAATAGTAGGAATGTTTTTCTATATTTTTAACTTGATTTTTTAAATAAGATTAGCACTTTATTTATCGTGTCGTCAGTTTTGCGACACCCTGTATATTAATGCAAAGTGTTTCGCGTAATTACAATATAGACGTAATGTCAACAACTGCTTCGTTTGAATAATATGCTTACCACTCGTTTAAATAATATGGTTTGCATAAAAGATTATTAAGAGAATATTAAAAATCATTTCCTCTTTCATAGGATCTTATAGATCGCGGGTAATTTCGCTGACGCAAATGCTTCAAACGGCATCTTCTTTTTCATTGTCGGCTATTCATAGGAAATTCATCGGAATCATTTCAGTAGATCTTGAAGATTCCCTACGATTTTATCCTCTGTCGCCGATTAATCATTCCTGTTCCCGTTCCTGCCAGCATTTTTTATCTACGATATTTCCGACCCACCCTGTAACCGGTATTTTTCTTCTTCATCGTACCTACTTCTCGATTTGGCGTTTGTTTCTAGTTAATATCACGTTTAAATAATATGCTTTTCATGTAACGAAATTTTACATTAACCCTGAAATACGTAATTTTCCTAAACATACTGAGACTCATTGATAAATATAAAAAATAATTCTAAAGTCGACCTTAGACGTAAATTTGTTAATCTTTTCAAATAACGAAGCAGTTTCATACGATTTGCTCGATAGGATAATTATCAATATCATTTTTGTTACCACGGCATATTTAAAAAATAATTTTATCGCATTATACACATTCTTCTAAGTATAGAAACAGTATTATTTTAACATACATATTTATAGATATGTAAAAGGAATAGTAAATGAAGAAATTGAAATGCAGAATATCTCTAATAATAAGAAGTTATTTCATTACGATTGCTTCATTCCGATGAAACCATTATATACTTGGTGTACGAATACAAAACCAATACTCAACAATCTCAAACTATGAAACAATCTGTTATTGTCGGTGTTTGATGGTCACTTGCAACTGTTGCCAACTGTGTATTTTGTTTCGTTACATTGAATGCACTTGAAGGAAACGTTTCCTACTGTGAAAATTGAATATGCTATACAAATCAATAAAAGTCGGTGCAATTCACCATTCTCGTTATTTTATTTAGAAATACATCAGATTTTCATGTTTGTAATTTTTGAAAATTGTTAGGTGGCTGTAGCTGTTTGGTTCAGTGGAAAAATACGTTTGTCGCTACTGTAACCACGGTAAAATTCACTGGGATAAAAACGAGCTATTGCTTGAATACAACTCCTTTCCCAGCTTCTTTTATTTTACGAAGGTAAATTGTACTTGTTTTTATGGTTCGGTTGTACTGCTTACGTGTGTTATCTGAGTTACTAAGAGAATCGCTGGCTAAAAATAAAAAACGAAATGTTTGATAGTCACAATCAATCAGCTCCATCTTGCTATGATCATTAAAGTTAAATAAACTATTAATATCCATTACTGTTTTATCCTACTTCGCAGAAAATGTATATTCTTTTTTACTAAAATGTCATTTTTAATTTTGTAGCATTCTTTATCGTTTACCATTTAAACTCTCTAATTGCCAAAATTAGGATTGTAAATTTTGAGCTCACCCTCCTGCCCATAATTCCAACCACGGTTTCGTGTATTCGAAACTGCCGGTTACATTTAGAGAGATATCGTTACCTGTTTTTATTTCATTTTATTCGCTCATTCTCTTATGCAAAATAAATATATTTCTATTCTATTTGACTATTTTCCAATAATTGTAACATTTAGTTATTTACTCTTTTGCATTCGTAATTGTGATTATCTTCCAAGAATTTACTCAATGTAGGGCAACGTTTATCTCCGTTACAATCAACTACTTAAAAATTCCGTTCCTTAAATGAATTTTTAAGAAGCAATTTTCCAAAACTATCTCTCCAAACTTATGTGATATACAATCAGGCGACATTTAATATTTCACATGATTTGTGTAGAATGAGATTGTTTTTGATAACAGAAGTATTTAGGTTTGTACGTCTCTAAGGCAACTTTACACTTAAAATAGATTATTATTCTACTACATTATAAATTAATGCAGTGTATCACTTGCACGCACAGAAATACAAGTTTTTAATAAAACATATTATAATCAATAATTTACAATCCCTTAGCGAAAGATATTCGTCATGCAGATTAAACGTAACTATTATTCTACGTTGTACAAGCATTTCTTCCAGCAACTGAATAATGCATGGACGCAGTAAATTGCGACGCATACGTAAAGTTAATTATTTTTTAAACACTCATCTACGGTAACGAATTTCCACTGACCCGAACATATTCAGTCTGTTAATAATCGAACAAATAATTGAACGGCAATGTCGTCCGCGTAATTAACATGTAAATAATGTGTAAACAATGTATAAAATAATACGTTACTCGACGCGATTCTTGTTATACATGTCGTTCGGAATCGGGAGATTTGCCAAACACGTTGGTAAAGACGAAATGAAAAATTAACAACGTTAATCATTTTTGTGCAGAGAAAGCTTCGAAACACGTGTATTTGGTTAAGAAAATAAAACGGGAAGGGGGATCGAGCGAAATTAAACATCGATGAAAATCAACACACGGAGACAATTCTGCTATTGAACTGTCGCGCAATTTTATAAGCTGAACCAGGTGTATTGTGCGCTCGCAACGACCAACATATACGTTTGCATTCGTAAATCATTTTTCTATCAGGTTTGGTCAAACTTTATTTCGTTGCGTGTCACGGACGAATCGTTTCGACAAATTGGAAGACAACGTATATAGCATTCAACGCAAGCACGTGTGCATATAGACGAGCGAGAAGAGAGCCAGAGAAAGAAAAGGAATGAGAGAGAGAGAGAGAGAGGAGGTTGAAATTACACATAAACGAAACGTTTGACAGAGTATAAACATTTATTGGTTAAACCGCATACACGTTCGATATAGTTCAACGAAGCGTTATCTCGGTCGTATGGAAACTTGACAATCGACTTTAGAATGCTGCTGTATAACACCGTTTACTTTAGCATTTAATAATCATGACGAATTGGATTCGTTATTTCATTGTATGAGAATAATTCGTATTTTCTGGCCAATAGATTAAAACTTAAAACATACACAGGTATATATTACCAAACTTTGGAACGTGTAATAAATTTGTAATAATAGAAATATATAGCAAATAAATTTGAGATAATAGAAACGATATGTCGACATAGCAACATTTATGAATTTTTAACGAATCGATATATTCTATTAAGTTTCTCCTATTAAATTAAACAACTTTTGTACGAAAATGTTTATTCACATTTTGAATGAATAAGAAAGTATTGACATTGTTAAGTTGTGCACGCTATATTTGTAAGATTTGTAAATATCTTTACTAACTGGATAAAACTATAAATTACATGTATCTTTTACGCGTGAAAAAGTCTTATATTCGGTATGAAATGAGATTTTAGATGCAAGACTGAATGAAGCTGCGAAGGCACGAATAGTTAGAATCAGGTCATTCCATAAGTAATGCAGTTTTTCTAAGAGTTGAATTTAAAGCAATGGAAATCGTCACGAAGGGAATTTCATTTGGTTGGTGCATATGAAATCTCGATTCTTCGAAGTGTTCGAATTTGGACGCATCGGCTTTAAATTATGTATAATACATTGAATGTTAAAAAGATTTATAATAAAAATGTCAAAACCTCGTTGTATTACTCTTCATAAATAATTAGAACATTGGAATATACAGTGATTTTCCTATATGAATTTCTATTTGACAGTGATGGCATGAAAGTTGCCAGAGACTCAAGTTTAGCATTTGATAGAGGTGAGATTCACTGAATTTTTTAACGTATAAATTATGTTCAGAGTTTCAAAGAAACGATGAACAAAGAACCTGTACCAAACCATCGAAGCAAGAAATAAATCTGGGATAATGAAACTAGTCTTTGAAGGAGCGCGTTGAATAATATCCCTGGTATTTTAAAGAAACTATGCGCAATTAAAATTTTGTTTAAAAGAAAAATATTTAGAAAAGCAAGATACGAATCAACCTATGAAAAGGAAGAGGCAGTAGGAGACTTGATAGAAAGATGGCAAACAATTACAGAAATAAGGAAAGATATATTACAGATTAATTACAATAAATTGTATAGTATAATACATTCGTAAGATAATCTAATAGAAGAAGGATATTGATTTGGACAAATATCTGACACGGCTAAAAGTGATTTTACCGCTTAAACCGCATGTTTGATATTTAAATGGCGCGCAACAATAGCATCGGTTACAGAATTAGGCTTCTGTAGCCACTGGCATATGGAATTATAACATAAACGTAACGTTTGACCGCGTCGCCAGTCAAACAGCGGATTACGACGAATACATTGCGAGGAAGCGCTAGCGGTGGCTTGTCGGTAATCCACAGATAGTGAACTCGACTCACGTTCGATATGTTGTAACCAGGCGTCGTGATACATACGCGTTTCACTCGTAATTGTAACCGTAGCCTCACCAACACTATTCATCCTTCGAACATTCAGCCTTGGGATGCGCTAAATCTGCATGAATGTTGTTTCTGTTGTGCTCCTACAATTGCACTACTACACCAAAGGACGATTCACTTTGGTTCTGAAAATTCCTTAACGTAAAATTATTTGGGTAATTTCTTTATTATATTTTTTTCATTTCTTATTTCTTTTTTTTACATAGAGGATAAGACACCTGATATCATTTTTATTTCAACATTGTGCTATTGTTGTTGGTTTAACAAAAGACAATCACCGTAGAGGCCGAGTTGTCGAACAAAATAAGATTCTTAAAGATTCGTATCGAGTGACTAGCAAACAGCTTAATATTTTCTTACAGAGAATGAGGAAGTAGCGTCGAATAATGTAATGAAAAAGTATATAACTCCATTCAAAAAATTAAATTTGAGAATTAATAATACCAAAATTTTGTTCCTCTTTGAAACCGTACAACATTCGTGAATAACATTTTTTACTGGAGATAATAATATCAACACAATTCAATATGATAATAACAGGTGTTCCATCCTGGTATCTTGAGAAATTAAACCTTCAGTTAGTGGCATGATGTTAAAATGATTTGTACGGGAAATGATTGCTCCATCCAATTTCAATCAAAGAGTTTGTGCCACGTACATATCGTAACAGTTGTTTGTAATTGAACATGTCGATAGCTTGTCGTACAACTGGAAAGAAGACGATTCTATTCAAAAGAATAAAATTACATTTTGCGGTGCGAAGCTTTGGTTAAACATTAATTTTCACTAATCCCAGGGAAATATATGTAAATTGAAACTTACATGTAAATTAAAATACGAGAGGAAATTTATTTGCCCAATTATAGTAAAGCAAATGTGTTTAAATTCGGATAATACAATCATAACATATTGGAGAGGAAAAGGTAAATTCGTAGCACGATAAATAGGGGATACTAATGCGAAGATGACAATGGTGGACGAAAAGCTCGTTTACTCGGCTTACGATTTTGTTATCCACACTTTCCTGCATGCCAGAGTATGAAGTTCTGACAACCATTAATTTCCTCGTACTCAGTTTTACCCTTCCTGTCAGTTTTGAGCCATCGTTGGCGATATATTACCTTCTTTCCTGTCCAACACGCTGACGTCCGTTGCATACGGTTTTTTCAATCCTGCCGGTAATTAATTGATACCGGTATTTCATTTGCCCCCGTAACTCGCCATCCGTATAAATCTGGTTTTCAATTAAAAATTTCAATCCGCGCCACTCCGAAGTGACAACGAATTTTTAGCAGCCAACAGTATGCTTACCGAATATTAACTAGGAGGTTCCCTCGCGTATCATAAGTAATAATAGCCGCAACTTCTCATTTCCGGTTGAATGTAGCGATTCCTTCGATCTTTAAATTATCATTTCTTTTTTTATCATTTCGTAGTATTTTTATCTATTAATAGTATGCACTGTAATGTGTTTGAAATGTAGAACGCTATTGTGAAGTATATACTAATCTCTTATTCTTCAATTTTCTATTTATTAACTGCATCTTATCGTGCGATCTTAAAGTTATATTATTATATAAAGTTATATTTTTATAATGTAAAAGTTATTATGAACTGTACACTACTGTTTCATCATTTATTCAAACAATCGTGGTTCGTCATAAGCCATAAATAATTTGCAATTTCTTCATGTTATTTTTGGCTAAGTATTTCTATTTTCACTTATTAATCATACACTAACATTTTATCCGCGTGTTTCATATTTTCCATAGTAACAGTCTTATTAAAATGTAAAGTGATTAATAAAGTGACTGATCTAAATTTTAATGACGAAGTTTTAAGCTATGAAAATAGATAAAAGTAACAAGTATGAAGGTATGAAAACTTAAAAATGAGTACAAGTGTATCAGGAAGATGGATGGTTATGTGTTTGCGTGTCTAAAGGTGATATCGTTCTCTGTATCATATCGTTTTATCTGTACTGCATCAGAAATTTCCTGTAAGGCAAATATTCCCAGAACTTTTGGCCATAAAATGATTTACACGGTATAGACAAAATCAGACATCATATACATACACTCATTACTACAAAAATCGAAAGCAAGCAATTCGGCATAGAAATTGTATCAAAAATGGAAATCCCTTGAAGGTAATTAAAAATCAACAGTTATCATTTAGCTTCTGTCACTATATATAACTGTTCCTTATTTATTAAGAAAAATCAGGGGAATGATCAAATAACTATAAATTCATGTATAACTTTATATTGTCTTCTCACATTTTTTTCATAAATCTATCTTGTAAATCAATCTGGTTTTACATCAGTATCCATTAATTATTGTTTATAAAAAGAAATAATGATAGACTTTGAGATCAATGACTGAAAATATACATGTACGTATGTATTTTGTATTGCAATGATAAGCATGTCTCCAATTGTTAATGATTACATATGTGATATAATACATAACTTTAAAGTTTACAAGGCACAAGATTATCTTGTAACGGAAAATGCAGGATCGACAACATCGACCTACAACTAACTACAAGATCCTTCGGTTTATTGAATTGTGCTATTAAATCACAGATATGAATTTCTAATTTCAGTCTTTACTTCCAGTTTTGCGTCGTGACATTTGACTTTGACCTAATTTAATGATTTCTGCCTCGAGCGCGTTTAAAGTTTCCTTCTAAGACGTGCATCATCAGTCTTCTCTCTGTTCTCATATTTCCTGCAAACTAACCTGATAAATTAATGAACTTTTGTTAAGTGTAAAGCGTTTCAAGAATGTGTAATAAATCAAGTAAGAGTATCGTATATTAAAATATATCCGAGATATATTTTTTACTTATTTATTTAGCCATTTGCATACTGAAGGCCTAAGATTCTGCCTGTTTATCTTATCATATCTATAGCTTTCTTGTATTTTTTTTCCTATTTTCATGTTAATATTCATGATTTTTTAAAAGAGCTTTAAACAATAGCATGATAAATATATCCGTTTGAATAACAGGAACATCTAGCAAGTTGATAAACGCATGATATTGGAATTTACATTTCTCTTGTTTTTCTTCAAGACCCCTTTAAAATTTGTTTTCTTTTTTCTCATCCTCTTTTAGAATTTCCTTCGTACCAGAACAAGAGGAATATTTATTCTCATAGCAAGCTGTTATGAACTAACGAGATTTTCCTGCAAAATTCGTCGCAAATAAAATACGGGATGTAATTCAAGAAAAGTGCACTTTCATAAGCCATAATAACCATGCGACCCTTTCCTATTTTCAAAACGGATGGAACAGGTTTCCAAATCTGATGACCCACTTTAAAATCCTTACATATTTATGTATTCGCCGAAATCTTATACAAGAAGTTTAAATAGTCATGATAAAACGGTAGTACACTTACATTATAAATAGTGGAATATGATCAAATGCTAAAAAGCGGTAACGAATGGATGAACGTATAAAACATTTCAGGTGCAATCGAATTTCTCTCAGCTCTTTTTTATAAGTTGAAATTTCAACACTTTTCTAAATATTTACTCATGTCTATTTGGTTTTAAACAAAAACGTCACAGGTGTGTATCAATTATAGTTAAGGAATAATAATTATTAATCAGGATCAGGCAATTATCGAAATACTGCAGGAAGCTTAACAGCGGTTAGTTCAAATTGTGCTATAAGAACAAGAAAGTAATTGCGTGTACCGACGCGTGTCTTCTGGCAGAGAGTGCCTTCTTCAGACACGTATTACAATAATTTGACAGTGCACCCTTAGTTTACAACATCAGGCGAGAGTTAATTTACCATTTTTCAAACGACGCATAGTGCGACAGCGCTGTTGACTTGGTAACAATTTGTGTTTATTATCTATGCGACTAGCAACCTAGTTTCATCGTGTTCAGTGAATATATTTAAAGTTAACCGATCACTATATGCACCTGGTAAGCAAGGTATTGGAAACTGCAGCTTTTAATGGAATTGGATAGACTTGTCAGTCTGGGAAACGCGGCTAAGACAAGAGCCACGTTGATTCCCGATGTTTATAAGTTTGTCTTAGAAGAGGATGAATCCACGGGAAAGTTTTATTGAATCACTGCTAGCCAAACTTCAAAACAATCTTTCGCTTCAGTTAATTGGTTTCTGTTTAGACCACTAGTGCGATTTTGGTTCTTGGGTTTTGCCAATCTCCGAAATGCACGTAAAGTTTGATGTGAGTTCATAAACTACGAATTGAAGCTCCAGTTTCTTGGGAGGAAACTGCGCTACACCTTTTTCGGCCTGCAGGAATGCACTTTTAGTGTGAACGTCCTATTTATGTCTAATATTTTTACTCATATTTTGTATAGCTTTTTCATAATTCACGCACAAGTATCCTATGTTACATACACATTGTTGCATGTTTAAGTATATTTTTCGTAATTTATTTTCTTGGCGACCTAAGGCGAAACGTTAATTTTTATTCGTTCGACACATCGAGCATATTTGGCGAATTCGGATATGCGGCAAATAATTTCAAAGACGATGCATTTGCTTGCTAGAACGAGAAGGTTCTTTGAGGAAGCCATAGAATTCACAAACACCGAGGATCAAACGAAAATTCCTGCTTAACGCAATCGTCTTTATGCAAATCTCGGCGAGCTTATATATGGACTTGAATGTAAGCTGCAGCTGCAGACGTATTAATTCGTCTTTCATAATCCTTTCATCGTTTCCCTTCTTTTTTATCAGAAATAAAATCTGTGTCGGAATTAGCCTTTTATTAAAAGAAAAATGTGCCATTTTTATAATTTGTTATAAGTAATTTCTGTTGCATATATTGTTTACAGTATATGTAAATCCTAGAAATTAAAAAGAAGAAAGGCTATATTTGAGATAGAATCTGCTTTTTGTTTTACAATTTATTAAATCATTCATGTACAGGTATTTTTGTTGTCTAATGTGCGTATTTGAAAAAATCCAGTGATATAAGTTGTTACTTACTTTTATCCATAGAAGACCATAATCTTGATCATAGCTGAATAACGATCAAAGCTCTTGCATTTATTTCCAAGATATTATTTTTTGCATTTTCGATGGCTTTTGTATTCATTCTTACTTTATATGTGTGCTGCTTTGTTCATTATTCGTTCACCATCTTCGTTGAGAAATACGAAATCTACTCAGCCACGAATACGTTTGACTGTTTTTAAAAAGATCGTTAATATTGATGTATGATCTAAATAGTAATTCGCAGAGAAAGAATTAAGAGAATAAGTTATAATTCTACATCTTAAATTAAAGGAATTTTATAATGGTACTGACTGCGAAAGATTTTCTTTTCGTTGTGGTTTGAGTCAATGCATTCAGTAGAAACATCTACATACAAAGAGTTTATTTTTAAAAAGGGCTAAAGTATTGAAGACGTTTCTCTACGTTTCTCTAAAAAATAACACGTTATCGTCATACCCAAGTGCTTGAATCACCACTTATAAATGGGCAAATATCAGAGATATTTTATTGATATGAAATCAAAATCTTTCACACCGTGAAATATCTTACACGTATTTTCCATTACCTTTCACGTTGGCCTTTACATAAGATGTACGAAACTGTAGATTCAGATAGTTGTTCAAGAATAATCTTATGTCGACTACGAGATGAAAGTCCCTCTCTCACTTCCATTACAGTCGTCTTTGTATCTGGAAATTCGCAGAGGTTGAAGTAAAAGATTATTTGTATCCTGTTTCGGTAATCCTAATCTACATTTAATCAACGAAATATTTTAGCTCCTTCCTGAATATATAAACCACTAAATTGGTATCATTAAATAATGCAGGCTCAAATTTAACGCGTTAATTCGCTATTCGTGTGAAATGTAATCTTGCAAATTTAATGTGTGGTATTATTTCAAGGAAATTGCTGAATTTCATCGCACACATAAAGAAATTATAGGGAAAATAGTAGTTACTTCCCTTTTTGCACATACTGTTAACCAGAACGCAACAATATGATTACACGCGAATCCTTAAAAACTGATAAAAGCTATTATCAAAGAAAATAACACTTATTCTAATTTAGTAAAGGCCACTATTTTATTTAAAAAATCAATAAAGAATCAAAGAAATGTAATTGATTTATTGTTATTCTACATTATATGAAGAAGAGGAAAATAACTATCGATTATAATTAGAAATAACTTCACGATGGTATTATTACAGAACGAGTATGTTAAAACAACATTCGAGTGGAATAAAATTTCACTCGTGATTGCTTTATATAATTCAATATTTATTTGAATGAAACGTGTGAAATTAGTCGCATTTATTTTACTTTACTTATCATGTCTCGTTGGAAAATTAAGAAGCAGTGGAAAATACATGGATAATAAAATGAAATTGTTAAATACAGTAGTAACAAACTGGAACTATTGAATTGAAACTACTGGAACTGGAAACTATTTAATTTTACAAATTTCTTTGATTCTTGTAAATTCGAAATCGACTGGTAGAATTGGTTTAACGATTGATGAACAAAGATTGATTGATGTTGATCGAAATTTACAAAAGTGTACAATGACTGATTGGCGTTTTTGTTCAGATCCCTGTTTTATTTACTCTACACAGAGGGAACATACATTTTTGATCTCTGTTCGATTGCATAACAGTTTTATAGACCGTTGCGGTGGTGGCGCGGACTAGCTACAAAGTTGCGAATAATTAAAATTGAACTTTTTCTAAGCAATGTAGTCTACAACTTCGATTCGAAAAATGTTTGAATTCATGAAAAATAAACGCTTTAGAAAATCAAGGAAGGAAAGAAATATTTATTTCGTTCTTCCTAGCTTTCTAGCATTGTTTTGTCATAATGCAAAATACGTAATAATAAATGAAGAAGTATTGAAAAATCTAGTTTTAGGAATTCCACATTGAAAATTATTACGTCGCGTTTCGGAAAATATTTTCGTTCTCTCATTATTGATTTTCTATAAAATATAGCTCGTTGTCTGCAGAAACCACATCAATAGCAATTTTTAACAAATACAAATTTCAAACAGACCGACAATGTGACGATCGAAATCAGTCATCTCAAAAAATACGCTTAGCATCGCTGACACTTGCATGGAAAAGAAGCACACCAAAAGGAAAATAACGTTTACGTAATAAGTGATTGGTTAAATTTTAGCCAGCGTTTGACAAGCATTTCAGACTTATTAACGCATCATGCAAAATGTCAAAGTGAGTGCTGTCTAAAAGCTGAGCACTCCGGGATTCATGAAAGGGCGTGGGAACTCTTTGAACAGGGTCTATGGTAGAACTTAGTTGCGAAATTCTTGTGCGTATCACGCATCCGTCGCTATGTTCCTTGTGAAACTATCGAAGTTAGTGCACCAAATTCGTAATATCCTGCTAATAAATTGAGTAATTCTGCTACTGAGTTCGACGAAGTGGATTTTAATTAATTCTCCCTATATCGATTTACCAGCTAACAACACGGCTGAATCATTCTTCGTAGATCTGAGCGAGCTGCAAGCAGCATCCAATAATAATTTTAGAACGGGCAAGTCTCAAGACAGAGCCGTAAAATCTGTAAAACGACGCCATGCGAATAAAACGAAAACGTTGCCCAGGCATCGTGTTGAAATCCGTGGAAAATCGCTCACAAGTGAATCGCACAGCGATCGTTCACAAAATGGCCCTCAGAACTATTCGGTACTTAACGCAGTGGTATACATGAATAACGGACCCATCCAAGCGCGTAACTTTCCTCAGCGACTTAGCTCTGGCTGTCTTTAGGACCCGTGCAAAGTTGAAATTAATTCATTTTGCGCCCTAGTTGCGCGCCATCGTACACGAATAACGGCACTCATTTGCGGCTCGTCATACATATTCATTCTCTTCCGCTATCGTCGCTCGCCACGGTACATCCTTGGCTCGGGCATATTGCCCCACTTAAAACGTTCTCATGTAGCTACCAAAACCGTCAATGCATACAGGGTGTGATTATTTGATAAATACCGCATCTCTGTACTTTTGAAAATTAACGTAGAACGTATCGACGTTGTAGACTGCATGGAAGGAAGTAGCGTTTATAATTTGTTACTTTGACGTTTATAATTTGGTGCCCCACTTCAACTTTGTTACTGACTTTTGATTAATTCTTAATTCAGTGAAGTCTTGCTCTCGTTGAGCAAATTTTATAGAAAATTTTCGAGAAAAGTACGAGGAAGTTTTTGTTAAGTGTATATTCTATCGTTTGAATTACAGATTAATTTTTATGAAATATGTAGGAACGTAATCGGATCGAAATCGAATCTGTAGCTAAGAATATTTCTGTATACGGAAAGATGTATTTTTTCAGATATACATATATATGATATATCTGTGATGTCGAATGGCATAAAATTCAATGAGTTTTGTTGAATTAAATGGTTTTATAATATGTTGTACATAATATATACTGACACGAATATATACATAGATTGATTTTGAGAATATCGATCTGTTATTTGTGGAAATTGTTTTACGTTTATATTTATTACACGTGATTGGCATATTAATGTTTAATGTAATTGTATACATCAGGTTTTATATTATAATTAGTGATCATGTTTGAAATGTTACATAAATGTAATACGCGCATTGCTTCTTGAAACAATATCGTCATGTTGCTAACATTTAAAATTTAAGTATTCCCTTATCTAATTTTCATAAGAGAAATTGGCTTTCTGTTATCAACCACGTGAATAGACATCGTTTAGGGTAAAATAGCGTTAATTTCTTTTATTATTTTTTAATGCTTTATATGAGATTTATGTTAAACGTTCATTATAATTTTTGTTGAATTAAATTTCTAATTAAAGTTGATCCGCTTAGTTATAGTATATTGATTTCAAACTGTTCTTAATCGATTTTTGTATACGAAATCTCCGTATATATTTCTAAAAATTGGTAGATTATAATTATTGGACACCCTGTATAAACGAGCAGAGTTCTCCAATGTAAGACCTTTGATTGTACAACCGAGTTAACTAATTCTACGAAGCCCCAGCAATGTTTCTCGGAGAAAATTATGTTCTATCTCTTTTACGCATAAGTAATACGGAATAATTATTTCTTAAAGCTACATATATATATATATATATATATATATATATATAGAAAATTATAACTTTCTTTTTAACAATTATTTTTTAGGTTACCACTTTTCAAATCTCCTTCTTACGATTTCGAAAATGTGCTACAATATTTTGATCCTAATTTTTATCTTTATTATTAATTGAAAACGAATTCAATCGTTCTTATATTATCATCATAAATCTAACATTAATATATGGTTGTGTTCGGTTTTAACAAACCTCTATCTTCTTCTTCGCTTTAATTAGTTTCATATAAAAAAATTGTTCTCGTATATTTAACGATGTCTACTATATAAGGAGCGTTATATTGAAAAATAACAGTAACTTCATAAAAATAACTTGCTATCGTGCGCGCGTGCGTGTACGGTTTCGTGCATTCTTTCAATTTTTAAACATCTTTTTAACATTACTCGTCGCGTTCGAAGTTCTCGAAACACACCGACAGGTCTAACTGCGAACAATTGCGCGCATTCGTTTCACCCAAATGCGATAAAGGTAACTGTGTTGCAGAAAGATTTACAATTTTATCCCTTTCAAACGGCAGTTGTGTGTGTTTTTGTTCGAGCATTGACTTGTGCGAGGGACTATTAAACCTTAATGTCTACTACAGGGAACACCCTCCTTTGTTTTTACTTCGATGGAGTTTCCATTCCAACGGAGGTAGGATTGGTTTTTGGCTTTCTTTGTAAAATTTAATTTATACCCCTGAGCGAAGCACCCGCTACGATCTACGCCCGTTTCAAGGGGTAAACTCCCTTTGCAACCGCGGATCCAATTCCTTTTCCTGAAATGGACTTAATGGATCATAGCCTTATGTAATATTCCAGTTATCGTTTTTAGCGTTATTTCCAATAACGCTGGGAATTACGAACCGACAACGACCTACAGAATCGAAACTTCGCTCGGCCAATAACCAAGCTTTAATGCATCGATAGTATTACGTATTATACCGCTTCTTTTTTCTTCCTCTTCCTTACTCCGTTCTTTTTGCACAGACGAATGCAGTCGTGATTTATCGGACTATTTCCTCGTCGACGGTATTGTGAATGAACTTCCAGGCATGTTGTTATTCCTGCTTTTGATTCCCTCTTTCCCAACACAGATGCAAGCTATTGTTGTACAGTAACCAACGATATATCAGTGAAATGCATAATATACGCTGCATTTATCTACTACCACCTTCGCATTTTTACTTAGCGTTTGACCAACGAACACTCGACGTGTTACTGCCTTCTGTTGCTTTTGTACTCTTGAGGAGAAATGCCTGTTTGTCAAAATAAACGTATTATTTCGAATGAAATAAAAGATAGATTATAAAGTAGAGTGGGCATAGTAGAAATTACGCGTGTAACATATAATTCTTTAAAAAGAATTATGCTGTTACTTGTAGCTTGAGAGATAAGGCTCGAACAACATTTCTCTAGATGAATTCTTTTTTCATTGTTTCGATGCCTAGAATCATATCATATGAGTATCGGACAATTTTCTTTAACATTCTGTATAAAAAAAGAACCCTACGAATTTTCTAGACGTTCCAGTATTTATATTTAATTTAGAGCTCATAAAGAAAACCGCGTGTCCCAACGATTTATTTTATTCTGTTCCTCATATTCGGAAATCTCAATGCGAAAATCGATCACGGGTATATCCGATTTCGTGGAAGTGGCGCGTAAAACCAGATGAACATCGTTTCCGTTGAAGATCAGACGACATCTCGCGATAACATTCGTCGCGTAAGGACGACAGCAATGATCCGTCGAATCAAGATATAGTAGCAAGTCAGCCGAGGATGCAATATCCTATGCATTCATATCGGTTCAATTGATGCACTCGAGACAGGATGGCTGCGCACAATGGATGCGTCTTGTCGACGCTCGGTACGCGATCCCGCCGGCAGTTCATTAAACGCTTTATTGTCCACAGAGATGTTCGAAAAAGGAACGTATTGATAGATATTGTGCAGGTGGTTCCAGGGCTTCGCTTACGTGAGCGGAGAATCAGTAACCGGAACGTGACGTTAATAGGTAGCGACGTGTCAGAATGTCTCAGTTTTTGCCATTTTCACGTCGATACCTCCTATTAAATCTCAACGAACACGTGTGTTTCATTCGCTGAAAGAGATACTCTTGGGCTGAGTGAATTTCAGAATTTTTATGACAAATCAGTGACTAAATAACATTAACAGGCTTATAATCGCAATGATGTATATTTTATGTTTTTGGTAGTATTGTAATTTAATTATTTGCTCAACTGTGTCGTCATTTTTTATCTATTGCGATGTATAATGTCTGTATTAATATCTAACCTTTAACATTTCCAATTGAAAAGAGAAGAACGTGAATTCTGAACGTGCTTTCATTGCTGCTCCTTGGATTTTCGTTACTTTTAGACACTCTACGTTGACAAATGATTTTTCTGCAAAAGCTACTTGTGTACCGTAAAATACGCACGTGTATTGAATAAATTGCTATAATAGCTTTTTAGAATATTTCGTGTTGTAAATACCATGGGTTTACATATTGTAATAGCATATATTATATATTATTAATATTATATATCATTATATATTACTAATAATATATAGTTGCCTGGACATAAGAAGGCCACCTAACGCGTCAATTTATAATTCTAATTATGATTTCATAATTTGAAACCTTTTTCATGCGTCGTTTCCAGTGTTAACCAGCAATTGATGTATAAATATTCAATGAAATACATACTTAGAAAGCGAAAAAAGATTGATATCAATTAAAAGTAAATGCATTAATATTTAATAATATTAATCGTATAAAACTGGGTTGTCAGGAAATGCGAAAAAATTCATGAAGTTGATTTAAATAAATTTACGCCTTGCCTCGGTGCAAGGTGTTCAGCTATTCTCCGCCTGTACGAAAGTTCTAAGACAATAGAAACTGGGAATCGGCGAGATAATTCGGCGCGCATCGGTAACTTGCCGGCATCGAAATATTCCGCTCATTCGCGGCAAACGTGTTGGATCGATTTGAAATTGTGGAAGGCTTGTATCTCGAACTATCCACAAACGATAATAACAATTTCAGACGATCATATAGCCTAGCAGTTTATGCAACTACTGGCTCTTGCATTATGCACTCAATCAGCAACCCAGTTTCTGGTGCTTCCAGTAAATATATCAAGGCTAACTCGATCAATGTACATATACATTCGCTGAGCTACTGGAAATTTTGGTCATAATGGAAGTGGCTACGTGTGGATTACTTAGCTGAATAGAAGACGATGTGGAACGAACGTTATGATGATACGTAACGAGCTTCGATAGAGTCTCGATTTTAATCTATATCCAAATTTCGTTCGAGAATGAGATCATGTAGTTTCGCGCATGAACAGATTTGGAAGATCACGTTAATACCGGGTGTTACGGAAAAAGGGTTCGGATCTTAAATAAGGCTGTAAGTTTATAGGTACTGCTCATTAAGAGAAGTAAAAAATGTCTAGTTGGAATATGTTCCAAAATCAATCCTTTTAATGTTGTACTAACAATAAGTTTTATATTTATGCGCTATATTTTTCAATCATGGGCTTTGTTACCTTTTTTGTAATACTCTATATGTATCAAATATTGTTTATTCTCATATAGTATGTAGTATAAAGTGAAACAGTTAATGTGATGCACGTGTCTTGGCGGCGGTGTTCGTTGGAGAAAGTATCAATAGAGAAATGATCGTGTGATCGTGACTGGAAATATAGGAGCAGTACGCCACATCTGTGCGTATGCGTGTGATAAACTGCTGCAATTAAAGATAAACCTAGTATCTTGAGGAAGAAAATTATTTTAATAATGAATTATTGTGAATAATTTATTGTATATACACTGATGAAGATATAATAATTTGCATGTATTCTTTAAAAAATATACACAAGTCAAAATTAGAAGAAAAATATAATTCAGAATATACAGTTAAGTTACTCCATAACACAGCTATACATGATAATATTATCATCATTAAAGCCCAAACCATAAACAATCTAGTAATATAAAAAGATCATATATTATAAATATTTAATGATCGTTTATTAAAAAATGTAAATTAATAATTTTTGTATGAATTTTGAGAATTGTCTCCCGCTAAAGCTTCCTACGTTGTAGCGACACATTTTCTATAATAAATCCGAATCAACTGAAACTTTACAAATTAAGTTAAAATCGGTTCAAGCAGCAGGTTGAACAACGCTTCTTATGAGCTTAACTCTAGAAACAAAAGTAGCAAAGAAGAGACAGAAAAAGACTGACAAAGAAGTTCGGAGAACACACGCGGTGACAGTCGGCGTAAAGAATACCGATGCAATCTCAGGGGGACTTCATTGAAGGTCTCATTGTTCGTCATAGAAACGGAAAAATGAAAGGAAAAAAAAGAGAGAGGAGCGCGAGGTTGCGTAGACGTAGTGATAAAAACGCGGTTGTGCTGGAGCCGTGGGAGGATAGTAAAGCGATGCAGCCGATAGTGAGGGGTTGGAGTTCTGTCGCCCGGAGATCGAAAGAGGGAAGAGAAACGAATCGGCGGGTATTGCCGATATCGGGCGTGGCGCACGCATTGTCTAGCCGCACCTGCCTGCGAGCTCATCCTATTACGCATCTGATGTCAGGACAAAGGCACTAACTGGAAAGCGGAAACTGCATGCACACGGAGGACCAGCCATCTCCATTTTCTGTTTGGCCAGACGGCATTCCGCTGAACACCAGTATGCCACTGGATTATGAAAATATCACTAGAATATCTGCGGGGCTGGTTCACGTTTAATCTCTGACGCTTCCAGTAAATTGTTCGAATAACATACGGCTCTGATCGAGCCGTGTAGAATTTCAAAAATGGTTCTACATATATTTTGATAATTTCGTTGCTCGCTAAAAACATACAGTAACTAACGAAAGTATTCGAACACACACCGTAGAATTTTTTGATAAATATATTATACGTATTATAGGAAACTTTTTGAAATTCTCTGAAAAACACTGTAATGAGACACGACTATCGTGACTTTAATAGTAAAATTTAAAGTCAATCCGGAAATGTATATGAAAGCTACAAGGTATACAATCACAATAGGCGCGTCTAATTGCAATGCTAATGAGATGGTATATGGAAAAGAAAGTTTCTAGCAGCTTCGCGATTGTTTTTATATCGAACAATTTCGGCGAATCAAATGTTAATGACATTCCTACTCGTTCATGCTGATTCCCTCTTTCATAACGTAGCAACCGTACGAAATAGGAAATCGGTTTGTTCGGGTAATGTGTTAATGGAAAATGATTATTATATACGGCTGGGTCTATTGGACCTTTTTAGTCTCTCGGGTTTTGTCGCATGGACGTTTGAGAAGAGATAATTGAGTTCCATTAGCGAATGGAATAATTAAATACAAAAGGCGTATGAAATTTGAATAAGTTAAGCTCATTCATGTATACTTCATATCTATGTAATTTCGAGGAAGAATGAAATTTTATGCCGACTGAACATACGCGCATAACAGTGTCATTATTCGAGAAGAATTTATTCAATATCACGATATTCTGTGAGTTCACGTTCACCTGATACGGGCTATGCCCGTTCATCTAATACGGGCTATGCCCGGGCTGTGCCCGATACGGGCTGTGCCCCACACGGGCGGTGCCCGATACGGGCTATGCCCGATACGGGCGGTGCCCGATACGGGCTATGCCCGATACGGGCTATGCCCCACACGGGCTGTGCCCGATACGGCCTATGCCCGTTCATCTAATATGGGCTATGTCCATAGTTGTAAGTTAAAGGTCGATATTACATTCGAGGTATATTTGCTTTTATTTACAGTCGTTCACGAAATTATTCAAACTCTTATGTAAATCTCTCTTAAGATCCTTAATATGTTGAAAGCTATGAAAAGGTTGCTGCATGCTTAATCCTAGAATCAAATTAAAGCACAATTTTAGTAACACGAGATTAATTGACAACGTATTGAATTAAAAAGTTGTTCTCTTGTAAAAGGCTGCAAATATGATTTACGCTGTTTGCATAAAGCTATACAAATATTACACAAATTTCGAGAAAAGTATTATGTCTAAATCATTTCTGTCTATGTAGAAATCTTTGCATTAAAAATAGAAAGAATATTAATTGGAAGGGAAATTTTAAATTTAAATAAAGGTGAGCGAAAAAATACCTTGGATATTCTACGAGTAGCAGTTTCATTGCTTCCGTTTCCACTCAAGTTGACATTCGAAGAACTGGTTAGTACGAAAGCCATGGAGAACGCCGAGGCTACGCCGTTGGCATACCAGCTCGGTGAAATTATTCTTTTCCGACGTACCAATGTAAGCCACGTACGGACCTGACGAATTTCGATCTTTCATTCCGGGGACATCCGTTCGACTTTCTCGTAGTTTGCGCAGCGGAACCGTCCTAGGAATGCGGAAGGAACCGACATGGCCAGAGGATGCACTCTTCGACAACTGCACACAGAAAACCAAGGAATAGTAGCACATACATACGTACATATGTACATGTTCATAAAAATTCGGATGGTTGCGTATAAAATGTAATAATTGCTGTAAATTATCAAGAAGGGATTAATCGTTTGTGATTTGATTAAGTAAAACCTGTTTTTACAAAAATTATAAGTGAATTGCAATAAATTGAGAATCATATCTACATATTACCGTTCATAACATTGATCGATTTCTAGTAATATGGTATTTATATATTATATAGTATATATTTCTAGTAAATAATAATATGGTTTAATATCTACTATAATAACATTATTGATACTGTAGTGAAATATGACTATCAGGATAATATCGGTAAAATTAAAAATCAATTTGAAAATGAGACTGATTAATGTAACGAATAATTCAATTAAATATTTCTGATATAGATATTTTATATATTTTAAATATCAATTATCTTTGGCGAAATATTTACTCGCGTTCAAATACCATCAATCAGCTTCAAATACCATGACAATTGTGTCTTATTATAATACTAATGAAATTACGAAATGTTTCGTACAACACAGATAATATAAAAGCTTTTTACAAATGTCAACCTATATTTGTCAGTCACATTATATTTAATATCAAAATTTACCACCTGCTACAAGTATTCTAATAACTGTGAATGGAGGCGTATGTCTGTTATGTGCATTGTAAATCGTAGAACGCGGTTTACCGATCGACTTGATCTGCATGTGAAAACTGCCTTTGCCAGACTACAATTAAATCCGATTGACAAATGGAAGGACGTCGCGCCGCGTCGATGTCCCGTCCGCGTTTTAGTACGCGCATTTCCGGTGTATCGCGTTACTGATTTGCGGTCCACTTTAATTAACGGGCCAGGAATTTCATTATGGCGAACTCTTGCTGGCAGAAATCGCGCGTCTGCGGTCGCGGCTAAATAGGATGCGCTTTGCTTCAACCGGATGTGTTCTTTTTCTTGTCACCTGGTTATGGCGTCAGCGTGGTTTCCAATTGTAGGCGCGTTCTAGTGCTAGCGTCTAGAACGTTTCCGCATAACAGATGTTTCCTCCTATTGTTTCAGCCATATGTTTCAGTGAAATGTTTTCTTTAATAAAGTCTATGTTTAGTATGTATTATATTTGAATATATATTGGGATTAACAATTGAAATTATTAACATATTAGAAATACAGAAATTAAAATAATAGAGATAAAATATTATTGTACAACATGGTCTTATTGTAAATATACATAGATTTATATAAACAAGACAAGAGTATCCGGATATTTGCTTATTTTTAACATAGTAGAATACAATTTAATTGCAGAGTTACAAGAAAAAATTATGTATTCATGAATAATGATTACTAACATTACTACTTTATCGTTACTGCACGATAAAGTTGATTTTAAAACAGATATGAAATGAAATATGGACATTTGCAAGAGTGAGGCATGTTAAGGCATAATATTTTGGCAAAATTCATAACAAAATGTTTCGTTGGATAAATAATAACATCGATAATAACTTGAATACAGAAGCTAGAGATTATTGAAGATTGAGACGATAGAAATATTGATAATTCGATGGCTCGCGACTAATCTTACTAAACAGCATAGTGATGCTGCTTTCATGCAATTTATATAAGATGCACATGTGATATGCGAATCCACTATTTAATTCAAAGTACGAAGTTCCTTTTTGCTGTCACGCAAATACGAAATTCAACGCTCTCTATGCAAGATTTATCATAAAGCGCGCTCTCTAGAAAAAAAGAAGAATCGCGTGACATCAAAGGAAAGAGTAGGTCGGCTTTTTATATCGAAGAGCGAAAAATAGAGAGAAGGAATACGATAGAGAGAGAGAGAGAGAGAGAGAGAGAGAAGTAAGGGAGAAAAGAAGGGAGAGCTGGAATCATTTTTTCAACGAGAAGCATCAAGTCCTGTTTCAGAAGATCGTTCAGCCGTGCGTCGTGAAGAAATAAAAACCGAAAGTCCATCTCGTCGGCGAAAAGAAAATTGAGTTCTAGTAGGAAGCGGCAGCGTTCAAACGAAATAATCGTCAGTGATATTTCGAGCGTTTCAGCTTCCGCTCTTGCAGCTCAGTCCCCGGGAAAAGTGTTTTGCTGCTGAATTTTTCAGCTCTTCCCGTCGGCCACCTCTTTGAACTATCATGGCTGCAGAAAGACCACGCTGCTTTTTGTCGACATAGTAGATTTCCGTGTAACGCGCCTTCGCTATCCTCCCTCACCTTCTTTCGCCGCCCCTCAACTTCGCTTCGCCTCGCCTCGCCTCGCCCCGCCCCGCCTCGTTTCGCTTCGCCTCATCTCCGACGCTCCTCGGCACAATGAATCCAGGACTGTAGCCGGAGCTTAACTTAAAAGGTCCACCGTATCTGAAACGAGCCCATTCGTGCAGGTGTATCCACTTAGTCGGGCGAAAAGGAGATCAGAAGCTTAACAGCTACCTCGAGGTTTTCGCCACCAGTTTATCCCTCGTACATGTCCGTATACGTGTACCTCTTCCCGTTTGATTTCCTGTGTTTTCTATACACTCGCCCGGATCACATAGACTTTCGCAGATGTAATTTGGTGTTCGTTTCGTTGTTCCTATACGCTGTTACGAACGATAGAATCAAGAATATTGTCGTGTAAAAATACGTGGCTCATTGGTACGAAGATTCGGTATAAAACGATAAAATGGAACAACAATTTGGATTGCGTATAAATTCGAATGTCTCATTTTTATTCCTTTTTTATATAGAAGATGGAACACTGATCAGAATATGGTACTTAAACATTAAGTAAAATACGATTGGTATTTAGGAAAATCTGTAGGAATAGATGAAACGAACGAAGGCGGATGAATCTTCAAGTGAGAGATATAATACTAATTCAAAGTTGTTAGGGGAAAATTCCTGTTTCAAAATTTTGCCTTCTGTTGCAATTCGCACAAGACCATCTTCAGCGTTGGTGCAAAAATCAATACTTAAGGAGAAATTTCCATTTCTTCCAATATATTAAACTCCCTAAAAGGGACAATGTTATCATAGACCCGCCCCGTAAGGGCCATAAACAGTGACAAGTCGTCTGGAAATAATACTGCCTCTATTCAGGTTCTTGCTGCTAGTAACTTGCCATTGTGTGCAATGTCCTGACCACCCCTTTTAATGTTAAGTTTCCAAGACCTTCTTTCGTCATAGATCTATTTTGAATGAAGATATACATAATTTTTTATCCATGCACATACAATTTGTTGATTGTTATCGTACATAGATGCAAAGTCTTGTTCAAAAATTAAAAATTAAGCCGGTTTTTCGTTTTACAAGGAAAATTGAACTGTGCCTTGGATATTACACGCCGTATAATAAAAAGAAGAATTGCTATATCTTTTATCGTTAACAATTTTGAAGAAAACATGTATGGCGTTAACTTATATTTCGTTTCTCGTGTGTGTATACATGTGTATATATGTGCGTGTGTATGTTTCGCAAAGCTTCTTTTTCGTTGCATTTTCTCATATCCAGCTTTTGCTACGGTGTATTGGTTTATCCGTATTTTTCTATGAATGCATTTCTGTTTACTTGGCAGAACTCATAACGTACACGCTTATATTCGCCTATATTCCTTCTATCTTCAAGCGTGCGCGCATACGTGTTATCTCTCGGCATATTTATCAGCGGCCACATCATCGACCGTCATATTCGTGTATTTGAATACACGGTAAGTCACCTTAAATTGGCCACTTTAACGGCTGTTTCGACAACCTTTTCGTTTTCACCCCGCCGTAAAATGTTTTTCGACAATCGCGCTATTTTTAAAAATGTTTTACGTTTTTACACTTGTATTTTAATGTATCTTTGCATAATGTAGTTTGTAAACAGTGAAAATAGTAAAATAGAGAGAAAATTTTATTAATATTAAATTTTATTCATTTTAATTTAAATAATAATAATTTAATAGTGATTAGAGAGAAAAATACAGCAGCTTTCGGTCTTTTAAGTATTATACAGAGCGTGGCAGAATGCGTGATACACTTTGGCAGATAGTTGTTCTATATGCAGAAGTTAGTTGAAAGTCTAGAATCAAATTTTTTTCATTTGAAGCTCCTTTTTTCGAGAAAATCGAATTTGGAAGCATTTCAAGTACGTGCGAACCTAGTTGATTTCCGATTGGATAGAGATTCTATATGTAAAAATATTATTTCCATTCTACATACGAAAACGAAAGAAAAGTTTAGAATAAAATTTTATTTGAAATCTCATTTTCCAGAAAGTCAAAATTGGGAATTCATGAAATCCATGCGCATCGAATTAATTCTTTGCTAAGCATGTTGAAATTGAATTTTCTGAAAAACAAGCACTTAAAGAAAAAAATTTTATTCTATGTTTTTTTGTCTTATTGTGGCATCTAAAATAGCTTCTTGTCGATTTTCCACTGGTATCCAATCTGAAATTAGTCAAACTGATATGTATCTGACAAGTTTCCAAACTCAATTTTCTCGGAAACGAAGCTTCAAATGACAAAATGTTACTCTAAATTTTCGATGTATTTTTGCATATATCTAGAATGACCTCGTGTCCCACAGGAATGATTGTAACGTATATTTGTTATATTCCATATATTTTAATATGTATATAAGGTGCTATATTTTATTATATATTATACACTTTATCTTATGCATTGCAATTTATGACTTTTAATATGCACATCAATATTTCTGATATCGCAATATGCAATATCTAACGATAACTATCTGTTGCTTATTTTTCTGTAAGCACAGTTAACATACTTATTTAATTATTTTAAGATAATTATTTTAAGTTAAGATATTTATTTCACTGTTTTTGTCGTACTGGGATTTCATCTATCATTTTTACTTTGCAAACTCCTAATAAATAATAAATAACTTATTGTTCGTACTTCTAAAATAAAAATAGTTTATCACATCACAATAATCTCATACGTGAAATGTTCACATTAAGATACGAAAGTTTCGTATATCGGCGGTTATATTTTCCGCCACGTGCGATTTGAAAGTTAATCCGCCTCGAATCTTTCGGATGACTACGTGAAAAATTCCTCGTTTGTCATTCCGAGCTAAACTTCTGTCGCGGAACTATAAAAACGAAGTTAAGTTTCCTCGTCAACCGTATTCAGTTGTTGAACCATGTTTCGTGCTTTCGTGTTAAGACCCGAGATAGTACTTCTCGCCGGCAGTTCGCTCGTATTGAAACAGTTTCCATAAAAACTGCAAGACAGAGCAGACGTATTCTTCGCTAATTCACTGTGAGCCATCCTGTATAGGGACGCATTAGCCGACTCCGTGTTCCGTGCACGTGCATTTTCCACGTATCGCTGTTTGCATTTGCTCGCGTTAAAGCCGGTTTATTGGACGAGCCCACGCGTGTGTCCAAGCAGGCCGCCGTTATTTGTACGTCCGAAGCCCTCTAAAAATACCTCCGTCTTCAGCTTCGATAACGCTATTTCACTCCCCCAACGAGGAGGAAGTCTCTGCTTCCAGCAGGAAAACGGTGTCTCGTGCAAAATCTAATTCTGACGTCCTCTTCCGCTTGCTCGTCCCTAGACCCTGCTTAAGGAAAACTTTTTAAGTGAAAAGCTCGTGCTCTTTTCTTGCAGTCCGTCCTGGCCTCCTCTCAGGTGCGAGCAGGGGGCTGCATTCTCCTTTCAGCAACGGTATTTGTTCGGGATTTTTAAGAATTACCGAAACGTGCTCTGGTATTCTTGCCTCGAGTTATCTTGGTGAACTTACCTTGCTAATCCCCTTTTCACCCGAGAATGCAGTGAATTGTAACTTCTGATTGCTTTTACTTGAACGAAATAATGTGGGAAAAATTGTCGGTCTCTTTTGTTACTAGTGTTAATGTAATAGTAACAGATAAAAGTTGTATTTTAGAAAAATCCTGTTACTTGTATAGTATAATATTCATAAGGTTTAGATGTGGAAGTGTAGTGCGCCCTGTATGTATATACATTACATGTAAATGTTAGGTAATGATTATCCGGATTTTCCTCAGTCGCTGGTTATTACACCAGCTATGTCGTCTTCAAACATGAAGAACTATTAACGTAGCTTTTGGATTACCAAATGCTTGACTGTAAGTCTGAAACATGATTGCTTGCGTGACTTTTCTAAGGCTATTAGTGCTGGAACTTGGTTGCTTCAGTGATCTTAAGAGCTCTAAAATTTGTATAGATCTGTTTAAAGTCTAATTCCCTCAAATATCCTGACTACTTTAAAGTTTTTACGATTTCATGAATATTCCAGAATTTTGTGAATTCTATGAATAGTAAAAACCCGAAGAATAATTTACTAACTCTTCCTTACGTAAAGGGTGTTCTATTTAACGCGATCCTTGTGAATATCTCCGAAGGTATTTATGATACCGGAAATTGTTTCGAATGTAGGGAGAAAAATATTTGGGCCTATCGCGATCGGATTGCTGGACCGGAATTCGACCTCGGATCTTCCGCTTGCCGGATGGGTGGTTTCCCAATCAAGCTTCCCAGGCCGACGACGAATATTTTCTCCCAAACTCCTAAAGTCTCGAATGACTGCCGCTTACACGAACAAGAATTAAATGATTTCGAGTGGATAAAGTGCATAATTTAATATTAGTAATCTTTTTGATAGATAATTACGTGTGTACAGTACATACGATGGTTAATCTTATCTTTTTTTAAATGCAGCCATATATTTCTTGATGCATTAATTGACCTGTCTTGATATTTCATACAAAAAGTTATTAACCTGTTTATGCCGCAAACCATTGATTTTACCAGATATTTTATCTTTTATCTTGTAAAACCGTATGAAACCGTAAAAAATCGTATGAAAGACGGGGAAAACGGATATAAAAGTAGCGTTTTACCTTTTTCCTTGACTATTCTACGTTGGCTATTTTGTACGTTGCTTGATAAATAGTGGAAATCTAGTTGCTTCAAAGATCTTAAAAGTCATATAATAACATCCATGACATTGACTATTCTATTCTTCTTACGTTATAAAAAAATTCAGAACTAATGTGATTTACCTCGAAGAATCTTATTCCGCTCTTTTCTCTTAGCATCCTTTTCTTGCGAGATGTAGCAATAAAGCTATACTTATCGTTCAAGATTCAATTAGTAGCGTACTGAAATTTCTCAGAGATTTATTTTTTGAGAATTCTCGTGGTCTTGGTAAGAACTCTTGTACCTCATCCGAGGTCAGTTGGTGCGTGTGATTTTTATTGTTCTATCGTGGAAGCGATTATATAGTCGCTTTTTCTTGAATAATATTTGAAGCACAAGGCGCACATACAATGCATATGATATGAAAAAGTATATCTATATTGATAATATCGCATAATGCGTAATTCTTCGTTTAACTTGATAAAATTAAATTGTCATAACACCAAACATTCGCGAGGAAAAGATCGGCAGAACGAAATTGTTGATCCCCACGTCGCGCATTCGCTTTAAATAGTGATTTAAGACATACAAGATGCAAGAGTATTCTCGCTGCAATTTCTTCGGTAACGTCTTCCGTGCAATCTTTCTCTACTGTGTGGCGCAGCGCGCGAAGTCAGAAACATTCTCCAGCGAAACGCGTTCACACAGGCATAACACGGCGTAAATCTTGCGATGAGAAATAATTTAACGTAGCCTGCAGCGATATTATCTGATACAGCATCGTAATGCCACCGACTCATATATTCCTGACGTTTATACGTTTCGCAAATAAAAAGTAGAAATATTATTCAACACGGCGTAACAGACACACTAGCTGCTAGAAAACGCATTACCCTCGCAGCTTTACGACTTTCCTGAAAAGTGTCGGGCAACTGTCCCGTAAAAGTTACGGGAAGCGGTTGTCATACACCGTGAAATTGGTGGAGTTTCAAAAAGGTTGTTACCGTATCGGAGCCGTGCTAGAAAGCTACGCGCAATTTGTCGCAGATCCAACGATCAATTTGGGGATGCAATGGACCGTGGAAAAAATTACGCTACCTCCGCGCGCGCACGCGCGCATTACTCTCCAAAGCGGCACGAGTGTCACGCTCGACACTCCGCCTCCATGCGAATAATTTCTCCGACTCAATTTCCAATACGTGTTTTATTTCTTTAAATTATCCTTTTCTTTTCTTGAATTTTCCGGCCTCTTGAGTGAGAATGGTTATAGAGACGCTGCTAAGTATGTATACTTTATAGCAGAGTCCTTTTTCAATCTTCTTTGAGTCACAGAGCCCTGTTATTATAATAATAGTTAATAGTAGATGGAGTACATTTTTTAAATGAGTAGAAAATATGATGAGAACACTTAAAAAGGAAATAGATTCGATAATTTGCTGAAATGTTCGTATTGCAAATGTTGTTATAACAAATTACCATTGACAAATATTTTAGTACGACAATAAATTAATTGCTACATGTTTGCCGAATTTTGTCAATTAATTATACAAGTAAACATGGTGTACGATTTTGTTCGAATGTACGATCCTGCACGAGTTTGATATTAATAGGTAAAGTTCCCTTTCATTCTTGGTATTTTTTTACGTTCAATAGGCATACGTATACCGTTTTGTATTTTGCAAAGTTTGAATTAGTTTTTTGATATGCGTATACTTCCTATCTGCGAATTTGTTTGTTTATTATTCATAATGGTATTAAATGTTTACATCGTTTTTTCGCGTAATTGGGCAATTTATTTTAGTACTACTCTGTGATGGACAATTTGATTACTATATTTAGTTCGAATAAACGAAAACACAGTATCATTCAATGTTATTCGAATGTATTACATATTCGTTGTACTGTTTTAATGATATTAATAATTACAATGTGACAATGCACGTATTTTCACAACGCCCAGCGGAATGGTAAACGAACGATTATGGGATTCGAATTCAGAAATTATTACATGCAACTGAAAACAATTACAGAATTACGGAACGATCACCAGTAGTGCGAAAATCGCTACAAATTTTGGATCAAAGAGGAACTGCGATACAACATGATAATTCCCGTCTGTAGCAAACATGTAAAAAAAAAGCTACACAACATCGGCTGGAATATTTTACAACCTCTATTTTTCCAAACATTGCTTCGTCGGGCTACCAGTTATTCAGGTCACTACATTCATTGGCTGAAAAATTTTTTAAAACGATGGAGTATTGAAAATTTGTAGTCCATATTCAAAAATTTTTTAATAGAAATGATAGTAAAATGAGTAAAATTGATGCAAAGGAGGTAATAAAGTGAAAGTTGGGAAAAAATTATAAAAGGAAATAGAAAAAATTGTATTATAAAGAGAAACGTAGTAATTATAGAAGGAAACCATGGTGAATGCAATGGAATCGCATCTGACACACACACATATATGTTGTATACATCACAGATCGTTTTTTTAATCTAGTGATGAGGGAAGAACGCGTTAGGTTAATGTGATCTATTCTTTATCTGCTTACTATTACTTGAATCTTTTTGGTTCATAACAACTGCTGCACTGGTATCATTTGTATTATTACTGAAATAAGGTAAGAACTCCAACTTACAAAACTCAATTTCATTGTGAGTCTGAAATCATTTTAGTTTTTTATCCTCCTTATGTCTTACCTTGGAAATGTAACTCTGGCTCATCCTTGGATTTCATGCACATTACTGTTAGTATACGAGAAAAGTCGTCAGTAAGTATAATAAAATACTTAGTTTTGCTGATTCAGATTACTCATACATGTATGTAAGTCCAAATGGTCGAATATATCTTCTCGCCTTCCTTCCGCCACATTCTTCTCCTTCGCTCCTACACCATTACCGTATAATCAAGCAAAGTAATGGTGAAACATTTTTAAAAACTGTGAAAGAAAATATAATTTTTTTCATCAAAATAGACTTACGGTTAGTGAGGAAAAATAATGGAATATTTAAAATATTCTTAAAATTATTAAAAAATGTTGAGCCATCGAATTCCTTTCCTCCCCTTTCCGTTCTAGTTTTCTCAACCAGTCCAAAGCTTTTCCCTTCTTTTCTCGTTAACTAGCTCCTGTATACCGACGCTCTTCTCTAGTTTTCTGCATTTTCTTCGCATATGCTACTATTTTACAGTGTCGTGTCCTTTTCCTTGTCTCCCTTTGCCGCCTGACTTCCCTAGGTAAATCTTTGAGGCAGCTCTATTTCCAATGCCTCCGATTTCTCTTACTCTATTCGCGTTTCTGTTAATCCTGCATAGTCAAAATTCTCTATATATCCATGGATATACACACAGTTCCTGTCACATTCAACAATAATTTACTTTTTCCTTTCTCTAATTCTAATTCCTTGTTAGTTCGTAATTTCCTTGTTATGATCTCCTTAACCCCTCCTTATACATATGTTTCTTCTCATCTTATCTCATGCGGGTTGCCCTTTTCCTTCAATCGGGCTACTTTCGAAAAAACTGTCTTTTTATCTCCCCTTCCTCATCATTCCAGTCAAACCATTTCTCTTGTACGTACGTTCATTTTCCTGTACCTTATCACGGACCTTCTTACCCTCAATTCTTTCGTTTCTTGGACTCTCTTAATCTTCATCGTACTTCTCTTTCTTCATCTGCGAGGTCCGTCATTCTCGATAAATATTTCTTTCAGCTTCATCTATCCTTTTTGCTCAATATCTCCTGTTTTATTTCCTAGCTTTTATCAATCTCCCGTTCCCTTTCTTTGGTCTCTACATCTTTTACTCCCTTCTTTAAATTTTTCTTTTATTAAATCTTTAATTTCTTAAATTTTTCTTTTAGAAACTCTTCAATTTTCTCTTCCGCTTCTCATTTCTGTAATTTTAATCCTTTTATTACAACTTGATTTGGCGATATAATTTTAATCCCTAATTTTTTCTTTCCCCTCTCTCTCTCTCTCTCTTGCTTTTCCAACGTCCTCTTAATAGTCCTCACCTCTCTGTTTTGATATATTTCCACTGTCAATCTTCCTTGCTGTATGTTCTTTGGTTTTTCTTCTCTCCTATTTTCTTCCAATATCTTTCCCATCGTCAGTATAACTTTAGAAACCAATGCTTCTTTTCCTCTCAGTTTTTTCCCCTCCTCTGTTTCCTTTTCTTCTATCCTTCTCAACATTTCTTCCTCTACCCTTCTGTATAGTTCTTTCTCTTTTCTTTCCCAACTAGTCTCCATTCTCTCAATCCTTCTTGATACTTCTATGACCTCCACTCCCATCCTCTTTCCCAGCGACTGTTCTTGTCATGCCCTCAAATGATTTTATTTGATCTGCCATTATGTTAGCAATGTCCCCTCCCTCTGCCTCTTGTTTCTGTTCTTTCTTTTTCTTTTCACCTCTCTGTGAGGTGATCTTCTTTTTATCTGCTTTCTCCCTTACCTCTTTTCCTTTTTTTTCGCATTTTGACGTGTGTCCCATTTTTCATCTTCCTCTGATACTTTTTAGTTTTCTAATCCATTCTCCTTTTTTCCCCTTTCGTTTCTCTTCTTTCTTTTACTGTATTCTTAGATATAAATCATATGTCCTAATTACTCTGTCAACTACTTCCTTCTTAATCCCTTTTTTGCTACGTGTAGTCCCCCTCTAATAGGACCCCAGCTTCTTATATCTTCCTACTAACCTCCTGCTTCGTATCCTTTCGACTGATCTTCTACGTCAATTTCTAACTTCTATTCCCTTCCATTAATTTCTAACCGAGTGCCTCTTATTATTTTAATATATTTTAACTCTTGTTCGAGATTATTTAATTCAGCTGCTGTAGACTATAGTATTCGAAACCACGAATGTCGTACCTAGTGTTCGTTGTCAAATTCGATAGCGAATTAGGATTATTGAAAATACATCTTAGCATTGTTGTTGCAATCAATTTGTATTTTCCCGTGAATGTCTTCATAAAGCGTATTCTGTAAAATCCATGAAAAAGTTAATTACTTCCCTTGAAATACCGACCTACTTCAATTTAGTTACTCTTGGTTTTAATGAGAAAAAACTTATGGTTTGCGTTACGAGCAAACATTGAGCGCATTTGTGCACCGAAACATCTTTTAATTCAGCTTCGTCCTATTTTTCCTAGATTTATTGTTTGCCATTATTAAACCACACGGAGAGGATGGAATTTGCATATTACTTCACAATGAGAATAAGAGATGATATATTTAGAATCGAATAACTCAATTCACTAATACTAATGAAATAAATCAAATAACGTTGATTAACAGAATTATATCCATTCGTTTGCATCTTATTGGAAACTTGCGAGCAATATAATATTACGAGAGAAGATAATCTGACAATATGGAACAATTAACCCTTATCACTTCTACCAGTAGCTCTGTTGCCACTATTTTTGTGTTTAGTATGAGATATTATGCTTATTCCTATATATTGGCGATTGTCTTCGTCATTATCATATGAAAGATACATATATATAAAAGGTGAATTACGTGAATTAAAAACTAAAAACAATGTAATAATGTCACAAGCATTTCTCACGTTATGTATTTGCAAGCAAATCGTGTTAAAAAAATTTACCGAAGATAATATATTGTGAGCGTATTTCATATAAACAAAGGTATAGCAAATGACTGAAACAGTATAATACGAATTGGTTTGTTCTTTTTTTTTCGTTTTCGATACTCTGCGTTTACTTGATATTTATAAACATTTTTACTAACATACAACTATCTTATAAAAATTATATAGCGTTTTCTTGGCGCATTAAAATTCACATAATGTAATTCGCTGTAAAATATTTTGTGAATTTTAAAGTTAAAATACTCTAAAATAAAGAATACCAAAGACATAAAATATTGCTAGTATTTATAGACATTTGCTACCTGTATAGACGTTTGTTAACAATTTATAACTATCTGTTTATATGTATAAATTAACCATTATTGGTAAGTAATGGTTCCAAACATTAATGCAAACATTGATAATTCCAATCCTCAATATCACTTGCTCCGTACGATTTTTATAACATATCCTTTAAACATGTATTATTTCTACCTCCGTCAGACGAGTCCATCCGCAAAGGATTGGTAATATTGGAATCAAAGTTACAGGAGCAATAACAGCGAGAGATTTCGTATCGGGTGCATCGCGTGAGCCCACGAGGCTTTACGCGATCATGCTGATAGAGGTTGATAAGCCCGAACTGGCCATTGCACGTTGCACTTATTAAATTCCCGGTGTCGAACCTTTACGAGTTAAGCTTCAGTGGCTGTTTCTATTCGCGATGCTCGGTCGTTTCGCGCGCTCAAATGGACACCATCAAGCAACGCGATGCATTACGCCCGCGAAGCAGCCGCGCGGCGTCGAATTTATGAACGTACGTGTGGCAGAAGGATTACAGGGCCGTACTTACTGTAAGTCTGCCATCTTGCTCCCCAGCAGCCGACGTTGCGCTGGAAACTTTGAAATTTACGAGGAAAACATGTCCCCTGCGATAAAGTACAGCAACTCATAAACGGAAGATAACGGGTAGGGTGCGTGGGCCAACTGCGAAGGGCACTGCAAAGTATAGAGAAAGGACAGGGCCTCGACGGGGGTGAAAGAGAATTTCAGGTTTGCGTTGTCGCCGTGAAACTTCATAGACGCGTTTCACTCTATGAACAGAGGACACTGGAGAGGTTTGGAAGGGGTCTACACCGACGTTATTATGGGGATCAAGGGTTCACCTGGGTATTGAAACGCTGCTCCGTAACAATGGACGATCTACGATCCAACTGTAGAAATCCCTTGCCGCAGCCACGTTTCCCTTATGTTCTTTCTCTCTCCACTCCTTCAACCCTTTGTTTCTCTTCGATTCGCCCATTCACTCTCTTTCTGCAGTCACTTTTACTACCAACCAAGAAAACTTTTCCTATCTATGACCATTCGTTCTGATGTCGTCCTTTCGACTATAACTCGCCATATCCCTGCCAGCTTCTTCTTTCGATTCGATGAAAATTTTATGACTTGACTTTCGTCGTGGTCTCATTTTCTTTTCTCGTTACTACCAACTTCGATCCTTTCATCCGACACACTTATCCTTTAACTAGCTCGTTTGCATCTCGAATAAGCCTCCCAGCAGTATTTCTTTATCGGGATTGATAATCGATAGGTTCGACTGCGCGCCGATTGAATTACTAATTGGTAATTACTATCTCCGTTATTGGCTTTTGGTACGATAAATTAACGCGCGAGCATTTCGTGCGGTATAACGAACAACGTATCTTTCGCGGCGAATTTAATGGGCTTTTGTGAGAAATTCAATGGCAGCCATGACCGGCAACGGATGTTCCGAGCGAGGGAAAAGTAGTATTGATAATGGTACGCTGAAACGATTTATTCCTGGTAGTCATTTCTTATTTATGTTTTCATACGTTACTTGTTCGCTCTTTCGATTCTGTGTGTTCATTTTTACGATTTCAAATATTTCTTTTGCTAACGCGATATAAATAGGTGGGTAGGTTATCAATTTTTTCGATTCTTCATTAAAAGAATAAATTGTAGAATAAATTGAAACGTCTCATACGAGGGAAAATTAAATGTCGAAATTTGTCTAAAAAAAAGTGAATAGTTTCTTTCACATAAAACTATATTGTAGTTTCGATGAGGAATTGAGGCTGCACATTTCATTTTGCAGGGATAAAATGCACGCGGATAAACTTTAAATAATAGTATGAAATAAATGTAAAATGAAGATGTCAGAGTAGATAGGAAGACTAAATATGATTTGCTAATATTTGATATAAATCTCATCTTTGCAAAAATAACAGTAGTAAATACTAAAATTTCAAGTTAAAAATCTGTTTTCTTATTTTATCTTTATTCGCAATTATCTTCAGTTTCTTTTACATCTTAGAATAATTATACAAATTCTTCTATTGTATTTAAAATTATTTTTTCAAATTTTGTTGATGTATCTCATTTTATTTTACCAATTCAAGCTTATTTTAGAAATATTATACGCTTGTTTATTTGTACTAGATTAATTAGCTGTTCCATTGAACGTAAATTGGCGTAGCAGTTTCCAGGAACAATATTAATTAACAAACTAGTCAATTAGTTGATCAGTGATATATCCCCGTCAGTTTAGTCGTATCGCTTGACTTACCTTCGTTTAATTTATTGCCGTTGGATAATTGAACTTCGGTCAAATAAGAGTAGCCACAAACTTGGTCCGACAGTTAATCGATTAAAAATTAATGGTTTGACTAGCATAGTTGGTGTATCCTCGTCTAATCTCATACGGAATACTGTTTAGTTGAAATGGCCAGGCCAGTAGTTTCAACTCTTGCATGAAAATTTATGCTTAAATCTGAACTAGTTCCAAATTCACGCAGCAATAGGTTCTGTTATCTTAGTTCCAAATGGTTCGCTAATGATAATGTGAAGTTTATTGCTTATCCATTATAAACTTATCTAATTGTTTCTGTTTTATTTATTAAAACTTCCAGATACAATAACCGAATTAGACTAAGAGAAGGAAAAGAATTTCTTTCAAAATTTTTACAGCGATCAAACAAAATCTTGGTTTCGCAACAAAAATCTCTCTTGCAAACTACTCGTTATGACCAATCGTTGCAGAGTTGATCACTGAACAACCTAGCTGCGTCTTTCGCACGAGTTCGCGCAATTAACGACCCGGAATGCTTATGTAATTAATCTATTCTTCCATTCATAAAATTATTTATAGTAATTTATTTGGAATTTTTGTATAATTAATTTGAGGTTTCCAAACCTTAATTATCGTTATTATTGGAGATAACATTGCAGAGATAGACGTAATTAGTTAATGTAATATTATATTACTTTATAATTATTGAATATCGGCCATTATTAATAGCTAAGTTCGATTTGCTCGATTGAATTGAATCGATTTGCTTGGCATAAATGTGGTGACAAGGAAATAAAAATGAAAGCGCGATGAATAACGTAACAGGGAAATAGGAAGAAAGAGAGGATTGAAAAATTTATACCGTAGTTATTTATTAATCTTAATAGCATAAAAAAGGATAAAGTTTGCTTTTCGTTATAAATTTCTCCAATATTAATGAGAAATACCTGTCTAATCGAGTGGACAGAAATTTGCTAAGCCTCTTATATAATTCTCTTAAAGAGAAAAATAAAACGTGTAAATAATATAATATGAAATATGGATAACACGATAAGAACAAGGAATTGATTGTTAATTTTCATTGTTGAACGCTGCTTGTTAGTAGCGATTATTGAAATATTTTATTCATATATTACTAAATTACTTAACTTATTACAAATCGCGATTATTAATCCTGTTAATTCCGTAAATTCAGTAATAAAATGCTAGATTATATACAGAGAAGGATATTGATTCAAATTCGAAAATGTATTGTTACATACACGGGACTCTCACAGCGTAATAATTTTACTTCTTTTAGATCATACAATATCATTTTATCAGAGTAATCCTAATTCGTTATTTTTCTTCATTTCAACTTTGCTCTTTCCATTCGCTTTGTCGATCGTTTGGCCAGCCAAAAACTTCCTTAACTATTACACAGAGAATGGACCGGCCTAAATAAAGCCACGTCGGCGTAGCCATTACTCACAATTAGGTCCAGTTTTTCAATTAAGACCTAAGCCAGACCTTAGCTTCAGCTCATAAATATGTATAAACTAAAGCAAGGTTTTTATTTCAGACATCGTCGGTCGGTAGCTCGGCACTTAATTGCAAAACCCATCCTGTTCGACTAAGAAACGTTACCTTACCTTGCCCCGAGTTACTGAATCAATTCGCGGCTTTCCATATATGTAATATATATATGTTCTTTGTATATGTCCATATAGTTTCCATTTGCAATGCATTACTATTACTATTACTATTATATAGATATGATTAATACATACAGTTTGTTGAAAAAGTATCCAGAAACAACCGAGCCTTTCAGATGTCAAATTGATCTATTTGACATTTTATAAACTTCCAATTTCAGTAGAAACAAATTACTTACATTTTAAGAGAATGATTTTAAGAGAATGGTAATAATCAATTGATTTTCAATAGTCACTTAGTAGTAGTCGATTGATTGCAATGAGTGTCGGTAATCGACTAGTTCTGATCAATTATTTTATTTTATAATAATTAAACTGTGGATATTCATAAAAATTGAAATTGTTATTAACAAATGGGACCCAAATAGAGATTTATTTCATCTTCCAAACATTACAACAAGTACTTTGCCTTGGTTATTTCATATATTTTCACATATTGCGTACATTTTCTACATATTTGCATATTTAAATCTGCTATAAATCTAATAATAAATATAACAATCTAACATAATAATAAACTGGTAACTATGTAATATTCTGGCTTCTAATTTATATTCTTCCAAAATGTAAGAACAGAATTGGTTATAACGACTTTTGAGAATGGGAGATAAAAATTAATAACTAACCCGATAAAGAGAGGCATAAAAATACTTGAATATTCATTTACAATCTTTACAGTAATGCTTGATTCATCCATTGCGGAATCTCATTTTCATTTAATGGAAGAACAAACCTCGCTCCACAAAAAAACATCCAACAGAGTAAATTAGAAACCTGAGCCTGTAACTTCGTGGTTTCTTCCCAAAATAAATTATGTGCAATTAGTTTGTTCTTGCTATTAATAGTTTCGTGTTCGTTCTGTCGCTTTTCTCTATTTGTATTATTATACTATTTATTCGTTATCAGCGTTAAATATGATTTAAGTAGAAAATTACGAAGAATTAAAATGTTGTAACTAACTTCTCGTAAAGAGAATTTTAACAATCATTTATAATTGCTGTACTACACACGCGCGCGCGTATATTTCACAGATAGTAGAAATAATGTAGTAAAGAACATGATAATCAGATTGTGTATTTTGCAAATAGTGTCAAACTTGTGCGCGTGTAACTATTGAGAAAATGTTGAAAATAATACCTGGAAAAATTGAAAAACAGAAACTTGTTAATTTTAGAATTTAAAAAATTACTAAACATCCTGCAACATATGTTTCATATTACCGTAATAGAATTTCATAGTCATTAAATAATTTTACACACACACACACACACACACACACACGCAATAGATTAAAGTGCTATTTCGTTAATTATATCGCAACGAATCTGTTGCGGTACTGATGTTACATGGTCACAAACCCAACTTTACCACCCATTAGAAATGTTTCACAGCAGCAACAAGGAATTAATTATTTCGGCACTTGACTCATTAATAGTTCATCCGATTCAACCTCCGTTCGCAATTAATCGAATATTCAACAGACATCAACTGTTAAATCGTCCATACATTGTTACACATAGTGAATAAAAATACAAGAAATAATTAAAACAAGAATCAGGCATTAACGTAATACTTTGTTAACTACTATACAATAAGTTATCATAAATTAGATCTAATGTTTTTCAATAAAAATCAAATAATTTTAGTATTTCCATCCAGCTTTTTTATTTTTATTTTTATTTTGGCAATATAAAGTAAATATTGGTCTTTTGTTGTCTATAAGTTGATTTTTCAAAATTATCTGCAACCCTATTAATCTGAGAAGTTGGTGCATACAAATTTTAATATCAAGCTTAAAATCATTTCTGATACATTGTATACACGTGTTCTATCCATTTCGTTACGTTTTCATGAAATATAAAATTCCTCTAACGACGCTAAGTTCCCAATCTACGTCATAGTCGCTACTGCAGCATTGTACACACAGTAACGCAACAAACTTCTTTGCGTAGGATATATAGGGGAAGTTTTTTCAGTGGAATTGGAGAAGTACATCGTGTACAATATAATAAACTTCTGCACAAAGAAAAATATTCGTTACCGTAATAAAACACGTTTATTTTTTCATACCCTCGACAGCTTATGTTGTATTTTCAAACGTACCGATGGTAAGTTGTATCGATTGTCAAAAAATAACACGAAGTACGGAACGAGTTAATTAAAAGGTCGGCTATTTCTAAACGATCTTGGACGACAATAGATCGCGATGTATCGCGGAAAGGCTTCAACGAATCTGCGGCGGTGGATTTCATTGGGAAAGCCACGTTGTTCGATCGGGTAAGTACTTCGCTCGCTTTAGCCCCGTTGCATCATTCTGTAGCGTCGTACATCGAGAATCCTCGGCTATCGATACTCGTAAACAGCATGCAAGACGTAGTTTCGTCTGTAAACTTGCCCGTCGACGCGATATAGCTCGATTCTCGTAGATAGTTTGTGTTCCAGCGCCTGCCGTTCGTGCTCTTGGCAGGTTTAGATACGATCTTCAAACATGCCACATTGTCGACTTCGATAAAACTTCGATTACAGATACTGTAATCGATATCGAACACAGACTTGTCCCCTTGTATCTACATGACGACCAACCATTGACCGGCAATTTCATTCCAACGCCAGATCAGATCATTTCACATTGTAAAGGGATTTTCTAAGATACAATAGACGCGTCGAATTAGAATGTCAACGGAGTCGATTGAGTTCTTCTTGCGCGATATATGGTTACTGCTTCCTTCGATAATTCAATTTTCGAAAGAAGTACCTGGCGGAAAAGATCGGTCGAGCGTGTTTTTAACTGAAAGATTCTTCGCAGTTTTTATAATACGTCCCTTCGTGTAACGTATTCGCCCTCCGATAATAGCGAAATTTACGGGAAATGATAAAAGATAACGAAACGTAGTTTATATTTTGTACTTTTTTTACAGCATTTGGTAAACACGTGTTTGCTAGATAGATAAGCTAGAAATATTTGTAAAGTCCGCGAATATGAAATCGCTAGAACAAGATTATCTTCTTATATTCTGTACAATTAAAAACACAAAGGGCAGAAAACATCTTGCCTGACACCGTCAATTGAAATGTGAAGATGTTCACTGCACACATCAATATAAAACAAAAGTGACATACCACTGTTCAGTTAATCTCAATTACGTTCGTTCATTATACTCTATTCATTATTCCCTGTACGCGAGATTCAGTTTGGTCGATAAGAAACATTCTTATCTGCAAGGCTAGGTGCTATATCCCTGGAAAATGTTACAGCCCAAAAATGCTGCCCAACGGTCCTATGAGAGAGCATAAATCGCCAAGAATGTGGCATGCCAGGAATGGCGGCCGTGGCCATTCTCTCTCGATAGATAATCGTACTTCTTCTCTATGATGCATGTGGTGTCAGCGCTTAAGACTATCGATCCGGAAGAAAATAAGATCTATTTCGTAGAAACTCGATCTCGATCGATCCTCCCATCTCTCTTTGACTTTCGCACACATTTTCACTGTTACGCTATCGATGATGCATCCTTTTTGTTCGCAAGCTGAATTGAATTATAACTCTTGCCCGGCATCCATCGCGGTTTCTATCAAGTTTTCGATCGTGGCGTGTCACTAACGGGAAAAATAGGCGTCGTTCAGTGACTACGAAACACGATCTCGTGTTCGCGTGTCATAAATCAAAAAGGCCGGATTCCGTTTTCCCCTTTTCACCTGAGAGCCTGTACTCGAGCGAAGGGTGAGATACACGGCGGAACTTAAACAATTAATACGGCCATGAGTGCGAAAATCTGAGCCTACGCGGGTGAGTTTTCGGTTGGCCTGTTTCTCTGCCGCTACCACGAACGAAATCGCATCCGTTGATTTATGAATCGCCTGATAACACGGTGGTTCTAACGTATTCGAACAGTTTGAGGATAATCCATCTCGGGCTATGCGACCAAATGCATGAAAATCAAGAGTGGAATTCTCGATTGTTTCTCGAACCGTAGCGGCTGAATGTTCGCTCCTGTCAGAATTGTTGACAGGATGCACAATGGCAGCAAAAATGGGAAATGATTAATCGCCGGTTCGATTTAAAAGTACGAAGGATAATTAATTTCAGGTTTCTCCGTTTCCGCGCGTTAGTAGTATCGCGGAACAGCCAGCTCATCCATTATTTCAGTCACGAAGCATTCGAATTTGTTTCAAACCAAAGCACGAATAAAGAAATAAAAAGTTTCAATCTCGTGTAACTTCCATATATGTGTATTCATCGTAATCACACCGACATTTATTCTTGTAATAAGTATATTAAAGTACGCGTAGATTTTATTCACTCTCGTAACTTCGAAATCCTAACGCCTATTCTCATATTTAAGCTAGTGAGAAGAGAAGACAGCTATTTAACGAATTTCTATTATCGGAACTGTTCAATTATCCGAAGTGCCTGATTGGTTCGGATGAACGAGATTTTTCTATATCTGTAAACTTATACTGTTGTCTCGTAAATTACTAATTTGTTATTGTACTAATTATTAACTATTGTATTGTAACTAGTTATTAATTATTGTACTAATCGAGTACATACATATTGAAATGCACAGTCAGCTGCGCATTA
Source organism: Bombus vosnesenskii (assembly GCF_011952255.1). Lineage (NCBI taxonomy): Eukaryota > Metazoa > Arthropoda > Insecta > Hymenoptera > Apidae > Bombus > Bombus vosnesenskii. The sequence continues at coordinate 7,761,368 of NW_022882923.1, forward strand.
AGAACACGAATTTCCAAAGCTTTTTGAGGCATGATAAATCAGTACGGAGAAATACGGTACATACGTGCGTAGTTGTCTCGACGACGTTGTATCAATATCGGCTGTTTGCCATTTGCGCCGCCGCACCGTTGAGAGGCGGATGGTGCCATTCTGCCGATAAATAAAGAGTCGAGGAGCAGGATGTTGGAAGGAGTGGGAGCCGAGTGAGGGCAAAAAGAGAGGCGGCATCGACACGATCGAAAAAGAGAAAATTGATGAGGATGCGGGCGTTGTGTTGGTTGCCATCGATCCCGACTGCGAGGTAAATCCCTCTGTTTAAAGCGAAACCTTTCGACAAGCCTCGACCCTCTAGGAAACTGCGGCCAACAGAAACAAGCGAAAGAACGAAACTGGTTGGAAGAAAAATCGAGAGAAACAATCGTGACTCGCGGAAGGAAAGAAAGAATCGAAGAAACGAACGGAGAACGAAGGATCACGCGCCGCCAGTCAGTGGGGGTTAATCGAGCTTTACAGGGTTGCACGAGTCACGATGTCGCAATATTTGCGATGAAGCAACGTTATTGAAAAGAATGGCGGATTTTATAGCGATTGATCAGAAAGCGGATAGGATCGGCAACCATCGAACCGTTCGTTTAGTGTAGCGAATCCAACAGGCCTGCTAGTGACACGGTTCGTTTATATTCGGAATGGTCTTCCCAAGTTGACAGTATGCCTGGCTTTTACGACATGATCACTTCTTGCGTGATCTATGACGGTAGGTGTCGCTCGTAAAATTTTGATGGAGAGCGAGGAAACGTTGCACCGCGGGATTCGGGTTCATCGACGATATTTAAATGCGGTGAATAATGGAATTCAAAGTTCAGTGTTTAGATATGGTTCCTTTGGGTCAGCGTAAATATCCGAAGAAATTTGTTCTCGTCGAGTTGTGAAAGTTATTTTAGACAAGTTTCGTTGTATAATGTAAAAGTGCTTTTGAAATTACTTATATAATGTAGGCAAAACAAAATGTAATCCATTTATCCGTGAAAGGTCAATATTGCTGATATGATGGATGAAAATTATATAAACGCAACTTATATTATTTTATCAGGGTATAAAAAATGTATTAAAGTACTAAATCCTTTAGAAGCACGTAGGATGAAAAGCACAACAAAAATTTCCATAATTAAAAAGGGAAATTTACATCACGATATCATAGATATTTCAATTCCAAGCTTAATCAAATTGTAGAATTCAATGGACGAGGGAACAATAACAGAGAATAAATCTTTCGAATTCTCTTTCACAATGACAAAATTTAACGATGCAAATTAACTTGAAAAAGATTGGAAATCGTATGAAGTATTAACACAAAATCGACTGTCAATCTATTAAACAATGTATTTACTATGTCATATTGCATAAAATTTCCAGTGGCAAATCCTCATGCTATAATTTACAAAAACTGTCATTCGTTAAGCTTCGTTGCCGAAAATTTGCTATTAAAATTCACTCGTTATTAAAATCGAGATCAAAGACATACCCCAATCATTTAACTATCTTCAAAAAGCAAGATATTCAAAGGAACGTTAGGGAGCGGCAACGTGAATACAAAGATCGGCATCATTAATAACCGTTTGAAGCGGGAAAAAACGAGATCGATTTTTCTATCTCGGTACGATCGAAAATATAATACGGACAGGATAATCATTAACATAACTTTTCATTCCGTCGCTCGCGAGATGCGGGAGACACGAGAGACACGCGAACGAAGATAAATTACTTTCTGACTGCTGGAGCTGCCTATAAGGTGATATCCTCCTAATCTTGAAAAACACTTAAAGCCGAGGGAAACGGATTATTCAAATCCCGGCGATGCCTCGACTCGAACACGCGGGATGGCAAACTCATTTGAGAAGTACGGGGCCACGGAGGAGGGACGGCTGCGTAGAAACGGAATCACCGGATGGCGAACAGCGAGCTTCAAGGGAGGAGCTGAATGAAATCAGGAACCGGGGTGTAACAGCTCGATACCCACGCCTTTTCGTTCCCGTGTTACCGGCTCTAAGAGCATCCGATTGCAAGCTAAACACTTTTCGTGCACGCACAAACGCGCGTCACAGAGATAAACTGTCTGCAAATCGATTTCCCTACGTATGTATGTAGCCGATTCAAGCTGACACTGATTTCTTGGCCTCGCTTACCTTCTCTTGTTGCACACTCTTTCGCAGCGTATCTCTCTGTTGCTAGGGAAGATTTTATACTACCGAAGAAAGACGGGAAGAAAGATATTGAGAATCAGTTTTCAATTTGTATGTAGCGATATAAAACAGAGAAATAGTACGTACATGGAAGAGTACTGTTACTGGGTGTCCCGATAATAAAGGTTGTTCAGTTATATATTTCAGTATTTCTGCTGCGCTGTGACATTTCATGTGAATCTTTCGAAGTGGGTATGGATTAACACGTTTAATTCGTATATCTCGGGTCCGAATCAGAATACAGGCGCGCTTTTATTGGAGATTGAAACAATTTACTTTGTTAATCTTATAAAGACTATCAAACGTGTTTTTAGGAAATTGTTTTGTGTGCCGTTTTATAGTGTTATTGTTGTTTCGTATTATTTATTAATGTTATATATACGTATATATTATTACATATATTTTGTGCATGAAAATACCATTAACAGATGATAGCTTTCAATATTGTTTATATTAAGTCCATTCCTTAATCTAATTTTCCGTTGACTTCGAAAGTTAATGTGAAACGTCTGGAACATCCATCGTTTCATATTTTTGTCGTGCACGTGTGATTTATTTCGAAGAGACATGGTTCCTTAACTGAGAAGATGAAATACGGGTGACTAAATGTGGGCGAAAACTGTCTAGCTCGGTGTCCATTGTGACATCCGATGGTAGCTGTCGACTATGGCAATTTTGCACACACGGCCGAAATTGATGCGCTTTGAATCCTTGTAGGTCGTAAAACACGGACAGAAAGGACTGTTAATTATCAGGGGTTCCTCTTTTTCCCAGCAAAATACATCTCACCGCGATCGCTCGCAACCCTGCCAGACAGATTTGTAAAACAGAAAAATCATTTCCACACACTGCAGTTCAAATAAATTTCTCTCTTTTTTTTTCATATAAACCAATACTCTTTCTCCCCTGTGTATGGTTCCCCTATGATTGGGAGGATTGTAGTGTTTCCTGAATAATCCAAAAATAAAAATTAATTTGACTTTTTCTGTTTGTATTTCCTAGTTTAAACTATAAAATTATTTCTACTAGCTAATATCAACAATTGGAAAAGTGCTTATACTGTAATTTGTGACGCATTAATATTAGTTTTTTTATTATATGTGTTGTATTATAGTCTCTACAAATATTAATAAGACTTCAACATAGTTTGAGTGACCCCTATATTCTATTAATTCCATTATTATTTATTCACCGGTAAAGATAGTTAAATGTAATTTATATAATCGATTGCGAGTGAATATAATTTGTGTGTATCGATATCATGGTAAATATACGACGATAGGAATCATAGAAACCTACTCCAAATCGTACACAAATTGATTTAAAAACTGAAAGGGTGATAACACCTCTATAAATTTGTGTCGTATAAAAAGCGACGAAGTAATTTATAATACTTTGATCTAATTTAAAGTAAACCTTCCCTCAATTAGCTATTCCTAGGTAGGTATTCCTAAACAAATGAAGATATAGCTTATATATCTACGAATCATTATAATTTGTGGTGTTCCTATAATATTCCTATAATAAAAAATATTTTCCGGAGATTTTTATGTTCGAGAAAGAAAGGAAATATAAACATGATTTTAAATGGAATTTTATAGAACCCATGACGAATATACTATGTGGCAATATTCAAGGGGACGAAATAACATCGCGAGCTTACGTATTATATCGCGGGTGTGAAAGCGAATGAAAGGAAGCGTCGCAGTCGGTCGAAATAAAAATACGAGAAATTTTTACGAAGTTACGTCGGATCGGGGAGAGATTAATTCGCGGCCGGAATGACGAATTTGCAGCTTGTCATCGACGAACCGTGCGTAGTATTATGAACCTGGCGATTTTCAGCGCGGCCTGTAAGGGTCATTTGTCAAGGGAAGTAGTTATTTATGAAATGTGGTAGTGGGTAAACGTATTTCCGCGTGATATTCTCAATGCGATAGTGTTAAGTAAATTTACGGACGAAACTACAGCTCGTTTCCTAAGTTTATTACGGTAACAGAAGAGTCGAGCGGTGCCAATAATACGTTTATAACAGGTCGGTTGATCACATCGTAACCGTGGTATCTGTATCGAAAATAAACCCTTTGGCAATGAAATAAGTATCGAGTAATTTAATGGCGAACGAAATCCTATAACAGAAAGAAATAAACCATTGATAACTACCTTTAACACAATATTACCACTAACATGAAGTTTTAATGAGATACACTTTAATAGAATTTACAATTTGAGGAGAAGAATATAATTTCTTAATCAACTAGTTTATCAAATAAACTTTCACAATTTAAACAGCCGAAGAAAGAATATTCAAAGAATATTGTATTAAAATCAACGTATTCATAGTTAACGACCGTACTCCATTACAGTTCAGTGCAACAAAATTTTCATACGAACCATAATTGCAGCTGTCGACCGGAAAAAAGCTATTTAATCGAGAACGACCAGACCAACTTTTCATTGCGCCGTTCGCTGTACCTCGCAGATGCCGAACAAGTATACGCGTGTATGTATGTATATGCTCCAGCCGTGGACAGCACAGAGTGTAGGTCTCCACCCCCATGTGCAAGTGCCCATTTAAATTTACAGGGGTATCCACGACACAGGGGTAACCAGTCTAATTGAATTAGTCCCGTCTGGCCAGTGAGAGAGCACGTTTAATCCGTCTTTCAGAAAATTTCGACTATGGCGCACCTCGGAATTTCCGCCGACTCCCTTTCACTAGACATCCAGTCTCCTATCGGCCGCCAAGACGATTCTCCAGCATCCGGCTATATTTTTTTTCCTTTTTTCTATTTGCCGCGAAGGAATCGGAAAGGGAGGTATGGGGGCAGGAGGGCGGTATCTCGATGGATTTGCATTTGAAAGCACCTCCGCCCTCAGCGTCGGAGCGGCGCGGCGGCGAGCACAGGGATGAAAGAACGGCAGAGGTTTGTGGGGGGCAACCCTTAGTATTTACTCGCCGTAAATACCTGGTTACGAAGGGCTTGTCGACTCTTATATTGATTCCAGACTTCTTCCTCTTTAGTCAGCGAACGGGGCCTTCTGTGAGCTACGCGTTCCTCCAATGATCACTGGCCTGATCCTCCAGAATCGCGCTCGTGGAACGTCGATTTCTACGGTTTTTCGAAGACACGCGAACGCGGAACTTTTAGATTTATCGCTCGATTTACGGGCCAGTCTCGAGTCTCTTCATTGCTTTGAGAAAAGTTTGCCTCGCGTCGTGTCGTTTCTTCTATTTCGCTGCTTCTTCCTCTTCTGTCTTTTCGTGCCGATTCCTATTCTCCGGCCCCCTCCTTTTCTTAGTCGTGACTGCCGAACTTCGTTATTTCACGAAGCCAGTATACCTGGGGTCGCAGAACGGTTGCTAGATTTCGTCGGTAGAATTCCCACGCATTTCGTCTCCTTTTTCTTCTTCCTGCTCTCTTCCTTCCTTCGTCTCGGTTGCTTGCGGGATAATGGAAAAGTTGGATACCCGGGCAAGAAAAAGGACCGAAAGCGCCGAAAAATTGATAGCCGGTTAATACCGATCTATCTATCCAATTCTCCAAAAAACTGCTCTTACGAAATTCTTCGATTAAGCTGATGAATTTACTGCTTTCAGTCTAAACAAAATTCTGCAAATACGGTTTTTTAATTTACGCTAATATTTTGATGTTCTTTCCTGTCGTCTAATATTAAGTTTGTACATAAATTGTACGAATTTTATGGCGTAACGATGACGAGTAATCTTAAATTAATTTGGTACAAATACAAATAGTAATTTAGGAACAATAAATTAGTAGTATCTAATTGTCATCAAGCGTTAATAAATCAATCGTAAATTGAAAGATAATTCAATTTGTTAGAAAAAGGATATTTCAATATTCTTGAATAATACGCAGGTATATTTATGATTAATATCCGTCTATTAATAAAATGAATATTAGTCTATCGAATAAAGATTTTCACGACATTGAAAACGATCTCTCACGATGAATATGTCAGGCATGCTGAGTAGCATATTTTCTTAAATATTTCTTTAACTATACATGAAGTTTTTAACATAAATATAGTATATTTATAGCGTAAATTTGATATCAGTAAACATATGCCTGATATATGTATAGATGATTTGCCACGAATTAAATACCGTAACTAAACACGCAATATTTAACAAATTCAAATAGAAGATATACTTTGGTTATTTGCAGATACACACGCATAGAAATAATATATCTAGCCTCTAACAGCATCGATGCATTTGTCTGAGAACGGATTTATAACGTGTAGTTATTTTCGTTTATCAAGATCATTAAGAGCGATTGATTTCTGTTTGCATATTTTGTTTGTGTTAATCTTATCCGAGTATCGACAGTCGCGTATGAATCATGCTGGTTGCCGCACGAAATTCGAATGTTTCTCACACAAATCAAACTAACTGTTTATTTCAACGCGTTGCACACACAACCTGCATGGCGTTTAATGTGTTAATCGTGAATTACAACCTGCTAGATGAATAACTATTCTAACAACAATAATCCAATATTAATCCTCCCTACTCTATTGTCGGTATTATAACGTGCACAATCTACTGAAGTAATTCCAGTGTTGCGCAAATTGTAAACTCGTGCGAGCATAAACACCAATGTGCTGAATTGTGTAAAGCTGGTAATAAACAACGATACTAACGAATATAATGTTTTGTCGCTTTTGGAAAAATTTCTTATTTGCTTAAAATTTTTATCTTTTTTTTTTATATCGATGTTTCCTATCTTTTTTTGTTAAGATTCAAAATGAATTGCATTGTTACTTTTACATGAAATTTTCTTTTTTATTCGTATTCAATTGTAGCAGAAATTGTATGTAGTTTTAACTAGGAAAGTTTTCTCTGATGGCTTTATTTGTGTTTAAAACTGAATATTATAGAATATTTCATAATAAATAATTTTTTCTTGTGCGAAGAAACTCGTATCGTTATTCGTATAATAAACAAGGTTATATATCCTAATGAAATTAGGAAGCTATTTATTGTTCTCGTTTCTGCACGAATTACAATATATTCTAGAATTACGTTCACATTGGCAAGCATTGGAATAGAAAATACGGAACTACAATAAATGAATGTCTTATTTTTAAAAAGTAATAGAAAAAAGTAAACGAATCAAACGAGTAACGTTAACGTCGATATCGCTTTATGTTAAAAAATTCTTTTAAAGCCAATTAAATATGGAAGCTAAGTTGCTGTGAAGTGTGTCACTCTTGAAGAAAAAAGACGTTTTGTGATGTATCGTCCTATATTTCCCCTACAAAGTGAGCGTCCAACTTTCTAACCAAGAATACTGGATATTGTTTGACATTTACCCCCTCGTTCTTTCCTGATCTATCAAATCTATCAAACGGTTTTCACTTTATCCAATATAACGATCCTGTTTAACCGAAGCTTTTACGTCTTTATCTTGTTTACCAAGTAGTTTAGCCTTCTATCTGCTTGATAACGACGAGAAATGTTCAAATAAATTTGTGAAATGACCAAAAATACACGAGAGAGGAATATTATTCGGGCGGATAGTGGCTGGCTCGAGCTTTCATCCCCCAAAATATAGCTATCTCATCGTTGACGTCGTTTTTCGTCATTGTAGAGTGAGTTGTTTTCGCGACTTTCTCGAATAAACACGACGATTGCTCGAAAAATCTTGCTCGAACACGATCGGCCGACAATTTTATCTTGTTTACGAACTCTTCCGGTTTCGTAACTGGCTAATAACGGTGGGAAAACGTCGAAATAAATTCCAAGAATGGCTGTAGCTTCGAACGATCATTAGGTATTTGGTCGTATAAGCTGCAGCAGCTCGCTGAACCTATCGTTAATGCTTCAAGCTCGAAGATATTTTCCAATTGTCAGATACATAAAATTCCTCTGAAGTATATCGTTTAACACAGTTTGCTATTATTTGTCGCGATTAGTACTCATTTTTTCATCATTTTTCAATGGGGCCGTGTCTTACTAGAATATAAAGTAATTTTCTCATAAGTTGCGCAATATTAGGAAATATGAATATGAAAGTAATATTTATATTTTATGACATAAAAATTGGAAGTTTATCATTCGCTAAACAAAATTTTTTAGAACATTTTACTACAATTTTAATTTATTTTAAATTTATTTCAAAACCACATAGAAAATTAACTATAACATACGTATAATTGAAAAATTGAAAATATTTAACTTTTCGTACGTTTTTAGAAAACTAAGGATGTATTTTATTTTTAAGTTACAAAATTTCACGATGGTAAGATGTCACGTTGTTGATTTTCGGGAATAATGGCGTAGCTATTGCACGATATATTTTGTCTAATATTTTATGTTATAATAACAGGACAACAATGTCAATATTTCTGCCGCATATTGTACTGCGTACTTATTCTCTCATTTATTTTGCAGAATGCAATGTGTAACATAAGCACCTCAATTACTTTCATTATTAGTGGATCAACGTTAAATATTTTATTACTTTTCGCTACCGTGGTACTCTATTAAATAAAAAAGAATTCCTTAAAGAGATTATCAAAGTTCTTTTTTCCGCCAGCTAGTAACCGAACAGAAAACGGGAAATATACGTAGCGTTTGTGAAAAAATTGCAGATTAAAAGCGGACATTTACCAAAAGAAAGAGTATAGAAAAGAATGTGATGTCATCACTTTGATGATCTGTCGAAATCATGCTACACACCTACATATATGAGAAGAAAAAGTTTTTTTATAGACCCACTAATGACAAAAATAACAAGGGAGTTATACCATATACGTAATCCACCCTTTATATCCGTGTAAAAAATTTATATTTCGATATTACATATTGAACATTCTCTTGTACGTTATTATACATTCTGTCAGATTATAGTATCGAAATGAATGAAACGACATAATCAATTAAAATATCATCAAATTACAAATTACAATTTTCCATGTATAAGAAACATGATTGCCTCCCTACAGAAAATACTATTTCGTCCGATGTGCAACATCTCGCGTAACAACAATTTCGCGAGTATTTATAGTATCTCATAAAGACGCTCTAAGACTGTTATGCTTGTATTCAGAAGAGAGACAAATGTCCGTCACATATCAAGGGGGTTAACTCTCTGAGCCAGGGGGATGTACAGATTACGTTTTGCGGATCGATAGACGGGGAACGTAAGCGGCACGATTATCACCCTCATGTTACCCCCGAGACTACGTTTCATTGTTACGCATCCCTAAACCATAATTCTTTTAAGCTAATTCGCAAGCTTCCTTTGCTTTTTTTTATTACCATCAGAGAAAAGTCAGATTATCGTTATCTAATATAAAATATTCATCTCATTCTAATTTTTTTGCCAATCAATCAAAATATACTTGTGTATAGGAAATGTACCATTTGTATTATGTATTTTTAACATCCGGGTTTTAACAAAATTTTTCCAATAAAATAGAAGCAACAGCGCTAAATAAAGGATAAATAAATTAATTGATTAAGATTAATAAATCATTCTCATTGACTCGGTTCAATCACACTTACTTGAGTATTTGGGAATTTATGAATTTAAAACAATCTTCAGGTATTAGAAGTTTTAAACTATGTGTTCCATGGAAAATGTCTTACATATCCTACACCTACTCACTTATTGCGATATATTACGAAACTTTTAGGCGGATATTTTCCGAACTTACTATCTGTTTACGACAGCATTTATGCATAGCGTACGAGGTTAAATAAATAAACGAGTTACGAAAGCAATGAATATTTAACGTGCACATCATAAATTTGACGAAAATTCAATTGTTTGCCGAATGAGAAACTACTTTACGTTAATCCAGAGAATGTTAAATTTATGTCCTTACAAAAAAACGCGCGCTGACACGTAGTTTTTTTTTTAAATTATTATTATAAATATTTGTTACATAAAAGGATTAGTTTAGTGAAAGTTTGCTTGGTTTTTGGCGAAGGCTGTTTATAAATATCCTTCATATATAATCAAAGATATAATTGCGTCAAGAAATCTAAAACCTTTAATTCGTAAAAACACACGATGAAGAATAAGGACGACAGAAAAATTTTATCGTAAGAAATACATTCTACACGAGTGAAATGTCGGTGTTGAACACGTTCTCGTTTATCTGGTTCGATATTTCTGATTGATCACGTTTATACTTTCTTCGTTGTTCTCTTCCGTTGGTACGCGAACGCTTGGCATCTCCGTTCTTGTAATTAAAACGTCATCGCGTCTATTTATCCTGTCGAACGATCCTGATAAATGTTTCTGTGATTTCAACGCGAATCCGTTATACGGAAACGTGACGCGGCGACTCTTTCCATCCCCTTCCTTATCGAACTTCTACTCTCTACACCCCTTTCCGATGTGTTGAACTTCCCTTCCGTTCATGCCGATACGCCGCCTTCCGTTTCCACGGATGAAGACAAGATCTAATAACGTTAACAGACTCGTTGTTTTCCTCCTCGGATGTCTGTAATCCCATTTTATGGAGTCGCGAATGTAGATTGCGCAAATGTGTACAATCGTAATGTATGTGCTCCAGGTATATAAGCGCATTTATAAACGCGCATCGGGGTGCAATGCGTTACACCAAATCGTGCGTCTTGTAGTAGACGACAAGGGACGCATTGGTTGCTTGGTGAAACACGTCGCAGCGACAGTTGTTCTATGATTTCTCATTAACTCAGCTACGATCTTCGTTGCAAGTTCGAATTTGTCCCCCCGAAACTGTTCGTTTCCTAATCAGACGCGTGCTTCCTTTAATCCCTTACACGTTATTAAATATTCAATTCTCTTTTTGCTTTAATTTTCGTCATATTAATTCGTTGTAAGATAATATTCCAGAACTGAATCAATCTACGGTTATTTTAATGTTCCATTAAGTTAATCGAACGATTCAGGTTAATATATGGTTATTTTGGTAACATTATCCAATATCAAATTGTAATACAATTACAATTACGGTAGTACTTTGGTTTCAAATTAACATAATTATTGTTATAATATTCGTTATACGGTTTCGTGTGCGATTAAAATGTTTAATAATCCTTTGAACGATAATCCTGCTGAACCGAACAAAAGAGACGTGTAATTAAATTAAAGCAGGATTCATTGATGTTACATAACCGATCTCTTAATATGGTTACCGTCTGTGTAATTAGTCGACTGTTCGTACGTTATTTACACAAGAATAAATAATTAACTTTCTTGCTATAAATACAACAATTATTATTAACATAGAGGTTCTATATTTGCAATTTTGAGTCGCCAAAAATAGTAAAAATGTTGGATCTAATTACAGATTACACGGTTTAGCCGAGCCCTTAATTATAACCCATAATTATGTCTACTGTCCAGACTATCTTGCTTGAAGCAACTATAATGGCACTATCCATAACACTAATGTATGGAACCTGTAGGGGATTGAGACACACAGGCTTAGCCATAATTATTCCTTACATGTAAACTTAGTTCACTCGAAATGATAGTAGAAAAATTTGTTAGTATTCTCATTATGAAGCCACTGCCTTTATATTTTTGTTTATTTTCGCTCGTTTTATCCATTTTAAAATGTATTATAATAATTCACTTTCGAAATTTACAATTTAGTATTTCAAATATTTCACGATTTATTTTTATTGACATATTGCTTCTGTGCTCTAATTTTCTCGTTGGATCAGAATTGGTAATGCGAATTTAATTAAACCTCATACACAAAATTTAATTTTACCTATTCATGGAACCTGTGTTCCAAGAATTTCCAATAGCTTTTATAATTTTATGAACAATTAATTTGTATTTACCTTTTGATTAATTTTTCATATCTGCTTTGGTGTTATTTTCAAAGACTGAAAAATTCATCGTGGTTACATATATACATATAACACTAGTTCAAAGTGATTACTTTTAAACTAGTGTTCACGTGTTAATTCTTTAATAATTTTTATTGACAAATTGTGCGAAATATGGGGATTTCGTCCCTTTCACATATACTTATTTTCAAAAAAGCTTTCTATGAAAAGTAGAAATTACTTTTAAGAATTAAAAAACTTACGCGGTCTTTATTCGGAATAACAAACTTATGATATCCGACTATGAAAAAAGGCAGTAATTACAAAAAATGTGTGAAACGAGTTTCTACGTACTTTTGAGTAATTGCGAACATTTTGTACCTTAATTCTTGTGCAAAGTGATAGTAGAATATAATGTTCTGTTAAAGAACTTAATAATATACCTACTGCCTTTAAACAAAATTTAATCGATACAAACAAGAAAAGCAGTGATATGTGGTATTGTACCATTGCGCCTATAAAATGGTATTGTATACGATATTAATGGTTGAAACTGTAAATTGTCTCTTTAAACTTTCTTTAATCCTGATAGAATCTTCGGTGTCATTGTTAACAATAGTCGAACATTTTATTTTATATGAAGAAAACGAGAAGCCAAACAAAATGAACTTTTATCTAGTTGTTAGTTATCTAGTAGTTAGATAGTAAAACGTACTATATAAATGTCTTAATAGAATAGTAGCACCTAAATATAGCTTAGCAAGTGATCAACTTGAACTATCTGCATGTGACAGAATTGATCTAGCTTTTCCTATCCGACTTTCCTGCCTTTTATCATAATTTGACAGTATGCATAACTATATCTATATTAAGTATATTCAGACGCATTGTGAGTGACCGTCAAAGTAACCTATACTAAAAAATACATTACAAGAAAAATAGATATACAGTCAGCCATTCTATAACACTGTTAGTTCGTTCCGTGTTTTAGCGAAATCGTATTATACAAGTGAAAATTGCGTTTTATAAGGACTGTCCAAGTTTATTAACTTGCGCTACATAGAAATCATATTATACATAAGAGGGTTGTCGCAATCTTTGCAGCGACATGATGTTCTTGAGTGTATTATTATTTCCTCTTAAATGAAAGTACATCGAAGACATAGGAACTGAAGAGAAATTACGGATAGCAGAATACAAAGGAATAAATGTAACGTCTTAGCAGATAAGAACATTCGAAGTGTACGGTCGCCAATCGTTAGTTAACCATGGTTTGTAAATTAGCGATTGAAGTTAGCGATAATTGCTGATCAATCAGGATTAATCAGACGCAGTCAAGGTTCCAGTTAGCTAAAGTTAGATGTGATCAAACTTCCGTAACCCTCAATTAATTGATTAACTTGTTGCTTGTTCGCAGGAAATGAAGGAAAATCAAAGAATTTCGCAAGTTTCCATTTAACAATTCATATTCAATAATTCGATTTAAGAAACGAGAACGACATTCTATCCTCGGTGCTGCAACAGCTACGATGACCGAAAATTCCATCATATTACTCTCTTCTGCATAGAAAATTCATCTCTTTCAAGAAAGATAATTTATTTATTATTATTTTTCGATGAAGGCTTATGCGAATATTTCGCTTCTAGCGGTAATTTGGCGTTAACAAGCGTACCAAGTCAGACGCGGCGTGACATAACTAGTGCAGAAATGGCAGCGTACCCAACTAAAAGCTGGTTCAGACTTAGAGACAATTGTTCACAGACAAATGTCGTGGACAGTTCGTAATCTGCGTACGTTATTTGCAGATAATCTACGAGTATAAGAGACGAAATGCGAATTCGCGGACAAATATTAGCCTGTCTTTTGTCTTTCGTTGAAACGGAAAACAAGAGACAATGTTTGCGAACATTTCAAGACGGAGCATGCAAAAGGACAACGGTTTTAACTTTTACTGTAATCGCAGTATACACAGTTTTCATATGATTTGTTGTCGGCCAGACAAAGATAAAATTTCTAAGCAAATGAATTATTGGTAAGTACGAAATGTATGAAGAAATTATATAAATTAGATCGGAAAAATAATATGGTGGAATATTCGTGTGATGATTAGAAAGTAGCGCAAGAAAGAAATGAAAACAATTTAAAATGCTAACTTGGATGGGGACACAGAGAGTTGCCAAATATCTCAGCTATATATCGCAACATTCCATCTAGACTGTAATTTTATAAAATCCGGCATTACTGTGCAAAGTGTGCCTGGTGCCTTCTTCTTTTCATTTTTGGGTCAACATCTTGAAGTATAATTTCAAAGTAATACCGCGACATTTTTGCGAAACTCCTAAACTCAATGCTGTCAGAAGTCGCTTCCGTATTCATAATCTTCAAGTGAAAATATACATTCAACTTCGACTAAAAATTTACTTCTTTCTATGCAAATTCAAAAGCAGAGAAGATCAAACCTAGTACTCACTAATGTTCTTTTTCTGATATTAAGCCTGATCTAAATTGGCAGTAGTAGTTGACATTGAAAAGTTCTTCGAATCCTCATTTATCCTTTAGCCTCACTCATATATATATATATTTTTTCATATACGTATATTTATTAACAAAAAGTCTACTTATACGTGTTGATACGTGGTACATGATGAATGCTACATGTAATTGATGACATTCAAAAATAAGATTAAATTACTTGAAAGCAAAAAATTTGATAATACGCAAACATTCTCATGTGGCGGCACAAATAGCAGATTGACAAATGGCTCCCTGGCTTTTTTCAGTTATTTATGTACATAAACATGGTATACGATCTAGTTTGGAATACTCTATGTGTATATGCTTTACTTAACGACGCACGTATCTTTATTAGCATAAACATATTATCTATGTCAGCCTAAATTTCAATACTAACACAATACTGACTAGTATTGAAATAGTAGTAATAGTAGTAGTAGTAGTAACTGGTCGAAGATGACCACCAGTCACCGCGCCTGCAGTTCTACTAAAAATAAAAATAGATATTGATCATGAAGAGATCAAAGAATTTCTCATTGGTGCTCGAATTTCAAATACCTAACACGTGTTTCAAGTTCCGTGTTCAACATTCTATCAGCAGCTGCCTGTTAAAATTCTTCGTCCGGGCGATACACGCATGCATGCACATGCTATTTCGCGTTAACGGCCACAGCGGTTGCTATATACGCCGCTGGTATCGCGGTATTACGTCGCTCCGCTTCCTCCATTTTGGGATCCTGAATGCAAGATGGTCAAAGGGCTCATGAAAGAGACGCGAAGAGCGAATTCGACGCTACCGCGTTACTCGTCTGTCCCTGTAAACAATGAAAACCATCGATCCGTTGACTGAAACGAAGAAGAGAATTTCTCGTCGGATCCGTGAAGCCGCCTTGACGTGTGATGCGCGTGCATCAGTATGTCACGAACGCTCTTAAGTATCTACACGCCTACTCTGAAAAGTTTCAGAATAGGCTGCTTTCGCGAACTTGCCGAGAGGGCTAGAAATTTCCTCCCATGCCGATAGATTCTCAACCAAAGTTCCCACATGCCGAGAACCTTGACACTTGCTTTGCTCTATTTTTTTCTGTCCGCATCTTTCTCCCTCCCCCGCTCCTTCCCCTTCTTTGCGTGTTCATCCTGCGTTTTTTTGAATTTCGAACAGTCGAGAAGTATATACTTGGTATCGCGTGGCTATGAAACAGTGACACAGTCAGGTGGAAGTTATTGAATAAAACAAATTAATTAAAAATTCAATTAATAATTTCAATAAAGTAATTACCATATTTTTGTATCTATGTCGATCTGATATCAAGTTATTTAATATCTTGTGATTGAACGCTTTAGTAAATATTCACGTTTCTCTAACGATCACTTATAGTATTCGTGAATTTATTGGAGACATAAATACATATATACGAGAATCTATTTCATTGATTCATTAGATACGTATGATATAGGTGAGCATTAATCGACGAGTAATATTATTTAATATTGCATAAATACGGCTAAATTAATATGCTCTTGACAAAATTATCACCTCTTTATTTATATTTATGGAGATCATGAGACTTGTATGTATATGGAAATACGAGGAGATGCCTCATTTTACCTCAAAATTCATTTTAACCATCCAATGTATCATGTCACGTCATTCATCTTTGTTCATGAATAAGCCATACAATGTAGTACATCTGCAATTGGAATTCATAGAATGTTGTAAATAATCGATTACCTAAACACTATAGATTGTATTACGAATTTGCTTAGCTTAAAAAATTGCAATTAATAAGATAAGCATTTTAAAAATATTCTGCCTTCAGATGTATAAATTTTCTGTAAATTAAATCTATTAGAAGTTTGTCACCTGGAGCGTATAGAATAAATGCTAAATTTTTTAACACCTCGTGATTTGCATTCGACACGATTATAAGATTGAATAAGTTGATAATTCGTATCTTCGTTATACATAGAAATAATATACAGGTAAAATGTCGTTTACTCGATAAAAGATCTGTGAAATTTATTTGTGCAACAGAAACAAATATTTTTCATTTGTCAATGACAAGAAGCGCTTAATCGAAAGAGAGTAAGCCAAATTTTCAAATTTGGCCAATAATTTCTTAAAGAAAACAATTATTACCACCACTAACGTTCTTCGTATTAAACAATTCTCAAACGACCATTGTTTTGCCTTTTTAACGGCCTACGAGAATCTACGTTTAAAGAAGTTCAAAGAAGCGCAGTTAAAAGAACTATATTATGTACTATGCGTATAAAAGGCGTAACATCAAATACATAGAATTATCACAGACTGTATTAGATCCCCTAGAACTCTTTGTAGGGTCGCGTTAAACGTTTCCGTTTCAAACGACCAACGCTCTACGTGTCACGCTTCAACGTGCAAGATCGTTTCGAAAATATTTCATTGCTCAATCCTTCGGCACGAACGTGCGTTTGAATGGAAGCTTTGTGCGTGGGTACTGTTGGCAGACCTTGTCACCTCTGCGAAGCGTGCGGAAACACGCGAAAGGATCGAGCGTAAGCGGAAGGAGTTACGCAACTGGCAAACAAAGTGATACCGACACGTACACACGCGTGTTTGTAAAACACGTCATCGTTCTCCTTTGCCGCGTCTTTCAGCCAACCAAGTATCTGTCTTTCATGCTGCCAATACCCGTGGCAGTTTAAACTTCCAATTGCTGTCAGGAAAATATCGGTGGCGCGATGGAAAACCGGCTACCGATAAAGTGCCCTCCCGGAAGGCTCGTATAACTGCATATTTCCTGCTACGTTTACCTCGTTTTGTCTCGAGAAGAAAAAAGGCTAACCTTCGTACTCTGCGGTGTACGATCTCGAAATAAGTTCTACTCTTACCTCCTCCCCTCCCCTCCCCGCCTACGTTTGTCATCCCCCTGGGAGGCACTTTCAGTATAGCTACTCGTCTTTTGTATTTTTGCCCCAGCTTCGTATTTTCCTCTATACGCTCCGCTCGGAGATCGCTTTTGAATATCGCCCCGATAGCCTGCTATTCTGTTACGAACGTACTTTCGTTCTTTATTGCAGTATTCGAATGGGACCGTGCATACCTATCGCTTCATGTGTTATAAAGGAACGCGTCCTTTTATCGAAATACGTGTCACAGGGAACGGCAAGCAACCGTTTCATTCCGAGAAATTTGTTTCATACGGTGCTAATTCCGCCTGATAGCTCGCGCTTCAGCCCGTGAAACAATCGCAAACATAACTTCTTCTAAAACAGTAATTCCGTAATTTATCACGTGCCTGGCAACGTCGAACGAAACGATGCTGTTATAACGGCAATGTTCTTGGGAATGGTCTTTAAACATTAGACACAGCTATATTACAACTCATTGAACATGGCACTTAAAATTTCAGGAAATCCATTAAGTGTTTTATTCTGAAAGAGAGGCTTTCATTTTTGCCGTAAATGGTAAAGTGGACGAGGAAACACACAATTTTTCTTTTCTTTTTTTCTTTTAGAATGGCAATTCATTAAAATGGCGAAAGGAGTAGTTTTGATGCTATTTCTCACATTTCAATTTTCGGACAGTTTTGAAATATAACTCGTATGATACAGTCTTTCGATAAAGTTATTACAACAACCACCATTACAATATTCTAGACAAAGTCAATAAAAGAAATCGGTATCTTCTGAAGCTCTCTTTACTTTGTGTAATGAAACGAATATTCAGTATTAATTTGAAAGACGGCGTTCGCGATCGGATTCCTGTACTAATGAGGTTAATTATAACCGGTACGTATAACCCTAAAAAGGAAGCTATCTAAATGATTCGAGCCGTGTCTTTGTAATTACTACTTACACGATCTTTATATACATATTATCACGTTCATGTAGAAAGAATTCGAGTCTAGAAATAATTTTTTATTGATATGACTAGTAATTTTGGATTATTAATTCGAGATCAGTATATTATTGCTAAACCATGGAAATTTTGTTTGAAAAGTAATGTAGCTTTAGGTATATTTGTTTACGATCACTAAATTAATTTTCAGAAAGATCTTGGCAAAATTGATCTATGATATTTATTTAACAGTAATCACGTAACAACGGATACAGAACGTTTCATTTTTAGAAACATGTTAATAAACTTAACTGGACGGTGTTCATCCGAAATTTAACAAAACTCATCGTTCGTTTTAAGTTCAGTCCATTCTCCGTGATATAATTTCACCGCGACGCAAGTGCACCGAATCGTAGTCTTAAAATATCAATTAGTGTTCGATGGAACGGAGCAAAGCTTCGAAATATTCGTAGTATTTGCCAACCGCATAAAGGGAAGATACCGATTCATCCAAAGTTTCCTAATTTGCACCGCATGAAAGCATGCCTTCCTGATCAATGAACTCGCGTTTTAAAGCTTTCGTTCAATTAAATGAGCTGCCTTTACGACCGGCCGCAGAAATTTAATTTCTGGCCAGTCTTCACGAAAAATTGATATGTTTCGCCGCGTGTTTACGATCGTCTTTACGACTCTTTGGACGTTGCTCGGCCACTTACAACCGGAATAGGGCGGACCGGCACTGATATATGTTGTGGGAGTTCAACTGGCAGCAGAATTCCAAACTGCGCTCCCTCATTCTCTCAACTTTCTTACCAAAGTACACCATACTCGAACTATGTCCAAGTTCGAGCTATCCACTACCAGAAGTCAAGTGGCTTTATGGAAAATAATTCGAGTTGCTCATGTGAATTACCACAACTTTTGCGATCGTTCGTCGGCTATTATAGCGTGTACTCGAGCAGACGGGATGCACTTGGCTCATCAACGATGCGAAGTAAACGGTAGGATAAGATTTACACAACAATGAAATAAATGCTTTTATCAGGCTTGATCGATGTTTATAGCCCGATATTCAATTATCCCACTTTCGACGCATCCCTGCATCCTGCACCGTTTGCATGGCGAGATCTGTCAATTTGATCGAAACTGATATTTTATGTCCCGTAAACTGCTGGAAATTTTATTGCCGTTCTAATTTTCCGTTTTAGGGAATCGATTCTCTTTTACGATCTCTCTGTAGGTAGCAATGAAAACTGTACTTATACAGGTATGTAATATTCGCTCGGAAGCGTATTAACTTTTTCCATTACGGAATGTTTCCAAGCGTATTCTAACGGTATTACATACAACTCCGTGGCGGATTCCAACGACTTTTTGATAAGGGATAAAGAGACGAAATATTGGAATAGTTTTATTTAGCAAAATTGTTATTCGACATATTGTGTATCGCACATTGTAGTTCAGAAATATCTGGATGTTACTTGTTTCAGTCAGAATGTGAGTTAATTCCATAAATTCCGTTTTCTCAAACGTTACAGTTTTAAAGAATTAATAAACCGATAACAAGAATGTATTCAATGTATCCTGTGATAAGAGTATATTTTCATTCTGAGCAAATACTCGGCGAACGAATGAGATGGAAAGACTGAATGATCTCGGCGTTGCATTGCGTTCGGCCATGTTCACTGGATTTGTTTATTGTGCATGAAGTATTCAGTCCTCATTAGCGTTTCACTTTAAAGAGAGAATCATTTCGAACGTTACGAACACGGTAACCTATTTCCAGCGAGAACGAGCAACACTTGTGAAGCAAGAAGCGGTTGAACGTAAAATGAATATGTAGAATAGCCGAGAATTCTTCTCGTACCGTGTAACACGCTTGTCAGGATATCCTTCATCTGGCTGGTTTCGTCGTCTCTTTCCTCCCTTCTTAATTAACATGACTCTCAAGGGTTAAAAACTATTCCTGCGCGACAAGGGGGAAAAAAGAAGCTGGTAACACGGTTGAAAGAAACACGACCTGTTGGAAAAAAGTTGTTCGTGCATAATAGCTGGATATTTACGCGTGGTTACACACATAGCCATTATTCGCCGGTAAGGTCGGTTTTTAGTGAAGCTTATTTTTATGACTGTTCGTGCTGCCAGCATAATTCGGTTCGTTCTTCTGCCATTCTCGGTTAGAATCGCGAAATCTTTCGGTTGTTACGCGTCAGGATTAAAGGAGAATGCGCTGGCAATTTGCCTACATAGGAATCAGAGAACAGCTCGTAGTTGCACCATATATATACTTTATCAACCCTTGTGTGCATTACACAATCTCGTTTTTCGAGATTTCAAAGTCAGTGCCGGCGCTTAGGAATAATACGATCTCACGGTATAAGGTACTCTGCAATATATTTTGGTAAATATTTTTTAAGTAGCTTTGCTGGAATATATTTACGATACTGAAAATTTCATTTCTTAACGTCTATCGTTTGGGACTTAAGGATTCTTTAAATGCATAAGACAGGAAATTTTATGTCATTGTAACCTCTCTAGGAATACTACTGGGTACGTATACGTGGCTTTAGTTTTTTCTAAGTTCATGGTTGATTTTAAGGAGCATAATGAACTGTTACGAGTAAATATTTCCTAGGAAATTCCTTAAACTAAAAAAGCAGAAGATATTTTACCAACTGATTGTTAATTGCTATATGTACAACATATTGCGTAGCTTCACGCTACGTCATTGTAATCTTACATTCAGAGTAATAAAATTGCTTTATTCATATTTGAAAATCTTTATTATCTAGCAAAACAAAATTAGAAAGTATGAAAAATGCATTTAGCTATTAGAATCTTACATAATCTAGAGAATATTAAAAGTATTTATACTTCATTTTAAAAGAAATTTCTTTCCTTCTGGTCTTCAATAATTCGTCCTTGAGAACGGTGGTCAAAAGGAATTAACGTTAAACAACTGGATATGCTTCCGTTAAATCGGACAATTTTTACGTAAAATATTCCCTTCTCCAAGTGATAATCCACGTATTGAATCCCATGAAACAATATGGGAAGATATGAATCTTACAACTGAAGTGTGAATAAGGAACAAAGGTATATGAAAAGGAGCAAGCAAGTAGTAGTGGATCGCCTATAGTCAGACGCATATTACTTCTAACTTCAAAGTACCTTTATCTCTAATAAATCCTTTCGAATTTAAACCAGACGCTTTATGTTATTAATACATTTGTCAAAAATGTGAAGAAGCTCTGTCTAATATACAATAGTCGTATATACTTACGTTTATAAGTATCAGGATAGTTACGAAAAGTTTATTAAACTGCGCTAGTGTATATCTTACGAATATCGTACTCGATAAATTTATTGATATTATTAAAATTCAATTTGCAAATAAAATGACAAATAGTTGAACGCTTATTGACACTTCGATTTTATGAACAATGTCATTGCATAAAAATCTTGAACTCGATTCCCATATTGGGTAAATTTTTTTGCCGATGTTACAATAACGAAACGTTTTACTTGATACATCAGAGGAATTTATGCAGTTTTCGATTGACCATTGTAATTTCCACTTTGTACGAAACAGCACCTCTGAACGACTGCTGCTTTTCCGATAGTGCATTAAGTGAAGAGCACCGTTTCACGTAATTTTCAATTTCGTATAATCCGTTCGATTTCTCTCAGTTGTTCACATCTAGTCCATGCAGTACAATTCGATAATAATTGAAAGTCGATGAATAAATCGAAGCTTATGCTTACCTGACTTTTACATTTATCGATACGAAACATGTTTAAAAGTGCTGTTCATATAATTGTACATATATATTATAAAAGGCTGTTTTATGCTATTTTCGCTGATATTAAACTGCTTAAAAAACAAAAATTCATATAAAATTTCTGTATTATGTATAATTCATTAAAAAATTGCTAATTATAATTTCAACATAATTGTTGAGTATATTACACGACGTTCTATTGCGATGAGAGGAATATTGATATTACATTAACATTTTATGAACGTATTATGTGTGTAGAATGAAATATTTTACAATTTCATTAACAATGTAGTGAGATACGGCTACTATAATTATATTAGCAAAATTTCACATAAATATAAAAATATACGAGTTATAAGATATTTATTACAAATGTATTATGAAAGTATTTGAACAGTCAATCGTTCATTACATTACTAAGCCACGAATATTTAATGGGATTATTTTTAGCAGTAGTTCTGAATTTAAGACGATTATTCCTGCCGTGTACAATTTTTTTTACTATGTTGTACGCGTATATTTGCGGTAAATGTCTTTTAACTTTAATGCACATTTTCTAGTTGTGGATTCAAGTTCTATATACGTAATCACGATCGTTGATACGAATGCCAAAGAACGCTGATTCAAAATGTTTCGTTCAAGTGTCACGAATCAATACACGTCGTTCGGAAAGAAGATTGATTTAAGTTCCCATTATTCATACTTATGAACAATGTCAGGAAAATAGAAATTCTCCAATACTCTATAATATTTAAAATAGATAGGTTTTTAAACGAAACTTAACAATCAGAAGGGAATGAGACAAATAAATTTACGGACACTGCAACCATTAATATTCTACAGTATCGAATATTTGTTTGCAAGAAAATCGCTTCTACGCCAATAATTGTAAAATTTCTTTACCACGGACCGCGAATTTATCGCTGTTTACTTCGTGGAGGAAGTTTCTCCGTTCAGCGCGGAGAATAAACAAGAAGCTTGGAAGGATCGAAAAAATTTCCGAGTCGATGGGCTGCTTAGTACGCGCGAGACAGTAAAATACGCTGTGGCCATCAAACTCGAGGATTGCCAACACAAGCGAACCAAGTAAATACTTTTTTTCAGCAAGATAAGCTTGTCGTTTTTGCGATTCCGTGAAGCATGGGCCACGGTGTGTAACTGCATCAAGAGAAGGAAGAAGGTATCCACCAGTCGATATGAAACCGAAGAGACCACTGCAGCTTTTCAACGTTAAAATACCGGAGATGCCGTGCATTCCATCCGTATACTCGGGAGGGTAACCGGATCCTTGGCTAGCTTCTTCCGTCGCTGATTCTTCAATGCTGAAGGAGCAAGCAACTGGAAAGCTGGTCGACTATCCTTCCAGCCAGTCCTACCGACCGGCCGATTATATTCCAGGGGAGCAATAAAGCGATTAGGATGCTCGGTTGTACGCAGCAGCTTAAGGAGAGAAATGAGGACGCCGGCCAGGACCGTAGCTACCAATAGATTGCCCTACGGAAACTGAAAGAGAGGGAATGCATAGAAGCTCTTTCCTTATAATACGCGAAATGCCTTTAAATACGGAATGCCGACTCATCGATTATTCCAGATATGCCGCTAATACGCATTCTATTCGTGCCTCGACGCACGCTTTCGATTTTATGATTATGGTTACGCTTACACAGGACCGCGGTCGCGCTCCCATCATCTTTCCTTTTGACAGCAGTTTTGCAGTAATAAACTTTGATCCTGGCCCATCATTTCGCTAGGAGGGTGTTTGCTGGGCTCGATAAGAAAATATGTAATGGAGAAATATTTGATGATAGCATACGAGGCTAAAGTGTGGTGGTAGCTGGTGAAATTGTTTCATATTTTCTCGTTTTCTCGTTTTACTTGTTGTCTTGCTATCAGTTGAATACAGTTTAGAAAAAACGAAGTGAGAAATTCTATAATTGAATTTGGAATGCGCGAACCTAGACCGTTAATTATTCTTTGACGTATTACCAGAAGTTGAATAGTAGCTTAACATTAGTATGTCTATATACGTCATTCGCCTTGCTTCATTTCGTTAGGTAGGCATTGTATCGTCATCGCGTTAAACACGCAACAATGTAGGAATTGATTATAGTATCTGTCTACTTTATAGGCCCAACGAAGGAAGCTTAAAATCCATATTTCGTGAATGTAGATGTCTCGCTGTACTTGTATCGTCAAGTCCTATTTTCCTAGATTTCATTTCAAAACAAGATAATGTTGTGCTTTTCTACGGCATTCTTTGAAAGTCTGCATTGTTACTGCACTGTAAACGCAAATACGTCGGTCCTATAAAGTTGCCTTTTAAATAATTTTCAATAAACCTTTTAAATTTCGAATATTATTTAAATATATTTCGATCTACTTCAAACTTTTATTTTCCAAGTTAATGATATATTAATTTGATCCTTAAAATATTCTGTAATTATATATTATAGTAGAAATAGTAGAAGGCACTTTCGCGAATATCGCTCTATGAGAATTTCTGATTTGATATCTATATAGTTTTAAAACATTTTGAAGATGCATAATCATAGCAACACTATGTAAATACTGTGTCAAAGGGTGTCAAGTTTACGTTGTGAGAACGTATATTATTACGTCAAACCTATCCAAGTGTAATTTATGAAAGAGATACTGAGTCCTCTTTAGTTATAATTCATATACTGGCAGATTTAAGTTACCTATAGATAGTATTATATCAGAGACTACTATCTCTGGTCCATAAAGAATAACGCTATTATATTTAAAGCTTTTAGTGTAATAATGCTTAAACTGCCTTATATTGGTTTAAGATGACGTAGAACTAGGTCAAAACCTATCAACCTTATTTCATAGAAAAGCTGTTATGCGAAGACCTTAGATATATTATGAAAAGAGATAATAGAAGCAAGTACTTTTAAATTTTATATGTTCGCGGAAACATAAAATTACATTATTTTTGAAGAAGATGCTATTTGTTTCGTTTCCATGTATTTATTTTATGCACTACCAGCGAGAAGTTTAAAAATATTACTGTTTTCCAGAATGTTTCACTTTTAACGTTTTATTTTCAGGCACAATGATACCATGTTGCTTTTTTCCTAAATATTTAATTCCTGCATTTCGATGAGTTTCACAAATTATAAGACTTCACAATTCAAACTTATTTTAATACTAGCCATAGAACTGTAATACTTCATCTCCTTGTTACATAATTATATTTTATTACTTCATATTATATTATATCCTATAATAATAAAATTTATATGTCTATAAGGTTCAATGTTAATCAGAATATTAACAATATTATCTCAGAAATTGAGTCACAAAAACATTTTACGTACTAACAATATGTGCTAATTTAAAACGCCTGAGAGCTCAAACATTCGTTCATTCTTCTACTTCTGTCTCCAATAGTTTAATTCCACATTTTTTTGTAACAACTTGTATTAAAATGAACTTTTAGACACTGGAATTGTAGAAATGAAAGAAAACGAAAGTTCATTTTGTCCCGTATCTGGCTGGTACGCTACTAAACCGTGGATATTTATGCATATTTTTATGAATACAATTAGAAAAGTGGGATCTAGATAGAGATTTTTTTCATCCAGATGTTACTACAAGTGCAATACTTTGGATATTTTATATATTTTTCCATATTATGTAGATTCCATGCATTTTTGCATCTTCAAATTGCCTATAATTGCATCCGCAAACTACTAATCAATAAAGTTTCCTAACAAGCTCGTACCTTGGACATTGGAAATTGCTAAGATTAAAAACGTCCGATGATTCTATTTATTGACGTAAATCTCTTTTGTAGCAAGAGAAAGGGAGCCACGCATCAATAAAGAGGGTATTTCCAATTTCGATAAATTATTGATCTATTATTTCTACAAAGTTCAGATAATGTAATCATTTATTATATAACATAAATCGCTTCTTCATTTTCTTGTTGCTCAACGTTCATTAATATCCTGCTCTCTTTAATATTTCAGTTTAATAGCCGTAGTTTAAGATTCTATAATCCAGAGTTGCGTACCTACTTGTTTATGGTTTCTTACTTTTGTTTCTGCAACGTGAATTCTATTACTTATTCAGTGACTACTTTGGAGGTATGGTCTCCGTTTCATCGAAGCAACTGCAGAGCAACTGCAGAGCAACTACGAGCCGAGACGCTTTCCTCTACATGTAACTTTTCACGTTACAATTGAATATCGAGTGAAACTTTCTAAACTTTAATATTTAATTTAATAAAATGGGTACAATATTCTTGGAATTATACACATGTGGGAAATATCTACGTGTTAATTGTACTTTACATTTTTCTGTATATACTGTAATAAAGATTTGTGTTATAAAATATTTACGAAATTGATTTCAACAAAGAAAGCAATGATTTCATCAAATTATATTCTTTTTTTTTCTATATTTAGTACTATTTCCAAACGAAATAGTTTCACTACATTTTATAAGAGAATCTCTGATTCAGATCTCTGAGACTATTTTGTTTATCGAAATATTCAATTAGGTTCATCCTAATCTTACTATTAACAATTCTACTTTTGTATCTCTGACTTTTTTACTTTGCAAATATGTAAATCCAGGTCTCTTATAGGATTATGTAAGATTTATCCAATCGAACGTCATCTAATATGTAGCATATAAATTTTATCTTATACATGTGTATGTACATGATTCCTATGAATAAAATTTATGAGCATGAACATTTTATGTTTTCATCAATCAATATCTTGACAGTTAACTTCTGTTAACTGACATGTAGTCAGCTATAAATTTTTACAATTTATTGAGTGTAATAAATATCTATCCCAATTCACATTGATTAATACGTTCTTTCTTTTTACATGTGAATCAAATATATGTAGTCATGATTCTATCAACATAGAAATTAAAATTAATGAGAAGCTTATACTTGTTTTCTCCGAATTTGTTGAGTTCATCATTCAACTGTGGTAGCAGTAGCACATAACACATTATTTCTGAATAGATTTAGGTATATAGAGTTTAAAACTGCATAACTGCAAAGCATATATGCTTTTCCTGTAATAATTTTTCATTCTCTAAATATGCAATGCTTTTTAGTTCAAAAAATTGCTGAAGCGCAAGAGAGCATAAATGCTTATATTGTCTGCTATTATACATATTTTTTATGCTAGAATATATAATTATTTATATATCATAAATATATACATATATGCATTTATTTCTTAAAATTTGATAAAAATGATATTGTTGTATTCGATTCTCTCAATAGAGTATTAAATACCAAAGCTTGTTACTTATTAAAATATACACTATATTAAAACGTTATTATTATTATTAATAACGACAGATGTCTTTCTACTTACTAGGTATATTATTGATTATCTTTATAAGAAATAATATATAATTTATATTCAAAGGTATACATTTCAACTTTGTGCCATTAATATTATATACAGCATTAATCGCAGGGAATTTTCATTTCATGCAAAGATAAATATACTTATAAAGATACTTTCATATTGTATGAAATTATTGAAATCGATGAAATTTACAATCGTCAGAAATTGAGACATTGAATATTTCATTTACTCCTCGCGAAAAAGTATCCTGCGTTTATATTGTATAGAAATAATATCGAGAGCGTAAATTACGAGAGTAATATCAGAAATGAAAATATTCGCGGGAGGTGAGGTCAATCAATACGTTCCATTTATCGAAACGATAAATTTTCTTGTAAAGCTTATCGAATGATGAACAGATTACATTTTTTATGCTATCGTTATTCGATTGTTAATAATGTTTATTCATTCATTGGCACGTGCTTGTAACGTCCACGCGATATTTTATAGGTAATTACCGATTAAATCTGCAGAAAATATTTAATATAACATATTATATTGATTCAGCAATCGTCGCGGATGATTTAAACTTCAATAAATCTCTTTGTTGATTTTTGTTGCGTACAGTGCATCCTCTAGTTTCTGAACTAAATTATTATGCTTTTCTTAATAATATCTTATACTATTACATACTATATTAAGATAATGTTAATGATGGTAAACAAATCTTCGTATCGTTCACGTTTATAAACAAATATTCTTCGCGAAGAATTAAAATCTCTTCACTTGTATCACGATTCCAGAGACGCCTCATATTTACTAACACTCGCACATTGCCTCCTTTCTTTATTTTAATATCTCTTTTATTCGATGTGGATGAACTACACAGACATTTCCAGAATACATTTAGTTACATTTATCCATTCCTGTGTTGCGATGTACTCTTCATCTCAAGAACTTACTTAAACATCTTCAACGCTCGGAACGTTGTAATAAACGTTCATGCCAAATATTCATTCCAGCGTAATAAGCCCTAAATCAGAAAAAGCTATTTACTTTTTACTTTGCTATTTACTTTTCCCCTAAAAAGGACAAAGGTTATTGCATGTTGCTGTTTATATTCGACATAGCGTTGGCAAAATCGATTTGAAAAGGGTTATTACTTGATCTGGCTTATTTTTCCTACATAATGCTTTACGTTCTCTAGCTATGGTGATCGATAGAGTATAGCCTTTATGAGGAAAAACTCTGGAACACGGAAGAGATTTGGGTGTAGATCGACCACTATTGCTTTGAGCGAAGAATCGTTCTCTAGCTGCAGAATCTTTTACTAAACTTTTACTAAAAAAAAAAATAGCAAAAAGTTGTAAATGTGTAATGAATATACTGCAAATTTTTATACATTTATGGAAAATTTGAAGATGCGAAAATACACAGAATGTACTTAGCAAGCAAAGATATAGCTACAAAATATTTAAAATAGAGTACTCTTTTTAATGTGTAATAGATAAAATGGTTTTTTCACTAGATTGGGTTTAGGATTCTATATGTTTAATCCTATTAATAAAAATATAAATTTATACAAAGAATATAATAGAATAATAATTCACGAATAAATCGTTACGACTGTAATACATAAGCTGTCTTTACTAATTCAGGTATATTTGTTGGTCAATACGAAAAGAAATATCAATACTTTCAGGATCCCGGTCCTTGTTCGAGTGCATAATACAATTTGGGACAACTATGGGGAAGAAAGCGTTTTCTGCCTCCCCTCTTCTAATTTTCGATTTTGATGCAAATCCCAAGCTACTTGTCGGTGAATCGAAAGCAAAATCGTACAACGCTATTACTAAACTTTTGGGTCTTTCTTCTCCCTCGACAATCGTCCTCGTAAAAGAAATCGATTTCGATCTTCTCCGGGTCAGGCGCTGGTAAAATCGTTTTTATTAGAATTTTTCAATCCCTTCGCCCTGTGCTGTCTTCGTCATTTCACAAAGCCTCGCGGAAATGCGATAGAAATGAGAATATCGAAGCGTAAAAAGCTTAGGAAAAAAGGGACCGGGATGACGAAGATGAAGATAAAGGAAAATACGAGGAAGAAGCAGGGATTCATCCCAAATGAGTTCACCCTTCGTGAAACCTTGGCTTTGCTACTCTAATTTCCTTTCTTCCTTTTCCTCTGCTTTTTATTAACGATAATCGGTAGCCTGCCTCTAATCTCTTATTCGATTTCCTTTTATACGCTCTTCGCTGTTTTTGTCCGTCATAATTGTGTTTTTCTTCTATAGAGGTATCTATATAGGCCACATTTCTGCTTGAAATAGCTCTGCAGGGAATATTTCATTTTTCCCCATATCTAATATAGATTATCAAGAAAGAAAATTGATATTCTATAATTATAATTGGGCCGCGAATATCCATACGTTTATGGGAAATTAAATGGTACTAGAATGTATGGTAAAATAAAATATAATAAAATATAAATAGAAGTAAAAGGTATACACTAATTATAAAATTCTGTACTATCGTTATAAAATTTAAATTTTCCATATTCATTGCGATTACTATTGCAATACATGTAATACTTTAAATAGAAAGATCACTTTTAGGATTTCCACGGAACCATACGTTTTCTTGTAACTAGATATATAGTCCGTTTGACCCTTTTCAGTGACCTACGCACGACCTACGTCGTAGGTCTTACGACTTGTGGATTTTCTAGGGTTATTCGCGGTCACTTAAAGTCATTCAAAGTTCACCTTCGCTGAACGACTGGAAGACTTACCTTACGGTAGAAATTTGTCGACAAGGTCACGAGTATGATGGAAACTTAGACAGGTGATGCGAATTGCCGAATTCTAATTCCATAATTAGTTCCGAAGTAATTATGGCTTACAGACAAAATTAATGGGTGTATTAATTTCCAAAGTTAACTTACATAAAGTTAACGGACTTTTCACTTTCAAAAACGAAGACATAAAAATATCGAGTTCCGTTTGTAATCAATTAGAATCAAACAGAATATTTAGGATTAGTAAAATTGTTTACATAATTTAATTATTGGACGTATTACTTAAGATACCAATATATGTATCTTTGATATTTTGTTTGCATATTATTTAGTAGCAAGCATTTCTAATTTAATCATTGTATTTTTCTTTATTTATAATACTATGTTATCGAATGTTATACAAATAGCCGAATGTACGTATCATTTGTATGAGAAGCATGTATATCCAAGTTGAAAGTTGAATAACCAAGAAATACGTGTTTGCATTTTCTTCAACAGCGGCTTTATCTTGAAAGACCTTAATTGAAACTTATTCTTCTTCTGGAATTTCAATAGCGATGTGATAGCCAATACTAATGCGCAAAGACATGACACCAGATGCATCTTCCATTTTGTATTCTATTTTCATAGAACTCCATCTTACTGAATAATAAACAAGTTCTCCTGCTTCCCCTTTACCAATGCGTAAATTCTTTCTTCCTTATTTCTCTGAGAAAAAGTGTAAGCAGAACTCTTTAACATGGGTGACCTTTGCTAAAAACGAAGCCCTTAATCAGCCTGGCGGAGGGCGTCGAATAACTTCGAACCTTGGGGCGTCTCGCAAATAATTGGAGAGTGAAATTACGGAAGGAAGCTGCATTGAAACGTGCGCTGATAACAAAGTTTTTTTTAAAGATCTTACCTTTTGAGCGAGAATTCCTTTGAAATTCACCCATAAAACAATAATTGAACAATTATTTCGTCCTTCATATTTTTAAAAATAGAAATGTTTTTAAATTGGAACTATACGTTCGTATTAGTATATAATTATAACTACATTGAAGATTTTTAATTTTATGTATTAGTTTGATGAACATAATTAAAGAAATAAAAGCTAAGTAAAAAGTTTTGTTGAATGAATATCAGAACGAGTACTACGATACTTTGGATATATTATATATTTCATATGTCTGTATATTCTTATGTATTCCAAGTATATTCCATATTTCTGCGCTTTTAAGTTTTCCATAAATGCATAATAATATTGGCTACAGAGAAAAGATATGCTTTTAGTTTTATATTTTATTTCGTTTCTTCAAATACAATCCACTTCGGTTTCCTTACCTGAAGAGCAAGCCACTGACATGTATATCTAAATTATATAGTAATATCGAAGAACTTACTTCTTTTTTTTTTTTAATTTACGTTAGCTGAAAGTAAATTTCATTTCTATTTATTTTCGTTCATTTTATTTGCAGAAAATGAGGCTTTTAAACCGTTAGAGAATATTTTCATTCGATTTTACTATTAATCGATAATATATTTTTTTTTACGAACTAATTTAAATTCTCTTTGTTCATTTGTTAGGAAGTTTGATTGATTCGTTTACCACAAATGTTTCGGGAAATCTACGCATTCAAATATTTTGCCGTTTCAGTAAATACACGTCTAACAACAAAAATTGCACTATGTTTCTTGACCATAGGCCAATATTTATTTATACTATCGATCACACAGTTTGACAAAATTTTTAACGATCCACTGGACTTATGCGACGTGCATCGATTTGTGTTTTATATGGCACGATCGAAACTCGAGTTGTACCATTGTTAGATGGTAACCTCTGCGTACAGTGTGAGCAAACTAATAGTGAAGTTTGAAACGTTGCCTCTACTTTTTGGTACGAAAAAAATATTTGAGGGGAGATAGAGAATATTTGAAAAATATTAATTAATACAAAGATACAAGTGATTTTAACGTCACTCGTCTTTCTGATATAAACGCGTGCCTCTTATGTGATAATAAATTTTCGTATTTAATACAATTTTGTCGTTACTATACACAGTAACACAGAGTAGATGGTATGAGACTTCAGATACCTACTTATAACGATTAAATGCAGAAAAGTAAAAAATACTTAATGAATATGGCTTAAAATCATTGATAGCCTCACAAAGAAAATCTAAACCAATTATTTTAGTTATATTAGATATATTACGGAAAGATTCGTTTATGATTTCAAATTCTCCTAGTCAGGCGCACGCATAAAAGTACATTTCATACTAAAAAAATGTATTTTATGACCAACACTGATATCTTCTACTCTTCGATGAAAACGATAAATGTCTAAACTTTTAGAACCATTTTTTACCGGTTTTATGTTATAGATATATTTACTGTTTTACACGACTACCAGAGAAGAAGTTAGACACTGGGAAAAGAATATCTATTACCCTTTTATTTTTCTAATCTTCTTTTAGATTTCTATGATTGTATACTGCACTTCATTATGTACATATGTCTGATGCCTTCTTTCTTTTCTCGGCATAATCTTTGCTTATACAAACTCAACATTTTTAACGAAATATTTACGGTGTCAAAATAGTCGTAGTATAGTCATAAATAAATATCGTAGTGTATTTCACAAATAAATATTTAAATATTTCATATCTAATTCATAAAACATCGAAAATATAGACGTAAGAATGCAATCAAAATACGAAGTACGATTCTTGAACAATCTATAAAAATCATGTTACGATAGACTTCCCCAAGAGAAATATATATCCTCAATTTTTAGAGACCCAAAGTTCTTTCAAAATCATCTGCTACATCAAACGAACCACCCCTTTCCTTGTCGCTAACGTTTGACGGCTCACCCTGTACATAAACACGTAGCATAAACGTTTCCCTACGTAGCTCGCGATCGCGGAAGCTTTCTATTAATTAAGAACGGCACTGGAAAACTGATAACCATCCCCGGCAATCCTTTCAGTAGCCGGGCTTCATTAATATTTCTCGCGCTTCGCTTCTTCCTGAGAGCAGCGAGCGTATACCTCGACCTCTCTCGATTCTTTCGTCCTTCTCCCTTCGGTTCTCCGAAGCTCTATCGAATTTCCGCGATATTGCTTTTCATTAAACTCCGTTCAGACGCACGCACCAGTAATTACCGCAACTTTTCGCCCCGGCTATAACCGATCACACCCTCATTAAAAGCTCATTACCGCGGTCGAGTGCGTGAACTATTTCGAACGTTCAATAACGATAAAGGAATGTTCCGCGACACTTTTCGAGCCTGGCCTTTATTAAAGCTCGATCACCAACCCCCAACGATGTCCAATCCCCGGATACGGGAATTCTCAAAATTCTCAGGACTTTCCTGTGTTATCGTTGGTGCGCACCGAGCACGTTTGAGGTTTCTCGTTTCGCTCTGTCCAGCTTCTCTCTGGCTTCGCTCCTTTCCTCCGTCCTTTTCTCGATCTCTGTTTCTCAGGTCCTCTTGGTGATTCCCATTCTCTTAGCACAGCGACGGATAACGTGCAAGAATTTCATCTTCAAGAGCGATCGAATTTGTCCGGGAATCACTCTGGGACCGTTGCAACTTTAGTTTAGTTTGAAGAAGGTATTTGGAGCATTTACGATCGTGCTGCTATTTGTAATTCTCCCTTCGATGTGGTTTTCTTTGTTTCAACATGTATACGTGCTGTACATTAAATTTGCTTTTCTTTTTCATTTAATTTCCGCGTGTTTCCGTTTGTATTTCGATAAATTAAATATCAGGAGATGGTTATAAAGTATTTACTATTTAATTGTTACAATTTCGTTTATCATTATTTTATGTCAATATTTTAATCGAATTTTAATTTTCATAATTGCAACCATAACATCAGCTAGAACCAGTTACGAAGATTTAGATTTCGACTTATTTTTCTAAGAATACGTAACTTCGTTCCAACTCTTTTAATGACATCATCAAATAAACGATAGATATTTGATTCGGTTAAAAAAATCCACGAAACTCTTTCTTTTCATTTTATCTGCTGCTCTAATTAGTTTCTCTGTTTCTCTGTGCAAATTGGGTCCCTGTTGTATCAGCTTCAAGATGTATCTGCAGGAACCATCGCATTTCATTCACTTTAAGTTAAAGCATCTTTGACGAAAATGAAAAATTATTCTACCCAATCAATTTGCTTGCCCCAATTCGTTTAAAGCTAATTGAAACTGTATTGCCTTCACGTCGCTGTGAAAGAACGCTTTAGAAAAGTTAAAAGGCGTTCGGGATCAAACGAGAAAATTTTTCTTCCTCCAGCGGCGGACATTTGATGAAATTTCATCATCCAAGAGACGACAGTTTCGCGGGTCAAGGGGCAAAAACTGTAGCCCGATAAATTTTACGCTCGTCCTACGCCACGTCAGAACTCGTTTATTAATCATCCATTATGCAACAAGCGTTGGCAGGGATTGTAGCCGAAAAACGATCGGTTGTCGCAGTAGCCTTATAACGCAGTGCAGTTTTAATGCTCTTCCCCGTCTTTCAACGCTTCCATTCTAGACTAATTCAATTAACAGTTAGTCTATTCGTTGTATGAGATCACTAACATTTATTACAATTTTTCAGTATTTATTAAAATTTGTTACCGATGTATTGGAAAATATTTCATGTAGAACAGAATGTCCAATGAAAGTAGTTTCTAGTCAAATTGAACTCACTGATCATTTAATTGGATTATAATATGTACATATTTCCATTC
The DNA here is from genome assembly GCF_011952255.1 of Bombus vosnesenskii. Lineage (NCBI taxonomy): Eukaryota > Metazoa > Arthropoda > Insecta > Hymenoptera > Apidae > Bombus > Bombus vosnesenskii. The sequence continues at coordinate 7,796,402 of NW_022882923.1, forward strand.
CACAGTTCATAACTCTGAATTGCTAATTCGAATTAATAAGTATTTTAAATTAACTTTTCGTTCTATAATAAGATTTCCCATTTTGCCCATAATTTTCTGTCTTTAATCCACATAATTCTTAATTTTAAACTTTTAATTAACGAATATAATCCTCAATCTTTAATTTTTAATGCACAAATTATTTCTCCAACAGATTTGAATCAAATAATATGATTTATTGAAATCTCAAGCAGGGAATAAAATTATTAAAAAATATAAATTTCCAGTGGATCTCTGTCTCGAACATAATACTCTCTTTTAAAACAGTATATAATTGATACTGATTTATAGCATATATGTATTGTAGAAAAATATTAATTAAACAGATTGTGAGGCAGTAAATGATAAAATTAATATTTTTGAAAATTACATTAACATGAATTACAATAACATATACTACGCTATTTTATAATTGGATAGAATTAGATAAAATTGGATAGAACAGATTAAAAAATTACAAGATTTCCTACCTAACAGGAAAGCTACGATATATTTTGAATAGTTTAGAAAGTATTTGAGTCGAAGAATTACGTTCTCGGTTTACTTCATTCTGAATTACTGGATCATTCAATAGGTTTATTCTCCTTAAATTCTTCTCTCACTTATCACTCTTAGTTTTTTTACATACACTTTGTTCCTTTCACATTCGTGTCTATCTTAAGCACTTTTCTGGTGTAATATCGTAAATTACTAAAGGAAGACACTCTGCTCTTCCATTCATATTGAGGTTGGAACGTTGCAGGAGTACATTAATTACGCTAAATATCGCAACGTTATGAATTATTAATTGCAACCGATGTGATATAGATATCGATAGAAAATTCAACGATCACATATAGCCTATTATACAATAATAAATTTTGATCACCTATTCTTATCAGAATATGATTTTCTTTTGAATGGGTATTAAATACTTAACTTTCCATGTTCCAATTCTTTTGAACGCTACTTCTTCTGAAGTATTAAGGACATTAATGTACTAAAAAAGCGAAGGGAAACGATAATCAATCATAAAGGATAAAGCATAATATAAAAGGAATAAGGAGGAGATGTTATATAAAATATTAAATCATGGTTACTTCGTTGTCATTTTTGTAATATCCGAAGATTAAAATTCAAGAATAATTAAAACTCGGTATTTTAAAACTGTTTGCCACATTAAAATTAAATGTTACTTGCCTGAGAAGTTTATATACAGTAAAATTTTTATTTAAAAATTTAAGTTTGTGTACCATGAAAAGACCAAGCTTACGAAGTTGTTTCTTTAATGTTGTAAATTTCTTTAAGCTTAATTTGAAGGAAGAGTTTCCTGCGCATGAAAAGTACGTACATTATTACAAGAATCATAACCAAAATTTACGATCTCCTAGTTATATTGTACATATACAAGCATGGGATTAAAAAGTATAATTAAAACAAAATCGTTTTTATTACAGAAAATATTATTCTTAATAATGAATTCATATCCATGATCTTAAAACTAGTATAAATTATTGAATATTTAAATATATTCATATTCATCAAATACATCTCAGCATACTTCCTTTGTCTTTTCTATAAGATTCTCTTTTATTCCTGCGTTGTGATACTACAGATAATACACATTTTTTATTCAGCATATCTTACGAAAAATCGTTCAAATTTTTGAAAACACAGCGTTGTAAATCTATAAAAGTCCTATGAAAAATTACGACTCGTTCGTTTCAACTACTCTGGTAGTTCTAGCGTCAAAGATCGCTCCCTTCACAATTAGTCGCGTCAACGAATGCAAATTTATACGTTTGCCCTACAAGACGTTTGCACACGATTTTCGTAAGCTTTGGCACCCATAAGATTTCGGCGTGAGGGCCGTGGCAGCTGGTTGTGAAATATTCAGGAGCAGAGCATGAAACTCGAAGCCGAACGACATCGGCGGCCGCGCCAAGAACAGCCGACCTCCGAGCGCGCTCTGTATCGCAATTATTTATTTACGTCACGATCGTAGAAACATGGCCGCGTTGCACTCGCAAGTTTCTGTTTCTGCTGTTCAGCGCAAACAATGAGGCGAACACCGGGAAATAAGAAGGAGGAAAAGTAGGCGAAATGAATAGGGAATGAGAGAAGGGACAAGTACAGTTTGGACGGGCGGGCAAACAGATGCAGCAACCTAGCAACCATCTCCTTTATTTTATCCAATTCTGTCAGATCTGATATCAATTATTAACAATTCCTGGCCTGATGCGATACGAAGCGAAAATGACGCTTATCCTCTACATAAAAAGCACTTTTAAACAAAATAATTTTATAATATAGTAGGCCATGTAACAGATTTGTTCATTTCTCGGTGTTATAGTTTGAAGAATATTATAGAAACATAATTTGCATTATCGTTCACAAGTTAACAGTTAGAAGTATTTCTATGGAATCAGAGAGTTATAAATATAAATTCTGTACATATCGATTATCATTAACGTTGGAAATTACTTCAAAATTACTTGGAATTAAATTAATTGGAGATTACTGCCAAATTAGGGAAACCTTTCATAATCGAACTTATAAATTAGAAATTAAAGAATCTAGAGATCAGCACTCAATTACATAATTAATTTTGAAAATGATCGGTATCATTAATGCCACTGTATCTTCGCTCCAGAAACAGAAATATAATCGTGAACATGAATAAATATTTGCGAATCGGTAGACTTCACAATAACAGATATAACGATATGAAATAACAAATATAACTGTACAAATACACATAATTTATATTGTATTATAGAAATTAATGCATCGTGTAAACCATGTGGTGTCTATCTATAAAAAGGTTTCTATCGTAATAATTTATATTCCATCTAACAATATGTGATCCTCCGCACAATATTCAGCAAAATGAACGTTCTTCTTCTGCACGATTAAAAATGTACGAGATGCTAGTACGAAATTGGCTCTTTTCTCTCCGTTCGATCTTCATCCCGTATAGCGTATAGAGAAACTTGCACGTGAACATCGTTATTCACGACAAGCCTTTTTACTAATTCCAAGCCGAACGAAATACGCAGGCCATCGGTCGAGCAATTTGCGAAGCAGTATCGTACATCGTAACCGAGCCTGGTAGGCACTGGCATTACCAGCGACCGTTTGAAATTGCTGTGACAACGTTTCGTGGTTGCCTGGCAATTCCAACCCGCTGGAAAGTTCAGTCAGCAATACGAACTCGTTTTGACAATCCGTCCCCACGAAGATAAAACCTGGCTTCGTGTTGCGATCAAGATCGTTTTGATGCTTTAAATGCTTTTCATCGTCTGCACTTTTTGATGATGCTGATTGCTGATTATCAAACTTTGCAAATGTATCGATACTACTGTCGTATTTTATATCGGAAGATTACATTTTTTTTATTCTTTTCATCAGTTCACAGTCGTTTTTAAATGCCTGTTTTTATGCTTCGAAAACTGAATAGAAGTTGAAATAATACTATGTTATAATGAATTTCAATTGTGTGGTATTTTAGAGATGGTTTTTGTTCCAGTATCTTATAACAATATCGAGATTGTTAATACATTGTAATATTCATTATTATAAAGTTTATCGACTAGCAAGTATATTTATCTATAAACGTGCCTTTTCAATTAAGTGATGAATTTATTATCCTGTTTCTGGGAAAAAGTTTTTCAGGAAAGATAATCTTCCTAAAGTTAATTACGCAATTCTATTATTTATATGTGTATATTTGTTTAACTAAAACACTTCTTTTATTCTTCGATATATGTTGAAGTATTTATATGAATATTTCATTTTTTTGTCGTGTTATACATTTCGTACGTATAAACAATCTTTTTAAGTGACAAATTTTCATTTTGTTAAATTTAATTGAAATGTGATAGGTATCTGACAATTTTCATAAAATCATTTTAGATAAATCTTTCACGACTAATTTTACTTAAAAGTAACGTCTTTTTAGTTAGAAGTCTTTTAGAAGCTAATTAACATTAATTATTTTATATCGAAAATTTTAACAAAAAGTAGATAAGTTTTATTATTAATAAGATATCACGTGTTATCAAATTATTATTCAGATCTATCAGTACATACGTATTTCTCGCAAGTTTATTTGGTTTTTTCTTAATTCAGTAGAATCTAAAATAGCAAATATCTGTAAAATTTGTCCTTATCTATCTTAATTTTATTTACCTTCTTTTATGTATTATTTTACGTTATTTGAATTTTATTGGATTTAAAAATTTGTTACGGTATTGAACAAACATACCATGTCGCTTGCATGACACGAACACATATCCACCATTTCACACTATGCGGTTTTCTATGCAATGCATTTTGGTTTAGAGTCACGGTTCTCGCATTTCGATTTGACTTTCACGTACCATCTGCAAATACATGCTTTCTACTTATTATTACGAAATTTTCCCTCGATTTAGCTATTTATTATTCCGGAACCTACGGTAATTTCAAATAATTCTATGCCAATAAAAGCTAATTCGAAATAGAAATGGAGTCACAGAAAAAGATAATGAATATATATATCAACATCCACTTATTAGTTTACTATTTTATTATTTCAATTTTGTAAATCACATTTTTAATGTAGCTATAAAAAAGTATTTAAAAATGAATTATCTATTAATACATGCAAATAAATTTGTAAACTTGTAATTTTCAGTTCGTGTATATTATACACATTTCATACTTGAAAACGCTGATACATGCAACTATTTGTAATGAATAAAAGCCAGGAATTCTTGAAAAAATAATAGAAATGCAAATCAAATCGCATCTAAAATTAAATTAAATTCTGTTTCACTGCAATCTGAACCATTACACATAAAAACCAATAAAGAAATATTTAATGTAAAATTAATTAATTTGAAAGCCCAAGAATTGACCGTAACTCGATTCCTGTTTCGCCGTTCGAAACTTACACGTGCCGCGGTCGATGGCGCCGACCGATGATGCTAGTGATCCACGGGTAATTCAGCCGTGGATCCAGCACATAGGCCAGCAACTTAACACACTCCAACTGAACATGTGGAACCCGGGGATGGACCGCTGAACAGGATTACGAAGGCAAGAGGCCTCAACTGAACAGTGGGGTCCACTCACGGGGAGGGACCGCTGAACAGGATTACGAAGGCATTGACCTCAACTGAACAGTGGGGTCCACTCCCGCGGGCCCGAACAGAATTACGGAGGACGTGAAATTGCAGGTCCCTGACCGAGTACCAAAGTACCAATCGGACAGGACTGCAGATCCACGACTGAATCCCCAACAGATTCGCCAGCATCACCGGCGCGACGACAACTCCCGCGATACGATGCGAACGTCGAGCAGTCGTCGAGCAGTCACCAGGACAGAGGTGTCCTTGGGGCGACTTACGAATCCAAAGAGTTGTCCAGTGCACGTTGACCCGCACGTACGCGGAATACGCGCGAGCGAGTACGTCACGCTACGGTTTGAAAGAACTGAGTGATCGCGAACCGATAAATCGCGAGTACAATAAGTACTGTGTGGTAAGCGAGTGAAGGGAGACGAGATCTTTCTTTTTTTCGTTCTAAGGTGGATAAATGTCGTTGTACAGAATGAGCTCACAATGCACTTAACATAGGTATCTACCTTACGATTAATTAAGACTAAAACGTACGCATCCCACGATGTCCAACGGTGTCCCACGGTGTCCCACGATGTCCCACGGTGTCCCACGATGTCCAACGGTGTCCAACGTTGTCCAACGGTGTCCAACGTTGTCCAACGGTGTCCAACGTTGTCCAACGACGTCCAACGACGTCCAACGACGTCCAACGACGTCCAACGATGTCCAACGATGTCCAACGGTGTCCAACAATGTCCAACGACGTCCAACGGTGTCCAACGCTGTCCAACGATGTCCCACGTTGCAGTCCAGTCTAGATCATCCAAAATTCTGTTGGAGGCTTTTGGAGACCCAAACTGGACCGACGGTATCCCACGGTGCAGTCCAGTCTAGATCATCCAAAATTCTGTTGGAGGCTTTTGGAGATCCAAACTGGACTGGTGCGTAGTTCTTAGCTTGGCATCGTTTTCCAAAGACTAATCAACTGATTAATTTTTGGAAAAGGATGCCAATTACCAGGTCTCACCACGAGGAGGTGACTACGCACGAGACCCGCCCATGGGTTATGTAACACTACACATCGATCTCGACATTCAACCTGTTGGCAGAATGTTGAGTTTTGACTCTACTTGCCATGGGCCTGCGTAAAGAAATAGTTGTTTCGTAGCCTAACTGCGAAACACATATCTCCAACGCAGCGCTTACATGAATCTTTACAAACGTAAAACAAAGCTTACACAACGCAATATCTATCTCCCACGCAACATTCATCTCCCATACAACGATTACATCGATCGGTACAATAATTCGCAACCCTGCTGGCCGCATTCGGTATCAAAGACACATTTGTCTAACTTGGAACGAAAGAAACAATATGAGGCTACTACGGAAAAGGAGCCCCAACAATCAGACGGTGAAAGAAAAACCGCGGCGCGCCCGGAACGAACGAAATCACGATCTCCCGAAAGAACTAACAAACCTACATGACGTACCCCCGTGCACCGGATAACCCTAAGGTTCAGCGGAAAGCCCAAGCATTGACCTTCGCCCGATTCCTGTCACGTCGTCTGGATCTTATCACGGTCGATGGCACCAACCGATGATACTAGCGATCCAGCAAATAGGCCTGCGATTTAACACACTCCAACTGAACAAATGAAGGCCCGGGGAGGGACCGCTGAACAGGATTACGAAGGCAAGAGGCCTCAACTGAACAGTGGGGTCCACTCACGGGGAGGGACCGCTGAACAGGATTACGAAGGCATTGACCTCAACTGAACAGTGGGGTCCACTCCCGCGGGCCCGAACAGAATTACGGAGGACGTGAAATGCAGGTCTCTGCCCGAGTACCGAAGTACCAATCGGACAGTATTGAGAATCGCAGGTATCACCAGTGCGATGACAACTCCCGTGATTCGAGGCAAACGACGAGCAGTCGTCGAGTAGTCATCAAGACAGAGGTGTGCTTGGGGCGACTTACGAATCCAAAGAGTTGCCCAGTGCACGTTGACCCGCACGTACCCGGAATACGCGCGAGCGAGTACGTCACGCTACGGTTTGAAAGAACTGAGCGACCGTGAACCGGTAAATCGTGGGAACAATTTTTCCAATGTGGTAACCGAGGACATCACGAGAGACGAGATTTTTATTTTTCGTTCCAAGATAGATAGGTATGTTTGTACAGAATGAGCTTACAATGCACATAACATAGGTATCTATCTTAAGATTAATTAAGGCTAAAACGCTCGCATCCTACGGTGTCCCGCGATGTCCCACGGTGTCCCACGGTGTCCCACGGCGCCCCCGCGGGGGGGTCTTAGTCCGGTCTAGATCACCAAAACTATTTTGGATGATCAAGACCAGACTATATTGAAGTAGTTTTTAGCTTGATATCGTTTCTCAAATAATAATACTAATATTCAAAATAGTACTTGGTGTATTATTATTTGGGAAACGATACCAATTACCGGGACCCACCACGAGGAGGTAACTACGCTCGGGTCCCATTTACATAAACAGTTTTTAAGCATTGGAAGCAGAGATGTAAAATTATTTTATAATAAAGCAACATTGTAGCGGTGATATTGTTTTGCCGATTTAATACGATATCCATTTTTATCATTTTAATAGTTCCTGCAAACTAAGACTAAATTCACACTTCTTTAATACTAGTTTTCGACTATCAATTAGTTTGAACAAAATTCTCTTAGTAACTTTTGGCGATCCAAACTGGACTGTTGCGTAGTTCTTGGCTTGGTATCGTTTTCCAAAGATTAATCAACTGATTAATTTTTGGAGAACGATGCCAATTACCAGGTCTCACCACGAGGAGGTGACTACGCACGAGACCCGCCCATGGGTTATGTAACACTACACATCGATCTCGACATTCAACCTGTTGGCAGAATGTCGAGTTTTGACTCTACTTAACCATGGGCCTGCGTATGGAGATAGTTGTTTCGTAGCCTAACTGCGAAACACATATCTCCAACGCAGCGCTTACATGAATCTTTACAAACGTAGAACAAAGCCTACGTAACGCAACATCCATCTCCCACACAACGATTACATCGATCAGTACAAATATCGTACAATAATTCGCATCCCTACTGGCATCATTCGGTATCAAACACACATTTATCTAACTTGGAATGAAGGAAGAAAATGTAGCTACTGACACTGTATATATCATTTCGTGTCTCGCAGAAGGGACATACGAGTCGCTGTACTAAACTAGTTATCGTTCTATTTTTGCGACACTGTAAGATATTGAAGATACTGAAAAGTTATAAACTCTAACGTGATCTCAATAAGTATCCCTTAAAAATGGGTAAACAAGAAAATGCCCGATGAATCAGATGATAAAGGAAAAAAGCGCGGCGCGCCCGAAACGAACGAGATCGCGATCTCTCGAAAGAACTAACAAACCTACACGACGTACCCCCGTACACGAGATAACCCCGAGGTTCAGCGGAAAGCCCAAGAATTGACCGTAACTCGATTCCTGTTTCGCCGTTCGAAACTTACACGTGCCGCGGTCGATGGCGCCGACCGATGATGCTAGTGATCCACGGGTAATTCAGCCGTGGATCCAGCACATAGGCCAGCAACTTAACACACTCCAACTGAACATGTGGAACCCGGGGATGGACCGCTGAACAGGATTACGAAGGCAAGAGGCCTCAACTGAACAGTGGGGTCCACTCACGGGGAGGGACCGCTGAACAGGATTACGAAGGCATTGACCTCAACTGAACAGTGGGGTCCACTCCCGCGGGCCCGAACAGAATTACGGAGGACGTGAAATTGCAGGTCCCTGACCGAGTACCAAAGTACCAATCGGACAGGACTGCAGATCCACGACTGAATCCCCAACAGATTCGCCAGCATCACCGGCGCGACGACAACTCCCGCGATACGATGCGAACGTCGAGCAGTCGTCGAGCAGTCACCAGGACAGAGGTGTCCTTGGGGCGACTTACGAATCCAAAGAGTTGTCCAGTGCACGTTGACCCGCACGTACGCGGAATACGCGCGAGCGAGTACGTCACGCTACGGTTTGAAAGAACTGAGTGATCGCGAACCGATAAATCGCGAGTACAATAAGTACTGTGTGGTAAGCGAGTGAAGGGAGACGAGATTTTTCTTTTTTTCGTTCTAAGGTGGATAAATGTCGTTGTACAGAATGAGCTCACAATGCACTTAACATAGGTATCTACCTTACGATTAATTAAGACTAAAACGTACGCATCCCACGATGTCCAACGGTGTCCCACGGTGTCCCACGATGTCCCACGGCGTCCCACGATGTCCAACGGTGTCCAACGTTGTCCAACGGTGTCCAACGTTGTCCAACGGTGTCCAACGTTGTCCAACGACGTCCAACGACGTCCAACGACGTCCAACGATGTCCAACGATGTCCAACGGTGTCCAACAATGTCCAACGACGTCCAACGGTGTCCAACGCTGTCCAACGATGTCCCACGTTGCAGTCCAGTCTAGATCATCCAAAATTCTGTTGGAGGCTTTTGGAGACCCAAACTGGACCGACGGTATCCCACGGTGTCCCACGTTGCAGTCCAGTCTAGATCATCCAAAATTCTGTTGGAGGCTTTTGGAGACCCAAACTGGACCGACGGTATCCCACGGTGTCCCACGGTGCAGTCCAGTCTAGATCATCCAAAATTCTTTTGGCGGCATTTGGAGACCCAAACTGGACCGACGGTATCCCACGGTGTCCCACGGTGCAGTCCAGTCTAGATCATCCAAAATTCTGTTGGAGGCTTTTGGAGACCCAAACTGGACCGGCGGTATCCCACGGTGTCCCACTTTGCAGTCCAGTCTAGATCATCCAAAATTCTGTTGGAGGCTTTTGGAGACCCAAACTGGACCGACGGTATCCCACGGTGTCCCACGTTGCAGTCCAGTCTAGATCATCCAAAATTCTGTTGGAGGCTTTTGGAGACCCAAACTGGACCGACGGTTTCCCACGGTGTCCCACGTTGCAGTCCAGTCTAGATCATCCAAAATTCTGTTGGAGGCTTTTGGAGACCCAAACTGGACCGACGGTTTCCCACGGTGTCCCACGTTGCAGTCCAGTCTAGATCATCCAAAATTCTGTTGGAGGCTTTTGGAGACCCAAACTGGGCCGACGGTTTCCCACGGTGTCCCACGTTGCAGTCCAGTCTAGATCATCCAAAATTCTGTTGGAGGCTTTTGGAGACCCAAACTGGGCCGACGGTTTCCCACGGTGTCCCACGTTGCAGTCCAGTCTAGATCATCCAAAATTCTGTTGGAGGCTTTTGGAGACCCAAACTGGACCGACGGTATCCCGCGGTGTCCCACGTTGCAGTCCAGTCTAGATCATCCAAAATTCTGTTGGAGGCTTTTGGAGACCCAAACTGGACCGACGGTATCCCACGGTGTCCCACGTTGCAGTCCAGTCTAGATCATCCAAAATTCTGTTGGAGGCTTTTGGAGACCCAAACTGGACCGACGGTATCCCACGGTGTCCCACGTTGCAGTCCAGTCTAGATCATCCAAAATTCTGTTGGAGGCTTTTGGAGACCCAAACTGGGCCGACGGTTTCCCACGGTGTCCCACGTTGCAGTCCAGTCTAGATCATCCAAAATTCTTTTCGCGGCATTTGGTGACCCACAATGGACCGACGGTTTCCCACGGTGTCCCACGTTGCAGTCCAGTCTAGATCATCCAAAATTCTGTTGGAGGCTTTTGGAGACCCAAACTGGACCGACGGTATCCCACGGTGTCCCACGTTGCAGTCCAGTCTAGATCATCCAAAATTCTGTTGGAGGCTTTTGGAGACCCAAACTGGACCGACGGTATCCCACGGTGTCCCACGTTGCAGTCCAGTCTAGATCATCCAAAATTCTGTTGGAGGCTTTTGGAGACCCAAACTGGACCGACGGTATCCCACGGTGTCCCACGTTGCAGTCCAGTCTAGATCATCCAAAATTCTGTTGGAGGCTTTTGGAGACCCAAACTGGACCGACGGTATCCCACGGTGTCCCACGTTGCAGTCCAGTCTAGATCATCCAAAATTCTGTTGGAGGCTTTTGGAGACCCAAACTGGACCGACGGTATCCCACGGTGTCCCACGTTGCAGTCCAGTCTAGATCATCCAAAATTCTGTTTTAGGCTTTTGGAGACCCAAACTGGACCGACGATATCCCACGGCGTCCAACGGTGTCCAACGGCGTCCAACGGCGTCCCACGTTGCAGTCCAGTTTAAATTATCCAAAATTCTCTTCGTGGCTTTTCGTAATCCAAACTGGACTGTATTAGCGTGGTTCTTAGCTTGGTATTGAATTATTGTGCAATGCTTGTATTTATGGATGTTGTGGTTTTCCAAACGTTAATCAACTGATTAATCTGCGAAAACGATTACATCTATCAGCACAAACATTGTACAATAATTCGGTACCGTATTGGCAACATTCTGTATCAAAGATACATTTGTCTAACTTGGAACGAAAGAATGGAAATGAAACTATTGACACTGCATATACAATTTAGAGTCTTGCAGAAGAGACATGCGGCTCCTTGTACTAAACTTATGAAAATATCGAAAAGTTATATACTCCAACGTTACCACAATATGCTTCTTTTAAAAATGGGGAAACGGGAAGAAGCCTGGACAATTAGACAATGGAAGAAAAATCATTTGGGTATCTAGCATACATATTTAATATGCTATGAAATGTTCATATATGTAATTGAAATCTACTTTCTGCTAATTCATAAATTTGAAGCAAACTCATTTACTTGATGTGGTATATGAAAGAAACAGGTATTTTTAAAACGAGAACATTTTATACATGAAAAATAAACTACTAATAATGGTTAATTATAGATCAAATTACTATTGATTAAATTTTAGCAAATATAGAGAATCATTTGTATCTTTTTAATCGAAACTAGTGTTACGTTGAAAACACGAATTTTAAGTAATTGAATTTAATCTGAATTAAAAATTCACTATGAAATTCGAATATTTATAAAATTCTACATTACTGTTAAAAGATTGAAAATATCGCGGTCGAAGAAATGTTAAAAGTTATGGTTCTAAGAACGAACAATCACCAGCGGAAATTCCAATTGCAATGAATTAAATTTTAAAAAATATTTGAAGCCTTCATAGCAACTTTATGATATTTCATTATAATACTTTGTTGCGCATGAAATCGCTCACAGTTTCAAATATGTAAATCTATATATAATATACATTCGTAATAAATTTCTGTATTTTAGCAGTTATGGTAACGTTAACGCTGACAAAGAAATATGTCTTATAGCAGTATTTTCAGTAATAAACGTGGTAATAAGGGGCGCTGAAAAGGAAACAAAGCCGTAGCCAGAAGGGCTACTAAAATTCAATCGTATTCCACTCTATATAAACCCGATCAACACGCCGAGAGTGGAACTGAATATTCTTGTTTCGCAACACTAATTTACTACAAATATTTATGAAGCAGAAAATTTTCAAAATCAAACGCGATGAGTGCTTCGTTATATCTGCAATATCAATTAATCTACCATTAAAAAAAAATTAAGCCTGAAAATTCCCGATATTTGATACGCAACGCTAATAAGTATAAATCTACGCACTCGTATTTAAGCAATACGCAACACTAATAGCGAGAGATCAAAATGCAACCATTTAAGAGGTTGCTGATGAACGATCACACTTGTACAACTCTTGCAGCTGTACGTGTGATCCAGGAACAGTGTCCGACCAATGCAGTCGGGGGGTTTGGGCATTTTGTAAACGCAACTCTACTTAACAAAGCGCGATCATTCATTATCGCAACGCTAATTCTTATAGTGAATTCAAATAAAAATTACTATTTACTATATGAAAAAGCTACTTTAAATATTCTGATATTGCTACTTGCAATACTATAAAATTAATTGAAAATTAACATTTCTATAATCTAATTTTAAGCAATAGAAAATAGGATAAATTCTAAATATTCATAATAAAATTTGCAAAAGACAATCGCGATATCGTAATTCGCAACTCTAAAGCAAACGCGATTATCATTTTATCCCAACTCTAACTCAAACCGTAATCATTTTCTCGCACACTAATAAAAGCCGCGATGTTATTCGCAACTCTAATACAACCCGTAATTAATTTGTCGCAACACTAATAAGAAAAATCGCGATTTGCCCAATGGGACGATGGACCGATATATACATCGGTCAAAAAAGCAAACTACTACTACTACTACTGCTACTACTACTACTACAAGTACTAAAATCGAGCATAGTGACAAAGTAGTAACAATAATGACTTCCCATGCTCTGGATGACCCAGAGGATGGGGAGCCATTAGTAGTTGCCCTCTTGAGTGGCAGTTTGCCGGGCCTCTTCGGCTTATAGCCTCTTCTTTCTTCGGGCGCAATGCCCGCTGAAACTTAAATCTAAGCTCGAGACTTCTAAATCGCAAACAAAAAAAAAAACTTACCAAGGTAAAATAAAAATATAAACCGCGGAGGCTGATTGAAGTGCACATGGACTGACCAACGATCACAGCAGTCATCGTTGCTCACTCGCATGTGCGTGCTCGAGAAATAAACGTTCGTTTCGACCCATTCGCGACCGCGACCGCGAAATTCGAAAAATCGAAAGGCAAAACCAGAGACGAGTGCATGCTCTACTCGTGCCAGTTTCACCGTCGATTTTCCAAATATGTCCAGAAACAGGTTGGCTACACGAAAACGCGCCTACCCGACCAGAGACTGTGCCAACCTGCCCGGTCCTACCTACTTATAATTAACAGACATACCAGAAAGTATACTACCTATCCTACCTAGCGCTATATTTAAAAATGGCAAAACAGGCACACCAACACACTCGCTCCACGGTTCTCACACAAACGCTCGGGCGCAAAGGTCCTACACTAGAGAGGACGTCCCGGGACGCCTCCGACACCCGAGCTTAACACACACCATGCACACTCTAAGGTACGTACCGTTTTCCTGAAATCGACTGACGAAGGCTAGTGACCATTGCGTAAAACGTGATAAAACACGTCTGAGGAAATGATATCGTTAAAATAAATGTAAGTAAACTTGGTATTATAAATGCAATTGATAGCAATATCTAAAGCGTGATTGCACTTTATCGTGTGCATGACATTATCAGAAATTGTGATTCTATCGAGACGTAAATTGAATCGATATATGTCTCGACATTTTTAATATTTGAAGTTTTAACGAATGAGAAAAAGCGACGCAGTTCCACGGCCTAACAACACACACACATAACGTGGAAAATACATCGTGCACGATACACTAACACATCGTCAGTCGCTGACAAATTATTACATTACTTAATTCTAGATCATCGTGCCCAATGTCTTTCTCCCATTCAAGTAGCACCTGGGCACGTGAATGAGATCCTGACAATGGGCACGGAAAGGGTTAAATCTGAAAATCCTGATCTAAAAAGATGATTAGTTTGTGTAATTTTTATTTAACGGACTAACGTTCTTTGATTTTATATTTTACTACTTCGTATCTGATTAAATCTACTTTATTAATTTAATAGCAACTAAGTAACTCTACTTTATTAATTTAATAAATCAGAACAAAATTTTAATATTGCAAAAAAGGTAGCGTTAATTGAAAAAGACTGAGACTCGATCAAATGGAATAATTGACTGTAAATATATTAGTAAGAAAGAAATAATCTCAGGCGATCTCTTCATCAAAGCACATACTCGAAAATGCAGAAACAGTGTTCAATATTATTGCTTTGATTCAAAAATCTGCCTGCCACGAAGTGTCTTCTTGCACGTAAAATTTCACACATTCTTGTACGGGAAAAAATGAATTTTGACTCATATTTTAAATTCTAACCGAAATGAAATAAACGAACGTGACTTGATATTGTCACGATTAATTCATTGTTTAAAATCAAGTATGTTTATGTTAAACAGGTATATTCGTGTACACATTTGCCATTTGCAAATATTTATACGGAATATTAACATGCATATTTATAAATAACACGAATATATTCTCAAGTGTATGTATTTAAACTAATTATTATAATCGCGCTGTGCAAGAAGACCTATCCTAAACTAATAAATTTAAAAAAAGAATGTTACTACTCACGGGTATAAGAAATACCCGCGGTCACTATGCTCGCAACAAAATTCTACGTAATACAACCGGTCACCCGTGCCGATTCGGACCTTTCATCCTACGACATGATTGAGTGACCGGAGGAACAAAAATGCATGCGACTCACCGTTCGATGCGGAGAAACAGAGGACGTACCATGGATGCTGCGCCACCCCAGCGAATATCATCAGGGAGACTAACATCAGGCAGGAACCGTGTAAAGTCCAGTGGTGTAAATGGTGGTTGTTTAAGGGCGGAGGGGGGGGGGTTGAGAGGAAAAAGCGAAACGTCGTTTCGACAATTTTCTTCTTTTTCCTATCGATCGTTTATTTAGAAAATACTGCTATTTTTGTACGCTTAAAAATTATTATTAAGAAATTGGAACAAGTTTGAAAAATATTATTTAGTTGAAAATTGTGAGATACTTTTCGATAGCAAACAAATGCTCATGAATAACGTGAATGCAATGCAATCGTTTGCAAGAATTATATTGTTCGCAATTAGAATATATACTGTGAATTTTCATTATTAGAATACGAAATATACATTCCAATAATACACTACAGTCGCGTGTTTTAAATAATGGAAAATATTTGTAAGAATTCAAAAGTCCGCCACTAAATATATTTAAAGAATACTGTGCAAACGCGCGCGAAACCTTGTTTCGAGGTATTTGAATCTACCTGTTACTAATTTGCAAGTTTATGACGTTATAACTCAATTTGAAACAATAAGATAATCCGTTAAAAATTGGTTTGAAATAAGAGAATGATTTCATACATCGGGATCTTTCAGAAGAATCAATGGACTCACGCGACGCACCCCTGTGCACAAAATAACCGCAAGATTCAGTGGGAAAAAAGAATAGATTTTTATATCTCGTTCCAAGTCAGATAAGTATCATTGTACAGAATGAGCTCAGAATGGATTCGACATAGCCAAGACATATCCCACCGTGTCCCACGGTGTCCCACGGTGTCCCACGGTGTCCCACGGTGTCCCACGGTGTCCCACGGTGTCCCACGGTGTCCCACGGTGTCCCACGGTGTCCCACGGTGTCCCACGGCGTCCAACGTTGCAGTCCAGTGTAGATCATCCAAAATTCTTTTCGCGGCATTTGGTGACCCACACTGGATCGACGATGTCCCACGTGGCAGTCCAGTGTAGATCATCCAAAATTCTTTTCGCGGTATTTGGTGACCCACACTGGACCGACGATGTCCCACGTTGCAGTCCAGTGTAGATCATCCAAAATTCTCTTCGCGGCATTTGGTGACCCACACTGGACCGACGACGTCCCACGGTGTCCAACGATGTCCCACGGTGCAGTCCAGTGTAGAGCATCCAAAATTCTTTTGGAGGCTTTTGGAGACCCAAACTGGACTGGTGCGTAGTTCTTAGCTTGGCATCCTTTTCCAAAGATTAATCAACTGATTAATTTTTGGAAAAGGATGCCAATTACCAGGTCTCACCACGAGGAGGTGACTACGCACGAGACCCGCCCATGAGTTATTTAACATTATGCATCGGTCTCGACATTCAACCTACTGGCAAGAATGTCGAGTTCTGACTCTACTTCATGGGCCTGCGTAAAGAGATAGTTATTTCGTAGCCTAACCGCGAAACACCTATCTCCTACGCAGCAGTTACACGAATCTTTACAAACGTAAAACAACATACATAACACACCATCTATCTCCCACACATCGATTACATCGATCAGTACAATAATTCGCAACCCTATTGGCCGCATTCGGTATCAAAGACACATTTGTCTAACTTGGAACGAAAGAAACAATATGAGGCTACTACGAAAAGGGAGCCCCAACAATCAGACGATGGAAGAAAAACCGCGGCGCGCCCGGAACGAACGAAATCACGATCTCTCGAAAGAACTAACAAACCTACATAACGTACCCCCGTGCACCGGATAACCCTAAGATTCAGCGGAAAGCCCAAACATTGACCTTCGCCCGATTCCTGTCACGTCGTCTGGATCTTATCACGGTCGATGGCACCGACCGATGATACTAGCGATCCAGCAAATAGGCCTGCGATTTAACACACTCCAACTGAACAAATGAAGGCCCGGGGAGGGACCGCTGAACAGGATTACGAAGGCAAGGCCCCAACTGAACAGTGGGGTCCACCCCCGCGGGTTCGTCACTTGAACAGGATTACGGAGGACGTGAAATGCAGGTCTCTGCCCGAGTACCGAAGTACCAATCGGACAGTATCGCGGATCGCAGGTATCACCGGTGCGATGACAACTCCCGTGATTCGAGGCAAACGACGAGCAGTCGTCGAGTAGTCATCAAGACAGAGGTGTGCTTGGGGCGACTTACGAATCTAAAGAGTTGCCCAGTGCACGTTGACCCGCACGTACCCGGAATACGCGCGAGCGAGTACGTCACGCTACGGTTTGAAAGAACTGAGCGACCGTGAACCGATAAATCGTGGGAACAATTTTTCCAATGTGGTAACCGAGGGCATCACGAGAGACGAGATTTTTATTTTTCGTTTCAAGATAGATAAGTATCTTTATACAGAATGAGCTTACAATGCACATAACATAGGTATCTATCTTAAGATTAATTAAGACTAAAACGCTCGCATCCCACGGTGTCCCGCGATGGCCCACGGTGTCCCGCGATGTCCCACGATGTCCCACGGCGCCCCCGCGGGGGGGTCTTAGTCCGGTCTAGATCACCAAAACTATTTTGGATGATCAAGACCAGACTATATTGAAGTAGTTTTTAGCTTGATATCGTTTCTCAAATAATAATACTAATATTCAAAATAGTACTTGGTGTATTATTATTTGGGAAACGATACCAATTACCGGGACCCACCACGAGGAGGTAACTACGCTCGGGTCCCATTTACATAAACAGTTTTTAAGCATTGGAAGCAGAGATGTAAAATTATTTTATAATAAAGCGACATTGATAGCGGCAATATTGTTTTGCCCGGAGTTTATTTGTTCTTACATTACTTGCAATCTAACGGTCTTGATACTCCGAGGCAAAACAACAACATGATTTGAAATGTTCTCTGACTTATGTCCAGCTACAGAGAAGATGTGGTTGCCTTCGGTTAAATTGCACTCGCTTTCTTGATTCCATGAATATGGTGTTGTTTCCTTAGTTTCGAGCAGACATGGAAAATTACATCTTAAGATTACACTCTGTGTTAAGACAGGTTTTCTACGAAATAGTGAAATGAGAAATTAAATACTGTATTGAAAATTAGAAAATAATGCTACATAGAAATAAAATAGTACTTCAAAGAATTGATAGATTTCGTTAATAAAATGAAACAAAATAAATCATTAATTCACTCACTACGAATTGATGGTATTGATTTAAATCAATGAATGCAGAGCTACAACCGATTAACGGTACAACTGCTATAAATTAAGAGCATAACTACTTTGAATTAATGGGAGAATGTGGTTATAGATTATTGGTATAACTGTTAGGTATTAATGGAGTAATTGTTTTAGATTAATGGCTCAAATGTTATAAATTGATGGCTCAGATGATATAAATTAATGGTTTAAATGTTATAAATTAATGGCTAAATGTATAAAATAACGGTTTAGAAGTTACACATCAGTGGCCTAAACGTTATAAATTAATACCTTAAATGTTATAAATTAATAGCATAAATGTATACAATAACAGTTTAAATGTTGTAAATTAATGGCCTAGACGTTATAAATTAATAGCTTAAATGTTATAAATTAATAGTTTAATGTTGCAAATTAATAGCTTAAATGTTATAAATTAATAGTTTAAAAGTTACAAATTAATGGCTTAAATGTTATAAATTAATAGCATAAATGTATACAATAACAGTTTAAATGTTGTAAATTAATGGCCTAGACGTTATAAATTAATAGCTTAAATGTTATAAATTAATAGTTTAAATGTTGTATATTAATAGCTTAAATGTTATAAATTAATAGTTTAAAAGTTACAAATTAATGGCTTAAATGTTATAAATTAATAGCATAAATGTATACAATAACAGTTTAAATGTTGTAAATTAATGACTTAAATGATATAAATTAATAGCTTAAATGTTATAAATTATTAGTTTAAATATTGTAAATTAGTAGCTTGGATGTTGCAGATTAATAGCTTAAAAGTTAGAAATTAATGGCATACACGTTAAAAGTTAATAGCTTAAATGTTATAAATTAATAGCATAAATGTATACAATAACAGTTTAAATGTTGTAAATTAATGGCCTAGACGTTATAAATTAATAGCTTAATGTTGCAAATTAATAGCTTAAAAGTTATAAATTAATAGTTTAAAAGTTACAAATTAATGGCTTAAATGTTATAAATTAATAGCTTAAATGTTATAAATTAATAGCATAAATGTATACAATAACAGTTTAAATGTTATAAATTAATGGCCTAGGCGTTATAAATTAATAGCTTAAATGTTATAAATTAATAGTTTAAATGTTGTAAATTAATAGCTTAAATGTTATAAATTAATAGTTTAAAAGTTACAAATTAATGGCTTAAATGTTATAAATTAATATCTTAAATTTTATAAATTAATAGCATAAATGTATACAATAACAGTTTAAATGTTGTAAATTAATGGCTTAGATGTTGTAAATTAATAGCCTAAATGATATAAATTAATAGTTTAAATATTGTAAATTAGTAGCTTGGATGTTGTAGATTAATAGCTTAAATGTAATAAATTAATAGCATAAATGTTATAAGTTAATAGTTTTGTCGTTATAAATTAATTCCTTAAATGTTATAAATTAATGGCTTAAATGTTATAAATTAATAACTTAAGTGTTATAAATTAATGGTTTAGACGTTGTAAATTGCTAGTTGCAATGTTGTTATTTGATATTTTTTGTTTTATTTACCTTATATTTAAATTCTTCTTCGATGTTCACTCTCCGGAATTTCAGGCACAAAAGAGCTCGCGCGCGACTTCCGTGTTCCTTATATACCTTGACAAGATGCCGGTTTGTTAATCAAACGGTAACGATATTTTCACATAGCAGGGAACGGTTTTTCCATTATAACAAAATCAAATTGAACGATTTCTTCATTTTTATCTTAAATTGGCATCTTTAAAGATTTAATACAACATCCATTTTCATAATTTTAATAGTTTCTGCAAACTAAGATTAAATTCACACTTCTTTAATACTAGTTTTCGACTATCACTTAGTTTGAACAGAATTCTCTTAGAGGCTTTTGGTGGTCCAAACTGGACTGGTGCGTAGTTCTTAGCTTGGCATCCTTTTCCAAAGATTAATCAACTGATTAATTTTTGGAAAAGGATGCCAATTACCAGGTCTCACCACGAGGAGGTGACTACGCACGAGACCCGCCCATGAGTTATTTAACATTATGCATCGGTCTCGACATTCAACCTACTGGCAAGAATGTCGAGTTCTGACTCTACTTCATGGGCCTGCGTAAAGAGATAGTTATTTCGTAGCCTAACCGCGAAACACCTATCTCCTACGCAGCAGTTACACGAATCTTTACAAACGTAAAACAACATACATAACACACCATCTATCTCCCACACATCGATTACATCGATCAGTACAATAATTCGCAACCCTATTGGCCGCATTCGGTATCAAAGACACATTTGTCTAACTTGGAACGAAAGAAACAATATGAGGCTACTACGAAAAGGGAGCCCCAACAATCAGACGATGGAAGAAAAACCGCGGCGCGCCCGGAACGAACGAAATCACGATCTCTCGAAAGAACTAACAAACCTACATAACGTACCCCCGTGCACCGGATAACCCTAAGATTCAGCGGAAAGCCCAAACATTGACCTTCGCCCGATTCCTGTCACGTCGTCTGGATCTTATCACGGTCGATGGCACCGACCGATGATACTAGCGATCCAGCAAATAGGCCTGCGATTTAACACACTCCAACTGAACAAATGAAGGCCCGGGGAGGGACCGCTGAACAGGATTACGAAGGCAAGGCCCCAACTGAACAGTGGGGTCCACCCCCGCGGGTTCGTCACTTGAACAGGATTACGGAGGACGTGAAATGCAGGTCTCTGCCCGAGTACCGAAGTACCAATCGGACAGTATCGCGGATCGCAGGTATCACCGGTGCGATGACAACTCCCGTGATTCGAGGCAAACGACGAGCAGTCGTCGAGTAGTCATCAAGACAGAGGTGTGCTTGGGGCGACTTACGAATCTAAAGAGTTGCCCAGTGCACGTTGACCCGCACGTACCCGGAATACGCGCGAGCGAGTACGTCACGCTACGGTTTGAAAGAACTGAGCGACCGTGAACCGATAAATCGTGGGAACAATTTTTCCAATGTGGTAACCGAGGGCATCACGAGAGACGAGATTTTTATTTTTCGTTTCAAGATAGATAAGTATCTTTATACAGAATGAGCTTACAATGCACATAACATAGGTATCTATCTTAAGATTAATTAAGACTAAAACGCTCGCATCCCACGGTGTCCCGCGATGGCCCACGGTGTCCCGCGATGTCCCACGATGTCCCACGGCGCCCCCGCGGGGGGGTCTTAGTCCGGTCTAGATCACCAAAACTATTTTGGATGATCAAGACCAGACTATATTGAAGTAGTTTTTAGCTTGATATCGTTTCTCAAATAATAATACTAATATTCAAAAGAGTACTTGGTGTATTATTATTTGGGAAACGATACCAATTACCGGGACCCACCACGAGGAGGTAACTACGCTCGGGTCCCATTTACATAAACAGTTTTTAAGCATTGGAAGCAG
Organism: Bombus vosnesenskii; assembly: GCF_011952255.1. Classification (NCBI taxonomy): domain Eukaryota; kingdom Metazoa; phylum Arthropoda; class Insecta; order Hymenoptera; family Apidae; genus Bombus; species Bombus vosnesenskii. Next base: position 7,818,471 of record NW_022882923.1, read on the forward strand.
AGATGTAAAATTATTTTATAATAAAGCGACATTGATAGCGGCAATATTGTTTTGCCCGGAGTTTATTTGTTCTTACATTACTTGCAATCTAACGGTCTTGATACTCCGAGGCAAAACAACAACATGATTTGAAATGTTCTCTGACTTATGTCCAGCTACAGAGAAGATGTGGTTGCCTTCGGTTAAATTGCACTCGCTTTCTTGATTCCATGAATATGGTGTTGTTTCCTTAGTTTCGAGCAGACATGGAAAATTACATCTTAAGATTACACTCTGTGTTAAGACAGGTTTTCTACGAAATAGTGAAATGAGAAATTAAATACTGTATTGAAAATTAAAAAATAATGCTACATAGAAATAAAATAGTACTTCAAAGAATTGATAGATTTCGTTAATAAAATGAAACAAAATAAATCATTAATTCACTCACTACGAATTGATGGTATTGATTTAAATCAATGAATGCAGAGCTACAACCGATTAACGGTACAACTGCTATAAATTAAGAGCATAACTACTTTGAATTAATGGGAGAATGTGGTTATAGATTATTGGTATAACTGTTAGGTATTAATGGAGTAATTGTTTTAGGTTAATGCCTCAAATGTTATAAATTGATGGCTCAGATGATATAAATTAATGGTTTAAATGTTATAAATTAATGGCTAAATGTATAAAATAACGGTTTAGAAGTTACACATCAGTGGCCTAGACGTTATAAATTAATACCTTAAATGTTATAAATTAATAGCATAAATGTATACAATAACAGTTTAAATGTTGTAAATTAATGGCCTAGACGTTATAAATTAATAGCTTAAATGTTATAAATTAATAGTTTAATGTTGCAAATTAATAGCTTAAATGTTATAAATTAATAGTTTAAAAGTTACAAATTAATGGCTTAAATGTTATAAATTAATAGCATAAATGTATACAATAACAGTTTAAATGTTGTAAATTAATGGCCTAGACGTTATAAATTAATAGTTTAAATGTTGTATATTAATAGCTTAAATGTTATAAATTAATAGTTTAAAAGTTAGAAATTAATGGCTTAAATGTTATAAATTAATAGCATAAATGTATACAATAACAGTTTAAATGTTGTAAATTAATGACTTAAATGATATAAATTAATAGCTTAAATGTTATAAATTATTAGTTTAAATATTGTAAATTAGTAGCTTGGATGTTGCAGATTAATAGCTTAAAAGTTAGAAATTAATGGCATACACGTTAAAAGTTAATAGCTTAAATGTTATAAATTAATAGCATAAATGTATACAATAACAGTTTAAATGTTGTAAATTAATGGCCTAGACGTTATAAATTAATAGCTTAAATGTTATAAATTAATAGTTTAAATGTTGTATATTAATAGCTTAAATGTTATAAATTAATAGCTTAAATGTTATAAATTAATAGTTTTGGCGTTATAAATTAATTCCTTAAATGTTATAAATTAATGGCTTAAATGTTATAAATTAATAACTTAAGTGTTGTAAATTAATGGTTTAGACGTTGTAAATCGCTAGTTGCAATGTTGTTATTCTATATTTTTTTTTATTTACCTTATATTTAAATTCTTCTTCGATGCTCACTCTCCGGAATTTCGGGCACAAAAGAGCTCTCGCGCGACTTCCGTGTTCCTTATATACCTTGACAAAATGCCGGTTTGTTAATCAAACGGTAACGATTTTTTGACATAGCAGAAGACGGTATTTCCATTATAACAAAACCAAATTGAACGATTTCTTAATTTTTATCGTAAATTGGCTTCTTTAACGATTTAATACGATATCCATTTTTATCATTTTAATAGTTTCTGCAAACTAAGACTAAATTCACACTTCGTTTAATACTAGTTTTCGACTATCAATTAGTTTGGACAAAAAGGAGAAACGAAGCCTAACGGCAATCGATAACGTTACTGTGAAATAAGTTAAGCTATTAAATAATCAGACGGATAAAATTTATATTAAGCGTTATATTATATTATCGATATTCGTTCATTTACTCGTGCTAATTAAAAAATAAAATGTTCCTGTTTCTTGAATAACACCTACATCAGTGATCGCGATATTTAAAATTCTTATTTATTGCTTATTTAAAAGTCATATACCTTTTTAATTCCTCTCAAGTTAAACGAGTAAATTTACTCGTCATAGTTGTAACATAAAATGGCTTTATTTCTTCAATACCGCCTGCATCGCTGTACGTGATACAGTTATTAATTACGTAGCGAATAATATGAACTCATTGGCTGTAATCGCGGTTAGGTATTTCTTCGTTAAATCTATCGATGTATTAGGCTATTAGTGGTATTAGTTAGTATTTATTGATTCCTCGAAGAAATATCAAATTCTACGAAAATTAACTAAATGATTTTATTCAATTAGTATTCGTCAATGTTTGTCATATTCAGCAAGCTTCTTTTATAATAGATTATACCACTGTATATTATATTTGCCTATAGCTCTTTTTTTCTAATTCATTGATTTTATTATTAGTCTCGTTGGTTTTTCCCGTGAGTATCTGTTGTACGTACATCTCCATTATGCTCAGATTTTTAACATCATCGGATAACTATCTTTTTTATAAAATAGTTCGTACAACCGGATTTCATGGGTGTGAATTTTCGTAGGAAGGTATAAAATGATTCGATTTATTGTAGCTGGTCTTTTTTTTAATAAAAATTTATTTCATATTATTCCTGGCAAATCACATGGCGCGATTAATAACTATGATACACGTTCAGTATGGACTCCAGCTTGCTGCGATTAGGCCATTGAGAAATTAAACGAAAGACGGAGAAAGAGTAACGATCATTCTCGAATCTGGCGAAAGTCTGACGAAAGCCATCTTTATCTTCATCTCAAATTGACTAGTTTCCATTCTCATTCTAAGACGAGTATCGCAGAGAGGTTCGAAAAATGATTTTTTGTTGGAAAGTCAGATTTTATTCAATTTTCATTTCTCCAATTTCTACGGAGATTTTCGTTCTTTCAGAATTTTCTTCTTATTTAACGAGTGCCTTGACGAAGGATTTCTACAGTACCAGGGCATCATTGGGCTTTTGCACGCTTAGACTTGATATGACAGATTTTAGCTTATTTTTTTGTAATAATAAGTTACAGGTGCTTGGATAGATCTCTTTCTCAATCGAAGTCCTTTAATGTCTCGATGAAAGAAATTTTATATTTTAACGTTTCAATATTTTAATGATGCAATAGTATAATATTTTAATATGAAGGGGGAAATGGTTCGTATACGATTTTATATTTTTAATCGGCAAAAATGAAGTTGAAAGGGTAGAAAAGCTATTGAAAAAATTTTGGATATCATTGAAGCATCTGCAGGTCGATCTTAATTCGATCTATCGAACGATGGCCCGCGGTCGGTTCGATCGTAACGTTGATTAACATTTATGAACGGCTGGACCCGCTAGCAACATCAAAATACAATTTCTTTTGCCAAAAGGAAACATTGGATTATAGGCTCGCCCTATCAACTCAAGATCAACTTCAATTGACGACTAATTAGACTCTTTGAAAAGTTTCACATCCCTCACGATCACGACAGACATTGCGCACGACGATTAAATCGTTTCGAAGTTTTTCTTTATACAGAACCAAACCCGCGACCGATGAGTTCGCGGTAGGAAACGATAACAAGAAAGGCTCGCCGCAGGAAATCCCCGACTCTAAACCCGCGAGCAAGGAGGTTGGAGCGGAGGAAGCGATGGAAGCCATGAACTTAGGGGATTAAGAAGATGCGCATCCTCCAGACCAATCTGGGACGGTCAAGACGGGCACAAGACCTGCTCTTTCAAACCATCCTGGCGAGCACGATGGCCTTAGCGGTGGTGGCGGAGTCATACAGAGTCCTGGACGCTCCGAACTGGACCGGAGATATAGATGGCTGTCACCTGGACATCAGCGCCGGCGGCGTCCGCCCACGGGGATCCACTGGAACGCGGCAACGGATACGTAGCGGTCGAATGGGCAGGAATGGTGGTAGTGGACGTGTATGTGTCGCCCAACAGCGTATCGATTATGAATTTAATTTTCATGGAAATTTGGTAACGTTTAATTTATCTTAATTAAGACAGCCATAATATAAACGATTCTATCGTTCTTTTTATTCGAACATGGATAACATTTGATATACGATTTATATTTAATATTAAATATTAATAGATTACTTTAATTTTGCGTATTGCTTAAATACGAGTGCGTAGATTAATATTTATTAGCGTTGCGCATCAAATTTCGGGAATAATAATAATAATAGTAATAAAGGAATAATCGTGAAACTAGAGGGAGAAATACGTCTGTCCTTGTCGCACAATATAACTTTCCTTGTCTAACAGGAGTTGAGATACCTTCTCGTACATTCTATTCTCCTTGTTGTTTTCCCGCAGTTCCGGCCGTCTGTCATATCTATCACAAAATCCAAAATATTGCCTTACGTATTACCTATTAACATTTTATACTCTCTTTTCATTCCTTTCTCACTTATGTCAACTTCCAAGAGTCTAACGTCTACAACTTTTTACATATTTTACAATCTTAATTCATCATAATTTACGACATCTTTATTACACACCTCGTCTCCTCATCTCACCTTATACTTTCACGCTTTCATCATTATCTGCTTTACGCAGAACGCTTTGCATTACTAAACATTCTTATTTACACATCTCATTTGCGCATTCACGCGTTATTCGAATATTCGAAGGAGCGTTTGCTCCTAACATGGACCGTCTTTTCGGTATATCAAGCAAATTTATACCAGAAAGGAAATAAACGTAGATACGCACAGATACACGTCGCAGTCCAATTCTTGGCTAAATTTCGCCCATAAGCGTTGGTCATCTCTCTACTTACTCATCTCTGCTTGTAGGGAGTAGGGAATGATTGCATATCGTGTCTATTCAATTCTTAGTCAATGATAAAAGCCAGACAAATAAGGTTAAATGTTCATATTATACTGTGCAATGTATAAATAGTAAACAGATTAGCAGCAGATTGTCTTTATATTTTGTGAACATAAAATAATATACGATCTATTCATACATTGCATATATTATCTATATATTATAATAATAACTCGTGATTTTTTAAAATATCAATATGAGGCCACAAGTAATTGACACGAAAACTAATTCTCACGCATCCGGGGAAGCTGATGAATGCCTTTTCGAATATTTACACGCTGAGATAGTTAATTATACTCTGAGTAAATCATGTAAAAATAAGGTAATTATGCACAATACCATAAATTTTACATAATTCAAGAATTTTGCACTACGTGATATTATATAGGTATTTCTCCCTATTTTTTTTTTTTTTTTTTATATCCCTTATATCCTTTATTATTTTATATATATTTGACTAGCATTTTTTGTTTAAATACGGTAAAATAGTTTGACTCTTTCTTAAAACATTATTTTTACAACTATCTTTTAAACTCTCACTAGTTGAGCAGTATACAAAGAAATATGTCAATCCTATAAATGTACGATTAATACATTTTTTATCACTTGTTATGATAATATATTTTTAGATTTTTAAATCCTACGATAAAGCATTAGTCACTCAGTGAAAGAGAAACTACAAATGTCTTATTATGTTTTGTAATTATCAATTTATAAATACATCAAATTTACGAATTTTGATATCAAATGTTAAAACTCTCATTTTAATATTCAATTTTGTTGGATCAAATCCTGATACTTTGATATTAAAATTTAAATATTATAAAAACGTTATAACTTGTACGATAATATCTACATAATATCTAATGTATAAAGGAAGGGGAAGAAGAGCTGTCTCGACTAGAATGGATGGGATTCAGTGTTGGCTACAGAATCATTGAACGATTGACGAGGGAATGGAATCGATTTAAAGATGAATTGGATATGATAAAATTTATTTGTACTGATTTTTGGTCTGGTCTTTATCATAAACAAATTGATAATTTAAGGACAAATCACCATGGTGTATATGTATTACAAGACAACTCATTTCGGTTATTGAATAAAGTAGGTACTAATAGTAATAAACAATATCTTCAGGAAAGTCCTCGTTTATTGACATTTACTTGTGGACTTTTAAGAGGAAGTTTAGCTAATCTCGGAATTATTAGTACCGTTAATGCAGAAATTTCTACGTTACCAAGTTGTAAATTTCATGTACAAGTTCAAAGAATTTAATGCTCGTAAATACAATGCAAAATCATGTTCAATAAAAGTTAATACATATTACAAAATAATATCTAACGACTAGGTTTTTCATAAAAATCAGAGAATCAGAATATAACGTTTCGTCTAGTTGTAACAACAGGTAGTGCGTTAAAACGTACATTTGATTGAAATTTCATAAACCATATATTTTAATGCAAGATAATTTTTATAAGGATTTATTTATTAAAAGTATATATATATATATATATATATATATTTTTTTTTTTTTTTTCTACAAATATGTAAAATTGATCATATGATAAGTTTCACATTTTTTTCAAAATGAGTACCTATATACCTTAAATGTATTGTATAATGTTTAATTTAAATGCATAAAATAACCGGAGATGCTAGTTATAAGTATCCAAGTATATACATCCAATTTTACAGCTACAGAGTATAATAAAAGTAAAAATTATGAAAAACATAATTATAATGAAACAAACGAGTAAGATACATCTTAAAAGTAGTTTAACAATTGTATGTTAATGTTTAAGACCTGATACATCGAATGATTATTAGATGTTGTATCCATTATTTTTAGTAATAAAATTCAAAATATGAAATTGGTTTATGACTCCAACAAAAGCATCATCGCGTTCATCATCTAAAATTACCGCATACGGTTCTTTTTCAAGAATCCGTGATAAATATCCAAGAGATGCTGAATACTTAACTGTAACATATTGTTTAACCATAGTCTTTTCTACAAAGTCTGTATAGTTTACTGCACCAGATATTATGTTTGACAAAATTCTATTCAAACTAATAACACCTTTTATATGTGTATCATTATCGCTAATAAGCAGTAGTTGTATATCTGTATTTTTAATCATTTGAACAGCTTCTTGACATGTTACTGTATTTTCCTTCAACAAAGGTTGTTTATCAAAAGATAAATTTGAAACTTTCATATTCCACCACCACTTATTTGTTTCAATTTGACATGTAGCTTGCTGCAATTTATTCAATGATACATCATTTTAATTTCTAATAAAACAGTACAGTATTTGTATAGATTGATATTATGTATAATTTACCAAAAATCCTCTAGCTTCCATCCAGTGGTTGGATACAAATTTAGTTAAATAATTTCGTATTCCATCGGGTAAAACAATAACTATACGTTTTCCTTCGGGAATATCTTTAGCTATCTTTAGGGCAGCTATAAGCGCAGAGCCGCTGCTACCACCACATAGTAAACCTTCTTCACGTATAAGCATTCTAGCAGCATTTAATGATTCGTAATCCTCGGTTTTTACCCATTTATCGATTACGTTACGATCTAACACTGTAGGTACAAAATCATAGCTAAAAACAATTTCATCGATCATCCAAAATACAAAAAAAAAGATACTGTATCTTGATATAACGGAAAAGGATGTTATACCCACCCAATTCCTTCTACTTCGTAAAAGCCAACTTCTGAATCTTGCGATTCAGGATCTAAAATACTTCCTTTGGGGTCTACGGCAATGATCTTTATATCTGGCGATAATTCTTTCAGTTTTCGCGCAATACCTGAAACAGTACCACCAGTGCCTGCACCAGCTACTACATAATCTAATTTCCCCTCACATTGTTTCCAAATTTCAGTTGCAGTTTGATCATAATGAACCAATGGATTTCCAGGATTAGTATACTGAGCGATATAATAAATAAATAGAAAATAATAAAGTTGTACGATATTCAATAATATACAAAAGCGTGTACGCATATATGTGACATTACCTGATCAAGAATAATACTATTTGGTATCTCTGTCTGTAACTTTTGTGCAACGCTGATATGAGCTTCTGGACTATCCCAACTTGCTTCTGTTGGGGTTCGAACAATTTCAGCACCAAGTGCACAAAGTGTTGACGCTTTCTCATCAGACATTTTCTCCGGCATAACAATAATGCATCTATATCCCCTAACTGCAGCAACCATTGCTAAACCAATTCCAGTATTACCACTTGTAGGTTCGATGATGGTATATCCTGGCTTTAGCAAGCCTTTCTCTTCTGCATCCTGCACCATCCTATATGCGATTCTGTCTTTCACAGAACCACCAGGATTAAGAAATTCACATTTTACATCTAAAAGTAAACTAATATTTAATTATATCAAATTTCCAAATTACGTATTGAATAAACAAAACTAATACTAACACATTTCACATTTAATCCCATAAGATTTTGGGATGTTATTCAATTTTATAAGTGGAGTTTGTCCAATAGTAGTTAAAATATCAGGAAGTATCTTGGTACGGTCGCCATTTCTGAAATAAAAATCATATTAATAATATAAATAAAAATCAACATTGAAATTTAAAAAAAGGAAAGAAAGCTTCATATAAAATATAAACACTTACATAACAAAGTAAATAAGCATACTATACAAATATTAAGAATAACGGTATTATATTTGATTTAAAATCTTCCAAGTATTTCTTATTTTTAAAGAATAGGCTAAGTATAATAAGAAAGACAAAAAGAATTATTTATTTGAATTTTTGAACCAAAACTTTTACAGTTGTCTTTTAGATCTTTGAAATAAATATTTTCTACTATCTCAAATGATTATAATATGTTATTGATTTACGAAATTCAACTTTCTATAACTAAAATTTAATTAAAAAAACAAATTTTTGTAATAAATTATAGTCTCTTTACTCTAATTTTTAAGTACTTATTATGCCAATTTCGAAAGTAATAATCTTATAATCATGGATCATTCGATGCTAGTCTAACAATATATTATAACGATGGACAAATATATATGAATAAAATTTAAAGAATATATGTACACACAGATGTGTTCAACTTTTAAGTCACGTAACTACGTAGTTGTAAGAAGTTAAATAGAAAACATACATACGGATGTGTGTTTCTTCTACTATACAATGTTATCTAAATCAAGAATTCTGAAATTTATTCACAGAAAAATATAACCTACATTAATAGAAAAAATAAAATGAAACGGTTATATAATTATGTAATTATTATATGTATAATGGGCTTAATCAACGATATGGTTGTAGATTGTAATTTTTATGTTATAATTACATCTTTATTATACCGCAAGATATTATTTTTATTAGACCTTCTATCTTTTCGCTGAGTACGACAATGATGTATCTATGACAATAATTTCCTATTAATACGATTAATACTTCTAATCTTTTTCTTTTTTGGTTAATACTTTTGTTATAAACTTACTCCATTCTACATGTATGTGGTGAATTTGTTGCGTTTAACTCCCATGTGCAGCTACTAGATCGATTAGGCTTCTTAAATTCCATGATCAAGATTCAAATTACACTTTAGTTTCTTGAATAAAAAAATAAAAATAATCTTCAAACTCGATACAACCAAACAACTTAAATATTATATGTACAAGACTTTTTAACTAATATGTATCAAGATTAATAAAAACGATGATGCTTGCGATGAATGCTACATCATGTGCTTCATCTAATCATCTATCATCTAAGTGTTGCAACAACTGCTTATTGAACATTATTGGATATCTTTTTGTAATCATGATTTTTTATTTCGTTTTTTTTTACTAATAACGTACTCGCTATTACAAGTGAAATGCAATTACTAAAGTATAAAAATAAGATATACATATATATATACAAACGCGCGCGTGTGTGTATGTGTGTGTGCGTGTGTGCGTGTGTGCGTGCGTGCGTGCGTGCGTGTGTACATATAAACGCACGTATATACACCTATACGTAATCAATTAATGAACTTGCAATATTTATGAAAACTATTATGCAAATGTCACAATAAGGACATTACGCTAAAATTTAAGTACTAATATATTTGACCATTTCTCGATAATTGATGATTACATACCATACATAAGGCTTTTGCAAAGAATGTTGTTTCCACGCGTAACTACTAACTGTGTTATTTAATATATATATTGATTAAATAGAAAAAGATACAACTACATTCACGAGATTTATCCAGCTTTTATTTTACGTAATTGATACATTTTATTTTATGTTACTAAACGATTATTGACTAAACTATGTTATAATATTACGTTTATGCTAATTTTTTGAAAATTTTGATTCGTATCGGACCGGAAAAGAGAATATGCCATTTCAATATGGTGGATCGTTTTTGAAGTACTCATTGTCGGTACTTTTTGTTTCTTTTTAAACATTGATATACATTGATAAAAATTTTGTTAAGGAAGTACGAACTTGATAATTAAACAGAAGGTTAATAGTTATTATAAGTCTACATGAATGACAACGATTGATGCGTGTTCGGTAACGGTTCACGTTTTTAGTTGAAATGGATTGTCGTTACCGCAACGATTATACAGTTCGTAAAAAGTCACACGTATGTTCTGCTTCTAAAATGTATTAACAGTAAAAAATAGTGCATTACATTATCGGTACCTATTGTATTGTAATGCCATCGTTCGATAGAAATTGTATTCTATTCTAAAATTGTGACAAGTTCATAGCATTCATCAAACAAAACTTACGAGTACACTGTATAATTACATATTATGCACTTTGAAGTGGAATCTGTTCAAAAATATCCAACCACAAACATGTATGTAATTTTACAAAGAATTTTACAGTGATATTCTTATTTCACATTATTTTGTATTTTTTTCTTTATTGTTTATTCATTTCTTTTTCGTATATATTTTAAAATAGCTGTTTTAATATATTTTTATTTTTAATGATTTGCAATTTTAATTTGATAGGAATAAGTCAATGGAGGACTTGTTAATATACAATCGTGAAGTTATGACCGAGTTGGAAAATCAGAATCCAACAGCAACAAACATAGGCAATGGTATATCAGATAATGCACAAGAGAGTGGCGCAAGTGGAGAAAAGAAAGATAGTCCAGTTTCAAGTCCAAATTTATCTCCACGCCCAAGTCCAAAAGTGCGTAATAAACGAGATCACTCCAAAACAAGTCATGATTCAAGTACCAAGGAATCTAATAGTGTCAACAAATTGGATGATCATCAAGTACATTTTAAGATTTTAGCATTAAAACATCTTTTGTTATGAAATTTCCTTTGTCTCAAATTAATGCATAATTCATTTTAAAAACATGATATAGCAACAACAAGATATAGCAAACAAATCGTCAGATTCTTCTCAGGCTGTGAAAAGTTCACACGAGGGTAAAAAAGAAACACGGAGTAGTGAACGAAATAAAAAAAAATCTTGGTATCACGTTTTATATCCAACTTACAAGTCTAGATCTGATGATTTTAGGCGTATATTTAAAGATGTACCAGATGATGAAAGATTAGTTGTCGGTAAGTAATTAATTCTCATGTAAGATTTTTTGATAGTAAAATATAGTACATGGTGCTGTCAATACTGATATTTCATTTTTCTTAATGCTTTTGTTGTAAGCTTGCTCCAAATTTTAAATCATTTTTATCACTGTTATAATAATATTAGCATATTAATCATATCAGATTGCAAATATATTTAAACATAACAGAAAACATATAATTTCTAGATTATTCGTGTGCACTGCAACGTGAAATATTAGTTCATGGAAGACTCTATGTATCTCAAAATTACGTATGCTTTTATGCAAATATTTTTAGTTGGGAAACTCTAGTATGTTTACGCTGGAAGGATGTTACATCTATCACCAAAGAAAAAACTGCACTTGTGATACCTAATGCAATTTTAATATGCACTGCCACTGACAAGTTCTTCTTGACATCTTTCGGTGCAAGAGATAAAACATATGTAATGTTATTTCGTGTATGGCAAAATGTTCTTATTGGTGAGGTATGGAAATTATGTGATATCGGAACATATTACAAATATTTATTCGTATTAATTTTATATAAAATGATATAAAACTTTCAATGTAATTAGACTTTGAAGTGTCTAAATAAGAAATTAATTGTTTAAGCCTATGAGTGCATCTGAAATGTGGCAACTTGTACATTCTTGTTATGGAGATGAATTGGGTTTAACATCGGATGATGAAGATTATGTTCCGCCGTTACCAGCACCTGATGAAGAGAAGTTATCAACAAGATTATCCGTAGAATCATTTTCCGAGGTAATTTATATATTAACATATCAGAAATTAATGCATGATTGGTGTTAGAGTGCATTATCAATCAGCGTGTGCTATTTTTGTTTTTCAATATCATGTATTAATTTTAATTTAATTTTTTTATGAAATGATGTGTTTTATATCAAAGGTAGAAAGTGGTAATACAGAACATGCAGTAACTCGAGTGCCAGATACAATCTCTGAAACAAAAGCAGAAGTTCATCATTTGCCTCGGCCAGACCCTATTATCGATGCAACAGACCTAAGTGATACAACAGAAAGTGAAGCAGAAAAGCATGCATGTAAGTTTTTGATAGTGGTGTCTTTTTGTTAAATCTCTTTTTGAAACTCCTCCGCTACAGAAGACATTAACATTAGGAATGTATGTTACTTACCTTACAAATGTGAAGAATATAATATTAAGATAGATCTCAAAACATGTCCCAAAGATATAAATATGTTTTACCATATAAAGATAGAATTTTTATATCTACTTAAAAGAATAAATGATAATATTTGTAATCGCGTGAATTAGTTCAGCATTGAGATGATGATGTTCACTGTACATTTGTCGTTTATTAGATATTCCTAGCATCAGCATCAATTTTCGTGCGATATGTGGGTTGTTACTATTACAGAATTTCTTATTAAACCAATTTTTTTTCTACCTACGCTCCATAGTATACTAATTATACGCAGCCGTTAAAAATAAAACTGCTTAGTTATTCTTTCAACATTTCATTGAAGATATGCGCTTGGTGACATGTGATTCGTATCTAACAGATATTATTCAAGAGGTTTCAAATAATGTTCACATGGATAAGCAAGAAAAAATTAATTGTATGGTTTGTACATTTTACTGATTCCAATATCATGGACTTCTATTTACTATCATTTTTATTTATTATATTACTGTTTCCTATACCATTTGATTAATTTTTAAAACGTTTATGCCAGATATACTGTAGAAAAAAGTTATTCCCAATAATTTTTATACCAAATTATTATTATGATAAAAATTATTTTTATGATACTCTGTTATAGATTAATTCATGTTTATATGATCCTCCTTTAATATTCTTAAAATACAAAAATACGTGATTTTTTTAAGATGGTTAAAATATTCTTTGAAAGTTTGAAAGTTAGATTATTTTTAAATACATTGCAAAAAGCATCCAAAAATATCTTTTGATATTTTGATATCAATTATCCTTCGATCTCAATAACACAATATTATTTAAAATTAGAGGAATATAATTATCAACTAGTTGCATTTTGCTTCAACTTTAGAAGCTATATTGCTATCTGTGTTCCATTAATAACGATTAAATTATTCTTCGTACTGTTATATAAATGTTTTAATCATTATGATTTCAGTAAAATTAGGCGTTCGAGGCAGTGTAGTGTGTACCTCACCACATGAAGGCCGTCAAATAAGCAAGGCTACATTCCCTATCCATATTGATCAATTATTTACCTTGCTATTTACAAACTCAAAATTTTTCTTAGATTTTCAAACTGCTCGTAAAACTACTGGTGAGATATACAAATTCACATATCTAGTGTCATAAGAGGTCTATAAAAATGATAAAATTAATATAGAAATATTTTGATGACTTACTTATTATTAACATATTTAACCTTAATTTATGGCGTTATCTTATCAGACATATTCATCTATTTAGATTTAGTACAATCAGAATGGACTCAAAACGAGCAAACTGGCCAGAAAGTTAGAAATTTATCGTTTACAATAGCACTGTCTCAGGCTATTGGACCAAGAACCTCTCATATTTCAGAAACTCAGGTTGTTATTTTCATAAAACTATTATCAATTAAATATATATTAATTACAGAGTGCTTTTATATTTACTAATACCCTATTAAAATAGTTCTCTCAAATTCGTTTATATATAATAATGATGACTTATAATGGGATTTTTAGATAATGTTACCATGCAGCAGACCTGGTCATTTATACAGTATTGATGTAGAAAGCGTAAATGCTGGAATCCCATATGCAGATTCATTTTCTGTATTACTTCATTATTGCATTACGAGTGCTTCTGAGAATGAAACAAGTATCGCAATTTATGCTCAAATAAAGTACAAAAAGAATGTATGGGGTTTTGTAAAAAGTAAGAACTTGTGACATGTGTTTTTCTTATTTATAAGTGATAATTATATATTTTGAACAATAACAGGCGTTATTGAGAAAAATTGTTGGGCTGGAATAGATGAATATTTTACGAGCTTGATAAAAGCACTAACGGTAGAATGTGAAGAAACTACTGGAAGCGGAGGAGTGAAAAGAAAAGCAAGAAGACGACGTCGTGCCACCGGCCCTGGTATTTCTTTACAAACTCATTCTTCAGATCATACGTCTTCCGCTCTACAAAACTCTTTAAACATGCCACATATTAATGATAATACTGGTATGAAATCAATGGTACAATAAGATATTAAAATACAGTATATAAGAATAGAAATTCATAAAACTCAATACATGCAAATTTTTCATGTGCAGTTTCTGCTACTCGAGGCGACTCAAATATGATAATCAGTTCAATGCTATTAATTGCTGTCTTATGTTTGATGGTAATTAATGGTTTATTGTATTATAAATTATGGGGCTTAGAAGAAGCAGCAGCCTATACTATTATGGATTTACATGTATTAAAGTACGTATTAGTACATTAAATGTTTAATGATAAATTACTACATAAAATTGATATTTATATTAGTATTTCTAATTTTTCAACATGAAGAAATACACCAAAAACCGAAGAAGATTGGATTCACTTATTGCAACAGCAAGAAAGTTTGCATAATATAGAAATGAGAAAATGGCAAAGAGTATTACATACTGCTGCACAATTACTTAGACAAGTAAAATTTCTATTCCATTATAGATTATATACATAATATATATATTCTATTTGTATAGAATTACAATAGTAGATTATAACCGATTAAAGTTATCTTCTTCATTTTAAAGACAGAGGAATCGTTAACAGAATTACAAATGAGTATTCATCCAACTGCGACGGAAAAAATGTTCTCTGTGTTAAAACCGAGCTTGAAAAGCTTTAATTCGCGTACAACAGAACAGCGAAGTCACTCAGAAATGTAAAAAAGAATTGTGTAAAAATATTCCGATAAAAGTAACGTGAGTATTATAATGCGATAAGTCATTAAAAGTCATGATTCTAGTAAACTTCAATTAAGTGTACTTAATAAGAATATAACACTAATTATTGTTGTACTTGCATATAACTTATAATTAGGTACACAAGTGCGCTCTGTGATGATGATGATGATGATGATGATTGTTGATAACTCCAAATGCACAACAATACACACGCAAACTGTTTATGATCAATAGGAAATGCAATTTAAATTTGTTCGTTTTTATTACTTTTAGTGTTTCTAGTATGTTGTATATGTACGTAAATTTTTTCCATGTAGAATACTAAATTAAACTAAGTTATATTTTTAATATATTCTTTATATTATACACAAAAACATTATTTATATTTATATATATATATATATATAATTCGTATATATATATATATATATATATATATAAAATTCATGTGTATATATATATATATATATATATACACATGAATTTATATTTATATGTTTGTTTGTGTGAATGAAAGTTGTATATTAGCACAATGTAAAGAAAAAATAAATAATTTTTAGAGCATTATAGTCTTAAGAATTGTACTTCTCCCTATCATTTCAACAAAATTTGTTACTTTTCTATTTTAACATTATCAATATGATAATACCTAACGCAATATATATGGGGGGGGGGGGGGATTACACGGAATAACATAAGACATTGAAATTACTTTACGAAATTTCTTCAATTAAATGAAGTCATATATTTTGAATTTACTTATCTTCTGGCTTGTTAAATACAAGAGTATAACCGCATTTTCCACAATAATGACGGTCTTCCATTGCAGCCATAAAAACACCTGCTCCACATTGTTCCATGGGACATTCTCTTCTCAGGCGATGAATTTTTCCATTTTCATCCACCTATTTAACAATATATTTAAAGAATTTGAGCAATAAAATTTTGCAACTGATGATAAATAATAAACATAATTTCTTCGTTTAAAATTTGTTTAAATCTTATTTAATGAACTGTATTTTGCCATCACTCTATTGTTTTGAAATCTACACAACCCGATTCAAAATACATATAAAGTTATAACGCGCGCAAGTTTTTCATGAGCAATCATACATTCAACGAGAGCAAATACAACGAGTCATCCAATCATTTATGATGCAATTAAATTGCAATATATACAGGGTGTTCATGTAATTAGTTCTCGGCTATCATGATGAATTCAATGTGACCTCCTATACGATAGGGTTTAGTGCCTTAAAAGTGCAGGGACAAGGGGAATACTTTAGAAGGTTTGTAATTCTAGAAAATTGTTATATTCAATTAGCAGGTCGTTGGATTAACTTTAACTTAATGATTTTCACTATATATATATATATATTATTCCAGGTTAGTTATACATTATTTAGCTATGTATTAAATTAAAGCTAAAAGAGTTATTAAAATACCTTATAAAATTTGAGTACAGCAAGCTTGACCTTCTTCTTCTTATGCTTGATTTTCTTTGGGGTTGAATAATTCTTCTTCTTGCGCTTTTTAGCTCCACCTCTTAAACGTAGCACTAAGTGTAATGTAGATTCCTTCTGAATATTATAATCTGATAAAGTTCTACCATCCTCTAATTGTTTTCCAGCAAAGATTAATCTTTGTTGATCTGGTGGAATTCCTAAAATTTAAACACAGATTTGTTTAAAAAATTATTTAAGAAATATTTAATGCTTTGAGGACTGTACGCTCTGAGAAGTATATAGCCTGAATTCCCGCGTTTATTTGGAGTGATTGAAAAGATTCAAAACGACCAATATTATATTTAATATATTAATATATTGTAATATATAATATAATGTAATAACTGTTTTGTAATGTGTATAATGTAATGTGTTGTAATGTAAAAACACATTTATAACATTTTGTTTATAGCATCCATTGCTTTTTCTTGTTTTACTGTTTTATTTAACAGTAGTTAACATTTTTGTAGCATACCGCGTGAAATATGTAAGACGCGAATTCGCGTCTCCAGCCCTCAAAGTGTTAAAATATGTGTTTAATATAGATTGTCACCTTCTTTATCTTGAATTTTTGCTTTAACATTTTCGATAGTATCTGATGCCTCGACCTCAAGAGTGATAGTCTTGCCTGTTAGAGTCTTCACAAATATCTGCATGGTAAACGTTTATAACTGCAAAACATACAAAAATTTTACATGTTTTCTTTTTGTAGTTTCAAGTTCTACCTTCAAGATAAAGACCTATTTATATCATCTATGGAATTTCATTAAAAGTTATTCGAAAAAATATTTAAAAAACATAATAACAAACAATGTACATTTAAACAATTTTTATTACAGACATATTATCAGCATACATAATGCAATAATTCAACAAAAGGAATTTATACAAGTAATACAGCATTGATACAGCCATCGTTTTCAGGATTATTTGTAACTTGAGCATATTTTCCCCACACTACTTTTCCAGATTGAGTTACAAGACCTAATTCTGAAATATTCACTTCAATAATTGTTCCTTTAGTAATAACACCTAAGCTTGTATACATTGGTGAACTTGGATTCTTTTTAACACCAATAATAGGTAAACAAAATGTGGCTTTTAGCTCAGGATGAGTCACGTGTGCCTTTTTGAAACGAAGTGCCATTGGTCTAATAAATCTTTCAAATTTTGGTGGTTTTCTAGTAAAGTTCTCACCAACAAATGTCACTTTTGTTACCATTCTTTTCCAAGATTTGCGTTTAGACTTTCCACTTCTCATTACTTTGAAGACTTCAGATTCTGACTGTGTTTTAACTTTAGGTATCGGTACATCCCATTTCCCAACTTTTTCTTTACGTTTCTGTTTTATCATATTTGACAATACTTTTGCATCTTTTTTAATGTCACGATCCAATAAATATACAGGTAGTGCTCCTTCTGGTACATTGGAAGATTTTTCTTTCACTTTCTTTACCATATGAGATTTAATCTTCTTTTTCATTTGGATCTTTTCATTTCTCCGTTCTTTATTGAAAATCTTTGCTTTTATACCACGTAAAGTACGAGCACGTTCCGCACGTTTATGAGGCTCACGGGCCTCCCTTTTTCTTTTCCTTTCTTCATAATCTAAACGTCGTCCATATAGTTTACGATGCCTCTCGATATACTCGTTCTGTGGCATGTTGGATCTTTCTCTTTCCTTTATAAATTTCTTTTATCTACAAAATAACTCTTTTTCTGTACAAAAGTTTTTAGGAAAGTTTATGGCTGTACAAGCCAAAAAAGGTTTAAAAACAAAAAAAAAATATTATACATATCATCCCAAAAACTTACCTTACAAATGTCGCATAATTTATATTTTGACAATAATCCACTTTTAAAATACTTTTTTACAATGATTAGAAAAAAATGTATTACTTATCATTAGTATAATTAATGTTTTCCCAATAATATGATAACCTTCAATCAATTCAATTCAAATTCAATTCAATTCAATTACAGATTTAATAACTCATTTTCTCTCTCTGTTTATTGCAAATTATGTATGATATATTGGAAATATTTATTATATAACTACCTCCTATATTTTTTTGTTTCAAAGTAATTTGTATACACCGTATCCCGATTGTTATTCAATAACACTATATTTTCATTATCCTCGATATCCAATAGTTTGGTATAAAGAAACGTGGATATCAAAAAGATAATAAGCAAACGGAGACAGGACTATAGGCATCCGCACTTCACGCTTTTGTTAGATATAATGTCACTACATATTTAAAACATTCACGATACTTTTTAAAAAGTCCTTCATTCTTAAATAATTTATTTTACAGAATTATATATGATGTTAAATTAAATTATATATGATGTCTGTAACAGCTACAAAATCGTGTTCACGCGATTTCCTTGAAAAACACACAACCACGTTTATTACAACGTGCCATGTGTGCAACTTCTTTCATGTTATAAATATTGAAATATTACCATTAAGAGTATTATAACAACTTTAAACTTTTTAAGAAATTTTAACAGAACATCAAATATAATCAGTTAAACAGATGCTGAAATAATTGCAATTTATTAATAATTTTAAACATCTCTAATTTAACGTACCTTCGTCTACTCCATACACGTATAAAAAGAAATTGAAAGACGAGACAATCTAATGTTGAAAAAGAAACAGCGTCATCTGGTGTTATGTTACTTAAGTATCTCACATAAAAAATAATTAATATACTAATATTTATTAATTAATACAGTATTTATATTATTATAATAGTTATAGTAATTCAATTCCACAATTATAATGATATATATTGCAAAAAAAAAAGAATAGTTTATACGCAAATGGATACTTGGAACCCAATTTAATGGCAACTTTTTGTCACGAAACCTAACTATGATTTGACATCAACATGTAACATTAACAATTTTTTTATGTATTAATACATTTAAAATGTAAAAAAACGTAAAAGCTTATAAATGATAAACAAAAATGATCTATTCCCAATAAATATTGTTATTGCAGAGCCATAAAACAGAGCATCTATTATACATATACTTAATGGACATGCGCGAAACGCGAAAAACGAGCGTGAAATTTGAAACTGGATACCATTTGTATTTTTAAGTGCGTAAAATTTTAAGATTTAACCCATCATGGCTCTACTTTAGAAAATTAGTCCTTAACACCGCGCGCGGTCGGTCATAGGTGCAGTAAATGACATCCGAATTCTTCATGGAGTTTATAGAAAATTTACTGTTCAAAACGATTGGTAGACAATGTTACTTCTCAAACGTCGCATCTTACATTCTTTATAACAGAGGAAGAAAGAAAAAATTATTTATTTAAAAAAAATAAGAAATTAAATCATATTATTTCTCGTGGAATTCTTTAAAATGGTCAATACAATAAACTGATATGGACGAGATGCTGACAAACGGGTCAAACGTGAACTCTCACATCTGAAGAATACTTAGCAACTGAAATAAAAAGCAGTCGCAGCGCGCGTAATAATCCGCCCTTGGTGATAGAAGACAGTCGCAGCGCGCGGATTAATCCGCGCTTGGATGCAAATAGGTTATGAAAACGCAGATAAATTTACACATTTTAAACTACTTAAAGACATACATATATTTTTCTTTTTACACTGTACTTTATTACTGTTGAGGTTGGCTGACAGAAGAGCGAGTGGATGAATTTGTAATAGAAGAATATATTGAAATAAATAAAGGTATAAATATAACTATAATGCATAAGTTTATGCTGATCCAGATTTTTACTCTCTTAATGTTACAATACAATAGAATCGATAGGGAGCACGTTCGTATGTGTATATATATATATATATATATATATATGTAGCAAAAGGACATTACCAAAAAGGTTAACCTTGTAGCTCTAGCTAAAGGCTACAAGGAACATAAATAGGAATCTATTTATTAGTTCCTTCGTTCTTAGACCTTGTAACCCGAAACATAATTTATATTCAAAGGCACAATAATATGGATCTCTCCTTATTTAGAATATTTTTGTTTCACTAAATTATATACATAAATAAAGATGTAAAGTTTTTCTTGAAGTAATTACTTCAATAATTACAAATATTCATTCTTGTCAAAAATAATTATAGATTTTATATTGGTCAATAAATTCTAAACAGGGCGATCTCTCTTTCTAATCCACAATCAGTTTGCTACTGAATAATGCATGTATTTAGTTAAAAATGTTGTTATTATAGGTATTATCCCTACTGCCAATTCTTCCTTATTAAAACACAAGAGATCTCCAAGAGTCCAAATGTTTCTTGAAGTAAGGTACTTAATTATTAATATTGCTAGTTTTTCTCTTTGTTCTGGAGTAGCTTCGTACAAAATGATATATGGAACAGATTTAAATTCATTATGTCCAGCAGCTGCTGATATAATACTACTAGCTATACCACCTAAAAATAGAAATTTACTTTCATATTGAATAATTTTTATATACAACCCAAACAATAAATAATTAAAAAGTAGATTATAATTAAATAATTACCCAGTGCAAGTCCGAGAGGTCCAGCAATTACACCACCAAGAAATGTCGATCCACCGACTATCATTGCGTATTTTCCACAGGAATTTACGGTAACCTTCATATCTTGTACAGCTGGGTACTGTAAAACTTCTTTTAATAATTCGTGTGTTGAAAAATCCATTGTAACTAAATTGAACAAAAATAAAAAATTAAATAAATTCTAACGACTGTTTAAAACGTTTTATGATCAAACTCTGTGTTGAAACATTCAACCCTGCAACTTATATACACTTTCATGTATATATATGTTATATACATGGGTGAATCCCATTTATAATTGTAGAGATACAAGGATAGAGTGTGCTAGTCATATGTTACCGTGTAAGTGGGTAGATGCATGAAAATAAGAAGATAAGAAGGAAAGAATATATGAGTCATATGTTACTATAGAGTATGATGATGTCTCTATGGGTCCCTATAAGTGAATACGATATGAGAATATAGATAGAACGTAGATGCGTAGAGGCTCCTTCTATCCTCGTCTGATCAGACATGCACACCGATGCCGTTCGTTGATCGTTGAGTATTATTACTCACGTATAATTTGTCCAACGAGACGACGCAGTAAACGTAAAGGGAATTTCATTGACTACCCAACTAGTGATACTCAAGTTTCAATCATTGGACAGACTGTACATACTTTACTGTACGAATATGCGCATGCATTATTAGCGTTTATCCAGCGTTCTATTTCTATTCTTATATTACCCTTTCATCTCGCTCACGTATACTCACTCTATCTTCGTACCTCTATATTCTCATAATTGTCATCGTAATGAATAATACTGTCCAGCTGGACAAATTGTAAACTACAAATTAAATAATAACAAAAAGAAAGAAAAATATGAATAATACCTACCTAGTGATATAATATCTGCTATTGCCCAACCTTTGGCTCTGCTTTTCCTAACACAAAACTTATTAAATAAAAAACTTCCTAACTTTAGCAACTTCTGGCAAGATTCAGTTTTACAATGTGTAATTTTATGAGGACTTAATTAGCAAATGTTGTGAGATTGAGATACATCTGTATATCTTTTATGGACATAAGAATACATATGTATACATATTGATATTTTTCTATACATTATTTATCTCGTCCAGTTACATGCGACCGACGACCAAACTAGCGCATACACTGCCGCAGACGCAATACTATAGGCAGAATTCACTATAATGATACCGTTTATATGATTTATAATCCTATCCTTAATCTTCAAATATCAAATCTTTATTTGTGAAATCTCCTAATTATATGCAACTGATTGTGTACAATCTTACGTTTAAGATAAAAAAGATTTGAAAAATCATGATTGTCTTTCCTGAATTATCAGAATGATTAAGACACATTTGCCGATAGTAATTGTTTCGTTTTGATAATCTTCTGCTACTTATATAACTATATAAAATATTCGAATAGAGAAGGAAATAAAGTATTTTCTAGCTGATCCTTGTATATTTAAAACATTAAAGATACATAGACAAAATAATATGTGGGAAGATTAACATAAATAAATTTTTATTTAGACAATTTTTATTAAAAAAATAACATATTTAAATTATGTTTATAATTAGCGATGATAAATTTTTTACTTATTATTTACAATTAAGATAGCTTTGGTCACTTTGCCTACGGTGCAAATATGTTAATGGCACAACAAGACGACTATCTTTACTTTTATAATATTCATTGAAGTCTAAACGTACACTTAACAACTGTAAAGATACATCTTCGGCTGATGCAAGCATTATAAGAAACTTTTTCACTCTATCCTGTTAAAGAAAATTTTTTAATAAAATTATGTTTAAGTAATAGAAATTGAACGTTTCTTATTACAATAAGTAAGAAAGAAGTGAAAGTGTACGTAATTTCGTGATTTATTTTATATACTATTATGTATATATATATAAGCTTATATCTAGCTTAAGAACCGCTATACTTGGGCTTAATTTGACGATAAAGAAATAAAAGAAATATTTGTAATTAATAATATAAATGACATATTACCTGATATGTTCTCGAAAGCAATCTAAGCTGAATTGAAAGTGTGTTTAAATATTTCGAAAATGCGGCTTGACGTTTGGTAATTTCTGCATCATTAGTTTCTGACAAATCTGACCGATTTGACATTGCTAGAGTTACATTTAACGTATTGTTATCCTTTAATCGTGCTTCGTACTCGTGTGTTGCACGTGTAAGAAACGTTTCTTCAAGATTTTGTAAGTCTAAAATTGGGCCATATACGGAACGTAAGTGATCCATAAGTTCCTGTCGAAAGAGCATAGAAGAGGATTACAATAGGATAATAATTTCTTAGAAAGTTATATATGTGCTCACCTGTGATCTTTCATCTAACAGTGTACCACGTCTTACAGCATCTATGAAATGGTTATGTGCTGTGATAATATCATCCAATGATGCTGCTTGTGCTAATTGTTTTGCGAATGCATCCCAAGAACACTCGATTACCTTAAAATTTATTAATACTCTTAACATTTTAAATTAATTAAAACAGTTAATTAGAACCAAAATTAAAATATTCTATCTTACCTCAAATAAGAAAAAATATTGCATTTGATGAACCAAATGAACCATACTACTCGTAATTAAATGAATGTGAGTTTGAATTGGCAATACTTCAGGCATTTTACGGAACATCTTTGCTGAAGTTATTTGACGTTTCCAAATTGCAGATAATATAGATTCCATTCTTTTTGCTCTCCATAAAGCAAAAAATACAGTCTGATATATTTGCCTACAAGGTTCTAAAATCTAAACAGATAAAATATTCTTATTCGTTTTGTTGTTATAAAAAAAAAAAAAAATGATATTTCAACGCCAAGGTTTTTAAAAATAAGCAAAGAATATTTTTATAAGTTCTCAAGCAAATTTAAGATACTCTTTATTTATACATTTTACTGTTAGTATTGCTTACTAAATGTAACGTTTGTTTTTAAAAGATACAAATTATTTCGCCATACCTACCGTTCCAATAGGACCTCCTACATTATAATCCAAAATAAAGACATCCCATCCCCTTTCATTTTCCGAAGGTGCTAATAATCTTACATCAAGTCGCCTATGTATATCTAAATCATCTATCTTTGTAACAGTCGCTCTTATTCCAGTTTCCAAAATAGAAGAGATGTTGTGTGGATATACAGAACTGGCTGGTTTATCTAATTCTGGTCTACAATATAAATACATTAATAAAAAATAATTCAAAGATTAGAAATAATAGGAAGAATAATAAAAGATAATATTATTTACTCTAATAAATGCATAAGATATTGAATGAAGTTTCCTTGTCCTAATAACAGATAACCTTTGATTGCATGTAAATGTTCCATGAGGTGATACTGCTTTGTTAACACTTCAACTACTCTAGTTGAAGTTTCTTTATAAGCTGTGTCCATCATCGTCTGTAATCGACCATCGGGGTCCATATCGAAAAGAACGTCAACTAAACAACATGTAAATTTTGCAGAAAAATGTACATACATTTCATAGAGAAAACTACAAAACATGCAAGGAAATTTCAAAAAATTGTCTTTCATTTGTAAGTTAAACGATTTCCAAATTATTAAAACTACAGGAGATATTGTATATTATTAACAAGTAAATAAAATTTGTTTTGTCATATAATGCTGTTATGCTTCTTTTCTGTAAAAGATCTGCAATCCTAAATAATATTTACTTGAATCAAAGTTTTCAGAGTTATTATAAACAAAATATATATCCTTATTAAACAAACAATTCTAATTTATGCTCTGCTTTGACAATTTTGTAAAACTGTATAATTGTATTATAATATTCGCTAAAATCATATACGTTTCATAGTTTTGTTGCAGAAGATACATACGGATACGTATATGGGAAAGTATGAGCAAATGTATCGAAATTTATGTATTTATTTAGCAAGGTTTTAATTATTACATATAATTACCTTTGTATTCCTCGCTGAAATTTTTGAACATCTTTGTATGTTTTCCTTGCCATGGAGTAAAATCTTTACACACTTCACGCAAAAAGTTAATACTTTTCCCTGTTCCTAAAATTTTTCTAGCTTGCATTTTTGTAATAAAAGATGGTAGCATATTATTGCGAACTTGATATTTCTCATGCCACATTCTCTCTCCGGTAATATCAGCACAAGCTTCAATGAAAAATTCTCTATACGGATCATCTAATTCACCGTCTGCTATCCATCTTATCAACATATTGTACAGAGGATCACAAACACTTTGTAAAATCCTTTTAACTAATTTTTTCACACTGGCATCACCATGGTTACTAAATTCATATACTGCAGAAGCTAATGCGCCACCTTTTTGTCCTTGGCAAGCTCTTACTATACCTGCTAGCCATTTTAAAGTTTCTAAAGGATCATATGCCCAAAGATGCAAATGGGACAGTGTAACTCTGTATATTCCTGATTCAGATTGAACTCTATTACACATTTAAACGCATTATTATTTATAATAAACTGATAGAATATTATATGTCATCAGATTACATTTTTATCAATACCTGCTCACTTCTTCTTGAATAAGGGCTATAAACCTGTAGTATTCCGATAACTCAGAATGTAACGATGCAATAAAACTATCAGCCACTTGGCCACTCGAAGCAACTGACATTCTTTCTAAACCTTTTTGAATTATGTTATGTAAATATCCAAGTTCACTTAATCTCAATGTAGCTTGTCTCCGTGGCCTATCAATGCTAATCATTGGATCTATTTGGAAACCATAATTGGAGTCTAACTTTAATATCTTTCCTTCAATACCTAGGAAAGAATATATAAGATCTTGAACCAATATATCTTCTGAAATATACTCTTCTCCATATATTTTATTAGAACTGGTTAAAAAATCTCTTGTATTTTTGTCTGTGTTATTTATAGATACAATTTGTGGTGGTGCAGAAATTTCAGATGATTGTCCTAAATAACAAGGTATATTAAATATTAAATATAAAAATTTTAAGCCAGTTAGAAAATGAAAGAAGATCTAGATTGTAAGAATATATTGCTTACCACTAGTGGATGCAGAAGACGAGCATAAACCTAATTTCAAATCAGGAGCTGAGAAAACTCTATCCCTTAACTGTTCTGCTGATTGACACATGTTTAACAAAAATATCAGGATTTGTGCTCTGTTCTTCAATGACTAAACATATATAAATATATATAAATGGTAACCTGTCATTTTTAACAATATAAACAATTTTCTTTAAACTGTCATGATACGATTATCAAATATTTTATAACTGTATAAAGAAGTAGATAAATAATTAATTTTAAAAAATTATATTTATGTCATACCCCAGATCTTAACTCATTATATAATTTATCAAACTGTGCTGCATCACATACTGATAACTTTTCTCTTATTTGGCTTCCTACAGTAATTTCATCTTCTTGTAATGTTTCTACTCCTTGGGTTGATGACAATAATCCAAGGCAGAAGCGCATCCACTTCCTAGTTATTTCTAAAATCATTGATTCAAAACGTATATGTCTCTTCGAAAGATTCTTACAGTTTCATTAATGAAATATTTGCACTTAATACATAAAGTTTATTACTGTTTAATTACAGGATTTGCCATTTCATTCTTAATAAACAAATAAAATTTTAATGTTCAGCTGTTTGTCTACATTTATACCGCAACTTTTAATTTTGTTGTATGATTATAGGATTTATTCTTGTTTTGTAATAATAGAGCAATAATACCTATATTTTTGTCTTACTTTAGTTTGAGTTAATGGGAAAACAAAATGAAAGTAAAAAGTAGAGTAGAAACACCTTGTATACATAGAAAAAGAGCCAAATAAACTGAAAAAGTATACAAGTAAAAGTAAGAAATATTTGGTTTATAATTGATATTATTTAGTAAAATATTTTTCGAATGTAGAAAGAAGCTAGAAATTATGTTTCATACCTGGTTTTTGTTCCCCAAAAAGTGAAATAATCATCTTTTGAACGAGATTACCAACAGTTTCAGCCTCCATCATGCTTGTATATCGTATTTATTCCAATAACATTTAATACTGTTTCATTCAGGCAAACTTTGTACATAAACTTAAAGTTATGACATTCGAACCGTCACTAAATAATAAAAACTTCTTAGTATTGCTTTGTGTAGCCGACAAACGTAAGTACGAGGACTAGTTTTTATCATGGAACTACGATTATATAGAGTGAATACGACTTAGCTTTCCTAATGTATTTTAAAATAACAATTTATATAAAATACAATAAAATAAAAATCGTACTGAAAGAAGATACATATTACAATAATTTTTTAAGTTTAACCTATCTTCTTTACGCGATGTACTGTAAAATCTAGTTAAAATTAAAATTAGAATGTAAATTATTTATTAGATTTATTTTAACATAAACAATTTAATATTGATCGTACGTATTCTTATAGAAAATAATAATGTGCTCTAGTAGGAGTAGTAATAGAATGATTAAGTTCCTATTTCATGTAACCTAAATATGAACAATAATTTAATAAACATATGAAAGAACATATCAAATTAGTAATATATTGCTACTAGTTTAATTAAAAATAATACGAATTAATTCATTAATGACATTAATTTGAGTTAATAATAAAAATTACAAATCATTTTCGCGTTTATAAATGTTTTTAATAATATTGAATCGTAACCAAATTATTAAAATCTTCAAAGATGGGATTTAAAGATGTATACTAATGGTGCAAGCAGATAAGTATCAACATGAACATAGGAATAATGATTCACGGATGCCTCACGATGGTCAGATAAAGTGACACCTAACCGAAATCTATATCAACTATAAACAAAAGATAAAAGTTAGACTTGTGTTACGTGTTATTTTATTCGGCCGCCAGCAAACGTTACTAACGTATATCCTGATACAGCATGATATGAAAAAAAAAAATATATATATATATATCAATGTGCTACGGATGCGCGTTTATAGGCATATAATTCACTGTAGCGGTACCAACACTGTAGTTCACGAATATCTCGAAAACTAAGAAATATATACCGTCGATCATATGTATAAGAAAGTGTTGTTCAAAATGTTGATTTCTATAATACATTTCAAAATCATTGAAATCAAAGGTGCGAAAGCTTTTCTGCAATTTCATCAAAAAAGTTAAGAAAAACAAGGTGATTCCCCGAAACGAAGTTTAACCGATTAACGTGTTTATTTTGTTTCTGTAATTAATTTTCCGTGAGCTTTCACTTCAGTCATTTACTTGCCAAATTTTCGGTTCAGGTCATTTCAAAATCATGGTATGTGCCATGATCGGATGCGTTTTGATCTCACCTTTTTAATGGTGTAAACAAACAAGCAAACAAACAGACAAAAAAAAAAAAGAAAAAAAAGGAAAGAAAATATGAGATAAACCGCCTAGAAAAACGTTACTATTAATAAAATCTCACAAGATATGACCTTGAGATGATTTCCACCCTCAGAGCCTGATATATTCGAATACAATACAACACTCATGAAACATTTTTTTGTGTTGCGACAAATAAGAAAATAATTAAGGGTGGCATAGTTAGATGGGACACCCTGTATATTACAAGATACATATTTAGAACAGTTTGGATAATTACTATTCTACTGTAATACAATCAAACATTGATTTCAGTAGCAGTATAAAGGAATTAAGAATAATATTTCAATATACTTGTGATTGTAATATTGCTTTTTGTAATAACAAACAAAAGGTTTCATTAACTTCTTGACATAAAATATCTGCAGATTTATCTCCTAATGCTGCTTGTGCAGAATTAACTCTGCCAAGTTGTAACAGCAAACTTGTTGTATCTTCAGCTAGTGGTGGAAAAGCTAAGCATATACGCGTTAATGCTGATAGCACAGGCATAAATAAAATTACTCGATCTTTAGCAGATAATACTCCTAGAAGTGTTATCAAAGTGTTGATGGCTAAACGAGAAACACTTAAAGCTTTTGGTAAAGCATACTGAATTGCAAGATGTGAAGCTAAATCTACAGCAAATATTTGCTTTTCTGGTTCTGGCTGTGACAGTAATTCAGGAATCCAATCAAGACAAATATGCATGGATGGAATACCAGTAACTGTAATGGGTAACAGCTCTCTTGGATAACCCTATAAGTAAAGGTAATACTAAATTACTACAAATTAAATATTTATATAGTTTATGATATATATTATACAGAGTAGATAACTTTCACCGTATCAATTATTATTTGATATTTCTATTATTCTTAGAAATATGGAAGAATATGTAGAGCGGACAAAGGAGAGATAACAGAACTGATTCAAGGTCTGGATTTATTTCAGAGAAAAGAACCTGACTCTAAATGCGAGAAGAGCAAAGGTAAACGAAATTCAAGGGGGCAGGGGATAGAAAAATGAAGGAGGAAATGGGAGCAGGAAGTTCGTGTTAGAGAAAGGGTTAGGAAGACGGCGGCGGTAATGAGGCAAGTATGTGGAGAGGGGGGAGGGGGGAGGGGGGAGGGAGAGATTTGCTGGAAAACAGGATATTCGGAAAGAGCTAGTCGAATATAAGTATATAATTATACGATAAATTGGTCCGGACGATAGCAGGAAATGAAGCGAAGGTATGGGGGTAGAAGGAGAGAACAGAGGTAAAGAGCTTACATGAAAGGTGTATGGCCAGTGTGGAATGAAACACGCCAGGACATTTAATAAGAGAAAAGTTAAAAGGAGACAAGATGTGATTGAGAGCATGAATGAGGGCATGGAGGTTTGAAGAAAGGCTGAAGAGAGAGCAGGGTGGAGATTTGACAAGAATATGTCTGGAGGAGGTCAGAAGTAGAGAAGAAGCGGGTAGTGGAAAGGATAGATATATGGGGGAAAGGGAGATTGCATGAAAGAAAATGGGAAGTGCTATGTGGGTGAATGAAGAAAGGGAGGATGGGGAGAGGGAAAGGCTAGAGAGAGAGAGAGAGAGAGAGAGAGAGAGAGAGAGAGAGAGAAAGACTTGAAGAATGAAGGGAGGGGCGGGGAAGAGAGAAAGAGCGAGAGGGAGGGACGGGTTGGAAAGAACAGTAAAGTTGAAAGTAGGGAGCGAGATTAGAGATGGGAAATAGTGGCTAAGGAAAGAGAAAAAGGAACGCAGGTTATATGGAGGAATGATGCAGACAAGGGAGCGTGTGTGGGAGGTTTGTGAAGGGTACGAGACAGATTCAGGGGTTTGACAGGAAAATGTGGAGAAAATATTGGAAAAGGAGGGTGAGGAGGAAGAGTAGATGTAGAACTTGAAAGAGGAGAGGATGGGGGGGGGGGGTGAGAAAAGAGAGGCGGATAGATGTAGCTTGAAGTGATTAGTCGGAAGAAAATAAAGAATAAGAATAATTAAAAAATAAAGAATAAAGAATAAAAGAATAGGAATAATTGATTAATAATATATTAATTGCAAGTAGGGTAAGATTGAGATGAATTTTAAACTTAGGTTAAGTTAATGAATTTAGTGCTAAGGTAGAGATAAGGTTTATATAATAAAGTTTATAAGTAGGTAATATTATACCTGTAATGTATACATGGTCGTATATATATGTTGTGTGTGTGTGTGTGTGTTATAATGATATGTCAGTAATTAATATTCAATGTTTAACATTTTAATAAGTAAAAATAAAAATAAGCAAATTTGGTTGTACATACTTGAAAATGAACCAATTTAGCCAATGATGGGTCTGCTATGAAGACTTGATGCAAATATGAACAGATTATACTTTGTATTTCTCTCAATGACCACATTTGTCCGGGTGTTTCTCTATCTTCTGATGTCTCCAAACATGCTTCTAATAATATTTGAACAGCCGCGCTTTCTTGTCCTGCCACTAATGCTGTTCTTAAATCTTCTCTTTCAGCCTCACTTGATAACTGACCAATCTTTTCTATCAATGGTTTGTCTTGTATATGTCTAGATAACTGAGATCGAGAAGCTGCTAATGCAGCTTGTAGAATTCTAAAAATATTTGTACCAATGAAGTACCAATCGATAATAAGTAATTGAACGTTAAATATCTAAAGGCTTACTCAATCTCCTTTTTACCTTAAAATAACAGACAAAATTGGAGCACATCTAAAAACTCTTGTATCACATCTCAATACTTGTAAAGGATCTAACACAATATTTTCTTGTGTTAAAAAGACATTCTTTACAAGAGAATTTTCTATTAATAAAGCATTTATTGATAAAACCCATAAGCATCTTGGTAGTACTGTATTTAACCTAAGCCATACTTGTTTATATAATTCTAAAAGATTATGATAAATGAACAAAATTATTCTTTCAATATACTAATAGAAGTATCGGTGTTAATATTTTATTTAATTGAAATAAATTATGTACCTTGAATGTACCTAGGAACTCTTGGACTTACAGTTGCTTTGAAATAATGAATTATAACTTCGGCATGCGGCCAAATGTCAGTTGGTTTCATTGACATTAATTGTCTTAAAAGTCTTCCTGTTCTTGAAGGACATGTTTGGATATGCGAAAATGTTTCAATTATCATGATATCAGTAATTTTTACATTCTCATAATTTGTTACTGTAGAATCAATGTTGAGCATTTCATTGTCAAGCCAATCATCTACTAAAGAAAGATGAGGGAAATGTGTTGCTAATAATCTGAGAAGAGGAGAAAATAATCCAGCATAATTCATTTGATCTCTTTGAACCAACTGAAGTAGGTATTTTATTGGTAACTCTGATAAAAATTCAGTTGAATATGATTTAACTTTCCTATCTTGTGATATAAAAGTATGCATATTAGATAATCTAACGTCTTCATACAGTAATAAGTAATATAACAATAGTAATTGTGATGTAAGAGAAGGTTTTGAAATATCGATATCCATATTATCCGTTTCAGTCTTGGGGACACTGTTGATATTCTTAAAATCAAAATTTGCCCCGAAAACGCTATTTTGAAATACTCTTCTAATTTCATCTTCAGTAATTGGTTTGTTTGTGTGTTCTGATGTTTTATTATTTGTCACTAAAATTGAATTGACATATACTTCGACTAAAGCAGGAAGAACCGGATGCAATGGTGGTACACTGTTACAAATTTGTTTATAAATCCAATTTTTTATTGGCACTCGATGTTTAGCAAATGCTCTTGACTTCAACAATTGATGAATACAGTGTACAGGCAAAAATCCTGGGATATTTGCATTTAAATTGGCTGTTACTGGTACTTTTACAGCATGAGAAGTGACAACTTGTTCAGTGAATATCTCTTGCATAAAAATTTGCTTCATTCTAGTTAAATTATTTGGTCTAATTGGTATTTTCATCCCCAAAGTTGCACATACGAGTTCACAAATGGCTGATAGTTGATTGCTATGAAAATGTATTGCCATCAAAAGCAACATTTCTCCAAAACTTGCTGTTACACCACTAGCACTTTCAAAATAAGCTTCTTCGCGTACAAGCCATTGAACCCATTCTATGCTTCGCTTTTCAAGATTATGATGGCCTATTAATGAAGAACATGCAATAAGCATACAAAGGCCTAAAGAGACAAATCTCACACCAGCTGGTGATGGAGGAGGATGAGATGTCAACAACTGCACTATCATTGCTACTTCATCATCTTGAAATTTAATACCTCCAATGCCTCTTAATGCACAATAAAGGCGCAACAATGCACTAGCTTGAACAACCTGACTTTCTGGTAGTTGACCTGCATTTTGAGATGTTATTGCTTGCAATCGTTTTAGCAGTTCTTCTCTTAAACATTGTAATGCTGTATGAGATTCCCATTTACGTTTTTGACCATTTCTAATAAACATTGCGATCCATGTTCTTACTTGTTGATCACTGCCAAGCAATAATCCTGACACAAAGGCAACTATATCACTTTCCGCCAGTGTATTATTGATATTTTCATGTTCCAAGCTTAATGTAATTGCTAAAGCAGGCATTCTACATAGTTCTACACACTTGGCTCTTATTGCTAACGCTTGGCTTGGATTCATTTGACATAACATTGTCAAAGCCATTGTTCTAATCCTACCTAATGCTGATTCTTCTTGCCTTTCTCCATTACCTATCAAATGTGCACAAACTTCGGAAAAACTATCAGGGATATTAGCAACTATCCAACAAATTATTTCTGGACCATATTTAACATGTAGTAATGTTTCTGTAATATCCAATATTGATAAAACTGTCGGTAATTCTGATAGTGCTACACAAATCACATAACTAATCTCCTCCATATAAACTGCATTATCAAATAGATCAGATTGTTTAATTTGAAATTCTTGATTTTTCTGTTGCTCCTGTACTTGAGAGGCTATATATAACAGTTCACTTAGGACTAATCTAATTCTCCTAGTAGATTCACTGCGCTCAAATTCTAGAGCAAGACCACTTTGCAGTGACTGAGCAAGTACACTATCCCTTTGCAAGCTTCCCATTTTTTGTCTATAAAAAGAAGTTTATCATTTTCATAAGTATACTTTATATATTTCATAATATTCTTAACAATATTAAATGATAAAACATACATGTCAACAATATAACTAACCTTAATTGTTGTTCCTTTCGAACATCCGTTTCCAACGCATGAAAGTCAATAGAAAGCAGCGCAATTATTGAATTCACTGATTCAATACCAGATAAAATTGACAGGACCTGCTTTCTTTGTTCTACACATTCTTTTGTTACATCTAATGGAGATATAAGACTCATTCGAACTAAACACGGTAGAATTGGTCGTATTTCTTTGTGAGGACACACAGCTAAAATTCCTATATCTACATTTTGTATTGCAGTAAAAATTCGTGGTAATACACGTGTATTTTCTTGCATGGCTAACTTATATTATATTGCAACTGCTTAAAGTTAATAAAACACGAGCACTTTACACCATGAAATTTGTAAACTAGTGTAACTATACTTTTACTTATATCACAATGTGTATGTTTATATTAAAATTAAATTTATATATTTTGAAGATAAAATACTTTAGGATTGATACTTCGATCCAATGAAAATTACTTTATTCGAGTCCAACTAGGTTAGGAAGCATGAGTCTGTCATCCATATTTCTATTCTAATTATACTGTCACGTGTAAATGCACGGTCGTCCGTCTTTAAATGTAAATATGTGCATATACGGAATTAGATGAAAAAGTTACTTATAACTTGTTGACGAGCCTATATAAATTCACTTATGCATAAAACGAGATTAAAATCATGCTCCATATGAGAAAAGATGACAAGGAAACAATAGAAATGTTAAAATGGGTAAGACATTTTGTTACATAAATAGCCATATTCTTGATAATTATATTGGAAATAGAATAATTTGTATAAATTTATTAGAACATTTGGTTTCTAAGAACATTTCTAATTTATGAAAGCTGTGTGAATTACAAATTTGCGTAAACCAGCAACTTTTCGTATTCCTTTATCCCGTACTGCCATCTATTAAATGTAATACATAGCCTGTATAGCAAACGTGGAAGTTTGTTTTGCAAAGGGATCGATGGGAATGTTGTGCCGTATATGATATCCCAATTTTGTTATAAATATGGAATATATATACCGTTTACCATTTTTAGCATTAGAAGTACCGAACTTAAAATTAAAAAAACCATCATGGTTTGTGAAACCTAGTGCTATGGTAGTTTTCGCGCTTATACTTCTGTCATATTTTCTAGTAACTGGAGGTTAGAATTGTATAGAATATAAGTTTTCTTTTTACAAATCTTTTCAGTGAAATAAAAGTAGATATTATTTATATTTCAATGATACATCTTTTTAAAGGTATAATATATGACGTAATTGTGGAACCACCTAGTGTAGGATCAACAACAGATGAACACGGTCATACAAGACCTGTAAGTAAATGGAGTAATTTTATATTAAAAATTTTATATTAACAAATAATTGTTGCTTTGTTGTGATTATGTATTTATCTTTTGTAGGTGGCATTCATGCCATACCGTGTAAATGGGCAATATATTATGGAAGGACTGGCATCTAGTTTCCTCTTTACTTCAGGTGGAATTGGCTTTATACTATTAGACCAAACGCATAGCCCATCAACGCCTAAACTCAATAGAGTTCTTTTAATATGTGTTGGATTTATTAGTGTTATTGTATCGTTTATTACCTGTTGGATTTTCATGAGGATGAAGCTACCGTAAGACTTTTATATAATATATATTGTAATTTATAACAAAATAAGGAATTCTTTATCGAAGGCAATATTTACTATTATTATTACTTTATTTATACTTCATTACATAAAATATAATAAAAATTTGATAAGTATAAAATAATTTGGATATTAAAGGATTTGGATATAAAAATTAATACATAATTCTAATAATGCATATTATTTCAGGGGATATCTACAATCATAAATTCAGTGAGATTAAGAATGATGTGAATTAGAGATCAATATTTTTTACACATTAAAACTATCACATTTTGTACTAGATATATTTAAAATGTACTTTACAAATAATATTAAAAAAAATATTTAAAGATTGTGTCAAATATATATCAAAAGATGAAAAATTCTTATCTGTTTTTGTCTCCTTATTGCTTTCTCAATAATAATAGCAACTAGCGTAATTTCTTTTTTTTTTTTTAAGAAATATGTTTCCTACAGGTTTTCCCTCATAATAATTGAACTTTATTATGATAAACTTCGCGCGCGCGTTTGTGTGTGTGTGTGTGTGTGTGTGTGTGTGTGTGTGTGTGTGTGTGTGTGTGTGTGTGTGTGTGTGTGTGTGTGTGACGTCTTATTAGGATTTTAAGTCGTATGAAATATTAACTTTAGAAAAGATTAGTGAGATACTTATCTATGACTTATTGTGACGATTTTAGAAATTGTATTCAGCCTATGCATCAAAATCGATAATTAACAAATATTAAGTAGTTCTTCAATAAAAAAATGTTTCTTAATTTTCTGGTTTTCAGAATATCTTACTATTCTTATTTAATGGATTTTTAATATGTCACAACAGAGGTATACTTTACAACACGTTTCAACATGTTTAATGTTCAACATGAAGGTAATGACATGTGCTAATGACAACAATCAAATTGTTATATATACACATACGTATTTGGTTGTGTATGTAGCACGACCATTAATATCTTTCAATATATGACACAATTGTTGCATATAAGAGTAATTAGAATGTTATGCTTTTTTTTACTATTAAAAAACATGTTTTCTATTATATTTTATATGAAATTTTTTTATGTACAAAATGACATGATCTTGAACGTACAAAACCAATGTGCTAGTACCATAATTAAAAATAAAAGTTAATGAAAGTTACACTTATATACATAATGTAAACAGTAATGTAGTAGTGTAATATAATGTAAATATGATAATAAAGTTATACATATATAATTTTATATGTCATTCTTAATTGTTGCAATAAAAGACATTACGATTAGTATATTTCTTATTCCAGTTTAGCAATTACTACAAGAGAAGTAAAGTGTAAAAACAAAATTACATATTTTTAGCAATTGTTCAGGATTGTACCACCCTCTTCTATACATGTACCGTCGCTCGGACTTAGTTTCGAAGATACATATTCACGAAAAACTGTCGGTACCACTACAAGGAATTCTGCCTGTAATCATTATGAGCCCATTACCAATTCGGTACATACACTGCCATGAACGCACAACTATAGGCATAATTGTAGTGATGCCGGTGTAGTTTCTTTGTACATATCTCGGAAACTAAGGTCGAGCGGCTGTTATATGTATAAAATGTAGTTGCTCAGGATCATGCTCCTGGTAATATATTCAAAAATCATTGAAATTGATGAGGTTGGTATGATTCCGAACAATTACCGTATTTTTCTATGAAGAAGGAAATAATACGAAGTATTGTCCAAACCATATGACTATACAAATTAAGAACAAATACTAATTGTATAAATATCACACGTATAATTGTTGAACGATATTAATGACTGCATAAAAGTGATAACACGCGCGCGCGCGCGTGTGTGTATATGCTTTATCTAGATTAAATGAGACAGATAGTACAGTAAATAATTTTCAGAAATATGAAAAAAAAGCTCATTTTTATAGTACTTTGTGTTAGTACGATACTTATCTCATTATTAATTATATTAAAAACAGATACTGTAAATAATATAAAATCAGAATTAAAGTATTCACAGAATGCAAGTTACACAAATAAAAATTCCGCAATTATAAAATTTATCATTGAACCAAAGTGTGATCCTAACTTCATTGTTTGGATTATTACGTCCTCTGCAGATGATCCTTTATACAGAACAGCATTGAGACGTGCATATCCAAGTGTAATGTTAAAAACTTTGAATGTCACGAGGATATTTTTATTAGGAATGCCTAAAGAAAAAAATATATTGAAATACATTTTAAAAGAATCGCAGAAGTATAATGATTTGTTGCAAGGAGATTTCTTAGAAAATTATAAAAATCTTACGTTAAAACACTTGATGGGTTTAAGATGGGCATCAAGTAATTGTAGGTCTACTTTCCTAATAAAAACTGACAATGATATTGTACTAAATATTTTCGAAATGCTAGAACTTTTACAAAAAAAGGCAATAAAGGAAAACGCTATATCTGGATATGTTTTAAGGAAAATGAAACCAATACGAACATCAAATAATAAATGGTTTGTTACTGATGAAGATTTTCCAGATGATGTTTATCCTGATTTTCTCTCAGGATGGTTTTATATAACAAACTTAAAAGTTGCACAATTATTAGTTCGTGCAAGTGAAAAGTTTAAGAACTTTTTCTGGATTGATGATGTATTTATCACTGGAATTTTAAGGGAAGAATGTGGTATTAAAATTGAAGAGCTAAATAGTTTATATGCAAGCGATTATAGGTAATTTTCTATAAAAACTAATACATAAAAAAGAAGAAGTTCCATTTGATTATTAAATTAAACTAAAATTTCTTTATCCGGTATTTTGTTAACTTACCAATTATTCCCTTTCGGGGAAATATGAGAAATCGTTTATATTAAATTATAAATTGTAGTAACTATCTTATTTCTCTTTTATTTTTCATTGAAAAGGTAAATTAATTTTCACAGGTATTTGGAATGCTGTATACGAGGTAAAAGACGGAAGCTAAAATGTGAGTTTATTGCAGGGCCTGATGGAGGCAAAAAAGAGTTACATATTAAATTTAAAGAATTTTCTGAATATTGCCAATCGAGCTGCTCTGAAAGAATGAAAGAACAATTAGTATCGAAAACTTGTGTAGCTGCTTATGAAGAAAAAGTAAATATTATAAATCCCAAGGTTCAGATTCATTATATATAAAGTTTCGGAACAAGTTTGCTGCCAAAGAAGTTTGCAAAATTACTACTTTTGTTATTATAAACATATTTATAATATTTCTTGTTTCTCAAATGAAAATAAATGTTTTCTAAGAACATCTTGGATTGTCATGTTACGGTAAAACCATATATCATTGTTTTTAACAATGTTACATTCATTTTTTAATTGTTTAAAATTTTTGTTTCTCCACTTGCTAGATTATTACAAATCAAGGGACGCAGTAATCTTCATAGTTTTAGGAAAAGCTTGCTACATTATGATAGTTGAATTATTATCTCTTTCATTTAGCACTTAATTTTAATAATACTCATGCATCGCTTTCAATCAATTTCAAGCTTGATTTCTGTTTAGGAAGAATTGTGTTGTATAGACGCTCCCAGATATTTTCAATAATCATCTTATTTTAAAATTTGCTTTTCCATTTCTTACTCATTTTTTGTAGGCTTATTAGTTATTTGCTCAAGCCAATAAAGTATTATAGACAAAAAGTCTCAATGGTTAAAGCATTATTTTAAGAATTTATATATCTTTAATTGTAACTTTACATGAATGTAACTTACATACACGCACCAAAAAAGCTTAGTTTACATTATATAATGCTAAACTATAACCACTCCAAAAGATATTATTGATTTGATTAGTTTATAATATTTGGCTGAGGTCAATTATGTTCTTTTCTTACCCTGAAAATTAAATTTGGTAAGTATCTAAGAAATTAAATACTATGAAGGCTAGTAATGACATAGATTTATATTTAGATCAGTTTTATCAACATCTTGTTTCAAATCTTTTATGCTATCGTAAAACAAATTCACTGTTGAATTTATCTTAATTTCTTCCAGCTACCGAAGTACTTTTAATTATAATATTATTGTTTTCTAAATTACATATTTATAAATACATATTAATTATATCTAAATATTTATCCGACATACACGGTACAAAATTTAATGTACATAATAAATAATAATAAATACAACAACAGTTAAACGCATTCAACAGGTATTAAAGTTACTTTGTAAACGAAAACAGTTAAAATATTTTTGAAAATCAAATTATTTATATGACAAAATCAAATTTGTTTGTTTAAAAGTTAAATAGATCATATAAGAAATATTTGTTATTATTCCATAAAAGAACAAAAATATTTTAAAGTAAGATTACGTAAAGTTAACGTTAAAGTTATAAGTTAAAGATTTATTTTCATAATTATACCTTTCCTATTACAAAGTAACTTCGACTACGAAATTTTATAATACATTAAAAATTGACATACTTTATAAAATAACACTAGACTGAATCAGTTCGAATATTTAGTTAAGCTGTTTATCATAATAAACATAATATATATAATTTTATGTATAATATGTAAGTTATGATGATCCTGATAATAATAATAATGATAATGATATTAGGTATCCCATAAAGTGTTTTGTTGCAACTTAAAATGATAGTATGTTTTATTACCATTTTATTAATTTTAGTTATTTACGCAGTCATTATACGATTAAATGGTTACTTTGCTACTTTGAACAAAAAAAAAAAAAAAAAAAATAATAATACTAATAATAATAATAATAATAATAAAAAATAATAATATAAAATAATAATTAATGAAAACAGATAATAGTTAATAGAAGATTTAAAGAATATACAGAATACAT
The DNA here is from genome assembly GCF_011952255.1 of Bombus vosnesenskii. NCBI lineage: Eukaryota > Metazoa > Arthropoda > Insecta > Hymenoptera > Apidae > Bombus > Bombus vosnesenskii. The sequence continues at coordinate 7,859,031 of NW_022882923.1, forward strand.
TAAAATTTCCTATTAAATTTTTATAGTATTCTTCTAATGTGATTTTCTTTATCTCATATAGCATCAAGAAACTTTCCACTTTTTATATTAGTACATATTTCTAATGTAGTTGGATATTAAAATAAGGTTTTGTACAAAAGATGATATATAAATGCATTTTCGATTTTACAAAACATTATAAAATATTACCACTGTAAGTAAAAGAAGTAAAATGGCGTGAGTTTTATATTTCTCAGCATTTAATCTTTTTTCACTGTACATCCATAAGACTTTTCTAATAAAAATAATTTTGTCATAAATATGACGATTCACTCTCATCACTGAACTCCACGACTTCCTGGTTTCTTTACGAGATGAAAATCGTTTTATTTATCATTAGAATATGTATATAATTTCAGCATGGTGATGCTCTTATCTACGAGAGTCGTAAAGTTCTAGAACAGGCTCTGTCATATGTTTCCTGGTTGTTAAATAAGAGAAAGAAATTCGTTCTAAATTCGAAGAATTTTTTCCACGAGTTCAGCACAGGAAGGCTTTAAAGAATGATAAAGAATGATCTTGAATAAGTTTGGAAGACCAACATATCAAAGATTAATGACTTCGTACTTAGAATGAGTTACAAGCTAAACGAAAATATGTAGTTTATTTAAAAAATTAAAAGTCATCTTGAAATTTTATCTCCATTTAGCCAATATATTATGTACATAATTGTATGTCCCTTTGAAGCAGAGTAAGTTTTATTTAATTCCGGTATATAGACAAACTTTTTGAGATACCTAACGATAAGTAAGTATGATAGTTGTGGATGTTTATTAGTCCTGTCTTATTTCGGAATTTCTTCTATTTCTACATTTACCGCTATTAGGCCATTCAGCGCAGTAGTCAAGAAACGTTACAATAAACCTGTGTAAATACACTAAATTCCATTGTCGCTAAGAAATGTCTCAATCATGTTGTGTTAACCACGTGCGCTAACAACACACATTTTATGTATTTTGCCTATTACCTTTACATAAACATCCACAATTTAAAAAAAGAATATTAAATAATATATAAGTTATAATGTTAAAAATAATAATGATACATAAATCAGTCTAGTACGCTATAATAAAGCTTTATTTCTGAAACAGTTCTACGTAAGAGATATTTTAAATAATAATTATATTTACACCTATCGATAGGAAATTTCATACAAACAAATCACAATATTCAGATATTATACGATCTATTTAATGTATGTACAGAGGTACAGACTTATTTGCATATAAAATTTCTGAAGACAGTTCATGGTCAGTTAGTAAAATTTTGTGACATATGTATGCACAATATATGTATATGCACACACTTTGCATATATTTTTTGAAGATATAATACGAGGATTACGTGCCGCATATTATAATATGTTGTGTGATAATATATTATAAAATCTCACCAACTGATCAACTATTTACAGAAACATTATATAGGAATACAGCTCTAGAAATAATGTAAGTCTGTGAAACTGCACAGTATCTTAAGTAACTTCATACGAGCAAAGCATTCGAACCAAGCGTATTTTATACTTAAATAAAAAGTCTTATAAGCTCTAGCAATTTCAAGTTATTCCCTCAATTAGCCGTCATTGGCAAGTTCATTTTAATCAAAAAAATTTTCTCACCATTTTCCTAAAACCAGTGCTCTTTTTCTCCTTTTTTTTTGATATTGACGTCACACTACTACTTCTGGATTCATCACTTTGATCCATTAACAGACCGTTAGTAGTTGTATCACCATCGGTATGAACTTTTTCTGAAGATAGTTTTGAGGGAATATAACTTACTTGTACAGTCTTATCATTAGAATCACGTGAATTCTTACTCCATTCTCCATTCAGATCATTTGAATAAGCTTTTCTTTTCTTTCTTGTACTTAAAGCTGTTTTCATAAAGGAAGATGTTACACTTAGTCTTGTGTCTTTTAATATGCCACTAATGTTTTTGGAATTTAAGAGATCTTCAGATTCCATGACAGTTTGTTCACTATAAGCAATTCTTTCCGGAAATATATCTGCTGATAATGAATTCAATTCATTTGAATTGTCAGTACATGAATTATTTAGCTCGGAATTTTTAACGGAATCTGTCTCAGAGTTATCAGCACATGATAAGTTGTATATCAGTTGTATATTACTCTCTGCTTTGTGTACATTATCATCGTGCGAATTAATCATATTTTCTGGGGCAGATTTAAGCCTTTTACAAACCTGTTTTGGGGCATCAATTGTATGCAACACTTCGACAGACGGAGCAATTTTTGGTGTTATTTCCATTTCGTGTGTAACATCTGTTGAAGTTCCGTACTGTGTATTTGGACATATCTCTATATCGTTGTTTACATTTGTTTGATCACCAATCGAGGTGATTGCCTTTTTACGTTTCCTCTTCCTTTCCTTTTTTGTTTCATAAGATTTACCAATAATCATTAATTCGCGGTATGTACCTGTAATGTGAGAAGCTATTTCGCTTGGTCTTCGCTTTTTCGATTTCTTTGTATGTGAATTATAGTTTTCTGCACTTTTACGCCGCATCATGTCTTTGTCTGACTGTTGCTTCCTCTTAACTTCAACTCCTTTATTGTTATTTCCCCAACAGTACATTAAAATTAAATATATCATAAAAACTTCGGAACATATTAACAACATATGTTGACCTATCATAGAGATTTTTCCGTGCCAACTGTCACGATCATGTAGAAGATTTTTCATCGAGTTGGAAAGATTAACGATTTTTTCTTTTAAAATAGAAATTTCTTCTGCCCTTTTTGATTCACGTTCGTCTCTTTTTCGCGTTTCTTCACTCATTGCTGAAACCGTGCGTTCAAGAGATCTTTGCATTTCTTCAACCTGTTTTTTATATCGACGACTTAATTCTTCCAAGTATTGCCCACTCAAAGACATATTTCTTTCTAATGCCTAACAATAATAAAGAGTCTGTGTGTGTGTATACATATATACATATAGATATATATTCTATATTTATATATTATATTAGCATAAATATGTACATAACAATATGTAGCAAGAGCACTATTAGAGCATTATTATATATAACAAAGAGATTTCGTCTAACAATATGTTTATTGCATTTCAAAACTAGCAATATTATATTGCACAATTTCTATTCTTTTTGTCAGATAATAACAATTAGAATTATTAATTTGATAAGTAACTACATACATACCTTGATTCTGTTAGACAGTCTTAGGAAAACAGATTCTTTTTGTGGCATGGTATTTGCTGTTGACTGAGTCACTGAAGCACTTGCAATAGGACCGTTTTGAATATGGGCTGATTCTCCTTCTAAATCCTTTAGATCAGATAATAAATTGTCAAATGTTAAAGAATCTTGAGGAGGTAACTTAATTTCTTGATCTAAAATCTCTGTTTGTTCTTGTTTCCCTTCTTGATCCAGACGTCCCACTCTCTCCACTTTATTTGGTACACTAGCAAATTCCAAGGGTTCCATGTCTGATATTACATCATCATTTGGAAATTCACTGCTGTCAGTAGTAGTTATTGAGACAGAAGCAGTTGTTTGAGGTGAATTTTCGATAGAAATACTAGGAGTTATAGATGGCTCTTCGGAGGCCTTTAAAATTGGATGTTGTTCAATATTTAAAGATACAGGAACAGTTGTTAGTACTTCAGCCTGAATTGTTTCTTCAATTTCCAAAATTGGTATTGATGTTTCATTCTTAATTTCTTCTTTTCCAAAAGTTTTAGCAGGCTTTATCTGTGAAGCTATACTTTTAGAACTGGAAGAAATCTCGACAGGTGTACTACTAGAGAATATGTTAGTTTCTTCACTAGATGGTTCCTGAATACCTTTTTTAGGCTCTTGAGAAGTTAGATCAACATTTGAAGTCAAAGCATGTGTAGCTGATGTGTGTTGAAATGTATCACTATTATAATCCTCTTTGTGTTTGTGTGATATATCTTCTTTAATAACCTCTTTGAAATTATTAAATGGTATTTCATGGCTTGTATTCATTACCACTTTACGTTCTTTTATGGCTAATACATTACAAAGTGCAGCAATATATTCAGATTTAAGTATAGATGTTATGAATGCTAGCTGAAAATTCTTACTTGAACTAAATCCTTCATTCAGTTGGTCATGTTTTTCCGTATCTTTTACATTTTCATTATTTCCTCTCGTCTCCTTTCTCGCGGAAGTTTCAACTCCAACGCCATGAATTTTACATAGTCCGCTTTGTCTTAAAGTTCTATTCACCAGATCAATTTTAAGCAATTCATTTAATTGTTTTTCCCTACAACTAATTAATTGGAAGATTTTTGCAAATTTTTGATCTGAGCAGCTATCACAAAGTATGGTATACCTTGGTGTAGTACAACTAATAAAAGAGTTCTCAAGGATATTGCCACTGTCTATACTTTGCTGGATTTTCGTGATATTGTTATAGGTCAAATCACTTGATTTTACTAATACCTCAGCTGCTTTTTTCATAATGCTCAATACAGCATCTCTAGCGCTGCCAAATAAATTTCTTGGTGGTTCACCATTTTCAACATCTAAAATCTCCTCTTCGTCACTGTCTTCGTCGTCATCAACATTTGTATGCGACTCTCTTGGGATTTGATTCTCTGTTTCCGTTTCGAGAACCTCAAATTCACTGGTACCATAAGCACGAAACAAAGAAATAGGACAAAAATGTTCAGATCCGTAATAGGTTTGAAGTTCCACTTTTATAAATTTCCCGAAAAGATGTGGCTCTAGAGCAAAACTTTGAATATCCTTCACATTTTTCGCAGTGAACTGACCAACTGGACTCCAATCTCTTGTAGGAAAACGATCGCTAATATACACTGAAAAATCTTTTGGTGACGAACTAAAAAGTTCAAAATTGGCCAATTCGATCTTCTTAGCTTGAATCGCTTCACAAAGTTCTACCACAAACCATATACGTGACGTACATGTATTAAGCATATATTCATCTCGGGTGGAAACTAAAACGCTTCCAACACTTCGTGCTTCTGGATTTGCTGCTACAAGTTTTGCACCACAATCTGGAGAAGCATAGTTTTTAGAACGAACTTTCATTCCACCAATTCCTCGTGTTGGTGTCCCAGAATTCTGAACAGAAGCATTTGGATGCGCTACAAAACAGGTAATTACTGTTTTATAATTAAAAACAAATTTATAATTAAAATAATAAAAATATTACTTTTTCAATTATAATATTTGTCACAATGAAATTATTTTCACAAATATTATATGAAAAATGGAACATATTTTCGATTAATTTTTGCGCAACACGACAGCACTATTGTTGAATTTATAAATAGAACTCACTTTTTTTCCTTTCAGCTTCCTCTAATCTTTTTTGTGTCCATTCACTGAAAGATGGGATATCTTCATGTGGATTTGAGGATCCCACAGTTACGATTCCTTCGCCAAGTACAACTGCAGCAGCATCATCTCTATTTTCTCCCACTAATCTAGCTTTAGCATCAGTATCACTTAATTCTGAGGTTGTTGCAAATGTTCCATCAACTTTAGATATCTCATCGGGAAGTACTTTAACAACACTCTCTTCAAGCTTCAACTCTGGCCCATCAGTGGTAATAGAAGCTTGTTCAGCCCTTACTACAACCACTACCTCAGATGTTTCCTCTTCCCCAACTAAATTTGTCAGTAACAAAGATTCTTCTTCTTCTTCAAGACTATTTGTTTCATTACGTGTTTCAGTAATTTCATTGATAATAGATGGTGGTGGCGTTTGTATGCTAGATGACATCTCTTCCTGTCCTTTTTTCATCTTTTGTCTTATATTTCCATTTTTCGTCAATATAGATGATTTTTTTGGGAATAATCTAGATTTTGAAAACTCAGAATTAAGCTTTGATTCTGCTAAACTTTGAAGTTCTGCTACAGATGTATTCACCGAAGTTAAAACTGTTGCTTCCTCATTTTCAGAAATTCTGCAAAGAAGAAAACTGAATGCATATATGTACTTGTAATAATTTATGAAAAATTGCTTTAAATAAGGCGATCAACATAATTTTAAAATGCATATGATTTTATAGCTTCGTGCTAAGAAAGAAGTTAGTTAGTTAAATAAAAGATTGTAGGTCAGGAATTAATTATTTTTATTATTTAAGCTAAAAATTTCCGACATTTTTATTTTGGTAACGACTTAGGTTTAAAATTCATCAAACGAATAAAAAATTTCATCTATCAAATTTATATTTATGTGTAATGACAGAAAAATATTTAAATTAATTTTTCACTTTCTGATATAGCGAATCCTTCATACAGTGAAGGATCAAGCTTATTCTTCTGAGCCAAAACATACTATGAACGCATTTTTAACGTTCTTATTCCTCTTTTGTATTTGCCAACGATATTTTTATTATACATATATAACTATTTATATGTTATAGGTAAAACATTTTATTGAAAATAAAACTCGTACAATGATCATAATCGTACATCGGTTCAGTCACAATAATACATTTATAATAATTATCATTATTAATTAGATGAAATATGTTTTCTCGGATTGATATTTTTTATTATTTTCATCCTTACATATTTTACTTCTTATCTTTCCCATTTCAAATTACGCATTTAATGCAATCACTGCGTGTCTTATCAGCTATTATCTTATCTTTTATTTTAATTGTCAGGCAAAGATCATTAATTATGCCTTATTACACGTACTTTTTTTTTTTATTTTAAGCATAATTTTGATAAGGCTACTAGAAACTAAAACATTTCATATATTGTGCCACAATACTTTTTATGTTACTAAATTTTCATCATTTCAATACCTTAAACATAATAATGAAGACTTTATTACATACATTATACATGAAAGTATAACTTTATAGATATATAAGTTAATTACGATTTCCAGCATAACATCATAGCAATAAATATTGAATTTAATAAAATTTAATTAAAGACTGGGCTCAAAATATTATTTAGTATTTTAATTGTTAATAAGTTCATAAGTAAAAATTAGAAAAGTTCATTCATAAGTAAAAATTAGAAATATCAGTCTATACATGTTGAGTGACGTATATAAAGTTTACATTTTGCAGCCTTATGCAATCAAATGTAATAGGTTTTTTCTGTGTTATGTTGACATAATAAAAACTTACCCATGAGATAAATTAGGTTGTTGAGTAAGAGTTTCAGCTACAATATCTGAATCTTTATAAGGATTCTTTTCCTTTCTTGCTTCGTCATTTATAACTGTTCCGAAGCCAGCAGATTCTTCAATATATTTTTCCTAAATTTTTATAGATGAATTAGATATTTCTAAATAACTAGAAATTTCATAGAATAAGAAATAATGTAATAATTCTTAATAATGTTGCAATTTATAACGTATTTCTTATTTTTAATTCTTACATGATAATAATGATCTTTATAATCAGTTTCTAATTTGTGTAGATCATGTAATTCCGTAATTGGTACAGTGGATGTGTTTAGGTCATTAATTTCCATATTATTTAATGTATTATTATCGACAGCCTCAGAAGTTTCATTCATTTTAAGGGATGAGTGATAATTTGTTTGTGCATTTTCAGAAGCAACTATGATGAACAGAAGTGCACTGTAAACAAAAAAAAAAAAGTATCATATAGTAAAAGGCAGGAACTGTATATTATTTCGAAACAGTGTACTTTTATACAAAATGAAATATCCAAAATTGAAGCTTAAAGCTCTTGTTATTATATAACATATATATATATATATAAACATATACATAATATATAAAGATACACATATTCTAAACGCAAACAATTGTAAACTCAGTCCTTCCTCCTGTCCACTGACACGATTAACTAAACTATTATTGTTATTATGTTATATTCTAGATGTATTACAAATTTAAATAGTACGATGATTTCTTTCCTCCTAAGTAAAAATGCCAATTACCTAAACATTGTATCACACAAGATTTATACAAGTTCAAATGACTAGTTTTTAAATTTTCCAGCACCTCTCTGTATGTCTGTTTTTAATTAATAAGTAATCCCGAAATTGTGAAAATTATATATGTGTAACAAAAAATTGTTATTTACTGTTCTATAAACAAGAAGTTAATGTCGTATTTTATTAAACTCAATATGCAATCTACTTATAACATTGCAAACAAATGTTTGCAACCACATTTTATATAATATTTTTTTTATTATTAATTATATTTCCATAATATGTAAGAAAAAATCATGAACACCCTGCTGTACACTCTTATAAATCAAACGTTTTTATTTTAAAACAGTTTTATACATGATGAAAATAATATATCTCAATATGATCATTTTTCGCAATGCCTTATAATTATATTACAATAACGTATTATAAATAAGTAATAAAAATATTGTAGTAATAAGTAATAAAAATATGTTAAAACAAATGAATAAGTTAACAAAAAATATGAAATTAACATTTTCCATTTTATATATATATATATGAGAATTTATAATTTATAATAAAATATAAATATTAAAGTAATGATACTTTATACTTAACTTTTTACAAAATTTATATTAATTCATAAAATAATAAGAAATTTACTTGAAAATATAAGTAGATATTCACATATTCATTTGATGTATTATATTTTTATATACGTATTTATTTTATATACTTCCTTCACAAAGTTATAATGTATAGAACATTAAAATGAATTTATCTTTTTACAAGTTAATAAAAATTTGTACTTTTCGAGTTGAAATTATGGATATAAACTCTTTCTATATTCTATATGTGTCAAATATTGTTAATTCATATATTATGGTATTCTAAACATCAAATTTACTAACAATATATTGTAACCTTGTGTAACACTAGTTAAAACACTAGTTGTAAGGAGGATTAATAGTAACCTTATACTTTTCATTATTTTTGTGCATTTAAATAAAACATACCGGTTAAACAATATGCTACACTAGTACTACTAAAAATTCAGTGCATAACAAGGCTATCAGTAATTTTATATACACGTGCATGTAAATTGTTGATAAAAGAGGAAGAAAAAATGCTTACCTGGAAGCAACTGATATAAAAAGTAATGTCCAATACACGCACGTTATACAAATCTTCATCTTCTTAAATGCTCACATTACTCTTCAGAAAATTCCTCTGTTAATAGATAGATATTTTCATAAATGTAAAAACATATCACGACTTTACTACTATACTATCATCACTACTGCCGTTACTGTTATCACCGCCACTACCACCATCTTTATAACCCCTTCTATAACCATCAGTATCACCACCACAGTTATTACACAGTAAAAAATCTGACGTGGTCAAATTAGGATGGTTTTGACATAAAAATAATCGAATTATCCATAACTTCGTTACATATCATTTTGTCGTGCTGCAATTTCAATCATTTTGTGCAAAATTTCTTGTAACAAATAATGCAATTTTTAAAAGAACGACAGTACACTTCGTATCAAAAATCTTTCTACGTGTAACGAAAACAGCTGATTCAATCAAAGCATGTGTTGTAGGTATCTTACTACTACTAACCTATTTATCCAATGACTTTCTACAATATGATCTCGAGTAAATAGTGTCCAAATAAATAATGTTCAAGCAAATAGTGTTCATGAATATCTTGAATAAAAAATTGAAAAACAACTTATTTTGTCGTAATATTTTTAACTGAAATTTTATACAAAACTATATTATTACATGTAGATATCATAAATAATGTAAACAGATAAACTTTACTTTGGCGAACATAAAATTATTGACTATATATATACTATATATATATATATATATATATGCTATACTATATATATATATATAGAATCCAAAAATTCAAGTCTTAACCTTAGGAATTTAACAATTCAGAAGTTATACATATGTAAAATTGAGCGTTTTCAGTGTATTTAACACGTTACTTTGACTCCATATTGACTTCTATCTATAATTCGTCCAATGAGTGGAGTTGCTGGCTGCAAATAAATGCCATAGGTATATGTCCATGATAAATGTACATAGGTGGCTACCATTTTACGGCGGGATTTTGGATCCTAAGTATTGGATTAGGTTTGAACTGGTTTAAAGATATCTTTTATTGGGTTCCTTTACTTCTATAGAAGTTTATAGAGGTGTAGTAGAAGTTTAGTTCAATGCTAATCTGTACGGAGCACGGTTATGTAAAGAGATCTTGGCGCTCGTGCACCGTAAACATAGAAAAACATATGGTTGACTCGTGAAAAATCAATATGAAAGACAAGAAAAATCATAATCTGCGCATGCGTAATATTCTATGAATATTTCACAGAGCAGGGGCACTTTACTCATCTGTATCTGTCTTCTTATAGAACGAGAACTTTCTGGTCTTCCGTGTTAATTTTTCACGACTCAATTTTCGGACGATTTCCTTTGGCGAGTGTCGAGACCCGTTTACATAATTATGGATCGTGGCGTCGAGACCTGTTTATACGATCATGGAGCGGAGTGCGGACCAATCAGATGATTGATAGAAGCTAATAGAAGCAATATGACGTCATACTATCCTGTAAAATAAGTTAAAACGCTTAATTTTACTAGAGAGAATTTCCCCTCTGGTGTTACATATTCATGACTCTTAAATCGCTGGATTCTTAAAGTTAAGACTGATATTTTTTTGATCCTACGTGTCGAAAACCATTAAATGACAAAAAAAAGAAAAAAGTAAATGATTTCATGTCCACTGAAATAAAGTATAATCTATTTAATAAAAAGATACAAACTTTTTATGCGACAAACGTTCTTAGCATCTTCAGATAATAGTGATTTTATTTTAAACTTCTAATTATCTCTTCTCTGTAAAATTATCTCTTTTTGGAACACGCGAAATATATTAATCTATATATATGCGTCTAATATGGCAACAATTACGATGTCTACAATTATAAATCTTCTCTTTGAAAAGCATATAATGATGTCTGGCACATTCTGTCATAAGATATGATCTTGGATAATGGAAATGCATCATCTCACAAGATTACACATTCAGATGATACATTTAATACATATCCTTTGAGAGCTGTCTTCAAATTAGAATTATCAAAAATTGCATCTTCTGGTTAAGTCCCATGACATCCAACATCTATCACTGTGAAACAATAATTGTGATCAACTAATCCCAGAACTACATTAGTATAGTTGCGATTGGCAGGCACTAAATGACAACATGTTTTCCATCTAAAGCTCCTATGCAGTTTGGTTAGTTTTACTCTTGCATGAAATGCTTTTGCAATGTCCAAATTCAATCATTTATATTTTTGTATACCTGAAACAATGAAATATCTTGTTTCAGGAACTAGGATTGTTACATGAGTACATATGAATGACAATTGTTCAACAAGGAAAGATGGTACTGCTTTTGAAACACATGCAAGGCCAACACCCGCGAAAATAAAGAAAAGAGAGAAGGATAACTAATTTTAATAAACAACAGGCCACATCGATTGACAATGATGTTAAAGCATTAGAGGGTATTTTCAATAATCGGGAATCTGATGAATTTGGGACGTTTGGAAATTCCATTGCAATGCAACTGCAAACATTGCCAAACGAGGTGGCAATTAAATTATAACAAGATGTACAAACTTCAATTATGTGAACGCGCTTAAATTATATACAATCATTGTGTCCATCTGCCTCTGCCTGTAGCATTACTCCATCACTTTGAAGATAACAACATAGAAGACACACAGATACACAAAAACAAACATCAAATATTCGAAATCTCTTTTCATTTTAACTGATTACCTTGTAAATTTAAAAAATTTCTATTATTTATGATAGTGTCTAAAAAACTGAAATTAAATAATTATTGTAATCCAGTGGCTTTCAATGACTGCTTAAAAATGTTGACGAAATCGTAAGATTGGATATAAATGTAAGTATATATATACATATATATTATAAACATAAAAAAATTGAAGAAACTTTGAGGGTCTTCCAAAGCAAGTTCTTTCAACAGAGTGTTGTTTGCTTCTAACACATTCCCTTTATCAATCCTATTTTATGTTCAAACTTTCTTTTTACATATTCTTCTAGTTATTTAAAGTTCACAATTTATTATTTCAAAGACAATCCGAATACTTGCTGCAGCCACTTTGTCACACGCCATATTTAAATCTAAAATAAATAAGCTTCGAAACAAATAACTGTATCTTAATAATTAATCGCGAATTAAGGAAACTTTAAACTGTTACCATGCTTGCATTTTGGACACAGAGCTCAAGAGTTTCCTATCGTTAAGTATTGAGTGTATCACATAGCAGAGCGAGGTATTTATGCTTTGGCAATGTTCTTTTCTATTGAAACAGATGTAAATATGCAAATTAGAGAGTGATTATAGTTACCGTTAATACATAATTTTGACATTTAGTCAATATTTCATTACAATTCTGTCTGTTCGTTGCTTCAGTAACAACACTTTATAATCTGAATTCGGCGCGGATTAGTTCACGCAGTGTTCAATAGAGGGAGTATGCTACAGCACACAATGTCATGACAACGATAATCAACTGTTGCGACATTAAAAGTCATGACTTTTAATGCAGCGTGTAAACGTACCTTTAATGCTTCGTCTTAAATAATTTGAGACATATTATAATTTTACTATTAAACAATTTATCAATCAGCTATGTATTATTATTTCATTAAATTTTGGAATAAAATATCACAATCCTCTTTCTTTAAAATTTTCTAATATATCTAGAGTACGATAATTCAGTTTAGAGTTTAAATTAAGTTGAAAGTGAATTGGCTTTTGTGAGCAATTTCAAGCGACTATTTGAGTTTACTGAAAACTTCATATATGGGCAACGGAGATTTAGAATTTTGTCAATATTATCTTACAATATCATCATGTTATTAATAAGGTATTGTGTGAATTGTTGTTAATGATCTTACAATAAAAATATTTCCGAAGAAATTTAATTTTATTTACTAGTTTACTTGTATTTATCTGCTGTAAATTCACTGCATAACCTTTAATCCTTAATAACTAATATTATCCTAGTGTATAAAATAAACATATATCAACTTTTTTTACAGAATACATATCTGTCATTTATTAGGATTCATCTGAATATGTATTATGTTCAACTGCATATACTGCCACGATTGCAGACTTAATATTATTTATTAGTTGTCTATTGAATTATGGCTGTACGTCGAGGAAACAGAAACTTGAAATTGCAGGTCTCTGAAGAGACACCTGTGCCTGTGTACGTAGTATCATTATTTTGTTAATCTATTATTATAATAGCAATTTATTTTTATCAACAGTATATAAATATATTCTTATGAATAAATGTGAGAAACGTATATCCAAGTGAAAAATATATCATAATATATCAGTACTGTTCTGCATTTTAATAAATTACTTTTTTTTTGATAATTGTCCAACTTTCAGTAATATTATGAAGTTGATAATAACTTTTATACATTATAGTACTCCGCCAAGAAATTTGGATAAAAGAACAACAATAACCATAGGTGATAAAACATTTGTAGTAGAGGCAGATGATTTAGAAACAATCTGTATCCTTGGACGAGGAGCATATGGTATTGTGGATAAAGTACGACACAAACAAAGTGGCACTATTATGGCAGTTAAGGTATAACGTATTCTTATGAAGAAATCATATTACTATATTTCTTATGTGTTTGCAATTAAATTGTTTTATGTATTATTATAGAGAATAACTGCAACAGTTAATACACAGGAACAAAAGCGTTTACTTATGGACTTAGATATTTCCATGCGTAGTTCAGCATGTCAATATACAGTACAATTTTATGGAGCATTGTTTAGGGAAGGAGATGTTTGGATATGTATGGAAGTTATGGATATGAGTTTGGACAAATTTTATACAAAAGTGTATAAGCATGGTCGTGCCATTCCTGAAGATATTTTAGGGAAAATTGCTTTTGCAGTAAGGAGAAACTGAATGACTATAACAAAAAACTTACTGTTTATTATAACATCAATCGTAATTATAATTTTAAAAATGTTTACAGGTAGTAAGCGCATTACATTATCTGTATTCACAGTTACGGGTGATCCACAGAGATGTGAAACCTAGTAATATTTTAATTAATCGAAAAGGAGAGGTCAAGATCTGCGACTTTGGTATATCTGGTTATCTTGTGGATTCTGTTGCTAAGACTATTGATGCCGGTTGTAAACCATATATGGCTGTACGTAACTTTCTAAGATAGATTATAGCATCTCTAATCCTGTCTATTCAATAAATTCTCCATTGTAACCTTTTTTTTAGCCAGAAAGGATAGACCCGTCGGGTAACCCTTCACAATATGACATCAGATCTGATGTTTGGTCGTTAGGTATATCTCTTGTTGAACTAGCGACAGGAAAATTTCCCTATGAATCTTGGGGAACACCTTTTGAACAATTAAAACAAGTTGTAAAGGATGAAGCACCAAAGCTGCCAGCTGATAAATTTTCGGCCAATTTTGAAGAATTTATCAATAAATGGTAAATCCAATTGTTCGTAATGTTATTTTAAATCCATTATATACAGTTCAATTAATAATTGTTTTTTCAGTTTAATGAAAGATTATACTGCCCGTCCAAATTATAATCAATTACTGAAACTTGATTTTATCACAGAGCATGCCAAAAAGGACATAAATGTTGCTGAATTTGTTGGAGAAATTTTAGACCTACCTGAAGTTGAGTAATCAGCATAGTATATAAATATTTTTGACATGGTGTATTACATGATCTTTAATGTAACTTCGTATTATGTATCGAAGTTATATAATCAGTTCTCTATATCTTCATCAGCCATATTATTCACTCATACATACGCACGCTACAAGTAAATTAAAGTATAGTGTAAAACATAATATGTGTAACTTTTGTCTAAAAATCGATGTCTTCAGACAGTTCACTTTCTTGTTTGTTCAATATGTAACCAATGTATAATTTTGCATTAATAATTTCTTCAGGATTAGTAACTATTCTTTAAACAGAGAGCAAACCCATGTAAATAATATACAAATATTTTCTCACATATAATAATAGATTGTTATTGTAGCAATGTAGTAAATAAAATCTAAATTATAAATACTTGATTGAACTAAGTATTATATATATATATATACACACACACACACACACACACACATAATATAATATATATTTCTATATAACACGTGCTCTACATAACGTGATTCTAATGATAATAAATTAGTGATATTAATATAAATAACACGAACAACAACTGAAAAAATATTTATTTACGAGGAAAAGTTATGTAAAAAATATCTACCTTTTTGGAAGAGTTTAAATAGAAAAAATATAGAGCTAATTACATTTGTCCATTTATATATACCGTAATAATGTAACAGATATTAATTGATAATAAATATAATTGCGAAAAATATTACAAATATTATAAAGTGTAGGTCAGTACAAATGCTCTATTGTAAGCACTGAGGAATGAAATAATTTTTTACTTACTGTAATAGTAGAGTAAAATGATAAGAAATCAGTGAGTTATTTTAACGAGTATAATATTATTCTTATAATATATGTTAATAAAAATTAATTTTGATTTCACTAAGGTATATTCGAAGAAAATGTATCACATTTAGAAGACATTTTTCTATATTAACGAAGGTGTTTATGAAATTTTCATTTATATACAAGTAACATATAAATCATAAAATTTTCATACTTTTTCCTTTATAATGTACTTATATGTATATATATAACTGTACTTATATATATATATATATATATATATATATATATATATATATATAAGTACATATATAAGTACAGTTATATATATACATATAAGTACATTATATATATGTATAAGCAGTCTATGTACATAATATACGAACATAATTGTATCCGATTAAGGAAAACAAATACATTTATTAATATATATTACACAAAGCTTCTTGAGAAATAAAACCAGTTGAAAGCTTTATTACATATTACAAATAATATTAACATGATATATGGTGTCTTTGACTTTACATACGTACAAGCATAGAAATGAATGAAGGAATCGGGTAAAGCAAGTATATATAAATGTTCTCCATCCTTTAACATGATTTTTTACATGATAAAATTACAAAATATTACATATGCACATGTATAATATGGCAGATTTAAATATATTAGTAAATTCTATATTTTCAGCTTGTATATTTCAGTTTTTAAGAGATTGGTGGCATTAGGTTCATTCCTTTACATTCAAGAGCAATCTTTACTCCTAATACAAATAAGCCAATGCTCTTAATTACAGACCTGCGAATAAAAGATTATGTCTATATAAATGATTATGTTGTAATTTATATAATCTTTATTTAATTAGACATATATAGTAATTGTGAATTTCAATGAATAATGGGCAACACTAAACAAGGTTATACATTTATAAAATTGACTCGAACATTATACACAACACAATGAAACTTTATTATTACATACCATTTAAAAGAATCATAATAAACATTCTTTGCGTATTTTACAACAGATGCCATTGTGATCTTTATTTTTGGAAAGATAAATCTTAACTTATTCAATTGTTTCTGTTTCTGGCAAAGTATCTGATTGAATTGACACGAAATTATATGTAGTACCGGAAGAAGTGCAAGCTTAAAGTTATTTCTAATGTAATGTATATATGCGAAGATGCTATATATTATCAGGTATTACAAAGATATTGTTTACTATTAATACTATGTTACACTGTACGAGCAATTTTGTATAAATAATGTAATTTTTTAATTAAATCGATAAAATTATAATTAGTTATAGTTTATTTTCAAGATCAATTTCGTAGTTTTATGAAATTCTATTTATATTATAAAAATAGGCGTGGAATAAGGAATATTTAATAAACAAATTTGCATTTTACATACATGAATTAAATCATGCAATGAAAATGATTTAACACTACAATTTTTATTTTTCTATATTAGTATGTTGGCAGTATGTATAGATTATTACACATTACATTGTACAAGGAGTAGTTCATATAGAATGAAGTGAAGTGCAGTGCGGACTGCGGACAGCGGACAGCGGACGGCGGACAGTGCGGTAGAAGGCAAATAAGATTCAAATGACTTGATGGTAAAAAAAGTTAAGAAAGGTATACAAATTTTATTCCTTGTCAATTTTATTTAGTGTGATTATCAAGATGGAATAGCTTTTTTTTACTGTTATTATATTTTTCTCTATATATGGTAATGTATTTATTTGCCTTTCTTTCGTGTTTGTGTAACCAATGTCATTAAGTTAATGTCACTATGCATTATTATTTACATTTTTAATTATTCGAATGAAATATATATTTTCATGTTTGTAGCTCATTTTTCTTGATGCAATCGAAACGAGAAGAAAGGTGTCAGATTATTTTAGGATCATATGAAACAAGCTTTTCTGATATAAGAAACTGAGGTATATAAAAGTATCTGTGACATATTAATATATTTGACAGCAGTAATCATTTTATGAATGTGATGATTTCGGAAGAAACAAAATTTATTTAATAACATGTTAGAGGACGGATATAGTACCAATGTTCTGTGTGCATTATTTACCATATTTTTCATACTTATGCTAAATTTCTTCCGGTATCTTGTACGAGAGCCCCATATTCATATTAGAGATGTTACCAAAGAGCATAATTGGAAATCTATAAGAAGGGAAACGAAGGTATGTGCCTGTGCATGTTTTATATATAAACAAATATATTGCTTATATGCATATATCTTCACTTATATTTGGCAAGCTTCGTATCTTATAATTACACTATTGTATATAACATAATTACAATCCTCTCATTTTTAGCATAAATATACATGTAAATATGAATGTACTATTGATTACAGAAATACAAAATTATTGATAATTAATGAACTAGGTTTTGAAAGTAATTTGTTGAGTATGAATCGATTGAAATAAATGATCTATTGATCATTTTAGACAACACTAATTTAGAATGTTAAATATAAAATTTATTTAAATTATAACATGTGTACATAGGTATTATATAAAAGTTACAAATATTGCTTTTATCTGTAGGCATATTATTGTAGCATTTGTGAAAGCTTGTTGTTAAATATTAATGGTTTGATCTGTGATTCATGTGGTGTTTGTGCGGATCCTACATGTGTCAAGATTGCAGATAAGCAATTAAAGTGCAAACTTATTACTGTAAGCGCAAATGAGCCAATGAAGCACCATTGGATAAAGGGTATGTTTTATCCTCTTATGTTTCTACATTTTATAAACAATATATATTAAAAATTAAATTATTACTTGTTTCTAAATATTTGGTATTATTTAAATTATGTACTAAATTATTTAAATTAAATTATAAAGTTATTCAAGTTAATTTCTATCTATTCATCTCATATAAGGTAATTTAGCTCTAAATGTTATATGTGAAATATGTAACGAGGAATGTGATGTGGAACCTGGACTAACAGATTGGTGGTGCTGTTGGTGTCAAAAATGTGTCCATGATAACTGCAAGTCTAAGCTTTCTAAAGTATGCTTTTTCTAAATATTTTTTTACAATTGCTTACAGTCTATAGGAATGATTGATTACTTATTGTTATCTTTTAAATTCTGTTAGATATGTGATTTTGGTAAATTTAAGTTAATGATAATTCCACCAAGTAGTTTAAATCTGCGAAGTACTGTAAGGCGTAGATTATACCTTTGTTCGGTTATACCTCCAAATTGGCCTCAGTGGAATCCTCTTATAGTTGTTGGTAAGTTAGCACAAGAAAATAATATAATAAATGTTATAATAATATAATTATATATTATAATATTGTTATAATATATGTATAAAGTATAATCTTTTGAAAATCAGAATTTAGTTTATAAAATTTATCTTCAGCCAATAAAAGATCTGGTAATAATGATGGAGCAGAAATCTTGTCTCTGTTCAGAAGGTTATTAAATCCTGCACAAGTTGTTGATTTATCAGAGCGTGATCCAGTCGCTGTTTTAGAATGGTGTCGCTTACTTGGGAAAGTAACATGTACAGTCCTTGTAGCAGGCGGAGATGGAACAATAGCTTGGTTATTGAATGCCATTCATAAGCTTGGATTGGAGGTAATATCCGTACTACTGACAATTCTTTTATGTGAAAAGAGAAACTAATATACCTTGCAACAACATTGTTTCTTGTAGAGATCTCAATGTTGATTTTTTTTTTTCTTTTTTTAATACGCGAAGACATTGGGAAACATTGCATGTAAAAGATACGTGTATGTATGTATATATATATATATATATATGTATGTATATTTGTGAATTAAATATTTTTATTTGTAATAGCCAGTTCCATCTGTAGCGGTAATTCCTCTGGGAACAGGAAATGATTTATCAAGAGTACTAGGCTGGGGAAAAGAGCACGATCCAGATAAGGATCCTGCAGATATTTTGCATGAAATACAGAAAGCACAAAAAGTGGAACTCGATAGGTGCACAGAAAATATTCCGTACAATCCGCTTTAAATTGTTTCTAATATGCGTAATTATCCAAATATTTTATTAGGTGGACTGTGATAGTAAAACCATATGGTGGATTAGGACTTAGAAGTTCACAGCAAACATTTTACATGTATAATTACTTAAGCGTGGGAGTAGATGCACAAGTAACATTAAATTTTCATCGTACAAGAGAGAGTCGTTTTTACTTCTATAGCAGTAGATTGTTTAATAAGGTACTCTCTATTTTATTGGATATTTACTTTGTTATTGTATAAAATGATGTGTGTGTTTATGTGCTTTTGATAGCTACTATACTTGTGCTTTGGTATGCAACAAGTAGTTGAACGGGACTGCAAAGATCTTGATAAGAATATAGAATTATATTTGGACGAAGAGAAAGTGAATTTGCCATCCATCGAAAGTATCGTAATATTAAACATTCCATCATGGGCTGCTGGAGTTGATCTGTGGAATATGGGATTGGAAGGTACTTACACATATCCTTTTATATGTGAAGCAATTGGAGAAATGTGAACGTTTTATATTGAATAGGCCACGAAGAATATGGAAAACAAAGTATCAATGATGGTAAATTAGAAGTAGTTGCGCTTTATTCATCGTTTCATATGGCTCAACTTCAAGTGGGATTGTCTCAGCCTTATCGACTTGGACAAGCTAATAGTATAAAGGTATTTCAAAGTTTATTCAAATCAACAGATCGAGCTTTTAAAAAGATTTAAAGAAGCATTATGTGTAGTATGATATCATTTACATTATATTTCTACTATCTTTTTTTTCGTTTTTCACAAACATTTTATAAAATTCAGGTAAAGATAATAAAACCTTGCGCCATGCAAATTGACGGCGAACCATGGTATCAACATCCTTGTGAATTCAATATCAGATATTGTAATAAAGCAGTCATGCTTGTAAACACGGTTGAAAGAACTATTTAATTCTTTCATTCTGGAGTATCTAAGAGGTTTCAATTACTTGTACATTCCAAAGTTTGGTTTTAAATGGAAAAGGATTCACTATACTTGATGAATAAAGGAACAAGCACGATAAAGGTGAAATGTAAGATAGAAATTATTTTTTATGTATGTGAATTGTATATTTTTATATTTTATTTATTAGTTGTGCATTTTAAACCTTATTAATAATTCGTGTTATTAAACTTTGAAATAAAAGATATATATTGATATTGTTTTCACATATGTAATAATTTATTATCTATATTTCTTTATCTATAAGAAAAGCCTATAATAATAATAATAATAATAATAATAATTAACTGCGTATATTAAGCGCTTACGACGAGTTGTAATAAAGGAAGGACGATGTATAAGATTTTTCTCACGTATTATCTTTGTTTGCAATCTATGTTTACAATTGTGCTTCATGAATAGGTTTTTACTGTAATTTACTATCTGTATTCAATA
Source organism: Bombus vosnesenskii (assembly GCF_011952255.1). Classification (NCBI taxonomy): domain Eukaryota; kingdom Metazoa; phylum Arthropoda; class Insecta; order Hymenoptera; family Apidae; genus Bombus; species Bombus vosnesenskii. The sequence goes on from NW_022882923.1 coordinate 7,880,012, forward strand.
GCACAGCCGTAATTGTCTTACATTCCTAGGTTGTCAAATCGCCGCCAATGCACATGTTAAATCCTACAATTAATTGTCACAAATCACCATCTACTGTTCCCTGAAATATACAATTATTTATTTATTTTAATTAATATTAGTTGATAGTCTGCAAACTTTTTAAGTATTTTTGATCTATTATTATATATCATTCTAAATATTAGCATTTTCTCCAATCTTATACAAAATGAATCACATTAGTTTGATTATTTCAACTTTATTTAGATGAATTTTCTATTTACATATACTCTTGTAGAGCGCTTGTTCCATTTCTTTTAATTAACTTGGACGGTTTTAACGTGATTTCGAATTAACCGTTTTCGTCATTAACTTTTAGTTATTTTCACATATTTATATTTAATAAATTAATTTAATTTTCGAGTTTAATTTCCTTTATTGTTTCTTACTTCTAATAACAAATAAAATGTTGTGCAGAATAAGCAGACTGATATATATATTAACTAGACCATATAGTAAAGAAAATTTGATTACGTTTACTGCCTCGTCTCGTCGGACAGAGTATACATACGGACATCGTATGACACATGAAGTTGTTACACATTTGAAATTAGCCAAATATCGCAATTCTGATTGCAAATTGGAAAAAAAGTAATTTGACGATCGTTAGTTGGCCCTGTAGTCGAGTCGCATTTTGACAAATTTTCCGATTATGACAGAACGACAAATAAATTTTCTCCTTGTATTAATAACAATTTGGTTGATGCACGAAACAGCCAGAATTATGAATAACATGAAGTAAAAATTTTGCATTTGGATGACATTACTGAAAAGATTATACTGATTCTAGACGAAACAAAATTAGATAACATTCACTATATAATGGAACATTTAGTTAAGGTGTATGCCATTACTTTTAAAACATAATAGATGATGAATGGAGATTTTATAAACATATCTGGCAACAGTACGATGTAATAAATAAATAAACAAACATTATGGTATGGTTTCTCTTCGTAAAAAGCTTAAAATGACTCTTTTCTAAAGATAAAACCGAATTGGTCGCACTTGTAACGTAAAATTCTTGCCAGTTGCGGCGGACCACAGTAAAAGACTGTCACTTTGCCTTTCTTCTGATCCTGAAGCTGCTTGAATACTTTATCCCAGTTCGGTCGGCCAGCATTCGTCCGTGTTTTTAAACCTGTTATAAGATCCCGTTTTTCCTGAAAAATTAAGCCATTTATTTCTGTGGAATTATCTAATTTTTCGTTTTATAAAATCATTTCGTTTTATAAAAATCAAAATCGTTTTTAACCCTTTGAACGCTATGAAGTACGTGTATACACATGTGACAACAAATATACGTATAATTAAAAAAAAAAGCCACATGTTGTTTGCATAATTGCATATATTAAAATCATCAGACGGCATAATAAGTAATTTAGTCTTATGTACATCTATAATATTTAACATTCTAATAACAGAATTTATAGAAGTATATTTGAAAAAGGTGATTTCTTTAAGAGAGATAAAATAACATAGAAAGGATTTTATTAATGGTAATAAAAATAAAATCTCCTGACTTTCATAGCGAAAGAAGGGTTAAAACTATTGCAAAACTATATTTTGCAAAAATATTTGTAAAAAAAAAACTGTGAAAACTAAAACTCATCATGTTTCATGTACGTAATATACGTATGTAGGATTAAAAATATGTGGGGAAAATAAAACTTTTATTAGACAGTGGTGAAGACATTGTTCGTTTGATTTACACCAATAATAATACGAAAAAGTAGAGAAGTAACGAAGAAGGATAGAAATTTGTCGATTTCGAACCATTTGGTGAACCAAGTCCATAGCTAGCTGCAAGGTAACGGCTTTCATATCGTTCTTCTGCAAAGCACTGGTAATGTACATGTGCATTTCAAGAAACCGCTCCATAGCGATGCCTAACTCTGCTTGTTCCATTTCTAGTTGCGATAATAAATTCACGAACCATTCAAAGGATCGTTGATCTCTATTGATCCAGAAAAAGTCTACCTGTAGATGTGACGATTCATTGATAATCAAATATTTTAAAATAAAATATATGCGTACATATATTGAATTTATTAATATTATCTACTTACTATTTAGTAATAGAATTAATATACTTTTCATATGGATACATCGATAATGTTTTCAAAAGCTGAGAAGCAATTAGCAATGAGCTTGTCGAATCAAGAAATACAGAGAATACGAGAATTTAAGCGATAGGCGGCAAAATAGGCATTTAGAGCATTGTCTTCTGGCCATCACTCGTTCCGTCGCTTATCGCTCACCGCTTTCTATGGTCTATAGAGATAGTACATATGAAGATGGAGTGCGTGAGCGAGTCGGAAAAACGATGCAGGAATATAATGAAAAGAATTTTTGCGTTCCTTGTCCAATAATGCGTGCACCATCGTACCATATATAGTATATATAGTATAGTATATAAGTGCAACATCGATTTCACGAGCAGCGTCAGTGTGTACGTCTAATTAGACAAGGACAGAAAGACGAAAGGTTGTCGCTCAATCTTCAGTTATTATGTTTGTATTTTAGTACGTATCCGTGACAAGCGGCAAACAGGTAAGAAGAACGATGAACTAAAAAGAACCTAAAAAGAGCCTTGTTAAGAGCATACAGTGATACAAGGATTGAGTACGCGAGTCATATGTTATTATGTAAGCAGATGCGACATGTTAATAGAAAGAGAAGGCTGTATGGAAGGACTTTTAATCGTTGTCTAATCAGGCATGCAGACTGACGCCGTTCTTTCGTCAGATTATTTCGAATGGACACGAACGAGACCGTTGCGGTGCCGTTGGTTGGAAGAACAGAGAAATAAAGTTCTTCTGTTTCGCAAAAGAAGAACAAACCGTTAGCGTCCGTTAGACAAGGACACAAGAGGCCTCTATGCAGCTATTTTTTTCTATTTCTATCTTATGTATCGCTTTTTCAGCTCGCTTGTACGTGGCGATCGTTCTGGCAATATTAATTAAAAATCTCTAGTCATATTAAAAGTACCAACTGCGACAGGATTTCGTCGCCCATCTGTATGTTTGTCCGTCGCTCAATAAATCTGTTGTTTATCTCTCTTCTGTGTAATCTTCCGTGTAATAAATCTTACACAGATTTTTAAAGTTAAGACATTCGTCGGTCAAATGTTCGGATGAATTTATAGGTCAGAACCGCTCGTTTCCGGTTCATTTTCGGCTTTCGCGACAGAAAATATCCCCGTAAAGGCACATTCGGGCCAAAAATTTGTACAGTCTGGATACTATACTAAATCCCTTATTCCAAATGCTTTGAAATTATCGCTAATTATAAAATATTTTGAGAATATTTGGTTTTTATTTTGATTTATGAAGACGGTGTAATTTCATATACTGAATATCATTTAAAGTATTTCAAAGAGTTTCTAAGATTGCGTAGAAAAGTAGAAAAGAGACTGAGACAGATACTTGCCTTACGAAGATGCATCACGGTGGCAGGTATTTCACTGGCCCAGGAGAATTTGCATTTTGGACAAGTGTGCCTGGCTTTCCAGTAACGATGCATGATGGACTGTAATATCGAAGCGAAAGGTGTTACTCCGATTCCCGTTGCGATTAAAACCGCATGTTGGGCCTGAAATATGTGACTCGAAGGAGCTCCGTATGGTCCGTCCAGAAAAATCTGAATACATAATTATTTAATTACTAATTAAATTACAAGTTTCCATATGTCACACCAATTACTTTGTTATTACATAATTGCCTTTATTACCTACGTATATACATAACCCTTTTTACTAAAGGGTCTTTAAATCGAATTTCAAATTTTTTTTATTACTTCTTTATAATACAACGTAGAAGCATAATAAATATCGAACATCCCTATTACTTAAACTTACGTAGTTTAAACTTTTGAATTAAAGCATTGCATATTTATGTAATATACCTCCAATGGTTTCCCGACGGTATAGTTTAGTGTTACATCCGAAGGATCGTCAGATTTGATATCATCGTAATCTCTTTTCGAAGTTTCTTCGAATTTCATTTGTAGTCTACCTTCCTCTGCTGCTGCTTGCATCGTATTTATTATTGGATTATTCCATGATTTTCTCCCGTATTCGTCCACGGTTGTTCGCGGCATTACTATTTCATCAAGAACTTTATCAATTTACTTTCGTATCGCAAGTCTTTTACTTTAAGGTGCAAGAGATAAGAAATGAAAACGTTTTGGGAATCATATTCAAAGAAAACGAATAGTAGAAAAACAACAAGCTCTTCTGTCTGCTCTTCTATCTGCATGTATTCATAGAAATACCAATTTGCACAGATATCCGCAGTTTAATTAGAAAATTGAAACAGGTATTGAAAAAGGTATTAAAGGAAGACGAAACAATTTGTCAAAGTTGGATATGTGTAGCTCTCAACGAAAGATATTGTACGGGATTGAAATTTGGTGATCGAGGAGATCGGTAACCACTCTATTTATAAGTAATAAGTAGAGCGTTCACGTTATTCAAGCAGAAAATTGCTATTTATTCTGAAAGAAGATTAACTTCGGGGAAAGAAGAAACATGGGAACACGGTGACTTACCGTATCCGTTCGCGGATGTTGTTGATTCTAATTCGTAGTTTTCCAGACTTGGAGTCTTGAAAGCAATTATTGTGGGTTTATTTCGCATGTACCGGAAACTTTGTGCTAATCCTTTATTCTGCGGGCTGGAATAGGCCTGGTCTATAGATTTTAAACGCTTATGGCGTATTTCACGGTCGTTGAAGTTTCTTTCCGATTCCGATCTTGTGTAATCGCGAAGTCTGTGAAAGAAACGACTTGTTCGTTTTACGTAGCCATCGAAATTAATTTTTTCCGTAAAATATTATAATTTATAATATAATAATAGTTCTCTAATATTTGAACAAATATGATTATGAATATTTTGTTTTGTTCAATATAAAAACAATAACATGTAATTGTAATTTTGAAACATTAATTATTGTTACTTACACAGCTAATCTTTCACTTTTCTTCCTTCCTGGCAGCATGTTAGGTACCGAAATAGACTTTTCCAAAGGGATCCTGCTACTAAACAGCGAATGACGAAGTTGCCGCTTGTTCGATAACGCGTTGTTATCTGCTGTGCCTAATTTTACGAAGTAAAAGTAAAAGAATAAAACGAGTAAGAATTATAGAAAGTGTCTTGGAAAGCAATTTGAGAAATTCTGATAATAATTCGAGATTTCAAATTCGAGATAGAACATAAAAACGAAGCAAATAAACTTTGATTCTAAAAGACCTTCGGATTTCGAATAATTTAACAAAATTCAAATAAATTACCGCTTGCAGATTGTGGCGAGTGTATTATTTTTTCACTGTCAGGAACAAACACAGAATTGTCGAAACAACGATGATTTCCGTTTGTCGTATTGGTACAGAGTATCTTGTCATTGGCATTTAGTTGTTGTTTTTCGTTAAGATATCTATATCGCGAAGGAATAGGAAACGATTAAGAATGATGTATCTTTCATTTATCGTCTGTTGCCTGTCTACGTACTACATACATATGTATATGTATAGCGAGAGTTTCAGCTATTACGGGTCAACCGATAAACAGAACTGCACGGAACTCACATTTGCTTAGGAGCATCGCTGGTGCTGCTGCAACTCTCAACAGGAAATGTATTGTTTCTTTGAAGTTTTATCTGCTCTTTCTCAAAGTACGAGTAAAGACTATTCGTCCATTCACCTACTGCTCGTATGTGAAGCCATATGTAATCTGTGAAAATCAAACATAAGATGTGTACTTTATGTATATATATATATTATAATACCTGATGACTTTTCTATCTGATCAACTACGTCACCTAAACGAGATACGAACATTTGTTTAAATTGAAAAAAAAAAAAAGAAAAAGGAAAACAGCATTACTCGTGCGATGACTTGGTACGAATTATTTCCAGACTGCGGACTATTTATGCAAATTCATATTTTTATAAACTATACATACTACAAAGATGTAAAAGTAAAATAAAGATACGATTCACTAACGAGAATTTGTAACGAATACCCTATTCTAGATATTTTGTATGTAGTTATTCTACATGTATACACACATATCTGCGTATTATGTACCCATATGAACGGGTTTTGTGTATTTTTTGCATAAGCGCATAAGAAACGCTAAAATAAACGCATAATTTGGAATTAGTTGTCTAAAATAAATTATTTGAACCTTCTTGTTCTGGAGCGCTGCTAATAGTGAAAGGATGCCATTCGTAACGAGCTATAACTGGAACGTTGACGAAAACATAATCGCCGGGATGGAAGACGAAATGTGGAGGTCTCTTGATGACTAAATGCGTCACTCTCGATGGTAGCAGAAGGCCTGAGCTTATGTACGTTTTTCCCAATTGTGAACGAGACCAGGCAATTCGACGTATCCTTTCCAGCATGTATATGGTACCTGGTCCTATGAACCATTTCCAGAAATTCGGTCCATGTAGTATCGTCAAAATCCAGAATGGTATGTATAATAAGTGTGACCAATAAAATATCTGTAAAATATTTCTGTAAAGTATTTTCGATTTTAAGTAAGAATATCTGTAAAGTATTTTCTATTTTATGCTATGTTTATTTCAATGTAGGCAGCATAGCAGCAGCGTATTATACGATAAAAATGAATTGCCATATTTTATAGGAAATATCTCTCTTGAACTTGACAAATTTAGATAACAATGTTTCTTAAACGGTTACACCTTAAACGGTTTGGATTCTTCTCTAAAGTCTATCGATCGATATACTTGTTAATTTACTAACGTCTAATTGTAAGATGATGTAACGGCTGCAACGAGAGATTACTTATTACCTCGAAACATCCACCGCGTCGAACAAACGGCATGGAGCACATCGTTATTACGACAAGGAGAACGATAAGGACGACTCCAGTAGGGTTTGCATAACCTCCTATGAGCCCAAATAGAGCTGGCCGACTTGTTAATAGCCACTCATACATTGTATAGTTATTGTAGTTAAAAGCCTCGTCATACACCACAATAGTGCCTAAAAACATTTAACGCTTTTGGAATAAAATTTTCCTTAATTACAGTTGATATCCGAATGAATATTACAGTTGACTAAAGAATAATTTGCGAGCATTCTTCTTGGGAAATTCGACGGAACTTTACGCACGACCCGATGATACTGTACTTTGTACAATTGTATCGTATCGTGGTATATAATATGGTATCGTACCAAAATTAAGAAGGTGCATCACCGTGTGTACTACGCTGAAGATACCAATTAGAGCTCCAGTCACTTTGTGAAGATAGATATGTTGATCTAATGGTAGTACAGAATTAAAGCCATGAGTTCGTAGGAAGGTAATACACTGACGCAACATAAGAACCAGGATGAAACTGCAGTTGAAGTTTAAACACTGACCTGTATTAAAATTACGTTTATGAAAATACGAATGATATTCCGGTGTGACCAGTCTGATAATGATCAGTCAGGGTGATTTATAAAATATAGCAAAGGCGAAACTTTTACCACAGGCACGCGCAACCATGACGTAGCCATTAGACGTTCTATATTCGTAGAGTCTTGTTAGGAATAAGGCCACATTGATTAAGACGAAGATCGAGATGAAAACGATGTAAACGTAATTGTTTTTCATATATGGCTTCGTTAACTGATAAGGGCGCAATGAAGTGGTGAGGAATTGTAATCGTGATTTTCGCTTCGTTTCCGGCTTTGGCGGTACCAGCCATCGGTCGATACTGTAATTCAATATTCGTTGTTAAGAGTTTTCTTAAGACTTTTCTTTAGTTAAGAGGATTCCCAGTTAAAATAAACGGGAAAAAAATGTGATTTTGCGATAGAGCCCTTTTCACCTAATCGATAAATTTTCTAATAAGCCTTCGTGCTTCTCCAATTGTTTTTTTAAGGCTTCAAAGGTGATGGCACCTCGGTTAGCTCGATCAGCATCATCAAACAGGGCCACAGTTAATTCCTCAATTTGTTCTTCGTTAAATTGTATACCATTTTCTTCCATACAGGCTCTCATCACGTGTTCCAATTCACGAAGTTGTATTAATCCGTCACCTTTTCACGAACAACAGATTTCACAACAGTTTAGATTCGATAATTTCGATTATTATAGTTAGCACTTTGTTCTTCTGATAGAAATTTCGTTTAATATTTAAAGTTACGTCACCATCTATGTCGTAAACTTTGAAGAGAAATTTTATCTTATCGTCGGGACTCTTTCCAGCGAACTGATGCATCGCATCGAGGAACTCTTGAAGCGATATCGTTCCAGAATTATCCTTGTCGAAAATTTGGAACACCCGGTCGGTGAAAAACGGCTGAAAAGAAATTATATCTGCGACTATATATTTCAGGAGTATGTGAACATTTACTGTTCTTTTTATACTGTTGATAGTTGAAGTTGAATCAATGATAGATATGTATGGTAAAGTACCGAGGTGTAACAATAAGGGGTGGTGACCAATCAATGGTGTCTAATATTATATGTATCTAATATTTCGTATTATAAAATGAACGAAATCGAATTTTAAATAGAAAAAGAAGGAAATTCGAGAGAAGAACATTAAACTGCAAATTTGAAATGTGAAATACTTATGCCTTCTGCCTACGTTCTTCGAAGTGACGATTTTGTTAAATTCTTCGCGCCTAATTTCCTTTTCATTGCCCACCGTCTGTTTAAAAAGTTTCTCCAGCCATTCCAAACTGCGCTTGTCGAAGCCGGCGAGTGGTCTTTGAACAAATTTTATAAGACATCAACGAGCTATTGACAAATACGTAACAAATGACGTAATAAAAGATCTTAAGAAATTAGGATATATATATCGATCAAATTTCTTTCCAGATAATTACGCGACGATAATAATGTTACCTTGTATTGCTAATGGTCGAGAGGAATTCCATGATTTGAAACGATGTTACATATCCCAAGTTTTCTTCGTCAATCCGTCGAAATAATTTATCTACGATCTGTAATGTATGCATGTACATGTAGATCGGTGTCCTAGTAAACGTACGATAACGCTTACCTCTTTAGTAGAAAATATCTGCTGAAATTTCGGAAAAGTTACTGGATTATCGCCACATATGCTGTATGCAACGTTCTCGAGCTGGATAATAAGATCGTTTGGTTTGTCATATCTGTCACAATAACATAGAAGTTTAATACAACGTATGTAATATGTAAACGATAAATGTAAAAAGGTAGTGTTTATTTGTAACATGATTTTGCAGATAATAAATACATGTATACATATAATAGGTCTCACTTCAATCTTCCCTTCAAGAATTCGATCCACTCATCCTGCGTCAATATTTTATCCTGATTGCGGTCGAACAATGAAAACACTTTTTCCATCAACGTCTGAAATGTATATTATTTTGAAGATTTTAGAGAAGGTGAAAAGCGTAATTGGTATAATTTATCGAGGAAGAAATGTCTTTTCTTCCATCTTAAACCTCTAAATTATTGAAAATCACTACGTGATATAAGGAAGAAAATAAAAAGCTTGGAGTAGTAAGGATATTTTAATAAGTGATATTTTCAAAAGCTTATGATTCGAGCGAATGAGTACATATTTTCTGAGATGAAGCAGTCTCTGAAATATTGGGTGATTGCGAACTAAGTGATTGCGAATTTTGTCATTACCACCTAATGACAAAAAAATGTATTCTCCGTAAAAATGAACAATAACAACGCGTATAGAAAATATAATCGACACAATCGATATTTACAAGATATATAAAGTAAACTGGCAAGAAAGTAAATTTAGTTAAATAAATTTAATTGTAATTGTAATTGTAAATGTAATTTAGTTAACAACAAATGTTTAATAGTTGGTATTTCAATTTTTCGTAAAATATAGGCACGATTAGAAATTTGTGCATGTTTAAAAAACGATCAATTTACAATTATTTTACTGGAATACTTGCAGCATATTACTCTATATGTATATTATTTCACATAATAATAAATTTGGATTTTTCAGATTTTCAACTCATCGTCATACCTCTTTCATAATCATGGATGCGATTATACACCATAATACGGTAGGCATAACGGTATATTGTATTTGTTCGAATGATATCGTGCCGCTACCACAAATTACGAAAAAAGAAAACCCCCTCTTTAACACACTTGCTTATTTCGCGGTATAAAGTGTAAAGGGTTAACCGGGGTCTCCGACACCGGTAATGCACCGAGTAATCTTTTGTCTCGTTCCTCGTTTCTCTGTTCGAGAGACAGGATCATCATCGAGTAAAAATCGATCGAACACGACCGAATGACGAGCACTGAATATGCCGGAGGCATGAAGCGTGAAGCGTGAGGCTGAACGAGGCTCGTTGGCTCCGGGCAATCGGTCACCTTGATCGAAATCTCCGGCCTTCGATAAATCCCATTGCCGTTACCTCCGGTCCCGTCTCCGTTGTCTCTCATTTTCCCTTGAGCGAGCGAATTCTCCGATATTAAATCATTCCTCTGCTCGATAACGATCTAACCTTGGCGTTATTTGCTTTCAATGGAAAGCACGACCTTGTCTTATTTCTTATCGTTTTGTCTCTTTTCAGCTTTCCTAAAACCGCCCAATACCTATGCAATCTTTCTCCTTCAATCAGACAGTTACTTATAATTGCCCCCTGACTCCGACTCTTGAATCACCGAACGGCTGATATACATACATATCTGTATATTCCCTGAATATGTACTGTTCAACATTCACCATGTTTCGTAACATTTTGGTCAAGTTTTCTTAGTATGGTTTTAGTTAGTACGTTTAAGCTGAGATTCTTCTTTACCTACCTACCTACCTACCTACCTACCTCTCTAGATTGCTAGAAGCTCTAGATTGCAACAATCGCCTCTAAAATCTTGTTCGTTGTAAGATCAGGATTTCTTCTGGTATACGTAGCTATATTAAAATATATATGTATATAGTATGTACATATGTATCTGGAGTTTACCGTTTTATTTCCCTTTATGTGCCCATGGTACACCATGGTACGCTTTCACCATGATAATGAAAGTGGAATGAGAAAATCGGAATCGGCCCGATAGCATCTTTTTCCGTTCGTTCTAATTTTATTCTAATTTTATTCGTAACTATTCGTTTGTTTCTTGTGTACATGTAGAGATATGTACATATGTAGAGTATAGATACCGCTGTGTAACATTATCTCTATACGTGTGTGTAATATCTCAAAATATTAGAATTTATATTATATTTGTATTATATTATATTTGTGAGATTATTAATACACGTAATGAATGAAAAGAGATAAACATTTCGAAATTTTCATAAAAATATTTACTTCCGATCGACTCGATTATTAAGTTAGTAAAATATTCACCAGATCCAGCAACAGTTGTTTAAACGAGTCTCTGTTGTGACGAACCACGCCGTTCACCCCGATTATACGGGAACACTCTTCCAAGGTGGTCGCTCTCCTCCTTTCGATTAATTCTTCCTCCATATGGTTTGCGTCGCTTTCCATTTAAAAAATTTTTTGCCACAGCTTTTATTAAATAACAAATAATTTCTTCCAACAAATAATTCCTATAATAAATTAAATAACAAGTAATTCCTATGATAAATAAAAAGAGAAGGAATATATCACTGTACGCATTAACGTTTACAAAAGATTTGATCTTTGGGGAGAAGTTAAGTTAACGAATCGAATCGTTCCACTTTAAGGTTTTTGTTTATCTTTTTCACCGTATCGAATAGGATTTTATCAACACTTTACACAGGATTCTTCATTTTAATCGAAGAATAGCATTTTTTTTTTTTTTTTTATGTAGCCGTAAAAAGTTTTAGTCGATTAATTTATATTCAATACTTTAACAGAACATATTTTACTTCGAGTCAATTGAACGGAAGAAAGGAAACGATGTAAACACTTATGTATCAGAATCAGAATCACACTCTTGTTTACAAGTCGCGACTTGGTTCGTTGATAGACGCAGACTAACGAACGACGAATCGATTGCTATTGACGAAAGCCGAGAAAGAAAGACCATCCATCTCCACTTCTTCACCGTCAAATCTATCCCGACGAGAATTTTTGGAACACGTTTCAGATCTACGAAACGGAATGGGGGCGGCGGATGCCTTTCGTTTACAATAAAGATCATGCAATCGAACAGAGAAACAGACAGACGAATAAACAGTCAACCTTTCACTTCTTGAGTCATCGTCTCTTTTTTTTTTCGTTCCTTCCGTTTCTTTTTTTTCCGTCTCCTCCATAATTTCCCTTTCTTCTTTTTTCTTCCTCTATTTTCCGATTTTTTATCGGAATAAATAAATATCGGTATAAATAATAAATACCCTTTAGACACTGTCGCTTCTATAAGAGATTTCGTGTATGTATGTATGTATGTATGTATGTATATAGTCCTGATGTAACTCCGATTAATCCCGTTTTATAAACTGTTTTGTAAGCCATAATTTATATGTACCAATTGAATTTTCGTTTAGTTTCACTTATTCGTTCACTTATTTTCTATCGTTACATACGGTGATTTGCGAAACAGATGCCAAAGGCCATTGCACCTCGATCTCGGTTATAACAAAATCTCTTATATTCGACTAGGTAATTTCGAATGGACGGGGAAGCTTAAAAATCTCGTATCTATAATAGAAACAACGAAAACAGACAGACGAAACTGAACAACGAAGCATTTAAAACTTTAAACGAACCAGCGAACTTCGATTGAGAATTTCATCAGTCGCAATCGTACTCCCGTCAATATTCTCTGAATTTTTTTTTATAAATGCATATATTTGATCAAAACGGATTATTGTAAACTTACAATTAATTTTCGACGAGAAAGAAAAAGTGAATACATATACGTATTTTCGTATGTGGTATTTATGAAAATACCAGTTTAAATACTTTCTACATTCCAAAGATTATTAAGAAGATACGTTGTTCTCATGCACGAGAGAGGAATATTTCAAGGAAAAATACTGCAAAATATCCTTTCCTTATTTCCATTCGTTTCTTTTTATCCCGACACCCCTCGCACATCATTCGCTCTTCTTTTTCATGTTCACTTGCAATCTTTTCTTTTCATCTTTATTTTCTACCTTCCTTACTTACCCTAAAGGTAGAAGTCTTATCAATGCGGAATTATAAATTAGGTGTACATATATAACATGCGCTCTCAAAACTTTTAAATAAAATTTTCTAATTGGAAATCTTAAAATATACATGTACATATTTTCAATGAAGTGCAAAATAAATATTTTTGATTTAGTTAACGACGATCGTTATTCTTTACCCTTGAAAACGGGAGAACAAAAATGCCGAAAAAAAATAAATATGGTTACGTATGTACAATGTATCTACATTTTAATCTCAATCATAGCTTATATATATAATTATAGCCTTTTTGCGGCGGGCCTTGTGATTTCGAAGAGATCATAGTATCCTGCTAGTTCTGTATGCTTATAACTTGAAAAGTTTTCGGGTGAAATAGCGAGCGATAAGCCCGGTATCTTGGATCTTGTATCTATTTGATCAACCATCCGAACCAATTTACCGATCGACCAGCAGATGATCTAAATTTCGACATTCAGGATTCGAAAAGATGATGTGACCGCATCTATCAATCGAATCGATACAAGAGGCGAAAGAGTCTTATTAACCGTGAAAGATGGATTCGATGTACTTGGAGATATTTTATGGCGGCTAACATTTTTGTCTCCTAATAGGAGATAATTGCTTCGTCCGTCCCCTATCCGGATCGATGATGTTTGGTAAATATCATGGAGATTCGTTTCACCTGCTAAATATTATAACAACGTGTACTTGCGCGGTCTAACAACAAGTGATAAAACAGTGGAAAAAGGAGAAGGAGCGGCGCAGACTTGATTTCATTCCGCGTGGTTCGATACTCGCCAGATTCACTCACTTAAATTACATTGATTTTTCATACATGATTCCTATATACTTATATATATATATATATATATATATATATATATATATATATATGCTTACAATTCTAATTTACTGGTCTCAATTAAAGATTTCCTTTGTCTATTACATTAGATTTGTTTATTAGATGGATACATGCTTTTGAAAACTTTTTATTAATTCTATTAGTATAGTAATGTTATTATGGTATTTTACTTTGTTAATAGTGCATTTTACGATTGCATCGTTCACACACTCGGATTAGTCGCTATAAATCGTTTAAAAGTAAAATAGCAATTTACTATTTTCGATGATACTTAAATATATACTCGTACATACGACATGTCGTCGCAAATAAACAATATCTTTCTTCATGGTTGATACATACTGGTCAATTTCTGTTATTGAAAACAGAAAATAAAATTAATCGATTACACCTATAGTTGTTTGCATTACATGTACATATATGTAGGTTGAATAGAACGAATCAACTGGTTGCAAAGATGCTGGCGTGTTACCGTGGACCGATGGATAGGAAGTCTCCAAATGCATATGCTATGGTATAACATCCATTTGATCGTCAGCCTCGAGCAAGTGTTGAAACTTTAACTCAATTCTTCACTGAAAATATGGCAATAACTGAAATAACAGTTCGATTTTCCGACGTGGTTACACCTAGATCTAATTTCGTAAATACGGATAACACGTTAACTTATAACTAATAATACACGTATGCGTACGTTTTTGAGAATCGTTTCTTTACATTATTTTCTTGATTGTTAGACATACAATGACGATTGTTTAGAGGTTAAACTGTTACATATAGTTAGTTTTACACAACGTGTTATACTGCTTTTTATAACTCTACATATGTACATATGTATTATGACATGTGTATTTTGCACATTATCATGAGAAACAGATTGTATTTAATAGGATCCAGATGTAAAATACAAAAGATAATTAAAAAGGAAATAAGTAAAAATAGATCTTATTGATCTTAACTTTATGTTTTATTATGATTGGTATATATTTTTCTTCACGAACCTTTCGCGAGGACTATAAGAATAACCCAATATACGCTGGACGACGGTTATTTTGTAACATTGAATTACTTATTTTAAATACTTTATACTTTCATCATTTATCCTCCATACAATGCTATACAATACACAAATTAATGTATAATATATACATATACATATATATAATTATCATATACTAATATATATACATATACATATATATCATATAATATAGAATATATGTATATAATGTAAAATACGTATAATTATAACAAAATTTGATGCAAATATTAAATAACGGAGAAGAAAAACTTAAAAAGGACAAAGGATGTAACAAAACCATCGTTTAATCACTTTTCTTATTACCGCTTGAACAAAGGCATTTGCTATGTTCGTCGTTTAAGCGGTCATACTCCTTGGTAAGAGATTCAGCTTGTGATTTTATTGCTTCTTTATCTTTCTTTTCTTTTGTGAGCTGATGTTCCAATTCTTGATTTTTCGTTTGCAGCTCCTTAACTTGATTCTTCCATTCTGTTATTTCTTCGTCGTGAGCTTCGTTTGAGTCATTTTGTGCAATCTCCCCGATTGTTTTTTGCGACAATAAATGTTTCGCTGTTGTAGTAGCAGATTCAGCCTGACGCATAGCTGCTTCATTTTGTGCCAACAGAGTGGCTTGAGTAGAGATTAAAATCACAAGTCGATGTATAACAAGACTTAAAAACAGTGCGAAACCAGCTATGTAAAAGTTTCGTTCCGCTCTGAATAATCTCATATTGCCTACGTAAAGTAATAATGGAATAGAAATTAGTTCCCCAAATAGATAAAATACCATAAATATACCACTAGAAATATATATATATATATACACACACACACCTTGCATTTCAGCATTCAAATGATATTCTTTATGTTCGGTAACTGTAGAATATTTTCGCATTTCTCTAATAGCGTCCAATAGAAACAAAACCAATATTCCAAGTAAAAATAAGAAGTAAACTGATGCTTGACTACTTAAACTTTTTAGAAATTTAGATTTAAAAAGCTTCTGCCATCTTTTAGGTGAAATAATTGGTAATACTAATAATAAAACTACTACAATTTCAAAATAAAGAAATCCAGCAATTAAAGTCCAGTGCAGGCTCATGTTTATTTGTTATTGTAACGGATTTACACATCTGAAATATCATATAGAAAAATTATTATTGTCAATAATAATAATAATAATTACATACATACATACAAGAACAACTTACTGAAATTAATAGCAATAAAGTATTAAATTCAAACTAACTGTTCATCGTCTGCATTAACAATTTGAATAAATGTAATTAATTATAGAAACATAAACAAACTAGAAAATATATAATAATATTGGACTCGTACTAACATGTAATAAGAATTAGATAAAAATTATTAGATTAGTTATTTATGATCTAGAAATTTGATTAACTGAAATGAAACTTTAATTGATTGACATCGATCAAATTCTATCTGTACATATAACTGCAAATGTTTATCATCGGACATTATGCAAAATAGAAATTATAAAATTAAGTTTTAAATTGTATCAAGTACCAAGAAGAAATAAATACATATTATCTATTTAAAATATTTTTTATGTCCTTAGAATGCGTATTAAATATATTACAGACGACGTAAATAATATAAAAACAGTCACCTTAATACCTTTAAAATCTAAACTAACCTGTTAGTTAACTGCTATCAACTATATGATGATTCATTCATCATCAGGATTGCCAATATTTCAAACTTAGCAATATATTTGCACGAAGTCAAAAGTATTTCGATATTGAATAATAAAGCAATATATTATATATCGTATTTAGATCCGTAACAAGTAAAATGATTCATCTTTACCTTATTTTACTTTACTTAATTTCTTACTAAAACGTTTCCAATTGGCAAGTGATACTAGCAATCTTGATGTTTATATTATTAATTGGCAAAAGTTGCTTATTTTGCACTAATTGTAATGCGCTAAATATACAAAATTGGCCAGTATTTGACTATTTCGTCATAATTAATCAATTAATTAATTAAACTAAAAGCTATATGATTTTATTCAAAACATTAGTCACTAAAAATACATACCAGTATGTAACAAGTAACTGATATCTCCACGTATAGTATAAAAATAAATGGTACAAAGTGCGAAGTATGCATATGTATGTATTGTGAATACAGTTTTCAAAGTAAATTAAAAGATAATCATAAATTTATACAAGCCGTTCCACCTAACTCTGCCACCCTTGATTACTCTCTTATTTGTAACGGTACAAAAAAGATGTTTGGGCAGGAAGTTATTGTATTTCAGGGGCGAAATTAGGCTATGAGAATTAAAAGTAAGTCATCTACTAGAAAAGATTTATGGAAATGAGTTTAGATATGAAGAAATTTTAGCCAGACGAAATGATAGGACGAAAGACGTAATTATAATGATATGACTATGTATATACGTGTCTTTGATTTTCTCGCTTTTTAATAGAAATTAATTAGAAGAGTATAAAGACAGAAACGCGAAAAACATAAACAATAAAGATGAATGGTTCTATTCAAAAAAAACTTGCTTCTATTACATCTATTATTCAAATTTTAGCCTAATAAATAAAGAGTATTGATACAAAATTACAATAATGATAATTATCACTTAACAAATAATTTTTTTCTAATCATTTCGAATCATATGAGACATATACGTAACACATCAATGTGATTCTCGGGATTACATATGTATATTTAGTATTCTATTTCTAACTGCCATTTCCTTTTCTTGTTTTTAATCAAACTTGTTTTCATTGGTTGTATTTTTATATTATTTAAATGTGATATTTCATAATAGGAATATTACTTATTGTTATTAGTATTATAAAAATAAGTGTACAAAGTCTGAATATATATATATATATATATTACATAATTTATTTTCAGATAATTTATTTTTTGAAATTTTTTTATTAAATAACATTACGTTTGGCTACTAATAATTCAATATTAAGATATATTAACAACGTGCTGCAATCACACGAGCACGACGCTGATCTACGCAATTAGAAAACTCTTCGACTAAGGTAGAACACTTCAGAATTTCTTTAGGATGGTCCTGGTAACATTTGAACACTTTCTCAGAACAATTTTTGCATGGTTGGACAGTATCATGAATATTTACCCCTTTCTTACCTACAAAAAGAGATAATAAAAGGTAAATTATCAATTTGCAGTATAAACAATTTATAAACAATATATAGTGTTTAAAGAATGCTACTTATATCTGTACCTGTATAATATATATATATATATAATATATATGTATTTAACTTAATTTGTTTGTATAATATATATATATATTTAACTTAAAAATGTATACACGCGGTGTGCATGTATGAGTATATGTGTAGAAATTGTACAAAGCAATAAATATTTTAAATATATAAATCTTATGAAAGTTTAAAAAAGGATGATCATGCGTACAATTATTAATAATTATTAACGAATGTTAACAAACAAAATATAAAGAGTGGTTAATATAAGACTAATTTAATTATGAATACCATACAGAGTATTCGTATTTTACAAAAGAAAGTGGCAAATTTATATATACCATCAATATATAATTGTTCCGCTGCTTTTTTATATTCTGCGTTAATGATTTCATTAATTTCTGAATGTTTCTGTTCCAATTTCTGCAAACGTTGTTGCCAATAATTATCCTGTTTACGAAATTCTTGTTCATTCTGTTGCTGTATTTGAAGAGCGGTTAAAGTTAATTGTGGATGATATGTGGGATATCCAACATTCGCTGGTATATCACCACTTTGAGGTAATTGTTGAGAAACAGTTCTTTTAGAAGACGGCTCCGCTAAAGTAGTAGGTCTTACTTCACTTGCCACGTTAATATTTGTTTCAGGCACTTTTTGAGTTAAACGCTCCACAACGGATTCTGATATTTCTATTACACCTATTTCTTCGTTATTGATAGTAAGTTTACGAGTACTTTGTCCAGAACCCATATTGTCTGTTTAAATTTGTTTTTTGATAAACTCACAACAAATTACTTGCAAATCTTATTACCTCTGTCAGTAGAAATGTTTTGTCACCAATAATTAAATAAACTGTAAGACTGGTTACCTGAAACACATGCAAGATTAATATAAATAAATAATTCTTTTTAACACTTTTTAAGCATATTAATACAATGGATTTTTTATGCAAATACAAGTATCATACTAATATTATACATCTGTAGTATGATCTGTACTAGCATTTAATAAAGCAAGCAAACTAATAAAATTGAAAGCAATTGATCTCTTGATCACAATTTCAATATTACGTTTCTTATTGTTAAATGTCAAAAGTTCTGTTATACCAAAATAATATTTTATGAAAAAGGAAAATACATTTTTCACTACATTCTTCTTGTAATTCCTTTTTTTTTTTTTTTTGTTAATATTTTTTTTGTTAATCAAATCGCACACATACGTATGTAAGAATTTTTATGTCCTTTTTTTGTTTTACTAACTGAATATTAACAGATTTGCGAGTAATGTCAATGCACGTATGACAGCAAATGTGTACGTATCCTTTATTTTTTACATACTTTAATTTGATTACTGCAATCGATAATATAGCAACTGCTTGCAAAACTATTATTATCTATTAATAAGATTACAACTATACCAAAATCTGGGAACACTGTATCGATTAAAATTAATGTTTTATTTATCATGAATAAGACATAACATTTACACAACCACTGTAATTATTTATATGCATATGATAAAGACAATTGGATTTAGATGTACATCAAAGATACGGTACCGTTCTATTGTTATTACAGTAATATGTTTAAATATACGTTGATCAGGAAAAAAATATGTAACATGTAACCTACACACATTGTATATACATACATGCATACATATATATAGGTAGGTATACATATACATACAATACAAAATTTTATCGTAAGGGTAAGTTCACAATTCTCACGCAAATTCGAATTTCGCTTTGTAACATAAGTATTTACTTAAATTATAGGTAAGAAGGCGATTCTTTTCAAAATATACATATGTTTAAGTGTTTTCATAAATGTATATTCACAAAAATATAATCATTTGTTATAAAAATAATTATAGAGATCATAGAGAATCATATAGAATCATTATAAAGGAAAAGAGGAAAAAAGAAAGGTAAAGGGTAAGATATTCTATAAATACATTCTTGTATCCACAGGAGTCGCCTGTGCATTAAGTAACTTATAGTAATATCAGGAAGCAGAAATTAAAAATTACCTTGCATTTTCTTAAAATCTCTATAATATAATTTTAGTTTTATTTCATTCAAATATATAAATTAAAATTCGGGAATAAATATATAACCTACAAATTTCGCGATTGTTAGCAGAGAGCTTTCTGTTAAAAGTAACAACAGGTAACGGTAATAAAGCATACAAACATAATTTCTTTCTAATAAGATTTATCTGATTGATTCCTTATCTTGGCACAAGAATACTAACCTTTAATTTCATACTAAAAAGGTAATATCAATATTTCCTAACAATAACCGTTAATTTTTGAAACATTATTTCTTCACTCTTCCTCGTCTCTACCCCTCAGAATTCTCATGCATTGAGCATTGTATTTAAATGTTTGAATGCACGTGATATAAGATCTTTTATACTGTTTTTAACATGTATATTCGTGACGGTAATAGCCTTAGTTTTTAACCCGGACACCTAGCCCGTCAAGGCCATTGTACCTGTAATTTGTGGAATGTTTATATTAAGAATATGAGTTTTTAATTGCCAAATATACGTCACATGTATACAAATATAGATATGACCATATATTTTTAACGGAATCTATAATATCATATAATGGAATGATAATATATATCAGATAATAAAATAATCTGAATCTATAGAAATATATCGTTGTATTACGATACATTAAAAAATATATTAATATATATGAATTATTAGCTAAATATTGACAAATCTGATGATAAGTCAGGATACATAAATACGCAGTTACAGAAATATGTAGTAGAATATTTCCTCCCTGCCAAAAGTATAGAAGAAAATTGAGTCGTGAAAAATCAACATGGAAAACAAGAAGATTTACATTCTGCGCGAAATGCTATAAATATCTGAAACAGAGACAGAGGCAGAGGCAGTGGCAGAGGTAGAAACAGTCTACTGATCCTTTATCTATTTCGAAAAAAAGAGGACTTTGTTGTCTTCCATATTGATTTTTCACAAACTAATCTTAAAACGATTTTCCCTAGTAAGTGTTTATGTGAACATGATTAACAGGTCAGTTTGTTTTAAATGTATTAAAATAATAGTTTTTAAACGCTTACTATAAATAAATATATATAAATATTGGTTAGAATGTATGTAATATGTTTAAAAATATAGAAATAGTTTAAACAAATGACATGTGTTGTTGACTATTTTTTTATTTTTAACTTTGGTTACACTGTTGTTAATTGTAATTTTTGTCATTATTATACATAAAGATGTTTAAAGATGTTATTATACGATAATAATTTTTGTTACAGTTGCGAAGGAAAAGAAAAGGAAAAAAGAAAAAAAAAGGGAAAAAAGAAAGAAAAAAAGAAATAAATAGAAGGTAAGGATAAGAATTAATATTTTATTAAGATAACGATATGGGCGGAACTTTGATTTAATGGGAACAAAATTATTGTCATTTTTCAGTACAATAGCTTTAAATGGATAGAATCCAAAAATGTAAGTCTTAACTTTAGGAATCTAGCAGTGTAAATGTTACGAGTACGTAAAGTTGAGCGTTCTTAGCGTATTTTTGACAGCTTACTTTTTGACCAGTCATGTTGGCTTTTCTATCCACGATTCGTTCAGTGATTGGAGTCGCTGGCTATAACAGATACACGTGAGCGGCGACCAATTAGACGGGAAAAGTCAAATATTTTCGTTGAGGTATATGCCCCTAAAACAGTAAAAATTAGAGCATGGAATTTGTAAGTGAGTACTGAATTAGGTTGGAGTTAGTCACAAGATTCTAGCCGCCTACGTTAATGTGTTAATTTATGTGTAAGGTTTATCTACAATACGTGTCAATACTTTAATTACAGCCGGCGAAGGTACCCAGCGAAAAAAAAACGAAGGAGAATAAATGCTCATTTGTGCGTGTCAATCAGGTGATAGATAGAAGTAGCATGGCATTAAAATAAGCTGCTAAATACGTTAAAAACGCTTGACTTTACATACGTACAACTTTTGAATCGCTGGATTGTTGAAATTAAGATTTGCATTTTCAGATTCTATGCATCGAAAACTATTGGATTGTAATAAGAAAAGGCAGTAATTTTATTTTTACTCATAAAGATTTCAGTATTATAATATCTCGTATGTTATAGAGGTACCTACATATCTAATTAAATGATTTTTATTAAACATTTCTGTTCGTATGAATATAAAATTCTGACATATTTTCTATAAACATCTCTCGGTAAAAATATTTTTGATGGTGTTTATAAAAATTATCAACTGGAAAGATGAATATGCAGCATCTAAACGTTTTGTGATATTTTTAGATATTTACAGAAATTAAAGCAATATTTAATCATGAGTCTTCAGTGGTCTTTAATCGCTGGATTTCTGTATGTCGAAGTCATAATAGTTTTACTATTGGTGTTACCAATAATTTCGCCTACAAGATGGCAGAAGATTTTTAAATCCCAGTTTTTAAAAAGTTTAAGCGATAGAGCATCAATTTATTTCTTAATTTTGCTTGCGATATTAGTTGTGATTTTATTAGATGCTATTAGAGAAATGCGAAAGTATTCAACAGTTGTAGCTGTAGAGAGAGATCATCATCATGTCGATGCCGGATTGCAAGGTGTATATTCATATTTTTATCACATATGATATTATATCTATCTTGAATTTAGGATTTGATTCTGATTCTATTATTATTTTATACAGGTAGTATGAAACTATTCAGGGCGCAACGTAACTTTCATATATCTGGTTTTTCACTGTTCTTAAGTCTCGTTATACGTCGTCTTGTAATTTTAATCTCTAATCAAGCCGTTCTACTGGCACGAAGTGAAGCAGTTACGCGTCAAGCTGAATCTGCAACTACAACAGCGAAACATTTGTTGTTACAACAAAAAATTAGCGGAGAGACTGTTCAGAATGACTCGTCCGAAGCTCATGATAAAGTAACATTGGAATGGAAAGCTCAGATTAACGAATTACAAATAAAAAATCAAGAATTGGAAAATCAACTTGCGAGAGAAAAGAAAGATAAAGAAGCTATAAAGTCGCAAGCTGAATCCCTTGCCAAGGAATACGATCGGTTAAACGACGAATACAGCAAATGCATCCAATCAACTAGCGATAAAAAAAGTGATTAAATTCCTTTTATTTCCTTCTTATACTCTGTTCTTCTATGTAAAAATTGCTTTCGACTGATATCTCATATTATAGAGTTCTGTCGCCCTGTATATCTATGTACTGTATAGATAATAAGATAAGTAAGAATAAATTATTTAATATATAATTATACGTTAGAAATCTATGTATAATTAATTAACACATTGATATGTGTTATAAAAACGCTTAAATATATTTACTCGATACCGTATTTTATTGAAAATATTGTTATAGTAACCATTTTTACATATAGCAGTAATATTTAAGTACGATTGGCTATTTCAACATACTTTATTAAAGTTTTACAATATAGTTTATCAAAATTGTAAATAATAAAATACCAAATACCAAATACAACTGCTCAATTCTTTTCTTTTTATATTTAACTTTGCTTTTCCTCATTTTTTTTTTACTTTTTTTGAACACTGAATATCAATCATATTACATGTTTATAGAAATTTCTGAAATACATATAAAATACATGAGAATTGAAAGGCCTAATTCGAAAGTTTTACCTGTTTACTGCATTTCATGTACATATATGTATACACGTGTAAAGGAGCCGTGCATACACAAATGTATATATATATATATATATATATTTGTGTGTGTGTGTGTATATATATATATATATATATATAGGATGAAAAATAATTTCTGGATTATTCACCAGGAGTGCTAGTGTTGTTCCTATGTTCTAACCAAAGTCGTATATGTTATACTGTCCGTCTTTATTAACTTATTCATTGTTTATACAGTGAATGAGAAGTTAAGAAGGATGTCTCGGCCGAAAACAGGACCTCAAGATTTACCTCCTAAGGGAGGATATGCTCCTTTCAATGTCAATCGAATCAAGCTACGTACTTTACTAACAGGTACAAACTAACCTATAACCTACATGTATTAGTTTATTATCTGATAGATTATTGGAATTTGACTCGGGATTTTTAAAGTAGTGATAGACTGAAATTAATCGAAATTAATAAATTTGAATATACGATTGTTTCTTTAAGTACTTGTGTATTTGAAATATCTGAAAAACGATATGTAAAATTACGAGAAAGTAAAATTAATGGAATTTAGTTAAAATATTAATTTACAAGAGCAAATCATGTGGCAAGTGTTATATAAAATTATAATGGTAGAACAAAGTATAATTAATTTTTAGGTCGTATGGGTGTGGGGATATTTATTGTTACCAATGTCATCTCATTTCCACTATACTATAAAAATTGGGTAAGCGAGCGAATAAAAATGCTCGAAACGAAAAGTCGAGAACTAGCAACAGTGCCCATGTTGTTAGCAGAAAGAGATAGAGCGTAAGCATAATTGTCTTATAATGGATATCACGTAATTTGCCGTGAAAAAGATATCTTGTATAAGTTACGCTATTTGCTGGTAGAATTTCATAAACGTTAGCAATATAGTTTGCTATTATCCTCATTTGCGTTTCATGTATTATACTATTTTTCTAATATATATTTATTAATTATATGAATGTATTGCGTATATATTTTTAAAAGATCTTTGCATTTAAAGCGAGAATAATTCTTTGTCACACAGGATCTTAAAACATCAGAAACGAATGAGAGAATTAGAGGCTGATGTAATGAAGGATTTCCCATTTTGGGAAGTGGGCACATTTTTTGGAGTGCCGATATACGAAAGTGTTCCAGAAGATACATATATCGAACCAAATTTCGGTGAATGTTACACATATGCAGATCCTTTCGATTTCCCAATAATGCAGAGCGCACATTTGCTAACGTAAACTTTGCATTATGAGGTTCGTATGTAAGATAGTATGTTGTATTATATTAAATATAATTAATAAAGTCATATTAAAAATACAGGAAATTGTTGTGTACTTGTCTTGTATACCATAGCGAAAGCTGTTAAGATCGTAATCTTTATCATGCGATTATAGTAGAAATGGAGTAATTATTACGTAGAATTTCGATAAAAATTTCGAAGGTAGTTTACGAGAAATGAAATATTATTCGGGCGATTGCTTCGATCTATCGCGTAAAAGTTGTAAATCTTTATACATGCATTTCTTAGAAAAAAAAAAAAAAAAAAAGAAAAAAAGGGAATGTAGGAAGAGAGCTGAGGCTCTAATCCGGTAGATGCGATCATAAAAGATGACAAATTAATCCACTTAATTAGTTTCCTTTTTTTTTTTTTTTTTTTCAAACGAAAATTTGTCCGACAATCCGATCTTTGACTATACTCGTACGTGTTCTCGAATTATGGATACTAAAAATGCACGTATCGTGTAAGTACTTTGATATCGCATGCATAGCGGACTAGCAGTAATATACGAGGTACATAAGTAATATAAGAGATACATATTCTCTTTTAGTGGAGAATTTACCACCAACCGGGTACTGCCACCTATCGGATCCGACCGAAATCGCAAGAAACTAACAGGAATATAGAACGTACAAGAAGGTGTATCCCAGACGAGATCCTGTGTTGAACAAGGAGCGCACCACTGTGCGACAAGGACAGACATACGTTTCTTTCTAATTCATCGAATTTTCGACAATTGTTCCGTTTCTGGGACAAAATGCCGCACTTTTAGAATCGAAGAATATAGGAGGGGGGATCCCTGAGAACGGTTTCGCGCCGATTTCGACCGGAAATTGCTCAATTAATGGCTAATTATTTGGTTTTTAATAATTATCCGTGGCGTTCCCTAGTCAGCCAGGGCCCACGCCGCGAATTTTCACATAATTCTCGCTACAAGCAGTTAATTCGCGATCTTTCATGCACAAAGAATTTAGTACAGGATCTAAGGATGCCTCTTCAATTGCTTGAGTAGAGTACGGGAGAAGAGTAATTAAGGAATAATCGTGAAATTAGAGTGAGAAGTATGTCTGTCATTGTCGTACAATATAGCCTGTCCTTGTCTAACAGGAGTTGAGATAGCTGCTCGCACATTCTATACTCCTGTTACTTTTCTGCAGTTGCAGCCGGATCCGATAGATGGCAGAGCACTCGACTGACTGGTCAGATGCTAGAAGAGAAGAAGAGTAGACGAATTGGTATTATTACAAGTTTTATGTAGGATGATTGTTAGTGAGAAGGGTAGCGTGCGTACACACGTGCAAAGTAGGTATTCACTGGTACTTACTGGTGGTAGTTTTGATTCTCGTTAGTGGAAAAGACTAATCGCGTAATTTTCTTTGTTAGACCGTCGGCTTTCTTGCTACCGGTGTACTCCGGGGAGACGTGTGTAACCATGCGTGTATTGGCGGGAAGATTGGCTGGAAGGATGAGTTTGGAAAAGTTTGAACGAAAAGGGAACGAAGGAATTAGAGTTTCGCATTGGCAGGCAATTATTATCGTGGTGAATTGTAAGAAAGCTATCGTTGCAAAAATAATTCATTTATTGACAGGAAATAAAACTATATACACTTTGCAGGAAGAAAATTATATTTACAAGTATGTGGACTTATAGCGCGGCGAATTGATTCGGCGATATTTGAACGTATATCGAATTGCCGGCTGCTCGTTTCGACTATTCTACTCGACGATCGGTCGATAGAAGGTATCTAGGTGGTGAAATTTGTCGTCGTTTTCTCGATACTCTCGATTGGTTCGGATCTAGTTGGAAACTGCGCAAACTATCGACCATTGGCTGTAATTTGTGCGCAAGTGGCGGGAAACGCTGGGAAATCGTTGTCTGGAAGGAGGAGTTTGCATAAAGATATAGATACCAAGTAGTTTTAAAGAATAAGAATAGGTACGGCAAGGATGGTAGATGGAAGAGAGATTTCTATCGGGGGGATATCGGGTGGCTGGAAAGAGAGAGTGGATGGAGAAGGAAGGTTCGGTGGCTGCTAGAAATACACGTGCTCGGACGAGATGGTCGGACGGTTATATATGGGATGACGATGGTTCGCTTCGCAATCATTGGCAGTTTGCCTTTTGTTCTTTTGCATATGGTCAGCGGTTAAGTCGATGCAGAAATTGTCGAAAGCGTACGCGTTTGTCGTGATATTGCGATGCTTCTCCTCGGGGATCGAGGCAAATTTCTCGAGCGTGATATTATTAGGTCGAAGAGAGATGGTGGCTATTGGTTGAACATCGGCGGGCGGGTCTGTCGCGAGCTTCTTCGAGAATCCGTTTTCTATTTCGTCGAGGCTTCGACCTCTGGTCTCAGGGAGGATGGTGAGGGCGAATGCGGCTCCTAAGCTAGAAGCTACGGCGAACGTCCACATGAAGTACTCGATTCCAACTATCGGTTGCAGATTAGGATACATTTTGATGGTTGCGAACGTTAACATTTGTACGATACTGGTAGTGATGCCTCCTAAAGATCCTCTGAACCTTAGCGGATAGAGTTCGGAGGTCATGACCCATGGCAGAGTGAGAAATCCTATCATAGAGAAGCCTACGTGGCCTCCGATGCATGCCAAGGATACCACCGATGACAATTTGAACCTGAGAGGAAAATTGGATCGATTAATTTGATTAATTTGGATGGGATTCGTGTCAACGAAGGTGATTACGTAGAAAAAGGAACAGAGAGAGAGAGAGAGAGAGAGAGAGAGAGAGAGTGGACTAGAAGGAGGGAAACGTTTGCCTTCTTCAGCCTGGCTATTATCATCTATCGCGAAAGTTGAGCGATAATAAATAATATTATGAAATATGCTATTACGCGAACGAAGAAGAATAGATTACGGGAGGAATCGCTCGTTTTATGGCTCCTATTACACCTCTAAACTAGAATTACGTATTCTAGACGATTCGTCTGGCCAAAGCTCTACAGAGACGATAGAAAAGAAGAAGAGAAAGAGGAAGAGGAAGAGGAAGAGAAAAGTCGAGTTAATAACAAGCGGAAAAGATACGAACCTGTAGGAGAGAGCAACGCCTACGGCAGAGATCGCCATTCCTAAGCCACTGACGAAGGCTAGCGCTTTTCTGCCAAAGCTGTTGGCTAGACCGGCGCCAGCTATCGACGCGAACAACCTGATCACACCGATTCCAACGCTGGCGGAATACTCGTTCAGATCGATACCGATATCCTCGAGGATGCTGACCGTGTAGAAGAGGATTATATAGATGCCCGACATTTGCTGGAGCGCGAAGAAAGCGCACAGCACGAGGAAAGGCTTCCACACGCTTGGCATGTGAAGAGCTTTCAACAGACTCTCTTTTCCCTCTTCTCTTTTCGCGTTTGCGTCGCAAAGTTCCTCGTACTCTTTGTCGGTGGTTAGGCCAGAGCCTCGTAGCCACAACAAGGATTCCTTCGCTTCCTCGTTTCGTCCTCGAGCGACTAGCCAACTCGGTGTTTCCGGGATCATACTGGTAAGTGGAAGAAGAAGAAGAAGAAGAAGAAGAAGAGAGAGAGAGAGAAAATAGATAGGAATAAAAGGAGTAAAACAGTTGTTATTGGAATGAAAATAATTATTACCGTGTTAGCGCCAGCGAGAGTATGGCAGGTGCTATACTGATGGCAGCGGCATTTTCCCACGTGGTGAACGCTCCCAACGAGTAAATCATCAGGACACCGAGCGAAACTAAAACTGGGCCACAGCTTCCCAGCCAGGCTCTCTGGTTTGGTGCGGCGGCCTGTAATATTTTGTCACCGGTAGTCATACGTTAATTGTGATATTTCATCGGTATAAGCTGTTAATGTTACGTAACGTAACGAATCAAAGGGAGAAATACCTCGGTGACGTAAAGGTATAGGCCGTTTGCCATGCCCATGCCGATTCCACTAACGAATCTGCCCACGTATAACAGAGGCAAGTTTTTCGCCAACGCTATCAACAACCATCCAGCGACATGAGGCAAACTGGCCAACGCGATAGCCGATCTTCTTCCGAACCACTCGGCGCATAGTCCGGCGATTAACGAGCCCAAAGGATTAGAGACGACGCCTAGAGCAGCGATCCAAGACGTCTGATCGGCGTTCGCCAAGTGACTGGTCAACAGTTTCGGCACTAAAATCGCGCTGAATCCTTGACCAAGCCCCACGGATATTTGTCCAGAATGCGCCGCCAGGCTAGCGAATATCTAAAAGTACCGACACCTTTGAAAATACCACCTATGAAAATCGTTCGCAGGAAGGTTCGTCGCAGCAGAAATACGGCGCGGTAAAAAGCGCGGTGAACGATCCGTAGTACAGGTACGATCCGGCATCGGCTATCCATCGATTCGTATCTCGTATCGGTCGGTATCGGTTTCCGCGTTTCGACCAATATCGGGCTTGCGTGTGTCGCGCCCGATCCAACCTAAGAAACGCAAGGAAACGAATTGCGTTCGCGGTCGTCCCGAGCGCCAACGGACACGGATTACGCAACGATGTGCAACGTCGCTCGACTGGCCTCGTTGAAACAAGCCCGCGCGCATCTTCTCCA
The DNA here is from genome assembly GCF_011952255.1 of Bombus vosnesenskii. NCBI lineage: Eukaryota > Metazoa > Arthropoda > Insecta > Hymenoptera > Apidae > Bombus > Bombus vosnesenskii. The sequence continues at coordinate 7,909,823 of NW_022882923.1, forward strand.
CCGACACGTCGAATCCCGATAATTACCGCAACAGATCGCGATCGTTCGACCGCATTGTCTCGTTACTCGCGTACACTCGTGCAACACCTGCCGGTGCCCTTTTGCTTTTTCCCGCTCGACGCTGCCTCTCTCGAGTCGCTCCGTCTCGCCGCTCGTGTCCTCCCGCGTGTCATTCTTCCTACGATATCTCTCGTCGCTGCTCGCTCCTTGCCAATTAACCGGGGATCCGCTAACGACCGTTCTCCAACTAACGACTGTCATCGAAACTTTTCCAACCTGCCACGGTACCAACGAGATTCTATCGAGCGTTCATCAGATAACGATAAGACAAAGCGGAACGAAGATGTTTAGGAGAGAGAACTTCCTCCGATAGTTGCATCGCGAGTCGATCGCCGCATTCGCGTTTGCGCAGACCACTTGCTTATCGATATTTTACGGATAAATTATCGAAAATGATTCATCGACCATCGAATCGAACAGAGTTGCACGAAGGTGTAATTCCCTTACCGTTTTCTTCTGACCAGAGCATGCCACCTTCCACCACAGTTTCGCTCGAGTGATCATCGCGTCGCACGAATTTAATCTGTAACAGAAAGAGAAAGAGAGAGAGAGAGAGAGAGAGAGAGGGGAAGCAACTTTCTTAAAAGAAGCAAGTGGGAAATCTGAAACACGTAAATTCGTAAAAGCCGGAAGCTTTCAACGAGACTGTGTTTCGCAAGGGCCTTCGCCCTTTTCGATCTTTTCGATCGAATAATCACAGCCGTTTAAAGCCTAAGCGATCGCTCTTAGAGCAACGATATGGGATGTGTTAGAGCAACGATGTGTTTCGTGACTCACGGTCACGCGGTCACGGTGAGCGCGATTTTCTATCGCGTCTCTATCGCTTCTCGTGACAGATTCCCGCCATTTCTCTACTTTTCTCTATTTCCACGTTATCACGTTCCGCGATTAAACCGCTCTCTTCGAAATGGAGAATCGCGCGACCACCGTTTTCCGAGGAAATTTAACCAAATGGACGATCCCTCTATCGGATCCTTGCCTATCGATCGATGTAAGGTATACGAGTATAGTTAGAGTTTTATGTTTGTTCCACTATCGGATAATAGATCGTTGTTGCGAATGCCGCGGTGCTCTTTTTTCCTCGTTTCCCTCGTTCCCGTTTTCCCTAATAATTCACGCAAGAAACTGAAACATCGCGATCCAACGATCACAGCGGAACGCTTGCAGAAAGCGCGCGTTGTGACCGGTCGCGTGCACATTCGCAAATACGTATAAAGATCGCTGACGTTCAACAGGAAAACCTGCGATGATACCGATTCTACGTGCAAGATTCGCGATAATGCTCGAAAATGATAGCAAGTACGACTGTCATGTTACGTGAGACGGATGGCGAGTTGCGCGACGGAAGCGGCACGATCGAATCGAATCGAACGGGATGGAATGGAAAATTTTACGGTTCCGGTCAGTTTTACAGCTCTTTTTCTTTCTACCTTTCTTTCTCTCATTCTCTCTCTCTCTCTCTCTCTCTCTCTCTGTTTTTTTCTTCCTCGCTGAATTCTCGGTCAACAACAATAAACGGTCGTTTATTCTTCCAACTGGCGAACATGTTTTCGCAAGTGTAACGTACAATACTGGGCAATCGTGACGCTGGAACCGCTGCTTAAATAAATATGCTACTTGTTGTATTTCGTCCAACCTGTCGATGCCTCTATATTGATTTAATCGCGACGCTGGTGCACGCGGACGCAATAAAAATTTATAATCGCGTTTGCACGCTAACTACCTTTCGTCGATGCTTTTTCAAGCGACTTTGACGAACGAGTGGCCATCGACGCTGTTCCTTCCCGTTAAATACCGATCGATCGTCATCGTTATCGTTAATTTGTCGCAGAATAGAAAAACGATTCGTTAACGCCAAAAAAAAAAAAAAAGAAAAAAGAAAAAAGAAAAAAACCATGTCTAAGCGTCGGACGCATTAACGGCGTTAACGTAACCGCCATCCGTAATACAACCAGCTATCTGTGTACGTACAATGGTACGATACATACTGGCAAGTATGCACGTGCACGTATACAGCGATTTCAAGCGACAGGTAACGCGCGTCTTCTTTTTATTCTCGATACGCGATCCGTTTTGAAATCGGACCGAGTCATACCGAATTATTTCAAATTTGTGAACGACCACGCACAACGATCCACGCAACGATATCGCAACGATCCACGATAAGATACATCGTACGATATTTATTTACCTAATCTGTTACTTATTAGCTAATGTAATACTTGAAAAGAGCAACTTTAAGATAGCTAAGATTGATGTAAGGAGATACTAACCTTTGATATATATTAATAAGTATATATATTAATAAGTTGTACGTATTGAACGTAGGACGTGACAAGCCGAGTTCAAGTTTCCCTCCTTTTCGTTCAATTTCGATTATGTTGCGTGCCCCGGTGATAGTAGGTAGCACGTTCGATCCAATGGCCCATTCCTCGCTCGACGAACGATTTACAACGCGTTCGGAGAGTAGAATGCGAGCAGAACGCGGATTCTCACGGTAACCTCGTATCAGGCCGATCGTCAGCTCAAGGATCGTAAATCACTTTTATCGGCGGCAGTTCTCTGTCTCGGTGCAAGGATGTTCCGCTACTGGATTTCGCCACTGCGAATCCTGTGTCCTATAAATATAAGATGCTGTGAAACCGCGGTAACGATCCAGCACGGCGACGACGGAACACGTAGATGCACCTGTGGCAGGTCGGAAGACGGCGGAGAACACGAGCTACGATCAAAGTTATTTCGATTGCGACCCGAGTCCTCGCCGTGCCGCACCGCGCTGCGTCGCGCCGTGCCGCGCCACGCCGCGCCGCACCGATGACGATCAACGTTCTTGCTCCTTCCGCGTTAAAATCGCGACAACCCGCGAACCAACGATCTACACACGTGCTTCCGATTCATCGAGACTGTTCCGTACACAAACACGCACAGACATATACACACATAGGAGGTCCGCCGTGGGTTTTTTCGCTTCTCACTCGCCACTGAGATGATTTTCGCCGGCGCGTTCGCATTTATAGTGGCGGCAAGGCGCCTCTCTCAAAACGGCGCTTCGCGAACCGCCCTTCCAGGGTCGTCTCGAGGTCTCTCTCCCTCTCTCTCCCTCTCTCTCCCTCTCCCTCCCTCTTCCCCTCTAACTCTCTTTCTGTCAATCTCCGTCTCTCTCTTGCCACCACCAGAAATCTTCTCCGACCCCTAAACTATACTTGTACGTCGCGTTGCTTCGTTTCGCAGCGAGCTATCGTTTTGCAAGGTGAAACGAGTCGAACGACCTAAAAAAATAGCCGATCCTCGATTCGTGCGTGGGAGGAATCCAACTTGCGGAAGACACGGCGTCGAGATGCGACGATCATGCTTTTACGAGCATTCGGAAATGCGGCATTTTTCTATTTTCTCTCTTTTTTTTTTACACGTTTTTACATCGAACAATCGATGTTTTCCACAGAGATTTTTTACAAAGGCGGTGGTGTTTCCTGATGGTAACACGATAATTGCGCGTCACTGAAAGTTATTAGCGGATTCTGCGGCTGCGAAACGCCCTATCGTAGCGACTCGTCTTTCTAAGAAGTCTGCATTCGCGTTCCGCGTTCTGGGAAATGTCCGATTTTAAAGCATTTTATCATCGGCTGACAAAATCGACTCTTCTAAATCACTCTTAAAATCACTCTTTTAAGTTGTAACGTTTCGAACGGCTGGCAACGGTCGCGAAGGAGACGAGGATACCGAGAACACTTACTTACTTACTTGTTCAGTGGCTCGCTGCTTTAGCGGAGTTGTCCCGCGAATACGATACTGCTCGCTGTGACGGACGAACCTTATCTCGACTAAAACTGCGTCTAACGAAGCTCGCGATACAATCGAGTCTTTGATCCGCGAGATTCGAGACCATGATCGGGTTACGTACTGTCCACGCGTTTGCCAGTAAAAGCTGCAATTATATTGCGCGTTCGCGACAAAAGGCTCCATGTTCCTGACGACTGTAAGCGTCAACGGTTGCGTTTAATAAGAAGGCGCGTAACGTGCAACAGGTTCGCATGCTAGCTGTGTAGTCGATATTCGAGAGACGACGAACGAGCTTGCTGGAGAAAAAATTCGTTGCTCGTCGACGCGATGTAAATCGTAAAGCAGCGATATTTTTCACCGTTTTTGTACCGCGCAATTTTTCAACGAACGTTTCTATTATCGAGAAACAGTCGGCTGTATGCGAGTGACCGACTAAATATATCTAATTATACAGGTAGATTGTCATAATTAAAGAAGCAAGAAAGCAAATAATGTATATTATTGTAATAGCAGCATACTAATTTTTACCGCTTATATTAAATATTTTACCGTTTGTTGGAACGCGTCGTAGGAAACATTTTGAAATTTCATTAGCACCGTAATAAATAGAGCAGTTTATCGCGATTATTTCAACTTTACGGTAAATAATTAGAGCGCTGGTATATTTATATTCCATATGGTTCCATATGGTTTCATATGGTTCCATATGGTTTGCGGGAATTATTGCTAATTAAACATGGAATCGTCGCATCGTTGCGTTATTGGCTGCTAGTTGTTGGCCTCGACAAATATGTTTCCGATGTTTCAATTTGGATACGTTGGAAAAAGCAAGGTGTTAAATATGGTATTTATCTTGATATGATGACCGCCGTTACGAGAGACATCATCGTGCGCACCGCACTGCACTGCACTGCACTGCGCTGCGCTGCACTGTTGCACCGTAAGGAGCACGAAGCACGGGGCACGGGGCACGGGGTACGGGGTGCAATACACGCAGTCGAGGTCTGCAAGTATCCTTTTCTTTATCGACCACTTGTTATCCCTTTACGATCGGTGTTTCTTTGAATCACTTTTTCATCAGTCGAGCGTTATATGATCGCCAGGGCCTTCGAACTCGATTTTTCCAAGGAGAATTCTGTCTGACCTAAAAATCTTGCCTCTCGAGCCGCCGATGAATCTCGATAAATGTCGCGTCATGGGAACGAGAGTGCTTATATCCGTGAAATAGTAACTGGTACATTGTAACTGGTAGACTGGTACATTTTGATCCATCGATCCCAAATCTCTCTCTCTCTCTCTCTCTCTGCTTCTCTTTATAGATCTCGATTAACCCACGCACTGATTCATTTTCGCGGATCGAATTGTAAAGGAAAGCGAAGCACTGTCGTCTTACCTTGAACGAAAGTGATCGATGAACGCGAGAAACCTCTGTAGTCTATAACGTATGTAAATCCCGCTTGGGAATGCAAGCTATCTAGATGGTAGATAAACGTTTAATATTCTCAAAGACCGTCCATTCTTTCCTTTTCTTTACGTCGATTCTTTACGGATTAACTTTGCAACATTGCTCGTATATTGTGTGCGACGAAATGACATGTCATTTTTGTGGATAGTTGACGCGTTGGAAGCACGTGTTCGAATAATCGCATCCTGCATACAGTCTTATTTCCAGCTTCTCGTTATATAAGCGAACCAGTGCTATTTCTCAATCGCCAAAGATCGTGGACGATAGATGAGTGGACAAGAGTGCCGTAGGTAGGGATAATATGTTCCAATGTTTAGGTTTCTTTGGTCTTTTAAACACGCGTAAAACGCAGCAGCTGTACGTTTACGCGTGTTTAAAAGGCAAAGAAGGTAAAGAAGCAAGGTAGAGGAAGAGGGGAAGAAGGAGAAGCAAAAACACGTTGACACGTTGAAAAAGTATCGTCGATTTAGCAATTACTTCTGGATCATTGTACCCGCTATCGCTATAACGCACGCTCCTCTATTAATCTAATCTGAGATGTTTGTCGTTATTTATCGCTATCTTCGCATCGTTTTGTCTCAATTTAAAATTCTTTTGCAAGTTCTTTGCGTTCAACACTTTGCGATTAGTAATCGTCTATTATTCGCTTATTTATATTTCTCTGACTAACGTTTAGCGTATGCTACGACGGTCGCAGATTCGACGATGAGCGAAAGAATCATCCGTTCGTAACTAAAGCGCCGGATATTATTCGATAAATCTGTAAATTTGATGCACGTTACACGAAGAACCATCGCATCGGATTATTACGATTAAGTTGGTTGTGTCGGCCGATCGATGTTTTCCGGTCGTTGCGCGTTCGATGAAAGGATGGGACACGAGGGTGCACAGTTTGCTGGTTCGCTTTATTTAGAATTCATGAAATGCCGTATTATTTACCTATACTATACGTATACGAACATTTTTCGAAGGTATGCAGAATTGCTCGCCGTTCTAATCGCACTGTAAACAACCGACCGATAAATTCTGTTCGTCACTGTCCTTTTTTTATCAACTCGTAGCTTACTTTTTTAAGCATTCTTTTTCCTTTAATACTTTGCGCGACATACCTTTCTTCTACAAACGATTGCTCATTGTCAGTTATTCGTTGTTTCGTCACCGGCTGCAAATCCGCGTTCCCTTTACTTTTTACCGTTTGGTGCATCCCGATGACGATCGACGACAACTTTCCGACTATCAAAGCTATATATAACAAAATATATCGGAAAGAAATTTTATCGGTTAAACGACACACGCCGCGCCACTTAACTCAACTTTAGCTTCTTTTCCATGAGATAAGACGAATCAAGAATATCTCTATCGTCACCATCTCTTCTTATTGATCGTTTAATCGTGTTAATCGACCTACAATTCTCCGTGCGAAAAATCGGAAAACCGTAACTGAACGATCGTTGACGATGTTGATTTCGTTACATCGATCGGTTCTCTTCCGCTCTGAGCCATTGGCAGATGCAAGAATATCGATACAGTTGCCATTGGTATTCGTTCAATGTAAAATTGCCGAGGAAAAATGTAAAAAGCCGTGCGAGTAAAAGCAAAATAAATGTAGACAAATTTATTTAGAAGAACGTTTCGTACGGTCGCGCTAATTAAATTTCAAACGCGAAATTACGTAAGACCGAGAGAGCCCTCGTATCGCTCGTCGTATCCTGTTTGTATGGAAGATTGAAATACTGGATCGCTGCAAGTACATACGTATCGGGAGCCGATGTTTTCTTCGAGCAGACACTTGCTTCCCCTCGGAGACCTTGCCATTGATCGACCACTGTGCGAATGAACGAAAGTTGGACTGTATTAACGCCACTGTATTAAACCAGGAAACAAGTCCAAGGACCTGTTTGACTCAGGAAGCCGCTATCTCCATGACGAATGGCTTTTATGTAAATCCAAGCGGCAGCCCTCCGAAGCCTTCCGTTTCCGATTACGATTGACCTTACATTGCTAACAAGATTCTTTTCTTTCATTCTCTCTCTTTATTGACGCTTACAAATCTAGTCGCATTTTTTCTCGCAAACAGCGTGAAACGCACTACCGTTGTTAAATCGAGAATCTCTGGATCTTAGAACGATCGAAAATAGACAGCATACGTTCTTGTATCGTAATCGATGTTTCAACCAATGCTGCCACGTACGACGCGTAAACGACGACAATTAATTTAGATAAGCAGATAGTGAACGGCAGGAGAAGAAATTTCGATCGGTAAAAGAAAAAGGAGGATAGAGAGGGAGAAGTAACTACGGCACTCGCTGTTGCCCGATAGCTGGTGAATGCGATAACAAAAAGTTGTTTGTCTCGTAAATTTACGACGGGACGAAAGACGATTATCTATGGACTAGCAGGCTACGAAATATGTAAATCGTTCAACAGGTCGATAATGCTATATTGCAAGAAAGCAGGAAAACATAGAAAAATGCAAGAGTCGATAACGCTGTTGTATTATTACGTTAGCTTAATTAGGTGACGCGTGCGACTGCCATTATTTCCTTGCATCGGATTCGGCGAACCTTTTACGAGATCTTCTCTTACAACTGGTAGATCGGTTGCTCGTTAATTTATCCTCTAGTTGTTAATTATGGCACAAGTATAGACAAGTATAAGGTAATTGGTCGACGTTCGACGACGACGACGATGACGACGATTGCGATAACGTTGTATAGAGAGCTAGAAACGCGCGACACGGAGACGGCTCCGAGGAAACGATGGAGAAGCCGACCGTGGATCGATTTTTCGCGTGCAAAATGATATCGCGTAATATCGACGTAATACGAAACAATTCGAACAATGGACTGTATCGCGGTCGTAGGAACTCGTCGCAATTTCACGATCGCCGATTCAGCCGCATCGTCGATCTAACTGGAAGAATTTCATCGATACGAGCAGAAGCGTTGCCGCTAACGGCAAACGTTTCCGCGGAAACAACGCCGCTGGGAACCTTAAATATTGACAATAACGTTGGTCCGACTTGAAACGACTAAAGTGACCTATATTACAAATATACCTATAAAATAGCCGTTACCAGCTAGATTATAAGCGCGAATAAAGAAAAAGACAAAGGTACTTTACAGCTGCTCCGCATCCTTTCGATCGTTTTTCTATGGTTAAAAGAATGTCTGTAATCTTATGGCGCAGATTCTCTCGATCCTTTTGATCGAGACTAGATACGACGTTTAATACGAGGCTAACTTTCCGAATGACAGCTACTCGAGATCGATGGGATTTCTCTCAGATTTGACCGACAACGAGTCTGCCACACGAGTATTATCGTATGACTGCGGGTATCGGGTCACTGTTCGAGAAAAATTCATTTCGAGAGGGCTAAAATTGGTTCAAACAAAATCGAAAACAGAACGAAACGATTTGAAGATCGTGACAGAGATTGAAACAGTCGTGGGTGTAACACGAATATATCGGCACGATATATGGTCGATGGTCGTTCGATCCTAGAATCCAAGAATCCTAAAACGGGATGCGATATCGTGGCCGTTGGCAGCATAAGAATCGATGCACAGAGACAGACTGTGATAGCTTTTGATTTGTGGGCGTAAAACGATCGGATAATCAGTCCGTGGCGAATTCATCACCTGGTTTCTGAGGGGCCAAGGCAAGCAGTAAATCGCGACGTAACCGCCGAGGACGTCCTTTTAATCGGCGATATCATTTTCCAGCGACAATTCGTAATGCCGGGGCGTTGAAGCGAGCAGATTGAAATTAGAGAGCGGCCGACGCGTTCTGTTTTTTCTTAGCCTCTCTTCCTCTTATCCCTTCTTCCGTCCTCTTAACGAACATTACGAAGACAACGACGAGATAATCTTACCCTTTTTACCTAGCACTAGTCGTCGCCGAATTCGCGATTCCGTCTTTTCTACGCAACACGATAAATTTCGATTTAGAGAACGCCAACGCTGTTTTCTCACGTGACGAAACGAAACGTGTTCGTTACGCGATCCTGTTAAGACGACCATTAACTCGATAACCATCGGTTCGGTATCGAGGCTGAAAAAGTGTTAAACTGAAATGGAAAAAAGAAAAAGAAAAAAGAAGAGGGAGAGAAGAAAGAGGAAGGAAAAGATGAGAGGAATTTCCGGAAAACGGACAACGTATCAGGTTTCGTTTGGTATTATTGCGCAACCCTGATGACTACACCGATGATAGAAGCGTTCTAACTATATCGGTAAGATTACAACCTGCCACATAATCGTTAGTGCCACACGATAGTTTATAGATAGATGTTTTATTTTTTATTTTTTAAATAATTAGCCATTTCCGTGTATCTTATAATTAAACGCGGCATGGTTACGTACTTACCGTTCACCGTACATGGAAAGAGTAATTTAGGTGCTGCTTGATCGGAGTTACCAAAGTCACACATCGATGAGAAATTCGACAGAAACGTTCCGCTTAACAGAGTTTCATAGAAATTGCAAACAAATCGATAACATAGAATTTATCCATCGCGAATAATTCAAAGTAAACGACTGGTTGTGCTGGTATTCGTCGATAGGTGTTGGCTCGTTTTCTCCTCTTATTTCTAGCACGAAACCTAGCGATTAATAAAATCTGATGGTAAATTACGCCGTCTGCTAATACGTCTACGTTCTACGTATATCTCGATCGGATTGAAACGAGCTGACCGAAAAAAAAAACGATTTTTTAGCAAGCATTTTTTTCACTCTTTCCGCATGTATACAAGCGATACTCTATAAATATTGATAAACCTGCGTTACACTTGTATTATATACCCGCGTTAACGTAATTTATCGTTTCCGATTCTCCATGCATGTACAAATTTTTCATGAACGTGTTTCCTAATGCGGTTACGTAATTATTTAATTATCATTATTGTATAATTATTGCATCCTCGTTAAACCATGACCCTCGTAACGTTTATTACGAGCAACAAGTTAGCAAACACTCGGATCTTGTTAATAACATGATGCAATAGAGCCGACTTTTTTTCATTTACACATTCTATTCAACGGATTACGCATAAATTAAATTGGCTTCGTTAGGATGTTGATTACGGTCCTGCGATACGCATGTGCGAGACACAGTCACTCGCATTTGATTAAAAATTTGTTGAAATTCCATTCAACGACTCGAGCTGTTGCGACGCGTTACGCGAATTAGTTTACTGGATGACGCGTAAACAAATTTTCCAGAAAATTGTAATTTAACGAAAGAGAATCGCGAAAAGTCACCTTTTACAACTCTTTTAACGCTTTTATCTGTTCAGCCCGTGTAATGAAAATTGAAACGATGCCGAGACATTCGTCGAGATCGATCGATGCGGAAACCATCGAAGGATGTAAGAATCTCAAGATTTATCGCATACAATTATAAGCCGAAAGTGATGAAAAATTACGATTTTCATCAGATTTTAACGAAATTAACACGATAATATTTCCAACGCGTATACGATGTAACCGACGTAAATTTTCAAAATCCATTCTTTAAGGTTTCCTTTATAAATACATAAACGTACATTAAAAAACAGTTGTAGAAGCCAACTTTTGCCATTTCTCTTTCTTTTCGGAATTACGACCAGCTGCAATTTTTTTTAAACCTAGTCTAACCAACTAATTGATAGGTCTCCCAACTTGTCGCAGAAATCTATTTTAGAGCGTGTCCGAATGTTGACGATGCTATTCCAAATTAATTCAGATTGATTTTAATATATCGAAGCTCGGATAATTCTTATTATTTTATCTCAACGTCTTACTACCGGGACATACCGCAACCACTGATCACGATGAATCGTTAAACTCGTAAAACGCAAGTTGCGTGGCATCGCGTTGTTTCTTTTCCTCTTTATACCGATAGATGGATTCGTAATGAACAAAAACGATTAAACGTGTCAAATTACTCGGCACTTTTAAAATGTTTTGCTCGTGGCAGGTAAACGCTTCGCATTTAGATATTAATTACCTTCCATTATCCATCGGACGAGGATAGTGTCGAGCAATATGCAATTCGAAATGCATAACATGCACAGTACATGCACGCAACGTTGAACCAGTCGTACGGTAAGCGTACGTAATTTTTACGGAAATTTTATGGAATCGAAGGTAAATTCAAATTTGTCGCCGCACGTACGATACGGATAGCGTGGGGGGAGTAGATGGACTAACGATAGCAGGCAGCCCGGAAAAATACAGCGAGGAGACGGTAACGGAAACTGAGAAAAGACTAGGGAAGAATGGGAAAGACGAACAAGAGCAAAGATAGGATTAGGTAAGATAGTAAGAAAGTAGCGATAGTTAGGGAGTAGCATGGGTTAAGCGAGTAAGCGATTAATCGACTAAGGAGTAGATGACTGGATAGCAAGGTAGGTATTATAATTGTAAAGTAAATCTCTTAAATCAAATAAAATAGCAATTATCGGCCACGATAACGTACGATACAGATTCCAACTATTCGAGATTCCGTGTATCTCCTCGGCGTATCCTCTACTATACCGTTCCACTATAGATATAGAACCCTAGGAATTACATAACGAGCGAGCGTCGCGTGAAACGCGGGTAATCGACACGGGGGAGAGAGAAAAAAAAACAGAAAAGGGGAAACGAAGACTCGCAGGCATAATTGAAGATGGATTCGCGCGAGGAAACGGCTCGAAGCGTAGATATCGCGTATGCACGTGCCAAGTCGTTGGCGACCAGTCTTCCTTCCGTCGCGTCGCATCGCATGGTATCGCATCGCATCGCATCGCATCGCATCGCATCGCATCGCATCGCATCGCATCGCATCGCATCGCATCGCATCGCATCGTAGAAGAGAACGCCGAGGTATTATGCAAGATATCGGGATCCAACCTTGGCAATGACCACTAACTATGACGATTGAGTTGGCACCGGCCTGTGTCTGTCCGTATCATTAGCTTGCCGCTAGGATAATCGCAGAGTCGGTGGTTCGTGACGACCGATTCACCACCGGCAGCGTCTTTTTACTTACTAGCACTTTACTCGCGGAAAAAACAAACACCTGCGGCTGGCGACCGGAAATAAAATTTCCCACTTTACCGACGCGATGCTGATTTCATTAATTTGCATGACTAGTTATTTAAAAAGCAGGTACAAGTACGATCGAGGGGAATAATATCGGTACCTATAACAAGAACGTTACCGATAAACGGACCATCTCTGTGATAAAAACAATCCTTTGCTCCTGTTTATACATGCTGTTTAAGTAGGTTTTAGCGTTTAAGTAGGTAGTAGAATCAGATTTTTCTTATATTCGCTGTGCGGTGCCAATATAAAGATGTTTGTTCGCGTACGTTCGTAAGGGATGAATACAAGTTTGGTTTTAATTTGGATGAAAATAGAGAATAGAAATAAGAAAAAGCCTGATTATAGATATACATAGGTGCGTACGCTTACTCGAATTCACTTTGAAAACTAGCTACGCAAACAGCGATGTAATTTCTCGAATAAACGATAAACTGAAAAATTCACGTGTTAATCGATGCTCGATTTCTTAGAGTCCAACTCTGAAATGAAAGAAATGAAAGAAAGGAATCACCTATCGAAAGAGTAGCAAGAGAAATGTGCTTGCTTGCTTGCTGTAATTTCTAATCGTAAGTAATGTAAAATTTCTATCGTGCGTTAGCGAGAGCGGATTAAAGTGTCTTAAAGAACGCTTCGTATCCTCGTAACCTATCGATGCGACAGAATCTGGAATTATTGTATTTGGAATTACTCGCTTGTTTCAAATTCACGTGTTAATCGCTAAACACCTGACATTCTCCGAATGGAGTTTTAATCTATCGTATGACGATAATCGTACGTTGTCTAAGCCCCGTCTTACCGTTTCATTCCAAACAAGTAGAGCGCCAAGCTATCCGAGTGTAGTACAAATCTCGCGACATTTTGTCAAATGCAATTTTTCATTAAACCTAATTCTTCCACCGAGTTTAATCTCGTTTAATCTGATAAGCGAATAAACTTCGATAAGTTTATTTAAAAAAAGATGGAAATTTTGATTTCGGATTTCGAATTCGAATTCGAATAGTGTTCGCCACACTACTACGCATGTGTGCACATGCATATACATTCGTAGTTGGACAATGAGAAAAGTTTGTGGCGACATCTATCCTTTTCGCGCGGAAAGCAAACAAAAGCGATGGGTTGCCGATAGCAGATATACGTAATAAGATCGGAGACGAATATACCAGGAACGGGGTTCTGTGCCTCGTCCGTGATAAGATGGAGCTCGCATAATAAATCAAACGAATCGCGTAACTGTTATTGCGCAACACAGAGATTTAGCGTCAACGACAGAGTAGCGATGGTTCGTGACGTCTACGTTTGTTCGATACATCGAATAGATAATCGATACAAACAAATAAATAGATAAATGTCGGAAATGACACAAAAATGAGAAAGACAGTGTTAAATAAGAGACAGAGAAATTCTGTATATCGTACACTATTTATATTATCACTGTTAAATTACAAAATCCTATACGCTCTACAAAACTTAAACGTGCTTAAAACAACCATTTGACTAAATCGATTACAAGTTGATCGTCTTTCGTTATTTTTATTGAATTTTCTCCTGTAAGATCGATTTTCCTTCTAGTTTATGATAATTTTACGTTACTTACGATGTATTATGCATCGAGTTCTCTATTATCTATAGCTTGCTTTAAAGCTATTATTTCTTTCGCAGAACCATCTTTAAAGCTCCAATATCTATAGTCCTCGTAGTCCTGTATCTGTTCAAGTATTTTTGTTTTTAACATGTACAATTGTCTCTTGTTTGCAGCTACCTTGGCTTTGTGAAGAAATTTTTCATATTCCATTTGTGTGTTTGGGAACATATATCTCGAAAGAAATCTTGTAATCGGATGCTGTAGAAAAAGCATTGGTTTTACGCTAACAATTTTGCCTGTAATACGTATTTAGAAGTGTTTTTTCAACGCTGTCTTACCCTGTAGTATTCCCATTGCTTTGGAATATATCCTTCTGGTATTGGTTCTAAGGTGGCTGGCCCTATAAATACGTTGCAATAAAAGATGAGCAAACCAGCAGGTATAACGCCCATAAAGATGTAAAAATGCAGCCAATCTTTAGTTTTGTGCCATTGCCATCGACTTGCAGTTACTTCCATAACACGATGATCCGACATGCGTCTTACCACTCCTAAAAGTTATTAAATTTTCAGTTTTTGAACATTCGTCAACAAAGTTGACTATTTGAAACAAGTTGATTATTTTTCCAGCAGTCATCGTTGGTCACGTTTAATTCTCGTAAGAACAACTCTGTAAACAGGCACAGTGTTCGCGTTCGTGGGAAAATTTGTTGCGTAACAAAACACTACTACTCCTTCGATATACACTGTTCTATCTACAGAACGAAACATAATTATCTTCATCACCTTGGTTTTGCAACGCATAATTGTTGTTTTTCCGTAGTAACTTTCCCAATAACTCGTTCGTATGAAATAATTTTCGATTAGTCGCAAGCAAAAGCCTACTCACGACAGCCATTTTGGTTTGTAACTATAAAACGGAACGCACTACTTGTCTTGTTAGCGCAAGAACCACCGTTGGCTACTTTACCGACGGTAATCTAATCTGCTTAAGCCGCGAAACTTGAAATTGCGTACGTCAAATACGATTAAATATTTGAAACTTTAATAGGTATATATAAATTTTGTAGGTATATTTGAATGTTATAGTAATTGTATAAGGATCGTATGTAGTTTTGATGGTAAATTTATTTTTTTATGCCAAATTGCCGTATATTTATGATAAAATCTGTACCGTACCGTAACCTCATCTAAGATAATTAAATACGAACGCATCGTGTTGAGTTAGAAATTTATTAATTATTTATTTAATTTATTAAGAGAAAGCGTGATCTTTCATGTAAAAAATATGTTACATACATATATATATATATATATATAGTATTATATATAAAATAAATATAATATAATAATGAATATAATATATATATATATTATATAGTATTTATATGTACATAAGTTGCGGTTTGAACGAGAGAAAGAAAGAGAAACGGATAAATTGGCGCGAAGCTTTCGCGACTCCATGCCATGCCATGCTATGCCATGCCATCTAATACAAAGGTACATTTAGCGGCAATGAAGTTAGGTCAAGTGAATAGTTGAACTCGAGAAACGATTCTAAATTACAAACGCTCGTTGCAAATTCTCGTGATCGTGTTTGAAAACAAAAAACAACCAACGATAGAAACTATACCAACGATAATTAATTCTTAGAAACGGAAAAACCAAATTTCATTACCAACTTAATATATCTATGATCACGTATAAGTTGTCTTCTTTGGCCCAAAATATTTCTGATCCAGTAATATCATTGGCCAGTTGTTACTACTGCTGGCAATATTGGATTTTGCATTACAGATAATCTTATCACTACGTTATTAGTAGTATTAACTAGCGTTAACAAATATTTTCGCAAAACAAAACAATGTTGGTCTTGCACCTAACGACCGTCAAACATTTATCCAGCATGTTGTTGGTCGTCTGGAAACATCTCGACGACTATATATCAATCTCAACCGCTGTGTGCAGTGCTTGATCCTCATTGAAGTAAATGGTATTGATTCGGACGAAATTAATGCTGGCGTCGAGTTACTGAAAATGTTCGCATTCGACACGTTGAGCAACGCATGACGCACAGACGATGCAGCATTTGCCGATGCTATCGAATCGACTAGTAGTTGCAGAGAAACGTCAAGAATATGCAATAACGATTAATTGCTTTAAACGTCTAGCATTTTAGCGTAAAGATACATAGCACAAGTATATGTATAGTATATGTATATAGTAGTGAGTCGACCGTTGACAAGTAACTGATATAACACGGAACTTGGATCGGCACATACGATAAAATATCGAATCTCTTAATAATAATAATTATTATTATTATCTGTGTGGTCTAGCGAAATATCATTTAATAACTATTCGATCAAAGATATTACGTTTCACAATTGACATGTTTGCGACACATTCTTTACTCGCGTTTTTACCTATTCTACGGTTCTATCATCTACACGGAAAAAAGTATCTGCACTTGAAGCAATCTACGTGTTTTCTTCCGTTGATTAAAACTGCAAAAATATGTTATTCAATTATGACGATGGCGTAATAAAGAAAAAGAAATGTCACGTGGCAATAAATCAACAAAACGGGCAAGATAAGATCCATGGTGTCATTTACTATTTTATATGATCAAGTGGAACGAACGTACACCGACCGATTCCACCGAGAAGGCGAGAAGGCGAGAAGGCGAAAAGGCGAGAAGGCGAGAAGGCGAGAAGGCGAGACGACGACCCTGAGGAAATGGGTTAAAGACCGCGAACCTTTCCCCTTCCCCATATGTCTTTCGAATTGTTTCGTTTCGAGACATTCGGTCGTTCCGCGTGCATCCCTTCTACACCCGACTCCCCAAAGATAGACCAATGCAATACTTGCGTATACGGTGCATTGGGTACACCGGCTGCACCATACAATAGACGCGACGAATCTCTCTCGTCGTTCACGTGATTCACACGCCTCCTTACTCGCGGCTGTTTTCGCAATACACGCTGCCGTACACGTGAACTCGTACATACTGCTATGTTCGACATCTCGTGAATCTCGTCGCTGTTTCGTTCCTCGAAATAACGATCCTGCCAAAATGAAACCAAAGAAACGTAACTAAAAAACAAAGAAAACCTATCCGGTTTCAGCCGGATAATCGCTTGAAATTCGACGTAGAACTGTGTTTCGCAAAATACAACCTACGATCTACCGAGTGACTTCTCGAGCTTGAAACGCTCGACGAACGGTTTGCATTTGCACCATTCGAATCGATTCATGTCACGAGCTTGGGAATTGCCCATCGACTGAACGTTTCGAACGAGAATGGGTCATTGTCCACCAGTACTTTATATCATCGTTTGTTGCTTTAGTTTAGCATCGTGCAGTATCGGGTATCAGCCGGAGCTCTGTGCATTCTATTTTCCATGTGTGTTAGCAACCCTTAAATTGCTCGCTTTGTCGCCAGTAATATAAATATATATGTATGTATGTATGTATGTATGTATGTATGTATGTATGTATGTACCATAGCAGCGCAGAAGACAGACATCGTAGCGCCGGCAACGGGAAGGGACGATCGACCGCGAGGCAAGCGTTCGCAGTTTGCCAGCCTTCAGTCGCGTATTGGCCACCGCGCACTGCACGTCGGGAGCCGTTCGTATCCGAACGAACGACCGAACGAAGCTTCTGCTCTATTCTATTGGCAGGGAGGAAGAAAACGTGCGTGCGCGAGATAGATAGATAGATAGATAGATAGATAGATAGATAGATAGATAGATAGATAGAAAGAGGGAGGGAGAGAGAGAGATAGGGGGGAACATTGGCAAAAGAAAGGCAAAGAAAGAAGTGCGAAAGAAGTAGGCTTAAGGATCGAATTTAAAATAGAAGAAGAAAAGTCGCTACTCTAGGAGGTGAGTACCAATTTGTTTGCAATGCACAACGTACATTTACGATTAGATTTGTCGAATGTTTTATCGACGCGTATACGCAACGAACGGAGAAGATAGGACATTTCTTTTGAATTAAAAACAATTTAGAAATGGATCGATGCGACGGATACACGAAGGTATATACGGTCCTGCGTGCCGTTGACTTTTCCACGATCGATCCTTCCGTCGTCGTCTCGTTATTTCTCGCATAGAATCGGTGAAAGGGGCAGGTTTCGGGTTTTTAGTCTCGAGTACGGATGTGAGAAATCGACCGCGAGCTGAAACTCTGCTACGAGTTGTCCGTTGAAAGTCAGACATGGCAAATCGTGTTTCAAACGAAGCTTTCCAAGACGAAGAAGAACCGCTTTCGAGAACAGTCTTTGCCGGAGGTTCGATGGAACTCGCGTACTCTGTACGTTATGCGAACATTTCGCACTCGTGCGAACACACGATCGATCGTTCAAAAATAGACACTCTGTGTGACAGTGACCTACGCCTACTTCGATATCTCGATGAGGGTAATATACGACGCTTTAAATAATCGAATTTAATCTAACCTCGAACCTATACATTGTATCGTATGCATCGTATATACTAGATATTCGCGATTCTTATTCGAAGATTGTGTGAAAATTATTGGAAAAATATTTAGCATGATTTGTTGTCAAATCGATCCAATGCTTGGTTCGGCCAAATCGTTCAGAATGTATAGTACAGGGTAGTATAGGGTAGTATAGGTACTGTAGAGTATAGAGTATAGAGCAGAGAGTATAGAGTATAAAACGATGGTTTCCTCGGGCTCTCCTCTGTTTCGTTTCGTTTCCACTACCTTCTCTGGCCGACGTTATAATACGATTAAATACGTTGCGATAGTTGCAAAGTACAACAAAGTATCTTTATGGTTAGCGCGAGTGATTTATTCGTGTAAATGACGTAATATTTGCTACGCCGCACCTGTACGTAAACGAAGCGCGTGCCGCTTTGCTTTGTGCGAATCCAATTTTACTCTCTGACCTCTGACCTGGTCGCTCATGTACAATGAGATTTACACGTAGACGATTGTCGTTTTGACGTTCGAATGAAAAACAAACGGTAGGAATAATACGTAGGAATAATACGTAGAAATAATACGTAGAAATAATACGTAGGAATGGCGTACTTGAAATCGAGAAATATGGTCACGATGTTCAGGCAAACATTATAAAAACTGTACAGATTAAACATGACGCAAAGATTAAAATAATTATTTTGCAACGTTTTGTCACGTTTTCGAGTAGTGTCGAGTAGATAAATTGCCACACAAGTGCGAGACGCGTGGATTATCTTGCACCGTTTAATCGTTGTTGTATCGGCGATTAAACGAGATAACGATGCCCATTGTAAAATTAATCTATTTTAGCGTTTTATTTAATATAGGATCGGCGACTAATCTGCGATAATTAGTTTGAGTATGCGAAACATGGCCTACAGATTAAAAATGATGTAATAAAGGATCGAACGAAACGATATAATATCGAGCTGCGAGATAATATCGAGCAACCGCAAAATACACTGTAATTAAATATATGGAACGGCGGAATAAGTCGCCTGACAAATAACTCCTAATAAGTATCTGGTCCTTAATTGCGTATCACGTGACGGACCTGAGCACGCGAATCTCTTATGCAATCGGGCGTAAAGACATTATCTCGATCGTGAATCAGAATCGAACGATTCGAGAAATCGCGTGGTACTCGTTAACCGGCAATCTCGATGCGATTCTTGGTTGCGGGAGAAGTGGCATTAACGACCAGAGAAAAGAAACGGACGATTTCCAAAGATCGAGAAAACACGGTCGATTCTCGAGTTGCACAGCACAGCTGCGTGTCGCGATTTAATCGGCGCTCGTTCCTCGAATCGAACCCGTTATCGTTCGAGGGTTAGGTTCGTCGATCGTCGAACACCGATTTTAGCGAGATAACTTTTTCACGAGTTAATAAACTGCTGCTGTATTTTGGAACGCGGAATATTGCTTGCTCGCTTGATTCGGTCGACGACTTCGATCGGCTTAGCGGCGTAGAGTGGTAGCTAGGTGTGTGTAGCGTTATCGAAGCCGCGTACTGGAGGAAAATTCGCGAAGGAAAAGTCGCGCGTTCTCTTCGAGAGGCATACACGCTGTATACGTGGTAGGCTGTACGAAAGAAGGTAAAAAATCTGTCTCGCATCATAGAAAGTCAGTGCGCAGCCACGCACGGCGGTTTCAACAACGAAATTACCGTGTCACTAGCCACGATGGTATTCCGTGGTCTCGGGCCTCCTTCGAGACGGACGTTCTCGCGACAACCGACGACAAAGTGCGCTTTCGCGCCGAGAATTACGCAAACTAACGAACTGCGTTCGATCGTGTGGCGATTGTTTCGTGCAACGGAGAAGAGAAATTGGCCAAATCCTATCGATAAAATCTAAATATAATTGATAAAATCCTATTCGATGTTTTTTTTCTAGAGTGTACGTAAAATGGTGGTGACCGAGTACGAAATCCACGTTCTCAGTTGACAGACAACAGGGGGAGGAGGCTGTTTCCAGGAGAGGTGAGATTGACTAGCGCGTTGATCAAAGAAAAAGGCAGCAGGCAGGCGCAGCTAAATACAACACACGTGTAGCAGCAGCAGTGGTGGGAAAAAAGAGGCATAAGAAACAGCAGCTATGGATCCTTATTCGCTGAGGTTAGTCTTGCTTAAGAAAATGTGTTTACACACGCTCGATAACGATCTATGGATGGAGATACGTAAATCGAATGCAACGGTCAAACAGTAAGAAATCAAAGTATATAATAACAGCAAGTGCACAGCCTTTGTAGTAAATAATCTTGTCGGAGCAAAAAATAATATATTCGTCTAATTCGTCAACCTGGCCCGATCCGTGGCGCGTCAGGTACGAGCAGCTGTCAAATTTGCCAACAGGTTTCATCGACAGCGCTGGTTCGTAGAGGTTTTTCTTTCGCTTTTCCCCTTTCTCGTGATCGTGTCTATGCCTTTCCATCTGCGTTAGGGAGAACGGTTGTTTCCGCAGCGTCTTTCCACAGCGAACGCCTTCTGCGTTCCTCGACGGTATCGGTTCTAGCGGGTATAAACCATTTTGTATCGCGCGCTTGTCGGACAATCTTCTCCGATCGACGATTCTTTCTGATTTATCGAATATCATCTGCTAGTTAGGCTAAATTCGATATAGCGGGTTCAGCGCTGTTAACGTTCGACGCGCCTCGCTGTGCTACTAGTTTTAATATTTTCCTCTTTATCGATTTATGGATCGTCGGAGGCCCTGTATCGTTTCCCACGCTAGCCAAATACGCGATCGTTCGACGAAAGAGGTGCTGAAAATCACGCGTTCCGTTGACTTTGTCGACCGATCGGTTTCTATTTCATAACAGCGAGCAAGGGTAATCGTCGATCGAAAATTCAGAGGATGGCGACATCCTATAGCGAATACGTTATTGTGATTGCTTGGCTGTCCTCGAGCGAGAGAACCTAATCGAATCTGTTTTCGTTATTCGCGCACGTATAACGGCGATACGACGTACGACGGGAATTTTGGAAAGCGTCCTTCGGGATTTCGATCGTTCTTTCGACCATCGACCGTGTATTTGATTAACGACGGTAGCCGTTGTATGTGATCCACTTGGCAATGAAGTGGATGCTATATAAAATTTTGACGGGATGTAGGATGGATGTTTCAGAAGGCCAAGTACGAACGAAAGCACACGAAACTCGTTCGGGGGAATAACAGGAAGACGACTCGTTCTCCGGTCCGGAGAACCAGTTTTGCCAGCCGATAAATCGCCGATACTCTTGTTTTGAACGCGTCAGCAAGACAGATACGTTTAAATCGCGATATCGTTCGTCGTTGTCCTTTCTTCCACAACGTTATCAACGTCGAGTCGCGTTAAACAGAAAAAAGAAAAAAAAAAAAGGAAAGAAAAAGAAAAGAAAAAGAAAAGAATGTGTCAACGCAAATAACAAAAGACGAAACGCGAGATATTTTCCGCAAAGAAAAGTGAATTCTCGATGAGGATGGTGACCGTATCGAACGTATTAAAAGTGCGCAAAATGGGAAAATTGAATGAAATTATAGACACGAGCAAGCTACATTCATGTTTACGGAAAACAACCTCTGATCTAACCATGCGCTGGGATCTGGCACCTGGCACCTGGCACCTGGGATCTGGGATTCGAGATCCGGGATTGTGTACGGTTTCTGCTAATATAGTTGAGATATCTCGGGGCATGTGTTACATAAACGGACGCAACTGATAGTGGGAACATGTAAACACCGAACGAAAAACGAAAAACGAAAAACGAAAAACGCAAAAACGCGAAACGCTGACAATAAGCGACGTGTGCCTGTAATAGTTGGCACTAAGAGAGTTAAACCGTGCGAAGCTGCATTCTTCTGTCACTGCTGCGATTTAGAAAATACGCTCGTACGCGCCAGGTATTCTACTTGCACAATCCATAGGATTGGATAGGTAAATTACTGTTACCGCGATAATACGCGCATACGTACTAGGCTGAAAGGAAATAAGGCACGAGGATCGAGCGCTTTCCGATCGCGAATCTTAAGCGTCGTGATATCGAGTCAGCGAAATTTTTCCACCGTGCCCTCCAAACGTTTCTTCCGTCCATCTTATCTATCAAACTCAAACGGCCGACTTACGATCGATCGCGTCACGTAACAAACAAAGAGTCACGACGTCGATAATGAACGGAGTCGATCTAACAATAACTAGGTACGATACGTTCTGTCTGACGTAACCCTTTATATTTGTTCTTCTTACTTTGCTTGGCAAGGCTCGCATTTAAAATATCACGACGCGAAAGAAAGAGGAAAGAAGCGCGAAAGGGAGAACCGGCTATCGCTATCTAGAAGGAAACTAGAGTCGAAATAACGCCAAGTGACGTCATTTGATACTCTTGGTCGTGATAAAAAGCTTAGCACCGAGTTGTCCAGTGATGATAACTGCGCGTTATTGTTTCTTTTTCTATTTCGAGTATAGTCAACCTGGCATATAAATGTTTCGAATAAATTTGTCCCTACTACTTTCG
Source organism: Bombus vosnesenskii (assembly GCF_011952255.1). Classification (NCBI taxonomy): domain Eukaryota; kingdom Metazoa; phylum Arthropoda; class Insecta; order Hymenoptera; family Apidae; genus Bombus; species Bombus vosnesenskii. The sequence goes on from NW_022882923.1 coordinate 7,932,765, forward strand.
ATTCTCTCGAAATTTCCATTTGCACGGCTAAGGCGAGTTAGTCGGGCTACGGCCTCGCTAATCTCAAAATTCGCCATGTCGTCGTTACTTTACGTTTCGATACGATATGGCTAAGGCTAAAGATGTCACCGCTAAAAGATATATATTTTCTACGGCATTGCTATTCTTAGAAGAGTTGTCCAACATCTGTCAGGCACGTATATCCCGTGCGTTTTATTACATAGCCGAGTTTTAGATACCGATTTATCGATATATGATTGGGAGGCTAAGAAATTGCCACTTTCCAGCTAGCACCGATAATCTTACAAAGTCATAAGGCGGCTGTCTGTCAGGCAAGGCTCAGGGGGGAGCCGGAACTCCTTTATAACTGGCTGTGCGTAATAATTTTTATGGCAGCATGTATCGGTACAGACTCGATAAGGGTTTAAAGCGCGTTATGGTCGCTGGGAATTTCCGTGCAGAGCCTCGCAGGTAGCTGCGTAGCCTCCGGTAACGCGTATTACGAACCGATCGTATTAAGCCGACTATGTTAAACACTCGCTTGTTAAACACTCCCCCACCCCCCCCACCCCCCTGCCCGTCATCAACGTCTCTCGAACGAGCGACTGTAAGAGGCTCGTCTCGTCGACAAGTTTAGTTAGCGTTTTTCGCCAGCCACGCTCGATTCGTACACGGTTCATTAGATATCGAACAGATATCGTATATATGTTTGATATGTTTATACCGGCAACCGATCCTTGCCATCTTTCGTCTTACCGGCGAATTATCGTTAGTAGCCCCCTTCATTTGGTGGCAAACTATCTTTGCTTGGTTGAAGCGCCAAGGCGTGCGTACGGGACAAGGCGGCTTAGATGCGGCTGAGATGCTTACGCAGGCATCCTTGTCTAATATCAAACGCTTGCGCGAATACAGCAATTGGCAACATTTCTGTGGTTGCAAACGCACCACAGCATCCCTGTGCTAGGCATATACGCACGTCGGTACGTACGTAATCGTTTGATCGATAACGGATGCCGTTGTTACTTGCATCGTGTCCGTCGTTATACGCTCGTTTGCACTCGTAAGAAATCGTATCGAGCGCCATTTCACTTGTTTAAACTTGTCACTTGTTTAAATAGTTTCATTCTGACAAGCTGTTATAATTATCAGAGTGTATATCGGCGATGTGTCGGAGAGTCGTCTGTCCAATGCTCGGTTACTAATGCGCATACCTAATCTTGTTGTAACTCGTAACGCGTTTTCGAAATCGTTTTCATCGAGAGGCAGAGTCGATGCCGTTTTCCAGACAGTTTGCACGACTTTTTCGCCGATCGATAAATGCGCGAGATAATTTACCCCCGACTCGCTTCTTGGTGCGGTCCGTTTGTCTAGCGAAGAAATTGTATAATTTTGATTTTCTCTATCTCGCGCTCAGCAACGAAAGTTACGAAAGTTGCAAAAGTACGATATGATAAAGATACGAATGTACGTTAGATGGACGCGATCCGTGCGTCGGTGTCGAGTAATAAAGCGTTCGACTCCGTTGTATTCATGGACGGGGAAATGCTGGAATTAACGCGCGTTAATTCCTCCAGCCGCTTTTAATTGAGCCGAGTTAAGGCCCGACAGCTTAGTCGCGAGGCGTGTTTCCATTTGCAGCGGTCGCCGGTTACACAACGCTCGCGCATACTGTTGTCGGTTCTCCGGCGAAAAATAATCCTGCGTCTCGTTACTTTCGCTTCTAAACGAATTATTTCTATTATTATCATCGAACGTTGTTTGTCGGAAAGCGACTTAATTATTGCCACATCTGTTCCTGTCCGTCACCGTGTCGCGTTTAAACGATGCACAAACACGACGCTTTCTCGATATGTCTCTCGGTCATCGATCGATTTAACTTGTCGCCATAGATCGCCAGCTGCTATAAATCTATCCGTACGTAATTACCAGTTCCAGCGATATAAACATCGTGCGTGCACGATAAACCGTGATACGCGTGATGTCACCGTTGCGAAACACGATCGCCTGCAAATTCTATATACACGCGTATCTACGCGTATCTACGCGTATCTACGCGTAGCTACGCGTGTACAGTTTTGACATTGTTAACGTTGGACGGAACAGCGGTCAAGCGACAAATTAATCGACGGGTAGCGAGCGGGTTCGCGTATGCCAGCGAGATAGAGCTACCGAGAAATGGAAACGCTTTATCGCAATCGTAAATTGTGGCGCGTAAAGCGTGCATCTATCTGCCAGCCCATATATTGGCATATCGTCATCCCGGTATATCGCGGTGCAGCGTTCAGGTTCTTGACAACCGAATAAAGAAGCGAACGGGTTCGCTTAATCTCGAAAATGTTGTTGATGCGCGTTATAAAAAATACATCGACACATGGAAAGCTATCCTTTGTTCGGCGTGGAACCGTCTTTAATGTCGTAACGTTTTAATCGGCGGACATGATTTCGTGGAGAGAGAGGAGAAGAGAAGAGAAGAGGGCTGGACGGGGAGAGTTGGTGACGGGCGGGCTCTTTGTGTTTCAGTGTGGAGCGCGAGGCATCGAAGAACATCGAGGAGAACGAGAGAGAACGTTTCAAAGACGCGATCGTATCGAGCAGAAGTCTGAACAAAGGCTTCGTCGAGCCTACTACCATTAAAAATGCCATACACGAGGTATAATATCATCATCGATATAAACATCGAAATACGATGTGTATAATGTAAGTCTGGAACAACGACCGATCCAACGTCAGATCTCATCTATCCTTAGATCGCTTCCTGCATCATTGCCGCGTCTTTCCATATATCGGTAGGACTAGCCATGGCTTATTCGGCTATTTTGATTCCCCACCTTGAGGCCGAGGACGCGGAATTGCACGCAACGCGAGAACAGACTTCCTGGATCGGTAAGCAACTTGTTAGGCGCGTTGATAACGACGATACAAGGAATAGCGACGACTAAAATTTGCGAAATAACAAAGTGATTGCGTCGAGCCGAGTATAACGCGAGGTGTTACACCCGCGAGAGAGGTGAGTAGTCGCCGAACGAAATAATAACTGGCGTAACTCGGTTTACGAGTTTCTATTTTATCGGCCAAATTACATTTTCATTAGCATTTCACTACTGGTCTTTGTCGCTTCGTAACGACCAGCAGAATGGTAGGCGAAACGTTACGATCGAATAAGAGCGAGATTCGATCTAGCAGGTCGATCGAACGACTGGCTAGTTTACACAGAGACGCGCTTCTTTTCCAAACGACTGCAACACAATCTCTTTTACATAGAACGTCGGTTGTTCGCAGCAGACATTCGACATCGACGAGACGCGAATGGCGACTGGTTGTTATTAGCGGGTATATCAGCGACGTTAAACGCGATCAATTTTCAGCCAGCGTGGTGGTAGTCAGCACACCTTTGGGTGCCTTGTTAGGAGGATTTCTAATGGAGACGGTGGGAAGATTGCGGACCCTTCAATTCGGCTCCGTGCCCTTTATCGCAGGCTGGATTCTCATAGCGCTGTCGACCAATATCCCGATGATCTTAGTCGGTCGATTGTTGTCCGGGCTAGCCACGGCTCTGGCAACTTCGCCAGCTATCGTCTACATCACCGAAGTCGCAAGACCAGAACTCAGAGGATCGATGATATCTTTCGGTCCAACTTTGGCCTCGTTTGGCATGGTCCTTTCGTACTTGAAGGGCGCATACATTCATTGGAGACTGGTGGCCTGGCTGGGCATAATCTACGCCGTCGTGCCAATCATTTTGGTGCAACTGTTCGTCCCGGAATCGCCTGTATGGCTCGTCTCTAAGGGACGATTGGAGGATGCGAAGAAATCATTGGAATGGTAAGGAAAAGCGAATGAAAGCGATCGGTTTCCCGATCTATGTCGGCGGTATTAGTAGCAGTAGCAGTAGCAGTAGCAGTAGCAGTAGCAGTAGCAGTAGCAGTAGCAGTAGCAGTGACGATAATGGGGGGGTGGTGGTGGATAGCGGTAGTGGTAGTGGTTAGTAGTTAGTGGTAGTGGTAGAATCCGAGTGAAACGAACGGCAGGGAATATCGATAAAGACGAGAGGCCGGCTTATTTCGCTACGCGTACGACGCGAAAACAGATAGAAAACTGATTTTCGCTAGATCGAATACCGCTAGACCACAGAGGTCGAATATTCGCTGTACCACAGAGGTAAGCATTCCGAACGCTCTATCGTGTTTGAATCGCAGGCTGTACAAGCACGAGGCGAAGCAGGGCAAGGTGTCCGCCGCGGAGGCGCAGTTCAATACGATCGTGAAGGAGAACGAGATTAAATTGAGCGAACAAAGAAAGAGCAAACACGGCGGTGTCTCCACTAAACTCAGGGGATTCTTGAAGCCCACAGGATGGAAACCGCTAACGATACTCTTCCTCTTCTTCTCCTTCCAACAGTTTTCCGGCATCTATATCACTCTCTTCTACGCTGTCACCTGGTTCCAAGTAAATAACTATTTCTCCTCGACGTTCACAGCATAGTCAGATCACCGATTCGATTATACATGCTGCGTTTCGTGATTAATCGTAATCACTGTCATTCAGGAAGTCGGTTCCGGCGTGGACGCGTACATAGCCTCGATTCTAGTTGGTGTAACTCGTTTCCTGTGTTCGATGGTGAATACTTGGCTGCTAAGGCGGTACAAGAGGCGGCTCCTCTGTATAATCTCGTCTTTGGGAATGGCCTTTTGCATGACCGTTTCCGGTTACTACACCTATCTTATTAAGAACGGCGATCGTTCTGGATACTGGGTAAGCCTTCCAAGCTAAATGGTGCGTGTATTCTTGAATAATCGTACGACCAAATTGTAAATCATCCTTACCGCGTTGTCTATTTGTTTGCCAGGTTCCTGTTGTATGTCTGTTACTTTACGTTTGCACGTCTATGGTCGGTATGTTGACTATTCCTTGGACCATGACGGCCGAATTATTCCCTACCGACATCCGAGGAATCGCCCATTCCATCAGTTATTCCATAGCCAACTTGCTAATGTTTGCTGCTCTGCAAAGTTACAGAAGCTTACAAAGCTTCCTTGGTGGTATGTATACGATATTTTACAGAAGCTAGAAGTTCACGGCCAGTTATTTCAATTTGAACGAATTTCACAACCGCTGTCGGCAACAAACAAATTTTCACCATTTACCATACTAAATTCTCTCTCGATAGTAAAGGAACGGTAAAGTCTCTTTCAGCTTTTTCACTCGAATAAAAAGCGAATAAAAGCGAATTTTTCTCGGATTAAGTAACTCTTATTTTTAGTGTCGCCGGTCTTCTCTGATTTAGTTGTAGTAATATTTCAATTTTATACAATCGTAATATCTTCGACTCGTTGTCAGACGTATGTACGCTTGGAAAGATAGCCACCAGGCAACTGCTAAGAAACTTTTTTTAAACGTAAAAATGTAGTATTAGGTATACGTGTAGAAAAAAGAAAAAGGAAGAAAGAAAAAAAAAGCAATTTCATAGAAGCGTATCTCCGAGAGATTATGAAACGAGCAGGTGGTAGATTCACCGCCTATGGCAATATCTTGCGTGATAAATAATTTATCAGTCTGATAAATACCATATTTATAATATATAGAAATGCTTCGCATCTTGTTCATTCCTTGCGCGAGTGCCACATCGGTACACCGAGCAGAGACGTTTTTACACGACTCTGTGAGAAAATGCGTTTTTAGTTTGTCGCCGTATGTTGAATACGTAAAACTCGTCTATCCAGTCGTACGAAAACTCTAGGTGGAAATGGGAATTCTCTAACTCTATTCTCGTACATTTTTCATACGATCGTAGGATCCCATGCCGTGCAGTGGTTCTTCGCTGGTGTTTCCATAACGGCCGTGGTGTTCGTGTGGCTATTGCTTCCGGAGACTCACGGCAAGAAGCTTTCGGAGATCGAGGAGTACTTCCAGAATCATTTCCTAGCAGTGGGTGCCGAGGCGAAAACGAAGAAACGGCGGGCACAGAGAAAGCAACAGCGTATCGACAAATCCGCCACGGAACCGTTGAACCCGAAAACCATACAAAACGTGTAGATGTTTTCTTCCATGTGGCTGGGGGGGTTCGTGGCGAGGAAGAGTTCTTAGCTGTATGTACATATAACGTTTCTTCTATACATGACACACGGATTACCGGATTTTTACTTAAAGTTGTTACCTCTGTAAAACACGAAGCGCGAGGATACGAGATCAGATTTTTGCGAAAGCGAAGCTACTTCGATATCGTTGAGGTCCAGATCGAAGATAGAGCACTTTGCAGAGCCGAGGCAGGAAGACAAAGAGAGAGAGAGAGAGAGAGAGAGTATAAATATATTACGAAGCTGTGTAGTTTCATAATTGAGTGTTTCGCTGCGAATTAATTGCGGCAGAACATAGATTAGAGGAAAGGAGCCGTATGACGAGAGAATGGAAGAGAGAACAGATATATTTCGAGGCTAGACGAAACACGGCCAACGTCTCGGAAACGTTTCGCCCATCGACCAGGATATATATAGGGTGGACGAATAGCCTCGCTTGTTGCTAATTCCAGGAAAATTTGTTAACGTATATTTGTAGACTGATATAAACGAATCCGGCGAATCGATAAATTTCTGCCATCACTGGCCTACGTTTGTTCCGCGATAAGAAGAATAACTTTTTTAAGAGGCAAACGATAGTATAATACGTTACATACGCGTGAATTCGTGATATACATATAGACGTGTCTGTGTATACAGGTATAGAGACGATGAGACGATTGATGATAATAGGCACGGCATGTGCTTGCAACGCGATATTGCAGAAGCAGCCAGACGGGAATTTTTTTACCAAAAAGCTCTAGCGAACGACTGTACGCGAGACTATAAAACAGTATTATACGTTGATCTGATATAGCCTCCCTTTTGCCTTTATAAAAATGTATATGGGGGTGGCCGTAGAAGAAGACGATAAAAACATCCTTCGTTCGGGAACACAGGCCAAGTGCGCGGCCAACTTTAATTTTTTCCTCGCGTCGCGCCGTAGATCGTCTCGCGAAATACCTTATGATCGTTTGCCGTTTCCAGGCAATAGCATAGCATTCCCCTTTTGCAAACTAATTGTTAACAACTTTGCTGTGATTTACCAATATAGACAAGGACAAAGTCGCGCAACGAGAGGAAGCAGTATCCTGTTTTGCCTATGGAGCGTATAGTTTCAAATGCCAATATGTACATACATACATAGTATCGAAGCGCAGGCGCAGGCGCTGCGTTGTGTAAATCATTAACGCCGAACAAATCTATCGGTTTGTTCCAACTTACGGACTTGCTTTCTTTCCAATGGCGCCCATCTACTTAAACTAGATACCTAAATCTTACGATCGTCCCTTTTTCTACGACATTTTTCTCCCGTTTGATATTCAAGTTGATATACACATCACTTTTTTACCATGCCTTTTTATATACTATCTCTTCGTGTCTACCGAATGGCCGAAAATGGACCACTGATCGAACGCACAAAACTACCTTTTTACCAGTTTATTAATCGTCGCCAGTTTACGGACATTCTTAGTCGTTGACTAATCGAACATGAGCATTTGTATCGGATGCGATAGCCGCGATCGGTGCACCCGCAATGTATCTCAAAGTATCGGCTATTCGATACTCGACAAAAGTCACGCGAAATCCATGTCCATGCGTCGATTGATTTTTAGCGAAATTCAGCTTGTCCGTAAATTGTTGGAAAAGCGAAACTATCACGAGCAAAGATGCAACCAAATCCTCCATGATTATCGCCATTAGTAGAAGGAAACGTGAGGAGCATAGTCTATGATCGAAAAGAATGTGTTTATCAAACGCCAATTTCGCCTAAGAAGATCTCTAAAAACATATACGTATATCGAAGTTTTTGGTTCGACAAGTGCCTTTCTTTTTTCTCTCCACTCTTTCATTCGTTTTTTCGTAATATAAATATGCGTGAATATGCGAACAGAATAGAAATTTATAAGAATGTACTTTGTATCCTTGTATCTATATAGTACGCTTGTATTCTTCGATTGTACATGTATGTGTAAGTACATATGTACATGTATATACCTACATCTATATGGCGTATATACGTACCATTGCAGAATTTCATAGAATGTTTCTAATAAAATCATATTTTTCGAAACTGCTAAATATTGTAATTTATAACTATATATTCCATTCCATTCATAGCGAAAAGCGCAAAGCGAAAAGCGAAAAGCGAAAAGCGAAAAGCGAAAAGCGAAAAGCGAAAAGCGAAAACAATCGTCGCAAGTTGTTGGTTATCGCACATTCAAATAGAAATTAGTAGCGTAGTTTCTACTTACCGATTTAGATGTGACGTGGATGAATTATTTACGATGAATGCTGAATTTACGATAAAATTCAACGAATCAATAAAAACTTTCGAAAGCAGCACGTTGCTTTCTTGCTATAATCATAACAATAACCATTATTTACGCAATTTTCTAAGCACTTTGAAAAACCGCTAATGTCGACCGCGAATGGAAGGCAACTGATGAACTTTCGAAGGAATTATAAATCCCGAAAGCTGATTGGTTCGCGTGAATTACGCGCGAATATTGATATTACTACTCGAGTTTGTTCTATTTATATAATACGAAACACGAATGATATGTAACATGACAAATATAATTGAAGATAATCTTTCGAGCAACAAGATATTTTAAGAGAATAGAAATGTACGGAAATACTACGTGAGAATAGAAATATATATACTACGTGAGTTGTATAAACATCACGTGATATTTAGGGCGGTTTATATAAAGCTATGTGCAACCGGTAGGTAGCTGCACCGCGGGCCGAACCAACGACTGTCGGTTTTTTTAGCGAGATCAAAGATGCCTGGCGTGCTCTACGTCAGGGCACGAGGCAACTCGAGCGAAACGGCTATCGACAGTGAGGCAGCCACGCAAGGTCTGTAGTCTGTAGTCTGTACATAGCTTAAGGAATACAAATGCAAATATTTTTTAAGTATACGACAATTGGCTTTATTCTGACGCGAATTCGTCAATCAACGAAAGAAAATTAAATACGAGTTTTGAGTTACATGAGTTTCGTAAATGTACGCATTCCTATATAAGACATAAGATCGACATTCGATGATAAAACATAGTCGGACAAAATATCGCAACGAAATAGCAAAGTTTAGTATTTATTTACGTCTTTTTGCTGCAGTACATATTGCGTATTAATTCTGTCAATCCTGAGTTTGTTTCATTTATAGGACAGTATTCTATGTAATGGACTAGTGCATCTTGTCTTATCGCAGGTTTTTCCGATTGAAGATCTTTTGGAGAAAGAAAGACGTACAAAAAAAGAGTTAAACTACGTATGCTTAACACGGGCTGGAAGTATTTTCAAATCTCATTTATTAACAGACGTATGAAGCAATCGACTATTGATCGTTCTCATATAAAATATATTCTCCACTACTAGTAAGGTTAGCATATTAAATATATCGGCGATTCAGAGAATATTTTGTTCCTTATCCCTTTTTTTTTCCCAACGATTTCCTTCTCACGGAAGAACGCAAGAAAATCCACGGTCGAGGAAATTCCATAGAATGAAAGGTACATTTGTGCGTGCAACAAGTATCAAATTAACACGATAACAGAATTAATAGCCATGTCTGCCTTTCATTTCATTTGGTCGCACTCAAATGAATACCGTACAAAGCGAAGAAGTAGTAGCAGTTGCAGTAGCAGTAGCGATAGTGGTAGTAGTAGTAGTGGTAGTAGTGGTAGTAGTAGTACTAGTAGTAGTAGTACTATTAGTAGTAGTAGTAGTAGTAGTAGTAGTAGTAGTAGTAGTAGTAGTAGTAGTAGTAGTAGTAGTGGTGGTAGTGGTGGTAGCGGTGGTAGTAGTGGTAGTAGTGTAGTACTAGTGGTAGTAGTGGTAGTAGTGGTGGTAGTAGTGGTGATAGTGGTGGTAGTAGTGGTAGCGGTGGTAGTAGTGGTAGTAGTGGTAGCGGTGGTAATAGTGGTAGTAGTGGTAATAGTACTAGTAGTAGTGGTAGTAGTACTAGTACTAGCACTAGTAGTAGTGGTAGTAGCAGCAGCAGCAGTGACAGTAGTAGTAGTAGTAACAATAATGATAAAAATAAAAATAATAATAATAATGTTAATAATATCGAGTACCAAAACGACCTCTCTCTCCACGCAGAGAAAGGAAAAATTCCTACAATTTGATTTTCAAATATACGCCAATTCGATTATTAACGCCACGCGTGAAAGAGTATATCCTTTTTACATCGCGACGATTTCCCACGACAGACATAGTACGCTTAATCACTTACGTCTAATTGTTTGAAGCAATTAAAGCATGTGTTCAGTTCTAGCATGTATCAAGTTTAATTGCGATGCGCGCGGACATTGAAATTCTTACGACGATCCTTTTTTCAGTTACAACGAAATATGCTTTGTTCTTGCTTTTCGTGTTTGATTTTTTTCTTTTCTTTCCTCTTATTACAGCATCAAGTAACAAAAGCAAAGGTACACAGGATGAACGAGCGAGTTAAGCGTATGGAGTAAATTCGTATAGCCTGATATCATCGTCGTGATGCAAACAGAGTGGCAAGGATCTCGATAATGTGTCATAATATATTTATATCTACGTATCATACACGCATTAGTAAATATAATATAAATCCTGTTGTCAATAATAATGCTCAAAAACTTAACAAAACAAGCTTTCCTCTTTTTCTCTTTTTTATAAACGATCGCGACACTACGCAGTGTCCAGCAGTGCCAAGGCCCACGTGTACTCAGCACGACCAACGCTGCAGGCAGTGACGATGAGCTACCTAATCCGTATTAATATTACATTAGATTCTATTATTATTTAATAATATGTATGTGTGTGTGTGTATATATATACATACACACACGCACACATATATATATATACACACACGCGCGCGCGCGCGCGCGCACGCACTCACGATCCGCACACACCAGGTCAAACCCTAAATCGTTTGTTTTTTTCTTTTCTTTTTTTTTTTTTTTAAATAATTACGACAAATGACAAATGAATGACGAAAAGGATATCGATAGACGCAACGTTAAAATATTCATGTTAGATAAATCGGTAATAATCACACTAAATCCTACACGTATGTAACCTTCCATACGTTTCTTCCCTCGAAAATCCATCCACGGAATACCGTAAAATGTAAAACGTCGGTAACAATTTCCCGTGAACGAGAAAACTATTCACCCTGCCTGTAATGAAACCGCAAACGGTAAAGACGATTCGCGTCCGTACAATTCGTTTTGCGATTAGCGCGATTTATGAAAATAGACGTGATACATTTTTAGACGATGTCGATGATACATGTATCGATTCACGAAAATGTGGGTCCTCGTGTTCCACGACAAAGTCGCTAAACGAGCACGAAGATTATAAATAATTCGATTTCTTTCTCTGTTTTGCATCGTAATAACGAATGAAAAACTTTCACTGTACGTTTTACGCAACATTAGCAAATACAGGAGCTCTCTAGCTACTTGCAGACTACAATCGCTTCAACGATAGCTTTTCCTTTCCTTTTTACAAGACGATCAAAGACGATCTCCTCGAACAAATTTCGTCCTGACGACACCAAAGGCACCAAGTAAAAGAAATAGTCCCACTTGATTATTGATTATTGATTATTGATTAACGATTGATTCGAAACCAATTGCTCTTCTGTCGCACAATAACGCTTTTGGCACTATTTGGCCACCTATTGGAAAATCAATACGCATTACCATCATGTGTTTTACACCATATCGAATTAGGTGCGAGACACGTCTGCCTCCCTCCTAATCTCGACAAGGGTTATGCGTCAACGTAATTTATGCATACTATTCGTGTCTTTGGAGAACATTATCAAATTTAGTTAATGCAGTGTCTATTCCTTTTCTTCGTTTTAATACTTGGATCATTCAGTTTCAATTTCATCGTGAAATTATTCTGTTACTTGAACCCACTAGTAAGTAAGAAAAGACGAAAGGTGATAAGTATATATTTATATATAATTTTATCCTTATATATAAATAAAACAAAAACGACAATGGCACAGAATATTACTAAACTCGTTATGTTAGCTTTGATTTAGCATTCGTTTAATTATTGGCAACGTGACGAATAGTTTAAATATTAACGTTAGTTTCGAATATCATTCCCCTAATCATTGCTAATCTAGTTTTGCTGATTTCGTCGCATATAATCTCTCATTCACTCTATCGCATTCTCTCTGTTTCTCTCGCAGACTCTATCTGTTCAAATATTGTTCCTGTTGTTTGCTCGAAAAACTTTCCACCATCTCGTCTGCATCTCTTGTGTCATTGTGCGTCCTTGGAAATCTGACTAGCACATGGATTTTTAACAAATATGTTCACGATTTGTTTTTCAACATCTCGATCTACGCGACGCATGTAAGAGAGCTGCTCCCGTGACAATCGTATTGTGCACGCATGCAAATTATTAAGAGATACGATATCCGCGCGAGCCTTCTCTATGTCGTTAATGCTGAAATGCGAAGAAAATATTTTATATGAAATTTATTCACTCTCACTGTTCGTACAGAACCCATATCAAACATAGCGCCTATACTCAGTTTGAACTTTTCATCGTGATACCTTTGAGTCTTCACCTTTCTCCTAACTTATCCATTGCAAGGTGCGATACTGTTAGCGATGTTTGTAAATCGGCGAACAAGCGTATAACGTATTTTTATACAATGTCTTTCTCGGTATCGATATAATTGGCATTCACGTATATTCCGCTTACAAAGTATATATGAGTCTCTCTCTCTCTCTCTCTCGGCAGTGATGTCGCACTGTCTTCTCATACTTTCACTCACGTCAGATCGACGATATTTAGGTCATTGGCATCGCATTCCTGTCGAACGACCGCCAATCAACTCTACGGGATGCACAACGATACACTGAGATACATACGTAAATATATACAATATCTTAACGAGATATCGCGAACAGAATTCAAAGTATATAAAATCGCAAAGTGGACAAGAGGCACGATAATATGTTTTGCGAGCTTGATAAGATACGAGGAGGAGCCCTCTCCTGTTTCTTTTTCCTTTCTCTTTTTTTTCTCTTTTTTCCTCCCCCCGCCCCCCCCTCCCCCCTTTTCTTAAAATAAGAAACAACGCTGCAACTTAATATCAGGATGTAACGTATCGATAAAAAATACATGTATTATGACTCAATGAACCTTATATCTAAAGCGATTCTGTCTTTGAAACAGGCATAGATTTTCCGTAAACGAAACAATACGCGTAAACAACTTGCATACTACCTGTCTTTGTGCAACATCACTGTCAGGAGTTCAGGTATGCCGTTAATACACCTTGCCGTGAAATCATGTAGATCAGTCTATCGTATTGAAAAACATCGACATGTATCGTTTTACTGCTCGATCGTAGCCATCACGGATTCGACTTACTGAGGAAGCTAACCAGCATTCGTTCATGCCTTGCACTCAAACGGGCAAATCTCTTAAGTATCGCGATCCTAAGCGTCGCGGAGTTTGATGTTAGTTAATTTTTACTATTGCTACGTGGGCTTGCCGGCTGACTGTTCGCTTGTTGCGCGCGTTGTATGTAAATGTTTAAAAGCTTCAGTTTGCTGGTATACAAGCAGCTGAGATGAGGTTTCAACAATTCTTCGCCAACTGCCAAATGTATCGCTACCATACAAAACACAGCGCTTTTACGTACCGCGCTTTCATTGTCATCGTACGCCTGTTCAGAAACGTAATAATTAACATTGTTGGTTAGAACGAGAGGAAGATTTTTTTTATTCATATATGTACGATATCAACGTCAACTTACTTTGATAAGACCGGGCATAACTTTCGACAAATGAGGTTCTATCGCATCGCGTCCCCAATGTTCCACAACCTTGTGAAGCATTTTTATCGCGCCCATATTCAGGGGATATGGTTCGGTAGTTATTATAGTCGATACTAGGTGAATCACTTGTTCTGGCTTTAGAACCATCGCTATCGTTGCAGCACATTTTTCCGCCATCCAGAGAACCTGACAAGAGGAACGGCATTTATTAATAATCGTCTATACATATATTCAAGAAACTAATTGACAGACTTACTGGAGATCTTGAATTGCTACTAGTGGAAGAATCTTGTTTCTGGTCGTCTAATTTATACGCGTTAATTACTTTTAAAACCAGCAATTCAGGATAGACGGAAAAACTGTCGACAAGTTCTGGACATTTAAGCATATCGATTAAAGTTTGAAGTACTTCTACTTGCATTTTCTTGCTATCGTTAGTCAAACTATCTAACAACGTTTTGAGCAGCTTTCTGGAAAACCAAGTTTTCATAATCGTAGTTCGTAATCAGAGTTTTCGTAATCGTAGTAGTAATGGAGAATAGAATGGCCGAGTTAATAAATAGCATAATACATACTTAAAATTCTGTTTAATGTACAAAGCATCTCCTTCGCGAACGTACAATTGAAATTCTTGTAGAGCTGATACTTTTTCTTCGGTTTGTGTCATCTTGGATTGCAACGTTTTAATCATATTATCTAAAACTTCTGGCCTTTTTATCGAATCGGGTGATGACCCTGCGCGGATATATTAACATTTGTTAAACGAAGAAGAGATACGCGAGTCGATGAATAACCTATAAATAATTCCTATAAATAATTGTATACATACCATGCGTTTTGTAACCATTATTTTCCTGAGGTAGGATAAGATCCCCGGCGATCGTATCGCTTGAACCATTAACTGTAATGTTAGTCACAGATCGTCCCCTTTGCGTGGGCGAAGAAACAGAAGACGAACGACCCTAATAGACAAAAGAAAAGAAGAAGAAATAAAGAAAGAAGAAAGAGAAGAAAGAGAAGAGAAGAAAGAAAAGAGAAGAAAGAAAAGAAAGTAAAAGAAAAGAAAGGAGAAACGATCGGCATGCTGACGCATCTTCTCACGGCATAGTATACTATTAACCAGTATATCGACTATTTAATTACCGAGTTGCATAACGTAAGTCCTTCCATCTTTTCCTCGACATCAGCCATATTGCTGATTCCACTGTCTTTGCTGGTAGTTGCTCTTTCTAAACGTTCGAAACCATAATTTTGTATCTCCGCCGTCGTACGCCTTAAAGATCTGCGGGAAATGCTTAAAGATTAAAATGACTAACAATAAGGATTTATCGAATTAAGGCCGTCACTTACTTATAAACTTCTTCCAAGTTTTCATCCGCATTGTCAATGTCACCTTTACCTTTCGAACGAGCTGGTGAGCTCTGCGCCCTAGGAGGCGGAGTTCCAGGGGACGCGGGATTACTCGAACCCGACGATTTCCTCAAGTGATTTTGCACCAAAGGCAGTGCCGCCTCCTACAAAATACATGTATGTGTATATAATATAATGCCCGTATAATGGTACACATCTGTGCATATATCCAGCATATACGTGCGTATATATGTATATACAACGTCTTACCTGATAATACTTGGGTAATTCAGCTAATATCATAGTGACTTTCGGAGGATTCAAATTATACAGCGATATAACAGCATTTTGTGCATGCCTCCTGACATCTTGGCTTTTAACATCGTTCGACCAGTCGAGTAACCTTGCGAGCGCTGTCCCAGCAGAGTTAATAAGAGCAGACGGTTCTGCCGTTTCTGCTATTTGCGTGATAAACACGAGTGTGGCTATTTTTACACGAGAATTTGGCGTTTGCGTTGGATCCGTCAGATACCTCATTACAGCCGGCAAAAGTTGCTCTCCGGGGAAGCATTCCCTACAAGTTGGAAGAGATGTAAGCAATTGTGTAAAATAGCAGGAACGTTCGTATTAGTTTGGACATTGTCGTATTCGGTCTCACCTAACCACCTCGAGCGTTTTGTGTATTTTCGCTTGTATCGAGCCAAGTAAATCGGTGCCTAATTTATTCAAAAGTCGAGCACACAAAACATAAAGCCAGTCACCGAGATCTTCGCTGTGAGTAGCTACTAATTCATTCAGTGTGTCCAAAAATAAACTGAATACTTTTGTATGAGAATCCATGAACATTTTCGTAAAGATGTCTGTTACTTTGCGCAATTCCGTGGCTGTAAGCGTATTTCCATTTGACAGAAAATGTTGCAATCCGACTAAACCTTCTTTCCTATCGCCCCAATGTTTATGCGCGCAATTCTCTATGATTTCCTTGATATCCTGCAAGTTAAAGAGTTATTTATCGCGATAATACGTATTATAAACATGAACGTGTAAAGCGTTGTTCAGAGTAAAGACTTGGTTGGAAAGTTCGGTATTTTCGATAGGGTTCTATATTTCCTCTTTTGACAGAAGAGTATACAACGGTAGAGTGTTGTATCAGGTAGTATGTATATAGTGGAATATGTATGAATAATAAATGGAAATGAATATTAAATTTAACAAACCTTTGGGATAGATTGATCCCACATATCACGATACAGTCTTTGTTGAGAGCCACTCCATGAAAACGACTAATGGGTAGATGGACGATGGACAGATATGGAGAACAGAACGGCGCATCGCGTTAGTCCAAACCAAACAAATACGCCGCAACAAAACCAAAAGAAAAAACCATACATGCGTTATCTACAATGTTGGGATGCTGGAAGCCTGTTTTTCAAGCTTGTGGACTAATTCTACCGTGACCGTGGTCAAGTCCAGGACATCAAGTATAGGATATATTTCCAAATACGAATACGCGAATTCAATGGCAGATGAAAATATCTCGAGTAATTCTGTATTTTAGGCAAAATAATAGACAACGCTTATATACGAGCACGCAGCATGATATTTGTGAACTTGCGTATGATCGAAGGCAGATATGGTTAAAGCATCTTCGTATCACGTAATAAATGATGAAATAAGTGAAATAAAAGTAACACTGCAAGCGGCTGTTTTTATCACATATCGATTAGAAAAGCGTTATTTAAATAAACATAAGATAAGAAAGCGTCGCGATAGAATAAATTTATGAATCATATATATGATATAACATATATATATATATACATAGACGTTAGACGTATAGAAGAGACGTTTTTTATAATGTACATCGTTGGTGAAATTGATGTATTCTGTATTGAATATTGTCTGTCACTTTATACGATATATATGTTGTACTACGACAGCACGATGAAACGATGGTTATTCATTCTGTCTTCTCGTAGAAAATCTATCGCACTGCGTTTACTTACATCGTTTGGTCGCCTAAAGCTGTCCATACTTCGTTCGGAGCATATGCTGCTGGTTTCACTGTCATCGCTGTGATCGCCCTTTCCTCTCGGCGTTCTTGGGTAATTGTCGATATTTTCGAAGGTAAGCGCGTCCGCCAACGCTGATTCCGCTTCACGCGACTGCTGCAGCATCTTTTGTGCCATAACTGGTCTGGATTGAGGCCTGTCCGTCGGAGACATATGTAAACTTCTTCCCCTATATATTTCGTTTCGCATATGTTTAAATATATGTATATATATATATGTCGAATGTTGTTTATCCGGTGACGGTTAAGACGAAAGAGCGTTACGAAGGTAAATATGCCATCGTACCGTATTTTGCTCGCGAAACTTCTATCCATTCCAAATCTTTGCGGGCTTGGTTCACGACTGTTACCGGTACTTCTGATCCCGTGGCCGGATAACCGTCTAGGTCTTGCAATTAACGATTCTCCTTCGCGATTGTACGTTGCATAACTGAGTCTCGAGGACGGTGATCCCGATCTGCTGCTAGCTGTTACGTACAACGTAAGAAAATACGGACTGTATTAGATTAGGCGTTGCTTTTAAAAACAGATTGGGAATAACTATTATTTGGTATTTTGTTCGTACTCACGCTGAGATTGCGACACTCCGGATACTCTGGTCCTTGTTCTCGCGGTTCTTTCTGGACTAGCAACGGCGGTTGTGTCCGGTGATTTGCTAGGTCGTGCTAAACGAAGAGGAGATGGTGGAATAGGTGCGACTCGTTTAAAGCATACAATAACAGCTAGAATGAAAATCGATTGCCGATGAGACTACTCACGAAGGGACGCTTTCTGTCTGCTCATATTCGCGTACATCATTCTCGCTTTAGCTCTTTGCGCGGCTTGCAAATCTATCGCGCTAGTAGATCTAACGCCCGGAGTTGCACGATCTGAAGACAAGTGGAAAGAAAGATTAGGAAGTACGGAGTAGGTATGCAGGAGATTAACACGATACGCAGCATTAGGTACAAGACACAGGTGCACATTCTAAGACATGGTGCAGTGATGTTTCAAAGCATCGAACGAGAAGGTAACAATTACAATGACTATCAGTGGGTCTTTGGAGAACTGGAATACCAGACTGACGATAAGACCGTGGCAAGGAGGGAGTTCGTCTGAGCGGGCCATGGGGTTGACCCGAAGACTGATGCAAATTTTCCGTACTACCTTCGTACGTTTAATGCAAAGGAGAGTCACAAAAGCAGCATGAAAAAAAGTGAGAAGTAGTTTATATAGCGCACTGTATCGTTACTTGGGTCTCTGCATTTATCGTACATCTACTACGCCAGTCCCTATTCTATTCGAAATATCATTTAATAATAACGAATCAAAGATAAGAAGATATACCTGTGGCGCTCATCACTGGTCTGGATGTTCGAGGACTAACGCTGGCCGATCTCGTCACTACGTTCAGACTGTTAATGCTACCGCTATTGCTAAGGGACATCAACGAGCGTTTGTACGCGGTGTCGAGGCTGTTGAGCAATGCCTCTGCTTGTTCCGGAAAATGATCTTTGAATGCCCAATATGACCTGGAAATATTGGAAATGTAACCGGTGTATTTTGTTTAAAAGGGAGCGAACACGAACAGAAGCAACGAGGAATATTTACTTCCTGGCAAAGGCTCTTGCTTCCGAATCCGAGTCGGCGATACCTTTCTTGATCGTATCTTGTAAGATGGTCAAGTGTTTCTGTAATATTTGAGTAGGCCATATTTGTAAAATTAGATTTAGATATTCGCACGATGCTCGACGTATGTCTTTGCTCTTGTGACTTAAACAGGATGTGATAATTGGCACGAAACGACTGTAATGCGTATTCTGAAGAATAAACCTCACGGCCACGGCACCAGCTGTTGCCACAACCTGAATGTACAAAATTGTCCATGTAAGTTTTTTCCACGTTATCATCGCACGCGCAAACACACACACACACACACACTCTCTCTCTCTCTCTCTCTCTCTGTCTCTCTCTCTCTCTCTCTCCGTTTGATTTTAACTGTGTATTGGCGTTAAATAATTACGAGTCTCACCTTGGCACTATTTTGTATGAGGTTCATTAAGGTGAGTAAGACTGCTTCTCCAAAACTAGCGAATTTATTTTTTAACTGTTGACTAAGAAACGCTAAGGTAATGCACGCCTCCCTTACCACTTGCGACCTAAGATCCGTGCAAGCAACTTCGAAAGATCTTTGCACGCTTTTCAAGTTTTCTAAAAAGTTTTCGTAATTCGTACCGCCCGCTATAACGATTGCTCTTAATTTTTTCATCTGTAAGATAATTAAGTTTATGCCATGTGCCACTAGTTTAGACTGTTTAACGTTAGAACGATATTATCTCGGCACATACACTCTCTGTCCTTTGTTTCCAATCTTTTTTATCGTCACCAACATTTTCTCTTATGATTTTCATCTGCTCTTCGAGATCTTTTGCGGAAAACAAATTTACAGATGGCACATCTTCGAACGCTGTAAGGAAAGTTTCCTCGTCGACGGCGCCAGCTTGACCTGAATACATAAGTAAATAAATAGACAAATACATATTAATTATAGACGTATGGATATCCGTATGAACGTCAATGTTAAAATACGTATGCACCGATTTACTAATTTACCAGATTTCGTTTAATTTACTAATTTATGCAGCAGAATATACGAGTTTCGATAGTCGAGAAATTTGCAGCTTTGTTCGATCAACTAAAAATCTCGTAGAGTATCGAGACGCTTGAATTTTATTAAATTATCGATATTGTTGCCACGATAAAAGGTAAAACGACTTTTATTTGTAGGTATATTTTTATTTTACCTCGTGGTAGTGTGAATACTTTGCGACGCTTCAAAGCATTGTTAACTCGGCAAATGAGAGTGAGCGAGGAAAAGGCAGTGCATATAAACAGACAAGATGACAGATGTATAGCCGACTATAGAATATCACGGGTGAAACGATACGCGTACGCGAACGAAAGGAGATGCAACAACATTGTACAAAGCGTAAGGCGTAAGGGGTTCGAGCGGCGATTAAAAGTGCATAGTACACATAGTACGGTAAGACGAATACGCGTTAGCTGCAACGAACTTGAGAAATTTCTGGTTATTTGCTCGTACTTGCGTCGTGCTGGCTATTTGGGATTTAAAGGGAAGGAAGAGAGAAAAAAGAAGAAAAAAAAAAAAAAAAGAAAGAAGATCGTGGAGAAATATGGAAAATTTGCGCGAAGAGACCATCACGGTATAATAGAAAATTAGTAATGCCAATAAAGTTTTAGATACCTGGTGTCGGTTTTACTGACACGTTTCGTTTGACGGTCGTAGCCCTTGGAACCATGGAAGATGTATTACCAGGCTGAGCTGTCATGCAAGCGAATAATTAGCAGTCTCGTCAACGAAACGTCAACGGTTTATCGACATTTCGTCGGCGCATGGTTGCAAAAAATATCATTAATATCGCATGGTGAAATGCCGAACGACATGAGCGGCGACAGGAGTAAGCAAGAGTTGTAACGTTAGCACGCTTCACACCTGTGCGTTGGTTGCAGGAGGAACACGTGCTTTCGTAATGTTAATCTTAAAGATCGTCACATTCATCTGGATTAACCCAAACAAACGTTTATCTTATACACAGATAAAGCACTTGCAGCACACAAAGCGCTTTAATTCGCATACAACTAACAGATTTGACTAACGCTTCGATGACTCTACGTATCGCGATAGATTGATTCTGTAAATAGCGTAAAATAACTCGATTCGCGATATTACGATTGCTATAATAGAAATGTAAGTTGACGCGTCTATAGTTGTTCCGGTTAGGTACACGGGTTTGGGTAAACGGTTATTTTAGAGTAGACTCGCTTCGAACGAGTACAAATACACCATGCTTAGAACGAAATAATCAAAATATGACGTTTATAGTGGAACGTGGTCGATTTACACGGGATGAGAAATAGCATCGAGTCTATAGAAAACGTGCGTGCGTGCGTGCGTGCGTGCGTGTGCGTGCGCGCGCGTCTGTGTGTGTACCTAGAGCTGAAGATGGAGCTTTCGCAGGACCGAATTGTCCTCTTTTCGGAGGAGCAGCAGCAGCAGCAGCAGCTAACCTTTTCACAGGAGCCGATTTAATCTGTAATATCGAAGTTTATCTCGTGTATTAATCGGTAATATAGTTAATAATAATATTATTACGTTAACGCGTAGGTAAACGCACGTATACTTTGAAACGTTTAAACCGATACTCACCGCTCTGTCCGTTTCATCGGTGGTTTTGCCAACTGAAAGAAATGCGTTCAACGAGTTTAGCAAAGTACGCAAATATATATCTTTTTTTTTTTTTTTTTTTTTTTTTTAGGCATATGACGAAATTATTCGATTGTACTATGATCGACGATTGTTCGAATCGTCGTATACATTTATATTTGGATTCGTTCTTAACGAAAATTTCGTTTTCTCTTTTTCGCGAAAAGCTTTGTACCTAAGTGCGGATATAGCCACGGTGGTTTGTGAATGTCGCAATGACAACCTCTTGCTCGAGCACCTGGATGCTTTACGATATTATCCCATTGAAGAATCCATCTGCTACTTGGATCCCACAGCTTTTTATCGATACTGGGATATTTTTTTAAACCCCTGTGCAAGCAGCGATGACCGCTTGACAAGAGTACGTCGGTGTGATTCATGGTAATTAAAAAGTCTGACTTTTATCGAAATCAGCGTATGACACGCGCAGTTACGAGGCAACGTTTTGTTAAGTAGAAAGCGTAATTTATCGTTGGACGGAGTTTGAGTGAACACCATCACGGTACGAAAAGCGTTGGTTATGGCAGGATAACTCGATGCGATCTTGCTGCATCGTTTCGCATTTGCATGATATTAATCAAGACTGCACGTACGTACGTACGTACGTACGTAGAGGTACTGAGAAATCGGGTTTGTCAGAGTTATTAACGAGATAGGTTGGCGCGAAAGACAAAAGATTTCCGCTTCGAGTCTTAGAGAACGACTCGAAACCCATTGAAATCGTTTCCTCGTTCGCGTTTCTCCTCGAGGTTAGAACGAACGAAATAATTGGCGAGTGAAAGTGATTTGCATTATCCGCCGACGAGACAGGCGATTCCCGTTCGACTAATTGTTGATTTTTTAATCGCCACTTTGTAATCACGGAACTCGGATGGACGAACTTTTGTCGATGAAATTCTTCGATAGCGCGGCTGTTTCGATCGAAAATAAATTGAAATTTACGATTGATAAAGAGAGGAGGGGAAAGAAGGAAAGAAAGAAGCGGGTCTTTTGCGATTGGAATTTTACTTGTCGACTTTCACAAAGTTTCTCGTCTAAACTAAAACTAAAATCGATTCGCTCGGGGGAAGCAACGTCGAGTGATAATCACACCGATTCAAAGTCTGTGAAAATGGAAACTGGAAATCAAATTAGCGAGTACGGAATAGTAGAAATTTCAAAGAATATTTCGAGCGAAGAGATTACAAGTATCCGCGGCGACCGTTTTTCTTTCCTTACGTAGAGGAGGTACTGGCGCCTCGTAAACGGTAGAAACGGTCGTGGAAGAACGATCGAAAGAACGTTTCGTCTGGACGCGGTGTTTCAAAACGCGACGGTTCGTTTCATTCGTCGATATAACGGTGATGGACGTTTCTCGGGCAAGATGGAAAAGCGTAAAAGCGAAGAAGCAACGGTTCCGACATTAAGTCGGCAAGTGGAATGGTAAAAGGTGGAACAGCGCGGCTCGACGCGCTAGATGAGAAGCTGGATTTGCGTTTGATAAACGCGCTATCACAGCCAACGAGTTAATAAGGGCGGCGATAAGGCACGAGAGTTGCGTTCGACATTTTGAACACCGTGTTTTCCGCGACCTACGACGAGAAGACGAGAAGACGAGAAGACGAGAAGACGAGAAGACGAGAAGACGAGAAGACGAGAAGACGAGAAGACGAGAAGACGAGAAGACGACGCGGTTGAAAAAAAATTATCGATAAATTGCACCTCCAAGGATGATTGCGTCACGAACACGGTGCATAGCAAGTTGCGCGTAATAATCCATTAGCACACACGTGTACAAGCACGCCTTATTTATGCTTATTTATGCTTATTTATGCTTTATTATGCCGATAACGAAAATCGTACAGAGACGCGTAATAGGGAAAATGACCTCCGGTGAGACGGAGAAGAAAAGGTAAATCGGCACGAGCCGCGTTCTCTCGGAGACAAGAAGAAGAAAAAAAAGTGAATATCGCACGAGACTGCTATACAAATGTGCATTTGGAAGACGTCGAGGCCCGGTAGTAGCGCGACGACGATCTGCTTTCCAAGAAACCGATCAACGCTCAACGATCCAACGAATCTATTCGCGTCCCTCTATCGCGAAACGGGTCAGTCACGATGACTATTTTCCAGGACACAATGTATCGTCGATAGTTTCTTTGTATCTTCTTTTTTGTCCAACGGCACACGTCCGTTAGCTGGCCGCGCGGACAACGCACAACGAAGGAATCTTTTTCTTGCAGCGGCAGGACCAGCTTCCATCACTACCTTGGTACAATCGTTATCGCACGGTATCGCACAGCATCGAATTAGCGTGGTAAACGCGGCAGGCGATAATTCGCGTAAAACGTCGCGTAAAACGTCGCGTAAAACGTCTCCTCGTTCGAACGAACGCGATCGAGGCCAACACTGACACTGGCGAACGCGGCTGATTCTACGACGAATTAACCGTTCTGGCGACACCAGCTGCGAAACATCGTCGTATCGACGACATATTTCGTCGCGGTTCACTCCGATCGAGCAAACAAACGCGCAAAGAGAAACTGAAACGATCGTCCTTGCCCATTGTCCGTGAACGGTAGGAACGCGTGACGCTTAGAACGCGTCACACTAGTCGCGCTGTGCCGGCCAGATCGTGTTCGGCTGGTGACACAGAAAAAAAAGCACGATCGGACCAGCGGGCAGACGGTCGCGACTTTGCATAAGCTTTCTCGAAGAATTCAGCGAGACCCGCTTTCAGAAGATAGACGCTTGGAGAGACGCGCGTGTCTCGCGTTGTTAAACGGCCACTCGTTTACGAACTGCCGTAAGCGATGCGAGACTGTCGCGAGACCGGTGGCAGGCAGAAGGCCCGAGACCGATCGCGAGACTAAAAGTCGGACAGGAGGAAGGGGACCTTCCCCTATCGGGTGCCCCTCGATGGCGGCCAAACCGAGCACAACTATGCATAACGTTCGAGAAGCCATCGTCTCTCGATTACGTTAGACCTTGGAACATTAGCGGACCATTGGACAATCTCATTGTCGGATCTAATGCTTATTCGCGATTGCACGGATCTTTGTCGCGGCGAACAAGAGTAAATTTCGCGGCTCTATTTCGAAGTTCAGGCCGCGTTATCGATCGATTTATCAGAAACTCGACGAGTATAATTAAACGCGCGTGGTATTGGCAACCGCCACCAAGTTCAACCGAACGGAGACGAAAAAGTCGAGGGAAACAAGCGACTACGATTAACGCGATTCCGTTCGATTTACGGTCGTTTGAAAACGTATCCACGCGCGTATGGATGGACGATACGAGAAGAAAGAGTAGACGAGGACTGACGTCGGTGCGAGTAAGAGAGTAAGGTAAACAAGGTGAAAACTGTCGCGGTTGCCTTCGAATCGAATCTCCGACGACGGAAACGCGTCGAGGATCCTTCGTGGAGAATCGAACCGCGACCACCTGCCGAGACGATGCGACAAAATAATTTCCGATAATCTACGCGATCAAGACGAGTCGGTGGCGCATCGGCGTGCAATCGAATTCGAGATGTACCGCGGCATGGAAAGGAAAGTAAGCGGCGATTACGATGTTTATGCGCGATAAATCGCGTACATGCACGTATATGTGGTATACAGTGTGCAATAGCGTCATCGAGAGTCGGGCAAAGATTCCGCGGCAACGAGTCAACGCGAATAGAACGGTGAAAAACGGAAAAGCAGGTTCGGCCGATACGTAAAGTGCCGACGAAGATTTCTATTCGGCGATTAAAAAGCAACCACCTTCAAATTGGTTTCGTATGGCTTTAGAAACGTTATCGAGTGCCCTAGAGAGAGAGAGAGAGAGAGAGAGAGAGAGAGAGAGAGAAGAACTTGGTCATGTTGGATAATTAGAAGGGAAAAAGGATGGAATTGGGATAGCTGGTCGGTGGTTTTCCCTCGGGCCGATCGATCGATTGTTTCACGTACGACGACTGGTTCGAAATATTTGTAATTACGTGGAAGGTTGCGTGGAACGGTGTAATTGATTGGAAGCGCGGGACCGACGATCACCGTCTCACCTTCTTCTAGAAATTCATCGTGAATCGAGCGCAGAATAAATTACGGATGGAATACGAGACGCAGTCACGCTGATTTCTTCGCTGAAATCGTATTTACTATTTGCCGTTATTGACAGACGTTTCTGTCGTTGCTTGGTGAAAGTAACGTTATTTATTGTTTTTATTTATCAAAGAGATTTACAAGATACGATGCTTCCGTTTCCCCATCGAAGAAAGCCGAGTCAAGAGAAAGACGTATCGTTCTCTCATTGTATCGCCAGCTGGTATCGCAGCAGCAGCTACGACGCAAGAGCGGCGGAGGAAAAAGGAAAACGCGAATGCCAATTCCACGGAACGATCGTTAATCGTTGCTAGAGACAAGAAGAAAAAGAAGAAAAAGAAGAAAAAGAAGAATCAGCCACGCGAACAGCGCGCTTCGAACGCGATAATCCTATCCTCGATATTACATAACGCGTACTGTACGTTCCAGCATGTACGTTATTGTACACACTGTTGGCATTATCGGATGAAAATATGGTTTCGTCGTGGTTGCGGGCAACTCGTATCGCTTAACCATTGATACTCCGTTAATGTAATTAGTCGATCGAGCCTTCCGTTTTCTCCCTTAAAAACGCGTTTTCTTCGATTCACTTTCTTCGCACCGATATCGCTCGTAGTACAGGAAAGCGTGTACAACGAGCAACGAATCTTCCCAGGTAGGACCCTTACTTTCAGTTTTCTCGCGTTCCGTAGCTGGTAGTCTCTGTCCACCGATGGTGCACGACGTTGCTTGCCACCCGTGGAATCGCCGCTTCCGTCGATAGGCTAAGCGCGAACGTCGTTGCGAGCCCGCGCAGAATGTCAGCGAGAGTCGACGAGAGAGGATAAAAAGGGCATCCGTGCGCTATCCAGCGCTTAATACCTCACTGGAGAAGAGAGACGAGAGAAGAGAGAAGAGAGAAGAGTGCACGGTAAAGATAAATGTTCGTTGCCACCCTACCTTTCGCTTCTCCCGTATACTCTACACGCGTCTCGCGCGCTGTCCTCGGGGTATAAGGTCGCACGATACGAAAGCGAGTCGAAGCTGAACGGTGTGGGTGCTAAATACGATCGAACGGTAAAGGCTAGGGTGAGCAATCTCTGTCCCGAGAAAGCAACCGGTGCCGCAGAAATGCACCTTGCGGAGACATTTTTATGTCGTAGCTGGCAGAGGAGAAACGTCCTTCCTAACTGATCTTAGCTGATCTTAGTTGATCTTTGATTATCTTGGATGATCTTAGCTGATCTTAGCTGATCTTTGATGATCTTAGCTGATCTTGGATGATCTTGGATGATCTTGGATGATCTTGGATGATCTTGGATGATCTTAGCTGATCTTTGATGATCTCGGATGATCTTGGATGATCTTAGACGATCGATCGAACGGGCAATTAAATCGTTTCGATGGAACGGCTGCTTCGATATCAAGTACGACACGCTATAAAACGACGGACAGATCAGGCAGAGCGTTTTCCTTCCCCCCTCGTGACGACGGGTCACGGGGAAAGAGAGGCTCGTGCGAATCTTTCGCTGCGGCGTATTCGCGCGGCTCGATCTTCCCGTGTCGCGCGTCGCGTACTCGCAAGGATTCTACTACTACTACTATAATTAGCGATACCTGCAAATTCCGTACGGCCGAAAAAGATATTCGCGTGGTCGCGTGACAAGAGCGACTCGGCTCGGATATACCGGGAAAAATATTTCCTTCGCCCGGGTGCGTTCGTTTCGTTTTCTGGAAAAAGCGGAATAGCGAGTTTCACCGAGTTGCCGAAGGGAAGAATTGTCCAACGACGAGGACGAGAATGATGGATAAGCGACTCGCAGACGGAAAAACGAGACGGGAAATGATTCGTGGTAATTTCGTGTTCTATTAATATATCTGAAATCAAGCGAAGAACCGTAATTCCCCTGCCAAGCCCATGTATGACCTAATCGCGATCGAGTGTCGGAGAAGAAGAAACGTATTTCGTCTTTAAACGCGGATGCCTTGTCGTATCGCGTATTGCAAATACGCAAAAATTTTGTTCGCAAAGTATGCTTGGCCGAAAAGTAAATACAGATATATAGTAAATACCAAGATGTACACTCCGCCGATGTATCGTTATCGTTATCGTTACGCAAGAGAAGCGCGTTTTTCACCTCTTCAAGGGGCAAGGATTATTAATTATACGATGGAACGCGTCGAATGAGCATCGTGACTCGTCGAAAATCTCGGTTTGCGCGTACTTTTTATTTATTTATTTCTTTTTCATTGCATCGACAGCTTTGGAACTAATACGTCGAGTATTCGATTGCCGGCGACACGTAATATTTGCGATGGAAATTCGAATAACCTGACAGTAGCCAGTTACAACGTTGCAAGGTCGTTGGTTTAAAGAAAAAACAGGCAGGACAGCTTTGGCACGGTATGAATTACGGACAACGTTTGAAACAATACACCGGCGATATCGCACGGTATCGCACCACCGTGCCTGTCGGTGTATGTAATATCTTATGTAACATCTTAGAATAGACGACGCGAATTAGTAATATGATTAGTTCGTTGGTCGATGATGGAAACGACGCCTTATGCGAAACTGCGAGAGACTTTGCCTGGCAAACTAAAGTTTCCCTGTCCGCGGAGCTCGCGATCCGGCTGTTCGACGAAAGACATCCGCGATCAGATACGCGGAGATATTAGGCGCACGTTTGCCGGAGAACGAACGATCGATCTGGAGAGACAAGTCGTCGAGAAAACTGTTACGTACAGCTGGAAAGAAGAAAGGTGCGCATCGGTTAGCACGAAACCAGAAGTTGGAGCAAAAGACGCGCCAGTGCGACGTAATTAAATTCAAATTGACCGTGTTTTACCGCGCTGAATCGAGCGAATATTCCTATCACGTGGAAGAACAAGCGGTCCTTGTTAAATATTCATCGTGTGTATCGGCAACGTGAACAATGCAGAAGAGAGGCCCGGTGGGAGTGTGCGCGTACGCGTATGACCGAGCAAGGGGCGAGGAAAGAAAAAACGAAGGTTGGCGTTCTCGAATGCGAAGGTATTCCAACGCGATAGCGTGGATGGCTGCGGGATGGCAGCACGATACAGCTTGAATAATATAACGGAGGTGACGCGTGTCGCGTCGGTTGTAAAAAGACGTAAAGCCTTTGCTGACTTAATTTGCTGGATACCTGCTGAGAAGGAAATTCGACGAATTTACTCACCGTCCGAAGACATGGCCAGAGGCAGCAAGTCGCCAGCGGCTTTCAGCTGATCGAATTTTTCTATCAGCAACAGCAATCTGCAACGCAAGATCGAACGTATTGGCTGGTTGGAATGCGCGCGATTACACATGCAATTCTTCGAATTGAACCGTAAAATATAACCGATAAAGTAATTAGCAAGCTTGCGAGTAAACGATTGGAAATGGTCGACGGTGAGGTTGTTTTAGCTAATTTAAAAGAAAGTAACATTTAACGAAAGAAATGCCGGCCAGAAGCCGGCAATCGATTTCGCTTTTTCACTCACTTAGCTTGCGGTACATTGTGCTTTCTCTGCAAATCCACTCGTAATCTTTCACCAACGTGTCTGTAGATATCCGCCAATGTGTTTAAAGCAGTTTCTCGCACTTTTTCGGATGGATCCGATAATAATTTCACGATACTTGGAATCACTCCGGACAGTATCATTTCATCGGCGCCGTGCCTGTAAAAAGATTCATCGTTATAAAGATTCAACGAGCGATTTCTAGCTGTGGAAGAATGTTTCTTTCGTTTTCTAGTAATCTAGTCGCAGTTTCTTACTCGTTCAACGTCGTGGTTAGTAGAATCAGGGCTTCCTCTCGTAACTTTGCATTTTTGTGACTAAAGGCCGGTCGCAGTCTGTCCAAGAGTTGTTGAGGAGACATACACCCTTTCTCCATTATTTTGAGAAGCACCAGTTGCGCCTTTTCCCGTGTCGCATCCTTGCTGTCACCTATCGCAATATACGCGTATCGTCGATATTCTTAATCGCATCTCTCGCTATCTAAACGATACCGAAGGAAATAAAGGGTATTCGTAATACGCGGTTAAAGTTACACAACGTACGATGGCTCGAGTGGGATTTCGGTAAGCAGCGAAAGAATTTCCGATAGCAACGAGTTCAGTTTCCGTTATTAAGAATAATTTACGCATTTAACGACGAATAGCTGGAAGAAAGTTGGAGACACCTACCTAGTCTGTCTATCGTTGGCTGAATAATAGTGGAAATGTAAGGCTTGAAGTCGTGACCCATTCGATCCGCGAGAAACGTGAGGATTTCTAAACCATTCTGCACGACCTGCAACAACAGAATCAAAGGATCGTTTTAACATCTATGGCAGATATATCGACCATTGGAGAATTTCTAGCCGACCGAGTTATCGAGGCGATCGGGCTGCTCCGGCTAATTTACTCGACACAGAGGACGTTTATACGCGATGGTACTGTGACGAGAGATTAATTAACGACTCGGCGAGAAAACGCGTACACGGGAAACCAGTTTGTCCAACGACTCGTACATCGAACGCCAACCGATCGAAATAGCAAAGTCAATGGTTACATTAACGGCGAATCGATTTTGTTTGACAAAAACAAAAAAAAAAAAAAAGAAAAAAAGAAAGAAAGAAAGAAAGAGAGAAAAAGGGAAGAAAAGAAAAAGAAGGCGGAAAAAGAGATACGCGTTCGATTAAAAAGCGTCATTTATTATTTGTTATAATTATCTTCGAGATGGGTGGTTTAAGGGGATTCAAAGTTTCGCTTTAATAAACGCGCCGGGTTGCGTTTACGTTGCATCGGAGGGCTCAGGGTATATCGATCCACGCAAGATAAACTCTGCTTGCCTGAGAGCCACAAAATCCTAGACCCCTCGCACTTTCCCTCTTGCTCGTAATTATACTTGGTCTACCGCGAGCTCTCCACCTGCAACCTCGTAACGATTACTTCGCGGCATTTGTTCGCGCCTCTCTTCGTTTTTCCATAAACATAACGGCGCGGAAACATAATCGCGCACGTTTGAACGAATTCAATAAGAATCTTTGATGCGCGCGGTTCGCCGGTGATATTCACCAAGTGGTGACTGTAAAACGTGCACGCTATCTCGACTCTTAAAGAACCGAGGAGAGATTCGTAATTATTCTCGTAATCGAATCTAAAGCGTTACCCCAATTTGCTGTTGAAAAATACGAGCGGGATAAGGAGAAGCACGACCAGTCGGATCGGTACGTTAAGACGATATGCGAAAACAGCAGCTTCGTACGTACGTAACATAGTTTTTCGACGTTTCGCAGGGGAGAAAAAGTAAAATACGACTCGTAGCGTATTCTTTGCCGCGTATATGATCGACGTATATAGCAAGTGGAAGAAACGCGGCAATAGGAGAAAGAAAGGAGAAACGCGACAGCGATGAATTGGTCGTACGTAGCGCGGAGGAAATGTCGCGTATTGGAAGGCGAACGTTGGATTCGAGGGTGAACGAACTGGTCCTGCGGGAGGAGGACGAGCAGATCGATATAGAAAGTGCAAGTGCAGGCTAGAGTTCGGTGCGTTTATCGCGACAGAACCCTTCGAACTAAAGCCCGGTTACTCGGGTTGTGTTCATCGACGACGACGACGACGACGACGAGAGGTACGGCTAAACGAATATCGCTCGGTGGACGATGTAGCAGGCAGGATCGGCATTGGCAATACTCTCGTCGGGTCGAACCCGATGTCTCAAGTGCACACGGCCGATCCAATGTCACTGTCTGCAAAAGCGTCCATTACTCGGCGACAGTTTAAATACGTTTAACGAACCGCTATACATAGACGTACAAAACCTATTTTAGAGTCGCGGGGTAAACGTTCTCTCAGGGCTGTCGTCTGGCTGTGACATCATTGCTCGCCACCGAGGCTTTTCGTTTCTCTTTCTGTCTTAACTTTTGTATAATTAGCACACGGTTTAATCGTTAACAGCCTGGGCTGAACGCGCCCGCTTCAACGTGCTTAATCGCGCTATTGCAATTATTATTATTATTATTATTATTATTATTATTATTATTATTATTATTATTATTATAGCAATATCGCGTATACAGAGTACAGGCATTATCGTTATATTTTACGTAGCATTTTTCGAAAGCGATCGTAGGAAAGAAAGCCGATCAGAGCACAACCGTCGAACGATAACGGGGTAAGTTTTAGCAAAGAGAACGCGAGACCGATCGATAAGACGCGGAGTTAATTACCGATAGATGGTCGGCGAGATATTTTCAAGAAACAGACCGGTGGCGATCAAAGTTTCGACGGTGCTTTATTCTCCTGGTTGCGCTCTCAGACCGCTCTTGCAACTACTTTTAACAAATAGCATCGAACACAGTGTGTCCCTGCGATGAAATATTTTTTTAAACAGAAGGCTGAAATTTATCGACCTCCTAGCTACGTGCTGCGAGCGTACGTTACGATAGAACTTGATCTCCAAAATCTGGCATCTCGAGGAGAAGAAAGGACTACACAGCTGTCCGACTATCGTCTCTTCGCTCGCCTATCGAGTAGATCACGAAGGATAAACAACGAAAGATGGACAACGCGCGCGCGTGTGTGAGCGAGTTGTCCGCCTGGCCTTAGTCGTCAAAGTTGGAGGGGGAGCAGGCCCCGTTAAAACTGGCAAGACCACGTGGGAGGTGGTTACTCCTTCTTCTTCTTCTTCTTCTTTCGCTCGCAAAAGCGCCGTTCACGGCGAAATGCTCGTTCGTGCTTTTGTCGCAAAGCAATCGCGTTACGAGCGACAAACAGACCAAGCTATTAAATAGAATCAAGCAGAAGATCTATCGAGTACAAATAGTCCCTTACTGGACGACGAATCGAAGCGAACATGCATGCTCCTTACGATCAGCTGGACGATGATTTCGCGGTTTCGTTGTCGCTCGTTTCCTACCAACCGCTTGTTCTTACAATCGCTTCGGCTGACACCGTGCTTCGTAAAACGAACGCAATTATTATTAATCGTACAACGTGGATCTCGTGTCACGTATTCGCCTAAAGTAACAGGAGAGGGAGAGAGAGAAGGTCGGGGGGGGGGGAGGAGGAGGAAGGAGGAGGAGCTGACGTAACAAGTAGAACGAGCGATTACGACCAGACCGTGTTGTTCGGGCAAATTCTTCTTCGGTTGATCCGAGGATTTGTCTAACGGTATAAGAGGACGTTGATTTAATAACGTTCGATTATGACGAAAACGAGATAAAGCCTGCTGCGTCGATTGTGTCGATTGGGTGAATTGCGTGAATTACGAGAAGTAAGCGTGGATTTCGCAAATACCGGTACACGATTTCCAGTTATTACGAGTCCGCACGGTATATACGTATATAGGTATGAATCACGGTGACACGCATCCTCCAACCCATCTATTGGCTCTGTGAAAAAGTAGTTTCGCATATTTTAATATCAAAGCGAGTCAATTTTATCTTATTGACACGACCGGACCACAACCATCGGCTGCACAACTTCTTCGTGGAAAGAACTTTGGCTTTCGCAAAATTTGTATTTAATTTAAACGTTAATCTATCGGCTGTATTTGAAATCGTAACGCCGTTTCCTTATAAAATCGCTTTATCGTAAACCACGACGATATACTAGAAAATTGTATCGGCGTATCGATGCGCGATGATCCACCGTCGTGGAGACCACGCGTGTCCGTGTTTCGTGGCGGGGAACCGGTGCATCCAGTTAGTCGCGTAATTGTCGCTCAGCGGCTATTAATAATTTATGGAATAACAGCCGGCACGAAGGGTAACCCGAGCTTTGCCGCTTTGAATTCCAACCGACGTCTATCGAGATGTCTATCGTTTTTACGGCGACCTTTTGCACCAGTTATCGAGAGCGATCAGACGTGGCAGACTATAGTTACGCGAGTTGCACAAAGTAACGCAGACTAACGCGACAAGTGTAAAAAGTAGCGAGATCACCGCGATCAGGCGAGGCTGATGTCATGCTTGTTTAAATTCAAAAAAGGAAACGTTCGCGGCAGAGGAACGGAACGGTAACGAGAAGAGGAAGAGGGAGGACGACGGAGGGCCGACAAACTATGGGCCGCGGTTCGCGTTGTCCCGTGTCCTTGACATCGATATACGGTGCACCGTTGTCTCGTAAAAATGGCACGGCTAATCGTAAGATCTTCCATAACGAGACTCGTCGTGATTCTCAATCGCGACAACATACAAGAGCACCTGGTTTCCTTTGTTCGCGACAACGTTCGCAGACAGCGCGTGAATCTATCGGATGGCACGATTTTTCTTGCTTCTCTCGTTTTTATTCACCACTCGGTGACTTTGCAGGGCTTGCCGCGAAAATTACGACAATCGTGTGGCTTCGGTGATTATTCGTCGCGCCATCTTCCTTAAAAAGGACGCAAAGGGATTCTTTTCGATCCACGTATATCCTATTCTCTGTGGAGACGCGACTCGAGAGATCTCGCGACAAATACTGAAACGCTCTCTTGTCATCCGTTCCTCGATTACCTCTTACCCACGAAATAACGGACTTGCTGGCGTTTCGATAGCGTTCTGAATCGATACGTTTTCTATCGCGGAATCCAAAGTTGGGAACGACCCCTCGCCTAACCTTATTACCTCTTTCGTAGCAATTACTCGCCGTTTCAACCGCTCTTTCGCACGTTCGCTTGATATTCTCGCACCAACGACGTGCACTCGGCAACAAGTGGCGCTGGATAACGATACACGACCGGCTAATGCCTTTTCTTCTACTTTTATCCACTTTGACTGCTATTTTTTTCCATATGGATATCGAGCTCGTAAAGTAAAGTAAAGATTCGCTGGACGGTGCGTCAAGTTGCCAAAATTTCCGTATCTCGTATCTCGTATCTCTACAACGTTCGAACCATGGTACATCTACCAAGATTGACTCGAGAGTTTCCTTCTGTGTATAGGCCAGCTAGGAGAAAGACTTGCGAGAAACAACTTGCGACTAACAACGCGTAAAACGATAAAAAGCTAGTCTAAATGTAGAAACGAACGAGCAACTATACTTCTAAATATGCATGTTTGGCCAAACACGTTTTACCAAGCATACTTGCTCATTCGTACATTACACGCAAAGAAACGTATCGCGCGTACAGTGCTGTACAATGTACAGTGTACCGGGGATCGATGGTTCGACGGATCATTAAGAAGGAAGCTGAATTTGAATCGCAAACAACGGCTTGGACGATCGCACGCCGTTTATCACTGCGAGGAGCAGAGCTTTTCTCCGTTCCTTGCATCCAGTCTCGGAGCAGAATGACGTAAGCCTATCGACCTGGTGAAATTTGGCTAGTGTCGATTTTTCAATGTTCGCGTCGCAAACCTTTAGTACGCTGACGTCGTTCCGCGCCGATTTCCATCGACAAACTCGGGGAGTCAACTTTTGACCAACGCAACGCTTATAAGTTTGTTCGTTTGTTTGTTTGTTTGTTTGTTTGTAAGAAGAACTGTTCTAGAGTAGAGCCGTCCGTTTCCCTCTTGATCTTCCCACGAGATAAATCCATTCGTAGAAACTCGTCCGGAAATGCTAGGAAAGAATCGAGGAATTTGACTTTGCAACTTTCCCTCGAGTGCCTGTTAACGAGAAAGAATACTCGTGTAACATGCGAAACAAAAATTCCTGCGGCTAATTGCTTCATACGTAACTTCTCTTCGTGTCGCTCCTATTCATTGGTCACGTTCTTTCATGCTCTTTCATATTCAGCATAAGTAGAGATGTTTCAAATATATTATACATAATAATATATAGTTGCGTCTGTAGGTGTTTGGATATTCGGAAATTGTTGCAAGTACATGTGTACCTACATAAACTGTAAACTGTAAAATGTAAAATGTAAAATGTAAAATTTAAAACGTAAAATGTAAGATATAAAATATAGGTGGTCGAAATATACAGCTGATAAATATCGATAAAGACGATAGTTGCTAGTTGATATTAATTAATAGAGATAGAGGAACAGTAAGAATGAAAGTGGATGAAAACCGGTCGTGGGAAGAGATCCGAATCAAGTAAATTTAAGCGTGTAGGTTCAATGTTGAGACGTTAGAGCGGTGGAAATATGTGTTTGTAGCCACGTTCCTTGTTTCAGCTTAAATTTAGCAGAGCAGAGAGATTTAAATTAAAAACTTAAAGCAGAGATTTAATAACGAAAGTTAGGCGATTGACTTCAACTACAACTTTGAAACTGTAACGAAAACATCGACGTTTAGATCGAATCGCACCAGGTAGCCAAATACTCGTGGATGGTAGTACGTGTCCGTTGTATCGCGTCTTGACTGCGGGACGACAAAGATGATTAGACAGATACTCGACGAGTATTACTTGCGTACAAGTAGTTTCGACGAAACTGCCTACGACTCTACGGGTTTCCATCGTTTCGATCGCCTTAACATCGTGCCGATTCGTCGCGTATTTTCCTGTTCGTCCCTTTGCACGTCTTCGGATTCGGCGTTTCTTCGTCTATTACCAACGAACGTTCATCGATTGTGAATCCAATAGCTTCGACTAAACGCCGATCGTTCGGCGACATACTCCGTGACACACTGTACGTACATGGCGTGAAAGTTTTTCCCTTATACGTTCTTGGCGCAGAACCAGCCCGAGTTTTGTAGTATCTCGACGAGAAACCAATTTCGTCGTAAATCATCGTTTTCGTTGAAACCTCGCGATCAAAACGATTATTGAACGTAATTGACAATAACTGGTTACAATATCCAAACACGAATAACTAAAATGATATATCTTGTCAATGTTATCGATCGCACCAAAGATTAATGCGAGATTAGATGGAAATCCAGGTATTTTGGATGCAAAATAATAATCGATAATTCCGGAGATGACGAATCAAGCTTACAGGTATAATTATCCTTATTACGTTACGTTTCTTACGCCTCGTCCATCGACGTCCGTTTTCATATATCTGTATTCCTGTTGACTCTATTATATTTTAATCTTACTTACGTTTCACCAAGCAAGAAAGCTCGCTCGATGCTAGAACGAAATTATATCTCGCATAAATTGCAATTTATATCTTTTTTCAAACTTGGTTAGAATCAGGTCGAAAGTAACGTCTATCGTTGTACCGAGAAAATGAAAATTTGGTAATTCGTTTACTTTTGTCCAAGTACTAGCTGTACTTATAGAAAGAACACTTTGATCGTTACTCGCTCTCGCCATTAAAAACATTCGAAATTAATACTCGGCGTAATTGTCAGCGTATCTGGACTGTACAGTGAAACGGTGGCTTTGCCAAAATTACTCCATAAAATAGTAACGAGTAAAGCGAAGCCTTCTTTCCATTTTTCCATTTTCTTTCCTTTGTCAAGATGTACTGAAATTAAAATATTTAAACGTCTCCGTTGTTTTTCCCTTTCAAGTAATACGTAGCATACGTTCTGTCTTGTGTTATACCAACGTTATATTATATTATATTACGTTATATTATACAGGCTGTTACCAAGCAATGACTAAATATCTCTCATTGAACAAAAAGAAACGAGACTTTGGTTTCCCTCGGCTTCGCAATCATATATATAGTGGAATATTTTAACTAAGTATAGACAATAGTATGTACATATACTCGTTCGAATGGAGCACAAATTTTAGCAAGTGGAAGGAATTTATTGGAAACATCGAGGACCAAAATTGACATTGATAACGCATGCAAATCAAGCTGTTCCATCTCCCGGCGGAAGGTTAAGCGACCGAAAGGCCGCGCGGAATCAAATCTTTCGTAGGATCCTTGTCTGAAGCAAGCTTCGTGCAACAGCCGCCCTCTTCTATCGTACGTGTAAGAACCGCGAAAAGTGCTTCCCTTTCGTCTTTATTTTGTCGCAATTCTTCGAATTTCATTTATAAATCAATCACGTTGCTGTCGCCAGTAGTATCGTCCATTCCAGAGTGTCGAGCGTAGAAAGTTTCGTGTGCAGGCAGAATATATATGTAGGTCGACCAAAATAAAATGTACACAAATATGTCTTTGGCCTGAGAGAAAATTCGAAATATGGACGACTATCGTTCCTGCTAATTGCAATTTACTTCTCACGCACGATGACGATTATGCGAACTCCATGGACCGATAGGAGGCTGTTTAGCAATTAACGTTCTCACATTCTGACCGATAGTTAGACATTGTAAATTCCATAAACGAGCAACTCTGCCCGTACGTACATCGTCTACGCTCTATACAGTCTCGGCGGTTTTGTCACTCGGCACACCCCGCTGTACTTTCCACCTAAGCGCTTCCAAGTCGCTTCTTCTTTTCATTAAGAACTTCTTTTAATCGTATTTATCCGATTCCGTTGCATACAAACACAAAGGTTACGTAGGCTAGAAATGTCCATTAGGCGTATTAGTATGAATTACTCTATTGATATGTAAATGGTAAAAAACTGCCAGATCTCTGTTGCGTGGTCTTGTTTACATAACAAACGATAGACGTTCATTGTCAACGCTAAAAATAATAATAATACAAGAGCTTGGCAACATGAAAACGTATTACTTGACAACAAACCTCGTGTACGTGATTATACGCTACTTCGCACGCTTTCTATTTCAAATTAATAAACTATGAAAGAATACCATATACTCTTTTATTAATTATCGCGACTCAACACCAAACTCGAACATCGTTAAAGTTACCTACCTATGTACTAACTTTTAATAACCTTATGCTTTAATAATTACAATGCGTACGGAAAGACTCGTTACCTTGGGGTTGCCGTTGCTCAACCATGGTATGATGTTGTCGATAAACTGTCCGATGTCTTGACACTCGATGCTCTTGGTCGCATCTCCCAAGTAATTCAACAGCAAACTACCAACGTTTAACTTTTTCTTGATGTCAGTCGTTGACAGGAGCGGCATAAAACCGTCCATATCACGCGGATTCACCGCCATGGTGGCCAACACGCACGACGTCTCCACACCTTTGCGAGTCTTTGAACGAAACTAGATTTCACTCGTGTACGTCAAAGCACATAGCTCATCGTGGTTTCATGATGCACGAGAACGAAACACGCGTCTTTCGTCATGTCAACGACGTTCACCACCGAGAACACGTATATCGGCGAGGCGGAACTGTCCTTGCGATTTAAAAGCCATACGCAAAACAGTACTTTTTCCCTGATTCTCTCACACACACGATCGTCGTCGCGCGAGTTACACCGAAATTATGACGCTACGCCAGTGATGTTATTAAACGATATTTCATACAGGATTCCGCGAAACTTTCCACCTTTAAATAAGAAACATCGCTCGCGTTTCGCTTGTATTATGCACAAAAGATAATGTAACGTAACGAAAATCATCGGCACCGTACACGCGACGCCATTTTCATTCCTTAGTGCCGACTGTCTCTCTCCCTCTTGAACGATACCGACGCCAGTTAGTTCGAGCGGATGCCGCTGTAACTAGCACTAGTTGGTCGTTTCAAATATTTTTCAAATATTTTCCCGTTATCAACGTTCCGAGCAACTGTAAGTATCTTTTAATTGTTATCGATTATCAATCGACTAGCTAGCCCGCAAGTTTTACAAAGTCTGTTTACACAAGTTATGCAGAACGTTTACTCTCTGTTTATCATTTGACATTTCTTTTCGCGAGTACCGCAATTATCCAACCGGCTTCTCTAAAAATCTCTATTCCCGCGTAACCATTACCATTTTTCCAGATCTTTCGTTTAACTTTGAATTTCCAAGTATTTGTATATTTATATATTTAACTTTGTCTATCTAAATATTCGAATAGTTCAGAGTTATATCGGACAATTTGAATCTTAATCGTTATTAATTAATTGTTAAAGAAACCAACGATACAAACGTTAAAGATGGAGCGATCAACGACATACGTATATACAATGTATATGAAGGACATGGTACGTTTGTATTAACATTTAGCTATGTATTTCTGCAACCGCATTTTAATGAAGATGTTGATATATACATAGTTACAATCACATATACAATATTATATATTTACAGTTCATTCTAATAGTATGCGCACGCATTATATGCAATGTCATCCCTCCCATACTTTAGCCAAAAAAATATCTAGTAAAATATTTAGGAGCATGATCATTATCGACTCGCATCGAAGATAACAATACGATTATGTCAAATTTCGAAAACAATGGTTTCGAATTACAATATAGTTTATTCATAATATGTAATTGAAAAATTTCCCACAACTTGTTCGATAATCTGATTTATACAAAATTATGTAATCATGACTAGTATATTCATAATGCAACAGTGGTTGAAAATTTAATGTTTCTTCTATCTTGTTTTTCTTTTTTTCTTAATTTTATATATAGACAACTAAAACAGTTGAAAAGATTGCTTATCAAATTTTATAAATAAAAAATTTAAAAAATCATCATTTTAAAAAAATATCTTTCTTCGTTCTTTCACTTTTTGTACAACCTATGTACATACATACATACGTACATACATACATACGCACACATATATGTATATGTGTGTGTATATATGTATGTCTGTGTATGTGTGTGGGGGTGTGTGTATATATATACATGTATATACACACATAAATTATAAAATCTTACGATAAAAAAGAGCAACAGTTGTAAATCGGTATGAGATTATCATATTTTCATTTTTAAACTTTACGGAGTGAAAAAACAAATAACCTGATTGAATAAATATCGTTTTATTGCACTTTCCTGCTCGCATTAAACCGTATTTCATTTATCTTTGGTATAGTTTTCTATACGTGATGAAAAGGCCATTTGTTTGTTTGACCTACTTTACTTGTTCATAGAAAACTTTGTTTTAGTCTTATTTAATATATTACCACGCACTGTTTACACAGAAAATTGCGAATTAAAAATAAACGATATCTGCATATATATATATACATATGTATGTATCACTCTTTGTAAGTGGCATATCGCATGCACCTTTCATGGATTACTCTTCAACGTAATTAGGCAATCCAACTCCTTCTAAAAGTATCGATATCCAAATATCCTAAGTATAATCTTACTTCACGATAATTAAAATAGTAGGAATTAGTCTCGAGTCATCGCTGAAATGTTCTCTTTAAATTGTAATTGGATATTTAGTAGTTAAGTAATTGGCATTGAAACTGATTCTTCAGAGTCAGATTGCCTAAATCCATGTGTGATAATAACTCAAATACATTAATTACTATTTACGTACATATTCTGACAGCTACAAAGTACTTAGTGATAAATATTATCTATTATCAGAGTCGAGTAAAGATTCATTGAAAATGTCCTGCTGAGCCTTGGCAGATGAACATGTTTAATTACTATTATATGTATTAAAGCTTGGTATGTTAACGTAGCACGCTTGTCAAAGCTGCCAATTTTCTATTTAGAATCATGTCATCTTACCTAAATAATTCTAGTTAGCAATTCAAAGAAGACTATAGTTATTACATCTTAAGTTTCGGCTGGCATTTCGACTTGCATACTTGACGATATAAAAAACGAATTGCTTATATAGTTGTACTCTTAACGCAGAGAGACAAAGGATTTTCTAATCGGTGGGTCTTTGATAATCGATGGAATAGTTAATTCTCTTCCTCCCTTATTCTCACTTTTTTTTCTTTTATAGTTACTATACCGATATTTTAACGCGTACAGTATGAACGAAATGAACGAAAAAATATTTTTAACGCGTGATCATCTAGGATTTGCTAGATATTGCTCCTTTTATTGATTACTATAACTAAATAAGTTCAATATGACGATATATGTGTACCAATAATTAGAATTAACTATTGGCATGTGATATTTGAAATTTCTATGAGCGCCATATATATACAAATTGTGTATAATTCAAGTGAAATGTAACTGGTGTATATAACAATGTAATGAAGCGATTCGAGTTGCCATGACTCTCTGAAATGGAAGAAAAAGATCCATGCTCGAAAATGAAATCTTCTGCTTCTATTATATATTATATTATATTATATTATATTATATTATTATATATTATATTATATTATATATATATAATATATATAATAGAATATATAATAAATATATATATATATATGTATATATGCGTAATAAAAGTGCAGGAACAAATTGCACGCTAATTTTATATAACGATAAATAAAGCTATCCCTTAGCTAGTTCGTTTCTTTACCATTTTGAACATTTTTTATGGTTGTGTCTTTTTCAACTCGATTAAATCAGTAACGTCAAGAAAAGGAGTGCTATTGTTGTTGTTGCAGTTGTTGCAATAACGGACACACCTCAACTAAAGGTGTTCCTAGAATTTCTTGACATACTTGATTCATGTCGGGTTCCATCATAAGCGAAGAAATCTGATCCTCCGTTAACATTTCCACGCTAATTGTTATACAATGGAATTAATGAAGATAAAGTAATTCATATGATAAAGTATTTACGAATGGGTTACGTACCTTGCTAAGCTTTCGCTATCGGATGTTTCCTCGTCCGCATTAAGATAGGTCATTGTTTTTTCTAATGGACTAGGAACTTTCTTCCCCTTCCCTTCCACTTTCTCAGACTTTTCAGATCTCTCCTTGTCTCTCTCTGCTATCTTTGGTTCGTTAAAACGTCGTTCCGTAAGGCTAGATATGTTCAACATCATCATTCCATGATTGAGGAATTCTTTCACTCGTTCTCCTGTGCCGGCACTCCATAACATATCAAGGGACTGTCTTCTACTTGAGTTTGCTATGACAATTAACACACACATTTGTATATAATATACTATATATATAT
Source organism: Bombus vosnesenskii (assembly GCF_011952255.1). Taxonomy (NCBI): domain Eukaryota; kingdom Metazoa; phylum Arthropoda; class Insecta; order Hymenoptera; family Apidae; genus Bombus; species Bombus vosnesenskii. Next base: position 7,975,102 of record NW_022882923.1, read on the forward strand.
ATATATTATATATATCTATTATATATATAATATATAATATATATATATTATATATATATATTATATATTATATATATATTATATAATATATATATATATATATATATATATATATATATATATAAGCTGGCTAACTTAGTTTAACCCAAATACATTATATTTCTAAAAATATATATATAGCCAAATGTATTTACCTGAACTGCCTCCACTAGCTTCACTGCCAGCTGAACTTCTGGTTATCCAATTAGCTAAACTAGTATCGAGTTTACTTTTACTTTTCACTGACGGACTCCTTGTTACTTCCGTTTTCTTTTCGCTGCTTAAACTAACTTCGTTTCCTTTTGGCATAGCAGGTAATGACTTTTGGGTTACTAATTTCTTTCGACTAGGTGCTTCACTGAACGACTGAATATTTGCACCATTGGTGGGCGGGTTGTTACTTTCTGGAGTCAAGTCCATTGGTAGCGGTTTATAAGGAATTTGATCTTCTTCGTCCGAGTATACTTCGTTATTGTAATATACTTCGTCCGGAGAATTATTTAAACTAATTTCTGTCCATTCCTCCCCGTTTTGTACAGTGTTATTAGTGCTTTTTAAATCCACCGGTGTTTGTATTTTCACTCGTTTTTCTATCGGCGAAAGAATATTCGACAAGTCTGACAACCGTGAGGTTGAAGAACTTGTTTGATTTAGTGTTATGATATGTTTCGTATCAGTTGTTGCAATGCTTTTTGGACGGTCTCGTTTGATATATTTCCGCGGCTCTGTGGTTGAAACGTTCAAGTTACTTAGGCCCAAATATTCGGAAGAAGGCTCTCTATCGATCTGGATAAACATACAATGAAAGTCATTAATATACTTATAAAAATCATTTGACATATCTTATTGGTATGATGAAGAATAATTACTCTTGTAGGCACAGGACATTGTGTACTAGGGCTCATCTTCTCAGGAAGGCGCAAGTATTCGTCGCTAGTATAATCTGTACTATCAGGTGATCCAGTAACGCTAGAATCAGTTGGAGTTCCTGCATTGGGCTGTAGAGAAGGTTGGCCGACGGTATCTCTTGAACATTTGTCGAAATCATCTGCTCCATCATACTTCCTAGTCTGTAAATAAGAAATGAAAATTACTATAGTGTGCAAAAAGTTATAGCTCGGACAAAAATTAGTCAACAATTATACCCTATGGATTTCGTCACTGATTTTTTCTAGGTTTCTCAGCGCTTCGGCGTAAGTCATTTTAGCTTCACCCACTGATCTTTCTAACGCACTTACTCTTAACTTTTGCTCCTCCAACATTTGATTAAAATGTGCTTTCATTTCGTAATATGGCCTATATGATAAATCAATTAATAATTAATAGAGCTTAGAACATGTATTTTAAAGAGAAGCTTGATACTTTTATATTACATTTTCTTTGAGTTATATCTAATAAAATAGATCTCACGTGAAGCATGTTTGAATAAAGCGGAACTTTTTGTACAAAAATGCTTATCTATGAAATATTTTATAAAAATATAATTCGTGCATAAGTAGGCTGGTAATTTAGAAGAAGAAAACGATAAAGAAAAAATCGTCAGAATGGGGTTTGTTCATAGCAAAGACATAAAATAAATATGGTGTAAAAAAATAAAAAAATAATGTCTATCCTACTTACAACATGAGCAAGTTGTGCCTGTAGGCGATACTGTTTATCAGAAGCAAGCTGCGACGTGCACCCATACTGCCAACATGAATACAAACCAAAAGACATAAATATTCTAATATCTATATAAAATCAACGTAAGATAGTAAACAATAGAAACATAAATCATTAAATATACATATGGGAAGAAAGTAAACAAGAATGTTAAGGGTCATGGAAAAAGAAAACATTATTATTGAACCATTAGATTCTATATATATATATATATATATATATATATATATATATACACATATGTATATAGAATATGTATATAAAATATGTATACATATATACATATACATATATTAAATATATTAAATATTAATATTAATTATTAAATATTTCTTTTTATTTAATTTTTTAATTAAATTATTTTTTATTAATTGTACTAAATAGATAAGTAAATGAATAAAAAAATAAATAAATAAATACAGAAAAAATATATATATATATGTATATATTGAATGACCAAATGCGATGCATTCCATGCATTATTAAGTAAGCTAAAGAATCATTCAATATTTAGCTAAATTGTAAGAAGGTGCATCAGGTACACACCTAGATTTAGCAATTGCACGTTTTAGTTCACGTTGCAATCTTTGAACCTCGTGTTCTGCTTTATGATATAGAGCAGTAGTGTGTCTATGTTCCGCTTCCGACAAAGCTCTCTCATGCTCGGATTCATTAACTCTGGCAGTTGCATGATTTAACATCTCCTATATAATAATGTAACAACGTTAACTTTCAACATCATAAAATTCGGATCAATAATTTTTCTCAGATAAAGTGGAAATTACCTGCCAAGCATGATCGAAACATCTTCCCTCTGTCCTTAATCCTTCTTCGGCTAAGTAGACCATCTCTTTGGCTGCTGCATGCTGACTATTGGCTCTTTCAAATCTAATTGCAGCCTTTTGTGTTTCGTGTAAAGCCTTAAAGTATGCATTACATTAGCAGTTATAGGATGTACTACGATAGAAAATAGTTCTTACTTCTTTTGCTTTAAATCTGGCATCGTAATATGGCCTAGATTTTTCAATGCACGCGCCAAGTTTCTTAGCTAAGCTATCAATTTTTACCGTAGATTCACAAAGTAATTCCCTAAAAGTTGCTCTTGCTTCCTGGAAATAAAAGCTCATTGAATAATCAGTGGCTGAAACATAGTTTGTGTTTTTGTACACCTTAATTCACTTTGATAAATTGAATAGGAATGAAGTTTCAAGTCACACAGCGTTTCTTTAGACCATGTTATAAATGACTATAAGACGATCTTTGAAGCCATTATCCATTTACTCGTACCCTTCATAGCAATCACCTCAATGAAATGTAATCACAACCAGTTTCAAAACTTGCTACTAATTTGATCTCCCAAGGAGAAAGATAGTTATTTTAATTGATTATACAATGAAAAGTTAGAGTTATTTGTATAAGAAATATATAGCCTATAAGAGTAATTTTATTTTATACTTACGTCTAAGTCAACCTCAAGCTTGTTGATATCGTCAGTAGCAGTATTCAATCTTTCAAGCTCAATCTGAAATGATTGTTAAATTGTTTATGAAAAAATTAAGTGTGACATTTATACAAAAACTTACATAAGAATTATTATGCAAAAATATTGTTCTAAGTAGTAACATAGTATCATTGAAACACGCTGTTTAACTTGCAGATTAACCGATAGACTTGATTTAATAAAGCAACTATAGCAAGTGGTTAATCAGAGAGGATGATTGAGAAAGGTATAGGTGATTCTGATAAATGAAACTTATATTCACGAAAGCGTTAAATCTGCCGTAATAAATACAAAAGTGTCGAGAATCTGGATGATTACGGTACGAGTTTTACTAAATATTAGATGCAGTTAAACGTTTTAACTGTGGCAACGTGGAAATGTCAATATTATAAGTATGTATCTAGGTTTTGAAGCCTATAAATTATTCCCAGAAAGACGCATCGGTTTACCTGTACTCTAGGATCCACTGCATCGTCAATACGATCGGAATCATCGGCACTCTCTTTCTGCACACGTCCACTCATAATTAAAGGTAAAACTGAATTTTATTTACAATTTTTCATACCACCTGTATCGTCTGCTACATATCAGGTGGCCATGTTGAATGTCAGAGCAACTAACAGTACCGTCCATGTTAAAACGGTCAAGGGCGCTTGTATATTATCTACTGTTGTTTTACAAAACTGTACGATGAAGATATTACGGTGTTTTTTTAAAAAATTCCAACACTAACTGTCCGATAGTATATATGTAGCATATGATAGAAGAAACGTTTTGAAAGCCTCGTAAAACGAGGGTATTATTCTCTTTAAAATTGTTCTTCGATACAAGGAAATGGGAAGGTAATGGGAAAGTATATGCTGGTAAAAATAACTACAAAGGATTTGGATTATATTTTAAGGCAGAACATGTATTCTATGTATGATTTATTCTTAAAATGTTAGAGTTAGTTTGGCTTGGCCGTGTTTGACTATACAAAACATGCCGCTATACAATGGCGAACATGGCTACCCAAGTGATTGGACATGGCGACCACGGTGACGACGAATCGCTGATATCTGCTGATATGTACACATATGCATATACGTATATGTACATCAGTGCGACGAATGTGTTTCGCTACTAGAGGGAGCTAGCTACTCGACAGGCAGACCCGTCTAACTCTCAAACTCTCAAACAGATTTTTTCTCATTCGCATTGGTGGGTTCTGTGTTGTCGGAACAGGTGGATTGCGTTCAGGGAAAGCGGACGATAGTGTAGAAACGTCAATCGCCGAGTCACATAATAATTCATCGGTGTCGGTGAGTGAAAACATTCAATTAAACTGGGATCTCGCTGTCTAAAAAGAATCGGCCTATTTTTAATTGTCTCATCGCGTCGCGCCGGTATTTACGAAAAGAAAAAGAAAGAAGGAAACAGATAAAGACGTTTTTAAACCAGAGACACGGGACTTTCTATTTCGGCATTTTTACGCGGTATAAGCGAATACGAGCGGAGTAGCGAAAGGCGATAGATGGACGAGGATAGATGAAGAACAGAGACAAATGTAAAGGCCTGCTCGTGATCTAGACAACGCTGGCAAATGCAACGTTCCTTTAACAGAAAGGCGATCATAGATCGTGCATATTTCTGGTGAAAACATTTTTCCTTTTCGCGCTTTCTGTTTTTCACGTGACTCACGACGATGTTTAAGATTTCAAACTACGTCGATTCGCGCTCCTTTGCCTTATATTATGTTGTAATTGTTATTCCGCGCATCTTAATTTAACCGATGCTTTTCATTACATACTCCGGCGACGTTAGAGACGCAACACAGACGGCTATTTCTCCGGGAAACAAACAAACTTGACGAATTATATTATCGAAACTCAATTGTATTTGTTAAATTCACAAGTTTTAGGTTGATTACGATTTGCTGAACTCGAAGATAATTCAATATCGTAAACATTGGAAACGGTTTGAACGGATAAATGCCTTGAGTGGATTAACTCAAGGGCACAACAGAAACGGTGCCCTGTGGATACCACGAAACGTCATAAAGACCTCTTACAGCATACAGTCGGTTTCACGTTGACGGTAGCTGTATCACAGTTAACTTATTTCGTATTCGTACGGCGAATATGTATCTGATGTCACGACAAACGCACGGTACGTACGTGCGGGTTCCCTTTTCGTCGCAACTGATTCGATGAAGTGGTTCCATTGCTTGCACCGAGAGAGATCGTTTGTCGTGCTTATCATTTAATAAATACACGTATGTATATTGCTGAGCGCAGATAACTTTTCATATCACACGAACGCCCACTGTCAATCCGTTCGAAATATCACCGCTCTTCAACGCGATTCAGCTTTCCTGCTTTCGATCGATCTTGCTCCCAATATTTTATAGTTAACTTTTCAACACGTCGATAGTTTGCGATTAACCCGAAGGGGACCATAATTTCCTCGCCAACGTGACAGTTGCGAGAAGATTGATGAAACTCGACTAATTGTTAAGGGATCACCCGGTGCATAGTAGGAAAGATTCGAGGCGCATACGTTTCGTAGAATCAGCCAGTGAACGAGGCTCATACCTGTCGTCCGGGAGGACTTGCTTTCAGAGGAGCATTATCCTTTATCATCGTATTTCTTTTTCTTTAAATACTCTGCTCTCTAAGAGATTCTTCTCTTCTTTTTTCGTTCTCGCATTAAGGAGTTGGAAATATTTGGTTGCAACATATACGTATATATACAGAGGAACAGGTTTGTTTTTTTCTTAAATAATGTGTTTGCGAGTCGATTATGTTTGGATACGAGCAGACAGTATCCTTCTTCGAATGTGTATGCGTATACAGATATTCTGAAATTATGACCAGAAATAATAGTCGATCAAAAGCAGCAATCAGGTAACGTGTAACTAATGTAATCGCACTTACGTAAAAGGATTTATAAGCGTACACGTACGTTGATGGTTTTCAGCTGGGCGATTACCGTATTTTTCGTAATTCTGTTAACCATGTTTTACGAAATCGCACTTATCTTTCGATCGGTCGAAAAAATTACGGCCACGACTTGGAAGATCTCGATGACGATTCCTCGAGAAACGAGAGAGAAAAACGGCGGTTACGAGGTGAATCGAGTTGTCGTATCGTGGATGATTGCATTTTTGGCAAACTATCTTTTCTTCGGTAAGTACGCAGGAGAGAGATAAAACAATAAATTACGAAAGTTTCTTTATCTGTTTCTCTCCAGCTGAAAATTTACCGTTATTTCTTTCGAAACGAAGAATCGTATGTCATTCTCAGGAAAGAGAAAACTCTCGCTCGAAGCTTGGATAGTAGACGTTTGACGCCTCACGAGGTTTTAACCTCTATTCGCGACACGGTTGATAATTTTAATAAACAACGCATCTTACGACAATCCGATGCAAAACAAAGTTACTAGCGGGGCAATTTTGTCATCCTCCGAAACTACGTACTAGCTACGGCACTGTGAGAAAGTGGGCACGGGGCACAGGGTAAGAGAACCGACGACGTTGTCATTGTCGTTTTCGTTTCGCTTTGTCTCCATGTTCCTCGTAACCACGAGTCATGTTGACGTACTTACGCGCTTGTGTACAAATAAACGTGCATTATTTCTATGTAAATGACGCTCCAATAATAACTCGACGATCCGCGAAGACGTGGAACGCATCTGCTATTATTATCCAAGGAGACCAAAGTGATGCTCTTTTTCGACAATTCTTTGTTCGGTGGGCAAATAATTGTTTGCGAGAAACTCGTTAGTAGTTGCTCATCCGGTGATAGTCTTATTTAATACGCATAGGTTTCTAATTACATTGTGTCCCACGAGACGCGTCTTGTCGCTGAATAATTATGTACATTTGAACAGTGCAGCTCGAGCTACGTGTCTCGTATGACGATACCGCGGAAATGATTCTTGGATGCAACACAAGGCTGCTAATACTATACCATCGTGTAAGGCTATAAAGAGTTTTGTGAACTTTCAATGTCTCGTAAATATATACAGATCTTTTAATTAATACGGAACTTTTGCGATAAGAATCTTTGTGTCTTTCTACGAATTTCGTGGAACGTTCGATCGTTTAATGTTTTACGGATTGTTGTGCTTGTTACTCGTTAATTCTTCTTTGAACTGTTTAGGTAATAAAAATATCAACGTATTCGGAGAATTACATACTATGTACAGTTTGCTCGGAACCCTCATGTACGACAATGAGTTTGAAAGCTCTGTTTACAACCTGTCACGAGGCACGGCGTTAGCGCAGTAAAAACGGTGGACAGAATAGCTGCTGACTGCTGACGGTCAAGATCACGGTCGAAGGAACCAACTGATTACACACTGATATATGGGTATTATATAGAACGCGTAATTAATCCATGACCGTGTTTTTCGCGTACACATTCGTAAGTGGAAGCCTCGTAACGAAACAATATACGAAAAAGGCTATTCTTTCGGGCGGGGAGAGGGGGGGGGGGGAGGGGGAACGTGCTGCACTGCACTGCACTGCACTGTACTGATATCCAGAATCGGAGCGTCGCATCGCCCGTTACAAACACGGAAATCGTATTTACAGCTTGGCCGTTAACGCGTTAATCGCCCTCTCGACTTCTTTGCGCACACGGATGCATACGGATTTGTAATCGTATACCACTCTACTACAGGTTGCAACTACGTTCGACCTCTAAGAAATTTCAGGGATTTTGTCAACTTCTGAACATGGAAACGAGCCCATACTTTGTTGTAATCTTTTACATTAAGTAAATTAAGTTAATAGGTCTATGCGTGTATGAACAACCGTCCTCGCAGAAATGCTCGTCTCTCTACCGATAACCTTCGTTTAAATATCGTTGACGCGCAAATTATATGTCACGAATCTGTTCTATCTATCTATTCTATATTCCATTCTTTCCTCTTCCGTGACAAACTATGGAGAATTACGGGCCTGGAACACAGCCATTTCAATTCTACGGATAGTTGAGTATTCGGTAATTTTTCCGACTAACGTTTCTACAGTTTGTTAACAATTTTATGGGTGAATGAAAATTGTCATCGTAGAAATTGGAATTTTGTGAAAGAGTGAGGGGGAGGGAGAGAGGAATATTTGCTGTTACAGAGGTGGGCGTAATCGTTGTTGATTATCGGTTAAATTCATGTATTCTATATATAATATGAAAAGCCCGCAAACACGCGTATTGTATTATACATATAATAGATTAATAGCTTTGTATTTGCCGTATTTTATCAGGTGGGCGTACATCGTTGAAAGAATTTTTGCGTTCATTTGATCGATATTAAATTGCCAATATCACAATGGAAATTTACTTTTTTAGCATCGAGAGATTTGTTTTATCGTTTAGGGCTAACATTCTTCGTTTACGATTCTGGATGTTGTCTGCGTAGCATGCAAGAAACCCAAAGCTCCTTTTGTAATTAATTTCCGGACTTGCCGGGCATGGTATCAACGATACGCATGGAATGTTTATGCGTCGCCACTAATGCATATGTATGTCAAGCATAGCGAATCGAGATATACTTTCCCTGCTTTCGCGCGTATCCACCGTCCAAGACGAATTCGCTGGCAATCGTGTATTGTCCGAGGTGGTCAGTAGCGAAACCGGAACTCGAGAAAGTTCCAAAAAGAAGATGGTCGAGTAGAGAAAATTGCTCTACATGAATACGTGCGTGTGAAGATGCGAATGCTAGGTATAAATAGATTGGACAGACGTGTTTGTCGAGCGGACGTGTTTGCGGAGAAGAATGCTACGTAAAAATGACATTCGTGGATGGCAGACGATGAAAACAAAAATTGTGCGATCATCTCTTCGCTATACGATTGTATGATATAACGAACGAGGGGATATGCATATGGAAAAAAAACCGGTTCTCTGTTTTCTGTTCTCTGTTATCGGTGCTGAATCATACTTAAAACCTGTCGACTTGCTTCGTGTTCGCGTTCACATCAATTTCACGATGACGTCTATCCAGTACTCGTGCGGTAGGAAAACATTAACGGCTCGTGCATAAGTGGATTTTTCTCTCAACGATACTTTATCTTGCTGTTCTTTACGTTACAACGTTACAACGGAATTCCGCCAATTTGGCATTTAATTGGGACTCGGCAAATAAGACATCGAGGACTACTAGACCGTAGGCCGTTGGATTATTGAATTTTCTAAGCACCGACTGTCGATTTTGCTTCAAGTTTCAAATATATTTTCAGTTTTAACGAAGGAAAGTTACAATGCCGAGGGAAACGTGCAATCATCTTGATTATACGTAAGAATTTCGCAAAGGGAAATTCATTTGTTGTGAGATCCATTTGCGGGCCATTCGCATGGAAAATATTTGTTGCTGTTGCGCCAAACTCTTGAAGCTACTTTCATTTCGTACGGTCGGCGATTCTGTAATTCAGCGTTATTTTCTCACGCATAGGCTATTGCGTTCGCGGTTCTCGTACTTTTAGCTACGAAGAAGCCAAGAGGAACGCACTTAACGCAGTTTATTAACTGACGCGTGTTACATACGCCAGCGAATACTGTCGTAGAGATTCGTCCTAAATTTCTTCCTTCTCTCGGTTTCGTGAAACCTCGGAAGTGGACGATCTGGATGTTTTTATTCGGTGCGGCAACGTGCCTCGATCGGTGATATTCGATACGGTATTACGGTGGATCTCGTGAAAATCAAATGAATCGGGATGGGGATCGATTACGGAAAAAATTCCATCAGCCGGGGGGATACAGATGGATGTTGTGGCACAAGTATAGTGGCTGTCCTTCCCCCTCGATGATTCGCAGCAGAAGAGGATAGACGACTATGGTCTCGGTCGTGGCTGGTACCGCCATCCTCTTATCCCTTCTTATTCTATCGAATCGTCTACGATCGACGATCGACGATCGACGATCGCGCTTCTCTCCATGTCCTTGTATCTTCCGTCCATGATTAAAGTCTTTCCGTCGTTTCGTTCGATCATTCCAACGGTTGTCTGGTCATTTTTTCGCTCGTATCCTTTTGTCAATATTGTAACGAGGCTCGTTTATATTTCAGTAGCGGTTTCCGCGACAGCGACGATAGAAGTGGAAGAGGGATAAGATAAAAGTAGAAGAACGATGGAAGATGAACCGTTTCACGGAATATCTGTAATGGCAGTCGGTGGTAAATTCGAACGAAAGTAGCGGATGAGGACAAAGGACCGTGGTCTCGACCGTGGCTGGTACCACCACCTATCGAGCCTTCTCATTCTACCGAATAATGTAGCAGCACCGCAGCGATTCGACTCCCACGACTGGTTCCGCCAGTAGAGTCGGTCGAGATCGTTCGCGCTCGGCCCCCTCCGATAGCTCCGAAGTGCTGGCCGCTTGCAGGCTTGTTTGCTCGAGTCGTTCGGTTTCATTCGGCTAATCAACGTGCGCGCCGATCAGTTCGTCATGAATCGTCGAACGATTCGCGTTTATTGAGGTTCTCGTCTTTTCCTTTTCCTTCTTTCTTTCTCGATACTTGCCATTTGCTCGTGGGTTCGTCGCTGCTCCTTGTAACTCGTAACTCGTTGGCGAATCGATCTCGATCGTGGGCATGTGTTACGTGCGATTCGTTTAGCTTCTCCGGATACACATACATATATACATACATACATATATACATACATACATACATACGTACGTACATACGTAGATACATACGTAGATACGTACATACGTGGTGAAAAGAACGCGCAGGGTAAGTTTTCAAAGTTCCGCAAGGACTCACAGCCGCATCCTTTTACATGCTCGGACACGTTTCGCAGTTGGCTGACTCTCTTCTATCTCTTCTATCTCTTCTATCTCTTCTATCTGCTCTATCCTTCGAAGCACTTTTGCGCTCTTGTTTATTTAACCGCAACGTGTTGAAGCAGCTATCTCGGCTCACCCTTCGGCTTTGCCTGTATAAATCGTCGCCGATTCGAAAGTGATCGCTCGTGCTTGTGCGGGGCGCGTTCCTATCCGCGTAGATCGCAGCCGTCCTTGCGACTTGATGCATCTAAATCGAAACGAATCGTTCGTTGGAATCATCGATGCTTCTCGCACGAAAGAGAAAAAACGAAGCACGTTCGCGGTTTCACTTTTCATTGGCCAACGTTACGTTCGAATAGCAACGTTCGAAAAGTTTACGACCAAGATTACGTTATGCTCTTTGTAGGCAAAGTGGCCAGTAGCTTTAAACCTTCTACTTTCTATCGGCGTTGCGCTATTTATTTTGTTGTCTGTTCGTAATTGATCTGCTCTGAACGATAATGACACGCGAAACTTGTAAGCCGCGATGCTTCTACGGATGTACGTTGGTGACGCGACAGATTTTTCTCATCGAGATCGCGATATCGTTGTATCGATCGTTGGACGAATCGTAATATTAATTGGGTCGCGTAGTCTCGATCTTCACAGTCGTACAAGTATTTAGAGGCGGCGAAATGGTTTTAAAAAGTGCCGTAACCTAGAGGTTATCGGTAACTTTAATTGTGGATAAGTGGATTTAAAAAACACGTAGACGATCATTTATGCGTATGCAGATTTACGATTATCGGTGCACAAAAGGCCTGATATGAAAACTAATGTCAGAGGTCGGCGTTCGAAAGGGCAAGTTGCGTTTGGCTTGGAATTGAATCGAAAGATAATAAGTCGAGCGGCGCGTTCGTTAATTTTTTCGTCGGTATAGTTGAGTAACTATGAGAGGAAGAAGCATTCGATGGCGAAGAGTTTGCTCGATGCCGTTAAGAAACTGGCTGGCGAACCAGAGTTTGTTCACGCTTGGAAATGTAACCGTAACGATTGTTCGCATTACGCAATGATTTGCAGTTGCCGAGACGACGTTAAATTTCTATCTTCTCTTTTCTTTTTCTTGAGCGTGTCGCTCGACCAGGAACTCGCGATACGATACTCGCGTGGCGACCACCGTAATAACGTTGCAGAACGGAGAAAAAAGATATACGTTTAGAGTAGATTTAGAGGCAGGCGTAGAGCGAAGGGAGGCGGAGGACGACGCGACGTTGCGAATGAAACTGCATTTCCCGATCGTTGTCGATCGACGTTAGAGGCATCATCGATTTCCTGGGATAACCGTATTTCTTAGCAGTTTACTAGTTTTTAGTGAAAATGTAAGAAACAGGTTTAACTGGGACAATGAGTTTCCGCATTGACATTGGAAAGCAGACAACGACGAAAGATGCGTCGTTTCGTTCGATGCCGATAGATCGTTCGCGGGCTACGTGTTTTTTTTTTTTTTTTTTTTTTTCGATAAATCGAACGTGGGTGATGATCGCGATCGTTAATGGGCGATGATCGTTAATCAACGAAGTTGATTTTTCCCCTGAATGGATCAGCTGAAAACGATCGAAAACGGTCGGTAGAAGCGGGAGAGAAAGCATTCTCTAATCGTCCGCATCCGCTGGAAAAATAGTGGCAATTACGGTTGGCCCTGTCGAATGTATGGTTAATCGTAGATTGATGGTGCCACGTAGATTCTTCGGGTAATGACTCGCGAAAGGTGCTCGTAAGTTCTTCGCGTTCCTTCCTTCTTCCCCTTCTTGCGTTCTTTCTCTCTCTCTCTCTCTCTCTCTCTCATCCATCTATCTCTATCTCTCCAGTCTCTGCAGTTCGCTTCACGCGCTAACGATTTCGCGTTCGATTTCACACGTTGGTCAAAAATACTTTCGACGAATCTTCCGTGTCCGTTTTAAATTAGAAAGTTTCGTGCGACTGCTGATTGCGCGTGAACGTTTCGACGATAAGCAGCAGGGGGCTTAATCGCTGTTCGAATAAGGGGCGAGGATCGAGGATTAACAACGGCGGTTAATCGATTGATTCTAGGGATGGTGGCCAGGGGACGGTAAAATATATTTGACGTATCGGTGACAGAGTCTCACCTTGAACGTTATGCAATCCGCTATTAACATACGCATACTAGCTACGTTGGCTGGGGTTAGTTCAGAGAAAAACTACGTTGCGTTGGTTCGTAATCGACTGCGTTGTTTAACTTTAAACGGTGTCAGTGTCTTGGCAAGCGATTAGAAAATTCTACGCAATTGTTTCCTCTGCTGGAACGTAGCTTTTTTCTTTTCTCGACAATGACGATAGCATTACCGAATGTTTCGTAATAGTCTTGGCGTACACAGCGAAATCCTGAATTAAAGCGTCGAGCAACATTTTATGCTTTTTAGTAGAGATTGAGCCAAGGCTAGCTAACGGATGTGACTCTGTCGCTTAAGGTTTCGCGTTTTATCCTTCTCCCTTACTTTCTTTCTTTTCATACTCTCGATGTTCTTTCGTCGCTTCGGCAACCTTTCCTTTTTTCTTTTTCTTTTCTTTTCTTTTCTTTTCTTCTCTTTTCTTCTCTTTTCACTTCGTTTCTTTTCTTTGCTTTTCTTTCTTCGCTCTCTTTCCTCCCGTTCTTGCTCGACGATGGCAATTAATCGTTCCACGGAATTGGAGATTTTTCCCTTTAGAATTTAAAATGGTAGGGAGCATAATGTACGCTGATGCCGAATTATAACGAGAGAAACGGTGGCAATTTAAAGAACGAAAAATAGCGTAAACACCGCGAACGAGGGGAACTTTAGCGATAACTGCCTTGCAGTGGTTTAGAATAAGAGCCAGCAGCCATACCAGCTCCGATACCTGTCCGTTCGGCCGTCCAAGCCTCTCCAACTTTGACGCTTGACCGATACTGCGACCTTCTATCGCGTACCTCTTCCTACGTACATACCGCGTCTACGTTCTAACGGTCGTCTAATAGAGTAATTACATTGTCTGGTGCGAGATTAAGGTGGCAAGCGTCGACCAAAAGGAAAAACTGACCCCGGGGAAGGGACAGATTCGTTCGCGGCTCGTTCGAAATTGCTGGCGAAAGTTGTTGACGGTGTCGAGCTACCACCAACGTTAGCTGTTTGTTATTCACGACGGGAACTTGTCGGTAATTAAACGTTTTAAAAATCCCGCGAAGAAGGAAAAAAAGAGGAGAAGGAAAAGAGGTTCGACGGAGCGGCGTCTGTTACAGAGAACGAATTAGGGTGGACTCGTAATGCGATACTTTGCGAGTACAGGCGGAGAACGGTTGTGACTTTCGTATCGCGTAGTATTATTAGCATACATTTCTCGACGGTGCGTGCATGCGGTGGTACACGGGGTTCGAGTGGAATCGAGAAAAGGCCGCTTGCTCGATCGATTCGTACACGCCGCACGATCTTCGTAAAGAGGTGCCACTTTGCTAGCGGTGCCACGTGCATTCCTCTATTCGCATTTATGATTTAGCCTGGCGTTTCGTGTTCTCCTTTTCTATATATTCGACGCGTTATCGGGTAACGTTAAGGACACGAATCGGAGGATCGAAGGAAGAAACGCGAAGCACGTGGATACGCGATAGCAAACGAGGCACGCGCTTGCTTCCGATCTTTTTCGTCCTTCCATCCCATCGGACGGATTCATCGAGCACGAGTCGAGTTTGAAACGGAACACCGGGTAGAGCTGGATGCAAGCTGTCACGCAACAGGTGTTGTACGCACCGGCGATCCAAGTCCACCGGCGGTTTACTACTCGCACCGGTCGATTCCGCTTATGAATTTTCACGTAATTTCCGAATCATGAGAATATACGCGGCTTAAACGTTGTGTAAAAATATGAGTTACAATCCCGTAATTGCCAAAGCTTTCTTGCAAACTGTGCAAACTGTCGAGTCATTGGTAGATGGCCGGGGGTCTAACTGGAAACGTATTCGTTCACGTTGCTACTTTCTCGGTTAATCGGTAACGCATTGTGTCACCGAGAACGACGGAACCCAGTTCTCATGAGTTGCAAGAGCCGGCGCGGCGTGACGCGTAGGACGACGAATGCGCGCTAGTTGAACGCGATTCCAGAGAAGGACAAAGAAGGTAGTTGTGCGAGTCGGACGGAAAGGGACTACGCGGCGTACAGCGTACAGTATAGAGTATAGAGCATAGAGCATGGAAGAAGACGGAACACAGAGTGTTGTACAGTGTACAGAGTATAGGTGTAGGACAAGCGACGGAAAGGCGCACCATTGCCCGGCTTCTATTCCGGTGTACGATACGGCTCATATAGGGCTCGTACAGCGAACCACGGCAACAACCGGCGCACGATACACGCGGACCGGGCAATCGCTTTGGTTCGACCTCTTTGTGGCTACGTGGGAGGAATAGGAAGTCGTGCATTAAATCCGAACCTCCACCTTTCAACGCTTAAACGCTTCTCAAATAGAATGTACAGGATACCGGCGCGAACCGGCACGCTCTGCGCACAAAAGCGAGATCGTGATTGCGCTCATTTTTCAGTTAACACACCGAGGAATTCTCCTTCTTTCTCGTTAGCCTCATTCCGCTCGAGTTGCTTCGAAACTAGCCGTTCGTTCGATCGAAACAGACCGCGCGTTAGAAAAGAAAGCAGCAACCCTTTGGAAATTTCAGCAGTGGAGTGTGGCTGCGCGACGAAACGATCGAGGCGTGGCTGCGACGTCCGATAACGATCCGGGTTACTGCTGATAATACGTACCGCTATAAGATATATAAGGATACACCGAACCAAAGTTCTCGCGGCTTGTTCGAGTTGTTCGAGTAACGCGCCGACGCGCGTTTGATCCAATTGAATCGGTAGAGTAGTCGCAAAGTGCGAATAGTGTGTCATGTGCGAGATGATGAAACGCGAAAGGATTTAGCCTTCGTGCCCAAGGCTGACTGCTCCAACGGTGAACAATCGTCCGCGCCTTAAGCCGGTTTTACGCGGTTTGCCAATCCATTCGAGGAACGATGTACCGCCGATAGAGCTATTTGCTCCTTATCGTTTCTCTCGGCTAGGTATCGTATCCACCGAAATTTGCTACGGTCGCTGGGAGAAGCGAGTTCGCGATAGAACGCGCTCGCAGAATGCGGCTGACGGGAAATGCTTTCCTCGACCAACGATAAACCGAATATATCGTTACAGAGGATGCATCGGTCTTGATTATTTTACCCATGTACCGCTGCTGGATCGTACAATCGAAACAATAGTGAAAAGCGTTTTAGTCTTTCTTGTTTCTGTTCTTAACAGAAACAAAAGCTCAATCAAGTTCGCGATAAAGACAGGACAAAGAGGAAATTCTTCCTTGTTACGCGTGGCGTCAGAAATAATTCTTCAACCTTTTTTTTTTTTTTTACAGGTATCGGTGAATAGGTGAAAATTAAAGAACCGACGATATGAGAAACTCAACGTTATTGAAATGGGCGCAGAACTCGGCCAACAGTAAAAATCAAACCAGCAAGAATGGTAAGCGGGTTTCTTTATGACCGCGGCGTGTGCGACGCAGCGTGTACGGTTGTGCGTAAGATCAGTGAATTCTATTTGCAGGAACGAATAGGAATTGGATACACCCACCAGATGCGCTCCAAAAAGGCCACATCGCCTACTTAGTCAAGGTACAGTTTACTTTCGTCGCTGTGGAACTCGCAGAACCACGCAGTTACCGCTTTTCCTAAGAATTCGAAGAGAAAAGAAATGAAAAAAGAAAGAGACAACGTCCTTTCACCTCTCTGATAAGTTTAGCTTTTATAAACTGTATGTTTACATGTATATGATATACGGAGGCTTCGACGATATATCATGCAAGTCGTAATAACCGAGTTTAGTAATGCGGCGGCGAGGTCGGCTCTGTTGCGAAATTTCCAAATCACAAATAAAAATAAACGTTCGCCCGATATTCATCGGCGTACTTAAGCTTTCCGGCAACGTTAATCGAACTTGGAACGGTGTCTCCTGCATGATTGTACGATCAGTGGCAAGTTGTAGAGATGAAAATTACGGCGAATATACGTGAACGTACAAACGAACGTGGAGAATGGATAAACTAGAATTCCTGAGACTAAAGTTGGGCCGTTCGATCTGCGCCAATTGCTCCAACTCGAATATTTTTTAACTGATAACGCACGGCACGAAGATGCGAGGAAATAATTCCAAATGATCCACGGAGAAGAAAGCGAAGCAAAATCCGCCGAATCGTTCCCAATTTTCTGCGAACGTAAAGCGCCGAATAAACATTTTTATCTATCGTCGATGTCGTAACCTGGCAATGCCGTCGTTCTTCATCTTTTAATAATCGATGATATCCGACATTTGTCCGATTTATTTATCGCGTTTAAAAATTGCATAATTGCCATACGGTGTTTTCTTCGCCACTTGCCACGGCGTAACTATATTGTACGTACATGCGTGTATGTTCGTCGCGATACGAATACACACGCGTTAAGAATAAAACTGGTCAAAGTTGGTAGTGACGAAAAATCCGTTGTACCTTGAAATTTCGCCGACGAATAAGTTTCGCTATTCTTTCGAGCGAAATGAACGAGCCGTCACCGCGTATACAGCATTGTTTCTCTCAGCATTACTCTGTATAGCTCGCTCGAACTGTATATTGCGATCTTCGTAAAATATAGCCTTTTTGTCTCTTTACGATTTCAACGCTACAACGAATTCTTTTTTAACGATTCAAACCGAAAGATAAATTTAAATTACTAATTGCACGGTTGCTCCGTTTGTCGTGCAATTCACCGTTTGTTCTCGACGTCATCCTGTATACGATATATTTCGTTTATCGGTTTATAATGGTTTATCGTAATGTAAGCGGACAAAGAGAAAAAGACATATAAGCGAAACGTATAACGCAACATTTGCACGCTCGATTATCAAGGATTCTCCTTTCTTTGTTTACAAAATAAATTATTTCCGTCGTAATTTGCTTGTTATACTTTTTAGTATCTGGGCAGCACAGAAGTGGATCAGCCTAAAGGCATCGAGGTTGTTAAAGAAGCTATTTGTAAACTCAAGTTTAATCAACAGTTGAGGAAAAGCGAAGGGACGAAAACACCTAAGGTGGAACTGACCATAAGCATCGACGGAGTTGCAATTCAGGAACCGAAAACGAAAACATCGGCAAAAGTATCGCACTATTTCTTATATTTCCTATCGCATCGTTGTCGTGTAGAGCTCGCCAGTTAACGATCCGCTTCTTTTTTAGCGAATTATGCACCAATATCCACTACATAGAATATCGTACTGTGCTGATGATAAAGGCGAGAAAAAGTTCTTCAGCTTTATCGCGAAAGAGGAAGACGCCGAGAGGCATACGTGCTTCGTCTTCGTTAGCGATAAATTAGCTGAAGAGATCACGTTGACGATTGGCCAAGCCTTTGACTTGGCCTACAGGCGATTCTTAGAAACATCGGGCAAAGATTTGGAAACGCAAAGGCGCTGCATGGTACTGCAGCAAAAGATAAAACGATTGGAACACGAGAATAACGTATATCGCCAGCGGTTACAGGACATAGCTGCTATCAAAGGATCGGTTGGTTTCAACGATTAGCCTTTGTTAAAACACAATTTCTAAAAAAAAAAAAAAAAAGAAAAAAAAACAATATCTTCGATATGCAAACAACATATTTTATACTGTATTACGTTGTATTTTAAAATACAAGTCGTAACGCTTTGTGAGAACTTTCTTCCAGGCTGATGTGTCAGCATACTTGTCGCAACACAATCTTCCGGATATTCTGCACGTGCCTGGCGCCACGAACGAAACAACGCATGTAAATGGATTGGCAAATAAATCTTCCCTTGGTAATATAAACGACAGTAATGGGAATACCTCGAATGGATCGCAGCAACCACCTCCGGTTCCTCCAAGGAGTTTCGAGAAAACGTTCGACGATAACTTTATGGGGTATGTCGAAATATCTATATAAACGTGAACAAATGGTAAGATTAATGTATTTTATAATATTCCACGAATATCTGCTAATTTAATGGTTTTCCATGAAAAGAAGCGAACCTACGCCAACACCGTCGGTTGGTACCAAATTGGAAGGGCTGTTGATGGACGAATTCGAGGAGGATTTCAACCCGAGGGCATACGAAACTGCAACAGCAAATGGTTTGACAAATCATCAATCCAGTCACAACAATCTTCTAAATGGTCAAGTGTCCTCCAACTCCAACTTTTTCTCACAAAGCAATGGCACTACAAGTCCTCCACCATTATGTAAGTTAATTTCTTCGTATTTCTTGCAGTCTAGTTTAGTTATTCCCCATTACGCGAAAGGAAGGACGTTGTTGGAAGCCATATCTGTTTTTCGTTCACCTCTCATCCTTTTCATCTTTGTCCCTTCGCTCTGTCATTTCGCGGCTCGTCGTTCTTTTATTACAGTTTCGGATAGCATCCGAACTGTAATGGGTCAAAGACCGCGCTGACATAAGCGTCCCACAACTACGAATAAATCGTGTTGCACAGGTGCTGGCTGAAAAATCGATTCGGATTTCGATTCGGATTTTATCTCTTCGATTACGAAACATCGGATCGTTGTCCGTTGATCCGATCATTCTCGTTGTAAACGCTAATATTCTACGTTTATTTAGTGGCCCCTCCACCGAAAGCGAAGGATTCCAGACGTCAAAATGGGCTGAAAGAAGATTTATTTGGTAGTATTCCCTTCAATCCCACACCATCCGTTAACGCAAAAAATGAATTCAATGATCCATTTGAAATGGGCGAATTCGGAGCTACAACGGCGATTTCTAATCCTAGCCAACAAGAATTAGAAAATGCGATTGGTCTTTTAGATAAGAAGCTGCTCGAAATGAAGGTATAACTGGTGACTAACGTGAAACTGGCATATATTTAAATATCTTTCATTTTTATCATATTGGTGTTGCAGGATGGTTTTAGTAGAGGTCTGTCGATCGATACTGATGACTTTTCGTTGGAAAGTTTGGATCCGTTGCGAAATTGAATCAAATCGAGAGTTCTTTTGGAAAGAAGAAAGCAATTCGTTCGTTATCGTATGTTCGTTCGAAAGCTTGAAGGTCCGGGAAATGAATAGGCAAATTAGGAACATACATCTTTGCGAAACCAAAATTAGTCAATTACTATTATAATTATGTTAATCATATATTTATCGTAATATTTGATATTTATCATATGCCTACTGAATATCAATAGTAGCTTTAGTCTCGACGCCAAACACTGCAGAGACTTTGTTGTTAGGCATAGGAAAAGCATAGGAAAACAAATGGTATTATAGATACTCGTATAATATCTTTATATATACATATATATTAATACTGTTTGTTTCTTTTCTTTTCTTTTTTTTTTTTTTTTAATAAAAACTTTAATTATTTTAACAGCATATAAGAAAATAGCAATACAAGATATTTGAACAGAACTTCCTACCGCAGTTTATTGTATATCAAGTGTGAAATTTCCGAGTCAAATATTCTACGTCTTTGTTATTACATACATAAATGAATCAACCAATCCTGCGTGCCTTTCACCAACAATTTAATAAACTAAACCGAAATTAGTCAGTTCATAGAGCTAATTCTTGTTGTTAAAGTTATTATTTGTAATGTATAAACCTTACTCCGTGTGTGCGTGCGTGTGTGTGTGTGTGTGTATGCGCGCGTGCGTGCGCGCGCGTACGTTTTGGTAAATAATCCATTCCATAGACGAAATATTCCATCCTTATATACAAGAATGTGAAATTTAGAATCACGAGAGACCGTTGCTAAGCAAATATTCAAACATTACAAAACGGTACAAAATTCAATGGAAAAAAAAATTAGATATATTATCATATATTTTTCTGCGGATACAATTGATTATCTGTGTGCATCTTTCCATCGTGAATTAACAAAGAGGAAAATATCGAAACGCTAGCTGAAATGATAGTTTGGATCATTTCTATTGATATACAATATTGTACGTCTAACTGCTAAATCTTTTCTATCGATCATTCATACTCTTCTCTTTCTCCCATTCTCCATTATATTCATTTAACACCGTAATATATATATATATATATTATATATATATATATATGAAGGTTATAAGAAAAGTGTAAAATGGTATGAGTGTTGTGGAAGGTTTTAGTCGTACAATTTTATAGACACTTATGCGTACGTACGTCGTGCAATCTTCGAGGCAAGAGAAACTGACGTCTGGTACAGTAAGAAGAATATTATTGATTATGTACATATGAAATGCTGTTTTATTATTGTTGCTCTATTGTTTAAGCACTATCGTTAACAATATAATGCGTAAATAATGTAGCTGAGAAATTCGTTTTATTCAACCCACAGTTACTTGAGTTCTTCAATTCCAATTTCATAGATACTTTCATTTGAATTTGAAATAACTGAACCCGAAGTATCGACAATCCTTCTTTCAATACATCGAATTTTTCTTTTCGATTTGGTACGCATATATTGAACGCTAATTTGTCACGTATATGTCTATTATCTCACTAGTGCAGTGAAAGACGACTATCGTGAAACCAATTGAAAAATGTATATGCGTAAACGTTAGAAAACGTTTGTTGCAAACATACGCTTATTGTGAAAACTTGGTGTATAGAATATATATAGCGCGAACAGTGGTTTTAAGTATACGATTAGCGTTAAAGACGTTCTCGCTAAATATCGTCTCGTTTATTAATAGAACGAATATGATGTAATATAACGAACGACTGTTGAAATACTTTGACGACCTTTGAAAAGTATATGCTTTCGATAAAAATGTTGTAAGTTGCGGATAGTACATTTTCAGATCTATTTCGAATTTAACCAATACAATATGTATAATCACGATAGCCGTGTTTCGGTATTATAGCATTTAGGCATTATAATGTTAATGAGTGCTCGGACACTTTTCTGTGCCGCTGTATTTATATGTACATACATATTTGCAATTAAAAATACGGAAGGTCGCCGCTTCCGTAAACGTTAGAAGTTGGACGAGCATTCCTCTGGTATGCCAACCAGTGGTCGGTAACGTCGAATCGCGTGGTTCTCCATGGCGCGGCGCTATTGTCGTAAACGTGGCGAAGCACGCGCTGCGTCAGTATTTCGCGAGCCTCCATCGCGTACCGTCGCAGTTGATCGTAGGGGAAGGAGCTGTCCTGTTCGATAGTGAACTGCGGAGTACGATAAAAAAGTGCCTTTCGTCTAAACTAAGGAAGTACGATCGTAAGGATGGCGGACGACAGCCACGAGAACGGCACGAGCAACGGCGACGTTCCCGAGATCGAGTTGATCATCAAGGTGAGTTTATACTACGCGTGGAACGAAGACGAGGAAGGAGGAAGAGATAGGGAAAAAAGGCGATCGTTTCGTGCACGATATGGGCGTGGATCGAATGACTGGTTTTCTTCCTGTACTTTCTTCTTCTTCCTCCCGAGGTTTCTTCCTCTTCTATCCGGTGACGAGGAGTCGCCGTCGAAACGACCGTTTCCGACCAAGATACGTGTGCATCGTTTATAGTTTATGGTATGGAAAATAGAGAAGCTGCTTCGAGTGAGCATCGACCGTTTACCGAGTAGCGTCGAACCGCTTCTTTTGCCTCTTTGTTTTCTTCACCCTTTCTACAGTTTAGTCAATTAATTGGCTGATCGATAAGATGTGTCGAAAATCGAACGAATGACAATAAATTGAACTTTGCTACGTTACTGGAATATGGTGGCAGAGCGTGAGCTGCGTTATTTCAAAAGCTTTTCGTATTCGTCGATTGCTAGTTGCAAGCACAAGGGACATCTGCGAATATGGTAAGTATACGAAACTATTTCCTGCGACGTAACGCTATGCGAAGAAGTACAGACATAAATACATATGTACGAACGGTGATTCTGGTTGGCCGCGTTTTCTACGTCATTGACTCCTCTCTAGAAAAAGGAAACCCTTGGCTCTTATCTCATACGTACGATACATTTTGACGATAATGTATTTTTCCTTTATTTCTCTCCCTCTCTCTTTCTCTCTTTCTTTTTTCCTCTTTCCTTTTTTCTTTTCTTTCTTTTTTATTTTTTTCTCTTTTTTTTTTTTTTGGAGTCTGTTCGCTTTTAATGGGCGCTTCCAGTGGACCAACTTTTCTTCCTCCCCGCCTCTCCCTTTTTCCCGCCTAATTCGTCAGTCGAAAATGCAAACTCGCTCGACCACGACGACGCATTTGCACCGGCTATATATCAATTTAACGAGATTAGAAGCATTTATATGTATGTAGCCATCGCTATACAAAGGATAAGAAAACAACTGGAAGGTTCCGGTCTATTCTTATACTAATTAGAGTACCGCGAAAATAAAGAATCTTCTACTTTGCGATCTCGATGTCATACTTTTCGTTTACAATCGGTAGATAATATCGAAAGATAACGATCGAAATTAATTTGGCAAATGTGTACGAACGTCAGTGGTAAAGTTATTCGATGACTCG
The DNA here is from genome assembly GCF_011952255.1 of Bombus vosnesenskii. Lineage (NCBI taxonomy): Eukaryota > Metazoa > Arthropoda > Insecta > Hymenoptera > Apidae > Bombus > Bombus vosnesenskii. The sequence continues at coordinate 7,998,572 of NW_022882923.1, forward strand.
ACGATTCTTTTTACCGGTTTCTTGCGTTATTCTATCGCGTTATATCGGCAATATTACATGTAACTGCAAACAATGCGTGTACATATTAAAAGATGAATTTTGTTTCTCGATATGGACAATCGAGGTAGACTCGCGCGGCAATCGATTTAATCGAGAACGAACTCGATTCCATTTCTCGGAATGCTCTTTCACCATATTTTCTAGAAAAACGTCCCCATAGAAGGAAAGAGGCTTCCTTCGATTGTCCAATTACGAATTGTCGATTAAACTTTCGCCGATCGAATCTATCAGTTGGTTATTTCAGGCAATGGGTAACGCTAATCTTATCGTATCTGTTCGATGGGGAGTTTGACGCGAATTTCCTCGTAAACAGCTCTCCTTCTTATCGTTGTCAGCATCTCAATAAATAAATAATCAAGCGAACGTATTGGAATCGATTTCGTCGCACACGTCTCACGAGACAATCGGCGAACAAGATTCGTTACATTTCAATTTTCGAATTTTCATCCGAGATACGACTCTCGTTCTCTTTTCTCGTTTAATGGATCTCTTTCGCGGAATGATTCGAAAGTTTTCATGAATTTAGATTGTCTGAAAGCTTTAGATTAAAGTTCTTTAAATATTTTAGATTAGATTAGATAGATAGATAGATAGATAGATAGATAGATAGATAGATAGATAGATAGATAGATAGATAGATAGATAGAGTGGGGGGGGGGCGAGGTTAGAGTTTAAAGAGATCCGATAGCCGATATCAGAGATTTGGAACGTTCAAGGTTTATAACCTGTTAATCGAATTAAAACCGCTGAAGTAAAAAATTGCACACAACAGAATCTAGTAAGTAATGGAATTTATATCGTAAATATTACAAAAAATTCGTGTTAAAAATTCCTATTATATATATTATGTTATAAGAGTTTAAGAATCCAAATATCTCGATACCTCGTCTTAGCTGGTTAACAGGTATCCAAAAGAAAGATTTTCAAGCTGAATACTCTTCCATGGACCTAATTTTCATGCTTCGAATGCTGTGAATTTTTGTAATTACACACTGACCAAGAGAGAGAGAGAGAGGGGGAGAGAGAGAGAGAGAGAAATAGCGATGCGGATATTTCATTTACCAAGGCTCAAACGAATACGACGGAACAAATGGAACCTAGATTGGGCATAGATTTCTGTTACCTATTAAATGTTATGGCGAGTACGAGTACTACTTTGAATATTTTATCTACTTTTGCACGTTACGAATGTTTCGCGAATATACATATGTCGCGTGCATTGTGCGAAACGTTTTGAAACTTTGTTAGCGCCCCAATGAAACTCGAGTTATCGTAAGTATATCGGTAAAGTGTGAAACGTGTCGGGAAATCCGTTTAACTCAAGTATTCGTTTCTGAAAAATCAAATGTTACGCCGACGATAGTCAGAGGCAACGACATACCATATAAGAATCGCGTCTCTGAGCTAAGATGAAACGCCTAAATGTTTCATAATATAAGCGTAATTGACTTGTACGATGTGTGTTCAAATACCGTGTGTATGTATCCCGTGCGAATCGACACGTTCGAACTTGGACCCGTAAACGCATAAAAATTCACAGTCTAGCGACGAGGGAGCAGAGACGGACAGCCTTATAAGTAGAATCCTACAGGAGCGAGAGCCTACTCGACGACGGCGTTCGTTACAAGAAGAGATTTAATGGTAACTGGCCGACCTTGCACTCGGAAGGCGATCGTGCGAGGTCTTCGTAAAGTGTGTCAAACGGGATGAAACGACGGGGAGCTCGGCGAGGTCCTCGAGATTCTACCGTTAAACGATGAACTCCTTTACCTTCCGCTTTCCTCGCTCTTCTGGCTTTCCCCCGTGCGTAAACACCTCCCCTTCCCTCCTTTTCTCTTTATCGTCCGTCATAGTTCTCTCTTCGCCTTGCTCATCGAACGTTACTTCTCATCGGTCCTCGCGGATCCGCCGCGAATCCTTTAACCGTTAATCCCGTGCCCATCTCGAGGATGAGTCATCTTTGCCTTCTTATTTGCATACAGGGTATCTTGATGCGTGGGCTAAAATGCTCTAATGTGATAAATAAAGTGGGGTAAAATGGTCTGCGTGCAACGTATTCCGTTGTACGTACTGTGCGTCATTATAAAGAATCGATCGGACGTCGCGGCTTCATCTTCCTTTTAAGGTCGTTACGAGGGTTGTCGATGTCAAAAGTAATATATAAAATTCTGTGTAACTGGCGTGTTGGAGCAGGCTCGCCGCCGATCTCTGCACCGAGACCCGGCAGAGATACGTCAATGCAAATTTTCCCACGAAAGAAGAGGAATTTTTATTGAAGCCGATGCGAGAAGCAGCTGAATCCAGCTTAAGCGTTAATCGTTTTACAGTTGATCGTCCATTTTTATTCATAGTGATGCATCAGCTAAAAGGTTGTACTAAAGAGAGAGAGAGAGAGAGAAGAACGATATGACGGTCGTCGTATCCTTAGAATACGGAAAAAACCTACGACATACATAGTATGTGCGTCATACAACTGTATTTATTATGCACGTACATGTACCGCTGTTAGACGTTGGTTCGCGATAGCGAATATTCGCCTATTTACCGTATGCCGTGCATTATACAGCAAGTTGTTCGATGACGTGTTGCATCCGTGAGCATTGTTCCCTTCCTTTTTGCATCTTGTCCTCTTCTATGCCAATATGCCGAAGCCAAGCATTCTAATCGCGTGTGCATCGCAGGTAAAAGCCGCGAGAGAGCATGGAAAACCGCTCGATGCGTTCTATAATTCTGTTCGTCGGTCAAGTTGAAACGGGAATCCCGTGTAGTTGCAGCGATGCGCGTAGAAACGCGCTTATTTCAAAAGAAATGAGGAATTTGCTTCGATAGACTATCGGCACGCGCGTTTCGTGTTCGGCTCGTCCACGTTTCAGGCAGCTTGCTGGGCAAAAATTCGAGGATCGTGTTACCCGAGACTTTGTCGTTGCAAAATGATACGATATATACGATGATAGACGTACCGTGCATCGATCACGATTGAATTTTCAAGCGGCGAGAGCGAGAGAAAGGAAGCAACGGCAGGCACGCGGTCGAGCGAAAGATTACTCTTGCGCGTTCCGATCGAAGACGTTCGATGCCTCGTGACATTTGATTCGGCGTCGACGCTTTCCGCGCCACTGGTATTTCGTGACACGGATACCCACGTTACCCATTTCCAAAGTCGATCGAAATCTAGCTTATGTTTATTCTTCGCCTTTTCTATCCAGAAAATGTCCTTTCTATTATTTTTCAGTACGATTCTTGCGTAATATAATTGGCACGCCTGTTACGTAATCGGCAAGCGATCGGTGTCCGCCGATTCGCTGCTCGTTGTATTCTCGAAAACACGGAACTGACCAGGCACAAAACCGCCGCGTTTTAGCCTTGGCCGAAAAGTTGCCGAGCTTCGAAGATGAGAGGCCACGTTCGTTTCTTGGGAATCGGGATTTCTCGCGTCATTTTCGCTCTTAAAACTCGCGGGTCGAACTTGCGTCATCGTGAAAAAAAGAAAAAAAAGAAAAAAAAGGAAAAGAAAATAATCAGTTTCTTTTTCTCGTTCAACACCAGGCTACCATAGTCGTCGACTAATATCTTGAACAGCCAAAGTGTACGATCAGAGGCTGGAGCGAGATGATCGTTGAAACGAAATGAAAATAGAAACCGTGTTCTTGGTAAAAGCTGGCACGCTGCCCACCTTTAATTTATCCGAAATGCATCGATACCATCGCGCCAATCTTTTTCCCTTCTTTTCTTTTTCTTTTTTTTTCTTTTTTCTAATAATTGAAGCAAACATACACACGCAGAATTCGGGTAGCGAATTTCGTGACAGTTACGATAGATACGTAGATGGAATACGGGTATACTCGAAATAAAACGCGTTTTTGCTCATATGGCTATATACGCGAACCGAAGCTTTTAGTTAGCTGCGAGCGTATCTTTTGGTAAGGAATAAAGCAAGCTGCGTCATCGAGGGAAATAAATAAACCGTGACATGGAGAAAATGAGAGCGGAGCGAGTATGCTAGATATACGTACTCTCGGTTTGCTCGATCAACTGGAGAAAACAGATATCGTTTCGTGTTTGCGTGGCTCGAGGGATTCTTTCGAGTTCGAACAGACTATTTTAGATCAGAGAGACTGTGAAAGTGAGCATCGATTAATTTTTTCTTCGTTACACGCGGCTATCGTGGATTGACGCGCTGTATACGATAAATTGACAATGGGAATATATTTTTGCAGGCATCTACGATCGATGGTCGCCGAAAGGGTGCGTGCCTCTTCTGCCAGGAATACTTTATGGACCTGTATCTCCTCGCCGAATTGAAAACCATCTCTCTAAAAGTGACCACGGTCGACATGCAGAAACCGCCGCCCGATTTCCGTACCAATTTCCAGGCAACGCCGCCGCCGATCCTAATCGATAACGGCGATGCGATATTGGAAAACGAGAAAATCGAACGGCACATAATGAAGAACATTCCCGGTGGACACAATCTCTTCGTGCAGGACAAAGAAGTGGCCACGCTCGTTGAAAACTTGTTCAGTGTATGTATAACTGGTAAAGCCGCTCCGCCGAGAAACCGCTACTTTCTCGCCTCGAGACTAGCCGCTAAGCGGTTTTTAAATACGCTATTTTTGTTCTAGAAATTGAAACTGTTACTACTGAACGCGAAGGATAAGGATAAAGATCCGAAATCATCGTCCCTGATGGCACACTTGCGCAAAATCGACGAGCATCTAGGTCGTAAGGGTACTCGTTTCCTCACAGGCGACACGATGTGCTGTTTCGACTGTGAACTTATGCCACGACTCCAACATATCAGGGTGGCCGGCAAATACTTCGCGGACTTTGAGATTCCGGAGACTTTGGTGCATCTCTGGCGATATATGCACCATATGTACAGGCTGGATGCCTTCTTACAAAGTTGCCCAGCCGATCAGGATATCATCAACCATTACAAATTACAACAGGTCTGATATATACGCTGAAGCAACCAGGCACCTTTTCCTTTCTTTTATTTATTATTCTGTAACACCTTGTCAAAGTTACGTTATCGTTGCAGAGCATGAAAATGAAGAAGCACGAAGAGCTAGAGACCCCGACATTCACCACTAGTATTCCAATCGAGGTCAACGACGACTAGGCTGGACCTCTGCCGTCGGGTCTACGATCTCGTTACTTTGATGCAGAAAAGTCGTCGACATCGCGGTGTAGACACGAGCAGTGTGAACAAAGTGGCACACAGTCGTATACATTTTCGATCAGAGTTTTGTTGGTTCTTCCAATGGACGAGATTCCTTGGGAAAGATTTTCTTTGGGAAAGCGGAGTCCGCTATTTGTAAAAAGCATATAATAGGGTCCGAGTACTCTTGTGAAAAAAATCTCCATCGTCTAGGTTTCACCGCGCCGATCCCGCTACACCGATTTATATAACACTTTTGCTACCTATATTTGACAAATTATCGTCGACGCTTTTATGGCCTAAACCGATGCAGAACAAGTAGCTTTTTTACCGCAGGAGGCAGAAGAAGATACCGTATATGAATGTATTAAGGCTTTCGAGAACGACCTGTAAGCGTATCCAGAAAACTTGAACGATATTTTCCTTTCCTTTCTTTCCATTTTCTTTTTCTCGTTTCTCCGCTACGTATGCGAAACCGTACGTAACCTTCGTTTGAGTAGCATTATTCTTAGAAAAGGCATTTTAATCTTTTACGTATACTTTAGATCGAAGCTAATGTATTTTTTGTTCTCCCCGCCACCCCTCCCCTTTCCTTCTCTTTTTTTTTTCTTCGAGTAAAGAGAAACTAGGTATTCGATCGTCATCTTTCGATGGCGAATGATCTTAACGCAAGTAGAAAATGCAAAAGGGACGTATGCATTTGAATTACGATTAACAATCGATTAGGTTGATATATTTCTTTATTGTTTCTTCTCTTTTTTTCTTTTTTTCTTTCTTTCTTTCTTTCTTTCTTTCTTTCTTTCTTTAAAATCCGTATTGTATTTATCACCCATCTAACGACTAATCAATAAATTGACTTATTGATGGTTATTCTTCAACAGCCACCCGCATTGACCATTATAATCCTCCATTGTATCGAGCTGTCCGAATGTAAGAAAAGATATTCTAGTCTCACGTACCACGTATAATATCAAAGCTCTGAACACTTGCTTCCAAGGTATTTTTTCTATATACAACGGAATCCTAGGAAATCGTAGTGCATACGTTTCTTCCAACCTCTACGTTATAATGAATTCGAACTTGCTTGCAGATGCCGACTTTATAAAGATGGAAAAAACTGGTCGTTCGAAAACAGTGCATATTTTTCATCGATATCGTTCGACGATTTAACAAACTCGGTACTTTGTATTCGTAATTGTATTATGACCATTGTATTGTAAATCGTTATTATTACTGCTATTGTACTATTTTGGTTTACACTTGTAGAGACGAATATATTAATATCTACATTGACTTTTAGATTCGTAGGTGCGTTTGTTCGTCTTATTTCTTATCGGCAAGAATTCGAGAAATATCGAGTTTTCATAAAAATGTCGAGTAGATAAAAATTTGTCGTTGAAACGAGTCTGATAAAAACGAAAAAAAAGTACGCCTCTCTCTCTCTCTCTCGCTCTCTCCCTCCCTCTCTCTCTCTCTCTGCCTTAACGACACCGTTGGTCCATTCTGGCACGAGTTTTAAAATAGCACGCGGATTCCCCTTGCTTGTGATTGCGACTGACTATTACGACGTGTTTTCCATTCATAAATAGGGAAGCACTTGCTGCGTGAGCGGCCATCTTGACTATGTAGTCAATAGAGCTCCTTTTATTTTCATCGTCTAAACCATAAACTATCGTTCGAATCTTCGAGAATGGGTAAATAATTGGTTAGACGGAAATATTTCGAATGCATTGAGGTATTTTTCTAAATAAAATGTACTTGAAAGCATATGTGGTTTCTCTATTGATTAATGTCGTTTCAGTACGCAGTGCACAGCTGATCAGTGGTCTTAGCGGACGGTCGCCGCTTGTTCGTGCTTTAAAATATTGGAAAACGACAGAAAAGTTACTGTTATCCGCGTGTCTATACGGTGGCAGTTGAAATTTCACTTTGCAGCAAATGAATAAAATCGCGACGTTTACCAAGTGTCTTTATCGAGTGCTGGAAGTGAGCTGTTAACTGATTCCTCGTTCGTTGGACGTTTCCAATGGTTGCCGTCCGGTGAGTTTCAAGCTTACGATTTCAAACCGGATTGTACGTTGAGATGGTACGATTGAAATTCGAATAGACTGTGACAAATTCTTGGGTTATGCAAATGTTTTCGATATTGGCACTGTAGAAAGGGTAAAATGAACGGAAACGAAGAGGGAAGTATAGTTGAATTTCTAATTGCATTTACTTCACGCGATACGAAATATATTTACGTGCGAACGTGTTGGAAACTACGATAATACGTTAACGACAGATTTCTATCGATAGATACTGCCGTCGATAGATAAGTAGACGATAGATGGAACAGCGAAATACTTCTCTGTTAACCGCTTTCTATCTTTATCGCGGATTTCTACGTGATTTTCAAGGCGCTGATTTTCAAATCGTGTTACAGTAATGTAGTAATTTTTATACTTTGCCCGACATATATCAGTTGATATCGGTAGTCTAACGTCAATCTTCTTATCGACCGATGTAACATGCATCTCGTTAACTGTTTTTCATCAGACTTCTATTTCTATATGTTATCGCGGTTCTTCTATTTACGTACAGTGTCCTGTGAATCAAAGTTTCCCGTGAACTGATCTTTCTTTATCTCGTATTCAAAGAAGGAAATGTCGTTGCTCCTTTCGGCAAGCTATTGGTATTTTCAAAAGCGAAGGATCTTTGTAGTTTTATTTTTTTGAAGCGTGTCATAGACATAAGAGGAACCAGGGTCAATCGGTGCTACGAATTCTAAACTTTGTCGACGATTTTAGCTGCTCCGACGTGCCTCTCGATTTAAAAACTACGCTAATCAGTTGGAAAGTGTTGTTTCGAGCGGCCATTACGACAGTAAACACTGTATGTGTGTATTTTATTTTTATTCGTAAATATGTACCCTAGGGATAATAAACTTTTGGCCAATACTTTGTCCAACGATTTACTATGTACTTCGAGTTATGTAACTGTTCGTTAATTACCGTCGATCTTTTCTAATTCGATAGGATTTCTCGATGTTAGTTGTCCGATAATTGTGCGGATCATCGAGGCGTTCCAACCGAGAGGTCTACATTCAAATTTTTTGGCACATGCGGAAACAGAATTTAAAGGTCAACGATATTTATAATAGCGTGAAAAAGCTGTTTAGAGAATTAACGACGAACTTTACGGATGCGTGTGAATTATCGAAATCGTAAAGAGAGCTGGCGTCATATCGAGCACATACGCGTGTACAGTGTACGCTGTTAAAGTCACGTTCGTACTGCCGACGACAATCGCGCGTCTCTCTCCGTGTCGTCGCTTCTACCTTGACGAATAGTAAATATATAATAATCCGTGATTGATCTGTGAGACGAATTACCGTGACGAATCATGTGGCAGTCGTCGACCAGTCTTTACTCCTTTAGTCGAAAGGTTTGCACAGTGACGAACGCTGACTGACGTTTCTCTACGCGAAAAATGTGTAACATTATTTTCAGGATAGCGTATATTTTTGCCTGGAGGCGTAACTTATCGTAGCTCTGCTTAACGTTAGCGTCGCGTCCCCGTCAATTATTATTCTTGGTTCCTTATTTTTGTCTGCCACTAGGCTCGACGCGTTTTTCTTCTTTTTTCCTTGCTGTAGTTTCACTTGGCCATGATATTGGGCCGCGGTTTCATGCAGTTTTGAAATATTGCGCGTAAAACGGCGAGTTATCGCCGGTGCCGAGTAGTTTGCATCTGGTGTTCGCGCGAGTGGAAACGTAAATAATTATACCAGCGGAGGAGATCTACCGGCTCTTCTTCTTGCGAACAATATCAATTATCGCTGTTGTTCTATCGTTAGAGATTCGTCGCGTTTTCTTAACGTACTTTACTTACTAACTACTACTAACGTAACGTACGTAGGCGCATTACTTCCGGCCGATGGGTGCGCGCGGCTTTACGAAGCAACAGGTGTCGACTGAACTTAAACGGAATAATTTTCTATATTTCGTATAATATAGTTTAACATTATCGTGTTAGAATGTGATTTTTCTTTTCTTGAAACGTTTAGATCACATGGTGTATGACATTCGGTCGCAGACAGAACCTTTTTATTAATTTACATGTATATTACGGTTATAGGAGGAAGAGGAATCGTTTGGCAGAGTGACGTTCGAGCAAAGTTGTTGGAAGGTTTTCGAACCATGGCGAAACTAGGATGAAAGAATCGGACAGTCGAAAGAGTAATAATAAAGAGTTGAAAATTACTGGAAACGCGTGAAAATTGCCGTGGAATTTACTTTTGCCCGTATTGCCAGGAGTAGACGAAAACGGCCACGCTGTGTCTCCTGGGTATTTCATGACACAAATATCTTCCCGGCATGTTGGAATTCCGCTTTTCCTTTTTCGCCTGTCCCGACGAACGGCGTTCTCGCCGTCGCCCCCTCCCCCTCCCCCTCCCCCTCCCCTCCTCCTCGGCCCGCTCTTAAAATCCCGTCTGTGTCACCGATAGAAACATGCTGCGTGTCTGGTGCAATTAAAAGATGCTGCTCCTTTGCTGTCAGACCGAGGGGAAAGTATATTGGGTCCGCTGGCGATAAGCGACAAGACCGCGAAACCGTCGTATCCATCGGATCGAGTCTAACCGAGTAGTCGCTAATAGCAGCAAGTAGTAAGTAAAGTATCGGTGGTCGAAGAGAATCGCGCGTGTCTCTCTTATTTTGTCGCTTGTTTCGCAGGATTCCGTTTGGCAGAGGGAAGCGAGTTCGCCAGAGATTTGCACAATCCACGGCGGAACAAATTCGATTCGCTGTTACGTTTCCGCATCGAGTACCTGCCCACACACACGTTTATTTGCATTTTCGTCATTTGTGTGTCGAACGGCCGACACCGTTTGGCAGGCACTGCCAGTAGGACCAGTAAAAACTGCCTGTGACAGATTCAGACGGATACAGAGTGGCGCGAAAGTAACTTTGCAACTCTAAGTTTACAACTCTAAGTTTATACCGTCGAAACGGAAATACACTAGGTAAAAGAACGATAAAAGACTATCGCTATTTTGTAACGTCGACGTGCGAATGGAATATTTCATTGCGAATATATTTGATTTTAGTTGCATCGGACGTTTTGTATGACGTTGCGTGCTTCGATCTCGTTGACGAGGAACGCGTCGGATCGTGAGATTTTAAAGCGGTTTAGTTCGTCGTCTCATCCGGGACACGGTCGGCAAAAGACGTCTCATGCGTGAGCGTTAGAAAGTAGCGGCGTTTAAAAGAAGACACGCCGGTTAGGGCGAACGCTCTCTGACCAGTGGCCCGAACGCAGGGCTACGTGCCAATAAACAGTTTTCCCTCTGATTGATGCCTCACTCACCTGACACACCGGGGCCTGCCAGGTGCGAGGCGACGGAAGAAAGAGAGCCGAATTATTAATTCTATCTAGCACTTTATTCTCTCCCATGGCCCGGTGCCAAGTGCGAATTGCACGCGTACAGCTTCTAACCTCTTAGTTTCTTCCGATCGACCGAACGACCCTGTGCTCGCCTCTCTCTTTCTCTCTCTCTCTCTCTCTCTCTCTCTGCTCCCCCTTCCTCTCTACTCTTTTTTTCGATTTTTGTGGATTTTCGACTATCCGGATCTAGACCCGAACGCATCTAGACGTAAAAATGAACAGGAGTTGCTGCGAATCGGACGGTACGTCGATTTCTAAAGTCTCACGATTCTAACCGTGACTCGTAAACGATGGTCGAATTTCGATGCGAATAGAGCATGTCGTCGATGTTTAAATATCGTCTTTTTATATCGTTTTCTTTTTTCTCTTCTCTCGTCTTTCTCCCATACTCGGGCATACAAATGTCGTAACTGTTGTTGGTTTATACGAGAAGGGAGTCGACGGTAGAATCGAAATTGCTAGGAAGTGAATTTTTCCAACTGTCTACTTTGTTTGGGAACTGTGATAAAAGTTGCAAGTTTCTCGATACGACGATACGACGATACGACGATACGACGATACGACGATACGACGATACGACGATACGACGATACGACGATACGATGCAAGGAGGATTGCAGGAGCATAGGCGCATGCGTATACGCGTGGGAGCGTGGCACGCGCAGTGCCGGCTAATTATGTGGCACTCCTACGTGCCACGCGGCACAGGTGTCCACCGTTTCTCTATTCGCTGCCAATTCCCTAACGTAACGGGTGTATCGAAGTTATCGAGCCATGAAACGTTGCGGAGACGCGGCAAGTGGAACGTTAGACACACCGCAAACATCGCACGAACCTGGTGTCTCCGTCCAACTCTAGATTTATTAAAAAATCGGCGACGAACGTAGTTGTGAAAGAATCGAAATCGGATTGCGCCGTGTTATACGATACGATAGCGTAGATCGAAAGCGAAGCAGAAAGTAAAAAAAGTCTAGAAAAATGATAAGATTTCCATGGAACATCGGGTAGGCAGCTATAGACAAATTCATGCGATTTTCGTTTCTCTTGAAAAATGGGTCAAACAGTCGCAGGTTTAAATAAAGAACGTGGTGTCGTGTCGTGTCGTGTCGTGTCGCGTCGTGTCGCGTCTTGTCGCGTTTCTTCCTTTTGCCGCGGTAAAAAGTAGGTGGTCGTGGTGGCCGAGAGGCACGTTGCGAGCGTGGTCGAAACGATGAAAAATAACGACACGATGCAATGATTTAACGGTCGTCCCGTTAGCAGGAAGATTAGCAAAGATGGGAGGAGTGGCGTTCACTGGTCGAAGTTTGGTGTGACCTTCGTTATAATTAAGAGGCCGTAACGCACGATCGCGCGATATTTCAGTGCGTCTGTAACAAGCGAAACGATTTGCCCCACGGCAGGTTCCACGGTCTTTTCCTTTTCATTTTCTCACGACTTTGTCTTCATTAATCGCATCCCCGTCCGCTCATCCGTGGTTGAATAATTTGAAACACTTTCGCGCACCGACACGAAACTGCACGAAACGTCGTATTTGGAGGCCATCCAAATCGTTTATCCACTAAACTACAAAATTTCGACCATCTTGCCGAATTCCTGCTTCTCTCGCTCTCGTTCCGTTCGTCTGCAACACCTCGTGCTCTTTCGGTACTCGCAATCAGACACCGAGAACCGATAACCAACGTCGTTCCGCAGAAAATACGCTGTTCTCATCTTCGCATCTCGCGCTCTGTCTCCATCGACTGACAGCAACGACGATAGTTTATCAGCCGTGGGCGTATTTGTTCTTTCGACCAATCATATTCGATCAAAGGATGGTGTAACGAGAGACCCTGGCACCCACAGGTAGGCCTGCCAGGAGGATGGGGGCCCACGATGGGGGAGTGCCATTGCTCTAACATCGCTATCATGCAGCTGTTCCATGAGCTGAAGCAGCAGTTCCCTGCGCTCCCTGATCACGTCGTTTCCCAGTGCATCGCCCAGGTATAGGTGCTCTTTGTCCGCCAGATATTCTGCTCCTATGCTGGTCTCTCGGAAAATTCGATCTACAGTGCAGTAGCGAAGAGAGTTTGGTAAGATACGGCGTCGTTGGCTGGCACCGCTGTGAAACCACCGCGCTGGATCGAGTTTTCCGAGATGGGCTCCTTGAGTGTGCACACGGTGTGCCGCGTAAACCACTTTACGGAGATTTGTTCTTATCGCTCATCCGTCATGGCTAAAACGATCGTCGCAATAACGACTAACCATTCGCGTACACCACGAGTATACCATAATCTCTGGCATTGCAAATTAACGGCACAGAATTTCTCTCCTCTCTCTCTCTCTCTCTCTCTCTCTCTCATTGCACGAGCGTGGAACCTGTGTGTATAGACGTCCTTTGTGTTGGCCATTTGGTTTTCTTTACTTTTTCTTTTTCCTGTCTTTTATTCCTTTCTTTTTTTTTCCTTTCTGATTGCGCATTCGGAACATGTCCCTTAATCAGCAAAGATTGACCGCACTAAACAATAATATTTACGTTTTGTATCCGCGTTGGGATTTCTGGGTTTTTCCCAGTCACCGTAACAATCATCGTCTTTCCAATTGCGGTGCTCTGCTCTCCTTAGTTCAAACGTTGTCGACAATGTCGAAACCAAGTTTTATCGCTCTTCTTTCTCTTTCTTTTCCTTTTTCTTTTTTCCTTTTTTTGTTTGGCGCCATTTTTGCGTACCTTTGCTCGATCGAAAATATCTAATCGTTGTTTTCTAACTCGTATCAGTATTTACGACAGCGCGTATTTTGTAGCCTGTATAACGCAATATCTGCTTGAAAGGTGAAAAGCCAGGGGAACCTGATACGTGATTTCGACGTGTCTCGAAAGATGAAAATGCACTAGATAAGTGCAAGCGATGACTAAGGAGCCAGTGACATACGTTACGTGCCAGTGACATACAGAGGTTTTCAACGTTTTGTCAGTACGAATAGACTAGAAAGTCCCAGAATTTCACGCTATCCGGCAAAGTACGAAGGATAGGCGGGCGAAAGGCTGGCACTGTTTAACCTTTTGCGGTCTATCGTTCTCGCGCCAGCAAACTCCGCTTACGACGATCTGTACCACGGAATTGAAAAGCAGATGCAAATCCGTCCTTCGTACCTGGGTAACCCAATCGGACCGCAAACGGTTAACTCCTCCTAATCGACTCCTGTCTAATCGACGAATCTGCCAGCAACGTGTAACATCGTGCGTTAGGATCCGGCAGAGGCAAGACAATTTTCCAGTCGAGAAGCAAAAAAAAAAAAAAAAACCGAAAAAAGAAATAGAAACAAAAGGAAAAAAAGAAAAAGAAAGATAACATTTTGAAACGCCCTGCCAGCGGGCTCGCTCGCGATGACCGGAAATCGGCTGACCCAAGGTGCATCTGTGCGTTGCAGAATAGCCACGATCGGGAGACATGCGCGAGAAGCCTTCGTGCCACTCAAGAGTCACGTCAGTCTCCGGGCGCGTTCCCACCGGCGGCACTTTGCGCCATCCTCCAGCAGCAGCAGCAGCAGCAACAGCAACAGCAGCAACATCATCAACATCATCAACGAGCGAACCATCTGGCCACGCAGCAGCAACGTTTCTGCACGATGAGCCAGTTGCAACGCGCCAGCAACAGCACGAACAACAATACGCGACCACACAGACCAGCCTCGCTGGACATTGGTATGGCACGGCGCTGTCCCGTTAGCTGCACACGAGCAGCCGCGATATCAGCCTCGTCGCCGATAGCTGCCGACTCAGCCAGCACCCCTTCTTCAGCGCCTGCCGTCTGCACGACCGCGTCGCGCGGTTTCTTCGACGACTGCACCGGACCGAGCGACGCGAACTGCCTTAACAAAGTCCAGAACGCGGGAAACGAGCCAGCCGGATTCGAGCTGAACGTGAACGTTGCCTGCAGCCCTGCTGGCAATCGCGGTACGCATCTACCTGAGGTTTCGTTGGCCGAGCGACGGGGCAAGTCGAAACGAACGATCGGAATAACGTAATATCACGTAGAAGGATAGGCGCTTCACGGTGAATAGCGGCGGATACTCGTGATGTATTTTTAGTTCCTTATCTTCGATACGACAAAGTAGCAACAAGCATGTACTTGTACGTATGAGAGTATGCATACAGGAAGCAATAATCGCTTCTCGTAGATTCGCTGACGGTAGATCGCAACGTTGTCGCAAAGTGTACGTAGTCTGCGCCGATATCGTCTCTGGATTGCAGCGGTTTCGCGCCTATTATATTCCGACTTTGCTATATTCGGAGAAGAGTTAAACGGGTTCGTTTGCGGGTGCAGCGATGCCAGCAAAATTCAATTTTGATCGTAACGAGCGTAACGCGACGCCGTGGCTCTGTGCGACGGAGATTTATCTGTTTGCCTGTTAGTCGAAAGAAAACGTTTAACCCTTGGTTACGGTGGTTGATTACGGTACCGTCGACTTCTTTTCATTTTGCACGTCGTACCGTCGATCGTCTGATTTATTCCACCTTCGCTCGTTACTTACTCTTAACGGAACACCCATTTTTCTTTTTTATTTCCACCGACGACCGTTTAGACTTTCGAACGGTGCCTACGATCGCTGGTGCCTGTAAACGAAGCGATCTGCTGCTCGACCCACGGACTCATTACGCCGAGCCGTTACTCAACGTGGAGAACACGGGCCCGCAGATCGATCACACTCGAAGCTACACCTCGGTTAGTCTGACGCTGAGGCCGCCATCCTCGGAACCGCAGCCTCCGATCGACATCAGATCTCAGGGCTCGAGCCTGACTTACTCGAGCTCCTCCCTGGATCCCCGGGGCTTTCAAAGCCGTCTTCAGATCAGCATCGGCGCGGGAGCCGTTGGCGGTGTGGCGGCTGCGAGAATCAGACCTCCGATGGGCCCTATCAGACCCAACAGCTTGATACCGCCGGTACAAACCGGTCCTCAGAGACCACCAGGTCTGTATTTCTGTATTTCTGTATTTCTGTATTTCTCTATGCTTTCAACTGTTTCACATCTGTCGTACGTGCAACTGTCGCCTGAGTTTTCAGACTGTGCAACAATTGTGACCTTGGCTCGAGGCGAACGATCAGAGAGATCGGATCGTCTGACTAAAAAAGTGTGAAAGTTGCAGGTCTTCCAGCAGGACCACCTAGTCAGTTACCGAGGCCCACGACGACAATGAGCGCCCCAACCACACCTTCTGTACCATCCACGACAAACATCGCCCCCTCCATTAGCCTTCCGACAACACCGTCAGGACCGACCACGACCTCGCCGCCCTCCAGTCCCATTGGCGAACGAATACCGGCCAATTCCGATCAGAACCGATCGCCGTTGAATCAAGGTGAAGTCCGCCGTCGTGGCTACGTTTCTCGCCGAGCCATGAAAATAACCTTTCAGCCCGGCTATTTTTATTTTTCGCCATATACGTACTCGCTACCGATACCATAAAGGCGGCTCTCGCTTTGTTTTCCCAATTCTCGTATTATAGGAATCGCGTACACGTATATTTACCTGCGAAAACCACTCCGTCGCACATGCTACGCCCACGCATGTAACACTGAGAACGATATTTACGCATTCCTGACCCCACGCTCCGTCTATACATAGCCACGCTTGCGGTTACTCTACGTGGACCACCTGATCCGCTATTCCCTCTCACGAGCAGCCTCGCCTCCATGTTGACGCGTTTCCCGAACGCTACGATTCGCATTTCGTCTTTACCATTTGATCGTTCGCACGCGGTGAAATAATATGTCGACAGGGATCGAGTCGAGTCGACCTAATTTGTACCGATGCATCTCGTGCTTGGTTAACAACGCGTATAACCGTACATTTGTTAAACTACTCGAGAATCCACTAACAAACTTCTTAAATCGAACAACTTCTATTCCATCTACCGATTACATCTATTTATCTCTTATCCGATACGATCAATTAATTACTCGATTGTTGGAACGCAGTGGCGGAGCATCAAAGGGAATTGGTCGCCGAGCAGTTAGCAAGAAAAGATAGACTCGCCAGGGAATTGAGAGCCGAGAAAGGACGACTCGAAGCTATGAAGAAAGAATTGCAGTCCCTCACGAGGCCCTTTGATTCTTCGATGCCTCCTCAGGTATGCCCTGTGTCGGTCATTCGCTCGTTTAACGTGCCATTATAACGTGCCCAACGTAAATAAAATCACGTTATCTAACGACCACTTTGCAGGAACTGAAAAAAAAATTGAGGAGCGAGATCTATCAGCTACAAGTTGAATGCGACAGACTTGCGGATGAGGTAGATCAGTGGTCTGACCCAAGAGGTAATAATTTTATTGCTAGTAAACGATTTCCCTTCCTCGCTCTTCCTCGCACGAAATTCTCTTCTTTCGTTCGTCTTCACAGTACCTTTGGGCGAAACGAACGAAAAGTTTTATCAGCGTATTTACACGGGTCAGCCCCTACCATCGAGATCTGTCAGCGCCGACCCACCGCCTCTGCCGAGTCAGCCACCCGCCTGGCAACCGGAACCGAGCGGTAACAACGTTGATAGAGAGGAACGAGACGGACCTTCTTGGGTCTGTAGAATGTGCACCTTCGACAATCATCCATTGATGAATAAATGCGAACAGTGCGACATGCCGAGGCTGTTGGATCACGGAAACACAGGTACGACTTCTGGAAAATCGATAGACGACCTTACGGCCTCGTTAACACGCTTGAACATCGATTCGTCACCTCCGCCGCCGCCGCCTCCAGCACCTCTGGGAAAATAAAATCCAGTACCTTAACAGCATGTCCCTTTTTTACTATGACGTTTTTGTCAATTGACGAATTTGTTTCGAACAATGATATTTTGTGAAATACCGGATACGTACGGTCCTCTATACTTGACTACTGTGATCGAATGTCTTACAAGAGGTGGCGTTTCTTATTGTAAAATATTTGCTCGTGAGCGAGAAAATTGTTTTACGACCACCGCAAGCATTGATGCGACATCAATAAAACATGACTATCCGACGCACTTAAACGTAACGCATGGACGTCGTGTGCTATCCTCTTCCTTCTTTTTTTTTCTTTTTTTTTCTTTTTTTTTTTTAAATAAACTCAATTGAATTAAACATTCGAATTGATCTTAACCAAAGGCATGTTTAATTTAGCATATGTTACAGTGTCATTTTTCCCTAATTATTAATAGTTTAATCTGTTTAATCGTTTCGACGGGTCGGTAACCGTAAATTGGTAAGTAACTAATATCTTTAAACGTTAAGTAAAATTATGTTGCGAGAAAAAGATTATCCGTAGATAAATACCAGCCATAAATGTATAATGTACGATTTGTAGGCGAAACTCAAGATATTCATATACGAGTTACACATCATCACAACTTCTCTCCGAGCCGTGAGTATATTTCCCTTCGTTTTTATCTTTCTCGGATGCGATTTCTACTACGAGACCAAAGATATCAGACTGTGTGTGATATAAAAAATGTATGCTTCTTTTCAGGGATAGTGCATAGTTGGGTGGTATGATGTGAACTGCGTTAAAAACGTGAAAACTGTATATAAAATCATTATTTAAGTTAAATAAAAAGTAGCAGCCAACAGATCGGGAAAGGAGAACCAGAAATTTAAATAACTCGATTGACTTCAATTTTTCGTTTATTCAAGAGATCAGTGTATAACTCGATTTTTGATAACGATGGATTCAGGTGTAAGATTGGAATACAACGTACCGCAAAATGTACCATTCTCACTTCTGATTACTAAATAATCAACGACTTATCAGTAGTCTGACTTCTATTTGTATGAGTTTTGAAATACTATTTAAAATACAAGATATTTGTAGTAAGTCCTTTAGCACGATATTCACTTATTATATAGCTGTACCCCGTTCCAAGTTTAGCTTCGTTTCGCGCGTATATTCCCCGTAGAACCTCTCTAATTTCTGGTTGAATTTAGCATTGCGTTCGTTGATGTAATCGATGTCAGCGTCGTCATTGTGCATTCTTCTTCTACTATACCTCTCTCTCTTCGCGATCCTGAAAACAGAGACATGCGGAGAATGACGATGCACCGACGATGTAATAAACATTAGGCTGCTAAATACTAACTGTTTCTCCAAGTCTTCCACCATTTTGTCAACAGCTTCTTTCTTATCTTCGTGAAGACCGTGTAATATAGTGTTTCTATCACCGTAGAAGGCCGGGCCTAATTTTTCTTTAGCCTCGTCATACGAATCCATGTTTGGTTTGATATTTTTTACCAGCCTGTTGTATTGCCGAATAGCTGCTTGTTCGTAGTCTGAAAAACCTGGATCTGGATTCTTTCTGTTTTTTTTCTTTCTTGCTATACGTTCTGCCTCTGTCGCATCGATGTGAAGTAATTTCGTTCTCTCGTAGTCTTCTCCCTATAAAACGCACCGTACGTATAAATTTGATCGACACACCCTATAACGTACAACCTGTAAAAATTGTTTTTTTTTATAGATTACCTTCTCTTGAGCAGCTTTTCTCGCAGCTTCGTCCTGTACGATCCATTCGGCTTGCCTTTTACGCGATTCCCAGTTCGAAGGAAGCTTGCTCCTTTTATCTTCCTCTATAACTTCTTTGTGATTTTGCTGTCTGGCCTCGTTCTACGAAATCAACATTCCGTAAGAAACGGCTACATTCGAAAACAAGGAAGAGACAAATTGAAATTACAGGTTAAGGTGGAATTACTCTGTTCTTTTACCGACCCTTTTCACGTGCAGTTCCCGCAAACGTTTCATTCTCTCGGCATGTTTCTCCGCCAATGATTTCTCATTGTTCGCATTCTCGTTATCCATCCCGAGCCTCGATATCAACTCCGATAATTGCCAACGAGTAATTCGGTGTCGATCGCGCTCGTCGAAAGGTTAGAACGCAGTTTGGTGGTGCGACGTTACCGACACGTAGGTCGTGCCCCGTGTAATACGTGTATACCGAAAGCCGCGACAGATGTCAGTAAGCTACGATTCGTCGACGAAAAAGGCGAACTCCGTTTGCCCGACTTCTGTGGGTGGTGGATCGATTGAAATTGATCTGCTCTGTGGAGCGAGCGGAGAGAGAGAGCAATAAACGGATCCTGTCGTTCAATCCTAGGAGCGCGGTGATACCGTGGTGACAGGCATCGAGGGAGAAGTCAGGTGATTTTTCGTCCGCCGGTAGAAGGTTTTGAGAGGCGGTACCGGTCGATCACAACTTGTCGTCGAGTTAGCAGCACTTGTGAAGGTTCGCGTTTGCGCGAACCCCGACGGTGAAACGTGACGCAGAATTGTACGCTGGCGGCGGTTGGGCCGCAGAAGAAAGTTCGCGCTCTGCGGGGCTTTTGGGGATTACCCGCGAAGCGCGGTCACAGGGTGCCGCGAAAGCTCTCCTTGAGGCGATCACGACAAGGATAGAAGAGGCACGCACGCGGCTCCTCACTCGCCACTCACGACATTCTCCCGGACAAATTAATTCTCCCTATACCGTTATGGAGACCCTCGAATCTAGTCGCGTCTGCCGCCTTTGCGGCAAGCAATCCGGTATCTCGATTAATATTTTTGACAAGAATGAGAACCACGTGAAGAAAATCAACGCCATTCTCCCGATCATGGTACGTGTCATATCACTCTTCTCCCTTCTACACTCGTATCGTTTCGTTATGAATTTCACGTGTACCGTGTAAGTATGTATGTACTTGGCTGCTCTTTCCTGACATCATTCACGCCCCCTCCTAAACCACCTTTTTGCCACAAAATCTATTATCAAAACGCAACGATGTTTCCTTTTAATAAAAATTCATTCGTGTACCAGATCCGCGTATTTTTGCACGTATCTTTGTAACTGGTTGTATCACGTTTACCAAAAGTTGAAACTTTTCCGTAAATAGGTTTATTGGTTGTATTTATGATACTAAAAGTGAGGTTATTGTTACTTCGCGCCAATGAGCCTCATAAACACTTTTAACGTATTGCATAACTTTAAATCGTAATCGTTTCTTTTAACTCGTTATTATCGATAAAATCGCGAGTTTAAAGCGAACTATTTCCAAGTAGAATTTCTCTTAGATATGGAAAATAGGGAATATTCCGTCGTGGAAACGAACATTGCTTTAGAGTTTCGTCTCTATTAGCTTCTGCTGTTAGTTAGGAGAGTACGTGATAATTTAAGAGAATTAAATATAATATATATTTAGAACTTTGTATAAATACATGTAACTCGTATTCCAACGATATTAACGGGAATATTATTGTGTAAATAGAAAGAAAGATACCGTACACGCGTTGTTGGGATCGAAATATTGTTTTATTATATAACCTGTTTTCTTTTTTTCAATAGAAAACGCAACTAATCACATTTAAAAACGTTGTCTTACGTTTCGTTCCAACAATGTTATGCAGTTTTTTTGCCATTTTTACTTCGTGCAAAACGTTTTTATGTGTGGAACGTGGATCCCTTGAATTTCTCGCCCTTTAACTTCCTCCGCGTATTTGTAGAGCACGTGTAGTGTGTCCCCACCTCGTATCCTATAAGCGACCACGTGAACTTAACAAACACTGGCATTCGCATCGGCTGTGTATCCTGCAGGTGCACGAAATGGACCTGTTGCCGAAGCACATGTGTCATCGGTGCAGTTACAAGCTAGAGGAGTTTCACAAATTCTACATGGACTGTCTGAAGACAGACGCGGGTTTGAAGAATCAGTTATCATGGATGCGAAAGGAGGACTCGAAGGAGAGTGTCGGTGTGCCGATGGTGCACATAGAGAACATCAAGATCAAAGTAGAGCCACCGGATTACGACCTGTACGACGATAACGACTACATAAATTCGATGAGTTCGGTAACTTATCCGGTGAACAGTGTCCGATCCGATAATATTCCAGATCCTATAACGTATACTTCGTACGCGCGTTGCGGTTGTTACTGTGATAAAGCGGACCAAAGTAATCAAACTGTACCTACGAACTATGGCAACGAAATATCGAGATGTAGTGGAATAAACGCCATGAGGCAGGACAACGACGGCTGCGCTAACGTATCGCCAGCTGTCCAGCAGGGGAATTTGTCGGCGCATCGAGCACTCAGGGAACGATCGAATTTAGTTAAGCTTGTCAACGAGGTTAAAGATTCGCGAAGAACTACTTTTTCGAATTTCAGTCCATCGACGGATAAATCTAGTAGCGGGAAGAAAGAAACTTCGAAAGACGCGATAGTTCGTAATTTGAGGCCTAGAAAAGGTTCTGTAGATTACGCGGGAATTAGGAAAAAGCTTTCCACTCGCTCGTCATTGAACAATGAGAATGGGTCAACGATCGTGGAGACAAAATTCGACGTGTCGCAGATTAAGATTGAGAAATTCGATTTCGAAGGACGCGTCTTAAGACCGAGAAAAGGGACCATTGATTATAGAGAACCAATACGGAAATATTCTAGATCCGCGAATAAGAACCAAAGATCGCAAAGTGATCAACATGGAGCGGATAAGACGAAAGTTTGGAATATTGCAAGCAAATTAAAATTACCGTTGAAAAAGATGTCGAAACAAATGCGAAATAAAGTAAAGTCAGATATAAAGACGGAACAGCTGTCAGATCTCGAGGATCTGGTACTGGACGGATCGGTATCGGCCGCTATGTTATCCCTAACCGATGAGATTGATGCACTGCCTAACAATTACAATGTAAACGTACGAAACGATAGAGTTAATTGCGATGTACGAGT
The DNA here is from genome assembly GCF_011952255.1 of Bombus vosnesenskii. Classification (NCBI taxonomy): domain Eukaryota; kingdom Metazoa; phylum Arthropoda; class Insecta; order Hymenoptera; family Apidae; genus Bombus; species Bombus vosnesenskii. The sequence continues at coordinate 8,020,917 of NW_022882923.1, forward strand.
AAACCGTGCGCAGCATACCGATAATTTTAGTATAGCAAATTGGAACCCATTGCGAAATCTATCCAAGGATAAATTCAAGTCGGGGAAAGTCGGTTTGCATCGGATCGGAGGGATAAATTATTCGACGAGATATTTGAGAAGTCAAGACGTTTGTCTGAGAAATGGTAAGATACGAAAACCCGATAGCACGAATGTGTCGATTAAGAAATTGCGAAGAAGTTTTCGAAATTTTATGCACAGAAATAAAACATCTGGTAAAGCTTTAATGAAGGCAATCGGAGGTAGTGTCACAAGCAAAATGTCCGCCGCGATGAAAGTGCTAGATATCAAGCACTACTGCGACGAATGTAACACGAGTTTCGCTAACAAAGAATTATTCAAACTGCACGTGTGCTATGGACATTGATCATTTTACGAAATCGCCGGTAACGTGACATCGCGTAAATTTTTATTTTTTAAGCCTTGAGCAGTCAGTCGCGTTACTTGTATTCGTACCAATACGGCCATGATTACATAGATTTTGTTGATAATTAATCATACATACATACATACATACATACATACATACAAAGTATATGCATACTTTTTTTTTTTTTTAATCTTCTAGGGAAGAACATGTACCTATGAAATTATTTTGAGCATACGCTATTGATACGTTAATATTGTAATACTATTTTTATGAGCGAAAATGTATACAGTATAAATAATGGTCGATTGTTGATAGGGAAAAAGTAATATAAGGCAATGTTGCGATGTACGCTTAAGAATTTATGTAGATAAAGGATTCACGGATCGCCTTCGTATTTTAAAATAAGATGATATATTATGTGTATATATGTATATCTTTTCATATAGAATATATCATATATGTATATCTTTTCATATAGAATATATCATATATGTATATCTTTTCATATAGAATATATCATATATGATCGATATTTCATATAGAATATATATATATATATATACACACACACACACACACATATATATATTTTAACAGATATTAGATATTCATATACACGAAATTGTGATATATAGTTGAAAAGATGTTAGGTTTGTATTCATCTTGTATGTAATTAACTCATCTCTTTTTTTATTTCACGTCTTGCTCTTATAGTGTAATAAATGCCAGTTTTCGTAATCGTTAACATCGATCGAACGAATATGTACGAACGAACATAAACGAATATGTTATTTGCGTTACGATCGACAACGTGATACTGTTGATACTGTTACGAAGAACGATGATTGTTGGATTTGCGCGGAATAATCGTGGATAATGTTTAACGCTTTCTACATTAAAAATGTTATTAAACTTTGATTCTATTATTCATTGTTATTGGATATTAAATGCACTCGTCATCCCTTTGTACAGAATTCTTTATTAAATAAGAAATGTTCTCTACAACTGTCTAACAATTTTAACGATTAAAAAGTTGCAATCGTTGCACAACAATAAAAAAGAAATAAATTCTAAATAGAGAGCAGTAATAAAACGTATTTTCCTATTAATTGCTACCCTGTTATCTCCTTTAACTATTTATTTCATTGTATAATCGTTGCATATTTATCCTCTCTCTCTCTCTCTCTCTTTTTGACGTTTTGAAATTTAAAAAGTACTTTACGTTATTGGATAGGTGAGGTCGCTACGAGACGACCATCGAGCGAGTTAAAATTATCAAACAAACAAAAAGTACGCCAAGTGTCAAACGACTTCGAAAAGATGATTTATTATTTGGATTACATTCTTCAGAGGTGTTATTAGTGAAAAATCCGAATGTCTTCGAACCCTCAAAAGTCCCCTCGTTATGAGGATGTAAGTGTTTAGAATACTTCTCTGTAGTTATGTTAACCTATTTTACTTTCCAAAAGACGTTTTACGGTTTAGTCGTTTTTGGATGATTTATCGGTAAATTCGTGCCAGTTAATGTAATATATTCAAACTAAGAGATTGAAATACGTCAAGTTTTGTGTCTACTTGCATTAATTAAGATCGTATGCATTTTTAATTCATCAACAGTTGATCTCGACCGAAGATGATACTCTGGGTACGTCCATTAGCCTTAGCGTAGGTGAAAATTCAATTAGAATAAAGGAAAAATCCAAGGTGGTTGTTAAAAGATCAGAGCCGGAAGATAAGCACGAAGAGGAGAAATGGTGGTTGAAGAAGCCAGATACTTGGCTGGATATTTCTCGTGCTGTTCCAATAGATGTGAAAACGAAGCAATCTCCATCCCCTTCACCGGATGTTAGTTCCTCGATGAAAGAATTTCTTGAAAAGGAGAAGATGTGCAAGGTAATTACGGTTATCGTATCGATCGTAGAATACATATCTAAGTAACCAATAAGATGTATTTATCTATAATTTGTTCCTTTATTCTGCATAGGCTATGCATAAGAGCGAAGTCGAGACGAAAGACAGGGATGATACTTTGTGCGACATTCTGGCTTCTGCTGCGTTCGATAAATATCCCTCTGATTTTGAAAGTAAGTAAGAATTTTTGTACAAGTTTCTTAGCGCAGCTGAATTAGAATTTTCTTTGTTTCGTGCAGATGCAACCGACGAGGATATAGGTAGTATTTTAGAAGAAATGAGTAAGATAGCTGGGGCTCTTAGTCCTAATTCAGCTACGGATCGTTCAAAGTCTCGCCAAAACTCTGCCAAAAATCCTACAGAGGAGGAGAAATCGGTGGAAGAATTATTAGAGGAGGCTGAGAAACTCGTAAGAAAAAATAGTAATAGTCTATCTAAAAGCGGATCAAAATCTGATACTTTAGTACCTGAGAATATTCCGGAAGATATAGAAAGCTTTAGCAGGGTTAGACAATTAGAAGCTGATATATTTCAACTAATAGAGGAGGAGGTGCACAAAGAGACTGAGAAAATCAAAAAGAGTCCAAAGAATGAAAAGAAGAGAGACGGTAGTCCTGGATTTGAGGTTATATACGAAAATTTGAATGGTCTGAAAGCTCCGAAATCTTTAGAACTTCAGAGAAGAAAATTTGAAGAGCAGAAAGTAGAGGTGTCGAGCAGTTCTGATTTAGACGATCCTATTGAAAGACATTCCAAGTCGGAAGAATTAAAGAGTACAAGAAAACTGGAGTCGGATAAGGATAACTTGCAAAAAGAAATAACGGACGTAGATAAGGATTTTTTTGAAGATTTGCTGAGAAAGTCGAAGGAAAAAGCAGAGGGTGGTGGTATGTCGGGTAGTTCAAGTTTTGGACAGGAAGATTTTTCCCATTTTTTGAAACTCTTGCAAGGACAGTCTAATAAAAAGGAACAAGAATCAAAGCAGTCCAATTCAAAGCCTACAGACGGAAAATTATGTATGTTGGATGGGGAAACCACGAATGACAAAAGTCCTGAATTTCCCGAGAAGGAAATTTCCGATATATTGGAGAAGGAACTACCTCGGACAAATGAAATTATCGGAACGGACACGAGCGACCATAGTGGTGAACAAAAACAATCTGAGAACGTTAATAATAGCGGTAAGAATGAATGTGAGGAAGTATCTGAGAGAACGGATCAAGTATCTCCTAGAAACGTAGCTGTGACAAAGGACGACAAAAAAGCGTTGAATTCTAAGGAAGAACTATATACCGTTGATCTGACACCGAGATTAGAATTATTCGCGGATGCAATCCCGAAGTTATTAGCCGAAAAGTCGACGGAAGATACAACGCAACAAAGCAAAGAACCCACAGACGAATCAAAAGCAGCCGTACATAAAACGATCTCAAGTTCCGAGATTAAATTTAACGTTAATGTTCCAAGTTGTGAACGTAGCAGTGTAGAACGCAAAGCCACTCATCCGTTTAGCGCGTCGAGTAATAAAACGCAAAAGAAAGAATTAAAGTTTTCCAAGTGTAAGAGTTACGACCAGATTTGTAAGCCATTGTCATCTAGAAGTTCTGTAGAAAATCTAAGAGTAAGCAAACCTTCGGATGCAGCGAAGAAACCTAGCAACACCTTGATCGGACGATCGCCAACGTTGAAGCCAAAATTGCAGCCTACGGTTAAACCGATCACGAAAATTCCGCCCAAGACCAAGGCCATAACTTCAAAGCCAAAGAAAAATTCCGTTAAGACTGGTTCCAATCTCACTTTGTCTTCCACGTACAAATCGTACCAAGCTACTAAATCGCCGGACAGTCAGACAAAGACGATGGCCGGCGGTGACACGAAGCAACATGTAACAAAAACAAATTGGGAATTATTATGTCGCGAAGAAAGGCATAAGAACGGTCTTTTGAAACAGCAGCTGGAGTCAGAAGTGAAAATGCACAAGAATCAAATGGACAGTATGCGCGTATCGTTCGAGGAAGAACTGTTCGCGTTAAAGAAGCAGAACATGGTTCTAAAGGCGAAGGTAGACGAGCTTTCGTTAAACGAGAAACGTTCGGAATCACAGCCAAAGAAAGACACGAAGATCGTGCTTCTGGAAAAGGAACTGGAGAGGCAAGAGGATTTAATTCGGGCTTATGAAAGGGAAAACAAAAAGTTGATGCAAGGTACGAAGGAAATGCAAGAAGAAATGAAACAGCTGCAAAAGCAAAAGAGTACAGCATTAGAATCTGGTAAGATACAGGAACTTGCGGATAGAGTTAAGGATCTCGAGGAAGAGACCGTGAAACTGAATCTCGAAGTCTCCGAGCTGCGAGATAAGAACGCAGACTACGCCTTGAAAAACGAAGATCTGATTCAACAGAATAGTCTTTTGAACGACGAATTGGAGATGTTTAAGGAACAGTTGAGAACGAAGAATGACTTTATCACGGATCGATTACAAGCAATGACCACGGCAGAGCTGCAACTGAAGAAGCAAGTGGAGGACTTGACGGTAAAACTAAGCTCTAAAACGGAACAATTACGAATAGCGAAGCAAGAGTTGGACAAGATGCAACAAAACGTTCTGCCGTTGGAGAAAGAATTGTTAGAATTAAGAGTGAAGGAAGGTAATTTGCTGGAGAAATTGCAAATATCTAAGAGTCATGTGGAACGTGAGAAACAGTTAACACAGAAACTGAAGGACCAAGTGATTCTCGATAGTAAAAAGATCACGGACTTGAACAGACAAGTTCGTGAAATGGAGAGGATACTTAAGAGGAAGAATCCTGATTCGGTATCTGCTCTAATATTGACCGCGAATTCTGAACAGGAAAAGGTCGGCGCCGAGAAGGTTAAGCTGTTAGAAGATAGGATCGCGAGCCTGGAAAATGAAATTAAAGCGAAAGATGATTTAGCTCAAGAGAAAATGGTGGAATTCCAGAGGAAGTTCTCGGATATGAGGGAGAAGTATACTAGTCAAGTAATGGAATTGGACGGCAAACTGTTGGAGGCTAACGCGAAGAATCGTAAGATATGCAATGATATGTTTACGCAGACAGCATCGAAACCTGTAGAGAACAAGAGTGTGGAGACTATTAGGAAGGAGGAGAGGGCAGGCTCGTTCGACAAGGAAGATGTAGGGAAGAAAGACATTGGAAAATCTTCTGCGAAAGGTAGTTTGAAATGTCAGAATTCTAAAGAGGACGCTTATCTGATGGCCACGATACGTGGATTGAAACTGGAACTCGCGAACAAAGATAAAACGATTTCGAAGCTGACGAAAGAATTGCAAGATTTACAAAAGACGAACGCAAGACTGCAGAAGGAGAGAGAGAAGTTGTTGAACGATAGGAGATCCGTGAAGACTATGAACTTTGAGAGGAATCGCGGCATGGTATCGTCGGATTCCAAGTTGCTGACTTTGAGGTGTATCGAAGGGAACGATCAGAATTCGAACGTCTACCAAAATGGCCACGTGTCCGACACAAACGCTCAACGATTGTCCGCTTCCGTACAAAAGCTTTACGATCCGATGCAGTACACCGAGAACGGAGATAGTAATCTGGTGAAGAGATTGGCCGATGAGAATGATATTCTGAAAGAGGAACTAAGCAAGATGAACAAGGATTTCATGGCTTTGAAGAACAAACGGCTTCACGATCTGAATCTCTTGCAAGAGGAACATGAACGCGAGATGGCCTCTTTGTTGAAGGAGTATAGCGTGAAATTCGGAGATTCTAAAGTGGTAAAGTTACAGGTTCGTAGTATTACGTGCAGTGTTTATTTCGCTTTCTCGTTTATTTATTAGTAGAGTGCGAATATTTGTCGGTGGAAGATTCGCCTACTAAACATTAGAGGCATGTTCGTCGTGTGTATTTTTTAGCTTGCGATAAATGCGTAAAAGTCCGTAGTCTACCCGTTAGATCAGCATGATAAAGCGTTTGCACGTAGTACTCTCGTCACCTTTCTGCGACCAATCTGATCGATAAAAGCTCTGTTTCTGTCAACAGGGCCAGATAAATACTCAAGTGGCTGTGATATCTCACTTGAAGCAGCAAATTGAGAAGCTTAGAGACTACAAGGAACAGGTGATTGTTCTGCAGGCTGAACGGCAGCATTTGGAGACTAAAGTGAAAACGTTGAATGAAAAAGTGAAGTACTTATCAACACCGGTATGTAATAAGAGATAGGCGTTGCACAGCATTCGTTTTATGCATCTCTTTGCGATCTAATCTGTTTATCTAATCTACTCTGTTTCAGAGTACAGAACAGCTGCAGCTGTTGCAGGATAAGATAACGATTCTCCAACAACGACACGAAAGCCGCGAGATGACGTTGCAGAGTTTAGTGCGCGATTTGCTAAGAAATAGAACCCAGTGCAAAGACTGTAAAAACGAGAAGGGTAAAAATCGACAATTGTGCTATTTCCGACAAGAGCTTGACCATATTCTTGGAATGCTTCAAGAGATCGCCAATGTTCATTGATTCTAGATGAACTAGATTAGATATGCGCGTAAAGTGGTGCTGATGAAATATCGAGAAATCGACGGATTGCAATTTCTCGATTCGATATCGGGCATTGTGATAATTCGCATGTTCGTATCTGTACTGAAACGAATCATAGGTATCTGTTAGGAGAAGCTATCACGTTGTTAGGCACTTTATACATATGTGAGCGAAAGTACAGCCAAAAAGGTTTGGTCGGTGCTTTTTTTTATCGACCTTGCCAGGAACGCGACACGATCAGTTGTTCGTGATCGCGTCTGCAATATATTTAGTTATTCTTGCGTCACAAGATACGGATATTTAGTGAAATCATATCGATCCTGGGGAAGCTCGCGCGTAATGATCGACTGCGATCACTGCCAAAGTTAGAGGAAGAAAAACGAAAAGGAAAGGAAGGAAGGAAGGAAGGAAGGAAGGAAGAAAGAGAGACGGACAAATAACGAAGTTACAGTTTTATCGTAACTTCTCGTCGACGTTCCTTCTTGCCATTGTGCGTGTATTACGCATGGACAACGTCCACAGTCGGAGTAATAAAACTAATAGTGAAATATCAAATGAGAACATAGAGATATTTTGATCTATATTTACTAAAAGCAGACTTTTTATTTATTTAATAACGTAGGTAGTAACGATTGTTGAGGAAAGAAAAGAACCTGTGACTGCTTCCAATTGGGAACTAGCTTTAGCCTTCTATTTGTCGTCGTTCTGGAATTCGAATAAATAGACCATATAAACATAGGGGAAACGTCTTGGGAAAACAAGAGATCTCTTCCAAAGTCGCATAGAAGTTAATTTTTTACACGAGGCTTTTTCAGGATATGCCAAGCGTCTTATTGAATCGTTCGAATAATTGTATTTATTTCCTATTTATATTCACACTCGTTCTTCGCCATCAACGAATCCATCTATAATCGAGTCGTCCACTTGTATAGTACGTATATTTATATACACTTTAGAAATATTCATTAAACGTTTTAGCAATCACAGTTGACACTCTATGCTCTCGCGACTAACTAAGCACACGCATATCGCACAAATTCGACGTGTCCTAGACGTAACGATGTTAAACGACTTTGTTACAGGATGATCGTAGAATACAATTGTTTGCTTTTGTCTGTTTTGTACCTGTTTTTATCAAATTGTTATAATTACACTGAGTACTACGGTTACTTCTTCAAGACTGGATATTAATGTGAAATATAATGTGAAAATCACTGAATTTTTTTATAATTACTTCTAAGCCGTAATGTACAAACCATGAGATTATGACTTTAATAAATCACTTCTCTTCTCTTTGACTTTTCTCTACTCGATATTTTTACTTTTTAACTTAACATTTTGTGTAGTACGATGTATGCTTGTGCTACTGTACGGTATGTGTGCGATGTGCGATGGGAGAGCCGTTTCAGGAAAATATTCATAGCGAGTACACGATGTTTGACTTTCATTTGACCAGTTTATTCAGATAAAATATATCTTTTTAAATACATGCGACAAATTTCTGTCTCTACGCAGGTTACTTTTATCAGCTGTACACCAATATACAGTTTTTTCGTTAAGTACATAGCAAGTAGATGGTATAGTATAGTGGAAGAAAAAATTACACTAGAACAATGACTAAAAGCAGGTGTTGGAAGTAGCGGATCGTTGTTTTTCCTTAGGATAAGAGTCTACCATATAGTAAATTGCGGTCCCTGTCTCACCAAGTTTCTGTAATAAACGGTCGTATTCTATTAATATCATTAATATATATTTCTGTTTTAATTAGGCTACCGATACAAACGATACAGATACGGTATTTGCTTACCTAATGAAAGAGCGTTTCCCGTAGAAAATGGATAATCCGTACATCGTACAAAGTCCAATTGTGAGTGCCTGACGGATAATTTCAAATGTAAACGTGTAATTCACGGAGTTTCGTTGTTTTAGGAAGTCCGTGGCGCCTAAAATGTTCATCCTGGGCATGAAATCATTGCCGCGTGCTTGACTTTTCTCTCGTACCGTTAAGGAACGTGTATTGGCGGGGATCCTCGAAATCCGTTGTTGAGATCGGTCTCTTCTTCGAACAACGGTTGAATCTTGGATCGATTGGCTTCGAGAACGAGAATCTCTATCCGCAGAGCGAATATCCCTTTCCACGGAGCGAGATCGTCCGATATCGTTTATAGATCTATCTGGAGAAATTGCCAGGGCTTTGTCAGCAAATCTTTGTCCCTTCTGGCTAGAGCGAATGTCATTTCCAAGACGAGCAAGCACAGTGCCGGTTTCTTGAGATCTATCGGTGTCGAGCGTCTGTCGTACCGAGCGTCTTGAGTTCAAGTCTCGCCGATCGATTCTCTGCCCTGTGAGACCACGTTCCACGAGTCGACGATCAGCTCTTTGTTTCATAAGTCGACGATCAGTTCCGGTTTCAACGCGGGTTCGAGATGCCATGGACGTGGATCGCCTCTCTACGGCCAGTCGTCGTCGATCAGCCCTTTGTTCAACGAGTCGTGCGTCGGTTCTTCGTTCCACGAGTTGCCGGTCAGCTCTAGCTTCTTCGCGACTTTGAGATTCGATAGACGCGGATCGTCTTTCCCTGTATCGTCGATCGATGTTTCTGGCTTCTTTGCGGAATCGAGATTCGACGGATGTGGATCGCCTTTTCACGACGAGTCGGTTAGTTCCTCGTTCCATATTTTGACGATCAGCTCTAGCTTCTTCGCGGTTTTGGGATTCGATAGACGCGGATCGTCTTTCCCTGTATCGTCGATCGATGGTTCTGGCTTCTGTGCGGAATCGAGATTCAACGGGTGTGGATCGCCTTTCCACGATGAGTCGGTCAGCCCTTTGTTCCATAAGTTGACGATCAGTTCTAGCTTCTTCACGGTTCTGGGATTCGATAGACGCGGATCGTCTTTCCCTGTGTCGTTGATCGGTGATTCTGGATTCTTTGCGGAATCGAGATTCAACGGGTGTGGATCGCCTTTCCACGACGAGTCGATCAGTCCTTTGTTCCGTGAGATATCGGTTAGTTCTTCGTTGCAATTTTTGTCGATCAGCTCTAGCTCCTTCACGATTTTGAGATTCGATAGAAGCGGATCGCCTTTCCCTGTGTCGTCGATCGATGGTTCTGGCTTCTTTGCGGAATCGAGATTCGACGGATGTGGATCGCCTTTCCACGACGAGTCGGTTAGTTCCTCGTTCCATAATTTGACGATCAGCTCTAGCTTCTTCGCGGTTCTGGGATTCGATAGACGCGGATCGCTTTTCCCTGTGTCGTCGATCGGTGGTTCTGGCTTCTGCGCGGAATCGAGATTCGACGGGCGTGGATCGCCTTTCCACGACGAGTCGGTCGACTCTTTGTTCCATGAGACGTCGGTTGGTTTCTCGTTCCATAAGTTGACGATCAGTTCTAGCTCCTTCACGATTCTGAGATTCGATAGACGCGGATCGCCTTTCCCTGTGTCGTCGATCGATGGTTCTGGCTTCTTTGCGGAATCGAGATTCGACGGGCGTGGATCGCCTTTTCACGACGAGTCGGTCAGCCCTTTGTTCCATAAGTTGACGATCAGCTCTAGCTTCTTCGCGGTTCTGGGATTCGATAGACGCGGATCGCCTTTCCCTGTGTCGTTGATCGGTGATTCTGGCTTCTTTGCGGATTCGAGATTCGACGGACGTGGATCGCCTTTCCACGACGAGTCGGTCGACTCTTTGTTCCATGAGACGTCGGTCGGTTCTTCGTTCCATGAGTCGACGTTCGGCTGTTCGGTCTGCGAGACGACGGTGAACCCTTTCTTCGCTAAGTCTACGATCTACACGTTGATGGACGACACGATTATCCCTCCGTTCCACGAGTCTGGGATCGGCTCTACCTTCTACACGGTTTTCAGATTCGACGGACGCAGATCGCCTTTCTGAGTTTCTTCTAGAATCCACGAATGACCGACGTTCTGATCTTCGATCGTTGGACAAAGCCCCAACTCGTCGTTCCTTTAAGTAATTGCTGGTAATTTCAGATGCCCTGACAGGCGAAGATTCACGTCGTTCGCGAGCCAAGTTCAGTCTGTTGTTTCTCTCTCGATCGAAATTGTCCACGGAACGTCTTAACGACGTAACGAAAGAACGTTGTCGTTCGTTTGTCCCCGCATTCGCACGACCATCCGATCGACTAACACTTTGTCGTTCGTCGGTCGTTTCGCGTTGTTCCATTCTGGTAAAAAATCTGCGATCTCGATGCAGTCTAGAGTCGCGTCTGATCGTCGTTTGGATACGATTTCGTCTATCCACGTTCCTCGGAGATGCTTGGTTCCTTTCTCGATGGGAATCGGCGGTAAAAGTCAGTCGTTCCATAGAGCGTACAAGGTTTTCACGTTCTTGGGAATCGATTACTCGCCTATTTACTTGACGACGCCTATCGGTGTCGGTAGACCTTTCGAGCAATCTTCGTTCAGCAAGATCCTGCGTAGTTCTGGAGTTGAGCGATCGAGCGATCTGCAGTCGGCTTGCAGAATCAGATACGCGTTTTGTACGATCTTGGATTCTATGTCTCGGTTCCGCGGTACGTCTAGAATCGTATTCGATATTGCTTCTCTGCCTGCCCTGTCTCTCCATTGTTCTCGCAAAGTCAGCTCGAGATTGAGACCGTATCCTGGAGGCACGATCCAAGCTTCGAGATCGGGACAGTCTGAGATCGGTTGGTACGAGGGAAATTCCGTAGTCTCTAGTTTGTTTGGTCGTCTTCGAAATCCTGGTCTGGTTTTGCTCGAAATTCGAGCAAGAAGGCATCTTGGTGAAAAGGCTCGAGTTCGGGCAGGCATCCACTCTGCGAGGAAAACGACAGATTTGGCGCAGTGTGTTTTACGATTCCAATAAGTTGGATGCTACGATCTACGATCGAAAATCGTAACAGACCGAATTCCAAGTTCTAAGATTCGAATAAACTAAATTTGAAATTTCTAATAAATTAAATTGCAAATCTAACAAGGTAAAAATCGAATGAGCTAACTTTTAAGACTCTAATACGATAAATCGCAGATTTTTCAAAAATTCTAGTAAGCGAAACTTTACTCGTGAGGAGCTTGATGTTTTAATTCGGGTCCCGCCAGGCTTCCTGCTCGGCCCTCCTTATCCCTGGAGACGAGACCTAGCGTCAGGCAGGCGAGGGATACCACCAGAAGGCCGACATACTGCCAAGCTCGTACCGGTAATGCAACGTACCTCGTACGCCGCATTCTTAACGTCGAAAGAAATTTTTCAACTTTAAAGAGGTTTCGAACGCTTATACTCGCGATTCCATCTACATCCTACTTACTTGACTCTCGTTTTCGTAGTAGCCGGTTTGTACTGCTGGTTCGTACGAACTTTTCGTTTGGAGCGGCCAGCGAAGTGTTCCTCGGAGGACTCCTCGTATTCTTCCTTAGAGAGCTCCAGAGAGCTACTGATGTCCTGTGCCCCGAGGAGCCGAGCTTTTATACTCGCAGAAATCCGCCACAATTCGATATCGGTGCAATTCAATGCTTATCAGCACCGACCACATGGGACCTCGTGGGACATGGGTATCCCGATAGGTGAAAATCACCGTGAATGAAATCGGGTCGAGAACTATTGCAGACGCCTCCGTAATTGGTTAACCATCTAGAAAATTGCGAGCCCGGACACCTGCGTGGTAGCTGATATATCGGTTACCCGGTTGCCTTGTGGCTGAGCTTCAAAGCAGTCGCTACATCGATCACCAACAGTTTGAATCTCTCTTTACTCCGGCGAAATGTAGCCGGACTAAGCGACAGGGGATGTTCGACAGCTTGGAAATTTCGAAAAATTTCGATTTCTGCATCAACTACGTTACTCTACCGATACAACTAATTAACGAAATTATCTTTTCTTCCGATAAGCAAACGGTTTTACAACGGTGAAATCACTCCTCGAAGCATTCGCGAATGTCCATATTGTTGCAAGTAGCCACATATCTATGAAACTCTGCAAGTTATGGAAAGTATTCAATTGGAAGTTTTATGGTTTCCGACACTCCGTACATTGTAGCGGTAAGAATATTTCCGTAGAGCCTTTTCTTTTTCTCTACTGTAATTATACTATACTATATTTCTCTTTTTTTTTAACTCGTATTCGTCGCCGCTCGAGGTTTTACTAATAATTTTTTAATAAAAGGGGATGGCAGTCGACGACGATACGCACAATGGTACAGTTTCTACAGACTGGTTTATTTTTTTTATACAAAATTCATATAAAATAGAGGGGAAAGGCTTGTAGCGCGAATACCTTATAAATAAGTGGATGGTATATTTACATTACATTACATTATACATATATATTATATTATATTATATTTTTGTGCGTGTGTGGGCGTGTGTATACACATATACGTACACACCATACACACGCACACGCGCGCGCGCGCACATACATACACACACACGCACGCACACACACATATGTTGGGCGGTGAAATTTTTTTCAAAATCTTGCCCTATCTATCCCTGCAGGTAGAGATATATCGGCCTCGTAAATTATTGTTGGACGATATCGCTCGTTTCTAGCCTGTTTCGAACAGTGGCGATTTGTAAGCGAGACGAATAAGAGACGGATACGTTTGACCGTAGAATCAACGACGATCAAACAACGGACAATCAAACGTCTAATACGTATTTGACTTTAATTTTAGGAAACAACGATCGTCGTAACGAGAATCGTGAGAAGCGGCACGATGTCAAAGTACAAGGTCCTCGATGCACTGGATAGCATTGCCATTTCGCTGCACGTGGTTTCGTTCGTTTCTGGCAGTGCTGTGTAGTTTGGGAATGTTTGTATGTCAGCCGGCTGCAAAGAACGTGTTACGACGAATGTCATAAATTTCACCTTTGAAAACTGTTCCTTGGATGGATGGATTTTATTCTATTTTATTATATCGTTGAAGAACGTTTTATAGAATAGAGGCAGGTTGCTTGTACCGCTGAGATATCGAAGGAGAAGATACGAGAAGGGATAAAAATTGGACGTACCAGAGCAAGCTTATCGTCCCTCTTTCTGCAAAATGTCATGTGCCTGCCATGATACAGACTCTGTTCGATGGATCTAGCAAGAAGTTCTTCCGTCCAGGGTAGAGCCAGCATATGTTCGGCCAAAGTTCGACCTATCGAGACACGTGATTATCGTAGTCTTATATCGGTTATCCGGTCACGATGATTGTCAGTTTGCTGGGAATAGGCGTTCGTATCGTTTACCTCTGAACTCTTCGGGTTCTTCGATGATCAACCGAGAGAAGACGTTATCGTTCTCGTTTTCCACCGTGTAATCCCTCATAGCCATCAAGGCAGACTTTGCCTCCCTTATAAGTTCCTCGTCAATTTCTTCGCTAGGCCTTGTGGCAGGGTAAATCGGAAGCTGTTGTTGACCAGTGGAAGGAATAGTCACGGCATCGGTCCTGCGACAAACAAGCAAACGTAACGGATAAGAAGGTACGTAGAATATACGTTGTGCGCGTCGTACGCACAAACTTTTACCTTTTGCTTACCTAGTTGTTAGGAAAAGCTTCTCCAGGTGATCCATAGTGACGCCTTTGAAGCTGTACACGCCGAGAGTCTTGAACAGATGTTTCACCGGCGTCATACTGTAACAAGCTGCTAGTGGTGTTCTCGGATAATGTACCACGAAGGCCAGACACATTTCCTGAGATGCCGCGTATCCTCCCAAAGTAGGTTTCGTCCTGTCCAACGTACCGTAAACACACTCGGCCAGCAATTCGTCTCCTGGAAGGACTTTCACCTCCTTCTCCAGAGTATGAGACTGTTGATACTCGAAATCAAAGTGGTTATCCTCGACTATTCTGGGTAATTCTTTGCCTTGGCGAATGTGTTTCAGACTCAAACGACGACCGGCCAAGTGAGAATGCAAGACCACCGAAACGATGTTCACTCCGCCTTCAGGGAACATCTGTATGTTTAAAAGTTTAAAAGTTTAAAAGTTTAGAAACGAACGGATGGAAGAAGCGGGTTGCAGTTGTCGAAAGAGCGGCGTTTACGCACAGTGTTGGTACAATGAGGAGTACAGTAACCCGCCGTGGCGTATTCCTTTTGTTTCGGTGGAATCAGGTGAAGAGGACTAACAGCCACGCCAGCAACGAGAATTCCCGCTTCCTGAGGACGTAGGTTCGCAGTCAAGTGTAGACGTACTCCGCTGCTGTCTACCACCTTCTTCATATCCGGATTATTATAGTGCACTTCTAACATGTAATAAGAGCCTTCGGGATGTTCCGCGATGGGAATACCGACGTGTTCCGGAAGCCATTCGCCTGTGCCAAGACACATCGTATCTCTATACCATACTATCTCGCTACTACTATACGTAATCTCTATACTAATCGCTATCTCGTCATATTCGTTCTACTTGTCATTGTGTCATTAAATAATCGTGCCTCGAGAAAAGTCTGTATCGACATTGGCGAGAAGAATCGCCGTGCTGTGCTTCTGATAATGGTAAAGACGATAATTTACAAGTTGTCGTGGTTTCGAGTAATTGGTAATATTTGATAATTCCGGTTCTATCTAAATTACCGACTGTTAAATCTACACTCGCGAGTCAAACAATCGAAATTGTCAAATAAATCTTATGCTCTTTCCTCTGGTGTACCTGTACTACCACGTGCCCAGGCGAGCACCGGCTGCAAACAGGATTCCCATTCTCGCGGCATCGTAGGACTGTAACACGGAGCTCCGACGATTCTCGCGTGTTGTCCCAAGATCGACAAAGTGGAGGCGCACTCGTACAATATAATATGATGAACCAAATCTTCGTTCTCCTTTTCCACGAGTGGCGTGTACTGAAATCGCAAGATGAATCAATCGTTGCTCGATGCTTGGCGCGTATCGTCCTATAGTCGGTGTTTGTATCTGATATATCGACGACGGTATATGGTCGAGAGGATTCGAAGAAGCAGAAGAATCAATCGCGTGGCCAGACAGTTTCGGAATATCGGATCGAACCGCGTGTTCTTCTGCCGAGAAATCTTCTCAAGCGGATTCAATTGGCAATCGGGCAACGTTTCGGCCACGGAATGACATCATTCCGAGGCCCTTCTTTATTCTAATGACGTCCATCGACACGGTGCCATGTCCGGCACGGATGACCGTGATTCGTGAAGCACATACGGAATCAGGCCCAACCTTACGACATTCCTCGGTACTCGCGTCGCGCATCAAATTTATTCCGAAACGAACACATATTTCGATAAATTTCGACGAATTTCAATTACTTACCCCGATCATATGGTGTTTCTCTTTGTGAGGTGCCTTGAAGATCTTGCACCAATAGGTGGTGTCTACGCTGTCTGAAACCGGAGGCTATGTATCAAGAAGAACACACGATTAATCACGATACAGGCGTTCCGTTGCTAGGCAACGATTAATAATTAAGCTATCGATCGTTTCGCATTGAGCGTTTCCGCGTAGCGACGCTTGTGCGAAGCGAGCAGCGCGAGAAACGCGGCAGCTAAACGTCTTCTTTATTTATCGTTGTGTATCGAGAATTCTTCTTTGTCGAGAGGACAAAGTTAATAAGAAATACAATTGTAAGTTAAACACGATTGCCAGATTCCGCTTACTTGGTTCAATTTCACGTCCCAATGCTTGATATCCCGAGTATGACGGGGAGGTGCATGAGGGGCCGCGGTCTTGAGTCTCAAAGCTCTACCTCCGCGCTTGTCACCGGGCCAAACGGCGGTATTTAGCTCAGGATCGCTGGAATGAAGCGCCCAGAGGACTCGAATCGTGTCTCCCTGCGATAGCAAGCGATAATTACTTTTTCATAATGGTTCTGCTGCGGTTGGAACTGAAAGAGAGGCTCGGATATGGGAAATAGGCTGGTTAAGAAATATTTCGATGGGCTGGACGGCACGCTGGTTAGTCCCGCGCTGCGGATCGAGAATGGGAATCGCGGAGGAGACGCACGAGGGCCGCGGACGGCATGCTAAACGCCTAAATATCGCCGCGGGAATTCGACGTACCGTGGTCTAAGGGCCTGTTAAAGTCGCGGGCTGCCTTCGTGCCGGGCATAAATCGAGAAAGAGAGGAGGCTCTCTCCGCGAATTCTACCAGCGCTCTTGTCTCTACGTTGTAAATCTTCTCGGCTATTCCCGGTTCCCAGGCTCCGTCAGGTGGAATCGAATATCGGACGATTCGTTCTCCCGCCACTTGTAATTGCTCGATGCGCGGTTACGAGGCAACTCGATCCTCCTTTATCTCGGATATTTGATTTTATTCCCATATTGCCATATACACCAGCCTTAACCCCGTGCTCGTTGCCGCTTACCGCTGAATTTGCTTAGTCGAGATGCGTTTCGATCGCAACGATTGTATATCTTTGAACGATGGACCGACGAAGCAGTGGTCCGCGTTCGAATACGATCGTTTAGAGTACGATCGTTGCCATCGAAATTAATCGAATTAATCGGTACCCGGTGGATCTTTTGATCTCGCTGATGTCTAGATTTTGATTAACCGTATACTCGTGTCCAGGTGGCGTAGCTGCGATCGAGGACAAGGAAAACAACGTAAAGGAAGGGTATCGTTTCTACGAATAGCAGAAAGAAACGAGGTACGATCGGGGGAAGAAAACGATAAATCGAATATTCTGGTAAATCGTAAGATCGTGACGCTGTTGGTGCTTGCAGCCTTACCGTGAGCCGATGATCCTGAGGGTCGCAGGTCTGCCAGTTTCGCGAGAAGATCACGCTCGTGTGAGTTTCGTTTTGCGAGCCACCCAACACTTTGACATCCTGCGACGTGTCCGTGACCAGGGCCGCCTCCGGACCTTCGATCCCGTGCGAGTCCTGAAACGCGAAAAGAAATTTGATTTGCCGACGGAACGAGACGAAGAAGTTTATCGGGTCGGGTGAGCGCCAGGTGTTTACACTGGACGACGAATCGAAGCTTTTTGTCAGGCTCGATTCGTTCCTCTCCGCTTTCCGCGCTTTCTCCTTTACTCTCCGCAGAGATACTCCTCCGCGGAGTATCGCGTTTACTCTTCGATGTGTACTCGATAATCGATGATGTAACAACGTTTATCGGTCTGTCAGATTCAAGCGACGTTCCGTTAAGTTAACGACATTCCGATGCGTCGGATGCGCTCGAAGGAAACAACACCGTCAGCCGTGACGCTGACAACAATCGGAAGGGTGGCCGCGAGCGTTTGGGTCCGTTGGATTCCGATTATGGTTGGGCGGTAAAGTTTGTAAGAGGCCGAAGGGAAGTCCCCTTCCTGCTCTTAATGAATCGAAATAATTGGCCGAGCATCGTCACGCTCGTTGCGTATTTTGTAACGAGCACGTGCAAAGAGGAAGCGATAATAAAGTGGCGCGTCTCTCGAAAGAAAAAAGAAACAGGCCACCCGAATAGAGAACGCAGCCTCGTTGGTTCGCAGTGGCTCACGTTCGTAAGATGGTTGTTCGTGCTCTACGCTAATTATTATATCGTACGTATCATTTAACGGTAGTTTGGCGCGTCTATAAAAATTTGATGCCGCGAAGATGAAACGCGTTAGCTGCTAACGGAGAGGCAAACTGAAAATCTCGGTTTAAAATCGCGAGATTCGGTTTAAAGTCGCGTTCGGCGTGAATCCGAACGATCGATTACGAGCGTCTACTTTGGATTTGAACGAACTCGCCTGCTACCGATTTCCGATTAATCGTAATTATTAGCGGCTGCGATTCGCCGTTGGGGCTGGCTTTCTGGGGTTAGCGCGCGTTCTCACGAGATTCGCCGCTCGGGGTTTTCTCATGGCAGCCGGATATTCTCATCGTCGTCGGGCTAATTAGCACGTAGCGTCGTCGTCCGTGGCATTGCTAGACGGTGATTAAAAAAAGTCGACGATTCCTCGGCGGTCTCTCGATTCAATGGATCGTGCCTGTCGGTCAACGGGAAAAGCGTCTTCTTTTTCGACGTGGACCGTGTTTAACGGGCGGTACGGTTTGATCGTCGATCAGGAAAATTATGCAAACGGTTATAGAAGCTCGTGCCAACACCTGGCACTCGAGCGATTTCTAAGGTAGGATCTCCGAGTATAGATCGAACGATATCGACGCGTACCATCGAACGTCTAACTACTTGCGTTAGCGTCGTTAGCGCCGTAACAACGACAACGACGACTTGATAACGATCGTCCGCTTCTATAGAGTGTTTTAGAGGGTTCCGGAGGCGTTTGAATATTTTCGCCAACCGTTCCTATCGCTCTGTGCGTACTACCGTACGATACGCTATTGGCTTGTACTTGAAATCACGGTGGTTGTTTCAGACCGAAGGAAACGCAACGGAGGATGAGAGAGAAAGGGCGAAAAGTTGGCTGGCTGGTTGGTTCCGTTCCAGTCTTTCGAAAGAGTGGAATCGAGTCACCGATGCGTGGGAAAAGAGGCACACGTGCGTGGATGCGGAAAATTAATTCGGCGGATGTGACGTCATGGATCGGTACTCGCGTTTCCCGTGGCAGTCTTCCGAGAAACTTGGACGTTTCGGTACGTTGGAAAGTACATTTGTTCTCGAACGACGAATGTTCGTTAAAAACGCGTTTCGCCGAACGGGCAACCAACGGGAACCAGAAACGAAGAATCGGCGTCGTTTATCCGTACGATGATCTATCTGGAGAAAGATAGTTTCCGATCTATATACGCGTGGCGAAAAAGAAACGGTTGCCTTTGTGCCCCCGGAGGAGTTGCGACGCGGAGGACCGCGCTGGTTCCCATGGGCCGACAATTCCGAAGAAAAAGAGGCGCCACTAGAAGGACGATGCTTGCCAGGTGTTTTGGACGTACAGTCCTCCCTCCTTTTTCTCTCCCTTTCTTCCCTCTTCTTTCACACACCGTTTCACCGATGTTCCCCTTTCCCTTTTTTCCCCTCCGTCCTTCTTGCTCTTACTTACTCTTACTTTTACCGCCCTCTATACTTTTCTCCCTCCAACGCTTTTCCATCTCGTTTCGATACTCTTACGCTGTCTCGCTTTCTCCTCCTTCCTTCCCTCTCGTCTTCCAGCTTCCCCTCGTTCTTTCTCTCTCCGTGTCGCTGCGCGGATTACCTTTCCTTTTCGTATAGCGGCTCTCCTTCCTTTTTACCACCTGGCAGAGCAGCAGCTGGTAGCGCAAAGACGATCCCTCGACGGGGATAAAGGGCCTTCCTATCGTTCTTAGGCAACTGCGAACAACCACCTACCGGTCTCTAAACAGACACGATCAACGGAACAGACAAAACAACGACGCGTCTCTTCGTTACCGCGAGTAAACAGTTTCCTCGAACGCTCGACGCTTGTACGGTCGATGAAAATGTGGTCGTTGTCGGATAAGTGAATTTCGACGAAATCGATTCGAAGCTGGGATACGGTTTCGCGGTATCAGCTAATTAGAAAATTGGACGATTCTGTTTGGAAAGTCGAAGCAAATATAGAAACGGCGGATTCTTCTTTGGTCGCTGCTTTACTTTTTAAAGAAAATGTCATAACCAGTTTGGTTTGGATCGCCGTATCTAGATATTTATGGAAAAATTAGAGTCAGAGCGCTATTCGTCGCGGAATAGCAAAAGTCTCGAGTTTTCCGCTTCGCCGTTTAACCGGTCCAGAATTCTCTCTCGCAAGATGGAAACAGATGGAAACTCGCGAGAGGCAAAGAGCTTCCGTAAATTCCATCGAACGACGTCGAATCGAGTTTTTGCTGGCGACGTTGGCTCGGAATTTATTCTCGTAAAAACTGACAGCGGGGAAATAATAAAAGACGAAAAGCTCTTGAAAGCTGGAACGAGATGGAGCAAAGTTTTCCCGTGGCGCAGGTAGCCAGTTTGCAACGTGTCGCAGTCACGGTACGAGCCGATCCGGTTCTCACGTGTCTTGGTCTTGGGAAGAACACGCTGTTACGCGCAATTACGCTCGATGACGCGTTATAACTCGTCGTGTTTCTCTTTACGCGCCTATCCGCGTGTAATGATAATCGGCGAACGAAAACACCGTCAGGGGCGAGAATGTTCTTCTCTCTCGTTCTTGCCGTTGATCGATGCCGAATTCGCGTTTGTATCTTTCGATCGATCGGACACTCGCACAGTCGCAACAGATTTCCAGCCATGAAAATAGACAAAATGAGAAATATACCCATTTCTTGGAATTTGTTCGCCTGGTTTGTCATCTTTCCGAATTAATTGCGATTCGGATAGCTGAAAAGTATCATGCTATCTTTTATTTTGTTTATAAGGGGAATTGGAATCATGGAAGGGGTTCATAAACGCAAATCGAGTTTCATGAAAATTCGTGCTTCGAAGTTTCTTTCGATCGCCTGTGGCAAGAAAGGCAGCCTCGTGCTGGAAGAGGATCGTTAAAGAGGTGAAAAGCGGCGACAAAAGGAGAATCACCTACGAACTTTGCTTTACGTCATTGCGTCATATTGCGTGATATTGCGTCGTATGCGGTGGATCGATCCGTAAAATATTCTCCATATGCTCGGTTAAAATCCCACTTGGCTACTCGACGGCGAGAGTAGAGCGACGATTCGCTTCTCGGTCGAGACAAAGCGGTAAAACCAAAGGCAACGAAATACGACTGTAAACGATAGGTACCTCGCGCTACTTTCTCCGAGTTTAACGAGTTTTTCGTCCATTTGTTGGACCTGGATGCCCTTTCTTGCATAAGAATCTGTTGATCGACGATATCGGTCGCGATCAATCGGTTGCGAACAAGTTACTCGTTATAGATTCGGCTTGGGTTTTAATTTCTACGATTTTCTCGTTTTCCCAGAGTCGAGCGGAATAGTTGGATAATTTGTAACAATTGTAACAACTCGTAACGATCGTAACACGACGTATTCGTCGTGATTCGATGACCACGAGGAGCTATAATTACGAAACGCCGATACTTTCTCGTCTTATTTGCGTACACGGGTCTACGAAGCTGTGGAGCGGCAGAGCTCGAAGACGAAGAAGTTGGATCGGAAACAAACGAAAACTGGTTGGCGGCGGGTGAAAAAAGACGAGCAGGATATGTCGAAGATAATGAGAAAAAGATCACGGCGAGAGAGGAGAATGTGTGCGTCCGTCTATGCACCGAGTTGGTCTCAGGCTGGACCTGTTGCACCACGAGATGGACGGATCGCGGATTACCTGCGTTTCGGATTCACTTTGCGAAACGTGCTTCCCCGTCTCTAATAAATTACCATCGTAATCGTCGTACGTGCACACACGCCGTGGCTCGCGGTGAATAATTTAGCGATCGTCGAATTTTCTCCAGTTTCGTCCTTTCTCGAAACAGTCCCTCTCTGCGATCTCGATCGCGTTCCAACGTACGATACGAGGAGCAGACGAGACGAACAAAAGTCGACCGAACTTCGTTGTACTAAAATTCGAAATAGCAGACGCTTAATACGCGTAGTACTGCGTAATAAGGAGATGGAGTGAAAGGATCAATTATCGTGGCCATTGTTTCTCGGTGAACGAAAGCTGCAGCTTTTTTCTTCTCTTCTAAAGAAATACCGCTCGAAGGAAATGTAAAGCCGCTGCGCTGTCCGTGTTGCCGCAAATCCGCCGTTTCTAAGAGTTAGAAGGCAAAGAGAGCAGGTTCGATCTGTTTCTCGTAGCTTATTCGTTCGTTTTTCTTATCGTTGCAGAAAGTTACACGCGTTCGAAGATTCGAGGGGCGAGAGGTATCGCGCGTCGGCCGATTCGTTCGAGCCAGCCAGCACCGCTGGTCTCTTCGTCTTTCTTTGCAACGATGCTCAAAGATTCGCGTAGCCTCCCCCCGCCGATGTCTGGAGGCCTTGACTGGGGGACCCTTTGGAACCAACTGCCAGGACACGACATACCTATGCCCCCTGAGAAGGGGCCTCTTCTTACACACCTTCGTGCTTCCTCGTGTGTTCGTCGCGTATTCAGTCACGCAACCTTTCGCACACTTTCACCTCCCGCCTGTACCCAGCGTATACGTGTTTCTCTTTCTGCATCCGTGTATTCCGTATCGGCCGTGTACCATTGCCTGTGGCACGATTTGCCTGCGGGCTGTTGGCGTGTTCGAATTTACGCGGGCTTGATTTTGTATCTGCCGCGTGAGAGACGGTGCTCGGTTCTGAACAAACGGCAATTATTTATTTAAATATTTGCCGGCGGAAGAAGTTGCCGATAAACTTCGACTAGATCGCCTCTGATAATTTGCTAATACGATCGGCGTCTGTTGGTATCGTCAAACGTTTCGTCTGTATCCGCGAATGTTTTAACAGCTCTCTGGATATCACTTTTATAAATCGAAAAATACAGGAAAATCATAACGTTTCCAAACTTTATCGATATACGAGCGATATCGTCGCGCCTCGATGTATGGGAAATTTGTTTATTCGTCCAATTCTTTCTTGGTTTTCAGATATTCCCATCGAAATTCGTCGAGTCATGGAATTGACAGGCGGTCAGGTTCGCCGGTGGATTTCGAATTCGTCAAGGTGGAAGAGGCGAGAGAAGGCGAATCGAAGAGAGGAAGAGAGAGAGAGAGAGAGAGAGAGCGGACAGAAAGGCCTCTCGCTGCCCTCGCCGGACGTAAATTTATCACGACTTTATCTCGTCCGGCGGAACCACGTTCGTTAATTTTCTAGCAACGGCGTGCCGTTCAGACTGCTGCGTCTGTCCCACCTGCTTGGTTGCGTTTTGCCCGTTTCTTCTCACTTTGGGCCTCGCCTTGGTTCTCGCGGATAAATATCGAGTAAATGGAGCCGAAAAATTCCACTTTTCCGCCGGGCCATTCTTACGAATACGAATACGATACGATGTGGAAGATCGCGAGGGCAGGTTCGCGTGGCCGCGCTCGAACCAACGTCGTAGCACACCTCGGAGAATGGATATAAATTTAATTAAGATTAGGAATTCGAAGAAGCCGCGCAAAGGGAGAAAAAAGGGTGGAGCAGGTTTCGATAACCAGTTTCTTTTTAATCCCTTCGTTGCGTGGTTCTCCGAATGGAAACTCCAATGTTCGTCGGAGTGTGGATACTTGAAATTACAAGAGAGAGTAAGCAAAGTCCGTGTAAGAGAGTTGTTTCGAACGGTAATTTGCGCGTAGATGTGACGCTATTTCCGAAGCGAAGGTACCATGTGCCGCGATCCAAAGGGAAAAGAGAAATGGAAACGGAAACGAAAAGGAAAACGAAAAGGAAAACGAAAACGAAAACGAAAAGAAAAGTGGAAAGTCTTACGATTAGCGCGAATATCGTGTTCGTTGGTTTTTCCAGGCGCTGTTACGGATCGCGAGGAGAGAAGGCGATCGACCGGAATCTCCCATGACGCGTTAATTAAACGAACCTCGTTAATACGGATCGTGCGACTAAAACGAAACCACGAGCAAGGGGATCCCTTCGCAGAAGGGTTCGGTGGTTTGGACGGGAGGGAGGAGAGGCGAGAGGCCGATACCTCGGCTCGCGATACCCCCTTTTGCTGCTTCTTTTTCTCCTCGTCCTTCTCTCAGCTTGGCAGATCTTTCGGACTGCTGTTTCGACCCTCCCCCTCTTAATCTTCCTTTAATTTCCTAGCTTTTCGTTTCTTCCCTTCCTTTTTTACCTGCCTTCGTCCTTTTACTTTTCCTTTCTTCCCTTCCTCTCGCTCCTCCGGTTCGTCGTCATCGTCGTCGTCGTCGTCGTTCTTTCATTCGCCAGCTCTCGATTCACACGGCTGATACGAAAACTTTTAACGTTTGTCGGTATTTGCAACGACGATTTACTCGATCCGTTTGATCGATCGCGGAAGCGCCGTTTCGAAAGCGCGGCGAAAATAGAAATCTAGGATCGCGTTCCGATAAGAAGAAAACGAGTTCTTCCCACACGGCTAGCGCCGACGTTCGCAGACTTTCCCGTTGGCCGCTCGACTATTCTCACGCGTCCTAATCACCGTCTTGCTATGCCGATCGATCGTTGGAAGCACGATCGCGCAAAGGCTACGGGATAAGAAGGAAGAGGGGACGCGGGTAAAAGGAAGATCGGAGATCGGGGACGATCGATCACGGGTCCGAATACCTTTGGCGATGACCGATGATCGAGATGGGACGCGGCAGCGCACTCACCAGCAGATTGACGGTGCCCGTGTGATCGTCCACCCAAGCCAGCAGAATATCAGCTCCCTTCATGTGGTTTTTCTCGTTGAATCCGATGCCGACGTATCCCAAGGTCTTGGCGATCACCTTGAAGGTGACCATCTGCTCGTCCGAAGGATCCCACTCGAGGATAACTTCTCCGTCGTCGTCGAGTATCTCGCGTCTGGTGAACCTCGGTTGTTCGATGCTTCTTCGGGGTCGATCGTCCGTCGTCTCTTCGGCGCCGGTATACTTGGACGCGCGTAACAGCTTCGCCAATTTGTCCATCGGTGGTACGTACTTCTTCGGAACTCGACTGTCTCGCGACTTTGGACTTCTCTTCGAGATAGGATCGTCGAAGAGGTTGTTCGCTCCGCCGGCGCCGATTTCCTCCATCGTCTCGAATCGAGAATTCTCGTCCGTTTCGACGTCGTCCTGCAAATCCACGGTCCGAGTGGTCTCCTCCCGAGATTCCGCCTTCGGATTCTCGTCGTCGATTTGTTGTCGTTTGTCGAACGGCGCTGTATCGTTGCCGGACGACCGCGTCGATTCTCCGTTAGAGACGTCGATGTCGAACGCGTTCGCGGTTTCCTTGATCTCCAGCGTGGACGCGATCGTCGTTTCTTCGGATTCTCCGGCGACGCCGAGTATCCGACTGGCGTTGTTCACCAACTCGTGTTGATCCGGGTCCGGGTTTTCCTCCCTCGAATTGGCAAAGTCCAGCCCGTCCTCCTTGTAAGGGAGGATCTTCCTCCTCGCCTTCCATCGCGCGTACCACTCTTTATCCACGTCCAGCCGTTGTTTCTTAAACGTGCCTACTCTGAGAAGCGCCTGCTCCTCTCCGAGACTTCTCTTTATCCTCGATACGACGTCCTTCGAACGATGCCTGTTCCTGTAGGCCAAGGTCCTCATGGTCTCGTCCATGTGCTGCACGTACAGGTCCAACAAATCGCACCTGGCCATCCAGCAGAGGCTCGACACCGCGATTAGCCTAAGTATCAGCATCTTCCTTCGTTTCCTCTTCTTCTTCGTTCGCTCGCCTCTCTGTGAACCTTCATACGATCGTCGAATGCCCCCGCGTTCCCTCTCGATCTTCTCTAGCCTCTAGCTTCTTCGCGATCTCCCGCCCATACGAGGCTTCCTTCTCGTTCAAATTCGCTCGGTCAATTAGCGACCGCGCATCGTCGATCGTAGTCGCAAACTTTCCAATTTCCAGAGTGCTTTCAAATTCTAGCGTGCGATCGCGAAGCTCAGGATCGTCGAATCTCACACCTCCAACTCCCTTTCAATGTTCCACGTTTTTCGCATTCACCGACATATCCAAACACCAGCCAGTCCGTTTCTCTTCAAAAATTCGTCGCTCCAAACCACGCTCTTGCGAAACGCACGACCGAAGAATTCTCTCTCCTCGCTTTGGTGTTACGCGAACGACAGTTGTGCCGGGACTAATTTAAGCGCGCGGCTGCTGTTGCCCCTGCGGACGCTTGCAGCTGCTTACCTGAGCCGGTCCCCTTCCTGGGGCCCTTATTCAGGCCCGTACTACCGTTTCTCCCGACCCCTTCCCTCGTCGTCGTTCCTAACTCGCCAAGCCGCACTTTCGATTTCCAATTCGCGTCGCGTTTCCGCTTTTTTCCGCCAATTTGTTAGGCCGGCAGATCAGCGGATCGCGGAAGACCGGCGTCAAAGAATAACGCGTCAAAGTACGCGTGTTCGCAGCCAGAACCGATGGCGTGTGACGGTCTTTAAACGGTTCCACGACGGCCTTAAGAAGACGCTGGGAAAAAGCAAGAGGAGCTTCTCCTCTTCTTCTTCTTCCTCCTCCTCCTCCTCCTCCTCCTCCTCCTCTTCGACTAGACAATTTCTCGAGAAACGTTCATTCCATCGGCGATGGAAGAAGCGGTAAAGACGAGTTTCGGTAAAAGTGGACATTTTTCTAGAAACGTTCCCCTTCTGGCTTCCTCCTTCCGTTCGAGGGCTTTCGGCTCGAAACTTTCGAGCGATCGCTTTCCAGCTATCGCTTTCGAGCGATTACTTTCGGCCGATTTCTTTCGAGTCGACGAGACAGGAAACGGGAAGATGGCGATGGCGAGGTCTGCCACTGCTTCCTGCGGAAGTCTTTTTTCTCAAACCGGAGACGCGTTTATCGGTGGTGGTGTTCCAGAAAGAAACCGGAGGGGGGGAGGGGGATGCGAAAACAACTGCGGCAGATGTGAACTCGTGGCACGCGCCCTTCTGTTTTACAGTGGTGCTCACCCTGTTCCCATAGAAATTTCCCCGAGTTTCCAAGCTTTACTACGATGACATTTTTCTATCGCGATATTTTTCTCACGTGCTGCGCTGTACGCTATCCAATTGGTCGATACTCGTCGGTCGGGGAACGCTTTTTCTTCGTCCCGTAAGCGGCTAACGTCACCGATGATATTCTTTATAAAGGTAATCCATTAAACGTAATATTTCCGTCCTTCCGCTTTAGTTACGTTAGGCGTGTCGGATGCCGATTTAAGATAGCTCGTCTACTTATCAACGAGCGTATAAAAGGCATTGTGATTTGCAAAGCGTGCGCACGCGCGTCCCAAGCCAACTGTATCAACTTACTATTTCCTGCCACTGACATTGAAACTTTATACTCGACGGAAGACACGAGAGAAGGAAGGGTTACCGATCTTGTCCGTTGGTCGGATCGGTTCCACGCTCTTCGTCGCCAAAACCACCTACGCGGTCTACGTAAATTAAATTACATCCAAATTACACGCGCAACTGGCAATTGGCTAATTGGCTGCGAAGAAAACGCAACACGAATCGTCGCTCGATCGAATTCCGCTTTTCTTCCACGCGGCTCTTCGATTCGACATTTGGGGGCGGGAAATCGGCGGAGCAATCGGTCTTCGGTTTTCCCGGAATTTCTATCGGTCAGGTATCGTTTATTGTAACGAGGAATTCCTTTGTGCGAAAAAGGATGCGACGCCACTCTGACTGCGCGTTATTTCTTTGTTCGCGGGAATCCGAGGATCGATTGGGATCCCTGCCAAAAGGAACCTTTCGTTTTCTATAAGGATAAATCGCGAATTCTCGTTGTCCGACGACAAGAGGATGCTCTCCGCGTCGCAAGACGAATCAGAGTTTAGAGAATCGAGGAGCTGTTGAGCGCGCGACGGAGAATTAAAGTTGGATGAACGGCTGCCACTTTCTATTTTGTATTCCACCGGCGAATTTACTCCTCCGAGTCGTCCTCCACGTGGATTATTTACGAAAGGAGACGCGGTATCGGGTCGGAAATCTCGTCGTCCTGGGAAAAACCGATGCCTCGCGATATGTACCGAGCATAAGAAGCGACCTCCGCGCCTCTGTTCGCGATACAAGCTCGATCCATCGCCGATTCTCGGCTCGTTTCTTTCTTCCCATTGAGATTCGCATCGGCAATCGCTCGGAAACCTTTTACAGTTACTATCGATAACTCATAGATAACGACCATTTCATTCAGTTTCGCGCTGTTCACATCGTCGTTTCTTCATCCTTCCACTCTGTCTTCCGCTCTGATATCGTCGACCCTTAAAACTTGAGATACACCAGCAGAGGTACGCGCGATCGCCACGTTCACCTGTCGCGTGCCAAGCTACGCACCTGCTTAACTAACTTTCCTTCTCTTCGTGTTCTCGCCATCTGCTCTTTTTTCTTTTCTTTTTTTCTTTTTTTTTTTTTCGAGTTTCAGTGACCGATCGGCAGATGCCACGGTTTAACGCTTTTAAATAATTTTATCCTAATTACGTGACCCCGTTTCCATCGTTCTACGTTTCTCGAGGTAGCGCTAACCGTGGAAAACCTCGCGGAATGGACGATCGATGATTTCAGAGTATTTATTCCGGTCTTGCACGCGCCGTGTCTCACGCTTACGGTACGTACGTGCACGCGTATGGCCGATGCCTCGGCATGCGAACTTTGTCTAAATCCAGCTGGGAATTCCTCTGAATAACGAACCATCCGTTTCGAGATTTTGCTCGTTTAATCCCAACGGCGATCCCGATAAAACGTTTCTTCCCAGCTCTCTTACTTGTTGCTCTTTACTTCGCGTTTCGATTCTTCGTTTCGTTTAATTGATCAGACACGCATAGACGCAACAAAGTATCGAGCATAACGGATAATACAACTGACATATGTGGTCGATGTTTAATATCTAATCCAACGTATATGCGTATGTGCGTATTGTCGGTCGTTTTATATGACGGATACGTAAATTTATCCTAGACACGAACCTTGAGCTGGCCACCTATCGAGACTGTTTTGCCGTACCGAGCAAGTGTAGTTTCTGATTTTAGTTCATCTCCTCGTTGTTAATGTGCAAACGAGTAGTGGCAGCACCTGTACGACAAGGGGAACTTGGCTGCGCGTTTGTAAACGAAAGTAATTTTCTCTTCTATTTTCCGACGAAATTAGAAAAACATCGCTATAAATGCTCGCCTATTAAAAATATTTACATTCCCAAACAGAATCTTCCGGCTGTTGAGCAGCATCGTCGATCATGGTTCGAAGTAGCGACAAGTAAGTGACAACCTTTCGACTCGACTACGTTTCTAGGTTAATTTTCTTACCTTTCCGTTATAAACTACGAATTTCGTTCGATCGATACTAATTATTCGTCCGGTTTGTGATATTCGACTTGTTCGCGTTCCAGGGACAGGCATCACAGAAGGCGATCTAGATCGCGATCCAGATCGCGATCCGCCACACCGGAGAAGAAACGACGGCGGTCTAGGAGTCGTGATAGGGATAGAGAACGAGATAAAGGTCGGCACAGGGAAAGAAGGAGCCGTTCCAGAGACCGTGACAGAGATAGAAGAGATCGCTCCGAAAGAGACAGAGACCGTGACAGGAAACGGTGTGTACACATAATTTATAATTTATAATTAAAAATATCTTACGCTGGAAAATATTTTCTTCCCAACTTCGTGCGTTTCGTGTAGGAATGGATAGATGGATTCGTTAACGTTGTAACTTTCTCAAAAAGCGTTTCCAGATTACCGGGGAAACTATGCTAGCGTATCGTGTTTGCTTTTAATTATCTCGTGATGTATACAACAATGAAGTAACGTGCTGATATTGATTGTTCTCGGTATACTAGCGGCGACAGTAAAGAAAAGCGTCTTACAGGCTCAAAGTCTTCGCGTTCAGGCAAAGATCGGTCGAATAGATCGAGATCGAGAGAGAGAAAGGAGAAAGAGAAGGGTGACAGCGATGAACTGCCGTTCGATCATACAAAGTTGGACAAGGTAATTTATATTATTCGAGCAATTTGATTACCACTCGTCGTTAAAAAATGATTTTTCTCGAAAATGGTGTGTTTGTCAGGAGGAAGAGCAGAAAAGATTGGAATTGGAAATGCAAAAGAGGAGAGAAAGAATAGAGAGGTGGCGCGCTGAAAGGAAAAAGAAAGAGTTGGAGGCAACGAAGAAAGACGGTAAGGCATCCATTTTAGCAAACCTACAGTTGCCTATGAAAAAGTGGTCCCTCGAGGATGACAGTGATGAAGAAACGCCTGTTGTCCAAAATAGCAACAAGGAATGCAAAGAAGACGGAGAAACGAAAGAGCAAGTGGAACAAGTTAAGGAAGAAGCTAAATGCGACGAAGAAGAAGTCGATCCCCTTGATGCCTTTATGGCAGAAGTATGTATACGTATACCGGGTTAAGCCACGTGTACATTGCACGTGTATGCGTTGCGGGCAAAAGGTTTGCAAATGATTTTGTTCGAACAGGTTCAAGAGGAAGTTCGTAAGGTGAACAAACTCGATAGCAAAGGTGGAAAGAACGCGAATAACGGCACAGGGACGGGAGGTACTCAGAGCGGTGGCGTTGTTATCGTCACCGGTGTAGCCAAAAAGAAAGTGCAGAAGCAAAAGGGTGAACTGATCGAACAGAATCAAGACGGTCTTGAATATTCCAGCGAAGAGGAAGGCGAAAATCTTCACGAAACAGCTGCTGGCATCGCGAACAAACAGAAGCGAGAATTAGCCAAAGTTGATCATGCAACGACCGAGTATCAACCGTTCAGAAAATCATTCTACGTTGAAGTACCTGAGATCGGTAAGATCGACTACCTGTTGGGATATTGTTTGCGTGACATTCGATCTTTCATTAATGATTCGCGTTTAATTTATTTAGCGAGAATGACGTCGGAAGAAGTGGAAGCGTACAAAGAGGAGTTAGAAGGTATTCGCGTGAAAGGCAAAGGTTGTCCGAAGCCCATTAAATCATGGGCACAGTGTGGCGTCACGAAGAAAGAGTTGGAGGTGTTGAAGAAACTCGGTTACGAGAAACCAACCCCTATTCAATGTCAAGCCATTCCGGCGATCATGTCTGGCCGTGATTTGATAGGTATAGCAAAGACAGGCAGTGGGAAAACGTTAGCCTTCTTGCTACCAATGTTCAGGCATATTCTCGATCAGCCTCCATTGGCAGACGGTGATGGTCCGATCGCGTTGATCATGACGCCAACTAGAGAATTATGCATGCAAATCGGTAGAGACTCGAAAAAGTTCACAAAGTCTCTGGGGCTGTCCCATGTCTGCGTTTACGGTGGAACCGGTATATCGGAACAGATAGCCGAGCTAAAGAGAGGCGCCGAAATAATCGTTTGTACGCCAGGTAGAATGATCGATATGCTAGCCGCTAACAGCGGAAGGGTGACAAACCTACGCAGAGTAACGTACGTGGTTCTTGACGAAGCGGATAGAATGTTCGACATGGGTTTCGAGCCGCAGGTCATGCGTATTATGGAAAACGTTCGGCCAGATCGGCAAACTGTACTGTTCAGCGCGACATTCCCTCGACAAATGGAAGCATTAGCAAGAAGAATTCTAACCAGACCTGTAGAGGTTCAGGTCGGAGGACGATCGATCGTTTGTAAGGATGTCGAACAGCACGTGGTAGTTCTCGAGGAAGATCAAAAGTTTTACAAGTTACTTGAAATCCTTGGTCACTATCAAGATAAAGGTTCCGCTATAATATTCGTCGACAAGCAGGAGAACGCAGACACCTTACTCAAGGATCTAATGAAAGCCTCTTATTCCTGTATGTCGCTTCACGGAGGTATCGACCAGTGCGATAGAGACTCGACTATATTGGATTTCAAGGCTGGCAGGACAAAGTTATTAGTCGCAACGTCAGTGGCGGCCAGAGGTCTGGACGTGAAGCATCTCGTACTCGTGGTGAATTACGACTGCCCGAATCACTACGAGGATTACGTGCACAGATGTGGAAGAACAGGAAGAGCTGGGAACAAGGGGTAAGTTCTCTGTACTCATCCAGCTGTAACATTTATGTTATTTATCGTTCGAACGATAAACAAACGGAGGATTACCTTTTGTCTACAGGTACGCGTACACTTTTATCACATCGGAGCAAGAACGTTACGCGGGTGATATTTTACGTGCTCACGAATTAGCGGGTGTCCCCGTTCCGGAACCGTTGCGTCAACTATGGGAGGGATACAAAGCTCGACAAGCGGCAGACGGGAAGAAGGTTCACACAGGAGGCGGTTTCAGTGGTAAAGGATTCAAATTTGACGAATCGGAGGCAGCGTTGGCCAACGAAAAGAAGAAGTTCCAAAAGGCAGCTCTGGGATTACAAGATTCCGATGACGAGGACATAGAGAACGACATCGATCAACAAATAGAGAGCATGCTTGCTCCAAAGAGGACGGTTCGTGAAATCGCCAGACCTTCCGCCACCAATATCGCGGTTCCTGGTCAGCCTGTAGCTAGCGCGACTGACAAGTTGGAGTTGGCTAGGCGACTGGCGTCTAAGATCAACATTGCGAAGAATCTAGGTGCCGAGGCGAAGGGTGCAACACAGCAAGCAGCCGAAGCTATACTTAAAGGCGCTGGCCCCACCAATCTTATTACAGCGAAAACGGTTGCCGAACAGCTGGCTGCCAAGTTGAACACGAAATTGAATTACCAACCTCGCGAAGAGGATCTAGTGGAAAGCGACGCAGAGGCTGGCGAACAAACGTTCCGCAAATACGAGGAAGAATTGGAGATCAATGACTTCCCGCAGCAGGCTAGGTGGCGAGTTACAAGCAAGGAAGCTCTTGCTCAGATCTCGGAGTACTCCGAAGCAGGTCTCACGGTTAGAGGGACTTACATCGCACCCGGTAAAGCACCACCGGAAGGAGAGAGGAAGTTGTACCTCGCCATCGAATCTACCAGCGAGCTAGCAGTCAGCAAGGCCAAAGCAGAAGTTTCGCGTTTGATCAAGGAAGAGCTGATCAAGTTACAGGCGTCCGGAGCGCATACCGCATCTCGCGGTCGTTACAAGGTTTTGTAAAAATGGAAAAGTGGAATGTCTTTCGTTGTACATGCGATGCACGGGATCCTACGCACTGTAGCATATACGCAACTTCGACGAATAACGTGCGAGTAAAATTAGAGATTTATTAAACTTACAGAAAGTCTCTGCGAAACACTTTGTATTTAACGGTACAATAATGTTCAAAAGAGCTGCTTGACGGTTTACGGAGTACCGAAAGTATTTGCCAGCGGTCCAAATTGATTAACCATCGTAATTAAATAATTAAGATTTTCGAACAAAAGGCACGCGAAACTCACATTGTGGGACAAGAGAATAAATAATTTGGGCCGCCCGACAGACTTGACCTTTTTTATCCATTGTATTATTGTATTCACGGAGAATATAACGTAACGATCAATCGCCACTTTGTTTTGGTAACTTAAGTCAGGACTGAAACTTTATTTACAGCTTACAACGGCCAGCATAATCATCCTTTAACGATCGTTTAGCGGCGTATTCCTGCCTGGGTAATTATGTGTCTTTGTACATGTTCCACGTACTCCGTTTTCTTTGGCAATATTAAAAGATAGACGAAAAATACACGCTACTTTTCTGTACGTTACGTTAGGCACTAGAGGAATCACAGTCATGGACTCGACGATACCGCGACGAACGGTAACGCCGCTAGGTAAAAGAAATGCTTTAACGCGTTTGAAAAATGCGACGAACGAATCGGCCGTTTATCGCGATCAGCCGACGTGTCTCCTATACGCTTGTACGTTTCCGTATGTGTCTCGGTTGTCACGAAACTATAGCGTAAAGGAGAATTGCAAGTAAGAGCCGCGCAACGTTTCCCCCGATGGTCATGGCACTTGATATGTAGCTATGAGCAATTTCCGCTCTGGTGAGCGCGCCTAACAGTACTTCCGTCGTGATCCTGGGGCTCCTCTCCGAAATTCTGGTAACTAGTTTCTCAGTCTCAGCCACGCAAGCTCGTAGCTGCAGCGGCGATGGTCTCTTCGACGTAGGCTGTACTATAACGAATATGTCGAGGTCTGGCGTCATCATGCCTCGAAGAACGCACTGTGCCACTTGAATCTGTCGTGCTAGAGCTGACAAGAGGACCTCGAGCGCGACCGAATCTTTGTCCACGTCCTCGTCCATCGTGTAGTATATCCTATCCAACTGAAAATGAACAAAAATCGGAGAATAAGAATGGTGGCTACTTGGCGTTGCGCAACGCTATGTGTAAAAGGTAAAAAGGGAGAGGGAGAGAGAATAACGTACCTGTTTTTTAGAATAAAAGAGCTTAGCCGCCCCACCGCAGACAGGACAACAGGCACCGGGGGGTGTGACTCCAACGCAGTATGGCTCGATCAATCGAGGACATTGTACTAAATCGCCGCAACGAGGCTTGGCTTGATCACCTATCAACCCGACAGCCACGCAACGACCAAAGTAATCCACCACCGTCCTTTCCGCCCACGCTGCGCACTCGTTCGCGTAGATCTCTCCGTTGGTACCGCAAACGGGACCACGTAAGCTACACCCTTCTAGACAATGTCCTCTGTAGCCCAAACTGGCCCCAGATCGAATCATGGCGCACATGGAGCGATGTTGGCGGTTTTCCTTGTCGCAAACCGGACCGTTGGCCTCGTCTCGGGGATCGCAATCGAGAGGTACGCATTCGTATTGGCGACAAGATTTCTGGAGCCTGGACAAGCACACTCTGGTTCTCGGGACGCATTTTTCCGTGCTGTCGCAAGGATTGGACGCGCACGGGTCGCGAGAGGAACAGCTACCGAATTCTACTTCGTTCGCGGACATCTCGGAACACTTTGCCAGACAACCGGATGCAAAAGTGAAGCCTAATCTTCCACAAACGGGGACGTAATGAGCCGGACAGTCACAGGGCAACGAAGGTACGCGTATCTCGCCGCAATTCTTCTTCGAACACGTGAACTCGCCCTCGAAACAGTGACAGGGATTACATTCCAGATAGAAGTTGGCTTTGTGAGCGACGAAACGGTCGTGCACCCAACAAGAGTTGAATTTGTAGCAGTTTAAGGTTCTGCATTTCTCCAAACCGTGGACCGTGCATTGGCAGATTCGCAGACAACCCTGTTGGTCGTACCTTGGTATCTGTACCCAGGATCCCACGGGTACCAACTGTTTCGACATTTCTCCGAGAGAACAAGCTGGTAGACAACGGTACGCCTGTCGGGTGAAATGAAGCAGCTGGCAGATTTCACCGTGAGCGCAAGGATTACTCCTACAAGGAGTGACGATGTCCTCCTCGAGGCGAATCACCGACTCGTTATCCTGGGCATCCTCTAAAAAGGGTCTCAGAGAAACGCAAGAGGCATCGGATCTAGCTGGTGAGAGCTTGGCGCACAATGTGGCTGCCGTATGGGGACCGTTAATGGCCGACCAGTCCACGCAACTGGCCATCAGTTCGAGGCAATCTTCTCGACAAAGTCTCGTCTCGTGGATTCTGGCTTCGCACGGTCTCAGCTGCAATAAGCACGCGGCTGCGCGTAAAGTTTCCGGCGGGCAGGAAGCGGCGGCTCGAACAGGCACACCTAATCCACGAACGATTCCACCTCTGGCCCAGTGATCAGCTTCCAATTTAGCTGCCTCGTCAGCCGCGGCCGAACAACTCCTACGGAGCAACGAAAAGGAGGAAATAGAGGATAGAAGTGGAATAAGAATAGCAGTGGGACAAAGCAATGGAAGCAGGTTTGGCCGCGGTCCAAACCGAAACGCGCCGAGTTCCTACCTAAAGAGTGTCGTCGACCTGTCGTTGAATCGGGTGCAATAGGACAGCCCGGAGCAGCCCATTTCGCACGGATCGTCGGTATCCTCGAGACACCGTCTCAGTTCTCCTTCCAGGCTGGACGACAGGCACTCTGCGTCGAGTTGAAGCCACGCGGACTCCCAGTCCGCTTGGAACGCTCTCCAGCACAGATTCTGGCACGATGGCTTGGTTGCTTTGGTGCAGCACGACAATTTGCCCGCATCTAGAGGTAGGCGAGCTGGCTTCGACGAGCCAGACTTGAGCAGGCAACTCCAAAACGGCGACTGAGGTAGAACCGGTCTGCACTTGTCCGTCAACGCATCCATGATCTCTTGGTCGGTCGTCGCCGTATGCAGGATCTTCCTGCACGTTTCGAGACAGGCTGGGCTGCTAGCCACGTTGCAGCAATGCAGATCTATAGTGTCAACGTGTCGAGACGATTGGCGGATTCAGAGTTACAAGAGAGAGAGAGAGAGAGAGAGAGACGAGACGAGACGAGACGAGACTTAATAATCGTCAACTTCTACTTACGTTGTTTCGGATCTTCGGCGTGTTTCGCCTCGGCCACGGTTTTCAAGCACCTTGGAATCTGATGGAAGCATCCCTTGCTACTGTACAACTTGAGATTTGAAATCTTTCCGGGCTTGTAGAACAAATCCTGGCAAATTGTTCTGCAGGTGTCGTCGGATACGTTGCTGCAACAGTGTTCAGCTTCCTCTCGCTTTTCCAAACAGGAGAAGAATTCAGGCTCGTCGCTCGGCCGGCAGGATACGTTCAGATCCCTTCTGGATCCGGAGAGAGCGCACGTTGATCGGCATATTGGATTCAGCGCTAAGTGACAGCAACCCCTGCCAGTCCAATTCTCGTATCTCTTTACCTCTGTCGGGACAAAACTAGTTAACAATTTTGCGTTGCTGCGAAACGGATGTTAGCAAGATCGAGTCGAGATACTCTCACCGTTCAGAGTCATGTTGACGCAGCCCCAGAATACCATCTGAAAGGAAGAATAAGGAAAAGTTGAAGCTGAGGGACTAATCCACACAGAGAGAGAGAGAGAGAGAGAGAGAGAAGAAAAAAAGAGAGAAAAGAAAGAAAATGAAAACCGAGTGGAGAAACGTAAGGAGAAGGTAAGCGTATCGCCAGAGTCTTTTGTAACGCGAATCTGTCCATCTCTTGCAGTCCCGCGTCCCTTTTCTCTCGAATCGCTAACGCTAACGTATTGTCGCGGGCATCGTTTCAGATTCGACACCGTCTCCGACTGTCGGCTATGGATTAAAAGGATCGATTAAACACACGGCTTACCAGCTCGAGGGAACAGAACTCCAGCAAGCGTTGCGTCGCGTTCTCCCTTGCCTCTGCTTCTGCTCCCAACGCCACCAGCGAGATCTGAAAGCACCGCTGCCGTCAACGTTCTCCTCTTCCTTTCTTTTCTTTTTTTTTTCTCCAATTTTTGTTCGAACGTCTATCGTACAGAGATGGATGGGAAAAAATTGGAAGGATTCGTGGGAAGTGGAAAGGAAGAAAAAACGGGACAGCTGTATATCTATCGATGGGAATTTCCGCGATTACGAATGCAAGGTACGACGCGTTAGAAGTTATTAAGAATCAAGGACACGAGTACGCTTCGGTCGCCACGATTTCCTGTTGCTGGTCACTGAATGACAATAGACCACCGCACGGATATCGACTGTTGTACCATTTAGGCGTTCATTCGGAATTCAATCGACGTAGATCGTACGAGGACGCGCGGATCTATCCCGCAGTCTTGTCACGGTTACAAGTTACGACTATCCATCGGCGTGTGGTGGGTCCTGTTAGGACTTGGCCGCCTGTATTTTAATATAATTCGTCGTTTAAATCGATCGTTGTTTTTCCTTCCTGTCTCTTCGTCGACGATCCTTTACGAAAGGACTTATTAGCGATAGAGATATTTTAATTCGCGATGATCGAGCAATCGAGGGTTTTAAATAGAGCTTTCCAGTCGAACTACGTTGCAAACGTTAAGGGCGTAAACGATAGCGAACCGGAGACGACGCACGTATTTCTGTCGCGGTATATTCTGGGAGCTATGCACAGCTTAGCCTCGTCGCCATTTCGAAGGGGGTGCGTTTTTCTCGCCAAACTTTTCCACCATAGCTAGATGCCAGGCATTCTGATCGCCGTTATAAATTACGTACAAAGCGTAGCATGTAAAGCTCGCGAAACTATGCCTCTTTCGGATCTAGTTTCGTCAATCTGGTTTGATCAATCAAATTCCGCAATTTTTACATTTCTCCGATGAAATTGTTAACGATTTTTTTTTTAAAAGAATCTCTGCGGCCAATATCTACCTATATAAATATCTTTTACACGTATAAATACGTTTTCCGATCCGCGATAGTCGAACGAACGTGTGTCGTAACGGTGCCGATGAAATTTCAAAATATATCACACAACGCACATAATAGTACAGAAAGTCGCGTAATTCGCGTCATTTGAAATTACAAGAAAATGTCTATAACTGTTTGGAACAGTTTGGCTATCGCGATGTACGATTTATCGAAATGCAAGTTGCGGTTTTATTAACTTTGATTCAACTATTATCGGCGGGGGGAGGGGGGAGGGGGGCGGGAGTAGGGGGTAAAAACATGCCTGGATATAAATAACCGCAGGCATCGCACGATGCATGATCGTACGATGATGTTAGAGTTTGCGGCCGTTTGCGGCCGTTTCCGGCCATGTCCGGCGGATGCTACTGCTAAATCTATTAATCGATCGCTTCGCGTTTATTCGTCGGTGCGCGCATTAGTTGAGAAAAGCAGTTGAAATGTTTATCGACTGTTGTCGTTATCGTTATCGTTATCGTTATCGACCACCCTTAAATCTAAAGCGCATAGAATTGTACGGAGAAGAGGAGCCGCGTTTCGCGTTGCTAGACGCGAAAGAGAAGCGATGCGGAGAATACTCGGTTTCGCGGGTACAAATTGCGGGGAAACACGATATCATTGATAGCGTGTCTGGTGGAGGATGCGGAGCGCGTCGATTCGTAATATTTGCGTATGAATGAGCTGACCGGGACCCCGAGGGGGGTCGTGCGTAAATCTCTCAGCGGGCCCCAGTGTCCCCGATATTATCTCGGAAGGGGCCCTCTGCAGCCACTTTTAAAGAAGCTACAAGCACGTGTGCGCCCCGCGTAGCGTCGCGTCGCGTCGCGTCGCTCCGAACCGGAGCCCTGTCGAAAAACCACCGTGCCTT
Source organism: Bombus vosnesenskii (assembly GCF_011952255.1). NCBI lineage: Eukaryota > Metazoa > Arthropoda > Insecta > Hymenoptera > Apidae > Bombus > Bombus vosnesenskii. Next base: position 8,060,133 of record NW_022882923.1, read on the forward strand.
TCCTCTTTTTCTCCTTTCACCTTTCTACCGTCACGCTTCGTCCTTCTCGCGCAGTTTCCTTTTTATTCCCGGCAGATCCTAATATATCCGTGGACGCGGCATATTTTCTACCCTCTATCGTGCCGGGGTCGGGCCACCGATATTTATCAGCCGGCCAGCGATATCGCATTCGCCCCGTGAAATTATATTCCTCGGAATTATCTTTTTCACATTCCCACGGAGATCTTTCGCGCGCATAATTAATAGACGCGGTAGAACGTTCGGACGAATTTTATGCTGCTTGCTCGCTGCGTTCGCCGACGAATCGCGAATAGAATTTGTAAGACATTCTTCTCCGAAATACGTTTACGTTGACGAATTTGATCGATTTTCTTTTTTTTTTTTTTTCTTTTTTTTTTTCACTGTAAAATAAACAACGTTTCATACGTGTGACGACAATTATAAGGAAGAAATAAGGCGTGTATATAAAATGTTTGTCCGAGAAGATATTTGTCGGAAAAAAGTCACATAGAACGGGGGATGAAATATTTCTGAAAATCTTGCGGCTACGGTTTCGCGCGTACGTTTGCTGGTGAAGCACGCGGCACCTTTGCGCAATTCACCGGAACCGTACCGCGTGTGTTTCTTTAGGATCGCGAGTGCATAATGAAAAATTGAGAGAAAAGGAGGTACCTTGGAGCAGACATTGCGACAAGATCCGGTAGCCAAAGAACAGCAGGACATCTCTGGAACAAATAAGGCATAGAGGCAAGTCAGATCTTTTCGGTAGACGCAAAAACACATGGCAACGATCCATGGAGAGGATCCGTGGAAAGGTCGCGTATTACGATCCTTTCTCCGCTTTTCCTTAAACACGAAACAGACGCGTGTCCTGCGTTACGTCAGTTGGAAAGAGAAAGGATCCGCCTTTATGGTGCCGGATGAGGGTAAGCGGGACACGTCAAGACCGAACGACCCTTGGAAAAGGCACGGACGATTACCGAAAGTCTCGAGTATTTGAAAAAGCTGTCACTTTTATACGTGTTAAGTACATTAGAATACGTATTTTCTAATTATATCGTTTTACTCCGCCATCCTTTGCGAACGCATCGAGAAATTGAACTTGTGCCGGCGACAATTTCTTTCAACGATCGCAAAGTGCGATCCGAGAAAGAAATCTGTCGTCTAATGCGAACAATTTCTCTGTGAAGCAGTCGTTACTGCCTTTGAACGATACGATTACGGATAATGAGCACGTGCAGTTGGATACGAGTAACGTTGCTACGATATCCCTCGAAGCGTCGAGATCTTTACTTCGTTATCGTGCAATTTCCATTCTTCTCGCGACACGAACGTTATTTTTATTAAATGATCTCACGGTGAGAACGTAGACGCGTGGTGAGCGATGCCTCGGTGCCGGCAGTGGCGCGTAACTCGCGTCGTAAGTCGTAAGTGATCTTTTACGACTTTACGGATATAATATGCGGGTCCGGTCTCCGGTGGAATTGACTTTTGAACGAGGACCGAAATCGTGGATACCGGCCACGCTATAAACGATGCACACGAGGCACGGAGAGCCTGGAGACAAGAAGAGGGTTCGAAGCGTGTTACACAATTAAGTTAATAGATAGCAGTCAGACAGAAATTGCGGCTAACTATGTTTGTCCGCGTGACTCGCTTCGTATATCGTGTACTCTTCGTCGTCAGCAGCCTATTTCTCTTTCCTCGTTTTCTCTTCTATCTTCTTTCTTTTTTCTTTTTTCTTTTTATTCGTTTATTTCAGGCAGTACGTAGGAGCGTAGGAACGTAGGAACGTTTAACACGCGACAAGTTTGTGCAGCTGATGAAATAGGAAAAGCGAGGTTAAGGTTCCCCGTTTTCGTCAGAGAAATAACAGCTGGGGCCTGTCGAATATCGATTTCACGAGGGACGCGCAAGTTGTCTCGATATGTCTGAGAAATCACCGCGTAATCTAATTGCTAAAAATAATCGAAGAATCGTTAACCTATTTCGAAAGGTTAGAGAGGAAAGATAGGAAAATGGCGTTTGATGTCGGTGGCTAAATTGGTGGTGGAGTTGTGAAATTCGCCGTGGCAAGTGCGTCCCCTGAAATCGTAACGGGTTTGTGGCTTCTCTCGAGGAACGACACAAAAATAGCCAACGTCGTTTGCGGCCATTCGACTTCCAGCCCGATCTAAGCTGCGAAAGTCCCCTTAATTTTATCCAGCCGGATGAAATGGAACGAGCAAAACCTCTGTCTCTTTGAACTTAGTGTTGAAGTTTAAAAACGGCTCTGAGAAAGTTTTCAGAATCTTCTTTGAAATCTCTCAGACCTCCCCTCCTCTCTCTCTCTCTCTCTCTCTTTCTGTCTGTCTCTCTCGATATCGCTCAATCAGGCGTCGAGATTCTCTTTCTTTCTGTTTTCTTCTTTTCTCAACGGTTAGAAAAAACGCGATGGCTCGTTGTTTCAATGCAAAATCGAAAGAAACGTGTCAACGTGAATGTCTTGGCGTATGCCACGCGTATCGCGTATGTGGGTGAGAGCGCGGTATAGTTGCATATAAAAGGGCCATGCCTATTCTCGCAGCTGCGCCTTCCATCGCCGTATCGTGCGCGAATGGTGACATCCACGTCGTTGCACTCGTAAAACTCGCACGATTCTCCCACGCCTAACGATGATAATCCTTCCAGCAGATGTAAGATAAGCCAGGAAGTGGGAAAACCTTGCGCGAATTTGCATACGAACCGACGACTCGCATACATTCGAAACAACATTTATTCCAGAATCGTAGGTATGTCGCGTTTAAAATTCCATCGATCCCATTTTTATTTGCCGATTTAGTGGCAAAGTTAGAGAATAAACGTTTTCTTGGTATAGGCGTAACAAAGATCGATCAACGATCATTGTTGACTCGTTGAACCGGCTGGCCTAATTAGCTCGTTCGTGTACATTAGTACGCGGTATACGACGAGTCCGTCTTCCGTTTTCGTCTTCCGAAGGATCCCCGTTTCGTCGCACTAGGCGCGAGTTACATCGCCGGCGTAAACGCGCTTGCTCGCTAGCTGAATGGAAATATTACGATTGCACGCAATAGGGGACTGCGGAAAGGGTGGAAGAAATTGATACAGTCGTCCAACTTGTCAACGTTTATCGAAGCGAACGGAGAGGAAGAGGATCGATCGAATATAGACGAATGATTTCGTAGAATTTTGTCGAAGGGTGGGAGAAAGAGAGAAAGGAGAGAAAGAAGAGAAAGGAGAGATAAAAAGGAGCGAATCGAGATACTATATACCGAGTGTCTCTCGACGTGTTTTTATCCGGCGTGAAGCTGTCACAGGGGTTTTATGCGTTTATTTATCTCCGCACTCTCCCGACACGCCATCGACATGTATCGAAAGGCGGAGTATGTCTCTATACTCTGCACTCTACACACTCTATGCTGCACATACACGCTGCTGGCTGGTGGACCGTGTCAGGGCCCTGCCGATCGCAAGTCGCGTTCTCCTTTAACCCCTTCGTTTCGGCGCGGCGCAGCGTGCTCGTTCCTTTTTTCAGCAACGCGTTTCGCGACAACCGGTCCAAAGAAATCGTTGCCCCGGAATCTCCGTCGCGACAGCACCGACGTAAATCTTTCAGGAAGTTCCGACTGTTCGTCTAATTGCGGACACTGTTGCGAAAATCATGTAACGGGACGCGTCTCCTGGCTGTCGAACCTGGCTGTCACCGACGGTGATTTAATTGCCGCTAAAGGATTGCTACAGCGCTGAGAAATTGAAAATCGAGACGCGGATAAATCAGCGATCCTCTGCAAACCATCCTCTGATATCGTTATGTTACGTACTAAACGATCCGGTTGGTGAAGATCTTGTCCTTTACGGAGAAACGAGCGGATCGTTGGACCAAAGTCGCTCGCCGGTTGCTCGTAAAAGATCGGAGAACAAAAGTTGCAAGAACGTTAATCGTCTATCGCGACGATATACAGTCGTTTACGAAAATATCGCAAAGTTTGCAGGGTACAGTATGATATGATCATTGGTAAAATACGAAGGCAAGAGAAAAGAAAAACAGTTTGATGATTACTCAGACTGATTTCAAATTTGATCGATGTAATCACGATAGTCGTGTCTCCTCGGTCGTTGATTGGAAATCAAAGATCGATAAGAACTGTTTCCGTCTTTACCGTCTTTTCGATTTTCACGTCGCTTTATGACGAGAGGAAGCTAACGATAAGCGAGGAATCCGCTTCGAATCCGCTTCGAATCGATCGGCCCGATCAAATGGAAATCGATTGTTTGAGTAGGGAATAGTCGATGTAATCGGTCAGGAAATTGAAAAATTGCTCGTCATCTTATTTGTAGATTCTGCTTTCACGGCCGTCTGATCGAGCTGTCCCGTTACGAAGACTTTCTGACGACGATCGCGTATGACAAAACGAAGAAGGAACGAGGAGCGAGGAGGAGCAAGTCGGAAAGATTTCGACGAGTAAAGATCCGTTTGGCGAGTGATCAACGACGAATCGAGTCGAAGAGGCATTAATCGATAAGTTGGATCGGTCGATCGATGTATTCGGAGTAGCGTTGCCATAAATCGCTTGCGCAACGTCGCGTTCCAATTTCCAGCTGAAAGACAGGCGAAATTGCACGCGCGGCATAGAAAGGATTTACGCGCAAACAGGCACGCGTTAAAATTACTATGATCCGGCTGGTTTTGCGTACTAACGCGGCCAAAAGCCAGCGGCGCAACGCTGAAGCGGGACAACGTTCCTCTTATCCCTTCTTTTTTCCTCCCTTCTGTCTCGTTCATCGCGCAACCAGATATTATTTCATGGCCCTTCGCTGATGGCGCATCCAGCCTGAAATTACTGCAATCGAATGACACCTTAACGATGTTTTATCGCGACTACCACAGCGGGTCGAACGAACGACGAGAACTTTGACGCGTGATTTATAGGAGGAGCTTGGCCATGGCGCAAAGTCTTGCCTAGGTGTGTATCGTTGATAGAAATAAGCGGCGAGTTAAACAGCGAGTTAAACGGCGACTCTCAACAGCGGAACAAACGCCTGCTCTACCGAAACGACGGCTTTCGATCGTCGATAAAACCGACAGTCAGAGCTTGTCCAGCGCATTAGCGTTGCATGGCATAAATATCGGTGCTGGTTGTTAGAAACTACGTTCGTTGCTACACAGTGCGAGGAGTACGCTGACTGATGGACGTTTACCGCACGGAGATATAAACGTCGCCTTCGCTTCGAACCGAGAGAGAGAGAGAGAGAGAGAGAGAGAGAGAGAGAGAGAGAGAAGGTTCGGCGTAGAATTTACGAGATATCAATTAGCACGAAATCATTCTAGTCGCGTGCGCACTCAACGGATAACGCGATATTAAGTCACGGTGACGCGACGCACGGAGCGGAGGAAACACGCGTGCAGCGAAAAGGTGAGAGGATCGGAGAAATGCGCGACGCGTTATCACCTCGCGAACTCTATACGAACGCGAACCTATACGAATACGTATCCACCTATACGCCTATGTCATGTGCACATACATACATATACATATACATATTTATATATACACACGCATATAGGAGAATACGCGACCGCCAATGGCTCTCTGCTTATGTATGTAAGTACGTATGTATGTATGTGACTCTCTTTCCTCTTATTGTACAAGAGGCGTTCGAACCGAGTTGAAGAGAGGCAGGGGCGAAGGACCGTTAGCGACAGCTCGTTCACACGCACGTGCACCATGTAAATTTCGAGACAGAAAGAGATTAAAGATCGGCAGACGGGCGACGAAACGCGGAACGAGCATTTTTTAAGAAATTCCACGAATCGCTAGTGTTTCGTTGATGGTGGCGTGTACGTTCGTTTCGATCGTTTCGATCGTTTCGATCGTTTCGATCGTTTCGATCGTTTCGAACGATCGACGAATGCAGTGGCAGTTTTAATCAGCGAGGAAAAATTGCGGAAGGCGGCCCAAAGCGAGCAGCGCTTTTTGTCGCGTCGATTCGCCCGAGAAGCGAAGAGTTTCCGTCGACACTTGAGCGTACTTAGCCACACGGCACCTAGATAAACAAATGGCTGGCCGCTTCTCGAGCATGTCGACGATAAAGTCGAAGAAGGGAGAGCGTTAAGATGACCGCGCGAATCGAACGGCGCAAGAGGCTGAAAAAAGTAAAGGCTGACAAAAGCGGCGAGAATTAATACGGAAGGAGAAGCGAAGAGGGGAAAGAAAGGAAGGCAAGTGCGCACATGTGGCCAGAAGTTGTGGCCGATATCGTCTCCGACGAGAAAGATGACAAAGATTCGCTGAATTTGTATTTTAGCGGAGTCGCGACCGAGACCGACCACGAGTTGACACGAGCTATTTTAAAAATAATCGCCGTTCATCCGACGCTACGATAACGCGGCTAGCGGCACGACCAAGCGAGTTGGACCAACCAATGTTTCGTTTCGACCAACCGGTGTTTCCCAGAGTCGGAAGCTCGAGTTGTCCGGCCAGGCGACGGTCGCCGAATCGCGCAACTGAAATAAAGATGAAATAGAAAATTACCTTGTACAGCGTCGAGAAAAGGAGTGGCGACGACGATGACCGTCAACATCACCGTCGACAACCCGATCACCAGCATCGTTGAATATCGCGCGTTTCCATGAAATCGCGGTCGAGTCTCGAGATCCATGACGATCACTGACACCATCGGCGCATCTTAAAACACAACTGGCGCGCGAAATCTACGAACGATTGCGAACGACAGCGACAGAGTTGGCATGTCGGCGAGAAGCGGACTCGCGCGAAAACCAAGTGCACTGGAGCGCAGTCCGCGAGCGACTGAGCTTTTCGTCGCACTCGTGGCCTCGGCTCTTCGCTTCGGTAAGCTTTTTACTCGACCGAGTGGGTGAGAGGAAGAAGGAGACCAGACATCTAAAGAGAGAAAGAGAGAGAGAGAGAGAGAGAGAGAGGACAGGCCTGAACGAGAGATAGAGACGGAGGGATTGCGTGTGGGAGGAGGGAAAAGACGCGTGGCGCGTTGTCGTTGTCACGCAGTGCAACTGCTATTGTGATCGTGACATCTTCAGGCTGTACCTACACGACCCTTGGTATGCATTTTTTCGCCGTTCGTTTCAAGAAGCCTCGTGACTCGTTCTCTCTTTCTTTCTCTCTCTCTCTCTCTCTCTCTCTCTCTCACGCACACTCTCGATTGTCCCAAGTTATCGTTGCATATCTTCGTATTTAAAAGTTGAGTTAATGTTGCGCGTTGTTGGAGACAAGATTCGAGTCGTACAGCTGGTATCGATCGTTGGTCGATTTCGTTATCTCCAGGCAAACGGATTATCACCGTTCTGAGCGAACGTTGACTGTACGTCGAAGCGAGATCTCATCGAAAGTCGTAAATTCGAAGGGACCAGCTCGGCCCGTGGCGTGGGTTAGAAAGCCACATTCCTGCACCGGGTAAACTGATAACCCGCGCTTGTACTTCCTCTGATAGCGATTGAGACGTATTACGAGCGAGCATTCGTTCGTCGTCGACTATCGTCGAAACGCGGATACCGTTCGTTCTACTAAGATGTTTGACAGAATGTGATTCACTTTGGCAATCGCAAGCTATTATCTCTGATAACTGCGCTCTTTATACGGTACCGTTTTCAGTCGCTCGACGTACCTATGTATCTAAGTAAGATTTAATATGAAATAAAGAGATCAAGTTGCCTTTGCGTGGGCGTGCGAGCTAATTACGATGGCAAAACGCGATATCCCGTATCGATGCGATGGAAAGTGGAAATAGAAGTTGCGCGGTAGAATAATCTCGAGATTCATTCACTGAATTTCCACTCGGATGCGTCGCTGTGGGACGCGGCTTCCGTTCGAACCCCTCGTGAAGGCAATCGACTCGATGGTCGAGTAATTTATTAATTTATTCCGCCGATAAATCCGTTTCAATCCGCACGTAGGCTGCGGACGGATTGTTCCTTCTCGACTCTCTTTCTCTCTGTTCCTTTGCATCTCTGTCCACTTTATCCCTTAGAGCAGGCTTGCTGTTTCATCGTGGACGCGCGCACCAAACGCATCGGACCGTTATTTGCGATAACAATTTTATCGTCGGTAATCATACGATTCGTACGGTCGTATAATTACAATTCGCGAGGCGAGATGGCCGCGTGGCCTTGCAGGAAAATACGAAAGCTCGGCAAGGGAAATTCGTAGTCCATAGACGGGAGGAAAAAAGACCCGTGGATGAAACCAGTTCCAAGTCGAACACGGATAAATACTCGCAAAGTTTCTGCAAATGTGTACCGGTTTGCGTCGCAGGATCGTCGCCGCTTTGTACGCTATAAAGACCATTATTAATGTAACTTGGTACGCTCGGCGACTAATTTGCAAAATGAACGGTTGATGGCATTATCTTGGCGATGCTCGCGAGTCAGTCCCAGCACTTTCAACCATTAACCACGACATTCGCGGTTACGGAACGTCGTACAATTTCCTCACCGAACATCTACTTTAACCCAAATGCTGTCCCTTTCAAGAATATTAAGCTACAATTGTCAACTTACTACGATACCTAGCTGTAGAAATAATCGACGATCGTGCGATTAATGAACAAGAATTTAATTCTGCCGGCACATTCGGCGATTGGTAATCGAATTGGTTCGTAACAGAAATGGGCAATCGCTTGTCTTTTCTTTTTTGCTTATTCCCTATAATTCCATTCCCTGTAACGATTGTATTTGTAGAATCGTTTAATTTGTCTGATTTTCGTTCGACGTTCGAAAATTTGATGGAAAAATTTAACACGACTTTTTCTTTTTTTTTTTTATTATAATCTCGTCAATGTTGGGTGCTACGTATATTCTCAATCAATATCAAGTAGTCAAGTAGTACACAAAGGTTTTTCCAGTTGTTTTAGGAACGAGGCTGGTCTTAACGTATTCCATCGATGGGAGATCGTGCCAGAAACGTTTTTGCAATGCGGACTTTGCTCGGCTCGGTTTAACTCACTTAAGTAGTCGCAGTGGTTATTAATTATCCAGTGGCGAGCATTAATTGGACGGTATGTTATGCATCTATCGGAGCACCAGTGACGATGAATTCCAATTTCCTATTGCTATAGGCTACATGCTACTGCATACTATCACGATCTATGATCTTTAGACGACATTCTAGAGTCTAGAGAAGTTGCAAAGTAAAAGTAAAGCAAAGGAGTAAGGGTAAAACGTGTCGAAAGTATTGAGCGATCGTAGTTCGATGGCCGAGAACTGTATACGGTACGAAAGACCGATTTTTCAATGAAAAATTGGCCAAATCGAAATTCCTGGTAATCGAATCGATCGTCGTGCAGAATCGAAAAGGTGTCCAATAAATTTGCCGGCGATTTACTTTCCGTGCATGCGCGCTTCAAGTATTTGACTCACGCACCCTTCGAACGAGCGAAAGGAAGAAGGAGGGATAGGGCGAGCGCGTGACCAAGGGGAAAGACCAAATAGTTCTGTGAACATTGCATCCTCCGTCAATCGTCGGCTGCATGTCAATGAACCAGCATCGACCATCGGACAGAAATCGAGGACCAGCTTGCTCCTTGCTAGCCATCGTGAGAAATCGAGTTTCTCGCGTAAATTTGTCGCGCGTTTTCTACCGTGCCAAAGGAATGTCTTAAGCACGATCAGAATTCCCAATGTTTACCTCCCATTTGATCACGTTACGAACAAGCATACGAACAACCGCGATCCCAGTTCCATCTTTCTTCCATTCGTTGCATCGCAAGCGTAACGTTCGCCTAACGAAGCTTCTCCTTTGGCCTTCCATAGAAACGAACGATCGATTGGACTCTTCGAATCGTCGAAATACCAGCGCTTTCAAATCACTCGCCAAAATGAACTCACCATTGAAAGCTGATTGCGTTCTGCCATTCGGATAATGCACCGTGTCGAGACCGTTTGCCGACTTGTCATTATGGAAAACCTCGTCGTAGAGTCGCAGACGAACAATAGGGAATACAATGAGAGAAATTGGAACGCATTGGAGCCGGCAATAAGAACTCGCGCGTAGAAAAATGTCTCGGGTGAACGAAAAGGTCAAAAGGAAAGAGCGGAAAGAAACTGATAGTTTTTAGGCAGGTTAGATTCTACGTACGTCTTGGTTATCGGAGATATACGATTTCTCGCGATGGTTGGATTTCAGGTAGCCTTTCGGGCTAACATTTTCAAGATCTCGTTATTTGCACAATCAGCGAGTTAGCTGAAAATACCGGTTACAAGCTGAAAGCCGTAACGCGGAAACATAGACGCCGAGTATCATAAATAAGATTCAAATATCTCGAGCCTGCGCGCTAAAAGTGCCTCCATTGAACGCGTTGTCATCGTAACCCGATATACATGCTATTTGTTGTCGTGGAAATTTGCCTCGCTGCGCGACGCAAGTCTCCGTCGCTTCGCCGATTCCAGTAGATCCGATTCGAAGTGAATCTAAGCGAAACTATACGACAGCGGAAATTCCGCTCGAGCCGGCGAATCAAACAGATGACATTAAAAACTATTAAAAAATAATTACATCGAGGCCACGTTCCGATAAGATTGTAAGCAATGTTCTAAATTTGCCTGATTAAACGTTCGTTCGTAAACGAGATCGGGAAGAAATTTAAGGGAGAAAAGCGGGGAAAGGTTTACCGACCGCGTGCGACGTCGGGTGGTTCGAGGGTGGCGCCGTCGGCCAGCGCCTTCCGCTCTACAGAAACGCAACCCTTCGGACAAGCGAGTGGCGGAGAATCGACGCGGTGGGGTGGTGGAACGATAAACTCTTCCCGTGAAGGTGTCGGGGTGGATTGGCGCTGTCATATGGAGGCAAATGAGGCGCCGTGTTAGGCACTGTGGCCTGCACGGACGCCTTGCTGCGTGTAAAACAAGCGTGGAAAAAAAGTGTGGATTGCAATTGGTTCGCGCGCTCAAATAGATGCTATTAATCGGGTGAGTGCGAGGGTATCGGATATCAAGGAAGCGTTAGAGGCACGAGTGCGAGAGTACACGCGTTAACCGCGACCTCAAATGGGTCAACCCAACCCAGCAACCTAACGTGTACTCGTTTCTTCTTGCGATTCACTGGTTGGCCTAGTTTCCTCGGGAGCGAGCGAGCGAGCGAGCGAGCGAGCGAAAAGATACGCGACCTCCGCTTGGTTGGAAAAACGACATCGAAAGTGTGCACTCCTCTTGATCCTCTGTGACTCTCTTTGGCCGTTGTGGCCGTGGTCGTTGACGTCGCCATCGTCGTCGCGATTCTCTCTCGTCGAAGCTTTCTTGTTTGCGGAACGAGAGCCATGGGATTCTCGCCGACCACGGAAATGCATTGATTGACACGCGAACACGGCAGCGAGAAACGGATTCAGGTGATAAAGCAGAGGTGAGAGATCGCGTTGCGTTTCCTCTTACACGCGGAACTGCGATTCAACGAACGCGGACCGTCCTATGTACTGGAAAACGTCTTCCATTCGTGGATATCGTTGCATCACGGATGTGCTGTGCGGGCTTTTGCCTCTACTAAATCAGCTGACACGGTGCGTCGGAAACGAGCCTGTACGCTAGTTTTGCTCGTGTTATGGTGTTTTCGTGTGCTGCCGCTTGAACAAATCTCGCGTTCGCGAGAAACCTGACGGCTAACCACGGTACAATCGCTTGTACGCGACCCTGAATTCAATTATCGATTCACCGAGGAAAATACTCGACAGTGCAGTTTTCATGTACCGTCGCGGGTTACTTTGTCTAAACCGTTGCTTAAATTCTTCTGCTATTCGTTTCGTCGAAAAGCGCACCGTCCGCTGCGATGTTTCAATGGCAACGTTTCTCTGACCATTGTCACAAAGTTAGTTGGATCGTTTAAAGGTTGACTCGTTATACGATACGGCTGTTTAAATAGTCGAGTTATCGGATGTTAAGACTCGATTCAACACGGACGCACGATTCCATGCACGTTGATTAGGATCTTGCACGAGCGATTTCAATAAACGACAGTTTAATAATATGCATTTTTATTTTTATTATAGGCCAGCGAGTGATTTGATTGCATGTAATAAAAATGGCGACCAGTAAACCACCGGAAATGAATTACACATGCGAAATTTGCGGCCTGGAAGGTTTCAATGACGAAGAGATGAGATCTCATATGGTTTTCTACCACCTTCAAGGAGCCGCAAATTGCCCCTTTTGCGATTTAGGCGAAATTTCGCCGACGGAAATGTTGACCCACGTTAACAGTGCCCATCTCGATTATCTAACACCAAGGTATATATGGTGCAATTATCCTTTTAATCTTGCATATATGATTTTCTTCACAAATATCCTTCAAATACATCATAAAGCGTTCAAACTGTTCTGATTGCGAGGAGAAATGGCGGCAAAAATGGGCCTTAGATGTCGCGCTACTACATATATGTATACATTCTGTATTCCGTCGTACAAAGTTTCTGAATTCGTTGCGAGCGTACTTGTCTACGGGCTTATCCGGTTTGTTTACTAGTTAATTAACCATAGATGAATTGACACCGCCGAAGAAGCATTAAATTACCCCATTAATCCTAGTTACTTCTTCTAATATTTTTCTTGTTACACGTAGTTATGTCCAAGTCCCTTCGTCCTAGTCTTTATTCGACTATCGTTTGTCAAGTATATAGTGGCCATGTGTAGACAGTGCTATAGATTCAAATGAATCGTATGAAACATGATAAAAGACTACAAAGGGGAAACAGCATGTGAATTAGATATTCGTCGTAAAAAGTAATAAATACTTGACTCTTTTTATGTACATACAAGTACCGCTTACAATCAGTGTATATCTAAAGTATCTGTGTATGGTGATAACTACTTATCTCAATTGTTACAGTACTCCAGAGAATGACATGATGGCATTTATCGATGACGATTCGTTAGTGGATGATAGAAGAGACGACGAATGTCGCGGTCCATGTCCTTCTCCAACTATGTCCCCAAGTCCTCCGCTTCTTCAAAATGGTTGGAGCAGTTCGTTCAGTCCACGTGTTAAGCAGCAGCAAGAAATACCAAAAGTGGAACCACAGATTCCTAGTGCAAATGTGAATAATAATAATAACAATAATAACATTGGAAATGTTAATAACGGTACTAAGAAGTTTTATCAAGTATCATCTGGTATAGCTCGAGTTACTGATGCGACACATAATCCACAATATCCTTTCAGTTATCGAAGGTGCAGCTGGACACGGGTCTCCGCTGCGTTCAGGCCTAAATTTGCAACTACGTTCCCATGCTTCGCCAAAACTTCCAGTACAAGAATGTCCTATGTGTCCTTACAGTTCTGATAGTCCACTAAGGTTAGAAGAGCATATCAACAGACAACATTTTGATCTCACGTCGCCGTCCTTTCCACCTGAATCTCCACCATCGCGTGATGGTGTCTTCAACTGCCCACTCTGCGTCACGTCTTTCCCAAATTCTTCTGATCTTGAGCTACACGTTAACATAGAACATAAAGACATCTTGAGGTAATGTAAGATTTATATGTATTGCATGCATAACAATCAGTTGTGTCTATAGTAAATTGGCATGATTTGAAAACCAAAATTATTGTATTTCTTTTACAAAGCCCTGCGAATGGTGCAGCTTCCCAGTCAGCTCAAGCAACCGTTGGTAGTGATACACCTGCGTGTCCAGTTTGCTTCAGTACCTCGTTTAAAAGCAACGACGAATTAACTGCACACATTGAAGAACATTTCAGTAAAAAGTGCACTCCATCTCCTATAACTCCAGACTTGTCTACCGACAGAATGTTAGCAAAGGATATGGAAAGACTTGAGAAGGAGCTTAGAAAATTACGCGAACAACGTGAATTTGAGATGTTAAGGGCGCAATATGGAATGGACAATCAAGGGAATTTTAGAGAACAAAGCGTCACCAATATGCAGCGGGCTGTGTATTCCGGCGAAATGACGATTGCTGATTATTACGAAAGACAAACCGAGCTCAGAGTAGCTGAAAGCAGCGGCATCGACGATGGCAGTTCTTGTACACGCGGTTATAATCTTTTTTTTCCACATCTATTTACTCATAACGTTACGAATACTTTTTATTACTTCATCGATTCTTTATAGGGCTAGTTTCCAAGATACGGGCTGTCAGTCAAGCGTGTAGTAATGTATTAAGCACCTGGATGTGTTCTACCGTAGACCATTATGCAACTACCTATGGGGACAAAGGATGGGGATGTGGTTATAGAAATTTGCAGATGTTAATTTCGTCACTTTTGCAACATACAGGGTACAACGAGTTAGTTTATAAAGCGTGGAATTCTGGTTTGGGTAGCGGTAGTTCTACCAAGAATCCACTACGAAGTTCTATACCGTCGATCTCTAGACTTCAAAAGATGATAGAGTGGGCTTGGGCCCAAGGTTTCGATACTCAAGGAGCTGAACAGTTGGGAGGAAAATTGGTGAACACCAGAAAATGGATTGGTCCCACCGAAGTAGTCATACTGTTGTCTAGTTTAAGAATAAAGTATGTCCTTTAATTTCTATCATCTTTTTTTAGAGTCACATTATACATCGTGTTTCTATCACAGGTGTCAGCTGGTAGATTTTTATACACCAACTAATTCTGATGGCGGACACCCTGAAATGTTTAATTGGGTTTTACAATACTTCCAGCGGTGCGATGATTTCAAGCCACCTCTTTATTTGCAGCATCAAGGTAAAGGCTAACAACGGAATTAAGAAAGCGAGGATAAAGAGGAAATTAGGAAAGACAACTACATTTTATTATTTGTAGGTCATAGTAGAACAATAATAGGAGTAGAACAGTTGAGAGATGGTTCAATAACAATGTTAGTACTCGATCCAAGCCATAGTCCAGCACAAATGGCACAATTTAACAGTACAAGTAGTGCACTTGGTGCGATGCGTTTGGTACGCAAGTCGATTGCAGCGATGAAAGCCAGACAGTATCAAGTCGTTGCTGTTACCGGTATCATGGAAACCGACTTAGAGTATCACGTAAGCTTTCATATATTTATTCGTTTATTGTTTATCTTTTCGCTTATTTGCTATAGATGTGATTATTTATTGCAAGAAGGGCTAATTAAATTAAATTACAATCATTTCTAACTTCAGGAAAGCAAAGTATTACGTTTGATTCGGTTGCCACAAGATAGGTGAGATTTACTGGCCTGGAAAGGAATTAAATCTTTTGGGAAGACGATAGACTGCCTCAAACCAATTTTCTCCAGCATCCTTAAAGTTACATGACCGCAATGTTCTAGGTTTTATCATTAGGAGGTTTGCTCCACCGTAGTAGTTGCAGAAGTATTATTTAACGATATATTCCTGCATATTTTCGCCGTCATTCGTTGGCTCCTCAAATCACGTGTATCTAATAAGCCTGCGTCGTGGTTCAGAATTTTTGCAGTTAAAATTGACCGACGAACCTATAAAAGTTGTACTTTCTAAGAAAAAAAAAAAAAAAAAGAAAAAGAAAAAAAGGGGAGGGGTGTCTATATGTTACGCGTACCGATCATTTTTTAATTCAGACTCAGCCTTGAAAATATTGTATTAGGGGATGTGTGCTTGGAAAGGAAAGTTACAGTCACGATGAATTTGAAGGACAGAATCAATTCGGTCGCCATTCCTTGGTCATAATGCTCTGCTCAATTTTCGTCGCACCGAACAGGCTGTGCTAACTTTTAGTCGACCAATCGTCCTATGCCGATCGGTGGCATCAGCGGAAAAAGCCATGGCAGATCTTGGAGAACGAGACTCTTTCGTAGCTGTGATGCTGTTATCGATTTAATGCTAATCACCGATTCTAAATATTTTTGAAGACACTCCACGTGATCAGAACGTTAAAGAAAGCATTGTCCGTGTTTTAACTTCTCTTTCACTTGTACTTTACATTTCTATGAACGTTGTTGTCAAAATGTTGTCAATTTTTAGTCAATAAAAGTATCAATACAACAACATATTGCAATACGCGTGGCGATAACAAATTTTATATACCGTCAAAGATTATTATTCTCTAATCAACTTTTATTCTCATTGCTTCATTTTTTTGGAGTGTCTACAAGAATAGACGACATATTTCCATATATTATATATACATTTATCTATATACATATACACATTCTTGCACACACTCTTCGTTGTATTACACTTCTTTCACTCATACATAAAGTACAACTACTTTCATACTACTTTCGGATATTCTATTTAATTATTGGATTACATTAAGGCTACTCATATGTTAATTTATAAGTTAAGAACAACGTTGCGAGAGAAGATCAGAGAGCAAGACAGTCCATTAATTTGTTATTTATATTACACGATTAAACGAGTTACATTGTTTCCATTATTATATTTATAATCGTCTGCGTTATTACTGTTATTATCATTACACTTATTGTATATTATAAATTGTATTGATACGCATATGATCATTGATACATATTTGTTATTTTCAAGAAATTTGGAAACTATCAAAAAATTCGATGTTTGTTATTGTGAAAGGTATTATAAGAAGAAAATGTATTATTATTTTATAGCTTTGATAATTTATAAAATGCACTAATTGAGTGAACATTTGTCTTTCTACTCACTAGAACCAGATGCAATAATTATGACTGACAGCAAAGATATGGTTATTACTTGCATTATATTTTTTCATACGCTCATTAAGAATATGTTCAATATTTTGGAATGTTCAGGCAAAGCAAGCTATGGAATTGTTAAGCAAGTGTAAAAAGAACTTTAAATTACTCACATGTCAAATTAAAATATATGCTTTGTTAGAATTCCCAATTTATGTGTGATTGTTTTACACCATTAAAAGAAAAAATACTTTCTCAATTTCCATATCCGATATTATATATTGCTCACACAGCTAAGGAAATTTAAATAAACAGTACATCCGATACAAATAAAATAACTTGTTTATTTCTAAACAAATTGCTTAGTATGTTAACATTGTTTTGAGAAATACTAAATCAGTTACACGAAGTAAACGCTGTTTACTTCATTTTTCGTTCAAAATGCAACCTGAGCATGTTATATAATAATTATAATATATAGCTAATTTATATTTATATGTTAAATCCTAATGACCGCATACAAGTTTTATGCGCTTCTATCAAATCTTTACAGTTTTCTTCACCTAGTAGGATAATGCTGAAAAAGAATTAATGTTTTTGAATACAATTGTACTAAAAGATGTGTTTCAAGATGAGGTTATGTATTAATTCGCAAATAAAAGCATACTAATTCAGCTACACAGATTTCGTTAACAAATTCTTTTACTTGTTACTTCTAAATGTTCGAACTTAATTTAAAGACACTTGAAGTGAAAACATTATTTTCTCGAATATTTAAATATATTTGCGTACCAATCGTCCCTTGCCTTCTTCGTTTCAGGACAAGCGCAGCAAGGTTTCAATGGTTTGTCAGATTTTTGCACCTCCCTCGATTCCGCATTAACGGTTTGATTCGGTTTGTCATTTATAATACCCATTGTCATATATCGAGTACAATATTTTTCACTACATAAAGCTCTTCTAAAACCGCTCACATGCGCCTAAGATCATCGACAAACTGCACCGGCTTCAGCGCCTCCACCCCTAGTTTCTTGAAATTCAAAGTGCAGCTAAAATATCTTCGGCGAATAACATTAGTTAATAGTGTAGAAAACTTAATAGCAATTATTATGTACATATACTAGAAAACAATGTCTATAATTATTTTCTTTATTCGTTGAATTAACGTTTATTTTCACAATTTAAATTGATGTAAAATTGTACTATATTTCAAATCTCTTAAAAGAGTTGCCAGTTTCTTCTAATTTAAAATTTTTCTCGAGACAAAGAAGTGAATTATTTGTTATAGTCGTAAAATAAAATGTATGTCTCTTTTTTAATATGGACACCCCCAAGAAAGCGAGACTCGGGGCTATAGCATGGCCATAACACTGATGTGTGTTCAATGTGAGAATATCGCCTAGGGTCTGGAGCGATAGAGCAATTAACGTATCCCAGAAATCATTTATTTATGCCCGCATAGCAAGTTATCTTACGCCGAGCAAAAACCAAAACATTGAACATTTCTTATATCATTTAGTTGCAAGGTTCCTATAGTTTGTTGATCGAGATATGGATAATTCTGTGACGCATGTGAAATTTCGGTTTCCCGTAAAGCGTAATTGTTACAATTAGTGGAAAGGCGAGGGGGGTTAGGTTGTGGGTGTTACCTTACCTCCCCACTACATTAGAAATTCGGTAGTTCTGCCGCGAGATAGGGACATTTTTGTGTCGAAAGTCCCGCGACTTTCCTAACTCCGCAGTTAGGACGTATTGCTTTGTTCGCTGGGTAAATCGGAGCGCGGGGTGCCCGTTTGTTGTGGACAATCAGTGCGATTAGACGTATATCCAACCGTGTCTTTGGTACTTTGGTAGACATTTTTCTACCGTTCGAACCCACGCTATCGTTATTTTCATTTAATTGTACGTTCTTCCTCAATACATCGTTGTAATCAATTATTTAATTATTTTCTTTTCTTCGATTGTCTTTTTCGTTGCCCAATTTGGCGGTAGTGCAATGAGTTTTCAAAATGTAGCTTGATCATGATCATTGTTTCATTTTCAAATAATTTGTACCTTTTATACATTTGTTCTAATATTTTGCTCTTCTTTTTGTCCCGATTACAATTATTTCATTGCGAGAGAAGCCATTCCAAGTATTAGAGGCATGCTGCGGTATTCGAAAGGATGAGATGAAAGTCAAAAGGACGCCATGGTGATTAAAGATAGATTTTATAACTTTTTGTCGAAATGTAGTAATATTTTATTCATTTCAAGGAAGGCAAACGTATTTATACGTTTGTTTTCTCTGTTTAATTGGATAATTGGCAATATTTATCCAGTATTCAATTGAATTCGTTTCTCGCAAATATTTCGTGATATTAATGTAATTTAATATGTAATACGACAAATTCTAAATTCACGGTTTATTAAAAATATCAATATGAAAGAGGCAATATTAAAGAAACTACTTCTTTATTTATTTCGAATACATTAACATTAGTTTGAAGTAGATTATCTTGATTCTGTTTCATTTGAGTAAAAAATTCAAATAACTTTTTCATTTTTCTTCATTATTCGTAAATTGTCTGTGATAATATTGTTATTTCGACTTTTTCAATAATTTCTATTACATTCGAGAAAGTGCCTTATCACAGACAGGTTTGAACAGATTCTGCGCATCGCCTTTTTTTTCGTATTGCGCAGCTTTGTTTAAACAGCCAGAAAAAGGGCGCCATGTTTTATTAGAACGAAGTCACGTAATACGCGAAGTATTTGAATCTGTAATGGCAAACATTTACTTTGGCGGATAATTTTTACAAATCAATCGTATTATGAAATATTCATATAGTATATATTTGACAATAATAGAAAATACTTTACATGAAAAATATTTCTAATGAAATATACTAACTATATATCTTTTTTCGTATTCTTGGCATAAAATTTATATTTTCGTACTCTTGATATGATATAGGATACTATCTGTGGTAAATGAATAGTAATTGATTCATAGTTTAAAAAGAAGCAGTATTTTCGTAAACAAGCACTCGACAGCAAAAAAAGAAGAAAAAGAGTATTTTAGCAAAAAAGAAAGAAAGAGTAATTTATTTCCTTCCCCTACCCTCTATCCACTAATGCAAATTTACTTTCAGAAAATTTTTGCAGCCTCGTCTTCGGTAACACACAGTATAATTTCTAGAATCAGTTATATTGCATTCATTAAACTATCCGTTAACGTGCAGTGTAGAGATAGACATTTTGTAACATTAGGAAATTCGTTGATTCGATACGATCGACTTGCCACGATATAAACACACATCCCCACTCGTAGGATATTTGAGGCACGAACGGGCCGCGGAGAGTGTCATACAGTGCCGAAAGTCGTCGCGCAAGGACCTGTCAATTTTCATTGTTCGCAATACATTAATTAATTGCATAGTATCCGCTTTTATTCCGTTGCCTTCGTACGCTATTATTAGGTTTGTGTTATTAACAGTCGTTCGCTTATTAATTTATTATACATTATTGTAACAAAATTAAATAGTATCTGAAATTCTTTTTCGTTCTTTTTTCTCGATCGTGTATTTGTTTGTCAGAGTTATCGGCAGTTTGTATTATTAGCTTCCGAGTTAGAATTTGAAGCCGATTATTGTTTCTGTTTCATTTTGATTATAATGTTATACATTCGTTTTAAATTGGTGATTTTCTTTTCTGCAGGTACTCGATCATAGCGGGACGATAACTGGGAATTCAAAATAGTGTTGTTCGGACGCCATGATGATTGACAGTCGATTTGTCAGCTTCTCATGGAGATTGGGTTAGGTTTGTTAGAATGGCAGACTTATGCATACGTTTATATTATCTTTTCATCGGATCATTGGTAATACAATTACGTATTTATTTTATAATACATATTTGATACGTACCTTTGCACTATATAATTGATATGTAATATAATTAATTTCTTATTTGAGAATACTAAGATGAAATCGGAAAAGATTATAGAATTCACTTTGCTAGTTCGAATATATTAAGTTATTCCTTCGTTCCGAGAAAAATTTAAACGAATTATTTCATTGTTGCTATCTATATATATCTTAAATATAATTCTGAACGGTTAAAACGTATACATAGATCTTTCTATTTATTTCCTACTGTTTCTTTAATAGACTGGTAATAAACCTTTTTTAGTAGATTTTTTTATTTTGACTTAATTTAAAGTCGATTGACTTGATTTTATTGTATGTATATATGTAATCTCCTTTAAGAGATTGCAATCAGTCATACTTTGTTGCATTTCCCGCGTGAATTTTCTATAGTATCGCCATCTCACGACTTTTGTCAATAATTTCTATTGTTTCTAAAGAAGACGCCATTACAAGTTTAGCTTTTGGCGCGTAATATCATCGTGTTCTTGAAGCAATTATTTTTCTAAGAAATTTTTTACTCGTTGCAAAGATTTTCGAGTATTTATAAAATGTAATGTAGTTTATTACTAGAGGACATTTTTCAGAGTTCGGTATAGTCTCTAAAATCAGTTATATTGCATTTAGAGTATTCGTTAATGTCCAGTGTAGAACATTTTATAACATTCGTAAATAATATTATACGCTTTTCCAAACATCGTTTTAACATCTGTAACATCGTTTACAACAGCTGTAAACAGCAGTAAACAGCAGTAAACTGCAGTACAAGTTTCAAAACAAACGCTCTAATTTTTCTACGACACCCCCCTCCCCCCTTCTCCTAACACAGTTTGTCTTTCAGAGAACGTTTTTGTGATCGCGTGCAATGCGATTAGTAGAGTCAGTGCTTATTTCGTTATCGTAATTTCAATATTTCTCAGAGCAAAATAGCTCTTATTAATATTAATTGTAATAGTTATACGCGAAATTAGAGTGAGTGGTTGTTCGTCTATTTGTTTATCGGGCGCGTTGGTAATTTTTTGTTTCTCTTTTTGTATATTACTTTTTTTTTTAAATATTCGTTTTCGGTATTCGAGTCAGTACTCAAGAGGATAAAACCTCTCCTGGAGCTTAGCAACGTAAGTACTTTTGCACATTATTCATTAATTTAGTTTATTCTTTGTATATTGCTTAAATTATTGTAATATCTATTGGAATGAAGACTCAGAGTATTGAATCATAATACAATATTGAATCATAAAATCTAAATTTCAAATTGCTCTATTAGAGTTTCAATTCTTATAGTAATTACAGTTTATTAGAATTTCAATTTTTATTATTATTAAAGTTCTAAATTTAATAGAATTTCATGTTTTGTTATCTCGGACTTTTAAAACAATCAACACTTTGGTCTTAAGAGTAAATTATAATGTTACATATTTTGTTACAGCTTTGCCACAGTCTCCACTTCCTTCTGTTCTCTGGATAGGATCTTATGGTGCTTCGAATGCAAAGAACGTAAGTATTGTACTTTAGTTGATTCCATTTCTTTCATTTTGTTCTTAATGATAATTAGTTAACGAAGAAATAAGATTTGCTGAAAATTTGTATTTTTGCTTATTATATTAATAAACTATAAAATGTTGTCTTCAACAATAGATTATATATATATCGTTCCATGTTTTGTTACAGATATTTCACAGCCTGTACTTCTACCGTAAGGTCTGATGATTCTTCCAGGATGACGGCGTTCGTGATGATTTCTTCTAAGCTACGTCACATTGTCCACATCGTTCTTCGTATGTACTGTGAGTCGCATGCTTTTTGTCCCTCCGGTCACTCAATCATGTCGTAGGATGAAAGGTCCGAATCGACACGGGTGATTGGTTGTATACGTAGAATTTTTGACGAGTATAGTGACCGCGGGTATTTATTATAACCGCGAGTAGTAACATTTTTTTGTCTATATTTTATTTATTAGATCAGGATAGGTTTTCTTGCACACCGCGTTTTTAAATGTTGATCATAATACATATAATATATATATATATATATATGAGTATGATATTTACGTATTACAATATAAAGTATTTTGTATTACATTACTATGTAATGCTGTTAATAATATAATGATATATTATATTATTAGATGTAGTTAGTATATATATGCATATGATTGAAAATTACACAATACGTTTATTATAATTATCTATAAATTCAAATTATATTCAATATTATTATATATTCATAAAGATCAAGTATCCATATGAGCATATATATGAGTATTGAAATAAACGACGAAATGACTTGGTTTAAGTATTTTGTAGTGAAGAAGTCTGCTGGCCTCAGACTTCGTTAATATGAAAATGCAATTATGATTAAAGTTATTATAATGCTGATAAAGATTAGAAATGATATTTATTTTGATCTTCTACTTTACGATGATATGGAGCAGTTTTATTATTTGAATATACAAATTATGATCACAGTAAAATTCGGAATATGGAATATGAAAGTATATGTTAAAGTCTAACTTTGTCGGTCTTTGTTCTGACGGATGCTATCAAATTTCACGTGCAAGAAAACACTTCGCGACAGGCAGATTTCAGAATCAAAACAAGTTTTGAACGTTCCTTTGTGTTTTCAATGATGTGTTTTGATAAAGATATCGCCTGAGGATATTTCGAGTATTAGAGTTCATTTAGAGTCCATCGTTATTCGTTATATATATATTACTTGCATTTAATAATATTTTATGTTTAATAAATATGTGTATTCTTCGTCAATTTCCTTTATTCCAGTTTAATAGTTTAATCGTTCATTAAAATAATAAAGCAAAATAAAGTATAAAATTATTAAAATTTAAAGTGAAATTAGATTGGAAAATCGAAGAATATTAGCCCGTTAGATACAAAATAGATAGACTAATCATATTTTTAGCATAGGATTTTCAGGTTTAACCCCTTCCATGTTCATTGTCAGAATCTCACTCACGTGCCCAGGTGCTTCTTGGGTGGGACGAAGGCAATGGGCATGATGAGTAGTCTATAAGCTTAACAATTTTTTTTAGCGACTGACGTTGCGTTAGCGTATCGTGCACGACGTATTTTCCACTGTGTGTGTATGTGGTTAGGCTGTGGAATTGCGTCGTTTTTGCTATTCATTATAATCTTGAAATAGTTATGGATTCAGAAATATGAATCCAATCGCCATTGGAAATAACAGTGTTAATAAATAGGATTAATATAGCGGATTGCAAATAGCGATATTATTAATCTCAGTATCGTATCAAACTGCAATGATAATTACATTGATTAAAATACGATGATCTGTTCTAGTCGAATTATTTCTTTAGATGATATACATCATACGTAACCGTACATGATTACGAGTATTTCATTAAAATTGAAATTTAAATATATTTGGATAATTAAGGTTGAGATATACGTAATGGTCGCTAGCCATCGTCAGTCGATTTCAGGAAAATGGTACGTACATTAGAGTGTGAAAGTTGTATGCGAAACTCGGGTGTCGGAGGCGTCCCGGGACATCTCTCTAGTGTAGGCTTTTGCGCCCGGGTTATGTGTGAGAACCGTGGAGCGAATGTGTTGGTGTGCTTGTTTTGCCATTTTTTCAATTTTAAATATAGGTTTCCGGGTAGGATAGGTAGCATATTTTCTGGCATGAGTGTTAACTGTAAGTAGGTAGGGCCGGACAGGTTGGCACAGTCTTTCGTCGGGTAGGCGCGTTTTCGCGTGTCCAACCTGTTTCAGGAAATTTGATTTGAAAAATTGACGGTGAAGCTGGCATCACGAATGGAGTATACCATTTGTCTTGAGCCTTGCCTATCGATTTTTCGAATATCGCGGTCGTGATCACGAGTACGCAGTGGGTTCCGAAACGAACGTTTATCGCTCGAGCTAGCACATGCGAACGGACAGCGATCGCTACGATCGTTGGTCGTCCATGTGCACTGGGAATAGCATCCGCGATTTATCTTTTTATTTTACCTTTATAAGTTATTTTTTATTTTGCGATTAGAAAGACTCGAGCCTAGATTTAAGTTTCAGCGGGCATTGCGCCCGAAGAAAGAAGAGGCTATGAGCCGAAGAGGCCCGGCAAACTGCCACTCAAGAGGGCAACTACTAATGGCTCCCCATCCTCTGGGTCATCCAGAGCATGGGAAGTCATTATTGTTACTACTTTGTCACTATGCTCGATTTTAGTACTTGTAGTAGTAGTAGTAGTTTGCTTTTTTGACCGATGTATATATCGGTCCATCGTCCCATTGGGCAAATCGCGATTTTTCTTATTAGTGTCACGAGAGATTAATTACGGTTTGAGTTAGAGTTGCGATAAAATTTTAATCGCGTTTGCTTTAGAGTTGCGAATTACGATACCGCGATTGTCTTTTGCTATTTTTATTATGAATTTTTGGAACTTTTTAGAAAATTGTACCTATCAGAATTTATCCTGTTTTCTATTGTTTAAAATTAGATTATAAAAATGTTAATTTTCAATCAATTTTATAGCATTGCAAGTTGCAATATCAGAATATTTAAAGTAGCTTTTTCATATAGTAAATTGTAATTTTCATTAAATTCACTATAAGAGTTAGCGTTGCGATATTGTTACATCGCGAGTTCTACTTATTTTTCCTTTTAGCGTTGCGATAATGAATGATCGCGTTTTTTAAAGTAGCGTTGCGTTTATATTATGCCCAATCTTCTTCCACTAGACTGTGGAAGCACGTCCCTGCTCCGGGAACATCAGATGCAGTTTCACCAGTAGCCTCTTATATGGCTACGCCGGTGGACCGTTACTAGTGTTGCGAATATTTAAATTTGAGTGCATAGATTAATAGATATTAGTGTTGCGCAAATAATTCACACGGAAATATTTTTTCCTTCTTTTCTTTTCCTTTTTTTTTTTTTTTTGCCAATAGTTAATTAGATAATATTGCAAATATGATGAAGCACTTATCGCGATTTGATTTTGAGATCTTTCTATTTTATAACTACATATAGTAAATTAAAGTTTGCCGAATAATAGAATGAATATTCCACTCACGGTTTATTGTCGGGGATTGTATTGAGTGGATACTTTGATAGCCCTTCTGGCTTTTAGAGTCATTTCTTTTTTCAGCGTCCTCTATTACTAGAGTGCTTGTGATTGAAAATACTGCCACGATGTTTGCTCAGTAATAATGAATATTTTTGCCCAGGAATAGTATTATTCTTGAATGATGTTATTATATATAAAAATGTGAAAAAGATGTGGCGAAATATTTGAATATCATTTCCGTGCACTATTGCATTATTAATTTCATTGAAAGATATATCTAAGAATTTATAATTTATCAACTGATATGAATTGGTTGGTGACTAAAGTTATTACAAGCTCTTTATCAAATAAAAGATCGTTTGATCAGAATCGCTCTTTTTTTATCGTAGTACTTCAATTCAATTTTTTAAATTTCCAGATTTTTAAGTTCAAATTGAGGTTTTGATTATTTGATATTTCCTTGTGCCTGATATGTCCTTCTTTCAGCGGTATCCAATTGTTACGTCCGATGACTTTCTACAGAGACCAGGTCCCACACCGCAGGCAAGATGTTAAGGTCTTTCAGACCAAACAAGTATCTTTTTACTTCGAGCGTTCCTTAAATTTATTGTGAACTCTGGGCAGGTAGGGGAAACTTGGTTTTTCTCGCGTACGGTCTCCCGCTAGCAACTTTCTCTCGGGGGCGGCTAAAATCCTTCCTTGCCCACCAACCTTTTTCTCATCCAATCAGAAGCAATGACTATTACCCTCGCTTTCCTAGCCAAAATTGTCGTCAACAAATCCGATGGTCCCGTGCGCTAGACACACCCATCGATAGCTTTCCTCCGCCACAGTATCGTCACCGAACTTTCCCGATTTTCCATCCTTCGATCAGTCATCTATTTAACTTATATCTATAATATAACCACCTCTATTGTCCTAAACGAAATAGGGGATCGATCACTTAGTGGCGTCGATTATCTAGTCGTAACGGGAATTTACGACTCTCGTTCGCGTCTCTCCGCGAACGGTCGAACGCCAATAATTAAGTACGTTCCAGATTTATTAACCTGTAGAAAGTGTAAATTATACACATGGAATTGGAATCTCCTCGATTGGTAATTAATTGCATCTATGTCATAGGATTGATTTAACTTTTTTGTGGTTTGGGTCTGCTTCAGGATTCATCGTGTGAGATCTGCTGAAGAAGAATTACATCGTGTGTCCCACACAATGCTCTAAACGATTTTCCGTTCCTTGCCTTTGTGACATTTAAATCTTTGTGTAGATAGGTTTCTTTTATATGAGATCCCTATAAATAGGCTTGGAAATTTGTCTAGTCAGAACTCGTAGAAAAACAGTTGAGAATTCTGACGGTTAGGATAAATAAAAGGACCTTTAGATTTCTGATGAGTAGGGTCTAAAGAGATCTCTAGATTCGTGGTAGGTGGGTTCCTACATCTAAAGATCCTTGTACACCCTGATAGGTGGAGCATGCATAAACAAAATTGTTTATCTTGTTTTAATCGATTTAAATTCAAGTTTGTTTCAGAAATGTCTACAGGAACAGTGGGAAGAGGAGATAACAAAGTATTTCAAGATACGAATATACGATACGCTTTGAAGGAATCGTTTCATAAAATAGCCCTTCTCCCAGCCCCTTTATTATATTAAGATATTTGTGTAGTTAGAACTCACGAGAGCTTTGGGTTTTTACTAGGTTGGTACTGCAGTAAGAAAACAAGTTGACTATTTGTTTAATAACCAGTGGATTAATAACGAGGAAGAATCTGTTTCGTCTAAAATTTAAAGTTACTTCCTCCACCCCTCTATTACCCCGAGAGAGTACAAATTGAAATATGTGTATAAAGTCATTTTATCATATGAAAATAAGATACGTCGGAAATCCTCTTTATCGTATGCCGAATATACCAAGTTCTTCTTAAGCACAGACGAGTATCATACTTCTATTCACAGAGGGCTCTGTAATAAGCGGAATTTTCCCCGCTTTATATGCGTGTGCGTGCGTGTGTATACACACGTGTATAGTAAAGTAACATACGTAACATATCCACACATAAATAATCTTTGTTCATTACGCTTTGTAATTTTCATTCGATTCTAATCTTTTTTACACAATTCTTACAAAATTCTTACAAATACTTTCAAAGTCTCTTCTTAAACGCCACATTGTATAAAAAGTATGTACAAAATGTATTATCATTAATGGATCATTTGTTGTATCAGATCGAGTGTTTGAAATTCAGAGGAACATTACACCAAAGTACAGTACGTTCCATCGAATTTTACATAGATAAGAGTAAAATATATCGATCATTTTTCGGTATAGTAATTTGTTTTGACGAAGGGTATTTTTGCGATGGTTGCCTTGTACGTTTTCCCTCGAACTTGTACCAGTATTCCACCACCGTAGTGAGCTAATTCCGATGGCACGTATCCCATGGCGATGGAACGTCCAAGGGTGGGACTAGGTCCACCGGAAGTGACTTTGCCAACGCTTTCACCTTCTGGAGTCAATATACACGCTCCTTCTCTCACTGGCGGACCATGCACTACCGTTAATCCTATTCGTTTTTTCTCGGTTCCTGATTTGATTTGCGAAAGTATCCTCTTTGCACCTGGGAAGTTTCCTTCTGCTCGCCTTCTTTTAGCTGTGGCAGAAGTGAAAGAAATTAAGCGTTTATGGTTAGTCACCAGCGTATCTTATTACCGTCTATTATTTAAAAAAATAAACATCGTGCAAGTAGAGATTCGTCGTATCTATCGAATGCTGCAACGAATACTGTACTTTGCATATTTTATATACGTTTGTATGTTAGGTGCATTTTGTTCCCTGGATATTTGTATATCTGTCTTTGCCATATTGAAATTGAAATTTCCCATAAATGCACAAATATCCGCAGCCTGTCTGCCAGGCTATTACTAACCTACTAGCCAGGTAAGTGCCGCTTCGACTGGTGTAGTTTCTTCGTCGATGTCATGCCCGTAGAGGCAAAGGCCAGCTTCTAACCTGAAAGTAATCAAACGAAATACCGATGTTAAACGTGCAAATGTATAATTGGAAATTAATCGGAAATTATTATTTGGCAATCGAGTACCTTAAACTGTCCCTGGCTCCCAAACCAGCCAGTTTCGTGTCAGGCGTGTCTAAGATCGCTTCTACCAAGGTTCGCGCAATTTTGGCTGGCATGGAAATTTCGAAACCATCCTCTCCTGTATATCCGCATCGAGTTACCCTGATTCGGCTTCCAAATACCGTAGTTTCTACGCTGTTCATAAATGTTAGATTTTTCAAGTTGATTTTTACAATGGATCGAAGAACCGACGCGGCCGTAGGACCTTGTAACGCGACGAGACTCTGTTCCAAAGGATCCAGGAATCGCAATTGTATCGATTTTCCCTGGCGTTTGAAGTTTTCCTAAAATTAAGAATCAGGCCGATGAGCCACGAGTCGTATGTGACGACGTCGTGTTTATAACGATGTTGCAGCATTTTATAGCGATCGAAATAAATAAAAATGGATAAACTGGATGACGTGATAATTGCCAATTATACTCTTTTATTCTGTCGAACGTTATTGAATCTGAGCTGTGTATGACCGAGCAATTGTTCATTAACACTATGAAACGGAATGTTTCCGACTCGTTGTCATCGATGGTTTCCATCGTTAGGCAGAATTTTTCTACCATTGATAATTATTACCGATCGTACTTTTATCGTCGACAGCTATCGCGTTTGGTTTTACTTTTGAAATTTCAAACGCAACAAAGACGTCTAATAGAGACATACGTAAAATTCCATTGTCTACCTGTTGTTGGAGGAGCAATTGAGAATCTTGATTTCTTCTTGCAGCATTAGACACCAGAAAGTATTTATCGTCGTCGTCCTTTGTAATTATCAAGTCGTCGAGAATGCCTCCATTCTCGTTGGTAAACACCGTAAGAATCGCGCTGCCTTTGCTCAAGTTCTTCAGATCGCCGGTCGTCAAAGATTCCAAAAGCTCGGTTGCATCCTTTCCAAAAACTAGCGTTTGCATCATATGACCGACATCGAAGAGCGACGCAAAAGTTCTGGTATGTTGATGAGACGCGGCTATTGCCTCTTGATATTGTACCGGTAGTAACCAGCCGGAAAAGTTGATTATTTTACCTAAAAGAAAGTGTCACGTTGATACCTTTTTTTTTATCAGCTTTAACATTTCATTTTCATAATATCAAATTTTGTCGTTGTCATATGAAAGCATTACCGAATGATGCGAAATTTAATATTCTCACAATCAATTGGACACTAATTAATTAGCGTAGAAACGTTTTAATAAATACAATGGCGTAGAAATACTCTTTGTAGCGTATCCATGTATATGCAAGATGAACGCCTTTGAACGGCCTTTGCAACGCTTATTTAGGAGGAGGACAAGAAATTAGACAACTTTTCTCGCTAATTTTGCAAACTAGCAAGCCTAATACTGTTATGCATTACGTAATATAATTACCTCTATTTTCCACATGAAGATCGTACAAGCAGGTTTTCCTTGGCTGTGGCGTCGGCGTCGTGACAGTCGACGTCGATGTCGGCGTCGATGTCGGCGTCGTTGACGAGAAACGGTGGCCTTCGGTTCCGTTTGACCGCGTTTCGGAATCGATCAAACATCTTAAACGCGACTTTGATACCGTATGTCTCGAGCTGTTCTTAAAAATCGTGCAAGACTCGCGGACACTGTTTAACGTCTCGATACGTTTGTCGAAAGTCTCGAAGCAAACCGATCTTCCACGAACGCTAAAACGAAGCATCGTGTTTCCTCCGTGGCAATTGGCCGTCCACTGATCGTCGAATGCAGGCTGGAGGCATCGGCGCGTCCCTCCGTCGTTGACCCCGTTGACACGAGGCATCTTTCAGAGTCGGACATGGCATGGAAAATCCATCGATGCCGTTTACGCCGTAAATACGATTTCGCGTTCCTCGAACAGCCGCTTCTTATTTTTCGACGTTTATCGGCGCGCGTGTTTCGATAAATGACGTATTTCGGTGGCGAGGTAAGCGAGGTCGGAACATAGTTTCGAGTTTCGAAAACTCGCGTATTCTAAAATCACTTTGGAAAACTTGGCTTCCTCGGACATTCCATACTATAGCTTTTTAAACGAGACTTTTCTCACAACTTACGAACAGTTGGGGATATTTATCTGTTTATCATTGCCCGAACAAAGGGATGTTTGATCGTGATTTCCTGATATTTTTGTCTGTTTACCGACAGATTGCGTCGCCTTGTGTCCGAAGATGGTACACGAATGTGTCATGCGTGTTGAAATGGAAGAAAGATAAAGAAAGACCTTGAGATAAATTAGTATTTTCTTGTACGATACAAGCCGGGAATAGCCAATGTCGATATCGTTATTTTCATGCTCAAGAGAGGTCAGCATGCTGTTAAAATCGGGAAAGATAGGAGAACTAGAAACGCGCGCATATCGTAGTCTGTATTTCGTGTGGATTTAGAGGGAGAGATGGTAGTAGTCACGAGACTCGTGCGCATCGGATGCTTATTAAATTTTTATTGTACCACGTAATAATAATAATAATAATAATAATAATAATAATAATAATAATAATAATAGTCGTAATAATTAATAATCGTAATAATTAATAATAATAATAATAATAATAATAATAGTAATAATAATAATGACAATAGTAATAATCGCAATAATCATCATCGCAATAATAAATCGTGATAATAATGTCAATAATAAATGTTAATAATAATAATAATAATAATAATCATTCGTCACAATAATAATAGCAATAGTTTCGTGATAATAATGACAATTCATCGTCGTCGGTAATAATCCAATGACAAATGTCAATAGTCATATAGTAGCGTGTCGAACGGAGAAACGACCTTAAAAAACGAAGACAGTATCAATTGTTTGTTCGTACATTTTGTTTTTTTTTTATCTCTTAGCTTCCGTCGTCTTACTCTTCTCGCTCGCGCTTTTTTCATTTTTTTTAGTCTCTTCTTACCTCTCGCTCTCGCTCTTCCACACGCGCATTCTCTCTCTCTCGACGCATTTTTTTTTTTTTGAGTTTTCTTTCTCTCACACACACGCACACTTTCTCCCTCTGTCTCGTGTTTACACAATTGATGCAAAATGTCCCTACACAGTCCGACGAATGTGTGTGTGTGTACGTTTTTCCGATCGATCGATTTTTTTCTTCCTCCGAGTCGTAGTGTGTTTGCTCGACGCTTTCTCTATGATATTACTTTTGCTTTTTCCGCCTTTATCCTCTTTGAAATCCGCTATTTTCCCTTGTAGCACGTGTTGACACATTCACTCACATTGGTTAATCGGTTTGCTAGTGGAGGGACTAGGGTGGTAATGTGAGGGGGTGTGCAGTTGGTGGAAGATTATCAGTGAGGAGTGCGTAGGGGGGGGGGAGAGGTAGGGAAGGTAAGGTACAAAGGTGGGGGTTGGGTGTGGATGACGTACGGGTGTTGGGAAAAGGATTCGGGAAAAGGAGGCGTGTTAAGGTGTCGCGAATTAATCAATCGGGAACGCTCACGAGGAAAATGGATTATGCTGCGGTGAAAACAGAAGGCGCTATAAAATTTAGGCCCCACCGGTCAACGGATCTACTTTGTTCTGTCTTTTTGTTTTGCCAATTTTATATCCGATCTTTTGCAGTGTTTACTTCGATTCATTGTTCGAAAGGAATTGGACAGGATTGTCAGAAAAGTCGACAGATACGATTTTTATTTGACGAAAGTTGGACGAAAGTTGGACGAAAATTGGACGAAAATTGGACGAACCGCGTGAAAAATGGTGTGAAAATTCGTCGACCGAGGGACATTTCCGCGGGTGCCGAGAGCGTCGAAAGTCGATAACAGTCGCCTACGATCGCGAGGGGAAACCAAAGTTGTTCGATCGAAGGATGGCTGCGATCGGCAAAGTATACTGCCTCGTTTCCGCGACTTCTCGTATCGCGCTCGTCCTACGCGTTTTATCGAGCTCTGTTATTTTTTTCTCTTTTTTTTCTTTTTTTCATTTTTTACCTCTGTCGCCTCTCCTCCTCTGCTCATCCTGGAACGCGACAATGTGCCCCTTTGCGATTTCGAATGTTTTATGTGCTCGTTGGGTGTGTTTCCGTCTCGTGGTCTAGAGGAGAAAAAGGCGTGGAAACAAAAACCGGGGGTTAGGTTGAGAATTAGGGCGTGGGGATTTCGTCGGAAATGGAAGTTGTTTGATCGGGCTACATTGTCACGAACGAGGAAGCACATCGCGTACGCGTTCGCGTTTCTTTCTTTTTTGTTTCGTTTGTTGCACTGGTTGTACGTATGCGTGCGTACATACATACATATATGTATATCTCTATATATAGATATATAATGTTTCGTTATATCACGGACTATTTCTTCTCTGTTTTGGTCGTCGTACAAAAGAAACGAGGATTGAGTCGTTTTCTACCAAAAGTTTCCTGTGCTTTGAAAACCGGAAGTAAAGAAAATGATGGCAGCGAACCCAAACTATTGCCTGCTATTGTTTCTTCTATTATTCGTTGGTATCTCGAAATGTGTGTATTTTCTATGAATTTTGTTTTACGCATGTGCTCTCTACCTTTCCTCTTTCTCCTTCCTTTCGTTTGGCCGTGACGTGTGCTCTTTTCTTCTTTTTCTTTTTCTTTTCCTTTCGTTTCGTTTTCGCTCGTTTTCGCTCGTCTTCGCTCGAGGGGAGGGGGACTTTTTTGCTTTGCCGACATTACAGTGTGCAATCACCGTCAAAAAAAAATGTTTTTCTCTCAACTCTCGCATTCTCTCTCTTTCTCTCGCTTTCTCTCACTATTTGCGCTCCCTATATACTTCGAGTTCGATAATTTCGTCTAAAATTCCACTTTCGCCTTAACTATACACAATAATCATAATATATAATAATAATAATAATAATAATAATCACGACTCGAATACATCATCGATCACCTCCGAATATAGATACAATAATTTGTTTCTTCTCCGTCTTCTTCATCCTCTTCAACTTGTTTCCGCCTTTCTCTCGCGTTACATCTCACGATAATGATCGTTTAGGTCGTCGTATATCTATACATATACATATACATATACATATACATATACATATATATATATATAATTTATAAAATGAAAATAGGTACAATTTTGGACGCTTTTCTTCGTCGAAAAAACGCTCCGAAAATTTCATTTTCGCTTAATAATGCCCATCGGTTGCGATTCTAGTCCACTTGGTAGTAAAATTTTGTTTAATTGTCACTCTACCATTCGTACACGTTCTCTCCTTTTCATTCTCTCGTCGTCGTTCGTTCATCCTTTGAAAGCATTCGCACGCACGATTCTCTCGTCAACGCAGCTTCGCACTCGTCTTTCCATGCTCTCGTTAATTTTTTTCTTCCACACTCAGACCTCGGTATCCTTTCATACAGAAATTTCAGCGATAATCGCTCTCGCGATACATCAGCCTTTTTTCGCCTTCGATTTCGAAACACATGAAATTTTAGGCTGGCCAATCGCGTGCTTCCGGAATCGACGAGCTTCCAACGGCGCTCGCAACCAGAACAAAATTTCACCGTGAAATACGCGCTTAATTTTCTAATCTACCTCACGTTATAGTATATTTACAGTCGTTCGATTATGACGTCAAGTTTGTTCTCAAGTGTCTGGAAACTCGATTTTCGAACGGCTTTAATTCTGAGTCAGCTCTCGCATACAAGCTCGTCCGAACAAAAGTTTCACGACTTTGCACAATTTTCATCGCATTTCGATTATTTCTTTCTGCTTCGTACACTTTTGCACCTTTTTATTTTGCGTAGAAAGAATTTCGTGCTACGCCAACTGCAACGATCGGCTTGGCGATTCCAGAATCGTGAATCGTGTACCGTGAACGCTGAACGTTGAACCCTGAACCCTGAACGTTGAACCCTGAACCCTGAACCCTGAATCCTGAAGCCTGAACCCTGAATCCTGAACCCTGAACCATAAACCGCGAACGTGAATCGTGAATCGTGAATCGTGAATCTTGTATTGGGATAATAAAACTGTTATGACGCGGTATCGACCTCGTCGTCCCGTGGAACTTTGTCGAAACGAACTGGTATGCTTTATACTTTTTTTTTTTTTTTTTTTTAATAGGAAGCCCGAAAGACGCTTTATACATAACATTTGTTTGCTTTCTGCATTCGCATTTACACTATAACTCGCGAAACATTAATTTGCAGTGTTCAATGGTATCTACTTGCAAGTATCTGAAACACTGCACATGGATTTGACGCTTTCTCATACTTTTCAAGAGTTGCACATTCTCTTATTGCTAAATCGTCGTCGTCGAAAATAATATATTCCTTTCTCTTTTGTTTGTTTCGCAATGGCGTCAAGTTACATGGTTTTGATATGTCTAATTAAGAAACGGAAGTCCTGTTTCAGATAGCTTCTTTCTTTCTGTCGCCCCAAGTATCAAAATTAAATTTAAGCGTCTTTTTACGCGGTTTCGAGAGACAGCCGTCGAATTTCTTTTACCATCAGAGTTCTATTTTAAAGGAGAAACTACGATGAAACAGAATTCCGTCGAGTACAAACGATACTCGAAACAAATGTTTGATACGAGTTTGCAAGAAACGATCTTCGGTCGAAGAGTAGGAATTTTTACGCGATCAAAAAGACAAAGTCGCGTATCGGTAAAAACGACGCGAACGTTGAATCGAACGGAAGATCATCTCTAGAAACGTTCCCTTTCGCCAATCGTCGTCCATCTATCCTTTTATTGGTCGGACTCGATGGTCCAATCGCTTGGATAAATTGGCCACCAATTGTTCGATTCCCGATACCACAGTAGCTGATCTCATCGAACACTGCCCGCGAACGTCACAAAGGATGACGTGAATGGCGCGGGGAAAAAAGTTGAATTTCCAATTTTCTTCCGCGAAGAAAAAAGTTCTTCCGCGTGTGCCCGGAAGTTGTTCCGTCGCACGGAAGCACTCGTTGACGAATAATAACGATCCGTAAAGAAGGAAAAAGAACAATTGCTCGATCCTAGACGGATATCTATTTGTTTTTGCTTCGTGTTACGCAAAAAGGCTCTCGCGATTTCAAAAATTTTCCCTTTGTTCATCTCATCGTTTCTCGCAATCATCGAAAACGTTGCTCTTTCTCCTAGATATTGCATCACATGTATCATCATACATATAGAACCATTTATGAGAAATCCTACACAATGCGGAACTTGCTCGTAACCGAAAGAGACTGCTGAATTATTATCGTGTTCAACGTACGGTTTTCACCTTTTTACGCTTCTCGCTATTCCCCTGTTTTCTTTTTTCTCTCGCTCGCTCCCTCTCTTCTATCTCGCTATCTTCTATCATTTTTCGCTCTCCCTTTTCAGGATATATCACCTAGATTTAATATTATTTTCTATTCTTTTCTTTTCTTTTTTGCGCGTCGACCATTTCCGAAATTCGAAATTCTAAACGCTGCTCAACTACGTACGCGGCGCTTCGAGGATTCATGTATATACGGCTGTTTCGAACGTGTTGTACGCGTTTCCAACGACAACGGCGTCGAAGTAAACGCCGACGCGTGAAACATGGGCGCGTATTCGACGACGTCGTTCTGGATCGCATAGAAATTTTGTGTTTTTTAGCTCGTTATCGCACTCTGGATGTCAACCATTCTTCGCAATACTCTTAATCGCACGTTCTCCTTCTCGTCTCGACTGGTCGCTAGTTTTCGAGTCAGCGCTGTCCGAACCTCGACTCGACTCTTCTCGAGTTGCACTCGATCGATCGATCGATCAATTTTTTCCAGCCTGCATGTTCGATCATTCGCAGTCGCGTCAGGACAGCGCGTACACAGTTTCGCGAAAAGAGACGAGAAGCGATCGAAACGGTTACCTCGCTCGCCGATCGACGGTAGGCTCGCATCAAGAATCGATGGCGATAACTAATAATAGTGGTAATAATAGCAATAGCTGTAACTAATGTTAATTTTTAGCGATAACTGATAGGGGCTGGAAGCAATTGGAAGTGCGATCTTTTTGGTCAACGATGGACAAACCAGCGTAGCTTGGAACGATCTGTCATTTGCTATGTCGCCTTGGATTTGACGAAATGTCAAAAAACGCGAAGAAGATTGTCTATCGGTGGAATCTGCACTTCCAACGTTTCGTCGACGGAACAATAGGTAACGATAATATTTAATAAACGCACATGTCCTAAATTTCGTGTGACAATCGTCAGCGTATTTCAGAGATTTGTCAATCGCTATTCATCCCATTTCACGTGGGAGCAAAAGTTCTCGTCGGACCGTCGACAGCGAACCTCGACGTTAAGGAACCACATTCACGAGATAAATTGATCTAAGGAAAAGGAAAAAGTAAATAACGATGATCGAACTGCAAGGAAAACAAGTGGACGTTTTTAACTTGACGTGATTTACAATGATGGTGCCGATGTGCATTGGGTGCGTGATATCGTGATGATGACGGTGTTGGTGACAATAAGTAATAATTAAATTAGACGTAATTACGGTAATAATAGATAACTAATAGTATCTACGAAAATCAAAAGCAATAGAAACGTTAAACTAATGTGTTTCCTAACGGTCACGGTAGTAGCAGTAGTAGCAATAGTAATAGTAATAGTAGTAGTGGTAGTGGTAGTGGTAGTAGTAGTAGTGGTAGTAGTAGTAGTGGTAGTAGTAGTAGTAGGTAGTAGTAGTAGTAGTAGTAGCGGTAGTAGTGATGGTGTTGGTGATGGTAGTAGTAGTAATAATAATAATGATGATGATGATGATGATGACAATGATAATGATGACGACGATAATAATAAAAATAATAATAATAATAATAATAATAATAATAATAATAATAATAATCATAATAATAATAATAAAAATAATAATAATAATAATAGTAGTAGTAGTAGTAGTAGTAGTAGTAGTAGTAGTAGTAGCAATAGTAGTAGTAGCAGCAGTAACACCGGTTACAATAGTCAGAACAACGCTAGAGATAGAAGAACTAAAAAGAAGAAGAAAAAATAAAGAAACTTATTAAATTGGATACAAAATAGACGAAAGTACTGTCTATATAAACTTGACGTGTACGAACAATAAATTGTAACAAATTTTTGTTAATAAAGCCGGCGACTCGGCACGCCATTTCTACGCGAATAGTAACTAAAGAACCGTAGTTTTGTATACGCTTGACGCGAGTGTGCGTGTACGTTTCGTTCTGTTCTTACTTTAAGCTTTAAGGACGCGTATGGCTCGAGAATCATCGGAGCCGTGTCACTAAACCACTAATTACACGATAAAACGATGAATCAATATGTAGTAACTAATCGTAAACTCTCTAGTTTGTTGCTCCATTCTTCGTTTTAACCAATTCTGACTAGCAAACATAACTCGACGCGGTGTTTGTATTCACCGATCTTTAACCTTCACTTTCCTTTAATGATAATTTTGACCGCTAGTTTGTCCTAAATCCCCCTTTCCCCCCGTATTTCGTGTATTCTGTATTCTCTCTCTCTTTCTTTCTTTCTTTCTTTCTTTCTTTCTTTCTTTCTTTCTTTCTTTCTTTCTTTCTTCTCCTGCACCTCAAAATAGGAACTCGAATAGAGATCAGATGCAACGATACGATCTGTCCCTCGGTTCGTACGTACACGACGATCGGTGAATAAAAACGTCGCAAAGTGCAGTTGAAAAGTACGCAGGAGAATGCTTACCGTTCGAATGAATAAAACGATCGAATGTCAGTGTTCTCGTTTGAGGATGAATTAAAAAGTTTTACGTAAACGAGAATGTTTTTTGTGCTATCTCCCGATTCAGGACACTGAGACTCGATTGACGAAAGTTGAATCGACGCAAAACGCTGCTGATTATTTTTAGTTTTCCAAAGAGAAGAATGAAAATCGAGATGCTACGCTTCGAAATGCTGTTTCGTTTTCTCCCGGTACTCTTCGAACTCCAACGAGGACAATATGTACGATATACATAAAAGAGACAAAAAGGAACGTATAACGCACGTGATAATGTATTTTTTGTCCAACTCCTCGATCGACTAACGCGCGTGATTATTCTTTAAAGAAGAAAAAAAAAAAAGTAGAAGAAAAGGACAAAGCGAGGATTTCTTTTCACGCTAAAAAGTAATAGAAATAAAGCTTAACAAACGACGCGAGTTGCCAGTGGCATATAATTCTCAGTCGTGCGCGATGCTACGCGTTAAAATGAAAGATCGTTAAAATTAAAGGGAAGACATGGAAATCAAGATGAATTTTCTACTCAATTTTTCTTCGCATTTACGTAATTCCAACTGTTTTGCGAATTAATTACGAGTTAATTACGAATAAAACAGCGAGAAAGACTGAGAATTTGATTGTTTAAAACGCGTTCCTTCTACACCCTACGTACAACTTTTACGTACCGGCTTCCTTCATGTATAAATAATAAGTCTACTACAAATAACATATAATATTTAACGAGTATAACTCTTTTTCTCTCTCTCTCTCCCTCTTTTTATATATATATATATATATATATAACATAAATATATATGCGTGTGTTCGTGTATACATACAAGTATGCATTTGTATATGTATGTTGGTATAAAAAAACGTAATAAGGAAAACTAAAGAGAAAAAAAAGGAGAATCTCGAAACATGACTACTATTCTTTTGCTACCGATTCTTCGTCGATTCGCTTCTTTCATTTTAATGTTTTTTTTCTTTTTTTTTTTTTCTTTTTCGTTTTTCTTTCAAGATTGTAATCGATCGACAGTGAGTGTAACATTTATGGCTTGGATGATTCGAGCGAACTTGAACCGAGCTCGCGCTCTCTTTCTCGTTTCTCTCTAAAAAATACGCCTCCAATTGCCCTTTAGCAATTTTTTCGTTATAATCAACTAATCGTTATAAACTAGTAGCGGTAATAATAGCGATAATTATAATAATAATAGCGGTAATAATAGCGATGATAATAATAATAATAATAATAGTAGTGGATTAATCGCGGTATCAAAATGCTGGAACAGTGTGGCAGACCTTCGTGTCGCGTTTTATTGTCCCTTCTTACCAGCGAAATAGGAACTGTCGTTGTCCGTCTCAAAAGGAGAAAGAGAGAATCGACGCAACTCGTGGATGATATTTAAAACGCGAACGAGGATCCGCCTAGTGTTCCTGGCTGAAAAGCGTGGATGGGCAGGCATTTTGCAGAATAAAAAAAGAAAGTAAAATACGAATGAGCAATAACAATTTTTATCATCGAAGCTTTCGAAATATTCATTCGCACCGTACATCCATTTTCTAGGATTTTGAAAGTGTGTCGTTTTTGCTTATACAAGGATCGATCGGACTTTGGCCGACTTTTGATACAACGAAAAGAGGCTACTTGCTTTTGTCAACAACGCGGATATTTTTCCAGTATACGGTCCCACTGGCCCATTTCTTTTTCAGAATTCGTCCTCGGAATTTCATCGAAAAGATTTGTTTTCCCCCCCTACGCCAATTTCGATCGACAGGCCGCCGAGGTTCTCCGAGCTTCTCCGAGCTCCGATCTTTCGTACCATTTTTCCACGAGCCTCGTACCGATCGATTTCGATTCGACCCGGTTTTTCCTCGCGCTCGAACAACTCGCGATAAATAAGTACCGATCTTTTTTGCCAAACGAGAGTCAACTCGTTTACGGCTTTGTACCCTTTTTTGACTAGAATTGAATTTCGAATTGATGATCCGGACGAAAGCAGGCTCTTTCTTAATCCCTTTCTCCGATCGTCTGAATTTGGACGGGCCGGTGGAACCGGAAGTGCGTCGATATAATTTGCCCAAAAGGGGACTTCGACCAAACTCAATCGATACCATTAAACCCGAGCACGCACATTTTCGTCGCATCGCGCTAGACCGCCGTTTTACCATCAATTGCTTCGCGGCATCTCCGTAAGTTGTTCCCATCGGAGACGAATAGAAACGCGACGAAAACGGGCGCCGAAAATTAACAATAATCTGCGCTGTGTTACTTGATAACAAACTGTACGTAAAATGTCTGACATTTGAAACTTAACTCGTTTGCTTTTCATCGATAATCGACGCCAGCCGTGTGCCGCCGTATTTCTCGCATTTTTCGAAATTTATTTACTCCGAACTTGAACCGATCAAGCGACGATATCTCTAAAGTGTTCGCTTTTGTAAAGATTTCTTTTTGTCATCTTGGATAATGTGTTTTCACGTTTTAATCACAACGAGAACGAATCGCAACGAATACTGCGTTTCGTTATATCGAATTTTGTGAGAAAATTTGTCTCGAAATGGAACGAGCTTTAGTTAATGAAGAAGAGAACGCGGTATACGGGCTGACGTCGCGTGAAACTCGTAACTGAGACGTGGCGAACAAATTTGAAACAATGCGTACACGTGAAACTGGGGGTTGGCACTGAGAGGATTACCCGTGGGTTGAGGATACGGTGAATGGGTTTGATCTGTAAGGATGGGTGGCGGGGTGTTTTGTATTGTGTTGAAAGCAACGTCATAAGTGAAGTAACTGAACGCTGCACTTGAAAGACTAATGAAAAACGGGGGAAACTTGAACGCGCGTAGCTTCGCGTTTCTTTCACCAACAAGCCGCTAAGATTCCGATGTTTCCCGTTTTTTCTCTGTTTCTCTGTTTCTCTGTTTCTCTGTTTCTCTGTTCGTCCGTTTCCAGGATATTTTCCGAGTGCCGCTTCAGAGATCTAAAGATTTTCGACAGTTTCTCGTTGATAATACTGTACGCGTCGCGACGCTCGTTCAAGCACCTTCCGATCCGCGTCCGAGTCCCACAGTCCTTCGATTCATTTCCGTAGTGAGTGCCTGCGCGATTTATCGAATAAATGCGACGACGCTGTGTGCGGTCGCTGCTGTCCTTAGAATATAGAGTCGAGTACGTTTAATTAATAATTATGCGTGTATGCGTTACGGTTAACTGTTAATTAACTTGACTTGACAAATGGTTACGGTACTGTAATTAATTAATTATTATCTGTTAGTTTAAATATGTGTGACTCCACCGTACAATCGTCTCCCTTTCGCGCTCTCGCTTTCGCTCTCTCGGTTATCTTTCTCTCTCACCTATTCGGAGCATACAACGTACACGTTGCCTAAACTACGAACACTTAGTACACTTAGTAGCATATTTATTCTGTTAAATACTGATTGGATTTTGAGGAGAGGAATCGGCGGGGGGTTGAGGAAACGAACGGCGGTCGGGTCGAACGGGTAAAACGTCGTGGGTCGCTCGTCTTGCCGATTGGGGAATATCTTCTTCAGGATAATTTCGAATGTAATTTCCTTGAGTTACGTTATGGACCGCACGTTCATTCGAATTCCAGAAATGTTTTCAACGTCGAAAAGTTTGCGGGAAACCGCGTTTTCATGTCGGATGTTGAGGGATGTTCCGGGGCCGGAGGAAATTGCGTACGAAATGAATCCGGTATTTCCGGTCGTTCCACTACGCGATTGGCGGTGGTGTACGACGAGATTGTAGACACTGAAAAGACCATGTGCTTCCTGTATACTTACTTAGTTAACTGTTTATTGCGGTACACTGTAATAACTGTTCTACCATAGTACTACTAGTTGTGAGTTATACTTGAAACGTCTGTTTAACTGTAACAGAAAACCCTGACGAAGGCACCCACTAAGCGGACTTTTACCGTTTTCCATATTATCCTCGAAATTTCTCCCTACGTACATTCTATCCTATCCTTTGTAATTACCTTTTTATACTTGAAAGCGTGGAGTACGAGTTTTCGTAAAATTTTCTGCGTTCAAAAACAAAGAAGCTTCGGACTCGGTTTTTCTCCTCGGACGCGTATACGGCGGGTTGTTATATGGGGTTAGGGTAAAGAAAACACATTCTCGTGAACAAAAATTTGGAGAATATTTTGAAAAGAGTATCGACTCGTCGTGAAAACCGAGAGGCGTCGAGGCTTCCTCGGATCGCCACGACGAGCCAGCACGGTGGGTTCGCACGTTCGTCGTCGACGATTCTTTTACCGATTGACGTCTCGATCGATGAAATTCGCGGCACGTTACTACTCTGCTGGAGTTTCAGCATATTCGTAAGAAGATGTTGTCCCGTCGTCTTTCCTTTTGAAATAGTTCCGTTCAGTTTCGTCCCGATACGTTGATCAAAGTGCCTGAAGATGATGAAGAAGACGACGACGGACAAGAAAATTTCGCTATACTTTGTCGTTTTCCCGTGATAAATTGAACACGAAGTTTTCGAGGTTGCCAGAACCTGTGGAATACTCGTACGTACTTTTGTTTAAGCTCGTGTAAAAGAATGCAAGAGATTTTGGCTTTCAACATGGAACTCCGGGGGATGGTATCGCAGCCTCCATTTCTTATTCGCACTATTAGAGTTCGTCCGTCAAAAACGCATCGTGCTGCGACAAATATTATTATTATATTATCTCGTGGACGAAGCGGGACGAACGACTCGCGAAGGGCGAACGGCGAACGGCGAACGGCGAACGGCGAACGCAAACCCACCGTCTTATCAGCTATGCCTCTTCATTTATATAGTGGACATTGAAACAACTTATTCCGGTTTTTAATCACGGAGGCTCGGTCAGGGACATCGCGTGAAAACGCAAATGCCGCCGAGGCGCTCGCACTGCTAGACTGTCGGTTTTATCATATGCTGCGCACTTACGATACACACTGCCACGAATATACACATACGTCTTTGCCCCATCTTCTCGCATGGATCGATTAGCGCGCGACCGTACGTGGTATATTCGTTGTGAGATTATTTCATTAAAAAATTAAAACCCGATCGAAAACAAATCAACGGTTTTTGCTTGTAAAGCCGCGAATTCGAACAACGGCTCTCCTAATGCCGTTGCTACTTGCTAGGATGGTTATTACACTGGTTTCTGTACGTGGGACAGGCGTGTTTCTCTCCTTTTCTACCTAGTATACCGATACCTAGGTATACTCGAGGCGCGCCATCTTTTCCCTTTGACGTCTATCTCTTGGGACGTTTTTTTACACTTTGTTTGTTCGTTTGTTGGCTGGTTGGTTGGTTGGTTGGTTGGTTGGTTGGTTGGTTGGTTGGTTGATCGATTGGTTGGTTTTCATCGTTTCTTCTTTACTACCAAACATCATGGTCGGTTCGTATGGTGGC
Organism: Bombus vosnesenskii; assembly: GCF_011952255.1. Taxonomy (NCBI): domain Eukaryota; kingdom Metazoa; phylum Arthropoda; class Insecta; order Hymenoptera; family Apidae; genus Bombus; species Bombus vosnesenskii. Next base: position 8,103,821 of record NW_022882923.1, read on the forward strand.
CCGCCTCGATTGCCAGCCTGCCCACTTGGTTCTTTGATTTTCTTTGACATTCTTCAACGAAGGATATGTCACGTCACATTCGGGTTTATTAACGTCAATTCCGGGATGCATGGTGTGACGTCAGCGTACGAGACGCAAACGCCGTTTCATCATCGGTTCTGCATCCAAACGTATGCCAAAGGCCGCGAATTTTGCTTCGGTTTTCGTGCTCATTTTTCTACCATTTTCTTTTTTTTCTCTGTTTTCTTTTATTCCGTATGTCTTTTGAATCAATTGCTTTTTTTCTATATATCAACCGTAAATCCTCGTTCACTTGCGCTCGAAACGATTCCTTTCCGCTTGAAAAGCGAGAACGGATCGCAGACGATCCTCGCGTGGATCTTTTCAAACGGATCGGTAGTAAACGTTGTAACATTTTTTTGGTTTCCGCAATGCGTTTGAAATATTTTTTAACGTTCGTGGAAAGAGTACCGTAAAAGGCCGAATCGTTCTGGTTTTTTGAATGTCTGCTGCTTTTTTTCGACAATTTACAAAATCAATTGGCTTTACATATCCGTAGCGTGTGTAATCAAGTGTACAAAGTGTAGAGAGTGTAAAGAGTGTAACGTGTGTAGAAGGTGTACGAATTGGTGCATGCGCCAGGCGCAAGTGTGTCGGCCGTACTATCGGCAACGGACGTGCACGATTGTACAACCTGTGTATGGAACGTGTGTGAGCGCGCGGGGTTGCACGCTCGAGAACCAGGGCAACTTTGATTTTACTCGTGTATTGGCCGAGATCGCGGATCCTCCGCGACGATTCATTCCCGACGTGGCGTCACGGTGAAACGCGGGCCTCGGTTTTGTCTTCATCTTGTCGTGTGCTTGTCTGTGATTCTGTCAATTGTGCAATTGTAAACTGTTTGCTCCTTGGCGAGAATACCAATTTTACCGCGTGCCATCCATCGAAGAGCTGGCGACGCGGATTTTGCGTTTGATTCGTGAGGTCGAGTCGTATTTGTGAGTGTGTATGCACTGGGAGTATACACCAGCGCATCCGGGCTATGGCATTTTTTTTAGATTATTTAAACATTTAGCAAATTTACATGAAAGAGATTAAGATTATGGGTAAGGGCTGGTTTTGCAGACTACGTGCTTCCCCCTGCTCGTTGATTTTCATTTCACCAGTTTTCTCCTCAACGTTTTACCGCTTTTTCTGTCGCGTTTAACACTTACGGTTCGTCTACTCGTCGTGCCATTTTCTTCTCCTTTCTTCCCTATTAATCACACTTTCGATCGCCCATCGTTCGCTCTGCCACAGCTTTGTAACGCTGTTCTCGTGACGCGGCGTGTCGAGAGCCGGCCACTTGCACGACTAGTTGCTTTTCCTTTTCCTTTTCCTTTTCCTTTTCCATTGCCTTTTCCTTTGTCGAGTCGGACTCGTTTCTTCTATCTTCTTTCTTCTCTCTCTTCTTCGCTGTGTCCCTCTCTCTCTCTCTCTCTCTCTCCCTCGCTCGCTCTGTGTGTGTGTGTGTTGCGACGCGACACGTCCTATCGCGTAGCGACAGTGATTATAGCGACATCGATAATAGCGACAGTGGTAATAGCGACAGTGGTAAGCTTGGTTGAAAATCCGGCAAAGGTAGACGCGTTGCGCCACCGGCCCGCTTACGAGTTACGGGCATATGTAAATCAATATATTTGTAAATTATTTTTTTGTGCTTTTTTTGCCGGCACGCCTACGACGGCGAGCACGCCATTTTTTTTTTTATTTCGTTATCTTTGCTTATCATTCTTCGATTACAGAACATACACTACTAGAGCTATTGTAACTTGCTGTGTGTTTTGTTTAATTTTTAATAATTATGGTACACGTTCGCGGGGCACGGGCCGGCGCCTCGGGAATAATTCCTCCTTCTCGCGCGGGGATGTGATGTGTGCGGGGGAGTTGAGTCGGCTGCCCCTTTTTCTCTTCTACCGATTCTGCATCGTTTACTCTCTTTTTTTTTCTTTCTTCTTTCTTTTCTCTCCTATCAACCTTCTACGTTTACCATTCTTTCTTTCGTTGTTTCACGTTCAATGAAAAAGCAACCCTCGGCGCACGGCAGGATGCACCGGTGAAAAGCTTGTCGCCTCGGAATCCTTTCATGACTACCATCACGAAGGATCTCGACGTTGTGCTCTGCTGCTTGTGTTTATTTATGTATTGTTGTTGTTGTTAACATTTTCTTACTTTTGATAATGGCGATAGTGATGGTGAAAAGTGGTGATGCTGTTGCTTTTTTTAAATCTCTTCGTATCATCTCCTCCGCTCCTATTTTCGTGCACCATTATTTTTTTTGATGATTTTTCTTTTGTTTTTTTTTTCCTTTTTGCTGTTTGCTTGTTTCGTCGAGGGACCGTAGAATCGTCTTTTTATCTTTATTTTATACCTCTTCGTTTGTTCTGCAAAGATGATCCGCTGCATAAATTTTTCCATCAATCTCCTCTTCTCCTTCCTGTCTGTCTCTTTGTTTTAACGGCGTTTTTAAATCGCGTTTTGCTTTTTCGTTAGATGATTACCAAACGTGCCTGATCTTTGCCTAATTTCGAATTTCCATCGTGTAGCCGCGAAATGTCCGACTTTTGTCCGCACGTTCCACTTGACTTTGTAACCGAATGTCGCGATATCTGTAGTTTCGATAGTGGCGCCGCACCTTTGCCGAAACAAACGAATCGTTCGCGCCGGAAACGTTGAATACCTTTGGAAAAAAGTGTTGTTCGCGTTCTCCTACGTATATGGTTAAGAAAATTTGTCGGAAAAATTGTGTTCGCCAAACGTTTGGTCCCTGTCTTAATTTGGAGGCTAGTCGGTGCCGGTGGTGCGAGTGTGTGAAGAATTGTGTTGAGGCTTACTTATCTATCCTATCGTAGCTGTACAATCCATCGCAATGCTGTGTGTATGTGAGCGTGTACGTGTAACTGTGTGGGTGTATCAGTGTCGAGAAAAAAAAATTTCCCGATCAGCGACGCCCATTTTGGAGAACGTTCTTGCTCAAACCCGCCCCCTTCTTCTGCATGTTGATTTTCGCCGACGGTATCGTTTGGCGAACGGGTTGTACAAGGGCGATCACCAACGACCAGGCGTACACCGATGACGAACAGAAGCATTGGTTCGATAAAAACGATTATCGTTGGTTGCGTGAACGAGGTGTATGCACTCGTCCAGCTTTAGGTATTTACATAGAAACTAACCCTATTTCGCATTATGTACTTGATTTAAGTTTACCAGTAAATTCTCAGTTTATGCTTGTGATATCAAGGTGTATTTACATACTACTTAATCCGAGGAAAAAACGCCCTGTAACGTAAAAATTGTTGTAATAAGAACGATCAATGATCGACCCACGTGCACGCTACCAAGAACTCGAGGTGACCTTTTCCTCCTTCCTTTTTCGTCTTCCCTTTCTCCTTCTTTCTCTTTTTCTTTCTCTTTCTCTTTCTCTTTCTCTTTCTCTTTCCTTCTCTCGCACATTCCAAAGACACAGGTACGTAGTCGTTTTTGATTTGCTTGTTTGTTCCATTTGCACTACCATCTCGTATCAGATTCGAATCGTACGGAGGAAATAGTTGGCTTGGGATTGCGCTTTTCAAAGCTTTCGAGACGATCGTGTTTCTCGAATGGCGCAACCGGTGGCAGATCCTTCGAGTTCCGGTCGCGTGGCGAGTGCGATCGTTAAATGTAGCTTTGACGATGAATCTTTTTAGCAATCTTTTCTTCTCTCGACTCAGATGGTGAAAAAGCCTGGCTATCCGGCGGCTTCTCGGCGCGTGTCTTTTACGTTCAACGAAGATGACGACGTTAGGCTACTTTCATAATTGGCGAACAAAGGGGTTGAAAAGGGGGATCCCCTGAAGAGAAACGGAGTAGTTGGGATACAATTCGGAGTCGAAGAATTTCCTTTTCGCGATCTTCCAAATTTTTCTTCCGTCTTTGCACAATTCTCTATTCTCTCTTTGCTGTTACTTCTTTTTTCTCTCTTTCGTCGTCAGGAAGGTTCACTTTCGAAATTAACAAGCGCGAGGACAGGAAAATTTCCTTCTCTCGGTCGTATTTTCTCTCTACCTCGGATACCCGGGATACCCGGAATTAGGAAAATCGTTCAAAGGATAGAAGCGATCATGGAGTTAATGGGAATGAAAAGTAGAAAAGTGGAGGAACGGGGGAAATTCGTACGAACCGGTCACGGAACGAAAGTCTCGTCGAGAATCTCCGAATGGTGGGATCAACAACAACAACAACAACGCGGTCGACGTACGATGTCACGGGGAAGAAAAAATTCGGCACGCTACCATTCGTTTCCGCACTCTTCAGTCCGCGATTGCCAGTCGAAGAAACGAAGAAATCGAACGTGTCGTAGGTGAATCGTCGTTTGAACGATATCTTTTGCACGATATTTTTTTGTTTAGAATTTTCTTTTGGACCACCTCTTTATCGTTTTTCGCACTAGTTTTTTTCATTCCGTTTCTCTCTCTCCCTCTCTCTCTCTCTCTCTCTCCCTCCCTCCCTCCCTCTGCCTCCCTCCCTCTGCCTCCCTCTCGTCGAACAAATTTCACGTTGAATTTCGAATAACCGTCCGCATCGGTTCTTATTTATCTAAACGAAGATTCGAGCTGGAAGAGAGGAACGCGTTTCTTTTTGGATGCGCGTGTGGTTTTTTACGGTCTAACGTTTCGTTTCATCTGGTCTGGTCTGGCCGAAAGAAACCCCATCGAAAGTACGGACAGTCCGGGAGTTTCATAAAAGGTCGGGAAAAGGGGAATCGGGGTCGAAATTGATGGGGCATTACAAAGAGGTATTTAGGAGTTAGGGGCTGGCCCGAGTCTCTAAAGTTCGCTCCACGGTCAAACCTACGGACTTTCTATATATTCTTCTTCTTCTCCTCTCCCTCGTCATCCTCATCTTCGTAGTTCTTTTTTTCAATGATCCACCTCTGTTCTGCTTCTCCTTCTTCTCTTCTTCTTCTTCTTCTTTCTAAGTATTGCGAGAACGTAACGGTATATTGCAAGTAAAAGTTCGAAACGACGCAAGTATTTTTACGCGTTCAGATATATACCCGGAAATAAAAAAATATTTCGCTTATAACGATCACAGGACCTCAGATTACCTGAAGCACGCCACTCTAAAATCTCTCATTCGCTTCATTCTCGCACTCTCTCCTCCTTGATGCTCACGAAGCATTCTCTTTCGCGCAGCTTCTCTTTCATTCGACCGCGTGCCCTTGCACGTACGCGACAATTCCAAGGCCGTTCATTCACGAAATCTTGCACGTGCTCTCTTGCTTGCTCCCTTGCTCTTTCCTCATTCTCCCGTCTTTCTCCCGTCTTTCTCCCGTCTTTCTCCCGTCTTTCTCCCGTCTTTCTCCCGATCTTTCTCGCGTGTGCGCATTCTGGCATCTCTCTCGATCTTTCTCGTCCGCGTCCCTTCCATTCTTTCGTCGACTCTTGGCTCTTGGCTCGATCGTGTACCACTGCACCGGGCACGCGCTACCCATTCATTCGATTTTCTCTTTCGCCTAATTTATCCTAGTCTCATAGACCCTATATCTATTATTTATAATATTTATATATATATATATAATATATATAATATATTATTTAGCATTTAGTTTTTTTTATTTCTCTCTCTTCATCATCATTTTTTATCTTCATCTTTCTCTTATTTTCACCTCGTTCTTCGTCATTTATCTGGCGTGCTCGTTTCACGAAAAATGCTCCCGTACACTCTCACGATTATTCTTTGAAAATGTGCACGTGTAGTACATCGAAAGGAGGGGGGCCCGTTCCTCGGGCCCCCGTCCCATCCCATTCCATCGTGTGAATTCTTTTTTCGTTTTCTTTCCATCGTACACTCCAGAAGACTCTCTTTCTCTCTGTATGTATATATAATATATATAATATAACTGTTTGTAATAATTATATTTTGTTTGTTCGCTTACGAGCTAATAGTTTTCGTGCTGCCGACCAGCACAAGTTGCGCGCATTTTTATATTCTTACGTGTAGTAGATTTTTATTTCGCGTGTATATTAGGTGTGTTGGTGTTTAGTGTTTCTGTGTAACAAGTTTTCGTGTTCGTTTCTCTCTGTGTACTCGTGTATCACTAACGTAGTCGACGGGCGACGACGAGCACCTCTCGCCGTGCCGCGTCGCGCCGCACGATTTCGCGGATCAGACCGTCCGTTTTTCTAACTTGTTGCGCGTTTGTCCGATAAACGGGAAGGGGATATAACGTGTACGCGTATTTAACCAACGAACGTACGAGGATTAGCTGATCCACCTGGCCGCGTTTACGCACATATCAAGACGCGTTGTTTCTCGCTTAAACGTTACGGGAGCTAAGATTAAGGGTACCTTAAATTGGTTTCTAGGTATGTATATATGTATATATATAGTTTAGTTTGTTGAGCCTAGACCGGCCGCTGGAACGAGGACGATTTTGCTTGTCTCACCTATCCAGCTTGCCCGAGTCTACGTTTGGCTCTTGTACTAAAAAAAACCATAGTACTGTACGCAACCTGAAGTCATCTCTTGACTCGACTCGAGGGACGACAAGGCGCGCGTTGGTTAGCAGTTTCGTTTCGATATATTATGGCACGTTTCAGGGGCGATGTGGAACAGCGGTTGTAACAATGCGTCCTGAGAATTCTGACAGAGCGACTCAACGAAACAAGCAATATCGCTCGAAAGAGAAAACCGGCGAGCCGTCCTCCGACGAGCGACGGCCCTCTCGTTCGGCGAGCGTCGTCGTTCTAGGAACTCCAGATCCAGGACTCGAGTAGGAACAACGTGATCCACGCGAAGAATTTCGCGTGCCGCTAGAAGATCATTGCCACCGCTGTTCTCGTCACGCACCGTCCAACGGATTTCTAGATACGTATGACCGTTATATCCTGCCCTCCTTCTTCGTTCTCTCGAAGAGAAGAGTTTCACGATTGGCTCGACCACGACGATCTCTTGGAATCGTCGCGCGTTAACCCAGTGAAAATAGGATATTTTCTCGAGAATCTGAAAAACAATCGTTCTTTTTCAGACTCTTGATAATTAGTTAATTTACTGGAATAATTCGTTTCTACTGCTGAGACAGGAGTAATTTCGCGGATGACCTCACTTGGACGCCTTCTATGTGTTAGAATCGACGTAGAAGACGATAAACGGTTCGCACTGTTCATCGTCCGTGTACGTCGTTCTCTTTACACGTTGTCAGAGTTACCGATCATATCGTCGGCCTTCCTCTTGATACCACGATCTTCAGGATGCTGCTGCTGTTGTTGTTGTTGTTGTTGGTGTTGCTGTTGCTGCGATTGGTGGTGGTGATGATGCTGCTGCTGCTGCTGCTGCTGCTGGTGGTGGTGGTGGTGATGCTGCTGCTGCTGCTGCTGATGTTGCTGTTGCTGCTGCTGCTGATGTTGTTGTTGCTGCTGAAGACCGATGCCAGACGAACCTTGTTGTTGTTGCTCGTTGAGAGTTATCGAACGTTCAGCGCCTTGAAGAGGTTGCTGATTGAGTCTCTCAACTTGCTGCAGGCCTGTCTGATCCGACGTCCAAGGGGTCCACTCGTCTCAGTAGTAACTGAATTTTCATGGTTGCTGATTGTTCTGTTGATTGACGACGTGCTGGAGAGTGAAACTTAGGGCTCGAGGATCACCGTGAAGCCTCAGGGCCTGTTCTAATCGTTGTTCTTGTAACCGCAGCGCTTCCCCTGCGAAAAATGTTGACGGTGTTACGTTGTTTTATCATGCTGAAGTTGCAGAGAGACTAATTAAGCGTTTATAGGGAATTTAACGGTGTAAGAGCGCACGTAACAGACAGAATATGGCACTCGTCACGATATTCAACGGATAGAAGGCGGCGTAATCTCCGCGTACGTTGTATTTCTTCGATCGTCTTGATCGCGATGCATAAAGGTTGACTCACCGAGGTCAGGCGGTAAGGTATCTTGTTGAGACATCTGCTGGTTCGTGTGATGTCCAGGCATGCCAGAGGTGCTGCCTCCGTTATGCTGTCCCAAGTGATGCCTCACGTCACCGCCAACCGCGGAACTGGCTGCCGCCGCTGCCGCTTGCGACACCTAATATCGTAGCACGAGGAACGTATATCCATTTAATTCGATCGACGACGACGACGACGACGACGACGAAGACGACGACGACGACGACGACGAAAAAGAAGAAGATGAAGAAGAAGAAGAACAAAAAGAGGAAAAAGATTGGACGAAATCGGGAGGAAGAAGGCGTGTACTTACAGCCAGCCTGAGCGCGGCTTCGGCTTGAGAACGCAGTAAGGCTTCCGCCTGGTGCATTCTCAGAGTCTGTTCTGGTCCGGTTGCTTGAACTCCCTGTTGTTGCGGTCCCGTTGATCCTTGCGCACCACCGCTCATGTCACCGTTGTTTCCCATCCTCATTGCCGCCGCCAGGGACGCCATGTCCACCGGCGACAGATTCGGCGACACTGAATTTTGTAAACCTGTCGATCGTGAATGAAAGTCATCTCGGAGCGCATCGAACATGGCTACGGCGATCGATTCGCTCGACGCGAGTTTTAATAATCTCGTTTGCACGCTTTGCGTGCCATCTGGCTCTAAATCGGTCAATTGTCGGCGATCGATAGCCGTTTGAAGACGGAGAGTGCACGCTATGCGTCGTAGATAAGCAAAGAGTAACGTAAAAAGGGAAAAATGTAATTATAAATCAAAGTTTATCGGCAACGGTTGTGTAGAACGAACGAGAAGCGTATGTATGTTTCAGATGGAGCGTCGTGACTCGTCGGGTCTCGATAAGAGAGCGGTATCGACGGCCTTGGCGTCGAGCCGACACAAGCGTTTCTATCGCGACGATTCTTTGGACCGATCCGGTCGATCGATCAATCGATCCGGAATACGAGTAGATCGCGGAACGGCGATCCTTACCCGCTGACACAGCGGCGGCCATCACTGCCATACGTTGTTGTTGCGACTGCATCTCGTCGTGGTATTGTTGCGCGGAGCCTGGTTGACTTCCAGCACGTAGCATCTCGCTCAGCTTGTTGCCACTGGGCCCCGGCGACGCCATATTGTTGTTGTTGTTATTGTTGTTGTTGTTGAGCAGACCGGTACCTGCGCAAAAGTCTGCTCTCGTTAGTACGCTTGGCGGTGGATTTGCAGGATGGTGGGTGTGAAGTCGCGCTACACAAAATTATGATCTAATCGAGTTGTTATTATATTCGATACACATGTACGTATAAAGAGAGACGAGATTATAAAACGGAGTGAGCTTGAGCGTTCGTACGACGAAATTACTCACACAAGAATTCGTAGATGATTTATTTTACCCAGATAAAGCGTAATAATGTTTACTACAATACACAACTCTCGCTGTGGTATTTCGAAGCTCGGCGATTGTTACTTAGAGCGTATAATGATACATATTTCGACAAACGTGTATGCGAAAAGGTTGTTGCGGTTCGGTGTTAAGATTGTCTACTCTAAGATATTCACGACACTCTAACGATTATTCCAGACGACCATTTGCAAGAAGACGAGGAACAAGATCGGGGAGCGTACCAGGTTCACTACCGGCCGACGACAATCTTCCGTTTCCACTGCTGCTGTCCGAATGAGCCGACGGCGAAGGGCACATCGGCGGTTGTTGCAAATTTTGTGGTCCGCCTGTTTGGCTTCCCAAAACACCCAATCCCGCACCTGTACACGAGAATCGTACATGTGGTTACGATGGTTGTCGTTCTCAGATCGTTGTCGCATCGTTTTCCTATCGTTTCTGCATCGTTCTCGCATCGTTTTCGCATCGTTTTCGCATCGTTTCCGCGCTAAACAAGAAATTACGATAACACCTCATACCTAGACTCGAAGACGCAAGGATTTCTCTCTCCCGCCTCTCGGCGGCGGCGCGACTTAAAACGTATTGCGCCGCAAACTGATGCTTGGGGTCCATCCTCATGTGCTCCATGTGACTCAATAAACCTTAACAGCAAAGTAAATCGGTCTCGATAGAGTCTCGGTTAGTTGGACAAGGCTTAGATACCGATTAAACGAACGTTCGATAATGCCATTGAAACGAAACTGATAATAGACGGCAAACACGAAATCGATAAAGAACGGAAAATGTAATATAAGCATGATTGATACATGATTTCTGTAAAACGAAGGATTATACTTACCGCTCTCGTGAGTGAAGACGGCTTGGCACACCGAGCACGGCCACATCCTGAGGCTTGTGCTAAGTTGACTGGTCTCAGGATGGCAGGCCAAGTGTTTCCTAAGACTACCCTCGTTGACGTAGTGTTTTCCGCACACTGGACACGGGTGGTTGGCGGTCCGTCGCTTCGCTAGGTAAACCCCGGCAACGGAGGTTGTGCAGTCAGCGGAGGGAACAATAGGGCGACACAATTTCAAGGTCAATGCTAAGCAGGATAAAGCTTCCCAAGGAACGAAAGCCACCTCCTCCATCATCATCATCATCATCATCATCATCATCATCATAATCATCACCATCATCATCATTATCATCATCATCACCATCATCATCATCATCATCATCATCATCATCATCACCATCGTCATATCACCACCATCCTTATTATCATCCTTCTTCGTTCTTTTTTTTCTTTCATTATCATCATCATCATTATCATCACCATCATCTTCATCATCATCATCATCATCATCATCCTCCTTCTCCTCCTCCACCACCTTATTTCTCACGCATTCGCGTGTACATACGCGCGTACGTACGTCGACATTCCAGTCGACCTCGAAGGCGAAGGGAGAATCCTTGCAGACACGGATAGCCGAGGATCAGGAGAGCACTGACCTCGGACGCACCGCGCGCTGCTTCTGCCGTTGCTGGCTCCCTTTCACGAGCGAGGTCGTCGGCCCAAAAACCAAGATACACACGCACGTACGCGCGCTTGCACGCTTATAGACGCACAAAGAAAAGTTCGACGAATCTCTCTCCCCCTCTCTCTCTCTCTCTCTCTCTCTCTATATATATCTATCTCTCCCTCTTTCCCTCTTTTCCTCGCAGTCTTTTTCCCTTTTCCTCACCTTGCGGGGGAAATTTCGTTCTTTACTATTCAGTCCGTTTCTTTTCCTCCGTTTCTCCGTTTATGTATTAATACGTTATATATTTCTATATCACTGTCATCTTTTCTCGGTTTCTTTTCGGTAGAGAGAGATCTATATATATATACACACATGTATTCGTATATATATATATATGTATGTATCGGTATTGGTGTCGTCCGCACGGACCGTAGTAGAAAATTCTATATCTGTTACGTTTATTTTTCTATAGCGTTGCATTTCAGACGAAAGATGGGTTATTTACGTCGTGTACGTATCTCTGTTATCACTATGAGAAAAGACACCAGGTCGATACTGGCACTTTGGCTTTTTTCCGTAGTATCTGTTACTTAGAAAATGATGGAGGAAACAAGACACGACGCGTTGGAAAAAACGGCATGCGGTTTCGTAAAGAGATTCTCATTGACTTGGCGCACGTCGATCGTTCTTCTCTGTACGTCTATCTATACGTATGCCCACACACTTAACAGAACACGCACAAAAGTCGGAACGAGACACCCTTTTGAAGCACCGGTTTTATATTAGCGAATAGTAGTACGCAAAGTATTAGTTGGGCGAGTGCGCTAAGTGCTACACCCCCTTTTTCCGTTGAGCGAAACAGTACGAAGAAGTGACAGGACAATGTGTGCATATCGCCCGCGCCAAAGCAAGTTCTTAGGTGGGGAATGTGAAACGTACTTAAATACTAAGGACGAACCACCCCTCGTGTCTCGAGGAGCGATCGTTCCACCTCTCTCGCTTTCTCTCTCTTTTAGGCTTACTCGCAATTAAGGGGCACCCTCGTTACGTCTATCTCCGTTCTTTCTTTCTCCTTGGCGGAATTCTCGCGAGAAACCCTCGTTAGCTGGTGTGTTAGAAAGGACGGACGGACGGACGGACGGACGGAATCCCCAGCAAAACTCGGAGACCACGGGGAAGAGCCGATCGTAGAGAACTCGAAAACGTAGAGAACCTCTCGCGATTAACCCTAATCTCGATCTAACGGAAGAGATCTATCACTTTGTTCGTGCACAATTCTATGCGCGATTCTCCGAGCAGAGCACATATATACGTATGTGCATATGATGGCCGTTAACGGGCCACTCTGCTCGGAAACGTAGATGGTTGCCGCTGTTAATTCGAGTTTGACCAAATTTCTGCCGCGACTCGTGAGCGCCGATGCATCGAATCGTCTTTGCAATTTCGTCGATTTTCTCTAACGGAGCGCACGGTTTTCGTTTGACGGAGTCGACCGATTGCGCGAATAAGCGGCTCTCGCGTACGCGCGTCCCCATCGTCTACGAGTCGTTCTCCACCGTGGTGTCTCCCAGAAACGGAAGCGCAAGAAAAACTAGATTATCGCGCCGGAATAATCGTGCGTTAGTCGACAGACAGATATATCGGTAGCGTTAGTGCGTAAAACAGATAGATAGAACAATAGATGTGTGTTTACCCATGTGCGATACCTATAAGTATATGTGACAGAGGGGCAGAGAGAAAAAAAGCAAGGAGAAAGAAAGAGTGAAACGGACGATGTCGAGGGTGCTCGACTATCGTAGATACTTACTGGCAACGCCGGAGGCATTCGGATCCTTGTGGGTGTGCTTCATGTGCTCCATGAGAGCTTCGCCACCGAGGAAGAGTTTGTGGCAGACGGGACAGCTGGTTGCGTTCGGGCCGCCGATCAGGGCGGCGTGTTGCTGGAACACAACACGCTGTTGCAACTCCTTTTTTGGGGGCCGGAAGAAGAGGAACCGGAAGCAGGCACACGCGGCGCACCGGTAGAGAGCCGACCCACAGAATACCACCACAGAGTCGCGAACCAGAAGCGCAGGACAGGCAGCGCACAGAACAGAACGATTGACCAGTGAGAGTTGGGATACCGATTTGCCGCCGCCACCACCAACTACATTTTTGCAAAAGGGGATTCGCCTCGAGTGTCTGGCAGAGGGGACATTTAGGGCAAAGATTTGCACAGGATTTGGATGGGTATATCGGTGTCGAAGCTGACGGATCGCCAGTTGTATCGTTACATAGGATCGTTGCAAGGAGTTGGTCGTCACGAGATGGACGATCGATTCTTTGCGTGGTTGCGTCGCGACGGCAGAAAAACTAAGCGTTTCTGCCGCGGAATCGTGGAGTGTGATGTCACGGAGTCATGGATGGGCGACGGACAACGAGGAGGAACATGGGACGGAGAAAGCAAAGCCCAGACAGACGAATTTATAGAAGCGTGAGGTCCGGAGAACGATCGGAACGAATGAACGTGATCGAGAGCTGAGCTGATTCTACAAAAACAAGGTGAATATTTAAGAGAAGAAGAAATGAAAGGAGAAAAAAGAGAAACGAAAAAAGAGAAAAAGAAAGAAGCCATAACTTTGGTAGATGATGGATCTCCGATCGATCTCGCACGACCTCACAGTTGAACGGGTATGCAAAGCATAGATCAAATGACTAGCTACGACACTACGACACAATTGCGATGGCCTTTGTCGCTGTTATCGGTTTGATCGTCGATTGGTAATTGTTGCAACGCGTTTCTTTGCATCCGATATGATCGAGGATTACGATCGACGACGGCTGACAAAGGCCATCCTTTAAACGGATAATATGAAGAGAGTAATGAACGAAATTCGACGTCCTCGTTGCAAGTATCTGTCTTCGTCATTGGCGACCTCGTGTTAGCTACAATTTCGCGGTCGTACGGTATTGATCATTCTTTCTCTACGTTTGTTTTTTTTTTTTTTTTTTTTCTTGCCATCTCATCTTATTTCTCTCTCTGTTCTCTCTCGCACACGCGAAGGTCGGTTTACGCACACGAGGCGGTAGGGGCACGCGCTGAGGAAAAACATGGCGGTCAACCTTGCTCGAAAGAGTGCTTAAAACGGAGAGAAAAAGAATACGAAGAGGGAGGAAAGAAGAAGGAGAAGGTGGGAGGAAGGAAAGGCTAAAACGAGACCAGACGGCAATGACCCGAAAGTTTTGGGGTCTTTACTCGGCTCGTTCCTTTCTTCCTGCCAATCCTCTCCCCGCCGCAGCCGCCGCCGCCGCCGCCGCCGCCTCCCTCCCCCTCTCCACTTTGATGCACACAACGCATCCTCCTTTTTTCATCTTCTCCTTCCTTCTCTTCTCCTTTTTCATCGCGGCGAGTCGTCCTTCTCCCTTTCTTTCGTTCTTTCGTTCTTTCGTTCTTTCGTTCTATCGTTCTTTCGTTCTTTCGCTCTTTCGTTCTTTCATTCTTTCCTTCCCCCTCTCCCTGCCTGTCTCCACGGAACCGAACCGAACCGACCCGAACCCGTGACTTTCTTTTTCTGCCGGACCTGGGACAACCGCGACCGAGTTGAGACCGTCGACCCAACGGAGAGGAGCCCCGAATCTCGGGCAGGGCCACCAGTTTAAAATAACACCAGGCGTCGTTGACCTACGTTCAGCCTTTTTCTTACCACTACCTCACCCCTTCCGAGTCTTTCCTCGTATCGCTAGTTTTCCGCGAATATTATTTCGCCTACCAGTCGTCTCCACGTTTCCTAGCCTCTTTGTATCTACTTTGTTGATACTTCTTGTCGCCGATATACGCTGATTTTGTACTTTGCTTGAAATCTTGTCTAAATCCGGCCGATCTACCGTTTCGTTCGAGACAAACGATATAGAGACCTTAATTGGTCGAGATATTTACACCTGGTTCGCGAAGGCTCGCTTGACCTCCGGGCCAATCGGCGGCCGGGGAACAGCCAGTGAAACAAAACGGGAGAAAAATATCGCGACGAGGAAGGTTGGTGGACGTGCTGCGGCGTCAATGAACCCAAAGTTTAGAGGATCCTTGCCCTCCTCTTCCTGCCCAGTAAACCGCCTCTTCTTTTTACTCGTGGAGAAACACCCACGCTCGCTTGCAATCGTCGTATTCTTCTTTGACGATAGGCGATATTCTTTCCAAGGCACGCCTCCCGGTTGTTTTTGACGGGCCAAAGCCCCGGCGTCCTTCTTTCTTCCCGGACCTAGGGCATTCTCGAGCCGGTTGAACCGATACACCGCGAAGAAGATGCTGTACGTCGACGTCGCCGACGCTGCCCGCTGCTTCTGCCCGCTGCCTCTGCCCGCTGCCTCTGCATGCAAGTTATTCTCGGAGGGAGGCTGCGGTCCGTAGGTTCGACGCCCCGACCTGGCCCAACTGGAAAAAACCGGTTTCTTCGTTGCGCTCTTCCTTTTTTGCCTGCATCCTCGCTTTTTGCACCGCGAATACCTCGACTCTCCTTCTGCTACCCGCTCTCTTTCTCTTCGTTCCTTTTCCTTGCGCTCTCTGTCTTTGTCCTTCCTCTCTTTCTCCGCGTCGATCTTCTCTTTTCTCCTTTCTCTTTGCACGCTGGTACAGCAGGAGAGTGGTGCAGCGTGGGCGAATCCCCAAGGGACTTTATGATTCGCCGTGACCAGATTCATCTCTGCTCGGCTGTACGCGGTTGCTGGCCGCGAGCTCAGCACACCTATTCCCAATTCCACGTTTCCTGGTCCCTCGAACAGGCTCGATGCGTTTGAATCGATTATCGCGAGATCGAATGTCGCGTTGCTGTCGATAATCTCGACTGTATCGGAATCTTGGTTTTGTCGCTTTACTTTCGTTTCCGATAGACAGGGCAGCCTCGTTACATTTCGTTTCTTTTCTTTTTCTTCTCCCTCTTTTTCTTCTCCTTCATCATCATCTTCTTCTTCTTCTTCTTCTTCTTCTTCTTCTTCTTCCCCTGCTTCTCCTCCTTCTTCTTCTCTTGCAACGACGATGCTGTTCAAATTGCATCTTTGTCGTCTCCGCTTCTAGCCTAGCTATTTAGATAGAGTTATTCGTCTGGTCAAACTCTTTGGTGCGTTTAAAGCCAAGCTCTGGTCAGGGAGTGGCGTAAAAAGGAAGTGGGTGTGAGCACACGCGTAGCGATGCGTGACGCTAGGCTCGATGGAGCCATTTTGTGTTCACAGAAAAGGGACCATCTTTGATCGGCTGGAAGAAAATCAGCGCGAGAATGACGATCCGTCGCGTTCTATCGTATCCGTTCGATAGTCGGCACGTCGCTCCTCTTGTTTCACGCGTTGTCCTTTGTTCGTTGCCCGTTTTTCTCTCCTGCCTCTACCGACGATATCGTCTCGGTATTTCGCATCTCGATAAAAGTTTCGCAAAAATCGAAGCGAAACAAGCGACGCGCGGCGGGTCCCTCTGTCTCCTCGGACTAAAGTGATAAAATCCGAAGGTCATTCACGAGGCGCGCAATTCTTTTCGCGTCATTTCTCTTTTTTTTCCCAGCCGTCTCCTTTCCTTGGCTTTTTCAGCCGCAACGAGGCCGCGAGCCTCGCCGACAGACAACCTTCGTACGATACTCGGTTACACCAACGAACCAAGTCTGTAAAAGATATTCGTTGACCGGTCGTCGTCTTGCTCTTTCAGTGTCGGTTCCTTCGCTCTGATACTTGGAAACGGTTTGTTTCGCAAGCGTCAGAAGTTATCGTATATTCCCTCCTCTCTCTATAATTTCTCTTCGTCTCTTCTCTTTCTGCTCCGCTTCTCTTTTTCCCTTCTTCCGCTTTTCGGATTCTTCCCTCGAAAATACGAGAATCACGTGGTCGAAAGAAAGTCTCGTTTCGTTGGCACGAGAAAAGGTACACGATTGAAAGAGCATGACGCGATATGAAATAATCCGCGATGGGACACGCGTGATCTCTTTCATTTAAGAACTGTTTGATTTCATTCCCATTCTCCCTCTCTCATTCTCTCTCTCTCTCTCTCTCTCTCTCTCTCTCCAGTGGTCTATTTCCTCTTTTGTGCCACCTATCGCATATTGCTGCAGGCCGACGCGTTTTTTGGCGTATCACGCGCTGGTAATCCACGGGTTATGAGTGTCCGATCACCCCCGAAGAGCAAAAGGAGGAAAGGCGAGCGGGGTTCGAGAGAGAGAGGAAAAAAAAACAAAAAAGAAAAAGAAAAGAGAAGAAAGAGAAAAACGCAACTACCGGCGAAGGGTCGAGGATGCAGCTTCCCCCCGCTCCCCCCGTGTTGTACCAATAGCAGTTTCGACGCGACCCTCTAACGTTTTCGTTACTAGGAGAGCGTAAAAAAGTGAGGGGTGTTGCACAATGGGCAGAAATCCCACCCCAGCCGAATCGGAGCGGGAATGATTTCATTAGGTTTCGGTCGGCGATGGAGTGTTGTGTGTACGGTACCGAGACAGAGAGGAGAAAAAGGGGGCCCGCTGAGGCGGAGACTGTGCAAAAAAATTAATATCGAGGGGGATCCGAGACCGGGGGAAGGAAAAAAAAAAATGGTCGGAATAGACGAGTGGAGATCTCGTTGATTCGAGGTAGATGGTTGGGGCCATCGGTGTTCTCTCGGTGTTCTCTCGGTGGCGCGAGAAAACGATGCCGCGAAAAACAAATACGTCGAAACTGCTCGGAAAAAGAAGTTTCGGACCGAATGGCCCGGTTTACGAGACGCTCCGCCACGAAAGGCACGCGTCCCACTTTTCTATTTTAACGCCGTAAAAGAAGCAAAGAACGACGTGGTCCTTCTGGAGACTCGCCAGGCAACGATGTCGCACCGGGCAGGGAAGTTAACGTTTGGAGGCGCGTGGCTGACAACAGGCGGGGGTAGTCGATCGGGGTGTTACCCGCAGCGATGGGCGAATCGTTTGATCAGAAAACGCGCGTATAGGAGCATGTGTGTAAGAAGTAGAGATTGCGTGCATCCTGTTTCCCAGGCGATTGGCAGGCTTGGATCGAAGGACGACTCTTAGACCGTACTTGGCGAGGTATCGAGCACACAGGGCGCCACGAACAACGCGAGCGTGAACGTTTCTGTTGATATCGATGATAAGATGGAGAAACATCGGAATCGTTAGATCGTGCGTATCGAGGCTCCTAATGTAGCCAATTATCACGGAGGATGCAGAGGACGTGATCGATTAACGAACGCCAGATACTAGACACGTGGAGAACGTATATCGAATTTCCTCGGAGTTTCATCGAGTTTAGGGGTGAAAATCGATCGAAAGAGAGCGAGCCGCGGTTTCCTCGTTACTGTCGATGGGCAAATGAAACGTGAAATTTTGCAAGCATATCGGAATTACACCCGAAAGGAATTCCCATGGGCTCTCCCGTATTTTGACCCGATCATTTTACCTTTAATCGTTGCCATGGGTACTTGGAACACTGCGACAAAGAGAGACCAGCATGAAATGAAGATCAATTTACATTAATTCGAGACAATTAAATATCGTTTAGATTCAGTTGCATTTTTCAGAATGCCCACATTCCAACGTCCCTTGCTTGACACAAAGAATATAAACAAGCGTTTCGTTCGCAATTCGACGGTGCTTTTACGCGCGCGTTGCAACGTTCTGCCGGCTGTTCCGACGGCTGTTCCGACGGTGAAATTTCGATCGTCGAGTCGCGGTCAATTTCTTGATCGAAAGAAGAGAAAGAGAAGAAAAAGAAGAAGAAAAAACAAGGAAAAATATAAGAAAAGAAACAGCGAGGAAAAAAAAATGTGTATAAAAGATAGGGAAAGCAAAGTTAAAGAAGCAGCGTAACGGACGCGGCGCGGCACGGTTTTTGAAACACGGAATAACGAATCCCCGTGGCGAGAGGAAAAATAAATCTAATGGCTAACGAGTTTTTACCGAGCTGCGCGCTTGGGCAATTAAGAAGAGGGTAGGGTAGAGAGGGGCTCGATGGGAAGAGCCCGGAGGTGAGTCGGAAGAAGGTCGAAGGTACGAGAAAGTACGCCAGCAGAAAGGGTTGTATCGTGTTGCACGACATTCAACCCCTTGTACCGCTAAACTACGGATAAATACGAAGGCTCTGTGCCACGCAAAAGTGGGTAAGACGTGACGGAGAAGCAGCGAAGAAACCACAGACACGGGCGAGTTCGCAGTGCTTTGACATTTTGTCGCGTCTATATACTTTTTCTCTGTCGTCGCGTTGAAAAAGAAAAGAGGAGGCGCTCGACCGAAAAGGCAAAACGAGACGGGCGGACGATCCGTTCGCGATTGATTCGCGCGATCGGACCAGCGTCTGTGTCCCTGCGTCGAATGGTCGTCGTCTGACTGGAAGTCTGCGAACGCGTAAAGCTCGCGTGAATTGGAAGAAACGTCGGCCCGTTGCTCGGCTGGCTCGAAACAAAGAAAGGGATAACACAGTTCATAAGACGCACGAAGGAGGCGCAGAGGGAGGAAATCTAAGTTTCTACGGCTGGCTACCGATCGTTCCGTATAATACATTTACGCTCCGGCCTATTATAATATCGTACTCGGAGTGTATTGTCTTTCTCGGCCGGGATAATGTTTCGTCGACACGCCAGGCCTCGACCCAGAGTGTAACTCTTTCGTTTCCCCTTTCTCTCGCTCTCTTCCACTTTCGCTTCTTCTTTCTCCTTTTTTCTTCTTGCCGTTTTAGACAACGATCCATTAGCTATCAGGGTAGTTGACGAAGGGATGGGACTAGATAGCCTGGAATAGCGAAAACAATTTCAAGAAATCTGCCCTGGCGAAAATTCGATTAGCCGCGCAAGATGGGCTCGAGCTCTCTCTCCATTTGTTTCGTTTCGTTTCGTTTCGTTTTATTTTCACCAGGCGGACGAACTCTGTTTCTGTCGCGCTGGCGGCTTTTAATTACTTCTCCGCACTCTCTCGCAAGATTTCCTCTCCGTGTTCCTGCTCGTGTTTCGTGTTCGTGCTTCTTCCTCCTCTCCCCTCCTCCTCCTCCTCCTCCTCCTCCTCCTCCTCCTTCTTCTTTTCCTTCTTTTTCTGCTGCTTCTTCTCGTCCTCCTACTTCTTCCACTAGTCGGTCGTCCTCTTCCTCATCTCGGTTTCTTTTGAACCGGGACTCGGGCGCTACAAAGACGCGCGCTGAACGCGGGCTACTTTTAACTCGAGCCGTTTTCATCCCCTCGCACCGACTCGCGAACCGCTGTATCTCTCGTTATTTTATTAAACGCGTTTGTCGGTGACTGTCGGCGACGAACACGAGTTGCGCGTGTACCACCGCCCTCGTAGGTGGAAAGTCGAATCCCTGGGACGGTTCTCGTGGAGATTTATCGGGTCACGGAACGGGGGAGGGGGAAAGAAGCCGAACGCTTTAGCCGAGGATTAGCTTTCAATTAAAAGGATCTTGACGAGCGGAGCGTGTTAAAAGAAGGATATTTATTGCCCAGGAAGCGGCGTGTAACTCGGATTACGATCGCGTGGCTCTCTGGAAGCACCTGATTCCTCGCCGTTTTACGAAACAGGCGTTAAAAAGGTTCTGGATAGAAAAACGCGTCTTGGTTCCTTCCTTCCTTCCTTCCTTCCTTACTTCCTTCCTTCCTTACTTCCTTCCTTCCTTCAAAGAGGAAGCTGTCGCGTTGCTGCCGCGCGTGCCGATGGACAAGCGCGGACCAAATCAATCAGACTCGACGCTATGGAGGGCGACGCGCGTAAGGGCAGACTCGACGATTCCGTCGGTACTCGCTAGAGCGTCGTTCGCACGTCGATCGTAGAGTATCAATGGAGCGTATAATCCGTTGGAGTTTACCGCTTCTTCTTTTAGACCTTACGAGCTTACAAGGAGATTGTCAGTTTACGACTGGTTACGCAACAGGCTTGGTCTAATTGGACAGGGTAAAAAGAACCCGATTGGTTCTTCACTGTGGCGAAAGAAGCGCGAGAAGCGCGAGAAGACAAGCAAAGAGAAACAAGAGAAAAGACCGAGTCACGGACGGCTCGACAGATGCCTTCCCACGTTTTTTCGTCAAGACATGTGCCTGGCGCGGCGAAAGGGTTGAGAAATTCAGTTGGCCGAGCGAACCGGGCAAAAAACCACCCCACGGTACAAGATTCCTCTGGTAATCGCTACGTGCCGCGATTCACTGCCAGGGGTGAATTCGATTAAGCGTCGGGGACGCGATCTTCCTTCCAGATGATTCGATTTTTTTCTCTCTCTCTCTCTCTCTCTCTATTTCCCTGTCTACGTCCGATCTGTAATGCACGTTGCTTTCCCCGGCATTCGCGGTTTTGTTCTCCAAACGGGACTGACGCGTCAACGAGCACCGATCGTTGGTCGTGTCCCGTTGCTCCTTAAACGACGATTTCTCGAGTCACGCTGGCTCGTTGAGTTCGTACGAAACGAACGTGTCTCGATGCTTGCTTCTTCTTGGATGGTTTTTTCTCTCTCGTCGAGTCGTGGCGTGCTACCGGCCGTCGTTGGACGAAGATCGCAGTGACGATATTGCAGGGACGGTTAGCGATCGATAATGGGCGACAGAATGAAGGCGTGTGTCGAACGAAGGTTGGCCTGTATCGCCCTGCGAACTGCCGTTCAAAATTCGAAGCGGCTCGTCGGTGAAGAAAAAAAAAAAAAAAAAAAAAAAAAGGAACAGAAAACCCACAACCAAAGCAGTCCCAAGCGTTACGAAGAAACCCAGCGGAATGATCTATGCTACTGTTAGGATCTTTGTCTATCGTTGCGACAGCAGCAGCAGCAGCAGCACGCGCGGAGACTGTCGCGTCTACGACGAGAGTTACGTGGCACTTGCGAACCGGGAGCGAAACTCTTTGGCACGGTTTAACGCGAGAGCGGTGTCCCTTGTCTCACGATCCTACGGAGATAAAACGAAACATCGATCTCGTCGCGGTGGCTCGAAACTGCTACGTTACCGCGTTTTAAAGCGCGATCAACACGCGTTTTACCGTATATCGAGTGCCTGGCCCCGCGAACGTGGAAAACCGATTAAACGATATGCCGGCTTTCGCGGAGCAGATCGTTTGGTCTGTGACGTTTAACAAAGTTGCGTACGTATACATGATCGTAACGAAGAAAAGAGCAGGATGGAGCCTATGGTAGATAAGACTGAATCCGCTGAGAGAAATGGTTCGGACAGAAGCGTGACCCGCCACCATGTGTGCATACAGAGAAACGTGTTCCGTAACACGGTTAAGGAAAAAACTATGCGTAATAGCGTTTGTCGGCCGACAGAAGAGCGTCCAGCGGAGTTTGGCGAGTTACGTTATGATAATGCATATAGGTAATGTACGAGTTACATATCGCACGTGTACAACCGTCTGATTGACTTTCTAGACTCGGTTCTCCGGATCTTTCCGACCATGGTTCGATTATTATCGTGTGCGAGCACCGCGTTAAGTAGCCAAAATGCCTGTTGTTGTTGGACGTCGGATTTGGTACATACATGACTGACCTTCGACGTGTGGGTACGAAGGCTGGATTCTGTGGCGAAGCCTTTGCCGCAGATGTTGCAATGGAACGGCCGGTTCTTCGCCCGTTCCACCTGAGCGTCGTGATTTCGAAGGTGTTGCTGCAAATTCGATAATTGAATGAATGCCCGCCCGCAATCCGGTAGATGGCACTTGTACGGACGTTCACCTGCAACAAGAAAAGTTTATTTCGTACCGTGAATCGGCGCACGGACAACATCTATCGATAAAACGATAACGATAACGATAACGATAACGATAATCGGCCGTGCGTCGGTGGCGGAGTCGCGACTATGATGGCGTACCGTAGTACGACGCGAGGTTTCAATTTCGTCGACGGGTTAAAGAAAGAGGAAAAGAGAAAGAGAAAAAGACGAAGAAAAGAAAATCGGACACGATCGCATCGATAGAAGCAAATCGATCGGCAATCGATAATCGCAACGCTATCCGTGAAAGCGTAACGATTCTCGAATGGGTGATTAATCGTGAAACGCGTACGAGATACGAGAACACGGTACGAGACAACGTAGGTCGCCGGTCGAATTACTTTTTTCCGGGGACGTGCAACAGGTATCAGCGGCCAGATTTAGGGATGAGCGTAAAAAATGCCACTCGTTTTAAAACGACCATTAGAGTCGCTGTTTTAACAGCCCGTAACCAGCACCCTGATTTAAAACAATGAAAGCGTATCTGTTTGTCGGCTTTTTTTTTTTTTTTTTCTTTCTCCTCCACTCTGTTTGCGTGTATAATCGCGCGACAGAGTGGTGATTCGCCCCGAATCCTGGTTCGCTTCGAATCCCGGTTCGCCGATCGAACCATTGGTTTCGAGAATTTTTAATCGACGTGGTACGCAGCAGATTCGTATTAACGAGCAGAGGGATCACGGCAATTTGTAGGAGTTAATTCTCGCTATCCGACCTAACTTACGCGTCAAGCATTTATGCAGATTCTTTCCTAATTATTTTAAAAGCCGATTAATATTAAACCGGCGATGTTAGCGGGAAAACATCAGTCGGAGCTCTCAAGCTATTCCATCGATTGGCGTCGAAGGAACGGTGCAATTTTTATTACGCTCTCTGGTTCGTTGCTAGCCCGATGCTCGCCCGTTGCTCTATTCTAATTCCCACAAGCGATTGGCTCAATTTAACTTTTATTAATATCGACATTCTTCCCCGATCCTTTTTACCCCAGGCACTCGTCCTTTTTCCTCCTTCTTGTTTCCTCTCCCACTCTCGCTACACTTGTTACTTCCTCGTTAGACCAGATTCATCTTTTATTCAGTTCGATCGAAGTTTTAATAAAAATAACTCGATAACATCGTCCACGTTTCTTTTTTAATATCTCTGGCTGCGCTATCTCGCTGGCATTACCCTTGCAACTTGAAGTAGATCAAATTCTTCAGAACGAATACGCCGTGATACACTTACTTGATATTTACAGATATATAGCGGCAATATCGGAATTGTGCAGAGAGAGAGAGAGAGAGAGAGAGAGGGAGGGAGCAATTCTTAAAGAGAGGGTCGCGGCGTAGGTCCTTTAATAAGGGAAAGATTCGATTCTCCTCGAATAACGGGAATATAAATTTGATATCCGGAATATCATCACGGGACTGTGAATATATATGCAAATTCGGGTCTACTTTACGAGCGCTGTTAAAAAATTTGTTTCACCTACCAAGTATTGGGACGAGAATTATACTCTGGATATTTTATCGTAGAGATCGTACGAAGAAACGAAAGAAACCTTTAGGGGCATATTTGTTTGTAGCTAATAACAGAGACGGTTACGGACAGACAGACAATTATTTTCTCAGTTATCCATTCCGAATTCTTTGTCGCTTTATCGTATCGTCGAACGGTGAAGATAGCGCGAGAAACAAAACACGATCTCTCGATGAACTTGTCATCCGTCGCGCAAAGTTTCTACGGTAGTCGTAATATTTTCCTTATGCCGTACATGGCAAATTAATGCGACAAAACGATAGAGGGGAAGCAGCGTAAAATTTATTTATTACGCGCCGTTGCACGATGAATACATCAATGTAAGGTTCTGCTTTTATCGGCGAATGGAAAGGGAAATAGAAGGAGAAATAGAGGGAGAGAGAGAGAGAGAGAGAGAGAGAAAGAGAAGGAGAGATAGGATGGGAAAGAAATTGAAAAGACGAGACAGGCACGATGTAAGATTGGAAAACGCCGCGTAACGCGTGGCAAAAGTTATAGCCAATACGTAAACTATTACTTTTACGAGCTTTACTTTATCATTTTTATAAGCTTGGCCAGGCGGCCGTTTTACGAGTGGCGTTTATTTAGAAGCCGTGTACGCGCGCGTAAAATTTTATCGTGTTTGCATTTTCTGAAACACGCCTGTTCTACGCATCGCGTACGAATTTATCAAATATGCTTTTTTCGAATGACACGCAACCTTTTAACTTATAGATGCGCGTATATAACTACCTGCTGTCTCGATGATACACCGTTTCGAGTTC
The DNA here is from genome assembly GCF_011952255.1 of Bombus vosnesenskii. Lineage (NCBI taxonomy): Eukaryota > Metazoa > Arthropoda > Insecta > Hymenoptera > Apidae > Bombus > Bombus vosnesenskii. The sequence continues at coordinate 8,128,599 of NW_022882923.1, forward strand.
GATTCGAGTTCGTTCATTTTCTGCCGTACGAAAAACGCTTATCTATTCTTCTATTCAAGATTTCGCGGTTTCTTCTACCAGCGACGCTGCGTCCTACGTTTCGGTAGCCAGAACGATTTTTAAACGTACGTGGTGTGCCCGCGTGTCGATGACAAGCACGGACGAATTGATAGCGATATAGCCATAGCGATAAATAAATAAGGGAGGGTGCCCGTGTTTAATTAACACATTGCGATTCTTTTACCACCGAATAAAATGTAACGTCGGTTAATTGCATTCGATTTGGTTAATCGGGCAAACGATAATAATCCGCAGGTTTTTTCTTTCAGAGGGAAAATAACGCGGCGGAGATGGATGCGTTTTGGCGGACGCATTCGTCCCGATGCTCTTTTTACTGCTCCCGGTTTAATGCCTTTCCGCGTATCTCTCCTGGCGACACTAAACATGCATCGACATTAAATTTTACTTGACGACCGTAATTCCCCGACGGTGTATAACGTCATTACATTCATCACCAACACTAGCTCGGAATATCAAATGAGAGTGGCGATATATTTGATTATTTGTCAGTGGTGCGGTTTCGCAGGCGCGTGTATCTCGCCGCCCATCGCCGATCCGCGGGAAAATTCCTCGCACGTTTTTCCACGAATTCGGTCACGCGTACCTGCGTGTATCGTACAGCGCGTGTGCACTTTTTTTTTTATCGCGCGATACGCCTCGTCGTCCACTCGTCAAAATCACCGCCGAGCTTGCAAAAGTAGGTAGAAAGCTGGGAAAAAGCTGGCACGTGGTTGAACGTGTGAGTACGATACACAGCTTGGATACGTTCTCCTCTCTCTCTCTCTCTCTCTTTCTCTCTCTTTCTCTTTCTCTTTCTCTCTTTCTCTCTCTCTCTCTCTCTCTCTCTCTCTGTCTCTCCCTCGGGCTTTTCTATCTGACTGTGTCCTCCTCTTTCTCTTCCTTTCTCCCTCCAGTTCTCTTCGATGCTCGTATACACCCCCTCCCTTTGCAACCCTCTTGCCTCGTCCGTGGAAACGGCGAGCCCCCTCCGGCTTCGTAGCACCGACCACCCAGCGGCCCTCCACGGCCCACTACACGTCCACGGCAGAAAATTAATGTCCCCTGCAATCCATGTATAATGCATTCGCATTTCGTTGAACGAACAAATGAACGCACCGCTAGAAAATTTACGTCCTATCTCTCTCTCCCTCCCTCCCTCCCTCCCTCCCTCCCTCTTCCTCCCCATGTATTTCTCTGTCCTCCTCCCTTCGCACTCTTCTTTGTTTCTCTCGTGAGATCTTGCGCGTGTGCAACAAGCCGGCCCTGACCAACCCGTCGTTGCACACACGTTCTCTCTCGCTCGCTCGTTCCCTCGTTCCCTCTTTGTCTCCCCGTCGTTCTCTCTTTCTCACGCCGTTTTCCCCTCCATTCCAGTTTGCCATCATCGAAATTCCGGCTGGAAATCATTAAATTGCACGCACTCACACGCACGTGCGTTCTGCTCGCGCTGCGATGACCTCGTCTTTCTGCCCTCCTCTGGTACTCGCCCCATCTCGCTCCATGATGCTCGTCGAGCTATTCGTACGAGCGATACCTTGAATTTCGCGACACGGGGGAGAGCGAATACATAGTTGCCGGGGGAAAAATCGGGGATGAGAACGCTGCGAGCCAACGAATGGAATGTTTGTATATCGCGATGATATTTGCCGTGCGCGCGCCCCCTCCGCTTCGATGACCATTTCTCTCGCTATTTCCCTCTCCTTTCTTCTTTCTCTTTCTTTCTTTCTTTCTTTCTTTCTTTCTTTCTTTCTTTCTTTCTTTCTTTTTCTCTTGTTTTGGCTCTTCCGTTTCGTCGAACGACCGCGACCCGGGTGGAAAATCGAAGGGAGGCGAAACGTTTTTGGCGGCTCTTGCCGTGCTTTTGCATTCAACGACGGAATCATCGGCCATGTGCGGAGGATTTCGAATTGCTGGGATCTGTTAAAAGTTCTACCGGCGTTTGACTGGCGAACGAACGGGCAACAGGGCGGACCGCGCGCTGCTTGGGTTGCACTGCGAGGCTAGAGGGTTAGTTGGACGTGGAAAATTGACGGCGGAACCGATGCGACGTTGATTACGTTAACCTTGGTTCAATCGGAAAGTATTTGTGGAAGGGCGATGTTACGTCCATTTTCGTGCTAATTAAAGTGCGCTTATCCAGGATTTGTTCCGGCAAAGCAGCCAGTTTAAGAGTAATTTAACTTTGAATGTGGATTAAAAGCAAAGCACGACGTTGATCCTCGATAGATGCTATTAATTCCCATCCGCACGCCGGAATTATCGATAGCATTCGGAACGACGATATCTCGCGGGTCGTTGGAAGAGCGGTAATCACTTAGAACGATATAAAAAGACATTGATCAACCCTTGAGGCCGCGATCCTAGCCGTCGTGTATTAATTATTGCAACGATAATGCCGAGTCATTACGGATTTAACAATCGAATCAATGATTACGGTACCGTAGGCTATTAAACAAATTACGGTAATGTAACGAGCCGAATCGGTCTCTCGTAGCAACCAGTTGGTTCGCTTTTATACCCGTTTTATCACCATGATTATAACGCTGTTCTTCGGGCACGAGGCGCTCGTTATTATTTTCCTCGCGGCCTTTGAATTAACTCGTCTCCTACCGCTCGATGATTCCTGTTCGTTCGTCGTCAGTTTTAGGAATTTCTTCTTCCTTTTCCGGTGGATCGGTGGAGAAGCGTGGGGTTCGCTGGTGCGAGGCTCGATTATCGGGTGGACGCGAAACGCGGCTCGGAATTACTTGGTGATCACGGAAATCACGAGCAGCAAATCGTATGAAATTTATCGAAAGAAGGAAGAGCATTAACGCGGATGCGACCGAAATTTATAGGCTTTGAAATTACCATGAAAGCAACGTTAGCGGCGCGTTGGTTGCTGTGTGTGTGTAGCGTGTATCGCGCTAGGAGAGCGCGTTACCAGGCGCATAGTGTGCGAGCGGGATAGCTAGAGCAAGATCGGGAGAGAGAGAGAGAGAGAGTGTGTGTGTGTGTGTGCGTTAGTGAGTGAGTAAGTGAGAACGGGGAGAGCGAGAGAGCGAACATCCCTTTCCCGAGCGATGCAGCCGAGCGTTTCACGCATGCATGGAAATCATTAAAATAAAATGGCCGATAACAAATGACTGTTGCAAAGAGGGGAGCCCTCCCGCTTGGCGGCCATCTTGGTTCACGTGACCGTCATCCGGGCAACCACGGGCACGCCACGCCCCTTTAATGATTTCTACCCCCTGGCGAATGTACCGTACGTACGTACGTGCGAAATTTCACGAGTATGTGTGCCTATATCCCTCGCATACGCGGGGTACAGTCATCATCAGTAGTCTAGGCCAAATCACCCCGGTACATTCTCTTCAAAACCTACTGGCGACCATGGCAACGCGTAACCCCGTGCCTTCTCGGCAGTTTGCGTTTTTCAATGATTCGTTTCAGCAACGAAATATCCGTCCTTTGCAACCATCTGCCCTCTGTTTTAAGAATAGTTCGATGTACGAAGCTTTGCCAGATACCATTAAATACCATTAAATACCATTAAATACGATTAAATACGATTAAATACGATTAAATACGATTAAATACGTTTAAGTACGATTTACGAAAGGAACGGGGCAAACGTGGTATTTGCAAGGCGAGAGTAACTCGAAAACCGGATCGTATTCGGTCCGGTCTCTCTCTCTGACCGTTTTCTTCAGGGTACGTTGCTGCTACGTATCGTTTCTATCGGCACAGGCAGTTGGAATAGCAAGGTCTGGCAATCTAGTTTCCCAGATATCTCCACGAACGATGACGGACAAACGTGCCGGGAGTGTTTGAGAATCGTCGAGTGGCAGACGTTCGAGCATCAGCGGCTGTCCATAATCGATATTCTTGTGGCTCGCGTTGCTCCAATCGTTCTTCGCCATCGTCTTTGGATCGTATCTTTCGAAACACATCCCATGCGAGCATCGGACGTCTTAAATTGGAGTTTCCTACAATTGTCAAACGTACGCTGTTGTCGGCCATAAGCGGCTAGGTATCCTATCGTCGTTTCGTGGCTTTGGGATTCATTTTCTTTAATAATTTCGTGCAAAAGCAGACCGTTAATTTTTGCCAAATATGCGATAAACACGTACAGTCCGGTCGGACTACCATACACGACGATACGCGCGCTCTAGATCGCGATAGGATTCGATCTCGTCTGGTTATTCCCACCCTTATCCAATCTATCGTCTGTTTCAGTTCTGAAGAAACGACTTGCATCGGAAGGAGGAAAATACACGCGAATCGCTCGTAGCTATGGAGCTGTGGCCGCGATAGGCAGCGTGCGCACACAGAGATTTTCCATCGGTGTGAGATGCTTGAATCGCAATATATCGAAGAAGCATATTTGCGAGCGATCTTGAACTGTGACAGTCGCATCGGACGTACGTATCTGACGTTTATAGGAAATTCCATCGTTAACGCGGTGTTTGATTCACGTGGAAAGATATTCGGGTAGTTTCCCCCGTTGACGACGACGGCAAAGAAACTCGTTGTACCGGTTGGTCGCATCGTACGCGGGTGGAACGTTATTCGGGCATATGGTAGCTTCTTCCGTCTCGCTCGCGCTCACCCTCTCGGATCGTTTCACCTGCCCTGTCCGAAACTCTTTATCGTTTTTTCTTTTCAACCGATACCTTGGCCCTTTCTTTTTTCTTTTTTTTTTCTTTTTTTTTAGACCGCCCAGAGGGAACGTGTCAGGGTCGCTGACCCCTAAAGCTGGAAACCCTTTCTTCCTGTGGTTTACTTCTTCCTGACCGAGGCCGTCGAACTCATTTTCACCGATTTGTTGTGCACTGCCACTGCCTCGCCTCGTGTTCGCCACCCGACAAATGTCCACGCCAATGTTGTACCAACATTTTCCCGATCTGACCAAGCTTCGACTGCCATTCGACTACCTCGAATTTGTCAAGATCTTTCTCCATATCGTCGTCCTGTCTCGCCTTTCTAGATATTAATTAGCGAGGATTGTAAGAAGATTGGGCGGTGAGCGCAGCTCTTTTTTCCGCAGCAAGTGGAAGCTCTAATTTCACGGCTTGGTCATTTTTCTGGCGGACATGGCCGAGCATAATTTATTCTCGATGCCTGATGAGTCCCATTGTGTTGAGACGGTGTGGCTGCTGCTTCACCGTTTGAAGGGGGTGAAAACGAGCCAAGGGGGTCGCCGTTGGAAGAAGGGTTGCAGCAGCGGAGAAAAACGGACGAGGAATTATGTAAGACACCGGAAAGAAGGAGTGTACGCGGCACGCCAGCCCCTTGTTCTGGCACATCCGTCCGAGTGGTAACGATCGTTGCGCTCCTGGATGCAGGACAGGATCTCGAACCTTTTCCCGGCGACGATTCTCGCCACTTAACGGGCATCTCGTCGAGACCTTTTTTCTCCCTTCTTCTATCGTTCTCGACGACGTCGTTGTAGTAGAAGCAGCAGCGGTAGCGATAGCGGCGGCGGCAGCAGCAGCAGCAGCAGCAGCAGCAGCAGTGGCAGCAGACTTTTCGGGTCATTAGGCAGATGGGGGTAAAAAGGGGTAAAAATTAATGTCTCAGAACGAACGTTCGGCCTGTCGAGTGGCCGGCGGAGCTAAGTCCCGATGGCTCTCGTGTCTTTACGATTTTTCATCGCGAGCCATTTGCTCGAGAGAGGTCTCGAAAGTACCTACCACCTTTCGTCTTCCTTCGAGTTACAGTTATAGCCGTGTTCGTTGCTGTCGTTCCGTGTTCTAGAAAATTATGATACCTCGAAGAAGAAGGACAGTACGATGGGAGAAGAAGACGGAGATTTAATCGGTCGTAACGTAACAAGATCCTGTTAAAAACACGCGAAACTCGTCGACGATTCGAAGGAGGTCAGTAGGTGTAGTATAATGGCCAGCCTATTAGGGTGGAAGAGGAACGAGACGCACAATCTGCTATTGACAGCCCGAAGATTTTCAACGACGGGCTCGTTTCTGGCTTGTCGACCTTCTGGCTTGTTGAAAGAAAGCCCGATCCTGGTTTTCCTTAGCACACGGTCCAGTTTCAAGCACAAAGGGTTGCAAAGGGTGGCAAAGGGTGGAAGTGGCGCGCGTTTCCCCTCGCGTATTCTTATTCTTGGCGTTTTAATCGTATCGCGCACCCTTATGAAACCATGTTGTGTCTTTGTTATTCGTTTGTGATCGCGTTGTTCTTCGCGACTCTCTCTCTCTCCCTCTCTCTCTCTCTCTCTCGTTGTTTCTTTATCCGTTTGTTCGTTCTTTGTGGAATTTCAAGTTTAGAAAAGATAGACGGTCGGGATCCCGTATCGGCAGCAAACTTGGAATCATTTACGATCGCGTTTGCGTTCACGACGCCGCTTTTATTCCTCTTTCGTCGACTCTTGAGTTTAGAGAAGGTAAGATCGTCCCACATCAGGAGCAAAGTTGAAATCGTGCCGGTTTTAAGTGCCCACACGTCTTTAAGCCTGTTGAGCACGACGCGACGTATACGAAGGTATATACGAGGGTATACGAAGGTGTGCAAAGGTGTGCGCGAAGGTGCGCGAAGGTGCGCGAAGGTGCGCGAAGGTGTGCGAAGGTGTGCGAAGCGTACCTATAACTCGACCAGTGCACACAAGGCTGCGCCCAAAGTTTCTAACGTAAGACTGTTCTCGTATGCCGTATGGCGTCCTGCGTTGCCTCCCACACATGCCGTGTAGAAAGTTTACTAGATGGAAATCTATATCTTATTTTACGGCCGGCCGTGCTCAATATTCTTGACCCGCCGGCCCGACGCGACTCTCCGATATAAATGGTCCGTGTAAATCTTCTGTCCGTTGTGGGCCGTCTGGCGGAGAAATGCGAGGAGCAAGAAAAAACGAAGCGTGTATCGTACGACGGGAGGATAGAAAGTATTGGGCTAGGATCAACGGCCTCGTAAGAATTTTTATTGCAACCGCAATTAGCAGCGGTTTACGGAGAATCTGGCGGTGGTGGTCGTGTTTTTAGAAACAGGTTTCAGAACCTTTTCTACTATTTTATTCTTGCGCGTAAGCGATATCGCGCAAGAATGCAGCCACACAGAAGCTTGGATTCGATCGAGGCTTTACTTATCAGAGCCGCGGCCTATGTTATCTGTCTTGGATCGCCGCGTATCGCAAATGTTTTATGCGAAAAAAAAAACGAGTTATCCTGCCATCTTGGTTTAAGGATCGATACGTACGCGTACGCGGACGCGGACGCGGACGCGGACGCGGACACGAGTACTTTTGCAGGAGAGAAAGAACGACGGTTTAACAAACAAGTGGATGGAATTTGTTTGCGCGAAATTACTGTACTCGTGGCAAAGGAGCAGCACCGAGTATCCTTAACCTAGAGAGACCGGTTCTACGGTTGAAGCGTGATCGTGCAGTCCTCGTTGAAGATCGTAGCCGATTTTGTGCAAAAAGTCGCTTTCGTGCCAGCTTAGAAAGTCAATCTAGATTTTGTAGACCGTTTACTACATGCGAGTATACGTTAGATAGGGAACTGGTATGAAGCGAGATTACAGCCTTCTGGTGCTACGCTCACACGTATCGCGCGTGTATCTTGTCTTTACCGGTGGAATACTTTTTCCTGCTAAAAATTTGTTCACGGATCTCGCGCGAATTTTCCTCGCCGATCCGTTCTCTCTTGTATTTGTATCTCGAGTGCGGCGAACACGGCTAGCAGCGACGTACGTATATATCGGTCGTGGTGGTTCCCAAAGGGTCGGGAAAGTAAGTCAGTAATGCGAAAGGGTGAAGTCTCGTCCATCTTAAAGGCCTAAAGAGTCGCGTCTCTTTAAGAATTTTAAAACGATTCGGAGTTCACCCTCCGAAAGGACGCGCTAGCTCGCGTTGAAATAATAATCGGCGTTCGTTTGAAGCCGACCAAGGGCTTAATTAAGAATCGTTCGTTTTTCGGCCAGGGATTCCGGTGTCGGCGATGTTTTCAGCCAGAAGCGAAAAGTTGGCGTCGATTTTGCTTTTTACAGCTGGAAGAACAGTTATTACTTGCGAGTGCATCTCGGATTCTATTCTATATCAGTAACAGGCGATAAGATAACTCGTAGAAAAAATCACTCTCATGGCAACAATCTGAGAACGTACCGCGGATTTGCACGCTTTCGAAAAACTAATAGCTCTATGAATATTGCGGAAAGAATATTCGCTGAAAACTTGCACGCGCGAATATTTTATCCGACTATTTTCAGATAATCGAATCGACCTTTTTCGCGTCCCTTTCCTCCTTTCTTTCCCCGTTCCTTTCCACGTTCCTTTCCACGTTTCTTTTCTCGTCGAGTAAGATTCCGCTCTTCTACGATTATGAAATTTACACCACGCATTAATCTCGCGTTTAATAAAGTCCAATTACCGCGTTAACTCTTATCTACGATAATTTCATTTTTTGATGGTTGGTTTTCTTCGCTGTAGCCTACGAGGGCCGCCGTGGAGCTAGTTTCGAGGAATCCTTCGAGTTGCGACTAGATGAACGTGTTTGAAAAAGTCGGTCGAAATAGACAGTCGTTCCTTGTACGAATCTATCAACGTGCTTTCGAGCAAACATCGCGTAAAGCGAGATTACTTATCTCGGATCACAAACGGTACACAATGACAATGGCGCGCGCGATCGTTGAAAGGTGACCTTAAAAAAATGACGTGGCATTTTCGCGCGTTGCCGAATGCATGCTCAGCAGCTATATAGTCGCGGCGGCGGCGGCGGCGGCGGCGGCAGCTATGCCACGCTTTCGGTAACGACCGAATGCAAAACGGCGAATCGAGAGAAACGGAACACGGCCGCTGGTGCAAAAAGTGTCGACGATTAGGCCGCGTTGACTAGGATTTCGATGGCTAAAGGGAGAAGGCAGGCGAAAGAAAAGAAAAGAAAAGGAAAGAAAAGAAAAGAAGAACGGTCGGCGAGAGTAGGCGAGAGCGAAGCGAGAGTAGGTCGAAGAGGAAAGAAAAGCGTAGGCGTACCGTGTACGAACCATCATCCCCCCCGTGCAAGGGCAGACCGTCCCTATTCAAATTAACCCTCATGGAAAAAAATGCATCGCCGCGGAAGGGTTCCTAGAAAATTAGAATAGACTCATTGGCCTATGTATGGCTCGGCGGCCTATGCATATGCGGCATGACTACGTTAATTTTCTGGCAGGCCATACGGTATCTTCAACTTTTAATTATCTTTACCTTTTACCTTTTACCTTTTACCTTTTAACGGTTTAATTGCCTTTCTCTCCGCTATCGGGGAATAGAACTTTCTGACCGTTACTTCTTCTCTCTATCCTCGATTCCTGCCATCGTATACGCGAGATCGTTTTACCGTATGTGAACACGAGTTGCTCGTTCCCGAGGAAAACTTCTTGTACTCGTTTTTCACCGGTGAATTTGGCTAATTGGTCGTGATCTAGCGAGAGGCGGAGCGCGTGTTGCGGAGCTTGGCGATAGATGACGAGGGCCAACCGGCCCTACATTTCGGACCTACATTTCCCTCGCAACGTATTGCGTAACGCATTGTCACATCATAGAAACGGTAAATGACGTTTGACGTCGAATCGGTGCACGGTGACGAGCTCGGTCGAGAGCATCGCGCTCTTTTCTTTGGTCGCGACATTTCCTTTCGAATTTCCTTTCCACCGTCGAGTTCGGACCGCGCAATTTTGATATACCGGCAATTTCGGATGGCGACGCACATATTTACCAATATTAGGATTAATATCGCTCGATAAAATATTTACGATACGGGCACGGTCGACGGTTGATCAACTGGTATTGCGCGAATGAATTTTAAGTAAGGTATCGAACCACCGAAATCCGCCTTTCCGCGACAAAATGGAACGTTTATCGAAGCAAAGATTATTTTAGCGCAAGCCGCCAAGGAGAAATAATTGTGCCGTATTGAACGAGACGTTGGCGTTCCACGTTTTACGTTTCACCCGTACCATCCAGTTCTTCGCAGACGCGTAAAACGTTGTTGCTTTTGTTTAATCTTTCATTCCGCGTCATTTGTGATAAAGGGCTGGCGCCGCGTTCTTTCCACCGCACCGTGCCGCTTTGATTTTTCTCGAGACGTCTGGCGAGACGTTCCGTCGCATAAATTCTTAACTGGGTGAAATTAGCGAATTAAAAGTAGAGGAGGAAAGGAAAAAGGTGAACGAGTAGTCCGGTCAAAGGAGCAGGAGACAGGGAGGAGGGGGGACGGTGGTTCGCGGTGCGGAGAAATTTCTCGGTCCTGTCAAAAGGTCACCACCACCGACATCGCCGAACGGAACTGGCTACGATGATAGAAAAATGAAAAGCCTAACCGTGCGTCTATGCGTAGCTCTGAATTTACGGCGAGCGATCGGTCGATTTTTACGCGTCTTTCTCTCGTCTCTTTCTCGTCGTCGCCTCGTAAATACGGATACGCGAGCTCGTTCCGAAACGAAAGCATGTCTAGAGCGGACTTAATTTTTATTCATGCACCGACGATGCGGCAATTTTTCGCAGTCTTAAGTGGGCTTTAAAATTGTCCGGTCAATTTCGCCGCGGGGACGTGCTCCTTTTTTTAAACATCGTCGAAAGGGGTAAACCCCAATCCCGTAGTTCTTTGCCATTTGTATCGGTGTTAACCAACTCGTAACGTTCTCCTCTTAACGGGAACACCGTCGCTGCCCTATCGAATTTTAATGCGAATCGCGCTCGTTTCTCGAATCAACCCACGATAACTCGAACATCGATGGTTACGTCTCGTCGAAGCAGGAGAACAGACAGAAGGAAAAAGGGGAAAGAAACAGGAAACAAGGAGAATAACGCGAAGGAGAGGTGGCAAGGAGAGGGAGGAAGAACGTAGAACGAGAAATCCTGACGCGACCAACTGGCCGGTATCGTCGGTGTTCTAAAAGCTAACGCGACCGCTCGTAGCGTTCAGGAAAACCGATTAATTCCACGCGCGTAGGGTGACCGATCATTAGATTTCGCCCCCATGAAAATTGAGTTTTCCTCGTTGTCGAAGGGATAATCTTTGGTAGCCTCTGGCTCGTTGCGTACGAACTCTGTCGTCTATCCTCCAACACGCTCGCAAATGCGTACGGCTATTTATTGGGCTACTACATCCTAGCGTGTGCGTGCGTGCGTGCGTGCGTGCGTGCGGGCGGACGGGCGAGCGCTTCGCGTACGAGAATATAACGCGGTGGAGCGTGTGTGTGTGCGTTTGGGTTGGTTGGCGGTGGTGTACGCGTGCGACGGTGGCGGCGCGTAACTTCGGTTCCATTATTGAGCGATCGGGCGATCGAAAAATTCCCGCGCTTTTTCGCGTGCGGCGTCCCGAGTGGGGCAAACAGACCCTCTATTGGCTACGCGCCCAGTCACCCTCGTAAGCCCGCCGAGAGAGGGGAGGATGGACTCTACACCCTCGGCAGGTATTTGTCTAGGCTGCAGCTATTGACCAGCTATCGATATCGTGGACACTCACCGATATTATATTCGCCATCCTTCGTTTCTGCCGCTCTCGCCACCGTTTCCCACCCCCTACTCTCGCCTACCTTCTTCCCTTCCCCTCCCTCATCCCGCTGTTTCCCGTTTTGCCTATTGCTCATTGCCCGTTGCCCGTTGCCCGTTGCCCGTTGCCCGTTGCCCGCTGCCCGCTGCCCGCTGCCCGCGCGAACTCTGTCGAATTTCGGTTAATGAATTATATGCATATACGTTGCAAATTTTATAGGCGCGCGAATATATATTCGGCTGTCGAGGGAAATTGTTGTAATGCGCGCGCTGGGAGGACGGGGGGCGGCTGCCGGGGGTGGCGCGTGAACGCGACGGTGCGGCACTAAATTCCCGCCGTTTTTTGACTTTGACCGGCCAATCGCGGTGAGGCGGCGAGATCTCGCAGCGAAACGAGAAATCAATATGGTATGCAAATGCTGTGCGGAAGCGGTGTATCGTTTGGGAAAACAACGATAGATTTCGAAGGGGGAATTCGGAAGGAATTTCAGAGCCGCGAGCACGCCGATTTTTCGATCGCGAGAAATTGGTATGCCGGAGCGGCGCGGCGCGGCGCGGTGCGGCGAAAGAGATCGATCGAAAATGAGGAATTTTCTCGGTCGGAGTGCGGGGGGAGGGGGAAGGGGTTGAAAACGTTCGTCGGATGCCTCGCCGCTCGATCTAGGATCCTCGTCGATAGACCGGATAAACGAGCGGTTCTCATTCGTGACGTTACGGCGATTGGTCGCCGATTTTTCGCTCTCGATGTCTCGAAGCGGAGGAGGGGTGGCACCCTTACACGCTTATTTTAAAACGTTTCATCGATAAAGACACGGAAACCTAGAGCGGTGCATGCGATAGATGCGCGTACACCGACGTTAGCTCAAGTACCAGCCGTAGCAGCCGTAGCAGCCGTAGAGTGGTGGGTGCCTCGGTACGCGGAAAGGGTGATTATTAATGTAAGGGGTTGCCGAGCAGTAGTTAGTTGCTCGTTGGTAGTGATCGAAAAGGACGAGGGGGTGAAACTAGCGCGCTGAAATCAATGTCAGCTTTCCCCCCGCCTCCCCCAATTTTTTTCTTCCCTCGTTAAACACGGTTAAACAAACTGAGAACTCGAGAAGCAAGGAACCAACGAAGGAGATTTTTTCGTCAAGGTTCGTTCGACCAGCTTTCGAGGAAATTACCTCTTCCCGGTAATGATTTCGAAGGAATGTTTTGTTAAGACTCGATCTGTTATCCTCTCGCGAGCAGCGCAGCGAGAGCTCTTGGACGTTTCGATTAAATAGCTGGCATACCGACGAGGTTTCGTCTTTTTTTTTTCTTTTCTTTTTTTTTGCTCTTTCCTTTCATTCGAAAGAGCAGATCTTGGACGAGATGAACGAGACTTTTCCAAGGGTTCAGTCATACGCGGTGCTGACCGGTTCGCTTCTCGAGGCTAATACCTTCCGATTGACTACGCTCATCCCTTAATGAAATTCTTTCTACCCGGGCGCGACCCATTGGCTGGCTTTGCCGTCGAATTTTCTCATTATTACCGGTCCCTCGTCCGTTCTACGTCTTTCCGTCACTGCTATTCTTAGTCGAGCGGCCGCTCGATAAATTCGATCGTTCGGCCCCGCGTAAATTGAACTTATCTGCAATACGCAACTTGTATGCATACCGAACGACAACGTGTTCAGTCAACGGTGTCTTGGAAACCACGGTTCTGGTGCAGCGCGAGGCGCATTGAGCAATCTCGCAGCATGCATTAAAATTAGCCACAATCGGAACGCACGATCGCTCCAACAGATTATAATAGTATATTAATTTATTGATTATCGACTGGCCGCGATGCAATGCGGTATTCATAGAATTTACTATCAGTCCCGGGGATACTGAATGCATGCATTAAGCTCGGCGAGTCGTTGATTTTACCGCGATCATCGAAGACGGACGAATTACATATTTCGTTCTTACTGGGAGAGCAAGTCGCGAGAGAACTATTCGAACGAGCGAAAGAAGAACGATTTCGAATTGGATTCGCTTTCGACGAGCGTGCTCGATACGTGTGTATACGATCATAGAGAAAAAGGGAGAGAAAAAAGAAAAAGGGAGAAGAGAAAGGAGAAGAGAGAAAAGGAAGGAAGGAAGGAAGGAAGGAAGGAAGGAAGGAAGGAAGGAAGGAAGAAAGAAAGAAAGAAAGAAAGAAAGAAAGAAGGGAAAGAAACGGGGAGAGGAAAAAAGGACGAAAGTCAAAGGGCGATCGATCGTGACTAATTTGCGAATAAAAGATTATGAAAATGCTGCCGTGCCTGGAGATCGGAATCGTAGTCGATCCAGTAGGATTTCGGCGAGGCATCGTTGAAGGGTAGAACGGATACTCACCCGTATGCAGGCGGGTATGTTGCTGTACATGACTGAGCTGCTTGAACCTGCGGTCGCAATAGCTGCATTTGTACGGTTTCTCGCCAGTATGGACCCTGATGTGCTGTACGAGCTGGTGGTTGCTGGAGAATGACTTGAGGCATTGCTGGCACTGGTGTGGCTTTACCTCGTTGCCGGCGATCATGCCGCCCGGCCCGACGCCGATCGGACCCAGGCCTGCCAGTCCGCCCGCCACGCCGCCGCCAGCTCTCCCCGTCAGTGCACCCGCCGCGCCGAGCTCCCTCGCGTGCATCTGCATCGCGCTCTTGTGCATGAAGATCTGCGAGAAGAACTGCCACAGTTAGTTGGTACGCTGCACTTTTGGTCGAAAGACGGAGGATGGCCAGTCGACGGAAGTTGTGACCGCTGTACTCCCGCCGACCGCCATCGCCTCCTGGACTCTGAGAGGTTCGGCTCACGCGTTTATCCTCCGTTTCATTTTTCTCACGGCTGCCGGAAGGGAATCGATCGTCTCGGTTGTTTGCTTTATGTACGCGAAATCTGTCGATTTAGCGATTCGATTTCTATTCGATGCCTCGTAAATGTTCAAACGCCGATGCGCTCCAACAACACGGATATCTAGATTTTGCGCCAATTGTCAGAACGGAGTAGCTACGATCGTCGAGGCATCCAATGAATTCACGCGCGCGGCTGGAAGGTCGCCGTTTTCAACATGGCAAAGAGAACGAACGGACGGGAAGGTTCGTCATACGTAATAACCGTGTATCATGTTTTTCTCTGTACGAATATAGCATTTCGCGTAGAGAAAGGAAGAAAACGCCGGATAAACGTGTAGCCTCCCCTGTTTCGTTGTACGTAGACGGTTCGAGCGATCCACTTCATGATTTTCTTATGCAATTATAGATGGAAGAGAGGCAGGAACTGCTGCGACCGTGTTATAGATTACGTGTACATATCGCGTTAACGTTTAAATTTTCGATTATTCATGGAGGAACTCGCGGTTGCCTGTTCGCGATTCGACTCGTTGATCGATGCTAATTGTCAGGTCGCTGTTTATTTCCTCGGAGTCCGCGCTTAAAATTTCACGCGATTCGTTGATCGAAAGTGGCTGCGTTTTAGCCGGCGCTGCCGGCAACGTGTTCAATGTCGCCGATAACTATATCGGCATCGCGACGCGTCGTATTACAAAATCGATTCGGTCATCGATATTTTCTCGTTTCAGAACAGACTTTATCAAAATGGTGCACTTAACACGTATTCGATCCTCGACCAATGTTCGTCGAGTATCTATGTTAACGACACACGAACCGGACTTTCGTTGTTCCACTCGAAATGTCGCTGATCGTCCCGTTAATTCACTCGCTTGGCTAACTCGTTAATGGCAAGAGACAAGCGTGATTCTTATATTTCGCGATTCGTTAAAGCCGGGTCACGCTGGAATATCTAACATGGTCTATAATATAGACATAGATTGTATAATTTAGTACATTAATATTAGTAATAATATTAGTAAATATATATATAAAAATGTGTATATATATATATATATATATATATATATATATATAGATGGACTGTTCTCCACGAATTTAATAGGAAATGCGTAACAACAGCTGGCCACAAAAGGGGTCGACGACCGTCACCGTGGTTTTCGAAAGCAACCATCCGATCGATGTTTTTCGATTTCCAGTCGTACACGTATGTGTGTCGTACGTGGTGTTAGGGCACGGAGCGCACGTTGCGCACGTTGCCCACTCGGCTCACGGCACTTTGCCGTTCTTCGACGCGAAGAGGAGGAACGTAAAACTGCTGGAAGGGCCGAGTACGAGCGGGTGGAACGCTCACGACGAGCAACGCTTGATTTCGGGTTTTCGTTGAGGGAACAGGTGTTGCTCCCGTAGCCGGTGTGGGTGTAGGTGAACGAACGAAAGGGTTAACGTTTAAAACGAGCGTACAGTTCGTGGCAAAAGTCAGGAGATTTCGGATTGCGAGAGCGTCCGCGGAGAAGTTGCCGAAATTGACGAAGGGTGGTTCGACTGCTGTTTCTTTCGCGCGGACGCGACGAAAGCAGGAGAGAAACGAGAGACGAAGGGGCTGAGTGCGAAGGATTTTATTAAAATATGTTAAAACTGTAATTAAAATCGAAAAATCGCGCGAGAAGTTTTAAGAATCTTAGGCGACCCTTCGTGCGAGCACGACAAAGAGAGACAGAGAAGAAGGCGGAGAGAGAATTGAAATCGTCACCACCGGGGGTTCTCAAGTTTCTACGACTTTCAACCCTTTCTTTCCGGGTAGACACGACGTTGGATATTTGACGGGTGACCTTCGACACTGGCCATCCCTGATTCTTAATCCCCGTGAGAGAGCAAGAGACTGCAGCTCCACCTTATTCCTCGTTTTTTCTTCTTCTGCCGGATACTTTCTTTCGCCCGGGGACAAATCAATCCGAGCGGTGTTTCTTGCCGATTTGAATAAAATTGCTCGTGTTTCTCGAACCGTCCGTCCCCGGACGTATCCTACTCGTTGATTATTTTTTAATGCCATCCTTTTTTCCACGCACCCTCGCGCGAAGAAACCGAAAGGGCGGAATCTACGACGCGAGGAGACATTTTTCCCGCCGATTAACCGTAGTCAAGGGCTGTGACAAGAGGGCGAGGAACGATTCGACGGTGGCGAAAGTCGAGTTACGAATTTTTAACGACCGTCTCAAGTGGACCGCCGAGATTTTTGAGAAAGCGCCGCTGAATCCGATCGGACGAATATTAATTCCGTCGCAAACGTTAGTCTCTGTTCTCTAGTCTCTGCTTTTTCTTTTTTTTTTTTTTTTTCAGCAAATGCTAATTAAGCGCGGTGGCGTTTTACGACGATTGCTTGGTTTTTCTCAAACTCGAAGACCACACGTTCATTAATCACATTTTTATCTGCCGGCGGACGGAAAATTGCGCTCCGCCGACCAGGCCATAGCGACGCTTTGAATCTTTTTTTCTGATTTATCGTTGTCGCCGCCGCCGCGGGGAGAGAGAGAGAGGGAGAGAGAGAGAGAGAAAGAGAAAAGAAAAAAACAGAAAAGAGAGAGAAGAAGGCGAGAAAGAAACGGCCGGATTTGCTGGTAGAAACGAAAAGAGGAGGAAGAAAACGGAAAGAGTTGGTTGGCTGCGGTTCGCCGGCTTAATGTCCTTAATAATGGAAAAATATATCAAGCGACACCCACTGTATTTCCTAAAAGGCATTCCTCATCTCGATTTTACCCTCTGCTTTCGTTCTTCGTCTTTGTATCGGAGGCCGTGGTTACACGCGGATGGCATGTTCTGGCAAACGGACACGATGTTCCGACCGATGAAACGTGTGACGTCGAAAATGCACTCGTAAGAATCTAGCATCGTTACGCTCGTACAATATCGAGGTCTCGGACGATAAAGACACGATAAGAGTCACGTTTCCCGTCCCTCGCGTAGAAGAGCAATTAGAAAATTGGGTATATCGTTCGACGATTACACGCTGCGAATACTATGAAATGAAACTGAAATGCGTTAATAACGTAGTAATAACGATGTAGTTTAGCCGCGTTATCGCATAATTTCAACGAAACGACCAACAACCAACCTTACATCTTCGAATCTATCGAGCTGTATCGAGTTCTTTCGAGCTCTTTCGAGAATACTTTGTACGAAAGCAAGATGACGTTTCAATGTAATAAACAGCCAGCAAGCGAGGCACGAAAGTCGGCGAAATCGACGGAGATGGATTCGTCAGATTTTTCGCCGAATGGTATATTTGTACGATCGTTACGGCATACTCGATACGCTCGGAATGACAGTTTGTCGGCACACGCATCTTCCACAACCATATACGGTCTGACGTTGCAACGAATAACCAACAACATTGACGGATACTTTTGTCGCCTGAATCTAGAAACGTACAGGGTTAGTCTCTGTCTGAGAAAGCGAATCGTTGGGAATCGGACGTTGCCTGTGAATTTGGCAAGGCGTGGGAGAAGTTGGCCCGTTTTTCGGAAGGGATCCGGAGGATCTGGGCGACGTAACCCTTTGTCTCTCCCTTGGCGCAGTAAATTACGACGGAATAACATTGGTCACTGGAAGTAGGCTACTTTATACACTTGGAACACAAAGCAAAGGTCTCACCTGCTGACCATATGCCTTTTCTCCATGGCACACATACGAACGTAACGTGTTCCGTCCACCCACGCACGCCGGCCATCTAGCACTTCGCATGTGCTATTAACTCGAAGGTATGTGTGCCTGCGTGTACGTGTGGCATACGCGTTCGCGCTCACCTTTCCGCCTCTCCGTGTGTGCACCGTGCACCGTGCACTGTGCACTGTGCATACGATCACACGCCTATACGTACATACGCGTGTGTCTACGCGGAGACAACGTCCAATCTAACCTACCTAGCGTTGCCTGACTCATTCTCCTACCGACCCACCTATCTGTCTAAACTGCGGCCGCGAACAGCGCCGTAATATAAAGGAAAAGGTGGACCTTCTCTCCGCCTCTTTCTCTCCTTCTCTCTCTCTCTCTCTCTCTCCTTCTCTCTCTCTCTCTCTCTCTCTTTCTTCCTCACACCGTAATCATCGGATTTAATCTGTCTGAATCGCGGCACCGTGATCCGCTACCTCGTGTACCCTGCGCTTCCGGTTACGGGCTAACCTGCCGATCACAGATCCTCGTTCTCCTCCCCCCTCTCCCGCTCGGATCCCTGGATTTCGAATATCTTTAAGGATCTGTGATTAGTGGATTGGCGAGAAGCAGGCCTCTTGCGTCCACGTTGCCTGCTGTAGTAGAGACGCGTATGGGTTTTCGGAAGGTCCGATGAAAGAAAGAAGGTGGCTCGTGTGGGATTCGTAACAGTCAGGAATCTGAACGTAGACGAATGTTATCGTCGGTTCGGTCGACGCTTTTCTGTGTTCCGAGGGATTTTTTTTGCGACAAAGTGATTGTGAGAGGCGTGCGGAAGGCCTTGGGGAAATTGTACGTTTGCCTTGGATACGCGTAGCCTTTGTGGTTAGTGAGAAAAGGGAATTCGTTTGGCGCCGAATACGTGGAACCGCGTTGGAAAGATTTCGCAAGAATCATCGTGAGACGGACGAAAAGACGAGACAAGGCGCGACGAAGAGGTGGCGGTAAATTGTTTTCTCGATAATCTCGCGGAAGGAGAGAGCACGGGAAAGTAGCTCGTCACCGACGAGTACGCTTCGTCATGGGCGACGTCGCGTCGCAATAATCGAGAAACTAATCGGCCGATGTGTTGATCGGGATAGGCACGCGAACCACCGGTGACCAATTAAATTTCCTGGTGAAAATAAAGCGACGAAGTAGCCAGCGCTAGTCGAAGGGAAACCCGTTTAGGCGCGTTACCAGACGGTTAACCCGAGTTGGTGTCAAAATAGCACGTAGGTAACTTACACCGACAACGTTATAATAATCGTCGTGCATACTTGTCTCGGTGGAAACGAGGCAGGCACACTCTATACCCGTGATTGTACACCGAGGCTTGTGGTGGGAAACGAACTTGTGCCATAGGCAGTTAAAGTCATCGTTGTAGGTTTCCCTTACGATATTAATCACGCGTACGCCTTGCCGTGTAGCCAGAGAGTAACAATCTCTAATCCTCGATCAAACGGTGCTCGATTAGCCCAATAAGAGGGCAACGACAGACGGCTTTACATACTTCACCTCGGTCACTTTCTACTCCACTACGGTCTGTATCCTTAAACGGTTCAACAACTGAGTTTACCATCGGGAAAAAGCAGCTTCTAAATCCCGCGGTCTAGATAGATGCCGCGGAAGAGACGGACGGCCATCGATTGACCAGGCAGGCCATTTCAACCAAAATGTATTGGTTGGTTTAAATGCGATCGGCAGAACGACAGAACGACGGAGCGACAGAACGGCGGAAGAAGAAGAAGAAGAAGAAGAAGAAGAAGAAGAAGAAGTAGAGGAAGAAGGAAGCTTCTGGGAAACGAGAAGAGTATCGTTTCGAGCGATGGAATTTCATCGCATAGCCGGAATCGTTGGTCGTTGGGATACGCGACGTGCCAACAACTTGTAACGGCGGAATACGTAAACGAGTATAACATGGGCGAACGAGTAAACACGGTTGAACGCATCTAGGGGGACGAATAGTCGGCGCCTACCGAGTTACGAAAGATTGTTGGAGTTGCAGGGAAGATAGCCGGTCGAAGCAGCCCGGAATATCGTCAATAATTACCTCGTGCGGCAAGTGGTGATGAGGATGCTGATACGGCGGCGGTACGTACGGCGGGTGGCTCGGATGATTGTGGGGGTGAGGTCGGGGATGGTTTTGATGCTGGGCTTGCGGCGGGAGCGGTTGGGGCGCAGGAGGCGGTGTCCAAGGCCCGTGGTTCGGCCCGTGGCTTTCATTGGTGCCATACATCTTCAGGGAAGAATCTCGAGCACGCGACCTGAAGAGTCCCTCCCGCCCTCCACGCACGGTGATACGAAAGACTCTGACATCGACATGATGGCTATCCTCGTTGCAGGTCGCATCGGCGACACGCTTGATTTCCACGCGTGCCTCTATCTACATAGTCGTTCTGTCTCGTTGTTGCGATCCTCTTTTCTAGCCTGTCGTTCCGTTCCCAAGATTTTGTCCTCCGATCGATCGTCGTTGGTATCGTTGGCCGTATCGAGCGAACGATATTTCCGCACGCCGAACAGCCACGTTGCGATGTTTGCGCAAGCAACGCGGAGAAACGGTTGCGTGAGAATGCGACACTGTACAAGGAGAAGAGAGAATGCGACGAGAAGCACATGTACGCGCGAGGGCGTGATTCTTCTTTTGTCCGACCACGACTAGTATCCTGCCGTGTGAGAACGGTATCGTTCCACTTTCACGTGCTTACGTTTTCAGTCGTGTTTCTGCCGTACTTTCCAACAAAGACGCGTCTTTTTCAAACCCCCTCCGTCGGCCACGCAGCTCACCCTGGTCGAGCGGCGCCCGTTTTTCTCACTTGTAACGCGGCCATACGTGTCGGGATCGACGACAAAGTTGCCTTCTTTCGTCGATCGATGACGATTCGACGACCAAGTGGAATCGCGGGACGAACGCGGACGAAACGATCGTTGGATACTTGCTGCGTAGGGCGATCGAGCCCCGTGTTCTCTCGTTCGCGAATTAGAAAACCAACACACACTGTTTTCACGTATACACGTGGCAGCCGCTTCCGCCGTGTATCACTGTGTTACCACGATAACTCCCCCCTGGAAATTAAGCGAAACGAAACGACGAAGAACCGGCACGGCGGCTTAGATCGACCAAAGAGAAGAAGGAGGGATCGTTGCGGGCGGACGAAGGATGACCGAGAGCGCGTCTTACGGCGTTACACTGTAGAAACTAATCACTCTGCCGGCCGCGTAATTTCCATATCCTTTTTATTTCTCTCTCGTTCTTCTTGCTTTTTTCTTTGTCGGTTTTTTTTCTTTCTCTCTGTCTGTCTGTCTGTCCCTCTCTCTCTCTCTCCCTCTCCCTCTCCCTCCCTCCTTCTCTTTCTTTCTTTTTCTCTTTTTTTTTCTTTTTTTTCGGAAATTCACGGGGGTAGCTGGCGTGTCCGTGTATAGGATAGCGCGGACGCAGCGCTGTACGCCAGCGTGTGGCGTCTCTCGCAAACTAAGCCGGTCGTAGGGGGGGACAGAGCGATTTCTTGGTCTCTCGCGCTGTGCGTGTGCTAAACGGGGGAAGAAAAAAGGTGGAAAGGCGCTGATAACGCGCGGCGACGAAAAATTGCCGGCTACTCGAAGAGATATCGATTGAAATAACACGATTCCGGGGAACACGAGCCAATCGGCACCGCTGACACGGCGGAAGGGGCCAATCGTGCCCGGTTCTATCTCTCTTTCACAACCTCCCTCGCTCGCTCCCCTACTTCTTCTCGTCATACGCGTCCTCCGCCGTCCCCCTTTCTCTCCTTCTCCTCGTGTGTGTTCCTCCACTACTCCTCATCGTGCTGCTCGTACTATTGCCACCGCCGCAACGTTCGTTGCTGCTTCTCTTCCTCCACCCTCGCCATTGCCGGCAAGTAGAAAGAGAGAAACGCCACTGCGGTCTAGTAGGGCACGAGAGACGGAAAGAGCGTGTTACGCTGTTCAGGAAGTACGAGTATCGGCGATTCCGAAGCGAGCCGTCATCTTCCACTCGTCGGTTTTTTCCACTCGATCCGTCCTTTCGATAATCTTGGACCACGCGACGATTCTCCCCGTTCGGGACATGGCGAGTCCAGGCCGCAGCCACTCGAATCGGACGCGCGATACGAGGCGCGATACGCCACCGTGGGCACGGCACGCAGGTAATCGGCAGGAGTTGCGGATAGAGTGAAAAATTATCGCTGAAAATCGATAGCGCCGGAGTAATTGCATCAGCGATGTGCAAATGTTAGGCGCGCGATTCGATGGATTGCCGTGGTCAGCCGGTGGTGGTAGGCCTCGTTGATTCAATAATAATGAGCATTCTTTATCGAGACCGGGGGACTTTGATCTTGGCACGATTCCAACCGTTTGTTCGGTAATTTAGTCAAGACGGAGGAAAAAGGTTGGCGAGGAACGATGAAATATCGTCGCTTTATTCGACGAATCGCTTCCTCCTTTCCGTCCCTCGCGCTTGGCCCTCGGGCGCGATCGCGTTCGCCCACCGATTCGCTTGCGCAATCGGTGACACGCGGCTGACACGACGACGGAAAGCGTACGAAAATAAACCGTCGATAAGATGGAAAAAGTCGGGCGCAGCGATTCGATCCCCGGCGATTCTCCGGTGGTCCGCTCCGTTGCGATCGCTCGCCATCTTTCCCTCGTGGCTCGTACAAATTATTTTGGGCGTGGAGCGCGGCTAACGTTAGTGCCATAGTTAAGCGCGCGCTAAAAGTGTGTCCGGCTAGGGAGGCAGGGAGGAAAAAATAGGGCGGGGTCTCTTTGCGAGCAGACTTTGTCTATCCATCATGGCCGCTTTATCAATGACGTCATGATAAGACATTCACGCACAGGCGCACGCATATCGTCGGTGAGACTGGAACGGGAGCGGAAGATCGAACCGGACGATTTCCTCGCCTTTATCTGTTTCTCCACTCTCCTCGCCGTCTCGTCGTCTCTGAATTCCAGGGAAAAATAGAGGCTGATTGTGATCGGTGCTCGATAGATTCCGCGCGCGTCCCCACGAAAACTTTCCAATCGGATTAACCGCCGCGCGCCTCCGAGACCTCTTTTCTGCCGGACGGGTTCGAGTTTCACGGGGCAAAGGGAGAAGCACGAAACGCACAGGCTTCGAAAATAACATGGCGCGCCGCTACATTTGATCGGCGCACAGGGTCTCCGCGCGAGAGACATTTTTGCGACGACGCGCCGCGATGCCGGGCCAGGCACGTAGAAAATGCAAAGAAGCGCGGCGGCGATCGCGAATCGTGCGCGGCCCGAGTCGGCGTTGCATCGCCAAATTGCTAAAGGCTACGGAGAAAGTGTATCGGCCGATATCGAGCAACGCAGGACAATCGAGATACGTGTTACACGTTGTATCGACGAAAGTCAGCTGGCAGCGTCGATCGAGGTATTAAAGGGCAAGTATGACGCCAACTCTCGTTTCCCCTTGTCTCTTATCTCTCGCCATTTTTCCACTGGTTCGCGACGTCTTTGCCACTTTTTATCGATATATCGATATATCGATTCGGATTAATCGGGCAACTGGTTGCACGGCGGTTCGTGCGATTTCCCAAGTTCGGCCGCGATTCAGCCGAAAGAGCGGAAGATGGGTCTGATCCGCGAATCGTTCGGTCGCGAACGATCGCGGCCATTCTCTCCCCATGACAACGGTTGTCTCCCGGTTGTTTATCCTTGTCTGCATTTTTACGATCGAACCGCGAGCGAGCGAACGAGCGCGAACGAGCGCGAACGAGCGTCCGCGAGACACCTGCCTCGATTATTTTCGTATTTAGCCGACCTCGCGCGCAAGCGGCATTATCCGGTGAATAAATAAAGCGGCGAAAAAAGAAGGCGAGAAAAGAAGAGGGCAAGAAAAGAAGGAGGCATGGAAGAAAAAAGGAATATCTGGCGAAGGCCGAGGCGCGACAGCGTTCTCGTCGTCGCCATCCCGCCTTTGAAAGTACTGACCACAGACAACTGCAGCAGGAGGCGGGAGGGAGGCGAAGAAAAATGAAAGAGGAGGCGGAAAAAAAGGAAGAAGCGCGGCCAGAGGGGGAGAGAGAGCGGATAGACGGGTAGAGGCAGCAGGAGGCTGCAGGCCGAGGGGGAGAGAATATGGGAATAAAAATAAACCAGCGGCAGCGCGGCGCGGCGTGGCGTGGCGTGGCGTGGCGTGGCGTCGGTTCGCGTCGGTTTGCGTCGATTCGCGTCGATTTGCGTCGATTTGCGTCGATTTGCGTCGATTTGCGTCGCGTCGCTGTGGGACTGCGCGCCCGCGAAGGGCTGAAGAGAACCGCGGAGCCTAGTTGCACGGTAGTCTGGCGAGCGCTGTGCTCGCTGCAGAAGAAGCAGAGCAACGAAAGAAGAAGGTGCCGTTGCTGAAGGCGGGCAAGCAAAATAAGAGGAATAACGAAAGAAGCAAATAAGAGTCTCTTGTGCGCCTCTTCCTCTTTCTCCTCCTCCGCCTTTTCCCCACCACAGTGGCGTAGCCTCCTCTTTCTCGTGGCAGCGAACCGGCTGGGAGGGAGAGGCAATGAACAAGAAGGCGAGAACGGGTGCGCGGAGAGGGAAATCCTGGCATCGGCAGAGAAAGACACCGTAGAACGGGAGAAAGATGGTTGGATAACGACGAAGACGGAGTTTAGCTCGCGAGAACAAGACGGAAGAAGAGAAAAACCGAGGACCAAAGAGAGAGAAAAGTCTGACAGGCCTTGGCTGCTGCAGTGGTTGCGAGCCGCGTTGCCAAGTCTCATTTGTTTATCATAGTTCGCCGGCCTGGCCTTTACTATCTTGAAAAAATCACGTCCCAATTTTTTCAATCGACAGATTGCGCTCTCGTGGAGAACGTTTGCTTTTTCCGATGAACCGAGACGGTGAATCCTGCCGCGTGGCTTCACCGCCATTCATCGAATTTCCCACCGAATTTCCCACCGAATTTCCCACCGAATTTCCCACCGATTCCAAGCGTGCACGTCAAGCGCGTGTCGTACCCCATACCCTTACCCTTGCTTCGCTAAACGACGTAGTAAAAGTTTGCGAGATTCGCGGTGACGGGTGAGCGTCGCCGCGCCAGACCGTTTGGCGTCACGTCGCTAGAACCAGCCGAATTGATACGGCCGTGGAGCGCGTAAAACGCAAGAACGCAAAGTATTCGTTGCGATTTCGCTTTCTTTCTGCCAGCTGTTTCGTCTTCGTCCTCGTCCTCGTCTTCGTCTTCGTCTCGTTATTCTCGTTCCTATTCCTCGTCGTCTTCTCCCACCTCATCGTCATCACCATCGTCGTCATCATCATCACCATCATCGTGTCCACCGCTACTTCCATTGTCGCGTGGACTCGTTTCTGAGTCATGGTGCGTGCACGCATGTACTCTCGCGCGCGCCTGCGTGTTTAACGTGCACGCGTTCGTGCTTTACACTCTGCACGCGTATAAATATGTATATACGTACGTGTTGCGTACAAGGAACGTCGGCAGCGTGCATTTACACTCCGTGCCACTCTTCTGCCCGCTCTTGCCCTCGTCCCTGCGCCCACCACCGCCCCCGCCCCCTTCCTTTCCTCGCATTACAATCGATTTGCATACAAATATACCGGGCATCTCGATGGGTGGTATGTTTATTAGCAAATCCACGTGGAAATTCTGCCGCCTTATTTATGGCCTCTTGTTTTTCGGAGACACGCATCGAACACGGTATTAAACGAGTCGGCGCGGCGTTCTTTCTGCCCGACAAGAAAACCGCAAGCCGTTCGATAATCTTGGAAACTACCAAGAGTATCTCTCCAACAAGTGTCTTTTCCTCGTGGGCAACGTCTAAGATATGTAAATTTCTACATGGCAGTTTCTGTCGTACCCGATTCTAATAGAGAGAGAGAGAGAGAGAGAGAGAGAGAGAGAGAGAGACTTTGCTTTATCAGAAACATTGTACGAACGTTGTCGGAACGGCTATAAAGCGCGAAAGTAACGCGTTGCCGACGTCTGCCGAAAGAAGAAGGAAAAATGGCACGAAATCGGATGGGTATCGGTTGCGACGAACCTTCTGTCAGAATCTTCTCGCATCTACCGAATGCGTCGTTAATCATTCCGTTCCGTGATATTCAATTAACGCGACGTCGGCGGCGGAACGTACGCGTGTTAGAAATATCCCTGGAAGACATACTGCGCGTGTAACGATCGATCGCTCTTTCGGGCTCGAGTTTCAAACTTTGCCGTTTCGCGATCGCTGCGAATACCGAATTTTCGCCGTTAGAACTCGATCCTCGGTTTCCTTATCCAGCGATTAACATTTTACGCGCTTACTAGAACAGCGAGAAGACGCCAATCGACACGTTGATTGGACGGCGCGGGACACACGATTACCAGCGCGTCGCGTCGCCTCGCGTCGCGTCCCGTAGTCGTGCAGACCTTTACAATCCGTTTACAATCCTTCATTCGACGCATCCGACTCGATGATCGCGTTTTTTCCGTATCTTCGTTGTAGCTGCTTCCCTTTGAAAACGTTAACACACTTGAGAGAGAGAGAGAGAGAGAGAGAGGACATCGCAGACGTATAGCTTGTCGGTTAACGTTTCCGCATTCTTGTGAATTACAAGCGAGGACGATCTCGGTGGCGTGCAGCGAGGATGCACGCTATTGCACGCTCGCATCGCGTCATCTAGTTTTGCATACGACTCCGACCGGGCAAGATCCTCTCTCGGCTAACGGTTTCCATTGACTCCACGGATCGGCCGTTCTCTAGGCCGAGCAGTTATCTTAATCGGGCCGGATGATTGGCGATCGATCAGCGTTACGTCGCCGATTAATTATCGATCGAGAAAGAGTCTTGAACGACGGGGCGCTCGTCGCGTCGCGTCGCATCGCGTCGCATCGCGTCGCATCGCGTCGCGGGAAAAAGCACGCGTGTATTGAATTTAAGATCCAGCTGCATCCATGTAAGAACGTGTCGGATTACGCGCTGCCTCTCCGTCTTTCTCCCCTCTCTTCTTTCATCCCGTTGCTCTGTTCCCTTCTTTTTGCGTTCTTTAGGTCGCGCTACTCCGACAGCCTGTTGCAGAACCACAATCTCGGGGACTACGGATCCGAACAAGCTGCCGTAAGTGCGCCTGCGATATTAATTGAGTCGAAGCACGGAGATTTGCATGCGATTTACCTTGTTTCGTGCTGCAACTGTTCTTCGTCGTATTTCACATTTTAAACTTTCACGACGATCGGACGACGCATTCGTGTCGCGATTGTTCGGCTTTCGATCGGGCTATTCTTACGTATCGCGGCTTGCGCACCGTTTCTTTACGTTTCGCCGACATTCTGAAATTCTTGTCCGTGTCGGAAATACGAGCGATATTTTCCCCCGTTGCTTCCTTAAATCGATGTAACGTCTCGTTTCGTTTCGTTTCCTTTCCTTTCCTTTCCTTTCCTTTCCTTTCCTTTCCTTTCCTTTCCTTTCCTTTCGTTCTTACGCTTTGCTGTACTTTTCGCTCTTACAAACTTTTCTTTCGCGTAAATAGAGAAGAATCGCGAGAAAACGGCTGTCAGCCTTGGTGGGGTGGTGCGTATCACTGCCTTGTGGCAGTAACCTTGTGCCCGCGTCACAGTACTTTTTTTATCATATCGTACGTATGCTAACAACCGGCACGCCGACGCGACGCGACGCGTAGACACGACGTAGCCGGTCGCGGTCGCGGCCGCGGCTGCGGCAAGGTAAGACAATATGAACGGGTTTGTCCGTGGTCAGTTCTACTGGCGGAGTCGGTGGAGTATAATTTCTTTCGCCCGTTTCGCTGCCTTTTCGTTTCCCATCGTCCGGTATCGCGTGTTGGACGAACAGCCTGTGTTCGTGTTTTTAACTCTACGCACCAGCAGAATATTTCCTGCAAATAAATACAAAGTACGCGTACCCGGTATATCTCATACGATACGGCGTTTATTACGTGTATCTGTAGTAGTTGGCAAAGGTTTTCGCGCGATTCGTCGGCGAGCGATACGCGAGCAAACGAGAACGTTTCAGCCGTCAACAATAAAAAGCGCACGCTCTCGGTATCGCTGGAACGTTTGCACAGTGGATCAGCAAGGTATTAACGTGCCGATAATCGCGCAACCTTGACCGAGTGTCCGACCGATTGCTGAATCCTCGACACTGGGGACGACCCTGAAGCATTCTCGTAACAGCGTACAAATCACGACCGAAGGATAAAGAAGTAGATGTCCTTCGGTTTTCGTGGCCGGCACGATTTTTCGTGAAATTTCGTCTCTCTTTCCTTTTCCTCTGTTTTCCTCTTCTTTTTTTTCTTCTTCTTCTTCTTTTCTTCGTCGAACGCGTGTCCGTGTGCCGCGTTCACCAAATGGACTCGTTTAAAACGAAGCGAGTATCGAAAGTATCTTTCTCTCTTTCTCTCTCTCTCATCACTATCTGTATCTCTCTATCTCTCTATCTATCTTTCTGGCGAAGTTTAATTTATTTTAATAACGAACACGCGATGGCTCGGTAGAGAAAGAGAGGCTGAGTCGCGCGGAGGCTTGGACGGAATGCCGCCGACGCCGGCGTATTGTCGGAGGTCAGGTTCACCAGCCACGATGCGTTCGTTCCCTCTCTTGCCTTTCTTCGTCCCTCGTTCGGGCCAGTCACGGCCGCAGATAAAAGAAAGGGGTTCGAAGCCGAAAATATCGAGCCGCTCGAAGTAGAGTAGGATGTTTCGAGCGGCTGAAAAATCTGCAAACTCGCGTGTCAACGACCTCGTTTCTCGCGCTACGCGGTATACGGGGTGTATATTCTGTAACACGTGGTTATAGCCGCGTGTAAATAAACTCGAGACGGAAAAACCGCGCCACCGCGTATTACGCGTTACGACTCCGTAGGAAACGATTCGATCGATGACATAAAACGCGTCTCGCGAAACGGCCAATTTCTGGCTAATTGTTGGATGCCTAAAAATGTTTGGGCGGTCGTCGAACAGTCGGAGAAGAGCGAGGATTTCTCAATGAGAGAAAGAAAGACGAACGATAGCCGCGATCCACGATTAACCGTGAACGGCGTTCGTCTCCGGTGTTGTAAATCCAAAAATCGACGAAATGGCGGGCCGCGCGTTACGTTGCCATCCTCTATGTTTGGAATATACGTCGATTACAGCGATATACGTGGGATTGCGGCGAAACGTATCGAGAGGAAGGCAGACTGCTCGAAGGGAGTTTGCGGCGTTTCGGAATAAAGTTGCGTCGACTGACGGTACGTCGAACAGCGTTTACAGTACTCCTAGAAGAGAAGGCTGGATGCTGCTCGTTGCATCCTGCATATATGTATGTTTTATGTCAGCGTGCATTCTGCATTTGCGCCGTTGCCACGTCTGGTGGCTCTCCTCGGTTCTTTCTCTTTCTCCTTTTCCTCCTTTTCTATCTATCCGAGCCTCTGCAGCTTTCCGTCTCTTTCCCTTTTCATTCGTCTCCTCTGCCTCCCCCTTACTCTGCGACCCGCTCCGCGACGGTGCTTGCATTTCTTGACATTTCTCAAACCCGTGTCCCACCTCGTGGTCACTGAGTCGTTGAACTCGAAAAGGAAGAAAAAATGGAAAGAGGAGAGAAGAAGAAGAAGAAGAAAAAAAAAAGAAAACGACGCGAACTCGGTCGGGGAAAAGGTGTTGGTCGGTAGAATCGATTTTTCATACGAGAAATTTGTTAGCGCGTGACGAAGAGAAGAGAAGATTCGATGGTCGACGAAGGAGGAGACCCGGGCGAGAGGGCTGTTGCACGGGGCGCGACTCGAAACGGCGGTCCCCTAGCGTTTCGCTAACGAAATTTCCCACGGCTCGCGACACCGAAGGGTCGACTTTTTTGCCGGCGAAAGGAATTTTCTTCGAACGATTCGCCGCGATCTGCATACACTCGTTATCTCTCTCCGTTTATCTGCTCTCTTGCTAGCAGCGCGGCAGCCTGTTTTCTCTCTACCGCATGCAAATGCCGTGTTTCTCCATCTTAGAATCGCTTTCCTCGCGCGATCGTGGCTCGCGAGCCCGATGAAAAATGCCCCGGCGAGCTACGTCCACCGGAGAGAGGTACGCGAATCTGTTCAGGGCACACGTTTCTCGCGGCGACTGGCAAGTGTCGAGCGATCTACAGGAGGTCGATCGGTTGCTCGATTGGAGTAGGTCGCGGCTGGTCTCGCAACAACGGCCCGGCACGTCCCGGCACGTTCCGACGAGGAAATACTATCGAGTTTCGGGAAACGATCGATTCTTCTTCTATCAATTCGAGTACAAGTAAGCGAGCTACTAAATCTACGTACTTATCCGCGTAGAATCGACGAAATAGGTTTAGCGACAGCGGTGTATAGGATATTGGAGAGAAGATAGACGAAGCTCGGGCAGAGACGCGGAGCCTAGCGCGAGGAGGCGGACTGTCGTCGAATCTACGACTGGGATCGACGAAATACCCTGTTTGTATCGGTGAAACGAGAAGGGAGCTGCGTTGGATTTCGAGAGAGCGGCAGCGTGGAACGCGCCGCGAGAAGTGCACGCGTTTCTCCCGTTGGGGGAGACGACGAAAGGATCTTTCTCCCGCGAGATACGTTGACTTCGAGTCGATCCAGTTGGCGGTGTTTCGCGCTCGAAGGAGCGCGTCGTCCTCGTTCTGGAATGCGTAACCGGCGTACGCGGTTCCGCGGAAGGACGGTTCCGGCGGAATCTGACGGAATCTGGCGGAATCTGACGGTTGTTGGCTCTCGACCGAGCAGAGAGACGCATGTGGATGGCAGGCGAAGACCGTGTTTGCGAGGTTTGCTGCACGGTTCGAATTTCTTCTTCGCTTTGTTCGAGTCGATTTGTTCGAGTTTTCAGCATGCGAGTGTAAAGTCCGAACGACGAGTGGTTATGACAGATAGACGGACTGCGCGTTGTCCGACGCGTAACAGATCATCGCGCCCGCCATCCATCGGTCTCGGTTAGGCTACGTAGTCGGCGCGGCGGTTACAAGTAGAAGTATGTCTCCTTACCTCTCGTGCACGGTTCTCTAGAGTAGGTGGATCACAGTTAAAACGCGGTGGTAGGAGCTAGGTAAAAAGATCACAAAATATGGCACACTGTTGCCCGAGTTCATCGTTCGGCACTTCGCGGCGCGGTTGCTTACTGGTGGGGGCGGCGAAGTACGGGCGGAGGAGAATGACGAAGAAGATGCGGAACGAAGGGAGCGAGCCTGTGCGAATGGAGCAAGAAGGGAACACTCGCGGGGACACTGGAATCGAAGACGAAGAGGAGACGCAGGACGAGAAAAGGAGCCGCGTATACACCGAGAGAGCGGCGCACGAGAGACGAAGAGAATTCCTCGCGCGCTGTCAGCTGTCAATGCCGCGCACGTTGTCACTCATCTTGCGTGGTTTTTCCTCGGGTCTCGGTACTTTGACGGTCCTCCTTCCTCCTCGGTGACCACCTCGCCGTGCATCGGACGACGATTCAGATCCAACAGATCGTCGTCTCTCCCTCTGTCGTGGTCCTCTTGGCCCCTACGGTCCCGGCGAGTTTCCAGCGAGTTCGAATCTCCACGTTTTCCGGATCTCTCTCTCTCTCCCCCCCTCTCTCTCTCTCTCTCTCTCTGTCGCCTACTCGTTCCCTCTTTCCCTCTTTCTCTCTTTCTCTCTTTCTCTCTATTTCTCTCGGTGTCGTTGTTCTTTGTTCTTGCTTGACTCGCCGACGATTAAAAAATGCGACGTCGAAAGGAGAAGGACGATGGAAGAAGGAAGAAGAGGATATGGAAAACCTTGTCACCGGTTGTCTTCGTTCAAGCCGTGGTCGTGGTCGTGGTCGTGGTCGTGGGTCGTAGTCGTCGTCGTTGTCGTCGTTGTCGTTGTCGTCGTCGTTGTCGTCGTCGTGGCCGTCGTCGTTGTCGTGGTCGTGATCGTGGTCGTAGTCGTCGTGGTTGTCGTGGTCGTAGTCGTGGTCGTCGTCGTCGTCGTGGTCGTCGTGGTCGTCGTCGTCGTCGTCGTCGTCGTCTTCGTCTTCGTCGCACTCTCGCCTCCCCGTGTGCGTGTGACGCGGTGCGCGCGTGGTGTCGCGTGAAGTTGGTCGTGCGTGCGCACCTTGTGCTTCGTTAAAGAGTCTTTTCCGTATAAAATGCTGGGGCGCCGGCGAGAATCGGCCTGCCCGCCGCCGCGTAGGCTTCACGCCGGCGTCCTCGCGGCCGATTGGCTGGATAGCGTCCGGTGGGGGGCACTGGCGCGAAGGTCCGAAGGTAGAATACTTGCCTCGAGAAGCTACCAGAGCGGATCCACGAGAGTTCGGAGTGGGGTTGCGTCTTTGCCATCCCGCTAACTCGGATCGTACACGTTTTATCTACACGGCACCTAACAGGGATGATCTTCTGAATGCTAAACTGTTTACGAAATCGTTGGATGCGAGCTTGGTCGAGTTGGACGGCGACCGACAATAGTAGTAGACCAATAGTAGGCGGATGGACCGCGTTTCGAGATGAAGCGACGCGTTGAATAGGACGAACGATACTCGATGGTTCGTGACAAAGTTGTTTTCTCGTCTTGCAGAGGCAAAGGTGTTGGAAGACGACACGAAGATGTGACGATCCGTCCTCGGAGGGAATAAAATCGAAGGATGAACGAACGCAGCAAAGAAGCTTGGCGATTCTGTAGAGTCGGTACGCCGCGCGTCGAGCGTCTTTCGTTCTCGCGGGCCCCCTTTGCCCCCCTTTGCCCCTCTTTGCCCCTCTTTGCCCCTCTTTGCCCCCCTTTGCCGCGCGATACTCGCCGTCTTTCTTTTACAGGAACTTCTCATTCTGATCTCTCGGCTTGCTCGCCTTCTCTCTTCCAATCTCTCTGTCTCGTCTGTATTGCTCGAGACCGGCCAGGCTATTCACCCACGCATGCACGAGATGACGATGACGATGACGCCGACCGCTCGCCGCTGCAACGTGCACACCGTGAACGCTCTTTGCTCTTTCATCCGCCTTATAGGATGAACGTACTCGGCGAGAAAAAAACACGGGCGCTCGAAATTCCTCGTGGGTCGCGGATTTTCTGGTCGGGACTCTTGCGTCGAACGATTAGACGGTGAATTCGCGAATCCAGTGTCCGCCCTCTTACCTCTCTCCTTCCCCTCTATCGACAATCGTCGGATACGGTAGAATTTTTTCGATCGGCGCGCAAAGATCGATGCACGATCGAACACAGACTTTTTCACTGCTCACGATTTTGCTGGCCTTGCGATCTATGCGGCTGACATTGGCACATTCTGATTGCACAGCCCCGCTGACCCAGATTCCAGCTCGGTTATTTTTTCCACGCGGTCGGATTTTTTTTATCTCTGCCGTTTCGCTCGTCGGTCTCGGTCGTCTCTGCCAGCTTCGTTTCTCTCGCTTCCTACTCGAGATCTTTCGCACGGCTTTAATCTCGTTTCGTCTTCGTTTAATTCCCCACGGACAAACTACTTTTCCTCGCTGCTTTAGAAATTGACGAGCCTCGTAATTCGCGTTCGACCTGCCATTTAGAAGCGTCGCTAGCAGGAAAATCCCCCTATTCTCGTTTCAATTTTTCGCGAAACTTTGCCTGTACTACTTTGCTCGCACACGAGGATGAGAAAACGCCCCACGGACACGAACGATTTGTGATATCGGAGAAACTGCAGCCGTATCCCGAAATATGCAATTTTCAGAACTGAATATTTGACAGGAGTGGCGAAAAATCAAAGCGGAAGAGTCAAGGAAGAAGAGTCAGAAAAATCAAGGAGAAAATTAACGACGAACCGTATCGATTCGAGTCGCAGCTAATCTCGTGGAAACGTTTGAAACGGTTGTCATATTTTTGCGGTGGCGGCGAGGGCCAAAAAGTGCGAACAGGCGAATCCACGTCTGGCCGGAAAAGGGGTTCCGGATGGATCCACCGCGGTTGGCCGCATGGCGCGAAACAGCCGTGACGCGACTGGATCCTGACCTACGACTACGTTCAGGGGAGCCAGACGAATTTTGTCCGAAAGTCGACGCGAACGAAAGAGCGGATTCGCAGGCCTTCGAGGTCACGAAGCTGCAGTGGGGATCGGTGTCGGAGGGAGTCGAAGAGGGGATCCGAAGAAGGTGGTAGATATGGGCAAAGATTCGAGGGAGTAGGAGAGTGCCGATGGAGGATACGCTGCGGCGGAGGAGGACCAGGCGACGCGCTGGAAAGAGGAGCGCGAGCGCGAGTGCAACGGGCAGCTCGGCAGAAGAAGAGGAAGGCGGAGGAGGAGGAGGAGGAGGAGGAGGAGGAGAAGAAAAAGAAGAAGAAGAAGGCGAAGAAGAAGAGGAGGACGATGAAGAGGATGAAGAAGAAGAAGGCGAAGAAGAGGAAGAAGAGGAGGAGGAAGAAGAAGAAGTAGTAGTAGTAGAAGAAGAAGAAGAAGAAGAAGAAGAAGAGGAAGAAGAAGAAGAAGAAGAAGGAGGAGGAGGAGAAGAAGAAGAAGAAGAAGAAGAAGAAGGGGTCTGATCTAGCGGCAATATACACACAGAGCCGCACAGACCACGGCAAAACTCCGCAGTTTTGCTGTTCGATTTTGCAAACTTATATTTAGAAGGGCAACGATCTTTTGCCGCGGCAGCTCCAACCAGAGGAGAGGAAAGGTTCTGGGATACGCGCGCGGTCTCTCTCGTGACCGGCCGCCGAGATTTCTCAACTCCGCGCAGACCCACGTCTCTCTCTTGGTTTTCGCCGTTTTGCATTTTCCTCTCCATTTTCCCCGCTGTTCTTTCTCCGCTCTTCGATGAAATTTCTTTCCCCGCCCTGCCCTCCTTTAGATCCTGCCTTCTTGCATCGGCTATTACGGTGCCCGGTGTTTTGCATTCGAGTAGAACCAGCCAGCGCACGAATTAATGGCTGTTGCGTACGCGTCACGTTTCGAGTTTGCAATAATTACCAGTGGCACGTAGGATAACGGTTGTTTAATAAGTTGGGTATTCTACAGGGTGACTCTGTTGGTTAAGAAACGCTCGGTTATGGAAGCTGAACGTACAGCACGAGGACGGGCAGAGTGAATTTCAGAAAATATCTGGTACATGACGGACGGACGGACGGACGGACGGACGGACCTTTGTTGCTCTACGAAGATGGCACAGACTGCGATCGATCGATCGATCCTATCGCGTCTATCGCGTCTATCGCGTCAGATCGAAATAGTAGGCGACGAGCGAGTCGCGTTACACGGTATAGCGTTGGATTCGCGAGAAAGCGACAGCTTCCAGCAAGCTCGGATAGGCCGAGATGCCGATCCGGAGAGAGATGGAATTTGGGAGCGCGATCGAGCTGGAAATGAAAATCCTCTGGGAGGAAAAACGTGCGGATCTTTCGGAGCGCGCGAATATCGCGCATGACCGCCCCTGTGAGCGTAATCTTATCGTGGCGAGCGACGTGGTGAACGCGACTGCAGAACGGAGCGGAGTCAACGAACGATAAAAAAAAAGCGCGTAGCCATACGCGCGACACAAAGAATAAACTCTATTCCATTGCACCTCGCCCCCTCCCATTCGCCCCTCTGCTTGCCCCGTACTGTTCCATCTCGCTCGTTCGTTACCGCGGCCAACTCTTCTCCTGGTCATCCACGTTGCAACTTTGCCAGCCGTGTGTGGGCGCGCGACTTCTTTCCTCTTCTCTCGTTCTCCGGTTCTCCCTCCCTCGCTCTCTTCCACTCTCGCTCCCTCCCTCCCTCTCACTCTCACTCTCCCTCTCTCTCTCTCTCTCTCTCTCTCTTTCACTCTTTTTCTCTCGGTTCGCCCGCTCTCGCCCCTTCTGCCTCTCCCCTTTACTCGTTCTTTTTCTTTCGCCGACCGCGCTTGGGGTAGGTCATGGCGGAACCGCGCGAGCGAGCGAATGACGAGGAAGGAGAGAAAAAAAGAAGAGGAAGAACGAGCCGTACGCGACGCGTACAGAACGTTCGGCCGGCACACGACTTTGTAACGCGTACCTTTCTCCTTCGCTTTGGGCGGCCACGCTTTTGACAAGATATCTGTCATCGCGAGGCAACGTTGCTGGACGTCTCGTGACCTCGCGACTCGCGCTATATCCGACCGATTTTTGCCAGTTTGTCCGACCGTTCGATTTGTCGAATAAACGAGATTCGCGAGGAAATGGAACGAAAGGTAGTGCGAGAGATGGAGCATCGAACTGTACTTTCGTAAGCCGACCGGCTTCTACGGCTTGGGTTTCTTCGAAATTTAGCTATTTGCCGTTCTTTCTCTTACCGTTGGTCTGCGACTCTCGTCTACAGTTTCACCGAAGATCGAACAATTCGATTAGAAGGATCTTAACAGCCGGCACGGGGCCGGCGTTATTGTTAGCGATCATGCGATCTGAAAATCATAGAAAATTACTGAAAAGCCAGGAAACTTTGTACGTACTGAACGGGCAGAAGGTATGGTTGCCCCTGGACTTGAGATGTCGTAATTTTGCCTTCGCCATAACGGCTACGCGGCACGGAAGTTCTTCCCTCTTCCCGCCCTTCTATCTTTCATCCTCCGAGTTTTCTTCTTCGACTTGGAACAGAAAGCTTTCTCGCCCCCCCCCTCTCCTCTTCTCTCCCCCTCGCCCCTCGCCCCCCGTCGCTCGCCCCTCGCCACACCGCGCCTTTTCGTAATAGTAGAAGGGTTAGCGAAACAATGGCACGCGCGTGAACACCGTTATTTAAATAATACGATGGAACCTCTTCGGGGTTGAAGGTAAAAAAATAAGTTACGCTCAAGGGGACGGTGAAACCGAACGTGAGAAAGGCTCTTTTTGTTTTTGGTACCTGCGCGAAACGCGGTTATCCTCGTGGAACTCTTTCGAACGATAGAAAGGTTAAGCAGACTCGAATGTATGGCGTTATGGGTAGCGTAATTGTCTTCTGCTTGCGTCGCCTAGTCGCGGTCTAATCGTAGCACGCGTCTCGTGCGTCAGAGACGATTCTGCGAGTATCGATCCGAGCGTTCATAGTCTCTTGAAGCCTCCACCCTTTTTTTTTTTCGTCATCTTCTTCTTGCGCCCGTGGCGCAGTTCCGGTTCTGGCAGCTGTCGTCGATTGAAAATCGGGACGCTGGATCTGGTCAAGGGTAGGCCCGCGGCTGCGTTACGTTACGCTCCGATGTCGAACCGGTTTGAAGGTGGGGTGAAGCAGAGATTTGGAGAGAAAGAGCCGACGCAAAAAATTCATTTGTATCGCCGAAAGGGTCGCGCAGAGGTGTCGAAATAATTGGATTTTAATTTTCGAGCCAGTGAAAGAACAAAAACCGCTTTCTCCATCGTCGGCTACGTTCTCTACGCCCCGATCGACAACCATGAGAATCACTCGGCGACGAGTGTTTGTACAACGTCGCGACGCATTAATGTTTTCGACTTTCCATCTTCTTCCGCACCCTTTGTTTTCCCACGATTCGTAACGGGCAACGGGTTTATTTCGTTGACGCGGCCGCGGTTAATAATCGTGGTCGTGTCG
The DNA here is from genome assembly GCF_011952255.1 of Bombus vosnesenskii. NCBI lineage: Eukaryota > Metazoa > Arthropoda > Insecta > Hymenoptera > Apidae > Bombus > Bombus vosnesenskii. The sequence continues at coordinate 8,166,051 of NW_022882923.1, forward strand.
CGTCCGGGGCTCCGCTTTGCTCGTGCACGACCGATCGTTTCGGAATCGAACGATCGACGTGGAACGAGCGTGAAAAAGGCGTGCAAAAGGCGACAGATGCCGTGAGAATCATCGGCGCGTTTCCGCCTCTGGAAAATGGCGGAGAGCAACGAGAGTCAATTAAGTGTGCGCGTCGCTTTTAACATTTTGTCACGAGCCCCGGCGGCCACGCTCCTCCATCGAAGATTCGCCGTTACGGAGCGCCACAAAGGAAGCGAATGTTTTAATTAAATCCCGGCAAAACGTGAAAACTTGGCCATCGTGCGGCGTTTTTGCGATTTTCCGAAAGTTTCGCCTCGGCCGGGCTCGCGAGTCGCTTTCAAGGTGGCGATGGACGAGGGAGTGGAATCGCCGCGCTACCGAACCACCTCGCCGCCACCACTCCATTCATCCCGCCGCAGTTAGCGAGAATAAAAGAAGTCGGAAAAACAAAAGAGCGCCACAGCTACTTAGCGAAACAAATTGTTGCTTTCGTACTCGGGACGAGAATTTAAAAGTTTTGCACGAGCCGCTTCTCTTTTTACTCTTCCCCGCCATCCCCTTCTCCATCCCTATGTTCTTCGTGGCTTTCTCCTTTCTCCTCCTCCTCCTCCTCCTCTCTCTCTCACGCTCTCTCTCTCCCCCCCCCCTCCCACCCCCTCAACCTCCGGGCATCTCGTTCTTTCGAGTCGAACGGATAGACGAACTCGATTCACGGCTCGTTAGCGGTGCTTCCTTTCCCTTCATTTCGGTTGTGCCTCGTAAAAGGACAACGCCATATACGCGGAGACTCGTACTATCGATCGCGACTGAGTGTCCCATTAAATCGGTTGCATCGTGCGTGGAATACGCGTATGGAACAATTAAACGCGGTATTGTCCCGCGAGCTGCGAGGTACCGTTGGCCGAGACGCTCGGTCATCTACCTACGGATCTTGTCCGTAAAAATCCACCGTCCGCGATCTTCTCGTAAGAATCGCTGGATCGATCTCGAACCGCCACGGCGGTCAACATTTTATCGACGATCGAGGCGTCGCGCCGTTCGTTGAGCAGGCGATGAGCTGCCAGACGATTTCTTAGCAAGCGACGGATCTTTTAACGTTAAGATTAAAGGAAAATTAATAAATCCATACAGAGAAGCACATACACGCACGTAGAGCATGCTAGGCGCTGCGATAAACAAACTAACGAAAAATGCGAGTGCAGAAAATAAAAACAATGAGAACGAAGAGAGACGAAGAGAGCGAGCGAGATCTGCTCGTAAACTCATAACTCGGAAAACGAGAACGAAGTACGCGCAATCGCGAGACCAAAGACGCGATATAATTATATATACTGTGTACGCATAGGTGTGACAGTTGCGTGAAACGTGCGGGAGGAACGTAGAGGAAAACGAGAAAAGAAGAAAGAAAAAGTTACGTACGTCGAGCCTTGTACGAATTGGCGAGAAAGAAAACGAAAAAGAAAAAGAAAAAGCGAGAAAAAAAGGAGAAAGAAAAAAAGTGAGAAATTGCAGGAAGCTGCGTGACGAGGAGAAATAATAAGGGGATTTTGAACGGGCTGAGTATTCAACTCACTCGTTGCAGGGTGGACCAGCATTCCTCGAGGGTGCGTTCGCTGATGTTGCCCATTCCTCCGCCTCCGCCGGCGCCTCCCGCACCTCCAAGTCCCGCCGCAGAGGCACGAGACTATCAGGCAAGACAGGAGGCTCGTGTTAGTTTACTTCTCTCTGCTCTTTCTTATAGCCGGCAGTGATACAAAATCGCTTTCTTCCCTACCAAATATGGTGCTCTTACGGTAATTCGTGAAACGATCCACGACTAGTCGCTCGAAATCTTTCCTTTTCCTTGGAAAGAATCTTCGCGCGTGAAAACTGAAAGACGCTATAGAGATTTGGTAGGGGAGACGGATGAGCGTTGTTTAAACAACGTCCAAAATAAAACAAGAAACGAGGAATCGTCCGTAACGTCGGATAGTCGAGTCGTTCAACCTTTTCCTCCACCGCGTTCTTTTCACTCGCTTCAACGTAGATCGTCCTACCTGGTAAAATCGCGCGATACGAAAATTCTGTACTACGAAATCGGTTGTTGTTCTCCCTGCTTGTGTCGTAATTCACGCGAGCGAAAGAAACAGGAAAGAAAAAAGGAGGAAAAAAAAAAAAGAGAAAAGAAGAAGAAAGAAAAAGGAAAAACGGTTCGGATTCCTATTGGCGGTGAGACCGAATCGGATCCGCGGGGATATATTTACTTAGTTTCCTCGTATCGAAGCTCGCGGACTGTGGCATCGCAGAAGCACGCCGCGATATTTTCTCGAGAACATCTTCTCGGCGTACCGTATGACGTATGCGTATAGTATTATCTGTGTTGCGCGGGTCAAGAACCCCGAGAGACGACGTATCTGCATCTCCTCGCATCGGTGTGCGTGGGCCGCGTTTGCATTTGTGGCCCCGTGACTCTAATGTGTGCGTGGCTGGCTGCTTTGCTTGGCTGCTAGCTGGAGCGCGAGCGCGCGCTCCCGCGCCAACATTCACTCTCTCTCACTCTCCCTCTCTTGCTCGTTCTGTTGCATGCGTGCACATGTAGGTGTGCGTGTGAGTGTTGGTGTGCGTGTTCGCGTACGCGTGTTGAAGTACGCGATGTGGTAAGTCAACGTATTCCGATGTGCGTGAACCATGGTCAGTGTATCTCGGTACAGTCGCAGATATTCAAACAGTCAGCGAAATTGTCGACGATGTAGCGCGATTTATTGAAAGTCATCCAGTTAAGCCGATACGCGCGTTTTCGTCCGTATCCTGTCGATTCTGACAGGTCTGACATCTGGTCTTTTTTCGCCCTAATCGAGGAACTATCCGCATCCTCGTTGTTCATCTTAGTCACGAATACTTGATAGAAATCTCTCGCTCGAACGTTGGCTCCAGTTTAACGAAATCACGGAATCTACGATTTTATAACTTGCGCTGGAAGAATTTAGACCTTTCGACGTTGTTAATCGAAAGCGAGACGAAGCATAGCGAAGCATACAAGAGATTCCACGTGATCTCGAGGCGAGACGAGACGCGTATTTTTCTCCATCGGTAGAAACTGTTTGAAAGTATTGTCCGGCGTCAGTCGGCCCAAGTGAATGACCCTATTTATCGGCGCATTATGCACTTTTATCGCGGTTGCCTCGTCCCAGTTATTTATCTCTTCCCTCCGCAGCTACGGACGAGAAAAGTCTAACCGAGATCGAGCAAATAAAAATGGAAAACAGAGAGACAGACAGAGAGAGAGAGAGAGAGAGAGAGAGAGTGAGTGAGTGAGTGAGTGAGTGAGTGAGAAAGAGTATCGTTTTATCGATCGTGTAAACGTATTATTCTTACCTGCAGCTCGTTGACAAGCTTTTCAGTCAGGCTGGCATCGTGGGAGTCTTGGCTGGTCGCGCCCGGACTTAGCATCGAGTTCTGGGAGTTCTGTTGTTGGTTGGCCGACATGTTCATCCCGGCGAGCGCTCCGTTCTGAGCGATGCTGCCCGCCATGTTGAGCGCCTGCTGTTGCAGGTTCTGCGTCAAATTTTGAGCCTGTTGTTGCAAATTCTGCGTAAGGTTTTGCGCTGCCTGTTGTTGCAGCGCCTGTTGACTCAAGCTCTGGCCGAGGTTCTGGGTCAAATTCTGCGCCTGTTGCTGCAACGTTTGCGACAAATTCTGCGCCTGACTTTGGATATTTTGTTGCAGGTTCTGGCTGGCCTGGCTTAAGTTCTGCGGCTGATTGAGCAACTGTTGCTGCTGTTGGGGAGACAGACTCGGGGTCAGACTTTGCGCGAGATTGTGCTGCAGAGTTTGCCCTAGGTTCTGTTGCATGTTCTGCGTCAAGGCTTGAGTCAACGCCTGCCCCAGGTTCTGATTGAGAGCCTGAGCCGCCTGGACCGCTTGAACGGCCAACGACGGACTCGAGGCTTGGGACATGCTTTGTTGTGCTTGTGCGAGACTGTGAAGACTCTGGGCCATGCTGGACGTGATGGCGCCCTGATGGTCGGCCTGCGGCGAGGGCGTCGTCGGTGCCGGCGAAGACTGATGCTGCGCTCCTTGAGCCGTTTGTTGGCCCATGGACATCGCGTGCTGTTGTTGTTGCTGCATCTGCTGTTGCGGACTGGCGGTCTGTCCTAATGCCGCGTTAGCGGTCTGCTGCACCTGCGAGACGTTCTGTTGTTGTTGTTGTTGCTGCTGCTGCTGCTGCTGTTGTTGTTGCTGCTGCTGCTGCTGACCAAGAGGGCTGTGCATCTGTTGCACTTGCTGTTGAGTCGAGTTGGAGATAGGGCTGTGCTGTATGCCCGGCGAATGCTGAGGCGGACCCCGCTGCGGTTGTTGCCAGTAGTCGGACATTTTGAAAACATGCTGTCGCAGCGCGTGAAGATTCGCGGCCGCCGCTGTGACGGCCGAGGCTTGGACCTCCATGGGCTCCGGCTCGTTTTCGAGGTCCGGTTCGGGCGAGCTGCAAGGATCCTCGTCTTCCTCCTCGTCCTCCCTCTCGGTGATGTCCTCGTCGTCCTCGTCGTGGATCCTGACGGATCTGTCAACCTCGGGCCCGGCCGACCCTCCTCCACCAACACCAGCAACACCACCGCCACTTCCACCGCCGCCACTTCCGCCACCGCCACCTCCACCGGCTCCACCGCCACCTCCTCCACCTCCTATCCCACCCCCCGAATCGCCAGAGTGGAGATGATTTCCGGGATGATGCTGATGATGATGATGCTGCTGAAGGTGATGGTGTGGTCGCGAATCTGGATTTTGGCCCTGCTGCTGCTGATGTTGCTGCTGCTGGTGCTGCTGGTGTTGCTGCTGCTGCTGTTGTTGTTGCTGCTGCTGCTGCTGCTGTTGGTGTTGATGGTGATTCTGCTGTTGGTGGTGGTCCAAGCCAAAGTCGGGTTGGGTTTGCGTCTGGGCACGTAGGTCCAGGGCCGCCGTCGCGTCCGAAATTTTGAGGCCTTCGCGAGAAGCCCGGGCTACCCCCTTCCGGCGCAGCTTGCCCGCTTTTTCGCACCCCTTTCGGTAAGCAGCTCGACGGCCGGCACACTTCCGCGCTCGCCGCCGTTCCTTCCTATCTTTCTCTCCGCTGTATCGCGCTCTTCTTAGCCCGGGATCGTCTTAAGGACAACGATCCTCGCTCGACGTGGGCGGCGGGCAACGTCACTTACTCGCCACCTGCTTCGACTTCCCGGGCCTGCTGCTGCTGCTGCTGTTGTTGCTGCTGCTGCTGCTGCTGCTGCTGCTGCCTCCCGCTACTTGGCTCATGAAACTCTTTCCCTCAATACAGCCCTCTTGGCTCTTTTCTTTGGCCTCTTCCTCGGCCGTTTCTCACTCTGCCTTGGTACCACGGTCTCTTGCGCCACTCGGCCTCTTTTCTCACTTGTCTCGTCGTTGGCTCCTCTCCGGTCTTACTCGTCTTATTCGCAAGCACCACCGATCCGTTGTTCTCTCTACGATCGATGGCCCTTCCACTTTTCTCGATCTTTCGAAACCCGTCTCCCGTAACTCGATCACCGATATCGATACCGATGGCTCTTCTTTATATCTCTCGCTGATCGCGTACAAGCGTCTCCGCAGTTCGGTGATTCTAGCAGTTTCTTCTTCTTCTTCTTTTTCTTCTTCGTCTTCTCCCTCAGATCCTCCTTCCACTAACGTGCATTAACGTTCTGATACGTACGTGTTTCTTCTAGCCGTGTGCGCGCGCCCGTTTTAGTGCGTGCGCGCGCGTATGTGCGTGTGAGTGTGCGTGCGTGCGCGCGCGTGTGTGTTTGTGTGTTTGTGTGTGTGCGTGTGCGTGCGGGCGTGTGTGTGCCCGATGAATCGATGCGCGCGCGAATGGACGTCCTCCGTCAGCGGAGAACAGCCTATTTCTTTGTTCTATCTAACTTAAAGTCTATCATACACTTAAGTTCAGGTTAAAATTCAGGATTGCCCAGCCCGGACGGTGTGAACGAGAAGGACAGTCCGTGCAGACGCGAGACTCTCTGTTGTTGGTCGAAGTATCTGTCGTAGAGCAGAGTGTGTGCTGCCGGGTGAGAAATCACGCTTGGCGGATAGATACTGCTCGTCCCGCTTTGCCCTGAGTAGTTAGTAGCCCCGTTATGTCGATGTGCGTGTATGTGCGTGTGTGCGAACGTGCAAGCCCTTTCGTCGAATGCCGAAGGGAAAGGGACTGGCGCGTCGGCCGTGTGTGATACGTAGTGTGATTTCTTTGAACCGGGACGGCAGTTCTCCTCTGTCGCGATTTCGGTCACTCCGTCTGCACAGTGTGTGTCGAAGACGCTGTGGCTGGCATCCGCCGCAATTCTCCCGATCGCCGATTCTCCTTTCGTTTACAGGTTTAGCGGTGCCCGCGTCCTCTCCTATACGATCCTTCGTCCTGTTTGTTTCGCGTCTGTTCACACGACTCCTCCTCGAAATGCGACTCTAGGGTTTTTAACTCTTTAAAAGGAATTCTATTCGATTATCGATTAACCGCTCGTCGTTACCGATATCGTCGATGGTAGTTGTGGTTGCTTCTTATTATCGTTTAGCTTTAATAATATTGCACTTAGGTACACTCGTTTTTTGAACACACTGAAATATATATGTATGCGGCGCGAGGTTCTCTCTAACGAGCTTCTTCACTTCTTTCTTCGTTTTCCTTCGTCCTTGCTCTACCGACTTCTTGCTTTCACTCGATTCCTTTGCCCTCTCTACCAAATCTATCCTTGTCCCGGATCTTCTCTTTCTTCACCTTCTTCTTCTCTTTCTTCTTTTTCTTCTTCTTCTTATTCTTCCTCTCCTCCTGCTCCTCCTCCTGCTCCTTCTTCTTCTTAATATTATGCTTCTTAACCACCTTTCTCTTCTCTTCTGCTTCGCTCTATCCGCCTTCCTCTTTCCTTTTTCGTTATCGAATCACTTCCGTCGCAACCCCGCTTCTACGCGTCTCGCTTTCGCTCTTCTTTTACTCCTGTGTTCCTCCGCTTCTTCTGCTTTGCTCGTCTTATTCTGCTTCTTCCGCTTTGTCCAGTCTTCCTCTCCTGCGCGGGAATCTCTTGCTGCAACGCGTCTCCCGCTCGAAGCTGCAATTCAAAAAGAAAACGCTATTTTTATGCCGACTGTTTCTCACCGACGTGCTTCCGATTCAACCGGCTACGTCTCTACGACGCGACGACCCGCGCGCTACGTTCCACTCGATCTCCAATCTATTCTCGCGAGTTCTAAGCATGCAACTTATAGGCTATGGTCCTTAGATTCGAGGGCTACGGCGTTTGACCACTTCGCAACTGAACGCCCTCGTCGAACGGATCGCGCTATCGAGACACGTTTTGTCACTCGCGACGAAATTCTTCGTTCTCCGATTTTCGTAAAATTCACGGCACGTGAGTTTCGGCACGCGACGCCTCGATGTTCGTAACGTTTGGTTTTCAACGAGCGGCGAAAGGGGCGAATAGAACGGCGGGACCGAGGGACACGTACTCGTCGAGCAGGAAACGAAAGGATTTCGGGATTCGCCGGAACGTCGAATGATTCTCGATTCGAGAACCGAGAGAAAGGTGTCCGTTTCTCTTTCGAATTACTACCGGCGAAGGAAATCAATTGGAAAATGATATGAAAAAACGATTGGTCACTTTAACTGCACTGTCACGAACTGTTATCGGCCCGTTACGAACGATTCGTCGTAGTAGTTTGACGAGAACACGTGTGTCGGGAGACACGGTGGCGTTTGGCCGTCGCGTCGCGCGTTGCAGGCGATCGCTCGTAAAAAGGAAATTCGTTGGTAAAAATCGTTTGATCCTCGATAAACTGACGCATTTTGATAAAATAATTGGAGTCGCGTCGTCTTGTTTAAAGAAGCTGCCGGTTGCGAGAGGGATGCGTGGGAAGAGAGGATCACCGCGGTGTTTAATTATGTCATTCTGCGTCGCGTATCCGACCAACACTCGTGTTTTTCACGTGGAAACAGCGACGAAACTCCGATCTTTTTCGCGGCTTGAACTCTTCCATCCATTAGCGAATTAACGAATCCTTTTTGCACGTTTCACTCGCGTTTACCGAAATTGATTAACTCGATAAAAACAAGTTGCACGCGATTACGGACGCGAGCGACTAAAATGTTCTAGCACGTTTCTCGGTCGGCCACTACGAACGGTTGGTTGTGATGCTGCGAACAGAGACCAGAGAGATACCCGTTTCCAACGGGTCGCGACACGACGAGATACTTTTCACATAGGCGTGTTTTTCCAACGTCTTCCAGACTCGACGACGATTCAAGATCTAAGGAGACCCGTACAGAGGATGGTGATCCGTCGCATTGGTCGGATCATGACGACAGTTGCTCATCACCTTGCAAACAGTGGTCGTCGGCATCGTTCGCGGCATCGACAGGCTCTTTCGTCATCGACGCGTTTTCCGACCGCCGGACGATATCGTCGCATCGACCCGCGAACGAATTGGTCGAAAGTTTCAAGATGTTGTTCGGCGAGTATCGAGCCAACACCTCGTCCGAGCGACTCGTCGACGCGGCTGTTTTCGTTCGTTTAGCCGTATCTTAACAAGGCACTCCATCGCATCGCCGGCCTGATACCGGGATTAAGAAATGATCGAGCCGTCCACGAACGCGACGAAACACTGCAGACGACGATGACGTGTACCGGGCATGTCAGGCAAGTGGAATGGAGGGGGTGGATCAGCCAGCGGTGGTTGGCCGAAAGAGGGGAAAACTGACTAAAATCACGATGGAAAAAATAAACGATCGGCAGATCTCTCGAGCACGTATTCTCATCTGCGTGGGAGGAGCGTTGATCACTGTTTTTCCAAGTCCAACTTGCGGATTCGTGCACTGAGAGTCGAACGGCCGAAGAAGAGGTCACGTAATCGAAGGAAAATCCAAGATTCCCTACGTTCCGTTCGGATCGGATGTGGTTTCTCGCGGAGGGAGAAACGTCGTGTCGATGATAGCAGCGATCGAGGAAAAAAAACGAGGATCGTGTGTAAACGCACTTGATCCGCTTCTCTCCTCGGAGTTGGAGCGTTGAGAGTGTGTCTGTCAGGCAAGACGATGATGCGTTGTTCCAGTATCCGGTTGCAGTCACGAAGACGCAGAAACACCACGACGACGGTAACGATAACGACAGCGACGACCTCGACGACGACGATGACGACGACGACGATGACGACGACGACGACGACGACGACGACGACGACGACGATGACAACGACGATTCACGACGACAACGACTCACGACGACGACAACGACTCACGACGACGACGACGACTCACGACGACGACGACTCAGGACGACGACGACGACGACGACGATTCACGACGACGACGACGACGACGAGTCACGAAGACGACGATAACGGCGCGTGTACGATGAAGGAAAAAGCTCTCTCCTCTTCCGCGTTCTCGAGTCCTTGACGGAGGAGGAACCGAAACTGACTCGGGTCTGCGGCTCGCGAGAAACGCTAAGTCCTTCTCCGTCGGGGGCCGGTGGTGGCGCGCTTCTCAGACCGCGTGCGTCTGACTAAAAGCCACCCCCTCGTGCCTTAAAGAACGCGTGTTCGGGTAGGGGCGTTGTCTTAGGTGGTGCGCGGTCGCGAAATTTCTGGCTGCCTCCGATTGCCTTTGCCGGCTCCGTTTTCCGCCTAAGAGACTCGCGAGCCAGGGTCCTTAGGACCTGGGCCCCGGCCCAGGTCACCCTCGACCGACGTTCGACCCTTGACCGGTACTCCCACGACCAAAATCTACCTCCGAGAGGACGAAAAACTGAGCCTTCCCTAGGACAGCAGTTTTCAAGCCACCCCTCTTTTCCTTCGCCCCCACCAAACAGCTTACGACGAGGCGCGCGCTCTGTCTCCCCCTTTTCCTCAACGCTGTGTGTTCGGCCACCCCTCGCGCCCTGCTCCTTCTGCACAAGCTCCTCGTCGTGGGTGGGGGACACTCGGCAGCCGACTCCGCCGACGTCTCGGACGGGGGTAGCTTTTCTAAGGGGTGAGAAAGAGAGTGGGGCGAGTGTATCTCTCTTTTTCCCTTTGCCTCTTTTTCACCTTACCTTCCCTCCACCGATCTGTCTATCCTTCCCTTTTTCGCCGTCGTTTCCGTTTCTCCGCCGTGCCTCCTCTATCCTCCCTCTCGAGAAAAGCCTGCGGAAACGCAGGATGCAAGAACTCTGATCATCCTCGTCTGTGTACCTGAATCGCCGATGCTGTACTCCCTCCGTCCCTGACGCGCCCCCTCGCGTTCCTACGGCAACATAAACACGCGCCTACTTTTCTTCCAAAGTTCGTCCAAGATCGCCCTTGAAAGTACCATCCGAAGCTCGTGAGACGTAACTGGAACGCGTACCACCGCGGTATGTAGCCGCCCTTGGCTATTTCTCTCTTTTTCCTTTAACTTTAACGCCTAAATCTATCGTATATACAACCGTGCGAACGTTACGACACGATGAATTCGACTGACCGAAAAATTCTTGTCGAGGGCTCGTGTAAGGGGGTGTGTGGCTGCAGTCTGAGGTACGCGTAAAAAGAAGGGGACCGTCGTATAAAAATGGCCTCCTCCCTTATGCTTCGTATGGCCACACACGCGTGACTAACCAGAACGAGGGGGAGTGGAACGCGCTTTCTTTTTTATCCTTTCCCGCTGGCTCTTCCAACCCTTCGAGTCGGATTTTTCCTCGTCGACCGAAAGTTTTTGCGCCACGTGTCTTTTTCATCCTAACCGCGTAGCTGGTGTACGAACGCTGCGTCGTCGTGGCCGTTGGTCGCGCGCGCGCTGCGTTACGTGCTATAAATTCTGACAATTAGCCGCGAAGGAGGGTGGCGGCTTGTTTCCGTCTCGCGGAGATCTCGATCGAACGATAGATCGTCGACCTCGAGCAGGACGTCGACTTTTCAACAGAGGCGCCGATGTTCGTTTCATAGCCGAGGCTGGTCGATGGTCATCCTACTCGTCTTACGCACCCTCCTCGTCAAATAGACGATCCCTTCCCTTCCTCGTCTAACGTGTCTGCCCCCACCATCCTGCCAAGCTTTCCATCCCTTCCTGCCACGGCAACGTCTTTCCCCTCTACTCTCGTTCTTCTCCTCTTTCTAGCTGTCACTTACTCCCGCGCGAAACACCCTCCACCCTCCGAGAGTCTGTCCTTTCCTCTGCCCGCTTTTCCCTTCCTTCGTTCGGCCGCTTTCACCCCCACCACCGGCCGGCGATCCCCACGCGTCGCATTTTTACGTCGGTCTCGTCCTTTTTTCCACGTGGCGTGCACGTGGAAGTGTGAGTCCAGGGGGCGGAGAAGCTCACCACCCTCGTTTTTTTCCGCTCCAACCCCACGGCCGCGTGCTGCGTCGCCTCGTACACAGCGTCCACCCTACCCATACCGTTCGCCGCCTAGATAGCCACGAGACGCTTTCCACGCTTCGGAACGCGGACGAAAGTTGCCGCAAGAAAGTAGCCGCCCGTCCGTGGATTCTTCGTTCCCGCTGCCTTCGTCCCCTTTGCTACCCTTGCGCGACACGCACGTGCAAACGCCTAACCGTGCGTGAAGATTCGTTCGCTCGATGGATCTCGAGCTTTCCTTCTCGCGCGAGTTCAAAGAGTTCGAGAGTGCGATGGATAGATAGATAGATAGATAGAGAGAGAGAGAGGGTCGATGTCGCGGATCACCTAACCTTTTCGTTTCGTCGTCGCCGAGAGTAGAAGAGGGAAGAAGAGAGAGGAAGATCGAACCGGTTCAACGGAGAAACGTTCATGTTTTGGAAACGTCGACACGTGCCTCTCGATCTATCCGCCGGCGAATCTGACAGATGTCCGTAACCGTACGTACGAGCATTTTTCCATCGGACATCTGCATAAACACGCAAAACTGCGGCGCGGGGGTGTGTACGAAACGAGGGGGCCCTGTACCACGATCGCGATCGAACTTCCGGTCGCGACAGCCTGTTACCGACGTAGGAATTTCGGCGAGGTTGCGAAACGGAAAGTACGTACGGCTCCTCCCTTGCGTTTCGTAACGTACGCGATACAACACGTTCGACCTACAAATCGTTGTTTCACGTTCCCCGTGAGAGAATCGTTGACGAGTCTCGCGAAACGAACGACCAATAGCGCGAAGCGGACTCTCGGAGGAAGCACCCTATCCACTAATTCCCCGTTTACTAACCGATGAGAGCTATCTACGATCAAATGACCGGGTAGACCGCGGGTTACCCGGCGATATTTTTCAAGTAGCCCGCAAACTTTTACGACGGGAAAAATACGCACGAATTTATGGACTAAGGCGATATGTGTGGACGCTGGGAGGGGGAGACCGGGCATTGGGCAATCGAGGCTCGTTTTAAATTACAAATGAACCGGCGGCAGGGTAAAAACAGGTGAGAGTCGAGGCTCTTTTTCGAAGGGTGGGTGGATCGCGAGCTGCATGCGCACATATGCACCGGATAGCGTTCGCACGGGCCGTTCGAGAGAACGAGCGAGCGAACGAACGACCAATTGCACCTACGTACGTGCACACGTTCATGTAACATTTTAGATCCCAATCCCGATCCCGATTCCCCCTGATCCCGATCGGCAGCTGGAACCTCGACGAGCCAGCCGACACAGAAGGATACTCGAGTCGGTGCATACGACGTGCACGTGTACTTGCATCTTGGCGGCCAGTTGTGCCGCGCCGTGCCGCGCCGTGCCGCGCCGTGCCGCTCCGCGACTCTCCTTCTCTCTTCCATCCGTCTCGTTTTCGTTCGTCCCACCTTTCTTCCCCCTTTTCTCTCTCTCTCTCTCTCTCTCTCTCTCTTTCTCTCTCTCTGTGTGTGTGTGTGTGTGAATCAACTCGATCGACTACCCTGATAGAACCGACCGGCCTCCGCGTAGGAAGACATTTGTCTTCTGGCCCTGATCTTGCCTTCTTTCTTTCGATTGTCCGCCTTCTCGGCCAAAACGAAAAGACCCTCGACCTGCTCTCCGTTCAACCGCCTCCGATGCCAACCGCGTTTTCTCGATACACTTTGAATATCTTACGCGTACAGACTTGACTTTTGTCGGATCGTACCTTTGCTTCCTGCTGAGCGCGTAGAATGTTGCGGTACGCGTTGGCGTGTACTTTGTCTCTCCAATCCATTACGGTATTAATACATCGTATTAATAGCACGCTCGAGCACGCTAATAAAGCGAAAAGTTACTTTTTACCGTACGCGTATATTACATCATCGCCTCGTGCTTAATGATCGAACGGAGCATTGAAACGACAGCGAAATTTTGACTGCTGCTCGTGTGAAGTAGCCTGGCCGATTCATCCCCTCGAGAGGAAACTACCCCGTGACGAAGTGACGCCTGGTGGCGGGCCAACGAACCAGGGCCGAACGAATACAGAAAAGGGTGACTCGTTCTCTTAGGTTTCTGTCTGTGCTAACCGTTTGGCGTCGCGCGAGATTATCGATCCGATTGCTTTGCAAGTGCGCGATCCGTGCTCGATCCGTGCACAAGCGGAACGAAAATATAACATTTCTCGGAGAAAGTGACCCGTCTGTCCGAACATTGGCTAGAATCGAAACAATCGGTGTGCGAAAAACAGCTTGGACGCAGGACGCGAACCGCGAGATAAACGCGATCGAAATCGAAACGACGAAACGACGAGTCGCATGGTTAAAACGTGACGCAGAGTATCGAAACTGCAATCCGGATTAAGAATTCTAACGGTAGCAGTGCTCGCCAGTAGGATGAAATGAGCGACGCGTCCGGCGCATTACGCAATGAAAGAAACAAATGAAGCTTAATAGAAAAACTGCCCGCGCTAGAAAAACCATTCCATCGTGCGTTTAGTACAGCTGCGGCAGAAAGTGCGCTCGAGTTTCTACGCCCTTCCTCCGATCGTAATGCGGATTTCCTTCGAAGAGCTTTCTTTTCTCCGATATTATCGTCTACACGCCGAAAAGTATTACGAAAAGTATAAATAAAGATTAGAGGGAAAAAAGAAGCGGCACGCAGCAGCGATTCGACCGATGTTACGGAATCTCGTTAACCTAGGATCATTATAGAGAGCGAGGGAAATGTGGCGAGTTTGTCCGAGTTGTTTGCACAAGCGCCCCGGCATTCGCAATGATCGACAAAATCCGCGCGATGTACCGAACATCGATTTGACAAACATCGTTCCGCTCGCACATCTCGACAGGGCTGAACGAATTTCGTACGATAAAAGAGAAAAGAGAAAAAAGAAGAAAGAAAGAAGAAAAAGAGAGAGAGAGAGAGAGAGAACGGACAGAGGACACGTATCGGTGTTGACGCGTCGATCGACGATAAAAGAATCGTGATGCCGTGGCGCGACGATGCGCGCGCGAGATCGATTTTTCGATTCGCGGACGGCAAGGACGCTCGATTTCCTATTAATTCGTTCTGACGGAAAATCGCGGGAGTACGGAGGCGCGTGTTCCCGTTCGAGATCAAAGTGTCGAGGAAACTCGGCGCGGACACGCCGCAACGAGGCTGTGAAACGCGTCGTTCGCATTTTTCCCGACTGTACACGTACCACCACTGTCGTCGTCTGTGGCTATGTCAATAGGAGCCAATCTAAGTACATATGCACACACAGATGTAATGTAGCGCGCGCGGCGGTGCACGCTCTGTAGACCGTGATGCAATCGTGCCTCGTGCCTCGTGTCTCGCGCGGTTTCGACATTCTCTTTGCCCCGCGTTATGCACAAAGTGCGGCAACGAGTGCCGTGGCATAAAATTGATGCGATTCGATTCACAGACAAACATCGCTACGCTCGATCGTCTCCTCTGCTATCTGGTTTTGCAGCCGGGCCGATCGATTTCGATCGTTGGCGCAGCTCGAGCAGACAGAGCGGAGAAGAGAGAGAGAGAGAGAGAGAGAGAGGAGGAGGAGGAGGAGGAGGAGGAGGAGGAGAAAGAGGAGAAGAGTTGCATTGCGAGGACGGCTGCTGCCATTTTTCGCGACTCGCCGCGAACGAACACGCAGATAAGATAAGAGAACGCGGATCCAGGATCAAGGTGACGAAGATAAGAGCTTGGTCGGAGATCGAACCGTATCACGAGTCGACCGACTTGCGGTTGCCGTTGCGGTTGAAAATGCGAGATGAAACGATCGAAGATCGGCCAGCGATGTCATTCTGGCATTAAGATCGTCGACTCGGACAGACAGATCAGATCAGTCGAGACATCAGATCGAGATCAGATCGAATCAGATCAGATCGAACAAAGATCTTTGCTGCTGCGCGCGTCAGTCGGTCAGTCGAGATCCGGACACTGAGCCGTTAATCGCGGCGAATGCGAACGGTCTGGACGGAAATAGCCGGGCGGCCGAGCGATCGCCGAAAGTTGGACGGTTTTTTAGGGGGTCGAAACGCAGCTCGACCGATCGGGAAGGGGAATTTTCCGTGGAAATCATCGACGTGTCCCGGGTCATCGACGAGCTCGAACCCGGAACACGAAACAGACACGCGTGCAAACGCATGTGCACGTACTAGCGGGAATAGGAAGGTGGTAGGCCGGTGTCTCGTATATCGGGGTGGTGGTTCCCGCATAGAACGCCGTGCGACGGCCTCCCATTGGCCTCCCATTGGCCGGTCCGGGGGTGGCTCGCTGCAGTCATCGATTCAGGCAGTCATTGGCTGACTCGGCCCCGGCCGCCATTTTGAATGACTCCGGGATCAATACGCGGGGTGTGGAAAAAAAAAGCATGCAGGCCCGCCACCCTCTCCCTTCTCTCTTGCTTCTCTCTTGCTTCTCTCTTGCTTCTCTCGCCCTTCTCTCGCCCTTCTCTCGCCCTTCTCTCGCCCTTCTCACCATTTCTCGCTCTCTCGTTAGTTCGCTCTCGCTCACGCTCACCCTAGTTCATGCTACCACCGACACCGAGTTGCATCGCCTCCTCTTTCCACCGAGGGGCACCCTAACGCCTTTCCGCTCCTGTCGACCACCCCCTGCTGGTATTCCCGGCGCAACAACAACGACCATCGACGAACCCAGCCAAATGGGATGATAGACCGATGCGCGTTCCTACACGTAAATCCTGTACAGTTCCGCGCGTTCGTTTTCGCGTGTATGGAACGACAAAGTAGCAGCAGCAGCGGCACCAGCACCAGCACCAGCACCGACCACCCCTTCGCTTGAAAATCATCGAAAAAAATGCCTGGCGAAAGCGCGCTGCTGCCGATTCCCCGCAACGCGTCAACCACTCGCCACCCATCCCCGTCGTCCTCGTCATTTTCGTTGGTTCGTTGGTTCGTTCGCCGAATGAACGTAACGTTCGCGTGTTGCGCGTTGCTACGTTGCATGCAGCGAGCGGCCGGTTTTCAAGCCAGGCCTCCGTTTGCGAAATAGGAAATTTCAAATCGAAGCCCGGCGCACACCATCTCCTCGTCTTTCGCCTCACCCCACCGATCATCGGGTACGGCTCCCGGGTCTGCCAGCGGTGCGTCATCGTCGCACGGAAAATAAAATGATTTCGAGCGAGGTCCGCCCGATTCGCAATTTTTCTCGCCACCCACCCTCCTCCCTTCGCTTCGCCGATATTTTTCCCCGTTGGTCGTTCGCATCGGGCCGTGCATTCTCCGCTATACTTCTTCGACTAGATTCTCCGGTGCTACTGGCTGTTTCCACGATGACGATTTTTACCGCCGTCTCTGCCATCTTTTCCATCGGTAACTTCGACTTTGTCCAACCGATCGCCGATACGAGGGCCGATACCAATTCGTCGGGCCTTCCCAGAGACTCGATACGCGTGTCGCGGCCAGTGGTTAACAAGTTTTTAGCACGGAACGGGGGTCCGGTTCCCTCGATCGCGTACGATCCCGCGAGATACCGGAAACCGTACGGATATCGTTCGATCCTACACCCGAACGATTTTCTGCTCGTCAGCCGGACTTTGTTTACTCGTAGAAAGATCGCAAGATCGTCGCGTGTGCAGCGATTCGACGCGAGACGGCCCAGTCGTCGTACCGTTGCATACTACTTAATAATCTGCGAATTATAACGATAATGCCTGTAATGGCAATACTACGGGGCAACAGTAGTGATTACACCGTAGTTGCTATGATTACGGACGATCTGGCGTTTAACCGATTTACTGTAATAAGTGTTGCAGCCGTGGCAAGCGGTGCTGTACGCACGAAAGTATACAATTACGGAGAGGCAAGTTTGTGGCGGTCGTTGCTGGGTGTGCCGTTCCGTAAAGGGCTGTCATTATTGCAAGTGGTAAGACGTTTCGCGAAGAAAGCCCGCGTTCCACCTGATCTATCCGTGGTTGGATCCGCGAATTTCGCAATTACGCGACAGGTTATCGGCGATTAAAACGGACGATCGCGTTAGCGGCAAGTTTTGACGGCGGACACGTCGGGCAGAAATGGCTTACTCTATCGGCCAGTACCATGCAGCATGCCATGCAAATAACGTTTCCGGCTACTTGATTTTCTGGTACTTACGTTTGGAACCGAACTAATTGAAACAAGGACATAAGGCTTCTCTTGGTAGCAACGACTTTTAGATCACATTTTTAGTTATTAAGAATTTTATGGTTTTTTTTCATTTTTCGCTTTTAAAATTTACGTTTAAAATCTAAAGTTTCTCAAAACTTGTTAAAAATATACTTTAGTCATATCTTTACAATTTACTTTGTTAGGCGTCTAAAGTGTTTTTTTGTTATTTTTTTTTATTATTCTTTTTCCCCCCTGTGTGTTTCCTCTGTTTCTTGCTTGTTCCTTCGACAGTGTAGGTATACTCTTCTTTCTTAAGGCAATGCTTTTTTTTGTTTAATTTCGTTTCTTCTCTTTTTTTGTGCTTTTTTGGTATTTTTTTTCTTCGTTATCCCTTTTCCGTTTCTCCTTTTTCTTCCGCTTCTTCTTTTCTCTTCTTTTCTTCTTCTTCTTCTTGTTCTTCTTCCGTTTCTTCGTCGTCTTCTTCTTACTTGTTGTAATTTCGAAATGAGGAACGTTCGAACGAAAGCTTTGTCTAAATAATCAAGTCCGGTTTCGGCAGAAACTTAAGAGGAGTTGTTCAGACTTTGTGTTTCACAGACAGAAATCGGTGCGTGTTTCGAAAACGGTGAAATTAATTTTTCAATGAAATAACTATGACAACACATAACAACACAGTGCGACGCGTCTGAAACAGAAAATATACGCGGGGGTGAGGGGGGTCGTTTGGAATCCGAGTCGCTGGCCCTCTTCTTTCGCTTTTCAAGTTGATCTACTCGCGCGTTTCGACGCGGTTCGCGGTGCACCCCCGAAGGACCGAGAATCGCGACGAGCAAGTCCGACGAATCGACGACCGAAGAAATCGACGACCGAAGAAATCGACGACGTTTTGGCTTGGACGAAGGAACAGTCGGGCAAGGAAAGACGATCGACGCGTTTTGGAACTCGGCAAATGGATGGGAAACTCGAGACCGGCGTTTGCACGCTATAGGACGGATAACGACCGAAAGCTGAAAAATACAAGACAAGAGAAAGAGAAACGACGAGAGGTAAAAGATGATGCTGCTGGGATCTGCGATCATCGATACATCGTAGGAAGATCGTGGCGTCCGGTATCGACGTAGGCCGTTATCCCCTTGCGAGGGGGTTAAGTTAGTTTAGTCTGGTCGGCGTAAGAGGTTCGAATTTCCCGCGGGACGAAAGGAAAAACCTCGATCGTAAGAAGAGGCCCACGTGACCCCAGGAACGAATGAGCGTCTTTGCTACCCCCGCCGCGGCCACCCCCTTTCCACCCCCTCCAGCTGGTGGTTCCCCTTCTAGGGAGGCGCGCGGCGTCGCTCCTTGCGCGTCGTAGTAAGACGCGTCGGGAGGCTGGTTCTGTCTTTCTCTCTCTCCCGTCGGCTCTCGTTGCCAGCCTCTTTCTCTTCCTCGCTCCTCACGCTTTCCCGGACTTTTCTCCCCCACGTGCTTCTCGCGACTCGCCAGTGTCTGCTGGTACGTCGCGGGATGGTGATCTTGGTAGAAAGCAGTCTCCTTCTTTCTCCTTCCTCCTTCCTCCTTCCTCCTTCCTCCTTTCTCTTTACCCTTTGCACGTCCTCTCCTTTCCCTCTCCGTCTATCTCAAACCCTTCTTTCTCCTTCTCTTCCTCCTTCTCTCTCTCCCTCTCTCTCTCCCTCTCTCTCTCTCTCTCTCTCCTTCTTTCTCGTTCTCTCGCTCTCTCTCTCTCTCTCTCTGTCCCTCTTGGGTGTTTCACCTCGTCCCGCGCCCTCGTTCCCGACGCAAAGTCGCCTTCGCGAACACGCTCTGATCTCTCACCACCGGACGTCCCACGATCAACCGGCCCGCTTTTCTCGGTCCTTCTTTCGCCTCGAACGTTGCGACGATAACGCGACGCGCCCCCGCGAATCTCCCAAGAGTTGCGGCGACTCGGCTCCGACCCGAACTCCTCTCCCCATGACTAAGGAACACCTCGCGCGCACCGAACACGATTTCTTCGACGATCGCGCGACGAAACGCCGATATTTTAGGAAAATTTCGGTAACCTTTGATAGAGGCATTGCGAGCATCCCCGTGTCTGAGTAGCAACTGCGCCGTGGCCCCGTGCCGGGCACCCCCACCTCACCTCCTCGCCGCCTCTATCACACCACCGAGCCACCAACCCTCTCTCGGACGCGCACCCCTCGGCCTCCCCAACAGCCCCGCGGCCCTCCTAGCCTCTCTCTCGCCCCATCGCAGCCCTCTCTGCCGGACCTTGTCCCGTTCTCGACCATCCACCACCCCCTTGCCCACCCCTCGCGACCAGCGCTACTGCCCCATGCGCTGAAGCGCCTCTCTCTGCGCTCTCCTGCGTTTGCGTTTTGCGCTGCGCAAACCCCGCCAGGTGGATAACGACGTGCTCGGCGCCTACGCCGATCATCTCGTCCTCTGCTCTCCCTCTCCTCTTCCTTCTCTGCTCGCCTCTCTTTTCCTCTCGGTCTGCCTCTTGCATCGTTCCCTGTGTGCGCCGTCTTTGGGCACGATCGGCGTCAGGGTTACATCCGATTTTCCTCGATGAATCACTTTTCAGGCGTGTCTCGCGTCGATACAGGAGCATGGACGACGACTCGCCACGGCCTCGCTGCCGCTCCGCTCACGCAAAAGAACAGCGATACATCTCCGGCAACGTTTGCTCTTTCGAACGTCGCCCGCGTACCTACCACCGGCTGCGTTCGTTTTATCGATTATTTCGATTGCTACGCCGGTGATTCGGCTGCACCGGCATTCATGACTCCGAAATTCCTCCCTCGAATTTCATTTCCCAATGCACCGTTCGCTATTTCACTCGAGGTATTTCCGCTACTTTTCCGTTCGATGGGAATTTTTCTCGCCGAACGACCGGCTATTTCGACCGGACGATACGCTGTACGTGCGTATATACGTATACGGATAGAGGAAAAGAAAAAAGAGAAAAACAGAAAAGAGCAAAAAGGAAAACGCGGTGGAAAGGAAAAGAGTAATTAGCTCGTTTGTAACAGACGAATAATAATAATAATAATAAGTTTCTCGGCGGGGAATCTCGGATGTATATAGCTCGCGTTGAAACTCTTTTGGACTACGCGATACGCGCAGGTGCGGTGGCGGTGGATACGCGGTGTACGCTACAAGTAGCGATAGTTCTCTGTCGCGATCGTAAATGGTTGTCTGGAAAAGTTATTTTTATTCTGGATTCGCGAACGTTTCGGACAGCAGAAAGCGGAAAACAGCGACGGAGTTTTACGTTAGTCGAGTTGGGAAAAACGCGTTTTCGTTCACGTTGCAATTAATCTCGCAACGGTTTTCCAGACGTCGGCTTTCCAGCTGTTTACGATGCTTCGTTTCCACGATAGAGTGGTTTGTAAACGACGAGGGGTGGCTTCTCTATCACACCCAATAACGATTCGGAGGCGTTATCGCGGCTTTACATCCCTTTGGCCCCAGCGTGACAGTAAGGTTAGCACGTCGTTGTTGCGTACACGCCAGAATGGACTTGGCGTTCGCCGTGTATTTCGAATACCGTCGTCGACCGCAACCCGTCTCGTCCTCGCTTTACGAGACAGCGATCGTTGTTGCCGCGAAAAAGACAAAGTCGATCGTGATAGGCAGAATTACGATATCCATTTGCCCGGAGAACATCGAGTCTCGATCGTTGCGGAAAGGTTCGGCGAAAACGGCAGGACGAACGTCGTTGAAATTTCGACGAACGACCGCGATTCGCGAGATAAGCCTGGCTGGCGCGGTTCAACTCGTTCGTTGCGGCAAGTTTCGAGGCAAGTTTTACCGAGAATTCCTACCCCACTCGCGGTCTGGAAGATTTCGCCCTGCCGTCGTGGCAAATAGCGATTGGGGGGTGTTAGCGTGACACCACGTGCCAACCCACCATCCCAACGATAAGGTTAACATAACATCGTTGCGTACGCGACGTAACAGAGTACGTACACCGTCGTATTTCGAATCCTAGCGCTGACCGCAACTCGCTCCATCGCGTTTCCACGGGGGTTGATCGACCACCCCCAGAACGGCGTGCCTCGCCTCTGGAAATTCTCCAGCTGCATTCCCTAGCGCGAGCCTTTCGTCGATAGACCAGATCTTATTACGATCGCCAGACTACGATGGACGAAATACAGTCCGAATAACGCGCGACTGGAGACTTTTCCGTGCCCGACATTTTTTTATCCTTTTATCGCGCGTGTCCCTTTCTTCGACGAACTTTTCGACGATTTTTAGAATCGAACGATCGATACCACGTATTTCCACGATTTCATCGGTTTCTGTCGGTACGTTCCACGTCCGATCCAAATGTTGTTGTAACGCGATACGATGATCCGTATCGGCGAATCGTCGACGAGATCTGTTTCTTCCCGTTCGACAGAAATCGGCACCGATCTCGCTTTCGTCCACGAACGTTCGCACCCCTTCTTCTTTCCCTTTCTCTCTTTCTTTCTTTCTTTCTTTCTTTCTTTCTTTCTTTCTTTCTTTCTCTCGTTCTTTTCTCTTTTTGCGCATCGAGCGCACAAGCGAGCCTCCACGCTCGAGCGAGAGGAACACTCGATGGGACGGCGCTACCGGCAGAAGAGAAAAGAGGGATTCCAGCGACTACCCTCCCCAGGCCTCTTCGTCTTCCCGTCGTCGACGGTGGTTCCCCGTAATTGTATCGATTGTCTTAGAACGACACTGTCCCGACCGTTGAACGTCCCGAAAGGTGAATACCGTTACCCTCCCCTCCCAGTCCCTGTCGGTATTTTGCTTCGGGCCGACGTCAGGGTTGACCCCTTTTGTTGTTTCGTACGTGGAAAAATAAAAATTCCTAACCGGATGAAAGTTTGACCTGAATCTTTTTGTCGATCACGAGGGGCGCAGGGGGAAACAATGGCCCTGCTTGATTTGCATATACGGACAGACGGCACCATCGTGACACGTGGTACATCCCAAAGACCGCCGCGTTCCTTTCACCAACGACCGTGTCTCTCGAACATCGTGAACCGCGAGAAACGCGTTCGCAGGAAACGTAATAAAAAAATGTGCTCTAGGTGCTTGAGGAGCGGAGCGGTCGGTCTCTCGTTTCGTCTTTTCTACCGGCCGTGTCTCGGCCACCGGCGATCTCATCGACGACGAGACGAAGAGAGCCGACCACGTCGAGCCTTGCGAATCGAATCGCGTTAAAGGTGCGATGAGAGCGTGAAGCTCTCTCTCTCTCTCTCTCTCTCTCTCTCTTTCTCTCTCTATCTCGCTCTCTGCCCCCTTGGACGACCCTTCGCTGTACAGGATAATCATAATAAGGAGAGGAGGACCGGTTGACCAACGGATAGAACCGCTGGGGACGATAAAACAATCGAGGCTGATTTTTTGTCGGGCCAGCTGCAACGGACCGCTGTCGGATCGACGAATTCGACCCCGCCGGACGGGCCAGCCGAATTCATTCGCGCATCTTCCCTTGCACGCGGTCCGGCCGATTGTTGTACGTCGCCGTTTGCCGGGCAGGACCAACGCGCGACGATCATCGTGTTCGGTACGTTGGTCGGCGGCCATCGTGGGGCGAGAGCACGGACGTGAAAATATGGACGATTTCACGGGTTTCAAGAACGCCGTTCGTCGAACAATGGTCGGGACAATAGTTTCGTGGCGTTATTTAAAACAAGGGAAAAGGAGGAAGTCGGAGAGGACACCCTTCTTGGCCGGCCGCCTAATGATCGGCGGACAAGACGGCTGGAAAGACGAGGGAGGAAGCTGGATGGCTCGCTTGTCCCGGGTAATTAGTAAAAACAAAGGAGAAGCCCGGCCGCGAGAAGGAGCCGCGGGAAATGGCCGTCTGAGAGGAAGGCAGGAAGAAGAGACGGCGCGCGAGCATCAGATAAAATCTAAATGAGAAAGTAATCCCTCGAAGAGTCGAGGCTGGAAAGTTACGACCGCGACGGAGAACCGGCGAGAACGACGGCGGAGGAAGGTCAGTAGGGAGGAAGATTTTGGCCACGCGACTCCTTTTTCGCGGTAGGTCATGGCACCTGAATTCTCGCGTGGTCTCTTCCCCGTTGTAAACACCTAGCGTGCGATGTGACCTAGCTGCGCTATCGGGCTAAGCGCGTGCTTAACCTAACCCAACCTAACGCGTCGACACACGTTCGCACACACGCAGCCACGCCACCAACCAGCGTACGTGTATGGGTAGCCCCTATCGATTCCAGTCCGTGAAAATAACGGAATCTCGTGGCGCGCTTTCGCCAACTTCCACGCACCCTCCACGTTGCTAACCAGCCGTTTTTCACCCCCTTCGAGTAGAACGTTGCCGCCGCGCCGTGCCGCGCCGCGCCGCGCCGCGCCGCGAGCCCCGCCAGGGTGAACGAAGGTAATCAAATGAAAACAAAAATCACAGGCCAACCTCAACCTCCGCGCGGAAGAAAGTTAAGCGGGCAACTTTTACCTTTTTCGCCGCAATTTGCGGCCGATTCAACCGTGAGCCACCCTCTCGAGCTACCCTTCAGTCGCTAGCTATTCTTCGAGTACTTCCTACCCAACCTCCGACGTTGGACACTTTGCCTGAAGATGTCGAGACGAAGATAGCGCCTGGTTCTTCTTTCGTCTTTCTCTCTCTCTCTCTCTGTCTGTCTGTCAGGTGCTTTTATTTCGTTCGTTTCGGAAGAAGCTACTAACCGCTTCATCGAAGAAATTTGCTTCGCTGGCAAATCGGCAAAAATTATCCTCTATCCCGCCCTTTGTTATTCGTCGCTTTTTCCATTGCCCGTGCAAGTGACTCGTCGTCTTGGCGTGCTTTTCGTCGAGCAACGACTATTCGTATGATTCTATGACGACGTTATGTCGTATCGTCTCGTTCATCACGGAGAGTAATTCCCCCAAAAAGTGGCAAGCTATTTTTCCACCTTTTATCGCCGGTCTGTGTATTCCGCGTATGGACGAGGAAACACGCGGACATCGCCGATAAATACCGTGTTCATTATCCCCGAAATATGTCGGTTATTAGGTAGAGAAGTAGAAACGCGAGAAAATTGAAGGCAGCCCGAGTTAACTGGCGGTGAAACCTTTTCGTGTATGCAGTTTCCTGCGCCCGAGTTAACTCGGTCGATTAAGGCAACGGGTTAAATGGAACCAAATCGTCGTTGGCCAAGAACGAGTGAGATCAAGAGTTGCCAATGTTTCGAGTCTGCGACGCAAATTCTTTTCGCGGAAAGAAGCCCGCGCAGATTGATTTTCGGTTCCTGATTTACTACCGTTCCATCAAACGACTAGCCGCGCCTATATACGCCGGCGTCTTTTCGGATAAACAAATCTCGGTTGGTTCAACGCTAACGCTCGAATGCGGTACGATTAAACTTTCGTCTCCGCGGCGGAATTTCGCTGGATTCTCGTAAGTGGCGTATCGGGCGTCTATCGGGTACGCGGCTAAGGAACAAACGAGCAAATAATCCGCCAAGCACCGCGGGCAGGCCAGATGTCCATTCTCCGAGGTATACGCGTAGCATGTGGATAATCGGAAGAGCACTGCCGACCACGCAGCATATGCCGCTACCTCCGTTAGCAGCAGCTGCACTCTTCGCCATCGAAGCTATCGCGATTACACTGTAATCTCGCTAAACCGAGCCCGGAAGAGGATGAGGCGCATTATCTTCGGCAAAGGGTTCGGCTGGGATTTTACGAATCTCGCGACAGCTCTTGATTTTTCAGCTTTTCGCGGCAAGGTCGTGGTAAAATCGCGGTAAAATCGTGGTGAAACCGTGGTTAACTGGTTGGCCTGTGTGTGGCTGGCCTCGTTTCATCTCGAGGTCACGCCGCGTCGCCCGTACCTTCATTGTTCCGCTCTCCTCCCTTTATATTCGCGTGTCTGGTCTGTCTTCGGCGGCGAACAAAGCAGGCAGAAGGTCGTAAAAAAAAAGAAAAAAAACAAAAAAACAAAAAAAGGGAACCGGAGGACCCAACGGGGCGCCATTGTCTCCGAACGAATTTGCGAAAAGCGCACGTTGACTAATTCCGAAGCGCTAGACCTCTCGTCTTTTTCGCCTGCGATCCTCGACGCAACGCCTTCGACTCGACTACGAACCATCGAACGTTTTACTCGACAGGAGATGACCGTGCGATAACTCTGTCCTTCTGCGGCTTCGCTTGGCGGCTGAGAAGAAGCATCTCGATACGAAGTTGTCGAACGAGGGAACTACCCCACGATGGAGCGTTTAGGAAATCGACAACCAATCAATCGACCGGCAGTTTTCTGTCGTGCGAATAACGTTGGTCCGACTTAATCGATCTGTTGGAAGGGGCGTCGAAATCGACGAAGAGAAGATACAGCGACGCTTGTGACGGGAATTTCGTTTGCACGAATTGGAGCGACGCGTCGAATTTTGAGAGTTTAGTCGTTCGATTTCTTTCGGTTTCCATGGAAGCTGGGAAGAATCGCGGCGCTGATTACGCCCGTAGACTTTGGCGAGTTGTCGGGTTTTTCCCGTGGAAGCGCGGCTGGCAATTCAGCGGCAATATTTCGGTGGCGAGTTCGCAACATGTTAACTTTGTTTATCTATAAAGTGGCGCGCCCGCGCTGATTAAGTCGTGGAAAAGTCCGCGGGGCCGAAACAGAAGGAAAGGACGAGGCGGTGAAATCCACGGCGATATTTCAAAAGGCCGCGATGTAAAGCGGCAAGCGCGCCTTGGGCAAGTTGGCGTCGCCTTATCGCCGCGACGAGAGCCACGACACTTATAATGAAATTTCCGCGGCGAAGTAAGTTTTAAAAGTGCAAAAGTGTCGAGGGACAAAGGAGCCTGGCCGAGGGGAGGACGGTCGAGATTTAGGAGGATCATAAATCGAGGCAATGTCTTCGTGCCGCGAAAATCTCGCGAAGATTAGAGAGCCACTCTCACTCTTTCTCCCTTTCACACTTTCTTTCACCCTTTTGCGTTTTCTCTCTCTCTCTCTCTCTCTCTCTCTCTCTCCAATCGACTCGATGAATATTCGCCCTTTCGCGAGAAAAATCTTAAACTCGTCGTAATACTCGCCCAACCAACCGTTTCTCTCTCTTTATATTCCCGTTCGAATATCGCTTGAAACGATCGCGCGCTGATCTTCTGAACGTGTTCGTCAACGTTTCTATCTATATCCTGTCTAACGTGTGGTCGAGAAGGGAAAGTTTGTAAAAATGCCAGGGATCGAGCTGATCTCGCGGCGATCGATATTCACGGGGAATGGAAGAAGCTTGCGTTATGCGTAATCCGAAGACGAAATGGACAGAGAGAATTTTGTTTAAACGGGACTGATCGACGGTGTTTCAAAGTTTAAGATTGCATTGCCACGAAAGGCGGAAAATATGCGTCGCGTCGCGTCGCGTCGTCTTCGCTCAAGTTTGTTGTTCTATCAACGGGTTCGATCGACGAGACGCTATTTCGTGGCCCCTCGGAGGAACTGGAAAACCGGTAACGAGCGAGCCGTGGCATTTCGGTTTTTAATTGAAAGCAAAGTCTGTAGATTTTTAATTAAGAAAATTCAAGATCGACCTGTAACAGTCCATCCGTCCGTCCGTCCGTCCGTCCGTCTATCCGTCCATCGGTTACTGCCTGCTCCTCGGAGTCTCCTCAAACAGTTTTATAATTGATTTCATTTTCATTTATTTTCGCGCGAATCTCCACCCTGTCTTTTCCTCCACTTCTCCCACCTCCGTTGCCTCCTCTCTTTTTCTTCGACCCTGCCTCTCGTTGCTTCGTCCCGCCTCGAGAAGACGGTACCCCCCTCGCCACCTCAACCTTACGCCGCAATCAATTTAATGTTTTAATTAAGAGAGTATCCGTGAAAAATTAGATTTTAATCGGATCGCGCCTCTCCATCGCCCCTCTGCGCCCTCTCTCTCTCTCTCTCCCACTCTCCCTCCCCCTGTCTCTTTCTTTACTTTCGACCGGTGTCTTTTAATAAATAATTTTAATTGCCTTAGACACCTCGAAAGGATTCGACAGATCGAGAGGGACTTCATCCTCGTCCTCGTCCTCGTCCTCGTCCTCGTCCTCCTCCTCATCCCTGTGGACGTTGAACCCAGGAAATCGAGTTTCTCCGAGACTCTCGACAGACTATACGTTTTGCAACGTAAGAGACATCGTTTTTAGACATCGGCGTTTGGCTAAAGATTCGCTTCCGATACGCCTCACTCTCTCGCTCTCTGTCTCTCCCCCGAGCCCTCCAAAAAATAACCGCCATTTCGCGTGCTATTTTCGATCGGTTTTGAGCGGCTCTCGGTTGCGTAACAGGCGATCGCGGATCGAGATCGAGACACGCAGTACTCGAGCAAAACCAATCCAATCGTGTTTCTCTTCTCTGTCACTCGAACACGCAGCGTGTTCGTCTTGGCCAAAGTATAGTACGGATGGCTGAGACTCGAAAAGTTATTAGTTATCGCTTAGTCGCTTCTGTCATTTTTCGCGCCAGACAAATAGATTTGTTTGTACGATGCGAGGCTCGTTTAAGGTCGAAAATAGCGTGCACCGTGGTGTACGGATTGCATTCTAAATTGCCCGGCAATGTTGGTGTAGGCGCGCGTTCGGAGAAAAGAAAACCGTTCGATTCGTTGTATACGAGGAATTTATATTTTCTGCCGGAACTGAAATATTTTTGGCACCGATTCCATCGTGCCTTCCGATCCCGGCTAACCTATATACGTCGAAATTTTGTTTGTCTCCTGCTGCGTTGCCTCGATTAATCGCCCGTGTCGTATCGTCGTTCTTTGCTTGACGAGCTGTGCCCAATTAGCAGCCATTTCGGAGTCGACGCGCGGCAAAGAAGTAGCCAGTCGGTATATTTTCCGTGTTCCAAGATGAATCTCGTCGTGTTGGTCGGGAAGGGAGAGCCGGGCAACCGATTCTCGGTATAGAGACGTCGTAGAACGGCTGATGCAGACCGAAAAAGAAAAAGCCAGCCGCGAGAGAAGGTCCACCATTTTCCGAAGCTATTCTAGAGTGTTATGCAACTGCCGGCCAATGCATTTGGCCGGGCAGAGCTTTATGGCCGAAGCTCGCACGCGCAAAAATGTTTGTTTTAACTCGGTGCTGCTGCCTTCCCCCACACCCGTCTACCTGCTAGCCTCAGTCGCAGCCTTGAATTACTCGGAATGTGCGAATATTTGTAAAATTAGATCTTCCGCTTTTTCGATCCGATACCGGCTCCTCCTGCATTGTCTCTTCGAATCAAACCGCGGAACACATTTATCAGGAGGCGGGAAACGCGTTCATTCGAGGAAAACAGATTATTCTCGCTTCTATCTGCTACGTTTATCGAATTGGTTATCTTTGGATACAGTCGGTCGCAAAAAATTTCGGTATACCATTTACCAATTAGATCTATGCGCATTACATTTCGTATCATTTAGTTCCTCCGATACTTACCCGCGACCATATCGATTTTTCCAATCAAGCACCGTTAATGCGATATTGCGATAAATAATACATCGACGACGACGACGACGACGACGACGACGACGACGACCCGACGAAAGCGTCGCCACGCGTTCTTCTTCTTCGGAGAATCTAACCGATGCGGTATTATATCGGATTGTCTCGTAGTAGACGACGCGGCGGTGGTTTTGCACGCGTCGATGCTCGTTCTTTTTCTGCTTAGTTTGCTATTCGAGTTTCACGAAACTCCGATAGGAACAGCTTCTACCGTTTTGCAACTCAGAAAAACAAAGATCTAGTATGTTAATTTTTGCGGCGGGGGCGGGGGTGAGGGGCGAAATGGTCGAACCGACGAAACTTCGTTCGATGAACGGTCACGAGCCTTTTTAAGGCAATCTCCATTTGTAAATCATGCGACTAAACAATCCCTATCGGACCCTCCGCTAATGGAAGACGTCTTAAAAAGTTGCCACGCGCCTCGGGGATACGAAATTTGGAAATCTTCCCGAGTATTCCCAACGGAACATCCGCAGAGGAGCGTCGAGAGGGTGGGAATTTCCGTGACCCCCATCCCATTCGTATTTTTCACCCTCCATTTTTACGCCATCTTTTCCCGTTGTCGATCCACCCTCTCTCCAACGTCCTGTCCCCCACCGCGACTTTGTCCCTTTCCTTCTCTGTCGCTCCTTCTTCGCCTTCCTCTCGAAAGTCGCATCACAGAAAGAGGTCTCGTCGATTGTCTTAATCAATAACGCTTCGATGATTCGAACACGGTTTCTTCTCTCCTATATTTTTTTTTTTCTTTTCTTTTTTCGCGTGAAATACGGTCTGTCCGCGGTTTCTCGAAGAAACGGCTTTGATCGCAGTTCGATGCCCGAAATTCGTCGCTCGAGTCTAACAATTTTGCCGTTTGCTCTGTTGGAGGCAGAGTTTTCGCTTTTCGTCGAAGGGTAGGACGAAATTAGCCTCGGTTCAAGCGTGGTGGTGTAGCTCTCTGACAACGAGCCGGTTAGTCGGAACTTTTACAGGTAATTCAGTGATAAGAAGATGAGAGAGAAATTTTTGTCGCTTAAAAAGGAACGAGGAGATCCAATTTCCGCCTGATGATTGGCCGATTCAATCAGTCGTGACGATAATAGAATTCTTTGGTAACGTTTTTCCGTTCTTTTACGCGAACTTGGAAAGTCATTGTTTTCTCTTGGATCGATACTCGCGGCTTTTGTTCAACCTCGAGTTAAGACACGAGAAAATATCGGTGCTACTAAAATACGATCGTTTCCATCTTACGGCAACCGTGTATACATTTTTCGTCGGAGATGTCTCTGGTCTTCCGACAACGTCTGTTTTAACCTCACTGCCTGCTGTTTGCCTTTCTAAACCTTTTTTTGCTGAAACATACAAAAACTAGCCAAGCAGCTGCGTCTTCTCTAGTTATTAACGAGGATCCAACGACTAAGTCTCTAGATAATTCGGGCTACACGTACTAACTGTAACGGTTGCAGCGACAAGGCGATGAAATGATTCTTCTCTTTTCTCTTTTCTTTTTTCCGCCTTTGTTTTCAAGCGTCCGTACGACGAGAGGGTTGTGCCTCACAGACAGTTGACGGAAAATACCAGCTTTTTAATATCTATCGACGTGAAAGGTGGCTACAAAGATTTGACGAAATGCTCGAGCTCGAATCGGTATTCGTGATCTTGCTTGCTCTCTTCTTGTTAACTTGCGCGATTAAAAGCGGGATACGTGTTCAAATTCCGCCAAACTGCACTTTCAAATTATACCTTTGTTTTTTATTTTACTCTGAGTCTTGTACTTTACGACGAGAAGGAAGGAAAGTGATCGCCGCGAGACGTGGTACGCAACGATCAGTAGCAGCGAACGCGTCGACCGTAGAGCACGAAGAAATTTTCAGCGCAGTTTGCATTCTATTCGTCCAAATAAAGGAATATTTCCAAAATATTTCACCGGAATCCTGCCGCCATTATCTTCGCGGTTACAGATACTCTTTCGTTCGTCGCGTACGAGAAGCAATTATTTTGCCGGTGATTCGTCCTCGCTACTTTCTCTAGTTCCCTCGTTCCCCCGTTCCCCCGTTCCCCCGTTCCCCCGTTCCGCTCTTCTCGCAACCCCATGAGATTTTTAACGTTTCGCGAACTCTCTAACGTCTCCTTCGGTCTTCTTTGTCTTCTCCTTTGTCTCCGTCCTCTGTCGTCTGTCGCGACCGATGTGGAAGGAAAACGTAAGGGCTGCTACCCTCGATTCGTGTCAGAGGGCCGCGCGAACGGCAGAAAAGAAATTAGCGAAATTAAACGAGCCGATATAGCCGCGCGCGTTTTTAGGGGTTGCTCACCCTTTCACAGCTTTCACGGAAAGCGGTATTATTTGCGATTAATTATTTGCACGACGCGAAACGATTGGCACGGCAAACGAGGGTAGAATTGACAGGCCGCGTTTCAAAGAAGCGTTCGAATTTCCTGTCACTGGGTAGCTTTGGAATTTTCACGGGCACAGAGCAACGCAAATTTCACGTGTGTAAAATTGACTTGGCGAATGTAATTTAACGCTAGACGTTTCGAAAACACAGACTCCCCATTATAACGAACCCGTCGTCTTTTCAAACTCGGGAAAATCGTTTTTGAACGGGAAAATGATCGCAATGGTAACCAGAAGAATCGGAGAACACAGCCGGAGAAAACAAGTCCCGGCCGCTTGAGCGAGAAAAGTTACGTACCATGCTCGTATCGCGTCTTTCTATCGCGAGAGTGATCGATGTTCGGCAAATATTTGTTCATGGAATTTCGAGCGACGATAAAACGACAAACGAAAAAACAAGAAAAAAGAAAAAAAAGAAGAAAAGAAGCGAGAGAAAGAGAGAGGGTGAGGGAGAGGGGGCGAGAGAGAGAGAGAGAGAGAGAGAGCGTGCGAGAGAGAAGCAGACAGTTAATATTTCGGATCGTCTGGCTCGCAGCGCGGTCGCGTATTTGTTAAAACCTTGCTCGCGAAAAGCAGCAGGGCCTGTTGGAAATGGAATTAATCTGTCGATGCGTACCGTGCACCCATTTAATATCCATCACGCGTTCATCACTGCAGAAGCAATCCGCCGGTTGTTCTCGCGCCACGCTGTTTTTTCTTCCCTTTCTCTCTCGCGCTCTTCCTTCGGTCGGCGCTCGTTCCTCTCCATCGGGGACTCTCGGGGGTGGTTGTGCGTTGCTGCTTTGCCACCTACATACACGCGAGAACGAGCGAGCGAATTTTCACGCGGTCACGAGACACGATGACACGAGGTCGATGACAAATTTCGTGCGTAGCATCTTAATGCGCCGCGCGCCCGTCGAAAACTGACCCCGCAGCTGGCCGCCTTAAAAAAGGGGGGTGGAACAGGGCCCGGAAGGGAAGGGCGAGACCATCGGTGATGCCCCGTGTCCAGAGGTGGGGGGTAGCAAAGGGGAGAGAGACGCATCAACCTATCTGGAATTATTTCGCATTCCTCTTCTCTTCCTCGGCTTTTTCATTTTCTTTTCTCCTCCGTGATATTTCCTGACCCTCGAGACCCGTTCGCTCTAGCCGCTCTTCCTCCTTTCCTTCGTGTACCCTTCGTTCGAGTATTATCTCGTCTCCTGTTAGCAGACAGAAGGTTTCAAGGTGCCACCAGGTCGGACCTGTTTAAGGGTTTAAATTAAGGGTGGCGAGAGGGGAGGAGAGGTGGATACGATAGGGGCGAGCCGAGTACGCGTTGCGTGAATTGCAACATTGCCGGGTTTCCAGCCAGCTAAATTTACTCGTAACGTTATAGGGAACGCGCTTGCCACTTTGTCTCCATTTTTTTCATCTTTTTCATTTTCTTTTTTGTGCTCCTCTCTTTTTCTTTTCTTTTTCTTCCTTCTTTTTCGGTGTCGTGTATGTACGTGTTGGTGGACAGGGCAAAGGTACGGGTACGGGGCAATAGACTCTCGTCGAGGTTGCGGATCTTTCCACCGTTTTGTCGTTCTATCGTTCCATCGTTCCATCGTACCGTCGACTGTCCGGGAAAGATAACAGGCTGAAGGGACAATGAATGTTTCAAGTTTCCAAACGACAATCTCTGCTCGTGTTTTATTTAATTTTTATTCGTTAATGGACAATACATATGCCCGGGTTGTTTATTCATACGCACGACCTGCACGCCACTTCACTCTTGCCCGACGTTACACTTTACTCGCTCTTTTATTATTTATCTCCGGCGAAATTTTGCGCATTGTTTTCCAAAACACTGCAACTAATCATCACGCTACTCCCTCTCTCCCTCTCTCTCTCTCACTCTCTCTTTCGCTCTCGCTCTCTCTCTCTCTCTCTCTATTTTCCGTACACCACCCACTCTCCTTCCGGCACCTATTCGATCGATCGTTCCACAAAAGCCTGGCATGACTCGCTTACGGTCGATCCTCGAGAGTTTCGTCGCGTTTCGAACGAATATCCACGATCTCTTTGCAAACTTTTGCTCGTAAATAATACACGTATATACGTATTTCTGTAACCAGCGAAAAATTCTGCCGCGGAGTCTAGCGAGAAGAACGAAGCGTGCTTTTCGTGAGATCAGCGAAGCAACGAAGAAAGCTGAAAAACGACGCGATGATTGGAAGGTAGAGAAAGAAGAAGGGCAGAAGGGAGAGTAGCGTGAGTCTAGTCCGGATCAGCCATTTTCCTCCAATCCGCGTGCTTTCGGTTTGTTAGTTTGCGGCATAAAGCGTGTACCGGTCAGAGTTCTGCAAGCAAGGAATATTAATAGTTGTTAGAGTCGAGCGCGGAAGACAATCGTCGAAGAGACCCGTTGCAACGTTCGATCGATACAATATACATAGATAGAGAAAGGGAAAGGGATCGATCTATGTTGTATCTTGGATTTCTGTTTTAATCGTCGATCGTTGCCGGGTGCCTCCGAACGAATCGATAACGAACGAAGCACGAAGCTCGATATTAGTAAAATATGGTCGCATTGACGAAACTTTACCTGAACCTAAACTCGTGTCCAGTGGATCTTCGATCTACCAGCCTCGCGTCATCGTCGTCCTGATCATGCTCGTACCCGTACACGTACACGTACACGTACCCGTACCCGTCACCGTTGTCGTCGTCTTCGTCGTCTTCGTCTTCGTCGTCGTCGTCGTCGTCGTCGTCGTCGTCGTCGTCGTCGTCGGCGTCGTCGATGTCGTCGATGTCGTCGATGTCGTCGATGTCGTCGTCGTCGTCGTCGTCGTCGCCGCCGCCGCCGTTTTCGCAGCCGCCTTTGTCGCCGTTGTCGTCGTCGTCGTCGTCGTCGTCGTCGTCCTCGTCACCATCCTCTTTCACTTCGTACGAACGATGTTTCCAGTTCATCCGACACTAATTCGCGAGACCGGTCAGTTTTTCTCGTTTCACTCACTCGCGCACCTATCACCCCGACGAAATTGCCGCCTCGTGGAGAGGCGGTGGATAAAAGAGATCGGACGAAACACCACCGCGAAATGATGGATGACGCGTGGAAAGAATTGTTCGCTCGATGGTACACACAGCGCGTCGATTATTCCCACTTTCTGCCGTTTTCTTTCAAAGAT
Organism: Bombus vosnesenskii; assembly: GCF_011952255.1. Taxonomy (NCBI): domain Eukaryota; kingdom Metazoa; phylum Arthropoda; class Insecta; order Hymenoptera; family Apidae; genus Bombus; species Bombus vosnesenskii. Next base: position 8,200,434 of record NW_022882923.1, read on the forward strand.
CTCTCGACTGACGAGCACCGATCTCCGCGTGCATCGTTCCGATCACACGGTCGTTCGCTGTTCCACACGACGACGCTAACGCCGAGAACGAGACACCGTGGTCGCCAGTCGCTAGTCGCTAGTCGAATCTCGTGTGCTCCGCGCGTGTCGTGGAAAAACGTGTGCGCTTCCTGATTAACTCGGCTGCACGGCAGAGCTGAATTTTTCGCAAGTGCCGTGCCGGCGAAAACGTGCACCAGGGCCGTACGCGGCTCGTCACCGCACAGGGCGCCGATCAACACGCGCGTCTATGGTTTTCCGAGGCGGCACCGTTCGTTGCCCGCCGATTTTCCCGATCTTCCCGATCCTCCCGATCTTCCCGATCTTCGTTTCACTCGCGATCCCCCGCGTCCATAGGCATTCACCGTGATGCAATTGGTCTGCGTTCGCGTGAAATCCTGCTGCGGGATAACCCGCGAGGTTGTATCCTCGATCTGGATCTCGATGCCGATCTCCTCCCGACGATACTCCCGGCGACGTTCGATTACCAACGAAGAAGAAAGGACGAGGCGTTCGAGGAAGCGGAGCTGCCTGCCAGAGGTTGGCGATGTTACGATTTTCAGTGCACTGAAATCCGCGGCACCGCGTCCGCAAGTGGGAGGGACTGGTTCGCACGTGACTCAGTGTGTCGTATTCTTTTCTTGCTCCTTGGAATACGCTGCCGCATCCGTGACGCGGCCCTTTTCCGTGAAAATCGCGCGCGTTCACGAGGCGTCACGCACGCGGCCGGGTCGCTGAACGTAATCTTTATCACTTCCTGCCCGGCCAACGACAACCGTCCATCATTATTCTAATTCGACGTGGACGACGAGAGCGCGTTATCGCGGGCCTCGATCACTGGCGGCGACGCCTGCGATTTTTCAGCCGTTCGAGATGAAAAAAGAAAAGCTTTCTCCGAGCAGCCGTGCAGCCCCCTATCCCCCCCCACCACAGCTTCTCGGCTAAGAGAGGGATTTATGGGATACACGTTGAGAAAGACGTCACCAGTTTCGCACGTGCGTGTGCACGTACGTAAACGCGCGTTGCCACGAGAACCTGATCTCCAAAACGGCGAGAGCGTTGCGTGTTGTGTTCCTCCCTGGGGATTTCCTCGTCGAGAGAAGAGAAGAGAAGAGAAGTGGCGGGAGGAAGAGCCGCGGATCAACTACGCCTCGCACACCGGGTTATCGGATTCTATGAAAATCGAGCTCTGGCGGTCTGAGAGTAGTAGTCGTCCAGTGTTTCGCGTCTCTCACGGTGTTTCTCAGCCGGCGGCCACCTTCTTTTACCGTGCGTTCGTCGGGTCGGTTCGCGTCTCGGTCCCCGCTGGATGATCGCGTTGTCCGGATCGTCGAATTGGACGCGTGTCACGCGGGCGGCCACGGTTTCTCTCGTTCGAGGCTCTTGGGGCCAGCGCGGCAGACTTCTCCACTTCGATATTTCTGCGATTTATTGCGGCGCGACTTAGAAATGCATCTAATGCGGTGCACGCCGCATAGAATGCATGCATGCACCTTGGCGGCGGGGAGGGCGAGCCACGGAGAGCCGAGAAGTCGGGCCGAGGCGAGTCGAGTCGCGGCGCGCAACGCGTTTGCGCATGCGCCCCCGATCACACCGTGTGTACTCTACTCGCGCGCGGCTAGGCGAGCGCGAGCTCTAGCGAATATGAGCGAGCGGATCGGGCCGCCGCGCCGCCGCCGCCACCGCCACCGCCACCGCCACCGCCACCGCCACCGCCACCGCCGCCGTTGCCGTTGCCGTCGCGGTGTATCTTCGCTACGTCATTCATTGGCGTGGAGAGTGAAAATCAGAGCTCGATGCGGCAGCCTCCTCTGCAACTGTAACAGCAACGGTAAACGATCGGCACGCCGCGCTTTCCGCGTCTCTAGTTTCGCGGAAAAGTCTCGCCTCTGTTTTCCGTCTATGTTTACTGGTCGAGTCGACGAATTTTCGAAACCGACTGCACCAGCTACGGTCGTGTCGAGTTGTCGCCGTACGCCGTCACGCGTACCCAAGAAAATGACCGCCACTCGAGGGATCGTCGATCGCGTTCGCGATACCGCCGGAGCGGAGATTATTCGAAGAGCGATCGATCTTTGGTTCTGGAACGCGAATGCGAGCGGAAACAACGGAATTGCGAAGGAAGCGCGCACGGCCGCGCACCGTGACGCGAAGAGTCGCGGGAAAATCCCGCCCTCGATACGACGGTATATCCTTATCGGAATATCCTGCCGCCGGAAGGCATCCTCGAGCTTGAAATTCGACCGGCAGAAAGTCTGGCGGACCGAGGTTGGGGTTGACTCGGTGCGGACCGGGGACGATCGGTCGACGGTGGCGTGTGTCGGAACGGCGACCGTCTCCGTGCGCTCGGTAATTCCTAATACGGAATCGACCGGCGCTATCGACAAAAGCTGTGAAATATCTTTGCTCGGCCTGTGCGAGAACTTCCTGCCTGGACGCGAGTTACCGGCGGTAAATCGTCGCGGTGCGCCGCGCGCTCTCGACACACACGCGCGAGCGTTGCACGGCGATGCATGGAGCGCGCGCGGCACACTTGCTGAGCGCGTGCATGTGTCTGAGTACGTTCCGCCGTATCCACGTCGAACCGCGTGGCCTATCCTAGAGCTTGGCGGATGGCGACGCGAAGAGAGGGCTGCTCTCCCCGTCGTTTCCTTCTCGTTCCACGCCGTTCTTCCCGCGCGTCGGTTTCCCCCTTTCGGCTTTCCTTTCTCCTCGCCCCTCCGTTCGTTCGTTCGTTCGTTCGTTCGTTCTGTTCCTCGCCGCGAGGCGGGTGGGAGGCTGAGCCCCCCGCTAGGTACGACACTGCATGATTTTTTGACGACCGATGAAAGTTACACGCGAGATATTCTATTTTAAACTTTCGGCCGACAGCCGCTCCGCGGCCACCTCCACCCCCACCATGCCCACCGAGACTTCCTACATCGCGATAATTCCTGAAAAGGAGGAAGCCATTTTGCGCGGCAACTCTGGCTCCTCGCTACGCGAGACAAAGTTGCCGCGTTTCGTCCGTTCGGCCCCCGTCGATTAACAGACTCCACGTCCTTACCATCTTTCCTTCTTTCCTTCCTTCCTTCCTTCTTTCTTTCGAACGGGTCCACGGCCTTCAGGGCACGCGGGATAACGCGCGATAGATGCAACGTCCGTGTCTCGGGCGTTCGTTGTTGCTCGCGTTTACACGGCCCTCTCTGGCTTTCGCGGTTTATTTCAGCCGCGTCGCCGCGTCGACAGAGACGCTTCTCTGCCGTGCGTTTACCGTCGACGGTGCGCGTCGGACGACAGCAGCTTCCCGTGGACGAGAGCAGCTGTTCACCGTACGCGGAAATCTGTTTCGCGACGCGTGCCACGGCCTATAAGCGCGAACGGGGTAGCAGTGCGACGGGAAAAAGGGGAGGAACGAAAGGAAAAAGGAAGAGAAAAAAAAAAAAAATCTCTGGAGTGGAAATGGATTTTCGGCCGGCACGCGCGGGACAGAGACGCTCACAGAGGCGAGCGTGGCCGCACACAGCGACGCGGATAATTCGCCGGCTGGTCCCGCGGTGCCTTTTTCCTTTTTTTTTCCCCCGCCGCCACCTCGACGTCCTCCCAGCCCATTGCCCAGGCCGGCCACCCTGTGTTCGCTTCTCTGGACGTAGCCGGTCGGTCTCCGCGCTGCACCGCGCCTGCTCGCTCGCTTTTGTTTTCCTCTATTTTCCGGTTTTTCCGGGCGGGCCGCACGCCGGCCGCTGGTACGCGCCGCGCAACAAGTAGCAGATTATAAAAATCACTCGTCGACCCGGGGGCGTGACGGGGGAAAAAACGCTGGGGAAAAAAAAAAGAAAAAGAGAAAGAAGGACGCGCTCGCGCCGCTTCGTCCACGGAACGGTCACGCGAGAGAGCGAGAGAGAGAGAGAGAGAGAGAGAGAGAGAGAGAGAGGGAAGGAGGAGTAGGAGCGACGGAGGGTTAGAGAGAGAGAGCTGGAATAATAGTAGTAGAGGCGCGGGTGAAGCGAGAAAGCGCGCGACGATAGAGGAAGCGGAGGCGATCGAACGGGCGGGTAGCGTGACAGGGATGGAGCTGGAGAACGAAAAAGAGAGTCGACCGGCCGCCGAACGGGATGGTGGTAGTATCCAGTGAAAGAGATGTGGGAGGAAGGGAGAAAGAGGGCCGAGGAGAAAGATGCGGCGAGGGTGGGAGGGAGAAAGCGGCAAAGGGAGAGAGCTCGCTCGCGAAGAAAGAGAGTGGGAGGAGGAGAGCTTGATGCGGGCGTAGGTACACATTTACCCATACATATGTATGTTTCCTCGTCCCCGACGTCGCCCCCTCGCCGAGCCGCCCTCTGCGCCCCCTCCGTCCCGCCGCCCCGCCGCCCCGCCGACCCCTGCGGCCCCCTCGCGCCACGGAGCATCCCTCTCACTCCGACGCGCGCGGCCCGTGCGTGGCGATTTACATTAAACGCTGGTCCGTTGCCTCCCGTTCCGCAGAGACGCGCGCGAGCGTTGCCGAGGGGCGAGCGAGGCACGCGACAGAGACGGAGAAACGTGGCGGCAAAGGGGAGGGAACGGAGCGGACGGCGGCAGGGAGGAAGAGAGGAGCCCTCTTTCTCTCGTTCTCCGTGTCTCCCCTCTTTCGCGCGACGTACAGAGGAGAAAATCGTCCGAAAATACGCGGATACGAAACACGGCGAGCCAATGCGCGCGAGGTTCGCGCGACAAAAAAGATTTCCTCGATCCCTGGGTTTCGATCGCGACCCCCCGCTGCACCTCGACGCGTTCGCATTCGGCCAGAATGCACGGTACTCGTGCGTGTACACGTATACTCGACTCCAATTTTCCCGGCTATTTGGGAAATTTCTAGATCACAGCCCGTGCGTTTGCTTGTTACTCGTTCGCGTTTGTTTTATTCGGTATGTCGCGTTTTCTCTCCCCATCTATTTTTTTTTCTTTTTTCTTTTTTTTATTATACGAGCAACGCACGATCTTTTAATGGACGCAATAACGAGGATACGTTGTTAGCCGTGCGCACTGTCGAGTCTGTAGCTATAACGCCAAGTAAATTGGTTTCTATTGGTCTCTAGCATCAAAGAACTCGAGTGCCTTGCTCGCTGCGGACATAAAGCCGGAGTCAGCTCGCATTGTGCCGAAACGAAAATCAATCTAGTTCTCGCGGAAGGAGAAGTATTTTTCTGCCAACTCTTTCTTTTTTCCGTTCTCTTCTTTCTCTTTTCCTTTTTTCGCCCGTACGAAGGAGATTCGATGACGCGCAACTTTTTCGTTACGTTGCGGAGAGCAAGGGAGGGAGGGAGGGAGAGAGAGAGAGAGAGCGAGCTTTCCAAGTAGTCTTTGTAAATGACGGAAAATTTTAGGACTTTTCGTTTCATCGTGTTTCGTTCGATCAACCTCGCTTCGCGGTTTTCGAACTAGAACATCTCGTCACAGTCGTCATACGCTTATCCCAACAGGCGGAATGACTTTCGACGTTTAAGAAGGAAATTAACGTAAAATCGCCATCGATCGTTCTTTCTCTCGTATGTCTCTCGAACTCGAGAAACAACGTTATCGATGCGAACGTACGATTGCAACGCGAACGAAAGTTGTTCGCGTTTGTCGCGAGAATTTTCGGAAGCGATCGAGTCGACGTTTTTTTTTAGCCCGCATTGGCGAGCGATCGAACCGCTAGTTTTTCGCCCCCTCGATCGTCCGAGCGTCTGATCTCGAAGCTCGATCGCGCAGGAACGAGATTTCGCGACATTTATCCACGAGCGGTTTTCGCGCGATTCGTTATTAGCGGCATTGCAATTTCTACGTTGACCCTCGTCCTTTCTGATCTCGAGTCGATCGATTTTCTGCGAGGTCATTGACCCTCCTTTCGCTCCCCTCACTCGCCACACAGAAGAAGCGAAATGCCCACTTTTGCCGATAGTCATCATCCCGATGGACACTATTCCGCCATATTTATCGACATATTAGGATACGCTAGGACGCGCTAGTGCAAACTATATATTTACTACGAAACGATCAATACTCACAATTCTGATGGGACTCTGCACACATTATCTGTGCAACGCTTCGCCTCGTTGTGTGCAGCGCGCGCGTTATTTACACAATGCGTAAAATAAATTTTCCGTCCCGCTACTACTCCCTGCCCCTTTCAAATATATCGAATTGAATATTTTCGATGACTGCCGCGCGCTCTTCGCCCCTCCCTGCGCCTTTCGTTTATGGAATTCTGCATCCTCGATCGTCGCCGAAAAACGACACGAATGATGGAAACCGGTGAGACGCGCGGCAGAGAGGGAGAGAGAGAGAGAGAGAGAGAGAGAGAGAGAGCGAAAGAGAACGGGTCCGCCTGTTTTTATCCTGAAAACCAGTACAATGTAAGCAGATTTTAACTTTTGGCAAGTCGCGAACGGAAAGATTTCGAGGCGACTCTCGTCAGAGTTAGAGTGCATCCGAACGACCGTCAAAAATTGCAATTCGCTTGGCTTTTTGGCAGTGGCGATTTCGCTCAATATTTTTCGTGGTCATGCATAAGAATAAATTCGCACGCGGCATGCGTTGGTTCGCGATCGCGTCTCCCGAACGTGGTTGCCAAGACCCGGAAAAAGGAGAGGCGTGTTTTCTAGAACGGCCAAAAATAGCGGGCGTACTCGTGAAAATAAAATGGCAACTCGCGCTTAGAGAATGACGGTTGGAAGAAGAAGACGAAGAAGAAGAAGAAGAAGAAGAAGAAGAAGAAGAAGAGGGAGACGAAGACGAGGAACAAGCGGCAGGCTGCAAACGGACAGAAAAAAAGAAGAAGGCAAAGCATCTAAAATTGGCGGGACCAAGTTTGCCAATACGCCGCGATCCTGGTTTCTCTATGCGGCCAACTGGGAGGAGAAAACACTTTCCTCGCGTCATAGTCTCGCACGAAGCTACAGGCACGCGTAGAAGCTGGAGACGAAATAGCGGCAGAGGAAATAGCGAGGAATGTACGCGAAATCGTCGAACGACGGAAACAACGAAAATTCAAGCATCTTTCGGATTTTAAGCCTTCGCGATGATCGATGCACGGTTGCTCGTGTTTGTCATTTTTCGCTAGACAATCGTGTTGGAAGCGGACTGCCGCGGATGTTGGCGCAAATTCATGCTTTTATGAATATAAGGAAAAAGAAAGAAACAAAAAAAGAAAAGGAATGGAAAGACGATCCTTTCGCTTACGCGAATATTACAGCAAGTATATCGTGTGTCGAATATTTTAGACATTTTTCTGCATTATACGTGTTCCGTGGAGTTTTCGAACCTTCGAATTTCTCGCCGCACGCGTAAAAATCACCGGGTCCGTAACTCCTGACGCGCGATCGCCTTCCGAAAAACCGAGAGCACGAAAATTCAAGCATCGATAGACCGTGAACAAGCGATCATAACGCATATTATTAGACTATCGATATTCTCGAGGCTTACGCAATTCGTAAAGTACCGAGCAATAAGTGCGAGGAGAGTGCTGCGTGGCTTCGTCAAGCTCTACGACAGGGCGCACACGATGCATCATCCCCTTCGTTGCAGAGGAGAATTGATATATCGGGATCGCTGTAGGGTGAATTCCGAAGCGGCTGAAGCGCAGCGACGAAACAGAGAAACGAAGGAGAACTCGATGTACGTGGGCGGACGCGACGTACAACGGATAACAACACGCTCTTTGTAAAACGTAGGATATCGAATAAGCAGGTTTTTTTTCTCGATATTATTCGTCTCGATATTGGGTTATCCGATAGTCGGATCGGTTGAAAGTTTCGCCAAGCTTTGGTTCCGAGGGAATACTACGTACGTTGGCCGATATTGCGTCTAAAAGATTTCAAGCGAGAGGGATGATAGGCTGCATCGTTGAAAAAGAACGAGAAAGATACCGCAGGACGGGAGAGTCAAGAGAAGAGAGTCAAGACCGGCGACCTTGATGAAAATAACTCGTCGAACTGACCATACCTTGTATGCGTTAAATTAAAAAAGTATCTCTCTCGCACGAGAGGAATTCTTTCAACGATGATCTATACTCGAATCGTCTACGACCTCGATCAACTTGTTCTCCTCGTTGTCATTTTTCAATTTAACATCATCCCAAGTTACAAGTTTCAACTCGATTCGTTTACGTAAAAGAGAAACCGAACTTTCTTCCGAGTTTCTCTCGTCGTACTACGTATTATGCTTCGAGTTTCGCGTATCGGTACTTTTTCGTCTTAAAAATCGTGTACTGGTCGTCGAAGTCGTACAAAGCGGATCGTTTTCTATCTTCGATCTACGATATTATTCGACGTTCGAGATCAACGATGTTCGCGCGTAATGAAAACGCCATACTGCGAAGAAGATTGCTGTCGCGAGAAAGGACTCTCACCCGAGCGTGGGTGGCTCGGGGACAGGATCGAACAATCCACGTAGATTGGACGAGATCCAGGAATAATTCCCTTTTACCGACGCGGCTCTCTCGTCTCTAGATCGTGGTAACCCGTGGCGCCTCCTCTACCAACTGATGATCGCCCGACTACACTTTGTATCGCGTTCCCGTTCCCGCGGGTTTGCTTCTCGGCTATGCTCGAGGCCGTCGCGACGCACTACTGTTCTCGTTGGTCCTGTCACAGCCTAATTCTGCATAAACCGACGATCTCGATTATTTCCTCTCCGAATGTCATACTCGGAGCGTTTTTCCACCTCCGAAATGTACTTTCTTTTTCTCTTTTCTTCTTTCTCTTCTCTTCGGCCGATTCTTTCGCAATTGAGAACGCGTCGCATCGCTGTTACTCGCAGCAAGCAGTCCAAAGATAGGGCTAGAAAACTTCGGTAGCGAAGTAAGAAGAAAGTAGCACTCTCGACGGTGTACGTTTTTTCACGATCTTTTTCGTTTATTTGCTCGTTCGCGTCGTTACGTGTAACGCGTCGTCTAGATATTCCGCAAATTGAAGAGTTCAAAATCGTGTACACGCATTGACGCGGAACGCGCTAAGAATGGCAGTAGCGAGCATTCTTTTTCAGACGTCTAGTGATTTAATTCGGAATACGTGACGCGCCCGGTATTTCAATATTTCCATCCGTACGGATTCCACGGGGCCGTCAAATAGCGCAAAATAGGCTCCGTTTAAATTCCTCGCCGTGTTTGCTCGGGCAATGGGTTTTTACTATCATCAGTCAACAGCCGGATGCACGAGATTTTATATTTACCCGAACGTTTCAGGCGAACGCGTGCATCCCTACAGATAAATCATCATCGTTTGGTCAGCGTGCCGTATATAAATACGGGTACACCAGCGACTTGTCGTCGTCGTCGTCGCTCCGACCAGGATTTAGCATTTTCTCTCTGCCTCTCTCTCTCTCTCTCTCTCTCTTTTATTCATTCTTTCTTTCCTTTTCTTTTTTTTCTGACTCGCAGCGTCCCCACGGTCTAACGTCTCCGTGTTACCTGTTCACTCGTAGCATAATAACGCAGCCACGGGCAGCGGTTAGTAGGGAGGGTGGTGTGCGAAAAAACACGGGCGAAAAAACCTAGATTAGAGATTAGAGGGTACAGGGGAAAAAACGACGATGTTTAGGGTTAGATCGTCACCCCTGTTTTCCGACCATGATTTTTTGCACACTTGTTCGAAAGAAATTTAGGGTGAGTTGGGTCTCGGAGCGGAGGTCTCGATTTCGGTTGATCGTGCTCCTTAGCTGCGAGGGTTAGGATTTTTTTTTTTTACCGTCGATTAACGAGTGTCAGACGGCGTCCGTGGTTGATTCTTTTCTTAGAGGCGTTCTGCCATTCAAAGGATGACAGATCGTTTCGTTTCCATAGAGAGAGAGAGAGAGAGAGAGAGAGAGAGAGAGAACGAGGGCATCTCTGGTCGTAGCGTCGCTATCCGTGTCGATTGTATATTTCTTGGTGTTCGAGGGAATCGTTTCTTCGCCGTGATACGCTTCGAGTAGCAGCAGCAACCGTCTTGGCGTCCACTCGGCCCGTTGAAATTTCAAAATTACCCGGGGCAGCCTCTTGTCGCGTCGTGTACTTTGCAAATTAAATAACATTGCAATGGGTTAACGAAGCGTAGACTCCGTCGCTCGGACGCCTATCGGGACACCCGGCCCTCTCTCGGCCTCCGGTACTCCCGCAGCACCCTCTAACCCCTCGATTTAGCCATCTAAGTGTCGCCCTCTCGTCCCCACCCTGCGGCCTATTTTACCCCACTTTCCAGTCTTTTCCCCTCTTTCGCTTAAGGCTGGCCATCCCACTCACCCTACCGCCTTCGCGACTTATCCCCACCCTCGACACTCACCCTCCTGGAAAAATAAGCCGCCGGACACCTTGCCGGGCCTCTCCACTAGGCTACCATTGGCTGGCCTTAAGCCGTGGCTAACTTGGACTTTAGTTTGTCTGCGGAAAATTCGACATTCAAAATGGTATCTTTCCTCGTTCGGATCCTTCCGGATCTCCCCTTGGACGAGCTGTTCTCCGCTCTATCGAGAGAAATGACAATTGCCGCTTCGTTTTTTCGCGGGAGGAGGGTATCTAGCTTTAAAAATTCGCTACGTTGCCAGTAAATTCTGAACTTGCATGCCACCACCGTCCTCCTCGTAATTATAAACTGCGTACTGCGTCAGCTATCCACTTACGGACCTGTAACAGGTTCTTTCCGCTTTCAACCGCGTACCTCGTATCGAAATATCGTATTCGTCGGAAAGTTCGTAGAACGAAATTGGAATCTACGATACGTAAGCGCGCCGCTTGTCGCGTTCTTGGTCCGCGAGCTTCGCACGTAATGGGAGTAACGCGATGTTAAAGTTTCCTCGCGCGTGTTTGCGGTTCGACGATCGAGCAAAGTGACCGGGATAGGCCACCGTATTCCTTAATTACCAATTAAGGGACGAGAGGCGGTCAAGTTTTTCGATAGCATCGAGAGCGTAGCGTATCGGGTGTCGGGCAAAATTTCGCCGATGCTTTACACGATCGTCCAACTTTTCGATCTCCGTGACGGCAAAATTTTCAATCGGCCGGATCTCTTTTCCGTGAAACTTTGCTCCGTCAAATTCTGCCGGCTGATTGTTTATCAGTGCCGCGCGAAAGAGCGCGACCATGGAAGCGCGCGGCGATTTATTAAGCGCTAATTATACGGTGGGCCATGCAACAAAATGCAAACTGTTTATCGCTTCGTGAACGTTGTTTGGTGGGTGGCGATACGCGGTGTAAACCACCCTCTGGCCCGCCGTCGCCTGTGGTAAATACACCTGTTTGCACGCCTTTGAACTTTTCGCCGATACCCGAGCCCGAGTTATTCCATAATTCATCTGCGAGTTGTTGAATTTTTCACCGGCCGTAACTTTGCCGTAATCCCGGGACGAAAAGCGTCCCGTTGCCGGCCGGCTCTCGCAAATCTTGCAGCGGCCTGGCCAACACGCGATAAAGAAGCGAATCGGTGGCCGGAGAATCGAAATGCAAATGTCCCGAGGCCGGTCCAGGCCGGCCTCAAATCTCTCGCGCCCGTTTACCGGCTCCGGCTCGCTTGTTTATTTTTTAATTAAAGTCTTCCGCGGGCACAGCTTCTCCTGGAAACGGTGGCGGGATTAAAAAAAGGTCCCCTGGAGTTATTAAGCTAATAATGTGTCCCGTGGCGCGCGTTGCGCTTACCGGCAACAGGGAGAAAAAAGGTGGACGGGGAAAAAGGTCCAGGCTGGAGGAGCGAACCCGTACGGTCGTACAGGAACGGGAAGGAGAGCTGGAAGAGCGAGAGGAAGATGGTGCAAAAAGGGGCTGAAAGCGCAAAAAATCACTTGGTCACGCGCAAGCTGCCGTCCCGATCCTCTCATTGATTCCACCCCCTCCCCACCCCCATCTGCCGATAACCGCGCAAGTTTACGAGGGAAAAAGGCGAGACTCGGCTTTTAAAGCGAGCCCGAGCGGTGACGCGCGGTCGTGTAGTTTACCGTACGTGTACGTACTAATGAACCTTGTTGACCGCTCACCCGGTCGTTCGATTAAACTTGGAAAAAAGGACGAACGAGACCGTTGGGATCTCGGTTACCCGGGGTGCCCGCTTTTTACAATTCACTCGGCCAACCTGTTATTGGAAAAGAGTTGGTCGAATCGTTTGGTAGCATCGAAAGTACTGTCGAAAAGCTGGAGAATATGACTCGCGAGAGAAGCACGTGTCTACGATTTCAGCTATACGAAACGAGATGCAATTTGTTTACGTTCGAGAGAATAATTGGCACGCGTGCAGGAAAAGCGTCGGCGAATAAAAGGCATTCAGAGTTACGGACGGAAGAGAAAAATGTTTCTACATCGGCGAAAAGGTATCGAGCCTTGGAAAAAATATCCCTCGTCAACGAGTGTCGTGTACTTTGTGGAAAACGAACGGTGGCCAGAAAAGAAGACGACACAGTGGCGGGGGAGGCGCGGCAGGCGCGTTGGAGGGTGAAGCGGTTGCAAAGAATGGCTGGAGGCTGTGGAAGGATGGAGGAAGGATGGTCCGCTCGGCTCACCCCCTTAGAGCCATCCTCCTCTTCTCCCTGCCCCTCCTGCAGGCACCCTCCTGCCTCTTCCTGGCCGTCATCTCCTGGGCGATTTTCCACGGCACCTAAGAGAAGGGGCCAATGAGACGCTGGGCGTCGGTATTGATCCGAGGCGTCGTCCAGGAGACGCCCGCTCCAAGACGCCCGGCTTGCCCGGCGCGAGAGAGCGGCACCGCAGTTCCAGATAAAAGGACGAAAGCCGTTCCTGGAGACGAACCGCGGGACCATTCGCCGCGTTCTATAACTTACATGGAACCTTCCAGGATTTACGTGGACGAGTTTCTGCCACAACTATGGACATTCGTTTCCTATCCTCTTCTCTACTCTTCTTTCAGTTTGCCCATATCCTGCGTCAGCTCGCCTACCGTCGAACTTTGTTCGACGCAGGAAAATTCGAAGATCGTTATTCGTGTCTTTTTATATCCTTCGTCTAGTTCGTTCGTCTGTTCGTCCGCGGTCGTCTGCTCGGCGCGTGTCGTACGACGACCACGGACTATCCGAATGGACCGTTGAGACCGGTACGTTGGCGATCGAAATCCCTTTGATAACGAAAATTTTTGCGTACCGCGTTGTTTGCACCTTTCGCGCTCTCTTTCCGGCGTGTCAACTAGATTTATCAATCGTAATAATTGCGAAATGACCCATTCGGAGGCCGCGCGTGGATCAACTGCGTACCTCGAAACGTTACTTCTTCAAACGTCGAAATTTACTACCGTCTATACCGTCCTCTTGCAACGAACGAATTAACGAGGGTTGGGCGCTGATCGCGAATTTTATGAAATCGGTGTCCACTCCACCGTGCGAAAGATTCCACTCTGCTCTCCTCCTTGGCACGAACGTCGGATCATCGAACGACGAGTTTGCGTGGCAAAGGAACGGTCTTTTGATGCGGTCGTTCATCGGAAAGTTGAGCTTTCCGAAACCAGACTCGTTTAAAGTTAATTACCCATCGCATTGACAATCGGAGGTTGCGGTCGTTCCTCGGCTGCCGAACTTTTCCACCGTTCTCTTTTCCCTTCGCAGATGGTTCGATGACGGTCGGCCAAAGTTCCACGGAGTATCGAAAATCATTCTAGCCTCTAATTAGACCGTCCAACTGGTGTGTCCAGTCTCTGGTTCTTTCGGCCGGTTTCACGCCCTTCATTGGCTCCCGAGATTAGTCTCGCGCGCTTTTTGCGTCAATCGGGTCGGCGCACGTCAGCTGAACCGTGAATTATCGAGCACTTGGTGCGATGCGTCGTCATTTCCTGCGGAAGAGAGCGCGCGCCAGCTATCGACCAGCGATCGATCGTCGCTCGCTGTCGAATCTGCTGTAAAATGTGTAGAAAAGCGCGTACATGGAACGCCGGTTCTTTAGAAAGTTATCTCGAGGTTCTGTCGAACGTTCCTCTCGAACGAGCCACGCTGCGAATTAGTTGAGAACGATAAGTCAAGGGGTTGAAGGGATCCGAGGATATCGCGAGGAGGATAGATTTTAGCTGGCTTCCGGGGCAATCTGGATATTTGGACGTTCCTCCTTTTATTTTCCTTCAATTTCCTTCCTTTCAGCTCTGCCATCAGCCTTTCCATTAATATTAAAACGGTGGCGTTGCCTCGCGCGAGGGCTGTTTCAAAGAGGGGTGCTGCCGTATACCAGACTGTGCTCGTTTCTCCGGAGGTGATCGTAGGTGGGGGTTGAAGGGCCATGGCAGCGGGGAGGCGAGGAGCGTTTAGCTCGTTTTTCATCTTGATCTTCTAGAGTTACCAATTTGAACCCCCTATACTCTATCCTCCATCCTCCTCACTCCGTTTCCTATCTCCACGTTCACGCTGCACTATCTCGAACGCGTTTGCCGAGAAACGATTTCTTGCTCGAAGAAAAATCACCGACAAAACGTTCCTGTCTTTCCACGCGGTATCCTCGGACGCGTTATCTTTCGCCGTTCGATCGTTATCCTCGGTATGAAACCTCGCGTCGAAACTTCGAACTTTGGACTCGCGCGAATCTCGTGTTCTCGCTCGCTTTTCCACGGACGTTGCGATTGCATCTGCTCGACGGTTCACGCCGTCAAGGTGCTGGAAGAAAAATTGCACGGATGCGCTCGTGGGAAAGCTTCCACTTCTTGAACGACGAGTCGGTCTTTTTATCGTGACCCGATCCCTTCTTGCGCGACCCTACTAGCCGCGAGCAACCCTTCAGGGTCGACCAACGGTCAGCGAATCCCCGCGCTCCCTTCGGCTTTCGGCTTTATGGGAACCGGTTTTTCGAACGCGTAACGCGTCCTGAACTTTTCCATGGAATTTTTATCGCGAACCCGTCTGACCGGTCAACCAAACGTACGTCCAGGTGGTCACTTCCTGACCACCCTGGTTCGGGTCACTTTCTTTTACCTCCCTTCTCTCTCTCTCCCTCCCTCCCCCCTCCTTTTCGTCAATCCCTTCGATCGCAAAACGGTCGCCGCTTCTTAATGCCGTGACACGCGTCGGCCATTCGTGAAACTGTGTTTCGTGCGTTGGATCGCACAGATTAAAGCCTCGTCCTGCGGAGACCATTGCGATATTTACCGTTAGGAGCGTTAGAAACGTTTCATCTTATAACGATAAAGCGAGAAACCGACTCTGTATGGTAACCGAACTGCGAATTTTTATGCGTATGGGGGAAATTTCGAGGAGGAAAATTGGTTCGGAATTTGCCTAACGATGATGGCCAGTCGTGCGACGACTATATTACGAGATAGAATTGTTCGAGCCGTACGGCAGAACGACGATAGAAGAACAAAAATTGGTAAATGTAAGTTAGAGAGGCGATACGTCGAGGGATTAAACGTGGACGACCACCTCTTCGTCGAACTGTAGTTCGCGTTCCGCTGTTGCGTGTGCAACGACTATAGGTGGTTCTCGCATAATTGGGATCGGTACCGGACGAATTTTCCAGAGGCAAACTCATATTCGTCGATCGTTGCAATTTTCTAAGAAACTACTTCTGGTTCTGGTTCTTCCGCGAAACGAACGACGCCCGCGTTTCTCTATCCGCCGCGATTAATCTTGATCCTCTAACGTAATTCATGGTGGTTTTTGCGGTTGGAATAAATGCGCGACATCGGTTGACGCCGCGTTGAAGGAGTTCAGTTCGCCTCTTCGGTGTTTTACATTTGCATTCGATGGCAAGTCACCATTGGGTGGGCCAGCGGGGGTGGGAGGGAACGCGGGGGTGATGTTTTGCAAGATCTGCTCGAGAGACCATTCGTCTTAGTATCTGCCTCAGGGGGCGGTGAAATATAAGCTAGATCTACGGGAAAGATAAATGAATCCATCCTCCTGCCCCCGTCGCCGTCGCTGCCTCTCCTTACCTCTCTCAGTCCACCGGCATCCCTTTAGACGCGAGAGAAGAGAAAATCAGCCGCAACAAGAATACCGACTTCACCGGTATCCGGGTATTCGTAAAACGTTTCTATTTCCCGTATCGCGCGGTATCCGTGTCGTGGCGGGTTTAATCCTAGTCGGCGGCGTTTTTATCCCGCGTCGAACTATTACGCGTAATCGTGTTCGACGCTCGACGCCGCCGCTCTTACACCCACGAAAGTCGCATCGAATGGTCCTTGCCGGCGCACCGATGTCATCGCCGGCTTTCGAACGGTAAAATTTCATATATCTCGAACAAACTACGTGCACAACCCTGTTAAACGCGTTAGCCTCGTTGTGTTTCCATGGACGTACGCCTTCTTCCGAAGTACTGGGACGAACGAAGAAGCAAACGGAAACACACGAAAGGACATGGGAAATTGCGTGCAGGGAGACGAACGACACGCAAGGTGCACACGTTACGGTACTCGTCGTTTGTAAAGAAACGGTGGACAAGATTAAGAGCGACCAGACAGAGGGAACGACAGAAAAGAAGACGCATGACGGAGGAAGGAAGGTTTGCCGGCATCTGCAAAGTCGTCGGCGCCTCCTCACTTTCTACTCCGTTGGATAAGCATCGCTTTGCATACGATCGCCATTTTGCGGGGAGCATAATTTAAATTTCGTTCCATTGTTTTGTCGCTCTTCTTACGCCCTTCCTGGCCCACCCCCGAAGGAAGAGCTTCGTGTCGCCGGCTGGGGGGTCACCCTTGCCCCACCCTCGCGTCACGCAACCCTCTCTGTGCTCGCTGGCAACCCCCTCCCTCGGCTCGGTGCCCCGGCACAGGCGGCCATTTGCATGAAATTAGAATCAGAATTTTCTTGCTGGAGAATTAGCCTCTCGCCGCCCACCGTCTCGACCGTGGCTGCGAAAATTTTAATTAATTCACGGAGCTGCCGAGGTAACCAAAGGGCGTTAGGGCGATGCGCGGCAAAGAACGGGAAAGCCAAGGGATGCCCGGTGACGGTGAAACGGCTCTGTTCGCGATCGGCCAACGCGATTCGATTCTTGCCAAGATAATCGTAGGGGGGACGGGCGTGATTGGTTTTGCGTTCGTTTCAATTGAAAACGAGGCTTTTTCCCTCGCTGGACGAAGAAAGGCACGGAGAACAAGAGGCGGTTTGAGAAGATTGCGTTTCCAAACAAGAGGAGGAGCACACGGGAAGATTGCATATCGTGGCTGATGAAGGTTGGCAAAGGTTCTAATGCATCGTGCGCTCCTTTGAATTCTTGAAAGCGGCGCGCACATACCGCGGGTTCTACTTTCTATAAATGGGATTTGTTAATTTGGAACGATGCACGGACATAATTACAAGAGCTCGCGATACTTATAGCTGTAAGTATTTCATCGTCGTATTAAGCTCGTAAGCTCGTTATCTCCGCAAAAGGTACGATAGACCCTTGGCTCCGGCGAGAGGCAATGTACGGCTTGGTAGGAGGACCCGCGGAGCGTTTCATAGCGTTTAGTCTTTATGGCGTGTGGTTCTGCAGCCATCTCGAGGTAGCTCTTCTCTCTACATTACCTCCTCCCGCCTTCTCTCTCTCTCTCTCTCTCTCTCTCTCCCTCCCCCGCCCTTCATTCCTCTCTACCTCTCTCCTTCTCTCTGTGCGCCAAGCAACCTCGCAAGCCTGACTCCGCGCTACTGCGAAACAATGGACCGAAATAAATAGCCCGTCTTTCGTCTTTTGTTTCTTGGGGGCCCATTGTTGCCACCGTAGATAAGAAAACAAGAGACTCTGTCGCTGTGTTTACGAGCCCCGGCCGAGGCTTCTGGATGCTGCGGCCCCCTTTTTGTTTCGCTCGCCGAGCCACCTTCTTCTCACCCCGTCTTCTCTAGCCCCTGTACTCCTTTCGCGTCTCATCCACTTCTCGTTCCTCCACGTCTCGACTAATCCCTCTCGTGCCACTCCACGTTTCTCGGAATCCTCGTGACGCGCGAGCCACGTCACCCTTACGTTTCACGGCCAAATCCTCCTCCCCCTCCTCCTCCTCCTCCTCCCCCTACCCTATCCTGATAGACTCTTCGACAAGAAGCTGATCGTCCAAAGGCCGACGATACCCTTTTCGACTTTTCGTTGGCTTCGTGCTTCGCCAGCCAGTCCTATTCTCCTTTGGTCGCTTTCGACAAGGAATTATCGAAAATGCTACCAGGTTGGATCAGTGCTTCCTATTCTGTCTCTGTCTGTCTGTCTGTCTGTCTGTCTGTCTGTCCTGTGCCGGAGGAAGGAGAAAAAAATATGAGAAAGTTGAACCTATGGTACGAAGGTGTAACTGTTCGGCCGATGAAGGTTTGGAAGGTACGTGTAGTTGTTATATGAATTTCGAGCGGTAACCTTCGGTCGGCGACAATGGGAAAGGAAGAAGAAACCGGTCGGACGAACGACATTGTTGCGACTTATTCATGAACACGCGGACGCCGTGCCGGTTGGGATTCGGGCCAGCGGCGCACCCCTCGCACGCTGGACATCGGCCAGCCGAGGTCCCGTTCGCCGAGGGAGCCTTATTTCGAAAACGGCAAACTGGTTTGTCCAGTTTTCGCCTTTATACGACTGTACCGGGGTAGGCCGACCACGGCTGGACCCAAAAAGAGGAGGTCCACCCGTCCCATAGGGGGAAACCATCGCGACGGTCACTTTTTCGACCAGCGAGTCCAGTCTACCGATGGACATCGAACGCGGCGCTGTGCCGGACAGTCTGCGCCCGGCGTTCGTCGGTTCGCCAAATACCGCGATACGAAAGTTTGTTTACGGAGGTTCTCGCTCGTCGCGCACTAGATGGGATGGATAGGAGACAAGGGGATTAGGATCGATACGGAGAAGAAAGGATACGAAAGACAGCATCCTCGAAGGCGTAATGACGCAAGGGAGAATGGGAGGAAAAGGCTTGAAGGAATTTCGAGCCCCTTGAGGCGGTCGTTACGTCGCTTTTCACCCTCCTACGCCTGTCCCCCAGTTTACCGGGGAACTCGGTGTAATTCAAATTCGGTTAATTCCGGTGATTTTTCAAAGTTTCATTAGACCGGGCTGTGGCACGGTTGGCGGCGGAGGGGGAGGGGGAGGGGGAGGGTGGAGAGGCAAGGAAACGGCGAAACCCTCGCGGGTGAAGTATGGCCCCATACTTTACTCTGCGGTCGGCGAAGGCGTCTTAGGCAACTGGAATCCTGGAATAACAGGACTCGCGAACGCGCGAGGACGAGGCGGACGAAAGAGGAAGTGGGAAAGAGCCGGAGAATACAGCCGAGAGTTGCAGCCGAGCAGAGGATCGCCGAGCAACGAGAAAAGGAGACGACCCGAACGAGATCCGAAACCGAAGCCGACTCGATTTAGATCGGTCGAATTTATATCGGCAACCCCCGCGAGCCGCGAAGCGATGGAGAAAAGTGAGCTCGACGTTCCACCATTGGGACGGAAATTCCGTTTCGCGAAAGTGTTTCCAACGGGAAGGGGGAGGGGCTGCGTTTTGCCTTCGAAATTCAACGTCGTTCCCCGCGTATGCTTTATAATTCAAGAAGCTGTGACGCAATTCGAACAGCCACGAGAATCGAAATTCGTCGGGCAACTTTCATCGACTTCTCGAGGAATGTGGAAACGCGAGTTTCCGTGACACGGCTGCCGGTTGTTCGCAGACCACGCGGTGCAATTTGCTCGGCAAGGAGGATCCTCCATCGAGCACGCACATGACGCGACATCTGGTCAGCCACCGCGTATCGTGATTTTTTCACCCAGTTGTTGGATTTTTTCACGTGGTCACCTCCTTCCGGCCTGTTTACGTGCAACGTTTCTCGTGTCGCGTGTCACGTGTCACGGTTCCCACAGCGTAAATAAGTCACGACGGAGAAAGCGATTGCGCAATTTTCTCCCGTAGCCGCAGGGCGATAACTCGATGGCGGCGTTTGTCGCGTACAGGGCGGATCGTTTGGCGTGCAACCCCCGCGCGTTCCAGCATTTTTGACGACGTCGGTAGCTGTAGCGGGCGAAAGGAAATTATCGGAGCCTGCTGGCTAACCGGTTATTTTCTTGGCCGAGCTGCGTCCCCTTCCGATTCGAACTTCGAGACTCGATGGTATCGTAGATTGCGTGAAATTTCCATCGCTGTCGTTCGCCCGGTAAATTATAAATCGAACAGCTGATACACCGGATCTCGATTAGAGCGGGCTCGTTTGTCAAGCAGCTAGCGAAATATCTCCCTCGATCGTGCTACTTTGCCGCGTAAAGAATCTTCAGAAGCGTCATTCTATAGGATGGAATTCTCGTCTCCGGCGAGGGAATCCTCGGCGAGGGATGGTTTTAATGATTTTTGGGGGTTGTTGCCAGGAAAGGCAGAGGCTTTCTCGTGACGGGCGAAGGAGGGCGTGGAAGGGGCATTTTTAAGCCTTTACTTTCGCCAGGAACCCTTCGTGCTCTCGCGAGCTCTCCTCGTAGCTTTTACCCCCGGCGAAAGGTTGTGGCGGTCGGGGGTGGTTTGTTTCGGGCCGGGTGCACGACGAGAGAAAGAGATACGGCGAGGGGAAAGAAAAGCTAGTAGAACGAGGGTGGGTTAGGTAGGCAGCCCTGCGCGAAAGATGGCTGGCAAAATGGAGGGATCTCTTTCTATTATGCCTGGTCCCTCGGCTTCCCTCTACGCTTCGAAGAACTCGCTTATCGATCTTCGAAAAACGGGACATCCGACGGAGAAACGAGTCTCTTCCAGGCTCTTTGATCGTCGACTTTGACGAACGACGAACGATTCTACTACGCCCGATACGTTTTTTCTCGTACGAGTTCGCTCTCGTGGACCGACCCTTTGTCACGAACTTGGTACAAATCGTGCCAATTACCATTCCGCCGTTTCCACCACGCAAGAAGATACGAATCTTCCGTCTCCTTCTGTCAATTTCGTTTACGGCAGTGGTAAAATTTGTTCCTTCGAAGCGCCGCGGAAAATAGTTCTTCTATACGGAAACGGTATGCGGAGAATCGTAGAATTTAAAAGCTAACTCGTTCGTCGTAATATCGTTCTAAAATGTTACTTGACTCGATTTCGTAGTTGTACCTTTGGCTTCCACAAAGTTTCCTCCACTTATCCGAGTTGTTCTTTTCGCTCGACGGCGTATTAAGCTTCTGCTGTTTTTAATGGTAGACCGACATCGAACGTCGTAAACTCGTGAAAAGTAACGTAAAGTCGTTCGGAATATTCGGAATCTAACACAGTCGGATCTAACAGGTTCCTTTCGTTTTCAACTGTTTTTCACGACGAGCCGATCGTCTCTCGTCACAGAGTGACGTTAAAGCAAAAACGTTAGAAATGCACTTTTTCTTCCGTGATCTACGATCGGCGAAGGGACGGGAGGAGGACTGGCGTAACGAGAAAACGTTGGAAGGTTGAACGGGCGGATCGAGGTTGAAAACAAGAGCGCATTGAAACGGAGAACGCGCAGGAAAAACACGTTTCCTCTGGCTCTTTCTCTCTGGGTGTCTTTTCGCGGCGTCGCGCGCCGCGTGGTTCCATTGAAACACGACGTCCGTGAAAAAAGAGGATACTCGAGAAAAGTCTGGTCCATACGCCAGGCCGGCGATGAAACGCGCAGAAAACTATCGCGGGAAAAACGTAGCGCGAATTTCCTCTCTTCTCTTGCCGCGGTCTCCGTTGCAACGTCGGATACGGAGGGCGGCCAGAGAGGCGGAAGAGGGCAGGAAGGGAAGTCGCCTTCATTAGTAAACTTTCGTTTAAAATTTCTGCCGTTCCCTGGCGGCCGGGGGTCGACTCCGAACAAAAACAAACGCGTTCCCGCCCGCCCCCTTTCCACCCCCAAACTCGATTTTAACTTTCGAGATATAATTAATTTTTCGAGACCGCGCGTACCCGCTCTCGCCGTGTATCATCGCCGGAGAAAAAGAGGAAACGAAAAGGAAGAACTCGTTATTATCTCGAGATAGTCTCCCCTCGCGCCGCCCCTGCCGTCCTCCCGCAGTCCTACCGCCGTTCTCCCGCCGTCCTCCCGCCGTCTCCGCGCCGCGCTAGGGGTTGAATTTTAAACGAGATCGCTGCCGGCCAAGAACGCTTTCTTCCTTCGTGCACTCGATGCTTTCCCGCATGTTCAGACACTTCAACGAATAGTGCTTTTGCTTCTTTTTTTTTTTTTTTTTAGCGGCGGTTCGTTTTGCCGTGTGCATCTAGTTTTCTCAAACTCGAGACACGGTGTGTTCTTGTTTAACCCTGCTGTACTCTGATCTTCCTCTTATCTCGCATCTCATATCTCATATCTCTCTCTCTCTCTCTCTCTCTCTCTCCTGTTGCCACGATTATATACACGTTATGCACGAGGAAAATCTTTACGCGTGAAATTGCCAAAACGTCGTTGCACGATGCACTGAGAACTCTTATCGTGTACACGGCATCGGGAAACGAATAGAAATTCGCGAGCTTATTTTTAATCGAAGCGTCTCGCTGCGCCGCTCGCTTTTTCCCCGTCCTCGTAACGTATCGCGGTTGTCTCGCGCTCGAAGCGATCTCGTGCGGGGCGTGTGCCATGAAATAAATAGTAACGGAATCCCGTACGTACGAGCCACCCCCTACGACCACCGGAGTCGTTGCAACACGACGTGAAAACCCATAAACCAGGAATAACAAGCTCGGAGACGAGAAACCAGGGCAGCTTCTCAAATACACCGGATTTCGTCCCGCGAAAAACTACTATCGCCGATGTTTGCGCGACTAACCAGAGTCTCGAGTTTCACCGTTTCTGGGAAACGGTGGTGTCAATTTTTCCCCGGCTTGTTCCTTTCCTCGAAAATCTGTCTGACCTCGCGCGAAGAGCTGCTTTTTAATCTTTCTCCAAAGCTGGAGGTCGAGCAAACATTTACTTCGGAGAGGTTATTTGTTAAGCAAAGCTGTTCTTTGATGCGTGCGGAGATTGGCAAATATTGAATCAGTTTTTTTCACGTACACACGTTCCTTAAAACGCGAAAAAATGGTTCGAAGGTCCCTCTTAACCCCGTCTCCATCCGAGCAACGTTTGACATTTCACCCGAAACTCTGTTTCATATTCGGCCAGCTGCTTTCGAAATAATCCGTCGATCATCGTCGATAATTGGTAGGCGAATTTTTATATTTTCGTAGCTAATAGCGAACCTATGTGAATCTAGCGAGAACAAATGGGAGCCGTTCGAATTACAGCTAAGTTGCTCGATTCTTCGTTCTCATCTTCATTTTCATTTCGTGTATGTTACTTTTATTCGTGCTCGTGTCGTACAAATACCGGGAAACGAAATAACGCGAACCAAACTCTGGTGGATTGCCTACCCTACAACGATACCAGTCGAAGATCATCGTTGGACGCAAAACCGTAGAGAGATTTAACCTTCAGAGATTTTCAAAGCTTCGACCACGTCGAAAAATCGAATCATCGTCGACGATTGTTCTCTGCCAGCCGCTAACCTTTATATTCGTCGGCTTTTCTTTCCGGCTCGCGTGGTCTCGCGGCTTCGCGTTTCAGCCACGAGAAAGCGACTCCTGAATTATTCGTCAAGATGAAATAACGTTAAAGCGAGGATCGTGTGCAAGTTTAATGCGGCGGAGGGTCGATCGTGTGTAGTCAACGTTACGTTCTTCGATTCTCGTGTCATCCATTTGGTGCCTGGTTATTTCCGACAAACTGTCTCCTGTATATTTCACGAAGAAGAAATTATCTGGGAAAAAAGTGGGGGAGCGGGAGGGGGGGGGGGGGAGAGGGATCGTTCACGAGGAATCTAGAGAAGTCGTTTGCAATTTGTCTTTCTATCGCCGAAGACGATTCGATAGGCGAGAAAAGCGCCGTTCGGTAGGCTTCCGCGAACCGGAATCGAAACGCGTTGCGCGTGAAAGCGCGTATCGAGCGGTCGTCAGGCCTCGTTCACCGGCGCCTCTCCAATTTTCCGTCAGTTTTTCCCATCAGACGCTGGGAGAAAACCGGCTCCGCGGTTAGACGCCGCGGCTATTAGCGCACAAAGGCGGCACGGCACAATGCGAAACGAGAAAACGATGAACGGAAGCGGGAGAAGCGTGTAAGCGGCGCGGAAAGAGCGGAAGAAAGGAGGAACGAGCGAGGAATGAGACGAGGATGCACGCACCTCGTGCGAGCAGCTTTCTGCGGGCCTCCGCATTAAAACGAGAGGCGAATTCGAGTCTGGCAAAGTTTTAAATGATTTTCGCCGAAGTTGCCTCGCGAGTTGGTTTATTAGGAAAAGTCAATTTGCCCAGAGAGCCGGGCGAGCGGGCGAGGGTGGAACGGAGAAAGAGAAAAGGGGCGGAGATGGGGCGACTCTACAGAGCTACCGCTAGGAAAAGTCCTACAAAATTACGACGTTGCCTTTCTCATTTCGCGTTACGTTCACTTGGCGAAATGCATCGCGGTGTGCCGGTGAACACCGCCGTCGAGTTGCTACTACTGTTCTTTCGTCGAGATTCTCCGGCGATATCGGTTTGACAGCGAGACCCAGCCGAAGACAAGAGGCATTCGAGACGAGGACGCCGGAGTGTGTCGCCGGCGATATAGATCCGGCCAGGCTTGGAAAATTCGCCGGTGCAAACGCCGCTCAGACACGCTGGACACGGAAGAAGCCAGGGTGGAAGCGGGGTGTGTACACGACGTACGACGTAGCTTTTTAGGCGAACTCGTTTTATATTTGACGACGCATCAGCGGCGAGTAAACGCACACCTGCCGACAGCAGTCGTGTGTCGGCAGCGTAAACAAGCATGCGGGAAAAAGTGGTTGAAACCGCTTTTCCCTTCCGTAAACGCGGGCTGCTCTTACGAGAGCGTAACGGGGTAGAGGCGGAAAGTCGGAGTCAATTTGACCCGTGGGCCATCCCCAGCGGTTAACGTGAACGCGACCAAGGGGATGGCGGATGATACACACACGAGCGTGTATACGCGTAAATGAAAAAAGGTAGCCGGCAATTATGCGCTCGTTTCAATCTGGCGACTCGAAAAACCTGGCTACCCTTTAATAACCGGGGCAAACTTTGTACGCCACGCCACACGGCGGGGGCTCGTTACTTTTTAATCGCGGGTAAACATTGACCCAGGGCGGCCCAGATTCTTTGAGACGCACGGTGGATACATTGCACCGATGGCGAAATCGTAAACGGATCTGTTTGAAACGGAAGAGGAAGAGGGAGAGGAGAGAGAGAGAGAGAGAGAGAGAGAAGGATACGAAGGAAGAAAATGAAAGGGCCAAGATGAAGAGGGGTTGGGGCAAAGGGGATGATCGCGGTGGAAGAAGTCTGGAAGGGCGAAGGAAAAGGTGGAGCGCAAGTGACGGAGATCGCGAGCACTCGTTCGTAAAAGGCACGGGTTGACGCGGGGATGAAGGGGGAAGATCGAGAAGGAGAGAAGTCCAGGAGCGGGTCCACCAGGCTTTTGCTCCTCCGTGAGGGTGGCTCCTCTGAATCAATAAGAACTGTTTCCCCCGCGGATGCCCCCCCGTTCGTCGCTGTTCGTTCGTGGCACCCCCACAGGCCAACCTACCACCTTCAGCTCTGCTCCTCAGTTTTCTCCCCTTTTTCCTTTTATTACCGTGAGGAGAGCAAGGTGGTTCGAGTGGGTGGCTCGGCCCCGGAGGCACGAGCGGCCATCTTTATTTCTCTCCTACCCTCCACCTCGACCCTCTCCTCCTCCTACGACCTCTCCTTTCGTCTCCTTCATCTCCTCCCGGCCTGGTCCTACGACCTCCATCCGTCTTGCCTCGCCGAGCTCACCACCCACCCACTCGCCCCCCCCCCCTCCACGAGTCTCCTTCTTTCTCACCCTCTAGTCCCGTCTCGCTTTCGCACACGTGGAAGCTCGACCTTTGGGAAACGAGTACCCTCCAACCCTGTCTTTCCACATCTTCTTATTCTTGCCGCGCCACCCTCTGCTACTTCTTCCAGCCGCTTTCCTCCCAACCGGTCTCCTTTTCTCTTCTCTTTGCTATTTCGACGCTTCGGATTTGCACATCGCGAATCATGCAAGTTTATTCCGCGGAATCTAACGTCAAAGGAGCCGCCAAAAGATCTGACGGTGGTAGTGTAGATTCAACGTTCGTCCCTTTTCGAACGCGATCGATCCCCGCGCTTACGGTGTCAACCTCTCTCGATCGAATGTCGAAATATCCGTGAACTTTTCAAAAGAAAAAGAAAGGAAGAAGAAAAGAAAAACTGGCTCGGAAATCCCTTGGTATCGGAAGAGATTCGCTTTCGTGAATAGGCTGCGAAAATTTAGGCGTTCGTGGGAGTTCATGGGCAAGTCCCCTTTTCTAAATTTTACGTCTGTCGAGGCGCGAACATCCATTTATCGTATAAATATCCACAGTCTATTCACGACGAAACACTGTCTTTGCTTGTCTTTGCTTTTCCGCTCTCCTTCTCCTTCCTCCTTTTCCTCTATCTTTTTCCTCTACTCTTTCTTCTTCCTTCGATGGCGATTATTTTGCAAGGTCCGGATCGAAGACGAAATCGACGCGCAGGGTCAAGATCCTCGAGGACGTACCACAGGTGTCCGCGTGGCTAGAACGAGAACGAGAGGATGTGGTGGCGGTTACCGATGGCGGCGGAAAGGGAGGACGAGGGATCGAAAGAGGAGAAGAGAGAGGGAAGAGAAGAGAAGAGAGCGTGGGCGTAGGGCTGGAGAGTGTTGGAGACAGTTGCCGCGGTGTTGCCGGATCAATTTCGGTGGACCGCAGACACAAACTGTTTCAGTGGACTCAATCGAGCGGTTCTACCTCCGACTCCTTTCTCCTGGCCTCTCTCTTCGTCTTCCTTTCGTCCTGGTAACTGGTTCTTTCTCACGAACCAATCTGTGCGTTTCAATCGGCCGGAAATGTTTTCAGAGCCGGCTATTTTCTGCTGTCGCGGTTCTCTTGTTCTTCAACGAAGCGAAGCTTCGCTAATCCTCTGAAAGAAGTCGGGACGATTGGCTGGCAATTGTGGTTCGTTTACGAAACCAAGGGAAAAGAAAGGCTCTTTTCGAAGATTTTCGACTTCTCATATTCTCGATTGCAGTTGGCGGTTTAGAAGTCGTTTAAAAGAGTCGGTTGTCGGCGGAAAGAAAAATCTGCATCGGTTCGATTTTGCGAATTTCTTTCGCAGTGTTTTTAACAAAAATCGTTCGTCGTAACTGGAAGAGTTGGAAAGGCAAAGTTAGCCGTCTGGCCTTGTTCCGGTCCGTTCTCAGAAATCCTTCGTGTGGCAAAAATTTTCGTCGAAATCGTAAGAAGCACGTGCCGTGAGAGGCAGGTAGCCGAGAGGCAGCGGAGCGAAACTCTGGGTAATCAACCGTGCCTTTATTTCGGGAGCAAACACATACCGTTCCGTGTATGTACGAGAACGCGTCTCGTCACAGATAGGTGGCGATGCGTCGGTTCAGCTCGGTGTCTTTAATTAAAGCCCAAGCAATTTTTCCGGAAGCTGGAGAATTTTTTCTCGTCCCCTGGCTCGTCTGCCGAGGAGGAGGACGCTAGCCCATCTTCTTCGCTTCGTCTCGTTCGTCTCCTATCGATTTTGCAATTAGTAAGAAAGTAATTCAACCCCTTATCCCTTTCTGCCCACGAGCCCCGAGCTCGATGGAATCGACGCCCGGAGAAAAGCGATTCCGATAGCTCGAGAAAGGGGTTGTCCGTCGAAAAACGAGCGGATATTTTCCTCGAATCGAGCCCTGGTCGACGACGAGAAGGAGATCCGCGTCATAGGAGCGATAGGCTTCGTTTAATATGCATCCATTTACCAAGCCGTGGAGAAGACGACGACTATTGGATTATCGGTCTTGTTCGAAGTCGCAGGGGTCGCGCGAGGAGCCGGTTGCTCGAGCCACGCGAGAGGGAACGGAGCATCGCGAAGGGTGAACGGCAGAGCGAAACACCGATGGAAGCGGAGAGAAACGGGGGTAGAAAGCGAGATACTGTCTAAATTCCAATTAAAATTTTCGTCTCTAAAAACAGTAGATACCGGAGGATGAATAGATAAAACGAAGCGGACTGGCAATGGGGGGGGGCGAAGGGGGGTGGGCGGTTGGCGTGCTCAGTCGGGTGCGCGAGGGTGGCTCGCTCGGTACGGGTACCTTGTGGAAGTAGTTGCTCGCGAGGGGCGGCTGAACGTAATTAAAGAAGGGGGCGTAACACAGTCTTGCAAGCCCCTGCACACTTATTCCAGATACGGAAAATATAGGGCGGGTAAGCTTCTTGGGACGAGGGGGTATTATACCTGCGAGAGAGGGAGGGCAGAGGGTCGGAGGTAGCGAAAGACTTGGTTGTTTCCAGGACATTTTACTCTGTTTCCTCCGGCTGGCGCCTGCTGTCGGCCTCTCAAAGGACGAATTCGAGTTCCCTACCTATCCCTCCCGCCCCCTAACCCTGTTCCTTCCTCGCGCCCTCTTCCCTTTCACCTTCTTCCTTGCTTTCAAGCGCGCGGCAACTACCCATCCCCAACCCACGTTCGCGGCCCCCCAGGCTGCCACCTCCCTCGACGATCTCACTCTTGAGAATTTTCCTTATATAGATTTTCATAAGTTTCCGTACTTCCTTACTTCCGTATCAGGCCCTCCTCCTCCGAGGAACAACCGAGGAATAACGCGGTGAATAATTTTACGAGGCTCGCTTACTACCGAAAGGGTGACTAATATTCCTCTCTCCGGTGAAAACACGGAGCGGTCGCGGTGATTTCGATCGATCGGTCGATTGTTCGAACCCGTCTATCCCAGACACCAATGGACGTAGAATTCTTCTCGTTTCTTCGTGATAACGGGCAAACTCTTTATCCCGGTTGGAGGCCTCTAACTGATAGAGCAAAGGACGTTGCAGGCAAGATGAGATGAGAGGTGGATATTATATGACGGACCGGTCGGTACGTTACGGAGAAAGTACACGGTTTTATTAGATTTGTGGCGATGAGTTTGGAGCGACGTTGTCCGCTGCCGAAGACATTGACCTACATCAAACACGTGACACTGCACACGTGATGCGCCACACGTGCGTTGCAGAGGCAAGGTAATCCAAGTTTCGAAATAAAGTATTCTCTTTGCGAAGGGAGACTGCTGTAGCTTCGGAATTTCGAGCTGATTTTCAATTAACAATATCGCATAGTCGGTTGTGTAACGTTAACACACAGCGGTATATTCTATAAATCCTTTTGTTCTTTCCCAGAATCAAGTACAATAATTAGCTTTCATCGTGCATCGCGCGACGACATAGGGAGTATAAGGTATAACGCTAATTGCGTGAGTTTCGGTCGACGATTTCGCCTCTCGCAAAAGATGGGAAGCAAAGTTTCGCGGACTAGGAAAATTGAAAGTGTCGCCAGAGGATTCGTCGTCGTAAGCAGAGACGATGGAACGCCGTGTTGTTTCAGCGACGCCGCGGGGGTTGTTTCCCCCGGTTTTTCCGAATTATTCCGAGTCGGTATTCACAGGCTGTGCATTTCGCGGAGGCCAGGCAAAGAGACAGGACGGAACACTGGCGGCAGTAGCGGCAGCAACAGCCGCGTACTCGTCGACACGCGGTGTCGTTATATCGACAAAGTTGGTGTCGGGTCCAGGAAGGACAAAAGCGTCGGCAGGGGCCGTCCAATTAGCACGTAGCACTGCCTTAGCTGCGTCCTCCGACGTCGAACGGGTCTAAGACGCCTTTTCTCTGGCCGAGGATCGATAGATGTGTGCACGTGTCTGTGTATATAGGTCCGTGAGACGAGGTGGTGTAGGTGCATAAGCGAAGAACGGCAAAGGGTGGAGGAGGGTGGTAATGCGAGGTGGAAGGTGGGCCGGAGAAAGAGAAGAAGCGGAGAGACGAGAGAAAGAGGGTGGCAAGAGTGAGAAGCGGCGGCGAGGAAGGGCGACCGAGGAAGAAGCGAACAGAGAGAGAAAGAGAGAGAGAGAGAGAGAGAGAGCGGTCCGCCCCTCGGAGCTTGATATTTAAATCTCCCCTTTTCTAATTTCTCCCCTCTCGCCGCGCCTGGCCCCCCTTAGCCCGCCTCTGGTACTCCGTTCCGCTTGCCCACCCTCTTTCATCCACCCCACACCCAGCCACCCTCGAGTTACCCACCGCCACCCACTCCCCATTTCCAAGCGGCTCCGCCAGCACCGGCCGCCATCATGAAAATATTAAGAACTCGGGAAAATGGCCGCCCCCACTCGCGAGCTAAGGAAAAGCTCCGCTCTCTCACCCTCCGCTACCTCTTTCTCTGCCTTTCTCGCTCTCTTTCCCTCGCCGCTTCTTCTTCTCTTTCTCCGCCAGCCTTCTGTCTCCGTGTCTCTCGCCCTCTGTCTTTCGCCGCTCTCCGACACCGGCAACTTCGTTCTTGCACACCTACGGAGTTACACGGACGCCACGGCTGGGCACAGGGGTTGATACCGCCACCGCTCTCGGTGCGGCGGGGGGCGGGGGGGCGGGGGGGGTGAGCACCGTGCCTCCATCAAGGGGCTGCAGCCAGACTTTCCGGGCAGAAACTCGTTTTCTCGCCGGCAACTTGCCTCCACCCTCGCCGCCTTCTTCTTCTTCTTCTTCTTCTTTATCTTCATCTTCTTCGCGACTTTGTCGTCTTCGGAACGCTTCGAGACCATTCTCCAGCGTCCAATTTCTCCTCGCTTTGTCGTTCGTCGTTCCTCTCGAAACGCAGACGCAAGGTCTCTCAAGACCTTGTCTCTCTCGTCTCTCGTCTCTCGTTGTCCCTTGCGACGATCCTAAAAATGCTTTTTCGCGATAAAAATCGATAAGAAGGTGGCAAGACGGCAAGAAACGGATCGTGCGAAGCGAGACCGACGAGAGCGACAGAGACAGGCTTTCGCGACTTTCACCAGAAGGCAAACGCGGCTAGCGTGGTTCGGATGAATGGGGTATGAGTTTGTCCCACATTCGGCTTCCTCCGTGCTCTCGGCTTCCGGCTGGCTGGGGGGAGGTGTGTGAGTACGTGCGTGCACGCGTGCGTTCGCTCGTCTCCGGATTACCGCGAGAACGAGCTGGAACACGTGGCGCAGCTTGCATGTGTACGCGCGCTTTCCGAGATTAACGAAAGCGATCGTATTAGAAGGATCCTCCGAATGGATGAACGAAACCCACCATCGCGAAACGTCTGTTACACGTTTCTCTTATCGAGTCGTTTGTCGTTTAATCGCGCGTATCGCCCGTCATTCTCATCCTCATCTGTGTCATCTTGGCGCGAAGTAAAAGACGCACTGGCGGTCATCGTTGCGCGACGGGCCAACGTATCTCGATCGTTCGGTTAGGTTTCGTCGATTGTTTAATCTCGTTGGAATTACAAAATCATCCGCCCATCGCAAACGACTGCTTGGAAGCAGACATCGTAACGGCCTTACGTCTTAATCCGACTCGTCTGAGGCATCGGGATTACGAAGCGATCGGATACGCAAAGAATCTATTCGTTCGGGAAGCAAGTCCAATCTCTTAGAAATCCGCAGCCGATCCCTTTCAGCCGGTAACGCGCCGGGTAATACGTCTTCGTCAACGGGCGCCATCTTGGCCAGCGAAAAGGGTGAGAGGTGGGCGGTGGCGGGAGGTGGCTGGGAGCGATTAAGAAAATGAAGATAGATACTGCAGGATAAAGGAGCTCGGAGGAAGGCAGCCGTGACGACGGTGATGAGGAGAGAAGACTGCGGAACGGGTTGGAGCTGGCCCGGCTGGCTCGACGATCAGCAAGAAATAGCTCAGAAGAGGACTTGATCGCGCGGAAGATTTCCAGCACGCCGGTGTGTAATCGTGCGGCACCGCCGCGATCAATTTCGTCCCTTCTTCGGACGGGGTTCGTGCTTGTGCCGCGGTCGCCGCCAAAATGCCAGAGACGATCGCTTGTCACCGATATATGAATACCGCTTTCCGAGACGAATTGCCGCTATTCGTTCGACAGTACCATCGATTTAGACGTTGCATTATCCGAAGGGTGCGACGACGGTGGCGAAAGTACAACAGAGCCACGTATAATTCGTTCGTTCTCTGCGGACGACCAAGCAATCTCGGGTTGTTCGATGATCGATGGTAAAGAGAAAACGTAATTCTCGTCGAGGATCGTGCGTTGAAACCTTTCACGCCTGAACCTTGAGCGAAACGCGCGAATCACGCATTAAGATGCGATCGATCTTGCCGAGCTGACTCTGTTGCGTTTAGAGTATTCGCGTCCAACGTTTGTTACTTCCCTCGCCGCCATTTCCACGTCTGTCTTTTCTCTACGTTTAATCGATCGCCGGTATGTTCCTCGATAATTGATCGGTCGTCATCCCACATTTTTCCCATCTTCGCATAGACATAGTCTTAATGTCGGGCACGTCGTAATGGTTCTCGATAAGTAAAGTACTCGGAAGGCAATCCGATCGTCGTACGTTAAATCCGTATATAAGTCCTCTTTTTGTTCTATCGTAATCCTACTTTAGTATGAAAGATTGCGCGTTGCAAGACGGTACGAGGAATTTTTAGAAGCCCGACCGCCACAATGTTGACTCACGTATATAGCGCGAACCCTGGTTATAGAGGCGTGCGACATTTGGGACGTGCGCCTTTAGCGAGAGTGATTCAACGATCCCGGGAGACTCGGCATAAATAAAAACCAATTACGTATCTCGATTCGATTCCATTGACGGAAGAAGGACAGGCAGAGCGGCATTCTCGGAGAATAAAAGCGTCGTTTCAGGCCAGTCTCTACCGTGAATGGAAGAAGCCGAAGCGTCGTCGTGGCTGCGAAATATGCTTGGCTTGCATTCATCTTTTTATGGGGCACTTAAGTGGGGTAACCATGGCGACGGACCCGCTATCAGGGACAATCGTAAAATTAAGTAATGAGAAGATAAGAAAATATCATCTTGCCTCGCCTTCCAGCCATCCAACTTTCCCCGCTCCGATCCCATCGTTCTCGCACCCCCTGTTGGACCAACGACGTTTCTCTTTCTCCGTGTTCGCGACGCTGGCTGGAAGAGTCGCGGAGCAGCCTTCAGGCGGTTAGCGGAGGCGGTTGCCGGAGATGCCTAGCACTAGTAGACTGGTAAAGTGGTTCGAGCTACCGAAGGGACGTGACGCGGGGGCGAGGCGAGGCGATCTCGGGGGAGGAAGAGAGCGGGCAGAGGCAAAAATGGATAAAGTTTCGTCCAATCCTCTTCAGCCTAGGCATCGAGGCTCGCCGGAGAATTTTCAGATAAACGAGGCCATTTTCTTCGGAATTACGTCTCGCTATCAACGGCGAGCTCATCCACCGGATCGGATCATTTTTCACCGCGTCGCGTCCTTCGCGTTACCAATTTTTAACCCGATAATGGACGTCTTTCTGCTTACGTTTTTATGCAATTCCCTCGTTCCGTGAAACAATTAATTGGATAAATAACTCTCGGAGAGGCTAGGATCCCTTTATTCACGATGTAAACGAGTGAGTGAGTGAGAGAGAGAGAGAGAGTGAGAGACAGTGAGACGGTAGGTGACTAGCTGTATCCATACTGATTTCAATAAATGGGTCGTCCGACGATTCACCCAGGCACAAGGGCGAAAGAGAAAGAGGGAGTTCGGGTCGGCTGCATTATCACCGCTAACGTTCGACATTAATGTTTTTGTCGGCGGTTTGCGGCCGGGTAGTAAACAACTGATACACCCTCTTAACCCACCCCTCGTGTTCGTTCAGACAGGGATGCAGTTCAGTCGCCCCTCCAACCCCTTCTTCACGCCCCCGTCAGCTCGTCCTCCTTCTCGTTTACCTTGCTCTCTGCCATTCTCGCTCTCTCTCCCTCTCTCCCTCTCTCCCTCTCTCCCTCTCTCTCTCTTTCTCTCTCTCTCTCTATTCTACGTCCTGCCACTTGTGCTACTTGGGCGAAACGTGAACGCATACACGTTACACCGCTTCGTGGTTGCCTGTACAACAACCCTGTAACGTAATCGTTTCCACTCCAAAAAGATACAAAGAGCGAGGGTGGGGAGGATGAGGAAGAGACGAGCGGACACGCATCTACACGTGTGCGCTAATGGCCTCTTCAAAAATGTCGCCTCTTAAAACACGGCTCCGTCGGATCGCCTAACGCTCCGTGTCGTGAACCACATGCTCAGGCGGATTTTATGCCGGCCGTCGCCGACTCGCTTTAACCCAGGGGCTGAGAAATTTTCTTCCACCGGAGTAACGCGAAACTCGTGCCACCTGAAACGCTCGGCAAAGTCGACACGCGCCTGCAACGTTAACTGTCGCGTTGCACACTCCACGGCTCTCTAATTTGAGAGAACGTACTACCGCCGGAACATCCAAATTTTTCATTCAAAATCTGGCCTATCCGTTTCAACGATTTGAGACGGAGCGATCTGCTTTGCTACGCGGATTAGGAAAAGAAAACGTTGTCGTGAGCGACCAACTGGCCTTAAGCGAGCCACGTTTACGATGATTCTCGGATGTCAGACGGATTCACTCAGATAGTCGCGAATTTTAGAATCTCGTTAACCAGACACACGCGATCGATGTTCAATTTTCGACGGATTTCTTCAACTTACTCGCGTTTATCGCGAAACGACGCCGTTCACGGTAATAAATTCAGCGAATCCGGTAACGATAATTTTACTTTTCCGATGTCGTATAATCGACGTGGTTTCCGGCCAGCTCCTATATAACGTACGTAAGCTCTTATGAGAGTAGCTGCACGATACACAACCGTTTTCTAGATGTTTCGTTTGCCGGTACGACAATTCGCCGGAACACGAGTCCATTGTAACCTTACGTAGCGCGAAACGCGACGAACGATCGCACGTTTTCGTGATACGGCCATCCCGAAATAGGGAGGAATCGAGGCTTGAAAACCCGATCACGAAATTCGGTAATCGAGAAAACGGGTGGCCGAACGCGGAGGAGAGCAGTTCCTCGAAAAGTTTTATGGGCCGAATTTTGAAAGTTCCGTGCAATGGCGGCGCGCTGGCGTGGGTCTAGGGGCGTCGAAGGGGGCGGGGGCTGGTCTCGCGGAGTTTAAGAGGGTAGTTCGCGTGGCCGTAAATTTTCTCTCGGTCTTGGAAGTGAGGGGGGAGGGGTGCTGGGGGAGGAGAGGGTGGAGTTAAGGGCCGCGGGCAAACGCGAAGGCTCGCCTCCGCCACATATCTTTCCACCATCTTCTATCAATAATTCCCCCGTGAAACTTACCGCGAACTCGCACCGCGATAATGCAGCCGGGCAACTTGAAAAATTGCAACGAAGATAAGTTTGTTCCCGGCTGCGATCAATTTCTCAAACGTGCGCTGCTTAATCGCGCGATTTCATTGCGAACTTACCGTACCGTTCGGATAGAATTGTTGCTCATTCGGATAGCTTTCCAACCTCTTACAGTTTTCTTGTTCCAGCGTTTATGTTTATTCTCAGCCACCGAAGTAGAAAACCGTTCCGATTTTATTGGACATCGGATTCCGACGACGAGCCATCGAGTTTCGGAGCTTACATAGTGATTGCCAACAGGACTGTGCCGCAAGTTAGTGCGGCTGGATAGTTTCGTCTCCTAAAATATTTCGTAACGAAGGTACAGTTAGGCGAAAAACGTTGACTCTCGAAGTGACTCTTCGAACGACGTCCATACGAACGGGGCGTTCAACGTCGCTGCGCAAAGGATCAAATTCTTCCTACGTTCGAGCATCGAAGTATATTCGTGGCAGCAACGATTGTTCCGTAAGGAAGGGAATTCGTACGTTAATCAAGGAACGTCGAGTTAAGGAACTTAAGGAACAACACGGTGCGATAGTTCGATGACGGATGAAAAATAGAAGACGCGAGATTATCATCGAGCTGCAAATCACCACGATCGCTGAAAGGGTTCGCGTCCACGGCGCGCGGCGCGCGGCGCGGCGGACGTGGCTGGAGTCGCAAAGTCGGTCGTCTCTCGCAACCCCTTTCTGGACGACGGCAAAACACACAAGACCCCTTCTAGGTGGTGCATGTACTTACTAAGTCGAGGACACTCGTCTCGCTGCACCCCTCCGGTAGCCTCTTCGCGCGGCAGCCACGACGGCGGACGTAGTATGCAGATTCGTGAAATAAATGCTCGAAAGTTTCACTATAACTCTGCGCGCAAAATCTCCAGCTCGTCCTGCTATCCCCTCTTTCCTTACCAGCTCCCTTCCGCCCGTTTCCCCGTGGCCTACAGCAGAGTCACATCCCCCTTCTCGCCGCCCCTTCAGGACGCTACGAGCATCCGCATTATTTAGTGCTTCCGCATAGTCCACGGAAAATGGCCAGGAAAGCTACCGGAAAAACCTCACGTTGCTTCGTCCGAGGCAAGATGGCTCCTACATTGGCTGGAATACATTTCGCTCTCTCTTCCAGGCGAAGCTCTTCTTTTCGTTTCGTGGTGGATCTCTTGCGCGATACGCGATTCTACGCATCGATCGAGTAGCGTTTCTCGTCGTTGTTGACCGATCGTCGTGTTGTCCGTTGGACCCTACGGCTCGGAAAATGTCGCCGCCTCTTCCGTGCGAAATTCTCTTCGTTTCGAGAACTCGTTGTCCTTATGCGACGGTGATACGCGATTCCTTCGTCCTAGAGAATCTAAATCGAACGTATCGAATTATGCTTCGTCTCGCTGTTGGCTAGTTTTCTAGGGCACGTTCGTTTGTCACGAAGAACATCGAGTAGCGTAAAAATAACGGAATTCGAGATTGACTTGATCTCGAACGATCGAAATAGGCAGCGAACCGGGTGCCTACGTTTTCTTTTCTAAGACTTGAAGACAATTTTAGACCGCGGATTTTTCCGCGTTTGCGGAAAAATTTGTGAAATTTGAAGGCGCAAAGACAAACGAAACACCAAAAGCACGAAATGCAAATTTACATAAATTCTCGCAGTCTGTTAATAACATAGCGAAATAAAATAACGAAGCGAAGAGTCTTTGTATAGTAGAGCCCGCGTTACAACGAACAGCAGGTGGAAACAGGTCGATGCTCATCCGTTACAGCGATTGTCTGAAAAACCACAAAAAAAGGTGATCCCGTCGACACCCCTCGGGGTGAGATCTGCTCATCCCCCGTGAAATCGGGGCGGAAAAAAATCACTGGATCGACTCACTCGACGCCCCGCTTTTTTCTCGCCTGCCTCGCATTTTTTCCCTCCTTTTTTCCCTTCGTTTTTCCTCGCCCCGGTAAGCCCTCCGATAAACGCGGCCAATAAAAATAACGAGCGGCCACCCGCACGTACACTCCACCCCCTTCTGCCGGTGCTTATTCGCTCGTCGAGTACGGGAGGGGGGGGCTGGTTCACGGAACGAGAGGGAAGGAGGTTGTTGCTTCAAACCGCAAGCCGCCAACGGGAGGATACGGGACTTTGCCGCGTATCTCTCGTCCTTTGGCGTTCCCTTTTCACTCGCTCTCGCCTTTTTGTCCCGATATCTTTTTATCTTGTTCCATCGGACGAGAAAAAGAGACAACGTTCGATCTCGACCCTTGTACCGCGAATTTTCAAATATTTTCATATCGCACGACGCGAAGGTATTGCGGTTATGCGCGCGATGCTCGGAAACCCGATATCTCTCTGGAGACGTAAGGATTGCGCGTATACTTGCAGTTACCAAAGACACCTTAGTTTTCAGTCGTCCCTCGTGCATATAAATCCGCGCAAGTACCTCGTACGAGAAAAATCGGTCCTGTCGAACGCTTATTCCGAGATTCTCGTCTGTCGATCGATTGTTGCCGAACACCCTCTATCGTCTAGGTTTCCATCGTCCCTCGAATAAGCATCCTGGGTATAAAAAATCGATTCCGTTGGATATATTTAGGCGAAAGCGATCGTTCGTCGTGTTTTATTTCGAGTTCGTCGGCGACTTTCGCGAAGTTCCGGCGACGGATTTCGGAAAGGCTAGCGCGATGAAGTTCCCGTATCCGCGGCGACGAACTTTTCGTGCGGAAACGTACACAATAACGCGCGCACACACGTTGGCGGACGTGCAAGTGCAGGAGCAACGGTGTCTCGGCGGCTGGTGTGTACGCTCGGTGCATCGCACGGGTTACACTCGCGTTTGTTCCCAGCAGCCCCTTTCTCTGTGCGCGTGTACGCCCGCTCCTTTCCATAGACGTCGCAACCACCTAATCCCGGCGAGATTAAGATAACCCCGAAAAATGTTCAGCTAAGTCGCCAACTTTGTCTGCAAGGCGTGCTTAAAACGTGTGAATCCACCCCGCTCCCCAGCCAACGTGTCCCACCTCCGCTCCATCTTGAATTTATATCCTAACCGAGATCGGCCTCGTTTCCTTCTCTCGATTTTACGGCGTATATTCGATTCCGACTCCACGACTTCCACTCTTCCCTACGCTCTTTTAGTCGAGTACGGTATTGCAAAATTTCATAGTTTAGACGTCATCCAAGACGCGACCCAATCGTCGATTAAACGATCGATCCGACGTTTGTGTTCGAAACCCTCCGTCTCAAATCCAATTAATCGTTCGTTAGCGTACGTTTCTGGCTTTGGTTCTGTCACGCGGGGCCTCGCGTTCGCTGCTCATTGTACGAGAACTTTTTCGCGAACTCTCGTATTCACGAACTTTTGTCAAATCTATCCGTTGTGCGATATTAACCTTTCGTAGGTACCGTCTATTGGGATTTGCTGCGGCGTTTGAAACCGGCGTGCTCGATAGAAGAAACGCAGGCAATCTCGAAGATAATTATCTTTTCCAATCTTCGTCGGTTTTGTTACGTCGTCGGTCGAGCATGGATTTTCAACGGACGTGCACCACGACGAATGGATGACTTAAAATCTTAGCAAACGCGCAAATCTTCGAAAATGTCCGGCTAACATTTCT
Source organism: Bombus vosnesenskii (assembly GCF_011952255.1). Classification (NCBI taxonomy): domain Eukaryota; kingdom Metazoa; phylum Arthropoda; class Insecta; order Hymenoptera; family Apidae; genus Bombus; species Bombus vosnesenskii. Next base: position 8,239,066 of record NW_022882923.1, read on the forward strand.
AACCAGGCTAAACTCGACACAAGGGATCGCTGGTTCTTCAACTTCTTTTTGCCATTTCTCCACCAAATTGGAGAAATTCGATTGCGCACGTAAAACGTGGATCGTAGCGAAGAAGTATCAAAGAATCGACGGATAAGCGAAGATTGACGGCAAGTGGGAGTACGATGACGTCGATGATGGGAGGGAAAGTGGAAGCACGCGAGGAGTCGATGCCTGCACGCGTAATACCGATGCCATCGGGGCAACGTATCGTTGGACTGGATGCAATGAAATTACGTCTCCGCAGCGTCTTGCTACTCGGCTAGATTGGTGTACATGGCGGGAAGTGTGTCGTAGGTCGGTTTGTTGCGTGGATAGATTACAGAAGGTTGCCTGGCACTGTGCAATCTCGGGACTCGATTAAACGGCGAAACTTCTTTGGGAAAACGATTTTACTACTCGGCGAATTCGCAGCAGAGTGTGATCAAATTTCTCGCGTATTTAAAATCTTAAAGCACCAATTAATTTCAGAACGATGGAAGATCGTTTAAGCGACGATGTCCCGCGTTCGAATATTTTAAACTATACGCGTATGTGCACGGTGTTCGTTCTTCGTGAATCTATGTAAATAACGATATTCGAAACCGTTGGAAACTTACAGTTCATTTGTCAAGTCACTCATGACGCTGCGGTTCGTTGATAATTTCATCAACAATAGCCTGTTCATCCGTAGGGATGCGTTGTTATCGATCGGATCACCATGTTGGACCACCATAATATTCCCGCGTTCTCTCCCGTAACTTTAATTACATCCATCGCTCGCTCGGATATTGCCCCGATCGATTAAACTCTAAGAAAAATCACGCGTGTATACGAGGCACATATCGTGGTAGCCAAATTGAGCGTCTCCGACGAGATTGATTTTTGAAAAATTAATTCTAATGAGGATACTTTGACACGACGGATCGACGACACGGCATATCGCTCCCTCGCGGATTTACGCTTTTCAGAAAGTCGCAGTTACTTTTCCGTTCACCAGTAACCCATTGAAAATTCGACGTTTATCTCGCTGAGATTCTTTTAATCCGCGATCTCTTTGATCTTTGACAAGGCCGGGATGGGAACAGGCGAGCATGTTGTCTCGGCAAGGGTAGGGCGAAGCGAAGAAGCTGATCAAGGAAAAAGCGTGGACGGTACGGGCCGTGAACTCCTCAGAGGGCGAGACCCTCGTCGACATATGTCGCGGTAAAAAACGGCCTGGAAAAAGGGACACCGGGGCCACCGCAAGGGCCGGACGAGTAATAAAGTAATTTTATGAAGTGGTCGGCGACGTCCGCTCGCTGCGTTGGGGCTTGGACCGAGTGAAAAATTGCCTGGGACGCCGCGTCCCCGTGCCACTGGAAATATCGTGACTAAACCACCCTTTAAGTGAAAACATACTGTCTTCCTTGCTACCGGACAAAAAGCACGGCCCGAAAGGGTTTCCCTTAACGCACCGGCCCGTTCCACGAGCCAGGAACAACGACGATCGTGTCCCTCTAATCCTGCACCATGGAAATTGTACGACCTGATACAACTCCCTGAACGCGAATTTAGAAATCTGTACAAGTTGCGGACATTCAAGTCGAATTTCCTTTCCATTTGTCCGTTACCTTCTGTCTTTCGTCGACCGAATTGAATCGACGTATCGTGCAAAGTTTACGTCTTTTAATAACTGTAACGGGTAATTGTTAGACGTATCGAAGATACTTAAGCATCTGGAACCTTGTTACTGGCCGCGTGATCTACTCAGCGTGATCGACCAGCACGCCTGGTTCCGATTGCTTCCGTCACGGTACATCTGAAAAGCTTGTAAAGAAGCAGCTATCGTCCGATGTCTACATTTATGTTTGAAAAATTAGCTGCGGTTAATAGTTCCGTATCGCTTCTATCAATTATACCAAATTCTCTCTACCCTCGTCCGTGCGGTTATCACAATTTTTTACTATTCTCGACGCACGATTGCCTAGCCTGAGCATTCATCTGTTCATTTTGGGAGTAAATTTGGCGAAACAAAGTTGCTATCTGGTTCGGGTATTGATCGAGATATGCTTACACCGATGTACGTACTCTGCGAACGGAACGAACCTGGCAAACGTTTATTCTTCGCGAAGCAGAGCCGCGTTCGTGTTTTCAAATTTCAGAAAAGTTCACGATGCGATGGTTGGGACTACCGTTGATACGCAGGAACGAGTAACATCGTGGAAATAACTTGGCGGCGCGGCGTAGGTAGATGGAATCTGACGGTGAAAGGAAAGTAAGGTCGACGACGGGGCGGTCTGGTCTGCGGGGGCGATATAATAAATTAGAAAAAGCCACGGACTACCCCGTCTTAGCCCCGGTCTGTTATCCCTGGCGCGGTAACTTTACCGGCTATTAGATTACGCGGAGCATCTGCAGAATCTCGGTTCGTGCCCGTTAATTTTCGTTAAAAAGCAAATGCTACGAGGAAGAGGTCCCGGTCTACTCGTCGTTCTTCTCTTTTCGCGTTACTTAACCCGGCCTCCTACTCCTTCCCACCCTCCCTCCCCCCCTCCCCTTCGACCTATCCAAGGGCTGTTTTCCTCTGGATAAGTAAGTACGGTTTTACGTGGTTAGCCGAACATTAACGTGGTCTTCCAGACTTCCATGAAGATATAGCGCGGCGACGCTCATTTCGCGCTTGTGTCGCGTGCCACCGGGGGTGAGCGACTCACCCTTTCGTTGCACGACGAGCACCGGGGATATTTCATCTCGGGATTCGCCGGCCCTCGAGACCGATACTTCCACGGTGTGTCGCGATGCAACCTGTACGCGAATTTAGCGCTCGATCGTTGCCGAAATTTATCGCGAAGGGACGGCTTCCGGGCGATTGGTTTCAGGTGCAACCTTAATATTGCCATGGAAACACGCATTAATTAACGCGGCATAAGCACGCCGCTGGTTTAATTCACGAGTCGAAAGCTCGAAGCGATCCCCCCCCCCCCTCCTCCCAGGGATCTCGTATTTTCTTTAGACTTTTGCTTGAAAGTTAGGGGTTGGAAAAATACGAATCCGCTGCTCGTGTGTAGCTACCTCGTGGCTACGAAGTGCGCCGCCCTTTCGTTAGATGGCAACAGGAGGGTTGTTCCATCCCTCTAATCTTTGGTTCTTGTCCGAGCTACGTTGAAAATATATATTTCACGTGGGAAATTTTGCCATGTTTGTCGTTACTCTTTCGCGATACATAACGTTGATAAAAAATTATCGTACTATCCGTAACATCGTTTATTGTCGTAAAATTTATATGATTTTGCGAGAAAAACTGAAGTTTATAAAGTATGCAGATTTCATTAGGCGTGTTTTAAAGGTGTTTTAAATTTATCATCCAATTCCCGGGAAGCTTTACGACCGCTCGTGTTCCACCCTTCTTACTAGCAAAGTGTCCATCCCTTTACCTTCCGTCTTTCTTTCCGCTGTTTTTATCCGCAACGATGGCAACTTCCCTTTAATGGAAAGCGTTTAATAGCCGGACAAATTAGAAACCAGCTGCGTTGGCAGACCACCGTTTACATTTTTTACAAGCCTCGAAGAACCTCGCGTACATAAGGTGAAACAAAATTACAAAATCGTCGTCAAAGACGCGTCTATGATTCTACGTTGGTTAAAATATTCGGAACACGAGCACGAATTTCAAGAAGATGCTACTTATGGAATAACCTCGCATTTCGTACGTATAACGAAAAAGTTAAATTTCACTTTTTTAATCGTGTTCGTTGAAAACACGAATTCGCATAGATATCCGCGGTCTGATGATACTTCGAGGATGAAACAGGTCTGTTTTTGGTTTCCGTTTCTCCAATTGTTTCGGCAAAAAACCAGAATTTGCATGGATACTTTACTCATGCGAAAGAAAAAACAGAAAAAAAAGGAAAAAAAAGCGCACCCTTTCACCGTCGAGTGAAAGGTAACTTGCCCGTATACGTCCGCCGACTGTCGGCGCGTGGCATGTTTCGCCACTCCAGATTCTCTCTCGTCGCTCGAATCCCACGTGCTCCCGTGTATGTGTGCGTGCGTGCGTGCGTGCGTGCGCGCGCGTTCCTGGGTCTCGTTTTTTTCCCTCATCCCCCAGCGCACGATCCACCACGGGAGGGTACTTTTTCTAACAGGTGGTAGCCCACAGCGGCGCAGTTTTTTCCCTCTCTCGCGTTCCATCCCTTCTCTCCTGTTTTTCTTTTTTTTCCTGTCTCTTTTTTTTTACAGGTGCACCCATTATCCCCCGTTCCGCTTTCGCATCGGTGTCCTATTCATTCACCGCAGACCGGAGTGGCCACTTGCTCGAAGCTTTTTCACTTAATTAGAGGTCATAAACTGCTGCCCCGTTCGCTTTACACGGCCACGGAAAAAAGAGAAGAGAGAGGGAGAGAATTAAAGAGGGAAAGCCGGGCGTCCTTTTTCTTTCGCGTTCCGTAAATTACTCTGCACCGCTTTTTTCCTTTTCTTCGACCCGACCTATTCTCTCTCTCTCTCTCTCTCTCTCTCTGTGTCTCTTTCTCCGTGCCTCTCCGCTCGTCGGTTTTTCAGAGCTTGGACTTTACACCGCGTGAAGAGTTAATTAGCATGCAGCGAAAACGAGCCGAGATGCTCGCTGTGTAATTAGCGTCACCGAGACGATCCTGTATATTTTCTTCGACGACTCGCGTGTGAATTTATTCTTCTATCTATGGAACAACGTCGATTTTTCAACTGAAAATTAACCCTGAAGCCGACGACAGACGTGGCATATTTGTACGTTACAATGCAGGGTCAGTCATTGACCAAACGCGTTATTAATTAATTTTTTATTTATTCCTTGTTTATCGGCGAACAGATTCAGCCGGCGTATTAATCGAAGATTATACCAAGATATAGTACGACCTATAGAAACTTCCTACGAAGCTCGTCGATCCTTTTTCTGATACTAGCAATTTTCCATTATTCCCTTTGATTATATATTTTCTACCACGGCTACAGCTCTATTTCTATAGTTCGTATCATAGATTTTCGTGAAAATATTCGTCCGAAAGGTAGAACAATATCTCGTAGGACTGGGAAATGTCGAACGATTACTGTAAACGATAGAAGCCCCGGTGATTCTTTATTTTAACCAAGTTGTCGGCGAAAAAGGAACAGTCGGAACGCGAGTCCCATTAGATCGTAACTGGAAGAGGGAGATTGCCCCGGCAAAATGAAATCTCGCCGCCAAGTTTTTGCACGGGGCGAGAAACCGCGGTAAAAGTTCTGCTTCGTTCCTATTTCTTTTCTCGCGCTCTCTCGACTTCCGGCGAACGAGACCGTAGAAAAGTTTTCACTTTTCTCACCGCGTCGGCCCCCGGTGGACCTCGAAATCTTTTCGCCCGCGAGCAATTCGACCTCCCTTTTCACCAGCGAGATTTCCTTGGTCGCTTCCACCGCCTTCTTCGGCGAGCCATCCCGCCGGAAAAAGGCGAAGCGTAGAAGGGGAGGGAAAGGAGGGAAGAAGTTCTTTCTTTTTCGGTGGGTACTTTTCTTTAACGGCGTCCGTTGGAAAAGCCAGCGGTGGAGAGAGTTAGTCCGCCCCCCAGGGTGGGGGTTTGAAAGGAAAAGAACCAGGAGGGAGGTGAGGAGAATCCATCCCCCTTGGCCTCTCGGAAAAAGGGGTGGCTGGGTCGCTGGACCAACGGTGGGGGTAAGACTGGTGGTTGGCGCCCCTTAACTACCCCTTACGAGGCAAATCAATAAAAATACAAAAGTGTTCTTCTTCGGTGTTGGTCAAAGATCCACTCGAGCGTGATTCCTCGAATGCCGCGTGTACGTCTCTTCGAATTTGGTTGACCGGAACATGGAAAACGTCACATAGTTGGACCGTGTTACGCTGCGGACTCGGGGATCTAAACTTTCAAGTTTTTCAACTGGCCGTAATATCTCGTGAAAATTCTTTTCACCCGACAACTATATCGCAGACTGCGGATTTTTCTACAATTTCATATATTTACGAATACGAAGAAATTTGTCGCGCTTTGTAACCAGCGCTATACTTTGGAAATTTTGTCTTTCTACTACTGTGTTTCTACTACTTTTAAATTTCCCATATGTACCACAAAATACAGCATAAACATCCGCTGTCTAATCGTACGGATAGCTTGCCCATCTAACAAGTCTATACGACCCTGCATCTTCTGTTTGTTTGTTTGTTTGTTTGGCGCGATGAAACTATTCGTAGTAACAATCCCCTGATTGTTTTCAACGGCGTATAAATACAAGTGAAACTTACGTCGGATAATAAATACGGAAGGATAGAAGAGAACGAACGAAAGGATAGCGATAATAAATAAAGAAACACGGGAGTTGCGGTAATATTTTATTTTTACACCATCACGGAGTACAGGCTATTATTTATTGCGTTATATATCAGGAAGGTGACAGATGGCGAATCGCGAACAATAGAAGAGAAACTGTTTCACCTTTGCGCGCATGATCTTCATTCAGCAAGCACACCATCGCGTCGCGCCGCGTTCCTGTCGCGCTTACAAGTGTCATGGCATGTGTTTTCCGCCGCCAGCGGCACTCGAACCTCGTTGCGTCTCTCGAGCTAGCCTCGCGTCGCGTTGCTGGATCGTGGCAAAGTGCCTTCGAGAGTCGAGGGTGCTCGTAAGATATAAAGTGCTTCTCGAAGAAGCTGGCAAACGTTTGACCGATACTCCACGCTCGCACCTTCGAACGTTCTCGACCGTTTCGACATTTCCAGTTGCCATAACGCGATATATTCTTGATCGGTGATCTTACAAGTAATTATATAGCCCCGTTTGAATGGTTTGTTCGTAGCGATTCTTAAAAATCGACCGTAGCTTCGCCGATGAAGAAGCAGATACGTTAATGTCCGACCAGACACGAATTGTTTCCACTGAATCACATTCGTGCCGCGTCTTAGCAGCTTCTACTCTCATCTATGATCGCATCATCGCGTCGACAACTGGCAAGAAAATAGAGCTCCGTAATAAACTCTTAACAAGTACCAATAAGAAGAATCGAATCGATGAACGTGGAGAAACGAATAGAACGAACGAGCGTTCGAGTATTACGCGGAGTAGCGTAATCGAGGCGTGCGCCGTCTCTTTCTCTGGGCGGCTGAGTCGAAGGAAAAATCCATCCCCTTGCCGATAGAGCGGCAGAGATAGTCGAGGGTGAATCTTAAAATACAACCCCTTCGAAGACCGGCGAGGTTGGCATCCCCCGCTTCTTTTACCCTCGTTCCTTCGGCGAACCCCTTGGCGTCCCAGTCCCAGGCCCTCCTACACCCCTGCGATCCGGCAAATCATCCGGGGCTACGTTCTTTTGTTCCTTCTTCGTGCCGCGAAAGATTTTCTCGAGATGGAAGAGAGCGCGCGGTACTTGAAGAGCTTCGTGAAAGCCCGGCAAAAACCCTCGAACGAGCCCCGGCGTCGCGTATAAATACAGCGTTAAGATGCAAAGCGAAAACACCAACCCGGGAAACGGTTGTCGTTCGTCCCGATCGTCTCGAGCTGCAAAGAAGCCTCGAGACACGATTGTTCGAGGCGTTTGCTAGATGCATCGATGTCGAGGAGATTTATCGTACGGTACAATTCCACGTGTACGTATAATTTTGAACAAAATTTATCTCTGCCGCGTTCTCTGCATCGTGCAGTAGATACTAAAAGCCTGTTTGCTTTCTAAAATAATAAAACAAAGACTGAAGGATCGCGATAGGGTTAAGTTACATCGCAGCGTTCTTTGATCCGAGATACACGTACTTGGCCATCTATTCGTTGTCAAATGAAACAGCTGTTTGTTAATTTCAGGCATAAGTTAGAGTATACGAGGAGTTGAAAAAGCTGTATGACAGACGTTGTACGTACGTAAAATTGCGCGTATGTACCTATGTATGAGACGGATATCAGTTTTTACGGTACGTCAACGATGGTGTAAATACTTGCCATCGTCTACGACAATCGACCGTTAGACCGTTATACTATTAGACCATTGGAGTGAAAACTTTTCGAACGAACGTCGCATTAATTCACGACGTATACAGGTAAAAAGGGAGAATTTTGTGGGAATAATTTACGTCAGTTGCTAGCCTCCTGCGTTGCCAGACGTTAATTATTGTCTTGGACTAGCGCGAGATAGTCGATCGAGCAGAAGTTGACTGGGCGGTCGTATTAAAGAAGCACGACAAAAGGGTTGGCGAGAAGCTGGCAGAGGGTAAAAATCTTAAGACCCTTTGTCTCGGTGACGCCATTTTATCATTCCTTGCCCCCGCAACGGGCGAACGCACCCCACGTTCAACATATTTCAAGTGACAAAAAGCGTCCCTCTCTTCCGAGGACCGAGATTCATCCCCTTTGCCACCACCCCTCCGGCCGTGTCTTCTCTTCGATATGCAGCGGTGTTTCTAACTTTAATTACCCTTATCTGCTGGCAAAAAATAGCCCGTCGCAGTGTTGGTAAACGAATCACTGCTATTAAGGGTTTTCGGTGGAACTTTGGAGAGTTTTCTTTTTTCCCCGTGAAAACTGCGAAAACCGTTGGCGATTCTTCGCACGGCCAGACTACGCCAAGTATAACTATCGGGGAAATTAAACGATAACGATGTTAGTACGAGCAAATCTTGGGGCAGGGTTTCTCTAATCGGAAACTCAATATGGAAACTTGGTTTGGTACTTTGCTTGCTCGCGGAAAGACGCTGAATTTGATTCCGGCTCGTTTGCCCGATCGAATGTAACGCGATACTTCTCGCCCATGTGAGTTCTTTTAACGAATCGTGGAAAGCTTCGTTACGTACGAATATAGTACCTATACGCGCGTGTCATTTATTACGTACTATAGGTGCGCGCGTATATGCGCTATCCACGTACATCTATCGTGCATAGCTAGTTACCACCTTTTCCTTGTCGTTTGATAAAACTGTTTGTCGAGGCCGTTGTTGCCTATCTGATTTTTACCAATTTTGTAGCCAATGTAACAACTATCGTAAGACTGATCGAGCGGAAGCGTATCGTCTCCTCGCACGAGCAACGACTGGCTTATTTTGTTACGAGAGAATGGAACGGAATAGTCTTCGCATGAACGCGTGTCTATCAATCGATATTTTTTCCGCGACTGTCTCGCGTTCTCCGTGGCAGCTTCATCCGAGTGGAGCGCGTTGTAAGCATTAAGCGAGCTATCGGCCATGTTATTCGTCTTTCATTCCTACCGAAAACCGAGAGTGAGGCCGGTAGACCGAGTTCGCGAGGGTGGGTTGACGTCAGAAAAACCACCCCCGTCCAATTCAGCCACCCTTCCGTCCCCCGAGTTTTCTTCCATCCCCTTTCGCCATTGCGGACCACTGGCAGCCAGTCGACGAGGGGATTGCCTGGAAAAAGAAACTCCGAAGTAAAATGGCCGTGGTGGATTCCTTTTATTCTTCTTTGCATTTTTTCGTCCTCCTTGCATTCTCCTCGTCTCGTCTGCTCGTTTCCACCCCGAAATCTAAACGATCGTCGATTATCCCTTTCTCCGGTCTTTCATCCGCGAATCAAGGAATCGGGTTGCGACGAAAGTTTGTCTCTCAATTTCCACGGAAAGTAACTGCATAGGTAGAAAGCAATTAACGGTAGTTATAATTTCCGCGAGGTTTTTCGTTTCTCTGTTTGCAGCGCTGCGGAATTTCTTATAGCACTTCGGCCGTGTTTAAGGGAAAGGACTTTGCTTTGGAGTTTGGCCTCGGTTTGTTTCGGTCGGAGATCTGTTTAATTTCGTAAGAACACGTGTAAGTGTGCTGCTGCGGAGGAGGAGGAATGTTATATGCCGCGAAACAGAGAACTTTAAATGATTCTTCGTAATTGTACGCCTCTATGTTTGTACACGTAGGTCAGTCAATATGTAAGTCACCTCACTCCGTTAACTTTTGCTTTAACAGAGATATATAATTGTCAAATACGCATCGTTGTTCGTTGAAGCGTAACAAGCAAATTTTTATGCGATTTCGTACTTTCGTTGACGTAAGAACGAAGAAACGAACGAACCGACGTAAAGATCTACGTGCCCCGTTAAATCCCGTAACGAGTACTTTACTTTGAATATTTCTTACGTTTTTGCATATTCCGTGCGTTTTCCGCAATGAATACCCGTTCAATAGATAGTCCGTAGTGATGAGCGTCAATTCGATTACATCAGCGAATCGTGCATTTCGGTAGCGTGAACCCTGCTGCGATATATGCGCGGCAAATCTCTTACGAGAAACGTTCAAATGTTCAAATACTATACGCGAGCCACTGTACTTGTGTTAAATAGGAATAAACGCGATTAAAAGAATCGAACTTTTCTTCCAGTTTGATATAAAACGCGATATTCACGGTCGAGCTTCATCAGAAAGGCCCTTTCGGAAGTTGCGCTTTACTTGGAGATTAACGAAGCTTTTGTGAAACTTGCAGTTTTAATTTCGTTTTAATCGCCCCCTCGAGCCAGGAAAAATCCTCGCTTATGGCTTTCCGATTTCAATCGCGCAGAATCCATAGAATAAGAAAGGAGTAAGAAGGATCGCGACATTAGCTGGTATTCCTCGAGTTTCGAGGATATTCGAAGCGACACGCTGGAATCAAAGCGATTCCGAAGGGAATTTAAAGCGGCGCTGCCTTGAGATGAAAGTTTAAAGTCGATCGCGCGTGTAACTTCGTTCCACTGTTCGACCAAGTTTCCCGCGAATTTTCGATCGGCTCGAATTTTTCCTCCCTGCCTCGCGAATGCTCCGTGCGTCGTCAACACTCGTCACTAAGCAGCGCAAAACTTGCCACGCAAACAAACTGTTAATCGATCCTGTAGCACGAGCACTCACTCCTACTACGCCTTCCTTCCGTGGCCTGCGATTTACAAACTTCGTCGCCGATAAAAGACGCGACTCGATGGATTCTGGCTGCTTCCCTCGCTTTCTTCCGCTTCGAGACGTTCCGCGACTGAGAAATCATATGGAAATCCGTGATTAACTTTTACATCCAAACAGCTTTACATTTTCCTCCCGTCACCAACGTATTTCGAAACTATATTAGCAGGTATCGTACGTTCTTAAAACTTTATTGTCGGCGAACGACAACGTCGAAGGGAACGGAAACGATTAAGAAGCTACCGAGAGATCACGTTTTCCGCGTATTGGGTGGTAAATTTAAAAACAAGGCAGGAACGATGAAGGAGCGATTGCGAACTCACGAAAATCCAACACGACTTTTGCCTCGAAAGAAATTTCACTTTTTCACATTGTCGCGTTATCAAGGAACGTATCGAATGGACGAAGAACGATCGATGAATAACCGAGCTTATTATGGAAGTCTATGTTCGAGCCAAACACTCGCGTTTTCACATTGTCGCCAGAGTTAACCTGAACACCGTACTATTCGATACCAGGAGTGTTAGAGTATCGCCGAGACTCGAGTTCTTAAAACGGCATCATCGGCGCGTTAAACGAAACAACGATCGAAAGAGGCACGAGAGATCATGAGCGAGATCGAGAAGCGGTTGATCGCGCGTGTCCAGTAAACCGTCTAACCAGGTTTCGTGGTGGAAATCGCGCTGGCCATTCCCCACCCCGTCACGGGACCCTTTGATCACGGCGAAAAAATCCGGAAACCCGTTCCTCAAAAGTGACCCTACCTGGCGTGCTGCGTGGCTTTTGTGGAAGGACCAAAGGGAAGGGGGGAGGGGGTAGAAGACGAGGAGAACCATGAAGAAGGGAGAAAGATAGAGCAAGAGAGAGAGAGAGAGAGAGAGAGAGAGGGAAGGAGGGAGAGCAAGAGGAACAGCTTCCAAACGGCCCTTTCCGCATTAGCATAACCCTTGCGAGAGCTGTCCACGTGTGCGCCGGTATGTCAGGGGGCCGGAGAACTGGTCAGGTAAGTTTTTTCGCACTTTTTAATTCCCGATGACCAGATGCCCGGCCTGGCGGCTTTCGTAAAGGGGAGATCTGACCTCAATGAGAGATGACCTCCCCTCTCGACCGACCGGATGACCCCATAAAAATTGCGGAACCGGTTTCTAGCACGGCCCTCGGGATTTTTCGGACGTTTAACGGTCACCCGGACCGGGTGCAACGCCGAGCCTTCAGGTAAACGTGCCAAGCAAACGCGTTTATCGGTCATTGTGCTCCCTCGACACGTGTTCCTTTCCTCTTCAACACGGGACTCCGTCGAGCAGCTCTACGTAAGCGCAAGAAGACCTGTTGTTACTTTGTTTGAAGGTCTCTGCTCTACCATCTTCTTGCTAATAAAGAGGCACTAGGTAAGGGAAATATTGGAAACTTCGTATACCAATGGTATTGCAGTGGAATAAATTAGATGCGATGAACTTCTACGTTGAACGTGCTTTCACATCCGGTTGATCCAGATTCTGACGGTCGAGAAGGGACGACCGCGCGGGGACCGCGATAAATCGCGGGTGCAAGACGTATCGAACGCGTCGAAACATTAATTCCGAGCGTCAGAAAAGCAAGTTGGAAACTTGAGGAACCTCCAGGGGGAGCAGAGAAGAGAGACAGTGGACTTTGGGCGACGTTGTAGCCCGAACGGGAAAACGAAATCGCTTTGAGCGACGCCTTCTCCTTTGACCCGCTCTTCTTCTCCCTAACAGGCAATTTACTTAATGATTCTCGATAGCTAACGCTGACCGGCGAACAAACGATGACCTCGAATCTTTTACCCTGGATACCGAGTTCCGGATAGAGGGAGGGAGGGAGGGAGAGAGAGAGAGTTTGCCTTAAAAAATGAAGCACCCTCGATGCCGAAAGGAAAAGGTAGCGGATGGAAACGCGATAAACGTTTCCAGAGATAGTTTCGCCGGTGAAAAGAAACTCGAAAGCAGTCGCTGCTCCGCTGGTCCGAGGGAAAAAAGCAAAGCTCAGGGCGGTTCTCGCGCCCCTCTCCCTTCGGAGAATCGGACAGGGACGGCAGCAGAGAGAAAGGACTCGAGGAAGTTGGAGGAGGAGGGTAGTGAGCCAAGGGGTAGGTAAGAAGAAGGACGGGGTTGGCGGCGGCGGCGGCGGCGGCGGCGGCGCGGCGGTAGAAGGAGGGCGGCATTAATTACGGTCTTTTATTATAAAAACTGAACTCCCTCCGGCCAGGAGAGAACGAAGAGAGAAGCAGATAAGGAGGGAAAAAGCCCCCGACTCCGACGACTGCCAGCCCCCTCCCCCCCGGCCGCCCTCGACCACCCCCAAGGACGGCCTTCCCGGCCACGGAACCTCTCCTTCCTCTGTTCAATTTAAAATACTTAATCTGTCTTAGTCCGGAGCCGCGCGAGGTTGTCAAATGCAACTGTTGTTCCGGGATGACGATCGTGCTGTCTCCTCGCTTGCGGAACACGCGAAGACGGACTTCTTCGTTTCGTCGCGACTCTGTCATCGATGGCCCCTCTCTGTTCGCTTTTCTCGAAGAGGAATCTGTTGTTACGGGCAAACAGGCTGATTAAGAAGTCGCGATATCTCCAAAGACTGGTCAAATATCACGATGAATCTGTGGCAAAAAGTTCCCAATGACGAATACGACGCTCCCGTTCAAAAATGTTCGGATAATCGTTATATTTGCCCCGTGATCAAGATATATCGCGGCTGAAATTATGTTACGACGATGCTTTTGAACTGATACTTTGCGTGAGAGGGGAATACGATACTGTTATATCGATAATTTCACGAAGAACCGCGATTTACAACCGGCACGGTTTAAAGTCTATACCAAGTATCGAACGTTTCTTTGAGAAACAGAGGATAAACATGTAAATACTTATACTTAATACGTACGCGAAGCTTTACAATGTACAAAGAGGCATTGTGTAAAAATCATTTACGATCGTATACCGTTACATATATGTATATCGGATAACGAAAGTCGGATTGGCAACAGAGAGCGTCGAGAGCAGGACAAGCTTTTTTCGATCGTGTAGGAAGATCACGCGTGTAGGACGATAGTTTGACAGTATGATTCGATAAACGTTTCTATGCGCGAGAAAGAAAGGATACGGAGGTACGACTCTGGTTGAGAACCACCGTGGAAAATAAGAAACGGGAAAACGGCGAGGATTTTAATTTGCATCCCCGTTCCCCCGCGGCAGCCACCTTCCGCCCCACTCGCCACCCGGCCGCCCTTGTCTTCTGCAGAGCTCCGGAGAGCCTAGCTACTTTCTCCAGAGGGGTGGAAGAAGGAAGGTAAGAGGGATGGCGCGCAGGGGGACGAAGAAGAAGGGGCCAAACGGTTGGAAATATCATAGCCGCACGCGCAGAACGAAATTACCGATTTGCCTTGGGCGTTCCTTCCTTTTTTCCGATTCCGTGCTCCTCTCTTTCGCTCTATTTCTATCGCGTTCTCGCTCGGCCGCGTCTCATCCTTCTTCGACGACCCCTTCGGTCCGTCGACATCCTCCTCGTCGGACCATCCTTCGCACAGAGCCACGGCATAGCAAATAACTTTCATAATTCTCGATTAGAAAGTTTTCCTTCTCGGCCTGCCCATCCAGAGAAGAAGGGGTCATCCTTCGTTCTGGCTAACCCTTTGCTGCTGCTTCCAGCTTTTCTCCTCTTTTCGCCGATTCCACGACCAACCTAAAACACCACGGATGAAAGACGAATTTGTCTTCGGACCATCTTGTCCTATCGTCGATTCCTCCTTCTTCCTCTTGATATTTGTAATTCTTATAATCTTGCACGAAGAGCAAGTAAATTTTATGGCAACTAGACCGCGGCGAATATCCGTGCAAACGAATATTTATTTGCAAACTCGCGTTTTCAGTGAATACGGCAAAAAGGAACCTTGATTCGCCTGACTGAACGCTTAAAATAAATAAACGATTAAAAACTGGCGCGGTCTAGTCGCAATGCGAGAGTACCGGCGAACTGTAATACTCGAAGAAATACTCGTTAAATGGAAAAAAAGAAAAAGAAGAATGAAATGCTAACAATAAGCGCGACACGACAGAAGGGATAGAACTGTATATATCCAGCGGTATACGCAAATCCTATTGAAAGTACCAAACGAGCCGTTTCGGACGAAGGTTGTCGGGTCAGCGGTAAGGGTCACTCGACATATGGCCCAAATCCTGGGCCAAGCACTCATTACGCCGCACGAATTCGATCCCCTCCCGATTTCGGACAATTCTCGAATCACGCCCCCTTCCCTTGTGCTCTGCTCTCAGGAGCACAGTCCCCGTTTCTCCATCCGATTCTTCTGTACTCTACTTTCGAGTTATGTACCAACTCGCAATTTATTAATCGCCTTGCGGAGAATTCATCGCGCGAAACTGATAGCCCCGTTTCGAATCGGTTGAAAGAAGCGGAAGTGACGCACGCACAATCTGGAATAAACATGCGCGATCAAAGACAGATGGATGGCGAACAAGGGAAACTGATTGGCGAAAGACGGAAAAGTGGAATCGGTAGGTCAAAGTTGCAGCTCGTTTCTCGTCGGACGCGTCCGTAGCTGCGAGAGCAGTCGAACGCAAAGAGTCCCGCTTAACAACGTGAGTTTCGCGAAGATCAAAAAACAAGGAAGACGCGTTGGGCGGTGAGGAGAGGCGCGAGGCCAGGAGCCAGGAGCCAGGAGAAGAGGTTGGGAATAAAGAGAAATTGAGAGAAAGAGGAAGAAAGAGATCAAGGAAAGGCTGCTGCCGGCATCTCGGCCATGGTACCCACTTCGCTTCATTAATTTCTCGCAAAGACAGTGTCAGAGTCACGGGGGTTTTCCGGCTGCAGGGGCTCCTGGAGACCCGAGGCTCCGCTCTCTCCTACGCTCTGGTATTTAAATTCAAAAACGAGAGCGAGCCAACTCTCTCCGGTTCCTCTTCTCTCCCTCTCGCGTTCTTTCCACTCGCTCGTCCTCGTCTCACCCGCGTACTTTCCTAATGTTTTTCTCTCGTTTCTCATCCTTCGTTCGAAGCTCGCCCAACCTTCCCCCTAAACCGCTCTCCTCCAACAGTACCACCAGCCAGCCACCCCCTGCACCCACCATTCCAAGCCACCCTCGTTCCACGAAGGCTCAGTCAATAAAGTATTCTAAAAACCCCGCGCGAATAAGAGCCGTCTTACTTCCTCTTGCCCCTTCCCGTCCGCGCCAGCCACCCTCATCCCCTTTTCGTTCGAGCTAGCAACCCACCCTCCCTCCTACTTCTTCGTCCCTGAACCACCCCGTCAACCCCACCGTGACGATGGGTGGAGAAGAAGGGGGTGGAAAAATAGGGGTGGCAAAAAACGTCAATAATATCGGCAAGATGGAAGCTGCACGAATGTTTTAAGGGATTCCTACCCCTGCGGTTTTCGTTCTTGCTTCTCGACACTTCGTCTTCCTCTCTCTCCCTCTCTCTCTTCCTCTCTCTCTCTCTCCCTCTCTCTCTCCCTCTCTCTCTCTCTCTCTCACTCTCTCTCCGTCTCCTAGATGTTCGCCCTCGCTCCTTTCTCGCCTTTTATCTTTTCGGATCGTTTCTTTGCTCGTCGTAACTCCTTACTCCGTCTGTAATAGCCTCGCGTGCCCTTCGATAGCACCAACTACCTTCGCGACACAGTGTCGTTTGTCGTGTCTCTTTCTCCCTCCTGGAAACACGCAAACACGGTTTGAAGGCACGTGTGGATTTTGATGTTGTTTCGGAATTTTCAAAGACCACCGACGACATTGCAATAAGCTAAGTTTGTTAGCGCTGTTTCGCGAGCTACACTTTGCGCGGCTAAGTTTCCAAATGGCTTAAATTCGTCTCGCCACGAGGCTAGTTGTATCAGCGGTATATCGCTCTGTCTTTCACGATCTCCGAAACGCGTCGACAAATTGACGTATACGAGGTTTTATTTAAAAGCGTCCAGAATTGTTTTCGTTTCCTAATATCTCGACAATTTCTGTTTTGTAAGTAAACTTTGCGATATTTCCATTATTTTGACGTACGTGTACGAGGTTTCGATTGAAAGCATCAGGAATGCTTTTATCTCGCGATACGATTCGAGCAACTCAAGCGACGTTTCCAAGTAAATTTTACGATATTCGTATTGTCTCTGCCACTTGAACGTACTTTGATCCGATAATCGATTGATTAATAGAAGGCAGTTTTCGAAATATATTCGTTCGTTTCTTATCTATATGTATCAAATTCGAACGCAACTCTGTCTACTTGTGCGCTTCTTATCGATGCGTCACGTTCAAGGCCACGGTGTTGGCTTCGCTTCAAAATACATAAACTCACGTATCCAGGGAACGCACGGTCTATCCCCGCGATCCATTACGCGTTAGCAACTTTCCTAGGAAAACACCGTTAACTTTCGCACTGTTCGTTTATACAATTTCTATAAAAATCCGTCAGTATGCTCAGACCGAAAGAGATACACCGTGTAATTTTACACCGGGAATTACTCGTGTTGGCACGTGTGCGCTATCGAGTGTATCCGTAATCCGAATCGAAGAATTCGCCTAAAAAAAGGAGCATACCCGCGGGAATACGGCATTCCTTTCAACCTAACCACCGAAGCGTTCCCGGACGTCTCTGGCCTTCGGTGCTTTCCCTGAAAGACCGTACGAAAACAGACTACGCTGTATTTTTCCGCGCAACCGATAGCTAGACGTTCTTCATGGTCGATCGAGGGGATGGCTGGCCCGCTGCTACGCGTATACACACTCGCTCACGAAGGCAGTATCGTTGGGTAATTAGCGATGCTGAGAGGACCTAAGTAGCGAGCATCCTCCTCTGCCGCCACCCTTTCTCACCCCCTTCCTCTCTGGCTTCCATTCTACCTTCCAATAAATGGATGGATAGATAGATACCTAACGTACGAGGCAGCTGCACAGAGGTCGCGTTCAAAAGACCAAGAGCGGGCGACCTTATTGGGTGGTAGGCTGCCGCGTACATAGAAACCACCCCCGGGCCCTCCGTGCACCCTCTTTAACTGGCGCGTTTGTATACGTAGTCCTGGTGTGTAGAGGCGGGCGCGTTTACATCGGAACGGAGATACACAGGCGCAGACACAGACACGCAACGAGCCGATGTACGCGCGTGGGAATATCATTACCCCAGTCGTGTGTTTTCCGTTAATTGCCATTATCGGCGGAACTTAGTTAGGGCTTGCGTTCCAGCCCGACGTCCCGGCAAGACCTTTAAGAACGGACACGGCTCGCGCGTCGTCTCTCTCTCTCTCTCTCTCTCTCTCTCTCCCCCTCTCCCTGTCTCCGTCTCTGTTTCCGTCTCTGTCTTTCCGTCGCCGCGATTCTGGCCATCCTTGGCTCCACTCTTTTCCTGCTCGCGATACAAATTTCATTTGCGTCGCTTTGGGGACTCGTAATTCCGTTGCACTCGCAGGATGGAAACCCCGCGACGCCTTTGAGAGGCAACCGTCCCGTGCACTGCGAACACAGCACGAGATCGGGCTTTCTATCGTGCGAAACACGCGAAATTTCGACTTTTGATTCGCCAGAGTCACGTTCCAGAATTGGACGTTCTTCCCGCGATTCCCGGGTCCGGATAGCGGACCGCTTGATCAAGGGCTGTGAACGAGCGATCTTGGGAGATCGTGTGCCGACGATCTCGTTCGAAACGAATCGCACTCGGTGCGTCGATGCGCGTGTATTTCAACGAGGCGGTATTGTCATCCTTGTCGTACGAAGAACGGCCTAGCGAACGTGATCGGGAGACGAACCAGTCTCTCGGAGGCGGAAACAACGCGATTCGGATCAGGAGTTTAGTTTTTTTTCTCTCGTCGGTGAAAATTTCTCGAACCGCGGATTGTTACTCCCGACCACGTCACACCTCCGGAACCCCCCTGGAGTCTTCAGTTTCCCACCTCGGCATCGTTGCTGCTGGCCCTCGCCCTCCTCCTCCACCCACCGGCCTCGACTGCCTACCAGCTACACCACCTCCGCCTCACCTCCTCATCCGGTTCTTCCTGCGAGCACAATGGAGCCCGAATCCATCTCGGACAACCTTACCCTCCTCTTTGCCCGGCTTCTCCTTCAGCCCTCCGCCGCTGCCGCCACCCTTCTTTTTCTTCGTATCTCGCTGGAACAGCGTCGAGGAATAATTCCATTTTCTTGTGCGAGTACAATTTTGCTTTCAATTTATTTTCCCCCCTTTTTCCTTCGCTGGTGCTCTCTCGCGCACCAGGGGATCCCAACAGCCGTGGGTCGCCTCTTTCTCTCTTTGTCTCTCTCTGTCTCTGTCTCTGTCTCTCTCTCTCTCTCTCTCTCTCTCTGTGTCTCGCTCTTACCCCCGTTTTCTCGTTGCCTTCGCCCGTGTTGCCTTTTCCACGAACCTTCTTCGCCACCTCCAACCTCCGTCTACGGAGGTCTCTCCCTCGACCCGGCTCTTTCTCGCTTCCTCTTCTCCTCTCTCTGTCACTCGTGCTCTTTCTTTCGTTCGTTCGTTCGTTCGTTCGTTCGTTCGTTCGTACAACCTCTTCTCCGCCACCCTCGTCTTCTATCTGCCCAGCCTCGCTCTACCGTCCGTTCCTTTCGTCTTGCTTCAACCACCCCCGTAGTCAGCCTCGCTTCTGGCCGCGTTGCCGCGCGTTCCGTCTTTCTTTATCGTTTCCTTAGTTTCTGCCGTTTCTGCCGTTTCTGCCAAGCCGTTTCTTTCCTCGTCGGTCGACTCTTTCCCACCCTATCCCTTCGACCGTTGTAATTATTAAACATTGCGAGAGCCAGCGCCAGTAACAAGCGTTTTATAACTGCGCGAGCGAGCTGCCCGGGGTATTCTCTCCTTTTGTTGCCCTTTCCAGCCGCCTGGCCACCGACGGGATCGTTCGGGAGCGCGCCCTTGAAAAACAGAGAGCTGTCCAGGTTGGCCGGATGCGCATCTTTCTCCAGAAATCTGACTGGATTCCTTCCTTTCGCGATTAATTATTGGACACGCTCTCCCGGCAAATTCCTGTTAATTCGACGACGAAAAATGGATCTTTCGGTCTCCTACGACTTTCGCTTCGATGCTTCCGTCCCCGTCGATCAAACACGCAGATGCTTGCTTGAAACTGGAGGCATTGTTTTCAAGCGGAAGTTATCGTAGCGGTATCTTCTCCTCTGCTCTGCGAAAAGAAAACGGCCGATCCGGAGAGAAGGGGCGGATGGTTCGTCACGAACAGATTATTCCGATTAGCAAACGGGGAGGGTCCGTTGGTTTTGTTTCGTGGCTGCGAGCGGGATTTCCGCGAACGATCGCTCTCGTCTCAATCTGGATTTTAATAATTCCCCGCGCCGGGGGATGGACGCACGAACGAACCGAAGATTTCGTGCCGCCGAGGGTTTCGAATAATTGCCAGAGGGTGAAGAGCGTGTTTTATATTCGCCTCGAACGTCTGTCAGTGGCTGCTTATAGCGCTTGGACGGCGATCGGCTCTAATCTTTCCTAAAGAACTTCTTCCACCCTTCTCTACAGGTGTCGAATCAAGATACGATCGTGCATGTACTTTTTAATCGTTAGCTTGTTCGTTGAATTATATCGAGACACCTCGATAATTTCGAGTTGAAAGCGGGAACGTGTTTAAAGAGAGAGTTCTGTCGCCTTTGGGTCGGCATTCTGGTTAGGATACGTATGTGCGTCTTTGAGCGACCGCTTTTTTTTTTTTTTTTTTTATGGACGCCTGAAAAAAGCTTTCGACACCCTATCGTCCCCTGACTTTTTTATGCGGTATCCGCGCGACATCTCCTGGTCCCCTGGGAAACTTTCCAAACCTACATTACCGTCTGGAATTCTACCATCCCGTCCTCTACAGTGAAAAGAGAAAAACCTTTCCATTTTTTCTGCTATCGACTGCGTGCATGAAAGTTTCCCAATGCAACCCCTATGCACCGTGGACGCGGACAGTTGCTAAACTGCCTGCACGAACTTGCGAACGATCGTTGCTCTTTTTTTCTCGTAACTCTCTACTCCGATTTCTTTTCTCGCAACGCGGAACGCGAACGTTCGCGAATCTCTCCGCGCGAAGTACGTATCGAGCGTTTGATACGACGCACGAGCTTTTAAACTTAGATTTCACGCGTTGCAAAATACGAAAGAACTTTTCATCCGACTGTTCGCCTTGGTGTTCGTGGTCTTCTTAAAAGACAAACGCGTAACGACAAACGCGCAGTGATCGCGGAACGATCATAAACTTCGTTATAAATTTCGTAAGTCGGCATTACATTGCACTGCTGTTAATCGAGAGTCCATTACAGAGGAAGAGTTTTTCTCCAGCGACGACCATGTTTCCGACCATTCGCCCAGACGATCAGGGGTGGAACAGGCCCCGCCTCGGTGCCCTCGTAGGCCTGGCGTAAAAAGGTACCCCTCGTGCCAGAGGCGTGTCACCCTTCCATGTCCAGATGATCTTTCAGATAATTTCTCTATAGTCCAACTGCCTTAACTGTAACTCTACGTTCAGCGACGCTTCTTCCCCTTCCTTCTCCTTGACTTCGAATTTCTTCGTACTTTAGCAACGCCGTGCACGATATTTTCGTAGCAGCGGTCGTAGGCATCGGTGCGATGGTTGCAGGTACGTGTAACGTTGCGCGTAGAGACAAGAGTCATAGGCAGAGGCGCAACAGAGGGCCGCGCACAAAGCATCGATAACCACGTCCTGCCTGCGCTAGTCCTCTTTGCAGTTTGCCTGCTGCCGTAGATTGCACCTGCACGGTCTATTACGGTGCAAGTTCGTCTACGAGAGAGGAGTAACCTAGCCTCGAACCCCGCTACCTCATCCTTCTCGTGATACGAAGGCGGGGTATCCCCATTATAAGTTGCGAACAAACTTTACTTATATGCTCGCGACTACCATCCGCATGCGCCCACCGCACGCCCGTATCCCTCTTTCTCTCTTGGTCTCTTTTGTCGGTCTGCCCCTGTCGTAGGATGTTATCCTCTCTCCCGTCTTCTGTTTTCCTTCCTTCGCGTCCCCTCGGTTTCTTGCTCGTTCTATTTATCAACTTCACTCTCAGAACCTCGAGTATCGTCTCCGCTTTGCCGATAGGTTCGCTACTCTCTTTAGACTTATCGCCGATGACGACGACTGAGAAGCAGAGACGAACGATGCGAATAGCAGCGAAACGACGATCATCGCGAGATGTGCGACAAACGTGTAGATCGCGTGTGAAAAACACGACGGTATCATTTTCGTTGATATTTCGCGTTGACGTGATTCGATGGTTGTAACGTGGATGGAACGAAATTTCTTAAAGATAAACGATGTATCTGTGAATTCTTGCGAGCAATCGATTTTTAGATGTTTTCAGATATACCAGAATGATACGTATTTAATCCTACATCGGAACAAACAGACCGTTTCGATGAGATGGAATTATTGAATTTTCAAATTAGTCATCAAGTTCTTTCGCAGAACATTGTAGATTCGTTTCTATCGATTCTCCTGTTTTCGCTCGGCGACCGATCGATAGACAGTACTTTAATATATATAGTTGAAACGGGGAAGAACACGTTTGGCTGAAAAATGCGCATCCGCATTTGGTCTTGGGTTTCGTTATGACGAAGAATATGGTGAATTTTCTGGCGATGTTATCCAGATCAGCAAACGTGTCAAAATTGTAAGGTTTCGTCGATTCGGACGATCTCGATAATTCGATGCTGTCCCGTAGCGTTTCGTAAGACTCGACGATCGCCGACTAGTTTCGATAGATTAATAGTCTTCGGTATTAATCACAGTCGGAGTGACCAATGGCCAGGAACTAGTTCGGTGGCAGTTCGGTAGAAGGACTGGACAGAGGGGTGCCGCCGATGCCTTGGGGCGATGGCTGCTCTAATAGAAAGGCACACACAAGTTGGCCGTGTGCATCGCGTGTTCCAACGTGGTCAGCACGCGTCCCTCTCCTTCCATCCGTCCAGGCCTTTTGTCGCGATCTTACGCGTCCGCGCGATCTAACGAGCCGTTGAATAATTGCTTATTAATGATCGACTGACCGCACGCGAGACATTTCGCCTCATTGTCGCGCCGATACCGCTGGGCTAATGATGCCACGAAGAAAAGAGAAACGCCACTGACCACCGGTCACACCGGATCGAACCTCGATTCTCCTTTTCTTCGTCGTGCACCCCTCTGATCGTGAAACCTATGCACCGGTCCGTGTGCACCACGCTGGGGCTCTGGAGTAATTAATATTCGCGATTGTGATTGCACACGTCGAAGAAATCGTCGCGATGACGATTCACGACAACGACAGCGTGAAGGTATAAAATTGTTAACCAAGTTTAATTCGTTTCGACGACAAGTACCGGTACCGCGAGTAAGTTTTGATTGGCGATACGAGATGATCGTGACGAAACATCTGCTTCGAATGGTCGTTCGTAGCTGTTTCGTAGCTTTTGAATGTGCAGGTAGGTGGTAGGTATTGAGTAGGTCCGTTGTATACTGCCCGTTATCTTTGTTAGTTTATAACTAACGTCGACAACTTCTCTATATCGTCGTTGTCGGTAGACCGAGGCTTCTCAACGTCCATTTGGTAATCTTAATACTTTTCTATGGTGCGTTTCAGCGTAATTTAAGCGTAGCACGTGTGTAGATTTTTATCTATCTGGATATCGATTCAACGACTTTTTCTTTAATGATTTTGTCGTCGAGGCAGAAGATAGATTCATCCTACCGATCGATCGTGACTCTCGAGCTTCAACGTAGATAATCTTCGAATTTCAATTCCAATTTTTCTTTGATATTCGATTATCTCTTACCGTGTTATGCGTTTGCGATCGATCGTCTCGTGTATAATACACATTCGAGATTCACTTTGCGTATTTTTAAATAATTGTCGTAGGTATAATAGAAAAATCGGTCGATGTTCCCGTGCAAACTGTGAAATAATCGATCGCGATCGGAATCTCTACGAAAATTGGTCGGATCGTTCGTCATCTCGAAATAATCCGCGTCAGGGTTTGGAGATTCGCGCGGCACTGACGTCGATTTTAACGGGAGAAGGACTTCTTATTCGCCCGCCGTTTCCCTCCAACTTGATGGAACTTAATTAAAGTTTCTTAATGAACGTCGCTGGTGCACCCGTCATTACCTTCCGGCGTATCGGCACACGAAACTCGGCACAGGGAACTCTCCGTTATTTTCACAGACGTGGCGCGTGCATACCTCGTCGGTTCGGATCGCCTTTTTTTTTTTTCTCTCGTCGGTTTCGAGCAAGAAACGAAGAAACCGATGGAAAAAGAAGGCTTCTCGTTGCTCGGTTCGCGATAAATCCTTTTCGTTGCGAGACGTTTGAATCAAAAAGTAAATTTCGTTCGGGGAGCGCGGCTCTTTCATCGGTCGCCGCATCTGCCGCTCCTCTGGACATTGTCCTGTCCCAGAAATATTTGAAAACTGGTCGAACTAGACACTCTGCCGAATAGACGCCACGAAACCGAATCGTCGAAACTGGTCCCAACTGTCCGGCTGCAAATCCGGTCGCTCTTGTTCCCAGTAAAATCAATGGGGTCGATCTTGTGCGCGAAGAAAATCGTTTCACATTTTGCCCGTCTCACGGGATAATGCTCTTCGTTAGCATAAAAATACCGCTAAATTACATCGTACCGACGTAAGTGAAATTCCCGAAATACTCTGAATTTCTTACTTTCGTCGACCGCCGCCACCTGACTTCCCACGAGATATAATTAACTCCAACTCCGAGATTAAAATTTCGAGACGTACTATTTTCAGAAAATATTCCAAGTACGTGAATTTTCAAGGAACGATACGTAACTCGAAGTCGAAGCTCGATGCTTCAACGTTTTCCCACCGTGATGCGTGGATACGACGAACGGTGGGATTTTGGGTGAAAGGCGGGGAAGGCAAGAAACCCTTCTCTGGGTCAGAAGGGCCGCTGATTGACCCAGAACAGGTTTACGTCTTGTCTCCTTGGCTTCTTTTTCTTTTTTTCTTCTTTCGTCGCTTCTCGCGTCCGAGTCGGATTGACCTCCAGTCGATTGTCCATCTTTCTTGGCCCGCTATCCCGCACGGAAACTGGTTTTCTTTCCCACATATCCAGGGACCTCGCCGGTCACTTAGGGGGAAACAGGAAGAGTGGGGCACCAGAACTGACCAGTTCCCGGATGCGTCCCCGTCCTTTGGTCAGTTTACAATTTTGTCCCGTGATCGACGGTGCCTCGTTCCTCGGACTCTTCGAGCTTCGAGGACGAACCGAAAAATGGAACAATCAAGGTAGTACGCTATTTTATTGCCAACTTTCTTATCAGTCCGACTATATTGCCTCGACTATTTTTCGCTATTTCGTTTTGACGTTCGTCGATCTATCGACGTAGCCTTTCTCGGTTAGATTTTTTATCCCATCCAGGCCAGGAACGCGTCTATTCGACTCTAAAAAAAATTGCTTTTGACATCTATCGATTTCTCGACGTGACCTTTCCCGGTTAGGTTTCTAGCGTTACCAAATAAAAGGAGCCTTCGATTTTAGCACCTTCTCTCTTATATCTGTACCATTTGTTGATTATTTATCGCTATTAATTGTATCACGTTGGGCCAGATTGGAGCGACAGAGCGACGCGATAAGTCAGGGAATCGATAAAGTAGTAGCTTGTAACCTCTTTTCCCCGAGTTCGATCTTTTTATTATCACAATCACCGATATTTCGTGCACGAGCGGATTGGCAACGGTTCCTTCTCGAGCGAGCAAACATATTTTGCGTTCGTTAAACGGTTAAGATCGGTGCGACGTGGCGCGCGTCGCAGTTGGCGACGCGATAAAAATAAACGTTGCGCGTAAACGCTCGCTAGATGCCACGCACGGAACGACGTTTCCACCCCCACCGGGCGGTTACTTCGCCCCCATTTCGTTTCGCGCTACGCCGTAAGTACGTACTTTGTACTACCCTGTAGGATAGTCAGGTTTTCCAAGTTCTCTCCCCTTTCGAGGGAAGCCACTCGAGGGCGGAGTCCCGGAGTAAAGCGGCCATACTGCCACCCCCGTCTTACCGACCCTCTTCTACCCCCTCTGGCAAAATAAGGGATGAAAAACAGGATGAGGGCAATGGTGCTTCTAGAGCGCTCTCAAGCATGCCGCCTTGCTTGCGAAGCTTCATCGGGAATTCACCCTTCCATGCTGCCTTTATTGCTTTTCCTATGGTAGAAATTGCGCTTTGCGAAAATCTCTGAAACGGATGACTCGGTTTTCGAGACAAATTGCGCCTTGACTCGCCCCGGACCACCCGGCCCCTTCCAATTATTCACCCTTGCCTTGCTTCCGATGAACGAAAGGCGACTCGCGAACGTTCTGTCGTTTCTTTTCTTCGCTCGATCGCAACGAAGAACTCGTCGGTGTTACATGCTTCTTCGAAACATCGCTATTCGTCGTCCAACGATCCTCGGTGCAGCTCGACGTTTCTGTTTTCGGCAACAAAGGTTGTTGTTTCTTGCCTGTTTCCGTTCAGAACGGTAAAGATCAAAGCGAACGGAGGAACACGCTACAACGCAAATCGCAACAGAGACAAACGTTCTAATTCTTCGGGCGTATACTTGTTGCTAGGGACGAACGTCGCTTTAAAATTGAAACAGATTCGATATTCATCCGATTAGTATTACTATCCTGCAGCACAGACAAAATATTTCTACCGGTTGATATTTGTTGGTTATTATTTGTGACGCGTCGCAGCAACGACGACGACGACGACGACGACGACGACGACGACGACCAAGATAACAACGACAATAAAAAGCTTCTCGTTGTTCTTTGCTTAAGATTGTTCCGTGAACTTGAAGAGGGTCGGAGGATTCCATTCGAGACGAGGGCACGGCGATATTCGGCATTTGTCGAAAGGGGTACGCCTCCGTTACCGATTTTGCTTCGGCAAAGACAGAAAGGGAAGTCTTGTCCTTTGCAGAGAAAGATTCAGACCGGATTCTCTCGTATTCCAAACCAGTTCGTAGCTTCCAGCTCTTGTGCACTCTCTCCCTCTCTCTCTCTAGTCGCGCCTCTCTTCACAGAGAAGATATTTCTCCGTAGGAGCTTCTCGTAGAGTGAATGCTCCTTAATTTCCTTTGAGCCGTTTGCTCCGGAGTAAAATCCACCCCCTTCTGTCCGCTCTCCCCCCGCTTTTCTAGCAGACCCCCTCGCCCTGTCAGCTTCGTCGCATAACCGTCGCCAGCTCGATGCTGACGCCAGCTCTCTATTCCTCTCTTTCTTCAGCCCTCCAGCTTCTCCTAGCCAGCCTTATTCTGTAATTTCGTTTACAAATGAAAGGGCCGCGAGCTACGACTTTGTACAGCGGGTACGCGCGACTGCAAACGCTTCAGTCCGTGACTCTCAGGTACACGGTTGTACCTTGAAAACCGCCTCTGCCGTTTCCTTAACGCCGCTACAGTCTCTATTCGCTACTCGTTCAACGGCGTTTCTAT
The DNA here is from genome assembly GCF_011952255.1 of Bombus vosnesenskii. Taxonomy (NCBI): domain Eukaryota; kingdom Metazoa; phylum Arthropoda; class Insecta; order Hymenoptera; family Apidae; genus Bombus; species Bombus vosnesenskii. The sequence continues at coordinate 8,266,369 of NW_022882923.1, forward strand.
TTCTGTCGCCCAGTCGAATAATTCTCTGTTATCGGTAATACCGTTCACGCCAAGTCGATCATTATGGCTCCCGAGGTGAAACCATTAAGGGTTCCATTAAGTTTCAGATTAGCGAAAGCTCCGTTGTACGTCGTATTGCCATTTCATTGAGCTTTATCACGTATTTGGAGGTAACGTGAAAGTGGAAAATTTCAAAGAAAGCGGACGGACAATGTGCGTACAACAGCAGCGGTAACATTTACTAGCCGAAACGTATCTCTGCATGGTTGCCGTCTTATGGTGTGTTCAGTTTGACAATTGTAATCGACGGTTGGCATAAGGCTGGAAAATCACGTAGAACTTTGTATAATTTCGATGCCAAATCCTTCGTGGATAAGCAACAATCCACAGGCAAACGCAGCTAATATTTCACCAGCGTTCTAGGCTTTTCAAAAAACTGAAAAATTTCTGACATATTTATTAAAATGTTCGCTAGGATGTGGTAGAACGTGGTAGCGAATCGATCGTTCAGTGAAATATTTGATTTTCAATCGTTTCAATCTCATCGTTTTAACGTCATGATCGCGCATCGTTCGAGGCATAAATTCGGTGGCGAACGCGTCAAAGGAAAAGTCAGGTTCTGAAAACGACAGATTTCATCGCCAATTGTTCGCTTCATTGACACAGAGGTTCCGTTTTTTGGAAGACAGATCGTTTGGTACTTTGCGGCAACTGGGAAAACCTCGGCAATGCGAGACACCCCGCACGTTCGGCACGGTATTTTAATTCGCTGGGAATGTTGGCCGACCGCCAAACGTCCGCAGAGATTTCTTAATACCCGCCGCAAATGCCTGGCGTCTGTGCCTGCGTCGTTCAGGAATTGGGGGTGGTCCCTGTCGTGCGCTGGATCGAAAGAGGGTGCAACGAGGAAACGATACCATGAACGCTCATGGGTCTCCATCTCTTCTTAAGTACCATCGCTATGCTCCGCTTCTTCCATTTCCCTGTATCCTTTAGATTTCAATCTACCAAGAAACGATTACCGTTTCGCAAAAGACATTTCTGTCGCTTCCAAACGATCTGACTAGGCGGCAAGAAAAAGCGTTTCTCTTCTACCGTTACCGTTCGTTCGTTAATTTTCGATCAACTGAAAGAACGAATTACGATCGAAAGCCATAGATGAAAAATATGACGAGTAATACTTTTCGACTGCATCGAATTTAAGACCAAATATGCTCTTTCTATCGCTCCATTTAGCATCTAAGAAATCCAAATAACGTTATATATACGGTCTATTAATATTAATTTCTTATTAAAATAAGTCTTGCTGTGCCCATCTCAGTCTTCGATTGCTGTCTGTTATTATTTTCAAACGATCTCGTCGCGCGGGAAGAAACAACCCCTGTACATCGTAGAAATCATAATTTCCACAGAGACGAGACGCGTGACCTTTCCCCCTTGGCCCTGGTACGTAAAGGATACTTCGAACGCACACATTAGATCCAGACATTCGAAGCATCCTCTGCTCCTTTTCGAGACGCGCCTCCCTTATGTTCTCTCAAAACAGCCCTCCTCGGTCCGCAACTCCCGCGCTCTGTCTTCATCCTCTTTCACTTAGCCTGTCTCACTCTTTCTCCCTCTTTGGCCCTGTCTCATTCTCGCTCCGACTTTCTGTCGTCGCCGGCTTTTGTCTCGGTGCCGCGCATTGATTTCTGGGGCCAACTTCGCTTCGTTGCCGGCGTCGTTAAATTATAATCGCGAAACACCCCGGCTCTGAAGTTGCAGACAAAGCCGCCGTGGCAGAGGACACGGGCTGCAGGCTAGGATGGGCACGGGGAGGAGAGAGAGAGAGAGAGAGAGAGGTAGAAAGAGAGCATTCCGTCGAAATGGAGGAGCCGGGGTACACGAACCCGGGACCAGATACCTTCGAGAACTTCGGGGTACGTTATCGTTGCTTTTCGCGCAACTGCCTCGGGGACGAGCGGGTTCGACCTCCTGTCATTGTCGTTCTTTTATCCACCTTTGCGTCTTTCGCCTTATCTTACCTTCGTGTAACACACCTCAGCGACCAATCGAGTCGATATTTCGAGAAAGATATCCATAGGGCCGAATCTCCGATATTTTTCGATTGACCGTTCGAAAGAGGCGTTCGCGCACTTTCTCGACGATTAAATTTTCTCGGTTCGAGGGTTGAGACGCGAGTTGACCCCACGGTTGACACGAGCATAAGGCGCGCGACCACTCAAATTCCCATGGTAAGTCGAGTTCAGACGTGGCGGAAGAAAGCCAGCGGGGTTGCGACAGTCAGTGAAATCCCGACGTTCACCCTCTTCTCAAGGGGTTGGTTCTCCTCCTCGCTTTTGTACAAGTTGCCTTAAATAAATGAAACTTCTACCGTGCCACGCAAGAACAGCCGGCACAGGCATATAAATTCTCTCGCTTCGTAATTTCAAACTCAAACACCACCGGGGGCCGACTCACCCTATTCGCGTCTCTCTGTCTCGCCCGTGTCTTGCCCTTTTACCCGTGCAACGCGAGAGGAGAGAGTATCGAAAGACGACTGAGATTTCCTGGGCTGAGCGCGATTCCTTTCGCTCTGAAAACCAACCACGTTGATCATCGCCTGGAAAGTCGATTATCGCCCCCGCTCCCCACCTCCTTTCGTTCGTCCATCCTTCTCAATTCATCTTTTCTATCGGAATTTTTTGACGAAACGAAAGAATTCTTCTCTGCTTAGGACTGATACAATTTATCTACTTGTCGAGAACCGAGATCTTGTAGATGGAACCGAGTAGAAGATCCTTCTTTGATTAAACCTTCGATTCTTGAATCTTTGTCTCGACGAAAGTGTTTAGTGTTTCGAGAAGATCGTATCGAAAAACATAACAGAAAAATACGATTTAGTCGATAACAGAGCACGATAAGAGCGAGAGAACGCAGCAGATTCGAGACGTACGTATGAAAATTATCGGCCATGGGTATCGCAACTACCAACGTTTCATGCAAGTTGAATGGCTTTCACCTGTTGTTATCTTCTAATTTCGTGCATCGAATAAAGTAAAATTTGTACGAGTCTTCTCGTAAGTGTGGATGCCCGGATACTTATGACCGGCAGTGTATACAAGGGAAGATGGTCGTTCTCGGTTAATTGGAATTTATGCGCGAGTGTAAGCATCGGCTGGCGGAAGGAAGACGCGTAGAGAAAATCGTGCGCGCCACGAGCGGGTGATCTCGAAAGGGGAAAGGGCGCGAAGCCGAAGGCAAGGTCGATCGTAAAATTCGGTACCCCTTGGAAATTCAACGAAGCAAGCCGAGATTCACGAGGAGGGCCGCGTGCTCTTTCCACAATGGCATAAATTCATGGAAAGGCCTCTTTCGGGGGGTGAGCAACCACCCACCCCAAGCTCTACCACCCGCTCCGTTTTCTCTCCTTGCTCCTTGCAGTAATTTCGGAGCGCCAGCCCCGCCTAATCTCGTCCTAAAATCTAATTCCGCCAACAATTTCTAAGCCGGTCCATTAAAATTCTAAGCACAGTGCCGCGGCGTTGAGAAGAGGGAGTAAACTCGTGGAGTGGTACCAGGAGGGTGGTTGCCGCGAAGGGGGTGCTTGGGGTGGCTGAAACAATAAGAACGTTGCGGAGGCAGCGGCCCCAACCCCCCCCTGCGATCCCCGCCATACCGTAAGAACGCCGTAAAAGCTCGCCTCCGCGCGCTTTCATTGGCTGAGCCGGCGCCCAACGAGCGAGATATCGTGCAAATAGCGACGACGAAACGACGGGCCACGAGGAGAGAGAGAAAGAGAGAAAGAGGGAATCCGAGCGAAACAGCTGGATCCGGGAGAAGAGGGAAAGAGATAAACGCACGGGAGTACACGGCATATAAGCATTCACGGTGCAGCCGCAGTAAAGGACGCTTTTCATTGAGCCGTCTTATTGTGCCGGTCCCGCTCAAGTTTCCAACGACGTTAGCGGCTCTGTTTGGCTACGTCCGCTGTTTTCCTTTCCTTAGCTTTCCGGGCGCGGCATCCGCCTTTGCGCGCTTCGCTCTCTCGTTTCGCTTCTTCCTCCGTCGAAACGGGTTTCCGCTCCTTTGACGAGAACGTTCTTTCTCCACACAGGCTCTCGTTGCTTGCCTGAATAAGCAACCTCGATACACCTATCAGTTTCTCATGCCAGAGCATCGTTCTTCCTAAATTTGACGATCGTTCGCCAGACGATCGTATACGAGCGAACGGTTCACTCGCCAAACGATAGTGAAAATTGACGAAACTATGTAATACAAGCATCGTGGCGAGTGGTTTGCCGACGAAATTTAGAATCTCCCGATGTAGAAACTTTTCCAGAGAGAATTCCTAGAGAAGGAAAGGAAGGAAATTTTTGCTCGCGAACAAGGAATGTCGGATGCGGAGAAGACCTCTGGAACGTCTTGAGGGCAAGCGGGCCGACTCGGGGGATGAAGATAGGGGGTGAGATCCTTTGCGAACCTACAGGGCAAATGCAGGTTTCAGGTTGCTTCACGTGCACAATTACCGGGCACAGGATGGGCGCAGGCGGGAATGAAATTTCGTCTTGTGTAGCGGGAGCAAGCAAAGTGTGCGCACCCTCTCCGTTCTACACAGCCTGGGGAATTGAGTTTCGCCACGAGAGAGCGAGGAGACTGCCGCGGAGCCGGCTTCGAGGAGATAGAGAGAGCTCTGTTGCGAGCGCAACGAGAGACGAGGAGAGAGAGGCCTCTGGCTGGCTGGATGGGCTGCCGTAACACTGTTATTGCCAATAATGGAACGACTATGCGCGTATATGTCTCGCCGGTTGATCGAGAAATTGATTTATGAAAAGAAACGCCTGGACCACCGTACGTTCCCATTCCGGCGCGATCGATTTATCATTCTGGATCCCAACTGCCCGTTTCTCCGCGAGATTCTCCCAGCTGTCCTCCTATTATCGTTTCTTTATTCTAGACGCTGCGTTTTTATTTTTACGTTATTTTCTCGTATACGATTAAATTTTATTTCCGAAAATGCCGATCGTTTGCTTTCCGCGTAACGAGTTTCCGTCGTCTTTTTATCGATACGTTACGCTTCGTCGCGTTACTCTCAGGTCCGCCCCGAAGAAGCGAAACGAAACGTTCGCGAAACGTCGGAACAGAGCGCAACGTACCAATAAGAAAGACGAACGATCGAAAACCGAAGGATCGCAAATCATGGTGAAAGTTTAAAATCTGGAACGTGTAAATGAAGATCTCTATCAGAAATTGGCGTTCCATGACAGATGCGATGCCGTTTCCCGGCAATCGCGGAGATGGCGTCAGTCGGTCGTTTGCTCCAAGTTCGACAGCGCCTAATCCGCGACTCGAAGTAAATCGAATGAAGTCTCGAATTAAATACAGCCCTCTCTGTATTCCGGGCATACCGAAAGGGGATGCAAGAAGGCGAGGACGGGCGAGAAAGAGAGACGGGGCGAGCACGAGCTGACTCCGTGCGAAGCAAGGTTCCTTGTATTTAATTACCAACTCTAAGTCTCCAGCCGGGAATGAGGGAGCTTCCACCCGAGCACACCTCTTCTTCGCCACCATCCACAACCACCCTCGACCCCCGTTGCTGCGCCCACAACCTTCTTCCCCGCCTGTTCTTCCGAATGCCATCCTCGCCGAGCTTTTGTTACGAACGATACCAGGAATTTCTTACCTCCTCGTTCGTTCGCTTCCTTCGCCGACTCCAACGACGGTTGTCTCTTGGTGCGACGTGGACAAAAATTCTCCGCGCGTTCGCAAAGTCGCGCGGTTATGTCGGACTCGGAGGGCGTCCGACCATTACGGAACGCTTCTACTTGAAACGCAGCGTTCTTCGAAGCTAAGTTAAAACCTACCGCGAAACAGTTGGCGTCATCGTCGATAATCGGTATTAGTACTATCGTTCATGCGGGTACGACGATTTCTAGTTTGTCCAGATACGAGAAAACCCGTTTGCTGTAATCGGTCGTATCGATGAAACGCAAGGAACGAAAGGTTCGAAAGGACCTAATCGCGTTCATTAAGGAATTTCTACGGCACGTGAGAAAATGACACGGGGACGAATAAATTTTCCACGCAACGCCTCCGAACTTTCGTCGCGTTCAATTCTCTCGCATTAATAATCTCTTCAAGGAGGCATTAATAATTTTTCGCGCGTCTTTCGAGTAGGTCGCCGAGCCGGAGTGAAAATTAGGCGGCAGGTCGAGTGACATCAAAGAGCTCTCTGCCGGAGGGAGCGAAGAAGGCTTCCTGCCCCTTTTCATCCCTTAAATCCCACCCGAGTGGTATTTGCCGGAGCGACCCAGCTTCCCTCCCTTTCCATCATTAGCGCGCGAGAAAGAGAGAAAACGGAGGAGTTGGAGAGTAAGAAAGGAACAAGCTCGACGGTATCTTCTCCCTCTTCGTCTGTCGAGCCGTGCCACCTCTCTCGCCCCCGGCCGCGGCGAACGCGTTCTGGTCCTGGGTTCGCGCAAATATCGCCTTTCATATTCCTTCGAAGGAGCAGAAAATCGTTACGGTGCCTTTTGCGCGCGCGCTACGGGAAATACCTACCTCCTCGTTCCTTTTCCTCCGCATCGAGCCTCGCATCGTTTCGTCTCGCCACGGACAGAGAGCCCCGGCGAGGGTGTAAGTAAGTAAAGTCTCTCTCCCTCTCCCTTTTCGCCTTTCGCTTCCACCGGTTCGTCTCTGTCTTTCGCTATTTCTACGCGGTTCTCCGTCCGACTCGCTCGTCTCTCTCTCTCTCTTTCCCGACCCATCCTACGTAGAAGCTTTCTGCTCTCTCCTTTCGACGCACGCCCCTCTTTCGCTGCCGCGTTACCGCCATCCCTCCGCTTTCAGCCACCATTCTCTCTCGTTTTCCCGTTGTCGTTCTCTCTTTCCCACGACGGAAAGCCTCGACGGGGCTGCAGAACCGCTGGAGCCCGCTATTAACCTGCTCCTTTCCCTTCTGCTCCTCCCGTCGCTATGCCCCCCCTGCCGCCCCTCCCGTCTTCTCCTCCCGCTGCACCCCCGTTTCGTCTAAGCGCGAACAAAGATGGCGGAAAACTAAACAACTAGGCGAGGGCGCAAGGAACAACTTCCCTTCTCGCTTCCTCTTTCGCCCTTTTATCGCGACGAATTTGACCCTCTCTCCTCCCACTCGCACACATCCCCCTCCGACCGCCTGGTGCTGCTACACGATCCCAAACAGGGGACGTAACCCTTTCTGTCGTCTTCCTACGATGACCCCGTCCGATGCTGGAAGGAGTGACCGAGGGCTCTTGTTGCGGTTTCCCCGATATCGTCCTGTAGCAAACTTTTTTTTCCGGTTTGCAAATTCAAGTGACCGAAGGAGGAACCCAACCCGAACCCTTCCTTCTCCCGTTTGTCTCTGGTCAGGGAATCAAAAAGGAATTTAGAAAAAAACCGCTAACTCGATGATATCCGTACGTTCTCTTTACCATCGTCGAACTCCAAGTAAATTCCTGGTAAGGAGTTCGTTCCTTGGTACAGGCCCTTTTGTTTTTCGACCGCGCCACTTTTGTCCCTAATTGAAGAAGAACGTTGCACCGTGGTATACGGGCGATGGTGCAGGTTGGTCAATTTTTCACGAAGGATAAAATGAAAGGCGGGACAGCCGGATGACCGTGTCTCGGAGGCCTCGTGAAGAAGTACGCCGCTGACCCGGCCTGAATAAACGATGCTTAATCTTCATATCAGAAAAGCGGGCGAAGCAGTCACGCTCGGGAGAAAGAGGATACCTAGGATCGGGACACGTACACAGATAGAAGTAGCGGCGAAAGAGAGACGGCGGAACGTTGGGCTGAGTATAGACCGGTTGGGTGGAAGCGAGGTTAGGGGCGCCCAGGAAATTTCTAGAAACTTCAGGTTTAGCAATTAACGTCAGAAATTAACGACGCCCGCCTGCCTCGAGCGCAAAGCGCCGGAGAAATTAGTCTCGGAAATTCTCGTAAAATTTCTCGTTCGCTCGCGGGCGCCAGCCACCCCTTCTGCACCCCTTCTCTCTCACCCACACGCCCCCGCCTCCTGTGCCCCGGCGAAGGTAACATGGCGTCAGCAGTCGAGGCGAGCGGTAACTTTCCGGAAATTTTCATTAAGCCTGACAGTAATGACGTCATCAGTCAGTCGGCCCGACCTCATTTGGAATCGTTCGCACTCTCGAAGCCGTCTCGCGCTTCAGGCCTCGAACACCTATGGAAATATCCTTTCTTCGCCGCGACGTTCCCGCGGATTGCCGCCTCCTTCGCGTATTTATTTCCTCCGCCTTGAATTTCCACCTGTGACCCAGCATGCGACGCGTTCCATGGACGTTCTATTCGCCGGGCAATCGCCCTCTGTTCGTGCGACAATCTTCAACGAACGATACTCTCGGTGGTCTGGGCTTGCTTCGAAAAAGCATTTACGTTTAATTTAGAAAGTTTCGGATTCTGTCTCGCTTCGTCGAGATCGCGAGAGAGTTGCCAGTGTTTCGCCAGAGTGATCGGAAATTAATTGCCTCTTCGAGAAAGCTTCCTCGCGGTTCGAGCTGGCGTTATCGCCAGTGGTCACGCGATAGGAGTTCCGGCGCAACTCTCGAGCCTCTTCCGTCCGATTATCCAGGCAATCCGAAGAAGACCGGTCAGGTTCGTGCAAAAGGTTGTCTCCAACAGGTCGTCGAGGCCGGTAGGCGGACCGGCAGAAGAATCGATAGACGTGCTTTTCGAAGCTATCGGCCGGTGCGGGCGAACGACATATCCGTTTTCCCAAGTAATCTTGCGGCGCTTCAGGCGATTCTCAAACAATTCTATACATCTCCCGAGTGTCGGAAGTGGCTGGAGAGTGGCAAGGATAGGAAGAGAAGTACTACAGAGAGGCACGGAAAGAGCGAGAGAGGCTGGGGGTGAAATGGTGTGCAAGAGACGCCGGAGCAAAGGAGATGGACAATCTATAGAAAGGCGAGGGTAGGTGAAACAGACAATACACCTTCGCGGTGGGTGGCTTATCTAAGAGTCCATGGCGTAGCCCCGGGGGTGCAGTAATAACCGGGAGGGCGGGCTGATACCGGGCTAAGAAATGATAACGGCACTCGCAAGCCAGCCACCATTTTCGAGTTATATTGCCTCGAAAGCCAGAAGCGGCAGAGGAGCGAGGTGAGGAGAGACTGGCAGAAAGAGAGAGAGAGAGAGAGAGAAAGAGCTAGTTCAGCTACTACCTACAAACCCACCTCCTTCTCCTCCAGTCTCTTCGCTCTCCTCCGATTCCCTTCTAGCATCTAGTCCTCTTGGATGGTTCGTCCTCCTCTTCTGGTACACCTTTCTCGTACCTATAACCTCGTAGTCGTTGCTGGAATCTGCCGCTATCTGGGCCCACACCTCTGTATATACAACCGTACCACCTATTCGGCCGCCTGGAGAAACGTTTCGCCTTCGAGTAGCAACCTTCGTCGTTCCGATTTACCCCCGGGGGAATAACGGGCCAGAGATACATCGGTTCCGATGCACCGGCGATATTCGATTCCTTCGTGCGACCCATGAATTTTCAGCTAGTTGCATCTTCGATGGAACCCATGGGTATTGCATCCTCTGTAATCGCTGATAGCCCCGGCTAAAAATGACTCCGTTAAGGCCCGACCGACCCCTTTGACTGCCACGTTTACTGCTTCTTGGACCGGATGTCACCCGATAATGGCCCGATCTCCGCTCGAGATTTCACTCCGGAAGTTGTAACCTTCTCCAAGTGCCATTATCTATCTCGAATAGTCGAAACGTGGATGCTGGAATATCGTCGGATGGCTCGAACGTACGACAACTTTTCGTTCTTGTATAATACTTTGACCATTCGATATGACGTTGGCTCGGCGATTATTTCTGGCGGGAAAGGTTAATGGTTGATGGACCATTGACGGTCGTGCTATCGTGAATCTCCATCCGAGATCTCATTTTGCGAGCTGCCTGCTTGAAGAATAGTAAAATGGCAAACGTGTTTCGATAAAAAGGTTGGAAGAACGAAGAAAGCAAGCGTTAAGTGAAATCGTGAAATTCATATGAGCGCGAATCGAGGCGAGAATCACGAAACGAGACAGGAGGGAGGGATGGATCAACCCTCCAGCGAATTCGGACAGACAAAGCCGGAACGTGACCAATCTCGTTCGTGTTGAACTGCGGTTTGAACGAATGTTTTGCATTTTACCGCCACAGGCTAATTTATGTGAGAGAAACGCCACCCTCGTTTCACACCCTCTTACCCGGTAGCTCGAGCGTTTTATTTTCACTTAGACCCACAGACGAGATTCTCAAATGCCCTCTCCGTTCGTCCTCTCATTTGTCACGGATCTTAAAGCTTCGCCGTATTTCACCGGAACCAGGTGAAACCATTCGCAAATGAATCGTACGTAATCTGCTACTTTTCGTTTAACCGCGCTTAGGAATTTTAACGTCGCGGCACTCGTGATATCGCGGCAAGCTTCGCGAAACACGGTTAAAAAGCGACTGTGCTAAGATAAAGGCAATAATGGAAAAACCAGTAAAAAAAAAAAAAAAAAAGATCCAGCCTCGTTATCGCCTATAAAGCCAGCCTTTCACTAGGAGACAATTAAAAAGAGTGTCGGCCAGTAATTCGTGGCACGGTCAGATTCGCGTGGAGTTCAAATTAATGTGAGATTCACTGGTGGCGGACCCGCACCGGAAGCGAAAACGAGAAAGAGAGGAGGGAGAGGAGGAGGAGGTATAGTGGGAGGGTATATTTAGCACAAAAAGCCTCTAATTTCCAACGAGGGTGTAAAAACGGGGTTGGCACCCGGCTCGGTATACGCGGGCTGCTTGTTGGGTCTATAAAACGCCGCTTAGCTTTTTTACCTCCTACCTCGAAGCTCCCGAAGGGGTGGTTTTAACCCCGTTAAGCTGTTTCCCGTCTTTTCCTGGCGTTCCTTTTTTCCGCGGCCGGTAAATTGAGCGCGGACCCTCTTTCCCTCTGACCCGTCCCACTGCGGCCCTGGTTACACGCGAGCCACACACTCCTTTCCTCCTTTTTTTCCACTCTTCGCTCTACCCTTCGCCCAACGGCACCCCAATTTTCTTCTCTTTTTACACTGTCCGCTGGCTACACGAGCCATTCGACCCAGATTTCTCTCCCACTCGAACGATTATCTCTGATTTTACCGTGATTGCGTTCGTACCTTGCATCCACTCGCTCTTTACTCGCCTCAAATGTTTTTCTACTTCTTTTCCCGAAAGTAAAATATAGAGTAAACAGCCAGAAAAAGTTGTATTATTTATATTTGATCGTATCAGCAACAGCAGTTGTTTGCATTAGCCATAATATCGGTTACAATTCTTTGAAGTATCGAGACTCTGAAATTTCGAAATAGCTAAAGTGAAAGATCCGGCGACCGAAGACTTTTGCACGCCGCTGTATAAAAATTTGACGCTTTGAAACGGCGAAAGAATAAAGACCCGTAACAATGTTCGCGCGAAAATAAAAAAATTGTCGATGAAATAATTCTAGGAACGGGTATCTGAGGAACGCTCGATTGCGTACATCGGGATTAAAAAGATTTAAAAAATAGAATACGCTCTGCCATCTTGAACCATGCTGGTTCTTTTCACAGTCGGTCCACGACCGGTTGTTGGAAGTACGAGATTAATAGACGAACAAATTAGCGCAAAGTTTGGGCAGCGGCCCCGCGTGCACCCGTGCCACTAATCCCGTGCATTAAAAGTTAACGTCGGGCTGGCTGGCGTGGCCTGTGTGTGTCCTCCTGGCATTAGATTTCTGAGTTTCCCCAGTCGAGTTAGGGCAACACCAGATCTGCGTTTCAACTGGAAACTACGTTAGGGACAGATTCGAACCGATCTCCCGACCAGTGGTCCGCTGTGTATCTATGTGGCCGGCTGCAGCCGGACGCCCTTTGGCGTCGAAAGTGTCGGCCAACTCGAGCCGAAACCGAGCCAGTCGCTAAAAAATTTGTCTCTTTCTTCGCCACAGGGACCTCCGTCCCTCGTTACCGATCGTTAAGTACTTTCAAAGATTTTTGTTTGCGACAAGAAATTATTATAATCGCTACGAAGGGTAGCATTATATCTACGATAGGTAGTAGGTTTCTTGAAACTTTCACTGCGTCTGATTAAACGCGATTCATTCCACTGTCCGTAAGAATTCGACCGCGTTTTTATTCGTCGGTACAACGTTTAACGTTTGTTGGTGTACGTAGCATCTCCTTTCGATGTTTATTAACCGGACTGTATTTAGGAGAGGGATCTTTAAAATTATAAATTGAACAGGGTGGAACCATAGTCAGTTCGCTCCACGCGCGATATTAATTCTGCGCGTTATCTAAGGTGGCGGCCGCCATTGTAACCGAGTATCCCGAACCGCTGGGGGTGAGTAAGAAACTACCCCCAACATTAATCAACCGTCATCTTTGCAGGAAACCGAGCGTTCTCCTATCGCCCTCCCTCGCGTGTTTTTAGCTCCCTTAATAATTCCCGGATTCGCTAAATCTTTGAGGAGCTGGAGGAAGCGTCGTTCGTCTTTTCGCCATCGTTTGTTTTATTCAACTTCTTATCTGTGCGCGGGACTACGGTCGAATGGAAATAATTCATTCGACGAGCATCCAACGATCGCAAAAATCGAGAGCAGCCGGCCGGCTATGACCTTCTATCGCGTAGACTAGACGAACCCGTGACCTTGACGTTCTCCGGCAACAAGGCAAAACTTCAGGAGTTTAGACAATGTCTCCAGAAGGAGAAGGGAACTTAATTCCGATGGGAGAAGGGTTAAGATAGAGTACGAGCGAGAACGCGATACCTGCGACGAGAGAGATCTTTAATCTTACGATCATTCAGCAGGCAACGGGACGTTCGTTAATCCATTAGAGTCGTCCTACCGTAGCACCGAAAGGCGCTATTTTATTAAAAACGGAAAGCCGCGATACGTGTGCATACCATTGTCTCTTAATTGAACCATATTTCAGGTGTCATGTATCCTTTGTCCCGTGGCTGGATCCGATGCGACAAAAGCGACGGTGCGTTGCCTAAAACGTGACCTGAGACGGGATCGATCCTCGATCACGGCAGGCAGAGACACGTCGATCATCCTTCGCGGGAAAGTCTGGTCGGGGGAGGGCGATACAGAGAAGGAAACAAGAGGAAGTAAGAGATGGTTTGAATAATGACTCGGTTGGCACGTGGGGGGATGGGGTTTGCCAGTCGGGCGCGCCATCTTGCCTCGGCTCTCTACTTATAATTATTGATGTGGCCCGAACTTTATATAAACTCGAAACTCGTCTCCCTCGCACCGTCGGTTCGCCACCACTACCGCCACTACCACCACGACGAGCCAGCACCAGCATCAGCAGCAGCAGCAGCAGCAGCAGCAGCGGCACGGAACCATCTCCACGTAGCGGGTAGAACCACCCCCCTGAGCCCCGGCCGTCCCCTTCCTCCCCGGCTCTCCTCCTCTTTCGGCTCTCCAACCAGGCGGCAGGAGGAAATTGTTGGAGTTTTCAAAGTCTGACGTGCAGGATATTATGAACGAGGGTATGGCGTCGTCGAGGAGGTGGAGAAGGTGGCGGAGTAGTAACTGGGGGGCGGCTCGGGAGGGGCAACGGGATGCGCGGGGGTGGTTGGCGAGGTGGAGTGGAGGTACCCAGGCAAAACTACCCGCCTCGGCTCACTCTTCTGCCTCCAGAGCCACCCACCAGCCCATTCGTCTAGCTTAAACTATATTCCGACCTAACCTCCGCGTAGGTACCTTCCTTCTAACAACCCTCTACCTACTACCTACCTACCATCTGACAGCCGACCAATACCTGCCGGATGCGCCGATACCCTTCGTTGCTTTTCTCGCGTCATTTACTAACCGACGCCCGATTTTTCTCCGACTCGGTCGCACGGAAATCGTGTTCGCTTCTCGAATCCTTTGAAATCGAGGTTGACGAAAGTTGGCGTTCTCGATTCTCCGAAGGAACGTCCATGCACGTAGGTGTAATTCGTCTCCCGTGAATTCTCTATCGCGAGAAACATACCTTGAAAAGCGTGTTTCTTTTTCCTTCTTTTTGTTTTTCCTTCTTTTCTCTCTCTCTCTCTCTCTCTCTAAATCTTAAGGCTGGCAACTTGGAAAAGTTTCAGGTGATTGGCCATGGTACGATAAGAGACTTGGTCGCGACGAGAATATAACCGGAGCACGTGTACGAGTATATTGTAAGGGGAGGTGGTAGGCGAGTGCACATATATCTATATAGTGTCTACAGGGGGTAGAAGTATAAGCTTTCCTCTCGCAAATGAGGTAATATATATACAAAAGCTAATACGACCGAAAGTTGCCAACTTGGATGAGTCTCTCCTCCACCACCTACACCTCCTGCGCCTCACCCTCTGCTACCCCTCCTACCCTCCCTCGACTAGGTTCTCTAAATATTTTAAAGGATCGCGAGAATGCAGTTTATGAGTTCGTGACATCGCTGGATACACTTCGATTTAAAGACGGCAGCACCACCATGGAAAACTGCATCTGCGCCGATATTAATATCTTCCTTCACAGAAACCTCTACCAGCCCGGACTGTGTATAGCCACCCTTTAACGCGTCGTGGGGTTCAAAGGGTCTTAAAGTGACCATAATTAACCTGTGAGCTGACATTTTAATTTGATGTTGCAGACTACTTTGACCACAGGATGCGAGTCGATCTTCGATAATTCTATTTCGATGGTGTTTCCTCGCAGAGGCCCGGCAGACACCAACCTCACGCTGCACTTCGATATATGTATATAATCTACGACCCTTCTTTCCTTCCATCGATGCACATAATTTGTCAGAGGAATATTTCGAATATTCTTCGTGCATCCGTCTTTACGCCTCGACGAGCAAGAGAGATAAATCACAGAGGCGAATGAAAAAAGTTCGAAGAAACGGTCGTTTAAAGGTCTATGGAGGCTTCCAGCAGACTGCAACGCGGACAATATATTCCGCGAAGCCTAGTTAATCCTATCTTTCGGATCTGAATTCGGGGTTTCTGTTATACACCGCGGTTGGCTCGGTCCGCGCGATCAAAGTGAATTAAATCGCGGAGGGCGCGGTGTACGCGACTCTCTCCTTTCCCTCTGGCTCTCCCTCGTCACCCTCCAAAAATATTCCAAAGGTGGGGAACGTGCTCGTTACGACCAATTGAAGTTACCGCGATCAAGACGCGCGCAGAAGGTGAGAGCGTGGAGATTACGTTTCGTCGTGAAAATGTCTCGTTTCCGAATGGCTGCGATAAAACTAACGATCCTATTTTATCGGATACGTTAACAGCTTCGTAAATCGACCTTCCCGGCCATTTGGAAGTTAACGTTATATCGAGCGATGTAAGGTGAAGACGTCTGCGAATTAAACTGACTGGTATCGTAGGAGAGTAATAATTGTTTTTTAAGACTCGACGAATCGAATTTCTTCTTTTAAAACGTTGAATCTTTTTAAAGAAACATTCTCGTTTGTCTTTGTTAGTAAACAATTTTTCGAGGAACGTATAGATTGGAGGACCGTGGCACAGTTAAACAGGCGAATCGAACGTTTACATCAGACTTATCGTTGGTGTAAAATTGTCGAACGAAAAATAAGCTGCAGCGACGCTAAAAGCGAAATCCGCGCGGGGCTGCGATTTCCCAGGATCTGCCTATCCTCTCGGGGCAGGTTTCGCGGTGGAACGTCGAAGGCTGCGATTCGTCGCGAGCGCAACGGGCCAGCGTTATTTTTCACAATCAGTGAAATGGCGGCGGCGAAGCGGAGTTGGATTGAACAAACACGAGCAATCGGTGCGCGCGAGCGATTCGCGAGCTAGGCGGGAACGAAATGGAGAGACGTGGAATATAATCTATCCTGTTTGAGGAGAACTGGCACCGACTGCAAGTTAGAACAAACTCCCAGTGTACTCTGGGAACGTCGTAGCCGGCAACCAATTCACCGGCGTACCATCCACCCGTTTACTCCCCTTGGTCGCTCTCGTTCCCTCTTCGTCTGCCGCGAGCATCCCTGAAATTGGATAAAATAACATCTACCGTGGTCTATCTGGAAATGGAGATGCCGAAGGCTCGACTTTATCCGCGGCCGCGCCGGAAAAATCCACCTAGATCGTTATCTAAGTTTCATAATCTCCCTTTCAGGAATATTTCTTTCGAAAAACGAGAATAAATTTGCATACGATTACTTTGTGTATTCGATGTCTAGACTGTTGATAGGTGTTCGTTTATTGATCCGTTAGTCGCTACGAATATGTGTGCATTTATGAAAGAGGAGATTTTAAAGTGTCAAAATGTATCGAACGAGGTGGTGCAAAGATTCATAAAATATAATACGAAAATCTGTAATTCGAAAGTGAAAACTTTTAAGTGCGAAGAAAGAAATCCGGTGAATGTCGGATTTTACCATTTCATGAATTTTGTGAGAATAATACTTGCAAATATAGCGGTCTTTCGTCGAAAGGCAGTAAAGGAGCTTTTTAACGCGAGATTCAGAGGTCGGGAAACGAGGGAAAGTTTTGACGAGGAAACATTAAATCCTGGTTAACAGGCTCGGCAGTTTGCGATAGCGAAACGAAAGGAATATTCTTTTATCAAATACTCGAAGCGCAAACTTGTCGGACTTGGAATTAAACCGAGAGACGAAGAACGAGAACCGGAACTTTATAACCTGCCGCCGATCCATTGACAACGTCACTTTCCCTCCCATACGGTTCTCGTCGATAATTAGATAAAGCAATATCCTGCGACAGTAAATAGAAATAGGATTGCTATAATTAGTCTAAACGCATCCGAGACTGGATATTTCCAGCGGAACCGATCCCCTGAATTCCACGCTGATCGACGTTCGACTATTAATCGGATCTAACTTTCCCCTCTGTAAGAATTCGCTCGATGAGACTGTAAGATTCAATGGATTATCGGCAAACAACTTGCGCAGTAAGAATATTTATTAACCACACAGCCATTGCTTACGTGCTACCGGTATTAATAAATATCCTTTCGTCACAGTAATCGACTCGATAATACAATATTACCCACTGAAAATTCAAATTTTGTAAATTTATAATTTATAATAACTTAATGTATTAAGTAATCCCTAGAGGACTTAGTATGTGTATGAGAAAGAAGAAAATAAATAAATAGTATAATCTCAGGCAAGTGGCAGCCTTGTTTTCCAAGCGTCGAAGGCTAATTTCACATAAAATTCCTGTATTATACGACGGGAACAACGCGTATCAGACGAATAAAAAATGCAGAAGAGCGCGAGAGACTCGATGGTGGCAAAGTTTGGCCACAAAATTTAATAAACGTCCCACATCTTCCTATGGAATATCCTGTTTTTTCGCTGGGTTGGTCCGGGTCGAATCAAGAAGGTAGAGACGAGGAAGCCGGTGGCTCATGAATATTCATTTCTTGCCGGTTTCTTACAGGAGGTCGACACGGGGGTGAGCACGGCGTGGAGCAGCCAGGGCCGTACTTTTAAGCACAAGAGTGGGGGTTCTGGATCAATGCCGAGGCCACGCCTCCTTCGTCTTACATCCTGCACCCTCGTCCTCGCCCCGTCACCCTACGCCTTCCTTTCCTTTCGCTTTTCCACCCTCTTCGCTGTCTTCAACCTCGCCTTAAACCCCCCCCCGAAAATTCGCCTCGCGACAGTATATATGCGCACGAACCGGCTGAAAAATTTTCTAAAGAACGAAGCAGTACTCGTTAGTATCATTGTTGCGAACTGGTTTTTCAAAGGTGGAAAAGAACGCATGTGTGCGTGTGGCGGCAACTCCCCTCCGCTGGATTATCTCCGCTCGAGTTACTCGCTGCTTGAACAAATTATAAATTCGACCCTACGGTTATTCCAGTTTCTTTTCCTGTTGTAAAATATACCTACTCGTGGCGTGACAACGGTTCATAAATACGGGATTGAATTTTCGATTCTTCGTCTTCGTTCTTCTTCGCGAAGGAATATATTCCTTCGCATTTCATAGGTAATTCGATAAATAAGATCGTTTATGTCCGAGCTCGATTCTCTTCGTGTTCCAGTTGTTAAAAGATCTTCAACAATCTCTATTAGCATATATCAATATCTGTCATATCGCAGGACGAGAAATAAAAATTCTTTTCGAAGTGAATCAGCTATGAAATTTCCTCCCGTGCTGTAGTTTGTCTACGGAGGATTAAAATTTTACTTTCTCAAAGGAAATGGAGATAAGGGTGGAAGAATGGAGGGTAGAGTATTCGATTCTGCGTGTCGACTTTTTCACCATTTTATTTTCTAAACAGAGAATAGAGTAACATATAGCGTTGCCTTGTTCTATACGATGATTGAAAGATAGAGAATAGAAAGTTCGACTTTTAGCGTCGACTTGTTCTAAAATCGTATATGCTAAACAAACTATGATAACGTACTCTTAATTAATCTATACGACGGTTAAAAAATACGGGGTAGGATATCCGATTTCTTATAACATTCCATCGTTTAAATAAAGCAAAAGGCTGTCTGAGAACCAAATATAGGCTAGAATTACGTGGTATAACGTTTAATTCCGATACTTTAATAACGAAAAATATAAAGGGGAAGGTGAATCGTTATCAGAGACGCTGCATGTTGTTACTGCAAACGGAAAAGACAGCTCGCGGGCCAGCTTTGTGCACCTTTACCGCTCCTGCAATATCTCATTTCGACGTTGCTGTTTCTCATCTCGTCTCGTCGTCGTCGTGTCCCTCTTTTGCCGTGTCTCGTCATCTCATCCGAACTCGACGACTTCGTCGGCTCTTTAAGTCGCGTTCGTCGTCTCCTCTGCCTTCGTCTCGCATCGTATCTCGGAGGAAAAGGCCCGGGGCTGTTCTTTCCTTCGAAAGCCAAGTCGCAGTCAGCGAAAGCCTAACGAATAACGAGTGGCGGCGAATCTTCTGCGACGTCCAATTCGAACAGTACGTCTAATTAACGACGAGGAATTTTGCTATGAATTTTTTGTCTATTTTTACATATTATGTGCAATTTTCGTACTTTTAAATTTCTCTGTAAATGCGATTACATTACATTGCTTTAACAAGCGACGAGATTTTTAATGTTTAAAAAAATATCAAACAGTAAGAGGACAAGAGACTCTGCGTATCGACAACGATCTTTCTGTACCGTACCGAAACATAAGAAACTTAGTTCGGACTGAAAAGACACGAGCAGAGTTGAAATGATCCGAAGAACGCAGCAAAGTTAGACGTTGAATATATATAAAAAGAACGTGACAGCTTAAAGACGCAAATCGTGTCGCGAAGTCGATGTCCCTTAAGAGCGCCGTACGTAGGCGTGTCGGGAGTGTTTTGCTCATTGTTGCAAGGCGATCGATCGAGACGCGTTGATTCATAATCGAATGTCGGTCAATCGGTCGACCGGCTCGCTGTGGACGTTTGCCGCCTCAAGCGGCAAGCCTCTTCCGAGTGGAAAATCAATAGGGTGAACGAAGAAGGGGGCACGAACCTACGCGTACTCCCAAGGGGTTGGAATCATTGTCCGAAGGAACAGAACATTGACGGCAGGATCAAATCAATGGGAAATCACCGTCACCTAAGTACGTCATTTGTGGTTAATGGGGAAGTTCGATTGCCACATTGCGTTGCATCGAGAGCTGCTGATAATCCCTCAGATCGATCGATCGATCGTAGAACATTTACCATCTATCCTCTTTCCTGCGTACTACTTTCCAAAATCGAAGACGATCTACTTGAATAAATACACGTACCATCTCAAAACTGTTACGTTGCTTGCGAGGTGAATTCTAAATATTCTCTGGAAATTTCGCGAAACAAATGGTAGATCTGCTTGGATCTATCGAGGAAGTATCGAATTTATAACGAAAACCTTTGTGTCAGAACGAACGTTGTATTTCCTAAAACTTCTTCGTCGAAAGAGACTCGTGTCTCGAAAAGATGGTGTATCGGTTATTGGGATATTATAGGAAAGATATCCGCGATGCGTGTAGTCCTCTACGCAAAAGGGGTTGTAGCGGTATAGCCTACCATCGATTATCGGAGCGTCCACGATGTGGCAGCACCGACTATCTCAGCCAGGTTTCAAACCAACAACCCCTTCGCTACGCCTCTCTGCAGGCTGGTCAACGAATCATTCTGATCTGGTTCGTTACCCAACGAGCGAAAGAGTACTCCGCGGATAATCGAGTACGATCACCGGCCACGCATAACACGAAATTACGCGATCATTCCATTTTAACCACTACCACCACCTCGTATAATTACCCGTAGATTCGATGGATCAACTATCAAACGCCTCAGGTGTCGATGAGTGGCTTAATCGTATTTCCCTCCAATTTCGATTGTAATTGAAAACCGATCAAGTGAACCCACAGATAAAAGATGATAATTGCCGCATAAAAATGAACGCACGTTTCTTCAAAATGTTAACACCAAAGGAATCGATATTATTCGCAGAAAAATTGTGCTTTGTTAATTTCCTGGATCAATTTTTCTTTTAAAACGAACGTTTTGATCTGGAAGTCGAGATCGGGGGCGATGCTCGCTTCGCTGGCGAATGAAATTTTCGTCTCGTTCGAAGTGCACAAATGCGTCTAGACACCGGAGTACGTGTCTTCGAGCTCTGTTTCCACCCACTAACGGCATTGTGTAATTTATCAATGTAATTTACGGCCGGAGACAGTGGCAGGGAAATTGAAAAACTTTCGCGGCCAATTCAGGCTGCCTTTAATAATGGGAATCAATTTACCGGGGCGGGGAGCGAGATAATAGACCGGCCGTGGAACTCGATCGAACAGCAGAGTCACTTTTTGTCCGTGCATCGGGCTCGTATCGAGTATTTTTTCGCCTCTGATAAACGTCACTCCCGACGGCCAGGCTGGAAGAACGTCTTCCAATAATAGCGCGCACGTCCGACCACGCGCGGTGCGATACTACTTGAAATTGTCGACGACGTCCGACAATGTGATTCGTTTCTTTGTCAAGCTACCAGTTTGATTTGGAGAACGTATCTATTTATCGTTGTTATTTTATTATTTAAAATAGCGTCAACAGCCAACAGGCTTTTAGCGACTATTTTTTGGGAAAACAAGCGTATGTTTAAATTGCCGGGTTTGCTGGACACCGGTACTGTAAAGCTGCTGGCAAGATATATGCACAAGATATTGTTGATAGATAGAGACAATCGTTGCAGTGCACACACAAAGCTGCAGTACTCGAATATCGATCATCGAACGGATCGAGGAGGTCGTAACAGAACTGGACCTTGTCAAATTTGTCAACTTTCGAGATAGTAAATAACGCGTTGTGGCGGAAAAACGTTGATAAGGTAACGGGTCACGTTAAACAACAACGAAAATCGTTTAAAGTTAAGAAGCGAACGAAACAGGTTGGTAGATAGAAGGAAAATATAAATGAACGAAATAGAGCGTATTACTGACTCGTGAAGCTTGTAGAAACCGAAGAAGATGATCGATAAGAAAGCAAGGGAGCAAGGTAATTCCACAGATTCGTGGGAGCTAAGACCGGCTCGTACACCGATACACCGGGAAGTATAACGGCCGGTAGCCGCAGGCAACCCTTAGGAACGTAATTAATATTTATCCCACCCCCGATGGCCCTGTGTACGAGCCGAGCCGGTAGCGTCCCTCTCCGTGACCCCTCTAAAATCCCAGCACGCTCCTTGTAAAATCTAATATCTGAGGAAGCGTCGTCGTGCTGGTAGAGCCTCGGAGTAGCTTCGCCCTCTTCCTCCTCTTCCGCGTCCGTTCTTCCACACACACCTCTTCCAAACCCCTTCCGTCGTCGCGTTTCAGTCGAAGAGGAACGATAGAACCGGGTGTGGAACAAGAAGGAAACGGAGCAAACGAGAAACGCACAAAGGGGTGGAAGAGAAACGAAAGCCAGCCGAACCTGCGGTCATGGAGAGAGCGGTTTGGGAAAGCCTGGGACACGGGGGAAAGAACGAACTCTACGAACGCGGAGGATCGCGCGAAGACCTGGATGAAAGAGAGAGGCGACGAACGTCGTCGTCGCGGAGAGAGGAACGACCCGGGAGAAAGAGAGGAAAGACGCGGTTGAAACGAGACTTCGGTGCGCGCCGCGTGGCTGTGTGTTGTCTGTCGTCGGCGATGGTGGGAAAAGGAGGATCGGAGACGCGCGTCAGGTGGCCGACGAAGAGGGAACGGAGAAGAAACCGGGGTGGAAGCGAGAGAAAACGAACGCGGGCGCGGAGGAAGCAAAAGCCAGAGAAGAGAGAGGGAACGAAGCGGAGAGAGCTGTGTTTTCCCGGGTTGTTCCTCGAGGGGCGGTGTCAAGACGCTGCTGCTCCGCCAATCGCGGCCCGCGAGCCCGATTTTGCGCTGCTGCGATTCGCTGCGGGCTGCTTTCTTAGAGGCGTCGCCGCCGCGGAAAAATCACCGGAAAAAAGGCCGGGACGAGCAACGGGCACGGCCATTGGCTCCGCGCTCGCTTTTCTTCGCTTTTCGTGAACCTTTAAGGGGCCAATGGCATATCCGGGAACCGCCGCGAAAGGAGGCCCTGAGAAATCGATAAGTTAGACTCTCAGAACCCGGCACCGCGCTTCTAACGTTCCCAACTCGCCTTCCCTAACAAGGAAATAACCCTTCTGTCCTTCGATTCGCAGCCTCTATACTCGAAAGACGATATTTTACTCGATTACGCAATTACCAGGGTAATCCGGTTCCCGGCTAAATTTATGTAGCCCGAAGTGCTCCCGGCTCTCGGTCTACACCGACGCTGCCCTTAATTCAAGAAACGAGACTCCTACTGGCTCGACGTAACCCTATTTTTCACCCAGAAATTCAAGTCCCTTAGTCGAGGGTTATTTCAATCATGGATAATCGTCTCTTCAGTTTCCACCGACGTTTAATCAACTTCATTCAAAATCTAAATTTCGGGTCTCTAACGGAAGATATAATCCAAGATAATTTCCCCTTTCAAAAGAATCGTACGTTAGTAAATTGTTCCTTTGCGATTCAAAGGACTAACAGTCTGTAATCTACCCTTAACGCGTTCGCTGCACAAAATCACAGACGGCTGCAGAAAATTCTCCGACAAGGATCGTCTTTCCTTTCTTGTACACTTCGTTTCCCGTTTGAGATTTATCTTTTCTTTCTTTTAACCGAGATACTTGTATCATACACTTGTGTATTATATCGATAAAGAGTTATACCCTTTAACCATCAAGTAGCGTAAAGATTAAAAGTCAACAAAAATGAATTCTTTCGTCGACTTACCTTTCCCCGTGCAGTCTGCGTACGTGACGCTGGTAGCTAGCGTGTCGATACCAAAACATCTCATCTCGATGATCAACAAAATAATAGATAGAGAACGTTGGAACGTTACGTATTTGATTCGGCAAGATATAATCGAAAACAATTTCCTGCTCGAAGGGATGATATTATATATAGCAAGATATTATGTTGCAGGATTGTTCCTTTACGATTCGATTCTCTTATAGAGCTAGACTATATAGTCCTATACAGTGGACTTACAGTCTACCTTTAACGTCGAAACTACCCATCTCGACGTCCGACGAAAGTCTATCGATCAGCAAAATAGGTAGGAAAAGCTGGTTGCTCGTAGGTTGATGCCGGTACGTTTCCCTCGTTACTGCCGCTCGAATCGTCAGCTTCGCTGAACTCGAACGCCGAGTTGCCTCGGGAAACATCCCCGAGACAATTAGCAAAGACTAAAGGACAGGCGGGGCCCGCGAGGAGCGAGGCACGCCAGAGCTTCTCGGAGCAACACAGCCGCGCGTAGTTGCTTCGGCTGGCTGCTGATCTTCCTCCATTCGCTGCTCTTACGATGCCTTAGCGCGCCTCTCTTCCTAAATCCGTCTTATCCGAAAACGGTCCGCGTTCTCCGTCGCTCTATCGCGGCGCTCACGTGTCTCGTAACATTAATAATGCGAACGAAGAGAGAACTGCCGCGTTCCACCCCCTCCTCCTCCCGCGTCACGGTGTTCCGCCTCCACCTGCAGACTTCAGGGCTGCCTCGGTTGCGAGGAACTTGGACTGGAAGTAAGTTCTCGAGAGCCTGGATGGAAATTGACGTTAATGTGCCCCGAAAGCAGCTACCCAGGTCTCGTTCCCTCCCCCCACCACGTCGTCGTTCCACCACCGTGATGTGGTGCAGCACTGGCATGATCGTCCTAAACCCCCGAAAGAACCTACCCCGGGCGAGTCTGTAGAGGTAGTTAGCGAAGTAGTTGCCCGAGAGATGGATTATGACGGTGTCGTACGAAGAATCTGCAACCGGTGTCTTGCCCAAGTCCTGTTTCGAATCGCTTGACCGGCACAACGCCTCGATCTTGCCCTCGATCGAACTTCCATACTACAGGCAAATTGCTTCGCCGCTTTTTCCCACGAACAGTTATGCAGTTAATGCTTGGAACGTTAATTACCGGATCGATCGATCGTTTCTTTTTACATGTATATCGTACGAATAATTTATTAGTGCACGGAATACGTGCTTCTTCGATACTCTTCGATGGTTATAAGAAATAGCCTTATTTAAAAATTATTATACTTAAACACGGTCCTATCGACGATTATTAATTATCTTGGACAATGTTTTCACCTGTATATACGAATGTTAAAGTAGACAGAGAATCATTGCATTGTTAACGTATTGTGCTATTACCTCGACAGGTCGTTTCGTATCGTCGTGTTACAACCGTTACAACTCTCGTCTCGACCGCCGAGCGATTCAGACGTATAAAGGTGAAGTGTGAAATTCGCAGCGATTAGAAACCATACAAAGTATGCATTCATTTTTGGATTGGATTTTAGATTTTTCTGTACGTATTCCTACTTGTATGTATGATTACCATTCACTTTTTTAAGAAATAAATTATTTCCACGTCCGCGGGTTTATCTATCACAAGAGAATGAAATAATCGTAAGTTTCGAGAAAATTCATTAAAGAATTATAGTATATAGCAGATATATATAATTATAGTAGATATATGTGGAGTTAATTGATATGATTCTGGGTGGTTGTATATCTTTTCAACGCGAGAAAATCAGATAATGGTAAATTCTAACGACATTCTTTAAAAATCGTAGGCATTTAACACATTTTTCTTTATCTCTCAGCGTGTGAAGTTGATCGGTCCGGCTTCTGTACAGCTCCTACGTTTTATTCGTTATTTCGTGATTTCTACGTTTTTTATTTCGTGCTTTTTTTAACGTCGTATAAGAAATTGCTTAATTTCCTATACGTATAATAATACAGTTGTTACCGAGGAGCGTACTAAAGCCGCAATACGGACAAACAAGAGGGCAGTTAGGGAAACAACAAGGACAGTTTTGAGGAAACCATCTTCATCAGCGTTTCCTGTGGCCCTTCGGTCTTCGCTAATTGTCTCGGAGATGTTGCTTGATGTCCAGGCGACGTCAGTCGAGGAACTCGCCGCTAGGCAAGGCGACCGCAGTGCTAACTGAAAAATCCGATTTACCGAGTTAAACGGGATTAATTACGGTAATTAGACTTTGTTGTTACCGAGCCGTACACGCGTCTCGAACTTCCCTAATGTCCGAATAGGATTTTCGGACTGCAACTCGCCTCTGACAATCCGTCGCGTTGTCTGGCCACATCGCATACAGCAAAATCGATGAAAGGCTGCCAATTTCATCGCGAATTTTAAGCTCACGTAACACTCCGTGGAGACTATTTTTCCATTCATATGCAATTTTATTTCGAATTTGCACGCATTCCCGGGCACAGTAGGAGCTAGTTTACTCGTAAAAAGATAAAGTTGATCGGTTTAGCTTCCGGGAGGTTCGTCGAAAACTGAGCGTTAACTTGTTCGTGCAAACGACGTTCCACCAGCGCGGTTCCAACGAAAGGATGAAACGTATAAAGATGTTCGAGTCACAAACACGACCGTACTTCCCCTTATTTCACCCCTTATCTGGAGAATAATCTCACCGGTTCACTGTATAGAATCTCGATACCTGGGGCAACTGTTTCTCCGTATTCGCTCGGTATCGGTTACTACGTGCCAGTTCAAGGGTCTTCGGTGTTGCTTGACCACTGGTCAGCGGTGGGAAAGTGCCGTGTGCTTCCTAGAAACTCCTTTACTGGTATTACTGGTTCCGAATCGTTCCCTCGATGCATTACTTCTAAAACTGTTCTCAGGAACTATACCATTTTACTTCTAGAAAATAATTTAATTAAGCAATACGAGTTCACATCCCATTTTACTTCTGGAGAATAATTTAATTGAGAAACGTTGCGTTCACTGTGAGTTCTGCGAGCTTTAAATCGTAAGATAATTTCAATTAACCACATAATTATATAGATCTGTATCGTCAAGGGATTCGTGAAAATAGTGAAAGATTATGAATATTAAAATACTTCGATCGAGCTTAAAATACGTAATTATTCTCCAGATAAGAGACTGTTTTCTTGGGCTCGATGATCGTTTATAACACATTGCCATTATGAAATCAATCAGCTTGAATTTTCTCACGAAATCAGGATCATAGATTCACAGTCCCTTTTCACACTGTCCACATGGTATGTATCTCGATAAACTTGTTTCGATCGGTTTTCACGCGATTCAGGTTTTCGTCGAGGTGGTCCACCACCTTGGAGTTCCTGAGAAAGGCCCTGCTATCGTAATACAGGATACAATAACTACAATGAGTTCGCGTTCACTCGTCTGACAAGTTCAATCGCTGGACTAGTTTCCGAAGGACACGCGAGATTGCCTTTATGGCTCGTCCTTCGAGGACATTATGAACGAGGGTAAGGCTGACCGGTTCAGAGAGAGACTTCTTTTTGAAGTTCCTGCAAATCTCTCGTTTGCCTAATTAGGAGCGGCTTGTCCTTCGACTCGTGCAACAAGGCCCTCGTCGATTCATAGACTTTTCAGTCCTCGAGCGTCTGTTTGTCATTCGGTGGTTGCGTACCGTTAGTGAAATATAGTTCTCTGTAGCGTTTACAGCGAAGATCTTGTGAATATAATGTAGTACACACACCGCCAACTGTAAGTACCTGTCACACAGTTACTGATGCTCCGTACAAATTAAATACTTCTTCTCGTTTTCCTTTCGTGTTGTACCTGTTCAGAGTACTTGTACAGATTCGAAAAATCTTTGATGTCACGTTTTCATAAATTTCGTAGACTGCAAGTTTGTCGCAATCGACGTTCGCTGGAAAATCGTAGCGAACAGTGCTACTACGTCGTCTTGTAAGCATTGTCCCCGGTACTGTACATCTTCTGTCCTCAAAGAGAGCGTAGCTTAATGCTTAATCAAACGCCATGGGAATCTCAAGGATTCATCGACGAACTTTTAAGTTCTCCCTTTATCGACTGGCTGGACGAATACTTGCGGGGGATTGGCGAGACGCGCCTAAGGGATTCCAATTTAATTCCGCCTTAGCGTAATTGATGATACGAGGAAGTAGAACGTAACGAAATTTCCTTGCAACGGTCTTCAGACAGAGGACGCTAATATAGGATTTACGTTACCCAGCCGACCGCGCGCTCCTAGTACCAAGTACATAGCGATAAATATATAGCTTCGGTATAGTAATGAAAGTTTCCCTCTGAACATCCAAGGCTCCTGGGATCCAACATTATGATCCCCTGCCTCCGCCACCACCCGCTAGCTCGAAGGTGGCGGCTTAAAACCCTCCTCTAGAAAGTGTTGTCCGTAGAAAGCTAGTTCAAATATTCGCGGACCCCTCAAGGTCAATATCGACGACCCTTGACCATAGATAGATCGAACGAAGGACGACGTTTCCGACGTCGAAGCTCGAAGAAAGGATAAAAATGGTAGACGAGTGAAAGACTCGTGATAGGTTGAAGATTTTTCGCGCGTCATCAGGAGAACGGGCGACGTCTCCTTTCCCGGTATGCTAATAAAACGGATCTTATGTGGCGAAGACGCCATTTTGAATAATGTCGACCAATCAGAAGCTCAGCTAGGGCGTCTTGGGGGGGTGGCGGGTGTCGACGAAGGGGGAGACACGTGCGGAGCGTACCACCACTAGCTGTTCCAACACAAACTACCCTTATATTATGCTGTACTGTAAACCCCAGCCACCCTTTGCACACCCGACCATCCTTTCCTTTCCTTCCCCCCCTCCCCCCTCTCTCCTCATCCTTGCAAACACCTATCGTCGTACCGATGCTCCTTCGTCTCGAGCCTGACGTACTCTTCCTTGCATCGGCTTTCCAATCTCTTCTACCGTAAGATTTAACAGTCTTCAAAAGTGGAAGAAACATCTTGAAGACTTGCATTCATCCGAAAAAAAAAAAAAAAAAAAACTAAAGAATCCCTGAACGAGATTATCTGGAGAGGCAAAGAGACGAGATGCGAAGATCGAAAACTTGACACGGGAAATGCGGAAAATTCGGAAATACTATAGAAAATTCAAAGATTCCGGAATTGACGTCGTATCGGAGTTCCTTATCGCGTTTCAACAATATCCTACCGAATCACTGTCAACGTTTCCTATAACAACCGCGCTTCGACTCGCGGAGTACACAAACTCCCGAAGTCAATGACAATCCAGATTGCATAAATCATTTAGGAGCCCGTGTTCTTCCTCGGGGACCAAAGGAATTCCCAGCAAAGGGCAGCATACCTAAGGAATGCCGTTTCTGATTGCGCGAGACGCATCCAACGCGTTGCGTCACTTTGTCATTCAAATAGGAAGATTCCTTGGAAACGAGGCTAGCGCTTCGGGTTTAGCACGCTTTCACAGGGTTATTCGTCTTCAACGGATGAGTATACGCGTCGACTGACAAGGGGTAGCAGCCGAAGGAGACGAGCTGGTTACAGGGCTGCGTCTCGGCTCTACTTAGTCTCTCGTGTTTCTCATTTCATTGTACAGCCTCCCTTGGAAACCCAAAGGCTCACGTACACGTACAGATGGATGATGGTAGGAGGACGTTGGAAGGACGAACGACGAGGGGGTACGATGCCCCCGTCATGGGGGTGGGTGGTGAATGAAAAGGGGGATGAAACGACGGTGGATGGGGTACGGGCTCTGCGCTCTCTTGGATCTCATACATACATTAACGTCGCTTGTCAGGCGTACCGAGCCACCCTGTAAGACTTAAGATACCGCCCGAGAAAGGGGCAAGTTGTCTGTCTCCCTGTCTTCGTTCTCCATCCGCAAACCACCCTCTCCAGCTCCGTCTATCTCTTTCTCCAGATCCGCCGTACATTCCTTGATGCCTGTGCACCTCCAACTCGTTACTAAAACCACCCACTGTCTTGGGAACACCCGCTTCGTTTCCTCGAATATGGCCGCCCCGAACTCCGGATTCCATTTGCATCTGATTATGCATTTTACAAGTTTCCTCCGCGCCGCTCGCTGTTGGAAACGATAGATGAAAGAATCAACCATCCGCGTCTAAACTGCGTCTAAACTGTCAGAGAGTTTGCTTCATCGAGATTCGATGTTTAACGATGTCTTAACTTTCCGAATCTATATGCAAATTCGAATCGAAGATCAGAAATCGTTGTTAATTGTACGTAACTATTTTTCTATTTTATCGAGAAGAAAAAAAGGATCGATGGCGAATGAAATTCAAAGAGAGCAGTATTTATGAATACTACATAGAGTACCTGATCTATGATCTGAACCACAAAGAAAGAACAAAGGCATGGTCGATCTACGACGAGCAATCCTGTGAAAATGCGCTAAGACCAAACACGACGAAACTAGCGGCGAACGTTTCAGGATAACTGGCAAGACAACACCGCCCGCGAGGCTCGTCTCGTGTAATCAGTAGAGACGCGTCTGATTTTCGTTGCTGAAGCGTCATCCTTCGCCACCCCTCCTTGCGGAATTGTTGTTTCTCCTTTGAGCACCCCATTCCATTTCACCTCCCATTCGCAGAACCTGGAAAAGGAGTCGCTAAGACGATGTGCATCGTCGATGATGTACTCGCGTATTTACTTAACAGTAACGGCATAGAACGTTGATTGCAGCTACTAAATTGTCGTGCCTTGAGATGAAAAGAAAATCCACTGCGATCGGTGAATTGCGAACTACGTAAACTCTTGCATCTTTCCTATAAATTAGAAATTTATTCGTTTATCGAGTTAGACGAGGGCACAGGGATCAATCGCTTTTCAAGGAGTCGCAGTAAAGTAAAGATCCGTCATCTTTAAATCTTACG
Source organism: Bombus vosnesenskii (assembly GCF_011952255.1). Classification (NCBI taxonomy): domain Eukaryota; kingdom Metazoa; phylum Arthropoda; class Insecta; order Hymenoptera; family Apidae; genus Bombus; species Bombus vosnesenskii. Next base: position 8,296,493 of record NW_022882923.1, read on the forward strand.
TAGATAACCGAAATTCGGCAGTTCTTCGTTGCGAGTAAATTAAAACGAGTATCGTCTCATAAAGCTTCGACGTTTGCAATCTTTGCATAAATTTCGATGCAAAAATGTCCAAAGTATTCGGAGCAATTTTGCGATATCTGCAATAAAAAATAAGAATATTGTTGGTATAAATGTAAAAATTGGTACACGGTTGCTCGTACTACGATCGGATTGTCACAGAATCCTTCGAAAGAACGCGAAACCCTGAAGCAAGGTATTTAAATGCAGAAGAGCGTGCGATGGGCGTGCGATAAAAAAAAAGATGAAGGGGTAACGCCGTGAAAAGAATATTCGTGCACCCTGCATCGATGTCTCCGCAACCCAGTGGGTGTGACTTTTCGTTTTCCGCTGACGAATCCCCGTTTTTTCCTCACATTCTACCCTTCCACTACTTCGCGACGCAGAGAGCCGCAGAGAGCGGTGCGGGTAAAAACTTTCCATGGAAACGTGCGCGCGATGCTGCTAAAAATCCGACTCCTCTCTCCGCCGTATGTTTCGCTGACTCCCTACCACTTCAACTCGAAAATGCATTTTCAGAATTATTGAACCATCCTCTCGCTTACATTTCCCTTTAATTGCATGCAATCATAGAAAATCTTCGTTACTTATGTAGCTACTCGTTACATATCACCAACTACTTAGTGAATAATTTTTCCTTGTTATTTGAAAAAAAAAGGTCGGCAATTAAACGGAGTAAAAAGAAAAATATTTTTCCCATTCGTCTATCTATCGTTCGATTTCATCCGAATTCGACTCACGTGAGAGCAGCAGCTTGCAGAAATCAGGGATGGCGGCAGTGGAAAGGGGTTGACGGCACTGCTCGGAGGGGGATGGTGCCCCAAGGGTGTGTTCCGGAATCGGGGTAAGATGGAGGAAAATCGTTACTCACTAGTCGCGGGGAAGTCGAGGGTTGAGAGGGCAGAGCGAGGGCGTAGGGGAGCGTAGAGACTCCGGGGCTTGAAAGAGGGAGATTCGTGCGCACTCACAGGCATCCACACACACACGCACACATCGCCACATACGATCCTCAGTCTAGGTTCGAGCAAGACGATCCCGGGAAAACGCCTAAAATACGTCGATATGAGACGACCTGAGGAACCCCGTCTTTCCTCCGTCCTCCCTTTGTCAGCTTTCTTTGAATCGAGCTATTTCGAAAATTTAATCAGGCTTGTTTTACAGTACTCTCTCGGAATTCTTCAAGTACTATATAGGTATCATTTCGTAGAAAAAAATTTTTTACGGAAAGAGACGGATACATATATCATCTTTGTGTTTCTTATATTATTTGTATCTTCTCTCTACCTACCTTCATCTTTTCGCTTTTCTTTTTTTAAATTTGTTTCTCCCATTTTCTTTCGGAAAAAATTTGCAGTCATCTATAAATCAATATGGTTCTCGCAAAATCCTCTCTCTTTCTCTCTCTCTCTCTCTCTCTATATATATATATATGATCTCTTTGAAGAAAATTTTCTGCAAAAAGAAATATTATCTTTGCATCTGCCTTATTTTCTAATTTTTCTCAATTTTCTCTCGACAGAAAAAGCTATCATCCATAAAGCAATATGCGGGTAACTTGCCTTCAACAGACGGTATTAGTCGAAGGTAGGAATTAATCGTGCTCCTCAAGGTGTCGGAACGACGCAAAGATAAAACTTGATAGTTTCTACCCGTGCACATCCGCCATTTTCCCAGAGATATGCAGAAGAGGGAAAGAGAGAGTGGGAGTGACGGGGTGGCGGGGTGGAGCGTTCCTTTGAGAATTTCGATGTAAGACACTCGGGTGCGCCGTGGCAGCTTCAATTTAGATAATTAATGATACGAGCGTAGGTTAGGTACAGTTAGTACAGTAAGACCAAGTGGAAAACAGTTTCCAACCTCGGTACGCTCCTCGCCTCACCTCCAGCTACCCTCGTACGCTCTACGAGAGTTTCTCGAGACGGCGTAGTACCTTCTGCCATCGTGAGAGAGTTGGGTGACGAGAAGGGTGAGGCTGAGAGGTGGTAGCGGTACCAGCGCGGATGGCAAGGGGTGTCGTCCGCGGGGTAGCGGCGCAAGGGCTGCCACTGTGCATGGCTCGTTTTATCTCCTCTTAGAGATGGCGAGGGAGTAGGCGGTGGTTTTCAATGCTGCACCCTGCAGCCCACCCTTTCACCTTCCTATTTTCCAGCTCCTCTAGCCACCTCGTTCTCTTCTACTCGTCGCGTCTCGTTCTTCGTCTCACCCTCGTCCAATGACTCGCGATTCTCGATGCGCTGCGACGCCGACGACGACGGGATACCTACAGGGAAATTGAATTCAATCTCGAGATGAATATCGAATCGAACGAACAGCGGGCAGACTCGAGCGAGCTTCGACCTTCGCTTTCCACCTTTCTCTTTGTCGGTCTTACGAACCGACTACGTCTCTACACCCTCGCGATACCTATGTCGATCGTCGCTCTCACACTCCTTCGAACGAGTTCGCTCGATTTCGTCGAGAGCTGTCGAGGTACGTTCGAGAAATTCGTGCCTCGGAGAAAGAAACGTCGCTGGTCGGTGACATTCCGATATGTTGATCGGGGAACGGTTGGCCACGACTATTTTTGTGAAAAGTTGTTGGGTCAGTTATTATTAGACGTTACTGTTAATCGGTAACAAACGTTTTTCTTTCTAGAAGCTCAATAAACGTTTTCGGTCTCGCGTTACTAAGTTTTAGAATTAGTACAAAACAGGATTAATAGGAGGAAACCGTCGCAACGACGGACGGACGGCCGCGCGTGTCGGTTTAATGCAATACATAGTTTATTGCTATCGAAGTTTTATAAAATTGCTACAATAAAAATGTTATTGGGATAAGAATAGAAAAAGTTGATGGAAAATACGAAAAACGGCCATAATATCACTTACGAGTAAACGGCGGATGTTTATGCATTATGAGAAAATTGAAGTTACAAAGGCACACGGAATATACAGAATGGATAAAAATGTTCAGCGAGAGTACAAGATACTAAACCAGCAATCAATCCGAGCAGTGGACGCGAAAGGGCGACGAAATTGCAATTTGCAAACCGTTTAACGGCCGCTTAGGTCCATTCTCGTGCGAAAACTTGCACGGTCCAAGTTCCCGGAAGTCCCCCTAACGACTTAATTGTACACTTGTCGCCTTTGAGAACTTAAGTTTCTCCTGCGGGCCACGACAATGAGCATTGTCGGCCTTTGTGGACGCACCGTTGTCCGCAATACCATACACTAGGTTCACTGCCAATTGCGATTTGCACATGTATCGCTGAAAAAAGTTTCGAAAACAATCTCCTCGGGCTGGACATTTAACTTAATTTTAATTTAAATGGAATACGATCAAAAAGGACAGCGACATTTTCCAATATACATTTACATAGTAAAACTATATTTGTCGTTACATTTACACGTGTAGAGCACGTAGATTATATAATTTCTCGAAGAACGTAGATTGGATGATATTTTCAAGAAGTATAAAACGCTCGATGTCTCGAATCTCTGAGATTCTCTCGTGGACGTCACGACGATCATGTGCCGTCGGAAAATGGCTGCGGTGCAACAACTAACGTCTCATTTTCAGCTGCTTTTTCTCTGTCTCATTTTACCGTGTAATATTCCCTGGGCCTGAAACAATCGATATCTATTATTTCACTGATAATTCATTTTCCACATCACGGTATTGGAATCTTGATCGTCCGAACTAATCTTTTGCTCCGTTTCTCGACCGTTGAGCGGTTCAGACGCTCAACCGTAAACTGTAAAATCAATGAAAATCATACGTAGCATTTTTATCCGCTAAACTACAAGAGGGACTGTAATCAAATTTTCCAATGATCCGTTGTTTCGCTAGTCTCGTAATCGAGCGTAATAATTCTATCGTAGTGCGATAATATTCGGACAAAAATGGTTAAAGAGATCCTGCGACACGTAAAAATTTTCATCGTGGCGATCTGTCGACTCCTGCGTCGAAGCAAGTTTCCGATGCACGTCTCCTTGGAAGCGTGACGAATTGACTTGACTGGTCAGTATCTATTTGCGGAGCATGCAAGTAGAAACAACGATAACAGGTTACTAGGACCAGTCCTGTGGGAATTCTGGCAGAGCTGTCCCACATTCATGGCCCACGGAAAGCGAATCTGTTTTCACAATGCTCATCGGGCCACCGCGTAGCGATTCTCACGTGACTGGTCAGCAACGGGTGTCCAACAGGTTTATCTTTAGAAGTGGACGAGACGTCGGTGACGCCGATCTCAGATACGAAACTTGACAGTCTCGTATCGTTTCTGGCCGAAGAAACATCGCGATTTTCCACCCATGATCGCAAAAACGCGTTCGAGTTACTAGTCAAGTGTCTGTAAGATTTTTACTTTCCGATATTTCAAGTTCTCGATCCGATTCACTCGAAGAAAAATTTCTCCCGAAACATTACCTTTACCGTTTTTCTTTCTTCGTTTTTTTTTTCTTTTTTTTTTTTACAAATCATCATCTGTATCATTTTTTACAAAACGTCATTTAACGTAAAAACAATCGGATGATGAAATTGTTCATCTTCCGAATGAAATCGATAAAGTGCGTTAACTGTCAGGAGTCTATCGTGATATCCAAAAATATTTGCAGATGATCCGCAGATGAAGCGGAGTTGAACGGAAGGTTAATCGATCCGCGGTAATGCAACTGGACGTGAGAGAATTAAATCATTTTCCGCGATACTCGTGGCACGAAGGAAAGGGGGAATCCGTGCAAAATGGAGAGTTGCCGGGCAGACACCTTCTTTCTCATTCCGGATTATGTAACCGAGAGGGTGCGAGAACGCGGAGGCGGAGGTGGTGGAAAACGATGGTGCGAAAACATGCTCCCCGTGAAACAGTCGGACCCTCGTTTCGACGTTTTAATTGTTTCGTGCTCGCGGTGCGAGAAGGTAGAACAGAAAGAGAAAGCGAACCAGCTCCTGAGCGAGCCCCGGGTCCTGGGGGTGGTATAAATATACGGGACGTTTAAAAAGTGTTTAAACGCGTAGCTGGCCATCTAACCCATCCCCTTTGCGGTAACAAGGGTGAGACCAGTGAAAATTTAGCGTAAAAACCCGCAGGTTAAGTGAGAATTAAGAGCGGACAAGAAGAACCGAGGCCAGTGAATTAAATCAGCTTTTTCGACGTTTCAGTCACGCTCATCCCTTAACTAACTTATCGATTTATCGAAAATGTGTAACGGAGAATGCCATTTTCTTTCGAATTGTATCTTTTCTTTGTAACCTTTCTTTTCACACCAGTTCGTAACTGGCGTGATCATACGGTGGTGGTCATCTTAATCAAGTCGGCTCTCGGTCGAGTCTCTCGATTAAAATTGAAAATTAAAATCGTTAAAATTAGATTAAAATATAAAAGATTGGAGGATCGTAACTGGGTTAGGTTACACCAAACCTCACAACGCATACTCTCTCACGTAAATGAAAATTCCTAAGATTTCATATATCTCAGCTTACCAACTATGGGTCAATTTACAGGATACGTTTTACTCGATATTTTCGTCGACTACTCGGTAGAAGTTTATTTTCTTATCTCACGTCCGCGATACTTTCGCAGAATGTGAATCGATGGTTTGACATACAGTCGATAGCAAGGAGAGGAAGAGAGATAGAGATAGAGATGGATAGATAGAGAGAGAGAGAGAGAGAGAGAGAGAGAGAAAGAGAGAGGGAGGGAGAAAGGGAAGCGCGACTCAGGGTGCATGCAGTACCGATCGACGAATAGAGATTTGCTGGAGTTCGACGACGTTCAAAATTCGAATTTACCACGGGTATTCATTTCGCGGCGGACTCGACTCGCCGGGGCTTTCTCAGATATATGGAAATTTCCTTAGCCAGCGCCGTATTCAGAGGGGAGGCCAAGTAATATAAATTCAAATCAGTCCCTGTTTTCTCACACAACAAACTTGGAGGAACTCCGAAGCTGGTTCTCCGACGGTAGTTACTGCCTCCTTCCTGCTGCGCACCCCTGCCACCTTCCGCGAACTAAGTACCCTCCTGCCCTACCGGTTACCACCCCCTTAATGAAGATATGTGACAGAACTAACTATCGTACGAATCTCTAGCCTTCTCGCCCTTTCTGTCTTAATAATTTTCAGACTCGATACTCTATTTGAAACCGACTCTGCTTCGAGGCTTTTTTAGTCGCGAGTTGACAGAAATTTGTTGGTACTTGGAACGTAATCTTTTCTTGAGGATTAACGTCTATGATTTCGACAGTCGTTCTATCGATTTTCCTGAAGTTGGCTGTAATAAGAAGCTGCGGCGTTATATGGCGAAATCAAGTTTTGCTCCTAATCTCAAAGGAGCTGAACGTCAGTGGTGGGGGTGGGTTGGGTTTCGCGTTCCTTTCCGCTCCCTTTCCAGTCTCGCCACCGCCTTCCCTTAATACCCATCGCGATTTCCATAATCTTGGGAGGCGCTCCAGCACCCTCTTATAATATAATAATATTCGCCGGAGAAGGTTCGCATACGCGCAACTCGGTAGCCCTGCAAAATGGCCGACTACGTTAATGCCCCCTTAATATTTAGGGATATCTCGCGTCTATCCGCCTCGGAGCCAAAGTACCACCCGGTACCTTCGTCCCTTTTAAAATTCATTTTATCTCTGCGGTGGTTAAACAAGTTGGAAATAATCCTATTTGTTTTTCTGTATTTATCATCCGCCGATTCGGAACTTTCAAAGCCGTTGATCGTGAAAAAATGTAGAAACCGACTGTTCTAAAAATATATTCATCGTGCTGCAGACTTCGATTTTCTCGATTAATCTTCTGAATTGAATCGGTCGCTTGCCTAAGAACGGCAGGATGAAACGGTCTGGCAACTATTTCGGGAACGTGAAAAGTCAAAATCGAGGGACGGAGTGCGCGTTTTCCAAGGCTCGAGACCCGCTGCCTCTTAGGTGGGTAACGCCGCTGCAAGCAGAAACGTAGGTATTGCCGGAGTTCTCAGGGTTTCGAGTCTGCTGACGACGCGGGAGGGGACGGGGGATGGGAGTTGGGATGGCGGTGTCGGTGGTAGTTGGAAAAGGGGAACGCGCCCACCCTTCGCGCTGCCACCCGGCGAGCCCCCTTACGTCTTGCCTTACCCCTCCGTCAACCCCTGAACGACGATACCACGGGCTCGAAGAGGGTGGAGGAAGCCGGCAGAGAGAGTCTAAGGTAGATTATATTATTTCTCCGCCCCCGCCGGGGGCTCACCCGCCATTTTGTGAATGTTAAATCATTTATTGATCCAAGAAGGTGGCACTCACCCTCCTACCTCGGCTCGACCTACCCCCGACTAGAACTCACGCCACCCCCTTGCCACCACGCCACCCGGCCGACGTCTGAAAGGGGCCGATCCTTATTCCGCGAAGCGAATTTATATGTTCACCCTCTTTGTACACGTGTGTGTGAGCCTCCGCGTCTACGTTGCTCCTCCGCGTTCTCTGTTTCTTCCTCTGTCCCTCTCGTCGTCCCTCGTATTCGCATATCACGTAGGTGTGTGCGGGAATTTCGCAACGAGCACCGAATTTATGGTCTCGCGAGGCTCGATTCAATCCCCTTCGCCTCGTCTCCGGCTATTCCTTTAGACTTCGTCCGGCTTCAGACGGCACCCTTATCCAACGCCCGCCTCTCCGACCAGTCTTCTTGAATAATAGTTGCCCGCTTCCATGCTCGCCTTGGGATCCACCAACGACTCGAAGATCCAGGGGCTTTTGCTGGATTTATTCCTCAACAGCGAACGCTTACCTCGGTGCTTAGACGCGAGCATAATTTTCACATTTATTTTGTATGAACTTGCGCATAAATGAAAGATAGGCTTGTAAACGGTTCGCACGAAACCAGCAAGAGTTGAATTATCGGAAGTTGCGTTGCTTTGGTTTTTCCTAATCTGTGGATGAAATCGTACTTTCGGACAGTTATTAGCGTGAAATGAAGATGCACGGTGACAAAGTTGGATGATATATTACATTACATCAGGGTTCATTGTTATCTGAGGCAATAGCTGAAGTTCTGACAGTAAATGTTCGCCAAGTTGGGTATTCAGGCTATGAGATTTACCTGTGCCAACATGGGAAGAACCAACTTCGGTTTAAACAGAACTTCCACGTCAGAAAGGTGTTTGTGCTGATTTTCTTAGTAATTGGATTACAGCGTATTGCCGCAGCGAAGAGAAGCAAAGCTATTTTTAGGTCAGTGGAAATTCCCTCGACTTTTCTCCCCGTCCATTCGATTCGACGAATTATACGCAAACCACCTTGAGGCAATTAAGCCGAAGAAACCTGATGGGTCGATGCGCAGGCTCCGCCGTTGGAAAAAGACGATTTTTCCACGCGCAGAATCGTAAAAATCCGTAGCGGCGGGAAGGAGGGCCGACGTCGAGGGGCGAGCGGTAGGGACCAAGGAATGAACAGAGGCGAAAAATAAGGGCGAGGTCAGTCGGACGCGAGCCGTGGAAAAATTCACGCAATTTCTCGCGAGTTCTCGATCCCCTTCCGACCACTGCTTTCAGCGAATTACTTTCGAGATGTAGAATCTTGTATATAGTAAATCGTGGCTTGTGTATTAACCTCACAGTGGATGGAGAACCTTGCAACACCTTATTAAGAATCGGCCGAGTCGTCGTCGATATTTTTTGGGTCATTGGATTTTTACTCGAATCTCGAACAGCTTTATAGATCTTACGTTGCATTTATGGTCGTACTTATATATTTCTCGAAGCTTGGAATGCAGCAGTACGATGGTAAGTAATATGGATCGTGGATCTTCGCGAATCTGATAGCGATGATCGTATCATCGACGGTTTCGATGGTTTCGATGAATACGTAATATACGTATACGTACGCTCCCACTGAAAAATCTTAGAATACGTTTCATCTTTCATAAAGTTTTGATACTCGATGTAGAAACCCAACTTTAAATCACACGCGCTTCAACACGTTACCACGATATGTATGAAGTACTTTGTTCGACACATACGGTCTAGACGATATTTCTTATTTTTTAACAATTGTTTTTGCTTACTTAGATTCCTCCAGTTTGGATGTAAACGCAGAGAGTTCGGCGGTAAAAATACGACATTGCAAAGAGAAAGGAATTAAAAGTGATCGATCTTTCCTCGGAATAAGCAACTCGCTATCCCTTCTTCTTTATTCGAACTCACCGACAAAGCGAGAGAACGGAGAACGAGTAAAAAGTCTGGGAAAACGAGAAGCCATCGATTTTTGTGGTCGAACGTGACTCGAATCGTTAAGAACAGTGACATTGTTCGATAGCAAACGAATACGATATATGTAACGTTTTCTCGCGGTAGTATTAGCGATCCTGCCGTGTTACGTGTGTTGCTCGGCCGATCACTTTACGTTTTACCGCTCGTTCTCTGCGTTCCTTTCTTTGTAAAGGTGAAACAAAATGTCAAAAATAGTCTCACTATATTTTTTCACGTAATCTTCGTTCATTTGCGGGACGATCGCGATTGAAAAAATAAGAAAAGAAGAAAGGAATGAAACAACAATAGCCGTGTAGGAAAATATAGAACGCGACGTACGCATGACGATCGTCGAATCATCGAATTCCTCGTTGTCTCGATAGCGGTTAGAAACGCGCACAGGGGCGTGCAATTGTATTTTTTCGGAATGCCAGCAGGATGCGAGGTGTGTCGCGGCATCCGTCATCGAACGGGTGCTCGATTATGCGGTTTAGCGACGAACGACGATTATGCGCCCTGGTGTGGCAATTTCGCTGGCAATCCGGAGGGTTTGCCAACGGTGGAAAAAAAAAATGAGAAGAAAGTGCGAAAGTGGCGCGCGGACGCCACAAGTGCCCTAACTATCTAGGTGCTGGAATTCGGAGCACGGTGATTATATGGACAGGACAGCGAAATCTCGGCGGCCGTCGAAATTTGCGGGACGGACGCGGCCCTCCCCCTCCCCTTAGGCCCTCCGCCGCCACGGCGGGATGTCCGAATTCGCATTCCAACACACCAAACCGACCCGTCCACCCTCTTTCGCCACCCGCTCGCTGCAACGCCAACCCCACGCTTCCTCCTTTCCACCGAACGATCAACGAACGCACAGTCCGTGTGAAAATTCTACGCTGTCCGGTTAGCTCGGTCCCGATTTCATGAAAGGAACTGTACTTTTCGCGTACCTTCTTCTTGGACGAAATTCACTGCACGAAACTACTGCAAGTAGCTGTCTTAACATCTTTTTAAACGAGTATCACAGATACGTGTTTTTAAAAGAAATTCCTTCTTCTTACGAGTAGATCGTGATATTCTTGGAAAAATGCGGTAAATCCGTATTGTTGTTAATGCCGCTGAGAGGAAGCTGAACGCTTCACTCGCTACCCATTATAACGATCGACGTACTTTGGATATTTTATACATTCCTTTATATTGTATGTTGTATACTCCGTGTGTATTTTTGCAATTTTAATTTCCTCGTAAATGCATTCTCCCTAGAAGAATCGGTAAAAACACTGTATGCATTTTTTCATTTTTCAACTTTTCACGAGTGTGCAAACATCCTAAATCTACCGACAAGATATCGAAATATACCTCGTATAAGATATACCTAATGCGAAATTCTGCGTCTCTCTTTACGTAAAAACCATCCTTACGAAAATCGAAACGAACGTTTTCCGTTTATTAAGAAAAATGGACGTAGAGCATAGCGGAGGGTTAGCAGGAAGCCCTGCGAGAAATCGCGTGCGGAGCAGACGGAAAGCTAGCTAGGCTTAGGCTCGTGGAAAATGCGGGATTTCAATTTGTTGGTCGAGTTCCGAGACGCGAAGAGCGCGAGGATCTAGGGTGCAGGCTAGGAGGGTGTACGCGCGCGGGGCGCCATAGTTCGGTGGCCCCACCCCTGACGCTAGGGTCGAGGATCGTAGAAGCGGCAGGGAGGGTGCAAGAGAGGCCAGCAAGGCTGCGAATGATATAGGGGCTACGACGCCATTTTGAATTAGCTATGCTTAGAGAGCGAGCAGGAAAGAGACGACGACGGTGAAAAAAGACGGACTCTCCACCGTTGCATTCTCTCTGGTCCGAAAGAGAAAGAACGCGGCGGAAGAAACGAGAGACGAGACGAGCGTGGCAGGGTGGGTGAGATTTTTAGGAGTCCCTTAGCAATGGTCGCTCGGTTCCTACGCTTTCTGTATCCCTTCGACGATGCTCTAAACGCAGTTTTACCCCTCTAAACTGACCGAGCTTTCCCTTTTACGGAAAAAGATCGCAGACCCTTCCGACCACCTTCCGCCACGACCCTTCAAATTTCCTTTGGGAACGGTTTAGCCGAACTTCGGGCAATGCTCCAACAAATTTCTGCCTTGTTCTTCAAATTTTATAACGCGCGCAGACGCACACGCGATAGTATTTTTCATCGTGTCCATTTTTACTTGCTTGCGAATTTCTTTTTCGCTTTGATTTGTTTGTCAGGTGTGTCGTTTAGAAGGCGACGCGTTGATCAACTCCATGAACGGAAAAACGGAGAATAGCAAAGATGTTGCGATCGTTATTCTTTGAAAGTTTATCTCATTTATGAACAATTACATATATATTATAACGATAAATAATTTTATCCGAGTAACTTGCTTCTAGAGAAATCAAACACTATGATATCGCAGATATAAAAGATCTGAAGATGCGTTTTGCGGAATTCACGCGATATAGAAAATATTCAAAATATCCAAAGTAAAGTGCAATCGATAATACTTAGTAAATGAGAGAAATTTCTATTCAGATTTTTTTTCTTTTTTTCTTTTTTTTAATCATAGTTAAAACGCAGTTGACGATTTTGGCTTCCAAGAACAAAATTCGAATAATATCTCTTCTAAAATAAAAGCAATATCGTCTAACGTTATTTAGGAGCATTGTTTCCAGTGGTTTGAAGTAGAAAAGTGGTGCGAACACGAAGCGTGAAAAGTGAATTAAAAGTGCGGAACGAAAAACGAGAACCTCGGGGTATTAACTCGGGGTGCATAATAACGCTTTTCAGAGAAAATGAAAATCGTAGTACCACCGCCACGTGTATTTGCGCTCGATAAATCGCGAAACGAGCGAGGGCCGTGAAACGACACCGCGATCAGTGGAAATTAGGTCGTAGACTTTTTATCGGGCTCGTTAGCAGTCGTTTAATTTCGCGCCGATACACGGCACACGCCGAGTGAAAATGGATTATCGGGACTGGCAATACACGCGTATCGAATTACAAGCGGGGTCGGAGACGCTTACAAAAATTAATTGGCCGATCGATTGAATAATTAACCCAGACGGGCAGCGTATAATTGCGCGTATTTAATTTCCCACGCAAATTCGAATCCGCGTCGAATCACGCTCGGGAATAATTTTATCATAATTACACCATATTGCTCGTATCGTGCGATCAAAAAGTCTCCAAACTTATTTACCCGATATACAAAAAGCTTCTTCTCTTTTCCCGATAAAATAATTCATTTAGATCGTAAGAAATTTTCATCTGTGTAAAATATCGAAGCTGTGCAAAATTATGGCCCAACGAGAATAACGATACAAGTTGGCTGGAATTGTTCGCAAAAGTCACGGAAGAATAACGAGTCTAATTTATAGAATCGGCATTTACATGGAATCAATGTATGTAGTTAGAAATGAAACATCGAAAAGCACGACGAGTGTAGACGAAAACGAAATTTAACTTGATCACATATAAATGCAGAGGCTATCGTGATACCGAATATACGAATTAGATAAATAATAGGGAAAATCTTTCACTTATCGCTTTCGTGGTTGATTATTACAGAAAAAAAACAATCGATAACAGAGCGACTGGAGTCGAAGTAAACAGCGTACTCGAGAACGCGATCAACCGGTTAATTTCGATCCCGTGCATACGCTCCCCGTCGTCGAATTTCACGGGGCAGCCGGCTGGTAATCGTTTCATTTGCCGCGATTCGTTTGACACGATGTAATCCGGTCGCGTTGCGAGCTCGTCTGTCGCGTTAATTATAAAGTTCATTAGCGCTCGTCGTCGGTATGACATTTAGGCACCGCCGGCGAGTACACATTTTTGCCGTGCAAATGTGCGTCATCGATCCGTGGCCGATTTTATTTATTCAAAGGGCTCTGACGTAGTCGGACTTATTACGAATTTAGAGAGGCTGGAACTGGTTGCGCGCGAACAGGTTACTTACCAATTAATTAACGTGCAGAAACAGACGGATTGCCGTTCGTTTCTTTCTCTCTTTTTTTTCTTTTTCTCTTTTTTTTTTTTTTTCTTTTTTACATTCCCTCTGTTTGCTCAGACTTTTAACCGCGGTTAAACAGGTCGATCAAAGGTAACGAATCGTTCTTTGAAGTTGTCATTGACCGATCGTTTATTATCTTTATAACAAATTGAAAATAAATATAAGAGTAGGATAGTGTAGGGGTGGATAGTTGATAACTCGTAGTTATTTTTCCATATAAAAGAAAAGGAAACTGAAAAGTATTACTTTAAATATATTAGTTGTATAATATTTTTCAGAAAATATCTCTTGTTTTTTATCAAATTCTTTTATACTGCCGCCCTCTGTCTTCCGCTCATTATTACGTGCGCACATAGTACTTTTCGAGCTTAAAAGTTTCTTTTCTGACCGACAGAGAGAACGTTTGGCGCGTGTTCCCTATAGGTAGCACAGATGGCGGCGTTCATTGATTCTAATATCGGTAAAGCAGTCACCTTTGTTACTCGCGAAAAATTACCCTTCGTGAGCTACCCCTAAAATCAACACGAAGGATTACACGAAACTCTTCGAGTTTCTCTTACATCTTTAAACGACATAGAGAGAAAAACTGGCATAATTTTCTATTTTAATCGCTTCGGAATAAAGAGAGAACGAGTAAATCTCGAAGGCGATGCGAAAGAGAAAGCAGCAAGAAAATTAAGCACGTCTATAATACCACATGCATCAAGTGGCTTGTAAACTGGCCTTAAATTTTCCCGCTTTAAGCGGCGTAGCTACGCGGAAAAATCTATGACCGGGCTTAAAAGACGCCGCTTCTAATTGCCCGCCGCGTTGCAAGCAGTTAAAGTAAGTCTCGGAGAGTGGAAGCGTTTTCGCGAAATAAAAAGAACGGAAGGAGATGGTGGCCGGAAGGTTCCAGGCATTTCCCGGATCCAGCCTTTTCGAGGAAACGAACCGACGGAACGTAAACCCTTGATACGATTAATTGCACCCGTTGCGAGTTTTTCGCAAATTCTCGACCATCCCCTACAGTTCTCGTTTACCTCGCTAATTTACTACCCTCGATTTTCCGCATCACGCGATCGGAACCGAAATGCTTTAAGGAAGGAAAGGAGCTCGTGCATTTTTTCTTCCTTTCTATGTAGGAAATCGTAGAAACGCTGTAGAAACGCAGCGGAGAAACGGACGAGGTTGGCGTGGACGAAGTTCTTCGAAGAAATAAGTAGTGAATCGGAAACCAACGAACGTGGGAAATGCGCGTGAATCGGATGTGATCCAATTTCCACTATCCAGACATAAATAAGAACGCTTCCTAAACTTGTCTTGTTGCAATTTGTAGGAGGAAATTCGCTCGAGGACCGCAATTTTCATAGTTTGGAGAGCAAAAAGGGCGACGGAAAGTAAAAGACGGAGGAAAAGAAAAATAGAACAAGGTACAAGAGTGTTAGCCTGTCCAGGAGGGTTGTGCCAAGTCCGATGAAATTCATAATTTGCCGAAGTTGCTCGTGGCAAGGGCGATAATGGGGCCCGGGTTGCTTTGGGTCTAGCCTCGTTCCTTTTTAAGTTTTAAATAGTTTCCCACGAGTTTTAATTAGGAAATTCATCCCGCCGCCCCATTCGCCTCTATTACGCTCCAGCCCGCTTCGAAGACAGCCCGAATGAACAGGAGGGGGGAGGGGGCAGAGGCTGGGCGGTGAAAAAAGGGGTAACGATCGTCGTTTTTCAGTTAACACCGAGGAAAATTGCAGCGAACTTCTAACGAGTATTAAAACACGAACTTCTCGAACGAGGAAATATTGTTTGTACGAGGCTATTACGGAACAATGGACAGGGCGTGTGGTTTAAGCGTCGCTAGTTTTTCTTTCGGACGCTGCTGCTCTTGTACAAGTTGATAATTTATTGCACGGTTGGTTCGTATTCTGGAAAAAGCGTAAAAGGGCTGCGACAACTCGCGACATACGGAAGATGTAACGCGTGGCGTGTACGTAGCAATACAAATTAATAAGCCGGTACTGTACGAAGCTCGCTTTAAGGCGCGTACCGACTCCTCACCCTCGCTGTTTTCGTTTCTGTACTTCGATAATTCTACTCGGCCTCTTCTACCGACTCGTTCGTTTCGCGATAACTTAACTAAATTACTCCTTTCGTCAAGATTCGAAAGACGTATACATATATCGCGAAAGCTGCGATATCTGCTCGAGTTGAGCAAACTCCTGAAAATCATCGAGACCTCCGCTGAATAGAGGGGTGGGGAGACAGAAAGGTGGAAAGAAGGAAAAGTAAAACGCGCACCGTCTTCGTTGTATACCGTGTGACCGGTAGCATCGATCGTCGTACTTTTTGCTTCACCCCTTTCGCTTTGATACGGCCCAGTCGGAGAAGCATCACCCTCCCCCATCACCTTTACCCCAGCCTGGCCGTTACTGCAGCCACCCCTCCGGCAACCCCATTCGCCGTTTACTTTATTCTTATCTGAAATACTGGAGCGGCGAAGGTGGTCGACAGGAGGCTCCCTCGCTCTTTCTTCGTGCCTTTACAAACCTTCGCCACCTCCAAGCGACCGTTCTCCTTCCTTTCTCGTGCCTCGAGGGGTGGCTCCTTCCCTTCTTTTCTTTCGCTGCTCCGTTGGCCCGCGGAACCAGAAAAATCCTGCGAAAGAAACGAAAGAAGGGAGGGGATAACCTCGTTGGAGGGGATGCTTTCGCTTCTCCTCTCTTTCCTGCTTGTGATCAAGCTAGTTTCGCGATACTGTACGCAAAGTAAAAGAAATACTCCGTTCGTTGTTACGCCACGATCTTGTTTGTAGAAGTAGCTGCGCCGCTACTCATAAGCATGCGGATTTATCGATCGATTTTTACTAAGTTTTAAAAGAAAGGAATCTTCTCGTATCAACGTTCTAACTAAAAAATCGTTATTAGAAATAACCTCGCGTTCGCGTACTTTTTAACGACAGCGTACGTACGTACACGTTTGAACTTGTTGTATCATTATATTGCTTTCGATCGATAGTCACGATCGATTTATACACTTCGATCTTTTCTCTGTTTTATTTATTTAAATAAATGGAGATTATCCTAGCGAAATGCCGGCGATGAAGTTTTAAAGATTTTTAGATACGTCTCGGCTCGACCTCTTTACGACTGGACCCTAGCACCCAGCCTTTTCTTCGAGTTTACGAGGGCACCCTCGGGGCCACTCTTTATCGCCACGCTGGCACTTTTTAGAAGCGCGTAAAAGAGCCGTGTCGACGCTTAAAACCAGCGGAGAGTTTTTAGTGTCGCGCGATCAACGGCATCTATATGCCTTCTCACACTCGGGAGTGGTATCCTCTATAAGGGTCGACCGTTTAATGATCCTCGACTTTTCTTCAATTAAGGACGCTCGCCTGCCTGCTACTTTGAAATTTTCGTTTTCCCTGAAAGGACTTGCTTCGTCTTCCCAATTTAGAAGTTCGAATTTCCCATTACACGTATTTCTTACATCTATAACGTTGCAAGGTATTTTTAAAAAGATCGATAGGAAAGAAAGAGCGACGTTTCACTCCGAGGAACAACCATGACGAGAGATTTGGACTACGGATGCGTGAAAAAGGTTTCCGGCTGTCCGAGACCTGTTTCACGATACACGAGTTTTTAACTCTTCCTCTTCCGTCCGCAACCCCTTGTATCAACCCCTCTCACTCCTGCCCTACTAATCTTCCGACAAGGAATTAACAGTCTCTCAAGATATAATTTATCGTTATATCGTTAGCTTATTTCTTTACAAGTTCGATTCTATGAGCTGAGACTCTCGCGTCAGAACAGCCGCCTACGAGTGTATCGACATTTTCAATATGAACAGATTGAAGCGAAAATTTGTATCGATAGGAATTACATATTTCACTTTGTCGTTAAAAAAATATTCTTCGGGAAATTTATTAACGATACAAAGGTACGATTCGATTGCATAGATAGGATAGCATTAACACGATACACAGTTAAAACCACATCGATGTCGATATATCGATACGAGTATTATTGTTAAAATCACGTTCGAACAAATTAATATAGATGATATAAATTCGCATACTCGTTATCTGGACACACGCTTAATGTCCAATTTCTGCAATAAATAACTTGCATCGATAAGCTGTTTAGTACAAGAAGATGCAAACGCAGTCAAAATTATCCTTTATTTATCCTTTTTAATTAGCAGAATTAATATCGTTTTCGCGTAGAATAAAAAATACAGGGAGCTCGAGGTAGGGGTTTATCGCGTGCGTATCAATCGCCGTTCGTACGTCAAGATATTAAAAAAACGAGAAAAATGCGACGATCGAGAAGTACGCGGGCTTCGAGTTTCGTAAAAACAAAGCCTCTTGAAATTTATAGTACAATCAAAAAGTCCTTATTATTTCCTCAGTCGAGCTGCCATCCTTTGTTTTTGCTACTCGCCTTTCCTTATCACGTCATAATTTATCCGACGTGATCCTCACCCCCGCTTCACCTCTCCGTTACTGTAACGACCCTTCCTTCTGCCTCCTCTCTTTCTTTCCTTCCTGGTCTATTGTCCTTTTCAGGAGATTATCAAAAGACCGAAATCCTCGTCTTCTGGGCACGCGAAACTCTCGACAATCTCATAACCGTTCCAACACTGAAAACTATCAACGATCTATACGACGATACGATGGAAAAGAAATTTCCTAGTATTCTTCCAATTTGGAGCAAGTGGTTCGAAGAATGGAAAGAATTGTTTACGAAGCAGCGTTTTTCATTTTTATCCATATTTTAGTGTCGGAATCTTGCGTTATTCAGCTTTGAACGTCTTTGAACGAATATCGGAATTTTGTAAATGCAATTGTCTCGTAGAAACGAACCAAGCTGACCCGAAACATTCGAATTCTTAACGATTGCTTCTTGGCGCACGTTTGAAGAACTATAATAGAATATAGCGAAAGGACGACAGGATCGATTAGCGGTCTGTGAAAGGCTCATTTGCGCGAGCAATCGCGACAGAATCGAGCGAACGAAAGACGGATCGAGCGTTTTGCCCGCGGACGCGTTAGTTCCTGGCTGGGCGTCGGGACAGCCAACGTTCCAGGATGTTCGGTGGATAATCGAAAAGCCAAGCGACGGGAAAATTGCGACTGGAGGGTGACCAATCGTCCGTGAAAATTGAAAAACTATTTCGATCGGCACCGGATGAAGGAGCATCAAAGTTGCCAGGGCTCGCGTGCGTAACCGCTAATGTCGATCGATAGCTAATGGTGTTCCGACGCTCTATGGCGTTTCTGGTTACCCATTAGCGTCATTTGTTAGCTACAGATAAAACTGGCGACGATTAATCACTGGTTAAATAAGCGAATCGCTGCTTCGTTCCGGATGAAATTTAACGACAAACGGCTAACTAATTGCCGTGCAATTAAATCAATAAACTGCCTGCTCTGGCCGACCCTCTCTCCTCACCCCCGACGCGTAAACCCTCTGTAATTTTATTCCAATTGATCGTGCATTTCCTTTGTCTTTTCGGTGCTTTCGAATTTCACGTGTACATGTACCTATGCATATACGTATAGCACGTTAGCTGTCGCGCGATATTTCTATACTCTGCCGCGAGCTAAAATAGATCGAAATACGTTACGGCATAACGTTTCATTTTTGCAACGTGTTACATTTAAGAAAAAATATTTGACGGAATTGGAATATTTAATTTATATATTTGTTTACGTCATTTCTTTTTTACGCTTATTCAGATGATAAGAAACAATTGTTCCGAGAAACTATCGTTTCTTAGTAGTTTAAAACATAGTACGAACTTCTAATAGATTTCTATGTAGTATATAATAAGATGGTAACTGAAATGGTAATTCTAATTACCTGAAATGGTAACCGAAAGTCCTCGAAAGGGACAAAGGTTACCGGTTAAGGGGATGAAAGGAGAGGGACAGCAGCTGTTCGAGATCGAACCCTAGACAAAGATTTTCGGTATAGCGATCCTTTTTCAAGGGACGATGGTCAACACCGTGTTTTGCATACCGGTCAAACGCGTTGCTAGATGCATCGACGAACACCGAACGCGTTTCGTGTACGCATTTATATCGTGATCGCAACATACCCGGTTTCAGTATCTCCTCGTCCTTTCGAACAGTGAGTTTAATTATAAGCCGAACGGTTAGTGCCCGTAAATAATGCGACGATGCGTCCCGCGAGTGGTTGCAGCGTATGTCCCCCACGGGACATTAATTTTGCCACGATCGATAGTTACCCGACATTTTCGAGTAATTTTCAAGCGTTTTTCTAGAGCCCTTTTAAATTCGATCTCGTGAGTTGTTATCTCGTTAAACGATACCTGGATATATCGCTGTTGTCAGCAAGATTAATTTCAAAGTTTACTCTGTTGTATTTTCATTGCAAAAGCATCGTAAAATACGTGTGTTTATTATAGTATTGTATCGTAGCATGGTGACTGATGACGTCATAACCAAGTGGCGTCGCGTGAATAGCAACTGCTAATACACAATGATGTACTTATCCTTTCTAATAATCATCTCTGATTCTTCATTTATTTAGTTACTTGTTACTTCCATTTATTTTTCGAATATTCAAAATTATTTAACGAGTAAAATGAGTTTCCAAAATGAGAACCATAGATCTGTTTTGGGTTCTATTCGCTTAATCGCGAACTGAAGCGTAGGTGTACCTCGATATGTATTCACATATACGTGTTACGAAAGAAAAGAAATAACGGAAGATGAGTTCGATAGATTTCTCCGATTCTCGATCGTGTTCTTTTATAAGCGGCGGTTTCCCGGCAAGTTTTTGCGCGCAGGGGAGTCTCGATACGAGAAGGGATGGAAAAACGGAAAAGAGAGAAAAGAGAGAAAAGCAGGAGCGACTCGCGATTTCTTGCATACCATTCGCATTACTGGCTCCATCCTCTCGAGCTCTGTAACATCGAGTCTCATTTGCTTTTCCTTTCGAGCTTTCTACCCCTTCGCTTCCCACCGCCCTCTTTTTCCTTCCCATTCTACCGGTCGCCTCTTTCCGCTTTCCGCGTTCAAGCAATAAAAACAACAGCGAACGTTTTCTAGGTCTGGAGAAACCTTCGAGGAAAATACGATCCCAGTCGATCGATACTCGCTGCGGTAAGAGAAAGAATAAGAGAAAGAAGAAAGCTTGTCCGATGGGCTAGAGAGTGAAAGGGATACACCGATGGTTTTCGAATATCCATACGACCATCGATCGCATTAACTCGGCGAGCTTCCACGAGGAAGGAAAATTTCGTCCTGTTCCGTTTCATCGTTAATGGATTGTCCTTTGCTAGGATTTTACATTGGTTGGAATAAAGATGCTTGGTTTTTCAAGCCTTGTTAATCTTTTAACTCTATGGCGAATGCTTTATCTTACAGCGATGCAGCGAAAGCTTTGACTCTGTATCGCTTGCGATTTTCGCCCCTGTTTTTGTCATAGCTAATTAGACTTATAAAGATAGCATACAATGGTAATCGATAAATGGTTAATAACAATGTTTTACTAGGACAAAAAACCAATAGCAGATAAGGTAATATTTCCAAAAATAAATTAACGTGAAATCGTTGCATTAACGATTATCGTTTAATAATCCTATTTTTCATTTTTCAGACATAACAATGGCAGACATTTTTATCGTCCATTGCCATCGTTCGATCCCACGAACTGCCCTAGGGGAGTGGACAAGGATACTCACCCCCATTTCGATTACCCTGGAAAATATTTCCAGCCATTTTTCGCCCCACCAACGGGTCTAAGGGTGTGTAAGAGAAAGCGGAGGTAGAAACAATGGAAAAAGTACCGCCATCTTTAATTCCGTCTCCGGCCACCTCCACTTCGTAGGCAGTCTACGCTCCCAGTCTTCGAGGTGAAGAAAGAAAATGCTAAGATCGATAAATTCTTCTTCTTAAGACTGTCTTTTACGTCCAGCGGGACGAAGCTATATCTCAAAGCTAATTCCGCGACTGCAGCAAGAGTATTCCTTACCTAGCTTCGCGGTAATCCTTTTTTGGGACGCATCCATAGTTTTTCAAATGAATATACAATTAAATAAATTAACGCGCGATTAATCAGAATTCCAGAAGCAGAAAGAACGTATACACAATAGTTTTAGCTTTATTTTTAGTAAATAGTTGGTCTATTCCTTATTTAGCATTGCAGCAAATCATTTAACACGTGCCTATAGCTCTTAAGACATATAATTATACGCAAATAATAATAATTAGGCAAATTGGAATTTAAGAAATGAGAAGAAAGGAAATAGTGATTTGAATGGAACGTGTAAAAAAATAATACTTTTTAGTTTGAATTAAAATTTATATCCGGATAGTTTAGCTTGATAGTTTAAAGTAATACATAGCAGCGTTCGCATAGCTTTGTAATAAACGACGAATGATAATGATATAGTTAGACTTATAATAAATAAGCAAAAATGAAGAAAATATCCACCCTCGAAGGGAGGTTTCGAACAAAAAATTAAGAAACGTAAATCGAATATATCGTCGCTTGACAAGGACACGATTCGATATTCTGTATACATCAACCCCTTTAAATTGTTAGTTACCAGAAGCCAGAAAAGAGGATCGCAACAGGCACCTTCGTTTCCAACACGACTTGAGTCAAAAATATACTTACTTACGAATGATAAGTCGCGATTCTCGACATATCTTCGCAAGATAATAATATATATTTGTAATACAGACGATTAATACCAAGAAACACAAATATCGAAAGTCAAATCAAATTAAATCTATCTAATTATTCCATCCATTGACCACGGTGTGCGTTGAGTACTCATATGCATGTCGTGTTTTACGCGACGTTCCGACGGTCCTGTCATCTCTATTCCTGATTTCTGAACCTTTTAAAGACCTGCCTTCCCAACGCTGTACCGACCATAGGCTCTAAGCACAGAATCGATGACAAATGGAACAACCGACTGGAAACCATCGTCAGCTACAGATAACTCACATTAAAATATCTTGCTATCAGCAGTTCGTTTACTGTGTTTATTATCGTGCGATATTAAAATTAGTTTGCGTGGCGAACCAGACTGAAGCTCCTTACATATAATATGATAAATCGGCAAACGTATATCGATCATAATAGCAAGAATAAGAAATATTTATGCTCGATAACGTAATGTAGAATACATCAGTTTTCTAATCCGAACCTTTCTCATTTATTCTTAGCAGCATCTTCCAACGATCCTTCATATCCTTGACATTCGCGCCGACATAGGGAAAGAAAAGCAATTACGATAGTCGGACGTCCGTCCCATTCGCGCAAAATCGCCACCACTTTCTAACGCCATTTACATATTCCGTCCTTTTCCCAAAATACTGCTGTCTCTTCCTAATGCCGTACGTTCGCTTTGCGCAACATCAATGTCTCTGTCTAATGCCGTCTGTACTGACGACGATACGGTGTGACACAAACGGACGGCAGTGCTGTAGAAGGAGGATCTGGAACAAGACTATCTCTAATTGTTCGTATTCCGGGTGTTATATTTTAACTAGTGGTATACTGATTACCATAAATATTGCAAGAAACGCGACTATTATTAACAGCATTGCATTTTATGGAAATGTTTCTGCGACAAATACATTCTACATAAGTATGACTGACACGTATGAATTATGTAAGTTGGAACAGGATTACATTTATTAATACGTTTATGTTACTCTGCGTAATACAGCAGATTGAGTGTGCGTATAGCTGTAAAACTAACTTTAATTGTAAAGATTATCGCGTAATTTCTCAAATTCGATCGGTATATAGGTTATTTAAAAGGAATTCGAATGAATTATCGTTTCTCATTAATTCTATACCCCGCCAATACCCCATCCTTATCGTTATCATATCGTAAATTAGAATAAGTAAAAGGTGAAAAATTCCGAAAAATTGCCACCTCCTGTCTCGACGTATCCTCCTGATACAAAATCGCGAAATCCGACCAAATTGTCACGATTTCGGCTCCGAAAAATTCCAATAATCGCTAGAATCGCACCACCTTCTGTTCCGTCATGTCCTACTGATACAAAATCGCAAACACAGAGCAAATTTGCAGGAATTCCCGGGAGCCAAAATCGTGAAAAATTGGCTCGATTTTTCGACTTAATCAAGATCTACGATTTGTTCTAAAATTTACCATTTTACGAGATTAATTTACATGCGCACGAATTAATTTATTCTTTAATTGCTCACACATGGAATTTTTGCTCTTATTTTATTTAGAAATAAAACGTTGATCGAGCGAATGTTCTATGTGACGCAGTTAGCCTCGATACATTTCTAATTATGTATTGTGTAACTAATTTATGCACTTTTATACATGTCGAGATACACATTTTAGAATAATCAACGATGATGATTACAAATACGCTGAAATTGCTTTTTCTGAAACTTACAATTTAAGACATGGGTCTTATCATGTATCCATCGCGTAACCAATTTATACGTAAACAGAATTACTTAACTGCTAGATAATTTAAATTCATATATTGCGAACAATTGAGGATAGCATCTACCAACTAATCTTTTTGCAGTTCAAACGTTGTACGGTATTCTACGCTTTGCAAATTTCACGTAAATAATTTGAGAACCACTGCAATCTTTCCTCTATTTTAAATCTAATCGTAATTCCTTCGTCTTAAAAGCTATATCAAGTTTGAGCGAAATACGAAAGAATGACAAGTCTCGAACGCGTTAAAACACCTTGAAAATAGGAGCAAGACTAAGATATAGAAGTTCGACGATCTTTAAATTCATATGAAAAACTATTTATAACCGATTCAATCGAAGATTAAATTTATGTGAAACCGGTTGTTAAATATATCTAGATATTTATGCTTTCACATTTAATGAAATAATATGTAAAATAAGGTGAAGCCTCGGTGACTCGAATCTCGTAGAAAAAGTATAAATCTTCGACTTACGAAAGTGCCGACTTGTCAAGGTTTTCGAGTAAAATGGATTTAACGAGCGAACATTCGACATACAGGTGCTTTTTACACGCGTCAGGTTTTTCGATTTACATTCGAATTATATTTGACTTGTATTTGTCTTATATTCGCAATTATGCATATACGCTTTTGACATGATCGACGAAAAACAATCGATTTACACCGGAAGAGCAAAGGCGCGACAAAAAACACGACAAATTGTGCACAACGATTTATAGACATATAGGTAAACTTGGTCTGTGGAGGCCCAGTTTCTTTGAATTCGAGTTGCAGAGGTAAAATAACGCGTCCAAACGCGGGCAAACTGATTCGAGCTAGAGAAAGATTATATCTCCATCTGAAGAGATTTTTACAACGTAGCGGAAAAGAACGAACAAAATTCTAGTCTTGTAAAAGTTTTCCAATTGTTGAGATTCGAACATCGTTTAATTATTTACTTATCGCAGAAAGTTGATATTAGAAAGCCTAGTAACGACTAATTGTAGCAGACTTTTAAAGTTAAAGTAATAAAAAGAATCGTTTGTGTTAGGTTACGTAACACGTGAAACATAATTGCCTTAATTGTAATCTTGATATGTGCCTATAAGGCGTGTGACATAGTATTACGTAATATGTACATCTATCTGTAACAAGTCACGGGAATATGTAGACGTTCCAACGTTACGATAAAATGCAAAACTTAAGAACTCGTAGATCATGAAAATATCGATTAATTAAACATTTTGAAGGTGGTCCCTGCTGAGAGAAATGAAAAAATAAGAATAGAAATTGAAAGAAATTAGTTATATTTTTATTCGAGAGTTTTTCTTCCATTTTCTTCTTCGATGAAAATACGAGATAATCTAGTAATTATATCTCGCATGAATGCGATATTTTATTAGTTGATTCATAGTTATGTTGATGCAATTATCACATTTTACACGATATTATATGATAACAGGATATATGGTAATGCGATACTTATGAACAGATGTACACACACGAGGAAAAATACGGCAGAAGATAAAAAATTATGTATTCACCCGATGTATTCACCCATGACCTCATACATATTTGAAGTATTTATACTTATGCGATCCTTAACGTTAGCTCTGGGCAAGTTCGTTCCAGTCCTGGTCGAGTTCAGGGTCGTGAAGTGAAGAAAGAAACATTCACGGAACTGGTTTTACTAACAAAAAAGATTATAGAAGTACATTTCAACATTATCGTGAAAGTGACTTAAGTATTGATCCTGAATAACGCAAAGATGAGTTGATAATTTATTTAATTGTCCTTGTCATATGTCGATTGGAATATCTTGTATATTTAGGATCTCTACGTAATTTGATTTGTTGATTATCCTTTTACTTAATGAAGATAAACGCGATTGATTCTAAGTTATGGCTATTTCGCAAAGGAAAAATATTATCCCTCGTAATAAGTTGTTGGAGAGATCTTTAATTAATTTCAACCGTTGGCGAGCACACGAACAAGTACAAGTTTTCAGATATATATTGAATTAAAACGCTATGTATTCCTTGAATGCTTATTACAGAGATTTATAAATACTTCGTTCCACAGCGGTATAATAGCATCAAAGATTTTGTTAATACTGAATTTAAGATTTATACAAGAAGAATTAACGATATTAGAACGCGATCTATCAGCAGAAAATTTCACGCAATGTCCAAATGAAATCGGTCACGGTAATTTTTGTATTGCACGTTATCGTAAATAATTCGTTAAAGGAATATACATTTCGTATTTAATGCGGTATTAATATGGAAACAAACGTTTCTACTTACGATGCGGATATCACCTATAACATTTACTTTCATTTAAGTAAAATATTTATTTCTTAATATATACAATTCTTAAATTTCGCAGCATTTTATTTTAAACAAAGAATATCCATTGACATTTGTGGATATTTATATACATAATCGTCACTATACGGTACGCATAATTTTTGAATATCTATGACCATGATGGAAAAAGATCAAACTTAAAAAAAATGCACATTTGTTTGCTAATATTACGTTTTAATCTTAGGAAAGATCTTGCTCGATAAAATGAAAATTGTGGAATTTAATTTGTTTTCGAATCCAGAGACCTTGGATAAATTAAAACATAGAACCGGTTCTAAAAGATTACTGTATCTTTACGACAATAAATTATTCGTGATATATGCATCTTGCAGGAGAAATAATTTTCATGCGACGAATAAATCCTTGTTCACTTCCTATCTACAAAAAATATCTTTTTATCAAGTTTTACATTCTTCTCGTAAAATTAATTTTTCATAGGAAAGTGGATGATACCAGTAGTACGTAAAGTTTGGTCAATGTCTATTCACTAACTTAATCGAAATAAAGTAATATGTTGATTTTACAAGCACAATGAGTCAACGGTTATCTTAGGAGTGTGGATGCACAGAAGCGTCGAAATTATAATAAAAATGCACTTGAACGCGTCTCGTATTCTGAAATTATGTATCGATACAGTCACGTGTATATTGGATTTATGTATCGTAAAGTTATATAGTTGTAACGATGCTATAACAAAGTTCGTGTTACAGCGAACATTATAGCAATTAAGGATAAAGTGTTGATCCATCCGATCAGCTTTCACACGAAGTTGTAATTTGTACATGCGTTACGTTTTCCTCCATCTTTCGAAATCTATTAGTATTATAGCTGATATAATGGCATTCGTACAAACTTAAACGTAAACTTAATGACGCTGCCTGTGTGACGCTTAATAATCCTGCCTGACGGAAAAGATAAGTAAACGATTGATTTCTCAGTGCAACAGCATCTACGAGTTTAGTAAATTACTTGGCTCTAAATATGGCTCGTATTAATGTCAAGAACGTCATAACAAAATCTCAGTAAGTTTTTTCTATACGCATAACTCTCGATCCGGATCAGACAACGAATTTTTTTTATTGTACAAATAACAAAGAAGAAACGAACGACTCATAGGTTGGATTAGATTCGTATTTGACTGCCATTAGATATGAAATAATTTTCCACGAATCGATCGATCTATCGAATATTGCTGTTTTGCCATAGAGGATTAACACAGTTACGACGCACGAAACGTAATAAACAAACTCTGGACAAAAGCAATATCGCTACAATCGTCAATCGGAGTGAAGTTCAAACCTTCCGGTACCTCCCTCCCCCCTCCCCCGACCAGTATAAATAGACGACCATGGTCTCGAGACAGTCGTCGAGATTATCAGTCGAAGAAATAAGTATAGCGAATCAGTCTAGCGAATCAGCGTAACAATTAGTATCAGTATCGAGAATCCTTGTAACGAATAGCATCGAGCGGGCAACGCTTACGATTAACTCTGTATTCTACATTTAAAACTACTTGTAAATACATTCGACGAAATCAATTTGTCTCGTCGTTCCTTTGATCGACCAACGCGTCTCACCGTCCACCGCCGCGTTGCGTTTTATTCTGATTCTCGATTGATAAGAAACGTAACAAAAAAGAACACAGCGCAAAAATGTTTCTAGAGGAAGAGATCTTTAAACGAACGGTTATGGAATACATACGGCGTACATATGATTATGGCATCGAAATCGGTGAGATGTTTCCTACTTTGTATAACCACCGGAGATCAAGCATTTTCAAGGTACACGCATCTCGTCGTTGAATACATCTATTCGTTCACTTCCTACAGCTACTCGTAAATATATTTCCATGTTTACTATGGAAACCTTTTATAAATATATTGTCCGTGTTATACGAAACTCTTCTAAGATATTGCGCTGGTCTTAAACGTATGTATAACGAATACCACGAAATACGAAATGGTCTCGATAAATTTCGGAATAACAAATATATATAAGATTTCTATGAAAATTATGGAATCGGTTTTTTCCATGATTTACCAGTGTTAAGAATCATCTCGTAAGTGTTAAAAGATATACACGTAATTTCGAAAATCGCTTCTTTCAGAACGGACGTACGTTTCGATCGTCAATTGCACAACTTTCTCAACTCAAACAATCAAATTATTATGGACGTTTTACTTATCTTGTAAATGTAGAAAAATCAAAATTCTTTGACCCTGATCTGGCTCTTGATCTTTCCACTCAATTTCACTCTTGTTCGAAAGAAAAGAAAACTTCTAATGTATTAATCATTAATCTTATGGTTCAATTCGCGAAATGGCGCAATCGGTTCCAACGTCGCTCATTTTACATTTACCACAGTCTGGCTCGTAAAATATATCGCGAGCCTCGTTGGAATTCCTTATTTTTGGCTCGCAAAATATATCACGACCTTGACTCGTGTTTACATGTTTGGCCCGTAAAAGCTTTGCAAAACCTGTATTTGAAAGGATATCGCAAGGGAAAGAGTTAAGGAAACTCCCGAAATGAAGATAGAACGACAAGTTATGTCCATCAATAACAATTACGATATATCTGCTTCTTCGATTTAAGGAATTTCTGAAGGAAAGAACACAGACATAGACAGAGATAACTTTAAATAGCCAGAAAATAGCCGAAATACTTCGAAATTTAATCAATTTACAATTTCGCCTTCCTTTTGCCAGAAAGCTTCTTCGCGTTTATTCGTTATCTTCTGGCTGTTTAAACTTTTTTGTGATCTCTGCAAGATATGCATTTAATAGGATTTAATATGACCGCGGTAATCGAGTCTTCGCAACGGTGCTAATGAAATTTCAAAATTCACAATATTTGGCGATAATTGCATGTAATACGTTCATCAAATACACATATCTATAAGTGTTTGAATATCTTAACCCTATCAAAATTGCCAAGAGACACAGAGAATGCCAGAAAATGAGTTTTCAATGGGAAACAAATACATTGCTATGTATACCACTGGAGAGTACCGAAGAAAATAGAGAAACGGAAGGAAGAAGAGTGGTGACAACCCGGAGAAGCTGTATGCACGTCGGAACTGGTTCCGCGGACCGATGGATCGTGGAAGCAACCAGAGAAACATGTTAGAAGGGCGAATAGCGAGCGGGGCGTATTAACGCGATTCCTGCGAGCGTACGCCGGCGATTCGCATTCTCGCTCGCGCGATGTCCTCGAGCTGGTGCCGCGAGTGAACTCCTCGAGCTGGTGCACGAATAAGTTTTCCGACTCGACCATTCGATCGACACGCGATTATCCGGATCGAAAATCGTTTCAAGAAGAATTTACTCTCAAAGATCGTTTCAGAGACGTTTGAGTGAAATTCCTGCGGCGAGCTCGCGATATCTGGCAGATATCCGACGACGATAATATTCGAGTTTGCTTTCGGTGAGTGATCGATCGATCATGATGTTCGACTATGTTTGAAAAAGTTTGGTAAAGTTTTCTGCGACTCGAGCCAGTGACTCGATGTGAAAGAGTTGATTTTGTTAGGCACAGAAGTTAAGATTCGTAAGAGTGGCTAAGGTAGAAAGATCAATGAGTGTAATTAGAAGTGATTATCGACTGGAAACTGTTAAACATATCTGAATGGTATTAATCGGAAAAAATGATCAATACCTTCACCCAGATCTGTATCAATCGAACTAACCGGTTTTCTGATCATAGTTGTAAAACAATGCACCGTAGTATATGTATCATATGTAGATACGACAGTAGATACGAAAGAGATGTCAAACAGGATGTCAGATAAAGCTTATTCATATTTGACGAAGACTCAAGAGTTTGCGATGGTACGAAAATTCGCAGCTAGTTACGCGAAACAACAAATTTCCATTGATTTAGTGGTTAAATTTGAAATGTTTGTGTTAAAACCAAAGTCTAGGATCAGTCGCGTGAAATAGATTTCGCTTCTGTCGTACAATTCGGTAATTCTACGCGATAAAATATTTTATAGTACTGGTACTGTACGAGTATGTAAAGAATAGCGTCGAATAGAGGTCAATTGGAATTAATAGGATCGATCCTGGGCTCAGTGCGAATAATAGCGTTAAAAAGGCTAATTTATTACATTAACTGTATACACTCTGGTAATATAATATAATATATATCAATTACGTGTTTATCGCACGAACTGTTATAAAAGAATTAATCTTGAAAAGTTTCGTGATTTTCAACAAAGTCGATATCCCACGTATGTATGTGTATCTATTGAAGGAATGTATATCGGCGCAAAACTAGAGGTATGCATACTTCTTATGACATCACTACATCAAATATTCGATATTCAGATCCAAATAGATACACGTTTCTGTACAAAATACACGTGATACTCTTTATCATCACCATAGCCAAATTTAATAATACGCGACTATCTTAACCCGATTAAATTAACTTTTAAAACCTGATACGCATATCTCTTCTCCTTTTTTTTTTTTTTTTTAAATATTATACTAAAAACTTAGTTTTGATACAACAAAGAAATCTGGATACAATAATTTATATCTAAAGAGTATCATAAGTAAATTAGAAATATTTTTCCATTTTTAACAAGTATTTATAGATATGCAAAAAGTAGAGAAGTAAAGATACTCTAAAAATATACACGGTAGTATATCGGAAGTAAAATATGTATTTCTATATTTACAAAACGGAACGTTCTTCCGTTCAAGTTTCAATGCATTATTCATGTTTTCTTAAACTACCTATTTACACGACATACCTAGTCTCTACTGATTGTAATTTACAGGTTTACAAATTGTAAACAATTTGTAGAAATTACAATGTAGCAGAAAATGTCCGCATACTTTGCAAGTGATAAACCTGTAAAGGCTGTAATTTAATTTACACATCTTCCCACGTGAAATAATTCTTTTTATACAGAGAACTTAATTAAAAAATACTCCTGTCCGCGTCGTTAAATCCTAAGATAAAGGGAAACGAAAGCGAGGAACATAAAAACGGTGCAAAAAGTATATTAATTTATTATTATTAAAGGAAATTGATATTAAAACGCGTGAAGTAGATACAGCTTATTTGTAACAAAGATTGATCGGTAATTTATCTTCGGTATAAAATTTATATTTCATTAGCAGTAGGCAAATAATAAGATAATTTCTATAGTTACTTGTTAGTTGACCTCCTATAGTCTATAATACAAATGCAAGTCATAATCGATATTAAAAAAATTACGCTTTAATAACTGTAGGATTTGTGGCCGATTTGCATAGCGATTACGATAATAATTTATGCACAGGTATTAGAAAATATTAACGACGACGTAGAAAAGCAGGATGTTGAATTATTGATTGAGATTTAATTCTAATCTGCGAAGTAAGTGACTCTACATATGAACATAAGTCAAAATTGCCACTTCTGAATTTTTTAAACCACTCAAAGCACTGTGATTTACCAAGAGCATGCTCACCGTAAGCTTCGACAAGCATTCGATGCGATTCTGCAGCAGTTTTCTTCAAATGGTAACAGAAAATCAATGCTGTCCGCAAATCGTAGTTTCCAGGCACAAAATTTGACATGTTCAACGCTATTACAAACTATGCTGTTTGTAATAACTAAAATGTTTGCGAGATGTCAACAAAGACTTTTGGCATCAATGACGCATTTTAGTGATAACTACATTATCAGCTAGGGCCATCTATAGGCAAATTCCGGTTTCATACTTCCAGTTTCATACTTACTATCCTAATTCAATTTACTGTGATGTCGAATGTGCTAAAGTCGATATTTGAAATAGCGATATGGTTGTTTCACAACGCAACGAAGCGATAGATCATCACTAATGACAAAGATAAAGGAAACTCGTGCAGAATTTGCCCGTGTATTCCACACGAGCAATAGATGACTCATGATATAATACGTCATCAGAAGTCACGATCACAGTCAAAAATTAAAAAGAATTCGTCATACAGATGTATAAGAATTATCAATCCTATATATATATATAGGATTATATATATATATAGGATTATATATATATATATATATATATATATATATATAGGATATATATATATTAATCAAATATAAAAATTCAATGTTTAATATTTTTCAAGTTCAAAGTTCTTCTTCTTGCGTCCAAATTTAATTTGGAAAAAGATCGCGTGTATTTTAATTTATTCGCGAAAGATATAACGAACAGCTAATGAAAACAGTTTGATGAGGGATTGTGGTCGCTAGCTGTAACCACAAATCGTGAAATTTATTTTAGAAACGCCAGCTTCCATAAAAGTTGCACAACCGAATTGTTGCAATATTTACAATTGAGTTACAATTAGCGTTAACTGTTACAAAGAAACAGGAAGAGCTAAAATTTTATTATTTTACTTCTATCTTAATCACTGAAAGGTTCATCTGCATTTAGAATCTGTTTTATGCGATATAATAGCTTCTGGTCACATTGCCTTGAAGATAGAATAAAAGCGAACAAAGCTTTATGTAATAGAATGATACTAAATTCAATTGTCGTTACGTATAACGAACAACAGACTTGTCAGACTTGCGTATGTTTGTACAAAGAATGCTGATACATCGAAGTAAAACGAGACTTAGGATAGACAACTACCCATCTATGTAGAAGACGGTAATTGTAAAAAAACGTAAAACGAGTTTCTTGTTAGTTTCAAACAAATATACATATGCAGACACTTTACATTTTGACTTACAACAAAGTTGCGAGAAAGTATAATGTTCTATTATATTATATTCAAATATTCTTTTCTATTAATATTCTATTAAAGAGTCAGTAGTATGTTTACTGCGTTTAGACAACAATTAATAAACATGAACTATCGCGTTTAAAATGTTGCTGACCGAAGCCATAACAGTTCATGTTGATTTGCGATGAATTGATCTTTTAACCGCTAAGATACTGCCTTCGATCATGGTTAGCCAGTTCGATAAAAGTCATTTAAATAAAAAAAAAAAAAAAAAAAACTAAGATTTCCGATTTCAACTGAATTTATTTAATTCAAGGCAAACTGTCATTTTACTTGCCTCGGGATTATCATAGCGTAACGATATTTTATGATACTTCTTTGCAAAATGAAAAAGACACGAACAAACCGGCGATGTCTCAACGAGAAACTAAATCTAAAGTCTGAAAAAATCTACAAATTCGATGCGTTTCAAGATAAGCTAAATTAGATGATTTCTTCCTATCCTTTGTCCATCGTGTTTAATCAACTTTTTTCCTAAGTTCATTAACTTTTTTCTTTTACTCCTTGTACCGAATTATCACAGTCGTAAAGTTCATCTTACCTCGATTTATGCGATTTCACAGGCAAATCAAATGGAACGTTGTTTAATTAACTGCCATCGTGAGATTTGCATTTTTTTTTATTTTTTAACGATGATTGATTATTGATTAACACGCATAACGAATAATGAATGTAATTTTTCGAAATGAAAACTCGTCCAAACAAAATTATTTGTCATTAAAGTGTTATGTAACTGATAAGTTACATTGTCAGATCAATCGAATTTATGCGAAAGCTAAAGATACGTCAATACTAATTTTACGCTCGTCACAATTGTGTCATGTTTAGTTACGATAATGTTTATTCTCATTGATTTTCCTCGTATTCTTTTTCCCTATTAGTATTAGATAATAGCGTTGTTCTACATTCATTTGATGAATATCGGATCGTGTAATTTAATAAATTCCGTGGTGCTTCTAATGACTGATTTTATGCATTATACGGTCTTGCGAAATCTTAATGGAACACCTTCTCTGTAAGGTAACAAGGTCTTTATTATCATCGAACGTTTATGCAACTGAGAGGTTGAATGATATTACGTAAAATCCAACAAATCTTTCATGCATGAATGTAGTACGTGAACGCCACAAATGATCTATTTTAAAGACCCACTGTACACGAGTAGCATGCGTCACATCTCCAATTGCGAGTTCTGGACACGTCTGCACGATACATTAGTTACTAATGCTAATGCTAATAATATTAGCGAATTCACGAGTTAAAAATTATAGTCTTCCTTTTTATTCTATCATTCTACGCCAAACAGGATAATCAGACGTAAAATGTAAAATGTAATCTGTAAAATTTCATTACAATAAAGATAAAGTAGGCTTGTTGCGAATCACCTAAGCTTCGACATTTTAGAATTCGATCTTAAACTTTGCACGGAATAATCGAACTTGTTCCACGTCATGTAACACCATTAAACTTGAATATTAGTTAATGAAAAGGTGGGAAATTATCGTGATTTTTATGTCCAAGAAGAAAAGACATCAAGGACGAGAAAATGATTCTAATAATGCCATGGTAAGTTCATTTGAAGCAGCGAGATGGAATTATACAGGAACTAGTGAAGTGCACAATGAAACAACTTCCGGAAATAAAGTAATATAAGAATGCTATTGAATTATAATAATTACTATTAAAGATATTAACATCGAACGAACCTCTTACCTGTTAATCGTTGAAAATTATATTCTGATAGAAAATAATGACTAACGAATTGCCAATACTAGTTCACGATATTGCATTATATAATTACACCGTTTATTACACTAATAACAAGTCGAATGTAGTCTGTTTCCAAACATAGATAGCTTAAAAACGGTTGATAATTAACGGTTTGACTAATTACGAGGCGAATTATTTAGTTTGACTGAAATATTCAAATAGCCATATTTTACATATCCTGTGTTTATTAGTATTATGCAAGAGAATTTACTAATACTAATGGTATGTAGCTTGTAACTTATGAAATTTCACCAATGATATTAATTCGATCGCACATGATTTATATTTTATGGATCTAGCGATATTAAGATTTAGATGTAATTGTAGACGTAAGATGAAATTGTGGTTGAACATTTTATCGAACATTGTTTGGCTTATACAAAGTCGTGTATAGTAGAAAATCCATTTATTCCAGAAAATTCTAATTACCGTCCAATCGAATAAACTCCTGATCACTGCTGCATTTATCTGAATATGACTGTATAACAGAATATACAGAAATATACAGAATACAGAAAGTGGAAAAATCAACGAATTCGTGTTATATGAACTCGCAGATTGAACTAAATGGCATTGTATTGTATATCTATGATTTGTTTTAAGACGTTGACGGTTAATATCTGAAAACGATAAATGATGCGATGTTTCGCGCCTTCGTATAAAGATAGACCAAATTGTCAACATTAGAATAGAAACGATACCTAGTAGTAGTAATAACAAGTAGTAGTAAAGGAGGAAATTGCATTTCACAAGTGTTGACACTATGTTCTTACGATTCTCTGGAGACAATTGACATCCGTTTACGAAACAAATATCGGTAAATATTGAGAAAAGGGGAATCCGGTCCCAATGACCTTGACATAGACTTTGACCTATGTTATCAAGGACACACGCGTGAGCGAGAAAGGGAGCGAGCGAACGAGCGAGCAATTTTTAAGACAATGTATTTGACCGAAAATCGGCCTTCCTTCGCCTTTGTGTGGCATTGGTACGCGTTTAGTGGGACTAGATTTTTACGGGCAAGTGGAACGAGCGAGCAACACGTGTGGTATTTCTTCGAAATAAAAACTGAGAGGCGGACATGGCTATTAAGTCGGTTGCGTCCGTGTCCATAGTCACACGTATGTCTATGTATTTACGTATAGGCAGAATTACGCACGGAATGCATAAAGAGACTTATATTCGCATTGATCGAGGAAGCTATTTTAATGAGCATATTATTTACATAGCAACAGGAAATTGCAGATTAGCTTGTAAAATATATCAGAATATAGCAATAACGAAAGATCATTCCGTGACAACGCGATTTGCAACGGTTATGTTAACAATTATTAACAAACGAAGAATTGCGACGTCTGAATACGAGTCGATCATCGATTGAAGTAAAGAAGAACAGTTTTAATTATCGCTTTTGCTCGTGTTTATCGCTGTGCTTACGTTGTAAAAGAGGTCGTCGAGTGAGAATAGATTAATTCGAGAAGAAGGCTTACAGCCTTACAAAATAATTATGCTACTCGACGAAATTTTTACCGTTGGATGTTTACGTAAGTTGCAACATGTCCCACGCATTTCGGAGCTTGTATTATTTCTGGATGAAAGCAGTTTCTCGAGTCGTAGCATTCTCGATTGACAAAATGCCAGGATTCGGACTTGCAAAAATCCACGCGCGATGGTTGAGAGATTCAACCAAGGACGTAGACCTGTTCCTTATATCGGTCTCCTTGCTAGGAATTATTCAAATTCTAACGTTGTTTCTCAGACGAAGAGGCAATCAGCGATCCGTGGTTCCTTTGAGATTCTTGTTCCTCGTGACGAGCAAAATACGTTGCAATAAAAAGAACATTTCTTTACGAATCTCCGCCGATTCACATATATAGAATCATCATTTTTCGACTTATTTTTTACGAAATAACGAGCAGCGGTTAAAACCTACTACGGAAGGTTACTCGGGTGAGTGTTCTTTGCAACGTGTGTCAACATCTAGGTCGTTGAAGATGGGTTCACTTTTTACCAAATATTTGCGCTTATACTTACCGAAAGTACTTACTTTATAAGTAAGTATTCGAAAGTTATTACGCGACAAAAATGACAAATTTGTCTTACGCGTGCTAGATAGACGCGTTCGTCTTTGTCGCGTCGATGCTGCGAGCTAAAGGTGTGCGAGAATTTGAAAATTTCGGATACCCGACCCGACCAACGTCTCCACTCTACCCTGAGCGTAGCTAGACGCTGTTTAAGCGTGAATAGTCTAAGAGATAGTAAAGTACACGTACGATTGGACTATTATAACCGATAGGTAACCTTTATGAAAAAAATTATTAGACAACACGATTTATATCAAATCGATTTATAATAAAACGGATATTCCGCTTTGAGTACGATATCTGCTTAAACGAATAATAAAATTTACCGTCTAAATGGTTATCGCGTTCGAGTGAAACATACAGTACGTCGAGAGTACCAAATTTTAAAAACGCGCAACTTTCGAACCGATGGTTTGTTAAACTCGAAAACATTATCATCCGTACATTATAAATGATTATTCAGGGGAGACAAGAATGACGAGAAACAAGAAACGCGTCGATGGTATCCCACGAACGAGAGAAAAACGACAAAAGAACTGATAGATGTATCAACATAACAGTATGCAAATATAGAGCAGAAGAGGAAAGCAAATGGCAAAAGAATAACTGGATCTATCAGCATGGCGATACTTCAATATTAACTACTTAATTCGTAAGATAGGGTGATATAAAATTACATAAATACATAATACACGATAAATTGCACAACATATTATACCGTATAGTAGTCTTTTAGTTGTAGACTTTTTCTAATGCATATATTAATGATCATTTGAGCGAACAGAAAATCTAACGTGAAAAAATTCTTTATGCGTTTATTGCAGTGACTTGCGTGAACCTGGTAATTGTAATTCTAATAGACTTAATGTTCGTTACAGATACAAGAAAAAATATGCAAAATATATCGACGTGAAACGAACAGAAGATCAACAAAAAGGGATTGCGAGATAGCGAAGCGAATTATCCACCAGATAGCAGTTGAATGATAAGCTAAACTCTACGAAACTTCCGCTGATAATTGTACTCTTGTCGTGTGTTATAATATATTACCACAGAATCCACTTCGTTCTTCCATTATTACTGGCGGAGTCAATGAACTTAGGGAGATTTAAAATTGTAATCTCACAATTATCCAAGATTATAAAATATTACTTTATAGTGAATTAAAGTCCATGATCTTATCGAAATTTTCATTTCTGAAGTTTCTTTGTATTTGAAAAAACTGAAGAGTACAAATATTTGACGCTCGCACCTAAAAGTTTGCGAAGATCGACGAATATTTTCGAGAAGCGTGACATATGAAATACGAAATACCGTTGAGGTCGAACAGCTGGTTGAACTGAATTACACTTTCGTTAAAATTATCTCTTTCCTACGAACGAATCGAAGAAACTGGAAAGTATAGTTGTGAAAATTCACCGCTGAGAGTGGCAAGAATCGATGCGTTCCTTGGAAACAAACGGATAACCTCGTTTTGCAAGATCGTTATAAAATTATTCGAAGATCGACCGACGAAAAGCGGGTAGATAACGCGTGATATGTGTGACCTCTTCCTTTGACCGAAGAACGGGAGAGAAGAGGCATAGAAGTTCCGCGGCAAAACACGATCGTTTCTCAGTCGATCCGACAAATCATTAGGTCAACATGTGTCAGCGAGTGATATTGTTAAGTTTACCAAAAGCTGATTCGATCGATATCCAGTTTACTAATCTCACCTACGAAGTGAGGGATAGCTATTTCGGTTCGTTGAAGAAGATTCTGAAAGGGGTTAGTGGAACCTTCAAGTCCGGAGAACTGTCGGCCATAATGGGACTGTCTGGTGCTGGAAAATCAACTTTGTTGAACATCCTGACGGGATTTCAGAGAGGCAAGTGGACAGGAGAGATCAACTACATCGGGAATCAGGGAAAACAAAGTTGGAAAGAATACAAGAAGCAGTCGTGTTACATTCAACAGGACGATCATTTGCAGCCATTGTTCACCGTGTGGGAGACCATGTGGATGGCAAGTAATTTAAAAATCGGTAACAGTCTGAGCCTAAAGGCTAAGGAAATGCTGATCGACGAGATGTTGGATAATTTGGATCTGAGCAGAACGAAGGAAACTAGATGCAATCGATTGAGCGGCGGACAAAAGAAGAGGCTCAGCATCGCGTTAGAGTTGCTGGACAATCCACCAGTGATGTTCCTCGACGAACCGACAACCGGCCTTGACTCTTTGTCTTCTCACCAGTGCATCAGATTGCTGCATAACCTGGCCAAGGCCGGTAGAACTATCATCTGCACGATTCATCAACCTAGCGCGGCCACCTACGAGATGTTCGACACCGTCTATCTTCTAGCCGATGGTAAATGTATGTACGAAGGAGCTACGAAGAACACGGTCGCGTATTTTTCCAGTATTGGACTTCACTGTCCCGTGTATCACAACCCAGCTGACTATATGATCGAAATAATAAGCAAGGAATACGGAGATTTCAACGATCAGTTGGCACATCTAGCCAGCAATAGAGAGAAGTCGTGGCGATCGAACACCTCGCAGATCCAAAGTACAGAAGTTAACGATAGTACGAGCGTAACAAAAACCAGCGTACTGATCCAACCACCGTCGGAATTCGACAAGTTCTTCGTGTTGATACGACGGTTTATGATCCAATTGTTCAGAGACTGGACGGTCACCTACCTGAAGATATTCGCTCATTTCGCAGTAGGCGTGTTGCTAGGTCTCTTGTACATGGATGCTGGCCATGACGGAAGCAAGACTCTTAGCAACGTTGGATTTTTCATGGTCAGTTGTATATATCTGAGCTACACGAGCATGATGCCAGCGGTGTTCAAGTTTCCTTCGGAGATGATGACGTTGAAAAAGGAAAGATTCAATAACTGGTACCAGCTAAGAACGTATTTCGTGGCCTCGTTTATATGCAACTTGCCTGTACAGATATTGTACGCCTTCGTCTACAGTGGTACTTCTTATTTCCTGAGTGGACAACCTTCGGACGTCAACAGGTTTCTTATGTATTTAATGGTGACCATTATGATTACGCTAGTGTCGGATAGCGTTGGTGTTTTGATAGGCATTCTAACGAATCCTATAAATGGAACGTTCGTAGGTGCCATTACACTTTGTGCTATGTTAAGCCTGTCGGGCTTCCTGGTTCATTTCAGCCATATGCCACGTATTTTGTTCTATAGTAGCTACCTAAGCTACGTCAAATATGGGGTGCACGCGTTCGTTCACGCGATCTACGGTTTCAATCGTGAGAAGCTATCCTGTCCGAAAATCTACTGCCACTATAGCATGCCTAGCACGTTGATGACAGACCTGTCAATGACGGACGGCAAGTATTGGCTCGATATCTTCCTGTTGTTCTGCGGCTGCTTCCTCTGCAGAATCGTCGTCTATCTTTCTCTCAAGAGGAAACTCGCCAGAGCATGAAAAGATGTCTAATTTCTATCCATGATTAATTGAAACTTCGATTCCACTTGAGAATATACCTGAACGTCGACTACCGTGTGTGTATTAACGATTCGGCATTGGAAATTTTATGAGAATATCGCAAGTGTATTTTGTGACATGTGATTCGAGACAATGGTGTCGAGTGATCGTGTGAATAGGAACGAATGTATTCGAACAATATCTTTTCGAGTTTCTTTTCTCGATTAAAATATTACTTGGACGATGCATGTAATATCTATTTACACAACGACGTTTATTTTATATTAAAAGAGTACGAGTGATTGGTTTTTTCTTGCATATCCCTTTCATTCTAAGATCGTTTAGTTATTTCATGACGTACACACAAAGGTCGAAAGTTAATAGAATTCTGCTCAGTAGAAATCATTAAGTCTCTTTACCAACGAGACAATGACGGATAAACACATAACATTTAAGCGGTAAGTGAATTGTGCACGTTCATCGGAAGTTCAATGATGAGAAAAAAAAAAAAAGAAAAAGAAAAAGAAAGAAAGGTCATTAGAACTCAGACTTTCTGAAAACGTTGAAGATCTGTATTACAAACCTCTGCAGGTTGTCGACATTTGTACAGCTTTATAGCTGGATGGTTAATCGTATGTTTGGACGAGTATAGTATCGTATACTGTACTAATCCGATTAAAAGTATGTCTTAACAGTTAAATGTATCTACATTATACATATATATGTTCTCGTATCTATGCAAAAACAGGCGAGTGATTGATTATTCAAGTAGAAACGAAATATAAAACGAATAAAATGACAAAAAAGAAACTAGCAAGTATATAATGGTTTGTGTGTCGTCTAATACTGGAAGTGTGTATAATGTACAAACGAAAGCTCGAATGAGAAAGAAAAAAAATATGTCAAGCGACGAAAGAAAAAGATAAAGGTCAAAAAAAAAAAAAGAAAAAAAAGAAAAAATGAAAATGAAACAAAAAATAACGAAGAAGCCGCAATCAGGCAACACCTTGATTATGGAAAAAATGGCACATTTATTATATTATTAGTGATAATAATAATTACTAGTGATAATTATACATTTTTTTTCTTTCTCAAACGAAATACTCTCGATACACACTCTTTCTTTTTCTAATTCACACACACGCATACTCTCTTTTTCGCTCTCTTTCTTTCTTTTCTTTCTTCCACATTCTCCCTCTCTCCCTCTCTCTCTCTCTCTCTTTCTTTCAATATATGCATAATATTCAACTCGTGCTTCATCGATGTTAATAGAGACGCGCTTGATTTTTGTTAACAATCGCATGCATGTCGGAAAAGTAGTTTATCCTCCTAAGGCCCGGTGGTGTGTCACGCGAACTAGCCACGCCAGACCTGCGTACGTTTCTCCTTTAATTACATATTATACAATAATGTCCGTAATATCTAATATACACGTGTGATTTCACTTGTCGACAATCGTGTCTGTGGCAAATAAGAGGAGTCATCGACGTTCGATCGCGCAATTATTACTAATTAATAACCCTACCCAGCTCTTCGTACGTCGTACTTCAGGAAAGAAACGCTTTCTTTTCTACTCTTTTCACCTTCCTTTTCTTTTCCCCTGGTTTGCTTAATACAACGATCAATACACGATCGATGGAGAACGATTGCATCGATCCAAGTCGTTTCACCAATTTCAAAGTTCGTACACGAGGAACTTTCAAAGTCGTGATTACACGATACTGAACTTCAAACGATCGATGCAATTGTCTGGATCGATCAGTCGATCGTAACAGAACGAGCTTGTGGACTTCGTTTGATCGAAGAAGGGAAAGAAAGGCCAGAGAAATAAAAACAAATATACACGAAGAAGTGAACTAAAGAGCAATTTCGGGGAGAGTGTGAAACGCAATCGATACCACGACGATCGAAAACCAGACGAATTACGTTTGGCGCAGTTTTCTGCGCGATGAGAGACCTTTCGACGATCCTCGATTTCTATTGGAACCGTATTGCGCACTCTCTTCGCCTTTTACCTTTTCATTTCGACTATCTAAGACTATCATCGACAGGTGTGCCTAGCTTAGACGGGCTTACGAGCTATTTATTGTCGTTATTATTTTACATGATTACCATCGCGAATATAAGTGCGTGATCGCATCTGTTTATGCGTGTTCTCGTGCCTAGTTTATCTCCCATGAATCGCCGTTGATCTCCTATCGTAGTATAATGTACATTTTGATTCTCCTACGCATCTCTGATTTTAACTTTTCCACATTTCTTTT
The DNA here is from genome assembly GCF_011952255.1 of Bombus vosnesenskii. NCBI lineage: Eukaryota > Metazoa > Arthropoda > Insecta > Hymenoptera > Apidae > Bombus > Bombus vosnesenskii. The sequence goes on from NW_022882923.1 coordinate 8,338,882, forward strand.
TTGACTCCTGTTTGCTTCCCCTTTCTTTCTTCTGGAGATAATATTCGCGGCGTGGCGCCATTTGAAATTTCAATTAGAAGTTAAAGCGAGGTTGTGCGAGTTATCTCGATCTGGCTGGGCACGATTCTCCGATCAAGAACTTGTGCATCTTCGTGCGACGTTACGAATCGACATTCATCACGCTTTGTTTCGACGGTCCTGATCCTACTTTATTTTTATTTAATCACGGCAGTAGCTCCTCCTTTGTCGCTTTCATTCGCGTGATGGTACTTCGTTAAAAGAAGAATGAAGAAAGTAACAAGAGAGATGAGAAAGTACTATCGTCTGCCAGATTCAAGAGAACAGATACGGGAGATGGATACTAAAGCAAAGAGAACGCGACGCGCGTAACAAATTTTGCTCTAGGACCGTGCGAAACATTAGATATGCCTTTGAAGAAAAATATAGCTGTGTGATACGCGTGATATGTTCTAGGAGAGGTTGATTGATCGTGTACGGCAGGACATGGTAGCCAGAGAGACGGCGGAGACAACTTTTGTCTTTAGGAGAACTGAAAAAAAAAGAAAGAAAAAGAAAAAAGAGCGAAGAACAAAAAGAGACGGAGCAAAGCACAGGCACTCGCGACAATAAGTGTCATTGTTGGTTGCTTTATTTCTTGCTGTTGTTCTTTTCTTCATATTCGTTTCCTTTTTTATTCAATAAAATTTATTTAAGAGTCTAAATAAATTAAAATACATGGCAACTGGGTACACATTGTGAGTTGAGCTATATTTTTGTTCAAAAACAAAAATGTCCCCTTTAACTCTCACGAAGGATTTCCTCGGCGATCATTAATCGATAATTATAATAATAATAATAATAATAATAAATCATCGTGTCAATAATAATAATAATAATAATAATAATAATAATAACCATCGCCATATTGATGGCGATAATAATAATAAAAATAATAATAGTAATAATAATAAAAATAATAATAATAATCATAATAAAGTAATTGATTAGGCGTACGTTACTGCTGTATATATACAATTATGCGAGAGATATGTTTGAACTTTTTTCCACATTCGATGGGTAAATGATCCGTGCATTTCTTTCTTTCTTTCGCTCCCTTCCTTATTTTCCCTATCGTTTACCTATACATACTGCGTTTTTACTGAAACCTTGCACTTGTGCTTTATACGATAGTTTACAATACACAAAAAAGTGGGCAACTTCAACAAGAGCCGGGGTGTACCAGTAGCAGGGATCGATCGATTCAATAAAATCTCGACCACGCTACAAGTTTTTTTCTTACATCTCGAAAGAGAGGAACCATATTCCTTTGTTTTCTCGCTATTTATAAAAATAATTTGAAGCCGCCTTCGGGGAGTGGGAGGGGGTATAGAGAGGTGAAACCGCACACAGGCTCACGAAAGTATTTCAACATTCGTACATACCTTTTATGAATGTACTATGTGTATTATACGGAACATTTTGAGATTTTATTAGCACTGTAACAAGATCCGACTATCATGGTTACATCGATAAAGTTTGAAACGAATCTGAATATATAGATAGATAGAAATAAAGATAGATAGATAGATAAATAGATAGATAGAAATAAAGATAGATAGATAGATAAATAGATAGATAGATAGATAGATAGATAGATAGATAGATAGATAGATAGATAGATAGATAGATAGATAGATAGATAGAGAGAGAGAGAGAGAGAGAGAGAATGAGAGTGAGAGAGAAAGAGAGAGAGAGAAATTACAAGATATTTAGTACAAGTATGTATTTCGCAAAGATCAGAAAAGTAAGTAAACAATGAATTATTCATTATTTTAATAAACCCCAATATCTTCGGTGGGACCATACATTGTCCTTCTCACATACTATCCAAGCAGTACGATAATTTTTTATTAAATACATATCTGCTATGAATATCTTGTAGCTTGTATACACATTTTCAAATTGACGTCGAATTTGATCGACGTGATCATGACAGTCGGGCCTCGTTACAGTGCTAGTGAAATTTCGAAATATTCTATATATCGCACACAATATAAACATAAATATTTTCTATGCTAAGTGTTCAAATTCCGTGAGCCAGTGTATCTACCCCTTAACACAGGATGTGCTACTGTGGCTGCGTCGTATGGTTTTGAAGTGGCGGTGGTGGGCCCTGAAACAGAGTAAATTTTGGAATTAGTATATGTTATTTCTTCGTCTATTATTCTTATCTTATAAGTGGGTACACACTCTGAAGTATTTAAAAATGGGCGAAATTTAGTAATCTTTATTCTAAATAACGACAAGATGGAAAAGTCATTCTACGTATATATATATAGCGCGCAAATATCTAAGTATATAGTTTACGAGAATTTTTTAAATTCGACATTGTGAACCTGTCGGAGTAGTGTACCACCTTAATGCTTAATGAACAAATATTTACAGGCATCGCGGAGAACAGTCGCTGAGAATGCGCGTGGGGAAGAGGATGAGGGTGAGGCCCATCCTCTGCCTTCTCTTCTTCCCTCCTCTTCAAGCACGCTGCCTTTGGATTCAGGTTTCGTTCTGCAGAATCGAAATAAATTCGCTTGAATCTTGTTTTCTCTCTTTTCTTCTAGTAATCTCGAACTACCTGAACCTACCTCTAACTTGCTGTTCCAGCGTCATGATCACTTCAACAGCCATGTTGAGGATACCAAGTTTCGTCTGAGGTTTGTCTGTCTTTAGATGTGTCATGCACATTCTACCAAGTTCCTTCAGAGCCTCGTTTATATCTCTGATACGTATCCTAAAGAAACAAATGTCGATTATAACGCTAAACTTTGACATTAATACTTTTTCTTTCGAGAACGATTTCTGTCGTGTCTGTCTAGTAACATTGGATAAACTACAATTCGTCAACCCTTGGCAAACGCGCTGAAGTATTTTTATTCTTTATGTATTTCCGCTTTACGTTCGACATTGAAATTGATATCATTAATAAATAGCTTGTTCTCAAAAACTATCGTTACAGGGAATGTCATGTCAGAACATCTTTAGTACTATTTGAGAAAACCAATAAAATCAATCGTATTATTATTATCGTGGTTATTATTACACCCAATATTCGATGAAAAGTTAAAACGTTACCATTTACAGCGATTATGCGATACACCGCGATAGTATTTTATCGCGAAATAATTAAAAGAAAATACGCATGGAATGAAATTTCACTCGCGATTGCCTTTAAGGGTTAATCATTCGGTTAAAGTTTCTCTCTCTCTCTCTCTCTCTCTCTCTCTCTACAATAAAATTTATCGTTGTTGTAGCCGAATCTTTAAACTACTGGGAAAAGAAGACGCAAGAGAGTCATTTCTAAAAGGACACAGATTTTTCTACATAATAGCACGAGAGCCTGACTATTCGGAAGATTCACACGGAACTTTGGTTTACGAACCGAACACGGTATTACGATCGCTTTTTTGCTTCACATATACATAGAATACGGGCCAAACTGTCCTCGGATCGCTTGACGCGATATTTCACGAGGAATTCACTGCACAATTTCGTCGATTCTCTTACCTTTCCCTAGCATTATTAGCCTGCCGCCTCTCTTTCTCCCTTTGCGCCTTTACGTCGGGATCATCATCCTCGTCTTCGGCGCTCGAACAACAGTTGCGCAATAACAATACTCAATTAATCACCTGACGTGAGCGAGACATTGTGTCCTAGATCGAGCGCATGATTTCGACAGCAGTGAAATCGGCGATTTTCAATTAGCCAGGAAAAACTGATACTGACAGAGCGATCGAAAAGGGAGAAAAATAATTTCTACGAAGAAATCTCAATTCTTGATTTCTCGGACGAATCTATACGACTGCGATACGAAACGATTTTGTTGGCTGAACACGCGCAGAGCTATCTGATCGACTTGTGGTTATGGACAGAAATCAGGTTTCCATTCTCGAAGGCCCGTATTCTTTGCACAGAGAACAAACCAGTGGTAAAGAATCGCGCGGAGAGAAAGATGCGGATTTAACGCGCAGAGCTGAGTTCGTGCTGTTACCTAGAACATTTAGAATCAGATGATTTCTAAGGAAAGGATGGTACAGTGTGTGATCGCTAGGATAGACATTGAAAGGAAAAAGGATGATCTTCGAACGATGTGGATTCTGAAAGAAACGAATCTGCATTATACACAAGAGGATCCTTGTTCGTTACTTTTGTCCAACTCGTACGAGAAATCGTTTTATAACAATGCAATAGAAGGATTCCCGATGGATGATACGATATAAAGAGCGTAGAACTCGATGCAACAACGTTCAAGTAATATAATGCAGAGCGTAGAAATGTGCTTTGATCTAAAAAAAAAAAAAAAAAAAAAAAAAAAGTGTGATAGATAGATAGCATGCCTGGGGGGACCGAATCGCAGCTGAATTAAAATGAAACTGATTGAGAGGCGAGCACGAGAACTGTGAATCTCTCGCCTGATCTCGTATCATTTCTGTCCTTAACCAGAAACATTTTAATTGTCACGCTAGAATACGGGCCTTGTGTTGGAAAGGGCGTAAGCATGCCATCGAGATCTTGATAATTACAACTGCGCGTTCTTTTACTTCTTTTTCTTTTTTCTTTTATTCGATTTGGGGCATGCATACGAGAGGAGGGTACAGGATGCAAAAAGAGGATTCTGGATGAACGGAAGAACTCGTAGGAAATAACAACGGGAGGGCTTACTGCGCGTGTTCACTAACCTTTCACGCACGTTGTTGGCCTGGCGACGTTCCTTTTCGCGCACCGCTTTGGTGCTGGGATCGTCGCAGTCTTCGTCAGCACTCGAACAACGGTTGTTTGAATATAATCGATTAGTTACAAGTCTACATTGCACGAGAATAACGAGAGATCGGCCTCTCGTAATCGGCGTATCGTCGATTGATATATAATCAGTCCGTCGCAGCGTTACCATCTCGAACTTGCTGTCTATTACGCTTCTATACTTTGTTATAAGATGCGCAATTTATCTTCGTAGAATGCACAGGTCTTTTTCTACTAAAATATATTCGGCATGGTAAAGCTGCGTTTGGATCAACATCTGATTCACGACTGATTGCCTCTACTCGGCTCGATATTTCACTACTGTCGTTCTATGATCGATATCGTTGCGCCTCAATCTCAGATAAGTGTACACATCCAAGATATACTTACTATCTACGCGATCTCTTCGTCCCTTTTCCTTGAGACGTAGAGATCACACCCGCTGCTGCAAGCTCGCTGCTCGAAGGTTTTGTCTCGCCGCCGCTACTATCCGGCGGGTCCTTTCTCTTTTCTAAAGAGACGTATTCTGCTCATTATTAATACCGTCAATTTACATTTCCAAAAACACAGTCATAGTATTATAATAGAGGAGAGGGCTGGTATATGAGATACTAAGGTTTTCGTTTATTTCACGCTAAGACGCTAATTCGAACGTACTAGCATTTTCATCGCTGCATAATTTCGATCACTTTAAAGATGTTTAGAAAGCAATTATTAGAGATTATAGCCGAAGACCACAGGCACGGAACGCGATAAGAAAATAAACGATACCGCGTTAGCAAGTAGGAGCAAGTAGATAGAATTTTATTTCGTTGCAGGGTTAAATACGAAGACCATAGGAACAAGAAGTACGGCAAATTACGTGACGATAATTTTTCAATTCCACACGCTGTTAACCAATCTCATAATTCTAAAACTTTTTCTTTATTTGCTTTCGAGATCAAATATAAATACGTTTTAGCAGATATATCACTTTTTTTTTTTTTTAATGTTTGCGTCTTTGGATCTAACTGGTTGTTTCCTCTTTTTCATCAGAAGTAGGATTTACCGTGTTTATCCCTATGGTCTCCGCGTGTATTTTTACACCCTACTAAACATTTCACAATGATTCTTCGCTCGATTGTTTACGAAATTGCATGGTATTATTAGGAAGCTTATAAAATTTCCGAATCTAAGAAGTTGTTCCTTTCCCAACAATCTTATCGAGCGCTGAGAAAAAAATGAATTCATCGTGTTCTCGCGTGCTGTTCAATTACAATGCCCTCCACGGCAGCTATTGACCTCTTGCTGTTCTTTTATTAAAATTACAGTAATAGTATATGCGATACAATTTTCGTTAAGTTCGCTTTCTTTCTCTTTTCTTCTTTTTTTTTTTTTGTGTTCGAAACTAGATCAAAAGTAAAATATAAATATACCTGATATTCCTACCCTTTCCCCTGCATCAACCAGCATTCGTGAAATAGAGAAAACTCGCATTTACTTGTCCTATCAAATCCTTCTCATTCATCGACTCAACGTTAACGATGAATGAAGCAGTTTCGATTGTCGAGAGATCGATCCACGTATTGTCGAGCCACAAGAACGGTGGAAAAAATGCAGCCAGAACTCACCCGGAAGTACGATGACCTTCGCTGTGTACGGCGATACCAGGTTGCCGATATTATACTCGAGCTTTGGACAGACCGCTTAGTCACGAAACCGTGAAAAGTGTCCAATTACGAGCAGGAAGCGCTTTACGTGCACGCTCGATACACTGATTCAACCATCTCCTTAAACGCTGCACTCGCCTGACAATTCGCTGCGTTTCGCGATTCGTATTTAACTCGTGCGCTGCGTTTCTATGAAAGTCGCCGAGAATCGCGCTAGATAAATCGGTTTCGTGATTGTGTGCAAAGGCCCGCGACTGCGTTATTCCCTGGAAACACGGCCGAGACACTACTATGCTCTCTATCGATGAGAGCCGGTGAAAGCATCACCAACGTTTTTTCCCTCTCATCGTCGAAAGAGTGACAAAAAAAAAAAAAAAAGTGAGAAGGAATGAAAAAAGGAAAGGAAAAAGAAGCAATTGGAAAGACGATTGTACCAAGTTCCATGTAACCAGAAAGAGAATCCTGATCGTGCGCTCCGAATTCCAATCGCCAAAAATGGTCGTCGATGGAGAAAAGAGCGTTTCTTCGTAAAGGACCCTTGGAGAACTTGTGCATTGCATTAGGCGAGCACCGAGAGAAGGATTACGAACGTTCACCGGTAAGAGGAACGCATGACAGAAACAGAAACAAAGAGCAACGAAGACACAATGCCGGAGACAGAGGTCTCCGAGAAGAATAAAGGCACGACCACGATGCATTCGCGCGATTTATCTAATGTTTCCTTATCGGGCTCTAACTCTAACGTAGAACACCTGGGTACTCCTCCTCCTCCCCTCATCTCCTCTCCTCTCCTCTCCTCTCTCTCTCTTTCTCTCTCTCTCTCTCTCTCTTTCGTCATTGCACTGTAACTCGTGGGAAAAAAGCATTTATCCGATGATGCGACGACGAGAATAGAACAACGCAGCCATTCCGATTAGCTATTGTCAAGGCTCGTTGACACTTGTCTTTCGCCATCTTTAAACCAACACTTTTCCTACCTCGTAAAACCGATCTTTCTCGTTTATCTCTATTTCACGAAGCTCTTGGAAAGCGAAAAATTGGAGGGCAGGATAGGTTGAAACTTACTGGCATTCGTCACAGGTAACCTTTCAATTTTGATGGAACCGTCTGTGTCGGGTGTGGGTGTCAGACCAGAGTAGGAGCCCTGAGGTTGCGTTACTGTTACCGCAGGATGAGGACTCGTCTGTGGACAAGAGATCGTTATTGACTTCTTTTCGACGTGTTTTTTTAAATAAATACGAATCGAGGAACTTTTTAAGAGACAACCTCTATATCTACGGAGAAACGGGATGTTGAATCTAAATCCTGCACAATTTGAAAGATAACATCCTTCTTCGTTCTTCTAGAATTGCATCCTATAAATGTATTTTTAACATTCTGTATATATTCTACGAATTTTTATGCAGTGGCGAGAAATCTAAAAGTAGCAAAATGCACAAAATACATATAATAACGCGCAGAAATATATAAAACAGCCGAAATGGTATAGTTGTAATATTTACCAAGCGAGACAAAATTCTGCTTAGGTTCCAGCTTTTGTATAATTGCGTTGAGGATATAAGTTTGCACAAATATCTGTCGATAATCTAGTCAAGTAGATGCCAAGTGTATTTTCTACTTAAATAACTGAATTCTTATAAAGTATCGATTTATTTTTTTCAATTAACACGAACTTTTCGTTCATTTCGCGAATAGAATATATCGGAAAAGGAATAGAAATTCTTTAAGATCCATTTCGATCATCGATTCAAATTTGCTCGACTGGCCACTTGTCCCACGGGTGTAACGGTAGTCCAAAAATTTCCTCAATTGCTTGGAAGAATAGAAATCTTACCAAATGGTCTAGTTGAGGTGGTGATGTGTGGGAATAGATGGAACCGTGTGGAGCAACGGGACCCAAATGAAGACCTAATTGGCTCTCCGCGTGATTCCTCAACACGTTTATGGCATCGTCCAGTCGTTCCTCCATCCGCGTACCCTGTACCAACAGAATATCCGAAATTCGACTCGATTACACACGGCTGTTTGACATTTCTTTCAAATCACCAAAGATGCCAGTGTCAATGATACAACGCTAATCGCTCGATCGTTAAATGCAGCGTATCATCGAGGTATCTGTGACGCTGGTACAGTGGATTAAACATACTTCATACAAGATGATGGAAAGCGTGTGTATGAAATGAGACAGGGTTCTGTTTAAAAGTCGATGTGATGGAAACTGATGAGAGTGACGGAAATTCGACATGCCATTAATTCTCACAGTGCAAATTTCCTCTCTTTTTATCAATAAGAAATTGTTCAAACAATGTGAGAATTAACGTGACTCGTGATTAATATGCAAGTAAGAAAGAAGTACGCGATGTCTCGCCGGGAACGTCACATTCGTTCGATCAAACGTCGATATTCGCGGTGTGTCGTTCGCGCGTCGTAAATTCCGTACCGTGTGTCGAAGTTCATGCACGAAAGTGGTGTGTTACGAATGAATTGGTGAGAGAGGATCAGAAACAAGAACAAACAAGAAGGGGGAGAAAAAAAAAAAACTAAAAATCGGCAGTCCTCACCTCGGCATGGTCGCGAAGAAAGCCGATGGCATCGTCTAGCCTCTGCTGTTCAGGCGCCGGCTTCACACACAACACCAACGCAACAACAAAACCAAAAAAAAAAAGAGAACAACCAAGTCAACACAGCGTTCACAACAAACAAAAGGGATAAACGAAGGTCAAAAAGAAAAAAAGTAATATGTAAAAATGAAATATGCCAGATGATCGACTTGAATATAACTGAACAGGGGGAGGATAATAAAGTGGTCTGCAACGTGGACAAAACACGCGAGATGAATTGTCGGTGCGTCGAGTGCATGCTACTTTGTGCGAATATTCAAAAGTGCGCAACGGAGGGCAGAATCTAACAACGAAAGAAAAAACAAAAAAGAAAAATAAAAGTGACTTTCTTGATTCGCTCGTTGTCTCTGTTCTAAATGCTCTCGATTGAAGCATTCCGATCCTCCCCCGAGCAGAAATAAAGTCAGTGCGTGTAACAACGGGTGTACTCTCAACGAGTCACCATAGTGCAGACGATAAAATATCGTAAGAGAAGTGAACGAGCACGAGAGGTATCTGTTACGAACGTCCTTGACCTGTTTCTAAAGCGCGTCGAAACGGTGATGAAGCGTGTCTGCGTTCAGAGATGCACCCGTCACTTTCCAACGAGATCCACGTTGAAATCTAGTTCACCAATAAACTCGGGACCGAGCGTGTGTTTCTCCAACAAACAATCAAACTCGTCTCGTTGCAAGTGTCGGGTGAAATAATGGTAGATAAGTATATTCGAAAGAAACAAATTGAAAGAAAAAAAAAAAAAAAAGAAAAAAGGAAACTGTTAACAACGAAGCTTTGATGCATACCATGTGAATGGTTCCACGGTTGGGATCCGCCGTGAAATGTGGAGATACTGGTGCAGCACCTGGTACCCAACCTGGCGCCGAACCAGTCAAGGGTGGTGGCGAACTGACTGGTGTGGATGGGTTGCTGCTATAACTCGATACTGATTGGTTCGTGGGGTTAATCTGCTTGAAAACAATAGAAAAGACAGGTTAAACAGATTTTTCTATTACAACAGGTACTGCGCAAAGTTGCAAAGGCGAGAGAGCCCGCTTCCATCTCGCATGCATTTTCGTTTGTAGCCTACTTCTTTTATTCTCTCTCTCTCTCTCTCTCTCTCTTTTTCTCTTTCTATGATTTAGAAACGGCCACATTTACTAATTGCGTCGCCTGAAGAGTGGCGCGAATGAAGTACTGTTAGTTTTCTTTTCAGCTCTGCATAGTACCGAGATAGAAATGCCGAGGTTGTCCCCCGTAGCAGGTTGTCGGTTCGTCGTGGGTGCAGAGTTGGGGGCGGAGGGTGCGGTGGTCGGTGCACCAGGACTATGACTATATTGCAACGATGCCGGGGATGGTGCACCGGTTCCACTATTTGCCGCAACTGCGCCGCTACCCCGGAATGTCGACATTGGTGGCAGCGAGGCCGCACTGGTCACCGCCGAGCCCAGAATTGGCGCTGCCGGTTCTCCGTTCGGTGACATGGCCGAGTATGCCTGAAATTATTATCAAATTCAATTATATAGGTTACGGGAAACATTCGTTGAAACGTGGAAAATTTGCCAGACGGACCGACGGACCATCGTAACAAACCGTTCCAAACAATCGTCGCAGACGACACGGACAAAGACATCTCCGCGAGAACGGTACGAGACGTGGAATGGTTGTTAGCTGACTTACGACTCGTTCGACCTTTTGAATCCAAGTCTGGTACATAATGGACCGGACCAGAACGGCTTTGATATCGGATACGCTTAGTGGCGCGTAGCCCTCGCTCGCACCTACTGAAGCTCGCTCGTAAAACGTCTAATTTTAAGTCATCGTCTCCGGCTCAACAACGAAGCGTATTTATCAACAAATTAGAGGGAGTTTGCACGCGACCCTCCCTCGATTTCACGACCGAGAATCGCCGTTAATTGTTCGCTGTACGAAGGAAAGAACGAGGCGATAACCAACGGCGAGTACCGCTCTCTCGTGTTTCTCGTGTGCTCCTCGACGTCGACCAGCAGGCCATCGAGAACTGGGAAACGCGGTGAACCCGGCTTTCGACCAAAGGATTCCTTCGTTTCTGCGGGGGACAGATTCTTGGAAACAGGGATCGTTAAACCGGGATCGTAAATGTTTAACCTTTCGGCCGGAGATGTCTCGACTCGCGTGGACGCGTCGAGCGCGTCTTTGTAAAACGTAACGAAAATGCATAAACTACGCATTCTCTCTTTTCCACGACCCGGTTCAGGATGCTTCTTTCGTGCCTGTCGACGAATTCTACCGAACTATCTCGCAGTCGTTTTAGCGATCAAAAGTAGCTAAAGATGGCACGCGATAATCTTAGAAGCTCTCATCTCCATTCGAATTCGATTCGAGTCCGGGACCAATTAGAGACTCGTGGAGAGTCGATGCGTTGAACGGGTTCGAAGGAGGCAGAGGAACGTGGGAGGAGAATCCGGGGTGCCGCGAACAGGAGGATTTCGTGGTAACCATGAACGGCGTAAATCAAACGAAGGCTGCACTTGACTAGAAACACCGAGTAGCGGGAGAGTCGTTCTATATATAGAAGCCAGTGAGTCATTTGACGTTGCTCCGAGTACACGGAGCACTGTCAACAGTGTTTCTCAACTACTTTGGATCTGCGCAACGAATCGGCAGAGTATCTCAGGCGACGCGGTGATCGATGACTACTCCGAGATCGAACGAAAAGCAGAAGAGAACGAAACAAAAGTTCGGCGTCCGCGTCGCTCTTCTAAGATCTAGATCACGTTGCATGTAAAGGATTAAGGTCAGCGTCGATAGGCTAGTCTTCACTCCGACGATGTCGAACGAGTCGAACGTCTTCGAAGGAGAGGAATTGGAAAAATGGCTGCGAACCGGCTGAATTTATGGCGCTGCAGCGGAACGCCTAACCGGGAGATTGCAATTTTTCACCGGCAAGTTTTCCCTCGTTCCGCGACCTCCGCGATGAAAATATATCGGCGAACATTCCGGAAAGTTGCAGAGCCGAGAAATTCGTGACGTGGCGGCGTTATTAACAAGCACGAAGCAACCACGAGGATTCTTTCTCTCGAGTAAACGAAGGAACAGCTTAGTTTTTCGGGAGGCATCGATCTTCGAAAGGACGAGGATTAGGCTCGAAGATTTTAATCTTCTAACGACGAATCGGTCGTCGGCTGGTCGACCAACGACAGAATTTTGGGGGAAAGTTGCTCTCCTGTCTATCGTGAAGTTATCGGGATGTCAAGTCCGAAGAAACGAGCGTAGTCACGCGTGATTGATCGACGAACGAGAACGAAAGAAAATCACGGAGAGAAGAAAGGAGTCGCTTACCATGGGGTCGTGGGGTAGGTGCATGGGATAGGCTGGTTGGGCCAGGTGAGGGGGTGCGTAGCCGCTATACGGAGGTTGGACACCGCCGCCACCTCCCGTCCATGGATCTCCGGGACCCGTTCCTGCAGCGTTCCCATCTAGAACACAAAGAAAACACTCGTTTACGATAAACTACGGGCTAGAGTATTTTGTCGATTTATTCGTTTACGGGATTTAAATAATTCTTCGGTATATAAAGAAATAGCACTAGTATGAGAAAAAGCGCATTACACGTTACGAAAGTTTCGTCCGACACGCGTGTCCACCTTTACGATAATATTTCTATCGCGCATAACGAACTATATATAGAGCCGCATTTTTTCCACGGGGTTTCATTCCAGCTCTATACGTGTCTTTTAATCTGATTAGACGAGGAACATTATTCGAGCACATGCGCGACATGCCCTGGACACTGAACGCCACGTGCTACTATTTGTTGCATTACCATGAGCGAGGTCGAAAGCGGGCGGATGCGAGCGATTCGCTTGCTGTTTCGCTCGCCCGGAAACCGAATCGCGAACATTGCTCCTTACTTGCGGAAAGAGTTTAAAACACGACAGCACTGTGACTGTGCAGTCGATGCACGAAGCAACCGTAAACCCATGTACGGTAATTTTTTCTTACTCAAAAGTCAATATCATCGACTAATCGGTTTCCTGGTAATAATTTGCATCGATTACCACACCGGTACGAGGTACGCTTCTACGAGAGCAGCAGGTAAGTACCCCGAGCGTCCCTATGCCGTTCTCAAGAGAAATCTTTATATCCGTTTTTTGGGTAATTACATAGCCCAGAAACCACTGGAAAATTGTCACGATGAAAATCACCTAAACTTGAAATTCTCTTAAATCGAAGGTTCTATGAAATTAGATTTCCCGACTGGAAGAAAATGTTGTTCGATAAAGAGAAAAACTGAACGAGATTTTTTATCAGATGATGGAACTCGTTGGTCGTGTTTGAACACCCGTTAGAAAGGGCAATAGGCGGCACGACGACACGAGCCATTATTTCAGTTGAAAACAACAGCAATAAGCTTCGGGAACGTATTTCTTGATACTTTTGCTTGATATAATTCCGTGGCCAGAGTTTCCACGACGAGGGAACTGAAACTAAGCCAAACTACTCGTCCGTTCCTACCAACTACTGGCATTCGATGTCTGATAAAACTTTTTCGTTCGGCCTTCTCCTCCCCATTTATAAGGTATTCCGTTCGCTTACCGGGTGTCACGAGCCGAGAACGTATTCGAGAAGCCGGCCAACGAGCCTCCTTACCCTCTGATCTTTAATAACAACTTTACTCGGAAACTTTACCGATCTTATTGATTTACCGCCTCGGTAATCCATCCGGGAAACTTTGGATGCGCTCGACGACCTTCTCAGCTTTCTCTCTCGGAGAGAACTGCCTCGAAAAATACCGCGGCTAACGGCGAAACGATTCTTCGAATTTCGCAAGACTTTGTGGAATTTATAGAACCCAGAACAAAGCTCTCGTATCGATCGGTGAATTACGCGCGGATGCTCGCCTTCGTTAATCTCGAGCTGGGCGACGTGTTTGTAAATTTTCTGACTTCGTTTCGAAAATATCAGGATCCGCGGTTAAATAGAGCGCAGTCAAGATCGCGAATGATAACGTTGACAGCGATTGAAAGAGAAAATGGAAGAGAGAGAGAGAGAGAGAGAGAGAGAGAGACGGTGATTCCGCGCATTAACTCTGTTACGGACCTTGAACTTTTTACTTATGCCTTAAGTTTTTAAGTTAGTCGCGAAAAAAGATTTTTTATGTTTTTAGAAAACTGTAGGACAGGGAAGAAGAAGAACGCGATTAGTCACATTTTTTTCCAACCGAGGAAACAACTTTAAAAACGAAAGAAACAAACAGAAAGGAAGAAAGATCATTAGCGTAAGATTGGGCCGAGAAATCGCGCATTTCGTCGACGATTCTTTCTTATCTTCCTCAAAGTTACGAAATTTTCTAGAGGAGAAATACGAGAAGAGAGAAGTACGATTCGGTCGAGAATCGAAAAAACGTGGCAGAATTAATCGCGTTGCGCGACATCTGACCAGCGCGCGGCATCGCATAAAGTTGACTGGCGAAACGCGCCGTCGCGGCTTTTCCACGGGCGACTTTTTCCTCTCGTCTCGCGTAGCCGCGAATTTCAGCGCGGAACGAGTTGGACACGCCGCTGTTCGAACAAATAAAGAGAAATTGTTATTGTTTTTACGCGCGACAGGCAGAGCGGCGAATTTTACGAGCCAGCGCTAAACAGTTGAATATTACTGCGATCGTAAAGTCCCTTTTATCGTTCGTTTGAATCGTTACGCGATTTCCAACTGATATAGATGCGTGCACGCTGGATCAACGTGTACGTGTACACGAACGAGAGAGAACCGATAGGCTGGATCCAGATCGTTAGACAACGATCGATCGATCGATCGATCCAACGGAACGGGCTCGATGTTACTTTTAGTTGTGTCCGGTAACGAGCGGCCTAGATTTTCGACTCACGATCGATACCAGTTTAAGAGTACACGGTAACGAGGATAGAACGACTTTTCCTTTTTGTTCGTAATACTTTTTCCCGCTTGAATTTCAAGTTAACGTCGTGTCTGTATTTTTGCAACTCTTGCGACTCCGCTACCGTTATATCGCGTTACTCTTTGCTCTATCGTGAAAGTTATGATATTTATTAAGATAGGAATGAAAAGACTGGATAACTTACCGATATAATAAGGATCTGCGTAGAGGGTCGCAGCCTTAGGGGAGGTGTATCGTGGAGAGTCCTGACCGAATTCATCCGAGCCATACTGCAACGAAAACAACGAAAGAGGTTATCAATTTTTTTTTTTTTTATAAAAAGCATAGAGTTAAAATATAATTCATCCTCTGACTCGCGTTACTCTTGACTCGCCGATTATAGCATGACATATTCTTACGAATAATTAGTAGAAACTCGTAATAAGTAGGTTATTGTCGAAACTTTAACCATCGCTCTTGGAAAAGAATTCTTCGGCGTTCCCAAGCTAGGGATAATTTTAAACATTAAATAGAGAGGACTATAACGGTACTTATACTTATTATCGACGATAACTTTTCCACTTTTCATCTAATATCGAGTAATTTAATTTACTGGAATTTCCTTTGTTTCATCGATTTTTGGAACGCAAAGAAATACACATCGAATTCAAATGTGGTAGCGTACACGTGACTCCGTTCGATGATATATTTTAAGGATTAATAAAGAAAAGAAAAAGAGTAAGGATGGGTGTACAGGCTGGAAGAAGTATTTGCACATGCCCTTGTTTTTCGATGAAGCGTATTTTTATCAGCCTCGACACTGTACTTTCGTAGTATGAAATTTCTATAGTCATGCGATAGTACGTACTACTAGAGAATACGAAATTTGATATAGTTGATTAAATCATTAATTAGTACGTAAAAGGCTTATAGGTAGTCACTGTACCTGGACCTAATTAATTGGTACGTGAATGCTATAACAGATACAATGGCGTGCAAATATATTTTGCTGCTAGTAAGATACGCCAGGCCCGAAAATCATTCGCGTTCCATCCCTTACCATTCTGTAGCTGCCGTAGTCAGCAGGGTAGACAAACATATCGTCAGGGATGGTGGGAGCCTCTCGAAAGCAAGTCAAATCGCGCGATGGGACAACATAACGGCGGCGTAGCGGGGAACCGGCGATTTGCCAGCGAGGGCTCGCACGGGGATGGAAAGTGGCGCAGAAGGAGAGATTCGCGGCAGCATACCCTCGTCCCAATTTCAGCGTGATATATGTTAAAATATTCCACGCCGCTTCCCTTATTCTCCCGGCGAAAGCTTCTCTCCTCTCCCGCCGTCGTTCCGCCGAAAACTTTTGTCCCTGCTTCTTCTCTCTCCTTCGCGCCCCTCCGCTTCGCCACCACCTACTACTCCACCTGGTGCCACCGAAAGCACGACAAAACGAGAGGGACAGACAAGTTTCGGTCTAACGCGAGGACTATGGCCGTTTAGGCCGAATTTAACGGCGGTTCCTGGGAGCCGCGAAAGAATCCTCGCAACTTCCGCCTTCTTGCAACTTGCGAAATTTCTCGCGAAATTTCCTCAAAGGGACTCGGAGAAACTCAGACGCACGCGCTCCTCGCCAAGGAAAAAACGATTTACAATTGGTACACTCTCGTTTCAATATCTTCGGGTTTAATCACCACTATCGTTTGAACGCCTGGCGTGTGTTTAACACGCTGTTGACGACACGCTGTGAAATAAATCTTATCGCCGTTTCCGCATATTCTCGGAAAGTATATAAATAATTATATTTATAAGAAACGTGGATACGCGTCCTCCGTTTACGACTCGTTAATATAACTCGATGGAAACGTTCGGAAGCGACGAGAAGAGGCGGGAAAGAAAGAAACGAAGAGACAACTCGACACCGACCACGCGAAGGCCTACGCGAGACTGCGAGCGAGCTGACTACGCGTCAGCGCGCCGATTGACCGAGAGGGTAGTGGGGCCGATAGGAACCAATAGCGGAACACGCTTTGCTACCAAGAAGCTAAGATGCGTTTAGATCCGTCCTTTTGATAACACGGGTTATCAAGAGTTCTCACTTCGTTCGAAGGCGAATTTGCATAATTGCACCATATCAACCAATAAACGTCTAGGTTCGTTTGCTTCGGAACGATATTGAAGAGTCAAGGCAGCAAATTGCAGAGATGACGAGGTAACTATTTTTTTCTTTAGGCCCGACGACGTGATAGTCTGAAAAGCGAAAAATGCGACGCGGAATCTATGGAGTTCTAAGAACAAAAGATCTTCGAGAGCGAGCGTTCAGAACGCATCCATATCTCGCGAGGGAGGAACGGGGCATATAATTGTAGGCGATAAAAGCATCGGGTTTATCGTGACAGCAGTCGATAACGAGAGTACAAATACGAACACCCACCCTGGGTGGGGACACGAAAAAAAAGCTGCTACTAATCGCGCGATAAACGCGCGGCCTCTGGACCTATTAATTTAAATGAATTGCTTTGACACCGGTGGCTTTCGTGCATAGGCGTTGCACACTGGTTCTCTGTCTTCTCTGTCTTCTCTCTCTCTCTCTCTCTCTCTCTCGCAATTCCATTTCTTCCTCCATTTTCGATCGTATCGAGACATGTACATGGAAAAGATCTTTTGATGAGTATTTTAAACGTCACATCCCCAGAGTCTAAGTAGGAAAGACTACGAGTCTACGCGAAGCTGTCAATCTACAGGACGTGTTTTATCGTTTATAGCGTCGTTAAAAACCAGTCAAATACTCCATTTTCAAATATAGATCGTACAAAAATGACGCATAACCGAATTTAGCGAATTACCAGGTAAATCACTTAGCTTGGCTCGAATAACGCCAACTTTACTTTGTCGCGTTATGGTTCGATCGAAAAATCGACGAAGCGACGATAGAGGCGAAAAGTCGAAGTCGGATCGACCGCGGCGAGAGAGAAGACACCGCGTGGCCAATAATTCACGTTTTATTTCTCAGGTTCGCGGGGGTGGTTCGGTGGACACGCAATAATAAAAATGTCCGACGGCCGGCAAGCCGGATCAGAAATCTTAATATGTCCCGGTGGGTGTCCATAGTGGCGAGAGTCAGCGATTTCCAGCCAATATAAATGTCCTACATTGATTTAGTTCTCTTGTTCCCCGGCTTGCGGCCAGGATGGAAAAGGAGGGAAAACGAACGGAAACGTCTCTGTCAGGGAAATTAGCTTCCGAAGGTTTGAAATAGGACAGAAGGGTCGCTGGTACGGGGCAAGCTACGCGTGTTACGTGACGTCTTCGGAAAATTGAGCACGTGATGTTCGTCTCACGTTCTCGTAGCGGCTATTTCGTCGTCTTAGAAATTATTCTCTAGCTTCGCACGAGATATCGCGTCTGTTACGTCATCGGCTGACACGTCGTTGAAAATTACGGGGAAATTTTGTCAGAGAAATTTTTGAAAATTCCCCGAACGTAATAGTCCTTTTCGCGAAACGTTTCGCGAAACCTAACTACGGTAGCTTACGGAAATATTCCAACACTTGTAGAAACATTTTATGGATATATCGTGTGTGTTATAAAGAAACATTCTAAAATTTTATTAGCGCTATAACGAGACACGAGATATCTGAAAATGTACATAGGAGCCACAAGCTACACATTTGGGACAAATATAGCTATATTTCGTAAAAAATCACGAAAGTATTTAAACAATCGATTAATCTCGATGCGATAAATATTCGAATACTTTCGTCGTATATACCGTATATACAATCTTAAGGTCAGGCCAAAAGGAATTCCAAGAAATTTCACTCTATACGATAAGAAACACGTTTAAAACGATAATTTATCAACATCGTCTTGAAGCGTTGGGCGTCTTCGATCGACTACACGTGGGCGGAAATGAATTTAAAAGCGGAAGGAGAGGACTGTGCGTAGCGAAGAGTCGCCTCTAGTACAATGGATCGTCGATTACTCCCTTGTTAATTGCCGCGCTGACAATGAGACTATTTCCTATCGAGAGGCAGATATACGAAAGCAGGTGTCGCCCCAACGTCCCGTGAGAATTTTTCTACCAGCAGCGTTCTAACATATTTTTATTAGTTCGGTTCTACCTGCATACGATCGAAACGATAAAACGATTCCTACGATCGATGTATGAGCTGTGTAGACGGCGTTTATCGTTTCTTCTAATTTTTCGTATCTTCGGGGATGTTGTCCCTCTGTAAATTGTCTACCGGCGGCATAGAAGCAACAAGTTTGCGTCTTCTACTTGGTTAATTGCAGTCAATAGATAACGCGCGCGATAACGTATCTGTTTATCGATTTGATTAAATTTTAATGGAGGACTCCTGGACACCTGGTACCGCAGATTCCCTTTTTCTCAGCTTTTTTTTTTTTTGTCCCACACGTAAACCCGCACACGCGAAGAAACAACGACGAGTCTTATCGACGAAAACGTTCATCCGTCTTTCCTCCGCATTAGCTGCTCGCAACCTAAAGAGATTAATGCCAGGCGATTTGTAAAAAAGCTGGATGCAACGGTCTTTAAATCTAATGACCGCCGTGTCACAGATGGATGTTGGATAATTTCTAACGAGCTTGGCCGTGCACGCACCCCTTTATGAAATTGTTTGCTTCTACGCGAATTGCTCGTGTCACGCGCAGAGTATATTACCGCCGACGAAGAAAGGCGGGTCTCTTCCTCTTTAAAACGACGAAATCCTCCGAAAACGAAACGAATAACGGACAACGAAATCCAAAACGAAAATCAATCAAGACGTTTTCCTTTGCTATATTTCCGTCGACCGTGGTAAAGAGGATAGAAAATTTCACATGACGTTGCGACGTTGGCTAAAAGAATGTGGGAACGATAGAACGTCGTGGTAATTCCCGTATTTTCTTTTTCTGAATTTACGTTTCTTCGATTCGTGTAGAACGAGGTCCCGATGGGTTCCCATGGCGGAGGGAACGGCCAGCCATAAAGGAAATACCCGTAGATGGAATAGGCATGTTCTGACACAGGACGACTTCCGGTTGTGCCATTTCGAACATCCGCGACGAATAGAAATTGAGACAGCCTTCTTTTCCTTCCCTTTTTTCCTCTCCTTCGCCCAGTATACCTCTATTTCTTCTTCGTGCTTCGATGTTTCGCATAATTTTAATTGCAGGCACGATGGGAAGACGAGAGAATGGGATTCGAGACGGAGTATCGAACTTTACACTCCTTAACGAAGGCGATTCGGTATCTGGACTGGTTGCGTTCTGCGGCTCCGATTTCGCAGAATCGCTTTTATCGTATCGTAGAAAGAAATTGCGGCAAGAAGAGGCGGAAACGGAGGGAGCCTCGGTTTTGCAAAACACGAGATACAATGCCATCTAATATTTGAGATTTCATTAGTAGACGTTATTCCATCCGACATCTGATCGGTTGTTGTGCTGACGCTGTCATAAACTTAACTTTAACTCTGACGAATATCGACTATCTATCTGTAGAATGTTTAACAATTAATTCTAATATTTTCCTCCTCGCAGTTTTTCATTTTCACTCGCCAACATCCTGGATGTTTATATTTCTCATGCTATTATTCCGTTTAATATCTTAAACAGAAACACATAGAATCATGAATTCGTACATTGCGGTAAAAACGTCGAGACTCTTTTATTTTCACCCTGGAAAGGCAGAATTGCCATTTCTCGTGAAATTACATCGTACCGCGTAAGATTTTTCTGTATCTGTAGGCAATGGATGACTAAACGGTTTCACAGTAAACCTCGAGTTGGTAGCCCAAACAAAGGAGCCACTTGCGTCGACGACGATACGCGTGGTAAACAGGAGTTCAAAGAAAGAGAAAGAGAAAGAGAAAGAGAAAGAGAAAGAGAAAGGGAAAGAGAAGGAGAAAGAGAAGGGGAGGGAAAAGAGGGGAATAAAGAAGGGAGAGTGGTAAAATTCATGGCGACGAGTAAATCTTGACGATAAAGGAGAAGAAGGGTGTTGGAGGATCGCGAGAGCGGTACGATCGAAAGCTTCCCGTTTTAATTGGCACCCACTAATTGGTAATTATCAGGCGTACCCACTCGTGGAAACCTGACGTAAGAGGCTTAAGGCCGTTTACACGGGATGGAGGATCCGGTGGCAACGGTACCAATACAACCGCCACGGGCGTAAGGTATACGTCGGTTTACAACGTTCCGAACACACAGCGCAGGTGTGCATATGTAATTCCGAATGGGTGCCTCGGCTAGCAGCGCAGCACGTGAAAAGAGACTAGAGATCCACGACGTCTACATTATTTATTAGGCGTATCGTTATCGCGTATATAGCGAGAGCCAAGACAAACGGCTGCATAATCAACAATTAGTTGGCTGATATGGCCTACGTGATCGGTTTTTAACGAGTGAAGCGTCCAGGCCTCGATTAACACGCGTCTTCTCGCTTACATTCACGGTATCTCGCTAATACTTTCGAGGAAAAAAAGAATAAGAGAAGAAAGTCGTTAATCACTCTTATACCTCCAACTTCTGCTTTTCGTTTGTTTTCCGTATTAAATATACACGTACGAGTAGCTTTTTCGTCTCTGTCTTTTTCTTCAAAAGTACCGATCATTGCGATAACATTATGCTACCGGTTGGTATACTTAACCATCGCTGTTTTTAACGCTGTTTCAGGCTAGGAAATGCGTAACGAGGTAAAACGTAACGACCTAGGCGGCGAGACGCTGTCAAGTAAAATTTTGAGCGCGTGATGCGTGTACGCGACTTCTTTACGTTGCTGGAAATGCGGATTGCGTGGTTCCAGCGTTACTCTAAATCCAACTTACGATAAATACGCATCTAGCAACGTTATCGGAAACGTCGCGCTACACAGTGTCCTACGTTGTAAAGGTAGAGCTAGATTACCTAGAACCTAGATTATACTAAAGCTATATTACACAGTGGGTAAACGGTCGTAGGTATAAGTTACGGGTTACGTGGACTACGCAGAATCCGATTGTCGCAGTGCTACTACGTTATAAGGCATCCCGCACGCGTGGCCCGCGTCAAAATTATAGGAAATCTAGATTGGCCTATATCTGATCGGTTGACGAGGTTGGTTTATGGAGAAATTGGGCTACGGCGGAATCTAAACTATTAGCTCGAACGCGATACGGAACGCCTAATATCCACGAGGTAGACGTAGACAGGAGCGATCTACACGGTGGATCCTCGTCTACGGCGAATCTAGGTTACGACGAGCTTAACTCATGGTAAGCCTGGCCCGCGGCGAACGAAGTTTCGTTCGGATGCTAAATTAGTGCTCGCTTGGCACGAAAATACGATTCACCACGCAACGCAATTCGTGTTCCGCTCGAATCAATTTCCCAGTAAATATCTCTCCGAACTTAAACGGGCCGCGGTTTTCTTCCCGGCGATAAAAACGACTAGCAACGCAGAGTGGCAAACGTATTCGTCGATACGAGAGAGTTTCTTTCTTGGTTCCAGAGATTGACTCACCGAATCAGAATGCGATTGAAATCCATGTAAAGTCAGCCTCCCGCAAAAGGATCAAATCGATAGGGGATCGAGCGAGTCGCCTGGTCGCGTCGCGTCGTTGTCGACCAGCTGCCTAGGTACACGGTAGCGGCAGAACTCGGAATCGAATCACCCGGTAGAATCGACCAAACGCGAGCGTTTCTCCTCTTCCGAGGAGAAGGGTCGACTCATTCCTCGAGAATGTGATTTAAGTCTGCATAAAAGACGACGGCCGCGCAGAATTACAAGAGGCATGCAGTTCCGCTCGCGTCGATATACGCTCCGCGCCGGGGAACTTTCCTCTCTCGTCACCGCGCGCGCGGAATACCGAACGATCGCTTATCGCGTTCTCGCTCTCGGCAGAAGACCGGACCCCGTCCTTTTTCGCCAGTCTCAAAGGGAGAACTTTTTCCTTGAAAATAAAGCGATTCCCTTCAGGCTCCAGGCTTCCACCCGCCCACTTTTCCACCCCTATTTAACTTTTCTCCGGGCCACCGGTTCCACGAAAATTTATTCTTCGTCCGACTCCACCGACCGCAAAGAATAAAAAATTACGTTTATTTCCTCGATATTGTTATCGTTATTGTTTCAATCCGTCCTCCATAATATTTCACTTATCGTTACGCGCAATTAAAAGTTGCTCTTACCCATAGCGCGGATTGTTCGTTGCACTTGCGACGTGTTCGATCTTCGCCAGCCCTTTTCCAACCTCGGAACAAACACTTGCAAAGCGGACGTCGATCGACAGGTCGCAAAGAGATCATTTTCCGTCGTTTTGTGGAATGGAACGCGAATAGCCTACGTTTTTCTTCGACTACATTTTCGTGGAAAACGTTTCGTAATTGCGACCGCGACAACAAAGTTTCACAAAAAAGAAAAAGGACATTTCGCGCAGATGTATTCCCGATCCGAGAGACGATTCGTTCAATATAGACGCTTAACGAGCAAGTTTTTCTGTCCAGCGACGAGGAAACGTGTTCGGTATGCCGTGAAAAATTCATAGCTCATTTCCAGGCGATAGGAAAAAAAAACGTGCTTGATATTTTAACGACTCGAGTTGAGACAATCGAGAGATGCCGATACCGATTAGAGTACGTGGCTAGAACGTTGCGAGCAGAGGATAGAAAGGCGAGAGACAGGCCGAGACTCTACAGTGTGGGACGTGCACCACGCCCGATCCGGAATATTTCATTCCGCTTTTTTCTTCGTAATCGCGTCATATTACCACGATCGCGCTCCATAATAATTGCCGAGTTGAAAATTATACCGACGTAAGCCGAGATTTTCGTAAGTTGGATCGAGACGCGTATTTCAGATTTTAATCCTGATGCGTTTCTCGATTCTCTTTAGAAGCGATCGAACTCCTCTATCGTTAACAAATTTACAAGTACGAACGAAAGAATCGTCGTTGACGCGATGTGCGATAAACTTTCTCTTCAGACGTTAAAAATCTTGTTGCCAGTTAAAGAGAATAAAATTCTGCTGATAAAGAAACGAGGACTGTAGCAGAGTTAAAAGCATCATCCCATCGATTTAATAATTAATTAAAGTATAATTTTGTTTATTTTTACGTTCTCGAACCTTTCAACGATTCGAAAATTATATCGTCGACGCGTTTCAGAAGCGTCACTTTTCCGGGAACTAATTCGCTGCTGGAGCGATTTTAACGTTCGAGGAATTACCAGGGTAATAAATCCGTCGTATTTTTCGATCCGCGTTACCATCGCCGATTTACCAGAAAAATCAAGATGGAGGGGCGGGGCAAGGAAAGAAGCTATGTTAAGAGATATAAATCTTATTCACAGCCAGAGCTAGACGACCGATGTACACGACAGTGGTACACACGAGGATCAAAGCCACTTTAACGATCTCGCCAACCAATCGATATAATTATCTTCTACCGACGCACGTTCAATCGCCATTCCCCCGGAGTACTACTCGTATTTATTTATCGCTAACGACGAATACACGCGTTAATAACTACGATTATCGATTAACTATCTTTAACCGGATTAACTGTCTTTTAAATAGAAACTGCTATAACCGTGGAATTTATCATCAAAAGTTCGTCAAAAGTTCATAAAGACGAATCAATTTTTGTTAGTTTCGTCGTGGTCGGTTTCTTCGCGATAGTAAAATGTAATCTGATTTTAATAGGCAGAGGAATAGGTACGAGAATAAAAGATTTCGAAGTAAAAAGTCTGTTATGTCGGAGAAACGGTAATCGACGGGTTAGCTAGCCTTCTCTGATCGATACGTGCGTTCCATCCCCGTTTCGCGCAACTTTGCTTATTTTTATTAGCTATAGAACGACGAGTTAAATAAAAAGAATTCGTACTCCTATAGGAGAAGTTTGTGGCTTTTTCGATCGAAGTAGAATGACCGGAACTGTGTCTACGCCGGCCAAGACAAATATTCTTCAACGGGCTACGAACGATGCCTTATAATTTAATTAATCTTACGAGAAACGTATTTCCCGATTGTCTAAATGTTTCTACTCGAGTAAACTTTCTCGACCAAGCTCGGTGAAAGGGGTTCTCTAGAATGCAAAACGCGGGGTATCACAAACGTCTCGAGAAGGTGGGAACGAAGAAAACTGAGAACGAGTGGGACGGTGTGCGAAGATTCTTCAAATTCCAGCGAGCGATTTTTTCGTTGTCGACAGAGTACTGGTGAACGAGGTGGCTTGTGTGTGCGCGTCTTTCGTATGCAAGTGTGACCGCCACCTAATACGTGCCACCACGGCACATACTAATTAGCTGGACGAGCGAAACGCGTCGTGAATACGACTCCACGTGGAGAGACAAACATTAGATACGAGTGGCGGCACATCAGGTTAGGTCGAGGCTAAAGCTTCGACTGCGAGCCGCTTCCTGCCACGAAATCCGCTTTGAAATTCTTTCGAAATGTACCCGTGGCTCGCCAAAGTCTTCCAAGCACTCGCCACAGAAACTTTGGAAATTTCGTTAGCGTTTTCAGACACCACTATCGTGATTTTTGCGCGTTTGTGGGAAATATTGAAAATGCGAAATTGCACGCAATACACCTAATGTGAGAAAGATATATAGAGTATCCAAAGCGTAGCGCTTTTTACCATAATTGGTAGGCGAACACACACATTTTTACTTACATGTTATCCTTTTAATTACGTTCTCAAAATTACCAACTCGCGCGAAAATCCGCGATTTAATAGCGTCAAAAGGTAACGTTAAACGATCCTAGGTTTAAAAATCACCGCGACACGACCATGGTGTAACCTGGATCTAGAATATTCCAGGCTAGAATATCATCAGGTATGACGTCATCGAGACCCTTAAAAACGACATCCTTTCCCTTCCAACGGGCTCGACACTGAATCTCCCCGCGAATAAACGACGGCAAGTGCACGCTGAGAACGTGGTATGTGCAATAAAAGATTCGAGTCGGCTGGAAGTCACGTACGAGTACCAAACCGGTCCTATGCAGTCTGCGACTAATCAGCCGGTCTTGTGCCACCCGAGACTTTCCTTCGATACCGGTTATCGTAAAATTGTCACATCCATCGCACGTAGAGGCGGATAAAAGGCGGACGAAAATAGTACGAATTTGATCGGGTTAACCTTAACTCTAAGGAGTCGACCGTGTCGTCCGATGAGCAGGCTAAGTGGCGCCTTTTACATCTCTTCGGTGAAACTCGTCTTCTTTCTAATCCTGCACAGTTGGGTACACCGCGAGTTTAGAATCTGACTCGAAGCAGAACTCGAATGGAAAATTCGTAGAGGAGTTGAGTTGGCGAGGGACGCGAAGACGATCCGAAGGCACAGTGTTCGTAGATGAGAGATATTTGAAAGCTTGAACGGTCGATTACACGCATGACCGAAGGCGAACAGTTTCCTGACAAATCGCGCAACATCATCGCGCCAGCTATTCTCCGCAAAACGGCTCTACTAAGACGTTTACCCCGCTCTCCTGTCCGCCATACTGGTTCCAATAGCCGGGAGATGGGACCGAGGAGACGGCCGGCTGTAACACATTCCCGGACAAGTTGTTCGGGCTGGCGGCTTGAAATCGATCCCCGGATACGTTCTGCGATCGATTCGGACTCCTTCGTGGCTGACTGTTGCACGTTAACGCGGAGCAGTTCGAAGGTAACTGAGAAAGATTGCAGCCGACTCGAAGAGGACTCGAACCGTTGTTTCCTGAACCGAGTCTTCCAGTTCTCATTTGCATCCGCTGCGATTGGACAGTGGCGATTTGAGCGTACCTCGAGGCGGTGCTGCACTGCTCGATCGCGTAACACGGCTCCATTTTGATCCCAAAATCGCTCAGTTTAAAATTCTGCTGGTTCATCTTGAAGTCTGCGTTGCTTTCGAAGCTACGATCCATGTTGAATTTTTCGCAGAGAATCGGGATACGAACAATACATTTACAGAGGAGTCATCTACGTTCTGTTCCTCGCGGATCGATGCATCCTCTGGTCCTTATCGTTGATCGCGATCCAGCCAACAGGATCGACAGTCGACCGATCGCTCGTCTCTTTCGCACGAATTCGTATTTAACATCGTTGTTTGGCTCGTCAGAGTCGATGGATTCGCTAAACCCTTGCTGCGATCGATGTCGTATCGATCGATTCTTTCGATTCGAACGCTTTGCGAAAGCTTCTCGGGACAAGCTATTCACGCGGCCAATGGTATTAGAGAAAATCGTGCAAAATCGTGAGATAAATTCGTATCCGGCGTGCGCAACGCGAGGACAAACAATCTCGCGTAGGACGAGACATCCTCTCCGCGCTTGTCTTTCTCTCGAGAGGGTCTCGACGTTTAATTCAATTTATCGCTGCACGGAGGAACTGCGATCGCTCGAATCGCAGGCGACGCGTTTCTCCGTTCGCTTCTTCTCGCGTTACTCGGTTAAGCTCGCCGCGCGCCCAACGACGATCATTAATCAGCGAGGAAAGTTTGCGAAACCGCGAGTGCCTCTCCCGAGTTCCCTTTAATTTGGATTCTTCGAATCGCTCGAGACTTTCGTCGAATCGCAGTCTCCGCGGCCCTCCACCACGCCGACTATTTTTGAACAATGCGTTTACACTCGCGTTTCTGCGCACTTCGCCGCACGAGACTTTCACGAGCGCGTTAACACACCGCGTATCGCAACCCTGTTCCTCGAGCTTCCCAATGACGACTAATCTCGCTGTTCCCTCGTCGATCCTATCGCGCTACACAATTTTCTTTCCTGTTACTCGCCTCGTATTTATAGTTCTAGCCTTGAATTTTACAGAAGGTGGATGTACTTCTCACTTTGGTTCGATATATTTGCCTCTATTCTTCGAGAACACAATTTCACAAAATGTAAAAGATCGCCAAGCGTCTCACGAACTATGAAAACCATGTTTCCGATAAAATCGTTCCATTATAGAATCTCTTTCTTCTCGACCTGCTCTCTGCCAAGAGATACATCACTTTCGAGAAAAGTTGAAATTTTTACGAATCTCGACGATATTTCACGAAGAATGATTCGAGTTCCGACGTCGATCGAACGAATCACTTTAAATTAGGGATTCAGCCGCGCAACGGTATCTGAGAGCGATTTCGCGGCCGAGACGACGGATCGTCGCCGAGGATCGAAGCGAAAACAATCGCCAGAGGATTAGAAGGCAAGAAGCGACGGGCAGCTGGTCAGCCAGTACAGAGACGACTGGTTTTGTTACTCGGCTCATAAGCTACGCGCCACACGGAGCCTGGGTCCAGCGTTACCCCTCCACGAGAACGTGCTTGTTCCGTGCATGTAGACGCACTCGTGTGCCCTCTCTCGCTCTCCTCTCGGCCCTAGACTCTACTCTCGTCGTCCCGTTTACACGCGTCCGTTGCACCGCTACGCTCGCCGCGCCACGTACAGTTTCTCCAACTTGGCCGAACGTCGATAAAAATTTTACGGTCATGTTCTTTCTTTCTTACGCCGCTTCATAGAGAGAAATAATAGTCACCGGATGAAACTTGGGATCGGACGGATTCAAATTTTCCAAACATCGAGAGATCCAAGCGATCGTGCGTTCTCGCGAATCGCAAGTTGCAAGCTATCGGTACCTATCTACATGGTAACGAGACAAACGAAGTTCTACAAATGCGTTAAAAAAGTCACAAGTTCGTTGATTGTTCTGCCAAGAAGAAGCGGTAGCGGATAGAACGATTTTCTATGTCATAATCCGAAACTAATGGCGTAGATGAAAAGAAACTAAGCGGAAGGACGATCTCCGTCGTGTCTGGTCGCCGATCACCGAAGAATTTTCTATCGAATCCTCGCGTAATCGTTCCATCTATGAATTGTTTTGTAAATCTTCGTCGTTATCGTTTTGCGATACTCAGGATGCTGTTATTCGTTCCTATAAAGCGTCAGGATTTCCTAGAACGATCACGGAAAGAGAGAGTGGGTGGTCGCGAGCTTAGCCTTGTCGCGCACGAGACGAAAGCGTTCCGCTCATTGCCGGTTCTTTTCTTCGCCGACGCGACGGCGGATCAACAGAGACGTTCCAGTGTTCCGAGGAAGAAAAGGGACTCGCTCCAACAGCGAGATTTATTCCGGACCGCACTGGGCATCGTCAAAAACAGAAGTGTATATTGATTCATCGAGGCGGGCGTTGTTTGCTGCAAGCTATCTGCTCCCTCCCGTTCCGCGCGGGCATTAATCGCGATATCTTAATCGCCTGTTTCTTCCCGTTTTTACCAGAGGTCAAGTACCTCGGGCATTCCCAGTCCGACAAAGTCTAGAAAAACCTAACTGGAATTTTTCTAACGTTGTACGACGGAAGAACGTCCAAATTATCAATACGGAGACTAAAGGACGATCCGATCGAACGAACGAACCTGGTCCGATCTTTGACGAATTGGGATTCGCTGGATCGGCGAGACCGAGGCTCGATAGGGAAACTTGGCTGGAATTAGTTCCTAACGCTAAACGAGAAAAATTGTAAACTACGGATATTAAGAAGAAACGACGAGTCGATC
Source organism: Bombus vosnesenskii (assembly GCF_011952255.1). Classification (NCBI taxonomy): domain Eukaryota; kingdom Metazoa; phylum Arthropoda; class Insecta; order Hymenoptera; family Apidae; genus Bombus; species Bombus vosnesenskii. The sequence continues at coordinate 8,368,289 of NW_022882923.1, forward strand.
AACGAACCGTATATCGAACCATCGAGGAATTAAAATTCCTCGAACGAGTAAAGTCGAGGCGTTCCCGTTGAAACACGGTCGCGCATACTCGCGTTCGCCAGTTCGAAAGTGCTCGCGTGCATCGTTGCATCTCTCGTTGCCGCGTGGCGCGCACAGAGCTACAGAAATAGTTCGTTGACGGAGCGGAGGGACCGCGAGGGACCCTGGATGGGACGAAGTCCGGGGGCAGAGGGGACCGAGAAAGAGAGGAACGAGAGAAAATACGAGCGGGAGTTACGAGTTACGGCGGAAAACGGTGGATTATGTGTGTTTAACCCCCCACTTCCGAAAGGCCCGGAGTTATGTTTGAGCACGAAAAGTAAACTTCGACTTCGTGGCGACGTGAGGCGCTTTGTGAGGATTAGGAAGGAGGCCGCCACCGGTGAATCGGCTCTTTTGTCCCGACTTCCGTGCGTCGGGGAATCGATTCTTCTCGAGACAGAAACTACCGTCTTATTCACGCATTCTTCTACGAAAATGAAACAAAGCTACAAGATTCTTACTCTACCACTGCACTTGCACGATTTAACTGGACCGTTGCGACCGTTAGGTTTTTCCATATCCAGACCAATCTCTGTAATTAAAATTTAATTTTCGCGAATGCGAATACGACTGAATTTATTGGCAACGAAAATGTTAAAAATTTTAAGATCTCTCGTGGTAAAGAAATTGTTATCCGAGTGACGAGTTAGCTCTTCGTCAGTTTCGAGAACAGGGAATCGCTCGAAGGAAAGAGAATCGGGTTCGCGTAACGATAATTGGTTTGATTATTCGAATATTCGACTTGACTTAGAATTTCGATAGAGACTGGAAATTATATAGAAATTCAGTAGTCTTGGGAAAAAAAATGCGAGCCCGCGTTACCACCCCCGCGGCGTCGAGCGGGTCACGGCATCCGGGGGAGGTAAACCCGAGGAAAAACTGGCCAGGCCGACGTGCAACAGGTAGGAAAGCGAATGCACAGGCCAGTGCAAGTCCAAGCAACCTGTCAAATATCGGTGAAACGAAGGAGGCCGTTGGATAGCCAAAAATATCGACGTCGATCAACCTCGCGTAAAAACGTCGAAATCGTCGCTTTATCTTTTTTTTTTCTAAAACCTCGTGGAATATTTTATCATCGAATCGACGTGTTTTCCTATCTTTAAATAGCCAATCAATGAAAGCAACCTTGATAGAAACAGCTGTGTAAACGAGATTCGCAAATTTTTATTCTTTTCACGAATTTGACTGACTAGATCGGTATGACGTCGTATTTCTTTATATTTGTTGTTACTTAGAGGATTGACTAGTTCCTGGATATTGGTAGAATAACGCTAGCAAATAATTCTATATATACGTATAGGTACTTTCGCTCAAAGGTCTCGTCGTTGGGACATTTCCTATTTCTTTTTTTTTTTTTTCCTCTCTCAAACGTTACTTATATTAATATCTTTGAATCGAATCATTAATACGTCAATGGTATGTACTTGCTTGCTCGTATAAGATACCGCCGCGAGTTACGATCATTTATGACCATAACTTTGACCATAATAAACAAGAGCAAAAAAAAAAAAAAGAAAGAAAAGACGAAGCTTCCAACGCAACTTTCTTATCGTTAACTTCTTATTTCGAATCGTAGAATCTTTTCAACATCGCTCGTACCGCGAATCGCAACCCACGATACCGGTATCTATAAATCGAGAAAAAAGCCAAGCGTTTACGTAACGCTAGCGACAGCTAGAAAATCGTCCGCGGGATTTCGCGTGGAAAACGACAGGACGCGAGCGAGGAGGGGAATCGGCATGCGTAATCGAGCAGCCAACGCGCTCCAGAATCGACTGGCGGTTGCTCAACGAAAACTAGTACCTACCCGTGCCACGGTCCGCGAGATGCCTAATCGTACACCTTCACCTAGATATCCGTCGATGTTTGCTCGCGACAACGTACCCTTTCGAATCGCGACACGCTCGTGTTACACCGTACCGCGAGCCACGCCACTGTACGTAACTCGTTCGAACCCTACCAGCTACGGAATTCTTTTTTCCACGAACATCTAGAAAAGAGTCGTAAGAAGAAACTAAACTCGTTAACCGCAATGCTCGTGTGAGACGCGAGCAAAGCTAATAAAGACAATTACGCTTTCGTATCTATAGAAGCACTTTCTCTCGCTTCTTCTTTCTTAACGCTAGTTTCCCAAAAAAAAAAGTATATTATACAGCCGATAGATGATTTCGCCAGAAACGAAATTGCGCGTTTCTGTCCAATCGGCTGCGAAAAAATAAATCGTACGTGCGCGGATTAACTTCTCCGGTGTCGGCTCGCGATCCGAGAAAGAGACACGGACGATCTTCGGACAGATTCGATTCGCTCGGGTGAAATATCGTCCTCGGGACGAAACGAGGAAACGATAAAACGCTGCAGCGTCCGAGACGCCGAGAGAGGCGAACGAGAGGCGGTCGAGGGGAGGGTAGAGAATAAAGACGAAGGTCTCGAGAAACGACACGAGAAAGCTCGCAGGAAGCAGAGGACGAAGAAGGGAGTGTTCGGGACCGATGCTTTTCTACCGGTACTGTACCGGTTTTAAAGGACTCCGGAGGAGTAGAAGAGAAACGAGGGAGGTACACGAACGACGTGTAGTGCACGCGCGTGCAGGTACGATTCGCGTACCTGAGAGGTGCGCGACAAGGACGGGGCCCCGAGAGGTGATCGTGCTACGCGGCTCGGCAAATAGACGATAGAGAAAGAAAGAGCGGATGCGAGGAGGACGGCTGTACTAAGAAGAGAGGTGGACTAGCCACCGAAGAGTAAACTGGCCAGACTGCCTGCCGCCGTCGACAACGTAACGCCGTTCTTCAGGCAGCGACAGCAGCTCGTGGAAGGGGAAATAACCGAGAGCAATCCGAGAAATACAGAGTATCTGGATAAAATAATATTTTGTCACAGTGGCTTCGCAAACGTATCCTTACTTTCTAGTAAGGCGTTTTCTTTAATCAGCTTCTGCGTTTCATTTTTACGGTATTTCTAATTTTTGTAGTCACGATACTCGTATACTTAGCTCGCGGAACGAAACTTCTTAGTGTTTCCTCTATCCAATATCCGGATTGTTTATCGTAAAATACTTTTGTCAGCTATCGTAGGTTTACGCGGTAAGAGTTGAAAACAGCGACGATAAGACCAACGAGTTTTAGCCGAAAGTCGTCTGAAAGAGTCTTGGCAACTGGAAGTTCTAGTACGAAGAGACAACGGCGGATCGGCTAACGGGACGTTCTCCTTTTGTTCGGCCGGCGAAAGAATTAATCAGGGAAGAGTAAATTGGCCCAGACTGCCTGTCGCCTTTGGGAACGTGGTTGTACGTGCCAATAAAACTGGTCGGAAGAACGCGCTACCAAAACGACCACGCTGACGTGCACACCTTTTCTGACCTTATTCGACGAAATTAGAAATCTATCGGCCACGAATGAAAGACGCGATCCGCCTCTGAATAACTCTGGCCGAATCGTGCAAACCGACCGATATACCTTATACCAAACAATGCGTTCGTTGCGTAAAACTTGCTCGTTAACAAGTTACAACCGCGCGTCACGCTATTCTAGTCGCGTCGCGTCGACCCTCGAAACAAACAGGGGCGATAATTATTTTTAATCGACGAATTAAAACAACGACCGATTAAAGGAGAACGATCCATTAAACTGTCCTTCCCAGATCTCCCGCTTATTGTATCAAACGCCAACGACACCTTCCAATGTACGTACAACGAGTTTCGTTATTCCGTGCAAAGTTCAAGATTGCATTTTAAGATACGGAAGTACCGACACCGTTGTATCGACGAGCAGTGCAACGTTCAAAAGGTGTTTGAACAAGGTGCGCCATAAGAACCGCACCGCGCGTCCAGCTTTAATTGTCAGTTCCGATCCTTTGCAGCTGACTTTTCGGTTCGGACGATCCACGCGACCCACGGCGTCGACGATCGGGCGAAAAAATAGCACGCGGTCGATTCAACGATCCCGCTGAATTTGGTTGGGACCAACTACGGCCCTGAAATTTACCGATATCGCGTGACACACCGGAAAAGGAGATTCCCTCGGCAGATAAGCCGGTTCGTACAATTAGAAGGCGTTCCTCTCTAACAGTGTTTCTGTACCGTTAATCCATTCACGATTCAGCGATTGCGAAAGCTTCCTGAATTCTGAGCGACCGAACGATAGGGACACGTCGATCGACGAATCGCGGCTTCAAAGGTCAAGGTCCTATTCACGTCCGGGAAGCTGCGACACGATGAAAAGAACGCGCGAATGTTCCGAAGCAGTGAACGTACACGCGAATGTAACGAAGCTCGCATGCTTCTGTTTAAAAAACGATCCGATTAGCAGACTCGAATGAATTCGGATGGAAAGAAGGATGAACTCGTTTCCTGTGTCACGGATGAACGATATAAATATCGTATCGACGCGCGACTATAAAAGTCGGACTTACGAGTCTCCCGATGCGTAGACGATTTCGTCGTACGATTTCTAGGACGAGATTTACAGATCGTTTCACGAGGAACGGTCAAAGATTAACGATCCGGCTAGGTAAACACATAAAATGGCTGCATATTACGCGGCAGCTGAATAAAGAAACAGCATAAACGCGAATGACAAACATTTCCGCGGGGAACGTGGAAAATATCGGGGCGACAGGCAGCTAGGTAGGCGCGGTGCTAGAAAGTTGAATGAATTAAGCACGCCTGTTTACGATTGTTAGCGACTGACTGCCCACGTGCTTTCCGCTTGCGTCGGCTCTATAGGTTTCCTTTGATCCTCGTCATATCCACGGAATGTACCTTTCTTTCTTCGTCACCTTCGTATTCCAGTCCTTTCCTTCCCCTTTTACTTATCAACACCCTTCCCCCTTTTACCATCGAATCAATCCAACTGACTTTCCTCTGTTCTCCGGTCGAACAAAGCAACTGAGAGAGCCAAATGCTCCGCGACTGCGACTCCATCACTTACCTGAAACAAAACGAAGGAATTTTAATTAGAAACGACATACAGGGAAACGATTACACGTAGAACGATCTAATTGCACGTGGCGACGTTCAAGGTAACCGGAAGTAACGGGCATTTTCCGGATAACGGAAAAGTCGACATCGGGGTATCGAGGGACAGGGAAATCATCGTCGTCGGCTCGATGCCTCCAAGGACGCGAGATTACTGCCATTCGATGAGCTAAGTCGACTCGCGAGTCATGCATTCGCCTGTGCTCACTTTTTCAAGAGAAAAGAAAGAGGAAAACGATTCTAGATTACGTTTTTATTGGCAGGCATTACGACTTTCTCGTAGTTTCATGAGGCGAGAATGTGGGAAATGTGGGGACAATTTGCTGGAAAATAGGAAGAAATTATACGATAAATTTCGTGTCGTAATGATATGGTAAGAATTTGATTGCAAAGATCCGTTCGACTTAAAATTCGTAGTGAAACTACCCGTTCCTACATAAATACGTAGATATAACTCAAGTTACGTTGGATCGTAGTTCGAATAATAGAAACTCGGATACGATTACATATACGATGTAGTATCTGAAGCTGACAGTGAGCATTAACTTGTTCGCATAAACGAAATAGCGGATAAACAAGGTTCTAGCGTAACATCGATATCCCAAACGTTCGTTTCGACGATCGACGATACGTCTGAGCAGGTACGTTCCCTTTCCACCGCCAATGGATTCCCCCTCTACGCGACGCGTTAATATCTAACGCATCGATCTGACGACTTCCTGCCGAACCAGGACGCGTTAATTGCTACGAAAAGAGAAAAAGCCACCCTCGTCGAGCGGAAGTTACCCCCTCTGACTTTCGATCGGCGCAACGATACACGGTACATATGGTCGATCTCTAAAGCCACGTTCGCGGAACGCTTCCGCGATTCTCGGACACAGCGGCCGGAAGTGCCCACGCATCGGGTGACGCACAAGTTCGATAACGGAGGAAGAAAAAAAAATAGAAAAAAGGGAGGGGGAGTGGAAGAGGGAGGGGCGCGAGAAGGGGAGGAGTCCACTATGGCGATAACGAAGAGAACGTCGATTCAACGACACTCGTAAAGCTGGACATTTAACGATGGCGATTTAACTGTCGCAGCGTGGCGCGCATACAATGTGCCTCTCTCTGGTCCGACCTGTACAATAATAATTATGGCTCTGGCTACGATTGTTTATGGAGGCGGCAGTTAAATTACCGCCGGTTGACGTTACACGGGCATTTCGGTGGCTGCTTTCCCTCGTCGCGTTGTAATTGTTATTTAACAGTGGTTTGTACCATCATCGTCGAGAACAATAAATTTCCAGGGGCCCGGCCAAATGAAGATTAACCATTACGCGATGCGCGTTTTCATCAAAGGCTCGTTAAACTGCAATTAAAACCACGGCCACTTCGCCGCTTTTCCAAACGCCTGACCCCCCCCCTCCCTCCCCCTCCTATCAATCGCGTTCCAGAGTTCTCTCTCGTTCATCGACTGAAGCGGTTCTGGCCCGCCCACTCCGACGAGCTTTTTCTCCGACATCGCTTTTCACCGGTTGGGAGAGAAGCACCGAATAACCGTCGACCTCGTTGCAGAGGCGCGACGAGTTTTCCAGCGGAAATTGGAACAACTTTAATCGCGGAGGAACGCGATTGTCGGGAATCGTGTGGCGCTGGCTTTCCATGAAATTTTGTGTGCAGTTATACGACATACGACACTCTTGCTGACGGCTGACGTCATTCTTCGCCAGCCGTAGCACACCTCCGACACGTGATTTTTCGCGTAGCCAGTCGTACGCCTAAGTACTGAGATTCCTGCGTGGGAAGAACGATAGTAGCGTTGCGCCTATCCGGCGAGAAGACCGTCAAAAATAATGCTTCCACTTGCGTCTCTACGGTAGCGTCACTTATACATCGTATATTTGTACATTCTCCGATTGCAAATATGAGACACGCGTCGTACGTGTAACAACGCGTAAAGTTAGTTTAGTGCGAGAGAAGGCATCTGTTACTAGTAGCTATTCTGTTCGGCTAGTAGAACTAGAATTAGATCAGAGTATTCAGTTTGGATATGGGATGTTCTACTGTATTTCAATCTACTGAAATTCCCGGAACGGTGAAACCATCTCCGCGGAGTCTGCACACCGGCCATCGATCGATTCGTTAAAATAATCGGAATTTTTGCACGAAGGTGTTCAGCCTGACACACGACATGCAAACAATCCTTGACAGCCATGTCACTTGACACCGCGTCAAGTGTTTAATGAGAACGCACGGTCATCAGCCAACTATCTCCCGTCTATCGAGTTACGTGAGTCACGAGTTTGTAATCTGGAATAACGTTGGACGAAAATTCGACGAAAAGACCGACATCTCCGACCGATAGAGAAGAAAACAATTTACCGTAGCTTTTCCACCGATCGTTAACCCTCCGACGTTCCTTCGCGCGTTTTTCGTCCAATCGTATTTCTTTATCGTTAGGAAAATCGAACCTTCTTCTTGCGTGACATCGATAATTAGATACGGGTATACAGCTCTTTTCTCGAAATAGGCAACTCACCGTCCCGTTTCTCTCCTTTGTTCGAACTCGTTGACAGAGAGGCGAGTAAAAGCGAAGGACCATAAATTTTTGCGGTCGAACGAACAGCGACATCGTTTGGCAGAAGACGAATAGAACATATGCCTGATGCTTTCTCGCATTAATATTTGGCGTTCCTGACGCGTTATATGTTGCCCAGTCGATCACTTTTTGATTCGTCGCTATGACGTTCGAGAAGCAAGTCAAACGGAACGGTACTACCCGACTCGCAACTAATACGCAACCGATCGATCCCGAGCGCGTTGCTTATTTTCAGACACAACTGTACTCGTGTAACGTATCCTGCGTAGCTACAGAAGATTCATAGAAAGTTTCAAATGCTCCGATAGAAAGAAATTTCCTTAAGACGTTGTAAGCCCTTTGTCCGATTTGTTTCATTCGATCGAGATGCCCAGAGAAGATGGAGAAATCGTCGTATAAATTCCTTTGATCTCTTCGTAAATCCCACGGACGTGTTTACGCGGCGTCGGTAAGTGGCCAGAAAAAGGCGAGGGTGAATTTCCGTTAGCCGACGAGGGAGTTAACGCGATTGGCCACGAGCTTCCGTGTAATTGGGAACAATTCATAAATTTATTGCGACAGACAACACACAACGGTCTTCGTTGGTCCCCTTTCTCGCTCACCCTCGTGTTCAGTTCCTCGGTGGACGACCCTCCGTTACTCCGATACTCGTACAACGGAGAGGGGTTGAATCGTCGGCTCGAGTGGCTCACAGGGGGAGGAGATAGAGAGAATAGGTGGTAGGGGGCGAGAACGAGAGGACGAGGCTTGTCGAGACTCCCCACTGTACCAACTTAGACGCATTAAAAATTTAATAACTCGTCCCGATCGGTTGGTAAAGTAGGCAGCTCAACCACCATGGGGATCCCTCTAAATCCAGAAGTCTACCAACCTAGTCAGTGGCTTTCAATTTTCACTCTCCGAACGCAATTTTATCCCTCGCATCTCCCTCTGTACGATTTTTTCTAATTCTAAGTAACGAATAACGATGAGAGTAATTGAAACCCCGAACGTTGGTGTTAAATTTAGGGGAGTGAATTAGCGAACGAGGATTTAGGGGCAGCGCGAAGGTTTTATTTCGTTTTATTTGAAAAGTTAGGAGCAAGGTATCGAGAGCTATATGTTCGCCGGTCTTATTAGCGAATATTTAACGAGTAATTTCTTTTTCGACGGATCGTCGAGGTTTCGATGTAAAATATTCGCTTACTATTTTTAGCTGCCTCGTTGATACTTGGTTGGTTGGATAACGTATACGTATATAGTATTTATAGTAATAAGTTTCAGCAAAAAATCAAGCACGAGCCTCAAAAATTCGAACGGTTTCAACTTTCCAGCAATTTTCCTAGTCGCTACAAGAACGAAAGACGAGGGGTTAGCTTTTTCCCTGCGCGGTCTTCGCCATAAATTCGTCTTCTTGTTGATCTTCGCCGGGTTTACGGCCCCGTACGGCCGGTATACCAATAAACTGATCAAACTGTCCAAGACCTTCGAATTCTCGGCCAGCATATCGCGTTTATAGTCAGCCGAGAGAAATCATAGCGGGCAAAACGAGAGGAAAATCGAGTTTTCGACCGACGGTATCTGTCTCTGATTTCCACGCGACTCGCGGAAGCTCCGGACAAATTTCCTTCCGCTTCGTGTCGCTAAATTATTCTGCGATTAAGCGCATCGGCGAATCCATTAACGCGACCGACCTCGACTTAATTAACTCCCCGTCGAGGAATTAAATACTATCGCGGACGTATATGAATTTGTTACGCGGAGAGATAATGGTCAGCCGTTTCATAAATTTGCCGACTATCGTATCGTTCGATCTCGACGGAGTCGCGATTTTCGCGCGCGTGATTATTTTCCCCGCGATCGATAATCTCCTCTCGGCCGAGGCAAAACGTATAGGAAGACTCGCGCAACTCCAAATAAAATAAATAAAACAAGCGTAACGTTGTTATATTAGCCTCTTAGAAGCTCGATAATTCATCTTTCGCTCGAGTTCATAGCGTGTCTCGACCGTCACGACGTGCCTTGGATGAAACTATTGGTTGATAATATCGCGAACGTGGCCGATATAGATCGTTGGATTTTATACGTATCGTATGTTTATATCTGTTGCATCGTTTGGTAACCGACGTAATTTTCTTACAACACGAGCTACAGATCGAAGAAAGTACCACGAATTCTGTTGGCGACAAACGCATTCGAGAAACGTTGAAAGAACGCACCTGCTATTCGAGCAGGACGATTTTTGTAAATCTAACGTAACGAAGGAAATTCGTCGTCGGAAAGGTTCGTTAAAAAACGTACTACTAATAAATAAACGAAGAAGCAAATAAATCGCGGCGATCGCTTTTGCTTTTATTTCGCGTGGCGAGATCGATGACGTCAGAAAATTCGAGAAGCTCGGATGCACGCTCGGTAAGACGAACGGGAAAAAAGTGTGGCGAAGGGAGGAACAGCGTGGCGAGCAGAGAGAAAGGGGGCGAAAGGGGACACGTAGTAACGACGTGTACACCAATCCCGGAGGGCCTTCGTGGGGTGGCAGTTTTCGGGGGTGCGCCACCCCTACTTGCACCAACGGAATATACAGTACACGGAGCGTGTAACGTCCCACTGTCAGGCGACCCTTCCACCGTTACACCGACGTTTCCAAGCGCACACGCACGTTCACACGAACGCACGCAGACGTACCCCGAGTGGCAGGGGTCTGCCCTATGATTTGTAGCGGCACTATAATGCCTCAACTACCCAGCACCTTGACTCACCCTCTCCTGCCCCTCTAACCATCGTACCCCGCCCCTCATCGGCTCCCTCCACAAACACAAGCGAATCAAGCAGCGGCAAACAAGCTGGGGAGTCCGTGTAACACGCACCGATTCCTCCCTTCTTGGCCCTTGGCCGATGTAGCAACACGTAGCAACGTTTTCCGTTGAGAGAAAGAAGGAACACGAAGAGTTACGAGGCCCGGAGAACTCACCGAATTCGGCGCATCCACTGCGCGACTGCCTCGCAGCGTTACCTTTGGCGCGTACTTGTAAATTATACTTTCGAAGGAAAATCCGACACGCGTTTCACGCGTTAACCAACGGTCGTCGATGACACGCCTTGCCAAATGCTTTAGAACGATCGAACGTTGTGGAGCGGTACGCGTGGAAAATGGAAAATCGAGAACGCGCTAGATAGAAATCGAACTCCTTATTTGGACACCGCGGGATGAAACTTCGATGTTAACGTTTAATTCTCAGGCAGAATAACAATGCCATAATTTATCCTGTAATTTCTCGTCTATTTCCCACGATTGCGTTTCTTGGGGGCCCTAACGATGACGATTTCGCTACACGTAAGTAGAATCGTGCGTCGTTCGAGGGTTAAAAATTGCGTTCCGAGTTCCAGGATTATAAGGCTGCGTAATTGTTCTATATAAAAAAATAATTCAGCAACCTTCGCCATGACGCCAGAGTTTCAGAAATTACACCCTTTTAATTGCTTGCTACGTCGATTCCGCGTAACGCTGTTACCGAAGGGGTACGATCACGCGAATAATTCGTATCGGTATGGAGTACGCGGCGGTTAACGTGGAAAATATGTTCCGGGACGAGTTACACGTCCGTGCGGCGAAGGGTGTAAGACCTCGGGGGATGAATTTTCTATGATTCAACCGTAACTCGCGACGCGATGTTATTTGTAAAGAACGGGTGGCTAGAGTTAGCGGCTTGGTTCTCCGGTTCGTTGCGAGGCTTCGTGAAAACCCGGCACGATGATTGATACGTCGCGCCACGGAGCCGCCGCCACTCCAAGATACAAAGGGTGGATAGAAAGAAAAGCGAGAGAGGGTTTAAAGCGTTTCGATTATTTGATCGACCGATAGAATTATACGCGTGGAAGCGGATTTCGATTGGTACGAGGATAGGCGGAGCAGAGGCGGAAAGGGAAAGGAAAAAAATATTGGAGAAGGGGTGCACAAAGCCGATCACGAAGCAACGCACCCCCGTTGCGAAGATTATATACCGTGTTAAAAATAAGCTGGCCGCGTCCTCGTCGTCGGGCGTAATCCTTTCGTCGATCGGTTTTTTTCATCCTCTAGACGATTACCCTAGGAATTCGGTCGGATTCGTGCACGCGGCAGCTTCGATTAATTAAAACGGTCGAGAGAAGGAAAAGTCGATGCGGTTAAAACGTCGTCCTACAAGCTATCGGTTCGCGTGCGATTCTTCTTCTCAACGCTTGTTAGTCGAGTCATAAATTACAAGTTCGCTGGAGGAAGAGAACGGGACGGAGAGAGGAAAAACGAGTAGAACGAAAGCGGGTTTTTCGAGCTAATTGGAAGAGCAGCTCCGGTGCTCGTAATTAATGGCTATTTCGCTATCACCCCTCCCATTGTGACTTTTCTCACCGGTCAAACGCGCGTTCGTCGATAACCTGTACAACTCTAACGCGTGGCGAGAGGCTTGACCAAAAAGAGGAGCGTTTTACGAATCCCCCGGTACAATTACGCAAACAGTCTCGCCTATCCCGAGAGTTTTCGAAACGCGTGCAAAAGAACGAGCTGGAGTGCAACTGCGTGGCACAAAAATGCAATTTTATCCCGTGCTTTTTTTTTTTTTTACGAACCCGGTGGCTCTGTAACGTACGCAGAGAATGTGCAAATCAAACCACCTCGGATAAAGCTACGGGTAGGTAGACTCCCGGTTATCCGGTCTCCGCTTTAACCGATGGCATTTTTGCGATGAAAACAATTGACCAGCGGAAAAATCACTGATACATTCCGTAATCGTTCTTTTTCGTCCGACTGAATCAACTTTTTCCCGTATATATACTACATACGTATGTCTACGTACCTCGATGTAAACCTACGTGTACCTTTTACACGCATATATATGTACGACGACGATAGAAGGGAAGAATACAGCGAAGCACGCTTTTTATATGCTACGAAAAAAGATATGACAAATTAGAGAAGGAGGAAGAGAATAGAAGGAAAGAAGACGAGAAAGATGGACAGGGCGAAACGGTAAATCTGATTTCCAGGAAATTCCATTCCTCTCGGTGACTGGTTTTCATCTTCGGGGAAAGTTGCGCACGTTCGAACGGTGCTGGCTTACAGTTTTATCCCTGCGGGTGGATCGATCGCCGATAGAAAAGCTGCGACGCGTACGAAGCCGGTGCACGAGCCGCGGATCTCCGAGAATCGTTCCAGACGTCGTAAGTATTATTTCGTGCTCGACTCTTTTTGACAGCGTGCGGATAGACCCAGCGAACCTTCTCTCTTTTCTCTTGCCGCTCCCTCCGCGTATCCGGTGCGCGCAAAGTGTATTAAAGGCAAAGTATAAAAGTTCAGCGGCGCGCGAATTTACGAGGCGCGTGCGAGCGCCAGATAAATATCTTACGGGTCGGTACCTTGCTCCGCGTCTTCTGACCCTCTCGCGAGGCCGCGACCGAGCTTCGACCAGAATACCGCGGCTCTGATACCCGTCGTAGATACGCGTCGTAGATACACGTCGGCAATTACCGAGATTTCGCAGCCAAAACTTTGACGGTCGCGCGAAACGCGGCCGCGGTTGGCTAATTTGCCGCGATATTTGTCGCTGCGCAGCTCGTTAAAGCTTCGAATATTCGATTCGCAACGACATACTTGAAGAGAACACGATCGAAGGGTTCGACAACGAGGCTCGGCGATGAGTATACTTCCATGTCCCATAGAAGCATCATATACTCTTGCTGGTCGTTCGTCAAAGATTAAGAACCACGATGTTGCCCGACAGCGTTGCAGCGCGTTACGCAAAAATTTCCGTCGTTTTCCAGCCTATACCCACTCGAGACGAGTGAGAACGACGGCGGGAGCGTTCGTATTTGTATCGCGTATCGTATATAGCGCTCGCGTACGAGACGGAGACGAGGGTTGATAGAAAGCTTGGGCTACGGCCGGGCCGGAAGCGTCTAGACGACCCCGTGGCCCCTTCGGAATTGATCCATCGATTTCAGCCCGACTGGACGATACTCGTATTTCGCATTCGACCGCGGCGATTCTTGCCGATCAACCGCACGCAGTCATTCCGAGAGCGAACGCGCATCGATATGCATATAGTCGAGCGTATGGATATATAGCCGGAGCCGCCGCGTGTGTGCACACGCACGCAAGTGTGCGGGTATCGATACACGTACGCGAGTCCCGTGCCACGCGTATATTCACCCGTGAGCAACAAGAAACGAGAGGAAAGAAAGGCAGAGCGCGCGATTTATTACGTTTTTGCGGCGCGAGCCCGGCCCCGTTCGGCCGCAATATCTTGTGTCGCGGTAATTGAATATCTGAAAATGTCAAGAAACGTACAAGACGGTGGGGAAGGAAAGCTGTTGGCGTTCGGGACGGCCAAGGGAATCGGAATGGAAAAATTGCGCGCACCGTCGAGTCTCGAAACAATGCCTCGAATTAAAAACGCCGCTCGCTCGGGAAAAACTAACAGCATCCCCTTTCTCCTTTCAGGAGGAGAGAACGCTGGAAGACCTCTCTCCGGCGTAGGCGGTGTCTCGGTAATCGTGGTTTTACCGGCAAATATCGGTCGGTTCTATGTGAGAAAATAAGTCGGAGATACGACGTGTAATCTCCTTTTTTCTTCTGGGAAAGAAGAGTGGAATACAGAGACGGACTCGCAACAGCTTTCTCCATTTTTTCTGCTCGCGCGGAGAGAAGAGCGGAAATTGCGAGGGGAGACGCCGGTGATCTATGTCGGCCAATTGATCTACGACGAATTCGCGAGGCGGCTGCACAAATCATGCTTCGATCGCCGGGCCAGAAGATGCGACTCCTCGTGGAAGCAGAAATTGCCGGCGATAAATAATAAAACGAGCCGTGTAATTTGAGGTAACGGCTTTTCTGTCCCCCTTTTTCCTCGCTTCTTCCGCGATCGTTGTATGGCCGCGGCAACCTGCCTTTCCTCCCTCTCTTCCTCCTTTTCTTCTCCTTCGTCTTCCTTATCCTGCCCCTTTCGTCCTTCCAACATATTCCTCGTGTACGGTGTGTTGCCGGTATGTTGCTTCGCGAAGAAACACGTCACGAAGCTTCATTCGCGTTAGTCGGCGCGTGCTCGACGCTCGTATATAACTGAAAATTGCGCGTCTCGCCGATCGCAATCGGCTGCAAAACGTCGGACAACTCTATGATCGTCGCGACGAAGATCGCCAACGGCGTAAAATTCGACTGATTTCGATCTATCGTATCAAGAGTCCGATCTTACGCTCTGACGAGATCGACGCATTGCTCGTTCTAGCGACTCGTAGGTAAATAAACGCTCGTTAGCGCGATTAATTAAACGATAACGAATAATTACGGCGCAGTAAGTCGTTGCCGCTAATCGGCCGATTCGAAAAGCTCGATCGACTCGATCCTACCTGCGATAACGTTTTCCGCGAACAGCCTCTGTATCTTCGTCGTCGACTGCTCGACCGCTGTTAATTGGCTCCGCGTATGATCCGGGGCGTATCGAAGATAACGCGATGAAACAGCGTGAAGAGCGGGATTTTGCGAGTGTGGAGAGTCGCGACGATGGCGGCGTCAACGTTGCAACCGCGAACGCGACGAGCCGCGTAGCGTGCAGTGGCATCGACGTCGAAATATATATCTGACCGCGAGATAGCGTACAGCGGGTCGCCCCTTGGCTGTTCGATATTTGCATAAACACGCCGCACACCTGTAAATAATTTCTTTTTCGCGCAGCTAGCGCGCGGAAGCGCGCGTAGATCATCCCTTGACGCGTTATGGATCCGAGCGAGCGAGCTCTACCCGGGGATTTGCATCGAAGGAGTCCATAGACCCGGGACCCGCGAGCATTTTTGCAGAAATTAATGAAACCGCCGCGAGAAAAGAGAAGTAGGAGAAGCTCGTAAACAGGAGAGCTTCTCTTTTCTTCGATTTTTCCCAGAGCACAATGCCACCGAGACGCGCCGCTATACCCGGTTAATTAGCATATAGAGTGGATAATTAATTACGCGGAAACGACGCTTTCGTTCGCGCCTCCTTTTTTCCCTGTGCAACCAACGTGTAGGTCAATCGAGAACGCAACAGGGAAAATCAGGTTGTAGAACGAAAGAAGAGTAGATGATATCGCGGTTCGATATCGTCGTGTAAAAGAGGAAAGGCGAGAAGAGAGAGAGAGAGAGAGAGAGAGGATCGATTCGAGGAGCTTTACGCGAGAGAAGGTGCAAAGTTGCCGCGAAAAGTGCGAAATGGAAACGCGACAGAGAAGCACACGCGGAGAGAGCACAGTCACGGAAACGTTTCGCAGTATCGAACGGGGGTCGAGAGGGCACTCGAGCTCTCCCTCCCTCTCGCGAATCGAGGGTGCGTTTTTCGACGACCGTCAGCCCAGCCGTCGAGGGCACTTTACTAATTTTTCGATTATCCCCCGGTATCATCGAGTGGAATATCATTTTTGAAACGTCGATGACCCTCGAAACGACAACTGTTTCGCGATTCCCGGAGCACCATCGATTCGATTAATTCGACCCGCGGGAAAAGTGGGTCCGTCCATTAACGCTTTACCGACACCGTCTAGGCGAAAAATAATTTCCGATACGTATTCAGATTGCAACTGGTTGAATAAACGAATTAATTTAAGGCTCGCCTCCGACGTAATTCAACATTTTTGCAACCGGTAGTACCAACGCGCCAAACTTTGTCGCAGTTTAAAAAGTCTACGAGCTGAACGCCGTGATACGGGGTGAAAATGAAATATATCGTTTCGTATCATTTTTGCAACCACCCGTTGTTTCAGATTCTAAACATTACGTGTGCAAACGATTAAAATTCGATATTTACGAGCATAAAAATATCCAAGTTAAAAGAGCTCTTTGAATTCGTCGTATACGCGCGTTGGACAATGGCAAAACGATTTTACATAACAATAAAGGCTGTGTTACGTATAAATAGAGATAATGATCAACCAATTTCCTACTCAATGAGCACGATCGCGGTTCCGCTGCGAGAGCTGCGCGAGAGAGCAGAGAGAAAAGAGAACGACGACGACAGTCGGCTGGAAAGCAGGGGTTGGAATTTTCGAAAGGCATTTCCTTGCTCGGTGAATTTCCGCGGGACACAGAAATGTACTTAAGCCAGTTTCTAAGAGAGCCAATAAAACCGCGATTGGACTCTACCCCTCTGCCTTTACCACGGCGGGATATTTCACGGATAAAGATAAGGGATGCTTCGAAATGTCTTTGCTCGGCGTCTTCGCGCCCTGCCATGTACTCTGCCAAGTGAAATGCTCTGTTACTTAAATATTTAACCAAACCGTGCAAACTCCCTCCTATCTCTTCTCCTCCCTAAGAATATCTCGCGGCAACTAGCTTCTCTCTTCCTTCCTGCTCTTATTAAACGAAACAAACACGCAGACCCAACGATCCTCTTTCAAAACTCCGATATCGGAAAGCAAGCTCCAATGCTTCGCAAATTAACCCCCTAATTTCAGTAATGCACAGCGTTGTGAAACGCTTGTATTAAAAACGCATCCGACTGTCCTCGACTAATATCTAACCTTGTTCGAAAAAATCGTTTCGTTTCGTTTCGTTTCGTTCCTAATCAAATAGATCTCCGCGTTTCGGTTCGAGTTTGCGTATTAATTTCCCTCTGATTATCGGCACCGACCGTTTAACTTTTATTTGCAATTCGAAGGGAAAATCTTGAAATCCCATCGCAGCGATGGGATAATAAATGTCGATTTTACCGTGTTAATGTCTACGTACGTACCCTGAACACGAATATAGTAACCTTCTATGTAGACGTGCGCGACAAAGCGAAATTAATGTCGCGGAATTGAGATTGTGACGACGAGTAAACGATCGAAGAAATTGGATACAAAACGTTGCGGCGAAACTCGAAGGTTTTTCGATCGGTGTCCGAAGTGAGAATAAGAATACTCATTTTTCGCAACAATTCGTATGATTCGGATAGGATCGGTGTCGATAACCGGTAGGAAAATCAAAAGGGAAGAAGGGACCGCTGCGAAGCAACGCATCGATAAACATTTTAACGAGTTTTAAGCCGGTGGAAAAACTGGCGAAATCCGGCGGATCGGCACCCTACGCAGCCAACAGAACAATGATCAATGGCTCGTGCAGGCTCCGCTCCTATGAAAAGTTACATTCGTGCCCCCTGGTCCGCGCTCGTGCGCGTTAAATCACACAAAGGGATTCCATGTGTCTGAATGTGTGCGTGCGTATGTGTACGCGAAGCCGATTCGCATTGTGTGGCAACGATACGCGTGCGTAGCTGCGTGAGGCGCGTGGGTGGTTGATTTTTCAAAGCTCGTAATAACGAAAAGTCAGCTCCACGATGCCTCGGTCTCGGTAATGGAGCCATTCATCGAAAACCGGATGAAACATTATTATCGGTCAAACGCACGCCGAAATATGTAAATCGTTCCGACTGAACGATCCAAGAGGAGGATGGTCGCGTGTACGCGTTGCGATCAGCGCCAGCAAGACCAGAGAAAGAGAACAAGAGACTCGGAGAGAGAGCCGAGAGAGGAAGACAGCTGAAATCGAGCGATGGAGTTTTCCACTTTTGTGCAACCGCGATATACGTACTCTGTTTCGCGATCGTAGATCGGTCTTCCCTGTTTCGCTGATTCGCATTAGGCTTTAATAACTCTTTCGCCTCCGATCAGCTTGAATCGTTGCTTAAAAAGCGTAAAATTGTTGTGCCTTTGTTAAATACAATTAACGTCGAAAGCCGCATTAAATATCGAGGCTTACTCGGTGAAACAACGTTTACTCGGAGACATAGTTTGCTGCCTCGTTTTTAAAGGAGGAGCTGCATCGGTTAAGTTGAAGGATGAGACCGCTTCTTTCGGATCTTGTTTCAAGGTGCAAGGGAAAAAGAAATATTTCAATTCCTGACCGGTGTACGCCTACGTGTCTCGAGGCGACGTGTTCGTCAGGAGTCGATAAGAAAGATGCTTATCTGGCCGGAGAATAATGGACGGGCATGAATCCGATGTAAACGAGAGTGGTAATGCGATGGCAAAGATGATAAGGAGATAATGACGATGATCACGGCAGGGAAACCTGCACTTTGTTCTTCGACGATAATAATAATTACAATTAGATCCGACCCGCGAGGAAAGCGCCTTTAATGGTATGCGCACAACAGAAGAAAAAAATCGAATTGCAACCTATTATCGGCTCGCCAGGGATTTACAGCGAAAATACGCAAGTGATCGACGATCCGTTCCAAGCAAACACCAATAATACACGAACCATACGGAATTTACATTAAACGAAACATCGCGATTATTTCTTCCAGGTCCAGCCTAATCACATACGATTATCCACGGTACGTTGATAATCGATCGCGAACGTGTCATTTTCTTTTTTTAGAATACAACGAGGAACGTTTGCAAGAATTGTAAAATCCATCAGGAGACGACGAATCTCTGTCGAAAGGAAATCTTTCTGTCTCGTACCCCCGCGGCCGTTGCCCATTGCCATAGAACGTTCCCTCTGTCGCAATTACCGCAGCCTTGGGACACGTAATTGTACACGCTGATTGTTATTTGCTTTTCTTGCTGGTATTCTCACGGGAGCGGGTTTTTCGCCGGTGGCTGGAGGGAAAAGGCAGGTTGAGAACCACTCACGTATCAGAGGGTAAAAATGATGTTTGCGCGGATACGAAAATTACGAGCTATAGCAGGCTACGAGTGACCGCCTCGTTATTGGCCACTTCGGTTGGCTCGCGTCTGCTTTATTCTCGCGATATTCCGCTTTAATTTTCCACGCCCGGTGTGAATAACAATTATGTAATAATTTCACCCGGTCCAACGCGACATATATGCATATACACGCACATGAGCGCAGTCTCGAAAATCGCGGGCTACACATCCGCGGCAGGATAAATCGAAAATTTCATTCTGTCGCGACAAATGAATTTTTGAACTCTCTTTCTCCCTCGTCCCTTCTCCCGGCGCTGCGGGTCATATCTCAAAAACCGCGATTCGAAAACGCACGGGGAAAAAAATAGCTTTCGCGTGAACACATAAAAAAAAAAAAAAAAAAAAGAGGGAAAAAGGGGGAAAAGAGAGCCCGGCCGTTTAACGAATTTCATTTTCAACCTAGCACGAGCTGTCGTGCGCGCACGCGGCGTTATCGTCGGCGATTCCGGTCGTCCAGATCAAAAGAGATTTTAATTTATCGCAGTCAATATTTTCGACGATTAAATTTAATCGAAGGATCGGGTTGCTTTGAAAATGCTCGATGGAACAATGGAAGCTGGAAAATGGGTGGGAAAAGGAATAACAGAAAAATCGACGAACCGCGATAGGCATGCGCCTATCTTTAGAAAAATCGCGGATCGCGGTCGTGACCAGTCTGGAACGAGCTTCTTTCGATCGTCATCGTCGGTGAGGTTCGCTGCTCTTCCTAGTCGGCGTAGTTAGACGTCAATCACGACGACCAATGAGATGGCGATAAGAGAGCAGACAACATGGCGCTCTTCGGTGATCCTCGACTATCGGCTTGCTCCTGATTAAAATAAACGGTCGACCATCTTTATCTTCCCGCACCCCGAGGTTATCTAATTTTCCTCCCTCGTCCTCGTGCCTGCGGTCCTTCTCCGGTACCGCATCACCGCCTACCAACGAATATACGAGCGACTGAAACCACGAGGTGGGAGCATCTTCGAGAAAAAACGACGGCTCGTGTTTCTCGGAAGTGACGACGCGCTGATGGCTGCACGCTGTTGTTAATTACCAATTCGTTTCTTTTTCACATTCGCGTGTCACGACGAGGTTACTGTGTACTGTGTATACGTACGAGATAACACATTTTTCCGTGCTCCTGCCGCGCACCAACTAATATAGATTAACAATGTAATCGACTCGCGTGCGTAATAAATTACGTCCTGGTCGGGGCGAACCGCGCGTTGTACAACACGGCTTTTCCGAATCAATTACGCCGTTACGTTCCAGAGAAAAAGCTACGTTCTCCGTACTATGAGGAGAGAAAGAGGAAGGGATAAGGGCATTTTTCACGGTATCGGCTAATGCTCGACTTCGATTCTCTGCCACGGCAACGGGGGCGGCGATTGTCCTTCCACTCGCTACCTAATCCTTCTTAAGACGTTTCCAATCCCCTCGTCCGAGATTAACCGAAAAAGATCCCGGATCTAGCCAGTTCGTCTGATATAAACGGCGTCCGCCTTGCCAACCGGGACGTATAATTGGTTGTCAGTCAAGTAGTCAGTGGCAACCCCCTTGAGGCAGTCTCGCGCCACTTTTATCCGCTCTTTCCCCGATCTCCAGGGACACCCGGTATATACCGTATATATATATATATATGATAACCGACGAATCTCCTAATGGGATTTCACGTACGATCGACCAAAGAATTTCACCGATTTCGTATCGGCCAAGCGACCAACAACGATCAAAATTTCCAAGTTCAGCACAGGCTCGATCATTGTTGTCACGCGTGTCCACAATGCTTTATTTTCTAACGACGACAGAGGTATCGAACGAAAGAGCTTCCTATCCTTGGGTGATTACTAAATCTTCCTTGCGAGTAAAATGATGAATTTCTATGACGAGATAAATAAGAGCGTATATTTGAAAAATTACGAATCGATCCGGGCAATTGTCACGAATTTGGTGGATGGTCGAGGAAACGAGAGGAAGTTTCTTAGAACGTATAGTCGATCGAGAGGATTGGCACACGCACGGGAAAGGCGGTGTCGCGAAATTAGCATGGAAAAGTGAAAGCCGCGGAAGGGGTGGGGAAAAAGTACGAGTATGGAAACGAGCGGGAGGTAGAGAGGAACGAAAAAGAGAGAGATACCGATTACAGGCTTCTCGAGCTAATGGTTTTTGGCACGGAGACTCTCCAGAGTACCCTTGACCCATCTAACGGGAGACAATAAATAATTCATCGGCTGATTTCATCCTGCCCCAGGTCCGGTTATTCTCCCGACGAGTTATCAGAGGCTAATTAAGAGACAATCAAGCGCGGAGTCGCTGAATAATTTGTCACTCGTTTTCATAAAATCCTCGGGAACAAGCGATACCGTCTACGGTATTCCACAGTTTTGCCCCGAATTAAGCAACCCGCTATCTCCTCTTCTTTGTTCGAAATTGCCGACGAAGTGAGAAATACGAGGAAGGATAAGAGATCCGTGAAAGCTATGATAAAAGTCATAAATTTTTGTGGTCGAACGGACAGTGACATCGTTTGGCAGAGGACGAACAAAATATGCGCGACGCTTTCTCGCTCCAGTGTTAGCGATCCTGGCGTGTTATATATGCTGCCGGTCGATCATTTTACGATTCGCAGCTAAGACGTTTTGCCGTTCGAGGAAAAAAGTTAAACCGAATAGGATACCTGGTCTCGTAACGTAGGCAACTGAGTGGCTCGAGCGTGTGCGTTGCTCGTTTCGAGAAAACTGTTTGGGAAACTTTTCAGTGAAACCGAGGAACGTGAACGAATTCTGACGATCGGAAGAACGCAGCTATGAGCTTTTTTTATATACACGTATTACAATTAAAAACGTGATATTTCGAGGTATGTGCTTTCGATTCGATTTCCAAGAACCGTCTCCCATCCATCTTGGGAAAACTGACGCGTACGAGAAATTGACGCAGAAAATGTGAGATAAAACGATCGGATTACTTCATCGGTTAGCGGCACGGCGGAATCATCGCGATACAAATATAATCGCGAGAGGGAATTACGTGGATGATATACGGAAACCACGTGATCGCTGAAGGCAAATCCATTTCCTGGTACATCGAGGCAAACAGTTAACACGATTGAACATCACTTGGAATGTAGGGAGAAGAGAAGCTGCAGTCAGTAAGCGTCGCGTAATGCGTGTAATTAATGATTACTGGCACGCATCAAAGCTTCTCATTAATCTCACTAGCATGCCCGATGATGCGCGAAACGTTTGATCGTTTGATAGTAAACCAGCCGATTTCACAGTGCGTCGATAAACGCGTATTCGACGATTGCATCTACCGCACGATTCTGTTATTAATAGTGCGAGTGCCTAGCCGAACAGACGATCGCTGCTTTCGGGGCTACGCACTCGGTTCTACGTTCTTTTCTTCCATCGAATTCAGCAAATAGACATACGGCAAATTTATTACGAAACAGACGCCTAATTTGTAAAAAAGACTTAAAAAAATACCTAATTCGTTCGGTGGTAGATACGGTAAACGGTTTCGCACAGCAACGTGGAACAATGGTGTAGGAAGAGAGAAGGGGTAAGAGCACGGACAATTCTCTAGTTTCGCAATCACCGGTTCCCACAATTTGCATTTTCTCCACCGGCGAAACCACCAGCGAAGAAAATGTCATTTCCTGACCGCCTTCCACGGACCTCTTTCTCCGGGTTACCCTTCTGTTTTCCACTGTCGCCATCAATCGTCCCGGGCCTAAGCTCGGTACACGTTGCACGTGCACGTGCGCGCACAGCATTACCCCAACGTTTTCTCGGCAAATCAACGGCAATCTTGCGCGGGCGTTTCAAAGGAGCCGACGTTTTCCCTAAACGGCCAACCCGCCATAGTTGCTAGCCATAACGTGCTTTCCTTTGTCATTTTCGTGCTCCCTCTCGTCTTCGCGCGAATGCGCCGTTACAATTTCTCTCCGAAACTCGATATACAATCGAATAATCCATATTTAGCGAATATCTTCTTCGTCACGTCGGTTGAATGGTTGTACCTCCTCTCTGTGTCTGTCTATCCTTTTTAATAATCGAAAAGCACGTAACAAAATTGACCCTTGACCCCTCTTTGTCTTTGTCCAAAGCACAAAGTTACGGGATTTCGAAACGTTATTTTCTTAGAACACTAGTTCATTTCGCTACGTGTAGAAATAGTCGGGACGTGAATCACTTTCCATACTACCAACATTCTACTGTGTCACGGCATCGTACACGAGTAACGCGTTGACATACGTATAAGAAGCAAGATGCTTTCGTTCATTGTGTTGCTGCAACAAGAACTTCTATAGGAATCCTTTGATAGTCTAATTGTTTCGAGCAGCTTTTTCCAATTTTTTCGCAACGAATTAAAACCACTCTCTACGGAGACGCCGATTTCACCCGGGCACGGACGGCCAGACATTTGTACTCTTTTATGTTCTACACGGTACACGAATCGTCGAATAATAGTAGCGGCCGACTCTCGCTCGCGAGACTCGCACAATAAGCGATTACGCCGAATGAGAGTTGTAACAATTTTTCTCGTGTAACTCACACACGAACCTGATATCGTTCTCCCTCTCTCGGGATGCGTCTATCTTTCTTCTCCCCTTTCGAACAATAAGACGGAGCGGCGTCCATTGTCGGTCAACCCGGGACAATTCGCTATGGACAAAGTTAGCTGGATCAGCCAGCTGAAGCCGATCGCCTTTAATGGATCGCTCGTTCGTTCCGATTCTTTGGTCGTTAGGTTACCTCGGTGTATCTCGCTTTGCTTGATTCTTGCCTACGTTTGGCGTTGACTTTATTTCGCAACGTAGACCCACGTGAAAGAAATTCATAGTTTTCGTTCAGCTGCGCGAATACGGCTCTGCTAACCGGCCGAGATAGTACATCGCGAACGCGAGATAAACTAGCGAGGGATATTGCGTGTCGAGTAACGTAGCAATTCGCGGCTATTGCCGTTATTTAGGGGAGAGCGAATTCAAAGAGCATCGCCGCTATTGCGGTAGAGAGCGTGCAATCGTGCCTCCGACTTCGTTATTACCGACCAGAGGGGAAGCTATTCGCACGTTCGTGCTTACGAGAAATCGCCAGCGTTTCTTCTTCTCCTTGATGTCAAATTTAATGCGCCTCGCGATTCTTTCGAAAGAATTTTTCACTACTCGTGATTCTCGACGCGGTATTCTTTCGATTCTAGGAAGCGCCTATCGCTACGCTAGAATTCCATTTATCTCAATTTATCGGGGGGACAAGAGAGTAGCGTACGCATAATTCGAGTACGCACGACACGAATTCGTCAATTTTCATCGCTACCTATTATTTTTCGCTCGTATAGAAAGAGAGTTGAACCGTAGCTGCGATTTTCGACAGAGAACGCTTTCGATTCTCGAGAGGATCTTTCGCCGTACAATTCCACGGTGCGAAAGAAGGAAGCAAAGAAGCGAATGGGTGAATTTTTTTAAGGAGAGAGCAAAGCGTGGAAAACTACGGTTGCCAAGCGAGAAAGGCAAATATTTCGCGAGGGAGGGAATACATAGGAGAAATATAGATCGAGACAACTGGTCGCAGGTTACAAGAACCTACGGGAAAGGGCGCAGGTAATCGAGGGCACCGAAGGTTGAGCACCCCCCCGGTCAAAGGGAGACCCCTGATTGGTCGAGCAATCCACGCACCTGGCGGACAGCTGCTGCGAGACCACGTACGCGCATGCGTCAGCGCCGTTACTGCGAGTACGTGTGAATGCACACGCGCATGCGCACTATTTGCCCTGTATCGTTGTCATACGAAGACCGAGACGCATCCACCGTCTGCACGAATTCTCCTTGCGTCCAAGGAACCATACAGTATGATAGACGCGAAATACACGAAAATTGCCCGTGATCTCCGGAACATATGTGGAGATCTTTGTTAGTCTGACCTTCTTTTTACTTCAAATGCTCTACCTGCTATTTCGAAAACGAAGCTTTGTCATTTGCTTTGTCGTGCCATCTTTCATCTTCGTTGTTACATCTAAAATATTATTTTAATAAATTTTGTTATTAATAAATGTTATTTTAATCGTAGGCTATAGATCTCCTTCGCACCCTGTCGTATTCGTTCGGACATTCCTAATCCTCTTTCTCTTTTCTCTGCTCTCTTTCTTTACCAAAATACGCAACATTGATATATAGCGATTCATCCGGATTAAAGATTCGTAAATAAAGAAATATATATCCAAGTTATATCTAAGAGATTAAGAATCATCAACCGAGTCAAGCCATCTTCACCGATTAATACCGTAAAATTCCCAAGATAGTGGAACATTCGATCGTCCAAGTTCAGTGCCCTTGGCACGAAATACGCAAGAATTCTGAGAACAGATAGGGATGAAGACGTCGTCCGGTACGCGGGAGAAACGTGCAAGGGCTGCGAAGAAACAAAGATGAGAGGATCGGGTGCATGCGGTAGCACGATCTTCTAGCAGATCTTCTCAACCAGGATTATGGGTTTTAAAAGTGTGCGACCGGTTTTCGAGCAGCGCTAATCTCATTGTTTTACACACGGAACAGCAATAACGAAGTTGTGCAAGGAGACAAGGGTCTCGAGGATTAGGGACCTCCAAAAACCTAAATCATCAGCTTCGAGAACTGGCCCAGGACGACCGAGAAAGGATCGACGAACAGATTTTCCACCAGTTCCAACCAAGCAAAGATGAGAACGATAACACGGGGAGAAGAGCGAAAATTATAGCCGGGCCGACAGAAAATTTTAGCGAGCCCCCAGTCAGTAAATCTACTCCGCTGTAATTACTCTCAAGTTCCCCTTCGCTCCAAAAATAGATCCAATCTTTCCTTATTTTTTCTCCGTTCACCGTTCGGATTGCAGTAGAATCGAATCGGTGAGTTGAGAGAACGGTACAAGTTCGAAGGATATATCTCGAGATACAGCGACTCGCCAAACTATTTGAACGCTTATCATAGAAAACTTTTGTGTACATATTGTACGTGTTGTGTAAAATAGTTCGAGACTCGATTGATCAGAAGACACAACTGTCATACGTTGATAAAGTTCCAAGTAATACTTGGATCGATCTGTTTCATTTCAACGTCTCTTTGCGTCTAAGAACGAGTATTTTAATATGAAATAGGCAAAAATAGAGAAGGCACTGTTTCGGTGAAAGATATTACTCGCCAAGTTTCGTACGAGCCAAAGGTACGACTATTAAAGAGAAGCGATATTTGAATACCGTGACAGACAATAACATTATTAAAGTTAGAAGCACTCGTTCAGTCCTAAAAGCAAATAAAAAGACAACAGTTGGTAACTTGACAATACTCGATCGACGATATACCGGGCTTTAAAATTCCATTCTTGTAAAAAATGGGAAATACGATTTATCGGGCTCCTTGCTGTTGTCTTCGCTTGATTTAAAGACAATTTAAAAATGTCTAATTTCGGATCTGTACTGTTCGTCTCATCCATTTAATTGGAGGAACGATCGAGCAATGGCGAATGAAAAACAACAAGAGAGAGAGCCTCTCGAACCAAGACGGCTATCAACACGATTGCACAATTTAATCGTCGATAGTTAAAAAGAAGTCCAGATTAGGCACACCTGTGTAAAGAGATCGACGCATCGAGTCTGGAGTGTTCGCAATGTTTTCCATGTCTTCGACTTATTACGTTAATCTCCGGAGTGAAAAAGGCAAATTCATCGGGATACGCGCGTTACAAAGTATCATAGCAAACAAATTTATATTTCGCCTAACAACGTGAGAAAAGGAAAAAAAAGAAAGGAAAAGAAACGGGTTTCATCGATCCGTTGCCGCTCAGCTTTTTGACGCAATCGTCTTCTCAAGATCTACATATCGACCGGTTTCGACTCTCACTGTCTCGCTTTTTCTTTCATTCGCTCGAAAAAGTATTCGTTTCACCACACGGTGGAAAGGCATTTCGGCCTAGACCGTGTACATCATCGAGATCCCGGAGCGAACAGTTTTTTGTTTGGTCGCGAACGAGGGTCTCATTTTTTTCGGAGCTTCTCTTTTTTACATCGATAATTTTCCTTCCCTGTGAAACGAACGGACCATTTCTCGTTGGGAATGGAAGAAGAAGAAGAAGAAGAAGAAGAAGAGGGACAAGGTAGCTACCGCTAAGTGTGGTTAAGAAAGGAGGAAGTAGAACAGGAGGAGACGAAGAAACAGCACGAAAAGAGGGGAGAAAGAAGACGGAGAAAGAGAGCGATAGAGAGAGGGGAGACGAGCAAGAAGACCGAAACTCAGGAAATGACCCACCCATTGGCGCAGCAAAACCATAATTCTGACCGCCGAAATCATAATTCACCGAGGTCCATCGGGAATGTACTCTCGTGTTTCTGTCGGCCCCGGAACTCGCTGGGACCGTCCTCCTAATTTTGGATCGAATTTCAGGACCGGTCACGAGGCTCGAATTAAAATCCGAATCTTGTCGCTTAAATAACACCGTGTGAGAACAGATTCGACGTCGCTCGCACGAAATCTATCCACGCCACGACTCCATGGCGAACGATCAAGCTACCAGACAAAGTAAAAAAGGAAATTAAAACTTGCTCAGATTCTCTCGCTCGCCAACTCCACTCGTGCGTCATCGAAAAGATATCGAGACGAAGGACTGCTGCGATATCGAGGGAACTCTAATTTAATTTACTATTATATTATACTGCTTTGCGCTATTTACGTTATTCATATTTTTCTATTCTTGCGCTATTATATTATTACGCATTCGCGTTGTTACACTGCATCGAGAGAACTGCTTTCAGGACCTACGTTAATTAGACATTCTCTCCTTCTATCGACGAGTATCTATCCTAAAACCATTCAAGCGTCGGACCTTCTCTCAACACCCTGTATGATGGTGTTGTGTTACATTACAGTACATCGATTGGTTGCTTATCGCTAAAAATGAACTCCAAATCGACTAAAATCAAACCACTTTTTCAAACGCGCCATAAATTCCTAGTCAAGTAATATTCGTAGTAATCAGGTTTGGCACTCTGAGCGCGAGATCTGTACCTGTCGTGTCGTACCTGCACAAGTTAAATAACGAAGCTGCTTCCTTACTGCGAGTCATTCGGATACGGAAAAACACATCGAATAGGGATCTCCATACTGGAAGGTTCGTGCAAATAGCTATAGCAAGCGTTCGCACGAGTATTTATAGCAACAGTCGATAATTTCGTCGTAGAAATCACCGTGTTTCGTCGGATAGAATTCGAGGAGTTTGAGAGAGCGAGAACGCTTCCGAGGAAACGACGCCCAAAAATGTTCTCGCAAATACAAGGAGAATAGCTAAGTGAAATTGCTCTATCGGCGACGATTATCGGCTGCTCGGAAATTCAAGATGTTACTCGGCTCGAGAGCTATCGTCCATAAGTTAATTTGAATCGATCATTTGCCTTTCGCGACCAACGTACACGTGTCTCTTTAACGTAATATTAAACGCAAAGTTGTGTTCCAAAGGGAATTTCTTTTCCACGTTATATCATTATAATTGCCACTATCTACCGCTATTCGCGACAACGTAACAACACGCATTTAGGAGTAATCTGGTCACCTGTCTATTTTTCACGAGATATATTTTATATAATTACTTAAATAACAGTAGATGTACGTATAGCGCGTATTTGCTAGTATACGTAGCAAATAGTAAATTATATTGCTACGATACCTCTTAATAAACAATTCAAATTTATAGCGATGCTGATTATAATTCGACGATAATTTCGAATTCGTCGTTAATTGGTAGACTTTGATAAAACTGCTACTACAAATTGAGCCAAGTATCCAGCTACTTACGAGCAGTAGCGTGCCTGCTTTCGACAAACGTCATTGGTCGCTGCGGTAAACTTATCATTTATCTGGAACTGTTTTTCGTACTAATCCCTGATATCGATTACGTCAAGCGCGCCACAATACGCCGCTCTAAACACTGCTGTTCGACGCGACGAGAACGAAACGCGAAACGAATTCCAATTAAATCGTAACGAAGCCACGGCCAAGTGTACCAGAGAATACGAAGTCAGGAATCGTCCTTCCAAGCGAGGATGCGAAGCCGCGTTCTCCCAAACACTCGGAAACTGGAGGATATTTCGGAATTCGGTCGCGTCCTAACTCACGAAGCTCCGACGATAAAAGTGCGAGCATGCGGAAAGGTGGAAAGCCACGCGAAGATCGAAGATACGCTGTGGCGAATAAAGAGCGAAACTGAGGCAGCACGGTGGCTATCTTCGAAAGCGAAACTTGGTTCGTGACTATCGGCAGAAGGGCGGGCGAGTTTCGCGGGGAGAGAAATCGAGAAAAGTTTCGGGTTTAAATATGCCGACGGGAAGGAAAGGAAAGGGGGTCTAGGCAAGGGAGAAGGCGGCGGTGGCGAGGAATAACAATAGCAAGAACCACGTAGGGACGTAAACTCGTTGGAGGATCAGCAGGATATAATCTGGAGGCTGGCACCGAGGTAGGCACCATCTACCGTGAGATCTCCACGGAAATCGGAACTGGCTCGAGGCAACCCTAATCCGAACCTGATACGACGCGCTATGTACGGCCACTGGGTTCTCAATTATTCAGCCAACGATTTCACGGTGTCGAATTAAAGTTTGATAGAAAACGATAAGCCGCTGGGAAGCGAGGACGACACGGTTCGTCGTCGTAACATCGTTCGAATCGTGAATAGCACACGGTGCGTAGAGTTACGGAAAAATCGTTTCTATCGAGAAGTTCGCCGCAGCACGGTGTGGAAAACGCGCTTCGAATCGCGGTGAAGGCATCGAACTCGATCTAGATAAGGCGCGAGGCATAAAATAATGTAATCTCTGGGAGCGTTGCGTGTAATTGAATTACAAAAGCGCGGGGTACTCGAGCATTTCGCGGAGGAGCAAATTGCACGGTGCAACGTGGAGAAAAGGACGCGTGGAGGAGAGGAAAAGTAAGAGAGAGAGAGAGAGAGGGAAGGAGAGAGCACGAAGCAACGCGCGAGGAATCGAAACAACGCGACGCAGAAATCTCGGAGGCAGGCACCGAGGTAGGCACGATCTAGCGTGAGATCTCGACGGAAATCGGAACTGGCTCGAGCCAACCTAATCTAAGCTCGATTCAACCCCCAAGACGCCTAACCTGTGTTGCACGTTGGCGGCGTTATGGAGCTGCAGGCGCACACTGTCCATATATATACACGCGCACGCACGTGCACATACACAGCGAGATACACACAGAGGCGAATCCGCTTCGCGTACATGTGCACGGGTACTCTACACGCGTCTCTACACGTTTTGCGCGATTATGCGAGCTTCTACTATGCAGATCGATCCCTGGAGTCGAAGGTGAGGACCGTTTCGGTGGCAAGAACGTGTCTGTGTGTTCGCGTGCGTATATTGGTATTCCGTGTCAGTCTCGCATGCATTATACCGTATGGAATTTCGGATACAAACGTCTGAAGGGCTTAATAACCTGTGCTCCAATTTCCGGCCCGACGATTTTCACTCCCTGCCGTTTGTTTTAACTAACATCGAAGGAGGGGAAAGCGTTAAAAAAGAAGATAGAATCGTGAATTCGAGAGAAATCGTCGGCGAGCCGCAGCTAGCTCGGCCGAAGCCCTTCGTTTCGTGACTTCGGGCCGAAACCATTCGTCGTTTAAGGGCCTGACGGTTGTTGATTAAGGCTCCTGTTCGGGGCGAGGGAGGAAACGCGAGGGGAAGAAAGGGAGGGAGGTCAGGTTATGTCCATGAAAGTTTTACGGTGCTTGGGTATCCGTAAACGCCATATGGCCCGAAAGTCGCCATGCTTCCTTCGTCCTCTTTCGTCTCGAAGCGGACCCAACGTCCCTCATTTTTTTCATTCTGCTTCCCTCTCGGTTCCTCCTCGTTAAAGTCCCGAGTCACGGTTGCGTTACGCGTTACTCTCTGTCCGGACGGAAGATCGGGGAGCTTTTAAAAACCAGCAGCATCGAGCTCTTTCGAGGTAACGAATCCTTCTTAAAAATTCGTGTAAACTTACGAATCGAAAGGGAGAAATTGAAGAAGAGGAAACGCGCGATACTACGATCTCTCTAATGCCGCCTAATCGGCAACCAACAGGAACTGTTAACTCACCTGAAACGGAAAGAGAACGAAACCGTTAGTTGGAAACAGATCTGAAAGTACGCAATTATAGAGGAACTCGCGCGTTCTCCTCCCTTGTACGCAACGACGACGTACACCAACGTTTCTAGACACGATCGACCATAGGAATATATCGGACTATTGGACTATTCCATCGCGTATGGGCGACGCCCACTCGTGTCGCATTAGTAAATCGCGAGTAGACGCCTCGACTAACGCGACTAATATCGATACTAATAACCATTGTTTGTTAGCACCTCGATCGAGGAGAAAAGTCGCGCCTAACGACGCGTAATTATCGTACAAGCGCTAAGCAGATTAAATCGGAGGACAAAGAGTCCAAAGTTCCGCTCTTCCGTCAGTCATTATCTATCGCCCGGTATCGGGCGAATATATTAAGTAACCTTCTATCGTGTACGTATTTACGCTTTAACCTAGAATACCGTTAAAAAAAAACTCAGAATTTGCCACGACTACTAGGAAAGTTCGTGGTTTCAGGCATCGATCGTTATGCCTTTTATCGTGTGTCCATGTTAGTAACCTAATACAGTAACGATAGCCTCAATAGGCTGAAACATTTTCAAGGTAGCCCTCGCGTAATCAGATTTACATCGCGATATACAAATTTCCAGACGCGAAGATCGAGTCGACCAATTGTTCGATCGTTATCTTCGGGAACGTGGCAGGGTTAAAACGTCTGGGATCTACAGTCGTATGTTTTATATTTCTGAAAATTCGTAGCTTGCTGCGTCGTTAGGTGTGTCATCATCAATGTCATCATAGTGCATCGTGAATCGTACACAGGAACGAGATAGCGGATAGCAAGGGATCGCAGAAGGGCGGAAGGGGTGCGTTCCGAAACATATCCAGCTGGCGCCTCTCGGCGCTATGGCGGCCGTTATAAGCCCGCTACCAAATCAAGCGTGTGTGACACACTAATAATCGGACGTATATATGGTGTCTATACAGTAGCTGCGGGCACACGTGTATACATAGAGGGGTGCGCGGGTGTAGACGTTTATATACGTAGCACACATTCCTGTCGAGTCTCGTCCTACGAGCGACTATGTAGCTCGCACCAACACGTGCGAATCCATATAGACGGATATACGTGTACATCTTGTCAGGCGATACGTATACGAGATCAAACACAGGTGAGCACGAGTATACAGGGCAATTAGAACAAAACGAGCGACGCGATTTTCCACGGCATTTTCGCCTTGCTTTATTAATTTCCACTTAATTAAATCTCGCCTGCCCGGGGATCTAGTTATTCCAGCTATTATCGACTATTCCTCAAAGATTTCGACATTAAAGCGAACTATATTAAGAATTTCTATGAGCCAAGTACGCGGCGATGGCGCACGGTTCGTTAAACTTGTGCTTTTGTTACACACACACACACACACACATATATGTAGATAAATCAATCAACAAGCAACAAATATAAATACGTACGCGCGTACTTAAAGTTGGAACCGAAGTACAGAACGTAGTATAGAACGTACATTGCCAGACATTCGTAATTCTCATACGACAGTAAGGTGTTTTAGATAAACCGCCAAACGACGAGTAACGTCGACTGTACCCGCGCATATCACTGACTTATGGATTCGTAAATTGCACGTTTCTGCTTACGCGCTTCTATATATCACGCGCGTGAGCGCCAATCCTGTTGCGTCGTCTCGCCCATTTTCGAGCCAATTATATTTCTTAATTGGTTAAAAGTTATCTCAAGTTTGAACAACGTATGCAAAAATTGTGCTCGATGCGAATGATTTGTGGTTCCAATTTTGCGTTAAGCACGCCCCGATGAACGACGACTCTAAGATTAGAACTCTAAGATCGAAATACGAAAGTTCGAGGATCGTAGCAGAGCTAAGCGGTTGGTTAAATCGAGAAACAAACCGCGCTTTTGTTCGACTTTCCGACTCGAAAAACTCGAAAAACTCGAAAAACTCGAAAAACCGGGAAAGAAAGGGAACGACGAACGAGGTGCGTGATCGCGGGCATGACAGAGAGCAGCACGTGCACGCGTGCATGCGGAATACGCGTGTCTCTGCGTTACGTAGCCGTGCAAACAGAGGCAAGGGATAATGGTTACGAGGAATGGATATATCAGTCGCCGCGCGTTGAATCCTAGGATACTGCTATTAGTAGAGCTGCAGGCGCAGGGATACACTGTTGTCACGCGAGTAGCTGGTATGCGAGCGAATTCACATGTGTCAGGCTCGCGTGTATGCGTCTAATTACGCGTATGTGAGCGTGCGAGTATATTCCTTGCCAGAGTATCTATTTACGCGTGTGTACTTGTCGGACGCAAATTGTCGTAGTAGACTGGGACACGCGCGTGTGCGCGTGCGGTCAGTCGCGTGTACGTGTGCTGAGATGTAGCTACAAGCGTGATCATATGGGTTACATATACGTGCCTAAGTACTAATGCTAATCCCAACCATAGATTACGAGACGGGCAGCGACGATCAACCGGAACCATGCGCCGCAGGAAATTCGTCGACCCTTTAGCTTCTGGCTTTTCGTCTGCAGTTTGGGACAATTCGATATCGTTTCACGGGAAATTCCGAAATTGAAATTTACTTCGGTCCACCAAAAATAGCAGCTGGGTCCGCGCAGTAACGTTGATAATCGTAAGACGAGAGTTTATCGATATGTTTATGAGGTGCAATTTTCTGTTCCATTAAAAAGATAGAACGAAAGGAGGAGAGAGTTTGCTGCTAACGTTCGAAGGAGCCGTCGTTCGACAAAAGCTCGAAAACGTACTGGTTGCAGTAATAAAGTGGCACTTGCCGGCCAATTCGACGATAGGGGAAAGAAAAAACAATCAGCTTCGAGACCGGAGCAGCCAGGTCGCCGTCCCATTTATATCAATTCTATTCATTGCCGCTTTTAACCTAGCCCTCGCGACGCCAGTGACTCTCACTCTCAAGATCTACCTCGATATCCATCGACGTTCCATCATGCACGATTCGCGATTCGTATTATGATTACGGTAGATGCGTATTCTGATAAACTGTCGTTTCGCCGAATCTAACAATTGCAGAAACTCGTGTTTACGATTTATACAGGCTCTGTTCCACGGTACGATCGACGTAGCGGACGATTCTATGTAAAAAAAATCGATCGAAAATGTAGAGAACAGAGCCTTTTCGAATGCCTTTTCTCTTTTTATATATACAATTACTAGGACTGGCTGGCGATATAATCGTTATACAAAAATATTACGTACTCCGTACCAATTTATTACTCGTTAAATGCAACGATTAGTCATCGAGTGAAGCCTCCGTGCAGCGATGAAAAAGGCGCCGGTATCGTCGATTCTCGGTCGA
Organism: Bombus vosnesenskii; assembly: GCF_011952255.1. Classification (NCBI taxonomy): domain Eukaryota; kingdom Metazoa; phylum Arthropoda; class Insecta; order Hymenoptera; family Apidae; genus Bombus; species Bombus vosnesenskii. Next base: position 8,403,041 of record NW_022882923.1, read on the forward strand.
AATATTCAACTCCGTCTGTCCCATTATCGGTAAAGATACACCGTAACCATAGCTTTACTCGCTTCTTCGACGATACGAGTACATCGGCGAGCACACGACGCACCTTTTACGAGAATCGAGTCTCGAAATCGACGAGTTGAATTATCGGGAATGAAATTTGTGATTCTAAACATCGAATGGATTATCTGGGAAACGGTCGATGTTCCATCGTTCGCACGGCCCTTAAGCCGAACGTTACCACCATACGTTGCAGGCTCGTGCCCCGATTTACATAAAATTCTGGTCCCGAAGCGACTTCGTCGTTAACCGAGTGGACGGACAGGTGAAACGAGGCAACGTAACGGGTCCTATCGGTTTCATTCAATCCCCGGTTTTCAGCAGCAATTACGGCCGACCTTCTGGAAGTCGAACGATGCCGCTTTTCTGACAACGACCGCGCGTGGATAGCTCGTAAAATCGGCCCGATCCCCAGACAGCTTTCACGATCGAGCAGCGCTCGCGACGCTCACCTCGAATTTCGAGTTTTAATCGAACCGTTGAGTGCACACCGTCGGACCACCGCAATCGACCAACAGCACACTTTCGCTTTCTCGTTTCTCTCGTTCCCTTCTTTCCTCCTCTGTCCACGTCACGGGCAAGCTCCTCGCTATTTCTCGCTCTTTCGTCCCTTGCCGCCCTTTTCGCGCGCACGATGCGTATTTAACGCGGAGGAACGCAACAGACGCGCATACGTGTGTAAACGTCGTGTACGAGGTTCGGTCGAGGATAGAAGCAAGCAGATCGTCGACGTAACCGTAAAACGATTTACGGATATATCGTAGAAAAGATTTGGAAATTTCATTAGCACCGTAATGAGAGCCGATAACGCGTGATATATCGGAGATCTCGAAAAGAGAACGCGATCGAAGCTGACAGAGAATCGACAGCGCAGCGTTACGGGTTACGAAACGATATTCCGTTGGCCACTTACGCGGCCAGCGAGCGGCTAATTTAAACGCTTAATTGCAACTCCGCTTTTAGCGGAAAAATGAACGCGCGCGAGCACGCGGCTAATTAAGTCTGGTCCAAAGAGAGATAACGCTTTCATAACGAACGTACCGTTTTTTGTTGTCGTATTTTTAAGTGGTCGCCTCCTCCGACGATGACTCGGCCAAGATTTTACGCCCGACAAAAGCGCGGAAAAAAGCTCCTCGAGGGCCGGCCGTGAAGAGCTGAACGTTTCAAACGTTGCAAGTGTCGTACCGGATATGAGCTACGAACGAAGGGAGGAGCACGGACCGGAAATGGCTAGCCTTACGTCGACCCGATCAAAAACTGGTTTCACCAGACGCTCGAAATCGAGATCACGGGGAGAAATACCCGAGAAAGGGAGAGAGAGAGAGAAAAAAAGAGGTGAAATAAAGACCAACCTCCGCCCTCTTGTGTATCGACGGCCGATAAGGGCTGTTCTAACAAATTTGCGACGTTTTTATCGCCCTACCTTCGTTAGAGTTACGTAATTGGATCGAGGATTCCCGTTGGACAAATACAGTGGCTCGCAAAAGTCTCTCAACGCTTCTAGAAATCGATTACGAACGTATCGTAAAGAACATTTTAAAATTATAATATCGTAAAAGACATTTTATCGTACGATGAAACGCTGCCCTTAGTTTGATACTGAAATAACATTTTCATCGAGATAATATCCCTTACGACGACGAATTTTAACTGGAATGCTCCGATCTGTTTGTTTCGTTCGTCGAATATCGCGTAGTCGTATTAACCGTTAGTGCTACTTACTATTTCTTTTTGTTTACGACACTCCTATCTCATCAGGGTGTTAATAAGATTTCAAAACGTTTGCATAACGTATCCACAAGAACTGTCCGATGTAATTAACTTTGAAAGCCAGTATACGATAACAAAATCGGCGTTCGTAGTTATATACATATATATATATTATAGAATTGTTCGGTTACTCGGCAAACACCCTATCTTCGGATTCTTGAACCTCTTTAACCGAATCGACCAATCGCGCAAATCGAAAGGTAGAGGATACGGTAAATATAAGAGTAACGGTGTTAGTAAAACGTGAAAACGTTGATAATATATCGACGAAAGATTGCTATTCGTTCCGTGAGCCATTCTAAGAAGGAGATAATTTCTTCTTCAATTTTTAATCGCGTGAGTTTAATGCGGTGACGAATTTCGATACGTTCGAGCAGCAATCAACGTCTCTCTCCTGTAATTGGCAATTTGGAGAAGCTATTGCAAAAGTTGGAGGAATAATGGACCGGCAGATGTCGATCTAACGTCATTCAGGTAGGAGAGACTAACCGAGGCAACCTGTTGTCTCTCGTGGTGACGCGAGTCTTTTGTAATCGCGTCGCTTTTGTACCGCTAATAAGCCGCCGAAAGAGAAACGAAAACGGGTCGTGAAACGAAAATTGCTCGAGAGTTGCGCAACAAATGCTCTACCAGAGGAAAACTTGGATCGATCTTTGCTACATCTAGATCTGGAGAATCTACGAAATGGAAGCGACGAAACGCAGAGAGGAAAAAGAGAGAAGGAAGAACGTGGGCGCAGTTGCGTTTAGCGGCGAGTAAAACACGTTCCACGAGCAACGGCGAGATTTATCGAACGATGCAACTTCCGGAGGCGCGATTAAGAAGAAATTAAAGTTCCAACTGGAAAAGGAGAACCGCTGCGACCACTCCATAAGCCAGAGAGGATCTAGTGGCTGTGTGTGGACTGTACTGAAATAATGTACAGTGCCGTACAAAATGGCAAAGTGGAGGGAAGCGCGGAGGGTACAGCGGAACATCGAGGTTCTCTCCTCTCGTCTCTTTCCCTCGTTCGTTCTCTCGCTTTGCCTCTGCCTCGTTCGCCGTCAGGGTGACAATGGTGTGCAAAGGAGATTAACAAACAGAATAAGCTAACGCATAATCGCATTATTTCTGGCTAAGCCGCATTTAAATTAGATAGAAATTCCATTTAACGAAACAATGCAGGGATGATGATGACTCACTGCCGCCATACGAGTCGAAATAGACGAGTCCCTTGCCGAGTTTCTGATATTCCACGACGCCTTATTACGCGGACTGTCTTTCCGGAGATAATCGTACTAATTCGTGGACCAATTTCCGCGTACGTGCGTTAGAAAATCCCACTTTCTAGCTAGGGAAGTTTAAAAGGGAAGCGTTTCCAACGACAAACAAAGCGCGATGTCTCGAGCTACGTCGACGCAGAGAAAAGAGAAGCAACACGATTATACGCAAACAGATCCGTGCGACTCGCTTCGCTTTTCGGGAATTTTTTAAATTTAAGCGCCGAAACGCTCGATCGACTACGCTTATCTCGTACAATCTCGACCGTCTTCTCCACCTTTCGTTTCACACGGTTCGTGTACAGGTTCCTGTAGATGATTCTTCGTGATCGCGCGAACTTTCGAAATTTGAGTAGAAATAAAATTGAAAAACGTGGAACAGCGAAGCGCGAGAAGAGAAAAGAAGGGTGCCGGCGCAAAAAGAGCGAACGACCGACGTGCCCGCCCACGTGACGACGGCCATGTTCGTGACGTAATCCTGACGTCAGCGGACCGATGGCGTGCTCCACACGCTCCGTCGGATACACAGAGAAAATCGTAAACGTGCCCCTATTTTCAATCGACGCACAATCGGATTTACAGGGAAACTCCGTGCACCGTGAAAAACTTCCAGATTGAAAGGAACTCGTTTCCAACTGGTGCATCCGGTCTACCCGTTTCAACGGGGACGAGCCAGCAACCCCACCGAGTAACAGAAACTCTTTCTCGGCTACAACGAATCAAACTTTCCTCCGGCCCGACTGCAAATCGCGACTGTACCGAATAATCGCGTTACGAGACGAGGAAAGTAAGCGCACGTAGCGAACAAAATCGGCGAAACGATATCGTATCCTGTCTTAGCATATAAATAAACAAGAGAGAATGAGCAAAAAACGTTTATCAATTTCTCCCTTACCTGAGCACTACCTCCGACGATCGACTGATACGCCGACTGAAACACGCTTCCAAGCTGCGTTAAACTATCATCTTCCATCTGGAACATTATATCTGCGCCAGGGGAACCGTTGTTGTTCAAATTGTTGTTGTTTCCCATCAGCTTCTCGGTGCTGGTGACATCGCGCAGTATCGTGTTCGACTGCATTCTGCGACTACGACGGATTTCTGGCAACGTGGACGAGTCACCGTGGTCGATATTATCGAATCTGGCCAACGATCGCGTTCCAATACAGATTGTTTATCGCTCTCATCGTCCGACGAACCGAACTCGTTCGCCGCCAGTATTTATACTCGCTGCTCGGTCACGCTACCGAAGCCGGATATTGTGTACGACTCCACTCGAGAAACGGAGCAACACGTAAATACCGATTCTCTCCAAGCATATATCAGTATATATGACAACGAAGAAGAAAAGCAACAAACGAAGCATTACTATCGAACAAATCTCTATCGAACGTAACACGCATCGTGGATTCTCTCTTTTTCTCTTAATATTCATAGAACCATCGGTATATAGATGGGAAAAAAATGTGACGACTCGATTCACCGACGCCACGTACCACGAGGACGCATCGCGTAGCCGTACTACGATTCACCCGCCCGCCTCCGCACCATCGTTCGCGTGGCGTCGCTTTCCGATCAGCCTTTGAACACCTGTTTCTGTTGCAGTCGCCGAGACTCGAGCGTTCGTCGGTACGATAATTCCACGAATCTACGATACGTACGTAGAAATCCTCGCGAATCCTCCGATCCACGTATCGTACAGTTCGCGTTACTTTCCACTGGTTACTGTCCATGCGAACACTCGATGCGATAGCACCAAAACGGTCACAAACTTTGTACTTCACCGTTCGACTAACACGAAACTTGAAACGAGAGGAGAGAACGATTGCAAGGAGTCGGAGGGGAATGAACGAATAGAGAAGAGGAGCATCGATGAAAGATCCGTTCGGTTCACGGTACGCGACGAGACTGACGCTTCGCGAAGGGAAGCAGCTTCCCCACCACTCCCCTTCCCTACGAGTCTGCGTCCCCACTATCTCCGCCGCCACCATCCCCACCACCCATCCCTCGACGCGCGGATAGCGATGGGTATTTGAATTTCTTTCCAGTCAGTTTACGAACAAATTTTTCAAGCAAACTTTTTACGATATCGCTTTCTTCGTCCCTAAGCCTTTCCTCGATCAACACCGAAAACACCGCTTACCTGTCTTCCCGGTATGAAATACGAATTGTAAATATCATCTGTTTAACCGATACGGCTACGTATTGTAAATCCACTACGTAGAGATCTTTTCGTTCTCCGTTCGAAAATTACAACGTTATCGTCGTTATTATCCATCGATATCGTTTGCATTATTTATCGTTTCTATTCTCCCGTTTTTTCTTTTTTTCAGATATTCGAAGCCGTCAAATATTCCTACAAACGCGATAAAAATCACGTTTTATTAATTCCCGATGTAAAACCGATGTTACGCCGTAGACTGGCCGATCGTGTCGTTAACGTTTTCAAATGCGTCCGGGTCGATTGCACGCATCTTACGGTTATCGAGATTTTGTTACATAATTTCTCGAGCCGATAGCATAGTTATAATAGCACCTGTAATCCTACTCTTGGCGTGAACATTGCGTTCGAAACTAATGGCCAGAGTAGTATCTATCGCAATCGAAGCGTGGTTTTTTATGCAAATATATATATATATATGTATATCGTTATGCGTACGATTAAAGAAATAAAACTTAAACAGAGGTATATCCGAAAGATTTCGAAGCTGTTACTAGAGATACAGGGCCTCTCTCCGGTCCCAGAGGGAGCACACCGTAAGCCTCTCTTCTTCTTTCCACAGTGTGCAGTGGTCGGGCCTGCAGCGTTTTGGTTTATCCTCCCCTCGTCTCGTCGTTGATGCTCGGTTCACAGGAAGCAACCCCTAGCGCGAAGGGCCGGCGTTTTTGCCCGCACAAGCCGGCACTCGTGTAGGAACGACAAGCCGAGCTGAGAGTGTGGGTGGATAGCTCTCTGGCTCTCTGCCGGCTATGTACCACGCCGAAAACATCGGTCCACTTGTTGAGTCGGAAAGAGAGCAAGAGAAAGAGCAAGGGAGAGAGGTGGCTGACGGCGGTGCGCGAGCGCGGATATCTTCTCCCCGTGTACGCGAAAGTGCCGCTGTTTCAGGAGACAAAAGCTCCGTGTTACACGAGATCCGATGGAGAAACAAAGGTGGACGCGGGACGATTCGTTCGGTACGTGGATGCGAAACGAAACGAGGTTGCCGCGTATCGGATCCGAGAACCGATGAATCGACCACGAGAAGTTCGTACCCTCGAAGGACAGGCATTTCCCTTTCGATTCCGTTCGAAGGTCGCCAAAGTCCTTTCAATTTTTTCTCGTTAAATATCTTTGTCGTTCGATATTTGCCACGTATAAGGCGACTCTTTTTTGTACGTACAGGCGTATGGAAAAGTACAAGCTGTTTTCTTATAACTGTTGCGACAACGCACGAACGTATTTCCAACTTTTTCAAAAAGACAATAAACTAACCGGTAGGTAAATAGCCATACGGAAAAGTAAGACGACCATTTTTATCGCGGCGTATCGTCGTTTTTAATGAAATGCGAACGATTTAACGAAGGATGGTGAAAATATACGGATGCGAAGGCGAGATGGCTTCGAAAAGCAATATCATTAGCAGTTAGAGAGACCAGTTAGAGAGATGCGCGCAAAACATTAATTCTGCGAGCGGACGGACGATGTTTCTGCGTGTTGAAGTGTCGCTAAACGATCTGTTAGGCGAAAATATCTTTATTCAGGAGGACGGAAGACTCGCGGCGATGCCGCGGTTTCGGAAAATCTGTCTGGGAAGACAAACGAGATAGCTGGTGGCGCCAAAGGTAGAGCTCGTTAGTTGGAAATTCGTGAGTAATTTTAGTGTCGTACCCACGCGACTGGCCGAAGGTATATAATTACCTAACCTCACCCGACCCAATCTAACCCACTTGGCAAACGAACGAGAGTTCCAGTTTTCCTGACTGAAATCCGGATATGGCCAGCGTAACCTCTACGATGGAAAAAGTTTCCTCGAGATATCGCGGTCATCGAAAGACACTCACTGCCCGCTAATTAGTTGCCAAAACCAAACGACGTTCAGTTTCTTTCGTTTTTTCCAAACGATCGATTCGTCCATACGAAATGTACAGTCCGCGGAAGGTCCACGAAGGAAGTTGAACACTTTTACCAAAGAAAACATTCGCGTAGATATAACGCGTGTCGTACAAAACGTTTCCTAATTTCGTTAACCCTGTGACGAGACACGACTGTCACGAATTACACTGCCTTTCGAGATCAACCCGAAAATGTGTAAAGACGTTAAAAGACATTTACTATAAACACGCTTAGTAAAAAATTAGTACATGTATAGCGTGAGTAAGATTGCCCGGAACGTATAATTAACGTTTAAAGATCTCGTTAAATATCGTTGATTATTACAATCGAGTCTGCCATCAGCGGCAATGAAATTTCAAAATATTTCGCACAGCATACGTATAGAAAGTTTCTACAAACGTTCAAATACTTTCGCGAGCCATTGTATTCTACTTGTCGTCGAGTTTGTTTCAGCGACAACCAAACGAATTGACATCAATCGTTGCAAAGACCTTCTCTATTGATGGCATTTGATCGAAGATTCGATCTTCGAAGCGAATGCTTGGATCGAATCGATCGATTCTCCACGGTCGTAGGAAACAACGAGAGGTAATGCTATCACCTGAAAAACATTCGCAAGGTTCCTTCAGACCTGTTTCTTTAAGCGAGAAAAAAAGCTCGTGCAAAAATTCAAAAGCAAAGTAATAAATGGTAGAAGTATAGGCCGAACAATAAGACAAGGCGAAGTCAAACCAAACGACCGTGCATCGTACAAACGCTTGTCGTCAAGTGTAAATAACCTTCGAAACTACGGCCAATGAAATCGTTAGAACCGACAGGTACCAAACTAAACCCAAACGAAGCAAAACTGTCGACACAATGGAGCACCAGCAACGTACAGCTGAAATGCTTCGGAAAGTGTCTGTCCCGGGTAGGATAGCCTGGTCGTTTTCTACCGATACGAATAAAACGTGGAACGCAAGAGTTTGTGGATCGTCCGAGCACGTACAAATTTCCCTTTTACGCACCTTTGAACCATAAAATTTATTGTTTTCCCTTCCAGTGAAAAATATAGCTCGTTATGTTCTTGGCCTGTCATCCTCGTTTTGTCCTTACTCACGCGCAGGTACATCTTCTATCCAGATTCACGGACGTTTTTCAAACAACGTGTTCGAAAAGTTCGTCGAGTTCAAAGACGAGTAACGAAGACGTGGCGCGCTCGTATACGTAGTTGCGTAATTCGAATTCGTAGATCGAGTCGATGAGCAAGACGGTGCGTGAAGTTGGTTGGAAGAGAGATACTAAAGTCAGGATGGATTTTGTCGGTCCCCCGGGCACGTTAGAATTTTACGTTGCACGGTCCAGGGCCACAGGGATTCCCTGGACTCACGCGGTGCACTTGCTGGCATTAATACGACCGCCGTAAATCTCGAAAAGTACTTGTCGCACCACTAGTCCCAACCTCGAGATCACTGGTATACGGTGTGTTGCTGAATATTATTTTCATCTACGTTGCCGGTTTTAAGAATTAAATCTGCAGATATAAATACGTACGTTGAAAAAAAGCACAGAGTACCTGACAACCGTTTTTCTCTATTCTGCTAATCCCCGCGCGAATTCGTACGCAGTTTCGTACTTTGACGAAGAAATTCGTTAAGAAAATGGATGCTACGTGGTAGTAGGCATAGTAGTAGACACAGTAACGGTGTCGCATATCTTTGCAACGTCACAGAGAAAACGCGATAGCGAGCTTGTTTGTGTTTCTTCTGTTCTGCTGTACGTACGAGTTCTAGCCGTGAGAAATAAGCACTATATTATATTTTCGGAGGGAAAAGGGTAACGAGAAGGCGAAGAAAAGACACGGTGGTAACCTGGAACGGCAGCAAGGAACGTTTCGTCATTGGCAACGGGCAACAAATAATTAGGTAACCTCGCCTGGCCAACTGTGTAAACTGCAACTCCTCGCGATCATCGGCGGCTCTCCGCGCCTCGGCCGATGTGTGAAGACATCCAAGTACAAGGAGGAAGAAACGACGGGGAACACGACAAGAGGAAGAAGACAGAGACGAGAAAGAGAGGTGGAGAGTCGTCGACCCGGACGCCTCTTCTCCTTCGTCGTCGCATGGTCCCCCGTTCAGAGGCAGGAAAAAAAATCATAAGACCGCGGTCGTTGTCGGCTGATGCTCCTTGTCGAGCGTGTTCACGAGGATCCGACAAAAAGCCTCTCCGGCGAGTAGACGGAACTCCGTACTTTGTGCCATTCCGAGCGTCTCGCGACGAGCCTCCCGGACTCTCGCTCATCTAATTAAGGTCGATCCTTAGATAACGCGAAAATTGTCCGAAATCGCGACTGCCAACGAACGAACGAACGAACGAACGAACGATTGACGAACCGACGAAAGGAGAGTACTATAAAAATGGAGCTAGATGGAAATAACCATAACCATGGAAACCATGTGATTACATAGAGGAGGAAAAATGGTAAAAAATGACAGGACTGTAAAATCTGGAACGGTAACAGCTGAAACATACGTCGTTTATTCGAGGGAGAACGCGCACCTATGCTCCCGAAAATTTAGCCCGTTATATCGCGGGGAGAAAGAATCGTCGCGAATACAAAGTTCCATAAAAGTGATTTAATTTCCCGGTACAACTCGTTCGGTGTGCGCGAGGGTGAATGGCTAAAAGGTAATAGTTAATAACAGCGCAGCTGAAAAGGGGATTCGGTAATCCGCTTCTAATTTCTAAAACAAAGAGAGAACGTACAGGGAAGAGGAAGGCGAACGAGCGAAAGACAAAGAGAACGGCCGGAATACGAGCGTAGAAACGAAAGGAGAGAAAGATGCCAAGCATGGAGAGGGATCGGGAGAGAAAGAGAGAGGGGGAGAGAGAGAGAGAGAGGGCGCGAGCGAGAAAGAGAAATATTCTCTCGTTGAGGCAAACCCGAGATCCTGAGTTGGGTGGGTTTCGGAGGTTGGAGAGAGGGAAACGGTAAGGGTAGATGTGGAAAGAGGGCTGAAATTGGGGGCGGTCTGGGAGGAGGGGAGCCAAGGGGGGCTGGGTTCCACCCTGGAACACATTAACTGCAGGGCGACGGGGTATATAGAGACGGGTTGGGGGCGACGCCACTGGCGTAAGCTCAATGGAAAACGGAATTGCTCGACAGCGTAGGAAGGAAAAGGGCTTAATCTGACCTTTCTTGCGACTCACGAAGGTTGTAGCCGAGTATTGGCTTTGTGTATTCTGGACGTCGCTCCTCCATCGATTCTATTGGGAAAATTATCGAATCGATTCTACCTCTGGAAAGATGGAAATACGACGCATCACGTTGGATCACAAACGAAATTCTGAAATCTTCGTATTACGTAACGTGGCCTTTTCTTCTTCTTCTTTTTCTTCTTTTTTTTTTTTTTTTTATTATTTTTTTGTTTCTTTCTTTTAGAGGCAATCGAATATTCGTACATGGGCGAGGAGAGCTCGAATCTCTCTAGAGAAGAAGTAGGGATGATACGGAAGAACAATTGGCAATGGATCGGAGTGGGAGATGGCTACGTTAAAAGGTGCTCCGAATGAGGAAATAAATCTCGATTACGCGCACGTTCCGCGTTCCACCGTTGTTTACTCGGTTAATTAAGCCACTAACGAATGGTCAATTTTCGATAGATTTATGCATCGGAATGGAACACGCGCGACATGCGAAAAGAATCACTGCGTGACTTGCTGCGAGGCTGACTCGTCGTTAGCGAAACTCTATATCTAATCTCTCTAATTAATTCTTTTTAATTTGCTCGCTCTTGGCGGAATGGCCAGGCGAAGACGCAGAAGAACAGGAGGTCTCTCATTGTGAGATCCGCGAGATTAATCCCGATTAGCCTTAATCGAGGTTGTTCTAGCGGTGTATTTTCCCCTCCCGCCGATCGATTCGTCCAAATATAGATCGACCTAACGAATCTCGATCGCGAGGCAGCGCACGACGTATCCAACCACGTCGATCCCTAGATCTGCTGGTTTGCGCCGCAACCGCAACAGAGAGAAACGCATAACATACGAGGAATATGTACGCTTATACGTGGATGAAGCCCGGTGTCCTAAAAAGGAAACGAAAGCCAACGACCATATCGAGAGGGACGTGTCTCTCTCTCTCTCTCTCTCTCTCTCTCTCTCGTTTGCTCACTACGCGCCATTCTATTTTCTTTTAATTCTCTTTACGCGGCACACGGCTCTCGCGAGCGACGCGAGGCTACCGCGGCTCTTCTTATCGATCGTTCCGCTTCACGGAGAATTTTCATCGGAAAAAAATTCACGCTCTCTGCTCGATTAACTTCTCGCCACGTTCTTCCGTCCTTTCGTGGCGAATTGATACGCTAAACGTCCCCTTTGACGATCCTCCGAGTGCGTTCGATTAATATTCGATATGAAATCGAAACGTACGAACGCAACTGGGGTGAAGGTTTCGTGCGAAACAAAAGTACCGAAGGGTTGAAAAGCGAACGCGTTGAACGTCATAGACGAACAACCGATGGTGAAATAGCCGGGTTCGTTCCTTGCGACGAAAGCTACGCCAATGCGAGACACTGAACGAGGGGTGGCAGGAGCACTAGTAGCGTAGTTAGGGGTGGCTCGGTAGGGATGCTTTAGGGTGAGATTTAGTACCAACCTCCGCCGCTTAGTCTACCTACCCATCCTGGCTATAGTGTACGTCCCAAACTATAGTCGATACTCATGAGAAATATCAAACTACTGCAAAATATTGTTCCCCGAAATTGATCGGTCTGCCCGATTTTCCTTCGTCAGCGGTGTCGAGAGCTCGATCGCGGACTAAACTTGGACGCGCACGAAATAACGCGGATCAACGCCGACTCGACCGTCGTTTATCCGAAAGGATTAAATTCAACTCGAGAAATCAATTCTCATGGTATTAAGAGACAGAGTTACGTCCATGTATCCGAATTATCTCGACGTTGATCCGGTAAAAGAAAAAAGTGGGAATATATAAAATCGTGAATGTTGAACGAAACTGCGAACCGACCATCGAGAGGAAAATATCGAATAGAGCTGCAGAGAGAGAGAGAGAGAGAGAGAGAGAGAGAGAGAGAGAGAGAGAGAACGAAAGAGCGTTCAATGTGGAGAGAAGAAACGAGGATACGCAAGGTCGTACGGGGAACGTAGGTCGATCGTAATAAATTACCAGGAAAGTTGGATACACGCGAACCCTGTAGGTGACTGAGCTGTGTGGAGCAAGGATGGCGTTATCCATCCTAGTTCACCCCACTTACTGTTATCTTATATGGCTGTACTTAGGGTACATTATCCGAATACGTCGAGCCAAAATTTCTATTAGTTCTACCGGAGGGAGCCGCTTCGCGAAATGGTCGCTCGAGTTTCCCCTAAGGGAAGATGGAAAACACGAGAGAATCTTGGAAACGTAAGACAAGCAAAATGTAAAAGAACGCCATAATGTATCGGGCGTTCAATCTCTGGCGAATCGAAAGAAACGAGGTGAAATTTCGCAAAGTTCCGAAGCAACTTTCCGCTCGGGCAAATTATCATCGCGACAGCTAGCAAAAGGTTCTCCGTGAAACTTTTCCAGAGTGTCCAAGGGGGTCCTTTCGCGGCGAGTTAGGCTAACTGCAGAATTCACGCGGATGTTTGGCCAACCTCGCCCTCCCGCCCACCCCCTCCCCCAGTGGTAGTCGTTTCGAGAGTTCGGAAGACAAGTCGAGCCACTCGGAACCGGGGGAACGAGGGATCGTAGCTCGTTTCGTGAGTAAGGACTCGCAGGAAGAAGAGGAAGAGGAAGAGGAAGAAACGAGCAAGGGGAAGAGAGAATCCTTCGGAGGGCGGGACAAGAGTCAAGTAAACTCGAGAACCGGCGGCCTCTTTCATCCCCGAAACTTCAAAAGCTGGAAGAGTCGCGCCATATGCCACCCTTCGGAAACCTCTTCCCTGCTTCTTCTCTTTTTTTTTCCCCTCTCCTTCCCTTCCTATCCTCCTTCGCGATAATAAAATTCTAATCAGCTCCGGTGTACGGGGCTCGATAGTTTTCAAAGATACCGGGGGGCGGGACGCACACGGGCTCGCCCATGTGAAATATACAAGACACGACTCGAAGAGGGTCAATCTCGAATACGACGTAAAAAACGAGAACGATTTTCGAGTCTAGCGAACTCCGAGTTTCGACCGCAATTACCATAAATCGACGCTCGCATTAACCATCCATGGGAATGAACGAGAACCATAAAAATAAAAAGATTCCCTTCCTCCTTCCAATGGTGGATGATAGGGTCCGAAAGCGATTACCATTTTCAGAAGCCTGTAAAGAAATGCTCGGGGAATTAATTTAACGACGCTGCTGCGAGCAACGGTGTTTCCATCGAATGAATCCAACGAAACGTGCTTCCGCTCGCTATTGCTCCTCTATCCGCAGTACGAATTAATTTTGATCCTAATTTCTTTCGGATCCGATACGACAGAGCGTGGCATGGTCGATCCTTGCTACATCGCTTATTTCAAACTCGTGAAACAACAGCGATCCAAATAAACGCACCTCGTGCCGCCTCGAACATGGCATTGTAACGTATATCGCAGACTTTGCCAGATCGAGACGAAAAATAAGATTCTTCTTACAATTTTACAGAACAATAACGCGCAAATACAACTTGAAACGTTAAGAAACGCGTCAAATATATGCAGCCCTCGACGTCCACCGATTAATCGGCTACCACGGTTATCGACGCTTGAATTTAGAATCTCGTTGTATCAGTTGCATTACCAACATCTAGAAAACCTTTCACCGACGTTATAACCCCGGTAGTCGACAAATCATCGTGAGCCGAGGGGTAAACGGTGACGCGGCTGCAGGGAGGGGGTGTACAGCAAAGAAGCACCCCCGAATTTCACAGGCCGGTAGGCCACAAATGAAGCACACTTGGGTGGTGCTCGATTTAGCTCGTATCATCCCGCACCCTCTGCCGGGTTGTACGCATTGTGCAAACACTGCCGCTTACGTAGAACAAACACACACACGCGACCATATGTACACATGTAATTTCAAGGAATTATAGATACATACAGCGACCCGGGATAGGACCCCGGGTCTACCAGAATCTGGCACAATTTCCAAAACACCTAAAGAGTATTCTCGCCGGATACTGTTCGTTCGACGAAAGCGTGTATCGCAAATCTTTCATCCGCCTGTCGTAACGAACGTCTTTTGTAGAAACCGGATAGCCTGATTCGTCCTTTAAGGCGTTTTAGAAAAAAACAAAGCTCTTTTAAAACAATTGCCAGATCTTTGCAAGGGAACTATGGTTTTAATCCTATTACGATCTATGAATTCTATATGTCTCTCGGTTAAGTTAACTCGACGATAACTATTTAGAAAGTCGCCGCGTTCTTCGTTACTTCGTTCTTCGTAAAATGTAACGCGTAACCGGCTGACTCTCTTAGTTTTCGTGTTACGGCGGCGATCGGGTAAAGCAACATCTAACTCAAAGCTAATTCTTATCTTTTGTTGTACCTATTGACAACTTTTGGCGAATATCTCGAAAACTAAGATCGTTCGCCGATAACGTGTATAGAAGAGAGATAAAATCATCGAAATCGAGAACGCGTTACCTCCCTAAGTAATTACCGTACGACGAGTTAACTCTTTTCCGTTAACAAGTTTCAAACGAACTTGCTACGACTTGGAAATTATCGCATGCACCGTCGTGAGATTAGATAACGTCAAAGACGAAACACGCCTACGCTTCGTAAGGAGACCGTCCACGTGTTGGAACAGGAAAAAATTTAGAAGCTCACCACCCTCTGGATCCGCTCGAATTCGAAGGGAGAGGATCGCGATGAATCCCCATTGCCTTACGCAATCGTCTATGCAACAAAACCGGCGAGTGCAGCCACCGTACGCTCACGGCACACATGCTGTTTATTTTAGCGTAAAATTTCGAGCGGAAGTGCTGAAAAGCTGGTACCACAGAAACCTAAATCGAAACCAGAAGAATCATTGTATCCGGGTCTGGTACGTGAGTCCTAGGAGCGAGCAAAATAAATCCATTTATCGCGCGATTGATATGTTAATTGGCGCGCGGTTCTCACCGTGGTCGTTAATCCCCCATGAAAACTATCGCGGGGTTAGGTTGGCACGTGAAGCACCACTCGAGTAGAAAAACCCCCGGCAAGCCACGTGACCCTGACCAGGGGATGAACAGACAGCTCGCCACTCGAAATTTCGTGCCGGTCGAAGGTAATAGATTAATCTCGTTCGTCGGCGGTGAGACAGAGAAACGGATCGTTAAATATCCTGCGCACGCTGTGGAAGATTCAACCACCCATGGGCCATTCGACCCACCGTATGGGCCAGTTTTCAACCCTTCGAGGGACACGCAGCGTTATCTCGTCCGTGTAATTACAGCGTCTTTCTTTTGTTCGGATCGACATGATCACGTTACGTTCTTTCGGTCATTTTCGTCGCAATTACATTTATCTAACCTTAAATTCCATATTATTCGACTTTGTGTCAAACATCTTACAACGTTATTCCCTTTTGTCTGTCGAAAACGAGGGCAAGATCGAGAGGTAAAAATTCGAAAAGTTAGAAAGAAGAGTCGACGCGAGCATACCTGATGAAATAACCTAATGAAATAAACGAGCGTATTGTTTCGTCGTTCCTGGAGCGTACGTCGAATCGCCATCCCCAATTGGTTAAAATACAATCGAACCGAAAACAAGCTAAAGTTTTGGGTTTACAATTTCGACGAAAATCCACCGGCCGTTCTGGTACACTGGTAATTATTATTGATACATTCCCGGTAATAATCTCGACGACCCAATTAATACTATCGACATACCGATAGGCGCAGTTGCGATACACCCAATAATTTATCGCGATAATCCCACAATGACCGTAAACTATCGCTCACGCGTGCATTTTCGGCCGATCGCCCGCCAGATATATGTATACGTTCCGTGTCTTCCATACTCAGCCGACTGCGCATCGTTCGCTAATCTGACTCGCCGTGACAAAACCTCGTTTCCTATTGAAATTAACTTGGTCCAACAAAAATTCCCTATCTACGACCTCATACCGCGAGTATCGATAGCGTTGTAAGGATCGATACGCGGCAAGCCAATATAGAATCGTATAACGAAATTACGAAAAGGAGAAAAATCGTAAAGATAAGTGACGCGATCCTGCTAGTAGAGAATTCCTCCGCTTCTTAAAGGGATTAACCGAAAGGGCAGCGAAGCTAGTCGATTCGGTGATTTCGCGGCGACAATGACGGCGCAGTCTCCACTAAAAATCATTCTCCGTTTCAATTACGCGGCTTAACGACGCTCGATGTAACAAATTCAAGTGGCGGGTCGAACAATGGTGGAGCGTGCGTACGCGGTGCGGTTCCCGTATCGTTCGAAGCCAGAAAATATGTGTATAGATCATATCTCTCCTCTTTCCTCGCTTTATCCACGCCGATACAACCCCTCTCCGCGTCTCAGCCCACCACCCGCCAACACGACCGCTTCATCGTCCCGTTCCCCTCGTCGGCGACGGGTGGTTTACCCGTTGTAAGTCGACAACTCACTCCATAAACCCGTGCTGCGCGGTGTTGTGTACTCTGTACACTGCGGCGAGTTTGCACGCCAACCGAAACGGAGGGAGGGGAAGAGAAAGTGAGAGAGAGAAAGAGAGAGAGAGTGTGTGAGGAGGATCGAAAGGAGACGAGCAAAAGGTAAAAAGATCGACGAGGAAGGTGAAGAAAAGGAAGGGGGATAAATACGATAAGAGCCGCACGATAATTCCACGCTTGCTCCTGTCTCTTCGCCGAACAGATTCAACCCTGTCTCTCCCGTTTGTCTTTTCTCTATCCGGTCGCTATATTCTTTGCCGATTGAAGGACTCGTTATGAAAATGATCCTTGTTCCTGTTCGTCTTTTTCCAGAAGAACGTTCTCTCATCTTTGTTCGGTAGCTTTCAACTTTTTAAACAAAATGTACATCGCGTCATAGAATCGTGACAAACGTATCTGTATCTTTGCTAATAAAATATTCATCGCGTTACATAATTTCTAGAAATACGTCTCTTCGGATAAATAGCCACGCTCGATTCTCTATCCGAGGATATAATGGCGATAAATCGCAGCGCTGCTGTGGTTCGCGTAAGAACGCGTCGCTTGAAAAAACCGAGAACCAGTCCAATTTGTAGACAAGAGCGCGAGAAGGCGAAAGAAACGAAAACTTTTAGCTAGATACGTGGATTTACTGCTCGTCTGGGTTAGTAAAGCACGAAAATGGAAGCTGGACACAATGGGGGCTAAAAGGGCGTGGAAAGAGTGAAACGCGCCGCGGTTCCTCCATAGGGTAGCACTTTGCGAGCGAGATAAGACGCGAGAACGAGTAGTGCATTTGCGAGCGTAATCGTAGTAAGTTCGACATCTCGGTTTACGAGTTTCGTGTACCCGCAAAAATCCCGGATTTCTCGAAGTGGCGCGAATGTCGTTGCGTCATTCGGTGCGTGTCCAATAATAGCGTGTTCGAGAAGGCAGCGCTCGTAAATTATAGAAAATTCCCAACATATTTCCGTCAAGCGACGACTACCACGATCGTGTCTAAATAGAACTGGTCTCGAGAGATTAGCCGCGAGTGGTAAGCGTGATTCCTATTCCAATTCGGTTGCTTTCGCGAGATTCATCGCCGACACGAAACAGTCGAGACACCTTCCTCCGATCCCTGCAGATTTCTTACAGAACGACGATTGTAACGTTTTAAAAAGCAACGGTGATTCGCGACTTTGGCCGATTCGCATGAAGTTTAGTAGGAAATTTAGCACGATGAAACTGGATTAAAATAATTTTCAGGCATGGAACGAAATAGCTTCTCGTGGATCGACAGTCGCGAATAGGATCGCGAAACGGTGGAAAGCAAACGAAACGATCCGCGTTCGAACAAAAGGTGCGACGTGGTAAAATAGCATGCGGCAACCAACCAAGGAAGAGACCAAAGTAGCACAAAGGGGAGGCAAGGGAACGAGGAAGAGAAGGAGAGTGCAAGCCAAAGAGGCATTGGCTCGTGTGCTACCAGCAACAGGTGCCCGTCAAACAACGTTCAACGTCTCTAGCAAACCGTCTCTTTCTCCCTCTCGCGCTGACCTTCCTCCCTTTTTCCTTTCTTTCTCTTTCCCTTTCTCTCCCATTCTTCCCTTGCCTCGCACGCGATTCCTCGTAATTGATTCGTTGACGAGACAGCCCCGTGCTCCCTGTCCAACCGGCGAATCGTTCAACGACCGATCTCCGCGGTCAGATTCCACTAACGGTCGAAACGTGTCCGCGTCTAATCGCGTGTTTGACGATTCTCGTGTTCCTCGCGTTACCATTAAGCCGCCTTATCGAATACGACACATACCCGATCAGTTAAAATACCCTCTGTCCCAAAGTTCTTCGTCAGACTCGTTGCGAGAATAATTACTCCGTTAGACTTTGATATAATAAGGGAAGAATGAAAAATATCGTATACTTTCGAATCTACGAAGAGAAAATACGAAAAACCGGCGGAATAAACGTGACAGAGACCAGAGTCCGAAAGGAATCGCGATCATTTCGTAACGATCGGACGACCCTCGAGGATGCGAGCTGTAATTTGGAATCCTGAAGAAGGGTTTGACGATGGTTGTGTTGTTAATGAGTTCCGTCGGGATATGACAAAGGGCGAGAAACGTGGCTAACGTGCGACTACGTGGGCGCCTGCGAATCCATTCGCTGGTTACCGAAACTGTCGGTTTGCAGTAGCGAACCGATCATTAGCGAGCATGAGCCGCGCGATCAAATAAACGATACGGCATTCTTTCTGCGAACTGGTCAACGGCCGTTATCGGAATCGAGAGAAACCGTGTGTCGTTCCCATTTCGGGAGGGACTCGTTTTCGTAGCTCGGAGGATTGCTAGCAAATGCACAAATTCTCTTTCCAGCAGAGACAGGCGGAGACAAACGGGAAAGATCGAGTATTTCTCGTTTGCATTCGCGGCGCAACACTCGGCTGACTCTCGAGATATGCGGCCGATAAACGTCCGGGGGAGACAAATGAATATCGAAAATTGCTCGTAAAGCTGTTACTTTGTTTGACGAGGCCCGGGAAAAATCGCACGCCGGTTCATTTATCCTATACGCGCGATTGACCACGTCATGGAACAAGTATCTAATAATGTAACTGAGTTATCTACAATAGAAGCGAGTACTCGCCAGTGAACAAACTTATAGACGGTTCTACAAACTTGGAATAATATTTTATATAACACCGCGCTCCCAATTATCGTGTTCGGACGCTTGGAGAACCATGTTTCACGTACAGACTTAGGTATAACTGCGTTTCGTAACTACGAAACTGCCCTAAAACCTTCGATCTTTATGCAAGACGCAACACGACTAAATCCGACTAAATTTGCAATGTGCGATACTTAAATCGCATTAACTAGATTGAACGTATTAAAATTAATAGGAAACTATTGCGTTCAAATTTATCAACAACAACTAACTGTTATATTAGAGTCTGGAATAACGTATCGTAAAGTAAACGAAAAGTGGCAGAGCATAGTTACCTGTAGCAGTTGAAGAACTAACAAAATACAGCACGTACACGTAGATAGAAGTCACTCGATTCTTCGAAAAGACGTGTCCGTTACGAATTGGAGTTTTCGATCTTACGAAACGCTCGCGATACAAAAATAGCTGCCTTAATGGTCGCTGCTATAAACCTTCCGCGGCTCAGAAGATATTACGGCGCAATTAAAAGCGAGGCCTAAAAAGTGGCTGCAGTTTAATTTCTTGGAGAAAACACCTGCGTTGCTGACATCGCAAACTCGCCTCGACTGCGTTACCAATTTATCCGTCAATCAAAGTCCACCGGGCCCGAGCAACTATCGAATTGTACGATTAAGATTTCCGCAGAGAACCAATTTCCTTAACTATCCGCTGTCGCTATCCACGAACGAACGATCATACTCTTGTTGTTAGATAATTACGACCATTCGCGACGAACGCTGTCTATTATCCAGAAGTGTCGATCAGCGAATCTGTTAGCATCCCAAGATCGATTCTACGTCTTCTTCGTCTTCCTACGGTGTTTGATAAACCACGCTGAAGAACGCGACAAATCGCGAATGCCACGAGCAAGAGAGCGACCGCTGCCGAACGAGTCGCATCTGTTGTTGCTGCGAGGGAAGCCAGAAGCCAAGAAACGACGATTGGAAGGCGAATATAAGCCGAACGAGCGGGCAGCAAGATCGGATCGAAGCACGATCCATGGAAAGTTTAAGGTGGTCCATGCGACCGATGGTTCGCGCGAGTACGTGCCACTTACACGGGAGCTTGGATCTTTGGTTCCTCGATGCGGTCACGAAATTCCTCGAGGCCACGAATTAGCGAGAAGCCATTCGGGCAGCCATAGCGCGAGTCATGGAGGCGAACTGGAAGGGCTCCACGGTCTGGCGACCGTAGCACGCGACACCATATGGTCTGCCCGATACCCATGACCCCCCTATGCACAAACACGCCTTCCTCAGTCGCTCGGAAAGATACGACTCGAAAGATCTTAACCGAAATGGACGACGGAACGATGCAACCACGCTGAACTTCCAACGAAAACCCGACCAGATAACGAACCGAGAAATACTTTTTTACGAGCGTGTCGCGAGAAACGTGGAACGACCGGTCACACTCTGTTCTGCTTTCCTCCGACTGCTCCGTTTACGATAGGTCAATCGTCGTGGAGAGCAGATGAGGAGAATCGCGGTTTCGTTCGACGAAACGATTTCCTCTCTTACGTTTCACTCGATTCGATCTCGTCGTCTCCGAGCTAAACGTAACTGCTTCGTTTCAGCTTCTAGGGTGGTACATATTCGTATTTCCAAAAAAACGAACAGGATTTGCGCTGTTTTCTTTCGAGACACTGCGCCATGGTACACGATGGTTCGGATACCCCGAAAGAAAAAAGAGGGGCCATGGTGTTGCGAAGAGACGGTGGTAAAACTGGACGATAAGTGAAACTCCCAGTGGAGCCAGCGGGAACACGGGTTACGGCACCCTCGAGGACACTAGAACGCTCATATCCTAATAGAAACGTAATCGCGTAGTCCTGCACGCTGAATAAATTATTAGCAGGCTTACGCTACGGTCGAGGGTTCGCGTAACACACCATATCGCCTGGATTAACGACGATCTGCACCGTGGGACAGTCGAGGATTTATTCGCTCGTGACTCTCCACGCTTATTTATTATTATTTTGACCCCATTATCCATTATCGTTTCGCGATTTTTCGCCAAGCATTGTTTCACGAGTCGATACCTCGTTTCCCATTAGATAATCACCGTATCAACGATCATGTATTCGCTTTTTTCATTTACCGTTGTCCGCTAAAGATCACGGACACGTGAAATCGTTCGCAGACGTTTCGACGCGGCTTAATTAAAAATTCCCTACGCCTCTTAGCCTCGATATTAACGACAGCTCGCGATCGATCGGAACGATGATCGTAATCGTAATGATTAATCTTATTGGTCGCCGCCGAAACGGGCGCGTTATCGCACTAATTTCCAGGAAAACGTAGAATCGCGTGAGCAGATATTTTTAATTCCCGGCAACCCTGAACCTTCGCGAACCTTCAAGAAACTTCAGATATCCAGCCTGTTCGATAAATTATCGATCGAAACGCTATTACCAAGAAAGTTCGTTACGTAAAAGGAGAAAAGACGATTTTTATCGAGTTGCGATCAAACCAGACGTATCGTTCGCGACACAAATTTTTTAGCACACGATGGAAAGTCGATCTTTTGGCGATTGAAAGTAATCGACGTCGAGGGAGAGCGAGAAAATACCATCCACGACCCTTTTCCAACCCCCCGTCGATATATTTACCCCTGTTTGCCGGGTAATCACGGAAGTGGTAGTTTATTGACGCGGCTACGATGTGCCTGGAATCGAATAGACTCCGAACGATTGTTGGACACGAGCCGTGAAAGAGAAAACCTACAGATAAGAGAAATTATAAACCTCGAATATCCTCGGATTTATCTCGGGATAAATCATTTAAGAGGATGAAAAAGAAGAAGGATTTAAAGAGGCGCGACAGCGTATTTGATCATCGAGGAGCAATTTGTCTTAGCCTCTTTTTCTTCGCGCTCCAAAGGAGAGTCACGAACGCGGACGACAAATATTCAACGCCCTCCTATCAATCGATATTATATTCCATTTACCGAAAGCCCGGTTTCTCGCTCGCGTACGCGTGTCGCGTTTTCGAGGTTACCTTCGCAGAACCACTACGCGGTAACCGGCGAAAGTATTCCGACGCTTCTACGATCTTCTTACGAACGTACAATATCACGCGATTTGTACGAAACATTCTGAAATTTTACTAGCGCCAAGTACAATTACATCACTTAGATTAAGCGTTGAAACACATTGCTGAGTCATTATAGCTGTCCCCGCCGCTTTACGATCGATTTATTATCAAATCGAAATTCCGACTTTGACCAGATTGTAATTTGAAATCTGTGACAGTCAGATATCCGGAGCGACCAAATTTTATTATCGCTGTTATTGTTGCTATCTGTTTCATACACGGAAATAAACTCCTACGAAAGAGCAAATATAAAATACAAATATCAAAGGTATTCGCGAAACGAAAACTTTTAATTTTCCCTTGCTCGGTCTTCCAAACGATTCGCGGTTTAGCAGCGAAAGAGCGAGATAACGATCGGTGAGAAATAAAAATCGCGGCGAAGAGGCCATTCGATGGATAAAAAACGAGGGGCGTGTGACCATCGGGGATTAGGTTCGTGAGAAACAGGTCGGAGATCTCCAAGTTTTAACCCGAGCTGGACTCTTGGTAAAATCATTATACCCTATAACTCTGCTCGTAAAGATTACGATCATGAGCATTCCCCGAGATCATCCGAGCGTCTTCCAAGAGTCTCGCTCGACGAACCACGTACTAAAAGAAAGAAAAAAAAAGGGGGGGAGGCAAAGCGTAATTTACGAGCTAACCTAATTCTATCGTTTTTCCGACACAGACTTTTATCAATCGCGCCGCTGAACTCATATGGTTCCGATACGTTCGAAGCCATTATCGAATCCCGATGTCGGGACAGGAAACACATTTACTATGGACTGGCATGCGTTTATCGAATCTTTTTCGAGTCACTCACCCAGTGCTGCGTTGTCACGACTTCGCCATCCGCTCCATCGAGGGCCTGTTAAGTAGACGAACACGAGATCAGTTCCCATTCCGAACATTCGAAAAAAAAATAATTTCACGGTTGCATCGAAATGTGACGAACGAAATTAGTATATAATACATGCAACGCTCTAGCTCGAAATTTCACGGTTCAAAGGAAAGTAGGATTCCTCTACTTTCAACCAGACGAAAGATACTTACGTCTTTCTTCCTTTTTACGGCTGCGGCACCTGAAACAATCGAACGATACGCTTCATTTTTGTACATTCTTTTACATTGCGATCGGATACAGAGAGATCGGAAAAGGATGAAACTGACCGGCTGTCGAATTTGGTAGCCGTGCTCCGTTGCTGCCGGTAGGTGCTGCAGGGTTAGCAGCGGGGGTAGGCGTCCCCACGGAGGGCGGTACGCCTCGGCTCCCAAACGGAAAGTACGGGGAGTCCGGGGGGTAAGTGGCGCCCTCGACACCTCCACCGCCTCCGCTATTTCCACCACCACCCCCGCCACCCCCGCCTCCGCCACCACCTCCACCTCCCCCTGGCCCCCCGCCTGGCCCTCCTGCCGTTGGACCAAACGTTCCTCCACCATACGTCTGGAATATCAACATTTTTTCCTTATTCCCGTACCGTTACCGCTGTTTAACGTTGTTTACTGTGCCGTTCGTGCGATTTTCGACGCTGTGTTGTATACGGCCAGTGGTATAGAAAGGGACGAATATGTAAAAATTCTCGGAACGATTGGATCGATTTTCATCGATCAGGATTAGTGGAAGAGACACGAGGAAGAAGGCAGTCGAAAGAAGCCAATGGAAGGCGACTTCACTAAACCTATCAAAATCAATACTTCTTATCAGGCATGGTTTAACGACTGCCGATTAGATACTATTCCCTGGTGCCGTAAAAAAATCTCTGCTATCTCCGTTTCCTCGGACAAACCTCGTCAACCATTCGCATGCATACGCTGTTTTTTTACGTAATAAGCCGAAGAAGAAATTGTATCGAAAACGAGATTCCGACATTTGCTCAACGACGAGACCTGCGAATTTTCCGACACGGATCGCCGCGAAACATCGATAGTAATTGCCGATAAAGGAATGGTCGTCGAGGTGAGACAATTGAAAATGTCGGAATAATCTGTCGAGGCTGGATAAGACTGGAAAAGACTGCGGGCGCGAGGTCGACCGTTTACTACTTACGCGTTTTGTAACGTCGACTTCTGTTGGAACTGCGGCGAACATCATTTTCCAACATTCCTTTCCCAAATGAAACTCGTGCTTCGCGTAACTCGCGCAAAAAACGCTTCGCTCCGATCGTTCTTCCAGAGGCGTAACTAATTACCGATCGCCGCGAAGGCTACGCGAAGGCAAAAGAAATAGATGGGCAGTAAGCCATGGAAGAAGGAAGTACGAGGAACTTTATCCACACTCTGGGATAACTTTTCATCCGAGCTCGCTTAACCCCCTGCGACCTTCCTCGGTTCCTTTGTTCGGTAGAATGTATATATTAATATATGTGCGTGTTCGTGTGTGCATGTACACGTACATAAGCGTATAAATACATCGTCGAGAACGAGGGAGAGAGGGTAAGTGATATTAAAGCCGGAGGTTGACGGCGCTCAACCCTCGCGAAATTGGGTAATTCTTACTTTCTAGACAAAATGAACTTTCATCGTTCCGTGAATTAATGTTGAAGAGAAAAAGAAAAACTCGTTTCTCCTAATTTGCGAAAAATCTTGCGCGACGTTCTTGAAAAAGTTTATATATTTTTAATAGCTGAAACTACGAACGTGCGAGGAGATGATTCAAGGAGAACTTTTTAAGAACGCTTAACGGATGCTGTTCCCTTTGTTACCAGGATTTAAAGAAATTAAATCCCGGCTTTACGGATAAGCTACTGGCAAGAGAGTGGCGTACAGTGTTTTTAGCGGAAAATTTCAAACACGATGAGAACCGCTTCCCAAAAAATATTACTCGGGATAAAGTTTTGGGATTACGTAGAGGGGTATTCGAGGGCGCGCCGCGAGAGAGAAGAAGAAAAGGAGTAACTTTTTCTCGGATAAATTTGCCTCTACGACTGCAATAATTATTGCGCTCCTGTTTCTTACGTAATCCTGCTTTATCTTAAGATTCGAGATGGTCAACTCTGGAGGGGAAAAAAGACCTTACATTCACCCTCTGAACATCATCCAGTTTCCCCGCTTCGCGTTTCGAGAATAATCGACGAGTAAAAATAAGAAAGGGAACGAGACTTACCATCCCATTGTCCATCGTGGGGCCATACGGCGACTGGAAGCCTAATTTTTCTGCAACAGACAAGAAGCCAGGTTAAAATCCATTCGTCGCGATACAAACAAGTATACGTAATGTACGACGAGTTTCATTATTCTATGCAAAGTTTCGGACTGTATCGTAAGACGTCGAGGCTTGGGTGACGCGAACAACTCCATCTTGCTATAAATTTCGCGTGGCAATTTTTCGAGCCTCGGAGTTTAGGTAACTCGCAATATCGATAATAATATTAGAAACGTACGTTACTTCCAGACGCAGTACCGACAAAAAGGGGAGCGAAATAAGACGAAGACTAAGCTCTGATGCCGTAGTGGAACGCGTGGCAAGCGGAGTCGATGCAAAATTAATGCCGGGCATAAATTCGCGCCCCGTCTTTATAAATCAAAACCGCGATCGCGTTAAGAATCCAAGCGGGATGTACGCGTTTTCCGCGTTGCGGCTGCGACGCATGCAGAATAAACAACGAGATAAACATTACGAGGTTTCCGCAGTCGAGGCTTCATCCGTTATTAATGCCCACCCCATACACACACGCGCCTACGGACAGACGAGAACGTGAATCTACGTGCGCGTATCTTGCACAGAATTTATGAGCATCGGCTGGATTTACCGGTCTCGAAAACCACCGCGCAAGAATTCCGATTAATTTTAATTCAACTATATTTTAACGTTACACCCTATTATTGCGCAATTCGATCGCCATCCCTTCAAGTTCGACCCTCGAGATCGACCATCCTCGAACGTGAGATTTGCCGACGATCCGGGGACGTATTAATTATTCCAAGTAATTTACCTAGCGATTCAGAGAGAGAGAGAGAAAGAGAGAGAGAGAGAGAGAGAGAGAAATTCTCTTACTAAAACGGTAAAAGCGGAAAGTGCAGCTGGTTGATAACTAGCCGAGAAAAGGGAATGGTACAGAAGGAGTATATCATATTACAGAGGACGGATATAGCCGTGCGTAGACGATAGGGCGAGTGTCCGACTATGCCACGATCGGCCGAGGTAACTATGAATCCTAACAGTTTCGGCTTGCTCGTGACATGTTTGCCGAAGCGTGCAGTACCGAGTCTGCAATATCATGCATCAAAGTACAAGCTAAACCATGGTCCATCGTGTCATCCTCAGAGCCGGTGCAAGCCAGCTCGACCGTTATGACGTAGTGTTGAGCACCGGGCCTTCGTGTCACGACTAGTTCGTCTTCCACGCTGGCTCCTGCCGGCGTCACCTCTATCGAATATTGCTCGATGAAGAATTACTACGGATTCCGCTCGACGAGATTCCGGAGTTGCTGCCCTTGTCCGACTTGCCGAGCAAGTGTGTTTCGCTCGCCACGGAAACAACGTCCGTGCCCCTGTTCCTCCACGATTTACAGTATTCTATGCCAGTATCGCTGCTATTAGAATCAAAGATCGCCGGTGGTAAGATAAAGACTACCGGCAGAACAGTAGTAAATAAGATACCATCGTAGCGAACCATCGAACCCAATTCGCTGCTCCGTGCCATGCGTATCCTGACAGGCCACAGCGACGTCGGAAAAATTACGACGATCCTGCAATTTTCCTAAAAATTATCTTGCGACGTATTGAATTAATATTACGATAAAGAGATATTACTGCAAGATAGTGTTATGTGTAATATACAGAGATACGGCCGCGGCTCCTGATAAGTGTTTTGCGCGGTGATCATCTGTTCCACGTGTGTCGTTCGATTGCGTCATCGCAGGACAAATTCGCGTATACTTTCCTCGACAATTCCCCGAATCGGATCGAACTGTTCTCGCTAGTTTGGGGTTAACGCATACGTATATTTTATTAACGTCCATGTGCTGTCGCTACAAATCCACTCGAGTGCCCGCATATTCTAATTTTATACTACCATTTATATAGGATAACGCATGTGTATTATAATAATATAAATTCACTTAAACGTTGTGTCACGTTCCCACGTATCTTATCTACCAAACGATTAACGTTTTCCTACTTTTAACTCTATATACGAGAAAGGGAATACGAGGATCGCAGAAAGAGGGAACGCGAATGTCGGCGGCGAATTACCGGCGCCACAGCCGGCCACTGGTCGCCACGATACCATCTACACGGATTTCGGCCGACATCAATTCGGCATTACAGCTCGCGAAATGCGCGACACAACCTCGAAAACCACGCGCCACGCCGCGTTGCGCGCGGCGACCAACGATTTTCAGCGCGCGAGACACGACCGCGATTTGGTGGTCAGCCTGCTCGGCGTCGTATATCAGCGCGACACCATCGAATTAGAATTACCTAAAATTATTTTCCCTCGATCACAGTGTTGTTACCTCGCGTACATCCCTCTGCAACCGCTCCATTCTATCTTACTTACAGATTGCGACGCAAAAATCAGTGGAGGAATAGAGTCTAGGAACAAATAACGATGCTCGCCTACGAATTTTATTATATTTTTCCCCTCTACCTCGAACGTACCAGTCGGGAAAAAAGATAAATGGACAACTAGTGGGAATAAGTGTGAACGATGTTTCGTGTAATGTGACTTGTTTACGCAAATGTATCATTTTCAATGATTTACCGAATAATCCACGACTGTGTATCGCTTCGACGCTGTTTCGCGAATTCGCCACAGAGTCGCATGAAAGAGAAAGGAAAAAATATCGGCGAATATTACGTGCCGCGAAAATGCCAGCCAGCGTTTCAGAGTTTTGACGATCCCGTAAAAAAAAAAAAAAACGACTAAACGTTGAAAAGCAAGCGCGGACATAAAAAAAATGGTCGTGAAAGACGAGGCACCGCGAAACGGTAGACCGGCGTATCTGCATTTCCCGATTCCGGAGAAAAGCAGCGAGAAAGCTTTTCGTGTTGAACGTCCAAGTTCGAGCGAGCCACGCGATACGACTGACTTATCGTTCGTACTAATCCACCTCGGTAAACGTCTCTAGACGTCAGCATCCGGTTCTCATCTAGCCGATAGAACGAAGTGAAATTAAAGAACAGGTGGTAAAAATGCGGCTTCGGCCTCGCGAGACGGGGTTAACGAAGAAGGGTTTAATTAACGAGGAGCGTTCCTTCCATATAACGCAAAATTTCCATAATCTAGGGACGATCGAGGGATGCGTTAAAAGACACGATTACACGCTCGATCGAACGTGTTCAACGTGGACCAGAATTAAGTGACTGTACTTTGACCCCGGATACCAACGACAGCTTGACCCGACCCTTGATTTTTTCCCTTTTTTCGAAAAACGATCAGTCGCCTGATCGGCGTGGGTACCTTGCTGCGCTCTGACCAAACTCCGACCAAAGGATCCTTTTCGTTCCCACAAGCAACCGATACTCGCTTGAACCGCGTCATCGCTGAGGCAGCAACGCGCAACTTTTTGTTGTTGCTGCACGTTTCAAACGACGCCCAACAAATATCAACTTGTAGGAACATTTTGTTCGCGTTGTTGAAACAACGTAATAAAAGGAACATTTTGCTTTCGTCTCGGTTTCGAAACGGCATGTGTTCCTAGCAACAAGTTGTCTACGCGCAAATGTAAACTAGAAATATCGATCATGCAACAAATAGCAACGTGCGTTGTGAAACAGTCAGCCAACTTTACACACCGAAGAAACAATTATTTCCGTCGCGACGATTCTTAATTCCGATTCTGATCATCGCCGCTAGCCGCAAGCGGCAACTTTTATTAACATGTAGCTAGCAACAGGAACACGAAGAAAAATAAAGTATCATCGGGTAACAACCAGCAACTCTTTCGAGAAACGCGAAACACCGGCAAAACTTCGTCGCTGTCTCGTCGACGAACCACAGCTTCGCGAAGTAGGACCTCGAGCAATTTGCCTCGTACGATCGAGCGGAGAAAGAAAGCTGCCCGAAATCTGGTCGATCGAATTTCTAACGTGTTGTATCGCCACCTGTTGAGAGCACGATTAAACCAAACGTAAATGAACGCGGAGAAAAATGTGACGGCGAAGCTTGTAAAAACGACGAAAGAAATAATGAAACACCTGCGCGCCTTGGAAAGGCTTAATTCGATTATCTCCCTCGAATAGTCGCTGCATTTTTTTACGCCCGCGTGTAAATTTTAATAGTCGTCCACGACGTTTCGTGACGACGTTTCAAGAAATCAGGATACGACTGACATTCCCAAAATACAAGATACAGCGTCTGACAAAAGTATTCCAATACTTACAGAAACCTTTTACGAATACATCACGCGTATTATAGGAAACATTTTGAAATTTCATCTCCACCGTAACGAAACATTTCGCGATTGTATCAGACAAATTCTGAAACAAATCTGAAAATAAAAAGTACATAGAATACCCATAACCTGCAGAGATTACTCTGCACTTATTATATGTTTCAGATATCTATTCATGCTGTATGCTAATTTTTTTACTAGATATATGTACATTTGCGATAAGCGTCTTGCGATAGTCGTAACTTCTGTATAAATTTTCAGATTCGGCTCAAGAATTCTTCTTTTCTTTGTTATATTTGCAGGACACCCGATACGTATACCGCCACTACGCAGACCCACGCACCCCAACGAGCGATTTCTATGGGAGAATTCGCGTGTGTACCATGCCGGTGCACGGTGCCACGCGACCCAAAAGGGTGTTCCAAGTTCCCGCAGGTAAGCGAGAGAAAGCGAGCGAGTGAGCGAGAGAGAGAGAGAGAGAGAGACACGCACGGACAAAGAAAGGGAGGAGAGAGAAAGAAGAAGGGAGGAAGGGAAGAGAAAAAAGAAGAAAAAAGAAGTTCGCGGCCAGCAGAGAATAGAGAAAGAAGAGGAAGGGGGAAAGGTTTGCCACCCTTGGGGCCCTCGACCCCAATGGTAGAGGGGATACGTACACCAGAGGGAGGAAGAATAGAAGACCAGCAGAGAAAGAGGAAAAAAAATATGAAAAAGAACTCAGGTAGACACTGGTGCTCAACCGAACCAGCGCCCTGACTCCGATCGAATCGTTCGATCGATCTACGATCGTTTCTCTCTGTTCTATCGCAACGACGATCTAACGCTACTTAACACGCGGGTCTTACGCTATTGTCTTGAAACGTTCGGCTTGGACTCGGATGAAATTAATATTCGAAGGAATTTTTCATGCAGGTTTTTATATCTCCAAGTTTCCAAGCTGTTTGCAAGGCCAGAATTTCGAAAGCTCGCTCGCAAGGCCACAGTGGAATCAGCGTAGTGAAAATAATCGGAAGAGCGTGTGCGTTATACTTCTACGTATAATATCGCAACTTATTCATCGGCTCTGAAACCGCAGTGTATTATGGGCGTACGGCTAGGTACACGGATAGGTACAAGGACCCCACGAATGTGAACGAAAATTATAGAAATCGAAGTCGCGAAACGCGGTGGCCGATCCAAATTCTTCGAGTACCGATGGACTTCGCGGAAATACTTCACTCAGGATCGATGCAGACGAGCCACTTTTTCTCGGCAGTTGCTTGTTACTATACGGAGAGCAATGCACGCGTAGCAACGAAAGAATACTTATCGTCAGGTGTGTAAAAGTCGTGTATGTACACATATATATAAATGTACGTGCACGTACATATGATTGATACAAGTATAATCGAGCCTGCATCGATTCTTATTCGACGTTCCAATTGCAACGAAACTAATTAAATCATCCCTTGTATACCAATCAGAGCAGGTGAAATCCGAATCGGAGAGACCGATGCAAGCTATCGAAGCGAGTATTTTGAAACCGTTACTTTCCGTAGCGGAAGATAGCAGGAGCAGCAAAAATTTGGGATAAAAAGAGTAGCAAGCGCAACGACCGGTACGTATCAACGCGAAGAGACGAATCGAGCGTACGATTCGCAAGAAGAAGCGAGGCTGGCTCGAGCGTGATGTTCGCAGTCTGAGGAAAGGAAGCGCTGCAAGAAGAAAGAACGAAGGGAAAAAGAAAAAGAGAGGGGGAGAAAGAAAAAGGAAGAAAAAAGGGGACCGTCCGTTGCGGCGTTTGGATGTAAACGGAACGGCGAAGGTGTATTTTGTAGAGGAGAAGGCTGGCTGCCACGCGACCATGGGCATCATGGTGGGGATGCCGTGGTGCCAACGGGCCCCGCGGGACCAAGAGGGCTATGGCTCCGGCAAAAGGGACCGAGTGGAAACGGCAAGACGTGGACAACGCGTAGGAGAGACGGAGAAAGAAAGAAGGAGGGGAATATAGCAGCAGCAGCGGCAGCTGTCGCTGTCAGTGCCCCCCTTCGTGTTACCCTAGAAGGGGCCCACCGGAGGACAGTGGCGCAGGCCACGGGGGCTCCAGTGACTCTCAAACATCTTTTTAATACATTGGCAGTAATAATCACAAATATCTGGTTCCTTCTGACCGGAACTGTTTTAGCCTTGGGCGGATAGCGATAAGATTGTTCGAGTATAGATAAATATATTTCTTTGCCGTTGTTCTTACATGGAGCGCCGTATATGATTCACGCAGCCCACATAACTGAAGTTTCTCACGGCAAGCAATACGTCGTTCATTTTTCTTAAGGTTTCTTTTTCTCGCGCCGAACGAAAATCAGGGAATAATTGGGAGAAATAAATTTACAGAGGAAAACGATATAGTAATCGAGTCGTTCGTTGGACAAAGAGGGGGATCTGTCTTCTCAGAGCGCCATCTTTTACAGGTGTCTTTTACAGGTTTATAAACATCGTAAAGCCAAAAATCACTCTTAAGTTTTCTTGAAATTTCGATCTTCCTCGTGATCAATTACTACTTCAATTTCAATCCTCTCGAAATGTTGAGCTAAGCGCAGACCAAGAAATAATCGAACGAGACTGATAGAGGAAAATGATCTGAAATGTTCCTGAAATGGATTATCCGTCCAGGGTATCGTTTCGCGAATCCCTTTTGTTCGTGTTCCTTGGACAGAATCCAACTCGATGTCTCCGTAAGAAAAGCAACGATAAACACGAACGACGTAGCTTAGAATTTTAGCTGCTACTTTTCAATTTATGGATGTTTACGCAAATTCATATTTTTGCGCATACAGATGAAAGATATTTTATAGATCATTAGTACAGATATTTTATAAATTTCTATATTCATCTACATTCTCGCATCGTTTTGCACATATATCAGCAATCTATTCGTCAGTATGACGAGTATGAGTATGTTCATTTAAGGTATAGTTGTTCAGAAAAGCGCGAACGCTACGAATTTTTATACATTCATGGGGTATTTAAAGATCGAAAACACGTATAGGATGTACATGATAACGAAAATATATAAAATACCCAAAATACAAGACCTGTTGTAATATTTAACGGATAAAACGAACCTCCTCTGTCTAAGTTTCTACTTTCCTCGTTTTCATATAAATACGAATTTTCATAAAAATCCGCAGTCCGATGATAATCGTTCAAATACTTTCATGGGGCACTGTGTACAGAAGGTAAACCCAAAGTGAAAGATAGGATGCGTGCACATTGGCACGATTCGTCCGAAAATCGCGAGTACGCGCGAGAACAGGTTCACGGTTTGCTACTGGACGATCGAAAATGGTGAAAACGGGTGAAGTGCCCGCGTTAAGTAAAATCGCGTGGAAAAAAGGTGGCGAAGGTGCGTGCGTGTGCGCGCGCGCGCGAGCTCGTGCCGCCCATGGCACGTGGCGTACACGTGCTCCGATTTCGTGCTGTCTCTCTCCCTCTCACTCCAGTTCTCACGACTAGGTTAACCCGGGTTTTCATTCACGGGTTCACGTGAACCAGCACGGCGCAAGAGGACCACCAAGAGTATCAACGTTCGAGGCAGGAGCAAATCTTCTGCATCGCCTCGGGGTTGCGTTCAACAGGTGAGAAGCTGCCGCCATTTTCGCCTTCACGTTTTACCAGATCACGCGTTCTCACGCGCGTTCGATGGTCTTTCCTTTACTCAGGGTGGAAAGGCAAGGGTGCCTTATAAACGACGATAGACGGAAGAGCTATTTCTTCTGAGAATTGCTTCCCGCTAAATCGACGGAGCCGAGGAATGGGTGAGGAGCGGGAGGGAGAGAAGGAGAGAGAGAGAGAGAGAGAGAGAGAGACAGAGAGAATCGAGTGGAGGATGATCAGAGGGAAATTACAGGGCAGACAAAGTTCGATGGTCGAGTTTGACCCGTGGTATCTCGCGGTCGATGAGACTCGAAATTCCGAGGAATTTCGTGAGTCGGGGGCAGGCCATTGAACGTCGGAAAGTGACGCTGGTCGAGGACAGTGGCACCTGCCAAAAAATCAGAGCCCCCTTTTCGGCTCTGGCGCCAGGAGCCGAATGCACATTTGTTCGAGCCCCGGTGTCGCGTGTACGCGTCTATATATGCCGTATATATACACGTACGTATAGGTGTGTACACGTGGGCCAAACTTAACGAAATCTGGCCAGATGTCTATTCCGAACCGTGGTGCAGGTCGGCGCCGTACAGACCCACCAGCGGCGCGCACTTGCGTGCATTTGTGCGCGAGCGTGAATGTCTGCACACGCGTTCGACCAGCCAGCTTTTCGCCGATTACGCGCGCTCACGATCTGTTACAGGTGGTATCGCTCTTCCTACCCGGCTTAAATCGGCCTGCGATCAATTTCTTCGTCTCCGCCAGTCTCCTTCCTTTCTTTCTTCTTTTTTTTATGCTTCTTTTAGAAAGCGAGGCTACTTTTGGTACCCTTGCAACGAAAACAAGAATACGCAGATCGAGGATCTATGCAGTTATACAACTGCAGAATTGTTAACCAGAAGAGACTCAACTTCTATGCTGTGATAACAGACTATACTAGAACATGTTTAATTTAATAGATTTGCCGCCACAATTTATCCCTCTTTGTCGTTAAACAGCGTGTAAAGGTTTCTGGTCAGATAGATTTTTCACTTTCGCCCTATTGCAAAAGTGATATTTCGTGGAATTTTATAACGAGCAAATGGAATATTTTAGAGAATTTAAATTACGAGCGAATTCCGCTTATACGGACTTTATTTATCTGGAGCTCGACACCCACCGTATGAACGAAAAATTATCGGTAATAAGGAGAATCGACGAACTTCTATTACAGGAATTTCACTTGTCGTTCTCGACGCACAAACTAGTAAATCTATCCGAAGAAACTTTTATCATTATAACGATAAAGGAGAACGAAGTTGAGAACAGCGAAGCCTACGCCAATGAGACAAGAGGATAGCAGGATATGGTACTCCATAGGGTGGTGCTTTCAGTCAAACTGCTAAGAGACTCTCTAGGACGATAGACCGTCTTTCCAGAGAACGCGATATCAACTCTTGCGGAGACATTCGGCGTAAGAAACGCGTATCCGTGGTAAGAGAAACCAAGGGAAACGTTGCATGATTTTGGAGACTTTGAAGTTCGAATCGGAGATCTCGGATCAGAAACGGCTGATCGGCGAAAGGGAACGACAAGCGCCAAATATAGAGAATCGTCGGGAATCTTTTTTATCTGTCCAAGCTCCTCTCGGTAACCCAGTTCTCGCAGTGGCTAATGGACTTTTGCTCTTCACCGTGGAACATCGCGAATTTACCAAGACCAGCCGACGGCCACCGAGAGAGAAATACAGAAAGAGCGGAGACACGAGATTGTTGGCGCGTTACTCTCGAGGAGAAGATACGGAGAGAAAGAGAAGGAGAATGGGAGGGAAGCGAAGAGTTTCAGGACGATGGCGTTTCACGCTGTGGCAAATTCATATCGACCATAACGGGAGCGCGGCGAATGGCGGCGTACGTTCGGTAACGAGGGACTTGCATTAGTCAGGAATTCGAGTCGCACCGTGCACTCGCCCGTTTCGCCAACTTCTCAAACACCTTCGCGTCTACTCTCCACTATCGAGCCAGCTAATCTAGTTCAGGAGCCCGAAAGTAAATCTCCATGCTTTGACTAACCTTCGACTCTGCCGCGTTCTTTCCTTCGTTTTGCATCTGGTCGCGTTTCCTTATCCTTAATAATCATCTTAAGTTTAAAGAAGGCTGCGTGATACGCGTGTTTTCTTATTAAGCGAAAAATAATCCTTCGAAGCGCGAACACAACAATTTCTGCAACATTTTAAGATTCGCGAACACGATTGCTGATAAATACGCGTCTGTATATTACTGTTATCTCGATGACCTCACGATCGAAAGACGCACATTCACCCTCGAACGAAAAAATACCAGTGCATATTGAAATTACTCATATCGTCACAATATATTAGTATCATCCTATATACAAAGTGTTACGACTCGTTAAGCATTTTATCAAAGCGCATTTTTATCCTGCTCGCAGCGAGAAGATAAAACCCACAACAACCAACAATATCTACACAGATTTCGCGAAGAACGCAAAAAGAGAATCCTCTGTTTCGAGACGCAATAAATGCAAAGAGAGAGAGAGAGAGAGAGAGAGAGAGAAAGGGAGGGAGTGAAAGAGAGGGAGAGGTCGGAAAAATCGAGATGAATCGAAAGGTCGAGCTTAAATGATTACAAATTTTTCGCTAGCGATAAAGCAAATAATAAAGTTGAAGATAACGTACGAAGAGATCTCCGCGTGACCTATCGACACTGGTGTCGCACGCGCGTATATAATACACCGCCGGCCATAAGTATCAGCGCACCTACCCAATTACATTCGATGCAAGACACCAACAAATTTTACTTTGTTCGATATTTTACATTATAGACAGATATAGTCACCTCGGGAACCAAGTTAGCCGTCTTACGTTTAAAGGGCGTTGGCTTACTCTTTCCGAGGCGACTGTATCATGCGTATAGATATAACGAAATAAATTTCGTCCGGTTTTCTCGATTCTCTTGATAAGAATAGAAAATTGCATAAAAATCCGCAGCTTATTTATAACAGTACAGCTAGAAAATAAAAGTAGTCAAAAGCATTCGACTTACGCTAAATGTTTATAAGCGTGTTGATATACTTATGGCCGACGCTGTATACTACGCGTTGGCTGTATATTATACGTTTCTGGCGTGTAAATGGAAGAGAGAGGGAACGAGCGAACAAAGTTCGACGCGGACGAGGAAGAAACGATCGTGATCGGGAGAATACACGCGTGCACGACGGTGGGAGGATGCTCGTTGGCGGAGAAAGGGATTCAGACTAGGGCGTCGAGGGATGAGGGGTCGAGGGCGAAGAGGGGTGGAAGCAGATGCTCATCGGGCCCCTGCTGTAAATGTAGATTATGCTCATCCTTGATTTGTGTGTGCGCGCCCGTACATGAAACGCACTTTGGACTTGGCCTTCCCTAAGAAGAGGATCGAAAAGTTTCGTAGCCGAACCACGGGAAACTTTTCCCTGATTTACTTTCAGACTGGACAGCTTCCGGAATTGCAGCTACCGAAGAATAGCGCTAGAATCCCGCATCCTCTCCGTGAACACGGCTTCACGAACGGTTCGTTAACGAGTAACGAGTCGTTCGAACGTCTCGAAGAATAGAGCAGCGCTTCGCGATGCAAGAAATCGAATTCGCGTGCTTTGGAGACACGCATGTACACACCTTCCGATTGTCCAATTCAATCAATATTATTCCGCATACGCGATATTAATTAATATTTCTTAAGTGCTCAAGAGGCTGATAGAAACGTATATTCGACTTCAAAAATAAACGGAAAGATAGTTTTGAAGCGAAATTGATCGATGACGTATCGAGTTTTAAAATCGCTTCCCTAATTAAGTAAATTTTCGCTAATAACGTTAGTCGAAATATGCGAAAGGGTTCTAATGGTTAACGTTTATCGCTTCAATTTTTTTTCTTTTTTTTTTCATCGATTTATCGGATCCATAGTCTTTTTTATTTCGACTCGATAGATCGATGCACAGCCATCCTCTAATACTGTAATTGTTTTCGGCAACATACGTACTATACAGAATCATAACTGCTAGAGGAAATTGCAGTTTACATTTGGGAGTCGTATACATTTTCATTTCCGCAGTTACGAAATCATCCGTTTATCCACTTGGAGTACCATCGAGAATTTTCATAGGCGATCCATTGCGGTACCAAGTCGTGTGCGAGGCGCGTGTGCGACCAATAAGCAATGCGAGAGTGAAGGAGAAGGCGGCAGGAAGACAGGGATATAGCGGGAGTGAGAAAAAAGAGAGAAAGAGAGAAAGAGAGAGCAAGAGGCAGGTGCATCACGGTGACACTCCCTCGATAATTCTCCTGAGAGAGAAATAAGGTAAAAAGGGAAAAAGAGAGAAATCGAAGGGTCTGTGGGATGGAAAGAGAAAGGAAGAAGGAGAGCTAAGTCACGAGTGTTGTGTCTGGAGCTCGTTTATGGTTGTTCGTTCAAACTCTCGCTCTGGGGAACGAGAGAGTTTCAGAAATGGCGCTCTTGGGTCAGATCAAATCAGCCGCGTTTCCCTGCGAGGAGGTATTCCCTTGTAATACTTGCAAGT
This sequence comes from Bombus vosnesenskii, assembly GCF_011952255.1. Taxonomy (NCBI): domain Eukaryota; kingdom Metazoa; phylum Arthropoda; class Insecta; order Hymenoptera; family Apidae; genus Bombus; species Bombus vosnesenskii. The sequence goes on from NW_022882923.1 coordinate 8,441,084, forward strand.
CGCACGGATTCGTCGCTACAGTTTACGAGCTGAAACAGAATCGCCCCGTGGAAGATTCGATTTTCCAGCCACCACCGAGATATCGCACCGCGTTTCTTCATACCGAAATATCGATCCCGGACAAAAACATTGCAATCGGAGAAAGTTTAGGGAACGTGAATGAGAGTCGAGGCAAAGCTTCGAGACCACGCACTGCTCCGCCAAAACAACCGAAAGAGTCTTAATAGATGCGCATCGATCCAGATATCTTTTACTTTCGGAGTTCCAAGCCTCTTTCAACTATGAATCAGTAATATCAACGATTGAAACAGGCTGGAATATCGAGAGATAAAATTTTCAAGATCGTAAAAGATCGTTTCCGAAACACCCCGTACACTCATCCGCGTTTCGTTGGTCAACATTGAATAATTAGTGCTTGCAGAAAGTATTTGCTCCTAAGTAAACGTATCGTGGACGGTGAACGCTTTATCGTGCCGCGGTTTCCCGAAACAAACTCCGCTTCAGGTAAATTTACTCGTGAGTCACTGTCTGATAATTTTAGATCGAATCGACCATTAAAATCTACGCTCGTGTTTTCGTGGCATTACGTGCAATTTTGCCGTTTGCCCATCCTGTCGTGCGAGAACCTTTGAGACGTATACATATGTACGTACAGTCCCATTAACGAACAAAGATAGAAACGCTTCGTCCAAATGGAAAGAAATATCTGTGGAATGTACGTTGGAGATTCCCCTTTATTTTTAGATACCCTTGCACTTGAACGATCGAGCCCTGACCCTTCGGATATTAAAACAATGAATGAGAATTTGTGGCCTGCATCAAATACTAGCTGCTCCTTAAGTTACAATTGACCAATACTGTAGAACTACCTTTAATATCTACCTGCATATATCGTATAAGATTAAAGTAACGAGACAAGAATAACAAAATAAGATAAGAAACGTGACCATGTTCCCGTCTTAATAAAAGCAAGCATTATTATTACCGAAAACGCATACACCATTTTAATAGCTGCAAAACTAAAAAATCTGCGCATCATTCTGATCGATTTGGTAGTTTCACTGCCAACGAGTCTGATGAAGTATAAAAACTTGAAAGAATGTCTGGAATAAAGTAAACGGTAATTTCATGCTGGTAAAGAAGTTTCAAGTTGCTGGACTTTAAATCGTACGAATTCAGGTAACTGGACTAATCTGAACGAGGCTTTATATCAAATCGTATACAATGTTTCCAGTCAAAGTGGCAATCGTTGAAATTAACAGGGGCGAAACGAGCGAAGAATTAACCGGATTGTTGGCAATTGGCGGACGCCTCGTCCGAACAATTGACGCTTAACGAACCCGACACCGTGCGCGCTTAAACATCGGGAATATAAATGAGTAAGACGACGATCGATCCTAAACAATCGACGCGATATTTTCGAAATTATTCGGACCGCTCTTCAAACATCGTGTAAAACTCGACACGCCGTTCGACCGGCGAATCGTATATCTAATCTCCGATTAAATACACGAACTCGCCGCGTGCATCGATATATCAATCTAACGCGGCTCGTCTAACAAGAGAAAGAAAAACGTTTAATTTGGATAGTCGATCCTGTGTACGTAGTATACGTAGGTACTATGTGCGACACGAAACATTTCGTTACCGACTAGGAAGAGCATTTGGTCGAGGACAACCATGCACCACCTCCAGCGTTTTCCAAACAGTATCCACAAGCTAAACAAACAACCGAGACTCGGTTTACCAACTATCCCGAGCGACATGCAAACAGTCGACTTTACAATTCCCTTTGAACAACAATTTTCGGAATGATTTCGTGGCCGACACGACCGACACGACCGACCAAACCTGCCACCCTTATTAACCTTATCGCTGATAAATCAAAGCTCGACAATGTCACCATATTAGATATAAATTTCGAAAACAGATAAGAATATTCGACCACGAGCGTGATCAACATCGAGCGTCGATAATATCATCGGCGTTCGATCGGACAGGCACGTGCTGGAATTGACGTGTGTTAAAACTGTCGCGAAAGGATGGGAACCTCTTTTAAATACAGTTCACGCAACGACCATGGCGTAACAATGCTCCGAATTGTAAGAACTATTTATTTCTCGGTCAACTACGTGAAAAGGGAAAGGCGAGAGAAGAAAAAAAGAAATGGAAAAGAAAGAAAGGACCGTAATTCCTACCCTCGAGAAGTCTTTCGAGATTCTGTGCCAGTAGAAAGATTCCGATTTATGGTCTTTCTTATATTATGTTCGAGCGATTAACCTCTAACGATTCCAGCGGCGTCGCCGAGAGGACACGTGGTACATGATCGAGTCTCGGCTGTCTCGCCCAATCGGGGGCCAACTTTTGAAAACGAATATCGCCACATCGACGAACGTCGATGATACGCGAAATAAATAATAATGCATTAATGTCTAACGTTGTTGTTTTCGGTATTAGTCGCACGGACGCTTTACAAATGTATCACAACAGTTTCGATCGACTGTTGCACATGACAGCGAGCGAGAGAGCGACGAGTCTCCGATGTCTAGGTTATGTCGACTATATTTTCGACGTCTAGTACGCCACACGGACAATATGCAAATAGTATTCGAGTTTAAACGAACGAAAGAACAATAATAGCGATACACGAAGCACAAGGAAGAGAACTAATCTCTCTCTCTCGGGGGGTTAGTTCACTACGACGGGGCAGCACTGTCCAAAGCACTGACAAGCAAACCAAAACACAGAACGGAGCGAGTCAGTCGAGAGAATCGTCCGGCACGGATCGTCGACGTGATCAAGAGCTCGATCGACCGAAACACAACACTCGAATTCTTCCTAACCCTTTGTAAAATGATTCGTTGACACAAGGGAACCACCAAAAGCGACGCTTGCTGCATTTAATGCACGGTGCTCTCGCAGAAGACACTAGACACAAGAGACTCCGTCGCTCTATTTTCACACGGTACACGCACAGCACAGAATTCTCCTGATTCTCTGTGTTTAATGAATATTGTTTCAGTGACTGACGACACTCACCAGGATGCTTGTTGGCGATCTTATTGAAGCAGTTTTGAAAGACCTCGTAGAGATGCATCGGCTCGTCGTCGCTGGCCGCCATGTTTTCACGAGACGAGAAAACGAGTGGACGTTCGTGGTTGAGGCGAGTGGGGCACGGTTTCGCGGTGTGGCCGCGCGTGGAGTCACCCTCCTCCCGGAACGGTCACGCACACTACTGAACCACGCCGCCTCACCGATGCGGCTCTTATAGTTCATCAGTGGCGCCACTCTTTTTCCACTGATTCGCGCCACTGTCGCTACGCGGTTGCTTTGAATATCATTCTTTCCTCTTTCGACACCTTCGCAAAAATATATTTATCGTTAATCGAACATAATCGTTATTTCTTTATCTTCCTTATTGTCTAGTCATTCTCCGATGGACGGGCGAAAGAGTGTAAGAGAATATCTTTTTTCGTGGAAAATGATTAATATTTGAAAATATCTTATATTATTTTCAACAAAGTAATTCGAATTAAGCAAACATCGTAAACAAAAGACAGCAATATTGAATAGCGTATTTATCCTGTTTTAATCAAAATTTGATTTATAATCTCCTGCCCGCCCATCAGAGGATTAATCCAATGATTATTCGTTTTCTACTTTTTTCTTTTTTTTTTTTTCATTAATCTACGAACAATGTAGCCTTAAATAATAAGTTTAAGAGATTGAAGATTAAAGATTACAGTCCATGAAAACCTAAGGAGTTCGGGCATACGGTTGCAATGAAAATTTTTATTCACATGTTAAGAGTACAAATAATTGTACAGAATAAAATCTATAGGTTGGGCGTATGAAACGTATAATTAAGTTAAGTTTTATTATAATGATATAATAATATACGATTCTTTTCGTGTCATCGCGTATCGACGGAGCGTTATTTGCATACGGTATATACATAAAATAAAAATTCTAGATTGCACTGAATGTCATCGTTGTTAGAGATTCTAAAATATATAAATAAAGTAGTATTTAATATCAGTAACGTGATTATACGTGCGCGTACTTCTTACGAGTTACGAGAGATACGACAACGATATCGCGTAATTTTCGACGTATCGAACTTTAGTAATGTCATATCGTATTTTTAAACTCCAGCAAAATCGGAATTTTGTGGAATCGGATGAGATATGTCCTCGTAATCCTGTCGACCAAAGCCTAAAATAGAAAAACATTCATAAAAGTTTGTTCCCCATCCCCTTCAAATTGTGAACCACGCATACAAAAAAAGGCAGTACGACACAGTGCATAGTTCAATATGGTTGCAAATAAAACACTGTACATTGTAAACAGTTTGTATCGTATCAAGCATTACATTCACAAATACCGTTATAAACAACGTAGTGTAACTGTGCGATATAATATGCATACTTGAAACAAAAGATGTCATGCACCTACTCAAAGCATAACTTTGTAGAAGCAACGCAGGCCTACAAAACATCTGTATTCCAATGTATTACTGACCCATTGCAGGACCTGTAGTAAACATTGTGGATAAACATCCACCTCTTGCTTGGCCTATTCGTAGAAGATATACGCTTGTGATGATGCGAACAATCATGTTTATGATCATAATTGTTGCACTAAGCGTCTCAGATACATCTACAAGTTCGTGCGATCAGATTGATATATCTTCTGCGTAGGGAGGTTAATCAACGATATAATTTATCAAGCTTTAAGTGTTAGTCTTAAATTTGATAGTAAATGGCACCAACTTACACATTGATGGGAAATAGACTGCTAATGTTACTATGTCAAAAAAAATGGACAGTACATTTATAAAAAGTGCCTAAAATATATAATTCTATTACAAACACTGATCTTACCAGAACCATAAAATATATATGAATGGTTAAATGCTTACAAATTGCAGAGGTTCGTCTGATTCGATATTGTGAATAGCCCACAATAAACAAACGAAGAAAAGAAAATTGTAAAACATTACAGACCTTGGGCACCAATGTCCCTGAATGCTCCTAGAAATCCATCGTTTAACTATGTAGTACAAATATGACATTCCATACATTACAGTACTTTACAATACTTTCTAAATTGCAGATTAGTATACAGTAAACAAAAAGTTTATTCTTACCATGTTACTAGGACTAAATGAATTGCAAATATCACCTGAAAAAATCCGACAAGATCATAAAAAATGATCTTAAAATGCTAAATAAGTGGAGTTTTCTAGGCAACGGATTCTTGATAATGCAATTGCGGTATTGCAGAAACCGCCTTGATAATACGAGAAACTTGTCAAACAAGTTATGGAATTGTTTCATTGCCGTGCCCTTACATAATTCTATTTTACTCTTTAGAAAACATGCATCGTCGAAAGGAACTACGGTAAAGCCTTCGTAAAAGGTAATTACAATTTTAGGAGATTATCTGACATCTGTTCTCATAATCGGAAACACCGAATATCGAAGAGAAATCGTCGTAATCGCTCGAGCGGAAAGCGATAACAAAGCGAAACGAGAAAAAGTAAGGAATATGACGTGCAACGAATAGGAATAAAGCAAATGATTCCAAAGTAGAATTATTCAAGGAAATGACAAATCGAATGTTACTTTAATGATATTTACCTTTAAAGGGTAATGAGATAGACTGGATATGTCCGGCATTCTGTAAGCTTTCAAATTTTTCTCGAGCTTGATCTAATACCTTGTCACGTTCTTTGCTTCTACGTTGACTATCGTTAGCTACTTATCAGTCGAGACACGTTTGTTATTCGTCCACGATTGATAAAGTATTCTCAAACTTCACCCTTTTTCGAAACCTTTCATCAATGCAACGCAAAACGGATACTGCGTAGCGATACACCTCCGTTTCCAACGACATCTAGCACAAACCTGCGATCTGAGCACCATCTATAAAATGCAATGCGTACCAATTATTTGAATTTAATATGTATTAATTAAAAATTTATCTATCTTTTGTCTATGTTATACCATTTTACATCATCGATCGTAAAAGATATAAAATTTAACATCGTTGATTAATAAAAGCAACAAAAACATTTTTATGTTTCGTCCTATTGAAAAATCTACGATATCTTGACGTATTTTGTATTATATCATTGACCCTACGTGATCCTGAATTGTAAAAAGTTATCTCTCTTCACAATGCTTTGATAAGTAGTCTGCTACTATTATGTGTTATTCCCACCGCATATCACGATAAAAACTTCAGCCTCCGAACTGTGAATAACTTCACTGAGATGGCAGCGTAGCTCGGTCTCAAAAATAAGTGAATTACATTGTTGTAGCTGCTGTGTATATAAGCAAGCGTAAAGTGTAGTGATCATAGTACGCGCTATAGTTACGTATAATTCACGAAAGTAAAGTAACAGAAGGATCGATATTAATAAGGATGTTAAGGAAAGGAAATCTTTTTATGAGAAATTTACGCCGTACTACAAGAACGTTTCACGATGAAGCTATCATTATCGGTAGTGAACAAGACACCAAGTCACCGGAGTATCAGGTTAGAACGAGAGTACATGCGCATTTCATTCATAAACGAACCATCCTGAAACTAATCTCTTTAAGGATTCCACTTTTGATCGATATTAACTTATCACTTTGAAAGGGATGTAAAAATTATCGCGATATTAATTGCACGGACGGATTATTTTATCACTTGAGCGAGATAAATTGATATCGTTTATTTAAATGCATTCGGAACGTGATGGACGACTGCACAACAGACTCACGATGATGTATGGCGCGTAATACAAACGTTACGAACATTGCGCGCGCCTTTTTTTCATAATTTATTAAAAACAGTGCATGCAATGTTTCGAATAATGAAAATAATTGGCTCTCAATTGGTTATCGTTGAATCATTAGCGATCACACAGCTTGAATTATTTTGTTAAATCGGGATAATTAATAACAGTATTTGTACAATTATGATTTCTAATATTTAGTATTTGATTAATTTTATTCTACATTTTATGACTGTCATCGTAATGACTATCAGTGATTTTCGTTGCGTAAAGTAAAAAATACAAATTATAATTGAATAAACTCTATAGTAATTATCTATGAGCCAATGATACTGGTTGGGGGTTAAAAACGATTGTCAGAACGAATGTGGAGTTGGTAAAAAAATGTTTCTAGGACAATTATGTACAAATGAAGTGTATGGTAGATAGACTAAAAGAGACAGTCGAAAAGGTAGTAGAGGGCGGGGGACGAAAGGCGAGAGAAAGACACGTAAAAAAGGGAAAACTTTTACCACGAGCACGAATTGACACGCTTCTCGATCCGACATCTCCCTTTCTCGAATTTTCTCAGTTAGCTGGTTACGAACTGTACGATAACGAGGAAGTGCCAGCTGGTGGAATTATTACTGGCATCGGCAGGGTAGAAGGGTAAGTATTTCCAATTTCCGGACTTGAAAAAATTCTTTGATAATTACGTTAAAAATATGTCGTCACCATTTAGCACTGAATGCGTAATAGTTGCAAATGATCCGACTGTGAAGGGGGGCACGTACTATCCAATCACGGTGAAAAAGCACTTGAGAGCTCAAGAAATTGCGGAAGAGAATCATTTGCCATGCATATATTTGGTAGACAGTGGTGGCGCAAATTTATCTAGACAAGCCGAGGTATTTCCGGATAAAATGCATTTCGGAAGAAGCTTCTACAATCAGGCGATCCTAAGTTCGAAGGGGATCGCGCAAATTGCAGTGGTAATGGGAAGTTGCACAGCAGGTCTGACTATGATCCGCGTATTCTACTCGAATCTCTCGGCACTGTTATACGCCAATTATTCGCAATGACATTTAATCAATTTATACAGGAGGCGCATACTTGCCAGCTATGGCCGACGAAAACATAATCGTTGGCAATCAGGGTACTATCTTCTTGGCTGGTCCGCCTTTGGTGAAAGCTTCTACTGGCGAAGATGTTACACCGGAGGAGTTGGGCGGTGCGACGGTTCATTGTCGGTAATTAACAAGTACATCTGGACACATCGTTTGTTTTCGATTATGGTTCTGGAGTTTCAATTTCAGAACCTCTGGAGTTACCGACCATTATGCCACGGATGATACTCACGCCTTGTACTTGGCTCGTCAGATTGTGAAAGACTTAAATAGACAAAGACCGATGCACGTAAACTTGGACAAACAGATGGACGTACCACTGTATTCCGTCGATGAAATTTATGGTATAGTTGGCGTAAACTTGAAGCGACCGTACGATGTCAGAGAAGTGATAGCGAGGATCGTGGATGGATCGAGATTTCGCGAGTTTAAGGCGCAGTACGGGGAAACGTTGGTTACCGGCTTCGCGAAAATTTACGGTTACCCCGTGGGAATAGTTGCGAATAATGGCATACTGTTTTCGCAGGCCGCGTTAAAAGCCACACATTTCGTGCAGCTCTGCGCTCAGAGAAAGATACCGCTTATTTTCTTGCAGAATATTACAGGTACGTATCTCGTTGAATGAAATTGCCGCGTTCCCACGACTAATACATCTGGTCATTGTAAAACTGCAGGGTTTATGGTGGGCAAGGATGCCGAGGCCGAGGGCATTGCTAAAAATGGAGCAAAAATGGTGAACGCAGTGGCTTGCGCTCAAGTGCCCAAAATTACGGTGGTGATCGGTGGTTCGTACGGAGCAGGAAATTACGGTACTTTGCATTTGATAAACGACTGTTCGAGTCATGTTCAGTTTGTTTAATTTTGATACATACGCAGGTATGTGCGGTAGATCTTATTCGCCAAGATTTCTCTATACCTGGCCGAATGCAAAAATATCCGTGATGGGAGGGGTACAGGCTGCGAATGTAATAGCGCAAATTACCAAGCAGCAACGTGTTCGCGATGGGAAAGAGGTACAAAACATTGAAACTCGTTCTGTTATTGTCTTGTCAATTATCGATATAATCTCGTCGATTGTGACAGTGGACCCCGGAAGAGGAGGAGGAGCTGAAAAGACCGATCATAGAGAAATTCGAAAAGGAGAGCAGTCCGTACTATGCCAGTGCCAGGTAGATTTTCACGTACTGTTAGTTCTTTCACTTTATGAGAGCAAATTGAGAGTAAATTGTTTTTCAGACTTTGGGACGACGGTGTGATCAATCCGACCGACACTAGAGTGGTATTAGGCCTTAGTCTATCGGCAGCGCTGAACGCACCCATACCAGAAACTAAATTTGGAATTTTCCGAATGTAAGGTTCGTGTTCAACGATGTAACCAGTGACCTGCAATTATGAAAGTACGAACCGATGTTTGTAACCTCTCTAACAAAATTTTAGGCCAAAGATATATATTTTTTATACAAAGTTATCATGTATACATGATCATTAAACATTCCACATATACATATATATATGTATATATATATATATAAGTATATTTCTATGCGCGTCTTTATTAGCCTTCTATCTTTGTTCCTTAACGCGTCTATAAAGTAGGGAACATCTCTTCATGGATGCGAAACAACGAGCACGCGTCCACGCGCGTATTCTCTCGCTTTATTAAGAGTTATTTTACATTTTGCGCGTTCCGTTATAATTATATTGAGATTATAGCAGCAATTAATTACCTCGTAATTGTCTAAGTTGCTTAAGTCACATCACCTTGTTACATCTCGTCGCGCGACTAGGTCTCCTCGACATTCTCCGCTCGCAAAGGCCAATTTTCTTCTGGCAGTATAGCGGCTGTATTGTTATGCGGTTATTCGCGAGGGTACAGCTGGGAAATGAAGTAACGCGGATTGCGAGAACGGAAGAGGTGAGCGAAAATTTGGCGGTCGCTGAACGGAGAAATTTCTTGAGCAGATGCTAATTAACCCAAACTCGAAGCTTCGTGATTATTCTTCCTATACAGTAATCCTTGTATATCTCTGGAACGATCAATCACAATTCTAAGATTTTCACGGCCGTAATTCTTTCCATTAACATTGTCCCTAATATTGTCCAAAGTGGTAAAAATCTCGAACGATGTTAACTGGGCGGGATCTTGTTCGTCAACTCGATTCGATATCGTACAAAGCGAATATGCATTCGATCGTGCACGAATACGCGTGTCTTTCCTTGCGTAGGAAGGACAAGGATATATCTGTTAACATCCGGCTAAACATTCGATCCATTCTTTTATCCCACGATCCACGATATACTCGAATCCTGTCGGTTCTCAAGCCGCTTTCTATTTACAGTCAACGATCGTTCATCGGTTTGCAGATCGTTCCCTTCGAATTTTACAAAAATTTGCAGAGACAGAACAGAACGAGGACGAAGGTTGCAACTGCAGTTCTACACGACGAGCCGTTTATCTCCGTCTCGGTAACCTTATATTTGAACTGTTCTTTAACCTCTTGCGCTATGAAAGCTCTTTCTTCTGTCCTAATCGTGGTCGGAGCTGGTTGCTCTCTCACTTCTTCCGCGATCACAGCTCTGGCTTTTGTCCTGTTCTTTCCCCTTCTGATGTATAACTCGGATAAGGCTGTTAAATACAGAATTTTAATTAATAAACTATAATAAAATTGGAATAAGACATGGCGATCGATCTACCTTTATCGACCACTGCGTCTTCCTCGAAATCCACTTTAATGAGAGCAGACATAGTCACTTCAAACAGCTTGTTATTGTCAGTATTTGAGACGTCGATGGCTCTTCTCTTCCTGCCGAATCCAATTTGACCATTGCTGCACTCGATCTGAAATATCGGATACATTAGGTGTAGATGAAATTAGATATTGGCATAACGATGCGAACGCGATATTCGAGTAAGCTTCGCTAAATGACGATGAGCGTGTGATGCGGAAGAATTGCGTCTTACCCCTTGGCATTTGTCCAAACAAACGTTAACAGTACCGCGAAATTGGACGTAGGTACTCTCTGGAAACTTGAAAGCTCGGAATTTCGCTGTTAGAAAGTCCCCATCCACCGTGTTGAAATTTTCGAACAGATATGGGTCCACGGAACAGCTGAGGGTAGAAAGAGTTACGTATGATATTTTCTTTTTCGTATATTTCAACCCTTTGACCAGAAGAAGATACGAAACGTCTCGATTATTTTCCGGATCGTTCGTTCTGTTCTTTTCCTGCTCTTTTCCCCTTTATTTCCGTTTTGTTTGCGATCATCGGCCTAGCTAGAGCAGATAGAGTAGTCGCTGATGCTACTCGTCTCTTAATATCGTTTTAATCTCGTTTATCGTTCAAAACAAAATGATTGTGACGCCGTTAGCTTGATAAATAGTTTGATAAATTAAAATACCGGTTTCTTTCGCTACACCATCAAAGGGTTAAAATAGGAAGGAAGTAGAAATTGTTTGCTCACCCATTGATAATAATAGTCTCCTCCTGTGTCTTGGTATCAGTGACCAACATATAAGTAACCAAGAGTCCATAAACGGGAGCGGAGCCATTGTCCAGGAAGATCTCCATCTGCAAAGGCGTACCTGGGCTAACGTTCAGTTCCCCGGTAACGAGATTGCCACCTTGCCTGACGCCGACTCCCAATATCGGTACCGGTGCCGACTCGGAAATCTCTCCCCTGATGTCGATCACGCTGTCACAGGAAGCAAAAGATGCGCATAAAATTCCTACCCACGAAAGAAACTTTGTTTCCCGTTGAAATGGGAATAACACGCGGCCATCTGGCAAATGGAACTATCGAACACGAGGAAGATGCGTTTGAATGTAATTTCCGGGCAAAAACTACGAGCGAACGTCTATATGATTCGGTAGTCGGCCGAAGCAAAATTAAACTGTTTGCGATTGGCAAGAAAACGTGGAAAAGTGCGGCGAACGAACTGTGCTGCGACCTGGGTTACTTTCGACAGTCATCGAATCTTAGCATCGACCTGAATCGCGTTTCCACTTCTGCCGTCTCATCGGTCGTTTCCTTCGAGTCTCTGCGTCGTACGTCTTTCGACGATCGAACGGCACAGGCGAACGGAACGGTACTAAAGACAGAGGACGATGACGAAGCCAGAAAAAAAAAAAAAAAAACAGGGACAAAGACGAAGTTTCCGTTTGGATGACACGATCGTCGATGGTTGTTTTTCTTGTTCGCATCTGTTATCATCCGTGGATCGAATGGATGTATATGGACAACGCGATCGCCGAGTATCCGAGGAATTTTCAGTTGTTCGATCATCCCTCGATAGTCGGCCAATGCGGTCGACGGTGATCCCTAATCGCGATGGACGCATCCAATCGGGCAGGCATGCAATTCCATCGACTTCGTGGAAGCAGAAACAGTTATCAAGATCGAGAAAGAATTTGCCCGTAGTGCGTAGCTCGACCCCGAGCATCGGCCACGCGAGATACCGCGTGATAATTCAACAATAAAGATTTTACGGCTTCCTGGTTGAGCGGCGACATCGACGATTCGCAGAATCCACGGTCACGGCGAGGTACGATCGATTAGTACCAATAAATTAGCGGCGCGAAACAGGAACGAGACAAAAATTCAGCGCGCGTATGGCTGCCACGGAGAGTATACCAGGGAAGAATGTCGCCTCGCGAAGCGACTTTCATCGACGGAAAATAGGAAGAGGCCTCTGACAGCCGTCTACTCTGTTGCCAACTAAAATTACGTTAATGGCCAAGTCAGAAGAGATTCTACGATTCCAAGTAAGAAGATCGAGGGTAACGAAATTGCATCGGAGGCCTCATTTTCGAGAGGATCCAGTTTGAAAACTCGTCGACTATTATTGGAACGAATGGTGGAAAATCCTCTGGATTTATTCAAACAAGGTTTTAACAGGCCGTTTAACGTTTAGAAACGGAACGCGGAGCCTACTTCGAAGCGGTCGTTAGTGTCTCTTAAGCGACATTTACATGTTCCGGGCAAACAAAAAGATCCCCTTGGATGGTCGCGCGCCCAACGTTTTGCCAGTAATACACGGAGAATACGAATGACTGTGGAGAAGTCAGTTTTATCGAACGAGCAGGAAAAGGAAGGGAGACTCTGTGACGCGATGTACGCAAGGCTAAAATTACATTTCAGGTTTTCCAGCACCTGCGCCGGTATAGACTCGAAGAATAAATGGAACGTGGAATCATGAATCAACTTGGCGACCACAACAAACGTCCATCTTCGTTTAGCTCGCGCTCGTTTGAATTAGAAAGCGACGAATACTTAAACTTATTATCCGCGGTACGCTTTGGCCTCCTTGCTTATCCCCACCGCTGTTACATTCCATGTATTGACAAAAAGACATTCGAGTCCCCAGAAGCGTATCTCGTTGCAAATCTATATTACTGAAACGTTCGATCGTTCGGCGCAGGTTGCTAACGGTTGAGCGAATCGTTTCGAAAAATATAATTTTAGACCGAGCAAAAAGGTAAAAGGTTCGGAGCATCTTGCCAACGGTACAGTGAAAATCAAAAGACGAGTATACGTCTCGAAGAAGCGAAATTTGTTGAAAAACGTTACGTTACTTATCGCGATATCGTAATATTACGTTAATATTACGTAGGTAAGTCTGTGTGCAAGACGTAATGTATACTCACTTTTGACTCTCACTGTATATATCAGTATGACGCGAATAATTACCAGTAAGCCAACAAGCAGTACCTAAATCGAGAATTACCGTTCCCCTTTGATCAAACAGTTTTACCAGCTGTCTGTACAATTGCGATTAATCGCTTGCTACGAAGCAAGAGCGAACCTCTGATCTGACTAGGCATCATCTTATTTCACTGCAGGCGCAGCCCGGAAGGTTGCAACCGTTTAAACTATCGAACAGCCAAGGAACTTCGCAAAACAAAGAGTCACAGACGGATGAAAGTTACAAATATAATTTTAGTCGTTGCTTGTTCTCGCGATCGCTCGGAGCGAATAGATTGTCCTTGACGCGAATACGCAATTATCGCGCGCGCACGTTCGCTTAACCTACGAACGGCGAAGGCTGGATCATGCGATTCCAACCGATCGGAAACGGAGTTCTATCGTGAGACGACAAGTGGAAAATCGTGCGAATAAGTTTAGAGAATAAATAGCGCAGAAACAGAATATCAAGGTGAAAGATAAACTCACTCGGGTTCCTGGAAACCTGCTGGAAGAACGCTGCGTCGAACCGCGGTGTGATTGGTTGCGATCGAGATTCCAGGTTTCACAACGACTTCGGTGATAACACACTTTACGGTGAACGTGTGCTTGCTGGAATCCGCCGGCTCCTCCACTATTATCCGATGAAAGTACACCTTCTGACCCTGTGTATCATTATGCGTGTGTAATTTTGCTCGAATCCATGGGATCGCCGATCGAAACAATGAAACGAGTCCTAACGACTTATCGCCAACTCTGAGCACGAATCGATACGTTCGTTCGACCGTACGTCGCGATCCTTTGATTTTATTTAGCTTGGAGCCAACCTGTTTTTATTTTACACGTGCAGTCAATCACGAGGTTCAAAGGAAACAGCTTTCGATCAGATCCGACAAAGTCGATCGAACGATCCATAAATCAGGCGGCGCACCGCCGTGTTCGGTAAATTATTCGATCATTTTAATTATTCGGATGCGATAGTTTTATCAGCGATCGGACTCGTAATTACTCCCTACCGTGACTTTGTTAACGACTCTAGTGATACCGCATCGCAACATGTCCTGCTCTAAGAGCGGTAATCGGAACGTGGCGACGCCGTTGCTAAGCCGAGGTTTGCAAGCTTCGTCTGCAAAAGAAGATACGTTTCAACGTGTAAAATACGCGTCTACCTTTGCATCCCGCTTCTATATCTCACGGCCACGTCGGCGTACAGCCGGCAACAGCCAGAAACACGAAGGGAATCGATCTTTACCTGGAAAGTCCTTCATCTGTTGCAGATATATCCTCGCTTGCGGACTACTCCTTACGATGTCAACCTCCATCCACTGTTCCGAGCATCTCACTTTGCTCTGAACTGGAACAGAAAAACCCAGAAGGGATTTCGGATGAGAAATCGTTCCAATTTCGGAGGAGAATGGTAGGAGGAGATTAGACGCGTTTCGGAAAAAATGGGCGAGAAACTTGCAAAGAGGAATCCCGTCCGACGGCGAACGCGAGAAAAACGAAGACGAAAAGTACGACGTAGCCGCAAACTAACTTGCAGTATACCACCGTAATTGCCCCATAAAGTCGTAAACGTCCCGACCTTGAAAAGCGAGCAGCTCGACATTGCGCGCTCGAGAAATCCGCGCTCTGATGTACGTCCCTTTAGGTTGGACCCTGTTTATTCGCGGAACTCGACGATGGATACTTTCACCGTTGGCGAGTAACGTCCGTGTGATACACCTAAACCACCGGTTTACATTATCGCGATGTAAGAACGTTGTATCCGGCCGCGAAAAAACGACGAGATAGGAGAAGAAATAACCGCGCGACGCGTACTTCATTTCCTTCTCGGATAATTCAATTTTCGGATGATTCGATCGCGATCGACGTGGCCCCCTCGTGATCGTTAAATCGCCATCGATAATTGTATTTGACTAATAGTAGATTCGCTGGCGATCGGTTGGCGCTCGACGAAGAAAAATCCAATGGCCGATAATTGAGATCTCCGCGCGATTACGAAGAGCCACGACCAACGATTTCATCCAGAAATACCGTATACTCGAAACGATATCGTGGCTGTCGTTTGATATATGGTCGCAGCGTTGATCTTTCGAACAAGCGCGATATCTCCGCGGGACGTAGCACACGCACTTCGCGGCCAACTACGCAGGTCGGGCGATAATTCACGGTGAGGTATCATCGTCGCGCGGGCAACACGCCGTTGAAGAACGCGGCGTACCTTTCCTACGACAAGAGAACGAAGTCGGGAAAGTTTCACGCACAGCCTAACTCTGTCGGCGAACGAGAAACCGGGTTGCCGTTTCGAGATGAACCGATAACGTTTGCCTACGAATCGAAGCAATTAAACGATCCTGTCCTCTGATAGATTTGTTCTCCTCCGTGAGTCAGATACTAACACATAGTACATTCTCGGGGAATTTTGTAACCTTTCGTTGATTTCCTTCTGCAAGAGAAAATTCCTCGCGATCGTTAACTCGATGTCCGTCTCGCTTTCGAGCCGTCGCGCGTCGTGACAAGTACGAACGATGAAAAGTCACACGCGTAGCTCGTGTCTGCCGTAACTGGTTGTTCACGGTTTCCGCGAGTCCATCAGGTCGCGATTAACGCGCAAATTACATGACTGCACGTTGTGTCACTTTCAAATAGCCCGAGGATTGGCGGTCTTTTCCATTAGCGAGTTTAAAGTGTTTCCCCAGGCAGTGCAACCACCTGTAGTAGGTACAATCCTCGAGCCATCTCTCGACAGAGGTCCGTGACCTTCTTCTTCTTCTTCCTCTCCTTCTTCTTCTTCTTCATCTTCTTCTTCATCTTCTTCTTCTTCGTCTTCTTCTTCTTCTTCTTCTTCTTTTCTTTCTCTCTAGTCCTTTTTTCATTTTCGACGTCCGCTACGTTTTTGCAGCAGCCTCTTTCGATGCCCGACTCGTTGTTCCTTTCTTTTCTTCGTCTTCTTCTTCTCCTTCTTCTCCTTCTTCTTATTGTTCCTTCCTCGCCTGCGTCTCCTCTTTGTGTTTTGATCAGCGGCGTTCACCTAACGTCGTAGTCACTGCGAGAGATCCTGAACTTCCCATTTCTTCTTCTTCGCCGTTCTCTCTCTCTCTCTCTCTCTCTCGTGTTCTGCCGCGATGTCGTTTATTTACCCTACTGTCAGACGCACGGAGGACTTCCTGTTTCGAGTTTTTCAACCTCGTCGACGGTCCAACAACGAGCAGACACTTTTTTCCAGCGTCCCTGCTCGGTTCGGACACTCGGCCTATTGTCTTGGTAATTTATGCCACCGATAGGGATCCGCTTTCATTACCGGATAATCGTTTCGCCCGAACTCTGCCGGTTCTTCGTTCCGCGAACGATTCTCCACGTTGCGAGAGAGGGGCTACGTGACCCCTGTACCTTTCTTCTTTATTATTCTCGCCGAGTTTCCGATCCCTTCCTGTTCTCTTTGCCGCCATTAAATCCGAGAAGCACGCATCGCCTCGCTCTCTCAGAATTCCGTTCTTCCGTACGTTTCCCCTTCTCCCCCGCTATCGAGCTTCGTTTTACTCGGTTCTCTCTTTCGATTTCTTTCCGATCTCTTCTCCGTCCTTCGAAGATTAAGATCTCTGCGAGACTACGAAGAACTCCAAGTCGACCTATGCTCTCGCGTGGTTTTCCCGACCTGCGACCTTCGTACGCTTCTTCGCCCGCTCTCCGCGTTAATCGCTTTACGCTTTTTACGTCTTTCTTCGTGCCTTGCGTATATTTTTTAGCATTCGCGCTGTGTCGCCAGTGTGTCGACCGGAGTTTGCAGATTTTCCACGAGTCGTATTTCTTACATCCGACAATCGATCTTAGAAATCAGTTCGTCGTCGATCCATTCTCTGTCACAGTCGTGTTTTTATTTGTGCTTTCGTTTCCACGTACGTGGTATTTAAAATTCTCCCGCTTAATCGCAAAATGTCTCTATCGTTCGTAGTAATCTTCGCGTACAACGATCTAATATCGGCCTTTGAAACGCCCTCTTTAATCGCGATTCAACCGTTATTATCAGCATATAGATCATCTAGACTCTGAAGCTATCTTTATTTTGACTCGATATCTACCATGGATAACTGCTTCGATCCCGAGAAAGATTAACTCCTACTGCTTTCTTCTTCGTTTCTCGTGTTTCTTCGCGACAACACGCGAGCTCGACGAAGAGAATCGGTAGATCGGTTTCACTGTCGATGGCGAAACGTTCCATGTATCGTCGATGCTTTTTGCCGGATTCGCCTGCTAGTGACTGGTGTTCTACTCTTCCGCTTTCTGTCTCTTTCTCTTGTACCTTCTCGGGCGCCCTTTCTTCCACTGTTTCGCAAAGTTGCCGGGAAACAAGAAGGAATTGACGTAAATTACGACAACGTACGATCCCCGGGATTACAATAATTTCAGGCCATTACTGACCTTGGTGTTAAGACGAGAACCAAGCTGCATAATTACGCATCATCGCTGTGTAGCACGCCCTGCGTTGCACGAATTACGGTGCCAAGTTGATTTACCGTCGTTTGAATAAATAAGAACGAAGGTACGATCAATGAGAGTCGAAAGCGAACTCTTCTCACGAGAGGCCTTTACCGAAACTCTACGAACCAGCTAATTCGTTTAAATTGACCTACAAGTGGGATGCCGAGTGTGGCCAAAACGTTCTCGCACGGTCGCGCGTCTCTCGACGACAAATGCACGCGGTGCGTTCGACCCCATTTTCCACGTAAGGCAGACAGTAACGCGAAAGAAAGGGTGGAAATCCGGTGCGACGCGATTAGCATTCGTGGCTCGTTGTCCGTGCGTCCACGCGACGTTAACTGTACAACGAATAACCGTGAGTCGAGAAGGGCAGACCACGAAGGCGGGAATATCTGTAGCTAGCAATTAAACTGGTCGATAGGTAGACGGCAGCGAAGAATCGGTCGGTCGAGCAGGAAGCTCGTACGTACTTACGTAGGCGTGCCCTTCCACACATACTTACTACCGGTTGTTACACGGTTTACGTACATCTTGTTCAACAAAAAATATTCGTACATACCATTATCTTCCTGTTAACGATCTTTTACCAGGTCCTACGTTCTATTTCGTAGTATAACATTTTTCTAGTCGTACTACTATATTTATACCTATGGATATGTAATTCGTGTTATTAATAACGATAATAATAATAATAATAACATAATTGATACTACAACTGTGCCGGTCAGTGCATCAATTAATGCCGTTACTCGATGCTTCTTCGATTTAGCTTCATCTCGCTGCACAGCGTGTAGAACGACTCGCACGAGAAATGGATTACACCTTGCAATTATACGCGTTGTAACGAAACGAAATCGCGTTTCATTTCGCCGACACGAAATTGACTACGGAATCAATTCGTAGCTTCACGATCTGCACCGTGCTGCAATAACAACCATCGTTATAACGTTGCCGGTACTTCGAGCGGTACAAAATCGACAGGGATGCAGCACCCGCATGCATATCTACGGTAACCGAGAGATCAGTTTTGGAGACACTGAAAAGGCTATCGCCTCGGTTGCAGCCAACTTTTATATCGCCAAGATTCCTTCGAGAGCTTTCTACGACTTCCGGTTGCAAGCGGAATGGATCGCTCGTAAATCGATACGCTTTCGAAGTTACAGTTAGAACACGCTGCTGGTAGGCGAGTTTCGTACGTTTGATTCTACGCTAGATAGATTTCTCAGAGAGTCCTCTCGCACGATGCTTTACCAACCACCATCGATATCGAAAAGTCAATCGATTTTACGAGTCGAGTCGCGTAACGTTATTTCTGATTTTACATTTTCTAATCGAAATTCTGTCTTCTCGACTTTGTGCTCGGTTCAACTTCGTACGCGTAATAATACGATGCTAATTGTAGCTATCCAAGGCCAGATTACGCGAACGCGAAAGAGTCGAATACGAATAACCCGACCGATCCGAGAGAGATTTTAATCGGGCGTTAAGCTAACATTTTGTTTCGATAAATAGAGTTCGGATAAACGTACTCGTAGGCTACATCGGTTGCCAATTAAGAACGTGCGATATTAATTGCCACAATTTCCAAGGAGCGCGTCCATTCCTCGTTACCAACGACGTTAATTAAACGGACGCCTACGTTTTCTCAGTTATGCAAATAAATTCGCCGCCTCGCTAATTCAAACGTCACCACTGTACGTAATTCAATTACTCCGCGTTGTCGTTTCTCGATCTCCACGCGCCACCGTCAGTTATTTTCCCTTCAACAATGCAACAGTTGCGCGTGTTGCCTCGCGTATTACCTTTTCTCGGAAAAAGACGCGAGCAATTTCAATGTCTGCTTAAGGATTAACCGTTGTAGATGACTGCAGGCAACAGCTGTCTCGACTTTGCAATTTTTCCTGTACGGGGTATCGTAAAAGGAATTTTATCGCTTCGTTTTTCAATAATTTTCAAACGAAAGAAAACGGATAGACGTACGAGTGTCTGAGAAGGCAAACTGATTGATTTCGTTCTTGCCACGCTAATCTACGAGAATGAGAATTTATTCCGATACTTTGGGAGAAAACGCGTGCAAGTGCGTGGTAAAACGATATGTGCAGTATCGCGGAGCTCGCGAAATATTACAATCGAGAGACCGAAGATCACACGAGAAATCTGCCTGTTGCCTCGAGCTGGCTAGACGCGGTGAACAGAACGCACGAAGCGTTCCACGACTGCGTAACAGGATCGAAAGTTCGTAATCGATGCGAAGCAGGTTGGCCGCGAGAGTGATAAAAGAGGAGCGGACTCGGTAACGGTGATTTCATTCCGGTTCCTTTGGCCACGGCGCGATACACGCCGCGCTGCTACGCGCCGCGCAACGCCGCGCCGCCCCGATTACAACAACTGCCAGCTGTAAATCACCGATGATCGACGATCGTTAGCGCCCTGCGATTCCGTCGATACGGTTAGATGGAAATGAAAGAATCACCGCGAAAACTCTAGAGTCTAGAGCCTAGAGCGTCCTCGTGGTGCGTTTACGATCGAAAGAGCGAGCGCCTAGTAAAATTTAGAAATAAAAGTGTAAGCGAGCATCCGTTCGCCGTCTGACGATTACTCTCCGGATCAGAGATCGAACGTCCGAACGCGAATCGATGCTCGTTCGTGCTTACGTTTTATTCGACGTAGCGAAAATGGCGAAGAACGAGCGTTCGCTCGCTCGGTCTGGACGTATCGTCGGATGCCTGAAACAACGAGGGCAACGATCGACTCCTCTCTGTTATCTGCTTGCTATCTCCTATGCTAAATCCTCGTCCTTTCGATGTTGCTGGAATTACGTAACTGAAAATAGCAGACCGGTTTCGATGATGAACAAGCGATTTCGATAGAGCAAAAGCTAAGTGATTTCCCCTTAATCGCCTGCATGATGCAAAGAGGTTCTTCGTTCGCTGAATCGTTAGGCAGATTCCGTCGGGAGATTGGCACAAAGTCTCGGACGCCACGAGCGAATCTTAAGCACGCGTTTCGTTATTTTCTGCCTCGCATCAGCCGCCGGTTGTTAAACGACGCGTTGAGAGGCAGGATCCGGACTTTGACCATCGAGGTGGACGATAATGTGATCGAACGCCGGCAGCAGCTAAAGAATCTTATTCTTTACCGCGATACGAACAAATCCGGAGATCCACGTTGGAACTTGCTTTGGGTCAGCTGCGCTCTGTCCTTTGTATCGCCGCTACTGTTCGATCCTGTCGCGCGCAAACCATAGATCCAGGGCCGGCGTATCGAGGTCGTACCTCGAGATCAGCTGTCTATGAACCGACGAACGCGAGCTATAGGAATCGTAAAAATCCTAGAAATATCGAAACGCGGTGCTGGAAATCCGCGAAACGGGCAGAAACGCTATGTATCTAAATGGGAATGACGTCAGTCCTCTGACTCTTGGCTATGGCGCGAGCAACTACTCGGTAACACGCTGACTAATTCCAAGCTGTTTAGAGCTGGTTGACTCTTTGTGAATCGTGAGTAACGATAAGAGAGAGAGAGAGAGAGAGAGAGAAGTAGCGATCCAACAACGGCAGTGGTTCGCGAAATTATTCGAATATTTACCGCAGAACATTTTTATAAAGTTGCTTTTTTCATCGTATGCACGTACAAATACTCTGCTGTTCTAATTTTATAAATTACAATCATTCGTTAAGCACATTAATTTCCCATGTTCTTTTCTCTCCAAAATTTCATCCAGGACACGGACTGTTGCTTTCCAGGAAGATTCCTACGGAGAAGAGGCTGTCGATTTCCTTCCACGATTCGAAGAAATAATCGCGGAGCGGGCACGATGCAAATGACGCCGGAGGATCGGTCGGCCGTAGGGTCGCGGCTAGTCACGAAATACAAGAGACACAGGGAGCAAGGTGCATCGCGCGCGCCAAATGCAGAATGAATAATTTATCATGGCGGCGATCCGTGCAGAAATTATGCGCGAAGCCGGCGACTACCGTTATGCACATTTTCGGTAATCTCGGCAACGATTAAATCGCCACCGGTCCACCACAGCCAAGCCGATTATTTGAACAATTTTACGCTTCGGATCACCGGTGCATAAAACGTTCACACGCGTCGTTACGTGGCCGTTCGACGCGCATTTTTTTCGGTCTGCATTCTTTCGATCTGTTGTACGCGGAACGTAACGAGCTGCGTCGACTTTTCAGCCGTGGAATTCGCGGTATTTCGCCAACAAAGTCGCCGATTCCTCGATTACCACCGACGCGTAACGGAATTTCATCGCTAACCGTGACGGTCGGTTTTTTCCCACATCTGCTCGCTCGTAGAAAGAGAAAACGGTTGGACATCGATCGAAATCCAGATCGTATCGCGCCATGCCACGGCTACGAGTTTCGCTCGCGTAATCCCAACGCTGCGAGCTTATCCTACGAAGAACAATCCTTTGTCGTTGAAACAGACTTCCTTGTACTGTCATCGTCGAGATATCGAATCTGACTCTATCCGCAGGCGACTTCCGGCACGCTTTATTATCCAGACTTTGTACTGCTCCAGACTCGAGCGCGGAATACATTTTCCAGAGGATACTCGCGCGCTTATCTGATCAGAGAATTTAATTGTTTCCGCGAGTTCGTCCTTTCCACGTTGATTCTCGGACGTCCCCTGCGGGGGAACAGTTCTCGAGTTCGCGAATATCGTTTCAAGTTCTCCATTTCGCTGCATAGTTCGGCTAAAGATATCTTTATTAATACGGACGACGAGGGTAAACGGGGAACGTTTACGTAGAACGCAAGCACACGCGCAACGGACGAGTCGCGTATTTTACAAAATCCTTTGAACCGAATTTCCGAGGTTAGGGATATACGCGAAAGAACTCTGAACAAACGCGTATTACGTATACGATTCGCAGGGTCGGAATTAACCAGCGAGGATATACAGCGATGCGAGAGAAATGTTCGTGCGAACCTGAACGATCTCGCGATGGCGATGGAACTGTATTTTGATAGTCGGAGCGTCTGAAAGCACGCGTAGGCATCGGGGGACGCGTTACGATCGCTTTGATTTTTAACTAGCTTTACGATCTCGTTATATCGCGTCTTTGTCGCGAATTCCTTTCCCGGCTCAACAGGATTCTCGACCGAGTTCCCCAGCAGTCTCCATAGCCAAGAAAAATGGCCGTACGTTTTGCGTGTACTCGCGTTTAATTTATTTTTAATTCGAACCGTGTCGTTAGCGGGGTCCATAACGTGCAATTATCGCCACATATAAGTAAACGTTCTCAGCGGAACGTACGCGAACCAGCGCAGATTTATTACCTTTGATAGCACAGGTAACGATCATTGGCAGAACAGTGGAATCTTACGATACAGTCTCCGTCGAGGAACACGCACGAATGACGCTAGTCCGGGAACTCGTAGGTACGCGCGACTCCCTTCCGATAACGCGCTCGTGTTGCGTATTCGATACGGTTCTCGCGAGCAACACGATTTTTTAATTCTCACGAATACGCTGCTTGTACCATTAAGTTTTCTTCATACGCGAATCCACGTAGCCCGAACGGCCAACGTCACGCTCGCCAATCCGGTCAATCGCCGACGATAAATTACAGCCGAAGAATCTCATCTCGACCAATTGGTTCGCGATCGACTTTTACACGGGCGAACGATCCCACTTGCGAATTCATCGCGCGTACTAATCGTTAGAGCGGGCGTTTATGCTCGTGTCGGTTAAGAACGTCGCGGCTTGTTAACGATCGTCGTGATCGTTTTTGCGATCCTTCGTTAATTCGATGGCGTAGATATTAAAGAATCGATGGATGATAGTTTCGTTAACGGGCCTGTGCCTGCAATTACTTTATGATCTGTGTCGACTCTCTTTACAACCTCGGCCCTCGTATCTGATCGAGAAAATGCTCTTCCGTGTGTTTTGTTTTCTCCTTACGCGCAGGACTTTCGTCGGTATTTCTATCTTTATCTCGTTAAGATTGCCCATTCCGTTCAGCGTTATGGCGCTTCCTTTCGGACGTCGTAGCAATTATTAGCAATTCGTTAGCATTAATTGTTCGTGAAGCTCGCGTTTAAGTCGATCTGCAAGAGGAATTTTATCGATTTATTAACGTTCGTCCCCATGGAACGTCTCAGGAGCTAAAGGTCGCGTCGCGTTTCTCGAAGGATCGATCTCTATCGAAGCGGCAAGATGTTCTCTTTCCGCGCTGTCGAACGATTAAGGCGAAAGCCGAGAAGAATTTTCATTGACTTAGGCACGACTGACGAAGCGATCGATGACTCGAGGCCACGATTATTCGATGAAAACGCCGTCTTTGTTAACGAGTTGCGAGTGACTGGCTACATCGAGGAATTGCGGGATCATCGAGGAAGAGCGCGCGAATGATTAACGATGAAGGGAACGGGCAACAACGAAGCTCGCGCGACGTTATACTCTCGTATTCGACCGATTATCATCGGTGGCGAAAACGAGCGGTTAGCGGCTATGTCGAGCGTTCTCGCGATAGGTCAGGTGGACGGAAAGGCGATTATTCCGGTGATGCGGCCAGCATCGTCGAAGAAAACGTCGTCGAGTCGTCTAAACTCGAGACGCGGCAAGAATGCATACCTACTCCTTTTCTCGAAAATTGCTACTTTATACGCGACGCGAGACCAGCCTGAAATTACGTCCCAGATGCGTAAATCCGGTAGGTGGAAAATCCTTGAAGCTGAACTACCGAACTCGTCTAACGCGTTTCACCTATGCAGTAACACGCGAGCGTAGAAAAACGAAGCGACGAATTTCATTCGAACGTATTTTTTATGGAAACCGTACTCGTACAACAGGGAACAGGACCGGTGGAAAACTCGCTGGTAAACGAAATTCACGAAGATCAATGTGATCGACGACGTGTCTTGAAAATGAAGTGCGAGGAAAGAGGCTAGAAAGAACCGTGCGCGTTCGTTCTACGTCGGCGAAAGAAGAGACGAATGCCGGTGGTCTTTACGTGTCAATCGTCGCGTACGGACGTTGTTCGAACCGGCAAGAAGATATCGTCCGCCTAAAACGGAGGCGAGGTACCGGCGAGCAATTTTTACGGCTCGCCTGTGCTTCGCGAAGCAGCTTATACGGCATCGAGAGACGATAGTCGAACGGCAGGAATTCGCCCGTGGGTGCTCCTGTCCGTCCTTCGTCTCTACACGCACAGGCACGCGTGCCCACGCAGCCACGGTGACACGACACGCGTGCACAGCGAGTGGTTCGACCGGTATCCGCCATATTTGGCTGGAGGAACAGTCGCGTGAACTACGGAGACGCAGAAAATCCGCCAGGGGAAGAGGTCATCTACGCTATCGGCACTCCGGGTTAAAGCTTTCCGTCGTTCGGTCGTCGTTCGACCAGAAGATCTCGTCGATACACCGTGAATTACGACGAAACGAGTATCGTAAATTAACTCCACGCAGGGAGTAAATTTAACTCGTTGCAAAAAGTTATCCCTCCGTCTAAAAGGATCGCTGCAGCCTTTTTACCTCCTATCGATTACGCCTGTAGCATTATCCAGATACAGTTAAGTCCAGGCGTGAAACAACCGAATCGAAATTGCCTTTTCGTTCGACGGATCTCGATAATCTTTTTCAGCCTGGTTTTTGCTCGGGCCGCGCCGAGCTCGCGAAATACACGGAGAGAATGGAGTCCGTCGCACGAATCGCCTGGAACGTGCGGATATGTGGCGTCGAGTTTTAAACGGTAGCCTCCGAGAGCCTTTCAGCATCTAACGGCTGAGTTTTAGTGGAAAAACTTTCCACGGTGAATAACGTTTACGAGGGTACGTCGTAGCCAGCGTGGCACGGAATGTTAAAGAAGCGTCGAAGAATGGAAGATGGCACGTTTCTTCCATCAACGGATCGCCATTCGTGCGACCTAAACCGACCTAAAGAATCCCGTGTCAAAGATCGCGAGTGTTCGGCGCGATAACTGTACAGATTTTTCGTGGTGCACCGCTATTTTCTTCCTTAACCGTAAAAATTGAACGCGTCGCGAGGATCGTTCAACGACCGGCCACCTAAGACCCAGTTCTACCGCGTGGAAAAAGTGGGAAAAGTTTCCCGTCGATCACGCGTCGCGATGCATCGTCCTTGAAAAAAGTAGATCCGCTAGATCAGCCACGCCGGACGACGTAATCTCGATGCATCGGTCCGCCATCCTATCGCTTTATCAAGCTTTATCCCGCGTTCAAACCGCGTTACCGTTCGATAGCAAAAACGAACGCGATTAATCGAATGCCGATTAGATTTTAAGCTTTCGATAGACGCTGCTGCCCTGGCGGAATGGGCGAAGAGACGAATCGATCGGCGTCTAGATCTTCCAACGAGATTAGGGATCGAGTTTCCGACCCGCGATCCTCGATGATCGTTTCGGTTTCAAACTGGATCGACGACGGCCTCGTCGTGGCGTTTTTCTTCGTGCGCGCGTTGCCTTTGCGTTCGCCGGCTTCCCGATGGATTTTCTCTCTCCTAACGAGTAATTGCTTTTACCATTTATTTTACGTTTTCGTTCACGGTGGTCTGCGGCAAGAATCGATGAAAATCGATCGGCGGATCGGTTTGCTGAAAACCGGAGTGCCGGTCTTTTTAGCCTTTTCTCCGCTAGTATGTTCGCCGATGTCCAACGTCCGCGCAGATTGGCAACCGGTTTTCCTATGGCCTCTCCCGCCCGATTCCTCACTCCCACTCTCACTCCCACCTCCGATTCCCATTCCAGCGCAGACCCTCTCGCATTCTCCGCGTCCTCCTCCTCCAGGGCCGCCGCGATACCCTGTCTTCTCCCTTTCGTCCGCTCTTTCGCCGGATCCCTTTTACCTTTCGAAAGAAAGGCAACCTGTCAAAAAGCAAACCTGTCGCGCGGCACGCTACGCGTCTGACACGCGACATCGCCGATTTCTCTCCCGACGAACGAGATGTCCACGAACCAAACTCGTTCGACGAGCGCAGGATTCGTTCGACACCGGCTACGGCACTGGCGACACCACCCACTCGATTCACTTTTCCACGAATAGTTATTTTGCATACAAGGCTCGATCGCGAGACGCTGCCTCGCAATTAAACGCGTTCCAACTACGAGCGACTGCCGCGGACGTATTACCGCGAATCACTTTTTGCCGGAATCTCGCCGACTTTGCCGCTATCGTGAATTTAGCGCGTATCTTGAATTTTCTTCGTAGACTTGGTTCGCCGAAGGGAACCGGTGTCTCTGGTTTCATGGTCGCGCTTCTCCGACCGACCCTCGGTAACCCCGTTCGTTCCTCGTTGCTTGCAACGCGTTTCGGTCGATCGCGAAACATACGAGATACCGTTTCCGGCAAGTTCGACTCGCGGCAGAGTTTCGCTTTCTCGACAGAGGCTGGAGTCGCGTCCGCGACCTCTCGCAGCTTTTCCCCGTGTTCGAGGAAACGAACCGCGCTCCGAGATACGCCTGGAAACCGCCGCGATTATTATTTTACCTTCGCCACGAACCACCGCGGCCTGGCTAGTTTATTTTAATCGGACAACTCGATTTAGTCCGCGATTGAACACGCTTTTTGCGTTACGTTCTATCTCCGCTTTTTCATTTCCTCCTATCGACCACAAGGGAGGATATCGAATCGACGCGACGCGACCAGCCCGTTTCCACGCTTACGTCGATCCCCGTTTTTTCTCGCTTTTTATTTTAAACCACCACGCCGCTCGTACTTTTATTCGCGGCCGCTCGTAGCGTGAAATTTAGCGAGTAAATTCTACAGCTGCCGATCCAGATAGGAAAAAGGCACTGCCGTGTACATGCTTGAACGACGAAACGAAAGACAAAGCCGTTGAAAAACGTTCTTGAAGGTGAAACGCGTAGAGACACGGGGGGGATCCGCATCGAAAACACGCCGGTCCGTTTCATTCCTTCGCGGATCAGGCAAATTCGCGTTTTTATGGACGCGCGTTAAATAAAAATTAAATAAAGATCCCTTAAATCGAAGAATATCTTTCATACACGTTGCATTCGTGACAAATAAATATTAGATAGATATTGGTAAAAATGCTTTCGTGAGTCACCGCGCAGTCAAGTCGAATTTCACCTTCTCTTTTCAACGTTCTCCTGCCCACGTGCCAGGAATGCAACCGAGCCGAGACGAGAGAACGGAATGCGAAATCCAGCTTTCCTCCTGACGTAACGAATCGTTAAACGCTCGAGTCAATTTTTAAAGACAAGGACGGACGATGGGTTTTGAACGATTTCCAAATTCGGCCTAGAAAGATAGGAGAGAAAAGGAAAGAGGGCATGTACAGTTGGAACGTACGTAACACGAAGCGTAGAAAATCACTTTCGTCCTCTTTCCTTCCCTTTCTTTCCCCGATAGAAAGATTCTGCTCGCGTCCAGCATTCCGGACGAGTTCTGCTCGTTGCACGGCGCAGCAAAGGTCGCCTAATCAATTTGGTTGGCTCTCGGACAAGAATTTTAGCCGGCGGAACAGAGAAACGCGAAAGAAAATCGAATCCGATCGATCAAGCCCGAGACGACGTGGCCCATTAAGCTCGCGCCGAGGAATTAACTGGAAGAAACGAATTACCACGAGGAAGCAATCGCGAACGATGCGTCTTCCGTTTGATTACGCAAAAACATGCCGACGCTAAATCAACCGGTACACAGAGTGGTCTCTGCGACCATATTGCGATTTCTATCGTCGCGTCAGCTCGACCAATTTGCGAGGAAATTAATTTTTTGCCAAGCCAGAAGGGACAAAAACCTTTTAACTTTCGCCGTGGACAGCCGTAAACGCGCGGGCAGTTAGAAGCAACGAGTGGCGAATAACGAGACGTATGAAAGGTATCGCGTGATTCATCGGGCAATGTTACTGTTCACGCGTAAATCACGCAAGTTTCCAGCCTTTCGCACGGTATCATCAACGTTCTTACGTAATTTTCCGATGCTTTTCCGCTTGCCAGACAACCATGCAAGCCGTCCTGGGCTAATTTGGAGAATTCTGAGAACACGAGAATTCTGATACGCGAAAAACATTCGTAACTCTACAGCGATGTAAAAATACGCGTCAGGTAAACCCGATCGCACGCGGTTGAAAGCAGTTCTCACTTCGCGCAACGTTTCCCTCGTTTCTTGCGAAACGAGACAGTGCAATTACTCTCTCTGTGCCTCTGATCACCGTGGGCCAGAATCGCTACGATTATTGCGTACGTTTCGCGCGATCTTCTCCTCCGCCTGACGGATGAGACAGAAGAAGGAAAAAAGAAAAGGATAGAAATTCGATGGAAACGAAGATCTACGAGACGCGAGAGAGCGTTGCATCGAGGCCGATGCGACGATCGAGTCGCGCGTTTCGCGAGTGAACGTCCGTCGGCCTTCAGCCAGACGTCCACCGTCCGTCCACGTGACGTTTCCTTCGTATCCGGGCCACGTCCCATTTTTTTCGCGAAAATAATCCTTTCCGTAAACAGCCGCACTTTCAACTTGCTCACCGTTTGCTCCTGCCACACTAAGAATATATATCCAGCAGAGGAGCAGCCTTCGGGGTCCGGTCTCCATGTCAAGCTGGCCGACGTTACCGATATTCTACGAATATTCTTGGAATTGAGGGAAAGGGGCGTAAAAGGGACAAGAGCGGGAAAAGGGAGAGAGAACAGGGAAGAAGGAGAAGGAAGGTGGGAAGAAAGGGACGACGCGACGTTTTCGCTCTAACCACGAGAATCTCTCATTTAGTCGGATCGTTGGATCTGCTCGAGAATCAGCTGTCTCGACGTCCTAATGGGCGTTCACTTTTAAAGCGATATCGATATTCGTGCGATACGACGCGGTATTACGCGGTATTGCGCGATTCCGATGGAATACGGATAAACACGGAGGAAGAAACGGCGAGACGCGACGACGCGATCGAGTCGGAGTTGTTCTCCGTGCGAGAACGCGAGAGACACTGACGGGCCCGGGCAGTGGCGGTGGCGGCACAGAGTTCGAATCGCACACACCGACACACCGGACCCACACGGTACACGGACCGCGCGCAGCCGGACGTCGACGCGGAACGGGGCAACATCTTTTTAACGGCGCGCACGTGAGATCCGTCCGATGGTACGTTGTGCAGCAGGTACCCTTGCCGCTGATACCGGCATTTTTCGCAACCGCTGGCTTAACCTCTGTCTGGCGGTCCACGCCGGTATCCTGCGATATCCGTCCGAAAGAAACACGGATAAAGCCAATAACGCTGCGGCAGTCTCGAGCTCGCTCCTATCGTACCGGTGAAATTGGCCCGCAGTGGAAACGATCCGAACGTGGTTTTCGACGGGTTAAAGATCGTCTCAGGTCCGTATCCCGAGACGGATTATATACAACTCTCGTTTACCAGAGACGAATGCAGCGATAGACACGGTTTTCCACGATGTGGATGCAACTTGCGCCGAAAGAAAGGAAGAATTCGCTTTGGTAGAGCGAATTTTCCACGTAACGCGGCCTCGTCGATAGGTTTGAACGTAACGTTTCGCTGTAACGGAGTCAGGGTTGCAAGAGTGTCAGGCTAATTGCTCGGCGGATCGATCGGCGCGCGCGGCAAGATCGATGAGAGCGATACGCTGCAAGAGATTACTCTTTCCTCCCACGAGTAGCTGGCGCGAAGTTGCTGGAGAATCAACGAGCCGTACATTTTGGGCCCGAGGAATCGTTCGATGTTTCAGCCGCGACTGGTACTCTGTATTTTCGTTGGTACTACGAAATCGAGTCACGTAGCCTTTTCGAGGATCCTCCCGTTGCGTTGGAACGCTGCTTTTTATTTTGCAAGCGCGAACTCGCCGTCTCGCCGTAGGCGTACAGGTCCACGAGCAGAGACGCGACGTTGGGCCTTACATGGATCCGGTGTGAGTCACTGCCCAAAGTGGACTATGTAAATGCGTTCAGCCAGTACGAAGAAACTGGTCGCCTGTTTATCGCGCTAAATCTTCCCTTGGAAATCTTCCAGCGTTTCTTTTTTTTTTTTTTTTTTTCTTTTTTACATCTATTTATAACTGGCTCTCGCTGCCATGGATATGAACCACGAACCGGAATAAGTAATTGGAAATCGATACGTTGAACGAAGCTGGTCCGCCTGCAAAAATATCCATGATTTATAGAAGGGTGGTCGTTGATCGATAATTAATTATCGCATTAGCGGAGGAAGCGGCGACTGTCGGGTCAACGAAACCGAGGCTCGCCGCGTCTCGTTCGACCGCGAGGATGAGACGCGCATAAATTTATTCAGGCAAAACAGCCTTGGGGCCTTATGGCCGAGCCGAGGCCAGACAAACGGATGTCTGCCTCTGATAGACACTGGCGTCGTTCGTGCCCGCTCGTGCACGATCGTGCACTCTCGTGTACGGTACCTGGACGAGCCACGCCATACTCCAGGCCTCCAGGTGAAAGTGTCCAAGGATTTCGTAACGAGCAACCGATTGCGATTACGCTCGCTACGAGAAATCGTTTGGCTCCGTCGTAACGATCGCCACGGCTCGATGCTAATTGGGCTCCATCCTCGGACACTGCCTCGAAAAACATTCGATAATTAAAGCGATCGCACGAAAGTCTACGACATTTCCGGTAACGTGTTATCAAGGATCCATTCCTACCTTGCGCTAACAGCGCAAATAACAAGATCAGCGACAAGACGGAGAGATAACGAGAGAAAGGAGGGAGAGAAAGATTCGGTTCCGTCTTGTCCTACTCGGATCCCATCTTTCCCCGCGTAATCCAATTTATCCGTTTCTAGTTGTTGCAGATTATTATTCCGCACCGAAGAAATTACCGTGGGCAAACTATCTCGTTTGCGTCCACGTTTCATCTTTTTATTGTTCTGCTCTTTCAAAAAAATCGGGCTAAATCTTAGGATACCATTAAAGTACTCTTTACCATGTTACACGGTCGGTTTTTAAACCGTTTCGTCGCTTTGAGAAAATTCAAGGATACGATGTTCGCTTGGAGTACGGAGCAGGATGAACACGGTTCTTCCTCGAAGCGTTCGCTCGGAATCAAAATTTAACCATTACGTTGTACCTCAAATATTTGAGAGGAAATTCCTTTGGATTTTTTCTTTTTTTTTTTCTTCTTCTTCTTCTTCTTTTTTTGCCAAAAGAATCCAGACTTTTTTCTCGTCTAAGAGCGGATGCTCGAAAAAGTAAATTATCTTTTTTCTTTGCGTAGAGGCGATAACGATCGTGCGCGTTGCGCGTTTACCGATCCAAAGTCCCGTTAATCGTCAACGAAACAGGATGGTCACGTCCCTCCTTGTTACGTATCTGGCGAATTCTGCGACATCGCGAGGAAGACCACCGAACCGAAGGCCGAATAATGGCCGATAGAGCGAACGATAGGAAGGAAGAGCCGAGCGAAACGTGTCGCGTGGATGATCGTGATCGACGCTGACGCCATTAATCTTCCTGGTGGATCGTTTTGCGGAAGCGACAACTTCCACGGGACTTGGGCCTCATTAGAAAGGCCCCGAGCCGTTCCTCTTCCTCCGGGATAACCGTGGATGCTAATTATAACACGCGGAATAATGAAATCATCTTACTACGCGCGGCTCGCGAGCCCGCTGACTTCCTTGAGAACTTTTTCAACCGGGCCTGCGAGAGAAACGCCTTTATTAACGACGGGACAACGCTCCGCGAGGAATTAGGTTCGTGGGATTAGACGACCAAGGTTATTAAGACAAATTGTCCGCTAATCGTCTACAACTCTCAACCACCTAACGATCTCCAATTACCTGCCCTCCACTCTTTTTATCCTTCGTCTCGATCCTATCGTCTCCGATACCGACCGATCGGTTTCGTTCGGTCCCTGCCGACAAATCGCCTGTGTCTCGTGTCATATTTCTTCGTCCAGAGTGAACAACGAGAATCGTAGTACCGATCAGCGATTATATTTTACAAAAATAAATACACGACGGTCAACGTCTTCGCGATGCGTACTGGTAAAACACAACCTATGTACAGCCACGATCCACGCCGGAACATTGATTTACGATCGTATCGTTATTTACACGGTTAGTCGTGGGAGCAGCGAGAGAATCGCGCGAAACATCTAGCACGATGTCGCCGCGCTCTTTTCTTCTGCCATCACGCTAGAGTACCGAAGGACACGGCGATTAGAATCAGGAACGCGTTCACTGCGAACCTCGACGTTGAAGAGTCGAGCCCGTGCTGCGCCAATATCCGACACTGGGAGCTTCGAAAATGCTTCACGTTCCCCTCCGAGTCTCTCGCCAGCACGCACAGCTCGTACTTTGTCCCGGAATCCTGTAACTCTGGAATTTTAAAGGACCTCTCGCTGTAGACGAGATCTTTCTCGATCGCGGACTTGCTGCTTCCAGATTCGCGAACCACCACGTAAAAGTCGCCGATGTCTTCTCGCGACGTCACGTACCACGTCGCCTTCCAGCTCTTGTCCTCCTCGTTGCTGCAAAATAATCGCAGCTGCGTGAAAGAAATGCCAACGCTTCGATCTATGCGAATCCAAGATCGATCGTTCTTTTCTAGAATACGTACTACTCGATATCTCGATACTTTACGTCCGGAGTGATGTCGAACTCGGGATACTCTTTCACTTCCCTCTGACCGCATGCCATCAGATCTTCCGTCACCTCGGTCAGCAGTTTGTTGGCCAGGAAACGCGGACTTTCGCAGCTAACGTTCGACCATTCCTTTGGTATTTCGGTATGAACGTTCAGCCATCGTTTCAACGGCCTCACGTAACAGTCGCAGTGCAATGGATTTCCTGAATAGCAATTGGAAATAATATATACAACGATACCTGATTCTCGATAATGATAATATCTCGAAAAAAGTAATTTCCTAACGACGTTGGCGGTTATTAAAAATAATGATCGATAGAATCGTATTTAACATTTTGCTCTCTCTCTTTCTCTGTGTTAAGAGACATCGATGTTTGGCTACTCGTTCCTTACCATTATATTGAAGCTTCGTGCTATTTTCTATGATCTTCATGAACATATCGTTGAACACTCCGATCGAGTTGGATTTCACGTCGAGAATCTTCAATTTCGCCAACGGAAGGATCTTGTTCAAGGGTACGTGAGTCAGGCGGTTGTGACTCAGGTACAGATTAGTCAAATTCTTCGGAGGATCAAAGATATCCGGTTCTGAGAGGTCGTTGATCTCGTTGTAGGAGAGGTCCAGCGTTCGCATCGCTGTCAAGTTCCCAATCACGTCTAGAATAATCGAGAAGGACGAAAAGATATTGAACGAATACCGAAAAAGTAATATACGGTTCGCCGCTTAACTCGATTTAATGTAGCAAAAAATGAAGAATTTTAATCGTCTCCGAGAACCTTCGAAACTATCATCTTTTCACGAAACACAATAATCATTTCGTATCTCAATTTTTTTCAATTCTTTCTTAATTTTTTTTTCTTTTTTGTTAAACTATTGGATTGTCATGAAAATGAATTCGCGGACTCTTCTGTATACTCACATCTTCGAATCTCGTTGATGTTATTATGACTGATATTCAAGTACTGCAACTTTTTCGTTCCTACAGTGAGTTCGTGCGTCAACACAGGCATGGTGTTGTACGAAAGATCGACTTCTTTCAGCCGATAAGGGATCCAAGGATCGTTGGGAAACGTTTTCTTCGTAATAAAAGATATCCTATTGTGACTGAGATTGAGTCTCTCCAGAGACAAACAATCGTCCAGAAGCCCGTGGGTTTTGTTATCCAGTCGTTCCAACTTGTTGTGAGAAAGGTCCAACGACCTCAAAGAGACGAGACTCTGAAACGCTCCATTGGGGATGTGGGTGAGTTTATTGCTCGTCAAATTCAGCGTCAACAATTGCAACAGTCCCTCGAAAGCTCGAGTGCTCACGTTCGATATCCGATTGTTCGCTAGATTCAGTTCGAACACTATTGGAAGACGTCCAAACGCGGACTTTCCCAATTCGGTTAGCTGGTTGTGCTGAAATTATCGTCGGCGTTAAGTTAAATCACCTTGCTCGTCAAGTTGCAACGTGATATTTAACTTAACTTATGATAGCATATAAAAGATCGTTGAACCTGCATATAAAGATACTGCAAGCTAGTTAGAGTGCTTAGTGCCTCCCACGGTGGCCTCGTCATGTTGTTCGACTGCAGGTTCAAAGTCCTCAAGGTAAGCAGGTTTTCGAAGCTGCCATGTTTCAGGTTATCGCCCAATCGATTCCCCGAAAGGTCCAGCGAGAGAAGAGCGTTCATCGTGGGCCATACGTCCATCGTTGGAATTTCCTCCAGCCAATTTTCGGAAAAGTCTAAGCTACCGAGGGAAATAGGCAACTGGAAGATCTTCGTCAATCGATTATTCCTGACGGACAGGCTCCTGCAAGTTAACGCGACTTTTTATTCGATGCCATGGTTATTTTTAGATAGTTCAAGCGAATTCGAACGAGTTTTGTTTATTCATTTGTTCGTAAAATCATCGATTACCTGCAGCTTGGCAATCTGGTTAAACTGCCACGAGCGATATCGTTCAATTGATTGTAACTCATGTCCAGGTCCAACAGCGTCGGCAGAGGACCGAACGTGGACGGTTTTATCTTCTCCAGGGAATTGTACGATAGATTTAAGAAACGAAGACTGAAGAGAGTCTGAAATACGGCGTTGTGGATCTCGGACAAGTTGTTATGGGACAGATCGATCGTGT
This sequence comes from Bombus vosnesenskii, assembly GCF_011952255.1. Taxonomy (NCBI): domain Eukaryota; kingdom Metazoa; phylum Arthropoda; class Insecta; order Hymenoptera; family Apidae; genus Bombus; species Bombus vosnesenskii. Next base: position 8,476,798 of record NW_022882923.1, read on the forward strand.
GCAGCTCGTATAGCTTGGGAAACGTCTGACGAGGCACCGAATGGATCAAATTGTGCGACACGTTGAGAACTTTCAGCCCGGTCATGTTGTGCAGCGGCACCTGCAATTATTAATGATCGTTTCGCTCCGGATTTCTTAGGGTTTCGATTGTCGAATTATTCGCCTCCGAGAGAGACCTGGTTGACCGCGGTGAATCGATTGTAGCTCAATCGCAGTTCCGTGGCGTAAGTTGCACTGTCGAACGAGTATCTGGAAATATTATCGAGCTTGTTGTGACTTAGATCCAGGATCGTGATGTTGACGCAGTTTTCGAAGGCGCCTGGTTCTATCTTTGAAATCTCGTTGCGTGATAAATTGATCTTCGCCAAGTAAAGATCTTTGAAAGACAGCTTTTCTACCACTGTCACGAAGTTCTCGGACACGTCCAACAGCTGCAACGAAAAACAAATTGAATATTTTGCGTCCGCGTCCGCTTTACGCGGCTTTAAATTGCTCGGATCGTCCTCGAAACCTCGATCGATGCTATTTCTCAGGATATCTACGATACTCGTACCTCTGCGAACTGTAGCTGATTAAACATCTGGAAGTCGATCTTTTTGATAAAATTCCTAGCCAGATCGATGGTACCTATCCTGGTAACAGGGCCAAACGTACCTCTTCCAACGTCGTTTATCTGATTATCGCTCAAGTACAATCTTATCAGAAAGCGCATACCACGGAAGGTATTCGAGTCGAGTTTTCTGATTTTATTGTGGCTCAGATTGAGCACCTTCAGCAGCGAGTTTCTCGCGAACGTTCCCCTATAGACAAAGATATTCGTCGATCGATTAACGCGTTTTCATCGTTCATTCGTATTTGTTTCGCATAGGGAACAAAGCGCCGTTAGCGTACGGGAATCATTGGCAGACAGTTTACCTCTTTAAATCTGAAATGGCATTGTGAGACAAATTGCACCAGCCCATCTTCGTTAAGTCGGCCAAATGAGATCCATCGAGTTTGTTAATCCGATTGTGGGATAGATCTAGATATTCCGTGTCCCTCAAACCCTTGAATTGATTCCTCTTCAGCTCCTTAATCTCGTTGTCGTGAAGATCCAATCTCTTCAGTTTCTTCAGAGGAGCCAACGCTTCCACGGGCAAAGAAGTCAGAGTGCCTACGACAGTAAAATAACTGTGGGAAACCAGAGATACAATTCGTTCGCAAAATAGTACAGTACCGTTGCTGATCTCCAACTTTTCGATTTTAGCAGCCGCAATGCTGTCAGCGAAGCTGTCCATCGGTAGAGTGGAGATTCGATGGCCAACGATACTCAGGATGCTCAAATTGCCTAAAATTTGCAACGCCTGACGCGGGAATTTCTCTAGAGTGCTGTTTATCACGTATAGTTCTTGCAGAGTTCTGTTCACGCCGAGAAAACTGTGTTCTTCTATCAGTCTCAATGGAGTGTCGACGAACCTTAACACTCGAACGTCCAGAGGATAGAGAGCGGGCCCATAAAAACGTCCTTTAATCGTGACATAACGAATGCGATTTGCAAGGTAGCTCGATAGGTGGTACTTGTTCCACGTATTCGCAAAGTGTAAACGCGTTTCTCCGAGAAACAGCGAGCCAGCTTACCTATGTTGCATTTGTACAGAACGAGTTCCTCGATCGGTATGCCCTCGTTGCCTAAATTGGAGAAGGCCAAGCTCAAACTTGCCAAATTGGTGTTCTCACAACGAACATAAAGGCCTCTGTCACTGCCACGAACGCACACGCAAGGATAGACGTACTTGGATTCTTTGGGACATCTAAACCGTGGTCCGGGTGGAACGTAGCCGCCCATGATGGCAGGGGGCACGATCAAAACCCATAGTAACGGGAAAAGTATCATCTGCGGAACGAAACAATGCAGCATTACCGATTAATCTCTCATTCTTGTTGGTTGCCGACAAGAACGCCAATTCCGCCGATAAGAACTGTAACGGGAGCAAGCGCTGCAAATCGTAGAACTTTTGTTAGTCACGGCACTCGTGTTGTAATCGCGCTGTTTGGCGTGAAACGTGAGAAAGTTTTCCCAATGGTCGGTCGATCCTGCGTTAGATTCGCGCCTCGATAACGCGCTTACAGATACCATAAACCACGAGCCAATTAAACTTTTCCCTCGATTCGGAACGCGACCTTCCGATCGACCGTCTCGCCTTTCCATTTTCCCGCTTCTTTCAAAATCCGTGACGCATCCTTTCTAGAAACTTCCTCGTGGACTCTTGTTTTCTTGCGGTTGGAACCGCACCTAATCGAACGAGCAAGTCGCCGTGACAATGGTCTTTGTAGAACCGGTCGATTCCCGTTTGACGAACCGATTACGCGCATCGTCTCTTACGATATCGACTCCACCGAGGTCGCGAGCCTAGCTTCCAACTACTAGAACACATTGTCATCCGAATAACGTAAAAAACACGTTTACGTTACGAGACTGTCGTACGAGCGTTTCGTAGACAAATCGCAGAAAGATGGACGTTTGGGTGTCTAAATAAGCGCAAATCACGGCGAGGCGCGACTAATTTGTTCGCGGATCGACGATCACCCGGAGGAGCCAGTAGAAACAAAGAAGTCGTAAAGAGACGAATGACCTCGTTGCCACTACTTCCTTGGTATACCGTCTTTACGAGGAATCGCGTGCAACCACTGTTACCCACGTATCGGTTTAGACAGAGTTTCTGCCTGACGATTTCGTCCACGAAGTTGCCGCGATCAAAGATAAACGAGATCTGTTCGCAGCAGATAATCGCGTTAATTAAATTTTTACGTGCTGCTGCAGCAGAAAGCTGCAATTTCGTCTTGTCGTACGATCGAACGTCGCTATGCAAATCTGAGAAGAGCGTGATAGATTATTATTGGCAAGGGAAGTGGGTGATCGCCACTGCATTCTCTGGCTGAAAGTGAAATGCCGCTCCCCGATGCGCGGTCGAACGCAAATCGTACTTTCGTTCGAATAGGTAAAGATCGACGTGGAAAAAAGTTGTTCGTCCTTTCCGTCGATGAATTCGATAAATGAAATTTCATAACGGCCACGATAAATAACAACGAATCCGCTATTCGACGAACGAGACGAATAAGATTTTGTTTCGTCGATGAATTTTTCCTCGTTTCCGTCTGGTATCCGGTTAGAGGTAGCGTTCGTTGGAGCGTCTGGTCGCTCAGAGAGACAGAACGACAGAAATTCGGGATAAAAAGGCTAGAACCTACTTGGACAAGTACTTAGGAAAATGTAACCGTTCGATCTAGAAATTAGGCCTTTGATTAACCGTTAGATCGCGCGCAGGAGTTTGCCGTAAAGAGGATTCGCGAGAGGAAAGCGTGGGCTAGTAAAACGAGTATTCTTTATTTCGATCGATGCGTTAACGATGGCCTCGACCACGGACGTTTAAGGGGGTCAACGAGAAACGGGAGAATTCCGCGGTGTAATAAAAGATCCCATCAGCCAACAGCCTAAAATCTTACAACTGACTTTATAGCTAATTTTACAGCCTAACGTTTAAAAGGATGAACGCTCGCGAGGCCCACTGACCTGAGAAACGAGCAAGCGTGTTTTATTACGGTTCCAGTAATCTAGTAATTCAGCGAGCGAGGAGGTAAAGAGAAAAGCGGTGATCTAGTTTCGCCGCACGTTTATGCAACGATCGGAACATAATACGAGCCTTCCACGACCGAGCCGGTCGTAAATACGACGCGTAATATGGAAACGCGCTTTCTGTCAGGCGCCAGGCATCTTTTCCACAAAATTATGCAATTCGACGTCGAGCAAATGTACCGATAAATACGTTGTATAATAGGAAGTACAGAATTTTAGCGAAGCGATACGGGTTAGACGCGCGGCATATCGAAAACACTGTTGGTCCTTTCACTTCTCGCGAAGCGACCTTACCGGTGCAACGACAGCCAATGAACCGAATCATTTTGACTTCGAGCTGGCGCTAAAAAAATTTCCTGCACCGGTTCTAATGACGTAATTTCGCGTTTGACACCTGATATTTCACGTCGCCCTTCTATCGATGTGAAATCGGAGAGATCCAAGAACGATGTCGAAAGTAAAACGTCAAAGAATGGCTCGAACCACGCTTGTACGTATTGTATTAATTCGAGGAGGCGTAAACAAGTAGCCGCGCGAATAATCGAGAAGAGATCTAAGCTCGTGAGAAGAAACGTTTCAGTTCCTCCGTCTCGGAAGGAGTAATTTATGCGCGAAGAAAATACAAAAACCACGCTCTACTTTCTGCGCCCAATTAACGTTGTTACGACAGCGTGGCAGGGGAAAACTCGAAACCTCTAGAATAATTTTTAGAATCGTCGGTGTCTCTTTCCCGCTCGTTCCTCATTTTCGCGTTCCTCGTTTTCGCGACGGGCAAGAGGGCGGTGGAAAACGACGTCACACGGAACTTTTCGTTTTTTCCTTTCCGCATCGACTACTTTCAAGGGTATTTTCGTTGAACCAGCTGTCCTTGCAAAGCGAGACTCACCGACGACTAGCGTTAGAAAGAATTCCATCTCTTTCGAAGATAGCCAGCGATAGACAGATTAGGTTTGCGATAGAAGCTGTCAGTGCCACGAACGGTAGCCGATATCGGGAGTGCCACTCGTTGACACGGATGGGCGAGAAGAAATCGGAATTTTATCGTCGAAAGGAAACGTACAATTACGGAAAAAGTGCGATCACTGGCGCGATAACCGGTAACCCGTATCTCTATTCACGCGTTGAACTCGCCGCAATTGGCGGATGACGTACAAGCGCACGTGGAATCGCGCGATCAAATAGCACCGCGTTTTTCTCTGATTTCGTAAGGAGAGTTTCGATCAAAATGTTAATTACGTATATAATCTTGGGGAATCGTGTTCGCATCGAAGATAAAGTACCTTGTGTTGCGGTTCGCGTACGGACAGCACGTTCTGAAAGCACGATGACAGTCGTCGTCCTCGAGTCACATATTCGTCGCTCGACCAGCAGTTTACCATTCGATCCGTTTCACGCGCGCGAAATCGGTACGCAAAGGAGAAGAAGAAAATCACGTAAACGTTTCACCGCGTTTCTGTCTTCCAGACATTCTGCGAGTAGTTGCCGGATGAGGCTGCCGTGAAAACTGAGCCGTGGCTCGAAGCTAAAGAGAAAGGCGGCTCGAGAAGCGAGGCCTCCCTCGTAGGCAGTTGATACGCGCTGTCCTTTCGTGGACACGCGGCTCTCTGACTCTAAGCCCAGAACGTTTTCACGAGACAAGGACGCTAAGGTTGCGCTTCATTGGTTCGTCGCCTCTCAGGGACGTATCGAGGCCCGTTTCTCGATACGTGTGTTCGATATTCTCTCTTCTTATCGCGATTGTAATCGAACGCTTTAGAAAAATCGTTAACCAACTTTTAGTTTAGAAAATAATACTCTGAATCGTTTTCCCGTGACCTTCCGTTTACGTATATACGTATACGTTAGAGAAGGAGCTGTCGGAGGAAAGCGGCGTTTAAGATGGAAGAAAGTGGAGAACGATGGCCGGGATTGGTCGACGCCGGTGAAAGTCGCTTGGAACAACGACTTCTTTACGAGCCAGTGACATCTATCGGTACGTAAAATTAATCGTACAGAGATTTTCGATCGATGTTATAGACAATTTCAACGACGAGGGTAAGAGCGATGAAAAACTTTCGAACCGCGTAACGTCAAGGTACGTTAAATCAAGCGCATTACCGTAAATCGTTTTCGCAGATGGAGTAATCTAGTTGAATCTATTGTCACCGGTGGATGTCTCGTACGTCTTTGACTTTTTGAACGTGCATAGATTCGATTAGTTGGCGGTTTGTAAAAGTTCGTCAAATAATAACCGGATATCCCGGTTAGCGAGCGTTTAAAGTATAACGAGAAGCAGCGTTACGCTCTTCGAGAAATTACTCGCTCATTAAGGTCGATAAGTTGTCTGAATAGCACGGTTCAAGAACCAGGAGCGCCAGTAAAGACAGCTACCGCATCAGCCGAGTATCGTCGAATCGCACGCTCAGAGATCGCGATTCGCAACGAATACCGCAAAAACCAATTACGCAAACGCCTCAGATTCTTTCGGAAATTTGTAAAAACATGCGTTCTTCCACCATATTTATCTCGAAGCTTCTGCTATGGACTCGTAAGTAAAATACATTTTCAATCTCTTTGAAAAACGAATTTTTCTTTGCGAAAGGAATCTCTGTTTTGCAGGGCTGTTGGTCGTCGTCGTCGCTTTACCAACTCTGGGTTACATCGTACGTTGTAAATTCCTCTTTCGCGTGGCGAATTAAAATTTGAAAAAAAAAAAAAAAATAAAGAGATATTTCTTCTCCCTAGGATCGACATCGCTTAGAGACTTACGAGGACCTGTCCGAAGAAACGAGCGATTTCGACGTTTTCGATAATCTGACTTTCCGATTTTCCTGCGAGGGTAAACCGGTCGGTTTGTACGCAGACCTGGACTACGATTGTCGAGTTTTCCATGCCTGTGACGACTTAGGCAAAGGTTTCCCCGTAATTTGTCCAAACAATACGTTGTTCGATCAGAGAGAACGCGTGTGCAGCGACGAAGAACACGTTGACTGCGATCGTGCGAACGAATGGTAAATACTCGCAGTTTGAATGTCTCGATGTATAAGCGATCGACGTTTGTAAATTTGTCGTAGGTTCTATTTAAACGAGCTACCTTTCTCCGTGGAAGCGACGGAAGAAAATCACACCCTGTCGGAGGAGAAAGAAGAGATACCTTCTGTGCTGCCCCTTCTGCTAGCGTGACGCCTAAGAGATTAAGACGTCGCATAAGTATTACTTTGCGTTTACGTTTATCGAGAACGTGACGAGTTTATGCCTGCGAAATTTCTATATGGTAATAAACGCGCGTCTCTTAGGAAATCAACGTTCAACCTAGCTATTACATATACAGTGACAAGTATGCAATTACGTACACATATTTCCGACGATATATTTTACTTATATTTTTGCCTAAAACGATATGTATTCCCGTGATACAAGTTTAGAAATAAATAGTATAACGATGGATCGCCGGAACACCGGCTTAATAGGCTGATCGTATCTTTTTCTGTGCTTTAACGGCGGTAGTAATCGTTTAATAATATGAGATACGTGGCAGCCCAACATTCACCCAATTACCTATCTGAAGCACCGATCTTTGTGAAAGAACCGTCGTATATGCAACGTAAAAACATTCTTCTCGCGTATGTCGAGACTTTGCAAGGATTCGATGCACGATCCTTCCCCCCGTTCCGTCTATAGTACGACTAATTTAAGATACAACGTCCGGTAGGATTTTTAATCTTTAAAGCGTAGAAAAAGAAGGAGAGGAAAATAAAGTAGCCGATGTACGGGAAATAAAGAAACGAGGTAAAATCGTATTCGTGCGAACGTCGACTGTTCGGATCGTGGCCCTCCGAGTGCTTGAAATTGCGGCCAACGTCCTTCCTCGCGGTTCCGATAAGCCGTACAATCAAATATCCATCTTCTTGATCTCGATATACGTCTGTTGGTGTAGCTCGTTTTAGTTTTTCTTTAGAGGGACGGAGCGAGGCAGGAGCAATTACGTTACTCGCGCGCATCCCGCGATCCTTATCTTGAAAAATTAGCACCGGCAACAGAAGGATCGATAAAAAGCGGTAACCAAGTCAGAGGTGGTTGTAGGAAGGAAAACAGGATGGGTGGATTCTCAAGCGTTTTTTTATTCTTCGTAAAGGTAGATATTGCGAGAAACTAGCGAGAATCGCTGGCAGTCGCTTAGCAGCCAAGGCCTTTACAATATACGTATACCACCTACGCGTTGTCCTTAGTTATTGAGCGCAATTCGATTATACGCGAATCGATAAGAGAACAGCGCGATCAAGATATTGTGTTACCCTTCACCATTAAACCCTTCACGAACGAACAAGAGCTGATACGAATTTTATTTAAAATAAACTCGTCGAAACGCGTCGATTCTGAGCTACATTTGTTCCTAACTAAGATCGAGTCTCTGCAGTCCGTGCTGTTAAAATGTCTATGTAAATATGTATTTATTTCGTAGGAAGACCGAGTAAGGGCGCCGACGATCGGATCGTCGTCGACCGCGTTAAGGAAGAAAATTAAAGCTAGCCCAATACAACGTTCATTGTTATTCAGCCTTTAAGGTAAACGAACGACGAACCCTCGACCGACCAAGTCGATACGCCTCAACTCTTAGTAGATCAAGCGCCGTGCGTCAACTACAATTCTACCATAGCGTAATCGTAATCAGTAACCGTAGAACCCTCTTACTTGTTTAAAACTGGCTCGTAGGCTAGCCTATGCACCCCGACTCCAGATGATTCGACTCCTGTTACCAAGAAATCCGGAATCCTCGAACATCGCTTACTCTTATCGCTACATCTATCAAAATCGCTACGCGTGTAAGAGATCTAACGAATATCGCGTGAAATTTCATCGCTCCACTATCCGATACGATATTTCAACAACGATCGTAGTGTAATTAGTTATCTATAACGATGGCTATCCGTAGTAACGAGAACCGGATTCGTATTGAGCAGGCCAAGAGATTCCTGGTCCGTTCTTATCGTTGTCGTAGACGTACTTAATTTTTGGATGACCGCTCGATCCGAAGAAAGAATCTCGAATCATTCCGAACATAGCCGTTCCGAGAGCCATATTGCTGATCATTCCAGCCATCGACGCGGTTGCACGCGCATGAGCCAGGGCCATTTGAAGCAAAAAAGACAGCACCAGTCCGAATCCTGGCATCATCTGCGTCATCTTCGTCTTGAAAGCCTTGCCCATGTGAATCATCGAATTGGTCACCTTTCTCGACACCACTTCCTCGTGTAAACGCGGCAGTTGAACGACCAGAGTGGATCTCGCGTCTTTCTGATTTTCCTCGATGATTTTGTTATCCCCGACGTTGTCGAAACTTTCCACGTTGGAGTCGTCCTTGGACCGTCTGTCCGAATATTTCTGTAAAAAAGATTTGAAAAAGTTCTTAGCTCGTTTCTGTCTTTGTCTCTGTTCCTGGTCCCGCGACGACTCTTTCTCGAAATCGTACGCCACTTGGCTCTTCGTCGGTAGAACTTTCAGCTCGTCGGAATCTTTTCCAGACTCCAAAGACACGATGTCTACTTCCCTTATCGGCTCTATCGGACCTGCTCTATCGTTCTCCGTTTTTTCCATTCTAAACTCGGCATCGAGAGATTCTATTTCGCCGGCAAGTTTGTCGTGCAGTTTCGTCCCAAAGAGAACTCCGAAAGCATCGTACGCGTCATCCGAAGTATACTTGGTATCGTCGTTCTCTATCTCCGAATCGTTCGGTCTGATCCTGTCGAGAAACAGCGTGATGATCTCGTCGTCGTCTATGGATCTCTTAATATCAACCATCTCCTCGCTGTTCTTCAACAGCTGAATATCAGTTTCTCTCGAACCTTCTATGCTTCTCTCCCTTTTCTCCTTATCCTTCTTCGCTCTGTCACCTTCGGGTCGTTGGTCCAAAACTTCCTCCATTATGTCGCTTATGATCGTCAATATACTAGGAAGATTCTTGTTATCCTTGAGTTTCGCTCCTCTACCTTCCCTGAATCCGGAGAAGCTGATTCCCAGCTGGTTATTCCCATAGCCCTTGATCTTCAGATATCCTATGTCCGTTTGAAACTTGTCCTCCGCCAGCTTCCTGTACCAGTCGAGTAAGAAGCTCTCGATCGATTCCTTCCTTTCCAGCAGCCTCTGCTCGAAGTCGGTCGTCGACATGCCGAAGAAATCGCGCACCTGGCTGTCCGTGTCCAAGTAACGCCCCAAGATACCGAAACTCGGTAGAGACGGAAGATCAGGAAGAGAAGGCAGATTACTGACGACAAGCGGCCAAACGAAGATACCCAAGCATCGTATGAAGCTGAGACTCAGAAGACACTGTATAACCTGCTGCGTAACTCCTTTGCTCGATGGTCGATCTTCCAAGTCTTGGATGATCTTCAGGATCTCGTACTGGTCGGCGGTCAAAGAATTTCTCATCGTGGAGTTCAACTTGTCGACGAGATACTGTTCCGATTTAGAGGGACTCGCGTTGGTGAATCTCAGATTCTCCTTCGCTCTGATCAATAACCGAAGGTACTCGGATTCCGTGATGTTTGGCAACGTCAGGGTCGACGATTTCGAAGACGCCAAGCTATCCGCTGTGTCCGCTTCTTCGTTATCGTAATAAGAGCCGAGGACGTCTATGGTGCTCCTACGTTCTCTACTTTTAACTTCTTTCGACGATTTTGAATTGACAGTCGCTGCTTCTCCACCAGTATCGGATAAGTCGACCTTCTCGTTGGAGATGTCTATGAGGATGCCTGGCGGTTGGTTTGCGTATCCTGGGACGGCTCCGTCATTGTCTGTAAAGATAGAAAGAATTAGAGATAATTCCGATAGCTTCTATAAATATCGATCAACGATAGATTCACCTACTGACGGCGTGATCGTTGGGTCTCCTTCCGATTTGCCCTCCTGGGCTTCCGCGCGCGAATTACTTTGCGAATTTTGCGAGTCTGATCGTGCCGCGAGTTCGCCAGCCTGCGTCGACAACGTGGGAAACTCGGTCGACGGCTGGGAAATTCCGGGAAAATGTAAAATCCCTGGTAGTTGAGAGATACCTGGAATGTTACCGGCGATGGAACCAAAGTCTGGCAGACCGGGAATCTGTACGATGCCGGGGAACTGAGAAAACAAATCGCTGATGCTGGAAAAGTCAGGCAATGAGAAACTGTATTGTTTGAGAATTGGCCAGATGATGTTGTTCGTGCAAGCTACAAAACTGTAACCCGTTATGCAATTTTGCATTCGCGCGACGTAAGATTGTCTAGCCGTGTCTGGTATTCCTCTTTCCACCAATCTGATGATATTTATCTGTCTCTTGTTCAAACTGGAAGCAACAGAATCGGTTACGTTTAAATACGATCGCTCCAATTCCGGACTCTTGCTCAAAATGTCGGATAAGATGTTCTCTATTTTCTCCTCGGCTTGCTCCAAAAGTTCCGCTTCTTTGATCAAACCAGCTTGAGAAGCCTGCACCGCGGGACTGGAAGGTTTCTCCGACAGGAGAACTTGAAAGTTGATGGAACTGGAACTCGACTCGCCAGGCAGATTCTGAAGAGTACCGAAATTCGGGAAGCTGGGTAGCCATGGATAAAACTTGGCGATCGTCGGCCAAGTAACGTCTCTGCTACATTCCAAGAAGTTTCGTTCCTTGATGCATGGCTTGATATTCTCGATATATTCGAGCCTCGTGGCAATCGGCAACAAATTCTCCGCGATATTTATAATATTAATCTGATGCTCGGACAGATGCGGCGAAAACTCTTGCGTTCTTACCGGAGCTGGCGAACCGGCTAAATTAGGAATAGAAAATTGAACAGCTTTCAGGATGTTGGATATGATGGTCTCTGGCAATTCGTTGTAAATTGGAAAGAATCTGGTGTCGGTTATGGTCACTTTGGTGTCCCCGTGCTGTCCTGTCTTCACGTCGGTCTCCGAAAGAGCCGGTGTATCGGAACTAGAGCTAATCTCCGTTAACGTGGAATTAGAGACGGGACTGGGCGAACCACTGGGTCGTACGCTGCTTACGATTCCAAAATCCGGGAAATTCGGCAACCAGGGAAAATAGATCAACAGCGTTGGCCAAACCACGTCCCTGGTGCATATGAGAAAGTTTTCGGCGCGCAAGCACGAGAGCATCGCGTTGACGAAATTGGGTCGAACATTGTCTGGAAGCAAAGTATCCACGATACCAATGATATTCGCCTGTTGCACGGTTAGCAAGTCGAGGAATTCCTGATTTTTGGTCGTGAAACTGGAAGTTGCTGAAGTGGATTTGATGGATTGCAGTTGAACCGATCGGAGAATGTTATAAATCACGGACTCTGGAAGCTCGGAGAATATTGGGACAAATCTTGTGCCTGACACGCTGATTACCGGTACGTTGGGTACTCTGTTTCGCGATTCCTTGTCTCTGAAGAAGATACCCGCCACCTTTTCCTTTTCCACGTTCGACGCGACCCGTTCTTGTATCAGAACCCCGGGATTTATCGAGCTTTCATCGATCTCCGTGGATCCTTGCGGATCAACTGGCTCCTTCAAGCGATCGGGAACCTCGGATTGCGGGAATTCGGATAAAGTCGGCTGGTACTTTGCGATCGTTGGCCATATTACGTATCTGGCGGCGTCGATGAAATCGTTGCTCTTCTGAAGATAGGAAAGAAACTCGGTGATGAAAGTTGCGCGAGCAGACGGCGGGAGAAGAGATTCCGTCAGGTGTAAAATTTCGATTTGCCTCTTGGTAAACGTGACGAATCTCACGGCGTTCCCCGTTAAAATAAACGACGGTATCTCTCTGGCCTGCTCGTAGGATTTCGTAAGATAGACGTTCTGTAGGATCTCCAAGATCCTGGTCTCCAACTGGTCGGAAGATCGTAACAAAGTTCCTCGATTCTTCAGCGACGAATAAGCCGGTGCCTCGGTATCCTTTGGAACGGCAGTTGCTCCGACAGGTACGTAGAAGTTGAGATTGGAATAGGCGTTGAGTTGTGGAACGTAGCTACCAACGTCCGACGACAGCTCTGCACCCTGAAACTCCGGCATGAGACTGAAAATGTCCGGAAGAGTCGGAATGAAACGTTTGACCGTTGGCCAGGCTGAGTATTTGAAACAAGAGAGATAGTTGTACTCCTTCATGCATCTGACAGTCTTCTGAACAAATTCTGGCCGATAAGAGATCGGGATCAATTGCTCGGCCATGTTGATGGTTAATAATTGATCCTCGGGTATCAGAGTTACATACGTATCCATCGATTGATCCAGAAAAGACGGCGAAGTGGATATACGTGGCTGTTCCTTTAGCGTATTTTGAAGAACCTGGATGATGAGCGCCTCCGGTCTAGGCTTCCTCGTTCTGGTACCATCGGCGTCCACCACTTCTGGCAGCTCGCCGATGTCTTCCGAGAAGCTGGGGAAGGGGAAAATCGGATACTGCGGAGACAGATCGGCGATCGGATACCAACATTGGTAATCTGGAAAAGCGGGCAACGCTGGGAAGTATTGTTTGACCAAAGGCCACGCAAAGTACTTGACGCAACTAAAATATTCGAATCTTCGGACGCACGAAAACATCTTGTCGGAATATTCTCGGCGCAAGGCTTGAGGTAAAAATTTCTCGGCCATCTGGAGAATAGTCAACTGATCGAAAGTGAGCAATTCCTTCAGAGTGTCGTTTTTCGGATCGATGTAAGAGACCAGCGTTTCGTCGTTGGGATACGATTCCAGAGCGTCCTGCAGGATGTTGTACACCGCGACGTCCGGGGTGAGAAGCCTGACTCGATGAAGATCCTCGACTCTGCCCGATTTTTGCTTGTTACCCTGAAACACGTCAAACGCGTTTATCTCGATTGAAAGGACGCGCAAACATTGACCGATCGATTCCGCAAGATCGTCCATCGCGAGCGGCCAAACGAACATTCGCGTACAGTTTAAGACACCTTGCCGTCGAACGCACCCTGTCGAGTTAACGATCAAGGATCGTCGCCCTCTGCTAGCTACCAATAGTTCGGCGCGTCTGATCATTCGCGACTGAATCTCGGTTAAGCCGAGCTCGTTCGTATCGCTCGCGTAAGACTCGAACTCAAGACTCTAACGCGTCTAGCAACCGCTTCTTCGTCAATACGAACGCGCTATCCTCGATCTGGCTTTGCAAAGAAATGGCCCGAGCTCTCCACCGTTTAAGAAAACTATACACCTTCGCCGATCGTTTAGCGTCTGTTAGTTTAATATGTTTTACCTTGTTCGCGTTCCGAAGCTTCTCCTCGTTAAAGGCGAGCCACTCGTCCGTCTCGACCTGCCGTTTCGAATTTAAGACTTTGGCCTCGTCTATCTTGTCGGTCTTCCGAGCGTCGAGCGCGTCGTCGCGAATCGATATTAACTTCTTTATCTGTCCATCGACGATCGATTGCTGTTCCCCATCGGATATCTTCTTCTCCTCCGCGTTCAAGTAAACGGTGGAACTCTTACGTTTCGATTTACCTCGTGGCTCGACGAAAGATCTGTATTCTCTATTCGCGAAAAACTCTTTGCCTTCTTCGGAGACTGCACTTTCGTCCGACGAGTATTCCTCTTCGCTTTTGCTATCGTCGTCTTCGAGCTTTCCCGATTTTCGAAAGTAATTGGGAAGCGGTTGTTTCGATTTTTCGTCATCCTGGACGCGACTCCCCTCGGCATTCGATATCTCCGATTCTTTAGGCTCGATCGCTTTTACGGAGCCTTTGTACTCTTCGTTGCTGTGGCGCGGGTCGAACGGGCCAGGCGCAACACCATCGGCATCCACTTGCGAATCGAATCTCCTGATTCCCTCGTCCGTAGCTTCTCCGATCTGTCCAACCGGAATCCCCTCGCTCTCTCGAACCTCGGATTTACCGACCAAAGCAACGTCGTTCCTTCTACGCTTTTTCACCACACCAGCTTCCTCGTCTTCCTGTTTCAACACCTCGCTGTTACCCTCGTCACTCGCTCCAACCACGTCCACCGCCTTCTTCGTCTTCCGATTCTCCCTTTTCTTCCTCGACTCTCCTTCGGACACTGCGAAATCATGTCCCTCACCGCCACATTTTATGATCAGCGATTCGAAAATGCCTTCGATGTCCTCCTTCGATTCTTCGGACTTGGCCTCGTCGATCTCCGTCAAATTTATTCCACCAAAGTCGTTTTTCTTTGCGCCCGGCGAAAGTTTGGCAACTGATTGAGCCTGGTTCTGTTCATCGTGCGATACACTGCGTGGTTGGCCAACGCGGAGAACGAACGGCAGAAGCAGCAGACAGAGGAAAGATCGGGGGAAGAGATGGAAGGTCCTTGTTGGCTGTAGGCGTCGCGAGTCGAGTGCTCTCATGGTCGCGGTCGAGAGGCGAATGTCTCGGCCACTTGCGAGCCGGTCTATGGTCAACCATGGCGGAGGTATGGTAATACATATAGCGTCGTCCGGGACGCAGCGGAGGAAGATGCTCGTGAGAGTGTACGTACAGGCTCAACCAACGAGACGCGGGCATTCACGAGACTGTGTGAATAGGCAACAGCCGGGAATTTCCATTTTTATGCTGCCCCTCTACGAGCGAATCGAGTTCGCGGTCTAACGGGTGTAGATGCATTTACCTTTACGTTTCTTACGATTCCATCGGCAGCGAAGCAGATTCGCAGAATCATTCCATTAAACGACTCTACCGGCGTGCTCCTTCGCGAGCAGAACATTTTCAGGGTTTGAAGGAACTGAGCGCGTTTTGTGCAACGTTTTCTAGCGAATAGATAGAATCCTATCATGAATGGTCGTTAAAAACTCTATCGTACGGATGATATCGTTTCTCTTTTATGGCTCAACGTCCAGCGTGGCTGAAGCAACGAGTCGCTTATACCGGTCGCCGACCGCTAATGTGTCCAGCTCTGTTTCTTCTTGCGGCCGAACGGTAATGAGCCATTCAACCTTGAGGCAGTGGTGCTTGGAAAATAACGCCAAAGCCTCTTACGATTCTACTCTCCGCTACTCGTCCCTCGTTTCCTAGCATTTCCGCCATTTCTGTTGGACTAACAGAATCGTAGATCGACGCGAGTCAAACGGAGAAAAGATAGTCGGCTAGACTCCGCGGAGAATCGACACGGAGAATCCAGATTCTCCTGCGAAATATCGGAATCTGATATTTCGTCCTTGTTTTTCCGAACGATAAGACCGTACTTTCGATAGGAAAGGGAAATTAAGCGACAGTCGGCTTATCAGACGAGCTGACCTCGAAAAAACTTGCTTCTTGGAAGCGAAGAAGGTTCTACGCCGGTAAAAAAAAAGTCATTTATCAGTTTCTTTTATCCTTATCGTATTCTTAAAATACCCGTACCGAGGCTGGCTTTTAAAAGCTCGCCGCGATCGAGCACAACGTTCGAGCGGGCAAACGTTGCGAGAGAGGGGAGCAAAAAGACGGCGAGGGAAGAAGAAGTCGCGGCGAAGAGACCGGAGGATGCGGCTCGAATACGGTCGAAGCCGGGTTTCAAGTACATCTTTAATACGGCCTTTCTGGTTCTGGTGCAAGGGGTTGGATTTTTAGTCCTTGAGCGCGAATCGAGTCTAGAAGGGACGGCAGGGAGAAAGAGGAGTACCCGGCAACAGGATACGGCAGGGTAAAGAATTTTTACGACGCGCATTATTTTCCAACATGGCCTCCACTGTTTCCTTCTTCGGCTTACGCTTCTCTCTTTCCTTCCATAAAGAATTCGGATTCACCTCGCCATGCCGATGCAGTAAACCTGTACCGCTTTTCTTCCTTTTATCCGTCCAATGCCACCTTCGTTCTTAAGGTGTATTCACAATCGCGTCGACTCTGATTTTACTAGCAATAACCGCGTCCGCCTCGCCGCCGCAAATCCATATCATGCAAATCGCTGCTTTCGCTCCTTTACTTTTACCATTTTCTCCGCGGAATGTTTCACGCTTCCCAGCTCCACGTTATGTCATCCGATTATTCGCGAGATTTTACGTCGACGCGTAGCGCGTAATACGTCTACCGGGTTGCCAATAAATTTCTCCCTGGTTAACTACCTTTAGAATCGCCCTCTTTTTTCGTTAGAAACTTCTTCTCGCTTTAAGCAATTACGATCTTCCTCTCGATCTACCGATCACCGCTTTCTCCGGTTCTTTCTATGTGTCGTCCAAACGCGTGAAAACTAAAATGCATCGTTGCGCCATACTGCGTCAGCATCGATCGAATAATCGAATCGACGCACCATGCGCTGGGTCTATCTCGATCCGTATTTTCGGACTGTCCTAGACTTGAGGTATCGGAGATACTCGGATGCCTGCAAGATGTGTGCGCAAAGCAAACGTTACTTGATCTCGTATTTAATTTTACGAATAAAGAACCGCGTATCTAGACGATGGAAAAAAGATGCGTATGAATCTATATCGACCCATCGAAGCTTCCACAGGACCATCCGGATCCATTTGTACTCATTGGTTGCTTCGTTGGGAACGTTATTATAGATTGTAATTTCTTCGAAATTGCAGACCACGTTTATTACCTTCTTCGCTGCGGAAACAGCTGCTCGACTGCGTTAAATTAGCAGGGCCGTGAAAGCCATTGAAAACGTAATGGACAAAGACGTTCTATAGTTACCGCCTCCTTCGTTTCGTATTCCTTCGACGGTTTTAAGGAAAAGAGTCTTCTTCTCCACACTCGAACAATAATCAACGATGGATGAACGCGTATGGTGTGGCTGACGCGACGATCCTCGGCTATGGGATTCCACGGTCGAGCAGTTCCATGCGAGGCGAGCAATGTACGGATGATCGCGGGACAGCGACCGTGAAAGTGGGACATGATGTACGTTGGATGCGGGAAAGATTCCGAACGACTCGCGAAGGGACTGCCAGCTTTGATCCTGGAATGCCGCGATCCTACGTTTTGTCCCAATCGATCGATTCAATTTTCTTTTTCGAAACGGAAGTCTATAAATACTTACATGTCTTTTACATGTAAGTATTTGCGAGAAAGTGACGACGATCCTCTTCTTTCTGACGCGTCCTCTTTTCCAGAATCTTCCAACGATCATCGCGAGAAAGGAGAAGAGCGATACGGGATCGGTGGGTAGAAGCATGAAAAATTGCAGCCTGGTAAATGCGACGAGGCTGTGATCGCGCTGGATACGCCGGCGAAGCTCGCGGCACGTTCTAACAGCGTTCTCCAAAAGTGTTTCAACGGCGGCGCGTCCACGAAATCGACAGTCGAGGAGGAAATTCGAGGTAGTGCGCAGATCTACCGCGCACACGTAGGCCGATCCTCTTTTGTGGTGCGAACGCCGTCGTGGTCGTTCGTCCGAATCATACGGCGGCTCGTCCGAGCACGATTAACACGTTGTAATTCGTGGTTCCTGCTCGTATCTCGCGACCAAAGATCGAGTAACGATCGTAGGCAGGGAAATTCTTTGCCTGCAGCGAAGCCCCGGTGTCGATGAAGAGAACCACGTGATCGTAACCGGTTCGATAATGCGGCCGATTGGTTGGACGCTGGCGTGCGCGTTGCTCGCGACTACTTTTCCAAAAAGTGCAATCCTGTCGGACGTCCAGAGTGTTGGTGTCGCTGCGGGTTACCAGCGCGAAGCTGGACGCGCCAAAGTCACCAAACTGCTGCCGATTTCCAAGGTCGCGACCGTGGACCCCGATATACAGGAGCTGAGAAAATTCCTCGACGATCTGTTCGTCGGCGGAACGAAGAAGATTCGAGGTAAGCGTAAAGTTGACGTTTCGAGATATTATGGTTTAGAAGAACGAACGATAGTTAAATTGCAATCGATTCGACGAACGACTAATCGGATATTAAATATTTACGAAAAGCAAGCGGACAAGCTCGAACGTTTGGCCAGAAGCGAATCCAATTTATGTTAATGCCGATGATGTACAAAATGGGAGTGATGATGACAATGCTAACCGTTTTAACTCTGATCTCGCTGAAGGGATTGCTCATTGGTAAGCGAAAATTACTCTATAGTCATTGTACGTATGTACGTAGGGATAACGGTTCGGCTATGATAGTGTACGCTACACGCATACTGAATCAGGTGACATCGACGACCCATTTATCGAAATCCATCAAACATCTAGAATTCAATAGCAACGTTTTTCCTACTTACAATTCGCACATCGTAATTCTTTCGTTGTAGCAGAATCTGAATACGGACTTGGTTGCAGGTGCCATACTATTGATGCTAAAACTCAGCACGATAATAGCCAAGTTTACGTCTGGTGGGCAGCACAATGCGCAGCCTGCTCAACCGATCCACGTGCACGTTCACAACAGCCTGCCGACAGCTCACAATCAAGCGTACAATGGATGGATGTCGGCAAGCGGACCAGAAAACGCGGGAGAACATTACTACTACAGAGGATGATGACGAGTTCTTCGACGATATCTTTCTCTCGGACACTGTCTGTTCGATCGCCGCGATCGAAACTAGGCTATCGGACCTGTTACGTTCGTTACCTGCCGACCGACTGGTCCCGACCTCGACCAGTGCTGGAAAAATAGAGTAAGCGCGTTGCGGTTGTCGAGCAGGCATCGACGATACAGCGAACCGCAACTCACTTCTCGTGTACCAAAGTTTTGTTTAAGTATTCTGAGATAAGACTGGTAACTCGCGTCGCCTGATCGACCAACCTGCAAAACCAAAATTGTAAACTCGTACGTTTAAGGAACAACCTCACGTTTACCTCAAACTAGCAATAACGTTAATTTACTTTGTAAAGAAACTGCGTCTCTTCTCCTATTTATTCAAAGTGTATGTATCATCGTAGAACGTATTTATTAAACTCTTTCTTAGCAAGCAAGCTTTCTCTTTGTACTTCGAAATTAAGCTGTTCGGCCACTGATATTGAAGAGGATAGCCACGTAGCCACGGATCCGTCGAAATCCTCAATTTTTCGATAAGAATGAGAAGAGAAACGAAAGTCTCGACTTTTAGCGATCTAGAAGCAAAGTTGAATTTTCCGCGTTTCAAGGTCTGCTAAACTCATACGCGTCCGTGACCAACCGCGTGCATAGTACACCTTCTATGACACGAATCGCGGCAGCGAACTGCAGAGACCCAGTTTCCTAGTTTCAGTGGGGTAAGCAGACGGCAAAAAGGAAACTGTCTGCTCTCCGCTTGCTACGATTCCTTAGCAGTCTCATCACCGATCGAATACGAGCACCACGCGTTCTACTCGTCGGTTATGAAACGAATAAAAGTACAAACACGTAAAAACAGATCGTCGATCTTTTAAGCGTGCGAAAAGCTCGACAGCCCGAAAGATAATTTGATCGCGCGATTGTAAAATCAGACAAATATCGAGATCGTTCTGACAGCCGAGTCAGCTTGCACCCGGGACCGGAAGTAAGAAAAGGAGCAGCGACGAATGCGTAACGTTATTTGTTACGCGGAAATCGGTAAACGGTGATTCGCAACAAGGTTCCTCGTTCCGCTTAACGATCGATATCGGAAGAATGATAGAAGGAAAGGCAACGAACGTAAGAAGAATGAATAATTAAGCGGCAATTAGAAAGGCAGTTAAAAGCAAGCTTATATAGGTTATATTTCTATTTAAGAATTAACTTTCTAAGCGACGACGCGACACGACGCAGCCATGAATAGAGTGGACGCAATTTTTTCGTGCTTGTGCATCGTAATTCTCTTTCAAACTTTGGCCCGTGCCGAAGATGTCGCAAAGGAGTTGAACGACACTTTGAGGCTTGACGTTTCTCAGGGAATTGCACTGCATATCGCGAATGGCGAAGCGAACGTTACTCTGAGCCTGTCGTCGCTGTTCGGAAGTAAGTAAAACGTTTCTAAGATCAGTGTTCGATACGCACCCACGCGAATCACGCGATTCGTTGCAATTTCTTTTGAAGGGAACGATGTAGAGCAACGAGATACAGGAAGATTCAAACTTAAGAAAGGTATCCTAAAAAGAATTGGAATGACGATGATGATGGCTCCTCTGATCTGGCAGGTTTAAATTAACACCCTATACGTATTACTGGCCTGCAAATTTTTATGCAACAACGGAATGGTGGGGTATAATGCGCTACTATCGTGCCATACAAGCCTCGTGGACGTATCTCTGACACTTCGTACGAATTTTCTCGGAAACTGGCGCGATAAGTACAATTTTATTCCGCGTTATAATAATCGCAAAAAAGAATAATATGTATCAAGAGACATTTTCACTCTTCCCAGTAGGGGTACGTGGGCGTTGCGTTTTACCCCACGCCAGTGTCCCCTTTCGCTCCAGGTGAACTAACTTAACAAACATTTGATATTTACGCTTCAACGCGAGGTAAAGAACAACGGGTAGAGACACGGAAGCAGAGAAGAATAAATCGGAAAATAGCGCGCACAGTGGTTGATAATCGATCACGAACTGCGTTGCGAGCAAGCGTTTAGTGTCGTGTTGTACGACTGCGGCTCGTTCGCGTCTCCTATCGAAGAGTAACATCGATGTTTTATCCGTTCGTTTCATCGTACCCCCCTTTTCCACTTTGTACATTTTTACACTTTTGTATTGCCCATAAATGCATAAATATTCGCAGTCTACATATTGCCGATAAATGAATTTGGAAACCCGCTACTTCTAACGCGCATTTGCATTTTAGTTGGCAACGTTACCAGCTACCCTCGCCTCCCTCAAGATCAATCTGCTTCGAAGCATCTTCATAGGAAAAATCGCATTGGCGATAATGTTGTACAACGCGCTGAGGAATTCGCAGAAATCGGAGGTGGTACTGATCCATAAACCTGAATATCACGATCACTATTATCACACTTATCACGAACTGGAAGACGACGACAAAGGCTGGTGGGGACGACGAATGAAACGGCACCTTTAAAATGGAATAGCTTCGATTACTTCAGCGAATAATCGCATTCAGGATAATCGCCGTTCCAACCAAATTGCGTTGTCTGCGATACGTAATGATCGCGACAAAATGTCGCGATATTTCAAATATACGGTTCAAATCAAGAGTATACGCGATTTTCCATACGACGAAAAGGCACCGGATTGTATATAAAATTAAAATTAAGTTTTGGGTCTCGAAAGAACGTCCGGCGCAATGACCAACAACGAGATATTCCACGTGACCTACTTCGAGCTGGTAACGGCATTTTGGTCCAGATTCTGAAGCGATCGGCTCCGACCAGCGTTTTCCCTTTTCTCTGCCGTTAAATTCAACGTCGAAATCGAAATTTAAATGATACCGATCGATTTCAACGGGGATGAACATCGCCGTGCCGATGACCAGGCGTCTTCGGGATTACAGCTCAGCTTTCTTTCGTTTTTATCGGATAAAATTTTATCAACGCCGCAACGAGACTGGCTTATCGCGATTATGTCGTTGAAATTTGAAACCAATCAGAAAATCTACAAAGAGGTTGAAAGACATTTACTACGTGCTATTTAGTAAAAAATTGGTATACGACGTAAACGTTCGTCGTAAATACATATGTAACGAATTATTAGCGTAATGAATAATTAAGCGTTTCGATATTTCTGTGATTTCTCCGAAATACGGTATACTTGGTCCGCGTATTTCGTAGGTTCTATGTACATCTTCGGATTTCTTTCAAACTTTACGGATATAATGGTGATGAGTGAAATTTGTAAATGTCCCGTATGAAATGCAAGGTGTATCGATAAAAAGTTTCAAATATAATCGTCGAGGTACTTTGGCGAATTACTGTAACTACCGTTTCAGAAAATTCTTCACGTCTACTGTAACGACGATGGCGATTCTTGAATGCAAAAATTGCACCAGAAGACCGCTCTACTTTTTAAGAAACGAGCAAACTGTTTGCGTATAACGTTTCGTGACGAGCTTCGATCGTTAGAGACGGATATAGATCGATGCTAGGGGCACGTAACGAAAGTATTGTCAATGTCGAATTTATTCTCCAAGGCCTCGATATTCGTGGTGCGTATACGTGCCAGAAACCCACCTTCCGTTCGCATAGTTAGTATGCCAACGCCATCGATCCCGTATCGACAGTTCGCCATACGAATCGTAGTCCTATACCGTTTTCTAAACTACAAAATGCACGATGCACGACGCATACGTGGCAAATCAGAATGGAACCCGGATTAATCTCTGTATGCGTACGAGCTTAGATCAGCGCCGCGACACGTGAAAGCATTCGCCTTTTTAAGAAAACCTACAATCGCGCGTCTAATTTGGTTGAGCGTGTTTGTCGTTAGAAAAGTCGAATTCTCTTTGAGAGAATTTTTCCCTTTACGTTTGCTTTACGTTTACCCGATACCGATGTCGTTCGCCTTTAACTATATAAATTAACGATCTTTATGCCAGATCTCGATTGCATCTAATGGTGTATAGTCTCGTTCGTCGCTTGTTAATTTCGTTTAATTAGATTAAACGCCCGGATCCGGCGTGATCTCTGCTGGATCTCTAACGAGGTAATCGTAAACCGGTAGAAACAGAAATACGTAACACAGGCGATTAAAGATCGGAGCAAACGTACGCGAGATAGAAATCCACTCGTGCAGATACTTTTTCGAAAAGAGGAGTAACGCGTGCAATCCAAAAAGTAGTCGATAAATTCGCGAAATTCGCAGTTATTACGGGAACATAAACATTGCACGGTGCACGCGACAAAAACGTGGTCTAAAAAGAAACTTTGGCAACAACTTTTACGGCTTTGTACATTCGTAGAAAATCGATGTAGCTTCGATGCGTCGATAGAAGATTTACAGCCGTGTGTCGTCATATAATTATCCAGGCATACGAAACGCGCGAAAGCGAGCGTCGAGGACACCTCTACGCGTCCGTAGACTTTCCGCATATGCGGATTCCACGATTTCCTCTTCCCCTTCGATAAGTTGTTCGATAAATCGAAGAAAATCTTTTCCTCGCTTAGTTACATCATCGTTCGAGTCTCGAGGGGCTCTTCTTTGTTTAACGTGCTCGCCAAGCCAAGTTGCTGCAGCACGTCCAGATGTTGTTCCACGTAAGACGTTCTTTCTCGCAAAATATTTGAGATACTGAGAGTAAAAATGAATTGGCCTTAGTGTATATACAGCTGTTTAGTGTGTACAGTTTGAAAGTAATTCGTTGCCTAAAAATACTCGCTGCGACATGTTCTGACTTCGTTATGTTAGTTTTCATCTGAAACAATGAATTTCTTTAGCTCTGTAGAATTAATTGTAACGAAGCACGTCTTAAAGTTGCGGGTTCATATTTAGAACAAACGTAGCTTGTTTGGTCAAATTTTCCTCTCAACTTTAACCTTAACGTTGCGAAAAAATCAAAGTGTGCTCGAAACGTTTTAGAAAACGGTTACCAGAATTATGTACTTTCTCTTCTTTATTCTTATCCTTTGGAATTTCGCAATGACAAGCGAAACGGCCGAGCAAAACAGACCGTACGAATTTGGGTTCAACATCGTTGATTTTCAACATAGGTACGAGAAGAAAGGTTCGTAAAACACGTAAAAATTGAAGCGAATTAATCCCGTTGCGTTCTTCGAGTCGTTTTCAATCGTGTTAAACATCTTTTTGTTTTTCTTTTTTCGGAACGAGAGCGTGATTCGGACATAAATATTCCACGAATGTATGTCCATTTCACAAGATGCTGATGGAATTATCACGGGAGAATATGGATTCGTAACTGCGGATGGAGTGTATCGCGAAACAGGATACGTCACAGATAAAAACGGTGATTTTATCATCACCAGGATGACTTATAGAAGAATTAAAAGTCGTAAGTCTGCAAATTATATTCATAAACCAAGATAATTCGAATATATATGTATATCGGAGAAAAGTAATAAACCCTAATGGTTAGATTTCAGTGAAGGATGCGCAAGAAATATCGAAAGCAAGGCCGGTAATTGCAAAGAAACTGGTAGAAGCTGTAGCAAGGGCTTGTAGTGCGTGCAAACTCGTAGTAAAAACAGACGAATCCGAACGTACTACACAGACCATTCGACCGGTAACGCTACTTACTTCTCGTGAGAAGTTGGATGCCCTGCCACAAGGGATGTCAAACGCGTTGGAAATGGGAAAAGAGAGAAATGGTAAAAGATCCTTCTCTTACACGTCCGATGACTATCGTTCGATTCGACTATTTTTACTTCTCATTTTACTATTTACTCAATTACTTCGCAGATGAACTTTCTCACGAGAGAAAAAAAATCTCTCAAAGCTCGAAGGATTTTTCCAACGAGAGAAGGGGAAAGAATTTGGTTCAAGACGTGAAGAAAGATACGGTAGATCCACGCCTCAAACAGCCGAATATAGATGTTCAAATGCTGGTGAAGACGGCGAACGATCTTTACGCCTTAATTACTCGATAACGACACACGCGAGCATCGAGAAGATGGATATAGAAGCGGAGAAAAAAATGGCAGCTTTCGCGCAGAAAGTGAAAATGGTATCGATACCCGAGTGAAATATTTGTCGAACAAATTTGGTCATCGGCCGAACGTTTCGTTTGTTGCCAGCGATAATACGACGAAATTGACAGGCGAACGAAAGTCAACGACCGAAGGGATACTCGTTCCTTTGGTACTGCACGTGAACAACGAATTTTGTTTATCTTTCGAATTTTGACGTAATAAATTTTTAAAAGAAACGAAAACTTGTTTGTTAAACTAGCTTAAGGGAAACTTTATGCGACGTGAAATTATTATAACGAATAAAAGGGAAAATCGATCGATGAAATATGAAAAAGCGAGTCGAGTCGATGGAATTTTGAAACGTCTGTATTCGAATTTCGTTGAATTTTTATCCATCGTTGAAGGATTTGCCGTAAACGATCAAATTGGAGCGGAACGCTTGTGCGTCAAGCGTAAAGTCTTTTGCGTTAAAAGAGGATCAAGATGACGGTGATTCATCCGGACAATCATTCGCAACATGCTGTGACAGTTTCTTTGTTACGCTGGTTATGTAGCTTTAAGAGAGAAGACCGAAGCGGTTATGCTAATTAGCCTGAATAAATAACGAGATTCGCTGTAGGAAGGAGAAAAGAGTCGGGTAGAGCAATTTGGTACAGACTCCCGATAAATATTCGTTATTCTTAATTGTTTTTAATTCTTCTTGATTGCTTGGCGTTTCGAAAGCAACGATTTCACTACATTTTCACACCTCTTTATTCTTTAACGATAAAAACGACTAGAATTAGGTTGTATTAGCATCCCAACGCTGTTCCAGTGGAATTTCTGTCATCGGTCCACGTACGTGACTCACGCGCGTGCCAAGTTACACGCGTACAATCTTAAATCCATTACGCTTTTCTGCAACAAGGAAAAGGTTAACGCGCCATTAAAAATTAATTTTCACCGTCCCGTCCGGCAGAAAACGGATCTTAGTTGCGCATCGATTTGCATAGAATCGATTCCCGGACTTCTAATTCTCAAATTTTCGCTTCTCACGTTAACGAACTTGACATTCTCCAACTTTAAAGTTTAAGATGTCCATTTTCCGATTCTTCGATCGTTCAATTTTCGACGTCTTCGATTACCGAATCTTCGAATTTCGCAGTTTCTGAATTTTCGAGTTTCGTTACTTCGCAGTCTTTAAATTCTCCTTCTTTGTTTCCCAATTTTCGAATTTTCGTATCGTTCGCACTCTTAGGATTCATCCGACGACGATGCCACCAAACTTCTGCAAAATCGAAGCAAAGAAAATCGTCGAGCGAAGTAGAACGATAAAAACAGCGAGACAAATTAATTAAGGAACCCATTCATAAGCGAAAGCGGTAACTCGACGAGCCTGGCGTCTTGTCGGAGATCCGTTTTCCTTCTTATACAAATATCCGCCAAAATTCTTTTCCATTCATGGCAGCGTCTCGACCCCACGAAGTGGTCGGAATTCTTTAAGAAGAGGCGATCGCGGCTCGGTTTCAACGATGTGTGCCCACGAAAAGCATGGCAGTGGGGGGATGCCAGTCGGGTTTTCACTTGAAACAGGACCAACTTGATTGGCGGAAGTCCAGAAGGAAGGGGTTAGACTCTCATATATGTTCGACCACGCACCTTGCACAACCACTTCGTGCCCGTGACACGCGGTCCAAGGATATAAAAAGCGGAAGGTCGAGTTCGAATTAAAGAAAACAACGGAGAAGGGTGAAAGACAGACATCGAATGAGCCGTGATATCGCGTAGTGGTAGTGTCTTTGGAAAAAATTATCTTATCGCATCTTCGCCATGAGGATAACAGTGTCCATCTTCTTGCTCCTGGGACTCGTTCTCTGCGTTCAGGGTGAACTTATCGGTACCAAGGAGGAGGATGAAAGTTTCCTGACCTGCGTGTTGGAGGATAATTCCGTGGGATGTCTGAGTACGAGGCTAGGGAGGAACCTCGATCAAATCGAGATGCAAGTGACCGGAAAGAAGAGCGAAACGCCGATGAGTGCGGTTATCGAGCAGGCCGGCAATTTCGTGGCCGAAGTCATCGACGACGTGCAAAATCCCGGAAGATCGGAGGAAGTCGCGGAAACCGCAGATGCCGGTGACCAAGGTGAGAATCGTGACGTATTGTTTTTAGCGGTAAAGTAATTTATCGCGAGTAAACGATATATTCGATCGATCAACGAAGAAACGGACGAAGCGCATCGAGCGTCGATCGGCGCGTGGAGCGCATGATAAAATCAACCGTGAACTTTCCTCTGCGCCGAGAGCACCGTTAAAAAAAGTCGCCTGACATTTACCGACTTACTTAGCTCGAATCTCTTTGTCCTATCGAAACTCACCTTAAGATTCTCTTCCATTACCTTTCGGGTATCTGCAGATTTTCAAAGTTCGCCGATTTCCTTCGTTCGTTTCGAGTATATCTCGTTGGCGAGCCTTTGACTCGGTACGTGCGAGTTCGGACGATGAACGGTGTTGCAACGGAGAACAACACGGGTGACTCACTTTCGTGAACGAAGCTTAGAAAAAAGCCGCGGTTGCTTTTGAAACGATTATGCGAAAAGTAGAAGGAGGACAGGCAGGCAGAGTACCCCGACTTTCGAGTTCCTAGCTTTTGCGACAAACTAAACAAACGAGACTAATTACATTTACACGGAATAATATTTAACGTTAGAAGAAGCTCGTTAACACGACGATGTTAGAAGACAAGCTTTGCTTTGTTCTGGCAAAAGTATCGAATACGTGTCTTTAGGTCACCAACGATCGCTTGAAATTCAACATCCAATATGTCACCAATTTCTTCTCTCAGTTTGTACATAGTTCAATGATGCGACTTGGGTAAATTTGCTCTAACGGTACGCCGCTCGTTATCTTCCTTGTCTTTTCGAGCAAATCGTAGCTACGAAATTGAACAATTTGACAGACATCAAGGCAATCTTCCTGCTATTAAAGAAACTATGATATCGTTGTTCTGCTTCTTTAAAATGACGTATTCTCTTTGAAGGACCGTGACGTATTCTTCTTTTTTTTTTTTTTTTTTTCGAGCCATTAGAGCAAAATTACGCAGTCCGCAAGAGTCGAAAGCATCTAGGTCACTGGACTCGTTCATCCCAAATTATTCGTTACTCCAATTACATATTCGTAACTTGTCCAAAATGTTCTTTCTTCCGTACTCGTTGAACGTCGACACGTAGCTTCAGCGTAGAAGGGAGAAGTGAATGAAAGTAGAGGTTAGCGAATTAGCAAGTAAATCTATGTTTCCAGCACCTTGTTATACTTTTAACCTCGTCAACGATTCGCGGTGGTTCGAATCGCGGCCATCGAGTCGAACAAAGAGAGTGAGTTCGCGGTAAAGAACGAGTCAACTGTTTCCATAGTTTCTGTGTCGATTCACGCGTCAATCGTGTACCCACGCGAAGGAGAAAGGTCTAGAAAAGTCGATCTCGTAATTACTCGAATACAAATTTCGCTGATACAGATCTTCTTTTTTCAGAAAACTCCTAATTACAGCTAATGATTAACAGCGAATGTTCGCGTATTTATATGAAATTTAAATACGCGAAAATGTACGAAATACACGTAATTTCCATTTCCACTTCTTCGCTTAGATTCAAGAAAGAAAAGTCAATTTAGGGAAACGTCCGTAGTCTATTATCGACGATATTGACGATATAATCGTTATAATCGATTCTATACGGCTGCAATTGGAACAGATTCGGTGATTTGTATTTAAATCCATCGTGGAACTTTGATTGCAGAGGAAGCACGTGGCAAGAAATATGGAAAGAAAAAAAAGAAGCAGTTGCAGAGACTCCTCGGTTTGATCATGCTGTTCAAGGCTAAACTCGGTCTCCTACTTCAATTGATCTCAACGCACTTCCAGCTCAAGTTCTTCTTCATCGCTATCATCACCTTGATCCTCAACGTTGTCAAGTTCTGGATGGACCTGAAAAAATCTCATCCGTCTAAGGTCATCTATTACGAACACGCTCAACATCAACACCATTACGATCACGATGATCACGATCCTAGTTACTGGGGACGATCCTCCAACGATCCTTCTGCTCAAAATCTCGCTTATTCCTCCTATGCTCCACAAAATCCATAGAGGCTCGAGCTGAAAAAATCAAACCCCATCTTCTCAGTGACGAAAATGAAAAAGGTAAAAAAAAAAAAAAAGAAAAAGATAGTAGCACCGAGAACTAGATGGCAGAAAAATCTGTCGCTACGATTATTTTCTCCGTGCTCGGGTTTCTAAATAATTACTAAAGAAACCGTTGATTAAGAGATTAACACGTAGTCGCGTAATCTATATTTAATCTTATATTTATATCAAACTATTTATTTTTCTATTTATATCGAAACAAAAATGTTAAGACCCGCTAATGCGCGTATTATTTAGAAAAATTATCGCGTCTCCTCGTTCGTGTACCTTTCCCCAAGTCGCAAAGCATTCGATAGAGGACCCATTCGCGTACCAAAGTCCACTTTGCGCACCTGCTGTCGTATGTATTCTCACGCCCCATATCAACCAAACTATGTTAACTTATCGTTAAATGACATCTGTAAGAATCGTACAGTCAATAAATTATTTTCATAATAATTCGCATTCTGCCGACTTTTCTACCTTGAACGAAGAACTCTAGGACGAGAAGCCCATAAATTCGAAGACGACATTATAATACCGAAGCGAATCGTAGATCGTAGATCGTCGATTTATCGACGGTGAATAAGAAGCATGTAAGGACGACCGAGAAAGCTTACCGAATCGACTTACGACCTTCTTTCTCCATAGAGTGGACCAGCCTGTAGCGACCAGCTTACGTATTCCTCGACATCGCGCCGTGGAACATGCGACAGGAATTTTCAACGAGCGCCGATACTTTCGGGCTGTTCACCTTGCCGTGATTTCGATCGACCGATAAATACCGGGGAGATTTCTTCTCCCCGCAGCTACATAGTATTTCTTTTATCTTTTCCCTTGACTGAAACCGAAAGACCTCGATAGATCGGTTCGTTTCCTTTTTCAAGTACTTCGTATCAATGTACCTTCTGTTAGTCAGCAAATTGCGTTACACGAAAGGTCGGAGAAGTAACAATGCTATGCTACGTTCGTACACAATCGATAAAGAGAAAATAATAATAATCTTTTTAGCGATAATTTAACAAGGTAAATCGATAAATCTTTACGTATCGGTATCGCTTTAGATTTTACTTTGAACAACGTTTGTGTTTCTAAATAAGTTATAAAAAAAATCTATAATTTCATCTACGGCTTAACAAGGTAGATAAAGAGTCGATAAAGACATTGCTCTTTACGACAATTATATTTCTAGATAATGTATAAGAACAAGTCTATAATCTTTTCAACGATAACGTAATAAGACCAGATAGGTACTGCGATGTGACAAATATTGCGTAGATTGTCCTTGTTTACACGAAAAAACATGCATAGACGAATATACCAGGATGAATCAGGATATCTGTCAGGTGTCTGTCATGGTCAATGACCAGAAACGGACAGAGTTTCGTAACCGGTGGGACCCCCGTGGAAACTTAAGTATTCACGTACCGAAGAATCGTTGGTCTCGGTGTGACCTTTAACGAAAGACGAGGCCCGGTTCCACTTGCCCTCGGTTTTTGACGTCTAGAACCTCTTTTCGAAGCTCTGATTGGACCGCGGCCAACGAGACCACCGTGTCGCGTCGAAATCATCGAAATTCGTGAGAAGAGACGCTGAAATATCCTTCCGCCGTTCATTTATAGAATTTCTTCGCGGACAGGCTACGTCCAACTTTTTCTTAATCAGCTAACGAAATTCGATCTCACTTAGCGGGGGCTATTTTCACATTCCACCGCATTTGCATCCGTCCTTCGAGTGGGTACGTCTTCGGGATATTCATAGAGAATTCTCCGCACCCGGTTTCTCTTCGCAAGAATATCCTTCCCTCGACGGGAAAAGCTTCTCCCTCTCGTCTTCAAAGGGCATATCAATGACCGACTCGCACTCCACTCGCAAGAAGAACGATCTCGCTTGCTCCTCCACAGGAATATCATTCTGAATTTTACTGTGGCCGCAAGGTTCGATGGTTCGTCGTGGTTGCACGGGTATCGTATCACTCGGCACATCAACGGCGAAATTTGCATCGGGCCTTCGAGGATGATGTGGACGTCTGGATGGTCATTGGCAGACCAAACGTGATAAACTTACTAATTTCTGCCTACCGAGAATCGGCCATTCATACAATATTCAAGATCCTTACACGCAAGTCACTATATAACACCCTTCTACGGATCGGATCACCAGTCTTCTCAGGATTCTCGATACATGCAAGACAAAGCCCGACACGACTTCCATCCAGTAGTCCAGAAGAAAGCGAGAAACGTTTCATTCATCATGATCCGACCAACCTGTTTAATCGTATCGCTTGCTGTCATCTTCGCCATTGTTTCGGGTTTGCCGCAGCAACCCAAATCTAGGAGACCCGTTCCAGAGTTTAAGGTTTGTTCTGTAAAAAGAAAACGTTACACCATGCTGTTGAAGAATGAACGTACGTATTATAGTAAATTTAATCTTTTCTTCGAACGTGCGTTAAATTTCAGAACAAGACCGGCGGCTTGGAACTCCCGGACAATGCGACGCTGATTCGTGACAATATCGTGGACAACTTCTCCTGTCAAGACAGAATTTATGGATATTACGCCGATATGGATAACGATTGTCAAGTTTTCCACGTTTGCATGCCGCAGGCTAGGGGATCGATCAGATGGAGCTTCATCTGCCCCGCGGAGACCGTGTTTAATCAGGTGAGTGATTATTCGACTCGTCTCTTTCTCTCGCTTCCTAACAAACCGATTATTCGTCTCGTTAGGCAACGTTCGTTTGCACGAAAACGGAAAATTCGATACCCTGCGAGGAGTCTGAGAAGTTTTACAATTTGAACGAGGCGATTGGCAAGGAAGTGGAGGAAGAGGAAAGCGACATGGAGCACGCCACGAAAGAATCGGACGTGGAAGCGATTTCGAACAGACCGGAGACCAGGACGTCGAGAATCTTGAACCGGAAGAAGCCGTCGCGAAAACAGTGATTTCTTGAGACAACGTTCGCGAAGAATGGGCTGTGTGTATCGTAGAAGAGACGAAATTCGTGAACTGTCATTAACGCAAGATCAACCAACTACGTTTGCTTGTCTGAAATACGAATGAAACACAATTTTATTTAGTATTTAAGTATATGTGTATTATGTATTTAAATTATGATAAAAATATGATATTAAAATATTACCTAGAGATTGTGTGTGACTTTATTATGCAGGAACGTGTTGGAGTAATATTGTAAATTTGTGAAAGCATAAAATTAGAAAAATATTGAAATAAAGGAGTTGAAGCGTCTGCAACAAATTTATTGCATATAGCTGTCGTACATGTAACTAATACTGCTATTTCCATATTTATAATTAAGCAATCACGCGCGGAAAGGAGTTACACAAATGTCCCAAGCCTAGAAAGAAACACAAACTACGACGGTGCGGTAATAATCAACGAAAAGCAAAGATTAACTTAACGGCTAAATAAGACGTCGAAATTATTACGTAATCATTACGAAGCTAAAGAACGTTAACGACGACATTTCCGTTAAACATTTATTTACAACGATTGATATGTTTCGATATTGGTCTCTCGTGGCTTAAAATAAGTCGAAAATAAATTACATAATATAGAAGAATTAGTATTCGACGCGGTTACTGTACATTAACGAAAGTACGAAAAAAATAAAAGAAACTAAAAACACACACGCACACGTGCAAAGCGGCTAGAGAAAAATCCAATCTCTTTTTGTTTTAAATTCGGATAATATGATACGAGATGGCAAAAGTCACCGAAATGAATCGGTAAATCTTCGGCTCTTTTTCTATTTTGTATCTTTGGATAACTAGCCATTATATCGTGGATAGGCGGTGCCTATTCCTCCGTTCGTAAATTCCGATAAAATAATTAACCACAATAATTACGTCAACTTTCGTGCCCACACACACTTTCACATTTGTCAGGAGAAACCTAAAGCGCGTATCGGAACTCTGATTCAAGTACATTTCAGTCGAAAGAAAGATAATCGAAATCAACGTATGTACACCTCTGATCTGATCTATACCTGATAGCCACTGGCCTCCTAGTACGACTACACGAATATAATTCTTATGACAATAGTAAAAAAATAATACTTAGCACTTAAATAATTCACTTACAGATACAAGCTCTCTTTAAACCAAAAACAAACGACGATATAAACGTTTGCGTCTTTAAGACTCTTCTTAGAAGAAGATCAGGCCACTGATCTCTTGTTCGTATAGCGTATAAACGTTTTTCTTAAATGGACTTGTATAGGAAGATTCCGAAATTGTGGAGCAACCAAAAAGCACGCACGATCTTTGCTCGCGTAAAAACGGGTCGAAAATATAGACCAAAAGCCGTTTCTTTCGATATTCTACGTTTTACTCTCCAAAATGAGGCGCCACAAGTACGAACAAGTTTTATTCTACGTCTCCGATCGATTCTTGCCCCCGTGAATCACCCTGTATCTATCGATATAACGCGATCTACGTATATTAAATATTTTCGACAACGTGTACCCTGTGTCGTCCACCGAACAGATGTCCTACACCTCTGCATGACACTAGTTCTCGTCGATTCGCCGTAGCAGTCTTGCAACAGCAAAATAGAGAGAGAGTAAAAATTTCATCGGGGAGAAGAACCTAATTTAAGCCTCGGAATCCACGGCTAAATCGGCTTCGATCTCCTCGGGACTTCTAAGATCGATGGCGAACCTTTTCTTCGCGTTCTTGCTTGCCATCTCAGCCATTTGATTCTGCGCCTTCACGGTTCTCGAATAAATGTCGAAAGCGGTGGCTAAAGCGCAGGTGAGCTGCCTCGCGTGATGTTTCGATTCGCAAACGAAAGCGTGACATTCGAACGGCGAAACTCTCCTGAAATTCTCCGTTTCGCGTACAACGATCATGGAGAAGACACGCGTGTAGACGAGATCCTGAACACCGTACGAGATCGTTTCGATGGCGTATATCCTGGCAAAGTTGGAGTCTTGCTTCCTTTTCTCGATAGGCAGCAGGGCAACGCCTTCTTGAGAGACGACCAGTTTGGTCAGAGGGAGCATGGTGTTGGTCGGTAAGGCTTTCGCGGCAGCAACCATATTATCGACGGGCCTCCTCGTGTGCTTGATGCCCCAGAGGCCCCTGGCATCGTGAGAGCCCAGATATTTCACCTGAAAAGGGTCCCCCTTTTAGTCTCCCACGTGCGGCCCTATTCAGGTAACAACGAAACCTTTACCAAGACCTTGGACCTCTAACGTAACGTAACGAACGGTATAAGCGAGAGTTTTAAGACCCGTAAACTCGCGTTAAGAAGATAACAACGTTATAATTTAATTGACTAACGAGTTAAGAGGATGCGAGGTGTTATCCACTGGTGAGTATGTGAATTTATGCTTTGTCCAAATAACCGAGGAGCGTTCAATAGAGGCATAAGGCGAGGTGCAAGGAAAACATCGTAAAATATACCTGGAACACCTGAGGAAGATCCGTCGAACCCTCGAAGACATTGTTATCGATGGATAGACGAGACAATTTTGATACGAGGTCCTTCTTTTTGTCGGTGGAAGAAGCGAGACTTTTGTCCTTCTTCATATCGTTCAGCTCTTGACCTTTCTGTATTAAGAAATACGACGTTAATACACAAGCGTTACGAAATATCTCGGCGCCTTTCTGTCGTTTAAAAAAACGGTCGTCCTGTTGAAGCAAGATACATGCGAAACGGGACCAACGGTTAATTAAGTTATACGCAATTTACAAGGTAAATTGCGAAGCGACATTTTCTGTCACCTCGTGACACTCAAAAAAAAAAAAAAAGGAAAAAAAGAAAAAAAAGAAAAAAAGAAAAGAAATAAATCGAACAAGAGTTTGGTCGAGAAGGAAGTTTAAAACGTCGCGTACTCACGGTACTGTTATCGAGTGGACAGATTCTCTGTGTTTGTCCGGGCTTCACTTTCAGGTGATACTCGACCACGTTCGGTATGTTCGGCGGGTTGGAAACGACTGAGGAAGCCGGAGAGGATGAAGAGGCGGTCGCTGGCCGCTGAGGGACGGCGTTTCCGGTCTCGGTCGCCCCGAATAACGGCGCTGTCATCACTGATCTATGCCCGCTAACCGTTTCCCCCGTCTGACAAATTTAACGAAATTTTTGGTCATTCTTTGCTCCAGGCCTTTATCGATCACTTAAACGCGTAACAGAGCATGCAAACGTATTTATCCGACCTTCTTCTGCAAATAGCTACCCTCGTCGTTTTTCGTCGCATCTTTAGAATCGTTTAACTCGTTGTTAACATTCTTCAGGACACCGTCAGACCTCTTCGTGAAACCAAAGTCCTCGTCTTCCATGGCGGTTCTCGATCCTGTCTGTCCTCAGAACACTATTTTCACTTGCTCCAAATCGGCCTTGTTCGTGTCACCGTGATCCTTTAATCACACGTAATAGAATTAGTGGGAACAATACGAAATATCGAGCCTCTCAGAAACCTAATCTCTCGGTAAGCGTCTCAGTTTTACTGTTTGGATGCAAATTCTCGATAAACAAATAATTTACTCGCAAGGTTAGTTTTTACTGCAAATAAACGACACGCTTTTTTCTACTTTCCAATTTCCGAAGCCGATTAATATGGTGGCTGAGCATCTGAATCAACGCTGGTCGTCGTTCCCCGTAATCGTAACAAGACCATCTCGTTATGCCAAACAAAGTGCAAAGCGTAACTTTTACGTATACGACGTACGGAGAGCCGGGTAAGTGAAACACTCGAGCAATTTCCAGCGACCTAACGAGCAGAAGGGAGAACCGACCGACCCCTCGTAGACGTTATTATCGTCATCGTTGTATTCCGAAATGCGTTCAACCGCGAAATTAAAAACGTGCTTAACGTCTCGGCTTAAACCGGAAAACAGCTGTCGCGCAGCACGTGTTGCACCTTGCGCTCCAGCTCGATCGTTGCTTTCGCTCTCTTTCCGTGCGGCCAGTTCTCGATCGTTTCGCTCGCAAATATAGAAGTCAGGCCAAACTCTGTCCAAGTTTGGAAAACGTATCGTGCCACGTCGCTTAGGATACTCGAGGTACAAAGAGCCGTTTCACCTGCTCTATTTTATACAAAACCAGTCATTGTCCCCGGTCACAGATTTAATCGAACGAAACGGATGCGCCGGTGCACGTA
Organism: Bombus vosnesenskii; assembly: GCF_011952255.1. Taxonomy (NCBI): domain Eukaryota; kingdom Metazoa; phylum Arthropoda; class Insecta; order Hymenoptera; family Apidae; genus Bombus; species Bombus vosnesenskii. Next base: position 8,513,025 of record NW_022882923.1, read on the forward strand.
AAACACGATGCTATCGAGAATCCTAAATGTGTACGGGGGGCTTGGCTTCGAGCGAGCAGGAAACGCGTCAGGTGACCGATAGTCAAGTGAAAAGGGATTCGTTAACGTATTCCGTCCGTTGGTCAGGTGTGGGCATACTGTTGTTCGAGCTTACGCCGCGTTGCGTCGGCGCGAATCCGTGTGTGCAGTTACCGTTTCGAAAACGTGCGCTGGTTTCCGCGCTCCCGGGGACGAGAGCGCAGAAATTCAAGAACCAAGGTCGAGTCGGAGAGCCGTTCGTGAAATTTTACTCCGGCTACATTCCTCTCTCTTTCGCGAAACCCGATAACGAACTTTCCATAAATAGAATAGAAGAAGGAAACTCGTACGAGCAAATAAAGAGCGATACGCGAGCGAGTTTAACCGACTCGAGTCGAGAATACCATAACACCGGTATGGCGCGACAAAAGCTGGACAAATTTATTTTCGGGCACCTTGTATGTTGCTCGCGCCTCTACACCTGTCGTCCAATTACACCCGCGTACAACGCTAGAACTGTTAACGCGCCTGTTCACGTACCGGGTGTTCTAAACTGCATGCGTAGTCTGACGCTAATGCGAAGAAACTGGTTCTCGCGACAGCCTAGAGAATATTCGATAAAGGCGCAAAGATTTATCGTGCGGTTCGAAGATATCTATGCAAAGAGAAGCAAGAAGTAAAGTATTAATAGTAACGGTATCGTTCGAGAACGAAACGAAGCTGCAGATAGTCACTGATCGTTATTACGGTTTTCCAAGATTTCCGTTACGCATCGAGATATCGGACTTTATCAATTCCGCGGGCAAGTAACTAAATTCTCGAACATCGACGTCGAAACGTACACGATCGTAAAAGAAATTTGAGGGAACGCCGTTGTCCGACGCGGGAAACAGGGAAGGAGAGGAGTTCCCTTCTCGCTTCGAGTTCACGAGAGGATAACAACGATACCGGAAACGTCGGTGGATGAGTGTCTGACCGGAAGCTATTATACCCGTGTCACGAACAAACTGCAACGGCGCGCGTCTCGCGCTGTTGGAATTTAAACCATACGCTTGGCTATATTTACTCTTTTTAATCGCGACAATGTTGCTTTATTTTAATTACGCTTCCAACGCGCCACGTATCTCCCAATTAACCGATATTACGGACGATAGCGAGCGAGCAGATTTCTCGTTATCGATCCGAACGAAACGAAACGATACATCGTAACTCATCGCCGTTCCCTCCCACGTTTTCCCACGGTCTCGCCATTCTGCGATACCGCTCTTTTTCTTCGGCAAAAACGCGGAAGGAGAAGATAAGTAGATCGGTAACTATCGCAACTAGAAAAGAAGAAATATAGGAGAAAAATTCAGGCGCGATTTTTATTTCTCTAAAGATCCTATCACCGTCTTTATCGTCGATAAATACACATTATATATAAAGAAGATAATGAAATCTTACGATCCTCGATACGCGATCGTTTCTCTGAAGAGGATGTCTCCGTGAAACACGAGACACGAACTAAACCTTCGTAAAGAGATAAGACGCAACGACCAGTGTCATCCGAAGATTACGAAGGAACCGCCTCGACGATGCAGCTTGCATCGCCGTACGGATAAAACGTATACGCGTGATAAATGATACTTGCTGTTATTTACCTTGGCAGTTGCCACTCGTTCGACGATCCACATCACTGACAAACACACGTTCACCAAATTATCAACTCTTGCTCCGAAGATGAGTGTTTCGAAGCGCGAGCGCGATCTCGATACGAACGCGACTGTGGCCGGGCCACTCTGTCGATTCCGAGTATCCGGAAACGTAACCGTAGATGCAGCTACCGATCGATCGATCCGCGCCCGTTCAACCGCGAAACCGTTCTAAGGATGGACCGATCTAGGATCGGCGAACGATCGACAACCGGCTGCGTGCTATGCACCGTCGCGTATACGTGCGACTGAAAATCTGGGACACCGCAGCTCGCTCCGACTCGCGTCGACTGATAAAACGCGCGACGAGTCGCCAGCACGAGCTCGATGCCACCACGCACACGTACGTATATACGCGTCTATTGTTATCGCCAAACTTTTGATAAATCTCAAGTAAGCGAGATAACAACGGCGATTCTATCTTCGCGCGCCAACAGTCACGAATAAGACAGAAATGGACTATTTGTTCGAACGAAGATAGATAGAAGAAAATAGCAGTTTTGTTTCTAATCGCAACGGTCTTTGTTTTATCGAATCGAAGGATTCGCTCTCGTCGCTGTGAACGTTCGCATTTCTCCGTTACTGCGCTCCTTCGTTTTACAATGAGATTCGAGTGACTATTAATTTGCCGACGAACAGGTGTCGCGCTACCGAATGTGGGACAGCCTCGGCCAGTCTCGTTCAAGCACAACCGGAATGTATTGTAAAACATACAGCAACGATGTTACGTGTCAGAGATATCGTAAGCACAGATATCGATGATAAAAGCGAAGAAATTGGCGAACGCGTAGCTTGCGTTGCTAGCAAAGCGAGTCGAAAGACGCTTCCTAGCATTCGTTATAATTGATGTTATATTGCTTACGTAACTCTGGATACAATAAAATCCATACGCTACCAACAGAGTGTTACGTAAAAAAAGAATAGCGAAGCTTCGATTGTGCGCACATGCACAGGTACCAAGATGCGGATAAAAATCGAGATATCAATTAAAATAATTAGACAATCGGCGGACGCGTAACTAAATCGATAAGGATTTCTAACGATAGATTCGAAAACGCGTCGAGAATCGACGGATGATCGTTGCGCGCGATTACTAGTTTGTCACCACCACGAAACAGGCGATGGAAAACAGAACGATCGGATTGCTAATACGACAAACTTGACGATACTCCGCCCCATACTTTGGTTAGTAATTAATCCCGTAATATCGTAATTAAATATTTAATCGGTCGACACAGTGGTAGAAACGTGAGAAAAAACTTTCATGTCGCTTTTGTACGGCGACAGGAAAGATGCTCGGAAGTCAACTCGTTACGAAATTACGAAGGCTTATAGCGACTGAACATTGCCGAGCGTGTGAAAATTCGGAATATAGAGTAACCGTCTGACGAAAGTGTCCATTAAAACAAATGGTCCCCCTTTGATCGCCTGTTTCTGAAAAAAAAAAAAAACACACGGTCTCGTCCATTCTTACCGCGACAACACCTGCGCTTTTACGCTGCACAGCATTGGAAACAGCAACGTTAACAGATACGTTGCGCGATAACGCGTTTGAAGCATCGATAGAACCAGTCTTGTATCGGAGAGTCACCAAGAGATTTTTTAACGCGACTATAACATTCTTAATAACAGGTTTCTTAACAAGAGAGGAAAACAAAAGTTTTCTTCTTCGTCGACGCTTGGCGTTTCCCTCGAGATACGATTGCCTGCTATTTTCAATCGTAAAACAGCCGAGCGGACCTTCCCACGAACGTTACACGGATTTTGTAATCGGCGTGATATATAATTAAGAATAATTTAATTCAAAACGACAACTATCCTCCTCTTGTCTTTCTTCTTCTTGTCCATTCTTCTTTCACGTCTAAAATACACGATCGTTACACAAGTGGCGTCTTAGTATTAGCCGTGGCAACCGTTTTACTTTGTAAACTACACGAACGTTTGATAAATCGCTGCAGGATATATTTGAAAACGACGCAGTATTTTGTTACTCGATTCGAAGGTAAAGTATGCGAACCGTGGCTAAAATCAGCTATCTAATACCATGGAATTTGCATGTCAATCTCGAAATGTTCGCGGTCAGCAATTATGCGCCGCTAATTGGCACTGAACGCGCCTCGAAAATTAAGGGGCTACCGAGAAGAGGATGGAACAGACTACGGCATGCAAATGAACGATTTGATCGTGCGAGATTTCTATTTTCCGCCTGTTTAGCTACGTCGTACCTCGAGGTATCTCGATCGGAAGAAAGGAAGTACTTTGGAGCTTCCTATTTCCTTGAGAGATATATATATTTTTCTTTTTTTTTTTTTTTCTTTTTTTCTCACTCGATTGCAACCTCCTGTACTTGATAAATGGTAACGAACGCGTACTTTCAATTTTATTGGGAAATCTTCCTTCGTAGCAGAAAAAATGAAATGGAAGAATTCTTGTATCTAGCCTTATCGGAGGATGTTGAGAAAAAACGGAAAATCGATATGACAAGTAACTTGGCCGGATACTTTAATTCGATAAGTCGCAGGATGGTCAGTGACAGATATTAACCTGCATGTTTCCCACTAAGTCATTCTCGATCCAATCGTGTTCTGTCATCGTTCGAATCGACAAATTTCTTAAGAGCTTAAAAAACAAACTTCTTCGGGTGTAATACACAGGAGGAAGGCAGCGTGGTTAAACCTTGGATACACTGTGCGAGATAAGACCGAGTGATTTCGGCACTGGTACACGTGACGAGGATTTTCCATTCTGCAGAGAATCCCACGAAAACAAAAAACCTAGCTATCAGATCGATGGGATCGGTGAAATAATCTAGAGCATCTTCCCCGCGAAAATGCGAAAACGCATACAATGAAATTAATATTATACAATCGCACCGAATCGGCGAAAAGTATCGGATATGGTAGAGGAAAACATTCCACGAGAAAACTGTCTGGGAGTAACATAACGAAATTTCGAAGGAACCGGCAGGTTCTTCCCTTGGTCCTTGTAACAAGATCGTGTTTTCACGGTTGTAGAAGCACAGACGTTGCGTAAACGTGGAGCAACGTCCACTTTGTGTTCGAGGTACAAAAATAACGACAACGCTGGATCGATCGTGCTCTCATGGCTGATGAACGAAAGATCGCTGATCGACTCGCGTCCTTACCTATTTCCTCTTTTCAACCCCTTTCGACGAAGACGTCGAAAGATATGACTGAAACGCGTAAAAAAAGTTGCAACCCTGACTCGAGTATGATCCTTACGACTGTTTTCACGGGTGTAAGAACACGAGACGGATTGCGTAAGAGAAGAATCTGCGGCATCGTAGAAACGAATCCCTCCCCTACCTCCTTGGGATCTTCTCTTTCTCCGTTCGTCCGGTGTGGGAGCCCCGGAAAAGAGGGGCTCTCAAGAACCCCCCCTTGTTTCTGCTCGATCTCTAAAGCCATATATATACCACCACTTCGTGGTAGCATCCTTCGAGAAAGAAACTTTGCCCGTAACACCGTGGAGACCGAACTTGCAGGCGGAGGTCCAGCGGATCGGGACCGGTGAGTGCATTGTGCCAAGATCCGAAATCGAAACTCATCCTAAGATAAATGAACACCACGTGGAAGGACACTGCGGATTAAGGTGATTGGATCTTTTACGAAACGGTAAGATTTTATTTCCCTCCGCTTCCAACAACTTGGAAAGCTTCGATGCCCGGTCTTCTAAAACATACAATCAAGAAGAATACTCGAATTCGAGGAAACGAGTAGAACTTGGATGAAATTAATCGATCTTCCATCTGATTATTTCAAATTTATTAATCGACGATTTCATCCGATTTTTTAGATGATTTCGCGGTACCAAGTTTTGTGCGCGCTGCTCCTATTCGGCGCTGTTTTGCTGTACCAAGCGATGGCGGTAAGTGACACGATTCGCCGCGTTTCCCTCTAAAACCGTTCGATTCGTAGTTCGAATTGCATATAATATATGTATATTCAGCAGGGAGTATCGTGCACGCAATACCTTTACGAAAGCAGCGCTGAATTAAAGTGCGAAATTATTATATTCACCGTACTTTCTCACGTGCAACAATGACAGAGGGAGGACGGTATCTTCTCGCGTCATCTTCGCCAAGTGGCGGCATGAAGTAATTCATTAATTAAGTCGTGTTGCGCGAGCGCGTTTTCTCGCGCGCTTCCTTGGACAAAGTGGTTCAGAAACGTGCGTTAAAATTTCCACGTCTTCCAGGTCTGTTACGTTCGAATAAGATTGCGCAACGCCAGAGATGGGTCCTGGCAAAACCATCCGGCATTCCGGAATTACGAAACCGTGTGATTCGAGCGCGGATCTACGCGTGTTCATCGACGGCACTTTTATTCGCGCGTTTATCGATGGCCGATCGTGCGACTACCGAGCCGCAAGCATATTCATTTTCACCGGAAACGATGGCCGTGAACGCGGATCGAAACGCAAGGGGACCGAATTTTCAATGCCGTCGAGCCACCGGCCAGAAAACTGAAAATGATTAATTAATCCGCCGATCGTTATCGCGTTAACATTCACGGTACGCGATTCCAGAAATTCTTTCTTCATCCTTTGAAGAAACCATCCAGCCATTGTGCCATTATGTAACGCAGAATTCTTCGACATTCAGCTTTTGCGGTCAAATCGTCTTTAAAATTTTACGACACGTCTTTTCTCGCGAGGGAAGGTTCGACGATCGTCGAGCAGAACCCTGACCTACCCTAGTTTCGCTGGCGGTAACCGCGCCATGGATTACGGGCGTGTTTTCTTGCCAGGCGTCGAAATCACCCGTCACGTCGAAAGGGTGGAGGCAGTGTCTTGCGGTTGCGCGCGTGTTAGTGGACGGGAGATCGAGTACAAAGGCACGGAGATGCGCATCCGCTTGCGGGGAACAATGTAACCCGACTTCCGGTCAAACATCGGCACGTACACGCACTGGACTGGCTCGATCCGACGTTGTGTCGCAACAGCCTCTTTTTTTCTTCTCGTTTTGACCGATAGCCAATTGCGAAAAAGATCGCGCAACGAGATTCCCCTGCGATCCGCCGCGATTTGAACGTTGTTTAAAGGCTGCTTGGATCATTAACCCTATGCCTTTTCCTTAACCCCTTTCGCATTTTATCTTCGTTGCGCGATCCAACGGTTGGATAGAAATTTTTGTTAATGACCTAACAAGCGCTCGATGCATCGTGCATAACAATTGCGCTACGAAAGGAAGCGCAACTTATAGCGTGCATCCTCGTTCGGTCCACATTCCATTGTGAGCGATGATAGATGATGAAAGCTGTCGGTGACGTTTCGTCACAGTCCCAAGGGAATTGCAATGTAAATAACGCTTTTCATAGTTGCGCCTTCTCGGCTAATTGTCTTTGTTCCAAGAGAAATCAAGATGTGATTCGCGCAACTTATTTAAATTGAAATACGTAAGCCGTAATTCGATTACCCTGCATATTCTACGTATACGTTGCACGCATACTCCCTGAAATCTTCGTTATCGCGTTACGAGTTGCAACAGGCTTGCACCGTATGCGCGTCCCTGTACGATTAACGTTAATCGAGATGCGACAGTTTCAAACATCTCGTCTACCAATCTCTACTGACGTTTCAGCAAGTAGACGGCTATACACCTGGCGTGGATTATCCGATCTACGACTCGGTACCTTTCGGCCTTACGTTTACCTGCGGGGGCAAGTTACCTGGTTACTATGCCGATCCTGAAGCTAGATGTCAGGCAAGTTTACGCCGTTAACTCGTGCCGTCCGATCGAAACACAGAAGGATGAACGCGATTTTGAAATTTTTTATTAGGTCTGGCATTGGTGTTTGCCAAATGGGCGCCAGTTCAGCTTCCTCTGTCCAAACGGCACAGTTTTCAGCCAATCGGCCCGTGTCTGCGATTGGTGGTTCAAGGTACCGCATTCTCCATGTACGTCGATCTTCGTCATTTCTGTTCGAGGTCTGCTTAAAACTTTTTCTTTATCGTAGGTTGATTGCAACGACTCGCCGAGATTGTACGGTATCAACGACGACCTGTACAGAGATGTGAACGGGAACAAGATCTAACGCTCTGATTGTAAAATCTGTGAACATTTAAACGCGTGTTAACAAAGAGTATATTTCTGTGTACAGTTTCTTCGAGACAAGAGAGTATTTCAATAGAAGCGAGATTCCGTCCAACGAGTTGTGAGTTCCTAGCTTGCCGGCAGAGAAACGCGTGAACAGAACGCTGTAATATTCTCGGACGCTAAATCGCACGACGACGATCGATCGCTACAGGCTGATCGAACTTTTAGCTAGATAGAATTTCATCGCAGGTGCTGATCACTTCCATAGAACAATGAAAAATCTCTGTATCTTCCCACAAACCATCCGAATAGTTCTAACCGCCTTATAACAGATTCGATTCTTCAATAAAGAACAACAGATGCATTAACTTTTTGCTACGTGTTGAACGTGACCGTGCCTTGGTCGCGCTTTAATCGTACCGGTCATCGTGTCTTTTTATCGTAAAACTATGTTAAGAGAGAAGAATCCCGGGGAGAGGAGGAAAGAACGCGCGATCGTGCATCGCAAAACTCGAAATCGCATCGAACGATTTCTTGGCATGATCGAACAATAGAAAGCGAGCGAGTGATCGACGCGAACGACCAGCTCTTTCCCTACCTTTTTCCTGTCAAACGCTGGCCATCCGCGCTACGCTTTTCCGTTTACGTTTTACATGCACGCTGCGTCGCGAGTCTTCTTCCCCTCCTTCTTCCCTCGCGTATCTTTCGAGATCGATTAGAAAGAAATGCCGATCGTATCTTCGACCAAATCGCGCGGAAGCCTCGCCGCGCCGGCTCGTTTTTCTTCCGATCGAACAACGTGTAATTACCGCGAGGAATTTCAATCGATGCCTCGAACATTACGTAAACGAATAGAGATTTGACGTGGTCACTTACGAAATCCTCCTAACTTCCACCTGTCGAACAAGTTTTTAGAGTGTCAAGGCCAAAGTCATCGTCGAACACCGTTATTGCGATTATGCGCCGTTGACCACACGAATCAAATGAAAAATACATGAATCGTATCGTAGCCAGCTCGTTGCGCGTAATTACGACACCGTTCGACATCGGGACGATGCCGTGACATCTCTAGAAGATCGAAGCGTCGCGCAGGATTACGAGGAATTTGCGTGCGGAACTTTCGAGCGGCGAGCGAGTTAAAATTCCGGGCGCGTAAAAAACACGCATCGAGACGTTCCTCCTCGAGCGAATCGCGAGCGCAAATATCACGGGCGTACCCGACGCCTCGTCCTCAAATTCTTGACGATCCCCTTTCAAAGATCAACAGGCGTGTCGTGGCAAGTCATGCTTCGGACAGTGATCAGGATCATCGGCATTCGTCATATCTACGATATCGATCTGGATTGAACGAACTGTTCTATTAGCAGGCAACAAGTATCGGGACACAAACTCGCGATACGGTAGCTGCAAAAAGTATTTATACGTACCCTTGTATCTCTATCAAACGTTCAAACACCGCAATTACGATGATATGCAAGTACTTTTTATAACCTTTATATTATATATGACGGTACAATAGATTTATAGCGACGTAACTAGAAAATATGAACAAAGAATGGCATTGGATTTGTAAATATCGACACGTGTCCTGACACTTGTGGCCGATAATGTAAATCTTCGTCGAGTTTTACGAACCCATCGACTATAAAATGGCCGACGAAATGACGCGACCTTATCTCGAGGAAAAGAACGTAAGACAAGGGAGATCGAGGCCTTGAATCTCGAGAAAGAAAGGAGTTGTCGTCCTTAGAGAAAGCAGTGAACTTTGATGGAACGATCCATCTCGTGGGCACGGGTGAGTTCCGATTATCGCGATACGATCCTGTTTTACGATCCTGCCAACGAAGCCGAATCAAGAATAAATCGCAGCTGGACGGTCATCGCAGTTTTCACCGAAGGTTAACATTTATTAACAGGATTTCTTCTTCGAACGAATCCAAAAATGGTCGGCACGTACGCGCGCGTCAATTGCACTGGTATTCCCTTAAAGTTAGAAAGGACTAGTCGAAGGAGTGGAAGCTGGTTAGAATACTTTCTTCGAGTAGCTATAACTCTATTCGCTCGATGCCTGACCCTGAAGGTGATTTATCGAAAAGCCAGTCGGCTCGCTCGGAGAGTCGATCGCTTTTTCGCGTCTAACGGCGTTCGATTGCGAAAGAATCACAGTGCGAGCCTCGCGGGAAACCAAACTTCCTATTTCCAAAGAGTTAGGCGTGTTGTCGTCGGCCGAGAAAGCGATCGTTATCGATTAATAGAATTCTAGAGGCGCGATGTACTCGCCGGTTCCACGAATTTGTCCTCCTCCGTGTCCTTCGTCGGCGGAGACGACGTTCCACTTTCACTTCGTTCCTTCGATCTTTCGAAAAATTACAATTACGAGGAGTTTGCTACGTAGCTGGCTCGGGTTACTCACGAAAGATCACAAGGATGCGCGAGTCGGAATCCCCTGAAGGCGCCACGAGACCTTTGCAACTCCGCTCGAGATATACCTTGGGGTCCTTTGTTTGGACGCGCTCCAAAGAAGAGGACGAAGAGTAAAAAACAGACCGTGCGGTAAAAGCAAGATGCAATGTCCATAGAAATGGATGGCCTTCTAACGCGTCGCTCAAGAGTCAAGTTTGAAAGGTTCGACGGTAAATAGCATTGGTTCTGTTCGAGTTGTGTCGACGCTGACTATCAGGTGGCGACGCAGGTGCTCCTCGCGAACCTTTCGCTCGGTGGGGACCGTTTTTTGACAGAGCTACGCCAATGCGAGGCCAGCCAAGGCGCCTATGTACGTCCAGCCCCCTTCTCTCTCTCTTCGACCTTATCCTCCGTCGTAGAAAGCTCGACCAGACGACGCTGGCCGGAGCACAACGCTCCTGCTGCTGACTTTTCCACTTCCATCGCGCAGTCTTCTGGCCGGACCGGACGCGGTCTTGCCCTCAACCAGCAAACGCGGTGTTTCCCCGGGTGATTCCCCCCGAAAATTTGAGCATCGATCCACCCCCGTTCAGAGCGGGTTCGAGTTGCCGAGCGTGCCCTGCCGAACACAGTGCTTTCTCGAGATCGTTCGCTGGCAGAGAAGTAGTCGCGCGGTGTACAGGTGTGACAAGTATACTTGGAGTGCGCCTCGATGTGAGCACGGTGCTTTCATGAGGGATTAAGGAATAATCGACGGAGCCGAGAGACAGGTCTGTGCATTTCTTTTGTCCAAAGCAACTTCTATCTCTAAGAACGTGGCACGCTTTCTAGAAACGGCAAGTTTCTCGATCGAAAATCTGCAAAAGTTTGAATAAGAGCGATCGATTATTCCGGGCAAACAGATTGGTCGTTCGAAGAAAAGAGAGCCACAATGGAAATACCTTTAGATGGAAATCGAGGTTTTTCTCGGGTTATTCTCGCTGTTAGAATAGGAGAGTTTACGAGATTAACGTGGCGAAAGTAGTGGCAATCGCTTCGCTGTTCGTACTCGCGAACGTTGGCTTCTTTTCTCCACCGAATCCAGACGAGCTAGGCAAATTAAATTCGGATTACTTAAGCAGCGGTAATCACAGTGTTTTATTTACAAACGGTACGAGTCGTCGGCTTCTGCCCGCGGCCAGAATGTCGGCATTTTCTTGCGACAATCCGTCCACGTGAGCGTTCCAGACGACTTGAACCGTACCTCGCGGCTAAAGAAACTACTTGAACCAACTTCTCGCCCGATATAGTCGAAAGAAAAGATCGGCCACGCAATAACCTGGTCAAATTTTCGTAAGGAGAGAAAACTGTACGGCGCGTTGGCGTGAAAATAGTCTTTCGTCGGTTTCGCCATCCCCGGCATCCATCGACTCGATATTTCACGACATCTTACGAGAGACAGCGAGAGAAGCATGGTCGATCGATCAAATCGAGACAAACGATACGGTACGTTTGAAATCGTGAAAGGACGATCGGGCAGAGCGCGAGAGCTTCAGGAGTAAAATAAAGGCGCCAGGACTTTCGCTGACCATCCCATCCTCTCCCTCTTTCGCCGAAACGTTTTTACATCTTCGGATGACAACGAAAGCGAACTGGTTCTATCGTCGAATTTACCGTCCGCCCGACTTTCCATTCCTTTTTTTCTTTCGTGGAAAAAAAGAACGCGACTCCTACGCTCACCATCTCCCTCGAGGTTGTTTAATAAGGTGAAAGGAGAAAAAAACACCGCCGATACGTTTGCTTCGAGTCGGTCGTATTTTTGTTTCCAGCGTTTTTCAGTCTGTAATTTTCATAACTCGGTATTTTCGTGCGTTTCGAATAAGTTTCGAATGAAACCGCGGATTTCTATTCTGCTCGAGAATCGGCGCATCAACGAGCATACATACTGTTATCGTTCGAGGAAATATATTCAGACTCGGTACACGTGTTAAGAACGCACTCACGCGAATGTACGCACGCATCGCCATAACTACGATTGAAGTATGTATTTTTTTTTTTTTTTTATATTGTAAAAAGGATTCTCGTTGACCCCTAGGAAATGGAATATTTCCACGCTCTTTCGTTTATACATTTCCGCGATTTCAATCCATCGAAGGAAAAAAAGTCGAGGATAATGGAGATTGCTTGGGAAATTCGAACGCTCTGACTCGCGATCAGTTCCATTTTCTGTCTGATTCGTTCGAACGATATATATCGTGAAATACAACATTAGTACACTTCCATTTTGCACCAGAATATGGCGTGTAGCGTAACGTTCTCCGCGAGTTACGCGTCTTACAACATCACGGCGATAAACAAGCGGGCGTAATTTTAATCGTTAATCAAGTTACACGCCGGCTAATTCTAGCTGCGATTTTTTCAACGGTCTATGGAAATGAACGAACCGCCGTTCACGGCGTATCGGCTACTTTGTCGATTAATCTCGTGGTTTTCCGTAACCTCGACAGTGCCTCGACCAACCGCTCTCTCTCTCTCTCTCTCTGTTTCTCTTTCCTTCGGTTTCTCCCTTTCATTCTCTCCTTCCTCCTCATTGCATTCTAACGCGTCCACGTTCACTTTCGATCGGCGGATTCCGTGGCCGATTCTACACACGCTTGAAAGTGAATTTATTTCGCGAGGAGCCCGTTAGACTCGCGACACGCCTAGCCGGCCTAATTACTCGCCACACCACGAAATCACTGTTTCGATTCTCCGCGGAAACTTAAACGTCTGGAAGCGTTCCGCGGCCGGAAACTAAGCCGCTCTGCGATCTTATTGATCGTCGATCAGTCGATGAGATGTCAAACGAAGCAACTTGCATAAATGTATATCGAGATACGGAGAAACCGCTCGTAAAGGAGCAAAACGTGAAAGCTCTGGGAATCTGACAGGATCGAGCGGATGCGAGGAAAGCGAGGAAAGTAGCGTGGAGAATGAACGCTTGCTTCCCTCTGAAACTAAGAAATAGGCTCGTTCCAATAATTATAGGTTGGAAATCGCAGCTCGATCGCGCATAAACCGCCGACGACTATGGCTGGCTGTTGCGTAATCAGCGAGCGTTTTCGCGAGCTTACGCTTGACACGTCGACCGATATTTTACCGAGTCTTTTTCGATAAACAATATCGAGAGCGCGCGAGCTCGAACGAACGCCGCGTTACGACACGAGAACGCGCGTCGTCCAGCCGCGGTCTGCTTTCTCCCGCTATACGCTGTCGGAAAAATAAACGAGCTACTTGGTCGTAATCGAACAGCCGGAATAGGCTTAATGGCCGGGTGAATTTGCCACGAAAATCGAGCCAATTCTTTCCCCAAAGTACACCGCGTCCCGATCAGGTTCCAAGCAGAATCGCGAACGTGAAACGTTGAACACGACGACTTACATGTACACGTGGTGCGAAACATTTTTCACGCATGCACGCGTGATTGGACAGTGACGAAAGTTTCATCAGGCGCGATATCTTTTAAATGCGTCGATCGCAACGGGCCGGTCGACAATTCCATTCGCAAAGAATTCTCTCGAAAATGAATATCACGTGTACGGCTAACGAGAACCGTCGTCGCCCGTACCCGATAATGTGCTATTAACAATAAATAGTATTATAAAAAGTATCCCGCGGTGGTCTCGTGATGCTGCTGGTCTTGCACGAGCGTGCGAATGATTTTTGCAACTATTTTTTATTCTTTGGTGAGTCGATCTTTCCTCTCGATTTCGAAAATGTTCTCGGCAATTGTAACGTGAAACTCTTAGCGACTGTAGGGAAAGGAGAGTTGAGTCGTCTATCGAGTATCGGGAACAGAGACGAGGGAAAGACGATTTTGGCTGATATTTGTCGCCTTGGGACAAAGCGAAATTTGACCATCGCTTTCGAAACGAAACAAAGTGTGTCAGACTGTTCTACGAGGCACGCGTAAATATTGCGCGATATCTACTTTCGATGATGCCCGCGCGATCTGCACCGATCAATTCGATATACACGATCTGTCTTCGTGAACGATACTTTGAAGTAGTAATGCGAACAGCGGCTGTGAAACCGAGAGACAGACCACAAACCGGTGATCGTGAAACTTCCATTCAAGCAGAGACGATCGTGCGACTTTCTGGAAAAAGACTCGAAAGATAAAGCGGCGAATTAAGTAAATTGCGTTGCAAACGTTAGTTCTAGTTTCTTTGGTAGCATTCGTCCTTTCTATACCTGGCTTTTCATAATAATTCGACCAATTAATCGCACGCTCTTCTGTGATCTCGTGCCATTCGATGGTTCGAGTATTCACCATTTCGATGGCGGTGTAATTTCTAGACGCGGGTATAATTTAAGAAGCGGTAGGAAGTAATCGTAAAACGTCCGTTGTACGATTCAGTATCGGGCTCGTTATGCTCTCTCAGCGCGCTATCGTTGCTGTGGCTGAAAAAGACTAGAAAAGAGGCGTAACGGCTTCACGACACGTTAATTGCGCTAATTATACACGCGAGTCTCTTTCTCTCGCGAGAAAGAAATTCGTAGGAGAAAGAGGAGGATGAGAAGACAAGTCCAATTTCCGATTCCGGCAATGTTTCTTTCCGTGCAATCACTTTCCTGCGGTTTCGGAATCACGTCGATTCCCAGTTACAAAATTTTCTCCGAAACGATGGCGAAATCGGATTCTGGATCGTGAAACGACCGCCGATAAGCGTAATATGGCTGCAGGCCGCGAAAACAAATGGAAAGCGTACGTCTTCTTTTATTACCACTTTCCTTATCATTAATATCGTTAATTTCGCTAACTCGTTGCTCGTTTTTGCCTTTTACCGTCCAACTAACGCCGAAGCAAGAAAAAAGCGGTACGACTCCGCGAGCAGAAGCCTCGCACCGTTAGCGTTCTGGGGCTGTAACGCCGGTTTATTTGTCGCGGCAGGCTTACACAATGTGTCGATAAAACGTGGCAAATAACAGTTTACGGTCGAATAAATTTTATTCACGGTGGAGAGTGAAATCGTTTATCCCAAAGCCGGTTCTCTCCGCGGCAAGAGCAACGTAGTCACCGCCTCTCACGGATCGTCGTTCCACAAAACGTTTCGATTTTGTCAATTAAAAATCAAACCTCGCATCCTCGATTCCTGGTTGAACGAACTCGAGCGGAAAACTCACGAATCTAGTGATCACCGCGACGATGATAAACGCGCTCCTTAATCAACGATTACCACCGATGAATGGATGCCGCGTTACGTAAGTTGACCGTTTTTAACGAACGCGAGATCGATTATATTTGCCGAACGATACTCCAGGCCGGTATTTATACGAGAGAACAGCGTTACCAAGAATTGTAATCATTAGAACTAATAAGTACGATACGATTGTACGAAAAATCGAGGACTATACCGTTCTGGAAGAAGGCCCGGCATGAGGACGTTCGATCGCAAACGAACGATAGGGTCTTTGAAACTCTAACAAGCGCAATTTTTCGTAGTCGAGGCAGCTTTTTCCTCCTCTCGTTCGATCGAATGTTCGTTGTCTTATGGCGCGAAGCAGGCGTGTCGCGTATCAGCTTTTGTCAGTTTTACTCGCACGCGACCAATCCGGATAATTCTGGCACCTTGACACGAAAAACCAGTCAGCATTAAAGCGCACCTTCGCAGCAACGATGCTCGATTTTCATGTCTCTGTGGGTGAGTAAGATACATTGAAATATATTTCCATGCTTTCAAGGCCTAGCTTTTCAAGGTAGATCCGCGTTATCCTAATTCCTCTCTGTTACGACAACAACTGTCCGAGCTACCAGGCGAATAAAAGCGATCGCGATATAGTCTCGTTCCATATTCTTCGGGCAAGTATCGACGTCAGTGGCATACTCGTTCGCCTGCACAATCCAATACTTTCTACATACGAAATAGCAATCCATTTCCTAAACGACGTGGAGGATTATTAACGATGCGAAAGAAACCGACGTTCGTGGTCTGTCTCGTTATCCTACGATCGCGTCTACCAATAACTGTAAACCGTGATTTTAATTGAAAGCGACGAACGAGAAGAACGAGACGGAGTCTGCGCCTGATATCGCGCCGAGTCTGACCACAGTCCTCTCTATCTACTGTACGTAATTATGTGCTGTGCACCGCGAATGCAACAAGTGTCTAACGAGTTACGGCGTTGGAGAAGACCGCGTGCACGTCTATATGGAATGTACATTATACCGGTACTCGTCTCGACGGGACACTTTCTACCCACGACGCAGTAATCCGTAGTCCAATGAGCATGAAACACGGATAAAAGTGGCAGCTAGCGGTCGTGTGAAACGCGCCTGTTCCCCCGTTTCAATTCGCCTGCGTCGTATCCCATATCCCTGATCCAACGACTGGGAAAATATCGCGTTACCTTCCTTTTTCAGGATCGAACTTAATCGCTCTGTGCCTTGACCTCGCCCGATCGGTCGCGTTAGACGACCGATCTCGAATCGAGCGCGCGCTCAGATCGATAAGGTTACTCAACGATAATCCAAGTGCCGATTACGGGAAAATCGACGAGAAAGCGTATGACCTCACCGCAAAAACCTTTTCATGGAACGTTTGATCGCGACGAGCTAAATCTATTCGCAGCGTATCGATAAGCGGCCGGCTGGCTTCTAACAGCTTTTTCCACTGC
The DNA here is from genome assembly GCF_011952255.1 of Bombus vosnesenskii. NCBI lineage: Eukaryota > Metazoa > Arthropoda > Insecta > Hymenoptera > Apidae > Bombus > Bombus vosnesenskii. The sequence goes on from NW_022882923.1 coordinate 8,529,831, forward strand.
ACAATGATCCGTGATTCGAGTTTCCGGTGAACGTGAGCTACGTTTACTCCGTATACGATTGCGATATATATGTATAACGGTAGGAACAACGAAACGAAACGAAACTAGAGAGAAGTCAATTCTCACGTTCTGCTTTTAAGTAATTGTTTTTACAATTGAGAGCGCACGATCGAGAGAAACGCTCGAGTTGCTAAAGCACCTGACGCGGGATAAATGTTTGAAAAAATGCGGAAACTCGTACGAATGGACGCGGAACACAGTCATTCGATGACTGTTTTCCTTCGTCGCTTCGTCGTTATTGCCACTGTCCAACGTGCAACCTTTCCGTAACAATGTACGATAACGCAACGTCGATAGCAGTTGCTCCAAGCACGAGGAAATGAAAGCTTGCTGCACCAACCTGTACGACTTTTGAAGGCTATCGGGTTTTCTAACCACGCCTTGTGTCGATGGTTTATCTGAAAAATCGCGAATGTCTCGAAGGAAGAAACAACGGAGGCAACCACGTTCCAAATACGTACGATAATAATTGCTCCTGCATATAGAATGGAAAATATATCCCTGCCAGTAGAATTTTTACGAATTCCTCGTGTACGACGGAATTGTTCGAGCTCTAAGAGCGAGATTCGCTTAGAATTTCATTTCCGGAGAACGCCTCGGAGGATATTCGAAAGCACTGGGTATCGTAAGGTATTTAAGAAACGAAGTGGGTCGGACAACTGGTCGTGCTAGCCATAACTTCCGGCGACCTTTAGCGGTCGCGAGATGACCGTTACGTGTGTTGTAATATAACGTAATTTACCGTAAGGTAACGTTACGAGTGTCGCGTTCCGCGCACAACTCGATAAAGAGGAATCCTCGGTTTGTCCGTTGGAGGAAACGTATTTGCATTATCCTGAAATAGCCGGGGGGCGTTTCGAAGTGTCTACGCGATTCTGCAAGCGAGTCGAATGGCGAGAGAATTCATTTCGGCTTGATTTTCTAGCCATTTTAGAAATAGCGTAGAAACACGATCGCGTAATCGTGGCTTCTCCCGAACGGGACGAACAACGCGACTAAATTTCCCAGCAGGCCTGAGAACTCGCACAACGGTTCGTCGTGACACGAGCAAAGAAAGCAACAACGAAACTTGTGTAACCGAACAACGCGGCGATTCTCTATCTCCGAGAGGAACGCAGCCATCCTTCTGCTTTTTCCTGCCGCTTTTACACAAACGATAACGATCCGTCTGCGAACTGGAGCGCGATAGAGCGCTTAATTAATTCGAAAATATGCCGCGATTAACCCGAATGCTCTACATTTTTTATCCAAAACCGAGGCAAGACTAGAAAATTCCGATCATCGAATCCTATACCGAACAGAGAGATTCGTAAACGTAACTTTCAATGGCTTACGTTACGGTTTTCGATCCGTTCACCTTAAGCAGAAATTTCCATAGTTGGAAAAGCAAAAATCGATAAAGACGAATTAAGCGCTGTCGGATGTTAATCCTTGCGAATGTAAATACGACATAATTCGTTTCAAAGGCGGAAGATCTATATCGTAAATCGTCTCTTTAATCGGGGAAAGGTAAAAAATACCGAATTACGTAGTCAAAAGCTATCACGAAAGCCAATCTTATCTCCAAACTACTTTCACCAGTTTCCGTTTCGAAATTGAGAGAATCTGCTCTGAATACATCGAAAGCTGAATCTTCGAATATCGTCCGCCAGATTTATCGAAATATATTTCTGTAAAATCGTTGCCATCTATGCGAATTCTCTTCGCTATTTGCTCGTAGAAGGCCGAGTAGGTGTTTCGAAAAAGTTTCATCCGCGAGGTAGAGGAGGAGATATACCGGGTACCCTAAGAGTGAAGTTCTCTTTGTTCTAGTAATTAACAGAAGTAGCATGCGCAGCAGTGACGACAAAGTCACACCCGGTATTACGTGATCGTGCATTTATATAACACCTACATTATCCTTGCATTATATGGTTAGCAGTGGTGACAGCACAGAGAAAGTTCCTAACCGTTCCCATATGCTCAAGTGCCTGTACCGGTCTACGGTCGACGCCAGAACTACGTCTCGATTATGCTTTATACAACTCGATATCGAACTTTGGCAATCCACGTCCACCTCCGTGTCAATTTTTAATACGATCGTAGCTACGATATTGCGTCAATGCCGAAACGCTCTTACGAAATTCTTGCATCGAATTAATTAGAAATATTTCTGCCTGTTACAGTAGCGCCAACATGCGGGAGAAAAGGTGGCTTCTGCTCGCTCTGTATGGTAAGTAAAACATACGCTTCCAAGACTCGCTGCCAAACACAATGATCTCCCTGTGCCATTTAAAACACAACGCACACAATACACGCAATATCTCCGGGGTGGTTTAAATTCTCGATCGTATTTCGATGGAAGCAAAAGCGCAGTTAGCGATGGTTGCGATGTGACGGAGCTTAGTATTTTTGGACTCTCCATATCCGGAGAGGAATGCCGAAGACAGCGGTCGACCTTCCATCCGAGAGTTTAGCATCCATGTTATTCAAGGTTCGTTCACACCGGCGTCCCACGTACGTATATTCATGCTTCGGTACGAATCGAGTTCGCTTCATAGAGTTTGATACGGTAGGACGATCGAATCTGTCAACTTATTTTGAAAAAGAAGATGCTACGATTCGTATTCACGACACAGATAAACCGCGTACGTGTGACGCGCGAAAGAACTTCACAGAAAGAATCCACAAAGGAAAAGAGAAACCTGTTGTGCATATCAACAAGTCCGCTTCCTTTGTCCTATCGCGACGTGCAGTGCGAACCGACGAGCTCCGAAATTCTCTATCGATCGAGGCATCGGAAAAACGAGACGAACGTATTACAAAATTTCGAGCAAGCAGCTTTCGTCGCTAGCCGACACAATCCTTTGGACGTACAAGCAATCGTCCAACGAGACATTGTTAAACGATCGCGTGTACACTTAACGCGGTTTCTGACATTTTCACTTGTTCGACGACTATTCGTTTCTCGTATCGAGCGACAGCCAGCCGAGGCCTTCGAAAACTTGTTTGAAAGCTACCGAACGATACGGTGTACCCCACGCTCGCGTCTCGATTCCTCGGGATCGCAAAAATTTTCAGCCATAGTTTTACACGAATGTTTACCATTCTCAAACTAGTTTACGTCGCCGATCTTTCGAATAATCTCGGTTCCACCATCGATGTATCGCGCGTGATCGTGGAAAAGTTGCGATTAACTTCTTACTTCGATTCTCCTATCTTATCTTCAAACGTAAGAAACTTCGTTGACGTAACGTAACGTAAGAATTAAATGACGCGATTGGATGGAAAATGAGCGAAAGAAATTAGTATCGTCGCGCCCTTTTTTTAACGAGAATGCCATGACATTCCCATTCGAGCGGGAATCGAAAAGACAATCGTTAGTTGGCGATACGATAGAATCGGAACGAAGCAATTTGTTTAGACCGCAGCTACGGCAGTCTGTTTCGTCACGAAAATGTTTCGCCGTTACATTTCCAGCAGGGGTGTGCCTGCGCCAGCGTTTCTCACAAACGGAATGCGAGCACGTTCCCATAATTCATTTTTATGCAACGTCGCCGGTTGCTCGTTGTTATCGATTCCAGCTTGGAAAACCACGATCCCGTTACGAAGGTGCACAACCGCTGCCGGACGACGTGTTTTTCAACATCGAGGACGTTCACTCTCCGAAAAGGACCGTAAGGAGACCCTCACACCCACGTCGATCGTACCCGTCCGATCCGCTTCGCTATCGGACACCCCTTACAAAGAGAGTATCGGCGAAAGTATCGCGTTTTTTTCCGCGGGACGACGAGTTATCCTGTCTGGTTCGAAAGGTTGTCGCCAATCCGCCGACCTTGAACCGGTTTGATTTAATTAGACGTAGTTGGTGCGCAAAGATTTTGCGATAATTCAAGTTCATTAACGGGATATCGTTATGGTAGCGAGAAAAAAATAAGAGACACGGCAAAGGTTTATCCTTGCACGCTCGGTCCGACGAAAATAAAATGATTAGACGTATCGTATCGTACAATCTGCTCGTAAATCAACGAAAGTCACCCACGAAAGAAACGATCGATAGACAGCCTTGATCTGCTTGAAAACAATTGCCCAACCGAACGCATTCACCTGCGCGGCGAAAATTGCAACACTTAAAACCGAGCTCTCGCTGCTCTTCTCATGCGCAGGTTTCGCAACGCCGACGCTTCTTCGTGACTTATGCAATCCGTGAATGCGTATCGGCCTTTGATTATTTACCATGTGTCTAACCGGTGTCCCATTCCAGCACGTTCCAGCGATCAAACCTGTCCCGTTGCTTTTAATAGTCACGTTTCGATCGACAACGTTTACCGCAATACGGGAAAACCGAAGGGGAAAGATCAACTACGAACTTTCGGATAATATTTCGTCTTAACGACCAATATCGAATATTTTTTTCACAATTTCAGGAATTCTGTTGACCAACGCAGTTTCAGCCGAACGAAAGCCTACCAGGCCGAAATTCAAGATCGCGACAACTTCCACGTCGACGACCACAAGCAGCACCACCGAAGACAGCCACGTCCGCGAGAATGAAAACGAAGATACGGAGGTACGTCCTAACGAAGTAACATTCTAATCGCAGACATACAGATATAATTGCGCTCAACTTTTTTTGGCGTATCTGATCGAATCTAGACGTTGCTCGCGTAGCTCCGAGCACTGAATTTATAATGCGAAGCGTGGTTGTAGCGCGATCCTGTCGTGTTGCGCCTCGATTTACCGCTGCAGGAATAGAACGGGCAGATCGTTTATCGTCGATGATGCAAATCGCGTTGATGATGCTCGAGTCACGACAAACCACGCGTCTGTTTCTATTTTCCAATTATACATGCCAGTGTACTTGATGCAACGAAACGAAGATGCATAGAGCGAAAGATCGCGACACCGGTAGCATCGTCTACACGATACGTCTCTTTACGAGCGTTTCTCCCAAATCGTTGTAATTTACGACAATCCATCGGTTTAGATCTCTCGATTACGCCACATTCATATTAAATTAATTAACGTCTATCTAAAGCACCGTTGGGGCGCGTTCAAAGACAAGTTTACCTTCACATAGAAACGGCATCGTGACATCATCGAAAGTAGCATCGCGAGCACATCACTGACCGTTACCAAGAGCCACGGTAGAACTACGATGCATTAGATAACTACCGTCTCACAGGCTAGATACGCGCTACTACGCTCGCAAACGTGCGGACGCTTGCTTAACTTTCGACAGAATGGCAATGTTTGAAAATTACAAATAAAAAGACTCGGAAATCCTTAGAAAATTTGTATCTGTAGGCGTCTGACGTGAAAAAGGACAATCTTGTTACTCAACCAGTTGTTTATTCTCACCTCGTTCGACCGTCAGGCTATACGTAGACACGACAAAGAAGATTCTTCCAAATCAATAGCGATATCGTGATTTTGGCAATAGTATTTACAATCAATTGACACTTGATCGAATTGTGTATTTGATTTTAATATACTATGATATACGTATATACGTTGACTCTAGAAAAAAATAGTAAATCTTAATGATACGCACGTTTTGTTATTACAAATCGATCAACGTGTCCAGATACTTACGAGTGGTAATGTAACTGATCGAGAATGCTGTTCGTGATTTTCTTCAGACGATCACAACGGTGGCCAGCGAAACGAACGCGACGACTGGACACGTCCTCACAGGAATCCCGCAGATCGATTACATCTGGGACCCAAATCTGCCTCGTGAACTGAACGGCTACAATCTCAGCGATTATCCGTTTTACAACAGCATACCGGAGGACATCGACTTTAAATGCGATGGTCTTCACGATGGCTTTTACGCAAGCGTGCCTCACAAATGCCAGGTGAGAACTATGACTCTTCGTAATTATTCTGCTTGACGCGGTATCAATCGCTTAGCTATTCTTGGCGATGAAAATTGGTGGACTTTCTCTTTCTGTAAATAAAGTGAACATCTTGAAGGATATACACCGTCGACTCGAAGATGCCTCGAAGGTTCCAAAGGGGAACGAGCGCTCGACCGTTCGCTTATTCTCTCCGTTATTTTACGTTCACGATCATTTTGCATAATTGAGCGAACTTTGTCGTTTATCGTTTCTCGTTTCTCGGAGACCTTCTTAAAAGTAACGCGAAGATTCCTACAACGGGGAAGTCGCGCATAAAACTGTAAGATCGAGGACAAGTTAATCCGCGTGTGGAAGAACGCCTGTTGCTTCTCAACTATTTCGAAATGTCGAAATTTCATCAACCATGTAACGTACACTTACTAATACGTAATACATCGTAGTAATAAAATTTTAAAAAGTTACGTGTGACGCGTAACATGTTCGCAAACATCTTCCAGGCAGATGTCCAAATACCTTTCCGAGTCGCTTTAAATCTTTGCCCACTCTCGCGAATTTACTTGACAAATACCAGAGTATTCTTTATCAGGAGGGACGCTATGAGAAAAAACACAAGTATCGAGAAACACCGTGCGTAGCGTTCTTGCGGAAATCAGTCCGTAATCGCGAAACGATCGTGAAACGTGGGACCGATCGCGTCCATTGCAAGAGTAAAAGTGGGTATCGTGATCGCTCTAGTGAAAAGGAAAGTCAGTGTCATCTGGATGAATGCCCGGGAAAGATTTTCTGACAAGGTGTATCGTCCACTCGCGCAATGAACAAACGTCAACGGTCCGTGACTGCGGTTTTCCCGTTTCTATCGACGGGACGAGCACCGACCGCGAACGAAAGAGATCACATTTTGATGGCGAGAACCATCCTTCTTATCCATCAGGTCTAACTAGTTCCTGCCACGACGCAAGTCTATCCTTTTCGTAATATGTTTTATGAACACAAAACAAAACGATCAACCTTATGGCAAATAGAGAAAAGAAAATTCGTGATCCGATATCGAATAGAACAAAAAACTGATCGATTCGAAAATCGTCAAACGTTTCGAGCATTCTAAAATCGATCGTCCATTTACGTTCAAAGCAACGGAACCGAAACTGCGAGTTTCTAAATAATCGAGAAATAAACGAAACGAATTTAGCGGACGATTTAGTACTTGAAAATAAAACGCAAATTTTACACCTCGACGTAGTACGCGTAGGAGAATGCTGGTTGGAAAAGCGAGAAAGACGAGGTTGTGGCGGAAAAAACACGAAGAAGAGAGGAGACTTTCGCGGTCCGATACACTTCCCGTCCCTGACCGTTTCGAGATTCACGCGCGGCGATCTTGCGATTGTGAAAGCGATTGCAAAGTACCCCTTTCCGACGTTCCTTATCGATTGTTTAGCCCCAGCTACCGAACGAATGGGCCTATTGTCATGCAAATGTTCGCAGATTCGCCTCGCTCAGCCCTCCGTGAAGCAACGATGCCGAGGCAAAACAGGATATCATACAGAAACAAGTAAAAGAAAAATTCTTCCGAAGCAAAGCGGATCGATCTGATAGAACGTTACACGATTAGACGCGTGTTTCGCTTCATCCAACTTATTATCGCTAAAATGGTTTTACGATACCGTTCGCGATCGAGTTGGCCGTACGTTTGACATTTAGCAGCTGGAAGTTGAGCAATAATGGCGATCCATCATCGCGAAATCGCTCGACTAACCCGGTTCGAGATGCTTGGAAACAACAGCAGAGTTTCGAGTAATTTCAAACCGAGCGCGTTCTTGTCATGCAGATACGCAACGAGTTACTTCCTGCAATTTAGAACAGGGGACTCTGACTTTCCAATAAAATTACCAAAGCATAGAGAAACTACAGGCTGTTGGAGACTAGCGAGCGCGCACGCGAAAAGATTCGATTAAAAATTGGGATAAACGAGAAAAAATTCGGGAATAACGATTGGCCAACGAAGGAAGTAGACGAGGATCCCAATCCGTCGTTCAAGACGGTGAAAAAATGAACGAGACAGCGTGTCGAAGAAACAAAGTCGAACGAAGAAGTTGTTGTACGAAGCAACCTGGACGTGCTCTGAATGATTCTAGATAATACCTTTAGATAATCCGACCAGACGGTCGTAGATACTTTTACAGAGACAAGCCGCCTATATGTGTAACACCACCAGACGCGCTTGTGGTAATTACTCGAGCACACGTAGTCACGGTGTGAAAGCTACGATACCTTCTAGCAACGACGAGCGTCCGTGTTCGGTGAAAAGTATGTTACCAGTGTCGAAGATCGTTTCCTAAAAAAAAAAAGCGATCAAAATGTTCCCGACGAGATAGATACTCCTTGAAGAAGAAAAAAAAGCGCTCCTACTTTCACGAATTCCGAACTTTCAAAGCTTCTTCATTTTTGATTTCGACATATCTGTAATTTCATCGTGATCTGTTTGTTTTCATGGTAAATCCAATAATTCGCGTTTCTTCCTTTTCAAGGTGTACCACCACTGCCTTTTCGGAACGAGATACGACTTCCTGTGCGCGAATTTCACGGCGTTCGACCAAAAGACCTTCATCTGTCACTTCGTCTCCGAAGTCGACTGCGCCAATTCGAAGAAATACTGGCACAGGAACGATGCCCTTTACAAGGCCACTACAACGTCCACAACATCCACGTCGACGACAACTACCGTGGCACCGGTAACAGCCGCCGCAGGACGTCAGCTACCGAGGGACAGAGATCTTCCAAGAAGAAGAAGACCATTCAGAAGACGGCCAGCGTACGATTACTACGACGAAGAATATTACGACGACGATTATAGTCGTCCACGTGGCTACAGCAGAGACGACTACGACTACGACGACCGAAAGTACAGAAGAGACAGAGATCGTGACTTCAGAGATCGGGATCGTGACTTCCGAGACAGAGACGTTCCAAGGTCTCGGGAAGGAATCCCCAGGGACGACAGAGATCGTGACGCGAGCGCCAGGGATCGGTATCCGCCTAGAAACAACAGAAGAGACCCTACTAGGGCGAGAGATCCTCTCGAGGAAGATACAAGAGTCAGATCTAGAGATCCCGATCAAGGATCAAGGTCCGCGTCTAGAGAACTCGACGACACGGAATTGGACGATCGACGAACCGAGTCGAGGCTTAGAGACACCGACGATCGTCGGTACTCCGATAAAAGGTAATTCCTTCGTGAACAGAAATGCGAATGTTTTACCGTTTGATAGTTCGATGACGAATTAAGCAAATTCTTTCGTAGGTATAGAGACGATTACGACGATAAAGAAGCTGGTTCTCCGCCTTCAGGCGCGACTGGAAACTCGGATGGCTTGGTAAAGCCTGCAGCACCTGCAACATCGGTCTACGCAAGACCGAGAACTCCTCCGAAAATTCGAAGACCCGTGCCGCTTTCCGAACAGGACAGATACGCGTACAAAGCTACAGCTGTTCAATCGACCGGTAAATTTCTTGTGCCGACGATGTTTAAACGATTCGTCGTATATGTCGATTAATTTAGATTAAATAGGATACAAGATTTTAAACGCGCGCAATCCACGCTCTTTGCAGAAGAACCTCGAAGAAGACCGGTGGACGTCGCAGACGATGACTATTACGAAGACGAGTTAGAAGATGTGAGGCCGGTTCGAAGACCACTGAGAAGGAGACCAGCTTATAGAGACAGGGATCGAGACTTCTATGACACCATAGAAAGGGATAGGGGCCGACCCTACAGGTAAGGTAACGTACGTACACAACACTGATACAATTATCTGTATATTCGTCTGTCGTAACTAATCGATCGCAACACATTATCTAACGATACCGTAACATGCGTAATGCGCGAAGTAACATACGTGCCTAACACAGCAACATCATCGAACGTACATTCATATAAAAGATACAGCTACTTCGGGTTAAAGAAAATTAACAAAATTTCTAATTTCAGAACTCGATATCGGGACGACGAAGACGACCTGCGATCGAGAAAACACTCGGATCGCTCGAGAGATCGCTACTACGATCGAGATAGGGATCGGGGTGTAGAACGTGGAAGGGATCGATCCCTCGATCGTGGAAAGGATCGTAACGCGGAGAGACCACCGGATCGTGATCGAGGAAGAATGCAAGACACGGACAAGCCAGAAAGACCGCATCGACCTCAAGATAAAGAACGCGAGCCGGATCGTTCTAGGACGGGTTCAAGATCCAAGGATTTACAAGAAACTACAGACTCGGCCAGAAGAGGCAATGGTTACGATCGCACGGAAAGGACCACTACCACTACGACGACTACCACGTGTTTGCCCGAACAGCTCGTTCATAAAGCAGAATCAATTTCGAAAGAACCCACGAACGATAGACAAGCTTTTGCCGAAAAACAAGCAAAATCTGCGCAGACTCAAACAACGCGAACGCCGATCGAGGATGGAGAATCGTATCGAACGAATCAGCAGTCGGATTACCAAGAACGAGATCAGGACGAAAAGCGTGATCGTGGCCATTATCATACCGCGTCGTTGGAGGAATACTCGCAAGATTATTACGACGAACCGGAAGATCCACCCGCTCCACCACCAAGAACCACGGTTCGCATCGTTAAACGACCCTTCTTACCATCTAGAGGCGGGAACCCTAATCCAAGAGGCTTGTCTCCGGTCGGTGTGAAAGCTACCACGTCTAAGAAGGAAGAGGACAGACCGACTGAAAGGACAAACGTTCAGGAGAGAGGAAAAAATTATTACGTGCATGAGGCAACGCAGGACAATCTCGAGGAATCTAATCAAGAGCCTAAAACGCAACAAGAGGAGAACGAAAATCACGATACGTACAGGAACGTTCAAACAGAGAGTCAGCATGGATATAACGACGAATATGATACATCTATAGCGAGACCTGCGATTAGAAGGCCGACTGAGAGACAAAGGGAAGAAGAACAACAAAAGACTATAAGCGATGCGTTTGTTCGGACATCCAAGCAGGAACAAATAGAAAATGAACAGAACTTTGGAGGACTAGCCAAATGGCCCACCGAGGAATTTTCCAATCAGCAGAGTAACGAAGGAAACGTGCAGATCTCGGGTTCGTTCCGTAACAAGGGCCGATTAACCGTAACCGAAAACTCAAACGTTTACGGGTCTACCTTTAAAAACGACGAAGCTGAGGAGCAACCAACAGGACCTCAGAGTTACAGAGTGAAACAAAGGCTGAACGAGGTGACGCATCGTTTGCAGGATATCCCGGAAAGCGAGTACGACGTCACTTTGAACGACGCATTAACGCCTACGCTGAATCAGGAGGCAAACTTGCCCAGTGGATTCGTTCTACCTCTTCACCGACAACTAGGAAGAGACGCGGTTCTACAATCATCCGAGAATAATTACAAAGTTTCCAGGCCCGTGAATCAACAGCAGCAGAAACCATTCGTTTCTAATTCTCAATTTTTGCCAGCAGTTAGCAACAACGACAGACTGAGAACCGTATATTACAGAACGCCCGAAACGATTCAGATCGGTGGAGCGCAATATAGGCCGCAAAGAGGATCATGGCACGATTACACCGGCTACTGAAACAAATACTAACGACGAAGAAATCTTGACAGAAAGCTTTGGAACGTTAGGAAATCGGTCGATTCGGGCACGTTTCGTCGATCGAACGTTTCAAGGAACAATCTTTTACAGAAGCTAACTTCCTTTCAGAATAAAGGAATTTATTAGACCCTTGGTCGTGTGGTCAAACTTTTCGATGTCTTTCATAGGAGGGGATAGGAAAGCGGATGGTTTTCGTGTATTAGATCTTGAAAGTAGAGAACGAATATCCGAATAATCAAACTACTACGCAGAGAGGCGAGCAAATATCGAGCACAGTTAAAGCAAATCATCACGAATCCAGAAATTAATGACCTTTTATTCGACCGAATGATCGAAAAACTATCACTGTCCAAAATAGCTTTTAGCATTAGTATCGACGACGTTAAATTCATTCTTCCCTGTAGTAGTTTTTCAAAAACTATGTTTTAAATATTAGCCACTTATTAACTAGCTTAACTTATTAGCTGTTCAACTATTTTTATTTTATTAACTGTCACAGTATAAATCTCTGATCGAAGATGTAAATTACAACGGTTTCTACTTTCGGCTAATCTTGTAAATATGCGCACGATTATTCACTATTCCTTCGGATTAAATTATTACTCCCAGTGCGATGATACGCGTGTAAACAGTTTTCTACGAAAGCACATTCGTCGTCTCGATTTTCTTTTCGACAATAGTAGCAAGTAAGTTTTCTCGAGTATGCATTTTATCTTTAATGTAATGTAAATTATACCAGTCTTGACGTACGATATTAAAGAGTGACAAAACGTATAAATCTAATTCGTATTCCAACATGAACTTCGTTGCGGCCCGAATTTCCTTCCCTCTTCAACATCTATATTTAAAATATTAATATATTAAAGAGTGACAAAACGTATGAATCTAATTCGTATCCCAACATGAACTTTATTGCGAACTGAATTTTCTTATTTCTTCAACGTCTGCACTCCTCTCTGCGCGGTCAAGCTCCTTTCTTCTTTCTTCCTTCTTCTAGTTGACGTTTGCTATAAAAATATTCAGATTGATTAACCTCGAACACTGCATATAACGACGCGACTATTAAAATTAATTATTAAATCGATCGACAGTGTGCATATATAAATGTTACTATTTTATACTAAATGTAGTTCTTACTAATTTAAAAAAAATTTTTTAACTAATTTTAAAAAGATATATGCAGTGAACGAAGGTTGATCTCGTAGCCATTAGCTCGATATTACGTACGTACAATACAGGTATTATATCGTAAGTAATATCGATTGCCCAGGTCTCACCACGGGGAGGTTGCTACGAATGGAAACCCACAAAAATAAGATCATCTTCTATCTTAAAGAGATCAAAATTCTATTCATTGTCGCATAACTTATGTAAAGATTAAATTATACGAGAATGAACAACGGTACGTATTAACTAAACAGGTTGATTAAGAGGAGCGTAAAATAATCAATGGTAGAGCGTTTGAGTGTTATTTTCTTTATTTTCTATTTTATATTTATCGATGTTGAATATTTACAAATCCTTCATTGTGGTCATTGATGACTTAATTCTGATGACACGTTTCGTAAGCATTTATTAGAAATAGACAGATTCAGTGCTTTTTGTTAGATTTCTCTTAATTTTTAGATGCGCAGTTTTAGACATTTTTTGGCCACAAAATTTCCTATGAGAAAACAATGTTTCATTGTCGGGGAAACTATCAAATTTCTTGTTAATATTTTGCATTTAAAGCAGTTATGCGATATGTACGTACAACGTCAAGGAACTCGAAAATACAGTATGTTCCTGCAATCGAGCTAGTATTATTCTTAACAAATTGTGCCACGAGAACGTTAATCAATCGATAATAAATGTTTCATCAAGGATAACGTAAAATACATCACAGAGTAAAATTTACAACTCAACAGAGCCACGTACACACAAACCAAGTCATCCCTGTAAATACGAAAGGATGAATTAAATCTATAGAATAACATTCTCTCTTCCATCTCGCTGGATTCAATTTCCAACTACCGCAACAAATTGTAATGCAAGATTGTCGATGTTTTGCGTAAACGTGGCTATTATGAAAAACGGTAACAATAATTACAGTCAGTCGAATTGTCAAACTGCATCGCTGAAGTGCATTCTAATAGACGTGTCGTTAACAAGTGAAATGAGCGGTGACGTTCATCGCATCTACGATCGTATCGCAAACTACGAGAGAATTTCCGGCGATACGTAACTAAAAACAATAATTCGCTAATACCTGTCGCACCTGTTTCAATTTGTACTCGCCGACTATAAAAATATCAAATCTCGTCTCACGATGCCGAGCGGTCTAACCAATCAGAATCGATATCTCGAGCACCGCCTAATTGCTCTGATTACCTTCTAGCGCGTAGTTCTGTACATAAATGATAGAGTATAAGAATAGGTTAAATATATATATATATATATAATATTTATATTTATGTATATCTTGATATATATATATATATATATCTATATATAAATATATATATATAAATATATATATAAATATGCGTATAAATCCAAAATAAATGCAAATGTGTACGTTTCGATAATCTTTCGCAAGAGATAGAGACTCGTCCCTTTTCTTAGGAATATTCGTGTATATATATGCGATTTTCTTCAGAATTACAATTAGATTATACGCTATAGGAAAGAGACTGATTGGCTGGCAAGAATACGCACCCGCGGAATGGCGGAAAGTTATTTACAAATTTCATTATATTACAAAAACAATACCGAGCGCGATAAGAAATGCAACGTTCTTTTGGTATGAGTGTAGCAGTGTCTAAACGTCTTGCAGTTTAAAAGTTAACTCCCTTCGACTCGTAACAAAGACAAAAATCATCGACTCCTCTCGCGGTTAATCACGTTGCAGGAATATTTAAGGAGCGTACTAATCATACGTGACAGAAATGATAATTAATTAATTATATATTACATAATATATGGTAATTGCGCAGTAGATGCTGCACTATACGCAACATATATTATTAATTAATTACTATTATAAAATGATACATGTACGTGTAACAAAAAGATACCTTTGCTTGCAACTGGCACGTATGTATATCGTAATTTAGATTTTGAAATGTTTATTCTTTGGTAAAGTGACATCCGTTTGAGAGTTATCCTCGAAAGAACAAGACATTCAGAGAGAACGGTAAAACTTTATCCACGCGACACGATTCAATATCCCGAATGTATCGTCAATTTCCACAAAAGTTTCAACATTGGCAAACAATAATATAAATTTATACGCAATCTTGCAAAGGAAGACAGTCTATAAAATTATCGGATCGACGTTTAATCGCGTCACATGCACAAATTTCGTTGCATGATCGAAGATACAGTTGAGAATGTAAATATGTAATTCATCCTAAATTTTGTATACAGCGAAAGATGGACCGATAGTCACCGATTTTATACAACATATCAATAACGTGTTAAAGTTTACTGACCAGCTTCTTAATGTTATCGTAAAAAATTATGCTTTCAATATGTTCTTACAAACTATCGAAACCGCAGTCAGTTATCCCGTATCCTTTATAACCATTGTATATAAACGTAGAATCGGCGATCGTGTAAGTAGCAGTATTCTTATGCAAACGTTCTGTACGTATTCAATCGTTAAATAATAGAGACATAAATATCGTGCGATTATCAATAACCCTGCCAATATGGTCGGTGAAATGTCTTTTCACCTTTAGAAACGTACATACGTGTAATTACCATCTGAATGGATGTTATGTAAAAAGTCGGAGATGGATATGTTTTACACGTTCAAAGATGAAAGATTTACGTTTATCGGCATAAAACACGTCTACTTACACCAACACTCGTTTACATTTAGCCTCTTAATTCAGTTCGACGATATTTTGCTTCGCACATACCTGGTATCTAAACCTTCCCTCCATATATAGGTACACAGAGTTACACAATATTGTTCCCTAAGCGTAACAAGCTCCAAGAGAAGACGTTCATGTGCGACGTTCAATGTTCGATTCTCGAAATGTCGAATGCTCCAAGTCACGATCACGGAGGTATAAGCGGTTAAATGCATTGCCTATAGAACTCGATAGAAATCGATAGAGAAATCGATCGAAATTTCCTTGCAACTCGCCCTGGAGGACGAGGCAATTGGACATGAACCGGTACTAGATTTTTATTGCGGTTATTCGGTAAGGCGATCCACGCAGCGGTAACTCAAAGCTTGTCGCTTTAAATTATGAATTGTGTAACTGAGCGTCTCTGCGTTAAAGTTCGTGCTTTTGTTAAAAAGTTTCGCACTTTGTACACGGCACACGTATTAATTACTATTAGGTACCAGCTTACGCTATCGGTGAATCGTCATCGTCGTCGTCGTCTCTTGTGACTAGCACATTGCCGTAATGATTTGAACGACGCTGTCGAACTCGTTGGAACCACTTATATCGCTTCTCGACGAAATACAGTAACATGAGCATTAGTATGAGGAAAGTCAGTATAAACAAGCCAGCACCTATGGGACTACCTAAACAAAATTTTAAAATAATTTCATTCAGCACCATCGACATGAAAAATCGTAGCGTTTCTTAATTAAACATTTCCTTCCGCGATAACCCTCTATCTCGTGGTTACTCTATGTACGATATAACGAGTTAACGCAATCGTATTATCGATCTAGAAAAAAAATAGGGAAATTGTTTGCTCGACCGTTTACGAGATTTGCACAGAATAGTTTAGTTTGCGCCGATACCAAGCTAACTTTTTCACTACCAAGCTAAATTTTTAGGTTAGATCTTTCGCTGCCGACGTTTTTATATGTATATATACCTCCTGAGTGGACTTCGATCGTTGACTGATCAATAATTACGTTGCGAAATGTAGTAACCTGGACACACTGGCCTCCGTCCGCTTCGAAACCTCTCACGCATCTGCACTGTGCTTCTTCGTTCTCCGAATTTTTAAAGCATCTTTCGTTTTCGCCACACTGATCCGTCGCTTTGTTGATGTCGCATCGTTGAAATTGGCTTGTCGCATTTTCGGCTGAAACATCTGAGTAGTCGGTAAATTACTCTCAATCAGGCAGCGCATCGAGATCAACGAGTAGCGTTACATTGTACGAGACGAGGCCCAATCAGCCGAATACAAATTGAAAGCAGGAGACATAGAAAGCTTAGCTAATTCGTCTAAGCAAAGGTTAATAGGGTGTGGATATCAGCCACGGCAGGTAAAAAATATTCCAGCCCCGCAAACATTTGTAGGATTAACGTACTTCGGCAACTTTGATCCTACGAGTACAAAATAAAATAGTTCTCGAAGATGTTGCAACGTTTTACGAATATACTACGTGCGTTGTATGTAAACGTTTTGATATTTCGCGCAAACACGTATTTCACAAAGATAAGAAAAGTATTTAAACGTGATCGCAAACACTTAATGGGATCGTTTTAACGCTAATTATTTATCTATACGAACATTGATCTCCTACAAAATAAACGTTTGCATCCTCTTCTAATTTCTATATACATTCTCAGATTGGTTTTAAATACCGATTGAATCATCATAGCCATATATCGTTACAGCGATGAATGAAATTTAAGAACGTCTTTATATAACACAGATAATGTGTACATAAAGTTTTCTACGATAAATACTCAAACGTGTACTTTCATGAGCTGCAGAATGCACGAACAAAGACCACGTTTTATTCTACAGTGTATCCATTTAACGAATCATTATTAATCGATTTGCATGAAATGCACGCAAAACAATAGACAGCTCGGAAGAATAAAATTTTCTTAATGATATGATCGTCTCGCTCGAATTGAACGATAACGATAACTGCCGGCAAATTCATAGTCACGAGTTCGTCATTATCGTCTTTTTCTATCGCTATCGGAGTCAGCCGACAGTAACGATCATTTTTCGCTTCGTTTGAACAAAAGACACAAAGCGCTTCCAGCGAGAGTGGTATATCATTGCGACTGTATCGACACTGCGTGAGCCGAAATTGGCTGAATCAGTTAATCGAGGCGAATTCGTTTTATCAGCTAGAATACAGAGGTTAACTACACGGAGGTTGGTTGAGTCAAGCAAATTAACGGACTTTCTTCTGATTTAAGTCGATAGTATCGCATTAATTCGATAAGGTGCCTTCCTGCAATACGCTTGTCAAAATGCGAACGAATTTCGCGAATTTCGCTGTAGGCAGTGTTAGGAATATCTGCTTGCCTTGAAACATCGCATTCAGTTTTCTGCAATTATATTTATTAATATACAGTATCGCGGAATTTTTACTTAAAATTTACAGTTCTAGAACAACGACATCTTTCGTTTGAACCTTACGTTACGTGTGTGCGCTACGAAAGGAAACGGCGGAAACTCTACCAAAAAAGTATTACATAGCAACCGAAAACTATTTGCACGTACGCTCATTCTCCAACCTTTGTACCGATATAAAGATTAATGATACGAAACTTTGATATACTTGAACCTAATTAGGTTAATTAGTATATAAATACTATAAGAAATACAGTAAGACGCAAATACTTGTTACAGCCACTGCATGTTACATATGTAAATCTATCGACTATAGTTAGACTGTTAATAAGTCTGTTACTTCACTTTATATAGCACATACTGGGCCACGATAGAAACATTCTGCGTACGCGGTTGATAACCATATCTTCCGTAAAATAAATTACATGGGCGGACAATACAGGATGACTAACGGAATCGTCGCGAAATATTATTCGTTCGCAGAGCTAATTACGACCGCTAAATAAAGCGTTTGCACGTCAACTGCGCGTTAATTATTTCCCACGAAAGGGGATGCGAGACACAAAGTTACATTTTCAATTGAGCAGATTCGTGCGTGTCTTATTTATCTTGCGCTATTCGTTGATGGCGAAGAATGAAAGAAGACGACGCTGTTGCTGATACTGATACTAGCATTAGTGTTGAATAACGTTAAACGCTACGTATGGACTTGTTATAACATTGACTCATCTTCTTCGTTATAAAGTGAACGCTGTGTGCCTTGAGCAAAAAAAGCGAACAAAGGTGTAAAATATATCAGCAACTGTAATTGAACGCGATAAGCTTCGTACCTTCTGGCTAGACAATAATAAATATTGCCAACGTATATTTTCGTCCGTAGGTTCATGGAAATTCGTTGAAAGAAAAAATTGTCAGACATATAATTACGACGGGAAATACCGGCCGTTGTACATCAACTAGCGTACAACCGAAACAAATTGATTATGCGATAACGAGCGTCTGCTACGTGCTACGTTAATCATTTATCTTCCATTGGGACAGTATGTACACGGCAGTAATTGATGTTTGAAAAATTGAACACGGAATATATGCGAGCGAATCAAGCGAGAGAAACGTGTTTCAACCAGTGAAACATATCGATGTGGCGTTGAAAAACACAACACCCGCGGCGGCTCGATTTCTGGACCATAAGCACCAAGAGGAGAAGAGACACGCGGATAGTCGGAGAGCAAGGGAATTGGAGAGAAATGGAAAGAAAGAAAGAACGCGCGCGCGCTCGCGCCAGAAAGAAAGAGACCGAGTACAGGAGAGGGGTAAAGGGAGAGACGGAGAAAAAGCGGAAGAAGACTATTGTGGCCTTACAGGGGTGACCCCAATGCTTCGATTGAACGAAGCAATTTCGGCCTCGCTCGGTGCAGAGACGCTTAATTTGCTGGCAAACGCCAAATGTAAATTGTTTCAGAGAATCCATGCTTACCTGCGTAACTGGATGGCGCTAGAAAAAGCAGTGCCACGATGAGATAGCAGAAAACATTGCCTCGAACGTTTCGCATCTTGCTTTCTTTTTTTCCTTCTCGTGTTGACGCTTGCTCTTTGTATTTCTTCTCGGCCCTTCCTGATTCACGATCACATAATAATAATAATCGACAAAAATATTCAAAGTACACTCACGATCGATGCGTTTGTGCCGCTCGGGAAACCCAATGTTGAACGCACAAAACGTACACGCACGTCTTTCGGTAATGTATTCGTTTAGATAACCTAAAAACCTCAGCGCAAAAACAATCAACAAGCACGCATAAGCCGGCTCATTGCCGATCGGCCGACCGTCACCAGTTTTGACAGATAAATGCTAGGCCGCGCCGCGGAACGCGTTCAATCATCTGTTATTAAACGACCATTTGCACTTATCGAACTCAATTGGCATCGAGAATCGCAGAATGTGTTTCGATTTCGAGACATCGAGATGGCGCTATGGTACGCGCGTGTACCTCCGACTGGCGCGACAATCAAAACGAAATTTCACGCACAAGCTGTTTAAATCTATTATTTCCAACTAATCCAGCTAAAAAAGAATTATGAAACAAGTGTTACGAAAAATAACGGCGTTCCTATTTGAATCTAATCTGAATTTTCATATTTATCGATCGTATTTTAAAACAAAGTAGTAATTGATCGCTATTTCGAATCTTATTCCGAATTTGTGTAAAATGAATACTTTTAACTCGGATAACCAAGTCGATGACATATTTCTCTCCTTCTATGTAACTACGACATCTGGCTAACGAAAATCGATTCCCATGCAGGTTATTTTTGAAACACGGAATCAATTTTCCTCAAAAGCATGGAATTCGTGCATTTTTAAACGTACCTATATCGTACAAAAGGTACATTTCATATATTAGGAAAATCGATCGTTACAGTTCAATATTGTAACTCTGTTTCTAATTCACGTTTGGCACGTTAAAGAATATTTTGTCTATTGCAATGCACCGCTTAAAACATAGTTGCGATGACAGCGGCACGTGTCATGGCGAGTGTGTTGTTATAAACGAAAGTCGTGTGCTGTGAATCGTACGTAAAATCGAAAGCTGTCAATTACAATATTCAAGATGAGGGAAGAGACAGTATTAAGTTTAAAGTGGCATAGTTTTCCGTCGCATTTGGCAGTTTCCCTCGATACATGTTACGAGAAGCAACAGTTTGTAGATCTTTCTTTAGTATGTAAAGACGGAACGATTTTAAAATGTCACAAAATGGTATTGGCCAACTCGAGCTCGTTCTTTCGTCGCCTGCTCGTCGCCAACGATCATCCTCATCCTATGATTATTCTTCACGATATCGAAGCGGATGATCTCAAGACTATCGTCAATTTCATGTACTGCGGTGAAATACAAGTGGTTCAAAGTGAGGTTAGAAGGCTGTTGAAATTGGCCGAAATTTTGGAAGTCACCGGACTACGGCATATTCAAACTTCCGTTTTGGTAGGAGAATCGAACAACGCGTCTCATGATACGTCCAGGAAAACGACCACGGTATCTCGCTTAAAAATCGAAGAAACGAAATGTCTACCTACCAAAACAGTACCTGATCATGATCCTAATAGTAATAAACCACAAAATAAGACGGCCAGTCAATCGACAAAGTTGCCTTCGTCTACTCATCTTCATAAAAGCAGAAATAAAATCCCGCTGGACACTACCAAAAAAAGTGAAGAGGGTAATATTAATTTATTAAGTCAACGTTTAGATACAGGTCGCTCTGGAATCAGTATTGTAGACATTAACGACATGCCAAGTACTAGTAGAGGAATTACCAACCCACCACCTCAAAAAAGAAAAGAGCCTTCTGAACCTGTCATTAGTTGGCCTCATGTTCTGTCTGCTATATCGAAGGATAAATCTTTGCCTTTGAAAAAATTATGTATTATGGACGAAGTTGAAATTACAGCTGGAAAACCACCTACGAATAGTCAAGAGTTTCAGAGAAATGAACCTTTAGACAAAAGGAAACAAAGGACTAGTTCAGAAAGCAACAAATCTATGAAGTATGCGGTTTATATAAAAGATGAAGTAGATATATTTGAAATGGAAGAAGACGCGGATATGGACCCTCTTGAAGTCGAAGAAATTGACAATGAAAACTCGGAGACACTCGTGGGATCGTCCCAAATGTTTCCTGTTACGAATGTGGAACAGACATATTATAACGCAGGGGCGCTTTCTGAATTTCCCCCAAGAAAGGGATCCAACGGTTAATAGATAAAAAAAAATGTTTTAAATTATTAATATATGTTGCTTTGAAGATAACATTTAGAGACTGAATAAAACTTTTTGTGATTATAAATACTTGTTTAAAAAAGAATCTGCAAAATTTCAATATATATATATATATATATAAATTAACCATAGTTCACTACTTCACTTACTTATCACTTTCTTACATGATCTTGTTCATTTTCTAATAAATCAATTGAATATAAATGTTTCATACTTATTTAACACTTGAACCACTCAGCACATAATTCATGCTACTACGTTACATGTTTCTATGGAAACCTTGTGTATCCAGTTGTCCTCGCGTTTTGGTTAGCTCGATCTTGTCCAATTATTTTTATTGAAAAGTATTTAAAGTATGGATCAGATAATAGATCATAATAAGCTCGGTGAAAAGATAGCAGAAGGTGAACAAATTATGGACAACTTAATGGTAGATAAACATGTAACTGAGGAAGAATTTCAGAACTTTATGCGTCGCGTTACCGAAGTCGGTAAGCATTATCTCCTTTTTCAATTACGAACGTAATCTTCAATTTATTAAATTTCAAGAAAAAGTTGTGAAAAAGTTGGCGTCTGCCGATCCCGAAGAACAGAAGCACGGAGAAATATTGGCCGATGAAATTTTGGGAAACCGGTTGGAAAAAGATATATGCGAGGATACCGAGTTAAAAATAAGAATTAATCGTACAGTGATTAACAAATGTTCGGTCAATGAAAATTCAACTCAGGAACAAATGTGTAGAGGTAGCAAGTAATGATCCTTGTGTTTTACATTCCCAGACTAATCGAAGGTTTCTTTATATAGAAGCGTTTATGAAAAGCGTGGAGAAAGATGCGAAAGAAAGAGCAGAGAACCGGAAAATTAGAAACGAACGAGCGGAAACGTTGAAAACAATCGGTAATGGAGCATTTAAGGAGAAGAACTACGAAAAAGCGGTAACATACTATAGTAAAGCACTCGAGCAACGAAAAGATTCAACCGTGTTATGGAATAATAGGGCTCTATCGTATATTCAGCTTGGATTATTCGAAAGAGCTTTAGCCGACTGCGAATGGGCGCTAAAAGTTAATAATACAAACTTGAAAGCCCTCTTAAATAGCGCAAAGTGTTATAAACAACTTGGAGACGAAATCAAATATAAAGAATACATTCAGTTAGCAAAAGAAAGAAATCCACACTTCAACAAATTTATTGACGGTATACTTCATATTTTTTACATTGGAAACATTTCTATTTAAAATTAACCTTTTTACTTGTAACCTTTCTTTTTTTTTTTTTTTCACAGAATTTGAAGAAAGTATGGACATGCGCGTTAATTATCAAGCCTGATCTAGTAATAGCATTTGATAGTAAACAATAGAAATATTTCTTGTATAGCGTGAATATTTCTTTTGTAATAACCTAAAATGCATTTGACTGGTATCAAGATGGATCTATTTTTGTTGCATAACCTTCTTTAATCTCTGAGAGAGATCTAGGTTCATGCAGAAAGACTGTACATTCAATTCCCTGAAAAAAGTTATTACTGGAATTGTTTGAAACTATTATATTTTATAATACAAATACTTATACCTGCATACGTGCTGCTCTAACAAATCCCTCATTCGCAGATACTGTAATGCTTTTCATATCTTCGCCTGTTGCAAAAACTAATCTAGATCTATCTTTAATTTTACCACCCAAATTAAGCTTCTCCATTATTCTGCCTGTTGGTATATCCTTAACAATCTGAACTTTACTAAGTAGTTCTTTTGCCCTAAGAGTCTCTTTGGGTCCACCGATAACATCTATAATGTTCATAAAATTTTCATAAGCAGTTTGACAGACAATTAGTTTCTTTCCTTTAAACAAATCCTCTAAAATAGGTTTCACTGGACGTTCTCTCTCCATTTCTGCTTGTTGCGTGAGTAAAGGTTCCCGATAAATAAAACGATCGTATCCATTGGTCATGTTTGTCACGTACGCTAATAAAGTTGACACATCCAAGTTGAGAATATTTATTTCAGTTTTAAGGAAAGATGTATTTAACGTATCTAAATCTGAATCTATGTTCTTTTTATATTCATCCAAAGGCTCCTCGGTAGATTCTAACGAATACATCCATGTGGAAAATCTGTCCTCGCTATCTACCTCCGGAAGAATAAACCATGAATATCATTTTTTAGTTAATGGTGTGAAACATATTCATGCATGTACCGTATTAAGAAAACATTAATACCGTGTACATCTATATTTTTTACATCTTCACACTGCATTTTATCCCCTTCAACGATTATTCCCATGCGTTCCAAACGTGTAGCTAATGGAATTTCTATACCATAAGCAAAGTGGAATACGATATCGGGTGGCCTATACAAATGTGGATAGCACTTTGCGCATCGCAAGTAACTCATTGCTTGGTCAAGCACAGACTTTTGCCCGTATTCTCCATTACCCATTGAAATCATAGTGAGAGCTCTAGCATTTCTAGCAATAACTTTTATCCATGACGCACCACCGTTGCATACAATATCTACTTCTAAGCGTGACTTCTGATACTTAAAGGGTTTCATAACATTGGTAGGTTCATTAGCACAGAAGAGTCGTGCTACAATTGCGTTCAAATGAATCAAATTTGTACTCTGTAGATGTTCTTTCTTTACATTCCCTGTAGATTGTACCTTTATTGAGAATAGCATATAATTATAATCCTGATTCTTTTAACTTAAAAAGTATGTAACCACCTTGCATATTTATAATCAACGAGATTAGAAGAAACAGATACAATGAAATATTTTACAGATTGCCCGATTATAGATACGTATGATCGCTACTCAACCTCGTGAAGGAAATATATGTATACGGTGGAACTGTTATCGTAATTTCAAGGAGACATACCTTTTCTAAAAACTTAATTTCTTGTTGAATTTTTCGTATAAGTTTTTCAATCCCGTCAATCTTTCCCACAAGTTTCAGCCTGTCTATCGTGGCTTTGCCACTCTCTATTTTTTCCTCGATGCATGTTAAAAGCTCAGCCTTTTCCTCCATCCTCCCGGATTAAGCGATTTTCGACAAGTTGGCCATGAAAAATTCTATTTTCTGTGGTAATTCTAATAATTTTGGATAGTCCACGATCGACGAACGTAGTGTTAGCAGCCATCTTGCATCACAGTTCAATATCGCGTAATGTCGTCGGGTCGCTTGTCAAACTCGTCTATTAACCTCACAAACTTTTGTATTTCACCGAATAATTGACAGTCAAACATAATACATGAATCGTAATGATACCATGTTCCAGCGAATCGTGCGAAATGTAAAACTACAGACAGGAAACTAATTCGCGAGTGCAGAGCGAACGAAAACAAGGCTCCTTATCGCGCCGTAATTATCGCGCGCCGTCAAGTTTTCTCTGACAATAATAGAGAAATATCGCGGTATTTACGCTGCAAAATGTCTAGCGCGAAGATCATCGAAAATCCAGAAATACCGGGTGAGTTTCTATTTGTAGGAAAGAATTTCTCTCATTGATTCACGTTGTAGAAACATATGCCCTAGTGAATCTAGTGTACCGAAAATATGCAAACACGTAAATGTCCCGGACACGTCGATCATTGAAAATACATAAAACGTTCGTCACGTTGTCATTGTTGTATTTATGACAAGATATTTTTTATGAATGGTAGAGTGTCGCTGCAAACACAAACGTACGCCACCTAATGCAACAGCTTCTATTACAAACAACCGGATGTGACTTTTGATATGTCTATATCAGTCAATTATCAAAACAATTATTCAAAGCATGCACGTATTGCACTCTATATCTGGCACGTGAAATAAAAAGATGCGTTGCCTGTAGAGTACTGTAGGTGTGCTTACTATCAAACTTTCATTCGGCGTTTCACTGTCGAAATCAGCTGACGGTTTAAAGTATGAAATAACGGACACATACGTGTATATATACCGATGCAACAGTGCGGTGATACATCTCTGTCGTTTTCGTAGGAAAACGCATAATTTATGAATGAAATCGAAATTTATCGACAGATCGTAATTAATTAAATAGCGATACAGATGTAAATGGATTACGTTACGTGGAATGTAGTATCCGTAACAATGTATATAAACACTCTGTTACCATTTAAGCGTATGTAGCATGATACGATCGTTGGTACTTTATGAACATTGTATCGAGCGTTATTACCGCGTTATGGGTTTCGTTCCTTACGCGCGATACTAATTTTTTCATCAAATTTAACCAATACGTTACTCCCGTTATCTCGATAGCGGAAAAGTTAATCGTGGATGCCAAAGCAGATTATTCGATCGCGAGGTGTAGAGTGGATATTATAGCAGCGTGTAGTCGATAAGCGAAATACGCTCACTGCCGTTTGTAACAGCTCGGGAAATGTATCTTGCATGTTACAAATAAAAATGACCGATATTACGGGTTACGTTCGCCGACTTATTCGAAATTAGCAAAATTAGTCAGAGCATTGCGCGCGATTAAATCCGATCTTGGAGCAAATTACGTTGATACGCATCTCTTCGGGTTTTATTATTTTATTTTTACGGTATATTTTATCCGCGGATTTTTATACATGGCTCGGAGGCGCTTAAACGGCCCGGTCATTTTATTAGCGAGATAAGTCTAACGGCTAACGAAAAATTCTTTGGCATGCGCGTTTCATGTACCATTTACCAAAATTGCTGTGGTAATTGAATAAAATATTTTCCGTTCGTGCATGATACAGGATTAGAATGTTTTCTGCCGCCGCCTCCACCGCCTCCGCCGCCTCCGCCTCCAGTTACAACGTCGAAAAGCAACAACTTGGCAATTACGACGGAGCAACAACAACCTGTGACAACAGAATCGACGACGACCGGTTTATCGACTAACGAAACAGCGGGAAATCTAACAACGATTCAAGCAGCAACCACGTCGTTTCCAAGCCTGCCTGTGCCAACAGCGTATATCATGCATCCGGCGATGCAACCACAAACACCTGGACAGCCAACTACACCCTGGTGGGTACCGACGGATTCCGATACATCGGACCTGTATGCACGGTGGTATGACACGACCTACAAAGCGGCAGCTGCGGCAGTCGTATCGCCGACGATACAAGTTTGCAACAAGACCAAGAACAAGTATTACAAACGCAAGAACGAGTTCATCGATCCCGCGGTAGACGCAGGTAATTGTTTGCGACACGTGATAACAAGTGAAACAAATAGGATATATTTGTTTCATGGAAAAAGTTCAACCGGCCTGTAGAATACCGCATAAATCGTTATGCGCGTCAAATTATCATTGGAGAAATCCGATTGCAGATTCTTACGGTGTTTTAGCTAATTAAAGATTGATTTATGTTTCTATTTCGTAGAGAAAGTTGCAAGCGCCCAGAGGGAACTGGCAGCACTAATGAAACCGCTGAAATGCGATCTGTGCAATGCAGTTGTAAGGCTCGATTACTTTATCCGATAAAAATACACGCGCGACTCTGTTGAATATCGTGTCGTTGTTTGACTAGCACGTATTTAAGTAAATACGGCAGCGAATATAGGTTGCTTAAAAATGTACGGTTTCAGATGAACTCCGCGTTACAAGCAAAGTTACATTACGATGGAAAGCCGCATCAGAAGAAGGTGTCTATGTTTTTGAATCAGAGTGTAAAGAAACAAAAGACCGAAGACGGCCAAGTCAGTAGTACGACCACCGACTGGCAAAACTATTGTGATGTAAGCAGATGAAAAGTACATCGTCGTTGGCGGAATGGAAAATAACAGGTAAATCGCGATTGAACGCTGTTACACGAGCGAAACGTGTTTGATTTGCAGATTTGTAAGACGTGGTTCACGTCGCAAACGGATGCGACGCAACACTACGCTGGTAAAAAACATATTAGAGCAGCGAACGGCGGACGTCGTGCGAGGTACAGAGATGTATACTTGTCTCAAATTATTCTTAGAAAGATAGCTGTGTCAGCCGAGATCGTCATACCAGAGCGTTGAATTCTACAGGCCGTCGAAGAAGTCGCAAAATCAAAATCAGTACAGTCAAATAGATCCCAGCGGCCGATTCGGAATGGCTTTTCAGACGGAAGTGCAATCTACACCGGCACAGCCGGTAGTACCTGACGGTACCAATGCGGTACCTGCACCAGCAACGGCCTCCATCTACACACCGCCACCTTATCCAACGCCGTTGCGTTGCGATCTCTGCGGTGTTTCGGCAAATCGACAGGACCAATTAGAAACGCACAAACGCGGTGCCAGGCACTTGAGAATGCTCAGATTGAACGGATTGCCCGTTCCCGAGCCTGGTAACTATTTTATTTCTACACACGTATCCCGTTCGTAAGCGTTAGGACAGCACGTTCGGTTTGCACGTGCCACGATAATACATAATAACGGTAGTTAACCGAAGTAATAATTCTGGAAGATTTCGACGATATCCTAGCGATTGTTCAAGTTCGCGCACGCTTGCGTCTTAAAACTTACGAGCGGGGCAATACGTTCGTTCGTATCACGACAATGTTTATCGTATGAATGTTTTTAGCTGCCGAGAACGAGGCGACACCGGCTACTCCTGGACCTATAGATTATTCCATTTACCGAACACCATCAGGTAGGGATACCTTCTGGAACGTTTGAACGATAACCAGCCAAATCGCTCAGCAAACTGTTTCGTTTGCAGGCCAGTATTATTGTGCACCGTGCAATCTGTCGTTGAACTCCGAGAGTACGTTTGCTCAGCACGTGGAGAGCAAAAAACATAAAAATCAGTCGAACCCAAAGTCTCCGTCTAATGCCGTAGTGGTGTCGAAGAAAGCTAGATTCAAGAAGAAATAAGACCACGGGCGCATCGTGCACGTGCACGGTCGGTGCACGCTACTTCCTTGTCTGTCCATTGTTTTCACTGAAACTTTTCTCTCATTTTTCGGTTACGCAGATGTATTGTGGTTGTATCGCAAGCAACGTGCAGCGATCTGTGCCTAATAATAAGAAATAAAACTCTTGTTCGATATAGGGTCTAGCGGCGAGACTTTCGAGGAAGTCAGTAACCTCTGAGTCTTCCAACGTCACCGCGAGACTAACGAAAATTACGAATTAATGCGAAGCTAGATCCGATCGTCGCGCCACTGATGAGAAAGATAAGTCTGTTAGTCTGTTAATCGGTGTTTTAAATTAAATACCGATTAACTGTAAATTCGATTTTCAGTAAGCCGAACGGTTATTTAGACGGTAGCTCGTTAACCGTCTCGGAGGTTGCGCGACTAATCGCCCACATTTATTCAATTACGAAACCATTAGCTCGAACGCTCCCCGCCGTTCAATTCGCGAAATCGCGCGCGCTCGTACGGACGCGCGTTTGTCGCGTCCAAGTGAAATTTATGCGTCGTTCACTGCCGACCTTCCACAGAATTTATGACCGAGCGAACGAGCCATACCGAACCCTCCTCTATTAATTACCTCCTAAGACACGTATGACGGATCAACGTTTTCAGCCTGTTTTTACTGTCACTTCCCCGCGACAAATATATCTTTTGACAGCGGTGACCAAATAAAAATGTCGTTGTAAAGCATGAATCAACGTGCAAGAAACCCTGGAGCTACATTCATGATACCCAAAAATGGCAACAAGACACGTAAAAGCTGCGTCTTTTGGAAAGAAGCACGAATTAGTCGTCGCCGTTAGTAGTATCGCTAAAAGGGAGGAATTCTTCATAAAAATTTCACAGACTATCGCTTACCCAGCTCGAAGCTATCGAAAGAAGGCGAAAACTTTAGACAGCCTGGATCTCTAGACAGCGTGTTGAAAATTCCTCCGAGATCGTCTGCCTTTTGTTTCCACAAGGTGAATACCATTCCGCTGATTTTTCTTTTTTTTTCTTTTTTTTTTTTTAACAAACACACGATAATTCGATCATCTAACTATTTCCCCCCGACCCTTCTTCTTGTCTTTCCGTCAGGCAGCTTCGGCTGCTGTTATTCCAGCGACGTGTAGAGATTAGGATCGTCCACGCACGGACTTGTAGATCGTTGGTTTATACCTGCGCATCGGATTTTTATGACCGCTGGTTCCACGTTTACCGTGTCTCTTTCGTTTTTTGTTCCTCGCTGCGTTCTCCCACTCTACGACATCACCGAAATCCCTTTTCCATCTTCTCGTCTGTCGTACACGTACCTACTACACCCGCTGCTATTTCTTTCGACTCTCGTGTTTACGATGGGAGAACCGAGATGTTGATTTTATGCAGCCTGGTAGCGTACGAGTGGTAGTGGAGACGCGGAGAATTTCCAGAATAGTGGAGACGAAGAACGGAAGTGAATTCGCAAGACAATCATAAAGGTAATACTGGTACACAATAAGAACGAGGGACGGAAATCGATTTGTCACGCGATCAGGTGTAATGCGCGTAAAAACTTATTAATCACCGAGCGTTCGCGTAGAAATTCGATAAATTCCTGCCGATGACTGGAGAGAATTTCTGAGAACCTGAAAGCGATGTGAGTCGGTCTTCCTCTGAAATTGCCGGCACTGACGCGTCGGGATCGTCCAATAAACGAGAGCAAACGATCCAACCTCGTACAAGCTCGGCCAAAGATAAAAAAAAGAAAGAATTTCACGACTATATCGAACGGGTTGACTTCGATTCGAATATGATTCACCCTACGCGATAAATTTCCCTATGACGAAAATATATCTAACACGCCGAGGCTCGTACACAAGGCCTATATGGAATAAGGCTCATGACCGCTGATTATGCAACTATTCACGCAGAAATCCTCTTCCGTAATCGCGTGGACCCACGTTATTAACAGGAGATATCGAGCGAAAGATCGTCTCGGATAATGAACATCGACGAACACAGATGTAAATGCTTTGAACCGACGAACGACGAGTAAATTTATGGCCCGGAGGCATTCACCTTAAAAAAAGACACGGACGTTTCGACGAAGAGTCGATATTGCACGCGCGTCGATTAGAATTTCTAATACTTGACGCAACGTGGATCACACGGTCCTAAAACCTACGATGAGTTGAAAATGATTCTCTGTTAATCCTTATAGTTGAACCGAAACGCGATTCCAACGGACGATTCCGACAAGTCCGTGGCTGGAGGCAGCGGTCACGGATTTTCTTTACACGCGAACCTTCATTTCTAATTCCGCAAACGAACGGCTAACTTTGTTAACACGAGAAACGGTACCGGTGCCAAGCAAGAGCAGCCGCTCCTTTGTCTCGCTGAATCCATTGTTCCATCTGAGAGTAATGAATTGGTAAAAAACAGCTCGGAGAGGCAGCAGGCGAACCGAGAATGCAAGGATTTCTTTTCTGTCCCGTTCGCCAGCCCTCGAACAAATTCGTACAATTATTTCTCGATTAGGCGAGATCGTTGCCCACTGCCAGTGGAACAAGGCCAGATTGCCGGCCTGTATTACAGACGAGTAGGAGAAAAACGACGCGTGTGCTTCGCAACGCGAGCCGCCTAATCGCGGAAATTTCGCAGGACGGCACACCCGCTTTAATAAGACGTTTTTGCGAATCAGCCTGTGGAAAGAGTTACCTCGGTGACGGGACGAAGACAGAGGAACGCGAGACGGGACGAAAAGAAAGGAAAGGGAATAAAAAGTGTGTTCCCGGGCGCATCTCGGTGGGGCTGACCTTGCAAGTCTTCACGGGCCACCAATGTAGACCGACAAGAAAATAGAAAATCGTGCTCCTAAATGCGGGCGGTGTGATGTCATGCGGAAATAGCCGCCCGTCTATGCTCTCTGCTCTCTGCCGCCGCGACAGAGAAAGGCGAACAGGGAATCTTGATCGGTCGACCGATTACCTCCTCGTCACTGAGCTTCCAACGAGCCGATAGACAGTTTTGCCTTTGCAATCCGCCAACGAAAGTTCGTTTGCGAACAATCCCAATCATTTTCCACTCGATTTTGCCCTACGCTTTTAACCCTCTTATCCTTCTATCAGTCACCAATAATTCCTATCGTTCATGGCCGCGCGATTCATATTACGAATATTCTTCAAATATTCTCAGAATTTTGAAAAGTATACGATTGGTTCAAGAACTGAATAAAAAAGAGAGAGAAAAGAAAAACAATTCTGCTAACGCGATCAATCGACCACATAATAAACATTAAACGCGTTTAATAGTGGTAAAACGCGTAAAAAGATAATCTTCGTATCTAGTAGAAAATTAATATACACCATACGAGCAGTGCTTCGAACGATTCCATTAAACATCGAGGCTTTCTCGCACGATTGATAATTAACCACTTATCTTTGTGTCAAACTGTACCAATATCGTCGCGATACTCGGAACTCGTTACGATGCTAAAGAAGTTTCAAAGTGTTTTGTACGGCACATAATCATAAAAAAATACTTTTGCCAGTCACTTGATACGATAGAAACAGCTACGTACATACATATGTATCAGGAATATGCTAGTGTGCATAGGCGCAGGAAATGACGAGGAGGAGAAAAAAATGATCGCACTTACCACTAAAAATCGTACGTCCAGATTCACGTTCAACAAACTCTCGCAGTCGTCATCCAATTCTGGGAAAATCGATGAGATAACGATTGCCCTGGCAATGGTTTCTCTTCTCGGGTACGACGCTGCGCTCCCGCGTAATATTTCGTCGTATTGAATAACGCGTCGATTATCAGCGACCGTGAAAACACTATTACACGCTCTATATCTCGCGATTAAACGCTTTGCACGAAGGAACGATCTTTCAAAAAACGGTTTCACATACTTCGTAAGTAGATTTCAAAACGAAATCACGAACCACTCCGTTCGAGTCTTTCGCGGTTTTCGATGTCTCAATAAAAGTAATTCGATATAGATTTGGGGAATTCTATATGAAAATATATCGCACACTAACGGTATATATAAGAGTCTGTCGTTTCACTAATTTCAATTCGGTAACGAAGAAAATTGTCAGCGACGCACCGATCGGTGACGAACGCGATCGCGACGATGAAAGTTGCAATAAATTACCCATAATTCATTTTTACTCGATCACGTGGTTTCAAATTGCAAGAAATTACCCAGTTTGCATCGCGTTGGGTCACGTGACGAAAAAAAGATACGTTCGTAGTTGATTTTCGGAAGATTGGCGGATTCGTCGTTCGACGTAATTGATCTAGGAATTTGCACATAATCAGGTAAAAATTCGTAAATAATCAAGCATCGTGTTTCGTTTATAAGAATAGATGATTTATTTTATCGAAAGCTCGTACGCATGAATATAGTGTCTAAACGAATAAAGATAATTATATCATTTTTTACGATTTTAAAATCGTATAGGTTGGCAAGGATAGGAGATGTATGGCTTCTGTGTACGATGGGAGAGAAGCCCGATTTTCAAGTTCTCGAAGAAAGGAAGAAACAAAGGGACAAAGGTGTGCGAAGTAAATTTTAAACGATATTTCGTGGCGGTCGTCGTCAACTAAAGTCACCAGGAATTCAAGTGCGGAACTTTGCGGATGTGTATGAGAACGCCCGCTGTCATACCGCCGGCACGATTGCGCATGCGCCTGGCTTACACTTGACGGGCTCAAAAAATCAATGACCCCACTCAGTCGTGGGTCCGTTTGCATCTTTCTCTCAACGAGCTAGGAAGACCGGGAATAAAATCAGAAATCGGTTCGAGGAAACGCGCTGAACGTCGATGATCGCAGAATCTAGCGGGCAACTGTGACGAAAATTTCAGGTAGGAGTGGGAAAGAAGCGATGGAGGAAAATGGACGGTAAGGGTGCAGCCCCGGTGGCGGCGCTGGTGTATACCGGCCGAATAGCGGTACGGTGAAACCAGCCGAGCGACCTCGTCTCGTTTCGGCTCGCCGCGTTAGTTCGTGTTCTCTCGCAGCACACGACGGACGTATACTATTCCGCGACGGGTCTCGTGTTCTCTACTCAAGGGAGAAAAAAAAAGCTAAACTGTTATACGCTACCGAATCAGCGTGGAACACGTAATTCAGTGATTTACGTGTAAACGAAAAAACTGTGTCGCAAGTTGAGAAAGAGAGCGGAACGCGTGTCTCGCGAGAACGACACACGAGGTCGTAAGTGCTTCGACCGGCGATAAAGTTTCGTTGTGACTTGTGTAAGGAAAGAAAAAAAGAAAAAAAAAGGAGAAAAGTGGTGAACCAAAGGAATGTGCGAATATATATCGTTCGCGTCGTGTATAACAGTACCAGGCACGGTTTAACGGCGAGAAAAAGTCCGGTAATCGGATCGATTTTAGGTAGAACGCGGTTCGGTGAATTGTCAGGGGAGAGTATATACCTCTACCATCGTAGCCGTCGTCGCGGTGCACCGTCCATCCACCTTTCGCGTTGCCGCGAGTGCACGGGATAAAATGGCGCTTGCTTTCGTCCGTATACCTCTATCGACCATGACAAACGATTTAACGACGGAATCGCGTCGACGCCAGTCACGACGTTTTTGAGCAGCCGAACGTTTCGCGGCATTGCTTCCCCTCTTCGCCCCACCCTCTTGCCCCGTTTCGATCGTTTTAACGTCTTTTTCTCTACGAATCGAAGCGCTAACGTCACCGCCAGCCACGGGATCGCGATTCGAGGAAGACGACAATTTACAACGAAGGAAGAAACAATCTCGTACACCCGCAGCGTCCTTGGACTGGAATTTCAAAAACAACAAGCGTCGAGCGACACTCCTCGTTACGGTAAGTAAAAACAAGGCTTCGCATTAATTTACAAAATCCTCGCCGACCGTTGTAAACACGTCGATACATAAACGCGTAATAGCGTTATACATTTCGAAATCGAAAGCAGCTTATCCCCGGAATAGAAGATAAGTTTACAATCTAGTGGCGAGCTGCAATTCGTGTCGCGATAAATCCCGGTTCGACGCTACTCAGCGCCGAGAGAAATGTTCGTTTTCCGTTTGTTATCCGCCACTTACGACACCAGATATTAACGATCGCAGTGAAAGGCATTGATTCGTTGAACCTCAGAATGCTGTGTCAGCAGCGTAGATTCCATTCGAACAGGTTTGCCATTTGATTCGCGTTACCTTCCCCGACGCGAGAAATAGCAGACAGCGAGACCGATCTACAATAGCGATTCAAGTCCGGTTACGAGGAGAGAAATTTTTTTTCCCTTGAAATCTCGATTTTTGGAGGTTTTTTTCGGCAGAAAGTGCACAGCGTGTATCAACGATTCCATAATTATGCAAATAAATGTTGAAAGGGTTTTGGGGGTCGCGGGGCCTATTTGAAAGTCTGAGTGACACGCACGCACATACGAAGCTAGCTAATGTGTACATAGGTAACGCGTGTGTGCACAGTCGACTGAGTACACACGCGCTTTCGCACGCGCCTAAACGTGCCAAACGCGGTTCGCCCGTACGCGCGGCCAACATACATGTACTACTCGGAAAATGACAGGCCATCGGTGAGCCGGTATGTTTGAGCTCGCCTCCTCGTGCAAATATTTTGCGCGGGCAAACATTGGTCATGACGGATCATGCGCCCTCCTAGAAGGTAGACGGGAAGAAGGTGCTTTGCGTCCACTAAACAACGGGATATCGTGCCGACTTTTGCGTAATGTCACGGACAAAGAACCACCGATGGGTCACACTAGAGATCCAAGAATCGTAAATTACCGCGTTAACATAGACGAGAAGTCAAGATATAGATCTTCGTAGTACATCTTTTGCCGTATCGATTCCATCTTGTCGCGTAAGTTTAGATGTTTTAGATTACTAAAAAGATAAATTCACGTTACCGAAAGATCTCTCGATCGAGCTATCGCAAACGGAACTTTTACCAGGGTAGCTGGTTCGATTCTGTATACGTCTAATCAGGTTTTGTCGCGTTCTATTTTACACGTCGTGCCACTGTAAGAATTGAAAAATTGTAGTAAAGTGGTTTGCCCTATACGCGCATGAGTAGCGGTTACGTCGTAACAGAATTTTGGCCAGGTTTCAATCGTAAAATAGGATTCGGTTTAGAAAGTTGACACTAGCGTGGCTAGGTTGAATGGTAACTTTTCCGATTGGTAGTTTCATGGAAATTTCAGCAACCCCTACTGTGTTGTCTACCTGTTGGCACAAGTAACGCTCTTGGTTTGCAAAAACAAGAGGACCCGTAGGTTTACCGAGTCCATCACGGCGTGAGACTCGTTGAAATTGTAGAAATGCTGGTTTTCCTCAGATCCCCGGTGTACACTGGCGTTGCGTCTAATTTAGGCGAGCGTACGAACAGTCTATCTAACAGTTGCAGGCAAACAATTAGCGTTCATCGATGCGCTTAGTCGGGACAGTTGTACGTCGAAGCGCAGCTCATTTGCATAATCTTGCGTTACAGTTGCGCGAGTACAGTGGATGGTTGTTAAGGCGTGTATAACTCAAAACACCATGATCGATAACCGTTGCTTGTTTTCAGCTTAATTTCATTTTCTGGTATATAACCGCGTGCCGGAGACATTCGTGGCAATTAGCCTCAATTTCGAGTTCCGTCTGAAAGCCGCTAATTCGTGGTATAACGTTTCTTGCCCTCGGTACCGGCGCGCGGCGTCCTTCTTTTCCCTCGCGCTTCCACCACGTGAGAACGGATTCTCGATGTTTGTCTTCACGCTTGTGGCACCATCCGCTCGTCAGATCTTGCCCGATAATCGTCGAACCGTTAGACGAAAACGATCGTGTGCCAAGAACCGGCGAATGTGGCGAACGAGAGAGGGGGCCGGTACGTAAAGAATCTTCTCTCGGTTTCGCTCGCGTAGCTCGTACGTGTACGACACACGTAAGGTTGAGCGATGTCGAGAGAAGCAATCTCGCGCCGGTATCGAGGATTGGAGCGATTAATTATGATTACTGGTATTATTATTAGAGGCGTGCGTAGCGGCGGTTATCGGGACGAGCGAGCCTGTACGCTCGTCGAGCCCCGTCGTTGGATATGCCGCGCGACACCGCGATCTAGACACCGTAGCGTTCCACTGCGCACACCAGTGCGTAATTGCATTGTGAAAGTATCACAAAGCGATTCTCGTCGGCTCTGTGGAAACGCGTCGTCGCTCGATCCAGCGGCCTGCCGCGCCACAGACCTCTGGAAATAGTGAAAGTAGTGCAACTACCTGGCTCGTCCTTTGAAAACCACTTGCGCCTATGTACCTTTGCTCATACGCGCTCGGTTTTTTGTCCCAGTATCGAGTTACGTTTCCGATAGCGATCCAACTCCACTCTTTCCTCCGTTACGTTCGATTCTTTGGTAGAAACAACCGCGTCGTTAAACCTATTTGCTGCCCACGGAAATTCTGAAATCGAAACGACGAACGATTGGTATATGATATACGATGATCTATACGTAGTTACACGTATGAGTAGCGTGGCCGCAATCCGTAAGCCAAAACGCGTAGCCAGGATGTGAAATTTTGGGTCGGTAAGTGGGTGCCGACTGGCGACAGGCCGATTCGAATCTCGGTTTACGTTTGCAACAAGGGTGACAGGTCTTCCTGCTCCTGCACTAATCTCGCCGCTCATCTAGGATCTAGAGTTACCTGGGTGTATAGTTTGCCGCATCGGCCCTGCACGCTCATCGTCCACGGCTACTACTATATATCGCGTTATTCGCAAGGTCACATTTTCCATCTGTTTCGTAGCAGTGGATGGCCGATAATGTATCGCGAGTACGATATCGTATCTATATTTAAAGCTTCGGGCAGAATCGATTTCGCAAGCGGAGCTCCTTTCGTTAAACTTGACACAGCGATATTTTTCGTAACAAATTACAAGTTACTCGCCACACGTGTAACTTCGCTACCGGAATCGTTAATGAGTCCGCTGATTTCCATACTTTCGACCGTTCGAATTGATTCCTCGCGCAGACGGTGGAATTAATAATAGCGTGCGTTGAATTAATAAACCGCTTGATTAAGCTCCAGCCACGAGACGTGGACTTTCGTCTGCCGCGGCCAACATATTAGTCACGATACTATCTCGAAATCGGTATAATACCGTTCGGAATTCTTACGAATGGCATAAGAAAAGTACTTCCTTGGAAGATGGTACCTCGCCTCGCGTATCAAATTTCAGTCGCGCAATATCCAGATAAATACACCGCGGGCTCGCTCGGCGTTATTAATTTCGCAATAAAAACTAAAGTACCGGCAGGACACGGTCTTGCGCAATTTCATTTACATAGGATTTTTATTTCTGTGTCCGGCGGGGACGCTGCGTAAATTCTTATACGCGCTTCAGCAGCCGTTCTTTTGGGCGGGCTGCGTAAGAAAATCATTGAAATTACCCGAAAGAAATTGACTGCGCGAGAGTCGCGTTGAATCGCGATCAACCATAACCGGCAACACCTGTGTCATAACGATAATGATAATTAGCAACGCTTTAGTACGTACGTAGTTGCGAAACGTTTCTCGAATATCGCGACGCTGGAGGGTGAACGGTCTTCCGACCTACTTATCTATCAGACATTTTAGCAAGAATAAAACTTATCGACCGTTTAAACTTAGAGACACCGAGACAACCGAGCTAGAATCGTTGCAAATTTATGACGGGCTTATCGAAAGAATTTATCGTTAATCGTTATTGCTGAAACGTTCAAAGTCGTTTTGATCGATAAGTAGATGACGCTACTTTTGCCCCAGTTACACGACGTTTCTGCCAAAGGGAAAAACTTATCGCGTTCACAGCTTTGCATAAATTACCGCGTAGATTCTTGCACGAAGCTTCGAGGAATTTATCACGATGTTATCGTTATCACGGTGATTCGTTTCTTTCCCCATTTTTATCGATAAGTAGATTTTAATCGGCGATTTTCATCGTTGGCTGATGGCGTTCGTCACCACGTCCGGCTTAACGTTTAACGTTTAACCTCGCAGAAGGCACCCTCGGTAGTAGGGGAGAGAGAGAATTTTCTCGGCTCATGAATTTTTCCGCGCCACGGTAAACTACGACGATTCATTGTGTCCAGTCACGTGGTCGTGCAATCTAGCTTAACGATAGGCCACGTGTTCCCTTTTAATAGGCGATGGCCGAACCGATCGAGAACGTCGCTCAGATGCCGGATTACCGACGTTCGTTTTTCCTTCGAAAGGGACGGTCTTGCGATAAATCCGGTTAAATCGTTTCGTTTGAATCTTCGATGGCAGGCGGCATTATTATTGGAACGCGGCTTGGGAGAAGGGAAACATGACTGGTCTTTAAAAGACGGTCTTGCGTGCCATGAAAAAGTGAACAGCCGAGTGGAAGGATCGGTTTCTTACCACTCGCTGTTACCATTTCCCTTTATTACACCGTCGGCCAGTTTATAATCGAATCTCTTTGCGTTAATTGCAAATCGATTTGCCCAGATTACGTCCGGAAAACACGCAGCTCGAAGGAATTTACGCGCGATGCGTTGCACTAGTTTCTTTTTCCTTCTTTTCTTTTTCTTTTTTTTCTTTCGCAACTAGTTGCACCCGATCCGAGATCCAGCTGCTAATTCGGAATTTAAAGTATAATGTTCGCGATGTTCATTGTTTCGGGTGGCTGGCTTAGCGCACACGTCGGCGAATTGCCAGAACAATAGCAGTAATTACCAGGATTTCGGTGGAGCTCGATTATGCTCCGGTACAGAGGCGAGTCGCTCGATGAATTTAGGTTTATTTTCTCGTTGACAGGCGAGCGTGAATGGAGATTCGCCTTATATTCGCTGCTCGAGTTTCATGGGAATCTGGCCAATGGCGTGCCCCTTTCCTCCTACCTTTCTTGCACACACTGTGCAGTTAGCGATGTACATATGGCTGCGTTTTTTCGTTTTCATTCGAGGGACCATTTTTTTGGGAAGTGGGCGTACCTCTTTCCGGTTTTTGGGCCATTGTGTTCCGCCCTGTCTGATTCTTCTTCTTCTTCTCCTTCTCATTCTGCTTCATCGTCGCCGTCTTTTACTGCTACTTCTTCTTCTTCTTCATCTTCTTCATCTTCTTCTTCTTCTTCTTCTTCTTCTGCTTCTTCTTCTTCTTCTGCTTCTTCTTCTTGTACTCGGCAAGAATGTACCCGAACTGGTATGCGTGGATGCATGTGTGTCGGAACACGGCTGCAAGTACTCGCACGCAACGCATGCATACTTGCTGGCACGCGTGTCTACAAATACACAGGCCGTGTGGTAAGTTTGTTTCTTTGCAAATCGCGGTACCGCGGCGAAGACAAATTCGCGTTGAAGAATTGGCTCGGCCGGGGCTCTATGGTCGTTACTTGTAATAATTAATAATTAACACGTTGGCGGTGCAGAACGGCGTTTTAAGGTCACGAAGCTGCAGTGCAGCGGGGGACCATTAGAGCTGGATAAAAGCGGAGGACATCGTTTTGTTCGTCACCTGGGAGAGACACTCTAGCTCGAGATACGTGGAAGATTCGTCGACGACAAAACGTAGCTGGTCGGCCAATTTCATTCGAAAAAGCCGTAAAGTACAGGTTAGGTTGGTCCGGTGGAAAAGAAAGGCTCGCTCGCATTGTGGCTCGAGACAAAGGGACATTTTTTTGTGCACGATCAAAGGAACGACGAAAGAGAGAGGGAGAAAGAGAAAGACCCTTTTACGCGGTCTGTATCGAGCGAGTTCTCGACTTGGCTTCGACACGCTCGAATTAATGATTTCCTCATCCATGAGCATTACTTTTTCCCCCGGTTCCATTCCAGCTCGCTTCGACAACCGAATCAGCCTAATTATTTTTCCGTGCTTTTGCCCCGGCACTCGTCCGATACGTTCACCCGCGTGCTCCACCTTGACGGCCTTTCTAACCT
The DNA here is from genome assembly GCF_011952255.1 of Bombus vosnesenskii. Classification (NCBI taxonomy): domain Eukaryota; kingdom Metazoa; phylum Arthropoda; class Insecta; order Hymenoptera; family Apidae; genus Bombus; species Bombus vosnesenskii. Next base: position 8,570,171 of record NW_022882923.1, read on the forward strand.
CGCACGGAGGCGTCCGCGGGCCGCGAAGATTCGTCAAAGTGGACGTAAATGCTGTCTCCTGCGGTGGATATCCTCGAGATACGTTGGATCGTTTGGACGAGTCGAACGACTGCGTGTCCGCGAAGGTGCGCGATAAGGAAACGCGTTTTCACGTAGGCTTTCGCGGGAGAGAACGGCGGTTGCGAAGGCAGACGGAATGAACCGTTACCGTTAGAACTGGTGCTCCTCTCTGCTTCTTCTCTTTTTCCGAGCTCGCGAACGGTTATCTCGCGGAGAGGATCGAAAGATTCGGGTCGAGGTTAATCTCTATCGCGTCGTCCGAGGCACCTGCGATTAATTCCCTTACCTTTTCCTCCGATTCCGATGCGATACCTTTCTTTCGTTTTTTCCTCCTGTCGACCGACGGCCGACTTAATTTTTGCGAAATATTTTAATCGGATCGCCGCCGAGCAACCAAGGGACGTCGTTTACCTTAGTCGTTTACTCGATTTCGATCGGTTCGCCGGCAAGATAAACGAGCGTATCCGCGCATCCGTCCTTCACCGACTACTTTATTTGCACTTGGCTAACAACGACCGATCCGTTGGCTTTCCAATTTCCGTCTTTTTTCGCGGTAACTCGTCAGACCGTGAATAAGGGAAATTTGAAAATTCACGGATCGAACGGCACGTTAATCGAAACCGGCGCGGCGGTATCGCTGGAAGAGCCGAGCTCGGCTCGTTCGTCGTGTTTGCTCACGGGATCTTTGATCGCTGCCCGTTCCTCTCCTCCCGTGCTTCTCGCCGGATTCGCCAAGAACAGTTTCGGAAAAATCGAAAGGTAGCTCGCTCCCTCTTTCTTTTATTCTGTCTCGTAAGCTCGCCGGATCTTCCCCAATCTTCGAATAAATATTTGACGTGTGAACAGCTGCCACGAAACTACGAAACGCGTATGTACGTTCGTGACACGTCGCCCAACTCCCGCTTGCGTTCCTTTTTCTTCATTTTTTCCTTTTTATTCCCTCCTCTTCCTCTTTCGAGCGTCGATCCAAGGAAACGAGATTAACGAGCAGCCGATACCAGTTCGATTCCGTGGCTCGATTTACGAGTCGCCCTCCTAACTATTGTTCCCGCGAAACAGTAGCCAAATTAATTTCTTCGGCGCACGCGATCATTCGTACCGTGAAAACCGAATATACACGAAGAACCGGCCGAGCAATTTGCGGCCATGGTTTAGCGCGCAGCTGACGACTGTAACGACGACGCGGAATGAATCGCCGATATATATATGTATGTGTGTGTGTGTGTATATATGTATATCGTCGATGCTCGTTAAAGGAGCGCCAACTTGTACAGTCGAGGATTCAGCCGGCCGACTCGACAGAAATTTTACGGTATTTAACGAATTACGATGGCCGTTTCATACGCACTGTCGCGTGAGAAACGAACGATATTGTACAAACAACCTCGACGAATCTTCCCTGTTTTGCGAACCGTTGCGTTCGTATTTTGCGGAAATGCCTGCTACGATCGTTCTCCGGCCAAACTACCTACAGCGTACATAGGCGCGCTTGTGTGTGTTTAGGCATTTTCCAAGCAGCTTTCTTTCGGACATTGTACGAGCGAACGTTGCTGCGGGACACCTGGGGTCTCCGAGCGATTTTCTCCAATTCACACCCGTGGTTGACCGATAGATCTAAAGCCGGCTGAAAATACGGGCGGAGTCGAAACCTCCGTGTGCTGCTTCCACAAGCTAATTTGTACGGACGAGGCTGATCCTATTGTGCAGGAATTTTACGCGCTCGAAAGTTCTCTCTCTCTCTCTCTCTTTCTCTCTCTCTCTCTCTCTCTCCTTCCGTGTACCTACGTTTCTTTGTCTTGCATTCGGTTAGCTCGATACAAAGGCGCAAGAGTCCGTGCGCGTAAACTAATTCACGCGTCGTTTTAACGATCGTTATCGCCGATTGCTCATTTCGCTGTTCTTAGAAGCGGTGATTCAATGTTGTACTCTGCCGGCAGATAGCGTGTTAATAATACCGAGAAACGCTATTACAGGACAGTCAGCTTTTTATCTATATTCATTATCAACGTCACGTGAGATAAGGAGCGAAAGAATCTCGTGGAGCTCAATCGCATTCATCGGGATCAATCCCATATTCCGTTCGGTCTTTGTCTCCGTTCTTCTTTTTTCCATTCTCGAAGCGCTGCATAGAAGTGGGTTAAGTCAATGTTCAAAGGAAGACGATTTAAGAAGGTCTATTACGGCAGGTTCCTCGGCTGTTCAAACTTCTCTCTCCGCCCTTCGCTCCCGCCACGGCACTCCAGTTGGCCGATAAAATCCGATGTGCCTCCGATGATTGCGATGTCATCCTCTTCTTCGCGATTCCGAAAGGTTAATCATTTCGAAGGTGGTCGAGCGAGACGAAAGTTTCCCTACTTTGTTGTACAGTTCCAAACTATTTACGCATGCAGCAAGCTCGCCGTCTAACGGGATGCGCGATTAACCTATTTGTTCGTAATTACCGGTAGCCAAGATTTTGTAACGAAATCGACTAGCGTGCGTTCGTTAGACCGTGATTTATACCTTCTTTTTTCTTTTCCTTTTTTCTTTACGAAATTCATGGCACGACGTAAACGTCAAGGAACGATATCGACGCCAGGATTTGTGACGGTCGCAATAAAAATAGGAATGTTCGTCTATAATTTACGCCTTGTAAATTATTCCATCAAACGTAACAGGTAGATGATCGAACCGTCGTTGTATACACGTCCTGCCGACCACGGGGATTAGGACACTTACGATGTTCGACGTAAATCGAAGACGTTCGGCTAATTTTATTTCTCTTAGGATTTGACATGGATCACGAACTTGCGCGTTTTATCGTATCATAAAATACCGAACGAAGCAAAGTTTGTTAGAATTTTTCAATAAACGTATCCGCTGGTATCTGTGCGTCTCGATGGCGTATGTCTAACGGCGCGTATTCCTTGTTCGGTTTTCGATTCGGCTTTCGAAAGAGAAAATGCAAAGTACGCTCCGCTTAAACGTATGACAACGTGTCTTTGTGTTTATCGAGACGCGTCCTCCATCGAGGGGATAAAATATTTCTTCTTCCAACGGGGATGGACGAAGTAAAATAAAAGTACGAGCGAGTCGGAACGGGAGCTCGGGTGCCCGGGAGCAACGGGTCTCCGGGAAGATTGAGAAATCAGGATCGTGCATACGAGAATGTGTGCCGCATGCGTGTATTCCCCCCTTCTGGTTCTTCTTCTCGTTCACTGACAGGATATATACAGAGGGCACGTCTACCTTCCTATCAGGCGGCTACATTAGCCTTTGTAGATAGCGCTAAGTGCCCCTGGATATTTCCAGGCCTGCCAATGCCAGCGGATCAACCGGATATCACCGGAGTGGTACGTGCAAGCGGTTCCTCGTCACGAGCCGACCGGTAATAACCGCTGCCCCTGAAACAACTTCTTTTTAGAAAGCTCGAGTTACTCGGACACGAATCGTGTCACGAGGAGACTCGAGAAATTCCATTTAAAAGGCGCTCTTCTCGCCATCGCCGTGTTTTGTCCCATCCATCTGTGGAATAACAAAGTAAAATTAACGATCGCGTCGCGCGAAAATAAAGGCCCAGAGGGATTGGAATTTCGTTCGCGGTGGGTGTGGCGTCGCGCGTGATTTTATTGGAAAATGGAGCGGCCGTGTACGGAGCATGAAGCAAAGACGGAGGTGCGATTAAACGAGCGTAAAAAATGCAGAGATTTAAAGGGGAAGGCAAGGTCGATGGAGGAGGAAGAAGCGCATGGCCGAAATGAGAGTGTTGAGATAGCAGAGACGTCTACGAGGTTTTATCCGACGATAAAACGGTTAAGCGGTAAGATATTGGCGCGTCGATTATCCCTCTCGCGAACCTACTAATTATCCTCTTCGGGAAAACGAAGAACATATGGTGTACCCCGAATAGACATAATTTTTCTCGATTTCCAATTAGACACGCGACTCGTTGGATGTCAGCGGGCCGATAAAGCGCGATAAAACCGATCAGAGGGTTAATGGCTATCGCGGAGTCGGCGAGGAGATGTTTAGCCAGGACGCGCCTACCTACTTCTTGCTTCTTACAATGTGTACGAGGATGCGGGAACTCGGATGGCTGTCGGGACGTGCGAAGTAATAATTTGTACGCGTATCGTAGCCGGTAAAACGAGTGGAACCTAATAGAGGTAATGACAATGTCGTGCATAGAGAAATATACGTGTCACGCGTTAGGCTGTAATTTCGTATGTAAAGCAGCACCATTGTAACCGGTGTCCCCGTAGTTACGTGTCTACAGGCCCTCTTCCTGTCCCGAGGCGACCGCGATTGTACGACGCCCTGTACGCGATAATGTGTAGCGTCGTCGCGGCCGACTGATCGGCTCCTCGCGTCTTTTTACCCTGCACGAGGGGCTGGCCCTGCGGTTCAGACCACGTTATGTGGAACAACGTACTCTTCTTTCACGAGTAGTACCGTCTTTCGAACCTTTAGGAACGATCCGCGCGCGTCCCGCTCGCCTTAACGAGCGTTAACGCCGACCAAGAAAAAGTCTACACCGTGACGACCGTCTGTTTAAGTAGTCGTCGATAAGAGAACTCTCACGCGACCGTGAGACACTTTGAATTGTAAAAAATTTCGTCCTGTTAAAGGACGCGCGTGCATTACCGCGAACGACGTGTTTTTCTTTCTTTTCTTTTTTGCACGCGCGCGTCGAGTCGCGTTATCCGTGCTTTCGGATAGACGATAATTCGATATAGCGAGCTACTCGGTTCGGTTCGAGCGGAGATAACACGCGGAGTCTACAGGCGAAACACGGAGGAACGATCGAATAGAAAACAGAACGTGCGTTTCACGAGACCGTTGTTTGTCGAAAAATTATTGAATTATACGTAAATGTGGAGATACCCTCGGTTGAATAAATAATGAAACCGGTTCCCACCGGGGTGATATTTTTCTGCTTCTGAAACTGGTCCATGGTTATTCGCGATATTTATGTAACTGGCGCCTGCCGAGACACCCCATTGCCCTAATGTTGCCGGATAAACCAACAAACATGCAAATATTATTTTACGCGTGTCCACGCGCATATATAGTGGATTGGCCCGGAAATTCTGCAAACATTTCGCTTCGATTCTGCCATTGTCGCGGGAAAATTGGGATATCGGGCGGGGGTTGTCGTTTAAATAAATAAACCTAAAAGCAAGTTTCCAATGCACAAACGGCATTCGTTTTAACGAGCGTGCTTCCGTCTGTTCGCTCCTCTCTCCTTCCCTTTCTCCTTTCCTCTCTGTGAACACGCGCAAAATTCCACGCGCGCCGAGGATTGTGTAAGCGGCTGCTCGCTCGCTTCGTATCGTTACGCGGAAAATCCCGCGAATTCCCGGGAAAAGCTTCGCCAGACGTTTGTCCTTACTTTCTCGTGGCTATTTTCACCCGCGATACATACACAGCGTTCCGCTGTAGAACGCTTGCCGTAAAAAGCTTTTTGAAGTTTGGTTGCCGCCACGATGAGATTATCGGCGGTCTATTTGATCAAATTTGGTCAAGCGAATGTGAAAATACAATCGCAAATTCCAAGATAGATTTTAAAAGTCTGCGCATTGTCAGTCTGAATTCGAGTTTCGCCAATATATTTACGACAGTAGCGTTCCGCTAGAGGGTCGAGGAAATCTTTACGACGTTTCGTGCGAAACACGTACCGTAGACTACCGCTTGACGGGGATCGGCTTATGGGGACCGAACGTGTGCATAGATAGACGAATGATCAATCTGAGAATAAAAGAAAATGATACGTATATGTAATATACGTATAGCAATTATTATCTAATTGGGTGGAAAAGTCAACCGGATAACCGAGAGTATAACGCAATATATTGGGAAAATGTTTCTACGTTTAAGCGTTCGGAAACTTTACGATCGATCGTATGGTACTGCTTCGGTAGACGAAGGGATAACGTCGGCTTCGATATTTAGGTGGCGCGGCATTTCTCCAATTAATCCTCTTAAAATAAGATGGTAGTTCGTTGGAAATAATCTGTAACTATTCATAATGAATTTATGGTACCAATTAGGAAGTGACGTTGGAGTCGCGCGGCATAAGTCCGTTTTATGTCACGCCGGCGCAATAATTCTGGCATCTATTATTAGAACGTGTCGTAAAGGGGTACGCGCTGGGCCAGCTTGCCGGATCTTTTTTCTTTTTTTCGAATCGAAATAAACGCGGCAGTAAAGGGCCGAATAAATAAATAAAACGCCCACCTTTTGCCAGTCAGTGGATCGAGATTTCGGATAGCGCGCGTCGACGCCAAAGCTCGCGGAACATTTACAACGAAAACAAACGGCGGGTGGTGCGCGTGGAGAAAAATCGAGGAGGGTACGACTCGTAAAAGTCTCGGTGAAGTCGTAAAAACTGCACCCGACCGGCGCTGAAGCCGTAACGCGATGCAACGACGAGTTACGAGTTACGACTTCGACGATATCCGCGGCCTTTCCGACCAGTTTCGTCTTCACTTTCACTCTTAGCCTAATGAAAGAAAGAAGAGATTTCGTAGAAGCGAAACGATACGGCGAAACCAGCTCGGTAATTCTTGCTTCCCGTTCTTTCTTCCATCGGGAACTTTGACCTTTCCCCGTTTACTTGGCGCAGGATTTCTCTGCTGTCTTGGATTTGTCCGCGCAAGCGTCGTCTACGTCGAGTCGCGAAAATCCGTAGGATGCCAGGTTCGAGAGCGGCGTTGCCTTTCGACTCGCGCCTCGACCGATCGCCTCCTTCTCGTCCTACTTGTTTATATCGCGTCGTTTCCAATTTTCCTCGTTTCTCTCCTCTCGGCGTGTCCCGGTTTTTGCTTTTATAACTCGCGATATCGCGGCCGCCCGTACCAGCTGTTTCTCGATACACGTTAAAAGTAACTTTTACAGCACCCCTGGGATCAACGCGAACACGCGCCCATCCCTGTATTTGTGACCAGAGGCAATTCAGACCACGTATACGCGATCACTCCCGGATGACTCGGTCTATTTTCGAAATTCCATCCCCCCGGCCAACCCTAAAGTGCAGTCTCGTGTAGCGCAACGCGTTACAATTACTTTCCTTTTTCGCCGCGTTGCCTCTTCCTTGAGAAAAGGCAGCGTCGAAATAATCGGCGAACGAGAATCGCGTACACACGGTGGCCTCTCTCGTATTCTCGTCGGGTTTGGCGTTCCCTCCCTCTCGTTCCCCGTAGCCGCGGGCCAGTTCGTCGTTGGATCCCGCTGCTCGCTTCAAATATTTCCAATTTGGAGGTTCGTCTTTTTATTCTCGCGTTTCGTATCTAAATATTTTAGCAGGCCGGTAAATATCGCGAGCCTTTAAAACGCGTTCCACGGGCATTCTCGATTCGGCCCGCTGCGCGCATTTTTAATTTATCTGCGAACATCTGCCGCTTATAATGCCTCGGACTTGGAAGCGTGCTCTGCCGTAAAAACAAAAAGGTGCGTCTCAATTTATATGCTCATCCTTATTTCACCCAAGATCCTGCCGGAGTAACCGCAGAGCCGACGAAATGAAAACGAGTTTGGTGCTTTACAAGTCCGCTACTTCGGGTGTCTCGTAGGAATTTTAAAAGGGCCGATTTGTCATAGTTTCCGGCATCCTGTGTAAGGGTACATCGTCGAGCGGCGCTCCTTAATTGGGAGACGACTAGATGGCAGGCGAACGAGCTAACAGTTTTAAAGGATCAAGCGTGGGAGAGAGAGAGAGAGAGAGACGGGGAGGTTAGGTTGGGGGAGGGGGAAGGGAGAGGATGGTTTATTTTTCCAGTAATTAAAAATTCGAACATCTCGCCGGGTTCGGCTACTATTCCCAGAGCTCGATTAATTATCGCCTCGAGTGCCTTTCATTGTCAGGATCATTCATTCGTGGAGCCCATTACGAGGTAGAGCCGAAAAAGGGAAGGACGAGGAGAAGAAGGGCCTGGTGCAAAAAGGGCGACTCGAGAGGTCTTCTCTCGCACCTTCTACTTGTCGTAAGGCACGGTCGGCGATCGCTCGAACGTGACCGTAGACGCGAAATTCTGCAAAAACGGCTGTTGGCTGCTTGCATTTAATTTCCTTCGAAGGCTGCGTTCGATTCTGCTTTAACAACTACCACGTATCCAGGCTGTACCGTTAATTCCGTTGATTTTTTACTCGCGGAATAGGTATACCTCGAGGACTGTACGAACGAACGATCGTCCAAATCGTTTTGGCGGTACGCTTTGTTTATTTTCGCGTTTCGACGAATCGATGCTCTTTACCGAGCTTCCTTCGTAAGTGAAACGCGCTGTTCGATCAACGACGACTTTATCGGCTATGCCTCTCACCCTTCTTCCCGGCATCGATTTTTCTCCGCGATCGTTTCTGTTCGCGCGTCGAAGTCTCTAGGTTTGGCGCGTGGCGCGTATCCTTCGGCAAGAGCCGAAACGCGGCCTATTTTTCGAGGCGGACGAGAGGCAAGTAGGAGAAATTGCAGCGCGCGAATAGTGGAGACTTTCAGCGACGCATTATCGGGCCGTGCCGCCGCGAAGCGAGAAGGGAGAGCGCGAGGAAAAAGCATCGGTCGTAGAAGGAAAGAAAAGAGGCTGGCGTATTTCGAGTGTCCGTGCATTAGCGGGACTCTGGCACGCTGGAGTATATCATTAAATATGAGAGCCGCTGAGTCGGGAGCAGCTCGATCGTTTCTTTTTTCGTTTCCTCCATCCTCCGACCCTCCCCAGTCCACCTTTCTTCTTTATCCTCCTTCCTTCGACCTTTTCTCCTTCTTGCTCTCGTTCGCACGCTCTCTCTCTCGCGTCTCTGGCGTTCCAGCATCTCTTGGAACGGCACTTGCCATCTCCTTTCCTCTTGGCGTTGCTTCTCTCTCTCTCTTTTCCACCTTCTCTTGGTGCCTCTCCTTCTCCCTCGAACCCCGACTTAGGTGTACCTGAATTCTCGAGGTCTCTTTCTTCTGTCGCGCGGGTCTCTTCTTCCCTCGGCCTCTCTTTCTTCCTCTATCGGCGTCTCTCGTAATTGGCGTGACATGCTCTCTCGGTCCTTCGTTCTACGGTCTACTCCGCAGGAGAAACGCAGCGTGCAGACGATGGACTCTCTCTCCGAGTTACGTCCTTCGTCCTCGAGGCCTCCGCGATGCTCCCGCGTCGCAAGGTTGCCGCTGTTTCCGTCGATCTCGAATTATGGATTTCCAGGCGCCTCTCTCTTTCTCTTCTCGTGTTCGAGCCAGCGAGATCCCGGCGAATACGTAAAAGAGGTGGAAATCACGAACCAGCCCAAGTAGATGGAAAAACTTTGCAAATGAATTCCGTCTTTGTGTTTCAAAGTTTCAGCCGATGAACTCAGGGCGCGAGCTCTAGATGCTAACTGCCTCTCCCGTCTTCCCTCTCCTTTTCTTTTCTCGTTAGGGACTGCATTTATACGACGATCGCCTCCTAGTCGATTGAAACGTCGAGCAACTTTTTCGTCGCCATTGAGCCCCCCCCCCCCCTCGCCTCTATGTGATCGAATCTGTGTAGAATTTTTAAGCCGCTCGTTAAAACCACCGTTTACTCGCTGCAAGATCATTTACTTTGCATGGAAACGCTTATTGGCGATTGTCTCGCGACTTTCCATCGTTTCCTTCGCTCGTTATTTTCATCTCTCGAAAGCCGCGTTCGCTGAATCTTTCAGAGTTCTTAATCAGTCGTCTTAGGTGCAACGCCGAAGACTTCGGCGAATAAGATCTTATCTTTGCATCCGCCAAGAATCTTTCGATCCATCCTTGATCGCTTTCTTAACGCAACTATTTAAATATCTCGACGACTTGCACGTGGAATTCTTAACGAATCGCTGCTGGCCATTAATGGGATATTTGGAAAGGATTTCGAAGGAAACCATCGATTATTTTACGCGTATATTACGGCGTGAGAGAGTCGAACCGGACTCGGCTGTCGTGGCCTCGTTTTCGACTGTAAATTATTACTTACGCGCTATTTCCGAGTTTTACTCACCGCGCCGTTTCTATGTATCAGGACGCTCTATCCGCAGCTTCTAATCGCGCACGAAAGCGCAACTTGGGCCTGATTATTCGAAAGCTGTTCCCAGACGCGACGAAACTCGGTAATACGCGCTGATGCATCCCGGTTGATTGGTGCACCGGCAGTGATCGTTGCATTTCCGATAATTGCGTGATCGATCCTTCGGATTCTCCCCTCTCGCGCGCTCTCTCTCTCTCTCTCTCTCTCTCGGTTTCGGATTCCTCCTCGTCCTTTTTTCGGCTCCTCGACGAGGAAATATCGGAACCGATAGCTCATCCGACGTGAATTACGCCTCGTTGGTCGCTCGACATTATTTAAGCGGCTGAGTTGCGCGGTTATAACCGCACACCCTTTCCTTCCCTCTCTCTTCTCGTCGTTTCCCTTCTACGCTCTACGTCTACTTCCACTCGTGCCGCCAATTTCTTTTTTTTCTCTCGTTTTATCGCTCACCGACACCGTAGGACCGATGGTCGCGTATATACGATCGGACGCAAATCGATGCCAATCGACAGAGAGAGAGAGAGAGAGAGAGAGAAGAAAAAAGGAATCAGACGCCTCGATAAACTCGGGAAAACCTGCCCCTTCGAAGCGAGATACTCGCGTCCCTCTTTCTCCGCTCGGTGCTTATCCTCTTCCTCCTTCCCTCCGTCACGGTCCAATCGTTTTACCGGAAAAATGCTTTCCAGGCTCGTGTAGATGCTATTAAATTGCACGGCAGACGAATAGAAGGCGAGCGGCGATCGTTGGGTTCGAAATTCGTGGTGAAAAATTTATTAGGACGTCTTCGGGACTCTTGCGACGAGTTGGACGAGTTCCGGAGGCGCGGGCATTTTTCATTGGCGCGACAGAGAAAAGGATTACGTGGGAATTCGGTCGGTGTCTTGGTCTTGAGCGGAATCGAGACCGAGGAACCAGCGGTGGATATGGTGATTGAAGGGTTGAAATCCCTGGAGCCGGCAAGACGCGCGCAAAGTAGACGGTAATCTCTCTTCCGGTCTCGAGATTATAACGAATGTCCTCCGCTCGAATGACAGCTTTATCCCGATAAAATATCGCCCCATTAGAATTAATACGGAGTTTTTCTGGCTTGGAGATACCGCGAGCCCCGGAAAAGGAAAGGATCTCGTTAATCGTTTTTTACCGCCTTGCTTTTTATCCTACGCGAAACCGCGTGTTCGCGAGGAAAAACTCTTTCTGCCGGCAGATTAAGCCAGAAATTTACTGGCTTGCATGCGAGCAGAGCCCACGATCGTTCGAACGCAACGCGTTCTCGGTGCGACCGTTCGAAATCGAGCGTGAAACGCTGGAACCGTAGCCTTTCCTCCCTGACGAGCCGGTAATCGCCATCGTCATCAGTCGTGCGGCGAACGCGAAGCAGGAGGAGGAGGTGTGTATCAGCTGTTGCTTTCGTCTCCGGCCTCTCTCCTGTGCGTCTGCTCCTCGTCTTCGTCTTCGTCTTCGTCTTCGTCTTCGTCTTCGTCTCCGTTCAGCATGCATCGCGGCCCCGGCTCCAGGTCATTAAGAATCCATTAAGAGTTTTCCAAACTCGGGAAACTAAATATAAACTAGCAGCCGCGAGGCTGGCAGGTGGCGTCTCGAGCACAGACGGTCCATACGGCAAAAGGGGAACGAGCTCGTGTTGGCGGCCTCCGCGATGGGATGCGATGGCGTCGAGACGCTGATGGAAGCATCGTAATTCCGACCACGTATGTTTCGTACACCGCGTCTTCTCCCGCTGTCTACGTGTTTTTCCACAAAATGACATAACGCGCACCATGCTATAGTTATTATCTCGAGATGAATACGCGGAAACGACCCTGACGAGATTACGTGCCCCCGAATACAACGATGAAAATTATATCCACAAAGTACACGCTGTGTATATCGGCAAATTTATACATTGTATCCGACTTGGAAAAAAGGTACGCAGCTCGCGTTATCATCGTCGACAGACCCCGCCGGAATAACGATCGTTAGCGTGAAATTCTGCCAAGTCCGTATAGGCGGTACACCGTCTCGCTGAGAAACGAAACGATCGTTCGTTTGTTCGACGACTTTTGGATACGTCGAGAGCGTTCCGAGTCGCTTGGAAGTTGAGATTCGAGCGACCAACGATAGATAGTCGGAGCGATCGGGATTCTCTGACGCGTTGTTTGAGAAACGACGAATCGATGACGAGTGAAAGTTTGCCTCCATCGGAACGTGTTCGACGCGCGATCTTGCCGGCAACGGTATCTTATCTAGCTGGAGGTGAAAGTCTTCCCGGGTCTACGCTTAATTGAAAACCAAAAGGCCTTCAAAAGCAATCGCTGTAGGAGATCCTTCTACGATCGCTTTACGCCTGACACATTCTCGCGAACGTGTATTCTCTCCTTCTCATTCCCGGAGGATTAATCATCTATTCACGAGCGTGCAACGGCTTTGTCCTTCGGCGACAAAGTCTTGCCTGTATTCTCGCAATTGTCGACCTAGAAACAACCACCGCCGGTCTACGGTATATCAGGATGCGCACGTCTCTCAAGAATTTCACCTCGTCGTATTTTTCTTTCGCGATTTTCTAGGCTTCGCGCCCGTAGCGGCATATCCATCGCGAGTCGCTCGATAAAGAACGATTGTTTTCAACTATGCGTATTCGAATGGGAAAAAACGATCAACCGGAACGATTTGTTGTAGCCCTCATCTGGTGAAGAGTATATTTAAAAAGAAACGCGAGCGTGCAGCAACGTTGTCACCGAGGATGGTACACAGGTTCTTCTTTGTCTCCGTTCGACCGCACTCGACCCCTCCGCTCGTTCGCCTTGGTGCCCCACGCCGGAAACGCGTCGGTAGATTCCACGAGAAACTATGGAATACGCGGGGAAATAGGCAAGTCCGGGGACGGTGGTTTTTGCGAGGCAATCGTCGAGAGATAAATTGCTACGGGGGAGCAGGCGAAGGAGGAAGAGAAGAAAGAGGCGGAGTATGTATATGGTGTCAGGTGCGTGCCACCTAAAGCGACGTAGGCCAACTTGACCTCGACGTAACCATTACCGGAGAGTGTACGACTAATGAACGGTTGCTCGTTAATGGGACGATTCCCCCATTGTGGATCGGTGGTCGAGCGGGCCGTTGCATGGGGCTGCGGGCGGAAACCCCATGCTGCCTTTGCTTCCTCTGGGATGAGTCTGACGCACGGATAGTCCGTGGGAGCCCCTTTACGATTCACCAATCTCTGTGTTCCCTCTGTCGCTTCGTGGACACTTGGGTGTCGTTTGCTGAAAACATCCTCCGATCGTTGCCGAACGATCTCGTTGTCGCTCTCCCGTCTGGCGCTCGTCCACGAGATCGTCGAAGGGTGCTCGTTTCGAGCGGTGTACGTATCTATCTGGTGGCCATCGCGGTAGATCGAGATAGTTGGTTGGCCGATCGTCGAAAACGTAAGCGTCATTATCGTTCTCTCTGCCCTTTGTTTCACCCCGGGTGCCCCGGTTCAATTTTGCCGCGCATATTTGCACAAAGTTGCTTTATCGACCGCGGGCTTTGAGAAGTTCCTGCTGCCTGCCGCCGCTATTCGAAATGAATTTTTATTGAAAAACGAGAATACGAACGGGCATTTGCATCGCTGTTTCATCGCCGGCTGTATTAAAATTCAGCGAGTCGAACTGGCGAGTCCCTTTGTCAATGGCAGGGGCAGGAGGTGGGCTATCGCGTAGAAAATTCATCCGGAGAAATATTCCGTATTCGATCGATTCCGTATTCGATGTAAAAATGCGATGCTCGAATAGACGATTGCTCCGTTTAAGGAGATCATTGCGAAGATTATCCGGACGATCTCGATTCCAACACGGAACCTCCGGCCCCTTTGTAATTCTCTCGAGCGACATAGCTGTCCATCGTCGATCTCCTGGGAAAGCGTGAAGAAGAAGGCACACAGGGACGGCGGAGGGTTGAAAATATCCGGCGTCTCGCCTCTATACGACAGCGGCTCGGAGGTCGGGCTATCCTCGTTTAGAAGGAGAGCGATGTATCTATGCGGTCAACGAAATACATCCTGAATCCCAAAGGGATTCCGGGAAAACATGGAGCGCAGGGATCGCTCCATATGTCACGGGACGACGCTACCCTAATGTCAGAACGCTACCGCTCTGTTCCGTCTGATCTGCGCAAAAATGCAGGGACATGTAGGATGTTGAACGTGTACACACGGACACACGAAAGTCCGACGTGGGCAAAGAAAAAGACGGATGAGATAATCCGGAAACGATGACTGGAATTCCAGAACGAATAGCCGTAGCTGCTTCCCTTTTCCACCGAGATTCTTTCTCGCCGACTCGGACGACAACGAAAGAACGAAGAAGAGGAGAAGGACAAGAAATTCGACGGTTTCTGCGGCGGGAATAATTTGGATCGCGCGACTGTTACGGTAGACGAGGTTGTTGATAACGGTCCGGGGTGGAAAACAGAAATACCGTCTGTTGGAGAATAATTTCGTTTCGAGCAACTCCGACGACAGAGGACGAGACGAGACCGACAAAAGCTCGAAACTTTCCAGTCGAGAACTTTCGTTTGCCTGTACTTATTGGATAAAGTAAGTACGCCTCGCTTCGTGGAGGCAAACGCGCGTAGACAACCTCCGCTCTCCCACTTGATCCTTTGTTAGATGCAATTTAACTTTAAACATTAACATTCCTGGTAATTAAAAAGCGTGGGATAGACTCGCTTTATCGACGGGATGATGAGCTCAGCCGGTAAACTTTAGGAGAAGTTCATGGAGAGATTCGGTTTACGTTTATAGCGGCCTTTGCTATATACCTATGTAGTTAAACATATAGGGTGTCTTGTAGCTGCCATAACATAGGAAGAGGAACGACGGATGAGTCTGTGGAAGGAAATTCTGTTTCTCGGCGCTCGATAACGTACCAAATCGCCGGAAACGCGTTGCAGGAAAGGCTTTTCGTCGTAAAATTGCCTACAAATTTTCGTTGCCACCAATCTCGATTCGATCGATCTTTCAGATTTACGCGTGTTTCGACATATTTCGTCGCGTAGAATAATTCTCCTCTTTCCTCTCGCATCGATTTTCTAAATCAAAGTGTTCCATCTTGTTTGACAGAGGCCGAAACGTATTAAAAGGACGCGCTTCTTACATCTACTCGAATATCAGAAACGCGGATAGCGTCTATCCAACTTTTTTCCCGAGCCGGTGTAATCGTTTCCGTGGTATTCTTCGGATTCTCTCTGTTTCCGCCAACCGTGTCCATCCTACTTGGAACGGAGACACACACTGCTGGCAGATAATCTGTCGTGTCGCGATAAATATCCCTGAATGAATGGCCAGCTTCTGAAACATCAGGAATTTCGGTAATAAAGCAACGGAATAGGAAGCACGGAGGAGACAGTTGCAGCGGTGCGAACAAATCTGGAAAAAACCAACGAGAAAGGAATTGTAGCAGTAAAAAAAGCTGCTTGAGAACGGTGGAAAAAGGAACGGCAGCGTCGAAAGAGAAAGCTGGAGAACGATAAAGGAAATAAAGCTGCGGAGATAAAACAAACACCAGCGAAGCAGAAAAAAGGAATTGCAGCTGTAAAAAAGCAGTGCGGATCTAAAAAAGAATTCCAGCTATAAAAGGAATAGCGAAAGGACGGTAAAAACTCGGATTCCAGAAATCAAACAAACAACGCAAGAACGAAATTCGAGCAATAAAAACAGCGGCAGAGAGGCAGGAAAAATGGAATAAAGAGAAGCAATAAAAAAAGATCACGACGCTATGATACTACCCGAAAAAGTATCGATAAAAGAGAATTGTATTGGCAATGTTAAATAAAACAGCGGCGATGGGTAAAAGGAAGAACAAGAAAGCGAGAAAATATTGAAACGAAGAACCGAGATTAACTCGACGGATGTTGCGCGTTTGGCAGATTTCTACGATCTTGCTGTATCTCGAAGATTACTACTGCATCGTCTAAATCAGCAACGCGTATAGATTTCGATGAGAAAAAAATCGACGGACGAACGATGACGGCGGCGGTGTAGATCGGAGAATGGAAAGGAACGAGTTTCGCCGAGTTATCGTCGCTGCCGTTGTTCGCGTACGTCATTCGATGTTCTAAGAGGATTAAAATTCGATCTCGTTGGCGTCGTTATCGTTAGCCCCCTGGTATTATTAACGTTTAGCCGTTAAAAAACATCCGACCGGCGATAAACGGTTATAACGAGGCGGTGCGAACTGCTCGGGGTGGTCCAGGGAGCTCGGTATTCGAGGAAGTTATCCGATCGTTCCAAATATAGTACAAAAGATCCGCGAGGTTGAATGCCGCGAGGAAAAAAGAAGGAAAAGAAGAAAGATAACTGGAGCGAGAGGAAACGAAAGCCATATGGCCCTCTCTCGACGCGGAGCGTGCCTATGTGGTGTCTAGGAAAGAAACGCGGTGGCTGTTCCGCGGAAGGAGGGAAGTTTGGGCAACCCTCCGTGAAATATGGAGCTGCTAGGCCTCGGCAAGGAAAGTTACGAGGCACGCGAGACTCTCTCCACCGAGAGCGTTATTGCCGCAAAAGACACGAGTATATCACCCACGCTATTCCTACCTTCTTCCTCCTCTCTTTTCCGATGGAAAACGCGTTCCCGGCATTTAACGCGACCCCGAAGCGCGAACGACGAACAGCTTATCGTCGTCCAGATTAGAGACGTATAAATTACGACCGCTGTTACGAACGCCCGATTCCACGTTGCACCGACGTCGCTTTCTCTTCCTAGTTTTCCCTCTTTTCCCTCGTTTTCCTCCTTTTCGAAATAGGGGGCGAAATCCTCCTAGCCACGAACGAATCACGAACCAGACCACTAATGGTCGAACTATTTTGACGCACGCGATCACTCTGCGACGCGTTTGTCACCGCGACAGGATAAGAGAAACGTGGATTACCATTAGCATATCACCTGCACCGGTGTAGTAGGTACTCTTCTTCGTTGCTTTTGCTTTTTCTTTCGTTTCGTTTCGTCTCGTTTCGTTTCGTTTCGTTTCTTTGGGAGGAGAGGGCCGGCGGTACACCGGCGAAAATTTGCTAACAGCATGTTCGTCGTACCGAACAAGTTTGTTCGCTTCCTTCCGAGATGAAAAAAGGGAGGGGGGCGGGGAGCAGGTCCACGAAACTTCTTAGGATCGCGTGACTGATCACTGATGGACTTGACAAGGGTAGAGGACGCCATTAGCTTTATCATCGACTCCGCAACTAGCTCGGAATTTCGCCTCTCCTTCCATTACGCGTTTTACCGTTACACCGAATTCCGATAGTTTGACAAATTCGTCGCTTCTCTTTCTTCCTTCCTTCGTTCGATAGCTAATCTAGAATCGAGAGCAGACAGAGCGAGAAAGACGAAGAAATCGCGGAAGGGAAGAGGCGATTGTCGAGGATTCTTTTCGTACGAGTCGTTAAGCGTCTACTTCCTGTGCGTGAACCCAACTATTTCACAGCTAAACGCGTTCGTGGCAAGTGCCGCGTGCGCTGGCAATTTTCACTATCTCCGATAATCGCTGATTAGAGGGAGAAGGAACGAGAAACGGGAAGTTTAATTTTCATGTAGTCGGTTGATCGAGGAAAAAAAGGTGTTGCGCAACTGGTTCAAGTTCTTAAAAGGTATATATTTGCAAATACGACGTACGAGTCGATAGCTGGCAACGCTAACTAAAGGAAAACGAAACAAAAGAAGTCTCCAGTCGATTACGCTGACTGCGCCTCGCGAGATTTGCTCAGCTCAAAGTTATAATTATCGTACGGCTCGATATAACGCTCCATCGGCTCTAATGGCTCGTACGTTCTTAATTAAGCTCGAAGGCAAATCGAACCTTCGTTTGGACTTGAGACTCGGTCGCTGCAGCTCGGTTCGCGCAGTTCGCGCGACTTACTTTCACCTGGTGGAAACGACCGCGTGTACTCGCTTGCGAAATCACCGCGGGGTTCTCCGCATCGATAGCGAGCCTCTATTTCCACTCGCGAGAAGAAACGTATATAGCGCACGCGGACGGCTAATACGGAATTATTGCACGAGTTAAAACGCGCACGGTCGTGTATCGTGGGAAATTTCGCGTTTCCGTTGATTAGTTGGCAACCTATGAACGTTTCACTGTCGCGATTGACCAGCCACGTAAAGCTATTTTTCGTCGTTGCTGTGCACGCGTGTTCCGATCAACTGTCGTTTTCGCGAACGACACGCATCCCAAGACAGAGACGCGTACGCTCGTAAGGATCTACGAAAGTATACGAAAGAACGCTTCCAGGACACGTTTTACGAGTGCGAAAGCAAGTGCGTTACGCGAAACGTTTTGAGATTTCGTTAGCTTATTTCGTTAGTTAGAAAATTTTATATATCAGACTCGACTATCGTAGTCGATGATATATTCGTATCGACGAAATTTGAAGCAAATTTAACGATATACGGGAAAGTTAGAAGAGACGCGTTCGTTCGCATTAGCGCGAGTTGCCGAAGGCCGGCAAACCGGTGCATTTTCGCGAGTGAAACAAAAATATAGAGGGCATTTGGACGAAGCCGCACGATCACAACCACCGTCGACATTATCGTTTTTAATTACGGCCACCACTGGGAAAAAGGGAAGCCCCGAGGAGCGGCACGAATTACAGCTAGCGCCGAGACGTCAAAAAAATTCTATTATTCTCGATTCGCCGTCCTACTCGTTCCTTCTTAGGAAACGAGGCGAACTTGGCAGAAATAAGAGAAATACGAAGAACGGGGAACGTTCTATATTCAAAGGGTTGTTTTTTTCAAATTCGTGCCACCGTCGACCAACCGCGGTAAAATCCGACAACAAGGTCTCGACGAAATCCTTGGAAAATAAATCTAACCACCGCGTTCTCTTTCTGTCTCTCCTTATCCGAGCGACCTTCTTATTCTCTTCTTTTTTTTTCTGCCCCTCTTTCTCGTATTTGGCCGAGATCTTCTTAAATTCATCGGAAACAGAATTTGTCTCGCAGACGTCTTTTGCGGTTTGCCATTCGCGACATCGAACAGCGACGAAAGAAAAAGTTAGGGCAGAAAAATACCGGGTTACGTTGGCAGCGACGTGGCGCCCGGAGAGTTTCGGAAAAATAAAAGTAAGCGTCGTCCAGAGTGGCGATCGCCCAAGGTATAATAATTTCGGAGAACTTTCTCTCCTCCCTCATCTTTCGCTCTATATATTTTTCTTCTCGCTCGTCCCCGAGCTATACGTCTTTCCTTTGTTACGTTTACGAGTCTCCTCGGATCCGAAGTAAAATCTCCACCCTGTGCCACGCTTCCATCCTCCCCTGTTCTTTGCTCCACCCCTTTCCCCCGCCCCTTCCTTGCTTACCGTTCGTCGTCTCTGCAGAGTGCAGCCGTGAAATAAATCCGTATATTCCGGAGGGTCTTAAATTCAACCGGAAATAGAATTTGTCCCGAAGCGGTCGCGGAAGCCAATGGCGCGAGGAGAGGCCCGCGAAGAAACTCGAGGAAACTCGAAGAAATCGAGAGGCAGAGAAAAAGCAGAGCCCATCGGGGGAACCGGTAAGGTCGCGCGAACCGTTTCCAAGGAGGAAAGAGTAGGAGAAATAGGAAGCTCGCGCGCGTTCACTTTCTTTCCGAAGCGTCATCGCTGAGAGAAAGAAATACCGGGGGGCTGAAACGAGTCTGACAGGATTCACGATCGGTGATCGGTGATTGAAATATTCGCGTTGTATTTTACGAGCAAACGTAAACGAAATGACGTCGCGTAGCGATGAAGCGCCATGGAAGGTACGAAAGAGTCGGGATTTCAGGTCGAAAGTTTCAAATATCGATGGTTACACGTCTCTCGTTCGTCCGTTTCACCCTGGTAAAAGTTCAAAGGACGTTTTATAATACTCTGGCCGAGAACGCCGAGAACGTCGAGAAGAAGTGCTCGTTAGAAGCAGCGGCGAACGTCGTGTAGCCTACGGTTGCACCTGTTCGAGTACTATTAGAGACGGCTTAAAATTTTCACGAACCTCTCGAGAGCCTGGCTTCTCTCGGCTGCCGAAATCTGCAATTTGGCGGGATCCATCGTAAGCAGGTACTTGGAAAGAAAGTGTACGTTGCAAGAGAATAGAAAAAGAAGGAGGCCTTTGCACGCTGAAGAAGGTGGCCAACCACCTCCGGAGTAGGCGAGACCCCGCTCCGCAGACGAGATCCTCCTCGTCGCGTTTACATCTGCTCCGAAGGAAGGAAAAGCAACGGAGAGAAAAAAACAGGGGAAAAAATGGGAAATCGTGGCTTATCAAAGGAAGGCTAGATACTCACCCCCCGTGAAAACTGCCGCCCTTCTCACAGGTTTCGCGCTCCTTCTCGAGCGCGGTCTTCTCCTCGTCTCTCTCTCTCTCTCTCTCTCTCTCGAGACGCCGAGCTGTTTTCGGCAATTGCTACTGGGTCTTGTCAAAAAGTTGAAAGAGAGAGGCTGTTGAAAAGAGGCACTACGGGTTTCTAGCCCGGCCGTGGCTGGCAAGGACGACGAGAAGAGAGTATATAGAGGGCGAGAGAAGAGAGAGCGAACGAACGAGAGGCGGAGGAGGAGGAGGAGGAGGACATCTTAAATTTTTTACGAGGCCACTCGTGAGCAATGGCAATGGAAGAAGGCGGCAAGCACCACCGCGTAGACCTAGGAGGCGCTGTGCACAGCTACCAGCAGCGTTTCACCGAAGTCTGCAATTTCGCGGATGCATCTTGGCCGGTCTGGCTAGAGCAAGAGAACGCGAGGGAAGGAGGAGAAGGTCTTTGCCCGCTTTAGAAGAACTCCTAAAGCGCGCCTTCTACCTCCCCTTCTCCCTCGGCCCACCTTCCCACTCTCTACTATATTTTAGTACTCTAGAATTTCGTGCTTCCTCCAGCCCTCTGCCCAACCCTCGCCACCTCTTCGTTTTCGAACCCCCGACTCTTCTATACGAACCTCTCTATCTCCTCTTTCCTCCATTCCCTTCTCTTCTTTGCTCTTCTTTATTCTTCTTTATTCTTCTTTCCTCCCGTCTTTTGCATCCCTTCTATTCGCTTCTCTTTCCTCCTCTCTTTTTCCCTTGTTCGTCCCTTTCCGTCGAAGAATAGCAGCGAGACGCCGTGCCGGCCAGACCTTGCGGCCTACCAGAGCGAACGAGATCAACTCGCAGCGAAACCTTGGTCGAACGAAGACGCTCGATCTCTGTCGGTCGCGCGTTCTGTCTCGCGGTTCTACGTGTGCCCGAGAGAGGCGAGAGAGACGGATAAACGCATGGTATTGATCCTGAAACCCCTTGCTCCTCGTCCCATCCTAGCTAGCACCCCTTCCGCTACATCGACGAACCCCAAAGTTGCGTTCACACACACACACACGCGCGCGCGCGCGCGCGCTCTTACTCGCTCGCTCGCCACTCTTCCTACCCTTTTCTTCCTGCTTTCGGCATTTCTTCCCTTTAGACTCGGCTAGATGACGGGTGCAACGAGTTACGCGAATTTCACCGAGCTTGGATGCGTGTTCAAGGTTGACCTTGAACTTGAAGTTACTCACCAACCGTGTATGCACCGCGCTTTTGTCGCGCGGACGTTTCTCCTCTCCCACTTGCCCCTTTTTCCACGCGCATTTTCCCTCTGCCACGCGCATTTCCATCTCGCGTAGAACAGCTTTTATCCCGGTAGTCGTCCCGTTTCGGTGACGATGGATACGCGTCGTTATCACGCGGACGAGATCGTCACGAGGAAACAACAGTGCGACCGACGATAGACGGAGGTCTTAAAACCTCCAAAATTTCACAGTGTCGGAACGCTCGAGACTTCTTTCCCGCTTTCTTTCTCTCGTGCGAATTTTTCTGCAAAATTTCCTGCTCGTACGAAACAGCATTTATCCCGGTAGTTATTCGACTCGAAGAACGATCGACACGCTCGAGCGTAGTAAGAGATCGTTACGAGGAAACGAAATAATAGTCGGCGATGCTAGAAGATAGAGGTCTTGGCCAAAGCTTCGCGAACTTGGAACACGCGGTCGTCCGTATGCCGCGTATCGCGTCATTTGGCACGCTCCGAGAAATATCGGAGAAACAATGATCCCTGCAGAGTCATCGGACTTAACGGTACAGGTGCCAAACGGCCGTCGATCGTGGTCGTTAACGGACGAATCGGGGCTCGGGCCAATATTCGGTAGTCGATTTTCACGAGTCGTCGAAAACGTTCGATCGTACGGTGGAACGGGGGACGAACGATCGGTCACGTTTGCCACAAAAGAAGCTCGTTTCCACTCGATGAATCTCTGTATACGAGGGGGTACGAGTTTATTCGACTTTATTCGGTGTCGAGCGAGGGTGGAAGACTACTTGCAGCAGCCGGATGAAAGTAAACCACTCGGTAAAGCCGCGCAAGAGCGTCTCCAAAGTTTCCCGTTTGGCTCGGGGTTTAACTCGATCGAAGCCGCCTGTCGTTTTTAACCTTCGGAACGAAACTTTCCTACGACGATCGTTCGCCACCAAAGAAATTTATCGTCGGTCCTCCTCCTTTTATGTTTCGTATAGACGAAATCCTGTTTCGTGGTGTGAGCACCAAGTCACATTTTCCGTATCTCATGTGGGAGAAATTTTCAAAGTGCCGCGGTAAGCAAATCGCTGGTTTTCGAACGCCTGACTTCTACGTGCTTTGGCGCAGAACGTTCTTACCCGTTGTAGTATCGTCGAACGCTACTTGCAGCTTTGCGCTCTTCTCTAGCGTCCAAGTAAAAGATGGTGTAAAAGCGCGACGTCCGTTCGAAAACAGGTTCCGTAAATTTGTAAAGTTTTAGCGAACCGGTGCGCCATTTAAAACCACCGAAGTAAGAAACAAAGAGACAAAAAGAGTCAGATACGAGGGATGGAAAGCGTATAAAACGGTATCCCACTAGTTAGACGGACTCGATCGTCGCGACCGCGGAGCACAGCCAAAAAACGACCGTGCCGTTGTTTCCATTTAGGGATGTCATTAGAGTCGCGCGCTTCGTATCTCGACGAAAGGAGATGGAAATAGAGTCGGCGGTCCGTGTTCGGTCGGCGGAGATATCAGAAAGAAGGTGGTAGAAGGGTAGAGACGACCGAATGGGGAAGGATATTTCGCGGATTTTAATTAATGCGGTTCATCTTTGTTTCTTTCAGACGAGCCAGCCCGTGGAGCGTGGAGCGCGCGTCTATGAGAAAATTCAGGCGTTGACGGGAAGAAGAGACGAAAACCAGGAGGAGAAAAGTACAAAAAAGAAGGAGAAGAAAAAAAAAATACAGAGAGGCAGAGCAAAGGGGAAATGCGACGAATCTCGGCTCGTCGTTAAGGGAAGCTGCCTTTTATAAGTGAGAGGAAAGGGGGGCGGGGGGGAAATCGAACGGGATATTCGCGGCGGTCGTGCAAGAGCGGTACCTGACTACTTCCGGTACGATCGCGAGTGGTAAATGCGGCCAAGTCCACGTCCGTCGTGTGTTTCGTGCAACCGAGAGCCTATCAATCGCGAAAAACCCCAGATCTACAACGAGCTTTCAACGAGCGGCCTAATCGCTGTTAATGGCATAGAAGGTATTCGGTGGCGATCGTTTCTTTTTTCAAGAGAGAAGGAGGAAGAAAGTCGACTGGCGAGTACAGCGAGCGACAGTAACTCGTGGACGGACAATAACGAAGAGGAGGGTGAAGAGGAAGAAGGGGTGGTGCGCGCTTTATTCGAGAAGCGAAGCTACTTTTCGGAAGGGTAAGAAACGCCGGTGGGCTGCACGGCACATCTGGAAGGGTTGCGCGACCTGGAGCAGGAGCAAGAGGAAGAGGAGGCAGGAGGAGGAGGAGGAGGTGGAGGAGAAGGAGGAGGTGGTTGTAGCGTTGAAGCTGGAGGAGTCGGGAGGCTACGAGGGTGGTTGCACGTCGTCGTCGCGTGACGTGCGGAAAGAGCAGACGAAGCGTGGAGGAGGCATGAGGAGGAGAGAGTGACGACGCTGCCGGTGCTGCAGCCTCGCACAGATCGTGAGAGGACCGGCGGCCCCACGGTGGGGCTACGATAAGAATGGCCCCCTTCAATATGGCGGGCGTAGCAGGCCTTCTAGCCACCTGCGCCGCCGCTGCTGCTTCCGCTGCCCACCTTCTGCCGTTGCTGCTGTTGCTGATCTGCCCGCGAGGGACCCACGCGGAACAAGGTAACCCTCTGTTCTTCCCTTCTCTTCTCTTCTCTTCTACTTTCTTCTCTCTCTTTCTTTCTTTCTATACAGGTTGATCCAAAGACGTGTATCGTCGCGGAGTACACTCGAGGAAAGTTGGTAACGCGTGCGAAAAGTCGATCGATAGAATTTTGCATCATCTTCTTGTACTGGAACTAGAGTTGCTCGAAACTTTTGTTATTTCTCGCTTTCTTTGGCAAAATTGACGGGTGTGCACGAATTCTAAGAGCAAAGTTTATCGATCGTCGAGACGCTTAAAATCTCGAATATTCCAACATCGCCTGTCCATTGATGTTTTCTAAAAGAACGGGAATGGAATCAAAGCTGTCACCGTCAAGGTTTAAACGACGAGAAAACGAACGGCACGAACTGATCGAACCGCTATCGAAATTATCGTAGTAGAGTTAAATTGCTAAAAACAGAGATTTAAAAAACGATTAATAGTCATTTTGTTGTTCGATATTTTTCGATACGTCGATTGAATCACCCTGTACAAACTGTACTTTGCTCTATCTAAGGATCATAAAGCTAGATGATAGTCTAGGACGACACCTCGGGACACGATACGCGAATGCGATTGCTACTTCCTTCTGTATACTTAGCTAGATGCATCGATTAAGTTGTACGCCTGCCGCCAGACCTACCCCTCTCCCTATCGGGAACGATTGCGATAGAAAGTCTCCGACGTTACAACGCACTGGTGTTTGAAATCGTTTTATGGACGACATAATTACTAGCTTCCTCGGAGAACTCCGAGATACGTTGTCTACTTTTTTCTTCTTTTCGAAACGGCGACTAGAGGTCGACCGATAGATTCCTCGATACGACCACCGTTGATCGTTTGCTTGTAAATAAGTTAATTAACGTTGAAGCGACGGCAACTAATGGAATGTCGTTTATCCGGAAACGTTATTTCTCGACGTTGCTTCGACGCGCCTAAACGGCGTTACTTGGGCAGCTGTTGGTCGATCGGAATCTGTTCGAATCATCGGAAAGAAATTTTAGAAACGCGATTACCCTTTCGTAACGACGGAATGAGATTTTACCGTGTGTACGATACGAGAATCGACGCTTTACCACGCATCGTGCAGATTGGTCTGGTCTTTCCGTGGGTTTAGCGATTCGCGCAAATCGATATGCACCGATATGCACGCTCGGTTCCATCGAAGATGCAGGGAATCAACCTGCTGCGAGAGAACTTGCCCCGTGTTAGCCAAGACTATGTAGAACCCTCGAACGTACGCGACTTGATCGGTATTCTCGTAGGTGGCCTGGCGCAGCGATATTTACCGAGAACTCGATCGATCTATATCCTGTCGGATATTCGTTCGACTCAACTCGGCGGAGCTCGAACTCGAAGACTGCGTCCCAAATTTTCCGCTCGATCGACCAAACGGGAAAATATCCGATGGTAACGATATTTTATAACGATAACAGCGCGTCCCTGTTTTAATCCTTTACGATCGACGATTCAAACCACGAAGACCCTTGGGATCGCTTTTAAACGATTCGAGTATGCCAAGTACGGACGTATCGTGATCTATAACCGCGGCAGAAATTTATTCGAGCGATAGGAACGAGGGCTTTTTAGGAAGGTTTCTCGGAGATGGTCGTGGTGAGCTATCCGGAACGTTTTCCATATTTATGCGGAAAGAAGCTGGCGCCGCAGGGTTTTCGATGGGTCCGTTTCTGCACCCCTTCATCCCTCTTTCGTCGGGAATAACGATAATTTCGTAATGTGGGCCAATCTTCCGAATTGCGGGATCGTTCGAGGTGCCGGTAGTTAGTGCTGCGGCATTAAAAGGGGATCATTTCGACGCGCTCTCTAGACAGGAAGGAAGGAGGCAAACGGTGGGCATATATAGACTCCTCTTCGAAATTGGCCGGCAAACTCAGCAGGGCCTGTTTACTCTACGTGAGCCGATTTCTAGATGAAGGGTCTTGGTGGCGTTTTTCGATGCGCGCTGTGTTTCTTCTCGACACCGATCGCTAAGAAGACCGCGTCTCTCTTCCCACCGATAGATTCTCGTCACGAACGTCCGTTACCGTTTTGAAAAACCCGAGCAACCGATATCGTCGAATTTTTTAACCTTTATCCGCGTTGAAAATCTATGTCGGTTTCGCGACTTTACGACTAGAAAGCGATATTTCGATATAAAGCGGCAAGAGACGGGAAGAACCTGTCGACGACAGTCCAGTCAAAGCTGGTAAACGTTAAAACGAACGACGATGTCTTCGATACTCCAGCGACCTTCGTTACATTGATATCGTCACGAGCGAAGAGAACCTGAATTTCGAATCGTAAATCTACTCCGTTATAAAAAATGGGCAATGCCAAGTTGTTCCCTCGTGGTCCTGGAACGAAATCTCGATGGATTAATAAAAATTCCCGTCTTGGACGTATCGTTGTACGATTTTTACGGGACGTCCGCGGTGGGTTTCGTGGCCGAGTACTTCTGCGGCAAGTTTTGATACCGCGATCGCCCGGGAGTTTCCTCGCTGCGATGAGAACTTTGGGCGTTTAATGGAACTTGTCAAGAATACGCATCCCCGGTGGACCGTGTCCGCGCAATGAAGACGGCTAACTTGGTTTCCTTCGACCTGCGCGAAATCCGAGCTCCTTGTTACCCTTGCCTATTGGATATCTCGACTTCGTGCTTTGCTCTCCGCTTCTCCCGTTATATCTCTGAATTTCATTCTTCGACCGGATCCCTGAAAGGTCGACTACTCGTATTACAGTATCCGCTGGTCGACTCGTAAACAGCGGGTCTCTTCGACGATAAACTTTGCGGCTAAGCGAATTTGTCGAGCCAGCAGCCTTCTAACCGATCTCACCGCAGACTCTCTCCGCCAGACACGGAGCCGATTTTCGAGAGGAATCCGATGGAAACGCGAAATCAGTTTTGGTACGCGAGATCCGAACGCAGAGTCTCTCGGAGTCTTTGGTTCCTTCTATGAAATCGGGCGAACCCTCGGAGGGTTCGAACGGTATAACACGGTGGCTGAAATTCGATTACTTTCTGGAACGACGAGCAAGCCACTCGGTGTTCCACGGTTCGTTCGCTACGTGGACACGCTTAGAGCTCTATCACTTTGTCCTTCCACCCTCGAATCTGTCCTTTCGATTTCCCTTTAACAGTGGACCGTAACGGCGCCCGACCAAACTGACAGATCGGATCGTCTAATACGATTCCGTCCTACTCGTTTCGTTCGTATACTCTGGTTATTCAACAGCCAAATAAAGACGAAAATGCAACGTACCGTCCGCAAATTTGCCCGCGCGTAGCATGTACCTGCGTTATCGCTTTCAAAGCACGAGACTCGTAACCGACACTCGACGTTTCCTTCGACGCGTTGAATCGCCAGTGGTCGGAAGCTCCGGTAGATTTTCCTCGCACGTGCCGCGACCAGGAAGAAGCAGAAGTAGAAGAAGAAGAAGAAGAAGAAGAAGAAGAAGCGCGGTAGTTTGGGAAAAAATTGGTCGAATGTGGCAAGAGTCGCGACGTGTCGCGGTCAGGGGTCCAACGGACGCCGCAGCAGCCGGTGGATGGCGAGCACGGTGACGGCGCGAACGGGAGCTGGTGCCGAAGCTGAGGCTGGAGCTGGAGCTGGAGCTGGAGCAGAAGCAGGAGCAACGGCGGGAGAAGTCTCGGGAGCAGGTCGAGCCACAAGGAGGCAGTCCTCTCTCGAACGAACCCGATTGCCTCCACGAAAAGGCAGAAAGACTCGTTCGAGCTGCGCCGAGCCTCTCCGCTGCTCCTTCCTCTTTCGGATCCCTCTTTCTCTCGATTCCCCCCGGCCCGGTCGGTCGGCCTCCTCTTCTCCTGCTTCGTCCCTGCCGGCTATATCCTCGTTTCTCTCTTATTCTTACTTGATCGGGGCCTTACGGTGAGTAAGAGACGCGGCAACGCCGCAGGAATGCCCGACCAGCCCACCGCGTGCATACCTGTACAGCCTACTACTCCGGTCCAGGTTCCAGCCGTGTACGAAGCCCGTGGCAGCATCCTATCGAGCTGACAAGGACAGACTGAAACTTGCCCCCTGCCGGTCGACCGACGAAGAGGCAGCCAGCAGGAACGCCGCAAAGAGAAAGCAAGACGGAGGAGAGCACGCTGGCTCTGCGATGCGTGTGCTGGCGCACCGTTTCTCTCCTTCTCTCCATCCTCCTTTTTCGCATTGGAGCGGAGTTTGCGTGTGCTCCGTCTTCCTCCGTGTGTGTCTCTTCTTACGGGAGAACGCCGCGCCGTACGTAGCTACGTGTGCCCGTTCCTGGCTTCGTGTCCTTTTGTACGCGCCTATGGTGCGCGCGTCCATGCCCGCGGATCCGGCAACAGGAGCGACGAGGAGGACTTACGGTTTTGCCGGGTGTGTGCGTGCGTGCGCGCGCCAGGCAACGATCACACGGACGAATGTAGGCTACTCTCATTGACCGAGCCTCTGAGAGAAGTATCGCTGCCGAGGACCGAGATGGAAGCCGAGACAAAAGGAAGAAGGAGACGACAGAGTCGTGCGATCCGTGTTGGACGATCGAAACGATCCTCGGCGAGAAAACCGGCGCCTTCGGTTTACGCCGATTCTCGATCGAGTCCGCTGGAATTTTCGAAGCGATAGTACCGCAATCTTGCACAGTTACGTTAATCCAGAGGGAATCGAAACGTTTTGCAGACAGACTCGTCGCTTGCTTTTTCCACGCGTCCCGCGTTTCCTACTTCCTTCCGCGATATTTCTCTCTTCCGCCTGACTCACACACACACACACACACACACACATACGCACGCGCGCGCATACACACGCGCTGTGATCCACGGACTCGATTTAAATTTTCGATATCTATCTCCGTGGCAGCGCAATATTCATCGTCGCATCGCCACCGGGTCACAAAGGTGCGGTATAACGGACCAGATTAAAAATCAATATTTCCCGCTGGAAACGCTTCGCTCGGGTCCGCGCCGCTCGGACATAACCACCGCGTCCTTTGCTTTTAATGCCAATCTTATTCGGTTTCGGGGCAGCAATAGCGATCAGTTTTCGCCGCAGCTGCCGCAATCGCTCCGCCGATAAAAGCGAGTCATCATCGGTGGTCCCTTTGCGAGCTCTGCCGATCCTCTTTCCGCGACAACTCGATCCACAGGGGACAAATGGGTTCTTCAGCCGCGGAAAACGTCCGGAAAAAAAAGCCCAGCTAGACGTTGGAACAAACATCGTTCAACGAACCCCAAACGAATTCGAAATCCCGATATTCCCATGTATTGCTCAGTGTGGTTTAACTCTTTATCGTTGGATCGATCACGCGTCGGACTATCTCTCCGTTGTGCTCGGTATAGAGATCCGGTGAAAGTGCCGCTCCTTCGGCCAGTTTCTTACTTTTCCTACGTCCGCGTCACATTCGATCTTGGTTCATCGTAGTTCGACCCGAGGCTCGACGCTTTGACGAACACGCGTAGCGAGGTAGAAAATAACGAGCCGTTTATCGTCGAGATATCTTACGCTTTTCGAATAGTATAGAAATAATATTTCTAATCGAATTTATACTTTTTGTTTCGTCTAGCGTTTATCCAGCATTTTCTTACGTTTCGAGATACGCTGTGAAACGTTTGTATTTCTCCCGTTCTCCACCTCTGCAGGTAAAGTTGCATCGTACGGGCTTTAAAACTTTCATTTCCTTCGGCTTCGAAACGCTAGGTAGAACATCTCTGATCGAGAAGAGCAACGCAGCGTCGTATTTTCCATTCTTTTTTCGCGACTCTTCTTTTCGACGACGTTGATCGGTTAACGATGGAAAAATTTCCGCGAAACGTCGTTCGTCGAACGACGACTTGGCCTGCCGCGGAGGATGCGTGGTGTGGTTGCGGCGATTTCAGGTACTCGTAGGAAGGCAGATCGCGAGAGACTGTTAGGCGGGTCTGTAACGCGGCGAAAAAGACGCGCGATGCTGGGCGTGTGCGTAACCCGGCGCAAAACGAGCATCGCGCGAGACGAAACGCGATATGCACGCACCGGGAACACGAGTGAGCATAAATTTTAATCGCCAAGAAAAATCTCGAGCAAGGAGGGACGAGGAAAGAACGAGGTTGAATAAGGAAAGGAGGAGACGGGTATAGAGATATATAGAGAGGTTAGGTATGCCGGCGAGTAAAACGCCTGGAATAGCGGGGCTCCAAGTACGACAACGACGTGCATCGAGGAGCCCGTATTACGTGTTTCTCGCTTTCGAGCGCTGCCAACAGCCGGGATTTGCACGATCTTGGTCGTGAACTTTCTTCCGTCGACGGATCAAACGCGACCGCGGTCTCTTTTTACGAAAAATCGACGTTGCCTTAACTGGCACGTACTGGCACGTACGTACGTACGTACGTACGTTTGCGCCAAGTTGGTTTCTTTGCGGAAAGAAAGGAGAGGCAACGCCGTGTATTTAGATATTATTCGTCTGGATAGTAGTTTCCACTTTGGGTAGGAGAAATTCGCGTAGAATCGAATGCATGTGTGCACGAGTGCGTGTATGTGTATGTAAACCCGAGAAGGAGAATATTTCAGCAGACGGACATCTCGATTCGGTGAGAAATAATACGGAAAAACGGAGAGAAATGGTCCCCCGAATGCAGCGTATATCCAAGCAGATATCGGTGCAACATTTTATACGTATTCTTTGTTGGTTCGCACCCCGTTTTCCGTCTCCGTTGCTCCCCTTTATCCAGTTTTGTCTCTCGGCCGCTTTTCTTCGATTTCTCTCCCCCGTAAAGTCTCTCGAGGCGTCGCGACGAGGGCGTGAGCGTCGGCTGGTTACATTTCCTAGCAGACCATTATTTCTCTCCTACACCCACGCCGTGCCTCGGCCTCACGGACGCATACACGCGCGAGAATCCACCGTAGAGGCACGCACACAGGTACACCGCATTTTCTCCCTTTTTACCCCTGCTACTACATTACCTTTTCCCGTGCAGAGAGTTAGGAGGGTGTCTCGCTGCATATTAATGAAAAAATTTGTGACTTCCCTCCGTCATCCAGCAGCCGCATCCGCGAAAAGAAGGCGGAGGAAGAGGGAGGGAGGGAGGGAGGGGGGGGGGGGACTTCTTTCTCTACCTGTGTACCAGACTGCGCCTATCCTCTTCGCTCCTTCTCTCACGACTCTTGCGTTCGCAATAAACGAACACACCGTGCCCGTGGTCGTCTGGTCGTCTCGCGTGCACGCGTATTCCAAAATAAATTTCAACCAGACGGCGGCGAGATTTCGCTCGCGCCGCACCTACTTCGCTCCATCGAATCCCGATACCGCTCGTCTGACTAGATCGTATCGATTCTGTCCTCTGTTCGCAGAATTATCCTTTCTCGATTACGCTTTCCTCGATGACGTCTCGCTTCTTCGGCTCTAACGTTTCGGTTATCGTTGCAACGAATGGACAGTTCCGACGAATCGAAAAGGTCGGCTTTGCTCGCGCGAAAAGCTCTCGAACTCGCGATGGTTTCTCTTAAAAGGAAAAATACGTTCTAATCGTATTTGGATTCGGGGACGGTCGCGCAGTCGAAGCGTCGCAAAGTACTCGCGGATCCTAGACGGACGACACGTGTTTTCGAATAAGAACGGAAATACCTTGTATCTTATCGTGTAGGGTCAAAGGCCGCGAAAAGTCGAAGGACACACAGGTGCCGGCGAAAAGGAGGAGGCAAGTAGATAAGAAAATACTGGTGGAGAACAGACACTGCGTTTCCCGGTATACGTCAGAGCCAATAGAATTTTACGAGGCAAGATAACCCAGGGCTGTTTTTCGTCCCATTGTACCCAAAGGCCACCATTAATAATACAGGTAGTTCGAGGCCAGTGATAATATGGCAGACTGCTGTAGCGAAGGAATATGGGCAAAAGAGGGAGCGAGAGGGAAATGGTCGGGGTGAGAGATACGGACGAAGAGAGGGATAGAAAAGTGGTAAAAGGAAGGGCCCTAAATTTTCCCTTTTCCAAGATAAAACGTTCCTTTCTTTCGTTTCTCGCCACCGCGTCTCTGTCTTCTCGTTTCGTGGTCGGGATAGGTCTATTAGCTCTGCTGGTGGCTTTTACGACTAACCAACTACCGTTACTTTTGCTTTTCGTTCGAGTTTGCATCGGGTCGCTGCGGGGAAACGGAATTCCTTGCGACTTCCTTATTTTCCGCTGCTTGGAAGGCAAAGGGAACGCTCTCTCGGTCCGATTAACACGTTCATTGCGTATTTTTAGCTTCGTACGTATCAGGACGCTTGCGGAAAAGCAAAGTAAATCCGACGATTAATTGGAAACTCGTGAATCCGTTGAAAACAGTTTTCGTAATTTACGCACCTTTTATGTACCCACGAACATAACGATCTGTACGAATTACCGCTTTGTAACAGAATGGCAGTAGCGAATTTGTCTGCCTTGACGCGAAAGGACTTGTAACGTTTCAAATAAATCTATGTACGTAAACTTGGACCGAGAAACCGCGCGTATCAACGACGAACTAGCGTAAAGGACGCGGCTGGGTAAAGTTTCTCGATGAGAAATCACTTTGCGAGATCCAACGATTCTCGTAACTCCGATATAATAACGACGGAAGAAAGAAACGGAGTCGCAGAAAAATTAGCAAGTTTCCCAGGAAATAAGACGTTAAGAGAGATCGGCGAGAACGTAATAAGGCTGTACAAGGTTCGGGTTCGCTGAATAAATGGAATGCCCAGATCTGGTACACGAAGGTCTCGCGCTTTGAAACGAGTTTGATATCGTGTTCGTGTAGAGCGCAGGTGCGCTTCGATGTATTTCTAAGACGGCATAATGGATCCGCGTTTAGGAGCAAACGGCTACGTTTAAGGGTACACGTTGAACGTGGCAGAAGCGTTCGACTCCGAGCACCGAAGCGAATTTCCGCGACAAGCTCGCGCCGCGTATTTCTGCGAAACTTTTAACCTTTCCCGCTTTCGGAACGGAATAGGATTCCACGAGTACCATCGATCACACACGCATCGCCTGCTAAAAATTAATAACCACCCAAGAGAGTGGAGACTCTCCTTTAACGTGGTTTCGCGTACGTATAGCTTTTTTATCGTTGGCACGCTGACCGCGGATTACGCTACTATATTTATAGATGAGAGAACTCATGCATATATATATATACACGCGAAGAACGATAGCATCTCGCGGATTATATTTTTCAATTATGATAATACCCGAGTGAACAGAGGATGGTCTCTGATCTCTCTCTCTCTCTCTCTCTCTCCTCTCTCTGGTCCTTGTCGTAGCCGCGTCGTCATTCGCGAATGGTAAACTGCAAATCTTCGTAATCCCCGTGAGATCGTAACAGCGGCGGCAGATTGTGCAGCCTCGATTCATCTTGTCGGTAGGTTCTGTCCGCGGTAATTATTTTTAATTCGGTCATCGGTAGACGAGCCGTGGAAGAAGAATCGAACGAGAGAAGGTTATCGAATTAAGGCGCGATAGGAAGAGGATATATCTAGGGCGACGGGTCTCTCCCTCCGTGGGATTACGATCCGGACTTTTCTTCGGACGCACACGATGCGGCGACAGAGGTGGGGTAACGCATATGGAGGCTGAATGGTAAAACGAAATAAGTTATGCGCGCGGATGACTCAGGTTTCTCGTTATTTCGGATCGTGTCGTAAAATCTCGGGCTTAACAACACGCGCGGGACTGTACCCCGCCTCGTGCTTCGGAATTAAAAGATTCCTGACAGAAGGGCGGGAGGAAGGTCGACGGGAAAAAAACCAGGGCGAATCGGGCGAAGCCGCAAATATTTTCTTCGGCCGCTAATGAACTCTGCCGTCCCTCTCATCGCCTCGACTATGCGGTGATTAACGGACAGTCTCTGGAAGAATCGAGACTTCTCGGAATATCGTTCCGTGGGAGACGTCGCTCCAGGTGTTTTCGACCGATTACGTTCCACGCGAAACGCTGCAGGAAATCATTCGTCGGACGTCTTATCCATCGGTCGTGAGTCAGACTCGGTCGAAGCCAGACTCGGGTCGATACTTGAACGATCAAATAATCCCGAAAACGACGAGCCGTTCGCCACCGCGCTCGTTTCAGGCCGCACAAAAGTCGCGTTGTTCACGAAATGTAGCGAATCGAGAGAAACACGTGGCTCGAGTGGCAGCGAAGCGAAAATAAAGAACGCTTTTGATACTCGCAGGGATTCGAACGAAAGAGAAGAGAAACGAGTAGCCGGCGAGAAGGTGGGGAGGAATAATCGTAATCTCAGGGCGGCTGTAAAAAGGCGGATAATGAGTGACCCGCTAATAAAATAATTATGATATTGGGAGGCCAGTAATAGATTCTCGGAACGCATTAACCGGTCGAGATAAATCGCGGTCGCGCAGGGTGTATAGCGTGTATACTGGAAAGAGAGAAAGCTGGTATAACGAACGCGCGCTGCCGAGGCACACACGAGTTTCTGTGCGAGTCGCTAAGTCCACGAGTGTGTAAGATCGTACAAGCGAGGATCGGTGCGGTGTGGTGCACAGAGAGAGAGAGAGAGAGAGAGAGAAAGAGAGAGAGAATATACGCGAGACGAGGCGAGCGATCGAGCACGTTGCAACAGCGTGTACGGAGCGAGTCGTTCTACTCGCTTGGTTGGTCGTCCGCGCGATTGCGGCTGTGAGCGGGCCGCGTGCCCGCGCGCACGCTGGTAGCGGTGCAACGTGTCGATGTCTAATATTCTCGGTATGTGAAATTACCGAGCGGCATAAATTGCCGATCGGACAGGTGGCCGACAAATGGAGTGGAGAAAACGGCCACATAGACGCACGAACGTTGGCAACCGCGTGCAACGTCTGCGCGACTCGACTACCGCGAATCGGAATAGTTTTTTCTCCCCATCTGCTCATTTTATTAATTAACTCGTGCGTTCGTTCCCGCTCGGTATAATCCGTGCAACGATAGACCCGAAGCGGTAACGATCCTCGAATACCTAACAGTATCGCGGCCGCGTAGAATTACTGATCCGCATAAATTTCCAATAAAGGTCTGGTGTGCCGAGCGACGCCGGTCTATCAATTTTCCAGCGATTTCCGCCGCGATCGCTTCGACGAATCGATGGATCCGTTGGGGGGAAAAAAAGAAAAAAAAAAAGAGGAAAAAGAAAAAAAAAACCAGCCCGACCAGCGACCGATGCGACGGTATAACGAGGAATTTCTAGTTGGCGGACGAGAGTTAGGAAGACAGGGGCCGAATAAAAAAACGGGGAAACGAGAGAAAGGACGAGGTAGAATAATCGGTCGCTTTTGTTTCGTGGACCCGTAGGATGATAACGGTCGATCGGACGTTTAGGACGATTAATTTGATTATTGTGGTCAGAGGCTAATTTGCATGCTAATGCGCAAGAGCGAAGAGCGGAATCCGTGGAAACGTGGAAGAACAGAGAAAAGGAAAAACGCAAGCTTATTTTCGTTGGGGCAGGTAGGCTCGCTGGCAAATTGCTCGACAAGAGGATCGCAGGAAGCGTCTTTTTGCGGTCGACGAGTTAGGTTCTCGTTGAACGCGAGTCCTAGTCTCTCTTAAACGGTTCTTTGAGATGATAAATTTGATTACCGTTGTTTCATCGGGGCCGATTCTTCGGCAAAGTCTGGCTCGGGTTGATTTAGATGCTAATGCGGTTGCGCGCGGCTCGCGAACCAAGACTGCGCGACGCGACGTTTCCAGGCAAAGGGTGGCGGGATAAATTAAAAACGAGGACGCTCGCAGGCGAGCGTCGTCGCCGGATAGTCGCGTTAAACGCCGGTCGGGTGAAATTTACGAGGCAGAAGGAGACGTCACGAGAGAATTTTATTTATCTCGCCGGGAGAACGTACATCACCGAGCACACGGAAACAAATAAGTATTTCGATGACTTGGCTTCGATCCAACGAATGATCGATGGCGCGTCACGGTACCGCTCTTTTCACCTTCGTCGCATTCTATATCGACCCTCTGGCTGACTGGCTGGCTGACTGGCTGACTGGCTGACTGGCTGACTGGCTGACTGGTTGGCTGGCTGGCCGGCTGGCCGGCTGCTGCTGTTCGTCGTACAACTGCTTTTTATCCAATTCGGTTTTCGTACACGCGCTTCTCGCTCGCCGCGCCGCTCATCGCGTTGTCTGTCGCTCCTGTGTCTTTGTCGCGAAACAAGCGCAGGACGAAAGAAGAAGATTGAAAGGGAAAGAGGCGGGGCGGGAATAAAAGCCAGGGCGAAGGTAGTCGAAGGGGCGGACGGGGGAAACAAAAGGGAGGGGGCTGCACTTGAAAAGCACAATTGAAATTCAAGATCCATATGCAAAGAGCCTCGCGAGAACCTGCGAGAGGAGGAGAAGAAGGAGAAAAGAAAAAGAGAAGAGGGCTAGATGGGCGAATTGGTAAGAGAGGGCAGACGATCGAAAGAGAGAAAATTGAGAGAGAGAGAGAGGAGAACGAAGCGAACCGGGTAATCTAACCTGTCGCGGACACGCAGTGTCCAAAGACGTTTGATCGTCGACTTGCGAGAGTCGTGGTTGGGACCCATATTGTTCGAATAATTGATTTAACACGTGTACATACATTATGCGCAAACGTAATAACGCTATGTAAATGGTAATTCCAACGATGGCTGCGTGCTGGCCCGTTCGGCCCGTCGTGGCGTGGGCCGGGCCACGTTCGGAGAGCTTCTTTCACCCTTCTCCCTCTGTTCCGGCTGTTCCCTTAGGCTCCCCATGCCGCCCAGTTGGACCCAAAGATATCGTGCACACGGTACCCGCGGGATCCCGCAGAGAACCAAGACTGGGCTTAAGTTTCCGAGCACCTCGTATTTTTTCCTCTTCTGCCAGACGACTTCGTCTATCCTTGTCCCTGGTTCGCGCCTCCTTTTCTCCGTTGCACTCGGACACGCAGCGATTCCTTCCACGGTGGGATCTCTCCTCTTGCCGAGAAATCCATTGGGAAATGCGTTTCCTCGGAACGCGGGAACGGTCGTGTGCCGAACGCGGCGCCTGACGCACGACGCGATCCACACGTCCGTCCGAGGTCGACGTATGCGGATCGATTCGAAGCAAGCTTCTCGGAGACAACTGGTATTCGAGATGCGATCGATACCGAGACGTTTGACGGCGAGCGTAATTAAAAGGATCTGGAAGGCTGTCGTTACTACCGAGGAGCCGAGCCGCGTGGCACCGTAGACGAGCCGACGATTAAGACCGGATTCTCTATCGATTCTCGGTGCTGCGTGGTTGCACGAATTTGGCAGCGGGGACCGACCAACCGATCGGCCGCGCTCCAAGCACGCCTGTTCGATGGGTCAACGACATCCTGGTGAACGGTTCGAGGTGCGATAGGATATGTCGGGGTAAAGGAGGAGGGAGAGGACGGGGGTAAAGGAGGGACTCGTTCGGGAGGAAAAAGAAGAGGAACCGGCGAAAGGAAGAGGGAAGAGAAGCAAGGGACAAGAGGGTGGCAAAGAAAGAAAGGAAGAGGACGGACGGCAGAGAAGGGAAAAGACGGAGAGAGAAAGAATGGCAAACGGTGGGGTGGCGAGAGGGGGCAGGGGAAGAGAGATCCTGACAAATTGGAAGGCCGTTAAGCCAAAGGCAGAGAGGTGTCGTTCGTTGCAAAGAGAAAAGAGCTTCGATGTTTGGCGAGGAGAGCTCGGTGAGCCGGGAAAAAGACGAGTCGCGCGACACTCGTGTCAGGACGATCCTCGTCCCGGCATTTTTAGAGCCGAAATAAAGTCGAGGAACGTATACCGTTGTATATTCGCTGACCGCGTACTCTACGGATCGTAGGTGGTCTCCTCTCACCGGCAATCTCGTCTTCTCTGCCTCCTGCCTCTCTCTCTCTCTCTCTCTCTCTCTCTCTCTCTATCGCTCTCGCCCTAGTCTTCTCTACCTTTGCCGAGATCCACCGAAACTCGTGCATCTCGGCCGAACGACGACTGCCTCTGGCGTACTTGTACAAACACCGATAATCGAACGCACACGCGTTTCTCCTTGCCAATCTCGACGCGCCACTACCGGCAGCTCTTCTATCGCGATTCTCTTTGACCTTTCGGACACGAAACTCGCGGATTCGCGTCTATGATCGATCGAACCGCCGAACCACGTAATATTTCCCTTCTCGTACGATCGCTGTCACGATCCTTCTGGAAAGCGCCTCGCGCCGGCTAAGAGATTGAATCGTCGGAGATTTACGTGGGTTACGATCGCGGAAAGGCAGCCTCGATAGTTCGAACGGCAGGGAAACACGCAACGCGAGTATTTCGACGAGTTCGTCTTTACGGGGCAGAGATAAGATCGGAAACGGGGACGGGTTTGCTCGACTTATACGCGAAACGTAAATTTCGCCACGAGATAACATCGACCATAACCTATTTCCGGCGAGACCGATCGAACTCTGCCTCGTACGGATTTTTCCCTTCCTCCGTCGAGTGTCTACTCGCGAAACGATTATTGCCCGATTCAGGGAATCGTCGAGACCAGTGTCACCACCGGTAATCCAGACAGACAGACACACAGACAGAGAGAGAGAGGGGGAGAGAGATGCACTTTGCTCTCGTGGTTCCTCGGACCTATGCGACGGTCGAAACAGACCGGGTAAATCGTGACATTTAAAAGATCAAGCTCCGGTGATCGACTTTCCGGCGTGTCGGTGCTAGTGAATGGCCAGCCACAGGACAGAGACGATCTCATATCGTGGAGGATCGAGTCTGGCTGATCTTGGAGGTTGTTCGGAGAAAGAGGCAACGCGCAGGTGTGCGTGCGCGCAGGAGGCGAAATCGTAATCTTAATCGCCTTGGAGTAGCCGCTCGTCTCGGATCGGGCAACAGGTTCCCCCGCGCGATTCAATCGTACCTCCGGTTATATACGTGCGAGAGCCGACCTCTTACAAGCATATGGTAAGAACAGGCTCGTTACGTCACTCATCCATCTCCTTCGTCGACCTCGGCTATTGATTTATCGTTCAACCGGGCATTCTCATTTCTTTCACCGAGTCGAGGTGGATGCGTGTGCGTGAGCGATCGTCTCCGATTAGAGGAACGCATTGTGCTCCGACGGAATCGAGACGATCGCGACTGCATCGACGTAGCTCGGGAGAAAGCCTCTTCTTGCGTAACGATAATTGGAAATCGAGCCCGTTTTTACGATAACAACCCCACACCGAGAACGGACATCGATCTTTCCACGTCGAACTCGCTCTCCATCCTCCTATGGGGAATTTCGTGGCAATTTTTATCCATATCCTATCTCGGCAATCGACCGCAACCCCACCGAATCCTTCTCGAGTAGAAGATTCCGGAACGTCGCTGTCTGACTTTGGTCGCTAGACGAACCCAGAAAATGCCAGCTATCCGAGACTTCAATTTTTTCCCCGCCGCGTATCGATGCCCGACCACGCCATCTGCCATTCGAATAATATGAAAAATCGGGGATCGCGCGGCCGCTCTTTCCTTCCTCGGATAGAAAGGAAACAGAGAGCGAGGAAGATAGACGGACGAATAAATGGAAAGAACGCGGGAGATGGACGGATATACGGCGAGCCCGTGGGAGAAAGGAACATGGAACTCCGGAGAGAAGAAAGACGCGCGATCGGTGAAGCGAGTTAGGGCCGGCAGGCAACGCTATGCATACCGTCACACCCAGCGACACGCTCCAAATTTGAAATTTAAATTCGGTACGTCTCACGGGACCGCGTCGTACACCGGTTACTCACACAGGCGCGCTCGCGACGTACTCGCGAGAGTGCGTGCTATGGAGGAAAAGGGATCGAAGAAGGAGGGTAAAGGAACACGAAGAAAAGAAACGTCCGACGACGGATACACGGCCGTTTTCACGACGGCCCGACGATCCGTTCGCTCGCTTCCTCTTCTCCGTAAACACCCTCGGGAATAGTAATTCGAAGTTGACCCTGCTGCGACTTGTCCTCTCCTCGCCCAGACCGGTAATCTTCTTGTTCCTTGAGCCGGTGTCAGCCGGTGAACCGCGCGAGAAGGTCACCGCTTGACACGCCTCGTCCATCTCTACGAGGCTATATCGAGAGCCTATATTGGACGCCGCGTTCCAAACTCCGTCGCTCCGTCGATAGAACCTCCGGCAAAAATCTCGTCTCTCGGGTTCAACGATCACTTTCGGTTTCTTCCGTGATGGCGACGCGACGTATCTTTTCCTTCCTCGTACCGTGCACGACCTACCTCGGTTTCTTCGTGCAAGTCCGACCACCTCGCGCTCGAAGAATTCCTCCACGTTGTCCGGCCATACGAGCAACTTGCGTAACGTGACACGTGTCGTACCAGGTGGCATAATTTACGTGTCGTACGCGCATAGTACCGTGACTGCTTCGCGACCAACGATACATCTACCTTCCCCTTTTTCTTCTTCTCGATAGTATCGTTTCGAAACCAGCGATGTTTCGCGATAATCGTCGTTTCCGATTTCATCGAGATTACCAGTGAGTTTTAGCGCCGGGAATCGAAACTTTTGTCTCACAGTTCAGCGGTTAATGATTCGCGACAGCGTGAACGTTAACGCTTTGTACGACGATCGAAGGATTCGCGACGCTCTAGCGTCGTTCCGAGAGAAAACAGCGCGCGAACGGACGCGAGACGGAAGAAACTCGGTTCTCGTATAGCGGCGTAAATGGTGCGGGAACGAGGCATCGTGGAACAGAGAGCGGGTCAATCTGCGAGCTTCACCACCCTGAAAGTTTATCGGAGGTGGCGAGAGGAACTTGCACCTTACTTTGCGAATTCGGTAGAGCCACGTTGCTCGATGTATCCGAAGTACTTCTGGAGAGTGCTCGAATTAGGGCGGGCGCGCTGCAAAGCCTATTACACACAATGAGAGACGACTTAGGAGATCGGCTCGAGTGGCTTCGACTCGAGGATGTTGTACTCGCCAGAATCCACGGATACCGTAGCCGTGTGTCCATTACGAAACATCTACCTTCCCCGCTGCACGAATTCTCCGTGGTTCGTTGGTTCTCGTGAGCGGGCGAAACACGAGAAGATGGAACGAGCTTTTGGAACGTTAACGCGTAGGCGGTAATAGATTGGATAGGTAAGACGAGGATTATCAGGGAAAGGGAATTACGCGGCAGGAAACTGATTCGATCGATCGGAATAGTCGACGTGCAACGATAGGTTGGTGGAATCTTTCGCCGACGCTAGCTCGTTTCGAGGTAACTGCTATTGGAAGCCGCGGCGACGAATTTGCCAAAAGGAAGGAACTGCCGCGGAGGTAGGTAGGTGGTGTGGTGGCGCGCGGGACAATTATTTTCACCGGTTGGCCGTGTTTCGACGGTGTCTCGATGAGGTCGGATAATCGCGGTACGCGTGAGAGCCCCTGGGATTCTGCGTGGCTCGTCGAAGCAGCAGTCTGTGGCGGTAGATAGGGGGTAGTGTCGATGGCAAAGAGAGTCGACGGGGGGACAACGGGGTGGCGGAGGGTGAAGGGCTCGGACGGATTTTGCAGCGCGCAGTTTTCACCTTTGAGATTCCATCCGGCGGCAGGGGCGGGCTGCACCCGGATCACGGCGCAGTCACGGGTCGGAATTAAGGACGGAGTCCTGGGGTGGGATCGACGACACCGTTCGCGCGTCAGGGGGCAGTGCAATGACGTGGCACCAGGTTTCATTACGACGAAAGGACGCGGACAACCATATTATCAGGACAAGAGGACGAGAAGCTGGGCAGCTAACGCGAGGCGAAACGAGGATGTGGCGCAGAGAACAGGGAACCGACGCGTAGAAAAGCGGAGAGGGCATTGAAGTGGTGAAAGAAAGAAGGCGAAAGAGCGAGAGAGCAGCAGGTGGCGGAGCGAAGGGTCCCGCGGAAGGTGAAAGAAGAAGAAGAAAGGAAGGTCTGGAGGAAGGAGGTCTGGAAGGAAGGAAACAGGAAGAACAAAGAACAAGGTTGGACCAATGCTTAATCCGCAACAGTGAAATTAATTTCAATAGGCTTTTCAGAGGCTCGCTCGAAACAGGTCAAAAAGTGGGCTCAGGAAGAATCGCCTGGAGTCACGTCAAACTCTTTTTAAGAAAAATTTCTGAAAGAAGGTAAGGTTAACCAAGGAAACGGAGATCAGTATCGGCTCCGCAAGACGTGCACAACCTGCTGGCTGTGTCGCGTGTGTAACGATACGCTCGCGACCCTTCGTCTCCCTCTTTTTCTCTCTCGCCCGATCCTCTCCTCCCTTCGGCCGGGGCTTTCTCACCCTTCTCGTATAGGACGAGAACGAGAGCTGCCGAGAAGCAAGGTGTTTTAGCACGGTCTCGAGGATCCGCCATTTTGAGAGCGAGTCGTTTCTCTCGTTCCCCTCGAAACCGTTGACTTTTCACGGTAAAATCTTTGCCGGGGCTCTCGCGCGCGTTTCGATACACCGACGAGTGTCTCGTCGAGCCGAGGAATCGCGTACCTTGATCGATCGACCAATCGCGATCGTCGCTGTTTCTTCGTGGTTTGAAGCGTTGCGTCCTTTCCACCGCGCGGTCTTCCTCGCGGATCCGTTTAACGGCAGACCCAGGTCGATCGGTGTTGCGCACGAACGAAAAAGCGCAACGCGTACCTTTCTATCCCCTCGTATTATTTCTTTGCAGCCCGACTGTAGCTTCGCCATTTAACCAGCGTTCTTCCTCTCTGATTGCAGTTGTTCTCTTGGACACGACACAAGAGGAGAAGCTCGAGTGGACAAAGTATCCGTTCGGCGCGGAAGCTAACACCCCAGGGGTAAGTTTTGCCATTAACGCGACGCAATCTCGTTCGGCCGGTGTCGTTGAGGGACCTCCGTTAAGAGGATTCCACCAGCGGAGGTGGTCCGCCTCTACGGTTTACGCGAGATCATCGATCGGCACGAAAGTGGTCTACGCGAGCGTGACGGGAAGTCGAGGCGCTGGGGTTTCTCCGCTGGCTTGCGAAGGCGAAAGAGCGTGTGCGAGCAAGGGAAAGAAGATGAAAAAGTACGAAATCTGCTCGACGCTTTCTCGTTCCGGACGGAACAGCGGCCGCGTCCGCGTAGCATCCGTGGGGACAAAATGGGCACGCTGGAGGAAGAACAGCGGGTTCCGGGGGTACCAGAAGCACTTTATAGTCTCGGTACGCGCGACATACGTGGGCTCCCGCTGGCCGGTGCGCTCTCTCGGCGCCATGTTTGTTTTTCAGTTGTTAAGCGCGCAGCGGGCCGCCAGACAGGTTTAAATCAGCCACTACCTCCTCCTCCACCTCCTTCACCACCGAGCACAGCCAGCACCTCCTCTGCTTTCTCTCTCGCTCTCTCTCCGTTGCTCGCGCGTCCACGTTGTCCCTCTCTCTTCCTCTCGCGTCCCATCTTCCTTCGCTCCTCGATAATCCCTCTCTCTTTCCGTGTGCTCGTCTCTCGCGCGGGACGCGCACCGCCGGACCAAGAGTCAGTCCGCTGGGTAACAAATTGCTTTTTGTTTGAACGGACAAATTAGAGAGACGGCCGCCAGATAGAGGGAGGAGAGGAACGAGCGGAGCGCGGCCGCGAGAGAGACAAGGAGAGGATGC
Source organism: Bombus vosnesenskii (assembly GCF_011952255.1). NCBI lineage: Eukaryota > Metazoa > Arthropoda > Insecta > Hymenoptera > Apidae > Bombus > Bombus vosnesenskii. The sequence goes on from NW_022882923.1 coordinate 8,613,829, forward strand.
GTTTATTTAACGTCGTAGAACGCGTACTTTCGTTACGAGCGCCGTTGAAAATTTCGTCCTGACCCGGCGAGACGACCCTACGTGGGTGTCGCCCGCTAAATATCCGCGCCGCGTCGCGTCACCTCGCAAAGTTTATCGGTGACGATAAACCGCGCGGACCGCTTGTTACGCTACGAGCTTCGTAGCTCGGTCGATATCCGTTCGACTTTCCTTGCCTCCGTTCTTTCTCGATTGCACGCTCGCACCGATCGATAGTAGCCGGATTAAAGTCTGCTCTAGCGTCTCTGCGAGAACTAGCGATAATTAATCGATGGTTCCGTATTGGCGAGGGCACGAACCAAATTATCGGTCGGCCATAACCTCGTTATTTCGCGTTCGATTTAACAAACGTCGAAATCGGGAACGGGACGGCTGAAAAGATATCGGTCGTGGTTCTCGTCCACTTTTTCTCCCGTGGCTTTCAGCGCGTCGATCGTTAGTGCCGCAACGCTAATCGAACAGCGAAACGTTCCGTTTGAAAAGGTTCTTTGAGTTTGCTGTTGATTTTACTAGCTGCTAAACGTTCTCCGCTTCCTCTCGGGAACGGGATCAGAGAAACGCGCACCCGCTCGTGTGCACGGAAGCCCGATTTTTTCCTTGTAACGTCAGGGAAAAAAAGCAGGCCTTATGCTCATCGTCAAGTACTCGAGTTCGCTTCGCACCTCTTCTGTCTACATTTAGTCGCAGCGCGCGAGGAACGCCACTGGAGCGTCCAAATATGTGTTCACGGCTTTCCTATGATCTCAAGGATCTATCTGCGGCGTAGTTTACACCTTGTTCTGGAAAATGGCTCGACCGTTTTTTCCATAGTTTCTACTTCGCACGCGCGCGCCTATTACTCGACGATCCACGGCCATGAATCGGTGACCACGTGCAGAAATTTCTTCCACCGCGACATACGAGAGAAACGTACGTAGGATATAGATCCTAGGATACGTAGGATACGTAGGATATAGCATAGGCTCGTAGTAGCTTGTCGATTCGCCAGTTTTACCAGTTAGTCGCATTTACTCCGCGGTAGTATTCGGTACAAAGTGATGTTCGAACATGTTCCTTGCGACAGTCCTGTTGTTCCATTCTTGTCACGACGTATTCGTCTCTTATTTTTGCACCAACGAAACGCGTAGCCAATCGAACAATGCGTATCGTTGATAAACAAGCGGAACGGCTACCCGTGAAACTCTCGGAGGTTTTAGCTCGTCGCGATCGGATCGAACGACTCGGATTTGACGTCATCGGAATAGATCGACGCAAACGATCAACGGCCACCCGCCGGTGATTTCCTGGCCGATTCGTTTCGATATTTACCAAGTTGTCTGTAAACATTTTATTATACGCGATTATCGACCGCGCGTTCTCTTGTTCTTCGGCGATTACGCGCGACGATTCTAAGAACAACGGCTCACCCTACGAATTCCATGGATTCTTAGCTCGTCGGTATCGATCGAAAAAAGACGACGAAAGAGGTTACTCTCGGCAATCTCGAATCAATCTTCGCGCGTATGTCGCCCCAAGCTTATTAGTTATTAGCAGAATTATCTTTCTCGCGACAATCCTTGGATCGTCCTAAAGTCAATCTCCGCGCGTATTTCGTTCCGTAGAATTATTTTCCTCGCGACGTTTCGGTTCCAGGTATCCCGGCGATCGGACAAAGGTCCTGAGAAATCCTCCTAAAGTGGTTTCTCGGCTTCTTGATCCTCTCTTAACCAATGGCTTTTCGAAAGAATCGCGCGAACCAGACGCGAGATAAATCGCGTTCGTTCCCTAAAACCGAACTCTCTAAGACCGCCCAATGAGTTCTTCGGAACGGAGATTAGCACATCCCGAGTAGTTTATCTTCAGATTCGTCGATGATGCATCTTCGCTTATTTATTTAAAGAACGACACGTATTATCGAATCGGCAATGGTCGATTGCATTGCATCGTAGATCGATGCCGTTTGTCATGTACGTATCAGGTAGTGGTAAGAAGCCTGCGTCCTACTATACTTAACTTTCGACAGCATTGTCTGGGAATTGGAAAATTTATATATATCGTAGCTCGCTATTTTCAAATCGAGGATACCTACGAGTTATTCGCTGCTTTAACGCGCGTTACACGTTATCGTCAGCTTGCATTTTGAGAAATTGATGAACCAAGTACAGGGGATTTTAAACGTACGAACCTGTAAAACACATACGTATACGTAGATTGTATTACACTTGGAGATGACAGAAGGAAGAAGCACGGAGCGACGATGACGAATGTTAATTTTGGTGACAGTCTGTCGACTTGAAATGTAGAAATCTGCGTCATCCGAAGTCAAACGAAAGAACCTCGTCGGTAGAAGCTAGATACGAATCGGGACAAGGTTTGTCGCGCTATAAAAATGTATGTTGCCCCGGCTTATGATCGCTGGAACAGTCGATTAAAAAATTAGTAGTTAGAAAATTGGTGAAAAAACGATGATAGGACATAGATTATTGCTTTTACAGTGGAACTACGATCGCGTTTATCGAGCGAGAAAGTGCACGAACGTAGCTGCTTCGCAATCGACGAAGGTTTTATTAGGAGCATCGTGTAAAAGTAAATATGGGCAAAGGCGAACGAAAGGAACGGAAGGTTGTACGCGACAGTCCCTTCGAAAGATCTCTGTGGATCGAACAATACGCAAGAAAGGGTTAATTAACCAGGGAAGTCGAGGTCGCGTAGTGGACGAAGCGACTTGTTTACCGGTTTCCTTACGCCAGTTCTAATCGCTTTGCTTTCGAGAATCAAAGTCCAAAGTCCCCGCATAATAAGTACGACTAGTATGGGGGTTATTAATATACAGGGCCGTAGAGAGAAAGGGCGAACAGCGTCAGAACAAACAAGCCAAACAGAATTAGCTCGGAGTATTTGAACAACCTGATGGGGAGAGAAGGGTTGGCGTGCGTGGCGAAGCGAGACGTCGCTTTGATGGCGTTGTTGGTGAACCTCGAAACTCCTATAAAGGGATCTCGAAGATACTGTCTCTCTCTCTCTCTCTCTGTCTCTCTCTCTCTCCTTCTCCGTGTTCCACTGATCTCGCCTGCAGGACCTTGCAAAGAGGCCGCGTGCCACCCTCGTTCTCGAGAATTCGAGAACACACCGAGACCTTAAACAAAACAGAAAGAAAAAGAGAAAAGAGGCCTCGACTCGAATTAATCGAGAACGCTCGAGTTCCCAGTCACTCGATCAACAGACACGGATGGACTGTCGCGCACTCTTCTCGACCTCCTCGACCCTTCGAGTTTACCTCATTTCCATCTTTGACATCGAAGGGAACGCATCATCCCGTTATTAAGGGAGCCGACAACGCCAAGCTATCTTTGGAATCTTTTCCTCCGTCGAGTCGATCCAAAGCGTTTCTTTTCTTCCTCGAGTCCATCGATACTCGAAGACCGAGAAGAGGCGAAGAGGTACAACAACCTTGGCTAGATCTCCGATCTTTCTTCCTGGAAAAATTTATCGTCGGTTTAGCGACCGTTCCACTCGTTTCCTGGTGTCATGTAATCCTCGCGCGTAGGAGAAGAGCCGGGAACGTTTAGAAAGTCCAATAAACAATGATGGGACAATTTTGGGAAACACAAGTCGTACGTTTCCGTGTACTTTATACTCGGTGCCTCGTTAATGTAAATTATCGGAGGTGGTATACACACGACGGCGTGTACCAATCGAGGACATCCAATCTACGGGAACATCGAGAAAAATCCTCGATAGCAGTCACAAAGAGGTACGCGACGCGATTTATTTTCACGGAGATAAAGTTTCGATAGAACGGTTCGAGCGACTCGTGATAGGGAAAGGAGGAGGAGGAGGAGGAGGAGGAGGAGGAGGAGGATGAGAACGCGATCGAGAGCTCGTTCGACGGAATATTTAAATCATTTCCCGGGCCGGGAACAACGAGAAGGATATTCAAATGCACGGCCGATCGAGGTACATTTTCGTTCGAGTTTTCGGTTTCGTTTAACTTTCGAAGGGGTTCACTGAAACGAACGTGAACTAGCGACCAACTAACGGTACTCTGTCGCGATAACTGGCCCGTTTGGTGGAGCGTGAAAAAAAAAAGAAAAAAGGAAAAAAAAAAGAAATATGTAAAATGAGAAACGTAGCTTCCGAAAGAGGATCCTCCGTATCGTTGGTTGATCATGCAGAGGAGAAGCCGGCAGCCAAGTTCATTTTCGAGTCGATGAAACGTGGTGATCGTGTCTGCATCGTTTCTGGCGAAAAGGTCTACTCCGCTCGCACGTGGCACTCGAGTTTCTATCTGACCGTTTCATCTCGCGTTTCCTTCATCTTCATCCTCCTCGTTCACCTCTGTTCAACTCGCGTTGGAACGACCGCTCCTCCACTCTGCTCGCGAACTCCGTTTTCCTCTTGCTCGCTCTTTCTCCTCGCTCTCCTCTCTCTCTCTCTCTGTCTTTCACCCTCGCCACCACCCTCTCTTTGCTTCTCGGGTCCGTGGCTCATCGTCGGTTCTCTCCGGGTTGGTCTTTTTAACCGCAGGCGTATCTGCATCTAAATGCGCTCCTCGGATGCGAAATTCTGAGGACGTCACGTGGTGATATGTGACTCGGGTAACCGCGTCTTCGGGGGCTCTCGCTCGTCAAGGATCGCCTTCCCGGAATGCGAAGCGATGCGACGCGCGAGAAAACACTTGGCGAGCCAACTTGCGCGCCCTTCTCGTCCACGTTGCCTTGTCCGCGTATATATTCGCGTTTTGCATACCGGTAGCGACACTCGTTCGGCAGGGTTTCTCGCAAATTTTCAAACGAATGAGTCATCGCCTCGCCTCCTTTCTCCGCTCTCGCTTCAACGAACCTTCGTCGTTTTTACGCCCTAGAAATAAAACGCTCGTTAATCCGCTTCTTCCACAATGGAATTTTTTCTCCGGGCCAGTATCTCCTAACGAAGGATCTTCGACTTACGAGGGAGGCAAAGGGTTCGGGTCAATTTTTATCGACGTCGTCGTTGCTTGTTCCGTCGTTGAATTTTTCAAAAGTCCTTTCGCGACGAGCGAATTCGTCGATTTATCGACTATTTCTAACGCCGTAACGTCCCTCGATCCATCGAATTACCTTCGTTTCCAATTACGTTGAAATCCGAGGATCGACGAAAACGCATTCTTCTCCCGCGATGATCGTATACGACAAGTTCGATTATTCCGTTTCCTTGCGAGATCTCAAGACGTCGGCGATGTCGAATATTAGGCGAATCTAATAACTCCGAATCTAATAAATATATCCGTGCTGTATTAATTATCGAGCGTCCCCTGTCAGGCATTTCGAAACGTTTGGAAGGGAAAAGAATTTTTGGAGGAATATGTCGTCAAGGCGGGAAAGCCGATATCGCTCGTAGATCGATTTTATGGAGATAGCCCGGGCGCCTAAGTAATTACCCGTAGCTCATAAAAAGACTACATAAATAGGAGGGTGGAGACAGGCGCGTGTGTCTTTCGGTCCGGACGTGTACCGGGTGGAGCACAATAATCGTACAGCTGTGAACATTTCGGGGCGCCGAACGGGAATAATAAATATCGGGTTACCTTCGGGGGCGTGTCTAGAATAACTAGCTGGCTATTAGCTAAATATTTATTAGCCAGATAAGTGGATGATTTATTCTCTCCCTTCCTTTTTGCTTACGTAAAGACCGACCGAGTGTCACCCCTGTACGACCTGTCAACCGCTAAAAAACCAACTACGTAATTCGTCGTTGGTGGCGCGTCAGGATCCCAACTCTCTCTTCAGGATCGATCGGTTCTCGGTGACTGTCGTTATCGAGACGAGTCGACGATCCGCGGAGCTTCGGAATTATCATCGCTCGCGACCATGTCCGGCAAACGAGCCTCGTTTTTTCCTAGATGATTTATCGACTCTCCGAGACTGAAATTCGAGAACCACTTGTCTCAGATATGGGACGTCCCGTAATCAACCCCGTTTATCGTTATCCCGTTTATCTGTAGAAAGGCGGCGGTACGGTATGGCTCGATTTTGCCAATCGAAACCGATCGGGTTCCTGGTATCGTAATCGAGTTTCCGTTTCTTCCAAGTAGCGTGAGTCAACCGTTCCTTTCTCGAACGAACATGCAGTTTTACCGCTCTCGCGTTACTCTCGCGCTGCTCTCGGTGTCTCTCGGCGTATCCAGTTATTCTCTCTCTCTCTCTCTCTGTTTTCTTCGTCCTACGACCTGCAATATTACGCAAAATCGAATATAATCGTACTCGACGAAGGACCCTCGTGGTCGAGAGTCGTTGGAGACGGAAAACGAAACATCGTGCACGGGTGAAATTAAGCGAACGAGTTATCGGTCCTCGGCGGAATTAATCGAGCCGGGATCGAGGCTGGTGTCCAGGAAATTGTAAAACTCGGGCCGTCGAGTTCTCGAATTGCCGAACGTACACGTCTTTTCGGCTCGTAAAATGTCGCCAAGCTCGCGGACCATCGTGGCCAAGGCGTGTATACGTACGGCCATCGAATCGAAAAGTATCGATTACAGATTTCTCATCGAGGCACCGCTGAACGAAACAAAATCGCTCGCTTCGATCGATAAACGCGCAATCCTTTTCTCCGTACCCATCTTCTTAACCTCTTCGTATTACACGACCAAACGTAGCGATTCGTGCTCTTAAATACAAATCTCGTTCTAAATTCCAGATGAAAGGAAACTCGAGACGGAAATTTACATATTGTTGCGCGTGATATAACTCGTTCTCGTCTGATCGATCCAAACGACATTTTCTATCTTTTTTGATCGCGCTCGAATCCTTTTTCCCAGTGTTAAGAGACCCGGTCTCTATACCAAATACATTTCTCGGTGTGTGTATTCTCGTGTCTTCCGGAGAAAACATATGTTTCGTTTACAGACCTAAGATAGCGTTATCTCAGCAACGGATAGTTGGAAGAAAAGACGAGAGTCGCTTTGAAATGTTTGCTCAGAACGTAAATATGTATAAGCAAACCGTGGAAAATGCGTGGTGTATCTAAAAGCTAAGCGGGTGAACATGTTTGGACGATTGACTGAAACGTTGATCGACGATTGACGATTGAATTTTGATGGATCTCGAATCGATATTTGTCAAACTACCGAAAAGTTGTCGCCTCGATGCCAACCTAACGCCGACCTAAGCCCCCTCTTTTTTTTTTTTTTTAGTACGAACGCGCCACTTCGAAAGGTCGGATTAACGCGATAATTCCTCGAAACGCGATTAGCCAGAAACGCGAGAAACTGCCGCTGAAGCGGTAAAAGAATCGCGGAAAGACGAGTCGTCGGCGGACGTAGCGACGACTACTCTCCTGTTGGCGGTGGTTAGGTTATACGCAATTACGAGACTGTCCTGGGACGCGAAACCCGTCCGAAATCGTGGAGAAGCACGGTCGTTACCGAAGCTGCTGGATCGATGCTCGGTAACCGGGCCTGACCCAGGAGTCGCGCTTACGCATCTGTTTGCTGATTTGTGGCCCGGCGTCGTTTCGCCGAGGGATTTTTATCACGGCGAAGCTATCCGGTGATTGCGTCGTTAAGGCCTTCCGCGGCAGCAGGTAGAGAGAAGAGAGGAGGCCTCTCGCTTCTCTCGTTCCTTTTCTCTTCTTTTTTCTCTCGCCTGTTCGCGCACCGATCCTGCGTACGCGCAACTTCTCTCCCTCGTGCAACGATCCACCGTGCGCAACATCGTCTCGTCTTTTCCTCGCGGCATGCATCGGACGTCCGTCGAACCATCTTCCCTCCCCCCTTTGGCTATTTTTTAACGCGTTTATTACGCATCCATCGATTTACACGCGGCCCACAGTCGCCGATGTTGTACGTTCGTGATGCGATAGCATTAATCGCGGATGCATCGGTGATTGGTTTTTTAAAGGCGCATCCTCGGACGACGGCGCATGCAACGCCACGCTAGGGAAAAGAATACGGATTTAATGGATAAGAAAGCATCAACGTAGAAGGGAATCGCCTGACGACAGGCAAGGACGAGAACGTTCCCTCCGTGTTGCTCGTGCTTCTCCACCGGGTCTCCGGCTTCCTCGCAGTCGATGAGCCGAGACGTTTTATCGAGACACTCGATAGATGTACGATCCTCGGATCGTCTTCGGTCAAGACTGGATCGTTGTCGCGTGATCTGCATCGTCGGTCCTTTATTTCATCCTGTCCCTCGTGACTATCCGACCGTGTACCGCTCTCGTCACAGGACGGAAAGAGAGGTGTGGAAGTAGCGCGTAAGAAGAACGTGGAAGGCGAAGGAAAAAGGAAGAACAGGTCCGCGGAGAGGCCATGTTTTTCATGCGTTTCGCTCTTTGACAGGAAGTCGCGCTCTCGCGTCCCGCCACGATTCCATCGAACCACGATTATTCGCTATTTTCTATCAGAAATTTTCGCACCGCCTGTCGTTGGTTAAAAGCCGCTTTTCGCGCTCGTTAATCGTACCGTTTAATTGCCGCTCTAGTATCCACGTTCGTTCGTTCGTTCGTTTGTTCCAACCCCCGGTGTTCTCTTCGATACTTTATCGTTTTTGCAGGGAACGTCGTAAATTCGTGGAATTCGCAGTGTCGTAAATCTAGCCGCCCTCGAAGCGCTACCCGTGAACGTTCCCGTGATAATTACCAGAGCTTCGAAACGAAAAATAAGCCCGGTTCAACGACACGCGAATCCAGCCGTTCGTGAGCCAGGCGTACGCGGTCGAAACGATTTGTCCGATCGCCTAACGGATCTCGCAGCAGGCAGAACGAGGATAGGGTTCCTCTCGCGATCGCAAGAGGCAATTTTTTCCATCGCACCGGTACGCGATCTGGTTCTTCCTTCGGGCTTCCATCCACCGGTCGAATCTTCCGAAATTCCGTTTTCGCTTTCGTCGATAGCCCCTCGACGTACGGAGACGCTCGACCAACCTCGGATGGAACGAAATTAATGCTAATCCCCTGGAATTAATCCCCCGAGCCAAACGAGAGAATAGAGGTGGGTTACTCGGAGACACGCCATCGGTCACACGAGCGTCAGACCGTTTCCACGGGATTAATCATCCCGCATCCCTCTCTCTCTTTCCGCTCTCTTTCTGCTTCTTTTTCGGTCGATAGCGTTTCGAGATTTCACGACATCGCGATGGGTCGTCGTTTTATTCCTTCGTACTCTCTGCTCCTCTTTCGACGCGGGGTGACGTAAGGCAGAATTTTTGCGCGTCGACTGCGGTGCTGATTTAAAAGCGGTAAACCTCGGTCGAGCAAAATATTTGTTCGCGCCCTTTTAATGGTTAAACCGACTGTCGTGAAACGAAAACCAGCGAGAGACTCGTCGCTGTTGGCGAAGATGTTTGGAAAGAGTTTGTCGGGTTATCTTTTATCGAAAGTGGCAAGGAATCGGGGCGTCGTCATCGCGGCCTCTGTCGTATCTGCTTCGATCTCGACGTCTGAATCAGTGGTGTCGATCCCTTTCGTATCGCGTGACCGTGCAGGTTAAAAAAACTTATGCTTTCTCTATCTTTCTTAAACGACCGGCCTCTCTACGAGAGCGTGTCCCTTTTGTTCTTCTGGCGTTGCTGCCGCCTGCACCGGCGTTGTCCTCACCTACGGCATGCTGTTCGGGTTTAACGATACACCAGAGAGGACGAAACAGACGAACGATCGTTTATTAGAACTGATAGCGTTTTAACTGGCTGAGATATTTCAGGCGGTCGAGTCAGGAAGACGGAGGAGAAGACGAAGAAGAAGAAAACAAAAGGAGGGACGAGAAGAGGGAGCAAAGAGCACGATCTATAGCTTATCCAAACCAATCTACGCGAGCGTTCGTTTATTACGCTGTTGGACAGTGTGCGCCAGCGTTTGGCCAAGATCATCCTCGTTACTAAGCGTGTGGGCCGAATTCCACTCGATTAAGATTTAATTTTTAAATCACGACCACTCGTCGCAACGAATTTACATCGCGACACGTGCTCTTCTCTTCTCTTCTTCTTGCTTCTACTTCTCCTCTCTCCTCCTCTCTTCTTCTTCTTCGTTCTCGTTGGACCGCGAACCCCCATGATGTTTACATCGTGAATTTCCCTTTGACGAGGGGCCAAAGGATTTCGTGATGGATGGAGCTCGATCGTCCGCCGATTGTCCCTCGATATTGTCACGATGATCGCAGGCCACGAGTCGTCGACCTCTGTTCGAGCGCGACACAGTTTGACACAGTTTTAAGTATCGTGTGATCTCTGCCGCGAGACTTTTCTCGTCGTTCGATGGCAGCAATTAGATGCAAAAGAGTATCCGTCGAATTTTAGTCGGCCTTTCGAAGCGTCGCGCGAAATTCGACGAGCGTTTATTAGCGAGCGTTATAACGAATTTACGGTAGATAATAGCGAGTTGCGACGCGGCCTCGTCTAATTAGCCTAAAGTTTATTACAATGTGAACGGTTGTTATTTTCGTAACAACCGTTTCGTTTTTTGTACAAACGTACGATCGTCGTAAAGTACAACGCGCGCGCGTTAATTAAGAGGGAAAAGGCACGGTTCGTTGCTTATTGCAGTTTTCTGCATCAATCGTCTGGCCGAGGTTGGCTATGAAAGCGCAAAGGGCTTCTAAAAGACTTCTACCGGCAGAATTCAGTGAAATATACTGCGAGCGTATATCGTATACAACGAGACAAGGGATTACGATCCACACACCGTGCTAGGATCTCTTCCTCCCTCGCGCCGGTCTTCGGCCACGGAGAGATCGGCCTCGGTTCTTGCGAATGCGACCAACGAACCGCGTTCTTTATGGGTTTTCCCGTCGTCTTTTATTCATCGGCTCGCGTACATGCACAAGGTACACGCCGATGAAAAATTTGTTACCGATTTACCCGACATCTAACCCCTCGATTACGCTTCGTCGGTGTTTTCGTCTCGAGGAAGCTCTTTTATTCCGCGAATGATCGGCAACCGAAGGAAACCATCCAATCTCGATTTACGCTACAGGCGTGTGTTTTACCGTCTCACCTGTTGTCTACGATATTTCGTACTTTGCCATTCTCAACTCGACGATCTGTAAGACGTAAAGAAAGGCGTGTTGCCGTTATAAAGAAAGTGACCCACGACTCGCGAAAATTTGCCCACTTTAAACAGTCGAATCGAGCGTGTTACACGAACGTAACATCGGGTCCTTGATATTCCTTTAACGTCTCTTTGATATTTTCAAATAACTCGTTGAAAGCGTCTTTGCGGATTAGACGTGTACGTTCTTCCGCGTTTTCCATGATCGCGGATAAATCCTGACCTAGCTCGAGCTATCCGGAAGACGACGACGACGACGACGACGACGACGACGACGACGACGACAACGACGACGACGACGACGACGACGACGACGATGCTGGAGAAACGAATGTCTCTACGGTGGCTGAATAACAACGGTTCTCTGGAAGCCCGCTCGGAGGGACAGACGCGTGCAGGCAAAGCATTATGCGCGCGTGTCAATCTCCAGCGGCGTGCTTGCCCCTTTCGCGAGGATTAATGAAAGCTGCATCAAACCCGAACCGTCCGCGTGCAGGACGACTCTTGCGCAAACATCGGGCCTCGGTACATTCTCGAGGGCATGCAGCCTCGTATTCCGTCGTTCGTCGTACTTCGATTCTCCTTTCACGGGTCTCTCGCCGTCCAAATAAATTTTTTTCCTCGCCATGACGCTCTTTCTCCTCTCTTCTCTAGCTCGCTTTGAAATTCAGCCGTGCGTCGCGTGATATTTTCGATATACGATATATCAAGAAAGGCCGCGATGCATTTCCTGTCAACGCGTTTCTCTCGGAACAAAATTCCTTTCGACGGTGGAAATATCAAACTCTCCGGTAAAACATCACTGGCGAACCTTTTTACCAGAGCGCGCGACCTCAAAAGTAATTTCCAGGAATTAAAATCATAAAAATGACAAGCAACGTGAATACTAAAATCCGCGCCTTTCCTCTTTTCCCGCGGCACAAAGAGAAAGAGGGCAGCCTGACGAGTACGAAGCATACAAACGCACGCGCGCCCGCCCCGGATGGGTCCACCTCGAGTCACTAGCAGCATAAATTCAACCTTCTGAACTTTCTCGTTCCTTCCATTTTCGTATCATTCTCTCTCTCTCTCTCTCTCTCTCCCTCCCCCGCCCCCTTCCACGCATCTCGAATTCACGACGAATTAATAAGATCGCAGACGGAATAATTCCGACGCGGCGCTTTGATCAGATTGTGCACCACTCTCGCTCGCAGCTTAACTCTTCGACGCTTCGGCTTAAAGTGGTTCGATGCTTTACGATTGCGGTCGTTAACTCGATTCTCGCGCGCTCTCTTCCTGTTATTTTTCTTCATCTTCCACGAACCGAACAATGCCCAAAGCTGCATTAAGGTACTTACGTACGTGAGTTCTTTCGCCGAGAGGATAGGTCGAATGCGTTTCGAAAGTTAAACAGTCGGGGATCCCGCGGCCTCTCTGATGTCTCGGCTAAGCCACTCGACCTTCGTGGTAACCACGAATTTTATGTACATCACGGAATAGATCGGATGGAGATTTAATTTCAACCGAAAATATAATATTGTATATACGACTGTTCCTTGACTCGGTTTAAATCGTCCCGATATTCCTGGCACGGAGACGGAGTTATTCAAATAGTGGAGTTGCTGCCCCTTGGCGAGATTTATGCCGCGAAATGGTTAACTCTGGCGTCTGCCACTCGTTTGTAACGTAAAAATCCGATTTACGAGGTTTGATTGCACACCGCGCTCGCATTTAATCCGGTCTTCGAGCTACTTCTCCGGACCTCCGCGTTCGTTGCACTCTGGTGCGAAGGGGTTAAACTCGTCGAAACGATCGGAACTGGATCGAAGACGACCGAGAGCGCGTAGGAAAAGGCGCGCAAACACGAGACGAAGGGGAGGACGAACGAAGGGAAGTTAGGAAACGGAAGAACGGGGAACGGCAGTGGCTTTGAACGGAGCTGTCTGTCTACCATCGGGTATCCAGGATGGCAAAGCCTCTCCTAATGTATCTGTACGTTTGCCATTACGATTCGGTGCGCGTGGGTTAAACTAACGAGACCGGGCGACTGCGAGTGAGAGGGTGAGAAGAGATCGGGCAGGCAAGGGACAGCGGCGGTGGCGGACGACGAAAGCAGGCTGTGCGCCGATGTTGGATTAAAGAAAGATGGAAAGCGCGAGCGCGATCGGAACAGAGAAGAAGGTTAGAGAGCGGAATACGTGACGAAGAGAAGGCGCGGCGGAGAAACACCGGGAAAGGGAGAAAGAGGGATATAGAGAGAAGGGGTGGTGAGTTTCCATCTCGATTCGGCCCGGTTTCCATAGCGACTGGAACGTGACCACGTTGCCCATGGGGAAGATGCAGCGAAAGAAAGACGAATATAGACAAGGGGATCGAAAGGAAGGAGAGAAGAAGAGAAAGCGTCACGGGTGCGCAATCTCTCTCTCTCTCTCTCTCTTCCTGGTTGCCTCGATGTAGCAAAGAAAAGGAGAAGGAAGGGTAGAGAGCGGGATAAATGGATACAGCGGGTAGAGAAGAGAGCGGTTAAATCAACCGTGAGGTCACGTGGGAGCACGGTAGACCCTTCGAAAAAGTTGGAGCGCAACGAGAAAAAGTAGCGACTCCGTTGCTCGCTGCAGAGTCGCCTGCAATTGAATTGGCCCGGGCCACGAACTTGGTGGATGGAAACGCGGCCGTTTCAGCTCTAGCTACGCTCGTAGCAGGGAGTAATAAAATTTTCGTCGGTCGGGAAAATGCGCAGCCCCTAGCACACTGACTAGAACCTCGCAGGCACGACGAAGAAAGAAACCACCTGCCCGAGTTTGGATAGTCATCTCGACCGTTCGATGATCGATAAAAGTAGTCTTGGGAAATTTCGAAGCGGCACGCTACGAACGCAAAGGAAACGATCCATGGGCTACGCCGAGGACACTCGAGTTTTGGCGTATCCCGTGAGGAACAGAGAGAGAGCGAGAGAGAGAGAGAGAGAGGAGGATTGCCAATTTGTCGAAGGGGTCTCGGCCGGTTGCACTCTCGGTACCGGTTGGATTGGCACCGCGGTTCGACCCCCTTCAAAAGAACCTTGCGCCACAACGAGATCCCTCGCAGCTATCGCGAGAGTATTGCCCGCACAAACACATCTTAACCGTCGGCGCGTACTTTTAGCTGGAATCGATGATTCATCTCGTGGCATTGTTGCTCCGAAATGAGCACCGTGCTCCACCAGTTTTCCCTCGGAACGAGACACGCATACCAAAGTTTACGTGCCTCCTACGACAAGGAGGAACGCGAACTGACAGCAGGGGCGAAAGTCAATTTGGAAAACCTCGGCGTGTTCTGACTCGACGAAAGCTGAAGAAGGAACACGGAGGGTAGCGGGATACGTGTCGGACGGACGGCAGGAACGCAATCAACGGCACCCACGGAACTGGCATTTCGGAGAGAGAAGACACCACCCCTTCGATTTACCGTCATCGCGTAATTTCGTCGGCTCTTGTGCCTATTTCGTTTTACGCGCAAAGATTTTTGTCATTTTTCGTCTCCGAGGAAGCCCTTTGATTTTTATCGGAAGCTAATTCCTGGTCTTTGCGCCGGTAGCGAAAATAACAAAATTTTCCCCCGCGCTTTAAGCTTTAACGCTTGAGATATTTCTGTTCAATTTCATTTTGGAGATACGAATCGACGTGAAAATCTGACATTCTCACAAAGATATAAAATATCGTGGAAATAGCTACTTGCTTGCCAACGTAAAGGTCGATTCGCACGTTTCTACTACGACCAGGAAGCAGAAGTTTCGATACGCGTGATAAAATGACCGCGCCGTTGATAAAGTAGCCGTAATTCGATCTTAGGAAGGGAATCTGCTCGTTATCGCTGGTCCGCGTCGTCGCGCGATCAACCCATGCAGTTGCATATAATATCGCGCGATTTTATTGCGCCGAGAACTACGAGCTACAGTGTCGATTACGCTACCGTGTGCTATAAAAACGTCTTCAACCGCAACGAGGAAAATTTAATGAAAGACGTTAGCCGAACGGAGCGTCGAGGTGATTGATACAACTTGAACGGTATTCCGTTTTGAATGTTTCCTACGTTATTCGGTAGCACGCGCGTTTCGTACGTTGTCGCGTATTTCGATTCCCTGAAAATCCGTAAATATCCGCGGTTCGTATCGTTGCCTGTTACTTTCAATTCGCCAGTGGCGCGTCTCATCGTGCCATTGCTCCCCCGCTAGAAAGGATGCGTCGCTTCGAATCTAACGTAGAAAGGAAAAAGTTCCGTGGCTGGTAAAAGAGAGCGAAAGTACCGTTTGCAGTCGGACGTGTCCTTTCGTTCGTTCTTTTTCACGCTGTCCGTGGAACGGGTCCTCCTAATCCGCGGAGGGGTCATTTCCCAAAGAAAAATGTGGCGCTCGTTAAAATTATCTACGACACCGGAGAGGAAAGCAGTCTGAGTTAGAGAAATCGGCTGGAAAATAAAAAGTTGCGGCTGATAAGGCTCGCTACAGTACCGAATGGGGGAGAAAAAGAGGAAAAGAGAGAGGCGAGAGAGCGAAGAGGAGCTGCGAACCGACAGTCGAATTAACTTCTCTAGGTATTTCGACCTTTGCTCGTTTTGTCATTGTCCCCGCGGATAAGGATCTACCGAGCTCGCGCACACCCTGCGTACATATATTTTTAGTCCTTTATGAGCGAGGGAGGAGGATGGCACGCACACGGAGAGCGTGTGCCCTCCGAGTGGTTCTATAAAATATGAGGGACATTAATATTCCGAGCCTGCCGAGAAGAGGTGGTGGATGGAAAGTGGGTAGAGCGGAAACCGGCAACGAGAATCCACCGAGGCAAAGTAGAAACTACTGTCCACTCGATATTTCGAGAAACCCTGGCCTGCTTTCGCCGCCCTGTAATCGCTCTCTTCTTCGCACCTACGTACGGTACACGTTTTTCTCTCGTACGCACGAGCCCTCGCTCTCGGCCGATTTTCTCGCGCGAACCCTGGAAATCGCGAGATGAGACTCCGCTTGTAGTCGATCTCGACTACGGACGACGAGCATTGCGAAGGGGCGAGAGTATAATACAGGTACATTCTGGTACACAGATATATACGGCAACGCTCCGACGGTTGTTTTGCCTAAATTCGCGCCTAAAATTATCCAACCTCGCCATTCATGCTACCGTACGAGACGGTGTCTCCGGCTCGTTGTGACGTAAATCTAGCGACTACACTGACGACGATTGTAAAAATTCACACTTTTGTCAACACGACTGAAATGTGCAACGTAGAACGCCTTTGTTCCGTCCACTAAATATCTTATCGAGTAATTGGATATGCTTTTTCGCTTGTTCCGACGCTACTACGCTCGCTGTTACGAGTTCGCACACGAGCCTGCCAGGTTGCCTTTTTAACGAGAGTCCTCGATCAGACGCGGACGTCGCAATGGGATGCGAGTATCGTTTGGGACTAGTAGCTTTCGACTTTTCGAATCGCTCGCCTCCGATGCAAAAGTCTCGCCTCGGGATAAAGACGCTTAAAAGTTACCGCGAGTTCGCGGTTCGCAAGGACGTGATTCTCGTGGAAAAAATACGGCCACGGAAGGAAGAGCACCAGGGTGAACGTATAGCTCGGTTACATTGTATCTCGCGGTGGTCCTTGATCGCGATTGGACCAGACTCGAGCGAGATTGGATCTGCGAGTATCGATCATGCATCGGCCTGGGCTCCTCCATTCGAGTACTAATGGAAAGACTGGTATTCATGTGAACGGCCTTCGGGGCTTCTGCAGGCCGTTGCCTGCGCACGTCCGTCCTCTCCTTCTCTTCTTACCATTTCTTACTTCTTTCCTCCTCCTATTTCCCCTTCTCTATTCTTTCGTCCCTTTTCCTCTTCAACCTCCCCTTCACCACCGCCTCCTCCTCTTTCTTTTCTACTCGGTTCTCGCTGCTTTTCGTTCTCTTTGTCCGTCGTTCGCTCGCTTCCTCCTTCTCCTTCGCGCGCCTCCAGATCCCCGTATATCTGTCATCTAGGCCGCGTCGTTAGAGGAGAAACTCTGTTTATTGACACGAGTCGTCGAGTGGCTCGTCGCGTTTCCTCTTCCCCTGCGCGCGTTCGTGAACGTGCCGCGACAAACTGTGTGCACGGCTTAATGCGCTACCAGTTGAAATCTCGCCGGCGCCACGCGCGTCTTTTCACGAGAATTTCGTCCCGCGAGATCCAGCTGATAATGGACTCGAGCCAGACCGACGGGTAAAGACGAGACCAAAGAGGGTGGTACCCTCAGTTACCATCGATCATAGGCTGTGGACGCGTGTTCCCACAGAGTTTTCAAGCAAGATGCACCTTGTCGAAATCAAGCAACGTATTCGCAGAAGTCTGGCGATATCGTTCGAGTCTTTGGAGAACCGAGTAAATTTTGATAACGCGGAAGAGCTCCAGGAAATTCCACGTAACAACGATGCCAAGATTCGCAGGAGCAAAGATCCGCCAATCTTTAAACGCGTATGGTGTTAGGCGAATCCGAGAACCTCTGTTCTTCCTACGGCTTCGGGGTTCTACTTTATGTTATGGATTCTTCGAGCACCGTTATACTCTTCTGGCGGTAGTTTCCCGAGGGAGCAGCAATTTCCGTCCTTTCGTGGATACGAAAGTTTCACGGAACTCTTCGAGGAGATTAATTCGGAAATTTATCATTGCTGCGAAGAAAAGGCGCTGCTGACCACCGTTGCCAAGTTATTCCACCGGAAAAAAAATAAAAGTTGCCCGCAACGATGGATTAAAATTCTCACTCGCGCAGGTGACTAACGGGAATTTCCAATTCCGCGAGCTGTGTTTTTCCTTGCGTTCGTATCGCGCCTCTGTTCACGGCCCCTTGACCACGGAGATATCATCCCAGATATTCTGCAGGGTGGATTCGATGTCGCGCGTCTTCGTCCGAGTACTCTCCGAAATCCCAAATTCGACTCGCTCCAGATCGAGATATATCTTCTCCCTGCGTCCGCAACAAATCCTCGTTACGTACCGCATTCTCGTTGCGTTTCGCCTACCTTTGTATTTTCCACGGATGCATAAAAATTCGCGCTACGATTAACGCGATAACGAGTTTTTCTTTCTACCAATTACCGGTAATAGAAACGCATTTTTTCACGCTTTTATAAAGAAAACAGTAGATATTTTTGTCAAAGTACAGCGTTGCTTATACGCAATATCGGACGCGAAACAGCTACTCGTTATACTCGAGTTACTGCAAATCGGGGTACGAAGGACATGTAAATACTTTATGGACAGTATGTTTTTGGACACACGGTGGAACATTCGTAGAACAAAAAAACCAACTGGCTCTCCTCCGTTTTCCCAGTCGTGTTATCTCTACGAAGCTTATCTTGGCGACGATCGAACAGGGTGCCGAGGCGGCATTATTTTTTTGGCCGGGTGTCCTCTTCCGTTTCCTCGGAGCGCGAACGCGACACGGGGTGCTCGAGCCCTCGTGAAATTCCTAATTAAGATTCGGGAGACGAAACCCGGTTGAGAGAAGCGAGAAGACCCTCTTCTGCCGCGCCGTGTCCCGGCTTCTCTTCTCTTCTCTCCTCTCTGTTCGCCTCTCTCGTTGCCTTTCTTCCTAGGTGAGAGAGCATAGCCGCGGGCCATTGTGACTGGAGCGTACCCCTCGGTCGTTACCCACATTGTTCCATTGTTGGATTATCATAAACACAGTTTCATTATTGCGATAAAGATGGCACGTAGCCTGAGAGCGTAGCGTCGAACGAGCCAGGAGAAACGCCACCCCCGGGGAAAAGCGAACTCGGAAACTCAATTTCTCTGGCCAGGAAAAGGGATGGCCGCGTCGCGCACCCGCTCATCTCCGTTCATCTCCGCCTCGACGTTACACACTGTTTCAGAACGGGAAAAAGATGGTAATTTCGATCATTTTCTATTACCGTAAACGGCGTGCGATTTTTTTCGTTACACCTGAATTTCTTTTTCTTTCAAGTTTCTAAATCGTTAAAGAATTTTAAGCATTTTTTTTACGGCATACGTCTGGCGCTAGACGTGGTTGCAAGACGCGGTATCGTTCGCGGGCTAAACGACCGTGAAAATATTTGACCGGGCAGAGAGAGTCGGCCGAGGAAACGCTCGATTAGCCGGGGAATCGTATTTTTAATTTAATAATCTGATCGACTCTGCTGCGGCAGATACGCGGATGCGACGAGCGGCTTCCTCCAGCCCCCCTTATATTCGGTCAGAAGAGGCGGAAGGGAGTACGCGCGTCGATATTTCCCCGAATCGAAAGGCAATTCCGATAAAATAACTGCGGGCGTGAAAGGTCGCGAAAGGAAGAGGGGGAAACGAGCTCTCGAACACAATGGTCGTAGGAAAGCCGTTCGCCGGCAGGTGAAGATCGTTTTGCCGCGTACCATCTGGACGACCATTGTACGGCTCGTGTATCGACGTGTTCCGAGGACTCGATTATTATCCAAATATCGTGTCGATCGGCGGAACCGCGGTCGGCGACGATGCTAAAACCAGTTCAAATAGCTAACGAGACTTCGATCGAGGCTCTCGCCGGCATGCAACCTACCGTGCAACTCGAGCAAAAAATTGCTCGCCGCTTACGCGTAGTGAGCTGCGAAAACTGCACGTTGACGTCTCGTCCACTTTATTGGGATCCTTTGTGGACCCGTAAATTTTAATCGACGCGTAGTTCACCTCTCGCGTCCGCCTCTACGTTAGTCCACGTTACGCATGTACGCGGGGATCGATCTGTACGGGCTACCGAAATTCCTCGACTATTTCTAAACAGTCAGCGAAAGTCCGTTATAGCTGACTTTGGTGGAAAGCGAAGCGTAGACGAACCGAAGGACGATGTCCCGTTAAATTTTGCGTGGTCGCGGAACGCGCAGGTCTCGTCCGGATATCGGTGCCGCGCGACTGCACTGGAGGGCGTCAGATGCGCCTCATTCGTGTGCACGTTCCCTGTCACGACGAGTAATTGAGTATATAATGGATTCCTGCGACTGCGATACGTCAAACTGACAGGTCCAGGGGCGTGTGTCGAGGGCTCCGGCCGACCAGGTCCTTCGATATTAAAGCCAAACCCCTCGGCCTCACCCTCCGCCGAGCTAATTCGTGACGATTTTACGAAGCCGCTATTTTTCTTCCTTTTCTCTCGTTGCAGTTCGAAGGACGGAGAGGACAAACGAACGCAACGAGACGCGGATCTTTCGTCCTTCTCTGTGTTCCCTTTCCTCCCTCTTACGAATTAGCATAAGATCAGTTCCACTCGCGCGCATCCCCCAACCGCATCAGGCAGCGGCGAGGGTTGAGATCGAACAGGAAGAGAAAAATTACATCGAGTATGCAGAACGATCGAAGCCGGCGGATCCGCAATTTTACCCCACGTTCGATCGCCGGCTCGTTGCAGCGAGCCCATAACCCGACGTGCCGGCTCGTCTGCTTCACGATCATTGCCCGGCTACGCCCCTTACGCGCCGACACTCGTCAGCCGACTCGAAATAGCACCGGGATATCGCTCGGTGTATCTTTGGACCAGACTCCATTCACACTCTCCAACTCCACGCAACTCGCGCGTTGGATGTTCGCGACTCTCTCGTTCTTGTTGTCGGTCTTTTTATTGCCGCGGCCTGCGTGGCTGGCTGTTTGTCGGCTGGCCGAGGTTTCCCGACGTCGTGGTAAATCGCGTTCCCCAGCGTCGCGCACGTTTTCGGCGACCAACGTTGTTACGCAAAGAACGATGACTCGCGGATGGCTGCAGAATTCACTGCAAAGCCGTAGATTATCGTAGAAGCTAGTCAGGAGGTCAAGGTTCCGACGTACACCGGACCGCGAATTTTTATACAAATTCGTACTTTTGTATGGAAGTTCGTATTTGATATGAAACGGTAAACGACCGAATGAAATACGATAAAACTTTTTTGCTTTGGTTGAATTCGTCAATCTGTACACGAGTTGCCATTGTCCGAATCAAAATGAATAGGTTAGCGAGAAAAATTTACGATCCTCCGACGTGGTCGGATAAATAAAGTTTCACTGTACGTTATATCGGTGTCCAAGTACGCAAGAATAGTAGCGTACACCTTGGCAAGAAGAGAGATAAGAAGCGAGAGACGAGTTCAGAGTCGGCCAAGCTGTTTCGAAGAAGCTTGGAAATGCACGGGCCACCCCGTACGGTCGAGTTTTCAGACCCCCACGTGACCGAGCAGCCCTCCTCGTTACAGCGTGACGTGCCGTCTCGTCAGGGGCGACGGTCATTGGCGCGTTCAGCCCTTCCGACACGCGACACCGACGACACGCCGAGTTAACTCGAAATATTACGACGCCAGTTAGGCTCATTACGGATGGATGGCTATCGATGGACGCGATGGTCGTCGTCGTCGTCGTCGTCGCTGATACCCTACCGCGAGACAACCGCTGAATTCCCTCGGCGACGAGTTTCAAATAGAAATTCTTTCCCGTTTGTCGAGTGGCGCGAAAATACGAGGCGAGGCGAGAATCGTTTTTCGTGGAACGCGATAAACCTGGATCTAGGGTCGTCCTTGGACGATGTAGATGCCTCGTTCGAAGGTCCGGTCGTAACCGTCGACAGTTTCGTCGCGGAAGTTGGACGCGATTGTCGGCGATTTTTCCACGCGACGAATCGAAATACCGACATCGGCGCGGTGTAATCGAATTTTCGCAGAAACCTCGCCGTCAGGAGTCGATTTCCCGATCATAAATCTGACGGCTGAAAATTGCTTCGCAACGCTCCGATGCCGAGAGAGAGAACGATTTGTCCTATTCAGTGATCCCCCGACGAATAATCCAGGAATAAATTCTCATCCGATCGTTTCTTTACCCTCTTTTCGCCTCGATATTTTCTCCCTTTTCCGCGTAACGCAGCCATCGAAAGAGAAATCTCAGTTAACGCCCGAGACCCATGGAAATGCTGCTTAAATGGTGTTTCCACGCACTTTCCCCATCCTGAGGCGCCGCTGTATCAGACCGAGGGTGCCGAATAAACGGCTACATAAAGTTCAGGATTGCCGTGCAACCACCCTAGCACCATACGGAGGGTGGTCAGCTCTTTCGGCCACACATATGTGCACTTGTTCGGGCACGACCCTCTTTCATCTACTTCGTATCGAATACCTCTACCGCTTCTTCAAAAGGAGGAACGAGAAACTTTTCGCCCAGCCGTTTTCCCGTTAAGCGAATCCTCTCGCGAATCAAACCGATCAAACCTACTTTTTGTTCGTTTCCTGATCTCGTTACGTACCGAGGTTCGACGAATGATAACCTCGTCTTGCTACTGTGTTAATGAAAATTCAAAATGTTTCGTATAAAGTACACGATATATCGGGGAAAAGTTTGCTCGAGCGTGCAAATACTCGAAGCACGTTCTATCGAGAGAGTCTTTGTCTCAGCAGCCTGAACGTGATTCGCGATGGTCGATTTCGCAAGAAACGATTCCGCAAAAAACGATTTCGCATTGACGATAGACGCGCAAGCTGTTGGATCGTATTTCCGCCGGCGCAACTTACCCTCCAGTTAATTTAACTTTCGCGATTCCGTGGACCGTGTTACTCGTGGCCCGCGGTAACGCGCGTTCCTATGGAACAGCCGGTAGAATGTGATGCACGTAGCACGAGCAAGAGAGTAGTACGTGCGCCCGGTTGCAGGCAGCCCCAAGGGCGAGGGACGATGGTCGGGAAGGGAGGGAGAGCTCGATATATATTAAGATCCACAAACCCTCCGCTAGACTGAAAGTTCGTCCATCCCCCACGCAACCCCCTAAGTCTTCTCTCTAACTCCTTTTGCCCCGCTCGACCGGAGCTACACCATCGGAATTGCGATTATGGTGGCAATATTACGGTTCACCGAGGGAGAGAGGAACCGTTTCGTTCCTAGAGCTACGTAGCCACGGAATAAGGAAGGAACGAACGGACAGACGGAGAAGGCTTCCTCTGCCCCTTTTCGTCTGTCCGCAAGATTCCCTCTTCCGACAACTCGTACTACGAGCCGCTCGCTCGCAGAGCTTATTGGCTTTATTTCGAAACCGGCAGTTCATATCTATTTACTGGCGCAGGGTGATCCACGAGGAAATAGAAAACGGCGAGTGACTCGACGAGACCGGTCTGTGCCTGCTGTGGCCGGGGATGCTCGTGTTCCCCGACAAATCGATAGCTTAATGCCTCGTTCGTGTAACGTGCGTTACACTTTATTGGCGACGACTCAGTTCCATCGTTTTCCGTGAACAAGAACGCGGAATTCCTCCGACGAACGAATAACAACGCGGAACGAAACTTTTTCCCCTATTTTATTCGTCGAGTAAGATTCTTTCTCGGGTCAACGTCCTTTCTGGCGTTCTCCTAATTTAATTCTCTTCTATCGATCTCGTTGTATTTTATTTATTGTTACAGCAGCGATGCTCGAGCCTCGGCGTTACGTCACGCGAACTATGTAAATCAAAGGTTATCGACTCTCCGACTCTATTCGTGCGAAAAATTCCTCGTTTCGTACAGAGTAGCTGATTTTCCCGTCGATAGGTATATCGTCTGTTGATCGGAGGAATTAGCGATTGGAAACCGACGAGATCGATCGGACGTAGAGCGCGTTGACGGTCGTCGAGAACGACCGCGTCGACGTAATTTCCGAGCGAATTAACGATCATCGATCGACGCGGCGAGGTGGAGCGTGGCGATAGTATTTTTCCGCTGGACGTAGACCGAGCGTTCGGGGTAGAGCAAATATCCTGGCCATTCATACACACGCAGCAATTAAAACCGACGAGTGAAATATATTTGGCTGCCGTGTTCCCACCGAATTCGCATTTGCCTCTCGATCAACTCGCATCGCGATCATTCTCCAACGGATCTTTCTTTATCTCGACCGATTTCGGAAACAACGTCTTGGATACAAAGTGGATTCGTGTCGCGACGGTCGATCGATTTCGGCTAATTGAGAGGCGCTGCTCGCGATCCGACAAATTCGCCGTTTCATCCGATAAAGAGTGGCACGCTAACGTATCCGAGCCGCGAAACGCGTTAAGTGGCGTAATTAATTTCGCATGGAATCTCGCCATCGTACCGCACGGAAAGACGGATTAAAGAAGTAGCTTGGACGTTGATATACCATTCGGCTTCTATCTCGATTTCTCCTTTGCCGGTCGTTCTCTTTTTCTCTGATTCCCGTGGCGATGAATAATTTCGGGGAAGAATCGCGCCGTCGGGAAATCCGGCTCGCCGAAAAATCGTAGCGGCGCGGCGCGGCGCGGCGCGGCGCGTTAAAAAGAGGACGTCTCGGCGGGACTCAATTAAATTCCGCGGGCGTTAACGACGCGCGTGCACTCTGTCTTTTTTCGGTTCGCGGCAGCCTCTGGAAGCGGCTGCGACGAAAGAACGAAATGAAAGCGGTTGCTGAGAGACGAAGAGGGATGAAGAAGGAGAAATAGAGGGAGAACGAAATGGGCGGGTGTAGAATTTACCGTGCTAACGCAATTTCCCAGGCGATAAAGCCGCCGCGTAGGCGTCGAAATAACATCTCTACGACTTTTCTTCGTTCCTCTAATAGTCTTCGCGCCGTGCGATATTACCTGACGCCTTCTGCCTCTTATGATTCCTTCGCCGAGAATATAACATTGGGTCGAGCGAATGCCGGTCAAAGTCGTTTCGTTTCTTAGGTAATTGCGATCGGCGCGTGATCCTTTAAACGCGTTCGTTAACGACCACGCAACGAGCCGCCGTGACTTTTCTGATCGCCGCACGCTCACCAGAGATGAAAGAATCGGTCCTTCGTCTCGTCCATCTACCGAAACGAAATCGTTTTTTTTTCCCCCTTGGTCCCTGCTCGTCATCTTTCCCCGTAATAATCTCTTTGTGCTACTGAGTAACCGTACGGCTGAATTTATTGCGGCCTCCCTGCCGGAAACACGTCCGCAAGAAAATCTTCTGGGTAAGAAGCCTGATCTTCTCGATCTACCGTTTTTTGTCCGTTCTTACCTACGTAGCCTTTCCTCCGCGCGAGAGACCGAGTATCGAAAGAGAAGGAGAGAATAGTCGAGGATGAAGAGAATCGTCTGTCGACGAGGAGAAGGTCGACTACGAATACGGCGACGACGACAACGACAACGACGACGACGACGACGACGACGACGACGACGACGACGACGACGACGACGACGATGGCGACGATGGCGACGACGGCGGGTCCTTCTTGCCTGGCCGGAACTTTTTGCGGTCTCTCTCGGGACGAGCCCAAGCCGAGGGGGGCAATAAAACTAATGGTAACGCGCGCCGGTAATTCCTTGCGGTCTGTTTGTCGCAAGTCGACGACCTGGCCTCTCCGCCTCGTCATTTGCCGAGGGAGGATACCGCGTTCAACATCGACGGACAAGTGGTTCCTCGGATCGGACATGGACCAGCGTGAACCTCCTCTCCCTTTCTCTCTTTTTCGCTCATCGCTGTCTACCGATCGAGCCGATAGAGATCGGACAGAGCGTCTCTATCCGACGACTCTCCCTTCTACCACGAGAATAAATCTGTCCAAGCTGGACGCGCTGGGGCTGCTGGCTCTTTGTCGTCTGACTCGAATTCTTTGCAACTTCCGTAATCCGTCTTCGTTGTTTCTGTAAATTCTCATCGAGGCGGTTGAAACGAGCGGAGGGAAAGAAGCTGGAGACGCGTAGAGTACGGAGGGACCCGCGCGCGGAGATAGCTCCGACCAGGGGGGTCCCCGGCAAAGCTGATTTCGTTAGATGCTGACTCGGTGAAATCTCGCGTAATCCGAACGCAAACACCCGAGTCTCTTGGACGAGGATCCCGAAAGGGGATCCATGCGGTGTCTCGCGTTATTTAAACAGCGTTTATCTTATCGAGGTTCGTCCGGACGCACGCGTGGGTCAAACACCTGGCGAATAAAATGTCCCGGTGTGTGTTTTTCTCGTTAATGGTTAATCGGATCGTGCGGAATTAAGATCGTCCCGTGCTCTCGTTTGATTGCAGTGGGTGGAAGAGTCGTTCACGAACTTCGACAAGGGCATCAATTGGCGGAGTTACGTCGTCTGCGACGTAGCGTACAACAACGTGAACAATTGGCTATGGACGCCGTTCATCGAGAGGGGACCGGCGAACCGCATGTACATAGAAATACAATTCACGACTCGTGACTGCTCGTTGTTCCCCGGAAACGCGCTCAGTTGCAAAGAAACTTTCAGTCTACTTTACTACGAGTTCGACGTGGCTACCAAGGAACCGCCACCGTGGGAAACGGATAGTTACAAGTTGATCGGTAAGCTTGCCAAACGTGTTTTCGCGATTCAGAAACTTTTCCGTATAGTACGAGCCGTGTAAAACTGTCGGGATTTAGCCGTTGTTCGAGTCGCGAGACGAAACCGACCGTTTGATCCACAGGACGCATCGCCGCTGGCGAGGGAAGGTTCAACACTAACACCGGGGTGGTGATAAACACGGAGGTCAAGTCCATTCCAGTGACGAAGAAGGGCGTGTACTTTGCGTTCCGCGACCAGGGAGCCTGCATCTCCATCTTGGCCATTAAAGTTTACTACATCAGCTGTCCGGAGATCTCTGTGAACTTCGCACACTTCCCGGCAACGCCAACGGGTCGCGAAGTCGCGTTGATCGAACAAACGATCGGCACTTGCGTGGACAACGCCGTGGTCATCGAACAGCCAACCTTCCTCTGCAAAGGAGATGGCAAATGGTACCTGCCTAACGGTGGATGCCACTGCAAGCCTGGCTATCAGGCTGACGTCGAGAAGCAAGCGTGCACCGAGTGCGCGATCGGTAAATTCAAACACGAAGCTGGGTCGCACAGTTGCGAAGCTTGTCCGGCTCACAGCAAATCCTCCGATTACGGATTCACCGAGTGTCGATGCAACGCCGGTTATTTCAGGGCCGAGAAAGATCCGAAGAAAATGCCTTGTACACGTGAGTTTCTTAACTTTGTATCGTTGATCCTGCCCGATCGGGGATATTTTATCGATTTACACGTTTATAGAACCACCGTCGGCGCCACAAAATTTGACGGTGAACTTCGTTGACCAGTCTACTGTGATTCTGTCGTGGAATGCGCCGCACATGCTGGGCGGCAGAACAGATACGACTTACAGGGTGGTCTGCGATGCCTGTAGTATGGGCGTCAAATACATTCCCAACACCGTGAGTATTTCCTCTCCGCTCTTGGTCGTTTCGTTTTCCGGCGAACGATGAAACGCGCGTTAATTCGACTGGTTTCGGTCAAACAGGAAGTTTTCAACGATACGAAGATCACGATAACGGGTCTAAACGCGGTGACCACGTATCGATTCCAAGTATTTGCCGAGAACGGTGTATCGGCGTTGGCTGGAAAATCCGAGTACGTGGACATCACCGTCACCACAGAAGCTAGCGTACCTAGTTTGGTGAGCAACGTCAGGATTACCAGCGTGAAGAGTTCGGAACTGAGCATTAGTTGGGACGCTCCGGTAACCGAGGTCGGTGGAGACAGCGATCTGGTCGAAAGATACGAAGGTAAAGTTGCTTGTTTCCTCCTGATCCCTAAAGTGCGAATATATAACTTTAACGACACGTTCGTCAACCTAACTCCAACCTAACGTGTAACTATAAATACGTATAAATTAATCAATCGTTAATCTCGCGTGATCTCGTTTCAGTGAGGTGTTATCCGCGATACGACGATGCTACCAACGCTACGGTTATACAAACTTCCGAGTTATCCGCCACGTTCAAGGGCCTAAAACCATCGACGGACTACGCGATACAAGTACGAGCGAAGACTACGCGAGGCTGGGGCGAATATACGCCCATAGTTTATAAAAAGACGCCTCATGCTATGGGACTAGGTGATTATTAGGATTAGTTGTATCACGCGTTGTCTCCCAACGAACCACCCATTCTCTCAGTCAATATTTTACAGCGGTTTTAAACTTACGACGACACAGCGTGCGTAATTAAAGCATAGTTTCTTAACGGGACATGTTTATTCGTCTTTCACAGACTACGTCGGAGAAGACGACAATATGCAAGTAAGGATCATAGCAGGAGCTATCGTTGCCGTGGTAGTCCTTCTGGTGATCATCATTATCATGACCGTTCTGATTTTGAGAAGGTAAACGAATTGTTTCTAACATTAAGTAGTAAATTAAAGACGATACAGATTAAAATCATCGTCCAAGCATTTACTGTGCATTGCGGCGTTTCATTTGACTCTGATCTGATGTGGTATAATTTCGATACAGCAGGGCCTCGGACGAATGCAACAAGAAACAGCCCAGCGACTGCGATACCCTGGAGTATAGAAACGGCGAAGGTACGTTTGTCCGATGCCGACAGGCTTCGATTCTCTTTTCTTTATAAATTCATTATCGCTATAACCCCTGTCACTTTTATAGTTGTTTCACTACGCCCTCGTGTCTTGTGACTAATATTTTTGGATCACCACCCCCCGTTAGATCCAGCAAGTATCGACCCCAGCCCCATCAATGTATACAATACCCCAATGATTTATGTCTTGTCGCTAAACATCCAATACTTTAGAAGTACTTCTTCACTATCTCTCTCTGACGAAAGAAAGATTATTGAAAAGTGGTTCGTTTAAAGAAAAGAAAAGAAAAAGAAAAAGAAAAGAAAAGAAAAGAAAACAGAAAAAAGCGCGAGAAAAAAAAAAGGTTTTCCGAGTCCGAGAACGGCTTCAGGCCAGCGAGTTAAAAAGAATGAGAGACGATCGCTTACGAGCAAAATTCATACCGATCTGGCCCACAACCTAAGTACCATTATTCTAACAAAATTCTTTCGATTCTTTCTTTTCATGTGCGATTCCCCTAATCTATCGAACCTGCCTCCATGAAAAATCCATGAAAAAATCCAATGAAACAATGTACACAATCGCCTGCTACTACAGGACTAGTTGTGACCTACAGTAAGTCTTCTCCAACACCTCAAGTTTTTTTTCTAGGAACTCGGTTTTGCGTAGTTATCTTTGCACCCCCTTGTACATGCGTCTCTTTGATGCGTTCTAAATTTTTTACGCACGGGCACGCACGATCTTCTTGCTCGCTCCCCCGTCGAACGGACGAGCGCGATATCAGCTTTGCGTACATACCAAGTACCCTCCGAAGATGTGCGTGTACGTGCTTTTCATGCTTGCGTCATACAGTGTGCATCTACGTTCTGCATGCGTATGTTGTTAGTTGTGTTATCGTTGGCACTGCACTTGTTTTATTTGCGGTATGTCGTCTCATATGTTTTTTCCCCCCTTCCTTTTTTGTTTTTTATTTACACGCGAGAATTTATACGCGTGCGACTATCGCAGAAGCCGAAGACAAGAACGCACGAAGATCAAGCAAGCGAATTAAACGCGTTTCCTATCTTTTTTCTTCTTTTTTTTTTTTTTTTTCAAATTCTTTCTCGAGTCGTTGCCTCTGTTCGCTCGCGTCATTAAAACTCTGCTCATCGTACATCCTTCGCTTCTTTTTGTTTGCTGTTTGTCAATTAGTGTGTTGGTTGTTGTGTTGTTCACAGTGCACTGCAAAATGGACAGTTCACCGATTGTGACAACCCACACCAACAACAAGAGCAAGTCCTCGCGTAAGTCCTTAATCAGTCCGAGTAAAATTTCGTCGAAATCGTTGAATCCGGAGGGGACGCGTCGACGCAAACCACTCTCGTGATCCACAGAGTCTTCGAAACACTTTACACTCGCTCAAACTGGAACACCACACATTGCCCTTTTCTTATTTTCGCTCGTACCATCGTCCGAGAATCTTTCCTTTCTACCTCTGCTTTTATCTCTCTCTCTCTCTCTCTCTTTCTCACTCTCTCTCTCTCTCTTTCTCTTCTCTTTGTCTCTTTATCTTTCCCTTTTCGTTTCTCTTTGTCGTTCCCTTAAATTTTAAGTAGACGAGAAGCACGAAAAGAAAGCATGAGATTCCTTTATTCTCTTAAACGTGTTACCAATTTGCATCGTGTTCTTTTGTATCTCTTGCATCGTTCCATTTTTTCAGCCAGTCGCCGAGATCTTTTCCAATCGTCTGTAATAACGTTCTGTGCGTTGACGTGTGCGAAATACTGGCATGTTTCGGTGGAACTCGAATTAATTTGCCTCGCAGAGTTAGCGAGCCGTCGCAGATGCATTCGCGGATGTAAATTAACAGGCGACGAAGTAATTCGATTCGACCGGAGCATCCTCCGCGCTCCGTACTACGACTAACGTCATTCAATCTGATGCATCGTAATTGAAATCATTTGGCGTATTAGGCATGCGAGGATTTCTACGCTAGCATGAAAGTTATTTAGCGCGCGATTTTTCAGTTTTCATCGTTCCGTTTTAGATCTTTTTATACATAGTGGTATAATTAGTGAATTATTTCGTTGCCCCTTACTTTATTAGTGAAAGCAAATATTTTCCTTTATATCGGAATTATTATAATAGAAAGTATTTATTATACGATGGAAAATTGTGTCAAGTATAAATATTTAAAGATAAGGCTGGAGAGTTGGAAAACTAATAAACACACGGTTTCAGCCTTTTTTTTTATATATATATATACACACGTTTGTTTTATAATTTTCAACATGTCTAATTTTGTTTAAAGAGGAAGGGTGTGTGAGTGTTTTCACGGGATAATACGGTTGACAGTCACGGAGCGAACGTTGTCACTCTCGCGCTCCGAGATTCCGTCAAAATTTAACACACCGGCCCTCGTGTTAATATAATGAACTCTGTTTTGGTGACGTTGCAGTGACCACGCCGCTGTTCACACCTGCAGTGGGAGTTGCTGCCGCGAGTGCAGGAGGTGCTGGTGGCGGAGGTGCAAGGAGTTACGTCGATCCTCATACTTACGAAGATCCGAATCAAGCTGTGAGAGAATTCGCCCGAGAAATCGACGCAGGATACATTACGATAGAAGCTATCATAGGTATATAAATACCCTTTTCGTGTCTTTCGAAACGTTGATACGTTCTTCGAACACCTAGCTAGCATCTCGCATCTCGCAAGTTAGTCTTTCCAGATTTTTTTTGTTAACGAATTTCTCTCGTTTCTCGTTAACGAACAGGTGGTGGAGAATTTGGCGACGTTTGTCGAGGAAAATTAAAACTACCGCCAGACGGTCGAACGGAGATCGACGTGGCGATCAAGACTTTGAAACCAGGCTCCGCGGACAAAGCTCGCAACGACTTCCTCACTGAAGCCTCCATCATGGGTCAGTTCGAGCATCCGAACGTGATATTCCTGCAAGGTGTCGTAACCAAGAGCAATCCGGTGATGATCATCACGGAGTTCATGGAGAACGGTAGCCTGGACACTTTTCTGCGTGCGAACGACGGCAAGTTCCAGGTGCTGCAGCTTGTAGGCATGCTTCGCGGTATCGCGAGCGGCATGCAGTATCTTGCTGAAATGAACTACGTACATCGAGATCTCGCGGCGAGGAACGTGCTCGTGAATGCTGCCCTCGTCTGCAAGATCGCCGATTTCGGGCTTAGCCGAGAGATCGAAAGCGCCACGGAAGGAGCGTACACGACCAGGGTAAGTAGTCAGCTCGCAGAAGACTGTTGCTCGCGTTATGGTACAACTCCATTTATCCGAAGTTCTGTATAGTAACAATCGCGTGAACGTTGTAACGTTTAACGAAATTAGAGGTGAAATGGTAGACGAAAAATTTTGGTCGATGTGAATTTCATAGGCTTGCGGTAACGCGAAAGAACGGCGAAATACTTCGGAACCGTTTGCTTAGACCGAGGAATTCGGATAAACGAAGTTGTATCGTATCGATGTTACTCCTTTTCTTTGACGAGACGCGGTCTCGTCGATGGAACCGAGACTTTCAAATATCGAATCTTGAAAGACTGTTTACTCCGGCAAAAAGGGTGGAAAGATCCCGGTACGATGGACAGCTCCGGAAGCGATAGCGTTCCGAAAGTTCACCAGCGCTTCCGACGTATGGAGCATGGGCATCGTTTGTTGGGAGGTGATGTCCTACGGCGAAAGACCGTATTGGAACTGGTCTAATCAGGATGTGATAAAGTCGATCGAGAAAGGATACAGGCTTCCAGCACCGATGGATTGTCCGGAAGCGATCTATCAGCTGATGCTCGATTGCTGGCAAAAGGAACGAACCCATCGTCCTACCTTTGCCAATCTCACTCAAACCTTGGACAAATTGATACGAAGCCCGGACACGCTACGGAAGATCGCCCAGAACAGGTAACAATTTTCATTCTATCCGATAGAATACGAATTTCTCCGCGACTCGCGTACCTATATGTCACTGGCGCGCTATTATTCACGTGTTCGATCTATCGGGATTTACCATTCGCAGGAGAAGTACCGAGAAAACTTGCGTTTCCGACTAACGTAGTACGAACGGTGCAAAATACCTGTCGTGTCGTTGCTTTCATCGTGCGAACAATTCGGTAGGCTCCGTGAGATAATTAATCCAACGCGATACTAGATATTCTTGGGAACGCGTTTGGCATCAGGGGCCTGCACCACCGAATTGTTCTTTCATCATCTCTTAACACGAATCATGCCGCATGCTACGCGAATCACACTTCGTGTCCATAAATTAATTTCTCTCGACAGCCAAACGTTTTTTCCGTTCTATCGCTGAATACTGTAAGAAGCTCACATGCTCTGCGCTCTTCACGTACGCTGTTAGACTGGGCTTTGATGTTCTTGCTCATCCGTAATAGGATGTTACCGCCTAAACGATGAATATTGGCCGTCCAGGAATAATCACGAATGTGTGTGTGTCTACTCGACAGAGGGAGAGAGAGAGAGAGAGATTCTTGTGCACGTCTATGTTCGAGGCGCCGTTAATACCTCGACCTGATTGGCATTACTGGAAACGGGCATATTGTACTGGACTGATCTTTTTCGCACCTTTTAGTTCGTGCAGTCTGACATTTTCATTCAAAGCTACTTATTCGTTTCTGTTATTTTCTTATAGTTCTTTTTTTTTTTTTTTTTAATGTACATATACATATGTATACGTTTCTTTTCTTTTTTTTTTTTAATATTTTTTTTTGTACATTTCCCGTAGCTCAAAGTCGTCAAAATTGATTTTGTACAGCGCCTCCGCTTCCTCGCATCTCGTTCTCTTTGAAATTCAACGACGCCAAATTGAAAGAGAGAGAAACACCGAGAAAGGATTTCGCGAGCAACGAAGCGCGAGAAAATAGAACGCGCGGAAAACAAAAATTTCTGTTGGATTTTTCTTGTTTACAGCACATATTTTCGATGAATCTCGGCTAGTAATCTCGTTAAGCTGAATGTCCGACGCGCGAGAAAAATGTCGTTCGAAAAAGTTTGCGACCATATACAACATATAACAAGCGGCTTTTGCGCACGTAATTCTGCTCTTAATTAAAACGGCTTAATTTCCTTTGGAACGTGCAAAAAGATCTACTACCTACCTTCCGTTTCTGTTTCGTATTACTTGTCGGGAGGAAAATTAATTTATGGACGAAAGTCTCCGCGCGATCATTTTCGCGGAATAATTTTTCGTTCGCGTTTCAAGAGAACGGCGAAAAGTGCGCATCGTACTGCGGTGGCTTTCAGAGAGCTTTTATCGCTTTAGCGCTTATCGTTTCTGTAATCCTGGAGCCTTTAAACCCTCGTCCTCTTACCTCCACTTATTTCCACCGCGAAACACAAAAAAGGCGAACAAAGGCGAGATCAAACGATACTCGAGAGTCGGACGTCTTGCCAGCACCGCTTTATCGTTGCACACGATCGTTAATGAAGAATACGAGGAAAGTGTTTGTGGTTTTTAAGAACAGCGGACATCGCGAAAAAATTGTCAAATTTTTCTCTCGATCGAAGAAAGGAGAAAAGCATTTCGATCGTTCATTGATTCGTCGTACCTCGAGACGATTCGATTATCGTTAATTCCACTATTTCGTCGTTAAACATCCGGAGGAAAGTTTCCAACGAAATAGAACAAGTCTTTGCGTCGCCTTTCCCCGTTTGAACTTTGGATCCATCGACTGGTCGACGAAATCCTGTTCTCCTCTCCCGTTTGGTCGAGATGTCCTGAAGTTTTATCGCTTTCATATCCATGTCGTGTAACTTTGCTTCAAAGGTAGAAAACGGTTGGAACGGTTGGAAATGTTTCAACGCATCTTGAAAAATAAAAAAATTCTAGATAGGACGCTTTACCCGAAGGAAAGGACTACGCATATTCGTTTCGACATCGATGGATCAATCTCTGTCGTTTCCATCCCTGTGCCCTTCGATCCAAAAAAATTTCAGTTTCTCTTGCCGACGACGTTCCTTTTTTTCTGGGCTAATTCTTTGTGGTTTTGGTTTTGTGGTGTCTTTGGTACCCGACTACGAACTGCAACCCAACGCAACTGCGACAACTACCATCTACCACCAACTACAACTCAACAACTACAACAACAGCGTGAGGCCACCTGCACACAATCCGTACTATGTCACAAGCCACGCGGCTGCCGCACAGGCCGCGGCAGCGACCGCTGCGATTCCAGCCGCGACAACGGGTCCGTTCGTAGACGTAGTCGGCCATCAGGCCCATCAAGCCCAGTCGACGATTGCCGTTCCAGTAATGCCACCAGGAGCCGGCCGTAGCTTACACTATCACACACACGCAGCGACACACGCATTGCCACAACAGCCACCGCTTACTTATCCCAATTGGGTCCCATTCACACACTTCGGTTAATCGACCGGAATCGATCATATTTTTTTCTCCTTAAGAGAGAGACAAGTGCTTCGTGCTGCCTCTTCTTCGGTTTCGTCTAGAGTGAACGTCTAGAAATCAGAAGCCTCGTTGCTAAATTTCCATACATCTTCGATCGACGATGTTCGCGTCGAAAGCGTTGCCAGATGCATTTGAACTGGAACGTTGTTGATAATCTCTAACCCTTTAACGGTGTAGCAAAGCGACGTTGCGATATTCGTACGCTGTAATATCCGATGAAAAATTAGTATCAATTAGAAATTTATATCAACGCCTTTGAGGCTTTGAACACGAAAGTGTTAAATTTCGGCGTTTATCGATATACTTTTCTATTATAGAGAATTGACAGAACGTACCGGAAACGCAAGAATGCGAATTCTTCGTCCATTCTGTCAACCATTCTGTCAGAGGGTTAACAACGATCAACGACAAAGTCTTTACGTCTACAGTTCTTTTTTTTCCTCGCAGCGTCTCCGTTTGGGGGGGGTCAGAGCTCCGCGATCGTCGTTTCGTCGAAAGCTGAAGCGAAATTCGTAGAATGAAAAAGTTGCCGAAGAGTCGGAGCAAGACCTGCTTGTTTCTTTCCGTGCAAACAACGATCGAAGTTGTACGCGTCCCAGCTAGTCGAACGACAACCGGGTCCAACGGATTGGCTTTTTTCGTCCGTCGACGTTCGCCGAAGAAACGCTCGCGCAGTTTTTGCTGAACGTTGAACGATGCACAGGGACGCTTCTCTCCTTAAGCGGAATAATCGCGGATAGGATGATTTTCGCGCGTTTCTCTCTACCGTAGGGAATCGCTCTCTCGTAAAGGAAACATTTAGGTTGTCAACTGTGTTGCGAGCGTATTTAGACGTAGGTAAAAAAAAAAAAAACGGTAGCGAATTAGTCGTCGTAGAGGAAAGATTTTCACGGTTTTCGAATTATACGAGACTCATTATCGTCAGCAAAGCAATCTACGATACGTATACTTATTTATAAAGAGAAAAGTGTTTTTTATCGATGTGATGTTGGAGCGACCGCCAGGCGCGATGAATTTTATCCATCTTAGCTGCCACGTAGAGATCGCATAAAGAATATTTATGGTTCTAGTTAGAGTGATTTAAATGGGAAATTTTATCAGAGTATATACATATATACATACATATATATGTACCCCGCAGTTTTTTTGGTAGAGATATAACGAGAATTTATAGAGGACGAATCGAAGCAACGAATAGCAATATACGTAGAATGAGTTTAAGCTGGGAAAGCTTAGGGACGGGCAGAGAGGATTTTAACCGCGAGACGCGTTGTCATAGTCTTTCAGATGTTTTTCTAATTCTTGATATACGTAATGTGTATATATATATATATATATATATATCTCACAGGAGTATACGTAAACATATACATATATCGTAAAGAAGCGGATATATATATATATATATATATATATATATATATATATATATATATATATATATATATATATATATATCGATATAGTATTTATTAACGTCACGACTTTTACCGCAACAAAAAGAGGAAACTGCAAAGACTTATTAGCATTTAATCACGCGAGCTACCATTCGACCAGATTAGAATAGTATTTTTCTACTTGAAAGTCGAGAAAAGTCAAGGAAAACCGTACCGAGAAATTGTACGCGATATCCCAGGTTGTTTTCACGCCGGGACGATCGATTCTTGCGACGATACGCGCGTCGCGTCTACGTTATAGCGAAAAATCTGGAGGAAAGGTCGATCATAGCGGAACGCGTCGCGACACACCATTACAGGAAAAATGGAACGGAAGCAAGATAGAACGGGACGACGAACGAAGAGGGTGGTTAAGGTTTCGCTGCTTCGAAGTTTCGCGGATTCGCGAACGATTTTTCTTTTTCGAGACGAGAATCAAAATGGACAATCAGCTTAGACGCGTTACGCCCGCGGAAATCGAATCGATGCGCGCTAATTACCTTAGAGTTTACGCTGACAATCGCGATAAACGAGCTTGGCGCGAGCACACGATCGCACACTTGCGCAAACACACTATACAGCGGTACACTGGAGAGAAATCAGGGCAGAGATGAGACGAGAAAACGTACGCGATACACATAAACACACACAGGCAAACCAAACACACGTACAAGCAAACACACGCCAAAGTGTGTGACCTCGATCGCACTAACAAATGCTAACAATTGTCAGAATCAGGGAAAGGGGTGCTCCACCCCCACCCCCACCCGCCTCGTCGACATCCTCCAACGTGCATTTGAGGAAAAGGTAAAAAATCAAGAACAGCTTTCAGTCGACCCAAAAAGAAAAAAAAAAAAAAAAAGAAGTAAAGAAAGTGCGAAGGGAAGGAGGAGCAACAAGGCAAGAAAAAGAATAGTTATTCGGCGAGATGTTTCACGATCGACGAGTATTCGTACGACGTAGTACCGCCTACCGTGCGAGTCTCTCGGAAAACAAATTCATCGACTCGGCCTTTTACGAAGTTATCGATTTCGCGTTTACGCAAACGAGTCGCATAATTAGCATGGAACGTTTTCAAAGAAGAAATCTTACGTCGATAAATTTACTTATCCGAATGAGATAGCAGAAATACTTGTAAACTGCACGGTGTATTTTAAAAAGGAACGTACCGATAATTATCGTTCTTCCATGGATTTAAATTTATGGAGTTGGTCGACATGGCTTGCAACGATAAGCGACTTACACGTACGCGTGTAGGCGCGTGCAACGGATTCGATTCGTTGCCTTTTTGCTCCGTTCGCTTCGTTCGAATCACCATGAGTATTGCTGCCACGTAGACAGCATTTGCTCTGCTTGTATCCTATTAGTTCGTATCGCACTGCTTGCTTCATACGCACCATTATCCATTCACGTCTACGTAATACGTCCAGCTGATCTCTCAACTTTGTGTATATCATCGACGTAATAACACCCGTCATTAGCGACTCTCACCATCGTGTCACCATCGATCACCGATCGCTAGCAACGGTTCCACGAAGGTTCGAATTTTCACGATCTCGCCTGTGTAACCGCGATATTTGATCGACTTTTTCCGGCGTGCGAGCAAGAGCTTGGTTGGCGGGCTGGTCGCGTGCGTCGTAAGCCGATCGACGCGCGAATCGAGCGAAGCTCTCAGGCACGGTCGTGAAAACTTATCGAGCCTCGGTCAAAGTGTACATAAAGATATTTTACCGGCCCTTTTAACATCCGTTTTATACCGTATCTACCCGTAAATCCGCCCGTAAAAGATCTATCGTGGTAAATGACACCAATGGAACAACTTCTCCTAGAAACGAGTAGCGAACCCCCGAAACTCGATTCCGAATCACGCTCTTTCACCCTAACCAACCACCTATCGACTGCC
This sequence comes from Bombus vosnesenskii, assembly GCF_011952255.1. Classification (NCBI taxonomy): domain Eukaryota; kingdom Metazoa; phylum Arthropoda; class Insecta; order Hymenoptera; family Apidae; genus Bombus; species Bombus vosnesenskii. The sequence goes on from NW_022882923.1 coordinate 8,651,893, forward strand.
AATTCTTTTCTCAACTCTGCTCGCAGAATGTCTCTTACGTACGTCCGATAAATCGCGTATCGCGAACGTGGATCTTCTACGAGAAAGTCGATTTTTCCGTCATCGGCGAGAACGACTTTCTGCGAGCACGAGAATCAAAATGTCCATGTATCTTGTTGCTAACCGATGGATATTAGTGTACATATACTCGATATAACATAGATCCCGTTTGTGTGAACAGATCTAGGGCTGAGTACGAGCGTAGCTGTTTCGACGATCCATGTAATTGGCGATCATCGAAACGGCTGACCACCACCACCACCACCACCACCACCACCACCATCCTTCCTTACTAGAAATATTTCGATAATAGAATCCGAAATGGACTTGAAATTGCTCTTTACAGTTCGAAGGTGAAAAGACGAAAGCGTTTCTCTGGTTCGGTCGCTTAAAACCGATCTGATCTTCTCCGATCGAAACCGATCGTTTCAGAATGAGAACGACGATCCATTGGAAATCGGTTTGTCTTCTAATTTCCCTGAGACTCGATCGGAGATCAAAGCGCTTGCGTCTTTCCGCTCTGTCCTTAGAATCCGATCAACGACCTGTAGAAGCTCGAACGAATTTCAGGTCTTTGGTTGCTCATAGTGTTCCCCTGGATTCCTTTATTAATATCCCGGAAAAACGAAGGATTCGAGTGTAACAGGAAATTTTCGACAGGGGCACCAATCCACTGGCGCCGGACGCGGTGGACTTGACGCAGCTGACCTCGGTCAGCGAGTGGCTGGCTTCCATCAAGATGTCACGGTACGCGGAGAGTTTCGAAAGATCCGGAGTGACTACCTTGGAGGCGGCCGCGCGCGTTACCGTGCAAGAGCTGACGGCGCTCGGGGTGACGTTGGTCGGACACCAGAAGAAGATAATGAACAGCGTGACAGCGCTCAGAGCACAGATGTCGGCCACTTCGCAAGGTTTTCTCGTTTAATCGCGTTGACGTTGCGACCGACGCAGGATTCGATTGCACGTTCCATCGACGAAACGCATCGTTCGTTCGAGAAGCTTTCGCGTCGATCATCCTCTGAACGGAATCGTACGAAGGCACGACGGTCCGGAGCATCGTCATCCTAGTCAGGGCGATAGACGTTTTCCTTCGAAGAGAAGGAACGTTCGTTCGCGAACGCGAGGCCACGAGCGACGGGAGAAGCGCGAAAAGACGCCGGAAGAGCCGAGCTCCGCCGCCAGTTTGGCAGAATCGGCGAGGAACCGCGTATCGCAGACATTCCAACGGTGAAAAAGCACCGGAGATCCGTTCGAGTTGCCGCCTCCCACGTCGGATGGAAGACGACGAAGTTCGACGCCGCTGCGACGGCGACTCGTCGAACCTAGCCTAACGAAACTAGCGCGAATCTTCTTCGACGGACGAACCACGTACGACGCATTTTTTACGAGACTATCGCGACGGGATCAACGCGCGACAAACGTGTATCGCGACTCCGCGAACGAGTCCGCCATCGACTTTCGTCTTTCTCTCGTTAGACAATTTTTCTCGCGCGCTGTCCAACACCGTGGATCGTGGCGTCGCGTCGAAAACAACCGAACTGCCACTGCACGATCACTGCCGTATGAAATTTAGAGAACGTCGCGCGACGAGCCGACCACGTCGATCTTACCCGGAAGCCGAACTTTTCCAACCTGTTCACCGTCGAGACTGCCCAGCGCGCCGAATCGTTGCTCACGCGTACGCGCAAGATCCGTCTTGCCACAGACTTTCTCGGTTTCTCGGTCCAAACGCTCTTCGCTGTCAACGAAAAGTCGCTGTCTCGTTTCACAGTGAGTTCCTAACGTACGCGGCGCGAATCGAACGGTGAACAGGTCCTGCAACGACTCGCACGATGCGTGCCGTCGAATGTCTCTACGGTACGGACCAATCGCGCGAACCAATAGACGGCCTAATAAAGTATCAACGAGCCCCGCGGCTTGCCCCTCGTTTCGTTCCTCCGTGCGAAAGTTTTCGAGCAACGATCGGTCGTACGAAACCGAAACGAAGATTCCACAGGTCTAACGATACGTTTGTAAGGTAGCCATTTACAGGAGGGAGAGAAATCGAGCAGGGTAACGCGTCCTCGCTGCGAGTCTGGCGCCGCGTTTTACGTCCCCACCCCCCCCGTGCAGCGAATATTTTCTAGCTCTTATCGATGAAGCTCGATCGATGTACAAACGCAGGGCGCGTGTTACGCGCGGCTCGCGCGACGCATGTAGATATACGAATACGAAAAGCGTTGCCATTCCGCTCCGCTTTTGCGAAACGATCGAACGAGCGACGGGTAATCGCGCTAGACTGAAAGCGAAATTGCCGGAAATTGCTCTAGATGTTAAATAACGCGACGACGAAGCTCGAAGAAAGGAGGATTCTTGCCTTCGCGTTACCTATATCATAAGTATATCGTTTATACGCGATTTGTATAGGTACCTGTCGATCAAAGGGAAGAGGGAACGAGTAACGAAACAGGAACATGTGCCAATAACGCGAAAACAGCGAGAGCCAGAGAGAGAGAGAGAGAGAGAGTGAAAGTGTGTGTGTGTGTGTGTGAGAGAGAGAGTGTGCGTGAACGAGGGAAAATGTTTTGCGCGAAAGGGGAAAGAAATGGCGCACGCTATCGCGCGTAATCGTCGATTGCGAGGAAAAATGGTCCCTATATTATTAAATATATTATTAAAAGAGAAATAGATTATACGGTGCGTAATGCGGGACAGATTTGTTGGGAACGATCGTGGAAGCGTGCAACGAGTAGCCGAAAGGAAAGAAACCGCGAGACGCGTCCCTCGACACCGTGAACATATCAAGCAGTTTAAAAGAAAGATTTAAAAAAGGACGATGAAAGCGCGAGAAGGAGCGTGGCGGGTAAATTTTTCGAAGCAACGACGAGCGAAAGATGTTGGGCGCGAGGTCGATGCGGAAAAGTTTTCGCGACGACGCCGACGCGAAAACGGACACGCGGATTTACCTTTGTACGAGCGGTTTCCAATCGTTTCGCATCGCAGACGCAACGTCCGTGCCGCAGCGTGCGCGCGTAGCGATAACATCCGATAAATAATAGCGACGATGGATGGTGGTCCGTGTCTTTTGTTGGATGCACGTTCGCTGATCGCAAAGACTGCTTGCCTCGCCAGACGGACGACGATCTGGCAGACGCCCGTTGAAACCGGCGAACGCTCGCGCGACCAAGTCGGCCGAGCCACGGGAAATTTGTATTCTTAATTTAACGAATTACGCTAGAGATATATAGTTGGGAAAAGGGAGCCGATGGACGCCACGATGGACGAAATTGCTGGCGCGCGAAAGAACGCGGAATAACTCGATTCGTTGGTTCGGCTGGATCCATCGGTGCGCGTCGCGCCTCTCCGTTAGGAGATCGTTACGCGAGATCGTTCCGTTTGGAACTGGAAAAACGCGAAGGGAGATGCTGGAGGGTCCGGTTCGGTCCGCGTTCCGTTTCGCGTTGAAGGGCGAAAGGTCGCGTGGCGAACGCGCACCCTCCATTTAGGAGAGAAAGAGAACGAGAAGCTACTGAGAATGGCGACGATTAAGAAGCAATAAGCGAATACACGCAAATGCAGATTTTTATATAGAGAATGTTAACAAATTTCAGAAAATATTAATTATCGATAGCGCTATCTTCCTAAATGTTCGTATTAAAAGTTAAACGAGAAGCAAAAGGTAAAGCGTGAGACTTTGAGGACAAAGTCGGGTGGAGTCCCAACCGAATCGAGACGGAGGAGAAACGGCGCGCGACGATACGACGTCGCAGCGTGGCGTTCGGACGAATTTTTAGAAATACGAAAAACCGATCGAACGAGAGGGAAATTTCGGCCGGGACTCCGCCAGAGGAGAAAAAAAGAGAGAAAGAAGATTTTAAAAACTTTCAGCTGTAACTATTTGTGTCTAGCGACGAACCTGCGAGTGCGACCTGAAGTTTTGAGAATGTCGATAGTTTCAGTGAATTAATATTTAGATTTCATAGATCTCTGTCGATATTACACGATCGTAGGCACGAAACGAGCAGAAGATAATTAGTTAGAGCGTAAAAGATATCTTATTAGAGACCTTTTCCATTTCACTTGAGTCTTTCGCGTTCGAACCTGCCTACAGCCTGTCTCTGTTTCTCGAGTCTTTTCGATCGCATTTCCTCTTCTTCTTCTTCTTCTTCTTCTTCTTCTTCTATTTCTACTTCTACTTCTACTTCTTCGAGAACCACGTCATTTGCGTACTTTGATTCCCTGTATTTTCCACTCTCCGATTCTAATACGCAGGGCGCTTCTTATTTTGTAAGAGACGAGAATTCAAGGTGCGAAAACGTCGAGAGAAGGAAAAGCGATAGGAAAAATAATTGCGTAATCCGAATCAAAATTTACTTCGATTCACGCCCACGACGCTTCAATTGCGTTTCCTCTCCTATCGTTTTCCTTTATATTCGCCTTCTTTCCTTTATTTTTAGTTACGATTGTATCGATACTTTTTCTTTTTTTTTTTTTTTTTCTTTTTCTTTTAAGTAATCGTTACTCTTTCTAACGAGGAAACGCAGCGACGAGCAAACGAATGAGAAATCGTTGAACACATCCTCCTCGGACGCTCCTTTACTTAAATACTTTTACTCGATTAACGCTTCTGTACTACTATTTATTAAAAACAAAGAAAGCCTTATTTATTGTTTAGAGATCAGACTAAATTAAAAAAAAAAAAAAAGAAAGGACGTTCTAACCGTGGTAGGTTATCTATTTACCTTACTAGAATCGTACGAAAGGGGACGAAAGAAAGATAAGAGAAGAAAAACAGATCATTATTTTCCTTACTTCGCTGTTTTCGAAAAACTCTGACCGCCGTATGAAAAGAGACGAAAGGATAAAAGAAAAAAAAAGCGAGATACAGCATCATGGATACGATCGTCGAGTCTCTAAGCAGTTATGTTATCGATTAGTTAAGCGTTTTTTAAGCGATCTACGTGCACATCGTTCGATTCTCTTTTCGATTCGTTTCCCAACTTTTTTTTCTTTTTTCTTTTGCCTTTTTAACAGTCTGTTTAACAGCGAACTTTGTCAAAGTACCTGCTTCGGAAACGAAAAGCAAACAAAAAAAAAAAAAAAGATAAAATAAAGAAAGAAGAAAACATATATTAAATTCGCGAGAAGACAAAGCACACAGGTACCGTCCCGTATATATTATAAATAGCTCATCTACTATCATGTACACGCATCATAATTTATGTATACTCATCGAACTGAGTTTTTACGATAAATTGGTTCAGCGAATCACCATCGTGTGTCCTCGATTCATTGTATAAAACGAAAGAAGCGACAAAGCGCGACAGATGCAATAAGAGAGTTAATGTCGACAAATTTTGGAACGTGTCTAAAAACATTTTTCCTATGGTGTTGTCAAGACGATGTTGAATGTAAATAAGATATAATAAATAATATACCTTATACGATGTAAAACAACCACCAGTCATTCTTACCCGACCCATTGGAACCGAACGAGTTCCATTCGTTTACATTGTCCGATTTCCTTTCCTTAACTCGGCGATCGTTAAAAATTAAGGCTATGGAATCTTTTACGCAACCGTAAGAAGCTCAAAGATACAAAATTGCATAGAATTCCACTCTTCATCGGTCGATTCTAAAGCTGTACGAAATTGCTGTAAAAAAAGGAGCGATTAATCGTCCAGTTCGATGGATCTTTGGTGTAAGAAGGGAACATGTAGCTGTCCTTGTCGCGCAATATCGCGTTCCTCGTCTACGACCACTTACTTGATATGCTGCCATCTATCGAACTCGGTTCGAATCGCGAAAAAGTAACAGGAACATAGAACGTGCGAAGAGGTATCTCGCCTCTTGTTAGACAAGGAGCGTACTACTGTGCGACAAGGACAGACTTATGCCGTGTGAAAGACAAGTTCTTGTCCGCGAACAAACTAGGATTGCCATCTATCCCGGCACACTCCAACTTCGTGTTCCAGCTTCGTCACACAGATGACAGCGCGTGGTTTGTCCGTAGACAAGGAGTGCGATATTGCGCGACATGGACAGACATCTCCCTCTAATCCGGCTAATGTTCGCTAATTACTATCTATCCGAGAAATATTCGTGTACTTTTGAAGTCGTCGAATAATTAAGGATCGTTTGACAGATTTGGAGACGTACGTCTGTACTTATCGCGCGGTGGTGCGCTCCTTGTCTAACAGAAGGTAAGACACCTCCTCGCACATTGTATGCTCTTGTTACTTTCTCGCAGTTCCAACCGGATCCGATAGATGACGATCCTAGTCGTAAGCAAGGACCGCGTTACTGTGGGACAAGGACAGACAGACGTCTGCTTCTATTTCGTCGAATTTTGGATAATTATTCTTTTTTTGGGAAAAATTGTTGCAGTCCTGGAAGTAGAATAAAGCGTAGACGCCGGAAGTGTAGACGTGGAATATTCTCAAATAGTTGTGCGGTGGAGTGGAAGAGTTGTGTTAGACAAGGAGCACGATAGTGCGCGCGCGACAAAGACAACAGTAACAGTTGGTTCCACCTTTTTCGTTCTAAATTACAATGATAATTTTAATCTTGTAACTGGTACTTAATATTTATTTCAAAATGCGTGATATATAATAAAAATGTGTAATATGTAATATATAATAAAATAAATAAAAAGAAGCCAACCAAGTGTTCAACATTGCTTAACTTTAGCAGTCGAACGGGAACGTTTAAAGAGAGTAATTTCTGTGTAAATTTCTGTCCCTCCTTATGACTCTACTCTCTAACTTAAGATTTATCTAGCCTAATGCCTTCGTGTTAAATATTATCACCTAAATTTGGTACTCGCATATCTGTTTAATTATTTTGTTCTGATTTTAATTTTACACGAAGGTCTGTTAAAACCTGCTTTGTGTAAAAACATTCTCAATGTGTTTCGCCCTTTGCACCGTGCATACTAGATTTGAATACATTAAAAAAGAATCCCTTGATCTAATATTTCTCTGGTATGCTTTTCGTTTATGGCGAAATATTTCTACTTATTTAGCGCTAGAGGGCAGTGCTGTTTCGAGATCACGCTTGCGTACAATAAAATTGCCCGATATTGTCGTTTCCTTTTCCGCTTGGATCTACTAAAGGTTCGTTCGAATTTTATATTTTACTTTAATACCCGTAATATCCAGATTAATCCTTGAAAACGAAGTTGTTTTTGCAATTGCTCTGAAATCGATGCTCTTTAACGATATAATTTATTATCATATGAACGAACCTTTCTGCTAAGAAACGAATATATATTTCAGAAGCAAAATGGTACAGCGACTAACCTACCGACGTCGATTGTCATACAATACAAAGAGTAACAGGAGACGCGTGTAAGTATCTGGTTTCTTTAAAATATAACTAGTGTATTATTGCATTAGACACGTTATTGTATTATATTTACGTTGTTAAAAATTTCCTATAGAACTTCGAAGAATATAAACATTTGATCATTTGAGGTTATGTTTTGGTTTACTTTTACACGTGAAATTCACATGTGCCCTATTTAAAGTCGCATAATAGTGTTTTCATCGAATATAAAATAACATTTTCCTTTAATTATACGCTACTTTAATCGGTTCATTAAAAACAAAATATTTCACTACGCAACGAGTAGATAGTGTTTCACTGTCAAATTGCGTCTGAGAAATAGTGACAGTATTATAAATTTACAGTGTGCGTACTCCCGGAGGAAAATTAGTATATCAATATCTTAAGAAACCCAAGAAGATACCAAGATGCGGTCAATGCAAAGACAAATTGAGGGGTATTCAACCAGCCAGACCTATGGAAAGGTCACGAATGTGCAGACGAAAAAAGACTGTCAAACGTGTATATGGTGGCGTTCTTTGTCACAAATGCGTCAAAGAAAGGTATAATTCGATTTCCTTTATTTACGTGAGATAACTATCTGAACTATTCGTTATTCTTCTGGACCTTTGTTTGTAGAATCGTTCGTGCTTTCCTCATTGAAGAACAGAAGATTGTCATAAAGGTGATGAAAACACATGCGTTTGCAAAATTGAAGAAAGCAGAAAAATAATTTTTCTTTTTAATAATTAAATAAAATATATTTAAAAGGACAATGTGGCGCGAATTATTTTCTTATAACTATAACAGTTACTTCGCATCTGCGCTTTTTTCTTTTCTTTTGTTTACCATATATTGATACATGTGTATTCACGTAGTTGTAAAACATTATAGTTTGAAGAGTCTATCATCGATCGAGACTATCGACTATCAATATCAAATGTTTCAAAATTCTTTCAAAATTTAAAGCATAAAGGTATACGATATATTGCCATTACTCGTTTCATCATTCGTCTACATATTACTTATACACGATCTTTTTCTTAATTACAAAATATACCCTGTTCCGTTTTCTATTCTTATGATTAAAGATCTTTGGAAGAAAATAATTTGAATTTTATCATCAGTAAACGAAATGTAATCGATATAAAAGAAGTAAAACTGTGGAGTGTATGAGCAAGGAACTTGTTGAAAGACACATAGCAAATGAAGAAAGAAACCAGTTCCTCGTGTATCGACTGAATCGGTTGTACCTATTTCCTCTTCGAAAAAGAGGCAAGGGCCTGGATTCTCGAAAATGATTTCGCGAAGGTAGTTCGGAACACTGACGAAGAGGAGCTTCCCAAAGATCATCCTTCCATGATGCTAAAAGCAGAGTGTAATCCCCTCTCCAATCGAGACCAATTCTTGCTTTAAATTTCAAAGTTGCAGGAGCTTGGAAACCCGTACGGAACATGCAATTTTTTGACCATATACCCGCTTCGTTTCTTATACGTTTAAGTTCTTTCGTAGTTCCTTCGCAACTGGTCGATACCATATTGCTAAGAGGTATTAATAAACTTTCGAGAATTCGTAATTCTAATTCAGTCGTTCCAGAAAGTAAGGTGTTATCTTTCTGGATCTGAAAAGCATCAACGGTGGATTCCTGTTTCTGAATCTTCATCTTTTGCCTTCGTTTTGATTCCAATATGTTCAATTCTTCTGTATCTTGAAATAAATGACGATAAACGTTCAACTTTAGATTTTTCTGAATTCTTTCCAAATCTTCCGTATTGAGTGTCTTTACGTTTGAGTTTTTAACATCTCGTCTTTGTCGAACAGCACGTTGAACATAAGTTCCTGCCGCGTTAATCGAATACAACGAATTGGAACATGCGGAATCACCATAGTAATTCCAACGCGCGAACCACCTGCTATTATCGGAATAAATCCGAAAGAATCTCTTAGACCAAAATCCTCCATCGATGCTTTCACATCTAACACTTAACCAAAGACCGCCGATCACTGCTGGAAGTGGTGGTGCTTGATGAAATAAAGGTGGACTGTACTCCGTTGCGCGATATACACTTCCACAAATCGGACAGTCAGTAGCCTGCGATATTAAAAACATTCCGATTAAAGTTATTAGATAAATTGCGTTATCGATAAGTAAACTGCGGATATCTGTGTAAAATTCATATTTTTATAAATTCAATTAAAGGAATGGAAGCTAAGAACACAAGAGAACTGCTTTATGCCATTCCTTGTCTATCGATAAAGCATACTTGCCGTATCGGCGCGTAGCAAGGATGTAGATTGCAAACGTTTCGGCTTTTGTTGTGTTTTCTGAGAACGGGCATTTCGAGCAACTCCACCAAGTAATAGTTCGATCCTTTCACGCATCTTACTTTTACCGATCGCTTCGCTCTTCGTAACGATATTAGGTCTTTTTATTTCAACTCGGAGTACATTTAATTCCGAGAAATCGATTTCGAACGATTCCAAACAATTCATCGTATGCTGTTTTTTCGGCCGTAATAGACGACTTTGAAGAGAATTATAATTCAAATCGTACATATTTAAGTCTGTGGGTGATGAAAAATTCATGGATCGTTCGTAAATGAGTTGCGCTAGATAAGGACGCCACTTTGTTTCGGTGCCGCCGCAACTTGCGTTCATGATACGTCCAAATTTATGAGCAACCTGATAATTTAATTTAAAAGTATAAAAACTCTGTGTCGCTTGATCTTGCATCCTGCAACATCGAAAGAACACTTCATCTACCTACCTGTCTATTAAGTGGTATCAAGTAAACCGAATCCAATTGTACGCTAGTTTCCGTAGCACCAGGAATTGCGATAGATGGGGATAAAATCTTAACGGAACCGCGTGCTACGACAGTATACGTTGCGATGCTGCATGACTCTTCGTCGTAATGATATTGTAATAGAAGAAACGAGTCGTTCTTAAAAAAATTATACTTCCTTATGATATATTTTGGACCAGCTCGTATTTCACACCTGAAGAAACAATAATGTCGATTTTGATGTCGAAAACATTCGTAATAAATTCAAGATGCAGCCAAGTTTATCCCTCTCTGGATGAATTTTTTGTGAAATAATGAATATAATAATATGAATGATAAAACGCTCAAACTCCAAATAATTAAATTTAATTTAATTTTTTAAATGAGATATGCAGTCCCATTTGCAATAAGATGCTACGTTCTGACAGATCTCAATAATGTTCAAGAAATTACAATTAGACTATGGGTGTTAATGTGTTTATGAGGAATTTAAAGATATAAAAATGCACAAAACGTATATGATAAATTAAAGTATACGAAGTATTATAATATGCGTAACCATTTTAAAAGTTATCGTAATGGTATGTATTATCCCATTGATTCCGAAAGGGCAAAAAGTATTATAGAAATATTTACTCGTGGGATATCCACGTCGAATGCAGTCTAGATGGTGTATTATCGGTAACAGCTGCTTTGTCATCAGAATCAATTCTTTTCATCATCATTTCGCAATTATCATTCTCCGTCTCGGATTCTAGAGAAACTGTATAATCGAACCCTAAGAATAAAGAGAACGTAGAGCAAAAGATCAAATGATTTCAAAGGTTTCAACGATCCTGACAAAATTATAATCTCGTGACAAAGAAAATGTGAAGGAGACGATAAAATTTTATGTTCTGCCGCATTTACGTTTCCACACCCGTCTTTTTCTGTCTTTTCGATTGGTATTCCAATCGGATCGACAGCGAGATACGATGAACTTCGTGATGTTATGCAGCTGCCCAAGGTACGCGTATCAATCAGAAGTAGAAGAATGTTAAGTAAATTTTAAAAAAGATCTCAATATAAGAGTTGATCTCGTTATGATAAATGATAAAATTAATCGTTGGAATAACACCATCTATGAAATATGCTTCAATTAACTTACCTATAAACAGGCATAAAAAAGGAACAGTGATCAACGGTTGCATTCTTGATCACAGCGAAAGTTTACAGGATAAGATATTTTATTTATCAGCGAAAATAAATTTTGCTGAGATGGAAATTTTTTTACACCAACCTAGACAAAAATATGAATAAATTATACTCTTATTTTAAAAATTATACTAATCTGCTAAAAAATTGCTTTGTTATCTTAAAACTCCTTCTGAATGATCTGGACGAACTCAAGTATTGTTCAAGTCACCCTCAATATATATAGCTTTATCCCTTCCCGACCTTCTTCGTCCAACTGAGTAGTGGACATAAGTGGTAGATGTATCTACTATCTACAATGTTAAGCATTTAATTTGCATTTACGTGTTGAAAGAAAAATTGAATTTAAATTGGTCGAGTTTAATTCGAGTAGCACTGATAAGATTCTTAATTATCAAATATTTCTCTGCCTATGATAGTATTTAAAAAAAAAGATTTCTCTGTAGTATATTTATCCTTTTCCTTATCCAGTTTTCAAAATAATATTAATGATAGTTGATAATTAATCGCGCCGATTAAACTTTATTTAAAAATGATAGGATTTAATAAAATTCCAATATATCTTGCAAAAGTGTTTTAGGAATCTTCTACTTAAATACTTTGTTGAAAGAATTAAAAACGATATAAGTAATTCATATGAATCATTATTTTTTAAATTAAGAACTGAACATAGTACGTGTTTCAGAATACGGGGGCGTTGTATTTTGCTTGCTAGAGATGGCAGAATAAACTAACCTATTTGGATTTCACAACTTATTTCTATAATAACAATTGAATTCTATTATTTTATCATCCGAGTGAAAATATTTTAATATAAAATTAAAAATTGAGATTATTGAAAAAATATATTCAGTGTCATTAATGAAGATGTCGAAACTTCAAAACCAAACGTTAATTACAAGTGAAATGTATGCCATTTCGTTTTGAGTCTTCGAGCACGTGATTAAAAAAAAATTGTTTTAATAAGTTCGAGATGGCAAAACTTTTTTCGTATTATACGCTATGTCCGCTTATCGATCAACAAAATTTGTTAGGTGTTGAAAGAGATTCGGATAGCGGGTGTGCAATCGTAACATTAGGGAGAAATATTGTAATTCGGTATAAGGTAAATTATTATATTAATAACATTTGTTTATATTACAATCAATCAATTTTCTGTTAACTATAAGTGATATAATGTGTTTTACAGCTACAGGATTTAAAACAATTGAGTAGTTGGACCAGTAAAGATCGACTAACGACGCAAGTTATTTATGATGAAACAACTTGTCAGTATGCTGCGGTATTTAATGAAAAAAAAATACGTCTTTGGACTGCCGAAGAAACAGATTTAAATAGCATCAAAGGCTATAAGTTTCAGTCTCCTTTGCATACCATTGTTACATGTGAAGACTGTCCACCTGTATTGGTACGCAAGGACGGAGCTAGTGCTTCACTAGAAACAGCTATACAAAACAGAAAATCTTGGTCCAAAGAAGGATTATTAAACGTCAATGAAAAAATTTTAGATTGTTATTTGATCCGTACTGGTGACAAAATAAGTTTGTGTATGTTAACTGAAATTGAAGGAACTTATAACTGTGTTATAGTTAAACTTAACAATGATACCTATTCTGAAGAAACAAATTGTGTCAAAAGATTGGAGTTGAAGCGAAGATCGGAAGAGTTAGTTGGTCATGCTGTATTGCAAGCTAAAAACATAGCTTGTCTTCTAACATTGTGTAAGTGTAAATGTTGTTCTTAGATCTTTAATCCCTTTTAAAATTATGCGTATTTTATATTTATTTTCTGCTTTCAGGGTCGCATGGTAGATTGTATAGTCATCCTTTAATGGAAACAAACAACGAAGCTGCTTTAAGTACATTAATTGGTATTATCAATAACATTAATACCAAACATCCAGTAGTTATGACATCTCTAAATGAGGCAACTGTGGCAGTTTATGGGGCTGATGTTTCTGAAGAGGGGGCTGTGTTAATGATTTATAATGTACAATTTAAACTGATACAAGCTGCTCAAAAATTAAAATTGTATACAAAAGATGCAAAGCTGTGGAAAATCGAGGACAAGTTGTTGCTTGCTGCTAATAAACATTTAGCGATTGCTCCTTATCATCTTGCTCCTCAAAAAATAGCAACTTTGCTTGGATCATCTTTGAATTTCAGAAATGATGATGAGAATACAGATAATAATGAGATTGTTGTAATACAAGAATCAACAGTAGCACAATGGGAAAAGAACGGATCAACTATTATTAAACAACCAATGCAAAAGCTTTCAAAAAAGCTTTCTAAACAAATATCGTCTTATATACACGAAGGATTGAGCGATGCCGCGATACAAGAAATATTGATTCCGGAGTTAATCGAGTCGAAAAATGTTGAAGCAATTATATGGTGTTTGAATAATTTGAAAGATTTACCAGAAAAGTTACTAATCGACCTCTTAATATTTTCGTTAAGAAATCCTGATGAAACGTTTTTACCTTTACAAAATGGCACAACCGATGATTTCTCAACTGTCAGAAACCCACATTCAAGAAATGATTTTCTTGATAAAATTTTTAGTCTTACTTATTCCGACATTTCTTTGTCGTCTTATCTTAGGAGCGGTTTAAATTTTGATGAAATACTTCGATTATTGCAATATTTAATACAAAAATTGGACACTCAAGATTTTTGTCATGATGTTATACAGCAACCAACTGACAAACAATTATATGAATGGTCTAGTCTTTTGTTAGAGTCTCATTATCAACATTACGTGTTATCACGAGATCCAGAAGTTTCGGTGCTACTTAATAAACTCAGTTATATTTTAGACGACCATGTAAGTTCACACAAAATAGTGTAATTGCTTTAATAATTGTTCAATAAGTATTTTGTCTTCTTTATTGACCTTCGTTAATTCATTTTCAAAATTTCTTTGCAGTTGCAAGTATTCAAGGATATGGAAAATATGAGGCCCATTTTAAAAAGAACGATTAGTGGCAAGTCATCGAAATCATTACAAAAAAATCGTAACAAGTTTTATACGATAGAAGAAATAAAACTCTATTAAAATACAAAGTTTCCATTCATAATTTACACGTACATATGCAAACATTTTTAACATTGATAGTTTCTTTCATTACCATTGATGTGTAAATGAAATTGTAAAATATTTTCATATATAAATATGTATATATAAACGACAAATTTAATAACACATACGCCGTTAAAACATATAAAAAGTAAAACTGGAAATAAAGAATTTTTATTTTTATTCATATCTACAGAGTTACACAGTTACTGAAACAAAATGCACATGGATATTAAATATCTCGTGCCGATTGGGATTGGTAACTTTCATATATCTTAATCTCAATCTTCACAATTTTGGAAAGAACTGGTATCAATTTCGTGTCATTTCTGTCTTCGAACGAAAAGCTACTAAGTTTATTTTAATTCATCAAGATATGGTACAGTTTTCAAATTACCAAGGGAAGCTATAGATAATTTTCCTTTGACAAGTTTGTCAGCCACCTGGAAAATATTTGTTGTTAATGTAACAAGTACAGTTGAAGAATATAAAAAACGTATTATAACCTGCAAATAAAAATTATATTATTGATATACGCACAGTTTTAACATCAGACGTGGAAACTTTATCAATGGCATTAGCTATTGATACTGGTGAGGAGACTTGCCCTTTAAGCAGAGCTTGTTGTTGCATACTTTCCAATAAACAAAGTGCATTATCAGCTGCATCCAAAACTTCAGTTTTTAATATATTTTTACCACGAGCAACCTCACTTTCAGATATTTTTAAAGATTTCAACCATTCGACAGCTTCTTTTGTCAACTATAGTAACGTGAAAATTAATATTAAAATAATATTTATTATAATTATAAAATTCTGTACCACTTACAGATCCTACTACATTGGATGTTGAACATAATACGACACCGAAAAGTCCTGAATCAGTATAGCTAGCATTAAAGGTTGATAAGCCAAATGGCTCTGATCCTGCAATACCCGAAAGTTGTTTCTGTAACGAACTTGGACTACATCCCCACTTAACTCTCGGTCCGTTACCGGATGCTCTTTGCAGTATTGCACATGCTAAAGCTTCTTTCTCATTTTTTAACGATACACCTTCTACAGCTATTGCTACACTAGTTAAACTTGATGTAGTTTCTTTACGAACTTCTCCAGCATAATATTTGGTTGGTTCATTTGCATTATCTGCTGATTCAACACTTAAATTTGATCCCAAAGCACTAAGTTCTGCTAATGAAACACCAGTGCCAACAACTGCGCATCTAGGTGCAGTACACCAAGTATTGACAAAATGTAATAGCTTTAAATAAGAAATAGAATATACTTGAGCAATAAGGACATGTCATTATTTGTCAAAGTTATTTTATGATAATTGTACTTACACCTTCCGAATTAATTTTGCCTACTTGATGTTCTGGAGAAAATAGAGAATATCCAAGTCCACTACGATAAGCTGCTTTATGCAATAATTCAATTACCAAAGCTGCATCAGATAAGGAACCAAGTTCATATTTTAATCGAGGCAACTGATCCTGTACTTCCCATGGTTTAAAGATCTGCTTAGTAGCAGCACATTCTAGATATTGAAGAGTATCTGCCCTATTGATAAAAAGGAAATGGTATATAGTGAAAGGTTTATTTTAACGCTAATAACAAAACAACATAAAAGAAACTTTACAGATTGTCTCTAGTGATCTGCAATGTGTACGCTATACTTTCACGATCAAGAGTGGTTATTAAATTTCCACCATGCTGTTGAATATTCCTTGTTATGGCAAAAGCACTTGAAACAGAGGTACCTAATCCTGCAGCTATCCGTAAATGATGTGCTGTACCTTGTGTATCATAAGTTTCATTTCTTGATCCAGCTCTATACATTAAATACTCATATGACGAAAGAAATATTACAATCAACATATGTGAACAATTTTTTTAGATTTCAAATACCTGAAAACAATGGACACCTGTGCAATTGGAGAATTGTTATCATAAGCAGCAATAGTAACTTTATTGTTTAAAACTTTAATTTCAGGAGTTGCTGTAGAAGAACTTGGTGCGGTTGCTGCAACTGCATAATGTCTGACCTAATACATAATAAAATTTGTTTTTAATCTTAATAAACAGTTACCTTAATGTTTCTAAATCTCTTTAATAGAAGATTTCGAAGTTTTAGAAGAGTAAACCATTCTCAAAATGTACTTATAGTTAAAGAAGGCTGTTGTAAAAATGACCATTGAAAAGTTATAAGAGGGAAAAAAATTGAAGTTTAATTACAAAAAGAAGATTTTAGTTTTTTTTTTATAGTTTTAACTATTTAATATAGTTAATTAATAGCTTGGCCTATGTAACCAGTACGACAGAAATTGACATTCAGAACAGTATCAAGTCGTTTACATAACAGCTAAATGACTGATCTTATTTTAATGAATACGAAACGACGTCAATTAACAATTAAAAGATAGAGAAAAGAGAATTATTATTACCGCAGGACTACGTAGCAAAGAAGACCGCATAACTGAGCTAACCATCTCCTCGTTTCCAGAAAACCTCTCTTTAAGAGGATAATATGAAATGGTACTGCTGAACTACAAGACTATAGATCGCAGTCAGCATATATCAGCTAACATATAGTTTCGTCAAGTGGGAACAACTCCTGTGATATCAATCGGTGTCGCTATGTTCAGCGAGCGCAGAATGCGCGTCAATTTAAATTATTTTAAATGAAAATACGATGATCAAATGAGGATAATAAATAATACTATAACTTTTCTTCTTTTCTGCATAGTTATTCTTATTATGATAATAGATACAAGAAGGAAATATAACTTTCGTTGTGATATTATTTTTATGGTTTATTCTATTAATTTTGCTTGCCATATTAAGAAATCCGATACAAATGTATTCCGTGTCATATTTGTACTCGTGAACATTGTTGTTTAAAGTTTTGTGTACTTGTAGCTAGTAGTATATAAATACACGAAGAAGGGAAGAAATTGTTATTTTCTTGGCTACTTCTGTTGTTCCTTATTTGAAAGGGAAGGAATAATATAAAATGTGTTAATACTAATTAAAAGCGAACAGGAAGCCCTAAATTGCAAAAACGCAATATACAATATAAAAGAAGAAAATATCAATGGTATTAATAAAAACATAAATAATTGATCGAAATTTACTTCTGAGATTAAAAACTTATAGTTGTATTATATAAAAAAGAAAAACGTGCAACGAACACACATCTATCCAATTATGTACATACTTGCATATATATATATATACGCAAACACTTACACACACACATACATACACATACGCTTGCATACATCATACATACATACATACAATTGTATATTTATACCTATCATTAATACTACGAGTATTTTTATTTAATACAAAATAATCGGTGCGTTTATATTAAAACTGTACATATAGTGATAAACGTCCTTATTGATTTGGCACAGAGGTTGCACGATTTCTTATTCTTTGGTACTGGCAAACGATTCGTAAAGAAGATTTGAAAAAGCTGTAAACTACTTGTATGTGTGTGTGTGTGTGTATATGCATCTTAATATATATATGTACTCTGTAAATAAGTTTGATTGGTATCGTTACCAATCTTAATCAATGCTTATATTTATTTTAACAACATTTCAAAGATGAAAGAGTGTATTTTATGCAAATGAAATAATCGTTGCAATTTTTACGGTATCGACATTTGCAATGCCCAGGATATTATAATAATAACTAATATTACTTTAACATGAATGTAATATATGACTAGAACAAAAATGAACGTTTAAGTGTCATTATCACCATGTATAAATACACTTATAACTATCGTTAGGCAACTTGATTGATTTATTTCGCGGATTGTGATTTATCACAACTGATCAAAATCACAATTCACAATGTTTCCCGAGAGGTAAAAATTTTCACGTGCATTAATAATATCGCAGCTCTTCGTTCACTCCTTTATCCGATTATTTTCTTACCTTTGCATACGACAACCTGACTATGAATTCTTAATCTAAATTTAAAAACAAGAACGATGGTAGGAGAGACAACGTCGACGTCGTTGACTAATCGTCCGAAAAATACTGTTGCAAAAATTTATGGCAGCTACCGTTACATGTTACAAGTGTTAGAAATACTTTCTTGTCGATGAACAAGAAGTAGAAGAATATATATGTTGAAAGTTAAGTAACATTTTATGTGAAGTAGCAATTACCCCAAAAAATCTACCACCAGTTAACGAAAAGTATGATTACTATGTTCAAATTTTACATGATTATATGTATAAAAGAACATATGTAGTATAAATATATGTATGATCTGAGAAACTGAGAAGCTAATCTTTTTCTTCTAATCATGCATTGTACTTCTAATCGCAGAACGAATTTCTACAATTTTGTTCATAAATAGTTTAAAAAAATAAAGTTCACTCCAAAAATAATAGATACATGTCATTTTTTACTATACACTTTTACGATAATCACGTTCGACCGGTTGACTAATCCGACCATGTGCTTTAAACCACTCAAAAACTAGACAATCTAACATAACTGATTTTATTATATTTGTGCGCATCTCTGTTCCAGAGTTGTACTTTAATTTGAATGGTAAAGTTCTAGAAGTTTTTACTGTATCTAACGTTGACTTGAGTCCATTATTATATGTGTGCAAGAAAGATCAAATAAAGTTTCGACATTCAATAATTGGTCTCCGTCGTTTCTTATCTATAAGGGGCATTTAACAAGTTCCCGTACGTGGCGTCTGAGTTACCAACCAACGTATAACTCGTTCAAAGTAATCCTATGTTTGCCGCCGGAATTAATCTGTGACAGCTTCTTGCATTTTGGCGGCCGAGGAAAATTGATCTGCGATCATTTCAAGCTTTTTCAAACTTCCTCCAAGGGATAAAAGACACGAAGTTCACACGTAGAAGAGACCAAAATGGGTGCTTCAGAATTTTCCACTTCCTGTTCCGCAATTTATACCGAACATTTCCTAGGTGAGCATGAACTTTATCATGGAGAAGCACACCGTTGTTCAACTTTCTAAGACGTTTGATCTTGATCTGTCTGTGAAGCTTGCCTATGGTTTTGTAATACGTTACAACATTGATAGTCTGGTCATGTTCCAGTAACTAAAAGTTAGATATTACTCATGTCTATGTTGCGTATGGTGTGAAAACGACGCCACGAATGGAAACTTTTTGAATGATCCTCATAATTTAATATATAATTTAATATATAAAAGAATTTCACTTCGACTAGTTCACGGTCTTGAATTTTTATGATTCTGTGTAGAGAAAACGGAAACGAAACAGATTTAATATTATCTCGGAATATTGACATATATACCTTAGTGATATAGCATATTCTTTGATTATTTACGATTGAAATAGTTTTATAGCAAAAATTATATTGGAAAAGTTACTCGGTGGGTATTTTAATATGTTAGGTAAAGGTACTGAAATTCTCTGTATTAGTTAATAGTAACCGGAATAATGATGGTATCCTGGTCTTGGTGGATGATACGCAGCAGGACTTACAGGATAACTTGGATTGTACCCTGACAAGGAAGGTGGTGGAGGAGGGGAAGGTAGAATTCGCCCATCAACCGAGTCAGGTACAATATGTGGATTGCCAGAACCTGCGGGTTGAGGACTCGTTATTACCCGAGCACCGGATCCGTGTAAGTGATGTGGTCTTGAAAGAGTGAGATCTACAGTGTGACGTCCACCTGGTGTAAGATCTAAACTTACAACCCTGAGAACATCGCTATGAGGGTAGGGTGGAGGAGGAGGTGGAGGTGGTGGCGGCGGTGGAGGCGGTGGTGGAGGAGGAGGAGCTGGGGGAGGCGGTGGTGGTGGAGGAGGGGGCGGCGGTGGCGGTGGTGGAGGTGGTGGCGGTGGAGGAACTACTGCCGCCGAAGAACCAGATGTCACCTGAGAAGATACAGGAAGAGGAGTAGGTGATATCGAATAGCTTCCAGTCCTGCTAAGATCAACACTTTGTCTTTCTGCAATTTCATACAGATGATGATGATGATACCGTGCATTTTGTATCTGTACACCAAAAGTATGATGAAATCCTCTAGCAGACATATCCAAGCCCTGAAGCTCCCCGTTTAGAACAAGAGGCTCAAAGCTAGTTCTTTCTCTAGCGAACTCTTGGTCGAGAGAATCATATTTATATGATGTTGATAGATCCAACTGCATTGATTTCTCTTTCACGGAGAGACTGAGATTTTGCACAACTGAATCACCTTCATCACTAGATAAATTGTCCGCGGATACCTGATGATGATGATGGTGATGGTGGTGGTGATGGTGATGGTGCACGTCTTGATATCGGGGGTTTGGTGTTCCTGAAGGTGATACCAAGTCCTCTTGTTGAATATGTATATAACCGTTCGGCGAAGAAACACGTGGTATTTCTTCGTGATGTAAATACTGATCAATGTTATGTGTTCTTGGTGTACCGATGTAATCAACGGGCCGATGCAGTTGATAATCGACGTGTAAATGCGTGGGTGGTGTGTTTCGGCTATCTGGTGTAGGTGCAGGAGATATCAGTTCTTCTTGTTGTTGTATATAGGACTCTAAATGGTTTGGTGATCTCTGAGGTAATGGAGATTGTAGCTGACTGGATATTGAATAAAGATTTGTGTCGCGATCATTATCATCCAATATTGGACTAGTTACTGCTCCTATATCCCGCTCAGCAGCATCAAGGGCAGCTTCAACTAACAAGCTAGCATTCGCACTTTCAGTTCTTCTATAAACACTAAGTCCCAATTTAGCATTTTCTATAATATCTTGAGTCATATTATCTTGTCTTCTGGTATTGTTTGTCGATGATGATACTTTCTCATCAATTTCCTTCCGAGTATCTTCAAACTCGTAAGAATTTCCGGTAACAACACTTGTTGATAAATGAGGTATAGTATTAGATACCACTGTTACATCTGAGGAAATTGGAGGATTGAATTCACCAAGCCATTTTTTACTTCCTTTACTTTGTAATCTGGAAGTACTATATAGATCTGTTTCTGTGCGCACACCTTCTACTGTCGATTCCAAACCGCTTGACATTGACGCACCCATCGGAAGCGAAGACGTTGTAATTCGTGAATTATGTTCTATTTTATACTTGGATGTGGGACTTGTACCAAACTCGATTATACTCGAATGTGTAGAAATACTTGGCGTTTCAATTTTCAAGTCATTTTTGCTATCATCCACAGATATTTTATTATCGTTTTCTTGCTGAAATCATAAATTATAAAACGAATATTGTGATTCGAAACGATTTGATCTTACGAAAATGTATAAGACAAGATATATTTTGATGAAGAACAAACCTGAGAAGTTTTTCTACTAGGTCGCGGTGTTTTTCCACGACCAACATCTTCGACGAGTCCACCGCTATATGCATCAAAGGTATAGGCAACAGATCGTTCGATTTTTGGCATCATTTCTTCTGTAAGACCATGTACTTTTTTGTAATGAAATTGTAAACATTGTTTAGTCGTAAAAGCTGCTTTGCAACCATTTTCTTTACACCTGCAATTAAAAAAAAAAAGAACAAGCACTCAATATCGCATTTACTAAAGAAATACGAAATGAATTATCTACAGGAATATTGCGATCCTACTTGAATGGTTTTACTCCACTGTGTGTTAACATATGTATTTTGAGATTACTCTTATTTTGGAACATTTTTCCACATCGATCACAAGTCGCGGCACCAACTACGTCTTTATGATGAACTTCTTTCATATGACGTTGAAGAGCAGCACGAGATCCCAGAAGTTTTAGACATAATTTACATTGAAACTCCCGGAGCACCTCAGACATATCTAAACATTCATTTAAATTGAAAATAATCTTTATTGATAGATTTACATGCTGTACAAATGCTTACCGTTATGCATTCGTTTGATGTGCACTTTTAATTTTTGCGGCTGACAAAATTTACGACCACAAAAATCGCATAATGGCCTTGAACGTTGAGGATTTTGAGCACATCCATAAGTACGATGCATTTCAAGGTAATTCAAACGTAAAAAGAATTTTTTGCAATATTGACATTGATATGCACCTCGACCTGCGTGTAATTCCGCTGCGTGTTTCATAATATTATCCTTACCCAAAACAGCAGCTCCACATACCTAAAAATATGGAATAAATTCATATATCTATACATTTGTTCAAAAATACAAAATGCGAAACAGTCGATATAAAGCGTAATTCAAATTTCATCTACCTTACAATGATATTTTCTTATGGTTAAACTATAATTCGTGTCATGAAAAATGCAGCAATGTAACCGATAGTATATTGGATGGGCAAAATTTAAATTACATCCTCCACAATCTGGATAAATCAAAATAAAGTTAAACAAATGATATTCCTTGCTTATACTTAATTTATATTTTGAAAAGATGATACTATACTCGTTTTGTCTACTTTATTCTTCCGCGTCCATGCAGAAGATTGAGAGTCTGTCCAATACGTCAGCTCCATTCCTGACATAATATTCTGTGTAGTAACAAGGTGTAGTTCTCCCTGTTTTGTTATTACAGCTACGCTTCTTTCCTCTTTTGTTTCAGCAGGCCTAATATAACGAATCCAATTACTTTTTAATGGATTAGTAGTACTTATATACGAAGCTTTACCATCATTATCTATCTAAAAAAAGAGGAAAGAAGAACAATATTGTTTTATTATTGGAACATTTTAAGGATATATGTGTAATGATTAAAATAAATATAGTTTATACATACAAAAATAAAAAATATTGCATTGATTTTACCTCCCAAATGTGTCTCATGGGAAAATCATCAGGAATGTCCATTTCCCTAACTGGTTGTCCAACAAGAGGACCCAGTTTAACATGCATTGGAACAGAATTTTTTGCATATATACCAAGCCCATGTTCTGAATTGGTAATTTTTAATTCAAAACATTCAGGTAGAGAGTCTCTAGCATATAATGGTCGATCTAAATCTACAGTTAATTGCTTTTCCTCTTTCTGAGTTTTCATTTTAGTTTTACATTGTTCAGTTAATAAAGATTCATCATCTGATTCATTATTATCTTCTGTTATCTTTCCATATCCTTCAGACATAGGATCATCTGATTTTATAGCCTTTGAAACTTCCGTATTTTCTTTATGTTTATTTAACCAGCTTTCATATGATATAGAATCTGAAATAGCATATTGAGGTGTTATTAATGGGCAGGCATCTTGTAAGTGACGATTATTACATTCTTGGCAGAGCTTTATTTTAATGGCTAATCTCTGTGGCTCAGACATTAGGCTTTCAACATTTGTTTCATTTTGAAGCTTTTCAATTGTAATTGGAGTTGTACCATCTATTGTAGAACAAGCATTTTTATCTTCTTGCACAATTATTCCGTCTTGCGGTGCTTTCCGCACATCGTGATGTTTACGATTTTTATGTTCATTAGTGTGTTTGTGCCTTCTTCTCCTATGTTTATGTACAAAATCATCTACAATGTCCTCAGATGAATCTTCTTTTATATTTTCATCGTCGTCTTCGTCAGCATCATATTTCAATCGTTTTCGTTTCTTTTTCAATTTTCGATCTTCTATTTCTTGATCTGTATTTATGTTGATATTTGAACAACTAGAATTTGTATTGACATATACCATACCGCTTGGGCTGTTCTTGTCATCTTTTGTCTCACTAGATTGAATGTGAGAAACTATGGTGGATGTTGAATCTGTTACACTTGAGATTTGTTCTACTACATTTTCACCTACACTCTTAGCAACTGATGATGTTGCTAAACAATTAGACCTTGATTGCTCATTTTTGTCACCAACCATCATAATTCTTTCCACATCAACATCTCCAATATCATGATAAAGTACATTTTTGTTAATATTTACATTTGCTATATATTCTATGCTATCTATGTGTTCAGTCTTTGACATAACAGATTCAGCTGTCTTCGTACTAATACGAAGATTGTTTTTTAAATTTGACTTTGACTCTACTTCGCTAGCTGACCTGGAGTTGTCTTTTTTAAAGGAAATTTGTTCCTCATCTCCTGATGTTATATCACTAGAAGATCGTTTAATAGATTCTAGTGGCGAAACAATACTTTCAGTTTTAAAACGCCTTTTTCTTTTCCGTTTATCTTTATGATGTTTAGCTTTATTCTTATGATGCTTAGATCTTGAGCTACGCCGGACATGTACATCAGTATCATTGGACAATTTTGTTTGTGCTGTATCAACAGGAAGAGATTCAGATTCTACAACTGTGCCACTGCTTTGTTTCCTTAAACTTCGACGTACAAATTCTCTTGTATCTTCTATAAAATCTTCAGTCTGCATCGATTCTGTTTTGCTCTTTTTATCCTGATCCATTTCCTTTTCCTCTTCTCCATTACACTTAAGGTTGTGTCTATTAAACAAAAATATGCAGTTGAATGCACTGTAAAATATAGATATAAAGGAAGTGTTAAGTCACAATAGTGTCTCACAAAAGTTAGAAAGTGGGAATCAATTTAAGACAGAAAACGTTCAATGGTTACTAGTATTTTTATAAATATTAAGTGAAAATTAATTTACCTGAACATATTTCGTATTTGGAGTTAAATAAAATAGACATTTCTTCTGTATCGGTCGATCCGTGTTCTCAAAGAAAATCAAAATCAATGAAAATCAGTGTAATCGATAAAATTGACGACTATATTTTTAACGAATAAAAAATTATCGATTATTTTCACCCCTCTGACAGCAACCCCACAAGATGGCGATTCGAGGGAAAATTTGGACACGATAGAGGGGAAGTCCCGCTTTCGAGTGATACGTATGTTTAAGTATCGATTAAAACGGTTTTTATGGCACAGAACAAAATATTTTATAACGTCGGTCTAAATAAATTTTGATTGAAAACTAAGAAAGAGGTACATTTAATCTGTCACAAGCATCTATCTGGAATCCTACCTGGAAACAGATTCAGCAAGATCCAGCAAGTAAACTGCAACATCTTCATCCGTTGACAGACCTAAGCGTTTTTTAAGAGAAAGCCAACGTTTGCCGTTGGTAAGACCAATCCGGACGCTTAGAAAGTGTTTCGTTTTTGGTTCTGATGTGGTTCCAAGATTATTGCTTTTATGATAAGAACTTCTCGTTAACCCCGACTCTCTCACATGTCTAGTACTTTTCTTCGGCATAACTACATCGTAGATCTGCCGGTATTAAAGCGGCGAACTTGAAGCTACCGCGGAGGTCGCGCACCGATATTATCCTATCCTCTTTATGCTCACCGCCTGACCATCGCCGCCCACTCCACCCTTTCCGCCCACCCTAGTCACTCGCCACCCCGGCAATCACCCATCCACTAACACTCGCTAAATTTCTATTTCACTCTCTCTATTCTTTCGCTAGTCTACTTTCCTTCTCCATACCCCTTGTACCCCGTGACCACGATCTTCCTCTTTTATCGATCCTGTCGTTGCGCTTCATCACTGCAAACTTACACGCGTTCGATGTATGAACGCGTACTTACATGAGAATGCATGTATGTGAATATGCATGCACGATTGTGTACATTCCTGTGTTAGATGCATATAAATTTATATATAGTATACACACAGATAATACAAATATGTAACTTACGTTTTGTCTATATAATCATATATATGTAATTGTATGTGTATCGTGTATGATGAGTATATACATTTGTTCGTCTTCGTTATTAATTAGATGATTTTTTCTTATTTTACAATATTTAAATCAAATTTCTTGTTTATTAGTTTCATATTTATTCTGTTCCATAATTATGATTATAATGTTTGCAATTAATTGAACAATTTAAATATATATATAATAAGCTATAACATAAACAATGTAAATTATGTTTGAATGCACGTACAATAAGGCGTAAGGTTGTATTCCATAATTCATATTAATATGATAGGAAAGAATATACATATATGTACACGTGAATATTTCATAAATAATTTTTCAATTTACTCATTCTTATAACTGGTTCGATCAGTAAACGAACGATTTCTCTGGAATGCTGCTTCTTCTATTTGTTATATACGTACTTATCATATACGTTTCTTTTCTTGCATAGTTCACTATTTTCGTATACGTGTTTAAAAAAGCTAATTATTCGTAATTATTTATCACGATATCTCGCATTTACCTAATGCTGCTAATGCTTAAATGCTTCAATTTACAACGAATAAATATCGACTGAAACAATACCTTTAAATCGAATATTTATGTATATCGAGTACTCTATAATCGATATCTCGTTTCGATATATGAAAATTCGATTAATCGATATCGGTAAAAAAGAATTAGCGCTGTATACATTTAAGAGTATAGTCTATACAACCATACCAGCTCATAGATACACATATTCATACTTGTGCAGCAGTCGGGAATTGTGTTACGTTTGGTTCGGAGGAATTGTCACAGAGAAATGTCACGACAAGCAATTAAAGCGATAAACTGGACTGCTCTCGCTGAGCGAGTTCCAGAAGCTGAAAAAGCTGCTTTGGCCGCTTTTAAATCGAAGTCTGATAAATATTTACAACGGTTAGTAAAATTCATAAGATCATTCCATTATTCGATCATTTATCCTGTTATATAATATTTCCACATGTTCCTATTAAATCCTTACTTTAGATTGGTCGAGTGATTTAAAAAATGTACTATTCTCCTGTTATATAGAAATTAATGAAATTGTAGTTCTTTCCTATTAAATTTTTGTATGAGTAAGTCTAGGTAAACTGACCTAACCTTGTTAGTACTGATTTCAAAATAGCGATAAGTATATTACAGTAATAACTTGTTAGAAAATTGATTCAAACATAATAAACGAAAGAGTTGTGCCATTTAAAATAATCACTTTATACCAATGTAAATAAATTATTATATTTGTATAAAATATAGCATATTCAAATAGATATAAGACAATAAAAAAATATATTTATATAATATATATTTTATAGTATGATGGCTAATCCAGAAGCTCTACCAAAAATTGATTGGGCATATTATAAAAAAGTTATTGTGACTCCGGGTTTAGTAGATAGATTTCAAAAAGAATATGAATCATTATCAGTGCCATATCCAGCTGATAATTATACAGCAGAAATTGAAGCTGCAAAGAGTGAAACCGTAATAATATATTTCTGTTTATTTTATATTTTATATCCTAAATTGAATTTTATAAATAGTGTTAAACATGTTACAGGCTAAGAAAATAGAAAGTTTCATTCAAGAAGTAAATGTTACCATTGAAGAATTACGTAAAGGTTTGGATGAGCTAAACAATATGATACCGTTCTCAGAGATGACTATGGATGATTATGTTGATTTGAAACCAGATGGATGTATGCAACTAGATAAAGTTACAACTTGGCCTCATGACGACACATCTCAAGAACATAACACTAATAATGAAGATTCAAAAGGAAGTGGTCATTAAATTTAACTTGAAATGTATTATAGTTCTGTTGTAATATTCATCATAGCTTCTCCATTGAGCTATTAACCATGTATACTATTAAACTATTCATACAAAAATTTAGTAAGGTTCTGATATTAAAGTTATAAAATATTAAATACGTTGAAAGCATAATTTTGTTCATTATAATCGACTTTTAGTTAAAAATATGCTCAACCTATAAGTAAATCAACTTTATTATTTGTTAAGTAATATTTATTAAGTAATGAATTGTTATGAAAACGATGTAAACAAAATATCATAATTTAACATATTATTTTCAATGCTGTATTTGTTAAATTTGCTACACTACTTTGTTCTTTCTTTCCAAATTATGTCATTTATTACGGAACTACCGCTTTTAAAAGTTATGCATAACATATCTAAAAAAATGAGAGATATCTTACGAATATTATATATTTTTTTTTATTATTTTTCTTTTAGAATTTTTTTGGTATACATGGTGTGTAATATATATTAACTTGTATAATTTAAGGGGGTATTCTAGACTAGAGGCATGAATTTCGGACGGTTTTTGAAGCTCTGTACAAACAAAACAAAAAATATTTTTACTATCCACTTTTTTATCATTTGTTTATTGATACTTTAAGATTACATAAAAAATTAACTGAAAAAAACTCAAAATTCACAAAATTATGAACTGGCAAAGTGGGGGTCCAAAAACAAAAGGGTGTCCTGGCGTCCATGATTTCAACCCTTTTGGTCATCTGAAGCAATAAAGCCGAACCGCTTCTTAATTAATATAGATGCGGCTATGGCATGAACCTTGGAAAAGTCAAAACAATATTTTTTCACAAAATGGCGGCCGTTTGAAAAAATTTTCCTTTTTGGCATGTTTTTTTGGCAATTCCGAATTTTTTAAAAATAGTAAAATTAAAAATTTTGATCTGAGCGTGGTTGAGGCGATAGAGGAATATATAAAGAACATTCACACCAAATTTCAAATAAATCATTAGAGCTTGAGATATCGTGCACGCTAACTCGAAGAAAGTAGTTTCGAGAAAAACGCGTTTAAAGTTTTGAGATAAGTTTACTCGGACAACGTCTACTGTCTACTGTTCATTTGTTCCGGTCGGACCGGAGCAGATGTCGCATCACAAAAATGGTTGTAACTCATAAAATAATTGAAATTTTGAAAAATCCTTTTAAGGGCATATTCTTGTATGTCTAAACTTTGGAAATATGAAAAAAAATTTTTCGATTTTTTCAAATTTGTAGACCAGAATACCCCCTTAAAATCTATAATACAGATCATTAGTTGCAAACATACTAGAAAGGTACAACATCCTCCTAAATAACCTTGTTCGTTATTTGTGTTACAGTTACAGACACCTAACT
The DNA here is from genome assembly GCF_011952255.1 of Bombus vosnesenskii. Taxonomy (NCBI): domain Eukaryota; kingdom Metazoa; phylum Arthropoda; class Insecta; order Hymenoptera; family Apidae; genus Bombus; species Bombus vosnesenskii. The sequence continues at coordinate 8,681,126 of NW_022882923.1, forward strand.
TTAAGTTTTAATAAATATACGTTCTGAAAACGATAAACATTTTTAAAGGCTTATTCTCAAGAAACTTAGGTTTAGTGAGAAAATCAATTACGATTGTTGGTACATTTTTGTTTGACACTAGATAAAGTGCGGCTTTTCTACGATTACATATCAAGAAGTGTGATTATACATTATTTCTTCTATCTATAAATGCATTTCCTATCAATTTCACATGGTGTATTTGCTTATCAATGGCATCATTGATGGTTTTCTTGGATTAATTCTAATGCCATTGGTTGATCCAAGCCAATTGGATATCAGAATCGATTGAGATATTTTTTCAACAATATTTTACATTGGTTCAAGTTTTATTTAGTTGCTTCATCGTTTCATTGTACTTAGCTTCATCCCATTAGGAGACGTAGAAGCGTAACGTAATTATACGTAACCATACTAAAATTTTTAATTTATGTATGCAGATACAAAATAATTATATTTGCTTTAAATAATTTTTCTTTGTATTGAGTGCCAGTGTCTGTTTGCTTCGTTAGCCAGTTCGTTATTATTTAGAACTCATATAATATAAGGTATCCAACAAACTGATTCAATTGTTTTTCTATCTATATTTTCATTTCATCATTTATTCTTATTTTATCTGTATATTACTTCTTTCCTGCACATAATGTTCCAGGAATCTCGGAAAAAAATTGTAGGATTAAAAAGAATAATGTTAAAAATGCTACTCGATGTTTACAGAAAGCATGTCAATGAACAGTGTGGAAGGTACCACTCGTAAATAGTGGTTAATCCGTTTCAGTTTCGTGGTTGGTTGTTGGTTCTTGTGTATCCACCTAAATAAGTTAATTTAAACAGATACATATGTACGATTTTTCGGAAATTCCAAAGAATCTTTCATGCCTATATCAGTATACAAATAAAACCGTAATATATTTTGATTTTTACCAATTTATAAATCGCTTTAAAAGTTCTCTGTTGATCGGTTGTTGTCGATACGGTGTGTACCTATAGATCGAACGCGTGGGGAATCGGTTACGATACTGTTTCACCTTTCGATATCTTCTTTCGATTATTTTCCACGAAATATTTTCCGAAAGAAATCAAAGTGTGTTCCATGTTCTATGCGATTACGATATTACTTTCCAAGGGAACGGTACTTACATAAACTGAAATAGATATTACGACAGTTAATCACTCTATGAATTATCGTATCTTTTATACGTAAATAACTTGAACGTCGTTTTTATTTGAGAAACTTTGTAATAGATTTTGATTGTATTGCAGAATTTATCTTATTTTTTCATTACTACTTTTCATTTATTTTATGACCATTGAACTTTGTACACCAAGGATGTAGGTGCGAATAATGTAACCTTAAGAATATGTGAAAGTTATTGAATTCTGGCGTGCCGTAATCAATTATAGAATACTTATGATTTTATGCTTTTTAATATTTATTAATATAAAAAATTATTATTACCTGTGATTGGTACATTATTAATGCAAAGTGTAGGTCATGCAGATCATCTGCAGAGTAATGTAATGAATAGCTGTGGGAACTCTAATATTAGCACAAAGCTACGTGGATCTAAGTGCTCGGAGATACAGGAAGAATCTGTTAGTAACAATCGAGCTAGTGTGTTGGAGAAAGGAGATGTTGGTGTTCTAAGTGGATATAACTCCAATGATTTTAATGCTCCAAGAGGCACTTTGGTCATTTGTCCAAGAAATACGAACAACTATTCGTCTGATCATAGTTTCTCTAGATTTAAGCCAAGGTAAATTATTCTTCCAATTGTTTATTAAAATTTCCTGTTCTTTTTTATTTAATAAATTGTTTATATTATTATAGAATTGGTGGTGCTCCACGCAATGAATTTCGAATGGCTCGGGGAGGTAGCTCTGGAGATCGTGCCAGAGGCTCTTTACGGGGTAGGGCCTTTAAAAAGACACCTATCGAACGTGATTCCAATACAGAAACTAGTTACTACCCTACGACTAGACCAAAATTTCAAGAATCGCTGAAAAATCAAGAAAATGCACAAGGAAAATATTATGACGACAAAAGAATAAATGGTTCAAATTGTTTTTTATCTCTAGAATATACTGAGAAAATATGATGTTTTATATTGCAATCAAATATATTAATTGATATTTCCATATTACAGAAGATTCTAGAATTTCCAAACTTTTAAGAAGATTGTATCGGGAAGATGATTATGATCATTTTATGGTGTTGTGCAAACAAGCACAAGAAGGTATAATAGCGCTTGAAAATCAAAGATACATAAGACGAAATTTAGATGTCATCTGTGAAAGCCTATTAGATATACTACATACTGGGCCTGGACAAGAAGCAAAACAGCAAGTCGCAAAATGTTTAGGACGCATCGGCTATGCAACAGAACAAGATTATAAACGGTAAACAAATGATCTAATAGTGTACAGTGTGTTCATCAAATGTAACATTTCTTTCAATATAAGTAAAATTTTTGGTGTGAAAATCCATAGATACATGGATTGGGTCTTTAATAAATATTCACTGGAACGGAAAGATGATATAAAGTGCCTTCTAATTAAATCATTTGTTGAAGCTTTTAAATTGGATGCAGAGGCGCCAAGGCTAAAAGAATTTTCAGTGGTACTAAAATTTTCTTTTCTTATTTCTTAATTTAGTAGATATTGTGCAAGTTTGTAATTTTTTTTTTGATTGGACTGAAAAAAGAAACAAAACTAATTATTTTAAGTAAAGTACATTAGATATCCTTTCAGCTAATGATGTCGCAATTGCAATCGACGCTAGAAAATGTTGATCGATCGGATCTATTAGTAGCAACAGTGGATGCGATATTATTGATAATGGAGTCTTATCCTGAAACGTTTTCAAATCATTTCCGTGATACAGTTGATATATTAGTTGGCTGGCATATCGACTTGACACAGCAAAAGACAATTGTAGCTTATGCCAGTCGTAGTTTGCAAAGATTACGAACTTTCTGGATAGCGGATTTACAGTTTACTTTGACCCTACTAGGACAATTTTTAGAGGACATGGAAAGCTATGATGAGGAATTATCTTTACCAGAATGTGGTAGGAGTTCTCCTGGAGATGAAGCATCCCCCACTTCCAGAGAATCTATTCGACGCATTACATCCTTGATCTCGGTGTTTAATACAGTTACGAAAAGTATATCTGAGCATTTGAATCCTAATCTCACACCAAGCGTGCAGTGGTCGTTTTTATCTGATTGTTTATCAAAAATGCTGAAAACAGTCGTTAAAGCGATTGAATTGGACAACGATGAAATCTGGCTTTCGAATTTTACAGTCACACCCGAAATTACCGAAGAATTATTAAAATGCGTCAAAAATGTGGGCATCATACCATCAAAAAATTCCAATAAATCAGAACTAATCGAAGAGGATGTCATCAATATGTTTAAATCTTTGAATTTGAATAAAAATGAATTAAAAGATTTAAAGCAAAATATCGAGAAAGATGCTGCATTGAAAGAAAGAGAATCATTGTTAAATATAATACAATGGATGGAGATAAAAATGAGGAAAGATTTAAATCTAACAGAGGAAAAAGAAGAATTAATAGTTGTTGCAAATGAATGCGCATTTTTATTATTAGGTCATCTTCAGAGTCGTATAACAAAAAATCATGAGCTACTTTATAAGTTTATTGATCTTCAGTTAAAAAGGATCAGTATCTTTTGGGATGACACAATAATTTCTATGTTAAATACTATTTCAAAAATAATAAAAGAAGTCTCCGCGAATTTGCCACTGGAACTAGTTCATAAATTGCTTGGAAAAGACTCTGCTTTACTCAAATTGAGATTTCGTGACTCAATTTCTATCCAAAACGCCAGTCTTGGAGTATATCATAGTCTTCTTAGTCTAAAAAATATTCCATTATTACAAGAATCGTATCGTTACATATTGTCGGATTTGGAAATTGCTTATAAACTTATCCTGACAGATATCGAAAATTTAGTAACAGATAATCCATTACTTGATGATATTAAATACAAGAAGAACGATGCAGAAATTGTAGTTATCTTTTTGCTAAGAGCTCTTTCTGATATAGGTAAAAATATATGAATGCATTGTAAAATTCAACAAAGATAAGCTTATTATATATCATTTATCGACTTATTTTATTATATGTTTTATTATATTTTCTAGCTAACGCGAGTAATTCTATCATTGGTATGTGGGCATTAAAACCAAGCATTTTAGAACTCTTGGCAGTTAAGCTGAAACCTTATGACAGCAGTTTATCGTCAACTAGTCCATTCTTGCAATATAGCATTTTGTATTTGCTATATGCGCATTGTTCTAGGTGAGTCATAAGGAAAAGAAGAACAGTAAATAACTAATTTAGCAGTTTTGATTGGACTATCTGTTTTATTCTAGATATAATCATTTTGTGCCAAGTTCAAGCTTAATAACTGGAACTACTGCTTGTCGTCCGATGGATATGTTTCCAGGAGCATTGGATGTTCCAACAACATCACCAACTAGTGGTCATCTTTCCATAATTCTAAACTTAATAGCTAAAACTTATAATGAATGCACAACAGAGCAAACGTTATTGCTTTTATCAATATGGATGCAAGAAATTTGTATACAAGCGGAAAATTACATTGGCATTTTGAGTAAAACAAAGGAATATGAGAATGTTCTCGCAAGTCTTGTTGCATGTGGAGCTACCATCGATCGAGATATTTCTATTGCTGTTTGTGATCTCTTTGAAATTTTAATGAGCGCAAAAAGTGTAACCTGGAAAGAAGAAATGTATGCTTATATTGTAGACTTGGTTATGTTACATCTAACTTCACGAGACGAAATCGTACGAGACAAGTATGGTTCATTATTGACACAAATACCTTTAAATATAGTGGTACCAAAATTTAACAGAGAGTGCTTATTGTCGGAAACGAAGGTAAGTGTAGGAAATATATTTAAAAAAAAAGCATGATTTACTTCAATTTTTTTTTTTCTTATAGAAATATCAAGGAATAAAAAATTATTCGACCGAGTCTTTAATCCTTGCTCAAAGATTACATATGCGAGGAACTAGCACTGGAGAGATGCAAGCACAACATTTCAAGACTTATATGGCTTTTTTATTGCAAGAACAATATCTTGATGCAGCTGGATTGTCGGAAATATTCACTTTATGTTGGCCAATTGTGTAAGTAAAGACAGACGTAACTAATTTCAAGCTACTTATTTTAGTTACGATAATGAGAAAATAGTACGATTTTATTTATGTTTATAGATCTGAGAACGACACTACCAAGAAGATGTATCGTTTAGCACTTACAAATAGATCATTCTTATACTTCTGGGCCGGTTTCGAGGCAGCTCAACATTGTGTAACGAACAAGCTTCGTACTTCACTAGGAAAGCCCCAAGAAACATTTACGTCAATCGAAAATGCTTTGAAAACATTAGCACGTGAGATTTCATACAGCTCTGAAACAACGAAAAAAGAGAAACATAGCTTGGATCATCTACTAAGCGAACATACTCGAGTACGATTATTTATTGAATTTCTTGAACATCTTGAGAGAGTAATACATAACGCAGCAGAAGGTTGCGCGATCGCTCTGTTACCATTGTCGAAACCAGTTAGAACCTTCTTTCATACTAACAAATCGACTTGTAAAGAATGGTTAAATCGTATTCGATTGGCATTATGTGTAGTGTCGTTGCATCCTGGATTAGCTAGCAGTGCTCTGAGAAATAGTCAGAGATTATTAGAGGATTTAAGTAATAGCGATAATACACAGGGTATCGAATTTGAAAGAGCTACGCTTTGTACGGCACAAGCCATGGTAATATTGGGAGAAGCAGAGGCATTACAGGGACTTTACGTTTATACTAAGGAAAAGGACAGAAAATTTCCGTGGTTGAAAGCTGCCATGGAAGAAGCTGCACATCGCTACGAATCTGCTGCCGAAGCGTATAAGTTAATTATAGAGGAGCATATGCGTGCTGCAAATAGTCGACTTGGAAAAGATGTAGATCAAGAGGAAGAGGGAGAAGATGTAGCTGACGGTAATAGCATTGGTGGTATTGATGGCACTAGTGCGAATGAGGAGGTTTCCGATGGAAAAGGCAAGTCTTTTAAATCCGAAGGAGATAATCAAGTACTTGGTTTTTGTATGCAACGATTATCTCATTGTTACGAAGCAGTCAGTGATTGGACCCGGTTAGAGGCTTGGAAACAGCAAGAGGCTGAAATTTTTGCCCGAGATAAAAGTGCCGTTCTCAGAAAACAATTATTTACGGAGAGTAGCGCTTCTCAACAAGCAAAATGTTTAAAAAAATTCGAAAATGGTGAAAACATATGTTTAGACGACCTAACTGATTGGAGCTTACTGGATGGAGGAACCGGTAAAACGGTAAATTGGAATTGCGCGAAAACCTTAGTGGAATGTGGTAATACATTGACTAATATTGCACTTAGAATTCATATAAATGAATATAAAGATTATTTTGAGGAAGAGATTGAACGATGCCGGAGAGTGGCAGCTAAAATTATGGAAGAAGGTCTAAGAAATGTACCTTCGGAATACTTAAACGAATCTATATTAGTACGATTTTCAGCAGATGGATTAAAAAATATCCTTTCTGGTAAGGAAGAAAATATATTCGAATTATATAAAAGCGAAAAACTTGATCACATGGATTCGAGCATACTGACGCGAACATTATGGTGGTCAGAATATTTCGGTAGAACAAGGAAGAATAATAGTCCTGAAGCGCGATTAGATAATAATGATGTAAATGATCTAAGATTGCATATTGTTCGAACTGCTAGAAAGGAAGGTAATTTTGAGCTAGCAAAACGAGAACTACTTAATTATTTAAGATCCGAACGAGAGCTTTGTCAGTTTGAAGGAGGCGAACGAAATTACATTAATCCCGACTTCGATCAAGCTACGGATGATGTTTTGAAGAACGTGATGCACGTAAAATGGTCAAAGAATAATATACGTGCTTTCCGTGAATTTTCAAAATTGCTGTATGATATGGAACGAGTTAATAAAGCGTTAAAGGTATGTAGTGCAACTGCACTTGGAATATCTCGAACTATCGTCGATGGAGAACAGTCGGCTGATTTACGTGAGAATGGTACAATTCTACTTTTGACTCTTGGTAAATGGATACAACAAGAAATAGGCAGCATTGAAAATGGTCAATTGGAGCAGTTGCTCGAATTTGAAGCTGCCCATAATGATGGCTTGATGAACAAACTATTCGGTCCTACCACGAATTCAATACCTGTTTCAGATATGATAATCGGTAGATTAACGCAACTAGGTGTAAACCAATGTCCAGATTTGCCACTTGCGTGGTGCAGTTTCGCGAGTTGGTGTTACAAATGGGGAAGAAAGATCGTAGATAATTCAAATTCAGGGCAGTTGACTGATTCGGATAGAGCAACCATACGAGACTTATTACCATTCGATACAAGTGAATCTGACTTGAACGCAATCTTTTCAATTTTGTCCCAAAATAAAACAATCCCTGAAGACGAAGGCGACATTACAGACACTTCCAAGGATGTTAATACTTCCGATATGATAGAAAATCAATTACGTAGCATTTCAATATTAAGTCGTATTAGTGCTGATCGTCTCACAACGTTGGTCGATATCTGGAGGCAAGCACAGAAGAGGATTTATGCATATTACGAGCTTTCTGCGAACGCGTATTTCAAATACTTGCAACTTGCCGCGATTAAAGAGGCCAACGATTGTGCTACTATCACAGCTACACTTAGATTGCTACGACTGGTTGTGAAACACGCTCTCGAATTACAAAATGTTCTAGAGTCTGGTCTTTCCTCAACTCCTACTGCTCCATGGAAAGAGATAATACCGCAATTGTTTTCCAGACTTAGTCATCCTGAGTCTTACGTACGTACACGAGTATCTGAATTGCTGTGCAGAGTTGCAGAGAATTCACCACACTTGATCACTTTCCCAGCTGTAGTTGGAGCGGTTTCTGGTCAAAAGAAAAATTGCAATAAAGTACTCTATGAGAAAACAGAAATTGATTCATCTCAAAATGATTTAGATTTTATCGAAGAAGAAGAGGAAATGGACGCTGAGAGCTCTACTGTAGCTTATCAAGACGAGCAAGAAAAGTTTATGGATTGTTGTTTCTCGCAATTGGTAGACTGTCTATCGAATAGGATTCAAGATTCCATCGAGCAAGTGAAAATACTCGTCAAGGAGCTGCGTCGAATTACATTACTGTGGGATGAGCTGTGGTTAGCAACACTGTGTCAGCATCACACTGAAATTTCTAAGCGATTTGAACAACTGGAAATGGAAGTACAAAAAGTGCAGGATAATTCTTGGTTGAGTGTTGAGGAAAAGGATAAATTAATTGCAGAAAAACACAGAATTATATTGAAGCCAATAGTTTTCATATTAGAAAATCTTTCGGCTATGACTTCCGTTTCTGCTGAAACACCTCATGAAAAGACATTTCAAGAGAAATTTGGTCCTTCGATAGAAGAAGCAATCAATAAATTAAACAATCCTAAGAATCCTGCGAAACCGCAGATTGCGAGTATATGCTTGAAACAATTAGAAGGCAAATTAGCTCAACGTGTACATAGACGAGCCGCGTATTCCCTTTCCATGAACGATATCAGTCCGGTATTAGCCAATTTGAGAAATACATGTATCGCTATGCCAGGTGTTGCTGCAAATGATAACAAAATTGTTACTATAAAATCTGTAGACAATAATGTTCAGATATTACCAACCAAAACGAAACCGAAAAAGCTCGTGTTCCACGGTTCTGATGGACACGTATACACATATTTGTTTAAAGGTCTGGAGGACCTTCATCTAGATGAAAGAATCATGCAGTTCTTAAATATATGCAACACTATGATGTCAAAAAAGGGTGATTCGAAAAAAGTATATAGGGCGCGCCATTATTCAGTTATACCATTGGGTCCACGATCTGGATTAATACAGTGGGTCGATGGCGTGACACCCTTGTTCGTCTTGTACAAGAGATGGCAACAGAGAGAGAGTACTATGCTTAATAAAACTGGTAGTTCTGCAATATTAAGACCGTCTGAACTATTTTACAATAAATTAACTCCACTTTTGAAAGAGCGAGGAATCGGTCTGGAAAACAGGAAAGAATGGCCTGTTCAAGTTTTGAAACAAGTTTTAGCTGAACTAATGGCAGAAACTCCTAAGGATTTGCTAGCAAAGTTAGTTCTGTTTTTTTTTCTTTATTCTCATTACTTATATCTCTTCTCCATTTCCTGGTTACTTTTTCCTGCATAAGGAAGTTATTAACGATATTTTCTGACCTTTGTTTATTTTTATAGAGAGATTTGGTGTAATAGCATAAATGTTGGAAGTTGGTGGCAAGCAACCAAAAATTACTCCTATTCGGTGGCTGTAATGTCAATTATCGGCTATATCATTGGTCTCGGTGATAGACATTTGGATAATGTATTAGTTGATCTCAATACAGGCGAGGTTGTTCACATTGATTACAATGTTTGCTTTGAGAAAGGCAAAACTTTACGCGTACCAGAAAAAGTGCCGTTTAGAATGACTCCAAACATCAGAACAGCACTAGGAGTAACTGGAGTCGAGGTACATTAACTTTTTACGTCCTAATCATGTTATGGTATTATTATTATTATTATTATTATTATTATAAATAATATACACAGTTAAAATATGATATCTTCTTTTCAGGGTATATTTCGTTTAGCTTGTGAACATACGCTCCGAGTAATGCGTCGAGGACGAGAAACCTTATTGACCTTGCTTGAAGCGTTTATATATGATCCGTTAGTCGACTGGCGAGCTGGTGCGGATAACAGCATTGCAAGTTACGGAGCTTGCCAGGCTAGAGCACGATGTACGGGAATTGGGAGGAAACAATTGGAACAGGAACTAACACGAGCAATGTTCGCCGTTCGAGCAGCAGAAATGCGTGCCGAATGGTTAGCAAATAGGTCTGTAGATCAGTAATTAGATTTTACCTTTATACTCTTCATAATAATTAGTCTGTATCATATTGACTAATGATCTTTGATTCTTAGAGATGAGTTGGTGAAGATCTTTCCATCTCTGTGCCACCACTTGAATGGTTGGGTAGAGGCAACGGATATCACGCGTCAGTGTCAGGATTTATTACAAGACAGACACCAACAGCTTGCACTAGTCAAAGAAGCACAAGCAATGGGACGTAATCATCCATTATATTCTGTGATAAAGCGTTATAATTCTTTTAAAAGAGCACGCGATGCCCATGAAAAAGCAAAAGCTGGGTTGAAAGAAAAGATTGAGGACTGTGAAAAGCAGATTAACATGCACAACGTAAGCTTTAATTATTTATTCATTATTTCTTTTATTTCGAAGAAATTGATCGAGTTACCTTGTTATTTTAGTTGGCACTTTCAATCGTACGAGGTCCGCAATTAGGACAATGGTTGGCAGAATTGGGTACGTCTACGAGTCAAGAGGATCACGTAGTTTTTGATCTTGTGAAAGAATTCTTACAGAATGCTGGTCAAAGTCAAATGATACTTCAATGCGAACAATCAGAAAATGAATTGACACAATTGGCTACACAACAGTCTATTCTAATACGAAATTGTTTGGATTTATTGAGTCAATATTCAGCGATTTGTAGCCTGTATCCGCTGAGTAATATGTCGCAACATCGTACAGTACTTTATCACGGTTGGGCTAACAAGCTTTTAAACACTGGAGGCGTCGAAACTTGTCGTGAAGTTATGGTGCAATTTGAAAACACTTTTGATCCGATCAAAATCTCCAACAATCAGCAAGTTCAACAAATAATAACATTTTCTTATCAAATGCAAGCGATTCTAAATGAAGCAAATGAAAGATTAAAAAAAGCATATGAGAGAATGGTTTCGGAGGGTTTACCGGAATCAGTCACTAGAATAGAGAAAGCATATGGAGAATCGAGAGTACAGATACAAAACTTTCTGAGACGAGATAAAGGTGCGGAAAGGGCACTCGAATGCGTTAATATAACCGCACTCTGCGCTTTGAATAAGAGATACTTAATGATGGAAGGCGCTGCTAAATGTGCAGGGGACTGTTTAGTTGATCTTACATCCAGAGAAGGAGACTGGTTTTTAGACGAAATGCGTTTAATGTCATCGTTAATTGCTGAGCTAGTTAGTTTGATACCTGAATGCCATAAAACCAACAATGATCCCAAGATATCTCTTATATTAAAATGTTTAAGAGGATCCGATTGCATCTACAAAGGATTGCAAGAACTTAATTATAATTTCCACACGATCATTTTGCCTGAAGCGATGAAAACGATCATAACGGAAGAGCCAACTGTGATTAGAATGATAGGAGAACTAACAGAGATAATTGTATCATCCGGTATACCACTTGGTGACATCCTAGGCCAGTTAGAAATGCATCTCAGGTTTACTGTTATGGAAATGGATAGTCCTCATGCAATGATACAAAACGTCGTGAATAACATGAGATTAAGATTCGAGGCAATGCTATCTCGACCTGCTGAAATTCAAGAACCTAATCAAGATGAAACGTTGACGCCTGGTCAAATGCTTTTAATGGGCTTTAATGGTTTGTTCGAAAAGCTCCAGATGGAAGGTAACGCATTGATCGCTACTTTGAGTACGCTCGATATTCCCTCATCCTGGAGAAAAATTGATCAGATTCGAGAAGCGAAAGAAATGTCTGCACCAATATTCAATAAGACAGCTTGTCAGGTGTTAGAGGATATATTTTTGGTCAAACGATTACATACCATACAAGAGTTCTTCATGATGTGTAGAGATATTGCAACTGCATTTAAAGGCGGTTTAGCAAACGTTTACAATGATGAAAGACTAAACAAACCAATAAGAATCTTTACAGCCGATTACGTGTCACGGCAATTGCTTGGTGTTACTTCTCAAACATTAGCTATCGCACTCTGTTTCTTATTACAACGAATGGGTTTAAGCGTTACTACCGAGATTGAGCAAAGGGATATCGGAGCTGAGAGTAAAGTTTCGATAGAAGAATTGTGTAGAAAGGTTGTCGATATATGTTTAAAGAGAGGTCTCTTTTCTGGTTCTGTCCTTGCTCAAGCTAGTGCACTCAGTAGCACTCTTGAAAGTGTTTGGCGAAGAAAACAGAGTGCTAGATTTGCTCAGCAATGTGTCGAAGTAGCTAGGGCCAGCATGCAGAGACTTCAGCTACAACTAACAGCTCATCACTGGTTGCACGAGGATAGCTTACTAATGAGGTCAAATGTTAATTTAATGAACCCTTTGAGTGAGTCCTTGTTTGAATTTTTTTGTTAAAATTATGCATTTCTGTTTTTAGATATTAATTTTCTTATTTCTTTTCAGATCGTTCTGGATTTATGTTAGAACTTCGAAAAACAGCGACAGCACTTTCTGCTCTGCAATCTCGAGTATGTGAGGCACGAGATCAACAACAAAATCTTGTTTCCAGCGCAGTGCAACGATTGAAGTGGGCTGCTGGAGCGAACCCTGCTCTCGGAGAAGTCATGTCCGCGTTTGATAACGCGGTACTCTCATCTTGTGAAAAATTAACTCGACAGCATAATCTTGCGACTAATGTAATCAATACCTGCAATTCTATATTGCATTATGAAGCTCTAAGAACTAGGACATCTGAAAGTGTGACACACGATACGAATTTTGTCAAACTGATCAAACATTGGGAAGAGAGCTGTATTTTGACAATGAATTTAAACATAACAGTAACCGCAATCGAAGAGAGTCTTGTCGAACTACTACACATGGAAAGCAACGTTGATATGAACTGGCTAAAGCAGGCTGAGAGATTTATCTCTGAGGCGATACTTGATGTTCAAAAGAAATTGCAAGAAAAGCAAGAAGGTTTGCTTTCAGCTCAAGAACGTTTGAGAGAGCAAGTATCGAGCTTACAAAGTGTGTTAACCGAGCATCATAGATTAATGTCGGATGTACGAATATTATTACGAACTATGGTGAAACAAGAGAACATCGATGGTCTACAAGAATTCCTTTCTTCGTATCGGTCTTTCACTGAAAGCATATCGGCGATCGTAAAGGAACTGGAATCCGACAATTTAGATGCAAATAGAGGAAGAACGATTAAAGAAGAATTGGAAAATATGGCAACTGTGGCACCAAATTTATACAACGAGTTATTAGGATTCGCCAATGAAAAGAAAATAAATTCAGCAAAGGTGTCTGAGAAGCAAAAAGAGATAGATAAGGAAAAAGAAAGGGACCGTGAAAGAGAGAGTGAAACTGAAACTTCAATAGTTAGTTCGATAAAGAAGAAAGGAAAATTAATGAGGCAGGAAGGTGTGTGTTACAGTCCTAAGAAAGGAATTCCACCGAACCGAGACCCAACTACAGGAAAAGGTGAGCTTAGTTTTATTGTGAATTTTCGTTAAGATTGCATAAATATTTTCTTATTATTTTTCTCTCTCATTTATATTTTCTTCGTAGCTGTCCAAGAGCGAAACGCGTATGCACTGAACATTTGGCATCGCGTACGGATGAAGTTAGAAGGATGCGATCCTTATCCAACAAGAAAGTATACAACGGCTGAACAAGTGGAATACGTGATACGCGAAGCTCAGAGCACCGACAATTTAGCCCTCTTGTATGAGGGTTGGACACCATGGGTCTGAACGGAAAAAGATTGACGCAATCGCGTCGATGGTTTAATGCTCGTTACACGCGGTACTCGAGTTAGTACCGTTCTTCGCTCTATGCTCCACAGAGCTAGCTCTCTGTCCGACCAGGTGTGAAGTATATCTTCGTTGTCACCTGAAAGAGAAAGTTCATGTCTGTAAGGATGCCGTTTAAGTTCGGCTGCGCGCACTTGCATACAGAGAAATTCCAGCGCGATTCACGAACGAATTTCGATTCTGGCACCGATTCTATGATTATCTCAAAAATCTCTCGTTAACAATGCGTACTGTGCGATCTATATCGAGGTTTCTTCTTTCCTTTTTTGCGTCTACATAATCTTTGTCCGTTTTCCTTCTGGTCAAAGTAGACTAACGTGCAATAGCCGAGAAACAAAAAGAAGCAGAATTAAAAGAAAAGCGTGCACTTATGTACTATTTGTTGTTATGGACAGGGCAACAAAGATTGTTTCGACAAGCAGGTTAAAAGATGAGAGGAAGAAAATATAAACCGACGTACGATCGAAAAATCAGCAGTCTTATTGCGTATATTGCTTGTATGCTTAAATGTCGATGTTAGATTTGGGAAAAGCATAGAATCTGCCGCATCTTTGAAATGACAAGGAATAAGGGCAGAAAATTTTGACAATGACGCGGAGGAGCTCGATAACGATAAACGCGTCGATAGTGACACTGCCACAGATATTTGTTCGAAAGAAGATCGATATCTATTATTTCTTTATTTTAGTAAACATTGATCGAATTTTATAATTGTAACCTAATCTTGAAAGGAAGAACGTGTATAGCGTTCGCGAATGAGTAAGGATATATTTGGAAATTTGAAGCGGGACCAAGAACGATATGTCACTGTCGAATCGCGAGCAAAGTAACCGAGATTATGGAGATGCTGGATGAAAAACAAAGTGTATTTTTCGTGTTCGTATTCGCTACTCGATATTAATGTAAATCATCATGATCTCAGCACTCTTATTTTTTTTCCTAAAGTGGGAGTACATGTTTTTCCGAAATTTCAATTGATAATTGTCCAAATCATACAAGTTTATCGCGAAATTTATCGTAAGTATTATCTTTTTTTTTATATATATATATATTTGGTAGAATCTGTCATATTAATTCTAGAAGTTTATTTCAACAAATATTATACAACAATCATGGTAATCAGTCATTAATCTGTAATAGCTTATAAGAATCGGGAATTGTCAGAAAAAATGATATTGCAAATCTGAAACAAAATTTGTTCCTTTTCATATTAAACATGTGATGATCAAAAGCGTTGCTGGATCATACTATTTTCTCTTTTCTTTCTATCTTTTTTTTTTTTTTCGAGGGAAAGGGGGAGGAAAAGAAGGTCGCACTTTATAACCAATAAAGTTTACGGTATGTATAAAAATTATGAAAAAGATGTATTCCCTTTGGTTTAATTACACTTTTGAGAAACAATAACGTCTACTATTCATTTGCTTTAAACCTCTTAATTTAAAGTACATTATGATCTTTTCTATTCTGTCACTCTTGATTATATATGTCATTATGTTTGGGATTTTTTCAAAGCTATTTTTTCTAATCATTTCTGTTCCTTTTACTTTGTTTTATTTCTGTTCCCTAGAATCTCCCATAATATATACTGTACATTTTTATTCTTACCTCCCTTCTCCCTGTTTCTGTCGAGATTGTAAACCATCATTGTATCAGTGAAACCACAAAGAATACAACTTTCAATAAAGGAACACAATAAATTTTTTTTTAATAAATTACATCGTAATTCAATTCTATATTACAATATCGAAAACTTTAAAATTATATTACATCTTATATCACGTTGTTTTCCTTAGTCTATCTGTATACAGTGTACATGAATGCATGCACAATGATTAATTCCAACGACTAATCAAAGAATCGACCACGGTGACCATGGCGATACACGTAAAATTTTACATTGCATATATTGGAATTTTACATAGCGTTAGTTTGTAAACTAACATGATTATTAATTATTGGAATTCTAGAGCAATGAATTGTCTGCAAAATTTATCAAAACAAAGGTCTCCAATTTTCCATAAGCATTCCATGTAAAACACGTATAAACAAAATTTCATTTTTTTACTCCGTGGAATTTCAAATCTCTTGAAATAATTTCACATCAGTCTCTTGCTACGTTTTATCTTTTTTAAACGGCTTCAGCAACTTCGTTGCTGTATCATGTATAGTATCGTTGGCAAACTTATCGCCGAATCTATATCATCGTAAATTGTTAATTATGTTATGGTTCTATATCTATAATATTGAATCAACCAATAAACAAATTTTATTTATAAAAAGCTTCAGGCATCTCGCTTCAAAAGCTGATCAATTTGTGTTTTGTACATCTCTTTGACATCTTGTAGGTCCAAACGTAGTTCCTGATTCTCTTCCATTTTTTCACCGTACATTTGTAATAACGCATCATATCTAGTTTGTATTTCTCGTAAACTTTCGTTTAAAACCGCAACATCCATAACCTTAACATTTAATTCTTCGATCTTCAAGGTTAATGTAGATAACTCTGAATTTAACACGTCTCTTTCTATATTACGCCGTGATAACTCCCACTGAAGTTGTTGTATTTCGCCTAAAAATTCAAGCGAATAATTGATACTATCAAGTAGTTAAATCAAATGTACTTTATTATTGATAAATATTTAAACACATACCATCCTTTTGCTTCAATTGAGCTTGTAAATTTTCAAATATAGAAGTACTACTAGAACCCGCTCTGATAGTGTCGAACGTCATTGTATAGCTTTCAGCTTTGTTTTCGGCAGTAGAATTGTACAACTGTAATACGAAGATAAAATTTTTTAATTCGAATTTCGGTAAAAAGAGAGAAACAATAATCACGATGTATGCAAATGCACTACCGGCCAAATACTATCTATGGTATTCGCAGAATCTTGTTCTGTGCTAGGGGTAGGACTAAGTCGTTCGTTGTCTTCAATATTTTGTTGTTGTTCTGACATTGCATGATTTTTCCTTCTTTCTGCGTCTGTAGCTGCTTTTTCTATAGATAATTTATTCTCCAACGCAATAATTTCTCGTTTTAACTCCATTATTTCCGAAGTATGAGATTGATCAAGGCTTTCTATCGTTTGTCGTTGCCTGAAAAAATTATGCCCTTATCGATTTTTCTACAAAGAATGTTGATTTTTCTTACCTCATATTTTGTTCAGCAAGCTTATCCTTTTGTATTACCAACTCATCATACAATTCTTGTAACCGCATTCTTTCGTTTTCTTTCGCAGCAAGCTTAGCTTCTAATTGAGACATTTTAGATTTTAAATTAACATTCTCTTCCTTAAGATAACGATCTGTTTCGAATAAATTTTCTATTTTTGTTTGCAACTCGATATTTTTGTCTGACAATGTTTTCTCTTGTTTCATAAAACTATTAGTTTTGTGTAACAAATTTGCTTGGAGCTGTTCCAGTTGTCTCAGTAAAGGTTTTGTGGCCGTTGATACAGATTCTGAAAGTTCCTCACTTCTAGCTTCAGCAGCTTCTAAGCGCTTTAGTAATTCGCTATTTTCGTGTTTCAAAAATTCTTCCTTTCTATATAGAATATAAGAGACAAAAAAATAAACGCATTAAGAACTATTCGATTCTAATAGCAGCTAGGAAATTATATCTTTTGTAGAATATTTACTTGACATGCATTTCCTCAGATTCCCTTAATTTGATTTTCAATTCTTCTACTTGCACAAGTAATTGACATGATTCTCCAGCATTAGTCGTTGCTTCCTTTAACTCTGATTCTGTCGCAGTCAAAATTTTCTTCGTTTCAGATAGCTCCCTAAAAATTAACAATATGTCAATTATACGCAGTTATAAATTGTACATAAACATTAAAAATGCTTTTATATATACTAACGTTTTTGTAGTATCTAAATTCTTTTTATATGTTTCTGCATTTTGTATCGCATTTTCTAATTGCTTTTGTAACGTTGCTACTTCTTTTTCCAATGTTTTTGTTCGTGCTGTTAACGAGTAAACAGCATCTATCTGAGATAATTCAACTTCCTCTTTTGCACGCAATGATCTTTTTAAACGTTCTAATTCTGAGGTTTGTTCTTCTATTTGCTCTCTGTAAATGTTTCATATTGTGTTACCTTTTAATTACATTTATCATTTGTTTCCGCTTGTTCTTTTATTTTTATAATGTAAAAGAACAAAGGGAATAACGAATATTACTTACGTACTTTTGACTTTTTATTAAGGCATCATTTTCTTTTTCTTTAACTCGCAATTTCTTGATAATGTTACTGTGTTGAAGCTGCTGTTTACTTAATTTTTCACCTTCATCTCGAAGTTCCTTAATAATTTCATCTTTCTCTGCATTCAGAGTAGACAGTTCTTGAGACGATAGACGCGTAGCTGCTTCTACTTTTAACTGTTCTAAATTCTTTCTTAGTGAATCTCGTTCTCGTATTGCTTGCTGAAATTTTCTTTCTAAGGCAGATAATCGTTGTGTATATTCGTCAGTGATTTGATTTATGCTTTGGCTCTGTTCTGCGTGTTTTTCAAAGTTATCAAGTTGCCTATGTAAAATATAAAGCGCCACAGACATTAAACGGACATTATACGTTGTTTGATTATCACGTACTTCTTGAAAACTTACTTCTTTAAATTATTATTTTGTTCGTGTAATTCCATATTCATTCTACTAACATCGATGAGCTTCGATTCCCTAGCTTCTAATATTTCCGTCATCTCTTGTATACGTTTCAATAATTTTTCTATCTCAACGTTCGTTTCATCAGATCCTACGCTGATTTCGCTCAATTCCCTCGAATGTCCTTTAGTTTTTAATGTTCTCATTAAAAGATCACAACCTCTTGTTGATTGCAATTTCTGTCGCGATTGTGTCGAACTCGAATCACCATTTGGACTTTTTTTAACAAAAAATTTTGCTATTATACTCGGGAGAAAATTTCTTATAGCCATAAAATACATGAAGTTAAATTACTCATAATTACTATCTTACAGTCATACCTGTACCTGGATATAACTTCGATATCGCTAGAAGTAGTGGTTTCTAATTCATCACCACTAGTGTGACCACTGGTTTGATCTGAACCAATTTTAATTAGATCGGACCGACTGTAATAAATGGAATCAAATTTATATCCTTTAAGTAATTAAGTATAGTATTAGTACTACGAGTTCTTTCCGGACATAATACCTTTCTGATGAAATAGGTGAATTTTCTCGAGGCATTTCCGTGCCTTGTACTTCTGTTTCGATTTCACCTGCTTTTTCGATCATCGCATCTTCTAACATTGTCTTTACGTAAGAACTAGAGTTTAAAGGTGCTTGTAAAATTCTTTCTTCTGATTTATACTGTGGATTTTCTTCTGAACTCCCTATCAAGGTTCCTTCACAACTTGAGTCTGTTGAAATCAAATGCTGATCTGAAATTTCTGCCATTTCTGATTTAAACGGATGAATAATTTCGCTGGTAGAATAACATTCTGTTTCTGCAGGTTCTATAGTTGAATTCATTAACCGATCGAAACTTTTTCGATCGGGTTTGGATATTTGACCTGCTCCATCAAAATATTCTGGCTTACGAATCGGTTGCGTTGTAATTGCTTCAATCGGCAAATGTAAATTATGCTTTTCGGTTACAGAATCTAGATTCAAATTTAGTCTTGTATCTGTGTTAGCTTTTTTCAATGTTAACTTATCATCTGAACTCGAATCTTGCATTTTTTCACTTACTGAAATACTACTAGAAGTTTCCATTTCATTATTCGTTTGATCTTTCTGCTGATGCATTTCTAGCATTGTTACAATTGTACTTTCTGATGCAGAAGTATAAGAATCCTCTGCCAAATTTGTTTCATCTCTCTCATCATCAGTGTAAGGTATTACTTCTATGCTTTCTGGTGAAGCTTTTATTGAATGGTTACTGGATACACTTTTGTATAAATGTGATCCAAGACCTTGATATATATCTGTTGATGGTGTGCTATCCATACTGCTCATACATAAATTTTCGTGTGACGTTTTGATTTTCTCCATCGGAGGTTCATATGGAGAAATATCAGAAGGTGATGGATTTATTTCATTTTCTTTATTCATAATCTGTGGGACATTGATATCATCCCAGCAAGGGGTCACTGTATCATCCCTATCTAAAATAGACGACGAATCAGAGTGTCTTTGCTCCATGGGAGATAAATAAGGGCTAGTATCACTTTTCCAATCTTCTAATACTTCCACTCCAGAACTTGGAGATGTAACCATACTGTCTGGTAATACTTCTATCGACTCTGAATTAACTTTGGTACCCTTTGCAGATGGGCTACCATCCAATTCGGGAGTTGTAGTACAATCAGTATTAGATCGAGAACCCAGAATTTCGATGCTCTCTGAACTCTTTTTATCATTTTCTGGAGATACAAAAGATAATTTATTTGATGTAGAGACAGGTGAATCTAAATCATGCTCACAAGTTTCTTTTTTTTCACATTCTAACTTTTCATCTTCCTCCTTAACATCAGTATCTTTCTTTTCCTCTGAAGAATATTCAATTATTTTAGGACAATCATTAATCCTGTCATCTTTGTCAAAAGTTGTACTTGTATCAATTGTTTCAGTTGGAGGAAGTTGCTTTAATTCATTGAAATCAGATGTATTCGAAACATCTTGGCTAGGAACATTTTCGATCTGATCATTAGTATTCTTTTCTTTGTAATTTTTTGCTTGTTTACACTTTTTCTTGGGACTCGATGGTTTACTTTTATAATCTTCTGAGAATGATGACGAAGATACAAGCTTTTTGATACTTTCAGTGGGTGTACTTTGCAAAGACTTAGAATGGATAATAGCTTTAGCATTTTGTTCTGGTTCATTAAATTTAGGTGATTCAAAAAATGATCCAGTAAAACTGCCCCATATACTGCTTGTGGCTTCTTGTTTAGGTGCTTTAGGTTTATCATGATGTGGTTGTACATTATGATGAACATCACTCTTTATCCCCCATGATGCAAAAAAATCTGTAGTATCTTCTGTGTGGCTTTCCAACGATTTCTGATCCTCATCTTTAATATCTAATGCTTTATCAATTGTCTTTTGAGCTTCTTTTAGTGCGGACTTAGCCAAATTGGCAAATCCAGTGGCATCAAACCAGCTCATTCTTTATTATATCTAAAAAAAAAATATAATCATAATGGATACGAGTAAAAATGATTCGTGATAGAACAAAATATTTTTGCTAAACATCGATTGTACTATATAAAAGTGCATGAAAAATTAACTTTATTAAAAAGAAAACAGAGCAATTATTTAGAGGTTAGGGTGTGTACGATGATGTTTATGAATTACATTTAACATTATTCATATATTATGCATACATAGACTTAAAAATCACCGCACAGTGAATTAAGAAAAAATTAGAGAAAAGACGATTCAAAGATAATAATTGAACCAAAATATGATGGGAAGTTACTGTTTGCATTTTCGTAATGAAAATTTATAATAAAAAAGCAAAGGACTCTGTCTTTAAAAATGTCTTGCATTTGTTTTTTTAAGATTATATTAAAATTATTAGGGCCAATGTATCAATGTCATTTGCATAAACAAAATATATATTGAATCCTTAATGACAATAGCAATGCGATGATTAAGGGTGAAAAATGCTGTTTACATGTAGTTTTACTTACTTGCATATCGCTTTAGAAGTATTTTACAATATATAAAATTGGTGAATCATCAAAATGTAAAAAATTAACTGTAAAATGTTCTTGAACTGTTGTTACTGTATACCCGTACTAACTGTTATATTGGAACAAAAATACCTATGTGCGCATGGTAACATGTTATGTAAATGTTTTGCACATAGTTTACAATTGACTTTGTCAAAATTTATGTACAGATGAAAAAAGCAGAAAACATACACGTAATTCATTCGATATACTTATGGACAACAGTACACTTGTATTCCACTTCTTTTGTGATATATGATTTTAATCTTTTTATAATGACCAAAATATTCGATGCTTTTTTCGAATTTTTAATAATGTATTAACTTATTTGACGCGTCAACGAAGTGCTCGCTACGAGCTGTATTACCTTAACACATGTACACGTATGCATAAACATATATATAGTTTATCAATGGTTTCAATCATAGAAAATTCTTATTTTTACAGGACCAGCATGTTCTATTATTAATGCTTTTTCTTACAATATCATAAATAGCAGATCATGGTTAAGTAAACGCGATGCTTTACAATATAATATTGTTTTTTTTAATCCAATAATAAGAGCACTGAAAATTGTTCCTGGAGAGAAATATTTTCAATCGCTCCAGTGGCGCAATTGGTTAGCGCACGGTACTTATAAGACAGTAAATCGTGAGCAATGCCGGGGTTGTGAGTTCGAGCCTCACCTGGAGCAGTTTTTTTTTTATTTTTAAATTATCCTTTCATTTATAAATTCATTGCGCATCGTCGATTATTACGATTGTTACGAACATGTTTTCGACAAAATTAAATACATAAGCGTAAGTTTACGAGTAAGTACATCGTATTATAAAGAAAATAAAATTAAAGAGAGTAGATTATTTACAAGTTTTACTTACATTTATTAGTGTGATTTTATTTTATGAAAATCGAGTTGGCAAGTACCACGCGTCTAATTCTGAACAAAGTTTCAAGCCAAATATAAATAATGCGGTGGATGCTAATATGCTTCTAACAAACGAATCGTTTTTTAAAGCATGAACGACACAGGAAAGGGAACAAGTACAGACGTCTTCGAAGTAACCCGAACCCTTATTCAACAAATAATAATCTGCGGCGCTTTGCCTTTCTTCGAGTTTACGTCTTATACTTTCTATAGAAATAATTATTAATTGCTTTAACATTTAACATTGATAAGGACAGTGGATAACAAAATATACTTGCTTCGCGATATACGCCGAGGGCAATGGGGATCGCATTCATCTGGAAATATCGTAAGTTCTTTCTCATCGATAGGATCGTGCCTCAACGGTTCTCCATTCGGTGTTTTAATTTTTTCACGTTCTAATTTTTCAAGTTCTAATTTTTCACGTTCTAATTTTTCAAGTTCTAGTTTTTTACGTTCTAATTTTTCAAGTTCTAGCTTTTCACGTTCTAATTTTTCATGTTCTAGTTTTTCGCGTTCTGCTATTTCACGTTCTGCTCGTTCACGCTCTAGCCTTCCGCGTTCCGAAAGTCTGGCTGCTGAATCTTCTCTTTCTATGTCTTTAATAGGTTCTTTTACAATCACCTTATCCTCTCCTATGTTACGTAATGATCATATCATTCAAATGTGTGTGTTTGCATTTAATTAATACTTTCCTGAAATGTTTTTAATCTAATACATCTTACAACTAAAGATCATAAGTAAGAAACACGATAAGTCACATTTCTCGTCTTTCACAGAATATCATTTTTTTAAGATTCGATATATTGTCGATCAATTCTATATAAGAATTACATTTCCATTTAATTTTGGGACCCTAGTATAAGGAATTAAATTAATATTATTCGTTTCTTCTAAAGCGTTGTGAATGTATGATCTTTGTATTCTTAAAATAATCCATTAGGTTATTTCCTTTCTCAATTATTCCGTATTAAAATAGCTTTTTCTTAGTTACCAAGTGACATAAAAGTTAGAAAATTAATAAGAATGGACTTATCATACTCGTACTGCGTGGTCTTCAATTATGTACCTTTAACAGACCACTGCGTTTCAGATTTTCTTTGGACTTTTGCGATCGAAACTTTCGAAACATCCTCTTTTGTGATGCCTGTTACTATATCTATGACCTTTCCATCTACCTCTCTCTTATAAAGACGACCTACATCACGAGCGTCTTCAAATTCTACGTCTTCTTCCAAATCTGCATCCTTTGAAGGAAAATATTTCTTCGAAAGCCATGGGGCTTCGGTGACTGAAAGCTTCGTCAATTATTTTGGAGCAGTAAGATAAGCAAAAATGTTTTAAACAAAGGGTAACATATATGAATTATACTTGTTTTTTTCAATGTAGCCTTCACCAGGGGACACTGTATCCCGCATGTGGGCATTTAGATTAATTTAAAAAATGGTTTTAAAGACTATAGCAGATAGCCAAAATTTCCATAATCGGACTTTCGATCGAGAAATCGATCTTCTGACAGTTCGCTACCGCGTCATTAATGTTTAACAAATGATTTTCGTGTATTCAATTATCCTATAGCTTCTTTTCTGGTTTGCAACATTCAATGGCCGAACAGGATAGTATCTTTAATGAAAATGTGTTCGACGTCGCCGAAAGGAAATTGCATTGGTGAAGTGAATAGAATATTGGAAGCATCAAGTTTGGTTACTTGCGCGATATCAAGTAATTCGAGTTGTTGTGATAAAGATGTCAAGATAGAGGAGGAAGTAAAAAGTATCATCCAAGAAGAGGGTGATCTATTGCCTTCGAATTATCTCGATAAAAATATTTTTGGCTTGTTAATACCTGCATTGGAAGAAACACTTATCGAAGCATCTGAACAGAACGTTCTTTGGGTATTGATTTAATGTTGAAATTTAAACAGTTCTTATGACTACGCCTACAAGAAATCGATAAATTATCACAGGTCCAGAAATGTCGTTTTAACGGTCTCGATTATATCGCGGAATTTTTATGGAATCGGAATCCACGACGTCCGAAAATATATACACCGCCTTTAAATGTATTTGATATACCGCTATTTAAAGAATATTTACGTTCACAGTAAGCGGAAGAAATTGACATTTATGTGGAAAAATTGATAATTTTATGTATTTTTCATTAATTTTATCTGTAGTCCTAGACCTTATTATCCAAAATCGTGGTTATGGTCTGAGGATGAAGCGGCGTTGCACATACAAAAATATGTTCGCGGTTGGCTTGTGAGAAAACGTGCGAATGTTCAGGAAATGAGGAAATTTTGGAAGGTTGATAATTAAAACAGGAAGGTGGTTCTTCCTGTGTTGTTCTCCATTATTCATTCTAATACTATATTACAATTATATTGATTATTCTATATATTATTTGTAGGATATTGCGGTCAAAAGTCTCTTTGGCAAGGGGGAGATTTATTCTGTACAGTTTCAAAGACTTTTAGGTATGTTTCGTTACAGATTTGTAGTGATAATGATATTAATTGATTTAATTTGCTTGCAGATAACAAACAAAACGATACAAAGCATGAAACAATCGATGAAGATTTTATTCGTTGTGAAAAATACCGGTCGACGATTGGGCACACATATAATCCAATGCGAATATTAAATGAAAAAACACGCACGTTTTAAAGATCATATGGATCATATGGAGGAATTCCAATTAAAAAATGCTTAATCTTTATTATTAAATTACAAGATACAATGCACATATTGAATCATATTCACGATGCATCCTCCTGCTTAATATTGTTGTATAAACTAGGACTTACTGGGTTTCCTAATCCCATTTTTATTTCAACCGTAGGAGTTTCATTTTCTTCGGCAACTCTATAACTTTTAATGCCTAAAGTACTATATACAATTTTTAGTTTTAAATCAGGAGTATCTTTTCCTTGTTTCTCCATTAATATCTTTTTCAAAAGAGGTGGAAAGTCGGTTGTTCGCGGCATGAGTCTTAGCTGCTGTACTTTAGTTTCGTTTGTATATTTTGCCTCTTGATCCTTGGGAATCAACACATAATCTGGTTTATAGGTTGCTCCATCCATCTGTACTAGCGTAGGAGATTTTTGACCTCTGAAAACTTTTTCCACCAATACCATCACTTTCCGTGGGTCCTAAACGATGCGAGTCTACTTTCAATAATCTGTCTATATCGTTACATTGACAAACATAATAATAATAAAAAAAATGTACATGTATATGTTTTGAAGTATCTGGTAAGCCAACAACTTTCAATATCCTCATGTAAGATACTTCAGGATATTTTTGTTGAGCACTTCGTATTACGATTCTACCTACGCCATGGTTCTTCAAATTTCCTAATATTTCCCATAGTGGTTTGCCCTTAAAGGTATGTGTCCGACCAATATATTTTATCACCATGATTGTTTTGACTAATTTCTCCTTCACAGAGATGAGGTTAGGTTTCTGTCTCTGTGCTCCATCGGTCAATGTTACACCACGTAGCGGTAAGTTTAGGAATTATATTCAATTTTATTACCGAAGTTGATGAAATCAATACATGTAAAAAGATTTGTTTTCGCAATTTTTCTTGAATTTTTCAGTGCAGTACGACGTATTATTACAATTTATTTTAAATGTTTGCTTGTTTAATGGAATGAGTCGTAGGAATGTGAAGTAGTATGGAGTAGTATGATAAAGCGTTAAATATGATTACATAGTATTTATTAGAGTTGCGTAACAAAGAAATTGCAAATAAAATGCAGTACTAAACGATCCGAATGTACTTCGAATCACGTTCAACGAAAAGAATGAATATTATTACATCTGACGCAAGATTATTAATCAATACAAAAGAATAATTAGAATTAATTTACTTAACGATCTACACATTCTTATAATACATTATAAATATTATATATCGTAAAATCCTCGAATCTCTGTGTTATAATCGATGAACAACGATGTCGTATTATTATTGGGACCTAGAGCGTAAATGAAAATGAAATAAAACGAAAATCGAATTAAGCAATATAAATAATCATAGCGTCGAGGTAGCGAATGATTTCTATCGTGATGCGTTAATAACGATTGATAATTTGTTGAATCCAATCGAGATAATAGGAAACCCGAGCATATACTCCAGGAACGCCAGGTTGTCCACAGCCAATTCCCCACGACACGATCCCTGCCAATTGCCAACGACCATTCCGTTCGCAAACCATTGGTCCACCACCATCACCTTTGCAAGCATCTTTTCCTTCTTCTCCACCAGCGCAAATAAATCCAGAATGCAAGTTAAAACTTGGACCTAATCTGGTTCGTCGCATTTGCTGTTCGCAGACCGGGTTGCTCACCACAGGCACGTCGACTTCTTTCAAGATATTTTGGTATTTTCCGAAATCGCCAAAAGCGTCTTTGCCCCAACCGGTTGTCCAGCATCTGTTTCATGGCGATAATTTAGTGAAAAGAAATCGTAGAGATGCATTTGAGAAAGGGAGAAATTATAATACAGTGGCCGGTTGTAAATAGAGATATTTCTGAATTTGTAAATTCAACTAATTGTACTAATTGTCGAAGGTTTTGTACCTATCTTTCTTTATAGTATAAAATAAGATACGTTTCTTGTACTCCGAAGCACCACGAGCGTAGAACAGATTTTCAATTTTTATTTCGTAATTACAGCTAGCGTTTGATTAAATGAACTCCCAAATATCCGCGATCTTGATAATTACTAACCGAATGAAGTTGAATTTTTACTTATTTTATACCTAATTAATAAATTATCGCTAGCTAAGGCACCTACCTGCTTCTGGTGAAATCGTCACGTTTGTCCGGCAAACAAGCAGGACTAATGTGTGGATTCTTCTGAAAATCTACATCGTGATCGATCCTTAGTATCGCGATGTCATTGTAAAGAGTACCAGCATAGAATTCGGGATGTACGTGGACATTGGCAACATCACGTTCTATGTAAGGATAGAATTCAACGTCGTGGTTTACGTCCCATTCTCCTAGTCGAACGCGAAGATCTCGTGCTACATAGGTTTTTACGCAATGCGCTGCTGTGAGAATGTGTCGAGGAGAAACGAGAGTACCACCACATACGTACACGCTTTCCGTTGGATCTTTTTTGAGTATTGCCACTTGCCAAGGATATTCACCTATCGAAACGGATTAAATTCCATTATTGGTTTCGCGCGACAAACGAAGAAACGTGGAGTCAAACAGCGTAAAAATCGGCAAATCGACAGAAACGGAGTTAGCATGCTTTTTTCATGCCATTCTCGAATGTGGAAGGATCGAAAGAGCAACGAAAGGGACGTTAGTTTCTCACCGAATTCAGAGTCACCATCGACGTAAGAGGGTGTCTTGATTCTTCCATTTATTCCCTGAGTATATCTGACTCCACATTGACCTGGTCGTGGCTTCCTCGACGGTTGTCTTTGTGAACAACAAACGTAGCCAGGGCCGCAAGCTCGAGAGGAACCGATGTTTAGATATTGTCTCTGTCGAGAAATCATGATTTTCGTTTGAAAATATCCGATCTCCGCCACACCAATTGAGAGTCAACCCATTGGTATACTAACTTTTTCTCCATCAAAGTTACTATTTTTCGACGATCTTTCCTTAAGTCTACGGTACTCACTTAGGTTTTCGTTCATTGTGAAATGCCGAACATTAGAAAGAACGACGATTAACAATCAACGTGCATTGTGCGTGTAATGGGTTACTCACAATTCAATTGTACTTATTAAGGTGGCAATTGTACGTACACAGTACGCACAGTTCTTTCTCCATCGTTATTAGCATTCGACTGCGATCAGTACACGCCGATACTTACCTCCGTTATATCTTCTGGTAATTGGAAATCGCGCGTTGATTCTACGTCACGCTTTCTTCTGTTCGGAAACGAAACTTTCCCAGCGGTTCTTTCTTTCGGAACCGTTCGTCCATTCGCATCAACAGCGTCCGTTTTACCATTGCTACGCGCGTTACTACGATAATAGTCGTCGTAATCGTAATCGTAATCGTCATCGCCGTCTCGATAGTAATCGGAATATTCGTGGCTATAGTGAGGTTCATGGTGACCCGCGTAATGATGGGGAGGATAGTGAGGTTTTACGTAATACGGTTTCTCGTGAAGCTCGATAGGCTTGGAAGGATAGTAATGCGGCGCATAGTTGGGCCCGTAATTTTCGAACAGCGTTTGCTTCTTGTGAGAGAGCAGATGACCGAGTTTCTGCACGATATTTCGATTAGGCGTTACGTGAAAATTTACAAACGGTTTTACCACTTTCTCGCCGTACTCGTCTTTGGTGAATTGTACAGCTAGCAGAGGATTCACGGAAACCAGGCCTAAATTTATGCCTTGATCGGCGGAACCGTACCCTGCGTACGGATTTACCAGGACATTACCACCGTAAGGATTAATCGGGTACGGGCCACCGGTTTGCGGCAGACCAAAACTGATCCCCCAGGTCGGCTTGAGGTTTAATTTCGAAGAGTCCAGATCGCTAGCATCGAGTCTCTGCAACCAGAGAGTCGAACAGACTGTATGCGAATAGAGACCGAGTTTCCGTATTTTCATATTTCTAATATTTTTGATAGTTGATTTCGTTCGAAATTGCGACGATCAAAACTCGGGATCTGTTCTATTCGAAACGAAACGAAACGACGACGACAATACGTACGATTATAACGCGACTATTTCTATGACACTGTTTTTCATAACTATAAATCCACCTTCAAATTTTCAAGATAACACTCGACAAGATCTGATTAGTATCTGAATCGTTAACGCGCTTATAGACACTAAGACTCATTAATTTGATAAAAACCGAAATTGTTTATAAATTTTAGGTGGTTTTTATGGCCTATGAGTTGCAGTGTACTTAGGATCTAGAAAAAATAACGAGATTCGAGAACACCCTTACCCCTTCTCCGCTCGACTTCTTTCTGCCTTCGATGCTTTCGTCACTAGGTGCCTCCCTCTTGTTCCTTGCGTTCTCCTGCGCCTGCTTTGGTTGTTCCTCTTCGGCAGAAATTTGGTGGAAAGCGTTCGAATCGACTTCACCATTCTTCGCTATTTGCACGATCGCAGATGTTTCGTTCGCGTTCTTTTCTGCCGTTGCTGTTGCCTCAGCTTCGATATTCTTGTTCAAATTACGGGGATCAATGGGTAGGAACAAGTCGTCCTTACGTCCTGCGTGCTCGCTCGGACATTGGTCGTACGGAACACAAACGCAGTCTCCAGAATATCCCGCGGAGAAGTCATTTCTAAAGTCATTACCGTTACTATTTCCATAATTGAAGCTGTTAGTTGATCCAGCAGCGATATAATCGTTAGAGGAGGAATGAACGGCGTTGGAAGAAACGTAATTGGTCGCAGTGAAGTATTTGCCAGGCTTGTAGCCTTCTGCTTTGCCGTAGGTGAAATCTCGCGTTGGTTTTTCATAGATGGGATACTTGTCCGCGTAGCTGCTCGCCGACGAAGAACCGAATACATTTGCATCGTTGCTCGATCCTTTCACTTTGAATGCCTTTTTATAGTCGTCCAGATCTTGGAAACTACCACCAAGAACTCCAGAGTTAGGAATATCGTAAGTTGTTCCTATATTTCCATAACTGGACCCGTAACTGAGAGATGCGGCACCTTGGCTAATCGGATTCGCGCCAAATGTCGGTCCACCAGCTATTGTTGCGCCAGCGGCGCCATCAGAGTGGTGGTAATGATGGTGGACGTGTTGTTGAACCGCGTCAGAACCGATAGATGGTCTCAACGCTATTTGTTTCTTGTCGATGAACTGACCGTTGCTCTCGAAGTCGAAACCTTCGTTCAGTGATCCTGCTTCGTAGACCGGTTTCGAGGAGAATGACGAAAGGCCGGGTTTTTTGAACGCAGGATAAGAACCAATTAGACTGGGCGAAGGTCCGAATGATGGGGGATGTGGAGCCCCGCCGACTCCGTAGATCACTTCCGGTGGCGGTCCAGAGGAAACGAAACTGGACGACGGTGGTGGTCCTGGTCTCGTTGCTGGACTGTATGGTCGTTTTACTGGAATGGCTGGTAGAGGTCTTCCAACGGGTTTGATGGTCACGGGTTGGGCGTAGATTATATCTTGAGGATATATTCCGCGATGAGGGGAATAATACGGGCGACGTCCCTCGACGTTTTCACACTGCGAGATATTAGAATTTTACTTATCCATTCTGTACTTTTTATCGAAGAGAACGTCTCGTGAAGGAAAATAGATCGCAAGTGACTTTCTTTTCGCGATTTTTGTATTTCTTTTTTGCTTTAGATATACGCGATAAAGTAACTAAAAGATATTGAATCGATCGTTCTACTTTGCACTCACGTTCA
This sequence comes from Bombus vosnesenskii, assembly GCF_011952255.1. NCBI lineage: Eukaryota > Metazoa > Arthropoda > Insecta > Hymenoptera > Apidae > Bombus > Bombus vosnesenskii. Next base: position 8,711,901 of record NW_022882923.1, read on the forward strand.
TTAAGCCGAGAGAACACAACTTGTCCCTGATGTACGTTCGAGCGATCGTCTCATTTCCCAATTGAAGGGCGTTCTTCACCTCTGGGTCTGCGTACAGTTGATCGAAACCTTCGATATTGCGACCCTGTCGATTAGAGACAAGAATTTCATCGACCACCGATTCCACCTGTGATAGAAATAATTGGTTCGTTACTTGAAACAATTAAGAAACTCTGGCTGTATTAACAAAATTTTAAATTAACAAAATTTCGCTGCAAGTAAGATTCGTTACGATGGTGTTAATTTTGCTATTTACCGATCGCTGCTCGGTAGGTGGATCGATGATTTCTATATTTCCGTTTGCATCTAAGATAGCTCTTTTATCTTGAGTCTGTCCTGTGCCTTGATTCTTGGATTCACTGGTCGATATCGCGTCTTCCGTTTGCCATGACCATTCAGGGTTGTTCACTGGTACTTGCGTTGCAAAAGCATGCACCACTATCCCGAGTAACCAAACGAACCGCAGCATCATTCTGAGGGAGGAAATCGATGGAAAATCACTATCGATTCACGTTCAAGCGCAATTGCGGAGAGTGTTTGAATCGAAGAATCGCTTCGCGTCGAAAGTGTACTTTGTCTATCCCTAATTTGTTTCAGTTTGTGAGAAGAATCGTTTCTTTTTATTATTACTTATTAATAATAAAACTATCATCAACACTGTAAGCTTTATTTCTTTAAGTCTGCCAAAAAAAATTGTTCTTCGATGATTACACACTTTTTGAGCTGATTCTGTAAGAAAGATCTGATGCGCCAAAACTTGAGAGCAATTTTGTCGCTCGTAACGCAAAACGCGAAAGGGTTAATTTAATATCGATCGATGTTAAAGTCGCGTCTAGTCACTTACCTCGAGTTTCTAGGAAAAAGTATTCGGGCTTGTTGATCGCGATAATTAGACGGCGATTCAAATAGAAGAAAGTGCCACGGAAAGAGCGAGATGCCGGTGAGTCGTACGAAGGACTCAAACAATAGTGACGGTCGACCGACAAACCGACCAACGAAAGCGAGAGGATGTTGGGAGAAAGTCGCTAAACTGGTCTTTGCGCGATACTCTTATACATCTATATTAGCATGTGTCTTTCAAGTGGGCGCTCTTTCGAAAATTTCGACCGCGGTGAAAGTTGTTACGTAATACTTGCTCGATGTAAACAATTTGCTTCTCGTCCGTCGAATATCGAATAGAATGTCGAAAAAATTGATGGAGAAGTCGAGAGTATCATTAAGTTGGATGAAAGTGCATTGAATTTTATAGAACTCGGGTATAAGAGAAAATGAAAGAAATAGAGAAAGTGGAGGCTATAAAAATTTGAAGAAACAAGAAAAGAAGAAACCGGTTTAAACTTCTTACCTTAGACGTTATCGTGTTTGTTGCGATTTAAACTTATTGTCACTAATCGAAGATCTTTGTAACCGGTAGTCCGACAGGGAATGTCTGCGATGCGTCGAGTTTTGCTCTCTAACCAAACGCTTTCTCCATGAACGAGGTTACTCTGCGCGTTCACCGATGCCATTCGTATCTTATATAGACGTCCCTTTCGGAGATGCTGAGACCCAAGTAAAAGAAGTTACGGTGGGGTATGCTTGTGACTCATAGCAGCCGGACATCCGTTTCGGATAGGTTCCTCGAATTATATCGTACTCTTGCAGCCAACGCTCGAACGAAATTCGCGCCACACGGTACGACGGTAGTCATAGAACGTTTGTTCTCTTACTGTTCAATTTTCTAGTTATAATTACGTTCTAAATGGATCTTCTATTAAAGGAAATATCGATGAATAGAAATCGGAATCGCGTATTCCGTGATATTCCCTGCTTGTAATTTTTTTGATATTATACGGGCATGATCCTGTGGGAATGACGTCGATATATCTGGAATCTGCGTCGATGAGAATTGAATCGATAATGAAGGAAAAGAATAACGATAGGATGCGTAGATGCAAATTTATCGATCGATCGGGGTCGAGACACGGATGACGCGAGGTAGGCAGCATAGTTGCGTACAAATCTACGCAAGCACATTGAGTAACTTGGGATTTTCGTTAATAGACTTGCGTAACGTTGACCACCGCGCCTTCTCCTTTAAAAACAAACCGACCTTACAGCTAAGCATCGTTCTATTCGGTTAATTATCCAGATATAGCAAACAATTTTTTGATGCTTGAAAAACGAATTAAACCGTGATTTTAGTGATTTTAGTGACTTTAGTTAATCGTCGAAGGAAGACGATAAATGATTGCGCTCACACCGTTACGACGTCGAATGGTTCTACCATCAAATGACAGAATTTGATTCGAGTTTTAGTTTATAAACCCAACGCGTATTACGATTTGGTGAAAAAGCACGGAATACGTTGCGGTTATAAGAAAGTCGATGGTTTCTCTCCTATTCCGCGACGATGGGAAAGTAAACGAACCATTGGTCCAGCTGCACAGCGTTCCACGTTTTGATGCTTCGACTTTTTAATACGTCTGTGATGCTAAAATTTTTCAAGCCCATAGTTACGTTCGTACGCCTCCACAACGACCATTTTCGTAGCAGGTTGTTCCATATCGCTCTTTCGAGATCCGGGAGAAAGCGTTCCTTGCTTTACCCAAGTCCCGTCATCGATTTGACAAACGTCGAAAAAGATTGCTCGCCATTGTTTCGTTAGAATTTTCCTCTTTTCAACGATAGGTAAAGTCAAAGCCAGATTCGTTTGCGAGCAACGGTGAAATGTCGAGCACGGATACGGCACTGTGCAGCATCGAGCTGTGTTCGGTTACGCAATCCGGATTTTCCACCCTCTGTCGTAACCCTCTGGGTTTTACGCGTGCCGTCGGCTGCAGTGAAATCGCCGTTGAATTATGTTCTCTGCGAAAGTTTCTGGGAAAACCAACGAATCGAGGGAACGTTTCCAATTATCGTAACTTATTTACACCGAGAGCAACCGGTAATAAGCGAGTAAAGATTACGAATTATGGATTACGCATGACGGTCAGAGCGTATTGTCATTCCTTGTGCATCGTCTTCGTGTCGCGATGGAAAGAGTTTCGTTGACGCAGTGAAAGCGGCTTCTATTTTCACTTTCGATTTCGATTCACGTTTAAGGAAGCGAAAAGGAAGGGTACAGATACTCGGACAAAGTTTCGATTTTATGAACTGATGTATATTTGAAACGAATTAACGTTACGTGATTCGAGCGAATTTATCGATGCACGATACATGGAGAGGAGATGACTGGTGAGAAGGGAAGCCGTTTTCTGCATGTTGGTACGTTAGGGGATGCGTTACCGCCTGAATCCCAGAACGAACGATGATTCACGATTCACGACGTCAGTAGATAATGCGATATCCGTGCTGTTCGATCGAGTAAGTGGATGGTGCTGCTGCTAGTTCGAGTGGCGCCAGCGCTGGCAACGCGTAAGCGTACGCGGACACCTGGAAAGAAATCAAAGTTATCTTGAGCGTGTGATAGATACTCGAAACGAACGGCTTGTTAGCTGCTCGGTCGAACACCGGAGTCTTACAGACCTGTAGAGGCGAGAGAATGGGGGCCGCAGCTACGGAGGTCGCTAGAGGTGCTACCAGATGCGATAGTTTCGTTGTCGAGGCTGGTGTTTTTATCTCGGTTATCGTGGTGAGAGCCTTTGCAGATGCGGGAGATCTCGCTGTAGCCAATGCCGAAGGTGACGAAGCTAGAGCCGGTGCTAGAGCCGGTGCTGGAGCCGGTGTAGGGGTTGGTAGGGGGATGGAGTCGGCGGAAGTTTCCTGTTTGGCCGTCGATGGAGATGTTGGAGCGGCGTTAGCCGCGGCGACCGCGACAACTAGAATAATCTATAAAGACCGGCAGATGATTCTTTTCCGATAGACTAACGCAGTTACGATTCGGTCGGTTTTTTTTTTTTTTTTTTTTTTTTTTTAGAAAATATTAATATCACGAAGCTCGGAAAGCTTTACTCACGAATTTAAACATGACGAGTCCGAGCTTTCTGTACACACGCTTCGAGATGCTGCTTTATTTCTGGTCGAGGATCGACTCGAACCTCTCGTACTTATAGAGATCTTGGAGGTGCTGTAAAAAGGAAACCCGTCCCTGTCCGCGAGTAGGGAACGCAAGTCCCTACGCATCTTTGCATTCCGCTACGACTTTAGGGGCGGGACTTATTCTGTAACGTGGCTTCACCTTGAACCTGCATGAAAAATCTTAGGGAACGTTCTTTTCCCCTACTAGCTCGATACCCGGTGGTTCACCGAATAAGCAAAACTATCTTCTCGCATATTTTCGAACAGAATTTCAAAAATATATCGAAATGAAATCCATCGAAATCGAAACACAGTCGTCGAAATGACGTAAAACTTTTTGTTACGATACTTAATTTATGTATATAGATTGGCACGTTAAAATCGAACGGTGACGTGCTCGCGTATCGTCTAATTTTGCACCAAAGAAATCTTCCACAAAGAGCGATGAAGGAAGAATAACATTGTCAAGGAATAATAGTCGGAACGCAAGCTCGGGGATAATGAATATCGTCATGTTTATATCACAGCGAGCACACCAGTTGTATATCGGATTGGTTGACACAAGCGGGCGAAAGCCCCTGTGATGTAATACATGGTCGTCGAGATGCCATGAAAATTCTCTTCCACTATTATCCGTTTGATAATACAAATCGATGCATTGAATTTGTTGCTTCTATATCAGGTTTGTTAATTAAACAGCGTTGTTTTTAACAAACAGGATAACAAGGTAACAAGATGTGTTCTTTTAATCGTTTTATCGAAGTTCTTGGAGACGAGGGACAATACAGATATAAATTTTCACGTAAAACATTGTAACGATCGCCTTAGGCGAAGAAGGGATAAGGGCGTGCCCGTTTGGACGACAAAAATCGAGTTTGCGATTGTAACCGGTTCGCAGGTCGATCTGGGTACTTTGCTCGTCCTTAAACTCGAGGCCAAGCGAATTTCCTACCGAGGAAATTTTTCACATATCGACGACACTCCGTTCCTCCTATACTTTCCGTTTCATCGTTCGAATTCACTCAAATTCTTCGCTTGTTCTGAAATCTTTGTCAAATTGCAAAATAAATTTGTCGATTGCAACGATTTTTAAATCCAATGTTGAACTCGTAGAATAGATCGTGGAAATTGGATCGTGGTTAAACGCGACGAAAAGAACAGTTTCGCGAAAGTAGCTGCATAAAACATAGAAGAATACGAGCTACCAGTAGGAACTAGGAGACGAGTCATTCGACGAAACAGCGATAAAGGAAAGAAAGAGACACGAGCGTTTAAATTGAAAATTAGCAAAAATTTATTGACGATAATTAGCCGACAGCGTGGATCTTCGAGTCATGTCCGATGCCGGATGGAACGATCTCGTTATCGACGTGATCGGAGAGAACACGGTCGACTAGAGCGGCTGGAGATGTGGACCCGTCGTTTGATCGTGGTACAGCGTGGTTCAGTATGCGGCGACGACCGGAGCGTGAGCGAGGACGGTTGCGGCTGGTGCAGCAGCGACGATGGGTGCGGCGGTCTTGACGACGGCGGCGGTGGCCACGGGAGCAGCGTAGTAAGGAGATGCGGCGACTACCGGGCTCTTGACGGACACTTTGTAGGTGTTGGCGTAGCTGGTGGCGACAGGCACTGTGTGGGCGACAGCGAGTGGTGCGGCGGCGACGAGCGGCGCAGGATGAATCGCTGGTGCAGCCAGGAAACCTGGTGCAGGTTCCGGTGCTGGAGCGGCCAAGGCACAGGCGAAGAGAGCGAAAAGAGCGACGAATTTGTACATGGTTGCGAAGGTAGTTGCGTCGTTGCTCGATCAAGAGACTCGGAGAAGCTTCGTGCTGTAACAGCTGAGATCGCTGAGAGCAGAATGATGCTTGACAAGTCGAGTTGCTGCCCTTTTATTCCTCCAAGTTGACCTCTCCCACCAAGAACGGGTGTTTCGATCATGCACTTGCACACAATACCCACTCCAGCCGATTCGACTAGTCCTGAACGAGATTATCCTACCACTCTTCCCACTACCTTCGTTACTATAGACATATTCAGGGTCCTTTCGTTTCGGCTCGCACTCCATGTGGGGAGAACACTGTCAAGGACCGAGGATCCTGATCTGGATCCGCGTGCAACGTACTCGAAAGACCCCGTACTTTTTTCGCGTTTTCGTTATCGACGAATACCATCGTCTACCCTATGCCGATCGACGCCTTCTCTTCCTTATCGTTTGCTCGATGAGCGTATCGTATGCACCTATGTCCAAGTTCGAATCGAACAGATTCGAACGAGTTCACCCTGTACGAAAAGCAGTGACTGTATCGGCCGATTATAGGATCCATCGTCCATATCTATAACGAGCAAACACCCCTCGTATTTCGAGATAATTTCAGTTAGTTAACCGACCGTTCGCTAATTAATATACGCGAATCCCATCCCGTAATCCGGTCTCTATTTCCACGCTAACGTAACCCACTTGTGCCGATCGAAGTTAACGCCGGTGCCGATTACGTTATACAGGCGTGTTTACTTCGAACAGCAATGCGATTACGTAACAATTGGTAAGCCGTGTTTTAACGCCCACTCCGCTGGCTACCGAAACGCGTCGCGACGCAGGCCTACGTGCGTCGGAGTCGTTTAGAAGGTCTCTTACACCAGGCTAGAGACAAAAGAAGCGGGGATGTGACACCGTTTGCGAAACCGACGACGATCAACTCGATTCCACAAAATCCATGCATGTGTTCTCGTAATTCGCCTGGCGTTTGCTTCTTCCCGGAACCAGTTCACCTCATCTAAATCTTTCCTTCCTTTTCCTCTCTTTTTCTCTCTCTCTCTCTCTTTCTCTCTCTCCCTCCCTCTCCTTCGCTCTCATCAATCTTTCTCATTTGTCAACGACTGTCCGCCGACCGCGTATTTCGTAGCAAGGTCGCGTTTCGTAAACGTCTCTTTACTCTGGTGAACGCCATCCGACAAAGTTCGTCCTCCACGAGCTTACGCTTTTTTTCATCTTTGATACTTGTTTCGACCTTCGCCGACGACGCTCGTCCATTAGGTTTTGGTTGGCGTAGAGAACGGGTCGATCGTCGGAGGTCGAATCGGTATAAGAAATGGTCCGATACGAGATCGCCGATAGCCGTGAGCCTAGCAACGCCCAAATCCGGAAGGCCTTGGCCTCCCGACAGATATCGTGCAAAGACTTTCGGATTACGGCACCAGACAGGATTTTCGAGACTCTCGACTGGCGTCGTTAAAAGTTAACCAGTTCTTGCAGATGGGGGATGCTTCGCTATAAAAGTGACCGCCGTCCTCGAGCTTCGAATCACTCGAGGTTTATAGCGATCGCGGATAATGTCGCGTTTCGCGCGAGTATCGTACTTTGGCGACATTGTTTCTTGGTTATCGTTTGATCGAAATAAACCGGTGATCCACCATTGCACCGCTTTTGACGTTTATCGTCGTCTGAAATTGCGATAAGTACGTGTTCGTTACGACTATCGTCTATCGTTCTATATAGATTCTGAAGTTACAGCGTGTTAGGTCAAATCCTGGTCACCTCGACAAACAAATTTCCAAGAATCGATAGTAACGGTCTATTTTCATCTGCTTTGGTTATATTTGCACGCTCGTAACGCTGTGTTTGTCATCGCATGTTCGATACAAATACTTACGGTTACATATTAGATTCATGACTGATACGATTTTGCTGGCAAATTATCACCTGTATAACATAGCAGTTACGTGCATAAAAAAGACGACGCGTATTATACGAGATCGCGTTATGACTGGACTGGATTACTAAGAGCAAGAGACAGAAATAGGTTTTGAAAACTAACGAAACTACCGTTCTGGGTAATTATACAGTTCCGTGATCATTTTCTCTTATAAAATTAACATTTTGAAAATATTTTCCAAGTGGATATTTTGTAACTTTCGCGTATTATTTTCAGGTTTCTTTCAAATTTCACTAACGTTGGCGAAATTTTGGAAAATCCGCGAATAACATATTCTTAAAAGGTTTCTACGTGCGTGTGAATACTTTCCCGAGCGATTGTAGGTAATTTGAGCAACTCGAACCGGGTTTAAGGGATAAAATTGGAACGGGTTGTAACACGAGAGTCGAGAGGAAGAAATTGCGGACGAAAGAACCGAAAAGATGTATAGACACGATAAATAACTTGCAAAGCGAGGTCTTGAACGCGACGTTGTCTGTTCGTGCCTCGCCAACCGCGAATGTAGTAATCTCGGAGGGACCTCGACCGATCGAATGTAGAACGTCATAACCCGTGAAAGAATCGCGAACCACCTCGAGTGTAACAATACCGTTGACAATGCTATCGTTTCATTCTCTCGCGGGACGCTCGATGATTCATGGTCGATCGTTGAGGCTTCGACGTCGTATGCTTTCACCACTTATGCATCAGCGGCATTTATTACGAGACAGAGAACATACGGCCGTGCATAAATGCATGGGAAACTTTCCGCTAAACGGATCAAGGGAAACGAGGTTTATCGATGGTTACTACATATCGTTAGCCGATTGATCACCGAATTTGTTGAGAACAATCGAAGATCGCACGGGAAAGGCTACACGTTATCACGTAATAATCGATGATTAATAAATATTTTGATATAAAGTAATCGAAGAAAGAATCATCTGACAGGTTCGACGATACTGGGCTAGCGTATACGAGATGCTGTTTTTTTTTCAAATAAAAGTTTCAACGATTGGATAAAATCTAATGACATTTGACCCTGTAAATATTTCTTAAATATTCAAGAAAGTATTTAATCCCAAAATTAAATACGATCGAAACCGATCGATTGCGATATCGAGTTGTAAAATTGTTCTTCTATAAAAAGGACAAGAAATATAACGTATCGCGTTTTTCACTTGTGATCTTCAACTTGCCAAGAAAAAATCGTATTGTGGTTGGTTTTACACAGTATATTAAAGGAACGCAGTTGATGTGTTTTTTCAAAAGATACAATACGCTGTCTTATTGTTAGAGGATAGACGAGTTGTTAGGGAAAGAGTGTGATGGAAGAGTTGAGAACGTGTAAGGAGAAAATCTATTTTAATCGCAATACCAGTTCGTGTGATACATGCGTATTTTTTTTATAAGAAACGAAACTCGTTATATATGTATATATACTTTTGTAAAGATAATTCAAGCTCACGGGTGTTCACCCTCGCCCTCTTCTTCTTCGTCAAACTCGCCCTCTTCCTCGGCGGTGGCTTCTTGATATTGCTGGTACTCGGAAACCAAATCGTTCATATTGCTCTCAGCTTCGGTGAATTCCATTTCATCCATACCCTCTCCTGTGTACCAGTGCAGGAAAGCTTTCCGCCTGAACATCGCCGTAAACTGTTCCGATACTCTTTTGAACAATTCCTAAATTCGCATTTAGAAGATAAAATTAAAAACAGGAGATTCGCGATGGATAATTGTTGTCTCTTTCGTTCGATAGAATCGTACTCGATGAGTTGATTTATCGAAAGTGGATACGATACAGCACGGTCGTAATATCAGCGGGGAGAGCAATCGACGATCGCAATTGAGATATTTCGGGGCAAACGAAGAGTGTAAGCCAGTTTCGAGACTAAGATTTAAATCAAAGGATCGTGATGGAATTTTAACAAAATTTGTTCTCATATTCCGAGTTGTTATCTCGCACGAACCGATTAATCGTTTTGCCGACAATCTGGATTAATGCTACGTAGCAAAATTATGAACGGAGGTGTACGTCGTATTTTTTTTTTACAATCAAGGAGAGACAGAATTTTAATAGCGTATAATTTTAATGAATGATGTTACGCAGAATATTAATCGGCAAATAACTTGTGCGATTCAAGACGTAAATTGCATGCAAAGAACGTACATGGCCCTGGGTGTGGCCACATTAACGGGCCTCTTTCCTCAAAATTGTAACTTACAAACTGCGCTGTATCGTTCCCATCAAATATACCTGAATGGCCGTCGAGTTTCCAATGAAAGTCGCCGACATTTTTAATCCGCGAGGAGGAATATCGCAGACAGCGGTCTTAACGTTACTGGGAATCCACTCGACGAAGTAACTGCTGTTCTTATTCTGGATATTGAGCATTTGTTCGTCCACCTCTTTCATCGACATTCTCCCTCGAAAAACAGCTGCGACTGTCAAGTAACGACCATGACGAGGATCGCACGCTGCCATCATATTTTTTGCGTCGAACATTTGTTGCGTGAGTTCTGGTACCGTGAGAGCTCTGTACTGCTGCGAACCTCTGTCTCAGAACGGACAGTATACGCGACGTGACAAACTCTTTCATTTCTCTCGAGCAATTAAAGCTAGCGAATAGTTAGGCGATACTATACCTGGACGTTAGAGGCGCGAAGCCAGGAATAAAGAAATGCAGTCGGGGAAAAGGTACCATATTTACAGCGAGTTTACGCAAATCAGCGTTTAGCTGTCCAGGGAATCTTAAACACGTGGTTACTCCGCTAAGCGTCGCGCTCACCAGGTGATTCAAGTCGCCGTAGGTTGGTGTTGTTAACTTTAAAGTACGGAAACAAATATCATAGAGGGCTTCGTTGTCGATACAGTAAGATTCGTCTGTATTTTCAACCAACTGATGCACGGATAGAGTGCAGTTATAAGGCTCCACCACGGTGTCCGATACCTGCAAACACACGAGATCTATTTTTCCGATTCTTTGCAACAGGTCGTCAAGTGTTTCGTTCAAAAAGTTGCACAAAGTTGAAAATTCAAAAAACCCGTTTGTAAATAAGCAACATTTTTGTTTACAAGCCAACTCAAATGTCGAGATACACGCCGTTCTATAGAACGGCCTCATAAAACGAAACCTTTGATTGAATATTAAATATCGAATCGCGTAGGAAGCTTTAGGTACTGCTACTTTGCTTTATAGATACTCGAAATAATAATTAAAATACCTTTTAGAGAATTTTATTTTTTTTTTATATTTATTTAGAGAGCGAATAAAATTTTTCTACGCACTCGACTTTCGATCAATCATTGTGTTAAATATTCCACCGTGCTTCAAACAGAAACAATTAAGGAGAAAGAATACCTTTGGAGAGGGTACCACGCTAAACGTCATCATAATTCTGTCCGGGTATTCCTCGCGAATCTTCGAAATAAGCAACGTGCCCATTCCAGCGCCCGTTCCACCGCCAAGAGAATGCGTTAACTGAAACCCTTGAAGACAATCGCAGCTTTCAGCTTCTTTTCGTACAACGTCGAGAACGGAATCAACGAGTTCCGCTCCTTCGGTATAGTGCCCTTTAGCCCAATTATTGCCGGCGCCGCTCTGTCCAAAAACAAAATTGTCCGGTCGAAATATCTGACCGAACGGTCCAGAGCGCACTGCGTCCATGGTACCGGGCTCTAGATCGACCAGGATCGCCCTAGGAACATACTTTCCACCTGACGCTTCGTTGTAATAAACGTTTATACGTTCTAGCTGGAGATCGGAATCACCGTGATAAGTGCCCGTTGGATCGATACCATGCTCGTCGGAGATCACTTCCCAAAACTATCAAAACATAAGTATCGGGTGAGCTTGGGAATATAGAAACTCGACTGTCGCGAATGACGACCATAAAAAGATATTTTAAAATATTTCGATTCGTTCAATTCTTGGTCAAGGCCATAAAGAAGCACTTTGATTTATCGTATCGGCTCGAAATGATATTTGAAACACGTTATGATAATTAAACGTTATCTAAAACTAACGTGTCTGACGAAAACTATAAAAAAATAATAGATTTCATCAAAGAGCAATATGAATACGCGCAATAAAAATTCACGAAAAACGATAAAAAATTGAAAAATTCGGAATTTGAACCTTTTCGCATTTCTCGATAATATCGCGTACACGCAATTTTCATTGTCACTTCAGCGTTTGATCTTTAACGAATTAAATTCGTGAGAAATACCTTAGCCCCTATCTGATTGCCGCATTGGCCAGCTTGGAGATGAGCGATTTCACGCATTTCTCTATTCTTCTTCCTCTACGATCTTCGTACCCAATCTTCGTTCGCCACCGATCGTTTCTATCCGCTTTTCTCTTACCTCTACCCTTTTATAAGTTCTATATTTTACAAAATTATTGAGAAATCGCTGCGAAGCCACGAGTTCGTCACGGAGATACGTAGGAACACGAAAAAGCATAAAGTCGACGAGAGTAATCAACGAGTTGTCGTTTGTTTCGCGGTTGCCTTGGATTTTTCGTCGTCTATCGTCTATCGATGACGTTTGTCTCGTCGACTTCGTATTCATCTATCTCTCTCCCTCTGCCTTCTCGATACCCTCTTTCTCTGCAAGAGCCCAAAATACAGAAATACGAAAGAAATAATACAGAGAGGAAGAAACATATATATGTGGTGCTGGGATAAAACAGGCAAAGACGAAGTTTTCAAAGGGAGAAAAATCTTTTTATTGTGTTTTTTTTTTTGCAAAATGAAAAAGCGAGCGAAAGGTCTGTCGATCGAGAGTAATAAAAGAAGGAGAGGAGTGAAAACCGAAAACGGAAACATCCTGAAACGTCGTCGGCATCCATTTGTAATTGCAGATCAATGACATTCACCGAGGTCCAGGATCCTGTTGCTGTAGTGGGGATGGTAGTATCGAAGGTTAATCAGTTGTTTCACGGTTGGTATGGCCATTGCGTTGGAACGTAACCGGATGTCTCTCTCTGGCTGCACTGTCCTCGAACGGTGACGCGGTTTCGGTACGATTTTCAGCGTCTGCCGGCGATGAGGGTCGCGGTAGGGAAGCTGGAATACGCGAGCGGAGCAGCGGCGGCGTGGGCGATCACAGGGCTGGCGATGTACGGTGCAGCGACCGCGTGATTAATCGCGTGCGCGTTGTAGCTGGTCGCGTAGGTTCCGACCGTCAAAGCTGCTGGAACCGGTGCCGCGATCGCTGCTGGCACTGCTGCTGGTACCGCCGCTGGCAACAAACCGGCCGAACAGGCAGCGACCAAACCGGCGAACAGAACCTTTGACAAAAATTAACGGATTAGTTTCGGTCTATCGTTTGAACTTTCTTCTCGAGCTCGCTTATCGCGGTAGAACCTTTTTATCGCTTATCTTTGTTTATACAAATATATCAATTACGAAACTCGATGATCGATGGATCGAGCCACGGTCGAGCATGATATCAAAGGCGCAAACATGTCGAGAATTTGAATCTATCGTCACGCGTATTTCTACTTTTAAAAGTAGAAATCTTGTCTTATCTTTAATCTCGTAATTAATCGAGCCATACCCCTGCTCTTTGGTGAAGAAAGCACGCCTTTTTGACTTGAAAAGAATATAACCGATTCGTTTGTAATAATAAACGCAAGACGCTATTTTACGAAAAAGAGTAAACAAATCGATTATTACGATTCTTATTCGTACGAAAACTACAAAAGAACTGAAGGAGAATCCAAACTACCGAGAAGAAGCGTGGTACAGGGAACATCTATTATCAAAACTTGCTCGTTTCCCCGATTTATTCTCTCGATTGGACTCGCCCGCAAGAAGCGATTACAACTTGCTTCTCGATCAACTTACCAAGAATTTCATGGCGAACATTTTTACTTGTTGAGGTCTCGAAAGTGTATCGAGTGGATAACGACAGACAACTGTACTGTCATATGGATTAGCTAGAGCTCTTTTATACTCTGTTTCGTCCGGTAATATACTCCCACTACGAACATGTTCGCAACACCGGTTCGCGGTACCATACGACAGGAACACGCTTCTGCATATCGGATTAACTTTGCTCGTTTTAGGCCACGCCTGCTGTTATACAGTAACCGTCTCTATGGCCGAATCTAGCCTTCTTTTTTTTCCTCTAACTTTTTTAAGCATTATCCTCGTGGTTCCTGATCGCGTTGCTCCACGCGGCTGCTCGGTGTCGTTCACCGCGGATATACGTTGCCTTCGAACGCCCTTTGTCCGTAACATTTTTCCTTTGCCACAGTCGTATACCATACGACGATGGACGGTATGGTACACGAACACAGTCGCGGATCGTAAATTCTCGAAGGGAATGAACGTTAGGGTGAAACGATGAAAAACGTTGGAAATTTTCGCTTGCCAACGACAACGACCATTGTAGGATGAGTTGCCTCGTTGCAAGATGCGCGTTTGCTATTCAGCTCTCATAGACAGATTTTGCAAGCTAACGAAATCCTTTATTTTCCTTAACGAGGTATCTAGGTTCAGAAGTGAAAAGAAAAAGAATTATCTTGCATTTTCCGAGAGTGGAGATTCGTCTACTGAAACTATGTTCTCGAATTTGTACAATGCATAGCTTGTACGATGCGACGTGTAACTTTTAAACACGTTTTTCTGGAAATTCTATTTCCTGAAATGATCGACGAGATATCGCAAGTTCCAGTTGGCCAATAATTCTTGGATATACCCTTTGACGAACGCGTTGCTGTCGCGTGAATCAGAATTATTAAAAAGTTATTTTCTTCTTTGTTTATCGCTTACTCTACGAAACGAATCTTAAGGAGGAAAAGAATCGACAACTTGATACTCAAGTTTGAAAGTACCGTCGTTTCTTAAATTTCCATCGTATTCTTTGTTCATTCTGGTTTACGTCGTAGCAACACGAAGCGAGACTAGAGTAGAACCGCCCTTTAAATGCCGCTTATCCGGGATATTCGCAAAGTTAAAATTGACGCAACAATAACGAAGACATCGATGTCGTTTGCAGTTCAGTTTCAGCCAGTGATATACATTGGGTGCGGCTCATGCTCGTTCCAAATACGAAACGCGGCCGTACGTACTGCGTCTACGACGATTGGGACATCGCAAGTTTCGAAGATCGTTCGTCGAACGTGACTCGAATTTCCGACTGGAAACGTGGATTTGTTCATCAACTTGCTCCTCGTAACTTTCCCTTGATTTATCGATACGGAATACCGTATCGAACTTCACTCTTGACCCTGCACGGATGTCCTACTTTTCATCGATACGTTTTGGCTTTAGGAAACGATCGTAAGAAAAATATTTGGGAAAATAAAGCGTGAACCTTTCTCTCAAAGATGTTCGATAATGGGCCGATGATCGATCGTTCGATGCAGCAAAGTTTGTATATTTTTAAAAACTTCTCATACGGTGGAAAGATGAAAGAAACGCGTCTTTCTTTAGGTTACATCCGTATAATGAATTTATTTTGATAACACCGTAATGCAATTTACAGAGGGTCAGTAATTACAGCGATAATGATCCGACTCATGCAACGCAGCATCCTTTGTACCATCTCTGGCTACTTGGAACAATGGCACGACGTATGCAATTGTTTCGACAGCAGTTGCACGGACCGTAGGGATTACGAATAGATCGTAAACAAGCAAACTTGTATTTTCCTATATAATTTCTATTACCATTCATCTCTCAATCGATTCGTTCATTAATTCCTACCTATCAATTGCTACTGTAATGATCCATAAGAAAGAATCGTTTCGTCGTTCATTGACGCGTCACAGTTTTAATTAGATTCGATTTCTTTCTAGTAGATACTGCTATAAAAAGATACGGTAACAAAGCGTAGGGTGTCGGAGGAAAACCGTGATCAATTGCTTTGTCGAACGGTGTGCGAAAGGATTGCGTTACAGCATACGATGGAAATGTTACGGCAGAGGTTGAATATTCGAGATAGATGCAAGTACGAAAGAACGATCGTTTGTTTTCGTTTTAAGTTGCAATTTATTCCATGAAAAAGAAAAACTTAAAAATAGAGATTTGGACAGGCGATCGGAGTATCAGGGGTGAAATCATAGATGGGCGGTGTAGGCGAGTGCAGCGTATGGCAATGGTGCAGCAGGTGCGGCGGCAGCGAGGGTAATCGGTGCGGGTGCTGCTGGTATGGCCGCGTGCACGGCTGCAGGTACGGCGGCGGTGTATGCCAGTGGTGCGGCAGCGAATGTATTGTAGTTCCTGGCTACGACTTGACTGCTCCTAGCAGTTACGATCGGTGCTGGAACAGCGGCAATCGCCGCTGGAGAAGCGACCAAAGGGGCGTGGAGAATTCCAGCAGACGCCACGGCTGCTACGAAGAGAACGATGCACTGCGGAAAGCGATAGATTTGAAAATAAAATTTTTTATTTTCTTTCCATATATATATATATATTAGGATTTAAACAAAGTCTAGATCATCTCGATCGCGATTAAACCACTTACCGCTGTCTTGATCATTGTTGAGCTTGTGTGTTTGTTTCGGCTGTTGAGCGATGAGTGCAGAATCGTCGAAGCGTCCTCGTTTTATACCAATGTCCGGCGTTGATGGGGTGGTGGACTTACGAAAAGGACGGTGGATGCGGGGCTTGCGAAAGTTCCGACCTCCTTGGTGTAGTCACCTTCGTATCAATTTTGTTGGTCGCGGTCGCATTGGAATGCCGGGCGTGAAACATCGGCCGTTTTCACGCGCTCCCTCGCTCGTTACGGCGCGGGCGCGGGCGCGGGCGGCGCGACGCGACGCGACGCGTTCCTCATCCTGTATCGTATTTTCAAACTGCTCGCGTTTGGTAGCTATCACTCGCAACAAATGGATCGATCGATTTCGATGACCTTGATCGAAAGAGAAGCACAGGGCGGACACTTCTACGAGTATCACGAAATTACGTAAGCAACCAGACCAAGCAATTGTATAACCCTCTCGACTACGTGCTTGTCCGGTTGGAACGCACAACAAGGTTACAAAGTCGGCTCAGTGATTACGCGGGTCGTTCTGCTTCCCACACGATCTATCTGCAACTACTTTCATCTAGTTTTTCATCATTTTTTACCTAGTCTCTGTTTGCCTCTCTGTTTGTCTCTCTCTCTCTCTTTCTCTCTCTCAGCCTCATTTAAATAGTTTACTTTTATATCCGACTTCATCATAGATCTAATCCGCACATCCTATTTGGTCTGGATAAAAAAATTGTTCGATTAGTCGCGTTTCTGTTTTTTCTCCGATCGTTACATTTCGTTTTGATCGATCCTTTTCCTACGCCTCTCACTCGCTCGATCTGGTCACTCGCATCCCTCCTTTGTCTCCGTGTTTCGCTCGCTCTATCTTTCTCTCGGTTACCACAAGGCTGAACACCTCCAAGGTAAAGCAAACGCTTTTTTCCCAAGTTCAAGTTCGTCGAGTCCGGGTGAGACCAGCAAACGCTGTTTCCCCTTCGGTCGAGATACACCTCGTATCACGACACGGAAGGTACGACAGGCTGCCATTACGTTCGTTAATTTCGTCGTTAATATCTCTTCCAATTTGGAATCGACAAGCAGAGGAAAGCTGTATTAGAATTCGCATAATTTCGAATCTGTCCCATGCGTCGTCTTTCTTACCTCTACTTTGCCATTCTGTCTTTCGCACGATAAAGCGCTGTAGGAGCGTGGGAAGGATCATCCCGCGGATGTTGATAATTATTTCGAGCAGGTTGAAAGACGCTGGTCGTTGTTTGTACCTCGCAGCCAACGAGCCATTAAGCTATCCTCGGATCGTCAATCGTTTTTCGAAGTCGCAAGGACAACGCGATGCCGGAGAAAAGGGGAAAACCTGTTTGTGCTCGATGGAAAAAAGTTGCTCGAACGTAGACTCGAAAAAGAAGGAAATGGCGCGTATTGTTGGGACACGCCTGATCCCGTGCAACCTTGAAGAAATCCGCGATTCGCCGGTAGTTGGTCGATACACGGGAAAACGTTTGCGGAGAGGCACAAAGGGAGAAGTCGATTGGCCGGTCGGTGGAAAAAATTGCGCGTACCAACAAGAAGGAAGCGAGTGTCCCGTTCATGGTCTGCTTGGAAGACCGGCTGTTGCCCTTCGTGGAATACCAGAGACGGGTAAAAGGAACGAGATGTAGAGAGATGGGTAGAAGGAAGGGGGATGTAGAGAGATGAGAATCTTTGTCGCGGTTTCCCCTATATAAGCAGCGTTTCCTCGGGAATTGAGGTATAATCGTCTCAGCTTTTACGTAGTGTATCCACACGCTTCAACCACAAACATGTTCAAAACGGTGAGTGCTGGAGATCGAGTGCTAGATGGTGCAGACGGAAACAGGGTAAGCAAAGGAAGAATCACCTCTTGATCGAATTATTGTGAGCGTAGCTGTTGTTCGCTGGATTATTGGCGGTCGCGTTGGCTGCACCGTCGCCGGCTCCTGCACCAGCCCCGGCTCCAGCACCAGGTCCGGCACCCTCGGCATCTCTGGTCGCCGCTCCCCTGGCCGCCGCTCCATTGGCTGCACCAGCTCTTCTCTCGAACATTGGAACACCCCTTCTCTACTCCAACTATCCGCCTATTCCGGTTGCTAGTTACGCGCCTGCTTCCTCTTACATCTACAAAGGCTACGTCGTCTAACACGATCGACGAGACGACATGGATCGATCGAGCGATCAAGCGACTGAACCGAACCATCGAGTAATCGACCAATCGACTCATCTCTTTCTCATCCTGAAAAGATCAATAATCGCATCTCTGTACTTTCTATGAAGTATCGTTCGTGCTTCGATTCTCCGACAATGTTCTTATACTTTTAGATTCGGTATCAATAAAACTGTTCAAACGCAAACGGCTTTCTTATTTCCTCGATACGCGTACATGTTTCTTGACGTCCCGTAGTTTACATTTCGACGATTACTTGTTTCTTCGTTAATGAATCTATCGCGCACAGCTCGTTACGTGATTCCTCGTTACTCTGTAAATTCAATTATATAAGAATGAACGTAGGCGTGACCACACTCTGAATAATCGTTCTCCACCCACTTATGTCATATAAAAATGTGTGTTCGTGCATCGGAATACGGAGTGGCGCGTGTATGCAATCTTAGGTGCGATCGAACGAATGAGAAATATTCGTTTGGAGTAAGATCGGACGAGTCAATCGGGCGAAAAGCCTGGCGCGCGCTCTTCGTCGGATGCTTATTCGAGCTGATGTTCGAACTGCTGTCCGAGTTTGGACGATTTCACGAGACAAGCGTTGCACTGTCGCTTCCTTGGATAAACCATCGCGTTCTCCGTTCCCTCGAAGCGAACGTAATACGTCGTATCTCGCGTGGTTCGTCGAGCGTATCCACGAGAGCCAAGCGAACCGTCGCTTGCGTCGAAAGCACAGCGATTTCGATTTATAATAGAAGCGGTGGAACGTGCGACGAAAGATGGCAAGAACGTAGCGGATACGAAGGGAATAGACAACGCGCTATAGAAAAGAGTGGATGAAAATACAAGGGTTCACGGTACACACGGTCGTTTGAAAATGTCAAACGAGTCTGCGACTGGTCTCGCTATTATACCCAGAAGAAGAATTCGAGCCAGAAATTCGCCATCGACGACAAGGGAGGAATCGTTGCGTTTCGTTGAAATCGAGCAAGGCCATGGCGGCCTTTTGTTTCTACAAACGACGAATCAATTATGCGGCAACAACAATACCAGAATCGTTACGTAAAAGGTAAATGCAATGTCCTCGCGTACGTCGTGTACTGGATGTGCCGTTCGTGGTTCGCTGCTGCTTCGTCCAATATGCTGTTAATCCGCTAAAGGTTTAACATACACGAATTTTCCGATGAAATCGAGCAAATTGTCTTCGGTGAATATACACTACGTCACGTTGCGTTTCGAGACAGCAACGTGTTCCGCTTCGCAATATTCTTGGCACCGCAACACGTGTTACCGTAATAACATCGAGAATGAAATTTTTCTTCGCGTCACCGTGTACCATCGTACGAAAGCGTCTGCGAGGAAAAGGAAGGGGAAATCTACATATAACCGAATCGTTCTATTCTGTTACGACGAACCTCGTTACGTCCCTCGTTACGCTGCATTAGGAGCTAACGGTCGGGGTGCGATACGTTTTCGCTTATATATTAATTTCTATATTCGATATGTTTGTTTCCGTATTTCGATATATTAATATTTCCTACGTATTATCTTGTATTCCTGGTTCGTGTCATACCTGGTTCGTATTTACAAAATTATTGATCATCCGGGTGCATCCAGCGCTGGCGGCAATGCGATCAGCCTGCATGGTACATCCACCCCTTTGCATCGATCGCACGCTGCAGTTCACCGACCTCTCTGCTTCGAGACGCGATACAATACTTGTACTGTCCCCATTATTGCCCTCTTTTGCCCTTATCTACTATCTCGATTGCTCGTCCCACTCTCTTAACCAGCGTCCATTAAATCGCGGCATTGCTAATTTTAACGAATTCGTTTCACCAAGAGCATTCGACGTATCGATCGTCTACTACAAAGAAGGTTCGACGTTCTCCGCTCGTTACGTCATTAGGAATATACGGTCCAGCCTAAAAAAAGAAGCACTTCTACGCGCTTAAGCGCTTCTTCCCTGTTCGTGATTCGTGGATTCGCTGTTTGCGAAAATGCGTTTCGATCGAAGTACGATCGACGCGAGTCGATTGAAAGTACGTGTGCGATTCGCGCGAGAGAAATCGAAGTGAATGGTCCGAAAATAACGAAAAATGGCGCCGATTGGTGAATCGCCTTTCGGACGAGCAGCGTCCGAAAACCGCGTCGGTCGCATTCATCCCGATATCGCGTCCTCGCAGATACGACTCGAACCCTCACGTGGTGGAGAGGACATGCGCGCACCCTCGGCAAAGCCGCGACGCTATATAAGAGAAGAACGCGAGTCTCCGAGTCTCAGTTCGCTCACGAAAGCGTGCGAAATACACACGGCAAACCCGGCAATCAACGACAAATTGATAAAACGCGTGTTTGCGATTGACCGCCGAATAAAACTGTTCTTCCGGCACACGAGGATGAACAACTTGGAGAAAGACGAAAAAGGCATCCAGTAACTAATAAGAACACAGAACAGTGGGAAACGGGTGAAAATAAAAGATCAACGACCGATCGACAACGAAGCACGCTAGTTTCTCCTCGAAAGCATCGTTTTACGCAAGTATAAGCACAGTGAAACGAGTGTGGAATTGATTAGACGCACGGAAATTGATCAACCGTGACAGAAAGGGCGCGCATTTGCCATCGTTCACGCGAAAGGCAGCGAGTCAACGACTGAGCGCGATCGAACGAAACTCGAGTTAATTCCGAACGAACGAGTTCTAATCGAACGAAACGAAATTTGCGAGCTGGCTAACCGAACGGTGCAGATTTTCGTCCGCGATCTCGATCGGATCGGTGGCTTTCGTACTTCACTGAGAATGGAGGACACGACTAGATTGACCGATCCGGAAGACGATCGTCGCCGAGAGAACCAAAAGGGCGACGGTAAACGAAGAGTCAGCCCGACCGTGGGCCCTGGTTCTTCGAAACAAGAATTTGGAGACGACGAGTGCAGCACGGACAGTGGTTGCAGCAGCGGTGGAAGTACCGGAAGCGCGGAGAGGCTGTCGCGTCGCGGAAGCAGCGAGCGACTATGCCGCGCCACCAGGTCGCCGAGAACCCACTGCTACTTGGACCGACTTCGCGGCCGACCGACTCGTTCTCAGGAGAGACTTTCCAGCATTCAGAGAAGTTCGGAGCGAGTTCGAGCCAAGTCCTCGCGTTCTTGGAGCCCTGGAGACGTTAGAGGCGTTGGAAGAACTTCGGAGTCGCTTTCGTACTCCTCGAGTCCATCGGACGCCCACAGCAGCACCGACAGCGACTCGTTGAAAAGATCCAGCACGGCAGATACTCTTCGAAGAGCGCTTCAAACTCTCAAGATATCCTCCAAGTGGGAAGGGAAGGAGAACAAGCACGCGAAGAAGAGCCCCAAAAGAATCCTACGCAGTCCGGTGTCCTACACGTACGTCAGAGGTCTTTCGGGCCTACCAACGCAGAGGGTTCCAAGGAACATGGCACAGCAATTGACGATGCCCTGTTCCTGTCAAGATACCGTCGGTCTCTACCGATAAGAAGCAATCAGGATCGATGGCGATTCGAGTCGAAGCCGGTTCACTCGGTTCATCCAAGTTTCATCCGTTTTAAACGATACACTCGCTCAATTCCGCTCTCTCTCTCTCTCTCTCTTTCTCTCTCTCTATCTATCTATCTATCTATCTATCTCATTACAAACTTCGAGTTTCGTTGCGCGATCGTCTCGATATTAAATAGCGCAAACAGCCGAACGGAGCCTCCGCTCTTGGACCATTCTTTGCGTACGAGATGTTTGCTCGCACGATCTACAGAAATTCGCAGCCCACGCTTCCGTTTCCGTGCTTTCTACTTTTGTCAATCGCGGCCGTTTCCTCGCCGCTGTTTTTTCAAACCTCGACCAAACGAGTGGATCAAAATGTATACGAACTTAGAGCGATACGAGCGAAATAATTGTAACGGACGTCGAAGGTTCGGCGAACGTAGCGTTTCGCGTCTTCTCGCTCTGCCGGAAACTTCGCGGAAAAGCATATCCGGCGCGCTTCTTCCTCCGTCGAGATTTTCTTTCGTTCCAGGCCGATCATATTCGATCGGTGGTCGATCGCTTGGGAGAGAAGAAGGCGAAAAGTGCGGGAAAGTTGCGTTCGTCGTAGGTAGAGGTGCGTCGACGTACAAGTACATTGTGTTTTAAGTTGTTGGTCTCTTATTCGTAAACGAGATAGATCACGTAGACAGAACGTAGCCGTGTAAGCATGTATGTACCTACCTTTTGTAGCAAACGATTAGTACACTCGATAAAAACATGTACAATAGCGATACCAATTACGTTACACGCCAACGAATTTCATAGTTGACGATTAATCGGCGATCCGTTTCGATCGCAAGCGCAAAGAGGAATAAAACAAGACGGATCGAACGTTCGAACGTCACATAGCGATGCGATCGGTCGACGATCCGTCTTACGCATGCACCTTCTTTGTCGAATTCGCAACGAAGCAGATTCTCGATGCGCTTCGATCGAAACGTCGTTTCGCGAAAAGGTATTATATCGTCGCGAAACCGAGGTCGGTTATCGCGATATACGAGTCAATTACGCGTGAACGCGTCGAGATCGCGCAACTCTGGTGCTTTTTTTATAAGGAACGAACGGATGGAAACGATCGTCGAAAGAATCGAAACGAAACGTTGACGATCTCGCGCGATCTTTATCGCTAACCGTCCGACGTAACGTTCGGTCGTGAGTATTTCAGATAGATTAGAATTACTTGTTCGTTAAGGATACTTTTAAAACATATCACGATTCGCAAATGGTATCGTGAGCTTCGTTCAGCGCAATCGTTCGCTCGAGACCTAGCAAATTCGAGTGTGTGCGTGCTACGGCGAGACGTTAAACGAGTTTGCGAAGTTTCTGTTCCTTCTTTCGCAAGGCCTGCTGTGCTAACAGATGCTTGGCGAGTGTCGCGATGAAAAAGGAGCGGATCGTTCTGTTTTCGACCTCGTTTTCGTTCCAGTTTCATTCTCACGCGAGACGAGAATAACACGGACAATAACGATACTCGAAAGACGGACGCCGGTGAGTCGAACGGTTGCGGCGAAACGAATCCGAACGAAACCCACGGCGAAGGGAAATCTTTTTCTTAAACTATCGTCGAAAGTTCTCATTTACGTGAAGGCGAACGTAATCGCGGAACGTATACGCGATCTTTCAGTGCCTTGTAAATATCTACCGCGTGAGTTACATGGTATGTCGCGAAAAAATTGGCACACAGATGTACGATATCTTGCGAGGAGAAATAATAGAACGCTAACACACGCCTAATAAATGTCGATGATTCTCGCGCGAAAATACAAGAACAGAGAAAAAGCGAGAACGATAGAATATGCGAGAAATGCAGATTCTCAGGACTGAATATTTTATATTAAGTATTACCTATGTCGATACTACACGTAGTTTACGTTTCAAATAAACGTTTTTCATTCAAACCGGCGTTCACATTTATAGCCTTCCTGTACCATTAACATCCTCCCACTATTTTATCCTCTTACGAATTACGCTCTTTACTCGAATTATCCGAAACGCAGACTTTTACGAAGCACGCGAAGTTAAATCGAGCAACAGTCGGTCAGTTAACGACGCCGCGATTGCGTTTGCTCCGAAATAATCGACAGGACGGAAGGTTTCCGTTCCCGTGTCCGGAGCATGTCGTCGGAGAAACAACGTCGTTCCGGCCGATCTGTACGCAACGTGCCCGTACCGGAACACGATTCGCGGAAAGACGTGGAAACATGGAAGGACGTCCCTGGTCCGTTTATAGCTACGGCCATGACAGAATCAACGAGTGACCCACTTGCAGGGGTTTGCACCCCCGTGACGTCACTCGAGGCAAGCGACGCCATTCACGACCCTTCTTTGACCCAGATCGCTGCTAGTGT
The DNA here is from genome assembly GCF_011952255.1 of Bombus vosnesenskii. NCBI lineage: Eukaryota > Metazoa > Arthropoda > Insecta > Hymenoptera > Apidae > Bombus > Bombus vosnesenskii. Next base: position 8,736,175 of record NW_022882923.1, read on the forward strand.
CGTCCCTACGAAATACCATAGTTCATTCAAGGATCGCTTCCAGGATACCTTGTCGTTACCTGGACGCGTGATATTCATTTCCTAGGCGCCATAGAGCTTATTTTTGTTCGTCCTCGTCTCTCTATTTTTCTTCCTTTATTCTCCTCGTCTCCGATTTAACCAGTCGCTTGCAAAAGTCTCTCTTCCGTTCGTCTCTCGTTTTACTTTCCTATTCGTATTTCGGGACTCGCTGTCTTTTCTTAGAGTCGGCGAAACGCAGGTGATTTTCAAGAAGACCCGAAAAAGATGACTGAAATAGCCGAAACTGAAATACACGTTGCTTTCCTGCGAGAAAGTGGCGGGAGGCGGAGCGGGCAGGGGTAGATGGTGGTAGCTAGGGCGACGATCGCTGATTTCGTGCGTCGCGTCGTTCCTTTTTCTCAGTCCGTTTGTCCTAGTTCTCCTTCCAAACTAGTGACGTCACTGACGTCATTGAGAAGGCCGTCGACAACGCGTCCTAATTCCGAGCTTGCGATTGAATAAACCTGGTCGCAGCTTGTCTCTATCCTTCGAACTTGGCATCCTCGCGCGCGCGTTCGTATGTACGCAATTGTAACCTGCGTACACACGCCATACGTTGGGCCATTGTTTCGTACGTGAAATTAGAGACACGCGCATCCACAGGAACGACGATGTTCGTCCGTTTCTCGGATCTTTTAATCGCCAGATAGGCAGACTTCGGTGAAAGCCGATGATGGTCGAAGAGTGCGGAAAAATGAATCAATCGGAACCGGGACAATCGAATATTCGCCGCGCTCCGCACCACCCCATTCAGCCTGCGATCTAGTCGCGCGGCGAGAAAAGCGTACGGCCGGGTCGTTGCGCTTCGTCGATGACGTTGGATATTACGTCACGTCGTCATGACTACCGTCGTCCCGTTGTCGATCTGCCGCTCTAGCGAACTCCACGAAAATTGGGGCTTCGACCTCGAATTAGGTCGACGTTGTTCCACTTTGAGTCGCGCCTCGCACCTCCGCTCCCACCGAACCTAGACGAAACGACCGGTGACCGCAGAGTATCTCGCGTCAATCCCCCTTTTCATCCATGAACTCCGACTTTTCGCTTACCGAGAGCCATCTTTCTCGCACACCGATCCGCAAAATCGGCAACGTCGTTCGACGTTCGTCGATCGCTGCCACGCGACGTACGCGATTGATTTCAAATGAAATATCGTGGTTCACGGTCGAACGGCAACGAGACTACGCATAAAGATACTTTTCACGACGACTAGATGACATATTTCCGATTCTTCGGGTTTCGATCGCGTTATCGGTACGTTACGTTTCGTCTCGATGTTTCCCGAACGACGAGACGACGTCGGAAGAAAACGCAACGTACCGATAACGCGATCGAAACATATTTTTGTCTGCTGCTCTGTTACCGTATCGTGTACCTTTGTTTGACTTTTAAACATTTTTTAAAGAATTTGGAAATTACAAAATGTACAAAAGACATTGAAAATGTGACCGAACAGGTTCCTTCCATTTTTACCTACTTTACCTTGAGACATTTCTTTTCAGAGACTGAAATAGATGGAACGATTAACATCTACCTGCTTATATCTTCCCCTGCGATCTTTTCTTGTAATAATGATATTTAGAAGATAATATCGTTAGGCGTTTCGAAATGGCGGAATTCTGGGGAAGGGAAAGAAAGACGGAGCCAATAAAGGCACAGTGGCGTAGAATCATAATGTAACCATATTATTTCTTTCAACGTAACACAGTATTATTATCATTATCATCATTGTTACAACAGTTGTTTGAATATGCCCGGCGTAGTGGTGTAGACCATCGTAGACCGTTATTTTCTATTCTTAGGTATGGTAGTAACAATCGTAACAACGACATCGGTAACAACAACAACAATAATAATAATAAGAATAATAATAGCAATAGTAATGATAATTGTCATAATCGTAATCATCAATTATATTAATTATGATTATAGTAATATTTATCAGCCGGTAATACGTATCATTCAAAGATTACGATGCTTTCTTTACGCACGATACATAGGCACAAGTGTGCGCGTCGAAGCGTTTAAGTTTGATTCATCGATCGGATTTCTGATACAACGATCGAAAATATTGTCAAAAGTAGTACTTTCACGGGATAAAGATACAATATTTCAAAGATAACGACGAACTTTCGTATCTAGAGGCACTATCGTTCACGTGTTTCGTTTCTCGTCGATGTCATTTTCTCAAATTCTATCAGATACATCGTATATCCCCAAAGGTTCTCCCTTTGTTCTTAAAACAACGAGCGAGAGAAACGAACGAAAGAAAAAGGCAAAATGGGTACAATATAATCGCTTAAGGCTTAAGATTACGAATCGATAGAAAATCGGACGTTCCTTTAAGTGTAAAAAGTTTCGTGAAAATTCGAAAGGTTGTAAGGAAACTATAGTATAGATGGTAACGGATAAATATCTCACGATTCGTCGCGAACGTTATTTCTTTCAGCCGTTCGAGACGTATCGCTCACTCTTCACCACTATCCGAACCGAACAACGTTTTGCTTCTAGAAGAAAGTTACACGCGATCGTGTTCGGTCTCTTCGCTTGATCTGTTTCGTTTCGTTCGCTTCGTTTTCGCGTTCGTATTTACGTTTACGTTCACGTTCGCGTTCGTATTTCGTTTTGTAGATATTGAAAAGCGTAATAGTGACAGTAGCGGGTAACAGAGAACGGTGCTACGGCGTTCAAAAGCGCTTCGTGCTTGGAAATCAATCGTAACGCTTATCGTAGGTAGCTGGCAGCCTTTCCTCACGCGAGGTTGCCTACAATATCGTGTACGATGCAATAGCGTGATTCGCTTCGCAAATGTGCCACTACGTACGAAGCGATTTGAACGACAATTTTTCTCAGGACAAACGACTCGGTTCTCGAACATGGCCGCAAGTAGATCGTCCAAGATTTCATCAGCAGAGCCGACTGATCGATCTGCGCTCGGGCCGTTGCACGTTCTTTATGCACGTTCTAAAAGAAATTGACAAATTTTACTAAATGTACGTGACTATTGTATCGATGTAACACATTCGAGATCGACGATCTAGATCATTCGCGGAGTTTTTACGCTATCCGCGAGAAATTTTAAAGTGAAAAAAACTGCGCAGAATGCGCGTAATATTGTGAAAAATATCTTGTCAAAATTCATCGATCTCCAATGTATTAACTTAGTAGGTATCGATCGTTAGCGTAAATATTAGATGCGGGTAATGGAAGATCTGTTCGTCCGCCGTAACTGACGAGATGGAAAGAAGCGAAAACGATAAATATTCGAATTAAATCTCGACAGTTACTGGGATGCGACGATTGCTGTAATAAAATATAAAAATCTCCGTAATACATCTGTCGTTGAATGACAATTTGATCGCTTATTAAGAGCAGACGATCGATAAATCCTTATACGGATTTGAAAATTGGAAAATTTTTGCATAAACTTGAACGTATCGTATCTTGACCCACGCTAGGGTTAAAAATATCAACGAAGCATTGCCTTCTATTGTACGAAAATCTCAAACGGACGATTAGTATTTGCAAAAGCGGTACGAGACGTATGCATGTCCATGGTGGTCGCAAGACGCTGCCAATAAGTAATAAAATCACATGGAAGTGCAAGGAATCAACGTTCGTTGCAACTGTTACAGAAAGAGCAGAAAATTCGTTGTTCATGCGCAACTACTTGTTACAGTACCAGAGTTTTAATACCAACAAATTTTTCTCTGTCAAATTTGAGCAACTTACCCATCTTATTCACTGAGTACCGGTAGCAGAGACCTTACGCGACAATTAGATTAAAAAAAAGATAGGATTAGCTCGTGATTCCGCGAAAGTTTTTTTCTTAAACTATACGTACAGTAACATATTTTCCATCGATTTTGAAACGATTCAATAAGAAATCGTTAGATAACGAGGTTCGTCTACTTACAGTTCGATGCTCTGAATGGTAGATGTGGGACACGTGATATCCACTTTAACGTGACAATGCTTGTGACACTTCATTTGACAGTCTCTACATTCGTAACCCTGCTTGCCCAATCTTCGCGCAAGCGTTCGCTTACACACCTCGCATACGGTTCCACTGAAATGAAACGACTCCACGTCTGACTCCACGCTAATTTCATTTCTAATGCGATTTTTTCGCAATTGGATACAATATGACACGCCTCTCGGATGTTAAGTAATTTTCAAATATATCGCTGACACATAGCGAAACGATAGGATAAATAAACGCTGTTAAATAATATTATTACTACGAAGATTCTCTGAAATATCGCTCTCGGAGTACAAAGTGGAAGATCTAGCTGGTTAAAAGCTTTTACGCAACGACGTATACGTAATACGGTGTGTTCCGCGTTAGCTTACCCAGCCATATGTTTCGCTATGAAAGTGTGATCGTTGAATATGTGAAGCTTCGTGCCTTTCTTTCGCCATTTGCTCTTTTGTGCGAGCGACAATGGTACTAGGTAATGCCTGAAAATAACAAAAACGGACGTCGAATATGATTCGTTCGGCATACGAAAATATAAACGGTAAAACGAACGTCGTGTTGCTTACTTTTTAATACCATTCTCGAGGGTCTCGAGAACTAAAGTGGAAGCCTCGTTAACGTAAGTTCTGGTCGACGCTCCGCTTATACCGGATGCTTCGCTCAAACTCGATCTCCTCGAATGCTCTTCCCTCCCTGGTATCGATAAACGAACTATAAAATTCAAGCGAAACAATCGTTTGCAACTCACGTTACGTTAGTCGCGTGTCAGCGTTATTGGCACGGGAAATGTCTTTTATTGGCAGTGGCGTTAGCGTTGTAACGTTGGCGTGCGTGTATCTCATACTCTTGTCGGCTGATCGCTTTACGAAGCTCCGTAAAATGCGCGCTCTACTGCTGTTGCTCGTTGCATCATCGGTATCGGGATGATCGTACTTACCAACGTTGCGTGCCACGCACGGGATTCGTGTGCAAAACAAACAAGTAGAATTTTATACTAAAGACTCGGACTACTAGAGGGAAGAGGCACTAAGTCTGTTCTAAATCAGGAATCGTTTCACGGGCGTAATGTATACTCGTGAGCAAACATACCCGAGCCAGGATCACGCGCTCTGTCCGCAGATATAGACCTGGAGTGTTGATCCTCGTGGTTCGCATCGCCTTCCGGTCCGACCGATCTGCTTCTCGTCTTCGATCGACTCAATCGTTTCTTTATCGTTCCAAAGAAATCTCGCCTTTTTCTTCTCGTTCTACCCCTTTCTACGACACGAGGAGGCATAATGTAAACCAACTATAGCGTTTCAGGTGAAAGCTGGAAACGTCTTGATACTTATGAATGGAAGAGTACGCAGCGAGCGGAAACGATAAAAAAAAGAAAAGAAAGGAGGGGATACCTTCGGAATTGGAAGAATTCGGCGTGCTTTCTGGTCCCGAGGTCACGCTCGTATCTTTCGGTCCATGCTGAAACGAACGAAAACAAAAGGTTTATAAACAGACGGTTAAGGTCGCGGTTGTTTCACAAGCATCGTTATAGACTTTTTACAAGGTTTCTTTTCGAATCGACTGTAACGTAATTAGCGAAAACGTGAGAACGCGAAAATTAGAACGGCGCTGCGTTAAGAATAGGACAGAAACGATCTCGTGACAACAAGAATAATTACCTCCGGAGAGATTTCCTGCCAGTTTCCACTTTCCGTCAGGGCGACCTGTGGAATTAGTAAACACACGCCACTCAACTGACGATAATTAGCGTTCTCGTAAAACACAAGGCTGCCTGATTTCCAATTGGTTCATAGATGCAAGAAGGACGTAAATTGGAGACAGGCCGTGAAAAATTAAACGGGAAATGGGATCGTTCGAACGAAAGGAATATTATAAATACCGTGGCTTTCGATGCTGGAACGGGAATCCGGGGAATGGACGTAAGATAAGGAGGATCTAAAAAAATGCTGATAAAATACGTGCGCGGATTTACAACCATGATCACGCCGGTGACGACGAGGGTGAGAGGACACGACGTCAAGCAATGGCTTACCTTAACCACCTGCCGCTCTGGCTGCTGCAAAAGAGAAGACACAACAAAAAAAAAATAGACCATAATCGATAGGTGTTAGTAGATGGAGTAAAATTTGCATAGGTCTCGTAATTGCATTCAACGTGCAGATTCATTGAGCGTACCCTTTGCTGGCTGTGCACGATCAGAGTTCCTTTGTTCCCGTTGCTTTGTCCAGTTCTGTAAGGCGAATCCACCACGTTGCCATTGGTCAGATAGTCTGCAAATTACATTTGGTCGCTCAAAATATCTAATCGGTCGGAAGGAAGAACGGAAGGAGGTTTACGACTTTCTACGTCCATCATTCCACCAAGCATTCGTCATTTCGTTTACCAGATAAGTTTTCGCATGCCTGGCAACGCGACCGCGATTATGCAAGCATATTGCATACACTGTCATCGTGATTTGCCAGGTTCGCTTCACTGGTAGTCGAAATAACTTCGAAGAATCGTCGATCGTAAGAAACTCGGGCCGAGAAGTGAGCGTACAATCGTTTCGTATCGTGCTAGAGGAACGTTAAAGCGAACGTTAAGTAACGGAGTTGACAGAAGAAGGGAGACAGCTAGAGAATTCTATACGTGTACATACGAGTAAACATAGGTCATGCGAATTATTACATGGCAGTGGAAAGTACAATCCGGTGCTAGAGATGCAGGCACGCGCACGAGAGGGAGAGTACGTGTCGCTGCTAGTGCGAACAACCAATAAATACGATCTATTCTATAGTTGTAGAAGAAAAAAAAAACAGGATCTACGTTGCGTTAAAGTACACAGTGAAATGTAACATCGTTTCGACGAGATCATATGTGGCGAGAGTTGCGATCAACTGTTTGAGTACGATTTTTAAAGGGCAGTGACATCACTAATCATCGCTATGTTTTCACACTTGTGAACACGAACGCAATGCCTTTCAGATAAAGTAATTGGTAATTACCCCCTTCGGATTGAACGGTAGAGTCGTACAAGATAAGTGTGCTGTTACCATTGTTGTAATTTAGACTATTGTCGCTGATGAGATTTGTCGGGGTGTAGGTACGAGGAGTCGGTGACACCGGCTTTATCGTCTCCTTCACCTTGTAAGGTTTGCTCCCAATTTGAGGCACCTCCGCGCCCTCGATGAATAGAAACTGAGAAAAGAGAGGACAGAGAGCGAAAGAGAGAGGATAGAAAAGGAAAGAAAACAATGAAATGGCATAGCAAATAAAGAAATATCGTTAAATTACACCGCGTATGGGCGTTCGCGTCGCTCTTTTACTTACCTCTACGGTCAGAGTGCCGGTGATATCTTCCTCTTCGTACGGTCGATTTTGAAGAGGTATGATCTGTCTCTGACTCGGATTTGCGAGCAACTCGTCGATACCGACGATACCCAAACCTAAGAATCGTTGGGATTTATTTACGCGATCGTAGACCTCCAGCAGTACTTCCGACGTATTACGATTGACGTCGCTGCAAATTACGAGCGATCGTGAGATTCAAGCAGGTAAAAGGGTATATTTTGGCTGTTGTTTCGTCAGAAACGAAGAAACGAAGAGAAATCGGTCGATTTCGATGACGACGACTCCGCATCGAACCGACGCGTCGCGATCTTTCGTTCCGAATGACTTACAATAGAAACGCTTCGTCCCACAATGGGTTTCGAGCATCCTTCTTGACGGACGTTTGATTTTTCTGCGGTGGTTCGTCCAATTCAACGACGCAATACGGTTCTAAAGCACCCTGCTCGCCGCCTAATTCCGTTGCTTTCACCACCTTGACGAGCAGCCTTCTGTCACTGGCAATATATTGATTTTGTGTCGGTGTTGGACTTTGAGTTTGAAGTCGTTGTCTGGAGGCTTGAAGCGAATCGCTCGACGTCGTCTAGACGAATTAATTATTCGTTATGTGGAAAAGGGACCGAGTGTCCGAGTCGTTTAAAAATAAATTTACCACGTTGTCGTAATGCATAGGCATCGAAAAGCTGTGTTGCGTGGTCGCCGGTTCCCTCCATAACCGTGGACAGCTCGGATATTGGAACAAATTCAGATGAACATTGGTCCCCCTTAACGCGCCTATTACGATTTCCGTTACGACTTCCTGCAATTGGCTCTCGTCCAGATCTTTCTTTATCGTGCCTACTTGGGCCAGCGAGACTTTCACCTAACGTAAAGGCGAAGGTACAAGGATAACGAGAGATATCACGAAGCCACTGGTTGGAAAAATAACGTAAAAATATGATACAAACGTCCGGCCAGCCGTCGCATTTCAAGTCTAGCAGAAGCTTCTCGGTGATGCAGATGACGTTTAATCGCGCACGGAAACGATTTACGTTTACGCGATAGTGGCTGATTTCGAGTTTATCAGCTTTCCGGCGAGACGCTTTCAACTGTAACGCTGGAGTTGCTTCGCAATCGCACGTGATCGTCTGAAACGAAATAAACGAGATGACCATACTTGAAACGATCCTTGACACAGAAAATACGTGACGAAAGAATATTTCATACGTACCACGTCATCCTTGGAGTCGCACTCGCAAAAGATGTTAGAGAGATTCGGCGGATGTGTTTCGGGTAAAACTCGAACGAACTCGACTCCGACTCCGTGCTACGAGTAACGAGAAAACACGAGTGAAAACGCATTTTTCCGTAACAATCGAACAATTCAAAGAGGCTTTGTTTTTCATTGTTCAATTTCAAATAGATTCTATTCGGTGTTATCGCGGAGTTGGTTCGTAGAAAATGAGCGGGCCAACGATAAGCGCGCGTAACTCGACGAGCCTGAAGCACGATTTCTAGGGCCTCGTCGGTAAAATTGTCCGACAGCATAGCGCGAATGGGTTAAGCCGGTGTTTTTGTTGCTCAAGAACACCTACGCGGAACATCCTTCTTCAAACCTTCTCCGGTTCGATATTTCTCCGGTCGCTGTCTCTCGACACGGTGAAAGATATTCATGAGACAGGACCGTGAGCAATCCTAACGAAACAGATCTTTTTTCGATATGGAGAAAATGATATCGTTACGATAGAACGGTAATGCCGATGAGAGCATTGAGCGGACGAGAATATCGGCTCACCTCGTCGACGGAGTTGCTGGTAAAATCATTGAGAGACGCGACCCAAGCAGCCAGGAGTTGGTCCAAAATCGCTGGATCTGAGTAGAGCCAAACGATGATCTCGTTGACCCAGCGTACGGCATCCGGGTCGGCCCCAGTGGCGGTCGGCAAATTCAAACTTTTGCTACTTCTTGCGGGGCTGATGAGAACACCGGACGACTTTCTGGTGAGACGTTTGCGTACAGGAGGCGTCGGTGGGACGTAAGAGGACGGCGACGAGCCGATACCGGAAGTCGAACTGGTACCGCCACCGGAAGGATGAGGGGCAGCTGCGTGCGATCCGGAACCGGCGCTGCCGCCACCACCTGCCCCGGCCCCCAAGGATACCGAACCCGATGAAACGATTTTTTGCTTGCCAAGCGAAAGTAACTTGCCTCCACTACCGCCGCCGCCACCTCCACCACCGGCAGTACCACCACCACCACCAGCACCACCAGCACCAGCACCACCACTGACACCGACGCTATCACCGTGAACGATATGGCCGTCCTTGGCGGTAACTATTGCCCCAGAACCGAGCTCGTTTAAAACGAATCGATTGTAAACGTATTTGCCGACACACAGTACCACTAATCCGAACAACATCCAGCCAAATATCAGCATCGATAAGGTATCCATGGTCGTATCACCAGCTGAGTCGAAACTGCATATCAGATCGTCCACCCGCTCGGCCAAGTCGGCCATATTGCCCCATCGTTCGGCCAACCAAGTCCAATTGGATTCCAAAAACATTCTTTTCTATTTTCACCCGCTAGCGAACAGCGCCCCACTACTACCGTATTACAAGTTATTAATAGATCTTGCGTATACCCTGGGCCCCCAGGACTACGGCACTGTCTCCGTCTTGATTTTGCCCAACGACCGCCTCTCAGCAGTTTTCCTTTCCCTGGGTCACATCGATGTCGATCGTCGACTCCTTCGCCCGCAACGCTCTTTACCACGATCTCGCGACGCTCCCCTTTTTCCCGCGTTTTTAACTTGATCTTCTTGCTGCCGATCCGTCGAGACTCGTGCTTTAACAGCTTTCAGTGATTCGTGCTCTAGCCGACGCGGTCGTGGTCAGAGATCGACGATTCTTCTTCTCTCCGATTAGCTCCGAGTCTTTAAAATTCCATCTCGACACCTGCACGGTCTTATTGTCACCATTAACGGCGTGATCACTGCGACGAGCGTGACCACTGTGATCGTGATAGCAATCGTAATTGTTCCCACTTTGCCAAGCCGTAAGCACGTTCGATTTCATTGCCGCCTCCACACGCTGAAACAACAATGATCAATCGGTCAATGGACGTACGCCGGACCGTAACTCTATACATATTCGTTTCGTTAGAGCATCGTGTACGATTGTTTATCGATCAGACTTTGCGACTAATCTCAAATCGATACGAGCAATTATGTACACGAGATTCCAAAACTGATAACATACACGGACAAAACATCGTGGATACCGAGAATGAGATAAGATTATAATTCTGTATTTACGTGTTACGTGTACGGGCAATGGTACAGTTTTCCCTTACCAGTGTTTCGTCATCGAATGCGTCATCTCTCGCGATTCGCGGATCGCGTCATCTCCTATTCGCGTTGTAGTGGAGCTTCGTCGCAGACCTCGTCGAGCGTCCGAGACAGACACGGTGAACGCGTTGCTCGATCAATGATCGACCACTGGCCCGTGGATCTAGTGACACGCGTGATCTCTGCTCGCTACCTCGTTCGCTTGAACTCGTTTCGATCTGTCAATGTTCGAATGCAAATAATTTTCAAACGCGAAACGAATATTTGATCGATATTTTCCTAGTCAACGTGATTCGTGCTGATCTAAGAAGCGTCGTCGCAAGCATCGACTTTTTCGGGTAAATTAAATAAATAAATTCAATTATTTTCGAGCTCGCGAGAATTAAAGAATCTATCTGTGCATTGTTCGCGTTCGATGTAATTACAAGAAAACCCCTGGTTCGATGCACGAGAGAACGTGTACGATATTCGCGTGACACACGCGATATATAAACCTATTCGTATTTCAGCGCGTCAGACGTAGTACACACGTGAAATTACGCATACCGATCCTCTAACTTTGAATCTCACGAAACTTATTTTCTATGGAGAACGACGAACGTAAAACGAAACGAGCGAACCAGATTACGAACTGGTGTGCTAATTTGCCACGGTTCCACGACTTTCCATCGATCCGAGTGGTCAAGACAACCGGCACGTTGTCTACGGCTACGGAACGTTTCGATGGTGTCTCGTAACGCAATCGATTCGTCCTCTCGCGATGCTTCAACTTCGATCTCTTTTCGCTTTCGACGATCACGCGTTACTATGCACTGACGGATCGACCAAGACTACACACCGTAGTACTCCAGCTAATTGTTGTTTCGCCTAAGACTCCGACACGCGGTAGTTCGCTCTGCACGGTGCTCTATAATCGTACATGGATCACCGCTCCTCCGATTACTCGTACCGTGATTACCGTGACTGTACAGTGTATATTCGATCGTTGGAACGTGTATCTTTCATTTGTTTGCCGGTGATTTTGCCACGGTTGCCTGCGCCCACGTCTCGTCGTCTCCAAAAGTCTCACTGTGACGCGTGTCTCTCCCTTTCCGCTCCTCTATCGCCGCAACGCGTGGTCGTCCGTGATCCGCAAGGCGCAAGCGCGTTTACTTTGCCGCATCTACCTTTACGACTTTCGTTTCTTTCGTTTCCTCCAGTCACCTATACCGCGCGATACCAACAACGGTTGACCTGATTTTTCCCGCCCGACTAGTTCGAAGCGAGTTTCACGGTCGTTCGTACGTTTTCGACAACTTCCGTTGTCGCGCGATCAACGTGTTCCAAACGGGTACCTGCGGTAGTATCTGTTCGCAGGTCCCGCGATCGAACTAGCGAGGTAGTGGCGAGAAAGAGAGAAGGCGCGACGCGTAGACCAAGTGACCGGGGCGCCAGTCGGCGACAGGCGATCTCCTCCGGCGAGTCGGCGGCACGGTGTCGCGACGGGAAACACCACGGCGAACGGTTACGTTCCTACTACAAACTTAGGTCGATCCAGGCGCGCGTCGCGCTCTCTCGATACTCTTTGCGCGTTATCGATCCGCAACGAACCGCGAAACACCCATAGGTCGCACCCATGGCTCCTACATGATACGCGAGTCTCGTACCTATGTGTGAGTCTATGAAACGAGTAATCGTAATCGGAAACGCCGTGACCGCGATCGGCCACGCTAGGTATCCTCCTAGATGATATCCTGCTGTTTTATGCGTCATTCGTTCTTTCCCCTTCTCTAGGCCCCTTCTAGTCAGCCCTCGACTCCATATCCTTTTCCCATCGGTACAGACCTTCCTACGCCCCTTTACCTCTCTCTCTCTCTCTCTCTCTCTCTCCCCTCTCCCTTTACATCATATTCTTGGACAAGTGACGCATCGTTGCTATAGTAAGTAGTGAACGATCGAAAATCACCGACGAGGAGTGGAATCGATGTATGCGATTATCGGTGACCTGCATGGAGCGGAGTTCATCCAGTACAAAATCGTGCGCGAGTTTCTCGAGAGCATGGTTTGAGTCGTTGCTTACCGATAGATAAGGATTCTACGGGTCGTAGAGATCGGGAATCGTACTCGCGAGACGATGAAACAGATCTATAAATAACTCGATGGAATCATTGGGTCGAGCGGACTGGAATAAAAACTTTTCTTCTCGCATTAAAGCTCGGATTAAAGGGGAGCTATTCTAGTAGATTGAGCGTATACTTTTTATTGTTTCGTCATTCATTTACATACAAATATTTTCAAGATACGTCTTAAGAAACAGTGCGTGTTCGGCATCGGTTCTTCAAACTTCGTACGTTAGTACTGCTAATTGTATTTTGTATAAATTTTCCTCGCGGTCGCTTTAAACGCTAATAGAATACGCTACGTGGCCTCGTCGAGCTTTTCTTTTCGATGAGTCTAGGATGCGTTCCGTCGTTGTCGTTGCCAGTTGTAGAACCTAGATAGTTCGCTAAGGGACGATATCGACGTTTCTCGTGACCAGACGACGCACCATTTTTGTTTGCCACACGAAGGGTGCGGCCCGCTTCTAGCAAAGTAATCGAACATGTAAACGCTGCCATTTCGTTTCGCCACGAGGCTGTTTATTCGTTACAACGTTCATAATTACCATATGCTTTTTCCAATTATTTATTCTTCATTTGCATCGTCGATTTACATATATTATAAACAACGACGGGAAACGGCGACGAGACTCGACGGTCGGCTAATAAGTCACGCGAACTTAAGGTATCACTGATACGCACGCACGCACGCACGCACGCGTACGCACTCGTGCACGCGGTGACACGTTAACAATCGTTGTTTCGGACAGAAGGAATAATCGGCAGAAACTGCGAGCGCGTTATCGAACTTGATGACGAGGGAGGCAGGTTGATTAGCGAGTAAAATAAAATTTCTTTCTGCTTTTTTCGAACTCTCGTTGCCGTTGCGTCGCACGTAATACATAAAATAGCGTTTCACTCGTTATTCTTTTATATCATACGTGTATTTTCTTGCTGCTGATACATTAATTATAATACACACCGTTTATAATGGCCCTGGACACGGCACAGTCTCGCCGACTCGGCTCGATTCGTCCCGATTCGTCTCGATCCGTCTCGATCCGTCTCGATTCGACCCGATTCGTCGGTGTCGCAAAAACCAACGCGTCGATCCGTTATCGGCATGCTCTCTCTTTTGCGCTTCTTAAATAATTTCAATCGTAACAAACACTCTTTATGCTCGCGCGTTTAATCTTGTCATATTAAAATTATCCATGTATGATATATGTATATATAAATATACATATGTTAAATATAATTATAAATGCATCTAACACTAGTCGCTTTTCTCGTACCCCGTGCAATTTAGTTCATTCCCTCGAATCCATCGAACGTTCACCGTTGCCGCGCCCAAAATTTCCCCTTCTCTCTTCCTCTCCCCCCCCCCCTCTCTCTCTCTTGTTCTCGCTCCTTTACACGCTACATCGCCATTTGACATTCGCGTGCGCATTCATGGACACACACACGTTCGATACGTACGCGCGCACATACAATGTCACTCATACACGCACACATCCTCATACCTGCTCCACCTGTTGTTTAATCGTTTAAAATTTAGTCTTGCATCTTCGAACGGAAGGCTTCGTCAAATCGTTATTTTTTCCTTTTTTTTTTTTTTCTCAAGACAACGCAACGTTGATTGCAAGATCATTAAGTTTACCGTGGAAAGCTTAAAAAGTAGAGTAGAAACATAAATCATTGAAAAAATATAAAGCCCGATAAGCGTAAAAACCTTGAAAAATTGTACATTTCCATCAGTGGAATGCGATAGACAGAGCGGAATACGTTATTTCAATGTAAAATGCATCAAATGGCAAAGAACGTTGCCGGAATATGTACTTATGTACTTATCGTTACAATAAGAGTATCAGTTTATTCAGTTCAGTCGGCTGTTGCTTAGCGCCGTATCGGTATTATTATAAAATTGATCGTTTCATTTTCTTTTTTCAATTTCACGAACGTTAAAACATCTTGAAAGAATGTTTCACGGTAAATGCAAATGGAATATGTATTGAGATCGACGTACCAGTCTGGAATTACAGTTCCGTGAAAAAATACGTAATACAAAAGAGAAAGTTTGATCGAATAAAATCAGAAGTGAATCACATTCACAGAGAATATTTGTGCGAGAACGTGCGAAACGATGGACAATTATTAATTATCAGTTACATCTCCGAAAGACACACGTCATATCGAGACATTAGCTTATCCCACGGAATAGTGACAGTGTATCGGTGATTAATACCTTTAATCTTTACTTTCCTTATACGACTAGAAATTGAGATTTAAAATTTAGTTCGATAATACTTAACATTATCGTTGCGCTCTTAATTAGTGCGTTAATTTAGTAAATCGGTTATCACAAATCTGTCTTATGAAACAAAGAAAAAGAAAAAAAGAAGGAAAGAAAGATGTCAGTTAAATGTTAAATGCGATGAGAATCGTCAATGTTTATCACGCGTCATTCGAATTTAGATACGCACATATCGTAGTATGTCCTCATATCGTGTCATATCGCGTCGTACATCGAATGACCGGTGATGTAGCACGTTCGAAAATACATACATAGATATTGCGAGGAATGGATACACGATTATCTTTTCTTCTTTTTCTTCTCACTTCTTTCTCGCGCTTCATTCTTCCTCTCATTTGCACTCTCTTTCTCGCTCGCTCGCGCTCCCCGAACTTTGTTCTGGTTGTATGCAATAAATGCCAATAAGCTGGTGCGAATCAGCGTATACACGGCTATATTATAGATACATAGAATATATATGAACTGCAACGTTAATTTTCTCATTTTCCGTGAGAATCGTACGAGAGACGATAAAAAAATATAAGAACGGAGAGTAGTATACAATATCGATAGCAAACACGATCGCCCTGTCATCACTAAGTCGGTCATTTGTCGAATTTTGAATTTGTTGTAGCGATCAATGATGCGTAAATATAAAATCGATGTAATCGTTTAACGATCGGATCGTGTGGGTGTATTTAGAGAAATCTCGAATCAACCGAGAACTTTATGTTTATGTGAAGATTGTGTGGCAATCGATCGATGATCGCTTTCATTCTGTTCTACCTGTTTTACGGTACCGAAACATTTTCACTTGGAATGTATCGAGCTGTGCGTTATTAATGAAATCTGTACATGGAAGTAGTGGTGGTATGTACGGAAAAAATCCAAGTAAGATTCAATTTAAGTTGCGTGCATTTTGATAAGAAAATTGGGAGCAAATGTTCAAAAAAAAAAAAAAGAAAAAACAAGAAGAAAGAAAAAAAAGTGGCATGACTATTGCGAAACAATTTAACGCGCGTAAGGTTCTTTCAGCCCCAATTTAAATGCATCTTAGACTAGAGAAATCTCTTTTATAAATTCTTACGTATCTTTAGCTGAGTCGAATTCCGTGATATTTACATAGAAACGCAAGCGTTTACCATTGTGCGTGGGATCAGCTTTTATGTTACGTCACGATAGGTTGCTCGATTTAACTACGAATAATACTTGTCGGAACAAGGAGAACAGCAATCGTCGTTAATGAAAGAGAAATTGTACGATACCACCGAAGACTAATACGGATGCAAATGTAGGCGATCCGTGATGTGTGCTGTGCATCGAATTGGTAGAATCAGAATCGATTTTATCCAAAGTTCATGGTTGCTTACTATTCGTCCAGTAAGCAACGAAAGGGTACGGTTCACTTAGAACACTAGATTAGATATAACGTACTTACACACAAACATGTCTGATATACATGGGGTATAACTGCATTCCATTTTCGCGAATACGTAGTAAAAAAAAGTCGTGTACGGTTGTCGATGATCGTTTCGATTGATCTACACAGCGGTAGAATTTTTCATTTCTTCTTCGCTTTAGTTCAAACTGGTCCGCGTCTCATCTTTATCTTCTACTTAGTTCTGCTCTGACAGCTGAAAGTATAAAAAGAGGGGGAAAAAACAATAGAATGCATAAACGATTTTCAAACACATTAACACATTTGATCGAACTATCGTTACCATCTACGATCTCTTGTTTCATCTTTTGGAATTCTTTGCGCACTTCCTTGATGATCTCCGCTTTAAATGCCTCCATTTCTTGAACGGTAAGCACAGCCCCGTCGTTAACGCCGTTTACTTTCAGGAGCGTATCCTCAGAAGCAGAACCAAACCTCTTGCGGACAGATTTCGGTGATTCGGCACCGTTCGAGAATTTATTATTCGACAAACTGTTCTTATCCCATGATTTCTTATCGGGTGAACTTTCAGGTTCCTACGGAAAAGAAAGAAAATAAAAAGAAAAAAAGAAAGACGTGTTGCAAGTTGAAGATTGATAGCAATAAATTTGAACGCAGAAAGAATATTACAATCGAGAAAAGAAACCTACTTGCGGTTGTTCGGGTTGTTTCTTCTCAACGGCAGCTCGCCTACGAGCTAGAGTTTTAGCCATTTCGTCCATCATAGAAGCCATTCCACCACCTCCGCCCCTTCCTAAAGTGCCGTAATTCCCGCTGTTTCCAGCACTTCCACTGCTGCTGGTACTAGAACCACTATTCTCCACGGGTTGCTGCGATGCCTAGAATAACATGGAAACAGTGATGTGAGAAAGAGATAAAAATCAGTAGAGAGAAAGAGAGACGAAAGTTAAAATAAATTCAAGACGAATGATACGAACCTGCTGCTTCTTTTTAAGACGAGTCGCTTGAATTGCAGCAGCCAACGAATTGGAATCCGGCGATGGTTCGCTGGTAGTGACGGAACTTACAGATCCGGTAGAACCAGATGCAGAAAGGGGATTAAGATTGGTAGCAGGTAGGTTGACTTTTGGAGCAGGTGGTGGAGGAGGTGGAGGAGGAGCAGGTCCAGCCAGCGGCATCATAGGAGGAGGTTGAGGACCGGCACTGCCAATGGGAGCGTAAATATTAGGATTAACCGGTGGCACATGATGTCCACTGCCGGGGCCGGTACTGCCACTGCCTGCATTACTTCCGCAGTTACCACCGCTACCACCGGCACCAGTGCCGGTGCTGCTGTACTGATTCACCGAGTTTGATGGTGTTCCATAAGGATTCGTAGCGGCCGAAACTGCCTGTAGTTGGTTGTTACCATACTGTGCCTGTGCCTGAGATACGACACTGTACTGAGACTGGTTAGGCTGGCCAACGTTGACTCCGACGCCTACCCCGTACTGGCCTGTCGTCGCGGTTCCGCTGCTCGCGTACTGACTAATCGAATTACTACTTCCATACTGATTTCCACCAGCACCACCCGTACCACTGCTACTTCCGCCGCCACCGTATTGGTTTGCTTGTCCCGGTTGTCCGCTAGGATACGCATTGCTAATTTGCCCGTTGTTATTGTAGAAGTTATTTTGATTTCCGGAGGGATACTGACATGGACTTTGCCCGACGACAGCGACGGTCGCGTACTGATTACTATTTGGCGCACCTCCGTACTGGTTTCCTTGAGTACTACCGTAAATCGATTGCGCCTGAGATTGATTCGGTAGATTCGACTGAGATGACGGGGATTGCGCGTATTGGTTCATCATCATCGGGGGTGGTGGTACCGGTGCGTTAAAGTTTATCATTGTCGGCGGACACGGTGGAGCTGCCGCCGCCATAGGAGGCTGAGGCGGTGGTATCGGAGGCGCACCTCCGCTCGACATTTGTCCTGCAGCAGTTCCCATACCGCCGGTAACTTGCATCGATTGCATAACAGTTTGCTGCTGAGGTTGAGGAGCTGGCGGTGCCGACGATGTTCTGTGATGACCGGATTGTGATTGTTGTTGCATTGGCTGCTGTTGCTGTTGTTGCGCTTGATGCTGCTGCTGTTGTTGCTGTTGGGGTGGTTGTGGCGGCGCTGGTGGCTGCGGTTGTTGTTGCACAGATTGTTGAGGCGTTTGCTGTTGTTGTTGTTGTTGTTGCTGCTGCTGCTGCTGTTGCGAAGTAGGTTGTTGTTGTTGCGATGCGAGGGGGCAACTCGGGGAAATTGCGTTTGGACTATTTGTTGCTGTAAAAAACACACGAATTGGAAATGTTTCTCAGATCTCGCGACTTCTATCCGATAATTCGTCATTCATTTATCGCGTTATATCGTACCTTGGCTTTGCTGAGACATTCTGCGTTCCTGAATGATCGCCACATCTTCCCTGGTCATAGTTCTGGCCAACAAATATACGATCAACTCTTTTCTCATTTTCTCGATATATAGGTGCGAAAAAAAAGAAGCATAGAGAAAACGAACCTGTATCCCATATCTTCGTCATATTGAGCATTAGTCGGTTGCTGTTGCTGAAAGACGGATTGCTGTTGAGTAGCTGAGGCGGGGGCAAGACTTCTCGATATGTTGCTTCCATTGCTCAACACCTACGTTAAATGTCAAACAATTACTAAATAATGTATGTCCTGATCCATGTTGATCGATAGATAAACTAGAAGTAGAAGCGCTACGACTGTGTAGTTTAGCTTTACGTTAGTTGGCGCTTCTTTTCCAATGTGTGTTTCTGTTTCTATCGGTTTAAACTCACATCGAGCGCTTGCAGCATCGCTCTGGCAAATGCGTCGGCGTCGTCCTTACTGGAGAAATTCAGACCGTATACTTGCTTGTTATCTCGCCATTGGTGAAACGTGACTGTCGCCTGATTGTACTTCAGTCCCTTGAGGATCGCGCAGTTGATGACGATCTCGTGATCCTGCAACTTTCTTCCCACCACGCGAAACGTATTGTTCACTTGGTGATGATATAACTGAACTTTGGAGAGTCCTGAAGAACTGCCACTCGGTACCCATTTTTTATTAACGTCGTCATATACCATTACCGACGCACGAGCGGACGATATGCTCACTTCGCTGAAACATAAGGAGAGGCACGTTTTCTTCGTTATATATCTACCTTGGTGGCCTAAAGCGTGTAGCGGTTATTTGCATGAAATAATCGAAATACAGCAAGTAAATGCTACCACGATCGATATTCTTCCGGAAGGATTTGCTGCGGTCGACGAGAATACGAGTATCGCCTCATTGTTTCCTCGTTCGTTGGAATCGCGAGGAATTTTTCCCAATTTTTTCACTCATATGATTATTAACCAAGGAATTACGAGATTTCGCGTACAACGTTACGTTCGGTGTCACTTTCACCGTGCGCGGACCACGTTAAAACAGCACGAGCCGCTCACGAAATGAGAACAGAACGAAACGGAATACTAAAAGATACTGCCACTTCCTTCTTTGCTCAGCGTACGATCAGACTAGCCTGGATTCGAGATAAGAGCCGGAGTAGTATCCGCGATACGCGTAGTTTTCGAGTCTTCCCGTGTCCGTTGTTGTGCGACTCCCTTTGTTTTTTCATAAAATAATTGGCAAAGTGTTGCGTGTGATCAAATCAATTCAACGTGTGGTTCAGAAAAACCTGAGGGAACGAAACTCAAAAGAAATGATTTATACGTAGTTGGCTTTAAAAAATCTCTGTCGTAGAAGAGACAACGCTATTCTTTCGTGTTATTTGCGTACAAGTGATAGAACAGAGGTTCGCGTCACTAGCCTCTCGCCGATCATGTTACGGTATAACCCTTTTAAAACCATTCCCTTTTTTACATGCCCTTAAGTCTCTCGTTCTCACTTTCTCCCTTTCTTCCTCCCTCTGTCACTCCTTTAAAACAGCAGATGCTTTCGATTTCTGGATCGAAATCGAAACGTAAATGCAAAATTTGGCGTTATATTGAGAAACATACGTTTAGATATGTATTAGGGCTTAGCCAAGTGCAAAACGCGTCGAACGTGAATCATAATGTGACTCACTGATCGGCGTAAATATGTTATCGAATAAATTCATTCATATCTTTTCCTATAAAGTAGTAAAAACGTGTGCCGAGGTGAATGAATCAGTGTCAGCGGCGATTACAATATCTCAGGCTCAATGTCATTGATATTTACTTTATCGGCAGTCTGTATAAAATATATAGAAAATTCTTTTATAAAGGTTATTTTATAAAGATTTATTAACGATAGAGGAAGAACGTAGAAGATATCGAAAATTTTAGTCCGCGGAAAAAACTGTAAAATATGCGCTTGCGTGTAGCAGATCTCTCGTCTAACATAAACAAATGTGTGCAGCGAAATTTTTCGCCTAACACTAATCCGTCTTGTGTGTGGTAGACACGCGCGTACATGAGTTGGGTTTAGATAAGGGTAACCCGAGGAAGCGTGAATGGTATTCTGCCTGGACGTAAAAAGGACAGGTATGAACAAAAGTAGAAAGAAGTTTCGCTTGCGTTTACGATACACAAAGGCGTCGAGACGCAAGATTTGGAAGCACGTCAGAATATCATCCGGCAAGCAAGACTAAAAGCGGATCAACGGATGCGTGAAAAGAATACTCGATTGGTAGCGATACAGCCGGTGAGGGTGAAAGAACTGACACGTTTCGAGATATTCGATAAAAAAATAATAGCAAAGCCCTAGCCGAAATGACTCCCACTACATATAAATCCTTTTCGAAAAATTTGAACGCCAAAGAGACATTGCATTGCATCGATAGACAATGGACACATCAGTTACGAAGAGTAAGAAGAGATGCCCGAGCTATTAGAGGTATCCGTTGGTAGCCTACGGAATAAACAATCACCAAAGACAAAAAGAAGTTGCGTTTGAACCCATATACCGAACTCGGCTCGATTTTGTGTGACTCGACCCTCTCTCTCACTCGATGCTGTGTCGTATACGTGGAACTTACTTCATGTTTGTTTCACTGGGAAGCGTATGCTATGCCTTCATGCAAGCCGTATTCCTGCTTCTGCACAGTATATCACCGATTCCATGAAAACACGCGAGATTCGGGCAGGATTTGCGGTAGTTCGACATAAATAACGTACGGCACTAACACCACCCCGACACCCTACCTATGCACATCTAGCCAGCCATATTGCCGACTCCAGGCCCATACTCCTACCACCCTTCGTCTCGATGCACACGTTTACCTAGAGGGAATACTCGAATTGCAAGCGTTCGTACGCTCTACCATTTTTACTTTCTCGTTCATTGTCTATCTCTTTTCTTCCTTCTCATTTTCTTTGTCTCGCTTATTTTGCTCGCCTCGTTATTTTGTCGTTCACAGAAAAAATTTAAATTCTGGCAATATATGTCGAATCGGTTCATTCTGTTCGTGTTTCGATTCGATCAACGAGGTGTAGCTATTTATCGTTGTGAGATATAGCCATTTACTTTGACAGTTCGGATGTTGACCAGCGATATGTAGTTGAGATATTACCATATATTATGCAATTTCAAACTCGATTATCGATGTCAGATTATCGACCGAAACAAGATTGAAATTATTTTGCCAGTGATCATCGATTTATCGAGTATTAATATTTATCGATGAATTTAGATATGATCGTAACGATACAACAAATGTGTATCGTATATTATCGAATGGTTTGAATCGAGTAGAACATATTCATTAGGAGAAAATTGTAACTAAAGATGTACGAAATGAAAAAGAAGCATTTGTTAATAATTATGTACAAATAATAAATCTCTCATATGTATATCAAACTCTTATGGACATACATACACAACGTACATGTGTATATACAGCTTTCACTCAGTGTATTACTAAAAAGGCGCGACTAATAGCCTGTCATTTTAGAACGGAAGCGAGTACATCTTGAAAGACGTAATAATATCGTATCTGTCGTAGATGATTCGAAATGGCTCAAAGTTAGAGTTTCGTATAAACCGCTAGGTGAGACTAATGGCAGCATTGAACATCAGATGGCGCGGCAATTTGAGTTCTACTTGAATACACGGGAGTTTCCACGGGCCCTGTCGCCGACGCACCTGGCGCATCGACCGAGAAACAGAAACAGCTGTCTGTTCGAAGCAACTTGGAAAATATCGTCCGTTAATCGTCGATCCAGAACCTTGTGGATCTTCGTCGCGCTGTTTGTGGAATGCGAAGTAACGAAGTCTCAGGGTATTGTGCCTGTCATCAAACGCGTACTAGCTTGCCCCTTGCTTCACCACTCTTTACCGCTTTAGGCGGTCGCTGCGATGATAACGTGCCTGCCTTTTATTTTTCCGATTTCTACGATCCGGAACGTTTCTATCCCCCTTTTCCTCTCTCTCCCTCTCGCTCTTTCCCTGTCCCCACTTGCTCATTCTCGCGCTCTCTCTCCTCCTTGCTCTTCTCTGTCTCTCCCACGAGTCCTCCGTCTCCCTGTCTCTCATTCTCCCTCTCTCCTATTCGGAATTCTTCTCGGGATCTGTGTGTGCTTCGTCAACGATGTAAACAGACTGATATTTTTTGGAGAAAATCTTCACGTTTCTGCTCCGATTTACCTTTCTGTGCGATTATCGGTTAGTGTTGTTGCTCCAAACGCGATGGTGTCTGCGCGAATGTGACGCACCTATAGGCGAAATACGCGCGTATCAACAAGCAGCGTTTCTTCGATGACAGTGTCGTTGATCGGTTACGATTCCTAGGATAACAGTTGGACCTATCGGGAGAAAGGTATACGCACTTTTTCGGTCGCCTCGATTACTTCACCGATACTCGTTCCTTCTACGAGGTTATAGATAAGAATTCTCCCGCGCTACGGGACACGGCTGTGAAAGACGTGAAACATCGGGTCAGGATTGGAATTAAGTGACCCTAAAGTGCGAAGATAGCGATTTTAACGAATGGTTTGAATCTTTTTCAATTGCGATGTCGATTTGTGCAAGAAGAAACTGAAAGAAGATTTCAAAAGAATCATCTCTGCCTCCACTGTGTCATAATATCATTGACAATACTCCATAGCCTTTTTTTTGTGTTTCATTTTCTCCATCCTGGTACTTCGTATGTCTTTCCCTCGTTTCTTTCAGCGTGCTAATTAGTTGTCTAACAATTTACTGTTCTTCCTACTTCAACTATACCCAATAATTGATTTTGTTTGAAACAATAAGTCGCATTTGTTTTTACAGTGATACCAGCACGAGCAAAGCATAACCCTATGCAGTTGGCGAACGATGAGGGAGTTGTTGGTAGAAACTGGCAAATAAACATGGAAGCTCCATTCAAATATCTAATAGTTCTGTATTAAGCATATTAGGGACATGCTTTACACGATCAGGAAGGAACTGAATGAAGGAACAAAATTATAAGGAATGATATTCTTTTTGAGTCTATTGGATGTTAGATAAGCTAAAAAATGTCTGGTGATTCAGGATGGAATGCTGTAATTCACCATCCGTCAGAATTAGAATTACAGAATTGGAATTGGGAAGAAAACGATGGGGAGCAAGAAAGGGAGCTCCCTTCGACTGTTGATATGGATGCCATAAAGGGTGGCGGTAGCTGGGATCCGACTACTGAACCTAATGGTATTAATATGTTACATTAGCAAATTATGTAACTATTTTTTGATAGGCATTTACATCACCATTTGACTGCATAGTTCAATAGAATTCTAAGAATTTTATATTTTTTGTGAACGTCAGGAACAGATTCAGTTGATTCCGAAGAAGACTCAGATTCCGACGACGAAAGTTCTGGTGGTACCGAAGGCAGTTGTTCTTATTCGGATTCGAATTCGGATTCAGACGACGAGAGCAGCGGTGACGAGGAGGAAGATACCGGATCCAATTCAGATTGCACGTCGGAACATAGCGAGCAAACATTTTCCATTCAAAAAACGAATTTTGAACCGGTATGCACAGTAGAATTTTATATTTTCTCTTAATACTGCAAGTTTAAGTACAGCGATAAAATGAATGATGAAATTTGTAATTACGTTACAGGGAGCGCTTAAATTAAAAATCAGTATGAAAGGTCCAAAAAAAGAGGATTTGGAAAAAGAAAAAAATAGGAGAAGCGTACCGAAGAAGGTTAAGTCAAATCGTGGAGGAAAGGTAATTTAATGTCGATTTTTTAAAATTTGAGTTGAGTCTTCCTTTAGTGCAGATATACTTTATCTCTGTTCTGTTTAGTCATCTGAGTGCAGTAGCGACGATTCTGACTCGTCTGAGAGTCATTTAACCTCGCAACATACGCAGCAACAACAACAACAGACTCAACAGTCTCAACAGCAACAACAGCCACAGCAGCATCCGCCGCTTCAGGAAATCAATCAAGAAGATTTAGCGGCTATTTTACCGGATCAAGAGCACGAGGACGCTCCGTTTGATGGATTTGAAGATTCAGAGAGCGGTCGGTTAGTATCGAAAGCTATCGAGCGGATGTCGCTCGGCGCAGATTCAGATACGAGCGAAAACGGTGATCAGAACCCTGTACCTGTGTATAGTTCCACTTTATTGCAACAGTTTGTTGAAAAAACGGCTCTGTTATCAGAACCGAGGAAAAGGCGGAGCAAGTTAGGAAAAAAATTGAACGATTCGGAGTATCCTTGCGTTTCAAACGTTTCTCCGGATTCAGGGATTCAGTCTGTAGATAACAGTCCGTTACATTTGGCAATTAGTCCTGTGAGTCCTCCAGCACCGACACAATCGCCGGTGCAACCTGTTGTCACAAAGCCAGCGGTAAACGTAGATCGTGTTTTATATCCACCTAAACGAAAACCTGGTAGGCCGGCGAAAACAGTTTCCACGCAGCCCCGTGGCCCAGGTAGGCCAAGATTGAAACCAGAAATCGTAGAAAAAATAGAGAAGATAGAAAAAACAGAGAAAACTGCGAAAAACGAGAGGGTCGAAAAGAAAGAGCCTGCTCCGCAACCGGCAAAAGTCACGAAGGAAGAGCCTTCTAAAAGAGGAAAAACGAAGTCGGCGCCACAGAAAACAGTTGCGTCTCGGGCGGATAAAGACGGAGAGAACGATACGGTTAAGAAATTAAAGGACAAACCAGCTTGTCAAAAGAAACGGACATACAACATTTCCAAACAGTGTACGCAAGCAAAGATAAGTGGAAAGAGGAACAACACCAGTTCCCCAGCGCGTGTCAAGTGCCTAAGTAGAGCTGTTACGAATAAGTACGGGAGAGAAGGAGTTCAATGCAACGGTGGAACGTATAAGAAAATGGGGAAAGACAAGCCTGGTCCAGGAAACAAGACAACTCCGTTACGACGACAGAAACAATCGGTTTGCGAGCGAGTTTCGAGCGACAGAAAGGTAATCAACTCGAAGAAAAGAACCCTCAAGGAAAATAGAAGCAGTACAGTCCCCTTGGCTAAGCGACAGGCGTCGTTAAAGAAAAACGTAGCGCCGGTTACGCGACGTGTATTGAAAGAAAATAAAAGTACTAAAAAAGCAGGTGCTGGGTTTGAAACGAATGGCGTTGGTGTCCAAACTTTAATATCTTTGCCCGTTGGCGAGGTATTAAAGTCCGAAAAAGTTGAGAATGTAACAAACAAATGTGACAAGGCGACGCAGCCTATACACAATCATTGTCACAAACATCATCATCACAAGCATCGCAGACGATTGTTGTTACCGCCTAAGAATCCTATACGTATCCATCCGTGTCTCATAGAAGAGTTAGAAAAATTGATCGAAGAATTTTCTAGATCGTGCAGCTTAGGTAGGAATAACTCAAATTCTGGATATTCCGAATTACCGCAAATTTTTCGCGTAAAGAAATTAACAAAAAAGAGGAAAGGAGGTGATGTTACCACGAACGATGATCAGAAATTAAAGAGGCGCCTCAAGAAGGAAAAGATACTGTCAGGGACGGATTCGAAGAACAGTATGAATGCAAATGCAAACTCGAATCCAAATGAACAAAGGTTACCATTAAAAAAGAGACATTATCACGTGTCCAGTCCTCACAGTTCACAAAGTTCGAACGCAAGTGGCACTGACGTGGCTGTTAACGAAGCGAATTCTACCGAAAGTCACATCGAAGAGGCAATCGAAGCTACGATAACGAGATACGGAGGTAGCTCTGCGTTCTCCTTTCAAGAAGATTCCGTACCTGTTACTCCTAAGAAAAGACATAGGGATACCGAAGCTGGAAGTCCTGATAAATCGAGTGCAGCGTGTTCCGATTTGTTGGAAGAGAAACCCTTGAGTCAGATAGAAGTACAACCGCGACGTAAAAAAAAGATCGTCAAAGATCTTCGTGTGACAGTTACAAAATTACCTGTTGAGAGTCATGCCGCTTTGGAAAAAGCTGAAAAAATAGACAAGTCTGAGAAAGCTGATGGCAAAGCTGAGAAATCCGAGAAATCCTCCAGCGATTCTAGAAGTTTGAAAAGTCGCGCGGAGAAAGGCAGTAAAAGTGAAAAGGTAGTTTTAGAGAAATTAATAAAAAGCGATAAAAATCAGGCGGATAAGATCGAGAAAAGAGATATTTCGCCAGATCATGTTCGCTTGGAAAAAAATATAAAGATCGATGCAGTGGATTTTAATGCGACGGAGAGCTTTGACGAGAATGAAACTGCGAACGAAATTAAACCGTCACAAAATAGTCTCAATCCAAATGTTCCAAATCCCATGAATTCCACTGCTGTATTGGTTTTGGCCAAGAAGAAAATGAGACGTCGTAAAGCTATAAATCGTACAGGTTTTCCAACGTTGAAGAAAAAGAAGAAAAGATCCTTGAATGCAAATGAGTCGGATCCGTCAAAAACCGCAGTTTTAACTAACGAAGATGCCACTTCGGAGGCCGGTGCTGATGGCGAGAATTCAACGAAAGAAGGAATCGAAGATTCAGTAGTGGACAGCAAGACAAGCGTGTTAAACAACACTGAGATACAAGATGTATTTACCGAAGAGCTTTCTACTAAGCACAGTAACAACAGTAACAACAGCGTCGTGCAAAGTCGAGTTCAATCGAAAGCTAATTCGAATGGAAATCAGGAAGAGACGAATTCACCAAAGTCAGAGACGAATGGTCAAGTTCGTCCTGATGAACTTTCTGAACCTCGATCTGGCCAATTGAGAGTTCGCAAGGATCTTGTAGAGACAGATAGCGACAATGCATTGAACAAGTTATGTCCTGTTAAGTTTGAAAAGATCCAAGACACGAGGTCGTACGACGAAAATGCTCCCTTAGAAGAGTCCCTCGAAAGATTCACCGCGAATCAACGCGTTGCTGAATTAAACGAAGATAATGTAAAGAAGCTCGAACGCGCGAGCTCTCAAACGAACATCAAAACGGAACATACAAGCTCTTTCAACGGTAATCAAAAGAAGCGACGAGGTTCTTCGAGTCCCTGCAATTTGACTCCTAGAAATCTGAAAAGATTACGTAGTTCTGGTTATGATACGGAGAACGACATTCTGCCTAATAGCGACATTCTTAACGACGATCACGAAGTGGGAAAGCACTCGAGCTCGACGCATACGAGAAAGAAACAATCCCGGTGGAAGAAACGTTACTTACAGGGAGGCATTTTACAGGAGTACGGCAAAGATTTTGAAGGGAAAACGCGTGGTAGCATCGAGAATAATAGTGGGAGAAATAAGGTCGTATGCGAAACCAACGAGTCTGCATCTGCCGCTTTGTTATCCGCGACGTATCATTGTGGCAAGCTTTTACGACAAAGGAAAATGCCGTTTCAATTACCATATGATTTATGGTGGTTACATACGCAATCAAGGCTACCTGGTAGAGAATCGGTTCCATCGTGGAATTACAAGTAAGCATACAGCGTGCGTTATCGAATATGCTATCGTTTTCTAAAATTATTCAACTATTTTGACTTTTTATAGGAAAATTCGTACTAATGTGTACTACGACGTCAAACCTACTACGCTTTACGAAGCGCAAGCTTGCGAGTGCAAACCGGAAAGCGGCTGCGGAGATGACTGTATCAATCGCATGGTCTTTAGCGAATGTTCTCCGCAGCTTTGTCCCTGTGGTGAAAAGTGTGAAAATCAAAAGATACAGAAGCACGAATGGGCACCGGGTTTACAAAAATTCATGACGGAGGATAAAGGTTGGGGCGTGAGGACTCAGCAGTCTATCAAGTCTGGTGTCTTTATCCTCGAATATGTTGGGGAAGTGGTGTCTGAAAGAGAATTCAAATCAAGAATGGCGACAAGGTATATTAAGGCCATGTACAAGGGTTTTGCGTAAATATAGCATCCAAATTCATTTTCTTTCGCTTATTGTGCAACAGGTATGCCAATGATACGCATCACTATTGCCTGCATCTCGATGGAGGCTTGGTAATTGATGGTCATCGTATGGGGGGTGATGGAAGGTTCGTAAATCATTCTTGCGAACCGAATTGCGAGATGCAAAAATGGAGCGTCCATGGTCTTCCGCGTATGGCCCTGTTCGCTTCTAGAGACATTAAACCAGGGGAAGAGTTGACATATGATTATAATTTTGCACTTTTTAATCCATCCGAGGGACAGGAATGCAGATGCGGCAGTAGTGCTTGCAGAGGAGTGATTGGTAATGGCGCAACCTTTCTTATTATAATCCTTCTTTTTCTATATAATAAATTTATTTATTGCATTTTTATCCTGTTTTCATAGGAGGAAAGAGCCAAAGGGTTTCGAAAAGTATTACTTCCATTCCGTCGCAATTGGAGCCCACAGAGAGGCGGTCAGTCGGAAGACCGAGAAAAAATGTACGAAAATCTAATACAGTGCAGTCTGTTAACTCGAAAGGCATCTGTAAATCTCGAAAAATGGGCGATTCTAATCTGATTCATGCACCTGTGCTAAAACCTATGTCCCATCAGCAACGGTGCTTTGCTCAGCAACATCATTGTTTCCTGTTGAGAAATTTAGAAAAAGTCAGACGAGTTAAATTGTTGGTAAATCAAGTACAAATGCAAAATGGTAAAGTAAAATGCGGTAACGCGACAGCAATAAAAGAAAAGAGTTCAGGTGATGCTAAGATTCAATCTGATGCATTTTTCTCGCAATTAACTGCTCTGACTAATACAAATACACGTACTGTGCGAACTCGACGACTAGCTCAAGCTCAAGATGATCCAGAAGTGCATAAAACTGCAAAATTGGCTAAGGTAAGGCAAATTTACGATCTTTTTATTGATAATTTATTAACTTGTTATATTTGTTCATTTATAATTAATTAACCTTCAGGTGTTAAAAGATTTATATAGTATCGTGGCGACTGCGAAAGATGAGAATGGACAATTATTATGTACACCATTTATCACATTACCTTCAAAGAGAAAGTTGCCCGACTATTATGAAAAGATATCAGATCCTATAGATTTGACAACAATCGATCAGTGTATTGGCACAGGTCACTATAAAACTGCAGAACATTTTGATCATGATATGATTAAACTTTTTGACAACAATGTAAGGTTTTTCGGGAGAACCTCAGAGATGGGTATTGCCGCAGCTAGACTTAGAAAATTATACTTAGGAAGCAAACCCGATTTCGTAGATGCGATAACAGAAGCAACAGGTTGTCCTCCATCTCAAAGCTTTCTACCTCCCCGTGGTTCAACTGCGGGCGAAGAAGACGTTATCAGGTGTATTTGTGGCCTGCATAGGTATGCGTGAATTGCAATTTCTATCATAGATTGGTTGTTGTTGGAACTACTTGTAAATGTTACTTCATGATCATAGGGATGAAGGCTTGATGATACAATGCGAACGCTGTCTCGTATGGCAACATTGCGATTGCGTTAAAGCTGATACGAGCATAGAATCTTATTTGTGCGAGAGGTGTCATCCACGTCCCGTGGATTTAGAAATTCCACTAGAGGGTGATGAGGAAGAAGAGGGCAAGAAACACTATGTTACTTTGATGCGCGGTGATTTACAACTTAGACAGGGCGACACCGTTTACGTGTTGAGAGATACTCCTGAAAAGCATACGTACAAAACCATTCAAAAACCGGATTATGAGCAAATGGACATCTTTAGAATCGAGAGACTTTGGAAAAACGCAGAGTAAGTAACTTCGTATGCATCAATTTATTAGAAGTTTTCATGAAAATTGTATACTTTGTGTTATTGATATTCAATCGTTTCTCATTCAACAGAGGCGAAAGATTTGTATTTGGCCATCACTATTTGAGGCCACACGAAACGTATCACGAACCAACTAGAAAGTTCTATGAGAATGAAGTTGTATGCGCGCCACTTTACGAAGCCGTTCCATGCGATTTGGTTGCTGAGCGCTGTTGGGTTCTTGATCCTCACACGTATTGTAAAGGTAGTGATTCTCATCTGTTTATTTAATCATAAGGTAGATACTCTTAAAAATATCTCACTTATCCGTGCCTCTTTCTTAATAAAGGACGGCCAGTTGGTTCTACTCCAGAACATACTTATGTTTGCGAGTATCGCGTCGATCGTGCTGCACGATTATTTACAAAAGTTGCAAGAGCTAGGCACCAAGTTTGTACAAAACCGTATGCATTTGAAACGTTCCCACAACGCATTAAGCACTATCGTACATATTTGGTAAGTATCGAATTACTGCTAATGAAGAAAGTGGTGAGAATGGACACTACAGTTTTTCGTAAATTATGTACAGCCTCACAGTCTCGAAGGAATCCAAGTTGGAGGTAAAATGAATAAAGAGAAAAAGAAAGTTAATAATCAAGATGTCGATACTAATCACAAATCTGAATCGAGTGAAAATACAAAAACACAAGCGAAGGATCAACAAAAATCTTCTACGAGTAAGGGTAGACGAAGATCGAACGAGATTTTACCCATTGTTACACCTGCTACGTTATGTGCCCAGGTAATCATCGGAATATTATCAATCGATATTGCATTCAATGGCGCCATAACTTTTGGTAATTCAATTCTCATATTTTGCTATTAATATTATCCTAACGTGTGTTACATTAATTATCTTTAGAGAGAAGAGCAAAGAAGAAGATTGAACAACATTTTAATCGGTCTATTACAAAAAATGCCGAATAAAAAGGATCCTTTGGATTTGTCGTTTTTATTAGAAAGAAACAGACGAAATCGTAAAAGGCCAGGTGGACTAAATCCGTGACATTGGATTATACATGATCGATAATAAGGCATTATCTATACGCATATATGTGTTGTGTGTGTATGATAGCCACACATAGGCAGATGCACGCGCGCACATATAAGTATCACATAGGTAATATATGCCACTGCTAATTTCTATCGCAGTCAAATCTGTAATCAAAGTGATTCACACCGATCGATCCTTTCATTTCGCTATACGTAATCGATGTCATCTAAACCGTTTTATAAGAAAAGCGGTAAACAACGCGTTTCCTTCTTCTTACACTATGACCCGTCCATTCGTATAATTTAATCTTAATCACAAAGGCTACTCCTATCGAAGAACATTGTATCAATTGAGATCGTTTTATATGTTGTTTTTACATGTTTTGAACTATAGAAAATTGTCTATAGTCGTTTGGCATCGTTTTCGTATTTTAGACTACCTTCTTCGCTTACGCTGGAAGTTAGTACGTAGTACGTATCGAGATTAAAATGAGACATTTGATAAAATCGGACAGAACGTTGAGGAAATAATAATGTTCGATACTCTTTCTTTCTTTTGGAATATTCCAAATTTAAAGTTTCTAAAATGTTCAATATCATAGGGGTGTAATGTGTTAATCAACTCAAGTCAAAAACTCCCGTACGTGGAACAACGTATCTCTCATATTGAATCTAACGAGAGTTATTATTTCTAATATAATTCTAATATAATTAGGATTACGAAATTGTATAAAAGTAATTTGTAAATTTCTTTCATAGTGGATATATTTAAGTGTACAAATTATACATTACTCGGGATTGAGGAAAATGACAACAGCACACGTAAAAAATCTGTGGAATAAGAAAAAATTGAATACATGCGCGAGGCTTTATTGCACAAATGTATGATTATATTTTTCATAGTCCCAGTGTTATTTGAATTAAGTGTAATATATACGTTTTTAAATTAATAGATAAAACTTTACTAACATATATATAAATAAATATATATATATAAATATTTAATTTATTAATTATCGCGATGGAATATAGCTAGTTGTTGCTATGACGACGAATATACGCAGGATTTCGTATTTATTGTTACATTATACAGTTAGTAAATTCATATTATTAAAGATATTTAATACATATGTATAAGTCTCATTTATATATCATATGTTTCTACGTTTTTGCACAGTATCCGAGACATTTTTATTGAATGAAAATGATATTACAATGTCCCATTCTGTTTTTCGATGTAAGTTGGAAGTGTACCAACATAGTATAGTCACACCACAAAAATCACCATGTAATAGATCTTTTATAGCATGACAAGAGGGGGGGGGGGGGGCCTATCTTTATACTAATTATAAGTAGAAATTAGTGAATTGAGAGTAGAATTTTAAATTTGAATTTATTCTTTTAAAAAATATTATGAATGATTTTTATGAGTGTTGAATTTTGTAATGTTAATTTCCTTTATACAAAATGAATGTAAAACTTTTATCTCTTATGCAAAAACGATATTTATAGTACAATGAATGTCTCGAATAAAAGGGTATTATTTTTTCTTTTTTCTCTTTTTTTTCGACAATAAATCATAAAATGTTGATATTACTTTCAAATTTAAGTTATTTTAACGAATTATAAAGATTTATCTATATGAGAGGCAGCAAAACAATTAGAAGAGCTTACGGTTTACCGGTAACCTTGCACGATGAAATATCTGCGCAATTACACGAAATACGTTACAAATGTCGTTAGACAAACGATATCGCGTATATGTAAATCACTTTAATTAATTTAAATCCATATTTGTAGATTAACAAAGTCAACATGATAGATTATGTTGACCATTATATTAAGCGTGCGTGAAGACTGATTTACTGTTACAGGATATTTCTAGCAGGTAATTGCGCTGATTAAATCTGGGTTGTAAATAATTTAAATTCTAAATAAATAGAAGATATTTTTTATTTTTACGAATAAGTTTGTACACTTTCGTCAACAAGTAAATACTTCGATTAAGAATAAATTCTTCGAAATTATTCTTATTCGACCGTATAAGAAAAAAATTTTGTTCATTGACTTACGATTTAATGTTATTACATGTTATCGTTTGATCTTGATCGATTTTTAGCCGTATGGTAGTGTGCGATGACGGAGCTTCCTCGTACTTTCAACTTCCATTCTTGAAAACTTTATCATAATTGTTGAATGTTCGATGAGCACCTTGATTCGAAATCTCGCAAACTGTACAAAGTATTTTAGAAAAAGGAGGTACAAAGACAATCATCCTGTAACTACGAGAAAGCGGTTTTTCAGTACGATTGAAATAACGAGCATAAATTAAAACGAGTACTATTGCTTTATTCTTCAGTTTGTTGCAACAAGAGAAAATATAACAAAACGAAGAAAAGATAGAATGGGGATGGGGGGAAGAGAAAAAAAGAAATAAGGGGAATTAATGAATAAAATGAAAGACATTGGTGATAATGACAAAACGAAGGAACAGGAGGAAGTACGTCGGGTAACAATCGCATATCCTTGATTATAGAGTAACGTTGCAAAACATAACATTCAATTCTCGAAAACATAATCTGGTGATATTATCAGTTCAATAAAATGCGCGTACATATAAATCAAATTCAATAATAATTTATTCGTGACACGATATTTTCCTTTTTTGTACAATGTCATTAGTATAGAAAGATAAGACAAAATCATATACAATATCACTCTCGTGTTTTGTCGAGAACAAATATCTTTTTTTTTATTACATGGTATTTTAACTATCAATATATAAACAGACTTCCAGTAAACGTTCGGTGTAATACGTTTGAAAATCTGTACATATTTACACGTATTTGTTTTGAGAGCGATTATTCATTGCAAGTATTTTAATCTTAATGCTAATTGTATAATGTACCCATATATGACATTCTTCCTCTTGATCGATTTTTCGTTTAAAAGATGTTACAAGATGTTATTTATACGTTACCCCCTTTTTGATTTGAAATTATTTAAGAATTACGTATTTAGTACGAATACGTTTTCTTCATTAGGTGCCTTTTTCCCAATGATCAATCTCCAATCGCAATTATGTAATATTATAATTCGTTTAATAATTGCCTTCTGCAACGCAAAATAATTCCATGTGGTGCATGTGTAACGGTGCCTTCACTCGATAAAATCTAAATTGTTGCTCGAGTTATAAAAACGCGGTAGATAACTTTGGAATTCGTACATTGCAAAATATACGAACAAAAATTGTGAATATATTGTCGTGGAAAAATTTGTCCATCTATTTATGTGTAATCAGTACCGATGTTCGATGGTATCGATGACACTAGAATTTGAAGTTTTCATTTATTTCTCACCAATTTGGAGAATAAATCCCATTGTGGAATCGTTAGATAAAGCAGTTGTGCTTTTCATTCAGCCTGGAAAAAGAAATAACACGCTGTCGTATGGGAAATATCATTTGTGCTAGCAATAACAGGATAACAGAATGAATGATAGAAATGATGAAAATAGATTATACAACAGAACTTGTATCAATCACACTCATTTTTTCGATGCAGCAGAATATAAATCAAAGTTATGAAATACGATTGTCCTCTACTTTCACTTCATTTCTAACTAGCTTTTTTACGAGTTGCACGTTTATTTAACAAAATAAAACTAGGACATTTGTGTATCTTACTATTCCACTCTTGTGACATATATCCTAGTAGATTATTGTTTGTTTGCAGTCTGCCCGCTACTTGTCGTAGTTTGTCCGCTCTGTTGCTGCTGGCCCCAATACTGATTATAATACTGCTGATTCCAACTATTCCAATTTCCGTTACCATAACCTTGTTGATTATAATTGCTTTGATTGTAGGATCCTTGTCCATAGCTTTTCCAGTTACCCCACGGTTGCGATCCCCAATTATTTTGTTGGCCCCAACCTTCTTGAGATTGACCACTTGGCCAGTTGCCTTGTTGACTCCACACGGATTGTTGCGAAACTTGATAATTCCTTATTGAGAAAATCGATAATTATGAGAAAATTCAATAAAAAAATTTATAGGAAATACTGAAAGAATAGAAAATATAATTACCCTATTGGAGCTCTTGACCGGGCACCTTGACGAGAACCTAAAGCTCGGCCTCTGTCGTTTCCTCCTCTTCTATCAACAGTACCACCTCTTCTACTCATTCCTCGGTGTACAAGTGGGATAGGTACTCCCCTTCTTCTTCGTGGCATTGGGGGTCCGTAACCACTGCCGTGTCGTATGTGGCCACCTCCTCTTTGTGGTCTATCTCTCCATCCCACATTACCTCGCCAAAGAGGATTACGATTCCTGTCGGAATCTAAAAACATTTATTTTTTTTTTTTTTAAACAGACTTGGTATTTTTATATTTCTTTGAAAATTTTTATTAATTTTAATATTTTTTGTAGATCTTACAATTGCTTCGTCTGTCACGATAATCTCGATTGTCCCTGTTATCACGATTACTTCTTATGTCACCTCGATTTTCATGAATGTTTTCTGACCTCGAATCTATGCGTGCCCGTTTACTTCTTTGTTGCTCGCCATATCCTGCATCTTTTCCCTCTTTATTATAGGTTTCTATAAGTTTTTCACCATCTTCTCGATTAAGTTCGACCCAATCAACGGCATCGAAAGATTCGCCAACAACGGGAGCTCTAAAACTCGCTGAAAGAATCAACGCGTATATACTAGTATATATCTTATTATAAACGTAAGTGAAGTAAAAATCACAATGTCAAAATCAACCTTTCATCTCCAAAAGCATAGAATCAGAAATCTCTTTACTATCTATTGGTTTATGTTTGACAGTTCGTGACTTAAATTCGTCTTCCGATGGAACTACAACTACTGCCTTTCTTTGATATCCACAGAAATTCTTCATTTTACGTCGTTGTACCGAAGGATACACATTTGTCTGTATTCCATTTCATAAAATATATGTCACGTTAAATTGTATTTTACTATTTTGATATAACAAAAAAAAAAAAAAAGAGACAAAATCTTCGGAAGCTTAAATACATACCTGATCTAATATATAATTACGTCTTCTACTAGAAGCCATTTCCATCAGTCTGTCTAATGCGTCGGTACATTTATCGATAAGTATTCTCCATTCTTCGTTATATCCTTCTTTATACGATAATCCGGGATCCTTAAAAGATATTAGTTATCAAATTATCTAATATTATACACGCATATTCAATGATAATACTGCAATGTTTACAATACGTACCTTCATTTTATTAATTAGACTACTGAGTCCTAAGATATTGTACATCTTTTGAGGATGTTCAGCCGCGTATTGTGTTGCCCAGGTAGATTTCC
This sequence comes from Bombus vosnesenskii, assembly GCF_011952255.1. Classification (NCBI taxonomy): domain Eukaryota; kingdom Metazoa; phylum Arthropoda; class Insecta; order Hymenoptera; family Apidae; genus Bombus; species Bombus vosnesenskii. The sequence goes on from NW_022882923.1 coordinate 8,773,159, forward strand.
CGCAAGCAGGTAATCCGCACATCATTATTACTTCACATTCGTCCTTTTTTTCTGGCCTACGCGGACCAGGAGTTTTATATTGAGATTCCACATTTCCAATTGAAACGTAATCTTGTAAAATTGCTTCTGTCCATGGTGTTTCTTGGCCAAAGTTGCAAGCGAAACTACAATTTTTACTCAAAATATGCGGAAACAATGGTTTGTCATTGAGTTCTTCTTTTGAGATACGAAATGCTACGCCTTGATCTTTTCCATTGACCGTATAAGACATAATAACATTTTCGGATGTTGCATCCAAATAACAACCGATTATGTCGTCTTTCCCAAATTCAAGCCCATAATCTTCATATTGATTATCTGCCAATTTTTTACCAGTGCTGCTATATCCAAAACTAAATTTTTCTTCACCAAGTTGCATTGAAGTATAAGGAGTGGACCAACCAATTCTGAGTACATGTGGATGCTCTTCGTTTCCTGAATTAATAGTACAGTGTTCCACTATTTTTGTTTCATAGTAAACCTTCCCACAAAGAAAACCATAGGATGCTCTTGCTCCAGCCCACATATGTGAAAATCCGTCGTTGTGCATAGGTGTAGCAGTAAAATATCCATCCTTATCAATAACCAAATTTAAATCTGAGTCATCTGAAAATTGTTGATAATAATTAAACATTTGTTTTATATGATTCAATCAGTTACTTTCATTTAGTTTTCAACATACACCAGGATAGTATTAAAGCAGAATCATCGATTTCTGGTTCATTCTCGATGAGAACAGGAGCCGGTGACTCGTGTCGATCTTCTATAGGGCTAGGAGATCTTTTCCGCTTCCTATCCAGAACAATGTCGTTTGTATCTTGTTCTTTGATATCTACATCAGCATCTTCTTCGTGTCTAACGTCTGACATTTCTATATCCTTTCCATATAAACGAAAATAAGTCAATGATTAAAAAAAAATATTTCTTGCAGGTACAGTAAGCCTTATGTGTAATAAAATATAGAGGAGGTAATAACTTTTTGAAAACATTGGCGATTTCAAACGATTATCAACGAACATTTTCTACTCTTCTATACCAAATGTAATTTTCAAACACATAAAATTTTCAAACATTAAAGTATAAACGTAAATTTATACGTCTCCGATATTTTAAGAAGCTCTTAACTGCAATCCTCTACATTTCGTAATGAGATACCGGATTATACCGGATAAAGTTTATAGCAGATAAAGCCAATAAATGTTGCAAAAATGTGAAAGAGAGATTTTAAATGCTGCTAGAAAAAAATCAAAGTAAATTTAAAATAAAAGCATGAGTAATATGCATATTATAATTAGAAATTAATGTATAAAATATACCTCTTCATCTTGCTTTTTCTCGATGCTACTGTCCATCTCTTTGTCGCTAGTAGACAAGATGTCTTTATCTTCTAGTAACTTCTCCTCTTTTAATTCATCATTTTCATTGATATCTATGTCTTGATCTTCTTCAAGTAACTCATTTATTTGTTGTTCTGGGTCAGGAATGTCAGTAGCTTTAGTATCATTAACAGATTCTACAACATGATCATTATCTACAGATTCTATATTTTCATCCTTTATTTCATTAACTTCTTTTTTTATATCATCTATATCATTGCATGTATCATAAATTATAGTCGATTTCTCATTTTCTTGTACTTTTGAAACAATATTCTCACTTTCTTTTATATGTGTGTTTTCTACTGCTTCTAGGTTTGATTTGGTCACTGTTGGTCCTTGTTTTAGATCTGTTTCATTTTTATTATCTAATGATTCCATTGGTGTTGGAACATCAACATCGCTATACTCAACATTTTGTGATTTCACGGGAGATGCTTGCGATATACTTGTGTTTTTTTCTTTCTCACTGCTTTCTATAACATCTGCATCCTTTATATCACCTTCTTTTACAACTTCCATAGAATTAGCATCTTTATTCTCTATACTTGAAAATAAATCTTTTGCTTCTTCTTGTTCATCCTTTTTAGGTGATAAAGGCTTTTCTTCTTGGACAGAAGCCTCTATTTGTACAGATTCTTCCTGCATAGACATTTCTTCTTGCGTAACACTTTCATCCGGCATAGTTTCCTCTTGCATAGCAGATTCAGATACTGTTGGAGATGGTTCACGAGACATGTCATTCTGATCCGCTTTCTTTGGAGATGTCCTCCGCCTGCTAGAGTATGGAATTCTAGTAGTCCTCCTAGAGGATTTTTTTGTAGAATCTTCCTTTGGCGTCATCACAGACGCTGTTTTTGACAATCTACTAGACTTTTTTGGTGTCTGTGGTATTTTTGTCGATTCATCACTTTTTTCTTGAACAGCATCATCTTGTGTGTCTTCTGCACTGATATTTGCTTTTCCTTGATTTACTTCTACAATTTAAAAGTATTTACGTTGCATTAACTCGCAAAAGAATAGAGAATATTCAAAAATATAATACTCTTAAAAAAATGCAACATTTATACTAAAATATTTATTTAAATAACGGGTACTGCGTATTTACACTCTAATTGTAGATATGAATAGAAAAAGTAACGGCATAAAATTTTGCTAACTAAAAACCTACGAGATGTAGTGGCGTCGCGAGCACAATTCACACGTAAACAGAAGAAAGGCGCGCATAGTTCGCGCCTACTCAACATTGGAAATGCCGATAACAAATTCTTTGCGATTATTGATCATTTTTAATAACGATAAACAGGTTATCGTCTTCCATTCTAAGATAATTTAACGGAAAAAGTTAATAATACATGTTAGACGACTTATTATTGGCTCGTTTGAATGTTTGTCAACATTGAAATACACAAATACCTTGGTCATCGGACGAAGAGTATCATACTTAAGGAAATTTAGAGCATTGTAAGATTAGAGAATAAAAATATAGTGACTTACGGTTTGCATTTTCCTCTTCTATCGCCTTACGAAGTCTCTCAACAAGCACTGACTTGACGCCTTTCGTATCGAGTCCACGCTTTGAGAGTTCTGTCCTTAATTCGACCACTTTTAACTTTTCCGGATCCATCGCGTGTTATATTTCACGGTTCTTGTCAATGCACGCACTTTTATTCAGCAGAAAATCTTATGAAAAGGCCATACACGCGCCAGTGACCCGCGTTAAATATACAATATGGCGATACATCTGCAAACAACGCGTTACGTGTTGTAAATGGATTTTATTGGTCAATGTGGCATTTATTTGAACTAACGCCAACTTCACTGCTAATGGAATTATTTGTTCTCATTGCGGTGGTAGAGTGTGGTAATTCTTATTGGTTCTCCGAAGGCGGGATTTTATCGGATTTGTTGAGAAGTTACGTATGTATACGAGATTCGTAGAGTCCGCTGGTTGCATACAAATTTGTGAGTTATAGTTGTCACACTTGTAAAATGTACCATTTTTTGGAGTTGGTGAAACCAGGTGAAAAGAATAGAAAAGAAGTGATATTTTTAAAAATTCTCGCTAGTCATTGAGAATTAAAGTTAAAGGCATTTACAGCACGAAAGAAAGTGGATCTTCACCGTTCCATTCTTTTATCTCTTTCTCTTTTTTTCCAATAATTTACGAGCAGCGATCGACTTTTAAGATAGAATTATCGCACGGTAACCTTAATCTTATAGAGAATATAGCATCTTTGCTATAGTTGCTTATGTTTATCGAAAATTTATCAGGCTTCCATATCTTCTGATTTTTAACAGCTATATAATGACGGCAATAAATGTGAATTGGTTGCATTCTGTCGAGGGAGAATCACTAATGCATCATTTTTATGTAAACACATCAAAGAAAAGGAGATTTTATGGTAAAATGCGTTAGTCAAATGAATTCTTCATTGTATACATTCGTTGGTTATTTTCCTTTGTAAAATCTCTTAGGTATTCTTGAAAGATCTCCCCTACCATCTTCAATCGAAGAAGTTACATATAAAATTTTTATGGTTGGGAGATCTGGAGTAGGAAAAACTGCTGTTGTAGCTCGTCTTGCTGGAGTATTAGAATCCAGTAATTATACTGAAACTAATGGGATAAAAAAGACGAATGTATTTTGGCCGGTTAAGATATGGGACAAAGTTGTGTTGTTTAAATTACAGTTCTGGGATACCTCGGAAACAAGCATTAAAAAATATAATCACATATTACCTGTACGTACAGTATAAAGATAGGATATATTAAAATGGGATAACGAAGAATGACATTGTTTTAAATTTCTAGGCTTGTAAAGACAAAGTAGATGCTATATGTTCTGTATTTTCTTTCGACGATGCGACAGGATTTAATGACGTTCCATATTTGATGAATACTATGGCAGCTATAAAAGAAAAACCAGCAAATATAGTGATAGGGACAAAGTAATTTATCATAATCGAGTTCTCTTTTCTTTGTTATCTGTTGGTAAGAATAGTTAATTGGATCTCGATATTTTGTAGATTTAAACCATGGTCGAGTTCTACGATAGAAGACACACGTATAAAAGAATTTGAAGACAAATGGAAAGTAAAAGTTATTAGAATTGATATTAATAAACCTTCTATGAGATCCGAAGTGTTTGATTGTTCTTATCAGTTGAATACTATATGTAACATTCTTTGGAATAGGGATAAAGAATTTATATCTAAACAAATGGGACAAAGCTAGCAAATTTTTTATTGGATTTCTATAATACTCCGAAACATTTTTTATACGAGATTTAATAAAGGTAAACGCTTAATCATTTTCTTTTGCATCGATTTTCTTTCTATTTAAATACAATAGCGATTCTGTTTCAATTGGTTGTTTCAATCAGGGCAAGAAATATTCTCAACATCCCAACACAATGTATCTAGGAATTCTGGGCGAGTAAACGTTGTCAATACTGAAAGCTAAATTCACGAGCGTTACGCTTGTTTGTTACAATTACTGGCGGCAAAGTTACCGATTTACCGATTCGATTGTTTCTTTTTCCATAAAACAGACATTACGACACTTTACAGATCTTAAAGGTACATGTGCAGGTGTGTTGCATCGTATTCATGATTATACAACACAATCGAGAGATTAGTAACATTATTCGATTTACACTAAAGTTTTATTATTTAGGTTATAGTATTTTAATGTGTAGATTCTATATTTGCTTAAGTATTACTTGTCTCCAACGGTACTTGTAAATTCGGAGAAATCTTATAAATATTTATCCGTTTGTCAGTTACGTTATTGAACGATGATATTTTGATTGGTTTTTCATTATTGACTCATGCGCTGTAAAACATGGCGTGGTTTACAAGCGCGCGTAAAACAAATCACTACCGCGAGAACGTGTATAGATAGACCGATAAAATTTCCGTGGTATTACGTTATATTTTTATTTGTAAATGTAAAATATAAAGTTTTGTTGTAGAGATGAAAAACAAAAAAATTCTGCTAGTGGGGGGAGCAGTTCTTGCGTCGGAAGTTCTTTGGTATATCTACAAAAGAGTTCATAACGTGTGGAGTAATTACATAAATACGCGCAAAGTGCTGGAAGTACAGATACCTAAGTCGAAACATGACATTTCAGAGGTCATGTTTTTTACGAATGAATCTATTCTTTGTCGAACACACTTCACTACCGAGATGACCTGTCCTAAAAACAATTGTCCGGTTCGATATTTGAGGTAATGCGCGATCTATCATGCTTTTAAAAAATGGCTTTTAACAAATGATAAATAATGTTATAGACATATAGAAAGCTATATGAATAATGCAAAACAAAGTTTGGACGTTTGTATGTACATGTTCACTTGCCATTCGTTGTCAAATGCAATTGTGAACGCTCATAAACGAGGTGTACTTGTTCGAATAATAATGGATCGGCAAATGGGCTCTAACGATGCCGCACAAACGGCGTTATTCTATAATAATGGTACGCGATAAATATCATCGAGACTTGTAGTTGGATTCGATCATTGGCTACCAGAATTTGACTTAATTCTTTTTTTCAAACGCCGAAATATTTTGCGTTTCAGGAATCGCGATTAGATTAATATGTCAGGATGGTCTGATGCATCATAAGTTCATGATCGTGGACAACGATTTAGTAATCACTGGTAGCACGAACTGGACCATGTCTGCATTTTTTGGGAACTTTGACCACATTGTAGTGACTAACCAGCATTCGTTGGTAAAGCCATTCGTCGTTGAATTCGACAGGTTGTGGAAGACATTTTCAAAGAGTCAAGAAAATTAGGAAAACTTGATTCAGCCCTCGTCCGATGATACTTTATAATCTAGTGAGTATCCGTTTCATTTTTACTATTTTCCTCCCTGATACTCGAACAATTTTCGTCTCGTCGTATTATATTTGTCGAGTCCCTTCTTGCTGATACCTAACGAAAGACGCGTGTTATCGTCTCGAGAGTGCCCCTTTGACGTCAAAGAAATCGAAGAGGAGGTCGTAAAACTTGGAGGCACGTTAGCAGTTGGAGGTATACCTACATAACGTATGCGAAGATACATACTCGTGAGATAGAACGTGCATGGTACCGGTCAACACGTGAATAACGCTATGCAAATTAGTACGGTGCTCTGAGCAGCGGTCAACGCTGATATGTCGCGCCTTGACGCGACATGACGCGCGGTAACTTGCTGCTCTCATCGGCCGATAAAAGTGGAACATTGTCCGTATATATAAATAGGTTAGCCTATATGAAAATAGACGTCGGGCTGTTGGACCGGAGGATCGATGACGAGAGATACTCGGCGACGTGCCGTCCGTTGCCTCAACTTTCTTTCCCTTCCACTCTGCTTTGAAATTCACGGTCTCGGCGTGCTTTCGTTACGCCTCTACGATATATCGTTTCATTTTCTCTTCCTTCTTTCACATTTATTTTTGTTATTCTATACTCGTCTTCCAATTGTTACAGCCTCTGATCATCGAATTAAGACCACATGTAGAAATTTCACTTGTTCAGCTGTAAGAAGTTATAGATAGCCGTAGATGATTATATATCAATTAATTATTTTAATTTATTACCATACCGTGTCGAAGAATATCCGCGTGTATCCACGGCCGGATAATTCTCCCGATTTGAATACCATTGAAAATGTTTGGAGCCTGATCAAATCAGCTATACGCTCATCTTTAAAAACAGCTGATTTGAAAACGAAAATTCAGTATGTTTATGTAAAAGTAGCGAGGATATAAAGGCAGCGCATGACGAGAAAACAGAAAGAAAAAAAATCACGCTACTCGCGTCTCTAGGTAGAAAGGCGAGAAGTATCGAAAATTTGATAATGATCCTAATAGAATGATTAGCGTGGTATTTATATATGATAGACCTACATCGAATTGTATGGAACGACGATGAGAAATATAATTGAATCGAACATAGATTCAAATATACTGCTCTCTAATCGCGTTTTTGCTATCTCGTGTTAATTTTGGACGTACGTAGGTAAACATGTTCCTACACGAGATAAATACATTCGCACGTTGTAAGAGAAGCATGTAACTTGGGAAAGCAAACGATTCAGAATAAACTTGCGACGCGCGGAAATAGCAACGCGTAGGCCCAAAATATCCATTGTATCCAGATACGATAAAAGCCGAATGCACGTTGGCGCAGTTTGACGTTTGCTAATCTGCTTTTTCCTGGACTGCGTCTACGTCAATAGTTAAGAACGGATCGTTATTCAGGGAAATGTACGGTTCTCTAACTTGAACGTTGCTTGTTCTGCTTGCGCGAACAATTTCCGAAATATCACAGCCAACGATTCTGCGAATCGTTCGCTTCTCTCTCGAATCGCGTAATAAATTTTCCGATTCCACTTTAGTTACACGCACATCTTTCTCTCGAAACCTCTCGGATTGTATCTCGCAAAAGAATGTTTTTTGTTTACTCGTCGCGCGTTTTTTGTTTTTGCGCGTTTACTCGTCGAAACGATTACGATATACTACGTTATACATATAGAAAATAAGTACGATACTTGACAAATGGAAAAAAATAGGTATCACGTAGGTCAAGGGTGTGTCAAATCGGACAAGTGGCACGTTCGGCCGCGACAGTCACGGATACGGGAAAAGGAAAAGGTCAAAAGTCAAGTATTCCTCGATGGTCCTCTTAGTTGCTCTCTTTTCTACTTGAGACGCGGGAATTGAAGGGCAACGAGAAAGAAAAATGTTTCGCGTGCGGGTAGCAGCTGCGTTCGTTAGAACTTTGCGGAATATGCGACAATCTTTTTTTCTCCGCCCAAGGAAACAGACTGCATTCAGTAATCTTCGTTTGTTACGTTCTTTGAATAACTTTTTCTTCTTTCTTTTTGTTTCGCTACAGGTCTGATAAAATTGCGAGAAATGCTGTTTCCTGAATGTAGTTGGGAAAGAGACTAGAGCGACTCGAGGGAACACTATCTTACGTAGATTATTTCACAGATAATTGCAATTATTTATATTTAATGTATTTATTTCGATATCGTTTATATAGAAAACATTGCTTCGCGTTAACGGAGGTCTAACGCGTTGTTGTTGCATACTTCTTCCCATCTATCTGTTTTGTTTATCGTTCGTAACGTTTCTACAAGTTTGCTAATTACATACAAATTTCGCGTCACGCGGGGGAAGAACCGTGTTTACGTATGTGTAGCTTGCTGTTTTGTGGTAATGTAGCTCTACCAAATTGTGTACCATCGATCATTTCTATATAATCGCTCCATCTACCGATAAATTGCTAGAAGAATATATGCGTGCTATGTGTATACATACGCTATATCGCTTAACGACACTAAATACCGCTTAATCTCTGTTCCGAGTTCTTCCAAATTCGCTCCATCTTCGTCTCGAGCGTTTCGAACGTTCTTCGCCTGTTTCTTTCTCGCATCTTCATACGTTTACACGATGGAACGAATTGTTCGATTTCACGCAAGGCCTCGTACAGTGACCCCTATCGGTTACCGTTCGTTAAACTATAGTATAATTATCATAATGTAATAAATTACTAGGAAATCCGCAGTCATTATTGTCTCTATAGTCGACACCGAAAACACCGATCGCAGTTACGCTCGCATTCGCCGCAGTCTTAACGAATTTGTTTTATCACATACGTTTCGTATTCTTTACTGGAAAGGAAGAGAATCGCCCGTAATTTCGCGTTCATCGCACTCGGCTATTTCATACAGTTTTTAGGCAATTCTCGTCGTCGAAGATTCGTTCACGGGACAGGAAGTGTACGAAAAGATGCCCGTACGTGATAATATATACATGTCTGTGTATATACGCACATACATTTGTCGATAATTGGTCCGCTCGTAGAGAAGATTGATGTAGCGAGGAGTCTAGCGAGGAAAGGAGGAGAAAAGAAGAAGGAAAATGAGAAGAACGGCGTTACGCGAATGAGTCGAATGGGCACGATGAGCAGGAAACAAAGGAAGAAATGTGTAACGAGTGGAGAAAGATGATAGGAAGGATTATCACACGTTTTCGCGTCCATATCGGTCGTCGGAGGAAATTCGACGCGACGCCACTGTGCGGAAGCGACGATGCACCGTCCTAATGGAAGATCGATGGCGAGTTGGTCGCCGCTCTTTCGAACGTTGCTTTGGCACATTGTAGGGACGACGAAGCGTCTTCGTCGCGGGCAGCATCGAAGCCACCGAAACTGTACTTTCGTTCCTGACGATCGCTTCTAAGGCAAGGTTCGCTAGAAGCTTTGACCATCCCTCACATGGTTTCTGTCCCGAGGCTACCGACGAAAGCCGGCTCCGCGATGTTCGAATCGCACTGCATCACCCATTCCCAGATCCTCTTGGTCACGACTTTCTGATCGATCGTCGTCTCGAGGCCGTAACTGTTGAGAAGCTTCCTCAGCTTGTTCTTGTTCTCGTCGACGTTTCGTTGGTCGTCTAGGACGGTGTCCAGGTAAAGTAGACTGTCGCCTCTCCTCGGTATTCCTTCGCTGGCGTCTATCAACGTAGATGTGGCGCTGTGACTGATTTTGTTCACGCACCAGGAATCCTTCAGATACTTGTTGATCTCGGTTACGTGCGGCCTTTTTTCAGGTTTGTGCTCGAACGTCCGCCTGAAGTATCGCAGTAGTCTGGGCGTGAATCGTCTGAACGTTGGCGGAACTTTGGTGGTTCTTCTCTTCAGCCACCTTTGAAAGGCCGAATATTCTGGATCCTGAATCAGATCGGCGGTCTGCCACGGTGGATTTCCAGTCAGACAGACGAACAGCACGATGCCGAATTGCCAGCAATCGGCGCTCCTCTTGCAGGCGTACCTCTCGTTTTTCACTATTTCGTAGATTTCGGGTGGTTGGAATGGTAGCCAGGTGCATCGGATCTTGTTAACGAGAGTTCCTTCGCGCCTCGTGCACCCGAAATCGCACAGTTTGATCTTGGACATGTCGAGCGCGAACACCAGTACATTTTCCAGTTTGATGTCTCGGTGCGCGAGCTGCTTCGAGTGAATGAAATCGAGAGCGGAGCAGAGCTGGTTGGCGATCCTTTTGCACGCTTCCTCGCTCAACCCTCCGGCTCTCACGTTGCCCGCTAGGTCACCGTAGGGAGCGTATTCTTGCGCGAAAACGAAACACTTCTCCGCTTTGAACGCGACCGCGTACGAGCACAGTATATTCGGATGCGGGCTCAAATGGTACGAGTAGTGAAACTCGCGGAAAAAGTCCTTCTCCGTAGTTAGTTCTTGGTGGACGGCTTTCAGCACGACTCTGGTTCGCGTAGCTCGATGAGTCGCTAGTAAAACTTTGGCGAAACTACCCTCGCCGAGCGTCTTCTCCACTTCATACTCCTTCGACAGATCCAACTCCTCCAAAGGAATCTCCTGCACTCTGTGTATTCCGGACTCCTTTTTCTCGTGAAGTTTCATCTGAAATCAGGCCGATAGACCGGTCGTATTAGAATTCTAAGAAAACTTGCATCTCGTATCGTCGCCACGCGTACGCGTTAAAATCGATCGGCCTGCCACAAGTTCTTTCACTCGCGTCCCTAATCCTCCTAATTCGAACGTTCGATGAAAAGTCTTTCCATTTCGTTTGCGTCATCGATGCGCACAACGACAAACCATCGCTGGTGTCGCTGATACGGCCGATCGAGCGTGAAACGCGTTTAGCACTTAGTCGGCTTTCCGTCACAGAGGGCATCGCACTCTCGCTGCTGCGATTCCAGAATCGCCCTTGCCCTTGCTCGTCCAAACGCTAGCCAAGGCGATCGAGTTGCACGAATTTTACATTTTTTCTACATCTAAACGATTAACGGGACGATCCTCTGTTAATTACCTTTTTTGTCTCGTACGTCTTATACGCTTTGTTACACGCTTTGTACGAAAATAAACGAGCGACAAGCAGTCGGATCGTTTTCCTAAAGTTCAAGAACGATGTGCGTTTCTTCGTTGTAAAGTCGTCCGAAAAATAGGAGGAAAAATCGTCCTGATGGCTCGTGTAGGCGAAGGACGAAATATGGGCTGGAGAGGCGAGGGGAGAACGCCGGAGGTTGGCCGGGTGAACCCAGGACCTTTTGAGCTGCCTAGATCAATAGCAAGGATTTCGCTGCAGCAACGCGCGTCAAACCGTTTCGTTATAGTCCGTATCGTCTCGATTTCTATTTAAGGTGAAATACGAGATAGAAGAAAAGAGGAACGTCTGGATTCGGGAAATCCTATCGGCGTAGAAAAATTGATTAGTCGATTCAGCCTCGTCTTTGTAACCGATGGCGGGTCACTTTTTAAGACGCTGATTCATTCGCAGAGTAACGATCGACGTTTACAATTCTTTGGTTACGCGATTCGATTTTATCGCCGGTCGTAACGTCGTTACTGTCGTTTCTTCTCGAAATAATTCTTCTCCTGATTTCATCCCGTGCGCACACGTGTCTCGTATCTTTACGCAAATCGAGCTTTGTAGATTCGTAGAAGTCATAGGCGATTATTTTTTCTTACAACTACCGCCGGTTCTTACCGGTTTGTTCTGACAAACTTTTGGACACGAGTTATATTTAGCGTTTCTGTTTACCGGGGCTATTTTAACGCGTGCGAGAGATTAGTGAAGTAATATTTTGGCTTGTGTCTTTACGGTTAACGAACACTTTGAGAGAAAGACCGATTAAAAGGCTGAGAAGGAGAGAGAGAGAGAGAGAAAGAACGAGAGCAAGAGAGAGAGAGAGAGAAAAAGATATATTTGTATCTGCCGGTTGAGCCACATCTCTCCCTATTATACTCCATACATTTTATCTCTTTAACGTTATCCTTAACGTTAATCGCATTGCGTCGCGTTCCTGTCGACATCGATGACCATTAAAATCGATAACGACGTGTTCGATTCGATTTACTTTACTTTCGATTTAAGTTCATCGCGTCACGGCCTTCTAAGTAACTTACCACGTTGGTAGTAATCCTTTGGGCGATGAAAAAGGCGTGTCCGCGGAACGACGAATTAATTTTAACGCAATCGTCCAATTCACTGAGAAGCTTTCACCTTGGAACTTGTCACAAACGATTGTGCGTGCCCCTTCAGTTACATTTTCACTGTGCGTCACGATACGCGATTACGATAAATACCAACGATACACAAGAAGCAAGCGTCTGGGAAATCCTCGCGACAGCCTTCGACGTTTTGGCGATCTTTCACAGAAATTGAAAAAACTGTCAACGATGGTGATAAGAAAACCGCTACGTCCTTCGATGTCACATTTTCAGCTATGCGCGTATGTCGCGTCTGGAGCCGTCGCGACGCCCTGCGTCGCTTTTATAGACCCGGCCGCCACGCGCAGACGTAGATCGAGTAAGGGTATGAAACATTGACGATTAAACGATGCGTGTTTCTATTTTGCAAAAAAATCTGTCATTTTCTCCAATTGCTTTCTAAATAATTAAATTATCTTGAATGCAATTACATTTATTTGTCAGATGTTAATTTTCCCGCGTTTTGTTTTTGTCAGTTATTTCCGACTAAATCGTATTTTCTATCTCTAGAATATGTAATAAGTTTCTGGAAAATATTAGTTTCGTATGGTTATCGTTACGCGTGACTTTTCCTTTCGATCGTATGCCACAGTTTCGGCTAACTTGCACCGTTTTTTAACTCATCAGACGCGTCAATGTCTTAAATTTAAATTTAAATTTAAATTACGCGTTACGGTTTCAACCGACTCGTATCTTCCTAGCGATTTTCTTACGAACGAGGATGCGAAAGAACGGATTTCTTGTTTCCATCGTACGTAAACATTTTCCTCGAACGCTAAAAATCATCCGGATCGAAGCCAAAGCTTAAGACGTAAAGAATCGATGGATCGGAGCACGGTTAAACGCGGAATTCGCATCGCGAGTAAAATGCATTCTGTTTTCCTTGGTTTCTAAAAGTTGATCGATAGTATGAAAACGTTGCTGTCTATTCGATGTTTTCTCGTATCGAGTATCAGTGTTTTTCCGCTATCGAACCAACGGAAACGCCGTTCAGATCATAAATTTCGTTCTTGAGACGAGAGATTTATATGTTAACGATTTTCCGCCGGCAGATACATCTCGAGTGGTTCCGCTCTTTCGTCTTAGCACGTGCAAAAGTAGCGATCTCAGGTTCGTTGTTCTCCGTTGCATCGGTATAACGGTATGTGTATGCTTAACGGCAAACGATGTTCGAGCATCGTGTGTTCGCGTGATTTTGCGATCGTGAGACACGCGTACGCACGATGGCCGAATATAATAGTACTACCGATGGCCAAATAATACGCATACTCCTGAGGTGGAATTTAATTTAAACCAGAAAGTATTTTTAACATGTATGTCAAGTATACGATGTCCATAGGGATGGATCGTACATACCAGTGCAACGACGGCAATATCGAAGATATAAATAGAGAAAACCGTTACGATAGAAATAGGTAATACGACGTATCGCGTAACTATTTCGTTTCGACTCATTAGACCCGTAACACCTCTATCGTCGAGTCATTCTCGCCTCGTCGAAGGATGCGTGCGTTTCCACGAACATTTCTTTTTCTTACGCTCGTAATAATCGAGCAGCTCGTAACCACGCTATGTTCATTGTATGTGCAAATTTACATTGTTACGAATATGATTTGCTTCGCCTTCTAAATTCTCAGACAAGATTCACGACGCGATGCAATCGATACTATGAAAAGTATATCGTAGCAAGGTATGCTGGATTTATCGTCGATCGTTCCTACGAAAGCAACCGTTCTATCGTTTGGTTAACGAATAAAAAATTCGACGTCTTCGGGAATATGTAGCAAATTCTTTATTTATATACCTCTGATTCGTACAAACATTCACATACATATAATTTCGCGTTGACTCGATAAATTGGATTTAAAGGTAAACGACTTTACGAGAAAATTAACGATCGATCAACATTAATTTCATCTGTAAAAACTTAGTTCGATAAATCATTAATCCGTAGTGTATTCACTTTGCTTTCGACCGGGACAAGAGTCCACGCGCAGAAGAAGAGGAAGGAGAGGAAGAAAAAGAGGAAGAGGAGGAAGAAGAAGAAGAGGAAGAAGAAGAACAAGAACAAGAAAACAGAGAGTACTCCGAGTAGTCGCAAACGGAATAGCAACCATTGGAACAATAGGAACAGCAACTATCGGAACAATAGGAACTACAGTAAGACGATTCGTCAGAGCAATCGGAATAACTGTCGTCGTCCTCGGAGCACGAACTGTCTTCTGGAAGAAAAAACGCGTGAAGTAGATAAACATAATATATACGTTGTGTTCGTAAAGATTTCGAAAAGCAACAGGATACCTGGTAAATAACCCATTTTCTTAATTATACGTGTGACGTGATGAATATACGTTTCCATGGTCCGATCTACTTTTCTTTCGATCCGTCGTATCTTTCCTTCGTAACGTCTTCGGCGTTGTTTCAGTAAATGCTTCTCTTTCCCGATCCGCTTCGTCTCTATCGTGCAAACGATCGATTACTCAGAAACGACGTAACGAAAGAGTTGCACGATCGAATGTGAAAACAAACACGATCACTGGTTTACCTGCCGTTGCCGCATCTTTATCGTGTTTCTTGCATCTTGACACTGTCTTCATCGATAGGTCCGATGTTTTGTTACTTCCACGCTTCTTCTCTTTCTTTGTTTTCTCCGTCTTTTTATGCTTGCATTTTACCTTTTTCCTCTTACTCTCGTACTTCTTAGTAGCGGCGTTATTGTTGTTGTCTACATCCTTTGTCACGCAAGCATCTCTCGCGCTGCAGTAGTTCGTCGAAGCGTTACTCCTCACCGAAGAATTAGACGCCGAAATATCGCGCTCCGTATCAGCGGTAGCGTCCTTGCCGGTGAGATTGTCCTGTTCGGAAGCTTCGTCGCGTCTCGGCGTACTTGTTCTAAACGGTGACTTTAAATCCGCGCTCTTCGACGAATTCGCGGATATCGTGGTCGCGTTCTTTGCCGTATTTTCCATTCGATCGTCCATCGAATCTGTATTTTCCGTTTTGCGTTGTCGTTTCGTCCCAGACGGATCGTCGACGATTCTCCGCTTTTCCTCGTTTTTACACTTTCCGCTTCTTTTATCGAGTATCGTTGCTCTTGATTTCTCCACGGTTACTTTTGGGACATCTTCCAACTGCTGCGAATAAGTTTTTCGATTCTTTAGTATCGCCTATATCGTCCTTTGATACCTTTGTCGCAAGTCGGAGACACGAAGAAAAGAAAAAGCTTCGCTTTCGCTAACCTTCTGCTCTTTGCTCGTCGATATTTCCGCCTTGCCACTCTTCTTCGCGATTTCTTTTTTACGCTCGTTTGGTTTTCCACCACCGCCTACCGGCTGATCATCCAATTTCTTCTTGGGCGATTTTTCTTCGTTCGTTCGACTCGCTCCACGGTTACGAGGCGATCTTCCGGACGACGTCGCTCGTCTTTTCCCCGGCGTCGAATTATCTGTTGTTAAAGCGGGGAATAAAACGCGCGTTTCGTGGAACTACGAACGAGATATTTTTCGCTTACCTACGGGGGTGAGTTTCGGTTCGAGCGTCAACCGTTCGTTAAACTCGTTCAAGATGTTTTGCGTAAAGTTTTGTTGCACGAAATCGTCGATCTGTTTCCACGGATCCGTTTGCAGAATTTGATCCAAGTCGAGAATACCGTCGACCGCGGGAAACGAAAGCGAAGCTCTTCCAAGAATCTTCCTGCGACTCATCTAGAAGGGAAGACGACGAGGGAGAAAGGGCCGTTTCGCTCGAATTGCGAAGAACTCGCGTGGAATTGGACCGCAAGCTGAGATTAGTGGAATCGAAGTTGTTCTTAAACGAAGTCAACCGCCGAGGTATCCGTTTCGCGGTGTAGAGACGAAAGGAAACAAATACAAGATAGATTTTGCTCGTTTGCTTACTCGTAACGCCCGTTCTACGTCAAACCGTGTATTTTCGGTTTTCTCTGTTTCGAGATGAAAACGAACCGATGCAAGCCGTCGGAGGCAGCGTGCGCGAACGCGAATCCACGTCGAACAACGACTAATTTAAGAATCGTGAAAACCGAGTCGCGTGCTGTTAGTTCCAACGAAAATTCGATCGTTACTGATTCGAGCGTCGATCGTCTAGCACACCGATTATCACGAAAGGACGTTACTTGCGCCCCGATTTGTTTGTCGTATTAACGACTATTATGAGACGTTAATACGACCGTACGATTCAAATCGATGGATCAGTTGGCCGTTTGAAGCGTACAACGAGTTATCTCGTTAAGGGTCAACACCGTATCAACGCATAATTTCATTTACTGCTGCTTTTTTTTTTTTTTTTAATGTTATGCTTACGAAAGCCAACCGACAAATTGTTTCGCACTTCTTTCGTCGTTGATCCTTGATTTAGCGAAATTTCAAGGAATTGAAATAGTTACGTCGTTAGCGAGAACCGTCTGTTTTTAAATCATGGTATATTTTTTCTTTCGCTTTATGTAAGTGTTTAAATACTTTGGCCAGCGCCGCTTGTAATTGTGTTGCGGGCGTCGGATAGATAGAAGACGCGTACACGGTAGAGAAGTTTATTTTTAGCGATATCTGAAAAGCGTGAGAGACGTCGATCAAATTTTCCAATTTCCTCGTCGACGGAAGCGCGTAAATGCCGACACGATCGTCGTCGTTGGACAACGGCTGAAAGGAAAGTTGGATACGATGGCGAGAAATGTCAAGGTACACGGACGAGGTGACGTCACTTCTTCCCTGTAAGTTGTCCGAGTTTACGCCAACGGGGGACTAAATCTCGCTTATAATAGCGGGTAATCGCTTGGAAGAGGGATAAAACGACGTCACTTTTCCAATGACCATACGTTACGCCTATGACACTTTACGATATGCCGTGATATCGGTTCTGTCCGCCGTGAACGTCGTTGTACCTTAAAAGGTGGAAAGACACGCTTTACGAAATGAGCACGGCGTAGGAGTGAACTCGATTATTATTCGTCTGCGCGTAGGAACAGAGAAGGAGAAAAGAAGGGGACCGAAATATGCAGAAGACTCGTTCCACGTTGTTACAAAATTTCAAAGAATACCGCGAACTTCTGTTTCTTAATTTACTTTTCCACGGTTCTAGATAAATAGACGTAATCGCGAAGCCCGCCCGCTGTTCGCCAATCATTTATTTCCACTCGTTGAAATAATATTTACGTACAAATTCATAAAATATTTTCCACGTTTTGTCCCGTACGTGCGAATCGATGCAAATATCACGCATTCGAACTTATTAGTTCGATAGCTTATTTATGTAGCCGATATATATCGATATCGAAGAAGCGGCGAAAGCTCTATATAGAATCGCAATTTTCTGCGCTCGCTTTTCCTCTTCTCGTCGTTTCGATTTTACACGCCGACCTCTTCCCAACGCGGATCTGCGTTTTGTCGAGCGATCGACGCGTCTCACGGATATCGAAGCGCTCAAGGAAACAGGTAAATAGTTTCTCAGGATATCGAGAGAGAGAGAGAGAGATGCGATCGAGAAAAAAAAAACAATTCGACGAAGACATTGCCCCGGGCGCGACTGTCGTGGCCGCTTGACTCGTCGTAATAAAACGTCGATTCATGTTGTGGGACCAGTGTCGCCACGTATATCCTACGTATACGTATAAAAGTGCCGTGATCGGTGTGTGTCGGATCTGGAAACAGTTGAACGCGGTTGTTCGAGCGAACATGATCGAGGTAAGACATCGACACGATCCAGAGCACCGAACATTTTCAACTTTTCGATCAATATCGTACTCGGTCTTAGTTGTCACGTTCGTTTATTTGAAGGTTCGTTTCGCGATTACTTTTTCTCGGTCGTTTATTTTTTCACCTCGCTACTTTTCTTTGTAACGCGTGCCAGTCTCCGACGAGTAGAATTCGAAAATACTAGATCGTTATTTCGAAGATTATACCTTTGCGTATTTTGTGCGCATATCGTACGATTTATTAGCTCTCGTTCCGATTAGTCGAGCCAAGTTTGGATTTAAGCGTGAAACTTCGAAAATATCTTGATCTACGCGAGCCTGTTATTTTCGACTTGAAGTATCCTTTTACGTTTCTACGTTCGTTCCCGTTGCCTTCCGGGTGTTACTTTCTTCCAGTCGTTTGAACGTAATCAACTTGTCCGATCCGAACGAGCCTTTGTTATTCAAATTTATAGACGCGACACGCGAACGTTGATTTCCATGGTCGACGCGCGTTTGCGCGCTTTCGTCGCGCGTTTTGTGATCAATGCGAAAAAGGAACTCGGCATTTTCCAATCGTTGCAGATTATTGCGTTGTTTATCGGAGTGGTTGGAACTTTGGCGGCTCCCAGCCTGGCAATGCCCGAAGCGTCTGGAACGCCTGGAATTTTTTACGCCCCTCGAAGCGTCACGGAGGATACGGAAATGGTCTCGTCCTTGCCGTTGCCAGGCTCCGAAAATCTGGACGAAAAAGCAATACCCTTGTCGAAACTGGTTGATCGCCCTTTTTCATCGGCCGGACAAAACTTGGTGGAAAAGACTCAAATACCTTCTGAACTCCCTGGAACGAAAAATCTCGCCGAAAAACGGATTCCCGAACCGGTCTTGAGAAAGTTATATCAACGGTATCAAGACGATTAGCGAACGTTTTTGGACGACGTAATTTCGCAGAGACTGCAGAGGAGTTTGTCGAATTGTGAAAAGGAGATTTAGAGTCAAGTATCGATTAAAGTAGCGTCGTACAGTTTCAAATATCGTTTTTTTAATGTCACCGAATAGACGATGCCGATTTCCTGGACCGTGTTCCTCCGCACTTCCCTCGGTCCTCTCCGTGCACCTTTATCCTCGGTATTCTTCGTCGAAAAACTTAGTATATTTATCGTTTCTTCTTGAGTTTAAGTTTAAAAAAAAATTTTTTTTTAAAGTTTTTTTCAAGTATCGTTAAATGGTTAAATATAGTTAGATATACGAAATAGTTGCCGGTTTTCTCGCCGTGATATGATTTTCGTCAAATCTTAGATGGGTGAAAGCGAAATCTACCTTATCCGAGGAAGCATGGCTACGTCCTATAATACCGACTTTGAAGAATCACGAGTTTCTCACGTCCTCTGTGATTTACTCTAGCGAGCTACAAATCCAGGGCAAATAATTTCCGAAATCACGCGACAAATTAACGATTTCTTTGGTGCTTTCCTATTTCTCCGCCGTTTCTTACACGCGCGAACCGACCGTCGAGTCGACGATTTTGATCGAAAATAGTTTGACGTTTGCCTCCTGGTCGGAAGGTGACGCTATCAGTTACGTTCGAGAATCGTATATCGAAAAATCGACCGGAGCTAAATCCTTCGCGGTACGTAGCGATTTTTATACTCCGGTGAAAAATTAACAGCGGAAAGGACTGGAAAAATTGTTTTTCATCCGATTTAAAGCACGCTGCCCACGTTAATTCGTTTTCAGAGGTGGATTATCACACGCCGGGCTAACAGAGTTGTCAGTTTATTGAAAAAAGATGGAGGTTAATTCGTCTCGAACAGAATCCCTTTGTCCCTTGGATCCGTTCTCTTTGTCACGAGGTTTGCTAACAGCGGAAAACTCGAGCGAAAAGGCTCGAGAGTGTTGAAAAGGAAGAATAGAGAAGAAAGGGCCGAGAGAAGGTATTTTCCTGTTACTTTTGTAATTTCACGGTTCTTTCTCCGAGCAGGTAGAGAGGGGGGGGGGAGGGGAGATTCGTCGGGAAACTGAGCGAGCGAGTGCCGCAAACGTGGTTACGAAGGGACAAGGGAACAATTTCGATAGCTTAACAAATAGCTTCGTTATTCTGTCGCTGCCACGCGCGATAGAACGAACAGATTGTACGCGCGATCGATTATCAACGCTGCACGATGGTCGGTTTCCTAACAATCCACAGAATTATCCGACCATACGGGTAATCGCGTTACTTCATCAATTATCCGCTGACGCTGCACGCAATTAAGGCAGCGAAACACCAACCGATAACCTTCGTTTCGCCATACGTAATCGCGACCGATTCGTACCAGGCATAACGAGAGAGAGAGAGAGGGAAAGAGAGAGCTTGCAATGTTTTGTCGTATTACTCTGCGGGCCTGGATCTCCGTTATTTTCCTCTGGTTATTCAACGGCGTGTCAGATGCGTGTTTGAATATATCGATTTAGAGAAGGGAGCGTTCGATAGTTGCCCGAATATGCAAATAAATCTAACCATCAAAGGCGAAATATGCATATGTACCGATTTATATACGTTGCTCTCGCGCCTCTCGATTTTCTGATCGCTACGAGAGTGGAATTGTCTGTCGCATTCGTAGGCTGTGACTCGCAAATGACTCTTTTGCTCGTCTGTATCCGCCGTGTATCCGCGTCGCTGTATCTCGCTTTACTTCGTTTTCCTTCGCTTGTTTTTTCTTTTTTTTTTTCTCTCTTTCTCTCCCCGTTCTATCGAACGCTGCTTTTTCACGCCGATTCATAGAACCTGGTAGGACTCGCAAGCGAAACCGCGAGTTTCAGTTTCCATTGTTCGTAGTGGTACGTCGCTACTTTGCTTCGCAAAGATTCCTGTACCATCGGCGAGTTAATTATCCGAGGAAGTGGAACGACGAGCGCGGATAATTCGAATTGGGAAGAGAAAAGAGACGAGAGACGATCGCGAGCTTCCCGACTGCGGATAAAAAAAACTATTCGTCGAACGATGCGTAAAAGCGACGCGCGTAAGAGCGGATTATGCAGCCGCTGATAGAGTCGGCGCGGCACGGGCTCACGCTTTCGCCGCGTTTCCCTACGCGATTCCAAGCAGATAGAACGAATCGTGGAAATCTGTGCAACGGGAAGATCAAAGAGGAGGGCAAAAACCGCGACGTTAAAGGGAAAAGTTTGGCTGGATGAAACGAATAGGTTGGTTCCGTCCTCGAAGTCGGTCGCACAGTCGGATGGAAGTTGTTCGAGGACCACGGAGCACGTTAATTCGTTTAACGGGCTCGTTTCTCCTTTTGCTCACACCTGCTGCCTTCTCTGGCTTGGTTGCCTCTGTCGTGTTCGTCGCAGCGACCACCGGTTCGATCTCTGAGTACGCGCAGTTGTAGCTTCCTAAGTATGTATCGGCGTTTCAAGATTATTTCAACACGAACATATTTTCCGCTCGAATTTCCCACTAGCTACGTTTTCTTCCGTATTTGTCGCTACTGTTCCACGACGAAACTTGCGAACGAGACTGTCGTTCACGCGAATTATATATATCACGGGTTCCTGCGTAGTTTGTAGTATTTCTCAGTAGTATTTGGTCGTGGAAAGTTTGGCCATTACGATAGTTAGGATGGTTAAGACTCGATCGACGTTCGATCAACCGTAACCTGTCGATCGTGTCGTCGGAAAGAGTCGATGCTATCGAACTTGTCGATGTAAAATTTCGCCAGGCTTTACGCGCCCCAACAGCTGGCGAATTTTTTACTCGCTTGTGCGAAACATCGTACGATTGCTATCGTAAAAAGGCATCGTAGTAAAAGGTATGCTCGGAGTTCTGACGTAAAAACCATGGAGTCAAATTTCCGTTTTATCGTCGCGGCGCCAAAGTTTCGCGACAATTGGTTCGCAGAAGCATCAAACAAAAAAAAAAAAAAAAAAAAAAAAGAAAAAAAAGGATGATTGGATCGGTTGGAACGGGACAACGATGAATCGATGATCCGAGCTTTCGGACGATAACAGAGTCTGCTGGGTCGCGCGATACGTTGGCCATTCGTTAACGAGCATCGTTACGCACGATACGCTGCGATGTCTATAGGCGATAATCCTCGGGAAAAGAATGTCTCGTCTTTCCAACGCGATCACAGGATGACGTAATGCGTTTGGTCGTCCGTGTTTCGTGTTTGGATATCCGAAGGAATGACGCGTTTGTTAGCGATGGGCTCAAATACGTCGCAAGCAGGTCGAAGCATTCGCCTGACGTGCGAGTATTTCGAGAAAACAAGCAAACCTAATCCGGTCGAGTAGGTTCGACGTTTATCTTACGAAAATTCTCCGTTCTCTTAAAATTACTCTTCTCGATCGCCGTCGAAATCCCTCACGCGTAATCCAATTCTACGCTGATAATCGATCGCATCTGCCTTCCACAGGTATAAATTAGATTCGCTGCAACACGGACGCACACGCAGTGGAAGATAAATTTTGGGAAATTGCGAGTTCCAATGGAATATTTGGCAAGTATTAAGTTGTCAGAAAAGTATTTTTCTTTCGCAAACGTGTTTTTTACAACGGTGCAGCTTTGTACAAACGCGAAACCGAGTCTGTGAAACGTTTATCTCGACGAAACAAAATGGATCGTACGTAATTCGACAAAATTTAATCGAAACAAGAAACGTCGCGCGTCTATTATTTCCTCGTAAAACGAAAGAAACTTTTCGGACAAGCCGATACGATACGATAAACGAAGCATCACGCGTTACGAGTGGTAACAGGCTGGAAACGTTAGCGAAACGCCGCGAAGCGAAGCTTGGTTATCGCGTTTGACCTGGATTTGTAAGTACGCGTTGAACTTGATCCCATCGCTAGTGGTTCCGATACGGGGAAATTATTTTTTAGCGATCGAAAGAGAAGCTGCAATCCTGTCGATGAACGATGATGCATCGGCGGACGACGATTGTTCGGAAGGCCGTTAGCGGCCGTTCGTAACCGGCATTCCACCGGAGTATCGTCTCCCTTCCCTTCTATCGTCATTCTCTTCCTCTTGCGTCCTCCACCTCCTCTTCGTTCTCCTGCCTCTCCATTCCCATTCCTCTTCCCCTTTCATGTCCAGATCACGCGATGATACAGGAATGTCTGGGATGCCGAGAGCGATGGCGTAGAGCTCTTGGTTGACCCGGCATGGCCATTATCGTGATTACATTAGGTGCTATCCTACTGGGTAACGTGGCGTCGCGCACCCGCGAACCACCTGATTTGCCAAGCGTACAATTCGATGGCGGAAGCCGGATCGTCAGATAGCACGATCCGCCGCTATCTGATGTCCTTTACACGATTCGCGTCTCGTTTTGCCGTCCCATCAACTTCCCTCTACGCATCCCATATTAGCTACAATTTGCATCGTTGTCCATGAACTTTCGTACGGCAGTCGTCTCGCGTTACGAGCGAACGCAGCCTGCCTGTGTGGCCGATCCTACTACCTCCAAAGGGTAGTAAACCAATTTCCGTTTCTCCGATCGATCGTTGCCCGATGATAGCGCAATTCTCACTTTCCATCCGTGTTTGCTTCGTTTTTGTATATATTTTTCATCGATGCCGGATCGCTTAGGTACGTTTATTATGTGTTTGCATACGCAACGGTGGATTTCATAAAATCGTCAGATAATTCCGGATTTACCAAGTTTTCCAGGTTTCTCAAACTGACCGTTGGTTAGCCCTGTTAAACGATATTTATCAAACAGCGATTCGACCATTTGAAACTAGCCAGACGCGGTATAATCAACGTTTCGGCAATCATCGCGTTTCATTATGCGAAGTTAGATTATGTGGCGACGTGGATAGAAAAAGCACGGTTGACGACTTAATCGTCGAAATTTAACGAACCGAATAAACGCACGCTGGAAGCTTTAGAAGCGAAATACGCTTTTTTACGTTATTCCGAATTTTCGAGAAAGCAACGTTTTGTCGCGTTCGTAACGATATCGTGACGTCGCAGCGTGATTTTCGCACAGACTCGCGCGGAGGTGTAGAGTTAACAAGTACGCGGGGAAAGAAAGATAAAATTAAACTATAGAAATTAGTAGGCGACGAGGGAAGGCCGATGATTTAATCGAGTTACGTGGTCGATTAATTCGACGGTTCGGCAGCGTCTCGATCCAGGTACGTTGAAGATACGCGGTGACGCTGTGCGTCAACCGAAGAGAACGACGCCTACGAAGAGTTTGCCTCGGTAATAGAGCCGACGTCGTTTATCCCTCCCTTTTTGAGACTTTATTCGAGCAAGATATTCCCCGGAGATCGCAGCTCGAGACTAACGTTTTATAACTTGCAGTTTCTCCGGTGTGTCATATAGTCGGGTTATCCAACGACATGCTAGACGTCTACGCTTTTACCTTTTCTTCCGCGTTCCCTTCACTTTCCCGGGCCAGACTTCGTTTTTCTCTCGTTAGGTCTATTATGTAAATAGCGATAGATCAGGTTGTCAGGCAACGAAAGCTATCCGGCTGAAGAGTATACGTGCCTCGGTTTCATCGTCGCACACCCGAGAACAGAAACCCGTGTACATTGATACGTACGTATTTGGGATAACGGATAGGCAACGGCACGCCAATGGATACGAACGCCGTATTGTGCTGGCGATGGAAACCCGGTCGAACTTTAAAAGCCGCGACCGTACACGCTTCGATAATCGCGATCGAGAGGTTGGAGAGTCGAAACGGTTGCCGACCAAGCGAGTGCCGCACTCTGAGCGATCCGCTTTTCAGTCGATCCTCTTTCCTATCGGCGGAAACGAAACCGTTTCGTTCTTTTGCCCGTCGCTCGGTTCATCCGACGTCCGTTAGACCGGCGTCTTTGGTCGCGAAGTTGTTTCGCGTAATTTCGTAAGACCGCAATCTACGCGAACAGGTGAGAAGAAAATGGCCACGATGTTTTCGCCCTAGGTCGGCAACGGTATACAGTCGTGCTAAGCCGACAACACAAGAATGTTACCGCGAAAGTTCATTTCTTATCACTCTGTTCTTCCCACTGGCCCATTCTCTTTTCCTTCCATCTCCCGGCTAGTACTTTCTTCTCTTTTTAAACGCCAATTTTCTAATACACTCTCTTCCCCTTTCGTACGTCTATGTGGGTGTTTCCACTTTCATTTAGACCTTGTAACGAGATATTTAGGACAAAACGCGCGGTAGTACCCGGAGAAAATTTGGGAAAAAGTAAAAGAGAGAGAGAGAGAGAGAGAGAGAGAGGTGGCGGAAGGGGAAAGAAAAATCATACAATTTGCGGAATTTCGCGCGTTCGGTGGGCAAATGAGCCTCGTTTTTCAACGAATTTAATATTTATACCGTTGGTCTTCTTCGTAACGCGTCCACCTCTCTTTCTACCGAGGTTCGAATTTATACTCCGCCTTGGTCTCCTGGCGGTTCTCTCTCGTTGTACCGTTCATCTCGGTTTCTCGTCGTTGCGTTTGCAAGAGTTTTTTGTGTACGCAATTATTATTAACTTCGGGCCGACGAGCATGGAAAACGCGAGCGAGGAGCGCGTGTGCGAGCGCACAGAAACGAGAAGGAGAGCGAGGGCAAGAGCGAGGGAATTGTGGCCGCGGGTGAATGCGCGTTGTTGTATACATCTCGCCGTGTTTCCGTGCTTCGCGTAATTACCGTAGAGCGAAAGCTTAATCATTGCCGACTCGCCGCGCGGGAAATTACCAACCGCTCGCGAAAGGATCCTGCATGTACGCGATAGGTTGAGAGCAATAACGAGAGAGCTTCGAGACGGAATCGCGGTTCTCTCCGACCGGTGCTCCTCCCATTGCCCTTTGCCTGGTAGCCGGATATACTTTCGTCGGCGAATTCGTTGCAATTCGAAACGGTCTCGTCGAGGTGTCCGTCGAGTTTCGCGAGAACCGAACGCGATCGAAGGAAGGATCGCTCGGCCGTGCAAACCGGCTAGTCGACTGCGAGGAAACGCGGTCGTCCTTGTAGGCAGAAGGCAAAGTTGCGGTTAGACACGCGAAGACGCGATCCCATCGATCGTGTGCTCGCCCCCTGCTCGCTCGCCTCTATCCGCACTTGCCCGATGGAAATTACGATGTACGCGCCATTTATGGAACTTTGAAAACTCCGCATCTCGACCTCGACCTGTCGCGTGCGGATCGCCAGACCCGCGCCACTTCTCACCTTCCAACAATCGGATCCACCGTGGCTTTCGTGTCGCGTTTCTACCGACGCCCGAGATCGATCGATTTCCGTCCTTTCTGCCACGTGATGGATCGAGGTCTCTTCCGCCGCGGTAACAACCTTCGTTTCTTCCTTCTCGCCGAGTCCTGCTTCACGAACGACGACCCCGACGACGTTTCGCGTATCACGTCGCATCGAGCCGTCCTCTCCTCGCTCCCTTCCCGTAACGCCTTTTCCTCCCTTTCCATTATCGTCTTTCTGCTTCGGATCTTACGGTTTCGCCTAGCGAAATATCCCCGAGAACCATATGGTTTCTCGTATGCAACGGCTGCTCGTAGACTCGCGAGACAACGTACGCGTTTCGTGCGACTTTTAAAGTCGCAGAGTCGAGGGTCGAGTGACGGGGCCACGCGATTCTCCGGCCAACACGGACGAGTCGGTATCGAGCTCGGTTAAGTCGTACACCTATGCATGGTGCAGGTTAGTCGCAGCGCCTGCAGAATCGATAAGGTGCAACGAAAGCTCGAACTTGTACGCTCACCCTCTCCATCCTTTTACAGTCACACGAAACCGCAATATACGGTAACGAATCGTTGTAATTTTTTATACCATATTTCGTAAAATATATTAAACTCGAAGGCATTTCGAGGCTGATTTTACACCGGCGCGATAACACCCCTACATGTCGAGAGTAATTGTGGCGAAAGCAGCGGGTATATCGGTTCCGCGCGGCTTTCCTTAAAAGCTTCGGCTATGAGAAACCGAAGATTCGAGTAGTCTGAGCGTGTCGCGCGTCAATTGAATCGTTGGTAGGACGTGACCGGAAACTCTTAAAGTCGCCTATCTCCTCTTAAGCATTTTATCGTACCGTCAGTTTTTTCACTCTTGTCTCGAAAAAAAATTCTATCTTTTCTTTTTCCTTTTCTATATATATATATATATTCAGCGGAAGCTCGTCGATCAGCGTACCGCGGATTTTCCTGTATTTGTAGGAAATTTAAAATTCCAAATATCCACGGAACGCACGTATTGCGCAAAAACGAAGAATCTTCGTTCAAAGTGTTTTACAGTGGGTACGTATTACGATAATCTTCAGATCTAATCTTAAGATCGATTTGTTCGATTAAATATACGTATGAATAATTTGACAAAAATGATTTAACTTTTAGACGTGGTGTACGTTGGGAAACGTTGTCGCATAGAAATTTCCTCTCGTGTTCGTGCTGTGCGATATTTTCGTTCGATGGCAGCGGAAGGAGTGCGATAGGAAACTGTATTGTCCGAAACTTTTCGGGTAGACAGGAGAGTTTTTAAATGGAGGTGCAATTTTTCTGCCGGGGAACGCACAGGGACGGCCCTTGGGCGCACGGTCTTCGCTGGTCGGAAGCGACGTTGAGTGTATTTAAAAAAAGGACGAGGCTGACGAAGCGAGAACGTCGGTCGACCGTGGGCTGTCGTCTGAAAACGAACCGTTAAATCGGTTCGCGGCGGAAATCAGGAGGCGTCCCCTTTCGTTGCACGTCGCGTGATTTAAGCGAAACGAAATAAAAAGAAAACCGCCGCAGTCGCGATATCGCGGTTAACGCGTTGGTTACGCGTAGCTGGCGGGGCTTTTTATTTCGTGGAGGCGGGAATCGTGGCAAGACGAGGCATCGAGGCGGCGACGAGTATTTCCGACAGTGAAACAGTCGTTGCGTGGCCATAAAAGCCGCGTGGGACGCGACCGAGTATTAACCATTATGTAAAAGTTCTGCTCTCTTCCCTTGGTGGCGCGCGAAATAGCTCGCTAGCTGGAAAAATGTTCGAAATTCGATGCACCGCGGTCTGTTAGGTTTTTCGTGGCGACGCGCGACGTGTCCGACGGAAGATAGTCCGGGAGATGTGGCGTTTCTATCAGGCGAAATGCAGCGGCATAAAATATTCAGCGCGCGAAACGCGGTTGCGATTTTGGTGGAGGTTTCGCGCACGTTGGTTACGAGTTTATTTCGAGGCTAACGACGTTGGGCGAAAAATGAAGGCAAAAAATAATCGAGGCAGGGAGAAAAAGCGGCGGTCTTTTCCCCGCCCCTCGTGGTTTACACGAGCTTCCGGAATTTTCTAATTTGTCGGCTTGGCAGGATCGTGCAACGCGCGTTATAATCTCCGTCGCGTCGTCGATTAAAATTCAAGTCTGCGAACGCGGCCAACTGAACGGAATCGATAACCCGGAGATCTTGGCGAAACGAGATACTCGGATAACAGCGCGTACAGCCGAAAGACGGTAAACAGTGACGTTGTTACGCGTTACTTCGGAGATACGGAATATCCGCCTCGACGAGCTCCGGTAATGACGTCGAACGATGACAACGAACGACGTGGCCCCGCAACTCGAACCAGCGGCTTCTCTCCGCTTCCTCTTCCTTTTCCTCTTTTCTCTTTCTTTCGAACAACGTTTCTCCCTGTTCCACCACGTCCGGACCGTTCGATTCGTTTCGACTGGAACCGAATTTCTGTCTAACCGCGTGCGTACAACGTTGCATGCTAACAAGGATCGTGCATTTTCTCGAAAAATGAATAACGGGGAAATATCCGGTTGATATTGGGAAGAAGCATTCGTCGGAGACTCCGCTGAAGAGCCAAAGAGAAGCGAGAAAATATGCGGAACAGCTCTCGCTCGTCGCAGCTATAATCATCGAGTCGCGTCGAGTCGATCCAGCTTTCTTCTCGGCTTCGAAACCTACGAAGAATCGATAACCGCCGAGTTATTTTAACGACCGAACCTCTCCGGCGATACATTCGTCGAAGATGCTCGAGCCGGTTGGTTCACAACGGAAATTGCTTCTTTTTAATCGGTGCCTCGATTTTTCCGGCCTCGAATAAGGGAAAGAAGAAATCGTCGAACGAATTTTAAAATATGGATTTGCCCGAGAAGCGTACCGAGGTTAAGGGGGTGACGCGCGCAAGACGCGATTCCAGAAGTTATCCGATGGAGACTCGATATAAAAAGTCCGAAAGAGTAAACTTTGTCGAGAACGCTTCGCACAGATCGAAAGTTGGCTCTACCTCGCAGCAAGAAGCGTCCGTCGAACTAAAATTTTCTCCTTATCCCGCAGGAGACGACGAGGTGTTGCAACACGCTGCTCGATGCTCGACCGTGAGGGTGGTAACCGCCGACCGTGTTCCGGTCTCTACCGGAACCCCTCGACTCCACGACATCAACAAGTGACAAGGAGGGAGTAGCAAAAACTCCGTCGTGGCGCGTCGTGCTCGCGATAAAAGCTTACCGAGATAGGGAAAGTTACGAACGCCAGACCCGACTGAAAACTATGAGCATCTCCTTCCGATTAAAACGGTTTAACGCCGCCTCTTTTCTTGTCCGCTTCCCTCGCCCCGCCTCGTGTCCGTTAAATTAACGTTTTATCGATCCCGTTATTTATTCGATCTACGCCCGGCGTACGCGTACCTCTTCCACTCCTATATATCGTTTCTGGTGGACGCGAAAACGGGCGAAAATTTCTGATCGGAGAAAATTCGCTGGGCTGAAAAATTCTAAAGGATAGTCGTTGCGATGCGATTTCGTACGGGCGATCGGTCTACTTGCCGACGTAAATTGGCCCGGATTAATCGCGGTAAGGAAACAAGCGGATAGTTTGTGGGTGGCAAGCCGGCTTCCAACAGGATGGATGGATGAATAGATGGACGGATATATGGGTGGATGTGCGGATGTGTAGAGAGGTGAGGAGAGGAGAGGAGAGGAGAGAGTCAGCGAACATAAGTCGGGGGTTGGGGTGAAGCGTTGTGTACGCGGAAGGTGGCTAGCCGGCGGGTCACTCGAGGCTCGTCGAAGCAACCGGGGTAACCGAAGCTCGCGAAACACATGGTTCTCCTGTTGCCGTTTCCGTGGAGTTTGAGCACGAGGACGCGCGCAACCAGGTTACCGAACGAACGAGCGAACGAGCGAACGAGCGAATAAGCGAACGAGCGTGCGGCTTTACCGAGCATAAGGAGCAACTCGCACGGTACCGTGGCCCAGCCTTCGGCAAATGCATGCCCTGTAAATTGCCTGGCATTTAATTACCATGAGTAGGCAGACCCTGCACGCTAAAGCCAAGAGCACTCTCTCACTTTCCCCTCCTTTCTCTTCGCTCTTTCTCCTCTTCTGCCGGCTCTCTCTTTCGTTACCCTCCACCTCCTTCTCCTTCCGCATGCCGTTTTCGCCGTATCTCTCTTCGTCCGCCCTTCACCTTTTCCGAGCACTACCTCGTACCTCTGACCCTCCACCATCTCTCCATCTGCCTTAGGCTTACGGCCTACAACGCGTGTTACCAAGTACCGCTAAATTAAACACCTGCTTCAGTCAAACGGTACGTACCTCTACTCACCGCTACGACCTACAAACTACACGGCTCAAAGCTCGCTCCTCGCTCTCCCAGCCCCAACCCTCTCTTCCTGCCAACGTTTGCCGCTTCTAATTGGACGATGCTACGTCTCTTTCCTTTTTTCTCTCTCGCGCGCTCTCTCTCTCTCTCTCTCTCCTTTCTTCTCTTTTTGTTTTCCCTTACCTACGTGACACGCGATTACGTAGTAGATGAAAAGTGCCGGGATAAAAGCGTCGATCCGGAATTGTTTTCCATGCCGCACGCCTTCGTCCTTTTCCTTCGTTTCGTCATCGTCCTCGCGATCGACGCGTATGGAAATACGCGATCGCGAACGCGAGCCAGTCCCGGCGAAACGAGGCTTTACGATTCGGATGGCAGTTTGCGCACCTACTTCTCGCTGCGAACTTTCCGAGATTTCGACATGCCCTGAAGAGCCGGCTCGTAATTAAGATATTTATCGGCAAAGTCGAGATCGTTTTGTCTGCCTTGCCTTGTCGTTTGTTTCAATTTATCGCCTGGAAGAGACAGTGGAAACGAGAGGGCGGACAATGCCGGCGTTGCTTCCAGACTTCTCGTGGCCTTGATTTCGCGCTCTTTTCCACAGACACTGACGTAATTTCCTACTACTCGTCTCACGATGCATTTTAATTTAGCTCCTTTCTCGAGTTTGCCGCCGACGGTGATTCGTGAGTCGGTGTCGCGGCTCCGCCAACTTCCAACGGGGTGGCTCTTTGGGGGTGTTTTTGATTTGTTGGCTCCCATGGGACGACTGTTGCGAAAGAGGCAGGGTGGGAGTTATTAAGAGGGACGGAGACAGATAGAACGACGGTGGAAGAAGGGAGGGGCGAGCAGGAGAAAGCAGGAGAGCGCGAGAGAAACGGAATAGGGTGAAAGCCATGGGCGTACGACGGCGCGGAGGGACGAACGGAGGAGTGGTTGGGTAACCGCACATTATGTGATTTCTACAGGGAGCTAGCTAACTTTGCGATTGAATTGTACCGGCGACAATGGCAATCTGCCAGGGCACTCGACGCTTCTCCGAGCAGGATTTTCAACGATTTTGCCGCGTTTCACGTCGTGCTGCGTATCCTTTCTCCATTGAAATTCTTTCGCCACGAGAATGCGAACAAGCGCGACCGACAACGCCGACCCACCGCTTCTCTCCTTCTTCTCGCCCTTCGTTTCCCAACCCCTTTCCTCTACGGTTTATCGGTAACTGTACTTCTCGGCGCGTATCTCCAAGGACGATCAGTTGGTAGATGTACTTGCACAGCCTCGCACGCTCGATCGATCCTGTAATCCATTTATCGTAAAACTTATGTAGACACTTTATTGCACGTAATATACGTATAAAATAATTCGCTGTAAATATCAGTTTTTACGCGAAGAAGAAACACGGTAAAGGAAAGATGGTTCCTTGAGATCGGTAAAAATTGTACGCTTTTCCCCCCATTTAAGTAGTTTCTATATGAAATATCGTTCTAGATGAGGACGATTTTCGAAATTTCAACGAACTCGTTAGATCGATTAGTTTTCCCGATGGAACAGCTATGTCCAAAAAACGTCGTGACTATCTTTATCTTCTCGCTTCCTCTCCGAGATCATCGAACGCGATGCTCGATGATTATATATTTCGGAACGTTTTGAAATTCGACGTAGCCATCGATCGGCTGAACCGGCGCGTTCGATACAAGCCGATACATCGAGATTCGACGACTGGCAAAGTTTCGCATCGCTGCTGCAGCGATAGCGTTTCTAGGAAGGAAAACGTTTTGGAAGAGAACGTGATATTCCGGGGTTTGGTTTGGTACCGTTTCGTTTGGTTTACGGAACGTTCCCGTAAATATTTGAAAATCGTCTTTCTCTTGGAAGCAACTCCCGGGTAGTTGACTCACGCTCGTTCGAGAAACAATCGGTTTTTCTCTCGAATTTTAAAATCGTAATGCTCGCGCGCGCCACTTTTTTCGCTCGCGCTTCTATGAACGCCATGGTTTCGTCCGACATCTATGGCGTTAGATCCCGTTCAAATATTAACTGTCGAAGCCGCACAGACCGGCTTCGGATCCCGTCAAAATTTAAACCCACGCTTTTCTATTCTCTCGCCCCGCGTTGCCCGTGTAATGCATTTTCTTCGAAATTAAACAACCTCTCGTTCGTCTTCCCGGCAGGCGAACGTTCGCCAATTTTCCTCGTGTTCGGAATTTCAACTTTCGACCAAACTACAAATTTACAAATCGGTACCAACGTATCGGTATCGTGCCACGAGGAATTAAAACGTTGCTCGTGCATCGCGTCTCACGCGTAGAAAAATTCCTTTCGAATCGCCATGGATAGAGTACTGCCGCGATCCTCTCCCCGTCTCATCCTCCCTCGTTTATTTCCTCTCTTTTCCCCTTTTCTCATCTCTTCGTATCTTTTATCTTTTCGTTCGTTCGTCTTGCCTTTTTACCTCGCGTGTTCTTCTCCTATGCGCCTTCCAGTGTCGGCGGGCTCGATGGATGGTCGCTATTTGTTTTTCGTTACGCGAAATTGCGACCCGGTATTTCTCGAGGGCTTGGCAAACTACGCTTGCCATCGACCACCGACCGTAAGCAGGACAGTCGTCTTAAAAAAAACGTATTTATTCTTCGCACGCATAGTGACTGCATCGTCGAGACACACGGAGACCGAATGGAGAGGAGGATCGTCCGACTAACCGGAGAACCAGCTGAAAGACGAAAAACCGGCTGCAGCGAAGGAAATTATGGTCCCTTAGCTCGCGTTCCAGCAATTTAGTCCGCCTTAGCGAATCGGATGCATTTTCCTCCTAGGTGGAAACGACAGCGACGTTTTTCTGCCCCTCGTCTTTCTTTTCCTCCGAGTCGCTAGTTTTCATCGAACTTGCCTTTAATGCTTAACTTTTCTCCGCGCGAGAAAGAGACAACTGGGAAAGTTAGAAACGTCACCGAAGGGTCGTGGCGGTCGAGACGAACCCGATCGTCGCCGAAGGCCGACGCGAATATAATCTTTTTGTCTGCAGAATGTTGAACGAATCGGAAGAGATATATGAAGGAGGGTGGAAGAGGGATGGGCATCGATGATAGAGGGACACAAAGAATATCTAGAACGCCATCGTAGAAAATACCATCTATTCTTTTCGGCCGACCATTCGTTGTTCCACGCGATCCTTACGGTTTTGCCCGGAGGCGTCGCGATTTAGGTTTACCTTTCGAGGCTTACAGCGAATCTCGAGCGGCGAATTGCGGTCGGACTCGAAGCACGTTTACGTGGGAACTGGTGTCTTTGAATATTTCGCAGGGTCTGAAACTGTCTCGTCTTGGTTTCACAATTTTTTTTCATACGAGACGCCAACGCAACGAAAATAACGTACGTTAGAACGTGACGTGCGATGACGTCGTTTCTTTGGACGTTCGCGAGAACACGGTGTTCGCGGTGGTTTTCGCGCAAGAAATTCCCCCGCGAACTGGCTCGTTTGCGAAATAGATGACAGACAGAAAGTCTGTCCATTCTTTTTGCCAAACCGGCCGTGTCTTGTGGGAACAACAGCGAGAGAAGTTCGACGAGTTGTCGCGAAAAGAAACGACAGCCAGGGAAAAAGATTCGCGTCGTTGCGACGCTTACGTGCCGGTCTCGCGACAAAGTCGAACAGCAATAAAAGCTCGTCGATCGATGATGGGTCGATGATAGAACGCGATTCCTTGAGATATTCGGCCACTGATGGACGGCGTCTCGATCGATGATGAGTTTCGAACGTGCCGCTATGCGATACCCGAATAGTAAAATACATTATTGCTACATTTTTAATGGTTAATATAAATTTATAGCTCGGAGATTGCATCAAAGGTAGCGCAACCGTTGCCTCTAATTAGGCAGAAGATTCATCGTTAATTTGTACACTTTGCTAAAATATGCATTGCACGTAAAGTTATTATAAATTGAACAAAGCGTTCGGATGCACGCGAGCGATACAACAAAGAGTCTGCCTGCTATTATATTTTACAGAAAGTATTTTGAAAAAGCATCGTGTGCGTAGGGCGCTCGTCGTCGATTGTAATACATACGAACGTGCCTTCTGGTATCCGAACGTACTGGTCCGTAGAGAAAGGGTCAACTCCGTAACTCGAAGCTGAGAATTTCAATCTTTAACCCCTTTTCTACTATTCTTTATTCAACGATAGATTTCCTGAAATCAATTCACGTTCAAACAGATTTTCTCCCGATGTGGATACCTGGATAGCTATTCGGAAAGCAACGAGACGCAAAAATACAACGTTTTTCATTTTCAATTGATTCGTATCCATGTTGCGGTTAACGGTCGGCCCAGCGCACCGGTACAAATTCCATTGGAATTTCGTTTTGTTAAAATAAATCAAACTTTTCGCGAACAGGACAGTTACGCGCGTCACGCGTGACGATCTACATATGATAGTGAAATACGACGCGTGCTTGATCGATTCCGAACATCCGAATGATTTTATTTCCCGATCTGGTGATTAACGACGTTGTTGTTCCCCGTGCGATTCAGCACACCGTGATTTTATATCTGGATCGACGACACGCGCTAAACGCGAAGAAGTCACGAGTTAACTCCTTCTTCTGAAATCACGAGTCCGGCTCGTCATGGTAATTTAACTCTCGTACGAATGACGATACGACATCGTGCGAGGCAAACCGATCTCGTGGTATCTGCTCGCAATCAGCAGCTCGAAGCATCGAAATGTCATTTGAACGTGTACATTGTCGCTCACGAGCATTCGGTCGCTTTGATCCATTTGCGCTAACAGCGTAACGACGAATCGGTTAAACGAATAACATAATCGGAAGCAACGCTTGCTGCCCTTTGAAAGAATCCCTTCAAAATGTTTTTCGTAATACACATAAGTAATATTACCATGTCTATGCACGAAACTTTTGTATGATAAGCGTAGAGATGTTTTCTCGAGCCACTGTACGAACAAAGTTCTACCGCGTAGTGTGATCTTTGTTTGCGGCAGACATCCGTAACGAAAGGGCTAAACGGCGCGGCGTGGAGGAATCCTCGACGCATCGTCGAGTAGCTCGCGCGTATTAACATTGCCAGTAGATAGCAGGGGAATTCCCGCGTGCACTCGGCACGTAATCGGACATTGGTAAATTTCCATAGTCGGCAAACGGGTTGCGTTTTATTACCCTTGCGGTCTTGGCGGTAGATTATGACCTGGAAATATAACTATTCGGACAACGGGTTTCGCGAGTACAATTCGGGGGGATAATCAGCAGTGCGCTTGCAAACAGTCGCGGAAATGTTTACCGATATAAGCGAAGAGGCAGCTCGATCACGTTACAGGCAATGGAGAAATCAAAGCTGGAAACGCCTGCTAACTGCAAAGGGTAGTTGGACGCGACGAGATTCTTTCAATCTGCCACGGTTTTTCCACGTAAAACCGAGTAATTTATCTATGTTTTTTGCCGCTGTTCTTCCACGTGTCGTAGTCTCTGGGACGTCCCAGCTACCCATTCCACGAAACCAATTCGAAGAGTGGGAAAAAGAGAAAGAAAAAAGAGAGGTGGATGGAGGCGGTTATAGCGGACTTTTTAAGAAGAAATTCGTTTCCGATAACACTTTGTATGCAACGATCGCAACCTCAATGCGACGCGTATCGCGAAATAGCTATGAAACGAAGAAACGCTGCGAGTTTCACGAGAACAGGCTAAAAGTCAGGTCACTTTGTTTCTCTTCTTTTTCCCTTTCTTCCTCCTTCTTACTTTTGCATCCTCGCGCTAGTTTCTCGTGACAACTGTCAACGGGGCGCGTGGAAAAATATTTTCCTACGGATTTCCGTCGCGACTACGGAAAAACTTTCTCCGCCAGTAGTTTCGCTTCCTCTTCTTTCGTTCCACCCTCGTCCTCGGTATTCTTCGCGTCATGGTTCTCGTCTTCATCGTCGACTGCGAAATGTGCCGGACCCGAAGAAGAGATGCGACGAGCCGACGTCTAGTCCACGAGACGAATGGAGGGAGGGAAGACCAGCATAAGCAAACACGTTCCGAGAGAAGGATCTGCTGCAAAGTTGGATGGAGCAGCGACGTGGATAATCTTGACAAGTCGTTGATAATATGTTCTTCTTTGAACAGTGATTAATGCTTCGAGGCTACTTAAACCAACCTTAGTTGTTCGCTGTTGGACATCGGATGCAAAATGTGGACAAATTATACGCAATTTTTAATTATCGGTCCTCGCGTTTGCGAGAAGTTGCGCTCGATTGCTCCATATTTTCTCGATATTAAGAAACTGTCTAATTGTAGAAAAACAGGGTAGTCGATACTAACTGTAGTTCACTATTAAGCGGAGCTGACCTTTGTTAGAGATACGGTCTGCCATCTTCATCGGAACTACGATGCGTATCACCAGTGTGACTCGAAATCACAAAACAAGCAATTTCGAAAACGCAAAACAATTTCGACTATCCTCGTAGAGTGCGTTAAGACGGCTGATTCTTATTTCTTCGATCTTCATCTTGGCCGTGCTAAAAGGTGGCGCGGGATAGATGGCTATACGAAGGAGTCGAAGTCGAACAGACGATATCGGTATCGCGAAGAC
The DNA here is from genome assembly GCF_011952255.1 of Bombus vosnesenskii. NCBI lineage: Eukaryota > Metazoa > Arthropoda > Insecta > Hymenoptera > Apidae > Bombus > Bombus vosnesenskii. The sequence continues at coordinate 8,810,365 of NW_022882923.1, forward strand.
GTTGCTACGCCATTGGCGAGCCGATAGGCAAGGGAAAAGAGTAAAAGGGAGCAGGAGCAAAGGAAGGTGGCAGGGGGGTTGGAGTGGTGGAAAATGCGAGTACGTAAGGAGATAAGTGTCGCTACAGGGAATACAAAGTCTCTTCTTTGGCTTTTTCTCTTTCTTTGCTGGCAGTCTCGTTGCGTCGCAGCGTGCGTTCGCTCGGGCGTGAGCCAGAGGAAAATACTGCTCCATAGTTGAGCCGTACGTAATCTATATCCTCCACCCCATCGTGCAGGCTGGCCCGTACCCTCTGGAGTAGGTAGGTGCTATAAATTTTGCAGCTGAAAATCCCCCGATACGTACACGCGCGTGCATTTGCCCGTTCGTTTGTCCGTTCGCTTGTTCATCCGCGAATACAACTTTCCTATAGGCCATATATCTGTTGATCTGGCGCACCGGCCGACTATGCAGCCAATCGAGATTGGAACTAGCGCGCCAGAGAAAAACCACCCAGGACCATCTTAAATTTCCATTAAACCAAAATCTGAACAGCTACCTTTCCACTTCGGGACCGCATCGCGATTCTAGTTTTTCCTCCGCGCAAGCTTGACGCGTCCCCACCGAGTCGAATAAAATCTACGCGATAGATTCCGATGCCTCGCTGACTACTCGCTGTTCCAAGAAGCGGATATTCCTTCTTAAACGCTGCGTATAGTCGGAACTCGCGACAGAAACTACGTTTTACGAAGGAGCTACGTTTTATATTCTGTCCTGGCAATCGTGGTACAAGTCGAGAAGAGGCTTTCAGCGTTTCGTTTTTAACAGAATCGAAGTTGAAAATTTGTACGAGTAAATAATCGGCACAGGAGATTATTCTACGTGCGAGCATAAATGCTACGTAGAAGGATACGTTTTAAAAAAAGATATTGATATCGAGCACGTTTAATTACGAATTGCTATGGTATACGCGTGTTTGATCAATTTTTGAATTTAATTTGGTCAGCAAGCGTCAGAAGCGTCTTGCGAACGAATGTTATTCCAAATTTTCCATCTGTCGTATTTTTTTATATTTCGAGCCGTAAAATAACTTTCTGTCAATTATTCGTTCTTGTTCAGCGCGGAATTAGTCAAGTTCGAGCGTGCTTGACAAACGTTCAAACTACAAAAAAATTTTTCTACATTTTTGTACCACGATTGCCGGGATATTGCCTCTATTATCAGCGGTACATTTCTCGCTGGCGGATACAGTTGCTACGCGTATTCTCGCATCCTGCGGACTCCAGAATACAAAGTGTCCTTATGAATTTTCGATAATCCATATTGGACCCACCTATCGGGTCGGCCACTCACCGCTTTTGCTTCGAATTGTATTCCCCGAAACGTATAAATTCGATCGAAGAAAGCTACCTAGGTTCGTATTATCTTCCTACCACTGTCTTATTTTCTCCCACTTTTCTACTAATTTCTTTCCTTTTCTTTTGTCTGAATCTTTTTTTCAGTGCAACGAACGAACAGCGCGGCGGTGATCGAACGTGATGTCGCTGGTGCAGAATCGCGCGCTGTCAAGCTCGCGATAGCAGGATTAAAAAGACATGGCGCTAGCAACGAGAAATAAGTCGTAATTACTATGTTGCGCCGGTTCAGCGGGAATACGAGCGCCAATGTATCCGGATCATTAAAAGCTAGCGCATTCGCTAATCTCAGCTGGCGAGGCGGATAATAACGAGCGAAACGTTTCGCAAGCTCTCGTATCGATTTCGACCGCAGTGTTCCAGGTACGTGTAAAACGTGCAACGTCGTTGGCGCGTGTCATCGAGACCGATCGTATTGTTCCGCGTACACGTGTTTTTTCAGCTACCATATTCTTCGGGTTACGATCGAACAGCGAGCAATGGCAGGAATATCTCGTCGTTGATCCAGGTTCCCGTGCCGAAAGACTGCGTTTCGACCGTCGATCCGGCGATAGCTTTCCGTAACCCGTTGAAATTTCTCGCGTACGTACCGTATCTACCGTAAGAATATTCCAGTCATTTTTTCGTTTCTCATACTTTTCTTTCTCTGGCACCTAAAGTACGTAACAAGCATTTTTAAGCGCTCCAGTGTTTTACGTTTTCTTTTATTATCATCGATCGATACGTTGGTCGTTACGCTACGGACTAACAGCGTCTCGTGATATACACGAAATTTGATTATTCCGTGGAAAGTTCGAGTTCGAATTTCGAAATATCGAAGCTCGACTAACACAAATAACCTTACTTTACTCTATCTTTGTATCATTTGATCGCGTTCAGCAGGAGATTCGATGGAAGTTCGATCGCAATCTCAAGCCTGAATATTCGCGACTTTGTATCTCTGACGAATAACGCGTCCGTCGAACCAATCACCGCTTATCGCGGACGGTGATCGACTGCGAGTCGCTCGGCTGTTCGATCGTTCCGTTTCGTTCGTTCTTTCGTTTGCTCGCTTGAACGGATCGGCCGATGTGTGACAGTAGCCGTGAATTAAACGATCCTCTAAATTTCAATTTTGATTGGAACGCATCGGACCAAAAGATCGGCGAGATCGTAGACCGCTATCGCGTATCGAAGCCCGATCGGCGATACGCGATTACATGCGACGATATTATCTGACGTTAATGCCCGGGCAAAAAATGTTAGATACCAATAGCGGTTCGCGAACGAATCGTCCCGACATTTCGCATTTCGACGCGATGATCCTTTTATCCTGTACGATTTCCATGCGTATGCATTAGAAATTTAATAATGCAAGTCGCTCTTCATTATAAAACGAATGTGCGTTCGATTTCTCTCTCTCCCTCTCTCTCTCTCTGGCTAGTCGGCTCGATAAACGGAGCGGCCACTGAAATCTTCATGAGCCAATGAAGCCAGGTTCGATAACGGAGATAAGCGATTATTCTGATTAGTACCGGGATATACGCGATGTAGAAACGTATACATTCACGGCATCCCGCTCGTGACAAGCTGTTAAATTATCGGTCGGAATTGAGGATCGAAAACGAGGAGAACTACATACATATCGCGATATCGTTCGAAGATCGATTTTTATTTTCTGGATTATTCATCGACCGGTATATTGATCTATTGTCACATCCTTTATTCGTCCCATTTGTCTACAGTGGCTCGCAAAAGTATTTCGACACTTACCGTGCAAAACTTTCATGTTCGTATAAAACATTTTGAAATTTCACTACTAGTAGTGTAACGAGACACGATTGTATCGATATTTGCAATTAGTCTGAAAATGTATGTAGAAATTACGAGATATTTGCTACAAACGTAAATACGTGTATTTGGTAAAAAAATTAATATACGGTACGAATAGCCAACTTAGGTGTATAATAGATGCAAATTATGCTTTCATTTAACGTTGAGATTGCATTAACGTAGATAATAGATAATTGCTTGAATATTCTTGCGATCTTTGCGAAGTATACAGCCGTAGTAAATATTTTGTCGTTTTTATATATATTTTCCAAGCGGTTTCGAACTTCAGCAATACAGCGATGATAGTCGGGCCTCGTAACGGTGTTAATGAAACTTCAACATTTTTCGTATAATATGTATTACATATGATATATTCGTAAAAATTGTGAACAAATATTGTAATAGCTTCGCGAGCCTGTGTACGTAGTTTTCATTTCGTGCGATTGATAATTGATCGGACGAAATCTAATATGTGGGCGATATTGGCCTCTCAAATGTAGTTTTTGGATACAGGATTCACACATTCGATGTTCATCGACCTAATGTACAGCGAACGTAAGAAATATTTGTACAGCGATGAATTTCAACAAAAATTTTGTGCAACTTCGTTTACATAAAATATTTTATCAAACGAAAATTCGTACATATTCGTAGAAACCTACAGATTGGATTTTATAAAGAGATATTATTTATCCATATTTTTGATGGGAACATTAACAAATATGTGTTCAGAAACCAGAGGAAATTATACGCGTAATAAGTATTCGTCCAGTTCTCGTATCGTGAAATTGTGCATAGCATAATTATAACATAATATATGACATGTCAACACTGCATCATGTCAATTATCATCAGTATATTCGGAGACATGATCAACAGAGAGGATGGCATCTAAATTGAGATATAAGTAACTATCATAATTCTGGTATAGCGCGTAGAGGCAAAGAAACGTCGAAGAAGAAAGAAAAATTATTATAAATTTGCGTGACACGTGCAAACCGTTCCGTGACTTTTGTAGGATTGTAAATAGATCGAGTTTAATAATCCGTGGGACTATAGTCGGATATTGCTGTCCTCTCTATAGGTATTTCGTATTTTTATTACAACTTTTTAACAAAGCTTTGAATGGCTTACGTTTATATAACGTTTTTTTTTTGTTTATTCATACCCGTATAATATATTGATAATGTTTGACTATTAATAGGATATAGATCCTAGGTTGTTTCACCGGCGCGAATAGCGATTCCTTTTATCACGAATCTGATACGAAATCAGACTCATCTCTTCGATTAAAATAAATTCATTCCCGTCTGGAAACGTGTCCCGGGAAATGACCGAAACATTCGACAAAGCGCCGGCTTATCGCATTTATCCGCGAATAGAGATAATAGTTTGAAAGTAGGATCGGCTAGCAGATCGAGAGCCGTGAAATTTAATAGAAATGAAATTGCGTGCGGGAAACGAATCTGCCTCTTCCATGACGCTATTTCACTCGATACAATTCCTTTCTAATTAACGTGACCGAGCTTACCACCTTCCATTCGATCACCGTTGCTTTATTTCTTTGACGGCGATCCCTAACGGTGTTTCGTACTAGTTCGATCGAAAGGACTACTTTGGCAACCCGTAGACGCTGTCGAGCGGGTACAGGGTGGCGTGCAAACACACTCGAACCCGTAGCCGTTCCCATAACGGACCGAGTATACTGACTGCGCCCCGTTTCGCGCGTAGATAGAGAGATACGGATAGAGGAGGGTGCACGACGAAGGGGTGCGAACGTTCGTGTGCTCTTCTCTCTCCGTTTCTCCAGTTCTCTCTCTCTCTCTTTCTCTCTTCATGGCTGTCCTTGTCATCCGCTTGGTTGCAAAGAGAAGGATAGAGAGAGAGAGAGAGAGAGAAAGAGAGAGAGAGAGAAAGAGGGAGAGAGGAGAGGAGAGGTGCACTCACACAGGTGTCGAGGGAGCCGTGCAGGGTTATAGGTATGGCCAGGTCGAGCCGTTGGTCTTGCTTAATCTGATTACAAGCGGACCGGGTGGGGATCGATATTTTCGCGTGAGTTTTCCAGGCAATCGGCCGCGAGATAGCGCGGCTCGGCATATTTTATACGCGTTCAGGCTGGCCGACCCCATTTACAACCCTGTCCGTCTGTCCGTCCGTTCGTTCGTTCGTCCATTCGTCCATTCGTCCAATCCGTCCCTAGGTCCCTCCGTTCGTTCGTTCGTTCGTTCGCGCGTTTTATCAACCGTCGACGACCGAGCTTACGGTCGCGCGCATACGTATTTTTTTTCCCCACCTGACTCGCATACTGGTTACGGGTCTAGTTGCAAGATCGCGGCATTCTACTGGAAACGATAGTCGGACACGGCAGTCGTATCACAGAAATTGCGCGTCGTGCCAAAGCATTTCACATTATGCGCTTTTCCTGCGATATTTACGACAGTTTTAGGTAGCGGAACGCGATAAAGAGAGGAGCAGAGTATCGGTATGTACATATATCGGAGGTTTCGATTTTACGCGCGGATTTAGCGCCAGTGACGCGAATATTTGTTCCTGGGATAATGTATTTCCGAATTATCCGACGGGATTAAAGCTTAGGTAATTGCAGATATCGGGCATACAGCCGGGATATACCGACTCCAGTAGCGTATCGCTACCCAATGTTATCGGTATCCGAAGCAATCGCTTGCCCGTTCGTCTTCCTTCTTACCTCGCCGCGTCACTGCAAGAATTCCGGTCCGAGAAGCGAATAATCTTTTCCTCGCATCCTATTCCTCGCTTCGTTCGTTCTTGCTTCGAAGGATTTCGAGTCCCGGAACCGACGTCCCTTTACCATACGTCTGCCGGTAGACGCGCCACGTGATGGATGGCTTGGTCCGTGGACGTCGACGTGGCCGGAGTTTACGGCGACACGAAATATGTCTCCTTTCTTGTAACGCGATGCACCTTTTCTTTCTCCTCTCTTTCCTTCTTTTCAGACTTTTTCGCTTCTTTTGTTTCTCCGCGTTCGCCGGTACCTATTTTCGTTGAACCGACGCCGCGGATTCTTATTTTTCGCCTGACATGTACCGAGCCCGCTTTTCCTATTATTAAGACGTTAGGAATACTTAGCTTTAACCCTGCTGCGATTCTTGGATCTTTTCGCGTTTCGATTTCACCTTCTTCTTCCAAGGTTTCTGAAAAATCTTTAGCGTAAAATTGAAACGGGAAATCGCGCATATCGATAAAGATTCTTCCGCATTTCCCTTGAGAATTTAATAAATTTACTTTGGCCGAAAATTAGCAGAGAAAATTATGCCTGCTGCCGTTAAACCGAATTCACGAGGCGAATACGAGTTTAATGTTATTTTCGAATTTACCATTTTCCGTATGTATTTTTATCTATTTCGTTTTATTTTCGTTAATCGTCGAGAAGGTGTTGAATCGAAGGACTCATAATAAAAACGCTTCTTATCCGTGTTTCTCTTTTACCAGCAGAGTTTATTCTCGAGCTAAAATCATTCCACGTTAGACCAAACGAGTTTATTGCGTTAGTCCATTAACCTATTAACCGAGCAGTACTTTCTTTATGTAAATATCCTCTTTCTTTTTACGTATATCATTAGCCGGATCATTTTTGCTAAGAATAAATTATATCGCATTCGCGTTTATAAGAATTAAGATTCATCCAACTTGGACAGATCTGTATCTATTAATATTCGATTGTACAACTATGACGGTTTCCGATTCAGGAGCGACTCGGTTAACACGTTGACTGTCATCATCGATGATCCTCGTTACCAAAATTTCTAGAACGATCGAAGCAAGATAAATTTTTGGAATAAATAATTTTCGACTAAGCACGATATAATATTTTGCAAAAATTAAATGGCAGTCAACGCGTTAACGGGTGAAAGTCGCGAGCAACGGAGCTGCTCGTTCAAGGATCCACGACGCAACGCTCCCTCTGGTATCCCAAAAATCGTCTCAGGTTAGGCCAGAGGAGGCTGAGTCGACTATATCCGTTGGCTATTTCGTTTTTTATAAAAACAATCCATTATTTTCCCTAGTACGATGTTTTATGGACGATTCAGCGGCGCGACTGCAAAACAGATCGCGCGTAATCTCGTAAATCATCGCGACGTGTCGCGCGTTGCGAGGCTCGCTGGTTGGTGCCTGCTGTTTCAAACCGTCCGGCTTGCCAGTGACTTTTACACGAACGCGGGGAACAGGTGGGAGAACGAGGAGAAAGAGGAGGAGGAGCAGGAGGAATAAATTTTAGGTAACGACACGAAACGCGTCGCTGGAGAGGTTCCGGTTATTCGTCCAGGTCGCGAGCCTCGCGTCTCTTCGCATTCCGGATCGTAGCGTAACAGCGTGACACGATCGTCTTTATTTACGCGTCACGCAGTTTGCATCGGCAGTTGGCGAGAATCTTCGCACGCCCGTTTCGATCCGGCGTCACGCCTGTTCGTTGATCGAGCGACGCGGCTGGGACGTTTGGTTGGGACGAAAGGAGGATCGATCGATGCCGCTTTATCTTCTTCCGGTTCTTCTTATTTTTCTTCCTTAACTTCCGAGAAAGGGTTGCTCGAATATACAAGTTGGAAAAGTTTCGAGCGAAACTATTTCTTGCTCGTAAAAAATTCCTAGGAAATTGTTTATCGCGGCATAGACGTTCAAGTTCGATGTACAACGGCTATAAAAGGTATCGATACACGCCCTTATTTTCCAAAGGAGCGTTCTTTTTATCAGCGAAAACTGCAGGATAATAATTTCCGAAAAACAATCTTTCCGAGGATCAACGTGTAAGAAAAATCGTAGATTCGAGTTTGGCTTGTTGGCGACGGCTCGAGTTCTAGGGTTAATTTCCGTGGCACAAACGGCGAAAGAGTCGCAGCGAATACGATTTCCAGCGATTTATGTCGTAGGTCGTTTATAACCGAACGACGGCTCGGTAACGTTTAGCCGGTAATCGACGCGATTCAATTAACTTTCACGGCGAGCACGTCACGACGTTCGTCGAATAATTCGTTCGTCCATCCGACAACGAGATATTCTTGTTGGAAGCAAAAACCGTTTGAAAAGCAATCGGCCGTGCTCGACTTCTTAAAAATTGCCTGGGAACTCGTGGAAACGCGCTGTCGACGAAAACGTAAACGTCTTTTTCTTTCGTTGGAACGCTGAAAGTCGAGGGATCGCGGACGCGTCTTTCCTTCGCGCGTTTAGCTCCGCCGTTGAACAAAGTCGTCCTCTCCTTTCCAACTTCTTCTATTTTCGAGCATTTTTTTCGTCACGCTTTACGGTGCGCTACTTCCCAAGTACTCTCGAGACTTTGCCGCTAACTAAGTGTTCTCCGTCCACTTTTGTCTTTCGCGGTTCGCTTTCTTGCTCCCACTCTACCGGCTGCTGCTTGCTATTGCCGCTGCCGCTGCTGCTCGTTCCGCTTCTTTCCTCCGCTCTGCGTCTTCCGCCCTTTACCGCGAGACTTTGCTTCTCGGAAGTTTCGCGACAGTTTCCATTTGTCTAGTCCGACTATCGCGGCGCGTCCTTTCTCCGCGACGGTGCATACGAGATCGCGTCTTGCGTCGCGACCTCCTCTATGCGAATCTTGTCTCGCGATGGAACGAGCGAGAAATTCCTCGCGCGCCATAACGCAGAGCCTCGCGGGACGTCCCGTGATTCACGATTTATAAGCCGACCTCGGGAATTCGGCGCTGTGGCGAGAGTCGGCGGAAGAGTAAGATGAAAATCGAGGTCGAAAGTTGTCGCTAGACCGGCAACTGAATGGATCGGAAGCTCTACCGACGCGACGGCTAGCCGCTGTTACGAGCCTGGCCACCCCCCGTAGACGGGGTTATTCGTATCTCTGCAGGAACGACTAATGCTCGACTAATTGCCGGAATGTAAATAAATATCCCCGGCACGGTCGTGATCCAGCTACCTCCGGGGAGTACGTCTATGAGAATATACTGCGTTTGGACATGCATCGCTGCTTCAATGCCCGGATCGCGCGCTTGCGCTCCTCCCTCGCCTCTCGTCTCTCGCTTTTACGCCTCTTTCGTTTCTCCTACCCATCCTCGGTAACGACTTTCGAGCGAGGATACGTATCGTTCGCGGTATCGTTGCCGTTTCGTTCGTCGTGTCGACAAACACCATTCGGCATTGAGTCGCTGCAAATTGCCGTGCAACGTGTCTTGCGCGTTACGTCGGTCCGTTTCTGGTCGCTTTTGCTTTTCGTTTTCGTTAGAGAGGGCCATGCGATTCTGCGGCAAACGTGACGCAATGCGATGGCACGCTCGTAACGTCGGTCCATGCAAATTTCCCCTATCGACGTGGATATCGAGCCGTTTGATATTCTTCGCGAGAATTCGCCCAACTCCGGCCAACGTCTAACTTTCGAACGATACGTCGAGTCGTCGCGAGCTTTCGATTCCGCTTCGTCTTATCGGCCTCGTCCTCTGGCTATAGCGAGTCGATAAACTTGGTCCTTGGATCCGAGAGTCTTCGCGCACGCCGGTCTGCCCAATTAACTCGAAACTGGCTATCGTTTAGCGGTTGCAGGAAATATGCCACGCTCGGCGAGTACGAGTCGTCGTCGTCTCGAATTTCATGGGAGGGCAGGATCGACCTGCGAATACCGCGCGATTTCGCTATTCGCGTTACAGCAGACCGATCGAGCGGGCGGCTGCAGCAATCGGAAAATTCCGGCTATACGATTGTTCGTCCGTGACTTTTCTGTCGATACGGCCGCGCACTCGACTCGGAGGCTTCCATGGATTACGCGCGAAATTGCATCCAAATCCTGTTTTTAATACCCTCGACCCGTCGACTCTTCCTGTCGATTACTTTCAATCGGCAGCGTCGATTGCTCTTTAAATCGTAAAATATGAAAACTGTCGAAGCGCATCGGACACGCGTTTCCATGTACCAGTGTCACGAGTCTCGGCCTATTTTCCAGCTCGTCTTCCTGGCCAGACGACCCCCGGGGGAGCGGAGACGACGAGGGTGTACCGTTTTCCATTAATTTACGTTACGCTAATTTAATCGGCCATCAACCGCTTTGTATAGCGTTAAACTCGGTCCTCTCGAGGTCCGTCGCCCTGTCTGTCGATAGAGAGACGGACGACGCGAAGGGAGAAACGGGGATTCTAGTTGCTCTCTCGTCATAGGGTACGTAACTTTGCAAATCCCGTGGCGACAGAAGCGTGAGAGTCTCGGAACGTTCGAAGGGAACGAAGATATCTTCGCTGGTCGGATGTCGTGAGTCGAAAGTGCAGAGTCGAGAAAATGGGGTAAAGAGAACGAGGGAAGAGCAAAGTGGGAGAGAAAGAATGGATCGAGGGAGGAATCGAGAGCCGCCGAATCGAAAGAGCTATGACACCGAGCACGGGGTTGTGTTCTTTGTGCGCTCGGCCCGATGCATCCGGTCGACGAGTAGATTGCGCGACTGTCAATAGCAGAATAATTGAAAGACGCGCTCTTAATTAGTATCCGGCCGGCAGTCTTGCGCTCGACTGCCATCGTTCGGGCTTATTTCGACCGAGGAATTGCGAGAAAGAGAGAGAGAGAGAGAGACAGACAGACAGACAGCCAGACAGACAGACAGAGAGAGAGAGAGAGAGAAATTGAGAGCGGTTAAAGTACGAGAAGGAAAGGGAACGTTGCGCGAACTCTTTTCGCGAAAGAGATACAAAGGATGGAGAGAAAAAAGAGGCGAACGGAGAAAAACGACGACGAGACACGGACAAAAACGAAAGGAAGAAGGCTGGAAACGGTCGTATTTCGCAGTTGGCAAGAGTTGCGCGCGACAAGAACGTGAGAAGCATTCGAGACGTTTGACTCGCGGTTACCCCAACTTTCTTTCCCCAATGAGTCTTCCTCCTTTCTCTGTTCCTCTAAATCTCTCGTTATAGGTCTTTGCTTCTGCCTTCGTCGCTCTGTCAACCTTCTCCTTAATCGCGTTAATGAAATTCTGTCACGGCTGGATACCGAGCTCGACGCGGGACGAATGTTTCTCGCGAAAAGAAAATCGGTGCTCCCCACCGTGGAGAACGTTGATCGACCACGCACGGTCGTTTGTTTCACCATTTTGAAAATGAACTTTCGCACGTGTTTTTCTTTGAAGGATTAACAGAGGAAACTCTGTGGAAGGAAAATGTACGGGTATTTCAAGGTTTTGCATTTGTAATTTGTTAATCTGTATAACAGGCTACGTAATCAAAGCGCTGTATTCGTTTGGTAATCTCATGATCGATACAAGATATTAAAAATAGAATTGACGCGATTCGGCGAACGATAATTCGGTTTGACGTATTATTTATCCTTTTATATTTCGATTTTACTCTGTACGTTTATGTCTTATTTGCAGCTAAATATGTAAATGAAAATGACCGTCAATGATCAGAGTAGATATCGTTATTACGTTTCTTCACCTATCTCGCACGTCGATCACCGAAACAATTGCAAATAAATAAAACGCCGTACGATAAAATAAGTTCAATAATTCCCTGCAGCGTTCCGTTTTGCGACAAATCTCTATTGACAGATACTTCGATAAAGGTATCTGTCAAATGGTCGTTGAATTTTTGTAATCAGTTATGAAAGCAACGATGGTGTACAATTTTTTACAAGTTTCTCCTGCGAAGAAGCAAACGTGATTTAAAATCAAAAAATTTTCCTCCCTCTTCCTCTCTCTCACCTCTCTATCAGTTTAATCCGATTCCGCGTAAAGACAAAGTAATTTTAATCGCGGAGGAGCATTCGTGCCAGCGCACGGCTTCAAAAATGCATAACCCATTGGCTTGGATCTTTGGTTGGAAAGGGCCGTAAACATACGGGTAACGTAGAAGGAGAAGTGGAAGAAGGCGAAGGCGAAGGCGAAGGCGAAACGCGAGGGCGCAAAAGGGCCATCCATTGTAGCCTTCGAGCTCGCGCACTCGAGCCGTCGCGCGACCGACCGAATCGACCCCGTAAACTGACTCGTCGTTTACGGCCTCGTCTGCGAACCGTTGCCAGCCTGCGGAAACGCGCGCACGTACTTTCCTTCTCGAACACCGACGTTAACGATATCTCGTTAAGTCCCGTATCCGATCGAACGATTTTCCCGCAAGGCTAAGCATTTTCGCGCGGCTAGAAACGGGACTCGCCTTTCCACGCTCGTCCTTTTCCGTTATTGCGTTTGCCTCCTTTTCGCTCTTCCCTCTTTTCTTACAAATCGCCTAACGATCTTCGACGGCCGCTTTGAGCGCTTTCATTCGGTTTTAAACTCCGTTTGTTCCTTAACTTGTACAGTGTATACGCTTCCTCCGATAATGGCACTCGAAGAAACCAACTAAACGCCGAATACTCCACTCCGCGAGCCTCCGTTAATTGCTTTCTCTGTCTCTTTTCGAATTTTCGCTGCTCCCTTTTTTGTTACAGCTTTTTCACGTCGCGATTCGCGATATACACACGGCGATACGTTGCGTGGAATATCGCGTTATAATTATCGCCTGTGAAAGCGTCGAGACAGCGATTCTTGCGAGATACGATACGCGATTATCGGCACGATACCGATTTTCGGTATAGTGCTTTGTCGATCGGTCGTCGACCATCCTTTTTCCATCCGATTGAAGAAAGATAGCAGGAATTGCTAGGCATTCATACCGTAGCTGAAGTATCGCCATGGATGTAGAACACCGTGAATGGAAAGATCCCTTTTATCTTTTCTCATTGATCGGATAAACTCGATATTTCTTACTCATTTTTCTTTGTTTAGTAGCTCCTTTATGTATAGATCAAATGGGTAAAACCTCATCCATTTCCCCGGAATAGCTTCCGTTCCGAAAACGCGTGTTCCATAGACAAGAAGGTATCGCTAAGTGAAAATAAAATGACCCACACAGAATTAATAAGATAATAAGTACGAGTATCTTATTGTTGGGTCTTTTGTCTTTCGATGATACGTACACGCACGTACGATACTTTTGCGTAAGTGCGGTACACCTGGCCGTCGGTGATCTACGCTTTTATCAAACTCTGTACTATTCGCTGGTTCGAGGAAGCGCGTCGGTCGGAATGCAATCGTCATCCGATTCACTCACGTGCCACAACGATTTTAAATACAATTTCAAGAGTAATTTCACATATGTACAGTTTCATTGCGTATTCAGGTTTCTTTTATCGTGCAAACGCTGGCTACGAAAATATGCGATAAAAAGAGTACGGCAATCATCGTGGCAAACGTATATCGCGATACACGTGTCACCGGTGCAAAACAGCTCTCATGGAACTTTGAACTTTTCGCTCGTGCTTTCAAGTTTTGAGGAAAATGCTAAACACTCGATCGATTCGCGCATTGCTCACGACGCAGGAGCGGTCCCAGTGTGCACATAGGCAAAGTTTGGAGGGGACGGATATCGATTTTCTGCCATTGTTCTTAATTCGATCGCTGGTAAAGCCAATGGAGAAGGGTGGCGACGACGCGCGACGTTCGCGTCGACTCGCTTCGATACGAACCGATTAACCGCTCGAAAAAAGCAACCCGTAATTAAGTCTGCACCGATATTTTATCGACGCTAGTCGGCCGAGCGAGTTATCGGATAATCGATATTTTCGGCCCGTTTACAAACGCCGAAACGATCTTCCACCTTTTGCACCCTGCACGAACCTTCGTGTCGTAATTCACCGCATGATTCAAGGTGCTTAGATTTGCGCGTCCGTTTTCTGCTAATTCGAGGTCGGTACTTGCGTCATTTGTCCCGTACGTATCACGATGCGGCACGCTCCGCCCACCTGCTCGTCCCACTGTCTTCGTTCTAAAGAATTTTCCATAACTTTCGATATCCGTTGATATCGTGATTTGATCTGAAACTGAATAATAGAAACTGACAATTATATCTTTGGTTCTGTTCGATCGTTCGAGATATTTAACGATAAGTTTCACATCATAAGCAAATTGTTTGGAATACTAAAAACAGGATGGCCTAATGACATTAATAAAGATAATAAAAAATGAACGAATAAAATTCCTGCAACGATTCTAGCTGTCGAGAGAGCAAATAAAGGTAGCACAAAATACAAGCACGTATTGATCGATCCCAAATGCGTCGATACTTCCTTACCAAGTTATCAATAATTCCTGAATCGAATATTTGCTAGAATTTAATAACAAATTTAAGAGATCGTTATTTCATATATAACGTTTGACAGATGATCTAAGATTCATAAGATTCACAGCGCTGTAGACAACAGAAATCAACTGTTTTCGACATTTTATACATTAACAGTTTAACAGTTAAACTGATACGTTATATTATGATCGGATTCATAATACGCAAAAATATCCAAACTGTTTAAAGTAGAGCACTGGTCGCAACGTTTGCTTCGATCGAATCAGACAAATCCCTACTGGGATTTTACTTGTGCGTTCGTCACTATGTTCATAAAAATTGCATAAACATCCGCAGTCTAATTACAACCACAACAAGTTATCGGTGTGTCAATAAATATGTACGACGTTCATACGGATCGTAGAAATTCATCTGGATGAACGAATGTATTGACGTGCTGGAACACGAATCGTCGAATCTACCCTTGCCGTGGGTCTTTTAATCAGTTGATTCGATAAACGACGGAGGACGTAGTTGGTGGAATTAGCCGCGTCTCGAGATTCGTTAGATCTTCCGAGGAATTCGAAAGGGAGAAAAAAAAAAGAGGAAAAGCGCGAGCGAGTTCTTATCAAACACGGTTTACCGTTGAAATTTTAAGGGAAGAGATTGGATAGACGTTAAGAGGATAGAAGCGATAGCTCCGTGGACCGTGGGGAACCGTGGCAGCTCTGGTCAACTTTTTCCTCGTTTTGGCAAAAATTGAGGATTCTCTTTCTCTCCGTGGCAGGACGATTCGAACGGGAATCGATCGAAAGGACGTTACCGAACGAAAATTCCCAGAGAACGGGAAGGAAATTGGCGCGATGCGACGCGGAATCGCGCGACGAAGGCCGCGGAAAAGAAACGCGACGAGAGCCAGCCGAGTTTATTTTATCTAAGATGCTTTTGATTCTGGCGCGCGTCCCGTTCGTTGGAACGAGAATTTTACCGGAATCGAGCGTTAATTGCGGCCCCTTTAAAACTTTCACAGCTAGCAATTAAGGTGGCACGAATTAATTAATGTTTTTCAACTCGTTCCCCTTGCCTTTCGTGCTCGCTTTCTTAGCTTCTCTGTTTCTTTCCTTCTTTCCTCTTTTGCTGTTCGTCGCGAGTATTCCACGGTTACGCTAAGACCGGTATTGCCGTTCCTCTCTTCTCCAGACCAAGGCTCCCCTTTCTTCGCTTCGTTTCCTCGCTACTCGGACGTTACACCGACTTTTCGTGGAATTTCGATCGCAGGATCACGCGTGGAACTATCGATCGATCATCGAAGAATAAACCTTTCCACCGTATGCCAGGTCTGCGCAAAAATTCTGTTTCCGGGTTTCTTATTTTCGAGAATTTCGTTATATTCGCGAGCATGATTTCGTTGTTACAGGCTGATTCAACAAACTTTCGACGTAATTTTGATTCGCGTAAAGCAATCGATCGATCATCAACGAGTAAACTTTTATACCGTATATTGGATCTATGCAGAAGTTTCAGCGGCTTCTTTTTATGACGAATGTAATTTATTTCTTCCTACTCGTAATGTATCATCGTCGGATTATTTCTTCTTATTTTCAACTACGTTTTGCCATCTTTCGCGATTATTCCTCGTGAAAAACGACTTTGATTTCTGAAATACGCGTCCTCCGATATCTTTGATCTCGATGAGATTTTTTTTTAAATAGTCACATCCTTATCGACGAGTAGCAGGACACTTTGAGAAAGACAAGCCTAACTTTACGAATTATCTATCAATTACCAATAATCTTGTAACTTTTAATTCGTTACTTTCTTCTCAAATTGTTGCAAATAAATAGTCTTTACAATCTTTCACCGTGTACGGTGGTTACAAGGAACAAAGTACGTTTTCTTATCAGGTTCCGTGTCTCATTTCCAGAGTATCAAGTTTGTATAGTGGTTGTCGGAGTTCGATAAAAGCGATTCAGCGTCGTCACCAATTTTTCTTTATTCGTTGTAGTGCATTTTTTCACTGAAATATCCTGGAAAACCGAAATGTCAGGTGCTAAATCTAATTCATCGAATTAAGTAAATTAATTGTTACAATAAATACCATTATGCGCGACTACTTCTGGGAACCGTATTTTTGTAACTGTATTTACTTTGGATACTTGGATGTTAGATCGTGCCACGCGGTACAAACGCGATATTACGAAAATTCGCCATTTAATAATCCGAACGAACTACCACGTTCCACATAAATCGTAGACTATCAGGTGCCTTAATACCGACGAGTGGTCGTGTACGTTGTGTTTCGTTCGTAGCTCGGTTCCTCGTCTATCTTCGATTTCGCGTTTCATTCGTTCCGACCTCAAAGCGCGGAATCGAGCACTCGGTGGCTCTTAAAGCCACGACCACCGAAAGACCGCCGACCGATCGTATTTTTCGGACGAAAGATCCAGTTTTACCGAACAATTTGTCGGACCGGGACAGAGAAACGCATCCAGCGGCCGCAGCACAGAGATGGGACTTTGCGACTCAAAGGAAACCGCGCGGCCGATCGACCGTTCGTTTTACTCGACTTCATTTCTCTCCGATTCTCAATGCCTTTTCCCACAGGTTTTTTCAATCGAATTCCTCTTACCTCGAGATTCTTTCTCATTCTTAAATTCTTGCTCATTCTTTCCGACCTGTTTGTCTAAGGAACGATCGAACGTATCGCTGCAGTCACGCTGGCCATTCCATCCCGACCAATTTTCTCGTACAGAGAAACGAGAAGATTCTGACCTATCCGTCGGATCGAAGGAAAAGCTGGAAAGCATCGAAGCGCGCGGCCGAGACGTTAAATCGCGCTGTAAATCGATCGAGAAGCACGCTGCAACGAGATGGACCTTGAGATTGTGGTTTCTTTTATGCCAAGGCTGCCGGCTGCACGCTCCTTCTGCAGGGACATTGCGCGAAGTCACGAATCCCGTAATTGAAAATCAATATTTGCGCTCGCTTTGCCTCATGGATGGAATACGCCTCGCGAATACTTCATTCCTTCGCGATCGAAATCTTTGGAGCGTGCACCGCGCGCGCCACCCGTTTCACCGACCTCCACCTTTTTCCACTTGCTCGCTCACCACCGATTCTAGTTACCCTCTTTCTCTAGGTATCGCGGCGGCTCTCCTCGCGAGACTGTTTCGTGAAACCTGTAACACGAGTCCCTTAGCCGAGCATGACGTTGCGGCGAACGCGGAAAAGTCTCGTCGAGAATGCCGGAACTGGCTGATGTTTATTGATTTTGTACGGAACACCCCGACGATTAAGCAATTTGCTGCGAATTTCGTCCTTGTTAACCTTTTGCCCTCGAAAAACATCTTAATCCTTCTTTTTATCGAGTAGATGGTCGAAAGAAAGGGATTTCACGATTGTTATAATTAGCGTTTTGCACATCAGATTTCCCATAAATGCATAGCGAGCAGGGATTTATGTATTATCGAGGAGATTAACGTACGTTTACGCTGTACAGGTGTGATGATATCCTTATTTTAAAGTACGATATCTTTGAAAACAATCTAGCGATTACTCGAAACAGTGATTGCGAAATGAAATGAAATTTATGTTTTTGTGATCATACCGCGTGGGCTTT
The DNA here is from genome assembly GCF_011952255.1 of Bombus vosnesenskii. NCBI lineage: Eukaryota > Metazoa > Arthropoda > Insecta > Hymenoptera > Apidae > Bombus > Bombus vosnesenskii. The sequence goes on from NW_022882923.1 coordinate 8,828,259, forward strand.
GATTAAAATATTGACAAATTATTTTTTTAGAATACAATGGTTTTCTTTCTAAAATTAGAATAATATTTCTGAGAAGGAAGAAAATGTTTTCGATTAGCAAATTAGTGTATGATAATTTCGCACGAGATCAAAAATATCGTGCTAACGGAGACGATATTCCGAGTGTAAAGGGCCAACCCTCGACTGATATCGTTAAGTTAGGATACATAATTTCAACCTTTAGATGTTTCAGCCGGGGTAAGTACTCCCCGCATTTGAATATTTCACTGCAACTTGCTTTTGCGAATAAATCGGCAGTCTTGTTTCCTACTATTTGTCGATTGTTATTTCAGATTATTTACATATTTGAAGTTTTGATATACTGGTTAAATGGTTTCTTAAATCTTCCAATAGCCTAGTTTCATTATCCAAAGGTTAAGGCATTTAATTTTATTTCGTGCTCTACTTTCACGCGATAAAGACCATTAATAATAGTCTGCTACGCGAAGTACAGAAGACTGAATAAAATTCTACACTCTCAAATTAAGTACCATTATTCAGATTTTTATGGTCACCTATCAACGATGTTAGTCGAGGGTTAATTTTTTCGCTCGCTTTTTTATGTATGTTCTTCCGTTCGTAAGTATTACAACACGCTTAGAGAAAAAGTAAAGTAAATACGAAAGATCATTAAGAACTCGTTCGGACCTCTGAAATGACTATTTCGTTTGGAAATTAATTCTTGGAACACGAGAAATCGAAATGTTTTACACTGTAATGAAAATATCGTCGATTAAATTTTTATTTAATTTATATTCTTCTCTATTCGTCGCTGATGATCTTTCTGACTAAATTGATTAGATTTTGCATTCTATTTCTAATTGTCACGAATTCCATAAGCGATCCCACGATCCACATTTAGATTTCCAACTCCTCCAAATTTTCTACCTAAATTGTCCAAAATTTCCTCGATAAGATTTAAACGAGAGAATTGTGGCCACCAATATACCGCGACTGTTAATTCATTATTTTCCTCTAATTATCGCGACCAACTTTCATAAATTTCTGTCCGTGTATTTTGAATCGTTATCTTGCATGAATACATAATTTTGACCGATTAATCGTTTCCTCGATAACCTGCATCAATTACAACGATTTATGCCAGATCAGCAGCTGTTCGAACAGAAGAATATGAATAGATTGCGAATATTTAGGTGAATTTATATTTTCGCGAGTGCGAGTAACAAACGGTGAAACTCAAAATTCGATTCATCGGCTTTATAATCCGATATCAATAGATATTATATTGTAAGTGTATCGTTAAAATATAAATAGTTTTTAAATGTTTGCGTTTAGCGTTCGATATTTTTAAATTTTGCTGCTTCCCGTGTATTTCAAGCTTTTCAATTTTTCTAAAATTTCGACAAACTTATCCGCAGATATCCGTGTCGCTGGTATAAGAAACAGGCTAATCGAACACGAAGAGGAAGCGAATAGAACGGTAAGATACTACAGCCGTTCAGCCACTCTAATCTCAATATCTTTCGCATTTTCTTCTATAATATTACTTCTGTTACCAGTAGCGTTAGATATTTATTAATAAATTTAAACGTAAAGACTCGCACTCGACGTACAACGAACGGAAGAGCATGTATCGCGCCTCTGGTCGTTTTTGTTTATTTCGATAACTCGGAGGGAGTTGCGCGTTTTGGAAATTCCCGTTTCAAGAGGTGTTATTACCGCTTACGAAATTGCCGCTGATTATGAAATTAAATGTCGGAGGCGCTTAGTTGCTGTAAAGTTTGCCAGCCGGGAGGCTGTAACGAGCCTCTCGGCTTCGCTCTCGCCAAGTTTCACGGGCGAATCGTCGCGATTCACGCATCCTCGTCGCTCGAGCGGAGTCTCGACAGCCGAAAGAAGAAACTCCTATCGAGAAAGAACGGTGAAAATGAAAAGAGGAAAAATTATTCGATCCGATCTTCGCTTTTTGCCACGTTCTTTCGAGAGATCGCGTTTCCTTCGAAAGATCTTGGCATCTGCCCTTCGAACGAATCGCGTCGAAGCATCTTCCACGTTTCTACAGACAGGCAGAGAGAAAGAGGCAGGCAGAGAGGGAAGCCTCCGTGGTTTGTTTCGAAAGTGCGTTTTCCAGCTGAGATGTTATCTCGGTCTGTTTGAGAAGTTAGACGTTTGTCGATTCGTCCGGTAGCTCGTGAACGAGGAGATAGCGGTTTCGTATTCGTAGCCGGGCACGAAGATATATTCGCGTAGTCAGGGCGCGAATGAAAATTCACTGGCGCAGCAAAGTGGTGGGTAACCGGCGAGAAATCGAGAGGCTGTCGTAACGTAATGCACGCCTTCTTGGAAAAGCGACCGCTTCACCGTGTAATCCTCGGAACGGTCCTCGCATCCTACGTCGTATATCTATCGTGCATCGCACGTTCTTGTACGTCGTTGTACGTCGTTGTACGTAGTAGACCGCGTACTCCTAAGGATATTGCGTCGCGTCTTAGGCTAGTCGATCGCAGTGGACGCGAATTCGCGAGAAATGCCTTCTTATAGACACGATTGTAGTTATCTTGGGTAAATCGTTGTTTAACACGTTCGCTGCGGATCCGACTTTCATTTCCTACAATGCCGCGTGCTATCAAATAACTTTCGTACAATATCTCTCTCTCTCTATATCGCGAAACTTTACATATATGAAACTTTGAACGGAACTTTACATCTAATATTCTTTCGAATGTCTACTTTCATCCTTATAAATCAAGCCGCTCGACTGTCAGAAATTTTCGATGCTTTAGTAACGTAAATACGTTATTTTTCTTCGCTTCAATTGAATTGTCGTTTCCATTAATTCGATTCGAGCAAAGATAACGTGATTTAGGCTCGAAAGCAACAGCGCTTGTTAGGTACGTAATATTATTTTCAGTTTCATATCTACGATCATAAATATTTGGACACTTATAGACGATATTAAAATCTTTACGAGTATTATCCCGTTTGAAATAAAAATCGTATTTTACATGCCTCTATGTATCCTATGTTGCAAGAAGAATCTCATAAATAAAATGAAATTCTCTTCTCGTCTATAATTTTTCCCAACCGCTGTTCTCATTATTAGATTTTCAATCGCATCAGTTAACTTTTCCATCGCTGTGCATTCTCTATATGAATTCCAAGTCAAATTCAGACTTTTGCAAATGTCGCTAAATTTCTGAACTAATTCAGCCAAAGTTCGCTCGATGAGATGTCGATCAGAAGATAGTATCGCATAAATTCGTTATCTTGGGTGAACTTACGATTTCTATCGACCGATTATTTCTTCGCCAATCCAAACGGATTATTACGTTCTGCATTAGAAGACGGTAAATGATCCCAATATTTATGACCGGAAGTGTACACGATGCTCGTATTAGTTTATTTGAGAGCGATATGCAGCATCCGAGTCTCCACGAGAATCCGTTCTATCGACGGTTCTCTCGTACCCACGCGAACTCCCCAACCTTGTAACCGATGTTTACCAGTCGGATTTGTATCGCGTGGGCGTTTGAAAAAACTCTGCCTCTTGCCAGAGTCGAAAACTGTGTAGAGTAGTTTGCCAAGTCCACGTTACGGGCGTAGGGAAACGAGAGGCTATGGAGATTCCGCGAGAGAAAGGGTGCAATTAAGCTCGCGTTCTCCGTTTATTTGCGCGGCCGTGTCGCAGGGGATACGCGTCTCGACACAGGAAGCGACTGCTGGCGGAGACACGAACGTGTGAATAGCGACGAAAAGGGAGGGCCTACCGAGCTGTCGACCCGCGAGACCAGACCACCGACCGCCGACCACCATCGGTCTCTGCCTCTGCCTCTGGCCCTGCTTCTGGCTTCGCTACACACGGCTACTCTGCGCCCGTGCTACCAGCCCGCGATCCATAGTGGCTAGATTGCTCAATAGAGCTGATTATGCGACCACGATCGGCCATGGTTCCACGCTATTTTGTTCGTGCACGCTGCACACGCCCACGTCGTTAGACCGACAACTTGCTCTCCCTCCTTTTCACCCTTTCCATTCTCACCCTTCGCTGCTCTTCCACTGGTAGAGGCAAGTTGGAACGAGCAAGCACGCGGAGAATATGTGGAGTAACGAGACAACCTTCTTACACAGCAGCTGCCAACTACTTTGGCTTTGGTGTATCCAGAATGTGCAAGATGAATGCGAGCGTTTGACTCAAGGTTGTTTTGGGTTGTTGGACAATTTTGTAGTAGCAATCGAGTGGTTATCGAAAAGCATTATATCGTATTATGCACCGTGTTTCATAATATCGTTTAAAAGTTGTCAATCGTTATGTTTCGCTTTATATATTTCTAATCAAATGTCGTCCTGTCTTGTACTAAGAATTATAATTACCGTAAACTATTCGAAACAGATAGGAGTGTTGCGTGTTCTTTTAAGTTTCGTATTAAATCACGATTCACATGGTCTATATCCGAATAATATTCGAGCCCGTTCCACATTTCACACTTCCATCTCACACGTTCTATTTTTTCATGCACCTCGTCTCGTATCCCGTAACTGGTATTTCTAACTCACATCTTAAATCCTAATTCACACAACACAATCTACATCCATTCTACGTCACATATTTCATATTTCCATGTCGCTCGTCCTGCAGCGCATTTCCATATGTCCTTTCCCACATACTATGTCCAATGCCTACCAAACCATATCCCACATCCTCTGTCCAATATTTACCAAACCATATTCCATCCCACACTCCGTGTATTCTTCTCTATATCCCGTATCCTACACCCTATTTGCTTTTTCCAACTCAAACTACCAATTCCCTCAAACTTATTTCCAATATCCCATATCCTAGAACATCGAATATACCAAATAAACGCAGGAAAATATATTTTTAAACGGGAAAGATATATTTCTGCCACAACTTGCCCACAACGGTACGTTAGGTTATATACATTTTAAACATAAATTAACATACAAAACACAAAGGAACGAAAGCTGCTGAAATTCTTCCGAATCTTTTAAATCTCGTTTATTCTAGCTTGCGAGAATGAGAAGGAAGTAAGATAGGAGATGGACAGAGTCGAGGATAAGCGATGACGTTCGAATTTTCGAGATTTTGACCAAATTTTGTATCAGGAGAACAAGATGGAGCAGAAGGTGGCTCAATTCTGACGATTCCTGGAAATGAGGTCACTTTCTAGGAACTATCGAGGCGATTCCTGGAAGTGACGTCGTTTTCCTGGAATTTCTCGGAGCCGAAATCGTGAAAATTTGGTCCGATTTTGCGATTTTGTATCGGAAGAACACGATGACATAGGAAGTGGCAAGTTTTCCGAATTTTTGTTATTTCAGTTATTGTAACTTGCGAAAATGGCAAGAAATTAAGATTGGAGAGGGACAGAGTCCAGAGACACGATATTACATTCGAATTCCCTTTATAAGATCTATTTATTGATTCAATTTTGAAATTCTACAATAATCTTTGCAAATACTCTCAATTGTATAGTGATTCGCATATATCCATCTATGTTACGTACAACATGAATTGTCCTATATAACTTGACTGCGCAATTAATCTATATAACTTAATATATACTTAATTCTAACTTTAACGATGCGTCGTACTTAGTTTTCGAATATAACTATCGTACGTGCATTTCTTTCACACTACTATACATTTATAGTCACGTTTCTTGAAATATTTGGGATATTGATAAATTATAGCTCTTGTCACAATAAAAACATATGTGTAAATCTTAGACGTAATTATAAAAGATGGAATATAATGGATTACGGCTAATTATCGTTACTTGGTACAAATTACAATTACAATTTTTGCACGCGGTGAAGATTCTGTGTCTTGTTGCAGTTTTCCGATGTTGCTGGGAAATTAATTCTGTAACACACAAGAGAAACATTAATTTCATATGTTTTAGCAAATTTCAAACTAAATCTATAATCATTTCGTAACGATATTATTCGAAAATAAATATTTTTGATGCTTCGGTGATAGTAGGAATTGTTTAATTAGTATCATCCGTTTCGATTAACGTTTTGATCTACCGAGCGGAATTTGCGAACCTTTATTCGCGTCTTTCGGAAGTTAAATGGAACGTAGGAAGAAGACTGGCTGCTTCGTTAAGATAATGCAATCACAAAAGTAGATAAAGTGGAACTAATTTATACATATACCTGTCCTCGTCGCACGCTATCGCTCTCTATCTCTATCGTCGCTCGTGTCACTCGTTTTGCGTGAAATTTCTGGCCTACGAATTTTATTTTGCGGGCTGGCGGATTTCGTTTGCGAGAAGCAACGATTTCTTGTACGCAATTTATGCGAAAAGTACTCTTTGCGTTATTTTTAATCACGAAACGAGGATGTGGTACGCGGAACGTGAGACGCAGAACAGAGAAAGTCGGATGCAAGGAACGGAGTCGTGATATGGAGTTCGGGATAGAAAGTATATCAGATATGGGTTAACGGATGTAAGATTTGGCAAATGAAGTAAAGAATTTGAAATATGAGACTACTGAAATCTTGCAAATTTTAATTATAAACTAACGTGTAATACAATTCTTATAATACAAGCTGATATAAAGAAGAAGTTACTAGTTAATTATTAGATGAAATTATTAAATAACACACGATTAATAATACGTAATATCGAATAACACAATTCAAAATAATATTAATAATATTGAAAATGTAACGATTTTAAAAGCTCAGCTCCACTTCCAACAATATTGCTGGTATTGATAATACTAATAAAATAATAATAAAGCAGTGAAATAATAGAAAAAGGATAGAATAATAAAATATATCAAATGAACGTAAGAATATTTATATTATTCCACCTATTATTACATCTGGCAATTTCCTTAAATGTATTTTTAATTCAAGTTATTCCTAGTTTCCAGCATATTTGCTTCGAAGAAGGAACGATCGACGGAAAGCAAAGGAAATCATTGAATATATCTATTATATTACCTTTTGAATCTTTTATCTTCCGTTTGCGAACATTTATTTGAAATAATTCCAGCCGAATAAATCTAAACTAACTGCTAGTAGTTTTGCGAATGGCAAAGTGAGCATTGTTGCTTGTGGCATGTCGCGTGCTCTCCATTGTCTTCTCGTCTCTATAATCCGTGTGTCTGCAGCCTTCCGACAGCGTTGCTTTTCATTTCTAGTCTTGCAACAGGAAAATGCAAACGTCATTACAGTTCTATGGATGATAAACGTTTTGCGCAGAGGGAATTTTCAAAAGGATCGTAACTTTAAAATCGAATTACTAGAAATAAAAGCTAACTCGTTTACATGTCTCTACGCAGTCATTTAGGTGTGTTGAAAAAGTTAGGGAATTCTACGGCAAAACAAGCAAGCGAAGATCTTCAGAACGCCGAAGCTGTCGAGCTTCGCCAGAGTTATCTCGCGAATTATAAACGTACGAAATATTTTAATACGTGACAAAGATCATAAAAAAAAGAAAGCTCTTTGATTTATCCTATCGGTTCTAAACGATACTTGGAGCGCATCGTGACAACTAAAGAATCTGATGAAAAAAGCAATATAGAAATATGGTGTTCATAAATATTAAAATAAACTGACAATTTTCTTGATTTTCATTTCGATACAAGCAATTCAACGTGAAAGAAGCAACGTTCGCTTTATTATTCCCAATCCTGAAATTCCGTTAATCGAGCATTTTTCTCTTTCCACTAGCTCGGACATGAGCTGTGCCGTACTTCAAATTTCACGCCAAAAGTTTGGCGGATCGGAGAAAGGAACGAGTTCTAGGGAATTTCTATGGAAATTTTACTGCGATCGACTTCGATGTAACTATCTGTCGTCAGGATGGCGAAACGAGGATGTCTAATACTTTGAGACAGAAAAAAAAAAAAAAAGAAAAAGAACTAGGGAGCTGTGACGTTACCTCTTCGACGATCGAAAGAATAATGTGGAAAGTCGACTTACGCGACGAACACCGGCGTTTATCGAGCAAGCAGAAATTTCTTCCAAAGGAACCACTTACCGTGCAACGTGCCACCGTGGAATTCCAGCGCTGTCAAGCTTTCGTCTGTTTGAAAATTCTAAATTACTTTGGAAATTCTTAACCACCTATTTCTGTCCAGTTTGTCGCGAATTTTAAGATACTTTACGCACCGGCCTTGCTTATAGAACTGTTTTGTACAGCTAAACTAATATTATTAGACAAGTTTTAGGTACAAGACGCGAGCTAGAAGTCACCGTTATCGATAAAGTCAACGAGTAATAAAACAAACGAAGTTTCACGAGAAAATTGTATAAATCGTATAAATTGTACATTATCTGATTATTCTATTCGAGAGCGAAATTTACAATTTACGACTTGTAATTTGTCGGTTTATTGTTATTAGTCGGTGACCAAATACGACGATTCGAAAGTCGTTTGCATCGCTGGAATCGTCGAACAAAATGGATATCGAGAATATCGCGTCCGTTAAATTGCATATATTCAAGTAGTTGTCGAAAATTCATGGCTACGAAAATAAAATTAGTTTTCGTCGACGAAGGGTTCAAGCGTTTCGCGTCTGTCTCGAAACGGAACATACTACTTTCACGCATCTAGTCCGCATCGTATGCGTGCGCGACTCTTTTGTATTCTGCATTTGGCTTGGTATGTTCTTTTTGCATTTAGATACCTGTACTGTTTTTTGTCAATTTTTCTTCGTCGCTTACCTTCACCGTACAAATTTTCCTGTTCATCAGATTGGTAACACCAATACAGACACGATACGATGTACATAGCAAAAGAGCCTAAGCTCTGGGCAAGAAAAGTCCAACTCGAAGAGGAAGAGTCCTTCGGAACAGAGCTTAGCGAGCGAGCGTTGAATTTACCTTTGTTGGCATCTTTGCTTTCGCGAAAAACCTAATGCATTTCGACTAATTAAATAAAGCTGTTTGTAGAGAGGACACGAGTGTACTGCATAACCGAATAGCTCGAAGAAGCTTTACGTTTTCTTATATTCTCCTTTAATAAATTGCTGGACAATTATCTTCCAGATGTAAATTTAATAAAATTAAAACTTTTCTCTTTCGATTCTACCTTCCACTCGGATTCAATCCAGAGAAGGGCTTTTAATAGTTTAACATAAAGTTGAGACGGGAAATTACTCGTAGTGGTTCATCAGGATATTCCAACACTTACCGTAGAAAATTTTTACGCATACGATAAATATATCGCGTTGTGCTAGGCTTTATAGCGACTGTATTGGCAAACATTGAAATAGAATCCAAGATATGCACGGAAACTACAAGGTGTTTAGTGCAAGCGTACGATATTAGAGATGATAAGGTTGTCGAAATTGTACAGCTTACTAAACGTTTAAAATAAATGCCAATTGTATGTTTAAGACCATTTGCATCGATTTCACATTTTACCGATACAGTACCGTCTGATCAAAGCGCTAAGATCGCAGGATGTTCAAGGTAACACGTACAACGAATAGATCAAAATTCCGTACGGTACGTGTTGCGTGACACTTTCGTCAGTTTCGCTGTGTACGAACAACTGGAAGAATCTTCTTTTATGAGAGAAAGAAAGATACGAAAGGAGAAGAAGAAGGAGAAAGATATAAAAATGCTGCAAAGGACAGACGGTAATTTCGCGCAGGTGTCAATAGGTAGATAATATTCACCAGTATGCCTCGCGGTTCTTCGTTTTCGAACATCTCGATAAACGAGAACGTTAGGAGAAAGTGAGAACGTCGGATGCTGGAAAGAAAAGTTTCTTACCGTAATTACGAGCAGGCTGCCGCATCGGAGAATCGTATCTCAGCCGATGACGTTCCACTGGCGGTAATCGAGAGGTTGCGTCTGAAAGTCGGATTGGCAGGCAGCCGAAAGGTATCGCGGTAGTCGGAGAACCGATCGATCCGAGTGCGGTTTTTCAGGAGCACAGGTGCGCGAGTAAGAAGACTGGTCGACATTTTATAATTCAGGATGCTGGGAGAAACGGAAGAAATTATGGAAGACGGCGAACGATCGCGAAGGTTTCGCGACCGCTCGCAGCTTTCAGGAGCACATCGTCGATTCTCGCTGCTGCTGCAAGCTGGCCTTTGCACCTGCGAAAACGTACCGCGTTGCCGTCTCGTACTTGGCGTGGATAAAAAACCGACGAGCAGATAAACGACACGCTGAAAGGAATAATTGAGATTTATGTCGTCGCAGGGGAAAGACAGCGTGGAAACGCGAAGGCGTGCGAACGTCGCGGCGCGTCGCAACAAAACGAAAAAGAGAAGAACGAGTCTGCCTCGGCGAAGAAGTTAATTAAAGGTAAGGCAAGACAGCAGGAGGACCACGAGAGCGGAATATCGATCAACTCGAGATTCAATTTCGATCGAAACGAAGAATCTATTGGGGTGCTCGCGCGAGATTATAATAATTTTAATAAAAGTCTCTGTGTCCAAGAAACGTTGGACGTCGATCGCTGGCTTTCTCGGGTAACTAGCCGCTAACCGTTCTTTCGTGCTCGGTCGAGTACGAGGAATCGTGGAGCCAGTTCGTTTTAAGGTCGGGTCAGTGGAATACTTTAAAAAAGGATCTCGCGGACGACTTAAGAGATCGCGACCCCGTTTCCCGGTCATTGGCCCCAACTACGTAATACCGAGAGATATCGACTTTATTTCTCCTCCTCCCACTCCCTGTTACGCGTCATACGTGTATTTTCGGTGTATCGTGACGAACAAAAAGTCAATGATCCGTCCGAGAGAGGTAAATTGAAAGAGAGAGAATGGATATTTGAAGAATGGAACGAGGAAGAGAGAGAGAGAGAGAGAGAGAGAGAGAGAGAGAGAGGAGAAAGGAAGGAGAAGGGACAACGACGCGGTTATAATTGCCGCGCATCGATTCCCTGGTCTCCTCGATGCCAAACTCGTCTGCCGTTTCGCCAATTCGACTCGTCGACGAACGTCCAACACACTCGCTCGCTTACAAATCGAGCAAATTCGAGCCGGCGCCGAATGCTAACCGCTCGTAATCGGATTCGATGGTTGGCACTCTCGTCGCCTCCTCGTTCGGACCGTTGCGTCGTCGCGAGAATCGCGAGGTATCGCGCGCACTCCGATAGACGAAGACGAGAGCACGAACAAGCCTCTGTCGTTGTTTGCGTCGAAAGGTGAAAATAGAAAGGCGAAACGACGAAAGACGAAGGGAGAGCACGCGTCGATACATATTCAAAGGACGAGGCAGGCCGTCTGGTCTGGTCTGGCACGGGCCATTAGCATCGATCGTCTTCCGGGAGACTCGCGTCGGTTCGCGTCGACCGACCGTTTATCCTCTCGAGAATTTCCTTCTGGTATCGAGTTAAGGGGCGCCCCTTGCACGATCCCCGCGCGTCCTCTGCCCCGTATTGTCCCGTGGCACGAACGACCATTAATTCTTTCTCGACCACTGGAACAGCCGGAGATCCTCCACGTCCGACGGCGAAAGCCGATCGAGCCACCGGAACACGCCGAGATCTTCTAATCGCGCTCGTCTGTTCCGCGTACACGTAAATGGGCAGGAGATAATGGGCCGTGGGTACACGCCCGGCCAGAGGCAACGAACACCAACGACCCATCGTATAGTATACCAGGATCGAGGTTTCCAGTGAATCGCGGCTGAGGTGATATTATTATTTAGCCCGAGGAGTACCAACCCACGGTGTATTCGGCGGGACGTGTCGGGCTTGAGAATCGCTTTTGTAATGAAATACGATTTATTTACTAAATATGCGAAATATATATATATGTATGTATATATATATATATATTATGTATACGTATATACATTAGGCCATACACACAAGTACGTAATCTCTGTCCGATTTTCGGTAGTTTCGGGGAGTTGTTCGACTGCGCAGCCCCGATCGTAGCTCGTTTGGAAACGAGCGACGGATCTGGTTTTCTTTGGAAAAACGCCGCGCCACGTTGTCTACGTTTCTACGGAGAGCGCGAATAAGGTTCGCGATCCAATGTTTTTTCTTCTCTATCGCAATGTTCGACGAGGTGTACCTAGTTTTCGTAGATAACGGCAGATGTACGCGCGTGCAGGCGTCGCAGCTATGTACAAAGTATACAGACACAAAGAGAGAAGTCGCGGACGCGAAGGCAAGCGAAAGTCCGTTGGTTTCTCGTTCGTTCGTTCGTTCGTTCTTGGTTGGAGAGCGAGAACCGCGCGACCGATCTCGTCCCGACTTTTCGGAATTACAACGGGAGTTAAAAGCTTCGAAGCCGTATAACGAGTACACGTAGGTATCGTTGCGTGCTACGCGGATGCGCGTCATGCGAGAGAAACACGGATATGCGCGGGGTGGATCGTCGAGACGCCTCGCTCGGCCGCGGCTCTCGCTCGTCGCGGATTTCTATCGGAATCGCCGCGAAAGAATAGCCGACTCGCTTCCCTACGCGCTCCAGACAAATATTTACGCTATCCCGTGCACGTCGAATCGTCCAAATTAATCCGCTTACAGGCTCGTAAATCGTATTTTCGAGTCGCGTGCCGTCCAACGGGATGATAATCCGCGCGCGCGTTCTCCCGGACCCGCGACTGCCCCGCGATTGCCTCACGGCGACCCCGGTGCCCCGATCGATCATCACCCATCGGCCAAGTAGCCAAGCGATACTCGTCCCTCGCCAATTCCGCGAACCGAAATTTTTTCGGTTCCGACCCGCCTTCCAATTCCGTGTTTGTTCGATCGTTGCCGTGTTTTCATCCTGCGTTCCAACGATATTTCTCTATTATTTCGCATTTGATCGCTAGGTATGATCGTCCATCCGTCTCTTTCTTCTTCCATCCTTGTGTTTCTCATCTTCTCTTCTTTCCTGCTCGACGGAGTCCAGTCGCGCGCGTGGCAATTGCGTCTCGTGGACGCGAACGCGGCCGGCCGCGCGCGGTTCGCACGCTCTTATTCCTAGACCAAGGTTGGCAGTAGTCGGAGAAGTAGCGCGCTGGCTACTGTCAGGCACACGGAAGGCGTTGCAAGGCTGCCCTGTCCTTCCACTGAAACATTTAGCAGAAGACGCGTTTCGTTTTGATCGTCGAAAACCTCGACGAGGTCTTTATAAATACGTATAATACGTTTCAGCGTGCTAATCCATTTGCTAATAACGCGGAGCGTGCCACTGAACCGATCCCTGAAAATATCTTCGAAGCTGTTCGCTCTACTTTTGTCTACTTTTCGATATACACGCGCTGTTCGATCCACCTTGGCATCCGCTGTTCACGCGGAAAAGCTACTGGCGGATAATTTAGTTGTCGATTTTTGAAATCCGAGCAAAAATGCAACTTTTGTATTCAGCGAATTTAACGAGTTCGATCTACGAAACACTGGTATTAAGAAGAAAGTGTCAAAGTGTTTCGCATCGCCTGGTAAAGTATGCATGCCAATTAGTCGAAGGAAACCTAGACTCGAAGAAGCGAGCGAGAAGAGAACAACGTTTACGAACGAGGTTCGTCAAAGCGGAAATTTCAAGTTTTTAAGCCGATACGATTGGAACTTTGTTCCTGGACGTTTAGCCTCGATCTTCTCGAAAAGTTTCGGCCTAGGAGAATTTGGTAGGTAGCAGAGTCGCGAGGATGCAAAGGGGTGGAGAGGAACGAGAGCGAGAGCGAGAGCGGGAGCGGCGAATGCGGCAACGCGACGTACGTCGCTTCCAAGAACGACTCGGTCTAACGAGAAAATCGAAGATCGTTAAGAGCAATTTCGTCGAGACGCTCGCCATTCTCTCTCTTTCTCTTTTCCCTTTGCGCGAAGCTGTCTCGCTTCCGCTACCGTCCCCTTTGGCGATTTCGGCCGACGTTTACCCTTCACGGGCGTCCCGTCCGAGAGGCGGCGACCAAATTTCCCATTCCCTTTGCGATCGATCGTTCTCTGCGAACGCTACTTCCACTCGATTATGTTTTATTTCCACCTCTTTTAATTTTCATTCCGAATCGCGTGGCGACCCACGCGATTTCGTTCGTCGTCGTAGAATTCGTGCGACGTGATCGAGCATAACTAAGGCCACGATTCCGATTACGACGAATTTTCCCACCGACCAATGTTCCGAAGCAGTGCCAAAAATAATCAAGCACGGCAGTACCTCCATTCGAGAGAGCGATACCTGGGGTTATTGCCGAAAATGTCACTGTACTAAATATCCGTAGCTTTAATATAGATTTTCCAGTTTGTTCGAAACTCTAACGTTACATCCACGATACTCGCAACTCGTTACAACGGCGATGAAATTCGAAATACTGTGCGTAATACGCAATGTATTCGCAAAAGGTTTCCATAAGTTTCCGAAACTTCGAAATGTTTCCTACGATGTACACGCGAAAGTTCCTAGAAATATTCGAGTATTTTCGCCAGCCACCGCGTACACGCGTAACGAGTTTGATGGAATTAATCCGCGCGAAGGTAAAATTTCAAATATCGGGGCTTCGTTAACTCGACGAACTTTTTATTCTATTTGCTTAGTCAGCCAGAACCATCTACATCGATCGTAATCGTAACCTAATGTACGCAATTGATCGCTCGCGTTGAACAAGAAAGAAAGGAGAAACCGAGGCGAAAGGTAAACGAGCGTAAATTATTGTTTTAATTTTGGTAGTTGGGGCGAGCGCGCGCCTCTCGAGGGAAGCTCGGGCCGACTTTGCGGCCGGTGCAGGTCCGTTCCACGGACACCGACGATCGTAAAGCATCCTTAATTCGTTAGAGCGCGCGAACGATGCTTAATTTCCTGCGAAAGTGACTCCTCGCGTCCTCCCTTTCCCCTTCTCTTTCTCGCTTTCTACGGGGTTGCGCCTCTTTCGCTCGGAAATAACGAGGTAATCGTTTCTCGCGCCGTCAGGCACGCGTTAATTAACGCGTCCGTCGTTTCGACGGTTCTCGCTTCTCCTTCGTTCGTCCATTTTTCGAAAGAGAACGCGGCCGGCGAGAAGCGAACGAAAGACGCGTTGTGGGACACGAGAAAGGGAAACCGGAAGGCTGGCTTCGCGCGAACATACGCACGTAAACGCACGATATACGGGGTGGTTGGTACAAGCGGAAACGGGGTGATTCTACGCGAAAAAAGAAGTCGAAAATATAGAATAACAATTTTTCGTTCGAGGCTTTGTTTTCGAGAAAACCGACTTTGAATTTTGGCTCGGTACGCGTGCACTTTATCGCGTCTCGTTGTAACGGATCTCACTGTAGATCGTTGTCTCGATGGAAAAATTAAAAAAAAGAATTTTTATTCTATATTTCCCACTTCTTTTTTCGCGTAGAATCACCCCCTTTCCGCATGTACCACCAATTACCAACCACCCTGCATACGTAGCAGCCGTCTAAGACTGCGATTTTCAGACTTTTTCGTCTCGTCGCTCGTATAAATTAATTGTCAAAATTAAGCGGCACGTCGAAAAATATATTTTGCGCAACTCGGTTCGAGACTTTTAATTCCGAGATCAAAGCACACGAAAACTGAGAGCTCGTCCAGATATTTCTACAAAGTTCGACGATTACGAACGTCGGTTTTTACTATCAGGTCGTCCGAAAAGTTTCTTTCGTTTTATAAGGAAATAATGGATTTCCGTTTTGTATTATTTTATCGAATTACGTACGATCCATTTCGTTCTATCGGAATAAAGATCACGACGTTCGACAAACTAGGTTTCGTGTTTGTATAAAGATGTATCGTTGCAAAAGACGGGTTTGTAAAAGAAAGACACTCTTCGGACAACCTAACGTTGCCTATTGCCCCTTAATCTCGTCAGAACGTCCTACTATACGTAGCTATGATCGTTACACGCGGCATAAAACGATTACAGTTCGATATATCCGTAATTAAAATATACAAAATGGAATTAATAAGTACGATGGTGCAGTAATGAACTCTGTTTCAATAAAAATAGACGAGTTGTATTAATATCGAGTTTATTTACGCCTCCGGTAAAAATCGTTGCCGTTCGAGTAACGAACTACGCACACGCAATTTAGTCATTAAATATGTCTTACCAAATGCATCTATACGATATGCACACGTTGGAAAATAAAATATACGTTTATAGCCGTTATATACGTGTGGGTACTTGTCACATATATGTGTACGCATATCGCGATAGCCGTATTTTCGCGTGCAACTAGCCGAACGGAGAATTCTCGTGGAGTTCGTAACGAGGCAGAGCTTACCGAAAACTTCCGTTGTGCGCGTCTCGAAGCGTGGCTTGTCCGACATCGAGTCCAATACCACGGTCGCCTCGCATCTTCGACAAAATTTATAGAGACGTATTAATCGTCGGGGCTGGACGAATCGGGCTGTTGATGATGATAGCGATGGCATTGATGGCAGAGTGGCGGTGATGATATGAGTGTTGGTGAGTGTTGGTGGTGGTGGTGGTGATGGGTGGGGAGGAGATTGTCCAGGGCGGAATTACCTGACGTTTATTTTGTCGCCGGCGATGTGATCCGGTTCCAATTGCAGTCGTAAACTGGATATCACCGAATAAAGTCCGTGCTGCTCGAACACCATTTCCGTGTCTGGTTTCACCTGAAACAAACGCGACGGGACGTGTTCCACGAGTTGCAGCGTGTGAGAGATCGTCAGGGCGATCAGCCTCGACGATCCGGTCGAACTTCCTTTTTATCGTCGTGCGACAGTGTCGAATTCTCGCGACCGAACATCGACGAGTTACAGGAAACGAGCGAAAGGAGCGACAACGCTCGCGAGAACGAAGAACGAAACGACGCGCGACGTCTCGTGATTGGCGATCGAGACGTCAACTAGAGTTTCAGGTCCCGAATCACGTTCGAAGTGATTCGAATATATCATCGCGCGTAGGAAATGTTTTAGACGCCGTCGGTACCGGCGATGGAAGGCGAGCGAGTGGAAGCGCCGCGCTTCGAATCGAAACGCCAAGTCGAAAGGCCGCGGTACGTCGCGACGACGAGATTTCCTCCGAGAGCAAACGAGATTCGCAGCCGCGGGCTACCCGAGCAAAGAACTTCGTCTCGCTTTCGCGAAATGAAAGGCCGGCGCGCGGCAGCTACGTTTGCCGAGAAAATCTGCTCGTTGAAGGTTGGCGCGCGAGTCCTAAGGATTCCGTAGCACGGAACCGACACTGCGCACGCTGTCCTCGTTTTATCGAAACTATATCGCCTCTCCTTTTTCATCCTCGTCTTCATTTTCATCCGCTTCTTCCGTGAATCTGTTCGCGAAAGGGGGAGCGGACCGGAGACCGAGAGATAAACGAGCCTCGAAATTAAATCATTTTTAAGCCGTATTCTCCTCAGCTCGCGCCGCTACTCTCGATCCCTTTGATCGCGCCTCCGTCCTATTTTCGTTCCTCATTCGCCGAACTTCGTCGAGCCTCCTATCTCTCGTTTCTTTCGCGCGTACTCTCGCAATTTAACAACGTTCCTCTTCCTTCCCTCTTCGTTTTCCGTTTTCTCGTTTTCTCGTTTCCGATCGAACGGATCGATCGATCCGCCGAACACGTCGACGCGTTTCAGTAAATTCGAAAGTCGATGACGACCGGAGAGAGGAAAGAAGGCGCAGCCTTAGAAAGGATTGTTCGCTCGACCGCCCGAAGCCGGGTAATTGAAAGAGAATCGAAGATTAAGTGCAGCCGGAGGCGGAACGCGAGCGATCGAGGGCCGCGGGCCGTGGAAAGTCGAAGGCCTCTTGCGGCCATCCCCGTCGGCTTTGTCGCCGAATCTTTCGAGAGTCGTCACGACGAGAACGTTTTCGAAACGATATTACACTCGCGTTAAGTGGCGCGCTAAACTCGCTCAACTCCTAATGGACATCGTCGAGAAGGTTGGCAAGTTTTGCTCGAGCAACGCGGAGGTGGGAGACGACGAGCGGGATAATAGGAAACTTTTCGAGCCGTCGCGGCGCGCGCGATTCGCTGCGAAGCCCTAAAGGGGCACCGACGTTCATCGACGTAATCTTTAAACGCGCACAACTTGCGAGCTCGTGTCTACTCGCTTCAACTGCCTGCGCTTTGCGGATTATATTTTTAAATCCTCGGAGTGACGAGACCTCGCGGCCCGGCGATCTACCGCGAGAGGCGGACGATCGAAAACGCGAGATTCGATCGCGGCGTTCTTTTGTTCGACCGGTTCGACTCGGCCGACTTTTTCTCGCGGACAAATTAGATTCTCTTCGACTACGTGACGCGGATTAATTAGCAGTTAACCGAGTTGCCCGAATTTCCTTCTTCCGCCCACCGTCTCTCGTCTTTCTCTCCTCCTCGCCGTTTCTTTCTTTCGAGCAATCTCTCCTTGCCTCTGTTTCTCGAATTATTCTTCGTTGGCTCTCGTTTCCCTGAAAAGAGAAGAGAGAGAGAGAAAGAGAGAGAGAGAGAGAGAGAGAGAGAGTCGAAAAGTCGTCGAGTTGCAGAGAGTAGCCGAGGCAAAAGAGGACGTTCCCGGAAAGCGGTGGTTGGCGGTGGCACGTTGGTGCAGCGAGGCGGATGTAGAGTCGACTGGCGCCCTACTACGCGCGCGTTCTCCCACAGCTCGTTAATTGGAGCTTTGGCTCATCAAGCATCGTCGTCGTTGCCGGTATCGTTGCCTCTGCCATCGTCATTTCTGAGCGCCTCTCTCCGCGTCTTCCCTCGCTCGCTCATCCGTTTAACGATCTCTAGGTCTTGCACCGTCGTCACGGTTCGCCTATCCGCACGCTTTCGGACTCTCTTTCTCTCTGTCTCTGTCTCTCTCTAAAGTCTAAATCTATAACTTTCGAGCCGTGCTAAAATATATAACTCTCGACATATCGGCCATTACACCGGCGAACAAGCAAAAGCCTATTCGACGATTCCGCTTCTCGAAGTTCCGACGAGGCGAACGGAACGCTCGCGTTTCTCTCACCTGCTCCCTATTGATGAACCATTTGAGCGTCGCGGCGGGATGGGACTTGCCGCTGGTGCAATTCAGTCCGAGGACGTCGCCGGTCGCGTAAACCTTCTCCTCGCCCGTTATCGACGGCCCGTCTTGCGGCAGAACTGCAATCACATCGAGAACATTTACGCGCGGTCGCTTATTCTCCTCGCTGCTATCCACGCTCCGCTCTACTCTCTGTCTCGCTTCGTCTCGTGGCTTTTCTAATTTAAAGGCTCTTTTTGTAACGCGATCTACGCGAACGACGATAAGGACCTCCTCGTTAACGACCAAAATTCAACGACGCTTTCCACGCTCATCCCCTACAAAGGAGGAACTCATCTGTTGCGTGTATAGTATTTGATCGGGAACAAGCCACGATTCTGCTTATTTTTTATTACGCTGTCCAACTTAGTCAGTTTCAACCGTCGCATTAATTTCGTTGCGACAAAAATAATTAACCAGTCGACGCGTTTCACGATCCTTCTGTTTTCCTTCGAACAAAGTCAAATTCACTTCTCCTCGTACGTACGTGTACGACGTATATCTTTTATTCGTAGGTATATGCGGTTGATAATCGATTATTTCTGACTGCTGTCCGAAGTTAATGCTTCATCGTAAAACTTTGATACAGATTTTCATCTGCAGGATCCGTCACGCGTCAAATAAATCGCTGCAAACGTCATCTCTCGAAAGAAACAGCGACGACTAAATGACATTCCTTAAAACGGTCGAGACCACTTTGTTTGCACTCGTTACGGCATTGCAATATTAAGTGATTCGAAAATATACACACGACGTAACGTTGCCAAGATTGAAAAAGAATCATTTGGTATTCTTCTGTGAAGCAAGTGAACGCCGAATTCTCTTAAATGCAGTAATTACGGGAAAAGTCGAAGAATATCCGAGAGAAAAGACGATTGCGAACAACAAAGGGAGAATCTTGTGTACCGACGAATATAAAATCAATCGATGTATTCAATTCCATTCCGCTATAAATAGCGAAACGTTACCGTGAAAGAAGCTTCTATAAAGACACGTTATCCGCAAATATCTCTTCTTCGTTACGAATTTCCCCAACGACCTAATTTACACGTATTTTCGATTCGATCGTTGCACGTATCAATACCAACGACTTTTTCGTATTTAGACAGTCGTTTCGGAATACCGCGAGTCATCTGCTGTCTCTTTCGCTTGCTTTTAGTTTGCTCGATCGATGCAACGTAACGGAAAATCCGACGTAAGTATCGTACATGGGAAAAATCACTCGCGGATTCGAACGATCGATGCCGACGTTTCCATTGCGCGAGCACGCGTACCGTCGCGTAGATCGATCGACACGCGATCGAAGCTCTTCCTATTTCTCGAATATCTTAGCAAGATTGCCAGCGTTCGCGACTCGAGATTTAATCTGGACCAGTTGGAGGAAACGTTCCGCCGTCGGATCGTTTTCGAGAGCACGATCGCGATAAAAGTTCATCCCCTCGATAAGCCTTCGAAGCTGTCACGACACCCCGCTTGGAATATTCAACGAAGCCATTCGCGACTGCTGCCGGATTGATCCTTTCGCGCGTCGCGTTCAACCTTACGCGCAAAGATACACGA
This sequence comes from Bombus vosnesenskii, assembly GCF_011952255.1. Lineage (NCBI taxonomy): Eukaryota > Metazoa > Arthropoda > Insecta > Hymenoptera > Apidae > Bombus > Bombus vosnesenskii. Next base: position 8,848,715 of record NW_022882923.1, read on the forward strand.
TTCGCCTTACAACGGGACCTTGCTTCTCCTCTCTCCTTCTCGCTTTTTTGCTTCTCGTTATCGAGAGAGAGAGAGAGAGAGGGAGACTTTATCCGCGCGCTTCCCCTTTCCTATACCGCGAACAAGTTTGCGTATTCGAAGCGAGGCGTACGCGATATTCCTCGTCGGAGCGAGAATGAGCAGCAAATTGAAATTTACGAGAAACGCGAAAATCTTTGGTTACGCGACTTTAGACTGGGTGGAGTAAACGTTCGCAAAGAGAGGCTCGAAGGACCGTGGCATGCGGTTTCTTGTTAGCTTTTCGTTTGCGTCGACACTTGCGGTTCGAACGAAGGGATGCTTGGCGGAAGGAAGGAAGGAAGGAAGGAAGGAAGGAAGGAAGGAAACGGAGGAGGGTGGAAGGAGGAGAAGAAGAGCGAAAGGAAGAAAAGGATAGAAAAGGAGAAAGATCGGAAGAACGAGGAATTCGGCAGAGGCACGAACGATGGCCGCGGGTTATTTGCCGTGTACCAAATTTTCCACGAGGTCGGTAAAGGTACGGTAATGGCGGGTACGTGGTGGGTTATCGATCGTGCATGGGTCGGAGAGCGCGGCCGGACTACGAGAAGAGGAACACGACGCGGAAAGGAAATTTCATCGTTTTCGAAGACGCCACGGGAAAGCTTTCGAAGGCGGTGCGCGGCCCTTTAGTCTGCCGCGTCGCGACTCCTTTCCCGAGAACCGAGCCGACGATGCTTTTACGGTCGAGAAGCCTTTCCTTTTCGTTTATAGTTTCCCGTCTCTTCCTTCTCCGTTCCGCGCCGCTGCCATCCATCCACGCGTCTGCTGCTCCGCGTTACGATCCCCGTAATATTCGTCGGACTTTGCCTCGTCTTTACGCGACCCTAAAATTTAACGCTCCAAAGAAAGATCGAAGTTTTCTGTTGTCGTAGGTCTAGAGTGCAGGTTGATGGAAGCGCGAGCCAGCCAAAGCCGAAGCCACACGACGGCTATTCACGGTAATGGGTCGCCAGGTATCCTCGTTTCGTTTCAGTACACAGGTACACCTTGATCGTCCCTATGATCGATTTTAAAGCGGAGCGAAAGTCGACAGTCTGTTTTTGGCTCGATCGATTCCACTTTGGACCAACGTTGACATCCATCCATCCGTCTCGCAGAACGACGCTGCGGAAATATTTGACCGATGATTCTCTTCCTTCTGCCCGTTTACGTTCCCCTCGAATACCAGAGAAGACCGAAACTCGGAAATGGCGAACGCTTGGCGCAAATTACGGCGGCTCGATAGCGGTGATCAAAGGATTATTAACTAGCCGAGCAACCCGGGGACGGATTCAAAGCGAGACGGAAAGAGATCAGAGTAGGAGAGACGGTTGACGCAGACTGGTTCGCTCACCTGCGACTTCCATGCTGGCTTCTGCGCTGACCGAGTTGAAGCTAGGAGCCTCCGCGCTCACTTCGCATTTGTACCGTCCGCTACTGTGCAGGCTCACGTCCTGCAGCAGCACCTCCTTGTCGTTGGATTTTCGGTGCTGCAACAAACGAGAAGTTGTTCGATAAATCTTCCATGTTAATCGTCGACGCTCGCGGTTACGAAGCATCGATCGGATGGATAGGAACCTTTCTCGAAGAACCGATCTCTCGACGAGCTACAAGGACGATTTTTATTCCGAACTGGATGCGCAAACTACGCGCAAACTAACTGCGTAATACAGAGATTGTTTGAAACCTTGGAAACATCGTGCGAGACCTCGTTGCAAACTAACGGAGGAGCAACCTCTAAAAATCGTTGCCGAAGAAGACCCGAATGTTCAGACTCGCTGTACCGAACGACCAAATATAGGCGTTTAGGCGATCGGCGAATCCAGATCGAACGCTAATTGTTCGATTCGATCGTGTTTTCTCTCTGGGCTACCCGCGACAGGAAGCAACCTGGGGCTGCCAACGATCGCTTTATCTTTCAAAGGGGATCTCGTGGCCGCGGCAGGCGAGATCGATGCCAGGCTCCGTGTGTCGACGCACTTCTCTGTCGACCTGGAAAAAACCCTTTGCCTCTGTCGACCCGCGTTCCATCGACGAGAGCGAGTCTTTCCCTCTCCGTACCAAAGTTTACCGATACAAATGGAACGAGATGGAGCTTCTCGTTTGATCGAGCGAGCAAACAGCCACCGTTACATTTTCGCACCAATTTTTCCGAAGCTTTGCCACTCTTCGACGCGTCCAACGCCACCGTCCAGCTCTTCGCGTGGCTCGCTGCTGCGTTTTCCACACGCCGTTTGAAATTATTCTTCATAGACAGAATATTACGCTATTAGGTAGGTAAGAGGCTTACGCGCTTATATCGATTTATTGCCATAGTCGCCGCCGGTACCCGCTCTACGTACTGAAAGTTATTTCGGCGAGATAGATGGGTACGGTGGACTTGTTCCACCGGTAAGTAGAAAAGGTACGTCGCTGAGCCGACGTTGCTCAGAGGTGCGTCAGTCTGCCGTCCCCTGCGTCCCGGTTGTACACGTTCCATGTTTCGCTAACAATTTCGATACCGTTGCCAAGCATCGCGAAAGCGGCTAAACACGTTTTGTACGAGTTTTATGCCACGATTTCTAACCTTCGTGACCAACGTCGAACGAAATTTTCCATCCTCCTCTTTACGTAACAAACGTGTTTCCAGCGTGAGTCGTTCGATGCCTGACGAGACTAACTGAACGTCGGCGAGACATCGCGTCGAACGCGGTGACGATGCAAAGTATAACGGTGTTAAGTACGAGGGATCTGCGTAGCTAATTATTTCGAGAAGTTCAATCGGAAAAGGTATCTAACGTAACCAGGGGTGTCGCGACGCGATCGAGCAGGCATCCGATCGCGATTCATCCGATCGCTGGAAGCTCGCACGGAAAGGGAAGACCCGCAATAGATGGAATCGCGACGTTGCTAATCCGTTTACCCTACGCGCGGGTCTTTCTGCTTCAACGTTACGAATATTCCCCTTTCTTCGTTCCCGTTTGCACGCGGTCGGTCCGCGTCGCGACGATCCGATCGTCCGACAAAGTCCAACGGAATCTGGACGAGGAGCGCGCAGATCGAGTTGCCGACAAGTTTTTAGCGATCGCGGGGAAACGTCGACGTTTATTCCGCCGCGGTGAGACTCGGTCGAACGCAAACTTTCTTCATCGACAAATCGATTTACGTTGGAGAACGGGGAGAAAAGTTGCGGGAAAACAAGGGAGCAGGGTGAAGGGAAGTCGAAATGTCGGAGAGAATCGCATTACCTTCGGGGTTATTTCGTCCGGTGAACGCGACTCTTCGGCCGAACGATTTAGGTCGCTCGGGGAGCAAAGGGAAAAAGAGATAGAGAGACACGCGTGTCTGCGATTCAGCGAGAAACGCGGCACGTCGCTGCATCGTCGGATGCGTTCCGATAAAACGTGACTCGTTCTTCGCCGCTGTTTCGCGTGTGCTACATTTCTTGAAAACGCGTCGTGACACGGAACGAGAGGATCGCTGTCTCGGAAGGCCAAACTTTCGAACGAAAGAGCAAGACAGAGGGAAAAAGTTTCGCGAAAGCATCGGCGAGAGAGCTCGAGGTTTGAGACTTCGATTCCTAGCCGATGAAAAGTTTCGCTCCGATACGAAACACGATTTCAAAGGGAACCGCGGCGCACATTCTTCGTCTTTAGCGAACAGGGAATTAACGAACGAGGGGATTACCGTGGGACGTTTCGAAATGGTTGACGCTGGGAAAACGGCGTGAAAGCGTTGCGTCGTCGGGAAAACGATCTCTGGTCGATAAAGCGCTTAATCGCTTCCGCTAGTCGTCGATTAGTCCGCCACGATACCCTGCGCGTTCGCGGGGTAATCGCAGCTTGTCCTGCCATTCGGTTTTCTTCTATTCTTCGTAAAGTCGACCTTTAACCGGACGAGCGCGGCAGGAGCGGAGGCAGAGTTAAATAAACGCGGGGAATCGGGGCCACGATTTAAAATTTTCAGATAGTGAAATTAAGCGTGGTGTTACGTAACGGAGCAAAAGGGGAGGGGGAATGAGAGGGAAAATTAAAAGTCGAGAGCCCGAGCAAAAATATACGAGTCCGCCCGCTAAATCCACTTAATTCCTGCTACTCCAATAAGTGTCACGTGAGCGTATCCAAGTGGAGGAATGGTCCGGATGGAAGGGGTGAAAAGACACGCTCGCTTTTGTCCACGGAGAAATTTCTTTGTCGATATCGGAGAGCCATTGGACCGAGTCAGATTAATAGCTGTTCTCTCTTTCTCTTCCTTTTCTCTTCTGGATCTCGAGAACGGAGCAAAAGGATGAGCCGATTCGACTCACGTAATGCTCGTTACGCGTCGGCCGATATTAACGAGCGTCGAGGAAAACGGAACTTTCGTGCCTTCCAAAACGCGAATCGGAAGCGGACGTATCGTACCGAGAATAGACGAGTCTCGTGCGATCCGTTTCTGCCTTCCACGGCCTCCGGGACCACATCGCGCGATCCGAGAAATCGATCGGTTAGCCAACGGTTGCTCCTATCCTTCACCCAGCTCTTTCTTCCTCTTAACCTCCGAGCTTTTCCTCCGCCTTTCCGACTTTACACCGCGTGGTTCTTCCTTCAGTCACGATAGATGGCGGCGATCTCGCTCCTTCTCTCTCTCTCTCTCTCTCTCTCTCTTCCTAGTCTCGTCCCGATTCGTCAAACATTTATTCGGCACGATAAAGGCGACCTCGTTCCACCTGTATGGGGACAACGCGCATCCACCTCGTCGACGTATATCGAAACGTATCGCGAACTTTATGCTTTTCCACCCCGTCGTTCCTTCGCCCTTTTTACTCCGTCCATTCCAACTGGTTCGATGAAATACTTTTATAGACGACGTGGAATAAAATTCGGAAAGGGAAATTGAATAGAGGCTTCTTACGTTCAAAGCTGGGTGCCGTCTCGGCCGTGGACGAGCCATCTCTTCGACGAACAAGCGCGCGACTCGGTTTTACATTCCGCATGGTGATCGGCCGCGCTACCGCGGTCGAATTTCAGGTCTCTATTCTTGCTCGCGGGTTCTAGAACACGCGCCGATATCGTACGTAACCTGACATTTTGTCCGAGGGTCGAGGAAGCTATGGAAACGACGATTAATCGACCAGAGTTTTATATTCGCGGAACGTTGCCCGGTCAACGCTCCAACGAAACAATATCGCCATAATTAATATCGATAATGTCGAAGTGGTCACCACTTCTAAGAAAACTCTACATCTGGTCTGTTTAGTTTTCTCAAGCGCCGAAGCTATCGACAGCGTATAGACGAAAGACTGCGACGAAGACAGACCGTAAACGGTAGACAGGCGACGTTGGCTTCGGGGTTTTCAGTTATCGGGTAACACAGCTAGAGTGCGGATCTGGACCAGTTGAAATTGTATTCTTACTTAGAATTACGCTTCTATTTAAGTATATTTTCTACCTTACAATTTATCCGCGAGTTTCTCCGTTTACACGTCAAATAACCTCGACGGATAAAATTTGAGAAACGTATATAAACGGAAGGTAGAAACCGAAGAAATTTTGTAACTCAGAAGTTTCGTAAATATCCTGATACTCATGAACCGATGGTTACACGAGGAACCGGTAATGGCTGACTTTTACGTTTATCGCGTGACACGAAACGCTTCGATATTCGAACACTCTCCTAGTTTATCGTCACCTGGTCGCATTTGTACGCGTACGCGAATGTTCTACCTTTTCTCCTTTGAACGAGACTCGCAAAAACGCAAATTCTCCGCACTGCCGGTGATATTGGTTTCGTTGTTCGTTCAGTATCAGAGTAAACGAACGTCTTTACGATCAGCCAGCCAATTTCTCGTCAACTTGCAGCCACTTGTTACGACTCTGTATGCGCATAAACGACGCTTACGATCTCCCAGTCGTTATCCTTGCGTGACTCGCAGAAGAATCGAGGAATTATTTGACCAGAGCTTTAAATATATTACACGTTGGCTCAGTGTTGCGACAGATCGTTTCAAACGGATTTCATAAACACGCGATACCGATCGATTAATCTTTCCTTTGCGAATCTGTTACACGGGACTGGTAGACGTTCTGTCAGGCGGCTCAACTTCTCGGTAGACAAACCAGCGAACTCCAGTTTTCGTTAATTTCTCAGTTTCGTTACACAGGTACAGGTGTTGTCGATGTTTCCCACGAGTTGATTTATTACAAGTGGATGGCACGCAAGTAACAGCAAGTCTCGAGGCAAATTTAAAAAATAGCGTTTGTAACGTGGTCGCTTCTTTATGCTTTTCATTATATTTCCGAGTGGTTCGCTTATAAACGCCGGTGTACGTAACGTAAAAAGTTCCAGCTAAAAACATAATCCAAAAGTAAACTTGTTAAATAAAACAATAACATGGTAGTGAGTCGCGTCATTTTCGTATCCAGCAAACCTTCGTTACTTTCCCACCGACTGAACTCAATTTCGCGACACGTCGACAGCCGTGAGAGAAAAAAGAGAAGCACATTCGCGAAATGTTTACCTTAGATCGGACCACCGACGCATATTCGCAGATGTAATTGCGCGCGTTTCAGCGCATTGCGTAATACAAAAATACGTCTATACGCGCGTACAGATACGCTGGATATTGAAGTTGGATACGAGATAAAAGAGCCGAGTAACTGCTTGCTCTTTCCTTCTGTACTTTTACCGATCGCTCGTAAGTGGAATTTCCGTCGATGTCGCTCGCTTTGTTAGTTCTCGTAACGGGGGCATCGCCATGCGCGAATCGTTGCTTCTCTTCCTTCTGGATCTCGTTGATTCGTCTTCGTCCTGTCTTCGAGAAAAGCGAGAGCGAGAGCGAGAGCGAGAGACAGTCAGACAGAGAGAACCGTGGTCGAGATCACGGGAAGGTTAATCGCGCTCCGATCGAGCACGAGCGTCGAGCGGAATTGTACAAAGATAATCCGTAAAGTAGAAGGCGGAGAAGACGCGGACAGCGGATGTCGCGCGCGTGGTACGTGGCAATACGATGATCAGATACCAAAGTCGGAACAAGAGTGCGCGACGTTGCGGGACACAGGAGAGCTTTCAACTCACGTCAACTTTAACGCCCTCGACGCGATAGCTGTGCTTCGTAGGTTCCCCTCTAGGCACGTATCTGTAGAATTCCTCGTGATCCTTGTACCACGTGATGGAGTAAAGCTTGTCCGCTTCTAGGTCGTATCTGAAACAAGAGAGCAAACGATGCGTGACTTATCGTTAAGAAAAGCGCCGGTTGAATAGTTTCTCGACCATTTGTTTATCCATTTGTTTGCGCCCGGGGTTTCGCGCGCGTGACAATACGCAAGAGTAAGAAGTTTCTTTCTAATAAAGAACGGTACAAAGTTGTTGGGCGAGCTGGAATATTCAGGCTCGTTCGGGACGCTCGATCGCGAAGAATTCACACGTTTAATGTTGTAATAGGAATGCGTTCAAACGCGTTTCGCGAACGAGAGCTTGCATATTACTTTGCATGTAATCTTCACTCTCTGCAAACGCAAGGTTCTGATCGATTAATCGCTTCCTGGTATCGATTCTTGAATTTTCTGAGAAATGTTCGATGCGCCGGTGCTATTATACGTATATGTACGTTCTGTGTCTTTGTATATAGAAGAGGTTCTTCTTGCATGTATAGTTGTGTCATCGCATCGTATTTCAATTATTTCTATCAAGATTACTGGATATGAAACAGAATGGCCATTAAACAAATAAATAAATATTTCGTTTTCTCTCCCTTCCTCTCTCTCTCTCTCTCTCTCTCTTTGTATATCCTCGGCGCGTTTCTCTTGGTTAATATCGATTAGTCGAGACCGAGGACGAAAGCAGATGAAACGGTAGTCGTGACGCGTACGAACCGCGGAATCGTTTCTCGATTAGTCGCAGAGTAGACCGTTTCGATGGTTGGGCCGTGCGAGTAATGGAAACTGTTACCGGTTTCCGGCAACGTATTTGAAGTATCGAGCGCGCGTTTGATGTATTTTTTGCTTTACATATCGGAGATTTCGTTCGTTTATCCGATATTCCATGGAATCGTCTCATCTGGTCTCGGTGTCTCGTTTTGTTTCGTTATCCCGGCTGTTCGGTCTTCTGCGGTTCGCGAATGTTACGTAACTGAACGTTGTTGCGTTTTGGAAAAGGCCGGTGAACGTTTTTCCATCCACAAAGGGGAAGAAGCAACGGGAAAAGGAAGAGACGCAGGTAATGCGAAGGGTGGGAACGGCCAGGTAAAAACGATTCGGGTTCTCGCGTCGCACGATAAACGAGACAGCGGTTGCCGAGAATCGTGCGAGCTACGTGTTCGTCCGTAGGTATGCGCTTTAACGTGATTACAATGATGCCCGGCACGAAGGAAGGAACGGGCCACTGTCGCGTGACAAGCTTCCAACCTGGCGAACAACAATTACGGTAATTGATCAACATCCGCGATCCAAGCGTAGCGTCGCGAATCGCATCAATTTGCTAATCGAGTGCTTTCCTCTCGTTCATCGTTCTCCCGTCGGGGAATTAAAAAAAAAAAAGGTCCCTCGGAGGATTCTCCGTTCGCGTCCCATCTTCGAAAACCGGAAATCTTTTAGCTCGGATAATTCCACGGAATCGAACGTCCGGAAGATTTTACGAGCAAACGTGGTTTCTTCGTCTCTTCCGCCCTCTCTCTCTCTCTCTCTCTCTCTCTGTCTCTGCCTCTTTTTCCTCGGATCGTTTCCTTCGTCGTAACGAAATCGAATCGACCTCCACTCTGCCGTTCTTCCTCGGTGATCGTCGTTCGTCAACACCGATACCGTTCGCGTTCCGCTATCGGAATCGCCGATAAAATCGCGAAGCGCAACAGGCTATTCCGCTGGAGCGCGAGCTGGAGTGCAACGCGATAATTAATATTTGTAAAGTAATTAAACTGGCACGTTTGTGTTGTAGTGGAGCGACGATGTCTGGAGTCACCGTGGCGCGATACGTCCTGCTTTTCGGATTCGCTGGCTGCCTCGCGTAATAGCATCGACCGTATCCGGCGGAACGATCGCGGATAACGCGCGACGGCGAAACTCGCTCGTTGGAAAACTCGTCGACTAATACGCGGTGGTACTTTCATCCTCGAATTGGACCGTATCTATTATACACACTCTGCTTGCGGCGATCGTCTCGATAACAAAGCAGCGAGAAGACCAGCTTACGTTTACCAGCGATTAAATTTTATCCGCGTCGTATTTTATTCCTCCTCTGGCATTCCTAGATGGCTGGATGCAACGTCGTTTCTCTTATTGTCGTGCGCGTCTAGCCTCGTGTCTCGATCGTAATCGTCTTTCGGAATTTACCCCGTCGGCTTCACCCCTTTCCTCTCTGCCATTCTCTCAACTCGTTAAATTGCGTTGCAACGGAGAGTCGGTCGATTACGTTTCAACGTAGGCGTTCTATATCGTCGAGTCAACGACGAGAAGAGTACGATAAGGTAGTTGCACGCCGCGTTACCGTTAGATACCGTGCACCGTCGTATGGAATACGTCGATGCTCCGCTGTAGGATGTTGTATCGCGACGTCGTTTGTACAGTCTGTTGGCCAACTAGCCGGTTACTCGGTTGCTCGGTTGCTCGGTTGCTCGATCGTTGCACCATCGCGAAGCGACACGGTCGCATAGTGACATCGTTGCATAGCCGACGTACCCAAGGGGGGCATCCGGTAGGGTGGGGTTGCTCCGCTTCCGCTTGCATTGGCACCGGTGCTGCTGTCGCCATCGCCGTCACCGTCGCCGCCGTGGAGGTAGCTCCCTAGTTGCCAGCTGCAGCTACCGGAAAAGGGATTGCCGCATTCGAGCGTAGGTGCACAATTTGGAGGGCTGCGTCGTGGGATTGATTTGCATCCTCCGGCTCATTTGCCGGGTCGTGTCCTGCGGGAACTCCCCCTTCGCCTCCCCTCGGATTTCCAAGCTCGCGCGCTCTCACGCTCCGCCTTTCCATTTTCTTTTCTCTTTGTGGCGGCTTTCCCAGCTTTCCCTCCTTTCTATATAGATCCTACCAATTTTCTCTTCCGTCGTATCTGCTTCTTTCCCTTCTTTCCACCCTCTTCCTCTCTTCCCTTTGCTTTCCCTTTCTCCGAGACCTTGCCTCGTACACGGCAAAGCGGAAATCTTTTGTTTCGACTCGATTCCATCCGATTCGATTCGATTCGTCGAGTATGCACGTGCGCGCACGGTATCCGCTCGTCAACGAGCTACAGCGACGGTGCAGAGGACCGCGCGCCAGGCAAATTTCTCTGTTCTTTGATCAAATTATCGCGTGTCGGATTTGCGAGTCGCGGTAGAACGCGCAAGAGGGAAGCTGCTTTATATCCACCGGGCACCCCATTGTTCGCAGCGGAGAGAGATTCGGTGCAGCAGCGGAAGGGCTGTAGCTTCGACGTATCGCGACTGTACGTCGTATCCTGTATGCGCGTAAAAGCGTTCTTGACGTTGGAAAATTGCCCAACTATCTTCGGTCCGTCGTCGCTCTATCATCTCGTTCGATGGCCCAGACGGAGCTCGGAGAAAGCGTTTTTCCGCCTTCGACTACCATTCGCCGGCCGTTCGAAGAAGTTGCGCAAAGTTGGAAGATTTGTAACGAAGAGAAGTCGATCGTTCTTCTGTTCGAGAAGTTACGCGTCTCGAGAAAGGAGTGCGTCTCGGCGTAGAACGTCGCAGACGACAGTCCATCGCACACTCAGTCTTCGGACTTTGCTTCCGATTCGAAGATTCCGTTGAACGCTTGCGAAGCGTTAGACGCGCTCGGAAGGATTCGCTCGCGATCTCCGTGGCGATGAAATTTCCCGGAATTTCGACGGGTGCGAGCAAGAAGACGAGGAGGGACGGCTGCTCGCGCGCCAAAATCACGAAGGAACTTGGTCGTCGGTCTCCGCGCCCCGTTAAAGCCGCTCGGAATGCCGTTTGGAGCGGGACGAAACAGGCGAACCGGAATTGAACAGGACAGAGAACGGAACGGAGAATGAAACGAGGTGAGCTGAAACGGGTTGCCGGGACGAGACAGGACGGAGCGAGGTTAGGAGCGGAGAAGAGAAGAGGCGACGCGCCGGATAAACCAACAACCGAGCGCTCGCTGGGGACGGTAAACTAATTTGCAATTTATACCTACGTCGGAAAACGATCCCCGTCTCTTTGCTGCGTCATGCTGCCGTCCTGGCGCTTCACTGGCACCCAATATCAAAGAACTTCGTGTACATGCTCGTCGTCCAACTCTTTCCTTTTTCCGCGAGAGAATGTCGCTTCTGTCGAGAAAAACGGTACGTCGACCCGGATAATCGAGGATACCGAGCCAAACAAACGACGCCTTCCCGCCCTCCCCCCCCTCCCTCTTCGCTTTCATCCTCTCGCCCGTTTCCTCGCCTACCGCTCGACCAAGCGACGATCGTTTCCATCGAATACGACTCTGCGACTCTGGACACGACCTACCGACTCCTAGCGTCCTCTGAATAAATCACATCGATTTTAAGAGTGTACGAGAAGATGCCGAGTACCGCGCAACACTCCGAGCGAAATGTCAATTTAGCTTCGAACCTCGTTAATTACGCAAATCGTCTCGTTGCCGTTCTCGCCTTGCCGCTCCACCTTCTTTTCCTTCCATTTTTCAAACGACTTTCGGCAAGTCCTATCCTCGACGCGCCTCCCAAGACGTCCGAGAATAAACAGGACATCGACCGTATTTATCGTCGAGAATGTCGCGTCAGCCTCACTTTATAAAACTCGATGCCGATCGTCGTACCGTGGCTGCTTGAACATCGAGAAACGAGGGAGGGACGAGAGGAAAACGATACCGCCGCTGTTTCGTTCGCTCTTGCGGCCTATGAACCAGCTATCGCGAGCCTTATTCCAGAAGAGAAGGAGAATGAGATTAGAATACGAATGGCTGGTTGTTTTGGCAGGACCATGAGGAACGAGGACGCGGAGAAAAGTGCCGCGCGAACGTGTCACGTTCCACCGTTTGAAAAAAACCGAACGGAAGGAAACGACAACTGAACGTAAGAACGAAGAGTCGGAAAGAGTACGTTCGTTTGGCTGGTAGATACCTGGGAAAAATGGAAAGTCGCGAGACTTTGGACCTTCGGTCGTAAAGTGAAAAGACGGCGACCTGCTACGTCAAGGTCCTCTCACACCTTCTCCTCGTTCCGAATTTCTCGACGTATAGAGCGGAGCTCAGACTCCGATTACACAGATCTCACGTGCCTTTTGCTATTTCGTTGCCATGTCGATACAACGGTACAGCACCAAGATAATAACGTTCGATCGTCTACCGATGCTACTTGCGTATCGGTGTTGCCCACTTACAAAATTAAAATCTAAAAAAAGCAACGGCGAGTCACACAGCGTACGACACGTTTCTGGCAACTGGGTCAAGCTATAACTTTAAAGCGCTAGAAAATAGATGAATATTTTATCGGATAAGCTGAAATTGTTTCGAGTGGCGCGTCGCGCGGTACGTGCGTCTTCTTCGCAAGCGAAATCGTTTCAAGATTGCAGCGTCGATGCTAAAAAAAAAGGAGCGATACGCAACAGTATTTATTATTAGGCTAGTAGGACTAGTTAGATGATACACGACGATCTTTGCTTCGTTACATTTTGCGACGAGAAGACGACGACGAAAACACGCCGATCTCTGTCTCTTCCGACGATAATCTGTGCCTCGACGTCAAAGGCAACGAGGCGATATTTTTAATCTCTAGGGGGGCTAAATCGATCGATCAAAATACAAGAATAACGAAAAAGTTTCAATTCAATATCGCAACGTTACGCTGGTTCGCTGTTCTCAAGTTATTGAGTTTCAAAACGTAATAGTTCGATAGAGTCTGTTCGAGGATACGTGCCAGCGGCGCGCAGGATATGCCACTCCGACTGACGAATTTTGCTTCTCAACTTTATAATTCGATAACGCACGACCGATTCGCGAATTCGAACAACTCCATTCGACAACCTGCGCTCCACTCGCGTTGCGACTTTCTTCTCCGTTTCTCGTCCTTCTCCTCGCCGTTCCATCACGCTTAGATAAATTTTCCGATGCGTCCGAGATACAATCGATAACGCGTTGATATTATACGACGCGAACATTGGTCCCAAGAAAAATAACGCTTAAGACCAAAATTGGAAAAATCTCTATCTTGCGCACGGCTTCGCGTTCTGTGAATTAATCTTGGGATTTTGCTCGGCAACTGGCTGGCTACGCGGATGGGATCAACGCGTTGATTCGATCGATCGGTTTTCGCGATCAACGGTGCAATTTGGTTCGACGCGTCCGTCTCGCTGGATATTATCGAGCGATCTCGCGGTCTAGGTCGACGACACGTTCGCGAAAATCGATTTTCCCTGGAAATCAAAGTCGACTCGGCAATTGCTCGCTGTTTCTTACATTGCTCGTGAAAACAAGTACCCACTAGAAATGCAGGCGCGCGCGATATCCAACGGTCGACCTTATTTTCTTCGTGAAAAGTCGTTGAGTCCGCGCCACTAATTAGAATGCATATTCCGACTAGCCGTAATTGTAGGACGCGCAATGCTGGCACCATAATTTCATTACGTCTTAATTAACATGGTGGCACGCGCGCGGAGCTTAAGGATCCACGAAATATCATCGAGGACACGTTACACGGTTAATCCACGACCACGGTCGTTGGTTCCATCTTTTCCAAAGTGTATTTCGATGTTCCGCGTGACTTTTAACGATTATTTAAGTCGTGTTACGACAAAGGCTTTGGCGATACGATCGAGAAGGTGACGGATGTACGCTCTTGTCTGTGAGTCACCTGACACTCGCTAGTTTCCAGCGCGAGCCTTAACGAGACAAGTTTTAGTAAAATACGTGTAATAAATCTTGAAAACTTTCAACAGATTCTCGGATAATTCAATGTTTCTTACAACATACGCGATTAACGAGCGTTAGCTTCGTTTTACGACGACCTGCGTGAAAGATCGAATCGAAGCTGTAGAATTTTTCTTGTACGAAAACTCGTTTCCGAGTAAGTCGGTGCTCAGGATTCGTGGGGTTACACGCGCTCTGTACTCGAATACGACGTAGACAAATTTTTCTGGCATATTCCGTTTAAACCTTCAGCTTTTGTCATTTTGTCAATGTCCAGTAAGCAAAAGTAGGACAAAAAGTAAATGATTTTTCAGAATTTTAATACTAATAAATAAAATTATCGCGTGATATATACGCTTGTGTCTCATTTCTCATTACTTGGTATTCGATAAATACGAACAGTGTTTCAAGCAAGCATTACATCGACACGTGTCGTATGTATGCAGGCGTAACGCGCGAGATCACGTGTAAATGTACTTGTATTCGACAGATTTTTATTATCGATTTATTCCGAAATAATGCTACGATAAAATGTCACTCCACATTTTCGATTTATTTTTTCATGTAGATTTATACCACTCTTTCGTGTTTTAGTACGAGCCCGAAAACAATCCGTATAAATCAACAGAGAAATTAATACGAATGATCGATATTTCTACCGTATTCTATCTATCGTATCGAAAACAAGCCAGATATCATGCTAATTTACATGTAGCGCATTACCGTTCGAGTTAAAAGTATTTACCAGTACTATCGCGCAACATTAATTCGCAAGTAATGGAATAACGTATTTCGGTACGATACGCGTATTTTCAAGCTTGCGGATAACGTATTAAAGTGGCCGAAACTTTGTACGATTATTATTCCAAAGTTCTTCGTATCTTCGCTATGGTAATAAGCTCGCGGGAAACGGGAAACTCTCTTCTTTAAAACGATTTCAGTTTTATACTGTTACGACTTTCCATTCCTGAGATATCATCGTTTAAAGCGGAGCATAATGTTTAACGTTTTAATATCGTCTTCCTATTTCCGCGATCGAATCTCACACGCTCACCTACAGTTACTGACCTATCTCACAGGCTCCAACGTCTCACGGGATGGTCAGCGGCACGTTGAGTCGACGACGTTGTTTTTACTATTACGATCACGCGCACGCATTCTCCGCGATGAAACAGATACCATTCGCTATTTCTCGTAATTTAGAGCTTTCAGGTTTTATATCTCGAGAACCGATCGAGTTGTTAATCCGACGCGATTACAAATACGAAATCACACCACGAAATTTATCCGTTCGTCGCTGTTCTTCGATACTCGCGTGTTATACCGTGCGTTATGCTATTCCGTATGACTTTATTAAAGCTACGAAAACAACTCTCTGCTCGAAACTCTGTCCTATCAACGACTCTATGATATTTAAAACTCCCATGGAAAGCTTTATGCCGGAGGGTTTTAAAGCCTCGTGCCCTACGTCGCGTTACTCCTTCGGCGCGTTCCGTCTCTGCGAGGGGAATAGATGTCGTCTGGTATGGGAATGAACGGCAGTTTGGTCAACTCTGCGGAAGTTTCGCAGGGTTTAGTTGGCTGTAGTAACCGTTAAGGCGCGTACTCACCAGTAAACATGTTTGCAAACATTTTACGACCATTCCACGATTTTCTCACAAACGCTTCTTGTATCAACCGACTCTCGACCAGTTCTAAAATCTATAGCCGACGTTCGCCTAATGATTCGTTCGGCGCTATTCACGCGACTGTCGTCTACAGTTATTCGAATCTCTGATCGATCGCGTACTGAAAATACTGCGATTTGGAAAAAGTCGAAAGGCATCAGCTATCGGTATGGGCATTTCGTTTGTATGTCCGAAGCTTCGAGCTAGATTTTATAAACGACGAAACAAAGATAAGGAGAAAGAAACGATCGAGCAACACCGATAGCCAAGTACTCGGATGCCTTGCATCGTCTTCGCCTATGAATCGTGGTTAATGGAGATTCGTTAACAGAGATTCGCCGAGACCCGTCGTTTCCTACCGGAAGAAACTTTGATTCCGCGCTAACTACTGGACTCGCGCAATTACCGGCCATACGACAACCCCGACGAAGACGGGGAGAACGGACCGCTACGATGATCGACGCAGGGACGCTACAGGCTGCGCGTTCCAACTCGCGTTCACTGGAGGGCGAAACGTTCGTTCGAGTTAGGCGTTCGAATTCGTGTTCCAGGCAATAGACAACGGAACGAAAGTTCTGCATAGTTGGAAGCAACTCGGCCCTTATTCAACGAGAAGCTCTCGTGGCTGTGGACGAAATCTGCAAGATTGCCGTGTAACCGGAAGAGGAAATGGCACAGGGACGTCACGAAGCAGACGCGCAAGGAGGAGGCCAGGGTTCCGCGAACGAATTCGAAAGAGATCTCGCGGGAGTCGAAGATTGTACGCGCTCGGATGCCTCGGGAAGCATCTTTTTCAGGCGAGAAACCCAACAGAGGTAAGAGGAAGCTTTGCCGCTCGGATTGCGGTCTACGATATTGCGAGTATAAATAAATAAAGCGCGAGGAGAGAGCGGAAAGATATCGAGATTCCTAGCTCCAAGGGATTACCGATCCATCCTCTTCTTCTCGTCTTATTTTTAATCTTATTTACCGTCTCGCTCGGACGCTAAGCGTAAACTCGATACGTTATTGGCTGGCATCTTATCGATGTCTTTACGAGTTCTTCTCGTCTGGTTTCCCTTGCTGTAAATAAGAGAGAAAAATCGCTCGACCCGTCTTCGCGTTTCTTCGTTGCGGTTCCCACTCGTATCGGACCGCTCGATCGCTCGCGTCCGACTCCAACGGCTTTGTCGTTTTCCAGGGATTTATTCGCTGGATGACCGCGAATCGATTTATCTCGCGTGCATTGAACGCGTGCTGAAAACGTCGCCAGCAAAGTAGAATCGTTATGGAAGACTGGCGCGCGACGACGCCACGTCGAGTCAGACGAAAAATGCCAACGGTTCCTACGACGCCATCGTTCGCAGGCGTTACGACACCTGTTAGCCTCGCGCACAACGTACTTAGCGAACGCAACGCTGCACGGAAAGCAATATTTTCCAATTAATAACGTCAGCTTCCTCGTTGCTCGTATTTGTATGTCAGCCGTTTCTGTCTCTTCGAACGTCCCGACATTTACGAACAACGACGTACGCGTTTGCTTCGGCAGGTACACAGCCGGCGATGATTTCGCGCCCGTCGTTCCCGAATGTGGCATCTGTACGATCGATCGTCGTCGGTCGATCGAAAAAAAGAGACGCGGAAGGACCAGCGAGAATCTCTTTGAAAACGACGCCGCTCGACGACGTTGCACCACGTCCGAGTACTCTTACCTGCACTCGAGAAGCGCACTCTGGCCCCTAAAGGAGTACGGCGGGACGCTTATGTAAAGCAGCTTCAGCCCAGTCACTGTAACAGAAAGAGGAAACAAATTTTTTGTATTTTTTTTAGACACCGACGGCAGCCATATCTCTCCCTTTGGTCTTCTAACTTTCGAGAAATGGGGTGCGAGGACTAGCCGAAAGTTGAAGAAGCGCGAGATCTAGCGCATGCTTGCTAGCTGGCAACGGCGTCTTTGTGACCGTTGCCGAGGATCTCTTTCGATTCAAATGCCACCGAACGCTTGACCTACTGAGAAGCGCACAATGAAAGCATTAAAACTGAACGCCACTCTGTCCCGAATGACATTCCTATGATAAAATCTCGCTGCGACCTTCGAGTCGACCCGTGTTCGACTTGACTCCAGCCACCGACCATTACTTAGTACAAGGAAGAAAAGCTTGGAAAGTTGTGGCTCGATCGAATGACCAAGAGGCGGGGTACGGAGGACGCGAGTGGATTGTACTAGATGTTCAAACAATGCTCCGCAAACTCCATTGTACCGTCCTTTGTGGCCGCTTTCCTTTCTTTCTTCTTCGCTTTCCCATGGTCCTCCCTGCTAGAGAGGTACCCGGAAGAAATTCCATCGGATCCGGTTGCCGCGAACAAACGACAAACGACACGTAACGATAAATATAAATAAGTAGGTAAATATAGAAAGAAAGCAGGTGGTACGTGTGGCGAATCCGATTGGTAGAGTGGCCGGTACAGCGGAGTCACTAAGCTACCGAGCAGAACCGAGAGAACGAGACCCTGTCTAGCGCTCGGTGCTCGGTTCAAAGGGGTTTGCGTTTAATTAAGCTCGTGCGATATTTTACGACGGTGACGGTACGCGTGGCTATTCCACGGAGGGCCGGCCTTTCTCTGCATCGTAAAATATACCGTCCGTAATGTATCGTTACGCGAGCAGTGCACAGAGACCGGCAGGTGAGTTTGCTTGAATTATTTCCTTCGGAGAGACGCAATTTTTCGTACGTCCTAACGTGATTTCGAGGCGAGCCTCGACCGAGTACGATTCTCCGTTTCGTCCCATCGCGTTTTCTTTTTTCTTTTTTTTTCGCTTCTTTCCTTCTTTTTCTTTTTTTTTTTTTTTTTGGAAGCGGAATTTCTACACAACGTAACTTCGGCCCGCGAGTCCTGGACGTTTCGCGTACGTGGCTGGCTTATAAGTTACCGTGCTGGAAAGAACCATTCCCAGTGGTTAATCTCTTCCACGGTCGTACCGCTTAATCCACCACTCACGAACCAAGATACATTGTCCTTCTAATTACCCGGACTATGATCTTAATGGACTTGGAAATGCCAAGCGCGTCAGTTCCGTGTGCAAATTACGTAAACGTGGAAGGACTCTTTAATCGCGATGGTACGCGTTACGACGCGCGACTGGCCAACGCGAAAAAGCCGACACACGGCCGTGTTTTAAATGCGAATTGCAAATTATCGCCGTTGGGCTGCATAGGGACTCGCCATTCGGTCCTCGCGCTTCAAAGGTACATAGCATGCAGCGTACTCGTTTGGGACTGGCAGTGGGGCTGTATCGATTTGCATCTCACCGCTTGTTTTATCCTTCCAGTTATACTTCGATCAGCCGTTTCGTCGATGAAAACTTCGACTTAAGCTTCTATGTGAAACCCCGTGTCTCGCGTGCTTGCACGTTCCCTTCAACGCCGATACTTTTTAACGCATAGACGGGTTTCGATTACGTGTCGTTATCTCGAGTTAACAACTACGTTGCTCGTGTATACGCGTTTCCGATGGTTCGTCGAGCGCGATTCCATTGATGAAAAATCGATCGATGAGAACCGTGAGAAAGGCAACGATGACGTTTGCCCGAAGAAATTCGATTAGGCGCAAATTTGATATCCGTGCATTAACGAACGTTAAATTAGTTTTCGAATGAATCGCGACTCGCTGCGAATCGATAACTCCGCGCACAGAATCGCCGGTTTGACGTCTCGTTTTGGCTTTGCGGGGTCCGGTTTGGAGAGGTTCGTAGCCACGACAATAACGTCGCTTACGGTGTACGTAACGGAATCGTCCATTGAATTAGAGTGCCCGCGGCGTTTCGAGACAAGCGAGTTCGGGTCCGGACTACTCAGCTTTTGGCCGAACGATCGTGACGCGGGTCACAAGTGCACCCTATCGGCCGCCCCGATTCGCTTTCTCCGCGTTCAGGAATTAATTGCACGCCGGTTCGACTTTGAATAGCCACTCCAAGTCGGCTCTCCACCAAACTCGCCGCTTTCTCTACGCGAACGCGTCCTGTGCCTTCTGTTCCTCTACGTCAGGTACTTGGTCGTCAACGATGCTATCTGCACGATGGTATGCACGGTCCGATCGAACAGCGTATACGAACGGGCATAAGGCGATTATTTATGGAAAAGTAAAAACGAAACGTAGAATGCGTCTTTGTTCTACGAGCGTTTCTGTTGGTTGTCGCGGCAAAAAAAAAAAAAAAACGAGTCACGAAAATCCTTGCCGATCGTTACTGCACGATCGACGTTAAAATTCGTTAGGAGCGATTCTTCGTTAATTTTGCGCAAATTAATCTAACGAGCTTTCTTCGCAGCGTTGATTCGGTATCGGCCAGGATTCCAATTAAAGCCACAGAGAACCGCTAGTTTCGACGGACCCTTCTCGAATTCTTCGGATCAAATCCGCCAAAGTGAAATTAACGAAGAGCTGTTTAGCTGGCGTTTACCGCGGTACTTCCTAATGTCCGCAAATGCTATCCGTGATGAAATGACCGAGGCGAAATTCCGGTAACGCGATACGGTCGTAGCTATCAGAAGCAATACCACGAAAATACCAGAATTTTCATTATTACCGTTCTATTACCTCTTATTTTCTATTTGTTTTACGCTCGTGCGATAGGCGATCGATGTTTCAAAACTTATTTATCCACCCGACGATCGATAATTCTCAAGCCGTGTGACAAATATAGGATGGATTCTCAGCTAGTCTTAATGCGAATTCCTATAGTCCAGTGTAGTCCAGTTTTCAAACAATCACCAACGTTTTATGGCGTGTTGAACGTTCCATCAAAGTTCTCTTTGGTAGATTTCCTATAACCCGTGTATAGCTGGTTTCGATGGTTGAACCAGAAAAATGCTTCAAACACAAGTCCGCTGGTATCAAACGGAGAACGTACTCGTGTTAAAAAAGCTTTCAACAGTAGTGTTTTCTCGCAAAAAAAAAACAGGTCTTTTGTATGTTTCAAATCATATTCTTAAATTAGAAAAAAGAGCGATCTTTTGACGCGAAATTTACGAAAATTTATTTACTACGAATAAATGAAAGATGCAGAGAGAACGATAGAGTTGGAAGATGATTAAATCAAGAAGCAACCTAGTACGGTATACGCATACTTGCAAAAAAATTGCAAAAATGATTTCCTGCGGAACGAAGCGCCACGTGAAAAAGTTTCGTTCTATATTTTCGATTTGTTTTTTCGCGTCGTATCGCTCCCCTGTCGATTACTCGAACGCTCTACACGCACATATTCGAGTGCAAGAATGCGAATTTCAAATAGCCGGTTTATCCCAAAAGAACAAAAGACTTTGCATTTTATCTGTGAACTATGTTCATCGTCATCTCGTCAAAACGGGACAACGTCGCCTCGTTTTGACGACGTGCGTCACGATTTCCCGTTGGATGCGCTAAATGCGCACCACTAGCTTTCTTTTCTTCTTTTTCAAACATCGGACCAGCGTGTGCAGCGATACGATCGTATCCCGCGTCTATATACGAGATGTTTTGTCCGTCTCTAGTGCTCCGGTTAGAGAAGATCCGTCCTCGAATTCCGCCTCGATTCGTCGAAATCGTAAAAGCCAATTTACCTGTGATTCAAGGCAAGCAAGATTAATTGGCACGGTAACGAGAGAGCGATACTCATTGAGTTCCGTTTTTCGTCCGGAAACGCACCGGGCTCTATTCCGATTTCCGTCGTCGCACAATATCGTCACGAGCTGAAAAATTCGCGGTCGGCGGAGAATGGTGAAACGCAGCAACCGCCATACAAAGATAGTTCTCCCTTAGACGTTTTTTACTCCGCTTCCGAATGCTCGCCGCGAAAAGGCTTACGGTTAAAAGCGTTTTATTCGCATAGACGCGCGTAATTCGCTCTCCCCTCTCGGTCAATTCGTAACGAGTTACGATTTACGAGCCATTTTTTATACGTCGAGCGTGTAATTGTATGCGCCAGTTGGTGAATCATTTTCTTTTTCTTTTTTTTCCTTCTTCTTCGTTTCTTTTTTTTTTTTTTTTTTTTGGAAACAAACGAAGAAACACAAAGAATTTAGAGACAACTCGTTGAAACCTAGCGGTTAATTTTGTAACACCGTATATGTAAATTCTATCGTGGCACCGTCGACGCAGGATCCTATCGAACAATTTCTATTTTTCAACTATAACGCCACGTTGTAAATAATAAATTTTCTTTGGCTGGCCGAATTATTATTCGATACATAATCGCTCGTGTATACCGCAATTAATTAATTACCATGAGATATTACACAGCCAGATTCGTTCCATAGAGTTCATTTCGTCGAAGAACATCCAAACCGGGCAATTCATCCGACTTGAATGAAAATGTTTAAAGCTAGCTTAAATCACTTGCGCATTCGCTTTAATCACGACACGAACCGATTCGAATTTAATCCTTTCAGAAAGTGAAAAAGTGAAATAATGCTAGTAAATCGTACAACGTAGATCTAAAATAAACGCTATTAAAATTGTACGTACGGACTTTAAATAACTGAATTGAACGTATTCGTAACCGCAAAACTGCATGAAAAATAGATAAGAATTTCGTCGGATAGAAATAAGTGGAAAACATAAATGCGAGAGTATCGCCACTATGGGTGATTCGATTGCCGGGAACTGTAATTACGAAGGTAGTAAGCGTGGTATACAATTTGATCTTGTCACACACTTTCGCACATTTTTCTCCCATGGTTGGCTGGCAACGATTCCCGGAATTCTTTGACAGAATCGTTGGAACGGAGGCGATCGGAGCGCGGGAACGCGAGAGAAAAGAATTCCTCGTGTTCCGGATCGCAAACGCGCGACCGATTGGCCGAGCGAAATTGTTGCTCGATAGAGAGAACGTTGGCCGGACGGACGTCCGAGAAGTCGTTATCTTATCCTATATAGTGGTTGTTCGGCCAGGTAGGCAGTTAACTCGTATCTGGTCACGCCACCAGTTAAATTCCCCCTTACGTACTTATCGCGAATTAAAGCGCTCCTTCAAAGGGGGCCGGAGACACGGAAAGGTAAAGGCCGTCCTTGTATTATCGCGTTCGGATGAGTTTCACGCGACCGCGCTACCGTCAGTCGACATTAACGTTTTCATTACGCGATTACGATTAACCATCCTGCAAATCTGTTATTTTGTTTTCGCGAGGATCGTAGCCTCTTCCTTCTTCGTTTATCCACGTTACGTTATTCGTACGTACTGCGACGATCTTCCACGATATTTGCGATACCGATTTCGAGTTTGTTCCGCGCGTTTGTTCTTCCTTCCTCTGCATGTTCCGGCAACGATCGCGGACCAGGTTAACGATCGTGAGTGGTGAGCTTTGAAAGCACGGACGATCGTAACAGGTGTAAAACAACGATAAAACAGACTCGGTTGGACGTCGTACGACGTCCGCGTACCGTACGATTGTAATATTACGACAAAGTGGCGTTGGAATCAGCGAATGTCCATCTGGAAATCGAGCGAATATTTGGCAACGTCATCTCGTCCGTGCATCTCTACTATTGCGTGTAGCAATCAAAACTATTTCGTGTTTTATACACAAATAAAACGTCGAATAACTTTCCTTCCAGCTTTTTATCTCTTCTCACAGTTGTAAGATCAACGCCAGATAATACGCGTTGGTAATTAACACGGATTGCGGGTGTACAACGTGTTGCCACAATTTCCGCCAGCTGCTTACTTTTCTTAAATAAATCGATCGTTCTATTCGAGGTCCAAGGTCGAACTTCAAGGTACGTTGAAGCACAGGTGACCGCTCGTACAGCCCTATTTCATCATATATTTGCCGCTAGCGTATATCCGGCTGAATTTTTCCCAAAGAATTAATACGTATTTCGTCGTTCGACGATTTATTCTCGAGTACACCGTCGGACCGCAACGATGGCAATTTATTAAAGCGCGAGCAGCGTATCGTGCGTGCGTACGTACAGAAGGGGTGCGTGTAGGTTAGGCGAAGGAGAACCGCCGAGAAATAAGTGGCGAACACGGAATGTGTGCCGTTGCCCGAGGCCGGACAATCCAGGCGGCGATATAGAAGCGCCTTCCCCTCGACTCGTATCTTTGGTTTCGGTGGCTCGTGTTCCCTCCTACCGTGTGTAGCTAAAGGTTGGCGTAGTCGTGACGATAAATTTATCCAACGATAAGAGAGCCGATTTTTGTCTTTACGAGCCTCGGTGGGCCCTTCTTTCTGCGAGGAAGCGGAAGAGAAACGGAAAGACAAGTAGAAAAAGAGAGAAAGAGAGAGCGGCTTCCGGGTTATGGCGTGACCGCGTCACGACGCGCGCGTGTCCCTCGGCGCACAGCTATTGTAAGCAAAAGGAAAAAGAGGAGTGAAAAAGGAAGGGGGAAGGAACGACACGGGCGAACAAAAGAGAGGGCCGCCTAAACCGTGGCTTGTATGTACGTTCACGGCCCTCGCGTAATGCTATCGAGGCACATTTTCCCCTCGAACGCCTGCTGGGCGGCGAAGGGCGCCGGCGATGCCGGTCAGGCGCGTAAAAACCGCGTACAGATCGCACGCCGTCTGTTTCCGTCGTTGTTTCCGAGAGAGACAACTGGACGTAGCTTTGCTCGAGGGTAGAAAGAAAAGAAAGAAGACGGTCGTGTCCAATGGGCAGTGGAGTAGCTACTGGTTTTTCACGTGCTCCGCGAGTTCATCGATTCCATTGGCCTCGCGGCAACGCGAAATGGGCGATGGGGAGAGTAGAGAAAACTAAAAGAGGAGCGCGACGCGCGCGCGGTATATGTGCACGGTTGGCTGACTCAGCTGAAACGCATGCCACATTAATATTAATTATCACGTAGACGGGGCGCGTGTCGTGTCGTGCGCTACTTTTTTCGGCTGAAAACGTTCGGCTCGACAACGGGCCTCTCGAGAGACAAAGAGGAAGAGAGACAGAGAGAGGGAGAGAGAGAGAGAGACCGACACGGAGAACGAGGATCGGCTAGACGAGCGTACCATCTCCTTTCGTTCGAGCGCGATCTTTTTTCTTTTAATATTCGCTACGCGACAAGGGGGAACAAAGTGGCCAGCTTTGCGATTAATTATTACCGCGCGCAACCGGAGAACCGCTCGGGGAGAGAAATTTTGCCACGAACACAATTTTTCGAAATGTCTGGCGGGAGGGTCGAGAAGGATCCTGGAGAATGACAAAGGTCAATGGATATCCGGGTTTGCCGGAGTACGCCCATATATCGTGAGAGTCGAAAAGACCCATTAAGGACATTTGTTTGACCTATGAATCCGGTGGAGCTGATGTGACAGAACGTACAGTTAGTCACTGAGAGTCGGCCGTGCAATGCGCCGTGCAGTTTCACCTACGTCACGAACGTTAATGTACGAAATAAAACAGACCAGAAGGCTACCGTCTGACACTTTGCGTTTCTACGACAAAATCGCGAGATAATTGTCTCGCGACTGCGAGATTTCCAACTCAATATCAACGGATTTGAGTCCATTCCGATCGCTGGAAAATGCTACAAACTGTCAAACGTATAACGCGATAGCGACTCTCGAAACGGTAGCTGAATATATTGATCGTCGAACTGTCAAGAATATGTTTGCTTTCTTTCTCTAGCTGATTACCGATCTCGTGGAAACGAAGAAGTACGTGGAAATTTCGATGGGAACATCCGGCGATTAGGAAATTCTTCCGTGCGTATCAGGGATAAAGATACAAGCGATGTGGAGGATGAACGAACGCGCGGACTCGATAGCAGCGGAAGGAAAGTTTTCTCATTGCGTCGAACGAGATAGGTATCGGAAGTTTAGATACGAGGTTGGAACTCGTTCTCGCGGCGATTTCCAAGATAACGCTCTCTCGCAATCTCGGTGAATGGACGCGAAGAAAGCCACGCGAGGAGAGATAGCGGGACCCAATTAAAATCAATCATTCGATATTTATGGAGAGCTCATAGTGGAACGGGTCGCTTCGGTCGAGTTCCATGCGGCTCCATGTTCCCCGAGGGCTGCTACGGCTGGTTCGGTACACATAACCCTTCCATCTGCCATGATAGGATAATGGCGGAACCTTCGTGTAGACTGATACACGGAGACAAACGACCGTGTGTGTGAATTGGGACACGCGCGCACCACGGTTTGTCGTCACCTCGCCAAAAACTGAACTCGTCGACGACTAAAACGAGCCAAGGGAAGAAAAGGGAGCGAGAAACGTAACTGGAGCAAAATACAGCCGGGTAAACATCTGTTTGCACAGTCGGAGAAACCAGTTCGACCGACGGCGATAACGAAATTGCGAGAGAATTTTCCTTCTCGCGATCCTCCTTCGGATGTAACGTCGATAGAGTATCGTCGTCACTCGCGAACCATTTTGTATACTAAGCGAATTTGTACACGAAAGGACGAAATGCCCGTGAACGACGATAACAAGAATAAAAATTGCTGTGACGAAAACCGGGACTGTGCTGCTTTCGGACTTTCCATTCGAGGTAATTGTTCAAAATAGGGTACTTACGTCCTATCGATTTCGACGATCTCGACGCATTTTATCGAGCGATTTCTTCCTATGCTCTGTCGCTCGATTCTACGTTTCAAGATACAGAGGAATTTACGTTTAATGCTGTACAAGGCATCCAAGGCATATAATAAAGCAGCAAGAAACGCTATATCAAAATAGGCCATTGAAAGGCTTTATTGGGAAGCTATAATAAAAACACGAAATACAAAGGAAGAATAATAAAACATATTGACCGAAAAAAGTAAAACAAACCGAAAATAAAATGTTTCGTTTTCATTGTTTTTCGTCTCAATGAACCAATATAACATTCGCTTGATATATCTTTCTTTTGTAAAGTTTCGCACAATAGCGTAAAATTGAAGGCGATACTAGACACCAACATATTATTCCCTTTCTCTATGTTGTATTTTTTCCATAACTTTTTAACGAAGCTCTAGCTGAACCATGTTTATAAATCATTCTTCCTCTCATTATACCCATAGAATTTATCGACAAAGTTCGGCTGTCCAACATCCCGCTATGCACACGCGTGCGTGCATTTAGTAGTCGATGTGTATTTTTGTAGCAATGGAATTGGATCTAGGCTTTTCAACGACAACAACTAAGCCTGTTACATTTTTTCACCAACTAAAGATCGCAATTTACCGGGCATATTCCATACGAAAACCTGACAGCTATACACCCTCCAATTCGAAATAATTGGCCGAACGAGAATTCTTCCGTCGGAGAATTCGCGATCAACGTTGTAGGGAATTTCGATCTTTGTCAGCTTCCCGTGTGCGATTATTCTTCGGTCGTGTGGGTCGCGACGAGTGGAGAGAAGGATCGTATAAGGTGCGAGCGAACGACTGACCAGCGATGTTCGGCCACCCGACGCATTTGAATGTTTAATGAGAGCCGACGATGGGTAGCCACGCTGCTAGTTGTCGATTTCGTCCGTCGCAGAGAAATTTCCATCTAGGATCGTGCACGGCTCGAAGCTACGGTGTTTTCCAGTGTACCGTGTGCGAAACTATTTTCGTCGGTTTCGCGATATTCCAGCGACGCGTCTGAAAATCGTATCGCTAGGATGGATAGTAGAACGCCGGATATCTGCGTCGAGGGTTTAATTGTCGTCGACCCGTGTAAACCGCGGCTACCAGTAGACCGCGACTACCAACGTAGTTTCGCAGTAGTATTTACCCAGTTTCGTGCAGGTATTTCGTGCCGCCGCGTCGATCGAATCGAAAGACACGTTTTGGCGGCGCGTGGAGGAACCCAGACGTGGATCGAATTCGACGTTTCGACCGCTACGTCGGTGTACAAACTGAAACGAAACCGACCGATTGCCAGCAAACGAGAAGAAAACGGTATCGAACGAATTACGACGGAAGCGTGTTGGACGTACGGTTCGATCTCCGATGGACGCGAACTCGGACGAGTTCGACGCGGAATTCGAAATCGCTTTGGACAGCAGCCAGAAACGGCTCTCTCGTTCGATAGGAAGTTCGGAGGAGAGTGTAGGCGGGCGCCCGCGACGCGACGTCCCATTGTTCGTCGACGATGCGTCTTTTCAAAGTTTAAAGACGTTCGATGACGAACGAGCCGCCGGAAACGATTCGTAACGCGAGAGGAATTTTCGTGAGGCGCGCGATGAAGCAGAGAATAAAAAAGAAAAAAAAAAGAAAAAGGAGAAACGGGATCGGTAAAGTCAGAGAGACGTCAAAGTTGCGGGATAATTTGAATTTCGCGGCAACTTTGAATAGGAAAAAATGTAAGGGCGCGATGTTACCGAAGTTTGACGAATGAATTTTTCCTGTCCCTTTTGGCCGTAAAATGGAAAGCAATCGAAGTTCGTTGGGCCTCTGCGCTTACGCATTTTGGTAAACGTTTGCGGTGAAGTAACCAGTGGTCTCGTGTAGTCAAATTTTTACGCGCGTGTCCCAATGTAACCGGCGCGAGGGGAAAAAGGAAGAATCACGGTTGCTCTCCGGACACGGAGAAACAAGAGCGAGACAAGTTTGAGTTAATACGGGACCCGGTTTTACGCGCTTTCTCCCGCTACTGTGTCGCGGTTACTTTTGTATCTCGTCGCGTATTTCGTCGCGGCGATGAGTAATGAAAGTATTATTTCTAATTATCCCGGAATATAGAAATACTAACTCGCCATTTTCAACTTTGTGTCGCGGTATCACGCTACGCGTACGAGCGTTACGACTTTGTTTTCTCCCCACGACTATCTTCCTACCGTAAGCTTCACCGTCGGCAAAAGTCAAATCTTCGTCGGACGAAGATCTGTCTTGATTTAAGACGACCGAGACGACGGAGAGACCGGGACGAGCTCGCTTGAAATCGCTTAACGAGACGAGAGCGCGTCGACCAGACCAACCAAGCCGATGGAAAAAGGGTTCGAAGAGGAATCGATCGGAAGCGGAGCGAGCCGGGGCGAGCGTTAACGATTCGACGCGGCGGCACCAATCGTTTTATCGACGAATTAAGCCGAATTAAGGCTGGCCCTACGGGACGACCACGCGCGATTTCACACGCGAACGTTTTTCCATTGAATTTCGAAAAATTGTTTTATCATCGTTTCCCCTCGTCCTCGCGATATCTGTTGCGCCAAAATGCTTCAACAGGGACGACCCATTCGGGAAAATTCGATATTCCTTTGGCTTGGTCGACGCAACACGGCCAACAGCGTTCCGGATACGTATTTTTGCCGGAGCAGGTAGGTTCGCGACATTTGGCGGAAAAGTGGAAGTTTCTCGACCCAAAATGGGAACGGAACGAGAATTCGAAGGTACCGTTGCTAGCGGGAGATAACATTTTTCCAATTTCCCACCTAATGTAAATGCCTTCGAGGATAGAACGGAAATAATTCGTCCGACTAATTTCTCCTCTCTTTAGCTCCTTTTTCTTCAGACGTTTCACGGATGGAGATGGAGAGAGAGAGAGAGAGAGAGAGAGAGAGAGAGAGAGAAAGAGAACGCGCAGCGCGCAGAGGCGCGGCACTACGGAAAATAAAACGGAACGAATTAATTAGAAATGTACAGCGCACCGTGTACACCGTGGAAAATACGAAGCGGTTACGATTTAATGAGTTTGCGTTAGGTTCTGAATTGCGGGACAAAATTACGCTGATCTCTGACGGAAGTCGGCGAGGCGCGGTACTACACGCTCGCACCTACGTGTATCGAACAACAAAATCGAAGCGGCGGAGAACGCTCGTGTCACCTGTCGGAATACGCAGCTAAAGTTGTCGGAGTTGGCGCGCGTTGCGTGGGAAATTAAAGAAATTAGCGGTGTACGATGCAAGGATAACTCTCGCGTGGGCGTTGCGCGGAAGCGTTCGATTCTTCGTTCGTTCTGTTGTTCCGTCTGCCGAATATTCCGCCAGCGAGTACGGAAATGGGTTCGTTTCAACGCGTGACGCGTCAACGTCCGTTTGAATTTTATCGACCGGCGGATAAATCGAATTTATCGGAAGACCGAGAAATTTCAGCGACGCGACGGATCGGTCGTGGAAAATATCGAGCCGCGCTCTTTTCCTTCTCGCCGCTCTGTGCTATCGCTGTTTCCCACTTCGCTCTCGCTTCCTTTTTTCCAGAGGTAGCTGTACGCGCGCGGAAAATTAGAGGATCCGAGCAACGGGAGGAACTGGCCGGGGAACTCGATTTACATACCTCGACGGGCCTGGATCGCGTCGGATCAAGTTAGCAGGGGCGACGAGTGAACTTAATTAAGCGCGTGCGCGAATCGTGGTTCGCGGCGTACACGTGCCATACACTTCGTTAAATTTTATTCGCTGTAATTGTGCGACTGCGTCATGTCGAGGCTGGCCCTCGGTTCGACTCGAACCTCGAGTCGAGTCGACGCTGGGCTTCATCCAGCCCTTCTCTCTTTAATTACATCCTCGTCGCAGCTTAAGACCGACTCACCGAACCGACCCTTCTCCTCCTCCTCCTCCTCCTCCTCCTCCTCCTCCTCCACCCTCTTTTCCTACGTTTTTGCTGCCGCGCCGTACACCGGAACACGACGCGACCGTTTCGAATCGCGACCGTGCGAGACTAAGCCACCGAGAAAGACACACCCTCTTGTCAACGGATCTTTTACCGCCGTTGCCTCGTTAGTCGAATGTTAATGAGAAAAATCTTCGTTATCCGACATTCGGGCGAAACGTTTGCTCCGAACCAGGCTCTATCGTCCAACTATCGTAGGCGCGCGCGTGTCGTTCCTTCCTTCCCTTCGCCGGTTCTTCCGCTTCGAATAATAATTCTTCGGCGCCGTGCCGCGTGAACAACACAGTCCCGAACGAAGAGAACGCGTCTTTCATCTCCGTTCGGATGGAATTTGTCCCATTGCGAGATCGGATTGTTTGCCGATTAGAAAAAGGTAGGGTGAAAGGACGGAGAACACGATGACGGAGATAAAATACGTGGAAATCGGTGAAAAGCGTGGTTCGATCTTAAACGAGGCTGCTCTGTACGAAGCGTGGTGCGGCGCAGTGACGCGTTCCAACGAATCCCAACAGTTCTCCTAACGACGTCGCATTCCATTACACCGCTTTAAATTCGTCACTTTAACTCGCGTTAACGTCGTTTCGTTACGCGACAACGCTACGATATTTCGTTTAGTCTGGAATTGAAAATTACTACCGCACGAACGCGTCCCAAAACGGCGCGGCGATTGCAACGTGAATGTTTAATGCAACGGCAATCATTGGAATTCGGTTGGTAAATTAGCACCATATCGATTTCGCGTGTATGCAAAGGCACGGCCGGCCCACCGTCATACGTATAGCTAATTACGTATTTCCGGGACAATGGACGTAAAAATAATGGAGATAACGCGACGCGCGAAAGCGTAGACACTATCGAGGGCCGATCGAAACCGAACGATTCGACAAGGATTCTCCCTACCCCGGTGCTCTTCGAACGGAAGATGGAAAATTTTCCCGTTTTCCGATTTATCCTTTCACCTGGAAACGGTTTATTGGCGAGCGATGCGTTCGAGTGGAAAGGAACGGGCTGAATTACGGAAGCGATAAAAAACTAACGGCGGCTAGGTGTCGGACTAAGTAATCGTGGACATAAAACATGCGACGGATTCCACTAACGAAAACCCGGCTCTTTCTCCGTCGTAATTAACGAGTCGAGCGGTAATCTACGACAACGGTGGAATTAACGGCAACCGTGAACGAACACGGAAGCACGCATCGCGCGACGATACAGTTTGCATTCGGTGCAGGCGGGCCTGGACCTTATCGAGACACACGCGCACGGACAAAGAGCAACTGCGACTTTCACGGATGTATCGATGACGCGTGATCGCGAAAATACTAGAAGCAGGGGGAGCGAGGAAGGGTGAAACGTGTGGCGAATCGGTGATTAGTCGTTATCGTAAAGAGGAGAATAAAATCTTGCAGCGACTTTACTGCAACCCACTGCGGATATTTCGTTTCCGGCTCGAGGAGGTCCAAATAGTCGGCGAATCGAAGTTGAAAAGCGCTGAAATCGCACTTTCTCGAGTACCTTTCCAGGAACGCGAGCGAGGAAAACGAGCGAGGCAGGCTACAAAAGCAAAAAGGGAGGACAGAATGGCAAGAAGGAGGGAAGGGAAGAGAAAGGGGGGAAAGGCGGTAAAAATGATTAGAGCTTATTGCCGTGCGTGTGGGCAACGAGAGTTCGCGGTTGCGGGTACAGTTACAAAGCTGTAAAACGATAAACCAGAGATCAACTGGAAATAATTAGACCGTTGCGAACGTTAGA
This sequence comes from Bombus vosnesenskii, assembly GCF_011952255.1. Lineage (NCBI taxonomy): Eukaryota > Metazoa > Arthropoda > Insecta > Hymenoptera > Apidae > Bombus > Bombus vosnesenskii. The sequence goes on from NW_022882923.1 coordinate 8,880,449, forward strand.
CGCCTTCGCGTCTCTTTGGTCGTTGTCCGGTCAACGCGGTAAGCGAGCACAATGCACGGGACGACTATGGACGGCTCGAACGTCGGACGCAACGACGTGACATTTGGAAGAATCGCGAGAAGCGAGAAGAGACGGAATCGAAGACGGTCAATTACGATACTCTTGGGAAATAACGATCCGTCGATAAGCGTCTTCGTCTCCGATGGAAAATGAGACGAGCACTCGAAGACGATATCGGCGTGCATTTATCAAAGAAGAATACGGCTTGTACGATGCTAGAGGGCGAAGAGGCTGCTGCTGCGGCTACGGTTGGAGAGAAGGCGAAACAGAAACCGCAAGAGGGCAAGTTACACGGAGTGTGGAGGAAACGAGGAGGAAAAATGATGAGCCAGAAATAATTAGCGAGGTTGCAGAGCGCAGCCGACCGAACGCAGATGTGCCAAGTCTGTATGAAAAATTAATGACATCCCGTTCTCGGCAGTCTCTTTCCCCTCGCCGCCCCTAACCCTTTTTTACTTCCCTAGCGCCAAGTTTATTCCCTCTTCGCTATTTTTTTCTCTCCTTTTTACTTAAGCCCGGTTTCCCTTTATTGCCAACCCTCTTTTGACGATCTCGCGTGTCTCGACGAAATTTAGCCGCGCCACGATCCCCGATAGGCTCTATAATTATCCCGTTTTATCTTCATCAGGTAGGGTGGGTCTGGGGGAACAACTCGCGACCAAGGAAGCGATATAACCTTCGTTCAACCGTTTACTCCCAAGAACGTTTTCCATTCGAGGTCCGGCACACTCGAACCGCGGTTATTTATTCTTTCTATACTCCAACGCGTAGCGCTACCTTCTTCCTTTTAATCGCCGATTACCCTTTCTACCTGTTCCATTTGCCGCTTTCTACTCCGTGCCCGCTTCTCCAATCTGTCACCTTCTTTTTTTATTTGTCTCCATTACGCGCGTCCATCATTTTTCCGTTTCCCTATTCTACGCCATCGCCTCGTCTCGTCTCGTCTCGTCTCGTCTCGTCTCGTCTCGTCTAGTCTCGTCTCGTCGCGTCTCGTCTCGCCATGTCAAAAATACGACATCGTTTTTCACATTTTTGCGCCGCACAACGATCGATAGGTTACATACGCGACGATGGCTCGATCTGCTGCTTCGTAACAACAGAAGCAACGATCGACGCTCGTAAACGCAGAATCACTGATGCGTTTAAAACGATCGCTCGCCCAGTTATCGCTTCTATATCGGAATGCGTTGCACGTTCTCTCTTCTTTGTCTTTGCCTACGCCGGAACAAACATTCCGGGCAAAACGTTTGCCCCTGCCCTACCCTCGTAAACCGAACTTGTTTGGTAAACTAGAAAGACCCAAGAGGAATCGTGGCGCACCGACACGAAAATCAAAATTGTAGGTTTCCCGCGGACCGGATGCTTCGTTTAACGTGGCATGTATGCGCGATTCCCGAACGCCACCGCAAATGGACCGATGGAGAAACATTTACAGTTAATATTATCCCATTATAAAAGCAGCGACCATCCTGTCGCGTTCGACGGCCGACGTTATAACGTAGATATTGATAAACGAGAGAACTGACGCGTCTGTTCGGCATAATACGGATAATTTATGATCGCGAGAGCGCGACCGAGTTCCTCTTCTACTCGGCAATTAACTCGTCGATTTCTATCCCCCGCGGATATCTTGCAAAAGCTCCGACGGCTTTTGATATGTCTCGGCTAGGCGCATCTTTTATTTATTTATGCTAATCCATTCTCTTCGGCGGATCGTCTTACCGCCAAGTTTACCATCTCTGAAAATTTCATATGTAATTCTTGCATCGCTCCTATACGCACGTCTTCGTTCGCGAGTATCGGAACGCTTGCCGGAAATGAGGTACGCTTTTGGTATTTTAGAAAAAGTTGTTCGAATCGCCAACAACTATCGATAAATTAGCTACTGTCAAGTATAATGTTGCACCAAGGTAGGATATCGATCGCCCCGATCAATTCTGACATTCGGAGGTTATAGGTTTTCTAGCGTGTTGGCGATGAACGCGATATTCCGATCGATCGTTCGTTTCCTTGACAGTTTGGGCCAATTATCGCAGCATGAAGTGGAACAGAGTCGCATACGCGATTTCCTTGACCTCGGTCGCACGAGACCTCTTTTATTTTTACCATCTTCGAATAGCAGCAATTAGCCGATGGGACTTAATTCCGGCATCGTCATCAGGATCGTGGCGCTCGGTAAATTTCACGAGTTGACTGGCGATCTCGGAATTCGTCCGTTTAATTATTATCTTTGCACCATTCGTGCTCCTTGACGCGAGATTTTTATTTTTCCGCTTTCCAACGACTTTTCGTCTTTCTCTTCCGTTGTTTCCCTTCCCCCGCTTCTCTTTTTCCCTCCCTCGTCGCAGACTCGCGCACCGGAACGCCATAAATTCTAGCCATCCTACTCTCTTGCTCACCACCCTTTTCCTCTTCCTCTTCCTCTTCCTCTTCCTTTTCCTTTTCCCCCTCGTTCCCTTCTTTGTACCTTTCGTTCTCCTCTTGCATGTCCCTTTTCGGCCCGTGCTCCTCGTTCCATCGCATTCATGTACGAGAAAAACCGCGACAATGCCGAAGAAACGGCAGAACGTAATTAGAAAAAGTGTCGTTTCTAAACCGTTCCTTTATATTCTTCGGCTCGTCCACTGCAAAGCGAATGTCAGCGTTCGTGCGTTTCGCTGGCTTTCCACGTTTCCACGTTTCTCTCCCTTCCGTGGGAAGATTATTTTCAGCCGGAGGTGTCGGCGAGGGCGCAAAGGCAGAGAGCAAGAGGATTTGCCGTTATCTGCGTGTATTCGCGGCGCAGATCGCAGATACTCGGCGGCAGGCTGGAATCGACGAGAGACGAGGGTCGCGTGTCTATAACTAGAAGCTAGATAGATATCGAGAAAATCGCGGTTCTCAAAGCAGAAGGTAGTCGCAACTTCTCGCTGTAACAACTTTCTGCGTTTTCCTCCAAGCGAATTTCGTACGAAAGAATCAAGTTAAAATCGCGTAAAGCTACTCACCCTTCTGCCCGAGGAGCACGGCGATCAAGAGCAGCATAAAATCCATCGTCGGATACGTTCCTCGGTCGATCGGATCTCGAGATCGTGGACAACCTTCGCTTTCACCTATCCAGTGTCGGTGTTCGATTCTTCGATTTTCCTATTCCGCGTACTCAGTCCTCGACCCACATTCAATTCCTCCTTCTCAGCGGGCAACGACGATCGCCGACGATCTACCGCAAACACACACGTACGTACGTTCACAACACTGTGTAAACGATATTATCGTATTACCGAGTAGGAAACGAGTCTTCCAAGGAGTCCGTCGCGCTACGATATCGCAAGATTACTACAGCGAGTAAAAGGGGCGGAATCGTTGCGGCGGCTGTACCACTCTCGTCTTTGTTTCGGCCTACTTTTATCTGGCGACTTTTTAAGCGGCGGTTGAAGCCGACCTTACCGAACAACAGTCGCGAACGCCTCTTTTCACGCTGCCAATTCTTGCTTCGACGCCTCGCCACGAGAAACAGTCTCGTCCCCTGTGTCTCGGAATCATCTCTAACAGAAAGCGCGCTGGGGTAACCGAAAGCAAGAATTTCGCGTTTTCTTGGTCCGCGGCACGAACGAACGACGCTGTAAATGCGAAGAGAGACGCGTCGTCGCGCCCCGACCCTTCGTGCTATTGCATCTCGCACCCTCTCGTCGAGAGGGTTCCTCCTCGAGTTCGTTTAAAAGTCGTCTCGAGCGTTAAATACTTGTGGCCGGGATTTTGAAGTTTCCGCGATTTCCGAGTAGCGCCGCGTCATCCGATCTCTCGTTCGATAGCATCGCCGACGATAGTTTGGCACCGAGACAGGTCCGTTAAGAGGGCGGGTAATTTTCAGCGGAATCTCGTACGACGATCGCAACGTCGACGAAAAGTAACACGGTCGAGGATATTTCGGTTCGTTCGGACCCACTCGAGCAACCAAGAAATTCTCCGCGATCTCGGAGAGAAACGTTCGAGCCTCGAATTTCGCACAATTATCGTATATTTCGTCGCGGCCTTCTCGTTTGAACGATCGATCCGAGCGGCTGTGCGGCTCCGAAACGAATCGACAGAATTCCGAATCGAACAGTTCCGGGAATAACGCGGGACGTCGATACGGAAAATCTGGCTAGCTATTTTCGTTTCGAGGAACACCGAACGAGCAAGAGAGAGAGAGAGAGAGAGAGAGAGAGATAGAAGGGGGAAGGTGCGAGAGACGACTGGAGAAGGAAAGGGGCCGGTGTGGTGGAAAGAGAAAAACGAAAGTATGCCGGCGTACGGAAGGTACGGGTTTTAAATGCAACTTGTTGCAATCTCGCCGAAAGCTCCGAGCTCCTTCGACTAGGAACGCGCACGTGTGTCCTTCCCTCGGCGAGCACGCGTGTTCGAACACGGCAATCGACTGTAACGTCCGAAGATTGATCTCTCGCGAATTCGTCGACGAAATTTACGCGTGAATCCGCGAGTTTTTCTCGCTCACGAATCACACCGCGACGATACGTATAACCGTGTTCGATGTTCGATCTTTGCCGAGATCGTCGGCCGAACTGTCGTGGAAACTGCTACCGGAAGGGAAACGATGTAGGTCGTCTGCCGCGGACGGAACGAAATCTCGAGGTCGGCCAATACCTCGTGTAGACAAACAACGGTCGAATTATTAACCGAGGTAGGCGGATGTTTGCTCGACGATACCGGATCGCTTGGAATCGCTGGGAATCGCTCGGCCGATCCTTTGTTTTTCTCTCGTGACACGTGCACGAGAGCGGCCGTTAGCTGGACACATGCACACGCCGATTCGATTCTCTTTCGCTCTCCTCTCTTTCTCTCTCCTCGAACCTCCTCCCGTTTCCGACCGTGTGACGCGAATGCGTATTGATTTGACCGAGACTATTCCCTTTCGGATCCATTGAAAGAAGGGGTGGAGCGTGGTGGGTGTACCTTGGTTCGTTTATTTGTTGACATAATTGCAGCGACACGATCAATTCTTCACAGTCGGCTCCCTTTTACGTGACCAACCAGGCGATCGTTAGATCGATAATACACGGCCACGTCCGCCTCGTCGCGTCCGCCCGATTCCGTACCTACGCGAACCACGCTCGATTTGCTCGCACGTACTCCGTGATCCTTCGATCGCACGAGATTTCCCCCACCGCCGTGCTTAATCGAATTTCAAAGTTCTCACAGGGACTAAACGTTGATCTTCGATCGGGATTAAGAGCGGCTTACCGCAACGCCGTCGATAGCCGCTACTTCTGCCAAGGCTACTTCCGATTCATCGGCTACACACGACCGTTGTCCTCTCGTAAGCCAGCGCGATCCGAACAAGACGCGATCGATCGGTTGCGGATCGACGCGCGGAGAAGCGAGAAAGCGGAAAAAGAGCAAGTTGCAAACGTGGAACGTCGATCGCGACGACGACGGAGTATCGGGTACGAGACGAAGCGAACGGATCGATCGTGGAAGTTTCAGCGACGAGCGAGGACGGACGATCGAGAGTCCGTTCTAACGGCAGAGATCGAGAAGCCGCGAGATTCGAATTCGCAAAGGACGGTGCGAGGCCGACGACCGATGTCGTCCGCTTCCTATATCCGAATTTCCTGTTTGACGAGAGACAGGGGCGAGTGCGATTCGCATCGGTGAAGACGGGACGTGACGCGGCGCGACGCGGCGCGGCGTGACGGACCGATTCGAGGACCGTCTCGGAGGGAAAGTTCGCGTCGCGGATGGCCGATGCCGACTACGAAAGCTCGACGTCGCGCCAGTTGAGGACTGTGCGCCGGTAGGTCGCATACCTGGGCGCGTGCGCGTTACGAGTCGAGCAGGTGCGAAATGCACGCGGCTGTCTATACCGAAAGCTCTGACACGCGCGTGCAACGACACCGAGCGACGTGCAACCACGGTTACGATCCGAACTTTGCTTTTCGACGTTCGATCGAATCTTTGCCGGTACGCGGATAATACGAGGCCGCCATAAGCTGCGCGAGACGGAGATGGTCTCGATGGCCTTTCGTTCGTCGAGTATCTTTTCGAAGCATTCGAAGACAGCGACGTCGAGTCGATACGAGTAGAGTATTTTTGCGATATTTTTGTTCGATCGAGTGGCGCGAAACGACGATCAACTTTAACTTCGTTTCTCGTTCGGCCGTTCGCGATATGTTTTTTAAACGATAATAGATACAACAGCACGTTTCGTAATTATCAATATCCAGTAGCGTTCGCTAACCAGTCCTCGTACAACGCCGGTCGATACGAAACAACAATTAATTCCACTCTGATTGTTATTAGTATTCACGGCTTTGGCAACGTGTTCCATTTCCGATCGGGTTGGTCGAGGTTTTTCGCACGGCAAATTGAAAGTAATACGAAACGTTACGGAATTTCGGATCGATGCGACTTAACGAAGGTGCGCTGATAAAAACACGACGATAAGCGTTCCGCGTAAATTTTGACTCTCGCCCCCGAAATCCCGGACACGTACGTAGTTTTGCATGGTCGGTAATTCTATGCATTCGCTGTTCGTGATCCTGTAAATGTAGCAGATCAGAGAGAAGTAACGACCTGAATCGTGCATTCGATTAATTGTTCGCAAGATCGAAGAGAAACGTAGAGGCCGATAGGCGAAACAATTATTCCGTTGTTCCACTATGCCGGGAAAAGCCGATGCGCACGAATGGATTCGAGGGGTACTTTAAAGGCGATAATAAGCTCGGTCGTTCGTAAACGCGTGCCGCGGGGAAATCTTCGTAAATGGAAAAAAGAGGGGAAATTAACTTTCTACCGTTTTCTTCCCTCGACGATCCGTCCACGGAGCGAGATCTCCGCTTTCTGCTCGGCAAAAGGAGCGCGTTTGCCGGCACCGTTGCGGAATCTCACGGCCCGGCCGTTACAGCTACGAATGCAGTAGATCCAGCCGACATAAAAATTTCTTTCCAACGGGATAATCGTTTTTTCCCTGCTTCTCTAGGCTTCGTTCTCCTCCACTTTGCTTCACTTTGTTCCGCAAACTGAAACTGACGCAACAGCCAATTTCGTTCGTTACGGTAACGATAACGGTAATTGTTAACCGTGCGCGTTCTACATGCGGCTAGTAGTGGACGACGAAGGGCAGGATACTCTCTCGTTCTCGAGATCAAAAAGCTGCTCTTCCTCTCGATGAGTCGCGACCGCTTCGCTTCGCTGCTCGCCGGTATCGTTTTTCTGTCGAACTCGCGGACAAACGTCGAAGCCCGAACCCGAAGACGTCAACGTCGAGACACCTGCAAGAACGAAGAAAGCACAAATTTTCTTTATGTGTATGAGTCGGCGATCGTAGTTCTCTCATAATTTTCTCATAATTTTCTCGTAATCTTCCAGGAGGATACATCTTTTACTCGCTAGAAGGGAAGGTTAATAGTTTCCAGTTTTACAACGATTATCGTAATTCGACAAACGCGCGTTATTTTGTTATTTCTTGCGTAACTCTTGGCTCAAATAACCGACTGGAATAACGCCGGCGTGTTACTTTCTCTCGATGCACCTAAAGTACGCGATACTTTTTCACTCTTGCGTTATCGCGTCAAAGACTAATGGTGTCATGTAATTAGACTGCGGATTTTTATGCAATTTGCCCGCTTTTATAAAGGGAACGGAAGAAACGATGGAACACGCGTAGCGTACGTGTACGCGGCAGGTGAAAATAATTTGTTTCGCTTAGAAAAGATCGTTACGAGTAGAATGCACTTGGAATATTTTATACATCGTGGCACGAGAAAAAGGTACACGGCAAGTTTGATCGTTCCGTGCAAAGTTCAAGATTGAGTTTTAAGACGTCGAAGGGTGAAACGGTGACTCAAAGAACCCGGTTACTCTATGCGATAATACGTTTTGTCGCACAATCAACAGATACCCGGGTAAAATCGTTATATCTAGGCATTGAAGAGGGAAGGTTGGTAGGAACGCGAAGAAACACAGTGGAACACGTCGAAATCCTGTTCCCTTTATGCTCGTTGCGGTGCTCCTTTGAAAACAGTTGCGGTACAAATCCCAGTTCGTAGGTATAGACGATAAATTCCATTGTGGTTTGCAACGGATTGAGAAGACAGCGAAATTGTTTTCGCTGAAAACCGCGCATATGGTCGAGCCAACGATTTGCGGTTACGCCATCAAAGACGTTGTACTTTGGCCAGCAGCTTCTACGAAATTGGCGTAAATCGATTATCCGTTCATTAATCGACCCACGCGCGCACGATAAACGATCGAGTCCGCGAGCCGGGGAAATGGTAGGACGGACGCTCGGAAATTACGTCGAAATACCAGTTTGAGAGAGACGGACGCAAAATCGTATACGTCTTTCTTATTGGCGGTTCGTCCGAATATCGACGCGTTCCACCTCTCCCTCCGTTCTCCTTTTCGTTTTCGTTCTCGTTCTGGTTCTCGGCGGTGCGGCCGTCGTTGCATCTACCGAGATATTGCTCGCCACCGCTGCCTCCTACGCCAACCAGACGTTTGCCTAGCCAACGGCAGACTGTGATCGTTCTTTGTTAAAATCCTGCTTATCTTCGAATGAATAATTCATCGTCTCGTTTATCTTTTCGCGGCGGTGGAGCTCCGCGAAACGGTCAACGTTAAAAATAAAATTAACATAAAACGAGGCCAGAAATGTGATTTAAGACGCGTAAAAAACTCCTTTGCCGGCTAGACCTCGGTCGAGAAACGGGACGCTAAAGTTCACTGGTTCACCGGTTCGCTCGCTGTTGCGATCAATTTCCAGTCGCTGGACTACATACAAACGTAAATAAGCCAGTCGAAAGTATAAATAAACAAATGTAATGTAAATAAAGAAGTAAAGGAGAATGTAAATAAATAAATCGATATGCCATAACCCGCACGCGATATCGTGTCGCGTTTTTTTCAAATTCTCACGATGGATCGCGATCAGAGGACGACGACGTCTCGCTCTGTAACCGTTACTTGAAGCGATCGAACGCGCGTCGATATAAATTGAAATCTCGTGGCACGCGCGTATCGATTTCAACGACCATCCGGTGTAATTAGCGAATTACAGCAGTGGCCAGCTGCGCGTTAAATGGCGCGAAACGGTAACACGACATGCTGGCCGTGTAACAAGAACAACGCGCGGCCTGGACGCGCGCGTTGCCTTCTCTCAGACAGATTGCGATGCAGTCTGAAAGCGTTCGATCGACGTTTCGAACGAATCGCGAAGCAATTCCTTCTCGCCGACAAACTTCCGTAAGTGTAACGCGCGTTCGTACGTAGCAGCTCGCGCGCTACTTAACCCGAATAAATAGGAATGTTCCGCGTCTGCTGGAAGATAGTATCGACCATCCTTTCCAGCTCGTCGCACTGGCAAACTCCTCCTCTTACACCTTCCCCGACTTTTGCCCTTCTCTCTCGTTGCTAGGTTTCTCTCGCTTTCTCGTTGGACGCTCGCTCGCGCCCTCCGTCTCAAGCCCTGTTGCACCACCTCGAGCAACCTGACCGTCTGAAACGTAACCTGGCGGGCGGAAGGGGCGCGAAGGGACGGACGACCGGAGACCGAACTCGAGGGTGTAGCTTTCACGACCTTTCCAGGCTACGGAGTTAATATTTATCGAGGCTGCCTGTAATTTTCTTGGGAGCCGGCTGCTGCGTACCCCCTCGCCGATGTTGCCCGGGATGGAACTAGAGGGAAGAGAAAATAATTAAGGTAACTTCGACCAATCCTCGTGTATTCGGCGCTACGATATTTCTTTTTCCAGCTCTTGGTCGACCGAGACGCTTTCCATTCAACGAGCAGGCCCGATGGATCGTTCCGGCGAGATCGTTCAAATTATTGACTTTGCCTCGTACCTTTCTTTTCTACCCGAGCCGAGTAATCGAGAGACTGGTTCGCGAATTCTACGACTTCGCGTACGTTCAGCACGCGCTCGTGCCTCGTCTTCTTCTCTCCCTCGGAATCGATTCCTGTTTGCACAGGTATCGGGAACATTGTTTTCTTTTTTCTCGCTCTTTCGCTCGTTCATCGACGTGCGTTGCCGCGGGATACCAAACGGCGCGGTTCCGTTCCATCCATCGGCGTTTGCTTCGAGCACGAATCTAAGCTCTTCTCCGATAGAAAGAAGACACACACAGTCGCTCCATCGTGAAACCCATATCCACGATCGTCGTACACCACCAGGCTACGTAACTACGATACACGACCGAGTATGAGAATAATACCTCGCGTTTCATTACACGCACCATGTAGTAGCCAACGCGGCTAGAAAAGTGAAAACTAGTTACGAAGCACGAGGGTATCAACAAGTTCGCTCGTTTCGACGGCGAACAATGACAGGCTGAAGGAAAGCGGGAGGCACGAGGCTGGAGGCACGAGGCACGAGGCACGAGGCACGAGGAACGGCACTCGAGACTAGAGTCGCTACCTACGGTTCTCGTTGTATTTCTGCTCGCTGCCTGCTGCTTGATTTACAACGTAACGCGACCGCGTTTGCTATCGGCCACGATATTCCCACCTGCCTCTCTCGATTAATCGGTCCACCCTGTCGCGGTGTTAATTTATAGGCGTGTCGATCGGTTGGCGCGAATTGTCAACAAGTGGCCGATTCCCTGCGAGCAGAACGCAAGGCGAAAACCGACGGTGTAACGCGAATTCCGATTCCATCTTTTTCTCTCGAATCGGCCGCGCGGTTCCGAAATCCTCGCTCCTGGCTTCGGTTCACCTAGTTACACTGACATCGATCGTGCCACGGGGTCGAAATAAAACGAACAAAAAAAGCCAGAGCGGCAGCAGCAGGAAGGGAAAAAGCGAAAAAGGGAATAAAAATTAACGGTAAAACGAAGGTTCTTGGAACGGAGCGATGTTGGGCTGGCGATCCTCTGGGAGGCCGAAAATGCACTTTTTATCGCGCTACATCTCGTATGCGGCGCAGTATCAGGCCCGCGCATACATATTTCCTAGCACGTTTGCCGCACGTAGCTCGTTCTACGGCCACGTCCCTCGTTCTCGATCGTCTCCTACGGCTAGGTAAACGTGCAAGGTCGACCGTGCTCCCGCCTTTACGAAGTATCGAAGAATCAACGAACCGTTCCACGAGAAGACAGAAGCGACCAGGTCCTGGTAACCGCTCGAGCCCACGACTCGACACGCTCTCTCCTAAAATTCTCCGTGGATCTCGCAAGCGACGCTGCTGTTCGCGCAAAAAAGACCACGAGTGGCGACGTCCGCTTGGGACAAGTTTTTCTTCGGGAAACACGTACACCGGAGTATATTAATCCAGCCAGAGGGCAAGAAAGTACGGGAGAAGTAAAGTCTTTTTGCGGTGCTCTCGTTCGGAGGGGAGCAAGCAGTGCCATCGGATCTTCCGGTAGCGCGCCCGGCATTCCCAGTGTACGGCGACAAGAAGATTAAGCGGCTTCTCTTCGCCGAGCCGTCCCTTCCGGCATTTAGTCGTTGTCGAAAGAACACGAGAAACCGGGGGGGACCTCCAGACCGGAGACGTACATATTTCCAAGCTGATAGGCTGTGGATCCATTTATCCGTACCATTTTTAAGCAACAAGCCTGTTGTGCTACGTCTACGAGATTATGGCAAGACCAGGCAAACGAACGCGGTTCCGATTGGTTTCACGATTCGTACGATCCTAAAGATCCGGCACGTCTCTGTGCGAAAGTCTACTGCGCATTTTTGGATCGCTTTTGAATTCGACTAGCCTGTGCTAGAATCCGACAGCGCGAATTAAAGCGATCCGAGGGGATTAAAGCGACCGGCGAGAAATTCAGGCTAACGCGACGGAGAAGAAGGGGGAAATTGGGTAAAAAAAAAAAAAAAAAAAAATAGCTTGTAATCGATAAAATAAAGAAATAAATAGTTCGATTCGTTAACGTTTTCTCTAGTTTTGGAAAAAAGATTTATGGAATCCGTTTTAAACTCGGTTAAAAATCAAGACGTCGCACCTTTGACTCGGTAACGCATGCTGTTCTTAATGACTTATACGCGACGCAATTTCCAGCTCGAGTCGGTGGAACGCACACCGCACCAGCACCAGTCTTTAATCAATTATGCAAATGATTTGCGGACTGCCGCTGTACTTCCTTCCCCTTGCGTCACGAGGACGCGCAATCCAGAGTTCCCTTTCCCTTTGTAGCCGACATCCCCCGTGAACCATACCTCCTGGCCGAATACTCGTCTCATTCCCGTCCCATAGCAACATCGCGTGCTTCCCGCCGCTTCTTTCGTTTTACTCCTCGCCAAAACTCGCGACTTGTTTATTAAAACTTTCGAATTAACTCGTTTTAGACACGTTCGTTTTCTACTTTGGTCGGCCGCGATATATTATTTAGCGGCTCTCTCTCTCTCTCTCTTCCCCGTGGAATTTCCAGGTAAAATACACGGACCGTTTTCTCCCTTTTCTCTCTCGCCTAGTCAGTGACCGACCGTGACTCTCGTATACAAACCGCCTAACCACCGTCATCATCCGCCGGCTCTGCCAACGCAGTTTTGCTTTACACGCGTATAACCTTTTCGTATCTCCGGTCTCTCTTCCGCTTCGCATCCGTTCTCGTTTCCACCTTTCCTTCTAGTTGCTGGTTGCTTGCTCGCCGAGCCGCCCCAGCCTCGCTCGCCCGCCACGTTCCTCTCTCTAACGAGTTATGTTTCGCGCCCTCGTCGCGAAAGTTCGGATACGAGATTACCGTGCTGGTCGGCTCTCGAGCTTCGTTGCCGATATTATGGAAAACGCGAGAGGCAAAGTCGCGAGAGCTCGATGCCAGAAAACGAAGGAGAGGGAAACGGGTCCGGGAATACTCTCGATTCTCTCTCTCTCTCTCTCTCTCTCGCTCCCTCTCTCTTTTCTCTATTGGAGACGAACATCCCCTTTTTCGAAGGAACGAGATTTAATACACGCTCGATGCCGCTGCTATCGTTACGAGGAAGCATCGATGTTTCGATAAGAAACAAGATGCGCGTATTTATATTGGCAATGCAGGAGAGCTGGCTCGTAGTTTCCGTTAACAATGGCGATATCCTGCGAAAGCAAAAGTGCATAGATATCGAAATATGCGGGCGAACTGGAGTGTATCGATAACAAACTAGCGCCGTCGATGCTGCCGCGAATACGCTTGCCTGGGAACGTTGCAAAGACGTCCCGGAGAAAATCCTGAAACGGCCTCTCGAGTGTCGAACGAGAGCGAGGAAAAATATCGTCGCGTTTCGCAGCGGTTCCGCCGAGACGCGAGTCATCCGATTAATCGCATTCACCGTCGCGCTAACCGACAGCATTTTCTCGACGAGTTGCATGCAGCGAAGAACGGCGGATGTCGTCGAGTTTGGAGAAAAAGCGCGACCGAGATGTCGCGAAAGTACGAAGACGGCTTCCACGTGTATTTCTCGGGTTAAAACGCGCGGCGTATGCACGTCGCGTTTCGTGCTTCTCCGGCTTCGCTCACGCTACCTTTGGGACTCGGTTGCAGGGGTAACCGGGCGAGGATCGTCGGCAAAGGAGGGAAGAACGCGTTACGTCGGCTGCCATCATTTTTTAAACGTTACACGATAAACAGTTACGCTGCCCTTTCATAAGTTACGGGCGTTATGTGCGCACGTACAATGGCTAGAATATCAGACGAGCGAACGTAACGATTCGCGCTTTTTATAGAACCGGCTGAACGGCGTATTCGTCTAGTATTTTAGTCGACCGTCGAGCCATCGAGAACGGCTGCAAATAGATCTTTGTTAGGGCAGATGTCGGTTGATCGGTATGCTACGTAATGTCACGGGTCAGTGTTGTATTATTCAAGCCATCCTTTGCTCTCGCACTATCGCTTTTACGTTACTTTTTCGCCCGAGATTTTAGCCGCTCCAGTTTCGCTTATTTCGCAATTACCGAATATTTATGGAAAGCGGAAACTCGAGAGACGCGCGTACAATCTGTACACGCGCCAGACAGACGGACAGATAGATGGATGGATTCGAGTAGGATGCAGTTTGGAAAGTAGGATCGCGTGGCAAAGTGTGAGCAACGAGGGTGGGCAGAGGGAGACGTTTGCTACGAAAACGAGAGCAGAATAATCGTTATCAAAGTTTCGCGCCGATTCCAGAATGAATCGGGAACTGGCTGACCAAGATCCGACAAACTGCAGCGGAAGTCGAGTCGGTGAGTCGGTCCGAGGGAACTTCCCATCGAATTAGAGAAAAGTGTTCTCGTGGCGTCCTGTGCACACTCGCTACGACAAAGTTCTCCGTTAATCTCCTGGAAACCCCTACGGGTCTCGATTTATCGACGATATCCGATACGCGCAGCTTCTTCCTCCGATTTATTCTACCCCTCCTCCTTCTGTATCCACTTCGCTCTCCCTTGTCCAACCAACGACCCACTTCCACTTTTCGCTATTCTCTCTTTCGCTTCGTAATACACCTAGATCAGACGTTTTACAAGGAATTCGTTGTCCGTTTCGGTAAATCGTACCGCTCTTGTCTCTAGAATACACGGAATATCAACGTTTCGCCGTGGAACAACGCGACATTCTGCCAGCGGATGCATCGTATCCGCGTTGGCGAAGCAAGAAAAATGAATCGTCGAAGAGACGGGCAAAGACTCGATCGAAACGATGGATCGATGGTCGCGCCGCGAACATCCTGCAACGATCGTATCGCTTTAAGTTTAGACACGACACACGAGAAACTCGAAGTTTATTAATTCTTCTTGTTACGAGAAGATTCGGTCAAGTATCGGCGAAGGGAAGCACGGGAAGGAGCAAAGTCGACGATGTTGGTCGATGTGACGATGAGGAAACGAGGAATTGGAAAAACCGCTCGAATCAGGTCCGCTCTCGACTCATTACTTTGAATTATTCGAATAATATTTTCCTGTCTGGCTGAGAAATCAATGCGTCTACCCAGGCGATGCATAATTCATGGCATAGTATCGGACAGATGGAAGATTAATAGGCCTGATCAGACGCTCTCTAATCGAACGCTTACCGCCTACTTTCTTCCTTTCTCCCTTGCACCTTGCATCCGTTTCCCACTTCTCCTTCCCTTTTCGTTTATCTCTTTCGGAAGCTGTCTCGCATCCTGCGATAAAATCGATGGATAGCCTCCGGAGGGGACGAATTCCAATGATCTCGAGATTTTCCTATTCGGTCCTCGCAACTATTACGAACCACTTAGTAATTTGAATCTTCAAAGATTTTCTTCTACGTTATATCTTAGTTTCTCGTACGAAAAGCTTTGTCCCATAGATAAACGAGAAAATTTTCCTCGGCGCGAGGTGTCGTCTCCCCTCTTACTGCTTACCAGCTTTACTTCGACGAACGTCAGGTTCCTCGGTTTGTCCCGGCGCCGAAATTCGTCTTCGCTTCGCGAACGGTAAAACGCGAATTAAACGGTTCAGTCGTATACAGTGGGTCGTCGTTCGATTTGTAGCGCGACTCAGGCAACGCGACGCGACGTTCGTAAATGTCGCTCGGCCTCGATATTCGTCTCGCGTCGAATATAAAGTTGCGCGAAGACGAACGAAAGCGTAACGCGAAAACCGCCGTACGGATAAAAAGTTAGCAGCGTTTGCTGGAGAAAGTTTCCCTCGCGAGTGCCGCATAGTTCGAGGGTCGCGAGTCGACTCGCGTTGCTCGGTGGACCGTCGTCTTGTTCGGCGTGGATTATCCGATTAAAGGCGAGACGATCCTTGAAATCGCTTCGCGGCGATGGTTAACGAGCAAAACTGTTTTTAAGCGGGAACGACGCGCCCAAAGTGGCCGGCGTCGAGCTTGTCTCGAACGGAAAGCAACTTTCCTTCGGATAACTAGGAGCCCGGCCAATAAAAGTTTGTCCTCGCATAATGCGAGAAGAAACAATTTTGGATCGCGCCTCCCGTGCGAAGACCTAATTGAGACGAGCACGTACTACCCAATAACTTTCGAGTTCGACTCCGGAAATTAAATGACGTGACGCAAAAGCCAAACGCGCTCTCAGCGCTCGGGGAAAAAATAGCCGAGGACGAGCCGAGGAGAGTTTCAAAGGAACTGCAGGCCAAGAAGACGGAATGCCGCGCGTTTAGTTCGAGTTAACCGAACTCGGGCTAAGACGAGTCGAGAATACATTTCGACGACGCGATGGAAAAACTTCTACATCGATGCGACGCGAGAGAACGTGTGCATTTTGGCTTTCGTTGCGAAGCCATTACAACGCGTGGTAATTATTCGGAACGAGTCCATCGAAATCGCCGAGTCGCCGCCTGTTCCTGTTCCGAATAATCGATTACGGAGCAAAGTAGCTCGACGACGCGTTCTCCTATTATCGATTCGACGATCTTAAAGTCGGATTTTTACGAGGGCAACGACTCTTGCCTACATCCGATGGTACACGATAACGAAGAAAAACGGAAAACGCGATACCTACTCGGATCGATTGGCGATGCTGTTCGTCTTGCTTCTTCTCCCTCGAACGCACAACGTATCTATGTACCTAACAAACGAGAAACTTTCTCGAGACGTTATCGGCATTTCCGCGAAGATGGAACCGCGTTATTCCGTGGCGCATCGAGACGCGCTGACTCGGACGAAATCGCCGGCAATTCGCCCATTATCGCGAGCGAGACGTCCGGAACGCTTTAAAACGCTTAAGAACGTTAAAAGTGCCGCTAACGGGGAAATCGATGACGATTACGTTCGCGTTTTAAACGCGGCAGCACGACCGTGGCCAGCAGCGATTTCGAGCGGCACGGTGCAGGAGGCGTTTCAAAGCGGACAGAATTAAAATTTGCTCGTGCTAGGCGGCACATTGTCGATTGGTCAGAGCCTCCAGATGTCGGCTATACGTCATGCCGGTGCATTGTGCGAGGAGAGAACGTTACGCGCAGCGGTTATATCAATTTTCAGTCAGCGGATTTCACCGCCCTTCGCAGCCCGACACGGTGCATACAAATTGCCATCGCGGCTGCTAACTAACCGTGCGAGTTTGATGAACGAAAAACGACCGGCCATAAATAATGTCGCGTAACAACGCTTCGAAACGATCGATGCGATTGTCCGTCGTGGGTAGGACGCGATGGGATCGCGAAGGAGCAACCGCGATTGGACTTGCGCTCTGTTACAGTCTTTCGAGACGTTGCCCTCGTCCAAGATGCAGCGAGTTCCGTATGGGATTTGCAGGAGAGTGGAAACGAGGGGGGAGGAAGGACGAGAGAGGCGGGTGGGAAACGTAGAGACGCGTAACGCGGAGAAAAGTGCCGGTAGGAGGCATATAATGGCGAGTATTACGGGCACTTAGTCACTTTTGTGCTTCGGCCGGCATTGTGCTAAGACAAAAGATGGCGAATCCCCGGGAGCGATTCAACTGTCCCACACGAGCCAGTCGGCGGCACTCGAATAACTACGAGGGGCTCAGGGCAAAATTAAGCCGAGCGGCATGGCGCGGCAATTCGCGAGCGTTCACAAACACTCGCTCCTCTTATTCCTTCTCGTTTGTTACGGTCACGATACGCTTGCATATTCGTGGAGCGTACCTACTACTTGCAAATGGAAGCATGCTACTACCTTCTTCGTGTTCGAGTCGGTCGCGCACCCGTGTCCGGGCCTCTGCTCGCCTCTGCTCGCCTCTGAAAGCTCCGATACGCATTGTACCATTCCCCCTTTGTTATCTTTTTCTGTCGCGAGTTTACGCGGCGCACCGCCCAGCTCGCTGCTAGTTTCGACTCCGACAATAGCCGGGTTTCTTTCGCTCTTTCCTGCCTTCGTTTCCTCCTTCGTTTCTCTGTCGTCCCTGCGGCCAACGCGAATTCGTTCCGCTTCGAGCTACAGACTAGTTAGTTACCCTTTCCTGATTATTTTTCCTGCTTCGTCGTCGCGCACGCCTGTCCTTTGACGAGCGTACCGTCGACTTCTTCGCCGTCCTCTCCACCCACCAGTCGCGATCAATTTCCTCGGAAGATTTTCAAAGTTGGCTAAATTTCCAAAAACCGAACAATATCTGCGGGAATGTGGAGAGGCTTGGCCTGGCCGCGGTCGTCTGTGACGTCGGGGGGTTGGCAATTTCAAATCCGAGAACGCTGAAGAATCGAGGGAAAAGGAAGACGAACTAAACTTATAGAGAAATAGGCGGAACGATTCGGAAGACCACTCGGTCGCGGGCTCTTTCATCTCCAACATCAAAAGGCAATTCCTGAAATTATGGAGATTTTTCCGAAGAATTTCGCGAAATCGACGGTATTCTACGTAGGACCGCGCCCTCGTGCTCTTTGTCAGAATAAACGGGTCGGGGGTTGAGAAGAAGGACGGCGAGAGCGCAGACGGAAACGAGGCCGACGAAGGGGAAGAAAGACGACGAGAGAAGAGGGAAGAAGTCAGGCTCGGAACAAATGAGAGGTTATTTCAGGCGGCAGACGTATGTACGTATATTCGGTACCAACGTCTCAACCATCGCATCGGCCCGAGTTTCCGACTTTGCATTTTTACCGTGAAACTCGCGGTTTGCCGTTAAACCTCTCGATCGTCTCTTTCTCTTCTCTTTTCTCCGCCGAGTAGCTGCTGGGAGAAGCGCTGCAACGAACGATCAACGCGGACAATCGAGAACATAGCGCAGCGATAACGCAAGACGACGCGAAATCGGTCGACGAGCGCGTCCGACCAGCGATCGTCCTTATCTACTCGCATCTCGCGTCGACCGTTAACGCGTGCAACTGTCTGCAGAAGCGTCGCAAGATCGTTCAACTTCCACGCTGCTTGCAAGATATATTTCCGTCCGGGTCACGTTTCTCGGGATAACTACGTTTGAAATTCTTCTCTGACAATCAGATCGAAGATATTTTCGCGCATTTGGAATTCATAGAACATGGTTAATTGATCGCAAACAGACTGTACGATCGTATAAAGTCGGCATCGTAATTTTAGACGGCTATGATCTTCGACGAAACAATATCGTACTTTCGAGCGATTTTTTTTCACCGGCACAGAATGTTATCATACCGGCGTCCGATATCTCGTCGCGTATATGTAGTTGATTAGTTTCGTGGTTG
Organism: Bombus vosnesenskii; assembly: GCF_011952255.1. NCBI lineage: Eukaryota > Metazoa > Arthropoda > Insecta > Hymenoptera > Apidae > Bombus > Bombus vosnesenskii. The sequence goes on from NW_022882923.1 coordinate 8,899,486, forward strand.
CCTCTAGAACAAAGAGCGGAGAGGATCGGGCTCGCGGGAAGATAACGCGGAAATATCCCAGTACGTATCAGGAAAATGGGACAAGCAGCGCGTATAATACGGTTTATTGTGTACGAGATGAAGATCTCGGGTTCGTGTGTGTTTTCAGCTTCTTCGGTGCTTCTCCGTCGCTTCGTCCCGTACGAAAATACGTGGGAACGATACAGGATCGTCAAAGTGCCGGAAAGTGATAAGAAAAGTAAGAGGCAAAAGACGTACAGAGAGGAAGACGGCGAAGCGAATAAATGTCGTTGTTCGTCGTTCGCTATCGAATTTTAGTTCCTCGGGAACGAGCAATTTTGTTTCGCAAACGCGCGCGAGTGACGCAACGTTGGATGACGCTGCGAACGTTGGATTCTAAATGATCGCGTATCACAGCCGTCAACGTTTCACTCGCCGATATATCGATCGATTCCAAGGTTAAGGAAAAAATGGGCCGGGATTGATATTCCCCGATGTCCGTCGCGTTGTAGTTTCGGGACCGATCGGATCGGCACGAGAATTACACGGAGGATCGGAAAACGTCGCGAAGCGTCGATCGGACATCGATCGGGTCGGAAATCGCGAGACACCGTATATCCCTCGGGGAGAAGGTACGATTAAGGAAGATGCCGAATTGATTCGGCCGTAACGAGGGGAGAATCGTCGACTGGAGGGTAGGAGAAGTGCCTCCTCGTTTCGGTAAAGCCAGCGATACGACTCGTGGGACGCGATTTGAATAATCACGATGGCTGTTGAATCGGAAAAAGAGTGTCAATCTGCACGCTCGGTGTATGGAAGTTTCTCGAACGAACGCGCGTGGAAAGCAGCGGGAATACAGGAATACAGGAAGAGCGAGAAGCAGAAGAGAAACGCGCGGACCGCTGCCATTAGCGAGCGCGACTGTCGCGTCGTAGCGACGACGAGAACGAGAACGAGCACAACCCAACGGCGGCTGCCCAATTAGCGTTAATCCTTGTTAATCCGCGTCTCTCCAATCTGCATTCCTTTGTTCTTGGTTCGGGCCGCTTCGCGGCCCGACTATCGCGACAGTTTACGACGAGCATATTTCGAGTTGGTAGCGAAGGTTTGAGCCGAGAGGGTAGAAGGGATGCGGGACAGGAGGATGGAAACTAAACGCGGAAGCGGGGAAAGCGCCGATACCGAGGGAAAAGTAAGCCGGAACGACGACGGGATTCCTAGCTGTCGGTGAGCTTCCACGGCAATTTTATTCACGACTGTCGATCCTTCCGGTGGAACGTCGACGAGAAGGAAAGGGAGCGACGCGTCGACGAACTCGAGAAAATATCGCGTAACGAGCGTGGCTCGAAACGGGCCACCGGCCTCGCCACTATCGGCCTGCTGAACACACCATCTCCTGTCTTCAAAGCGAAAATCACGCGAAAACGTTAACGCGTATAGTGGACGCAACGACGATTAGGATGATAACAGTAAAACGACGAGGTTTCGACGAATGGAAGCCGCGATACCGAAAGAAAGCATGCTGTCGATCGAGGAATGGCCCGATTGGCACAGGCCGCTAGCCAAAAACTCAGCTGCGATCCTTTCTCCGCTACATCGACCGGTGGAACGTTGTCCGGAGAACGAACGCGCGAGACGAAAAGTCGGAACGCTGTGCACGGTGTGCATGCGAGTTGCAGAGATTCGCGAAATCGGCCGTATCGGGAGAGATTGTTTCCGATACACGGCGCGAACAAAGAGGAACGACGCGCTTAGAAATATTTGTCTCTTCGGAGCGACGAGGCATTGTCCTCCCATCGACGATTCCTCTTCTCTGTGTGGACGCCTGCGACCGAACGACGAGACAAAACTCTGGGACACGCGCACAAAATCAAAAGTACGATGGCACGAAGGACGGCGGTTCGTCCGACCAACGGATACAGAGAGATAGACGGCTAGACAAAGGGGCGGCGGAGAGACAAGGAGAGCGATCGATGAGAGATGACGGACGCGGCCACGAGACCACGGACCACGAGCCACGAGACCGACGAAGAAGGGAACGCGTTTGAGCGGCTCGACGTACCGGGTCGAGGAAGAGGGAAGAACGAGGACCGGCGTCAGCGGTCGCTCCACTCACATTGTTACCATAATCGGCCTCGGTTGGGCCCATTGTTTGTCATTCAATTTTCCCGCTGGATTTCCACCGCGGACAATGGCAGGAACGCTTTATAAGTCGCGGGAATTACACGGGCGAACAAAGCTCGTAAATATATCCGTTGAATCGTGAAAAACGTCCTGCTACTACTACTACTACTACTACTCTCTCTCTCTCTCTCTCTCTCTCTCTCTCTTGCTGTTGCACGCAGAATGAAACTCCTCTCCTCTCCACTCCGCTCTCCGTGCTTCTGCACCGCGACATCACGTTCCACCCTTCCCGTTCTAGCTGATCCTCTCACGTCACCCTATTCGTCCCACACATCGTATCGTTCTTTCTGTTTCTAGGTTGCGTGTAAAACGCAGGACGGCTGTGTTCTTTCGCGCGGACGCGCTTATATCGGGCACCCGACTGTCCTCGGCTGGTACGTACCGGAGGCAACGTACCAACCAGCCGACAAACCGGCCAGCGGCTGGAAACGCAACGGATACCGAGGCCGGCGTGGAGTGTACGCGCGAACGGACCAACGGCAACCATTCTCGTAAATCAGTGGAACTCCGGCTCCGTTCCGGGACAATTTTATGATTTAATCCGGTGAATGCGCGAAGGCTGTGGTCGCGGTAGCTTCGAAACCCGAGTTCGCGATATACCGGCTGCACTTGCCGAGATGAATTTCACACGGCGCCAAATGGTGACCGCGTGTAAAAATGGTTTGCGGCGTCCGATGGGTGGGACGGCGGATGGCCGGAGGGTGGTTCGGCGGACGTCGCGTCCGAATACAGAGGACGGAGTACGGGGTTAGCGGGTTGAACGCGAGGAGACCAGGCGACGCAACACGACGCAACCGTTCGACGCTCAACCAGCGTGAAATTTCAGGACGCTGACCGACGTGCGTCGCAATTTCTCCGAATTTTCGATCGGTTTGAGAGCGTTATTTGGTTAAACCGATAACAAAACGAACCCTCGATTACGAGATTGACAGCGCGCATCCAATCGATTCCCGGCCGAACCTGCACCCTCGTAATTTCCCTCTGACGAGTCTCTCGACTGCCTGTGAATTTTTCGGACGCCAACACGACTCGACGATCCGCGAGTTGCTCGTCGATGCCAGAACACTCTATCGCGCGTTCCTCCGATCGTCTGGCTCCGTTTCCGAAACGTCGCCTTCATCGGAGATTAAGAATCGTCGCGAAAGGGCATCGCGTCACGAAGGATAGAGACCACGGAGATCGGTTCGCGTGACCGCCTAGACTCAGCCAAACAAAAGGTTTCTCGTATTCGTAAATCGCAAATCGAATTAAACTCTCAAGCGGCACGCCATTCCCGATCGCGATTCGTCGTGCGTATAAAAGGAACGGATCGCGATCAACCGAGTCAAGTGAGTTGCGGGACGTATTCACAACCTCTCTGCCGCGTCTCACTTCAAGCCGCGGGTTATCACCGCTTTTTATTCTTTCCCGATATTGTCTTTCGTATCCACACACAGACATACATACACACACACACACACACACACACACACACAGCTTCCGCGTTCAACGATCGTTCCAATCGGAGAAGTCCGCTTGTGATCATCGAGCCATCGCGATCTGTGTCCGTTGCGAAAACGTCGTTAAACGAGTCCCGCGTACCGAGCGTCGAGTTGTGCGAGTCGTGCCGGGATGTTATCGCATAATGAGACTGTCGTCAACGGTCCATTGGCTTTCATCGGCGAAGAAACTGGGTGTGTACACGTAATCCGTCGACCTTCTAAATGCCTGCGAGACGATCGAAAAATACGTAACTACGTAGTACTCGCGTACTTTGTTCCATAAATGAGAAAAGTTTACCGACTCGAGTACTCGTGATCGAACAACGATCCTTCGAGACAAAGCGCTACGACGCAGGATGATATTTACGGTCTCATTGATCGAGCGTCGATTAATATCATCCGTCTCTCCAAGCGATCTTTACGAAAGCATAAGACGATTAACTATTGTTCGTTTGCTCGTCATCCAGGTATGTTCCGTCGATGCGAGAAAGATTCCTGGGATGGAACGTACCGCCAGAGCATTCGGATCTCGTGCATCCCCACTGGAGAGGGTTCATAGCACCGGGAAAATATTGGCACATTGGATTCGCGCTCATCTACTCGATGCTGCTTGTAATGTCTCTCGTAGGAAATTGTTGCGTCATATGGATATTTAGCACGTAAGTTTGAAATTACATCGGAGGGTTGGTGGTGCCCTCCCTCGAGAAACGGTGGAATACTCGTCCGCCTGCGGATCGATCGTTGGCCGTTTCTCGAAACTACACTTCGTCCTGTACCGACTACCGTCATACGTCGTCGGAATCTGGCGTCGTACCGATCGAACCGCAGATACTCGAGCTCGGCCTGTGTGTTTTCAGATCGAAACCTCTGAGGACGGCTTCCAACATGTTTATAGTCAGCCTGGCGATATTCGACATAATAATGGCCTTCGAAATGCCGATGCTTGTGATAAGCAGTTTCATGGAACGTATGATCGGCTGGGAAATCGGATGCGACGCCTATGCAGTCTTTGGTTCGATCTCTGGCATGGGACAATCCATTACGAACGCCGCCATTGCCTTTGATCGATACAGGTTACGATTATTCCGTTTGATTACGATCTGATTACGATCGGCATAAACCCTGCGAAGATACTAAACGCGCTTTGCTTCTTTCCGCAGAACTATTTCCTGCCCGATCGATGGACGGCTCAACTCGAAACAAGCCGCGATAATCATCGCTTTCACGTGGTTCTGGGTGACACCGTTCACTGTTTTACCGCTGCTAAAAGTCTGGGGTCGATTCACTACCGGTAACAAATTCACGGAAATTTAACTTCCCCCCGTTCCTTTTCTTTTCTTTCCCCGACCTAACCCTCTCGCGTGTTATTTCAATCGAATTATTCCAGAGGGATTGCTCACCACTTGTTCGTTCGATTTCCTCACGGAGGATCAAGACACCAAGGTCTTCGTTATGAGTATCTTCATCTGGTCTTACGTCATCCCTCTAACCTTTATCGTGTACTTCTACTCTCAATTGCTGCAATCTATTCGCAATCACGAGAGAATGTTACGAGAACAGGTCGGTGTCTACGAATTTCTTTTCCCCTTCTTCTTCGTTTTTTCTTTTCTCTCAGCTTGTTTCAATATCGTTGAACGATCCAGCTCAAACGGACTTTCTTCGTTTCTGCTCCACAGGCAAAGAAGATGAACGTAAAGTCGTTAGTCTCGAATCAGGACAAGGAAAGGAGCGTGGAACTGAGAATCGCCAAAGTGGCATTTACGATATTTTTCCTCTTCCTTTTAGCTTGGACACCGTACGCAACCGTGGCTATGATAGGAGCATTTGGCAATCGGTAATTTCTACGTTTCTACGCAAGCTTTTCCCCGTTCTTTTTCTTCTTTTTTCTTTTTCTTTTTTCTTTTTCTATGACGTAGTTACCAATGACAAATCTAATCGTCTTTGTAGAGAGCTTTTAACGCCTATATCTACGATGTTACCCGCCTTGTTTGCCAAAACGGTATCTTGTATCGACCCGTGGATTTATGCGATCAATCATCCGAGGTAACTAATCACTCGTGATACTCTCCACGATATCGTGGACGTGAATACAAACGAAACGATTATCGCTCTCCATCTCTGTGCAGATACCGACAAGAATTGCAAAAGCGTTGCAAATGGATGGGCATTCACGAGCCGGAAACAACTCACGACTCCGCGTCTGTCCAGACCGAGAAGATTAAATCGGACGATGCATAAATCGAGGGCCTCGAACTTCCTACATTGACGCGCTTATAGGCACGATCGGTTTTCCAGTACGAGATCGAGACACGCTAAAAAGAAAACCACCACTGGTGTGATTTCGATCTCCGTATAAATACGTAGAATCTCAGATTCCGCGTAATTACGTGAAATTGTAAAATTGTAAAATATTATACGATCGTAGCGATACGTACAACGGTATCAACGATCCTACTATTATCAAAGCATTATTAAAGTAAATTCCACGGCAAGCTGTTTTATCGAAATTTCCCTTTCGATCCACGTTATATTTACGCCGATTAAACGTCATATCGAAACATCTATAGCGTTCCATCGTTGGTCGAGCTTTCCTCGTGAATGCGTACGAGAGGTTGCGCGCTGTAACATGCGCTGCACCGTGCGCGGTAACTTGCGCGGGTCGATCGACTCGAATTCAAAGCCATCGAAGTGAATTACGCGAGCAACAAACAGTTTCGCAAGATTTCTTCTGGCGAAGAAAACTTCTGGCTAGCCTTTCGTCTAGACGAAATAAACCGTGTTGAAAATTCTCCGAATATAATTGACTCGTTGTTTCGAAATTCTCAGCGCACTACTTGTGGAAAAAAAGTGTGCGCGATGAATTTCCCTTTGATAACGAGCCTCTCGTGACACGTAAGCCTTCTTTTTCTCTCATTCGGCGTGCAGAAGAGAGGAAAGAAAAGCGTAGTTTCTGCCTTTTAGCGCTTTTTACGGAAAATTGAGAGGGTCTTGTTACATTCTCGTTATCCCGATCCCCTTAACACTCCTGCAACTTTTCTTCCTAAGATTCGCAGAAAGCGATGATATTTTTACGCGAGGCGCGTCCTGAAAGAAACTATTTCGTTACACAGATTCGCAAATATAACGCTACGCGAGGTATAGCGTTTCCTTGGTAAAACGAGAGAAAACATCTTAATACGGCGCATATTTTTCAACAGAGATGAAAACCGACCATACAAACCGAAAGTATATTATTGCCACGTCTCTTAACGCGTAATTTCAATTTACAGTAATTCCATGAAAGGCCAGTAACTTCTAATTATCGATTCGTCGTTCATTTACGTATCGCGTATGTACTCGATTGGATGGCAGAATGGTGTTGCTAGAAATCGATCAAAGTTTCCGGATACTTGCGAACGTCAGCGTATAATGAGAAACGCAAGAGGATATCGACGAAGTAACGAATGATAGTTTTTATCGATAGAAAGATCTCGGTTCATCGAGAAAGGCTAAGGACGATTACGTGGACGTGGAACAGAACGGTGAAAGTTTAGTCCCGATGGCTGCAACGTTACGAGTTGGTGGATCGTGTAGGTACGTGTAGATAGTACACTCGCGTGGCTCCCCGGACAGTAGGCGGAGTCAACGGATAGCCCGGCAGTTCAGTTAATATGCAGTTAGTACGTCATTTGTTTCTCGCCGCTGGGAGGGCTTATCGTAATCTCTAACGTCATGGCTCCCCACGATCTCTCGCGTTAGCAACGCTTGCCTCGCAGATCAACGAATTCGCGGATTCTGTGCATACAGCGCGTTAAACGCGATCACGACGGTTCGGCCGATTAGACGAAAACGCTTCTCCGTTATCGAAAAGTAGCGGAATAGAGGCTGACTTACTTTCTTCCTCCTACAATTTTTATTCCGAATCGATTTACGCGGTAACTTTGCCGATTCGTCTGCTACAGTGTACACGCGACTCTTGCATCGATTGAATTTCCAATCAAGCGAAATTCTATCGTATTTGCCGCCGTCGAAGAACCGTTTTCCCTCGCAGTCCGTTTCGCGCACGCGACTCTCGCGCAATCAAAGTTTTCCACGGTTCGTCCCGCTATGGATAAGCCGGGAGAGGAACGACAAGGGCTGTGGAGAAAGGCACGGAGAACAGAGGAGAGAAAGGGAGAGACAAGTTGGTAAGGCGGGAAGAAGGAGGGCAGGAAGAAAGGAAGCGAGTACAGTTTGACAGGGCGAGAGTCCTGGTTTCGAAGAAATCCTTGATTAGATGTTCCCGTCAAAGGAACCCTTCGTTTTCCGAGGATCGAAGAAAAAAAGACGGGTGGCAAGGGGCCGGGTAACGAAGACAGATAAAACGCGAGTGGGGAAAGAGCGAGCGACAGCGAGCGTGGAGGCATGGAAAGCGAGGAATCGGTTTGGGGAGCGAATTAAAAATTGTTCCAGTCGGCGAACACGGAGGAATCGAGAAAACCAGAAAAAGAAGAAGGGGAGAAATAAAGAGGCGTTTTAATCGAAGAGGTCTTGGAAGGGATTGCGCCGTTCCGAGAGTAAAAAGGAACGATCCCACTCGGTTTAAGATACATCCCATCCTATTTCCCGAGGTCGTACCGGCGACGACCAGTTATGGATGTTGAAAATTCAATTACGCGGGATTTATGGCTGCCGACGCTGGGCATATTTATTGTCGTGGCATCTCGTTCTGAGGTGGCTGGCCGAGTCCTCCATTTTCGCATCGAGGGAACGTCCAGTATCAAAATATTGCCTGCAAATACGTACACTCGTTCCATCGTATTCCAGGGTTACGTTCGATGGTTTCCTTTCTTTTATTTAAGCTAGCTCGATTTCAAGTATCGCCAACCGCGTTTCTTCCCTTCGGCGGTTCTCGTGTCGTACGGTTCACGCGCAAAATGGCAAAATGCGGGAAACGAGTGGAACGATCGAATAAACGAGAATCCGTTTTGGAGTCGCCTATGTTGTTACACGCGTCTAGCATTAAGATAGCGCAGACGATGTTTTATAGCGTTTAGGTGCCTCGCTTTACGGGGCCGTCCTTTTTAAAGCTGTCTTAATCCCCGTTAAGCGCAGGGTAATAAACTCCACAGTGCTCATTAAGGTAGACTGTACAGTCTTTTTGTTCGTGGCACGAGATGTATATTAACGCGGGCAATAAATATCATCCTTATCGGCGGCGTTTCGCCACCTTGTTATCGCGTATCGATTTTCTACCACCCAAAGTCGCATGGTGAAACGCGACCAGGACTTTTCGAATTTTCCAGGACCATCGGACGAGCAGGCAAAGGAAAGACGGAGTCGTTCGGCGGACGATGCGTTGCCACGACCGTGGTTCATCGAAGCGACGAGCAGGATAGTCTCGTCGTGCCGAGATGGCAGGGCAAATCGCAACTTCGCGCTCCTATTCGATCGCGTATTTCATTCGAAACGTCAGACAGAATTCGGCTGTAAAACTTCCCTTCGAATAGAATTTGCTTACCCCGCCAACTCCATCTTCGACGATATTATCGGCGCGGCGCAACGATTTATCTCTCGCGCCACAAATCTCTGATACGCTTTATCGATATCGTTGGATTCGAGCAGATGTTTGCGGTAAACGAGAAACACGTGGTCCTTGGTAACTGTGCAGTTGATGCGCCAGTGTATCGCAACGTTACGCGTTTCCCTGCTCGTTCCTGTTAATCAACCGATTCAAGACGCTATTTAGTTAAATTCGCCGTGCGTCAGGACGGAACGAAAGACGCGAAGGCGAAGGAGAAGCGCGTACAGGAGGCGGGGAACGTCTGATAGCAGGGAATTACGCGAGAGAGAGGTACGAGGGAGGAAAGAAAACGGCCAAACTAATTTCAAAGCTGTTAAGAGCATTACGAAAGTATGTCCTCGACGGGCGCAGACGAGCGTAGACGGGCGTAGTTAGGCGTGGACTGGTGTAAAAGTATATCCGGGGACGCGGGTATTTACGGATACGTGGAATATTGGACGCGAGAACAAGTGGCGCGTACTATGGCAGAAGATAAAACGAAGGTGCAGCTTTAGCAACGAAGTCGATGAGAGAGGCTGGCGTTTCGCAGCGATTAGAGATGCTCGGGTTAAATCCTTTCGAAACGGGAGGCCAGGGATTTCGAGACAAAACTGCGCGCCGAGAAGAGGAAGAGAGAAGAGCAAAGGGAAAACAGGTGAACGAGTTAAATCAGAAGGACGGAGAAGAGAAGGAGAGACTGATTAAAGTGGAAAGAGCAAGTTGGCCCAGTGTGATGCAACGTGGACAATAGTTGGCCGTCGCGTCGTCGAGGGGTTGGCCAGAGGAAAGGTTGGAAGAGGAGTCAGCTGAGAGAGACCAGCATGGGGGAACCTGTGAACCCTCTCCTACGGACCGAAATACTAAAGCGAGCTTAAGTGCGTTGCCATAGGGACCAGCTGGAGTCGAGGGGGCGAGAGAACAGTGGATGGGGTTGCCGCGAGAGAAGGTCGTGCCACGTCCCGTCTATGCCGCGTAGTTTCCGAAACGCGCTAAACCGCTCGGAAGTAGCCAACGTCGAGATTTGCTCGCTTTTCTTCGCTGGCGATTTTCAACCGTAGATGCGCGTTTACTTGGGATTCTTAGACTCGCGTGAACGAACGCATTCGACGCAAGGATGAACAGCCTGTTTCCCGCTACTGCTATTGTTCGCCCACCTGTGTACTCGCTAAACGTTTCGTTCTTCTTCGCTTTGACGTTTCTCGCTTTGACGGAACCACGACTTAACGCGATTTCGAAGAAACATCGCATCTCCGGCTCGATCGTTGTACGTACATCGCTACCAACCAAATACGGCATAGTATTACGCGCTTTATTATTTGCAGCGCATGCTGTCGCACGTCCGTAACAATACTTCCGTAAGTCTGTAATTTGCATCTCGTTGCTGATGTATTCCGTGTCGTTCGTGTATCAGCTCGCTGGCACGGTCGTTAAACGAATTTCCTCTTTCCTTGATTCTCCTTTTCTCTTATCCGCTGCAGAACGCTGCTACAGCATTCCTTTTCTCGTCCCTGCGAACGATTCAAGAATTCCACTCGGTAGTTGACACGGCAGTCGCGCGAGAAAAATGAAAACTTGATTATTCGCTTCACGACTTGCTCGATCATAATTGCGACTGGCTACGATCGACGCGAAACTGTTCGTGGCCTGGAATAAGAAAACTTGCTCAACGGAAAACCAAGCGTTTCAGGCCTCTCTTCGCGAACCACGTTTTTAAAAGTTGTGTTTAAAATTTCCGATTTTACATTCACGGCTGGTGAACCCGTGTGAAACGCGTTAATGGCGCGCTATTCCACAGTCGTTGGACGTACGCGCCTCTTACGATTCAACTGCTGAACCGTATTAATATGCCTTCTGCGCGAAACTTGTGCCAAACAAAGGTCGACGAATCGGCCGAACAAACAATGAAATTTTTAGCCACGCCGTTTCTCCGCCACTTTCCACGGTCTTTCAGAGAGCTCCGCAGGAGGCAGAAAAGAGCTGAGATGTTTTCCCTGGAGTCGATACTTGCTCCCGTCGTCTTTCCTTTCAACCGTAATTCCACATTCGTCTTTTCTTCCTCGATGATCGTTTCCCACACGCGTACCTTCGCCCTCTCTCTCCGATCGTTCAGCTGTTTCGCAGTTCTTTAGTCGGATCGTTGTCCCGTCGAGCTCTATAAGGAGCGGAAGCTTAGACTACGTGGAAAGCGGGAAAATGCCAGCGAAGGAAGAGATCGTCGGACGGAAACTAGGCGAGCTCGGCCAGCTGCAATACCGCGATACACAAACTTATTGGCGAAACTCGCGAAACTTCCGCAAGGTTCCGAGAATTTCAAGATGGCGAACATCCGCATTCCGGATTAGAAGAAAGGAAGAACAAAGGTCTCTGGAAGCTGCTTTATCGGTGGAAATTTTCCTCCTCTCTGCAATCAAAAATTCGTTTTGCCTCGCAACAAAGTATCCCGTCGAATCGTTCGATGTTCGATGTTCCGTGCTGCGCGTTGCATGTTCGAACACGTCGCAACTCGCGTTGAGTTGACTCTATCGAAGTAATCACGAGTCGTGCCCATTTCTGATTGGCGCGATAAAATTAACAGGGATTCGTTTGGCGCGCAACTCCAATTGTAAATGGCACCGGTTAATTGGGTCGACCATCTGACGATTCGATGTGAGGAAATTCGAGCTTGGTCACGATAATGAGCCGTATTAATTATAAACACGTCGCACTGCCGTTAATTACTCAAGTTGGAAGTGCGATAGCACGTTTACATTCCCAGCATCTCTTCGATCTGTACAATTCGCATTGTCGCCGAGCGAACGAGCAGTTTTTAACGCGATGGCCTCGTTCGAACGACACGAACATTCGTCGTTTGTTACCTCTTTACCTCTTCGTATCTATCTGTTCCGCATCAACGTGTTCGCAAAGCACGCCTGCTAAAATTTTTACCAACCTTCTCCCCGATTAAATTTCCCCTCTTTCGGCTTGCAGAGGGAGACGAAGGATATTGTAACGCCACACCTTTTCCGTTCATGGCGTGTCGATAGTTCGTTTCTCTTCTGTCGTATTTCCAGATACCAGATTATTATTTCACATTTTCTTATCTGTCTTTCTGCATCAAATTTAACCCTGTCGCCCCACCGGAAATTCGCTTATTTTTACCCAAAATCGAGTCGTACGTCTTCGTTTCTCGTTTATCGATACTTGGCTTCGATCAAAGGCTCTCTATGCTGTTAAACGTATCACAGAAAGCAATGAAATTTAAACTGTTCCTTCGAGTGGCAGCGAATTACACATTCTAACCAACACTCGTAAGATCTGTGGATGAAATTGAAGCAGCAAGTGTACCGTACTACTCGGTCCATGTAAATTGTTCGTAAAAAGGGAAAGCGGAATGTGATAAATAGGATAATGTAGAGCTATCGATCGATAGAGAGCGAGAAGAAGGAGAAAACAAAGAAAACTGTCGATACTCTCATTGGTTCTTGCTAAACCGAAAATCGCTAGAGAAAAGGTAAAAATGAGAGTCAGCGTGGGATGTAAGCGCAAATCGTCCAGCGAATCGATTCCATTATTCGTAATAACGAGTAAACGACCGCTGTAAGCTACGCGCTTGCTAATATAGAAACGAACAAGAATAGAAAGAAAGTAAGGCGGAAATACGAATGTCGCAGGCCGAGCAGGTTACAGCTGAATAATGACTGCTGCAAGAGAAAAAGTATTAGTTCGCGAGCACGAAGCTTTCTCTGTAAAGCACGTTCTCTACATCACTCGCCTTTTGTCGATGCCATCCGCTAACGAGAAGTGATAACAAAACCATCTTGCGAAACCTCGACTATTTTTCCCGATGCAGCTCGTTTCAAGAGCAAAAGAAATTCTTCGACGAATTCGCAACGCTGTACGATCGGTATTTTGGAAATTTTTTTTAATTTTTTCCCATTCAAAACGTGCTCGGCTACGAGTAAATTAACAGGCGGATCTCACCGACGACACTGCGACCAGATACGTATCTTGCGTGTATTAGGTTGTCCGGAAAGTGTCTTTCCTTTACAGACGCGTCTTTTACAACGACGCACCTTTATACAAACATGAAACCTAACCTGTCGAACGTTCCGATCTTTATTTCGATAGAACAAAATGGATCATGCGTAATTCGATAAAATAATACAAAACGGAAATCCATTATTTCCTTATAAAACGAAAGAAACCTTTCGGACGACCTAACATATATTGCGTATGTTAGCAACGACACATTTTCAAGACTCGTAGCAGGCAATTAGCTTTCGAACGATTTACGGCAAGCACTTGGAGTACGCGTGAACAACGAAAAGCCAGACGAGATCGTGCAAAACTCTATCGATAGCTAGCGAGTCGAACTGGCGTAGTTAACCGCTGTCAAAGGTTTTGATCGACGCGAGAGAGTTTAAGGTTTCAAGTTGCAGTGTTTTAACGGTGATCACGATACGGATTCGACTCAGACTCGAATCGATTTTAGATTATTATACATTCACGATCTAACTATCTATGACTTACTCGCGGTTATTTAAGAAAAGCCGTGCAACGTTGCGCTGCTTCAAAGAATAAGAATATTATTCCTAGAAGAATCAATGAGAGAACGGGAAAACTGGGCTGCCTTCTGGTAAGTAGTAACTATCACGAACAGCGCTGTACTTACGGAGAACATCGAACAGAAATTACGTACCGAATGATTCGACCATGCGGTGATCTCTCTGATTAATAGAAATTTCTAACGATAGACTGACAAAGTGATTACTTCGCTGGCAAAACCGAGAATTCGTTTCGTCTATCTAGATCTCTGCGACTTACGCTCGAATCTCGTTATTGAAAATCATTCGCCACCTTCGATAGCAACCAACGACGCGGAAAGTTTCGCCGTAGAAATTGTTTCGTGTAACTGCTCGATGATGAAGAAGACGAGAAAAATCATGGAAAATGGGCGAGCGTTGCCACGCTCTTGCGAAAGAAGCGATAAAATCGCGCGAACGCGCGAAAATTAGAAACTGTTTTTTCCAACGCGGTACGTTCGGCAGTTGCACGGTCGAGACCATAAAAGTTAACGAGCTGTTGGCGAGAAATCGTTAAAAGTTAGCGTTGAAAATTCGTGAAACCGGATGCAGGGTGTCCTGCAACGGGCGTAATTAAATGTACGGACACAATTTGTTCTAATTTTGGATGCAACGCCTTCCAGTAGGCACGACTTTTCTCTCCTCTTCTTCGTCGTGCTGACTGCACGTCGAGGAATACGTATAGAGTACGCGCGTATCGTCTGATAAACCTAGCTAAAGTGCACTCGTATTTGAAGTGGTGAATTCGCGCGGCGAGATCACGCGAATCAGCGTCGCGTTATATTTTCCAGGATATTTTCAAGAGACGTCGTGTTTTTCAAGGATCTCGTATTTGAGGACGCGATTCCGCCCGATGACGATGTCGTCGCTCTGATCATATGGCGCATACTTGAAACGCTTTGGTTGAGATTCGCGCGTGAAAATATCGCTTGACGAGATGCTACTAAATAACATCTGCCGGCTTATTCGACGCGACGAAATTTAAATACGCGCGACCAACTTTTTTCGTTTCCATTTTTGTCCTCGTTTCTTTGACTCGTTCTCTTAAAAAGAAAAAAAAGGATAGAAACAAAAAATAGATAGAAAAAAAAAAAATGAATGGCAGTGTACTGGCCGTGCAAAAACCGATTCGATTATTCCGCGATACGAAACTGACATGGATATATAAAGAGAAATAGAGAACGAGAAGGAAAAATGCAAGTGGCGATATTTACAAAGAGTTACGAGACAAGCGATACGGTTTTCCGCATTTCCATGGTTTCCCCGTTCGAAATCGAGTTAGAGTAGCGAAAGGACTCGGAGGGCCTTCGATAGCCCGACGACTTCTTCGATGGGATTTTGATTCCGTGAGAATTTTCTTGACCACCCTTTATAGGTGCGACACAGGCCGACTATGTGCCGCAGCACCTACACAGACGAGGATAAGCGAGGAAAGCCAGAGCATGCGCTCGGGTATCGCAAATGTACGAGCTTCGGTTCTCGCTTTAGTCGAACCCCGGTAACGGTAGGGGTAGAACGCGCTCGGACGACTATTCGACAACGTGCTCGCCACAGGACAAGGGGTATTTTGTCGATGAAAAACGAGACCGAGCATCTACCACTTCGACCTGATTCTCAGATTTGAGCGTAATGTTGCGGACTCGTAAGAGTTTCCATTCCAATTAGTTTCTAGCTATTGGCAAAGCAGGTCGTCCGCAAGCCCGACGAAACGCGAGGGATATAGCGTGAAGAAAGGGACAAAACGGTTTTGCAAATGCATTCGCGCCGATCATCTAGAGGCAAGTTTTTCTGGTAAATTGCGACATCGGTGGCAGTGGCGATATCTATACTGGTGATAGTGATAGTGGTGAAAGTGGTGTTGGTGCTGGTGGTAGTGATATTAGTGTCAGTGATATTGACGACGGTAGTGGCGGCACGTGAACCTTTGGCGAACACGTTACAAAGATGCGGTAAATTTTTCCACTGCCCTTCGAGCACGCCGAACCTGCCCGAGCGTCAACTATCCTAAACAGGTGAGAGAACAAATATTCTACGTGTTAATGTACGAGCCGCACAGATATACGAGGTGAAAGCAGGTAACTGGATTTTTACAATTTTGGAGACTTTGCTGCCAAAGTATTTTTTTTAATATAATGTTACGCGCAACGCATAATTTCGTCGATTCTCTCTATCTTTTCGTTTCCTGGCGTTGATCGATTCGACGAACAAACGGCCCATACCTCGCGCGTTAACTTAGAGTTGTTTCACGGAGCCAGCGTCATACGGTAGATTATAGCGCAAAAGGTGTACTGCGTACGAAATTTGCCGAATGTCGATGTACGATCAGGGCTGTGAAAGAGAAACGAAGTCGATAAACACGGTAATACGAGGCAACTACACGTTCGTTTAGAGAGCAATGTTACGACCACCACGCGTAGAATCGTTGCAACTCGTTAACGAGTCCAAGAACTCTTAACAACGTTACGTCGTTTCATCGCAAACTTCGGAATATACAGGATGAATTTTCAATTCGCTTTCCCGGCGACTTCGAGATAATCGACTTTCAATGAAAATTTGCAAATCGAACAGGATAGGCGCGTGTAGCTTTGGAACGTTTTTCCATGCTGGAAGAAAACAAGCGTTCGCTGCACAGATTCTAGGTTGGCAATTAACCAGCATGAAACGATAGATATCGCTTGTTTGAACTATACATATTGCCGATAGTTTTCGCTTTTGAGAGAGATTTAATAGAATTTTAAATTGATAGGATATTCATAGGTGATCCAAGTTAATCGTTCAAAGAGGAAATCGGATTTACGATTACGATACGCATGAAGATCATAGGGAGGATACACGCGATAAGTACGTCTTTGTTGATTTTTTTACACAGCTGCCATAATTATATTGGGAAATTTTAGAGGCAATCCGAGGTTACAAGGTATTTACCGCACGCATAAACGTATTCGGTAGGAAATTAGTATACAGCACGAACGGCAATTTTAAGCATATAATAACGCGCGATTACTAAGTAAGAAATGTTTTAATACCTACGATATTTTGTCGCTGTTGTTGTTGTTGTTATTATTGTGACAAGCGATATTTTTAATACACATGTTTGGCTCCGAAATCAAATAAAAAAATCATCTCGGTATTTGATAACCAAAGATCGATCGACAAGGTATTTCATCTTGAAATTGCTTTCCTACAAAGTATGGAAAATGTAACATCGCATTCCTCTCCTGTAGTCTGCACATGACAAATATCGATTAAAGGTGATCATCGCGAATTTAGGATTTCTACGTTCGTTGAACGCTTCGGATCGAAAGCTTGTCATCGACGATGCTTCGATCGATCACGTAGGACGAGCTTCTGTGACCTTTCGGTATTCGGTATTCAGTTCCAGCACGAGATAAGTAAAGGGCCGACGTTAATTACCGACGAACGCTTCGATTCCCCCGACGTGCGAGTATCGTTTCGAATGAGATATTCCCTGGTTACCTTCGGCTTATTTAGCTTCTAGGCTTTCAGGCCAGTTCCTGAGAGATTTTCCAAACGTTTGGTTTTTCAACGTCAAAGCGTGGAACCGATCTTAACGCCGACCGAACCGTTCAATTTGAAGATGGCAATTTTGGCGATTCGACGATGTACTCGCTTGGAAGTAAGCGAACTAACGATTCGACGATTACGTAAGGATGATTTAATGAGATTTCTTAAGGTTCTAGAACTTTCGTGTCCCGTTCGTACACCTATTCGACGAAATACATTTGTCAAAGTGATCAAACGATATGAAAATCTCCGTCGAAGCATTTTCTCTTTGCAAAATATTTTCCACCCTTTCCGGATGCTCTACAAACTTTTTTGACTTTTCAATCTTTCCATCCCTTCCATGTACACTTTCCTCGATTGTTTGCTTCTCTCGTAATTTTTTTGTACATCGTTTTCTTTTTATATATATATATCTTTTTCTCTATATACATCGAACTTGGAGTAATTTCTCAATCTAAACGGCTTCTTCGAGCTCTTATATCTCGAAGATCCGACTGTCTTCCTAGAATTATGCTTGTATAACGCTGTATTATCGATCGTACATCGAAATCGAGATTTTAAGGTATTTTTGAGATAACAAAGCATCGAAGAGCTACTTAACCTACATTGATGAAAAACTTGGGGAATAATTTTATGTTAAAGCATGGAAAATAGGAGCGGAGATTTTGCTAGAGCTGATTTTAGAAGAAATTAGAACCATCCACGGAATATTTCATCCGAACAGTGCAAATTGGAAAAAGTTCAGTTGGCTCGTTTAAGGGTATTTTTTCAATTTGTTGAAAGAAAAGATAGAGAGAGAGAGAGAGAGAGAGAAAAATAGAGGAAAAGAGATTTCAATTATTGAAAAAGAATTAACACGATTAGTTCTCTGAATAATTTTGGTATTGACGTTCCAAGTGAAAAATCCAATAGAAATCCTATCGAGAGAATCGCGAGAACTTGAGACCCTTAGATTAGCAATTGCTAGACACTCTAATCTCTTCTCTAAGACGTCTCTTATACTCTCTCTCTCTTATACGGTCTTCTTCGTGCAGTTACTTAACAACGATGGATGTAAAAACTTTCTACATAAAGCACATTTTCTCTTTAGGCTAAAATAAGCTTCTGTATCATAGCCGTGTACGAGTAGGTTTTTCCGTGCAATTGTAAATGATTAATATCGTACGATCGACGATTAACGATTTTAACTTAACACGTATCAATAATCGCCTCGTATTCGTTATACGAAATAATTTTCTTGCGGATCGATCTATTAGCTCGTAACAAAGTATTTTATCAGCGACAAATAATTATACGCGAGATTATCAGTTAAGAATTTCCTCTTAACGATCATAGCTTACTGCAAGGCCATAACTAATTAAATCGATAATTTTCATAATTTTTTAGTAGGGAAAAAATTTCCATTAGGCTTGTAGAATATTTACGAAATATTTCGAGAGCGAGTTTCATCTCAGGTTTCGTTTAATACGTTCTAACGTAATATCCGCGCGTTCGATGTTCCTAACTTTCGACAGCATTAATCTCATTGGCGATAACCTACGTAACGATTACGGGAACAACGAACATATTCAACTACACGAGAAATTGTTTCTGGCAACGGCCACTTCGCTCGATCGGTCGTATAATTGTCCACTCGGTATCCTTTCTTCGGCTTTTTTCTCGCCGAAGGAATTTAGCGATAACGAGTTCGATATCAAACAGTCGGATTGGATCAAAAGCGAGAGAAATGAAATTTCATCGAGGCGCGTTCGAACAGCAAGGACGGTAACAAGGGGCTGATATTAATCTCATCGACGAGATGCCGAGGATGATTATGGCAGTGGATCGACTTGGTCGGTGTGTTCCTCGGGCACGGCTGGGCAACGCTGGTTCATGTTGAACCACGATGGACCGTGGAGGGTAACTGCTGGAAACGTTTTGTATCGCCGGAGGGAGAGATCGAGAGAGAGAGAGAGAGAGAGAGAGAGAGAGAGAGCGTACACCGAAGAGCATGCGAACGAAGGGGAGAGACAAGCAAGAGAGCAAGCACACGACTACTCGTATGTCGGGGCGCGTGTGTTAGGCGCGCGAAACCAGGTTGGTCGTTGGTAGTAGGCGACAGCAAACAGTTTCAGGAATGCGTGGCGTGTGTTTCGAGCGCGCTGATATGATTTAGGAATCGCTTCCTACGGTCCCGACTATCCAGCGGTTTGGTCGGTCTAGCTATGGCACCAGCGTTGCGGGATTTGCGTGCATCGCCGCTAAATGTTTCGCTCCTCTGAAACGCTGCTCCGATGCCACTGGCCAAGATTTACCGAGCTTACGTGACCTTTCGGCCGCGAAATTAGGCCGATTCATCATAGGCTAGCTGAATGCTTACGCAGGGATGCCGCCAACCTCTATTCATCGTCCTCTGATCGACGATACACGCCGTTCGCGTCTCACACCGCCACCGTCCGAACCCTCTCCCCCAAGTACCGATCGATCGATCCTTCCTGCCGAATATCGATTACGCGGTTCCTCCTATCCAACATCGGGTTCGACGATGCTCGAAATCGCTTTACCGCTCCGGTTCCTAGGAATTCCTACTTAGCTCGCTCGAATCTTTCCGCGATATATATTAGCTTCGCAGCAATTCCGACGCCGCGGGCGTGTTTAAATTATAAATATGCAAGGGTCGAGAGCTAGCCCCGTCTTTCGTAAATGGCTCACGCTAATTACGTAACATAAACGCAAGTGCACTCGTATAATTGCGCGCTCGGATCTGCCATGCCTTGATAATTCGCCGCCGTTTCCCTATTTTTCGTCTCTCGCCCGACTTTTTACTCCAACGAGAAGATTTTTAAACGATAATTATATTACGACAGGTTGTCTGTCGGCGTCTGAATCGTACGCGCGTCGCTAGTCGGTTTCATTCGTTGCTGGGAACGCTCGTCGATCGAAGGCAAACGAAGATCATGCTCGAACGCATTCGAATTAAACGTACATAATAGAACGAAAGTTCTGGCAATTTGGTTAATTCGTTGCTTTTAATATCGTAGATTGTTGCACACTACAAGCAGCGAGTGGGGTCACAATAAGGGTGGTGATCGCACGGAGAACTGTGTCGGCCAGGTCGCTCGATATCGCTGAACACGGGACGATATTCGAGCGAACAAGCCTGGTTTTGCTGCATTAATTTTATTATCAATGTTTCCCGTTAAACTTTTGTAATTCTCCTGTAATCGTTGTACCGCTTGTTGCGTGGCTCGTTTCGCTCCGTGTTTTACGTCGTTTCGATCACGGTAGTCCATCGTGGCCAAAACAATGTTACGGAAATTTTCCAAATACGATTCGTTTTATCACGAGACAGAATTCCCTCGCACAGGTGGACTTTTATCGCGTTATTCGTATCGATAACGAAGTAATCGACGATCGATTCGTTCGACTCGAAGGTGATTCCTTATCTTCTCCAAACGTAAAATCAATCGATCGTTGGTTCTCGTGCTGGGTGAACTCGGTCCTTTGAGTAGATTCACGAACGGTACACGCTCTATCGGTGACGAGCGTCGCTTCTTGCTTTCGTTTTCCTTTCGCCAGATGCACCCATACCGTGAAATCTCCTTTACCTGTGCATTTCGCGCTTCCCTCATTTTCTGTCCTGCCCTCTCGGATCGGCACGAAACTCCGGTCCTCTTCCGCTTCTCCTTTGCTCTTTGCCCCTTTACTCTTCGACCTTTCCCGCTTTAACGCTCGGTGAATTTTTCACCGTGCAGCTGGTGGCTGGTCGAGTACGAGTTGGTCGGATTCTCTCTCCGGGGATACGCGAACAGCCTGCAGGCTTTGCACAGTCTCGAGTCTCGTTTCTTCGGCTTTCGAGAACGCTCTCTTCTCCGCCACGAAAACTTCTGATCGCTACTCTTTTCTTCCCCATAGTCGATCCGATGCCACCGTTTACAGCGATATCGCGACGCGCAAACTTTTTCTTTCCATAATTTTATCAAAAACGTGCAGCTTGACGCTTTGATCGTTCGGAGGAAATTCCATGTTTTGCATTAATCTAGTAGCAACCAGAAAATCTTTAAGAGCGTGACAATTTCGACTCCGTTCGTGATTTTATTTCCGTCACGTTCGCCACTAGCACCGCCTTTGCTCGAATGCGGATTCTCGATGTTTCACCGAGCTGACGTGGATCGACTTGAAATCGAACCGATGTATCGTGAAAACAGCCTCGACGCTTTCAACGATCAAGCTTCGAGCGTATACACCGTCGTCGTCGTTTACATCCGAACACGTTCGACGAATTCGCCAATTTTATCGAAGCGTGCGAATTAACGACGATGGATCGGTAATTCTCGTTGCGAGTAATAACTCAAACTAACGGAGAATTAATAATTACAAGTAATATCTATCACCCTCGACAATATCGTGTAATCCACTTTTACGAGTATCAACTTTCATGTCGAATAATTAGAGTGGCGTAAAACCAAGTATGAAAGTCATTTTATAGGGCGAGTTCGTTCGCGAAAGTGCTTTTCGTCCGTCTTTCCTCGATATTCGATTTCCAGGTTTTCGCTACGAAGAACGTAAGTAGAACTAAGTTTGCGGCACGGCAGAATTTATGGAGAAAGATGTTTAAGCAGTCGTCGTAAGTAGTAAATATTTGAACGATACTCTTCTCGAACTGCTGAATTTCTGCTACCCTTTATGCCTAATTATATCGTTTTTCCCTTCGTGGCAGGTATTCATTTGGCTTCGTTTGTTTTGTCCTGCTATTTTTCACTTTTATTTCCAACCCGAGACATCGATCAGTTTTTCCAAATGAAATTCCGACCTGGCCCTTGTTCGTTCGAGTCGATTTCAAGGTACATGAACATCGTCGTTCAATAAACGTGGGTGTTAGTAAACATGGGAAACCTACAAACTGGTTCTCCGCTAGGAACTCCTACGACGTTAGTGTCCACGTATGAATATGTAATAGCTGGAAACACGGTGTACAGAGGCACGCGAGTCCTCGCTCTTGTACGTCGTTTTCTCTTAAATCGCGCTGCGAGCACGTAAGCCGAAACAAACATGTCGCGCGTTTCCTTGCTAAACGCGAGAAGAAATAACCACCTACCTCTGCCGTTTGCTACACAGAGAAAAGAATACATAAACTGGAAAATATGGCTCCTCTGTTCTTTTTTTTCTTTTTTTTCTGAAAGCAAATATCTCCGGATTAATGTTTCTTTCTCGTTCGTTAGCAACGGCACATACGCTGTCGCGTGTACGACGTTAGGGTTTGTTCGGAGCATAGATCGAGACAAAGAACCGCGTAAGCGAAGAAGGGAAACGGGTGAGGAAAGTGGTTGCCGCGAAGTAGGGTGATGGAGTGTACGCGAGATCGAGTGCACGGGACACGAGAGTCAAGCAAGAAGCAGAAGGACCATACGGATGGACGAATAAATATAGACGGATAGGTAGACGGACGGGGCAAAGGCAGAGAAACGGGAAAGAAAGCGTGCGCGAGGAAGGAGAGCAGGGACGGTGGAAAGACCGACAGAGACTCTCGACCCTCCTTTGCGGTCCTTCGCGTACGATGCACCAGTCAGGCCACTATTGTTTGAGTCATCACAATGGTGGAACAAAACCTCAACCGGAGGATCGAACTGCACTCCAAAGCCCAACTCCCCGCCGCTGTCGGTCTTTTCCCTCGGCGAATCAGCCCCACTAGCGAACTCGTTCTCCGTACGGTCCACGAAGAGCAACGAAGCTACCCCTTCGGAAGCGGCTGTGCGGCGCTGCTCGCCGCGCGTCTCCTACTTTCCCTCCGCTTCGTTCGCTGGCACTCGCGCCTATTCGCGACAGAAGCTATCGCTTTTCGAATGACAACAACCAGCAAGAACAAAGGGGAAAGGTTGACGGTGCAAGATGAATCCATTGTGCCGCTGCATGCACCGCTACCGCTCTGGCGTGTCGATGGCTTTCGACTCGCCAACCGTGCAACGTCTTTTCTACTTTTCGCCTCGTCGTCTGGCCGCATGAACGGCTCGCGGCCTACTTGCTCCTTCCTTTTTCGACCAGTCGTCCGTGTTCGTCGATTCTTTTATTCCGAAAGATGAGCATTTTAACGCACGCGCCAACAACGACGAATCGCTCCGACGAATAAAACCCCGGCATCGTACGACGTAGCTCTATGCCACAACGTGCACGACAAACGTAGTTTGATGCCAAGTTGAAACAATTCGAGTTTCCGGAGTCGAACATCGAACGATTTCGGAGAACCACGGTTTTGCGGTATCTCCTGCTGGATTCCTGAAACCGATACGATTCCGAGATTACGCTGCTGTATACTCCGAAAGCCACTTGCACTTGACTGATAGCGAACCGAGTTCTCGCGGTTTTAAGGCTTCGTTCCGAACCAGGTAGAGGGGAAACCCCTCTCCACACTCCGTCAATACTCAGCGGCCATAATCCCTCGAATAAAGTTATCACTCGGAAGGAATTCGGATTTAAGCAGGACTCTGCGATTCCATTTATCTCCTTCTCGACAAAGCACTCGTGATCTCGATTCCCCGTATTTGACCATCTTTCGAAGAAACGCCGAGAAATTTATTACAGTCGTTGCACGATCCAACAGTGTGTAAGATTCAATGTTATCGTTTGGAAACGTGAGCGAAACGCAGCAGCGAATTCGACGTAGAATTATCGGTGTATTCGGTGTATTATTTTCGTCGACTCGGATGGTGCGTCTATAGACGTTCGTTGGTACACGCGTGGAAATCTCTTGGAGCTCGAACGATCGGTCAGCGACGATCAATCACGAGCCGTAAGGACGCGAACGTACAAAATCGCGGTAAAGGGTTGCGCGAAAGAGGCGAAGAGAAGGAGAGACGACGATAAAATAGAATCGTCGGTCAAGTTTCGGCGAAAACATGTCGGCTCTGAGTTCGAATCTCCTCGTAAATCTCTAGAGTGCTCCGACGAGAAAGAATATTTTTTCGAGAGTGCCGCTTCCATTGGCACTCGAGAGAACGCTTATCCAGCCGTAGGAAACGCTCGAGCACTGCTTCGCCCGCTTTCGTGGCAAGGCTCGCGACTGAACGATGATTGGATTAGTCAACGTCGTTTCTCAGAATTTCAACGAAGACGACTGCAACAACTATATGGAGTTTCGTGAAAATCTTCCATAGGAGAAAAGAACTCGCCGAATCCCCGGAGAGGTTGGTCGATTCGATGATCTGTAAAGATGATTCAGCGCGATGCAGCCACGCGAAACTGTTTGAAAATATTCAACGGAATAAATTCTCGAATAGGATAATCAGATAGTTCGCAATTCGTAGAATTCGCTTGAAACGTATCTGTTGTTTTATTGGCAAACTCGCGGATACGTTGCGCGAGGATGTTCGTGCGTGTTATGCGAGGTTAACGCCGGTATCTGGCAATTTGTAACTCGAAAAATATTAGTTAGGAGTTAGAAATTCGTGAGGGAAAGATTCGTTTCGTCGAGATTCGATCTTATCGCGATGATAAATTGGCAAGGACGGTAAGTAGGAAGATGAACGAGAATGCTGCGAGGGCATGCAGACGTACACCGCATCGTTGATCGAACTACATGCGCGTAAAAAACCATTTCCATTGTCACGGGAGAGGTTGATTTTACGGGATAACGACCGTAGCTATTGCGGTCCACGATGTTTTACTCGGTCGCCTAAAGTGACTTCGTAAATCACTAGGGAGCGAGTTGTGCTCCTCGGTCATTATACCAAATTTACGCGTTCTATACAAGCTCTGCGGAGTTCGGGTTGCACGAATCGTTGGAAATTCTGCCGGTTCGCCCACCTCCGTCCTTCTCTTTAATCGAAACAAAAACTCGCTCGCGGCAGATATTGGTTTCGAACGTTGCGCACCGACCGGACTCTCGATGACGCAGAGATATCGCGAAAGTTTCGAGCTAGCCCCGATTAATTCGAGCGATTATACGGCGTTAAATCGCAATGCACCGTATAATACCGACCGCTCCACTCGCGCTATAATACGTTAAGTCTGGCCAACGAGTTCGACGGTGCGAACGAACACGTTCGCCACGCGTACCAAATGTCACCGAGAACGCCGCTGTTGAAATCCTGCAACATTGTACCGATGATTCTCGTTTTCGCCTCTCTCGTCCTCTCTCGTCCTCTCTCGTCCTCTCTCGTCCTCTCCCATCTTTCCTCTGTCGACGTTTCTCTCTCTGCTCCTCTGTCCGCGAACAGAGTCCAGTCGAGTGCCGTGTGTACAGTTAACGCTATTTTCCAACAGCGTTTCCATTCCTACTCTTTCTCTGTTCACCGGGATACTCGGCCGCGATACGAAACAGCGTTTCAGATGCAACGCGAAAAATCGTTTTCGATGGAGATTCGAACAAACAGCCGGCAAAAAACGACGAATTAATGGAGCGCCGATTGGCCTGTGCAAGGGCGCAGGCAAGAGGCAGCCTTAATTATATTATAAATTTAACGACCAAGTTGCGCGACGTGATACGAGACGAGCCACCGCGACAAGGAATGGCGCATCTTAGGGAAAAACTGCTGGAATATTATTATACTGCATCATAGTCACTCGCAAGGCGCAGAGAAAAATGTTTTGCATCTGCAGCTGACTAGGGTATGATATAAGTAATGGTTGCGCAAATTTCCTTTGGGGCAATGCGTTGCTATCGCGCTTCCCACCGCGCGCCCAGTGACATGCGGCTTTCTTATCAGGTGAAACCGCTGTTTCTCCCTCTGTGCCACAAACCGACGATCATATCGAAAGAGCGTAACGGCCCAAGGGCAACGACCGTTAATAGCCGCGGAACGAAATCGCCGTCCTTCCAATTATTTCTCCCCGTCTCTGTCTTTAGCGGCGATATTATTTAATAAAAATGGCAAGCGTAACGGTAAAGCACTGGCAGGTAGCCAAGAAGAATCGGCCCCGTGCATTCTACTGGAAGATAACGCGATCGCAATTAGAGTGAAACGCGATAAACGGGAGCTCGGTGAGAATGTACGTTTCGGACGCAAGTGGCGAGCAAGAGCAGCGAACAGCGCCAATTCCTCGGAATTCTTTGCAGCGCGTGCAAATCGTCCTTGGACCGTGCGAAACACCGGTGTACGCGTTATTCAAAATCTTGCTCCGTCGTCCCCTGGTAGAATGGGTTGCGGGATAACGCGTGCAGGCCCGAACAAAGATTCGCAGAAGCAGCAGCGGCGTTCCACTCGTCGAGGGTAAGGTCCGCTCCATTACCATCCTCTAAATCACGCCGGTAACGTTTTTGGGACGGTCGTAACTTCGGGCTCCGATGTTTTTGGCCTCATTAGTAGCCGTCTCTCGGCTTGATGTGGTACACGGAAAAGGGTCCTGAGAGGGCGAGAGAGAAGCCTCGGAGGGAGGCGGTAAGAGGAGCGAGAAGAGGTCGAGAAGAGAAGTCGTTGCCGCGAGAGACGAAGGGAGACGGGGTGGCGAAACGCCGCCGGAGCAAAGGAGAACGCGGAGGAGGTACAACGAGGCTTGGCTGTAGCAGAGGATACCGACAGTGGCTGCGATTAATATTCCCCGGTTCTAGCAGGAGTTCCGTCGTATCTACGTCGTACGGCAACCTTCTCTGCCGTACGTTTGCACTTTGAGTCGTAGCCGCAATCCCCTGGCTTTCCAGTCACCGCTGGCCCTTTCGAGATCCGCATTACGCTCGATAGCGTCTCCTGCTCTTCGCTTGGAACAAAGAGAAACGACAAACGATACGTCTCTTGCCATTCCAACGCTGCCACTGTACTCCTCTCTACGTATTCGCCGTCATCTTTTTCGCGTATACCTGCCGTTTTCGCGCGAAATCTCACGATTACGGTACAACCACCATCGACCGACTACTCTGATATCCCAACGTTCCGTTATCCCAGTGGAATATTTACATCTACCGGTAATCGTTGTGTATACGCGTGACGTGCTTCTTGTTAAAATACGATTACAATAACACGGTAAATCGTAACAGTTACGCGTCTACCTGTCTTAAATAATATACCAACATACGCGCGGCGCGTTTCCACGCTATTGTCTATTTTATCATTCGTTGCTATGATTTAGATTTTCACGACGGATTATTTACAGAGAGAGTGGCGCCAGTTTGAGAAATCTACGACCGAGCGACTCTTGAGGTTACACGAACGACGTCGCATCGACATGAAAAATGCCGAAAGACCGAAATAAAAGACGCAAACGCTTCTCATATTCCGTCGCTGTAATAGCAACGATTCAACGCTACTCTCTTCGAGCAAGAGGAAAATGTTGGCTGAAATTTTCTCGAGCAAGTACTCGAGAAACGTGGGTGTATGTACGTGTGGCGTTAAAGGGAACGAGAAAGGCCGAGCACGAGGAGCGGGGTGCAAGTGGGACTAGACTTTACGGTGCTAGAATCATCAAAGGGAAAGAACCGATACGGAAGGTGGAAAAAAGAAAATGAGACGCGGTTGGTGGTCGAAATGTCAAAAGGGGCCTAATTCGATCGAGCGAACCGGTTCTCGCGTGTACCGGTATGTCGAGCCTATCGAATCCAGCGCCAAAGGGTTACGCGGGTGTAAAAGGGACGTGGGATGAAGTCGGACAAGATTGTGGAGAATGCGCGAGAGTAGCAGGGATTAACCAACGGCGAGAGGGGATAGATATCTGGCGTGTATTCCATAGATTCGAGTGGGCCGCACGGCACGGCGCACCCATTTTCCGATAGCTAATTACCGTGGATATGCAAGCGCATCCGTTGCAAACGCGTGCGCTATCGCGTATACGCGCGATACGCTTATCCACGATGGTTCGATACGCGAACCACGAACGACCAACGTTCGGTGAACGCTGCGCCAAAAAGTCTCCAAGGCACACGGTCGAGACGAATAGGAAGAAAGAAATGACATTTGCGTTGCGCCACGTCACATCCCGCTGCATCGAACTGCGTCGCGCAGAGGAACGCTTTCAGAAAGCGTCGCGCAGTGGCTTCGCTCGACTAGATGGCTGCGTAGCTACTTAATTTAACGACAATGCGGCGGTAGCGCGCTGGTTCCCCGACGACGCCGTAAGACGCGAATTAACAGGAATTTGGCGCGATAAAGCGTAGACGCAGTTCCAGAGCGACTCGCTTTAACCTCAAAGCGATCGCATCGGTTATAAGTAATTAAAGTCGATAGCGTTATCTACGCGTTATCTCGAGCGTTCCGAGAGAATTTCCAATACGATCGTTCCGTAGACCGCGGGGTTATTATCAGCGAAATAGTTACGACATTTGATGTCTGAACTCCTATTCGTACGCTCGGTCGTAAAAGAGACGAAAGTGGATTTGGTAAGCGTGGGAGTAAGAATTTAATTTACGTCCGGTGCTGGATGTTGTATTAAATTCGATTAAAAATCTTACCGTGTTTATTGCGTGAACAGCACGTTTCGTAGCTAGAGGGGCGGCGAACTGCGAATCGATAGACGCGTCAATTTGAAACCAGTTTCCAAAATGATCGACACGCGGAGGGTCGCTGGAGGCATCGAAATGCCACGATTGTGAACGGCGCTTAAGCCGACGCGTTATCGACACGCTTGGGAATTGGAGCTGCTAGGACAGCTGCTGCTAAAGTATGCATGAACAGGGACTGTTTTGTATCCGTATACTCGGTGTGCAACTATTCCTCGTACACGTTGTTGCTCGTTGATCGAACTGCTACATTTGTCGCGCTATAGTTACGACCTGTCCGATCAAGTTAGATAGAGACGCAATTTCGGCTACTGCCCCCCTTCTCTTTTCCCACTTAATTCGCGGTGAACTGATATCAGGTGGTAAATCGAACGACGAAACAACGCTGCGAACAATCGCTTAACTTTACGTTCGGCCAGTCGATTCAACGGTACAGCAACTACTTCGTTTTCTGGCATGTATCGACTGAAACAAATCCCCGACAGCTAAGCTGCGATAATCGGATCGCGTTATTCACCATCGCGTCTCGACCTATTTCAATTACGTACCTGGCCGTTTCATTGCCAGCGGATAAAACGCGTTCAAATTGTGGCATCGAGCCGCTTGCCGCTTCCGTGATACCATACGTACAATTTCTTCCATGCATAAACCGGCATACGGCGTCGCAGGAGATACTCTTTCGACGGCGTTGTTACTTCGTCGACGGCCGACGCCGTTGTTTCGACGAAATTTGTGCAGCGTGGAAAAGTGTGCGTATCGATCGTCTTGGAAACGAGACAAAGCGAATTGTTCGGGCGAGAGCGTCGTGTTGAAGAGCGGAGAAATTTTCGGCGACGTTGGTTCGTGCTTCGATGCGATCGTAAAGTTGCGGTCGTTGGAATAAACAGGACGCGAGCACGAGTATTTTTCTTGGCGAAAATGCGAAGGGACAGAATCGAGGAACGTTTTCAATCGTCTACGCTAGGCAAAGAGGTTTCGACGATTACGTCTATAACCGGTGGAGCGAGAGACCGGATCGATTTCGTCGGTGCGGCTTTCGACTTTTGGCACGAGTAAGTTCCGTTTCGTGGTGGCTACCGGTTCTCTCTCGGTGTTAAAGTCCTCGACTTCCCTCAACTGCCCCCTTCCTACGAAACCCGTCTTTCCGACAAGGAGCTAACCTTTAATGTACGAGTCGTGTTCAAACCGAAACCTATTTGGTGTAGTTAGGAGTCGTAGGAACAGCTCGGTCCGATACCTTCTCTCTAGAGGCGGTTTGCACGTACGCGACTGGAAGAGATCACCGACCTCGTGGTTCGATGCCACGGAGAATTATACGATCCAGCCGTCCAGCCAAGGATAGTCCAACTCGGAATACTCGCAAGATACTGGGCGTAAGCGACGTTACGAAGATAATTGTGTTTCGCAACACCGAAGGCGGTACGACCGCATTCGATAAAACTTTTTCGACCATCCGTTCGTACTTTCCTCCCTCTCCGCCCCTTCCTCGCCAACCCCTTCTTTCCTTCCCTCTTCTTTCTTTCTCTCTCTCTCTCTCTCTCTCTCTCTCTCTCGATTGCCCAGAATTCTCGTTTCGCCTCGTTCTATGCCCGTCGCCCGCAAACACGTTACAAGCGGAACGAACCTGGCATCGGTGCTACCGTGCAACGACGCAACGATGCAACTCCGTGAAAACTCCAAGTGGTTTCGTATCGTGGTGCATTGCAATGCATTGCACATTGCAGACAGCACCCTGCACAACCCCACCTCCGCCAGAGTCGACGCTGTCCGCCGCCACCACCGCTATCCCACCACCGCTACCACTCTGCCATTCCGTTCTCTCTCTCTCTCTCTCTCTCTCTCTCTCTGTTGCAGCGTTCGCGTAAATAACGCACACCTAGATTCGAAGGAGTGGCCCGCCAAATTACCGCGTCAACTTCATTGCCCAGTCGTCCATCCAGCTCGTTTTTCTTCTCGCTGCGATGCGCTAAGAATGGGTTCTCTTCGCTTCGGCCGACTCGTCCCGTGCTTTTCGGCTGGAATCGTGTTTTTCAGGCTGGAGGACGCGCGAGAGATACGCATGGATCGTTGGGGAGTTTTTTCGCACGCAAAGGAGCTCGTTAAAACGATTCGCGCCAAATAATCGCGATAGCTTTGGCATTGTGGCTCATTGCGAGGTTTGCCGCGCGAGTATTGCCAGACATTCGGGAACTGTACGCTCGTTCAGCCTGATAACGCCGCGAAATACGCGACACCGGACGGAAGAGAGGAAACTCGGTCGGGCGTTATTAAGGGAGGAAATTTTATCGGTTATTTCTATGCTTTGCCACCGAGTGAGCAGACGGGCGACGATACATCGTGGTGATAAACAGTCCAATGGTGGTTCGAGCCGCGGTTTACAAGCAAAGTCGGATATGCGAATGTGCGGCTGTATATCGCGGCTGCAACGAGAGATCCCTATAAAGCTTACTTTGCTATTTTACTTTCGCGTGGAGTCAGTTTTATGTACCTATATCCCGGCACTCCAAGTTTGGCTATGAAGCTAGTCCTCTAGAGATTATTTCGCCCGGGCATTGAGAAAGCACACGGTCGAGCGGCTGCACGTTGCATAGAAATAAGGCTCGCGCCAACGAACGGAACAAGGTATCGCGTAGTAATCGCATCCGTTTCAGGGCGTTAGTCGTGCAGCTTGCGAGCCACAGTGACGCCCTATCAGACTGCCTCGTTTCTTAGATCGCGTCGTAGATCGCTGCCTCGTCGTCAACGTCTAACGATTATTAACGACCGGCAGTTGCGTTCCTCTAGTTTGACGGGTATCGCGCGCGCAAAACGAAAACGAAGCGAAACGCGAGCGCGAATCGAAGTCGTAAAATGGCGAAAAACGACGCGTGGACGCGCCGTTGATCGAACGCTCGCGCGAATCCGCAGAAACAACAAACGAAAAATTATACTTCGCTGCTGGGAAAAGAGAAACATATTTAACAACCATTATATTTTAATATCTTTCAAGTCATGGAATAATTTATGTGGCGCAATTTGCGCGGCAATTTCGTCTTCGAAACAGTTCGTGCATTAAATCGTGTACGTATTTGTTTTCTGCGCTCTGGTATAGGAATGGGGCGGGGGAGGAAGCTGCATTAAAATTTATGCACGCAACAATGCATTCGTTGAACCAGGCATTCGCCTGGTAGAGAGAAGCGGAACGTGATCGATTTCATCATTGAAAATATTCCAGTCGTGGTTTAGCGATTCTCTTAACCTTACGGAGAACGCAGACCTAAAAATTCCATCGGTACAAGTATATCTGAGAAATTCCGAGAATTTAGCCTCTCGATAGTACGATAAAATGACGAAGAATTTGGAATTGGAATTGCAACGATTTAAGAAATAATTATTTCTTCGTCTTCGAGATTTCTCGCATAGCGGTAAGAAGAAAGACTTAAATGTACCGTGTAATTAGGAAAAGCGTATTTGTACTATGAATGTACATATTTGTCAAATGAACCGCCATCTTCGCGGGGTTCGATTAGAACACAAACTTGCTCGAGTGTCCTATTTTTGACAAGACCAGCGAAATACAAGCGTTTCGTATTTCTCGTATCAAAATATCGGAATTACTCAGACACATGATATTTCTCTTCGTTCTTGTTTCTGTTTGTCCCTTCTTCGTCGGTTTGCTGTGACGATGTGTCGGTTCATCGAGTCGCGAAGTACGTCGATGCAAATCAAGTTTCTACAACAGTTCGTTCGCTTGCAACGAATTGAAGTCGGGAGATCTCGAGCGTACGGAAAGGCTTTCAACCGAAATGGACTCCCGAACGGACGGTCGCTCTTCTCCAAACAGTATTTCTAAGAAACTTTACCTACACGGTTTATTGTATTTTTCGAGAATATAAGCGAGGAAGAAATAACGATTCGTACGATACGTCGTTCGACGGTCACGCTTAATGTTTACCGTATAAAGTTTCGTGGATTTTTCGGCCAACAATACCGGAAAGCTGCGAAATAAATGCGAAACGAACGAGCTAGCAGAATGAAAGATGAAACAAAAATAAAGCTTGAAAAATCGTTCAATAATGGAATATGTCAAATACGTAGATCCTCGTGCACTCGGAAATTCGTGTTACCTAACGAATGACCATGTCAATTTACGCAAAATGAATGTAACTCGCTCGTAAAATACTTGCCAACCATACTCGTGCGTATACGCGTAATGTCGTTTGTTTGTTCAACAACAGCGTTCATACCAGATAGATATTATTGTGCAGAGACGATATTTTTCTATATGGTAACAAAATTCGGGGTATGGTTACTTTGCGTGTGAGAAATATTTTCAGACAGATTTTGTGGTAAAAAGTTCCAGATAATCGCAGAAAAATATGTCCCTTTCTGAATCAATCAACAAAGATGTTCACGGTCGACAACATTCGGTAGAAATCTCAGTATCGCGGGGTTATCCTTTCACGATCCATCCGAGACTACTCGAAACGGTAATTCAAATTTGCTTTGACGTCGTTATCGTCAACAAGAGTACTCGGAGTAGCTGTACTGTCACACCGACAACTTAGATATTACGAATAGCCGTATGAAGTTAGCGAAATCCCTGCGAGAAGATGTTTGTTTCCACGGAATCTATTAGATCGACGAAGCTTAAATTTAAGATATCGACGATCGAAAGTTTAAAATCGCCAATATTCCATGTTCTCTGTTACAAATAGGTAAATGATAATATTTATGAAACAGCCGTGTATATCCCGGTGGATTACAACTCTGAATATTCAACGTGCTAGCAATTACTCGTTAATTGTCGCTTCGCAAGACCATCGGTTCACTTCCATTTCTCTTGACGCTAAACGAAACAAAGCTGACGATAATCCTTACACTGGAGCAAACAGAAAGCGAAGAATAAAGCAAGGTTTCTCGACCGAGGAAAAGGATAAACGGCGAAAGTAACGATGAGTCAGTAGGATCGAGTATCGAGACGAAGCGAAACGAGGATGGGTCATTGCGCGGTCTAAGCCGGAAAACGTCAAGAGGAAAGAAGCTATGGCATTATATCGAGAATATTTCACGGCGACTCCATCGACTACCATAGCCGTCTCCTTCTATTGTTACGCTGCTACGAGTTTCCCGATACTTGACATTATATTAAATTATTATAGCGCATACGGGTCGGCGCTGCTACTCGAGAATGTAGTCGAGCGGCCGCGTAATACCCTCGCACGATCTACGCAGGAGTCTGTGAAACGTTGCTTTAGGAAACTTCGAAATCGATAATTACGAATCGGTTATCGGTGTTTGTCGTAAACCACATCAATCGCGCGCATTAACACGATCGTTCAAATCGAACGGTATGGATGAACGTTGCTTCTAATTAGCAATGCTACGAGGCATGAAAAGGATCGAAAAATCGATTAGATTCGTTATCAGGGAAGAACTATAATAGAATGCCTGATACGAACATGACGAAAAATTAAATAGATGCGTCTTTTGACAGACAAAGTTGGTACGATTAGTTGTTCCATTTGTCCGTACGTTTATATTTAATGCAACAGGAAGAAACTACTCAGGCGCCTCTGATATAAATTCAGAGAGAACAATTGAACGACAACTGCATACGGTATAACATCCAAAATGATTCTTTTATTATGTAACGTCTAAAAGTAGGTTGAAGATTCATATCGCCTCGAAGAAATCGCCAAAGAAGGTGAAATTTTCTGAATATTTAAATCCTGACAGGACTTTAAGGGATGAACGTTTGGAGGAGCGGAACTTTCGCGAGTGAGCAATTTCGGCATCCAAACTTCGGCGAAAGTGGGAAAGGTTTCTGTTAAGAAGGTAATTGGGACGTTCTAATCACCGAGAGCGATTGCGTTTACTTGCTTCTCCGTCGACCAAGTAGGTACGTTAATTCGAGCCGATTATCATCCCTATAGCCGGACAATAATTAAGCGGGCCCAGGTTGGTCTGTGAAGTGCTGCGGTTTTGCTCGCATACTAACCTAAATTCATGGGATGTATTTACACCCGCATACTCGCGTGCACGTCTCTAGGTCGTTCTAGCGACCACCTCGCTGTTTCTCTCCTATTGAACGTACCTCTCGGCTTCAATTCTCCTATTTATCATAGTCGTCCCTGCAGCCTCCAACAACGTTATTTTTGTACCATCGAACGACCTCCTTCGACGAACGAAACCTAACCCAAACTCGATCGATCGATCGTGGATCGTATTTTCATTTTATACTTTGCGCATCGATCGATTGACATTTTTTAAACCATGCTGTGCTCATCGCGTAAGCGATAATTCTATGCAACAACAGGTTAGTCGACAGCGTCCAGCGTCGTCGAATATTTATATGGAAATCATGAAAGGACGAGACGCGACATTTATTTTTCGCGGTAATCGATCCTCCGCCGAGACGCTGGTCGATATTTCCATATGAAGATTCCGCTACCTTTCGCGAAAGCCTTTGAGCCAAAAGAATCTCCATCCGCGGTGAAAGACGTTTCCTACCTCAACGACATACTCTTACGGAGCAAATTCGAGCAGGCAAACGATCAATGTATGTACATTTTTATACATTTCATATACATATGAACATCTGTAGGTTTCTAATCTGTCACGCTTTGACATTAACGAAACGTTGAAACAGACAGTCGTTTCGTAATTAATAAGTTAATACGTTTTAACGTTTGGAACTGTACATGTTTATAAGGTGTTCTCGAACTAATAGTAGAATTCGAAGGGAGACGAAGCTGCGCGAAGAAATACGCGAAAGATACGTAAAGCGACGCTTTTGCGTAGAATGCATCGTTTGCGAATAAATCGACGATTATTCGTCGATTTAATGAGATAACGAGTAACCTTCGACTTGTTTCGAAATCATTAATTTTTCCTATTTCCAGTACTAGGTATACATATACTTCAAAAGCACGTCTCTATTGCAATTATGACGAGGTAACAGTTACTTACTTGATAGTTGAACATTAGGCATCTGGCTCATTACCGAGAAATCGATTATCCGATGAGATCGGAATATCAAACGGTGGGATGGCATCCGGGACAGAAGAACGACCATCTCGAGGAGCCGGCTTTTAATTTAAAAGATCAAATTAGAAAGGAACGCGACTCTGCAACGGTATGCTTTTGAAAAGGAGCGCGTAGAGGCTGTTTAAAAATGTACATAAAATATATAAAGACGTACGAAGATACGTAAAGATTCGTAATACGTCGAGTATACTCGTCGAGCGTTTGCTAAACGAGAGGAATATCTGTTTAGGAACCAACTGATCACATCCATTTGGCAAAGTTCATGAAAATATGGAATTTTTTGGGTTGGCAACTAAGGAACGCGGATTTTCTCGTTAGTTGGTATTAACCAGAGCAGACAGTTTAGTCGATTCTTAGCGAGATCAGTTAACGGTCTATTCGTAATACGTTACGAGTAAGATGCTCCGGGACAATCGTATCATACAGCTACCATCGAATCGTTACGAAATGCGCACATTGCATATTCGTCGAACAGCGGCCCTGTATGCCTCGTAATTAGGCGATATACGCAGATAATACGATTGGGCAAAAATATTTTACGTGCAATTGATGGTCATCGTATTAGGACCACGTAAGGAGATGTCGCTTTTCCAGCTACACGCGACGTTACGTTACAGACGGATTCAATTTAAATTATCCGTAAACGCGTAAGACTGTTTCTAGTCGTCTGACAGAGCTAAAAAGAAGATAACAAGCTAGAAAAGAATTTCGATGAGTACGACGACAGAGACCCCAACGGAGTTGTAAGAAGCGCACTAGAAAATTTTCCTCGATAATCTCGACGAACCGTGAAGCTCGTTCCCAAGCTTCGAAGATCGATAATCGGCGAGAGTATTTTCTCTTTAACAGCAACGAGTGCTACTCGAGGGAGAGAGTTCACTTTTCAGCTTTACCGACCTTCGTACTCCATCGAGAAGAGAGTGCGAAAAATGTTATTGGTTTCGCGTGTGAAAGAGGCTCTTCGTAGATCTTTTCGAATAGAAATAAGGATCGTTTGGAAAGAAAGGTTCTTCGAAAAAGGTCGACTATTCGATTACGTAAAACGAAACGAAAGCAGACAAACCTCAAGCGCGACAGTTTGATTCTTCAACGTTGAACGATGTTCTCCGACGTGTCGAGTATATGGAACCTTTTTGAAATTTCCTTAGCAGATGAAAATGCTGCGCTGATGAATTTAACGATAAAGCTTTGTGAAAAGTCGCGACTGTATCGAGAGGTTTGACGCTGACCACGATTGTCGGAGAAAATATCGTTAAACATTCATAGAGTAAGAAGAGAAAACAATGAAGAACAGATAGCGCGGTGTGAAAAACGGGAAAGGGCGGGAAAATCGTGATCGCGTCATGTCCGAAGAACATGTCCAAAGAACGAGTTGGAAAACATGGCCGAAGGATAAAAGAGCGAGGGAAGAAGAGAAGAGGGTATTACCGTAGCTTGCACTACGCTGGAAGTTAGATCGATGGCACGGCCGAGCAGCGAAGACGAGAACTGGATCCAGGTGATCCGTCTTCGGTCTACGGTTTAGTATCGGCCAGTTGCCGTTAATCCGACATTACATCGCTGGCCTAACCCTGCTACTGTCGATCGAGCGAATCCTGGACGACAACACAGTGTACGCGTATATAGTTCGATATTCCGGAGTATCTGGTGGCCATACGGTGAAACGATACCGTGCCGGAGGACGATAGGAGTTTGCTGGGGCTCGATCGCTAAGCCGAAGAGCAACGCCTCGGTGAAGGAACGGTGCTGGAGAAGGACGGGTAGCGATGCTGTCGGGAGGCGGTCTAATGTTACCGCATCCAGAAGCGCCGCGATTTCTCACCCTTATCTTATCTGCCAACCGCCGCTTTCCTCTTGGTTCCCTTGCTCCTTCTTCCGATGCCGTTTCACGCGGCATCCCCGCGTCCTACTTCTCGCGACCACGCATCCTCTACTCCATCCCCTTCAACTTTTCAACCACGCAGCTACGACCAAGTCAAGAACCGGATTTCTTTACCCTCTCTCGATTTCGTTCGAGGCTCGACTTTCGTTTTTCGACTGGATCGTTCGGCCGTTAGCTGGCTCTGTTCGACCAACGTCGACTTAAATTCGTTCGACGAGCTTTTAATTCCACGGGATTGACGCGGAATTTCGCACGAAAGGGTCTTTGCCGTTCTCGTCCAGCACGGGACAAAGCTCCCAAGCCAAGTCCCTGTCTCCCGTTTGGTGCGAGCGCCCCGAGCAAACGGAGCGAACGGAGCAAACGAAGTAAACGGAGCGAACGGACCGAACGGACCGAGCGAAGCTTGAAAATCTGCCGTATCGATCGGCACCGTTCGCGACTCGTCGGAATTATGGGTATCGATCGAACGGGACGAAAACGACCATCGTGACGATCAGGAAGCTTCGTACGTCCGTACCACGGCTTTCTATCCTCCTTTCCGGCATCTCGCTCTGCCCCCGACGTCCTATCTTCTTTCCCTTCGACCGTTCCGCGGAACGAACGACCGTCTCATTTCCGCTGTCCGTGAAACGATCCGCGTTGGCCGACATCGCGTCGCGCGAGCTCGCGTCGTATCTCGTACCGCTTACCTTCGTCTTCCGTCTCCCGAGCCAAGTATACGCTGTTAATCCGGCAAGACCGAACGGTCTGAACATCCGTCGGTCTTGCGGATGTTTTCTCTTCTCAGGTTCGGCGATTCTCTATCGACGCTCGTACGCGGAGGAAAAATTATTCTGACGGAAAATCGACTGGCTCTTCAGTTTTTGATCGGTGGTTAGTTAATCGAAGTATCAGACAGATTAGACGGTGTTACGTAACGTTCAAAAAGCATAAACGGATTTGTATAACGTCAGTGAGAATTTCGTACGCTTTGAGTCGTCAAAACGATCGAAAGAGATCTTTTTCGTTTGCCTTATGCGTAAACAAAATTTTCTAGTCTATCGAACTTTTTCGTGGCGAGAATGGTTTAACCAGAATCGCGTCGTACGATGATTCCAGCGCATCGACGCGACCAAAGTTAGAACTGGATTTGGGGAAAGCGAATTAAATATTTCTTTCTTTCTTTTTTTTTTTTTTTTTGGAGACAGAGAAAAACGGCGGAGAGCGATGAACGATGTGTAACCCGTTGAATCAATTGGCTTAAAAACTTTTCGTTTCGATCAATTTACGCGACACGCCAGCTGTTTTGATTCCTTCTTTTCCTCTTTCTATCCGATATCCTGGTACTCGGTATCGTTCGACGCGAACCAGCGATTTATCAATTTCAACCTATCGCCGATAGCGTTCTACGCAACCGGGCAAATGTCGATTAAAAAATACTGTCGTTAGTATCGACGAATCGTTCGTTGTGCGTCATTTCTTCCCGTTGACATTTACACGACCAAGTGGTAACCTGCACCGTGATCGCCTAATTATACGTTCGAACGAACAAACGATGAACACAGTTTACACGAACAAACGTGTTGACACGGGATAGCTAGCCTAGTAAAATTACGCAAAATTTTATAAAAAAAAAAAAAAAAAAAAATGATTCTCTAGCGAGTTCTGTCGTTAACTGCGACTTTTGAGAATTGAAAACAAGCACGATATCGATTTTAGTTTGCAAAGCGATAGTTCTATGGCAGACAGAATTTTATAGCAAAGTTCGATATTATTTTATTCTATTTAGACGTACAAGCAATTTTTCTCCAAGTATATAATACCCTACACGATACGATGGTTATCGTTAAGTTGACCGGAATCGATTCTACAACAGACAGTTGATTGTTTCATCGTTCGTGCCAAAGTGTTTCGAGCTCGCGTTCAATGCCCACGATATAAAGTATTTAAAATAAGCTAGTTGCGCGTTGGTCGCCAACCGTCGTGTCGCGATTTCAGTGAGAGATTGTTTTAATCGTAGGATCCGAGTTGCCAGTAGTGCCCAACCACAAGCGATCTCGCTTCGAACGCCAGATTTAAAGGTACGCTGCGCGAATCGATCGCATCGCCAATCCGCGCTGTGATTCCTCGTTTCGAAGGAGAAGGAATGTGCCTTTCGAACACATCGGCGATCTCCTCTCTTTTGGTCGATGTCGGCCGAATCGGTGCAAACTGTCTATGCTCTGTCCTTTTCTTATTCGGTGACAATGCTGGTTCGCGCATGCACGCGAACCTGCCTCGCGAATAAGGGGGTCTCTCGTGAAGGAGCAGCTACGGGTGAAGCAGGTAGGAGAAGTAGGTTTTGTAGACATATACAATTTGTCAAACTGCCGCGCCGCACAATGAACCGTGTATTTTCCCAGCAGATTTTCCACGACAGAATTCGGGTCATCGTTCTCGTCTCTTAGCTCGTCTCTCCTTGTTGTTGGTTGTGTTCGCCGGGCGTCTTAGCGGCAGGCTCGTCGTTTTGTTTCACCGTTCTGTATCTGTCGGTGCTCGTAGCATGGCAACGTTGTCGGACGGTTCGTTTGTACAGAGAAGCGCATTCGGAAATCACGATCGAGGGCGAACGTTTCCCTCGTTCGTTGTAGTTTGTTCGCACGCCCGTATATTCTCGTTCGTGGTCGTACGTGAGTCAGAATACGCGTATAGACACTCGAGAACGACCTTCGTTGTGTACATGCGTTCCACGTTCCCACCCTCGCCTCGTATTTACTTACCCCTCTTATGCCACTGCTTCGTTTACTCTTTCCGTAAATCGTGATTCGTGTGATTCGTGACTAGCCGATCGCCGCTCGATCTCGATCAATTTTCCCTACGCTGCGTCTCTCGCTCGTCCCTATTCTTCGTTTCAGCCGTTTCTTATTCGCGCCGATAACGAACCACTCGACTCGCAACGAACTGCGAATGGATGAAAGTCGAAATGTTTCACGCGCTTCGCCTCGTATCGACCG
This sequence comes from Bombus vosnesenskii, assembly GCF_011952255.1. Taxonomy (NCBI): domain Eukaryota; kingdom Metazoa; phylum Arthropoda; class Insecta; order Hymenoptera; family Apidae; genus Bombus; species Bombus vosnesenskii. The sequence continues at coordinate 8,940,043 of NW_022882923.1, forward strand.
AATAGCGTCCGTGAATAGAGATTGCGAATAACGACGAAGGAGCACGTATGGCGACGAATAACGACGCATGTAGCGACCAACGACAGATAACGACGAAGAAAGGCCGATTGCAATCGATTAGAAGCAATTAGAACGAATTGTCACGAATAAGGGCCGGTGCAAATGAGCGACGCGACACGTTGCGACTATAATACCGTCGTTGCAGCGGTGACGTTGTTCGATTCGACGGGATTAGGTTTTAATGACGCGATTCGCACGATCGTAGCAATTGAAATCGCGCTATTGAAAATATAACGAAACCGCGAAGCGTCGTCGCAAATAAATCGCAATGGCGCGTCGACACTAATCTGACACTAGCGATCTCGCGTACCACCAAATTGACTACTAAATTAAGAGATCGAAATTCTAGAGACCGAAATAAGAAAATTAACTGCTTCGTTGCTTTGCTTCTTCACCTTTATCTAAACTCTCGAGCTTTTCCTTATCCAATACTTCGAAATAGCGAAATAAAACCGGAATAGCACGAGCTATTTTCTCTCCAGATTCGTATTATTTTAACGAAATACCGGTCGACTTCGTGGAACGATTAACACGTGCTACGAACGAGAAGTTGCATGGAAAATTGTCCAAGGTCGATAATAATTAGCAACAAAATCAAGTGGAAGAGCAACTCGCTGTTGCAAGAGCGACGATATCGGGAAGCGCGTTTGAATAGGTTGGCGAATGCCGAAAGAATAAAGATACGCAAGAAATTGCGAGTGATGGGAAGCGAGCGGGAGAGAGGAAATGAAAAAGAAGGCAAAGAGTCGAAGGAGAGTGATTTCAGCATCCGGTGCTTTCGAAATAGAAGGCAAGAGGAGCGAAGCTTAGCGCAATGGCGTGTACGTGATCTGAAAATGAAGCCTAGGTCGGTGAACGACATCAGGTGGAATCGGTAGCTCTCGTGGCAAGCCGTACTCGGAACCTGAATCCTTGACGTTTCTCGCTCGAGCGTGCGATATACCGTTCGCCAAGAATGCAAGTGCCTTCGACGTTCGACTTTTGATTCGCCGCAGAAAAGACTTTCTCTGTCGGCAGTTCTCCGTCACCTATCTCGAAAGGAAGCGTCCGTCACTCTTTACCGACAGACTATCGAACCACGTTCCGTCCTTTCGATCTTTTCATCCATAACCTCGATCCTTGCCTCCTCTTCTTTTCCCTATGCCGTGTCTTTGCCTCAGCCAGAGTTGACGTATAGTACGTCTTCCCCTGTCTTTTTCGCTTCACTCGCCGCGTCAAATGACTCGAATCGATCGATTTTCTCGCGGCTACGAGAACGGATATCGCGGAATGCAAAACGAATCGTGGATCTTACGATCGTTCTTACGACACCTCGACCATATTCCCTGCTTGCTTGGAAACCCTTAAGAGGAAAGTCCGCCTTTCGAAGACGAGTTCCGACCGAAGTTTTACGGGCCAAGTTAGAATCTCGACGGAGAAAGAGAGAAAGGGGATGGTCGAGAGGAGAAGGGTAAGGGGAAGGGGGGAAGAGAAAGATTTTGCGGGCGCTGCACATAACTTTGCTCGTAAATTCGATATTCAAAACAGGAAGTGAACAATGCCCTTATATACTTGCTTTAGCGATGGCAGTCCACTTGTACCGGTGCATGAGCTGTAGCTTCGTAAAAAATTTCACGATTAAGCGGTCTACGCCCATTTTACAACCCGTGACAACCATCTTTACGATTTCTTCACGCTTTCGATAAAATCCTGCCTATTCTAACGTTTAGCGTAACATGCTTATACGACGGAAACGTCATAGTCGCGTGAAGCTCGATTTTATCGATCACAGGAGAGCAATAGCGATCGCACGAGCTCGCTCGCTCGCTCGCTCGCTCGCCTTGTAGCCGTGGCAGCAAATTTCATTTTTTATTTCAACGAATTAAAATTCAAACGATTGCACGATTGACTTTATTTGCATACTGCTGCTATTTATTAACCGAGGCGCGGACCAACCCAACCTCCGCGCTTCTACCTCGTGCATACACTTCCTTTTCTATTCGTTTACTCCGACTCTCTTTCCTTCTCTTTCCATTCACCGTTTTATCTCTTGTTTTTACGTTGCCTCGATCGACGAACCGTAGTTGTTCCCAAGTACGGTTCCCGATACGAAGACCGAAATACGTTTTGCGCTTAAAATAACAAATAAATTTGAAACGGGCAGTGCACAAACATTTTGAACAAGTATTTTCACTAGCTACCGTGCTGTAAAAAGATGCGCGTGCGGAGCTTTGTAGATGCAAAAATAAATAGCCGTTTGTTATTTACAACAGCGATCTGGCTCGATTCCAACGTTCGCCATTGCACCAATTTTTTGATCGATGAAATCGGCGGCCGCTCGTTCCCGTGCAAACTCGTGGAAATCCGTGTCCGTGAGAAATCCAAGCGAGTCCAAGAATTTAGGTTGCCCTGTTTTACTGCTAGTCAAACGTCGTTTTACGATCCTCTCGTAAATAGGAAAACGAAGAACGCGCGAAACTACGGTTCCTTTCGTTCTAAGCATATGAAACCGACGTCGAGCATCGAGTTCGATACGGCTGAAGAATATGCGAGAACGTATCACGCGCTCCTCCTACGCTTCCTTCGAAACCGACACCGACGATAGATCATAAATCTGGTGCAGAAACTAACGAAATTAAGATCGAAGTCGTTTCGTTACGGTTCTCGTGGTTTTCCTCTAGCATCGTTCGAGTAGCCTGATTACGTTCTTGGTGAATCGTCTTGTTCGCTGCTCCGACGTCCATGCGATTGTCGTTCGTAGTGTTAATTCGGTCTACGGTTAAGCGCCGATGATAAACGAATTACTGGCTGGCAGAACGTCGGTTAGAGAGAATAAGAGGAGGGGACCGCTTAAACGACGGAGAAGAAAATGAGACGGGAAGACGAGTGGCGTGGAATAGTAGGAAATACTAAAGGAAAGGAAGGAAGGGGTGAAGAATTGACAAGTGAAAAGGGACGGAGGAACAAGGGGAAGAGGAGTCGTTCAATTAGAGGACCCGAGCTGGCACGATCGAATGCGAGAATTCAATTTCTTCGGTCTTTCAATCATTTCGAGTGCGCCAGGTCTCTCTCTCTCGAGTCTTCTCTTTCCTCCATTCGCTTTTATCTCGTTCCATATTCTCCCCTCGGTTCTAGCCTATGACTCGCTTCGTTATCTTCTCGCGTTTGCTTTTTCTTCCGCTCAGTCCACTCAGAACACGGCGAGCAGCTTAACACGCGAAAGAATAAATTTAAAAAATAATCTCCCGTTCCTTCGTTCACGGTCCACGCTGAATTTGGAATTTTCTAAATCCTCGGCGACTCGTTTGCCAGTTTTTCACGTTTCCCGAGCGCAGATAGTTAAAGGCAGGAATTACGTTTCAAGTTTTTCACGCTAAATCGTTTCCTCTCTTCGCTGCTGTACAAAATCGGACTATAAATCCGACTTTTCTCGCGCAAAGTCACTGCTCTATCAAAACGCGCAGATCATTGCGAATTTTGTCAAATCGTCCAAGCTGTAGGATTTCTCGACGCGTTACGTAATAACAGCAAACGAATTGGCCGCCAGTTGATACGATTCCTGAGATGGCGCGAATTAAGGCATCGATTATATCCGTTCGTTGATCGCAGTCAGCAGCGAACGATGTCTAACGTTAAGTTCCTCGTCGATGTAACGTTACTTTTGTAATCTTGAAAAGTGCGAGAGGAAGGAAAAACGTCTGTTTCTCCGTTGGCTCTTCCCATTCCTCTGTCGAACCACGCTCTCCGCTTCGTACTTCTTTACGCTCGCTTTGACCGAGACGCTTTGGCAAACGCATTAAAATCCCCTCGTTTCGCGACTGCTTTGATCTCGATGACAACCGTGTGTGCGCTCGTGCACAGACGATCCAACCGCAAGAACATTTTCGAAGGAATCAAAGAGAGAAGCGAAGATACCTACTACGAAACTATTGCATGAAACTTGCAGGCGTTTCCGCGTCTCCATTTTTCTTCTTTTTTTTTTCTTCTCTTCCTTACGCGAAAACTATTAAAAACTAGCGGTATCTGCAGAAACGGCGAGCGATATTGGAAATAAGGCGAGTGTTGCGCCGTTTATCTGCCATTAACGAACGTAGCGTGTGCGTCACGCGATCGAACATGTCAGAATCGTTATGACACTGGTTAATCGAAAAACATTACTGCCGCGCAGTAGAGAGGTTCGTCGTACGCTTAGGTATCTGACAGTGACGAAGAGACACGGAAAAGCATCGGAAAGAGGAACGTGCGAGCTTTCAGGGAGGTTTCGAGCAGCAAGGAGCAAATCGTTTCGAGGTAAAGAGAGAAAGTAAGAGATGGAAAGGAAAAGAGGAACGGAAAGAGACACAGAGAGTGCGAGTGCACACTATTTCCACTAGCTACAGCCAGCTCATCAATCATCAGAGTTTAGAGTCGGACACGTAATTTCCGGGACGTGGGATTCGTTCGACGTGCACGTCCGTTCGACCGAGGCTCCGATTGGCTGTTCGTACCTAACAGGGCTATTCGATTGGTTGCTCCCTGCGTTGGCATGATTTATGAGCCCTAGTGCGTTCGTTAATATGCCCGGTGATCGTTTCGAACGAGCCAACCGACCGACCAACCAGTCGACCGGCCAACCAACGAGCTAGCCCGGTGAGACAGTTCGACTGCGACGTGAGTTATATTCGACGATGGCTCCCCTATATTCCCTCAATCACCGGCTATTCTCCTTCGCTCCCTGATCGTTCGCATACCGTCGTTCGACGTTGTTGCTAGATACCACGGACCATTCGACGCAACCCAATCGCAAAATCTATTCCTCCGTCGTTAATCCAATGTGCGAAATTTTACTCGTCGTGATTTCTGTCTTCGCCGACATCCCCGGAACGTCTCGATCGAATTTGAATAACGATCGCCTCGAGGAAACTGGTTAAGTGGATCGAGCGAGGCAAACTACAAACTTTTCAATCCACCTTTCGAAATTCTTATTCGTCCGGATTCTAGCGAATAATATCAGTGAGTGATTGCTAATCGATCAAACAGATGTTACCTCCCAAGAGATTTCAATTTTTCCAGCCACTTATTCAACCGAATCGGTAAACGTTGGTTACGTTAATTGTAAAACGTTATGATTATTTGAGAACGTTTATCCATACTACCGACAGGTAATGGTCGTTGCGATTTACATTTATCGACCTTTTACCGGCATAGTCGCTGACGCGAAGCTCGAAATTACGTAAACGCCAAGTTTCGTTCGGTCCACTGCATCGTATTCGACCCGTGATTTTCATCGAGAATTTTGGATCACACCCAACTCTGCCGTCCAAATATTATAATTCCAATGTCTCTCCACTTCTAATCGCATAAAACGAATCCCGTCGTCGTTGCTGAACGATAAGACACGCGGCAAGACGCGTTTCTGTATTTCTTTCGAACGATTCGCGATATTTTCTAAATAATTATCATCGACTCATTGGAGAAACTCTTTGCAACTTTTCAACGTTTCCAAGAATAATTTTTAAACCGTGGTTAGGCTTCGATCTCGAAGTTACACGGTCCCGAATTCCAATTCCCTTCGTGGTAGACGTTTAATCTAAACGGTATTAGAATCGAGCTCGACAAGAATTAGTCAGCTGTAGGAAACAACGTTCACGTCGTCTAATTGTTCGCAACGAAGCTACGTTATCCGAACGATCTGGATTATTTACGATCACGGAAGTAATTGTGTCCTCTCTTTAGTACAAAATCACGATTAACGAAGCTAATGGCTATGATTCGGCAGGATTTCCGCCAACGATTCTCGAATGGGGAAAAAGTGTAGGACTCGGAACAGGGAATGCAAATATGGAAAGTTATTTCATTGGCGAAAAATTCGAATGGGGGGAGGGGGGAAATGAGATATGGATAGGAAAAAAAGATAAATGGACGGGTGGTAAAAATTTATAACACGATTTTTATCCCAAGTTTGATGAAAAATTTCTTTTGTTCCGAAATGGAATCGCGACTCTACTACACGTTGATCGAAAGTTAGGGGCATAGAAACGTAGCTGGAGTAAAGCGCGAAGTGGGGTTGGTTACTACTAGATCTCCCTCGTTACGACGGAAAATGATTATTCACCCTCTTACGCTCCGCCCTGACACCGGTGCTCTGGTACGTGCCTCGTCTGACGTTGAACGAACGTTTCCACTTAAAGACGGGACCGGCTTTATCGTGCGTCCCAAGTAGAACGCTCGTCCAGGCCGGATTATCGCTCGATTCCTTAGACCTAATCCTGCCGTCTGCGTCGTTAGCCGGTCGTGAGGAAAATTAAATACGAGTTCAAACTGAAACGATTCTCGGTTGTGAAGAACGCTGAAAATCGTAACGTGCCGGCTGGGTTATTTATGGGATACGGTGTAGTAATTTCATTAAAAAGTCTCGCGAACTTTGTTTTCCTCAAAAGGAGAGGAAAAAAGAAAGGTGTTACGGAATATCCACGTACGACTCGAGTAAGGTCTCCTAGACAGTGCAACGGAGCTACCGGGAAACTTTACTCCCCGGTTCGTCTACGGCGTAGGTAGATTCCAAGACTCGAGGGATCTTGCCTTTATTATTTATTGCATAGTCTTGCCGGCGTACAATCGTCCGTCTTTCTCGTTCCACTTTCTCGACGTTTACTTATTCTATTTGCTTCTGAAACCATCTCCTTCGCTATGATAGTGAGACTTTAGTAATTTCACGAATCAACATTTCCTGTCATTATTCTTATACGTAGCAGCCTCCGCAATATTGCGAGCTCGTAAAATTAGGTAAAATACAAGGCGTCTCGAGAAATAAATTAACAGGTACGTGAAATGGTGAGAGTCTAAAAGCTCGGTCAGAGCCGCGTGAAATATAGCGTAGCAGTGATTTAATTGCTATGAGAAAAATAGAATGCTGCAGGCGAGGATATATACAATATGTATATATATATATATATATATATATATATACACACATACACATATACATATGTACGTTGTTGCGTTAATCGGGATAGTTATTCGATGCTTCAATGTAGAACTTGATTGTATCATAGAAGAGATTACTACGCCTACTCTTACTACTCGTACCATTTTTACCGCTGCCATATCCACGTATTACACGAATACTATTACGAGTTGCATACTGTAGCACGGCAGATTTAATACTGGACGATTAAACTGCCGAAATATAAATATTCTACCAAAGAAGTCGAAATGAACGGTGGCTTATCGTTGCACGCAGTGATCGTACGAAATAATATATAACGCGAGGACAGAAACAAGCTGTATACGTTGCCGTATATTATCTATGCAATAGTAACGGTAAGTATAGCCCAGCCGTAACATGCAATCGATGTATACGGCGATAGAAGACAGCCGTTAAGAGATTCAGAGAAACAATGATATTCTCTGTAATTGGCGAACGAAGAAAGTTTCTCGTGTTTGTGACAATAATCCTAACTGCGGAACAAGAGGCTGTTAGCACCCTGCTATAACCCTGTCGTCAATGACGCAACGTGCTTCTCTTTTGTATTATAGCAAAACGAGCATAGTGCATTGTTTTCCTCGAGTGTCTTCTTATCGTCAACCTCCTTCTATTCTCTACGACCATAGTCGTTTATTTTTTTGCAGTTTCAACACCAACATTTTATACAGATAAAGAACATTTATCTTCTCGGGTTTCCTCTTATTTTCTCGATTGATAAGAAACGACCAAGTATCTCTAGAGTCTATGAAGTTGAAGGAAAATGGTTGAACCGTTTCTTGTCAAATATGTAACTAACACGAAGTATCTTCGTAATTATGGCTGACAAATGGAAGCATCTCGTGAAGTGGTAACTGGCGTTGTCAGATTGCAAATGCTTGCCTAGATGCTTCACGAGCTTCAAAACAATGCGGTGATAGACTGGCATGCTGGATAACTGACGAGTGGGCATTTAGAGGGAATTTGAACATTCAGAGAGTTGCTTTTCCTAGAAATGGATTCCCCAGCGGATGGGAAGCTTCGAGTGATACGAAAGAAACTAGGGGCAAAAATCCACCATTTTCCACTGCGACTCGCATCAAAATTGAAATTCTACGAACCAGTTGCTTTGTCTAATTTTGGACGACTTAATGGAATCGGATACGAAGAGGAAACTCGAGATTTTAAGCTGATACATTATTAAATCGCTAAGATATATCCAAATTCATCCTGACAGGAACTACATTAATAGAACCACAGAAATAGAATCTAAATAAAGATCAATTTCATATTCCAAGTATTATACAATATAGCGTAATACATTTTACTTACGTATTTTCGTCTATTATACACGCTTTGCATTTTTGGTTATCTGAATTTCCTATAATCGTTTAAATATCCACGGACTATGTATTCTCGTTGAAATACTCAGAACGGAACAGCAAAGTTAAAGAGGACAAAAAAGGAACAAAGAATTAATTGGAAAAAAAATGCAAAGATCTTCTTCATTTCGCGCTGTTTACTTTCTCGAGAAAATGGCGACGCTGAAGGAAATCCTACTGAATTTTTACAATGGCCGTTCCCGATACTTACCCAGCCACCCCTTTCTCTCTTCCGTCTCGAATGTTCAAAATATACGGATGCCGAGCGGTTACCTCTGACGCACCGATAAACCTTCGGAGTGTGCCGCTTTATCGTTTCGTCTCATTACTGGAACAACGAAAGAGATCGCGTTTTGCTAACTAAGCTGGAAGTAAACGTCCGAAGGAGAAGCTGAGGTGGAAAAAGATAGAGATAGAGAGAGAAATACTTTCGCCTCGGCGTGGCGTCAGAACCTACAGAAGTTCTTTCCACTTTCCCCGCCCGACGACAAGACGGATAGAAGCCATAGTAGCACTGGAAAACGTATACATTGGTAAAAAGCTCGCCGGTTACTTTTTCCATTTTCAGATTAATCCTTCACACCATTTTCATTTAGAGTTGCGCCAGTTTTCGCGAACTCGAGTTCTATTTAACCGGAGTAATACCGCGCCGAGTAATCACGTTTCTGAGACAACGTTTTATTTAAGAAAGGGAAACATTTTACGAATCTTATAAATTAATCGCGTCTACAATGAAATCTGATTTACACGACATAACGGTGACCTAGAAAAGGCTGGATCGAAGCTCTGTTGGTAGCAAGGAAGCCAATGTTGGAAGACAAGACCGCGTCTAAGAAAGTCGGAACGTTAGTACGGATTAGCGGTCACGAAGGATCCGGCCCTGTTTGTCGTGGTTGGCCACCGAAAATCCCGTCAACTCTAAAGTCGACCCTCGTTTCGGCGATGACACATTCGATCTTTCATTTCTCTAACAAGGCTTTCAAAGTTTTCCGAGGGAAAGAGACGCGCGAAACTCGTAACGATCTCGGAAACCATCGCAAATTATATTTACCTTAGAAAATTCGCAACGGTGGCAAAGTCGCAAGAAAAACGCGATTCCAGCAGCGACTGCTTCCGATTCTTTCACGTGTATTTCAAACGAATGGCGACTAAAATATTAAATACGATTTAGTAAAAATCGATTTACCTAAATGATACATTCGGTGTGCAAAGTGCACGAATGATTGTATTTTCTATAAAATGAGACGAGTCTCAGTTCGTTAAACCAAGATTCCAGGATTACGCCAGTGTGGCGTGCTGGTAGCAGTTAGCGTGACTTCCGGCAGAGGCGCCGAGCCCCGGAAACCAATCGTACTCACCGCCAGACCGAATCATCCGCACTTCTATAGTCAAGCGAATCCGTAGTCGTATAGCCTTCGTTGGTATTTGCTAGTAATCCCATGAGAGAAACACGGCGCTAGAATATTTCCCGCTTGAATTTTAATAAAGAAATTCACCTAGTTAGAGACTCGCGTACACAAAACACACACGAGACCGAGTACATCTGACTCACGCGATAGACACAATGTGTCTTTTTATATTTCGATGACATATTCTTTATACTTTATAGCGGATAACGCGATATCCCTTCTGAAATCACGCCTTAGAAAAGCGGCGATAACGTAAATAAATCTGCGAATATAAATAGTTCTGACGAGAAAGAAAAAAGGTAATAGGGTAATATTTTCTAAGGCAGAGGGATAAAGACGAAGCCATGGGAGTGCGAAAGAAACAGAGACAAAGACATCGAAATTCTAAGGGTGGATTATCGGCTTTGTTTGTCCGGAAGGCTGCCATCGAGTATCGATATTTGCAATTTCGCGAACCTAGGCTTCGACCTCATGCAAAAATCAATGAACCAATAACCGAGGTTGGTACTCGTCTAGTTCCTAGTTGTCTATAGATAGTATCACGAGTACATGCGCACGTATTTTCGTTTGTACTGCTCGTTAATCTCTATGCTTGAAAATCTCTTTCCAGACCAACAACTTGGAAAGAGATACGTAGTTACGGAGGGAAACTCGCCATTAAAAATGTGTTATTTTTTTCTTTTTCATATTTTCATCGACAAATAGAAAACATCGGTCGAACGTTCAACGAAGAGATGTTATTTCACGAGTCAGGATTTCGTAGCTCAAAGTTAAGATGCAATCGATACGAAGATAATGTTGCAAAGCTTAGAACATTGCGAGGTTAGTCGAGTAGATATAGTCGAATCGAAGCAAGGAATTTACCTTGTAATTCGCGAAATTCGGCTCTCAACAATTTTTGAACGATCTGTATCTCGTAATTCTAACGAACAGAAATTACACTAAATAATGTGAATATGTGTTTAATCGTGTAAGCGAACTTCTTCTTGAAATGGATTATTATCGTGTAAATAAATATTGAACGTTCCGAACGTAAACTTGATTTAATAATTATAGGACGGGTAAAGGCAGCGAGTAAATCTAAACAGAATTTTGCGGAATAAGAGAGAAATGAAGTAAAATGATGAAAATGGTATTACGGCAGGAGGAGGTGGATTTCTGGCGCGGATAGTCGGCGAGAGACACGGCGGACTCGTCATAAAGCGATAAGCATTTTTCCAGCGGACGAAGCACCGATAAAAGCACGGGAATTAAAATTCAAAGGTATCCGGCACTTGAGATCGCTTAAAATTTACCAAGTTTCGCGCTGGCCTCAACTTTTAAGCGATAGATACTTTTGGCGAAGGCGGTGAAATAGATTCGAGGGAGTGACGTTTGAAGCGATAGCTGGGCTCAAGTCGTCGAAAAGAGTTGGAAGCTTCGCGAAACTTGTCGAACGAATACGAAAACATTGACGGATAAAATTTTATCAAACACGAAACTTTAATCGATTTTCCCCACAGAAATAATTAAAAACCTTGCGTAGAACTTCGTTCGATAGATCTCGAAAAAAAAAAAAAGAAAAAAAGAAAGGATTGGAATGCAAAAAGTAAATAAAAGCTAAGAGAAAATTGTCGCGTGTTCCTTGCATTTCTCGTTTCTCGAGTCTGGAAAACTGGCTGATGAACGTCTGCCTAGAAAAGACGCGTCGGTAAAGTTCTTCTTCGTCCACTGGTAAAAACTACTCGGCTCCACGTTCTCTCTCGATTTGCTTTCGCGTCCGAGAAACCAATTTTCCACGAGCCGTCGTCGTTCTTGTCGTTCTTTTGCGGTGAAAGAAGACAGAGGAGGTACAAAAGGAAGGCAACGAGTGGCAAGCTGGAAAACGAATGCTACGTCGAAAACCAAACGGAAAACTTTACTTTAGAGCGGGCTGAACAAATCTTCGGAAGGCTTATTAATAATAATTATTACACAGCGGTTAAAGTTTTATAAAGTCGCTTAAAAATGATCAAATGAGGTAAGTTAAGTTAGCCGGGAAACTTTCACGAAATAATTGGATAAATTTACAAAGAACATTAGTCTGATAAATTCTTCGTTGAAATTTGAATGATAAAGTAAATCAATTTCGAAGCGAAAGATTCGAGAAAAGTTAAGCATCTATCGAGCCGTTCAAAATGCAATTTTCTGGTAACGCGTGCGTGTATCGCGCTCGACCAAGTAAGGTTCGGTGAGAAAATAATTTACGCTAGAAAAAAAAAAATTTCACTTAGTCGAGATATAACAGCCGATCGATATCAGTATCGCTTCCGACGGATATTCTAACTTCGTTTCAGCAGCAATATTATTTCCGACGAGATAGGATGAGAAGAAAGTTACCGTCGTGCAGACTCGCTTCTAAGCGTGTCGAAAGAATTTGATTACCAGACCCCCCCTTCTTAAACCATGTCCCTTTCGTAAACGGCCGCGAAGCTTAGACCGTGTGTTCGCGTCTTTTCAAAAGTCGATGGACGTTGTTACGATTCGATCGATGTAACGCGTGCGTGGCAAAAAGTCCAACGTAAAATGATTCCGCATAGTTGGTCGTATTAGCCGTGTAGTTTTTCGATACGAGTTAACGTCAACGTTCCTCGCAACGTCGAGCCAATTGTCAATGGTTTTGTATCAGTTACTCGCACCGTTGCACCGTTCTCTATTCTCCTACGTAGAAAAGATACATCTGTCGTAATCGTTTAACAAGCAGAACATGGATATTTTAGCGTTGGCCCACGAAATCATTCTCGTACCAGGTTTACGTTTTGTCGATACGTTTGCTCGCGGTTCGTGCTACTCTTTTTTTCCGCGCCTCTTTCTCGTCGATGCATCCGCATCCCGTTTTCATTTCGGAATCCGATATCTGGTCGTTGCCCCGTTTTTCCATGGATTTCGGCCGCGCCCAACCTCCTCATTTCTCGTCTCCTTCTTTCCCACTCTTTCCTCTTTCCCTGCCTCGCGAATCCACGCTATCGGTCTTTCCAACCGAACACGGCGAATCTTTTTTCTACTCCTTTCGTTTCAACGAAACCACAGCCAAAGGAGGAGGAGAGGAGGATCGAGGTTAAAACAAAAAGACCGCGGCAATTAGTTCTTTAATGGTCAGTGTTCACACGCATCGAACACGGTGTGCTCGATGAATCGACATTGCCAATTTCGTGCCATTTCCACGTTATTTAGCGATCGATCGAAAGATAGGCAGCTAAAGAATATTATTTCTTCTAATTTCGATTCGTACGCCGAGTTCCTCGATATCCCTCTTCTTTCATAACGCTGACACTCAAAATACTCTATCGCGCTCTGACCTATTTTATAACATTTTTTTATTTTTCATCTAAAAGTAACTGAAAAATCCAATCGTACGTTATCAATCGCGCGTTGTCGAAGCCGCCTTTTTTTTTATTAATTTTAGTTATGGAGTTCTCTTTCAACGATATTTACATGAAAAATATTGATTTTAGTGAAAAGTACGATATCTTCGATGTTAAGCATACCAAAAGGTTTAACCGGCAAATAAGTAAATAAATTAAGCGGAATCGACGAAAAAGGTCTGACGGGATAAACGGTATTAACGAGGCGGAAGGAAGTCTGTATCCAATCTTCTAACCTACCGAAATTTTAAAAAAGCACGGAGATACCTCTCGCAGCTACTTTTCACCTAACTCGAGGGATGGGTGGTGGCGTAGAAAGGAAAGAGGCGAACGGAGCCGCTTGGCACCGGAATTCCGGTGGAATTCGCAAAGAAATTCGCGCTCGCGGCCTCTGCTTGCCCGTTTGTCTCGAAACGGTGCGCTCGGACTAGCCATAAGGAGGGTCGTAATTCAGGCGACATTCCGCGTTAAGGGTGTCTCGCCGAACCGACTCTCTTCCCTCTCCTCTCGCAGCTTGTTCTTCCTTACGAACGCTTCGAAGCTAGTTTTATTCTTCGTCCTTCGATCTTCTTTCCCTTGGTTCAACGGTGAAAACAAGGACGGAGAGAAAAAGAAAGGAAAGAACGAACGAACGAACGAACGAACGAACGAAGGATCTTGCAATTATCGACAGCGCGGACTTTCCACGGCTGCAGATTAACGGAAACTTCGGCCTGCCTAAAGTTTAATCGCGCTGAAATGGCTACGCGATAGTTATCGAGATAATTTCATCGAATTACTTCGATAACTGTCCTCGCTGTGTCTTCTTATTCCATACTCGTGTTCGCGGCTCCGAACGCGGAAAACACGGCGAGAAGATTCTCGCGCGTCGCATTTAACGACTCTACTTCGATCGATCACGAGGAAATTTCGAAGCGTTTGGTGCTTTCAAATTTAACTACACCGCGAGTAAGTTTGATTTGCGATACAGCGCCTGCACGGCTCCCGTTAATTACGAAGACAAGATCCTGGTTGTCGAGCGTTTGTACCATCTAGCGAACAGCGCACCGTCCTTGTCATCGATAAGCATATTCGTGACTGGTGATTGGAGAAAGATCGCAGGCGAGATTCGTTGTCTCGTGGAAAAAGGAAACTGTTGACCGAAATAGCAAAGATCAGCGTGGAAGTGAAATGCTCCGCCGCAAAATAAAGCGATGCTCGTTAACGAGCCCTTTGAGTCGTTAAACCAAATATGAGCATAGCTACTAGCGCTCGTTAATTACCTACGGCACGGTAACGAGATAACTTTTTAATTTGAAGTTTCGCTTCCGGAAACTCGCGATTCTCGACACGGTCTAAAGGATCTACATGCACTTCGATTTAGTTGATTTTCGATCTGCGGAGGAAAAACGCGACGCTCGTAACTGTACGTAGCGATGATATCTCGGCGCGTTAGAACGTTAGCGCGTAGCCGCCGGCAATTTCATCAAACGTTTCATCTCTAAACACTAAACGGCAGAACCTCGGAGCGAGCGCAGGTTGCAGAAGGTGAAACAGAGAAGAACCTAAGAGAAAATGGGTGAAAAAGAACGAAAGTTACGCGAAGGGTAGGTACATAACGTAAAAATTTAAGACTATTGGGTCAGCCATATCTGCTGGCTTAACAATGCTGACACAGGCATTTAGCCTCAGGCTGCAACGTATCTTTCCTGCAATACGTAGAACTGGTCGAGAGGAAGAAAGGGAAAGCACGGAACGGAGAAGGCGGGCAATCGTGAACGCTCGTGGATGGTGGAGCAGAAGGGTTGGTAGAAACGCCACAAGGAAAAATAAGAATTTCGAATCTAATTTTCCCAGGCATATTTAATAATGTACCGGGCGTACCTCCATCTTCTTTGCCATCATCACCAACGCGATTGCTTCCTCCGCGACCGCCAGTCGTTCCTCTATTATATCATCGATTTTCTTCGCTCCTGGGAAGATGAATAATCGAAAAATACGTTCAAATTAAGTCGAAGATTGAAACGTTACCGTGTCGATAAATTTTTATTATAGCTTGAAACGAAGATCCGAAAATAAGAACTAAAAGAAGCTTTTAATTGAAAGTATCAGGGAGAAAACCATTGGATTACATACAGCGACAACGACACGAGTCGTAGAGAGGAAGGTTCTGGAAAAATATCGCTCAATTTTGTCATCTTGTACAGTCCCCGCGCCAGTTAGTTTCTCGCCGAAAGTGGAACCGCCAACGTTCGTTTTTCGCTGATAGTCCAATTAAAACGCATTTCCCGTTATATATTACGATACTCTAACATCGAGCATCATTTCTACTGTAACACCGAGGGCTGAGTACATTTATTCGCGTTGCTGCTCTCTGCGACCAAGTTTCTCCAACGAAATCGGATTCTTCCGTTTTTAGAAGAATCCGTAGAGTTATCGAAACAAGCAAAGAAAAGTAAAGACAAATCGTTTTCATCGATATAGAACGGAAACGGATTCGATGTAATCTAAAACCCGGCAATCAGGAGTAAAGAGTATGCGAACGTCACCTTTGTCGTTCAAGTAGCGCGAGAGAAAAATCATAGCGATTTTCCTCCGGGAGATTCGTTACCCGTTCCAATTAGCCCCGATTCTCCGGCTCGAGACTTGAATCAATTTCGCGGAACAGTAGGTCACAGATGCCACCAATTACGTTCTGCCAATGGACCGCCATCCTTTCCTATCTCTCTCCGTCGTGTTCAGGAAACAGGCTAAATGATTTTTCTCCTCCCAGGAGTCGGAACGGCGAGACCGGTCGAGCGAAGGAAAGCTATTTGACGACTTTACCCCAATAATTATCGCGAGGGTCTGCGAGTATTACGACCAAGTACTCGACCATTTTGCTCCACCTTTTGCTTTTTTCTTTATACTAAACCGTAATAATTTCTCTATCGGATAAATTGGACACGATCCGATATAGCGCGTTGTTCCCTTAACGATATTAATGAAAACACCGTTTCGCGAGCATTTTCGCAAGCAGTCGATTTCTGCCGTTCCACGAACACGCGAACCATACGCTTAAGTTCAAATGTCTCGCGGTTAATCGAGCGTTATTTGCCAAAACACTAGACTTTGTACATCGGCGAGATCGAGACAAAAGTTTCGTCATTAGTCTTCAAAGTCGCCGCACGACTAACGAACTTATACCCTTATTGCTCGAAGCTATTAATATCGGTCGACGTCGTGTGTTAGCTCTTCTTGTCATTAATTATACCACGTTCGACTAGTCTTTCTACTTGTTCTTCTCCTTGTTCTGAACTTACGATGACGTACAAGCAACTTGAACAGATAATGGATGAATCAGGACGATTTTACGAACTTGTAAAAATCATATTTTTCAAAATGATTCGAACGTCGATATCGCCGTTTGCTGAATTATCATGCGGCAGAGATATCCGATGGAAATGCTGTTCGTCGAGGATCGCGATCGTTTCGTCTGGAACTTTTCCAAAACAAGCGGTTGAGAACGCTAAACACGGCAAGCGCGAGAAATACAGAACGAACGATAAATTTTCTTGGCTCGTGCCGATCATTAGCTGAAACTGAAATCGTTGCACCGTCAGCTCAAGTTATATATTACGAAATTAAAATGCGGTCAGATTAAAATCTCCTCGTTTATTTCCACTCTCTTCCTCTTCTTTATTCCCGTTTCGCTATCTCAGCCGTTGTTCGCTGTTTAAAGATAGATGTGTGTGTATAACTCATACATTTTAATTTCTTAATCCTACTGTACTCTTCCAGTCATTTTCAACCTCGATCGTATTTATTCTGACTTTTTTAACGCGTAAAGACAACTGCAAACAATTATCTTCGTTTAAATTTCACGCGAAAGATTTTCTTGGGTTATTAAAAGATTTTTTCGTTTGCTAAAATGAGAGCAAGATTGAACTATAAAAATTCGAGCATCACAGCAGGCTAAAACCAAACATCCTCTTTGTTGATTAAATTACGTTTACTCGCGTTTGAAATATGCATTTCTAATTGTTCTCGACATTCCGACTTTCAGATGTTTGTCGTAAATTCCATTTCATTCTTTCGAGTTGCGTAAAGTTCGACGCGCTGTTCGTAATTTCCATTATATTTGTTTCGAAGTAACTTTTTCGTTGAAACTTTCAAGCGATAATGTTTCCACCCTCTTTCCTTGCTTTCTTTCCACCTTCACGTGTCCCGCTCGCATACTATCGGATCTTTCGATCCGTCGTTGTTTCCTTATATCGCGCGGAAGTAGATTCCCGATCCCAAGAGTCGAAATTTTAAGAATACTTGAAAACTCTCGAGACGCATTTTACATCGAGGCTAAAGACACGCCGGATAAAGTTGCCACCCGCAGAACCGTTGCTTTGAATAAAACTCTGCTCTTTTGTGCACGGTGCTCGAACCGAAGGCTCGAGTACGAATCGAAGAGTACTTTCTCCGGCACCTGTGCCCTACGCCTACACAGACAGCGACGTATTTAAAATCGCGATAATCGCGATTGCCCATTGCGACTGCTTCGTGATGAGTTCAAACGGATTTTGACGAAAAGATCGGTTTTTAAAGCCAGGCTCGTTCAAAGGCAGAGCTCTTGAATCCGGTGCTCTCTGCGGGCTCGCGAAAGAAATATGAAAAGAAAAATAGGAAAGAAAGGTATATCGAGCGCTCCATTTTAAGTAACGAAAAGCCGTGCGAACGTGTGTGATAAATATTCGATAGAGGGGAAAAATAAGTTTCTGCGTGATTGACACGGACGACAATGGAACGCGATGGTGATCTCTGGTCCAAAGTCGGTATAATACAGTTCCGTTTCGGGATGAACAGCTAAGGCTAAAAGACGTCGAACAGAGGTTGTTCCTTTCCCGAAGGAACGAAACAAGCAAAGCGAGACGGAGACGCCCGTCTCTTTCTCTATATGGCAAATTCGTGAAGCAATGCCGGTGAGAATTCACGCAACAAAGCTGGCACGACGAGGCGGTGGATGCAGAGAAACGCGAGACAGGTGGATGCAGAAGGTTGCGGCGGAAACGCCGCAGGCATCGAAGACAGTATCTGCTGGGCGCTTCGAGACGTACCGACTTGAAAGCAATGGAGGAGGATTACGTTTTTCCGAAAAGACTAAGCGAATAGTCCTACTGGATGTACTTGGTTCGTTGCAACGTTCAATCCAATCTGCCACAAAGGTTGATAAGAGTCTCCGTTTTATTTAAGCCTCGCATATACATTCGCGGCTACAACTACGTGTACCCGTAATAAGCGGCTGAGGACAAACAGCTTCTGAAAATAGCTTATTGAATTAGAAATGAATTGTGAATTGGAATATTCGATGAATATCGAATGAGAACTGTAAATTAAACGACGTTAAACGTCAAATGCTGTTTCGATCACGAAGAGTCGAAGGGCATCGTACTTTCCTATGAACGATTTAGCCTCCGAATTATCTTGTTTAAGATAGAAACGAGCAGACGCAAAACATCGCTTTCGAATATAAAACATCGTTCAAAACGTGAACAATTTAGGAGTCACGCGCATTTTACGAGCGGAACGGAGCTAAAAGCTACTGACCCGTAAAAATCCAACACGTTTCGGCTGCATACGGAAAGATTCGAAACCGAAATAAAAACGAAAAACTTGATTTATCGCAACTCTTTCTACGCAAAGATTACATCGTTTTTCTTTGTGTACGAATTATACAGGTGAAACGGATTCGCGTTAGTTGACAATCAATTTCTATGTAAATGAACAGTTTTTTCCTAAATATAAATGAAACGTATTTAAATGGCGGCGAAACATGCCTAAAGCATCGTTTTCTAATTTCTATGCGTAACAGACTTCATTTCCGCCGATAGTCTAAACTACGATTAAACTTTGCTCTTCCAGATGGAACGAAGCAAAGAAAAATCGATCACCTCGACATGGAGAAACTTCGAATAGAAAAGTTTGATCGAGCAAATTACGCCGAGAAACTAATTTGTCGAATATACCAAAAGTTTCGGCGAGTCCCTCGAGGAGGAGACTCGAAAGTGAGGCCAGTGCTGCGAATGTTCGATATTTACCAGGTTAAGATGTTTCTGATAAAAATCCACAGCTCATGGTGTTAATTCGGCTTTGCAAGCAATTACCGTCGCATTTCTCGAAACGCACGACTTCCTAACTGGTGTTTCGTTTCCAGTTTTCCGTTTCATCCGTCCAAAATCGCGATAGGTTCTCTTCGTTTCTTTCGTCGCTCCTTTTTCGATTCTTTCACTTGCCAATGATTCTCAACGAGAGGAGAACACTCTATGGCACGCCTCCGGACATACCGCAGGGTTGTTCGTGCAAAGGCTGCAGAAAAGATAAAATCCACCATCTTACCTTTGCCCGCCTCTTCCTGCTTCCGTTTCTCCCTCTTTATTCTTACACCTACGCTCGTTGCATTTTTCTTCGCCTCCGCGTCGTTTCGGCAGATGCGCCGCGTTGATATATCCCTTCCGTCTTTGTCAATTAGAAACGTCGAGTCTGAAACAGTCGAGTATCCGATTCGTTGAAACAATTCCCTTTCTAGAAACGTCGAGGACATTAACCCACTTTTCGCGCTTGGAAACCGACTAGCTTACGACCTACTGGCAAACTCTGCTCAAGCGCGAAGACAAAATGCATTTATTGAGGCCAGGAATCGAAAATCTCACGGGAATTGGTTCGGATTTCATATCTTCGCTACTGCTCGATCTGCCGGAACGCTCTCCGTAACCAATCTTCTCGTAAAGAGAACCCTTCGAACCGTTTTCCTCGTAAAGATCGAACCAAGGGTGAAAAATAATAGGACCAGGCTCGATAGAGTCATAACTGCTTTCCACTTACAGTAGGGTCAACTATATAACGCTTCTGAGGCAACATCGCTCATATCTTATTCCCTAAAAGGTATTCTTAATATTCCAAGTCCTACGATACCGAAATCCTATAACAAACAATTTTGCGAGAAACGGAATTGAATTTCATCGACGATTCAAACTATCTAATTCCATCGATGAAAACAATAAAAAAAAAAAAATAAAAATAATAATAAAAGAGATAATAACTAAAGCATCAGCGATCGATTACAATTCATGCAGAAAAGTGTGAAAGATAGAACGATCGGAGAAACGAGAGAAATACAGCGAGTGATTCATCATCGAGCACCGGAGCAAAAAAGACAGAGAGCGGCGATGGAGAAAGGGCGAGTAAAGAGGTGAGATACTTGAAGAAATCGTGCTAGGAACACAGAGGGTTTTCGTCTTATTTCGGCGCATAGCTAGCACTCGAAGAAGAGATGACACTGGAAGGAAAATAAAAGCCAGTTTCTCGGGCCGGGTCAGCCTTCCTTCTTTCTACTCGCAGCATCCCATTCTACCTGGTTTCGCCTTACCTCTTTCCAGCCTACTTACTCTTCGTACTACTCGTTTTCTCGTTACCACCCTTCTAGAAATTATTAAAGGGAAAACACCCTTGAAATCTGCTTTCTCTTCATCGTTGTCAACACTGTCGAGAGAAACGTCCGTTTCTACCTTTCACGTCATCGACCAGCACGAACAAATTCAATATGGTGACAGGAAAGTAACAGATAGGTAAAAATCTCAAACCTTAAAACGAACATTCTTCGAATGGAAATTGCCTAGTAACGAAAATATGTAATTTGGATTACAGCTTCTAGCGATTACGAATGGCATACGCTGTTTCACTACGTGCAACAGAGCTCTAGAAAGTTGTATCGAATTCGGCCGAAACTTTCGTCGGATATATTTCATACGCCGTTGCTCGAATTTCAAAGTATACAGCAACCAGGCCATTATTACTGGCAAACGAAAGTTCGGTTCGATCGTGATAAACATGATTTAGCACGTTCAACGTTTCATCTAACGAGAACGAAAGACATTTGGTTAAACAAGAGCGGATATCACGAGATGTACGCTTTCTCTGGAAAAGTAAGAAAAAAATTGCAAAATAAAAATGTTTGGAAGATTTCTAAAGCAATAGAGAGAAGCATAAGTATATTGATCCAAGTTTCGATAAAACTTCAATGAAAGAAGATAGAAAGAGAGAACAGTTGGTCGATGTACATTGGAAGAGCAGTGTTTGAAAGAGTTCCTCTGACCCTCTTCCTCTTGCCGTATAAATCGATGAACGGGCAAATACTCGTTTGCTACTCAGTTTACATCACTTCGAAATGAAACGCTGCGATGGAATCTAAACGACATTTGGACATTCGACAAACGACGATGCAGCACGCTAATGGTAAAACAGTGCAAAATCGGATGGACGCGGATCTTCGTTGCTCGATGAACAGTTTCAGTTCAAACGTATCGATATATATCGGATAAACCGGAAGAAATATCCGAATAAGAAAGTAAAACGGAAAAAAGGAAAAAGGGATGAAAAACGAGAGCCAAGCGATCAATGAGAATTTGAAAAGTAGTATGGCTACGAATTGCTCTAGATAAAGGCGATCGAGGGAACGTAGAAATAATAGCGGTATAAAATCTTGCTGAGACTCGAACCATATGGTATTCCAAGCTTCCGTAGCTGGTACGTCCATTCCATGTACATATCCTTCTACTTCTACACCAATGTACGTATATATTATCGATTTTCTTTTACCGACGATTCTCAGCGTGAAACCACCAAGCATTGTTCTTTCTCTCTTTACTATATTTCTTTTCGTAATTCTCCTCTGTGCTCGCTTGATCGCGGATGAAGTGCACCGTGCACTGTTTAGACATGTAGCGTTATTAGAAAGCGAAAATGTATCTACTGGCTATTTTCTCGAGCGAACTCAACTCCAATGTACTCCTCGTAATACATGCTACAACGATTCGGTCCAACACTTTGCCCGTTCTTCTTCTTTTCTGCGAGATATAGCGCCCCCTGAATCGATCAGAACAACAGTCTCGAAAATATCTATGGTCTTGGAGCAGTTTTGCACAAAGCGACGGGAGCTGCAGGAACGTTCCGTGTATCGCGAATGTCATCGAGCAGCAAGAGTTTTACAAGACGTTCGTGCAGCGAATAGAAACGTAAATGGAATGAGATTAGCGATCGTTCTGGGATGCATCTCGTGTTCGTTCAAAGACTAATCTCTCGCGAAAACGGATACGCGTTGGGTCGCATCACCGATACGACGTTGCGAGTCTACTGCGAGCAACAGTCCTGTTCTCACTGCGTCGAATATCGTGTGTTGCACGGAAGAGATACGGCATATAACCAATACGCTGTAGCAAGAATAACCGAGCGAGCGAAATTCCAGGACGGTTGCTGCGTGTGCACCAGCTGGCCCATTATACCGGCTTTGTTCCGTCAGACTCGAACAGAGGCTTGTATTCCCGGCGATTTCCTGTGGGATCCTCGATACCCCTTCGTTTTCTACGTTTGCCTCTTCCATACTTGGCTCCCTCACGAACTCTCGTTGTTTCATCTTTGCCTAGATAGGTAGTTACCACTGTCCACTTTTTCTTTACATGGACGACATTGCGTGACTCTGCTGGCTCTAAACGGTACACATTTGCCATTTCCAAGCAACACAGAAACTCGTAAGCAAATTAATTTTACTACATAATGGTGTTGAAGATCATCTTGTTTAAGTAACTCGTTTAATGCCTAAATGTTTGCGAACACGTTCTTTGGTCTGTGTCACTCGCGAAGGGTACGTGTAAAATGTCCGAAAGTCGCACGTACCCTTTCGATTTATCGCGTAATATAAAACCTAACCGCAGTGAGCAATCAAATTCTTTTACCCTTAGTCAGGGACCTAACAAAGGGATCGTAACTCGACGAAACGTGGCTTGACCGCTCGTTTGAGCAACTGATCGGAGACAGAAGAGAACGAGAATCGAACGAGGCACTTTGTCAGGTTTTCTGGCTGTTTGAGAACCGTCCCCTACCTACGTATATCGAGAATCAAAGGCCACACTTGCGGATTCAAGGGATCGATGCTGAATTTATGAAATGCAGATAACCGTGTTTCTCGATGAAAAATGGACATAGCATGGGAGTGACTACTTTAAACAAATAAGCACGTAGTAAAAGTACATTGGGTTACTAAGCATATTATGCAAAAGTACAAGGAATAAAGCATGATTTGTAGCGAAAATCCACTGTGGTTTGCCATTAAAATCTCAAATTAAGCCGAAAAGAAGCAAATTAACGAAACGAGAAACGAAAAAAGATAGCGAGAGAAGAAAGGAAGAGGAAGAGATAAATCAAAGACAAAGATGTATGACAAATGAATAGGAAAATCGGTACGTCAAATTGCACCGTACCCTAGAAAATTACCTTTTGTCGATAATATCGGAGCAAGTTGATAGCGGAGTGGCAGTGCGGGGTAAACGACCCCCTCCGCTTCTACGTCCAGGTCCCATGGCAGCGACGGCACGGCTGTCTCGTGTGCACGTGTATGCTGATGTATGCGCTGACGTGCAAGCCTGCTTTGCATTTTTACGGTGCACGTAGAACGAAGCAGTATAAAGCGATCTCTTCGTTCCATGCGCGTATAGGCGTACAAGCGTGATGTGTAGGGTACTCGCACTGTAACGCGGTCGGTCGCGTGTTTCACGGGAATCGAGGAAAATATCTACGCGAGACCAATGGAATTTCCCCTGTACGTAGCTAACCATGTTTCACCGCCAATGCTTCGGGCACATTTATCAGTAGACGATACTTATTTTCGACGGGACACGTGACGACGGGCACTCGCGTTAAACGTGCGAGTATGAGCAGCGCACTCCACCCAGTGAACATCGAATCGATCTATGCGACTCTCCTCGAATCGATTCTCCAATGGAAAATGAGTTATCGGCCTACGACATATATATGTATATTATCGTGTATATGTATATATATATGTATGTGTGTGTATATATATATATTCATATGTATCTACACTTACCTATATCCTTTGATGCATATATCGCTGAATTTCTATGATCGATGCGGATTTCTATGATATACTAGCAAATATCGGCGACGCGTCAATACTGGATTTATACACGAATTGTCGCGCCATCGTTACCGAACGAAATAAAGTAAATGTGGAAAGCAGCTTACTGGAAACAGAAAAAAAATATTTAAGTATCGTAGCACGTCTGCAGAACGTTATTAAATGCATTAACTTAGATCTGTCAAAGGATCGAAACTTTGCCTGCTCCGCGAACAGGAAGAAAACAAAGAAAGATATCCGATATAATGACAAAAGCTTCTTACAATTAAGTTCCTTCAGCAGCCATCTCGTTAAGAATTAAACAACTACTCAGCTACTTTGAAAGAAAGGAGGAAAAGAGGCGAGCACGTATTAAACGACAGATCCTCCTTTCCTATCCAAATTTCTTCCGGCGGTAGACCTGTTCTTCTCCCTCGTTTCCGCGAATAATTCCTTTAACTGAAAAATTCGAAGGTTAATTTTAAACGGATAACGGCCAAAAGCGCGATTTCTATTTCGAAATCTATAACTACACCGTCGCACTGATCGTTTAAAAAATTCCATAGTTCCATGCTATATTCGTAGTAAATCTAAAGCGGCAATTTCTATCCGATTCGATGATATTTAATTTGAAGGAAAAGTTGTAGCAGCGTGCGAAAGAACATTACGATCGAAACCCTCGAGTTTAAGTAATGCGGCGGCCGTAGAATTGTTAGCAAGGAGAAAAACTGAAAATTTCTAATTCGCGGTCGAGCTACATTTTTTACTATTTATCCTTCCAGGCTGTTCGTACTCGCTTTTATGCGCCGATTCTGTGGCTTCTATTTTTTTTTTCTTCATTTTGTCATTCCCTTTTTCCAACTGCACCTTGTTGCGGTGGATATTCCGGCAACCTCCTCTCGCATCCCTCGAACAAAACCCCAGTTCCGTTGTCGTACCGTACCGAATGCGCTACCCCATTGCAAGACCCCACAATTCCCTGCATCCCCGTCGCGTTTCCGGAACCTCTACCTCTACCACGACGCTTCTGTACGTTCACTCTCGGCTAGACTTCGTTGGACCCTCGCGACGGTCGTGCTTTTGTTTCGAATTAACATTAGGAGGTTTCCGCGTCAGAGAATTTATGCGGACATACAAATAAGCTGCGTTGCCTGGCTGCGATGTAACATTTAGAAATAGCAAACTCTTTCTGACGCAGGCTGATTTAATTCGAGTGGAGACAATAGAACGACGACCGGAAGAGGAAAATAATATTATACACAGTGTAATTATCTCGCGATAAATAATATATTTGTGAGAGCGAAAATTACAATTTATCATACGATACGAGATATAGAAACCTATTTGGCGTTCGAACAAAAAATTCATATTGCCGAAAATGTAGCGCGAATGAATTTACGGCTATCCATAAATCCTAGCTTATTCCAAATTATACTCCATATCTTTCGTTACTTTCCGTGCTGGTGATGAATCGTCCAAGAGAATAACATTGATATGCAAAAAACGGTGACAAATGACACAACTATACGCGTACACATACACGTGTAGTTCTCTTTGAAAAACTTAAGTTTTAATTTATCTTGCGGAACAGTAATCGGCTTACGCGAGACTGTCAGAAACGTCGAGGTAACGTCGTCGAGAGATTTGTCGTCCTACTATAGACGCTCTTACAATAATTGTACGAACGGCTTCTTCTTTTATTCTCTCATCGCTGTAGGCTACTCGGTTCCCACTCTACGCCGTTCTTTTTAGACATCGCGAAGCAGGGACTCGGATATCCTGACCCACATACGCTCGTTTAAATAGGTCGGTTTAACATTCCATCTTACTTGCAAAGCTTTAAACATTATCAAACGCCCGTTCTCGTCCTCGCTTCTCGCTTATTTCGATTCTTTTGTGAAAAATGAATCCGATTGAAAGTAATTTCAGAACAATCGACGCTCTGACGAACTGTCCGTCGTATATTAATGGCCGATCGTGTATTCAATACGGTTTTGTCAATGCCTTTATCATATTACGTGGTCTGTAATCCGGAAACATTTCACGGAATATCATCGAATCAGGTCAAACTAAGTATGATTGGGAGTGTCAAACTGTTCCGATGAATCGAAGAGCTCTACAAACTGCAAACGCAGTTTAGAACAACCGCGATCGAAGGCTTGATATTTAATAACAAGAATTACAATTAATTTCAGAAACCCGACACTGCTCGAACGATAAATTAATTATCGGGTCTTCTCGAATAACTCGAAGCTAAAGCAAATTCGATAAAGACAATCGAATTTGATTTAATTCATACAAATTAGAATATTAAAGAAACGTTTTAAAATTAAAGACGAATTGAAGATTTATACAAATATTGTATGTTATCGACGGTCGTATTTAGACGCGCCCGTTTCTCACCTGATGCGGATAATACAATAGTAACAAATGTACAAATTTAAACGAATTCTATTGCTTGGATCGATCGTAGCGAAATTACAACGAGGACTTTGTCGTTGACTGTCCTCCCTTGTTCGCGAAACATCTAACTCGTTTGCAATGTCAATTCACGCATCGCCGGACGTTAATTCGGTATTTCGAAGCGCGATTTTCCAAGCCATTCTTCGATCACGCGTTTCCAGCTTTTACAAGCGTAAGCTCGGTTAAGCTCGCGCGTTTAGCCTCTCTAATAAGCAGCCGAATAGGTGATAACGTTTCCCCGATCGAATCAAGAGTTTCATCGGGAAAGTGACAAACGTTATTATCGGAGAACATGGAATAATCTTTCATACTTATTTGCAAATTTATATGCCAATTTAAAATACAAAACCGAACGAGGGTTTACGTCAACGATAACGCGTGAGGAACGACACGTAAAATGCATGTGAGCATCGGCATGCGTAGAATCGCGTAGAATCGCGTAGAAAATTTTAGGAGAAAAGAACCATCGGATTGCTCTGCGAGTAGAAACTTTTCTACGATCCAACATTCTTGCATAATTAATCCGTAAAATGCAAAGAATAGGAAACTGGAGAAGAAGAAGAAGAGGAAGGGTAGGATTTTATGCAAGTTTGTCTAAAGACGGTCCAATGACGACGCTTAGATCACGAAAGAAAGGAAAGAAGGAAAATGCGGAAAACCAAGGAAAGGAAGTTGGCAATATCGTCTTCGAGGATCCCGATTTTGTACAGTGACGTGACATCGTAGGCAATCTTGAAAGCTGCTTCGCGTTGACGAGAACTTTGCCGTCCGGTTCATCGGCAACAAAGGATCGAATCTCCCTCATGCGCGAGATCGGAGATTGCAGAGAGAAAGGTTTCAACGAAAGAGGAAGCAAAAACACGAAACTTTCTCGTAGAAAACAGTGACAAAAAATTCCTCGTCACTATGATCGTGATTTCCCGATACCTACACCTACCTCTGTCACGTTTAAATGAAAGAGAATCAAATTTTATATCCAGTGCAATTTCATGTCAAACCAAAAGCTGCATATATCGAGATTACTATCGTATATTAAAATAACATTCACGGTGATGAAAATCTTGTTACGCGTTTTAACAGGTAGACATTTTAACAAGCATTAAACGTAGAATCTAATTGCTTTTTATATTAACCCTATGATATCCAGAGCTTCGAATCGTTGTACGGAAATAGTAAATTTAATAAATATACGAGTTATGTGCCGTTTTTTTAATGCATGTTGCGCACTATCGTTGGTGTTTATTAAAAGAGAAAAGAGTATTACAACGAAAAATGATGCAAATTCGTCATAGTCCTGTAGAAAGTGAAGCCGATGCGAGAGGAAAAAGGCGTAAATCTTCAAATCATGTAAATAAGGGATGAAGCGAATGCGGAGAAACAGCATTGTAAAAAGTGCTACTTTATACAGTTCAAATTTATGGATAATGAAATGCGAGAAAAGGGTGTAGAGTGGAAGAAGAGGCCGGCAGTGGAGAGCAGGCCAACAGTCATAATCGCAGCTTAGAATGCATGGAATAATTGCGCGCGTGCATTGCGCTGTAGGCGGCTTAAACGCTGCGGCAATCATAAAATATAATTTCTTCGGGTCGGCTTGTTACAGCCACGCTGTCCTTCCCATCCTACCGTTCCGGCAATTTCGATCTTTTTTTTTTTTTTTAAAGGCTGTAGTTTGCACTAAAACAAAACGGACGAAGAGTGCTGTGGCGAAGCAGTACGAGAAAAAGACCAAACGCAAAGGTGTGTACGGGAAGCAAAGCGCGCGTCACGATGCGTATGTTTGTTTCACAGCAGTACGAAATACCTGCAACGTTTTATAATAAAACAACGGATAAGCAATGACGGCAGAGTTCTTCTTCGCGTAGTTTTTCACTCTTCCCATCTGGACGAACTTTATCGAGCTCGTGGCCGTGAATTGCAAATGTATTACCGTCTCCTTTCGCCAGGTTTTTCTCGACCGAACGAGAAAGGCAAATGGAAGGAACATGCGTTGATGGTCGCCGAGGTAACGGGAACGAGGAGCACGATCTAACGCATAAGAAGTGGAGGAAACTCACCGCGAAATAATAACGAATGCGAGATATATGTTACGATAGTCGTGACAATTTGCCAATTTTTCCTAGTAGGTTTGTTGACCCAGTAAAACTACCATCTTACCGGAACAAGCTAGGAAAAGGAATGCTGGCTCTACTTGGCAAATTTTATCAATTTCGCGATTTCCTGGCGCTAGTCCAGCCACAACCTCGAGAAACGAGACAGTACCGCTTATTTTTCTCAACCATCGGAACCAGATATATCGATTTAAGATTTTCCTTCTGCTTTCGCGACAATTCGATTCGTTCGAATTGCGTCAGCTACGTCAAATTACAATTTCCTTCGTAGATAGCTATCTCTCTCTTTCTCTCTCCCTCGATTGATAAGACGAGGGCTCTCTTAATCTCGTTATCGTCAAATATCACACGCGAAGATGAAATAACATAATATTTCGGTACGTAAGGAAGCTCTTTGCTTATACCTGCGTAACAGTTCTGGAATATAAAAACTTAAAGCGCTCGTCTTATCGCTTTTTGCGACACTATCGCACTGACAGAATTTTATTAGACCGATTTTTCCAGATTCCCTTCGTTCCTTTTCCTTTCAGACGAGACTGCAGAATCTTCCGCGCAGACAGGCTTCGGCAGCCAATATCTCCGAGTGCGACTTAACGTTGATCCTTCTTTTATATCCGTTGAATTTAAATAATGGAGCCTGTGCTAATTCGAGGCCAGCGGTGGTCAACTAAGCAGTAGTTTGCAGAAAATTTATTTCACGAAGATGAAAATTTAATTCGAGATGAATACAACGTTAATCGTCTTTCGGCAATCGCGAACCTGTCGCATAAATGTTGAAAATGTCGGCTGTAGCGTAACAATAGAGAGAGGTGAATTTGAATTTTTCAGATACGACCAGCGATACTCGAATTTCGTGCTCAATTTATAATTCCGCATTTACGTAGCACATCATATCCTAAACCTAGAATAACAGGAAGCTTTGAAAATGGTCGACGAGGCTTGAAACGGATACCGAACAGATGGCGGCTTGATCCAACTGCTGTAACTCGTTATACTCTGCGGTTATACCTCCGTGATTACCTGCACGAGCAAACTCGGACTTCTGCCTGAGTTTCTCATTATCGCGAGTGCGCAATGTAACCCTGAACTTTAATCATGGGCCTATCGTTAAAGGCTTTTTACCGGCTTCGGCTTCCCCGAGTCACGTTTTCAACAAACGTACTTGGCTATTCTTTATCTTTTTCTTCTTTTTCAAGAATCGGACAAGGCAATGGAATTTTTCCCGTCTAGATAGAGCGCTACAAAAAGCTTTAGAATTTTACTTGGAGTAAGTAAGAGTATCGTAATCTATCAATTGTGTGTGAATTTGGTAGTGCAGTTGCAAGGTCTGCCTATCTATCAAGCGAGACGGAACGATTTATCGAGGACGCGAGGAAAAGAGAATGGAGATCTATTCGCAGATACTTTCAGAGAGGGAAAGAGAGATGGCGGATGGAAGTGATGGGTAAGCTAACACAGTAACGAAGTCCAAAATGTTTTTCCCCTGCTGGACCGTCGAGTGCTCAATATCTATGCTAATCCGGTCTACCGCTTCTTCGGTGTACGCCACTACACACTCTTCTGCGTCAGTCGTATTCCTTATCTTTCCTTTTCCTTCTGCTTCTCCTTCAACGTTTCGCCCTTTTACCGGGCTTCTGCACCGTGGCTTTTGTCTCTGCATAGTTAAGTAAACAGCGGCTTGCAAGGCGATTTTCCGAACAAGAAATCGATAGGCGAGTCGTCCTAAAGTTCGATAGGCGAGACGTCCTAGAGTTCGACAGTCTTTCACGGAGTATCTCAAGTCTTTATTCGTATAATCCGTCGAAACGTTTCTTCTTCGCAGAGGAGAAAAATTGAAAAATAATCAACGACGAAACTAGCGCAAAAGCGAAGCATCGATTTCCACGAATACATTTTTGTTATTGTAATTTCTGGCGTGTTACCGAAAACCAGCAATACTCTATATATTACTGTTTACTATATCGACCAGGTCTTTTCTTCGTAAACGTTTACTTTTCACCAACTTCGCTAAAGGAATCTTATTACTTGCCTTCTACAAACGTTTATGTATCACGGAATTACAAGTAGGGTATCTTCTTGAAACTCGGCTCGGTGAAATCTTTCGCTTTAAGAGAAGCTGTTTCGATCAAACCACGAGACATACCTCGCCTCTACGCACCAACACCATATATAACAACTTTATCCGATATTTCAGATTACATCTCTCCGTTTTAATTACCACCTCTCGATACTTCAGAGCCAACAATTACGTGTTAATTGTACGAATAAGACGAGGAAGACGCACGGCATAGTATCGACTGTTTGTATCCGCATAGGTTTCACCGTTCTCTATTCCATGTGTCCTATAGCCACCTATTGACTGTCTTGGCGAATTGCATTAGTTCTAATCTAATCTTCTCTATTCACCGCTTCCGTTATTACTGTCAGCGATACAATGGAGGGCTAATTAAAGTTGTAGCTCGTGACGCTACTGTATCGAAAGCCAACGTCAATGGTATAATTATGCAACAATTGCTCGTCGTCTTTTGAAATTGGTGCAAATCGCATACTTTGTATTTCGAAACGCAGACCGCAACGGCGTTCAAAATATTAGGTTGTCCGAAAAGTTTCTTTCGTTTCATAAGGTGACAATAGACGAACAACAATTTTTGTTTTATATTATTTTATTGAATCAAACGTGATACATTTCGTTCTATTTCTATTACTATGTTCCTGCATAATTCGATAAACCGATATAAAACGAAAAACACTGTGCGTCTATTATTTCCTTATCAAACGAAAGAAACTTTTCGCACGACCTAATATATATCTTCCCCCTTTCGATAATTTCAAGAGAAAAATAGACCATCTCGAGGATATATACGCTCGGGTTGGTAAGTATTAAGATGATTACGGAATTCGTAGGAAACATGACGATAAATGTTGTATTTTGCGACTCGATGTATCTATACGTAATAAATATTTGTTGAAACTATTTGCCATGATTGTTACGACACGGTAAATTATAATAATTATACGATGGCGTTCACAGTTTAACAACGTGAATTCGATCGAACGAATTTTAGATGAATAGATAGGAAACTGGCAAAATTTAAATCTGCATTGCGAAATCGTTTCTAGCGTGCGTGGAACGGAATAACAACGATTACAATACGGTAAGATGAATATTAAAATTGATTAAAATAACAGTCGCGATTAGTAAAACGTAAAATCGATTTTCATCGGCAACTGTTTTTGATAATATGTAATTTGACTCGTAGGATTGTTATACGTCGATGTGCTGTACAATGCTATACTTTGGAACAAAAAACGTAGAATCACGTGCGTTTCGGATTGCGCACGAGCGAATTTCCAGTTTTAATCGTAGAACGCAATTACATTCTCGATCCGTAGCAACCTCTCGCCACTTTCCATCCTCGCCCTTCCGCGCCAGAGAATGTCGGCGATCATTAGCGCGGATGCCCCGCAAATCATTAACGCGATTACGTTGTAACATAACAACGCCTGAAATCTATTGTACGCTTTCGAATGAAAAATGAAAGCACAATGAGAAACGGGCGTAAACACTGACGTAATTTCTAAACCAATCGGTTACCAACGAATGCCGCAACGAGGAAAAATATGAAAAATAAAACAAGATCGTAGGGAAGGCTTCTGCTTTCAGGAAGCAAATGGATTTCTCCGGGAAAGCAGGTTAATCGATAACAACGTTTCTGCCGTGTTTTTTATTTACGCTGCGTCGTCCCAGAAGTAGAATCAGCGCTGCGGCATTCACGGGACGTTTCAAAGTTTTTAACGATTCCAAAATGTTCGAGTACAGAAACGCGCTACATCGAAAGCGAAATGAAGGATTTATGGAGACGAAGGTGTGGTACGAAGAACTAAGAGGACCAACTAAGAAGAAGATAATTAAATGTAGGCAATATCGAAATTAATGGACGAATGTTTGATTTTCAATTTTCCTGCAAGTTGTTAATCATCGATTATCGATTATCAGTGATATAATTAACCGGCGGGCATGGAGTACCGAAATTGTTGGTAAACATAATATCCGGTGTTAAATCGCGTTAGAAGCATATAAAATTATGTTAATTATCGGTAAATCGAAGAGAAATTGTATCAAGAAAGGAGGAACGTTGTTTCACGGGAGTTTCTCGCGAAATTTAACGATCCACTTTACGTATAAGCGAGATCTCGTTCCGAAGTAATTCCGGTCGCTGGCAGTCCGATTAACGTTTTAATCCGATTACCAAAGTTTACTCAAACTCGCGTAGGATCGCCGCGAAGAAAACCTAGAGATTCGGTAATACGACAGAAATTTTCCGTTGGGACGTCTGGATTTCCGCCTTTCCGGCAAGTCTTAGTGTCTCGGCTAATTAATCCGCTAAATTAGTAGGTCGGAGAGCGAGTGTTCAGCAGAGCGTAGAGACCACGAGTACCAAAAAGACCGTCTCCGCTTCTCTGTAGCTGATACACGCGGCTGGCAAGGCTGCTGTAGTCGGGTTGCTCGCACCGAATACGCCTTCTACGAGAACGCGAGATCATTCGTGCTTGCGACTGCCGTGAAAATGCATAACTAAGTAAACGTGCTCGTGTTTCCGCTGTTGTGTGTGCACAGATGTATTCATGCTTACGCTCGCGATTGCGTTCGCTTTCGCGTTCATATTAGAGTTCGCACTCGCGTTCACGTTCGCGTTAACGCTGGCGTTAACGTTCACGTGCGAGCATCAAACGTAATAATGCCTTGTAACGAAACAACGTGGTTTCTGTCGCTTCTGGACACGTTTCCGGCCAACGCGCCACAGTAGGTGTCGGTAAAACGTGGCTGAAACAACCGGATAGAGAAGAGACGGCGTCTAAGCAGTGTCGTACCGAGCCTAGGCTTGTCTAACCCCGATTTCCTACCACTGTGTGTGTTGTGACGTCACGTGCGTTCAACACCCTCGCGTGGTCATCGATCTGCCATCACCCCTTACACCCTCGGACGATGAAGGTGTAACACGACCTACCGAGCATCTATTCCGTACGCCGGAATGGATACGCTACCGCTTTTTTTTTTCTCCCTTTCGATCCGTTAAAAAATCTCTCTACCTGTTTCTCCGATTTCATATCCGCGCTATCCGAATCCGGATATATACCGCGTTATCCTTTCGAACGATACGCCACAGACATTCCCAAGTTATATAAGCTGTACGAGTGAAATACCGTCGCATCGTTAAGGAGAAGTAGCTGTTCCGAACGATGGTATAGATGGAAGTTGGCTCTGATACGACTGACGCGAAAAAAACTTTCAGCCTCGCGATCTAGACGATATCTCGATTTTCTTCGATGCTTTCCGAACAGGACTACTCCGACTTTCACGCCCAACTTTCTTCTTTCGTTTCTGTCTCAAAACTTGGTCGAACTCTGCCGGAACAATGCTACTCGAGCATCTTGCAAGAAGTTCTCTTCTTCGTTCACACGTGGCTGTGAATAGCGCGTATGAAAATTCAAATAAACACGTAGTCGTACTATTTACATCGAATCGTTCTACAGATCGCCATACGTGCGATTATATCGTGCCAGTTGTTTCGCTTGATTCTCCGTTATTAATTCTCGAACGTCGGCGTTACATCTGCAATCGATTACAGTGACAAATCTTCCACGCGAGTCTCGTTCCTTCTGAGAAACAGCGGCATGTTTGATATTTCATCGACGTGTAGAATCGTTGGAAATGCGCAAACAGTTAGCAACTGCTAGTCATGAACTCTTAAACAGAGTTATTTGTATCGAGTCTTACCTCGAATACCAAAGTTTCGTAGAAATTAAATAATTTTCTTTTTGGTATCGGCGAAATTGTCGGAGAAATACGATTCTCTTATTTCTAGATTCCGTCATTAGTATCAGGCCTTATCGTCTTAGACAGAATCGTCTATAGAATCGATAGAAAGACGGTAATCGCTGATTATCACTTCTAATCAATCCTACGACACCTGATAGCCACATGACCTCGGGTCACTATCCATCGTTGGATATCTTGATCGCTCATTCGCGTAAGCACATTCTCTACCCTTCGTATCGTACAGGTTAAGTTTACGCCATGAATTATATCACAGCAAAGTAACGTCCAACTAATTTCCTTCCGACGAACATCTTAAAAACGCATCACCGCTGATAAATAACTTAAAAAAGACTTTGAAGAGCGAGCGAGCGAGAAAAAAGAGACGCTAAAAGGAAGGAAGCGCTTTTAAAAGAGAAATAATAATTGTTACGACATAGTTTAATAATAGAACGTAGATTCGTAGTTTGCTGATAAAGCTACAAATAATCTCCTTCGACTTCGATAAGAGAATTTGGCATCAAAGTTGCAAAGGTTGAAACCACGATTCCCTCCCAAATAAACATCTTCTAAGCTAAGTACCTGCTAGGAAATTTAGTATCGTTCCTCGAGTTCCCCACGATCTCTCTGGCGCTCGAGTATGCAACTCTAGAACATAGCCAAGCTTTCGCGAACATATCGCGATACTAGCGCAGTTACCTCCTAGCGATTCTCCAATATCGCAGAAATTGAAATACGTGGTACGAAGAGTTTTTTTCTTTTTTTTTACTGATTATCCTAATTAGATATCGTAGTTGGCGTTGTTTCCTTCGCGAAGCGATCAACTTTCCCTCGAATATTCGTTCCTCTACTAAATAATTAAACAATTTCCAGTGGATATTAGAGTAACCCAGAAACGATAATCGCGCGATTGAATTTAAGAGATGAAAATAGCCACATAAATGAATACTCTTGGCGAAACGGATATAACGAAGTCATAATAAATTAAAGTATTAAGTGGTTGTTAATTGATTTCTCTGCCAATAGTTAGCCGTATCGCGTATATCCTGGGTGCATGTATATGCACCCGTTTTAATCCGAAAACTGATAAACAGAAGACATTCTGAATTTCATGCCATAGGCATCATTTATAAAATTGTTATCGCCGTCTATCTATCGCTTTCTACGACATAGTAATTGCTATATCGGTTAAAATTATGCCGCAAAAGGAGAATTATAAAAAGGAAAGTGCCATCGAACGATCAATTGTTAACAAGTAACTTTATCTTTGCGTAGAAAATCAACGATCGTGTTGCTTATGGGTAACCTACGCTTTTCTCTATTTCGCATTTCGTGCAAAGAATCAATGTGACTTCTCAGCGTCTAATATATCCTTTGCATCAAAAGTACGTGACTAAACGTCTCGAGAGTAGAGGGAAAAATGGAACAATCGCTTAACCAGATCGAAGATTAGTTCTCAACAAGTGAAACGGCCGTAGGAAATTAGTTCGGAGGCAATTACTCCATGCACGCGTAAATCCCTTCCGATATGATTAGTGGAACGGAATAGCGGCCATTTCAAGATGCAGTTGCCTCGGGCAGCATAGAGATACAAATCTTCCGACGAGCAATGCGACGCAGAATACACAGAGCGCATATGACGCACACGTTACACGCGAGACACGCGCGACACAGTTTAGAACGCACTCGTACAGCGCACGTGTCTCGCTGCGTATATCGCGTGTGTCGGATAA
This sequence comes from Bombus vosnesenskii, assembly GCF_011952255.1. Taxonomy (NCBI): domain Eukaryota; kingdom Metazoa; phylum Arthropoda; class Insecta; order Hymenoptera; family Apidae; genus Bombus; species Bombus vosnesenskii. Next base: position 8,976,239 of record NW_022882923.1, read on the forward strand.
CTGAACGAGCAACGTAGCTGGAAAAGAGGAAAGTGTCGCTGTGACGAGAAAGTGGTAGGGAAAACTGGAAAGAAAAAGTAGGAATGGGACAAACGGCTCCAGAGGAGTTTAAAGAACCATTCGAGATTAAGAATCGACGGCAACTCGTTCGTAATCGCATCTGGGCTTTTGCGATCGATTTACGTCGAATTTCCAGCATGGTTATCCCGTGGGAAATCAGTTAGTTTCGTTCGTTTGAACGAAATTCGTGGTGATCGGAGGACGGTAAGGTGGTCTCTCGAATAGCTCGAATAATCGGTCACCGAACCGTTGAGGTCGATAGTCGATAGTCCATAGTTTATAGTCGATAGTCTACTAAACTTACGGGGAAAGTGCGCATTTTCAAACTTAACTCGAAAAAAATTTCGTTTCCAAGCGCGTTCATTTATTCGTATACGATCGAAAGTCGTTAACTCGAACCTCTATGGTTGAAAAATCTCTAAAAGACTGTAATTTCCTTCTGCCACTGCGTTGTCAACATTTTCACAAGGCGAGATATATATTTATAGTACCTCGAATTATTTGCCACGCGTTTACGTCCGCTCGAATTCACGAACAGGCCTAACTTCTGCAAGTCAAAGTTCGATCACCGCTGCTAAAATTCCTAAAACTTCAGACAGCAGACGTACGTGTACACTGCCACTCGTAAGTATGCGATTACTGATCCATTTCTACTAGCAGTACGTGAATATTCAATTAACGATAAATTAATAGATATACATATATATCGTATGAAATTTTAATTGTTTATTTAAAATCTCGTCAATGCTATATAATATTAAAATGTTTAATTATGAGTATTAAACGTTAGGATTGATCACGATAATCTGGCTATTAATTTCAAGTTGCTTGGCAACCAAACGAATTAATAATAACGTGTTAAATGACTAAACAACTTCGTAATGTTTAATACTTGTTATTATTTTTCATTACATATTAGAAGAAGACCTTTGAAGACACATTTTTAATTGTTAATTATTTCTAATTCGGGACTACGTTACATTCTGTGAAAAATAAGAACGGCAGTGTACTTGGTGTCTACGCTAAACGATTTGTTAAATCTCTGTAGTCTGAAGATTTTGACAAGGTGAAACCTCCACGAGCCGAAAACTTTCCCTCGGCGAATACACGCAGCAACATCGCGATATTATAAAAGTACGTGTCCAAGAGCTTTGTCCGAAATACTCGCGGGCTTATTATAAAATTATACCGTAAAATACGTGATTATGCGTTCGTGCCGCTAAGCATGCCGAGCAATTACGATCACGAGCATTACGCGACTTTTTATCACGGTTCGATCGGCCATCGAAAGAAAGGAAAACAAGCTGCGATCTTTGCATAATTACACGTTTTCGAATTGCGTTAAGGCAACGTACCGCTATTCCACTATTCTCGTAATTCTCGTGCCTGTGATAAGAAAAAGCAAAACTTCCTATCCAGTTAACACTCGATATGATCTGTGTCGTCTGTCATTTATCATATACGGAAAGGGATAAATGTGGAGAAACGCGGTCGCAATTTATCAATAGACTGCGGATTTCCATGCAAATTTATATCTCTGACGATATAATTAAAGAAAGTAGAACTCGGATAGAAAATGGTTTTACCCACCAGGTATTATAGAAAGCGCCATATTCTGTATATTCTGTATATTCAAATTTCCTATAAACGCATAAAAATTCGCGGTTTTATCAACGACCACCTATTCCCTTTACAGGTATCGACAAACAACGTGCTTTTTCCCAGAAAACTACAAATTTAGTTTTCGCAAACCGCCTGACGCATACTATACGCACATTCTCTCGCGCCAACTCGTAAAGACTGGGCTACCTTCGATTCACCTCATACACACACATAGGTGTAGTATGTTGCGCGTGGGCCAATAAAATACCGAAATGAAATTTTACAAACGCGTACAATAATTGCACGCGAATCGATATATCGTGCTGCCGCGAATTATATTGTAATTATTTAAATTAGTTAATTATTTAAATTGTACGTAAAAGCCGGCATAAAAGAGTATAGGAATAAATTACGTATGGCGAATCGAAGCGATAGAACGGGTTACACCGTGAGTGGTAAAGTGCTACGTAGAATCGCTAATTGATCCAGCAAAGGGTTCGTACTCTGCACGCACCAAGCAGCTGCTTCGGTTTCTTCAAATCGTTTTGCTTCGCCTTTTCAAGAATTCATCGTCGTAAGATCAGAGATTTCAGAATATGTAACGAATAGCTTTAATAAGCGTTTAAAGCTTTTTCAGAAGACGAACGAAGCATCTCGCGGAATATGTTTCGAAACGAAATAACGTAAGTAATAAATTAGCTACGACCATTTTCCTTCGCAAGGAGACAAATATCTTTTTAAACGTACCGCCAATGAATATACAGTTGTAAATTGTTACGACGAGGCCCTACATTCTACCTGCTATACTCGCGTGTATTTCTTCGTAATGCATACGTAGATGTATTCGTAATGCGATGAATTTTTCAACGGAACTACACGTCTATAAAAATACGCTTACATATTGTACGATAATTCGTTTTCGCGATCGAATCGCGTACAAGATTTTCGCAGAGCGGTGCATGAAAGTGCGATTTAATGGATAACGAACAATACGATTCTTTCAAAACATGATTTACGTAGGACACACTAGGAACAAGCATCTAAAAGCTTTCCTTGCATTGCCGGTGCTCGTGCAAAAGTTTGTAAAGTAATCAGAAACATGGAAAGAGACTGCTACACCACCCCCTCCTCCCACACACACACACACACACATTCCAACAAGTTTTAAACTCCACCCCCCGCAACTTCGCTACTCTTTCGTTATGCCGTCGTCTACGAACGACGAGAACGAAAACACATCTTCAGACTAAAGTTTTTCGGATTATATTTGACGTGCGCGCGAATTATTAATGCAAACTGTACAGCCGAAAGATGCTTTCGATTTATCCTACGCTCTGGCGTAAGGATAATGTGAATTTTAACACGCACGCTGCCTCGAGAAAAGCGTTTCCATATTTTTCGTAGGAAAATTTTACAAATGAATAGAAAGATTGTAAAAATTCGTTCGCATTGTAACGAAAGGCTGGTTCGTCTGGTTAGTCCCACTGTGTTTCTCGAGCGATATTTTGCGGTTCGTTCGCAAACAAAGTATAACATTTAATTTTCATTTCGTGTAATTATTTGAACTTTTTATGTATTACATCGCTCCAATTATAAAATGGTCAATGGTGATTTTATCGTCGACGAGTGGTGTACCTACACACCATGAAAATGGCCGTGCTGTTTAAATAATCTGCCGTAGAAAAAAATGAACTTCGTAGCAAGTTGTCGAGTTAGTGTCTCAAAATTGTTGACGCTAATTAAGTGAGCTATGCGAGGCTGAAATCGAAGCAGCAAGTCAGCAAACTTCGTTCGAGAGTTCGTTATACAAGTTATGTGCTTTCGTACAGCAGCGGATAACCAAACTCACGTAACGACTCTTAACGCGATGGTCTCCATACACTGAATGCAAAGTTCTTGCCTTGAGAAATACATATTCCGAGATGCTCACAATTTGTTGCACGAAGCATCAGACACGCGTGACAAACTTAGCCTCGCCGCGGCTTTCGTTCCAATTTCCTGTCCTGCTTTCGGTTTTCTCCAAGCTAGCAAATTATGCTTGGCTACTAGTTAGAAATATAGTCGACGACCTCGACTTTGCGTGTCGCAGGAAAATCAAATCTTTATTTTATTTTATATTTTATAACGTGAGACACGTACGAGCCTCAGAAAAGTGAAATCGACCAACTTTGGTTTCTTCGAGTTCTCGATTTACGTAATTGATATCTAATATTTCAAAGAACGAAAGGATTTTATTTTTAATTTAAAGGCCATGGATTTATTTATTACGAAGAAACGGATTAATTAACCGCGAATGACACGATTTTCAAAAATAATCCCGGCTATTGTTAACTTTTTTTTTTTGTATTGTTGTTTACCGAGCATGGCTTCTCAGCGACTCGTATGATGCGGATAGAATAAAATAAATAGGAAGTAAAAGCATTGAAAAGCGTACCAATTTCTAGCGGACCAAGTATCGGCAAGTATCAGAAATAATTTCTCTATATATTTGATGTATGGCGTGTCATTTATTAAAATAAATAAATAAAAAGAAAAAGATCTTAGCACTTGGTAATTAATAGTAAATTTACTACTTAGAGAATACGTAAAAGTTCATGTAATTAAGAAATAAATCATCCCTGTGAATTTCGCAATAAGGAATAAAAATCAAAGAAAAAAGCGCGACCACAAAAATTCAAAAATTAATTCTACAAATTACGTGGTCTTTCCATTTAAAGTAATAACACAGATGCTATAGCCACCTAGCGGTGGTAGGACAGTACTAATCGTCAGATATTAAAGATATGAAAATCACAATTCTCCGAAATTTAGACAGCACTTTTCAACTATTAAAGTTTGAAATAAAATATTTAAGAGTAACTTTACATTTGGTTTCTTGCCGATAGTTTGCTTAACTTAGATAATTATGTGGCGTGGTAAAAAGCGTTCGATTTCGACATGCTGGCGGCATCACACGGTGAACCATGGAATCGAATCTTGTTTATGAAGCGCGAGATGCCGCCATCGTGTCAAAATCGAACGCTTTTTCACAGGGTACGTAATTAGCAAAATGAAATATTTCAAAACAGCGTCGATATAACAACGATATTTCAACACAATAATCAAACTTTTTCGACTTTTAAATGTAATTTCCAAATTAACCCCCTGCCATACCATTCAACTCGAAAGGGAAAGGAACCGAAGCGGCGGAGACAGAGTGTCGAAACTTGAAACATGAAACCGTGTACCTGTATTTAGAAAAAAGGCACCATGCGGGACGTTTGTACTTGGCTCGAGATTAAGACCACGAGTGAGACTCGTGATATTCAGGTTTGGCTCAAAATTCTCATCACTACTCAGACTCGTAAAAGTATGGCAAGGGGTTAAAAACTAAACAGTTAGAAATAGTTTACAATTGGTCTTTTTCGATATTTTACCTAATTTTTTTACGAATTGTTTGAATTGTTCGATTTTGATATGGTGACGACATCTTGCGGCGAGTCAATGCTTGAACGTGAATAAAAGAATCAAGTTTTACTGATTCACCGCGAGATGCCGCTACCATATCAAAATCCAGTAATTCAAACAATTCGTAACTAACAAAATTAGGTAAAATATCGAAGCAAGACAATTGTAAACTATTTCTAACTGCTTGGTTCTTAATTTGAGAATTTCATTTAAAAGTCGAAAAATTTTTATCTTCGTACTCTAGACGCTACCTCGTGACTCTAGATCATTAAATAGCACTCTACTGCTAAGGGGTCTTCTATGTACAACAGAAAAATATGTACCACCTGTTCTTTGTTAAACAGTGATAATTAAGTGAAATTTTGCTAAGAAGAATGTAGATGTAAAAAGAAATATGTCCAAAGATATCTAGTTATATCTAGTTAAAAAATAGGAATGCAATAATACATTTACATTATCAATTATAATGTGTATAATATTTGCATAGAAAACATAGTTACTTACATTTTTGTAAGAACCTTTAACAAAACATGTGAAATATTGTAATTTGTTTTTAAAAACACGCTGTTGATTGTTTTAAAAATTTAAAATAATGAGTTTTAACATTTTAACATTAATAAGAATTGAAATTCTTATACAGTCTAATTATTATAAAAATTGGGAACCCAAAGTGAAAATTTTAAATATAGTAATTGGGACTTTAGCGATTTGCGAACCATGTTAAACGTTTTTATCGTATCGTAGTAGAAAAGAAATTGTTCAATATACAAAAGTATCTATGTTCCAGGAGAGGCCTTATCCCCTAGCGAGTCCTGCGACTCTACTACCGAAAGTTATAAATGTTAAAAAATGTTACAAAAGAAGATGTACAAAAAAATAAAACGAGAGAATATTAACACGTCCGTTAAAATTAATAAACTATGATTCTCCAAAGAATATTGAAAATATCACATAAAAATAAAATACTCTTTTTTTATAGAGGTTTTTTCTTTTTTTTTTTTTTTGATAAAGATATCCTATTTTCAAAACTACGAATGAATTATTACTTACTTACCATACATAAGGAAATATGTCCAGGATATAAAAAATATATAGTTAATATATTTGAAATATTATTATGCATTATGGAATATTTTCTATTATTGTCAAATATTTCTATGTATACTACATAATTAAATTGACGTATAAAAATTATCTTAAACTGAATATCTACTATTAGGGTTTCAAATATATTAATACATCATGGCGTGCATTTTTGTCCGTTAAATAAAACTGTGTAACAAGTAAAAATCGCAATGCGCAGCCATATTCAAACTTGGATTTGTCTTACCCCTTCTCCCCTGTAGCGTTGTTTCTCGAATATTCTCTTGAATTTTACGGCATCTTCTTAAATTTTGTGACATCCTTCTAATGCCTCGAACTTTCCCTCGCAATTTAATCTGTACAAAAAACAAGCAGAACATTAAAATAAATGTATAAAAAGAACAAATTGCAATTAATTATAAAAATGAAACAATGATCCAAATCGTATTGCGTCTTGAATGCTCGTTATAAGAGCTACCGGCAAATGTAACAACCAGAAGGATGATGAAGAAGAAAAAGATAATCAAATAATAGATTATAGTAAATTACGAATTAAAACGTACGTGAATTAAGCGTAGTTAACAGCAGCGTGTAGTTGAACGGCGAAGAATAATTATGAAACTGCTACGTATTAGAGAAATAGATACGTATCGCGAAGTGACAACACCACTACTAAACGCTCCGAGTTTGACATTACAATGACTCCCCGCGCCGCGGTCTGTCGAACGAATTTCGGTTAACGAGGAGAGGGGGGGTCCTCTAGCAAATCGAGCGTGTCACGTATCCAAATAAGAATCGTCAATCGTATCTGGAAAGGATATGTTTTCAATAGTGAGCATGTTATTCTTCAAGTAATACGTTAGATCGAAATACAGAGATGTGCGTGGAAAGATACATGCGTGAACTAATATAATTTTGAACTTATGGAATTGAAACATGAACACCTACGCTAGGTAATTTAGTATGTGTTTATATTATTACAAATACAATTTCTTTTACAATATTTTACAAACTATCTGTCAACTATACATGAAATACTTTTGTGGATATGGAGAAATCAATATTTTCATATAGATGCTTAAAATTCTGGCAAAAAAAGAACTAAATTTAGTTAATGAGCTTATATGTATTAGTAAGTAAATATTATTGTAAATATCAACTTGGTATTCATTAAGTTTTCCTTTTTGAGTTGTACACATAACGATACATACATATATTACTCTTACAAAGAAAGTAAAAAATTGTCTTATTTCAAATTCATTAACATCAACAAATTGATTAAAAGTATACAAGAATACTGTTTATTATTTATTTTAATATAGTTATCAGTATGTATATATATATATATATACTGATATTTCTCCTGACCTTTTTCCTCGTTATTCCATGTGTGGTCATTGTAAAATCTATAAATTTTAGTCATGAATTAAGACAAACGTATTGAAAGTTTTTGTATAGAATAAGAATAAATGCATATAATAAATAAGAAAACCAAATAAGTATGTGCATGTGATATATGTGCATTCGACAAAGAAGGCAATGGAAATTCTTTCTCGATACATCCATATATAGGTCTATATACCAAATGATTTTTAATAAAACTGTTAAAGTAAAAGTAGACAGAAATTTATGATTGATGGGTAAAGTTATATGTTGTTATATGTAGAAAAGTGCAACTGTATCATTGAATAATGTTTAGAGCAACGTTTCTCTGATAGTTTTGTCATTGTACTACAAGACATTAACAATATATGTTAAGAAGACAAATTTATGTGATTAGATAGTTTTAAATTAATAGTCTTTCACATATACTTGTGTCGATTCTAATTCATATCCTGGGTAGCTTCTAGCATTCTAAATAATTTTTGTATCGTCTCGTTCAGATCTTAATACATTGGCAGGTGCATGGTAATTTAAACGCAGTGCTTTGGAACAATTATATAATTAATAGTTCAGAGATTATTATAAATATGTCATGGTAACATTATGATGTGTCATGTTAATACGATTTAGAAGAACAATGTAATTTGCATCAAATTGAGGATATCAAAATATCATAAATATTTATAGATATTAACCCTTGTAACACTGAAAATGTTATCTGGTTGTATTAAATACTATACATATTATTATTTCATGGCTTTATTCATAATTAATTATTCATTAGATTATATACCTAACTACAAGATTAATATCTTTTAAACAGAAATTTTTATTTTGCTATATCCATAACTTTTTAACTATGGAAGAAACTATGGAAGAAAAAGTGATATGTGACTATATTTTTTATTTTGTTTCACGTGAATGGATGGTTAGACGGTTTCATAAAATCCCGCGGAATACCAGCTAGTGGGAAGCAAAGCAATATGGCCGCCCAGTACTAAAGCGCTATGCCGACTTTCTTGTCAGTTTCCTAATTATTGCCTTTTTTATATGTTTTACACGAATTTTTTAAATCAGTGCGTAGTAAATAGGTACAGTGTACGTTAGTTTACAATGTGAGGGTGGAAATTAGTTAATATCCATTTGGTCAACGTATATTCGAAACCAGTGGTGAGTGTTTTGCTATTCTGTACATAATCGTTGTTCTGCCTTTCCATGGTCGCTCTCTAAACAAGAGGGGTAATCATTTTGTTTACATCGTGTATCGAATTGTTTCCGCGAATCGTTATTAAATTGTGATACTTCACCACATATGATTATAGTTGAGGTATAATAATACGAATTACATGAAACGAGTGTAAGCAAGCATGCATCGCATGACAGTTAAGCGCGTCAGAACATATAACCTCTTGTATCTTACAATGCTTCCATTTGTGTCGTCGCAATTATTTGTCGTTTATTTCTGCGTTATCATTTTTCTTAACACGTCTTGTAAGCGTTTTCCTGTATTATATTGTATTTGTTATTTATCATTCAGAAATGATACTCCGTGTCTAGAGAACGTTCTGTTTTTCTTCGTCCTACGAATGCTCTGAAAGAAAAGTATCGATTTTGTAATGTTCCTAAATAGTCGTCTTTAGTACTAAATGTGTTAATAATTACGATGTATTTAGTTAATGTTATAACATTCGTAAATAGGGTTCATATTAGTAGATTTCCATTTCACGTTGTTCATTTTATTATTTCGCGTTACATTCATTTTCCTTTGACAACTGTATATTCGAATCGTGAACGCAAAGTTAAATCTTTTTTGCTTTTAATATTTGCTTATGTATTCACCTTTAAACATTTTTATATACTATACGTTATATAATATATCGTTTTGCGTCGTGTTTATACGAATAGAAAATAAAAGATATCGGAAATAGAATTAATTTCTCTAGATGTACGATAGTTTAAGTTTTTCAAATCTTAGTAATTGTTCTTACTAAATTAATTATTTTCGTTTATTTTCAGAATAAGGGGAAATAGGACCAGTATTGAGAAAGTACACAGGTGCGTATCAACAGAGCCATCCCAGGAGAGAATGCTCCAAAACATTCAAACTGCAAATAAATGTATGATTAATTTTTTTTTTTCATCATCCATTTATTACTCACATATTCAGTAACATGCACTTTTATGAAACGCGAACGCATTAGTTTTGTAAAAAAATACACGCAAGTATCGCGCGTATTGTTCTAATTTTTCGTCGGGTGATTTCTGATAAATCGACCACATAAATATTTCTATAAATCAGAATATTGGATAAGGATTATTTTGCAAATGAAATATTACGTCATAAGATTTATAAATTTACTTAGGTCGAGCAGTGCCATAAATCGTTACTAATTGGCGTTATTGATAAATTGTATTGTTGATATAAAATATTTTAATTGTATGATAAAGCATCAATAGTTTATTCTATTCGTGGAACTGGTTAATCTCAGTTATCGACGTTTCCGTGTACGTTACTGGATAATACGATAATTTTTATTACCACTAAAGTGTCATACAACTAATACCACACCGTAAAATCTCGACAATTAAAAGTTGTTTCCTTCTTATATAAAATAAAATCATTGTGCCATCGTTGTAGGATACCTAATCCGTATTACTTGGTAATTAATTAGTACTTTTGGATTGTTAAAGTATCGAGATTTTACAAAACAGATCTTTTATTTCTTTTTACGTGTTAATTCTTATTTCTATCTTACTAACCGTATGTTTGTACCTTCTTTTTTGCACTTAATTTATACATAATTAAGAAGGCAGTTTTTATGTATATTACTTTAATAATTCGATTAGAGTGTGTACAATACTTACAAACTATTGGCCTATTTTTTGTATCGTCATATTGAAACCGTTAGTTTTTCACTTGTTTGAACACATTTTTATACTCGTTTGTTTTTGAATTCAATTTTCTGCATCAACTGCAATTCAGTGTTCATTCATCAATCATAAACATATTTTAAAGTTATTGATAAGTATGTATTCCTTTCTTCGTACCTTTATTTGTACAAATTGTGATCCCTTCGTTCTCGAGCTATGCGATTTCCTTCTTATACATATCAATTTAATCGAATACACTTTTGCTTTGGGCTCCCATAACTAAATAACTAATTGTTATTTACAATACAGCAGTCCGATGGTATTTTCTATTAGCCTGGTATAAGGAAAATATTAGAAAACAATATTTTACGAAAGGAACGTAAGTAACGTACTTAGTTTGAGTTTCAGCAGATGAGAGATAAATCTAAAAAAAAGTGAAGAAGTAGTATTTTAAGTTTCAATATATTTGGAAATATGATAAAATATGAAATCGAAATATATTTCTTCGTTTTCTAACGATTGTTTTATTACCGCTTTATTATTATATATTGTAAAGTGCAAGAAACGAAGGTAAGTCTGTACCGACGTCTCACCACTTGCGTTACCGGCGAGAGATTCCGTTACCGACCGTGTAATAACCCGTTGCGGGTGCTGGTCACATGCTGTTTTATCAACTGAAAATTTACCTTTAATAGAAAATTTGCTGTTTAATCCTCGGTTGAACAATACGATATGAATATTTTCCAACGCTAGTTATACAGTGTATTTTTATATCTTTTGTTGTACTTGGTGTCCTCATTTTTGAATGGGATTAGGGCAAATAACCATAGTATATAATATCAGTTTAAGAAGGAAGACATTTAATAATTAGAACCATAAAATATAAGCAAGAAGTATTGTATGGAACGACCAAAAATGACAACGAATTAAGACCATTATTTTGACAATCGATTATAGCTTTTAGTTGTATATGGAGTTTGATTAAAGTCAACGCATGTACGGTTTCTGAGTAAAGGAATTGGTATTTCTCTTCGTAGCAGCAGAGTAAAGTGGAAGATTCGGAATAAAAATTAAGCATTGTAACTTGAATCACGTTGACTTATACAACATACTTCCGATCGCACATACTCTCACATTATTTCTAGTAGCTTAATCCATTATAACCCATTTTATCGTTTCTTTCAATTTTATATTTTTTACGTGTTATTTTTAAATTGAGGATAATAGTTCCGTCAGTTTGTTCCATTTACGTGTTTGCTTTTATGCGAATGTCATATAAACCATATGAATTTCGTCAATGATATAAAAAGTTTCGCAAAAATTTGTGGTTTCCAGTGTTATGTTTCATCGCACAGATATAAAATCAATACATGGTTTTTATTTAAACGAAGAATATCTTTTGCAAGTTTTGTAAATGTTCTTAATAGAAAAGTACTCGTTTTATTCCTGCAAGTTTATGTTCTTTTTGCTGTTGGAATTCAACTGTGATGTAGTAACGTTGTACCAGCAGAGTAGAACAAAATAAGAACAGTACAGAATGGAAAGTAACTGACCGCACACAAGCGAGCTTTTTTATTATCTCTTCCTTTTTTGTAGAGACCCCATTCGTTCATTAGACTCGAGCCGCTCGACGTTCACTGACCTAAGCTACACACTTCTAGCTTCCTCCAAGTACCTTCTGTAGTCTTTAGTGTGTCGTTTGTTTCTTGTATAATGATATTTAATATTTCACAACGAATCACGTTGCATTTTGTTTCATGAAGTGTTTTCTGTTTTCAGTCTTCTTTCTTCCTTTTCTTTATAAGCTGAAAGCGTATTAAAACCATCGTGTAGAGAGAGTTAACTGAAAAACTTTGAAATTTAGGGCAAATTATAAAAGTCAATACATGATTATGAAAATAACGCCGTTCTACGCGACTTTCGGCTTACCGAAAAAAATAAGAGAATTTGTTACTTGCGAGATAAGGTTTACTTGCTAAGTAAGTAACAATGGAGGGTGGAGAAGCACGAAGGAAAATATGCATAGAATGATCCAAAGATTTGCGAGAGTGTAGAAATAGGAGCGTATAGGTTGTAGTGATTTAATGATTTTAATGACTCTGCGATTACGTCGGCAACAGTCACGGCGGGTTAACAGGCGATAAATAAAATGTAGACACGAGTAGTGGCAACATGCGACGGTATGTTTCTTTCTGCCATAATTTCAATTTTCCTTTTCTTCTTTTTCTATCAGCCGTCAGAATGCCGTACCTTTATGTTCAAACGATTACACAGATATGCTCCGTCTTTTTACGGTATTTGACCGTGTATCTTTTATATCGTAGATAGTATAAGTATAACACGTAATAATCAAATAAACGTGCGTAGAAGATGGAAATTTAAAGTAGGAGAATTGGGATAGGCAATGAAAAGAGCGCGTTTATGCTCTTAGATTCTTTAGGAAAACGTTAAAAGATTCGAAGCACATATAGTCGCGAATTGCGGTAAAACCTGAACCGAGACATCGTGTAACTAGTGCCCGAGGCTGATGCTTCAGTACTGGCTGGGGGTCTCTTGGTTTGTCAAGTAATCCCACTCTTACCTTTTCTAGCCCCATCGTTTTCACCCGCTTTTGCCTCTCATCTTTCTTTCTTTTAAGAGCTTCCCGAGTCTCTGATATTTCTTGTTTTACTCTCATTACCTTTTTCTTCGTCGCCCATCGTAACTCTTTGTTACTGATTTGCGTGCTAATTAATTAAGAACTCTTCCAAGAAAGAGTGATTTCGAGGTGGCAAGAGAAAATATTCCTTCGAAGTTTGTTCATTTTTCACGATTTTCGACAGCGTAGCATGTCCCTAGATCGCGTCTATGTGCTTTTAAATATTAGAACGTTCTTCCTTTTTCTTCATTTGCCTTTCCAATTACTTTTCTTCTCGTTTATTTTATCATATTCTTTTCCTACTACGATTAATCATTCAATAGCAAAAAGGTATATACCGATATTTTTGAATGTTTCATTATTGCGTAAATTTAACACGAAGGCGGCACGTTCGCATTGGATATCTGATAGAATAATCGATGGACGAGAAACAGGCGAATTTAGAGCGATACGCAAAGAGAATTTCGTAAAGGAATATATTGGTAAACGAATGTATGTATAATAGAAGGTTCGACGATCAAGTTGTTGAAACGTAACATTTTTGGAATTATTCCGCGGAAGTAACGGTGTACAAAAATCATGGTCGAAAACAGTGGCACCAACGTACGTGCTCTATCGTATTGTAACGCGCGAAATATATCCAGTTTACGTGAAACGTTGTACGTTGATATTCGCGATACAAGGTAAACTACACGTACTACTAATGGCTACTAACATATCACGCGCTGTACTTCCCTTGAATTGTATTTTAATGTCGGCTGAAAATCGTCAAATTCGTTGAAAGTACGAATTTAATAATATTTAGGTGTATCGTGGTGAGATGCTTGAACAGAGTAAAATTTCAATAAAGTCGAGACACGGTTAAGCGCAAGTCGATTTTAGATGATTTTGAATCGTCGAGCGATCGATTACTCCGAACATTGCCAGTACTGTCCAGTGAGCGAACAATGGACATTACCTCTGATTAGGACATGCAACTGACACCGCGTACGTAACCTACTCTGTATTCGTGGAGGGCACAGAAGGTAGTACGTTCATGGTGATCCAAGGACCTGGTTCCATAATAGTATTAGCGGAACGGCAGTGCTCACGGTAGAACGCCTAGGAACCATGCAATCATTGGCACGCGAGAGTGCGTCCTGTTATTGCTAGTGATAAGGACTACAATCGAGGCACCAACCGACTACTGACCGGCTGGTTTCCAACCTTAAATCGCTCGAATAGACCTGCTTTGTGCTCGATGATGGAAGAACGTTTTCTGCGAGTATTATGTTTGCGTCATGATAGGAAACAACAACAGGAACGATTATGTTGAGCGCGTAGTTACACGAGAAACGAAGTTGGTTAGACTGACCGGAATTTACTTACCGTGGCAAATTGATAATACCCGAGTGCAGTAGCACGTACGTAGCGAGGCTGCTGAAACACGTACGCGCGAAGTTGATGTGATTTAGTCAGAGGAGCTATGGCCAATGGATTTCATTTTCCCAAGTCGGTACCTTCTCCTATGTTTCTACGTTTCGAATAATATCGCCGTTCTGCTTTTAGTTTGAACGTAATAAAAGCAATTTCTGCGGTGTGAAATAGCGCGGAAGTCGAGGGATTTCTACTCGTTTCTCTCTCGGACGATTTTTCGTCGTCGTTGGACCGATGGGAATGTTGCTCGATCGATTGATAATCGTCGATAATCGCTCGCTCGTGTCGTTCCGAGTATCATCGGGCTGCACACACGCGTTCACATATATACTTATTTATGATCATGGAGACGTATGTATTCCAGACGGGTAAAAGGCGGGGTGGTAAATTTCAAGGCACACCCCTGAAACGTACCCAGTACACGTATGAAAGTGCAATAAAGAAAAGTGGCGTTCGTGCTCGGCTGAAACGCGCCGCCGTATACTCTTTCTCGACAATTTATTTTCGATCAGGGTGGCCATTGCTGATTAGCGCGACAATGCCAGCTTTGTTCAACGATTAACGACGTTTTATCCAATTCCTCCCATTCCGTGTACCCTCCTTGTTCCGATAATCGTACATTCGAATCCGGATAAGATTTAAAGGGCCATTTCCTCCGACTTACGAGACGGATCAACCGTATGCAACTCTTTTCATTAAATTCTTATTATGCTATTATTTACGATAGCTTTCCATAAGAAAAATTGTCGCGGATGTCGGTTCGCTTCTTTCGTCGTAGTATTTTCTTCGAATCAAATATTCCACGTATTTGCGATATAAGAGATAGATAGATCGAAATAGAAAATCTATCGATCCATTCCGAAGCTTTTCTCCTTTCGACACTCTGATTAAGGCGGGATCGCTGAATATTTTCAGCTTTTATTCTGCCAGGATTCTGTTAGTACGAAACCCTGGATGTTTCGTAGCATAAGATGTTATGCATGGTTTTTTCGTTCGATAATAAAACCGCCCGTTAGGGATATCTTTATCCCGAGAGGAAGTACATACTTTGTGCTCTTTACTCTAGCTCGGAAGAACGGAATTCTTCGGAGAGGTTTCTTCCTTCTACCGTTCTTAGGAGTATCACGGAAACCTACTACAGACTTGGTTCACGAGGTGTCCTACATTAAAGATGGTGTTGAGTTGTTTGCTCCACTTTTGGCTCTCACGTCCTTTTCCTCCTTTTCTTCGCCGACATTTTTCCTTGTATATCATTGCGCTCTGAAAATATTTTTCTCCATGTAGCTAAGTACATATTACCGTCTTCTTTATCCTAATGTCAAATATTTCCCAATTATAGCACTTTAAATATCGTTTCTTTAATGCTTCGTAATTATTTCTTTCACAGTTTATAATTACATACTCGTGAAGGAAGAAAAATGACTACGTTATTTCTTGGAAATATTAATTAGACTTGGGAAAAAGGAAGAAACGAAAGAGAAATGGAGTAATGTTCGGAAGCGTTGATTGGCGACTAATCGTAAAACAGGTCGGGAAAGCTCGGAGAAGCTTGGAAAATTGTGCTAAACTCATAGTCGGTAGCACGGCCGTTAGAGATGGGGAAGGATTAAAGGCTCTTCTTTCGAATTTCACGTCAGTCAGCTGTACGCCGAGATAATCCGGAGCGGTGTGTATTCGCGAGGCGCGTATAAAATAAAGATCCGTCGCTGTCGAGCTCTTTTCTCGTTTCCCGCTTAATAACGCTTAATAAACGGCAACCGATGTCACGCGAGACGTGCGCGCTTTCCTCTTTTCTCTTTCACCCGCTTCTGTTCCTTGCTTCCCCACTTTTATACGAGCAATGAAACGGATTAAGCTCTTTACGCTTGTGCCTGTGGCACGTGCGACAAGGGGAAAGACCGAACAAGGAAAGAAAGAGTGACAGAGTTCGCGAGTCGCGAATGTTTCCAACCCCTCTCGTAATTCAAGTTAGATTTTCTACATCGAAGGCTGCAATTTTGACATAAATGTTTCGTGATTTCGAAATAAATAAAGGAAAGAAAGAGAGAGAGAGAGAGAGAGAGAGAGAGAGATTTCATAGGTTAAACACGGCTGGAAAATTGATTCTCTTGTTCGCGCAAACCGTATCGCGTTAATTACTTTAATTAATTGTGATCATACTGCTAGAGTAAGAAGGTAACGAAATTGATTCACGCGCAACTATCTCTCGCAACTTTCGACTTGGTAAGTTCTCGGGCGAGAAGTTCTTCTTTTAGTTCCGTCCGAGAAGCAGCAGCAGCAGCAGCAGCAGCCGCCATTTATTCGAGTAGACTTTCTTCGACGATTAATTAACGTCGCGAGTAAGAAATAGACCAGGGATGCTAAACAGGGACAGTTTCATTATTATAAAGGAATTATGCTTTAGCAATTGGCTTTTGCTTCGATAATCGATTTTCTGAATGCGAGCCACGCGTTTGGAAGTATATTCGGAGTAAATTCTGGAAACTACACGAAACTTTTGTTTCGCGTTTTTAATCTAAAGTCTCTACTTTGCGCAGTCGCTTCTGTTATCGGTTCGTTGTTGGAATGAATGGTTTATCGATTAATTTGCTCTTCTCGCACGTTGTACGTGAAAGCAAGTAATTTGCTTCTACGGCGATGTAATTATCGTTTATTTTGAGAGGCTTACTTCAATACTCCGGGGAAATATTCCTCGTTAAATTTATTTGGTGTATAACCTTTCAAGGTAGGAAGATATTTGACAACAAACCAAAGTACCAGGTGTTTCGCGCACGACTAAACCACAAGCCGTCAGTACGACCAATTAAACGAGGCTCTAATAATTTAACCACATGTCGTTGCCCTGCCCAGATTTAGCCGTGATAACGCTATAGCATTCGACCTCTTCTATGCAACCAACTCGGTGGCCACAGTGAGGGTGTCCGGTTGGTTGCCATTGGCCACCGATCCCAAGGGACATTTTATGCTAACGTTATGGCATACTAATAATAACTTGCTGTCACATTTTAGGAATCTTAATAATCATACGTGCTGGCTGACTCACGCGAAATTAGCGAACACGTAACACATTTTCGGACGCATAAAGTCGTGTCAAGATAAAAGTATAATTATTTGATAGAAGCGAAAGTATAATTACTTCGTAATATAGTTACCCTAGTATAGTTGTGTAACACCTACGTTCACCCTAATAGTCTATATATAGTTTTTTTTTTGTCTTTGGATTTTGGTTTAGAATATCTTATTTGCTGGTTTTAGCCGGGACAACGAATTTCTATAGAAAAGATTTGAGCAATAAAATTGACGATCTTCTTTAAACGCATCGAAGGATTAATCAATTTGGTTTGCTTGACGAACAGTAAGACCTATGAATACTCTGTCGACATTGCCAAGCTTAGCGATAGTCCTTCAATAAGCGTCCATTCGATTAATCAGTGTCTCCTCGGGTCGATAGTACAGAATTGAGGAGATTAAAGTGATCCTCAAAATCGATGGTATTCTGCATAATACCGTAGACAAGATATAGCGTAGATCTAATTGCATTTTTGTGTCGCAGGATTTCGAGATTTTCACGGCCATTTATTGGCTTTGCATTGTCTCGTAGCTTTCATCGTTAACGTATTTGAAAATAATTTGAAAATAAATCGTCCGTTAACATTCTTTCACATTACAGCGTTGTGTATTATTTTCATCGCGGTCTGAAGTATCTTTAGAAATACGTGATAATTTTCACGTGTACAATGCACGAAATTACTTAAAATTATGACCAAATAAATCAGTGTTTTATTATAAATGCATATTCATGTAAATGTTACAGAAGCTTTTATAGATTTCCAGTCTAGAAGTAAATTCGGGTACTTGAAACATGCATTAGAGAAATTTTTGATTTAGTACGTAGTTCTTAGCTTGGTATTGCTTTCCAAAGAGTAATTTTTAGAAAATAATACCAATTTCCAAGACCCACCACGAGGAGGTGACTACGTTCGGGTCTCGTTTATAATTTAAATTTTTTCTAGGAATAGAATGCAGTAAGATAAAATAAATCGTTTACTTAACGTTTAATAGCTATTAGATTTCTTATTTACGTCTCTAAGTTGATTCGATTAAATTCACGGCAAATGCGGAAGGGTTGATGTATAATTTTGGTAAATAATAATTGGCAAATTTATCGCGAGTGTGTCCAATCCTGTTTGTTATAACGTTTCGTTGGATTAATTGTAATGTTAGTTAATTCGTTATTTTCATTTGCGTTCGTGGCTACTTTTTCGCTTATTTCTTTCGCGTTTCTATGGATATTCTGTTTCAGACATACGTTTCATTGGTGTGCACACTCAAAGAGCAGAGTGTTATTCTAGTAACGAGTACATACATTCTTTTCTCTTGGTTTATGCGATAGCGACGCGTACGAAAACTATTTTATGGCATCCTAGCTGGATTCTTGTAGAATTCTGTAACTGTACATTTTCATACAGCGCCCGTCTCTTTTCCTCCTTTTTTTCCCCCCATCTTTTTCCCTTTGCTCAAACGAATACCTACATCTGGTTGGAGTTTGGTAGGGTCCTGGTGCGGCTTTATATTTTGCTCTCTTCACGCGTGACGTCATCACCGGAATACGTGAGTCGCTTTACGAATGGCAGGACAACACGTAAAACCGTGGAAGCCGTGGAAACCGTGGCATCAACGAGCGTAACGAGAACTACCCTACTAAGCCACGAAGGGATTTCATTCCGAAAGGAAACGTCTAAGGGGAGATTTACCCAGTTACGAATAAATTTTTCGAGCCGACGGAAACCGGCATTTACTCTTTGCATTGACTTCGGGGAAATTCAATCTGGTATCGGTGAATTAATGTTATAAGAAGAAAAAGACAAGAGGAAGATACTATCCTAAAGAAAGAACGCCGTGTTCGCGACGATGGTTAGAGAACGATGATGAAACTCGTACAAGAGCTCGTTGAGAAATAAGGTAGATCGTATCTCTTTCCCCTGCTACAGGATCAATCGAAGGTACGTGCTTAAAGCCGTGGGTTAGCTTGTATGGAAGTTGACGAACGAAGATAGAGGCGGGAAAACTTAAGAAAATGAATGGGTTTTAATATCGCGAGCTTTGCGAAACTAGGAAGTTGTAGTTGGACAGAAAATGCAGACTCGCTAAGCTTTACAGATTGTGGGTTCAAGACTCGGTCGAGTAAATCATGGCATCCTATGTCCGTCAGTTCGTACTTTAAGACATGCTAGGACGCAGCTGCCTCGTTACTCTGCCGGATCGTCCCGAGGGATTAGCGATACTTCAATAAACTCTACTACGCTCACCGCCATCGCTCCGACCAGTAGTCTATGGCGTGTGTGCATAAGCAGAGAGGAGATGGTGTTTTTTTTTTTCTAGTCCCTTTCACGGCGGTCGTACGATTTCGCCCGATGTAGAGTATTTTAAATAGAATGTGTTTTAGAACAAAGAATACTTTTTAGCTAGCGCTAGGTTAGCACCGGGCTCTCGTTTGCTTGTTTATGTGTTTGCGACTGAACCAAACTTACGTTTTTCCTTGAAAATATTCGACGAAATATTCGAACGACTTGAGAATTGTCTGTTCGTGCCCTTTGCCTGCAGACAAGAAAAAGCGTCGAAAGAAGAAGAGTCAAGTCTCGTGCTAAGTAGTGAAGATCGTGCATTCTACAAACGAAACTAATATTCAGCGTGCTAGGTTGATAAAAAAGGCTGTATAGGAGAGAAAGAGAAAGAAGAAAGAAAGAGTGCAATTGGAAGACAATACCGAGCAGTTTCCGGAAAATCTTGAATAACTGCAGTTTCCTGTGCCGTAGGTTTATTGCATTGTTTTATTACTCAAACTCTCTATAGGTAAAAAGAGTCGGAATATTTGAAGGATCTTCGATCCTTGCTTTTTTTCTTCGTTACTTGAGTAGTCTACTGTAGTTCCACCTAATTTATGGTTTTAAAGTTAACTCGCTCTAAACTTACTCTGGTTAATGGTTTGTCTTTTCTGCTCGATCCTTTCATCTAGCAATTTTTCTTCCATATTTCGTTATGAGAGTAGCAAAGGAAATAAAACTAGTTTCATCGTTATCGTACTCTCTTACATAGTCGTTGTGTGTAATATCGTAAATTTATGTATTATGTATACGTGGGCACACTTACAGAATGAAATTTTGACTATTATTTCGTCGAAATTCAAAGACCTCTGTCTTTTTTTAATCAAGGTCCGCTTGTTTGTAAGAATCGAAGCTTTCTATACATCTGTCTCTATTTGTTCACCTAGCACGATGTTTCCCGCTTTTCTTGTCTCTGGGGATCTACGTGGATTTAGTATGATTGACAGCGAGGATTAACCAAATTAACCTACACCACAGATTATTAAATTCTCCGAAGGTTTGGGAAACGTAGGAAAAAGCAAGATGGGGTCTCGCAGTTGGATGAAGTTTTTGGAAGTGTAAGAGTATAATAGAGGATCGTGCGTGTAACGATCAACGTAGTCGATCGTTTCTTTCGCAAAACTATCGCGAACGTTAATCGCGTGTTTTTCGTGAAAAGTTGTATCGATATTTCCTGTTATTTTGCAAAGAATAACTTAATAGCAACGTGTGCTGTACTCTCTTTTTAACTGCGAAATTAGGATTCTGGGAATTTGGAAACAGAGAGCAGATAGTTGCTCAAAGCCAGGTAGATGTTTGACCTGCAGGCAGGTACGATCAACAGAACCCGCAGTTTACATAGGTGTGTAACATTAGCCGACTCTGAGTAAATATGCATGCTTGCAGCACACCTGATTGAGTTACTCTATAAAGTCTAGATACTCGCATGACGTGTGTCAGTGTAGACGAAACTCTAAAGACTGAACATTGATTGTTCTCTATCTGGAAATTAAATCATGGTTACCGACGATTTCTTACTAACATTCGTCGTCGTTAATACTAACGATCTATCGATAGAACGATCAATGCATGTATATCGCCGTTGATTCATTTTCCTCTCACAAAACGTCAAACAACCACCTTTGAATTTAGACGTTTCGTTCGTTTCGTATTCCTCTTGTACGTTTCAACTCAACGAAAGCAACGGCATTTGACGTTGAATTGTTACGTACGCTTGGTAAACACAAGGTCGTTATCAACACTGAGAGCTAAGTCTCGTTAACCATTCCTAACAGGCGAATACGAAGCATCCTAGCATTGGATTTGATGCCTTGTTCGAGAATCTCTATTACCTACGTGATGTCTGGAGACATTTGCTAACCCGTGCGATACACAGTCAGATAACACGCGAACGAGAGGTTCGCTCGAAGGAATGGCGGAAGGACGTCGGGGGCAATGCTACCAAATGTTTCACAATGTACGCCGACCCATGTATGTACCAATTTAGTACGCACATACACGTTTATCTGCTTCTCTCGTTCGCGTCTTCTACTGCTACATTATTTATGATTAGACGTTTCTCATTATCGTCGTACTATTTCGGTGAATATATATATATATATATCTCACTCTTTCTTCCTTGTTTTATCTGCTAAAGAACGCAATACCCGAATGCGAGATCGAATAACTCTATTAAAAATCGTTAATAGCTTAACGAAAATTTCTACTGCGGGGCGATCTGTATGTAGTCTACATATATGTTCGTTAATGAATCGACGAATTCCATTTTTAACAAAGAGGAATTTTATAAAAGATTCAAATCCATTTAAATTTCGTATTACACGTTTCGGTAATCTTGTGCTATAATTTTACAACGCAGTACTTTATAATGTAATATTTTACAACGTTTGATTCTTTTTTCCACTCTGTCCAGTACGAATTATTTCTTGTTAGTTTCTTTGTACACTATGTAGTAAAATATTTTATTATATATCGGAACTGGGATGCGATATCTTTCAATGATTGAAACGTAAGTTGCAAATACGAGGGGAACGTAGGATTACAGGATCACATAATACGCTGAGAGTTTATTAGGCGCCCTGCTGCGATCTTTATTAGTCTTCTCTATTTCCTTCATAAACGGAGCTGTGCGTGCACCGATATTTGAATTTGTGCACCATACGTATAGCTAGACAGGAACCCGCAGCGTACATCAAAGTTCAGACACCTAAAGCGTGTTCATTTCTCACTATGGAAGTTTGCGTCCGTGACAAGAAGAGCCATGGGTTCATTGTTAATCGCGCGAATATGAGCCGAAGGATTTTGTTTCGAGCGTTCAAATATGTAGAACGCTTTTATTTAATAAAAATATTTTCTTGTTAAAAATCTCGTAATTTTACTTGATTAACGCCACGTGATCGTACAAAAAAAGAGACAAACGTGATATTATCGCGATACATTAACGTGATATTTCCTACTCAGATTATACCGAGACTGTCTCGTGAGATCTGAAAGTTTCGATGTTATGCCTTATGGTACAATAAGGGAAACTGTAAGACACGAAGCTACTATTTTGGTTTATAAGTAGACTATGAGTGCACAGAGAATAGGTAAAAGCGAGGCCATTACTAAATCATGATGCTTTTATCCAACATCTTCGTCACTTGTGCGTTCCGGTTCTATTTTCCTTCTATTTGCTTCCTTCGCGCGTTCTTAGAGCCTCGTGTCTGTTATCCAGTAGCGAAGAAGTGGAAAGGGAGAAGGTGATAGTCGTATTCCTAGTCCTTCGAGGCAGCTTCTCTCTCGTAGCATCCTTCTTCGCGTTTTCCTTTTCTCGTGTATCGAGTTTCGTAGTATGTGCCACGCCGTAGACACGTTTACGTTCAATGTATCGATATCAGTTGCTCGTAGAATGAGGCGAGAGGGCAAAGAGGCCACCTCTATCTTTAGAATCAGGTCAGAGTGGATTGCAAAATTGAAATTGTTTGGCGTCGCGACGTTCTCGATTAGCTTCCAGTTAATCTAACTTTTATGCTTTCACGATCAATAACAATTCCCCGAACATCGGTATAATTCTTAATTTCGTTGACATATAAAACTTAGCGCGAACCTCGTTAACGGCTGAATAAAACTGTCATCTTAATGGAAATATTCTATTTCCAAATATCAGTGGAGTAATAAATAGAAAATGTAGCGAGTGCTCTAGCGAAAGTACGTACTTTGAAATGCGAATGATTCGTTAGCCTGGTTCAATTATTCGGTTTAAAGCACGAAAAGTAAGTTAGACACGGAATAAAATGCTGCGGGAGCGTAGCTCGGATAATGGCTCCGTGGTAGTTTAGAGAAAAGCGATGGAAACTGCGAAAGTATGTTTTTCTTTTATTTCCGTTACGACGCGGTGACAGTGCAGCGGCAAAATAGCCGCCTTCGGCAATCGCACGATAAACACTAGCCCATTCTTCCTTCTCTTATCTCTTTCTTTTCTTCTGTTTCTTGCTTTCGTTTTTCCTTGTTCATTTGGCTTCTCCGCGAACGGAAGACCGGGCAAAGTTGCAGTTTTTTGCCTGAAAGTACAGGATTCGAGCAATAATGATTGAAATATTTGTTATTCCGTTTCGAATGTACATTTCATCGATGGTAAATTAAAATTGCAAGGAAATTGGCTGGTATAATCAACAGGGGGGGAAGAATTTGATGCATATTTCTAATTGATCGTGGAAACTTTTATTAAGGTTTTCCTGTAAAGAAATTAAAAAAGTTCCAATTTATGAAAGTCCCCGTTTCGATTTCATTATTGCGTTGGTCTTCCGCGATATTTGTTGTCAGAGGTATTCGCACCGACACAGAATTTTCAATGTGCCCGCCCCTTAGAAATTTTTATTAAACACGTAGGTCTCTCCATAGCAGAATCACTCAGGCATTCCTCTCTTCTCGAAGTTCTCAAGTTTCGAGCTGTTCCTTATAGTCCTTTTATCGGAAAGCACCCTCGCTGTCCTTACTCCGTAACTATCTCTCTTCCAGGAACAATATTCCTATTCTTTAAAGCAATGCGATGTCGGGTTGCTTGCTATCTCTAAACTCTCTCGCGTCAAACAATCAAACCAATAACCGATGGCTACGTGACTTTGATCACTAGCAATCGCTGGGCATCTGCGGAATCTCACCCGCGCTTTCACCGACTACACGCGGCCTAAATTTCTACCAAAAACTATCTTCAAAGTAGAATAATAAAACTCAGTTACAGCTTCGCGATCCTGAAAAATGTGTAGTCGCTAAGAAACCCGTTTGTCTTTCAAATTCTTGCTTTATTCTTAGAAAATCTTGGTAATGTGTTAAATCTTAATAATCCGTTTCCATTCTCTTCTTTTCATTATATCAAGATTGATTTGATTTGATTGAAATGAATTAATTGAAAGCTCTATCGAGTGGCAAAGTACGTGTCGAATATTGTGATAGGGGAACTGGTGGAGAAGCCACCATATATTCGTATCTGTTAGTGGTAAATCTAAATATTTCAAAATACCAAGCTCGAATCTACATGGAGAAGATCTAACAAAGGAGCTATCGTTTAAATTTAGTTGTAAAAAATGTAAAAAATCATAGGGATCGAGAGGAAGCTTCGAGTAGCTTTTGTGCACTTATATTTTCTAGGTGGTAAGGCTTTATGGCAACAGCCATCATAAAATGGATACAAAGAGACTATATTGCCTCTGGTATGAGACTAGGGAAGCCAGGGCGGAGACGTGAATCTGCATATGGAACGCGCATTAAGTAGTTTCTTCAGCGTTTAATTTAATACCGTGGCCACAATGGGCGAGACTGCAACGACGAAACGTCCGACGTCTCCCTTGTATGAACGTAGGTTTATATGTCTTGCAGTTTCGGCATCTCAATGTTCCTTATACTGTGAACTAGCACGATATACGATATCCCACTATCTTTAAGATTTTGATTGTTCCGAAACAACGTTAGCTTTCACGTTGATACGACACGATACAGAAAGTACTATTATCCGGAGTTTGTTGCCTGTCTTTCGTTGCCATTGGATTTGTCCTGGATTTTTTGATCGCAAATTTTTTCGTAAAATGTCTTAAAAAAACACGCGGAAGCATAAAATGATCAAGGACGTAAAAAGAGGCTCGACGAGTTCCTTTTTATTATTTCTTTACCTTCGTTTCTTTTTGTCGTTCTTGCGTTATTTTTATCTTCTCTTCATTACGTACTTCTTGTACGCACAATCGCTACATTTATTTGCTCCTGAAGTTTCCAGATTTGTGTTTCTGTACAATCACGTCGATCGCAATCACCTAGAAAGATCGAGGCTGGCTAGCAGATTCAGGACGATCGAACTTGACCTTTTCGCTTGGAATAGAACAATACGTTAGAAAAATTGCTCTGAGTTGTAATTATCGAAATACAGGACCATCCTAATTTCTTTAAATTTCTCTAACATCGCCGAGTTCTGTTCTGTTAACGCATAGGAAGAATGGAATTGGAAAGATTTTGTAATTATGCTTGATTAACTGTGCTTCTAGCTTAGGGCGTAGTATTGCCACGATTGCATTCATTGTCAATAGAAAAACCCATTTTGAAAGGGTTAAATCGTCGTGCAACAGTTACGTTGCAGACATTTTTCGTTCATAGGTACCGGTGCTTCGATGTTACTATGTTTTGTTAAGGCGCAAAATTCGCTTGGAAAATCGACGAGAAATGGCTAGAGAAATAAGCAAAGACAGATGTGAAAAGACATTCGTAACGGGAACGATGGGTTAGTCGGTCGTCGAAACAAGGGACTGTCTCGCGCAAACGATTGTGACGCAAAAGGAAAACTCATTTCGAAGAAAAGAGAAGCGAAGAACTGAAGAAAAGAGGGAACTCAAGGACAAAGGAGAAAAAGAAGACACAGGCTGGCAGACAGAAGGTAGCAGAGAGCAGGCTAGCTTCATTTCTTCGTAACTCGGCGCGACAGTTGAGAGAAAAATTGGTTCTACCCTTGGTCGGGTCAGGAAGGTGCGAAGGATTCGAGCAAGGGGCCGCTGTCCGGAATAGGAAGGGTTGGGTACATTCTCTAATATCTTATGATTTAGTGTTGGATGCAACGACGCAGCTTAAATGCCAACGTTATACGATGCTACAAGCCGATACTGCTGCGAAATTAAAGTTGCGTGGGTGGTTGGTTGACTCGTTTTTTAAGGAGTTTGTGTCTTTTTCTCTTCTCCGTGTCTTTCTCGTTTCTCTCTCTCTCTCTCTCTCTCTCTCTCTGTGAAAATATTTTCCCTGAATAACTCGTGTCTTATCGTAAGAAATTTCCTAGTTTTCGTCGAATTTACGTCTAAACGTGTACACGTTTTCTTTTGGAAGAAGACGTTTTCTCTCGTTGTTCGTCGTAAGTAGATGCATCGAACTCGCTATAAATTACGGCGGGTGTATTTCGTTGAAAATTCGTTAGGTCGGACGTTAACTAAGCGAGTAGGATAAGCTGACGGCATTGGTTCTCTTAGTTGGAAGGGGAGGACGGACTATCTAAAAAAAAAAGGACGGGTGGGGCCGTTTGTCAGTTGGCGCGCGTCCATTAGGGGTGAAAAATCGAGTAGCAGCACGGCCATAAACAAACAAAATTATACGAGCCGACGGTTTCTCCGCTAGTTCAGAGTTCATACGTGTCGCGTCATGTTTTTCGCAGCATGAATTTTTCTCTGTGCCGTACGATACGTTCGATTCTTGTAGATCCGCTTGAAATATTAGTATCGAAAGTACAACAAACCAGTACATCCAATTAGCTGAGATTCAAAATGTAAGTCGATATACGTACTTCTAAAAGAAGGTATAACGAAGTGACGCAAGGGAAAGGAGGCTTTGATCTTCGACGTTTGCTCTTTTCTTTACATACAAGAAACCTTTTGAAACGTTTCTTGTCGACATTCCAAAGAACTAATTGGAATTGAAACAGTGTTAGTAATGATAATCTGCAGCAACGGATAGCAAGGGATTCCAGCCAGAATATGAATATTACTAATTAATTTTGCTTTGTATTTTAGATAATTGTAATTTGTTGTTGCACGAGTAACACGAATTTTACTAATTTACACAACTTTTAGCAATGTGAAATTTAATCTGGAATTCCACAATTCCATGTAGCTTTTGTTCGAAAATATCACCGTTATTTTTCTTCTGTCCGCGATACTCGATGGTTTGATTCGAAAACAGTCGTTTCGACATTTTCTTTATCCACGGATTTTTCCTGGTTACGAAAAGTGAACGTCAGGATCGAAACACGTTAGACTGGCAGGAACGTTGTTGCAAAAATTAGCACGTTTAGATACCTACGAACGAGTAGTAGCGCGGCAGTCGGTGCTGCTGATTTCATATTCGTATCTTGATCTACTTCGATATCGTACGTGTGTAACGATTGGAAAATGTAGAGAGACCGAAACACGTAGCTAAACTTTGACCCGATCTACTATTTACTAATTACATTATCTTTACGAAATTATAAACGATAATCGAATCGGTGTTAAAATTCGGTGTAACCGAAAACAAGGCTTGTTTTGCCGCTTACGTTTCATTTTGATTTGGCCGTTGGATCGATCAGTTTGTAGGGAAATTTATGGCGCAGTAAACGCAAACGAGAATAGATGAGGCCGCAAAGCCCGCGTTTCAGTTTTCATCTGCGGGAAACGTTGGTGTATAGGTAGCTACATTATCAGGATATATCTTGAACGACGCAATGTAAACGAACATATGGCGAGAAAATAATAAAATGGAAAGGGAGACGAAGGCGATCGACAAGTACTGAAAGTTATCGGAGATAATCCTGCGAGAAGATGGAAATTTCGAAGACAGAATCTTTGATTCGTCCAATATAAGCGACGGTCTACCGTCGGCAATCAAAAAAGGATCGTATAACCTTGGAAGATCGAGGTTCTGAAGAATCATGTTCCTCCATCCAGACTTTAAGTTACGGCTTAGATACGAAAGGCGGTCCGTGCTAGGCGCTGGGATTGATTGTGGCTATGAGCGCGTGATTTATCTTTCTCGCTTCTCTTTTAGAACCGTCCCCGTCTTCTTTCCTATCTCGATTTTTCTCCTTTCCTTTTTTCCATTTTGTATTGTGCAAATCGTTCAAAATTCTTCTCAGCGACAGATATGGTTTCAATGTTTTAGCCTGTGCAAAGAAACGGAGGTATCCCGAACGCTACTAAAAACGAACGTTTCGTTAAGAAAGTTATAAAATTTAAGTTACTGCTGCGCGAACGACTTCTCCTCTTTTATGCAGACACTTTGCTTCCATTTAATTAACCGCAGATCTTAAATCACGTTCAGATATTAAGAGCTCAGCACCCCTAACGTTCGAGGAGCCAAGTAATTTTCTTCGTTCTTTCACGCCGATTCTCAGCTTCTGTAAAACACAGCAGTTTCCAGGAAAAGCAGCGATCGTTACATCGCATCGCCTCGAAAGAAGTCGCTTTTAGCTCGGCCAAATTTATAGCCGCCAGTAGAATGGATCGGCATTTGTCAGACACCGAGCGTGGAACGAAGTTGCCATCGAAACAGAAAGCCAAGATATTAAAATGTCTCTGAAGGTGGTGAAAATCAATGTTTCCGATTACCTGTAGTCAGGCCGAAGCTAACACGTATAAGTTAGCTACCGTGCAACAGGCAGTCATGACACACATAAATCCCAACTAGACGGCAAGTAGCACACCTGATTTCCGGCGCGACGTGTCAGCTTTTCCAAAGACTCTAACGCGTGTAGCGCAGGTTAAGATGCATCGAAACTTTTTCATTGCAAACTCGACTTTTTTTCTCCAAGAATATCGCCACCAAAGGAAAATATACGATATTAGACATTTTCCTGATCAATCGGATATCTTGGATAAGAATCAACTTATAAGCGCACTCGTTAAATATCGTTCTTTGTCATCTAAGGTTGTGTCGAGGCAATCGGGTGGCAGTAGAGAAGAGTACGAAGTTAGAGGGAAGAGAAAGAAAGGTAGTCGGAGAACATTTTTGTAGATTCACCTAGCTCCGAAAGTATTGGCCGACAATGACGGTCGGTCTCGTTCACGATACCGTCAAAACTTTCTATCTTGAAGCTCGACAAAGTGTTGACCGATCTGCTGCCCCTTTTCCCAACATTCCCTTTACTTTTCGATGGACTATACTTCACCAGCAGCCTCTGTCTCGATGTAACTTATATTTAATTACTGTCGGTAATATATTAGATTTAAAGAGTTTTCTCGTAAAATATCGCAACATTAAGAAAACCTCGACGCTTCCACCGAGACCAGGCGGCCGAAGAAAATGATTTAGCTTTCATGAATTCTTTAAGGCTACCGGTACGACTAGAAAGTCTCCAACTACAGTCACTGTATTCCGCACCCTTCTCTCTTTTCTTCTCACCTCTCGTTCTCGTTTTTTCCATCTTTATCATTGCCTCGACAGAGGCTTACAGCTATAGTCTCTTAAATTCACGCGATCATTTCCACCCTCGACGGGTATGTTTTTCCGCTGCCTTCATCGAGTAATTAATAAAGCTTCTAAAATATATTGCAATTTTCCCGTGAAATTTTGTAATCTCTTCTTTCTTCATAAATTGTCCAGGGGCACATTTTCGTTAATACGTTTAGTTAAATAGTTATTCCGACTTACGATCAAAGTGGCGTAAACCCGGGACGATATCGTTTCTTCGTCAGGACGGATTTGGTATAACGAACTAGGGAGAAAATACAATTTGCCTGATTTCCGTTTTATCGCCGGATCGTTCACATTTTGAATAGATGGAGATCGGGGAAATCGGAAACGCGCGTGGTTTCTTTTGTAAAAACAGTCTCAATGGGACGAGACGTTTAGTCGAATGCGCCAGGGGAAACTGTTATTTTTCGGTCGTTCCAGGCTTTTCTTTCTTCCATCCATGTTTCCCAGACTCGTTTGCTTCATTAAAACGCAGTCAACGGTCGAAGTAATCAGCTTTTTCGGTTTACGCAAGTGGAGGTGATCCGAACAGAAAAGTACCTTAGTGGTTGCTGGCTTTTCATCGTAACGTATGTAAATCGATGTACGTATTTATCGTTGCCGTGTAGCTATAAATGATTTAAATGAGACGGCACGACGAAAGCATGGAAACGCTGGTCTTGGACGAACGAACGGTTAATATCTATTGTGCCGATTGAAATCGTGGAGAATACGCCTGCCTTTTTATTCCCTCCTTGTTCACGGAAAATTACCATTCAATTTTAATTCTTCGTTTTATGGGGAACGTCAAGCGTGAAAATAAAACAAGGGGATAAGCAGAGACGTAGAAGACGGAGGAAGAGCGTGACACCTCGTACGATATCTTCGTGATGTACACGAAACGGCACTTAAATCCCGGATCAATGGTCATGTGGGTTAAGCGAAACCACACAGGGATGTACGGTTCGATGATGAAACGAAAAAAAGGGGAAGAAAAGAAAAAGAGAAACTTGACAAAGGCCTTCGACTTGCATACGTAGGAAAGATCTGTGAAGTGTTATCTGTATCGATCGTGCCCTCGTCCTACGGTCTCTTCGATAATTACTTTTCGCCATTTCATCATTTTTCGTAAATTCATTGACAAAAACCGAGTTAGATTCCGAAGAATGGAAAACGGGAAAGCAGAGAATTATTTAGTCGACCAACAGGCTTTGACGAAAAGTGTAGTGAATTTCAGAACTGCGATACTCGCCTTTCTAATAACAATAGGTACGTTCGACCGTGCCTCACCCGTGTAAGATTTTAATTGCGAAGACTATTCTTCGTTGTTATTCCTGTTTAACGACCACGCCGATGTCGCATAATGAGATTCTCCGTTATTCTTTCATGCAGGAGTAAAGTTTCTTCCCTGCTTTACGGTCATTATTATCTTGTCAGTTCCTTTTGCGTTTTACTTTTCAAATTTTTTCTTTGTCCCGTGTACGCACGCACTTGCATACAATTGCAAACAATTGCTTCACGGCGAGTTACCTAAATGCTGTGATTAAATTATTTTAGCCGAACGGTTAATGTTGGCGAAACTCATTGATAAACTTGATAAACTCGATAAAATTGTTCTTTCATTTGTCAGTCTTTGACGAATTTTACGGAGGTGAATTTCATGGTAATCCAAATGGTCAATGTTGGATGAAAAATGCAGAATCGCTGGTGGTTAACGTTCGATGGTACAATTCCATTAGAGTTTCCGCTTGGGATCGGCTGACAATGTCAGACTGACGTAGGATGCGGGCTGGGACGGAAAACGAACGAGAGGAATAAAAAACGCGAAGAAAGAAGTATACGAGAAGAGGAGATGAAGAGGGTGGAGGGATAAACTCGAAAGAAGAAAGGAATCGAAAAAGAAAGATGTTTCAACTTTCGTTGAAAAGCGTCGAGAAACATCTGGTTCGATCGAATTACGTACAACGATATCTCGTACGACTGCGAAACGATTTTTCTTGTTATAGTAGAACGAAACTGCGGATAATAACTTTTAAATCACTGTCCGCGATTTAAAATTTGTTGTCTCCCCGTTAGGTATAGTATACTACGGCTATATTGTACGCATAATAGGTTAATGATCGCTTGGCGCATATATGCGCTTACTTATTGTTTATGCTATGAATAGTTTATTCGCTATCGTTGTTGGTTACCAACCAGCAGCTTTAACGGGCTTTTGGCGAGGGCCAACAGGATGATTTTATGTTTGAAGAGCGGCGATCGTGTATGGAATGGAGAAAGCGATCTAAGTATACGAAAAACATTTTAGCTCGATACAACGAGAGCAATTAAAAATATTTGGAATTGTACGAAACGTTTCGATTCTCACGACATAATACACGGATAGGGGGATGATGATCGTTTTTGGAAAAAGGCTTTCATCGATCTTGCGGAAAGAGCGAACGGTAGCAAAATGCATAAATAAAGTGACCTGAAAGCACGGAGTCTGATAGAAATTTTTTTACTCGTATCCGAGTAATGGAAACATATGAAAAAAATGATTTCTCAAAAATTCTCGGAAAACGGTTTGATTGGTATACACAATTACATACTTTTTTGATAAACGGACGTTCAATAACGTTTAACTGGTTTATTTAGTTTACAATATCAGCAGGAAATGGTAGTTTTGAAAACAAACGGATGAAAACGAGCAACTACCGACGCTAACGTTGAAATGCATAGTTTCAAAGTGAGATACCAGATAAAACGAATTACAATTGTACGTATCTGTTTGGTTCCGACTTTCCCGGTACTTTTCTCACCGAGTTCGGATCGTTTTTGTACAAATATCTACATTGTTGATCGTCATTGACGTAAATTTTCCCTAGTACCTTGATTCTCCTCTGTTCCCTCGATTCTCTTTCAAAGTCGACAAGACGCATTGAGTTTCTTTCAACATTGCCGGCTTGGTTCAGCCAGGCTGCGAGAAGAATAGCTACGAGAAGCATAAAATTCAGATACTACGTCGACGTTCTCGAGATGACTCGAAAGGAAATATCAAGATTATAACGAAAGAAGGAAGAAGGAAGAAGGAATAAGAGAGGGAGAAAAGAGGAAGAAGTCTGGTAGAAACGATTGCACGTTGTGTAGCAAGGAGAAGAAGAAGGCGGCTGAGTTGCGTCGCGATTCGTTGCAGTCGTTGTTGTCTGTATTTTCGAGGCACTAACGGTGGATACGAGGGGCCTTCAAAAACTTTTAATTAATACGGATGACGAGTACACAAAGCCTCAACCGAGCAAAGAATTTCAGAACAAAGAAAAGGGAAGAGTATTGTTGTCGGGTCTTGTTACGAGTGACACGTCGAGACGAGAGAACGAGATGAAGGCGAGATAGGAAGGGTGGCGCGAGAAAGGGGAGCAAAGATAAAAAGCGTAAGTGGAAAGGAAACGAGGAATAACGCGTAAAAACGGGAAAAGAGCTTGCATTTCAGTATCATCCACTTCCCTTTACTTCCACTTCTGTATTTCGTCCTTTCACGGCGGAAGGAAACGCGTAAACAAGAGAAATGCACGCGCGCTTGCCATTTTACGCGCTTTTATACAGTACGGTTCATAGACCCGCGGACTTTTTCGCGAACGATACGCGATCGTCACGATTAATCGAATGCGCTTTCCTTGAATCAACGGGGCCAAACGAAACTTTCCATCTGTTGATTTATCGCCGCAATTCTGTAATCGTGGCGTCCATTGGAAACAACGTGCAAGTTAAATACATTCTAGCGCAAGTTATCGAAACACTAGCTTCGCTCTGTTTAAATGTTGCAGTATTGTTTTAATCGAATAAAACGATACGGAGATACAAAAAAAAAAGAGATCACCAAATCCATTAGCGAGTATGAAAACGTAATACATATAGCGAAAATACCAGCGACTATACGTTTCGTTATTTTTTTCGGCACATTCTGAATTTTAATGAAATGTCCAATTTAACGGTTGTTTCCTGTGAAGCGAATTAAGGATTTCAAACGTTTGATATGAAAGGGACTTGGTTACACATGCTACGTGCGAACGTACACACGGATCAAAGTCATTAAATCTTCGCATTAATCAAATATATAGCTACGTATAAAAATCGTTTCGTCTCGTTTGCTAAATGTGTTTGGGTTGGGTCTTTGCCAAAACAGCGAAACTTTTATACGGTCGATCTTTGAAACTGACGCCAGTTTTTAATTAGTCTTTTCCGTAGCCACGGGAAACCGTCACGGTACGCTGAAATTTTCATTCCTTTGCGAACTTACTCGTTCCTCGAAACGGTAATGACCGACATAATTGTACTTAATTGTGCAGGAAAGAAATTTAATAAAACGACCCTATCGTCTATCGTCCTATCGTTAGCTCGTTCAACGTTTCAACGTTCAAGAAAATTGCGAAATTAACAACGCTTTCATCACGTCCGTTACTGCTCGATACATAGTCACACGCGGACCAATAGTACACCATCGTCGTACCAGACTTTCTAATCCGACTGGAATTTTTCGAATCTCTCGCTCGCTACCGAGGAAAGAGACTGATTACGTGGAGGATAAAAGACTGGCAGAAGTTCGGGAAGTTCGGGACCGATCTGATTAATGTTGCATCGTACGAACGTTTGCCCCCTGTATCGATCTCCATCTAGCGGTAAACGGAAAGCCAAATGAACGAGGAGCCGACGAAAGGGTAGGACTGAGGGATTCGAGTTCGTTTGTTTGTGGATGAAATCGTTTACATGTGTATGTTTGTGCGTACCATGTAGCGCGTTGTAGCGCGTTGTAGCGCGTTGTAGCGCGTTGTAGCGCGTTGTAGCGCGTTGTAGTTGCTGTATTCGAGTATAGACAGCGTTATAGAAACGCTGAAACGAATTAAATGCTTTCGCCGATGCTTCGTGAAATAAAGGGGAAACGACAGCGTGGATCTAAAGAAGGTTCGGAATAAACGACAACTTGTACGTTCTCTTTCGTAGCGTTCGTGTAAAATCTGGTATTCCTCGATCATTTCGAAATTTTCAGAAAATAGGTTAACGACATAATCGTAATGAAACGGTTAACGTGTCTCGAAGGTATATCTGACAGACGCTTGATTTGTCTGATTCTCTGCTCCCTGGGCCGCGAACCGAGAAAGAGGAGGAGAAATGTCTTTCTTTCGTCCGTTCGAAACCATGAAAACTTCAGACTACTTCGGTTCGTTTCGATCTGCCCCGATCCGCATCGCAACGATGGTACGGCGTGGTCCCTTTGCCACTGACAATTGGATTCTCTGCACTACTCTCGTCGAGTTACAGATTTTTCCTTTCCGCGAAAATTTCCTTACAGTCGCCTTTGACAGGAGATATTTCCTCCTTCTACGTCCCGTTGCCTCCTCCTTCTCTGTCTCTTTGCCTTCCTCCGTTCGTTTTCTCGCCCTCGGTCTCGGTCTCGGTCTCGAGGTGCGGCGTTTCTAAGTACCGAGTATGGAAGAAGGAGGATTCGTTACCGACTATCCACCGTTCCTTGGTTTCAAGCACTTCGCCAAATCAGCTTTTCTTTGAATCACCGTCGATGGAAGAACTTGGTCTCGGAGTGGATATTCATTTGCCGTTTACAAAAGTAGTAGCAGCATCGGCCAATCATTTAGGACACATTCGCGACTTTCTCGTGTTTCGACTCTTACCGTTACGTTCTTTTTCTCGTCGTAGGTGGTCGATGATCGTCGTACCGCGAGTTGTAGTTTAGATTTCAAAGGTAATTGGCGTCGATCGGAAAGACGACGCACCTCTTCGATTACTAGTTACCGATTCAATTAAAGGGCATTCCGCCAATTAAAGCAACTCCATCGATATAACGACACGGTCACTTTTGAAATCTTTCCTTTGGGCGGGTTCCGTGAATTTCCTTACAGAAGAAACGATTCCGTGCTCGGGCGAGTGTAGATTTTTAACTGGTTTCGTGATCAAGGCCATTAAAGGGGGAAAGAGCGAGCGAGGGTTGGAGGGAAAAGAACGGTTGGTTCTCTCGGCGGGAGTCGAATTTTCACCGTTTTCATATTAGTTCTCGCGGCTACGTGCTTCATTACTGTAAATTTGCCGCGTGATAACACTCGAGTGCTCGAAACGTTATCAAGAGCGTAGCGATCTTCGGTTGTGTAACGGCACTTTCGATCGGCAACCGACGAGTCACAAAGCTCTCCTACTCGAAATCTAAACACAAACGGATCGATCGATCCGCTTGCTTATTACGTATTCCTGTTATATTAGTTGCGAATTACGCACTAGAGTTACATACAAATAGAGCGTACCTTTGTCGAGAACGAAACTTCTCGTTACATTCGCAAATAAACTGGGCAGAAAATAAATTATCGGTACGCTAAACCAAAGGTAGAAGGTTAACGAATTGTTGAAAGGTAAATTATATTTAACCGGAGAAATCGCTAATTGAACACGTTTAATTTACTTTGAAAGAGTGAAACATACGGATTCGACGGTGTGATTTTTTAATTTTCGCACGGAGCCACGGTTTATTGCGTCGCTCGAATCGCATTTCAATTTAACCGCTAGACATTTGTGAAACAGAAATTTGTAGCGAATGCTACGTTATTATTATATCGGATTCAGTTCAAAACCCCCTAGCCAAGTTTGTTTAATAAATCAACACCGAAGTACATCGATAGCACACGAGACAAATTCACTTTTACCACGTCCAGAGGATGCACCAAGCGCTATATGTATTATATATCAACGTGACGATCAACTAATTATCAAACGCGACCCAAATCGTGTCAACATTAATCGCGGAAGCGGTCCCCGATGCCAAACTAACAGTCTACATAAAACGAACTTGATTTGCAATTTATAAACAACAAAACATGTATATATATATATATATGTACACGCGTATGTGTGTGGAACGTTGAATTACTCAAATTATTTTATCGCGGACCGCGAATTCGATTTCGTCGGTTTCCGTTTTCGCGACGAACGACGACGATGAAAAATCGGATCGACTGTCTTTCCAATGTTTCGGACGACAGAGGGGAATTTTGCTTTTCGAGGGCGCGGCGAGAAGAAAGCAGCGAGGAAAAAAGGTAGAAATACCAAAAGAAAGAATAGGCGGAAGGATAGGAACATTTCCGAGAGTAATTTTCCACTGGATGGCGTCAAGAAATGTTTATTCATAAGTTACTAGAACGTGCACGATGTACGATTGTCCCGCGACGTTTTACATAGCCGCCGTTGCCGGCACCACCAGCATCCAGTTTGCCTCTTCGCTCTCTCTCTCTCTCTCTCTCTTTCTCTCTCGCGCCTTCTTTTTTCTTTTTCTCTTTGTACACAGACGCGCAAATGTGCCAACACGTACACGTACGAAAGTTCGAAAAATTCCAGCAACGATGCACGGCATCGTTCCGAAAGTGGATCGAAACCGAAAGACGGAACCTTTCGAAAAGGAATAATAAACGAGAAAGGAAAGACACCTCTTCGTATTAACGCGATATTATTACCGCCAGCCCGTAGTTCAGGAGTCGTAGTTCAGTTGCAGTTGCAACGAAATAATATGATCCGTTCGATCCAGTGGCCGACCCTTTGTAGGTGCAGAGAATTACGTTAATCTGGATTATAAATTCGTAATTCCAGATAATCGCATCAGAACGTTGTGACCCGCAACGCAAAAAATAAACATGGAAAATCTCTCGTAAACGTTATCGGATGACGCGCGTAAATATCAGTCGATGCCTTTCGGCAACGTTTTTCACCGTCGAAGAGCATTCCCAACTGAGAACAAAGCTTCGCCTCTTTATACAGTATTTCTGTGACGACCCGCTCGTAAAAACAGCGCAGTCGACGAGTTTAGTTACACAGGATATAAGCAAAGAACGACGTTACGCAGTCGACTCGATACCGGATGATATCCCGCTTCGATCGTTTGCCAGCCGTTTCTTATTTCCTGCAGTACTTGGCCGATCTTTTCGCTTTAATTTAAGTCCTCGACTTGCCTAGTGGCGCGCCACGCTACTTCCTGGTTATTCTTATTCCGACCATCATCTTTTGTTCGAGTAAGAGGAAAGAGTAGGCAGATTTTAGAATGGAAGAATAGAAACGGCGCGGTCAGAGATACCGAGGGATTTATCATCGGGTCACGGTGCACTGGCCACGATATTAAATTAAGTTACGCGTACCTTGGAATTTTTTATTATCACCAGGAGCAAAGGAACACGCTTTTCCCTCCGGAGATACGCTACGGTGCTCGTCTTTCTCCATCTTTTCTCCTCGTCCTTTCCCGTTCTTCTCAACGATTCCGTTGCCAAGTTACGTTGACCTGTTTATATCTCTGACTCAAAGTCCGCTGGTTCCTTCCTTCCTATTTTATTTCCACGTGCAATATGGAAAAAATCGAGATTGAGAAGGAAAAAGCGAAGAGAGAAGCGAAAGCGCGTCCGTTTCACGATTTTTAGAATCTAAAACGCTGTGTTATCGAACTTTCGAATTCTCGTATATTTTCGACAAATGTCGTCGGCCGTTTTAACGTCGAGACAGAAGCCTGAATCGTTGATATAACGCGTTATTGTTTCACGACCGCTAATGGATAAATTATTATTAAATCATAAACGTCTAATCGTCCGACTGTGGTGGTCTTATCGCCGGCACGCTCGACGATTTAATTAGCTTTGTCGCTTCGACCCTCCATTGCGATACTTTTCTCCTCGTCCCGTTGCTTACCATGTCGTAAACGATGGTTAAGAGAAGATAAAAAAAAAAAAAAAAAAAACAACAGCAGCACTTTTACTTGCGGAACAAATTCGCGAGCTCGGCGATCAGAAGCAAAAGTAATTTCGTCTCGTCTTTGCTTGGAAATTAGTTACGCGGTTCGTTCGGCATGCTCTCGAGTGCGCATCCAATATTCCAGCAGCGAATCGGTGTATGTACTCAGTTAGACGAAGGTGCCTAGTGTGACGAAAGCGACGACAGCTGACGTTAAAGGAGTGAATTTGTGGTGGTAGCCGAACGAGTACGGGACTATACACTCGTAAATTAAGTCGATTACTTTCGCCTTAATATCGTAAATATCGATCGTTTATCCCGAACGATCGGTTGATAGCATCAGATTATCGTCGTGTCATCGATTTCGTTGTTTCAGCTTCGCGTCGTTTAAAACCTCCTATCAAAATCCTGCCATTTGGTTTTATTTCAGTTTCAAATTGACGGAACAAATTCGCGTTTCTCGGCTCGAGGTTGGTTTTTTTTTTTTCGGTAGGAAGGATAAAAAAAAGCTTGATCGACACAATTCCTAGCAACGCGTTAATAATGAACGACAAGAGAAAAGGCGAAAGAGAAAAAAGTGTTCGAAAGTACACACGATTGGCCACTTACCCGGTCGAAAATAGTATCACGGTGACGGCGAGGGTTTCCTTGTCGAACTGTTTACTTCGGGTAGAAGCTTGCCGTGCTCCCAGGGGCCTTGCGAGTTCCATAGTTGAACGACGAAGGGTCCGAGCTTGGCGCCGAAGTAGGAAAAAGAAAGAAACCGGTGGCAAGTTTTGGTCGGTTGGCCCAGGAGCGCAAGCGTCGAAGATCTCGTTGCCGGATGTATCGATACAAGTACTTTCTTCTCGACTCGTAAGCTGTCCGTGTGCCGCGCGTATTCTCTCGTTTCCTCGTCGAGCTCAAAGCGGTCCGAATTGCGTAGTCTCTCGGGGTGTTTTGTATTCCGACACCCTCGTGGTTGGGACGAGCAGCACCGTCCCTGGGAGTACCACGCGGACAAACATCGAGCTAGAAACTGCGATACGTCGGCCAGAGTACGGCGACGGCTCACCCCGGACATCCTCTCGCGTGGGGAACGCATGCGTCGCGTTTAAACCAGCGCCGAAACCACCCTCTCTACGCCACTCTCTTCTCCTTTTCTTCTTTTCTAGTATCCATTCTGTCGTTTATTCACTTTCTCCCGTTTTCTCAGAATATTTTTCAGAATATCGAGAAACGAGAAACGAATATTCGTTGCGATCGTTGGTCGTTCCAAGCTGCCAAAAGAGTTCGTTCGGAATTTCTTACGCGTCGTTGAACGGTCGTGGTAGCAAACGCGTACTTCGTTTCCGTGAATATCGTTCGTTCGCGCCCGAATTAAAATCGAATTAAAGTTGAATTTCAAAGCGTCGGATTTCTGTCAACATTTTTCTAAAGAGACGGAATATTCAAAGCGATTGAAAATTTGGTCGGCGCGAATTCATAGGCGTTTCGTACTGAGAAGTCGGCGTCAGAGGGGGTATGGCGCTTGCGCATCGTTCGACAGCAGGTCGCGAGGGGGTATCGTCGGGGGGTATGGGGATGAGTCAGTCAAGCCGCAGCGCGCGTTCAGAAAACTACCCTCAACGCGATCTTATAATATCGCAGGCTATTTTGCAATTTAACCTTGAGTTTGCGGCAAGATTCGCACGTGTTCTTCTTCCCCTCCTGCTGCCCTTCTCTCTCGTATCGTGAAAACGTTCGAAGTGTTCCTGTGACGAATATCGTGTTGGAATTTGTGACTGACGTTTGGGACGCGCGAATTTCTTCTCGGCATTGAAATTCTACGGAAACGGGTGCAAACAGTTCGTACAAGAATTCAACAAACGCAGAAGCAAGCTATTAGTCGTGAGAATGGTTCACGTTGTGCGCACAATCGCTTTAACTCCAGCCATTTTAAATCGTAAAAATTCTTAGAGGCTCGTAGTTCTTAGAGGCTCGGGATCAACGAAAGAAGCGAAGAGGAAACAGGGTTGCCGAGGATATGACGCGAATCGAGGGAAAAAGGACACGCGCAAAGGCAGTACCGTTTCCGTAAAGTTTCCCATCGCGTTTCGAGTAGCTGACGATTCCTTGAAATTTGACTCGTCGAAGGTCACGCATTGCCCGTACGATTCGTCGTTTCGTCGAACGACACTCGAGGGGTTGAATTTTTAACAAGTAGCTGGATTAACAAATTTGCCAAATTTTAAGTGTCAAAATGGTACCCGTTACGTTCGACAAATTGGTACGAGGAAATTTAGAAGGAAAGTTAGAAAGTTAGAAGGAAAGGTAGCTAAAATTGGGAAATTTGGCTGGATAAGATGAAGATGAGCGTGATGAATGGTAAATCGAGCGAAAAGGCGGAGGAGAGATTAGAATTGAACAGCCGAGAGATGTAACACCGAGGAGGTACGACTGGAGCAGACGTTTACAGATTTAGCAAAGTTTAAAGAAAAACTGCTGGAAGGATCACCTTTCGCGTGGAAAGTGGTGCAAAATATGGAATGGTCGTGGAATCATCGAAAGAAAGAGTACAGGTAATCGTTTGGAGGTAGTTGAAATTAGACGAAAAAGGAAAAGGGAATGTTGAAAGGTTGCGGAAAGAAGCGGAAGGGTAATACGGGAAGAAGACGAATGTTTTCAATCTTCTTCCTCGCCTATCACGGTATATACCTTATTAGTGTCGGTCGTTGGAATCACTGTGAAAATAACGAGAGGCAGGAGTAGAATTCGTCGTAAAGCGGAGAAGCCGAGAAACGATGGCAGGAAACAGAAAAGAAGTGCGTTGATCCCCGGGGAAATACATCGACAGGCTACTTTTTGGAAACGAGCTCGGCATCGTCGTCTTTGAAATCGATGTTTCTAGGATCGCGAGAGGAAACAGGAAGAAAATCCATCGTGCGAATGGGAGAATGTGAATAGACGAACGATTCGATGCGATCTCGTCACCAGTCGACGAACAAGTGTACGATCGTTAACGATGCTGGTGAAAAACTCGTCGCTTTTTTCTTTGACCGTGTGTGAGCGTGCTCGCGAGATTCGCATTTCTACGTAGGATACAGAAGGCCGTGCCGGTAGTAAATGGCGCGTGTCGATAGTTACGTTCGATTTTCGCTGAATAAGCGTTTCCGTTTCCCTTGTCCGTACTTGTCTGTCACCTACGAACGAAGCACCAATAAATAGTATTTTTTTACGCGTTACGCCAGCAAGCTGAAACGCTCACGAGGAGTGATTCGCGAGCAACGGAATACCCATCCATCGCGAATTCTTAGGCGATCGTATAAACGTACAGCTCGAGAACGAATTTTT
Source organism: Bombus vosnesenskii (assembly GCF_011952255.1). Taxonomy (NCBI): domain Eukaryota; kingdom Metazoa; phylum Arthropoda; class Insecta; order Hymenoptera; family Apidae; genus Bombus; species Bombus vosnesenskii. The sequence continues at coordinate 9,018,113 of NW_022882923.1, forward strand.
CCCGTTACTGTTTCGTTGTTGTTCTAATCAGCAGCTTATCGTGAAGCAACACGCTCGGAAGAGCTCGGTGGATCCAAATCGTCGTCTTCGGCCTACCGAAGATATTGTCCAGCGCAGCGGTGTGAAGGTGGTATGTTATGACGAGCGTGATTTGTTTTTTCATAGGTGGAACGCTGCAACGGTGGTATTAAGTGTGCAGTGATCACGGGAGACCGAGGGAAGACGGGAAAGAGGGTGGTCAATATGACTCCTATCTTCCTCGTCCTGTTGGCGGTTATCGACCCGATTATTGCGCAGAATGGTGGTGAGTAATCGACCAGAGAAATCCACTTCTTTTCAGAGACTTTCGTGGACATTGCCGTGAACATTGTTTCCAATTATCCACCGAGTGTTTGATTCTCCGTGTAATGATATTGTGTCCGATGTTTGTGAAGAACTCTGAACAAGAATCGTGCACGCGTTGCACGTGCAAACCCGTGCAAAACCGTGCATACGTTGGATCACTGGCGGCGATCTAAATGCCTTTCGACGCGTACAATCGGCGTTCGTACGAGCCGCGTCCTTTAAGCATCGATATTTTAAACTCTGAACGTTAACGACTTGACTCGATGCGTTTGATCGCGTTAATTGATATTAAAAACGTTGTAACGCGATACGCGTTCTGTCGTTGCGCGTAAAACGAGAGTGATGAATTTTTCGTCGCGCGTCCGTGAAAGGGGACAAGAAAAAAGTAAAAGTGTGCGCGTTAGTGCGACGTGCCTTTGTTCGAGGTTTGCAAGCTCGAACGTCAACGACTGTTTGGTTGGGCCAGATTTGTAAACTAACCCGGTATGAATGACGACGGTATACGTACGTAAAGCAAGAAGAGGATCACGTAATGGTTAAACGGCTACAACTCCCTGGTCGCGTTTAAAAAACTCGAGCGTCCCTCGAAACAGCGAGTAATTATGCGCGCTCTGAGCTTCGCCGCGGTCAAGTAACGAGCGTGTTCGTCGTACGACGCGACGAAACGCAGGTCGCAGTGGTGTATGTGTACGCGGGCTGGCAAACATAAACGTTTCCGATGCGTTTAGTTTTAGTGCGCGACGAATTGGCGCATGGTCGACCATATGCCGTTAAGTTTCGAATTTGCTAACGGTTGCGTTTCAAGCGGCTCGTAAAAGCCACGCGTATATATCGCGTCTCGCATCGTCAAATTCGGCTATCGGTTGTCGAAAACGCACGATCCTAGTCGGGAAACAATGTCAGGTAGCGCGTGATCGCATTGGACCAAAAGGAAGGTCGAAGAGAGACCGATTTGCAGCCACGTAAAATCGTTGCACCGAACGCAAGGGAAGCAACCAAGCGTTTTATGGACATTAAGACTGCTTGCTACTAAATTCGACGTACAGACCAGGGTGAACGCCTCGTGGGCCCACCTGTTCTGTCACATCGCGCACACTTTGTTCGAGTACTGCGATCGTTCTCTTTCTAGCAACGAGTTGCCGACGAGTCGAATTTCGATTCGATGATAAATCGCGTGCGACCATTGACTCGAGTTGCATGGTAATCGCGCTCATTACACGGTAATCCGTCGCCTCGATACCCGCTAATTCAGCCGCGCTTTATGCTGACTCCAAAATGACGATGACATATCCCTTGTATTTCAGGCAATTAATTACGTCGTAATCTCTGATTTTGACTCGGATCGGCTAATGCGAATTTCGTTCGCCGGAAGTTCAACCGTCGATGATATGTACGCGACTCAAAGCGAGATACTGTGTGACACGATGTGAGTATTTTAGGACGAGATGTAAAAATTAGGTACGTTATACGCAAGATTCGAATGAATTCCATCGATTACGCCCAACGAGCATCTTTCATCTTCGAATCGATGCGTTTCATGGGTTGCACGAAAGGATTGCACGATCCGTTGTTAGCAGTGTATCAATTCCTCCTTTTAATTCGTTGGTGTCGCTGTACTCGATAATCCGCTTCTATCTATCGGCTCGCAAACGGAAAGTTGCCACTTTTTTAGATGACGGTCAAAGGAGGCGCTCGATAGAGATGGCGACCGCAAAAAGAACTTTGCGAAAAGGGACGTGGAGTACGAGCGAAATCCATAGTTAATGCAGATTCGTCCTGTCTGTCCTGTCTGTCCTGTCTGCATCGTGGAAAGGGAAATAGCCCAGGTCGTGCACGAAGATTTCCTAGGAGGTTCGTTTGCTGTCGTGCGTTCGCGAAAAATCATCCTCGAGAATAGAGGGAGCGAAAACTCTGCCACTGGATGCGAATCCATGTTTATCCATCTATTTATCCTTCTTTCCCGTCACTCGGACCCTTTCACCTCGCCCTGTTTCACTGCGTTCGTTCAACTTGACTCGTACCCTCGTTCCTGTCGCTTTCCAAAACAATCAATAGTCATCTCGGCTACCGTCTAAACTCGAACGTCATCGATCACGCGGTAACGCGGATGAATATCGTGGAATCAAAGGATGGTACGTGTTTCGTTTCCGTTACGCGCCGCCATTCTCTGGCCAACGTAACGACGAGTCGCCGTTAGCTTCGCGTCTATCAACTATGTATATACGCTCTTTTTTCCCCTTTACGTGAAACCAAGCAACACGATCTCTCTCTTTCTCTCTCTCTCTCTCTCTCTCTCTTTCTCTCTCTCTCTCTCTCTCTCTCTGGGTAACTTTTACCCAAGAAATACGAGCGGGTTAAGGAAATGCAAATTTTCCATCAGGCGTTCCTTACGAAGGTTAGTTACGACTAAAATCGTTGCTCTGGCTTTCCAAGTAAGGGAATTGCAACGTATTTCCCACGTGGTTCGGTTCGAAACTGCAGAATAAGAAGATACGGGAAATATTTTGTATCGAATCGCAACGATGAAGAGAAACGCGAAAAATTTGCGGCCCGTTTTGCAAGGACGGGGAACGCTTCGAATACGTTTGCGCGTGAAATTCTTTCAACTACCGCGTTTCGCTAGTACGATCCGTTTAGAATCATTGATCTTTTTTCTCAACGTGGCATTCCGGGTGCAGCGACGCTGCTTTCTTTTTTTGGATTCGGCGCGTTATTTATCGTTGCAGTGGATGCGATAATTTACATTCCGTCCGGCTGCGTTACGGTTCCGAACCATCGTCCGTACGATTCCACGTTGTTTTATCGGTAATTGACAGAGTAGACGTACCGACGAAATGGCTGGAAGGTTCTAAAAGAGAGAGAAATGGTCGAAGCATGGCGTGCGCGCAATGGTCAGAAAGTGACATGCCCACCGATAAGCAGAAAAATGATCCATCCGACAGCCACCCAAAAATTTTCTAATTCTATTTCGCGTTTCGTTTCGCCTCGTCCCTGTTAAATTTCGCCGAATTGTTAATCAATTCTTTCGTTCTGCGGTCGAAGATCAAAGGCGCAAACACGGACGAATTTGTTCCTTCTGTATTCCCCGTGTAACAGCCAGTAGTCGTGGTGTCACGTGTGCTCGTGGCTTTGATCTAGTGGAAAAGGCTTCCAGCCGCTTGAGTTACGAAAACTTGCAAAGTCGATATTAACGACGAAATAAAATGATCGACGTAAAAAAGAAACAAATGTAGAAGCAGTTGGAGGTTGAGGGTTAACGTTGTGTAACGCGCGGTAAGATGTAATAGCTGGTTGTCGTAGCGAGTATCGCAGCGTATAGGTAAGTGTATTCGCAGCTTTGGACTAGCTTGGCGAGAAAGCTCGCACACACTGTCGTGTTGTAGTACGTAGAGGTGTATGAGCTCAGGTATATCGACAGGGTTGGCGGGAAGACCGGTGGATGATAAAGTAAAAAAGTTACTCGAGCTATTTTATGGGATCCCTTGACGGGGGGTCTCTCGCGATCCTCGGCTAGCAGGCGGTTGGCAGGGCGGTAGGATAGCTTGCAACCACCAACATCCCCCATCTCCCAGCGCATCCTCCTCCGTTTCGTTCTTGCTTCCTGTCCACCCCCTCCCCCCTCGCGCAGGCTTTTACGGTATCGAACGAGTGTCGTCGGGATAAGCCGGAGGTTGGCCTAGACTCGCAGCAGGTATCGTACCGAACGCTACCAGCCGATGGTGACTAAGAGGTGGAAAGAGAACGGAGGGAGGTTAGCTTAGCCGCAACATTCTCGGGTTTACACCCCCGTCGTGAACTTCCCTGCGGATCTGGGATTAGCCATGGTAGGCGGCAAAGGTTCGTTCAGCAGTTAAACTGATTTTCTCGTAGCATCGAACGCGAAACGCGTCCACGCAGCGTCGCGCGACTTCCAACGCTTGTCTGGCTTCGGCGAATACCTCGGCGCTCGACCTGTTTTTCTCTTACTTCGATTACATCGTCTCTCGCAAATCGATTTTCAAGCGTTTTTCGATCTATTGGCGAAACGGGACTGGACAAAGGATCTACCGTTATAAATTATCATTGTATAAACGATATTCGACAAAATTGTTAAAGAGGTGGTAACCATCTGTCGAACGAAGACGCTAACATCGCCAACGTATCAGCGAGTTTCGCTGTGCTTTTTATTTGCCGTTTCTCCCTCTTCGACCGAGGTGGAATTTATGGGGAACCGAAGTGCAATTCGATGTTCCCATCTAGTTCGAAGTGTCATCAGACATGGGCTCGCACATGCGAAATCGGTGTAATTGACGTATATATTCGAGGGGAAAAAAGGGCTTGTTTCGAACGGACGGAGGAAATGGTTCGCGGTTTTCTCGATCGCCGATGTTGCGTTCGTACTCGCCGTGGCCCGAATCTTTCGACGATTTCGAAAATAGCGGGAATTTATGGTCGTCTATGCTCGCTAAATCCGCTCCACGGTAAATAAAATACGCGAAAACGTCGGTGTACTTTGAAAAGGAGTTGTTATAACGTAGCAGCTATTATATGCGAAGGCGTAAATGCATTACATCGCATATGCATGACCCTACTCCCCGTTTTATAAGCACGAAAGGGGAATAGTAGATATCGGGTATATGTACTTTTCTTCTTTCCGTTGTCGGCGAATGGTAACGTGGGAAAGCCAGAGATAATCTTTCCGATTATTCCTGCCCGATTTCGAAATTACGATTCGCGAAATTACGAAAACTGCACCGTGGGTGTCGCAAGAACTTACGCACACTCTTTGAGCAAACATTTCTTCAAAGAGCGGACGGTTGTACGAAGTCGAGACGCGAAAAGTCTTTTGATCAACCATTTGTAATGTGCAAATATATAGGGAGATATAAACCTTTTACCATCTAGAGGTAGTTTCGCCTCTCTGTGTCATTTTCCTTTTGAATTGCTAAATTAGCGTGCGGCGTGTCGCGAGAGAGGTGCGCTAATCAAAAGATAATAGTATTGACGGAACAAATTTACAATCCACTTATGCAGTTCTCCCAGGTGGAAAATGCACAGTCCCGCTCTCGAAAATTACAACTAATCCACGAACAGAAATTCGTGTATACCCCTCGTGACAGTTTGATTTATTAAACGTAGGATATAACGCTTCGTTTGAATTATTTTAGTACTTCTCCTTCGCTGCGGAAGCTTTATAATGAGCGAAAAAGGTTAAAGAAAAGAAGGAAGCAAACGGCGCAGGAAATATTTTGGTTGCACGATTCTCCGGCAAAATAAATTTATCCTAAATAATTAAATTTTGCGGATGTTGCTAAACATACGGCTGCATTCTGGCGTTCTTGATACCCTGAATTTGCCGCGCGCACGCTGCACAATTTCCTTTCTCTATACCGTCAAAGATGAAACGCGACTTTCGTCTTTCAACGCGACTAACTGTACTTGCTAGTATATTATCGGGCGAATTTATATCGTCGGTCGAAACGGATGGCCCCCAAAGCGTGTGGAACATTCTTGAAATTTCGAATATTAAATTTATGATGGATCGCTGCCTTCTGCAAGGCAAGGGTCTACTACCATTTTCCGAGGGTGAAACCGAGGGGAGTCGGTCCCGCGGGAGATGCGGCAAAGACGAAAGTTGGAAAATAAAGAGGCCGAAGTAACGTTGTCGCCGAGTAAGATTAACGTTACGTCGCTACGCCGCGTCTTTTTCTAAATGCGACTCCAAAGAGACGCGATCAATCCGTCGTTTCCGACTCCATTTGCCTATGGGTAGCGTACAGCAGCTTGCTTCGTCAACTTTTATCCCGTTAGATACGGCCAACTGCGATGCGATTACCCAGCAATTTTTGTTTATTTACCTATTTACGAAATATGGCGTGTTCAGCGCGTAAAAGATAACACGCGGAAGAAAGAGACACATCGTTGTGTCTGGATAAGTAGAGGCTAGTATGATACAGCGATTATGATAGAATCGATACTTGCTCGATTCTACCAGAGTTAAAATTGAAAAATTCTAAGAAGAAAATTGCCTAATCTGTGATTTGCAACTCGGTCAATTCGCTGATATCACGATAAATAATAGTTGGTAAACGAGTATTTGCAGAGTATTGGTGTTATTAAAAGATTGACTGGAGATTCTATGAACGCGAATGGAAAACCTTGCTCGTTCAGAGTCTCTGTTCAGAGTGGAAATAAAAATTCTCGTCAAGTTCACCGATGCTCGATGTCACGTAACAAATTCGATTGTCGACGAACACGATGCTGTTTCAAAAGCTTCTGCCGAGTTCTCGTCGCTATTCGTCCACGTGTCGATGGCTGCTTTACTTCGACTTGGCTTCATATCGCGTCCTACACTTTAAATCGGTCCATTAGCCGCACGTAGGATCACGCCGAGTTACTTATCGATTACTATTATAACGAGCCTCGAGAAGTATAGGCAAGAAAGGCGGCACACTCTCCCGGCCCCTTTACTCCACTCTCGTACCTGCATTTGTATGGACGGCGCGAGAGTGTCGCTGTTCCACATAGTAGCACCATAATTCGCAATAACTGCCGTAATAACCGTACCTCCTTACACAGTACCTCGAATAATATCGTGGTAATTCCCGCGATAAAAAAACCCACTATTTTCTTTCCCTTTTCGAAAGATGTTCGCGTGTCGATGTAGGGAATCTCGCGTCGATTTTTCCAACATGTGTCAGTCGTACGAGATTTTGGCTGTCGGAAGGAGCGGCAATTGAAAGTACGATAAAAGGGATTTCCATTTCTTTCGCCGATAATAAAACGATTCCAAGGGCGAAAGAATCGTCGAAAAATAGTCGTCGATGATTGCGTGTTCTCACGCTTGCGATACGCCTATGCAGGTGTAACGAGCTATTCCAGATAACTAGCGAAGAGTGCACGACTTCCAAGTTGCAAGATATCGGCTACGTTTGCATAAAATGAGAATCTCGATCGTCTTACCAGCAGGTACTAGCTTTCGTTTCTTGCTTTCCCTCCCTTTCCGTCGTGGCTTTTCCACTCGAGACGTTGCAGGTGTAGCAACGAGGTCAACGCTTTCCTCGGCAATGGATTTTCGAAGCCCCGAGGCGGTCTTGGTGCGTGTCCCGGGTACATTTTCAATTTTACGTCACGTCTATTTTTCACGCTACTTTTCCTTCCTTCGTGCGACGCATCTTTTCTCTCCGGTCTTGTCTTTCGTCCTCGAGCTTGCCATCTCGCGTGCCAGGTCTCTCAAAAGTTGTCTACTGTCCTGTCACCGGTAACATTGCAACTGTTTCAAAAGTCTCGCTCTCAAGGCTAATACAAGATCACGTTACCAAGAAGAGTTTACCAAGCCCGGTGGACGACGACCTTTCGCAACTTGTACGTTCAGAACGGTAAAACCAAGAAATAAAATCGACCATGTTTGCCGAGGGCGTGTATGAAACGCACGGACGATGTCTTGGAATTTCATAGTTGAGGTTTCCTAGCGAGCGCCGCTCCGTTGCTTCTTTTTTACTCGAGGAAACCTCCTCGCTGCCCGACGGATCAATAAACGCGTACCCTTTCTCATTTTTAAGATTAATAAATCCATTTCCGGCACGCTTTTGTATCGTTCGTTGTAAAAGCCGAGGTGGATACTTTCTCAGAGGGAAGCGGAGTTGAAATTCCGATGGAAAGTTTGCCAGAGTTTCGATCCTTTACGCTGCCAGTGTACCTCCTTCCGTAGCTTTTGCCGTTCGAAAACGCGGAACGAATCGATCGTACGTATAACCTTTAGAAGAAAACCGAATGCAAAGGATTTTGGCTGGGGTTTGCGTTACCTAAGCCAGGCGTAGGAACTGATTTGCACCTGATGCACCTTGGCCGGGGCGAACCTCGCGCTTCTTGCTGCGCGCTATATTTTTACGATCGATCGTTCAAGATTGTTCAGCAGTTCTACGCATAGGTAGCGGCGAATATCCTCCACGAGATTTATAACCCGATCCTTTTTATAGTCTGTCCGCCCGTTCCACGAGAGGCAAGTGAATGTAATGACCCTACGGGCAAGATGTATGCGTCTGGAATTTCATTTCTTTTACTGTAATCTGGCTGTATTGTAACATTGTAAAGCGAACGATAGCGACTCAGACTTAAGGAAGAAACAACCAGTCAAACAGACGAGTAAATCTCTCAATCCGTTGAAGTAGCGAAGAAGATTTTATTTGAAATTTCATACTTTAAATAGACTTTTCCACGATTCGGATATCTCAAGAGGATTTTAGTCTTCAACGAGCTTCCCCCTCTCTCTCTCTCGCTCTCTCGCTCGCTTGTTCCGCGTTAAGCTAATTGCGTAAAACGTAAAGCGACAAACTTCCGCTTCAATTAAATGTCACGTCTCGCACGCCGGAAACGAATTTCACGTACGATAGAAGAGAAAAGGGAGCAAAGATTCCTCTTCCTTCGATCCTGTTGTATTCGGTCTCAACCTGACGTTGATGTTGTAAAAGATTTTTCCTGTTTGTTCGGTGAAAAGCAGGCCAGGGAAAAATTGTAAGCCGTAAAGAATCGACAGAGGGTTGCGCGTTGAATACTTTTAGCAAACCCTTGCCTAGCAGGGTACCGAGGTTGAATTACTCTTTCCTCTGTTTTCCTTTCCTCTTATTTTTGAGTATCCCGTTACCTAACCAGAAGAATATCGTGAAAATCTTCCTTTTTAGCCTTCCTATTCTCTGAGACTCTCCGCACGATGCATCGATGTTTAATTTTAGTTTCCGAGCGTCTTTCGACTTTGCTGCGCAGTGGCTCGTTGCGCAAATGCTTAAAAGGGACTCGACCGATTTAGAATTTCGGCAACGATCGAAAAATCTACTCGTTCGCCATTGAACAGATGCAACGCGTTCGCCTTCTACGCTTTGCAAGACTTTCGTATTCGTGAATTCTCGCGGAAGTTACCTGTAAAATCGGCTTATCCGCGAGTTCGCCGCAAAGAATCTTACCAGGAGGGAAAATTACGCTCCGACTTGCACGCGGTTGACCCTTACGGTCCGTTCCCTCTTTCCTTTCCGACTCCACTTTCGTTCGAGGAATCTTCGCGTTCTTATCTTAACAGCCCATCTACGTTGTCTCGGGTACGTTTTGCGCTTTTCTCCTTCCTTCTTGCCGCTTTGGATTCCGCCCTTCTCCCTCTCCCCCCTCTCTCTCTCTCGATCGCCAGGCCAAGTTTATCGTAGACTCAAACCGCGTTCTTCCCTTCCGACTACGAGCAACTGCAAATCGTGAGATGCTATTTCCACTTTGTCGACGATAAAAGAACTCCCCTTCGGTGTTTATCCCGCTATTTTCTCTATGTCTACCTCCGTCATTGATTAGATCCTCTTAATCGTCCTTCGAAGTTGTTATACGGTAACGTCTGTTCCACTAACAGTCGTTATCGTACTTCTACGAGAATCGTCGAATTTCTGTTTCAATTATCGAAATGGACTCGCTAAAGCGCTAATAACATCTCAAAACGTTTCGTACGACGCACGCAATACATTGACGAAACGTTTTCCCTGGTAATCGCTCAAATATTTTCGAGAGTCACTGTTCTTATCGCCTGTTTCTTCCGCGATATTCAAACCGCGCATCCTCGTTGCAAATTCGTTAGATATACTTGAAAAAGTAAAAAATCTCGCTAGAAGATCGCTCTACCTACCAAATATCATGGAAAGTACTAAATAATTTGCATATTTTATGTATTTATCCTGTTATTTAGGTACACTCTGTGCAATCTTCTACTTTGAAATTTCCTATTAATTCATAAAAAATCTTGAGCGATTAATTAGAGGTTCTCGTAATTAGCATCGCGAACGAACAGCTTGGACTCTGCGGAAGGTTGGATTCGTTTGCCACGCGGTCATATTCCTCCCCGTTTCGATTCGCACCGTCTCCGAACCAATCTTTCTCGCTTTTCCGAAGCCGCGTTTTCAGCCTCGGTTGTTGAGAGTTTCGCAAACTGGAAACTCGGCGAATTAAGTGCCAACTTCGCTCCATGGGGCGAGACTCGGGCCCAGCGTTTCCGTGTTCGGAGGGGAACTAGGACGTCAACGGCAACGTTGACGACGACGAGTCACGTACTCGAACTAATTGCAGTTTTGTAAGGAAGAGCGAAATTTCGTCGTACTCCGCGGGAAAGGCCGCTCTCGCGCCATATCCAAATCGAATTTCCTGTTTCCAAGATCACGAGCTTTGCCAAGAGGAAATTCGAACAAGTCGAAAAATTGGTCGCGAATCAAAAGTTTGGCGCTCGAATAGAACGTCACAGAGACGTGGAAACGTTCCTTCCGTTATTTGACATGCCGCGCATTGTCCAGGTCAGCTCGAAAATTCAACCGGATAAGGATCCCCACCCTATTTTCCTGACTAAATTTTCGGCAAACCGATCTTTCATGCTCGAGCACGTGTAACTCCTTTCTAGGGACGATCTCGTTGGCATCCCGGCGAAAACCATCGTAACTTTAATTACTTCGCTTAGCAGAAACGTTATCCAATTTGAAGATCAACTTCAGAAATTGCGGGAAAAAGTCTTTCAAGCCGTTTCCCCTTCAACTTTTATGGAAAATCTAATTTGATCGGAACGAACCTTCCGTTCGTACGAAATGTCCGAATATCGTCTTGTTGACGCAGCCAGAAAAATCGATTTGTCGTCGGTGAAATTTGCGGTACTTCGTATTAGCGTATAATTTCGCTAAACGATAGTCGCGATGGTATGCAAACCGTGTTAACGTTATTAGTTTGGAATCGGTAACGGCTATTTTTTTTTCTCTCTCTTCGTTTTACATCTTCGTGTCAAACGTACGGATAATTCTGTCAAAGATGAGGAATTATGGAATACTACAAATGGTGGATGGCACGGCATAGACTCGTTCCGTTGGAACGAATTCTTCTGAGCGGGTCTGGCAGGTTGTTCGTCGAGTACCGTCAGAATCGAACTCTTTAAGTCGTCGAAGAACAAAATCTTTGGTAGTCACTCGAGAGTTGCGTCGTTTCTTCGAACGAAGACGTAAAACTCTCTCGCTTAATTGGGAAAACGTGACGGTGGATAATGAGGAACCGGTCGATCGCCGGTAAACGGAGAGAAAGATTAGATCGTTGCCTCTTTTCGGAGCTTCTGCAAGTTGCTGGATAGTCGCAGTTCTATTGGAAAGGGGCGCGATTCTGTTTCTTTGAAGCGGCGATCGGTTTTTCATTATACGAAAGCAACGTTGGCCGTATAATTTCTTAATCGATCTTAGGATAGGTTGGAAAACACGGGGGCTGGCGGAGGAACAGAAAGGGGTAGAAAGAGTAGCTTTTACGCGTTTCATCCCACATGGCGTGCGTTGTGAAACCCTCCGGCTATGATAAACGATCGGCCCGAATCCAGCCTCTCGCTTCTCTTCCCTCGTGGACCAATCTCGCGGAGGGATTCTCCTGATGGGGGACGCTCGCGAGGACGCTCAGGCGCAGATTAAAATATAGATTTTATTGTTTTCCGGATGTGTCGCACGCGCTCACCTACGATTTATACGGTCGTTACTCACGCGAGTCGTTCGGCCGAATCACATATGTATAATAATTCATCCTCGATGCGCGTTTTATGAGATTTTCTATTAGATGCGCCAGCCCGACATCGATAGCAAATTGCGCGCTGACGGTCGGTCCGTCGATTTGCTTCGTCTGCACGGTGTCGAACTAAAGCACGAGTTCCGAACACCAGTAATGACAGGAGGACCGTAAATTTTTAAAGATAACAGGTCGCTAAAAACGACCACGTTCTCGATAGATAGCTACTTATTTAAATTATAGGAAAGCGCGAGCGGATAATGTCCGTTTCGTTATTCGCGCGTGTCCCTTCGAACAGCTTCTCTGTGATTCGAGCGCAATAAAGGCGATGCTGGTTTCTCCGCTGATCCTATCAAGTACGCAAACGGTGTCGAGGAGAAATCGGAGCCTAGCCCCGCGTCCACTTGTGGTTAGCTAAACCCAATTAACAAGTTCCGCGAGAAGTAGGTTAGTTTGTATCGACTGGATCCCCAGTCTCGACGTTCTACCTCGGGAACATGCGTTCAACGCGAACGTGTGTTGTTGCACCGATTCTCACGGAATTACTCCTGCCCTACCTCTTATACGTCTCCGCTGATAAAACGGAACGAAACGTAATCGGAATACGGGTCGAAAAGCGAGCGCTTGTTGCAACTCTGCGGTCGACCATATTAAAAAAAAAAAAAAAAAAGAAAAAAGAAAAAAAGAAAAAATGGGTGGAGGAGATTCGAAAATCGATTCGCATCGAGATAAAATGATTGAATTTCGAGTCTGGTGGCTTCGAGTTTCGTCGTGTGGAATCGTGCGAACCATTGTGACGGTTCGTATCAGCAACCGACGGCTTAGTATGCAGGCTAACGCAAGGCCGGCAAAAGTTTCTGCTGCTCGGCACGCTAGCAAACCACGTACGGAGGATCGCGTGCCGAAGGTTACACCGACCACGCGCTCTCGGAACAACCACCTCGCTTTTCTTTCCTCGGTGCTTCTACACCCTCGTTTCGTCTGTTCACTGGCTCGTTGGTTTTCTCGATCCCTCTCCGTACAACGCCATATCCTTTCTTTCTTTTCTTCTTACCTACTTTCATTCTTCCTTCCCTCTTTTCTCTCCACTTTCTACGGTCGTTTTACCAGTTTAACCGTCGTTTCCTTCTTCCATCGGCTGGCTCCGGTGCGGGCAATTCAACCGACGCTTTATGAGAAAACGTTGAAGAGCTTCTTCGCTACGGGACGTGCCTCGTGGCTATTATTACAACAGAAACCGCAGTAACCGTGGCCTCAGACGCGATTAGAAAGGTTGGAAGATCGCTTAAGAGCAACGCGAGGAATTACGCCAATTTATGCGTTCGTAGCGTGTGTCAAGAAAAAGTGGAATGAGAATGGATTCAATTGCCGATACTTGTTTACATCGGCCATTACTTGACCCGGCAATCTACCAAAGACGTCCTTTATACGTCCCGGGCTCGCTTTGTTCTTTATTTCCCGCTATAGTCGCATCGATATTCGCTTTCTAATCTCGTTTCAACTTCTCTCGGGCAAATTCTGACGTTCTCCGTCGTCGATCGACGCGGCTAAACCGAACCAGCCACGCTATGCAAGACAACAAGGTAGAAAGATACACCATCTGTTTGAACAACAAAGTGGATTAGTTAGTCAACGGGAAAGTCGAAACGATCGCGATGCTATTTCCACCGATGAAGTTGGAAAAAGTTTTTGGTTGTTCGGAGCAAAGGTCCGACAGAGCGCTGTGACGAGGATCGAGAAACGACGAACGGATCGGTCTTCCTGACAATTACCTTAAGAGGATTACGCGCGTATTACCGTGGTCGAGCGTGTACACGCGTGCATTTGAGCGAACTGACGTACATACGTCGTACGCGCAACGTAATTCGTAACGCGGAGGAAGCACGAGAACGGCGAGGTGGCTTTTCGTTCGTTCCGAATTCTGTCACTTTTAAGCGGATTTTCATGTTCAGCCCGCTTCCCGTCCACGCTCACTCCCTTCTTTCTCTTATTCGATTCGTTCGACGTTTCACAGCAACGTTCACACAGACGAGAAAGGGAAAACGCGCCTTTTGCCCGTTGCGAAATATTATTTCTTGTCGCTGTATTTTCTGTCTTCGCCCGCTTTGCCACAGCGAAAATTATTAACCTCGGCTGCGAAACTTGTGCCAGAATCCAAACGGACCGGCATTGTCCGTAGCCCAAAGTGGTGTACGGAACGGTAGCGGGTACGTTCCAGATCTAGTCGGTGAACCAACAACGACCTCGAAAACCCAACAACTCTCTTAACCAGCGGCGGAGCTGTTATTAATTATTGTCTACTTTAGGGGATTGGAGTCTGCCTCGGTTTCCCCGCGGCGTCTGATAAATGTCAGAACAGACGGATACGGCTTCTCAGTTTCTCGTTCGCTCAAAGAGTGTTTGCAGCAGCCCTCCCTCACCGACCGGTACCGACGATTCGATCGAATCGTCGAAGAACGATCGCATCGAAGAAACCTATTCGGTTTCTGCTTTTCCGCTTTTCGTCCCCACTTTCTCACCACTTATCGACCAACCCGCTCAACGAATTTCCGCGGTGCCAGCTAATGAAACGAGCGCAGGAAATGTTTCCCTGTATTCTTTCTGCTGGGTACAACGCGCCGAATCGAGAGAAATTCGTGAGAATGATTATTATTCCAAAATGGCGCGATTGCACGGGAAACGAGGCGTATGGTTTAAGCAAACGGAGAGAGAACAAGAAGTTACTGGCTTCTCCGGCACTTGTAACGATTACGACCGCGAATCGCCAATTTTTGCTCGTTGAGAGAAACACTAGTTACGAAGTACTTAAAAATCCTGTACCATCGTTGTGCGTTTAAAGCGTTCAGTAACGCTGCCCTTTCCATAACCGTGCACCAATTGGAACACATAGACGTTCAATGCGTCGTCTTCCGAGTTAGACGAACGTGTCTCTTCTAGAGCTGACTGTAGACTCGCGGAACATCGTTGGCAGAGACTCGAGGCGAGAGTACGAGAACGCGGCTGGAATATCGTCGTTGTTGCCAGTAACGTTTGTAAACTAGCTTTTGATAGCGCTAGGAAATAGCCGCGCGGAGCGGTTGAAAGTTTCGCACGCGGCTCCCTTCCCCTTCTTTTTCGTTTCCTGCTTTTTCTCTTCCGCCGCGTTCTTTATCTTCGTTATCTTGGCGCACGAATTCAGCGAAATTTACCCTTGAGCCTGACCAACGAGAAAATAACCGACGCTCCATAAGTCTGTTCCGAAATATCCAACGCTACCCGCGTTTGTTATTTCATCTTTATCCCTCATCTTCTACTTGCCAGAACGCAATCGCGTATTTTTTTTTTCCTTTTCTTCGTTAACAGCGTCGCTATTTCTTTGTTTTCGACCGAGTCGCGGGATAAAAGTTTGCTCGTTCGTGTCCGTGATTTCACCATTTTTCTGGTCCTACGAGAATCCCAGAAACGATGGAACTTTGCCGAAAGTTCTTGGCAAGGGAGCAGACGGTACCTCTAATAAAAATAAGATCGATGTCGATGCGTACTAGTCGAGTATCCTTGGACAGTTGAGTATTTCTCTTGCATTTTCTCTTTTTCACAGATTGATCGGGGCGAATTCTTCCTCGAGAAGAAAGCGTACGCGATCGAGCCAACAGCTAGCATTAAAACTCGTACGTCGGGCGCAGCCGAATAACTGGAAAATATCCCGAAACAGTCTAACAGGCTTTCCGCGTATGTAAAGCCGTACCTATCTCTCGACGTTCTCGATCTGGCCTGGCCCTCTGTTAACCTCTATTCTCATCTTCCTCTTCCTCTTCCTCTTCCTCTTACTCTTACTCTTACTCTTGTTGTTCTTTCTCAGCTTATGTCCCCAGCCAGATGAACTACGCGCAGCACGCTCGCCCCTTTCTCCGTATCCAACAAAACGAGCAAGAGGCGACCGCGCACATGCTATTTGGCGGACATCCAATCGGATAAAGCCACGGTTACCGTACGCGCGCTAGTGTTGAACGACCATCTGTGTCGTGTCCGCGCGCGTGAAGCGCTTATTAACGTCACGAGAGTCGCGTGACATCGTTGCAAACTCGAAGTCTGCCGGAGCAGATCCTTCCAGATGCTTCGAGATCCTTTCCTGTGGCCTAACCGTTGGTCTAACGATTACACTCTAATCGTCTAAAACGTTGACGAATCTGTTTGCAAATGATTCACGATAAATCGAATGCAGTTTGTAAAAACGGAGCCACATTCGCTGGTCTGTCTCGGTTATTTCGTCGAATCGCTGGTTGAGTGGAAACGCGCCTAGCTCCGTGGCAGAGAACTTGTTTGCCGAAATCCGGCTACGTGAGATTCGCTGCGACGTCGAAGTCGCAAGAGAGTCTTGCGCTCTGTTTGCAAAGGCAAAGGTTGATGCGCAAGAGTGGTTGGAATTTACTGGAGGTTCCAGAGCGAGGGGACGTTGCCGTTCCTTAACCACGGCTGACACTCGAGAATGCCTTGAAATACTAGTCTTCTTGTTTCTTGTCACTTCCTCTCTCTCTCTCTCTCTCTCTCCTTGCTTCTCGTTCCATTCCCCCATCCTCTGTCGCTTATCACTGCTCGTACGCTTTGAGAAACCACGTACTCCACGATATCATACATTTTTTTTACCGATGTAGCAGTTTGGGAGCAGCGACGTTCGATTCCGAGGAATAGGAACGGCGGTTCTCGATTGTACGTCAGACGGTTAGCAAGCTGTTTCGCGAAATCTTAACAGGGCAGACGACCGGCGTAAGAAGCTATTTCGAGTCTAAACGAAACTCCAGACGAATGGCACGGAAGAGAAAAAGGAGAGCGTTTTGCTGACAGATACGCTAATATCCGGTTGCTTTATTCGACTGCTAGTCTCCATCGTTAGAGGTACACAGAGCGGATGGGGTGAGAGACGCGAGATTGAGTCGAAGCAACTTATTCGGTTATGTGTAATAGAGCTGCGCTGCTTCCTTTCATGGAACGTATTCGCAGGATGGTTATGTCGAAATGGCAACGTATGCATCGAAAGAAAAGGAACGGGCGAGAGGGGTAGACGGAGTGGGAGGTACATCCTATAGATTCAAAGGACGCAACGAAGGGAGTGATGAGCGAGCGAGCTCTGAAATGACTTTCCGTCGTTTCCCTTTATCCTCGTCTTCTTCATCGACGCGTTTCTCGATCGAGCCGTGGCCGTAAATTTCCTCGTAAATACACGCATTATGGTGATCCTCCGTAGGCAGGGAAGGATGAAGAGGATAACAGAAACAGAGCCACTCCGTCATCTTCGCGCTGGCATCTCGCAGAGAAACGTACTCGCTCGTTGATAGGGAAGTGGGATAGAGGACGAGAGAAACGTTTGGTTTAGTACTAAGCACCAAGACCGGGACGAGCACTCTGTATCGCTCTTCTTCCGCAGACCGACAGATTGCTTTTTCGCTACGAAACTTGCAAGCAGTTCCAACTATTCTTCCCCGAAGTAACTCCGGGATAATCTGGAAACCGCGACGTGGTCTTGGAAACTCGTATAATCGGATAAAAACGAAAACCCGAATTAATCCGGTAGCTTCGGGGAGGTAGCCGTACATCTACCTGCTGTACGACCGGTTCGTGGCCGAGTTCAACTTGCGAGCGGAAGTGGCGTCACATATCCGGCTTCCACAAACTAAGTTCGTCTTCCATCTAGTCTGTGTCTCGTATACTCGACGCCCATCGTCCCTCTCTTCGACCCATCTACCTCCCGCGTCGATGTGTGCACGGTACTTTAACCCTTATCCGTCTATCCAGCTTCGTCGCGTACTACGGTGAAATCTCACGGACGCAATTATCAACCGCGGAAACGACCGGCTCGGAGAACGTAGGGTAATGGAGATTCCTTCCGTCGGGGTGTTCGATACGCTCGACTCAACCGACCACGTCGCAACTTGACAAATAACCGCGAGGCTGTGTTTCTTCCATCGTGATTTTAACGATTTCTCCTCGTCTCGTTGAATTTCGTCCGATCAGAAGACGAGGCAGAATTAGCGGAGCGAACCTGTCCTGTTAAATTCACGCAACGAATTGCACGATCGATTTTTGTTAGACCGTCCGCGCTTAAATTCTGACTCGTCACATCGATGCCCCCTTCCATCCACGAAGCTCGACACGACGTCACCGAAGCTTGAATTTCGATAATTGGTCGCAGACGAAAGCTGCGGGCTTTCGTTCGCCGATTGTCTTCCGTTGTTCTCGTTCGCTAGCACAGAAGGGGACGCGGAGCCATCGAGTCGAGGCACCTCTAAGCGACGTCGCCGAGTTGGTCCATCCATGTCGGGGTGTGCCAAGATCCGAACGAACAACGACATTTTTGCCAAGTTCGCCGATAATTCGAATCGGGACATTATCGTCTAAACGCCCTATAGACTTTGGCTTTGAACACGTTCGTTCTAACATCGACCGGACAATTCACGAGCCTCGAGGGTATCTCGGGCTTATATGGTGGCCATTAACGCGAAATCAATGCTTACTTCCGTACGAGTGGACGAATCCAAAGGTAGAGTTAAAAGCACGGTGCAGACGACCAAACAGAGAGTCCC
The DNA here is from genome assembly GCF_011952255.1 of Bombus vosnesenskii. Lineage (NCBI taxonomy): Eukaryota > Metazoa > Arthropoda > Insecta > Hymenoptera > Apidae > Bombus > Bombus vosnesenskii. The sequence goes on from NW_022882923.1 coordinate 9,036,541, forward strand.
GTCCAATAAACGCTGCCGGCGGGATAACGAACAATAGGCCTGCTGGCGGTGAAACTGCAGATTGCTTCGACGATGCGAACTCTGGCCAAACCGCATTGCAATAATGCAACGCGTTTCACCGTAACAATTATATGCCTACTGATTTCGCATGTAGAATCTGCCGCCACACGCATAAATGTACCGTCGAAAATTGCCGGACCGTTTCGTAACGTAATTAGCACGCGTTGTGTCGCGTCTCGTCGCGTCGCGTCGCGTCGCGTCGCTTCCCTTCTAGTCGGCAATTCGGAACGAAAGCAAAAATTGTAGACCGAGTGGGTCGGTCGGTGGGTCGGTCGACTACGAGATACAGAGATTCGTAGACGAGTCGAATAGGAGGTGATTAGCCAGGACCTGGTGATGCGGTTTCGAAACGAGACAGGCGTACAACTAAACGACCCTGCTAAACGGTGAACGCGTGTACGCGTTTACTCGCCACCGAAGAGAAAGCCAACTGCTTTTGTGGCGTAGAATATTAGTCCATTAATGCCGGGCATTGTGTTGGCCGACCGAGTTGCGGCCGACAATACGTCAACGCTTTGACCCCGCTACAATACGGCAATAATCGAGCTTCCTCCTGCACTCCGTCTTTGCGAGCACTCCGAACCCCGGCTACATAGACAAATACACGCACGCACGCGTGCGGACGGAGAACGAGAGAAGCCATGATAGACGAACTGAACCGCAAACACGGTTCGATGCGACTCCGAGCTCCGCTCGATAGCTTTCTCCGGTTTGTAGCACTTGCGACTAAACTTATCCCTGTTGGTGTTGGCCGTCTTCGGTCGTCTTAGTCGTATTCCTCGTCTTCGCCGTCATACAACGAGCAAGCCGGATCGGTGTGGCGCGGCATGGCATAGCGTGGCGTGACGCGCGATCCTGCCCGTTCCACCGACCGCTACAGTCGTTTCTCTATACTGCTGGAAATATCTTGTCCGCGTTCTTGGCCTAGCTTAAACTCCGATTATGCATTGCGGACAGTATCTCCACCGCCTAATTTGCATTCGCCAGTCATTCGTGGCTTGCTTGGCATCGTCGCTGTTACGACCGGGCTTCAGCCGAGTGGCAAGAAGAAGCACGTACAAGAGCAATGTCGCGAAAAGACTCGCGAAGGGAATGAACGGCGAGAAGAACGATAAGGGGAAAGAAAAACAACAGGCGAATTACGTTTCGTCTAAGACGGTTATTTTCTTCCTTTCGAGTTTCAATTCACCTGGACTTTGGCTTCGCGCGAGCAACGCTAATGTGTCGTCCGCCTGATGTTTCAGTTTCGAATTAATTTCCTTCTCGTACTTGTTTTTCTTCGAGAACACTCCGATGAATCGTCGTAAGAGGCGAGAGAACAAGGCGTAGAGGGTAGAATAGATTGGCAACGGCGGCGAAGGAGGTAGTCGATAGTAAGATCGTTGGTAGCGGCAATGGAGGTAGTGACGAGGACGACGGTGGAAGGGAAGACGAGGGTGCGAGGAACCAAGAGAACCACCCTCATAAATATTCACGATGAAATCTACCCCTCGATAATAACGGGCCCCGAAATATACGCGCGAACCACGGTATCTGATAGGAGAACTCTGGAGGCTGTCGAATCGGCGCCCAAAACCTGCAAGGTATATTAGGTACCGACTAGGAGCTTTTCGTTCCCCGCTTAGTCTGTCAGTTTTTAGTTTCCTGCAATTACCAACATCCGCCCAGAAATATATTCGGATTGTCCTCTGATTAGGGGCGTGACCATTCGAAATAATACGATGCCTGCCAAGCAAATTAGGATTACACGCAGGAATTTTATACGCCAAATACCCTATATACGTGTAGTAACTGATGGATTCTTAGAGTAAGGACAAGTGATGACGGTGGGTTTAAAGTGTAATGTATTTGAATAAGTGATATTCAACAACAAAAGGACCGACTACAATATCGTCGCACGTCGACTCACACTCCGTATCCGCCCAACTCGCACTCTGCTTCTCGACTGACTCTCTGGCCGTTGTAGCATTCTATTGTCTTTTGCTAGGCCCACCGCACACGTGTTCTGCAGACGCTCGTAGCCAGGGTCACGTAGGTCTTTTCGGCGAAGCTATTTATTTGAAGGACCCGATAACGCATCGATGGAGCCGACAGCGCCTCGGCTCTCGCGACATTGTCTGTAGTTAGCTCGACGTTTCTTAGGCCCTTCTTCCCGATACTATATACATATTTCCATATTTCGTTGATCGAGCGAGTGGAGTATCGTTTCCTCTTGTCTTAAACTGTCCGAGAATATTTGCGTTTCACCTGCTTATCGATGGTTGGCTCTTGCATCGTTCCGATCGGATTCGTTCCTTTGTTTCGTCTCTTCCTTTTCCGACAAACTGCGCCTCTCGTACGTTTGGCAGCGACTAGAATGGAAAATTCCCGGCGTATCCAGCCGGGAAATCGGCTGGGTTTCGTCAAAGTTAAGTCTATTGGAGAAAATCGAAGTTCCACTTATAGAAAAAAAAGGGAAAAACTTAAGAACAGAGAGGACGGCCGAAGAAGCCTCGATTCTAGGGGGTTCGCTTTCCTGCTGTCGCCTTTGTGCTCGTCATCCTGATTCGATTCCTTCCTTCTTCTCGTAGGAAACGGACTGCGGATAAAAATCGCCTTTGAAGGGATATATCGGAGAAAACGTTACCGCTGCTCTGGCTACGCTGACGTTGAGCCGATCCCTCATGGTACTCGAACGTATATCCGAGGTTACGTTTTAAGATGAAATTCTTCTAGGCAGACCTTGTAGCTGAAAAACAACGACGGCTCTCTCTGGTAGCTCGGTGTAATAGAGGGAGAAGAAGAGGGACGATAAACACGCGCGCAAGTACAGGTCGAAAATTCTATTTAACTGCCAAACGATCAAAGTGACGAGGCAACGAACTATCGTTTTAACCCATTCACTGTCAGGCAAATTTACAGCGTCTCGCCCCGGGCGTCAAGATTTTATTTTCAAGGAAAGGTGGAATTTCGCAAAATCTAACAATATTTGGTCGCGGATATAGCACTAAAGTGGTATTTACGGTAATTTGAAAATGAAAACAGGTTAAAAGATCGTGCGATGTTATCTGTCTCTGCTCTAGCCCCATTTGTTGTCCCTTCTTGAACGGAGAACATTGAAAACTGTTTGACAGTGGCTGTCCGACTAAAATAACTTTCTATTACTCGATTCTTCGCTTACTTATGCTTTTATGTCTTTAAGAATTTTTCATTAGAATGTTATCTATCTATAAAAATCAATGAAACGCAGAAATAGATACACAGAAGTCGGTCATTTTTACTTAACTCTAAAAGGTTGACTTTTCGTAGCACTTTTTTCGTGGTTAGTAGTTTCGAGACACACAGTTTCAAAACATCGTCAGCTCTATCGCCGTGTCGCCCGTGTTTGGGAGTAATCGCTTAACCAGGATCCGAAGAATTCGTTGCTGGAAAGCTGGAAAAGCTTCCCTTGCGCGATATCGCGACCCTCTCTTCCTTTTCCCGTGTTTCGATACGGACTGGCATTTTTCCACCCACGCGATCACCACGTCCATCCCAAGATTCAACCTCGCTCGCTCCACTTCCGTCTGGTCACCGCGTCCAAATGAGATTTTCCACTTTTCGAGCAGCTCTACTCCGAGCGTCGGCTCTTCGACAGACCCCCAAGAAATCTCGACCTTCTTGCCTCGAAAATGACTCCGAAAACCGTTCGATATTCTATAAATTTTTACGGACTTTCGCTGCGATCCCATTCGGATACCAGGAAGAGACCTTTTACCTTACGTAAAACTCGCATTCGTTACCGGAAATTGATCGAGGGGGTTACGCTATCATCTGGAAGCGGCAAAAATAAGAAAACGATATATGGGAAAAATGATTAAATACGGTAAATATCCACGATGTTTGATTAAATATTATGATAATAAATAACGGTGAACACTGTTCGATTATAGAGTTTGCCGCTGTTATTCGCGAAATAATAACTATTCGATCAATTGTCTTCTTAAAATTCGTGGTGTTCAATTTTTCCTGTATCAAAAACCAATTTGCGAGTGTGGGTGTTGCCGTTCGGTAAGAGCCTGATCGAAGATAAAAAGTTTTTCGATGTAAAATTCCTTATCTACGAAGCGGAGAATATAAATTAGTCTAGTTAGAATATGGTCTATACGATTCACCATGCGCAAGGTCCTTCCTTTTTGCCAAAGTCCTGCGAGATAAAGAGGAAAAAGACTTATAATTCCTCGTATAAGAGTTTGCTAAAAATTGGTAGAGAAATTTCAATTCCTTCGATGTTGTTGTTACGAGCGTGTACACGTAAAATTGGTGTATCTAAGGATGCGGCAGCGCAAGAGCAGGAATATTTCACTTTAATTTTACCTTCCACATTCGCTAAAAATTACGATACCGCGCGGTATTTCCCAGAGATTAGGCTCGCCGCTCTTGATTCCTCGCGGATACGCTGTTGGGATTTTCCGTTACGCAACTTGCACAAATATTTTTTAACGGTTGCGCAAATAACGAAGGAAGAAAATGGGTGAATCTGCGCACGTGATGGCGGAAGAGTTTGCGAGATGCGGAAAGAAAAAAAAAGTACTATAGCCCGCGTAGTACAAAGATAGCGAAGGTAAAAAGGAACAGAACTGCGAGCGAAGTTGAATGAAAATGAACGAGATGTGCGCGATAAGCGAAAGCCGTCTACAACGGACCGGATGATTATATAGAAAATGTTCCGAGGTTCGAGGCGTTTCAGCCTGGGGGCTTTCGTCATTCCGTTTGTTTCACCTCGATGTATGCTGCGTCTCTCTCTCTCTCTCTCTCTCTTTCTCTCTCTCTCTTCTCTGTCTATCTATCTGTCTATGTATCTATCTCTCACTGCCTCTCCTGTCTCTGGATTTTTCTGTGCCGAGGAGTTTTGTCCTTAAACCAGACTCGGTGCCGAAGTTTCGCAACTTTGTCGGCTGTTCTTTTCTTTCCTTTTTTTTCTCCCAGCAACTTGTTCCATCCTCGAGATGTTTTTCTAACGACGACTCATCGACGATTCCAGCTTCGCAAACTGTCGTCGACAAAAACGAAAACGCGTAGCAAACGACAAAGCGTGCGAATCTGTTCGCGCACCGCGCGCAGGCTAAGTTACTTTACCGAACTTTTAGATTTACACGACTTTGTCGAAGTTTCAAACCTGTCCTGGAACTCAACGAATATCTCGAACGCGTGGGAAAAGGAAAGAAAAGAAGAATGAAAAAAGAGAACCGACTGAAATTTCTCGATCGAGAGGATATTTTGAAAGTTGGAAAATCCTTGAGGGAATATCATCGTCGTCGAGTGGCGTACATCGTAACGCGGAGTCTCGCGACGTTTTCTCGCGACGGAAGATCGAGCCGAGACTCGCGTGATTTCCATTTAATTCGAACCCGGTGGAAAAACGGGTCGGTTCCAGCGAAACGAGAAGAGAATGACTGTCGCAACGAGCAGCCACGAGTTATCTCGAAACCGGAGTTACCTCGGCAATCTACGTATACACAGTAATTCGAACGAAAAACGTTGCTTCTCGTCTCGTCCCGTCCCATCTCGTCTCGTTCCACGTCCCGTTCCCGCCACCGGGAGAATCGACAAAACGTGAAACAGACGCTGAGTACGACGCGGGATTCGTTTTCTTGTCGTCACACGTTTGCCAACTTGGTCGCGTTACTGGTTGCCGATGAAACCGCCGACTGTCGCCATAAATACTGCCAGTATGCATAGTTATCGTTCCTCCGTTTGTTCTCCAGATCAGTATCCAGCAACCAGTAATTTAAACCAACTTTTTAACGCTTCACTAAACGCTAGCTTCGCTCGCAAAAACTGTTCGTCCATGTAAAAACGAAATTGAAAGGGAACAAGGACTTTGCTGAAATCTCGAGAATGATTTGCGCGTCAAGTTGGTTTTGCAGTTCCTAGAGATTTCACTTTTTTAACTCTCATTATGTCGCACACATTGTATTAGATAAATGGCAAAATGTCCTTGTTCGTTCAGATTGTACTTCGTACCGTTACATTAAATAATTTGAAGGCAGAAGTTGGCAATGTTTATGAAAATAATGAGAACATCGTATGTATAACGTGATAACACGCACGGGGCATGCTGGGAAGGATTTAAACTGTAACGGGGGCAAAAGAGGAAAACATAAATTATTAACGTGTACACTACGGCTCGAAAGTATCTCGATGGTTTTAACCATCTTTGACGAAAATTTAATTACAGAATGACAAGCAAAGATACATGTTGGTAGACGACAACTACATTCTGTGTTATTATATTATTATTACGACGCGACGACTAGTAGATATACATTGGAAACTGGAAGAGTTCTTTATCCTCGGACTGTCTGATTCCTCTCGATTTTACTGAAACAATGAAAAATATGAAAAGTTTCGAATGACCCTAATTCAGCTATCTTTATCCTGATCTTCGTGCAACCGTAAGCACCATCTGCGACGAAAACTTCGAATTCCTGATCGACTCGACTCGGAAACTGAAATGAAAAACGGAATATAACTCGTGGAGTCGAAAGTTACGTGTCGCTTGTTTCGTCAATTCTCTCTCTCTCTCTCTCTCTCCCTCTAAAAAAAAAAAAAAAAAAAAAAAAAGAGAGAAGAGTGCATTTTACATCGAAACGAAAGAAACTGGATACCGAGTAGAAACAATGCCATGAACACGTAGAGCGCGTATGAAATATATTTTTTAACGTATTCGTTAGCGAGAACGTACTCTAGTGCAGCGGCTAACGATTTCAAGGCGTAACGCTACAATGGGTGGTTCGATGTAAAAAAGCGAATAACTGGAATTCGTAGCAGGGGAAACGGCACCGGTGTTTCAGAGACGCATCGTACGGGAACTTGGAATCGTTTGATTGCGGTTAAAGAAACTATGGCGAATAAAAAAAGGAGCCGATCCGAAAAGTTCGATTCGCGTTTGCTCGCACGTCAGGATCCTTTGAAACGAAAGGCGGGCTTGATTACTACAGTACGACGCGTCCCAGCTTCTTGCAGCTTTGGTCCAATTTTATTCTCGAGTTTCGAACTTTGGATAAACAGTTTACCAGATTGCTTGGTCTACGTTCTCCGAGGCGCAACGACGTTGAGTCAATACGATGTCAAATAATACGAAAGCAAGACCAAAGTTCGAGTACACTCTGGTGCGCGTGCTACGTCGAGATATCAGTTTACCGAGTGCCGAGTCTTCCAATGGTTCGGTGTAGTCGCAATATCGAGAAGAGAGTTAATGGCCACGATGTCGAATAACAAAGTGTCCGAGAGCTCTGACGGAAGAGAGAAAAGAGAATTTCAGTGGACGTGTATCCTGGAATAATCCGAGACCTGCGTGTGTCCGTTCCTTTTACCTTTTTATCTTTCTTTTGTTTGCGTTTGATTTCAAGGTACGTGCGCGAAGGTCTAAGGTACTCGGCGTTTGGAAAGGAGAACAGCAGTCTGCTTAGCGGCGCGCTTCTCATTGGCCCGCGGATCTTTATCGTGCCGTAAGACGAAATCGCTTGTCGACGAACGTTATAAAATTGCGATGGGTTTTCCCTTCGAAATGCGACAGAAAGTTGCGAAGAAAAATCGATGTCGCGCGTTTGCAGATCGTCCGACGATGGTTGGAACGTGCAACGGCGCGGCGAGCTTTATCGTCGTAATTAGAATCGTGGCTGCAGCCGAGATCCGATTAAACCGTTGGCAGAAAGAATACGGCGGATAAATTCAGTTTTTTCGATTTATCATCGGCCGGGCAATTCGTTCTCAGGCACGTTACCTTCGCGGAGCCGTTCGAAACGTTTGATCGGTCCGCGACACCTCTCTTCCCATTCCAGATATCGCGTTTAGGTGTCCGTCCCGAATGAATGGCGCGTGTATGTTTCCTCACGGAGATAGGTTCGTTGCTCAAGGGATGTTTCACACGAATAGGGGTACGAGAGCGCGGGGACCGATGTTCATTTCATGGGCCGTCAGGTCGTATCAGTCCAATGGCGCAGGGTGTGATTTTTCCCAGGGAATTTCGGTCTGTTTAATAGAGATCCTATATCCGATACAGCTCGGTAGTTTCGTTGCTTCACCTCCATCTCCTTCTTTTAGTTTCGTCGTTGCCATGCTCGTTTGCCCTTTGAATTTTCTCTCTCTTTCTCTCTCTCTCTCCCTCTCTCTCTTGCTCCTACCCTTGTCTTTTCCCTCTTTCCTTTTTCCTCTAAATATCCGTACACACACATACACGCACACGATCTTCTCTCGCTCTTTCTTTCGTCCACTGTTCACGAGGCGAAGAGAGAAGGAGGAGGAAGAGCTGGGAGAGGGAGGGTGGCAGCAGAGAGAACAGAATTGTTTTTCGACTTGATTGGCTTCGACGCTAATAGATATTGCGTATCGTCCATCACGATCCGGTAGCGGCATCGTAAAGCTTCCGCGATACACGCTCAGCGAGCAACTTAGCCGGTTAAGGTACGATGATTCTTAGAAAACTATCGATCGGTTTCGTTTCAGTTGGGAGAAAAATTCGCTTCCATCGAGCTCGCTGAAAATTTCAATGGTCGAAAAACAGTGGCCTCTTGACTCTGCTGGTAGGTTTGCCGGATCTCGAGATCTTTTTCAGACGCCAGAGCCCGCTTTCCAAGACTGGCCCCGCCTCGACTCTAGACGTTAAGACGAAGGAGGAGTTTCCTACCATTCGGATAATCTAGGTTCCTTGTTCGCCGTTGCTTGCAGAGAACGGAGCGGTTCGTGAAAATCATGGAGCTGTAACGTTCGAAAAAAGCTTGGCTTTCCCGGAGAAACGTCTCCTCCATCGTGGCGCATCGATTCGTGGCGGTATCTTTAGCGGGACTCGATCCGTGACGAGTCGAACGATCGATCGCCGACTCGAGGTAGACCCATGGTGTCCGATGAACTTGTGACGCTTGACCCGGCTGACCGAACCCTCGTCCCTCCGGGATTGCATCTCAATTATTTCGTGTTCAGCGTTTTGCGGATATTCGAGGCTATTATGGCGAAACGCCTGATACAGAGCTATTGTTTTCATAACGGACCCGTGATATCGCCATAATTAACTGGTTCGTCGTTGATCGAATAACAAGTGCCGTAGATCGAGTACGCTCGATGTCGCTATTTAACTATTTTGCACGGTGATCGCCCCTTCCAACTATCGCTCATCGCGGCCGAAAACGTTTACCGAAGATGCGCGAGGAAACGAACTACCAAGTGGATGGTTTTCGCGCCAGGCTGTCAACTTCGAGGAGAAAAATTCTCGAGGACGTGCGATAAAGTTGCCGTTCCGATTCTTCCTCGTTATAAACTCTTACCCAAGTACGAACGAACGATGCAGATGGATGCGGAGCCGGAAACGAAGGGTAGAAACGACGTTGAAGAAGTTGTCGTTACGTGGAAGCACCCTTAGCGAGATCGAACGCCGGTCGCCGTGACGGTTACAGCACGAAATTCAAAGCGGATCCGAGCAACCGTGGGTGCCAGTTCGTTCCATCGAATATTAAAACTTCTTAAATCTTAGGTGGTAATAAACGAAGGGGAAGAAGAATCGTCGACACCTGCGAGATTCTGTGCCATTGCACACCGCGTCTTTCCAATTCCATTTGGTGCCCGGGACACCCTTCTCCACTCTCTATGTTCGTTTCTGTTCAATATCGTGTTCCACACCACGAGTCTCTCGTACCTATCCGCCCTCCACGACGGGGGCAGTCCGGATCGCGTACTTTACTCGTATTGCGCGATCAAATTTAGAAGCCGTTTTCACAGCAATCACGAGTTTCATTCGTGGAAACGGCGTGTGGTTCGGCTGCGTGCTATTTCTTACCGTGACGTTCGCTATTTAAGTGGAATGCACGCAGTTTTTTCGTAGCCGCTTTCCAGAGCTTCGTTTCACGGAAGAACGCCCGGCGACGTTTCGTGCCTCGATTTAAGACGCGATCGATAACATTCATTACCCTACGAACTTGAATACGATCGTCGATATAATTGTTCCGTAATTGTCATGAAATTACCGATTGAAATTTATTGGATCGTTTTTAATTCTTCCGTTGCTATTAAATATTTATTGCCTCTGGAAAATTAGAAGCGCGTATTTCTTTTTCTTTCTTCTTTCTTGTATCACGTGTCAGAAATGCGAAAAATACCGCTTAATTGCAGGTTTCTAATTGTATTCGTGAAAGTATAAATTGGCATAATAATCCGCCGTCTAACGCGACGGAACGCGATGTAAAAAGTACGGAGCTGTTAGCGACAGGAAAACGTGCATTTCAAGTTTTCGAAGATGATGAATTTTCTAAGAAGGAAAGTCGGCGGAATGAAAATAAACGAACGCGTAAAAATGAGGAAACGGGCCGTAAAACGGTTTATACGCAACGGAGGGTTGTACACTTGCGTGGACTTCTTGCTCGCGCTTTAATACCAACACCTACGCTACGTGGAAATGCGGAAATATTAGCGTGCGGCATTTTTCTCCGATAGATGCGCAATGGGATTATGCACGGAACGATACGGCAGTAGGATGTTTCGAATACCCGTCGCGATTCCCTCGATCTGCTTTTCCACTGGCCCGGAGCCTCTCACGGTCGTTTCTTTTCCGGTGCTTTGAGAGCCGCAAACGAAAAAGGACAGGGGAAGAAGAAGGAAGTTTTCATAGCCACGAGGCACTCGGTGTCGTCTGGCAGAGTCGCATTACAATAATTGAATTGCATAGGACACGCGGGTCTTCTTGTCTTCAAAGAACGCAAGAAAATAGACGGGGAGGGGAGAGGGCTGTGTTGCGGGGAACGAGATGGCTTCCGGAAAAGGGGCGGGTCTCCGTCACGCGGTTCGGTCGGGTGTAGGTGGTTAAAAGAGGCGAAAGGGGGAGGAAAGGGTGCAGCGAGAGAGAGGTTTGGAGCGGAAGGTTGTTCAAGGAGGGGTGTCTGAGAAAATCAATAGACACGTTCGTACGTCGCGTGCAGTTAAGTGACTAAGAAATTAATATCTCGATGAGGTCGAGCCACGACTGCTCGTCGACCCCGAGCCACGGGCGGTTGAAAAAAAACCGGGGTAAAACGCGGTCGTAACGACAATGCCGAAGCTTCGCCCTACCGTGCGCCACCGTCACCACCACCACCACCACCACCACCGCCGCCACCACCACCACCACCACCACCGCCGCCGCCACCTTTTTTACTCGGCTCGTCAAGGTTAATAGATGCGTTCTGGTGGCGGGGGTCGCCGCACGAAAAGACCATCGGCGAGAAACGATGCGCTGCATACCGGTAAACCGACGACAAGGGCGAGACCAAAGGCGAGCAGCGGAAAAGGAGAACAGGAAGGAGACACGACAAAGTGGTCGGTCTCCTTCTTCGTCGAATCGGATGCACGACGGTTTCGTGGGAAGCCGAGAACGCGATAGGATCTCTTGGTTCTCGTGGCTCTCCGGGCTCTCTGGACTCTCGCGGCATCCGAGTCTCGAGCGAGACGCGTCGCACCGGCAATTCACTGGCAATCAACCGCGCGTGTTTTGTGGCCGTCGGGGGAGAGCCAGCGGACGCGCGCCGTTTATTCGTCGTTGTCATAGAAGAATTATAAGTCCTGCGGCGCGTTGCGTCGGACTAGCGACGAAACCGAACATCGGTCGCCAGGCCGAAACGAATACGTGGCTCGCCTGCGTGATAAACACGCCACGAAACGATTTCGAAAAAATCGAAGCCTCGGCCGCTGCTGGCGCGGCTGGGTCCCGTGCGCGCACGATTTATCGTCGACGTCGGAATTTAAAGAACGACCGGTCGGTCGCGCGACAGGTTCGATAGTTGTATGAAAATGACAATTAAAAAGGGTTGCCCAGCCTGGATCCACCTATCCGGCGGCCCCCGCTGTTCGCTGAAACGAGCCAGGCTCGACCATCCGAGCGTTTCACCATTGGACAGAGGGGCTCGGATGGACGATTTAATTAATGCGCGTCGTTGATTTTCAGGTGAAACTCGATCGCTTAAACGAGATCATTGCGTAGCTGTCGCGAAGCCGCGGTGCCCACCGCTGCCCTCGGCACCCGCCGCCCTCCGATCCACGCGATAATCGACCAAGCATTCTCTGATCTATAACGCACACACCGAGTAAACGATAAACGCACGGGCGAACGATATGCCCGCCCTCGAGCTATTCAAAGCAAGATGATCGCCGATAATTGCGTGATCGGGCTTGGACGCTCGTCCGCCAATTATTATGCGTAAAAACGAACGGCCGACAAAAGGATACGCTGGAAACCGATGCTGTTCGTTAGATGGCCGCGTTTCAATTAATAACCACGAGCATACGCAGCGGCCACCAGAGCCTTTTGTCTCTCGTGCCGACCGATCGATATATCCACGAACCGATACCCCTTTTGCCTTTCCTTTCGATACGATCTTTGCGTTCGTTTTTCGGTTTCCGGTAAAAAAACACGGCTTTCCATGAGCGTGGCGCGTTATTCTTGTACGTATTCGCCCGTTTCCTGGTCGCTTTGCCAGGTTTCCAGGAATTCCGTGTTCTCGAGAAGAGAGCGGAGAGAGACGGCCGACGCTGGATCGAAAATCGGCGTTCAACGATATAATACGAACCGATCGGAGAGCGGTGAGCCACCGGGCGTGTCGTGTCGCCTCTTGGTGTGTGGGACGTCGCGTGCGAAGTTACGACGTTGGAGCAAAAAATGGAGATGGAATAAAAGGACGAGATGAAATGAACCCATGAGAGGTGACTGGCATATTGTCGAGGAACTTTTAATATCTTCCACGGCATTTCCGATACGGTACGTCCGTCGAGAACGACCGACCCGTACGTACCACGTCGCACCTTTCTTCTTCCTTCCTTCTCTCTTTTCCACTTGCCCCTTTTTTGAACGTCTCTGCCTCGCCCTGGGGACGCAAGTGTCTCTTATTTCCATTCGCCCAGTGAATTCCATTTTTCGAGCCACCTCCGAGCTACGATGAAACGGCCGATAGATTTTCCTCGATCAAGAACCCGTACTACGCTAGGAGAAAATTATTCGCGGTCTGCAAGCGACGCTACCTACTCGACCGCTGAACGCGTTTCACGTTCGACGATCGAACGGTACGGCTAATTAATTGATTCATCGATATACCTGCCGCGAAGCTTCTACCGTCGAGTGATTAATTGGACTGCTTCGTTGTACGAATTTCGTTACGCCACGGAGATCGACTTCCCTCGATGATTGATTGTTGGAGATCCGCGACAGATATACGGACAGAATGTCGTTCCTAGCGCAGAATGCGTATCGAAGGGAAGGAGATGGAAGGCAAACCGAAGGAGGCGCGCGTCCTACGTGCGACACCGTTGCCACGTTCCTTTTCCATTCTTGACCGGTGTCCAGTGGTGCGAGCGACGAGACGCCGAAGTATCAATCGTGGTACGAGATTGGAAAGAACGAGCGCGCCTATCAACCAGGACGTTACCTTTCGGTCGGTGTAACGTTCGGGTCGACGCGACGGCTCTCTCGCAGTTTTATTCGCCAAGCGTAGCATCCAGCCAGCTACCGTATAAATGGCAGCATTATGCCCCGTCCGACGCACTCTCCGCCTCCGTTCTGCTATTGGCGACCTGCTAGAAGGACGAGTAGTTGCGCTTCAGCTTTCAATATTTCAAACACTTATCGTCTACGGGTCCACGGTACGAGAGTTTCGGCAGAGAGGCGAAAGAGGTTACCGTCGGTTTCGTGGCAGTCTCGCAGAAGCTAACGGGGGAATCGACCGTGTCCCCATCCCATCGTCGCTCGGTATAATAGTCGCATTTATATCATCTCCACCCGCCACGGTTTTGACTTTATAATTTAATGTGGAAACTCTCGGCCGCACCCCTGCTTTGCTAACCCTTCGCGTTTCAAAGGGTTGCCGGTGCGCGGCACCCACCTGCGCACCAGCTAATGTAAACGAATTATGCGAAAAGTGTCCGATTTTTCCACCTCGACTTCGCAAATGATCGGAACGATCGCGATCGTGGAAAATCGGACAGATGAAACTACGAAATGTCCGTGGAATTCATTAGACGGGAAAACCGTGTCCGGATCCACTGGATCGACTGGACTTTTTCTAGATTTTCAACGTTCAGAGACACCGAGATGAGTAATTTCTTGGGTAGAGCAACTCGCGCGTGTCTACCGGTTAGTCGCTTTGTCGTCCAATGCACTCGGTTCAATCCGAAAGATACGTAACCAGTGGTATTCCTCTGGAATACGTGTGCGGCAGTTTTTAGAGGCAACTGTAGTTTATTTCAGCCAACTTGAGCCGTAAGAGATCATAGAAAATCTCAAAGTTGCGTATTTCGTTATTACGATCGGCCGTAACGTTGCTCCGTCTTTACCAGTTTGTGTCCTTAAACTTCTTTCCGGCTTAGATACGTCGTATCGTGTCGGATATTTCGCGCTTTTAATAAATAGCCAATAGCGGACGTAATATCAGCACCGGTAAATCGTAAAACGTAACGAAGCCGTATAACTCGGAGGAGCATGGTATTGCGCTTTAAATTGTTTTCCCCGGTGTTGTACGCGATTCAGCCAGAGAGCATCCTGTCCCCGTTGAAACTTTGCTGCTGTTAAAAGGAGTTTCCTGCATCCGACCGACGAATGGCGAAATCTTGCTGAAGAATCGCGTGCGTTTTTGGTCACGAGAAAATAGTCACGAGCGAAACGGACGTTGTACCGTGTACACCAGCCAGCAACATCGAAAACATTTACCCTCGTTGCGCGAGGTCGGTGTTGCTGTTTCAAACGATTCGGTCGCCAGCTGAACGAGTCAGCAAAGCGATTTGAGATCAGAAATGGGTCAGCCACGATTAGCGGTTCGTTCGTTCGTACGTCGTTTCGTTCTATCATCTTCTCGATAGAGCGTCGGTGAAATATCGAACAGCGGTAATGGGAGACGGCTGAACCGCTGCTCATCGTCCCAACGCCTCGTCTTACGTCAGTGTCTGTTTTCAAAACGGTCGAGCCAGCAGCTTGAAGACAGCCGACATGGGGGAAGAGGCGAGTGCAGTTTATGACAACGAATTCTTTGGTGGCTGGATCATCGCAGACGGGAATGCGATCGGAATGCGATCAAAATTCACCTTAAGATCGAAGCGATTTCCTTCGGTCGTCGTGATCGTCGATAACGTTTCGCCAGTTTCCCTGGGATTTTCTCCTGTTCGCCTTGCGCATCTTCGCTGATGCACACCGCCGTCGCGAAGGTATTTGCGCGCGGAAATGCACGCACAAACTCGGCAAACAGAGACGCAGTAGCTTGTATGGGATGTTTGGGTCCATTATAGAAGGCGGGGAGAGGAGAACGCGTGAATCCATTTCGCGCGGAGTAAAGCCGCGTACGTAGCAGCGTGCATCCGTAGATAAGGTGCTCGGTTAGAATAGAGCGGGGCCTTGGCGGTCCCAGCAGACCGCATCACAGTACATTACCGAACAAGATGCGAAGCTAGTTTGGTTTACGTATATTCTGCGATGCGTCCTACCCTCTCTTCAACAACATTGCCAAGTGCCGGCGGCGTCGTTCTAACGATCTACATCGTCAATGCCGTTGCTGTTACCGTTACCGTTGCCATCGACGATGCTGTCGTCGATTCCTTTCCAGAGACTATAACGTCACGTTCCGAACGTTCGATCGTTCGCCGTCAATTCGTGAACGACACGAACTTTTTCAGCGGCTGACGATTCTCGGCCGTCGTTCGATATTCCACGATCTTCTAAACATCCGTCGTCGTTTCCAACAACTAATATCAACTTACCGAATTTCGAAATTTTCGCTCGATCGTTTGTCTGTAAAACTGTATGTCGTAAGCCTGATTTAACCAGACGACTGCTCTTAACATCGCGTATAAGACGAATCGAATCGCACTGTGTTCGTTGATCGATTCTCATCGGGCCGCGTTAGATACCGTTCCCTCGCCATATCTCGCAGTGTCCTGCGACGTAAGCTCGGCTAAGTATGCCGACATTAAGTATAGTTTGAGAGGGAGCACAGAGTCCCCGAAAGCATTCGTATCACTTAGCGAACGGCTATAGAGACCGGCGTTCTCGAACCGCGACCAGTCGGTCTCCGGCAAACCGACTCTCCGTCGGTTCTCCGGAGTCTCGTGGGGAAAATCTCGGTCGTTCCCTTCGCGCCAGTCTCCTCTTGCCAAAGGGTTAATTCACATTTATATCCCCGACACTGGCCGGGGGATATTATTGGGGAGGGAAAACGATATTTTTCCAGTGTCTCTTAAATCCTACCAGGGAATCCTTCGTCCATTAGCCATTGCGGTTTCCGCGCGAAACACCTGCAGACTGGCAAAACGTATAGTTCCGGATCAATTCCAGCGACAGCTCGTTCGTCTTCCGAATCTTTGCGACTAGAATCAAAGATCGTCGTTTCGTCTGGATTTTGAAACGCGTTTTGAAAACGACGGTTGAACCGTTGTTCAAAATTCGAATTCCGCTGGTGTTCCTCTAAAGGAGAACACGTAGAGTCTTGGCTATCTTTCTCTCTTCTTTTTCTCCTTCGTCCTTCGCTTACTGCTTTCGGAGGGTGAGTTTGGCTCGAAGCCAAAGTCGCCGCACCCTCCGGGACCGCTTCGCGTTTCTCTCTGCTGCTTCGCTCGAGAGAGTGGAACACCGACTACGCTATTTATGGTCATCTTCACCGATAGCTTTGCGTCACCATATAATTGCAATGGTTCGGGGCTGCTCTTAAGAGGTCACGTTTTCGTTCGTGAGAGAGACGCTCAGTTTCCATAGATTTTTGTAAGGGAAATACCGTTCGATAATAGCCTTACCAGGACCAAGTCAACGAAGTTCTCTCGCATGACGATAACAGGTATTTCGATAATTCCGCTCAACGAGGATGTACATATATATAAAGGTATGTAAAGATCTTTCGCATTTCGAGCAGAAAGTTTCTTCCGTCTCGACACGATGTATCAAAATCCACGGAGGTCCGTAGAGTTCGTACGAAGACGTGGTGGACTGGTTCAGAAAGCGGTTCGGTTCGGTTTTCGTATGGTAAATCGCGTGGTCGAGCAACGTTTTCGTTAGCCCCTTGGAACAGCGAAAATCTTGCGCGTGGCGTTTTCCTAGCCACGAAACACAACCTTCTGGAGGGCAACCGTGGCTTTTAAGCCCGGTGAATGCACCGACCGACGAGGTCAATAGAGACTGCCTCCTACCATTGGTCGCTTCCACCTTCGCGTTTGCGTTGGCATGCAACTGGAATTCACGGAAACGTTTGCGCCGTTCCGCGAGAAACTGGCCTCGTTTCTTTTCTCGCGATAAGCGTATCGTACGCGCCGACTTTCGGTCCGCGACCTAGCTGCGCGTCACCATCCTTCGATCGCGTGGAACTCTCGTGAAAAAATATTGCCCTCGTTCTTGCTTAATGCCGAACTTATCGTCTCACGCAAACTACGCTACATCGAACGATGGATTTCAGTTTTTGATACGAAATTTATCGCGATGCGAACGTTTCCACGTTTCGTCCCGCGCTTACCAAAATTTAATATACTACCGCGATATTTCACTCGTTGTAGTAACGTTTCGATACGTTGGCAAGGCGAAAGATTCCGCGGCATAGTTTGCTGCTGGCTTAACAACTCCTGCGTGGATAACCGGCTACGTAGCCGAGTAAACTTTCTTAACAATTTTTTTTGTTCATGTGGTAATATCGCAAGGCCGCTCCGATGGTTCGTGGTTTCCAAAGGCCACGCTCTGCAAACTTTTACGTCAATTCGCGTCTGCACAATAAAAATTTATGCGCAGAATTTCAACTATTAAACCTTCGAACTTGCTTATACGTTTGCCGCTCTGGGTAGCCGGGTATATATGGTTGCACTTCTCCCTGCATTTTTGTAGCTTTTCTTTGTTTCTCGGTAAATCGCGAGATAACAAAATAATGTGTCGTCCATCGTTGGGGAATAGGATCTACCTATAGGAACAAGCAGGGCAATTGACTTTGGCACAAAATCGTACGGTTGTTTCGTTAGGCGTACAGTTGCGAGTTTCTAAAGGAAGAGTCTCTCATACAACTTGTCAGTACGTTAATATTATTAGTTAGTGAGTTATCGTAACAGAGGGTCCCGATGTATCGGAATAGGGTACGTGGGATACTGGGATAGCTGAGTTATTCAGTAGCGAAATACATTTTCGTTACTTACACACGGGTTAACAAGACTTTACGACGTCATTTCCTTCCAGAAAACTGGCAATTCCCCTCGACACTTGCCATTACCATGGATTCGTAGGCGATCTATGCGTATTTAAGGTCGCCTTTATTCGCAAAAACCTCGGTGTTTCCGCACGTATCGTAAAAGCGAAGTTTTTCGTCGCGCAAATTCGTCCCTGGGTGGTCCTGTTTTCTAAGCAATTTCATTAAGCTCGATCGAAGGGCTACCTCTATTATATAACGTAGTCTCATCGGAAGGGGTAGCAATCTTGCTAATGGGTACTGGTCGCGCACACAGGCGAACGCAAACACACGCGTGTACGCGTGCACAGAAATGGGACGTAAAACCGAGAGGGAGTGGTGAGAGAGGAACACAGAGGGCTGTCACTCGACGCGTTTCCGGCCGATATTCGCGTGCGGTATAATACGTCACCTAACGAAACTGTCAAAAATAGGGAGTAACCGGGCTGCATGTGAACCATCGTTGGCTAACGTTTCCTTTGCCTTTGTTCCCTCGTTGCAAACGGCAATAGGACGACGCGTTGCTAAGCGGAACCTTTACTTTCGATTAATACAGTCCATTAGGGATATCGTAGAAACGGTGTCAAAGACAAGGGTGCGAAACGAGGCCGTGTTTGCTCGTTCTCCGTATCGCGTAACCGATAATATCGCGGATCCTGCACGGCAGAGAGAAACGTCTACGTTTTCACGTTGGATTCCATGAACGTAACGCTAAAGCTCTGTGTCCTGTACCGCGTTCTTCAACGCCATCGGCAAGATATCACGTACGTGCTCGCGGTTCGAACTAATTTCGTACGTACCCGTGTGCAGTCTAGACGAGTTGCACGATTTTTCCGCGTCGAATGTACAAATTCTGTTCGCTGGATACACGAAACGTAGAAGGAAGAGTTTAAAAATGAACGATACGGTTGGCTGGCTAGAAACCACTTGCCGAAGTACTTCGCGTCATAGACTCATCGTGGTGTGCTATTCGACTATTGGGCTTTTGCGCGAAGGGTGACATAGTATCGATCTTATCGCAACGGTAGACTCGTTATCGGCCTTCCGATTTTGATTCGATATTTAAAGGTCTGTAAGAGAACGTGATTGATCTGACATGGTTATGCATCGTTTACGCGACTCGTAAGAGACGTCTTTTTGTCGTTTTAGAACGTTCTTTTTCAAGAAGCAAAAATATCTAACTGCAAAAGATCGTAAAGTATCGTTAAGAGTCTCGAAACCGCGTTGGCTTGGAATTACGGTGTACAATCAGAATGGTTCTTTGCTTTGATGGCTGAGAGTAGCCGTACAACCGGAAAGAGTTAAACAGTTCGCGTTTTAAAGCCTGTCGAGAGAAGTTAGCTTTTATATGGCACATTATATATGTATATGTTCATAAACGTATATCATAAAGGAAATTTGTATATGAAAAATTTCTATATCACGAACGTTCGTAGTAATGTTATTCGTAATGGATGTTATAGGTGTTTTATACATCCATCAACGGAGGATTCTGCTTAGTTTATTCGATCGTTCCATTATTATAGTTTATTTCATTGTCATTTGTTATATTCTTTTCGCGATGAACGTATATCCGAGTCTGCGAAACGGAGGGACTATTTATGTCTCGTTCAACAGTTGTAAATTACATCTACTTTATTAGAATGGAACGTTTTTCTCTTACTCTTATAGTTTTCACGCATAAATCGGTACCGCGTCGTACGCGTGAATTAAATCTCTCAGGTCGCAACGCGACCTACGATTGACTTTTTAAGACCGCGAACGTTGTGTGCGGTCGTGTCAGACGTTCCGGTCGCTGAATTTACTCATCGGTCGGGCTATAGATCGTTCGCGGCGACTCGTATCGATGCAGACACGGCCTGTTGCTAATATCGTTCCACGAAGCCTCGATGTCGACGCGAGCGTGACAAAATGTTTCGCCGTGTACTCGTAGGCCGGAGGATCGCGTGAGAAAAAGAGCGAATCAAACTGGTCTCTATAATGTAGGTTGTTCCTAAAGAGAGATTCCAAGAAGCTCGTGCTCGGGTGGTCTCTCGGCCCGCCACCGTACGAGCACGTCGCAACGTTCGCGCGTGCAGACTCGCCGGAGCACGGGGCTGCGAGGACAGGGTAACATTAATACGGAATTTAATAGTTTTCGGTAGAAGCGCGGAACGTAGCAGTGCTACACGGATGAGTACGGTACGCCAAAGATAGAAACAATCGTCGTATTGTAAGCGTCGCAATCCGGAGTTTCTCGGGACAATGGCACACCCTAACACGTATCTAGCGTTGCTCGACTACCCCCGTGCGCCCCTATTTCCTTCCAGAGTTCCAGCGTGTCTCGCTATCAACCGGATGAACAATGAGAACCGAAAGAGAAACGCTTATACTCTATCCTGCTCGCACGACCGAGCTAGATTCCACCGGTGACTTCCTCCCTGTGCGCTGTAAGCAACTTTTTGACGCCCGGGGAGGCTGGGGATCAAAGGCAGATGCTCGCGCCGCGCTTTTGCCTCCGGTTGATTTCTTGGATAGCTCTTGGCGATGTCTTTCAAGATCGAAAACAATTAGAATCGGAACGAGAGAGCGGCGGCGGCGGCGGCGGCTCGTGCCGACGCTCGATGTTCCGGCGAAACGGCGAGAGGCATAAATCATTCTGGCAATCTGGTTTAAATGGCGGAGAGACGAGGAAGCGACGCGAGAGAAACGTCGGAGGCGGAAGGAAAATGGGTATGATAGAGCAGTCGGGTCGGAATAGGAGCAGCTCGGTATCCAATATCGGGGCGGATGTTCGGCGAGGCGATTTTTCAAAAAGTTTTCGTCGGACGCGCACCGCAGCGCCGTGTTTCGAGGCGAAAGTTAGAACCGAGGCTCGAGGAAACGATGCCGAGGAGACGATCGGGCCGCAGTCTGTGGCGGGACGCGCGGAGCCGAAAGAAGGCTGGGACTCGTCGCGCCGGAACGAGGTAGGCCGAAACCGAGTGGCGGCAATACGGCGGAACGTAAATCTTGGCCGTCGATTCGATTAGACAGACGTAATTTACACGAGGCCGGATAAGGTGCACGGTCCGTGCATTCGCAGCAACGTGTGCGTTCAAGTGTCCAGCTATATGTGTGTGTGTGCGTGTGTGTGTGCGAACTGGCTGCGAGTCGGCCGACGAGGACACCAACCTTTTTTCTCTCGAATTTACCGCGTTCCGAGAAAACAATTGCCTATCGGATATAAATCTAGCCTACCGTCTGCTCGTCTGCACCGTGTCTCGTAGATGTAGGCGGATATACCGACGCTTACAACCTCGGATACAACGCCGGCAGACTCTTAAATTCTCACGGCGCCCGGCGCGGCGATACCGTCAAGGAACCCTTTATTTCGTTGATCACGTGCCAATCCGACGTCTGCGTCTTCTATTTTCCTTGGCTTCGGCAGCATCGTTTATCGATTCTTGATTCGTTTTACGGAATTCTCGGTTCGCTCGTTCCGCTCGTTCCATTCATTCCGCTGCTCATTCCGATTATTAAGTATCGGCGCGGAAGAAAAATGTCGGCGAGGCTTTATTGCTCTGAAATCCAGACGAGAAGGAGAGAGAGAGAGAGAGAGAGAGAGAGAGAGAAACGGGAGAGGAAACTTGGGAAGGAAAAGGTGCGGGTTCGGCGCGAATCCACCGACGAAAATTCGAGTGGAAAGTTTGGCGCGATGTGTCAGTGGCGACGCCCGACACAATAGCTTGTTACGGGACAATGGTCGGAGTGGGGTAAATTCGGCCGAATTTAATTATGAGACGCCTTGGGGTCTGTAGTAGTCTAGGGTGCCGTGCAAAGAGATGGGGGTGGCTGGTACGCGTACCCTCGAGAGAAATTGAATACGAGCTAATTTCGCTCGCGATACAGCTACCGATTCTCTCTTTTTTTTCTCTCTCTCTCTCTCTCTCTCCTTTACTTCTCTTCGGCTCTGCCTCTGCCTCTGCCTCTGCCTCTTCCCATTTCGTTCGTATTCTCGTTTTCCTACTCGTTTGCGCAAACGAATCTCTTTCTTCTACCTTTTTCGTTAATCTGCGCTTCGAAAAACCGCTCGACGATTATATTCCACCGCGTCTTTCCTTCTCTTTTGCCCGCGTTTTATCCGACTCGCTGCTCCTCCTCGTCCTCCTCTCTCTGCCGCGTTTCTACTCTCTCTCTCTCTCTCTCTATCTCTCTCTCTTATCGAACCGCTTTCATAAATATTCGATGCTCGGCACCGGTCCTCCCACGACTGCGAAACTTCCGGACGATTTCCCTTCTATCGAGGACTTTGCGCCCTTTAAACCGGGATAAGGCTAACGGGCTCGCCTCACGATTCTCTTCGGGATATTCGCGAACGAAATGGCGCAACGAGATCGCCCCGGGTATCGTACGGGTTCACGATTCGGACGAGATTCGTCGCTCGTGTCCGACGGATCCTGCGGGCTAGTTTATCGTCCCGTCTGCAAACGGGATCTTTCGCCGGCTTATCCACGTCCCTGGTAAACGATGAACTGCGCGAAGCAAAAGGTGACGCGAGAGAGAGGGGGGGAGAGAGAGAGAGAGAGAGAGAGAGGAAAGGAGACAGCGAGAAGAGGGATAGAGGGAGAAGGAAAGAAAAGGAAAGGAAGGTAAAGGACGACCGAGGGTTTTGTAGCAGCGACGGCAGATGCCGAGGCGAACCGGGGCTTCGCAAACTCGACTTCGAGTTGCTCTATTATAGTTGCCAAGTCTGCAGTAATCATGTTGGATATTTTAATAAGAGGGAACAGCAAGGAGAAACTGGATCCCTCCGTCCTGCGTCTTCTTCTCCGCGTCCCTTTCGTTACCCTCCTCTCCTCGACCAACCAACACACCGAATCTTCTCCACGGCTTCCGTCCACCATTTACGTTTATATCGCGACGCCGATGATCCTGTTACAGTGCCGCTTCCGCGTGTAGCTTCACAGCGTCGCTGGAGATCCTCCGGCTACCGGTTACCTAGAAATGGAAATTGCCATTCTTTCGAAATCCCGTTTACTCGACGATCCGGACACCGCTCTCTGATCTTCCTTTCGTCACATTCACCGTTTCGCTGTTTTCCAGCGTACGCCGCGCTCCTTTAACTCGCTCTTTGATCTTTAACGTCCGAGGGTGACACGTGGAAGGTATATATCGTGGTCGGCGACCGAGCTGGCCATCTTTTTACTCGTCGTCGTGAGACGAGACATTGCTCTCACCCGGTCTAATCCCCGTCTCCTTCGATGTCTCTGCGACGATTTTTCCGTGGAAGCTCGGAGTTTCTTCTTCGTCGGGACACGCAGAGAAGATTCGCAGGGGATTCGCAAGGGATCTCGGTGGATCGCGAAGCGATCGTTCGAAAGGAACAAGGCCGATGGTCGCGTGTACACACACGCGCGCGCTCGCGCGCGCGCGATGGCAAAAACGAATCGTTCGTCCCGCATCCCGGACGGGATTAAAGGCGCGCGAGCAGTTTTCCATTTGTAAGAAAGTGCGCTTCCGGAATTCCCAGCGGAGACGAGCGTCGTCGTTCTTCTCGAGTTCCTCCTCATTGTCTGGAAAAACGAGGACGCGGGTGTTAAAGCGCGCGTTCGATGCTAACGCGAATTTATCATCGTGAATTATGACGTCGATGTTGAGAATACAGAATGAGTAACGTTAATGCTGGGCCGTTTCGCTTCCGCTCGTAAATTAAAGTGGATCGCGCGGGGAAAAAGAAGAAGGGAAAGAAAAGTCCTAAAGGGGAGGGAAAAAGATTTTAATAATTCCGATATTCACAGACTATGATAACGAAGTCGATTTTTTTAGGTTCCTCTTACTCCACCAATTTCCATTTCACCCTCGCCGGAATTTCGCCGACAAGGTGGTAATTCTTGTCAAGATTTTTCCACGTAATTATCCCCTGGCTGTTGGCTTCGTTACGATTTACGGCTTCGGCAGCAGAGAAAACTCGTGGACGCGGTTCCATTTAATGAATTTTAAAGCAAACTTTCTTCGAACTCGAGCCCGAGTTATCGTTATCGTTATCGTTTGATTAGCAGCGATCGTTTCCTATCGCCAGCTGGTAGTCGAGAAAAAAGTCACACGACCGCGATTCCTATCCTATTTCTCTCTCTCTCTCTCTCTCTCCCCCGATGAGCCAAAGAATATCGGTCGACGGCAATCTCCACCTAGTTTCTCTGGTCGACCTGAGAAAAGAATCGAAGGGTCGAACTTGGACACGGATTAACGTAACGTACGTTCTCGAACGTTGTACCCGGTGGCACGTATCGAAACGCCGTTTCCTACTTTATTTCGAAGGATTAGCCGATGCTGCTTGACGCGTCACGTATATCTCTGACAACCGTAATTTAAAGTTCACAGTGCAGCGTCGTTTCGCATTACGCGTTGCTGCCGCGCGTTCCCACGCGTTCCCACGCGTTGCATCGCGTAATAAACAAATACGACACCGAGATATATGATAACGAGAAGCGCCTCCGGTAATCACCGGTCAAAGCGCGTACGAGCACGAAGAGATTAAATATGAATATAGGAATCCGTGGGACGCGAGTCACGCTACTGCTATAACAGCCGGAAGGGAATCCATTCGGTTGACGTCCAACCGACTAATATCGACTATGGCCGGACGATCGCCCCGTTGTGTCGCTGCTTCGCGTCGCGTCGCGTCGCGTTCGCTCGTCCCGTCGGAGGAAGGAAAGGAAAATTTCCGTCTGTCCGTCGAGACGCCTAGAACTCTGCCAGCGACACCTCGATCGATGTCGGATTCAACGATTTACAAGCTAATTAATGACTTTTCCCGCTACCAATAGATCAGAAGTCCCGTCCCGTTAGTCTGCTACGAATCCTTTCTATCTCCTCTTCTCCGTTCTTTTCTTGATTAATGAAACGATAGGAACGTCGAGCGCAGAATATCGCATCGGAAACCACACACAGATTCCACGTTGTTTCGCGTCGTTCCGTGTGTCGTCGCGCTTGTCTCGAAGCTGGCCCGAGAACCGGTCGATACGACTTTTCGGACCTGCGTCGGAAATTCCCTGAGTGTCGGAAAGTTGCCGGTGTTTCCCAACCGCGAAGAATCGATGGCGATCGGTAAACGGCAGGCGGTGAATTAATTGGCTAGCTCGGTCGCGCGCGAGCTTAACCAGAAGATGGAGCGAACGATCGCGCGTATCGTAAGCGTGCCAGAGCCAAAGGGCCGCGATACTTGAACGGTAAAAAGCTTATCTCTGGCTGGCGCAACTTGCCGTTGGCTGCACGGTGATTAATAGCCGCTCTCCATCGTGAATCGCAGGAAGAAGAGGTGGCTCGCAAGGGGAAGTCAAAGAGGTAGCGCGGTAGAGGAGAATTAGAAGGGCAAGGAGAGCAAGGTACACGGATTAGTATACACGTAGACGAAGTTAGTTGGCGAATCGGGGTATTAATCGAGAGTTCGCGGTCGTTAAATGCAACCGCGTCACTCGCGTTTTTGATCAACGCGTACCGTCGCCCTCGCACTCGCCAACCTGTTATTTCCAACATTCGAAACATTCTCTGATTTACCGATTTACAAACGGACAGCTGAAAAAGAACGAACGCGTGCGCAAACACCGATATCGCTTGTTTCCGACGTCAATTCTCTCTCTGCTTCTACGCTCCGAACCATACGTCACGGAACGCTTGCTAATTTTAAATATACCGGTAGAAACTTTAACGAAATCGTCGTAACAGCGCGTTATAATCTAGTTTTCGCACTTGTAACGCGCACGGTTGGCGCAACGTGCGCTTTCGCGTCTACCCGAAGGATGTTGTCGACACGGCTGCTTAGAATCTTTGAGCTACGGTAACTACATATACTACGCGTAAGTAGCAAATTTTCCATCGGTTAGTCATCGAGAACTCGGTTCGTCTTCCTCGGTCGAAATCTCTGTTACGCGAGAGATCGTCTTAAACGACATCGAGAGCAAAGTGGAAGAAATATTTGTTACCTGCGAGCGAAGATCGATGGTAAGAGACGAATCTCCTTACGTTGAAAAACTCGTTTGAATCGCGTCACTTGCGCGATACCGCAACACAGCCGGTGTCGGCTGTTCGGCCGATATATAATAACTTGGATCGGCGACATCCGCGTCTGTACCGCTGCCATCTCGCTAAGAGCAGGAAAGTCGGAATCGAGTCGAATCGATAGAGCGAGCGAAAGCTGTAGCTGGTTGGAAAATCGTCTCAGATATCAGAAGGAGATAGAAGGAAGAGGGAAGATATGGAGGGGAGAGAGCATGGAACTGGAAGGGTAACTAATGGACGTTTTACGGCGTCAATTATACACCGTCGTAAAATATGAATAATTGCGCGAGATTATGGACGTGGAGAATTTCTGTGGGCCTTGCGCGAATTCGTGCGAGTCGTAAAATATATGGAACGGAGGAGGCAAAACGCGAAATGCATAGTTTTCGACGTGTATCCCGCAGTGACAATTGCACGGGAAAGAGAATCGATTTTCTATCGGTATCGTACGGACGATACGAGCACTTTTTTTAGAGTGTTTGCGGTAACGCCTGACCATCGCGGATAACGCGATGATTACCATCGGAAATTCTATGGATGCATCGCGCGCCAAGAAATTACGTCGGATCGCGCGGGATAGAATGCCTATCCCATCCTGAAACGCGTCTACGAATATTTCGGATTCTGGAATACGTGCATCGATGGTATACTACGCTATAGCGGTGGACCGCACCCTTGCTTGCGACGTTTATAAAATAGGCAGCGTGGCGCGTCATACGACACGAAATAACGCTTTCTAATAATCAAATCTGCGTTCCTCGCGCTTCGCGTTCCAAAACCCCAACCTAAACCGCCACGAAAGAATCTTTTCCACGTTTTTATGTACGTACGCGTGATCGATCGTCCGTGCGTTTAGTGAAAATTGATATAACCACGTTCCATGTTCCACGACTATGTAGAATTTGCCGTTTCTGTTACGTAATACGTACGTATACACGATGTTGTAGTTGGAAAAATGAAATTTCACGTGTAGCGCCAATTCTGGTGGGCCAGGTACAGCGTAGCGAAGCAAAACGCGATCAAACTTGGACGACAGAAAGCCCGTCCATCGAAGTACAAAGCTGCGAGCGTTGGTATGTACTTTGTTTGTGACGACGCGTTCAACATCGTTTCTACGTTTTACGAGAGTTTTACGGATCGTTGTTCGCGCACGATTCACTCGCCGACTCGTGAAATGATAGCGAAACGCTGGACGCGTCATTTACGTCACGTAACGTCGGATCTGTATGCGATCGTGAATCAACTGGAACACCGACTGACCGAATCGAGTTTACACCGGGAGTTGGTTGCCACGATTACCGAGAACAAAAAGTTTGGCGAGAGAGCGGACGAGTCGATGAGAACACGATGAGACGCTTGGCTACGTTTGGTGAATAAGAACCCAGGCAGACGAGGCAAACCAAGGACGGTCGATTGATAAAGTCGATGCGTGGGTTTAAGTATCGGTGGCCAACTTACGCTATCGCTGACTAGCATCGGGATACATCGATCGGCTCGTAATAACGTTACGTGTTTGCGCTAACGTTATTGCAACGGCGTTGTGTGTGAATTAGTAATTAGAAGCAACGTTTAGTATCTTTTTACTACCTTTATACCTAATACAACGCTTTAATACTTTGTAAACTTTTTTATTAGAATTCGCGCTTGTCTCTAACTTGTACTAAAAATGAAAGAACGTTAAAACTTTGGAATAGCCGTACCCGTATAATGTACGATGACCGAGGACTATAGAAACTGGTTAGGTTCTCTGCTATAGAAACTCGTTACCCGTGCAACGGAGCGGATATATCCGCGATTTCGTGCAAACATCGTTCTCCAGACCACGCGATCGGTTATGCGAAACGGGGGGAATCGTAAATCCACGAGGTAATTAGCGACGGCGTTCGATATCGCGTACACAAGACGCCGGAGTACGTTCCTCGCGATGTGTCGTTGTGGAAGAAGACTCGATGCGTAATTTAATCGTGTTACACGGTTCAGCGTTGTACGTTTGCTACACCGAAATGTGTTCGATGTCGTTAAATATCGACCTCTGGCTTTTCCGCTCCTGTTACGTTCTTCTTGCCATTACGAGCGTTGCTCGTTACACGATGAGGTCGTAGATTCCCGGCCACGAGCACGCCGACCGGGTCGCTCGTCGCGCATCGATTTCAGACGCGATACATCTCGAAAATGTAAACTTTCAAACTGCATGTATCGCGGGATCGTGGAATGGAAAGGTGCAAGGCCGGACGCTGGAATTGACTCGGGCGGAAATTCGGGACAAAACCTGCGAGCCTGGCATGTCTCTAATTTCGGGTCGTTAAATTAAAGGATTTCCAGGACAGCGTGGATTTCGAAAGGGTAGACGCTGTGGCACGGACTCTCGTACGTACGTGTCCCTGTCGTGTATCGAACTGGCGTGTTTTGCATTTTAGCCGCAAGAAACGCGATCCATTGGCCCAAACAGCGACAAAACATTTGTAGCCAGCCCTCGCTGGGTTTTAATCGCATCAGACTCGACAGATGCGGCGTCGGTCTGCGAACGCAAAAATACAAAGTGTCGCTACGATCTGCAATAAGGATACAGGTGCAAGAAGAACGTGGATAACGTTGAAAAACCGGTTCGACGAAAAAAAAGAAGATAGAAGAGAAAAAATAAGAAAAAGAGTAGAAGTTTGCGCCGTTATAGTTCGGATGTCGTTAATCAGGGAAACGAGTGGCCCACTTGCACGCCAGCCAAAACGAGTTATCATCGACCATGGTCGTTAGACTGTGATCGGGGGTGGCGTGGCGGCCTAGCGAAGAAACGAAAGCCAACTATCTTTCGACATTTATCTCGTTCTCCTTTGTGTATGTTTGCTAGTTGCGACGAGAAAAAACGAACAAAGACGCGAGAGCAAGAAAGAAGTAACGCTGTATTCATCAGAGAGAACGACGGCGTGATCTTTCGCTGCTTTTTATTTGCCCGTTGTATCGCGAGACTTCTTTGCTCCTTTTTCCGTTCCACCTCCGGGGTTTTACGATCTTTTAATGGAGACCGGATTTAACGGTGACCATAATCACCGAGCACCGAGTAAGATGCTTGTGCTCGGCTTTCGACTTTCGGCTTTCGCACGTTCATCGCGGAAACCTCTTAAACGAGCTTCGTTTCCAAGTTATTCCGTCTGTCTCCGCATTTTCCTTTGACCTGGTCGCGTTCAGAGATCCGAACCATCCTCTGTGCCTACTCTGGCTCGATCTTCTTCTTTGTTTTTCTCCGCTCACGAACGATTAAGAATGGATAAGGCCGCGCCATTGGTACGGAGTTTGCTCCGCGACGGCGTTTCGTTGCGGCGAAAACCGGATCAATCGCGCAGCGGCTCGACAAACCGTGGTTTTATTTTAACGAGCAACCGCAGCCCGCAACAGAGCGATCGGCGGTTTCGACGTTATACGGTGCTCCGTTGGTGCGTCATTGAAGCGGGATTACGTCAATCTACGCTCACAAAGTTCGCCGGGAGGGTGGATGGAAGCGAAAGCGATCGCTCGTGGTGCTGGCAGCTCGCACAAATTGGGGATTAAATGACGACGGTGAGGCGCGAAAGGCAAATTTTCGATACCGTCGAATTTCGGTTTTCGTCGGCATCAGCGAGATAAATAAAACGCAACGGGTCTACCGGCCAACGGCCAGACGAACCCGCCGAAACTTGAGAAACTCGTTCCACGGTTGCACGATGGTCACGCGTGTCCGTGAAGCGTACGGAAGTGTACGAAGGGTTACGGAATTTCTTCCGCCTGCGCGATCTATCTCTGTCAGTATGCAATAACTCGATCTCCACCTCTGCTTCTACCGCTGCATCTACCTTACATCCTTGATACAGTCCTCGTCTACATCCAGGTTCGCGCGTTAACGACGAAAAGGAGGAGTAGGAGCGCGGAGGAGGGGGGGGGGGTGTAAGGGTAGGGGTGAGGGGTAAGGGCGAGGGTGAGGCTGAGGCTGAGGGTGAGGACGACACGGGAAACATTTTGGTTTCTCGGGAGGATGGTTATTCACCGCGACAATTTATCCGGTAAATTGCATCGGGCTGGCTTGCGACTCGACGGATTCGTGACCCGTTTCTGGAATCCTGGAGATCGTCGAATCGCCTCGTTCGTCGTGGCTCGTCTTGGTGGTTCGATTCGATTAGAGTCGATCTCGCGGTGTAAACACGCCGAGAGGGTACACAGAGACGTATTTGCGATTAAATTCGATCACGATTCCGCTATCTCGTCGGCGGAGGCAGACGGCACCACGGTCGATTAATGATCCGGAAAAACGATAATTCGTCTCGAAGGTATCGGAAGACCGATTCGAAGGACCGTCTCCTCCGCCTCGTTCCACCTACACGCCGAGTAGTTTACGCATGCGCGCGCGCGTAAATCTCTTTCCACGGATTTCGATGCGGAACGAAACTCCAGATTAATTCACCGACGAGAGCGAAGCGGATAGCGGGCCGGGCGTAAACGCGACCATAAAATTTAGGTGTTCGACGAACGGATGCGGAGGGATCGGTTTAAAGTACGACTTCATTGGCTCGAGCTCTCCGGACCGAAGAGTATCCTTCTCCTCTTCTCTCCTCTCCTCTCCTCTCCTCTCCCCTCCTCGTGCTTCCTACCGCCTCCACTCGCTTTGGTTTCCGGGAATCGTGATATTCGTTCGTTAAACGTCTTCGACTTGAACTCTTGCCCTTCTTTTCGATCGAATCGTCGTTTAACGAGAGAGAGAGAGAGAGAGAGAGAGAGGGAGTGAGAGGGAGGGAGGGAGATCGCCAGTCTGACAACGTTCTTTCACCAGCCGGTGATCAGACGGCAATCGACGAGCGCGTTACTATTCGTAGAAAGATATCCGCAGAACGGCAGGGTATACGCGATAACTCGACGAGCAGTGGACATTAGGTACTTGGGTGTAACGCGTTGATAGCGCAAAATTACAGTCGGCTGCGTTTACGTGACTCCGATGCGCCCGCGCACCGCATACACGCCGGCTAAGGCATTCCCCGTGGCGATTATCGTTTGCCCCTAATTGATCGTAATACGTAGATAAACGTTCGGACGACTCAATTCTCAAAGCGAGCCGCACTCCACTGATATCCGCGATAATGGTAGCAGGCGTACTTCCATATACTCTGCGACAGCTTCTCTATCGATAACGACGTTCGTTCTTGCAAGTGACGCGCATTCTTTTTCCTTCTGAGAATTCGCTATGCAACGCGAATTGGGTACGAAGCGCGCAAATGGCTGCCACAGAAAGGTTCAATTAGTCCGAGGCTTTTTAGAGAGCGAAGAGAAAGAGGACGAGGACGAGGACGAGGACGAGGGGATTGGAGGTCGTATCCGAATCCGAGTAGGACCATAAGGGATGCAGGTTGGTGGACTCGAAAGGGGTCGAAACGGTGCAGGGGCGACGTACGCTCGAATGGAACGGGCAGCAGATATAGTAGTCGGTGGGTGGGATGCAGGAGCATATGGTTAAACCGTAATGGTAGAGGTGATATATTTAAACCCGGCAAAGTTTGGTGCTTGGCTGTACGCGTGGGTTGGTACCGGGGTGTCGGGCGTGCCTCGCATAAGTTTACATTATCTTACCATCAGATGGCAACTATACCGGTTCAAGCTCTCGCGGACCGAGCCAAGAGGTCGAGAGATTTCCTCGTTCTGGAAAAGCGTCCGTTTCTCCTGCACACGTACACACACGCGCATACACGTACGCGTGCACACACCTGCTCTTTCGTTCGACTCGTTTGGAGCTCCACGTCGAATCGTCGATAATGCGAAACAACGGAAACAGGTGTAATAGCCTGCACGTATATCGTTACTTAAGGTTGCTGCTCCTTTTTCGTATAGTACCGTCGACGGTGTAGCACGGTCGTAAATTAAAGCATCAAGTAGCGGATTGAGATAATAGCGTTACTGGTATCAGTGTTCTACTTGTTTCGATGGCCAGTAAACCAAGAATTCCGAATCCTTCGAGAACTCCTATCGAATTTCATACGTTGTGTTTTCTACTGTTTTA
Organism: Bombus vosnesenskii; assembly: GCF_011952255.1. Taxonomy (NCBI): domain Eukaryota; kingdom Metazoa; phylum Arthropoda; class Insecta; order Hymenoptera; family Apidae; genus Bombus; species Bombus vosnesenskii. The sequence goes on from NW_022882923.1 coordinate 9,068,785, forward strand.
CTCGCGTCAGAAAGTCCAGTATTTATATTCCTGATATCGCACGTGCGTGAATAGCATCGGCGGAGGCTTCAGCTTAGGAAAACCAACGGAAAAAGACACCATCGATATATCGTAAATGACTAAGAGCCTAAGAGTGACGATCAAGAGCCTCGCGAGACTCGAGATATGGTAGCATCGGTATTATGAAAAATCATCTGTGTCCTGATTTATTTTACCGAATAAAAATTGCACGTTTCTGCGGATGTAACCTTCGTCGCAATTTCACGAATCGATTAGGCACTGTTCTCGACGATATAATTATAGGATATGGCGAGTGTTTTCTTAGAAAGAATCGAATATATCGAACAGAGTACAAGACGTTAAAAAGACAAACACGAACCAGTGTGGTTTCCGTTACGACTTCTTTCGATTGGACGACGATTGGGTATTCCGAAGCGGTCAGAAAATACGCGGAAAGTTCTCGACTTACGACCGATTAAGTCTCTGGAAACGCAACACCTTCTCGTATTTATTTTTAATTTATCAATTGCTCGTCCGTGTAACGTCGAGAAGATCGAGTAACGCGACATTTACGAACGAGTGGTAAATACACGTATTGCGCACACGAGACAAAACTCGAGATTAATAAAGACTTTGTTGCTAAACCCACTTATGCACACCGAACGAAAGAACACCTGACTCGCGAGCGCGAAGATACCGCAGAGTACTCGGCGATCGAGTGCCATTAAAGCATCGTTTGCTCCGATTCACGGGGCATGTGTGCTCATCCGGATTCGCGAAAACAGCAGTGGCGAATAATCCCTTCGACGACGAAAATTTCCCTCCGACGATATTGCGATGAAATTTAGAAGCACTTTGCTTGACAGGCGAATCTCGTTCTCTGCGAAATTTCGACGATAAAAATTGACCTAAAATTATCGAATATAAGTCGTTGCGACGATAATATGTAAATTTATATTTTTACGAATTGGCATCATCCTCTGAATTTAAAATATCGCAGCAAGTATTTTTCGTTGAACGATTTGTAAGCGTTTTACACATCCCATAAATACGTAGACATCCCAGATCTAATTATCACGAAATCTTCGACGATTCCTAGTGATACAGGAGTCAAAAGTTCGACCTATGAACACGATTCTGAAGCTTGTTCTCTCTCGGTTGTTTCGTGACCCTTCGGCTAATGGTAACGTGCGAGCAGAAAAGGTAAAAGTCGATTTGTTCGTTTTCTCGGCAGGATTATCGGTGGGTATATTCGACCTGCGGAAAAAGGCGTGCGTTATTCGCACGGTGATCATGACTTCCTCGAGGAAAAGTGGTTTCCGTTTGGCGCACGCACGCCAATCATTACCCACGAATTCGTCGGCGTGATGTAGTTGGTGTATCGTGTGCAGTCCGATAGAGTGTAACGCGTATCGTTTGTTCCGCGTTCGATAAACGATGTTGGCTGTTGCCTCTCGATTGTACGATCGTTCGACCATACGAACGTTTATCTGCGAGAAACAGTTGGGAAAAATTTGAGAACGCTCGAGATCCACTCAAGGCCTGGTTTCATTAAACCGAGGAGAGAGATTACCCGGGGAATCGACTCGAGAGTCCCCTCGGCTAAGGACCGTCGTGAAAGTTGGTGGTAAGCCAAACAGTTTCGCGTTCTTCCCGCCCCCTCTCTCCCTCTCCCTCTCTCTCTCTTTCTCTCTCCCTCCGCTCGCTTTTCATATCCTTTGTTCTCTCAACCGTCTCTTCTCTTCTTCGTTCGCGTTCTCTCTCATTATAAAATACCCAATTAATTCGAACTTCGTAAGAGGATCACGGGATAATTAATACAATAAAAATAGACGTCGCAATAACAATAGCGAACTTGGACGAAATATGCTAAGAGGCTTAGCCGAAACCTCGCCCGGTTCCTCTTCTTTCGTTGCAGCAGCGCGCGTCTCGTTTTCGTTCAGCTCGTCGAGCGGCGACCGCGTTCGACGATAGGAGAATCGACGCGAAGCAAAAGAAACCGTCACGTAAGGAACGAACGCGACCGAATGACCGCGCCGAAGGCTATACTTTCCTAACACGCCATTGCGTAATTACGTGCTTCGCCTCGTTAGGTGTATTACTTTCTCCGTAAACCCGTAATCAGATCCGAACGAACGTCGGGCTTGTTTACCGACCAGATCCCTGCCTTTGGATTCCACCGATAAGGCTTGTCAGTCCAGTCGATCTGGCCACGTAGGAGCTCCGAGAAATTTCGAAATTTCCTTCATGGAAACCCCCTAAACTCGCCGACCCTTCGCCGTCGCGATCCGAGCGCAATATCGTGACACTGGACGAAGGATAAGAAAGTGCTGATTATGCGAGCGAACGCGTAATAGGTAGAAAACTGGCGAGACGGATCGAAAGATCGAGCTGCAGGCTGCAAGCATCGCTAACGAGTGCGATCTGAATTCCCAGCGATACCTGGATTCGCAACGAGGAAATTTTCCACGTGTATCTTTCGACGAAGAGATTTAGTAGGAAGCGCGTCCGACAAGTTCGTGCGATTCTGCGACCTCGTATTGAAGGGAATTTTAATGGATCGTAGTGTGGTTAATTTAGGGGGAAACCTTAGGAGGCAAGAAGGGTTGTTTTCTTCTCGCGACGTCGGTGCAGCTACAGTTCGATAGGTCCAAACTCCCTAAATCGTCGCGCACGACCTCCGGAGATATTACCCTGCTACACGGTGGAAGGGATTGCTCGGTATAAATTGCATCGTGTGGTCGACGAAGCGCGGTCGAAATTGGGGAAATTAAGTTCGCCGAGTATAGAGCGTGCCGGGCTATACTACTACCGCCACTAGTACACACAAAGAGAGACCGCACTGGCATGTGGTTCCGTGTAACCTCGATGTCGATACACTCGGGTCAGCGCGTCGAGGAACGAGCAGACGTAGCAGCCGAGGGATCCCACGCATCGGCTGTTTGCATTCGCCGCTAAACGGCCGCTCATGCCTCGACGAATTCGTCGAATGTGAGCAGACCTGCTTGCAGTTTCCGAGAACGAGACGAATATCGATACAGGTCGTTTCGACGAAGATTACGGAGAAGGACTCGGGGCGATGGTTCCAGGACTTCTGACCCTTTCGCCGCGATCTCCGCGTTAACAGACTCGTGGTTAGACTGCAACCTACCCCTTTACCGAACCAGGAATATTCCACATTTGATTCCGGAAGCAACGGATCGCGAATTTTTCTACGAATTTTTTCGCCGATTCGACGATGACTCGTCGCGAAATACGAATAACCGAGTACCTGGTACTTTGCCAATTTACCGTACACTCTTCTCCAACTTGCCGGACGGTGCGTGCAACGGAAACTCTAACTGGGGCCCATTACTTTGCCTCGTTGCCGAATCTGTTCTCGTTGTTCTCGCAGGATTAGCCGGCGGAAGTCGGTTCGTGATCCGGATTGGGAAGAAAGTTAACCGGCCCTAAAATGCCTCGAATCGACCAGTGAATGGCGTTGCAACTACCGAAACTGTTAGCGGCACGCGTGCTCGTGGCAACGTGTTATGAATCGTTTGATTTCGTTCCGTTCTTGACGCGAATGTTAACCCTCTCGATTTTCATACGAATTCCGATTCAACGAGGCCTGCGAAATACCCTGGCGTGTGGTCGGGCGGCCAGCACAAACCACTGTCATTCTAAATTCCTCGCAGCGAGTCGCGTTGAATTTTGTTTTGTCAACGCACGGCCACGCTTCCGACAAACTTGCGACGAAATTTTTGTGACAGCCTGGCTGTTCGGGACACGACGTTAAACCGTAAAACGTCGAAGGTCGGACGAGGAAATTATTCCGCGTGACAATGCCAAATTCAACCCTCTCGAAAGGTTCGAACCTCGAACGTGCTGATTCGAATCGCACGAAAGAGAAAGTAGAGCGGTGCCCCGCGAAACGTGCGAGAGACAAAAGGAGAAATTAGCTGGGCGATGAAGCGAGCTTGAGAAACGGCAAACGAAAGGGTGTGGTTGGTTGCACGACCGCGAACGTATGTCTGTCAACGCGAGCCTGCAAAGAACCAGCTCTCGTCTGATTGCCAACAGCTAATCGAGTTATCAAGCTGAAACAAAGTGCATTGTAAACGATCTATTATCTTTTATCCGCAGAAGGCATTTTAATTTGAGGAAGTTTCACAATGGTAATCGCGTAAAACCGCTCTCGCAGCGATAATGAAAGGAACTCGAGGTAAAGCGAAATTATAGGAAAGAAGATATGGTGGCGTCGTAGAGGAAGCCGCGATAACTCGAATAAACCGGTCGGAAGCAAAAGGGAGACGGTAGAAAGCGAAGGAGAAATCGCTGCATCTTGAGGTCGAGCGTGTCGACGCATTCTGACAGGAATAGAAAACGGCAGCGGCTTCGGGCAAGGCTAGTTGGAAGAATCGGGTATAATTTCTCGGTGACAGGGTGGCGTCGGCTTTTCAACCCTTATAATATCTCCAACACCCTGGTCGCAGTTTCTGTCATCCCTCCTTTTTTCATCGCCACCGTCTTCCTCCTTCTTCGTGTTCCTCGTTGGCCTGCCTCGGTCCTCCCATCCTGCCTCTCGCTCTCTGCTTCTCGGTTTCCCTGTCGGCCTCTCCTCGCCTCTTGGTTTCACCCTCGGCGCGCTTTTGCTCCCGGGAATACATTTCCATGCATTTTCCTGGGCGGGTTCTCCTGGTCTTTCGCTCGCCCATGCCCGGTTTTCACCCTTTCTCCGTTCCTCTCGCTGGTCCACCGTCTCTCCCTTCCCCTCGCGCTTCTTCCACGCGCTTTAATTACCAACTTTTCCGTGTTTCCCAGGAATTCGCGCTCGCTCCACCACCTCTTCCGCGTCGACAGTGGTTTCTTTCGTACGCTTCTTTATACTCTGTTTTTCTTCTCCGGCCGCTCCCTCGCGGTCCCGTGGGCCACATCCGTGCTCGCTTTCGACGAGTGTACATAAAGTTTGCGCGCGCGTACAAATATACACGGCCGCACAGAGGGTCGGGAAATCTTGTAATGCTTCGCTCTCTGGCTCCTTTCCTAGACTTTCTCTCTCCCCTCTCTCCTCCCCTCTTTCACCAAGTATTTGCTTCTTTTCGCCTCCCACACGGATACGAAATATGCCACAGCGACGACGCAGCATCGTACAGGGATCGACGCGTGCTGGTTCTCCGTTGCAACCGCGAGTCGACAAATAGATCGCCATCTATAGACGAACGTTAATCCTTTCAGCGCTGGTTCGTTCATAACGCCGATTCAAAACGGAGAACGATACAACTCGGACGTTCAGACAGGATCCACGAGATAATATCGTTGGCCTCGTTCCCTCGAGTTTCTTTTTCAACGGGTCTCCGAGGAATCGCGAGGTAGCTTGGGTACAACGCAAATATAAGGAAAAGCGAGCCGAGTCGTTGTCGAAACGATTAAAAGTTTTTCTGGTTTAACGATCCGCTGGAATATGCAAGCCAGCGCGAACCTTCCCCTTGCCGCGTCGATCCCGTCGGCTTTCCTTTCTTTCCCACGATCGTTTGAATCTTTCTTCCGTCGTTTCCACGTCGCTGCTCCGGCTATTTCCGCTTTCCGGCTGGTTCAACGATTCGCTTTTCAACGCGCATCCTTCTTCGCTGTCGATGGTCATGAACACGTAGAAAGCCAGGCGGGGACGATGGCGTTTCCTAACGAGACTCGTGTTTCCTGCAAGAGGAAACTGGTCTTATCGAGAATCTACGAACGAGTCGAGAAAGCGATAGCATCGTCTACGGTTGCTCGCGCGCGTTCAACGGCCGCTTCGCTTACGCAGCAACGTCCGATGGAAAAAGGTAGAAGAATAGAAGAAGCCGTTCGAGATGGTTGAAGCTTCGGTATCCGTTCGTTGCGTATCGCTGCATCGCGCAAGTAAACGAACGTCGAAGCGTATCGAATTTCCTGCTGCTCGAATATCACCGGAACCTGAATATTCAGATTAATTCGACTAATTCGAATTAATCGACAAAACAAACGAATAGCTCGAGTCGGAAATAAATCGCAAAAAAATGATCGTTTGTCCTTTCAAACTGTTTATCAAACGTTGTTTAACATTTCCATAGAATATTTATAAAAATGTGGCGTATTGAATTTATTTAGCGCTATTGGCGGACCACTCAGTGAAAATTGAATTGAAATTGCTTCGGCAGTTTAAGGGAAAATTGGTTTTGAAGTTCGGCAATTTTATACGCGTACGGATAGAATTCGGTTGTGGGTTTCCTTAATACAAAGTAATTTCAATCGCTTTTAGCATTAAAAGCCTTTAGATTCGTCGGAAACGGACGTCAACCCCGTTGAAAGTCGCGCACGTAGGTCCACGTGCGTTACAGCGTTTCTCTCGATCGCCGTTATCGCCACACCGCGGACGTAGCAGCTCGTGCGGTTTTGTACGCGTACGAACGTTGCGTCGCGACATCGATGGCAACGTCCCTTGAAAAAACGCTTCCACGGCAATGTTGTAACTCTTGGAGTTTAAGCAGAAGAGCATCGTCTGTGACGCATCGTCCGGTCCGTTTATCGAACCGCACACAGCCGGTGGATATTCCTCGAGTAGCCGCTGGCTAATTCCCAAAGAGATTATCGAAGACGCATCACCGCGATTCCACGTCCGAATACAAATTGGTCCCTTGCAACCGCGGTGTGGCCCGGTTCGAATGGAAGGCGGAGGAGAGGGAGGGTGTGCATGCATAGAGCGTCGGTGTATAGCGAGAGCGGTACAGGTGCGACGGGTCGAGGCAGCGAGGAAATTGCAGGGTTCTCGGTCCCCCAGGTGCTCTTCGTCATCATAAAGCCTACGCCACTGGCATTGTACCTGTATTAAAGCCAGCCTCGAACACGACCCTGCGACTCATCCCCCTCCTCTCCTCTGGTCGTGTGCTAGCTCTTCGCGTTTCCCGTGTTCTGTTCGCTCTGCTCGTTCTGTCCACCCTCGCTGCCAGCCGACTATGTATCGTCGACTGGTCGACCATTTCTCGAGACCACAGCCAACAGCCTTGCCTCGCGTTCCCTGGTCACCGCACCGCGACCAGTCGCCACATTTAATAATCGGTATTTATGGGAAAAACTTGCCAGACGCTCTCCTCGCCACGTCCACGATGGCCCATCGTTGCCGCATCGAAATCTACGACCTCTCTACACTTCCGCCCTCCTTCGTCCTTCGTCCTTCGTCCTCCGCCTTCCGCCAGCGCAAATACCGTAACTTCGAGTCTCCGTGCCCTCGATTCGCCAACGAACGCTGTACAAACGATTATTGGCAGACAATAAACGAGAATTTGGACACGATGCGCTGCGGGATATCAACACTTGGGTGGTTAACCAAAATTATTCCGCGGTTAACCAACCAGCGTGCGTAAAGGAGCGGATTCGACGGAATATGGCAAGAAGCGGGAAGAATCCGTACCGATTTTGGGACATTTCCATTAAAAAGTGGACAAATTGTTGCACTCGAGGCTAACTTTAACTTTGGTCCTATCCCGGATTCGTTAAATTTTTAACAGAAAGTTTCCCGATCGATTCCGACAGAGGCGCCCCGAGTACACTCACCGTGTCAAGTAGAACAGCTTACGGGCTGGTCAGGCGCGACGTGGCGCGCTTCGAGTTGGACAATTCTTTGGCCATCGAGGATCGTTGTTCGCGAAGACGATGTCGCGAGCGATTTCGGATACGTACGAGCATCGACAGTTTCGGACGATTCCAGTGGAACGATGGGCGATCGTGCGGGCATGCCGGTGGAGCCAAACTCCACAGGGAAAATCGTGGAGGAAAGCGGTTCTTGGCGTAATTATTTTCGAAGGATTAGTCGTTAATGCGGCGAAACACTTGGGAACGAGATAAGCTTCGCCGAGTTCCCAAAGAAAATAAAGGCTGATCCTGTCGGACGGTGGCTTACTTTTGGCAAAAACAACGCCGCAGCGGCGCACCGGAACGCCAAGAGTCGTGGATTTCTCGGCTGAACTGAAATAACCAACGGCACAGGAAGCCGTTTTAAGAACAAACTGTTGGTTGGTCGCAATTAAAGCTGACCCGCTTTCCGCTCGAACGCCGCACTTTCTTTCGACCATCGTTTTTCAAACGGAATTAATTGAGACGTGCAGCGCACGGGGCTTTCGCGCCCGTGATTCTTTTTCGTCAAGTTCGCCAGAACTGGTCCATGTGAAACGCATACAACGAGTGGTACGAACGAGAAATACGAAACATAATAATAGAGCGAACGCGTCTCCCGCTAGTCTACCAATATAAACTTCTCGTTGCTGTCCGTCCGTTCAGACTGAATTACCTGACCCTGTCCCGGAGGAGTCTACGCCCCGGCGTCCAACAACAAAGTTTGCACGGGCAAGTGAAGCTTAATTAAAAGCTACGATGACACTCGAGGGCCACTCTGCTCCGAGGGGCCAACGATTCGTTTCCCTTGGTATCGAGAACGAGAGGGAAACTCCTAATCGTCTATCGTTTACCTTCGCGGAAGAGTTAGCCCGGCCGCTCGGCTTCTCGAGATAACGCGCCGCCGCGTCTAATTTTCCACGAACCGCCTTGCTTCGAGATACTCGGCGCCAGGAATAAGACAAGAACATCCGGCGGGTTACTCCCCTTCGACGCGTTTCATTTCCTAATCCTCCTCGCGCCGCAATATCGCTACAAGAGCGTCGTTCCTCGTGCAAATCGCAGCTGAGGAACAAACGCAAATAAAACCTCTTTCTCTCTCTCTCTCTCTCTCTTTCTCTCTCTTCTTGCCTCGGTATAAACCCTGACAAGTCACTGTGAAAAATCCGCCTTCCGCGTTATTACCCGCGTTTCGCGGACATTAAGGTCGAGCTTTGCGCGCAGGAGCCTCTTCGATTCCAACTACTTTTAACCTTTCTCGCCGTTCGAATTTATGACCCGCGACCAAGAATATTTGGCTGGCGAGGCTGCGCCGAACATCGGCCCGCGATCCTCCTCCAACCCCGTGGAAGCTTTCGCGTCTTACGGTATGTACACCTCGCAGCACCTCGCAGGATGCTAATGCGCGTGATCGATAGGAGGATGGAAGTTGAAACAGCCCTTGCGTTTTTCGAGCGTTCGCCACGCACGCTTGCTACGCGATTTAAAAGCATACAGCGTGTGTTCGGTTCACTGGGAAAGTAGCAGAGTGGCACGGTAGAATTTTTTCGACGCCGAGGGCTCGTTTGAAAAATGCGAGGCTTGCGTGGTCTGTGCGTGTTCGAGGAACACCTGCCTTTCTTCGTAACCTCTGCCCTGCTTAGGCTCTACGACCACCTTCTCTTCGAGATTGCCACGGCTTGATTCCAGGTGTACCCTCGTCGGTAGACCGCCGTCCAGAGCCCAAAGAACGACGGGCACGCGAATTATTAAGCTAATAGCTCCGTGAGTATAGCTCCGGCGTCTTCCTCCCTGTACGCTTGGAAAACAGCACTGGCGAGTATTTTCCTGCCTGGTAAAAGGTATTGAGTCGTTTCAGCCAAGTTTCTACGGTTTTCGATGGTAGAAAGTTGGCCGCGCTGTCCGACGTTTTTCGACTTTGCACGCGAAGATTCGTATCTGCCGGTTTGTCTGCGCGCAGTGCTCCGGCCACGTTTTATCTCGCTCGCTGGATCGTGCGCCGTTGCAACACGTTCCTCTCTGCGTACTTTGGCGTCTCCGTCGGTTCTAATATTTCGGTTGTCGCGTTCGAGCTTGTCTCTGAAAGGGAATCTTTGCTATCCGTTGCGAGAGGCGTGTCGCGTCGTCGTCGTATGCGATCGGCAGCACCGTTGGCCGCCCGTCCGTGAATCAAACCAGGAGATGGCATCGCGTGGCCTCGCGAGCTCGAAGCAAATTGTTCGGAAAGCCGGGTCGCGTTTGAATTTCCAGCGAAAGGTTTATGACTATTCCTCCGTTGGGGCTCATTCGTACCGAATTGAGCGTATAACTAGCGGCGGTCGTTCTTGAAGCGCGGTATATATATATAAATAGGACGTCGAAGAGTCGTCGCCGGCAGCTGCAAAACTGCCGCGTATTTCTGGATTTCGAGGAAAATTGCTCTCGTTCCGCCGCCGGTGCATCGATTGCGTCGATTCGAAAATCTCGCTCTTTATCGGCGATGCGATAATTTTCAACGATCGTGTTAGACGCGCGCGCTTCTCTTCCGCCTAGGACCGCCTAGGATTTATGCACGGTTTCTGCAATGTCCGTAGAATCGATCGTCGAATACCGTGGTTGCCGTGCATCGGTATCGACTCCGCTCCACGCTGCTAAGAGTCTCTAGGGCAAATCTAGACACGGCAAAACGTCGGCTAATAATTTCTCGCGTCCGCTGCAACGACCGGGAATTTCGGAAGCGCGGCGGATGCAGACGCAGGAGCAGGAGAGACGATGGCGAAGGCAACGGGTAGAGGGGGCGGGAAGGGTAGTACTTGACTCGATAGGGAGTACCAATTATTTCGTTTGACCTGGCTGGTAGCCGGGCGAACCAATACTCCGAGACAAATTGTCAATTTATGCTTTCTCGTTATTACGCCGTCCTGATCATAGCGCGCGGTTCACCGCGAGCCAACCGAAATGCACACGTATCGTCATCGAGCGCATTTTGCGACATAGCAGGAGAAATGGTTCGAACGTTGTCGCGCGCAGTCGCCGTTACAAGCGAGTGTCGTGTGGCGAGAGACGAGAGGAGCCGGGGCTGGGCCTGACTGTTTCGTTTCGTTGGAATCGCTGACGATCGGTTGACGATACGTGGCGGACCCGGCCCGTTGAATGCCACCTCGCGACGATAAGATCTGGCGAAATAAAGGAGACAAGCGTACGGAAATGAAAACTACCGTGGAAGATCGCGGCACGGTGTACACCGCGCGTAGAACCGTAAAAATAAAGCGTAAAATCAACTGCTGACTCGATTGTGACTCTTTTACCTGCTACGTTCGGGGCTGCCTGCGCCGGAGGGAGTCGAGCGGAATCGCAGAATATCGCGGAGTGTGCGATTTAAATCATAAAACTGGAGTAAAAATTCCGAACAGTTTTTGCAGCTGCAGTTGCAGTCGCGGGATGCCTATCCGTGACTGTTTCCTTGGCTTCCTCGCGAATTTCTTTTCCTCCGATTCAGCTCGTTTGGTGGCCCTCTTTTCTTACCACTTATGTTTCTCTTTCGCCGTGCACCTCGAACGTTACCCGGCCATGGAACGGGCCGATAGAACCGTAAAAGGGAATTACTCGAACGATTCCACCTATTTGAGCGCGTTCTGCTCTCCGAATCCGTATACCTGTCCGTATGATCGATATTTCGTCGAAATCGTTTACGCCGCCGCTGCTCGTCCCCGCTGATCGTCCCCGCTGATCGTGCTCGCGATTCTCCGATAATCTCTTCTTCCACGGGAAAACTTCTTACCGACTTTGATGCCAAGCAGTCTCCGCGATTCGCCTCCAAATACCAATCTCGCTATCGTACCCGTGGGAAACCACGAAAATTGTATCCGACGACGCACGCGCTTATCAATTATTATCCTTTTCATTCTGCCTCGTTTCTCCTCCTTTTTCCCTCTCTTTCTCTCTTCCTTTTTTTTCTCTCGGTTTGGCAACCGAGTAAAAAGCGTGCTCGACCGAGCGATATTTTACCGCTTTTTCCTCGGACCAGAGAAAGGATCGTGATTTCGGTCTGTTTCAAATCTCGATCCTCTGTCCGTGCGGTCCACCTTTTGCAGACTGATCGCGGTTGGTTCGACGAGATCACAGAGATCTCGCCAAGAGGGAAAAAAGAATGAGCGCGATGGCGCACTCCGTGTCATTAATTGTCTTTGACTTTGGAGAGAGACGAATTCCAGTCGATCGGTCACGAACGATTCGAGTATCCTCGTAGACGGCGAACGAACGGGCTATTCACGGGAAGATCGCGCGACGGAATAGGAAGCGATAATATTTCATTCGCGGGACTAGAATATCATTTTTCAATAGCGCGCAGCTTAGCCAGGAGTTATATCGACCGGCTATATCTTCTGAACGTTGCCCTTCGTTTTTCCTCCATTTCTCATTCCGTCTGCTTTTTTCTCTTTCCCTCTCTCGCTCTCCTTCCTTTTGTTACCGAGTTTGACTAGGCAGCCCTGCCGCGATCACCGGCATCCGCGTGTGCTCTCTCACGTACGTGCAAGCGGTCCGAAAACGCTGGCAAGGGGTGCGTCGCGCACAGTAAATTCTCCATGCAAATGAGATGGCTGATACGCGCGAAATATAAATCCGAAAAACCCGGCGAATATTTATGTCTATTATCTGAAGACCCTCCGAAACCGCTTTACCTCGCCTCGACCCCCTTCTCCCACCCGCCCTTAGCTGCTTCCTCGTGATCGGCATCGAAATGGTCCTAGTTCTAGAAGCCTCGTTCCACTAGCTACCCCTTATCGCGCGTCCAGGTACGCGGCATCGTCTATCGAATCGATTAACTCCTCCTCGAAATACCCTACGGTGTCGATAATGGTAATTGCGCCGACAGGTTGTTCCAGGGGAAAGAGGGAAATCAGTGGATCGTGATTTATCCAAAAGGACGCGGTATTATCGTATCGTAAAACGAGGTAAAAATCCGTAAATCAAGGAAAACGTACTTGTCGTGTTTTTCCATCGCGGTCGATTCAATCGTCAGGTTGTTGGACAAAAGGTGAAAAGGGAGCGTAGTGGATGAAAAATCGTAGGAGAGCGATTTAGCAAAGTCGATCGACTTTGGTCTCGCGAACGTAACCCGTTGGATGGTTTCGCGAATCCGATTCAAGTTGTTCGTACATCGGCATCGAACTCGAGCGGTGCAACGCGTCATGGAAACCAGACTCTAATTAGTACAGCAACACAGCCAACAGTCGCTTTAATCGCATGCTTCCTATCACCTGAAACGAGTTTCTCGAAGGGCTATCACGCGAAGTCTCGAGGTCTTTAACGCGTCGTGAGTGTTAACGGCTGGCTGACCGAATCGCCGCGCCAACTGCAATAAAATTACCGACTCTTGTTTTACTGGGTCGCATTTTCGCTATCCGTTTTTCCGATCGAGATTCTGATTCGCGTGTAAGAAGAAGAAGAAGAAGAAGAAGAAGAAGAAGTAGTAGTAGAAGAAGTAGAAGAAAAAAAGAAGGAACAAAGGGGGGAAAAAGCACGGCGATGTATAAAATGCGAGTGCAAGTAGCTTACGTAAGCGGTGAGTGGTAGATTGGCTACTGTTTGAAAAACTTACGTATACACTCTCGTTCGTAAATATTAGGACACCTGCCGGTCTCGCAGGAAACGCAATAATTGACACAGATTATCAGAGAAGCGATTAATCAACCGCGATTACGTATTCGTGCGATACGACGATCCAGAATACAGAAAAATCTGTGGAAAGTTGCAAGAATTATGCACGATAGTAGCGAACGAACGATTGTACGTGTATAGACGTGGAAACCAATTTGCTTTAAACATCGTGACAAAATTTTAAATCGATCGGTTAGAAGATTCAACGAGTGTTTGCGAATGTTTGAATTTCAATCGTGAAATCATTTACAAAGTACGTGGAACCGAAGAGTAATAAGCGCACCGGCAAATCTAACGATGTAAACGATTGAGAGGAAAAGGCGTAGATAAGAAAAACATCTGGTTTGATTAATCACGAGATTCTATTCAGATTTACGCCTAGAAATGGGATAATAATTACGAAGCCCCTTTCGTTGATCGATCCCCGATGACTTTTCAGGGTTCGTCTCAATTTAATTAATTATTGTATTAAACGTTGCAAGCGCCCTCGATATTCATGAATGGCAGTGTACGTATCGCGTAACATGGCCGCGCGGAGTTTGATCGAAATATAAATCGCGTATCTCGTCTCGTTACGATACAAACGGCTCGAACGTCGGCCATTGCACCACCCGCTGTCCACGCCATTCCCGAAACTAATCGACTTTTGCGTTCTTATCGCCGCAATGTTCCATCAATGGAAAGTAATTATCGTCGTAGATCGTAAAGCGAGAACGGTCGAAGATGCGTCGATCGACACGGTGTAAATGAACGCGACCGTAAAAAATATTCTGCCTGTAGTAGCGTGCCAGAGACGCTGAATGTCCCGGAGCACACAGCTAGACAGGAAGACTCGTCATCTCCTTTTCGTCGTCTACCTATTACCCCTTTCACCGACCCCTTTCAAGGTGCTCTCTTTGTCTTTATCGAGCCACGTAGTAGCGGTGTTCCCGTGATGATCGCGCGCGGGGTACTTGGTGCAAAGGAGTGGTTTTCAACCCCTTGCGGCCGTCTTCCACCTCCCGATCCTCGACAGCTGGAACGAGCCTTGGCCAAGAGCCAGCGTATTCATTCCAGAAACTAGCCCCCGATCCAAGAGGCCAATTATTTAATCAATTCCACCCTCTTAGCGGCCGGTATAGACACCACATAGGCTATTGGAGGTACGGAACTGCCGACGACGACAGTGGCGGGCGTGGACAATTGAAATCTCGGCCCCTTCCTCCCGCCGATCGTGGACTTGGTTTTCGAGACGACTCGATTCCAATCGGTCGGTCACACTCGGAAGGTATGCCCATTATATTCACAATGGGACGATTTCGGAGCAATCGTGAAAACTTTGGTTGGAAGGGTGCGAGAGCCGAGGATCGAGGCATCTCGCACAAGCCTTCCTCGCCAAATCTGCGCGAAAGTAGTCGTTATTTCTTCGAGATATACCTCAGAGACGCGTTTATCGTAACGTCGTTTGAAATAAAGAGAGCGGCGCGGCCGGGCCATCTCGAAACGCTTAAAGGTTTTCGCTTCGAATTAGTGCCGCAAAGTCACGAATTCGTGCTGGTGTAGCTAGCCGGGTAGCTCGTGTCTCTGCCCGACCACGCCAACGTCGTACATCACGAATCCCCTGAGAGACCCATCCTCTTGACCGCGTCCATCCGCAATCCTACGTCCGAACGCTCGAACGTTAAACGTGATTTCGGGCTCACGCTCGCGATTCCACAAAATTAATCCGGGTCGGGGCCATCGATTCGCCTCTTTTCCTGCTGTCCCGTCGTTTATTTTCCACCTACGCCACGTCGAAATTTAATCGAACTCGTTTCTTTCCGTGAAACAGCGTGGCCGCGCCGCAGCTTTTTAATTTTTCCCACGATATTTATCCCTCGGTATCCCGACCCCTTACGTACGAACATCGTTTCGTCTGTACGGCCAATTCCCACGGAATCGGAATATGCTGCATATATCTATAACCGCTGTTGGATAGGTCGACGCATCGATAAAGAAGGAATATAACGCGAAATGGACGGTAATAAAAATTACATCAGACTTTCCCTCAACCCCATTCCCGCGCGTCCATCGATCCCTCGCGTTTCCCAAACTTTTATTTACGCTCTGCTCGAGAGCGCCGTTAATTATTGCCACGAATACCCCGACGAATCGTAACGTAGCTGCGTTACCAGTTTCTCGTGAATTATTCCGTATCGGTGGAAACGAGCGTGCTTGCCCGAGCCGGCCATCCAGCCGGATCCTTTTTCAGTGCCTCGATTAAATACGTATGCGTTTATTTCCAGAGTATTCATATCGATCGCGGCATCATTTAATCAACCTTTGACCCCGATCGATCCGTCTCTCCGTCGCGAACGTCGCGCCAAATTTCCACCAGAATTTCATATTCGATTCACTCGGGCTATCTAGGCGAACGCGCGGATGGATCGAGGGGAAAACGTTGAAAAATGAAAAAATTCGAGAGCAACCGTTTTGGCGGTGTCAAATTCGATACAGGCGCGCGCCGCGCCGTGTCGCGTCGTGTCGTGTCGTGCGGCGTCGCGCGTCGCGTCGCGTCGCGTCGCGTCGGTAGGTTTCGATGAAAAATAAATACGACCGAACGTACGTACGCTCGTACGTACGTATACACACGTTGGTCGCTGGCAAACGAAGCGAATTGTTGTTCGCGTAACAGAGGGGCTCCGGTGTACGATCGTTTGCTCTCGTGAAAGTAACCCGCGTCCGCGCGCGCAATCGTGACCGCGATACGAATCTCTCTCTTTGGCACGCTCGTCCCGCCTCCGGTATATAGGTCAGCTATGTGCGGATCGCTAGCTACGATGCCGACGTGCTTTCGCGGTAATGACGCCGACACACCACGCCGGACCCATTTAAATATCCACGGCCGATCGTTTGACTTTTTCTTTCCGCCACTCCTGTCACAGATCTAATTTTCTATCGCAGCGAGAAACGTTTCCTTTCGATTTAACCCTCGAACAGTGTACTCGCGTACCAGTATCTATCGCGTGTATCATAGAGATGATTTTGAAATTTCATCAGGCCTGCAACGAGACGCAACTATCGCGACTAAATTGGGAAAATTTGAAACCAATCGGAAAATGTGTACGAGTATTGCCGTTACGTACGCGGTATCCAAGTGTTGCGCGAATCTCTGTTACGCGAAACACAAAAATGAGAATCAGATTCCAATAATCGACAAAACATACTACGAATAGTATACCCTTCTTTCATAATTAATATGTCGAACGAAACGGTCGGTAATTAGCTAAAATTACGTATTACGTGCTAATATCGTTCACGTTTAGTCGGCAAAAATGCCATTGACTTTTTACCAGGGAAGCTTCCAATTGCTACTTTCTTGCAGCGAAAATATTCGAATATTCGTCGGACCGACGATTTTAAAAATGAGCGATCGCGATGGACGCCGTATTCGGCGAACGAGGATTGAATCAAGGGACAGGCTGGTGCGTGGAACATTATCGAGATTGCAGAATATTTCAAAGACGGGAAGACGCATGGGTGGCTGCTCTGGATGAAAAATGTCAAAAGTACGCCGGCCTCGATCTAAGAATTATCGAGGAGCTGCCCTATCTCGAGCGGGAGAAAAAAATCGGTGAAACATTTAACTAATAGCTCGACGTCAGGAGAGAAAGATCGGGACGGTTAAGGGCGTTGCGCGTACTCCGCGAGGGGAAAAAGAATGCTCGCACCGTGCGAGAGATAGAGCAGGTAGAACGGTATCGCTTCTGCGTTATTACGCGACGAGTCATCGGAGAGGTTGTTTCTCAAAGTTAATTTACACTTTCCGCGACGCGTCGACACGCGTCGTGATAACGTTTCATACGAACGGCGCCTATACGCATGGGATTTTCCCTACAAACGTACATGGACGCGTGCGTTTGATTAAAACAGTATCAGTATTCAAGGGTTTCTATCTCTTATTTCAACAAAGAGCGCTTCCGAGGTTGTTGTTTCGCCGCAGAATTATGTAAACGATATACGTAGGATGGTTGGTTAAAGAACATCGTATACAAAAATGATGACCGTAGTTTCTCGAATAAGAGAGCTTCAGTGGGATAAGCTGTTTGTACGCAGAGGTTCCAGGTGATCGTTTCAAATGTCGATAAACGTAACCATACTGTAAGCTGTAGATATTAGGTCGTCCGAAAAGTTTCTTTCGTTTTACGAGGAAACGATAGACGCACAACGTATTTTATTTTATACTGTTTCATCGAATTACTTACGATCTATTCTGTTCTGTCGAGATAAACGTTTCACAGACTTGGTTTCATATTTCTATGAAGGTGCACTGTCGTGAAGAACACGTTTGCGTAGGAAAGACACTTTTCGGACAACTAATAGACATTGTAGAAGCAGAAAAGCCCACTTAAGATTTATGAAAACGTCGTGTGATATTCGATAACATTATGACAAGGAATGCGTAAAATAAGTGAGATTACGATAATTGGAACATCCCCGTTAGACTTACCGGTTAGCTGATTTTTATAGGAAATCTGGCCTTTAACCTCGCGTGGTATTCCAACGAAAGGCAGTCGTTGAAATTTATTTAGATATTTAACGTCCGAAGAAAAAGAAATTTTCGAACCGTTGGATTCGGAGTTATGTCGCTAACGGCGGTACAAAGAAATCGCTTTGCACGAGGTCCGTGCAATTAGCGGTTCGTACGTTTCAGCGTGATAAAGAATAGAAACCGAGACGAGAGGAAAGTAAGAGAAGAATACCAGAGCGAATAATAAATATTTAACGTGAAAACATCGAGGCGGCGGACAATCTTTCAAACGTTTTACGAGCCAACGAATACGAGGGGCGGACGCGCACGCAATTTCCACGCGGTTTCGCGCTCCTGCAAGAGCTTCCGCGATACTCGACTCGCCCGAAGAACCCGGTCCACGCGTCGTCTCCTTCACACGCGCAGAAATATCTCTGCCGCGTAGAACGTAGCGCAAACGGATCGTAGGATAGCGCGAGACCGGAGAATCGACAGCCGATCGCGTTTCGTTGGTCGAATCCCGAATAATACCGCCGTACGCGCAACGATATCGTGACTCGTTGAGAATCGAAAGATCGCAGCAGTACTCGCGCAGAAACGCGATTGTAACGAACGGAACGTTTCGAGGTGCACGAAGCGTTCTCCGTAACGATGGACGACTCGACTCAACGAGCTTCTTTCAGGAAACATCAGCGACTCGCAGTACATCACATACATGACAAGTAAGTACGAGCGGCGTGCAAACTAAGCGCGCTGCAAAGTTTCCCCGGTGACCGAGGACGCGAATTGCACGAGCGTAACTCCGCGGCGAAATTTATCGAAGGTTCGAAGAAGGAAAAGAGCAGGAACGGAGCGTGCAAAGTGGAATAAAAGGAAGGAGAAGAAAGGGGAAAAAAGAGGAGGGAAAAAGAAAAGAACGTCTGGGCGACGTCTGAAGAAGTTTGGTTCGCACGGCCACGCCGGTCTATGTTTCCTTGCGTTTCAAGGGCCTCGTTAGAGCCGCGGCAAACCGCCGTAAATCGGCCTGTTTTCGAGGGCCGGTACTCAATTTCGCTTGGATGACCGGCACCGATCTAAATTTCAAATCCGCTAATGTGTATTTTTGCAGCGGGTCCGAGGCTCTTATCGGCCAGGTCTGCTACACGCTTTGCATTTCAAATTCCGCGCGCACAACCCGTGTCGAGCGTGGTGGCACGGACCAACTTTCGAATGTTTCTGCCCGCTTATGCGCTGTCATTTGTTTCCCCCGCTCCTCTTTCAGATACCAGCCGCCGATCTACGATATCTAGCGGATTTTATTTATGGCGGCACCGACTACGTATCGGAATTGATTCCGTGATTTATTCGCCAACCGTCCTTCGAACCGGCCGGTCGATATCGTCGAAGAGAGGCTGGCCCGAAATCGAATTTCGAGAGACAGGTTTTTCCTTTCGAATCGCGTTCTCGTTTCCGTCTCTTTCCCTCGGCGCGACCTGCTCCAGCCTCTTAACGAGGCGCAAGCGATAAATTTTCTTCTCTCTTTCTTTTTCTCTCTCTCTCTCTCTTTCTCTCTCTCTCTCTCTCTCTCTGTCTCTCTCTCTCTCTCTGTTTCCCTATCTCTGTCTGTGTGTGTCTATGTATATTATATGTATAGACGTATCGATTCGGTAGAGTTCGGTGCGCCTCGCGACGTTATTCTCCGCGCGAAAATACCGCGCGCGACGAACGCATTAAGGTCACGAAAACTGTCTCGTCGTATAATTTGTACAACGAGAAGGTATCGGAGAAAGTAGGCGGAGATGTAAGAATCGAGCACGCCGCCGCTCCAGTGCCGTCACTCTTTAACGACGGTATAACTTGGACTTTATCTTCGCGTAATTTTCCTCGGTACATCTTCGCGCGGTTTTTACGGCTCTTCTTAATGCACGGGACGACTCGCTGGCTAATTGCACCGCGCGAACCGACGATTGCGAAACTTCTGGCCGCGCGAACCGCCAGCAAGAAAGTCGCGCTGCCACGGCCGGCTAATTGAAGCGCAATTAACCGCGTTAAAACGTTGCCTACCGATTAGAGCGGTGGTGTGTCACCTGCTGCCGGCTGCCAGCACACCACCCGAGACTTTCTAATATATGCTGGTACGTGCCGTCAGTGTGTGAACTGGCTGCGCTGAAAAACCTGCAGGCAGTTTCCCGTCGGATCCGACGAACAGACGACGCTGATCGAATCGACCGTTTCCACTCGGCCACCCTTTTATTCCTTCTAGATTCTAAACTTTCGCGATCGTCCGGTGACGTACAGCGACCGTCGCGCGTCAGACCAACGCCAACCACGTACCAACGACGCGCGAATCGAAAGCCGAGGAATCTTTTTGTTCTTAGGCTCGCGCGACCGCCTGAATTCCGCGGCAGCTGGAATTAAAAACTCTAGACGGTGGCTAAAAGTAAACTCAGCCTCTGGAGGATTTAATTTTTCAAGTATCGCGAGCAGACCAGAAAGGTCGCGAGCCTGCAACGTACTAAACTGGCGCGTTCTTCTCCGTTTCGTAAATGCTCTTTTAAATGGGTCTGAAAGCACTATTAGCGTTAAAAGCCAGTTACGGGGTACAGCGCCGGCAGCGTTCGGCCAGACTAAGCCGACTCGACTGAAAACGAGATACGAAAGTGCTCTCCGGATATGTCTCCTGCCGCGCGGTGCGCGCTTCCGCCGTTCAAACGCTATTTCGTTTCTCGAAATAAAAATTTCAAAGGCAGGCAAATCGGGCTAGCCAAGGGGGCATTCTCCCTTTCGTTCGGCATTTCAGACTTTGCTGGATGTCGTCGTCCCGCGGTTACCCCCATCCTTTTGGACCGTTGCCACGGGGAATACAACGTCGCGTTGTCGTTTCGTACACCGACGACGACGACGACGACGACGACGTTCTTCCGTGATTAGTCGTTGGTTCGTACGTTCGGCCAAATTTACAAGCGACATAGGGCACCGAGATATCTCGAAGACGACGCTACTTATTTAGAATATTGCCGGCATGCATTTGCATAAATTTAGCGCAGGCCCTACGGCGTTTCTCGTCGCGTTGCGCCCACCGTTATAGAACCGTGGAGACTCTCTTAAGTGCCAGATAGATCCGAAGCCAGTCGCCTGGACTCCGCCTCCGACAGCCGCCCGTTACAGGGCATCGGTATCGACTCGCTCGTAAAGAAAACGCTCGTGAGTTTGCTCTCGATCGATGCAAATTCCAGGCTGAAACGTAACGACGTTCGCGGGATCTTCGCCCCCTCGTGTTACACGACCAACGGTAGCCGAACGCCGCGCGTAAATCATCGGCGGAACGACTGAGAACATCGCATCCCGTGGATTTTCGAGGTTTGTGCCACGGTACGCATGCATATTCAAATTGAATTATCCGCCCTACCAGACGCGTTGATTCGAAATCGTTCGGCGGGCCGATCTCGTCGAAACAACCAGCCATACCGCTCGGTTCACCGAAATCCGCCGCGCATCCTCGCCATTGTCCCTGAGCCGCTTGGACTTCCTAGACTAATGGAAATTCCTGGCGAGAAGTTGGTTAAAACGCAATCGCTTTGCATACGTATCGACACCGAATCTCGTGCTATTCTCTCGGATGCATCTATGCTCCTCCTTCCTTTCGCTCCTTCGGCACACTTTTGGATACAGGCGTCGTTGACGCGTCGTTGCGGTCATCCAAGCTCGTCCCTCGCGTCTACGCTTTCCACGGCGGAGGAGACGCGTGGCGATCAGCAGTTTGCGTCGGCGGAAAACGGAATCGAAAGCGAACGATCGATTGAAACGTTGTTTTCGTGAAAGTAAAAAGAACGGAGAACGGAGGGAGGAGAGGCGGGGACGGAAAATGGAAGAGGAGTAACGAGTTCTCTTTCGTATCGCATGCCGACGACGGGAGAATTGTTTTTTCGCTCTTTGTTCGCGACGCTCGTCGGTTTTGCGTTACTTATCTCGTTAAAGAAACGCGAGAAACGGATAATCCGCAACCGACAAATCGCGACTGCCCGGAGAGGCGCCGGTCGCTCTTTTCA
Source organism: Bombus vosnesenskii (assembly GCF_011952255.1). Lineage (NCBI taxonomy): Eukaryota > Metazoa > Arthropoda > Insecta > Hymenoptera > Apidae > Bombus > Bombus vosnesenskii. The sequence continues at coordinate 9,090,550 of NW_022882923.1, forward strand.
CAGCCGTAACTTTATCGCGAAAGAAAGAGCAACGACGCGACGAGCGCGAGAGGAGAATGGAACGTGCAGACGCGTTTGTGTCGGTGGCTAACTGCCTGGCAGCTCGCGCTCGAAACAGTAGAATAGGTCCGTAAGGGTCAGACGCGACGAACGAACGACGAGGACAGCGGCAAACGACGAGACGAAGTTACGAAGTAATGGACGCTTTAATTCCAAAGGAATAAATTGCAATTTTTCCAGCGGCGTAAAGTCGCGGTCGCGCCACCCCTCTATCCAACGTTCCCGTTAAAAATCCCGGAATTCAATTAAACGCGGCCGCTAGCCGCAATCCCGAATTGAAATCTTGCAATTTCATATTCGGCCGTATCCGACCAGCCGCGGCAAGATCGAGCCTATCCGTTTGAATTTCGTGGAAAAACGATGTTCGCTTTCAAGTTTCAAGGATTCTCGGCAACCACAGCGGTTTAGCTGTTTTCGCCCCCCCAAAAAAAATCATTATGGTCCCGTTTTGTCGCGCCACGAATAGACACGTCCACTCGGAAAACGGTATTAAAATTTCATCGAACGAGTTACGATGCTCTCGTTCGCCGTTGACCCGTGTCTCGAAAACGAAAACGGACGGGGTCAACTATTCGGAGGTGCATTCGCTTTGGGTTAAAAACACCGCTAGTATGTCACGTTTTCCTTTTTCGTCGGCCAATTGACGCCACATTTTGACAAGTTAAATTCATTTATTCCTATAATCGAGTTGGTTCTTCTCGGTTGTCAGAAGCTGACCGGATATTTTTCCATTCGTTTTTCTATTCCTTCTCCGTCCGGTTGCGCCGTGTCGCGTGTCACGACGATTGCGATCGAACAGAAATTATAGAGGCGACGCGCGAAACCTATTGCGTTGGAAAAGATCGAGAAGGAAGGTAACGGCGTAGCCGGCAATAATACTTAAACGCCAATGACGGTCCTCCGGCATATAAATTCAATTTCACGGTTGGCCGGAGAACGGCGGAAAATTTTCATTATTTAATCCACGCGGGATTCTATTCTCCATTGTTGGCGCATTGTGCTCGTACAAACGAGTAGAAAACGCGGAGAAGATTTCCGGAAACCGAAGCTGGACTGTTCCCTCGTTGATACGCGAACACCGTGCCACGGATAGAGGGGTTGAAAACCCATTTAAATTAATATTTGCCCTGCACCCGACCCACGGGTCTCGATCGCCTGCAACACCGACCCGCGATTTCGATACGCTAAAATGCGAATAAGGTCCGCGCAATTATTTGCGATAAACCCGTGCTCGAGTAATGTACACTCGACGTTGATGCAGCCTCGCCCCTCTCGCGTTACCGCCGCCACCGACGTCATCGCCACCGTCGTTCCGCCGCTACGACCGCAACCACCATCGGCTTCCATTCTCTCTCCTTCTCCATCTCGTCGCTCCTTTTCCCTGCCAACGAGCGTCATCGTTCAGCGATGGGAATCCACCATCGTTGGCGCATAAACTCTCCTGTTTACAATCGATGCCCGAGCAAAATGGCACCGATGATGCTGCATGCGTCGAACAGAGTCCGCGCGTACGCCTACATCGGCCTGGCTTGCACCTACCGCTGCATCCACTTGGATCCACTTGGCACTCGAGGCTCAACGAGATCATCGACGAATCACGTCAGCGACACGAACGATTTCCACGCGTTTTCAAGCTTCCGCCTCGTACCAGTTCCAACTTGATCGCAGACCGCTCGAAACGATGACCGACCCGCGCAATCTCGATGGTCCTTCGCCTTTCTTTTCCACGAGACAGACTCGCTCGATCGGTACCTATCGAGCGTTTACAAATTTTCGCCAATTAATCGCCAATTAATCGCGAGTCGACGGATCGAATCCATGGCCGACGAATTTTCGTCGCGCGGCCGAAAATCCGCGCGACGAGGCTCGATGGCACACAAAGACCGATGCACCGATCGATTCCGTAATACGTTCGGCAGTAGGTAACGCGTAATTTTATTCAAATCTCATGCAGATTGCTCCGTTATCGGCTACTTTTTCAATTACGTCGCGGCAGGCTATAAAGCGTAATAGAGGCGAGCGCTCCGCGAGCGAAACTTTTTCTCCAGCCTCCGCCTTCCCTCGCCACGCCTCGCCTCTCCTCGCCTCGCCGCTCCTCGTTTCTCCGCTCCGAGATCCTCCTGCCAAACCGGTATAAACTTTAAGCATGAGATACGACTTGGACCGTTTTTACACGGACCACGATCGCGTCCCGCGATCCTTCGTTATTACGAACTTTTGGCAGAAATAACCGACCGATCTTTATCCTGATTTTCGGCCGTGGCGAACGCTCGATTCGCACCAGCCGCGCTCTTTCGAGCGTCGCTAACGAATTCGCGAGAGAAGCTCGATTTCTTCGTCGCCTTCGTACGATCGCCCAACGTCCACCGCTCCGTCGCTACTTTCTGCTCTCGGAGAGCAAACAGGATAGGACTCTTCGTTGCAAAGTCGACCGCCATTCCTTCCACCGGCGTTTAATCTCATCAGTTTCTCCGACTTTTCTTTGGACACGCGTCCGAAATTTTTGCCAGATTTTCCTCTACCCTTGGCCGCTCGAAGAACGCTGCTGGTCCCTGCGAGATGTTAACGCCATCAACGACGTTACTCGTACAAAGCTCACGATGTAATTTCTTGCATGTCGGTCGCGCGAGAATTAACGAAACGCAATTACCAAATCCCCCCGCCCCTACCGCGTTCCTTTCTCCGGGCGATCTGTACACGACCATCCTCTGTGGCTTTCCGAATTCCCCTGTGTTTTCCACTTTTCGACCGCGTTTCTCAACTCTTCCCTCTCGCCAACTCGCCGGGATTTAATGAAAACGAGCGAACGATCGCTTTTGATGGCGGAAAGTCGGAAACTTGTTTCTCTCGTTCGGGTCTTGTTATCCGTAATGCAGCCGAGGCTTTAACGAACGCGCTCGTCGTTGATCCTTCGGACGAAACGCAATTCAGCATCGTTGTAATTTGTAAACTACGCGTTCCGCGAGTTGGATTCAATTGCTCGCGAAGTAGTCGCTGCGTGTTCTCTCGCCGTGTACAGTGGCTGCATCGAAATCGCGTCCACTCGGTCCCTTCGATATTCAACGAGACCCGTAGATCTCTCGGTCTACGTACGTCGGTTTCGAAGAAAGATCAGCGGCTCGGCATTTTGGCGCAGAATCCCGGTTTGCGGTTGTTTATCGCGCGACTCTTTCATGGTCGATCATAAATTATCATTGGGCAACCGTGGGCGCGGCAGGTGCTTTTGATGCGCTCTGCAACCCGTTCTAAATAAATATACATCTAGCTATCTGAATTGTAGTCGAGGGAAGTTGCATCTATGAAAAGGCTTGGAAATCATCTCGGTCGGTAGAATGGTTAAAATCATTTTTCAAAATCAGCCTGATCTTTGGAAATTTCTTTCTCTCTTTCGGAGAGAGATTTCTCGTGCAACTCGTCGTACGCGTAAAACGGGCTTTCCTCGAATTCGGTGGAGATTTTTTTCTAGCATTTTGTACAACGTTGTTCTCGCCGAAACTTTATGAAATTCGTTCGGAATCGTAGCCAAAAGCGGTCGGAATATTTAAAAATCGATCGATCGTCGCGCACGGCCGGGATTGCGCTCGATTAATGCACCAGCTTCCAACTATTTCGTTATGATAATCGTCACGTGTTCGGCCACAATGCGACCCGAGTGGATAGCAATAATCTGGAACGAGCGATTCGATCAAAAATTATCGACGGTTCGCCGATGGAATAATATTTACCTTAAATTGCATCGCACATATCCCTGCCTCGCAGTTTTCATCGCAGAGCCGATAGATTAACGCGTTCGTGTTCTCGTTCGTCGACGGTACGAATTTTCGAGCCATCCGAAGCTTTTGCCTTCTCTGTTCAACCAGCCGGCCATGCCCTCTCGACATCGTTTCCCCTTTTCCACGATAATCTTTCATTTTGCGATCGCGCGAGGACATTTTTTTCGCCGCATGCGGCAAGCTCGTCGCGTTTCAATTCGATTGGACTCGATTCGATGCGATGCGATTCGATCCGATTCGATTCGATTCGATTCGATTCGACTCGATTCGATTCGTTTCGATCCGATTCGGTCAGATTCGATTCGGTCGTGGATACGTCGCCGGTTACGAGACCATCAACGATCGATCGTGAATCGCGCGACGCAGACTGTACGTGTCAACGCATTCGCTACGCGCAGAGATCACCGCTTTTTCGTCAGATCATCGTGTCAGTTAAATCGCTGTGCGCGTATTTACCGCTTCGTCGAATGTTCTTCCAGGTGCGTCGTGCGTTTGGTAGCAATCGCAAACCGTTCGTCGATACAGACAGAGGCATCGTGGCGAAGAATCGTGCAACAATCAAGAACGTCCTTTCGAACATCCAGACAGACTTTCGTCCGGTCCGTCTCGGGCGATTCGTTCGTTTGCTGCAATTTGTTTTGAGAGCGAAGATTCAGGGGCAATCGGGAGATCGAAAAAGTCGAAACGTTTCCGTTAGGGACCGGCGCGGCAATCCATGGAAGAGTGGCCATAAACGATCCGTGCGATCGCAAAGTTTCGAGACCAATTTAATACTTGGCCGGTAGTCTCGCTCCAGATAGCACGCCTCTTGGTCTGGTCCTTCTGTTTCCAGCGGGACGGCGCGTCGTTGTTACAGCGAAGGCTGGGCCGGGAGAAACTGCCAGCAACGAACAAAGAAGAGGCGCGCAACCGTATCCATCCATCTTGAAACGACCGTCTCTTTATCGCCGGGTAAAAGCGTGTCGAGCCGGCTCGAAATTTCCATTCACGTGTTAAACCCGCTAATTCTGAGCCGCGTGTTTCGGGACGACACGCGACGCGTTCACGCTATTTGTCCGCTCGATTCGGGCGCCGCTCGATTTCCTGCGATAGCAAATTTCGTTTATCGAGTTTACACGAGTTTTCATCCTATCGATTCTACGAATGCCCGGAATAACGTTCTTTTTTTTCTTCTTTTTTTCCACTTCTTTTTTCCTCCTCTCTGTCTCTCTCTCTCTCTCTCTCTCTCTCATATTTTGTCTTTTTTCCTTTTCGCTTTTCATACGTATGTTTCTCGTCGAACGGCGCGTCCGAACGAAAAGTTTGATCTGTCACGAACCGATGCGATCCGCTGATCGTAAATGCGATCTAATCCGATCCGGTATCAATCCTCTCTTTTCCTTCGATCGGTCGAAAACTACGTATAATCTTCGACCCTTCGATAATTCGCCCAGTCTTGCCTGACGACCGGCGAATTCTTTCAAAGACGTTCCACGATACGGCGGAACCTCTCTATCTCCGTTCGGCATGTTAACTCGGGCAGCAACGGTGGGCATCGAAACAGCCCGAAGGGACTACTCGATTCTAATCAAAGGCTTGCCTCGATCTTGTGCTCGCAGGTCCGCCGACGATCCTGGTGAGGCCACAATCGCAGCAGGTGAAGGCAGGAGGGATAGCGAGCTTCTACTGCACGGCAGAAGGTGCGCCGCCACCCCAGATCCACTGGCGGAAAAACGGAAAGAGAGTTTCCCGTAAGTATTCGCGTTTTCGTTTGGTCGTCTGCTAGTTTTTCAAAGTTTCGAGAAGCCGTTTCTCGTCTACCGACCGCGTTGCTGTTCCGCGGATCATCTAAACGCCAGAGATGGTAATCGTATCGACGATATCGAGTCTATCGCCTCTTGGCTCTTTTCGGTCTCCGGTTCCGGTTCCGCGTGCGAATCCGGTTTCTCTTTCGTAACTATCTCACGATTTCGTACTGTATTTTTCGTTTCCGCTTTTGTTTTCTTTTCCGTTCGTATCATCTTGCCAGCGACGTTGTTCTCTTCCGATACGTCGCGTCACGTAGACTCGACGACATTCCCGCCCTTTTCTTTTTAACTAAATTTCGCGCTCGCTCGGTTTCCGGAAACACCGGCTGTTGCCGACCGGTGTGCCACTGCAGCCGGACTCTTCGTTACATCCAGAGTTTCCAGAGACCGACCGGATTGCCGAATCTTCCAGCGTACAACTCGAGGTACTAACTGAAATAGACGTCGCTTCTTTCAAGCAGAAAGCCTCGCGCGCCCTTTGGATTTGCCAAACTGATTTCCGGTTCGGGCAATCTTGCCGCGTAAGACTGTGACTACATAGAATATATCCTATAGATATATAAATTGAAGCAATCTTAAACAACAATCCACCAACTAATAGCAGACTTCTTTCTTACAATTTCATAATCTTTGCCAAATAGGATGACCAGGTAACTCGCGATTGATCGCGTATCTTCTATTTATCGTCGCTACTTGTCGCTATCGCTGAACAACGTTTATCGGTAACGAGACGGTAGCTTACGAATCGTAAGATTTCGCTGGCAATATTAGCTCGATCGTTTATGCGCAACGAGAGTCCGAAGACCGAGTTTGGCTTGGCGCGTCGCTCGTTATCACCAGTCGGACGAATAGAAATCGGAATAGGAATCGGAACCGGATCCTGTCGAGGAAGAGTGCGCGGTCCAACTAACCGTTGGAAATTTGCAACGCCGCGAAAAATCGCGCCGGTTAACGGAGAATAGACGCTTTTATCCTCGGCTCGTCGATTGTTCTCGATTTCGAGCTGGTTCGCGGCTCCGAAATTCGCTAATCCAGCGAAACGGAGATAACGACGCGTAACAAAGTTGGTGGTGATCGCGTGAAACGCGCGCGAGGAGCCGGCACGAATCGAACCGATCGACCGCCCACGGATACCTTTCTGTCTCATTTGCTTCGCCTCGTTTCCATCCTGGTGATCGACTCTTCTAACAACCTTCGTCCTTCGCGTTCTTCTTATCCTTTTTATTTCCCCTCGTTGTTAGCGATCGGCTGCCTGCTCGCAAGATTCGCGTCGCGGCCTTGGCATTTTACTCGCTGTGCAACGTAAAGAAAGAAACTTGAAATTAATACGATTTGATCGCAGATTCGATTTGATCGCGCGCGCGAAGTTATTAAATTACTCGACCTGCGAGTGTAAATCGTAGACACGCCGAATGTGCGTGCACGAGCCTCGAGATTTAGAAAAGTCGTTTCTTTCGTTGTACGAACACGGCCGTGCCATACGCGAGATCGAGAAGACTCGGCTGGAAATCGGTCGAGCCGATCGACCTCGTGGCCGATCCTAACGATCGTTCATCCCGATGTTTCGCGTTATTCCGTAGAATCCCAGTCACGGTACCTGGTGCACAACTATGAAAACGGAGCCTTATTGCGGATCGAACCTGTCAGGCCGGTTCGCGACAACACCCTGTACGAGTGTCTAGCGGAGAACGGAGTCGGGGACGCCGTGTCAGCCGAGGCGCAGCTTAGAGTCTACGAAGGTATGTAAAGTTGCTTTTAAATTTACATCGACGATTGTTCGACGCTCTCGTCGATCGTCTATGGCGTGCGTCGACTACTAAGCTTCGCGGTCCAACGGAGAAGTTTCGGTTCAGCGTTACATGGCGACATCGTCGTACGGCTATTAACGTTAGCCTGAAGGCAAACGGCGTAGTCGAAATTTAATATTTAACGAAAGGCTGCTAGGAACAGCTGGCGCCGCCGTGGCGCAAGCTCGATCGCTGCAAAGTTTTCAGCGGTGTGGATAGATTTTGCGCAGCGGACGGAAGCTGCTCTAGAGACTCGGGATTTTTCGAAAGGTGGGAAAACAGATGCCGGACGCGAAGAAGAGCAGGAAAAAGGACGATCGAAATACTCGGAGGAGACTGGAGGAAACAACACGGCTATATAACGAGCCAAATTCCGTTGAAATTAAGCGAAGCCTTTCTTCTTCCACGGTTGGGTCCAACCACGCGATCTCTCTTTCTCTTTCTATTTATACGGAAGAGCGAACAGCTTAATGGCGCCCAGTTCGGCGACCAGGCGGAAGGCGACGTAATAGAAAAAAAGCGACTGCCGCGCACCTGCAAAGCTTACCCTTTTCCGGGAAGAATCTCTTAAACTTTCGCGAAACGCCTTAATTGGCTTGGCCAGCTTTTTAATTCGATTCCAACTTCACCTCGCGGATATTTTTGCTGGCAGTTTCTCTCGTATTCTTCCTCTGGGGGAGAAGGAAAAAAAAAGGGGGGGAAAGAGGGGGGAAAGAAAAAGTACCGTCCGTTGTGAGAAACCGTTCCGAAGCTTCTCTCCTTCCTCGATTCACGTTTCATTTCTAACCTTCCACCGCAATCATTCTCCCTTCGCCGTCTCTCCGCATTTGCGTTACCGACCGCGATTCGACGCTCGAAATTCATTGGAATTTTTTGTTTCTCTCCTTCCTTTTCCTTTTTTTTTTTTTTTTTGTCTCTCTTTCAACCGTCGATTTCCAACTATTTCGTGTCAATGCCGTTGCCACCGGGCACCATGCAAGCCGTCGTCAATCGCTGGATATTCGCCCGGATCTCTCAAATTCGGCCGTGATTTCGATTTGTTACGAAGTTGATTCGACCGGATGATCGCTTTCCCAATGGTGCGATAATACGTGTCTGTTCCTTTATTTGTCGCTAGCTGTAGTCATTAGGCGAGAGAAGTACATCGTCGAACGAACCGTCTGCAGCGTAAAATAGATATCGATTCTAAAGTCAAATAAAAAGTGAATATTAATCTCGTTAAGTTTCTTCGTTCATCCTCGGTCAATACTGTCGTACTTCTATACCGTTGAAGGATACTTTAAATTCCAGGGAAAAAACGTGATTTCTCGTTCTTAGATCACTTTCACTCTCTTTTTTTAAAACGTAAACCCTTTCTGTTTGTTGAAACACGAAGAAAATTTGGTTACGCAGCGACCCACGCTTGTCTCGTATGTACCGAAATGGATTAGAAGCTGAGATCGAGCATCGATCATTTCAAGTTTCCGAAATTGTCGAATGTTCGCCGCAACGTTCGATCGTTCCCCGTCGGTGAGATTTCGCCTGGCCGACACGATTTTTTCCACTGGCCGCAGGTTCTCTGATTAAACAGCGCGTAACTTTCGAACAGAGAGAGGCAAAAGCCGGTGTAAGTTGCACTTGCAGACGTTAAACGGATATCAGCGCAAAGGCACGGTTGCTAATTGTAAAGCGACAGAGTACACGACGGAGGTGGCTGCGGACTAAGCATCTTTTTCCCCGTGGAGGAGTCGCACGCGATCAATCACCGTGGTGCGCGGAGCCCACGCGAAGAACTCTCCCCTTTTTGCCAGTTTTTCTTGCCGGCTCGCTTACGCGAGATCCATGGCCGTGTTTTTGTTTTTGTTGCCGGCGCCCGCTCCCACTTTCGTGGACGGGAGAGTTTAAAAGTTGCGCGAATTTTTCTCCACCCGCCCGAATAAACGGGGTATTTAATTCGGTCGGGCGGCTGAAAAATACGCGCCGACGTTTACGCGGTGCTGGCGCGTGCTCGCAACGCGATCCTTGGCCAAAGTTGGTTTTGGTAAATGGAGTCTCAGCCGCATAATGAGCCCGTTCGAATATTTAGGCATCCGGCGGTACCGTTGGCCATACGCGCTTCGTTATCGAACGCATCACCGCGATAAATACCTGCGAACTCGTATTAAAGCCGCATTCGGCTAATGCGATTACTCGAAGCATGTTATGTTGCAATAATGTAACAACGTAACATCGGTAAATGCGGTTAAAATTACATGGCGAGCTGGCGGAACAATCGATAATCGTTGTAGCTGGCGCGCAGACTTTGTCGAGTCCAAGTAATTATCCCTTTTGTCTAAGTCCATGCTACTGCCACGTAATTTTTCTAATCGAGCGTATCGAATTTTTGTACCGCGGTCTCCAGGAAAACGCGTCGTTGCGTTTCGTTCGGTGGCGTCGCGATGGATGACGATGCCGGATCACGAAAATATTCGAACACTCGTGAAAACGTTTTACGAATATATCGTCTAAACGTATCGAGGATAATAGAAACGGATAGCGCCAATTTCTTATTTATTTTTCGTATAATAACGCGTTCTAACGGTTAGAAGCGAGAACAGTTCACGCGATTCAAGACGATATTATCAAAGGTTGAATAAAAATAAGCCAGTTGTATAGAAACTTTTGTCGCAAGGTCTACTACGGTCTCGCGATTAAAATAGATATTGAACAAACTTGGAAGCAACCTGAAAACGTATAAAAGGATTGAGAGTTATCGAGAACATTGGCAGAATATAGAAATCAGTGGCGACAGTCTTTTTTCTGATTTCTTGCTATAAATATATTCCAACTTCTGATAACGCAAATACGACTTTCAGATTCGTTTCGAGTTTCGCGAACACTTTCCACTCAAATCGGAGGAATTAAACGGAAATAGACGCGCTCTTGCGAATTTAGCCGATGAAACGAAGAAAGGATGCGTTCTCGCGTAATAAGAAATCGCGCAGAATTTGTCTTCTTTCGTAGACGACGCCGAGTGTCCTGGCGAACAGGGAAATTATATCGCAACGAGGCCGTCCGTTATCTGATCTCGTCGGTGCTCATTGTCAGCACGGCGAACTGGCAAGGCGTCGATGCTATCTTCTCCGTTCGAGCAAACCTTTACCGTCAACGGCGTATTCTACCTTGTTTTCTGGTGTAAAGTTTTACGACGCGACTCGCTACATTCGCTTCGCGAATGCTCGATGCGTCGCAGTTCGAACGTTACACAAATAAGGTGAAGAATTAAAGTTCGAGTACAGCAGCGAAATTTATCGTACGAATCCAACAGAGCGACGGTTCAGAGTGTTAGAACAGAGAATATCGAGAGCTGATTTTATATATCGGGTTGTCCGAAAGGTATCTTTCTTTCGCAAACGTGTTTTTTGCAACAGTGCACCTTCGTAGAAACGTGAAACCAAGTCTGTGAAAAGTCGCGGAGTTTATCTCGACGGAGCAAAATGGATCGTGCCTGATTCGACGAAATAATATAAAACAAAAAACGTTGCGCGTCTATTATTTCCTCGTAAACGAAAGAAACTTTTCGGACGACCTAATACTACGGGTCTGGCTGCTATGGAGAGGGTGTCGCCGGGACCCAGATCAGAGATGGTCGTGCTGCTACTGTTTTCTTACACTGGAACACTCTCTGCGTTGTCGTTTCGGATGTTCGTTAGACCCCGTTGGTTTTTCCATCGCTATATCATGACTGGGTGACAACGTCTACGTGCGAGGCACGTAACGCGCGTTAAGTAGAGCGGCTGGCGGACGTAACGCTACCACGCGCGATCCTATCGCGACTCGTCCAACTTTGACGCGTCTCTCGATCGCTGGATAGCCGAATACGATGTTTATCAGAGTGGCGAGATTTTAAGACTTCGGCTTAAAAGTAGCCTCCGTTGCAATCGTGCCGTACGATTTACAGACGTGTGACGTTTGCGTATTCCGGACGAAACAAGATTAAAAGTTTCGAAGCCGCGATACGTAACACAGAGGAACCGGAGGTAAAATTTCGCGACTCGTCCGGAGTTATTACTTACATACGTGTTTCAATTATTCGGAGTAATTGACAGTTTCCAACTGTCCAACGGAGAGGAAAGTGGCTTGGCGTTATCGGAAATCTCGTTTGTCTCTCGATTTTACAAAACGTTCGTCTCTGACGAGGGACCGTCATAACGCGACGGTTGGAAGTTTCGCTCAACGTTTCGAATAAATTTTCCATCGGAAGTTTCTCGGTTGCGAGAGCGACGCGACGCGACGCGGCTCGCTGCATCGTTTTGTCGGATGCCGAAGCACGATAGCGGTCTCCATAAAGGGCATACAGTCCCCGTCCTAGCATTAGCCTAATTTCGAGTTCCGCGGCAGGTGGAAATTAAATTTGCACAAGGGCTAAGTGGCATCTTCGGTTCCCGTTGGCTTGCACCGTGAACTATCTACTTCGAGTTACGCCCGGCATCGAGCTACGCTACAAGTTTGTTGCCGTGTCTCTCGTTCGTGAAATTCCCACGAAATAATTCTTTCAATCGAGTCTCCGGCGATGCCAAAAAGGGGCGTCGCTGTCGCGAGCCGAACTCTACCGTTCGAGATCGCGACGTAATCGGTTCGCGACGATCAACGATGAAAATACTTCTTTTCGTCCTTTTTCGTTTAATCGCTGTATTCGCGATGCAACGACGTAGAAAATTTCTGTTCAAGCTGATCCATTTACAATTACGCGCCGTGTCAAACTATTAGGTTGTCCGAAAAGTGTCTTTCTTTTGCAGACACGTCTTTCGCAACGACGCATCTTTATACAAACACGAAACCTAATCTGTCGAACGTTGCGATCTTCGCGTTGATAGAACAAAATGGATCGTACGTGATTCGATAAAATAATACAAAACGAAAAATGTTGTGCGTCCGCCATTTCCTTAAAATAAAATATATATTGCGTGCGTTGTACGAAACATTTTGAAATCCCGTTAGCGATGCTACGACGCTGCTCTATTACGGTGCTATCGGTAGAGTTTGATATCCTTTCGAACGATGGAAAATCTCTGTTCGCTTGCTTTCCCGTCTTTCGGTTTATCGTCGAAATACGCGCTGCGAGTCCATCCTCGACAGTCGACGGTTCGGTCGGCTAGGCTCGAAAAGACGAGACCTTTAGAAACTGTGCCTTCGGGACCTCGTCTTTATTTCGATTGCCCAAACTCGGGGAATCGCGTCTCGTCCAAAGGTAAACGCGACACCAAAGATTCCAGCCGATACTGAGAACCGAATTCAACGAATGCTTAATTAACGAGTCTGGAAACAACGTAGTTTTCCCTCCGCCTTACCCTTAGCCTTACTTTCTTACTCTTTTACCTTATCTGGCTTTCCTCTAGCACGGGAAAACAGTTTGAAAGACGGCAACTGGTATGCACTCGTTTCCTCAAATCAAAGCTGTTTAACAGCAGATCCGATAGAGGCAACTTCGTAGAAAAGTGGATGTTTGAAAGTCACGGTTTTTCGAACGATCGGATCGTACGGAAGAAACGCGATCCGTGGATATCGCGAGATTTTGTAAATTCGTGATCCGAATGTGGCGACGGTATGAGAAAAAAAAGCACGCATTAGGTTGTCCGGAAAGTATCTTTCTTTCGCGGACGCGTTTTTTACAACAACGCGACTTCGTAGAAACGTGAAACGAAATCTGTGAAATATCGCGGTGTTTACCTCGACGGAACAAAGTGGATCGTACAACGTAATTCGACGAAATAACGTAAAACAAGGGACGTTGCGCGTCTATTATTTCCTCGTAAAACGAAAGAAACTTTTCGGACAACCTGACATAAGCCACGTGAAAATTGGTTTTCTTGCTACGAACCAAACCGATCGTCAGTTAGGCGTTTCGAACCGCTATAATACCGCGATTATACCACGATTATACCACGATCCTAATTAACGTATAACGTCTCGAACGGGCATTCCCTGGGCAGTCACGACTGACAATGGGAAGAAATTCTTGTACTACTAACGAACCAGCTGAGGAAGGCGCGGAACGGTCAATATTGACTCTCTTGGAAGTAAAAGAACCGACCAACGGAATATCCGCTTCGAACGAGAGACTCCTTTTGTTGTCTCGGGAGACGTTTTATTTCCCGTCTCTTCCACCGGTTGCTTCGTTCCTCCCGTTTCTGGATTCGATTTCGTATTTTTAAGCGGCGCAACAACGCGAAGCTCGTTGGCGAAACCCGAACCAAAGCGAGAATCTTACGTATATATTTCTTCTCGTCCGTACCGTCTTTCGAGAAATTCAAGTTCGTTAACACAACACCATCTAACAGCCGGTGGATTCCCCGGGAAAATGGTTGCCCCGGTGAAATACCATCCGTCGTGTCTTTCTGAAAATGGATATCGCAGGAATCCAGCAGACGAGGAGTGAGAGAGCGAGGGAGGCGACTCCTTGCTGCGTTCGGGTCTCTAGTACGGTTGCCGATCGATATTAATTCTTCTTCCATCTTTCGATAGTTTTTCGTACTCGGACAAACCGATAGTCTCGACCCATTCGCGCGACCCGGCCGTCTTTTCTAAATTTCCACGACCGGTCGTACTCGAGAGCTTAATTTCGTCGAAACTCGTTGCACGGTAGAATCGAAATAACGAGGAGACCGGAGATCGTGCCGGGTAGACGCTGCCAATCCCGAAGGAGAAGATAATGAATAAAAAAGAGGGGTAAAAACGAAGGATGGAGAAGATTAACGAAACGCCAAGGGGATGAAACGAGGACGAACCGCGAACCTTGAAGCTGGATATACAGGGATACACCGTATATATGTAGGTGTAGGTACATGCGTAACTCGGCCAGGAGGAACGAACGATTAAAAGCTGATCCGGGATGAAGAAGCGGAGTTGAAAGTTTCGTAGCGCGAAGGAAACCGCTGTTACCCCTTACCCTTCTCATCCGCGAACGTTGCGAAGCGAAAGAGGAGGTTTTAAACGCGCTAGAGCAGAGTCAACTTCCGTTCGCTTCTTCGTCCGCTTACCCGTTCACCGAGTTCGTCCGTCTCCGTGAACCGTATCGAGGCGGAGTATTCGATTCGTCCGAAAAACCGGTCCCTTAATTAGCAATTAATTGGCACATAAATTAGCTGCGAGTTTTCGCTCACCGCACCGTACAACCTCGTAACTCAGACGTACGTCCTTCCTCCCAACCCTCGTCGTTCATTCCCTTTTTTTCTATTCTCGGCCGTCGCTACGACACAGAGATAAGACCGACGCCAACTATTTCAGCAATCAAACTTTCCCACGACCGTTGGAAGTTTCCCGGACCGTGGCTCCCCTCGCTCCACACGTCCATCGGATCTCTGTGTCCCTTTGCCGATTACGAAAGCCGACGTCGAAACTGGCGCGTCTTCCTCCAATCGGTGAAAAGTGGCCGAGGTTGGCGACGAAACGGAAGGAACGTCGCTGCCGGCGGTAACACCGGTGTCCACGACGACAGCCAAGTTGCTGGCTGTTCGATTCGAGGCAACCTGTAGCTCGTCGATTCGTCCGCGGAAAGAATTCGCCGTATCTCCTTCGACGACCAGTCCGAACGAACGACGACTGACCGACCGCGAGGAAAACTCGATAAACAACGCGTACACGCGATACGACCATCCACGATATCGCGAGCTATCGCGGTATTCAACCTGCAGCCTGTCTCGCTCCGAGGAATCGAAGTCCGACGAGAAATGGACGACGAGCCGTTTCAATGGCAATCGAGACTCGACCGATAATAGAAAACGATAAAGGAGAGAAAAATCCGGCTCGCGCGGCTCGCAGAAAGGCAAGGTGGAAGAAAGAAGGCGGAGAAGACGTCTTGAATCGGACAAATCGAACGGTTTCAGGGTTATCGCGGAATAATGTGGCATTTAACAATGGGTGTTTGGTCCCCTCGGGTGAACGCGAGGATCGCCTCGATATATGAACGAAGAGGACCGAGATGGGTAAGACGGGAGAAACGAGAAGGAAGGTGGAAACATGGCCGAGCCGCGGGTGGAAGGGCGATCTCGAGATTCTCTAGCCTTTCAGAAACTACCGTGAGCCACAGCACGCGCGCGTCCCTTATCGAAGTCGATGATATTCGGTCCGTGTGCCGCGATTTCCTCCATTCAACGTACTAACCAAACTCCCTAACCCGTCTCTCTTCTCCCGTTCCTCTCGACGAACAACCATTTTCCGCAACCTCCGCGGAGTGGTTTTACGATTTCATGCTCCATTTCGCCCGATTCGTCGATCTCTTCGGTTTTCCTTCCAACCGACACAACCGAGAGGAACGTCTTGAATTTTTCCGACCGTTCGCTCGATCTCGGTCGCGCCGTTACGTAGCGATTTTTATGTCTTTCCTCGGCGTCCGGCCAACGAAACACCGACCGTCTCACGAATTTTCTTGTCCTCCCATTCGATCGATCGGTGGTTACCGCCTCTTAATATCTCGACGGTTTTAGTAGCGTTAGAGCGAGACGCGATCGTAACCGTAATTACATCGAGGAAATTTCGAACGAATGCGAAAACGTACGAAAAAAGTAGGAAAACGTAGCGACAAAAGTGCGCGAAAGGAAACTTTCGAAAACACTTTTGTTTGAAACGAGCCAGAATCAACCACCGTCTTTTAATATCTCGACAGTTTTAGTAGCGTTACAACGAGACGCGATCGTAACCGTAATTACATGGAGGAAATTTCAAACGAATGCGAAAACGTACGAAAAGAGTAGGAAAATGTAGCGACAAAAGTGCGCGAAAGGAAACTTTCGGAAACACTTTTGTACGAAACGAGCCAGACTCCTCCGTCCTCGGATAGTCGAATTGAATTCGCTTCGCGTCGAAGGATCGTCGAATCTGCATCGTCGGAGCGCGTACTATAGCGTAATTAATAAGGCGGTAGGAATGTACCGTCTTCGTTTCTACTCTTGCCGTGTCGTTTTTACAAACAGTCTTTATAAACGCAAAGTTAAGTCGTTGAGAGTCGAAGATTAAACCGTCTTCGAACCGTGATTCGACTAAGAGCCTCCGCGGCGCGTCGTGCGGAATTCTAACTGCTCCCCCTCGATCACCTTTCTTTCTCTCCTCCTATTTCTCTCCCTTTCTGTACGTATTTTTTCCTCTCTCTTTCGTCGATGCTGGCCGCCTGCTCGTTATGAAAAGCAAGCAACCGGAGACCGCCCCAGCCGAAGCAATAGTTGCAGCCAAGGGATCATCGACAACTTGGCTCGACTTTTCAACTCTCCGACTAAGATTACGGTTAACGTTGGTTGGTAATCGACGCGGAGCCGCGCGAACGACGAAACGGACGAATTCTTACGGTCGTAATTATACAAAAGCTACCGCAGGCGTACCGAATATAATAAAAAATTCATTACTACAATTTCCATCGATGTTAATTTTATCGTGAAATAGGGCATCCCTCGGTCGTGATTAAAATTTTAAAAGTTTACTTTGGAAATTTATAATGCTGATAAAATCGACCGGCATAAATGAAATATGCCGTTTAAATTTCTTTCCATAAATACACCTGTTCAATTTGCCACAGGCGTATCAAAAAGACACGCGTACGCGTATCCATGTGTATGGAAGCTTCGATTCGTGCCATTTGAAGTGCACGTGTAACCGTGCATGGATTCTACGTGTATCATTAATGCGTCTTTATTTCGATTAACGCGACATTTCTTTCAATATCGATACCAACTGCACAGTCGCGGAGACAAATTTCGAGATCGTAGGTGAGAAAACGAATTTAAACGAAATGAAAGGTTTAGAAATAGCGGCGAGAAAAAGTAGCTTAAAATTAGCTATCGTTAACGCCTTAACGTTTAGCCAACCTATACGCTGTCCATCGTGCGTTTGTCCAAGTATCGAGGACTAATATTCGCTGCTTAGAAAACAAACAAGCGTAACAATTATTTCAGCGGTTGATTATATTTTGCGGTAATGATTTTATTTAACGATTTCGCGTATTGTTTGTACAGGACGTCAAATTAAAAGTATGAAAGAAATATAAGTGAAATTAAGAACATATTAAAGATGACCAAAGATACAGTTTTTTACAGCATGTATTATATTCGTTCGATCATAACTTTATTTAGTCATAACTGATAGCGTAACTTTTTGATTAATTTTGACACCACTAAATCGGTGTACTTTATTATATACTTTATAAAAGCAGAAAAAGTGGCGCAATTGCAATAATTGGCAACAGTTCCAGGTAAAGAATAACTAATAACAACAACAACAACAAAACGCGTTGCTAAAGTCAAAAAGGAAGATCTGCCGGTTCGGTTGGCCAAGTGTTAAGAGGCGTGTTGGCGCGAGTACAGGTCCGCCGTAACCGCAGGCTGAGATCGTACGATCGTACGATGAAAATAGAGGAAAACGATGGAATATAGGAAAAACGTAATGGGTATTACGGCGAGCAGAGAAGAATACCGGTGGAAAAGGAGGGAAGAGAAATCGGCAAAGGGAAACTTTGTTTCCGGAAGAGGCAATTCGTCTCCCCGGCATCCGTCGCTTGGCAGACGGAAGCGTATCTGCCGGTTCTTGCCGTTCTAATCTCTCGCGGTGAAGATTGACGGGTTCGTGTCCCGCGAACCTTCGAGAAAGGAAATCCCAAGACAAAGGCAAACGTCTCTCCGTTTTCCTGTCTTGCCTCGCTTCGTTTCATCCGACGCGGTCTCCTTTCGTCCTCGCCAGGCATCGAGCATCCGTTCCGAGTCCGAACACGCGCGCACTATCGACAGACCGAAATAAATATGAAATTCCATCGACGAAACATCAACGAAAAGATCGAGCCTCGGCGAACAGAGAGGGGACCGTGACGCGTTCGCCTCGTTGAAAGAGGAACCACGCCGGGGTGGCTCTGCATTCTCGTACGTGAAAAGCGACCTCGATCGGGCGGAAAATCCGGTTTTCTCGGGAATTAAACGCAGAAGGAAGTCACGATCGATCTAAAAGGACCCCAACTTCTACGAACTTTGCCATTTCCAAACCTCTCGGAGATAATCATTTGGCGTAGAAATGGCAATTTTTTGTTGATTCGCTGCTTTCTTTTATCGGATCGGATCAGGGAAATTGTTAACGTTTCCGAGATTGGACGCTGATCGTTCGACGAACGTCGACGCGTATCCAAGTTCGTATTTTTATGAATGATAAGTAGCTGTTAGAGAAAAAAAGAGAAAAGAAAAACAGAACTTGAGCAAATATTTGTTCTCGTTCGATTCCACCTACTCCGTTTATCGGATACATCGTTTGTTCCAATCTTCGAGAAACTTGCTTTCGTTCGACGAGAAGGAAAACGCTTAAATATTCTGCTAAAACCACGTAAAAGCGATTAGTCGTGGAAGAAGGTGCGATAAATCACGAAAAGTCAACGTGAAATTAAGCCGGGGAATCTGGATGCAGATAATGAAAAAGTGGACAAAAAATTGGAAAACACGGTTCGTCGGAGTTAGCGAGAAGAACATAACGTAACTGTGTCGCGTAAACACGGGGAAATTACAGGCTGAGAGCGGCGGCACGGGATCGATAATTGATATTTTGATTCGAGACGTATCGTTTAATCCGCGGCCATTTTTGGCTCGGTTCCTCTGGCAGCGATCGGCTGTGAATATAATTCGCGGCATCGATGTAAATTAATGATGGCGAGCTCTGGCGCGTATCGGGCTTTCGCAATTGCAGACGCAACTGCACGCGTCCAATGCCGTTTCTAATTTCGGGGCTATATATTTCGCGGAATACCTCCGCCGCATACAGAGTCGGGAACGCAAACAAATCCAAATTCAGCAAGCCGAGGTTAGTGGAAACGGCCTGGTCGGCTGGAATCGCCGAGGCCTAGACGAACGAGTGTCGCAATAGCCGGGCTGACGAGTCCCGCCGGCATCGGGCCACGGTGATTCCGAAATTAATTAAATCGGATCGTTCTCTGTGTACAAATGGACTTTTTCGTGGAACGTTTGCCGACCGGTTATAGCGGGTATCGCGGGCCAGCGGCGCGCGCCGCGGTCCACGGAATTTCGGGGGAAACGTTCCAATCGGTCAAAAGTATCGGACGGGGCTCCGGTAGCGGCTGAAAAATCGCGACGAGTAAATAATGGAATTCGTTGCAAGCGAACGATGCGGCGCGAAGGTTGAACGGCGCGGCGGAGGTCTCGTCGCAACTTTAGTACGCGGTATCTCGCGAGCACGACGGTAACGCGAACGATAATAAGCGATTTAAAAGCATCGAGGGTCGCGTGGCTCGAACGAGCCCGAGACAATTCCATTAAAAACGACGACTGAAACGAAGAGGGAGGCAACCGGAATAGGAGATAGAGCGCGAGAGCGCCGCGAGATTGCGGCAGACGGGGCAAAAAGAAGAGGCAACTTCGAGCTGGACTAATTCGCCGGGCGCGTGTTTCGTCATGCTCGCCAACTCGATTTAGCTCGTAGATTGAATCACGCGGACCGAAAAGAACGAATACTAATTTCTTTAGAGACGAGTCGAGAGATTCTTTTCGTCAAGGAACACGGTCCGCTTTTTCTCCCTTCCCCGTCGCGTCTGCTACCAGCTTCTCCGACTTTTCGTACTTTTTCCCTACTTTTGCCTCGCCGTACTCTTCTCTCTCTCTCTCTCTCTCTCTCTCTCTCTCTCTCTAGCGTTTCTCCGTCGTCTTTTCGCTCTCCTGCGAATCGTCTGTTCGACCCTACGGAAGTACCTATCGAGCGATTTCTTTCTCTCTCCGACGTCGAAGCCAGAGGCTAAGGGTCGAAATTGTTTCTTCTCTCCTACAATTACGAGCAGCGGAACACTCCACTTTTTCCCCCCTTTCTTTCTTCGGGCAAAAAAAGAGAAGTTGCAACGAACCAGGCTACCTTCGTAGATGACTCGTTAAGGAACTTTCCCCTTGCGAGAGGGATAAACCCGGTCTGCCAGCTCGCAAATAACCATCAGCCCGCGTACTAATTATTATTTATTAATTACGAGCGTGCGCGACTCGCTCCGCTTCGCGAGCCTGTACGCGCGCGTACCTCTCAAAGGGAATCGGTCGACGATGGATCGAAACGCGAAACGATATGCCGAATGAAGTTAATGGTTTGCCTATATCTCGGATTATTGTGCAAATAGCAGAGAGGAAATAATTTTACTTTAATAACACCAGGTAAAGAGAATCCCGTTTGACGAAGGAACGTATCGCGAATCCTCCGATGGTATTTCCCATCGTGAAAGACGAAAAAAGCCTCAGCCTTTGAGCCAGATATTGCCGTGTAATCGACGACTTGGAAATCGAGTATTTTTATATAAGTAGCGTGTGCTGCGTTTCGATCTCGAGGCGGTTTCCACGGAAATTTCGAATATCGTCTAGTTGCATGCGCCTGATTTTTCCATCGTCTCGTACGTCGCGGGACAATTTTTTCTCCTATAAATATCTCGGATGGTAAAAATAAAAAAAAAGCACGCGATTCTCTGGTTCGCTCGATTTGACTTATCGCTTGGAACAAAGTGACGATTACGTCGCTAGTTGGTGATTTTTATTGGCTACGCTATCGCGTACATGTATATCGCCGGCTATAAATATTAAGACATCTATCATCGTTACATTTATTGGAAAACCTTCGTTTTACTTTATTTACCATTTTTACTGCGAATTTCTTGAAATCAGTTTCATCATGCCACGGTATTAAAAATAGCCACGCGAAATGCGACGATCGTTCGTCGATGCAACTTTGATTTCGAATCTTGTAATTAAAAGAAACGACGAAAAGACGAGTACAATAAATATCTTTATCCGACCGATCCTCGTTCTGTCCGAGCGCGGAACTGCGTTTGCACGATCGCCAATACGTCTCGGACGAAGAGATATACCGCATTAAATAGACGAACAGTTTCTACAGATGGTCGTCCTCTTTCTCGTTTTATCTTATCCTTTTACGAGAAGCCAGACAGGCGCCTTTTCCCTCTCTGGGGACTCGTCGAAGAATATGGAATTGTTCGTCCGACCTTTCCGGGTTACGACGACGCGCGGCGGCAGGAAATGGAAAATTTTCCAAAAGTCGCTGCTGCCCTCTTGCTCTCGCTTTCCTTCTTGTTTTCACGCGCGTTTAAAGGTAGCGTCTGGAAATCCCCTTTTTTTCGTAACGCTTGGAAAAAACGACACGCTAAACAGCGAGAAGTGGACGAAAGAGGAGGAGGGAAATCGTTTACAGGAAAATACGTTGGTCGGGGTGGGTGCGCGTTGTTCGACGCGGCTTCGAGAGACAAACGTGTCGGAAATTCGAGGCAATTCGGCCGAATGCAACGAAATTTGCCGGCATGTTAGCAGGATAAAAATGTCCTCGTTGTTCCCTTTCCCTGGTAGACCTGTTCCTCCTTCCTCTATCTACGACGTTGCATCGCCTTGCGTTGCGTTGCGTTCCGTTTCGTTCCTCGGGACATCGAGGTAAATCCTAAGTGCTGGCGGATACACGTAGCTCTGCAAACGTGATTACGCTCCGACGACTGAAAATCGCAGGAAATGAAAAGGAGGGGAGGGGGGTGCGGGGGAATGAGGACGAGGGGACAGAGGAAAACTCTGGCAGATACGGCGGCCACGGAAAACGTTCGCAATTTAAATCAAAGGTAGAGCGCTGCGTCGGAAACGGCTGCACAGCCGGCGGACGTTACGCGGTAATAACGGCTATCAGTCAGTGAAATGACGCTCATCATATTTTCATTAGAATAATGGTCGAACGATGAAAGAGGCAGAAGCCGTGTGCCCGTGGAAAACGAGAACGCTACGCGGTTCCACGGCGTTCCGTGACGCCCCAAGGCTGGAAGCCGAAGGACGAGTCACGGAAGCGGAAGGTGAAACGGTAAAACTCGCGAAGCAGAATTCGACGACGTCCAAAAAAAAAAAAAAAAAAAATACGAAACCTGGACCGTGTTTTTCCGGGTTTCGATAAACTTTCAGCGGAAAGGTTGGCACTGAAGTGGCTCGTTACGATTCTCAGAGCCGCCGGATTACTCGTCCGACAGCGAGCTTTGATTCCGCGTAACGATATCCTGCCCTTGCTCTCGCGCTTTCTCGGGATTATCGAAAAATCCAACGATATCGTCGCGATGCCGTAAGGATCGAAGAAGAAAATTATTCCTGTTGCTTGACTTGCGCGGTTCGCTTTGTTCTTCTCTCGCTGTCTGCGCTGCTCTTTGTTTCGATTGCGGGTTAAAAGTCGATAGTGGTAGCGAGTCGAGAGATACTTAACTCTATTTTCGCCTTTGCCGTATAAAAGAGACGAAAAGCAAACACGCGACTAATTGCTTTACGCCTCTCCTCGTCTGTGTTCGTGCGCTAAGCTTTTACGATGTAGCGACGTAGCGACGCGCAGCGACGACAAATTCAAAAGCTTTCGTCCGTTATTCCCCTCGTGCGAATCGTGAAATAAAACCCTTACACTCGTCGAGTTTCTGCTCCATGGATCAGAACGACGACGGAAGAGAACTCACCCCTCTATCGAAGATTTAAGGGTGGATCCGTGGCACCGGCTGGCTGCGAATATAAGTCGTCCGCCTAAAGGATGAGCTCGATCTCGGGAGTAGGGTCGAGGTACGAGGGAGTCTCGATGGTATGGCGGTCAGGCTACTTAATATGACCGATAGAAGCCTCGGTAAGCTATCAAAGTGTACCGTCCGAGGCTAGCCGCCGCGCCGCTTGCCTCGGATGCTGGCTCAGCCGTATTAGTTATCGTTTCGAAGCGACACAGCGGTTCACGAGCGGCTATTGGCCGGTTCCCTGGTCTCGGTTATCGCAGAAAATCAAAGTCAAGCCGAGACTCGTGGAAATCGGGCGGCTACGAAGGTCCATTGAATTTTTACGACCTCGTTCTCGCGTCGCGTATCTGCAATGCCATCTAGGGTGAAGAAGGATCCAGAACGAGAATCCTTCGGCCCGCTTCGAAATACGTACATCGGTGATCGAACGGGCTACCGGTGGTTTGGTAGCGTCACTCGAGAATTATTCGAAACGCGCCGCGGTACATGGTGTAGCGTGGAGAGCGTTTTATTCGCCCTGCAAATCCAATGTAGTCGGCCCAAGATCCCGGATTGCTAGGCAAATCCGGGGAATGCTTAGAGCGGCGTCAGTTGCGGTGCATACGCGCGCCTCGCATCGGCCTTTCTTCATGTTTATATGCAGCGGCAAGAGTGGACCGGATTCCCGACGAGAGCGGAGTAATAAATAGTCGTTGCCCGACACGGGTTTTCGCCCTAGTGCAGGAATCCACGACAAAATCGTCGTTGAACGCGTTTCGCCTGCTATTTGCATGATCGTTTACAACCGTCCGGTAGACGAGCAGCTTCTACGGGACCACGATTCTCCTTTCGCTTCGGGCCACGCTTCCTCCCTCGCCTTTCTCCAACTGATAGTTTTAATCGTACTTTTCGTTTGTTCGTCTACAGCCGCAACTATGCTGCGCACGGAAGTATAGAAAACGTTACGTCGACCACGGAGAATCCTGTAAAGAGAGAGAGAAGGTCCTTTACAACTTTCCTCGCTTCAAAGGTGTGTGTGTGTGTGTGTGCGTGTGTGTGTGTGTGTCGAACTTTTTCGATTAGTCGTTTATATCGGTCGATACGCAATAACTATATTACGGGCGCATATCAAAGCAGAAGACGAACAAGGCAACTAGTAAAAGGGGATACTTTCGGAGTTTCCCCGATATCGATCAGGCTCCAGTTTTCTCACTGCCCTTTCGAGAAACGAGCTTTTTTCCAAACGTCCGTTTCTCTGATTCCTCTTGTTTATCCGTTCCTCGTAAGTTGCCAGCATTTTTCCACGAACGCGCGGATACGCTTTTACGTGTGCAAAGAAACCGCGGATACACGAGGGAGAGACAGAGAGAGAGAGAGAGAGAGACAGAGATATCGATACGAAGATATTGCCACTTGGAAATGTAATGCGGCCCGAGCAAATGCGCTTGACCCGAAAAAAAACTCGCCAGCACATCGGGCGGTTGAAGAGCCTCGACAAAATCGAAAAGATGGAAAGTAGGGTTAAGACGAGGAGGAGGAGGAGGAGGGGATTAGTTTCGGATATAACGGAGAATATAACGCCCAAGTGCCTCTTGCGTCTCTCTCGCGAAAACTTGCCAACGTCGCCTCCCTGCTCGAGGCATGGATTTTCCGGACAAAAAATAACTTCTGCTCGGTCTCGTTAACCGGCGACCCGTGACGCTTGCGATTTCGCGATCCTTCCCGGGCATGGCGGTTCCTTCTCGTCATCGAATCGAACAAAAATCCCATCTTCTCTGACCCCGATCTCGTTTCCATGCGCTTGCACCACCGCGACTCTTGCAAATTCCCTCCACTCGATGAAAAGCGAAAAACGCCGAGACAACTGGAACACAGAAAGGAGGTAGAGACGTCGATCTATCAACGAAAACGAGGATAATATCGTTTCGTTAAAATCGCTACTGTCGAAAGGATGGAGGAACAAGGAGGAAAAAAAGAAAGAACTGAGCAAAAGTTAGGGAACATTTTGTATTCGTACGTGCAGGGAGAGAGAGAGAGAGATTCGTGCACGTTTACATGCAAGGAATATCTACATTTTTGTCGACGTTTTTACTTTAATGCCACTTTACGACTAAAGGTTTTAACAGAAAGTAGCTAAAAATTGAACAATCTATTAGGTTCGAGGATACAATTGACAGAGGTTTTTAAGAGGCAAGTTTCTTCGGACGGTGTTGTGACTTGATCATTTAGTTCGCGAATAATTTATTAAATTGCAATTTTACGCGTGTGCGACATCGCGCATGAAAAAATCAAGAATCAGCGACAATCGTTCGAAATCGTTAGATAACGATAAATCCGTGTGTTCGATATTAGAATGAAAATTTTCCTAATTATCCGTATTAAGATTGAATGTTTTCTGCTCTTGCGTCCACCGTGTAGCTCGATCGTTGTTTCGATCAATTTTGACGCTCGTATTATCAAGTTCTCCATTGTATTTCTTGTTATTCGCTTCTATGTATATTACTTCTATGCATAGTATAGCCGACAGGATGGGTCGCGTTCAAATCTCGGACAGGATTTTTCAAGCTTGATGTGCATTATTCATCGTACATTTTTTTCGTACAAAGGGATTCACGAGGAAATTACGCGAGCCAACGCTAATTAGCGATTCGTTATTTTGCTGTACTGCTTGCAAAAGATTTTACAAATACCACCCAGCACGTGTGTCTTTCCACTTTCACGCGAATGTATCATCGTTCAAAAATATCCGAATACCTGCTTAGTTTTAACAAGATACGTTTTAATTATTATACGATATTAAAATCGAGCGTTAAATCCAGTAATAAATATAAATCGAACTGCGATCGTTTTATCCTTTGTAACTACTTAGCTGCTCGTAATGGAATATTAAAAGCTGGCTAAAATGGTTTTTGGAACGCAACGTACGATGATAAAACTGGCGCCTGTAATTGCGAAATTTGATAGGAATGCTTGTTTCTTCGCGAGCTTTCTATCCTCCGATTCTTTTATTTCTTACTCGGAATAGGTACGAGATCTTCCAACGTTAATTCGATCTTCTAAAATTGTACTAATAGCGCTTGTAAAAGTAAACAGCAGAGTACAGTATTTTTAGTATCTTTAATAAATAATTTCAACGTATAGCCAGTTCTATAAAAGGTTTCCAGACTCTTAGTTTATACGCTTAAACACGAAAATCGCGCAACATTCGAGAACTGTAACGCCGATTGATCAATTATTTCGAGGATAATTTATTTAAATTATCCTCGTACGAAATCGATAGAGGTTCCTAATCCTTAATCTAAATCACGATCACTCGTATTCTTATCCGTACTCGTATCCTTCCCTTTCTGTCTGTTGTCCGCCACTGTCGCTGGTGGCTGCGAGAATCGCGTAAAATCTCAGCCGCTATAAATTGGCTAATTATAATCCAAAAGGAAAGGAGGAAGGGGAAAACGGCGGTAAGAGAGAAACAGAAGGGATCCGAGTTTGGACGGTCGCTTCTCGTGACGTTAATTGGAGAAGTCTATGACCTCTAATTGGCTCTTCTCCCCCACGCCTTTCCTTTCTTCCTTTTCGCGTCGTCTTTCAACCATCCTTTTACTCTCTTCGCTTCCCTCGTGCCAAGTGGAGGGGGAAAATCTCTCTCTCTCTCTCTCTCTCCCTCTCCCTCTCTCTCGTTGTATGTTTTCTTCTCTTGTCTGGTCGAAGCAAGAGAGGAAACAGAGACGCGAGAGTCGATGGAGCCGCGAACGTCGCTTCTAGCGGGGTGAAACGCTAGAGAAGAAGCCGATTCTCGGAAGCGTCGACGAAAGGGTGAAACGGGTGCTCTCGCCGCTTGAGAGGAAACGTAGGCGGACACGCGAGCAACGGATACAGTGGCTTCGTAGGACGTAGGAAAACATAGACGAGTTGACGAGTTGAATGGGCATTCGTAGAAGTGGTAGTTGGGTCGCCAGTCCGCCGCGCTACTGAATGCTATACACGATGGTGGTACAATGGCCGAAGCCGTGGCTTTCTACAATACCGTTGGAAATGGCCACGCGATAAATTCCTGCAACTTTTATCGAATAGGAGGGCTAACAGGCCGAGGGAATATTGTGAAAGTTCTGTCTGTACTCGTAGTTGCGGCCGACTGGCCAGTCCGCAACCCGTGCTCCTCCTCCGTACCAAAAACCCTCCACCGTCTCCACGCGTCCACCTCGTTCCTCGTTCCCTTTCATTCCGTCCACTTCTTTCCGCCGACTGACTTTCTTTTCAGAAGCATCGGACGCTAACGCTTATCCTCGTCGGGATCGTTCACCGGACGGATCAAAAAATTGTATGCCGCTGCCGAAAAAACCAGCCTGCTAGAATTTATTCTCCCGTAGCTGGTCTACTTGTACTCTTCTGCATCTTGATAATCGCTAGATACGCGCGTCTCGGGTATGGCGGCGTTTCAAGAATTTTCCGCTGTTATCTACCTTTGGTTCGCCTGCTTTTCGACGCTTGGCACAGCCGAATCGAATTCCGAGTCACCCGGCTCATTTTACCCTTTGTTTCTTTAGGTCGCCTACTTTACATATTACCATTTCGTCAAATTATATCCACGACGCTTTGCGGTTTCGATCGCGCCTCGTTCCGCAACTGTGCGACGCGACAATGTACGTGTACCGTGCTTCTTACCGGTTAGAATAGACCGTACGATCGAAAGTTTGGAATCTCGTGGCGGAACAAGCAACGACTGATTGCTCGAAGGTCTTGCCCGACAAAGGGAAATGACGGAGGAGGAAAAGGAGAAAAGGCGAAGGAAAGAGACGAGGAGGAAAGAATACAGTGGCAAATAAATGCGAGATCGTCGGAGGTCGCTGGAGATCGAGGCATCTAAATAAGTAGCTCCGGTTGGAAGTAACGGAGGCGGAAACATCCTCGAAAACCGTTCGTAGCCCGCATCCGAAAGATGCGGGTAGTTCTCTGGCAATTATACTAATGGAGATTGGGCGGCTGTCGGAGGAGGATCGCCAACGAGGAGGAACCGAATCGCGTGGATCGAAGGCGAGGCAGAAGGTAGAGACAGAAGCAGAAAGGGAGAAGCGGAAGCTGAAACGAAAAGAAGAAGGAGCCCGGAAACGGGAAGATCTGGAAGAAACTAAGTAGACGGCTACGAAGAAGGAGAAAGTAGGTAAGAAGGGGGCAGTGGTAACGGCGAAAATGGACGGAACAGTTGAAAGAGCAAAGAAGGAAGGGGTTTGTACGTCGAGTGAAAAGTGAGCAGCATTTGAAGAGGAAACCTTCTGGTTATCCAGAGAGAAAGGAAGGGATAGCCCGACGGACGCAGACGGTAGTGGGTTCCACTGCCGAAAATAAGAAGAGTCGTAATGAATGAGCCTGGCTGAAGAGCGAGGGACGACTAGCGAGCAAGGGACTAGGAACCAAGAGAGACACAGACAGAGTGAGAGAGAGAGAGAGAGAGAGAGAGAGAGAAAGGCTGGAGTATATAAGAAGAACGGAACGGAGTTCTAAGAGTCGTACGGAACACTGCGAGCCAATGAAAGCTGCCGAAAAGTGCTTTATACGGGAAGTGCATTCAAACGAAAAAGTATATACGTTATTCGCCGGTGTAGCACGGCGGAAGTTGCTAGCTCGTTGTCGTTGCTTTGATCTGGCTTTCACGCTCGCCAAGAATACGAGGCGCGCTGCTCTACTCGACCTGTTATCAACGAAACAATATCGTAACGAAGATGGGAAAGCCCCCGTAGACGCTCGGAAGCCGTGATCGTTTAAAACTACCCGAGAAGCTGCGGATCCATCGACTCCATTTCGAAATCGAATCTCGAAACGCTATCCGGCTGGCATCGGTCGACGAATTAATTTATCACCGCGTTCCCAGTGTCTGTTGGACGAAACAACGAGCAGGAGGAGCAGCTCGGGCTTTCGATGGGTAACACGGTCACGGTACGTTGAACTATTAAGCGAGGTTACCATCGATCGCATAATACGAGACGTCTGCGAATTTGATCGGTCGTATCCGAGCCAAATTTCTGTAATCGGCGCAAATGATTGCAGTCTGCTTTATACGCGGTGCTCGAAGCTGAGCCCTCGTTGTAGTATAACGTCACGATGCTGGCCACAATTGGAGTAAATATTTGAACGCTAATTGAACTATTCTGCGCTACGTATAACGTAGGCCGCCTGCTAAACAGCTACACTCGATTGTGGCAAATCATAATGGAAACGTCATTACGACACGCGCTATTGAATCCCGTTTTCACATGATCTCCATTCCTCGTAAATATCCGTGCTACTCCGATTCGTGAGCCAACGTCTTCCCTTCGCCGTGTCCACGGTCGTCGAGTATTTTAAGCAGAAACGTACAATATTTACGTCTGTGCGAAAGTGCAAACGCGTCCAACGCCGATGGGACGCTCCGTCTTCCGTCGTTTCTAACGAAGGCGCTCGTGGCACGGACTCGTTTACGCGACTTTGTCTTCGAAGATATTCGCTTGCCACCCGTAGCCAGTCACGAGAAGATATCGTCATCGGCATCGGAAACGACGCCCTGTTGACGTTCGTGCGAAACGGAGATGGAACGTTGGTTCGACCGCCGTCCACGTTAAAGGCAGACGACGCGTTGCGTGTAAATCCTTCACGCGTGTATGCGTAAGCGCTAATGAGCTGGAACAAGCTACATGGCGTAGCTTCGACGTTGGACGGAGCGTGTTTGCGCGCGGAACCCGCTCCATTGGGACAGCCCTGCGTCACCGTTCTACCCATCGCGTATACGTCAATCGAACGTGCGAACTGTCCGACAGACCGCGGTCGCGATCATGTCGCACCGATTAAAACCAATCCCTCCAAGGATTCGATTACTTCTTGCCGAGTCATTTATTCAAATCTCGGTTCGGCCAGACTCTTGGTCGCTCTTCCAGTCGGTCAGCTTTATTCGATCAGGACCGGACAATCCTACGTCGATCTTACGATCCTACAACGATCAAACTGACCGAATTGTTTGCTCTAGCGTTACGATCAAAGTCCTCCCCTTTGCATTTCGGATTAATTAACAAGAATTCCGGTAGCTTGGACGAGAACTCGCGGGAACAGGAAGTTAAAAGTCGTCCGTTTCACGGTTGTTCGCGTCATCCCGTCGTCTTGGCGAAGCTCGCGCTAGATTAACGGTTAATCGATGAAATGGCTGAAGAGGCAGCATCCTCGAGGAATCGCGTTTGATTTGCCGCGGAACCGGGACGCGTCGCGTCCGTGCGGATATTGTAACGACGACGACGACGACGACGACGACGACGACGACGACGACCGAAGAACGTCGGATACCTGACGTCTCTAGCTGCTAGCTCGCGCTTCCTGTGTTTTCGCACCCGCCACCGCTGTCGTCGGTAGCACCGCTCTTTACGAGGCGCAATTACGCGGAACGTAATTAAAATTAGTAGAGTTTTAATAGGAGCGTACGCGACCGACATCGATAACGTAATCGAGTTCTCTGCTACACGGCGGACAGAAAATCGGAAACAATCGAGAGCCGAGTGAGAACTCGCTAACGATTCTACATGGCACTTCTCACGCGCAAGCTCATTCTGGCCCTGATGATTTATAACGTAAGATTTCCACGAAACTCGGGCACGGTCTGTCCTCCTTTGTGCACCGGTAATAATATCCGTCGCAATTAAATTCGTCCGTGCGATATGATACAGACACCGGTGGAATCGGCGATAAAGCGCACTCGCCTTTCCCCTTCTCTCCGCCGGCTCTTCCATTCTTTGTACCGTTACCAGCAGGATTACACATCGGTACAAACTTCGCGCCGTTCCATCGGAAGAGCAGGATTCATTAATAACGTTCTCTCGCGAATGAAAAAAAAGAAAAAGGAGAAGAAAAAAAAAGGTAGAAAGGATGGCAGAACTCGGAATAATTCCGAGTCAATGGCCGCTGCATGCAACCGATATCTCGCGTACCGACCGTCGCGAACCGCTACAACCTTCTCGCTCGATATATCGTGGAAATCGTTCAACGGCAGAGCCGACCATTCTCGAAAGTGGAAAAAAATTGGCGATACTCTGAGAGTACCCACGGACAGCGAGAAAGAGGAGGAGAGAGTATCGGTATTCCGTGGTAAGAAGAGGATAACGTGGACTCGAGGGCAGCTGACTCGTAAATAATAGAGAGGCTGGAGGAACAAATCCACGCGTAAGCCGCGTCATAAGATGCTCTTTGGTCGACTCTTGAACGCGGCGAGAGAGTGAAGAGAGTTGAGAGACCCTCGAGAGTAATCGGTTAGTCGCGAAGATGTGCCATCGAAACAGTGAGAGCTTCTCTCTCTCTCTGTTTTTCTCTCGACGTGTAGAGAGAACACACCATCTTCCGATGGAGTTTGCTCCATAAGTCGACGGTTACAGGTAACGCGCGCACCCGTGCATGGACAGCGAAGCACGCTCTTATATTTTATGCAGCAGTTTATAGAGATATATCGGCCGTCTAGCGCGACGGCATAAGTCAAAACCTACTTTACCTAATGGCCTCCTGGCGACCTCCCCGCCTTCACCTATCTGCCGTTCTACGACCACGGGAAGTAAAGCTCGTTCGTGAAAGCTCGCAACACAGCGAGAAGATGTCCCTTCCAACGTCGACACCGACGTCTGCTCTCTCGTTGCTTCTTCGCCTTACGACCAGTTCGCCCCGTGCGTGTATTCCATCAAAATTGCATTTGCAATTGCGAGCTTCGGCGCCGCGCCACTCGGGATATCTACTTTCTTTTCTCCTTTCTTCCCGCTCTTATTTCCTTCGCTGACTCGCAATTTTCTTTATTTTCCTGCGTGCACCTTACCGCCGAAAGGAAGATGCGAGACTCTCGCGTATAAACTCTGCAACCTTTATTCTTACACCCTGTACGAATATTATCGCCGAGTTCCAGCCATCTGATCGTTCGTTTCTGAAATCCTACAGTCGAAATTTACCTCTTTCTGTAACCGCTCTATTATCGCGACCACAATTTGTTCTTCACGCCGAGTGTTGACCTTTACGATGGCAAATGTACGAAATTATGCAACCACGTTCCGCCGACAGCTCAAACGAACGACCGTGGAAGCAGTTAAAGCACCGGCCAAAGCTCCTAAACCAACGCTCAGCACCGAAATTCTCTTGTTTAATAATCGACACCCGCTCGCGATCCCTTGCATCCTCGAATAACCGGGTCCGTGCCCTTTTTCACGATGCGCCACCGTGTTTCTATCGTATGCGCTCAACGTCCACGGTTTTACTAATAATACCGCTGTAGCTGATAGCAAGTTCCAGATACATAATTGTATCTCTCACTGCGCTTTTATCGATGGACACAAACGTCGAATACGAGGCAAATTTGACCGTAGCGTTTCGCGTGTTCTACCTTTACCGAAAAAGTAGAACAGATATTCCGTTTAATCGAATTTCGTTCTCTTACAGACGTCTACCGATCCAATGGTATAGAATTTTTATGCCCCCTGTATACTATCGAAACTCCACCACCACATATATGTTGTATGTGAAACGAATAGTAATAACGACGATACTTGAACGAACAGTGTAGGGCTGCTGGAAGCATCGATGAAAAATAGCTTGAACACACTTGGAAGCAAAGGTTCGCGTAGGAAACACGATCTACCACGTGCTATTAAGGTTTCGAATGACTGCCGTCAGCAGTAGTTCGAATTCCTAGTAATAGGTCTCGATTCGTTCTCGCCAGTGCCCTCGATACCTTGTTTGCCAAAGCGATTGCTTTGTAAAAGTTTGCGAAAGGATGGTCGATTGTTTGAGCCGCGTAGCGATTTCGAGATTTCGCGTTCCTTTTGCGGTGAATCCCTTTGGAAACGGGACTATGACCAAGCGAACCGGGACTCTTTCCGAGATTGCTTGTGTTCGCGCTCGCTCTCGTATCGCGAACGCAAACAGAGTCTTCCGGAAGAGGTGGGGCGTTCTCGTGGCGCGGTTCCATTGGCGCACAAACGTGACTACGTGCATTCGCGTACACGCACTTAAATATATATCTACACGGTCGGCAAACGTGCGTATATTTACTGCGGTACATAGACGGAAAGAGACACGCGTGGTCGCGGAGGGCTGGTGCAAGGAAGATGGAACACGCGGTGACACGGAGCTAACTTGGCGAAACAACGTGCCGTGGAACCAAACAGAGTTCCCACGTACACCAATCCGCGTCTGTCTGTGCGGATCACGCGCGTACACTCGACATAATTGCACTGCCGCGATTAATAATTAGACGCGCAATTGGGCGTCAACTGAAATCCGTACGCGTACCGGTGATTCGATTTATCGAGCCAACCTACCGAGCCTCGACGCGTCGCGCCACGCCGCGTCGAGTATCGATTTCTCGTCGGGTAACGCGGGTAGAAAGTTTGCGTCTTCGAAGGAGACGTTCCATCGCCGTTGGAATCTCGTGGATCGCGTCGAAAAACACCGTGCAACCGCGAACGATCGATCGGCGGACCGTCGAAGCCGGAAACGAGCGCGAGTCTTTAACGATCGATCGATCGAGCGTCGATATGGTTAGTAGACTTGTTATTGCTGCGAATAAATGACGTAGATAAGGTCCAGGGACCCATAGGCAAAGCGCAAGATCGGCTCTATCGTCAGATTTACCTCCATCTTGCGCCTCCGCAGAGTTAACCGATTTAGTCTTGAATAATTCGCTAATCTGATTAGTAGTGTTGGATGAAAATTACAGATAGCTCCGGAGTTTCGCGTCGGTTCATCTAATTACCCCTACGATCGTGGCGTCTGCCTGGTTGCCTGCGCTTTCCACACCCGCTTCCTCGCTCCTTCGCTCCAAGAGATCGGTTAAATTCATCGTTAACGAAGCGATCTTATATCGCTCGATATACGGCTCGAGTATCCTGCGCGACAAACTACGTCGAGGTCGATTCTTTCCAGTCACGGCCAACAAAATCCTCGGTTTCGCCTATCGTTCGAATAAAATCCAGCTATTAGATTGTCGGAAAAGTGTCTTTCTTTTACAGTTTTACAGACACGTCTTTCACAACGATGCGTCTTTATAGAAACGGAAAAGCTAATCCGTCGAACGGTTGTGATCTTTATTTTGATAAAACGAAATGGACCATACTTAATTCGGTAAAATAATATAAAACGGAAAATCTGATGCGTCCATTGTTTCCTTGTAAAACGAAAGAAACTTCTCGGACGACCTAATATATCGGGCGATGTAATTTGTACGCTCGCGTACAAACTAAAATCTTGCCGCGATTATGCAATGGCTACAGAAACAGATATTTCTGCACAATTATACTTAGCATTAGGCGTAGCATCCATACATCGATTAATTAGGTTCGAGCGTACAGGAGTTTCGTACTATGAAAGTAAAACCTTACGGAAACCTTGGAAAGTTAATTGGAAAATTAAACGCTTAACTAGCCACTGTAGGTAAAAACGATAGGAGTGAACCGCAGATTTGACCTAACGTGAAATTCCAAGGAAACCTGTGGCGATGCGAAACGTTTGAAAGATCAAAGACCGGTATTTTCATTGAGTCTTGAAACTAAAAATGCGAAACGGAGAAGAGTAGAGCGCGGAGCGAGAAGAACGGTCGGACGACGACGGAGGAGAAACTCGAGCGTATCGCTTCTCGTGTTCGCCGCTGGCTTCCGACGGATAGGAAGTTTCCAACAAAGGTGTCGCGTTTCAATTTTGATAAAGTCCTCGCTACCTGTCCCCGGGGGTTCCGCGGCGCTCTCTCGAAATTTCACGAAACGCGCGCACGTGCGCTCTGGCCGTTCCTGCTCCAACATCCAGAACGGGCGTCTCGTCGCCCGGCGACTGCGATATTTGGCCGATGATGGAGCATCTGCTCGTTTACTGCGCCTGCCGTTCCAGTCTCGACTTCGTAAGGGAGAGAAACCTCCGGAGCGTTGTTGTATCGCGCACGGCTACACCGCCTCCCTCATTTCGTGTTTCTCGTTTCGCCATTTGTCCTCCCTCGCGTGTTATTTTTCCTGCCGGTGTAGGAAACTCGTTCCCCTATCTCTGGACAATGCCTATGTCGTGTCCTATTTTCGCAGTAGCTCGCCGCCGAGCGTGCATCGTCTCTTTTCTCTCGAATTTTCCACCAGTCGAACTTTCAGTCTTGCGACTAACGTAGCTGCAACATCGTATACGGTTCTGGGAAATTAGTAGCGCGATTACACATTCTCCGCTAGTTACTGGCAATCAGCCCTTCAGCTATCGCTAGAATCAACGCCTCGTGCGTGTTATCATTCCGCCTTACGCCGATATTATCACTAGCGAAAGATATCGCGGACGAAAGTTTGAACGATTGCGAAGAGGATACGCTCCGCCGCTATCTTTTTATAGATAGCTACGTGAAGCGCGGAAGGGAAAGTTTGCGTGTTTTCCCGTCCAATCGGACGCTTCTCGAAGGAGACGGTTACACCGTCGAATTCAAAAATCGCAAAGGACGGATGTTGCGGCGATCGGTAGCGAGTAAAAACGAATGGAAACGTTGCGAACGAAACGGTGGAAGGAAACGTCATTTCCGTATGCGGTGCAGGGGAGGTGCGCAGGAAAAGAAGCGACGTAACAAGTTGCGCGACTACGGAAGTGCGTCTTCTCGCGCTTTCCGTGCGAAACTACGTGCGAGAACTTTGGAATTTTATGTATGGCGTTTCGCTGTCGAAGTATGCCAACTCCATCCGTCCCTTCTACGGTAAGAAATAGTTCCATCTTCCTGTAAACTTTCCCCTCGGTCCAATGGACTTCGGTTCTCTCCCAGTGTACTCTCTCTCTCTCTCTCTCTCTCTCTCCCTCTGCCTCTCCTCCTCTCTCTCTCTCTCTCTCTCTACGCGTCTATTCTCGCGAGAAAGCAGCAGTCGAGCGTATCCACCCCTCGACCCCACCTACCCGCGTTTCACGAAAGAAACTTTGTCATCGAGAAACTCCACCGAATATTTTCCTTGCTTACACGCGATCATCGACTGGCATTTTCCACCTTATGGCACACTAATACGACGTCGATAGAAAACTTTCGTACGGCGTACCAAGCTCTCCTTCCCTACCTCGTCTACTCCTCGAGCCACTATCACCATCGGGCAACTGGCGATGTATTAGGTCGCGTGGAAAGCCCCGCGGTTTGCAACCGCTCTTTTTAAGAAAACTCAGCTTCCGCTGAAATTTTGTATTTTTGTGGGAAAACGGGCAACGTTGTGTCACGCACATGTTGGCAAACGTAATACGGTGGTATTTATTCTATGCGGTCCGGCGTTCGCGTACTTCTCCCGTAGGGAGTTTCCTGGAAACGGGAACGGGTTGATGTTAAACGATATCGAAGGAATATCGCAACGCCATGGAACATAGTGGGACTATCGTACGAGTAGAATAGCAGCGAATCGGCGAATTTATTTAACGCCATTATTCACGTTTCAACCGTTTTATCGAGACTCGCGTGTAATAAGTAAAGAGCTCAAAGTATACCGGAACTTGTTACAAATTT
Organism: Bombus vosnesenskii; assembly: GCF_011952255.1. NCBI lineage: Eukaryota > Metazoa > Arthropoda > Insecta > Hymenoptera > Apidae > Bombus > Bombus vosnesenskii. The sequence goes on from NW_022882923.1 coordinate 9,126,909, forward strand.
ATAAAAAGTAAAACGTGAAATATTTGAAAGTAACGATACATACGTATCGCGAAAATGAAAATAAGATAAAAGAACATACGGTAATCGTCTAGCGTTGGATGGAGTATTTTATAACATCGGTGGTCGAGTAAAGTGCTCCATTTCCCATTCTTATTTATGCGATAGTGCGGCATTTTAAGTATAGCTTCATCCTACAGCCCTATATAGCGTCGACAGTGAAGGGATAGCAAAGGTATTTAATCGATAGTACGCGATACGAACTGTAAGTTATCCATTATTTCCGCTCGGCATAGTAACAAACCGAGTAAAAAAGCAACGTCCGATCAGCGGTCGCTCGCTTAAAAACGTATCTCCGAGCAGTTTTCGTCGCCAGCCTTTTACTAGCGCGGATTAACGCGCGGTGACACGAATTTCTCAGGAATCGAGTGGCCGCCGCCTAGCTAAATTACAAACTCGCGGAAACTTTTACGAGGCGCGTTAAAAGCGCGTCGTTTCGCCCAAGCTGGCGCGCAAAACCGCCAGCTACTAGCTGCGCACGAACGACAGCAGCCAACGCGAGGCCGAAGCCAAGGCAGTTACCGCTTTATAAAATTTAATCCTTAGCGTCTCTTTCGCGTTCGGTGTAGGCAAACTCGACCGGTCGATCGCGGCACCGACGTAATTATTCCAAAACGACGAAAGAAGTCGACGATTACGATCGGGAAATTCTTCGTTTCGTCGGTGCTTGGCCATTTTCTCGGGTGTTTTATTAGACAAGCGACACAGCACGGCTAACTGGATGAGCTGTGAGAAGATATTCACCGCAAGTAATGTCTTTCACCGCAGTCGTTCGAAGGGAACGCAATTACAAAGTAGAGTTGCGTGCCGAAATCCTTGGTCGAATCGCCGTAATTACACAGAACAGAGTAAAACGTACATTTACACGTTCGTACGAGATTATCCTATTATCGACGGCATTGCGCTTCGTACGACGTGTTTTCGAGCGCGTTCGACTGTACGGTGTAGACGAAAGATTTAATTGCGATGCAGAAAGGAAAAAGAAAGGGGGGGAAATGGGGGCACCGCGAGGAGAATCGGCAACTTTTGGTTTAGTCGGGTACGTGACGACAAAAGTGTTCCCGAGGGGAGATACGAGGTTCGGAACGGCAATGGAAATTCAATTGCTCGTCGCGACGAAGCGAGGGGCAGCGATACAAGGACGAGCCGGCGACCGACCGAAAGAAAATCACGACAAACCGATTTTATTCTTCGTTCCTTTTTCCTCGTTTCTACCCGTCCATCGGCCTATCCTACTACTTTCACCCCTCGATTTCTCTTGCTCTTTATTTTCGAACAACCGGTCGTAGAAATGGTGGTATTATTGGCTTATCCGTTCCGCCTGAAAGTTAGAGAAGGGTCGGGCACGTGAGAAAGAAGACGAGAGCACGAGAGGAGGAAGCGTAACCGAAGGGAGACGAACGAAGTACGATCCTCGTGATCGTTTCTGCTCAATCGTATCTCGTTCGTGTCGAGCTTACATCGTAATTCAGTTTCCCAGCGAGAAACCCCGATATTATTTTCGATATCTCGGAGACGCGGAGAAGGCGTGTCGGCGTGTCGGTATAAGTGGAAAGGACGCTGGACATCGACGAGCTTTCGTCCTAATCTTTTCTCCTGGAGCAATTCCAGACTTCTTCCTATACGTCCCGGCGGCACTTTCGTCTCGCATCGCCGACTTTACCGGGGCTAACCTTTCTTACCGTGGCGCGCTAGCCTGATTTTCTTTTCTCTTTTTCTACGCGCGGTCTCCTTGAAGAACTCTTAAGGTCCACCGTTGGACCGGCAGCAATAGCCAGAAAGTTTCATCCCCCTGGTCATCTTTTCTTTCGGTTTCGCGACTCGTACGACCAAAGTAGCAGAAGGAGAAAAGGAAAAAGGAAAAACACGCGAAACGAGAGGGAGCATGATTTATCGTGGCGCTGAGAGAACTACTAAGACGTATCGGTTAGAGCGGTGTTCGGTGAAGATCGAACCGATCGAGAATCGTCTGCATGCCTGGAATCGAGGAAAGAAAAAGAAAAAGAAGAAAAAAAAAAAGAGAAAGAGGCGTCGGATCGACGCTGGCGATAAGAGGAAACCGAGGGGAGGATTTAGCGACTAGGATCACGACCTTTTGATAGCTAGTAGCACGGTATCGATGTACAGAATAGAAAGGTAACCGATCTACTAGTACGCGTTTGCACAACGAAACGGAAAATTGGAAACGGTATCCGGACGGAATATCCCGTGGCCTCGATTTTCATTGATCGAAATTATACAAAACAGTGGTGTAATTTAATTATCCGGTGAGCAGCGATGCGTTATAATGGAATCAAAGGATGAAGAGTTTCGATCGTAACAATTTTCGACACACTCGTAAATCTTTCATCGCGCCTATCTCGATATTATGGCGTGGCATTAATATAGTATAATTGGGAAAGTGTAACGTAACTCTATTCTCGTGAAATTTGCATAATTTTTTCCCTACTTTGCGTGCCGGCTGGCTTACCGAATAATTAACGGGGAAATATACTAGCGAGCCGAAACAAATCGTTGAAAATAATCGTCCTGACCATGCGCGAGAACGAAGCGAGGGTCTGTCAGGCAAAACGTTGCGGATAAACCGCCGACTCGCTCGGCGTACATCGTGGCGTGGAGATTCGTGTACTTCGATGCAAAACATCGCGTACAGAAAGAACACGGTTCGGTGGGACGTGGCTCGATGCACGCGAGAACGTTCGATCAGGGCCACTGCGATTTCCATTAGAAATTGCTGGAAAAATTGTAAAGAGCCCGCGAGGTGAAAAGCGACGAGCCACCAGCCGTACGCGTCTTTGTAATGTTTGTAGTCGTGTTTCGCGCAATTTTCGAATCGACGAGCGAGAGGCAAAGGGGATGGCGAGAAGATATTTGCATCATCCCAGCCAAACATTGTTACGTAGGAAACGAACGTCGATCTCGTGGCGCAGCGTCGATATCCATGCTGTATTTAATCTCTTGGTAATTTCGTTAAACAAACACGCCGCGGTGGCGGCACGGATTCGCTCAAATTATTTTGTACGCACTCGCTCGCGATTAAAAATTGCATTTCTCTCCGGCCGGGGTATAACCTCGACCAAGCCGACCCCATTATTGTAATGGAAAAATCATTCCCGACAGAGATGTGTGCCCTGGGCGAAATTCTCGTTGCGTCCTTTTGTTCGCAAACAATCCGATTTAATGCAATCTTCGCGAGGCGAGCCCCACAGTTAACACAGTATAATTATTTCGTCGTTCATAAAAGTATTATCGCAACGTGTACCTACACCACGAGGCGGATTTGTTCGATCCACCGCATCGACGCGTGTCTTGCGACTGCTTTTTACAACGTCGTTTCGATACCATCCGATCGATGGAAATTAAAGCCAGCGTGTCCCGATAAAGGCAAAGGAAATAAAACGAGAGCAAGAGCCGAAGGAAAAGCTATCGCCGTAGATGTCGTACTTCCTTTTCCATCTAACTTTTCCCGCTCGCCCTTACCTCTTGACACTCGGCCTCCGTTTCGTTTCGCTCGCTATTACGAACCGCGGTAATAGCCTTTGTAATCGGGAATTTCTCCGGCCAATACACAAGACTACGTTGGTGTGCGCGTGTTAGGCACACGAGCGAAAGAGAGAGAGAGAGAATTCGAAGCGGAATCGAGGCCGTCTCGCGGGATTACTTCGGTCGCCGTTCGCCTCGAAGAGACGTCCAGCCATTAAATGGTTCGATATCGATGCAACAACGTCGTTCGAACAATGTGAGCAGCAAGCGTGCCGTCTCTGTCTCTCCGTCATAGCCACCGTTGCGTCGCGTCGGTGAAACATCTCGGCGGGCCTGCGAGTACCACGCGGCAAGGGAAATGTCGAAAGCAAACCGAAAGAAAAGAAAGTCGAGTAAAGCGGATTGCGAATCGGAAAATCTCGACGAACGACGAGTCAAGCGAATCTGGCGAACGTGAAATTGCCGGGGTTAGGTAAAACGCGAGAGATAAGGGAGAAACGGGTGCTTGAGTGCCGGTAACCGGAGGAATCGATTGTTCGACGAACGGCACGCGCTTCCTTCGCAGCGGCGATATATCGAAAAGCATCGCGCGAAGTAGGAACGGGCTATCGAAGTGGCAGACACTCGTCGTTAACGACATCGCGTTACAGTCGCGTTAGTACGTACAGGGTGTTCGAAAAAGTGCCATCCAAGGGCTCGAGCTTCGCAAGCGCGTAGCTCAACTAACGACAGAAGTTTGCGCTCGTGAAAATAAGCGGAACGTTCTTGATAAACGTAAGTCTGGATATCTCGTTACCTCGCCACCTACGGTAGCTACGCGAATCCGTTCAGACGCTTGCGGAAACTTTTTGCGAAACGCGCCTGTTCGTTCCTCCGACGAGTACCGCGCACTCTTCAACTTCGAACGAAACGTTATGTTTGAGACACCTTGTAGTGGCGAGATGCGCTCCTGCGCGAGCATTACCTTCGCGTTGGAGTAAAAAAACAGCGGTTGTCCGTAGGTCCAATTAACTACGGTCAGATTTATCTTGACTAATGCGCGACACCGCCTCGGTGGTTTGGCGCTGGTTATATTCTGGCTAGTTTTATGACGCGACTCTCCGCGACCAGACCGCTTGTACGCATTATTTATGATTACAAGTTCGCCATCTCTCTCGCTCTGCGACTGACCTCTGGAAAACGGTAGCCAGCCCTCGGCCGTTAGCAGCGTTTGCCCCCAGATTCATTCGCGAGCAGGAAAAAAGCGGATAAAACAATTTTCTTCGTGGCCGGACCGGCTGAATAGTAGGTGGTTTTAATTAAATTCCAATACAATTATTAATTATAAAGCAACTGAAGCGAGAAACCGCGGCAAGTACGCCGGAATCAAAGTTGCTGCTTTCGTACGACCGAGGAAAGAAGAACTAATAATTAGTCCGATAATTAGGCGGGGCTGATCTGCAGCTCGCATCGTTAAACGATCCCGGGTATCGCGGCAACAGCCTTATACTCTTATCGCGTATTTCATTGCTCGTTTTTCCGGACAGTCGGATAGCGGCGTATCGAGCTAATTTCGTTCTCGTTACGCGCGTCCTCGATCGCGAATGCTATCTCAGGACGACAGGAAGGACGAGCAGAGGGTGTGAAAGCGAGGCCATTATTTTACGATCGTGCAACGTTTGTCAAAGGCAGCGAGAGATCGTTCGTATTATCGCGCGATCGCTCTTTTTTTTTTATTTGCGATTCCATCGCACGAGTCGTTGTTCAGAAGCCACGCCGATTAACTCCGTGAATTGCTGCTTTTCCAATTGTATAATAAAGCTACTTTTTAAACGCGCCAGGCAATTTTCTATTGTTCGCGGCATCTTCTTGCACCGAACGATCTCGCGAATTAATGTAATTTGTCTCCTGAGAACGGAACGTTGATTCCGTGGCTGTGTTGATAAACCGAAAGCCTGCGGACAAAGATAGAAGAGAACGGCATGAAAGTTGCGCGTAGAGAACGCGACAGGCAACTCTCGCGAGCAGCGTCGCTGCCCCTCGAAACGTGTAACAATTATCCACTCGTAGCGGGATCGAAGAAAAATTGAAAAGAGTTTCGTGAAAAGTTTGTATCTCTGACGGCTGATGATTCGCGGTGTATGGGAGAGAACAAAAACGAGCGAGCACCGCGGAAATATGGAACGGAGGAAAACTTTGATCCAACGTTATTACCTTCTCGAGGCAGAGTCTCGTTTTTAACGTAATATCAAGCTCGAGAGGAGAGACGACAAAGAAGCCAGGTTCGCCCTCGAGATTTCCCGAAACCCAGAACTTTTCGTACTGTATCCTTCGTCAGACGAACGATACGTAAACGCAGGGGGGAGGGGAGGGAGGTGATCTCGTCTCGAGACGATCGCTTAATATCTGGCGCTCGACGAACGTTCGATGCGCCGCGCCGCATAGATTTTAAGAAGACTTTTCCGTTTTACGTCGCCCGCGGCTACGCGCACGACGACGTACAATTTTTCGATCGAACCACATCCAAGAAATTTGATCGCGATTAAGCACGCGTCCGAAGTGCAACGGAAAGAACTATCGAAACCTCTTTCTGCTGTCGTAATCGATCGGTTAGCCGATAATCTTTGTTCGAGCTGTATCGCCGCTACTCGAGTCTGTAAACCGTAGACAAACAGGAACAGGAACGAGGTACAGCGGTTTGCGAAAGTATTTAAACGCCTAGCGTGCAAAACTTGTACGTGTACATTGTATAAAACATTTTAAAATTTACATATCGAAGTATGTTAAAACTCCGCGAAATGTACGCTTGCGTTAAACATTTTACAATTTCTATACGCAATTTTCGACATACGATTCGCAAAATTTCACCGAAATAATCGGCGAAAGCCGGTTTTTCTTACGAGTAAGCTATTAGGATGCCCGAAAAGTTTCTTTCGTTTCACGAGGAAATAATAGACGCGCAACGTTCCTTGTTTTCTATTATTTCGTCGAATTACCTACGATACGTTTTGTTCCGTTGAGATCGAGACACCGCGACGTTTCGCAGACTTCGTTTCACGTTTGTACGAAGGTGTACTGTTGCGATAGAACGCGTTTACGAAAGAAAGACACTTTTCGGACGACCTAATAAATTCCGTGCGACACACGCGATATATTCATCGAAAGATTTCAACAAGTATTCGGATACTTTCGTGAGCTATCTCGATGAAAGTTGGAAAACGGATTTCCCTGTGTACCAGATATCCGATCACGCTCGATTCTCGGTAAATACGCGAGCAACCGAAAGAATCGACGAATCGTTCTTTTTCTTCTCGTTTTGCCTCAATTTGCCTTCGTCTTCGACCCGAGCAAACCAGCCTGGAAAATCTTCCGTAATGGAACACCGCGACAAAGGGAACCGTCCACGATACGTAATCCAGGTGTTTGCTTGATTAAAAGTAACGCATTACGGTCGCATCGGTTGACAGGCTGGCAGGATGCTAGGTATTTCGCAAACGCTACGATAAAAGTTCAGAGGTTCAACGTAAAATCATACGGAAGCTTCCAGCGGCTGTCTGTTCTCGGTGGCTCGTCCGTCCGGTTCGATTCCCTGGCGCGTTCACTTTCGTCTAATCGAAGCGACAACGAAATTGTATAAACGATTTACACACTCGATAATAACGCTAAACAGATTAACGCGCCCAGCCAAATAACGAATTAACGTATTATAGTATAACGAAAACGATTTCGACGCGTTTTAATCCGATTGCACCAATACGATTACGATTTTAATCGAATTAACTGGCTACGTAATAAAGCCATTCGCGTAGCGAGAAATATCGAGGAAGATGGGGCAAAAAAAAGTGGAAGGATCAAGAGACCAGGGGATGGGAGGGGCGTGTGTATGTGTGTGCGTGCGTGTGTTTGTGCGCGCGTGTACGTGAGATGCGGTTTTCGCGTTACATAGCCGCCGAGCGAAACCGTTACGAGATTACAGGCTGCCCCGAGTTCTCGCGATTTCGAGACGGTTATTTGGCCACGTAATCTGCGAAAGTGCCGACGTTGGTTGGAATTTTCCGGCGAGAGGGACAGACCACGTCGGAACAGAGAGGCACGGGCGAAGGAAAGAGAGGAAGGTAGAATTAGAGAAAGGGGTGGGAGGGGGGGAGGGAAGATTCGCGGGGGTACAACGCAACGTAGAATGTGGAGGGAGGCAGGAAACGATGGTAACGGTAATTATTTTCCTTTCTCGGGCCGTAACTGCTCAACCCACGAGGTAACGGCGTTCGAGCAGTGCGCTTTTCGCGGATTAATTAAATCGTTCGCGGAACGTTCTCCGAACAAATACCTGGCCCGTTTCTCCTGGAGTCCAAGCCATGAGAACGAAAACGGCAAAATAGAAAACAAATTCGACCACCGACTAAGAACTTTCGAGGCGAGCGTTTCCCTTTTCCTTCTCTTCGCTCTTCGTCGCGATTTAACTTTCCAAGCGGATAGATTTTCGACTCTTTCGCCGACAAATTTACGTTCTGTCTGTATTCGACCGCCACGCGTCTTTCCAACCTCGCGTAACTTCGCGTTCTCGCGTGATTTGCCGCGTTCGCGCGTTATCACCGCAAAGGGAGGACGAAAGCAAAAAAAAGAAAAAAAAGAAAGAAAGAAAGAAAGAAGGATAAAGCGGGAACTTTATCTGGAAGCCTAAATCTTTTACCCTAAATCGTGGATTTCATGGAATCGGTCCGCTTCCCTTCTCGCATCGACCACCCACCCGTCTTACTTTTTTCCTCCGTATCGAGTCTCTGCCTCGAAAATTCGTCTTCTTATCCGAAAATCGTGATTCGCTGGATATCGCGGTTTCGTCTGGCGAGCATCTTCGACGAGAAACGTCGTTGAAAGTATGACGAGCGAATAACACGATACGTAACGAGCAACGAAAGAACGGAAATAGAAGAGAAACGGCAAAGACGATAGAAGGCGGAGGGTGGATCGGAACGAGCCTAAATCTCAAAGTAATTAAACCGAGAGCGAGGATATGGAAAGGCACGCGAAACGTGACTGAAATGGCGCGCACTGTAGATTTTTTACCGCCGAGGCATTACCTAATTGGCGTTGTAAGTGTAAAAGATCGCGTGGCGGACTGGAACTTTGCGAAGCGAAGCTACACCTCTGATTCTCTTCCGTCGAAGCATGTCGTTGGCGGTGAAGTTGCGGGTTACATCACGGTCAAATTACATTAGCGTTCGCGAAACGACAAACTTGCCCGTACTCCGACCGGTGTTGGAATAGCAATCGGAGATCCTTGGGATAACGACGGCAACGAGACGAGCGTCTGGAGCTGCAGCCAGCAGCCAGCACGACGGAATGCGCATAGCCGCGAACGACGGAGGACACGTACGGGAAATGACTATGCGCCGCGTTTCTGAGAAATCGCTAATGGAGATTGTACCTCTATCCAGTAACTCCTCGGTGAAATCCCCTGGGACGTAACTGCTCGCAAGATTCCTATTTCCGGGAACAACCGAGGCATCCTCCGCCGTCGGAGTAATTCGAAAACGGGCTCTAAATAAAACCGGTCGCGTAACCTGAGCAGTAATTCCGAAGCCCCGGGTCAGCCCAGATAACGAAAAATCGATAAAGTATTCCGACCTGGCGCCCCCGCATCCTCGATTATTACCTTGTTATCCGTGCGTCTATCTACGTTCCTATCTATGCGAGCCTGCGTCGCTGTAAACTAATTAGAAATTTTCGGAACCTCGTTCCGCTACGATGTCGCGTTGCGTGTTACGGTGTGTGTGTGTGTGTGTGTGTGTGTGTGTGTGGTTCGTCTTCTTTCGCGCGAACGGCTGATTCTTTGAAAACGCCAACTTTCCACCGTGTTACGAAGCACGCGATCGAAGCTCTTAACGCAACGTGTTGCGTAATTTTCGACTTTCGGAACCGAACGTCGCGGTTTTTCTCCTCGATAGCCTCGCGTCTGTCAACGTGTTTCGAGCGCCACAAGGAGAACATCCTCCGGGACCTCTCTTGCCTTTCGCGTGCCGAATGCAACGTCCCAAATGCGCGTTCAACCCGCGAGAGAGATATTTCGTGCATCCGCATCCCTTACGTGCACTTTCCTCTCTCGTATACAGAGCCGCGTCACGGTAAAGACTATGCGCTTACGAACGCCGACGTCCTTACGGGATATATCAAACTCTTCGAGTAGCTTCTCCAAGGTGGAACGCCGCCTAATGCACTTCCTGTAGCGCGTTGCTCTTTCGCGGTTACAACCTGCTAAATCCACTGGATCAACTATTCCGTGCACACACCCGACCGGGCGAACCGCTTCCCAAGCAAGTTCGCTTACACGTCGCGTCTTATCGCTTCGACATTTTTCATAAACGCGTGATATATTAGACTACTAAAAGGTTATTAACCAAGTCAAATTTCCAACAAAAGTTCTCCAGAATTTTCTTTTCGCATCGACGAGTTAGTCGATAGTCAAACTCGTTCCAATCACGTACGAACCATTTATCGATCGATCGATGACTCGCCTATCCTTATTACGCATAGTTACTTATTAATAGTTACCTATTGCGAAGCTAAAACCACCGGAGTATCCATTCCTGGAAACCAATGGAAATGCAGGACGTTTATAGAGACAGACAGGTTCGTCGAACGAACATCGTCTTACGCTCAGCTCGTTTGTCACGAATTCACAGACTCGTAACGTTCGGAATATCGTTCGACCCGCTTAATATCTGGCTAGTGAATCCCGTTGATCCGGCGGGACGAGTCGGAATCTGACGGAGAGTAGCAATAATAATGATTAACGAGCAGAACGGCGAAGGCGCGGAGGGAGAATGGAAAAGCGGTAGGGTTAGTATTCGTCGTTGGAGTAACAAGAGTAGAGTTGACCGCAATGACTCGACCGGTTCGCGCGGACCTCGCGCGTGGCGAGGTCCGCCTCCTGTTCGGCGTAGCCGGAGTCGGTGATCCGGTCGTTTGGCTTCGGACGTGTTGGTAGAAACGTAGGGAACGCGAGCGTGCGAGTGTGGCCGAGCAGCAACTGTGCGCGTACATACATCGCCGCTCGCAACTATGGCAAACTCGTGCGCTCGAGTGTCGCAGATTTGCGTACGAATGCGAGTCCCGTTATCGGAGACGACGTTCCTATTCCGAATAATCGCCACGTTTCTAACGATTCATCGGGTTTATTCCGTTTGATAAACTTATAAGCGGCGACGTACGTGGCCAGAAGAGAGGAGGCGCGCGGACGCGACGAGACGCGACGCGGTGTGCTTGCGCGCTCGCGTGTACGTACGTCTGCGTGTGCCCTGAAACGACGAAGGCACGTGTATGGGCGAGCCTGGCCACGGGTTGGGTAGGTAGTCGAGGTCTTGGATCGATCGGCCATTCGTATGGTAATGTAAGCAACTACCGGACCGAGCTGCTTGCCAGACCCGAAGACCCTGTCCGCTAACCAGCGTTGGTGCTGCAATGTCGAAGAGGGAAAGGGAGGCAATCCGGGACTCCTGTGCTCGTTGTCCGCGCGGTGGGGAGAAGCGGAGCAGGGCGTAACGCGCGATCGGAAGAGAGAGAGAAGAGAAGAGAAGAGGAGGGAGGTGATGCGAGGTTGGACGATATCTACGGTTCGTCGATTGCCAGCAACAGGGATACCAATGAGAGGAAGTCGGGAAACGAAACGATATGATCTATAGCGGTAGCATGTCGGGATGATTTTGGCTCGGGAGCGGGATAAATCGGATCCGGCGACACGCGTTCCGCTTAAACGTTCCGTACGAGAGATCGCCAAGAGCGTAGAACCGCCGTGTTACGTGTCCTTCGTTGCCACGCTTGCCCCGCTTTACGCTTTTCGCGCAATAACGTTCATCGATCCGACGCGTATCGTAACTCGAGATTCTCGCGTTTACGACTGCCGAGTTTTGCTTATGACGCGCAAGACGTTGCGAGCGACTCGGCGCGGCGCCGAGGACGCGTTGGTCGCTAGAAACCCTCGTAGCAATATCGCGCGTAGTATGTCGCAAAGTAGGCGAGCGAGCTGTATGGAGTCTTGAAACGCGATCATTGGAAGCGAACTGTGTGGGAAAGCAACCGACACTGGAACGAAGTTATCGCGGCAAAGTGCACGGTAACGCAGTTATCCTTTACAAAGCGCCCCATCTCCTGTCCCCATTCTCGATCGACCGTTGTTCTCTCTTTCGGAAGCTGGCCTGTAACGACCACGCTTCTCTCCGATCCGATAGTTCTCGCGGATACCGACGATTGATCGGACACCCAACAATGGATCCCCCTTTCTTCCAGGCCATCCTGCCTCGCAAAATATTTACAAACTCTTCTCCTCTGTCCCTTGTGGCTCATGCTCCTCCTCCTCCTTTCTTCTTCCGTTTCTTTTCTTTCTCTTTCTCTCTCTCTCTCTCTCTCTCTCCCTCCCTGCCTGCTTCTTCTCGCTGCTCTCGATCGAAGCTACGTGGACGAAGCAGCTCGCACAAAGCGAGACAAGCGCGAAAGTGAAACTCGAAAAGTATCGAAAAGTGGAACGGAGGAGGACTCGTATACGGTAGCTCGTGCGCGACCAACACGCTCGCTGTTTCGCTCGACCGTTCGACCTCTCAACCTTTCAACCTTCCTAGCTTTCGGTCTTCGCGGTTAATGAAAGATTCATGATCGCGGCGGCCTCTTAATTTAACTTTCCGATTCGTGGCCCTAAAACATTCTCGCGTGCCGAAAAACCACCATCGACCCGCTCGCTTCCTGCCCCCACTAAATCACTATTATTTTTCGAGTAGGTTAAAAATTCGTCCGATGAACGGCCGAGATTAGAAAATCTGGTAATTAACCTCCTGCCGGGGATGGACGAGGACGCGAAAAGTAACTCGCGTATTTCTCTGACCTCCGACTAACCGAAAACTTTGTCACTCGGAAAGTTTGCCTCGCTATCAAGATCCGCGAACCGGTTACCGGTACATTAATTACGTTCGTTCGTACAGAACCGGTCATTCTTAATCGCCGCCACTGCCGCAAGATCTCTACGAGTAGTTTAGAATTTCCGCTGTTCTTGCTAAATCATCGGACGTCGGATTTCACGCGATCCTCCGGACGAAACCGAAAGATCGGGGATGGAGCGGCGAAAGAGGACGAACTCGAGGTCGAGAATTTTGAGGAACAATCTCTACCAATTTCGCGGGCAAATCTGATTACACGCCGCTTCGCCCGCTTGTAAACTGGATACGTAAAATTAATTATCGCGCCGTTGCGAAGGCGTTACCCTCCATAGGTAGAGCGAAGAGGGTCGCTACCGCGAGAACAAGGACAGCCACGTCGCAGATGGGGAGGATTCCGTCAAGGACGGTGGCAAGGAAGGTGGCACTAGGAGAAGCGACAAGTCGACTGAAATGGCTGGAAATTATACTTGTTGGCTTTGTGGCAACCGAACCACTCACTGACTCGCTCACTGACTCACTGACTCACTGACTGACTGGTTGGTTGGTTGGTTGGTTGGTTGGTCGCGAGAGATCTACCTACGTCGGCGTGTCAATTACGATGCCAGGGACGAGCGAATTTTACCGTTGGTTTTAGACTAACTAACTTATGGCATATAGAACGCAAACGCGTAGGACAGGCGTACGGCGGAAAATTGCTAGTGTAAGCTTGTGCCGAGTCGTACGGGTCGGTCTGTAGTCTCTTTTCTTCCGGCAGGAATCAGAGAATCGTTTCAGATTCGCGTCGTTCTTCGTTTCCTCGTTTAACAATTTATCCATCCGTACGCCCTTCGTTCTCGTTCCGCTGGAAAAGATAAAATCGTCTCGCGGCACGATACATCCAATTATCGCCGTCTCAGCAGCGAATAATCCGTGGAAATTCTGAAAATTCGGAAGACACACTGTCAGTCCGTATTAAACTCGTAGATTGATTTCACTTGGTTGCCTGAAAGTATTTGAACTGCGGATAATAGTACGAAAAAGCAACTCAATTTACCGAAGCAATTTGCAAATCTGAACGCTGTTTAATAGACTACGAAACACACACACGAGGATAAAAAATAATCGTATTATTTTCCCTTACTTTTATCATTCTCAATCTCTTTCCTATCGAGTTTCCTGCTTGCAATTTTATAAATCTCCGATAGTAACACCTCCGTTGTTTTAAACTATCTAGTCGGAAAAAACCGCGTCGCTCATGGGATAACCGAATACGTCGTTTCTTTGTTCTTTATCCATTTAACGTGTATTTGGCTGTCCGAAGAGTGTCTTTCCTTCGCAGACACGTGTTTTACAACGACGCATCTTTGTACAAACGTGAAACCTAATCTGTCGAACGTTGCGATCCTCATTTTGATAGAACAAAATGGATCGCACGTAATTCGATAAAATAATATAAAAGAGAAAAACCTTGTGCGCCTGTTATTTCCTCTTGAAACGAAAGAAAACTTTTCGGACGATCTAACGCTATGCTAACCGATGTGTGGTCATTGGTAGAGCGAGAAAACGAACGAAAACTATCAGAAATTTCATTTACGGTACTACGTACGCCGGCGGTCATGTTTACTCGGCTATTTGAAACTAGTAGATCGACGTCCCTTTCGAATTTCGATCGCGCAACCAGCCTGATTCTCTCCACGCTACTCTGTGCGATAACCCCTTTGTAAAGCGTGGTTCGTTCGTACACAGAAAAACCGATATGCATCTTGTTCCCTGGCAGATAGGTGTATTTATCGTGATGTTACCGGCTGGTTGTTGAATGAAACGCGGGCGCGTCCGTCGACGGACGAGGTAAATCGTGTTTGCCGGAACAATCCGAAGGAACGCGCGAGAACGAATGATTTTCGCTGGTGATTTTCCACGCAATGTGATACGGGACGATGATCGGAAAAAGTCGAAGGCGGCGCAGAAAGAGAGGGAGAAAGAGAGGGAGATGAAGGAAGTGGAAGTGGAAGTGGAAGTGGAAGGGGAAGAAATCAGGTGTTGGAAGCATAAATTGCTGGATTTTCAGATTCATCGAACCGATCGAAGTAGTAAACACAGTTTATGGACAGCCGTTATTCAAGCGGCCAATATAACGCGCCGTAGCTCGTCTCTGGGATATAATCTAAAATTCGTTCGTGGCACAATTTCAACATCGGACCGCGATCGATATTAAAGTCCATTAAACCGGTAACCCGCGCTAACGGGTTTCAGTCGCCGTGTCTGACCCGTACGCGGGTTGTTCCACTCGACGGCCCCCGCTCGAGCGCAGGTATTAAGTAGTAATCTCCAGGCATGATCGGACTGCGTTCTGCCGTCCGATAAAACCGACTGGAAAAAACGATCTAACGGTGTGGAGAGTTCCCGCTACTTTCCTCTATTACCGTTTCCCTATCGACGAAATTTAATACATTTATAGGAACGGACGAACGCCGTGGATATTGCGCGTATTTTCATTGAGTCGGCGGCACGGCGCCGGCAAATTAACCGAGACAATTTCGATGCTCCTTCGATCGGCGAAAAAAGAAAAAAGAAAAGAACACGAAAAAGGAAGAAAGTGGGTGGGAAACGGGAACGAGTTCCGGTAGAATCGTCGCGAATCGACGCAATTCCCGTTGGTCTTTGGGCGTGTTCTAGAATCGAAGCTGCAACGAGCAACTGGAAAAGCAAAAAAAAAGGGGTTTGCTTCTTATCGAAAACGAGACGGCAGCGACGTAAATTTTGAAACGTTCGTGGCACTGCCAGAAAGACGAGGATCGGTAACGCTTTTCGATCCTCGCGTCTGGACAAGGTTGGCGCAGTTTTAGCGGATTGTCGGGCAAGCAAAAGCATCGAGTAGTAATTTCCAGGCATGAACGAAGGCAAGTTGGAGCACTCGGTGCGCGGGTTAGAGGAAAGCGCAAAAAGCGAATTAAAAGAGAGGGGTTGCCGTGGCCAGTGGTTCCGCCAATCACTTTAAAAGGATCGCCGTTTCACACGGCCACGTAACGATCGTTACGGCCGTTAAAACGGAATCGACGGCGATTCGCTTTTAGCCCCGTTACTCGTCCAACTTGCTCGCCGAACGGTGACAGTGAATAATTCGCCGTTTCCTATCGACTCGTTTCGCGTTTGGAAGACGCGACCGATAATAAAACGCGCGGCTCGGGTCGCGATTCGTTCTTAGATAGATCGAAAGAAGGTGGAAAAGACGATAAAGAACACGTGAAAGCAAAGGCACGCGAGAAGAAAGAAAGAAAGAATATCGATCGCCGCGAACGCTGCGCGCCGCGGTGCGAATCGATCGCGAATCATCGGCTGCTTTGCTTTTAACGAAGAAACAAATCATTCTACGAGCCTGAATTTTTCCATTGTCGGCGTTGTCGGGATGAGACCGCGCGCGATGCCCTTTTCACGGTCTTTCGGTTCGCTCCACTTTTTCTACCACCTTTTTTCCCCGCTCTGTCCCTCTCTCTCTCTCTCTCTCTCTCCCTCTTTCTCTCCCTCTTCTTCTCTCTATCGTGGCTCCTCCTCCTCCTCCTGCACCTCCTGCCACCATCGTCCTTACAGCGGCACAAAAGCCTTCGAAAAATATGTCAGGTCGAACAAAACGAGGCAGTAGCGGCGAGAGGAGCCAGACTCCGCGGCAGCAACGAGAACGACCAGCAGCCGTAAAGGGCCGGAGAAAGAGAGGAACGATGGCTCGAGGTCGCAGGACGATGAAAAGAAAGATGGAACCCTCCACCGGCCATTTTCTACGACCCGTGAGGACGGACGTCCGGGTGTAGGAAGTACAAATAAACATCCTTTTCCCTTCGTACCGACTACAACCGCCGTGAAGTAGTTTCGGCGTTACTCGTTTTCTTCCAGCTTTCACGACTGGTTGCCCACAACCTGCAGGCTTATGTTCTTCCCTTTCAACCTCTTTCCCCCTTTCACGGCTCCTTCTTCTATCTCGTAAATCGTTTCCTTTCTTTCTCTCCGGCCGTGTCTTTTATAGCGTCTTCGTTCTCCTCTTCGTTCGTCTCGATACGTCGAGTCCACATCGCCGGCTCGTTAACGATACTCGCGTTCCAGGGATCCGCCGATTCTTCTATCGGATCGAGAACGAAATTACAGGCTATGTCGTCGTCGCGCTCCTTCTCCCTCTGTCGTTGTCCGTCACTGTCCATGAGAACACGGTGGACGATCCTTGGTGAATTTCAACCGCCCGATGTGTTTCCTCTGGCGAGCTATATTTTTTTTTCCTTTTTTCCTTTTTTACTTTTTTTTTTTCCTTGTTTTCGTTTTTTCCCCCCTTTTTCACGAAAACTGAACGCGCCGCGCTGGAAAACAGAATCGATACAGCGTGTAAAAACAACGCAAAAATGTCAGGTGACGCGAGTCCCGGCAAACAAGGTCGCCCTCGTCCCTGTAAAATAGCCTGCTCGATACACGGCCGTGCTTTAATTCGCGGAGAGTTTTCTCTAAGCTTTACAGCCGCGAGAAAGCAGCGACAGCACGATTTTCATGAATAATAAAAAGGACCGAGTGCTCGAGAGCTGGCTCTCGTCGCTGGCCTCCGTCCCCGCCTCCTCGCCACGATCTATCTATCGTTTCTCTCAGAGGGAACAATGTTTTTTCATTCTCCTCAAAATATGCTAGCCTCAGGCTTTCCACGTAGCTCCGTCTCTCCGTAGCAGGATTCTTGGTAACCGAGACATCGATGCGATTCCGCCAAGCACCGGTCGACCGAGCGACTTTTCCACGCCGCGGCAACTCGCTGCCCCCTTACCCTGCAGGTGCGCGCGACCAGGGAAGTAACGTTAATTTCTCTTTCGAGATCGCGGCCAACGCTAGAAAGACGAAGAATCTTTTGCCCATCGACCAGCAGCTCCTCGTCGCAAGTTCCCGACTTCGTTAATAGTTTTTCGATCATCGATTCGAAGATTAAGGGTTCGTTAAAGCGCCTTGGAAACGCGTTCCCCGTGGTTACCGGGACTCGTCCCACTTTCTCCAATCCCACGAAAGCCACCGCAGCGTCCACCGTCCAACTATCGCTTCATAACCTTCGAAAGTCCCGAACGAACGAGCTTATTACGCTGGGAGCTTAACGAGCTCTGATTGACCGTAGCACGAAAGACGTCTCGTTCTTTCCGCGCGTAATACCTTGCCTCGGCTTCGGCCTTTCGCGAACCGTTTAACGTCCCGGCAGACTACCCCGTTTTTCCATTTTCCCCCAGCGATTTCTCTGCCTTCGTCTTCCCGCTAGTTTCTTTCGTCTGGTAATTCGAAATCGTTGGTCGATTCGGGCCAGCGGCTATAGATTCGAGAGGGACGATCGAGCAACGGAAACGAAAGAGATTCGATCGAGTTTCGGGCTTAACGAAGTCTGTTTAGTCGGTTCCTTCCTTCCCTTTGCCGTTCATCCCCATCCACTACGCGCGCCCACACCCACACACACACACACACACGCACACACACACAGTGTTTTCCGGTTTAATGCAATAAAGCTGGCTGGCGAATGTTTTAAGGTATTCAGCGCGTCCATTTTCTCCGCGCGCTTGCCACGTTTTCTCCAGCCGGATACTTTTTTTCCGCCGACTGCCTTTTTCCGCGCTTTCTCCCGCTCTCGCGCCGCTCCCTTGGCCTCCCATTCACTGACGCGTCTCAGACATTAGCTGGCATTCTCTGGCACATCCCCTTCTTTCGCCTTCTCATCCCTCTTTTCCTTTCCTCGCCGGCAAGCCGAAGCCCTGAGCAAGCTTTTGTTGAGCTTTTGATGGAGAGATTCCGCGCTTTGCCACGCTTGTCTGGAGCTTCCTTCTTCCTATACCTTTTTCCTTCCTCATCGCGGCACCACCGGCGACGCTCTGGCCCCAATTTCTCTCGATCGAAAGCCTCGCTACGAGCCGTTCGACAACTTCTGCCGTATTAAAAGCAAAGAAATACGTTTGCCAACAGCTATTACCCGCGGAACGCGCAATAACGAAACGCGGTGTACCGTACGCGTTCTTCTTTCTCTTTCGTTCGACGAAATAACCCGGAGAAATGGGCTTTTGCGAAAGTCGTTTCGTACGATGCTTTCGATTTAAGACATTTTCATGCGAAGCAATACGAGAGCAAACGTATCTCCGTGTCCACCGTGCGTTGATCGATCGCAGTCAAATTCTTTCGTTCGTCGATACTCCTCAGCGACGAGACGAAGACGCGGTATCCAAACGGAGAACCGTTTCAACCTCTAAATACCGCAACTTGGATAACTTCGAATATCGTGCGTACGTTTTTGCGTATTTAAATCTCTGCCTCGCTTTCGCCGTCTCGCGAAACGAAGGAAATAGAAAGTACGAAGCGAGGAACTTTCGGAAGCGTTCGTTGGAAGCTGCGCGAGAGTCGCAGTCGCGAAATCTCTTCTTCGACGCCGGGGCCGTTATTCGCCAGCGGTCTCAACCGTACGGTATTCACGCGGTAAAATTTTTGTTTCCGCTAAATGAAACGCTAAAAACCGTCGAATGTCCGGGTCGTTGGCGAAAAGAAGGGAAAGAAAAATAAAACCATTGCTGGAAGCTGGCTTCTTATGAATTACTTAAGAATACGAGCAAGCCGCTGAATCGACGTATTTACGGCCGCTGCCTCCTTCCGGCAAGCCCTTCTTCTCAAAGCCTCGAGGAAAATGCTTTCGCGTGGTTTCCCAAACCGGCTACCTTCTTTCTTTTTTTTTTTTTTTTTTCGACGCGCCGCACGAAAACTTTCAGCAGGGCGACTTTCGCGGCCGGGCATAGTAACGACCGCAAGCTTTCTCTGCCTGGTATTTGTTAAATTTCGCGCGATCGTAGCGATTTCGCGCGGCAACAAGGGAAAATTTCGTCTAGCGCTTAATCCTTTAACGCGTAAGTTTCTTCGACTCGGAAGATCAACGATACGCGATATATCTTTCCGCAATTCGAAAGATCCGATCCGAAGATTAAACTAGCGTCGTGGCAGTTTCTCCGCTTTTTACATAAAACGAGAGATTATGCTGTGGGAAGATTCTCGCGTCTGCAGTAGAAATGAAAAAAGAGAAGAAGAGAGAGAGGGAGAGAGAGAGAGAGAGAGAGAGAAAGACGACCGACAGGAACGAAATCGCAGGGGAAAATCCAAAGAATCGACTGACGATGGTGACGACGTGCACGCGAACCTGGCAACCCGTTCTCTCTTGCTCTCGTTTCGACCCTCTTCGGCTATTCCTCGTGTTCCACTCTGCTGGCTATTCGAGGTTAATCCAACGAGAAATACCGGATGTCCATTAGCCAGCGAGTCCGTTTCACGATCGCCGAAACCGCTCTGCCGTGCCGGTTGTCTACGCGTTCATCGGCACGCACGATCCCGCTTGCTTCGCCGTTTCAACGACCCGCAATTTTCCCGTAAACCTCGATGCGAGTAACCCGCTTGGCATTTTCTCTAATGCGCCGGATTAATTAGCTAATGGGCCGTCGAATATTTGCAATCGAACCCTCCATATTTACACTTATTTCGCAAACGAGTAGCATTCGTGCGCCGATTTTCGATCGCGTTGCACTTTCCATTATAATCGCGATACGATTTTTGAGTAAAAGTGGAATATGCACGGCGCGCATCGTTTTCCGTCGTGGGAACGCGAGCCGAAAAGCGATATCGATTTGGCAAAGTAGGATGATTTCGCGATTAAGCCGGATCGGTCGATCCTCGGTCGTATCGGTATCGGACGAACGAGCTAAGTATCGTTCGATCGGCAACCTGTCCGCAATAGCGGCGTGCGACCGTCGCTATCGGTTATCTGGTAATTGATTCGGACGGTGCATCGAGCGTATATCAACCGCATGTAGCGATGATTTAGCGGCTTCTCCGAGTCGCTAGATTTCCTATTCACCGACCGAAAATTGGACGCTCGAGTACGACAGTCGGAACGTTATCTGCTTTCTACCGCTACTCTGCTGTTGCTACTGCTATTGTTTTAAACGCTCGCCCCTCTCGATGAAATTATTGCGAGCAAATGCACGATCGTGTCCTCTTGGCGTTTCGGCGAAACCGGCACGCCCGGAGCTACACGATGGAAATTTAGTCGCAGCACTGGGCTCGTTGCAAACAATCGAGAAATCGATCGAAGGAAAACAAGCGATCCTATGAAAACATCGAGCTATCGTGGAATTGCCTAATTGCCAGGTCGCGAGAGGGAGATCGTCAACACCGTTTTTTCCCTCGCGCATAATCGAACTTTTTATTCGCGTCTCTTCCATTAAATTGCCGAATATCAACGTACGAGGTTTTGCACTTTAATCACCGATGTTCCCTTCTCTGTCCCTCCATTTACCTTGCCATCGATAACGCGAATTCGCCGTCACTTTCCCTTTTCGCTCGGAAAATGTACTTCCGAAATCCAGCCTATCTTCGCAACCAACGCAACTGCCGCGTTCCCAATTGGCTGCGCGAACCATCCGTGCGCGAATCTGCGTCCTCTGACCGGCTCTCTGTCTCTCCGCCAGACGCATTTGTACACGACTCGGGGTCCTGGATCACGAACCATGGATCATGAGCCATAGATCATGGCCCGTGGAGCGTGGATCGCGTGAATCCTACGAAACCTGTACCGTATATCCGGCCGGCGATATGTTTGACGAACGATGCTGCTCGATGCAGCGACCGATTCTCTTTGAGAAAATCATGGAAATTTAATCGTGAGCCGGCTGAACGTTCTCCGTGTCCGATCTCCTCTTGTTTCGAGCGGCTGCGCGTAAAAAAGTCGAAGCAACGCCGGGCCTGGCTGTACACGCGCGCGGAAAGGAGACGTCGAAACGCAAATACGAGCGTTACCAACTCCTCGTTTGTTTGCAAATCGTTATGCGGCCACCGTTCGGCGCCATTTTCGTGGTATTCTCGGCGGATTTTCGCGCAGCCTGAGAAATCCAGCTTTCGCATGGAAGAGAAGGGCTTTGAAAGGCAGTTTTCCGGCCACCGGAAACGTGAAATACAACGATGCGTCATAAAATGACCGATACGACGCGATCGCTTCCGCGAAGAATTATTGTACCGTGTATTCGCTGGATGAACACGCGCCCGGAAATCCGGCCACGTCGGTACGCGTTTTCGCGAAAGGTATACGTCACGTGGGAAACCGTAGAAGCGGGATAGGCAAGCGGGGAAAAATCTCCAGATTCCCCTCGTCGTTTCCTTTTTCCCACCCACGCTGTTGCGGATTAAACGCACGAGGCATTTATCGGTGACCCTCCCTCCGGTTTTCCTCTGACGTATTTCGATTCCTTTGAAACTCGTCTGGGGATCCATCTCTGAAAGGAAGCCGCCGGTAAACTCGTATGTCGTTCGCGTCGTTCGCGTCGTTCACTCGCTTCGAGGAATAGAAAGGCAACCGACGTCGCCTTATTCCGATCGTCGCAGCTTTTATTTTTGTTTCGCGAAAGTATGCCGATGGCTAGGAATGCAACGTAACGCGAACCATAGCCGTTTCATTTAAACCGATTGCTCTTTGGCATAATACACCCTCGTCCTACTCCGATGAAACTACTGCAACTCTCTGAGAGGGTGTGTGTGTGTGTGTGTGTGTGTGTGTGTGTGATGTGTAGGGACCTCCTCGAAGCCTCGGCGAAATAATTGATCGATGGAAATGCTTCGTACGGAAATACCCGCGTCCCTGAAAAGCGGCCACGATTGAAATGGAAAAACATTGGTAAACTTTGAGTTTCCGATCAGTCAGCGTTCGTTCTCTTTTATCCGCCCCTTCCCTTCCTCTTCTTCCTCCTGCATACTCTCGCCCTTTCTCTCTCTCTCTCTCTCTCTCTCTCTCTCCCTCTCCTTTTCCGCTTCAATAGCAATTCTCCGCCGATAAATTTCCCCGCGCGCACTTTATATTCACGATATTGTAATCGGCTGAATAAATTCAAGCTCTGCCATAAATCGTTCCATCAAACATGCATAAAGGTGTACCGCTTTCGATTAATTGATAAGAACGAGGTAAGAGCGCTATCGACGGTCGGTGGAACGAAACGAAATGCTTCGGTAGGCTCGTGGCCCTTTCTTTTCTCCTTGTTACCGTTCAGACGTTCCACTTCTGGTTTCTTCGTCTGCCACAACGGTACCCATCACCCTCTACCACCTACCGCTTCTCTCTCATCCTTTTTTCTCTTTGGTTAATGACCCACCTGCCCCGGCGAATACCAGAGCCACGGTTTCGTTTCTTCCGGACCAGCGTAATGCGAGCAGAATTAATTACAAGATCAAAAGACGATTTAGGCTGGCTTTCTCCCAACGTCGCTGCTCTCCGCCTTCCGTCTCGTCTCGAACGCGAGACGAGTTTGGTCTTTAGAGCCTAATCCCCTAGAGCCGCTACTCGAAACCAAGCCACTTGATGCAAGGCCTCGTTAAGACGAGGTGGCACGAATCGTTCTTGAGGGGATAGCTTGAATATTACGAGACCTTCCCCATACGGTATCGCACCACCTGCTGCTGCTGCTGCTGCTGCTGCTGCTGCTGATGCTGGCATGGTGACGTTATTCTAACTCCTAGCGTTCTCGCATTAACCTCGTTTGGCGGCTTGCGAAGACGCGCTGTCGATCAGATCCGATCGCGCGACCCTTTCTCGCGACGTTTCCAAATGGAGCTGGCACGCGATACGACGCGACGCCATGCCACGCCACCTGACTGAACGCGCGTAGTCTGCGTTCGAATTTTCACTTTCTCGCTTTCTCTTTATACCCGTTCCCCGTTATACCCGTTTTCTGGCCACTCGTGCGAGATTCGCGGAAAAAATTCCATCGGTCTGTACTCGTTAATTAAAACTCCGATGAAGTTAGAACATTCTAGAAAGCTTTAACGAGGGATCGAAGTCGCGAGTTTAATCATTTTCTACGGCTACAACAAAAATTGAACTCGCTGCTTGATATAGGTTCCGTCGTACGTAAACTCGAGCAAAGTGGAAGAAGAAGAAGAAGAAGAAGAAGAAGAAATTTGTGCGGCGCGCGAAACGAAGCAATTTTTCTTCCGATCTTCTGTAATATAACTTTAATTTCTCGATTTCCCGATTCTGTTTCTCTCATTTTTCCCCTTTGAACGCTAGGAATTTGAAGAAAAACTTATCCCGCGGGAGTTAGCCCGGCCAAGTTCACAAAGTCCGCCAAAGGGAAACACTTCTTACGCGCATAGCATCATCGACCGGTAGTAGTACATCGTCTCGAGCTTTCTACTTGTCCTCCTATCGAATTTAATTTTCCAATTTCACCAAACGTATTCTCGTCCACTTCCGTTTTCCAGCGATTTACGTGTTCGTCGCTGGGTCGAGGTACCTCTCTTTCCGCAAACGCAGCCAATTTCCCATAGATCGATTTCTCTCGAAATGACGTAAGGCGGTCCTCTGTACACGTACACGTGCTATTCGTCTTCTACCAAACGTACGTACACACACATGCGCCTACATTTACATATGCATATACAGGGTGACCCGTATAACCTGGCGTAATACTAACATCGGCCAGAGAGCGATTCCACGTGCAGAGATAAATGCGCTGCGTGGAATAACATTTTCCAGTCGAAGAATCAAGTTTTCCAATTTCTCGACTCTGCCGATTACCGATTAACACGACTATAGAGACACTCGGCAGCGGATCGTTCCACGTGCGAACGTACGCGAAAAATTATGAAATGCAATTTTTCCGTTTCGGATCTCGCTTTCAAGAAAATACAGCTTAAGCGCGTTTGGATAAAGCTACAAGTTTAATTTCATCGGAAACGAACGGTTCCGCGAGAAAATGTTATTCTACGTTTCTCGCTTAATTTCCCACGTAGAATCGCTTCTCGAATTGACAGCAGGCTACGTTATACGAGACACCTTGTACATCGAGGACGGAAGCGTGGCCGTGCAGCTGCGTCACCGCGTGCGATTGAATTATGAAAGCTCGCTTGCACGGGACTTTTACGGCAGATTTTGACCAGTGTAGTTTATTGGCCCGTTCCTTATTGAGCTTCCGTTTCGCGCTGCCCCGACAGCAACGTATTAATTCCTGTTTCCGCCTCGTCAGCCGATCGCAAATTTTCCATCGACCGATGACACGATCGTCGTGCAAAAGCTTTTAAAGCCGGATCCAGGCCGGAACGACCGCGACGGAAATCTCGTAACCGGGGGAACGTTCCCCTCTGAAAAATGCCAGTTTAATTCCTTCCGCCAGAGTACGTAGCCGTCTCTGGTAAAGAAGAACCAATGGGCAAAAAAGCAAGGCTCGCGTACCGCGATGCGCCACTGTTTCGTCCAGCGTAATTACCATTACCACCGCGTGCCATCCATTCCGTTTGCCCTCGTACAAAGAAACGCCCGTTTTACAGTCTGCGAACTGTTCTTTCGAGCATATTCGTTAGACTTATAGCTCCTGACCGGTGAATTAAGATCAGGCGGAAAATGTTGTTTCCGAACATCTTACGAATTAACGAATTACGCGAGCATTGCAAAATGAGAAAAATTACAAAACGCAAGTCTATACGTAATACGTAGTCCACGACTTTCTAACTCGTCGATTTACATTCGTTGTTCCTTTCGTTCCATATCGTTCGCGATTCGTAGCGATAATTGCCGAGAGGTTCGTACGCGTTTCATCCTTGCAAGCTGAAAATTGTACAATTGGACGCGTAGTTCGTACATTTTCCAGACGTTCTCTCGACGAACGTGGTTGTCCTCGTCGTCGCTGGTGCTCGCTCTTGCCAATATAGAATCCCAGCGTTGTTTCCGATTGAAAGTTTTCAAGTGTTTCGGAACAGTCGAGTGGTCCGGGGCGGCCGTTCGCGTCTCCATAGGGAACGAAAGTTGAAATCCGGCGGGTCGTCGCGTCGGTGGGTAGGAGAGAAAGCAAAGAGAAGAAGAAGGAAAAGGAACGAAAAGAAAAGGAGTTCTACGGAAAGGAAATTGGCAGAATGACTCGGACCTTCCCCTGCTTCTTTTTCGGTCGGTAGCGAACGCTAACACAGCCTTTGCTTTCTCTCTCTCTCTCTCTGTCTCTCTCTCTGTCTCTCTCTCTCCTTCTTTCCAGCTTCTGACAGAGAAGATTGCGATTTAGGGAAGTGCGCGGTTGTCACCGAATGGCGTGTTCGCCCGAAAAGCTGGCGGAAAGATTTTCATCGCGCGGAAACACGCTGGAGAACGTCGCGAAACCAACGAACGGTACACGCCAGGTTGTCGACTTTCGCCTCGATAAGCTGCTCGGGGATAAGCTCCCAAGATACCGCATAAACCTATCTTGCTTCCCGGCAAAGTTATCCTGAATATTTTACTCGTGAAATATCTGCGCTTCGAACGAGCCAACTTTCGAATATAGGAAACCCGACTCTTAATCGATTTCGACGCGGGCAAATTTTCTGATCGGCCTGGCCGCTACATTCATTCTCGCCGTACCATCGCATCGTCTCGAATTTTTCCTCTCCAGTCTCGGTCCTGCCAGTCACGTTCCCCCATCAAAATGTAGATGCGGCGAACTGGACCACCGAGTGGGTATTATTTTTTCGCTCGATCCTAAGCGTTATTTATGCGCGCTGCTCTTCGACCGATTTTTAAATTCCCCGGGGAGCCTGTAGCACGCGCGGCCGCTCGTTATTATTTCCGTACCACGTCGGAAGGGATTTGCACAGGGAACCGAAGGTTCGTCTCTCATCGCGAAACGTGATTCGTTCACGACCGGACACGACCGAGCTTTCAGAACGGCCGTCTAATCGACGAAATTTATCGCTTATATCGATTCGGTGTATTGTTAGAATTTAGTTGGCGATTTAGAAGGCCGGAACGATCCGCAAGAGCTGGGGTCGTTCTTCCAATGGCGAAATCGCGTTTCCTTCTCTTAGAGTCTGCAACAAATTTCCAACAAATATGTTACGCTTGCTGAAAACGGCTAAATCAACGCTCACCTGTTGCTGATTAATCTGTTATAACACCAATAAGATAACGATTCGTGTCGATATAATCGATGAGAACGATAAAACAAAGTGCGCTCTAAATTGATTCTCCCATTTCCCCGCGCTCGTCTCTTTTCCACTGGCTTCTTTCGCCCGGTGCTTTATTCTTCCTCCATATCCTAGGAAATCCATCGCTTTGTCGTTATCTAAAGCGACTTCGCGTAAACGGATGGAGCCGGCAGATCGGTCTTCCGACGATCCCTCGGACGTCGTGGAAACTTGTTCCTCTTCTTTTCGCTTCGATGCGAGAATTTCCATACTCTGCAATTTCTTCGCTATAGATGCAGCGAGGCAAAGAAGAATCTAGGAGAAGAGGAGGAAGGGGGAGGAGGAAAGAAGCAGTGAGAGTTTTTCTTCTCGGGTTTTGATCGAAAACTCGGTAAACCGAGCGACGACGCGGCTGTATTATTTTTGCGTTGAGACGGTAAGAGGATGAAGAACTCGGCAAAAACAGGCAATCCGAGAATCGACGGAGACAACGGCGTTAGCGAGAAGGTTCTCGTTACGAGGATAACGTGGAACGATGGCGGCGGTCGTATCGTCGGCGATCGTTCACGTTGTTGTTAGCAACAGATGGTTTTAAAAAGAGACAGAACGATCATCTTCGAAAAGAAGGATCGCGAGTCAGAAATTTTGAAAAAGGTATTTTCGTTTAAGCGGAAGACACGCGGTAGTGATCGTTAAATATAACGGAAATTTGTCGACAAATAAAGTAGCTAAAAGATACTAAGTTTTAACGTTACCGCAACGTCAGTTTCGGTATTCTCGTTACGAATAACGATTATAAACGATCGAAATTGTTTTTGATTACTTGTGACCGGTATGGATGCCGGAATTCTTTTTTTTTTTTTTTTTAAGTACCAATAATCGTTATCGATGACGGGACCCTTTGTTTTTGGTTATCGATAACCGTTGTACATCGCAGAATTTTTTTTTTTTTTTTTATTATCAGTAACCATCATCGATGACATTTTTTTTCTGCTTATCAAAAAACTATTGGATCGGTAACTGAGCGATCGCTGATTTCGTCAATACCACCTAATGACAAATTCCGCGATCATTTAGTCGCCAATCCAATATCGTCGACGATGAAATTGATTTTCGGTTAGCGATAGAAATTATCGACGAGGAAATTCTTTTCTCTTCCCTTCTTGCTTTTCACTCGATTCTCACTGACATTACCGATTATGAGCATCTAGAGGATGGTGCGCTGGCGCGTAAAACCGTATTTCAACATCGTCGTTAGCACTGTAACGAGATGGCACTATGATGACTCTGTGCGAGATAAGGAAGAAACGGACGCGAGAAGGGAGAGAATGAAAGGAAGCAACGAGACTCTTTCGTCGAGTGACGCGGTTGTATTTTTTTGCCACGCGATCGGAAACAGCTGGTTACGGAGGACTCGGCAAGAAGGAGCGATCCACGAATCGACAGAGGCAATGGCGTTAGCAGGAAGGTTCTCGTTGTCGCGCGGTCCACGGTGGCGGTCGTATTGTCGATGGTAATCGGTGAAAGCGGTGGCGAAGAGAGAGAAATTGTTTGTCACGGACTGGAACGCGAAGGAAAGGGTAACGGAAGAGAATGAGAGGTCGAATCATCGCGGCATACGGACGATTCGAGGGGCGGGAAGGTCTGTGGGCGATTTCTATTGTCGGCCGTGAACACCGCTCACGGTCGCCGATATAATTGGCGCCGCCCTGCCGGATAACTCGAACGATAACGAGGACAAAAGAAACCACGCCGGCGAAGAAAACAATGGACCAAGATCCGCTGAAAGTACCCGAAGAACGAGGAGCGGCGCTCTTCGCCGCTGGATGACACGACAGTCGGCTGAATCTGACAGAATTCAACCGACTTTTCCGGCTTGCTCGCGTCTAAGGTTCGAGTGCACCAACCGAGCAGCGACCTTTCCCGACCCAAGTGCCAACGATTCTCGCGCCTTAATCGCGCTCGTTAACGGAGCCGAGCTACCGAGCGAACCAAGCGAAATTCCTGCTAGCTTTTCTCGGCTCTCGGCGCGTTGTCGCATCCCGTCGCACCGACCACCTTCGTAATCTTTCAACCACGTTCGCGGAATACATTTCGCGGAAGAACCAAAGCGGACACCGGCCATTCGTTCGACCGAGTCTGCAAGAGATTCGTGCGAACGTAACGAGGTGTCAGGGACGGCAACCGTAGGGCGGAATCGTCTTCTCGCGCCGCGTTTCTTTAAAATTACGCAGAGATTTGTCGCGAACGCTGCCACTCCCTGTATCGACTTTCTCCACGTTGCGTTCATCGCACTTTTAAGGATGGTTTTAAGAATTTGAATATGAGTCAGCTTCCTTTTCCGCGCGACAGAGCTCCAACGCGATTCCGACTGGTCCTTTCTTCGATCTGTATATGCGTCGATACTGGCGTTGAATTCAA
This sequence comes from Bombus vosnesenskii, assembly GCF_011952255.1. NCBI lineage: Eukaryota > Metazoa > Arthropoda > Insecta > Hymenoptera > Apidae > Bombus > Bombus vosnesenskii. Next base: position 9,155,696 of record NW_022882923.1, read on the forward strand.
AGCATCTCTCGTTTTTCTTCGTCTCTTTCTTGTTCGTGAACAACGTCGACAAGAATCTCGAGAAAGTACAAAGACGTTACAAAGGCGTGTATGCTGAAGAATCTCGTGGTCTTCGTTTCACCGACACGCGAACGGTCGTACGCGATCCAACAGGTTCTACCGACTTATTACGTATTTACGATAAGAGCAGGCGACTAGATCAAAGTTGGCGAAAGTCGTACCGACGACCGACTGCTGGCTCGAGCTCCGATTGCTCTTTTAATTGACGAGATTATAAAAGAACGATTTACAAAGTACCGTCCCGGGGCCCCGGTCATGGTAATTACAGTTTGATCGCGCCGCTCTTTCCTAACTTTCACCCAGTTCGCGGCAATTGTACTAATAATCCTCGAATCTGAAAACATCCGCTTCTTTGAGTAGGATCTCTTTCGTGCAAAGATGACATACTCGTTTGAAATTAAAATAACAGCTGCGTCACTTTTATAGTAAAATATAGTAAGATATTTTCAATTGCAATAACGTGCAGTTTATCTCCAGGTATGAAATCTATAATACGATGTTATCCGATCCGAGTATTTTCTTTCGCAAAACGTTTGCATATTAATAGCCCGCGGGTGTACATGCATTTATGGGAGATGTAAAATTGTAGAAATGCACGGAACGTTACGTACGTTGTTAATAACGGACGAGAAAAATCTCGCGTTTTCACGATACTACGAAACGAGTGTGACGAGAGAGGAAGAAAAATTACGGGGACAAGACGCGTCAGCTCGTAATCGTCGAAGAGATCTTCTTGCCAAATCGACACGCGGCAACGTCTCGTCTCTGTATCGTCGGTCGTCGAAGCGAAATCCACGGAAACGCGGTAAGAACGACGAGAGTACTTTGCGAGTAACACGGTCTGTATAATTACCAGTGAAACGTCGAAGATTGTTGGACTTAATGACGATGTTATTGGAGCCTCGTTCGAAAGTAGAACGGATTTTTAATTAATCCCACGCGACCCAATTATCGGCGGATGTCTAATTTAAAAAATGGGATATAGGAAACGAGAAGGGAAGAGGGTAAAAAGGGGAAGAAAAATTTGTCGAGGAGGTTCGAGACGCGTAAGCCCCATTGAGATGGAACCAGGCCTACGCGAAGTAGTTCGAAACTTCGAGTGCAACATCCTCCAACTTACCTTTAACTACGAGTTCGCTCCAAGGATGAACGCAGTATCGTCGTAATTACGTGAAGAACGAGGCAAATGTGGCTTCTATCGCGTTCACCGCAAAACAAGTCGAATTAATCTCATCTCCGGCTAACGACACGTCAGCCTTCGGCTTCGTTGCTCCTGATTTTCTGGCTCGTCGGCAGAAGAAACGGAAAAACTTGCAACTTCGCCGCCAAATATTGACTTTACAGCGAATTAGCTTCTACGAATGTTTCCAGTTTATTCAACGTGTCGAACAACGCGGGATCCGCCGCGTTACCGCTGTTATGATATGAGAAGAAACAACGACCAGCCATGCTTTTCAAAATTTTATTCTTTACGATCGTTTAAGTATTTATTATTGCTGTTATCGTTATTATCGAGAGAGAGAGAGAGAGAGATCGTTATAAATTATCGAAGATGGAAGAACGCGATATGCAGGAATAATTCATAGAACATCGCGTGAAACATTCCATGTATTAGTACTTAGTACTGGTTTACAATATCCAATAGGTGAAACAACAGATCTCCACTCTTTTAGTTGTACCGGTAACAAATTTTTATTTTCCCATGTCGTAAAGTACCACAAGATACTACCGAAATATCAACAAAATCATCGCACATTTCGAGTTATTGTTGCGGTAAACGAACAACATATCGTAAACAATATTCGATGCTATAACGATTTATTATCCGTAGTTAAAAAGTATTTATGTATTTCTATAACGATGAAAACATAGAAAATAATTAGCGGAATTAAAATGCGGCGAGATATTAAATTACGATTTTATAGTTACATAGTCTATGCTCTTTCTCGCATTTTAAATGTGGAATACAAACGCAGATGGTGGAACATAGTTGGCCAACGACGCCTCGCGTTCGTTCATCTTTATCTCTGCATATTTCGAGCAGCCTCCAATCTCGCGTCGTCGTTCTTCTTGTCTCGAGAAACGCGAATAAATCGATCGGCTTTCGCGCTACGTCCAAGAATAGAAATTTCGAGGTATCGACCGACCTGTCCGTTTCTCCTCCTTCTCCCCCTCCCCTTTCCTCCTTCCTCCTCTTCTTCTTCCCTGTAAATCGTTTTACGAACTTTTTCCGGTATATTGAATTCTGATTCTATTCTCGAACACTCGGACACCGGTATATCCGGTCGCATCTACCGGTATCGCTGCACCGTCTTCTAGAAGACGAAACCTCTGTTTCCTGTACTGGGAAATAGAAATGGAAACTGGAATGGGATATCCTCGCAGTTCCAATAGCTTTCCCTAACTTTCGATCCCGCGGGACTGACCGCGGCATACCGGGCGCCACAGATTCTCCTAGAGGCTAGGAAACTGCGTGCACCCGCGTCTGTTCTTGATCGTGTTAAATAAATAGCACTGGGATCGCTGATTTACAATAACGCGAGATCGTTCGATTGTTACAGCCGAGAAATTGCCGAACGGTTTCCCGTTAATATCTCAAGCACCGACGACGAAGGTGGTCGAAATGGGTCATAACGCGGTGCTCCTCTGCACCGCTGTTGGGTCACCGCCTCCGATCATTTCCTGGGTACGGGACATGCTGCCTATCGACACGACCAATCCACGCTACACGGTTTTGGATACCGGTAAGTGAATTCCTTCTTTACGATGTTCGAATTTGCGCGTTCTCAAGAAAAACCGGAAGCCATTTATCAGCGTGTCTTGTAAGGAGATTCGAAATGCTTGGAATCGACTCGAATCTGAATTATATACGCGGTGGCGTAATTCGAAGCTCAAGACTTCTGCAAGTCTTGATCAGTCTGGAACGTTGCGTTAACTCGAATTCGCTACTTTCTCCGATACTCTCGAAAAGTAAGGTACTGACGTTCGTCAAAGTACTCCGCGTATCTTAACGCTGACGTTTAAGATTTCTTTCGATTTTAGTATCGGGTATATTAATTTAAAAGTAAGTGAATATTTCGAGGGAATTTCAATTTCTCGTTAGCGAACGTGAAACGTGTAGTGAATCTCGTGACGATCCAGGCTATCGAGGAAACCGGTGTGGATACTAGCACGAACTCTAAAGGGGAGCTAAACCTAATGAACAAAGCGAAAGATCGAGTGGATAGCTAAAGAAAAATCTGGATAGCGGATGAATCGAAGATGTTGGGCGGCGATCTACAGGTAACAATAGGGTGAAGCTCGATGGCGCGTGTCATATCTCGTCGAGTGCCAGAGTGCGTAAGTCACTGTCAACTCGCGGTAGCGTTGATCGAGTGGTCACGCGATATGGGAACATCCAGCACATCCATCTCGTTTGCCGAGAGTGCACACCTGCTCTGCACGGCTCTCCTCGCGAAGTACACTTCGTGTCTGTTCGTGCGCCGATCTACATATATCGTTGACGTTTTCGATCAAACTGCCAAAGATCCGACACTTTTTCCTCGATCGAACCGATCGTTCGGTCCGATCGGTCCGCTTCCAGACGAAACAAACAGGCTTTGGTGAAACGCTGTGTCATAAACGTTAAGCGTTACGCGCGAGACATATATATATATATATATATATTTTTTTTTTTCATTAAGATTTTATTATTCCTCGAAACGAACGCGCTCGTCGATGCGTGGACAGGCTGGCGATTCTCTATCACAGCCAGTTAAACAGATTTCCATCTTTCAGTCACGCATATACATAGCTACTCGGTGCGATAAAAAAATCTTGAAAAAATCGAGGAGAACGCGGCCGTGATTCGGTCAGCTGCTCGTTACCTACTCGTGACGCGTTCCGCGTATACTCGCGCCTGGCAAGTCGATAACTAATGTCGGTGCATAAACCGACCCATACTACTACGAACGTTCGCTACGCTCTCAACACGATTACTCGTTGAAGCGATCGATCTCTCCCGCGATCATCCACTAATTTTAAGCGTGGATAGGTGGCCCGTAAAAACTTTTAAACGGCGATCGAGACGAGTGGTTTCGGAAATCCTGCGGTTCTCTCGTCCCTTCTCACTGGCCATAAAAAGCGGAAACGTAATCGAGTGGCGACTAAAAAATGAAACGTTACGCGCGTGAGCGTTGACGAGAAGCGACTATTCGCGAATATAATTCGCGATAACGGGGGCAAATGAACGCGAGCGGACGAGTGGACGAGCAACTTGTACATACGAAAGTTGTTTAGCTAACGCACGACGTAACCTATTATCATTATTTTTCCATCGCCAGTAGCCATGTGAGACTCGCGCACTCGTATACGCACGTGTATACGTATATATCGGCGTATATATAAAACGTTCACTTTGTTTTTATCGCAATGGCGGTATCATTATCGAACGGCACGTCACGTAATACCGGCGTGCACTCGGCCGACTATCTTTACGACGGCCGGCGCAGTTTGCCGCGACGTGAAAAGTATACATTAGATGCAGGAAAGCTGGCTGCATACACGCTAGTATCGTTCGGCTGTATCGCGCACCCGGATACGTGTACGTGCACGCGTTATGCATATATCTGGCTGGTCGCTGCCTACATCGCTGCCTGCGTTCCGAGAGTACAGGCGCTTGCATAAAATTCCCAACGACCCGGCCACTCGACGATTTTCCATCGCGTCGAATCGGCCAACCCGTCTTCTCGCGATTAACGCGGAATTTATTCGTCTTCGTCGTTTCGAATATCTTCCAAATTCTCCACTTTTATTCTCCTTTTGTCGTTATTTCTACGGGTTAGCGGAGCTGTATCGTAGCGCACCGTGTCGGTCGCACGTGCGTCGATCTTACGATTCGGGCAATCCGTGACTCGTATGCGTGGCACGTATAAACGGGAATATCGCGTGCGTGCGTGCTCGTCGCGACGCCTCCACCACGGTATCCGTCTGCACCTATGTGGAAACACGTGCTTACAACCCGCACACGGACATCTTAGAATCCTCGCGAGGCGACTCCGCCACGACGGAATTTCTTCGAACGGAAATTCGATCGGATGCGACTGCCGGACTATCTTCTAGCGATCCCGATAGATTACGGACAAGACGCGTGGCAGCTGGAGAGTCTGGAATAGGGAGAGGAAAATTCTGTCTCGAAGGATGATGTCGTTTTCAAAATTGTTAAACAACTGGATACGCGTAAGCACGTGTTAACGCGTAAGACGCAACGCGGTAAGGAAATAGCATGGAAGATGAATGCTTGTTGCAACAAACGGAAGAACTCTCGATACTTTGAGAGAAACTGTACCTGAAGTGTAAATTGGAAGAAAGAGTCGTGCGTATCGTATCCTTGCGAGAATATTCGTTAGAAATGGAGAATCATGCAACGAACGTAGCAAGGTTAGCGCGGAGTACGAGGATACAGAGAGAGAGAGAGAGAAAGAGAGAGGGAGAGAGACAAAGTTCTCAGAGTTGTTCTCCGAGTTATCGTTTCGTCGTTCCATCTCTATTTTATCCGAACTTTCTCACAGTTTTATCTGCTTCGTTTTACGTTTAATGAAAGAAGACCTGCTTACACAGGCGAGCATCGGTACAAAGAGGCAAGAGAAGGAAGAAACGACAAGCTCGAAGCGAAAAGCATTCCCCTCTAGTCGCATCAGTCACTCGCTCGCTCGCCCAGTAGCTCCCTTAACGTCATTCGCGTGTCTTCCATCCGCGGCAGCTCCACCCCCGTCAATACCGTTAGAAGCCATCGCCATACGGCACCGTCTCCGCGTATATCCCATAAGATATATGGCTTAATGTATTACAAAAAGTACACGACAAGGGCAATGTACTTACTGTCGCGCGTATCCGTGTATATGTGGCAAGTTGCGCGAAAAGAAAATAGACGGAAGAGGAAGAAGACGGGCGCGTGTGGTAGTAAGTAGAGCCGAGGAAGAATCGTGGAAAAGACGGATAGAAGGAGCAAGAGGAGACAAAGCGTTGGTCGTGCGTCATGTATGGTAACGTGTTTAACGGTCGTACGTTAGCAGCTACGTAACTGCGTCGAAGGTTTCGTGACATTCAAAAAGTCGGCCATAGAAAAAGCAGCAGCGCGGCCGCCTAGCGCGTCTCGCACCACACGTTATTCAAATTTCCTAGAAATTTAATTTTCGTCGGCTACCATTGTCAGCGTGTATATTAGGTTAACGTTGAAATTTTAACAGAACGTTTCTAACATCGCCATTGTTGCATGTCTGCCGTGCCATTGTTTGCATTCATTTACGAGCGTAGCCACATTCGCAATTCGCGTTAACAATATTAAAGCATCCTCGGTTATTATAGAGTAACGGTGGCACTCGAAACTCCGAAGCGTTCGACGTTGCAGGCGATATAGTTAAATTTCGCCAAGTGCCGTGCAATGGTCGAGAAAAAAGAAATTCTGACACCAACGATCGTATACCGCGTTCTATTGCACTTTTCTTGTACGAGGCCAAGCAAAGTTAATGCGTAAGATAAGCGCGATAAATAAGGGAGAGACGTCTTATATTTCTGCAAAAGCTGCGTATCGCGTATGAATTTTCTAATGGACAATCAATTTTGGTAATGCCCTGTGCCATTATTTTCAGCAAAATGAATGAAAATCTTCACTTTCAAAAAACTGAAATTGAAATGTGTGTCTGTCGAGGAGGAAAAAAATGTTTAATATTCGGTTTAATCTTGCTAGTTTAACCTTTTTACTCGCAGAATTATCAAAGTCAAAGCAAAAAACAAATCTAATTATTTTTTTTTTTCAAGCGAAAGTACGATCCAATACGAAGAAACATCGATACGATGTAAATAATAGAGAAATATAATCGTATAATACGATATAACTAGATCGCTATTGTTTGACCGATCGACGTGTTCCGTAGCGATCGAACTGTTATCTCTTCCTTTTATTATCGGGATACCGACAATATGATATCTGTCGCGAACGTAATTCAACTTTCAGGGCCCCGTACCAGCAGAATCTGTGGATTCGCTCGACCGAAGTGCTTGAAACGTGTAAGGTTGGCCGCGCCAGGGATTTTACGATTTCAGGATTTCGATGTAAACGCCGTAAAGGCTACTCCGTGTACCGGCCGTTTCGAATAGTTTGCCGTGCGAAGTCTGTGACAACAGCGCGATGAAGTGGCGGAAAAAAGGCGTGCTTTGGCGAACGGCCCCAGGTGGAACGTAATTCCGAAATTCTTGGCGACAAAGCAAACAAAAGACGAGGAAACGAAGAGCGGAAAGGACGCGAAGCGGAGAAGGTTTGGTATGGGATAGGATAGAACAAGAAAGCAGAGAAAGCCCGTTACATTCGGACAATGCGGTCGCGAATCTCTATTTCCGTTTATCGCGCAAACGAGACAAATTAATTAAAGTTATACACAGCATGGTAGCAACGCGACGGCGGTGTATTAAAATAACGGTCGCTTTGGTGAACGGCGAGCACTTTACGATAATTGAGGAGAATTAAACCGACGCGGATTCTCCGGCATGTGAGGTAAACCAATTTAATATCTCATTCGAGCTTTGTCACCGTTCATGGAAAGACTGGCGACTGGATTTGTCATACGGCATCGAATGTTGGCGTGTCACGGTTCAAGAACGGCTGAAACCACAGCGAAAGACAGCGAAGTGGGCGAAATAATCGTGTACAGAGAAGAGAGCCGAGAACGAGCTGAGTTAACGCATCGAGAATCGTTAAATTATATTTTCCAGTGCTCGGCCGTAAAGCCGTGAGGGCAACAGCGGAGCGAAGCAAAAGCGCGAGAGGGCAGCAGTTAACGCTTCGTCAACACTCGTAAAATTTCCGGCATTAAAGCTGCGAGGCTTGATGAGCAGGGCTCGAACTTCGAAACAAGCCCGGAGCCTGCTATCGTCGCGCCACGCCGCTTCTTAACACCTGCCTTGGGATTCTCGTTCTTCCTTCGCTCGCTCTGTTGCTTCCCTTCTTTCTTCCGCCCCTTGCGCCCCTTACACCCCGCATCTCGCCTATTTCCATCTTAATTCCGGCGTAATATCCCGATCGTTTCGAAACTTCCGTAATTGTCCGTAACGATAACGTAAGAATGCGAAAAGGCGAGCGCGCGCCCCGCACCCGGAACCATGAAAATCGTCCTAACGGTCGTCGTAGCCAACATGCACGCGGACCAGAAAACGTAGAACGAACCGCGTCGTTTATACATTCGTCGGATTGTTCTTAACGAGCGGAGGTAAAAACGGCAGCGAACGACGCGATAGTTTTTAAGTGGGTGCAAAGAGAAAGATGCTTTACTACAGTTTCTACTCGGCGTTCGTGAAGTATCGTTGGACGAAAGTTTGCCGAGGTAAAAGGGCAAAGATGGAAACACAAGACGGGTTCATCGCCGAAACGGCTCTCTTCTTAGCACCTGGCGCTATGGAATACACCGAGCGTGTTCGTCCACTCGGTGTCACTTCTCCTTCTATTCCTCGGCCTTTTGTCGACGCGTTACGCGGTTATAAAGAGCCACGATCTCCTTTCCTGCCGGCAGGAAAACACGACAGACCCTGCTCGGTAACCTCCCCCAGAGCCATTAGACCAGCCTTTCCCCACGGGAGTTGACTTATGACGCCGTCGGCTACGCCAAGGGGGATCGTCTAACTTACCTTATTTCCGCTTACATACTTACCTTCTCTCCGGATCCGTGACCAAAGGTAGAGACGCTTTCGAAAATTCACCGCCTGGATGATCGCCAACTGCGAAAATTTTTCACAAGAATAGGTTCCACTGGTTTAGCAAATTTTAATTACGCCGGGATCCCATTAATTCTTTCGTTATCGGCTAACTCACAACGCACTGAAATAAGCATACGGCGAAAGATAAAAAGCATTTACGCGAATTTCGCGCATTTTTCGTTCAAGATCGATCGTACGAGTTAAACGTTATTCGTTAACGAACAATTGTTCGCGTGTTTCCAAGCTACGACAAATGATCCGTATCGTCGTGGAATGAGCAACGCTTACTAAGCAACAAATGCAGAGACTGTGTCCTAATATTAACGCAACCTGTACATAACCGTAACTGTGTATACATATACTTGTACTAAATGACTGGGAATTTCTAGAGTCGCGATACATACGTATTTGAGTTTCGTTACGCTGCTAGAAAAATACCAAAACATTTCGTACAACGTGCACGACGTATTCCGTAAGAGGACCGAAAAGCGAATGGGTTAAAAATATTAATTTCAAGAGAGACAACCCCTGAGTCGGTATGTTTGGCCTCGATTAAATTCCCCCTTGAACGCGCGGTAAATATAGTGACAAAAAAGAGGAGGCGGAAACGTCAACGGGTAATTCGATTTCCTTTCCGGCGCGACGCATTTACCAGACGACGTAACTCCTCGAATGTTCGCGAAAGACGTTTCATGCCCGCATAATCTTCTCGTCTGCCGTCATTCTCTCTTATATTTGCAAAGCGAGATTCCAACGTTAATGCGTTGCGCTAGCAAACCTTCGGCGAGACTCGAAATAGAGAAACGTTTGCAGAAAGAGAGGGGAAGGAGGAAGGAGACTAAGGAATAAGGGGAAGAAACAGGAAACGGTTTGTTTCCGGCGACGTTTCCAGTTTCCCTCTCGTCAGTCATTAAAAATGAAGAGGCCGAAAAGTCTCGGGAACAAGGTTCGTGAGGTTGCCACGAGGGAAATGGAACGTTACTAAAATCGATGATACTTGACGATTAATATGATAATTAATACGCAACAGCAGAGTATATTTCTATCGGTGGAGAAGGTTCTCCGTATCGGAGAAACGGGGGAAAACGAGCGCGCGGCTCGCCAATGCAACCGTGGCTCTAGTGTAAACATATTTTCTGTTTGTATTTTGACCGAATCGAACGTGCACCGTTGGAAAAGCATCGACTACGAGCCATTACCTCGCTTCCCCTTTATTCGTTTCGTTCCACTTCAACCGACCTCTCTCGCCTCTGAATATTTTCCGATAATTATAATTGACTTTTTTACGCGGTCGATGTGCTACCCCCGCGACTAAGCATAATTATGAAAGCAATTAAAACGTTCGCGAATTACAGCAGCCAGACCTCCTTCTCCTTCGTCTCTTCTTCGACGCGCAGAAACAAGAGAGAGCAAAGAGAAAACAGAGCGCAGCTCATACTATACCTTCGAGGTAAACATATTTTCTGTTTGCTTTCTGTCCCGGTCGAATCGAACGCGTTCGTCTTTCCAAGTCATCGCCCGTATCAAGTACCATCTGTATTCGTTCTCTAGCCTGTCGTATCTTCGCCCAGAGCGGTCATTGCTATGGAAGTTTGTATCGAACGCAGATCAGATAGAATAGGCGACGCCGAATAAACTACGAGTTACTGCCTACTACCCTGCGTATATTTTTCGTTCGTCGCGCTCATGTTAAATATAAGGAAAGATATTTCAATATTGGTGAGTAAACACACGCAAATAGTTTCGACGTTTCCGGCCGCGTTGCTCTTCCGCTCTCGTTGTACGTTTTGCGACGCGACATCGCGATATCTTTTGTACATATTTATGTGGAGACGTATTCCCAGCCTGCGAAACCGGGCTTCCGAGAACCAACCCAGAGAAAATGTTCCTTCCTTGCTCGTACCGATAGACGAAACGTGTGTCATTGTTTCGTCAAAAAAGTCTCCGCGTTTTTGACGGAAGAATTTTTTGTTTGGCAGCCGCCTTGTCGATTCGTTGAGAATTTAAGATGGAATTTATCGTTGCGTTATTATATACTTTATTTAGCTTAATGTAAATTTCACCGCAAGCTGCGAAACGAATGAACGTGTACACGCACACGGTGTGTGTAACCGACGTCTAATGAACTTTTTCGCGATCAAACAGTCGTTTGAGAACGACGTAAGTGACAGGCGCGAGTAAAACGGGCTGACTTGAAACGTTTCCGACGGGGGTTGGCACAAAGAGTCGCGTAGAAATCTCGTAAAACGGCACACGAATATGCGTGAAGAGACGAGAGTGTATAGATAGATTTTCATCTTTATTCAATTTCATCTTCTTTACACGGTGAAAGCCCTTTCGTGCGCGTCGACGTTATCGCGACGCAAACCTAGATAGATCGTGTACACTGCCTGAACGTCATCGAGTTTTATCGCGAGCCAAGAAGATGCTAACGTTATGTCCGTAGCTGCGTTAACGCCCAATGCCTTTCCAGCTTGTTCGTCGTCGTCGTCGTCGTCGTCGTCGTTGCCGTCGTCGTCGTCGTCGTTGCCGTCGTCGTCGTCGTCCTCGTCGTATCTACGTTATTCCTTCTAACTGTTATCACGCTTAAAACTACCGACCGTTGGGTGGTGTCATCATGGGAGTCACGATCTATTCTTTGCGTGCTTCGTCTGTTCTTCAAAAACAAGCGGTCTCGATGTCTCGAAAGGTTCTCGTCAAAATATAGATACTGGACGCGGTTTCTCGTTTAATTCGTTTAAAATTTGTTCTAGAATCGGTAAAAGAAATACGAATAAAATTACAAATATAAATTTATATATTTTACAGGATTCTTCGAACTGACAAACTCGATCGTAAACCCGGTGATGGTTCGAATACTTTCTCCCAACAAAATTTCAAAGTTTCGAATGGAGGAAAGATGAACGGAAAGGGCATTCAGCTATCGAAGAATTTCGCGAAGTGAAAATGATCGGAACTGTCGGCGATAACGCGTGGGAAAGCAGCAAAGGCGAAAGACGAGCCACGGCATTCGGCCGTTGGCAGCGATCTAAGTTTTTCGCGAGTACGCTAACAACCTGCACGTGACTGGATGGGATAACAATATGACCACGCGTTCCTTCCTGGTCAACTTGCTGGAAATTGTAGATGAGACTCGATTACGTATTCCGATCGTACGCGATATCAAACTGCCTGGCTTCTGGCTCGTGATGGAGTGTTTTCTACCCTCGACCCCTCCTCTCGCTGTCTTACTCTCTCTCTCTCTCTCTCTCTCTCTCTCTCTCATTCGTTCGCTCGTGTACTCGCTTTCTCTGGTCACCGAAGTCACGTTTGCAACGAAACCTTACAAATCCATAGGGCTGTCGGCCTGCTAGGAAAATATTTAAACCTGCACTCGGCTACCATTCTATTTCGTTGGAAGATAGGCTGATTCGAAGAAGCCAGGTTTCTCATATCCTCTTCTTTCCACTCGATACGTGCAAACACTTGTCCCTGCAATTCTTACAACGAGTGTATTAATATGCGAAAAGTGTGCGGATCTTGACACTTACCTATACGATGATATTTGTTTGCGCAAGTCGCCCGTCCGCTCGGTTCTTCTTTCTAGAAGCAGCCATTAATTACTACCGATAATTATGATTATCGTACGAGAAAACACGAGCGTCGAAAGGATGGAAAACAAGCCCGTTGATCCGTCGTGTTTACTTTGCGAGTACGGGGGTTGGCGTGGCGAAAGAAGGAAATCGAGAGAGTAGTAGGGAGGAAGGTAGGAAGTGCGGCAAGGGAGAAAGCGGAGAGATTGAAGGGGGAGGGGGCTGAATTATACCGAAGGAGTGACGTCTACGGAGATAATCACACGCCTCGTAACAGCCAGTTCATCATCGTGGTATCGTGCTAAGGGGCTTGATGCATCATGGAAATCGCGCACGAATCGGCCAGGCCAAACATAAAGTGGAATAGACGGTCTTTGTAACGAACCTCGGAAACGAATTCTTTCTCCGTCTGCTTCTTCGTGTTGCATAGGAGCTTCTTAGGGTTGTTGCCGACTCAATTAGCGTTAGAAAAACGAAACTAAAGAGCCACGAATGTGGGCGTAAAGCGCATCGCGAATCAAACTTGCTCGCTACCTACGCACTCGTCCGCGTTCTTTTCTGCGCTCTTCATGGACGCGTTCTTCGCGCGTTTTCCACGAATCGCACCATCCTTGAACTTTAGCCGAGCTGCGAAGCGGCAGTTAGTCGAAAAACTTGGCGATGTATCGAGGAAAAGTTTCGGAGAGCGGCTAAGCGGATTAAAATCGATAGAAGTGGAAGAGCGCGGACCGGCGCGCGATGAAAACGTCGATCGCAGGAAACGAAGCTCTCTTTGACGCCGCCCCGTGTTCTCGCTCCACTCCATTCTTTTCCGTTTCGAGTGGAGCCCCTTTGATGTCGCCTTTAAAAAATTGTTAACGAACGTAGTTGAAGTTGCTCGGTGACGTTCGAAAAAATAACCGCCGCTTTGTGTTTTACAGGAGCGCTGCAAATCACCGCATCCGACGTGAACGACCAAGGGAAGTACGAGTGCGTGGCGAATAATTCCGTCGGCACGGAGTACTCCAAGTCGGCTATGCTCTACGTAAAAGGTACGTCCGGCGACGGTGGCGGCGGCGGCGGCGGGCGGCGGCGGCGGCCAAGTCGTGGGGAACGCACGAGAAGCCCGTAGAGGCGTGCCGCGGGCCGCCCTCGTTCGCCGAGGAAATCTCAAGGAACGAGTTCTTATCGTTACTACCGTTTTAACGTAAATTCATTACAAAAACGTAGCACCGAGCCTCTGGTGCCGTTAAACCCAGTCGTTTTCCTGTTTGCAATTAAAATTAATGCTACGTAATTAAAGCGTAATTAAACTAAGCTGGCGGCACAAAGGATTCGCGCGCTTGGAATCGCGTCGCAAATATTATGATGCGGCATTTCTTGCGGTACTACGCGCCTCTGTCCCTCGAGATTCGAGTATCGCGTAATCAAATACTCGGCTGCCGGTTTCGGCTAGTACACGCGTTAATTGCCACTTGAATCGTACGTATTAAGAACTCGTTGTCAGCAAAGGATCGTCGTTCGAGGTTGCATCGATCCGGTTGCTCCATCGGCATTCGACGTATTTTAAGAAGAAAAGGTTTTCAGTCGCGTCGAGTGGCTACGGGACTTTGACTCGGCAATTAACGCGTTAAGACGGAAGAATCCTCGCATCGTATATAGCTAAATTCTATTTGCACGCAGTTCGACGAGTCGCGCCAACTTTTTCCATTCCTCCGCCCGCCGTCAGCGAGGTAAGATCTGGTGGATCATTGAATTTGACCTGCGTCGCCGTGGGTTCTCCGATGCCGTATGTCAAATGGAAGAAAGGTCCATCCACGGATCTCACTCCGGATGACAATCTGCCAGTCGGTAGAAACGTGCTGATACTCACAAACGTGAAGGAGTCTGCCAACTACACCTGCACGGCTGCCAGCGATCTCGGAATCATCGAAGTCACGACGATGGTGAAAGTTCAAGGTTCGTATGGTACGGTGTCCTCGTATCGTATAATAGCAAATACTGTCGTTTCGTATCGTATCGTGTATTGTATCGCGGTGTGTCGCGCCGTACCCTATCGTACCGTATCGTATCGTATCGTATCGTATCGTATTGTATCGTATCGTACCGAGATGGATCGAAATCGCGCGTAAATCCTCGGAGATCGCGCTAGCGACCTATCGAGCTACGTTACGTAAAACGATCAATCACTCGATCACTGTGTGCGACTGTGTTCCAACGAGGTACACAACGAACCGTGATGCTACAGTTTCCGTGACTAATCAATCGGCTTATGCGTTACGTTCAAAGACCGAGGACAATGTACTTTGTGAAAATAGGCGAAACGCGCGAAGAAGCGGTTGCTACAGGCTGTTTCAAATATTATAGTTGACATTAAGCCTCAGAAGCGCGTGGTAATATTCATGAAGAAAAAAAAAAGAAAATAATCGTGACAAACAGCGGATCAAATATCACTAGTTTCCCGGTTACATGGAAAAGTATCATCTACCTATTTATAACGGGAAAGCCTAATTAAACGAGTTTGATCTCAGTTTCTTGAAACGTCCTGCATATATACGAGACGCGTAACACGGATGGAATAGCAATTAAACAACGAATTCGCGTAACGAATTGCAGCCTTGCCGAGTGCTCCGGAGAACGTTCAAGTGTCCGACATCACCGCCACATCCGTGAAGCTTACATGGTACTACAAAAATCCGGAGGAAGTGCAATACTACGTGATTCAACATAAGCCGAAGCACGTGCAGCAAGCCGAAGCCGAAATATCGGGCATCACGACCATGTACTATCATGTTCGGAGTCTGAGCCCTTACACCGAGTACGAGCTTACCGTGACAGCCGTGAACGCCATTGGGCGTGGTCCCGCGAGTGCCCCTGTGACAGTCACCACTGGAGAAACGAGTCAGTATTCCTTTCGCCTTCTAACGCTTTTCTCATTACCATCGGTGTTTGTGCATTTGCAAAAATCGACCTCGCCTCTCGTCGACGCGGCTACGTTCCCAACGTTTCAGGGTCATCGTTGTCGCATCGTCGAGATACACAAGCGTTATCACTCGTTTCAAAACGAATCACCGATACCGTGTATGCGGAACTCTGAAGAATTCAACTCCGTTCGACTCGACTCGACTCGACTCCACTCGACTCGACTCTACTCGACATCACTCGACTAATTCGACTAACGCGTATTTTTCGATCATTCGTCTGGCAAAAAGATGAGCATAGTCGATCGACGATAAGTAAAGACATGGAAGGAATGGGCAAGTTTTTTTCGCGTACAAACGCGGGAAAAAGTAGCTTATTAACCCGGCGAGCGAATTACAAATTTTTGCACGTAGATAATGTTTTTGCACCACGAAGAAGGCACAAGTTTTGACACGGTTTTTGAGGGAAATTGTACTTTTTTTCCATGCTGTCCGCCGTGGACGCACGATTTGATTCATGTAAGTGACAAGACATTTTTTTTCACCTATCACCAATCCCCTTTCTCTGTGTCGCACCATGTGTTAGTGTTTTTGTCGGATCGTGTTCGGCGCGTCGCGCTTCGACGTCTCGTTTCGCTCTGCATTTTTCCGTCTCTGCCTCTCCCCATATAGCCCTCTCTGTCTCCCCCTACGTCTCTCCGTCTCTTTTCTGGGAAAAGAGTAAAACCAATACGCGGAGAGACAGCACGCGAAATTGCACCTTTCCTCGATAAAGTAGCGCACTCTTCGCACCTTGTGAAAATACGAACGAAGCCGCAAACCCGATTCGTATTTTCACCGTGCATTATATACCACTTAATCGAAGTATCATCGAAGAATAATCATTCATCCTTTTTTTCAATAGCGGAATCGACAAATGGAGGTACCAGTAAGTTCAATCATATACTAAGAGTGCTGTAGCAAACATATTTGTCCTTTGTATTTTCTGTTTATTTTTGCATATTTTCTTTCTTTCTTTCTACAATTTTTTTTTTTTTTTCGTTTGTTTGTCCTTCGTTTCATTTTCTCTCGTTTTATTCTGTTTTTAGTTTTCGTTTTCTCTTTCATTTTTTGTTTTTATTTTCTTGTTTTATTTCGTGTTTTTTTTTTCTCTATTCGATCCTTTGTATTTTTATTTATTCAAAGCACACGCACATGTCCATCGTTCGTTCGCACCCGCACACTCGACACTTATCGAGATAAAGATGTATCATACTTGTAGCTAATCAACACTACAACACGACACACGCGGTCCTTTCCTCCATTCTTTTCCATTCATTGGTAAATCGTATTTTAATCGCAATGCCACGAACATCGCAGAGTGCATTATGATTATACATGCTCTGTCCTTCATTTGTTTTTTTTTTTTCTCTACTTGGAATACCTGTTATTTTAAATTTTGGTTCTTATGGTGGTGCTCCCGGGAATTTATTTGTACTCTCCAGTGACTAACTAGATTGGCTTGTCCACGATGGAAACGCGATTCGAAGAAAATCCAAAATAATTTCTTCCTTCTAGAACCTGGTACTGCACCACGGAAGGTGGTCGCCCGCCCATTGAGCTCCAGCACAATGGTCATACAATGGGACGAGCCGGAAACGCCAAACGGACAAGTGACGGTTAGTTTTATCGCCAGTTACACATTACCGCTCATAAGTATACGAATACTGTATGCTATTTTTTGACTCTCTGTATAAAAGTATTTGGATATTTGTATCTGAAAATCATTATTTTCAGAATGATAATAATATACACCATATCGCGTATGGCGTTCGAATCTACTTGATCTAATCCAATTCGGCCTAATTAAAAAATTTATCAATTGAAAATAAATCCGGCGGAATTTTTCAAAGCCGTAGCTTGTCCCAGTTGCATGGGACAACCGTGTCCACGTATCGATGAACGTACATACATACGAGAGCACGTATTTTGTCACGCTTTCTGACGCGATTTAATCTTTCCCGCCCGCAGGGATACAAAGTATATTATACGACGGATCCGAATCAACAAATGGCCTCTTGGCAGTATCAGCTGGTGGACAATAGCCAGCTAACCACGATCTCGGATTTAACGCCGCACACGATATACATGATTCGAGTGCAGGCGCTGACAAGCGTTGGTCCCGGTCCACTGAGTACACCTGTTCAGATAAAGACGCAACAAGGGGTACCGAGTCAACCGGAAATGTTGACCGCGGTAGATATCGGAGAGACGAAAGTGACACTCCAGTGGAACAAACCTACTCATAGCGCGGAGAATATCCTCAGCTATGAGTTGTACTGGAACGATACTTACGCGCAGGTGGGTGATTCGTTGCAACTTATCGCGCGTCTTTTGATCTCTAAACTTTCTGTAAATATCTTTCTAATGTATCTGTCATTTACGCGTCAAGTACGAAGCATATACGTTCGTGTCTGGCGTTTATAGGAAATATAAATTTTAATCTTTCTTGCGAATCGTCGGAATCGCGATGAATTTCAGGAGAAGCATCATCGAAGGATACCAGTCACCGAGAACTACACGCTGACAGGCCTGTATCCGAACACGCTGTATTACGTTTGGTTGGCTGCGCGGAGTCAAAGGGGCGAAGGAGCTACAACGATACCATATCCGGTTCGCACGAAACAGTACGGTAAGCAAATAGTCAAAGAAGCAGAAAAGAAGGCGAAAAAGATAGGAGTGAATTCATGCAGCGAGGAGTGCCGAAGAAAGATCGATTCGCGATTGTTCGATGGTAATAGGGGATAAATTTTGATAGAATCTATTGTGAACGCGTGATACACGTCGATGCAATCGCGGATCGTCGTGGCACGGCAGGTAGGAGGTGCTGTAGCGCTAGACGCTCCCGCAAAGTAGCGTAAGCTATCGTAATTAATTCGCGACACCTTGAGTTCAGATATGCTAAAGATGTTCTTCGTGACCGTGGATTTCATTGAACAAGGGGGGAAAAGAAAAAAATATCCATAAGAAAAGAAAGACGGAAGATAGAGAGTATCGTTGAACCGTGAAGTGTGGGAGAGTGAGAATGATTGCATGCGTTGCAAATAAGACAGCCGTTTTTGGATGCCACTTTATATATATCTATCTATATATATATACGTACATATCATACATATAAATTGCACTAAGCACTGCATTGATATATGTGTGCATTTTGGGCACCTCTTTTCATTCTTGATAACGTATGGTTTACGTCCGTTCTTCAGTTTTTTATTGTCTCTCGTTTCCTTGCTAATCGAGGCACGGCGTTTTAACTCCACGCGGCGTAACACGCGCGAGTTAATCGCTCGTGCCACATGAAATTTTTTCTCTAATCACGTACTTTTTCGACTGTTCAAGGATCGACTCATGAGTTTTTCCTTGAGTGATTCGCCTCTCTGAACCTTGACCAATCGTCACGTAAAGTTTTTCGTTTAGATCCCTTCGTCGCGTCGGTCAGGTTCGAACGTGGTTCGATTTCGAAGTTGTTCGAGTCCAACGAATCGAAATACCCGCGAACATTCGTTTTTTTCCCTCCTTTTTTTTTTTTTTTTTTCTATAATTAACCATCGGCCGATCGTATACGCGTGCACCTTGCCAAAAACCAGTAACGCGAAAATCGAATTAAGCCGTAGCTCGAATTTCGACGAGTTTCCAACAAATTTCCAACGAATTTTGCACGAATTTTTCGCGATTCTTTCGATTCGGGACTCGAGCCCTCGCAGTTGACCGCGATCGTTCAATGACCGACGATCGACGATATTTTCCTACCACGTTTTCGTTTTTTCCCCTCTTCCCCCCCTATAACTGAGTGTTATACAGTCCCCGGGGCTCCGCCTCGCAATGTAAGCGGACAAGCGATCAGCCCGACCTCCATATTGGTAACATGGGAACCACCGCCTGCCGATCGATCGAACGGGAGGATCGCGTACTACAAGCTGCAAGTCGTCGAGAGCGGACGCTCCGACTCGGAGGCGAAAGTTATCAAACTGAATGACACGCGATTCGTGTTGGACGAACTGAAAAAATGGACCGAGTACCGGATTTGGGTATTGGCCGGGACCAGCGTAGGTGACGGACCTCCGAGTTATCCTATCTCGGTCAGAACTCACGAGGACGGTATGTATCATTAACGCTAGTCGTCTTCTTACCTTTAATCGAACATAGAGAGGAGTGGCGCTGCGAGACTCGAGCGAGGAATCGTTTCTCTTCGATTTATCGTGTCTTTTATAGTTTCTCTATTATAGCCATATATATATATATATATATATTGTTAATTTACTGATATTTTATTGCATAAGAAAAGACCTCGCGAAGGTTCCGGGCGCCACGCTTCGCGTCTATAGAGATACTTTTGCGAAGGCTATATATCGCGACAAAGTTCATCGCGCAAGAGCCAAAAATATAAAAGCCCGCCAAAAATCAGTCCGAAGATCAGTACCCGTGATTCCAGTGCCGGTTGCGATGACACGCCCTGATTCTCGACCCGGTGACGTTCGGTCTATCCTACGGCTGTCTACATAAATGTATATCTCTGTATTAAACGTATTTTCGATTTCAGATTCCGCTAACGTCTCTTCGAACCTATCTCTTCCCAACCGTGTCACATACAACCGATCCTCCTTCTCTTAACGATTCTCTATCTTCTTCACTCTGTTCTTAGTTCTGTTTTCTTGTTCGACAACGTTTTACATGCGTTTCCGTTTCTAGATTACATTATCGTTGTGTTTTCGTTTCGTTCGATCTCACCGAATTATGTTACCTTACATTACATTACGTTACGTTATATTACAATATATTATATTATATTATATTACATTATATTATATTATATTATATTATATCATATTATATTATACTATATTATATTACATTATATTATTATATTATATCATATTGTATTATATAATACGTAAAGCTTCTCCTCTCAGGCCACTTTTGCGTTTCAGTTACGCTTTCGAGAAACGAACTGTCAACTCAGCCTTGTCGCGGCAACAGAGAAGATACCAGGACGAATACGCGGCCCTTTTTTTCCATTTCGAAACACTGAAATCCGATAATTCAATTTTTGTTGCGCGAACGTAAGTTTTTTGAACGCGCACATCGATTTTTTCGCGTTTCTCCTTCAAAAGCTAAACGCTCCACCAAACCTTCCTATCGCTTTTCTGGCAATACCTTCGATCTCTCCCAAAAAATGTGTGTGTGTGTGTATCTTTTTTCCTTTGGTTTTTGCTTCTCCTTTTTGGACGGGACGCGGCAATTACATAGCGAAACGCGGAACCATGTTGGCCCTAATTTTTTGGCTGGCGAGATTTTATATTTTTGGAATTTTTGCGACAACAAAACGATCTTCCATGAAATATTCTGTGCTCCCAGAGAAAAGCCCCGAACTTTTCCCCAGAGTGCCCCAGACATTTTTTCCAGGTGGTGCACGCAGCCGCGGATTTTTCAGAAGCTGATAACCAATTTTTGAGCTCAGCTATTACCAAAAAAAAAAAAAAAAAAATGTGAAAAAGATACGACTAAAAAAAAAAAAAAAGAGGAACGTATTTTCTTACTATTTTTACAGGGCCTAATCGCAACTCTCCCTTTGTACGTTGCCGTTGGTTTTTGTTCCCCTGAGCCCCCTCTTTTAAAACTTGGAGACCCATTTTAACACGCTAACTAATACTTAATTATATACTCATTCACGTGTTTTTGTCTTTCCTTAAAGCATTTGCAGGAGGATGATCCAGGTTTTGAACAGCTAGTTTTTAAGATTTATTCGCACTAACGTAACATTACCGATTGTCTAATGATATGTACTCATAACACTCAATGTTCTTTCTGGTGGTAACCGTGATTATTACGTCACGTAAAGATGTTTCGTTTCTCTCTTTAGTTCGTTGACTCACTCTTGCCACGTGTTACGACGATAGAGGCCAAACTGACCGTCCCTAAGCGTGCGCAACATTATTTTTACCGTTCCGAGGAAAAATTCTATATTATCGCTTGAATCGATTCTACGAGACATTTATCGGACGGAAATAATGTCTGTGAACGAGGGCGGCAGCTTGTCTGGTGAAACGCTTATGTGTGTGTGTATATATATATATATATATAATTTATACCTATACATATATCATATATATATATATATGTAAACCATAGCGTATGTATTACACACAGCAAAAATATATATACATATTATTATTCCACTACATACCTACATATATGCATTTATATGTATATATATATATATATATAAATATAAGTATTTGAGAAAAATCATATATATCTATATATATACATATATAATATATTTCTATATCTCTGATATATAAGGCTCTTCTGTCTTTAGTTAAAATTTAGTTCTACCTATCGTTTGCACATGTTTAGAGCATGCCTTCGTTTGTTTATCGATCCCTCGGTCTCACCAAAAATTCAATCCCGTCGATCATATAACTCTCCTCGACTACGAGCGATCCCTGGAATCCCCAACTCGAAACAGATTCTCCCATCACCGTCCAAAGAAACCGTCAAGCTGCTGTCGAGTCTGCGAGATCTCGGTCTCGAACCACCGTAAAATGGTTCCACAACCGAATCGACAAAAGTCCTATGAATGGCATGCCGATGCACGAAGAAGTTTTGCTTTTCGTTTCGAATCTTTCCTTTCCGTCTCCTACTCGGTACTTCGCTGATCATCGGTTCGGTACCGTCCCACCCTGCATGGTACAACGAGTTTTTCAACCCCTTCCAGACACCGTTTGCCCGTTCCCCGTCCGATTTATCTCGCGAATCTCGCGAGCAGAGAAGCTAACGAAAGGTAGAGGGAACGACAGCGACTACGACGATACGATGTTATTAATCGTATCGTATGGGGAAAGTAATCGAGCCGCGATATCCCTTTTTCTTTCTTTTCTCCGTCGGTGACGTTCAGAACACGTCGTACGACAGACAGTCGACCGCGTTTCGTCTACGAAAGAATGAAAGAACACACGTAGGATCGCAGCCAGGAGAACGGCAGCTCTTTTGTCTTGGAAAATAATCGAAGACCTTGGTTGGTCGCGAAATCGGAATCATTTGTTGCGAGAGAGGCATTGTGAAGGCGCGTCATTGTCGCGGAAAAAGTCGTACGAACGCATCTCTAACGACGTTCCCTCGAACCTTTTGCACTCGGCACTACGGAACGCCCAGGATCCTCTTTCGTTTCACCAGCCCCCTACTCCCGGTTCCTCCCACGCATTGTCCCGTTTACGGACCGACCGATCCAACCGTCCACCCTCTAACAGCAGACTCGGCAAAGCGAGGCGGAACGATAAAAAGCACTGCTGAAAGCACCCTGCCGTGTAAGCTCGCACATTATCAAGCACAAAAGTTCACCGTCGTATATACGTATACTCGTTCGTTATTGTTATTGTCGCCGCTAGTATCGCCATCACTACCAATATTCTATGATTATATTATTCTAAACGTATTATCGATATATACATATTACATATATCTTGTATGTATACCTATATATATTATATATATATGTATTACACATATTATATATTATATGTATATGTATCATTACCGCCGTTATGAGTGTGTGCACGGGCACCGATAAAAGTATTATTTTTCATGCGGGCACGGTTTTATCTCGCACCCACCACGCACGCATGTAAAGTCGCACACGCGTTTCACGCACGACGAAAGGTAGAGAGAAAATAAAGAAGGAAGAAGGTGAAACGCGCAACGATGAACGCGTATCTACGCACCTACGCACAAAAGCCACACGCAGACGCACGCCTTTACCGTGTCCTACTAACTGGGTATATATGTATATATATATATATATATGTATGTGTGTATATATATATATATATACACGTATATCACCATGCACCACTTGAAAAAGCACCCTTCGCTTCGAGTAACTGCCGACAGCCTAAAAAGCACACGCGTGCACGCATGCACGCATGTACGTAGGACGTGTGCGTGGGTGAGTGTGTGTACGCGCGTATCTACGTACATTTCGATGTACTTGCTTTGTACGTAAACGCCTAGGAAACAAGCGAGACTCGTGCGTGAACGTGCGCGAGCGACTATAATGCGCTCCCGATATACGTATAGTATTCGTTGGACCTTCGACGTATTAAAAACAGCACCGTATTTCGCAGCGCACCGTATGATCACTATATATTCACGTGTCTAAATATCAATTGTCACACTCGATTGCGATATATCGTGCCGAGCACCAGCACTGAGAGCACCCTTGAATAACGAGCACCCCCACCGTCGATTGTCGTGCAGTTTGATCAGCGCGTCTTCTCCACGTGAACCTCGATTCGGTCTCGATCTGTTTCCTCTCTTGTCTCGTAGCATCGTATGTCCGAGTATGTAGTTATGTGCATCGATAGTCGTTGAATCTATCGAGAACAACGGTATCGAGTTCACGTCGGGTGCGGCGTGCACGCGTGAATGCGTGAACGAGTGCGTAAAAGAGTACAGGATGCAAGAGTAAACCGTAACGCGTCGAAAGTCGCGCAATGGCAGCACGAGGAGAATGATAATCGATCGTCGTGCCAGGAAAGAAATTAGCGAAAATCGGAGGGCGACGTTCGCGAATTCTTCGGCCGCAAGCGCGATATTCACCGGGCGATATTAGCAACACGAGCGAAATATCCGTGACGCGGACGAAGAGAATTGCCGCGAGAAGACGTTCAATTTGAAACATTTGAATACCAATATTCATGCAATTTTTTTCATTATCTTCGTCCATTTAGTCGACAGCCACGAGCCTGTCGGCAACAAGCGCTGAGATGCATCGATATCGACGGAGAGAGAGCGTTCGCCGACACCCTGTTCCGCTGCTATCGAAAGAACAGAATCCCTTCGACGAAAGGGGTGAAAAATCGGTAAACCGCCAAAGACTCTCTGTCCGTTCGAGACGAACATCGATGGATCGTTGATACGCGGGAATATCGCGGAAATTTCTTACACTCACCGATGTCGTTGGAATGATATACATAATCATATTACACCAGACCTTCTCTACTCTATTGTCTATACGTGCACCTTCGTTCTTTGCATGCTCTCACCGACCTACTTTTTTCCATCTTCTGCCTCTCTGTAAGTTATAACTATCGTATCTTTAATATTGAATTACGTATTTTATTCGTACGTATAACATGTTCTTTATATATATATATACATTACATATATTACGTATTACTACATCTTTATATCGTGTCTCGATATACCTTTACGTCTTCTCCTCTAGGTATATAGAAAGAGTATACTGTACTCCGTTTTATGTGTGTTTTTCACGTTTCTATTTCTGAATCAACAACGACTCGCGGTTCGAGTCCGGTTGTCTCTTTTACTCTGGTAGCTGTGTCGTCGGAATATTAAGAAATCGACCGATCGAGGAACCACCCGTTCGTCGTTCCAACAAGAACCGAACGATCGGTTCTCCATTTTCCTCCGACAAACGCATGCTTCTTCCTTCTCTGTTTTCCCTCCGACTCGGTCTCTGCTATCGTGCGCCGATAACACCAACAACTGAGAAACCGATCGGCAATCCGATTAGTCGGCGTGCCGTAAGAACGACGCGCACCATTTCACGACCATTGTTAATTACGTGCATATTTTGCGAAGAATTTTGCGATTTTTGCGTGGGTGAATGCGCGGGTGTATGCTACCGATGAAACGTAAGAGCGAACAGAAAGAGGGACGGAAATAATTTTTCACCGTTCTTCGAGACGAACAAAAGCAAAACGACGTCGTTTGTTTCGCCTTTCGCTCGAAAAGAAATTTACCCCTTCCATGTACAGCGATACAGATTTTTTATCGAGCTGACGTTTTTTGCGGGTGACTTTTTGGAGTTGCAAAAAGAAAAAAAAAAAGACAAAAAAAAAAAGAAAATTTTCCTCGAAAACATATTCCACCTTCACCGACTCTCGTATCCTTATCTATTCTATGTACGTGAATTTTTTCCGTCGAGACGAGTCGCGCCTTTTTTCACGACTTTAGATTACACACGGGTAGCGGTTTATACGTTCCCGAACCATAACACGATACCAACCACTTCTTCTTACTTATGGTTTCTCCTTCCTAGCTTTCTTTTTAGTAGACATTTTATCATAGGTCTTCCCTCTCTCGATGCCTCGTGCCGCGAGGGAAAGGACGAAACGCGCGGACTCGTGTCGTCTATCTTGTCCTTGCGTTTTTCTCCCTCCATTATCATCTTTTCTGTTTTCTTCCTTCCTCGCGATTTTCCTTGGCCGAAAGCTGTTGGATCGACTTCACTCTGATAAGAAAGGCCGCGGTTACGTATCGCTTCGAATTTTCGCAAAGAAGAAGAAAAATCGGCGAGTCTTTCTCTCGGCGGCAGGAGGCAGGTGGACATGAGCCTTTAGTTATTTCATATTTGGAGTAGTGATTGCGCATGCCAAAAAGACAAGAAAAAAAAAAAAAAGATATTCTCACATCTCCCGCCTCTCTGCGACCAACTGCAACCGAGGACCAAGCGATATTTTTCTATTTAACGATCGATTCGAAAGAGAATTTTGTCCACCGACGTTACTCGGCAGAGCGATAAAAAATATTACGAATAGAGCAGAGGGTGCGATTGGAATCGAGCGCGTGGGAGGGAGGGAACGAACGAACGAACGAGCGAGTGCGCGTGTGCGTGTTTCACCAGAGAAACAGACAAAAATTTCATACCTTTTTTCTCTCTCTTTCTCTCTCTCCCCCTAATCAGAGCAAAAAAAAAAAAAAATACAATAGCTGTAAAAGAGGCCATGTTGACGTTGATAATAATCAGTAGTATGCTACCCACTGATATGCCTAAATATATTAAATATTTAATAATTCTACTCAATATACGTGAGAAGTTGACACGAATTTTTACGAGATTTTTTTCCCACTTTTTTGGCGACTTTTGGGGCGCAGATCCAAAAAGTGAGTATCCCTTAGCTCGTCTCGAATTGTGCCATGAATTTTCTTCCTGTATTTAATCATTTTTTTCTTTGTCTCTCTCTTTACACACACATATATATATATATACACGTAATATATATATATAATATTTTTGTTCCTTTTTTCCGGCTCTTTCGCATATATCGTTTTGTTTTTTCTCCGTGGGAGACTATTTTGGAGATTTTTTCTTTTTTTTTTTTCACTGTGTTTTCGTTGCTGCAGTCGGTAAGCAAATACAATTAAAATGAAAACTATTTACGTCTGCGTAAATAGTTGCGGCTGCGACTGCGACTGCGCGCTCGCCAATTTTGTTTTTTGCGTTGCGTAGCGATTTTATGGACGTAATTGATACATTAATTACGCGAGAACAGTAAAACTTAAAACCGATATAGAAGCAAGAGACGTATCTCGTTCACCGAGGGAAACTTTCTTCTTCTGTATACAGGCCATCTTCTGTATGCAGCAGTCGTGTTTGGCTTTTCTTTGTCGTATTCTTTCTTGCAACGCAGTTTTTATTTTGCGACACTTTGTAGAGGCTGCAGTTATCGTTCTCGTACAAACCTAGAGGTACATTAGGCTTTCCTTTTCTTTTTCTCCTACAATTCTTCTTCTTTCTTTTTTTTTTTTTTTTTCGTTCGTTGTTTTTCTGTGTAACGCCGATATAACGTTTCCGATGCCGGATACTGGACCGTCCATGACCACGCGTCGTCTTTGTCCACGTCGTTCTCGTCGTTGTCTATCGAAAATACAATAATGGGGATGATTCGAGAGAAATATATCGAACCGGGTCTCGAGATCCGTGCAGATCACAAAGCGAAGACTTCGAGAAGCGTAAAAAAGCAAAATCGCAACGAGGGAAATGAAAATGGGTGGCGACGTAGCGACGTTCGCGACAAATTATCAAAACGGCTTATCAATGTGGATATATGTGTAAATTCGCGTGATACATTTCGTTATCCTTGCACGTTTATCGAAAAACACGATTGCACGTTTCCTCTGGCACAGTTTTCATCCACGTCGCACAACCAACGATAGTACATCGCATATATACGCGTATACCGTATGTATGTATGCGTATAACGGAACTACTTCGTTTTCGTTCGTCATGGACTCTCCAATATTGCCGTAGCATTATCGACCAACGTAACCGCGCTCTTGCATCTCGATGACGTATTTATACGCGCATTCGTACATTCGCGTTCTGAAATCGAATGCAGAATAAAAACATACATTATTGGTATTCAAATGGAGGATTATCGTGTCGTAGGGACGTAGAGCATGAGGTACCGGCGTACCTCGTAATATTGTTTGTACATCGTTTTGTCCGTGTGCGATTGGTGGCATGTACATATTTTCCATTAATTTTTCTTTACTCTCTCTTTCTCTTTTTCTCTCTCTCTCTCTCTCTCTCTCTCTCTCTCTCTATCTTTATCATATTCTCTTTCTCGTTTCATCCTTGCGATTTGTTTTCGTTCGTTTACGTTACGTTCTGTCTTTCACCTGTTCCCTTTCGTTGCAACGCAGCTGCGTTATTTTGTTTCTCGCACGAGTTTTCAATTTGCTGTATACAACGCTTTGATTTGCCATACTGTTTTCGCTACGCGCTCCTTCACTTCGTTTATATACCAACGACGAACGACCCGTTACAGATCGTTACCGATTAAACGGACACAGAGATCGACGTTATTTTATGTTTCTGCATAGAGAGAAAAGAGTACTTTTAGTTTTTTAGTTTGCTTCTTCGATCCATCGGACGGACACGATTCAATGGACAAGCCCCCCCCCCCCTACCGTTTTGTTTCGTTCGATTCAACCCTACGTATTTATTTACTTTACAGATCTTTCTTCCTGGTTATGATATCGTTTAATCCCCCCTTTCAAGTATGACTGCGATAGTGTGAGAGCGTGTGATTGCGAGTATGCAGCAGAATCGGCCGTCAAGTGCACGAATTAACCGATCGTTGCGTTCCAGTGCCGGGTCATCCTCAAAACGTGACGGTAACACCGATCAATTCGACCACGATACACGTGAAATGGAGACCGCCAACGTCGAAAGAACAAAACGGCGTGATAAGAGGTTATCACATACACGTGCAGGAAATGAGAGAAGAGGTCTGTCTGTGCGGAGCTTCAAATTTCACGCTGTGATTCGTTCAAACGGACGCATTTTCTCAGCGACTAATATTTTCGCTATTTACCTTTGTAGGGAAAGGATCTGTTGAACGAGCCGATACGACGCGACGTGCAAGAAGACGGCGTGCTGGAAGTGAACATTACCGGGTTGCAACCTGACACCACGTACTCTGTACAAGTGGCCGCTCTAACGAGAAAAGGAGACGGTGATCGTTCGCCGCCAGAAACTGTCAGAACTCCCGGAGGTGTACCCAATAGACCTCATGTTAACGTGAAGTATGTTCTTTAGATTCCTTTATATTTCATGCCAAACGAACTTTCGATATTTTTTTCGCTTGACATAAAATTCGCTAGCATAAAAAATATATATATATATATATATATCGACAAACGGACGAACGATCGCCTAGTCGACTCGCTCTCCAAAGCCGAATTCTCTTAATTATTACGTATGGAAATATTTAAAACGCGTAGCTTATTGAAGCCGTGTGGATATTTATACAACTTTATATTTTTATGAATACGATTGGAAAAATGAAGCTGAGGCAGACCATTGTTTCACCTACTACGTATTATAACGAGTATTATATTTTAAATATTTTATGTATTTCATATATTATTTCATATTATGTCCATTCCGTGTATTTTTTGATTTTCCGTGAATGCATAAAAATCCGCAGTCTATTTATAAAACGCCAATTGATAATGTTTAAACACTTCGTTAACGTGTCAATCAAAGTTGTTCAAAAATCCGAGCATCGAACGGCCTGTGTCGAACGAGTTCGACATAAACAAGCTATAACTGGAAAACGAGATTATATCGGACGTATGAATCACCCAGAAGCCGTGATCCATAAAATTAATAAAGTTCAAATTTTCTTGTCAATGTCCTGTCTTCTTTTTTCTTCTTTTATTTTTCTGACAATGTCTCGTTTCCAGACTTTTGTCCAAAGATCCTGACGTGGTTGAACTCGAGTGGTCGCAGCCTACGCAAACGTACGGCGACGTGTTGGGATATAGAATAAGATACGGAATTAAGAACCAAACGCTCAAGGAAGAGTACATTCCAGGAAACCGTCAACATACTTACAAGATCACTGATCTTGGTAAGCTCGATTCCCCTATATACAGTATTCCTCTCTTAGTGGTATCGTTTGATCATTTTTTCTTAATGAAAATTACTATTTTTCACGCTTTGATTGGATTTAATTCGCAGAGGAACGAGGGGTGGATTACGAGTTTAGGGTGGCTGGTCAAAACGCGATCGGATTCGGTCAGGAGACGGTGCGATTCTGGTACAGTCCCGAAGGAGAGCCAACTGGCCCGCCGACGAATTTATCCTACTTTTTCCAAACTCCGGACACAGTGTGTGTCACGTGGGATCCGCCCCTGCGACAGCACAGAAACGGTCAGATCACCGGTTACGATGTTCAATTCAACAAGAAGAACGATCACTCTACAACCATCAACAGGAATACGACCAAGACGAGAGCAGTTTTCACGAATTTGGAGGAAAATACGGAGTACGTGTTTCACGTGAGAGCGCACACATCCAGGGGGAGTGGGCCATATTCGGAAAAGATCACGATCATAACGGAGAAAGATATTGGCCGGGCACCGATGTCGGTAAAAGCGGTGGCCACGTCGGACACGAGCGTGGAAGTTTGGTGGGAACCGGTACCTAACCGTGGAAAGATACTTGGATATCAAATATTCTACACAACAACCGCTGTCGAGGACCTAGACGAGTGGAAGCAAAAGACTGTCGGCCTCACCGAGTCGGCGGAACTTGTCAACTTAGAGAAATTTACTCAGTACGCGATCACGGTAGCAGCGAGATATAAGACTGGCCTTGGAAGACTCAGCGAGAAGGTAACGGTCAAGGTGAAGCCGGAAGACGTGCCTTTGGATCTAAGGGGGCCGGACTCGTCCACGCATTCCATGACCCTTTCCTGGAAACCGCCTATCAAACTGAACCCCATGAACTACAAGGTCTCGTTCGATGCTGTCAAAGAGTTCGTAGATTCGCAAGGTATCACGCAAACGCAGATCGTGCCACGCAGACAGATTCTCTTGGATCCTAGCGTGACGACGACCACGATCAACGAACTGCAGCCGTTCACCACGTACAATGTGAATGTGAGCGCGGTGCCAAGAGATGGTCAGTACAGGCCACCGGCTAAGATCACCATTACCACGCAAATGGCAGCTCCGAAGCCTATGGTCAAGCCTGATTTCTATGGCGTGGTCAACGGAGAGGAGATTCAAGTGATTCTGCCCCAGGCCTCCGAAGAATATGGATCAATTTCGCATTACTATTTGATCGTCGTGCCCGAGGACCCGTCAACAGCGGATAAGCAACCCGACGAATTGACCGAGGACATGATCGCGGGAAAAGGGGCTAAGGAAAGGGAGAATGCTCCTTACATTGCTGCCAAGTTTCCACATAGAGATATTCCGTATACGTTCCATCTTGGCAGCGGAGATATATACGAGGGTTATGAAAATCGTAAGCTTGAGAAGAGTAAACGATACAGGATCTTTGTGCGTGCCGTTGTCGACACACCGAGAAAGGTGGGAATGAGACTGCAATTAGTAGAGAGAGAGAGAGGAAGATATTAAACGAATAAATATGATAACATAACTAATTTTACTTCGTATTCTAGCATTTGTACACTTCGTCACCCTTCTCCGAGTACCTGTCTCTCGATATGAGGGAAGTACCCCCTGGTGAGCCACCACGACGTCCCAATCCGAATACCCCGGTGGATGGAAATCCAGAGGTATCGGTGAAAACCAGCGGCCAAGAGCCAGGCATGGTGTGGGTGGTCGGTCCGATAATAGCTGCGTTGATGGTCAGCATATGTCTCGTCCTTCTCTTCGTTATTAAAAAGTAAGTATCGAATACAGCGACAATGGAACTTTGGTCAGTAGCAAATCGATCAACATCGATGATATCGCAATGACATAGTTTGATATACGTTTTCCTAGAGGCGAAAACCTATTTCACGATATTTTCATTTATCACCTTAGACGAAGACAACCCTGCAAAGCACCCGATCAAGCAGCAGTCACCCGACCATTAATGGCCGCTGACATCAGTTCGAATCACGCTCCATCCGATCCAGTCGAAATGCGCCGTTTAAATTTCCAAACGCCTGGCATGGCCTCTCATCCTCCGATTCCGATCAGCGAACTAGGAAATCACATCGAGCGCCTAAAAGCAAACGACAATCTAAAGTTCAGTCAGGAGTACGAGTCGATCGAGCCTGGACAGCAATTCACTTGGGACCACTCCAACATGGAAATAAACGCTTCGAAGAATCGTTACGCGAACGTGATCGCCTACGATCATTCGAGGGTGATTCTGCAAACTATAGATGGCATGTCGGGTACAGATTACATAAATGCCAATTACTGCGATGGATACAGAAAGCAAAATGCGTACGTGGCTACGCAAGGGCCTCTACAAGAGACATTTGGAGATTTCTGGCGAATGTGTTGGGAATTGAGATCGAGCACGATCGTGATGATGACAAAGCTGGAGGAACGAACGAGGATTAAGTGCGATCAGTATTGGCCTGGTAGAGGTTCTGAAACTTACGGTTTGATGACTGTGACCATCACCGACGTTCAAGAGCTGGCTACCTACTGCATTCGAACATTCCAAATATCCAGAGCGGGTTATTCCGAGAGACGTGAAATAAAGCAATTGCAATTTACGGCCTGGCCTGATCACGGTGTACCAGAGCATCCTGCACCGTTCTTGCAGTTCTTGCGTAGGGTCAGATCCCTGAATCCACCAGAAAGCGGACCGCTGATCGTCCATTGTAGCGCCGGTGTTGGAAGAACGGGTTGCTTCATCGTTATCGACTCGATGCTCGAAAGGATCAAACACGAAAAGATGATCGACATCTATGGCCACGTGACTTGTCTACGAGCTCAAAGAAACTACATGGTCCAAACCGAGGATCAATACATTTTCATCCACGACGCGCTTTACGAGGCGGTGATCTGTGGCAACACAGAGGTGCCTGCCAGAAACTTACATTCCCACATCCAGAAGCTGATGCAGCCAGAGATCGACAATATCACTGGTATGGAACTGGAATTCAAGAAACTGTCCAACATCAAAGTGGATTCGTCGCGATTCATCTCAGCGAACCTTCCCTGCAACAAGCATAAAAATCGCTTGGTGCACATATTGCCCTACGAGTGTACCAGAGTATGCCTGCAGCCACAACGCAACATCGAAGGATCGGATTATATTAACGCCAGTCTCATCGATGGATATCGATACCGTGGTGCTTATATCGCCACTCAAGGACCCCTCTGCGACACCACAGATGATTTCTGGCGTATGCTGTGGGAGCATAATTCTACGATCGTGGTCATGTTAACGAAATTAAAAGAGATGGGTAGAGAGAAATGCCATCAGTACTGGCCGTCCGATAGGTCAATTCGTTATCAATGCTTTGTGGTTGATCCCATCGCGGAGTACAACATGCCACAGTACATTTTGCGAGAATTCAAAGTGACGGATGCGAGAGACGGAGCGAGTCGTACAGTCAGACAGTTCCAGTTCATCGATTGGCCTGAACAGGGTGTTCCAAAGTCCGGCGACGGGTTCATCGACTTTATTGGACAGGTGCACAAAACGAAAGAACAGTTTGGCCAAGATGGACCGATAACTGTACATTGTAGCGCCGGAGTTGGGAGAACAGGCGTTTTCATCACCCTGAGCATTGTATTGGAACGTATGCAGTATGAGGGAGTCGTTGACATCTTCCAAACGGTCAGAATATTGCGCACGCAACGACCTGCTATGGTTCAAACCGAGGTTTGTAGACGTTTTTCAATGAAATATTTTAATCTTAATATGGTAGATATTTCTTCTCAGATATTTCAAGTTCTCAGATATTTCACTTCTCTATATATATATTTTTGCAGCCTTAAATTTCTCACATAACGCGCGAACATACGGAATTTTACTTTCTATCTGAGATTTGCTTCTTATATATTTTTATAGCTGTTGTAACATGTAACACGTAGATAAAATGTAATATATGTTGCTTATGCAGGACCAATACCAGTTTTGCTATCGCGCCAGTTTGGAATATTTGGGTTCTTTCGATCATTACGCCAACTGACAAGCCGACACTCGCGAGGAAAGAGAATCGACGAGAGAAAGAAGAGATCGACAAAGAAACGAAAGAGAGGTCGGTGAACGAGCAAAAGTGCGACGCGTCTAGTACGATGAAATAGACGAAAAATGTGTAAGTTTGTAAGTATGTAGCCTGTATCATGTTCCCGGGCAAAGCGTACCATACTTGTACCTTCCAATGACAAATACAGTAGAAAGGCGATAAATTATTAACCTCTCGATCAACTAACTACGGTAGCAACCAAGTATCTTACAGTCAATGGTGTCGCAACAGTCTCAAGATAAGCGGAAAAGTTCCACTTTTTATGGGCACCGTATGTGCTGAAACAATTTTCAAATTCCCCGACAACAAAAACGGGACAATACTGCCGTTTAGAATGTACGGCTGAAAAGCTCGCTGTAAAACAATCATATCTGTAGAAATATTCTTTACCATCATATCAAAATTTCCTTTTATAATTCGAAAAAAAGAGGACACACACACAAATACACAGGATGACATGCAGACGAACAAGAATACGCGAGAAACGAGAAAACTTGGACGTTTTCGAGCTAGAAATCGAAGAAATCAAGCGGGAAGCGATTGACAAGCGAGAGGAAATAGTACGAGGAAATCGTAGTGGACAATTGAAACGATCACTGAAACATATCCAACTCGAGGAGAATTTGTGAGACACGTTCCGATTACACGTCTCCCGAATCGCTCGAAAATGACGGCTGCTTTACATAATGTAAGAATAACGAAGAAACTGACGAGATTTATTATTTTACGATCATGTAACTCGCGATCCAAACGTCAGCGTACATGATATTTCGTTCTATGCTGAAACTTTCCTATTCGTTGGAGAAGAACAGTGCTTCCATATTAGTGGGGAACGTAATGAAACCTCCGAGGCGAGCTACTACAAGTGCGAAACATGCCGCGTCAGAAGAAAAAAAGAAAAGCTACGAAGAAAGCGCGCGTTTCGTAAAGTACTTATCGATGCGACACGGAAGATATCGAGAAATCAGAAAGAGAGAGAGGGAGAGAGAGAGAGAGGGAGAGGGTGAAACTGCAAGTATCTCGATCATAAAAGGAGGAGAAATCACAGAGAGACATAAATTTCCGCTCAGCGAAGAGAAAATTACCATACTGCCAAATCGACAATTATTCATGCTGAACCCATTACGCACGATAGGGATCTTCTCATTACCTACTGTAATTTTAAGTAGATCGTAAGGCGATTATTCTAAGATTAGTCTGTAAGCGATGCCATTAGAAGAAGAAGAAGAAGAAAAAAAAAAAGAAAATAATGCGACTGTGTCGAGTGAAGGAAGTATGAAAGGAAACGGTGCCTATATTCAATTAATTAAAATGCACAAAGTGTTGTGCAGGTTTCTACGCGAACTAATTTAACTAACTAGAAGCACTGTATGTCGGATTTGCGTACTATTCCACCGAGCCCTCGATGCCCTTGTGTACAGAGTACCATTGTAGGCTTCTACCTCGACTACTTTTACAGTTTTCCCCAGTTGCAAGGCTATCAAACGCAGTACACCAGTTCCGCTCTGGAGATTCGCTCGTTTCTAGTACAATTCATCGAAAAACGTAGCTCATGAAACGCTAAGGGAAGAGTCAACGAAACTTTGTAATTCATCGTCCTTAACGCGGATATCGCGTCAGATCAATGCCAAAAACAATCAGTTTCGTGATTATGCGTCGTCCTGTCCTGCGTATACATTGCAACAACGGTAGAGGTGTATACTACTCGCGATTTAAACACTTACAGAAATTCTAAGTAGTCTATGAGGACAATAAGCTTGTGCTCGTTTATATACCTTCTATATTTCGAAATTTTCACCGTATCGTTCGGTATAGAATCGTTTTATCGCTGTTCGACGATAATGGTAAAGCAAAAAATTCTAGCTATAAAAAATATGCAGTGCGTGGATGGTATGGTTAACGAATATAATCAGCCGAGCGAGTCAGAAGATCTCTTTCAGTTTTTGGCATTCTTTTGATTGCGAGGGGTTCGTGCAGTAACCTAAGCAAGAAATGCAGAAGAGAAACGTACGAAAGGAGAGGAATCGATGTTACATTCTTAGATTCAACTTTTAAATTTAATGATGTTCGATCAAGCATCTAACGTATATACATATTTTCAGTTGAAAGTGGTTCGAGGGTCAGGAATTGTGACTAAGTGTACATAAATGCACCGTTTGTCATTAACAACATTATATAAATATAAATATAACTATAAATATGGATATAAATATAAATATACATAAGTAAAATGATAAATAATATATATATGTATGTATGTATGTATGTATGTATATACATATATATTATAAATATCATAATTGAAGAGAGTACGCATTTAAAAAAAAAAAAAAGCTGTGGATATTTTCTAGACTGTCAATATAAGCACGTTTCTTTTATTTTTTCCATCCGTTTTGTCGCTTTTCGGTTTTCAACGCACCTTTTGATACTGTTTTTTAACATAAGTTCGTTTTCATGCAACTTTACTTGCGTACCTATTTTTTTACACGAGATTTACATTGAAGACTAATGACCTACTGTATTATTTCCGAGCGTGCATTTATTCGCATCTCATATCATTTTATTTGATGTTGTAAGACTGAAGGCCATTGCGTGTCTAATGTATTATCGTGTACGTATATTTTCGGTACTTCTAAAAAGTACTTAAACCGCCTCGGTCGTCCTTATAAAAGATTATACTATACTTAATCTTTGTATCTCTCTCATTGTCCGTTCAAATTCCGAGATTTTCCGATGTGTTCGATTCTTCTGTACATAATCTCTTCCTAATCCATCCACTATGACTTATTTGGAACTGAGTTTTTCCGCTTGCAGATACGTTGTCAACATTCGTTTCTTGATCATCGTTGTATACTGGCCTTTGGTACGAGCACGAAAGTTAGTCTTAAAGTAATTCTATTTATATAATTATTCTTTTTTATACTGTTGACTTGATTTATCACATTAATGTACATTTACTTTCTTCAATCTCATTATTGTTTACCTTTTATTCGTGTATAACTAGCGATATCGTGCTTCTGCCTCGGAATATAAATTCGTTGTTACTGGCAATGAAGAGACACGACGATACGACTGTTTTTCAGTAAATCAAATCAGCAGTGATTAAGTAATCCTTGAAACAACTTCTCTCTTCGATAAAAATGTGCCATTGTTAAGAACTACAATTGGTGTAAAAACTTATTAAAAAAAAAAAATCGACTTGTTATACAAATGCATCACACTAAAAAAAAAAAAAAAAGGCTGAAAAACCAACGTACATAGAAAACAAAGAAATACATTCCCATGGACAAACGATGATAACATGGTAACAAAACGATTTGAATTTAAAGAATCTCTTCGTAACATCTATAATCATATTCGTGGAAGAAGCGAACTAAACTTTAAAGTCTTTGGTACGATGATTTTAAGGATGTCGTTGTTATCCTTCGATTCAACTTTTTAACTACATACACACGTATTATATAGATATATTAAAAGATTTAACAAAAGAGAGAAGGAATATAATCCTGCACAAAGTGCAGCTTCGCCAAGACGGTCGACAACTTCGCGTTCAAAGTTCCAGACTAAAAATACAATATGTTACGGAAAACGAAAAGTTAAATGATTGTATAAACATATTACTAGTTATAAGTTAGTAGCATTAAATTGTATCCGATGAATTTACCAATTCAAAAAAGTCCACGATATTCATATATTTATAAGATACCGAACCGTAATGTTATTACGTTCTTTTGTATCATTCCAAAAGTTTTGTGTATGTTGTACGTTAGCTGCGTGTCTATTGTTAGTGTTTATAATTTTTTTATATCCCAGAGTGTATAGCAATATGTGGTTTGTTGTATTCTTCTTCTTAAAAAGCATACGACTCGCGTTTTCGGAGCAATCTTTCCTAATACAACAAAATACAATCGGCCATATTATCGCTCCGTGCAATACCACGACGAGTTTGTTACACTGTGTGTGAGATCATCTCGAGTTCATCCATTTGGATAAGATTGTAGTCATACGATTGCAGTCATTAATTCCGTGGAAAATGTGAATTAAAGAAACAAAGAATAAGTCAAATATTAAATATCGTTGAAAGAATGGGAAATTATTTTGTGATACTTTCTTGCCAGAAAGAATACAACAGGCTGAAATGAATATAATAAATGCAATGTTACTAATTAACACCTATACAAATTAAATATTGTGTAATAGAAAGTCTGTTGACAAGGAGAAATAAGGTGTACATTATGTATTGCCCTGTGGCATCAATAAACTAATAATTAACGTAACATCCGCATTTTTTTTTTTTTTTCGAAACGTGAAAACACCAGGAAATAAACGAACGACGATATTTTCAATAGCAATTTTATTTTATATTATTTCATTAAGATATACAATTATTCGCATCATTATATACAAGTCGACAGTTTTCACGATGATACTTATTACGGCAATGTTTTTCCTTAAATAATATCATGACTGAATATTTCTAATCTTATATCACATTAGTTGGTGCACCTGGATTACCTGCGGGTGGACTCCTGGTCATCATGGACGCAACCTGTGAGAATAACAATAGATCTATGTACTTCTGGTTTACATATCCTTCAAACTATAAAGAACATTCATTTACTAACATTTTGTATGACTTGTTTTCTTAGAAAGTCGCTGGTGGCAGTCGAAATATTTTTATCATTTCCCATTTTGCATTTTACGTATCCATATAAATTTGCACTATTCAAAACGATTGCGATGCAAACGAGCAACAGCCACTTAAATTTCAAACTAAACAAGGCTGCCACAAAAAACATCGACCACAAAAGTGGACAGAGAATTAAGGCTAACCAAAAGATACGCGCTTCTGTAGTATTAATGCGGTTCTGTTGGACACCCTGAAACACAGGGTATACATAGTAGACCTTGTATTTTATAGTAAACAATTACAATCCTTTCTACTACTCTTTTTTCAATGTTGTTTACCAAGAACAGTGAAACATTAAATGCCTGTATAATTATAAGCCTTTCTCTTTTTATCTTTTCTTTTTTACCACAATGTGTCAAGGGCATAAAATGTGAAAACTGGTAAACCTTGAACTATTTATTCATTCGGGTAGATACAATGTCTACTAAAATGTACAAAATCGAAAGGATGTACGCAATGCCTATAAAATATAGACTTTTAATTAACAAACCTTTTTGGATTCAAATACCCAGTGACTTTTTCCATTGTCATCCACGTAATTCCACCATCTAAGACCAACCATTAGCCTTCCGGTGATATTTTTAACAGTCCAAAAGTCCATTGACAAGAGCAATACAACAACTACAAAACTAGTTATGAAACTATTTGAAAACCATCCACATAACATATAGGCTACTATCGCTGCTATTCTGAAGGCTAAATGAAACATGGTAACATATGGATGTCTATAAAGATACAATGTTGTCAATCTCAAACCTTAATTACTTTTATTAAATGTTTATATAATTGTAACATTTATATACTTAAGTTTATTGTTGCTTTGACCCGTTTCATCCTCTTCGCCAAAAGCAATTGTATCATCATCCATTAGCAAAGGTACCTAAGAAATCACATAATAAAATTTCAACTATTGACAAGCAACAACGTTACACGTCAAACCGTGATTACAACGTTAATGAAAATGAAAAATGAAAATTCTCCTTCCCTCCCTAGAAGGAGGTTAACACATAAAAATGATACAGCAACACCTCGCACACTTCAAAACATATCGATTTACACCTGTTTTAACTATTATACGTACGGATATTCACGAATAAATGTCAATAGCAATTCTTCCGACACGACAACAAAACGGTGATGATGTTTTCGCGATGAAAATGATTCTTCTGTTATAGTTTTATGCAACCTGGCAGTTTAAAGGTGGAAGTAAAAAAAAAAATACTTGGCGTCGATATACGAAAATCGAATGGGTTAAAATGTTCCGTACACTTACCGACGCAGACGCCATGTTAGCATGTTTTACCAAAAGCTTCCAGCGATACTAACGCCTTATTAACATGAGAAAAGCGCGAAACATACGTAGAAGCGTATTGAAATAAAATCCTAGAAAAGAATTCAAATATGTCTTTGATTAATGACAGATGATTCAAATTCTTGGACATGTCTCGGTGAATGAAATAAGTGCCTGTCAAAAGTCATAGAATTCAGATACAGGTTTAATGCAGTTTGAATATCTTGCACGTCGCTGTAGATCGTTATCGGATTGGTGCATTGGAATTGGCGAATTCTATTGGTCAATTGAGATAGTGTTTAGCGTCACATGTATATACAAGCAACCCCATTTGTACGTAAGGGCGAATAATGACAAAAGCGTGTTCGCCATACAGTGGTTACATATGTTCGTCCGGTTTCGTATCAATGTGTTCTGTGTACCCTACTCGGAAATCATAATTGATAAGTACAGGAACGAACTCGTCGTACAGCAAGTAGACGCGAATACGCGTTGGTAGTAGTGGACTAGCAATAGCAGCGCCGATATTCAACAGTGATAGTAACTGTAATGAAGTATCAGTGGCAGCCACTGCGATAGTGTTAGTGGCGATGGTGGTGGCTGAGATAAGTGCGGGGGACTGAATGCATATCAGCGGAATTTGTGTCCCACGAAACAGTTTCTCGTGGTTCACATTGCAGAGGATGTGCTGTGCGATCTAAGGTGTCGAGGATTAGACGATTGGTACAATGTTAAAGGATTATTCGCCAATCGTACAGGCGCTCCTAGGAACGTTATTTACGTGGGCTCTCACCGCAGCGGGTGCCGCACTTGTTATCGTAATTAGAGGAAAACAAGTAAGCTTTATTCCTTCCTTTTCTTCTCCAATCGAATATTTTTGAATTTACCTACGTTTCGTCAAGTATTTATTACTGCATTAATCAAAATATTATATACGTTCGACTCTAACCTAAGTTGCAAAGTATAAACTAACCTTTATCGTACACTCTTCGCGGGAATTTTTCCGTTTTGAAAACGTTGGAATTACACTTACCACCTTGAAAATGTTTCACATCCTAGTTTAAAGAAACGTGATATTTACGATATTTCAAGCTTTGTTATCATCTTTCAAATTTCTTATTATAATTTAGTGCAATACATTAGCGGAATAAAATAAATTTTGTTATCGGAAATGGTTAACGTAAGATCGATTAGCTTCTTTTGCGAACCAGTCAGGGAAAAAATGTACTACGTAAAAGGTGCAATTAATTTCGATGTTATTATCAGTTAACGTTTTTTTAATTTTTCTCCTCCTTAAGTCCTCCTCCTTAAACTTTGTTTTAGGGCATCCTAAATCTCTTATCTATTTCTGTGTCTTTCAATGGTATTTGACTAGTAGAATCCAAAAAATGTCAGTTTTAAGTTTAGAAAATCATGGAATCAAAAGTTATAGATCTGTAAAAGTACGTGTTTTATAGCTTATTTCGTTACAGATGTTCAACAAATTCGCGCGAACCTGGTAGATAGCAGTGTTACCGACCGCTTTCCGCCTGGATTTATCTGATCCAACCCAATATCGATATGAATTGCCGAACCTGAAATTTGGCCATCATGTGCATCTATTTACAGATAGTGATTTGACTCGTTAAACTGAAACGGATAGTCTATGAATAAAGCTAATATGGCGTTGAAATAAGCTGTGAAATGTTGGTGCATGTTCGCAGACGCATAACTTTTAATCTCATGATTCCCTAAATTTAGAACTGGCGTTCTTGGACCTTACCAGTCAAATATTATC
Organism: Bombus vosnesenskii; assembly: GCF_011952255.1. NCBI lineage: Eukaryota > Metazoa > Arthropoda > Insecta > Hymenoptera > Apidae > Bombus > Bombus vosnesenskii. The sequence goes on from NW_022882923.1 coordinate 9,197,018, forward strand.
GAAGGACACGGAAATAAACCAAAAATTTAGATCAAGAATGAAGTTTAGTCTGATTCTTAGCGGTTACTATATTAGCTATATCAGCCTCCTCTAATTAGAAAATTTGTGAAGTAAATTTTTTATATGGAAATGACGTAAGATCGGCTAATTTCGTTTACGAACTAGTCAAAGAAAAGCAAAGAAAAGCGAAGAAAATATACTACGCAATATAAAATTTCAACGTTATCTAGTTAACGTTTGCATCTTTTTTCATTTCTTTTTAAGAAATTGCTACTAATTTAAAACTTTATCTGATAAGATTAGATGTATACAAACTGAACAACGTATGAACAAAATTTCTATTTACGAAAGAGAAGGTATCGCTTGGTTCTATAACATAAAGAAATATCGAACGATATTTTAGAAGTGTGACAAACAAGTAACATTTTACGATAATAAGTTTATTACCGTATAATTATTTTAACAGTATCACAATATGTTTGATTGTCGACGCCTATTTGAAATTCTACATACACGTAAATTAAGAGATAAGAGTGCAGAACGATACTAAATGATGGAACGCGTTTAATTACAGCGTAAATTATTGGACATCAGCCTGGGATTCGCAGGCGGCGTGATGATAGCGGCAAGTTACTGGTCGCTACTGGCACCTGCTATTGAAATGGCGACAAAGAGCAAATTGTACGGAGCGGAAGGCGAATTCGCGTTCGTACCAATAGGAGTTGGATTTCTCATAGGCGCGGCTTTCGTTTATGGGACGGACGCGTTGATATCTTCCCTTGGCATTCAGTCCCCCAATGTGCTTTTAGCTATGCAGTCAGTCGGTACGAAACAAAGACGCAAGATCCTTGAAAAACTAAAGAGTGACGAGGATTTAGACGATTATGATCCGTGTAACGACGTACAGATATTTGGTGGAAAAATGTATACTCAAATTGAGTCAACCACCATCGATGGTATCACATTTTTTTCCTGTAATATGTATCCAATTCTTTCTGTAGGCTTGGAAAATGGGATCAGTTCACTCTACACTCTGTATATTATTATTATGTCTGTGTGTCGAAATGTAAATGTTCACTCGCCCCTCTTTGCTTCCTCGTACAATAAGCGATTAACTCGTTCAGAAACAAACAAATTTTCAAATATATCAATTCTGTGAGAAAAAGCTCACGACGTTACTTACTTGTCTTTCGTTTAATTAATGTACCGCTGTTTCTTTCTGAACAGTGCATAATTTTTTGTTGTACCTATCGTACGTAATATCTTGTATTGCGTAGTTAGTCGTTAGTTAGAATGTTCGTCAGTGTTAATGCTTTTTGCATTTAAACAAGATGTGCAATGTAACGTTTGCATGAAAGCATTTTCAATGCAACAAGTGGAACTTGCAAAAACGCGACCGATAAAATATGAATAGAACGTCTGGTTATTGAAACGTGAATTACTCTGACATATTATCCACGCTTTGAAAGTACAAAGTACTTTTGCTAGAAAGGTAAAAATAGCAAAATATGCATCAATTTTTGTCGTTCGTGTTGAAGAAAGTTCCGCTACTTGTAAAACTGATCTTATTAATCCTGCCTGCGGATCTAAACTATAATACACAAGAGGTGCAAAAAATATGGAATAGAAAATACCGGGTGTTAATGATAAGCTTTACTGTGCTTTAATTCGAAAAAAAAAAAAAAAAACGAGAAAAGAAGAAGAAAGATTATGTTTACACAGGGGCTCATATACACATATATAAACAATTTAAATCACTTCCAACGAATGTTATAGTATATCATCGATTGTCGCATTTTCCAGGTTTCTACGAGCAAAATACCCGAAGACGACAAATTGCAAATGTAGATAGGCCGGCAGAACAAGAAGAAACAGGCACGATTTACGAGGATCCTAACAACGAGTGTAAAAACAATCAATGGAGAAGAGTTTTGCTGCTGGTCGTTGCCATTACGGTACGCAAAGTCGTCGAGATTTTCTTTAAATGCACCCATGACGTAAAATTACAAATAAAATGTGACGAACTTATGCTCGAGATTAATTTTTGCAATGTATTAGGTGCACAATATTCCAGAAGGTCTTGCAGTTGGAGTTGGATTCGCTGCAGTTGGTAATAGTGCATCAGCAACTTTTGAAAATGCAAGGTAAGCGACATTTCTGCGTCTCTGTATGTAAGGACTACCAATATGGGAGTCTAACAGTCTTCTAACAATATGCACGACGCTTCAAAATTCCGAACATCACGAAGCGCGATGGAAAACTATTTTCATAGGCAGCGATAGATTCTCGGAATCTAATCTAGCGTAAACTATGTAGACAGTGGCCGTATAGTCCAGAAGCCTGTCTCGAAGAAGAGGGGATATGTAAAAGGAAATAAGTACGTTTTTTAACCTTCTTTTAACCAAGATTTAAGATTTAATCGGCAATATCTATTTTAATATCTTTATCTGATATTCTGGCCTAAATAATTTAACTCGCATTGATCATATAACCAACAAGTTTCTCACAATATGACCGAATGATTATTATTCTTAGAGATTCGCCGTTGTATGTAGAGCGATATTTCAAATAGATTCTAATGCGTCTAAAGTAAAGTTCACTTAAACCAATCGCGCCTATCAGATTCATTACGGATCATCATCGTTAAGTAGTTAAGAGAATTGTTCAGAGGGGAGAAGTCTTCGGTTACGTTAAAAATCAGTATCTACGTTTATTTGAAAATCTACCATAGTTGTCTGAATAGATGTAATTCAACGTTCGTACGGTAAAAGAGGAAAACTTTATCGAACGATATTCTCCTTTTCTGTTCGCGCGTTTAAAAGTAATCTCGTTCGTTTGATGCATCGATAAAGGCGGAAAGCACGAATACTCGTGTAATTCGAGCAAGTGTCGCTACTGTAGAAATATCGTAGCTCAAGTCGAAACGACTCGGTCGATTCTAGATGGCTGCGATTGAGAAGGAAGTTGAGGAATTCGTCGATAGATGGTAACACCATTGAAGTCGAGCGGATGGAAGTTACGAGCGCGTGCTAGGAGGTCCCCATGAATGAGTTCTATGGTGGTCGGTCGCGAGTGCCAGCCGCAGGCAAAGTTTATTGGCAGCAGTGGGTGCCTGTTGCGCGGGGGAAGGGCACGTGTGGCCCTGGAATTCAACGAGCCCTAGGCGCCGCGCATTCCATTCCATACCCCGTTCCCCGCTTCCTCGTCCCTCTACCACGACTTGCCCCGAACTCGCTCTCCTTACCGCCTTACGCCTTTGACTTTGGAAACAACTCAGCCTACTGCGATGACGTGTACAACTACATCGACCGGTATGACGTTGATTTCATTTCTACAAAAGCCGCCCGGGCAACGTAAACTTTATTTATAGAAAATGTTAACGATATCGCATGCTCCCATATCGTCGACCTTCCTCTTATTCTCTTCTTTCTTTTCTCTTATTTCTTTCGTCCTCCTTTTCCAAAGATAGCCCGTTAATTCGCCCAACATCTTGTTACAGATTCGTTCTTTCCAATTCTTTCCAATCTCGAATCCGCTCGACGAGCTTTAAGGCAATTCGCAGTAACGAAATTTGTAATCAAATACGAGGATCAATAGGGGAAAAGCAACGTTTATCATTCATGTCACTGTAAGAACGTGCACGTGAATCGACACGTGCACGCAAATGACTACTTCCGATTCCGCTGCCCAAGGATCCAGCGCTCGACGATCGTCCGCCTATTTTCAGTCGCGAGCTTGCAGCTTTTCTGCAACGTAGTCAGCCTGGAGATGGATGGAAAACGTTTCACCTTCGTATTGGCAACCAAAATTTTCACGCCCATTAGCCAGAGCACCTGGACAACCCGAGCGTGTTCTTTCCGTACGCTAAATATAGATAGACAGCTTTGTTTCCGCAGCTTGACGAAACTTTCAATTTTTTGTTTCTGTAACTAAAAAGATAAGTACGTTTGTACGTGCTCCTCTTCGAAGGCAACTTTTCGCAGATACAATTACAATGGCGAAACTTGTTCTCCGGATACGTAGTTATTACGTAATTTAGTTAATACATAAACGTTTTCACGAGGGATCCAGCTATTGTGCTTCTTATACCGGTATCCTTTTATTATTTAAGCGTACTCTGATCAAAGGCTATAATTTAAGATTCGAAGATATGTTCTTCGCACAATTTTGTTGCGAAAATGTAAATCGATGCAACAACGTGTAAGGATAATGGGCGTTTAGAGTAGTTGCGCGATATGCGAAAAGCATAAAAGGTTGATAAAGAAAAATAGCTGTCAACGTAAGTGTTCGAACGTATTTAAGATGTTAAGAGAGTTTCATTACGGTACTACCAAACTCGAAATCGCGTCATAGCCGAATCTCGCTGCGTTCGAACGCTATTGGATATCTGAGCGGAGATTACAAGCGTCCGTAGGTCATTAAGCATCCGTAGAATGAATGGACCGGATCGATGTTTTCCTCTCTGTCGCGCGATAATTGAGAAATACAGAGAGACAGTTCTCTTTTTTCCTTTCTGATACAGCGTGAACGCTTTACCGAAGAAAGGCTAGCGGAATGGCGACTCTCGCCAACAAATTTCCGAGGAGACTTTGAATTTCAATGCTTACTGGAAAATATTACCGCCGAAGCTTCTTCTTTTTTTTTCATCTTGTAACGAAGCCGGTAAGAGAGAGACGGAGAGAAATAAGAAGGTAAGCGAACGAGCGAGGGCGCACGATAAGCGGTGCGACATAAACGCGGTATCGCGCTAGTTTCCCGGTTATGAATGAATCGTCGTCTCGGTTCGAAAGATGACCCCGGCCGATATATCGGCGTCGTGCGTATCGCCACGTACTGGTTCGTGCCGTGCGTATATTCTTATCGGTGCCGCGGGTCTTCGCCGTCTGACGACTATCTTCTTTCAGGGAATGTTCACCGGGAAAAATATTTTTCCATTAAAAATAGATACACACGTCGATGGAATCGGGGTAAAGAAGGGAACGACGAGGAACGAGCAAGGATCGTCGCGCGTTGGGAAAATCGCTCAGCCTTGAGCGGTTATCGAGCCAGCATGCCCTTTTGTAGCCGAACTCGTCGGTTACGAGCAACATTCCATTCTCACGACGATCGCGAACCTGCAGGCTACCGGTGTCGAGCGTATTTTCGAGAGGTTAATCGGTACAAATGTCTCGTATTCGGTACATAGAGAAGTTGCACCGCTAAGCGTTCGAGTAAGCGACATGGGAAAAAATTGTCGAGGCAAGAGATCGTTGGCAGATCGTGTCCCGGTCAAGGAAAACATCGTCGTCCGTAAGCCGCGATAGAAACGAGGCTTTACGCAACAGATCCGTTTACGTTATCGATCGATCGGTCGCGACATGTCCTTCCCAAGGAAAGGTAATTCATTCGCGAGACCGAGGCAAAACGTTGGTCGAGAGTTGCGTTCGAGGCGGCGAAAGAATCATGAATGAAAGGTTCGGCGGTGGTTGATTGGTAGCGCGTGGCCGTTCACGTCGGTATCCGCAGTGCGTTGGAATAGCGAAGAGCGAAGAGCAAGCAGACAGGACAAATAGAGCGAGAAAAAGAGAAAAGGATGCTGGAAGAGCGGGCAGCCGATAGGAGCGACGATATTTGCACTCGTAAAACGCTCAAGGAGATCCGGTACTGAGTCACCTTCTGTACCGAGATACCTTCGCGGTATGCGAATTTTTCGCGGAATCTCGCTTGTCCTTATCTCGTTTCGCCATTGAAATTCGTCACCGAATCGTCGTTAGCGTCTATTCTCGTGACTCGTTCCTTCGTGACGCGATCTGCCCCGTTGCGTGCCATAAAAATATCTAGAAATAGACGACCATCGAACATCTTCTGATTCGCGAAAAAGGCGCTCGCGTTCTCGTTCGGCTTCGTCTCGTTCTCGATCGAGAAGAACGCTGTTTCAGATCGGAGAGGCTAAATCGACGTTCTCGCCATTCTCTGCGGAAGATTTGGTCACGTGATCGCGTATGTCGTCCGATATATCTTCTCTGTTTCCGTTTACCTTCGTAGATCGTAGAAGAAAACGGGAAAGAAGGAAATGGAATGGGCGAGTGAAAAAGAGAGAAATAGCACGCATAAAAACGAAGGAACTACGGAGTGGCGGGTTGGCATGGTACGTAGATGAGGTGTTGCTATGTTAAACACGGCGCCAGACAAAGCTGCCGACGAAACCACCTCATTTCAGTGCTATCCTCCTGTCTGTCTTATTATATACCGACCGACCGACCGACCGACCGACCAGTGCTCACCGCACCGCGGCCCCTCTCTGTCCTCGTGTCTCTACTTTTCTCTTTTTACTTGCCCGCTCTCTTCTCTCTACCATTTTACCCTTTCTCTCCGTGGCTCTAGCTTTGCTGTCCTCTTTCGGCTCGAACATCCTCTCTGGCTATCTATGCCTTCTTCTTTTCTCGTCCTTCATCTCCAAGTTGTAGTATCGTATACCATAACTATAAACGCGATAGTCCGTAACTCGTTTCGTCATTGCTGAAACTGTATTTTCTGTTAGAAAAAAAAAAAAAAAAAAAGAAAGAAACGAGGAATGTCGATCGTCCACGAAGAGAGTAATAGAGGCCAAGTTGGTGAACGAATAACGTCCGACTTAACGACGTTTTCTCAATTTCTTACTCGATATTTTCTAAAGATGCGATTATTAGATTTAGCAACACGACACAGCCTCGACAATTTTCTTCGATCGTTGTACTTTGCACACGGAATTGCTTATCACACGCGGAAAACTCGTTCTGACGTGTGCTAAAATCAAAGGAAGTCGGTTACGATATAGTACTTCCCGTTTAGCTTCGGTGGATGGTGCATAGTATTACGAATGCACGTGCGCAGCGATAGACACGCCAACCGTATCTCGGAACCTTCTTCGCGACGAGAACCGCCTTCCGTTATCAACGGAAGACGAGCATTCCCTCGCATTGATTTCCATCCCGTCGTTAGACTGCCGGACACCGTTTCTCCTTTTTGTCTGTTCGTCGCCTACATTTTCTACGCGCGAGATGCCTCGAGTACAGCCGTTCACGGCCAAAACTTTCTGAGAATTCGACTCGCGAGACACACTCCGTAAGTTAGCGGACACACCGATACTTTTCTCCTTTCTTTTTCTTATTATCTAGCTCGAAAGGTCTTGGTACGACGGGACGTATCGGAAAAATAGAAGCTTTCGATATCGGAAGATATTATCAAAAAATGAGAAGAAAAGAAGAAAAGAGAAAGAAAGAAAGAAAGAAAGAAAGAAAGAAAGAAAGAAAGAAAGAGACAGTGGAAGAAAACGGGCGATCAAACAAGCTATCGGAAAGCGCATTTGTCATCGCGACTTCCTCCTGCTCTTTCTTCTTTCGGCGGACACGTCTATCTCTCGCTTCTGCTCGGTGTCTCGGTTAATTCGTTTCTCTTTCTCTGGCATCGGGCGATGCACCGGCGCGCACGGTGCAGCGACTTTGCAATGCTTGGAATGCAGCGGCATTACGCATGCGCACCGCGTACCTTACTCGGAACAGACGAACAGCCGGATCCGTTATGTCCCTCGACGACGACCTCGGGACGATCGTCTGTCCGGACTATTCGACGAACTAGCGTCTTCTTGCCGATCGAACCACCGCCATCGAGACGGCTACTCGCTGTTGCGTCCACGATCAACTGTACACGCGATGGAGGCTATTTCTTCCTTGTGCGCTGCGTGGCTCGCAAGGAACATCTGCCGTCGGAATCTCGCGATCCAGCGACCGTTCCCAATTCGGCAAAAGCCACCTTACCCCTTGGAATGCGCGCCAATTATTTCACGGCGAATTCGTTCTAAACTTTTACGACGTGGTCGTAGTCGTAAGAAAGAGCTTCCTTCCCTCGTATCGTCTTAACGCGCGGGTAACTACGACCGGTTACCGTTTCGGCTAGAAAAGGCTGTGTCGCAAGGAAGGGTGACGAGGGTTGAGAATGGGAGAAAAAGAGAAGGAAACGGAGGAACAGGTTCGCGAGAATCGGCAAACGCGTTTCTGTTTGACATTAAGAGGCGCGCAACGATGCCGGAGGTAGCAGAGAAGAGCGGGGTTGATCTTGGTCTTATGATTTTATGGTGTTAAGCCGTGGCCGGTGGCCTCGGGACTCGCAGCCGAGAAGAGCCGGAGAACTCGCCTTGGCGTTGGTGGAATGCGGGACGGGCAAATCGCGGTCGGCCCGCTTGCGCCTCGTTCCCATGCATTCCTTACTCCCTCTCTCGTTCCTCCTTCGTCTCTGCTTCTCTTTCTTTCTCTTCCCTTACCCCTGCTCCTCCTCTCTCGCCCCTTTTTGTCTTGCTCGCTCCTTAGTTTTCTCGTACAAGCGCGTTTATACGTCTACGCTCGTCCCTCGCGTTGCTCCTCTCCCCTCGTCTCTCTTCTTAACGCGCGTCGTACGGTGTATGAACATAAGCGCACACCTAAGGACTCGCGCATAACACGTAACACCGGCTTCTCCCCCTTTTCCTATCTTACGATGTTTCAAGACCCTCTCCGGGTCTCTAGTCCTATGCTCCTTCTATCTCTATTCACATCTTGTAGGCTCGCCAATCGCGCGGTCAATCCCTCCAACGGAGATTCCTCGTGATTCCTTCGGGATCGTTCCTTCTCCTTCGATTTCCTCCTTCTGCCGGTCGCTCGTTCGTTCCACGCTTCCTTTTTGGAAGTGCAGCCTCGGCCGGCGAAAAACGGCTCGTTATCGTATCGCGGCGACGATGAAATTTCGCTGCCAGCGACGCTACTTTCCACCGTGAGATCGATAAAACGCAACCCGATTGCGTTGTTTACGAGGCACGAGCACGCTGTTCGATCGTAGCGCACTTTGGCTCTGATTTCTCGTTTCGCGATGAGAAAGAAAGTCAGACGAGAGAACAATTTGCCAGTGTTTCGGTCGTTTAAACCGAGGACGAGCGTTGCCGCCTAAAGACAGTCACGGTTGCTTATGGAATGCAAAATGGCGACCGGCGATGCGTCCAACGAAACTACTCCGGTCGCCATTTTGGTACACATTGACGAAGCTACACCGCCTCGATGATCCGTTAAGTTCTTCGATATCTACGACGTCACCGGTTCAACGTATTTATTTTCCATCGCCTCGAAGCTAATTTTTATGGCTGCCGCCCGTAGAACCGGCGCTCCATCGAATACGCACGTCTAACGGTAACTCCGCTACGAGTTTGACCATGACAATCAAAACACCGGTGTGCTACCTTTTTTCGCCTTTTAATAGATACCAGTTTGGCGAGATCTATACCGTTTCTGCTCGGAGAAATCTCCGATTCGCGGCTCGAGACAGCGCGACGCCCTCGCGCGTAATTCCCCGGGCGATGGAATACCTCCGTTTCTAATTTGAAAGGCGAACCTTAGCCGCGTGATCTCTCTAGCGCGCGACAACGCGGACAAATTTATGAATGAGCCTGTCTTTCTCTCTCTCTCTCTCTCTCTCCTCTCTCCCTTTACGCCTATTTCACGAATCGCGCAAAAGCAGACGACTAGTTGGATACCAACGCGATGGACACTTTCCGATTTAGAAAGTAGCGACAGTTGGGAACAAGGGAGAAGACGAGCCCTAGCAAACGAGTTACTTCATCCACTCGTAAAGGATGATGAAGACGCTCGGACGTTGTTTCTTAAGTAAATTTGATTGTCGCGTAGGGTGAGGCGACCTTCTCGTATCGTAACAAAATAGGACAATGGGGACAAGATGAATTTGAAAAACGGAAGAATCCGAACTCCGCTGGATTGGGCAGCGAGAAGCGCTAGAACGACGCTGGCCGGGGTCTAGCTGTCTGGTGATAGGGTAGACGAATCGGGAAATCACGGCGCTGACCGTGGAAATCAGAAAGAAGAAGTCAGGAAGGAAAAGAAACCTGGCTGTAGGAGGGCGCGGTTCGAAGGAGCGAGAGAAAAGAGACGAAGGAGCACAGGAACGATGGAGAGGGACAGAGTGGAAGAACGAGAGAAAGAGAGAAACGTAAGAAGGTGAAGCCAAGAGTGGTGTGGTAGGGGACGATCATTCTTGGAACTCGGGTGACCTCCCCTGATGCAACTGGCGAACAGCCGGACCCGACGGGTTAACTGTACAACCACTTATGTACGTCGATGCTGTAGGAACGCGACGGCGATGCCGTCCTATGAAATAACGTGCTACACGCCGCGGCATGACATACCATACCATGTGCTCGGCATGTACGAGAGAGCACGGTGATCATGCATCGGAAGGAGGAGCTTGGTTCGCGTCATTCATTCACCTGCTCGACCATCTCTGCTATTCTCTATCGATCGACCGCTTGTCTATTGTCGCTTGAAAATTCTAATCGTCGACCCATCGGCAATTCATCCGCGCCCGTCCATAGTCTCCTCGACCGGTCAAGAACCGAACATTGCAAAGTTTTTCCATCGTCATTGATTTCTTCTTACCACTTTGGCTTTCTGTCGTCTATTCGTCTTTTCGATTTTTTGTTTTACTCAACTTGTTTCGTGAACTGTGCTTTCGTATTCGAATATTCTGGCTAATATCCGGCGATTTCTTCGTGCCGTTCTCTCTCCCTTGCTTGTCGTTCCATCGAATTGCCGTGGTACGTACGACCGCCGAGATCGATCGACTTGGAAATTTCCAAACAGTAGGCGATCGTAATTGGCTCGTACACTCAGCGCGTAACTCGTTCTCTTACTTTTGTTCTTCTATTCTCGCCCTTCGGCACGCTTCAGGATCTACTCGTAATGTAACAGCGATCTACAAATTTACAAGAAGGAAAAGGCGGACACGTAACGTCCATGTCGAGATTCGAGAATGAACGATCAGTTTGCCACGCATAGGACAAGAGAGTGGAAGGTTCGTCGTAGAAGCAGCTCGCATCACTCGAACCGAGCAAATGGAAAAATCTAGAGAATGTCGAAGTCGTCGACCAGTTTCAAGAACTCACCGGGATCGGATGAGACGGTGCAAGTTGACTCGCGACAAAGTCACCTTGTCTCCTCACCTTTATCCTTATCGTTCGATCGCGATACGCGCTTCTCGCTAAACCAGACACGCTTATTTTTCCTGTCACATCGGCGTTGCTTAGGAGAACGCGTTCAACCTACTACCACTCAATCGCGTTGTACGTTTTTATTACAGAAACCTTGCAATCGGAATCGGTATCCAGAATTTTCCCGAGGGACTGGCGGTGGCTCTGCCCCTTCAAGCGGCTGGAATTAGTACGTTGAAGAGTTTCTGGTACGGACAACTCTCAGGGATGGTAGAACCTCTGGCCGGCGTCCTTGGCGCAGCCGGAGTGACGTTCGCTGAACCCGCGCTACCTTATGCGCTTGCCTTCGCAGCCGGTGCAATGATCTATGTCGTGATCGACGATATCGTTCCGGAAGCGCATCAGAGGTTGGTACAATTTTTATTACATTTGCATAGAAATTGGGAATAAGAGCGTAGAAATCTCTCTTTCTCTCTTCTGAAACTGCTATTGTTGTTGCGGTGGTCGTTGTACGAAGAAAAAGTAAAGAGGATACGGTCGTACAGGTCTAGAAAGATAGAGGCGCATGTACGGCGCATGTTCGAGAACGATTACGGTACAATGGCGCGTGACGGCAGTAGCGTAGTTAGCGCAGCGTCGGCAAAACGGACGTGGCGAATTTCTTTCCCAGGCTCGACTGCCTAGCTGAAGACGCATTGTCATTATAATTGGCTCCTTTTGTATTTCGCGTGCGATCTAACCGCTCTGGCCGACGAGACGGTACCGTACGGACGCGCTTTCCTCCTGAGATAGTGGAGCCAAGTTCGCTCCCTCGGGAACCCTCCAGGCTCCGACAAACACAAAAGTGACAAACCCCTCTGTAAACCGTTGTCTGACCTCCGACAGGCGAGAAGCTGTTTCTCGTACGCGTTGCACCGCGTGTGATCATTTCCAAAAGGCCGAAGGAAGTGAAAGAGGGGAAACAGAGAGAGAGAGAGAGAGAGAGAGAGATTACAATGCTCGCTTTGCTTTCTGGTTTAGCAGGACAGCAGAGTTTCTCGCGAAAGGTAAACGCGCTCCCTGTAAGATCGAACGATATCGAAAAAAGAAGCGCGAAAGAATAAGGACGAGGAGAAAGTTTGCGAGATCCGAGAATCGATTAGTTTTCGTAGCGACGCACACGCGTGCGCAAGAACCAGCTCTAAAAACGAAAGACACAAGAAACACGGCTCTGCTATGTAGAAGCTATCGAAAGAATTCGGACTTGTCGCGTATCTCGGGAATTAATTTTTCTTCGACTCACGGGTTTCTCAACTGATACGGAGCTAGCCGGATTCTTGGAACGGTCGGTCCTCGGTGATCGTTTGCATGATTGTCTGTTCGGTGAAAAGGAATGCCTCGTTTCGGGCCCGTAGCCTCGCAGCTAACGGCAATCGTCTACTTTTTTTGAAAGCAGCCTGTGGTTCGAAAGATACGCGCCATGCTGTCGATGATACTTGGCGGAGAGATCTCGATCGATATTTGTCGCGTCGAATCGCGTCGAATCGCGCCGAATCGCGTCGAATCGCGTCGAATCGCGTCGTTTGTCCACCGACCGCGAACCGTAATGGCTAATAAAAATACAAATTTCTGAGGCACACCGAAAGGAGGTATTTACCGCGCGGATATGATTGATATGGTAGAACGCCCACCGAAACACAACGGCACATTTCACCGGCCGTTAAAATTGATGGCCGTGTATAATTTACGAAATCAACAAGCCGTGACGTGCAATACCGGCTACGAGCGTGTGTGTTTTGTGTGTACTTAATCCCTACTTATATCGCGAAAACCCTTTTATTTCTCGCTATCCTGCTATTTTTTCTTCCCGTTCTTCGTTTCCATCTCCGCACCTCGATCGTCTTCGAACGTTCACTCGGATTCCTATTTTTCGTACCACTCTCCTCTTTCTACCGCCATTTTTCGTCATCAGCGTCGAACAGATCGTCCGAGCATCCAAGTCCTCCTCCAGTTCCTTTCCATCGATCCTCGTTCGTTCACATATCCAGTTTTACGTTCACGTTCCTCTGCATCCATCCTTGGATATGAAAGAGAGAGAGAGAAAGAGCGTATTGGTGTGTCTTGCTGTCAAATCAGTTTGCATCTTTAAGAAGAAAACGTATTTCTTGCTTTCTGATTACAGTGGAAACGGTAAACTCGCCAGCTGGGCCGCGATCGTTGGCTTTTTGGTAATGATGTCTCTGGACGTTGGATTAGGCTAGGATCGTGCGATAAATGACATTTGCAGAAATCGATGCGCGTCTAGGTTTATAGAAACGTTCGATAGAGTCGTTGTTCCTTTGGGAAGCTCGTTTCGATCTTTAAAGCCAATTTTCTTTAAAAATCGCAACGAACTTTCCGAGCAACTCGATATCAAACGCGAGAAATTCCTAATAATTTCTGTCTCGCGGCATTCCGTCGAATTTCACGGTCGAATTTCACGGTCGAATTTCACGGTCGAGTGTGGAGATCGAAGCGGAGTTAACGCGGCGCGTTAACCGCTAACGATCTCGAAGTTCCGACAATTCGATCGGGCTTTCTTCTCGTTGAACGAGATGCCAAGTTCGATCGTATACCGCCTCAAAATTATCCGAGTGTGTCTTCCATGAATCTAGTCTTTGTTGATCCGATATAGAAGTCAATTAGATCAATCAGGCGACGACCTCCGGTTACGCTTTACAACATTCTACGCCGTGTTCGTTGCGACCAAAGGAAACGAGTAGAAGATCGTTTGCCCTTGTTCGCGATTTAAAAACCGGCTCTGTCTACTTCTCACCCTCTCTTATCCTTAATCTATATATTATTTATCGTCTCGGTTAATGGGAAATTTCGATTCAGTATTGCGAAGATACTGCAATGACCGATCGAAAGATAAGAAAAATGCCGAACTCGGGACGAGAAGGCAAATATTGTGATAGCCAATTTCGTTTAGAAATATAGTCGCAAAGAATCGGTGCGACTCCCCTTGCTTTCTTACGCAACATTTTACGTAGCTTTCTTTCAAATGGATTCTCTCACGAATAATACGAATGTGGCAATTTCAAAGTGTCTTTCGCACGACACGTACGCAATCGTTCGCTGCACGCTAGATAAATGCACGCACATTTATTACGCTGTATCCAGGACGTATCTTGTCCAATCAGTTCGTCGTTCGCGATCGATCCGAAAACTTAAACGGTTAAACGTGCGATAAACTCGCACGTGCTGCAGTATCTTGTTTTTTAGATAAGTAAGTTTACAACTGCCATCTTGCCATTGTAAAATATTTTCTATTTCCCATCCCAAACATACCGATATTTATCGTAATGAATTTTACGATGCTTCGAACACTACGTATGTAATTTTATCCATTCACTATAATAATGATAATAATAATAATAATAATGTATAGTACCTACCGTTAACGGAACGCCCGTTTCGTTTCACGCTCGGCGCTGGATCACTACTTATAAGACAAAAATACTATTTTTTCGTATATAACAAATCGATACATAGACGTAAGAAATTCGCGCGTTACTTGTACACGGAGAAGCTCGAGGCACGTGTGATCGATCGAATCGTCATGCACACTGGACGAATCGATACTTTTCACGTGTATATCGTGGTAGTGCGGTTTCTCAGGTTCCTACGTCCGCGTACGATCCTCGTAGTTGCAGTTTCGTCGACGATCTCGAGCCAAACGTTGTTCGTAAGAGACAGAAACAGAGCGCGAGAAAGAGAGAGGAAAGAAATCGATCGTCGCATGCTTTGTATCGAACCAGTGCATGTAAAGTGCGATGTCAGTCGTCTTTACGACGAAAGTGGTGCTTTGGAAACTTTCTGCAAATTATAAACCGACAAACTAGCTATATCGGTATTAAGTATCCTAGGTTTTGTATCCAGTGGGAAGGCTTTCGGGACAGAAGCGTCGTTCGATCGTAAAATAAAAATGTGCGACTGGAATCTTTCTCTATACTGGTACGAGTAAATTGTTTGTATCAAGAGCAATAAAACAGAGTACGAATTACGGCCGTTAGACGGAATATCGGCAGGATATTTTTACTGTTCCTCGTCCTGGTCCGCGACGTAATGGCGCAAAGTGTGCCCGGCATTTCGCTGCTCGTTTAACGTATCCTGTTGTTTCACCGTTCGATCCTTAACGCGTTGACCCTTTAGAGGCGAAATTTTCTTACTACGGTATCGGCTGACGCGATCTCGTTTCACACGGAGTCGTGTATCCCGATAGATCTCGCAATCAGCGAGATTGAAACGATTCTAACGACGTCGCAGTGTCTCTGACAGATGGGACAGACGTGTCCCATTAGCCTCGAAAGGGTTAATCGTCAGAAAGGGAAACGAAATTGGATCGTTGCGCAGTTGTAGCCGGCGCGTTCGCGGCAGAGGAAGAGCTGCGTGACGTGCACGGAGCCGTGCATCGACGGAAGGTTAGTCCGGCGAGTTAGCCAAGCTGTTCGTGAGGTAAGATTCGGTGAAACGAGCGTACAGTATCGGCGCAGTCGACGCAATCCTCGTCTCGCGTCTCCCGTCTCACCGAAGAGTTGCATAACCCAAAGAGAGTCGAGGCATGAATGGAGCCGAGCGACGAGGACGGCTGCACCACTCGGTTGCCCGGTGCAACGAGTCGACCCGTGGCTGGTGGGGATGCCAGCCGAGAGGGACGCATCGGTATTCAAGAAAGAGCACGACGGAAAAGAGCGAATCGGAGCGAGAGAACGAATCATACGGCGTACAGAAATGACGCAGTGCTCGACAGAATTCTGCCTACGAGGAAGACAAAGCCCGACAGGCGATACGCGCCAAGAGCGACGAAGAAGACACGAGAAAGCAGCCTGGCTCGCGAGCGTTTCCCCGCGTAACAGAGACGCGCGAGAGTTTACTTCCTCGACGTCCGACGAAGATGAACGCGACTCGCATCCAGCGTGCGCATGAAACAAGGACGAGACGCGTCGGGACAAAGGGAGGATGCTGTTAGAGAAAAATATAGACGTATTCCTGCGGTAAGGAAGAATGAGAGAGGAAAAATCGTTGGAAGGTCAAAGAGTTGGGAAGGGGTAAGTTAAGGAAGAGAGGGAAAGAGAGAGAGAGAGAGAGAGAAAGAGAGAGAAATACAGAGAGATGCGTAGCGGTAGATGCAGATGCGAGCCGACGCCAGCAGACACATAGGGAAAGAATGGAAGGCAGGAAAAAATGTCTCGTGGGGACCGCGAGACGAGGAGGATGAGAGAAGAAGACAATTTTTAGACGGAGAGGGGAATACGAGAGAGGAGTGGAAAGGGGGAAGAGATTAAGAAGGAAGAGGAAACGTCGGTGGTCGCGCAGAGTGGTGCGTTAATCGGTTTGCTAAAGTTAAAGGGATGGTCACGTGGTGCGTTAAGTCGTCGTTGTGCGCACGTTCGGTCGAGCGAAAGAGGGAGGGGAGTACAAAGAGGACGAGGGGATAAGGGGTAACGCGTTGCATCGGAAAGCCGGAGCACCGGTGCTGCACCCGTCAGCAGTCTTACGATGCACTTTGCCCTGCGCGTCTCCGATGCGGTGGCGCACGTGCGGCGTGACGCGATGCGACGCGCAGCGACGTTCCACGATGACGAGGTGCCTCGTCGTGACGCATCACCAAAATCGCATCGAGTTAACACGTCCGCGCGTCGACAAGTGTTGCTACACCGGTGACGGAGAGATCGATCTCTCTGTTTAGCGAGGCTTTCGCCGCGCATACCGATTTCCAATTCCTTGCGCCTAGTACCGCGCGGCTCGTCCGCTATCTCTCACCTCGTTCCCATTCTATTTCAACGTTTTCACAGATACCGCCGAGTCGGCTGGAAACATCGCCACGACGTTCGCCTCTAGCCGCGCTTCCTTACAAAATGAAATTCGTTCGTTCCACGATCCCCCGTGGATATCCTCCGTGGACATTGCCCTTTTCATTCTCGTCCACCGGTACCTCCACCGCGTCCTTCTCCATCGCGTCGACTGTCCTCTTCTCTCGCCACCCTTGTCGTATGTAACGCGTGCTTCTTATTACGTAACATTGCCACATTGCATCTTCTGGGACAGAGAGTTCCTTCTCTTTACCACGTTTCTTCCCCCTTTTCTTCCGGCGTTTCGTTCTTCCTGCATCGCTCCCCGCTTCCAGCCCCACTATCCAATTTTAAAAGCCGCCTCTTTCTCATCGACGATCGCTGAGAACTCGTTTAGCGTGCGAGCCGCTTTTTTTAAATTTCAAATCGAAACACCAGACGACGAGTCGCTTCCGATACTTTGTCCGAATATTTAGTTCGTTATCTTGTTTTTTTTTTTTTTTTTCTTTTGTATTCTCTGACACCACTCCGATACGATTTACTCGTGACGACAATGCAGCCGACCTTTTGACTCCGCCGCTGCCCGCCCTCCTCCCTCCGTTCCCACGTGGCAACGAACTTTCGACAAAAAGTAATCATCGACCTCCAGCTAGCGCCGGAAGTCGTAGGAGGATGCCAATTGTACGACACTATCTTTCAGCGGCGCTATCTTCGCCAAAATAAACCTACGAACCAAGAGAACGGTAATCGGTGTTACGTGAAATAGGAATATTTGAACGTTGCTCGTGATAGCTACTAGACAACTCGAAAGACGACTTGGACCGGTGATTCGAACGGAAATTCGAACGGTGATTCGAACCTGTGACCATCTTCGCCGGACACGTATTCGCGTGAGTACACTTGTTCCAATAAATAGCCCGTTTATGTAGTTGAAAGGCGCATCTATTCGATCGCCTCGAGTACATAGATGTACAGCTTTAAAATTTTTAATCGCCGCGGTATCGCGCAACACGCTCGTAATCTCGACGCGTAGGCGTCCAGGAGGAAATAGTGAAGTTTAAGCTTCTTTCTGGCGTCTACGAATCGCAGCTCGGAATCTTACATCTCGCGGATGATTTCGCACGAGTCTGTTCGAGATAGTTTTCCATCCTTGACCATCGTCAACTCGTTAAAATCAAATCGCAAAAGTATTATAGGATCGACCGTATATTCGTTGGTCGGAATATTCGTCGGTGGCACGTAGAAGCGTTTGGCCCGTACATTGTACGCCAACAAAAGCGTGTACGCGCTTATATATAGAAATAGCAGTGACGGAACAACACCGGAAGCGAAGGAGTTCCGCCCAAGCCTGAAGGGTCAGTGCACTTTGAAAGGCGAGATCCAAGACCGCGCGTTTGCTTGCCGAAATCCTATCTGCTTGCTCCGCCAAACTAGTCAAAGTTCTTACGTTATTATCGCGAAACGGGGGAAAATCGATGTTGCGGTAGAAACGAAACGAAGCGACGAGTTGCTCGGAAGGGAATCGCGCTCGAAGAAACGTCCCCCTCGGCGATGCATCCTCGACGGAAGTAAGATAGGCGTTCCGGTGCGTGCGGGTTTTAAGGTCTTTACGGGCCGCGCCAAGCGTTTCTCTCGTTAACGCGTGCAAGCGTTTCCTCGCGAAACGCGTGACTTTATGAATGAAACCACTACCGAGCGGAGTTTCTACGCGATGCCGGTAGTATTCGCGTTTACTCGCTCGTTCTATGTAGGAAGGAAGTCGCGAGCGAGCTGGAATTGTCTCTTCCATCGACGTTGCGCACCGTACGCGCTCGGTCAATTACCCGGTCAATAGTTTCCCGGCAGGATGCTGCATTCAAGGAAGTGTAACTTCGTCCGCGGGTCATCTACAGGGTGCTTTGAATCGCGCCGATCTGCCAAATATATCGTTCGTCGTTTGATCAGGTAGATCGGTTTAACCTTAGCGGCGCCAGCTCGAGTATTCATTTCTCTAGCGTTGTATTTTCTAGCGAACGTATGGCAAAAGAATTCGCGTAACAAATAACACGCGGAACATTTGACAAAAATTCGTACGATTTGCATACGTTTCGTCGAGTCCCAGATTTTTTCCTTCGTCTTTTCGCAAGAAGAATCTAGCTATTTCGCAGCTATTACGCAGCGACATATACAGACAATTTCGATAACGCAAGACTGACGGACAACGTATCGAATGTTAAAAACGCTTCCGTGCGAAGAGAATCGTGTTTGGATCTGTCGTGTTCTCTGCCGTAGATTCGAAGCTCTCCTCGGAATATTCGTCTCGATGCGGCGAGACGAGGCGACACAGCGCGAAACGAGACGAGACGAGACGAGACGAGACGATACGCGTTCCAAGTAAGCCGAAACAGTGTCGCAGTGGGCTACGACCGATCGAATTCTAGGCCGACGACAGGCGACGCTATTTCTAAACTCATTTCTATTTTCTATTTGCATGCGCCGGCATCGCCACGACAATTTTATACGTCTGCGATATTTCGAGGAGTCGGCGTTAGCCTGTCCCGTGTCTTCCGCCGAAACCACGTAAGCGTAGATCTATTTGCTGATCGAGAAGAAAGAAAGTTCATCGACAGGTCGAACAGAGAGCAGCCGATATAACCACAAAGCCGGGGCCCTTCGATTCTTGTTGCGATTTTACGGGCTCGTGGCCGATAATGCGAACGTAACGGACGGTCTGGCTCGCGTTTCCGCCGGAGTGTAATCGTATTCGATCGAGCAATTAGTAGCATGGAGCGGCCATTAAGCACTGCTATTCTCCACGTGAACGTCACGCGGCCACTTTACACGGCTGTGTTCGTAACCATTACAGTTGTAATCGCATTTACCTGGCGCTCGCGCGCGAGCCATCGTACGCGTATAAACGCGATAAGAATCGCGCGTCGTATCGCCCTTATGGAATTCTTCTTGCGCAATTACTCGTGAGACGCCAACTCGAACTCCTTCGAACCAACGTTATGTAAAAGAATACATTGATCTTTTCGTTTCGAAATTAACCAAGCGACTTCCTTTCTCCGTACGTGACGTTTCTCACTTCCGACGCTCCGATAAAGGTATCGAATAATTCGCTCGACTATAGCGAAATAATTTCGAAAGTTGTCCGAGCTAATAAAATAATCTCGCAAGCGCGTTTCTTACGACGCAACGCGTCCCTTCTGCGATCGAGGCGTAGACGAAAATTCGCTTCGACGTAGACGTTTCGCGAATTGACGTTGCGTTTCGTTGAACAGCGACGTCGTGTAGCTTTTTAACGGTACAAAAACTCGTAGCGTTCGACTCAAAGAGAGAACGACGAACGACGAGGAAAAGACGGAGCAATCGATCGGCTGTGCCGGAGCGGTAGAGAGAGATAAAGAGCGTAGATGCGGATCCGTCGAGCGGATTTTTATCGTGCACGCGTCACGCGTAATATTCGCTGGCTGGAACAAGGAAATAGAGGTAAAGTCTAAGACAAGGAACAAGAGAGTCAGCCATTTTATGAAACGGCAGAGCTGCCTCGTCTCGTTGCCATGAGAGCGCGCCACGTTCAGATCTTTTGGCGAAAAACTACGAGACGATTTTATAACCGAGACGTCAGCTTCGAGATTTCTCGTTGAAATTTCGCGTAATTTTCCGACATCGATCGACGAACAGACCAAAAACGAAATTAGGATGATCGTTCCCTCTGCTCTGCCTCAAATCGCAGCCAACTTGCTCGCTTTCGTCGATTCTACGCGTCTTTGCTTGCCATTCGCCGAGTATATTTTAGTTATTTTTCCATCGTGCCTCGTTATTCCGTGCTAGCTACCACGATAACACGATATCCTTTTTCCCGCGTTTCCGTTTGTTTTTGTTTCCGTTTTTGTAGTCATTTCCGCTTCCGGTTTCGTTTTCATTTGGCCGTCTGCGTCGTGGCTCGTTTCTTTTTTTCCACGAGGAGACAACGTGGCGAGCGTAGTCGTGGAAACGGGACGATCTTCGGCCTCGTGTTCGTTCTTCCGAGTAAGTTTTAGTCGCACGTTCGATCCACTTGCGCTCGATAACGTTTCATCTTTTCAATCCGTAATTTCCGTGTTTTCCGACCTCGTGGCTTCCCCTTCCCTTCTTTTCCCTTCCCTTCCCTTTCCTCTGCCGTCTTTACGCGCACGCTTCACTGTGTCGCGAAGGTGGCAGATGGACGAAAAGAGAAACCAATAGCAGGAGAAGGTCGAACAGAGAGGGAGATGACTCGTTGTAGGAAGAAGGAAGGAAAAGCGAGCGAACTGGGACCCGAGCGAGAAAGAACAGAAGGAACGAAGCGGGAGACGGGTGGGAGCGAGCGAGCATCGACAGGGGGAAGGGGAGAAAGAGAGAGATAGAACAGGGAATCCACGAGCGATCGACTGCCCTAGTCAGTCCTCGTCCGTCTGCCGGTCGGTCGTTTACGTTTATGTTTGACAGCTTGTGAATTCGCGTCACTCGAGCTTCTACCAGCCAGTGCTTCGTCTGTGTGTGTGTGGATGTGTATGTGTGCCGTCTCATCTACCTTGCACGCTCGATTAAAAAAATGAATTCCTTCTCGACCGACTTGCCGATATTAATCGAGACTTTTCTCTTTTTCCTGGATCGTTCGATATTTCGAATCGATGCCTCGCATCCACATTTTCCGATGATTTTAAAAGACACTTTTATCCGTTCACGCTGGTTACCGGACTTTGACGATTCTTCGACTTTCAAAGGAGAAGAAGGTACGTGCAGTAATGAGAACAGTTACTTTTCCTTTTTTCTTTCCTCTTTTTTTCTTTTTTTTTTTTTTTTAAGGATCGAGTCGTTAAAAATTAACGAATGAGAGAAAGTTGGACAAAATGAAGGCGATCAAAGGCGTACACACTGTCGTCGCAACGTATCATACAGTTCACGCCGCATAAATAGAACGATGCGAAATAGAACGCCGTTGCCGATGCCGCGTCGATATCGCTGGAATGTACTTGCATATTTCCTCCGATTTCGTACGTGCGATTCGCGCGCAAATCGCGACAAACGCCTTGCATGTACGTCGCGACGCGTGTCTCGTCGCATCCCCCGGCCACGTGTCGAACGACACGTTTCATCCCTGTTTTCCTTCAGCAGCGGATTCGCCGATACCCTCGTTAGCTGATCGTACCTTGTCGCTTGCCTTTTTCGTTCCCCGTCAAATTGATAAACTGCAAACGGCGAGCTTTCCAACAGAAAGACGATATATATCGTTGTTCGGGCGAGGAATCCTCGATCAAGTCGTAATACTCGGTCGGCGATTCGCTCGACCGAGAAGAATTAACAGCTCGGCACTCGAGTCCGTAAAGAAAGAGCGATGGAATCGAGAAGGTGAACGCACTCACGCGAAATTTACGCTGGCCGCGTATGTGCGCACGTGCGCAGCCGTGCACGCGTGTACGTAGGATCGTTTGATGTTGGCAAATGGCGCAAGTAAATCCGCGTATTATTAAATAGATAACGACCATAAATTTGGCCAAGTTACATAAAGACGCAAAAGTGCGCGTTAAGGTCCACCGTTCTATTTATGTACCGACACGGCCGACGTTCTAAGACCGCGGTTCTCAACCCCGTTCCTCCGCCTCTGATCGCAGAACGAACGCCAATCGCCTCGAAATCGAATTCGCAGGATTGCACCGATAACGACGCTTCGACGCTCCATCTGTCTGTATTTAATAATAAGAGAGGGAGGAAAAGCATAGGTTTCGTATCGAAAAGCGCGGAAGTTTATTACCAGGAATATCGATTGGCTATGAATTTATAACGCGTAAAGAAAAAGTACCTGTAGTGGGTCAAATTCTTGAAAAATAGAACTGTTTTATGGTAGCAGTCCCGTTAAGTCTCGTCTTCTTTTACTCTAGCGATCGTTCACCCATTAATGAATCCAATTATTGCTCCGACTTTCAACAGAATTCCTTGCATTTCCGTGTGTATTAAAAGCAACGAGGGATCGTGATAAAAAGAGAGCCACTGGAAAGGAAGTCATCGAGAACGTTGTCCCTGTTTATCGTTGCCCGTATGTCTATTTGCCTTTTATCAATTCTAGAAGCGATAATTACTTTTCTAAATTGCGAGACCGCGGAGCCACGAACGTGGACACGTTCGTACATCTGTTTTACCCGCAAAGACGAGTACGATCGGTTTTTTTCCATCCTATTCGAGCAACAAAACGGTCCCGATACCGCTAATGGCCCGAAATAATTCGGGGACGATAATGGATCGCGGGCCCCAACCAACAATCTCGCAGTAGAATGATCCGTTTGCGGTCAGACGCGTGCTCGGTCACGAAGCAGCGGCTACGTGCAAGTACCATCCTGCCGTGAAAGGATCGGACGAACTTCTACGAGCTGCCCTGTACAAGTTTTTCTGCGGCGCCTCGTCGCATCATTGGCACGCTTCCAAACAAGCCAGCTCCGAGCTTCGTCTATTTTCGTTGATTCCGATCTTTACAGGAAGACAGTGACCGCATTCGCTACTGCCGCTTCTTCCGCCATTCGCGATAGACGCTCGAGCTGTTCTCTCGCCCGTTCTTTCCTTCCCTCGCGAGCTTTTACACGCTCGAGAACTCTCGCCGAGTTCCTATCACGCCCCTCTTTCTCCGTGCGCAAATTGGACGATTCGTTTCTACTACCGTACCAGGCTTCCAAAAATCTTTAAACATTCTTTGATTAAATCCTTCTAGGCGAAACGTTTAAAGCTTTTCAGAAAGAATACAAATTTTACGCAAGCTCTGTTGCTTCTGTTAGGCCACTCGTTGATGAATAGCCGTTTTTCACTAGCCGATGAAAATAGAAAATTACCGTTTAATAATCGATCGGCGATCAATCGTCCCTTGTGATCTTTTCTCTTTTTCTACCAGATCGTCCATTTCGATTTTACAGAATTTCCATAGAACAACTTGGATCGTTCCAACTCTTTTTGGATAATCTAATACGGTTTCGGCTCTAAATAGAAACCTGAATCCTCGATCGCGCGCGTCACTCGAGATGTCTTGGAATTTTCGACCGTCGACGAATTTCGTCCGATCGCTCCTCGTCTCCGTCTACTTTCATTCGATCGCACCGTCGTCGAACGCACCAACGCTTCTCGCTCTGTGCCTAACGCATCGCATGCAACAGGTATCTGGCCTGACGTCACGATTTCAGCACGACGAAAGAACAAACGACGCGAGAAGTCGCGAGATACGGTGGAGAGAAAAAGAGAGGTACAAGGAGGCCGAAGCGGGGGTGGGAGCAACGATGACTGGATGGTGGTGGTGGAAGTTCGTGCCGGTCGCCGGCGGTGACGACGGTGACGGCGGTAACAGCGTTAACGGCGGCGGAAGGGCCGCGGAATCGTGCATACATACTTACACACACAGGCCGGTCGCGCATGACTTTGGTCGTACGCGTTTCTCGTTCTGTCTCTTTCACCCTTCCCGTTCTATCTGCTCGGTGCGCTTTTGTTCTTTCATTCTGATCGCGGCGTCTCTGTTGCTCGCGACGCATTGTCACTCGAGAGAAACAAAATCGGCCGAGCGGAGTTGTGTCACCGCGACACCCTGTTACGCGAGTATTATTCAAGACGCGTGTGCGTGTTCGCACGAGCATACACGCCTTTGAAACGTCGAAAGAGCGTAAATACGCGGAAACGAGGAAGCTCGTCGATCAACGGTAGTTGGGTCGACGTGTCGCGACACCCGTGTTTCTTTTTAACCGAATGCGACGAAGAAATTAATCGCAGATCTTCGTGTTCGCCCCGTTGAAAAACGCAGTGGCGAACGATTCGACGTGCTTCGAACTGCACGCAAAAATTCGTACGATAACGCAAAATCGCGAGTTGTATGTCGCGTCTGAAGGGGGAATTCGATGTCGCCTCACCGAACCGGTGGAAAAGAAAAATCCGGGCATAGTCGTGTCGCGAGAGACGCAGGCGATCGTCTTCCGCGTTTTTCAACGGGTATCTGCTTTTTCTTCTCGGCACGTAGGACGGCCGACGAGGGGAACAGTAGCCGCAGTAGGTGTAACGGGGTGCCGGTAGAGACGGCCGCTGCCACTATGGGAATTCTAATTAGAGATAATGACGTCATTAAGGTCTGAGCCACGACGAGACGAGACGGTCTGCTGCGCTTGCTGTACATATGTACTCTGTGCCGAGTATACGTATGTATCGGTGCCGCCACGTATATGCAAAACGAGCTTTGTTCGCTTCTGCGTGTTCTATCATGGCAACGTACGCTCCTCCCGTGCGAATGCACTTGTAACCCTGGACGAGAAAAGGAACGTTCGCTATCGGCCGACGAAAAAGACGGTTTTCGCGCGAGTGGGAATACACGAGCCGGATGGGCCGCGGGGAGCGTCGCTTTATCGAACGAACGGCGTCGCGATATCGAGTCGGTGGCAGTAACGTTAGCGTTATTGAAATGCACCGACGTATCGTCTTCCTTCATTCCGACCAAGCGTTATCGCGTAATCGTAAATTCGACTTTATCCGCTCGAGCTGCCTGAGCACCGTTTATTCCGCAACTGAATGAATAAGAATGTAAATGAGAAATATTAAGAACGATAGCGCACCATGATTTACACTTATTTGTTTCTTTTATTTCTTTTTTTCTTTTTTTTTCTCCGTTTCTTCCCGCTCACCGTTAAGTAACCGAGTAGTTTCGGTTCAGAGTCCAGCGCGATAGCGTTTCACCAGCGAACGAGAGATCCAGCCGCATGACCAATCTTTGGAACTGTGTCTCGGATTACGTCGTACCCTAACCTCTCGCGACGTCAACCATTTCGAGAAAATCCAGCTTCTCATTGATTAATCTATCTACGATCGACGATTACGTCAAGGATGTACTTATTCAGATTCTCGGCTTTCTCGATCGAACTAGTTGCAAAATGGATTCCAGCCACATAGGTTATCGCGAAAGCAGCGCACCGACGTCGCCGTTATCTCGATGTCGCCGTGTCTATCGAGTGAAACTCTCGCTACTGTTGGTGGCTCTGTGTCGTTGTTTCTCTGCTAACGCGATTATCACGCGACAACTATGTGCTATGTATATATAACATATATTGCGCGTTTCGCGTCAGAAGATTCACAAAACCGTCATCATCCTCGGTTCGTTTCTCCGCGCAAAAAGGGAAAGCCAGTATTCGATTACGCTTAACGTCGTTATGTTCGACATTGCCGCGTCTAACACCGTTTGAGGCTTCCGGTCCGAAAGCCACGTCGCGACACGTTGTGACACGACTCTCGTGCAAAAACCACAAACGGTGTTAGACGCGACGGTGTTAAGTATAATGCTGTAACGCGATACAACGTTAAACGTGGCAATTCAGGCCGTGAAAACAGCTTCAAGACCCCGGTGTTCAATCGCCTCGGACGGAAGTCGTAGATTTCTCGAGCTGCGTGAACCCGCGTTACTCGTACGGGACTTGGGAGGCGAGCCACCGCACCGGTAAGCAGGACCTTATATGGCGTAGATATTCTCGTTGCTCCTTTTCCCGTAGCATTCCTTAAGCTCATCGTGAACGGCAAGTCGTCTCGTCCCTCGACACGCGCGTCTCTCTCGCGTTCGAAGCTCGCAAACTCTATAAGGCGTTTTAAAAGTCCGTTTGGCTGTGCCGTGAACCTCGCTGTCGTACCGAGCCTTTCGTTTGAGAACCCCTGACATGCCTAAACGCTGCTACTTTACTACTCCGCTACTCCCTGTATCGCCAGCGCCATCAACAGCACCGTCCTCGCGATTGGCTCTTTAAACTTTAAAAGCCAACGCGCTGGCCGCGAAACTATCGACGACCGGACAGGGCCGTCGCAGATCTAGAGGATCCCCACCACGCGGATCTACGACGATGAGGCCCCTTTCAAATTTTCTCCCTTCCAAGAGTTCTTCTCGTCACGCGTTCCGCGGATCTCACCTCCGTCTCCTTTCTCGTCGCGTATTCGCGAAATCGTCGCTCCGACCATCCTCCGTGTTTTTTTTTTTCCTCTCTTTTTCTACTGGAGAGAGCGAATCGTCGAATGGACTGGTGAAAAGTGCTTGTTGCCCTCTTTCGCGAGGAATCGACGCCTCGGTAGCACGCGGTTATGCAAAACAATTATCGTGGAATGCGGTCAGCTGTTCCGAGACGCGCGTTGACGTCATGCGATTAACGCGTGCGCGAATTCTTGCGGGCTCCTACGCACGTGCGTTGCGATTACGTGACTCCACGAAACTGCACACCCTTCTCTCCCATCCAATGAACCTTTTCTTTTTTTTCTTTCGTTCTCTCCTTCATTTTCTCGCTGTTCGTCTTTTCGTCTCGTCCCGTTTCGTCTGATCTCATCTCGCCTACCCTATCGCTGAAACACTACCGGCCAGCTAATTAGAGAAACGCGAGGCGTTTCTCGCATCGCTTCGGTTTTTCGCTTGCGTAACGCGTCCCGAGACACGCCTCGTCCTTGAGAGTTTTACACGTGCCGGAATTACACCGGCTGTGAACTCGTTCGGTGTAAACAGACTACTAGCGTTCGTTTATCGCGCCAACCTCGTCGGCACCGATCTTTTTCGGCTACTATCCACGTCGATACGACGCCACGATAACCAACACTGGATCTTTCGCGAAAGTTTAGCGCTACCGTTTCATCGTTTCTCAAGGTACGTGCCTTCCGAGTATTTGATATTCTCCGTGCTTCGACCTTCCGAATAATATATTATACAGTCTGTCGTCAAATAATGATTGAATATTTCAACTTGGAACGAAGAAAAATGGCCGCTAAAAGCTAATAAGCGTTCGGTTTCCACGGTTGTTTCGAAATGGTAGACAGATAGAGGACATTTCCATTGTACGTGTAAAAAGCTTCTGCCATCCATCGTACACGGAATTCTCTCTCTACGAAATTTTATCTTCGATCGATATGGTCCTGCTAAAGTCGTACGAAAGAAATCGCATCGATCGCGTACGATCGTGGGAACGCGTTGGCCAAAAGAATTGAATTTCTTTCGCTGGTTCGCGGCGATTCTTTGAAGCGGAACAACGAAGAGAGGGGAAGGCAGAGAAAAGGAACGACCACGTCGGAGGTGTAAGAGACAACGAATAGCAAGTAGGTCGTCGGTCGTTCGCCGATCGTCGTCGATAGCGGTAGGTAGCACCAATCGGCGTTGGGTCTTTAAAAAATTAGCAAGCTTCGGGTCGCGCGTGGGTTCGTTCAACTTTGGCTGTCCGTGCCGCTCTCGCGCACTCACGCGGCGAGAATATTTCTCCCTCTTCGTCGCCTTCCATCCCTCTCCCTTTCTTCTAGCTCCTCTGCTTCCGTCTCCTTCCATTCGCACGTATATAGAATGTTCCGCCCAAGTGACTCACTAGTCCTCGCTGGTCCCTTCCTTTTTTTCTTTTACGATTCTTCCCGCTGCTCGTTATCCACCAGATATCGAAGATTCTCATCTAAGAATCTGCGACTCGCAGCAACTGCGAAACACGCGACACCGAGTGTCGAGTCACGCGATTTTCCCGACTCGTGACCGACGCGTGAACTAAATTTTAGTCGGGATAAAGCAGCGATTATCGTTAACAGCGACGACGAGATGCGTGCGAATGAAGAATTCGTTCGTTCCGTGGATGATGTTACATCGAGGTGGCAGTCACGATGAACATACTCCAGAGAGTTGGATCTAGTTCGGAGTATCGTTACCGTTCGAATTCTTATTGCTAGATTGCGCATATCGATGACGAATTCGTAGTTTTATGAAAATAATTTAAAGAGTAGAACCTATCATAGACGGAGATTCGTTTCACCTATTAAATATCGTAACGGGAACTGTATTTTCCATATCGTACGCGTTTTTCCGTGTTTTGCGCATTCTATGCATCCCTGTACCTTTGAATTTTCCATAAATGCGCACAAATCCGCAGTCTTTTATACTCTTATTGTTTGGTTATTAGAAATCTAGGAGACAGTGGCACTTTGAGTCGAATAAAACGACACCGAAGTGTTATTTCCTTTCAAATTCTCCTCGCGATGGACGAAATTTACCGTAACGAGAACTATGGATCCAGATGCAATCGATATCGACGGATTATAGATTCACCGAACTCGATGATATCGCGATCAGCCGAACGCAAGGACGCTCGATAGGTCTGTACGCGAGCAAGCGTGCTTGTTCTCTCGTAATCGGCTCACGGATCGGCCAATCAACCAAGTTCTATCGGTTGGTCCGGCCACTGAGCGTCGGCTACGTATCTACTTAGACGTGACATAGCTGTGTGCGACTCGAAGCGCAGCGTGGGAACTTCTTCGAAGTGCAGAGGTTCTCAATTTCGGAATTTCAAGCCGAAAGCTCTTATCAGCTGAGTGGAAAAGTTCTATCGATTTTGCATGGTCAAAATACAGTAAAGCCGAACATCCATCTCCCGAATATCCAATTATCTGAACGTATTACAATTTTTATCTACAAAGTGACATACTTTGCTCATACGTCGATAGCAATGTTAGGAATAAATTATTTAAAAAAGCAACGTCATCGATAGATCGTATGAAACCGAGAAAACTTTCGCGCATCATCTCGCGTCTCTAGCGTTCTTCGATGGTTTTCTTAGAAAATGAATGAAGCGTCGGTACGTGGCAACGACGATAATGATTAAGGAAATATTCGCGCACATGGAAGCTGCCAAAGACGGAGAAACAGTAGTCGACGTATATACCTACATACTTACACGCGTCTTCGGTTCGCGCTTTATTTAGCAAGTTCTTGCTGCGTTTTACGACCGCCTTAGCTATGTGTTTTACAACCCGCTCGCTTTACAATGCGCCATCGCTAGAGGTTTTTACAAGCATCATTTATCTAAACGCTAGTATCGGATGTGTGGGTAGTTTACATATGGGTCGTTTCATAATGCACGTTCGTATCTGCTGGATTGGGAAGAGACACAATACGCGGTCGAATATATGTATTATTTTCGTTCTTTCCTACGTATCTTCATATACGTATTTTCTTATAACAATACCGTATGAATACTCGAAACGGAATAAAGAACGACAAAGAATACGATAAAATATCGTTTTTCTCGGGTGGTAGATACGACACTTTAAGAAAAGGGGACAGAATAGTTTAACAAATTTCCAATTCATTAATAATGTTTAAGTAGCACAGCTTCAAAAACTTTTAGGTAAATCGTCGAATTTTACAGATTTTAGATTTTTCTCCGTTTAGAATTCGTGGTACCTATTTTGTAACGTGGTGGGTCGCGAATGTATTACTATTGTTATTTGTTAATCCGTTAATCGAGTCTCTTATAAAACTCGATTCGAGATAATATGCAGTATATTTTAGGAGAGCGGAATACCGCTGCCTTATATAAACGGCACAGGAATCTAATTCGAGAATTTCGGTATTCGCGGTAATCTCGTCGATGATGGAAATATTTCGAGAAGACCGAAAGGACGAGAACGGGGTACGCGCGATCAGAGGATGCTCACGTATGAATCAGTCCATTTATTTAAGCCGTTGCAGCACACGCGTACATCTATGGGTATGGGTGTGCGTGTCCCTTGCGCACCACGTCTTGTGCATAGATCGTCGTTCCCTCTTTCTCCCGTCATTCAGATACTCGCCATGAATGAACCGCAAACTCTTCGTTCGCCTCGTAGTAAATACTTTTTCCCACACGTTTCCCGCAACAATTCAGTTCACCGTTCAAGGTTCGAGGGTAAACTCACCTATCAACTAATCGTTGCTTCTTTATCTTTTTACACGATCCGTTAAATTTTCCATTGGGATAAGAGGAAAGAAGGATAGTTACAACGCCAATGGCCAAGTAACTGTTCAGAGAACTTCGCTTATACCACGAATTTCGACTCACGATGTGTACTTTTTCCTAGGCAAGGTTTGGCGAACACGATTTAAGAAAGGTTAACGAACCCCAGTTTCCTCGATAGCCACGATAGTAACATTCGTGGGTAAATGTTTTACGAGTGCTGGCTGAAACGTTAACAAGCCGCTTAGTCCTCCTGTTTATTACCAGCGGAGGATAGCGGCTCCGTTATTTGAGCGTGTGAAAATCAGCCGACGTGATATTCGTTATTGATTCCACGATATCCCGCGATTATTATCCGCGCGTAATTAAACGCGAATAATTGGGCGATCGAGACCCTCGTCGATTCGTACAGTCATTCGAGCGAGTCGAAGCAACAAAGAGTTCGTATGATCGGAAGAAGGGACAGGGGAAGAAAAAAATGTCGAATTCATTGGCCAGTTGGTTAATCCAGAAGTTTATCTTTCGCTCGTTCTATAACTGGGTCAACGCACTCGAATCTTCCGTGCGAATCTTCTACGCTCGTACATATACATTTCGATTTCTCTCCTTGACGTCACTGCTACTCTATTGCTGCGTTGTTCCAAGCATTAGCGCGGAGACCGCTCGCGAATCGAAGCTAATCGCATATACAGTACTTGGAAGTAGAAGTCTTTCGACTATCTACGATAATAATTTCATAATGGTAAGCAATAATTAGGCCGTGAACGTTGATGTATTTATGAGAAATTTAGATGCAAATATTTCTAATATAATGTAAAAAAAAAAAAAAATACATAAATGTATAAAATATTCAAGGCAACGTACTCGCGATAATACGTGGTAGGTGAAACAAACCATTATTTACACTCCATTTCTTGGCTTATATTCGGAAAAATTTGAATTTGCTCAAACGTTTCCCGTCTATCGGCAAAACGTTAAAATATTAAGATCTTAAAATATTGAAACAAGGGTAAAATTACGACGTAAGAGCTCAAAGCCTACGGCAAACTGAAAATAACATCAGGTATTTGCATATTTATTTATAACGACAAAACGTATGCGTATTATTACTTTCGCCGCAGTCCATACATCGCTTCAAGTTTCACAACGATAACGAAAGTTCGACCGCGATTAGGCGCGTTCGCTTGCAAAATTGATAGACGAAATTAAACAACGAAGGCACGTTATTTTTTGTATTAAAGTCGACGGTCTCGATATCAGGCAGACGGCGAATAAGCAATAAATCGTTTGCGTCATAGCGCCACCTGCGCCAAGCTCGAATGCTTAGTTGCGTAAATACCTGTAACGTACGTGTACATATATGTGCATTCGCAGGAAATCGTCGTGAGCTCGCGTGTCCACATCCACGCATCGTCATGAAAGGAAACGACGAAAAGCAGCACGCGCAACAGGTCTTTTCAGATTCTACCGACACGAGTAAAATGAAAGGAATCCGTGCAAACTTTAACATACTCTTTTTACCCTTCTTCACCTTCTGTCCCGCACTCGTCTAAATTACTATTCGCTTAAACGCGTTACCGTGTCCTACACGTGACACGCGATTAGCGTCACATCGTCGCGACTGAACGAGACCGTCCGAATCCACTTCGTATCGAAATACGCCATTATACCACGTGTTACAGCTGCTTAAAATTTTTAGCAACCTACCGATTATTTTTGCCACGTTCTCCAGATCAAATGTTTCCAACGAATCGTTGCTTCCTTTAAATTGTAATTTTCTATCCCTTGGCTTATTTTTCAAAAATTCACTGATACAAACATCCTACTTAAAGTCTCATTCGCTGAATTTCGAATTTGCAGCCCAATACGCATAGGTACCATTCCTCTAGTTACATTTGTTAAAATACAAATTTGCATAAACGTCGAATTTAGTCATTACGAAGGAAAAACATGACAATTACGTATGTAATTTAGTTTATCTCGTTGTCGAAGATTATCGCATGGACGATTTGCTATTAGCGTAGTTCAGTTTCGTAATCTTTACTGCTCGTATCGATATCCGATTCCGTTGAACGGCCCCTTTCCCCTTCGCGCTAGGCTTCCCCTTTCCCTCGTCCGTGGCTCTGAATGCGCGGCGTCAGAATTCTTATCGAGTGGCAGAGAGCACGTTTACGTCAGAGGTGACCACACCGGAATAAGTTTTGTCCGGAGAGGGCACACGAAGATACGGTTGCACGGAAAACGATCGTTATTCCGCCAACGTTCCGCTTCTACTTCTCTCGTTATCATTCGGAGCGGTGTGCGTGCAACCGCGACTCTTTAAGTCTATTCACTGGCCTCGTGTTCCTCTTCGCGAGCGTCGATCGAGGAAAACCCTCGTTCGACCGTTCCGGAATACCGGACGTTGCGAAACTCGAGAAACCTCGATTCTGATACTCCTCGTCACGTTTAAAACAATGTCAAGATGGAAACGTTCACTCGGTTTATATTTGACATTTTTGTGATTCTAATAAAGTGGAACTTTTGTACCAAGCTACGGCGGAAGTTGCGATAAACGCAGTTCTCTATCGACCGACGAGATTCGGTTAGCGAAAATTCGAATTGTTCTATCGGTATCGGATACGTGTCCGCCCACTCGTCGTTACCACACAACGCGCACGATTCCTCCCAGCTCGACTGATTTTCCTGTAGGCCAAGATAGAATCCGTTACAGTATACCTTATGCGTGCATTGGCACATACATTTGGACACTTTCAGATTACTACGAACCTAGAGGTTCGCGAGGGTATTTCAACGCTTACCGTAGAAATGTTTCACGAGTGTGCGTTATATAGAACACTGAAATTTCTCTAGCACCGTAACGCGATACGACTGTCGTTATTAGGCAATCGACAACTGAGAAACGTTCTTTTATCAGAACGTTGAAAATATGATAACAACATCAGGTTTCTGATCGAGTTACACCATACAGATGTTCGTATATACTCGCGTAGCAGGGTACACGTGGAAATATATTTCGCAAATTTCTTGACGAATCATTCGATATCGGATGCGTTCTTTGTCGTTTCTCCCTTCGCTCTGATACATGCTTCTACATAGCGCAGAAAGAGAGAGAGAGAGAGAGAAAGAGCGCAATGATCCAGTAATGAATGGATTAAACAGCCTGACGTCACAGGATGGATTATATAAACGGTGGTGCGCGTGACATCGAACGTAGGAAGGAAGTTGGCTTCCTTTCGTACCTAGAAGGTATTCGTCCGTATGCACGTTCGTGCAATACATGCATACGCATAAGCGCGTACGCAAACGATTTCGTTGTCGAGGGGTCGTTCATTTAAAAGCGGACGAGCTTGGTTAGAATGCCGATGACGACAGTGCCGCCCCTTTCGAAACTTCCCTTCGGTGAAACTCTCTCCTTTCCGATAGACGACGATCGATTTTGACCTGCTTTTTTTCACCTTCGATTGGCCGTACACCTACACCTACAGAGATTGTTTTCCTTTCTGTTGCAGATCTCGGATAGAAAGTCGTAAGAAATGTTTGGCTGAGAATGTCCGTTAGCTGTTTAAAGCCACGTTCCACGCAGTTGATAGAGAGTCGCGCGAGTATACGCGTGCCAGAAGCAAGGTATGCCTTCTAGGAACCCATCCTGCGATCCGTCGCGTCTAACTGTCGACTCTGGCCGGTATATTTTTGAATCCGCTCCGCCAAGGATTTAGTCGAATAGCGGCGCGCCGTACAGTAGAAACGATGTTTCGTAGTCAGACCGAGTGGACGACCCAGTTTTCGCGAAGCTCGTAATACGCGGAAAGATCTAGGCACGTGTTTATGGATCGAGACAGACGCGGCTCGTTTCTCTCCGAGGTCCACCGTGGTGGTTATTAACGCGTGTAGTCTGGGAGCCGTCTGCAGGTCGACGTCCGACGCGCAGAAATAGAAGCACCGCGACGCTCGTTACATTCCGTCACCTACAATCGCTGACCATCCTCGAAAGCCGCTGGCCAATTCGCCGCTGCCGATTCCACCAGTCTCGTGCACGCGTGCTGCATTTAAAACGGTCACGAGTGCTGTTTTAGCTCGACAAGACTACCGGCCACCGATCATCCGCGGCTCCTTCCGGTAGGCGCCGTTATATCGGGTCGTCTGGAACGCTCTTCCGCTCTCGTCCATCCGTTCGTCTATTCCGACCTTCTTCGCCACACAGATTTCTTTTTCTTTCTTTTTTTCTTTCTTTCTTCCTCTCTTCTTTCTCTCGTAAATGATCCGGGTATCTGTGAAGATTTCACAGTAACGGTTTTTCACTTTCGTCCGGTGAAACGACGATTACCTCGGAGTTGGTTAACGGTCACCCTCCTAACACTGGAAGAAGGGCAGGTGTGTAGTCCGGTTTACGAGGGAAAAGGGCAGCTGCTCGTCTTAGACGCGCTCTCTCGGAGCAAGGGAAAGGAAGACGAAGAACGCGAAAGGAAGGGATGGGACGCGGTTCGCTGCTAAGGTAAACGATATAATAGGGACGTAACAGTGGGTCCTTTTTAGAGGCAGATGTCCTGTTCGAGACACGTGCCCATCCCGAGCTCCCTTTTTCGGGCCCGCGGCCCCCAACTGCCTTCCTTCTTCATCGCGATTAGACCGAACGCGAGTGGGAATGCGAGCGGAAAAGCCTGAGAAGCGCTCTCTCAGTGTTCGCTCTTTTCGCTCCTCTCCTCTGCCGCGTCCGCTTCCGTCTTTTCTTTCGTTCTTCCGTCTCTCTTTCCCCCTCCCTTCTTCTTTCTTTTCTTCCACTCGCTCCTCTTTCTTCACCTGGACAGGAACACCAGCTGCTGCTCTCGTTACGACGAATTATACCGTTGCGTAGACAACCGCGTCGGCTATAATCACGGCGACGAGCATGACTACAACGATTCAAACCAGCATCCATTGTGTCCCTCCGAGACTCATCCAGCGAGATCACAACGACGTTTCCAACATCCAGAAACCAGACCCTCTCTTCCGAAGCTACGAATCGAAAGGGAAGAAGATGAAGCGTTTAGAAGTTAGTTTCGCAGGGTCAAAACGGTTTTTACTGGTGTACAATCGCGAGAAGTTTGAAACGTTGTTGACCAGAGAGGAGCGAAAATTTGCGTAGCCGGTTTCTCTCGTAGCAGGCTGCCAGTTCGATGGATCGAAGATAGAAGACGTAGGGAGGCAAACTCTTTCAAACGGTCGAGCCCACGGTTGAAAGGTGCATTGAAGATTTCGTGGAAGCCGCGGTTCGTCTCTCTATTCGCGAGCCGCATTCAAGTTCGCCGCGTTCGTTGCCTGAGAGCCTCTGCACGGCGTGCGACTTTTTGAGTCGCTTTGGTCCCACGCTGAGACTATGGCCGTTCTACGTATACGCGTGCACGTTTCTATGCACATGGACGTATACGCGTATAGATATAGAAAAGCGTGGAACTCGCAAGGACTGCGTCGCACCTGCAATTGACCATTCGTTGGTCTGCTTTTCGTTCGCCAACACTTATCATCGAATTCGTTCTCGTTCCTTCATTTCTCTCTGATATTTATCTGAAGTTGATTTACATTCACCGTTCATTTTCAAACGTTCGATCATAGAGATTTTTGATTAAAGAACGACACGACGTCTGCATCTTCTTGTACGAAATTTATCAATACAATATTAGCACAATACTTGTAAGTCTCGTTATTTATCATTGCCGATTGATTTCCAAACTTGTCACTGTCGCGCATGGGTATTTGACAATTGCGCAAGAATGTTGTGATCTCGCGTCTAGAATCGACAGCCTGGAAAATACCTCGAAAATACCTAAATGCCTGCTGTGACTGTTCCAATTCCTGCGCATTCGTCCTCGATCCAAATTCAATGGCCCGTACGAACACTATCGAGAATTCCTGCTGGAAATTCGTGTTAGCAAGGAACAAGCTTCGTTGAACACGATCGACCACGAGAACTATTTCGCGAGAAAATATTTGCCTTTCAACAAGAACCGCAAAGAAACGCGCGCAAAAATCGGAAGAACGCTATCCAGCTCGATCGCAATTGACTCGCAAAACCGCGAGATTCTAAATCACGCGCAGAATCCGTTGAAAACAGAGCAACGATCTTCTTTCTTTCCGATCGAACGCGAAAAACGATCCAGGACAGCGGATTGATTTGGGATTCAAGGTAACGGCGATAAATCGGACGCGAAAACGAAACGAGGAAACGTCGGGGGACGCGAATCGTGGCTGATCTATTATGAAGCGGTTCCTGTGTATCGTAACGCGCCGAGATTGACAATGACATAACGCACACGACGCCACTAGTCCTCCATTATTCATCGAAGAATCATCGATGCGAATTATCATATTATAATGGCGACGGACATCGGTATTCGTAACCTTGAAACGATGACCGCTCGTCTTGCCACCTTGAACGGCGGAAGCATCGGTATTTCTCGATATTCGATCGAGATCGAGATCCTTAACGTTCCTCGTCTATTCGCGTAGATTCTATAGACCGAGACAAAGTCCAGCAGAGCGAATAGTAACAAGAGAATAGCAAAGTCGAGCAACCGTGCTAACCGCGGCCAACCGAAGTTTCCTATCGTTTCTCCGCCGTGTTCGTTTGGTATTCCGTGCGTCGTTCGCACGATGATACCCGTGGCGTACTTCCACTACAGTCGAGGATATCGACGACGAATCCATCTTCGAGCGATCATACCGGAATGCCTTCTCGTAATTCGACACGAGGCTCGTGAACATAGAATCGAAGAGTAATACGAGCAAGTTAATAGCAGACTCGTTTAGAAGCCTTTTAAATTTACCTTAGAATTTACGAATAATAATTCGTGTCATTTTCTCGCGATAGACGAACTTGTACGAGTAAGCCATTTACTTTCTTGAGAATTGAATATCAATCGTGTATTTAGGCGATGAAACGAGGAAATTAACAAGGAACAGAGTTGGTTAGCTGAGAATAGAAGAGTCGTTTAGGTTGATAAATCAACGAATCGCATGGTCAACAACGAATCCGGATGTATGTACTAGTAAGTCAGTGTAGTCGTTCGGCTGTCTCCCACGGCAGGGCCTCGCGTCGACCGCATTCCACTTGCAGACCCTTCCACCGCCACCGCTGCTGGGTGATCGACCCTAATCGCCAAATTCGATCTCGAATTATCGTCGTCCCGCTTTCACGCGTCAGTTTCACGCTTTCCTTGTAAAAAAGAAAAACTCCGTCGTTTTCTATTCCCACATTCCGTCTATATATTTCTTGTTGCCGTCGATTTCGCAAATTCTGCCAAACACCCAACGAATTTTTCTAAAATTGACGCGACAATCAGCAACGAATACATTACGAGTTTCATACGAAACGTTAAAAAGTATCGTTAGCGCTGCAACGAGACTCGACTATCGCGATTGCACACAGTGGCCGTACATTATATTTACGCGTATATAGTGCGATATAGCATAATAGAAAAACTACGATACTTGGTCGACAAAGGATCGCGATCCGAAATGATTGTAACATGAGAATTAATAACTAGTTTGTGAGTAGATGCAAAAGACCGCATCGAGGCAGATGACAGTGACAATAGCGGCGGTGATATCATTATTAGTAGTAGCGGTATAGAATGGTAGAAGTGGTACGAGCTGCAGAGTAGTAGTAGGTGGTGAAGCCGGTAGGTGGAACACGACGGTGATTCGGTGAGCAGCGGGTCTGCTCCCTAGTAGAGGCATCGAGAAGAGAGGAGAAAAGAGAAGAAAGAAGAGAAGAGGAGGAAGAAGAAAAGAACGAAAAGGTGAAGGAGGCTGATCAGGAGGTGAGGAGGCAAGAGTAAAGTCGCCGACTGGACTCGTACCTGCATTCCATTCCCACTGGCCGCGTAGGTCCTTGTATAGGTGGTCGTTCTCCTTCTCCTTCTACTCTTCCTCCTACTTCTTCACCAGAGGAGTCTTCGTCAGTCGTTCGTTCTTCATTTTCATTTTCCTTTTCATCTTCGTCCTCGTCTTTCTCTCCGTTTTCGTCTCTGTTCGCGTTAGTTTCTTTGCCCGCTCTTTCATTCGTCGCTCTGTCGCTCCGTCTGCCTCGTCTTTACGCACATCTCGCCTATCTGTTCGATAAAAATTGCATCCACCGTTACCTACCTGCCGCTATCTATCGCTTCTTCTCACTTTCTTATTCACAGCCCGATCGATACCGATTTCGTTATTTGAGAATTTCAGAGCGATCGTCTATAGACAAATCGTAGGCCAGTTGAATCGTCACCCATTAGGACTGCATTTATTCGAACGAAATCGATTTTCGATTAACTTTTGCCGGTTCGATTCACTTATCCGAACGCGAACTTTTATTATACGAACAAAGCATAGTGGACAGTGGGAGAAATTGGCGAGTTTCTATTATATGGACTTCGATTGTACATGTTTGTACCTCTACGAGTTCCGATAAGTGCAGGACTACTGTATTCGAAGAGTTACGCTTGCGTCCTACATTTTCGTAAATGCCTACTTCGTTGACTCGCTGCTTCCCTTAGTCTCCTACCTCTTCGATTCAACTTCGTCTTCTCGACTTTATCGTTTCATCCTCTTTCTTCGCTGCTCTTCCTTCTCTTCCCTCTTTTTCGCTCTTCCTCCCTCGTTTTCTCTCCAGTTGCCAACCGGATCAGAGTCCCGAGAGCACTCGAGAAAGATCTCCGGTCTAAACGTAGTCCACGGCTTTTCAACCAACTTCGCAAAAGGAGGTCGGTGCCGGGAGATGTAAAGCGTAAACGATCAAAGGTAGAACATCGCGTCGTCCATCTTCGTCTCGGCAACGGTTTCATTTCGATGGTCTCTGCCGTTGCTACTCCTCGTTCCTCAACCCGTTAACACGTTTCCCTCGCATCTGCGTCCATGGACAAATATAAACTCGTCGAGTTATTCCAGAGCTGCAATCCTCTTAATTAGAACAATTAGACGATCCGAGAATAGAAGGATGACGCGATCCACGTACCCGAGTGTCGCGGAATCGCACGGCCCACGCGGTCCTCTATCTGCTACGACGTTGTCCATCTTTTCCACGATGCTTTCCCATCCATCCACGTTTCGTCTTTCATCGGCTGCAACGTCCGACGAAGAGAAGCGAAGAGAAAGCATAAAGGGAAAGGAATCGTCGATGATCCCTAGGATGGCTATGTCTAAAGTCCTCGACAACGAGGAACCTTCGGTCCATGTCCCAATGTTTTTTGAAAAAATTATTGTTTATCGCGCGTCGTCTCTTCGTATTTTCTCAAGCTGTTTGCTCGCTGAAGCAGCAACGAATAACTAACTCGTCCATATGCCATACTTGTTGAAAAAGTTGCCCGATCGTTGCCCCATCTTCTTTGTTTCTTCGCGTTTCCGCAGTCCATAACAAAAGGGTTACTACCTGTTGCCTGTTTCGACGAAGATCAAAGGAAAATAAAGAAACAAACGTTCCTTCGGTACGTACAGTTTCTCCGCTGTTTCACAACACATTCGCGCGTAGACAACCTGCTACAATACTAAAAACAAATATCGCTTCGACGTGTTCCTCTGATTATACCGTTTCGACGGTGAACAATACGTCCGTATAAATTGGTATTTGAGCGGCTCGCAAGCTACATCGATTAACTCCATAATTTAAAAGAAAAGAAAGCGTGTACCGAACTGGAATTTATCCTTATTTATGTTATTTTCTTCTTTTTTTTTTTTTTTACGATAAATAAGCTTATAAAGATAGTTTGTAAATAATTTGTCTCTTCGAGAAGTTTAATACCATATAATCACGTTTGCAGATGATGAAACTGAGAAAGTTAGAAAATGACGGAGTTGATCGCAGGCTTCTGAGAGTTGGCTACCTACCGTTTGGAACATGCAGCAACAGCAGGCGAGAAAAAGTTGTTGGTCGTTGGTTGGCTCGGTGAGGACGCAGCTTAATAGACGCAGGATCACGCGTCGAAAGTTTCGGACGATCAGTGAACTTGAAAGCGGTACCATGATGAATCCGCGAAAGTAGGAGCAACGACCACGCGAAGGGAATGCTGTTCGACTTCCACGCGCTCACGTTACGTGACAATATGCCCCCGAAGCTCCGTTTTCTGGCTAAACTACCGATGCGAACGATGCCATCGTGCGCGCGCGCTAATCGTTCGTAGAAAGTTCAGCAACCTCTGCCGACGTTTCGTCTCGTGGCCCTCTTTCTCCTTCCTTGCCTCTCTCGATAGCCAACTACTTCGATCGGCGTACCGAACGTATTTAACGCTCGATTCCATGACGAGCTTCCTGTGCCACGGAACGAGCTGCCATTCCTCACCAATACCGTCGCTACGTTAGAACGTGTCGCGAATTTCGTGGAACGGTGAACGGTCGACCTTGTAAGCCCGACTAGAAAGCTATACACAGGGTGTTCCAGTATCGATGGTAGAATCGAGGAGGGGCTGGTTCCGTATTTAAAAAACAGATCGAAAATATAGAACACATTTTTTTTTCTTTTTTTATTTCAGGCTTGGAAATCATTTGAGACTCGATTTTCGAGAAAACTGACTTTCAAAGGCTGGTTTTAAAGAAAGTAGAATCTTCACCGCGTTTGATTAAGAATTGGGTTGGCTCACGCGTGCTCGGTCAAGTTTCGAGTTTCATTTTCTCGTAAACGAAACATCCTACGAAAAGTATTTATTACCTACATTTTTTACTTATTTTCATACGTAGAACAGATTCTTGTCGATTCTTCGCTTTCATCCAGACCGGAATTAGCCAAGTTTCGATGCTTTTGACGAATCTTCAAATACGATTTTTGTCGAATACGAAGCAAAGTCTCGATAGCGTGATCGCTCGGATAAAATCTTATTCTATACAGGGTGCTTGGTAACTGGTGGTACAAGCGGAAAGGAAGTGATTCTAGGCGAAAAAAGAAGTCGAAAATATGGAATACAAATTTTTCGTTCGAGGCTTTGTTTTCGAGAAAATCGACTTTGAATTTTGGCTCGGTACGCGTGCACTTTATCGCGTCTCGTTATAACGAATCTCACTGTAGATCGTTGTCTCGATGGAAAAATTAAAAAAAAAAAAATTTTTATTCTATATTTTCGACTTCCTTTTTCGCGTAGAATCACCCCCTTTCCGCTTGTACCACCAATTACCAACCAATTACCTGTATATTTTTGATTTGTTCTTTTTTTCACGTAGGATCACCTTCTCGCCGATTGTACCGTCGATACCGGAACATCCTGT
This sequence comes from Bombus vosnesenskii, assembly GCF_011952255.1. NCBI lineage: Eukaryota > Metazoa > Arthropoda > Insecta > Hymenoptera > Apidae > Bombus > Bombus vosnesenskii. The sequence continues at coordinate 9,238,750 of NW_022882923.1, forward strand.
ATGCCGTGCTAAAGCGATCCTCGTTCGCGACGCTTCGAGTTTGCCCTCCTTTCGTATCGCACACATAATCGTTCCTGCTTTTCTCGACACTCCTTTTCACTCGTTTCATCCCGCGTAATATTCCTCTCGACTAGTTGCTCTTCGGTTCTCCGTCTCGCTCATTGTGCACGCTTATTCACCGCGATGCGCTGTTTCGCTCGTTCAATTACGCACTTCGTCGGAATGCCGAGGGAGAAACGAATTCCAAGAGTGGCAGCCTTGTCAAGGTGTTCCCCGCGCCACTCCTGCATGGAAAAAGTTTTCTACTACGTAAGTACGTGATTTCGATGATGCGTTGATAATGATCGAACAAAAGAGCTGCGTGCCGATTCCTTCGTTGCGCGTATACTTGCATAAACGATCTTGTAATATTTTTCGACTGTAACGTGTAGTTACGTAAGAGCGTTTGCACGGCGTCATTTTGATTATTGCTCGATGGAATGGAAAAGTCAGCCATTTGCCGTAAATCGAATGGCTTTTTCGCGGAAGGAACGGACATAAAGGCAGACAAATACATTATCGCGAATTATAAAAGAGATCGTAGAAAGGATTGTAGAATATGTGTTTACTGGGATTTTTTAATCCGAGGATTTGCGTCGGTGTAACGTCACGTAATTTTGAAAAGAATTTTCGCAGCCTGGATAAAACGCATGCTGATCGACGATGCGTGTGATGTACGCGTGCATACATGCGTATATGTATGCTCGTGTACCTCGATCCACATCTGCACGCGAGATTCTCTGGAGGGGTCTGTCACGCGTACAAATAGCTGACCTCGCTTCGTCGCCTCTATCAATGGTTGGACAGTGGACTGAATGACTTTTATGCCTCTCTTCCTCTTACTACGCCCTGTCGCGTGATAGCCTTCACTCCGTTTCTTCGAATCCTTTTTCCCACCACCGCTCTTTACAGTGGAAAAAACCTACCGCGACGTAATAACCGATGAAATTTCGAAAATTGCTTTTGTTCGCTAAACTTTCAACGGGGAAATATCGCGATATTTTCAAGGGAAATTGTATCTACTTCTTGTCACTATGTCGGGAAATGACGTATACGGTAGGCGGAAAACTATAGCAGCACGTTCCATTCTATATGGGAACGCGTTTGCTTTCGAACGTTGCGTTTCCCAACGGCGGATAAGTTAGAACACTGTTGGTAACGAAGATCGCGTCGCTGGTGAAGCAACAGTGAGTACGAACGACCACCACCTATACCTTCGTTTAGTAAGACGACTTGGAAACCACCAGTCGATAACGTGATTGTCTACCGTGTCGGTACTGTATATTTTTTGCGAAAGTCGATGGACGACACATTCAGCTATAAAAAATAACTCTGATACATTTTTTCTTCGACCTAGAGGGAGTTTCGATGCAATCGATAATAATCGAAAGATATAAGGAAATTCTGCTCATTCGTCTAATAAGCCGTTACTCAAACTTGTTGCACAAAGACCTTCAGCAATCGGTTATGTTGCGATATTGTGGCAAACCTTGCTCGTTAACTTTTACGATCGGCTGAACGAGAAGGAGCGTGTCTCGTGATCGCATCGCGTTAATTAGATAAAAGAAAAACGACGAAACGGTTCTCGGAAGGATTCGATAGGATACGCATAACCAGCAACGAATCTATACAGCGTTACGAATCGTTACGATATCTTACGTCGTATATCTTCGTCAATTTCGTATCTGTTAAACTCGTGACTTTATGCAAACAGAAGAGCAGAGAAATATCATCGGTCGTTGAGATCCTACAACACGAATTTCTCAGGGTCATCCTCGTCGTTGTTTGCCGTCTATACTTTCGCGATCGTCCAGGGCTCTTTTCCTTCGTCTTGTCCGGTTCCACGGAATCGTCATGGGGTCGCAGGGTCACGTCGTATCTTTATCAGGGCCTGGTGTAACCGTCAACGCGTTATCGACTTGCCGATAACGCACGTGCAAAATAGTATACGTCGATTGATCCTCACGTTCGGTTATTAGCGTGAGCTTGCGAAAAGAAAAGAAAGAAAAAATGAAAAAGAAAAAGAACTCGGCCGACTCTAGCTCCTGTATGGATTTACGATTTCTCCGTCATCGCGGCCTCGTTATTAATGAGCCGCGCTATCGCATTCCACGATAATGGAAATGTTGTGCGGTCTGAAAAATACAAGGCTTCTTTAATCAATGATGCTTAGCCTGGCTAAGAATCGGACAATTTTTTTGGTAGAACGTAGAAGGAAAACGTATTTGCACAATCTACTGATTCAGTTTGAGACGAAAATTTCGAAACATAACCTACAAATTTCAGATATTGTATCGGTGCATAAAATTTAATTAACTTAACGAAGAAGTTGCGAACCACAGATGGTACCACCGATCTTCAACGTGGAACAAAGATCGTCGAAAGATAGTAATATTAATCTTATTTGTTTTAGACATAACATAAGCGAGTCAACAGCTCTATTCAGTCGTATTAATTCGTAATACCGCTGGAAACTCAAAGATCAAACAGAAAAGCTAGATTGCCAGCTGTTCTTCGAATATCGGCGTATTTCGTAGAAAGTTTGTTCGTTATTAGGACGTAGCCATGATTATTAGACTGCGAATTTTCAAGTAACATAGAAAAATGTATAAAATATTCAAACTATGATACTTACCTACTCGTTTAATCGTAGAAATTCGTAGAAATATTAATTTGCACGAATATCCGAGGTCTCGTAATGATTTTTTCGGTGATAACCTCGTTGAAAATTAGGTTTCACTCACTGTTAACAACTCACTGCAGGACAAAGCACAGGAGAATCGTCGTTCGTTAAAATTGTCGATTCTGTTTCCTTGCAAACAGGTAGTCGACGACGGCAATCATCGTTCAACGCACATAAAACTACTGTAAAAGACGAAACTGGTTTTCACAATGATTTGACAGATAGATTTGATTCTGAGATCATTGTGAAAGCTGATTTTGTTTGGAAGTCGCTGAAATACATCGCAGGAGAGACACAACGAGGATGGGACAGGAAACGCGCGTTCCTCTCAGATCTTGGAAACGATCGAATCACGGAGATCGCGTGCCTTCTTCATTCACCGTCTCAGGGTGTAATTGTTGACGGATAAATAAATTGTACGCACAAAGGAGCCTCTGTCTCGCGAGCATTGCACGTCGCAGCACGCGCTTCACGGCGCGCGCCTCGAAATTTATGATTCATCGAGGAGAAAACGACTACAAGAGGAGAGGAAAAGATGGACGACTATAAAGGAAAGAATTGCTCGATCTTTCCAATCGATATTGCCATGTTCGTGGAAACCGCAATGATCGCACAACGATATCTGGTACGGTCGTTGGAAAAATGTGGAGAAAACGAGGACTGAAAATGATTGGTTTAGACTAGATAAATCCCTAGGATGTCACCAGATCGACCTAAATTCGTCGATCATCTGTGACATAACCACCAAATGTGGCATAACGCAAACAGGTCGAGTTAAATACCTAGGACTCCACCTAGACACACAACTTACATGAAAACGATATACTAACACAATTATAGGCAAAATACGGATAAAAAGGAGACAGATGTACTGGCTAACTAGTCGAAACTCTGAACTCAGCATAGAAAATAAACTAAAAATCTAGAAAACGATGATAAAGCCAATTTCGACGTACGGAATAGCATTTTGGGAGACAGCGGCAATGAGTCACGTAAATAAACCAGTGTCGCGACAATCGAAGATACTGAGAACAATAGTCAACGCCCTATGGTATGTCAGAAACGAGGATATACGCAGAGAATTGAAAATACCAACGGTCAAAGAAGAAATCGGCAGGTAGGCAGAAAAATACAAGCAAAGAACGACGACACGTCCAAACCAGCTGGCTGCTGAAGCGAGCAAAACTCCGATAGGAAGGAGACTAAAAAGAAAACGCCCCACTGACCTCGCCGAAGAAAATCTGTGATACGTACATAAAGATTTACATAAAGATATCTTCAATGTATACGCTGTACATCTATTTTTAGTGGATTTTCGTGACTGATTGTATATGTTTGAATCGGCGAGTTAATATTTCCGATCCGCTGTATCTTCCCACCGAGGCAAATTTCATCTGGTAAGAGCATCGATGTTATTCGAGAGAATATCGAAGACGAAGAAAAATCGGACGAGCGTGGTCTGTTTTCGTGGTTTTCTCGAGGAAACAAGCGGATGCAGGCTGCTGGGCCGTCAATCGAGTATCTGGAGCACGAACAAGCAACGTGGTTTTTTGTCGGAATTTCCGGTAGTGATTTATCAAACGGGAAGATGGTATCGAACGAAGAAGCAACGGCAAGAAACGACTTCTCGCGGAGAGGCCGAAGAAACTAGAGAAGCGGAAGCGAAGAAAGAAGGGAAGGCAGAAGAAACGAAAGAAGATGGCTCGCGAGTGCTGCAGCAGCAGGCTATCCCGCGCGAACTCGGAACGCGTCGTGCTATGCGGCCGGCTATGTATGCATGCTCGAGCGCTATCAAGTGTCAAACGAACCGAACTTAAGAAAAACCAAACGTTCGAGCTGCAGCCGTGGAATTTTGAGAGAACGCAGCCAGACGAGAGCGAGAAAGAGAGAAGAGAAACTCTAGATTCTAGAGATGGTATCCGTCCTAACAGTCATCTACACCGTCATGACTCTTAGACGATGGGTTGCTTTCGACCCTCTTAGCGCATCATATTCCTGACAGCTCGGGGAAAGGACGACGAGAGTGTTCTCCAGCTCGATCGCCGGAATCTAACCCCTTTTCTTCTCGACTTTGTCCCTATCGACAAGATCGAGTTTACCACCAGGTGACCACGTGGTAATACACGGTGGCTATGAAAATTATTTCCACGTACGTTGCTCTTTCAACGAGGCGTTTTCTCGTCGGGCTTCGTCTTTCATTTTCACGGTATCGGCATTTTTCTAGTCGCATGAGAATACTATCAAATCGCACGAAACTCGATATGCTTGCTCTTAAATGGTATCGATACAAATACCGTTTCACACCGTACACCGTGGGCCTGAATTCGCGATACAAACGAAATAGTAGACTCCCGTCTAGTTGGAACTTTACCGATCGTTCTTTATTTTTTGTTTTATTCGAAGCCAAAGAATCGATGCTCGTTCGATTTCGTTTATATCTCGAATTTAGGCCCACGGTGTAGCGAGGATAGCTTCTTGAAGCCTGTATCGAAGCCAATAGAGAAATCGTTCTCTCACCGTCTGGCATTTCTTTCAGGTTCGTCGTGATCATCGGTGCAATAAAACAACCGTGCACACGCATCCACGTGTCCTTGGACGTGGAACGATATTCGATGCAGTCATAGAGTGGCCAACCTAACTCCATTTTGTTAAGGATCTACGAGAAGGAGCGAGTTTCACTACTTTTTCTTTATTTCTTCTCAGCGACTTGAGCGGTGGCTCGTAAAAGAAATCCTTGGCAAATTGGGCCACGAGACGGGACACGGTCGTTCTCGTGTTTCGAGTCGATAAACTTGTGGCCGGCGTGCTTCGACGGCCACGAAATCACGCGAGATTTATTCTCCTTCCTCCTTTCTCTCTCGGTCCGGTCTGACGTTATTTTGACAGGACCGCGAGAAAATTTATCGAGGAGAGCGTAAAGGCGGTGGCAGCTACGCGGGCCCGACAATGTTTTGAGCTATTAGACGAAACAAGTCACTGGTCTTTTACGAGCAGTTGCGGTGACCCACAGCGCCACGTTCGACCACCATCTTCGATCGTAAATCCAATTGGTGAGTAATTCGATATTAAACGATAAATATCAACGAAGCTTTGTAGATCTGCCATACTCGACATTGGCGATCTACTCGCTAGAATTTAAACACTCGTAACTATCGATTATTTTTATTAAATCGAATCGCTTTATTAAATAAATTATAACGAACTCGAATAGAGGTTTTATTTTAACAGAACGATAGAATTTGGTAGAAAACGTAACTGTGGAATTTTACTCGCAAGGGTGTGTTTCCTCGAGAAACAAACGCGAAGAGAAGAAAACTGAGGAAAAAAGAAACAAATAAATGGAGAGAGCGGAAATAACTATTTAAAATCGACCACTCGTTTAATCGAGGTCTGGTTGTTATCGGCTCCAAACGTATCGACGCAACCAAGAGCTAGAATTTTACGAGCGAGAACGTTGAACGATGTCGTAAAAACGTCTACCCGCGATTTTCTGGAAAACTCGTAAATCCTTGCACCCACTTGTAACATTCTCCAGAGATTTCCACAATCTCGAGGGTTGATATTCCGAAATCAAATTTCATTTTCTCTCGCGTCGAAATGAAAAGTGTTTCAGGACTTTTGATTCTTCAGCAACGAACTCGCGATTTGAAATGAACGTGGTACGCATCTTACTCGACACGACGGATCTGATCCGCAGGCTAAAAAGACATTTTACCCTTTAGATTTAAACATTAGATTCAACTAGAATCAAACATAAACACTTATTATCCAAGTTACAGTACCACGCCAAGATAATTTACTTATAATTCTCAATGAGAATCGATTGTAAAATTCTCCCAAATAATAAAAAAAAAAAAAGAAAACATAAAATAAAATAAAATTTCATAATAACTAATAGAAAAAAAGGGGGCCGTAATAATCCGCTTTGTTATCAGATCTCGCTTTTGACAGAATGGAAGAAGATGGAAAGTTTTCAATGGTCCTTGTTGAAAATTGTGGATCTTTGAAGCCGAAATAATGTTATAGGACCACTAAATTTATACTGAGGATTATTATTGAAATAACGATATATTTATTTCATGGACGATTCCTTATATATTCATCGATACACACTTGCACGCGTCTCGGCACTTTCTTTCTCATCCGACTGTTAACCGACTGAACAGTTTACATTCCTTTGTTTTCGAGACGCCGTGGACACACATACTTCCACACACTGATATCCACATACAAGTATCTCTACTACGCATTTAACCCAGTCCAACACAGAAAATTATACATATTTCAACGGTCCTAATTCGATGACCAGCGAACAGGGATCGTAAAGGGCGTTGAGTGGAGGCAACGAGAGGAAGAAGGATCGAAGGGTAGCGCACGTGCGTAACGCGCGACACATCTCGATCCTCGGCTCTATCTCGTTCTTTCGTGGCGCGGATGTGCGCACCATCGCACACGCGATTCGCTCAACTTGCCGAAGAAGGCCTTTTCTCGTCCGGCCGCTGTTCCAGTATGTACGTTGGCCGGCGTCGTTGGTCTCGCGAGGCCGCGAGGCACGAGCAACGGGCCGAGCTTTTATCACAGCCGAATCGCCGCTAGCCACATGTGTACCGAGCAAAAACTTCCTCCTACGGTTCTTCTTCTTCTTCGTCTTCTTCTTCTTCTTCAACGTCCCTTCCTTTTCGTCTTTCTTTCCGCTCGTGGTCGATTCCTCTTCGATCCAGTCGCGCGCGGGTGGTCAGTTCAATACACGCGCATTCCTATTTACAAGTATTAGGCCACTTAAAGGAAATAAGATACCTGAATATCATTGGAAAACCAGTGAAGTATCGAAGAATTATTACGAAACTTTGTATCGAGATTATCAAATCTTAGGTAAATAAAGGACCCATGTATTCGATGTTGCAAGAATTTTGTTTAACGTAATATCGCGACAAGGAGATTTAATTTCTTCGATGTACCGCTCAATTTCCAATTGCATTTATTTAAAACGTATTAGACATGGTTCCACTAAGTATCTCGTGTAGCTTCTTTTTTTTTTTTTTTTTTTGTTATTTAATTTATACTTTACGATTTGTCTAGCAGGACATTCGGTGAATTTTTCTAGCTTAATTGCTAAATAACACGTGGATGGCTACCTCCGGCGGGATACCATCTCTTGTAACTTCTGTATACATTTTCAGATACAAATATAAAACTTTACCGATAGAATCATGACGTCGAGTTTCGAAATAGCGTTAATGAAATGTTAAGATGTTTTCTACGACACGTATGATACGTTCGTAATGTACTGGCCCGCCAAAACTCATTAGTTACCCAACTACTCGACACGACGGATCAGATCGGCAGACTAAAAAGACATCATCCTTTAGATTTAAACATTAGATTCAACATAGAATCAAACATATTATAAACAAGTTATAGTACCGCGCCAGAATAATTTACTTATAAAATAAAAAAAAAAGAATGTACTGGAATACTTTCGTGAGTCTCCGATTTTTGCAAAAATCATGCTGTAACGGTAATCGTAACCAAGCATGTCGATTTCTCAGTTGGAACGATGAGAAAGCAATTGAGCGACGGAAAAACAGCGCGTGGCCTAATTTTTCACTTTCGTTCTTCCGATATCTCGGTGGATGGTGCACGTACCTTGGGATGTTGCAACCGATGTTGCATCGAACGATGGATCCCAAGTTATAAATTACAATAATAGCCGAGGACATTGCAATCGGAGTGGCAATTAGTCTCAGTCGGCACTGGGTTTATCGCGTTGCACGGCTATCGTGGCGAACTTTTTATTGTAATTTGCAATAGAAAACTGCGGAGCCCTACTCGTCGTTTCTATCGTACGATACACCAAATACATGGCTTTTCACTTTTTCCAAAAAAAAAAAAAACTTGTCCGCGATCTAACAGTTGGCATAAAATTTATGTTCGGTTCGATAAAAGAGCACGACGCTCGTGTCGAATTGCGAATCGCAAAGTTTTTAAAATGATAAATATCGAGATCGTTCCGTGCATGTAACAACGGATTGTTTCGAGTTTGTCGAGCACGTACCATTCTCGAGTGGATCTCGTACTTGAGATACGCCTCGGAAACCATCGAAACTCTCGTCTTTTCTTTCCTTCGCCCTCGTCCACGATCGCTTTCTCTCTTCTCCTCTTTGGACGTTTAGACGTCGATCCTTCGTTGCCACATATGTACGTACTAGAAAGAGTTCGAGGGGGAAAAAAACAAAATTCGAGCGTGAACTCGAAAAAGGAAAAAAAAAAACGAGTAAATTGCAGCGGATCGAAAAGAAATTGCTGTCGTGACGACGTTACCCTCGTGTCGATTGACCCTTTACAGTTTCACATCGACCTACTTTTACCTTTAAATGTGTGTAATTCGGACGAGAAAAATGCAATCGCACAGAAATATACGAGAGACGAGAGTAACGATGATCGTATTGTCGGTTATGAGAATTTCCAATCTTTCTATTCAACCGATATTTTTCTTCTTCGATCTTTATACAGAAAAATAGAAGCTCTCCGTCTTACGTAACCACAATACGATTACCAACGTGCCATGCGCCTGTCGCGGACACCGCACGAGAAAAAAGTCTCTCGTCTCGCACAGAGCCTAAGCATTCAACGCTTAGCGAATCGACGTGCGCGCAGAAACAAGTGCAAAGATAAAAGCAAAAGCGAAAAGGAAATACGAACGAAAGGAGGTTGGTTAAAGAAAACGAATGCCTTGGAAACGAAGAAACGTACCGACGACGTATAATAAGGAGGAGGAGTAGGAGGAGGGGGAGGAGGAGGACGAAGGGTCTCTGAACGGTATCTACGATCGGCGTTGGACGAGAGGACTAACGTCGGCGCGTAAATTCAACGCGAAAAACGTACAAACAGACAAGGATTCTTTCCAAGAAGCTAGCGGCTGTCTCGTATCTCGAATCACTCTCTGCCAAATGCCAATTATCACGAGCCGCCGCTAGCAATTAACAGGCAAAGGCAAGCGAGCAAGAGCATCGGCAAACTGTTTATTCCGTCTCGGTTTCGTCGGAAAGGAAAGCAGTCGCGACGTGAATTGGAACCGTTCCATCGTATTTTTCTTAACGCCTAACGTACGTATCTCGGACACGCAACTCGAATAGTGGCTATCTCGCGAATGCTTGCACTGCCGTACCGATCCGTCGATACGATCGTGTATTCAGGATGAATCGGTAACGATGCTACGATAAGTAACTAGGCGATTCTGCGCGTAAATACACAGGGACATCCTGTACATCGTGTGTACCAAGCGCATCGTTGTTCAAGAGTACACATGTGGATTGCTGCTTGATACTTTGATAGAACGTCATTTCGTTAGAGAACTAGAAATAAGAAAACCTAGGAGGATCTTTTTTATCGCCAATTGCAAGCGCCATTGTAGAACGGTATATCGGTCGATAAAATAGATCTTTAGAAACTAATACGCCACCATCGGAGAATTCGCTCGCAAACCGCGTTCGAGATTTTCATGAGAATCGAGTTAGAAATTAGTTGGAACAGGACGTAGTTAGTTAAGAGTACACGAGGGACAACTCTCACGCTGTTACGAATCGACGAACCTCTGAATCAGACTGGAATAAATTGCAATATTTTCACAGTAGCATCCACAACAGAGATTCAATTATTTCAACTAATTATTCGTTATTCTTCTCACGTTACCTAACGATATTAACGTATTTTTTATGTTATTCCTGTTATATAATTGGATCTGCTTTCTGTTAACAGGTAAAATAGGGAAAATACAGAAGTCGAGTTCGTGTACGTATGGACAGCAAAGACAACTGGATGATAGAAGTTGCTTCGAGTATCCGAAACGCAATTTCTATTTTCGATGTTACTTATTTTGTATTCGTATGTAATTATGATTTTATATAAAGTATTCATTCGATTAAGTAATTACGCGATAAGTGGCATACGTTATATCGCGTCACATTACGTTATAAAATTGAAAACAATCATTACCTTATATAAATAAACAAAAAGTTTTGAAAAATTCATCTTCTTTCTTTTACCTTCGACTCTGTCCCCCTCCGATCGTTCTTCCTCGTCATTCTCACCAAGCAAAGACAGCAAATTTCGAGAAATCGTGCAACGTGTCGGTGATACGTTTGTTTACATTCCGAATGTAAACAAACAAGTGTTCGTAAACAAGGCGGAGAGTTCTGTATACAAACTTTGAAAACGTAAACAAACAAACCCGTGTTTGTAAACAAGGGGGAGAGTTCTGTATACAAACATTGAAAACGTAAACAAACAAACCAGTGTTTGTAAACAAAAACCTAAACAAACAAACCAGTGTTTGTAAACAAGGCGGAAGGTTCTGTATACAAACATCGAAAACGTAAACAAACAAACCGCTGTTTGTAAACAAGGCGGAAGGTTCTGTATACAAACATTGAAAATGTAAATAAACAAACCCGGGATGTAAATAAACGATACGGAACCAAAACAAACGTAGATAAATAAAACGTGTAAACGTTAGAAAATTCTCAGAATTTGACGTCGTTTCTCGGAATTTTGGCGGTTGCTAGAAAATGACGTCATGTCCAAGAATCGTAAAAATTCTGGTAGTCACGGCAACTGATTTTCGATCCGTTTTCCGGACTCGAACATGTCGAATCACGAACGGGGACATTTTTCGAGTATCTGGTTTCGAAACTTTTTACTACGGTTCTTCTGCGGTATTACTCGTCCAAAGATTTCGATTGGTCGTCCCAGGAGCGTTACTGGTGGCGAAATAATTAAACACTCGATTAACCTTAATTTCGATCTTTTCTTTATTTTTTCTCCTTTTTTTTTTTTAATGTTTCGATAATATACGGTACAACGTTCACGACATCTCGTTTCTTCGTCTTACGATTGAACGGAAGAATCGACAACGCAATATTTTTTACATATTTACAATATTCTCACAAACTGATCGCTACGCGTTACGTTTGCTCGTGTAGGAACTCTGATTTATCTTAACTCGAAGTTACGATGCCAGCGACATACCTTATGACTCGCATCCGTACAGTATTTACTTAAAAATCTGTAATACGCGTGAATTATTTCCTGGAAGTCTTTTATCCCCTTCTTATCGTATATAGGCAGCTGCTAATTAACGCTACGACGATCCTCAGCTTCTTATTCGGTTCGATTTTTTCGAATTATTAATCGGACCTTATATCCAATAACCGCGGCAATTCCGGGAAACGATGCCATCCACTTTCGACAAATCCTCCCAGACACACAACGTACTTAATCGCCACGATGATTATTCGTCTTCTCGGTTTTTTTTAATATAACGGACTGTTGTATCGAAGTTGCTGCGTCTTCTTTCCGCTCGAACAACTAGGATCGCCTGTTCCGCGATGCCTACACACACAGATCGTTAAATCGTGCGTCAATTTTGGTCGAACGTGTACTTACTTACGTATTTTAATAGCGCACGCAACACACACGCATCGCTCGTCCGAACGAAAACGTCGAGTAACCAACGAACGTATTTTTGCTCGTGCATTTAAAAGATTAAACGGAATAAAGCAAGCTGAGCAACCTGATTAAGAAGATGCAACAGCTCGCAAATTAATCCCCTCGATTCGTTCGTTATAAATAAAAGATTAGTCGATTCGTCGACCTCGAAATGCTATCGTCGCCTAGCGGTGAAAAGGTGGCGACTAATCGCTGCTGCTGTCTCTGTCGCACACTATCGCGTTCCTCCTCTAACACGAACGCATACGTCTGATCACGTCGCGCAATATCGCGCTCCTCGTCTGTGGTAGTCGAAGTACTGCCATCTATCGAATCCGGTTGAAACTGCAGAAAAGTAACAGGAATATAGAACGTGAGAGGAGAAATCTCAACTCCTGTTAGACAAGCAAAGCTACATTGTGCGACAAGGACGGACACACGTGACGTCACAGACAAAGACAACCGTATTGTGCGACAAGGACAGACGTACTTCTCCCTCTAATTTCACGATTATTCGTTAATTACGCTTTTCTCTGGTAAAGTTCATCAACTTTCAGGATCGTACGACGAAGGTAGAACCTGTGGCAAGATTCGCGCACCAATTTCCACAGAAATTTCCCTTTAATTAGTTAGTTATTGACCATTATCGTAGCAAGTGTCGCGGCTACCGCGGTACGAGTATGCGATTTTTCATAAATATCAACTTTTTGCGCGATCATTTCGCTCTCTAGGGAATTGTAGAAGCTTCCTCGGATCCTGTACCAAATTCTTCGTGCGTAAAAGTTCGTAAATTAATTACGCGTAGCGTAAATTATGCGAAAATTCGTGGCGCCGCTCTCGTGCAACGACGCAGCGACGTGCAATAATCCTCGATAATTAATTAATTGAGCAAAAATTTCGCTCCAAAACTGCGTGCGAATATTCCACGGAGTTTGGACTTTGTTCGACGATTCCAAACGTGAGCGAATTTTTCCCAGAAATAGAATAATCAACGAATATCCGATAGATCGGAGAGAGAAATATATCTGTCCTTGTCGCGCAGTATAGCGCTCCTTGTCTAACAGAAGCGAGAACCCCCTCGCGCGTTCTACGTTCCTGTTACTTTTTCGCGATTCTAACCGAATCCGATAGATGGCAGCATCTTCATCATCGCAGACAAGGAACGCAAGAGTGTGCGACGAGAACAGACGTGCGTACTCGTCGCAGACAAAGAGGGCGATAGTGTGCGACGAAGACAGACAGAGAAACTAGTTCCACCTTTTCACCGTTGTGTGGTGATAGTGTTTCGGTGTCCACAAATCGGACGAACTGTTACTCGGTGAACGGAATGGTAAAATTAAGGGCATCGAGTTATGAACTTTTGCTACTACGTCGTCCTAATTAGACCCCCAAAATCAGATTATTAGATCCTCAAGGTTAGACCTACAGACGCACGTGTATAACAACGTGCAAACTGATTTACTGATAGATTACGTGTAAGTAAAGTAAAAATCGTTGGAAAGTTACTTTTATACGAACTCCTATAAAAATCACTGGCAATTCATTTAAATTGTTAATCGTTAATAGAGAATCTTACATCTTGCGTTGCATCTTAATCTAATCTAATTTCTATCTCGTTATTTGATTATTTTGTTACCGACCGATTATTTTGTTTTACGATCTTACGCTAAAGAATAGAAAGATTAAGACGCACATTACGATGGAAAGACTTTTAGGAATTTCAGATTGAGGTTAGACAGAGATTCAGGTGGCGGTAAAACGCGATCCATTCGAATACCATCGGTCAAAGATCACGATCGAATCCACCGTAAGTAGCCAGGTATCCTGTTCGAAGATACGATCGTCGTAAAAACTATCAGCACGGAGGAAAATTTATCGATATCTGTCGCATAATTACCATGGTAACGCGACGATAAACCGATGGTACTCTGTTTGACTTGCTATTGAGAAAGAGCGTCGATCATGTAGTTCCCGAACCAACGACCAACGTGTATGGGTATTCGATCTCGGTGAAATTCACACGTGGCTGTTCCCCTTGTGGCACCTATCGTACGTATCTATCAAATTCGATTAGATTTCACGCGAGTCTCCAGCGGTGACAGGCGACGGTCCTCGAAGCGAAATCGCGGACAAAGCGAGCGAAAGGGAAGGCTGAGGCGAGAAAACCAGTACAAGAGTTTCAGAATGTCGAAGCGTAGCTGTCACGAATTACCAGCGCAACAAGAATCTCGCTATACAATAAGGGAAAAGAGATTTTAATTTATTTGATTCTCGACGATGGGATACGTCGACGTTATTGGCGCCTTTAGAACGATATCTATAAATCTCATTAAATTTCGCTAAAATTTTCTAATAGTCGCTTTATGTATTAGTTCGTCCGAAAAGTTTCTTTCGTTTTTAAGCAAATAATGGATTTCCGTCTTATATTATTATTATTATTATTTTGTTCTATCAAAATAAAGATGACAAGGTTCGACGTATTATGTTTCATGTTTGCATAAAGTTGCATCGTTGTAAACAAAAGACACTTTTCGGACAACCTAATAGAATTTATGTTCATCGTTGCTCGTACGAATCTCGTCTAATACCAACATTATTTATAACAGAAAAGAACAGCCCATGTAACCAACGCGCAACGCCGATCACATCTATCGGAGATACTAGCCAACTTTGCAAAAGAGCGATATAAACGTAGTACGAAACGGGGAACACAATACACGCTCGTAATCCGCTGAAGAGAAAAAGAAAGAAGGAGAAGAAATAGAAAAGAGGGACGAGTCTTCGACCGTTTTCCAAATTACGTTAATTATTCCGCTAATTAGGGATACGATTGCACGAGAGCGATAAGGAGCTCGATGCCTTCGTTGTCTGTCAGCGAGCTGATTCGAGCTGGGACGAACAATTTTATTCTCGGGCTTTCGAAGAAGAGCGGAGAGACGAGGCAAAGGGTTGCGCGCATTATCGAGATTAGGCCGAACGCGTATCTCTGCTGTATCGCGTGTATCGCGGTCTCGCGTGGCTCGCGTCGAGATTCCGATGAATGGATAGCAAGGAAAATATAACCGAGCGATAATAGGAGAATCGGGGGACAGCTGCAACAAGGATTTACGACTCTTTGTGCGCGCACCGAATAATGCTCGAACTGTCCAAAAATTTATCGATCCTATCTGCCCTTGCCGGCAAATATTTACATCGTACACTGAATCTAGGAGGATGTCAACGTACTCCGATTTCCGAACACGAGTCCTCCGGTTTCCCGACCCCATCTACGCGAAAAAACAGCGCCGTCTTAAGCACAAAGTGGTAACCGTACCAATGATAGACGTATTTTACGTTATACGCGTTGCAATTTATAAAGACGTTTTGAAATTTCGTTGGTAAACTTGAACAAACGCACTGTAGCGAGACACGACGGTCCGATCGTGTCGGTGAAGCTCGAAACGAATCCGGAGATGCATCCGTATATCTGCACTCCGGAGACAGAATCTGTTGAATCGCACGCTCTTCAAACTTTGGAGGAAAGCGAATCAAAGCTGCAAAAATCTTGCAACGAAGCGTCTCAATTTAATATCATTTTTATATTGTTATAAGAATAATTTGTCATTTTCTTCTTCTTTTCGAGAATAGACTTGACACACTCTGGCTCGTTCCAGATCGATAAAAAATCGATTATAAGCTCGGTAGGATCGTCTTTAATACCTACAGATTTTACTAATGCGATCGCGACGATCGTGTCTCACGCTATTAACGAAACTTTAGAGCGCTTTACATAGCACGTACAATATGGACGTAAAAGTCTTTAAATAGTTTCGTGAGTCATTCTATGTGACGAAAAATTCGAATCGCTTCGGACGCGATTCAAAGCCCGGAACTCTTGAAAGTCTTCGTATGTGACGGATCAAGACTTTCAAGAATTCCAGGCTTCGAATCGCCTTCGAAACTTTCACGCGTCCGAGGCTAACGATACGAAAATCCGTCGTTGCTATCGAGACGAGTACGTCTACCTCGGGTTTCGACGCCAGCTTTCCAAAATGCAACGATACCTCGCGTATTTGCGCTCCGAATCGCGGATGTATCTCGACGGTCACAGAAGCAACGAAGAAACGTCGAAGGAAAAACGAGCCGAAGGCGCGATCGCTTCCTGCTTTCGCGAGAATTCCCTCCTCCGTCTTTCAGCATCGTGATATTTATGGATTCCGAGATTAAAAGCGCGCCGGTGATTAGCGTGCGGAGACCGAGCCCGGAGTAAATTAATTATATCGACCGAGCGTCCCGATAACTTATAACTGAATGCCTCTTTGTCCATCGGTTAGTTCGTATCCGGACCGAGATTTCGACATTTTTTCTCCCATTCGCGGAAGAATCTTGGAAATCTTCGGTCCACGATAAAAGGTGTGCTCCGAAACCAACCGACAGATAAACTCGACCGTCTCTCGCTCAATGGAATCTATTGTGGCAGATGGATCGAGGCGCGTTCCATTTCCGGGGTCAAGAATCCTCGTGGTAACGTAACTTTACCGAACTCCAGGAAGATCGACAGGGCAAATCTTTCGACGCAGAGAGAACGCTGCGAATTAGCCGATCCATTCCTATGTACCGAACATATCTCGACACGAACAACCGCGAAAAAACCAAACAGCTGCGCGGAACGCTGACTCTCGTCAACTTTTTCATCCTCTCGTTTTTCTCTCGACGGTGAAAAAAATTCACCGTCACCCAACGCGATATCTCTGCGTCGACGATCGATGTCGAACACGATGCAAATGTAAATACGGCGTATGATGGAGACGCGGTTCTTTCTAGACCGTGGATCGTTATACGTTTACGGTAGATTTAAATGTGTAGGATGCAAAGACGCGTAAGTGGCAAATGAAAATGACGAAGACGTGTCTTCTCGCGTCGAAAATTCATATAGTTTAGCGGCCAAAGAATACAGAGTCACCTTGGATGTCGGAGGCAGCTGACGATCTCCTTCGTCTCTGTTTGCGCGAATAAAAATCAGAAATATCGGAAGAATGATTTTTGTCTTCCTACTAGTTCGAATATGGGCGGCTCTATCGTGTAACAAAAGTATCAAGCTTTCGGTCGAATCGTAGGTATTTAAATACTTATAAACGGCAGCGTATGTAGAAGAGGAAACGTCGATTCGAAGGCGCCTCGGGCCGAAAAACGGTGAAGCGTCACGCGTTGGACGAAAAACATACGAGGGCCTTCCAGCCGTTTAATCTCGAGACGCGGGTAAGTGGCGTAAAAGTCGCGACACGACTATTCCCACGTTCGCTCGTTGGACGGATATTCGTTCCGCGATAAGGCCTGTTTGCTCTTGGAAACTTAGAACGGTCCATTCGCGGTTCTTCTATTTCCCTCGTCCCCTAACCCCGTTCAACGAACCGCTCAAATATTTGGCTTTTTTCGCTTGTTTTATATCGTGGTTTATAACGCGCGACCAGCGAAAACCAACCCGGTTGATTCGACCGATTTTATTTGGCTCGGCGAGATTTGCAAGGAAAACGAATTGCGCTATATAATTGCCGTCGTATTGCACCAAAGTGCAACCTCTTTTAGCTGCGATAACTAAATGATCTGCTACATCACGCGCTTTTTATACGACGAAGAAAATGTAAATTAAAGGGCCTGCTGCCACAAAGAGCTCCGCTTCCAGATTAACTGGAGAGATCAACTGGAAATTCGTCAAAATCAAATCAATTTTTTCAACGCGAGTTTGTATTTTTTCCAAAAAAACGTTGTTTTCCGTATTTCGCCGAGTATTTCGGGACATTTTTAGGTCTTTTTCGCGTCAAGTGCTAATATAGACTCAACCTGGACAAGAAATTCCAAGGATCCGCCAAATATTCCTTTCTCGTTGTTTCTTCCACCGAGATTCTCCTCGATTTGATGCAATTTAAAGAATTTCAAGTATTCGTAACACTGTGATAGACGGTAGCTTGGTCCTTAGCGCGTCTAGCTCGGTTTTCCTCTATGTTTCATTTCATTCGTATCTGGCGTTATTTCGTCAGAACTTCCGAGACCTTTTTAATCGTCGATAAAAGCGAGTTGGCAAATAAAAATTTTATTCGATGCGTCTTATTCGATTTCATTAATCTGTCGCGTAACGACGTTCACGTTTCTACCACCGTGTATCCTGTGGTCTTATCTGCAAGCCAGGCAGAAAAATCTCGACGATAGCCTGGCGAAAAGGAAGGGTTAACGATCAATCGTTATCTCTCAACTCGTAACAGTTTCTTTTTTTCTTTTCTTTATTCCGACAAACCTTAGAATATACCGTCGTACTTATAAATTAACTTTTCGAACGCTCGCGCGTCAAATGTTTCTACACGCTCTACGCTTTTCGCGCTTCTTATAGGCGGCGCGATAAATACATATGTATGTCTAACGATAAATGTAAGTACAAAAGCACGGCTATCGGGGTAGCATAACGAATACGGCGTTAATACCTGCGTTAATTACCGCGACGATCGCGTGCTTCGATTCTTGTCTCGTCGATCATCGCTCGACACGAACCCATCGAACTTGCAACTTTTCCCTCTTCTCGATTCATCGTCGGTTAAAATGTCTTATCTAGCTTTTTTTCTCATTTTTCAACGTACGTTAATGTGCTCGAAATTCTCTTAAAACGTATCTTTTATCTTTTACGTAAGGTTACGAAACCCTGTGTCTCTTCCAGAGATATAGAAACAGTCTGATTTATGCGCCCTAATTGCTTGTCAAATAATTTTATTCGTTTATAACGCTTTGCTTGTATTATTATATCATTGTTTATAACGTTTAAGACGTTTTATCGTAAACAGTATGCGCATCCCTGTTCGCAAGGATTCGACCACCTGGTAATTTCGTATCGATTAATCTAAATGTACCAATGTGCGGGGCTATGTTGAGCGTATGTCACTGCTACTACGTCTTTGCCACTATCTGAAGCGTTTAATTAATTGCTACGTTAATAGTACATTATCTCTTTGTATACTTACGTATAATAATTATAGACTGTTACGAAACAATGCCTAGGTATTTTAAATCGAACGAAAAGAAGCAAACATCGCGGAAATAACAAGATGTCGATTTTCTTCGCTTTCAAAATGATAGATAGGACATTTTAACCAAGTGTTCCTTTCTCGAGAAATCCAACGGCTCTGCCTGACGCATCTTCGAACTCGAAATTCGCAGAGAGGACGTCCACGTGGACGTGGTACAGCCATGTCGCGTGACTTTGGCGATCCAACTACGACCGATCGAATTTCGCAGGTTTATTTGAAGAGCGTGGCAGCTTCGATACGCAACCGAATCGCACTCGCCAGCGCAGCGGCCGGTTTACACTTCGAGCCTTATATATTATTATTATATTTAGATCGCGCGGCAGGCCACCGTATCGAGCGAGCTGTTTGTTTAGCCTGAAATTCTGCGCTTTGGAATGGCCGACTGTCATGGAATGATGTCATGGAGTAAGATCGTGGCTGTGCGCGCCGTAACATCTCTATGTCCTCCAAACGTCCAACGATCGCGAAACGTGTTCAACTCGAAACGCGGAAACTTCTAATTAATTGGACTTCGCGCGATCCAGTTTCCGCTCTCGAGCTAACGCAACACGCGCGCACACCCATACAAACACACTACACTACATCGCAATGATAACATCGTTTAAACATTTTCGATTCTTATATGTCGTGGTTAACTCTTGTCATGATTGGAATTTCACCTGTCCACACATAACTATTATCACAAAATACTATCAATTTGTAACCGCTGCAAACGATAACTTCTCTACTTTTCGCGTGATATTCAATAACGATAGAACATTCGATTACGTTTATTTGACTTGGTCGATTTTTAGAACGTGAAAAGAACGTGTCGAAATTTAAACGATTGATTGAAATTGTTCCTGTGATTTTATAATTATAGGACGCAGTGTACGCGTACGCACATAGGTACGCACCATACGCATACGGCAAACACACTCGTGCACATACACACACACATACAGACACGCTTGGAAAAGTCAGCAATAAAATATGTAACCTTGAGAAAACTTAATAATGTAGTTAGTTCGTAAATGGGGACACGATTTACCATTTAGGTTTCCAAAGAATAATCTCCGGAAAAATGTCGATTGGGCGATGACGTGCGTATCGCGCTGTTCTCTTTGTTCCTACATGTAATGGGGCCAAGTTTCGATACCAGGTACGTAACGTTGGTATTGCGCGTAGGACGTAGACACGTGCGGATGGCTCATCTGCGTAGTCGTGTGCGAATAGTGTGGATTATGGGAAGAGGATATGTACTGCATAGGAGGAAGTGGTGGCTGAAGCTCGTGGTATCTGACAATGTCCGCCTGCGCTCTGTCTTCCCAAGACGTCTCGGCGATCGGTTGCTCCGAGCAGTGTCGCTTGTTCGGTCTCTCGATCTCCTCCTCGTATCTGAAAAACGTTATATTTCAGCGACTCGAAATTTTCGAACAAAACCCCATGCATACAAGCGAGTTCTGTCACGAGAACGACACTGGGCTGTCCGTATCGCGTTATAAATACACTCGAGATTTATTTCCAAGATATTTAACACAGATTATGCGCACGTTAAAATTATTGTTCCAACTGGATTATAACGTAGATGCAAATTAAAATTAATCGTTTAGCCTAAATCATAAACCGGCGCTTTTCAAAGAAAGGGGCATTCCTATTAACTTTCACCGTGCGCGATTTAAGATAGAAATTCCTAGATAAAAAAAACTCGTAAAGTGTAAGCTATCTGTACTTTTTGTAGCAACCGTGCTGGCTCGAGAGAAAACATGGCCTCGTCTACGTCAGGACCAAACGCAAGAAACAATTACCTGTTGAATATCCATTGAGAGGAGGTGGTCGTTGGTGCGGCTACGTGTACCGCCGGCACCTGAGGCCGAAGGTACTGGTCCAGCTCGTTGCTCTCGACTTCGCATTCTTGAAGGTTCAATGGAAGGTTCAAACCGACGCCGCCCAGAGACCCAAGACCGTTCAATTGACCCTCCTCGATTGGTAAACCATCTCCAACTTCGATGTACCTGAAGTCGACTCCTGGTTGATGTTGATGCGGTGAATCGCTCGACGAACCAATCGCCAAGTCTTGCTGATACATCGTACTATTTGGCTGCGGCTGATTTCCCTGTGAACCAGATTTCCTTCCGTTTTAGTTTCCATCGGTTCTTCTCAAAAGTACAGGCTCGCATATCTCTCCGTTTCAAACGTCCTTACCTGATTCGCGTAATGTTGTCCGCGCGGGGTAGTGGGAGGGGTCGGGGGTGACAATCCTTGATTAGGGGTAGTCGGAGGAGAAGAACTAACTCCGCTCTGAGGCGAGTTCGGTCCCTGTGTGCCCCTAGGACTCGCGTCCTCTTGCTTCAACGACCTGGACACGTTGAAGGTCACGTTGCTTTGGTTCCTCGACGGCGATCCTTCTCGACCCGACGGCCCGTTTTGCTTTCGACGACGAGGTTGGTACTTGTAGTCCGGATGCTCGCGCTTGTGAATCACGCGGAGACGATCGGCTTCCTCGATAAAAGGTTTCTTGTCGCTGTCGGACAGCAACCTGCGATCAAACGACCAGAAACCAAGAGATCAGACGAAATTGGCGCGATCTTGCGACGTTTTGTGTCATCGACGGTCGTCGATCAAGGTTCACACGCGCGCACCCGCTTCTTCGCGTATATGCGGCGCAGAAGAGGCTGGAACGAGAGCATTTCTATCACCATACGCGATACACTCGAGGAGTCGAAATGGGAGGTCTGGTTAGTGTTTCTCGCCGCGTAGAGTCTTAAAGGGCGCAGTTCACGCACACGCGTACATCGAGTATATACGGGAACTCGAGCGATTCTCGTTCGACTGCATCGCAACTCGAATCTCGTCTCGTCTCATCCAGCTCCGTCCCGTCTTGTCGTGTTAGTCTTTAATTTCTCGTGTTTATGTTCCCACTGGGCTCGTAAAGCCCCAAGACTGATAAGCTTTTCCGGTCTCGGCTGCGAGATCTCGAGGATTCCAGCAACGATTCCACGCTTCTAGGCCCTTTGCTCTTCCCGCGTCGCGTTTCCTTTCTCTACCCCGTATCAAACTTGAAGGTGACCAGACGAAAGGGTAGGAAAGGAAATATCTACGCAAAGTCTCGGTACCTGGTCTTTTAACTTTGACCAGAAATTTCTAGACTACGAACCGCTTACGTTTAAGATTTTGTACGATTTTGAAAATTTCTCGAACAAAGCGTTATTACGTCGAGAATAAATCAATGGCGAACGACGAGTTAACTCGTCTTCCTCGGGTACACGCGCAGGTTAACGCGCGCGAGTCGTCACTGGGAAAGAGAGAGAAGAGACTCTCCATCTGGTCAACGGACTTTGCCTCGAGGTTTTTTTGTTTGGCAGGGCTTGACGATAGCGACTCGTCGCAGCCTCTCTTTTTCTTTGCCAGATGCAACGCAGGGTTAGCTAATTTGGATCTGTCTCTCTCCGCCACGCGATTATACGTTATCTGCGGTGCGTTATTCCGGTGTATCTGACACTGTACGTAAAAATCGCGATGAAAACGAGCCACGATAACGTCGTGGCGTCTATGGCTACGGCGATGATGGTGTTTGAGGTTCGAGGTATCGAGGGTGAAGCAAAACCGCGGCAAAATCGAGACGTTGCTTCCGTCAGATAAGATGCATTTACCTGTTCGTCACGGGTGTTATTTGCACGAAGCGTCGAGCGACGAAGGGGCAGGTTCGGAAAAATTCACCTGACGGGGACAAGGAGTTTATTGTGATTCTTGGGGGCCGTTTATCTGAGGCAGGAACCGGCCGGCAGCTGTTAGCACGCGCCAAGGATGAACCGAGCCTATCTGTTTTCGTTTTGTCGACAAACACCGTGTCTAATATTCGAACGCGATACCTTTCGAGCCGGAAGAAAAAGGACAAGATTTATTTCCGACGCCTACACCTGGTCCCTCGTAAATATCGACTACGTCGATAGTAGCCCGCAAGTCGTTTCTTTTTGCAAATAATCCGACGACGCCGACTAGAGCTGCTCGGCGCGCACATCGGCGACGGTCCACGCAAAACCACAGGATTCGAAAGGCACGTTATTCCTTCCTTACGTCGCGTCGTTGTCGGTAAATGCTTTTTTATTTGCACGAAAGATTTTTATAAAAGTCGAAATTTACAAACCGATCTTTGATTGTACCGTTATGAATTTCATCGTGAATTTCAACTTTCAGATTGATGACGTATCGATGGCTAGACTCTCTTCTTACGAGCTCAACAAATTGTAATTTATTTAATCGAGCAGCAACTAAAGTTCCGTTCCGAATAAACGAAGTTCCGCGACAAAACTCCGATCGGTCGTGTTGTGCTCCTATTTTGACGTTAAGACAGAGATACGCGGGGGATATCTGTGATCGGAATCGCGATCGGGCGGCATTGTAAAATGATTCACCGCAGGGGTTCTGATCGATGTGGTCGGCGAGGTCCTGTGATCCTCGCTCGTGCGACCCACCAGGGCATCTCGTTAGTCCCGATCAGGAAATGGAATATCGTTCCCTTCTCGCGACTTTCACAACGTGCGGTATACCATTTTCTCTTCCGTCGCGTCGTCTATCGATCGATCGACCGAACAGTCGTTACGCGTCGCTTGTCATTTGGTACAACGATAGCTTGGCGATTTTCGTAGAAAATTGTATTCAGATGCATCGTATTTTGCTTTCGAGTAGCAGAACGCGTCATTATCTAAAAAGTCTAAAAGTTATCGAGAAATTTGACAAAGACGTCGCTTTACTTTTCTCTTCCGTATCGCTTCCACGTGCTGTACTAAAAGCTAGACTAGAATAGAACAAGCCGTGACTCCGCCTTTAGCTCCGGTTTTGACAACGCTGACCCGTTTACAACGAGTTCGGGGTTCGCGCGGTTGTCAACCGGGAACGATCGTACCACGTGCAGCCTCGGCGCCACGTGGTAAGAATGTGTTCGGTATGCGTCTCGTAAAAAATGCTTGCTCGCCAAATCGCGGGTAAAAATAGAACGAGGCAACAAGTGGTCGCGTGGACTGTTGCTTCAACTCGCAAGTCGAGAAGTTGCCGAAGAAATCAGAATCGAAGTCTCGCTCGCGATCGACCAACCACCGGTCAATTCGATAAAAGTAGCATACTAAAGACTCACCGCCAAAGCTTGCCCAGTGTTTTGGACAGTTCCGCGTTGTGAAGCTGCGGGTACTGATCGGCGAGTATTCTCCTTGCAGCTTGAGCCCACACCATAAACGCGTTCATAGGTCTCTTCACGTGGGCCGCTCTTTTATCGCCAGAACCCCTGCAATTCGAGGACATTATCTTCATTGGAAACAATTGTTTTCTTCGAATACAGCGCGTACGCGGGAACGGGAGATCGTTTAAAAATTCCCATTACCAATTTCAAGGAAATTTTCAAGTTATTAACTATCGAATATTCGTGGCGTGAAAGGATTTATGTAGCGAGAAGCGAAACGTTTGGATGGAAGATAGAAATAGAGATCGAGGAGGCTGCTGCGATAAGGAAGCAGCTTCGTCTTCTAGTAATTTGATTGGAATTGTTGGTCGACTATAATATTCGTAGCAATAAACTTCTGCACTTTTATATATGAATTATATTTCATGCGATATCACGTGGCAGCTACAGCGGCTATAAAAAGTATTTGCACATACCCTTGTTTTATTATTATCAGGTAATTATCGGGTCTACGTTTCAGTTTCAGTATATGGGATTTTTGTAGCCATATAAAGTACTATCGATGCAAAATTTAATATGAATTCTTGGATCAAATTAATTCGTACGAAAGTGCTATAGTACCGTGTCAATACGTGTTTCACAGCCGCTGTATGCCTTTCTTTTCCTCCCAATAAATGCGACTTAAATATTTGAGCTGTCTCTTTATTGCCGCAATCCGTTCGATTTCGGAGAATACATGGATCTGGTAACAGTCGTTGCAAGAGAATAACCAAAGGCTAGTCATATCGCGACGTATCCTCGTGCATAGAAAATGTTCAGTCGAACTATCTTCAAGTCATCCTGCGAATCGTTCGGAAAGCAGGTTGCCGATTCGAAGAAAACCTTCCAGTTACGAAGTACCGAATATCAGTGACAAGAAGGAATTACAGTGACGAGGGGCGGAAGGTTCGAGGGATAGAAATTCTGGAAAACGCATCGATCCGGGGACACTGGTTGCGAGAAAATAACAAGAGGTCGGTGGTATCGCGACGTATCCTCGTGCTCGTGTATCGAGAGTTTTCTACCAAGCTACCCCTGGGTCATCCTGCGGAACGCGGCACGCTTAAAACCGGCCTTAAAATAACACCGGCGCTGCCAACGGGTGACGAGCAGGAATGGACGTATCCCTTTCTTTCCTAGAAGATGACTTCATAAAACCGTTGCCTCGTCCAGCCAGGGATCGACTGACGTGACTGACGTGATTGCCGTACAAGCCCTTCTCGTGCTGTTTTCTTTCTGGGATTAATCGAGCCTCGTTCGAGGACCTTACGCGAACCAAAACCCCAGACGTCGACCGGCTAGGAACCGAAGGAAACGCGCTTCACCGAGATACGCGTACGGACGACCTGTCGGCAACGGGATGCTGTCCCTGCTGCCGAAGGTGGAGAGACTTTTAAAAAGCACAGCCGCAACCGTTTCGAAAGACTCTGTGTGTCACGGAGAAAGAGAAACGTTCGACAAGGAAAGAGAAAGAGATAGAGAGCGAATATTGGAAGGAAGCAGCCGAGAAAGAATTTGAGAAAAGAGGCTCGTATATATTTCGGCCTCTTTGAAATAAGAGGGGCGTTAAATCCGTGAGCAAACCCGAGGAGCCGTTGGTAATTAGCGCGGGTCCACTAACAAGGGTTTTCACAGCAATCGCGAGTCACTTCGCTGTACGCGGTTTACCTAGATACGCAAAAAATCTTCGAGTCTTTGCACCTCGTTTACGCGGTTTCGCGGAGTACTAGCTGACGTGCGTAGGCGTGGCACCGACCGACGCAGCAGCTACACCCTTTTTTCGTTTCTACGACTTTTCGTTCACCGAGTTACGTTCCTCGTTACGCGATTTCGTGAAAGGAAATTTCGCGTTTCAATGTCGAAAAGTTAGTCGCATTTCATTGGAACGATAAAGTTTCGTTAGACGGCAAGTCGCAAGATAAGGAATAGAGAGATGTTTGTGCCTCTTTCTTTTCCACGATGTTCCGTTCTCCGTTACGCGATATCGCCAAAAGAAATTCGCGTTCTAACGTGAAAATGCTTGTCGCGATTCGGACTTTGAAAGATAGACGAGCTCTAGGTAAACGATAAGTTGCAGGATAGGGGAAAGAGAAAGAGCAACGTGGAGGAATTACAGGGTCGTATGGGGCGAGAGGAGGAAACGCGCGATAGTTCGACTGCATTCTCATGGATTTCATGGGAATTAAAACTAGTCGATTTTATCGGGCCCTATCGTCGGGAATAAACATCGTACCCCCTTTAGCTACCCCGAGATAACCCTGTATAATTGAGGGTTAGCGCGATAAGCCGTCGCGCATAGCGATACACGCTCGGAGATTTCAACCGTAGCTAGGAAATTTTCCGTGAGTTAACTGTACACCTATGCTCGTTCCGTAACAGAATTTTGGAAAAACGTTTCGACGAAGATTCGCGGCTACGTTTAAATGGCATTTGCATCGCAGAATAACGAATCTTCGCGTTGCCATCGAAGAAAGATTGCGTCATCCCTTCGCGATCCGCGTTTCGATTTTATCGAATCGTAACGATCGTCGGTATGGCGCAACGAGCCGACCATTAATTCGTCGTCCCCTCCTTCGATACGCGAAACGAAAAAACGCCGTTTCTCGTATCGCTTCTCTCATCCTTTGCGGGCTCTCCTCCGCGCTTCTCACAAATCACGATCGACGCGCTGCGACGGACAGAAACAGAGAGGAGAGACAGAGGCAACGAGATCGGGCATTAATTAGCTAATTTGCGTTAATTGGCAGCCGAGGACACATTTCCACGAGCCGTTTCCCAAGCCGAGGAAACCAGTGCGTCATAATTAAGTTAGCGTTACGTATTTTTAAAGCTTGGACCGCGCGCGTTTACACCCTCCCTCCCTCTCTCTCTCTCTCTCTCTCTCTCTCTCTCCCTCCCTCCCTGCCTTTCCATCGTTTTACTCTTTCTTTCCGTTGCGCGTTAAAATCTTGGCGTTAAAACGCGTCTTCGCGAACGCTAACGACGCTTGACTAAATATCGCTGCGAAATGCAGGAGAAGAAGCTTTCGCGTTTTTTACGTGACAGTAGAGATAACGCAAAACTCTGTCGGGTATTTAGTTAGCGCGGGTAAAGCTCGTCGCTTCGGAAATTGCGTATCGACTATAGAGACAAGTGTTATGTGGAAAGCGTCGAACGTAAAACTCACTTGGTAGCGACAGGTACCAGGGTCCAATCGTATCCCTGAAGAACTTTGGTAACCGCTGCGCTGATTCTTTCGCCTCCATTCGCGGCAACCGTAGCAGCGACAGCCGACGCTTTTCCATTATTGTTGTTACCGTTGCTTCCATTGCTATTAGTCGCGATAGGGCTGTTAGAGTTGACGGAATTAGCAGCAGCGCCGCTCGACGAAATCGAACCGGATGCCTCGCCCATGATATCGTTCATCTTCTCTCAATTTTGTTCGGTCGCGAAAGCAAGGAGAGAAACGATGGCGCGTCCGACGAATCCACGGATTTATCGCGCGCTACGAGCGTTCATCGTTCGAAGGAGAACGTGCACGTTACCCAGCGACGGTTCATCGATTAATTGCAATTACCATTTTATCGTAGCGGTAACACGTCACTTCCGTTTCTCGCGCTTCTGTTCCAGCTGCGTCGGTGATTTCTCTTCTTTTCTGTTCGGCTCGTTCCCTCCGACGCGAGATGGCCTGGTATCGGAGCGCGGCGCGCACGTTTGTCACGTTTAATTAATTTTGCACTCGATTACGAACCGAGCAAACGCAACGGGTATGCATGCCAAGCCGTCGGCAACTCGCCGAGGTCTCGGCCTATCTTCCAACGACTTTTTTCTCGTCGTGACTCGAGCCACGGCAATTCTAATCTCTTCTTCTTCTTCTTCTTCTTCTTTGTGTATCGGCCCGTTTTACTCTTTTTTTCCTTCTGCTTCCACTATCGGCTACACTCTCTCCTTCTCTCTTCAACTGTAAACGATCGACGTTCCAGAACACACGAGCCAAAGCTGAATGCTGCGTATTCCACGGTTTCTCGGCCTCGATCTTACGCCGTCACTTCTCGGAACTTCTTCTATCGCCGAAATACTTCCGATAGCCTCGCTTCTCGCGATCGACGCTCGCTTCCGATTCCGTAAGATCCTACTGTTCGCCAGCTACCACCGCCGATTCACGTTTCCACGATCTTAATGGCACAGGGATCTTTAAACGCCACCACGAAGACTTTTCGAGTTGTCGTGCACGAAATTCACTATATACGTTCGATGCATAGATCGTCACAGGTTGTAGGCGAAAATTCGCCGAGGCTCGCGATTCTTTCACTCGGTGTCGAACCTGTTGGAAGATTTTCGTGGTAGTTGCGAGCACGGGCAAGCGGCCGACACTCCTGTCACTTGGTCTCGCGCGACAGAGTCGACAAAAGTAATCACTCTCGATGGAGGCACGAATGGTATGTGGCGCGTGTCAGGATCGCGCGGCGACCATAAACATCGCGCTCGTCTTTCGGTACTCGAAGGAAAACGAAACGAAGTACGCAAGAACGAAAAGCCTGAGTGTGGGTCGAGGATTTCTAGTTGCTTGCGCGATCGACGCTCGAGTGAGGTGGTTGAATCGCCTCAGGGCACTTTCCACCGATCGCTTCAGCAGCGGCTGCTAGTTGGGGGCGGAGCGACGGGCCGAGGAGCTGCTAACACTTGTTGCTTTACGATCGTGCCCACCGATGAAGCCCGAGACGAGGGGAAAGGGACCCTCGATGGTTTGCCCGACGGTCGACGGACGACCGACGATGGACGACGGACCGACGGAGGAGAGATCTCCTCTCGATTCGGCTTTTAATACCAGATCGTTACCTTTCGCTGTGCAAAGCTGCTTCTCTTACCTGGAATATCCTTTTCTGGAATATCTTTTTCATTTCTAGGATATAGCATATAAGAGACAAAAGTATTCGTACGCTTCTGACTTATTGTAAGTGTAGAACAGATGTACGCAAGATCTTGCAGAAAAGTGAAATCTACGCCGATACCTTTGTTCGTCGCTATAAATTTCAGCAGATACGTATATCGGAAAAGTCTAGTGGGTTTAACATTATTTAGTACTTTATCCTGTAAGACGATCGATCGATTAAATCTTGTCGGATGATTCTCTTTGGAATATTTATCGGTAAGCCATTTAGCTTGCGCAACTTCGAAGATCGTACATGTGACTCGTCATAGGTAAATCTTATAGTTACATACGACGCTTAACTAGTAGATTTCTGTCTGTTTAGAATTGCTCCTGACGACATCTGTCGTTACTTCACAACGAGACAGCGTGAACTTTTTATTATTGTTATTTATTCACCTGTTATCGCCCGAGTCATTCTCCAACAAGAAATTGCCACGATGACGAGATGAGAGAGATGAGAAGGAAGACGAGCGAATAAAGTTGGGTCGGTTTTACTCTTTGCAGATATGAAATGTAATAACGCGTGGAAAGGTAGAAGATTCTCGAATAAAGGAATTATTTGGTCCCAGAGATCGATGATTCGAACGACGAGTTGAATCGTCCTGCCCGGTTAAAGACACGTTAAAAAGTCAACGATCTCGCTCACAGCATTTTACCCGACAAGGAAAATGCTTCGGTCCTTTGGAATCAAATTCGAACGTTCGATTCTCCACCGACTGTCAGCCCCCCCAAAAATCCCTGTATCGTTTATTTCGGACTCGTCTCTCTCCTCGTGGACGAGAGCCTCTATGGCCACGATATCCTCCGGGAGTAGGACCAATCGGGTTCCTTCTCGTTCCACCTACTTCTCCGTTCCTTTCTCTGCTCCTCTCTCTTTCTCTCGTTACGTCCCTCTTCGTTCCTCCCACGCAAGCAAGCCGATTGGTCGGCCAGTTGTTGGCAATAACGACGTCACAAGGAGGAGCGTGCAATTTTCCTGGCGATGCACCAAATGCGATCTCGTCGATGGTCGCGCTCGACCACGGCCGCTCCGAAGAAACGCGTCGCCTTTACCAGTCGTCACGTCGTCGACCGGCCACGATGCTCTCGTCGCGCGACCAAAGAGTTTCCTCGACCGGGCGATATCCCCCCTCGAATAGAAGCAAAAGGTTCGGAGCAAGGAAATCGAACTCGGAACCCATCGACGCGTCGCGCGACCAGCTTACGCGGTACACGATGACATCGTGCCGGCTCGATGACGCTGCAGAATGTAACGTAGCTCGTGTCACCGTTGGGGGTCCGAGAGTTGCGGTGCTCGCCACCCGGGGGGCTACATGTGTCGGGTACCCATCGTCTCCTGCGGCCCCCTCTTCCAGGGGACCGCGTATCCTTTCAAGTGTCCGACACAACTCCGATACAGGACCCCCGGGAATCGGTGAAATCATTATTTTATATCTGCCACGCTTTTCGATCTCTCTCTCTCTCTCTCTCTTTCTCTCTCTCTCTCTTTCTCTCTCTCTCTCTTTCCCTTTCTCTTTCTCTTTCTATCCCACTCCAATTCTTTATTCTTTCAATCCAGTCTAAGTCGTCACGTTTCGACACATTATCAATATCATCCGATATTGGTATTTATATCTTACCCAATCTCAGTGTCCTGATAGATATATATGGCGAGTTTCCGAATGCAATGCCGATTGTTACACCGAGAAGTTTGTCGCTCAAAATTCCTTGCAAGATCCGTCCGATTTTCTCATTTGCCAAAGTGTCGAAACACTATGAAACGCGCGATCGTAAGTTTGCCTCTGAGCGAAAGTCGAATAACTGAAATGATAAACGTTGGTTTATGGTCGCATGGGAAAGGGGCAAAAGGAATAGGAAAGAGTCCTTGTTCGTCGAAATCGTAGCGCGTGTTTCCCTGAACGGCCCTGAAACGAATTCTCCTTCGCGTACACCGAGAGAGAACGAAAGCACATATTGACGCCACGTGCGCTTCGGGATGTTTATCCCAGGAAGAGCAAAATTCCGGCTTGCTGAAATCAATATTATTGTTCGCGGTTGGCTAAATTTGAATCGCGATTCGGTTGCAGCGCGTAATGCCGCGCGTGCACCAGAGATCGAGAACGTACGATTGGTGCGACGAACGATTGGTAAGCAACGATGCTCCAGGACGGAACGAACAAACTCGTTTCCGTGCGAAAACAGGCCGATCCGACTTTGTTTCGCAAACGAGACTCGTACTCTTCGTCAAAAGGATATTATAACTAGATCGTAAAATCAAACAGTGGTTAGAGTTTACGATTCTCGATGATCGATAAAAATGAAAAGTATCGGGCATCTTGCGCCTCGCACAGAGCTGTACGTAGTCAATTCGTCGAATGTCAATTCTTAAATAAAATAATACAAGCGTCTTTATACCTAACGCATAGATTCAACATAGACGCGCGCTATTGAAATCGAAATGGTTGCAACGAACTTGCATTTTCTTTGCAAACGTGTCAATGGTCGAACACTGTATCGGCGAATTTTAATATTTCTGCTTGACGTGCTAGAGTTTTCGGAACACCATCTCGTTCGTCCAAGTTTCTCATTACAGACCCTACGCACTGGATCTGTATACCAGCGGACAACTACGGCATTGAAACAAATTCTTTGTACGCGGTAAACGTATTCAAAGCCAAAGTATATACAGTGGTCGCGAAAGGCAGGTGGTTAGAAAACGTATATAAAAACGTTCGATGTAATAGAGAATTATTGAAATAAAGCGACGAAGGCGGAATGCGTACGATTATAGACGTGGCCAGATCGATCGATCAGGCTAGTTAGCGCGGCTTCGTTCTACGATCTCGCTATATTCTTTCCCTTCGGGACTACGTGTTGCGTAAAAAGAGAAACAAAAATTGCGCAGCTCGTTCGTTAGGCGGCAGCAGAGCGCGCGTTTCCCTCGCGATAGACTCGCGTCGACATTGGGATAAAAACCGTAGCAATCCGTAATCCGCCCAAGTGTCTCGAGCATTTCCGAGGGTCTGAGTGCGCGTTTACGCACCACCAGCAAGTTAATCCTGCAAAGTGCGAGCAAGATGCCTCCTTTGATCTCGCACAAAAGCCGCTACACGGCATTGACCGTGGTTTATATATGCTCATGTATGGGCCACTGTCTTTGCTAGCTCACTCATTCATTAAATTCGTTGTATAATTAGGCTCGCCAGAAAGATGCAGACTGTCAACCGATGATTCCTGTGCACCAGCGCAACGAAAAGAAGAAGCTTCAACTCGCTCCTGAATTTATGCCCTCGCATTCTCCCTGTTCCACTATTTCTCCTCCCGATGATCCTTCTTTTTCCCGATGTGACTCGCGAGAACGTAAAGTCACGTTCGCAGTGATCTAATTATATGGCTCGCGGGGAACTGCTAACTCAGTCACGGGACAAGGAAATTTGCAAATGCGATTATTTTCATCTAGAGAGAGAGAGAGAGAGAGAAAGAGAGAGGTCTATTTGTTCGCATGACGATCGAATTTGTTCGAAATTGATCGACTTTGTTGCAGAAGAAGAATCGCAGCGGAAAGCCGATGCGACTAGGTTTTCACGAGCGTTACGATAAACGGGAAAAAGTTCTAATTCGGTCGAACAACGAGGCGCTACGAAAAGCGTGGCATTCGAAAACGAAGCGAATCATAGCGAATGATTTTCGAAGACAGGATGGACACACGAAGGATCCGAGAGAAGTCGAGGAGCCGAGTCGAGAAGAACAGAAAAGGAACAAGATCCTAGATATCCCCCACCAGATGCAGAGGTGGTCCACGGAACCGCCTCCGCGATCTACCATCCAACGTTTGGTGCGTGTGCCAGACGTGTGCTCATCGTTTCTGCCTCTTTCGTACGGACCAACCTGTGTGGTGCTCGCTCCCTGAATGAACCTTCACATCCTCGTCGATCCGTGTTCGTCTTTCTTCTCTAGTCAGTCAGTCAGTCAGTTAGCTATCGGAGTTTCCTTGAACCGTCGCGGGTGCTATTTTCTATGCCACTTTTTTCTTTTTTTTTTTTTTTTATTTTATAATCGACGCGATCGGATTACGACGATTAGAAACACGTCTTAAAGAATTCGAATTCGATACAGAGATCGTTGTTACACGGATGACGAGTAATCAGCGGTCGGAGTGCGAACCAAGGAAAAGAATAAATCGAGTCGCGAACGTACCAAAACCCGTAAACGATATTTATCGTGCGAGATAAGAAGAAGGGCCGGTCGCTGAGAGAGTGGCGGAAATCGATGCGACGCCGATATACGGACTACCAGGAGGGACAAGGGTCGGTTTATGATAAATCACGGCACGATAACCTCGGATTAATTACTCGGTTCTTTTCTTCGTTTTCCTCGGTTCTTTACGATGCGCCTCTCGACGACGCGTTTTACGTGAAGAAAGAACAGTGTGCGCAGGATAGAGCGACAGGCGGGCCGATAAGTTCGACGTTTCGGTGAAAGTCGTTGCTCGCGATCGAACGCGACTGGTCGTGCTATCTACAAAAAGAAAAAGAAAAAGGACGTTCGTTCGACAAGGAAGAAGATCGTCCGTGTTACGAATGTGAATATCTACGATAAGTAATTGGAAATAACATCGAGGAAGATGGAAGCCCACCAAGGTGGCGGTTTATCGTCTGCCGCGACAGAAACGGAAGCTGGACCGTCGAGCAGCGAACGATGCGGCAACGAGCAATGCACCAGCACTCTGGACGATGCAGTGGGCAAGCTACTTCAAGGTTCGCTTCTCCCGTTTTGAAAGATTCGACGATTCTTTATTAGAGTTAAGAATGTTCCACGTTTACTCGTTTCTTGCTTCTCTTTCCTCTGCTCGCCTTTCTACGTCTACGTAATCTGAAAAATAGCAGCGGATACCGTCGGAGTCGATACAGGTCGGGCGAAGCTAGTTTTGGAAATATCAAGCGTAGAGCGGGAATTTGTCTTTTTCGGTTGTCGACCGTGTCGTACAGGGTTGCGAGGTATCTCGAACGGGTCTCGCGTCTAAGGACACTTTAATTGGCGATGAAACTCGGCTCCTCAGATTTATCCCCGTGATACCGTAGCCGGATGGAGGGAAAATATGGGCGAGCATGATGGAAGAGGTAGGAAAGAAGGAGGAGCGACACGGAGAACCGAGGATCGAGGAGCGCGAAAAGACGATTTCGAGGAAGATTCGAGCGGCAGGTGCTGCGAACAGAGCGAAACCGCTGAACGTTTGCCACCGACACTAATTATGTTAGTACGAAATTAAATCTGAGACATCGACTCGAAAGGGTACCTCAGACAGAACACGGGAGAAGGTGGGGACCAAGAAGAGCGGTAGTAATGGGTGCCCGACGTGATTTACGAGGCGTCTCGTTGGAACTCCGCGTTCCCCGAACGTGTTTCGAAGAGGCAGAAGACGCGTCTTCGGACGAGACACGTCGAATCCATCGTTCTCTAATCGTCCAACCGTTTCATTCGTCTTTAAATCATCGCGTAACCAACCCGAATAGAAGAAGTAGTTGCTCGATACAAGTTACTCGATACACCCTGTAATCGCAAAACGTTGCACGAAACGCTCCCGCATCGCCTTATATCAACCGCACAACGATATCTGTGCGAAATATCACGGAGGAAGCGATAAAATTGCAATTTGATCGATCGATCGATTCGCAACATGGGAAACCAAACGTTCTCGTCAATCACCGAAGGTGACGATGCGTTCAACGGTATTCTCACTTGTTAACGAGACTATCCTCGTGGTAATGGGAGCTGATTTGTACAGTAGTTAATGTAGCAAGAGTGGACGACAGGTCGGCATTGACAAGCAAGATACCAAAGCACACCGGTTCATTCAGCGGGCTACAATCCCTTATTATGAACCATATTCTCCGTCTCCCCTGCGGTGCCATTCATCCTTTGGAAAAGTACGAAAGTTCTCGGCCAATCTCCTCCTCTTTCGCTCGATTAATCAATTCCACTCCACTTGTAGCTTCCCTATCTCTACTATCTTTGCGTACTTCGAAAGCACGTGTTTCCCCTCTCAATCTCGAGAACGTTCAAACTAAACGCGCGATTTTCCTCGAAAACGTTCTCGACTACCATCGCCGATAAACGTTCGCTGTTGCTGCCGTTTCGTTGGGTGCGCTTCGAGGAACACACAGTCGAACACGCGCGATTAGAAACGAAACTCGTTCGTTCCCAAGTCGTGTATATTTTTCGCGCGAAACTTTTTCTATTCCCGTCGCTTTCTAGGGTGTAAGCCCTGCCGAATTTCCATGAAAATTGTCGTCCTGGTTGCTATCGGTGAAGACAGTAGCGAGAGGACCTCCAGCGAACGTTAAAGGAGCCGACAGAGAGACCGCATCGGTGAACCGTGTCCTTATGGTAATTAGCTACCACGAAATCTACGGCTCTTCACAGTTCGGATGCTCGTGGTGACGTTTCAACACGTGCATCTTCCTTCTCCTTAACCTTCCTTCCTATCTTCCTACTTCCTTCCCTCGTTAACGATCACCGATACACAGCGATTCGAAATAAATGTCTCGATGCTCGGTAGTCTTCTTTCTTTCGGACGGATCGAGTTGCACATATAATCGCTTACGACGATACATTTATAACAAGTTTTTATGAATATACGTTATGCGTATGAAAGAAATCTGAATATGTACAGAATAGAATCCGCGGTCTAATAATAAGTCCGATTATTCTGTGCAAAGTTCAAGGTTGAATTTTAAGACGTTCAAGTTTAGGCGACTCGAATGACTCTACTTTGCTACAAATATCCGCAAATGTCCACTAACGATAAAGTACGTATACCGTTGATACAAAGAAAATGGCACGCGACCGATGAGACGATGAACGAAGCATGTTCGCGGAATATTCGATGTGTATCGGATATACGATGAGATTTCTTGGAATGGAAAACTCGAGGCGACCCAAATAACCTTTCTTTAGCCGGCGAATCGTTCGTAGGGGGATACCGAGAGGAAGTCGGTAATAATAATTAGTCTCTTAATGCGAACGAACGATCGATAGATAAAGACCACCACGTTCGGAACTTCTCGTTCGTTTGCAACTCGTAAAACTTTTCTGTCTGATGCTGCGTTCGTTCATGACTATGAATGATCGTTACGAGAAATATACGAAAGAAAAGAAGAATGGAAGAACGGAGAACACGCGCTAAAAGTATTAACGGTTTGGCCAACCAGAGATTAAGATTATTTCAAGGGAAACAGGTGTCGTTTTATCTCTCCCGTTCCTTTACGATTCAATTCCGCGCAAAGATAGGCTACGCAACTTCCGGCTACACAAATTCCCACTAAACACGGTGCCGTTTCCTCTTCTTCTTAACATTCGCCAAACGTTGCTCTTCTACCATTCGCGACATCAGAAAATTTGCCCTAGATCAGCGTTGTCGTTGTTCGGGTGTTTCAGACGTATATTCGCAACATTCTTTCATAGCAAGTAAATATACTGATATAACGGATGTAGCGAATAATGCTAATATCTATGGCCGCTGGTGTACGTGATATTCGTGATGAAAAATATTCCAAAGATCTATCTTCGTTTTTTCCAGGCTACGACTGGACCCTGCTTCCGGTCACTTCTCGCGCAGGAGGACGAAGAAGCGCTCACGTGAAACGTCCGATGAACGCGTTTATGGTTTGGGCTCAAGCGGCCAGACGCAGATTGGCGGATCAATATCCGCAGCTTCACAACGCCGAACTTTCGAAAACGTTAGGAAAACTGTGGAGGTATTTCGAGCTGACATTATCTATATACATTACCGTACGTCGTAGTGTCGCGAATCGAAGGTTAACTCTAGCGAATGTAACAGAATCCTAAGCGACGGTGAGAAACAACCGTTCATAGAGGAAGCTGAGAGACTGAGGAACGCGCACAAAAAGCAACATCCGCATTACAAGGTGACTGTCGACGATCGTTCTAACGACGATCGTTCCAGTTTAGTCCGCCGTCTAAAGTTAAATCGTAAAATGCCAATTACAGTATCAGCCGCGTCGACGGAAACCAAAATCGGAGGAACAAATGGGCATCGTGATGCATCGAGCTACTTTGTCCTCTCCAGGCACGTCTCTAGACTCTACCAACTCGTCCGACTGCACTTATCCTCGCCTATATCCAGATACCGGGATCAAAACGTACGACAGACCGACTTACCACGATAGCAAAACCAGCTACGATCTGTCGAGATCGGCTTGGTCCGCCGACACGAGCAAATACCCGGTCGATCATTCGATCGTAGAAAGCAAACCGTACGACGGTATCAGATACGAATCGAACGTAGCGGCGAAAAGCTACGTGGACGCCAAGTGCTACGAGACGGTCAAGTATCACGAGGTATCTACCGCTGCAAAATATCACGAGACGATTCCAAAGTATTCCGAGTTGCAAACGAAGCCTTACGATCTACCCAAATACCCGGAGAATCCCTTAAAATATCCCGCGGATGTTACCAGCCCGGGCAAATCATACGCGTGCGTACACAGCCAGTATTACTCCGCTCCAGAGGGATACACGATGCACGAGGAGAACGAATACCAAACGCAGGGAGTTTCGACCCATTCTTTCTATCCGTATATTTCCGCGTCTATGACGCAACCGCCTTATTACATGGGTCCTCGATAAATCGCTCTCGTGCGATGTGTTTTATTCAGGGACCGAAAATAACAGTTGTTTTCTATATTTTTACGGAAAATTTCCAAAAAAAAAAAAAAATGAATTTTTGCTTAAACAAAAAATTTTTAACAGATTAAATGATTTAAAATCGGTAATTTTTAGGTATTCTAGTTACGAATAACTATTATAAATGATTAACATTTTTCTTTTTTTTTGGTTATCGATCATCATCATCGATGACGGAAATTATTTTAGATTACAGGTAATCGTTATGGACGATGAGAACATTTTTCGGTTATTGGTAACCATTAACTGGTAACGCAGTTTGTTTTTTTATTACCGATAACCATTATCAATGACGGAACCTTCCTTTCTTAAGAATAACAAAATTTTAATCATTTATAATAATGATTAGTCCTGACCAAACTCATTTAGAATAAAATACGAATTCTTATACCATAACTTTCTCAATTTCGGTTACAACAATCATGGTCCCTGGTTTTATTCGTTCGCGTAATTCTGCGCCCGAGATGAGCGTGCGCGCCAGTGTGTGGGCATCGATAGTTTGTTAGACCGCTTAGTACTGTCTTTTCTTTCTTTGCTATTTATTTTTTTGGCAACAATGCGATGAAATAAACAAATAAATAAACGAACAAATATCTTGTCAGCATCTAGTTTGATGAAGAAATACGAGTTGCCTATATGTACAGTATAATTCACTCTCTATTATTTATTAGTAGACTGCGAATATTTATACCGATTCAAATTTTTATAAATACAACGATGCAGATTCTAAACAGAGATTCTTTCGCCTACTAAGTATCCTATTCTCGATATTTTTGCATCTTCAAATTTCACAAAAATGCATAAACATCCGCAGTCTATCATACACCACCACCATTTCTAAAACCGCCATCAATCCTACATTCACCTATCGAACACACGCGCTACTTTATGTTTTATACATGTGTGTGTGTGTGTGTGTGCGCGCGCGCGCGCGCGCGTGTGCATGTGTGTGTGTGTAAATAAATTAAATCTAGAAATGAAAAGTCTGCATTGAAATAGAAAGCAGAAATAAATAATAAATTGTGCGCTACTTCGTCGATTACAAATATCACGGGCCGACTAGTAAGTTTGCTTCGATACAAAATTTCCTAAATAATTCTTAATCGTCGAAATCCTCAACAGCAATCGTATGTATGTACAAAACATTAACAAACAATCAAATAATATAAATAAGAAGGCAAAAAACGAAAGAAAGAGAAATGGAGGACGAAAGAGAGAGATTCGTACTTTTGAGTGGGTGCAGTACAAGCATACGTACATGTTCGCAAAGAAATCAGCAACTCGTACATATTTGACTCTCGCGAATCTGTACCGACTTAGAGGTCGCGATTTATCACAGCAGCTAATTCATTTATTTGATCCCTATTGGCATGCATAAACGCTTTAGCGCTCCATATCATTTCAGCCAAAATCTCGTCGCTTTTTTCATCCATGGCGATATCCTGGGATAGTTGAGGATTAAACCTGTAGTAAGGCACTCCGATCATGGAACACCAATTTCTGGCACGATCAACGATCCTTCCGTCGCTTGCTGTTGCTTGATCCACCAATAGTACCGCGAGGACCGATATTCCCATCGCAAACTTTGCGGTATCCCATAAACTATCGGGCCGAAATATGTCGATATCTTTCAATGGACTAGAAGGTATGAGACCAGTGCCAAGAGAAACGACCAGAGACAAGGGGACCGCATTCTCTCCGCATCCAGAAGCCTTTAAAGCGAGATTGTATTCGTGAATTTCAGTCATGGCATCCAAAGTCGGGTTATTCGCTATCAATCCACCATCCAGAAATTTTCCGAACGCTCGAAAATACGAAGGAGCTGCCCCGGTTGCTCTCGCTGCGTGCCAAAGCAATTGTTCGCTCGATGACGAAGCGAGAGACATCGAGGTCTCTGGATGCTCGAGTAGCGTACTAGGTGCATCGTAATTACGAAACAAATAAAGGTCGACAGGCTTTCTATCAGCCAATACAGCAGTGATCATTATCTTGGGTTTCTTGATATCCGACATCACCGTATTAACACCTAGGCAATCTTTTAATACTTTCTCCAAACCGTCGCTGTTGTACGGGCGATTACCGACAAAAGCTTCCTCTTTCATGCGGAAATACAGTGCCTGACATTCTCGCAAGGACTTGCCAGCAGCTAGACCAAGAGTCAAGATTCCACCTGTAGAAGTGCCCGCGATCCAGTCGAAGCACTCTACGATAGGTTTCTGCAGGATCGACTCGATCTCCAATAACATTTGTACAAGAACCAAACCACGAATTCCTCCTCCATCTAGACAAAGAAGTCGACCACCTTTTATTTTCTGGTTTTCTTGCATAGCCATCTTGTCCATCCCAGAAACATGTAACATTTGATCCAACACTGTACGCGGTACAGCCCTTGGTGGTTGCTGCGGTGCGAGACCATTATAATTTTCGTTAAACTTGCAGCCTTTGTTACAATCTGACATTTCTGGTGGACAACGTTTAGCGCCTACCGCATCTAGAATATACAAAATTTTCTGACCCTCGTTGTTATCGATATTCACACGATGCCGTGACGTTTCCGACTTCCAATTTTTTGCATCAATGTCTGCTCCGAAAGCGATCAGCGACTGCACTATTGCCACTGTACCATCGGAAACCGCTAAATGCAGCGGTGTATTGCCATCCTTGTCGACGATATTTACAGAACACATATGACTTAACAAAGCCACTACGCATGATAATCGTTTCCTCATTGCCATGATGTGCAACGCCGTACGGCCGTCGAAATTCAAAGCATCTATATCGCAATTACTTTCTATTAGAGCATTAATCACCTCCCTGCTCAGTGACCAATGCAATGGCGTACCGCCAAATTTCATGTCATCGGCATGAAGAACATTTGGTTTACTGTGCAAGAAATCTCCTACGTAACTAGGACTAGAAGGTTCACCTTCGGCAGCAGGAATGTTCACATCCGCTCCAATTAAAAGAAGAGCTTTAACGCATTCGGGCTTATTATTCAAACAAGCGACATGCATCGGTGTATGTCCATTACTGTTACGACTATTTAAACTGTTTGGAAGATCACCTCCAAGGGCTAAAATTATTTCTTTAGTAGATTTGGCTGCATAATGATAGACGGTATTTGCGCTATAATCCAGATGCTCCAATGAACTTTTAGCTTCGATCAACATTTGCACTGTACGCAGATTATTTGTTTGCACCGCGACTTGCAAAGGAGACACTCCTGTTTCTGTATCTCCACTGTTCAACTGACTATTTACATCAGCATGGGTAAAGGCGTTATAAAGAGCAAAATGAGCTGCCAAATGTGCCAGTGTCCATGTTGGATGTTCCATCAAAGTATCACATAATTTCTGAATCTTATTCACATTACACATCTGTATAAATAAATTACTGATAATCATGGTTTCTACACAGATTGCAAAAAATCATGAAATTTTGGAAATAATTACCTCGCGACAAATTTGAACAAGTACTGGAACCTTATCCTTATACACAATAAAATGTGTTGCGATATCTGCATTATCTTCTGATCTATATAAACTGAAACAATAAATTTTAATTATTCGAAATAATAAATAATATATAAATAACTTTCATACTACATCACTTATAGTAGAAAAAAGAAAGCAACGTATATGAAGATACCTACCTATATGCTTGATGCAATGTTTCTGTACAAGGCCTATGAAGAACAATTTCATATTTTCTTTCATTTTCACCTGGACCATAAAGTACGATACCATCCTCGCGGCATTCAATATGTCGATTACTATAATTTTCAGGCTTGACTTCTTGAACTATGTTCGGCGGTATATCCTGAAATACGATATTCCGGAGAACGTTGCTAGCGATCGTTCCAAGCCAAGTCATGATGGATAATTTAGGTTATCAGTGAAAACTGTCACTACACCTTCTTAACTGACTATCAAACTATAATCAAACGAATTAACAAGTTATATAAAATCGCAATGATCATTTCTCCGAAACCGTGATTATGACGTGTCGTCAACGCTGGGAAAAACACGTAAAAAAATCCCCGGCAGTAGTCGATCTCACTCTGATCCAATAACGAGCATAAGCATGAAATAGTGTAAACGGCGTCAATGTAAACAAAAATTTTTGAAACACTGCTAACGTATCGCCTATAATACGTAATACCCTAATTGTATGTTACGAATACGAAAATTTGATGCAGATAGTACAATCACGATTACCACAATACTCTGTTAGAGAAAATAGTGTAATACTATAATTATCGCAACATATACATACATATTATTTGCTATCTTCTATGCTACATTTTCCTTTCGTTAATGAAGCTATGGTTATTAAATTTTTAATACAATGTGCTTAGGAAAGTAAATTTTTTTAAGTTTGAAATGAAATAATAAGATAAAATCTGTTCTTTTTTTTCAAGTCAGTTAATCAACATCAGGTTGATATTTAACCTTCGCATTTAGATATATCATTGTCACGGCACCATATCATTGGTACATATACGCAATGCCATTGTTTTCAAATAAATTCTCCCCCAAAAAGACCCCTACAAGAAAAGTAGGAGTTTTCTTAGCGAACAAAGATTTCAGTCCGAAACGTATAGAAAAAGAACTGGGACCTAATGTTGGTCCTATACATTTAAAATTAGGAGACCAAGAAACTGTCTTTGAATCTGGTTCGTGGATCCCAGGTAAATTCACAATGAAAAATATTTTTTAAGCGATCTGTTAATATGATACGGAACTTATATTGTTTCAGAATCTGGTAAAATCGGAAGCACGTACAAAGAAAATGAGAAATTAAAAAAGGAAGTAAAAAGATTGGAAGATGAAAACAACTTATTAAAGCTAAAATTTGAAGTACTTCTTGATATGGTTATTAATGCTTTGTTTCTTATCAAAATACATAATATTTAATACAGCATCTAACATCTTATTTTCATATAAAAATTACCATTTGTTTTATTTCATTTTTTACAGTTGACACAAACAACAGCAGAATATTATTCACAGAAGGAAGAACTAGATAGACTAAAACAGAAATTACCATACAAGAACAGAGATTCTTGATATAAAGAGCACATTATCATAATTCATCCTTTCTTTTACATATCGAATTAAACAAATGTGTTCATATAGCTATATGATGTATCTTGTATGATGTATTCAAAATCTTGTACTTAATTTATTATTAATTTATACATTTGTACATATATAGTATATATTCATATATATTCAACTATAATCTTGTACTTAATCACTCTACTCTTAATTTATATATATATACATGTATATTTATGTTATTATATTCTAAAGCACATTGTATATTTTAGAAAGTGATCGTAT
This sequence comes from Bombus vosnesenskii, assembly GCF_011952255.1. Taxonomy (NCBI): domain Eukaryota; kingdom Metazoa; phylum Arthropoda; class Insecta; order Hymenoptera; family Apidae; genus Bombus; species Bombus vosnesenskii. The sequence continues at coordinate 9,282,146 of NW_022882923.1, forward strand.
GGAATACAAAAAGACAATTACATTTCTGTCATTATACTGAGTTTTTGTATTTGTACTGACACCATATACTCTTCTCTTTTAATCCATTGCATTCTCGGAACAAGTCCTTCTTGTATGCCCTAGGAATAAAATCATATACCATAACGTAAATAATACATTCCACATCAGAACATTATATACAATAGAACACAAACCTTCTGTACCGCAGATTCCACACTTTCTTTTACCAGTAGCAATGTGACGTCTTTTTGATAAATTTTTCTCTTCTCTAAATGTTCCTTTATTTTGTCCTCCAGACCCATTATATGTATTTCCACCGTTTTCATCCGCCCATTGAAAGAATTTGCAACATTCGTTTATACTCTTAGGGCATGAGTAAAAAGGACGTCCCTTATTTGGACCATCTTTCTGTACAATCCGCCTACAATCCGTATACAAATAATGATTTTTTCTAGATATTAAAAATGTCAAAAGAGTTTAGTTGCATATTTGCTTACTGTATTGCGTTTTGATTACAATGGCATTTAATGTCATTGTGTGATAACGTAAGATCATCTTGATAACTATTAACATGAACACTTGATCTAGTGCTTGTACTGGCAACGAACATCTGGTTTGAACTACTATTTGTATTATTTTGCATTTGCTGAGTATTGTCTTCTGATGCCCAAAGAAAAAAGTTACAACTATTTTGACGCTTCGCACATTTGTAAAATATCCTTCCTAAAATGTCGTGAAACAACGTTATAATAAGTCATATTTAATGAAAAATGCTTTATAAGTGTCTAAGGCGCTTGTACCATGATTTGGTCCTTCTTTCTTTACTGTTAATCGAATCGCGTTTTCATGGCAATTACACATAATAATAGCATCGTCATCGATGTTACCCCATGTTTTTTGTTCATTTCTAATTAACCTTTGATCATTATTTGAAGAATTGACATTATTAGCATCGATCCATGTATTATTCTTTGAAACATTTTGTCTTTTAACATTTCTTGATCTGCTTGTATAACGATCATCGTTCTCATTTCGCATGGACCCTATAGATGCGTTGCTTTCAGATAAACTCCTGTTTTCAGCGTTTGAAGATGGATGAGTTACAGTGTTCCCTATTGAAGATGAGTTTGAGACAATAGTCCTGTTAAATGTACTGTGGTAACCAGACTCTTGACTTTTAATACATTCGTTCTTTATATTTAATGCTTCGTTAAACATAGGATCACAACCACCTATGCAAGTTGTATAATCAGTACCATAAATGGGGAAAACGTTTCTCAATAGTTTAAATTTTAATTTACGAATATTCCCTATACACTAAAAATAATAATGTTAATTATATAGATATCATAATATATCATATAATAATTATAAATATTGTGTAACATATAATGTTTACTTCTGAACAAACTTCATCCAAAACTTCGACATGTTCAACAATCTGAGGTAACCAAATTACATTATTACATGTTGGAAACGACATGCAACCAATGTACTTTCCCGTGCCTTGCTTTCTATCTTTAAGGATCATATCCGAGTTGCATTTCGGACACTTAAAGATAATTTTTTGAGGTGGATGACTAATTTCTACCTGTGTATTACTCGGTCGTTCATCGAGGTAATCGGCTAAAGCAATATCGATTAAATTAGCACGTTCTACCGTTAGTTTAAATAGATTACGATATTTCTTTAGTTGAATTTCCAAAACATCATTCGGACTTTTTTGTCCATCACATATCCTAGACGCAAATGTAAACAATTAAAATTCAATTGAAATATTCAGATGTTCTTTTTGTTGTTAAGAAGAAAATAAAAGATCGACGTACAATTTAAGATCCTTTTCGAGTTCAGCTCTTAAGTTTGGTTTTGACATTTCAAATCCCATGTTATCATAACCCATTACCAATCCAATCCCAAGTTTTCCAGGTATCAGATACTTTTCATCTATCAAACCCACGTAATGACGCGATTTTATTGTATCTATATGCTCTGCATGAGTAGCATCGGTACCAATACCGTACTTATCCATTAAACTGATCAAATCAGCTTCAGTCAACAATTGTGGGGGACTTGTTTTTTCCTCTACCATATCTATGCTGGTTGGTTGGAAAACTTGTCCTTCTTGATATATATGAATTTCTTTGTCATTCCATTTTTCATATATGTACACATTTAAATAATTCTTTTCAATAATTTGTAGACCATTAGCAGCAAATTTTTCACCAGCTATATCGATCTCTACCGTTGTTTCTTGGCCTACCGCATCACACGATAAACAAGCCAAAAAGTGTCGAACCACAAATTCATAAACTTTGGCTTCATTGCCTATCATTAAATAATTTATCATAAATTAACGGCAGAATATTTTTCGTTAACAAGTATTTATTAAGTGTTAAATTTGTGTGCATACCATTTAAACCATCAGCATATTTTATTGGATGTATTGGAGGATGTGCTTGATCGCTTTTCTTGCCTTGTCTAGGAGTCAATCCCTTTTCTAATAATTGCTGTGCAAAATTGCCCCATGCTGAATTGTTTACTTGTTGATTCACCAATGGAACTAAATTTAATTCTTTTGGAAATATATTTGTTTCTGTACGTGGGTAACTAATCAAACCTTGAGTATATAATTTTTCCGCAATTCTCATAGTGTCCTTCGCGCTTAAATGAAGTTTACGAGAGCCTTGCTTTTCCAGCTCCTAGATATATTTAACGTAATTAAATAAATTGCATTGTATCTTTTCTTACTGAAACTACTACTTTATTACTTACAATTGTGTCCAGTGGTAGTGGTCTCCACTTATTCTTAGGTTTACTTAATACTTTTTTAACAGTAGCCATAGGCTGTTCCAAACATATATCCAAAAATACTTCACAAGGCAATTTTTCAAATAGTGTTCCTCTTGCCCATCTAAATTCCACAGAAATATTATCACGGATATCCATTACTTTTATCTTCCAGTATGGTTCTGACTTAAATCGTTTTATGGCTAAAAATCTTTCAACTACAAATCCTAATGTAGGAAACTGACAGCTACCATAACTAATCAGCATATCAGCCAGAGTCCTGGGAAATACTTGTTTCAGTCTCAGTGTTTGAAATCTTGTAAATGCAGCACCTGCAATGTTGTTCCTTTTATATTTAAGTTCATAGGTATATGATGTTATTATGGATATTTTTTAAATACCTATTCTTAGATCCAATTCACTTCGTACATCAACAGCATCACTAATTGCTTTATCAGGCTCACATAAATTTTGAAGAGCTCTATTTACAGATGCTTGTGTAATCTCAGAAAATTTCGCTCTATTAAATAACATATATATATATTATTACATGAAAGAAGATACAATTTCATGGATAACATATTTGATAAATACCTATATATACGAATATTAGGCTTAATTGCACGACAGACTTGAATAATTTCAAAACCTATATTCTCTCCTTCACGATCACAATCAGTCCAAATAATTAATGCACCACATCTCTGTACTTCCCTTTCCAAAGTTTTTTTAATCTTAATAGAATTCTCTTCCGAACATTGCTTTATTACAGGTGCATCAAATAAACTTAATGGATGACAACCTTGCCATTTACGATATGCCCCAACAAACTCATAATTTAATAAATGACCAGATACAGAAGTCATGATCATTTCGCAATTTTGATTCCATAAATATGAGTTAAATTCATAAATTTTATTATATGTCGATAATCCTTCTCTCTAAAAATAATATAAAGCAAAAATATTATTCATGTAAAAATTTTGTACATTTGTCATATATTTCAATTAAAGTAACTTTTCAAATACCCGTTTAGAAGAGCCACGAGACAAATAGCCCGCGATACTTTTTGCGGCATCGTTCTTTTCCGCAACGTTGAGAACTTTCATAACCGTAAAAGAACTTTTAAATCTTATAAAAAAACTAATAATATTGTTTTGATTCATATAAACTTAACTGTGCAGTATTAAATACCTTTGTAACAAACAACATCACGTAATATGTACAGTAGGTTTTTATTCCAATGGGGTTATAAATTATTGTATTTAATAACTTTACAAGATATCATCGTATTAAAATAAAAAATGTAGCTGTCATCTTATTTACCTATTTTTTAATAAAAATCGGCAAGTACAATAACTCATATATTTTTACATTCTTTCTTATTACATTAAATACAACACACAACAAAATTAACTTTCAATTGCCGCCCTTAACATTGTTTGACTACTTCAGCTGGTCAAGCAATGTATGAAACTTCTTCACTTAATAATTCCTATTGAAAGAAAATTGCGTACAACTTAATAGGTATCAGTCAAATTGAATGTCGTAATTTAATGAAATCTTTACGTATTGGGATGTGTAATTTGTAACAGATTAAAAATGATAGAATACACATCGTTTAGGAAGAACAGTGACATTTTTATTGCAAACGTTGCAAGTATGCCGATGCAAGAAGAAAAGAACTGGAAGTAGCAGTAGACATTTTCAATATTTTGCACAGTAATTTTGGATTTTGTGCATCTTTATCAGAGCATGAGTAAGTAAACGATGTTATTATGTAAGTAATATTATCCAGTTTATGAAATTAGATTAAATTTTTTAAAGTAAAACTTTTTATATGTTCAATATTAAATATTCCCAATGACACATTCCGCACTTTCGATGTAGTCTTTTATTTTTGCTCTGTCATTTTACCATTTATTGCTCTTTCTTAATGTTTCATATTTAATAATTCTACAACTTTTAACTCCTCTTGGTTGTATTTTAATAATTTAAATACATTTATGCATACGACCTTGTAACCATTATTATTACGTTATATAGGAAATATATATTCTGCATTTTTACTATACAATTTTTTGAACATTTTCCTTTCAGAAAATTGATCGTTGCTTTAGTCAGTTATTTTAAACAAAACCAAACATGACGGAGGACATGTCAGGAGCAGACATCTGCAGAGTTTGTAGATCTGAAGGTCTTGCAGATAGACCTCTCTTTCATCCCTGTATCTGTACAGGCAGTATTAAATGGATACATCAGGAATGTTTAGTACAATGGATGCGATATTCGCGTAAAGAATATTGTGAGCTTTGCGGATATCGCTTTTCTTTTACACCGATTTATAGCCCAGATATGCCACGTCGTTTACCGTTAAGAGATGTTATTGGTGGATTATTTTCCAACATTGTAACAGCAGTAAAATATTGGTTACATTATACATTGGTTGCAATAGCATGGTTAGGAGTTGTTCCACTGACAGCTTGCCGAACTTACAGGGCATTATTCAGTGGTCCTCTAGACCTGGTTCGAGTAAATACTTTCTTATAACTTTAAAATATATCTAAATTTTTAATACTTTGTGTCAAAAAATGAAGTACCCATATCTTTTGTTCACAGATACTGACATTACCAATGGATATGTTATCTCCTGAAAATATATCATCAGATGTATTTCATGGATGCTTTGTGGTAACTTGTACTCTGTTTGCATTTATCGGTTTAGTATGGCTAAGAGAACAAATTTTACATGCTGGTGGTCCTGATTGGCTTGATCGAGATAATGTACAATTGCCCCCAGTCGACAATCCACCACCTAACTTAGAGATTCCCATGCAACAGTTTCAAGAGCAAAGAGCTCTTCAACAAGAAATTCAAGATAATAATAATGTACCACCCTTTGCTGATGAACCACCAATTTTACCAGAAAATTCAGACAATGATAATGTAGAAAATGTGGAAGGACATAGGGTAGAAGAAAATAATTTACCAAATAATCAAGGAATCAATGAAGTTGAAGGAATTGGTAGAGACGTTGAGCCACACGCTGCTCCCAGAAGCGCTGATCAACAAATAGAACAACCTGTCGAACCGCATGTAGTAGTACCTCGAAATGTAGAACCACTGGTTCCACCAAGGGATGCAGAACAACCTGCAGCACCTAGAGACGAATTGGGTATAGATGGTGAACAAGCAAACGCGAGAGTTGGGGAGGGGTGGAGGGATCAAGCCCAGGGTCAGGCTCAAGGAGAAGATGAGGAAGCAAACTGGAATCCATTAGAGTGGGATAGGCCCGCGGAGGAGTTAACTTGGGAGCGCCTTTTAGGCTTAGATGGATCCCTTGTTTTTCTTGGACACGTATTTTGGGTCGTTTCATTAAATACGCTATTTATTATGGTACGCTTTGCTTATATGTTTTAAATTGTAAATATAAGACGAAATAATCAATTTTTGTCATACAAAATGCAATGTTCTTATTTTCAGGTTTTCGCTTTTTATCCGTACTATGTCGGTAGTTTTGCAATAGCATTGCTAGATCTACAAGAATATGCAGCTGCTTCACACTTTGAAGGATTAGTAACTACATTATGTGGTTATTGTGTTACTGGAGTAGGGCTAGTGGTCCTTCATACATTAGCAGCACCTTTAGGTTTCCAACGTTCTCAACGATTATTGGGCTTATGTTACGTTATAGTAAAGGTTTCTTTACTTTCGGTCGTTGAGATAGGAGTACTTCCTCTAGTTTGTGGTTGGTGGTTAGACATTTGTTCATTAGCAATGTTCGACGCCACACTTCGAGACAGGGAATCTTCGTTTAAACTAGCCCCTGGTACTTCAATGTTCTTACATTGGTTGGTGGGAATGATTTATATATACTACTTTGCTTCATTCATTCTGTTATTACGAGAAGTCTTACGGCCAGGAGTACTTTGGTTCTTAAGAAATTTAAATGATCCCGACTTTTCTCCTATACAAGAAATGATACATCTTCCAATTTTAAGACATGTTAGAAGGCTCGTAGCATCTGCAGTGATATTTGGAACTGCTATTTTATTAATGCTATGGTTACCTGTGAAACTCTTAAGATGGGCATGGCCAGGATTTTTGCCATATACCGTGACTATTCAGAGCGAAGCTCAGGTAAGAAGTTAATTATTAGTTAAAAGAGAAAATTAAAAATTCCTCTTACTAACAATTGTGATGTATTACTTTATTTGTTTCTTTATTTTTAAATTAGATCAGCGAATTGTCTTTAGAACTGCTATTACTGCAAGTTATTCTTCCTGCATTATTGGAGCAATCTCATACACGTACATGGTTAAAAGCCCTAATAAGAGGGTGGTGTCGAGTGGTAGCCTGGATGTTAGATCTCCAATCGTATCTTTTAAGAGAACAAACTGAAGATCCAGGGCCGGCCGTAATTGAGGAACCGCAACATCCTGATTTAGGAGCGGCGCATCAAGCGCTGTTACAAAGAGGAGGACCAACAGGTTTCCAACCGTATATCAGACCACGCTGGTTTCCTGCTCGTCTAATTGGCCTTCTGTTTTGTGTTTGCGTTTCTCTTGTTATCGCTAGTTTAATTGCAATGATTCTTCCTGTTTGGCTTGGACGCAGAGTTATGGCATTGTGGATGGTCGGAGCTCCGGCTCCATCTCCACCAGTATTACCACCTGCCTTAAGTGGGTCTGGTAAGTTCGCTTTTTAAAGTATGAAATGCTTATCCATCTTTCCTGTCGACATACTTGGATATCTACTTCCTCCCAAATTATCCTTCTGATTATAGCGTTGTTTTTAATATTTCAGATACCAACGAAGCCGCAGTTGCTTTATCTGGACGAGTACATGAATTATACACCATAGCTTGCGGAATGTACGTATGTTGGGCAGCAGCAAGAGGATTAGCCTTAGCATTTTCTTGGTTGCCTCGTGGTCGAAGAGCTCTTTTAGATAGAATAAAACATTGGGCGATCATAGGTGTTAAAGCATCAGTAGCATTTTTCTTACTTATTGGCCTAATACCGCTTTTGTTTGGTCTTCTTCTTGAACTAGTCGTTGTTGTACCATTGCGTGTACCGCTAGAACAAAATCCTATTTTGTTTATCTGGCAAGATTGGGCCCTAGGTGTATTGTACACAAAAATAGCGACCGCTATAATTATGATGGGACCGGATTGGAGAATTCGTCTTGCAATTGAACGAGCATACAACGATGGTATTAGGGAAATAGATTTGAAATTCATCGTTACAGAATTAGCAGCACCGGTAATATGTTGTTTCGGTCTTGCTTTAGCTGTTCCCTATGCTGTAGCTTACGGAATAGTCCCACTTTTAATCACGAATCTACAAACACAAATTCTAATTGCTAGACATTTGTATCCTTTCCTGTTATTAGTACACTTAATATGTATTGTTATTTACTTTCAAATTCGACAGTTCAAAAAGCTTTATGAACATATAAAAAATGATAAATATCTTGTTGGTCAGAGACTTGTAAATTATGAACATCAAAATAAGTCTCAATCGTAAAAACAGTAACAATCACATGCATTAACCTAATATATCTAGTATAAGTTTTCCTCGACGGCAACAAGAATTTAATAGAAGATTCTTTAATGTACATTCTCTATCACACTTGATCTAAAAAATGCAGATACTAACTTATATTAATTATACTTTAATTCTTAGTATTATAATTTATTAGCGTAAGCGATACGAAATAAATTAAAAAGACTGTTATTCAATGTGTCGCTTTCTTGTTTTAATGCGGATACTTACATTCTATTACACATTGTCGATACTTTTGATCTGAATTACAAAAATATATTGTTCAAAAACGGTAATGAATATTTTGCACGGTTAACGACTATATGTCATTTTGTAGAGCCCAAGATTCCCGTTATCCTTTTGTTACTGATCAAACCAACAACTTTTGAAATATACCATAAACTGTAATTTTTGACTTTAAAATATTCAATGTACAAAGCTCTATAACTCTTCAATAAATTCTAAGAAAATAAGTTTCAAAGTACATACTGCTATGAAAGTAAAGTTACATTTTAATTGAGAACTCGTTAGTGACAAAATAACACGATCATGCTCTATTGTAAAAAACTGATGTTTAAAACGATTAATTTGAATGAAAGTAAGAAATATTTATACTTTCTTAAAATAAAGAAAATCATATTTCCTGAGAAACTTGTCATTTTTCTTTCTTTTAGTTAATCATGCAGAAGTTATCATTTAATTGTGTAAATATAATTACATAAAAAAGTAACAGAATACTAACAGATCTGAATTACTTCCACAATTATGTTTCTTTTCGTATGCAAATAAAATATATGCTTTGCACATGGTATACATGACTTTATGTACAGATATGAAGCTAAATATAAATAAGGGCTATTTATTTGTATATGTAATAATCGTTCAGCGATTAATGTAACTGTACGATTACAAGTATGTAAAAATGTTACCACAATGTACATTAATATGTAATTGAAATAAATAATGTTCTTGCGAAACGTCCGATATATTTTTTCTATCAATTAAAAATACATCTATCAGATGAAGAAATTTTTATCATTAAATTAACATTTCACGTTCATATTAAAAATGTATAACATATAAATGTACAATAAAATAATGTACATATATATAAATATATAATATATATAAATATTTTTATAATGGTCGTCTTTAAATTTAATTTACAGCAAAATACCATTATATTTCTATTCCCTGAGTCGGTGGTAAAAGAGTGCCAATTAATTGAAAAGATTCTGGATGCTTTTCGACTCTCAAATGCAATAAAGTAAAAACATTTATTACCTGAAAAACGTCAGGTAAATTATATTGTTCATACTGTCGTATAAGCTGTTATTATACTTAGATAATATACACAACATTAATACACTTCTTTATATTACCTGAGTAATAGCAGGTTGTTTCCAAGAGATGTTTATCGTTGGAATGGAACATTCCGAAGAATATTCGACGAGTGCCAAATTTTCTAAGTGCGTGAAGGAAACCCTTAATTTTATACCAAATTGACACAATATAATATTTATCAAACTTTCGTGTACACTGAACACGATACCCATTGTAACAATAGGACCCTTTAAATCTATCAAATACGTAAAATACAATTCGTTACTTCGCTCTTGTGCCATTTTCGCATTATATTTCTTTATATTACAATTTGCCGCTATTCTGTCTTGGTAGAAACCATATAAAAATATTAAAAATATTTCATTTGTACATGTTACTAATGCTAATTAATTATTCCAGTCTTTTCCTAACTAACTTACGATTTGCAAAGACTTTTAGTCCATTCTTTAGGCATGTCTATATTTCTTAAAGTTGAATAAAGTAAACGATGTACAACACAATCGGAATATCGTCTAATTGGGGACGTAAAATGAGTATAAACCGATATGTTTAAAGCATAATGTCTCAATTCCTCCTCTGCTTTCACTGTAGACGAACATATGTAGGTAGCTCGCTAAGAATGTAGAGAGTGATTTCAATTTTTATACATGTATTAAGAAGTTCTTCAAAACTAAAAAAAAAAATCATACAGTCATAGCTCTGGAACAAAGATTGTTGACAACCATCATCCTATATTTCATTATTATTCTTCTTTCATCGTCTTCAGTTTCTAATGCTTCTTCACAATGTTTCATACTAGCGTGCAAAGATCTAGACGATTTAATGTCTAAATGAATGCCAAATTTTTGCAGCATTTCTTGCGTCATACTTAAAATACGTTTTGAGGGCTCTCTATGGTTGCGTAATAGAGCAGTCTCCGGAATTACATTGTATAAGTGTGTAGCAACTGTCATATTAGCTAACAACATAAACTCTTCTATAAGTCTAAAATATAATGTATATGTATATACATATAAAAATACATATATGTATATGTATATACGTATATGCACATTTATATCATAATTTATGAATAGTACAACTTTAAAAATACTAAAAATACCTGTTACTATCTTGCTGTTCTTCTATATTGTACGATATTGGTAAACCCGTAATTCTATCAACCCTGACACATAATTTTGGTTGATCTATTAGTAGCGCACCATTTTGAAATCTTCTCTTACGCATTTGAATAGCTAAATTGTGTAAAATGTTTACTTTTATTGACAAATCATTAAGCTTGTAATTTCCATCTATATTTATAGAGTTATCTGGCCAATTATATTCTGGATTTTCAATCATTTTCTGAACATGCTGGTAAGACATTTGACAGCATGATCTTATTACAGTTTTAGCAAAACGATAATTAACAACTCTTGCATCTTGCGTCATTTCCCAAATAACAGAAAAAGCCAATTTATCTTGACCAGGTGACAAAGAACATACTTGACATAATTCTTTTGGTAACATGTGATATACGTTATCTGCCATATATATAGTTGTAGCTCGTTTTGAAACCTGAATATCCAATGGAGATAAGAATTCTACATAATGAGTAACATCTGATATATGCACACCAATCTAGAAAAAGAAGTATATATATATATACACACATATACATATAAACAAATAGACAAACAAATGAAGTATACTCTCTGGAGATAATTCTACAGAACGGTGTAATTACTTCATAATTTCCATTTTCCAAAGGTTTGCAAGAGACTGAGTCATCTAAGTCAACAGCAGTATCAGGATCGATAGTAAATATGCATTCATCTTTCCAGTCCTCTCTGTCTTTAATATCATTTTCTGTTAAAGAATAGTCACTACTTGGAAGTTCCTTTGTTACATCTAGGCTATAAGGTGTAACATCTAAATCATATTCAAGTAATATTGCATTTGATTCTGCTTTTATATCGCCAATACTTCCAATTATTTTTTCAATTTTCCTGTATACCATGTAAGTGAGTATATTATTTCAACAATCATTGAAGCTTCTACTTGTTTAGATTTATAAATTTTTATCATACCCAACTGCAAACTTTGGCTTTCTCCAGTCAGTTATAACAACCAAATATAATATGTCTTTATAATTTTGACACACACCAAACTGTTGCAAGGATTTCTTACTTATCTTAACTAATGGTACACGACGATCTCTGGGATAAAAAAGTTTACCATTTTCTTTGAAGTATCCAATTGTTCTTCTTGGATGTATTTTCTCTCGTATATAAACAACAACACCTGTTTTTTGATTGTATCCTTGATGCATTTTCCATTTTTCTGGCTGATTTATACGTGCTACAACAAAATCACCATCAAAAGCTCGATTTCTATCCCTTAAGCCAATAATTAATAGATCGCATTGATCATCAGAGAAAGATAAATAAGCATATTCACGATTCCAGGGATTGACACGTAACTGCCCTTCTATGTATTGTGTTTCATTGGAATTTTCATTTCTTAAAAGTTTGTCAATTTCTGTTTCAGGAATATATTGTGGAAATGTATCTTTTTCTTTTGGGACTTTAGCTTTCCGAGCTTTGATTTCTTCTTTATTTTCCCCTTCCTTTCCCTTTTCATTATCAACAAGCACTGGTTGTTCATTAAAAATTTCCCTCTTAGATATCTGTCTATTTTTGTTTTTATTAGCCTTGTGATAAAATTTTTTAACTTTTCTAGGCTGATTTTGTGTAACAAGATCTGAAGAAACTGATCTTCCTGACATGATTCCTACTTTGAAAGTACTATTCACTTATACATATGCGAAAATTAATTACTGTCAATTTATCATACATAATTATTAATTTTTAACGTCACAAGTATTAAAAATATTATATTTCGATGGACTACGAATACATATGTTCATAAAGCACTTACGTATGAAAAGAACTATCAAATTTTGGTTGTATTTTAAAAATGTTAACAGGTCATATGTTTCTAAAAATAAGATTCCAACGATAAGAAAGCTGCATTATTTTTTTTAGATATTTAATATCTCTTATAACAACGGGCTATAAACTTAATAAAAATATAAATCCCGACTTAGAGTCGAAACAATAGTATCATCGTTCACTTGATGTTGAGTATTTGTCAGATTCGGTAGCATCTTAAAACGATACATATCTCGCATTTATACTATTTGTGATTTAATTCTTCGGTTCTTTCCGCTTTTATTCATTTTAATTAATAACAAACTTATTCTATCATTATTTCCCCACGTTTTATCGCTATATTCTTGAAACTTTGAAATAAAGTATGTTTTACAAAATCCGGATTACCACTCATACAACGGACAACTATTAACAGCTATCTTAAATTAAAAAAATTTAACGTTCAATCGGTTATTCAAAAATATGGCAATAATGCCATAGAACCACATAGGGAGATTTATTTGTAAATGTTGGCAGAATTTTGTTCGTATCGAGTGAAATCATACAGAGAATCTCGGAGTTGGTAAGTGTTCGAAGCGATTGGACCAGTTGGCGTTGGCACGTAGGGTGGTGAGTGGTGAGATAGGTAGAGTGTTGCGAACGTGGTGGAAAGGTAAAATTGTTTCGATCGGTAGGAAAGGAACGCGATTACTGAGGTAGTCGGGTGAGAGACCGAGTTCTGTAAAGATCAAAAGTGAGGTAGAAGAAACGTGGAAGGGATAGAGAGAAAAAGAAAGGAACCCGAAAAGTTAGGACATACATTGTGTGAAAAGCGTTGTAAAAATCGATTTAATTACAACGGTGACGAAAAACGTTGAAAATGTTTCACATAAGGAAACTAACAAGATCGTCGATTGCTTTGAAACAAGTACCGAGTAATGATGTTATTCATAACACGCTCATACGTATCGTACCGGCGTTCCAAGCACGCGGTTATGCCGATCATCAGATACCCGATCGACTAAAGGATATCCCCGACGATCTGAATCCAAAGTTTTTCGATATGGTCGAATACTTTTTTCATCGAGCTTGTCAGATCGTCGAAGACAAATTGGTCGAAGATATCGGTAAACGTTCCAGGATGAGCGTGGAAGAGAGAAAAAAGAAAGTGAAGGGTATCTTGATGCTAATGGAACAATGTGATCACATCCTCGAAACCTCCTTCCCATTGAGACGCGACTCGGGCGACTACGAAATGATTACTGGCTATCGCGCGCAACATTCAACTCATAGAACACCCTGCAAAGGAGGTAAATCGAGAGACGCTTTATTTTACATTTCGTTTACCATGCTTTCGATAACATTTATTTTTCATTGATATTTAACAACTGCGATCTTGATTACACCAGTTGTTGCTTACAGTTATTTCTTTTATTATTAAAAACATTTGAACAAATACAGAATTGTCACATCGTTTACACTCCCATACGTATGGGGGAAACGTAAACGAAGGAGAGAAGGAGAAAGAAAGAAAGCCTGATGGCTCATAGAATATGTAATTTTTCTCTCATGGCCGCTTAAATTTGATGTTAGCATTAATTACGTCATCAATAACGATACGTAACAGGCACGAGCAGTCTTAAACTGGATCAAATTCGCTAAAATTTCATTCTGTCGAATTTTTCGAATCTAAACCCAACATATATTTAAATTCAAAATTATCTTGTTTTGTTAACGTTTGTATATCTTTTGTTCGTGTCATAATTTTAGTTGAGTTTGTGCTAGTTTCTAGTTACTTTTATGTATTCAATGTACAGTATACGACGAGACATTGGAAACGACAATTTTACGGCTTCAGGAGTTAAATGACATGGTTTTAACCTTGATTTTAGTAAACAGATTATTGAAACCACGTTTGCTATATAATACATAGCATTAGCTTATTCGAAGAGAAACTCGTGTCATTCTGTTTTTATGTAACGAACAATTTATTTTACAAATGGAGTGGAAAATATATTTGTACATAGCCCTCATCGGAGAAATTGTAGTTTTGTGACGCACAAATAGATGATGAGGAACGATAATGTGCCAACGCTTTTCGTTCTCATAGCTTTTGCACTTCTTACTCACGAGGATTGTATTACATCAATGATTAAACGCGCTGATGCGTCGATTTACATATTAGTAATGCGATGCCTAGGATATGGCAATTAAAATCTCTTGTTAGTATATGCACTTACATATCAGATATACAGGGTGATTCAATAATCGTGGTACAGGCGGTAAAGGGATGATTCTACGTGAAAAATAAGACAAAAACAAAAGAAGAAAAGAAAGAAAGAATATTCTCATACAGCGCTCTGTTTTCGATAAGATCAAATTTGAAAATTTATTTATGGGAACTTGGCTAATCGTCGAATGGTTAAAACGAGTAAAATCAGTAGGAAGTTATTCCGGAAGAGAATAACTTTGTATCAGAATAGTTTTTATGACGACTGTATTTATCATCATTACTGACTCACCCTACAGAATTAATTAGATTTCGCGAACAGTTGTTTATCCGATTTGTTGAGAAAGATATTCGAATCACGCATATCGAAACATCTCCTTGATATAAATTTGTACTTGAGCTCGTGAGCGAAACGTAACGGCGTCTCATGAGGTAGATCTTTTTTGAGAGCCAAGCAAAGTGAACTCGACGATTCTCCGTTGACGAAGATCATCCTTCCCCTATATTCGTCACTGGTGGCCTTTTTAAAAATTAAGTCGTCTTTATCAGATTTATCATCTGCGTGGCATAATTAGGGTCGCAATCCTAATTACTTACATTTCGTTTCTTATTTACGTTATTATTATAAGAAACAGCGAATGTTTGTCTTCGAACGTAACTCATTGCTATTAGAAAATGCCGATACAACGTAACAATGCCAAGCTGTCTGGTGTTTTTCTTCGTCCCTGCCAAACATTAGCTAACTACCTTGATTCACTATTTGATTTAAGAATTTGGCACTAGCATGCCAGTGTCACGATGATGCTCGAAAGGTCAATGCTCTCATGGAAACAAATTGATGCAGCTTTTTTTTATTCGCACGAACCTGCTAATACAGCATACGTACTTATTAATTTTTCTTCGATTTTATATCATTTGCTCGGGTTTTAGGCGATAACATTGTGCTTATAGCACAATTCCAGCTGTTGTTTGAAAAATTCATTAGCGAGGTCGCATACAAATATGCGCATAGCGACTGGTAATCATTGTGTAGGCAGCTATATTCGCGTGTTGCGTAATGTATATGTACTAACCAATACATTAGATTTTGTGTAACATAAATAACATTAAAACAGCCTGCAGCAGTCTCGATATAGAACGTATTTTATGGCATTTTAAAATCGCCTTTATGCGGAGTACACAAAGACTTATGGGTGACTATGTGTACACTGTCACTATCGTCAATCATAGCTATTAGAATACGTATTCGTTATATTCATTCAAAAACTCTAATTTTATTTTGTTTAGTACTTTACATTATTATATGATATAAGCATATAAATAAAACGAACGATTTAAAATAAAATAAATAGAAGATAAAGACAGTGGAAAATTTTCAATTCATATATATTGAATGTCAGCAGGATCATACTGCGCAATTGTACAGTAACGAAATTTTACTGGTCACAAGTTACAAGTATTAATAAATATCCTTACATAACATTAACAAGTTTCGTAATGAAATTTCGAAGAAATGGAACGTTGCAAAGATATTTTGCAAATTATGAATTAATTGATTGTTCTATTTGATTTTAAAAGTATAAAATTCTAGAAAAGAAATAATTGTTTGTTACAGGTATTCGTTTCTCGATGGATGTCTCGCGGGACGAAGTAAAGGCTTTGTCGGCATTAATGACTTTCAAGTGTGCCTGTGTAGATGTTCCTTTCGGTGGAGCTAAAGCCGGTATTAAGATTAATCCCAAATTGTATTCGGAACACGAGCTCGAAAAAATTACAAGAAGGTTCACGCTGGAGCTCGCGAAGAAGGGATTTATTGGTGAGATACGTCAAAATATCGAAAAATGCCTTTGTTAAAATTTACATCGAAGATGATTAGAGAACGGACGAACGAATTAAAGAAGCAAAAGATACGCGATTCTGTTGCATACTTGTATGCGCCATTATTAAATTTGCTTCGACCTAACTGTTTATTGGATTCGTTGTGATAAATTTTCTTCGGCATGTCAGCATAAAACGATCACGTTACATAAATGGATTTAAAACCAATACACGTAAAATTATTCTCTAATAACTGCTGATTGCTACGATCAGCTATAGATTAGCTATCGCTCAAAAATACATATATGGATACTTGCGTACTTCTTTCGATAGAATATTCTTTAATTTTTAAAATATTGTGATTTGCAAGTTGCCAAAAATGTAAACATTGTGGAGCAGTTTTATAATAATATCGAGAATAAATTAGCTAAATTATGTATTTAATTTCAATATATTATTGATCAATTTTTAAATAAACAATTCAAATTTCGTATTACGTGTATCTTATAAAAAATATTATTTTAATATTTAGTAACATTTGTAATTTTTACAATTCCATTTATTTTATTACCATTTATTGGATCTGGCAACTTGTAATTTGTAGCTCTTGTAAAATTTCGTTGATAATATTAGTTCAATTGAATAAGAAGGCCTTGCGAATACCCTATATTAGTTAAAATCGCATAAATATATTCTCGTTTGAATTTAAAGGGCCTGGTGTCGATGTTCCTGCTCCCGACATGGGAACTGGAGAACGTGAAATGTCCTGGATTGCAGACACATATGCCAAGACTATAGGTCATGTGGATATCAACGCTCACGCCTGTGTCACAGGGAAACCAATTAATCAGGGTGGAATACATGGACGTATTTCTGCGACAGGGCGTGGATTGTTCCATGGAATAGAAAATTTTATCAACGAAGCTAATTACATGAGCATGATCGGTACGAGGACATTTCCAATGTTATTTCCTTCTGTATTGGATGTCTATATGTCAACCATCTACAGTTAACACACTGACATTGGGTATTTTTTGAGTTAAGATATACTAACAGTTAATTAAAACAGTTGAAGCAGATAATTACGAGTGAGATACCTCGTTTCCCGTCGGTTAGTATAAAATGATATATATATATATATATATATATATATATATATCTCGTTTCTGGACGTTATTGTGCTAACTGTTAATATATTCACCACTTTGAAATACACCAGGACCATTTCTGGAGTTATCTTTACTTTAATAATGGTTGCTGTAATATACTGTCCATTATCTTTTCCAACTTTTTAAATTTTTTGTTAAAATATAGTATAAAAGATAAAAATGCAATAATCGTGTCAGTAGTATTATTTATGTTATTACCTGTATACAGCATACTCGTCGGTAGCAATAAGTCTCTTAATTCACTGTCTTCTTTTCTCATTGATTAACTTTTTACCATTAGGCACCACACCTGGTTGGGGAGGAAAAACATTCATTATTCAAGGTTTCGGTAACGTCGGTTTACATTCAATGCGTTATTTGCATCGTGCAGGCGCCACTTGCATAGGAGTAATCGAGCACGATGGTTCTATCTATAATTCCGAAGGTATTGATCCTAAGGTGAGCAACTATTTGAAATTTAATATAAATTTCTCCCGCGTATGACGTAATAATTTCAACAAGATTATTCTACATTAATAAGATTACTTAACATAATTTATATTACAGCAACTAGAAGATTACCGTATAGAGAATGGTACTATCGTGGGCTTCCCTAATGCTAAACCGTACGAAGGTGAAAATCTTATGTACGAACCTTGTGATATATTTATACCTGCAGCTGTCGAGAAAGTTATTACTAAAGCTAATGCCGGTCTTATTCAGGTAAAGAATTTTCGTAACATTTGTTTTTTAACATTAAGTATATAAATACATATCGTTGTATGTTTTCAAACGTTCTTTAAACAATTGCTGCTTCTATTTTAGGCAAAAATTATAGCCGAAGCTGCCAATGGACCAACTACTCCAGCTGCCGATAAAATTTTAATCGACCGAAATATCTTAGTTATACCAGATTTGTATATCAATGCCGGCGGTGTCACCGTTTCCTTCTTCGAATGGTTAAAGAATTTAAATCACGTGTCTTATGGTCGTCTAACCTTTAAGTACGAAAGGGAATCAAATTATCACTTGTTAGGTATATATGATCACATGCATAGATGATAAAGATTTAATCTAGTTGGATCGCACATATTATTGTAAATTTCTAATTTTCATTAAAAATTTTAGAATCTGTACAAGAATCGTTAGAACGTAGATTCGGTCGTGTGGGCGGTCGAATTCCTGTTACACCCTCCGAAGCGTTTCAAAAACGTATTTCTGGTGCTTCTGAAAAAGATATTGTTCATTCTGGTTTGGACTACACTATGGAAAGATCAGCGAGGGTAATTAACTATTCTTTCTGTTTCGGTAAACAAATGGAAAATGTCTAGACATTGTTTAACTTTATTCTTATTGTATGACAGGCTATTATGAAAACAGCCATGAAGTTCAATCTTGGCTTGGACTTGAGGACAGCAGCTTACGTTAATTCAATCGAGAAGATATTTACCACTTACTCCGAAGCAGGTCTTGCGTTTTAAAGTATACTCTAAAGTATTTACCAATACAAAGGAAATCGCATAAATGGAACTATAAAAAGTTTCGAGCCAGTATTTTCAAGACTTTTTTCAACAATTGCTCCCAACCAGTACTGTCCAGTGTCTCTCAGTGATAAAGACCAAAGCTGTTAGTTGCAGTGGAAACATTTCGTGAATATCGTCGCACGTTAGATTCTCCCCGAACATGTAATAATAATTTGCCTAATGAATGCTCCGTTGCACGGATAAGTATACATAATGCCTGCGTCGATCGCGTCATTCGCGTCACTGTAACTATTATGCCGTATATACGTTTATGTATGAGAAAGCGTACGAATCGAATAGTAGCGAATTCAATGTGCGAATACGGTCTGCCAAGTAGTCAATTCTGAACAAAGTACTTGCAACATGTTTTCCTTTGTAAGTCGACTCAACGAAATCAGCAGCCGAAATGAGACATCAGTGTGCATTTTTATACATCACTTTTGATCAGTGTATGATAATATGTAAGATTTGCACGTTAGTTGTCAAAGACAAACGAAATGATCGTTTTTAAATCTTAATTCCCTTGAGTACACAACATATTGCAGTGATGTATTTGCGAGAAACAGTTCACCGACGACTCGCGTCTACAATCAACGTAATATTCGCGATGTATCATACGGTAATATTGTTATATATTTCAAGAGTAATGTCAATAAATATATGCTCTTAATTAATACTTTTCTCATTGTTCTTTAATCCTCTTTCACTATACGTTAAGATAGAAACACATTACTATCGCGTCGCGTGAAATTGCACACTACTATTTTGCATATGATAGCACGTGACACCTTGTGTAGGATTGATATTTAGTAATATATCGTGTTAATAACGAAGTATAAAACCTCAAGCAGTCGTACTTCAGATTAGGAGAAAGATATAGAAAATCTTACGGTATTTCTGATTCATAGTAAAATGCGTAGATCAACTCGCGGAAACACGAAATAAACGCAGAGATATATATTTACAAGAATATAGCCATTTATAGCAGCCACCAATTATTAGAAATGAAGTCTCGGTGTAAGCTTCAAACGTGTCCTGTTACGTTACATAATTGTCTCATCGCAGTCCGCGTGCTCCCGTGCCGAGTATCGGTATGACCATCGCATTAATTCTTTCTCCTTTCCTCGGCATTTTAACTGATGAATGAGTTCTTAGAATTCACCAATTCGGATAAGCATCTAGATTAGGCCCGGATTGTCGATGCTAAAGTAGACATTACTAAAACATTCTAGTAAGTACCATATATACTTCAGGATGAATGACTAAAGCTACATTTTAATTGCTGCATGGTCTAATCGATCATGATATAAAAAGAAAGAGTATAATAAGCTTCGCGATTAGATTTTATTATATACAATGTGATGGATCCCCTTGAGAAGGGTAAGATTCATTAGAACATCAATAGAGGAATGTAACGATACTAATACTAGTTGTCTTCGTCGCGCAGGAGCTCTTTATAGGCTTATGTATGTCTATGAGGCTCTTACGTGAAATTCCGTGAAGCGGGACGCGATTGTAATTTGTTCCCAGCGGATTTAAAACAATGAAAATACGTCGGATCACACTGGTCGAGTATCGCGTGAGATCACGTTATAGCACGTGATTTCAGGTAGCGCGATGGTAATCTGTTTCTACCTTTACTCCATCTCTCGTTTTTTATAGTTAGTATCAATAGTAACGTATTAATTATATTAGTTATTTTAACGATAGTGACGTAGTTGACGTATTAATACAGTTACATCCAACTTGTTGAGAACTCTTTTAATCTAACGTTTTACGTTATCGAGCTGATAAGCATACGTGTCTGTCTCATTTGCCATTACGCACTACTGCACCGTTTTTATAAATCATATTTAAATTAAATATATGTTAAAAACAATCTTGTAACGCGTGCTAAATGTAACAATGCCAAAATGAGTTGCGTCTATGACGACGGCCGAATATTTTCGTCGGTATTACGCAACCTCTACAATTTTCGTCCATGTCATCAATGTGATGGTTCAGATCGTATCCCATACTATCAATAGTCCGTTGGCTATTTCATATTCCACATTCTATAGTTGATCGTACCGATAAATCGTAGGAGGATAAACTGATTACGTCGAACTATCTATATATGTATATAGTAGGACATACGAATGCACACGAACACAGTGCTCTTGACTTCGTATTTTTCTTTACTTTTTCAAGTTCTATCCTGAACTTGCTACTAACTTTCACGGCAAAGTGCGAATCATCTCGATCGTAACGGAAAGGAAAGAATAAAAACTCTGTAACGCGAGTTGCGCTTTACAGTAAGCCTACTGGCGGATTACATATTTTCCTATACTACTAGTAAGGGCGGCGGCCGCGCATATAGTATAAAGCGTCACGACATCACGACGTTACCTTCATTAGTCTTGTTAGTTCTTTCAACGGCGCGCAACAATTGGCACAAGGTGAATATATGCTCTTCCGCTTGTTTTTATTACTTTTTCCATCCGTACCACAGAATGATCTGTAACGAAACAATTCTGTTAAAACTCATTTTTCTCATTTTCTTCCATCATTGCATTAACAGCCATGCTTATTCCGAGTATTTTGGCATATTGTTAATCCGATATACAACTTCTGGTACACTATATCAACGCATGTTGGAAAACTCGATAAACATAGTACAGTCGTTTTAAAATTATACCTACGGTCATGGTGATGGTAACAACGATTTTTATTCCTTAATCGCAATTTATTTATGTCTAAACTGCGTGTATTTTATTGGGACAATCGGTTAATTTTTGCACGATCTGTATCTCGACTTTAAATTTCTATTAAAGACTTCGATATAAACTTAATTGTGCTACATATAATTATATTATACTTCTATAATTATTCTTATTATAATTATAGTAATATATTTCCCTATATTATATTTCTCGAGTGTACACGCTATACGAATTTTAATTTAGGTGGCGAGATTTGAGTCCCGCGTGAAACCCATTGATATGTCTATACCTATGGCAACTATGAGCAATGGAAATGGATCAACGATACAGATCAATACGCGACCGGATGATATACAGAATCGTATCGTCGGTGGTGAGTCGAAGATTTTTCTTACGTTCAGAAACGAATTTGGTTTAATGTACAAATATTTTCCGGGCTACGTGTACGTTATCAAATTCAACGAAATCGAAGCACACGTATATACAACGTGTGCACGTGTTGGACTGTACGACATAAAATATTACTCGAGTCTAAAGAAGGTCAAATTTTCTTTACACTCCGGAAAAACGTACTGAGCTTAGAGACAAGGTCGTCGATCATTTTACACGTATATTCTATCTATGTGTATAATAAACAGTTTTTAGGTACAAAAACAGAATGCCACAACGAACAATTATTAATCGTCTCGTCGATTTTCTTACCCTATAAAGATGTTTCTTATAGCTACAACTATTAATAATAGGTTCCTAGTTGTAAGTAGCAAGTTTCAAGTAGAAACGACTCGTTATTGTCAGACGTAAGATTCAACAGAGACACGAGGAAAAAGAAGGAGAGGAAGGAAAGCCACGATTTTATCTCAAAAGTTCTTCAATAAAAATCACTGTTTTGTATGTGGACAACGTTTTAACGTTTAGCATTAACCTTGTACATCGCTGATTCTGATAGATAGGCTATAAACACGTGTAACGAGTAGTTCCTAAGTATAAATCAATAGAAATATCTCAAGAACGAATGCGACCTGCACTGTACACGTAACAAGTAACAAATGGTACATAAATAGAGAACCGGAAGCGTATATCTATACACATGCGTGTACTATATACAGATAGTTAACAAGAATAAAAATGATAAAAGGCAGAGAAGATTAATTTCTTACGTTTCCATGTTTCTATGTATACGAGCATGGAGGATTTCTTAATTTCACGCGAAGATGCCCCATAGTATGTTAGAAACAAGGAAATTCGAAAATGGCTTACAGGTTCCAACAATGTGGGAGGAGATTCGCCATTTTACAAAGAGTATAAACGATTACGACGTAAGAACATTTACTAAATTAACGTAACTCAATTATTATTGTTATGTATGTATATAAACCCAGGATACGTACATATAGACAACCTGTAATAGCATATTAATGAAGCTGCCCATTCGCGTGCTACCGATTGCTGCTACGATATTACAATAATTTGCCAAATGTTTTCTGTCCTCGGTCAAATTGCAAAGAATTATGTGAAAGATATGAGAAATACGAGAAATAGAGAATAAGGAAGGGAAGGAAAAATTGGAGAGCCGAACGATAAGGAAAAAAATAGGGGGGAAGACAAGTATTGAAAACAGAAAAGGTAGGGCTGTGCGCATTTCGCGCATGTCGGTATGACTAAAGGGAGCAGAGAAACGAGTGAGAGGAAAGGAGCAGCAGTGAACATCTATCCGACAGAGGGAGATAGTAAAAGAGGGAGGAGAACGGGGGAAAAAAGTACTGGGAAAAGGAAAGCGAGGACTTCCTGGGTGGGTGGTTGATCGTAGACTGACTAGGCAACTACTCGTAATAAATCGTGTGACGAGTAACACATTGAAGCTCCGTCGTATTTCGTTTTGCTTCGGTCGGCGAAACAACCTATCATCTCCTTCTATTTATTCAGAGTTCAAAGACACTTGGTGAGCGTAAGGAATTTGTGTGATTTTTACGCTCAATTGCCAAATCGAGTTCAATAATCGCATCACTTCGAGATGACAGGCGGTAAGCAGACATCAACAGATTAACAGAGCTATTCGGAATTCTTCGTACGATTTTAAAACCGTTAAAACATTCGATACATTTTGTATCGGCGGTGAATCAAATTATTATGAGTGAAATTTTATAAGCTACAAGTTACAAATTACTAGCATTAGTAAATAATACGAACAAGTTTGATAATAAAGCAAATGAAATGTTGCAAGTAAATTGTACGAATTACAAATTATACGATTGTCCTATTTTCGATAGAAAATTATAAATTAATAAAAGAGCAGTCTGCAAACTATAAATTATAACTTGTCAATTTACTAATATACATTATTTAGTTTGCAAACTATTGCACGAGAAAACTCTGGTTTATTCTTATATCGCTGTTTCAAACAATGCATGGTAATCGTGAACTGTGTATGTATTCTCAATTCCCATACTACGTAGCTCCGTTTCGATCTATCTCATTTGTACGGAGGCGTAATTTTCTGAATGTAGGTTGTACACACAACATCGAAATATCGATCTGCGCGTGAATATACCGGGGACATTAGTAAAATCGATGACATTACCGAATACTCCTAAAAATACATTTACACGTTTCTTTCGTTCCTGTTCGACGACGATGAATGAACGAAGAAATCGACTATTTCGATCGATAGCTCTTGGAAAAATATACAAACGAGCCAAGCAGTCATCGAACATCTTACATCCTATATGGATACTTATTTGGATAGATTTTTGTAATAATATAACCGCGCGATTTTCAAATGCTGTGTCGTAAGAATTTTTAAAACATGCAGTACCTGGTTATCGTTTATCAGGGGCATTGACCTCTTTTCTCGTAGATCGTTAAATAAAAACAAATTTGAAATGCGATACGTATTTCCCATGAGATGGAAAAGGCTGAAGATCGCTGGTGTAGTCGATACATTTATCCCTAAATAGTATAATTCGAAGAAGGGCTTAGGCAAGTTATCAAACAGTAGTATCATCAAAAACTGACTCAGCTGTCCTAAAAACATGTGTACGGTTTTAGCTGTGGCTAAATCAAGTGGTGATCCTATTCAACATTTTGCTTTATGACCTAATTATATCACTTCCACGAAGCAATATAAATAGGCTACTTTTGACAAAGTACTATATTTCACTATGTTTCAGCGGACGAGGAAACGCAAGTAAACACTGATACCTGCAAAAATATTCTTGTCGTATTATCTTGGATCATCGTGATTCTTACTATGCCATTTTCCCTCTTCATTTGCTTCAAGGTAAGACAACATGAGAATAGTACTTTCTCGGATTGTTCTGTTTCTCCTTCGACCAAAAATATCTCGACTATCTTCTTAGCTGCAAACGTTATACGGTCTTCATTCATTGTAGCTGTAACCTCGTTTTCCCGGTTATCTTATAATTAGATGTACGATCATACTCGCATTCATCCCCCTCTATCTTTTTCCGCTTGTTCGTGCACTCTCTGCAACATGTCCGTAACATAGCTCAATGAATATAGTACATAATTGATAAACAAGCTTATTATGTAAATTTTTAATTAAGTCGCAAAACGAGAAAAAAAAAAGGAAAAAGGAATCACCAAAATTTTTTAGGTGGTGCAAGAATACGAGAGAGCCGTGATATTTCGTCTAGGACGACTTCTGGCTGGTGGTGCTAAAGGACCCGGTAAAAATACAATTAGGCAACGTCTATTAAATATTCATTAGTGTCGCGATTAGCTCGAATGATAAAAGTTCCACTGTATTGGAATTTCTATATTCAGTTTCAAGAGAGAATCGTTATGTGACTATGTACTATTTCTAGGAATCTTTTTCATTCTGCCTTGTGTGGATAATTACGCACGTGTCGACCTACGTACACGAACGTACGATGTACCACCTCAAGAAGTAAGTCGCTGATCTTACGATCAGCCAATCTAATCAATCGAAATACTGCATGAGATGTTTATGCTATTTTAAGCATAGATTATACACATGTATGTATATATTTGTCAAATAAGTTTAGAAAGTAATTTAAAAATAACGTTATTTAAAAATATTTCTTAAAACACCGAGTTCTGGCCGAAGCTTGAGCCCATACGTGGTGCATTAACTTGGTCAAAGAGGAGAGAAACGATGCTAACAGAACTTGATTGAAATTAGGTGTTGACGAAGGACAGCGTGACGGTATCGGTTGACGCAGTAGTGTACTATCGCGTGAACAATGCGACGATTTCGATCACAAACGTTGAGAACGCTCATCACAGCACTAAACTATTGGCACAAACTACGCTTCGCAACATGATGGGAACCAGGCCGCTTCACGAGATTCTCAGCGAACGCGAAACGATCTCTGGGAACATGCAGGTAAACTGGAATCAATTTGGAATCAAGTGAGAGCACACACAACGCGCGCACGTAAACACATACATGGCTGTTTGAATGTTTGAAATAAAACCGAATGTCAGGTTTCCTTGGACGAAGCTACCGATACGTGGGGAATCAAAGTGGAACGAGTCGAAATGTAAGTTTGCGCCTTCAACGCGATGCAACTGTGTCGTAAATCATATTCATAAGTATTACAAATATTATTTATATGTACACATGCAGGTACGATAAATTTTTTCCACAGAAAAGATGTGCGACTACCAGTGCAATTACAAAGGGCCATGGCTGCGGAAGCTGAAGCTGCTCGCGAAGCCCGTGCCAAGGTTCGTTTTCCTTTCACTTCCCAATAAACTTCGTTATTGATTTTCTTTCCTCCCTTTTCTTCTCTTTTATCAATCGTCGATCCTTCTAAATTATGAGATTCACTTTCACATGAATGCGTAGGTTATCGCAGCAGAGGGTGAACAAAAGGCTAGTCGAGCATTAAGGGAAGCTTCGGAGGTGATCGGTGATTCACCTGCCGCATTGCAACTTCGCTACTTACAAGTACGTATTTATTAACTTATATTTTATCGGCTCGATTTTATTCATCGCAGTGCTTATATAGATTTCGATAGAATTATTTCGCCTAAATTCAAATGACCCGTCCCAGTCGTACCATTTCTCGCTACTCAGTATTTCGAACTCGTTCAAACCTGTAAAGTAAGTGAGAGATATTATGTTTTTCTCCTTGTTCTCGTTTTTTCATAATCTGGAATCCCGATTTATTAAAATTTAAACGAGCACTACTGTATCGACATTCAGAGTATCTCTGCAGGCAGGTGTGATACAACCGAGTAACGGGTATTTCCTTGCGAAGAAGTAAGTCGAAAATGTAGAATAAAGTCTTTGGGTAAGAGGCTTTATTTTGGAGAAAAACGATTTTGAAAATCTGCTCGATTTGTTAAATCGAGAATGTATTTTAAATATTTTCTTACCCGATTGTATCGCTGTTGCGGAGAGACCCACCCTATATCATTTCTCTTACACGCTATTGATCATTATCGTTACCTTTTTTTATCCTTTCCAGACTTTAAACACTATTTCAGCCGAGAAAAATTCAACGATCGTATTCCCATTGCCTATCGATATGCTAACATATTTCATGAAAGCAGCTGCCGGAAAGGACTCTTAATATCTCGATACAAGCTAACAGTCTATTATCTCATCAGAGTCATCTACAATCTTCTGTGCGTAAGGAATGTGTGTAATATATAATTAACGCTATATAGCATTATGTACTGGAAATCGACATAACAAGGGCCAAGAATACTTAATTTTATTGTTGGTACAATGAAGAAATATTCGATGAAAACGAGGTCAGCTCCGAAAGAAGTTACTCACCATGTATGGATTACACCTAATTGATTCTCTAACCGACCGTGTACTTTTATAGCGTACTTGACTTGATCCTTTTTTCCATCGATTATAGCAAAACGTTTTACATCTCATCACCACATCACCGTATCTGTCGACCAATTTTATAACACGTCATACAAACAGTGGCTACAAAAAATATTGGCACACTATTGTATTTGTTATAGCATTTATATACTAATTAATCAAGTCCAAGTATATTAAATTTCGTATCATTAGTAAGGGTAATGGAAATTAATTTTACTCTTGTACTTATTTATTCATGTATGTTTCGTGCATGTTCATGCGTGTTCGCGTGTAGTATAATGTAAAGCAATGTTTTATAAGAATTTTATAATCCAGGAGAAGAGGAACGAACCTCTTCGGAATGTAATCTTCGTTTTATTGAACGAAAGTACAAAAAGATTCACTTCGCACTCGTGATAATTATGTATGTGAACATGTAACTTTTTTCTTCTACGACT
Organism: Bombus vosnesenskii; assembly: GCF_011952255.1. NCBI lineage: Eukaryota > Metazoa > Arthropoda > Insecta > Hymenoptera > Apidae > Bombus > Bombus vosnesenskii. Next base: position 9,310,423 of record NW_022882923.1, read on the forward strand.
CACAGTTTCAACATATGTTGTGAACGATATACATGTAAGTAATGTACATATGCTCAATGTCCCTGTATATTTGTTAATGATACAAAGGACTGTTAAACAGAGTTTGAGAATAATTAATTTAAAAGATGTTTTAACTTTGACTTTATCAAATTTAGGATACGAATGTGTTTATATTCTTCTTATCTTCTACTTTGAAAAATACTGTCTATCATTATATTAAAATATTAAAGATATTAAAATATTGCTTGTCTTAATAATTATACCTTCGGCTTCCTCAAAATCTCATCAATTTCTCAGCTATTTTTAAACAGCATATATTTTCGAATCTAGGTAGGTTGATTTCATTTGCATTTTATTTTTATCTTAATTTTGTTGTGCAAGGTTGTTGTATATAATTCAGACAAAATCCTCTGTTCCCGACATCGTTTGGCGCTTCAACGCTATCCGTGTGGAAAATTAGTCTAAATGGTTTCACTGTACCTGATAATCAAGATACATTGTTTCTAACCCTTGTGTGAGTAACCATAGTATGTATATTATCAGAAGACAGAAATTAGTACTGGATATTATTAGAAAGTATTCGATAAAATATCAGGAACACTTACTAATAACAGAAGACGCATTCAAATTTTGATTTTCCGCGTTAAATGTTCCACCGCATATCCGATCGATACAAGTCATCATGGAGGTTGGCAATCTACCTGTGTTAGACGCACACGGTATCGTTAACCAATCGGTTTGACAGGCTGCTCCTGTCATTGATGCTATTTGCATTGCTTGCGTATTTCCAGTTAACGTAAATCCATTACTACGTGCCATTCTTGCCATAGTGGCACCATCATTTGCCAGTACTGCTTCATCGTGTCATAAAATATTAAAGCATAATTATTGAGTTGCTATAAATACAATTCATATATCGCACAATACATATTTCGAAAGTAACAAAATTCAAACCAGTTTTTCAGCGAAAGCGAAAGACTGTTTGAAAGCTTATCTCGCTATATTATTATATCTTAAGCTTATATGTCTAACTATATTAAGCTGAAAAAAAATTATCTTTTAGATCTTAAACTTTCACGATGATCAGAAGATATGTATGTGGTTCTTTTGAAATACATGTGCGATATGTTCGCATAAATATGTGTATTCGTTCTTCGTTCTTCTTCATTCACGTATTACCATCTTTATCGTCGACCGGGCATGCCATATACTGAATACCGCAAAAATTCCTTTCCATTCGAATGCAAATACTGTAATCTTGATTCGACAGTTGCAATCCGGTGTTAGGATCGTAATTGAACGATTTTATTTGGCCGGATATCCCTGTGAAATATTGCAAACACCCTTCCTCGGCTCTGTATATAGTATTGCAACGTATTTGAGAGACTCGTACTTTCCAAGATCGAGCAAAAGAATTTCCGCTTGTAACAAATGTCAACGTGACAGGATTCGTTTGTCCAAGACCAGTATCGACGTATACTATACAAAAACGATGGTTACTACGTAAATGAAATATTATAAATAGATTAATGGACTTTATTTTTCAGAAAATCAAGCTTAAAAACTTGTATCACGGTGGTCTAAAATATTCAGAATACGGTACTCGTTATAGTAAATAAAACAAATCTTTGTCCAAATCCTATTCTTTCAATAATGTTTATAAAAATATCTTTGTAATGTAACGCAATGACAAAGTGGTTACGTACTATGATTGTCAGCATTATTTCCACATATGGTAGGTACCGGATTACCCCCAGAAACGATAAATTGATCATAGATACACTGATGGTTAGTCGTTTCCGGACCTCTTATATTAAACTGCAAGAAATCCAATCTAGAAAAGACACATTACTTGTCAGTGAAATTCGATTCTATCAAATAAAGCACTACATTTGAGATGAAAGTAACCCACCTAAACTGGCATACGGTTGGATGCGACTTAACGAGCGTTAATTGACAAGATATAGTACCATCAAACGTTGATGGATAATTCGGATTAACGAAATAAGTATTATTGTTGCTGGTTGTCTCGCCGCAAGATACTGTCACTGAACCGGTATAAGAAAGAAAAATTGTTAAAACCGCTTAACGGAAAAAAGGAAAATATAACATACCAATGCAGCAAACTCCGTAACCATTTGCGCAAACTCCACTAGATACACCACCACGTTTCGAGCATTCCGAAGTTGCGATACAGGTACCATTTTCACCATTTAATCCGACGCAAACGTTATTGTCAAATTTTACCAATGTAAATAATGGGAAAACTAGAAATAAGAAACGAAACAGATTATTCTAGCAAATTAAAAAAATGTACTGCTGCTCATAAGTACATGGTAGTCTTTATACTTACGTCGTTTTTCTCTACCGCCCTGACTTGGTGCGCTATTTTGAAAATTAATCGACTCTAATTTACCCTTTAGAGAGTTTAGAGGGTCCCGTTTAAGCGATAACGATTCGTTGACGCGATTAATATTTGGTTGCCAAAGATGTCGAAACCTTTTAAGAGAACTCCACGCGTCAATATTTATGCACAACATAACAGAGTATAATAGTAACGTAGTGATACAGTATCTACGCATCATTAAACAAATACGCCTTCGATGTAATAATTTAAAAAATATAACTGTAAAAAAGAAATTGTTTAAACGTAAATTGTTCAAAAAATGTCAAAGGTCCAATGAGACGCGTGTTCTGCAACGATTGCTCTTCGACTAACAGAAACGAAGGACTGGAAAACTGGTATATTTAAGTAAAAATGTATATACACGGTCTGAATGCTACATAGTTTAATTAAAGGAAGCGTTAAGATCATTGTTGAACGTTGATCTTTAAGCAGATTGAGAGAAAGTCAAGATACCTTACGAATGACAAATCTCTAAGGTCTATCTATTGTGTTTGCCTCTTGAGTCGAGACACAGTATTTACTTTCACGGCTTTAATTCAACAAATTTAAACGTTCTTTCCCTTCACTGTAAACGTTGCTTTAAACGTTTAAACCTCTATTGTCATTTTTACCTGTAGATACGATACAGTATGTTTAAGGTAGATACCTGTTCTCACGTTTTCTATAAAGCGGCACGTGCTTTGATAAATGGTGAGCGAGAAAGCGAACTTTCTATGTGATTTTCCAAGTACTTGTTACCATGATCTATATGTTCCGAGGTATGCTTGGCATACAAGATAATAATGGTCAATATTCTTATACGTGTTTACGTAATGTATTATTATGATCGTAATATTTACAAGTCAAATATTCGAAGTATTCGATAGAAAAAAAATTAATACAAGTTTTAAAAGTTCAAAGGTAATTATACATATTATTTTATACAAGGTAGAACTTTGATGCACATACACAAATAATGGTAATAGTAATAGCATGAATAATTATTAGACTGCACATATTTATGCAAATTCATACATTTATGAACACAATTGAAAAAATGGAATCTAAGCAAAGATTTGTTTCACCTATTAAATATTATGAGTACTTTATTTTGGATATTTTATATACATATGTTGTATGTTTATATTCTGTGCGCTTATATGGAGATCTATACAATAACATGCAAAGAAAAATCAATCGATCGATCAAGATTTCTAATTGCAGCGTTATAAGTATAATTAACATAGTCAATTTTTCGTTCAAATTAAGATGGCATACGATGTAATCATCAACATCTGGATGCAAAATAATCAATATATTAATCGAATCAGTCTTTTAACGTATGAAAAGAATCGTTTCTAATCTTTTTATTCACTTACCTATTATTATATATTATTATCTTACGAATTCATTTTAAATCAATAATACCTGTGATAATACAAACTCATAGAAATAGGTTAGAAAAATTATTGTGTTTAAAAATGAGTTTTATACAATACAAATCCAAACACATTCTCGCACATATTCTAATAAAAGTAAACACTCATATTCTAATTTACTTTACCATATCATGAAAATTACTATGATAAATTAAATACATACATTTAAGGAGAAGAATTCGTCAATTAAAATCTTCAAAAGTAATCGAGTAGAATTTAAAACGAGCGCTCGAAATATGTAAAGATGGCACTCGATATCGGAGATTCATATATGCATCTATAATATATGCAAAGAGAACAAAGATTCTGCTGAGAGGTGGAAGAAAATAATAATAGTATGGTCACTGAAGGACCGATTCGTTGAATGACAGTTTCAATTTAGATTCGATTGTGGTTAGTTTGGAAACGTGTCGAGTAAACTCGAAATTGTGATCGCGAGTAATCGCAGGCACCGAAAGATCGTGGCGCTGTGTTGAGCGTGCGCTGACGCCATAGTGTGTGCGAGAGGCGAGAACAGCCGAAATGGAGGAGAGTCAAACATCGGAAAGTGTCGCCGTGCTACCGGACATGTCCGAACCGTTGACGAGCGAAACCGAGGATGCGTCTGCCCTAAAGGTCGAGCACGAGGAGCATACCGTCGCCGTGACGGCGAGCGTCACTCCGGTACCGGGTGTTCCTGGTGTTCCAGGAGTTGGTGTACCGGTTTCTTTACCCGTTGGTTCTATCATTGGTGTAGCGAACTCGACCAACGGCACGACCTTCAACGTCATCACATCAGACCAACTACAGGTTGGTTGTAGAAGCAATTGAGTGTTTGTTAAACTTGTCTTTAATACAATTCTGATACAGAATTGGCTTTCTGACGATTCATTCACTTTCTCGCTAAAGAATTACTGAAAAATAAGGTGGGGTTTTACTCTTCTTATACACATGTAAGCCAGAACTACTTACATGCATAGTGTACACAACATTAACTCTTATAATGCGCCTGTTCATACGTTGTACAAAATACTGGAGGCATGTCTTTTCTACCATTACCTCGACACGATTATGATTTTATGTACATATGACGTTAATGGAATCTGTATATCTTATTTTAAATTAAATATCTAATTATATATGCGTTTCATTTCTTTTTCTAGTTGCCCGGATCAGGTCAGTTTAAGCAGATGCTATGTGTAGATAATGGTTTCATTTGTGAACCACGGCATGACAAGGACACGGATTCTTTACGTTGGAATGGTGAATTAAAAGCAACGCATATAGTAATCCAAAATAGTACAGAAGAGCCAGAATCAGAACAGATTCATGTCTCTACTGCTAATACTCAACCAATATGCAGTTGGTCAGAATCCGCTAATTTAGCAGTATTACCTGTTAGATGTAAAAATACAAATGCTGAGTTGCATAAAAGTAGATTTGGATCTGGGGGAAGAGGAAGATGTATTAAACTTGGGCAAGACTGGTACACACCAAGTGAATTTGAAGCATACTGTGGGAGGGCATCCAGTAAAGATTGGAAACGCAGTATTAGATTTGGTGGTAGAAGTTTGCAAACATTAATTGATGAGCAAATTTTAAAGCCACATGCTACTTCTTGCACCTGTGCAGCATGTTGCGATGATGACAGTGCAGTTAGTATACTATGTTGCTCTATAATTAATATGTAATTGCAATTTATCCAGTGATCACGTAATGTTTTTTTATTTCAGACAGGTCCTGTAAGATTGTTTACACCATACAAACGTAGAAGAAGGGCTAGAGATACATCTGATGGAGAAACACCATCGCGTAAACTTAAAAGTGATACTTCGCGCGATGGCAGTAATAATGATGAAAGCGATAGTGAAGTTGTAGTACCTGATAAAGAAGTATGGCCACAATTTGTTTCAACAGATGGTTTAGTTGTACAACAGCCGCAAGATCAAGATACCGTTGTTCAAAATGTACATCAAACGGAAAATGGACAAAGCGACGATATATTTAAAAAGCTCGACGAAATGTCCAATAAAATGTTAAAGTTGGCTTATGAATTTAGACGTACATTAGAGGAAGCTAAGGAAGTAAACAGACAACAAAGAAGAGAACAGGCTCTAGTGGCGCAATTAGGTGGTAGAGGGGATGTTATTGAAACTGTTGGTTTACAACCAGCATCGGATACTCATAACAAAAAGGTAAGGAATATTGCTAGAGTATAATCAAGTGTATTCTATCTATATACATATCTTTTACTAGCTTTTCATAATACTTATCTATTTCTAGTGTGCCAACTGTAACAGAGAAGCATTTGCGGAATGTTCGTTATGTAGGCGAACGCCTTATTGCTCCACGTTTTGTCAACGTAAAGATTGGGCAGGTCATCAAGTGGAATGTGTGAGAGGTGCTGCAGAAACTGTAATGCTTATAGTTGAAAGCAGTAGTGGAGATACTAGTGCACTTGCTACGACTGCTGGGGACCAATAGCTAGTGTTCCTCACACCTATTCACCAAAGTAACATAGGAACTGAACAAACTATCTTAGAAACTTCGAAATTGAGAGAAGAGACGAAGACTTTAAAAAAATCTGTTTAATGACCAATGAGTCAAAAAGTTTTGTATATATAGTAGTAAATATTTTATATATATACAAGAGTTAAATTGTAACGATATTATTAAGTAAATAAGCAAATTTACACTAAAGTTGAAATTTTTTAAAATCAAGATTCAAAATTATGCTATATACAAATGAAAGATCGTAAATCAAATAATTGTAAAAATAAACAACAACGTGCACGTGTATATGTGTATACTACTACGTATTTTGAACGTACAGATACACGCGCACACGTTTATGCGTGTTTATGCGTATGTTGTATCACGCATGATAAAATATACTTTTATGAATCACTTTTTTTTACATAAATTTATATCATTGACCAAAGGAGGTAATTACGCTTTTATGGATATTATTTATAAACACTGTCTCCTTTTTCTTCTGTTTGTAGGTATTATTTTGAACTTCCTCTCCAAATTCTTTTGTTAGTACAAATTTAATATTATGAGGACATTATAAAAATGATATTTAGAATGAAGGCTAGCTTCTATTTTATGAATATATCGAGTCATACATTTATATCATCTCTCACACATATTTACACTTCAAATCGATGTTCTATAAACTCGCAATCATAATGGATTTCATGTAGTTACTATAGTATCATATCATTTTTTCACTTGAAATAGCAGAAAAATATTAATGTATATCTACATATATATACCTAGTATGCAAATTATAACGGTGATAACACAAAAAGTCTAACAAACATCACTAAACAAGAAGCACAGTATCAAATATATTATATAGCTATTATTTTTAATATATGATTTTCTAATCAAATTCATAACGAATATCATTTACTAGAGTTTTTTACAAGCCATATTATTACCACCATGATTCATAGCATTATTATTATTATTATTATTATTATTATTGTCACTATTAGTGCTGTTAATTAATTATAATAGTACGATAATAACAAATATTTTGTTAAGTAAAACATGAAAGTTTATTTTGCTTATATACAAAGTGAACAGAAAAAAAATAAATATTGTTTTCATCAATTATTAAGTGTCTATCTTATTCTTATATGCTTTGATACATTATATTTTATTCAATTATAGATATTATTAACTTAGTTCGAACTTAGTTATAAAAAACTTTTTAATAATATTACGTGATTTGCAAAATGATAATTATCTAATAATTTCCATAATGTTTCAATCTATATAAAAAAGCACTAAATGATTTGTTGGTAATTGCTATATAACCGCTACCTGGTGAAAAATCGATAGCTTCGGGTATTGACAAATTTGTTTGAAATGTAGGAAAATTTGAAAAAACCGTGAACGATGGTAAATGCATCATTCTAAACGCATTATGTTTTTTATCTGAAGCCATTGCCAAAATTTCAGAATAAGCATTAAATTTTAAACTGGTAATCGACGTGACAAAATTGAGAACAACTTTTAGTGGAACAGGATTTCGATTTTGTAACACTGTCTTGGTATCATACAAATTAACTACACCCTCTTTACTACCTGTTGCTAAATATTGACTATTTGGAGACATTGCAATAGAAGCACAGGATAAACATCCATCATCTATAGCTCGATGAATGCATACACGGCTATTTATATCCCAAATGTACATTTCGTTGCTGTCTTTAATTGTTCAAAAAGAAATAAAAATTCACATTAAACAAAGAATATATAAAATTGAATAAACAGTGATAAATACAAAAAACTTACCACCATGTGTAATCAATGTATTACTATCTGGCGTAAAGGCTAATGCTCTACATCTTGCATTCATTTTCAACATACTGATAAGTTCCTTTGATGAACTTGTTAATAAGAAAATTTCTCCTGCTCGCCCACAAACTGCTAATAATTTTCCATCTGGAGATACTTCATATTTCTAAATAATTTATAAAAATGTCATTCTATATAATAATTTAGATTATTATAAAAAAATAGTTATAATTTTTCAAACCTGCATGTTAGTAAGTCCATGCGGTAACAACATTCTATATGTTTTTCCACTTATTAAGTTATAAGAGTGACAATGTGCATAATATTGAGAACCAATCAATACTTCTGTACCATCTCTCAGAAATTTTGCTGTGCTAATAGGAAATTTCTTATACTGCATTGTGTGCAATTTATTATTTTCAATTCCATCTACCTATAATTATATCATATTTTGATAAATTCTCTATTTGAAAATACAGGTACAAATACAACTAGATTTTGTATAATTACTTGAAAAAGAGATAAAATTCCAGATGTACCAGCAACCAAGGCTACTGTAGAAGATGGATGAAATTCAACACTTGACACAATGGGCCCTTCAGTATGTGTTTCCTTATTAATTGGTGTCAATGCTTTTATGTCAATTATACTCTTTGGCAAATTTTTTACTTTAGGTTTTTCCAAATGGCAACTATGCTAAAAAGATATAATACATATTTAGGAATATTAGTCATTGAAGTGGTAAAATGACTTTAGTACCTTTAATATTTCATTATCTAAATCATCAGATTCTTTATTGATCTTTTCAATCTTGGCCCATTTTGGGTTGCCCACAATCTGTTTATATTTGTTACGCAAGTAATCTTTACGTGACTCTTGTGGCACATTGTCGGCTAGTTTGTGTCTTGGTCGACTAATAAAAAGAATAAACCATTTGATTAGTTTCCAAATAATACATATTATTTAAAAACAATATTTTTCCTTTATTACTAAACAACATATTTTGTTTTCATTAAATTTGGTATACATACGCATATTGAACATCATCTTCATCAATCCATGCCGCCTCGGTATGTTCTTCAGAAATATCAGTTTGCACAATCAAATCATTACTTACATTATCATTTATAGAAATATTATTTTCATTAATATTCGATTCAACAACATCCTCATCGTTTGATAAATCGCTTATGATGTCAGTTGGATTACCAAGCACGATTCTTTCTAACCTGTATACAAATAATGTGATGAATTCTGTTTCTTAAACAACTTAGTTACTTGAACTTTCTATATTATCGTAATAATTGTACCTGGCCTCTTCCTTTGCATCATATCCATTTTTGTGGTTCCTTTTCAAAGGTTTAGTGTACTTTTGTTTATACAATGTTTTTGAGGGAATACCTTTCTTGTTTAACATTTTAGTCGGTACCAATTTCTTACGATTCAATTTGTTTTTCTCCATGATGTATTGATACAATTATTACAATTTGTAATTTGTAATACAATTTGTAACACGTTCAAATAATCAAATATTATGTATTTTTAACATAACTTTCTCACATGTTCCTCCTTTTCTACAATCATTAAAATACTAAACATATATATTCCCTAGATAAATTCACTTCTACGAAATACTTTAAATAAATTAAAAAATTCTTCTGAAATTATAAATATTAAAAACAACGAGTATATTTAATTATATCGGCTAGATCTGTATACATTTTAACGATTTTGTAATTCTATTGAATATTTTGTACTAAGCGTTTGATAACTAGTGACTAATGAAATATATTTCGATTATGTACACTGCACGTGTATAAAAGATGCTCCAAACTGTTTTTTAATTTAAAAAATACTTTTAAAAATATAAGAAATCATAACTTTTTGAAAAAGATTTATTTGGCAATATTTCTTAAATAACGATCTTCATTTCCTCTTAACCAATGCACATAATACATGATTAGAGAATATACTGATTCCACAATCGGGATGAATCAAACTTTAACCTTCTTCATTGAAAGATGATAGCGAAGATTTAGAATCAATATCAGAAGATAAGTGTTCTTCTATTGCAAATAGGGAAGGACATTTCGGTTGATACTGTTCTACAGCTTCCAAAAGACTGTTTGGATATCCAGGAGAGTAATATCTAAAATCAAAAGGGCCAAGAATTCATGATATAAAAGAAAAGGGAGGAAAAAGAGTTTATTCTAATGGCAACACGCATAATAAATTGATTACTAAACGTATAAATGACGTTCATTCATTTGTAACTTATTTGTAAATTAATAAGATCCAAAAATACAAAATATAGTGAAAACGGAAGTAAATTAAAAAATATATGTATAAAGTTGGCTTAACACTGAATCGAGCTATTGATAATAAATATAAAATGCTATCGGTTGTTCTATAGTGATTATAGAAATTATTGAGTTCATGTAATATTATTGATCCATTAAAATCCAAGTTTATATTTTTCCAATGCAATCAGCTGTGACAACATGGCGGTCATGCCGTATATTACTTGTCCGATTTAAATTAAGACACGCGATCCAGAAACGGAGCTGCAGTTATTTGCATTCACTGCTCGTGTAAACGGCTGTAAGAAGACTGTATTTTTTTCATTAACAAGAACTCGTGTTTCCGAATTCTCTCAGTAAGTAAACCATTACTAGGGTTATGTCAAAAGCAACTAGTGTTATTTTTGATAATTATCTACTCCTATCATTATCTTTACATCCATATGCTTCTCTGCATGCATCAGTATTTTAGTCATCTTGATGGAGAACATAATTCAATTTTAAATGTCAAGAAAGACAATAATTCTTTCAAATGAACTATGTTTTGAACTATCATATTACATCTTACTGAAATAGCAGTATGACTTAAAAATTATAAAGCATAATCTTCTCTAGCAATATTATAGTTATTATAAATTGTTGTTTAACATATGTTCATGAGAGAAACAATTTCAAAAATATGCAATATTAATCTTATGTTAAAGATATCAAATATATAATTCGTACCCTTCAAATTATTTTTAATTGAAATAATTTCCAAAAGCGATATGAAATAAAACACAACCTGACAATTTCATCTGGAAAACAGCAATTTATAATTTGTATATACTCCAAAAGTGTTGAACCAGGATCTGCTTGAATTTCTTGTACTTTCTTTAAACCACCGGATGTTACAAATAATCTTCTTGCCCTGGGATCATGAGGCAAAATCTATATAAAAATAACAAATAATTCAAAAATGCAACTTGAAATAGTTGAAATGCTTTAAACATTATCATTTATCAGTGATCTCATTAACTATGCGCATGAATGGATAGAATGAAAGACATTATTAGCTATCAGTTTGCATGTTGCAATATACCTAAGAATAAAACTCCTGAGACCTGACCTACACACTGTTTAAATGCAGTTATCTAAAGTAAACTTAATTTCTTAAATGTTTTAATCCACAGCAAATTAAAATAATTAAAAATGTCTTTTAGTAAATGATACCACGTTTACGATTTTATAAAAAAAAAATATATATATATATATATACATGTAATATTGTATCAAAATTTATTATAAAATATTCGAAATCTAAAAAACATTCTTTGCAATATGCAATAGAAGTTATTTCTTATAACATCTTATGTGATTTCTAATGTCCACATTATAAAAATTACAAATTACAATATGAAATCGATCTTTGTATGAAATTCTGTCTTTTCGCATATTTGTAATAGTATTTGATAATTTATTCAATAGCATGTTACGATTTCTACCATAATACATATTACAAGCATCGTATGCAACATATTTCTAGGCGAAGCAAAATCTGTCCACATTTTCCACCTTCCTACGCCGCCAAAAATATCTTATTTACGAAAACAAAATTCCAGAACAAAATCGTGGGATAACGTGTCTGTCACAGACCTGTTGATAAATTAAAAATTTCTATTATCGTTTAAGTGAATTTTTTATCACTATAAGCATTATTACTGTTCATAATATGGTATGAATAATTAAATATTTTTCAGCTGATTCAGTGTGGCGCCAAAGATCGGTCGCTAAGGGAACGGAAGGAACTTGAGAGCCGTTTTTTTGATAATTACTTCAAGGTTGCTGTTTATCTTTTTTTATTATAAAATACAATTTTTTAATAAAATTTAATCTAAAGCAATCTCCACATATTAAAAACAAAAGTCTAATATTTTAGAATAATTTATTATAAAAAAATAAAAAAGATATATGTAACAGCATGTAAAAGAAATGTGAAAAGAAAGATTGAAACACCAAGTAGAAAGTAATGCCCTAAATACAACGATCTTAATACAATAGTTGAGAAAGAAATTTAATGAAGTGTCAAAGATAAAAATCAAGGTTGAAGATTATTGTAAGATTTAATGTATTGTAGTTAAAAGATAACGAGACAAGACAGATGCCTTAGAGTTCAAACATATAAGAACATAAGTGATAAAAGGAGATGACATCATTGTATACAAAAATTAATTTGTACTGTGTACTAAGCAGTACTGTTTGTAAAATTACTGGCAAATATTTCTAATATGATTAACACAAAAGTCTGTCATTTATAAGAAGTTAACTTGTCATAAAATCGTGCAGTGCAGTCACAGAAGTTCTACAGATCACATAAAATGTATACCTTGTATAGTTTCAATAGTAGAGGACTTTAAAGTACATGTATTGAATATTGTAGAACGTGGATATAAGCAACTCTGATTTTACATTAAATAAGAAAGTGAGAAATTAATAATAGACATGATAAACAATCAACATTGTGTTATTCTTAATTCTGGAGAGACCAATAATTATCACCAACCGGTCTCTGCAAAACCTTCTGTTGTTTCTGTATCAAGTATTGATTCTGATGTAAGTGACAGAAGAGATGTACGTGAAGAACTTTATGCTGGGATCTTCAGAAGACACAGGAAGACCATACTTGTGTTAGGCAGTTTTCTCAAAATGTTAAGGGTGAATAGAAATATGAACAATTATGCTAGTATTAAACCTAATGATGATAATGATGAATAAAAGAATAATTTTATTGCATAAATGGAGTAGAAGACCAAGTTTAATTTTTTATACTGAAAATAATTAAATTGATATTGTTATTGCTTTGTAAAAAGATCAAATGTACTTTAATTATCACACCTCTATTAAGATTAATATAATTTAATTGCTTAAACAGATTTTTACATTTAGTAATTATTTCTCCTAAAAAGAGGCTTATCTTACATAAGGTATTATCTTGATAAATTACATGCAGCTGTCATATATTATGTTTGAATCTGTTTGCCATGATAACTATATAGATCATAAATTTGTGCTTACTAACGTAATTTTGTATACTTTATGACTAAAAGGGCATAAATCTATCTGAATAGCTTTATCAATGGATAAAGAATATTTAAGAATCAGTTATAATAGTAAATTTGAAAAGTCACATATAACTTATAAATATGAAAATTATAGCACAAATTATCATCTAACACTTTTTACAAAGCAAAACTTTTTAATTAAAGTATAAAATATTTTATATCACACACATATTTGATACAATATCTATAATATTGTTACATATTACTTTATTTTCATAGTTTTGCTTTTCCCAATAAAAAAATTGATTTCTTTCCCTCATATTATAAGATAAATTATTTAAATAATTCAACTATTAAGGTACAAAAGCAGTTAAACATTTTATTTACATTTGAAATATTTTTAATCTAATTGTCATGGAATAACGTAATTTTGTCTTTTTTCTCATTTTTCAGAGATACTTGGATAGATTGCATGCTCTGAACCGAATATATGCCTTAATTGCTTTACATTTTGATATTGTCATACAACAAAAGTTTTGGTGAAATCATGAAATTCTAATTATTGTAACATGTCTGTTTATATGTACTTCAAGTTAATTTAAATAGATATTTTCAAGACTTAAAATTTATGAGGCTTTATAAAAATTTATCGTAGTTTATATTTTTATTGAAGCTGTTTTCCATTGTCTGTTTTAATGTGTATCCTACTTTTTTCAACATTTAGCAAAATAAATTTCCTTAAAACGTTTCAATAAAGAAAAGGAAGGGATGAAGAAGAATATGTGATGCAAATAAAGAATTAGCAAAATACCGATAGTGAAGTGAAAGTACTACTGCCGATCATATATGTTACATTTCTTTACTTATGTTTGTACATAAGAAATCGATAATACAGTATGAATGAGAATTAATAGTAGCCAACTTTTTCGAGATGCAAATTTAATAACAATTTTTTGTTACTTATATATCTACAATTTTTATATTACTGGTCTCTTTATATCAAATACTGCCATTAGAAGATACATACAAGTATATGATATAACAAATGCAAGTAGTATAGCTTAACAAAAAAGTATGTTTAAATATCTAAAATTGCAATTACAATTTTTATATAAGAAGCACTTAACAATTCGATCGTTCTGGTACTTCAGCCGAACCATTTATTGTCGTAAGACTGAGAAATGTGCTTTTTCAGAATATAATATGTGCCATAATATTTATAGACAAACATTAAAAATAAAAATAATTAAGATGGTCTTATGCCATTGTCAATTTCTTCACTTTCTATCAATCAAATATCAGATAAATGCAATGACACACAGCATATCGGAACTGTTACTTTTTAATAGAAATATGTGACATCTCATACCATGTTAAGAGATCAAAGTCAAGTTACACCTTATGCAATTTTGGAATAGTGAAAATATATATAAGCAAAACAGATGATGAAAATATTAAAGATTACATTATACAAGGTCGGAATAATATCATAAAATGACAATTTTTATTGTTAGAATGCTATTTATGGGATAATAGTTTGTATGTGATAAGAATGAACCACTACAACTGCTTAACTAATTTTTCAATAAAGCAATTTCAAATAGCTTAATAATGGTCCATGTGTATATAATATATACATATATATGTTTATTATGTAATTAAATAAAAGAAATAAAATTATTATTAAATAATAATTTTATGTGTTAATATATATAAACTTTACCATTTAGGTGGATTTTATCATATACTGATGATTTATATAATTTATCTCATTGTATGCATATGATAAATAATAAGACAGATGTTTTGCTTTAATTGAAAATTATAAATAAAAGTACTATTTCAATTATTGTACTATTATGTTTTACAACTTTTATGTCCTGTGTACAATTTGTAGAGATTATGTATAAAGTAAAAAGTTATATAAAACAAAATACTGTGTTCCTCACCTTGCTAAATTGTCCAAGTACATATTTTAGAATATTAGGTGGTGAATCATGCAGCAAGGATTCCAAAGCTTCAATATACATACATTTTTGTAGTATTTGTTTCAGTGCTGTATTGCATTTTGCTTTGAGATCTTCTGAGCTATTTGGATTATTGTACAGCTGAAAATAAACTATAAAATAATAATAATGAAGAACAACGTGGTATAAGAAAATCTGTAACATACCTGTAATAACTTTGGAAGAATGTTTGCGACTGCAACTGCTTTTGCATGTTCTGATGTATGCTTTCCAATTTGCCCAATTGCCCATACAGTGACAGCAAGTGTATGATCGTCATTTTCTTCATATAATATAGTAGATAGGTGAACAATTCCCTATAACAAATATTTGCTCTCAATTATTTTGGCTATGGAAATATTGTGACAAGTATATTGAAATATCACACTTTGGATCCTATGACTGCAATAGCTAACTGATCTAAGTGTCCAGCAATATATCCAATTGCCATTATTGCTGGCAATCTGACTGTTAATTTTGAGGTGCTAATTAATTCAACAAGTGCACCAATACCACCAATATTCACTATAAGTTGGGCCAACTAAAGAAAAATATAATTATAGCAAAATAATGTTGCAAATAAGTTGGTTTGATTTCTTTACCTCTAATGTATGTTTACAAATTTCTCTAGTTAACATTGCAGCAGCTTTAACGACACATTCATCAGGATGTGCCATGTGTACAAGAACATCAGGAAAAATTTCAGCTTCAATAATAGGTTCTGCTAGGTGTACAGAGTGTTTTGCTATACTGCTTAATGCCAAAAGAACTTGACGCTGTGTACATTATTAATAAGTGGAATATTATATTACAAAATCATACTGTACATATAGTATTTTATGTTACCTTTAACTTAGTATCAGGATTAGATAATGCCTTTGCAAGAAAAGGAATGGCTCCTGCATCAACCACAGTTTCTGCAAGATCAATATTATGTTTGCTTATATCGAATAAAGCAGAGGCACTAATTTGTTTTAAACATAATTCAGGTTCTTGTAAGGCCAAGACTAAAAGTGGAACAGCTCCTATAAATAACATGACTGATATACAAGTTAATAAAATGTAGATAACTAATAGAGTATATTAATAGAGTATATGTACCTGCATCAACTATGGCTTGAGCCAAAGTCTTATTATGCCTAGCAATGTATCCTAATGCCCAAGCAGTAGCTTCCTTAACACCAGAATCAAAATCTTCTAAACAAATTATTATAGTATCTAATCCATTATTCTGAATCACCATAGATGCCAATTCTGGGGAATGTCTAGCAATTGCACGTAAAACAAATAGGGCTGCTTTTTTATAAAATTTCTATAACAAATATGCTTCAATATGTCTTCATTATTTATGTATTATATTTTAATATATAATAAATTCTACTAAAACAAAAAGAAAGAAATACAGTCTTCTACATCTAAAATGCTTACATTCATACATTTTGTTTATCAATATTCTTCAATAATTGAGGTAAAATACCCATTCTTACAACAGCTTGTGCCAATTTCATACTATTATTTGCAAGTTTGCCTAATGCAACTGCAGCTGTATGCTGAATAGATGGTACAGGATCTGTTAACAAAGGGCATAAGAGATCCAAAACCCCAGCAGCTTCTAAACAATCTATAGTGTTTGGTTTTGAGGCAAAATCAGCAATGGATTGAACAAAGAATAGACGAGCCTTTTGGTACTGATCAAAGACTATAAAGGCATAATAATTAGTATTAACATTCCTTGGCAAGCTAATTATTATAAAAAGTTATTCATGTGCAGAAGATATATAAAAATGAAGACTTCTATATGTGCATGTGCCCTTACATTAATTATATTATAGAAGACCGCCAAATTTGTATTAAAAATATTAAAAGTATTTCAAACATTGTACCTTGTAAAATTGAACGTGCTGTCATTTTTGTTTATTATAAATTTTTAAATGTATATGCGATGTTGATACTTTCAATACGTTTTTATACCATTTGACTTTACGAAACTGTCATATGTTTGAAAACGAAAAGCTACCGCCTTCTGCATACTATATAGTATAGCGACTCCAGAAAACAAATGTTTGATCGAATAGAATATAGACGCAGAAATTATCAATCAAAATATAGTAATAGAAGGATATAGCGATAGTAATAAAATACTATATCTTTTATGTAATAATTATTCATATCGGAAAATGACTGAAGAATTATTATCTAAAGAAAAAGAATTTCATCAGTTGAATAAAGAACTTGAGCAGAAAGCAAGCAATTTGATAGCAAAAATAGATTCTGTTGTTAACACTTACAATAACGGATGCTCGAATCTTAATTCGAGGAAACATTGCGTAAATGCGACGAGAGAAAGAACAGCCTGTTTAAATGGTATAACAATACAAAATAAAGATAATTTTCAGATTTTGGTTAAACGAAATTCATCTTTACCTCATATTTTCGATCAATCCGTTGCTTTGAAGCCGTAAGTATGGAAGAAATGCAATTATTTATATTTATGTGTTAAAAAATGATCTCATAACAAATATATTTTAGTTTTAACAAACTATTGAATAAAATTTTTAATTATTTTGTAATATATCTAAAATTAAACATCTGAATAATAAATGATTTCAATATTATTTATATATTAGAAAAATAGAATCACAGAAAGATAACGAGGATGAAGTTTCTAAGCAAAAGAACCTGGCAAATAAAACTGTTCTCAATTTCTTAAAAGCTAAGGTAGATATATTACAGGATGAGCTACAAACAATGCGAATTGAATATAGAAAACAGGTACCTAGAATTCATGTGTGCATGAAAGCATTTATTTGATTAATCCTTACACAACTATGTTGTATGTTCAGTGTGATATTTGCAAAAATTTGGAATCTGAAAATAACAAGATTGAAATTAAGTTAAAAGCTGAAATAGAGTCATTAAAAGAAACAATTACAAAATTAGAGAACACTAACAAGGAGTTGCACTGTCAATCACAAGCATTAAATACAGAAAATTCAATCTTAAAAAAAGTATGCATTACACTCACTCTGTTCTTTTCCAATAACAATTTTTTTTTTATTCATACTAAATATTTTTAACAGGACTTAGATAGACTTCAAAAGCAAGTAAAGATAACAAATCAACAGTCTAATAGTTGCTTGATGAGATTAAATAGATCTTTGGAAAATAATGATAAACTTAAGAATGCATTGAAATATTCTGAAGTAGAAGAAAAGGTGCAACTTATACAAATATATAATATTAGATAAGAAACTTGTATCATATAGCATTTTTATCTTACTTAATGTTTTTACAGGAATTGAAGACCCAAATTAGAAAGCTAGAAGAAGATAGAAAATTAACAGCTAATCACTTGGGAAAGCAACTTTCGGAATTAATACAAGTGTTTAAAAAACAAATGTTAATTGTAGATAACTTAAAGAAGCAAAATGTATGTATATATTTTATCTCTATTATATAAAATTATATATAAAAATTAAAACATTTGATATATATGTACTTTAATCTATCTTTTTAATCGATGTATGTATGTAATTGATATGTATATATACGTATGTACATGTATGTATGCATATAAAAACAAACACACACAAGGCATGCTTACTGGCAGTTGGACAACTAAAATTAACAAAAGAAGATTTCTCAAGATTATTGGATCAGAAACCTGAAAATGTATGATATATTGTATATAAAACATTTATTAAATGACTACTGCAATTCATACATTGCAAAAGATGGAATAACTTCATTTCATAGCCATACATTTTATACAATTTTATATTACATGATATAATCCTTAATATTTTTTATGAAAATCTGTGTTCTTTAATACATTACCTGTCATACATGAAATTTGAAAGTTTTGTGATCTACCTTAACATCTCTTTTTTTGTTTTTATTTATCTTATATCTGGGACATTTCTAGCATTTTTAACATATACGTAATAAATAAGTTATATCTAAAATATCAATAGAATTTTGAATACAAAATGTCAATGTCATACAAATGTCAAATGAAGTATGTCAAGTATAAACATTAGTCTAATTATAGAAATCATATTTTTTTATATTCGTTTAATATTAAAAAGTAATGTCATTTAGAATTACAAAGAGATACAAAACTAATTTCCATCATAACCGAGATGAATTTATTTTATTCAAAACAATTTTCAATAACTTACTCAATTTATTTACACTTAAGTCCTATTTTGTGCATAAAAAATTTGATTAAGAATGATAAATTTCGGTTAGTACGTATAAAAATTCACAAAATTAATTGAATTCATCTCAAAGTTTAATCTTCAAACGTCTCAGAGAACACTGACTATTTTTTTATCAAATGAATTTTACAGATTTTTATTTTATATCCTCGCTTAAACAATATATGTACTATCGTATATTTTCTACGCTTATAAAAGCAGCTCGACATATTCTAAATACTATCACTTGAAATTAGTTAAATAATATCAAGTGTCACAAAAAAGTGAACGAAGATGATATATGTTTGTATTTTCCGTTTAACCATTTCTGCGCGATCTAACTTGAATAATGTTGTTTTAGTGTTTTACTATTTAAATCTCTAATATGTTCTGTTTAATAAAATATATTAAATTAATTGTTTTCTTTCTCTCTTTCTCGTTCTCTCTCGCACTCGCACTTAATACGAAGATGCTATTCTCAAATGCTTATAACTCTTTCCCCCATTTTTGATGCCCCTCTCCTTTTTATAATTACGATAACGTTCCGTTTAAAATTCTTATTTTATAACCCTTTTACACATTGCGTTTTACAACTCAGCCTCACATATATGTATATATCGAAATTTGCTATCCTTATTAAAATTAAAAGCACTGATACATTAACAATTTCCATATTTAATTCACTGCTTGAGTTTATATTTAAAATTATACTGCACCGCAGATTTTCGCATTATTTCATATTGCACTTTAAATATTCAATTTATTTTAGTCTCTAGAAAGTTTCATGTTTAATAAAATATTTAAATAATTGGTATCATAAAGTTGATAAATCTATCGCCGATCAGAGAAAAACAAATCATAAATTAAAGTACATTCCTTATTTTTGAAAGTCTTTATATGAAATATCACTTTTCCAATTAATTTTTACTATAAATCAACTTCAAAATAATCATATGAATCTTCAAATTTTATGTCATAATAAAAATTTACGTAACCATTACTCCTAAAAACATAGATTGACTTTTATATTATTAGGATAAACTTTTTTATTCACTGGTATAAAATTTTTTCCGTTATACACGTAATTATTAATTAAACCTCTCGACTGTTGCATTAAAATGCATTACTATCTATGTGTTTAAATTCATGTGTTTCATATTATGTTATAATACAAATAATTAATGAAATTACGTTTCTTTCTTACTTTGTAAGCTCGTAAAAATTATACACGAACAATGCACTTTATATTATTCGAAGGAAAACAGAAAAGGAGAAAAAATAATAATAAAAGGAAATGGTGCATGCCCAGCCTTTCATCCTCGTTTGTTAATATGTGTCTTATAATATATGTTAAATTTGTTTGAAATATTATTTTACTTACAGAGTGTTTTATTCATCTCACTCTTATCACGCTTAATACTAGATTTTCTCGCTCTTTTTTCTCTTTTCTTCTATTTATTTTTACGAGTTTATAATTTCGAAAACAATATTTTTTTATTGTTCTTTGCAAGGTTATGAATGTAAAAGTTAGATTCGTGCATTTTTCGTTTCACAACACGATATCGTATCAAAAATCAGTAACACTTGAATTTACGTCAAAGGCGGCGTAGACAGTAATACATCTAGCAGCTTGACTATGAAATGATTTTATTAACGTATTATAAAAACCAGACTCTAAATGCGACCAGAGGGACAACATGGTACAAGGGCATCCATGTACAAGGAGAATGTATGAGATTCAAATTCGAGACTTAAATAAATATTGTGACAATATCTAGCAATGACATTGGACAGTCATCTTTCGTTCGCGTGTATGGTTGCTGCTGTATCGTTGTCGTAGATCAACTTGATCATGCCAGGTAGCTATACGTGTCCTTTTGATATTATAAAAACCAGACTCTAAATGCGACCAGAGGGACAACATGGTACAAGGGCATCCATGTACAAGGAGAATGTATGAGATTCAAATTCGAAACTTAAATAAATATTGTGACAATATCTAGCAATGACATTGGACAGTCATCTTTCGTTCGCGTATATGGTTGCTGCTGTATCGTTGTCGTAGATCAACTTGATCATGCCAGGTAGCTATATGTGTCCTTTTGACCCTCTGTGCGCTCCAGATATTCTTTCTCAATTAAAATATCTATACATTTCTGAAAGAGCAGAATCATCTTATATTAAGGTTATATCTTTTTCATTTCAATTTATTTTCTCAAATATTTCTATTCATCGATATCATGTTATGATAAATCAATATAAGAAAAAATACACGTTTACATATGTTAAAAAATTATTCGCATATATTTATATATGTGAAAATGTCTTAAAAAACAATGTCGTTTATACGTACCTTAATAACATGTACTCTTGGTTTGAACCTAGAGCTTAATTGATTCAATACTTCAGCTACCAATTGTTGATGTTTGAGTACTTTCCTCATTTTCATAATCCTAACAATAGCTGCCTGAATTAAGAGTTTTCTATCTTCTTCTATATTTTTTTGTGTTGTTTCCTGTTCAATCTTTAATTCCGTTTTCATTGGTATATTGATATTAACCCGCAGCTTCTTGCTGTCATAAAAGAAATATGTTAATATAATTTCTGATAAGGTAAATATCACAGACTATTAAATAGAGTTACTTTTTATATCCTGTGAAAAGCTCAACTGTTGACAGTGGTGTCAATTCAGCTTCGTCATCAGTAGCAGCTGTTAATAGTTTAGCTTTCAAGAGTATTTGAATAACCTGTAACAATGAATATATCATCTAGGCTCTATTTTATATGTTAATTCTTTTGATTTTGTTATATTACCTGAAGCAAAAAATCCATTTTTATCTGTGTAGCATCATGTAATTGTTGTATCGTCCATACAGTAGAACCATTATATTGTAAGAGAACAGCCATTTGAAATGTGGATGCTTGCAACGTGTATCTGCAATAAAAGAATGAAAACTCATTTGCAATTGACACAAAATATTTATTATAAATTTAACTTAAATTTTATTGTTAAATATTTTATGACCTGTTTTTGAAACAATTTGTATGCAATTCTCCTTTAGACATATTGTACAACCAGTTCAACTTTCTTCCACTATGCTGTGAACTATAGAAAGTGGTGAACCTATGTACAGATCTCTCTAGCTGTAATGCAAAGATAATATTTAAATGATACTATTATCATCAAATAAATTATTCAATTCCGTTTACCTCTGTTGGTAATGAAAATGTAAAGGATTGTTGAAATGGCCAAGAACCAGAAGACAACACTTGTATATTGAAATCTATATCCAATGGTTCAGCAGAGTTTGTCAAATGTCTTCTAAACTGTTCATTTAGATCTTTAGACACACCAATATCCTGTGAACAGACTGCTATAATTATAATGTTGTATGATTTTGACAAATATTAGTAAACAATATAAAAATAATTGCCTACAAAAAAATAAAAAATCCGGAAAAACGCGTGAAATATAATACAAATTAAATAAAAAAAAAGAATATCATAGCACAATACAGTACCTGAAACATTCGTTGCAATTTTGAAGTATATTCAAAACCACAAGCTTGCTTCAATTTAGAAATCATAGAAGCTTCTGCATCATCACTGGCAGACATATGTTGTACTAATCGTTTTGCCAGCATTTTACTATAGAATTTTTGAAACACATCTTTGTCTTCTATATATTTAAATACCACCATCTGCGATTGAAAAAAAGGGTGTAATATTTTTAGCAATGTAGTGTTTGTATTTTATTCATTTCATTTTTACTCACAACTTGGTTCAGTGTATCTTCAAGTTCAGCTTCTTCAGGATTTTTGCTACTCTTTTTTAACAACAGGTCACAATATTTTGCTAATAATTCTGGTGATTTGCTGCTGCTATTTGCTGCCCTAGTTACTGAATTACTGTTAATGAATCTTCCACAAGCCTTATCAAGAGCTGCCACAAAACCACTGTCATTATTAAATGCAACAAGTACTAAAGCATTGTATTTTTTATGAACCTCCAAAATAGTGTTTACATAAACCTTTGGATCCTACAAAAAAATATTTTTACACAAAATTAAGTTGCAGTTATTTTAAATTATTAACGAACGTACATTAACTGCAGAATCACCACATTTATCGATAGCTCCAAGTCCTTGATTAGCTATATGACCTTCTAAAAGATTCCGCAATTCTCCAAGACCATTTGGAATTCTTGCCACTAACTGATACATCCGACCTAAGTCTGTGTTTTTGTCAGCATCCAAGAGATTTTGAAATTCAGAATGAAAAATGTCCAAATGTTTTTCAATTAACACTCTTTCACACGTTTTTGCTAATATTTCGTGCGTTGTTTGATGCAAATATACCTGAACTCGCTTTTGTTCTTCCAATAACCTTTGCTCTGCCTATAATAAAATAATATTTGTAAACAGTATTCTTAGAAGATATGATAATATAACAAAAGTTGATTTCAAAACCTTTTTCATATATTCTGTAACTGGATTTTGTCGAAGGAACTCTGAACTTTCTCGAGTATAAAACCTTTCTGTATCTTCAAGGAAGACATTTTCAAAAGAATCTTTGTAAACAGTAAGATTCTGTCCTTTAGCACCGGGATCATCCTCATTCAAACCTAATTCTACGTAACAATTGATTACACCACTGACTAAACGTGTATTTATGGTTTCCCCATTGCGTTCCCGTTCGATTAATTTAAGTACTGCGTTAGTAACCTGCGATGTATTATAATACAGAATTTACTTTTTAGTCTATTTTCCATACATTTACTTATTAAAAGACTTACTTGTCTATTTAAATGCTTGAATAAGTTATCTCGCCATGTAACCAAAGCTGATTGATAAACTTCATAAATTCCTTTGCGACCCTCCTCACATTCTCTACGTACCCAATGTCGATTTAGATACGAGCATACACCATTCAGTACTTTACTACTAAACTGATATTCTTCCCATTGTCTTGTATAGAACTGCAATACATCTTCATCCATCAAGTCGATTCCATGCTATGTAAAAAATATCAAATTAAAATATCGAATATTCTAGTCATGGATTAATTAATAATGATAATCAGTGAAAAGAAAATCACCTTCAATAAACTTATAAGATAATTTCTAAGAAAGTCACGTAAACGTTTATATAACTCCAAACCAACTAACTGTGCACCTCCTTGAGAAATTTGTCCTTTCTTACTTTTGGTTGATGTTCTAGTTAATTGTTGATGAACACTTGTGCAATAATTATATACATGTCTGACAAGTTATGTAATAAGGAAATTAATAGATCGTAGAGAATTATTTTGTTATTATAGTTTCATTTCTTTCTTTTTTTGTTGTTTAATATTTAAATTAAAAAGGATACGTGTACAACTCTATATATCTTGGTTTAGACATACATTGTCTGTTATAAACTTGTTCAATACCTTCACGTAGATCTCCCCAAATTTGATCTAAATCTATTTGTTTGAGGCCTGCTGGGCCTCCTTGATGACTCCCAGCTCCTCCTCCACCTCTATGCCCTGACATCCTATTTTTATACGCTTGTCGAGTGAGCGTCACTGTTACTACTGTCTACAATAATTTCTGTAGGAAAAATAGAAAAGAATCTGCTATGTAATTCAAATACATTGTACAGAAATTGTATAGAAAATAGAAATATAATACAATAAAGCAAATATAAAAAAATGAACAGCAAAAATTTGACTTTTGTATACATAGATGTATAATACTAATTTTATTAGAATAGTTTTTAGGATACAAATGATAATAATAATCATGATGATGATAATGATGATGATAAAATAACGATGA
This sequence comes from Bombus vosnesenskii, assembly GCF_011952255.1. NCBI lineage: Eukaryota > Metazoa > Arthropoda > Insecta > Hymenoptera > Apidae > Bombus > Bombus vosnesenskii. The sequence continues at coordinate 9,335,901 of NW_022882923.1, forward strand.
TGGTAATAATAATAATAATAATAATCATAATAATAATAACTATTATAGCACAAAACAACATATTCAATAACTGAAATAAACTCTGGAACATACTATTACATCTAATGATATTTATTAGTGATTAATTATTCCAAAATTTCAATGTCACAATCATTTGCTTATATACACATTTAGAAGCTGTTGAAATCGTTTGTGAAACTATAAATATAAAAACTATGTGAAACCTTTGTGCGCTTACGAGGGACGATTAAAGAAAAAGTGATAGTAAGTGCAATTGGATGAAGATATTCGTGGGGAGAAAAAAAATACATTTGAGCAAAAAAGGTTAGTCGGTAATCGGAAGATCCATACCGATGTAGTTACATCAGGATGCACATCGTTAGCAGTAGCTCGAATTTTTCGTCAGGAAACTTCAGAACATCGCAAATCTTCGTGCTACAACACTACCATCCGTCACTATTGAAGATCCATAAAAAGCAATTGACAGAAATAACACCATCGCAGCCCGTTGCCATAAGAGAATTACTTTTTTTCGTTGGTAGAACGGAGGGAAATATTGTGAGACAGAAAGCGCGCACTCACCTGTCGACGTTCACCACCGCATAACAGGCAGGGTTAGACAAGGGAGTTCTCGTGAAAACGTGGTGGCTATCTTTAACGATCACTGGTACTTCGTTCTACATACGCTTTAACGAGAAATTTATAACGCATCCGCTTGTTACTTTTGCGCTCTACACGATGACAAGCACAGTAAAACCGCGAACCTAAAATGTTGTATCTGTGTGCCCAAAACTGACTACAGTTCCAATCTGCTACTTTACTTCTGACAGGTTAGGTATCACTGTTACCAACAAAAGAGTACATATATCTTCGATTTTAAGATCTATTTCCTTCACAGTCAGAATATATTATTACTTTTTGCAGTATATTTTATCTATCTTTCTTACTTAGATACTTTCTATCTTGGAAACTTGCGTTTCAAAATTTTAAACTGAAAAGTGTTAAAATAAATGTTCTTTCGATACCTATAACGAGCGATAGTAATTTTTATTTTAGAATGTGGATATATTGATTATGAAAATCAGTCTATAAAAATCTTAATTGATAATTGTTAATTATCTTTTCTATATCGTATAAGATTGTACGTATATTTATGTAATTATTAACGTTTATTATTTTAATAGTATATTAACTATAATTTTCATTAATATTCCTGCCTGTTTATTAGTTTAGTTTAGATTTTTAAGTGGATAAAATGTAAATAAATATATGCAGGTATAAAATAATAATGCGGAAGGATTTGATACATCATTTATTTAATACATAGATTTGACAAAGTTAAATTTACGTATTATATATAAAGCATCTGCTGTTAACTCAGAAAAATACCTTTCAAAATTCACTTTAGACTTTATTTAAATGCTACAATCTAATCTTAAAAAGCTTTTAATCATTATTATGTGAACAAAGCATAATAAGAAGTAATAGTTTAGCAAGAAATAAGTACAAAAGAACATTGAATTTAATACTGAGTCATTGAAAGATATAAAAATATTCTACATATATGTACAATGATAAGAATAAACTTTCATAATAGATAACAATATAACTATGGATATAATGAAAACAAATAGCAAAGGATATTTGATACTTCTCTCAATATATAGATATTTCTGACATTTTTACCTTTTTTTATTTTTTATTATAATAAGTAAAACATTGTAATCCAAATTTTTACTAGAAAATTTTTATTTTCCTTAACTCAACATAAAGATGACATTCTCTTGTTAATAATTTTAGTCATAACTACAAAGATAAATTTACATTGAATTTAATGGAAATAAAGAAATATGGTTGGTTCAGCTGTGGAAATATCTTCATGAAATATAAAACAAAGTAATGTCAAAGTAGCTATTTTTTATTGCCATAACAAGCTGAAATAAAAAATTATCCATGTTCAATTTCAGAATATCAATTTGAAACAAATATTACTTTGCACAAAGATAAATTTATGCAGAAACTTACTTTATAATTGATAATGGAGGCATGCCTGGGTCAGCACCTTTTCTAAATCCTAAAAGGTAAATTAATCAATGAGTTACGTGTCGGTCATACGTTAGATTTATTAGGAAGATATACGCATTCATTCGTATTATAAAATAACTGCACATATAAACAATTTGAAATTAATAAATGAACGATCAGGTGGAAACATGGAGAAAAATAACTAACCTAAAAATAATATAGCAGGAATAAATCCCCAATGAAATATAGTTTTGCTGACATCTAAAACAATTGCAATTTTTTGCTTTGTACTCGGACTCATCGCCATTTTCGTATAATTATCACGTGTAAAATGTCTAGACTAATCTTGAATATTATGAAATGGGTATACACAACTGTTAGATTATTTCGAATGATCACGAATACCAGATGTACTTGAAAACGAACATATACCTGATATACTTACTTCTCTAAATGTACATGTGCTTTTTTGGTTTCTTTCCGTCGGCTTGTTGGATCTTTCCACTTTTCGCTCATACGTTGAAAATCATTAAGTCATATTGCGCTATTGAGTCATTAATTGGAGACAGCCTTTAATTGTTTTATCGAAATTATTCGAAATAATGCATCTATATAATATCTTATAGTCTATGTCCATGTTTTGACAGATTCGTCCATTCTGTAGATTGTAGACTACGCGGATTTCGAACTACTTCAATCATTTTTTAACTTCCTCGATGGTAATTTCAAGTTTTTACATTTATTGTTATATATTTTATTAGAAACTAGTACCAAGTAAAGATTGTAATTGTGTGACGATTGTTGTGTAGTTTTTTAATGCGTGAACGTACAATTAAATAAACATTATACAATATACTTTATACATATTGTTTCAGAACTCACCACATTATTGCATTTGGGGATTATGTGAATCACAGCAATATTGTTGTGGTGACAATGTTTGCTGTAATGAAACTGATTTTAATTTTTTATTTTTAACGTATGTTTGATGATCTTATAATATAATACAATATAATATAATATAATATAATAAAAAATCATATTAACAGGGCTATCATTTTTGGAACAGTTGCCATTCTCACATTATGCTGTATTTGCTATTATTGTACCTCTCGACGAGTTCATGCATCTTTCCTAAAGAAATATTTCAAAATTGCTTATACTGTAATGTCTAACCAACGAGAAAATGAAACAAATGCTGCAAGGAATCAAGAATCGATAGTGGAAGACTGTGTTGTACGAATAGAAAAGACAAAAACTATGCTTTAATAAACATTCTTTATATATATATGTTCTATATGCCTATTTTAACCCAATGTTAGCAGTTGATTGTAATTTTAAGAAATGGAATTCTGTCTATGTTAAAATTCTCTCATGTGTAACCAATAAATGTAATAAATGTGTAGCTGTATATGAATAAGATCGTTTAGAAATAGACATCTTATATTTTTGAAATAAAACATCCATAATGGTGTGAAATTTTATTTGTTTCAGCAGATAATAAGATTAAGCTTGTAAAATAATGGCTTTTTTTAAATCTAAGAAGCTACTTTTACTGTCCAAAAATTACAAACCAAATTTTACCTTGCAATTTGAAAATAACACATTTATGAAAATTAGAAAAGAATATCCTATTACTTGAAATTAAACGTCATTTATTAAACTTTTATGCACAATTTACTTGTATGTCAATGCTAGAATAAATTACGTATATATTAAATGTTATGTTACGTGTTAATTCATTCTATGATATTTTAATAAAGTTTATTTAGTAAAGTTAATTCATTTTGCAATTTTTAAATAGAGTTTATGAATGATATGTGTGATCCATTGCAGCCATACGGTTATCTTGATTTTCTGTACGAACCGATTACATGCAATAATAATTTTTAAATAAAACTCATCAATAGAATTACTATGTTATATTCTTGCAATTTAGAGAAATTAAAGAATCTCTCATTTAAAGAGTTTTAATTTCGCGGGAATTAAAGAGTTTATATTCATTAATCAATTTTATTTAATCAAATTAAAGTATGAAACGCATATTGAATTACTAATTGCAGATATCCACATTTCAGATCCGTAAATTCTGTTCGCATTTTGGTTTAATGTATCATTTCTTTATTTGCAATTTATTCCTTTATTTGATATGATCGTAACTGAAAACATATTTATTATTTATCCCTCAGCACAGGTTTTCCAAGAATTTGACGATTTCTGTTCGTAAACGAGTATGAGTGACCTGTTACAGGGCCTCCCACTCCTCATCAAACGAAATTCGCTACGGCGCGGGGGAGTCAGTTTAGTGTCGAAAATTGGAGCGATTAGACGTGTATGGTGTCACTCTGTGACAGGTGTCCATTTATTTCTCTACATAAGTAGTATTTTTATAATGATTCTTTCATTGTTCAAACTTACGCTAATGATAAATTCGTTCAATTATCATACGTTTTTACTTAATATAATCATTATAATCCATTATTTGATTATCTTCTTTTTTTCGACCATCTTTTCGGTTGTTATATTTGCCGGTAACTCATATCATAGTTTCCAAGACGCAGTTCAATCTTGATCATTGTTTCATTTTTATATAATTTATTCTTTTTATACATTTGTTCTAATGTTTTCGTCTTCTTTTGTGCAGATTATTGCTTGATCGCGAGATAACTTTCGAGGTATTAGAAGGACGCTACGAAATTCAAAAAGATGCCGCGAAATTCAAAATGGCACCCCGGTGGTCGATGATAAATTCGAGATCTTTTCATGGAAATTTGGTAATACTTTTGGTTGTCATTTCACTTTTTTCAGTAGTTTTTAATAGTTTCTATTATATTCGAGAAAGAACACCACCATAGGCTGGTTTGAACATGTTCTGCACATCGCATCTTTTTTTGCTGCGCAGCTTTGTTTAACGGACAAGAAAAGCCAACCATATTTTATGTTGGTATATTTAAAACTCTAATGGCGGACATTTAGTTTGGCGGGCAATTTTTACAAATCATTTAAATTATGAAATATTCATAAATATTTGACAATTTATTCAAAAACTTTGACAAAATATTAACAAGGGAATATAATTTTTGATATCCTTGATATGATATTTCTTTATCTTTTATAAATGTATAATAATTAATTTGCAGTTTTGAAGGAGCAATACATATTTTCTTCGTAACCTTGTATTTACTTCATTTAATTCTATTCTATTATATTTTACATTAATTATTACTAATTAGAAAATAGTATTCGATTAAAAACATAACAAGTGTAAATTTTCTATTTTTGAATTTAGTTATTATTACAATTTTTTGCTTAATACGAATCAGTCTTTTATCATCTTAAACTTTGAAAATAATTAATACTGTCATTAAGAAGAAATTACAATATTCTATCGTTTGTTACAGGTTACTTCCAGCATTCACTTCTTCCACCGAAATCGGTGATACCAATTTGATGGCAGCTTGGTAACGACGTTCCTTGGGTTACAACGATATTGAAGACAATGTTCTTCGCGTCTAATCGTGAGTCGCATGCATTTTTGTTCTTCTGGTCACTCAATCATGTCGTAGGATGAAAGGTCCGAATCGACACGAGTTGACTGGTTGTATCACGTAGAATTTTTGACGAGCATAGTGACCGCGGGTATTTATTATACTCGTGAGTAGTAACATTTTCTTGTCTGTGTTTTATTTATTAGTTCAGGATAGGTTTTCTTGCACATCGCGTTTTTAAATGTTGATGATAATGTATTAATATATGTTGACAATTAGCATACTTATACACGATTAAAAATTACAGAATATATTCACTAAAATTATTTACAAAATCAAATTATATTCAATGTGACTATTTATGAAGATCAAATGTTCATACAAGAATGTGTATGAATATTGAAATAAACAACGAAATGACTTCGTTTAAATATTTTGTAGTGGAGAAGTTTGGTACCCTCAGACTTCGTTAATATGGAAATTCAATTCTGATTAAAGTTATTACAACGTTGATAAAGATTATAAATGATATTTATTTTAATCTTTTACTCTATAATGGTATGGAGCAGTTTTATTATTTGAGCATACACAGTATAATTTCAGTAAAATTCGAAATATGGAATATGAAAGTATATGTTAAAGCCTAACTTTGTCCGCCCGTTAAGATAGATATTATAAAATTTCACGTGCAAGAAGACACTTCGCGACAGGCAGATTTCAGAATCAAAACAAGTTTTGAACGTTCCTTTGTGTTTTCAAAGATGTGCTTTGATAAAGATATCGCCTGAGGATATTTCGATTAATAGAGTTCATTTAGAGTCCATTGTTATTCATTGGTATAAATATTACTTGCATCGAATCTTAATTTATATTTGATAAATATGTATATTCTTCGTTAATTTCCTTCATTTTAGTTTAACAATTTAATTGTTCATTGAAATAATAAAGTAAAATAAAGTATAGCATTATTAAAATTTCAAATGAAATTAGACTGCAAAATCAAATTAGCCCGTTAGATGCAAAATATAATAGATAGGCTAATCATATTTTTAGCATAGGATTTTCAGGTTTAACTCCTTCCATGTTCATTGCCTGAATCTCACTCACGTGCCCAGGTGCTTCTTGGGTGGGAAGAAGGCAATGGGCATGACGATTAGTCTATAAGCCTAACAATGTTTTCAGCGACTGACATTGCGTTAGCGTATCGTGCACGACGTATTTTCCACTGTGTGTGTATGTGGTTAGGTCGTGGAATTGCGTCGTTTTTGCTTTTTATTATAATCTTGAAATACTTATGGACTTCAGAAATATGAATCCAATTACCATTGGCAATATTCAGTGCTGATAAATACGTATAGTGAATTATAAATAGTAATATTACTAATCTCAGTATAAACTACAAAAAAATTAATAATTGATTAGAGTTCGACGATTTCTTCTAGTAAAATTATTTCTTTAGATGATATACATATATATGATTATATACGATTATGAGTATTTAATTAAAATTGAGATTTAAATATATTTGGATAATTAAAGTTGAAATATACAGAATATTTTTACGCAATGGTCGCTAGCCATCGTCAGTCGATTTCAGGAAAATGGTACGTACTTTAGAGTGTGAAAGTTGTATGCCAAACTCGGGTGTCAGAGGCGCCCCGGGACGTCTCTCTAGTGTAGGCTCTTGCGCCCGGGTTATGTGTGAGAACCGTGGAGTGAGTGTGTTGGTGTGTTGTCTGTTTTGCTACTTTTTAAATATAGGGTTAGGTAGGATAGGTAGTATACCTTCTAGTGTGAGTGTTAATTATAAGTAGGTAGGGCCGGGCAGGTTGGCACAGTCTCTGGTCGGGTAGGCGCGATTTCGCGTGTCCAACCTGTTTCAGGAAATTTGATTTGAAAAATCGACGGCGAAGCTGGGAACAAGAGTTGGAGCATGCCACTCAGCTTAGGCTTTGCCTATCGGTTTTTCGAATTTCGCGGTCGTGATCGCGAGCAGGAAGTCGATTTCGAAACGAACGTTTATATATTGCTCGAGCGCACACATACGAACAGATAGCGATCACTATGACCGTTGGTCATCCATGTTCACTTGAATTGATTCGCGCGATTTAAATTTTTAGTTTACATTTGCGGGTTATTTTTTTGTTTTCCGATTAGAAAGACTCGAGCTAGATTTAAGTTTCAGCGGGCATTGCGCCCGAAGAAAGAAGAGGCTATGAGCCGAAGAGGCCCGGCAAATTTGTCATAGAAAAGGGCAACTACTAATGGCTTTCCATCCTCTGAATTTCGGATCACCCAAAGAATGGAAAGTCATTCCCGTTACTATTTTGTCACTATGCTCGCTTGTAGTATTTGTAGTAGTAGTAGTAGTATTTTTTTTTCTTTTTTTTTTGGTCGGTGTACATGTCGGTTCACCACCATATTGGGCAAATCACGGTTTTTGTATTAGTATTGCAAGAGATTAATTATGGTTTGAATTAGTGTTGCGAGAGATTGATTACGGTTAAAATTAGAGTTGCGAATTATAACATCGCGATTGTTTTTAGCAATTTTGATTATGGATTGTCAGAATTTTTTAGAGAACGATACATTGATACATATTAGCTTTCGCATGGCTGCCCTGTTTGAGCACGGTAATACGTTTGTGAAGATAACATTTGCTAAATTAATTTAATAATTTAATAATCTGATCTGTTCAATCTAATAAAATAAATCTAATAAAATAAAAAAATAATTTAATAGAATAAAAATTTATCATATTCTTGATGAACTTCGATTCATAAGAAATAATATAACAATTTTGTTCACGTTTTATTAAATACGTTAAATTGGTAGGTAGATACGATATTCGCTTTTTAATCCCTTATAATATATTACATTTTTATATAAAATGAATCAATTTTATATATATCTAATTTTCACTTTAGATCTATACATAATAAATTTTAGTACACCTAAAAAATTTACAAGAATTGTATTAGTTCCTAAAAGCTATTTACTAAGAAATTCCGCCATCGGGTCGTCTTCACGTTGTCGCTTCATTTGAAATGCTTCGATCTCATCCATTGTTGGTTCTTTAACTTCATACATGCTATTGTAAGGGCGTTTTCTTTCATTCATTTGTAGCAGCCTTTCCGCTTCCTTTTGTCTTTCTTCCTCTTTCTGCAACGCTTGTTGTAATTTATCTTGTTCCTGTAACTTAGCAGCTTTTTTCTTATTCTTTCGTTTTTCTTTCTGTTTTTGTTTTTTCTCCTTCCTTTTAGATGATTTCGATTTTACCGGCCTTAATACCTTTTCTTCTTCATCCGAGGATGTATCGTTACTTACAGATTTTTCATCGGATGAATTTATCGTTTCCTCGTTAGACTTTTCTTCCTCGTTTACTGTTTTTTTAATTTCAATAACGGCTGCTTCGGCTGTCTTTTTACCTGCATTTCCTGTACAGTATGAATTTTTTATAAACGAATGACAGCACTTGTATCCCCATTTACCAGCATGCCAGTAAGAACCCCAAACGCAAGTATGATTATTTGGATATACATCTTCTTCGTACTTAGAGCGAATTATTTGTCTGTCTTGTCCTTTGATGATCTGCAAATAAATACAAATTATGAAAAATAATATAATTTAATTAACCTTCACAGTCTAATAATATATGAATATACGTACTTTTCCATATCTGGAATATTCGACATATTGTTCTGTTTGTGCTAGTAAAAGAGAAGGCGGAGGAGCATCGAGATGTTCTTTACCCCCATATTTATTAATTATACTTTCACGAGCTTTATCTTTCAGTTCGTCGCGTTTTTTATCATATTCCTGTTTAAGTAATTCCAATTTAGTAGGTTCAGCGAGTAAATGAACGTCAACGCCTCTTTCATGCGCTTCCCATGCAAACAATTGAGCATTTGAATGTCGTTGTGTATCTCCCGAGAAACGCGCAAAATTTTCACCTTTATAATCCACCCTGAAACATAATACAGCTACTTTAGTATTTTTGAATAATGTAATAGTAATACAGACGATAACGGAATGTATAAGATAATTTCTGCATACTCTCTGTCTGTGCCGGTATAAGGATTGTCACGCATGGATCTCGTTTTAGGATCGTAATATGCCGAATTTGGATCCAAGTTTCTTAGATACTTTGCTGTATCTTCTCTAATTCGTAGATTTCTAACGGTAATACGTTGTTTAGAATCTACTTTTGTCCCAGGCATATCAACCTCGTCAACATATTTGTCCTCATCTTTATCCGAATCCTGTTCATCATTCTCTTCCGCGTTTAACTTTTCCGCACGCATTTGTCGTTTTGCTTCTTCAATCTTTTGATATTCTTCGATAATAGCTCTATGCTGTGAAGGATCATAACCAGCCCACCTACATTAAATTAATATATTCAAAATATTGTTTTATATTAATATTTATATTTAAAATTTACCAAGTATTTCAGTATGTACTGTATCTAGTAAAGTTCAAGATAAACCACCTGTCTCTTTTGCCATCGTAGTCCGTAGATAATTCTGGTTGAGTAAACTCATCTGGTGCTATATTTGCATTTGTGAATTTTGCACCTATTTTACGTGGACGTTCCATACATTCCTTTTTCTTGTGAGTTATTGCTCCACAATTTTCACAGGCTCCTTTACGATACTTTGTTGCTACTTTAGATGAATCTACACCACGTTTATACCATTCGTCTATACCGCTATACTGCTTTTGTTTTTCAGGCTGTGGTCTTTGATGTTTCAAAGTAGGCCCCTTTAAATATTATATATAAGTAAGTATTATATGTTTTAACGTTATGTGCGCTGACTATAAAAAGAGATGTCAATTTCTTTAAAAAGTTAATGCATACCTGTGCGCCAAAATACCATGGCGTAGCACTAATGTATTGTGGAATGTGTGGATTAATATCTTTGCCTTCTTCATCTACTGCAGCTGGTGCTGTACCAGCTTTTCTCGCTTCTTCTAATTCCTTAGCCTTTCGCCAATCTTCTCGGCTCTTTTTCTTGGGTTCGTCTTCGAAATTGCTTTTGTTCTTTATAATTTTTGACACAGGTACATTAGCTAGAGTATTAGCCATTTTGATAGAGACAATTAACGTTAGATCAATTTTAACTTTGTAAGATTATTTAATTTCGGTGTCTTGCTCGTAAACTGACAAATACTGGAACTAACCTATACATAAGATAAAATCTAATGACAGACGTAAACAGTTACGGAGTTTGTGTTACGTGTTCTGAAATACCAATCGTGTAAAAAATCAGAAGCCATAGACGAGCTAGTCTATGGTTATGCCCTCTACTATTTGTGGTCGAACTACAAATAAGCTGCGTGGTCGAACAATGTTCAATTGTAGGTAGGAAATGGTAACTGTTATACCTTTTGAGCAGCATCTGGTTTCTGGTTTAATTTATGTACTGTAGTTTAGTTTATTCATATTGGCAACCCTGTTTTCGATGACGTCATTGTAAAGTTCCGAAATTGAAATCAATAAGTGGTGTGCAATGTTGTGTGCACATGATAGTCGGACCGAAATGGTGATTATATCAAAACAATTTGTCAGAGTGTACGGTTTTTATTTATTCAGAACGAAGGTGTAAATATTAATTGAGAAAATGGTACGAAATACGAAGAGAAAGCTGGCGATATTCGCCGGAACGTCGAAGTGTTTGATATACGTGAGTGGATATTTTTCGTTTCAGCATGTACACTTTTGATGCCATTTAACAAGAAGTTATTCTCTGTATTCTAAATTGGAGAAAGTTCCTTTCGAAATGAAAGTACAGCGAGAAGTGGATCGCAACGTTCAAGCGTTTGCTTCCTATTTTGATAAGATTTACCAAAAACTCGCTCCTTTATTTCATAATGATCGCGATTATTTTGGTCTTAAGATTAATTTGTATGATTTACATCTGTGGATGTACGTTGTAAGTTGGTACACTATTTAAAACGTGATATTTGTTTCAGGCAGAAGCAAAGTATTGTGCCTCTGAAATGCCTGGAGAAACAAAATACTATGAGTGAGTTTCATACACGTAATTATGTTTATCTTTTAGTAAGTCAAAAGGGGGAACTTTTCTCTTTCTTTTTTTTTCTCTCAAATAACGAAACGAAAGACGACTAATGAACGTAATTAAAAAAAAAAAAAAAAAGAGAGAGAGAGCTAATGAAAGGGGAAAGAAAGAGGAAGAAGAAGAAGAAGAAGATGGAAGAAAGGAAGGAATGTTCAGAGAGGAAGAGAAAGATGGGAAGAACGAACGTGTAATTACATGTAAATTCATTTTAGGTGTTCTAGAACCGAATATTGTTGCGGTATTGGTTGTTGCGTGTCACCAGGACTACATTTTCATCATTTATGGTATTATTGGTGCGCAAAACAATTTCACAGATCATTCTGATCGACATCTCTAAAGAAGATACAACATTTTTACGATATTCTCACGATTTTTTGTCGTTCGTTAGGATATTGGTAATAATTATGTTCCTGGTATGCTCCGGCGGTGGCTGGTGGTATCGATACTGGTTACAAGGAAGATACAGAGCGGCTGCATCGGCTATTCCGACTAGAACTACGAACGCGCGAGCCCAAAGTTCTCTTCGAGGGTCGACGTGTCAAGGGCAGAGGGCTCGTATTACGTACAATTCTGCGAGAAACACTGTATTATTGCATCGTATGTGGAAAGGCGAGTGTACATTTGTCTGGTAAATAATTGCGACGTATTCGATGTTGATCAATTTATTTGTGCTCTTAGGTCCTCAAAGAAACGGAGCGATGCCCGCTCAATACACCGGTAATGCGACAACATCGGGCCATTATCAGAACATGAGCGTTATGTTGAACGATGCGAACTGTCCGTACTACCAATTATATGGCCCACCTCCAAGCTACGAAACTGTGATAGCTCAAACACGTGGTAAGGTATCAAACGCGACGTCACCGGAATCGACTAGCGCGCGATCGAGTTCGTTCGTTGCGCCAGCGAATTCGAACGTGTCCCAATGCTTCTCTTATACTTGCAATTTCTCTACGAGATTGAACAACAGTCTGGATCAAAACACGCAATACTCGAGTGGCGGTACGAGTTCTCGGCAACTCGAAGGCCGAGAAGGTATTCCATTCGCGCATTTTCCACCGTATTGCGCCGTCGCAGACGGAAGTACGAGGCAAAATGTATGCATTCCTTTCGCCTATCAGGAACAACCGTTCGTTTCTAGAGATACCTTTAACCCTCTGTATCAAGCTAGTTCCATACACTGTGTTCCGTATCCGATGGACAAATCGTCAGACACGTCGGATCCAGAGAATCAAAGTTACCAAGTGTCGAACGCCGAAAGGTACGCGATGGTAAATGTCGATTGCACGGCTGGTAGTAGCAGAGAGCAAGGTATTTGGCAGTCGGACGATCGTTCAACGTGCAAAGTACGCGTTAGCCAAGTAAACAGAGATACGGATGACAGTATGGAGAAAAATCTGGGAGAACAACGAGAAAATACATCGATGGTAAGAGGGGCGGCGGGTTCTGCTTCTCCGCTTAAAATCGAAGAGAATCAGTCGGACGATTCGAAATCCGTGGATTGGTTGGAAAATTTCGATTCCGAGTTGGCAAAGAGCCGTCGAGTGTACGGCGGTTCTTTAAAAGCAAGCGGCAGGTACGCCGATAAAGAAAGATGCGAGGAATATTCCGTTCAAAGGGCTTTCTCGAGAATTTTGCCCCATTCCTGTGACGGACTTATTAACACAGAGCCAGCCACGGCATCTGTCGATGTATCTCATAACGTAAGCTCTTTGGAAGAGAGAGCCGACTGTAGTGCGAGTTCTTTTCAATCAAATCCATCCAATAATGTGATATTAGAGCGTTTCGGTTCCGACGGCGCGTCTTTCTCGATGGAAAATATCGAGAAACTTGAACAGTCTCATTCCCGTCTCGTAAACACTAGTACAAATTCTGATCTTGAAAGTAAATCTAGATTAGACAGATCGAAATCACTGGACTGAGCAGTTATGGAATACTTTGCTATCGTACTACGCGTATATGTAGTGCTTATTCTTCTACACGTTATTGATTCACGCGTATTTGTGTACGATCGTGTTAGCCGAAAATCGATCGTGTTAACGATTTATCTCATAAAGTTTTCCTGTAATCGATATAACGAAATCAAGAGAGCGTCGCGGTATTATATGTTCTCCTTTTTAAATACGAAATTCGTCGAGTTTCGGATTTAAGAGTTGATCGTTTATCGAACGACAAACAACGCTTAATCTATCGTTTGTCTATATTCCAATATACATTCCATATACTATTATTATCCTCTCTTTTTCGCTCCTTATATGTATATGTGTATAGCTATGCGCCAGATTCTCGTATTCGAACAAGAGGCTCACGGGACCATATTTGACACTGTTCAGTTTGTCTCGATTATTTATCGGTTACGGGATAATTTGTTATCTACTAACAGTCGTTAGTACAACGCAATAACGCGTGACTCGATTGGATCTCGTTTTTTACGATACGCGATACTGCCAGAAATCTTCGGTCAATGTCCTGTTCGCTCGAACGATGGCTCCGAGCTGTAAACGTTAATCGGTTAACAAATATTCCATTATATTTGTATCCTTTTTCCTTCCTTTTGCGAACGAGCTCAACCAATTCCAATTACGCACAAGGGCGTCGCTCGACGCTGTTCTTAATCGTCCTACGTAAACGTATCGGTATGCCAATAACACGTTAGCACACCTTTTTCTAATCTTCGCACGAAACGTCGTACTTTACAATGCCACCGAACAGTTTCTAATTCTAATTATTAGGTTAAACGTTATTATAGACTATTTCGTATGTCGTATTTTCAACAGAGATGTTACGAATCAAGATGGTGTTTGACGAGATCGGTTCTATTCCCTTTTTCGAACGGAGGAACCGCGTAACTTGCTTTCCGATTCGATCGAACACCATTTACGTGTTGCGTATTTCTTTCGTGTGCACGTGAATACAATTCCGTGAACGTTTAAGGATTCTTCGTCGATATCCTTGAAGATGCAGCAACTCGATCTACGTGTAACACCTTACTAATTTTAAGATACGCATATGCTACGAAAGAGTTTCTCTTATTATTGCTTTGTCAGATGGGATCGGAAGAACGAGAGATGTACGTTACCGCTCACAGGTATCCGAACATTCTAGTCAATTTGTACGAACGGTATACATTACGCCTCGTAACGATAGAACCACCCAAAGTCGTTTAACTCTTATATTTTATGCCAAGTATTTGTAAACATTAATGCTACGAGAAACGACGTACATCGCGTTTGAACTTGCTATTTTTTAATTAAATTATATTCCTGCGCCAAAGTGTTTGGATATTTTTGAGCGATAGTACATACACGTGTGCGTGCGTGCGTGCGTGTATGATTGCGTCTGTTTGCTGCGTTTGTTTGCAGGCGAATGGCTGGCCGATGACGGTCGACAGGCTAAAAGGAGATGTTCGAGGATATAGACTAAGCTAAGGATGCGAGGACGGAGTAGGCGATGGTACGAAACGCGAGAAATCCAGTGAAAAGTCAAATCTCATAGAAGAATTACACGTTCGAATCCGGCTTTACGGATTACCATATCTCGCGAATGTCTTTATTTTTACTTATCGGTTATTGTTCTTCTCAATTAATACGTAGATCGTAAGAACGAATCGCGCGAACCAATGTCACTGACGGTATAAAAAGTGGCAAGGTCGGACAAATGATAAACCTGACAAATCACATTTTTATAGAGAATCGATTTTTATATTTAGTATGCCTTTTGCAGACTTTGTGTTCTCGTTGCCTCGTCGACCACTTAACAAAATTATTGATAACGTAAATTAGGTGCGTTTAGTATTAACGAAATCAAAATACCGTACTATTCGTCTCCTATCGTTGAACAACGTCATGGATTTATCATTTGTTTTCAAGAAGCTTCTATCTTCTCCTCTCTTTCGTATACGTTCGTTTCGTTTCACAAGACACTTTTCTCGTTGGCCAGCAAACAACGTGAAAATCAATAAAAATAAACTTATTATCGTATCCTTCCCATGATCTTGAAACGAGAAAGCACGTTTGCCGCGGATAGACGGAACAGTTTAGGCAGGTTTGTCCGACGACAGCTGCGCGTCGGAATTGCAGTTATTTTCGCAACACGACGAATGCAGTTGAAAGCAGGAGTCGCCTTGACGTACCATCGCGTGTCTAAGTTTCTGATTCCAAAAGTTTTCGATTGTAACAGCGGTCCAAAGAAAACAGTGTACGTGCCAATAACGAGTCCGTTAGATAAGGTAATGTCGTGTAGGGCAAGTCGATCGATCTCGTAACAAAGGAGAAATATAATGACATATATATATATATATATATATGATATGATATATATCGTATATCATATATTATATATATGTAGTATTATTAATTAAAATTATATATAATTAAATAAAAATTACATACACAAAACGCGTGCGTGTGCATGCATAATTATTTTTTGTAATCGATCCGAATGGACGAGCTATTTTAACAGTCCGATTAAATAAAACGCTAATTAAATAACGCATAAGGTATAAAGTAACGTGGCCAGTTACTATCGTTCCGGATTACGGGGGTCTTCTATAGATTCAGGAAACACTATATTTTGCGTGCGTGCGTAGCCTGCGTGTTATAGCTTTAACGATCGATAACTAGTCCGAATGATCACTTTCACCGTAACGTGCAATCATGTTCGTATTAATATACTGTAAGATATATTGTACCTCACGAAAAGGGTTGTCTTTGCTGAAATAAAGACAAAATATTTATTCACGTACGAGGCTTTTAAAGTCGATCGATCGAATTTCTAATTTCATTTGTGTAAACCAACAAGAACCAAGCAAAACTGAAGTATCGTTTCGGAACGTGCTATAAAGTCGTAGTAACAAGCTGTTCATTTTTGACCATCGAATCTCTGCCTTTATTTCTTTTCCACTAAATGCAATTTAAAAATTACAGTTGTCTCCTCGTTCATACGAATTACACGGATTCAAATTGCGCGTTTCCATCGAATCTTTACCCTTCATACGTCGAATATTAACTTCTGCAATTAATTCTTTACTAGCATCATCTCAAGTTCTGTCTTCCAATTTCCATGGTTTACACGTCCAAATCGTTTCCTTGAATTGTGTTTGTAGACGTGTAAAGTTATTCTTACCTGCATGATAATGCGTTACCGATTGCGCAAGAAGCAAATTAATTCTATCTCTAGTGAATATACAGGATGGTTGGTAACTGGTGGTACACGCGGAAAGGGGATGAATCTACGCGAAAAAAGAAGTCGAAAATATAGAATAAAATTTTTTGTTTGTAATTTTTCCATCGAGACAACGATCTAAATTTCTCGAAAACAAAGCCTCGGATGAAAAATTTTTATTCTATATTTTCGACTTCTTTTTTCGCCTAGAATCATCCCCTTTCCGCTTGTACCGCCAGTTACCAACCACCCTGTATATATATATAGAGAGAGAGATAGAGGAGAGAAAGAGAGAGAGAGAGAAAGAAGTAGAATAAACGGAAACAAGAGTAGGCTTCGTAGGAACCGGTATGATCGCGTGATATACGATTGATTGGAAAAGTACAACGACACGTTTTTTTTTATCAAATTCGCAGAGATAGAGAGGAATTGGAAAAGGATTACTATAGTTAGATTAGAATGGTAAACGGCGTAGTTACCGGCACGAGGCGACGCGACGGTAAAAGATGGCAGGTGCACTGAGGCTCGGAGGAAATCAATATTGAGAGAAGATAGGTAGAGGGGTTGAGGTGCGTCGAAGCATCCCCATAAGAGAGAGCCACGGAAAGTTAGGAAGGCCGATATAGCGGCTGGGCCGAGGAAAACGCTGGAAAATGTCATAATCTCGAGGACTATAGTTTCGAGGGTATAGTTTCGAGCAATACCTCTCCTCTACTTCATTTTCTATCCATTTGTCTTCTGCTATTGAGTTTGTCCACCTCTATTCCGCTCCATCGCACTGTCTTTCCCTCTTCTCCCTGCCTGTCAGAAACCCTCTCGTCGTCCAAGCTAGGATTCGTGCTCGGCAGAGTGAATCGATAAATTTGTAAGGTGATAGTGCGCGAATTGGTGATTACGCGATCGTGCGGGGCAAGATGTCGGTGAAGGTGAGTGATTGTACGCGTTAAAAATACAGATGGGGAGAAAGTTGGCCCGAGTTGGATGACACGGATGAACTTGGATCGAATCGATTCCATCGATGCTGGAAACACGGTCCACCGGCTCCTCCTTACGTTTCACCATTTTTCGTCCTTCCGAATGTCAACGTTGTACTTATATACCGTAGCTGCGGTTGAGCAAAGATAGAACCTGCGGTAATCGGTTTGGATTATGAGTCGCATATTCTGGCCCTGAATTTCACGCAAGACGATCGTGTGCACAGTAAACATAATCGATCACTGATGTTATCTTGCGTATTATCGTATGCCTGTATGTATATGGTACGCGCGCGAGTCTGAATAATGTTTCTCTCGTTATCGCTCGATAATACTATGTCACTGATACGTTCTGTTAGTATCGTACGACACGCAGAAATACGCAGTATAAAAGGTAATATCAAAATTATCGTGTTGCACAACTAGTGAGACCGAGTAATCGTGCGTGCAAGACGCTCGTAATAAATACGATTCTCGTTGGATTTGTCAGCCCTTTAGATAATAATATTCGGAATGTGATGGAATCGATATCGTAAGAGGCAACCTGTATGCTCGCTGTAATGCTTCATTTGAAAAGATTGAAATCGAAGAGAAATTAGAGGGAGGTTTTTACGAGCCCTCCAATCGTCAGACTTTTATATCGATGTTTAAGCTGGAAAGCGGTTACGTCGAACGGTGGTTGCAGACGAGACGTTCGCCATACAATTGTTTTAAAAGGGAAACGACTGGCTAGCTCTTTTTCTTCAAACGCGAGTGTCGTGAACATAGCGGAACACAATGCGAGACGAAAAGCATTCTAATCGTATTAACGAGGCTACAAGTGTCTATTTCCTGCTAGGAGGTCAGAGACGAAACAAGCAACTCGATTGTAGACGCGTGCGCGCGCTTCTTCAGATCCTCATGTTTGCACGCGTGCAGTTGCCGCGTGCAACCAGCTTGCAGTTTTAACACGAACGTTCGTCGTGTTTCTCTCACAAAGTGTCTCTCATCGTTGCTTCTCTTTTTCGTCAGCCATTGTTTGATCTCGCTTTCGTTCAAGGAAAACCAGATTTTCGGTCAGTCGGAACCTGTTAAGCCAATATCGCTAGACTGCGGATATTTATGCAAATTCACCATTTTTATGAACACGATCGAAGAAATGGAATTTAATCCGAAATTTGTTTCGAGTCTTGTAAATAGCGTAACGAATATTTCCGATGTTTTTTTACGCATGTTTACGCGTTTAGTGCAAATTTGCCATGTACCTTTCTATTAATTATACGTCAGGTAACGAAAGACGACTGTTCGCGTTGTAATTTCATTCGATGCACAGCTTGATCTCGATTTGAATTTCGTTGTCATAAACAAAGCGAGTAGAAAGCTCATCGTATGTACACGGAAATGGAAACCTTTTACGGGTGTATTCTGCGTGTCACGCGAAACATTGGAAAATTTCAATAACATTTTTTTGTTGTAGAATAAAATTAGTAAGATTGAAAAATAAATATAGACCCTGTGAACAATTATAGACCCTGTGAAATTTAACGCGCGATGAAAATTCAATTTAATCAATTTTGTATCACGCTCCAGATTTCGTACACCGATGCGTGTATATTGTTTTTACTTTCGTTTTTGAAACGGTGACATTGGAAGCTTTCCTCGTTGTTGGAATATCGGCGTGCGTAATGTAACGTAATTGCGAATATTATACAAATTGCTGTTAAATTGGAGAATATCGCGGGGGATCGAATATATGTCGTTGCTGATTCTATTCAATTCCATTCGTAGATAAAATTAAAGTCGATGATTTCAGTATGTTTATTCCGTACGCGATTTCTGACGAACAATCGTATTTTTCGTCTAATTTCCGTATGCGAAAGCCAGGTATTTGTTTCGATTTAAGGCTCGCTCGGCGTTGTGTATTTTTAGTTTTAGTCTAAAAATGTATCGCTACGGGCAATTTCGCCACTGAATTTTCACATTGCCGCCTCTTCTGTGTCGGGTCCAAGTACTTATACGTACATTCTGCATCAATCCACGTTTTTAATTTGCAACGCGATGTTTCCATTCGTTTCGTACCGCGAGACTTTTTGAAAAAGCTTCGCGAGTAATTAATTACATTATCTGGTATTCGACAACTATTGTGTAATAACGAGACTGGTTTAACGTTATTTTATCTTCGGTAAAGTCGTTCCGTGTCAGCGCTTATAGAAAAAAGTATCGTTTGCCCTTGCACACTGACGTCCCTATCTATGACGAATAAGAAGAAAATTTAGCAACTATAAAATGTATTTATGTCTCTAGATGACGATGTTTCAACTTATTTATGGGTCTTGTCTTAGATGATGATGTACAAGCAGGCCGAGTTCGAGGACGAGGACAGCAGTAGCATTGGTTCCGTAGCTTTGAACAGCGAAGGCATCAGCACGTCGGCCACGCACATCAGATACAATTCGGTTGGTTTCTACACGAAAGTGAAGCAATTTAATCGAGATAATAAAGTGCTCGTACACGTGTGGCTGCGAGATTTCGAGTCAGCCATCGATAGATATTCGCGATGAAGGCGCGTAACGCGAGTTACGAGCGACGATTCTAACGTTACAGTGATAAGTTTGCGAATAATAGTGCAGCGGCTTGAGAATAATCTACACGTTGTTACATACAACACGCCGTGGCTCTAAAGTGGTACAGGCGAAGTTAGAGAGATTCCGTTGCTCGGAACAAGACGAAAATAAAAGACAGCGAAATAGTAATGTTTGTTTTTGCGAAAGTCGCGTTTGAGAGCTTCTCGATTTTATTACTTGCACCATTCTGGAGCCACGCTGTAGCTATGTCTGTATATCTATTCGTATGTATTTTTCGTATTCAGGGAATCTCGTTGTGGAGAGCTAGGAGCTTGCTCGAAAGATGTCTTTTTATCATTTGCGTGGGCCTTTTGATCATGGTCGTGATGCTGTCGATAATCATCAGCAGCAAAAACGGCTGGGAAAAAGCGCAAATACTTCGTGTCACTTCGCACGAGGAAGGTAAGCTGTGCAACGACGATTCCAAAACGTTAGGTCGCAGGATAATACGCCGTAACGTAACGTCACTGCACGAATCGATATCGGTACTGTAGAAGAGTCTTAGGTCATCTATCATAGCGATCTCGGTAATGACGATTGTATTTTCAGACGATGCTCTTGTGTGGTTTTAACGAAAACGAATCTCTAGTTATCGCTGCCCTTATCGTGTTACATCTTTGCTTTCCCTCGCTCGTAAATTCTAAATACCGTGAAATCGGTAAAAGAAAGCGCACGATCTGTAACTTGTATATCGTTAATCCGTCAATGGGTATTATCGATGAATTATTATTTTTCGAAAAGTGGTTGATTTTGTTTTAGATGGTACACACTGTTTAACCGAGCACTGTGTCACGGTGGCTGCTTCCATTATAAATAGCATAGACCATTCGGTCGATCCATGTAACGATTTTTACGAGTACGCGTGCGGTGGTTGGATCAAGAAGAATCCCATACCAGATGGAAACAGCATGTGGGGAACGTTCGATAAGTTCGAGCAAGACAATCAGCTGGTTGTAAAGAATGTTCTTGGTAAAAAAAAAAAAAAAAAAACTGAACCCTTCGTAGGTTTCTGGTGATCAAGGAGCTTTTTGGAAAAAGGGTCTATAGATAGCGTTAAACGTCGTGTTTCGAAACGCCGAGGTCGAATTTCACGTTACTTTTTTTTACAGAAAGCGCCTCGATCATAAGAAATCGGTTGGAACTTCCACTCTGACTCGCTTCTACCCTTCATTTTTTCCCCTTTTAACGTAGAAAAACCATTCGCCGAAATGAAATCGAAGGCCGAGAAGAAAGCAAAATATTATTTCCTCTCGTGTATGGACGCAAACGACACGATCGAATCGCTTGGCGCGAAACCAATGCTGGACTTGTTGGATTCTATCGGTGGCTGGAACATTTCTGGGAAATTCAATCTAAGCGAGTGGTCGTTGCAAAACAGTATGCATATTCTGCAAAATGTTTACAATATGGATGGTTTATTTACGTGGGCGGTAAACGAAGACGATCGAAATAGTAGCAGGCACATTATACAAGTAAGATACCAGGATGGATCTTTCAAAAATCAAATTGGAAATAATTCTATTGAAATCTCGCCAAAATATATATGCGATATGCGGAATTGATTTCACCGCAAAAACGCTATAAATTTTCCAAACAACTCCATATAATTGCACAATGGTATAATATATTAGTATGTAACATATCATAAAGTATAGTACAATAACACGATAACATAGTGTATAATGACCTATACATATGTATATGTATAATACAATTATTGTACGAAACGATTTACGCTTTCAAGATCGATCAAGGAGGTTTGACGCTGCCAACCGCCGACGATTACCTGAACGTCACCGAACACAGTAAAGTGTTGGCTGCGTATTTGGAATACATGACGAAGGTATAATGGCATTGATTTGCGTTTCGTTTATCTCGATTCCATTGTTTTTCGGCACCTTGTAATCTTGTAACCGGTGAATCGAGTACAGGTACTCGTACACGTTTGCAGATAGGCGTGCTGCTTGGCGGAGAGGCGAATTCGACCAGAAAACAGATGAACGATGTGATAAAGTTTGAAACGGAATTGGCGCGGATCATGACACCGCCGGAGGATCACCGAGATAAAGAAAAGCTTTACAACTTGATGTCTCTGGATGAATTGCAAAATAACGCGTCTTTCGTAAGTATTTCGGATCGCGTTTCTGCCACGTTCCTCTCATGCCTCTGCCGCAGTTTTGTCGTGAAATTATTATGTTCGCAGTTTCGATAAATTCAGTAGATTCTCGATTAACCGAACGTCTCTATACAAACGGTATGAGACGGTAAAGAAAAGCAAACGTTATCACGAAGATATAAGTCTCTTGACGGAGGTTCTACCGTATCTTTACTATCTTTATAGCCATTCAATTAATTTTAGATGTCCTGGGTAGACTATTTTCAAAATGCGACGCAACTCGTTAACAAAAAAGTAACCGGCCAGACAAAGATCGTGAACTTTGCTCCAGAATATTTCGTTAAATTGTCCAAGCTGGTATTAGAGTACAACAAAACGAACGATGGGAAAGTGTAAGTATTTTCTAGAAAGCCTACGCTGGTTATCACGTATCCTGTCATTCTCTTTTTACTTTTTAGTAGGGATGGGACCTTTCGAAACCTCGGAAACCCAGGAAACTCGAAACTTTCTACTATTTTCGGAACCTTTCAACTCGAAACTTTATGCTATCTATGTCATTTGAAACTCCCGATACCCGGACGATAATTTATATAAATATTCTTATTTATCTAACAACGAGTCGGTTGAGTTTCTGCTTACACATTGGAGCTCGTTTCGATTAGTACGATTTCGCGATAATTTGATTTTCCGAAAGCAAAATTTGTCTTACAGGGATTGACAGATTTCAGTTGTTAGTAAAACAGACGATCTCGAGAACTGACAACAAAAGTTTCGTGTTTCGTAAGTCTACGAGTTAGGTTTCGACCCATCTCTCTACCTTTTACCCTCCAAACTTCTTCTCTTTTTACTTTTTCTCTTTCTCTTTCTCTTTTCTCCCAAACAGGATACTGAATAATTATCTGGTTTGGCAAACCGTGAGATCTTTAACTGCCTGCCTGTCGAGACCGTTTCGCGACGCTTACAAGGGGCTGAGGAAAGCTTTGATCGGCTCGGAAGGCCGCGAGGAGCAATGGCGTTATTGCGTCAGTGATACGCATAACTCGATGGGTTTTGCGATCGGTGCGATGTTCGTTAGAGAAGTTTTCCATGGAAAGAGCAAACCCATGGTTAATTTACACTCAGTATCTTTCAATGATGATAGATATACGTGCTCCGAGGAGCACGCGTTCGTACAATGTCCACTTTAAATGGCGATCTAATCGATTGCAGGCGGAGAAGATGATCGATCAAGTGCGCAAAGCTTTTATCAAGAATCTGAAAAATCTCGATTGGATGGACGCGGAAACGAGAAGGAAAGCCGAGGAGAAGGCGAACGCGATCACCGATATGGTCGGCTTTCCTGATTTTATTTTACGTCCAAATGAACTCGACGAGCGTTACAAGGACTTAGTAGTTAAACAAAACGAGTACTTTCAAAATAATATACGGGTGAATAAGTATAATTTGCGGAAAAATCTAGAGAAGCTCGATCGGCCTGTGAATAAAACCACTTGGATAATGACACCTCCCACGGTGAATGCTTATTACTGGCCTACGAAAAATCAGATGGTTTTTCCCGCTGGTATCCTACAAAGTCCATTCTATGACATGGAGAATCCTAATAGCTTGAATTTTGGTGGTATAGGAGTAGTCATGGGACACGAACTGACCCATGCATTCGACGATCAAGGTATGACGTGTTCTCAAATGTTTCTACGCCAGTAAAGCAGAAGCCCATTTATCCGAACAAGGCGGAGAATACACGTTCGTACGATCGAGGTTGCGCTCAACCTTTCCCGATGGCAAACGCCTAGCCGTAAATTTGTATAGCTGAAATTGAGCATGGCAATTTGTTCGTATAAACGAGGTTTCGTTGTATTTTCATTTTGATTTTATTTGATTCGATGCGATCGACTATCGATTATTTCAAACTAGGAAGAGAATACGACTTGCACGGAAACTTGCATCAATGGTGGAACAACGCTACGATAGAGAGATTCAAAAATAGAACAGAGTGTTTCGTGGAACAGTACAGCAATTTTGAGATACATGGTCGACACGTAAACGGACGACAAACTTTGGGTCAGTTACAATTATTAGACTACTACGGATATATGTATATATGTGAAAATTCATATTTTTACAAATACAACTGAAAAAGTAGGATCTAGTGAAAAAATTGCATTGCCCGTTAAATACTCTACAATGAGTATTTATCGTGTGTATTCTATGCATTTTTACGTTTTTAAATCTCTTACAAATGTATAGAAATTCGCAGTTTAACGATATCGCAATCGTTTTCTTCTAGGAGAAAATATTGCGGACAATGGTGGTCTCAAAGCAGCGTATCACGCGTATCTTTCAACGCCGAGAAGCTACAAAGATCAACTACCTTTACCTGGTCTTAATTTGACGCATCGACAATTATTTTTCGTGAATTTTGCCCAGGTAAATTGTCGTTATCTTATATCCATGACTTCTACAAAATATTGTTAACTATATTTTTGGATCTGACAGCATATTCTCGCTTTTAACTGTTTAAAGTATTCCTTGATAACTCTCCATCTGTGATTTTCAAGTTTAATCATCTTCGTCGATAAACGAACGAAAAGATTGTGCATTAAGGGATTAAGTTAAAGAAAGAAAGAATGGGATGAATTTAAAAATAATTTATTGTTACCAGGTTTGGTGTTCCTCCGTGATGTCCGAGGCGATAGCTCTCCAAATCGAGAAAGATTCCCATTGTCCACCAAAATACAGAGTGATAGGGTCACTCTCGAATCTGCCGGAGTTCGCATCTGAATTCAACTGTCCCGAAGAATCGCGAATGAATCCGATTCACAAATGCGAAGTGTGGTAATGCATCGTCTCTCTGGATTGTCTGTGTCAATGTGGAACTTGTGTTGTTCAACTTCATCGCCGATATATCACGAAAACGAGTCGTTGTAAAAGTTGAAACCTCTCTCGCTTCTGTCTGTAGAGCAACTGTCTCTTCCTTCGACGTTTTCATCTTTATTCGCTTACAAGTTGAGAGTAGCGAATGAAGCGAACGAGAAGAAGCAAATGTTATGCGTGGTTTGCTAGCGATCTGTTGCAAATGCATGAAGCGCGAACCTTTCACGAATAAAAGAAACGTCGAAGAGATAGAAGCGACGAGCACAACGAATTCCGTTGCGACCACGTGATTTTATCCGGTATGAAATGTTAAACGTCCATGTGCTGATTCGCACTGCTGATTTATTCGAAGACGTTGGAATCACAACGAGTCGAGCATACGCGAGTTCAAATGCATTTTTAGTAAGCGTCGAACGAGTGTAATTTCAATAGGATCGTGTCACTTTTGAGATTTCGTAATTCGAATAAATCAAACATCGATCGAAGGTCGGCTTATGCGCGTTCAATGTATCGATCCTTTTGTTCGAGAAAAATCGATTAAGCCAGCTCTGAAGCTGGATTAGAAAGGCACTAGGACCACTATATGAATCGTTAAATTTCCTTACTCGACTATTCGAAATGCGTCACGACGCGCCAATGTTTTTCATTAAGAAATTAATTGACTGTGGTTCATCGTGATCACTGGGGACGATTTAATCCATCGAACCAACTGACCGACCAACTTGATCGACGTTTTCTCATAAACGAAAGCGCGCATTTCTACGTGATAAGTGATTTTTCACTTTTATACTTGAAATCAGTATTATCAGTTCGAATCGTACGATTCGAGTAAATATCAATGATGTTACACGCTGCACACATAACACGTTTAATACGCTTGTATATACCTGCAGAATATAAAGACGCATTCATATTACCATCCAATTGACACAGTGTATTGTTCCTACAAGCAACGAGCAGAAATTTTTAAAAAGTGAAAGGAGATATAAGCGAGGAAACAGTTTATTCAGTTGGAACTCTTCTTCGCCGTTCTGTTCGTGTCGAAGAAGCGATTCTCACCGATCTCGATGAGCCATGGCGATTATAAACGGCACATTGCTGTAATTTCTGCAGGCAGGAAGTTAAGCTCTAGCGTTAAGCTTAAGAAATTTAATTTTCTAAACAAACTACATGCTATATAGTTATACATAGGATAGAAACAGTACGTCGAGCCAACGACGAGTGTAATTGAAAATGTTGCTACGAACGTTCGAGCAAATATTTGTTTATGCGTATACCTCTTGCCATGTGAAATTCGATAGTTGAGCGAATGTTTTCCTAGTCTTTAACAAGTGCTGTCTAGTACAGTCCTTGGTCGTCGAAACACGCGTTAAGATCAACTGTCCATTGACATTAAGAGAAAAAAAAAAGAAGAAGAAGGAGAAAGAAAAACATGGAAATGGAAGCAAAGTTAGGAACATTTAAAACTATCAGCAAAATAAATATAATTTAAGCATGATCTAATATATCATGAATCTTCATTTTCTGATGTTCGTTCAACTATCGAACGAATGTTCGTAATTGATAAAAGAAAGGCGATTATCGAGAAATGTTGTATATTTCGTGCTCGACAAATTTTCTTTGTCCTCGTTCAATGACGATTAAAAACGTAAAGTTGACAACAGTTGTCTGTTGTGTCTTTTGCGTACCTACATATTATACAAAGGAGTGCGAGAAGAATCGACAAACGATTTCGTGCGTCAAAGAAGAAGTCTTTGAAAATCGACGATTATGTCAGCCATTCTAATATTATATAGTATTTGAAATCATATATTTCTTAATGACGCACGTGTAAATCAAATAAAGGACAAATTAAATAATGACACGAAGATTTTATTAATTGCAGGGAAGAAGGATGCGATACGAGAGATTTCTCAAGTTTTCATTTCCTTTGGTTTCTCCCTCCTTTCCTATGAACCGTCGAATTTACACCGAAGATTAGCACGCAAAAACGATATTTCGAGAATTTAACAGGAGAATTCTGAATTTCACATTGAATTCTCGACTTAATTCGTCAAGAAAGTAATAGAACTATTGTCGGTCAAATTGTTTCTTCGATACAGCTTGTTCCTTAAATTGGTAAGTATTCGCATCTCACTAACAATTTGTATAAATAGAACGTACATACGTAGTTTTCGTATCTGTTACGAGAAATGCAACAAGTTATAACGCCAAAGAAATAATTATTTTCTGAATTTTTTGTTTCATCACAATGTCGAAGAGTTAACAGTTTCACGATTGTCAAATTTCTTCAAGTTGGAC
This sequence comes from Bombus vosnesenskii, assembly GCF_011952255.1. Classification (NCBI taxonomy): domain Eukaryota; kingdom Metazoa; phylum Arthropoda; class Insecta; order Hymenoptera; family Apidae; genus Bombus; species Bombus vosnesenskii. The sequence goes on from NW_022882923.1 coordinate 9,363,525, forward strand.
TTATCAGCAATGAAAAAGACGCGCAAACGATATTCTCGGTGTCTATCGCTCATGGTCAACGAGTATACCGCGATACGGCCAGTAATAAGTTTAAGAAAGGTTTATGATACATTTGGCTCGCGTAAGTATTTGAACACTTGCCGTAGAAAATTTTCACGAACACTTTAACATAAAACTAAAACGAGAAAGAAAGTCCACTCAACAATAAAGATTCTTTCATGTTTTCCTTCAGCCTAAGAAATTTTCCAACGATGCGATACGATCGAAAACACAAGAGCGTTAAGAAACGTAAATCTTCTATTCCTGATTCCACGGGAACGAATCGGGTCGCAAGAAAATTAGCAGCAACTGTTTCGTTTTAAAACAAACCATGTTTTCTAAGCATGTGCTTATCGTGTTACACGCTGCTGAAATCTACTTTTTTGTAACCCGAGTATCGCTGAACAGCTTCCTATTATAATTTTCACATCAACACGTTTCAAATACATAAGTGATCGATTTCGTAAGCAACGAACAGATTATTTTAGGAGAAATTTTATAATTTGAAATGATACGAAATGATATCTCGTCGTCCATCGTTATTAACACTATCGAGATTTCACGTGCGGATCTTCGTGCATTTATGGGAAATTTAATTCTGTTTCAGTCTGCGAATGTTTATACGCCAATCTCGCTGCTCTTTCGATCGGCAGAAAGGTTTTTCGACGTTGCGAATACTTTTTACCGTGTTCTTCGATCATAAGGAGGGCAGACAAGTACTCGCGCCTTTTGTCGCATTGCTTCGAGTTAATTTGAATTTAATAGCAACCATCGCATAGAACGATATAGTGTGTACGCGTTGGAAGACCGTACGAGGAATCTGACCAATTTTCCGTGTACCACCTACACGCCGGTGGGTCAAAATACTCGTATGATTCATTCGTCTAGACAGGTATAAGTATAGTACCACAGGGAAAAGGGGTTGGTAGAAGGGAAGAGAAGATAGTGGAGGCGGGGGCTAGTGCGTGCACCGTAATAAAGGCGTTTCTTCGTCGAAAATGCAGAACGATTTACCGGAAAGCAGGATCGTCGGCTAGCCAGACGGTGATGAATGGACAGGCTCACGCATTACTTGGTAGTCACGGTGATTTATTCCAACACCTCCGGCTATTACACTTACGGTACTCGGATTACAATCATCTCGTAAGGTATTCCCCGATTAATATTCTAACAAGCGTTTCCATCTCTACGATACTCGATGATACTTTACGAACTGTACGATACTTGAAAATCAAGAATCTCGTTCATCCGAACTGATCGGAGAACGAGATAGTTCGGGTAATCGAGCAGCTCCAATTATCTCGCTAGCTATCCATTCTAGCTTTTCTTATTAGTTGGGATAATAGGAGTTGGCCCGCCTTGCGCTATAATTCATCGATCAATAATATCGGTGAATCGACAGGTTACGAGCTTTCCTTCGCGATATCAATCTCGCGCCGTTTTCGATCGGTGTGACGAGTGTGTGTGGCTGATAAATCGAATTCGTTGAAATTCGACGGCCGTAAAACCGTCGCCAAAGAAGCAAAGATAAAACGCGTTCCCTACACCTAAACTTTTCGATATCCAAGCAAGATCAAGGTTTAGCTGCGACGAGTAAGTGTAAAGTTTTGAAATCGATCGACTCGATAACCTTAGAGTGTCCACGATACGATACCTTCGCTGTATCGACTTTTCTCCAAGCCCGAGACTCTGTGAAATATAGCGAAATGTAGCGTAATACAGCGAGGACCTTGTATTTGTTGAGAGCGTTCATTGAGACGGCATGTTTATTCACGAGACGGAGTAGAAAACAAGCAGTGCGTCGGAACGAAACGTATCTGGCGATAAACCAGTTGCAATGTACACAGCGGAATACGATACAACGTTATGGTTTCGTCCTCGAAAACATCTACAACGTCCTAATAGATTTTCATCGTAGAACATTTCATTATAGAATCCTAATTTTCGTTTAAACGCGATGATAGGAGAACGCCGAATGGAAAGGAAAGCGCAATGCATGTCACGATGACGTTGAATTTATACAAATATTATACAGGGTGATTGGTAACTGGTGGTACAAGCGGAAAGGGGGTGATTCTACGCGAAAAAAGAAGTGGAAAATATAGAATAAAAATTTTTCGTCTGAAGCTTTGTTCTCGAGAAAATCGACTTTGAATTTTCGCTCGGTACGCGTGCACTTTATCACGCCTTGTTATAACGAATCTCACTCTAGCTCGTTGTCTCGATGGAAAAATTAAAAAAAAAAAAAAAAATTTTATTCTATATTTTCGACTTCTTTTTTCGCGTAGAATCACCCCCTTTCCGCTTGTACCACCAGTTACCAACCACCCTGTATACATTTTACACAATGTTCCTCTGTAGAATTAAATTTTATATTTCTTTATTTCAATGGAATACGATTCCCGCTGGCGTACAATAAGAGAACAATATATACGCGATACACGTGCATACGTATTAGGTAATAAAATGCAATGTATTAGCTTCGTTTTAAATATAGACGTTTCACATACGAGAACGTCGTTACAACGAACGAGCGTTCGTGTTGAAAATGTTGGAACGTATGTAACGTAGATGCGGAGATGATTGGAGCTGTCGGTTGGGTAGCAACCAGGGAGGCTTACGGCACAGAGCAGAAAGGAAAGATTTCCAAAAGTAGCTCGTTAGCGCGATACACCAGGGTGAAAAAAAGTAAAGGAGCAGGGATCGTTTTTTCGTCCCACCTGCTGTTATTGGTTTTGTTGGTACAAGTGTAGCTGCGATAGTACTGTAACAGATCGTACTCTCGATCAGTCCTCACGATGATAGACGACAGCAGTAACGTGCGTGGTATGTCACAGGGAACACGTGGACCACGTTCTACGATGGGTTTACGCGTTTCTCTAATTTCATTGCCACTCGAGTCTTATTTTTTTCACGTTTCTCCGAACGTTCGTCACGATCACTTTCGACTAATCTCAACTCGATCTTGTTCGTGCTGAGAATGTGCAATGTTCACGTTTGTTGAAACGTAGAGTGCCAATAAACGTTGAAAATGTTATTCCTAACGTACGCGATATATATACGTAAGTATATATGTACGTAAAAGTACGAGGTAGTTTGAGATAAATAAAGGCGACGAGAGAAAGAACCGCGTGCGATGCAGGTAAAACAATTTTTTAAAGTTAGTCCGACATGTGGAGCACGGTGTATGATCGTGATGCGGAGGAACGAGTGGTTGTAGAGATCTTTGTAAACCAAGTTGATTCTGTGGTTCCCTGAGGGCCGCAATCACGATAAATATTATTATTATTATTATTATTATACGTATAAAAATTTTCTATGGCAAATAGCTAAATACTTTTATGAGCTAGACAGTTGTATTACTTATAGGATAACGTGATAAAAATATAGCGGCACATGAGTCAACGAAAAATTCGAATCGGAAGAGACTCATATTATTGTACCTTGGAGTGTCAACGTTGTTTTGGTTTGTTAGGTTCAGAGGTAAACGAACTCCGGACAAAATATTATCGCTGTTATTTGTATCGCCAATCGGAGTCATATTCGAACTTTTTATAATACCACCGGTCAATACGAATAGATAACGTGCTCTCTAGGAAAATCATTATAGCGGATCCTGATAGCGAGTTATTATAGCGAATCATATAATATATATGTCATATAGTATGAATATCGAGCGTAAAAAGTTGGACAGTAGCATTGAGCGAGCGACGATTACGACCGGCGTACGCTATCTCTATACTTGTATTCGAAGCGATTTTAATATACACGAACTGTTACAATTTTATCGCTTTAATAAACCAACAGGCATAAAAAACCACTTGAAAAATATACTTGCATCGTTGTACGATTAAGCGAAAAAAAAGGCATTTTCAAGTCTAAAAACCAACGACCGAATATGCTGATCGGGACATACATTTTGCTTTCTGGTATCAAATGTGCACGTCATGGTTTAAAAATAGCCGATTTGACTGTTTTGTAATGCATCACGTAATGCATTTTATACCAGCGCACGATGTTTCATACAACGAAGGATTTGAATTGTTTTGAAAGTCGATTTGGATTTTAGATGCGGCGAAAGAAGTCGTTGGTCTATCTCGTTCTTCCTTTCCACTTCTGTCTCCCATCTCTTCTCCTTCGGTATCGTATCTGTTGGTCGATCTAAAAATTCAATCGACTTTTCGGCATGATCGAGCAAATTTAGCACGCATCGCAATGCGTAAGGCATTCGATCGAATTTTAAATTTCTTCTCATGCTAAATACACGAGACTAAGTCTATTTTCACGAATGTTAGAGGACCTTGAAACTTCATTTTATTTTCATTCTCACTGTCCCCAATACAAGGATCGAAGGATCGAATTCGTAAAAAGCATCGATAACTTGAGTGAAATTTTCTGATCGATTTTCGATGATCTCGAACTATGCGAACAAATCTATGGCGAATGAGAATATTTCTTCTTGCTATATATATATATATATATATATATATATATATATATATATATATATATATATATATATATATATATATATGTACTTTTACATTTTAAACTTTCACGACGAGTAGTCGTCGTACTCGTGGTTCTTCTCGTTTTTTATCGTTGAACAATTTCTTCCCAGATCTGCCTCGAAGAAACGATTTGGATACCGTTGCTGGTACTATTATCGCGATGATACGTTTTAGGATGACGCGATGAAGGCCGCGCTGATCCATCGAATTACCATCGATCGTGGATTTTCAAAGCAATACGGCAAGGTAACAAACGGTAAAACGAAAGAATGAGAAAGAAGAAGCAAAATGAGAAAAGCAAAGAGCGAGGAATGAAACGTAGCGTAAGGAACGAAGGTGAGTTAAAAGAGATTAGGATGAAAGATTGCTGGATTACTGGAGAAAGAGGCAACGGATGGATGAGAGAAGAAAGGTGAACCTCCCTGATTAAAGGGTCTGGCGGGAAAGGGGTGCGTGACGAAAGGGGGAACGAAGGGCTTGGGGTAGAGACGTATTAAGGTGGCTACGAGAATGGGGCAGCGGTGGAGGCGAAACTGGCAGCAAAGAGGACGAGGAGTTACAGGAGGAGAATATGGCTATGGAAAGGGAAACGGTTGTTAGTGGTGGTAATGGTGGTGGTAGCGATGGCAGTGGTGGTGGCACTGGCGGCGGCGGCGGCGGCGGCGGCGGCAGCGGCGGCGGTGGTAGTAGAGGCAGCAACGATTGTGGTGGTAGTGAGATGGGAATGATGGTGTCGGTGGTGATGGCGATGGCGACAACAACAGTAGCGACGGTAATGGTGATGGAGGTGGTGGTGGCGGCGTTGGTGGTGGTGGTGGCGGTGGTGGTGGTGACGGTGGTCGTGGTGGTGGCGGTGGCGGTGGTGGTGGTGGAGAAAGAGAAAGAGGAGGTGGATGCCAGTCTATGGCAACGGGTGCACGTTCGGGCTCTACATGCGAATACGTAAGATACCAGAGGAGAGAAAAGGCGCTATACGTGGACAAGAGAGAAAGAGACGGTAAGTGAGAGTAAAGGGTAGAAAGAGCGAAGAAGAAAGGAGAAGAAGAAGAAGAGGAGGAGGCCTCCGTGTCGACATATATGCGATGAGAACGCGCGTCTCCTGACTCAGTGCTTGACAAGCTAGCAAGCTCTTAGGATTCATCGAGTTTTACCGGCACAACACGATACAACACGCTTCGCCAGCTGCCTGTCGCTGTCACGCGAGTTCGCTACTTCGCTTCTGTACTGTTCTTTTCCTTCACGGACCTCTTCTATTTGGATTCGTTGGTTCGTTCGTTCGTTCGTTCGTTCTCGTCGTCTCTTTAGCAACCGATTCTTTTCGATTACGACCAGAAGATCCTGCGAATCGATCCTCTACTTTCCACGATAGTAATTAGAAGTTTCGAAGGGGAAACGAGGAGGGGGAAAAAATTATTCGTAAAAACAAAATATCGGAAATCGCTCGGATAGGAGATAGAAGTGAAACAAAAGGAAAATCGGCGGCTTTAATTTATTACTGGTGACATGACGCCCAAGATACGTTTAAAAAGATGCACAGTGCATCGGTAAACGGTGTGTTGCTAGCGCGCACATGTCTAGATTAAAGTTCGCGCGTGAACCAGAGGTCACGAGGGTTCACCGGATCGTTCCGTTCCAAAAAGGATACGGAAGAAATCCGATCGTACACGGCCAGTGAATATCGGCCTCGAGTGCAATGTGGTTTTTAATATATCCTGGTGCTTCTAGTGTGTAACTATGGTAAACGGTATTTTTAGTGATCGCTGTAAACAAGAGTAACGGATTGAAATATGGATCTATTCGTCACGAGGTTTCTGTCGTTTACCGTAACGTCGATACAGGTTTCTTGATACATTATTCGTTTCGTAACTGTTTGTCGAGTTTACTTTGCAATTACAAAGTTTGGATTTACGAAAGAAAGTGGTATCAGGTTCCGGTGAAACTTGACTCGATTCGCACTCGCAAGTACAGAGAGAAGGAAGACGAGAGAAAGAATCGGGACCGGATAGCGTGTCTAACGATCACGATCACGATCGCGATCGCGATCGATTCCCTTCGCTTCTTCACTGTGGATGATGCATCGATCGATGAACGCGATAAAGAGCTGCGCGTTGTTTACGGAAGGAAGCTTTTGGTAAGAGTATATCTGGGATTTTACAAAATCAAAAGGATAGCATCGCCGAATAAACAACGGAAGAAGTTCTTTTCACGGAAGCGAATAGCGGAGAAGGAGGAGGAGCTGGAGCAAGAGAAAGAAGAGAAAGGGGAGGAGGAGGGGGAGGAGGAAGAGGAGGAGGAGGAGGAGGAGGAGGAAGAAAAAGAGGGGGAGGGGAAGCGGAGAAAGAAGGCGACAGCGGAGGTGGTGGTTGTGGTAGTGGTGGTGGTGGTGGTGGTATTGGCGGTAGCGGTGGAGGAAGAGGAAGAGGAGGAAGAGGAGGAGGAGGAGAAGCAGGAGAAGCAGGAGGAGGAGGAAGAGGAGGAGGAAGAAGCAGAGAAGAAGGAGAAAGGGGAGGAGGACGACAACAACGACGACGAGAAGAAGGAGGAAGTGGAGGAGGTGGAGGTGGGGGTGGAGGAGGCGGAGGGGGAGGGGGAGGCGGGGGAGGAAGCGGCGATTGCGGCGGTGGAGGAGGAGGAAGAAGAAGAAGAGGAAGAAGAAGAAAAGGAGGTGGAAGCGGAAGAGGAAGAGGAAGAGGAAGAGGAAGAGGGAAAAGCAGACGAACCGTACGAATTCCTGATCCGCGCGAGATAAAAAAATCGGAAAACAGGTGCAAAGGGCGCGATACCTTTGCGGAGAGAGAGGGATCGGCGATAAAATCGGTAAAGCGTAGCGATGAAGTCAAATATCTGATCGCTCGCTTTGCGGGGGAAACCGATCGTAACCGATCCGACTAAGAACGACCTTGAGCAAGATGGTCAGGGGGGCGCTGTTACTACTCTTGCTAGTCCTCTTTGGTGCCTTCGACGTTCCTGGCATCGACAGAGTTCGTATCAAATATCTAGCGAAGGCTGGTAACACCTGTAACGCTTGTAGGATGCACGAAGAGATCAGAGCCCTCAGCCTCGAAGCTATCAAGGAACAAATTTTGAACAAGCTCGGCTTGAAACAAGCTCCGAACATGACGGGCAGAGCTCTGCCAAGAATTCCGCCGATTTCGAAGTTGATGGATATGTACGGAATGCAGGCCGATCAACCTCAACCTCTCGAGCCCGGTACTCCTCATTACGAGGAGATCGACGAATATGCTGCCAAAACAGAGAGCGTCTTCGCCCTGGCACAACCTCGTAAGTTCCAAATCTTCTTTCCATCCTTTCCGATTCTCCATTCGACGTTGAAAAAAGATCATTCTGTTACACGAGAAAAGTACTGCTATTCTACTCGACAAAATTATTTTACAGCGTACAATTGCAACGATCGCGCGTCGTACGTTGCAACTGCCGTATTTTTCCTTGGCGACGTTAACCGAATTAACCTTTTCGAGCCTCAACGAGCCATCCGTTTCGTTTTTCCGCGATCCTATACGCCGCAATTTGTTACATTGTAGTTTAAATTGAAATGTACTTCGCTGTAAACGATCGCTCGATTAAACTACAACATAAATGGGTGTAACTTGCCCGTGACTTTACCCATTAACGGTAGTTGAAGAGCAAAACTGGCAACGAGATTAGCTTTCTTCGTCGGGGATAAAGTGTCACAGTCGCCTAACGAATTACACGATTCGCGTGGCGTATTTTAAATTCAGTCGATAACTTGCTCGGCTAAAGAAATATTTCAGGTTTCTTCGCTCGTTTCGCTTCTGCCGTCAGATGAAACCAGCAGCACCGGCCATCGATTTGAAATTCGATCTTGTCTTTCGGCTTCGAGGGTTGGTCGCTTCTTCCAGCAGTTTCTGAATTAGGTACGATTGCTTTACGCGTCAAACAGTCCCTGGCAGGAAAGTTTAAACACGGTTTAGATACCGCGCTTAATCACCTTCTACAAATTAGTCATTCTGCCGTTTCGTAGAATTTCTTCTTGCAATTTTTTAGAGCAATAAAAGGATAAAAGGTACAGGTCGCAGTGACCCGCGAAAGTATTTCAACGCTTGAAACGAACATTTTTTGAGATTGAAAAGTTTGAAACTTTGTTAGCGCTGTAACGAGACACGACTATCGCGATCTTTTTGAGCGACGAGGACAACTTCTGCTCGTCCTAATTATTTCGGTCACCGTGTATATTCGACAACAGAGTTGCAAGAACGTGCATAAATGTGCATAGAAAAGATGGGTTAAATCCTCGAGGCAAAGATATCTCCGCTGTTTTCAACCTATACTACATAATAATTACGTTAAACCGGTGACCTGTGTTTAGGATTGCTTTATCTCTTACAGATACACGCGTCCCCTCTCTTTTTCTTTCTCGTATCTGGAAGAAATCAGGGGCTTTCTCCTTGAAACAGCAAAAGTCCGATCGAGAGCCGCGCGAAGCCGATCATTTACGAGCGATTTTACATTTAATAGCCGATTTATCTCCGATCGTCGGTTGACAGGACTCGCACGAAATACGACACGCTATCTTCCGGCACGTTCTTGGGTGTCCCGTATCTTGTGATTACAGGTGCTTGCGAGAACTTTTTAGAAGCGAGTAATCGTTACATTATCGCGTAATTATAGGGCCATTGTCGGTAGACGATCGAGAGAAACGACCCGTTAGCGATACTACGTCGGCGGGATCGGCTGCTATTACACGATCAAACTCTCGTCCGAATAATAGTCAAAATAAGCAAGACACGCTTGTTAACCGCATCCTTCGACCTACCGTGACATAACGTACATATTTTTCGAATATCGATCGGAATACATAGGTGGTTTTCTTCAAACGCGTCCGCGACCCTTACCACCTTGCCACGTAACTGTTAGTTTGCTCCGTTTGAATTTACACTTAAACATGGTAATAACACGGTTGGTGAAAGGCGTATGGCGAACGGTTATGGATAAATAGCGCTATGGCAGATTATAATATCGTGCGTGAAGATCTTGAGAGTGTAAGTTTAGTCGCGTTTGACGATTCCCTTAGTTTCGTATAACCAGAGATGTTCGTGCAAAATTTTACACTTTTACGGACGTAAATAAAAATAGTGGTGCTAAAAGTAGAGATTTGTTTCGTCCACTAAATAATAGAGTGTTACGAAATATAGCAGAGGACCGACTTACAGAGTTGCATCACTATGATTCTCGCTGATCTTGCCGATTCGAATCTATTCTTCGATTCCTCGGCTCGGTTGCGACTAAAAACGTCTCCGTTTCGAAAGTCACTACGTTATCGGAAAGATTAGCCGCTGAAACGATGTCAATAAGAATACACAACGAGTGATTGATAGATCTTTTATATCGTGGAAGACAAGTATCCGAAACACGTGGTAAATGTGTTTCGAGGCGTGTGTGACTCGGCTCGTAAAGATGGTTCTGTTCTCCAGGAGCGCGCAAAAACTAGAAAAGAAGCTAGCGACGAGAAACGTGGATAGATGGGACAAGAGAGATGGTATCGTGCCCGGTGCCGATGTCGATGTCGATGCCGATGCCGATGCGATGCCGATGCCGATGCCGAACCAGTATCATATTCGTAGAGGGTTATCGCCTTAGGCCACCTATATCGCTCTGTTCGCGAACCGAGCGAAATTCGTCGATCGCGCCGGAGGTGGTCGCGCGATCTCCGCTATTCGTTTGTGCGAATTTTTTTTCATTCTCCCCTCGTTCCATCCTTCCTCGGCTCTTCGTACCCATTCTCTCAACTTTTTCCATATTCGTGCGTGCCTCTAACATTGCCCCGGCCCCTTTCTTCCCTCTCAACCTTCTCCCTCTTTTCTCTCTCTCTCTCTCTCTCTCCTCTCTTTCTCTCCTCTCTTTCTTTTCCCCTTTCGTAGACGCACACGGGCATGCGCATCCGCACCCACGTAGAATATCCCTTATCGTTTTTCGCTCTTTTTCCTTCATTTTTTCTTTTCTTTTTCGATGTCGCTTTTCGTCCATGTCGGCATTCTTCTCCTATTCACCTACATCTTTGTTTTTTTCTCTCCTCGTACGATCGTCGCGACTCGTGATCTTTCCTACGCGTTCATTCTTCGTTTTCGCTTCGTCCCTTCTCCTTCGTTTTCTTCGCCGTTCTTTTTCTCTTGCTCGACGAACGGCCCTCTCTTTTCTCAAATTCTTTTCGCTCTTTTTCCGCGTCTTTGCCTTCTTTCTCGACCCACTACCTACCCATCCCGATCTCCTTTGCTGAAACGAGCGTCGATTTTTTGTTCGCCGACCTCGACTGATCGATCGATCTTTGTCACTCAATGGTCGGTCGGTCGATCGCCTCGCCTGATCGCCTCGCTCGATCGCCTCGCTCCATCGCGCACGATTCTTTACTTTTGATCCCATCCGTAAACGTTTCAAACGATTCGAATGAAATTGCAGTCAAAGCGTTGCGTTATCGCGACCGATGGTCGATCGGAATTGTATTCACGCGTAAACCACGAAACTAGATCGTGTTTGTTCGCGGTAATAATTACGTTGCGTACGGTGAATCGAGGATAACTAGACGAACAGAAATTATTCTACGAAACATATAAATTCATACGAATTTATACCATAATTAAGATACAAATTTCCAGAGTACTATCTATCTAATTTGTGTTTTTTCCTATATTTCGTAATGACGATAAAATATGAATATAAATTATATAATTAAAATACGAGCTTCGAGCAGATTAGTGTCTATCTAATTTTTTGCTTTTTTTTTGTATTTTGCGATAACGATGAAGCATACATTTATTTCAACTTATACTTTATAATTTGGAAGATAAGTTTTTACGGGAATTTATATTCCATAGGTAGAATATAAATTTCGACCGGATCGATATCCGATCCAATAACCCATCCAATTTTTCTTTTTCCCCAGTACTTTATATTTACGGCATCTCTTAATAAGAGAGAGCGTCATATGGTAACGCGTGTATCATTTGCGTCAAATAACGGACACGTAAACTTAACTAAGAGGTCGTGTAAGATAAATCGCAAGCGGAAATTCGTAGCTAAATCTACAACGTTGTTGTGTTCGCATTTGCATTCGAAAGCATTCTATTCTTGGCAGGAATCCGTTAAGCTTCGCTATCACGTTTGCTGACGAAGCTACCAAACTTGCGATTATCGTCACATTTCCACAGTTTTGGTGTATTGGTTACCGATATTCGTGCGTCATTCCCGAAAGCTTACGTTTCGTTTCGTTATACTCGCTACGAGTTACGAATTTTATCGATGTAATCGTGACAGTGTCCGATCTCGGTTACACAGCTAATGAAATTTCAAAATGTTTCGCCGTCCGCTAAAAGGTGTCCGCCGGTTATTCGAATATTCTCGATATGGGATCGATATCCCATCGATCGGACCCGGTATAATACAAAATTGGAGAACGTTTAGCGTAGAACGGGACAAGATGGTCCAGCGATCGATACGATGCACGAAACGTTCACAGCGCGAATTCCAAGTACACACGAACGACGAACCGGCCTCGATCCGCTACGAAGGTCACGGTCGCTGCACAGCCTAGGTCAGGCCCATCGCTTATTGTTGCGTTAAGGCTGTCTCTGGAGGTGACAAGCCGTTGTTAGAACTTTCGTATTTTCGGCTGTGACTTGGAACATCCATCGCCGCAACACTGCTCCCTCTGCTATTACGTACGTTCGTTAATAACCCGACGATATCGGCTTCGCGGTATACTCGTTAGACCGCGGATGTTTATACATTCGAAGACAGGAAAAAGAGCACGATAAGAGCGTTTTTGTTGATTTTTTAACTTCAATGTCACCGCGTGACTAAAACGAAATATTTCAGTGTAAAACTCCGCGATGTTTGGTACAAGTCGTAAGACAAATGGTCTTTCCATATCTTCGATGTATCAATGACGCGCACATTTTTATCGATTTTTCAACTTTAATAACCAACGGTTCTTAATATAACCATGCGCTTTTGAACTTTGGCTAACGATATTATTTTCGTACGCCGCGAATAATCTACGATAAAGATTCTATGAATATCGTTCGACTAGTAGCAAGGATCTTGATCTTGTCCGCGATACTCGAACGTTTTACGGTCTCGGTTTTGATTTAATTTCGATCGAAGAAAGGACTGTTGATCGTTTAAAATTGCCAGTAAGTCAGTCGCTCTTTCTCCTTTTCTCTCCATCACTTTTTCTACTTTATTTCTGATGCACGAACGTAATGCAACGAACGATCGATCGATCTCTCCTTCGTCGAGTTTCATCGTATTTTCGATACGCTGTTAGGCGCGTTAGTCCTGGTGAAATTAATAAATCTGAAATGGATATATTAAACCGTTGGATAATGACAGTGTAGATAGTAACACTGCGGTCAGCATACTCGCAGACAGGCGCCATTCCATCAGTGATTCTCAATTCGTTACGGTCTCTTTCGTTTGATGACTGAAACGTCTCGAAACGCGGCCACAAAGTATACGCGAAAGCGATTGTTCGGCCGGTATCGATACGATTCGATCGGTTTTCTTCGTTTGTCTCTTTCCTTCTTTGATTTATCGTCGTATGGATAGCGAGAAAGACGATATAAAGTGGAGAATCTCGTTAAATACGATTGCCGAAACGAAAGTTTACGAAAGAGTCGACGAACACGCGATCGTCGAACGTTTCGCAGATGATTTAATTTGATCGTTCTATCGATCTATAGATCCGTTCGCAGTGGTTGATTGATCGGTCGTCAGCTATAGTATCGATCTAGAAAACCAGTTTGTCGTGTTCCTCGCTCTCGCGAAGATATTAACAGCACGAATATCGGTGCTATGTTGCAACGCGAATGCATTTAAGAACTATTACAGTTACATAACAATTCGATGGGTATTATCGTCGACCGTACCTACAATATCGTAATATTAGATCAACTGCGATCGTATCGGGTTACCTACCGCGCTACCTTACGCAAATTCTCATTTCATCTTGCAACGGAGCTATGATATTTTCAAACGTTCCACGCACTGTCAGCTTTTTCGCTTTAGCTTTTCTCGATGGCTTGGAGAAACCGTTTACGTAGGAGCGCGACGCGGAAGCTTCCCGACAAAATTCGTCCACATATTTTTATTTACGACTCGCGAGGAGAAAGTTAACCGTACGATCCGGTGGATAATTCCGGCGTTTTCCCATCTGCGCCAGTGCGCGAGAGGAAATTCGTTCGATGGAACGATTCGCGTTATCGCTGATAACTATCCGCGTGTACCCGTTTGCTTTTGCATATTCGTTGATCGGAACACGGTCGGTTGCGAGAAGAAGCGCCTTTTTCTATATGCTTTTATTTGCTTGCCTTCCTATCTTTCTCCCCTTCTTCTTCGCTCTTCTAACGTGTTTTAAAAGGGACACGTTGGGTCTCGAATGCACGCGATACACGGTGAAGCAGGTTCGTAGCTGAAGGCCCTTTCTCGCGAGAGAGAGAGAGAGAGAGAAAGCAAAAGAATGGAAATAAGGGTGAAAGAAAGAATAACGAAGGGTGAATTGGGGGGAAGAAAGGGAGAAAGAGGGTGGAACGCGTGACCCAAATGTGAATTTTATCGAGTTACGCCGTGTTATAGTGTCGAAGTGCAGTTGCAATTGCAGGGCGGTTTCGTCACGCGATGCAAATTACTCGAGGGCGGCAGTTTTTACGTCCGGTTTCGCGGCGAACGAGAACCCCTCCGGATCTCCGTTCCCTTTTGACGACTCGAACTTTCCACGCGGAAAGCACTCCTTCTTCGAACGAGTACCGGAAACACGATAACTGCTTCTAGATACACCGCCTTTCAGAGGTATTTCTCTGTACGCGATAAACGAGACTTATCGTTCGATCGTGCGTCCGATTCGCGATTAATTTCAGATTCTGACGTGTACGTGTTTTGGTAGATCGCACGACAAGTAATTTTAATTTGAGTCGCGTGAACGAACGTTCTCGGAATCGCGTAATATCCCCTGCTACTGTCGCTTTCTACGAATTTTGATGGGTGACGAATCGAGGGGATGAAACAACTGCTAGGGAAAAAGCCACGGCAACGAAATGGAACGAAATGGAACGAAATGGAACGAAATGGAACGAAACCAATTGAAATGGATGCGTTACCACGTTAATTTTGGGGTTCGACGACCTGTCGCGCGTAGGTGTGTAGATACATCTCTGGACTCGTATCAAGTTTTACCCTGTTTGCGAAGTTGCAAGCGCTCGAACGAACGAATTCGATCGAGTCTCTTGGTTCGTTGTCGAATCCTTTCGTATTCACGATGTTGCTCCTCTGTGAAGGACGCAAAATGCGACGTAAAATCTTCCGTAATCTTCGATTCTTTGCAATTGCTCGCGATTACGACGAAACATGAAAACACAACGAAATATGCATCGTACGAGGCAACGGTGCAACCGACGTTGAAAAGAGGATTTCGGTGGCACGGCTTTGACAGACGCACGCTAGAAACGAAATACTTGTATAAACTTGTATAGAAACTCGTAAAAGCTACCCGAACGAATTCGTTAGCGAAAAGGAACAATTTTTCAAGAAACAAGTTGAAAGTCTGATTCTGGTTAAACGTTTCTCAAGCTTCGCTAGAAATTCGTGAAACGATCCGATACGAGTCGATCAAAGTATACGGTTACTTATAAACAGTGGCGTACTGTACGAGCATTGGGTCGGGTCAGATCGAATTGGAGCGATTTCGCCTGTAAATTTTGAGCATTTGGTTGACGCATGTTTAATCTTATCGTGTCGTGTGCCGTTGGTAGACGATTTGTCGCGTGATATTTTTAAACGTCGCCGCCCTTAAAGCGACAGCTGCTACGACGAAGAGTGAAAGAACTGGACGATAGCGGCGAAAAGTGCACCGAGGATGAGAACGCGGGACGAGGGGACGTGAAACCGTCTCTCGTATCAATTATTTCTTCATTTATTTATAGGCAGGGCCACGACACCGTGGTATCACCGTTGTTGTTTTCCATCATTTCCACTCGTACGAACTTCGTCTCACTTCGTTCTTCTTTTCATTTTCCCTTTCGTTTCCCATTCGACGATCACGGTTTCGGCAACCGTGTTGTCTCTTTATTTCCAACACTTTGCTCGCTATATTTCGACATTTTGAGTACGTCCGCTCGTCTTTGACGTACATTTCGACGAAACCTCCACTCGACGCGTTATCGCTCGACTTTCGTCTCGTACGTCACACGCAATCGCCAAGGTGTACCGTTGGACGGTGCGTTACGCGTGTAACGTAAGAAACGTTAACGTTTTCTGCATAGCTTTCTCTCGAATATCGCGAATATGTAGGAACGCGTCGTGCATGAATCGAAAACACGATACCGAACAGCGTAAGAACCTTAACTAGAAAACGATTCTATAGTGCGGTCTTGCAATGCGACTGACCTCTGTTCGCTAAAACTATATTTATCTCAAGCGCCGAAGCACGGTGTGTACTTAATGTTTTAGCTTTATTGTTTCTCTGTTCTACGCTACGACCGGTTTTTTCTCTTTTCTTTTCCGCCGCATCCAGCCTCTTTCTTCCTCTGTCGCGCTCACTCTACGCATTTATTTGTGTCTGCCTGCTCTCGCCACCAAATATAAAATCCACGTACCGGCGTTCCGTCGACACGTGTTTCTAATTGGCCAATTCCTTTCCGATCGCGCGACAGAGATTTTCGAAAGGAACCGCGTTCGTATCGGCCGTGGACAGGATCGTCCTATCGATTCGTCGAACGACGCCCATTAAACTTCGTTAAACGACGTACTCGGTGGATCTTCGAACGCCACGCGCTACACGATCAACGCGACGTTCGGTTTGCCCTTTTTCGAATTCGAACTCGGTGGTTTCCCACCCTTACCACGTTAGACGTGCTTTTAGAAGACTTCGTGCCAGACGGGCGGTAGCCGCGTCTGGACGAAAATAAAATTGCCATCTTTCTGTCTCGCCGCTCTTTCCATCCACGCCTTTCGGCGGGAGCATGACTCATTCCTGCGTCTGACCTGCAAACACAAAGAAGGGCAACTCCTAAATTAACGGAAAAGAAAAAAAAGTAGCTGACGAGCAAGTTAAAATCTTTCGAACGAAAACGGCTCGAGCGTTGAAAGTCACATACGGTGGCTCGCAATAGCTTGCACATACCTTTTACGAATCGCCACGTTATGCGTATCCTATGAAAGATTTTCAAATAACCTGGCTGTTATACGAAACGTCCTACGCTCGGTGTTACGATTTCAAACGTACGGACGTTTCTACGTTTCCTAGGATTTTTGGTAATTCTGTTTGGGAACGACGTTTGCCTGTGACAGGTGGGTAGAGTGGCAGAGACCAAAAGGCGGAGGAGGAGACGAACGCGAGGGAAGAACGACGTACCGTCAGTCAGCCCGCAATTAACTGGCGTATAAATCGATTTAAAGAGGGATTCGGTACGCGGAATGCTCCGACTGCTAATTGCTCGTTTCCATGACGATGCGTCTGGCGTGGGAAAGAGAAAGCACGAATTCGCAAGCAGCGAAAGGAAGGGGGCATTCTGATAAATAATTATCTCCCAATGCCGCCGAAAATCAAACGCATGAAACGCGGAATATGACAGTGACAACGATAACGATATCGAATTCGGGCGAACCATCGCCAGCCGACTCTTCGATCCTCTACGTCCGTCTAGTTCGGAATTAATCAAATTCGTCAACGTATTTGAGAAACCCGCGATTCGATTTTCTCATAGGACGAACCGTCCGAAGACGATTCTGTCGTTCTCGATATATTTGCGGTTCTTGGCGTTTCGATCGTGTTTTTGCTAGCACGTTGCGCTTTGTTCCGACGTTTCGTGAACATTCCACTTTGCTTCTTCAGGGCAGACTCTTCGGAAGACAGGAGCAGAAATAGTCTCAGGTCTGTCCTGAAGAAGCGAAACGCGATGTTCACGAAACGTCGGAACGAAGTGCAACGTACTATAAAATAAGAAGAAGAAGAAGAAGAAGAAGAAGAAGAAGAAAAAGAGAAAAGTTGTTGAAAAAGCTAAAATCTGGTATTCTTGTTTGCCGCTGCAGAATCTTGCTCGATTCGCTCGTGTCGTAAGTGTATCGCGTACACGTATGTATAACGGCGATTCTATCTTCGCGTTGGGTTCTGTCAGCGCACGTTGATCGCAGGTTGACGTTACTTCGGACACGTTGTGCAGAAGCGAGTCCAATTCTAGAATTCTAGAAGCGATCGTCGCGAGAAAACCTCTTAGCGAAGAAAAGAAGAAAAGAGCGGTAACACGTGGTGAGAGATGGTCGGTGGCTGAGAAAGGCGGTATCATTGAACATAGAGAAACGTGCTGGGATTCGCTCGAATACCGGGACGAGTTTGTTTAGATGGCGGGACAAACTCGCGACGGTATCGATACGGAAAGGAAGAAATCGTCGATTGATCGAACGAGGAAAAACGTGGTCGCGTAACGGTACGATTTGAGGTAGCTTTACCCTTGATGGAAGCGGTCTCTCACCGAGACACATACAGGTACACGCGCATCGAACGATGGCCTGAATAGAATCGAGACTAACGCGCCTCGCTACGCGTCTGTATAAGCTCGCTTCGCCTTTTTTCGTTCTCCCTTGCTTCTGTTCTTCGACGATCGACTTGCGCCGAACGTCGATCGCCGTGATGCAGGTCGCCTGAAACGCTAGCTCGAACGCTAGTCGTTGCCATCGATGTAAATATCGGACACAAGCACGCGAGCAAACCAAAGTCTTCGTACTTGTCGAATGGCAAGAAACCGCGCGGCTACATCGCCGGTTGTTCTCGATTTATCGCCAATCGCGGAGCCTAGGAACTAGCAACGTAGCAGTAACCGTCGTGCACGACCATCGTAGCACGCGGATTATATCGACCATTGATTCTTCGTCGGATCTTGCCAGATTTTTCTTCGTTACTTTCTTCCGTTCTATTTTTTTCTTCGCTCTCTTTCTTTTCCCCTTCTGCGGCTCTCTGTACAACTTTGTGCTCACGGCACATACTTTGTATTCTTTCGATCGTACGTTTCTTGTTAGTTTAACCGTGCTGCTGCTATTTTTCGGTTTCAGATCAGAGGCTACGGCACTCGAAAGGCAGCTTCGACGTTCTCTATTTCAAATTCTCCGACAAGGTAATCCAGCATCGCGTGACGAGGGCGGAATTATCCCTGTGGATATGGGGAAGCAACCAAGAGTCCTCGGAACTGGACGAGCCTAGAGATTTGGAAAGCACGGAAAGTCACGAAGATGGTCCAGTGACGATCACGTTGCAAAGGATCCTTCGTGGCACGACGGAGACTGGTGGGCCATCGTTGGGTCCACCTTTGACCACGAAACACCCTCGGCCGGTCGGTTGCAGAGGCAACTGGGTAACGATCGAGTTAAGAAGAATGGTCGCCGAATGGTTCAAACATCCACGGGATAATCTGGGAGTAGCGCTCAAGATCTCCAGTCCCGGAGCTAATCATCGCAGAAACGCGAAGTTGGTGGAGACTAATCCCGGAGCTGAATACGCGCCGTACCTCGAAGTACAGACGCAAGAACTCGACTCGAGAAGAGGGGCGAGGATCAAGAGAAACGTGGGACTTAATTGCGACGAAGCTAGCCAGGAGACCAGATGTTGTCGATACAAGCTCACCGTCGACTTTGAGAAGTTTGGGTGGGATTGGATAATCGCTCCCAAGAAGTAAGTACCTGTGCCGCGACATATTGAAAGCGAAGCGACCGTCTCTTTTTATTCTCGGAACGGTGGCTTTCGAACGGTCAGAGTCGAAATTCGACATCATTTACCTGATATTCGTGGAGTAGCGACCTATACGTTGCGCCAAAATATACTATCGTGTCGTTACATCCGCGTACGTCCACGGAAATTCATACTTTTGCGACTATAGTTTGAAAAATGGGAAATTTCTTCGGTCTCCGGTTGCGTACGGAACGCGTGTCGATGTCGATACGTCGTCGTGGAATTATCGCGCGATCACGACCGATGTGGTTATCGCCGTGCTTCTTTTATCGATGCGATTACGATTTTGATTTTGTGCCTTAGGTACGATGCCAATTACTGCTCGGGCGACTGTCCGATGGCCTTCCTGCCAGCATATCCGAACACCCACATCGTCAGCCTGGCGGAACCGCCTAACAACTCTGGTCCATGTTGCGCCCCGAGGAAACTCTCCGAGATCACGATGCTGTACTTCGATAACGAGTATCAAATCGTGTTCTCGCGATTACCAGGCATGGTCGTCGAGAAATGTGGATGCTCATAGCTCGAGAATTATAGCTCGAGAAGAGCAACGACGGCGAGGAATATGCGAAGGCTCGTTTAATTCTTTTAGAGTCTATTACTATTAAAGATTATCGATAATTATTCTGTTTCTTCCCACCATTTCCATTTCTCCTCTTTTCTTCTCTTCTTTTCCTTTCCTTTCGTCTTCCTATTTTTAAGCTTCGCTACGTTACTCCTTTTGTCCGTTCCTCGTTCGTTTCCCATTGAAAATTCCTTCGATTTCCATCGATAGTCGGTGACCGTTGTCATCGTAGTCGTCGTCGTCGTTCCGTCTTCGACGAATTCTCATTCGATAGACTGAAAGTGCCTTGTTCGGGGTGGTTTAAGTACCGCAGATCCCTCCTTATGGAACACGAGAAACGAGATTGCTCGTATAAACTTAACGAATGCAAGCAGGACAGCGATCGGAAGAGATCGACCAATGTCCGTCTTTTTTAAATTAGTAATAACGGGCACCTTGATAGTCGTTTATGATTCATGACAAGGCGTATAGTTCCTAGAGTCACGGTATTATTATTAAGGTGTCGATGCGTTTACACCTGATCTAAGAGAACGACCGCGAAAGAATTATTTTTTATACGGGAGCTTATCGCATTTTTAATCTCTCCTCGGTAACTGGTTTTTAATGGTCCGTCTTTATCGAGCTAGGAACTTTTACGAGTCAATGTAAAACGAAAACAATCATCTTATCGCAATGTTTCCTTGCGCATCGTTGCCTTTCTTAAAAAAAAAAAAAAAAAGAGAAAAAAAGAAAGAAAAGAAAGAAAAGCAAAGATGCGAAGATGAAACGATTCGTTTCCGGTAGTCGTCGTTGATCGGTGAAAACGTGTTGGCTGACAGATCTCTGTGTACAGTGAATCTTTCTTTTTTTTTCCTATGTATCTATCTTCTTCCTTCTCTATTCCGTTTCTCTCTCTCTCTTTTTTTCTTTTTTTTTCAGAAAAATACACACACGCATACGAGCTGGCGCGCGTACATACACACAGACATCTTCTTTTCAAATATACGTACATACACGCAAAATTTTCTCACTCTCTTCTCCTCTTACTTCCTTTATTTTTGTCCGGTTTCTCTGTTTTGGTGAGCCATGTGAATGCGTGCATAGGAAAGTGTGTAGGAGTCGTGGTGTAAATATGTCGTACCTAGGTCGTACTTTGTCGCTTTTCTTCGAGTTTCCTTCAATTTCTCATCCCCGCCATCGCCATGTCCCTGTTCCCCCTTCACCCCGGCAATCTACGACAAAAACATTGCTTACGTACGTAGGCTTATACGAATGCATGTTCTTTTTCTAAAGTGATTATACGGTCCGTTTTTGGTATATGTATAAGTACGAACTGTAACACCTGACTGATCATATTCGGAATCAACAAGTACCGTTTTTATTCGATCGCGAGCCACTGTCGGACTTAACTCTTAGAAGCTATCGTTCTCAAGAATATCGCGTTAATCGTATGGGTGAATTTGTATTATTGTTATTACATCGAACGTAAGATGAGAAATAAATAAACTTATCCTTTGCCACTGTAACACGGCGTATCATTGCGATAACATCAAAACAAAAGTCACGAGAAATTTCATCCGCAATAGCCTTTGAGGGTTAACGCGACAGAGAACGTTCGTTCGCGCTATACCTAGACTGTCGATAAATCGCGTCAATGACAATTATAATTTACGTAGGTATATTTGTATATGTGTATATCGTGGCTAACTTGCAGCCTTCGACTTCGATGAAAGTGACGCAGGTTTTTAGGAAGATGAGATTCGAACAGCCGTTCGCAGCGGCTACGTTTTTTCATCATTTGATAAATTATGGTAGTATCGTTGCGATATTCTAGTTGCTTGGCTGCCAAGTACGCCGACCGAGCGAACGTCCCAGTATACGTAAGACGTTTTAAGCTCGTTTCTAAGTACGTTATCCTCAGATTCTTAGAACTTTCCGTAATCTTCGTGATCTACGACAAAGATAAAAACGAAGATAGAAACGGCACGTTCTATCGTTTTCTTTTTCTTCCTTCTCGAGCGCAATCAAGTAGTTTTAGGAATGTTTTCTCTTTTTACAAATGTTACGGCCTTCTCGAAATTACTCGTTTTACTTTCTTAACTGTATGATATCGTCACGGTCTATTAACGTTTGAAATTCTGCGCAAGTATGTGTGAAAAAATAGAAAAAGGATCTCTATAGTTCCTCTCTTATTAATTAAAGGACCCATTATCCCAAGCGTGTAACACCTTTCGCTGAGAACTTTGACAACTTGCAACTTTCTTTCACTTATTCTCCGAAATAGCTTGTCGCCACCATCCTTCTTTGTTTTTTTTTCCCCCCTTCTTTCTTTTCTCTCGTCCTCCAGTCTCTTTCCCTTTGTTTCCCCTGCTTCCTCGCTCCACGCTCCTATCCCTTTACGCTCGTTGTCTGCGAACCCCATTCCTTTTTTCGCCTGATTTTCATTTTTCGTTTGTTTGTCAATGTGTACCTAGCATTAAAAATTAATGGAATTGTGTACTCTCAGTATCCAAACAAGGGCGGCGAATACTGCATACTTATATATATATACATATATATATAATGTGTACTTCCTAGGTAGAGAGTATTCATAGAATATTTATTCGCTGAAATAAATGGTTTTTCGATGAAAGAGGTGTATCGATTTACTCTTCTTTTAAAACATTCTTTCCGTTTTTTTCTCTTTCTTTCTTTCTTTTTTTTCCTTTTTCTTCGTAAATCGTTTGGAAAACAATGTTTAAAATTGGAGAAAGCGTAAGACAGTTTAATTGTTTTTCGTTGTTTATAACGACGATTTACGCTTTATTAAACGCTTTCGTTTCTTTTCCTCCAATCAATTGCAAGATTCATGGTTAACCACGATAAACTTTCGGGCCACAAGATGATTATTATTTCGTATTTACTTTTATTTCATTTACGCTTAATACACCAAGCTTTTACGGATTCTTTGACAACGGAAAAATTACTGCTTCGATCGAAACCGTAAATACACGCGTGTCACGCGTGCTTTACGAACAGCAGACGCATTCGTCTAAGCAAAGCGTATAATTCCAAAATTGCACGGTTCAACGTACGCATACATGTGCAAGACGAATAATTTGTTTGTGTCCGCTATCTTTTTTTTTTTCTTTTCCTTCTTGTTCCTCCTCTTTTTTTTCGAAGCAAATAAATATTCGTTGATATCAATATTTTTAATTTTTATCTCAGGTCAAAGTTAAACGAGCGAGAAGTATCTTTTGTCCGCGTGATTTTTCTTCGGTCGAGCAATTTCATTCAAACAAGCCTTTTTTTATTCTCACGTAGCCTATACCACACTAGACATACATCGGATGTACGATTATGTAAGTGCTAACGATCGTAAGTTACACATCTAACGTGTCGATTAGCGGAAGAAACGAGCGAAATCGCTCGTTACAGCTAGCAATCGCGTTCGATAGGAATCGTCTGTACGCTACCGCTCGAATATATCCGGACGTCCTTTCGTATTCGACGAGACGCGTCTTGATAACGAAATTACGGACGATCTTATTCTTCGTAATTGTTACAACCAACGTACGATAGAATATTACGACGCGATTAGATCGATTTCTGTATCGTACACGTATTCCATGTGTATTGCAACCATCTGCGCGCCTTCAAATTTCCCGTAAATACCGAAAAATCTGTCGCCCACTGATCGTGATCGATCAACGAACAGAGTTGCTTGAAATTCTTGGAATTGAAGAGGTAATCGGCGTGCAGCGTATGGGCGTGCCGAGTTTGATAAATACATATGTATGTATTTCGATGCGGCCAAGTAACCGCGCGAACGTGGAGGACAAAGTGAGAAACGCATGTGGAGATCTCGTTCGCATCGAATACAATGTTGGATGCATGAGTGGACAAGTGAACTAGTGGACTTTACGACAGTCAACTGTTTCGCCAGACGTGCCAATTCTCGTTTTATTGTTTTTCTTCGACGGCGCCTCAAGCACTCGTCCTTGCCGACGGTCGGGTTAGTGCTCCCCGTTCGCTGAAAACGAAACACGAAAATTCACGCGTTCGTTATGCCGGAGTATCGAACGCGTTAAAATATCGCTTGCACGTTTATCTCGCGCGAAACTTGCTCATCTTATCGGCTACTTTTACGAAACTTGCGTCTTCCATCTGGATTTCAATTACACCGGTTCGCGAAAGTATTCGCACGCTGGTAGAAACTTTTTAGAAACGAGCGATCGTCGCGATTACATCGATAAGATTTCGGACAAATCGGCGAACGTACCTTGTAATCTACTGCAAATATATACATTTCGCAGAGACGAGACAAATATTCAAACAGCCGATCGTTCGTTAGATCGACGAGCCTCGATATTCGGTGGGACCGGGTCACCGTCTTTCGCGTTTCTCGTATCTTTAAAATGGCTATCGAAAAATAGCGCACCAATTTCTCCTTCGTGTACATTTTCAAATTGGCGTGAAATTTGAGCGATGTAATTAGGACGACAGTGCCTCGTAACGGTGTTAGCGAAACTTGCAAATGTTGGTGGTTTTCACGCGTCGCGTTACAATTGTCTCGTTTAACGATAAAGCGATATCAAAATCAGAAGATCAACGGAACCGTGCATTTCCGTGTTTTTCTCGTTCGATTTCACTGGAAGCGCGGCCTTTCGCGTAATTGTCATTATCACCGAGTGCCAGGGGTGGTTGTCCAGCGAACGTTTTACGATTCGTTTAACGAAGCGAATTAGAACGACCGAGCATAACCATTACTTGGATTTGCATTTTACGAGTGAGTGGTCAGAGGTGAACGATGGCTCGGAGAATCGAAGAATAGGAGTATAATCTAGCGTGTACGTAATTGTTTCTACCACGCTTAATTCTTTATCGTTTTCACTGGCCGTTCTCTTCCCTTCGCCTCTTTTCTCTTTTGCTTTGATATTCGACTCGTAAGAGGAAACGAAGAGCAAAGTTTTAGCGTGTTCGTTCCGTCCATCACGCGATCCTAAGGTTGTTTCGCAGAAGAACGCCGAACAAACTTACCTACGCGTGTATCGTTGTTACCAATGACGAAAATCAAGTTCTCCGGCTGCATTCTAAGGCTATGGCAACTGATCGAACGGTAGGATGAAATAATTTTCGGAGAATTTATCCATACGTGGAATTATCATAAATACGACTGCCGTTAGCGAAAGATCAGTTTGCAGAACAAAGATCGTTTAAACTAGATATTACGTGATGTACGTACGTACAGTGTGAAACACAAACTGTTACGCGTCTTGCTCGTTTCTTGGGAATGGAACGTCGATCGTGTACCTTACCAACGTGTGTATCGTTGTTACCGTTGTTACGAAAACCAAGTTCCCATAGTTTGTATTCTGAGGCTATGGCAACTGATCGAACGGTAGGATGAAATAATTTTCGAAGAATTTCTTCATACGTGGAATTGTAATAAATACGATGAATAAATTGCTCCGCGTCTCGCTCGTTTCTTGAGAATGGAACGTCGATCGTGTACCTTACCAACGCGTGCATCGTTGTTACCGTTGTTACGAAAACCAAGTTCCCAATGTTTGTATTCTGAGGCTATGGCAACTGATCGAACGGTAGGATGAAATAATTTTCGAAGAATTTCTTCATACGTGAAATTGTAATAAATACGATGAATAAATTGCTCCGCGTCTCGCTCGTTTCTTGAGAATGGGACGTCGATCGTGTACTCGTGCAACGAAATTAAGAAACGTGTAAAAGAAAATTCAGTCGATGGTCCGTTTGGCGTCCGAGAGACTCGGCTAATGGTAATTTTTAACGTGAACCGAAACTCTACTTGCAACGTGCCCGCTTTTCTGTACTTTTCAATTTACGGGGCCGGTCGATGTGGCTTCTGAACAGCCGTACGAACGTATCTCCGTGTGAAGCTAGCCTAAGGTAGCGGCAAGCGAGATTAGGTTGCTGTACGTGTTTGAAAGTTTGAACAGTTTGGAGAAACTGTCGAAGAAAATGGTATACGTATGACGTTCACCGTATAGCACTCGAGAGATCCTGGTAGGAGAGGCCTGGGGCTCGTCTGTTATTCGAGGGTTAGGTCTCGGATGAACAGCTCGGTGTACTCTACGGTGTTCTCTGGCAAGGGTATATCAACCTGGAGACATTCTGCGAAGGGTCGAAACGTTAAAGGAACGGGCGCAGCGGAAGGAGGGTTCCGGACCGCCGAGAGGGATGCAACTTCCCTCTCTTTCTCTCAGCTTCGTCCAGATATAGCGTGAATGCCGAGCAGTCGGAGACTCTTTGTCATCTCTTTTGCACATACGTTCAGTTTGAAATAGGAATTATGCGAGGAATTGGAGACACGCGAGACACGCGACCAGAACACGCGGGGAGACGAAATATTCCTAGTACAGCGTTTCACTACGCCAGATTCGCCAACGTAAGTAGAGGCTAGCGAGAGTAACTTAGGCCAGCTTCTCGAGCTTCTCGAGACACGTTTGCTTGCACTGGTTCAGCGAATATTCCGTACGGATCTTTGCGATTTCATCGAGACGGTTTCATATCGCTTGCTATTTGCTCGCGGCAGGTCAAACCGCATCCACGTTAGAGCGAAAACTACGCGTTCGCAGTAAGATGCGGCGTATATTTCTAGCGCTGTGCGCTTCCCTAACGCCAAAGTGATCGCTTACTTTGGACTCGAAGGCTCTCTGTCACTTGGAAATTGTAATTTACTTCGCTTAAAGTGTCTTTTCGGTTACCTGGTAGAATTTACCTATCGCCTTTCGTTTAGACAATCGGAGCTCGCGTTCGGACAAACAAACTCATTCTTATTGGCGGAGTCAGTAGACAATCGGAATCGCAAGGACTCGATCGAGTCGGAACTCAGGCGGACAGACGTCCGTGGAACCGGTAGGATCCTGCCGGTAGAAGAGGAAGCGGATCGACACTTTGCTCGATCGAGATAGAGCGTGAGACTCGGAGCGTCGTTGCGAACAGACAATAGGAGTATTCTCCAACTTTGCCAGCATACTC
This sequence comes from Bombus vosnesenskii, assembly GCF_011952255.1. Lineage (NCBI taxonomy): Eukaryota > Metazoa > Arthropoda > Insecta > Hymenoptera > Apidae > Bombus > Bombus vosnesenskii. The sequence goes on from NW_022882923.1 coordinate 9,390,364, forward strand.
GACAAATTGTCATATATCGGTGCAAGCTACTGACGTTCCCTTTCGACGCAAGTTCTTCAACAGCCCTTTAATCTCGATATACGTACACGAACCGGGCGGGATGGCAGGGGGCAAAGAGGCAGAGAAAGAGAAAAAAGGAAAGAAAGAGGGAGAAGGTGCGATAGCTGGCTACTTTATACTCAGAGGCTAGCTACCTGCCTGAAAGGGGAGGTATTACGGGGTTACTAAAGTGTTGTATGGCCTCCCCAAGCCCCATAAGGATAGCCCTCAGGCACGCACCCCTGTTATCGTATGCGTATGCAGTTTTTTCGCTGGTGCGTGCGCGGCTCTCGCAGCCCTTATATGTGCAGTGAAGGTGAAGGGGGCATCGGGTAACACGGGCAGGCAGCCACCCAAACGACCGAAACCCGAATGCTCACCCAGGATCATCCTGGCATTTCCTCTTTCTATGCACTCTCTTCGTCTTTCTCGTACTCTTCCTCCTTCTTCTTCGTCTTCTGAATTTTCCCCTGAAACCACCAGCACTGGTATACATCGCGGCACATCCTGCCGTACATATTTACTCGTTGGATATGGCGAGGTCGTAAAGTAAAACGTTAACCCATTAACACGTTGACTGCCACGCGAATTTCATATATTTTCCCCTGGAAACCTGGCGACAGATCGAAACCTACAGCTACGTTTAAGTTTCGCACAATATTATATCGTCTTGGCGCATTTCTTTCTCTCTTAGTGTCGTCCAAGTCGATCTACGTCGTTGGAAACTTGCTTTAACCGATTCCAAGGAATCGAGTAGATCGAGTAGCAGCGAACGCGTCAAATCCGCCGATTTCTATCAACGACGCGCGACGAAGGGTAAAATACGAAGATTTTAGAGAAGAAATACGACGGATACGATCTCGTTGATTCTCTGATTTTCGTATTATTCGACGATAGAGCACGCTAGCTCTATCGTCGTATGAAGACGCGAGTTTGCGAGTCGAGTACAGCGACAGCCAAAGCGAGTATGCGTCTTACGACGACGAAGTTTCTATAATACAACTTTGGCTTACCTACGTCTTTGTTCTTTTTTTAATTGTCAATTCATGTTCCTACACACGCCTTGCGCCTTCTCCAATAATTTCCAATTTATTCGACGTGCGCGCGTAAGAGTAGCGGAACAAAGTTGTTCGAGGTGCACGCTCAATTTTGACTCTCGCTGTATGCACGGTAGCGTGTAGCCGAGCGCGTTCGTAGTACCAGTCGGCCGTCGTATCGTTCTTCGACGAATGCTCCAGATTCACGAACGAATCGACGTAGCTCGGAACGATGGCGAGATTTTTGAAGGAAAGTCAGTCGATTAATGTACGTTGTGTCGATTCGAGATAACGTAGGTTTCGCGATGCAATACGCCGGCGATTCGAGGGTCAGTGAACGGATCAAAGATCAAAGAGACGAGAAAAGGAAGTGGCGACGAGGCAAAGACGCCTCGATACCGATCAACCGTGCGCGCAATCGAAGCGGCGGCCGGTCGAAAAGTCTTTCGTGCAGCTCGGAATGTCGCTGTTCGTTCGTTCCAGAGGGGTGCATAAATCCCGCCAGTTGCCGAATATTCCTCGTTATTTCGCGTTTTCCTTAGCCGGAGCGAATTGTATTTAACTAGCCCCGTTTGACTCACCAGTCCGACCACGAGCTTCCTATTTATACTGCGAAATTCTTGGAAGGAGAAGGCAGATAGCATCGAACTCGTACGAAAGACGAGTACCTATAATTCCCCCTTGATTCGTTTCCACTTCCAGATTGCCATCGACTGCACGCATATCCGTGTTCGATCAAACCGTCTCGAACTTTGTCCTTCCCTTCTCACTGCGTCTGCTCTCCTCCCGCTTCCGTTCAAAGGGTTCGCAGCAACAACCGGCTACCTGGAATATTTAAATCGCGTTTAACGAAAGGAAAAGTAAACTGTACGATAGCTCGCCAGAGTATTTCAACGGATACCACGAGAAAACTTACGTATTATACGACGAAACGTTTTGAAATTTTCGTTAGCGTAACGGGATGCGAATCTTACGTTCGAATTTTGAAGACAATCTGCAGCAAACGTGTAATCAGTGAACGATTGGTATACAAAGCGAACAGTCGCCTTAAACGTACAATAGGCGTTAAGGATGGGCCCGCTGAATATATTTGGGATTTTTAATACGACGAATAACAACGGATGATCGATCGTGTAAATACTTTGGCGAAATGTCTGCTAATCGTATCCTCGTAACAAGTATCTTGTAACTTATATCGCGTAGTAAAAAAAGAAACTCGTAGCGTGCCATGATCTTACAGGAATTTTCAGAAAATTATTGAATTTCGATCGGTTTTCGTTGGTCCGCGCGAATCACCAGACAGCGAAGCTGCTTCCTCGTTGCAACAGCCCCTTGGTACGTGCGCAACCGTATCCGCTGTTACGCTTTCAAAAATCTCTTTAAAGTTTCAACGTATTTCGCTTCTTTTCCTTCTTCGTCACGTCTTTGTCTCTTTAGTAACGACGCTGGAACGAGATTCATCGCGTTTATCATCCACGTTCGGCCGAACCGCATTCCCATGTAAGGGTGTGTATGGAGAAAGAAAGAGGACCACCGAGCCGTTGGGATTCGAGAGGCCAACGCACATGATCGATGGCAGTGAAAATAAAAGCAGCGATATCGCTGACATCGCGACAGTTCTAGGAAAATAATATTTGCCTCGGTTGCGATCAACGATCGTCGAGACGACGGCCAGACGAGGCAATGATAGATCAATCTAATTCGCACGGTCTGAGACGCGCGTCACGAACAAGTAGCGATGGGATCCGAAACGCTTCGAATCGCTTCGAATCTGCTTATAAAGCAAAAAACACGAGTCATTCGGCACGCGATTCGAAGCTGGAATCTCTCGAAAATCTTGAAATTCTCGAGAGTTTAAAATGGTTTCGAAGTATTTTACACGCGTTTCGATTAATTTTATCCAAGCGGTATCATCGGCGTAAAATATCAAACAAAGTGTGAAAAGATCGAATTGTCATAATAATACGAGACTCTGGAAAGTTTCAAGCTTCGAATCGCGTCGAAAATTATTCGAATTTCTCGCCACATGTACCATACGGATACGAAGCGTTTCAGATCCCATCGCTACGAACAAACTCGAGCCTCGACAGCGAGAACACCCGATTTTTCTCTGTCTCTTACTCTACTCTCCTTACTTCGTTTAGGATTTAGTTTAGCATGTGTGTCGTGTGTGTGATACGTACGTCGATCGTAACCGATCGATCTCGATCAACCGTTAACGTCATCGTGTTTTACATCGGAGCAATTTTATCGTTGCTGAGGAATATTACAATTCTGTCGGATTTCTTTAACGACTACGAGAGACTGCGATTAAGTCGCTTGATGAGCCATCCTTTCCATTCTGATATTACAATTATGATCACCGTGTCGCGATAACGTAAGTTCTACTATTTCCACGTTTGATAAAACAGAAATTGCTTTTTCGCCGTGGTTAAGGTACATTGTTACCACAGACGAGTGTGTTGTCACCACCGTACACGATCACCACGACTCGACGGTCGATAGGATAGAGACACGAGTCGACTGTTTGTCGTTTCTACGTCACGATAAAGTCGTGTCTGTAGTTTAAAAACGCCTTAACCGTCCTTACAGCGTTCCTTCTTTTAACGATGCAACGCGAATACAATTTTACTAACGTTTCTACCTTTCCACTTACAGGAATGGAATTTATTCGAGCAATGGTAGGTAACGCGTAATTTTCCTTTGCTCTTATCGGCTTCTATCGATTCGCGCAAAGGATAGCGGTAAGAGGTAACGAGATGGAAACGCAAAGAAATAAAAAGCAGAAGAAAATGTCTCGGTTGTTGCGAGAAAATGTTACAAGGTGTCGTAAAGCCGAAGCAGAAAATCTACAGCCCCCTGTTTTCTGCCTATTGCGATATCAGCTTCTCTTTTCGATTTTCCTTTTGTTCAAGGTTGTCAGCGTTGATGCCATCCGGAGGAAGGGCGTCGAATCGCAAGGTTATGAGACCTATATAGAGTACAAAAGAGGAGCGAGGGAATGAGAAAATTCAAGAAAATGGGAATCCAGAAAAGAAAAAAGAGAAGAAAGATAGGGCGAGCAGTCGTTCGTACGTCGGATCGATCGGAATTAATAAAGGAAAATAAAAAGGACATGGAAGGGGAAAGAAGAAGATGAAATAAGTGGTTGTTCGTAGCGACACAGAATTTCAGACGCGGGGCGTCAGAAGATTTTGCTCGTAAGTTTGCATATTCTCGAATATCTTTCTCGATACTTACGGGACGAAAGAGATTGGAAATAATGACGGTAGGACGGGGCGGAGAGTAAGAGATGAATTTCGGAGACGATGACGGTGGAAGAAGGGGAAAGAAGGGAAGGATCGTATAGGAAAATCGTAGAGAAAGTAAGAGAGGAGAATAGAAGCCTTGGGTCATAATACGAGTCCGGCGCCTCTCGCAGCATCACCACGTGGCATGAGGCCAACTACCGTCTTCTGATCAATATGCTTACAGCTACCTTGCTTCTCTCTCTATCCCTTCTTTCTATCTTTTCTGCTGCTTTTCTACACCGACTGTCGAGAACCGCAAAAGTTACAGACGCCATCGACACGACACGGCTATTACAATCGTGTTTTCGTACATCCAACAAATTTGCCACTGTTCAACCGTTTATACCCGTCCCCTTTGGCTTCTCGTCGGTGAAGAATCACGAGTTGTCCGAAATCGAACGATCGCCAGTTCAACGAATCGAACGCAAAGGCCAGCTTTTCCACGATAGAGACATATTAGTAGGACGACGCTCGTTTGTTCGTGCGAATTTATAGCAAATTATATTTTCGAATAGCCAGGGTGGAGCGAGAGAGAAACGAAACGAAACGGAAGCGTCGCGGTACCACGCGTGAACCACGTGGTGCCTGTTCCCAGCCCACTTTGTCTTCCCTCCCCCATCTCTCTCTCTCTCTCGCTCTCTCTCTCTGCTTCTTTCCTACCCTACGTCTCCAGTCGCATATCTATCTATACGTTTCTCGCTGTTACTTCGTTAGCCATTTTTTAAGGAAACGAAGAACACGCGTAACCTGTAACTCTAACGAGACGGGATACGCACGGTATTTGTCTTTCCTGCTCTTCCCTCTAGAAACGCTCGAGTTTTAGGCGGTACCGTTGCACGTACGTATAATCAGGCTGGAAGAAAGAAAGGAAAAATAGATAAATGCTTGGACGTCGAGTCCAATATACAGTAAATGGTAGGTAGAAGAAAAGTAGAGGAACGGCTGCAAGCATAACGTATACGAGGGATCAGCTACGTAAAGTTATCGGGGAGTTTAGCCGATTGTTGCAGTATCTATATCGTGGTGGGTGGGTGGATAGTGTTTCACTGGTCAGTGGTGGTATTGGTGGCGGCGGTCGCGACGGTCGCGACGGTCGCTACGACGCTGCTGCTGGTGGTGGTGGTGGTGGTGGTGGTGGTGCTACTGCTGCTGCTGCTGCTGGTGCTGCTGCTGCTGCTGGTGCTGCTGCTGCTGCTGCTGGTGGTGGTGTTGGTGGTGCTGCTGCTGGTGCTGCTGCTGCTGCTGCTGCTAGCGGTGATGGTAAGGCGGTGGTGGTATCGGTATTGGTAGTGGTGGTGGATGCCCCTCAGTGTCCGGCGCGCCTCCGACAAGCGTGCCTCGGTCGTTATAGGGATCCTTTGGCGTTTCGTCGTTATCGTGGATGATACCGGCGAGCAAAGCAAAAGAGAGGAAAGAAAGGGAACGAGAAGTAAGAGAATACGAGAAAAGTAAAGGCCGATCGCTGTAGTTTGTCGATTAGTTAAATAGAATTTTCGTTGATTCTCGCTAAAACGCGACCACTTTGTCTCGAATTTTCAATCTGATCGCATAGATCGAAAAGGATGTGCGCGAGGAATTTGACAATTCCAAAAGGACATGTCTGGAGCACGCTTCGGTCAGAATCGCAGCCGATTTTCCACGGACAATAAAGAGACATTAGGCGAGTGAAAGAGAGGAGAAGACAACGCGTAGATCGCAAGGGACTCGATCCGGAGAACCGTTCGTCGATCATCGAAAGGCTTTCTACTTAGAAATCGGCTCAAATGCCGCTCGTTGTACGTGCTGTCGTTTCAAGCCTTTAAATGGTGCATCATTCCGAGGACCTTAGCCGTAGTGAAACATTAGGTACGCATAGAAAGTGTCCGAGAAAGTCTAGAAGACCTTAGTGGGCGATTTTGAAGATCGACCTCCCGTTAGAAGAATATACGATCGTACTGTCGTATCGAGGGATTCGGGTCAACGATTTCGTTTCCCATGTAAAAATCAGTCGAATAGTCGAATAGTCAAAGTCGGTCGTTGGAGAATCGGAAGAAAGGGAAGAAGCGAAAAATTAAGATAAGGTTGTTGTAACACGCTAGTGAAGATACAGAATAACTACACGTGCAAAAGAGTAGAAAGAAGATCCAGAAGAGGCTAGAGGAAAGGTCACGAGGTAGAAGAAGAGGAAGAAGAAAAAGAAGAAGAAGAAGAAGAAGAAGAGGGAAGGAGAAAAAAGGAAAAAGAGGAAAAGCAAGGGGACGAAAATAAAAAAGAAAGATATTTAATTAGAGGCGCGTACCCGTGGACGTGCAATCGGTGGAAACGAAAGCGCGAATGGCCGAAAACGCGAGCAGGGTGTACCCGGTTACGGCGGTCCATCTTGCGGGTGAGATCGATCCTGAAACAGCGGCACCGGGTAGTTGGTAATGGGGGGTTTAGGCGAGAATGCCTTTTCCCTGTCGCCGTCGTCGTCGTCGTCGTCGTCATCGCCATCGTCGTCGTCACCGTCCCACTCGAATTTTACCTTCTCAACAGGTTCCTGTCGTGGTCGTCACGCCCTCTTATCTCTGTATCGTTGCTCGGAAACGAGGATTACTCCTCCTTGTACGGACACTGAGCATCCCGTTTATTCGGATCGTAATAGTAACAGTATCGCGATCGGTTCGGCGATCGGCACCGTTTCTCATCCGAGTCGTGCTACCGATAGGATTAGAAGCGAACGTGACCGAATCGGTGGTGGTGATCGCCGATCGAGAAAGTCGAAGGATACCTTGCTCGAACCGGAAGCGGATCGAGAAGGAGAGAGAAGGAGGATCAGAGAGAGAAGGAGGAGGTGGTGGTGGGGGTGGAGGAGGTGACTCGCCGCCGAAATGCACCAGGTGTCGTACAGATCAGGACTCAATTCGAATGCAGGTCGAAACGAGAGGTTCTGGAAGAAGATCGAGTGCCGGGATCGGCGTTGCCGTGCTCATCACGGGCAGCATGCTGCCGCTGGCAAAGCCGCTCCTACCGCCACAACGTACGATCCATCGATCGCTTCGAGTCGATCGTGCCGAGATCAACGATCTCACCTACCCCCCTCTCGCATTTTATTCAGATACAGAGGATCCTTGCCACCTTCGAACGTCTTTCTTATAGGGTTGGCGCTCTGGTGTTTAACGTTCTCGCCCGTACAACCGCGACAGAATCATCATCAAACATGTCCAGGTTGTCCGCATCAGCAGCACCAACAACACCACCAACAACACAGAGAACATCAACAGGAACAAGACCAACAACAACATATACACGAGACGCACTATAGGGGCGGTGGTTCCGAAAGGAAGGACACCGTAACGCCTACTCCGGACGACCTAAGGTTGGAGGCTATCAAACACCAGATACTCACTAAACTTGGCCTTAGGGCACGACCGGATGTGAACAGAACATTGGCCACCGTACCGAGGCACTTGGCTCTCGAAACTCTATACAGAGCCGAGGCTCAGTCCTCTCGTTATCCATCTTCCGATAGATCGAGGAACGATCGCGAGAACGTGTACTCCGCAGAGTTCCTTTACGGTGCCGACGAATACTCCTATAGGAATCTCGATCAACGAGTCGACAGCTCTGCGAAAGACAACAACGCGAGGATCGCTTCTTCCTATCGAGGCTATGGCGAACACGAGGGCCAAGAACCGGAAGAGGAGATGGACGATTTCTACGCGAGAACCTCCGAGATCATCACGTTTGCCGAACCTGGTAAGTTTCCACCCTTCCACGAGTTTCGTCCTTCTTCGCTCGATCCTTCGTCTTCTTATTGTCAGACATTCGTCCGTCGTCCGTTGTCCGTTGTTCGTCGTCCGTTCGTCGCACAAGCTCTTGAAACGCGCACGTCTTCTCCAAGCTTACGAACCACGCAGTTTTCCAAACGATAGTTGTCTTTCCTAATTTTCTGAATTACTTCGATCCAGTTAGATTTACGATATCACGCTGCGCTATTAGTATCGATTACGCTGTTCTAACGCCACACATCGATAAGAGCCAACAAATCGCTACTTGCAATTAGTTCACGCGCCCTGAATCTGTATGAACAGTTTTATTCTCTTTGCTAGAGACGGTATCGATTCGACGATCATCGGCCGATGACGAAACGGAAATCGTTGAACGGATAGAAAGGCGTGGTTGGTACATAAAAATCGCTCGAGACTCTTACGTTTGCCGGCCGATAAACGGCTAAAAATGGTCCCATTGAATATCAAGGTTTGTCGTTAAAACGAATAATCGATCGTTCGGATATTTTTGCGATCTTTGCCAAATGTACAATTGCGCAAAACGTCTCGTAGCTCGGTACGCATGCAGCTACTTACAATTTTATTCCAACTTTGTGCACACAATCGCAACAGTCGTGTTTCGTTACGGCGTGGATACAGTTTTAACGTGGTTTATATAACACGCATAATTAATCGCCATGCAAATGACCTAATAAATACAATGGCGTAGAAATACTTTTTGCAGCCGCTGTAAAAGCGTTGTGCGGTAAGTATTCGAGCATTTTCGCGAGCCGCTGTATTACCGTCGACGATTCAGTTTCCGTTCGATCGGACTTTTCGCGAACCACCACGTTGCAAATGGAATACGTGGTTCGTTCGGAGTCCACTTGGTCGATTGGCCTGTTGCCTGAATCGCGAGCAGATGAATCGCCAAAGAACAACAGGATTGCTGGGAATAATAGAAAAGAGAGAAAGAGAGTGTGAGCGGAGGGTGGGTTTAGGCGAAGAAAAGGAGAGGAAAAGAGGTACATATACGCAGAAAATGTCACGAACGACACCTTGATTCGCATGCATGCGTGGCCACACGGCTGAAGCCACGTGGCTCGTAGATATGGGTGTCGCGCCACGACAGTCTATAGTTCGTTCTGTAGTTCAGTAACTCTAAGTTTAACAATAAGGGTAATAGAGCTAGCCGGAGCTACAAGAAACACGTTGGCCAGCATTTACGACCGTGTCATTCCTATCGTATTCGTCGTGGTTAAATTAACGAATTCTTTCGCCGTATACAGTGGCACACGAATACGTGTCATAGGAAACTTTTGCATATACGTGTGTTTGTATAAAACATTTGACAATTTCATTGGCCCTGTGTAACGAGACACGGTTGTCGTCGTCGTATTGGTCAAATTTGAAGCTGGTCTGAGAACGTACGTAAAAGTTACGAGACGTTAGAAAGTTGGTAAGACATCACTAGCTTCTATGTACGTTTACAGATTTCCTTCGAACTTCTCCGATATAATCGCGATAGTCTCGTTATACTGCTAACGAAGTTACAAGATGTTTCGTACGACGCAGACGCTATATATTGGTAAAAAGTTTCCACAGGATCTTCGATACTCTGTTACGCTGCTCTGCCTAGTAGCAGCTTCTTATTTTTCGAGATACGTTCGAGCGAACTTACGTTACACGGATAGTTAGAAAGAGTAACGATAAAGATGACAAAAGGAAAACGAGGAAAAACTTTAGCTTCCTCCACTTTCGAAATTCGTACGATTCAGTCAAACAGAAAGGTAGAAATGTAATGCGAAAGATTTATAAGACGATTCAAATGTCGTTCAATTCGTATTTAATATCAGGTATCACTAGTATTTACTAGTATAAACTAGTAGTTACAGACCTATAAGAATGCCATCTCGCAAAGAAAAAGTTGGTACACGTTTCAGAGTCAATGATTCGCTGATTTAAGGGGAACGAGCGATCGGGTTGGATCCTCCGAGACCACGTTACGACAGACGATCGTATTGAGATCGGCAATCGGTTGTCGCAAGCGCGTGTCAACCTTAAGAGATCCTTTCTGTTTGCCGAAACGAGAGCAAGATGGAAGTAAAAATGTTGGAGGATCGTAGCAGGATTAATTCGTCGTGGCGACAAACAGCGATAAGCATAAAACGAACGACTCTGGTATTCCAAGACGATCGTTCGGTTTGGTTGTTAGAGTACGGGGTGTTGGTGAATATTTCGCACGCGCGCAAATTCGTGGTCGTCGCCCTGGCGGCGCACATCGGTTGCTCGATAAGCGTGTTACAATACGACATGCGTAATACTTTAACGTTAATATTGCCGTCACTATACATAGCCGGTGAACACGTCATTCTTTTTGAAGAAACTAAAGAAACTATAAAGCACCATCGCCTCTTTCGTATCGATCTCTTCAGCAACGAGGGAGGGGGAGGGGCGCGGAGTAACTTTTCCTCCACATTTTTCCTTTTTGAGCCGCGTAACACGCCGAAATTCCTATAGTCCGTGGTATCACCTGACTCGGTGTACGAACATCGTTTACTAGCCAGATTTTCTTCAGACAAATCTCGTTCGCACACAGATAAGTGGAGCGACTTAGATGCCGGACAAATACGACCGGATGCTGGAGATCGAAGAACAGGAAACGACGAAACTCGGTCTCGATGAGGCGAAGCTTCGTGGAACGCGAAACGTGGAACGCAACAGAAAAAATCACGTGCAAATTTCTTCCTCGTTCGTTACGAAAATAATCGAAATCGTTGGAAATAAATCGATCCGATCGAATCTTAACGCGTTGACTCGCTAGATCTTTTTAGAGACGATTGAAACAAGATACTTTTTTTTTAGTGGACTAAACAATTGCCGATAACTAGCGACAGAGCGGGCAATTATGGTACAATATTTTGTGGAAATTGAACGTTATGGCGTAACGTTTGGGAAAGTATCGCGATCGCCAGCGCAAAAGATATAAAATACCAGTGGCGAAGAATGCGTTGGAGAAATTCGTCGAGGTGAAGAGGAACAGTTTATGGAGAGAATAGATATGAGAAAGCGTTTGAACAATGCGAAGAATCTCAAGGACTCGAACAATTTCAAGAATTTCCAGGTTTACGAGTAAACGGGAGAACTTTGCGCTTAATCTGCTACGTGGCAACCGGTTTACGTTTAAACGTTTATCTAACCAAAGAACCGAGCTTCGAATTTTACTTTATCGGATACGCCGAGTTAAATTAAAAATCGCGCGTGTATCGAGTGGTTGCTCGGGAAAAGTAGCTACGTAGATAGCAACCGATGATTAATTTACTGATAACTCAAGGACGATGCTCTTTAAATAACACGGCTTACTTGTCATTTCCAAGTGAACCAAAGTATCTTCTTACTTTTTCTTCCTTCAACTAAAAATATTTAGTCGTTATTTCGTGGCAGCATGGTATAATATTAATACCATTCAGAAGATAAGAAACGCGACAAGTTTCGCGTATCTGGATATATAAACAACCGGTTGTTTGCTTGTAATTACTAAGTAAAATCTTAAAATGCTTTCCTTTATTCTTGCTGCATGCGCATCTCCCATTCTTCCTCGATTATTCCAACGTATATAGTCTGGTCATTACTTATCGAACGATATAACTGGCAGTAATTTTCGAAAGAAAAGCGTCGTTCTTGACAGGGAATTGCACTGTCGTGCCTAAACGCAGTCGTCGGTTGCTCTGCTTAATTAATAATTAGTTACACTCGAATATACGTGTGTATACTCGTGTTAACGTAGACGGGAGCCAAATTTCCGACTGTTCCTTCTCCGATGATTCTTCCCTTTTCCTCCTCGTTGAATCTTTTCTTGGGATCGTATTCGTTCCGTGGAAAGTTTTCTATGTCGAGCAACTTTCTGATTATTTGAACCTCTCGGCACAAGAACACGGTCTAATTGATTTTCTGTCTAAACCGTCTGCCTTTACGTACAGATGCGAAACATAGATTTTTTTCAATCGCACAAGGCCTATCCAACTGTGAAAATAATTTCTATTTATGTACGATCGTTTAACTATCCATTTAGCTACGAAAATAATTCCTATTTATGTACGATCGTTCGAATTCGTTCGATCGATCCGATTACTCTGTTTTCATCGCTTAAAATGTTCTCCGTTAACATCGAAATCCGTGTTTCTTTCTTCCTGTCCTTGTTTATTTAATGTTCGTTAGCGTATCCTTTACGTGTACGTTGGTGCAAACGAGTCGGAATATTTCGTTTTCTAACACTTTTATAGTTGTTCAGAAGCCGTAAGAATTTATTTCTTTGACATCGATCGACAGTTTTCCATACGGTACACGTATTACGCGAATATTAATACCAATACCGAATAAAGTAAAATTTATTAGAACTTTTCGATCGATGTAAGTAGATGCGCCGATAGCGTTACAGCTACAGACGACGATATATTTGTTTAAAAATCAATTATTAACTTGCATTATAGTAGTTGCGACACTTGGTGCATTTTAACAAGTTACGTATCGCATGCGAATGGTACCGCCTTTGCCAAGCTTCTACAATTTATCACTTGTTACTAGACTGCGGATATTTATGCAAGTTCATACCTTTACGACAACAACTAAACGAGCGAAATCTGCGCAGCGATTTGCTTCACCCGCTATATGTTACGACTAACGTTTTACTTTGAATATCTCGCGTATCTTTCGACGTTATTCGCATTCTTGCATATTTTTTTGTTTACAAACGCATAAAAGTCCGCAATCTACTTATTGTTCATATAGAAAAATGCTACGGGTGCCTTAAAACAATTACAAAAGGCAAGACACCCTTGCTGTAACCGAGAGATCGATTTACGAGTCGGAAACTTTTCTATCCCGATATAAAATCCTCCTCAGCGATTCTAGTGCTTTTTCTCGCTTTCCATTTTCAATTTACTAACGTTATTAATTAATAAATTATCGTACAATTGGAGATTGCTAGCAAACCTCCGATCACTATCCAACCCGCTCGATTATCCGAATTGTCTCGTCCTCCGAGCCGCTCGGATAAACCAATTTCCGCCGAATTTTCCTACAAACGTTAGAAAATACGTCAAGGTTCGATCGTCGAATGCGTGAGTTGATTCGAGTTACTAGGATTTTCCACGTCGTAGAATCGACTGTATCAGGACGCCAGCCTCGATGACGATAATCAAGTAATTTTATTTGCGGACCGATCGAAAAATTTCGATCAAATTATAGCGCCCGTACATTATTTTGAAAATACTCGTTCTGTCTGACTATTAATTGCTTGTAAGGTTCGTCGAGTTGCAATTGCGCTCGGATGCAATTTCCTTTCGGTATTCGTGAAATCGTGTGTTTTCAGGTTCTTGGTAAAATGTTTGCGCGACAACAGCAAGGAAGTAGAGAGAGGAGAAATGAAAAAATGTGGAGGAGCGTTCACAGTAGCAGATACGGTAGGTACGCGATGCGTACCGCCATAATATGAAAGAAATGGTCACGACGAGCGCGATATCCGTTCCGCCGTTTCTTCAAACGTTCGTCATCGCCGAAAAAGATCTTATCGTCGTAGATTTCCACTATAGGAGCGGGAGTTGGCATAATACGCGTTCGACGTTTGTTCTCTTTTAAAAGGACTTGGCGACGAGTCTGTTGAACGCGATTCTCTGTGAAAGCTCGGCCGGTCGCAGCCAGTAACTCGTGACACTGGTTCGCAACTTGTAACTCGTAACTCGTCGTAATTCGTTGTACGTACGAATCGTGACGAACGAAACGGAAATCCTTTTGCTTTTCACCTTTCCCTTCCCATTCTTTCGATGTAATACCAACGGAGATGTTAAAATTATTTTCTCTCGTCGCTTCTCGCAAACGGCGATGCTTCGGAACATTCAAATTGAAATTATAACAGGCTTTTGGACGGTAGATTCGCGTTTTTTTTTTTTTTTATAGAAAATAACGAGTCGCGTGGATCAATAATACTTTTCCTACTTTCGTAAAATATAAGCTGCCAATAGCTGGATCGACCATCGAGCCGATACCATCCTTTTAGTTTCGTAATCAATAAAATTACAATTTCATCCCCCGACGTGATACATTTCCAAGATTTGGAAAATATAATGAATTTTTTTACAATAATAAGCTGAGAACGCTGTCCTATGGAAAGTAGCAGTGGACCAACTTGCACCATTACGATTCTCAACCCTCCATATAGGGGTAAAAGCATTTTCGCTCGGCTCTTCCCATTTTGTCGCTAGAAAATAAAATATTCGCCGCTCGTGGCAACGAGATCCAGCCTCTGGACGAGGCTCAAGCAGTATATTAGATCGGGAAATTACAATGCGTTTCACCGATACGCAATTTCACACGGGACGATACCGGCGACGGTTCAAAACGAATTATACACCATGCAAACTTAAAAACATTCGAGAATTGGGTAGATCTCGTTGGAATTTTATCGAATATACCGAATTGTAGACTCGTGTATCAAATATTTGCAAAATATCCAACTGTCTTACCGAAGCGAAGCAAAGTCGAGCGAGCGTTCCCTTCGCCACGATGATTTCAACTGTCGATTGGCCATTTCCAAAGAGAAAGCAATTTTAAAATCTACCCAAAACGTAGCTTCTTTGCTAATAGTTTACGTTCGTTGCATAGATCGCGCAACGATTACCTTCCTTATCGAATCGGCGATCGTTTGCCAACAATGTTCGTCTAAGGTTATACCGTTGTATCTCTTTAATCGTCTGGTAGAAAGAAGAGAAAAAGCACGACAGAAAATTGTATCTGAGAAAGTGGTGCAGCGAAGTGGCGAGTTCGTTCAACCTGAGGGCAAATGCATGGACAAATTCTTCGAATAGGACACGCATAGGTTAAAAGGCACTGCGTTGCACGGGGTTCGTGCGAAAGGAGGAACAGGGAGATTTCTTCCTGGTTGCCTCCTTTTTCTTGTACGAGAAGAAAATGAGGATGAAAAGAAGAAGGAGGTAGGAAAGAGGCAGGAATGAGGTAGGAAGGAGGTGGTGGATGCTAGTGGCGGTCGGGCGACGTTGGTGCGGGATACGGGTAGAAACGTCGGAGCAGGGAGGCTGACGGGATGTTCAAAGTGGGATGGTACGGTTCGACATGCGTTGGAGTGGGACAGGGTCGAACTCATGGACGAACGAGCCGACGGATAGGACGGCTGGCGCCTGTAGTCAGATCGATGCACGTGGCTCCAGCTGGGCGCCGCTCTTCGTACATCTCCTACTACACCCCCTTTATTCCCTCTTGACTCTCCTCATCCTACCGCACTACACTCTCCGCTCTAGGATAGAAATCAAGGGTGTGCTTCTCCGTCTTCTATCCCGTTGCTCGCGTTGCTCGTGCTGTTTCTACCGTTGCTTCCTCCGCTTTCCTCCGACTTTATATCCCAACCTTATCTTTCCTCCCCCGTCTTCTCTCCACTCGTTTCGTATTTATACTTAACGTTTCTTCTTCGCTCTTTTCTTTTTCATTTAATCGATTCTCGATTACGATCTCTGGCCTTTCCCATCGTTTTCTCTTCGACGGAATACGAAGATCGGTTAAAAGTCATCGAGCTTTCCACTTTATCCCGTGGCGATGCCCATGGGCGAACGATCGACGCGCTTTTCATTCGAATTCGCGTTTCTCGTTCCGCGAGATGGAAACATCGTTGCTCACCTTCTTGGTGCGCCGTATAATTTCGCTGACATTCGTCGATACAAAGAACGGATCGAACGGGACAGTCGAA
The DNA here is from genome assembly GCF_011952255.1 of Bombus vosnesenskii. Taxonomy (NCBI): domain Eukaryota; kingdom Metazoa; phylum Arthropoda; class Insecta; order Hymenoptera; family Apidae; genus Bombus; species Bombus vosnesenskii. Next base: position 9,406,214 of record NW_022882923.1, read on the forward strand.
GACTCAAAGATCGAAAGAATCTCGGCTGCGATACCGTGAAACGAGCGCGGAATTCCCTTTTCCAAAACGCGTAGACGCGACGAGAATCCTTAATCATGCCCCTTAACAAAAGGGTACGAGTCGTCTAATTGTTCGCCGGACTTGGGATACTTTGCCTTGGGAAACGCCCCGTTTTCATCCCTCCACTACCACCCTACCCCGTGCGCCACCCTCTACCCTTCTCCCGTCTCTCTCCTCCTCCTGCCTCCTTCTCCTTCAACCCCCTGCCTCACAGCCCCTCTCTTCTCGTCTCGCCAACCCCTTGCCGCAATCGAATGCGTTTCATATTTTCCGCAGAGTCAATCGATCAACTTTACGACTTAAAGCGACTGGCTTTCCATTTTTGGAAATTAAACGTACAGGGCATAAAGGCGCATCCAAAGCGAGAGTCGCGATACGCGAATGCGATGTACGAATCAGAGCTGCGTGGAATTCGATCCGATCGATCGACATTCCGCGATTTTATCGATCGCGGGGACACGTCCAAGACTTTGACATTTTTCGAGGAGCAAACGTTGGAAACGCGTGGCATGCACAGCGCACGTGTCGTACGAAACGTTTGGAAATTTCGCTACTTTCTCTCGCGAGACACGGCCACGTTATACCGATAAAGTTTGAAAGAAAACTAAAAACGCGTATATAGAAGTTACACGATACTGTGTCCAAGTCGAAGATATTTAAACAGTCAATTATCCGTTATATTTTAACGAACGTTGCGAATTTCAAAAAATTTCGTACGATACGAATAACGCGTTACGTAAAGGGTTTCCACGGTGTGCGGCCAGACACTTCGAAGATTCGGAATTTGGAGAACGAGTTGTATACTCGAAGAACAGAACGCTGTTTAAGAATGCAATTTATCGAATGTAATTTATGACGTGAATTCACGACGGCTATGATAACATCACCGCGACAACGGATTACCTCGCGATGCGGATGGTAGTGAAACACGCGACAAGTATGATATAGACACGTTTTCCAGGAACATAACCTTCTGGACTGTTATCGTACAAACGAGCCAGTCCATTTCCTCTACACCGTGAATCAACCGTTTGTTTGTAACATCGACCGACATGCCTAAACCTCGTTCAGATTAGTCAAATCACCTAAATTCGAGCAACTTGCGGTCACTTTACCAACGTGAATCTCTCATTTGCAGCGTTTTATTTTTGCCATTAGCGCGTACATTTTACTATCGTATTACGTATTACACAGCCTTAGACCGAAATAGGAAACAACGTTCGTTTTCTATAGATTAAAAAATCTAATCGATATTTGAATTATAAGAATGGAAGCTAAGTATTTATGCCGGCCGCTAAATTCTATACACGCAGCTATATCGTGTACATACTTTCGATTGGTAGATGCAAAAATGCACGGCACGCGCGTAATATGCAAAAGTTTCGAAACTATCCAGAGCGTAGCTATCGTATTTAACGCGCGGAACAAACGTTTGATTACGTTACGTTTCTTTAGCCATTTTAGAAGCTTTCGCACACCGTGCCGATCCTCTGTATTTTCGCCCCTTACGAATTTCTCCCATTTCCAGGCTTTTACACAATTTTTACGTTCGAACGCCGTGTTCGATCAAACTCGGTTACGCGTCTGGCTTACAGGAAGTCCGACGTTCGGAGTCGTTCTGACCGATGGAACCTGTCGATGAAAGAAAAACGCGGTGGACTCGAAACTCCGATGACGTTAAACGACATTCGCGCCGGTGACGGTGGAACATCGATCAGAAAAAAGCCGCAACGCTCGAAGCAAGATGAATCGGTAGCCGGTAGTCGTCACCTGCGAGCACGTGATTCGAATCGCGAGTCGCGAGGGTAGGTAGCGCGAACGAAGGAGCGAGCGAACGACCACGTGGCGACGATAGATCTGGATCAGGGTTACCAACCAGCTATATCTGACCCTCTTATTTGACCGACCGTATTACGGTCAATCGCCTCGGCCCTATATAAGATACGCGATATACCATGAGGTTGTGGACGCGATATTATTGAGCAACGCATCGGTATCGTGTCGTTCCGTAATTAGATTCGCACCGAGGTCGACGGTGTTGGACTCTCGACCGTGGACGACAGAGAACGTGGTAGCGACGAAGTTACGTTGCATGCGATGTCGTTTCTCATAGTACCGCCGCGATTCCCATCATCCGTGAGTCGCGTCGTGTCTCGTCCTGTCGCCCGGTCTCGCTCTGTCCCACCCAGTCGTCTAATAAATTTCAACACTTCGTTTTTACACACGCAACGTAATAACCTTTTAACGTTACAATCATCGATCGGTCGACTTTTTCGTTTTGTCCTGCCTCTACATCTTCGGTTCTATGTATTGGGTTGGCAACTAAGCGATTGCGGATTTTGTCATTAGGTGATATTGACAAAATCCGCAATCGCTTAGTTGCCAGCCTAACGTTTCCTCGGATTTTCTTATTTCGTTTTCTTTCGCGATTCCCGTGTTTCTCTGTCCTTGAGTCGCTTTTCTACTGGGCCGTTGTTACGGATGCGTGTTTCCACGCATTATCTTCGGATAGATGGGACGTTCCTATATCGCCTTCTTATTTCCACAAACCTGTCCCAAGTTTTACGCGTTCGTATTTTTATCGTTCTTTCGTAAGAAAAATTTTATTTGAATTACGTCGTGTAAATGGGGAAGAAACGCTTCTCGTTTGTTCGAGGTTCGGAGAAGCGATCGAGACTCCCGTTGACGCGGATACACGACCCTGCGTGCAAATAAAACTCGTAACATTACGATTTATTTCTTCGATTCTTCTTCGTCTATTTTCCAATGAAAATTCATGCGGTGAATTCGAACATTACGTCGATTGTCTCAGACTACGCCCCGCACTCTGACAGACTCGTTCAGTCAGCGGTCCCCTAAATTTTCCTTGACTCGTTCAAAGTACCACGATACGCAGTTTTCTTTCGTCCTCTCTATTTCTTCTTTATTTACCCATCCACGTTTCCAGCCACGTTTATTAACATTTTGCCGATAAAAGAAATTCTTTCGATTCCCTCCTGCCCCATACACTTTCATCGTAGTTTTATCAACGCAGCTCGTATTCCTGTCCTTTCTTTTTTCCCCTGTTCCCATCTAATCCCAATGTTCGTAAGAAACCGCTCGCATTTTTATTTCTCTTACGTTAGTTTACATCGATTTAGCGATTCGACGCACCCCTACGATCCAACTACCTTTGCTCCTTATCTCTGGAAGAGTTCTAGCGAATATTCTTCTCGGAGAAGAACACTGACGTATCGAATCAACGGTTATCGGTTCATCTGGAAGAAATTCCCCTTGTTTCGACGACGAAGAGAAAACTATTTCGATGTTTCATCGGGTTACTTTTAGCGATTGTTCGATGAAATCTCGTTACGTTTCTTCTAACATTCTTTATATCCCTCTGCTACCAGTGTACAATTTTTGTAGTTGATTTTTCATGTATTTCGATGAAATAATCCAGAAAGCCAAACGAGGCAATGGGCAGTACGTCAAAGTGGGTAAATTGGAATCGAATTAACAACTTTGTTACCCTGTTTTTGGATCGATACTGTCAAAATCATATATTTGTCTCATTTTTTCCACCCCCTTTTGCTCGTCTTGCTTTCTCTCTCTCTCTCTCTCTCTCTCTCTCTGTTCTCTTTCTTGCTACAAAGTTAACTCCTACTCTTTGCCTCTATGTCTCCTCCCGTCTTCCCTTTTCTTCGCCTCTACTCAGTGTTCATTCGTAGCGATTTTCCTCTGCGTTACTATGCTGCGCGACGTCTTAAATGGACGACTTGGCGACGAAGAGACCCCTCTTTCCTTTAGTGACATGCTCCCACACCAAATTTACGGGCACATCCTCCCTTGATCGCGCTAACCTCGTTTACGAGCAGTCGCACAGCAGCGAAAGAAAAAGAACGAGACTCGGGGAGGAAACCGCGGAATCAAAAGATATTATTCCGTCATCTTCTTGCATAAGGTGCTCCCGATGCTGCGAACGATCTTTCACGATTTATCGTTTCATCAGCCACGGACACGCGTAAATTTTTTACCGTGAAATCTTAAATCTGAAAAACGACAAGGTTCTTACAATTAGCTTCACGTACGTATGTACGGGGGGCGATTCTACGTGAAAAAAGAAGTCGAAAATATAGAATAAAAATTTCTTTTTTAATTTTTTTTTTTTTTTAATTTTTCCATCGAAACAACGATCTACATTGAGATCCGTTATAACGAGACGCGATAAAGTGCACGCGTACCGAGCCAAAATTCAATGTCGATTTTCTCGAAAACGAAGCCTCGAACGAAAAATTTTTATTCCATATTTTCGACTTCTTTTTTCGCCTAGAATCACCCCCTTTGCGCTTGTACTACCAGTTACCAACTACCCTGTATATATTTTTCGTGATTTTAAGATCTTTGTGAACATAGCGAAAGGAATGGGTTAAGACGATCGCATCTTCAATTTCTGCTCGATACATTTCAATTTTTTTCAGCAAAATGTTTATACGTAGAACTACGCACATCGCAGGGAAATTACGCCTAATTAGATGACAAAGTTACTTGGCGATTCAAATTTTCTTAGAACCAGCGTTCATCCGATAGCGAGTCAAGACGTAGACATCGCTCTTTGTAATACGGCATAGTCCTATAACGTGTTTCGCCCAGTAAATATTATAACCGTAGCTACTTCGGACATTTCTTATATTCTCGCATATTACGTACAAACTTTGCATCTTTACACACTCCGATTTTCTAGGTTTCGATACGTAACTCGAGTCTCGGTATATCGATGGATCAATATATCGTACGTACTTTTGTATCCATCTTGGAATCTTTTTATTTCTGATTTTGTACAGAGAGTCGAAAGCATTCGTCGTTATTACAGTTTAGAACGTGCGTATCGTGTTCATGCGATACCACCCAAGCGCTCTCGATCCAGCGAATGGCATCCTTAAATCTTGTCTACTCCGACGATCCACAAATCGTCCCGTGTCTACGCAAAGTAACGATTTCTTTACCCGGACCAATGGAAATTTCCAGCGTTTAGAATTTTCTTAAACGTTCCGCTCGATCGATCGAGTAAAATCATTATAATTTGATATATTCGCATTTCTCTAATGAAAACGTACATTACGAAATACAAGCAAGCGCGCGGATATTTGCGACCGGCGATGCATATTCGCGCACGCCTAATCGTAATTCCGCTATTTCCCGATTTTTCCAACTTTTTTGCAACGCTGCGATCGAAAGATGGATACGAGTTTTCGATAACGAGGCATCGGTTTCCAGGCAAATATCAATTCGGCGTTGCACCATCGACCGAGCGATATTCGTACGCAGGGTTGCCCATACGAAAAAGATGCGAGTTATCAAAGCGAGAAAATGGGAATGGAGATTCAGTGGTGTGTCGCATTGCGGCGCAGCGGCAAAAGTACCCGATGCACCGACCTCGAAAAGTGCGACACACGATGCACTCGAAACTCGAGCGAGGCCGGACGAAAGTCGTACAACGCCTCTCTCGATTCGTCAGTTCGCGCGCGCTTAACCGCCGTTACAAACGACGACGAATTCGTTGCCCTTCCACGTCGACGAAAAACGAAAGGTGACGGCTCGCCAACTGCCTACACGAATTAATACGTTCGATTCGATTAATCGGCAAACGACCACTTCGCTATGAATTTGTATCAAGCGATGAAACGCAAATACACGGAAATGCTACTTGTGGTTGGACATCAGAGAGAATCGAGAAGAAAACAAAGTATTCCTAATTCTATAATTACGAAGCAAGATTAAATACCTTGTTTCTCGTTGTGTTAACCGCGGCAAATAAGAATAGTATGTTCTTAGATGGCTTTGTATTATAGTTATGAGACGCGGTTGCATAAGAGGGGGTTATCTATTCTATTGCGTAAAGTTGCAGACTGAATCTTAAGATATGGAAACTTAGCTGTCTCAGACAACGTTTACCTTAACCCCTGGTTAATCTAATCGTAGTAACGTTAGGCAATGATTTCACGGTTTACGAACCGATCCCTAGAACACGCTCGTTCCACCGGAGAATAAAGGAAAATTATTTTCACCCTTATCGCGGATCGTGTCATCCACTTAGCAAAGGAGGGGAACGAGAAGGAGCGAAAAGGAGGCCAAGATATCCTACGATATATACATACGGGACATGTAGCATCTATTTCGTCGTCTTGTTCTACGAAATCGCGATCGTAGATACGAGAACGCGTGTACGCGTTCCGTTGAGATACTAAATTACTTCTGGTCGTTTATCTCCCATTGTCAGCGACGAATATCCTTTCTTTCCTTCTCTTCTACCAAAGATGCGAGTGTAGGATTGAAAATCGGTTCTAATCCTTAACGAAATAACGACAGAAACGTCAGTTTGCAGTAGAAATCGCGATGTCGACGAAGAATTGACGCCGCCGTGCCGTCTCATCGAAATAAGAGGACGCCCGGCAAACGACAATTGCTGGAAACCTTGTGGCGAGTCTGGCGATCCACGAGCCAAAATCTCACTGGTCGTGGCACATGACGAACGATATTGATCGCGTAATAAAGATTTCCGTTTCGTTTGCTTCGAACGAACGCGATCTATCCATTAACGATAGCATCGGATGCCGGTAGCGAAAGAGACGCGCGATTTCGAACGATTTTCTAATAAAAAAACAAATACTCGACTAACTGTTAAACGGCGGACAATTATATCGCTCAATACGTACAACTAAAGACAGCGAACGAACGATCGAACGGTTCGACTTTTTCTCCCGCGTTCGCTCCTCGACTACGAAAATTTCCCTTTTCCCTGCGTCTTGAAATTTCCCACGCGTCCATGAAACTCCAGGATCCAGCAACGATCTAACTTGCAATACGAATACGAATATTCTACCTCTACGTGTGCGTGACTGTACGCTTCTATATCTGTTGGTCCATACTTGAAGGGTTAAACGAGTAGAGCCAAAAGATCGGTAGGTTGAATATCTTCGTGGTTGGCGTCACGACGCTCTAGACTCTAGACCATAGACGTCGGGGGTAACGTTGAGGGTGTGGACGTCGTTGGCTCTAGTAGGGGAGTCTCCGATTGTGTCTATGTCGGTATCGGTGTCTACGTTGTTGTCGTGTCGTGGTGTTGGTCTGAGCGTCGGTGTCGGTGTCGGTGTCGGTGTCGGTGTCGGTGTCGGTGTCGGTGCCGGTGTCGGTGTCGGCGGTGTCGGTGTCGGTGTCGGCGGTGTCAGTGTCGGCGGTGCCTACAGGCTGGCTGCACAAGGGTAGGAAAGAAAAGGAAATAACGGGACAGTGAGCGGAGAGAGGAGGGTAAGGAACGAAATGAAAGGGGTGAAGTGGCGAAAGAGAGAAGAAGCGCGGGTTGCGGGGAATGGAAGGCGGAAGACAGACGGGTGGCAGACACCCCATGCTTATCCTCGTCCCTCCAACGGCACTCGGTCCGTGACTCACTAAACCGTTAAGGGATAAAGCCGCGCTGCTTTCACAGTATGCGCACACACCGACACCGATATTTGCAGATCCGCGTGTGTTAACCTGCGCCCGTGTCTACGCGTGCACTGCTCGATAGCTTCGATGTATCTCTCGTTACGCTTGTACACGAACAACCTTCTCTCGCCTCTTATATTTCATCGCACTCTCCTATGTATATGCGAATCCCTGTGTCTCCCGCCAACACACTGCTCCTGGCACACGAGCTTCGAACCGCCGAGTGCATTACACTTTCTCTCTCCTTATCCCTGCATCTCGTGTTCTTTTTCTCTATATGTATACATACATATGCATACATGTTATATATGTCCGTTTTGGTTCTTGCTATTAGACAGTTTTTGTAGTATAACGAGCGGTTATATACGAGCGAGATTACGCTCGAACGACAAAGCGATTCGCCTCTGAAAGAAAAATTCATCTTGCTTGTAATCCTCGTTACGTCTGTCGGATTTCGTTGCGAGTCCTTCTTAGTCGACTACCGATATTCTCTCGTTTCAATATCACACTATCGCGTCGCGTTGTTGGAATGAAAAATTCAAATAGACGTAAAAATTGGCGTGATCTTTTATCCTGCTCGATGCCTCTTTTTAACGAAACGAATGCTTCTTGTTCGCAGGACGTACGCTGAACGGACAGCCGTTATTGGAATTTCCAATGTCCAGTGGAGAACCCGCGTTGGAGCCACTGAGGATCAAAAGAGCAACCCTTTGGACCAGAGTGGAATTCAGGCACGCCCACCATTATCAACATCATCGTCAGAGTCAAACGAACCAAAGAAATATTACTCTCTGGGTATTTAGAGTACGCTGCGGCAACACGACGCACTTGCGTGGAAAGGTAATCTCGACCGGTCGATTATTTAGATTCGCTTGGATGTTCTTATTGCATATATGTAACGCGTCGAGTAATTAACTTTCGTAATTTCCCCTTTATAATCGCGTGTTTCTCGCTACTGAATATTCCAAATGCGCACGCTTATACAGAAAGCTTTTCAGAAAGCTTTTTTCCTTACTTGTCTCGACGAGTGCCACATGTTCCCGAAGACGGGGCGTAAATTTTCCAAATAACCCGATCAAGTTCGTAGACACGCGCGAATTACGCGTCGATTGCTCTTCGTCGCATCTAGGATCCTCGTGCGATAATTATACGTACGATAGCGACAAGAAAAAGGACGCTCGACCACTTTCGTTCGACTTATATAAATGTAATCGCGTTAAAACGTACTGCGATCTTAAGTCGTCTTAGCAATCGTTCGTCCAATATTAGCGACTACGGTTGACGGGTTTCAGCCGATCGGGAAGCTTCGAGTAATGCCGAGTAGGGTGAAAAATAAAATAATTCGCGGTCGTTCTCCTTCCCTGGCGAAAAACGGATAAATGGATATACACGTGGTTTCGTAGGAGCTAGGTCAATACTTGGAGATGGTCACGTCGCTGGGAGTAAACGTTGGACAACTGGGTTGGCTCAAGTTCGACGTCACCAAGGTTGTGAACAGTTGGTACACGACGAGTCGGGATACCGCCAGAGATAAATTAACGTTGCTCGTCGACTGTACCGGATGTGGCTCGCACGTCTACGTATCGACCTTTGACGGACATTCCCCGCACGTGATCGAGTCATCTTTAAACGCAAAAGGTATCCAACTATCCTGACTTTTTCTTTTCCCGAGAAATTTGTTTGAACGCGTAGAAATATCGTCGACGCTGTGATCGATCGATCATCGATATTCGTTTCGTAAGATTTGAAAACACCGCGAAATTATGGAACACGTTCGAACGTGTAAAAGTTACAGGTTACTAGCGACACTTTTAGCAGAAAATGTACAGTGTCTTAAACACACGTGCGATTAAACGTATCGATATTAAACATAGGTTCCGCTCGATATCACGGCTAACATAACGAATAATTAATTGTTCGCTTGCGAGAAATACCTTGTAATTCGAATACGTGTATTTTTATTTTTATATTCGTTTCAAATTTGTCTATCGCAAACGTGATAATCGTGTTTCGTGGCGGTATTAGCGAATAATCACAAAGTCACGAAAAACCACGTTTCGCAGGTACTCAAGATCCGGATAGGCCTTTCCTAGTCGTCCGCACGGATCCCGCGGCTGTGAAACGGGTTAGAAGGCGAGCGATCGAGTGCAGCGGTGCTATAAAGGGTCAATGCTGCAAGCAAAGGTTCTACGTAAATTTTTCTCAGCTCGGCTGGGACGACTGGATAATCGCTCCTCAAGGGTAAGGACGATAACGAAATCGTATCGTAAGAATCTGAAGCGCGATCCTCTTGCGACGTAAGGTGAGCTGAAGTTATTCGAGTCGTCGACTTAAAATGCGATCTTCGACTTTGCGACATCGATAGAGCGGTCGAAATCGTCGTAGGCTGCGAAGCGGACTTTTACGCGCTTATTTAACAGCGCGATAATACGCAGAGTGTACGTGATATGCAAAAATACGGACGATATCTGTTTGTCAAATCAGGTTGAGAAAAGTACGAGTTTGCGTAAAAAGGCGCCGTCTAGTTGCGACCGATGATGCAGTGCTGTGTATAGTTTCACACAGTCGAAGGAACAAACGAGGTGTTGCATTATTGACACAACGTTGTCGGGGTGGATGGTTGTTTTGCCGATCGGATTGTTATCGAGTTAGCGTACGCAGACACGAGTGGAGCGGGGTATACGCGTTGTACGATGGCACGAGACGATACAGCCGTCGATCAGTAACTGCAAGTCATTCGTAGGGTATCCCGTGAAATCAGAGTGTCGCTTACAAGTGCAACGGCCCTAAACCCTTAACTTACCGGCAATTATTGCAAACAGAATTGTCTGCAGCTTAACGAAGTTTGCCGTTCTGCGGGAACACGCACGCACGAGAAACAGAAATTCGATATCTGCTTCAAATTTTCCCCAATTAAATACAATTTCTATTTTACCGTGTAATACAATTCTATCTTACCGTAAATATAAATATCCTTGAACTCCGTACATCGACGAAAACTCTGCTAGACTAACCCTTCGCGTAAATATTCGTCAACCCTAACTTGCTTCGACCAAGCTGGTAACAATGCCGATCGCAGACAGAGAATTTCTCTAGTTGCACGAACTGACGGACGTTCGTCCAAGTTGGTATCGTCGCTTTGAAAAACTTGCTTGTGAAAATTATGGAAACTACGTGGAGTAACGTAAACGGGTTGTTCGATCTGCGTAGGTACTACGCGAATTACTGCAGGGGAGACTGCGCGGCCGGACACAGAACACCGGACACCTTCCTCAATTACTACACCCACGTGATCGAGGAATACCGAAAGATGGATCGACTGGCTGGCATGCAGCCCTGCTGCGCTCCCCTCAAGTTCTCGCCGATGTCGTTGATCTACTACGGTCCTGACTCCAACATCATCAAGAGAGATCTACCAAAGATGGTAGTGGACGAATGCGGCTGCCCTTAAACGTTCGTCTTCTACTCCGTACATAGCTCCTTCTATGCTCTCCCTTCGCGCTCCCTTTACGCTCCCTTTACGCTCCCTTTACAATCCCTCCGTGTACGCTGTTCGTACGCAGCCTGTACGCGGACTCGAAGTCGATTCGAAGAGGCTAGTGCGTCCACTGAAACGGCCTTTTCGAGATTTACAGCGAGGTACGGTATACATATTTATACGCGTCGGATCTTCGTCCGGCGTTCCTTCGATATTGTCAAATTTCATAACGCTTTGCCCGCAGAATTCGTGGCTGTTGATCGCGACGAGGCCGTTTAGTAGGTCGTGGTCGTCACCAGCGTGTTACTTCGATTTTCCATTCGCTCTGTATATACGTAGTTCGTGGCGGAATGTAACGAAGTTGTTCGTTGGAAAGCAAACTAGACGCGTTTCGACTTTGCTCGCGATCCGACAGGCTTCTCACTTCTTAGATAAACTGACTCCGATTCGAATGGTAAATCGACGATCGGATCGCGCGTTCTCGCTCGTTGGTGGTTCGGTCGCGACACCCAACGAATCGCCGGATTCGCAATCGCGATCTGAAAGCGTTCAGGGAAGAACGGGGCAAAGAAGAAACGCGGATTCAGCCGTTAACGCGAAGGTTTTCTAATAAGACTTGTAGCTAAATTACTTGCTCGTTTATTAATAAGAGCTGGCTGAGAGTAAATAGAAACGGACATGAAGCGAGTGTGTGCGTGTGAGAGGAAGACCGAGAGCCAGAGCGCGTGAGGAAACGTGTGAAAAGAAGGAAACGTGAAAGTAACGCGGACAACTGGATGAAAAAAAATAGAGTGGAAATAGGAGCACGAAGAGAAACGAATAAAGAAAAGAACCGTTCAACGAGAATTACGTTCGTTTCGTTTCCACGCCACGTTATTAATGATTGCTCGTGGCAAAGAGCACGGGATTCAAAGGGAGTTTGGAGAGGAAAGAGGCTACGCGAAACGAACTTCTTGCTAGGAGCTTAGTCTTTTCGTACTAGTTGCGCGATTAAGAGGAAAACGAAGGGAAAGGAACTAATGAAAGTAAAAATGAGTGATTCCAATTTTAGGGTTTATGTATTACGTATGTATATTATATATACATGCAGACACTCGAGGTGATTTAACCGAGTATAAATATTTAAATACGAGCGTAAAGTTTAAGTGTAAACTATAAAAAGAAAAAAGAAACTCAATCTGATTGCCTTGTTTTTTATGCGAAACATTTGAAAGTATCGAAGAAAACGACTTAAATTGAAAAAAAAAGCAAAAAATATTATAAAATGCATGCGTACATGATAGATTTATACGTATATGTATCTACATGTGCATATATGTATAAATGAGATATAGATACATACACACGAGGGACGATAATAGGAAAACGAAAAAAAAAAAAGAAAACGCAAAATATTCGATGTAGCAGGGATGGGAGGGTGGGAATTTTTGGGAAGGGTACGGGTGGGGCGGGGTGGGTGGTCTTAAGTGCAAAACAGATTAACGAAAGTCACGATATAATTCTTATTTATTAACTAACTTAATCAACAATATTTCCATAATAACAGCCGATAGGATGAATCGTTGAAAACGTCAGAACGGTGTTGTAAGATAAACATTTTTCTTAACTCAAAGTTATAAAACAACTTTATAAAAGTTCCAGTCTCTTATAAATACAATCTGCCAATTTCACAAGGGTATTAGAAAAGAAAGACTCGCACGCGAATTTCGCGCGTGCACACTGTGTACGTTCGTAACGCACATGTTCTAGGCGGTAACTATACCTAACAAAGTACACGTAACAATTATTCGGTTCATCAAAAGACAAAGTCTCTCCTAAAGGGTTTTCTCCGGATTTTTTACATGCGTACTATCTGTGTTCTTATCGGCGAGAAGAGTCGCAAAATTGCATTAGATCATCGTCAATCGGATAAACGTTCGATCGAGCGACGTGAAAGGGAGAAGAAAAAAGAAAAAAAGAAGAAAATACGGATAAAGAATTACACGTACGAATAATTGTACATACGTATGTAGCGATCGCATTGCCAGTTACAGGAGAAGGCGCGAGACTCTTTCGAAGGATAATTAGTCGAAGGAGATGGACTCGATAGGACGATAGATACGCAATGACAAGTTGAAGAGGCGTGTAAATTACAAATAATAACGAACAATACAAAATGACAATAATTAATCGATGATCTCGAAGAAGATCACGAACAATGGAACAACGGTTTTTCCTTTTCGTTGTTAGACAAACTAGTAAACGTTCGTCTATAATCTTAGTTTCCTTAGATTTTTCATAAAACTCGTGTCGAACGATACACGGTACTGATATCGTTATAGAAAACGGCGCGTCGTGTGTAAAGAAAGATTGAACGACACGCGCCGCGCGATGTCCAAACGATATAGAAAAAGGTTAAAAATTAATTAACGAGCATACGGTAACTTTTAACACGAAAGATGTACGTATATTGAATTATTCGTGGGACAGTTGGTTGACCCACGCAGCCTTACTGGGCCTTATTAAAATATGTATCTTTGCATCATTACTAAAAGTCTATGTACTAATTTAACGATAAAGCATAAATATTTAAACGAACAAAACGATTACAAGATTGAGAGCGAGAGCGAGAGAGAGAGAGAGTGTGTGTGTGTGTGTGTGTGTGTGAGAGAGAGAGAGCAAGTGACGAAGAAGAACGCGACGATACGAGGATGGAAGAAGTATAATAGCGATGGGAGATAGAAGAGAGAAAAGGAAAATGTAGCAATTGAGAGGGAATAGAGAGATATACACGCATACGCAAATCCACGTGAAAGTCATATAATTATTCGTGTTGATTAGTTTGATTGGACTATACTAGCAATAACGAGGAGAGAAGAGAAAGAAAGACAATGTAAAATGTCATTTGATAGGAAAAGGTAAAGGATTAGGAAGAAACGAAGATAGTAGTACGTACAAAGCTTTCGAATGGCAAGTAAATAATTAATTAATTTAAACGAATCGATGTAAAAGATTGCCTGTTTATCCGATACGATTTCAGTCGCGTTTGTTTCTTTCGGGAATCAAACCGATGATTCGGTAATAACGAGAAAGGATATTTTTGAGGAGAAAGTGTAGACGAAATACAAATACTACAATGAGGGTAGTTTATTTAAGAGTTATTAATAGTTTGTTATTTATTTTTTATTAAAGAATGAGAGCGAGAGCGAGAGCGAGTACGAGAGAGAAGAAGAAGAAAATACGTGTGCGTGTATCGGTGAAAGCGAATGAGGGAACGAAAGAAGAACAAAGTATTTCGCCATTTCGTCGTTTGCCTAACTACAAAAGCGAGAAAAAGAAAATAAAAAAAAACTGATTGCGTCCAAAGTAAGATTTAAAGCAACTTTAGACAAACACATTTCCAGTATCGATAACGAATATTTCGTTAACTGCCCCTGTTTTCTCTTCAACTACGATTATTATTACCATTACCATTATTTCCTTAACTCTTCCTTTTTCTCCTTTTTCTCCTTTTTCTCCTTTCCAATTACTTCAGCCTCTACTGTTATCGTTATCGCCAACTCTGTCATCAATGCCACTGTCACCGCTGTTTGCTGCTGCTACTGCTTTCGCAACTATCGCCACCGCTATTGTTACTACTAATAACTATTACTAGTACCAGCGTTATTGCTAATGTCAATTCCTTTATCATTATCAGTACTATTACCAGTCCATTGGTCACTTTTGTTCATTATCGCTATCGTTGCTACCACTATCGCTACCACCATCGCCGCCATCGTTCTCCTACTATTATCACTAGCATTACTAAACACCATCATCTCAACTACACTACAATTATTCTAATTCTGCTGTCAATAGTATTATGAAATAATACTTGTACCATTATAATCAGTACCATCGTCGATTCTATCATCATTACCCCTGACAAAAAAGATTGTTATTATTAGTCCTATCAATGCTACTAGTAAATCCATTATTAGTAGTATCGCTGGCCTTAATGCTGTTGCTGTCGCTGTTGCTGCTGGTGCTGCTGCTGTTGCTGCTGCTGCTGCTGCTGCTGCTGCTGTTACCACCGTTGCTGCTGCTACTGCTACTGCTGCTACTGCTACTGCTGCTACTGCCGCTACTACTGCCACTGCTACTACTATCACTACCGCTATTACTACCGCTACTACTACCGCTACTGCTACTGCTACCACTATCGCCATTCCCATTACATTGGAACGCTGACATTTGATACGTCTATTATCACCTTTATTACCATTTGATCTTTCTTTCATTTTTCGAAAAGAATATTTTCTTCGGTGGAAATGTTAGGAGCACGTAAGGGTCTCCGCAAAGCCTTTAACAAGCTCAAGGACTGCGTTTATTAACTACTTTATTATAAAGAAGAGTAACAATAATAATGCCGATGATAATAACAAGAATGATAACGATAGTACTACCGGTATTAATATTAATATCAATATTAACAATAATAACAATACTAATGATAATAAGTACAATAATAAGGATAAGAAAAGTCAGAATAAGAATATTATTGATGATCAGATGATGATAATAATAATAACAGCAAGAATGATGATGGTTCGTGCTGTTAAAATTAGTATTATTATGATAATTATTTCTATTACTATTACTCCTACTCCTACTCCTACTACTAATACTATTACTATTACTATTACTATTACTATCACTACTACTATTACTATTATTATTACTATTACTAATACTATTACTATTACCATTACTATACTATTACCATTACTGTTACTCCTATTACTATTACTATTACTACTACTACTACTACTACCACCACCATTACTACTACTACCACTACTACTACTACTACTGCTTCTACTACTACTACTATTACCACTACTACCACTACTACTACTACTGCTTCTACTACTACTACTATTACGTACGTACGTACTACTACTACTACTACTACTACTACTACTATTACGTACCACTACACTAAAACTATTACTGTTACTACTGCTACTGCTATTGCTACTACTGATGCTGTTGTTATTACTATTACCACTAGTGTCACTACTAATACTAGTACCATTACTCCTACTATTACTCTATTACCACTACTATTATTATTATTACTATTGCTATTATTACTACTACTGCTGTTGCTGTTACTGTTATCATTACTAAAATTGCTGTTGCCGCTGCTGCTGCTGCTATTACCACTGCTGTTACTATTGGTACTATTAGTACTACGATTAACGATAATTATAACGATATCGATGGTAATAGCCGTTACGATAATAATGAGTATAGTTGTATAACGATAATAATAACGTTGATTATATTAACGATAACGATGATGACGATGATGATATAGTGGTAACAATAATTACGATACGAAAGTAATAATAGCTCGTAAGAGACGACGATGAAAATGTGTTCGGTTGTAAAACTTTTACCGAAAGCAATTAAGTCTATCCTTTCTAGATTAAGGTTTTTCCAAGGGAAAAAAGAAAAGAGTATAGGGAAGAATAAGCAACCACGCAGATCCAAACTATTCGCTATCGATTTAAGAAAGAATAACGAAGAAGCAAGAAGTCGATACTTTTTACTCGATCTGTCATCTCAATCAGTGTCCTTGTATCTTCGGTAATGATCTAAAACAATGATACCTCTTATCGTTCCTATTTATATAGATCGCTTATATAGATAATACATTAATTCACGAGAAAGGAAACTTGTAAACATACTGTATAATCATCCTTTACCTCGCTGAAAGCGAGTTTTTTTATCTTGTCAAAGTAATGCTTGCACGTATACACACAAAGTCGTCAAAGTTGGTTAATTTAAGTAAAAGATTCTAGCGATTACGGAAAGGAGAAGAGAACGGAAGAATGCGAGCCAGGGAAGAACGAGTGTGCGTTGTGAGTTTCTGTGAACTGTGAAGATAGAAAGAAATTGAGAAAATGAGGTTCCAGTAACCATAATGACAAATAACGATGAATAAACGAAGACGAATAGAGCGAATAGAATGATAGGACGAGCGAATGGAGACAAACATTTCGTACGAATCGTGGCATATGGTTGATTTCTCAGCAACGTAGAGATATTACGTCCATACATAAGATAGGAATGTGATGGTTGGCGATAGTCGCCGTAGGAACGATAGAGATTCGAGCCTGATGAAAATGACGCGAAGATCGACTGCGAGCCAGAAGAACGGCGAACGTCGCTTGTAACGTCGAAAAGTAATTTGCTAATCGCGTGCTAGTTACGGCGCCAGGGAGAAGAGTAGAATTCTTCAACGAGATTGCCTTTTCATAGCGAAACTAGAAATCCGTCGAATGCGAAACGCTGCGCTATACGCGATGCGTTGACGATTTATCGTCGATTAATTTCTCCAATTACCAAAGTCACGTACAAAGCGAATCTACGCTTCAACGATCGCCTTTTGTTTATCGTACTCGCGGCTACAACCTTCCTCGATTCTTTTCTCTCGCAAGCCGATCCCTTCGGAATCTAACGATACCCGTTAGGTGCCAGCCTCGTTCGCTTGCACTCGCAACCCCGCCGTGTACTTAACGAGCGAATACTACCTTCTATGCATGTAGATAATTCCAAGCAAAAAGAGAACGTGAACGGTACGTTGGCAAATGCGAAGAAAGGCATCCGCCAGCCAGTGGCTGGCGACTCGTCTTCTTATTGTTAGTCGAGCAACAAAATAATAGAAAAATCGACCAATTATCGATCGGCTATCCTTTTCTTTTTCTTTTTCTTCATTCTCCTTTCTACGTGCTTAGCGCTTGCAGCTGTTCACTCGGTAAGAGACTAGTCTGATCGATCGCGATATGGCTGTGTATCGTGTCGCGATATCCGCGTACAACCGATCGATCCACGTATCTACCATGTTTTCCTTCTCGTCTTCCGCAACAACGGAAAGATGGAACTCGCGATCGAACCTGCCGATCGATCCTCTATGTATTGTGCGATGCAGATTCAAAGTGCCTTATGACAATTTGTTCGTACCGTAAGAGCAACGCGTATACCGGCTTACCACGAATAACGAAATGCTTGCGAAACAACTGGTAAGGTGTAAAGGAAGAAGAAGGGAAGGAAATGTTAGGAAGAAAAACGTTGCCCTATCGACGATCGAGCAGGAGCGTCGTTCGATCCGTGAAGCGTACTTATTCGCGCTGTTATCGTACGCGACGTATCGAACAGAATAGCGAAAACGAGTTCGAAGAAAAGGAAACAGTAGATAGGGTAGAGAGGTGGCAGGGTATGAAAGCGGAAGAAAGAGAATGAGAAGCAGCGGCAGCAGCGATAGTTGTGAGAAAGTAGGTAAAAAGCTAACTAATCGCGACAACGACGAGGACGACGACGGTGAAGACGAATGTTTGCGAATGTAAGAAAAAGACACGAGTGCAGCTAGAGTTGGCAAAATTCGCGTTAAAAATTATTTACCGCGTCCTTTTCGCGATTGGCGGCGATCTCGTTGCATCGTTTTCAACTTCGACGATGTATACGATACACTGTACGTACGATACACTGGCGCTCGTAAGTGTGTGCACTTTCTTTTCGTTTTAAATCTGACGTATATCTGATAAAAAGCTGATAAAAAGCACGTAGGACAGGTTAAAAGTTAACTTTAAAATTCGAGAACGCTACGCAACTACGCTGCTTTGTTCGCGTTCTCGGAAAACTGACCGAACGCGTCCTTATCGAGATTGTCGTTCTCTTTTTTCTACGCAGAAATCGAATCCGACGATTGACACGTTACCAAAGAACACTGTCGATCACCAACAATTTTCCGATTACTCTTATAGCATTCGTTCATTTTAGAGTCGTTCGTTATTCGTACCAGTTTCCCGTGCTATAATTATAACATACCTCACCGTACTCCATTTGACAAAATACTATGAAACTATTAAAAGAGAAATCTAACACTTACCACTTGTAACTCGTCCGATATTTGCCAATACTATTCGTTAGTAAGTTATTACGCAAAAATATTCCGATCGTCAAGATTTGTACACGTATATTCCATGCCATTGATTAATCGTATTTCGATCTCGCAGCCCTTTCTTTCGAGACTTTCAACGCCCGTAAACCGGCGTCCAAAAAATCTATCTTGTCTTTCCCTCCTCCTTTTTCATTTCATCCGACGTCCATAGACATTCTCGCACACGTTCAATCGGCATCGATTCCATCTACGCGAAATCTATTTCATTCTGTCTTAGAGCGACTATCGCGATAAATTATCGTCGTGCCTCGTTCAGATTAGTCAAGTTACTCGAAATCAAGTCTTTTGAGTGCAAGTAACCCGACTTCCACTGGAAAATAAACATTGTACAAGATGTGGTAATTGGTGCAAATTATCCACGTTTCTTTTCTAGTCGACTCATCTTCGTCGCTAGCTTCCTCGTCTATCCTCTCAATTATCCCCGAAATTTCGCTCTTGCTTCATACCTCGTTCTGATTAATCGAGTTATTTCAATACAAACGACTTGAATTCAAGCAACTTGAAACCATCTTACCGGCTTGAACTTGTTATCTGCTCTATTCTTCTTCTCACTAGTTAATCGCTTGACACCAAGTCTACGCGCCTTCTCCTCTCTCTCTCTCTCTATCTCCTCTGTCTGTCTGTCTGTCTGTCTCTCTCTCTCGAGACTCTCTCTCTCTCTTTCTCTCTCTGTTTTCTCCGTTGCGTTTCATAACTACGAAACCACCCTACGATTTTCAATTTTTCTACAGGCGAAAGATACAGAATCAAATGGCTAGCAATGTTATTTACAAGCACAACACAAATAATAACTTTTCTATTTTTCACCTCATATTAAATGATAATAAAACGTTTCTTTTTTCACGCTTGATCGAGCCTCCATGTAAAAAGTGAAAATTCTTGGGTAGTTTTATAATTATTAAACGCATTGTATCTGCACTACCGTCCATGACTATTTTGGACATTTACAAGTTATCGCAAATATATAGGATATAATTCAAACGAAAGTCTTTCGTCTAATTTGAACCTCCCGTCGTATGCTCATTTTCTGATAGAGCGTTTCTTTAACAGAATCTACGTTTCATTTTCATATTACCACTATTTTGGTAATTGTACGAAAGCAATGTTAAATGCAAAACTTAATGTACGTTACGAGACTGAATATACTTGGACTTGATTAATTAGCGTGTAAACTAAACTGCTGTAACTAAACTGCAGATTTTTATGCATTTATGGAAAATTTGATGGTACAAAAGTGCACGCAGTGTATACAATATGCAAAGATCTATAAAACATCCAAAATAAATTCCGTTTCATTGCCTACGTTCGTTAAAGTATAAATCGCTATAAATGCCATTCTTTTTATTCTTTTATGTATCTTGAAAACTGAAAAATGCTAAATAGACCAATTTAACTTTAATTAAAGAGAACAGTATGGATGGTAGTGTATCTATTTATTTATTTATTTAATATATAGTTATATCCGTCTGTCCGTCCGTGCGCCTGCTTGCATACTACCCGCCTAACTTGCATGCCTGGCTGGCTATCTGCCTGTCTTTCCAGATTTCTCCCTGGCTGCCTGTTTGCCAGCATTCGGTTCGCGACAAACGTGCCAGGTTGGAATTATGTATCGTAAGGTAAACGAGTTAATTCCGTGTACAATGATCTGGTTTTCGTCTGGAATATCTAGATTAGCGATCGAGAATGAGAGGAAAGAAAAAAGAAAGCTCGGAGGACGATCGCGAAGCGAGTGTAACGCGTCGATCGATAAAAATCTCTATAAATCCGAAAGCGAGCTATTGGGGAGAAAAATGCTCGCCGCTCGTGCGATCGCGAAAGGCCTACAACTCCTTCGAGTTTGAGATTTCTGCTTCTATATACATAATTATTATTGTACATAAGCCTCGAAATGCGTTCGCGATCGGCTTCCTTTGTAATTAATATTGTATTAATAAGTGTGAACGTAATAGTTGTAACTATACGGTGAACGTGAATGCTTTAGCTGACGTTTGAAGCGTGTGTTAATCGACTTACGCGTATTATTATTGTTAACGATATACAATTGTATTTACTTTTATAAAATAATGTCGGATATTGTAATTAAAATTCTATACCGAAACCATTCTGTATCCACGAGAGACGAATAAATAAAACGATGAAAACGACCCATATCTCATCCGATCGATTTGATCGATTCGAAGAAAAACCCGCAGATGCGTCGCTATCCCTCTGTTTACTTACATTCCCCTTCATTTGTCTACGTTTGAGATGTGATCGTACGAGACACTTCTGAATTTTTCAAAGTTCGTTTTTTTGGAAATAACAAGGAATAAGATTGTTAAATAGGATTGTAGAGGGGTAGAATTGAGGTTAAATGGTAAAGCAATTGAATTCCCTTTTAAAAAGTGATAATAGCGCGTCACCTGTTCGTAAGATATAGCGCGCTAAGAAATTTAACACTTAAATTACTCGTTATTTCAGTTTGATAACTTAAATTTGTAATGTATTGGAGTATTCTCCTAAATTTTTCATCTATTTTTCTTCGATATCTAATTTATAATGATTATTCATTAAATACTATTATTGGATATTTACTATATCGGTTATTTATTAATACTTTTCTCGCGACAATATTTTTGTCATAAGAACATCTACATTTCACAGTAATTTCACTAATTGATGTTGATGAACATTCGACAAGAAATATTCTAAGGAGAAAGAACAGATCTATTTAAAAATAGAACGCCAAAAGTGAAAACAATCGAAATATTGATGAATTTCGTGAATAAATTTTTTTACATGGATGACGATACACTAACTATGACTTTTATTACAAATCTTGTTAACATTCATACATGTCATATAAAAATAATATTATGCCGAAAAGATATATGTACTAATAGTCTCGTCTGTTTATTAACGTTTTGAATATATAGCTGTTACCACCTGCAAAACATTTCCTAGTGATTGATATATATGTGATATAAAAAATCTATTGTTATTTTGATAAAGATTTTGTTACCACTTATATTTATAGTTGCTACTACAATTATAACAACTATTTATTGAATTATCAATTGTTATAGTTATTATGTTATAATTACAGTAAATAATCTAGCTAATTAAGCACGTTAATTATAATGAACACATCAATAATTCTCAGCCATTGGCAATAATAGATGATCGCATCTCCCTTTCTCTCGAGTAGTTTAAAAATTCTCTTAGAATAAAAATGATAGAAATTTCATTCTTTACATAACAGAGTGGTAACTTATTTACCCAATTAAAATATCCGATATAAATGAATATTCATTTATACTAGATAATTTCACAAAGCGATGAACATATTCTTCGCCAGCTTAGTTAGACTATTTGAGACGGCTGAGGCTTTACGGTACTAGAAACTAACAATAGTAGTAATTAACAAAAAAATATTTCTTTTTAATTTAACTACTAAATACACTATACAAGGACACATAATATACTACACAAATATTATCCTATAAATCGTAATATACAATATTAGAATCATATGAAATAAGACTTCATTTCATTTTGCCTCAAGTATCATCTTTCGACTCAAGATAATTATAAATATATTTATAATAAAGTAAATGAGTAGCACAAACTTTATATAATTGTCCTTCATTTTTGCAAAGAAGAAATAAATTTACAGAACAAGCCACGCAGCTTATTTTCTTCGTACTAATAAATATCTGCATAAAATAATACGTATCCATACATGCTACTTAATCAAGGGACAAATGGACACGTGTGTCATTAGCTGCCAGTTTAACAAGTGTTTTTTTTACTCTAAGAACAGGTAGTCGCGCTGCAGGTTTTCCATGCCAGCATTCTTTCATTAATTTCCCCAAACCAGCCAATGTCTGTAAAATATATATTATTATTTTGATGTCTTCCTAAGAAAACAATCTTTTCACATTTCATTCTTTTAAAAAAGAAAGTTCTAAAGCAAAAAATTAATGAATTAAATGCATACTGGATCAGAATGCCATCTGTTAGGAAGAGGTGGTCTATGTTGATCCAAACATACTAATTTTCGCATTTCTTCGATAGAAGGTTCTTGACTATTAGAAAGCCATTCAGAATATGGTGCTACATATTCTAATGCAACACCGTTACTTATACACCTCCTGCAAACTTCCCATAGTATCAATCCTAAACTGTATATATCAGCTCGTCTGAAGTTCTCCAAACATTCGACGTTTATCCTAAAGAAGTATTTTTAGTTTAGCGATTTAACGAGACAACTATTAAAAAGCTATTGTTCGAAAAATATAATTAAAAGTAATACATACGTTTGCTCAAGAATCTCTGGGCTCATATATCGTTTTGTACCTTGTTTTAAATCGATTCTATCTGTAGCCAAACGTTCTTGCGTTACAGCTAATGCAAAATCAGCAATTACACAACTACCATTAGTTTTAACAAGAATATTTTTAGATTTGAGATTACGGTGCGCCATGGCTGGTTTCCCTCTAGTTCCATGAATTTCTGTATGTAGATAAAGCAATCCATTCACAATACTCAAACAAATACTGAGTGTTTGATGATGTGTCAAAGAATGAGGTGTTCGATTTAAATAATCGAAAAGCGAGCCCATCGGGTGATAATGAGTCACTAGCCAAAGTTGAGTGCAACTTGCTCTACTTGTCATATCACTTCCGACGTAACCGAGAATATTATCGTGTCTCGATGGTAGCAATTGAGAATAAACTTCTGTTTCACGAGCCCAAGCTGCTTCATCTCGTGAAAAATATATTTTTACAGCAACATTTTCACCATGCCATATTCCTCTCCAAACTTCTCCACCAAATCCACCATTACCACCGCTACCAAGGCATTCCACTAGTGCCACTTGTTTAGCCAATGTTCTTTGCACCAATAATGGTAAACCAGATCCTGATCCACTAGTTAAGCTTCTTCCATCCAAGTATTCCTATTTCAATATACAATTTATATAATATTTACGTTTAAAATATGAAAATTACGAAATAAAGCAGAAGATGTAATAGGAAGAAAAGAGAATCAATTTTTATATTTCTGAACCTAAAATGAAATGAATGAATTTTTAATAAGCGTACAAATTCGTAGTTTAATCGCATAAAAAAGAATTCAGAAAACATGTAACCATATTATACCTATATTTATGTTTATTTGTTTAATTATTTTGTGTTTTCCTGAAAAAGCTTATATCGCTGTGTTTAATTGTATCTACATATAATAAAATTCTCTTAATGCTATAAATATAGCTGACAATAAACATATAAATATACATATATATGAAGACAGATTAGTCTATATTTGAACTTGAACTACTACAGGTAATATTTTATATCATACCTTTAGTGTACTATCACCAGCTGCAGTTGCTTTTAGTTCATGAGAATGATACGTAGTGGATGTTGGAGAAGAAAATGAGAAATGTAGGATAGATGACTCCATTTCAGAATCTATAACAAGTTTATTACGCCTTGCAGCCAATGTCCTTTTTTTACGAGTCCTACATACCAATAAATAAAACAGCACTATTCCAGCAATAATACAGAATCCAACCACAGGACCCAAAATTGCCAATGTTAACTTAACTGCATAATCTTCTTCAACAACATCTAAAAAATGAAACATAATTTGTACAAAAAATATATATAAATAAAAAGATGGAATTATGCGTATAATATTTACCTCCATTAAAGTCATGTAATATTGGAAATGGCCCGCCATTGCAAAAATCTGTTTGGCAACATTCAACATGATATTGTACACCTCGTGAGGGTCCACTTACATGCCTCTTTTTAGTAACACTTTGAATAATACGTGGTGGCAATTGCTTATTACATATTAATAACATTTGATCTATCGTCGAAGTACATCCTCTACTTACACTTTCTATACCATCTGGTTGTCTTACTCTAGATTTCCAACACTATCGAATATTAAAACATACATTACTTCCCTAATATTCTGTAATTTAATGACTTTCTATACAATATTACAAGAGATATTACAGTAACTGCATTATAGCAGATTTCAGAATATAAGCAATCTGGTCCCTCGCAAATATGACATTTAAAACGTTGCTGCCCAGTCAAACTGCCATTAAAAGCCATAGTATCTATAGACTTTTGTGATTCTTCACTTTCAACAGAAAAATCATTTTCTAATAAAGAAAACTTCTCTTCTTCTCCTAAAAACGAGTCCTGTTAACCATTGAAATATATTTCAAGATATTATGAAGCATTATTTATAATTAGTGCATATGCACACTTGTATGCAGTTATTCAGATAAATGTGCATCAAATTGAATAATAATGCCAAATCAACAAAAAAAGATTAGAAAAAATTCAATTGAAAGAATAGCAATAAATGTGTTAGATGCTAGTATGAAACATTAAATAAGAAGAAAATAAACGTTTTGTTTCTGAATTGTTAGCTTGTCATTAGCATAAAGTATTTGTTTGATTGAAAAATATATTGCCCACCTGGACATAATTTGAGTATCAACGATAATATAAAATATGTGATAAACATAAAATCCGCCATTGCCATGCACGTCAAAACATTGAGGAGCTAAAATGAAATCGACACTTTTTCAAAATTCTTTTTTATACGTGTCTGTCTACAATGAAATTAAAAGTAACTTCTATATTTCTACAACATGAATGAAAAATTTAACATACATGCGATCAACATTGAATTGGCGGTATTTTATTTTCATATTAAAAAAAAGAAATATCTACAGATGTCGTTACTATCGTTTTATTCCGTTCATATGATGCGTCCAAATGCGTATATTGTATGTATATATATATATACATATATAAAGTACACACACATATATATATATGTAATGTGGTACCCTAATAGCATGAATTTAGCTTATTTTTGTTTAGTAATATCGATATATAGATTTGGAGCTAAATTTGAAATTATCAGTACATATATGACAAGGAAACATCAAGGCCTGTTACACAATCGAACTAGTATTATTAATGGTACATACTTGTATCATCATGACGTGATAGTTGAGGTCAAGACCAAATTTTAACTTTTATTTAATGTTTAATAAATATAATTCAAAAACAGTACATTAAATATCAATGTATGTGCATGTATGCAATGTGTACAATTTATCCAGTACCGATATTTGTTTAAATATTTCGCTAAATAAAATTAATACATATATTTAACATACTTTCAACCGTTCAAGAGACGATCATGTTTGATGATCGATAACATTTTGATATCTTAGTATCAAATATTCAGCAGCCAGTGTCATCTTTTGTATGTTACGATGTAATCCATGTAAATGCTTCTTAAAAGACTGTGCAGTAGCACTAACATCGTTCTCATTTTCCGCTCCAAAATTATTTTCAATAAAAGTATCGGATTCTGAATTAGATGAAGTATAGATACTTTGCATACTATACATCGACGTACTACTCGAACTCCTAGCGCGTTTTAATTTTTCTGCTGACACAACAAAATCATTCTCTGTTTCTTGAAAATTATCCATACAATTCTGTGACCATAAGATCTCGATTTTCATTTGACTAATGACGTTATAAAGGTGATACAAATTGGTATTAGCCAAAGTTGCGTTGATAATAGAACTACGTTTGTCCCCTAACTGAAGCCTATCCTGTGAATCGCCTACTGTTAAATCTAGAAGTCGACTGGGAATTAAAATCGTATTTTCCATCTCACACACTGTTTGAATAAATCGTTCCATGCTATTCAAAATAGAATTATTGCTAAATCCAATAACATCATGTTTGGCTAATTTTTGAAGACTTGCCCTAAAACAGAAGTATAGATAGTGATAGTGATTATAGGGAGCAAGTGAAAACATTATTGATTACTTCATAATTCAATGATTATAACGCATTTATCGATTAATGAACATAAAACGCATGTATTGTAACGTTATTTCAAAACATGTATAAGTATTGTATTAATTGAGTCGGTGTTATTAAATTGTGAAAAAAATGGCTGAGTAATTAATAATTTTGTCTACATCGAACTTTCTATTTCAAATTGATTTTGCAATAAATTTATTTTTATTGCAAATCATTAGTCTGCTGTAGATATAATTTATTATATTATAAAGACTATCACTTACCCCTTGCATGACATTTCACAGTACACTTTAAATAAAATAAAAATAGTAGAATAAACACAATGAAAAGATAACTAATGCATTGGATAAGAGCTCTTACAACAATAATGTGAATGTACCAACTTTACCACTGTAACAGAGTGACAAAAGTAAATTCCAATGAATTCAGTATGATAGGTAATGAAGTAAAGGTTCCCAGGTCACAATAAATATTGAAATTTCCTCCCAGCTACAATTAACATATCCTACTTCCTGCAATATTGTATGATATTGTAATTCTATACTCTAGAAAAAAAAGATAGACATTTGATCATTATAGAATGCCCCGTAAACTTGAACAGTAATTTAACTGATAGTGATAAGGTTTATACATTTTTCTTGTTTGCAAAGGCAATATAAAAAAAATTATTTATCACAAAACAAGCTGTAATTCAAAAGCAAGCAACTAGTGACTTTAGTTTCAATTATAACGATTTATACAAATGTTTGTATGCTCTTTTGTATTAAAAAATGATTAAAAAGATTTGCAGAATCTTAAATAATTCTAATTTTTTGATTTCATGAACAATTTCAAATTTCGCTTCTGATTCACATCTCGATATCACTGAATACAAAGCTAAGTTCATGCGATAGCGTAACAACATCGTGTTTATATATATATATGTCATATCATACATGCAGTAATATGACATATGTATAACTGTGGTACTACTCTTTATCTTATCGATATAATCAACCAACGGTAATTAATTATTATCTTTATTATCTTTAACAGATTCTTGTTTAAAATTTATGTACAGTATAAAGTAAGTTAGGCAATTGTTGTAAATGTATTATGAATAAAATGATATAAATACTTGTTGGAACATTTTGTTAGAGTTCATAAAGTTGTAAAGAGTAATGGTTATAAAACGTGAATTTTATTAGGATTATAAATATGCAAGAATTATGAAACGTGAAAACTTGCATTTTCAGATTCTACATGTTTAAAACTACGAAATTACAAATAAAAAAGTTAATAACCTTTGATCCGCTAGATTAAAATTTAGCCTTATTTGTTTTTACTAGATTACCCCTGAAGGAAGAATAAACACTATACGAAATATCATTATATATTCTAATATGGCTCTCACAAATATATCTGGTATTCCGGATAAACACTGGCAACCACCATTCGTAGCATTTGAAACAACGCAAGTATATACTAATTACCACTTTTATTTCTTTTTTGTTCTTTTTAATTTTGCAAAATATAATAATAATTGTAAAAATAAGAAAGTATATTACCATATTATGATATTTTAATTCAATTATTATGCAAATATTTCTATATTATTATAATCTTCTTTTTTACAGTATGGGTGAAATAGTGATAGAACTCTATTGGAAACATGTACCAATTACTTGTAGAAATTTTGCTGAACTTACACGACGTGGTTATTATAATGGAACAAAATTTCACAGAATTATTCGAGATTTTATGATACAAGGTATCGTATTGATTTAGTTAACAACTTCCGCTCATATTAGCTCAGAAAGTTTGATATTTTATTTTGTTTTAGGTGGTGATCCTACTGGAACTGGGAAAGGTGGTGTGTCTATTTATGGAGAATGTTTCGATGATGAAATACATGATGATTTAAAACATACCGGTATGTTTATATATTTAACACAAATATCTTTATTTTTATGATTTATAAAAACTTGTGGGAATGACAAAATTATAATCTGATATTGTCATAGGATATTTCAATAAAACTTATATTAATATGTACCATTATCAAGTTTAATATTCTATGGAAAAAAATTATATTGGATTTAGGTGCTGGAGTTGTTTCCATGGCTAATTCAGGACCAAACACTAATGGATCACAGTTTTTTATTACATTAGCACCAACACAGTGGCTTGATGGAAAACATACAATTTTTGGTAAGTAAATTTTAAAAATATATTTTGCGAATTATTCAATTTATGATCGTTCAAAATATTTTTGCTGTTCTAATGATACAGAACAGAGAATGCAAATTATAGTTAATCATAGAAATTATAGATATTGGTGTTTCAGTTTAACATTGTACTTTAATAATTGCAAACATCAAAGAGCTTAAAAATATTTTTATTCTTGTTTACATTTTTTCTTTTTCATTAACAGGAAGAATCCATTCTGGTATGACAATAGTGAAAAGGATTGGATTAGTGGAAACTGATAAGAATGACAGACCCGTTGATGACATAAAAATTGTAAAAGGATCCATAAGGAATGCATAATAAAGTAAACATACTTTTGATGGTCTGTATTTATTACTTTTAAAACTTGCCTGCAACGTAATATTTTGTACGTAATAAAATATCGATCACATCTTTGTACTAGATTCTAAAATTCACTTTCTTCACTAGTCGTACTACTCATATGGTACATGTAAGTTTACGATACAAAAGATACGTCTATAAAGAAAAGGTAGAACATTCAGACTCACCCCATTCAAGCTTAATTTTTATTCTCAGTCACTTTGATGTTGTCCTTCGAAGAATGCATACTGTCAATTTTCTTGTATATGTGTATCACCTGTGTATAGAACAGATGCTTCATATGTAGCACAATTTAACATTCCGCCTATCATCGTGTAATTTGTATTCTAATAATAGAGTGTAGAATGCTTTGATTATAATTGCCTATGCTTTTACACTTTGTATTGATAGTTTAGCCAAATTAGTAGTATCATAACAGAGTATATTACGACATAACACATTTCTTCATATTTACATATAATTATTACATATAATCTATGTAACTTAATGGTATAATATACTATTAAAGTATTCTAAATTTTTACCTTAATGTTTTTGCTGATGAAATAGGCATGCAAATATGCCAGAATTACAGGCACAATGTACCAGGCGGAATGTAACTGAAAAAATAGTCATAATTTACATAAATACGACTTTTAATATATATTTAAACTAAATTATTTTTTTGTTCGTTCGATCGTTCGTAAAGCATTTGGATCTTCGATCGCGGTTCGACAAGCAATTTAAGTGAGATGGAGGACCTTTTATTGTATGTAGTATTATCTTCCATAGGAGTGACTGGAAGTTGGTAAGGAGGTCTCTCACTCCATGGTTTTTCAACTTTATCCGCACACTCCACAGGCTGATAACTCAGCTGCATGACAGTTTCTGCTTCCATTGGAACATCTGGTAAGCAGCATGTACGTACTGGTGCGTAATTATGAATAGGTGTTAACGATTTAAGATCATTCTCTAAATAAGAAAGTCTGTAAGTAGTACAACCTGTAAACAATCAATCAAACGATCAAACTTTGTAGATTTATATTATAATAAAGGATAATAATGTTAATATTATCCATTAAAAAATGTTAATAAATAAACCAATATTGCTGCTGTTTATTAAAATAGACAATGCATTTGTAATACGTGCATTCTATAGGTGTACACGCAGGAACAAGGTTATCTGCGCGACGAGCATCTGGTTCTAATGGTATATTCTTCCATGTATAATCGTGTTTTTGCGTGGTTACCTCTTGTATGGGCCCTCTACCTAAAAATTGTTTATCGCAAGGTATAATCGGTGGATCTTGTTTAACACACCAGTTGCCCAAGAAACTCATCTGAAATATTACATATACATATGTTACATATTCGTTATTATATATACATATGCATATACACATACTGAAATGCTGAAATGAATACATATATGACTTGTACAAAATATGACTTTTAGTGTCTTTTAAGACAATTTAAAAAACATTAAAATATTTAAATTTCATATCTTACATACTCGATGAACGGTATCATAAGACAGAGAACAAGGCGAAAACTGAATATTGTTAGGTTGCCGAATAGGAGTTCGCTTATCTCCTCCACAGCCAAAGTAACTCAGACGATAAGTTGTGTTATCCTCGGTGCAACAACCAGCATTTAGAATGTTATCAGTTGGCTGAAGTATGATTGGTGAACGTCTTTTTTCCGAATGTGGCCAATAACTTAATTTGTAAGTTGTGCACCCATCCATCGGTTCGACAGGTGGCGAATATTCTTTTCTCTGCCATAAAGGTTCCTCCTAAAGAATACAAGAATAGAAGAAAGTATTGTTAGAAAAATATATAAAAATGCGTATACATTGTACGCTGAACAATAGTTTTTCCGTGAAAGCGCATCGCTGGTTTTACCATGTATTATCCTTCGTTTGCAAAGCCAGACAAAGACTGGCTTGTTATGATAATATAAAATATCACATCTAAGATAATATGCTTACTACCTTCATAGATTCATTTGGCCAATAACTAAGTTTGTACGTTGTATGGTCTTCCATTGGAATATCTGGTTTAACATATTTTCTTATAGGAGCGTAAGATAGCGCAGGTAGATTACAACCAGACTGATAGTAGCTTAATTTATATGTTGTATCATCTGAAACATCAAATTTCGTACCAAAGTTGTAATTAATTTGCAACGGTACACCGTTACGGTACAAGCCGAGTCTTGAATTTTGTTAGAGTTTGTTGTGTAGGGTTGTTAGATCTCTACGGGACAAGTAGAAGATAAACGTAAAAAATTGAGAAGGGAAGATATTTTATGTAAGAATAGAAACAATGAACGTGAAACGCATACATATATATATCCAGTATATAGTATAATGCATTTAACATTTGAATTAGTATTTACATGTAACAACTTCTAATGCTGCTTGTATTTACCGAGTAACGGTGCAGGTGCACAGTATAAATTATTCTCTGCTTTATAAGGTTCTATTTGTGGTATAGACTTCCACGTATAGTCATGTTTTTGAGTCGTAACATCCTGTATAGGACCTCTACCGAGCCATTGTTTCTCACAAGGTATACAGGGTGATTCAGGTTTCACACATAAGTGTTCAAAATAACTGTTCTGAAACATGTCGAAAATTTGTGCAGATATTACGCATGAAAGAAATATCGAACAAAATTGAAAAGCTCAAATGGCTAATCGATCTCAAGCGAGGATCGATAGATCTTTACAATGAAAGAGCGACGAACGCGTGTATGATGACCCTATTAGGGCAAAGGGATTTGATGTACATTACTCGGTTACAAAAAATCATATAGTTTTGAATCCTGCATCGAATAAAAAATATATTTCCCACTTTAAGGATATTATTATTTTTTACGTCTTACTTTATATGTTGTTTCGTCTGATATTTCACCATCTCCGGTCGCTAACCAATTTCGAGGCAGGATAGGATCCACAGGAGCACTCGGGCACTCCCAATAGGAGAGTCGGTATGTAGTGTTATTATCCATTGGTATACCTGATTTCCAATAATGCTGAAATAATATTTGTTAGGTGAATTGTATTATAATAAAGTGTTATCAAGGAAAGAAAGAAATGTCTAAGGAGTATAAACAAATGTGTAAGAAACAACCTGAAATTTAAAAAACTTTTGCAGTTTGCGGATAACGAATGAAGAATACGTAATATAAAGATTATTATCTTAATCGAGGCTTTATACTTACACGGATTGGGGCAAAGGACTTTGGTATCTCTGGTTGCACATATTTCTATAGTAAACGGAATTGTTAAGGCAACGATCGTACAAAATAAAAATAATTATATATATTTTAATCGTACTTACATAGCATGTACGTTGTGGAGTTGTACAACAGCAGCAGCAGTTACAGCAATCATCGTGATTTATCTAAAAGACAGTAAGCAAAATGTTTTTCTTAGTTTCGAATATTTAATATTATTTTGCATATATGCAAATGCTTCAAACATTAAAATATGACATATAGCATTGTTTCTACTCTTGCAATCATGGAAATTAAATTATTTCGGTATAAACTCTAAAAATAATTTCAAGCATTCTTTAATTGTAAAATTGATAATTGTTAAAAATCTGAAACATAGATGAAAGTTTTATTTGAGGAAATGATATTTCATATGCATTAACCTAATCCGTTCCAAAGTTTCATTTTAACTTACCTTAATTTTACTTCTTTCCTCAATAACTGATTGTCGTTGTTGTTGTTGTTGCTTGCACTCAGGCCTACGATGCGTTGTAATGTTAAGAAATATCGTTATTTCCAATAAATTAAATTTCAATGCAATTTATTATTTAAGATATTATATCAGCTCACGGATTGATAGTGCAGATCTGCATGATGATAACGGCTTTTCATAATAGGAAATAGCGTTGCTTTCTGAAACTGAAAGAATAAAATATATTTTCATTTAATTAAACGATTAAAAAATATTAATATCAAAAAAGAAATAGTGGACGATTATATCAGAAGTCAGTGGTTTTATATTATATCGCATTGTAAAAAGTTCATACCATAGTAGGCTATGAAACGATTTGCCATAATTCTTTAAGTTACGTTATAAATGAAATTGTACGATGAAATTTTGTAATCAAAAATTCCTAGCATCGACAAATTTGTTGAACGTTCAGGTACAATTATTGCTCTCGCTTCTTTTTTACAACGGAAAGAAGTACAATTTGTCAGTGTATAAAATTACAACATGCTACTTGTATCATTTATCGTTTCTCCTATTAAACGTACGATACCCGAGCGTTTAATCATGAAATAATACGTAAAAGTCAAAGGAGGGCAATTAACATCCGCTGCGTAATTTTCACGGAAGGCCACTTTTGCCATACTCTTGAAAAGTAGAGGGTTCAGGCAATCAAGTCGCTTTTGAAATTTGCTATTCGAGAAAAAAATAAATAAAGAATTTGTTCAGAAAGAACGATTGCGTAGATTTTACAATGAAAATGATTTGTTTATCAGAATGAACGAGGACGCCTGACGCTCAATAAATACCGATGAGTGTACCGACCGGTTCTTTGGCAAAGGGATACGCGAGATCTGAACTCTGATTCACACTGTATGGAAGCCAGAGCGTTTCGCTTCCTCCTCTAAATTCGGGAAGTACGTTCCAAAAACTAAACGAGACACGAGAAATTTGGCCACTCGCCAAAAGCCCTGTGTAAACAGGGCGGCAAACAACAGTGGCAAAGTAATGATATGCGATTAAACTCAACGCGAATTTTACTTTCCTTATAGTTACCATATGGAATACGCACGATTTAACGAATTACAGAGTTCGCAGTTTTAATGTTTAAAACGTACATATTGGGAGAGAAAGAAAGATATCGAAATTTATAACTGGGAATATTAGTTGACTATCAATTTATAGAACGTTTTTGTTGTTTTAGTCAAATTACTGAAAAGTAGAGCTGCATTTTTATTGCAGCAGCCTCTTCTGTTGATAACTGACACTATAAGTTATATGTAAAAGACGATGATTTGTTCAATCGGTAAGTGCGTTGTCCAAGAAACTCACAACTGGTGAAATTGTAACTTTACTTTTCTATCTCATTCTGAGTAATTTCTTCGGAGTTCTTTAAAATTAAACCTGTAAATAATAAGAACGTACTTAATTTTATTTTGCAAGTACTATTTTTCTTACTAACAAAATTAACAACATAGTATGGATATACGTACGTATGTGATATGTATACGTTTAACATTTTTCTTTAAAACGTAATGGACTGGAAAATAACTTGATTTCTCGCTTGTTATAATAAAGACTCAAGTATATAAAAAAGTAAGTAATTTCAACATTACTATGTACATAACATGTTGTATGTAAATAATTAATGTTTGCGAATTGTGATTTCGTTGTGTGAATCTATAAAGAAATAAATTACGTTTAAGTATAAACTGTTTAAAATATTTAAGACTTTTGTTTATAGAAATTAGAAAAAGGTAGATCAAGATATGAACAACTATACCACATATATATGATATTGAATTGGCCACTTTTTGTATGAAACAGAATAATTAGGAATATATATCATCGCCGTTTTGCGTTTTGAATAAATATGTTTTGCTCTTGTTTGTATTGTGTAACAATTTGGCAATAATTTCAATATTTTCCTACTAATGTTTGCTATATGGTTGCAATATGTTTGTAACATGAAACCACCATCGATACTACGATAAAACTTTTTTGATTTTAAAGATCAGAAAAGGTTAGTATATTATAATGGTACTATGTATTTATAGTACATCGATTAGATTATTTTTTCAACAATTACATTTTAGATTTCTAACGAATTTTCAGTGAAATTTATATTCGTATATTAAAGTGAATTTATAAAACTATTTTATATTCTTTACACAATGCAAAAGAAAATAAAATATGATAATGAACTAGAGAAGAAAGCAAAAGTACTTTCGATATTTTCTAGAATCAAATTATTGCGACATATGTATATTCAATATTCCAGTATTGTTTACGGGAAGTAGAACGTTGTTGGCTATGTTAGGTAAAAAGCAAAAAGTATCAAAGCTCGATAGCTTATCAAAGCTTACCGTGAAATACAGAGAGCAATATGTAACGCGTTATTGAACTATACGTACGTATGATTTTAAAATTATTCCGTAAGCAGATTATTTCTGTCACAATATCGGCTGACGAATTTGAATCATAATAACTATGCGATAGTTATCGTCTGCGATGACATCTACTGGGAGTGTTGCGCGTGTAGCGACGCGCATGCGTATTCTACATCGAAACATACACCTTGTATAAATAGAGGTGGTGAAAGTTCACGCGGACAGTTCGCTGTGAGTAACAGTGTCGCGAAATTTGTTGGTGTACTAGTGTATCTTCTTTGCACGCAGAGAAAGGTTACATAGACGAGTCGTTGACTCTGTGTGATCTTCCAATCTATTCGCGTCAACGTATTATTACAAACTTCTCAGATCTTTCCCTGATAAAAGTCTGATCCTCCGATCAATTCAAAGTACTAGAGAAGAACACAAAAAAGGCAAAAATTACAAACAAGAAAAAGAAAAAAGGCGACATGCCAGCCGACGTAGCGATGCATACTAACTTCCTGCAATTCAACCAGTCGAGCCTGAAGGACTCGAACGTGGATTCTTGCTGGAACACCGAGAACATGAGCGGTTATATGACCTTGATGAGTCCGAATGGTCATCGCCAAGGCGTGCAAGTGAAGGTCTACCGGACGAGTGTCGAGCATTTCGCCGTAATTTATCCACAGAAAAAGGTGTGCAGACCTTTGGGCGTGTTGAACTTGAGGAATACAATGATCGAACGTTATGGGGAGGAAGGATTTCTGGTAAGACAGAAAGGTTTCGATTCGCCAATTGCGTTAACCTTTCTCATGGAAAACAAGAAGGAGCTCGATTACTGGGTGATGGCCTTCACCGCAAGAACGAGCCCTCTGATGCATCAGAGCAGTCTGCCGATCGTCGAGGAGGAAGAAGTCTAAGGATGATTTCCCACATAGCCAGCACGTCGTGTCACATGTACCAGTGTCATTCACACGACGAGCGGCCGAAAGCCGCGAAATCGATCGATCCTTCTCCATCCCTTGGTAAGAAAGCTCGACAAAACGAAGAGTATTAATTTATTATATTCGGCTTCTGCATCTTCTCGACCCAACATATTTTCAACTCTCTATGTGTGACATATTCCATATATAATTTGAGAGCTGGTTTTCATCCGTTTGTAACGAGAGAGTTGCTCTTCCGGATTCCAGAAATATCCAGATATTGACGGAATTGAGACAACACCGGTCGTGGACCGACCTAATCCAGATTGGTGTCGAGAAAAAAAAAACAGGTCATAGTTTAAAAATGTACGACGACTTGATTTATTGGGACACCTTAGCACGTTGATTAGACGTCGAGTTCTATCAACGACAAAATGTCATCGACACGCGCGTATTGCGTTAAAAGGGTCCAGAGAATTATGGCGCGAGGCCATGTTGCCAGTAGGCTCTAACAACCAAGCAGCATCATCGATCCTAGCCAGCTGTGACCAATCGCAGGCGTTCCTTCTAGCCGGTGCACCAAGCAGGCTTCAAGGGAGACAAGGAGACACGAAGGAGGATCAAACTCCGTAAGGAGAAGAGTAAACGAGAAAGAGGAATACGGAAGGCAAGAGAAGCAGGGAGGAATAAAAAGGAGGAGGAGAAGGAGGAGGAGGGAGATGAGAGTTTCTCCCATGAGACTACCTACGCGGACTGTGCATACTAGTGTGATTCCTCTTCTCTTTCTCTGTGAAAATAACCGTTAACTTTGACCTGGCAACCGCGAGCTACCGCGGTTATGCTCTACCGATCACCAGTTAGAAAGAACTTCCAGGTGATTCGGTCGAGTGAGAGAGGGTCGAAATCGAGCCTCCGCTATAACAGCCGCTTGCAAGACTCAAACGACTTTTCAGTATCGAATCGAACCTGATCTCGAATCCTTGTAGATATCGAAATCCTGTTGGACAAACCAAGAAAATATCGAACAAACGAAGCAGAACCACCGAATTATTTTTTCTTTCATCTTTTTACCTTTTGTAAAGAATTCGTTCGGAAATACCCGATGATTAGCCAAGCGTATCACATCGATTCAATTGATAATTATCGATGCAATTAAAATTAAAATACCCTTAATATATATTGAATTGTTTGAAATAGTCACATTTTGAAATGGATATATGATTGCGATTGATCGAGCTGCCAATTAACAATACATATCGATCGGTATGATATTCATTTATCATTTGTAGATAAAACAAGCGGAAAATCTCTTTCCGTAAATTCATGAATTGACTATGAATTTCTGTTAAATGTCACGTATAATCAAAGTACGATATTTATAAAAAGAAACGAATAATTTCAGAGGCAGACAGCTTTCTAATTTATAATACAACCCAATTATTTTTTACACGATCTCATATATTGTGTGATGAATGATACTTCATTATGTAGGTTATATCGATAAAACAGTTAATGAATAACCATTAGATTATGTCAGGTTATGAAACTGATTTCATTCGTAACTTATTATAATCCAATAACGAATTGTCAGGCAATTAAAAAACTGAATATCACCGAAATAATTAAAAGCCTTCCCTCAATAAAATTGATTAATTTTTAAGATTATTGTATCTACAACTCACCTGCATCATTTGTTATGGTTTTATCATTTGTTAAAAAATTACTTGAAAGTTTTCATTGGACCTAATCGCACCGTCTTCGATGCAGATCAACAAATTCAAATCATTCGTATAATTAAAATATCATTTTCCAGTTCAGATAGGATCAGATTCGATCGAATATACGGCAAACGGTATCATTTACCCGTAGAACGAAATTACACGCCGTCGAGAGGCACACATCGTCAAGACGATTTAAAGGAAAAAGGAATCGTACTCGCTGCGAAATGCTGTCCAAAGACATT
The DNA here is from genome assembly GCF_011952255.1 of Bombus vosnesenskii. Taxonomy (NCBI): domain Eukaryota; kingdom Metazoa; phylum Arthropoda; class Insecta; order Hymenoptera; family Apidae; genus Bombus; species Bombus vosnesenskii. The sequence goes on from NW_022882923.1 coordinate 9,444,596, forward strand.
TATCATTTTCGTTCGAACGCGTTATTTAAGACAAGATATCCGAACAGTTGTGTTCGGTACGACCATTCGGCGTGACTGGTCGAGATCTCGAAGCATTTGTAAATCGATATTGTCTCGGACCGTTGATATAACTATCATTTCATGGTAAATTTTAAGATTGTCTGTGATATTACGTAGACGATGGCGTCATAGTTACAATAGGCTTCAAAGTAGTGTGTACGGTGTTATGTTATAGCGACCAATGCATGGTGAAAATAAAAGTCGAATGAAATCATTCACAGGATCCTGGAAGAGTTAGTCATCGTCTAATACGTTTCGTATATTTTCGATTCCTTCGTTATCTATTATATACGTACATACTTTATTTCACGAATCGAGAAACGAAACGAATCTATTATCAGTGTAACGATATGGCATTCGTTTCCTTTTTTAATTTTGTTCTTTTTGTAAATACTAGGCGAATTTTTTATGTATAATACATATATAAGTTGAAGTATATATTGTAATTAAGTTTCCTGTCAATTCCTATTGAGTTTATCGTTATGTCCCTGTATAGATATGTACGTCCCTTGGAGAGTTTTTTGATAAAAATTTGCATGAACTACCGGCAACAACCTATTTCCAAGTTCTTCCGTTTAGAGCGATATACAAACCAATTATTGTAGTTTCATGTACGCATTAATCAAACATATATATCGTATATATATGTCTGTACATGCATGTGTATATATATATATATATGTATACATATACATACATATGTACGTGCAACAATTACATCTTTGTATATAATAAGAACTTTACGTATAATATAACTTATATTATACCTGACATGCATATATATATATATATAGCATAAAAAGAACGTTTGAATTGAAAAAGGGCATATTATATAATAAAGATCGCTTTTTCTCACCGATACTGTTTTAAATTCTCCTTAATATATATCCGTACCTTCCTTTCTTTTTATATTCGCAAAGAATTTCATAGCAAAAGATAGTAATTTATTCTTTCGTTTAAGAAATAGTGTTATCGAAGTCAAAATTGAACGTACTTCGTGTTCTAAATGCTTTAAACGTTTCGGTAAAATAGAATTTATCGTGAAATGGATGAATTTATTATATTTTAAAAATACGAATTGATTTAAATCTTTATTGCGTTGTTACAACTGTTACAGATTTGATTACAACTGTTTTAGATTTTTTCGTCTTTCGTCTTTTGCGAATGCAGAAAAGGATTGGCGCATTGAATTAAATAAAATTAACGATTTCCAACGACAACGGCGATCCTGCTGCCATTTACGAGAAAAGGTATTCGTTTATCACGATTTGCAGAATAATTCCTTGTGATTGTAAATTAGTATCGATTCAATGGAAAAGATGGATTTTTATTGGCGTAAGCCAATGACCAAATGAGAATAATCAGCCTTAAACTAGATAAGTATGACGTGTTTTGTAGAATGCTGAGCATTTGCTTTTCTTTTTCACGACATTGTGAACAAACTATCGCCAATAAAAAACGTATCGAAGTGGAATACGCTGCCTTAACTCGCATTCTTTCTTTCCAATTTATGATCAGTAATTAATAGTTGTGAGTATAATTATACATTTATGTTACAAGCGATGACCATAGCTTTACTGATAACCAGATAACTAACTGTTCGATACAACCGAAAAAATCAACTGGTCTTTTTGCTTCATTCTATATGAAGGATACAACTAAGGACATTATAACGTTCAATCAATTTAATTAACATCGTGTTTATCACGAGCATACATTTCTATGCCAAACATGGCAATGAGAAGCAAGAGCGCAATAAATAAGAAAAGTAAAAGAGAGAAAGACGTCAATAAAGAGATTATTTTTCACAAGGACGATGTTCTTGAATTTTTAGTTATCGGTGTTGTTTTCGAACGGAATTGTGGATTTCCTTGATATGTAAATCGCTCGGTAATGGAAAACAGATATGTATTACACGTTACGTATGTAAATTACGCATATAATGTCAAATCTATTATGTACATTTACTCTTGATTATTACGAAATATTCAATAGAGCAGATGTAGCAAAAACATGTAGTTACGATAGAGAGAGAGAGAGAGAGATGTATTTTAATTTCTCAAGTCTCTCGTATCAAATTGATTTCGTAATTAACTTGCATAAACAAGTGAAAATTATACGAGTGTAAATTATCGAAATTATCTTATCTTTTTACTTTGGAAGATCAAGGACATACGTACAGTTTCATTTAATAAAACAATATAGATGACCAACATGGTGGAACATGAAAATGGTAACCTTGAAAAAAATGATCTTTATCCTCATAGCTTTTGTTCCTGATAATAAATACGATGTTTGTATTTTGTTACGATGCTACTGAAATTTCAATATGTTCTGTATAATACGTATAACATAATGGTAAAATGCTTTTACCATAAGTGTTAAAGAAAAGAATAATACAGGTGACCTTGAGAACGTGGAAATAGTAGCCTTGAGAAAAATTACCTTTAGCTTTATCATTTTTCTGTCTGCTACTTTCTCGCAACTTCGAACGTCACAACGGCACTCGAGTGTCACGTTTAGAGCCAGTGCCACAGCCGTGAATTCCATTGAATAAGCTTTATTTTAATCGCATTATCTTATTTTCGATCAATCGCGTTGAACGTTTTATTATTCGATTCGCTCGAAGTTATCGCGAACCGATCGATCTTCAACGTAAAGGTACTTTATGTAACGCTAGAAAAGATAGTTATAAACCTGAAATTATACACTTTCACTCTACATAGCGTGACAAGGTCCAACTGTAGAACATGCTCGTTAAATTACGTAGAACTTGAACGTAGTTTCGATAATATTCGCTTGATCTAATTAATTATCGCTCTTCCCGCTTTCTTCTTGTATTCCCATTTCTTGCCTATTTCGCAATTTGTTTCCTTGGTTCGCATCGTTCGTTTCTTGAATCTAAACTTAAATGTCTTATCTCGTAGGTTTCGGTATCTTTTTCGCTTGAATATTTTCGCCTTATTCCATCTTGTCGCTTTGTTCTTTGGTACAAGAACCGTGTGAAGATTTCAACATATTAATTAATATCTGTTACTATTCTTTATCTGTGCGATCAATGTCTGTAACAATCTGCCGAAGGATCGTATGAATCTCCTTACAAAGTAAACTATAACGCAGATTAATCCCTTCCCAATGATATCTCCAATCATTGCCAAAGCAAGTTTACAACGAAGCGTAACAAGTGATTAAAAACTAAGTGAAACGTGGCGAAATAGTTCTGTAAACAACGAAACGATATCGATACGCAAAAAACGCTCTATCATAGGTGTTGACAAAAATGAACAAGCGTCAAACCCCATTAAAAAAAAAAAAAAAAAGAGAAATGTGGTAAGATAAGGATTCTCGTAAATTAATGCCATCGCCATCGTTGTGTATAATAAACGTCAACTATGTATAAAGATATAAACACGGCTGCTAATAATAATGATAGTACGAGAGTCATTAACGCATTAACGCGAACCAATGGTACACGACTATGGCAGTTGATAGAAGTAGAACTTGCATTAGGCATGAAAATGTTGGGCATTAGGCAAATGGTATGCCGTGGCGAGCTACGCGTGTTACGCACTTGCTGCTAGTGAACATTCGGAGTAAAATTCAATATGTATGTCAACGTAATGTTTTTCTTGGTCTTATAATACTTGCAAAACGCTTATTTTTCGATTAATGTTAATTTCAATAGCACAGCGCCGGATGGATCGACTCTATTCGATTCCGTGTTTCCGTATTGTACGTATCGAAGCTTTAGATTACTCAGCAAACACAATCGTTGACCGACGAGTCCACCAGACCGCAATCACGGCTATTGTTCGGTCTCGGGTCGCGTTATCAGAGTGAAATAAACAAGACGCATCTGAAACATGATAAGACAGAAGTGTTTTCTCTCGTATCGAGCATTCAAGTAGTTTGATACATATGTAAGGACAGGCTGGTAAGAATGTAGTAATTTCAGTCGAAAGATGCGGCAGGTCATCGACATAGTTAGAGTTGTATAATTGTAGAATTGTACTGATAAATGAGATTCGTCAAGTTGTGGATGCAATTTCGCAAGAGAAATATTCTTTGTTAACGAATAGGGCAGGAAACACGAGAAAGTGTGTAACGATGTTTAAACAAGAATGTAAATTACTAATTTAGTAGCGATATATCAGTAGACGTTCAAATGGTTGTATAATACCTATTTTGCAAGAAAAATACACACACAAGGTTAGATATATTTTTCTATCTCTTGGTTTATTAATCAAACGAAGACTACTTTTCCTCCGACTAGCTTTATCATGAGACTTACTTTCAATATGTTTTCGATTTTATTAATTAGATCGACAAAATATGAAATAGTTATCAATCGTTCGCAGTTATATAACTATGAATTTTTCGTTAATTTTCAAATAATAGTTGCTATATCACAATTGGAAGAACGCGCAAATTTATGAATTTCAAATTTCATCTGATAAGAATACGTTCGATCTGTTCCAAATCATCAAAATCACGGAGCAAACTAAAAAACTTGTAGTACAAATATTCGTATCAGAGTTTAAACGTTTTCGTTTTACGAATAACCATATTGTGACCAATGCAAATATTGCTTAACAATGGATTCATTTTGAAGCTTGAAAATTATTATTCGATTTCGAAGATCAAATGCGAAGAAACGATTTCATATCGATTGATCTTGAATTGGGGTTTATCATTGAAATTATTGAAAAATATAATTGATCGTTCTCGTCCTTGTTCTCCATCGTTTTATCGTTTACTATTTCCACATATTTTGCGAAACTAGATGATATCGATCCCTGACCCCTTGTCTTCCGGGTCATTTCGTTGTGAGATTAGAATACCATTTTTTCGTAACATTATCCGTCTCCTTACATTTTCGTGCGTTGCCACTCGTCTTCTTCTGTTTACGTGCGTTTCTGCGCGTCTCTTCCCGTCTCTTGGCAAAGACGTAAGTTGTACGTACATAACGCATACACGTATATACGTGCGTGTATATATATGCACTAACCGACATCTGAAAAGCTTTGAAAGCCTTTCCAAAGAATAAACATCGATATGGCGAATACTTTAAAATACGTTTGTAAAACATTTGATGTAACAATTTTATTCTATTATTATCGGTGCGTTTGTCGCTGCAAGAGCATCTCGCTGGTTCTACTGTACGCGCATAGTTGGCTAAAATATTAAAAGAAAATTATAACGACGAACCAAGGTCGTTCAATATCCTGTATGAGATAATAATGCGCATATAACGCAATTGGCTAAAAGCTGTTAAAGTTTAAAGGTGAAAGCTTACATCCAATAATTTCTAGCACGTTTTATTAATAAAAATGCAACGAAGCTCGACGTATTATAAAATCCGAGCGTTATCGATGCGCATACGAAGATATTTCGAAATTTTATTTATTCGCTGCATTCAGGGAAGATTCGTCTGTTTTGTGAAAACCATACCCTGAATAATAATAATAATAATATACCCTGAATAATAATAAACGATAATAAATTAATTTACACGGTTTCAGCCAATTATATCTGATCGTACGTTAAAATTACACTTGAAATGTGAAATTTTAATCGACTCCTCCTCCCTGCGCGTCAAATTCTCGTTTTTTCTTGCACGTCGCCTAACGCAGAAGATATTTTTTTTATGCAAATTTGTATGTCCCTAGGAAAACAAATTGAACGTCTCGAATATTCATAACAAGGCAAGAAATGGCTAACATGTTTTGCCAGAGATATAAATTTGCATGAACAGGCATATCTTACGTATTAAATGATATAAACAAAAAAAGAGAAAAAAATAGTTAGAATGCAAAGGTGCAAATTATCCGAATAATTTAACAAACATCAGAGCGTAATAACTCTTGGATTAATAATTTCAAGGTACGTATATAAATAACTTTATACTTTCTGCGAAGGACGAAAGATTATGTAGACTAGTACGGTCGACGATACAGGATTTCATTAAAGAGATATCAGATCGTTTGGAAAATTCACATGGAAAATTGAAATACACGTCGAAGGAATATATAAAGTTAACTCACAGACTTTACACGACTTTTTCCCAACAACCTTCTGCTTGATACGAGGATGAGTCACTTTGCTTGATAATACTATCATTCGCAACGAAGTTTTAGTCGCAGAAATTCTGTTCAATTTGGTATTTCAATTCGCTTGATCACCGCTGTTATAGTTATATTTAGTCAGATCGAAGATTTCTTCGTAATCAGATTTCTGTATGGACGCTTCTTATTAGTACGCTTTCGTTCATCTTTCTACTCATTTGCTCGATAACGTCGTGAATCATATTATAAATAATGGAAGTTGTCTTAATTCCAACTTTAGATACGTTAATTTCCCATTGGTCATAGAAAACTCTATATCGATTTGCTATTTCCGAACACCAAGCTTCTGTTAGTCGCGAGTAAATAACTTTTCTACGTTCGGAGTTTTCCAAGATTCGAGAAGCATCGCCACTTTCTTCGCCGCATTTACGTTAAATGGGATTTTTCTTACAGTCAAAGTCGAGGAGACAGGAATTGAACGGAAGAAAATTACGTGAAATCACGTAAGACGTATTGTACGTAGATTTCGTACTGCAAGTGCGTATGTATGTAATGTAAGTACGAAGATCGTACTTTACGATTTTCCCAAAAAACGTTTTTTCGTTACGCGAGGAATGGAATTACGTCGAGCGGTAAAAATCAAAAGATTACGTATGATCTGAAAAATTGTATTTTCATGGGAGGATCACGTAGCCAGCGATTAATTCATGTGATAAATTCGTCAAGTTTATCCGACACACGTGGTCCACGCGAATGGACCGGTTCGTTGCATTCTCAAACGGAAGAGACACCTAATTATAGACATTTTGTACGAGATGCACGCTAAACGCTGAAAAATGTTATCTGCGAACCTGACTTCCCGAAGAAAAATCGTACAACGATCCGTTTGGAATTCCAAGACGTTTGCCAACTCGAAACAAAACGAAGAATAACGTCGTATACAGTGGGACAAATTTCTTCCTACTAATTTTCACATTTGTATCAAAGCCCTTTCTATTTGTGTTCCAAGGAAATGATAGAAAGATCGTGGGAGAAGTTGCACGACTCTGTGCTAACTGGTAGTATGTCATTTCCTACTTCCTTCGAATGAAAGAGATTTATAGCGAAACTTGCTAAGAGATGGAACATGGTATTTGTCGGAATAAAAGAGTTCTCGCTCTGGCGAATATGTGACGAGCGGTAGAAACGAGTGTTGCTGGCACCCCTTGACGACTTGTCCTTGTCGACCTCGAGAGTTACCGGAGAGCATAGACCCTTCGGGTCGTCATGGCGACCAACTAGAGACCCCAAGAAGGCGGTCAAAGAATATCTCGTTCGTCTCCCTTCCGTCTTCGTCGATTAATTTTTGCAAATCTTTCTACCATTCTGCCTGAAAGCTTACAAAATTGCTTCTGCTATCTCTTCCACGACGTTCTTGTCAACTTATGGATTCCACGTTTCATTCGTCATTCTGTTTCCTAATTCTGTTTGTCAATAAAGGGGGCGCAAAAAATATCTGATCGCGATAGAACAAGCGTTATTTGCTTGTAAATTGTCTTTCCATTTCATTGAGATTTCTCGTCGAGTTTTGAGGTCTGTTTCGGTTATCGCGAGTTCAAATATTGATTTTCCTTGTACCATCTTTACACCGAGTCATCGGAAGAGAATATTTCATCGATAATTTCCATGTTACGCTCCTGATTCTCCGTTGCCTGCGATAATTTTCGTTCTGAAATCTCCGACGTTTAGTTTCCATGCAACGAACGTCTGCTTTCTCTCTCGATCACCGGCATGCGAATTTGGAAACGAACTTATTAAACGCGCGAATAGAAGGTTACTTGAAAAACGAAGTAATTTCGCGTAAAAACGATGAGAGCCTCCCACGCTCTAAAATTACTTATTTTTACTATCGTGGGATACGAGCTTCTTGCATAATGACCTTACCCATTGCGAATACGAGATTTCGTACGGGTACACGTTAGTATACGAGAATAATGTAACCGGAAGGAGAGACCGTCTTCCTTTCCAGAATAAATCGTTCATCTTGTATAATACACGTATAAAAACGCACGATACGTTTGTTCGTATAATTTCGGTTGAGAAATTCTTTGGAATTATTCTAAAACAGGGAATTTTTAACGACGATAACGATAATCCTTTCTATACGGCATAGTAAGAGATTAAAAGATTGGGCTATTCTAAAATTATCGAAGATGTAATGTCCGTGAGACTCGAAATGTCAACAAAATCCGAGTACACGTCTAAGAAAGTGTAAAAGTAAAGAAAAATGAAATGCCGTCCCGAAGGTTTCGAAACCTGTCTTTCAAAATCTTGTTACTTTTCTGCCATTCAGTGCGGCAATACGCTGTGATTCGAGATTACGTAACGCTGTTAAAGCAGTTTCACTGCGATGTGTACCGGATTCTGTTATGTCGTATTGTACAACATGATATCGCTTCTTTCACGTAACTATTCGCGCATAATTGATTTTGATTTACATACGTACATTTCCATAGAGATACGCTCACAGGGGGTCTGAACGATTCGTATTAGGTCAATTGAGACGACGATTTTAATTCGTTTCGATACGACTGCATGGCAACAAATAATAAAGCCCAGTTGCTGTAACAATAAGACCACAAGCTTCCTGGTACGTTTCCATTGGAAATTCTCTGTTAACCGGTTGCGTTAAGATAATAGCAGTGCCTTTTTTATTCCAACAATTGTCACGTATAATCGTTACTTTTCGTAATTAAAGAGTCGAAGGGAGAAAAATAGAGAATTGTTCGTTTTCGGTGATTTCAAGGTATGCGCGAAGGATTTATAACAACAATAAAACAATCTATAATTAAACGAAGTAATGAGACGAAAGAAAAGAATGCAACAATTGTCATCGCGCGATGCGCTTCTCGCTTCTTTTTACCAAGCAACTTCGTTTTGCTTTCGTTCTTTGTTCTTTCACAACACACCCGTAAAGACGTTATGTGCGCAGCACGATTCTTGCCACTTGTGCCAAATTTTCACGTGACATCATGCATGCACGCGCTCATTCTCCGAATCGATCTTCATTCGCTATCGATAGCCTAAACATCCGCTCATTTCGCTATCGCTTTACGCACCTTTTCACGCTCCCGTACTCCTATATCATTTCCTCGTATATTATTTTCTCGGGCGCACGTAACAAGCGATATCTCTGTTTTTCTCGATTCTTCTAGCTGTCCAATAAATAAACAAATTTGCGTTACGTTCGAAGTAACAAAACTTTGGGAAACGTCGAATCAACGAGGAAAAAAGTACGTCGATGTTAATAAACCGTCTGAACGTATTCCCTACTTTTATGATAATAGAATTGAACTTTCTATTCCGTTGTGTTATGTATCCGCAATTAAATTCAGCGTACTTTACCTCTTCGACGGTGTTAATTTCGACACGGTTTAACGGTAATCAATAGCTCATTAAGGGAAGAAACTTAGTGGAAGATTCTTCATAGCTCACGACCGGCTAAGCACGCGTTAGGTTCGCTGATTTTATCGATTTTTCAATTTTCTAAAAGCGTTACAGGTCATACAGCGAGGTGTACCTGGTACACTTAATTGACGATGACGATACTCGATAGATGCATCGATTCTTCGACTGACGTCATTACCTATCTCCGGTTATCTAATCCATTCATGGTGTAATTTTAAAGTTCGACACATGCCTCGATGATAACGTAAAGTAAATAAAAGGATGTCTTCGGGATGTTCAGCGTGCAACGGTGGCTGACATAAGCGCGATACGAACGTAACCGTTTTAACGAACGTGATTAACGTCGGTAACTTTTGAAATTAATGAATTTAAAACTGCCGGAAGTTATTTCTACTGTTTACGTGTCTATGTTTTGCGCATCGAGTCACGAAATGTGATTCTTTATGCATACGCGTGTTCACCGTGCGATGTTAGAAATCGCGCGAAGCCGTAACGTCGCGGTCTTTCTTAAGAGATTAAAATCACCAATTTTAGGAAAAATTCGGACGAACGATTAGAACGTAAATTGAATTTTGAATTATTATTCAAAGATTCTCGCCTCTGTTTTCTAATCACGTAGTTGTCGTATTTCGTTTCGAAGTTATAGTTTCGAGTTACTCGTTAATATCCTGCGAAACGTGATAGCGAGTTATAAGATACACGTGCTGCGTTGTTGCACATGCATGTACACGTTTAGAATCACATTCGTCGAGCGCGTGCTTTTTTTTTTCTACACGTGATTCTCATGTGTGCACATATACATATAAATATATGTACAAATACGTATGCACTAGATATATGCAAATCTAACGATAAATACACGTAACTCGTATTAGAATAACATTTCGATAGAAACTATAGCGATTTTTCACTTTCGACGATTAACAAAAGCTAAGGATTTACATATTTTCCTCTGTGTCCGTAAGATGTAAAAAGTTGACAATTTTTAAATGATCGAATTTATCCTTCGCTTATGTAAGTACGTTTACGGGTAAGAAACATAAATACATTTCTTGTCATTCGTTGGTTGCAAAACAGTTAATTCAACGTGTAGAGTATAAAACTTTGCACGCGTGACTTCCCTTTAATTTTTCAGTCAACGTAAACCGGTTACGTTTGGTTCTAGTTGCACTCTTAACCATGTGATTGGTATTATGTGGGCTGTAATGGATAATTTATCGTTGTGGACGTATGAATTCTTCTAATACGTATGTACGTATATAAATACTTGTATATAAATTAATATGTAACGTAAAATAATTCGAAGAACCGTCTAAAAATTCTAAATTTATATACGTATACGCAAATATAAAATTATTTGTGAGATTAATTTGATTAAAGTTTCTACGATTACGCTTCTACGATTAAACGATTACGTTTAAAAGTATTAGATTAGTATTAAGCTATACTTAAAGGTATAAAATAGCCTGCCAACGAAATAAGAAATACAATCTCCAACGTTGCCCATTCACATTGTTCTTTCACAATTGCAAACTGACACGTTCTTAATGTCATCTTACCAATGTCGTTACTTTCTCCATGGGTTACACGCTGTTTCGACACGACGAATATTTGAAAACGTGTAAGAATATTATGAAAACCGTCTGATTATGGCTCTTTCGGCATTTTTATTTCAAGGTGTCGTCGTTCTAAGCCGACCACTTTCATCGTTTCCTAGTCGTTCGTTCGCATCATTTTTCTTGGAATTTCTCTGATACAGGCAGTTTCGTCTCTTTCATCATCGTTCCAACTGGTCTACTTTGCCGGTTTCATTTAGTTTCAAACTTGCACGAATGAACGATACGATTCTTAAATTAATATCCTCGTTACGTTAATTTAGAATTTTTTCCCCGTACTTTTAGATACACGATTTAGTGCTTCCAAACTTGCGTATCAATTTAGTTGTGAGTGTGGCTTTAAAAACGCGGAATAATCGTAAATTTTACTCGAGACTTAAAGATTTTAAGCACGAGAAATTCTAGACGAAAACAAAATATTAAAGATCTATATTAAATTTGACGAGGAAAACTTTGTGTTATTTCATTTCAATGCTTTTTTTTTTATTTTTATATAACAACTAAACTTAATAAACGACAAATGTATTAAAATATATTTATATTTTTAGAAAATAAAAAGATTACAGATAACTAGAAAATTGTAGATAGATAGCAAATAGGCCATAAAATTTGTGTATGTACCAATTATACTGTATTACAAAAATATATAAGGAGAGGAATAGAATGGTGGAGCGGATAGAGGCCGAGCTTTGTAAACTGGACTTCCCAGGTTCGAAACTCGGCGTCTGTGTAAAATGAATTGTGTGGTTTTTCCCCATATTCCTTTCTCTTTCCATTCTATATAGTACAATCTTTGTATAGTTGTAACAACGCAATACTTTACACGTACAGTCCTACATGTGTTATCCATGATAAGTTTTCTTAATTCTTACATGGACGTCAAAGAGGACTAAAAGTAAAAACTGAAGCCAATTTTAAACGCCAATTTCGTTACTTGAATGATAGTATCGAATGCAGGAAAATTTGGTTACAAAATTATTTTTTCTATTCGCCTCAATGTTCTTGATAATTTTTACCAAATATAGTTTTTTATTTTCCCGCAAAGATTGCATCCATAAGTAGAGAACTTGTATTTATATAATTGTAGTTAAAAATAAACGACGTAACAAATATGGAAAACTCGTGCGGTATAACATATTCGTGTTTAAAATTATAGCATATATATATATATATATGTTTTATAAAGCAATTAATAATTTGCTTAGTAACGTTCAATGAGATTCTACTTTATCGGTTTTCAATATGAAATCGTCTTAATTCGTACATTTATCTTTCGTTCCTGAAATTATAAGCAATATTTCTTTTTAATCTTTCATAAACAAGAGTTACACCCATAAAATTTGCGGTCATCCGTCTCTCGCTTACTACAAACCAGTATCTGTTTGTCTACTGCAGCAGATATCTATTTATAATTTGTATTTTTCACGACACCGATAAAACGATTTGGAATGAACAAATACTAAACACATACGTCAAACTTGTACCGATAACACCGATAAACAGTAATTTTAGCTCTCCGAGGAAATAAGATGCCTCGTTATATTTTTTTGCCTATGATAATGAATTATTTTTTCTCATGAAGATAATACTATTTTCGTAAATGTAAATTTTCAGTGAATTGGATTTGCTAAAAGACAGGAGTTTCCAGCATTCCGGTTATGTCGTTACTTTTTAGTCGAAATTGACGTTCAACTGGGCGATAAGAAGTGGAAGTAAAATGTTAAGTATAACGAGTTTAAACAAAGTAGGTTAAAGTGTAATCTGGCATCGAATTAAAAGTAAATTTGCTAAAATTAAATGCGTTGTTACTCTTTTCGTTAAATATGTTTTTACTTAATGCTATTTTCTGAACAAACATATGCATCGTATAAACGTCAAATACTCCTATCGGATCTCGAGAAATTCCAGAAGTTCGGAATATTATTCTTTATGCGTCTCTTTTCACGTTCAGAATGCAAAGATTATACGAACAATTTTTATTGGGATTTCGTTCGCTCTGTTAATTACTGGTTTAATAATTACAGCACATGCGATACGATAGAAATATCTCGTATACGAAAATCATCAAAGAGAAATTTATTGGAAAGTATAACGAGGCTGAGCAAGCTCGTCTCACGAGTGCAAATTCATTTAGAACTATGGATCGTTTATTTAAAAATGCATTATTATTCACGTTAGACGCGTAAACTGTGACAAGCAAGTACCTTGGACTACGGTTTTACCGATTACCGAATACACGCTAATCGAGCAATCCATATTTATCATATTAACATACTAACTAAGCTTAAAGTTCGAATGTCGCTTTGAATTTAAAAGAATTATAAAAACACATGTACCTACAATTTTTTTAATTGTACAAAAATATCGCATTGCATATTCATTGTATCGAGAAACATTGTATAACAATTTGCACGATCGTCCACAGTCGAATTAATTAAACTACATCGATCTTTCAATTATGTGACTATAATTTCCAAAATCGACGTGATTTTTCCGCATTATACATTTTTTTGCACGCGCATCATTATACAGGGGTCCGTGTATTTAATAAGTTATTAAATGTCTAAATGCGTATCATTAAGCGCGTTATAATTTAACAAAGAAAAAATTATCGTTCGTTGATTAACGTTCGTAAATTCGTTTTAATTAATCCCTTAATTGCATACAAGATCGCGGTATCGCTGCTTCAAATTAGCATGCAAACATAATTTTTTAACATCGCATATTTTATTCGCCGATTATTGCTATTAATACGACCATCGTACGTTCTGTGATCAGATCTTTGCAACTTTTCTCACAAGATGTTGGCGAAGTGCGCGTTTTCTATACTTTGTTCGCCTCTCTGTGTTGCTGTAATTTTCTATTTATCTTATATTCTTCAATAACGACATTCCATATCTAACTGGTTAATGTTTCTTTTCGTTTTTTCAGTTTTACGTTTTTTCCCACGGTAAAATTTCAAGTATCTAAACAGGTTCGATCGTAACTTTGTGCCTCAAGTTCTTGTTTGTTGCTTTTTCTGTTCAGATTCGACTAAGTACAATGCTTGCACGTTACTTGCCACGTGTCGTTATTTATTCTTTTTGTTTCCACTTGCTTCATTTTCTTTTGTATATGATGTTGTCATATTGATTTCCTGTCTAGAGACGTATCCACGTATAAGATAAAAAAAAATCGATACAAAAGCAAAAAGATCTCGATACTATATTTGTAGCGCGTTAACATTATGTCGACAATTATAACATTAACGTAGAAATACTTGCTATTCTTCTAATTACTATTACTATTACTATTACTGTGACATTGTAATAACATAACTTATGTTTATGCTTATTAAACGATTCACACAAAATACAATGCTCTATTGATAATTCCTATTATCGTTTCTTCCTGCATTTAGCGATGACTTTTAGGTGCAGTTTTCGTATCACCCTGCCGTTTTCGAACGGTGCTGTAACTTTTCCCAGAACAAGTATAGTAGTCAATTTATCATTATCCGATAAGAGTGTGCAAGGAAAGAAAATTCAAGCCTGAGGTAGATCATTATGAATTATTACATGAATTATACTACACGAAAATACCTACTTTTTGTTATTCCTTTCTGTAATACAATTGCAGCAATACGAATCATATTTAAAAGATTAATTTCGTTCAGTCGCTATATGTTTAATAGAATTGCATAAGGCGAGCTCGTTTTGTGAATAACGTGGTTTAAAAATATAGCTGCTCAAGATTGATTAGCGGTAAATTTGTCACGTGTCGACATCGAGATGGCAGAAGAATTAATTCCGGATATGACTCACGCGAACCCGCTATCATTTGCATTCATGCTCGTCATTACAACCTGCCGAATAAAAATTCAGTTTAATCGTTCGGCTTATATTAGAAGTAAATTGCACGATTCTATACGATACGGAACATTTATAATAGCAAAAATCCACAGAACGTATATATAGCGTTCTCTTTATATATAAATTGTGTTTTATATCTTCTTGCATTTTTCTTTCGTAATAGTCCGCGTGTATTTTTTCATACCTCTTTTTTTATACTTCCTGTCACAAAATTAGAATCGCAGAAATGATTAAGCTGTTGGATATCTTTCGGCGTCGTGTCTTTTTGCTAATAGTTGTATACACGAAGTATGTAAATGGGGTAGAATCGAATGACTCAGTCTATACGCATATATAATTAAAATTGTAATACGCTGACTCAGTGTTTCAGCGGTAAATTTACTGGCAAACACAGCGATCCAGCTTCTTTTTTTTTATCGGTATAGTATCTGGTGATCCTGGGAATTCCCAAACAGGCATACTATTTTCGATTCCGTCTTATTTCGTTCGTGACAATATTAATACGCTATGAGCCGTAACGAACCTTCGATTTATAATTAATGTAAAATATGCACGTAACTCTGTCCATCCAAAATCAGAACTCGATTAAGTAGCCAGGCATAAATTATTGATCGAAAGGAAACTACGCCTACAGCAGACAGCGGTGTGCTCGTCCAATCGAAAGTGTAAGAGGCGTTCATTAATAATTAATGAAGTATCGATCAACGTTCGAAATAGACAGATTTGTATTCTCCGACGTTCAATGTTCGGAAAGATTGAGCGCCTAAACTTCGTCCCTCTCAATTCGTTCGTTGCAAATCTAAAATATCGATATAGTATAGAAATAATATTTCTAAAAATATCGTCTGAGAACGAAGTTTTTATGCATGATACTTCTATCGTGTTAAAAATATATTATTATAAGCGAATATTGGAGTACAGCTTATTTTATATTTATTTATCTCGCTGTTTAAAAACGCACAATGGCTTCAAATGATCATTACGTAACAACGGATATGGCATTAATTAGTCGATCCTGTGTTTGCAACTGGTCGTTTGTAATTGATTTCTTTAATCGATCTGAGTCACCTTTACATAACGTTCGACTCAAGATTGATAGAGTATAAACGCTTACAATGTTTAAAAAAGTTGAAATTTCCAAGTATCGACTGATCACGTTAACATTGATTACAAATATTTTACGAAAATCTGTGTTAAATTATACAACGTAACACCGAGGATATCTTAGATTGTAATAAATGATAGCACCTGCTCTGTGGAAGCAGAATCGACGATACGCTTAATCTAACAGTGTATTTAGAAGCCAAGCAATTAATTGATATCGTTTATATCCCTTTAATTATTGGGGTCTTTGAATCGTTTACTCGTTGAATGTCTCATCTGCTTCTGGATCCTTCGTTTCGTGGCTTTTGATCGACTACAATACAGAATACAGAATATATGAAAATAATTTGATTGATAAAATAGGTTATGTGGTATTAAATAATTCAAAATATATAAGGTTAAAAAATATTCAAAGTATCTATTGCTTAGTTGCTAGTGCTAGAGTTAATATTGCAATCATAATTATTACGATCGTTGTTCTTACAATTTCTAAAGTATTCCATTCTTCGTGAAAGGCGTACGATTACCTTAATGTAAGTTTAGTAACGACTCTGTAATCGTAATCAATACTCACGTCGGTTGTTACAACACTGCTTCTTTCTTCTTGAAAAATTGAAAAGGATTATAGCAGCTACGTTTGATATATATATATATCGCTAAAATAAAGAAAAGTTATAAAATACCACGTTCTTAAATTAAAAGATGAAAATTGCAAACAGAATTTCTATAGTAAAATGTTCGAGAATAGATCATTTCTCTTTTCATAACTCTCGTACTAATTGTGAGAGTCATATAACCTATTATAATGTACATACGTTCTGGGAAGACGGTCTTGGAAGAAATTATAGATTCTTGGAAAGGAAGGCGTCGCAATCTTCTGTAATGTTTGGCAGTTGTAGTACAGATAAAATACACCCAGCAAGTATCTATATAGTTATTTATGTGAGGTTCATGTATATATAATTACATAATAACAAAATTTCGTCATTTCTACGATTCTCGAAAATATCACTTCAAGATAAAAATAATATAAATTTTGTATATTTTCTGACCGTAATAAAGACTAGAATTCAATTAATAATAAAGATCAAAAAATGAAAAAATAAATACCATAATTGTTGAATCATAACTATTTGCCTCGTTCCATTGTAGTATATCATTACGTTGGCTAGGTATAATAACACTTGATCATAAATATACCAACAATATTCAAACCAAGTCTATTCACCTTCGTATTCACTATTTTTACGTTTGCCGTGCATCGGGATATTTTCGTTCCAAGTCGAAAGTAACTAAAATTAAAACAAACACAAGAGTGAGTGCAGTAAAAGTAACGTAGTACTCAGGAAGGCGCAAAGAAGAGATATTCCTGTAGACAAATTAATTAATTTTAAATGTGCAAATAAAAGAAGATTAAAGATTGTAATAAAATTTGAAAGGATAGTATGGCGGATCAATGGCGATAATTAAATATTAGTATAATAGATTAATATAAAAATAAAATTTAGATTGTTATAATGTGAAATTTGTAGCTAAAAGTTATTTAAAAAAAATGAGACCCAAAGAACGGTCGATTATCATCCCTGGTGGGGATCGAACCCACGACCTTTGGATTAGAAGTCCAACGCGCTATCCTCTGCGCCACAGGGACTTGGTATACATAATGTTTCTTATTATAATCCTAAAAGATAGTTAATCATAGATGTCGCTGATGTACGTAATAGTTTATGTTAACCAGTGACGTATAAAAAAGAAACGAAACGATTAAAATTCTAAGCGCAAGTTTAAACACAACAAATTGATCGATATAATAAACAAATTTCAGAAAACTGATTATTTTACATAGTGTAATTATACTTTCTATTCTCATTTTGAAACTTTGTTCAATGTAATCCTTTTTTCGCATCATATTTAACTTGATAAATAAACTCGTATAAACTAACCAACACAACGAACAACTAATTTTTATTTAAAAAGTGTACATTTCAAATGTTGAATAATTAAAAGTAAACTATTATTTTATTATCGATACTTTTAAATGGAATATTATTTCAACGTAATAATGACTAATTAATCACTCGCAGGTAATAACTAATATAAATAGAAGCATGATTCCGAAATCTACAAATTTTCATTACGTCAGTGTACACATATGATAATAATCATACAGCCCTGTGTATGCCAGCAACCAATGTAGTCAACACACTTGCTCAGGCTACAGTGATGTAGGTACACAGACGATGTCTACCGCTTGCAATTGACGCGTTTCATCTCGTTCTTTGCCTTTAAGTGAACGAATATGGATTAATCAGTGATTTATTTGTGTATATCTCATATTAGACTACACTTGCAAATACGATTAAACAGTGAGAAAAAAAGTATTTAGATAAATAAGATGCCTAAAAGGTGAGAGAGAAAAGAAAAGCAGAGAATAGATGCACTGAAGTTGTGTGTGCATTTGAATGTTCACTGTGTGATGCGACGACGGAAAGAAAGGGAGAAAAAAGGAAGAAAGAGATAGAATAAAACACTGGGTGAGAGTGCGAGGGGAAGGGGCTTAAAAGATGGCCGTCCTGAAACATATGACAAAGAACGGCGGGCAACCGCCGCAGCGGAAAAGAATTATCACGGAATGTGTTTCACGGTATCGTTGATCCTCGTCCTCGCGTAGAGGTGTGGTGATATTTCGAGTAAAAGGGATCGTGGCTATAAAAGTCAGTGATCCTGTTAGCAAAGGAGCCATGACTACGTGTAAAGAATGGGCTCGATCGCATCGGTGTTGCAGTGGCATTGCTCGGAGTGCGCTCTGATAAATCCAACGGAGAGCACGCGATGCGCCAGGTGCGGCCTTACTCGGCTTAGGAGTGATGAGAAAGCAAATCTCAGGCTCGGCCTGAGCTTGGATCGCAAAGTTCCCGAAGAAAAAGAGGAGGAGGAAAAGCAAAGAGACGACGAGGAAGGTGACTCTTCCTCGGTCTCTGTTCCGCCAACACCTCCGCCGAAACTTCGTTTGGAGAAGCCAGCAACGGGCGATACGCGTCCGGCAACTTATCAATACGTCAAAACCGATCTCATACATCGGTGAGAAAATTGTTAACTCATCTCTGCTCTGTCCGCAACCCCCTCCCCTTCCCTACCCCCATCTTCGATTTCTCGCGTGTTTGTATACAGTCTACCGAACTCTCCGCAAAATCTTGTCGACTTCTCCTCAAATGTAATACTTATCAGTTCGTATCAGTGCGATCATTTTGGTGTAATATCTCGTTTTTTGAGCAAAGGTATTTTCATAGTATGAGCTTTCCTCTACCTCTCACTGAACAAGTTTAATTTGTGCCAAGGATTTCACACAATGCACAGAACAACGGTTTGTAAGGGGAATATAATACAAATGTTTATTTGTTGCATGTTCGCATAAACGTAGATATGACAAGTTACTATTGCATCTACGAATACAGGCTTTCGCATTCACTATTGATACAATATACTTAGAATAATATCAAAGTTAGCTTATATTTTTTCATAGTTGTTATCCTTTTTTTTATGTTTGGGTAGAGTTTTTTTCATATCTAGGAAATAATTAAATATATAGTTTCATTATAAAAATGTTATATATTCTTTGACTCTTTCCTCTTCCTTAATTTTATTACGTTATCATATATGCCAATGATTGTTGTCCGTTTAGTAATTGTTTATTATTTTTCATATCGATTTTTAGCTCAGAGGGGAATTTAATTCTACTCAATAATCATATAAAGAAATCTCACCATGATTCGTGGAATGGAAAGTCTTGTAAAAAAGAGCCAGTTAAAAGATCTTCTTCTCTACCTTCCTTAATAACACAATGGACTTGCGTTCGTTGTTTGTTAGACAACAGCTGCAGTTCTGGTATAATTTGCGTAGCTTGTGATGCAAATTCTTCTATAGTTGAAACTGACAAAAGGCAGATTGGAGCGCGTAAACGCAAAAAATTAAATTCACGTAAAACAAGTCGTCTCAAAGCTGCATCCGAACTTCTGGCCAATATTTTAGATGATGTCAATGCAACAAGTTCTTCTACAAGCGATGCAAGAATTATCAATAAGGGTATAAATTATTTAATTTATTTTTTAATACTGTTTTAATACTATTTTGAACAAGATTGTGGTACAAATATTATATAGCTTATCTGTATTCTATAGATATGGCACAACTAACAAGTATAAGTCGTAGTGAAAGGAGACAAGATAGAGAAGACTGGACCTTGCCACCAATAGAAACTATGGAGTCCACTACACTTTCCTACGCAAATACCACTGATACCTCTCAACGTTCACCAAAAAGACATAGTCCTTCAATTTATGAACGAGTCAAATCTAAAGTTAGTCGCTCTTTATCTAATGGATCTGTTGTACATAAATTATCTGAACATGCAATTCAAAGACCAACAAGTTTAGTAGTCTCAGAATCTCAACAGGATGATGCTCTCTGGAGTTGTGATAATTGTACTCTTGATAATGCTCCTGGCCTAGAACAATGCGAGGCATGTGAAGCCCCTAGAAGTCCTGCTCCTTGCAGTGGAGTAGTTATCAGTGTACCTGCCTGGGAACCACGTGCTCTATCTTCTGCAGGTCCATTGTCTTATAGACGATCTTTTTCTGATGTCGAATCCGTTACAAATGTATCTCGAAAGAAAAAGATCGTCAATCGTAGAAGTCTCAATGAGGATGAACCACCTGCAGTACCACCACATTCTGTTGGTTTTAGTACAAGACCAAAATATTCTTACATTGGAATTACCGACCCTGATATACCGCCGCCATTGCCAAAAAAACAAAATAATAAATTAGGTCTTGTACCCACAAAAGCACATAGCGAAGCAACTAGTCCTGTCGGTGATGTACCGAATGTAAGCTCGTTAAAACGTATGTGGACTTGTCGGAAATGTTCTTACGCGTATAATCCTTTATGGTCAACTGGTTGCGATATATGTGGATCTTCTCGATCACCGCCTTCGTTAATGCAACCTAGTCTAATAACCGTCACAAAAGATGAAACGAGTTGTTCGATGCATTCACAATCCCCAATTGTAGTATCCAGAGATAGTGTAAGATACATTCCACAGAAAACTGCTACATTGGCTACAGCAGAATCTGATCTAGATGATCAAGTTGATCCACCTTCCCCCGTGTGGACTTGTAAAAAATGTACATTATTAAATGCCGCTTCGAGAACAACGTGTGAAGCGTGCGGTGGTTCAAAGCTTAAAAGTATCATGCATTTAGAAGACGCTACGTTACGAAAAGGAGAAAGCTGGGTGTGCCCATCGTGTACATTAAGGAATCCGCTATCAGCACAAACTTGTAATGCTTGTAAGACTTTAGCAGATTTTCTAGATGTACCAAAGGATAGCAGATTTTTTGGATCAAGAAGTCCGAGTCCAAGACTTTGTTCAACCCCTATAAATTCAAAAGTTGTTACTCCAAGACATAGAAATTCTGTAAGAAGGAATGGTTCTTCAATTGGAGATAAAAGACATTCAAGAATTAGAGATTCCACTCATGGTCAAGTACGATTCTCTTTTATAGCTGTTTTATATATATTTATTAGTAAAATATTCAAATATATATATTATCCATATATTTTCCTATTGGCTTTCATTTTCTATATAAATTTATTATATATGAAACATTTCAATGTTTCCAGTGGCAGTGTAAACTGTGCACATATGAAAATAAGAGTACAAACGGAATTTGTGAAATGTGCCAAATCTCAAAAAATTTATCTCAACTACCAGGTGAAAGGCCTAGAATTATTGAATCTGGCATAAGTACACTTACAATGCAACGGCAAGAAAGCGTGGTTATGGAGAATTTAAGACAAATTGAGGAAAGAGAAGCATTGGAGAAATGGGAGCGAATTGTTCGCTATTGCAAAGAGGTATATTGATCATAAATTATATCATATGAACAAGGACGATTTTTTACGATCAAAGAAAACAGTTTAGAAAAAATATTGAAATTAATTTGTCTTTATATATGTAAATTACATTTGAAAAGCATAATTATACTTTTTCTTTTTTGCATTACATATTTTTTCACATCAATTGATTTTTATTTTCTCTATTTATATTAATTTCTTATTTTTGTATTATAATACTAATGAGAAGACAAGAAGAAAATAAATGTTTTAGTGAATATTTTTAGTCTATGAAATATAAAATGCATAAAGTTCAAATCTAAATAGTTTATAATTCGTTTAAATAAATTGAAAATATTTTCGACTAGTATATTTTAAATGCAAGATTTCCAATAGTAACTAATTTACTTATTTTATAGACAAATGAACCTTTTGTCGATGACTCATTCCCACCAGCTCCAAAATCTCTATATTACAATCCAGCTGAAACAAAAGATAATCATGTTGTTCAATGGAGAAGGCCTCATCAAATTAATGTTGATTCTACAGTTGATTCCAAACTGCCTTGGGCTGTTTTTAGGAAACCCTTACCTTCTGATATCTCACAAGGTGTATTAGGAAACTGTTGGTTACTTTCAGCTTTAGCTGTTTTAGCTGAAAGTGATGAGCTTGTAAAGAGAGTCTTAGTAATGAGGGAAACCTGCCCAGAAGGAGCTTATCAAGTAAGATTATGTAAAGATGGAAAATGGACCACAGTACTTGTTGATGACTTGCTACCCTGTGATAAAAGAGGCCATCTTGTATATTCTCAGGTTTATATCTTGACATTATAAGTGAAAAGTTATTACTTCTTTCTCTTTATTCATAATTTTGATAAAATACATTGTAGGCAAAAAGAAAACAACTTTGGGTGCCATTAATTGAAAAAGCAGTGGCTAAAATTCATGGTTGCTATGAAGCTTTAGTATCTGGACGTGCAATAGAAGGTCTAGCAACACTTACAGGTGCCCCTTGTGAGAGTGTGCCTTTACAACCATCTGCTTTGCCAAGTGAAGATGAACTTGATAAGGATTTAATATGGGCACAACTTTTATCTTCAAGGCAAGCTATGTTTTTAATGGGTGCTAGTTGTGGAGGTGGTAATATGAAAGTTGATGAGGAAGAATATCAACGTAAAGGTTTAAGGCCAAGGTAGAAAAAGTTCGACAAGAGTTAAAAATTTTAAGTATACTTATTCAGTATGCTATAAAAAACTTATTGTATTTTTTCTAGGCACGCTTATTCTGTTCTCGATGTACGGGATGTACAGGTAAAAAAATACACGTATTTATAGATACATGATTAAAAACTTACAAGTACTTTGAGTAATATATTTGATAGGGAATACGATTATTGAGATTACGTAATCCATGGGGTCACTATAGTTGGAAGGGTGATTGGTCTGATGATAGTCCTATTTGGACACCACAATTGCGGGAAATGCTCATGCCACATGGTGCTTCTGACGGTGTTTTCTGGATTTCTTTTGACGACGTATTGAAATATTTTGATTGTATTGATATTTGTAAAACTAGAGTTGGGTGGAGTGAAGTTAGATTACGTGGGACACTTCCACCTTTATCATCTCTCAGACATTTATCATGTGTACTTTTAACGGTACTAGAACCTACTGAAACAGAATTTACTTTATTTCAAGAAGGGCAAAGGTAAATTTTATTATCCCATTTTATATGCATTTGTATAATTATATCAAATATAAGGATAGGAATATAAGGATAAATATGGTCTATTATACTTACATATATATTTAGGAATTCCGAAAAATCACAACGTTCTCAGTTGGACTTGTGCGTAGTTGTTTTTCGTACACGTTCACCAGCAGCACCAGAAGTGGGGAGATTAGTAGAACATAGTAAGCGACAAGTACGTGGATTCGTTGGATGTCATAAAATGTTAGAGAGGGATTTGTATATTGTTGTATGTTTGGCCTTTAATCATTGGCACACAGGAATGGAAGATACTTCCAGTTACCCTGAGTACGTTCTTGCCATTCATAGTTCAAAGAGATTATTAGTTGAGCAAATTTCCCCACCAGCATTTGTCTTAGCTGATGCTATAATAAGTTTAACTCTAGCAAAAGGACAGAGACATGAAGTAAGAATATTTCTGTAACTTGCAACTTCAATTTCAAAACTGTTCGTGTATCTCTAAAACCCAGTATTTTGTAAAATATTTATATGTAGGGAAGAGAGGGAATGACTGCTTATTACTTAACTAAAGGTTGGGCTGGACTTGTAGTAATGGTAGAAAATCGTCATGTAAATAAATGGATTCATGTAAAATGTGACTGCCATGAAAGCTATAACGTTGTGTCCACAAGAGGACAACTCAGAACTGCCGATAGTGTTCCCCCGCTACACAGGTAAAATGGATCTTTTATATGTGCTCCTGAAATCAACATTTATGACAGATCATTCGATAAATTTTTTTATTGTAGACAAGTCATCATAGTTTTAACACAATTGGAAGGTAGTGGAGGTTTTTCGATAGCACATCGACTTACGCACAGACTAGCTAACAGTGGAAACTTGCATGACTGGGGTCCGCCAGATACTCAACATTGTCCTCAAATTGATACTCAAGTCGAAGGTTTACATAGTCCTCGTTTAATCACGTGAACAAATGAGTGATTAATAACAAATAGGACAATGTTTAAATGTATCTCGTTTGTCGAGTAAGAGATTTATTATGTACTCGTGATATCCAGAAATTTACCAAAGCAAGCTAGAAAGATTTTGGTACAGAAGAAATAGTACTGAAACTATAATACATTCTGTGCTTTCTAGCTATTCATGTTGTATGAAAATTTTTAGCATTACGACAAGCTCACTATTGGATATACTACAATAATTAACAATTAATATACAATGATTCTCTCTCTCTCTCTGAGATCAGTGGTTAGAAATATTTTTTTTTAATTAGGTAGAAATCATTCGTTGTATCAATGAAAATGAATATACTTTAAAACTTGCGTGCAAATTAAGCATTTCTACGGGAACCATTGATCCATAAAGAAGACTTAAGGGAAATTAAATATTTATGGAAGAACAAATTAAACACATTGCTTGTTATATAAAAAAAAAAATTATTTTCTCAACGTAACATATAAGCACCATAAAAAGTAACAAAGCGTAAAAGTTATACAATAATAATATATGAAGTGAAATAAATAACAGCCATTGATAATGAAAAACATATACACTCTTTTTGGAATTGCTTAGAGTATGGTATAACTATGGGTCGAAATTTTTTCAATTTTTGCATCTCACAAGTCGATCCTATTTTCGGATACACAAGCCGTATTCAGAACTCACATTTAAAAGTACATGTATTGTATATTGTGTATGACAGCTGATGTTACTGGCCGTTTAAGTGAGGGTTTTCGAATATTGGTCACATCGTAAAACTTTTATCTCATCTGAACTTTTGTTGTTTCCATCTTGTAACTGGATGGAGTGCTTGTGCTAAAAATGGACGTAGCGCATAGCTACAGAACCAAAAATCTCTCTGAAAGTTTTACAGTATAGTGACGCGTTCACTGCCATTTTGTGCAATGTACGTTTAACTTTATTGTTGTTAAAAATTTTTGTAGCGAATTATTAACAAAATTATTATCACTGATTGTTGTATGTATATTTTATGTTCATTTAACTTATAATACATATCTTGAACTTTATACATACACAAGCGTGGCAGTTAACGAGTTAGTCAATTTTATAAGTCTTGTACATTTTGTAATCATGACATCAGAATAGCCGTCTACGAGGCGCAATCATTTATAAATTTTTTTTACATAAATAGATTTGTGTTTTATTTTTATACATATACATATATGTTTTATCTATAAACGAAACAAATATTGGATAATGAAATATATGAATCATTTTTTTCCAATTTGCAAAAACGTATTTAGCAAATTATAATCTCATCAAAAATTTAGCAAATTATAAAAAGGAAGTTACAATTTAATAAAACATTCCCTTTTTTTAAAGAGAAAGATTGCTAAATTGAAAAGTATATGTATGTTACAAGTATATCTCCTTTCGAATAGCATGAAATAATTCAAAAAATTGTTATTGAAATTATTGCATTAACATATGATTAATTTAATGTTAAAACTGTATACAAAAGAGTGAAACTATAAGTTTTGATTCTTATTAATGTTGTACCAACCAATAATTTTAAATATGTCCATTATATGTATTAAATGCGATGTATGTTGGCACACTTTTTAATTCTTTCTCATGCATATTATGCAGGACGTTAATAAAAATCGAGAACATTTTTTTTCAAATATTAATTATATGCGTGTAAACCATGAAAAAGTTTGTATAATCTTGTATCTAAAGCTGTTGAGTACCCGAAATATTCGAATATTCGAAATCTGAATTGAATTAATTGATTCGAATATTCGATTAGTTGAGTACTTCGAATAGTTCGACAAAATTCACGTTCATTGTTTCAATTGAGATCTTTTAAATATTGTAATTGTTTAAATCTATTTTAACGAATTTAATTTGTACACTATTTAAATCTATTAAAGAATACCGAATTTTCTTGAACTACTCGAATAAGCAAATTGATTTCGATATGTATTTTTTAAGTATTAGAACAGTTGTATTTGTATTTATGAGTTGAAAACTCGCGATCTCTTTATGCGATATGTTCTAAGGAAACAAATTTTTTCTTCATGTATGCGTAAATGGCATTCATATTTAAAGGACATCTAATTAAAGATAGCTGTGAAAATAACTCGTTTATATATATATATATATATGTACACACACATATATATATACATAAACAAATTATTTTTTAAATTAAATTAAAAATTAATGTGTATTATTTTAATCAATGTATTAATTTAAGTAATGTATCTAATATTTATTAATATTCTCTATAAAGCATAATTAAAAAGATAAGCACTTGCAGATACAAGTTTATATGAATTTTCTTTCATACTTATTTGTATGAAAGTTAAAAAATATTTTCGATCTTTACCGATATACTGTGTATTATATAAACTAGCAAACATCCAGTTTTATATGGAAAGCTCAGTGCTTTGGCTTTAACATTAAACTGCCATGTTCCATGTCCTTAAGGAATGATGAAATTGGCACTGAAATGTTCTTTTGATGGCAGTTGGATCTGATTGACAATTTGTCTAATATTTTCTATACATATTGAATGTGGTAATGTGACAATATCTCATGCTGTGATCAGCTCTAATGACGTTTTTTGTCAGTTAAGAAATGTCCTCATAAATGAAAAGGCAGCATTATAAATATTATTTCAATGATAGTACAAAATATTTATTATATATGCATTTGCTTAATTCAAATGCAAGAAAAGAAACAAGTTATGCACATAAGCATTATGAGACTTATTGGCAATAACTTTCTTAATTACATCAGTTATATATATTTTTTTAAATAAAACATTCCTTACATTTATTTACATTCTCCCATTATCCATTTAAAAACTCTGATTACTTGCATTAATACATTTACTTCTGTGTTCTATATATTCTGTTTCTAATATATTTGATTCCTGTTGGTATAAAATTTAACTTTTAATATTGTTAATTGAGTTCCGCTTGAGGCATTGCTTTCTCTTTGAAGCGATAAAAGGAAATTATTTTTATTCAATGGCTTCAAACAAACGGATCTAACTGTTGAGTGTGGCCTAATAATTTTAATATAGGAACTGTTTCTGATTTATTTAAACTAAATCGTATTTAAAGATATCAAAACCCCTTTCATTCACTTTGTGATAATATTAAAGCAATCATTTATTAAAGGAAACCCTTCAAAGCGAAAAAGAAATGTTTTTTTATTAATATAAATCAGTTTTCTTAAGTTTAAACAGTGATTAAAATTTATGTAAGTGTTAGACGCAATGAAAAGAATTATTCTCATAAATAAACTATACTATTTGCACTAGTTTCTGTACAAATGGCCTTAATTTACAGACAAAAACATTTAAGATAAAATGGAGACCTATATTTATGCATTTTCTTAAAAAATATAAAACAGGTAGCAGGTAACTTGTATTGTTCTAGTAATTTTAATTTGAATCAACAGATTCGACTGCTATGCTCTAAATGGTAATTTAAAGCATCAATTAAATTGCACCATTGTTCAAAACCTTAGGATAAGTCCCATCGGTGCATGTACACAAATGCAAAAACAACAATGCTAAAGCAGATGATATAATTAAATATAACGCCTAATTCCTCTCTTTTCTTCTGTTTCTTCTTCTTTTATTTTTGAAGCATAACTTGCATCTGCATAACATTAAATTAAAAGAATTTAAGGTAATCCTTAGTGCCATACCAAAGCATAACAGAAAAACCTGTAAACAAATATTTAATCAATAATGATTTATAGAGGCCCATTCCGTTGTCACAATGATATTATAGTACTTTTTCTCAAAGAAAAAAATATTCTATTTTAAATATTGTGTGTGTGTGTGTGTGCGTGTGTGTGCGCGTGTGCATGTGCGTGTGTATAATTGCCGAGAAAGAATTATAAATATTTCCATTTTAGAATATGACTACTGTGGCTTCGACGATACTATCAGAATAATGGATATAACGTATATTTAATGTTTGGATTTTGATTGTTAAAACTTTAGAAAAGTTTCGAAAGCACGAAGTGACATTATTCTGAAAGCAACGTTCGTAGTTGATTATGCACAACGCTACGGCGAATGAACAAGTGTGTTTGGTATTTTAGAAAACTGTCTTTGTGGATTTGAGCGTTTTAAAAAAGAATTCAATTTGTATATAAAATGAATTATTTATTATAATTAAGGGATGGGTGAAGCTGATTAATTTATACACTGCTTGTGGTACACGTAAGTTGTTTTGCATATGCTTACACAATTTTGTTGAGACAGCGCTTAAACCGATTAAAAAGTAAGAAATAGAAAATTATATATAGCAAAATTAGTAATATATCGGAGTCAAAGAAATGCCGGTGATGTGCGAAGCATAAATATTTGTTCTTTTTGTCTTTTTGCAATAAGCTTTCAGAAATTTAAAGCCATTTATTAAATCTTACGCTATCATTAAAAGATCAATTGTGTGACATTAAAGACAATGAATAATTTTGCCGATCTTTTGTAAACTCTCAAATAACATTTATCGTTTGTTTCAGCACGGCGTTAGTACTATTTATATAAATGGAGCAAAAGACGTAGGGTAATCGCACGCCATCGCAAAATATCTAGGAATATATTCTTAATATGCAAAGAAAATTAAAAAAAAAAAAAATACTACGGTATCTCATTGTATTTGTAATTACAGAGTATAATATTGCGGTGTCATTTTACAATTATTAAGTAACTCGTACTCTGTACGAAACTGCGTACCGGGTGTATTCTAAACTGTATACAAGCGTTATAAATGTGATTTTCTTTTTTCTTCGTTTTAAATGAGACTGAAATATTTACACGTTCAAGAGAAATATTAATGCAAACAATATCTAAAAATTATTAAATTATTAAAGGAAAAGGAAAGATTAAGTAATTCCTGAAAATATAAAAAAAAAAAAAAACAAAGTTTATTGATAGAAAGAAACTGTTTTTAGACGCGTTCTTTTAGTCTACGCGACTGTGATCAATTTAGAAACGCCCATGTACGAACCCGAACCAGCAATCAACTTTGTGATAGTCTGTGTACCGATTTGGCAAACTTTGTTGAATTGATCCCATTTCCTATAGATGGAATGTATAATTATTAGAACTTTGTCGCGTACATACAGAAAAAAACATTTACTACTTTATGAAATGATAAAGACATTGTATTGTCCTTGATTTATATAATATAGTAGTATAGGTACATTTAATAATAAATTGGAATATTATCTAGAAATTAATCGTCATTCAGTCTCAAGTCAAATTAATAACGATTAAAGTGATTTTTTCAATCTTCTTTGTATTCTTTTAATTATTTAATATTATCCACATGCTTCTTTATTTTTCTACTTATTTTTCAACCATTTGTTTATAATTAATACCTCTATATTTGAATCTTATTTCCAATCACGAATATTTTTAATATTTTATAGAAATACACATCTCTACAAAGATATACATAACATAGTACATACATTTCGAAAATGAATTACACATATTCAAGTTTAAAACGTGCATCTTTACGTTATAGATGGCGCTCTTCAATTATTCTCGCCAGTTAGTTGAAGACAGTCTAACGCGTTCAGTGCTAATTGTTAATATTTGAAATACAAGACATTGTGTGTCATTTAGTGGCGTTTATTTGTCTTATTATTTATTGCATGCCACAACTATGTCAACGTTTACTTTTGGAACACCTACAACTTCGAGCAACACAAGTTTTGGATTTGGACAAAAGTAAATACACAGTTTTACATTTCGTATCCTTAACTTAAAATAAATTAATTAACCTCACATTATGAAATTGAAACATAGGGATTTATATTTAAAATTTACATACTGAAATATTGATAATTTATTGTGTTCTAGACCTGCAACAGGTTTTAATGTAACTAGTACACCTTTTGGTTCAAGTACTTCAGCACCAACATTAACCTTTGGAAGTCCATCCACACCGGCAACAACAACTGGGCTTAATTTTGGATTTAATAGTACACCTGCAACTGCTGCACAGACACAATCAACTGGTTTACTTTTAGGATCAAATACAACTAGTACAACTACCGCGAGCAGTTTATTTCCAGCTCCAACTACGTCTGCGCCATTATTTGGTGGACTTTCTTTTGGCACACCAGCAACAACTTCTACGTTGACATTTGGTGCTCCATCTGCTACAGCTACAACTGGAAATGTTACCTTTGGTGCACCTACTACGACAAGTATGTGATAGTTGATGATGTAATTTAATATTATTAATAATCAAAATATTATCTCTAATATTTTGTATTTACAGCATCACTTTTTGGTAGTGGTAATTTATTAGGATCAAAATTAGCTACTAGTGGTACTACAACTACCACAAGCACTACCAATAAAGGACTAGGGGGATTAGATATATCATCAAGTAATAAAGGATTTTCACAAACAAATACTAATCCAGCTGCTGCTAAAGAAAATATTTGGCCACCAGAATTATTACAGACAATAGAGAAATTCAAGTAATTATTATATAGTAGAACTATTATATTAGAACTATATAAAATTTATTAATTTAATATATGTTCTTAATTATAGAGAGTTTGTGAAAGAACAAAAGGTATTGTCTTCAGATATAGCAAGGGGCTCTGCAAGACCATTAAATCGATGTGCGGAAGATACAGCATCATTGATGGAACTTTTAACAACATTAGCTGGATCAGTTCAACGAGATCGTTCTACTGCTGATAAGTTGAAACAAGACACAGCAAAAGCATTACAAAGTTCTGAAGTAGCTCAAAGAACGCATGATACCCCACCAGGATTACAATATGAAAATAATACACCATTATTATTTTTTATGGAATTGGCTGATAGCTTTGAACATGATTTACTGTTATTTAGATCTCAAATTGAAACAACAGAAAAACATATACAGACAATGATGACTCCAAAGACTTTAACTCCACAAGGTAAATTTATATTAGTATTGATGTTTCTCAAAATTTTAAAATATCTTTCAATTGGTTTTTAGAATTGACGATGGCTATGAGTAAACTTCACGAGTCTCTTGTTGCTGTTGCTGGTAAATTGCAAGGCGTACATTCGAAAGTACAACAACAAAAGGAACAGTATTTAAACTTTAGAAAATACGTTTTAAAAGATAATACAAACGTTTTTGAAGATATTAAACCAGATGGAAAAATATCTCGAAGTAGTATTGGAAAAATTACGAGTGGTCCTACACCATTTGGTCCAGGTAATTGATAATTTTTAGAACTTATTGTAATATGCAAGTATTTATTTTATTTCATATAACTATTAACGTGTTATATACTTTACTTTTATAGGAAATAAAAGTTTCCTTTCATCAACAGCACTAAATTCCAGCAGACTAGGAAGTTATGAAACACGAAATCCATTAGGTAAATGAAATTAATATATAAATTTATAATGTTAATATATTTTTTGCTGAAAACAAAGTCCCTAAAACAACGTATTTTCGTTGTTTCAACTATCCCATGAATATCTCCTACCTTCAGGTCTTGCGTGGATTTAGTATGAGGTAGATTTACTAACATTTAACGCCCTTTACTCAGTATTGTAGAATTTCACGCATATGAATAGAAAGACTGTTGCAACTAATTATTCTGTAAATATGATCGATTTAAAATTTTTTATTTCTGTGATTTGATTTTGATTTTGTCTTTCCAGGAAAAGAGTAAGGAATCTATTTTAGTTTATAAGGTACTATATTTTTCTTCAGTTTCTGTTTGTGTTGTGAAGTGTGGAAAGGGGTGCATAGCTTTTATACTTAACATTTACTAATTATATACGAGAATATTCATTTTTAATAATAGTGAAATAAATGATATTCTGTTTTCTTCTTCTTCTTCTTCTTAATTTGCATTTTCAAATATCACATAGTAAAGGGAGGTTGAAATCTGCGCTTATTAAGGAATGGCTGTGTATTTTATATGTATTTTAATTGCTTCTGCTTCTTGGTGGTTTTGTAAGAATGTCCGCGTTAACTAGATTATATATTTAAAAGAATATACAACAATATATAGGGATACTGTTGAATATTAGTTTTATTAAAAGAAAGTATATAATTATGTCAATGTTGCTACTTTGTTACTTTTCAATGACATCTGAATTCATTGAAACACAGCTTTAGCTATTGTACACGTCAATTAATCTGTCTCTTAGAAATAGATGCAAAATAATTCAGTATATATGTTGTTACAGTTTGGGGAAATACAATACCAACACCATCTGCTACTAACATTACTCTAAGTTCGTCATTGAAACCACCAACAGCAAGTTTGACCTTTAATACTCCGCCAAATCTTACTACGCCTTTACCAACGAGTGAATCAAACTCGAGTTTTCAACTTCAGAAACCTCCTATTGGTAATAAAAGAGGAAAACATTAAATCGAGTTTATATTTATTCTCGTATTGTTAAGAATATTTTAACATATGATTATAAATATCCTACTTGATTTTAATATTAATATTTCGATTTAACGTTATTATTTTTTTAAAACAAGAATGTTTTATAAGAAAATAAATTGTTATTAAATTCTATAATTATAAGCATTTCATATATACAATAGTACAACTATATTTTAAGAAAATATTTACTTGAAGCATTTTTGTAATTCAAAGTATATTTTACTAATTTTATAGTTAAGTATAAATTTATATAAGAAATTAAAACTGTCCGTGAAGCATTATCAAATGACATAAATTGTATATGTAAAATGCTTGTGAGCAGAACATTTGAAAAAAAATGAGTACCTAAATTAAATTGTTTTAAAAAGTTGCTAGAAATTTTTTACAGATATCTTTTATTTTTCTTTCTTTTTTAATATATTATAAATCCATACAATTTATATAGTACAAAAAGTGTTATTTTTTTTTATATTTTTCTCTTATTTTCTATCCTTCTTTCTTTATAACGTTCGAAACTTTCTTTTTATTCCGAAACATATTAGAAAAAGTTATTTGCACTAATTATCTGAAATGTATTAGTTTTTTTTTACAATATATGCAGAACGGGTATTAAAAAAATATTTCTACTCATCGTTATATAGCACCAACTTCTATGATGGGAATCAACAATTTGAAGGCATGTTGAATGTAAGAACTTGCATTTGAAGCCTATTTAAAAAAGAAATGAAAATTTATTTCTTCACACATGTATACTATAATTTAATACATAATAGTATTCTCTTACCTCCATGAGAATCGTTGTTATATTAGTTTTGATAGTATGAGATTTATCTGAAGTTTCTGCAAGCTTATTTAAAACACTACAGTAAGTATTAGCTAATATTTCAATTTGATTAGACAGAATATTTGTTAACTGAACTAGTGAATCGGTTTCATTAACAGTGCTTCGATGTTCTTTGATTAAAAGTAATTCTGCAGTTTTATGAAACCTTTCTACAGAAAATGCTGTAAATTGTGCCAAAACTGAAATAGCATGTTCAAAAGTTTCTTGATCACTATGTGGTGAAGTAGTATAATTTTTAGAGTCTTGAAAAGCCTAAAATCAACATTTAACTTTGTATAATCCATTCAAGAGATAGTAGTAAACTCTCGTATTATTAGGGCAGAAATTATTTACCTCGTGTAACTTTTCATATGTAATGTTAATTCCAAGATCGCTGCAAGCTTCTTGTAATTTATATTTCAAGTCTTTCTCATCTGTTTCATCATTGTATTCATCATCATTATCTAATGCACATAATTCTTCAACTTCTTCCAACATTTTTTCAACAGAATTTAATTCATTTGTATCTAAGCTATTCAAATGCTGTTGTATTTTAATATTACTTTGTTTTGATAACATTTCTAATGCTTCTATATGAACAAGTCCTTGATAATCATCAAAGAGACTTTCAAAATGTACTTTTCTCATTTTCTGTCTTTCTTCCATTGTTCTTTCTGTGCTATCTGCTTTTTCTTTAGCTTCTCGTAGAATCTGAGATAAATTAGGCTTATCTGTTTCATTTATAAAGAAGGTCCTCTTTTTCTTTAAGCCTGGATCACCTTCTTGTAGAACTTCCATTGTCTTTTTACCAATGGCTTCTAACGTATCTAATCCACCACTCACAACTTTGCTTCCAGTTGATTCAACCAGTTTTGTTATTGATGATACACTTGATATAAGATTTCCAAACCCGAAAGAAGATTGTTCTTTGGTCTGTTCCTCTTTACCATCTGGAAATTAACTGGAAGTTAACTAAAATAAAAATATAACAGTTTTATAATTTAGCCGTAATTATACCATTAAATAGTAGTAGTGGTATAGTTTATTTTCAATCTGTTGACTATAAAAGAAACTTGGTTCACAATTATATATTTTTTCTATTGTCTTTCATTCTCACCTATTCATCTACACACAGATCCATCCACTCGCACACACAATCTTATTTTACTCTTATTTTACATATTACATATCTATTGTCTATCATCTACCTATCTATTAACTATTACATATATCTATTATATCATTAAATATATCCATCCTATATCATTTATAAATATATAATAAAAGTTACCGTTGTCTGTCTGATTTTCTTGTTCTTCATTTGTAATAGATTTAGGTTCATCAGATAAAGCCATTGATTCTTCCAAAAGAGTAAGCCCTTGTGATACATGGCTAGTTATTGTAGAAACTCCAACACTAGCTGTATTAATTAAAGAACTTACGCCCCAATTACCCCAACCCCAACTTGTGGATGAGCTACTTGTTTCTTCGGCAACTAATGATAATCTTTTTAATACTGGTTGCAATTTCTCCTCAATCAATTCCTCTGGTAATTCAATCGGATCTTCAAGTCCTTCCCAACCTTCAGATTTAAATACTTCTTTGAATGTTTTATCAGATTTCAATTCTTCTGGCATATCAGATTCTGTTATCTCATCTTCCATAGAATATTTACTAAGCACATCTTCTCCTGTCATCAGTATATCCCTTTCATTAATACGTGTATCTATGTTATCTATATCAGTCAAAAGGTTACTACTTGGCATAACCTTTGTTTCTAATTTTTTTCCACGTAATTTCTTTCCTTTGTATTGAATCTTTCCTTTTTTATTCAACTGATCCATCAAATCAGAATGTAAGTCCATATTAACATCTTTTTCAGGGAATACTTCTACTTTATTTTTTCTTAACTCTATGTTTTCATTATTACTTTCCACTTTCAAGTCTTTGTCACCAGTGTTGATCTGTGCACATTCTACTTTCTGTGAATCGATAGTTGAAATGTTTTCATCATTTTTTTCACAAGTTTCGTCAACATTGATAATTGGTTGCTCGTGCTTCTTATAATTATGTGTATCTTTAGTACTGATATCTTTATCAGCTCTTGTTTCATTAGTTGACGTATCCATTGTCGGCCAATATTTTTCTTTATTTTTACCGAAATTTACATTTGTATACGGTTGTCGAGGCACATATTCCGTATCGTCATCAGATTCCGAATCTATCGTGTTTGGTAAATTCCACTGTTGCATTTGAGAACTTTTTGTTGGTATATCATGGTTCATCTCCTCGTCAGCGCTTTCAAAGTCATCGCTCTCAGATGTTGCCATATTAACTTTATACAAAACACTAAATTACTTCTTATTTATTAGAAACAATTTACGAATTATGTTCGAATGTCGATACGATCGGTTTACGTTACAATTGCACATTCAGTTTCTCGTAACGTGTAGGAAATTTGGGTTAAAAATGTCGCCACGTTCAGGAAACCTCCATACGTTCACATATCCGCACTATCCACCACGTATATACATACATAATTATACACATGTCACGTGTCTTGCCGAGGCAGTAAGAATTCACACACTTCATCAAATTTATAGTAAATGTATAGATTAAAAAAGTCGTGCATGCGAGAATTATTCTAAATTGTAAACCACTGGATTTCAATGCGACATGGATATAATTTCTTTTACTAAAGTGACATGAGCTTTACGTAGAAATTTTGCAAATCAAATGTATATTTTTAAATAGAATCAAATATTTATTTTCAGATTAAAAAGAATGAAGGAGATTATGCTAAAAACATATATTTTCACATTGTGGACAAAAATGTATTTATTATCAAAATAATAAAGAAAAAAAACAAATGTTAATACTTATACAGAACAGTAAAAATGTGACATGAGAAATATTTGGATTGAGGCTAATAAGTTAATTTCAAGCAAAACGATAGGAGTGAATAACGATAAATGACGCAAGTAGAAGACTAAATTACTCGATCGAATATCGATAACATTTGGAAGCCACGCATCAAGCGAAATAACAGCGCGGAGAAAAAAAAAAGAAAGAAGAAGCAATACATGCGAATACCACAGTGGCTTATGAGACATTCTCGAAGGGGCAGCAACGGATTACCATCAGTTTATTCATTCGTCCCGGATGTTCAACGGTCTTGAGTGCACCTGCGTTTCCATGAGAGTCGTACGGTGGTGCCGCCGATGCAACATAACGGAAAATATGCGAAACTGTGGAAAGGGCATCGCGTTCGTCTGTTCCCGTCGTCGTTCGTGCACAGCGGTCAGAGACACGAAAGCTTTCGGCCTAGTAGTGGGAGACGATTCGAGAGAAAGAGAGAGAAAGAAGGAGAATACCAAAGGCTGGGAGGGGATTACGTTCGGTTCTCATCGGTGTACGCGTTGAGGCGAAGAGGAAGAGAGAGTGAGTGAGAAGCATTGCCAAGCGCACACGGTATGAACGTCCAGTGGCATGTTTCAAACACTCAACATGCTTGTAGTTGGCGCGAGGTTGTAGTATCGTACGAAACGAAAGAGTAGTTTGCGCGTATTCTTGCCACTTGAAACAACGGACTTGACAGAGTGTAGAATCTTCGCCGAGGCCATGTTCAATTCGATCCATGAACGGAGCAAAAGTGTCTTGCGGTAACCGTAACAGTGTTCCTGGCAGTTTCGTTCCGTGTAAGTAAAAAGACGGAATGAAATAAAACGCGTGGGGGAGAAACGCGAGGCGAATTCTGACATTCCTCGAAGGGAACGTCGCGTTGATTCCGCGCTGTCTTTCGCGGACGACGAGCACGAAGTTTAGTGAGAGAAAGAAAAGGGAGCACACGGTGAAATGTACTCGATAGTACCGGCATTAGCGTGCACTTCTTAAAGCGGGTCGCAGACGCAGATGCTGCCCCGTCTCTGCTCCGAGAAACTCGTCGTCGTTCCTGCTGCTCCAAAATGAGAACGACGTGGTTGTTACGCGTTTGAACAATTCGCCAATTTTCTTCGGAAATTTCATCAATGAAACGTGCATCTGAACGACGTTAGCCGGAGAAGTGTTCTCTGTTCGATTACCGGCCCGATTTCCCGAATATTTTTTTAAGTGTTCCTGCTTTTCCCGATGGTGTAAAACAAATGATAAAATCGTGTAAGAACAGTAAGTAGGAATTAAAGGATGGTGTAAAAAGAACATCGCACGTGATACGTGGTAAAACCAAGGGCCTGATAAACAAAAGGATAAGAGTGCAAATAAAAGTGAACGACAGAGTGAGACGGCAAAGGAAGGGTGAAAGTGGTTTTTCATATTTTTTCTCTGCCAAATTCGGTTTACGGTTGGTGATGTGAAGAAAGCAAATCTAAAGGCTGTGTGCTATCTGGTATATTTCATTCGTCGATATATTGCAAAGTGACGAGTGCGGGATTAAAAGAAATATAAGTGTTACGATAATGTAACGGGCATTTATACTGGCGATCTTGTACAAATGTAGGACCACAGTACCGTCTCAAGGCAAGATACCAACAGTGGACTTTTCTTCGACGGCCAGCTATGTTAACGGTGGAATTCCGCTCGAGAGGAATCTGAAGGCGGGGACTCTGACGTCACTCCGCTCATGATAATGAGGTATTCATGATGGCGGAGTAGCGCGCGAGGGAGAAAGAGAGAGCGAGAACGTGTGTGTACATTATATATACTACATGAAATCTACATATATGTATACATATGCACGTGATGTTTCTATCTTTCTCTCTCACACTCTTTTCCTTCCCTATTTCTTTTTCCCTCGCTTCTTTTTTTTCTCTTTCCTTTCGACAGAGTATGTATACGTGCGCGTATATAGAGATGTATGTATGTGTGTATGTATACACGCGCACGTGTGTGCATTCAGTGGCATGCAACACATCCTTTCTATCTCCATTCCACTGTATATCGGTGTGTATTACTATTGCGTGCCTTCTCTTTACCAACTCGAATGTTCCCTCTTTGTCTCTCTTACATCGACTGTCTTTCTTTCTCTTTCATCAATACAGCGTGTATGTGGCACGGGGAGTGTGTGCTCGCGCGCACAGATATGTGCCTGTCGACTGGTCGGTGATAGAGAGTTTTGGATGGATTTAGAGCGCAGTGAAATATGCCAAGGAGACGGAATGGGGAGATACCGCTTCCGGAAGGGTGGGACGTCGCGCAAGACTTTGATGGAAAAGTGTATTTCATCGATCACAACACAAGAAAAACAACGTGGATCGATCCTAGAGACAGGTACGCCATTTTCTATGTATATGTTTGTATGCACGCGTACACGTGCTAAAACAGCGAGTATATATGAAATTGCGTGCGATCTCTATGCGCGAACCTTATTTCATTTAAAGATCGCATTCGATTTTTTCCTCTTTCTTTCCGTGAATTTATGGACACGGATGAACGAGACGTTTTGTACTTATTTGTGATAATAAACGTGTGTGTGTATAGTGAGCAGATTCGTCATAGACACATACACACAAGCGGGAACGCGAAATATTTCTGACGTTACATTGCCCTCGTGTGAGCGCTCCTTAAGTTTCCCGAGCGTGTGTATCTACTACGTGTATGCGTATATTCATACACCGAGGACTCGCCGCGCCCGCATTCCAGTCGCCAGGGCCGCCGCGCTGTCGATGAAAAACTCGAGAAATCTGGTGACCACGGTCGCACGCGAAAATAAAACTACTATTCATTTGAACTTTCTGATAGAAAAGTCACAATTTCACTGCGTTTTAACCAGTCGCAATTGTTGCCTGTAGAAACGTCGAGTTTTTTATCTCAAATCCGATACATATTAACCATTTTGTTTTCTCTTATTTTATTATTACTTAAATGTTATACACTAATATTTATATATATATATATATATATATATTTATTCATTTTCTATAGTGAAGATAAAATCAATAAGTTTAGGTATTCATCAATTATTACGCTTTTAATATGTTTCAACTACATATGAATATGTGCCGTTCATAATCTATAAATTAAACACTGAAGAATTTACAAATACGCATAAATTACAAATGCTAATTTTTTAGATTAGAATAAGTTAATGATCAAATATTAACAATCACTTGATACAACACTGTATGTGAATAGTAATAATAATAATCTACATAGTTAGATTAATTTTCAAGTGAAGTAATTTTTCAAAAGCAGAAATTATTACCCATTCGACTCAGAAATATCCAGTATCTGCATTCTTAATGCGTGAAATCGTACAGAATATTTTTTCTGATTCGCCAAAAGATCAAACGAAGCAAGTGCTAGTCTCGCGATGGATCCAGTGAATGGCGCTCGTTATCGAGCAAAAGACTAAAATCTCGTTATAAAACTGGCTTACATGGACACCGTGTTCCACGTGTCCACGTTGCCTAGATTAATGTGTATACGCGTACCCGTGGAACGTGGTGTAAGTGAACCATCTTACGGGGCTAACCGGTATATAACGTACATGCAACTGACCGGTACCTAAAAATAGACCTTGGTACAAGGGTATTACTCTTCCGATTTTGATGTCGCCATTAAGACATCGATCTCGTTACATGCAGTCCTTTCGTTCGATTTTCCTTTCTTGTTTCGAGAAAAGAAACACTAATTCGCAATATATTACTCATATCATTGTATCATATATTCTGTATATATATATGTAGTAGTTCACGAAAGTATTTGAACATTTTCTATAAAACACTCTTATCTAAAATGTTTTGAAATTTCATTAGCACTGTAATTAAACACTACTGTCACGATTATATTAATAAAATTTGAAATCAATCTGAAAATATACTTACTGAGAAGCTACAAGAAATCTATTGTAAGTACAGATTTTACAGATAGGATAAAAATATTTAAGCAATCGGTTATCCATTATATTAATAAGTCTCAATATTTAGCAAGATCATCATAATACGTATGATACGTTTAAAATGGTTACTTATATTATACACTAATTTTTCAGTAAGTATATGTTTGGATAAATATCCTATAACTTCTAGTTTACATTTTCAGATTTGTTTCAAATTTTATCAATATAGTTATGATAGTCTGGTTTCACTACAGTGTTAATGTTTTAATTAAAATGTTTCATACAATACGCGTATTATACTTATAAAAAGAAGTTCTACAGGTATCCAATTTTTGTTCATTTAACAAATCCAAAAGATATCGAACAATCACAAAAATTTCTGCAATGTTAATAACTATGCGTGTATACAAAATAAAAATTGAAATATTTCAATGATATTTTGTGATATCACTGACGTATGTATAATTGATACTTGTTTTTCACTCGAGTTATCGTCCAGCAATTCGAACGTAGATTACAGTCGACCCGTGTTTGCTGCTGTTTTTGTTTGCACATTTGGCACGCGAACAACAGAGCAGAGCCCGGTGTACGGTTATTCCGTGTGCCGGCGACTTTCGCGTTCCTCGAAATCTCGAAATTTCGTTCCCCGAATCCACTAAGCTCCTCTCGCCGCCTCTCGTCATCTGTTTCTTTTTTGGAAACTCAAATCGAATTCGTACGCGTTTCGTTTCGCCCGGTTTTCCCACTGTGCGTTCCTTACGCACTGCAACGCGTGGCATCTGCTCGACATCTGTGTTTAGGAAAATTCTTTCGCTCTCACGAGCGCGCGCATGCGCGCCAATGTGCCTCCACCATTTTTTTTCTTTCTTGCATTCTTTCGGTCCGAGTTCTTATAACATCGTTTCGTAAATTTACGATCGATACGCAACTGTTTATAGATTCATGGTTGGCTTCTTTTCGAATTCATTTTTCAAATTCGATTTCTGGATGTACGATTTTTGTTATTCGGTTCATTTGAAACATGTTGGACGTGAATTATTTCCTCGTACGTAGGCTGCAAGAATGCCCGTGAAAAGGAAAGAGAGAACGGTTGTTTCTCGGCTGCATTATGCAATTGTGACTTAAGAAAATATCGATATGCTGTCAACTTTCAAAGATAGTCATTCGTGTTGCTTCTAGGTACGTCTTGGTTTTCCTAAGTAATTGATCAATAAGCATGTAGTAGTTTGTCGATATTTAATCGTTTATATTCAACTATTATTCGTTGGATATTAATACACATGTAGTTTGTAAACTATCATCAAATATGAGGTTAGGATATTATGAAGAAAATTGTTTTATTTTCTGTAGACTTGAAATTATTTTTATAATTTAGCTAATGAATCTATTTTAATCTGATTATTTGATTATTTATTTTATTAATGTATATTTTTCATTCATAAACTTGCTTACGTAATCACGACAGTTATCCATTTGCTCGAAGTCAAGATAGAAATCGTACGATTTCCATCTGGTATTTCTTCATTTGTAAATCAATCAGTATTGTAACTAAATATGATGCTATTGACTATATAATTATTGTTTTAGTAAGGAAAAACGAACAACTGACTTTCAATTATGAAATTAATATTGAACAAGCGATTAAGGAAAGAAAATATTGTTTTCGGGTGCTAACATTTGTTTCGTGATTATTTAAAAATTAATTATCTGAGAATGAAGTCATCATCTTTAATAATGAATTTTTAATACGAATAGTGAAAAAATCGTATAGTGCTGTTTAAGAAAGTGAAAGTGACCTCGATCTTTTATTAAAAAAAAAAAAAAAATGTCTTTTAGCAATTTTTTTATCTTATTATTAGTCCGTTGTCGATTTAATTCCGACCACTTTTAATTCAACGAAATTTTTTGTTAGTATTAATGGTAATAAAAATTGTTTTAGATGTATTTCGCGATTAAATTTACCTTTCTTTTTTTTTCGTATAAATAAAGCTTTAAGAAGCTATATCATATTTACACTCGCAAAGAGTAAAATCGATCTAAGTGGAATTAATTTGTGTTTATTATAATACTTTTCACTTCTGTGATTATACATAGAGGTTCTTAGTTAAGAAATGCCTCGATTAACGAATT
The DNA here is from genome assembly GCF_011952255.1 of Bombus vosnesenskii. Taxonomy (NCBI): domain Eukaryota; kingdom Metazoa; phylum Arthropoda; class Insecta; order Hymenoptera; family Apidae; genus Bombus; species Bombus vosnesenskii. The sequence continues at coordinate 9,487,554 of NW_022882923.1, forward strand.
AATAAGCTTGTAGTGCCGCAAATGAATTATTCGTGGTTTTAATCAGGATGGGATTGAATTCGGCCAAAATATTTGCAATGTAATTTGCGAATTTTTTGGCGCGAAGGAATAACGTTAAAGGGATATACGGGCAGCGTGATATTGCGTATACATGTGCGTGACCAAAGCCATGGCACGAATTACGAGGCAGGAGTGTTCCCAAACTTGGAAATTCGAGACATTCCTAGGCCGTGACACATCCACGTACAGAGAACGAAGGCAAACGGAGATTCCTGTAAGCTGAGTACCATTATTTTCTTCTTGGAATTTTTACGCTCGAACACGTTTCAAAACGACTCGGCAACCCGACCGTCTCTCCATCAACGCAAACAGTCATTATGTCGTTAGAAATATTTTCAGCTATCATTCGCAATCACGATTTATACGCTTAACCGGCCTGTACGTGACCGATCGTGGAATATCCTCGTTGCCCATTGCAATTAAATACCTTGAATTCGAGCCTGCATATTTCCATGACCGTATGATTAACTGTGCTGGTATTCCCTATTGTAGTAAGTTTTCAACGTCGTTGGAATCTGAGATATGTGAAAAATTCCTTAGATTATTACGTAGACATTTTGAGGTTAGGTTAGGAAAGTAAAATTTTAGTTAGAAGAAGAAAACTAGTGTACAATACGCGCACAGGTTTTAATATTTATGACAAGCGTACAACATTCATCGTTCGTTGTAATTGTCGTCACAATTCTTCGAATACTTTCGATAATCTCGTTATTCGTTACAATTAAATACTTTGAATTCGTTTCCTCATATTTTTATCAATCATGCGATTAATCGTGTCAGTATTATTTGGCATTCTCCATTGTAGTGGCCTTCCAACGTTGCTTAACTCTGAAAAAGATATGTGAAAGATTTATTGGACTTTTGGAGGTTAGGTTACATTAGGGAAGCAAAACCAGAGTGTAAAATACGCACACAAATTTCAATATTTATGAAAATACGCATTAATCCGTTAACTAGACCATTTCTTAGTCAGAAACTCTTCAAACCATGGACTTAAGAATCAACTACATTTATTTCTAATTAATTTTAATTATATCGTGTTCAGTTTCTACACGTGTAAATACGGCATGCAACAACTCGTAAATATTTACTAACAATATTAGTTCAGTCCTGCGAGAAAGTTCAAGTGATTGAAAATTGAATTTTTAAATACGTACATGAATTTAAAAATATATAAAATATTTCAAGCACGTTATATACTTATTTAGTACGATATCTAACAGGCAAAGAGATTGTCTACCTAAATCCTACTTTTTTATTTATCTTTATAGAAATATGACACTCATAAATATGCGATGTCCACTTATGAATCGATCGAACGAACTTCACGCCGTGAACAGGCAAAAATGCGAAAACGCGAGCGATATCGGCGACGTGCACGCGTTCCATAATGCACAGCTAGTGCCCTTGGGTCAAAGCTTGGTAGTCGAAGAGGAACACCTACACGATTTGTATGCCCACGCATAGATGCTTGTTTGCTCGCGGTTGACGTTACATTCAGGGCCGTGTGTCTCACCTAGTCGCGAAATAAATAGTCACACCTGCTTTCAAGCGTAGCAACCCTTAACGCGTTAATTGCTACGGCGACCATGGGTGACCCACGTTGCCAAATTTCTTACAACGAATAGAACAAAACGAATTTAACAGACCATCGAATTTTGAAGGTACATGATTTAAATGACATCGCCGGAAAAAGGTTCTCGAGTACGATATAATATATTGCGAGAATTAATTGTTATCAAACTGAAAGTAAAATATTAATAAGATTGGCGCGGCGGTCGACCTTGTTAAGGATATTGAGTTACATTAAGACATCCAGTTCGATGTTTCGACAATTTTCTTTCTCATCTACGACAATTTTATTTATTTTCTAATACCGTGGTAAGATAATTGCTCTTATCCGTTATCATCTTACATTTCACCGTTAGAGGCCATTAACGAGATATTTCTCATCTTTCATTTATCAATAAAGAATAGTTATTATAATCGGTAAGAACGGTGGTAACGTCTCTTCTATTATATTGAATTATCTACTTTTTTTATCGGATTTAATAGCGTTCAAAATAAATGAAAATTTATTGGTTAGTTAAGTCTAAAGAATAGAGGAAGATATGCGTGATAATTTAAAAATATACTCGTTTATTTCATTTTACATTCACAACCATATTTTGTATTTTATTTTATAATCACGAGGAAATAGAATTTCTTTAGAATTCACGAATGTCGATCATTCTTATATTAAACGTTAACGATCGACATTTCACCTGTCTGTATTTTATTCGATTTACGTAATTAACGTAATCGATTTACATAATCTCGAACATTTTTATAAAACGATGAATAAGAAGACGATAAAATTTAGAAAGGTACAATGTAGCTGTATACAACTGGTCGTAGGAACGTTGGAAAAGCTGCGTTCCTAATTTACGCAATCGATTTCATTGAAATTCATCGCGCGAGATAGTTGGCTAAAACGCACAAATTATTCGACACTACCGATATCAAACGAAACTTTCTAGTACCATTAGATCTCTAATAATCTGCTGACAGCGAGCGTATCGAGTGTCAGACAGAAGGCATAGGAATGCAGGAATTTGCAAGTTAGGTGTGGCTACGCGCGTTAAAGAGTTACACGCTGAAGAATCGAATCCAGAAGTAACATTAACTTTAGAATGAATAATTCCATGCAAATCATCCTCCGAGTACTCTTCCTAGATTTTTACTTTTAACGCTTGGTAGTTTCCCTTTCCATCCTAACATCGTACGGTAATCGTATATGTCTCTGCGATTACTATTCTATAACAATGTTCTAGTATTTAATATTATTAATTAATCGTTACTAATTAACGTTAATCGTTCGTAATATTTTAGTATAATATAAATATGTCTAAAATATCCTCTATACTGTTTAGAGTACGTAAACTCTTGGCAATTTTAAATAACCGTAATTAAATAAATATGTATTATGATTCTACCATTAAAAAAAAAAAAAAAAAAAAACAGGGTAAGAGAAAAAAGATAGACGACACAAATTGGTATAAATTAAAGTGAAATCAATATGGTATATACGTATCTGTCGTGAACGTATATTCCATCGGAGCGTATAAAAACGTAATACCGTAGAGCGACATAAACTATTCTTGAAATGCATTTCGTAGCTACGATATAACGTAACACCGTAGTCGGATTCCAACGAGAGAAACGATTAGAATTTCGAATCTTCCGTTGGTGTTTAACGCGATACGATTTTTACACGGTTGTTAAAATAGGGTTTATGGCGTTGGTGAAAAGCGCGAGCAGGGACGCGTGGGTGTGCTTCCGCGCTCGCCCATCGACACACCAAACGAGATTACTTTATAGCTATAATCTGTCGTGTTCCGGGCCCATTGTTCCTCGGTGTACGATGCAGGTATGCGCCGGTAGATTATACAATCTCATTCACGTGTACGCCAATGTATTTTTAAACGTTAACATTACGTTTCACGGGTGTTGTTACTGTTGCGATCAACCAGAACTCAGGAAAAAGAAAAACGGTCTTTGTCGTGACGGCTTTCGTTTCTTCGGACCAGACCACGAAACCAGATACGAGATACTAGGCGTAATGACGAGAGAAGGTTCCCAGAATAATTCTATTTTAGTCAAAGTTCGCAAATATTAGAATGTCTATTAATCTGCTATTCTATAAAACGATGATAATTAGCTCAAATTATATTAGTGCAAGATTAGATTGCATAAGGGTGAGAAAAATGCGTAGAAATTATACGCGACAGTCGCAAGAGGATTAGTCGACAATTAACGCCATGAAAAAGTTAGATAAGAAACTTGGAGTTGTTTATCCACGTAATAAGAGTAACGAGAAACCCAATCTGTAGTACGAATGTTAAAATTGCATTCAAATCCGCAGAAAAATATTTACGGTCTAGTTTTAACAGTGAATAGATTTGTTAGAGTTTAAAAAAAAAAAAAAAAAAAAAAGAAGAAAAACGTCTTACCTCGTATCGACAATGCTTCGAAACAAAGCGATCTTCTTTCTTTAGACCTATTTTCGTTTCATACGATTTTAAAGAATCGAAGAATCGAATTACACAATCCGTAGCGATACCACGCGTTCGCCACTCTGTCCCATGTGTTTGTTTCTAACACATCTAGCATAACCGAGACAAACGCGACGGTAATAGGTTGCTGCGTGCTTCCTGTCGTTGCCGTGCCGTTCTGTTGTTAGTTTCCGTCGGTAAACATCGCTTCTCAGCTTCCTTCATGGAAGAAGACTGGCGGTAGAAGCGAAGTCGACCGAACGTATCGTAAAAGCAGCCTTTGAAAGTCTTAACGAGCGGTGTGTGCTGATAGCGTGGCGTTAGTAACGCATTGTTTCGATATAACAATACCATATTGTCGCAGCTAATGAATTCATTTTTTCTATCCTCTGTACCGGTGAAAGAAAGAAAGACAACTTACTATCGCGTTTGGAAAAAATTCCATTGACTTTCAGCAATCTGTTGAACGTGTCTGTTCGTTTTATTGTAATATTATGTATCGTTAGGATTAAGTTATCAATGCTGTTGCTAGATATTTATGCAAATCGATAGTCGTGGAAGTTAAGCGGAGCTTTTTTCCATTCGTTGAACGTAGTTCTATAGAATTTCCAGTATTACACGCATTTTTACGTTTTCTTTCATATTCCACTATACGAGAGCCGTAAGCGCGAGTATACGCCGTACAAAAATCGATTTTCAATTTATACAACGTACTCGCAACGATCTCTGAATAAGCTTCGAGGTGTACGTGTGCTCGCTATTGACTCTCGCTCGACTATATTTCAAATATCGATCGGAATAGCAGAATAACAAATGGTAAGGAACTCGTTGGACAACCTATTGTACAAACTCGCGAGCAGAAACTCGCGCTACGTCAAATCGATTTAACCATGGTATAGCGCGATTCTATCGATATGGAACGCGCGTTTATGCAATTTTTATTACTCGATTTGTCTGTCCCATAGTCTCGCTTCCTCCACCTCCTCCGGTCGCTGTTCCTGCCTCGTCGCCTCCAATGTCGCCCTCCCCTCCTCTCCCCCTGCCTCTTCAGCTGCCCCCTTCTCTCTTGTCCACGTTATTCCTCCGTCATGATGTACGTTCTTGACCCTCCTTCTCCTGCTTCCTCCTTCGTATTATAGGACAGCGCCGCGGTAAGGCCAAGGGCACATTAAAAACGTGAATCACGCGGCGGAAAAGGAATTAAGGAATTGTCGCTGAAATTCCATAACGTCCGCCAACATTTTCGAACATTTACTATGCCCGATCGTGCCTCGCACAGGATGTCGTTACTCGTTCAGCGTGCTACAAGTTTTCAAGTGCTGCTTCCTCCGGCCAGTTGTTAAGAAGCTTTTTGCATTGGATCTTTTTTATTTTTATTAACGCTTTCGTTACGCTGACGCATATGCCGTCGCATCGATCGTTCCAAGAATCCTATCGATGTAATTTTTGCGCTTTTAGCCTTATAGTTTAGTATCGTAGATAAGATATCGCGCCGTGGCGATAGTGATCCGCTATTATTATTTACCCACTCGTGAAGCAATTAATTCGCCTAAATAACGAGCGATCACAACAGGTGCAACTTGCGATAAAAAAAAAAGAATTTCTCGCTCCTTGTTTTTCTGCTTTCTTCGTTGTACTGTTTACTCCGTGGTATTGGCATTCTTCTTCTATGCCGATTGCCGATTCCATTTCACTTTCGTCACGATAAAGTCGAGTTGGTCGCTGGCCTGCAGAGGTCAGGTTATTTTGTATGCAAGATATGATCTCTTTGTTGCGCGCACGCGTATATAAGAAATGAAATTATTATCGAATTAGGTCGAATTAGCTCTTTCGCTTGTACAGTCATTACCGTTGTTGTTAGATACGTGTATCGTTATTTTTCTATCGATAAAATTCTTCCATCTCCAGCTGACCGACCATTTATTTCTTTCAGCGCATGTATTCTTCAAGATAATCTCTTAAAACTTTTTTTTTTTTTTGAGTTGAAACATCGCTAATGTAATCGCTAGTCGAGTATCTCTCGAGCGTTTCGCTGTTTAAACGCTTTTCTCTGTGTTGAACTTTGCTCGCGCGACAAAAATTACAGAAACGAAAAAATTAGATTTGAAAAACGGAATGGACAATTTTTTATTACAGAGAACGTAATGTCCCTGGTATTTAGAATCGAAAAGTCGATTTATACGATTGCTCCGTGTTAAGTAAACTTCTTGAACCAAGGTTGATTTTCGTTTTTGGCGAATTCCTCTCGGAACCTTCGAAATCTTTTCGGATTACGTCATAGCCTTGTCGTCGGTGTTTCTTGATCTCGTTGCCATTAAAATACGAAAACAATTACAACCGTTTAATCGAACGATACAAGGATTCTACAAGGACTATCGTTTGTCCAAGTTGCATAAAAATAAATGTACATCTTCCAAAAATAACAATACACATATTCTTGCAAATGATTATTAGATTAGATTATTCTTGCTGTTGCATTTGGATGGCGCTTTAAATAACGATTCTGCTACATTTTGGCAACTGTTTCTAGGTATATCAGGGAGTACAATAAAGTCTAAAGGCAAAATCGCTTTGACAAATTTCTGACGTCAATTAACCGCTACTGACGCAAACTGATTGCAGGAATTATTTTTGGGCCGTAACATCGTGAAATGAACGCAACGACTAGAATATTCCATGTGGAAAATACCTTTAATATTTAACATCTACCATATAATATATCACATAGCTATACAGGGTGGTTGGTAACTGGTGGTACAAGCGGAAGGGGGGGGGGGGGGAGGAGGTTGAAAGTATAGAATAAACAATTTTTTTTTAATTTCTTTTTTTTTTTTAACTTTTCCATCGAGACAACGATCTACAGTGAGATCCGTTACAACGAGACGCGATAAAGTGCACGCGTACCGAGCCAAAATTCAATGTCGATTTTCTCGAAAACGAAGCCTCGAACGAAAAATTGTTATTCTATATTTTCGACTTCTTTTTTCGCCTAGAATCAGCCCCTTTCCCGCTTGTACCACCAGTTACCAATCACCCTGTATATCACTCTGTACGTAATTAATATTTTTCTTAGAAGATTAGCAAATTCAAATCGACTTGGAAGAAAGAAAGGAAACTAGATTTCCCGTAATTTTGATACGTTGATACGAATTAACCGTTCGTTTCCTTTCCGTTTACAGATTTACAAAACCACAAACATTCGCAGACTGTATTGGGAACGAGCTTCCACTTGGATGGGAAGAAGCTTACGACAAGCATGTGGGCGCATACTACATTAACCACGTTAATCGTGAGTATCCCGTATTTATCTAAATAGCCGGCACATTTCTTGCGCGAAGAGTATTTTTTAAACGTCATTTTCGCTAAACGTTCCCCGGATGACGGTGCGACGTAAGATTGAGGTTAGGTTGGGGTTAGGTTGGGGTTAGGTCCTAACCTTTCGTCGTATGAAACGCGTTGTAGAAAACGCGCGATGAATTGTTGGAAACTGAGAAGAATTACCACGAGAAACGTATTAAGCGGCTCCTTTCAATTTTCTCTCATAGTTATAGTCTTGAAAAAACACAGTTCGATAATGTCAGTTGATTGGAAAAAATTGCAAATGGAATGTCGCCTTAATGCAACCTGTTGGGCCTTAATGAGATATCTTGGCCGAAGCGTTGCACGACCGACATTTACAACGCGTGCAAACGATTGAAAGACACGTGAAACAAAGATCTATAGTCTTAAGGTGTATCTAATTTATCTGTTTGTTTTTCGATCGTTTCAGAAACCACGCAACTGGAGGATCCAAGGCAAGAATGGCGAGCCATTCAGGAGGCCATGCTTCGAGAATACCTTCAGACCGCACAGGACGTACTCGAGGTAAGTCTCGAGTGTCCTTTTAATTATTTTCGTCGCGTTGAAGCACGCGAATCGTCCATACGAAAGGGGCTTTTAACGAGGAACGTCGATTCGTGTTTTATAATACAAGTTTATGCGTCAACCGTCCAACTAATTACGCTTTAAAACCTGATACTTTAGCAAGTTGTATCGTATATTCGAGGAAAATTGCTACCTATTTGAGAAACGACACGATCAAACGAAATTATTATTTTATATTCAAATTGTTATTTTAGTTTCACCTAGAACTCTTAGGCAAAGAATTATTCTATTTTCATTAATCTAGAAAAAGATACGACTAATGTTGCATGGAGTTTGATTATTCGTCGCGGTAATTCGTTACAGCCTCGTTTACTTCCACTGTATTTTCCTATTATCAGTTACATATACTTTGGTAGTCTGAAAAGTTGAACTGGTACGGAAAATATGTTACAGTGTGACAGTTATATGACGCTGTATGAAAGAGAGAAAGCACAAGCAAAACGTTGATATACGTAATTCTTCATTTCTCGAGACCACCGTAACACATGGAAAAGCAAGAAACTATTTAAAAAATTTCACGACAATAAACCAGGCGAAACTACAACACCGAAACATTTGCTTTAAATCTAATTTTACTCGAGTTTGTTTGACTTTCGCGAAGATTCTCGTTCGTCGTTAAATATTAATTCTCAAGATGAAAACTCTTTCACGATACTGTACACGCGTTGCTATTGAATTTTTCTCCTAGCCAGATGAAAAATTACCATGACAGTGACATTGAACAGTGGATAGCGCAAAGGCAAACAGATATTTCTCCTCCTGTGCACCCTCGGTGCCGATGAACCTCCGTTAGTTGGGATTATAAGCAGCGAGGGACCGATGAACTTTTAAACGAGGGACGGTGGGAGCTGTAGACAGGAAGTTATTTCGTGAGAAATCATGTTACTTCCGGTCACTAGCCGCTCCCCTTCGCCCGTTTGTATTCATATTTGTCGCCGGATCGGACGATTAACACCGGATTAACTAGTTTTCCCCTCTCGACGAGTCTGCAGTCCGGGGATACGCTTGTCCGCTCTCTTACGCGCTTCGCGGTTACATCATTCGAAAAGCGAGTCTTTTACGATGAGTTTACGTCTCCTGGACTTTCATTGTGTCACTGTAAAGCAAGCGAGTAATTAGTTAACGCATACTCAGCGTTGAAATCGAACGAAAGCTCGTTTCTCATTTTTAGTTGGCGTCTCGTAATGTTCCTTTCCTCTTTCATCTCGTTCGTTCGGTATTTCATTAAACATCGGTCTATGAATTTTATCGATCGATTGCTTACGTATACAGAGTGGTTTATATAATTGGCGGTACAAGCGGAAAGGGGGTGATTCTAGACGAAAAAAGAAGTCGAAAATATAGAATAAAAATTTTTCGTTCGAGGCTTCGTTTTCGAGAAAATCGACTTTGAGATCCGGTATAACGTACCGCACGCGTACCGAACGAAAGTTCAAAGTCGATTTTCTCGAAAACAAAGCCTCGGACGAAAAATTTTTATTGCATATTTTCGACTTATTTTTTCGCCTAGAATCACCCTCTTTGCGCTTTACCACCAGTTACCAACCATCCTGTATATTAGGATCGTCATCGGTATTAATCGCTTGTTATGGTAAAAGAAATTCGATCATTTACCATGAGAAAATTTGTTCATTAAGGTGTTAATATGGAATTTCAATACGATCTTTTATATTTGTCATAGATAACTTTCAAAGTGAAGGAAACAAGGAAAATACGTTGTTCATCTTTTGCCTGTTTTCCTTAATTTTAATCCAGCTACGTTTAATCCACCTCGTTGCTTCTTATCTCTTCTTTTTATCTTATTAAAAATGTTTTTCTATATAAATGCGAGAGGCAACGCGTGGAGATCCGCGAATAGCTGGTATCTTCGCCAAGAAGAAATTATAATAGTTGGCACGTCTGACGGCGCGTATATGCGATTTACCTTCGATTCGTCGTAAGAAATTTTCTCGTGAAACGATTTCGGCAATACGTTACGTCGATGTAGCGTCGCGTATTCGCGGAACGTGAATTTCCGAAAGTATAAATGCCAACTGTGCGAAATTCCCGCTGCCTACGCGAATATTTCGCGTTAGTCTGGCGCTCCGCGATTCCTTTCCAATTTCAATCAGAAATAAATATCCGCTATTGCCAAGGATATTTCACGTTCGTCTGTCTGCCAATCTTCTTTCGATAATATTCCTCCGCGAATTTCGTACGTCGCCGGAAGCGAAGGAACGCGACTTTTCGCGTGGAACGCGACAGGAAGTGGCAGAATGTCGATGTACGGTATATTTATTTCGGTCGAAATACTGCACGCCTGATGTCATCGTCGATTTTCAAGATTGGCTCGTGGCTCGATTCTAGTTTCGTGATTGTCTGGAGACTTCTCGACGACAGTCTTAGAACGCGTAATCCGCGGGGTGAGAGGAGTTCGTCCCGCAGACTAAACAACGGCTTGTCTCGCCTTTTTATTTTTTCTCCATTTTTAAAGAATAGTCTAATGTTTTCCCTTTCTCTCTTCTTTTGGAAGTTTTTAAATACGATTACCGTCGGTCATCGAATTGCAAACGTAAAACGTAAAATCTCTGTAAAACGTACAAAACATTGGAATCGTGTAAAGCAAGTTTTCTTTGTTATACTGATTTAATCGTTCGTACGATTTTTGCAAACTACGTCCGATAGTGTTGTGCGTGGCTAACGATTGTTTTCATGTCTCAATGGCAATGAGACCAAGGAACACCGATGACGAGGCGCCATGACGTAATCTTGAGGAATTTCGAAAGTTTCATAGAGAGGAGGAATTGGCGAAGACGAAGATTGACCTTGGTTGCGACGAGCTTATTTGTTATTGGAAGGTTATACGATCGGTTTTTTAATTTACCGAACGATAGAAACGTTAAATTGTTCGATGTTTCTCTATGCTGCTCGTTTCTCTGTTTATTATGAATCACGAACCAGAAAAAAATCTTGCTTTATTAAATGATCAAAGTAACGCAGTATCTAGCGAAGTTTAAGTGAAAAACGAATGCAAGCCAAGGAGGACGTTATACATCAAAAAGTCAGAAGCAGAACAGACAGCAGAAATAAGTGGGATAGACCGTGATAATTCTATTCGCTTATTCATTTTAATAATTCATCGATCCAACTGGGTCAGTGTTATACTTCACGGTACTCAATTATTAATTAGCCGAGTAGATTGTCTGGTCTAAAAGCCATCCTAAACTCGATCAACAAATGGATGTTTCTTTTACCGAGAGACTTTCAAAATTACGAACTTTTTTTCCGTATGACTATGCATCAGATTCGGTTGTTTGAATTTCTCGGGTCATCTACATAGATATAAACTTTTTCACAAGTAACACGTTCTTACGTATACGTACTTCTTCGTTACTTTCACTCATTGTAGATCCTGTAAACGAAATTTTCAAGCTTTTTCCCCCCCTCGTTACGTTTCCTTTTAATCCTTTCAGTTTCTTAATTAATTCCACGTACACTTAATTAGTCGTATCGTCGCCTGTTACATTTATTCCAATATCCTGACAAATTTTACATAACCGTCTATATAAAATACGAATAAATAAATAAATGTAGTAAAAAGTGTTCGAATACCATCGTAAATACCATCGTATTGAAAAAAGGAAAGTCAGAATAGGCTGTGATGAATCGAAGATCGTTCAGATTTTCGATGGGATCTATAAGATTATGAAACTGGGGTCGTCTCTTTCTCGTTCGCCAGCAATGGGAATTCTATCGTCTTTGTCGGTTCTCCGCGTTTCCAGTATTTTCCTTTTTCTCTCAGTTTTTCTCGCTCGCTCCCGCTTGCCAGCGTACTCTGGCTCCCTTACTCCTGTCTCTACGATGCCTCACGACTCTCTACGAGGCAGCGAGATGCGAGTGGAATTTTAATTGCCATTTATTTTTGCTCGCTCGGTTCCCTCGTACCGCTCGTCGCATCGTCTCGCGCGGACAGATACAAAACCGATTATGACACCGCCGGAGGAAGTTGCAGATCTCTCGATGCTTTAAATTATACAGGGTGTTCGGCAACAAATGGCAGAGAATTTAAGGGGCGCTTCTACGATACGGAATAAGACGAAAACGAAGAACAAGGGTGTGGCGTTTCACACTTTGTTTATTAGTTGTTAGCGTTGTAAAAAGCAACCAAAATACCCCCAAGCCTGGCAAACTTCTCTGTACGAAGGAATGTAGGGCAGCCTAAACGATGGGGGGGCACAGTGATCCTCAAACTTCAAAAAGATTACAATGTTCGATACTCAAATTCCATAGGATGGCTTTATCTATTTTCCTAATCGTTCAAAATTGATCGAGACGATATATTGAATGTTAAATTGGTAAATAATTTTAAATCTGTAAAATAGGAAGAATATAATAAATTATATTTTTCTCCTGTGATTTTTATACGTGCATATACGAGAGCATCGTTTTGCGTATGATTGTTGCATAAAGATCACGCGAAAGCGACGTATTAGTTTATTACATAATTACGTCGAAATCTATCGCCAAGCGCGGCTCGATACGATCGAGCTCTCTCGTAACAGTTCTCATCACTGACCAGTCCCAATCATTCTTGCCCGCGATACAAACGAAAGAAGAAATAGGTATATCGTGACTCTTGGCAAATAGGAACAGCCAGCACAGTCTGGCCGTTAATTTAAAACGTTCCGACAGGTGTAACGTCTAGTCCGAAGCGACGTTGGCTCTACCTAGCGATATGAACGTGTCTGCCGAGGAAAGTGTATCGGATACCGAAATACGTAAAATATACATATGTACGCTGTGTACCTTCACGCTCGAAATAGTGCTTGCCACGTACATATATACGTACACAGGCGCGTTTCGCCGAAGACGTCCTTTTATATGTACATATATGCGTCATAACGGTTTCAGAGACTGAAATCGCAGTCATTGACATCGTCATCGGTGTAGCCAGTGGGGCCAAATTCTGAACGCCGCTTCTTTCAGATTAGCTTCGAAATCGTCGCAATCGCCGCTTCGAAATACCTTCTTACGCGTGAACGCGCGAAGGAAACACGACCTTTACGTGTATCTGGTAGCAGAATATTCGTTAAATAGAACGAGGTGAGCACAATCGAAGAGTTCGCGGCAATAAGGAGACAGGTCTGATATATTGGTCGATTTTTCGTTTCCATTTATGTAAGATTACTCAAATTACTGGATAGCGGAGTTACCTCCTTATTGCAGCAATTCGTTCGATCAAAGAAACGAACATCGGCAGAGGCTGTTTCACCCACTAATTATTATAACGAGTACTTCATTTTGTACATTCTCTGTACTCTTGCGTGGATTTTGTTTCAATTTCCAACGAATGTATAAAAATTCGGCAGCGTTCGCATTGGTATCACGTTACGTAATCGATCTCGCCGATATTCGGCAATGGTATTCGAACGCGTGTCACCGAGTTTCTTCTGCACTCGAGGCCGGGCTTTTTTCATAATGCGCTGCTAATAACCCTATCTGTATGTATATGTATCGAGGCTGTGTATCCGTGGGGACGCTCGTACTCGTTTACTATCCCCGCAAAATCGACTATAACGATCGCGTCGCGAGATTACACGGTTACGATGTCCGTGTGCCATTCGATGTAGCGTGGGCCGGCTTTAGGACGACGGTATCTTGGCAAGTGGGCAAGCAGACAAGCGAGCGAAGCAAAGCAGGCAAGCTTGCCATGAGAGATTGGAATGTCTCCCGTCCGTTCGAAGCCTGTTCCCCTCCACACCTTTCCACCACTCTCCGCCCCCACCCTGCTTCCCCCTCGTGGCTCCGTGTCTCTATATACTGGCCCCTGCCAGTGACTTCCTCTTCTCTCTTCTGCGTTTTGCTCTATCTCTCTCCCACCGACGCTGTCTTCTTATTCCATCGTTTCTCCGCTGGGTCCCGGCGTGCAAGGTAGCGGCAAGTAGCGAGAAAGAGAGACTGGATGCGTGGCACCATAGCGGAAAAGAGAGAAACGGTCAAAGAAAGACGAAAGGCATTGCTAGCGATGGGGTTAACTTATTATAGTTAGTCGTCTTACATAGTTTTCGAGCTTTTCGGCACCAAGCTTGCGTCGTTTGATAAAGGTTAGGATTCGCGCATGTGGTTGCTTCGCTGAGAAGCGTCGATCGATTGTTTGGTAATGTTGCTCGTGGAATGTGGTATTTTTAACGCGTTAAACGCGGAGCTAATTTTGCTCTACGTTGCATCTAGACGGCGTGTAAATATAGGAAATGCGTCTATGCATAAACAGGGAAAAAAGTTTAGCGTTGTTGTCCAAGCGCCGTTGCCGTAGATCGAATGATTTTTTTGGTTTCTTTAAATCGTTGATTAAATAATAGTAGCTTCGATTTCGGACCAAAGTAAGTTTTAAGTATATATAGAGATGGTAAAACGTATTGTTTTAATTGAGTTTAAAAAAACAGCCCATATCGTGTGTATATATATATATATATATAATTGTAGTTGAATTCCCAGTAACACATCGATAGGACGATGGAATGAAAAGAGAAATAAACGGTACGATGAATGGTGTAGGATGGTGTGGAAAGAGTACGCGAGGATATTGATCCCATCGCTAAGGCGTACTCTTCTCCCAAGTTTGAATGCATCTTGAAGAAAAGATGCCAGTTCCCCCAAGTCTTCGAGCCTGTCCTCTCTCGGGCCTCGGCCCTGGATATTCCGTCCTCGGCTGCTTCTTTCGTTCCGTCCTTCTCCGGCTGTGTCCCCTCTGTCTTTCTCTTTTTTTCTCTCTATTCCCGCGCGAATGCGACCCTTTTGGCGTAGTGGCTACCGGTGTTACGCTCGTAGGGCCCCCAGGCGGTCCACGAATGGATTCACGAAGAGCTACGAGGACTCCCGAGGGTGTACGATCGTGCGCACGAGCAGATGTGCTACTGTCCTTCGATACTCTGGATGATGCCCCGCGGTGCTGCGAATCGACTATACCGTTCGCTCTTTCGCACGAGCGCGCGAAAGAAATAGGATGGCCGAGGAACGCAGAATATTATCGTTACATAGCGATCGACGTGGCTCGCCATTCGCATTTTTAGCCTTTCCCCATTATGCTCGTATGCGACTGTCGCGTGCTTTTTGTTTTAAAACGCGTACATATCATATGCCCGTCAAGTTCAAGTTCGTCGAGGACAAACGAACGAAAGTATGTGTACGTGCTTACTAGATTTATACGAAAGGTATAATTCCTTTATTTCTTTTACCGCGACGCTTCGTATTGTGATACATATTTATCTACATACATAGGTATCTAAGTAGATGCGTTATGAATATAAATATACGTATATTTTTTAATCTCGTTCTTTTCGTTCGTTATTTTGTTGCTCGGTTACGGTTTCGTTAAAGGAGAACGAACAGAAGATTTTGCGTGAAATTCTCATACGCGGACGTGGACGCGGACACGCTGGGAAGGGTTCAGCTCGGAAATACCGTAGAAGAAAATAGAGAGCGCGGTAAGGAGCGCGACCGGCCTTACGGCGTTGTTGCTCGCCATTTGCCGACGCAGCTTTTCACATTCCTTAGGCTCTCTTCCAGGGGCAAACAATGTTAACGACCACGCGAAGAGATCGAGATTCCATCTCTACCGAGCGATACATAAATAGGCCGACGCTTTTACCCGGCGACCAGATATATACGTACCCGCGTTATTATTCCTTTTTGTAACCGACTATTTTTAGACGCCCGCCGGAATTTCACGCTTCTCTTTTTCTTTCTTTTTGATGTTTCTCCCTTTACCTCATCCTTTTTTTCCCCCCCTCCTCCATCTACCTTCTCGGCCGCCTCCGTCGTTTGCTGTATGTCGATAATCGTATTCGAGGTTGAATAATCACGTTTCAGGAGGTAAAAGATAATACAGGAAGGCTATACTACTATTTTTTATTTTTTTAAGTTCGCATATTCCGCATCCTATAAGGGAGTAGTTTGAAAATTCAGTATATAGCACTTCTAGCATGTGAAACGAAGAGAATCATGGTTACTGTTACACAGCTGGTAATTTACGTTTCAAATAGATTCATTAAACAAGTAACTATTAGTGCTGCACAGAATATTAAAAAGAGAGATCTTGTATTCTTGTCGTTCAAAGTATTTAAATCTTAGTTATCTGCCACATCATCGAGTTCTCTGAATATTCACACTATATAAGTCTTTGTCAAGTAAGAAATCAATCATTTTAACACTTGTGTCGCGAATTTTTCTTGTTGCTCAACGATTCTTCCATCTATGACACAAGTAGGAACATTTGTCGCATTAAATGTTTAAAAAAAATAAGAGGAAATATAACAAAGTTGTCTCTTCATCCTTGATAATACTTGTATGTCAAGCTATGGCAAAAGTAAATCCGGAAAGTTTCGGGATGACTTTTAAGAATAATATGTTGTGAAATATTTCAACATTTTAAAGCATGGAAATGTTATATACATATAAAAGACTTTAAGAAAAAATCAAATAATTATCTTTGCAACCGTAGAAATTACCCAATAGCAAAGCAAAAAATCCACGACTCTTTCGAAAAAAATATAACAGCTTTAAATCATCAATAGATTCATGACTTTTGACTCTGTATTTTAGTAAAATCATTTTGATAATGGAAGATATTCAACTGTCTTTTCCGCGATGATCTATCTTTTACCATTCTATAAAAAAATGTGAATTATCGATCACGTGCGGCAATCGTCAAAAATTTTCTGCAATTTTCATTCCACTTAACTCGCTTTTTCTTCCGAGGATGCGTACGTGCCTTGGACCATACGAACCGGCTTGAATCACGAAACGATCGTCTCTTATCAACGCAGGAATGCATGAAGGCTGATTATCAAAGACTTATCATTGCCTGATAACCAACAGCTAAATGACGTACCCCAGATTCAGATCTGGCTACTGTTTGTCGTCGAGTTCGCGAAAAAAAAAATCGTCGCAATTCTACAAGGATATGATTATCTATCATAGCTTTCTCCGATTGAAAAATAGTTGAAAATCATTTATTTAGCAACATTCCTCTACCTATATAGATATAGACGTATTTTTAATTGACGTTCTAGTAATACGTGTTACATTTCGATCGGCTATTATTATAATCTTCTTATCTCGAAGTATTATCTAAATGGTTAATCGAGTGTGTCGATGTTATCCCTTTCTGGGATCGAATTTTTTTAATTCGTTTAAGTGTATGAACGTTGCAAGGACTTTCCGCGATCTTCAAGATCGTTTCTTATCGCGTCGAATGAATCACAAAAGCGACGAGAGTTATAAATATTCAGGTGAGGCGTCACCTGGGAATTGTCGCGACGAAAATTACATTTTCTCTTGAACGGTGGCAGAAAATCGACGACGATACGAATCGTTGTAACGATCGTGTAACGGGCTGACCCACGAGCTCGTTCTTTTTTATCTGGTCAAGTTTAATTGGCTGATACGTCGATTTCCCTGAAATCTCAATATAACGCTCGACATTCATCCAAAGGGAATGCACGAGCATCAGATGCCGATTTCTCCGAAAGGGAGAGCTCTCCGTAAAGCGATATGCATACCGAATACGTTCGTCAGGATTTCTAACTTCTTCTCCACGGTGCTCTTCTTGGAAGGGCGACACAAAAATGTGAATGTACCGTAGCCCTTCTCAAATGTGCACAGCGTATTCTTTTTTCCTTCTTTCTCCTCTCTCCGCTTTCTTTTTTGTTTTAACACTTCTAGAAAATTTCGCATCTTTTACTTGTATAGTTACTGAAAACAATTTACTTCGTAGTAGGAGATACAAACGTTATTTTACATAGCTTATTCATTTTATATACGTATGATTTATTAGAATATTTGTTTAACATTTTCGTACATTTCATTGTTCGAAGTTTAATATTTAATGCTCATTTTCTTCTTAATTTGTTTAGCGTTTTCCAATTACATCACACTATTGTTAAGTTGCTAGAAAGATATGCGTATGATTAAACTATATCAGGCTATAATAGGTTAGATAGGAATTATATCAGTATCAAAGATGTTGACGCATAAAGGCGATTAAATATGATAACAAATTAAATATTACCGTGTAAAAATATCGCCAGTGAGCATGATTTCTTTTAATAGAACCGTTAAGGTTATGGAAAATTATCAGTCATAGAGGTTTCTTTGGAATTTTCACACATTCATTCTATTATAAGATAATGTAGAAATAATTAATGGGAATTAAGTGTTTTTTAACTTATGTATTTCGAGAATAGATTAGTGTTATTTTATTGATTAACCTGGTTGCGGGAAGAAAGATAACTATGACAAAGAAATAGAACGTTTTCATTGTCTGTAAAAAATGGCATAGAGATAGTAACATAGGTCTAATCGATACACGGCATCGTTTTACTGAACGACTGCTAGCGGTGATCAATAGTTAGTTTCGTGTTGCACAACATAATTGATAACAATTCTCTTCAATGAGTGTCAAAAGATCGCGATAACGTTTCAATGGGTTAACACTGTCAAGATTTTATTACTTACGTTTTTGCATTTATGCCGAAAATATTTCTGGTATACGTTATACAATTAAAATTCTTTCTTTTCCTTTACTGGGGGGGAAAAAATATCAAGAAACTGATCAATTACTTGTTCATAGTCTTACGTACGAACTGTACAACATTCAACTCACAGATTCAGCGAAGCTTTTATCTTACCGTTATTAAAGAAAAATCGTTTGTAGAAACGTACGTTTCTTATTTTTACATCAGAGAATAATCTATTCTGATCGCCCAATTCTCAAACTTAAATTTCGCGGGCTTTCCTTTTGATACGAAAACGCCAGAGAGAAAGAGCATCCTCCGTATGCGTTTCGCGCGAAGAGATAGGATTGCTGGAAAGTTAAGAGCTTTTGCTCGGTCCGCGCAGACACCTTCGTTCGCTGAACGGGGCATCGAGTTATCGGTATGTACACCACGATAATGGCATCGCATTCCATTCATATCAGCATCGCTCGTTCGCCACCGCAGCCTACCCGCTCTCTTGCCTCCCACTCCCTTCCCTTCTTCCCTGGCGGTGGGACGTTCGTATGCGCAGGCTCGTTCCATCGCGCCAGGCGCATCGTCGCGTCGCAAACCAAGACGCGACCCGAACACGCGCTCGATGTGAACGCACCTTTACGCGGCCGATCGTCATGCTGGCTTCACCTGGTGCGCATTCCTTCTGCAACTGTTGGAAAACGGCTCCCCGAGGAAACTTATCTCGAGAGAGAGAGAGAGAGAGAGAGAGCGAGCAGCTTGTTCGCGATCACGCCGATTCCACCGGCAGTGGGGGCTTTTTTCTATTTTATAATTAGATTTTTAGGCCTCGGTGACGCGACTGACGTGTATGCAGGTTATGATCGTCGGCGGACGGTTTTAGCGGCAATAAGATTTGAAAATACTCCAGTCACGCAGGTTTTGTGATAAAGATCAATAACGAAAAGGTTAGAAATATCGTGAAAATTAATGTCGTCTTTCAGGGAGGGGAAAACTTTAGAAATTTGTTCATTATTATCGAGGTTTTCGTTTAAAGTTTTCTTAATGTAGAATTTAGAACGATATTCCGCGTATTTAAGACAGTTTAGGTGTTTAGAAGAATGTGTTCAACGGTCGAATCAAAGAGCTGTGATATTCTTCTTAGTTCTGTGATTCTTTCCGAGAAGTATCCTGTTAGGAGATAATTCTTAAGAGTAATTCGTTGTTTATTTTTTTATGTGCTCAAGGAATCGAAAGATGTCAAGTTATCGTTATTTATCGCATTTCTTGTTTTATTACATACTTTAACAAGTTATCTATTTTCATATCGTGCAAATTGCAAGCAAAAAATTTTGCTTTGCTCCATCGTTGTAGACAGTTTCGAGTTTTGCGGTAATTTGAATGACAGTTTAATCTAGAAAAATTGTCTCGACGGGGAAAAAATCTTTATACAGTCAACATAATTATCTCTGTTGTTTCTTCGCTCGAACACGAGGGCTTTTGAATGTGAAGTATCTGTATGCTTGTAACATCTAAATATACGTTCACCGTTTGGTGTATCGAGACGATAAATAGCAAACACAAAATATATCCAAACTTTCTCTACGGAGAATTCTTATATCTTACTGATAAGGTAACGGTGCCAGGTGCCGTTGTACAAACGTGCCCGTCCCCCTATACGCTTCTCTGTGATTTATGCGTGTGTACTTATTAAATTATTATTTATAAACTTATCGACACTATTGAATTAATAGTCGTCGCAAACGATATACATAATGTAATACTTATATAAAACAAATTATAAATAACATATCTTTCTATTCATAATTATACAATATACAATGATTTGGAAAATGTTAGGAGAATGACCTTGAGAAAATTTCACGCGTATTAAATTAAATCTTCCCCTCGTGTTTTGAGATTTAAATGATCTATTTATATAACTTCTATCTTTATCGAATCCATCAAGTACATTAGATTAGAGGATATTCCATATAGATACCTTAAATGTTTTTAATTTTTTTTATTGCCTTAAATACATACATGTTGATGTCACTGAAGCATAGTAGGATTCTTGTGGTGTCTAATTTGGCGGGGCGCTACGATACAACGCAAACCGGAATTATTGTGACGGTATCAATCATTTCGTTATCGTGACATCGAAACAAACACACAAATATGTTTTACATGGCACGGCAGTACGTACGATTTGATTCTGTATAGGTCTCCTCGACGAGCCACTTCGTTTAATCGCGGAAAATCTCACGATTAAATCATAATAATTGATTGTCTGTTCGAGTGTTAATCGTTCTATGAACTAAAACTGGAGATAAGGAAAGGAATTTATCTGTAATTTTTAATTTTTAATTTTTGCCTATTATTATTAAAAGATGAAATTATGGAAGACGGAATTATAGCGTTACGATACAATATTTTAATTTATAGATTACTTGCACACGTACGTGTACATTCATTCAAACAACGTATACATATTTATGAACTTGTTGAGTTTCAACCGTTTCTTTTTAATACTCCGAGAATGCATTGTTAATACTTGTCGTTTTAATTCATTGAGAATAATTATCAAAGAGTAAAAAAAAGAAAGCGACGATTCAAAGATCAAAGTTCTTATATGTATATATGTACACACATGCATACTATGTACAAATGAAAAATGGTTTCGAAGTAAGTTATACGTAAATATTGTAAGGCCCAAAAGCATGAAATAAAAGAGGAAGATTTCTCAAGGAACTTATATGATAAAAATTTAATATTTCTAAAAAGTATGCAGATTGTCTTACGATTACGTAATTTCACAAGGTTTTGTATTAATTTTTAAATTAGAGATAACTGATTGAATATTTGATATATATATATGTATACATATATAGCGATGGTGGTGTACGATTTAGTCGTATATCAAAAATATGACTTTGAGCACGTGTGAAGTTGCAGATTGTGGCGACTTCTATTGGTGAGATTGCGTACTGCGCGTACAGTGCTGGTCCTATATGAGCTGGTATACAAGTTAATCCCGCGCATAATTCACACATTCCAAAAAAGACTCATCGATGGAATTTGAAAGTATTTCTTCCGTTTGATGTTTCGAACAATCTCGATATCAACAACGATTTCTGTAATAGAGTGCACAAAGAATGATATAAACGTGGATTTTGTTACGAAATCATTACTTAAAACAACTTCAATAATATCTTCGTTTATTATAATGGAATCATGTGTGTGTGTGTGTGTGTATGTGTATTTGTATCATATCCATGATGATTGTATAACGAACAGAGTTCAACAATTCTTATACGAAAGTAAGTAGGATTGTTTTATTAGCCATTAATGTGAAAACAACTCTTAGCTTTATAACTCATAGTCAATCTAAATATATGCTCGATTATAATTCCATTTGCCAGATTGATAAGAGGGAGACGAAATAGTCATAGGGAAGGAGGAACGAAAGATGACGCATTGAAAGTAAGAAAAGAGGAAATTGACGGAAGGAGAGGAATGCCCGAAAGGGTGTAGCGGGTCACGTGTGTATAGTCGGCCTCTTGCATTAGCCGTGGATCCTCCTTTTTCTTTTCTTCCTTCCCTTCTTCTCTCTTTCTCTCGGGAGCCACGTGCGCCCCAAGAAATTCCTCTTTTGTATCCTTCAGCCTTTGTTCGGCAACAGCTGTCCGGCCGAAGAAATGCTTTTCTCCATCGTCAGTCTGCTTACTGCTGATTCTTTTCCCTCTCTGTTCGCTACCACGTCTAAGTATGAATTAAATTATCGATTCTCTGCCTTCTTTTGTCGATTCGTGCGAGGAAGAGATTAAGAATCACGATTTAACGCGAGTACGTCGACTAACCATTTAAATTATGTCAATATTTTCCTCGTAATCGTTAATTCGTAAATTGTCTGTTTTTAGAGACAGATCATTACTTGTTATTACAAATACGTAATTGTATTTGTTCAAGAAATATTTGAGGAATCCAGTTAAACTCGAAGAGCACAATTTCATAAATATTTTAATTTTAGGTATTTCCAGCCAATCAGCCCCCCAAAAGACTATTTCTTTTTTTATCAATTTTCGAGTAACATTTCACAAGCATTAACTTATTATTATTAAGGCAACAAGAATTAAAAGGAAGACAGAATGAAATTTACTAAACGTTATGAAAATGCGGTTTTTTCAGAAAGAGACAGAGAGAGAGAGAGAGAGAGAGAAGTTGTCACAAATTCCATTTCCTTCCATGGAATGCGGCTCACCATTCCCCTCTACATCATTCCATTCCGACGGCAATGTTTAAAAGTACATCGAATCATGATTCTCTCTACCCCCGTAATTTCCTCATAAATCATCTCGAAAATTCCCGAAGGAAACGGTTCTGCATCCGTGCCCTTAACATTCGCCGGAAGACGTTGCTTTCGAAATTTGCCGCGGTTGCGTATTCAGAAGAAAATGCCACGAATGCGTCCAATTACAAAACACCGCGGGCATTCCTGAACAGATCCGTACGCATAGTGGCCCGACACTGGCTCCGCGCGGCTCTCTGCTATCTATCCCTCTTTCTTCGTTCCTCCTCCGATGGTATGAGCGGCGGAGAGTAGTTGGCGCACTATAAAAGGGGGCCCTTCGCTCGGAGCGGGGCCCCGCGGATCGGCGTGCAGCGTTCAGATAAATATGCGGGAGGGGCCGGAATTCCTCACTCGGCTGCATTCCAATCGCTCTTCCTCCTCCGCCATCTCACCACTACCACACACACAAACACATCTCCCCGTCATCGTTATTTGCAGCCTCCGTCGCACACTACCTCTGTCCCGGCCACGCAGCAACAGAACAACCTAGCGATCCCAGTATGTAATACCAACGAATACCAGTACCGCCGGTGACAATAACAATAACCACGCGTGTCCGTAATAACCTTCTGAATACCCTGACAATGAGCGTATATACGAAGGAGTTGAGGTTAGCTTGGATTAGGTTAGGTTAGATGCTTGTTCGTGACTTTTGTAATCTGCTTTGTTTCCTTACGGCTGAAGTGCAGCGATATTTTTGGTAATAAGGATGTTCCGCTATTATTAACAACGGGCATTGTATTTATATCTCACGGTGAATTTGCTTAGGATCTTGCAACGTCGTAGAGCAAAGTTTATTATTTAAATTCGTGAATGAATTTATATATATATGTATATACCCGATGCAAAGCAACAGTACTGACAACAATTTGTCAATTCGCATGCAAGTATGCGTTACTGCTGTCCGTCGTTTATGGACTGTCTTTATTTTCTCCCTTCTCTCATAATTTTTGCGTCCCTTCCTCGTGTACTAAAAACGTAGATTCTTTTCTGGCTTTTACAGCATCTATAAACGCGCGTATATGTACTCGAGTACCGACGTAGAACTCACGAGTACGTGCAAACGGTTTCGCAGGAATTATTATCGTAGGTGGTGGATCTTCCATTAAAATGCATATACAGGACCTCTAATACGAAGGCTGACCCTTTTGGCCGAAGATATCGCTCCTTTTACAGCGCTGGCATTCCTTACCAATATTTCTCGAAGAGGAATTCCTTAATGATACACGAGTGCTGCGTGCTTCGTGCTTGCTGCTTCGTTCTTCGCTCCCTTCTGTTGGTACACGTGCGTGATTTGCGGCCTAGAGTCAGGTCTCGATGGAGAAAGTGTTTATTCGGTTTCCTGTCACACTCGTCTGGCATTTTTTCTCCATCGCTAAAATTGACGTATGACAAATCGCGTACAAGGTCACGTTGTACTTTCGAACTATTTTAAAGATGCATAACACATTGTGTAACATATAGACCACCTGCCTGGTCCTGTAAAAGTAATCCAACATGTTCTACAGCGGCGTTTTTAAATGACATTATAAATCTGATCTTTTTGTTGAATATTTATATTTAGAAACATCAATATTTATACTTGCATATACAGATTGTTCGTGCTACTATTTTCTGGCAATGCAAATTTTTTTCTAAACGGTAGATCTTCGAAATGATAAGAGACCGAGTTTCAAGACCCTTTTCCATACTTAATCCTACTACCGTGGCATCGACTAATTAAAAATATTTTTCATGGATTTTCCGTAATAGCAAAACGTATTCGACGTATCAAAGAAGAAAGTGCCACAGAAAGCATTGAAAAGAGCTCCGTTCGCAAATCCAGAAAGTCCACATAGCATCTTACAACAGTCCTATGTAAATGAACAGGAGGTGACCTCCGCTCATAAGACGACGTTAACGGAGAATAATGTATCTCTCCGACCCATAATATCCGAATAACGTAACACGTGTCAGAGTGAGAGACATTCCAATTGACTTATGGAACGTCTCTAACCGGAATTCGTTCGGAACGAAAGAAGATTCCCGCGTCGCGTCGCGACGGACATGTCCAGCGGAGCGTGGCGTAAAAAGTCAGCTAAAGCGGAAGAGATTTCGGGATGTGCTATGCCGGGAGGACGAAGAGGAAGCGACTCGAGAGATCTTTCGAGGGAGAAAAAGGAATGATAGATACGTAAGGGAGATTCAAGCATCGAGGTAAGAAGAGCTGCGCCTCGTGGAGGTGGAGAACGAGCGACGGAGGAGGAGGAGGTGGAGGTGGAGGAGGGGAAAAATAAGAGGCTCTTTCCGCGAGGCGAGCGAACCGGCTCGTACTCGATAGCATCTGCGGAGCCTCCGACAATAATAGTGTGGACCGAGAAATATGCGCGCGGGGCCCGAGCCCTGTGAATCCTTCGGCGGTTTTGGGGTGGTGAGGTGGTGTACGGAGGCAAAGCTCGCCTGGTGGGGCGAAATTCTCCGATGCGTAGCGATGGGATCGATCCGGTGCTTGTAATTCCCGAACAACTTTTGTCCTTTTGATTTTTCCCTTGCTCGCCACTCGCGTGTCGCTATTTTCATGAAAAATTGTGAAATTTTCGTAATGCAGAGTGACCATGTTTTATGGAGACGATATGTTCGTGCAAATTGGTCCCACGAATATAGAATAGAAAAATATGTCCTGAAACGCGAGCTTTCTAATTACTTTACGGGAAGATAGTCCATTCCGTTCTCTCGCGGAGGCTTTTTTTTTTTTTGTAAAAATGCTTGCTTTTGTACAAATACGTAAGTTATCATTTTAGTGGAAACTACACGAGAAAGGAGAAAAATAGCTTGCAAAAAAACTTGGAGTAATTACCTGGAATTCGTAAAATGTGCGTAATTTGGACGAATGTAAAATTGAATTAACGTTACGAAAGTATAATAGGCATGGATTATCGATCAGCGACGGTAATGAAATAAATCGTTAAGATGTGCAAAGGCAGGAGAATTGGTCCCATCACTACTGGTACGGAACGGGCCTTCTGACGGAGAGGGGACATACACCAAGGTCCACCGGGCCTGTTCTTAGATGATCAGAGACACGGCTGATGGGCCAGTAGTGGCCCCAGAAATTCCAACAAGGACGAGGCATAATGCGCGACTCAAGGTCGGTTCTACTACCGACCAGAGAGTCCGAGATGGGACCACGTTCAGCAGGGTCGTACTGTGACCTCGTCAGGCCTTCCTTCCCCTCCTCTCCCGGTTCTCGGGCCCCTACTCCATCCCTGCTGTCGTCCCTTACAGGCTGGGCTCCGCCAGCGACAGGATCGTGCGTTCGCCCCGCGGCGCCCTGCATATCAGGCCCCTGCATACCACCACGACATTCCGCATCGCTGAAAAAAATGTACGTCCTCCGGGGGTCGATGACGAATACTACGGTGAAATTCGAGACGCGACCTCGTCGACGCTTCGTCGTTCGGCTATTCGACGAAACTATTCCGTCGGGTATACTAGTCGTGTACGTGCGCGGAAACGAAATTAACGGTTCTTCTTCGTTGAACGTCGATCGGTGTTTTTCTCCTCTGTAATGGATATTTTGGAAAATGGAAGTATGGGAAATATTTGACGAGGAAATATAGGTCAAGAGAATTTCTATCGACGAAAGAATTTTTAGTTTGATGGAACTTTCGAAAGGAAGAGATGGAGGATCATCGAAGATGAGAAGGCCTAGGGAAGGAGCAAAATTTCGACACGCGATATCGTAAATATTCATGGTGCGTGAGCGAACGCAGCACGTGTGTGTACGTTCTAGTATCAATTAGATTCACCAGGAACGAATACCGCATGAAATGTATGGTATCTGAAAGGAAGAGGCAAAGTGGGGGATGCGGAGAACGAAGAAGGTAGAAATTGTTGGGTAGCGAAAAGGAGAAAGAAATAGAGGGAAGATAGGAAAAGTAGATTGGGAGTGGGGGGCGCAAGGGCTCGATTGCGACGGTCCTGCCGGGCCTCATCCTGAGGCCCGCCTTTTTACACCGGCTAAGAAAGAGCCGCTTGAGGCCACCGTGGTTGAAGCGAGATAAATGAAAAGACTATGGAAGGAGCAGACGGAAAGTGAGGAGAGGAGGAACGCCTATACGGAGATTGAGAGAGGTAGGCTCCGCGCGTGTATGTGTGCTCGAGTGAGAAAGAGGCAGAGATCGAAGGATTAAACGGAAGAAGAGAAGGAGGAGGAGAGAAATAAAAGAGTAAAAAGGAAGGATGTTGGATAGGATGGTAGGGAGAAGGGTGGTAGGTAAAAGCAGGATGGAAACGAGAAGGGAAGGAGAGAATCGACCGGGTGGTGCAAGAAGCGAAGGAAGAGAAGGCAAAAAGGAGGAAAAAAGGTGGGATCCCTTAAAAATTGAGACCCACAGAGGTGGGGATCGGAATTTCGGGCCCCGTAAACCGGCCAGTCTCGAGGAGGCCTTCGCGAAGATGAGGTGAAGAGAAGAGGAGATAGACATCCGACGGGATAGAAGAAGAAGAAGGAGAACGAGAAGGAGAAGAAGAAGAAGAGGAAGGCGAGGGCGAAGAGGAAAACGACGAGGAAGAAAAAGGCGGAGAAGAAGGAAAGGAAGAAGAGTATATCGGAGAGGAAAGAAAGAGACGGCAACGATCACGACGTTCACGACGACCACGACGACGAAGAAGACGAAGAAGAAGAAGAAGAAGAAGAGGAACCGTGCCTAGTCTACTGTGTACCCGGCATGGACCGTCAGTACACACTCTGCGTACTCGTACCGGCGCACCAGTACCGCACCTACGTAAACAATTACCATCAGCAGGCGCATCAACAGCGACTGCAACAACACCAACGCCAGCAATATTCCGAGCAGCAACGTTCCTGCAAACAGCCTTATCAACAGGAGCAAATTTACGAGAACGTCGTGTCCCAATATCGAATGAGAATGTGCTACCACAACGACTACGAGAACGACGAGCAGATACAGAGGTTCTATTGGGAGCAGTGCTACAGACGCGATGACACCGACGCCACCGCATACTATTACTGTGAATACGTAAGGACTCTTGCAGGATTTTCGCGTATCTCGTGCGTTACTCCGATCTCTTGGAATCCGTCGAAGTGAAATTCCACGTCCGGCGTATCATCGTCAACGATTTTGTCACCGATCAGTGTTTTTCTTTCCATACCTCTGCTATCTAATGTCTCATATTTCGTTCAAATATCTCTCTGTCTCTCCGATCTCACGTGTCTCAAATATCAAGATACGATCCGCTGATAACATCGAATAGAAATTTCGAATCATTCACTGTTTCTTTCTTTCGCATTTACACGTCGACTAAGAGGAAAAGAGAGAGAGAAAGAGAGAGGCCTCGAAAACGAACGGTAATTGGAAGTACCGGAGCTCGCTTCGAGAACTCTTTTCGAGAATAGCAAAAGTGCGAAATTCCATAGAAACGCGACACGAGAGAGAAACGGAACGAGAAACGTTGCCGTGAATTCCGAATGTTTCTCTCGCTACCGATCGACTACGTTCTTTTATTCCCTTCTGTTTTACGACGTTGAACCTGCGGAACAATCCGAACAGCAGGATCGTCCGACATTCTTAGCACTACGTAAATCATGTGTAATGGTATTTCCTTGTTTGAAAATCGAAAGAATGCTGCCGCAGGCAGTTGCGTGGCTTCTATCGGATTTCGATGCCGGATCGAGCTAAAAACGTGAAACGACGTGCTATTTCCAACGTTACTTTTAACCGCAGAATTCTTTCTGTTAAGTGTTGTTGCCTAAGTGCTATATGCGCATTTGCAATTTAATTTAACCGAGAGTCTGCATCGATTATTCGATTGTTTGCTTCTATTATTAAAATCGACTGTATGTTTAAGATAAACTCAATGATCGAAAGTCGAAATGATCGAACGATCGAACGATTACTTCAGTGTGGTTGCGGTTGGATGTTTGAATGTCGTGACTTTTATAAGTTTATGATAGGAATTTTTTTCTTTATTATTTCGGAAGAACGATGGATCGTAATTTTAACAATGTCGTTTGCAACTATGTTACAGGCGAAAAAGGAGATCTACGATGTGAAGCAACAGAGGTTATGTCTGGCCCAGGATGAGTACAATCACCTCAACAACGCTTTAACGACGCTCGGTGCTTCGCGTACAAGTTGTGAGTACATATTAATATTTATATATTTTCAACAAATTTTTGACATTCAAAGTACTCCTCAAAGTATAGTTTAGCGTGGAAAGTAATGATTTACTTGGAACTTATGACGCGCTAATCGTTCGTTTCGTTATCTGTGCTACACAACACCCTCAAATAAATTTACTTTACAATAAAAGTATTTTTATCTATATAGTTGTTATTATCGTGTTATTCCTTTACAATTATATCGTTCGTCCAACTAGAATACAGCAAAATTTTGATACCACAGCGATTGAAGGGATATTTCTTATTTTCCAAAAAATTTGCCAATGTCGTCTTCAATTGTTTGTAGAATACAAAGTCAAATAAACGCAACAATATTTTTTATACCTTTTGATTCAGAGTTCATTGTTATTTTCCACATATAGGGTTAATAAAGAATACATCGAACGAAAAGGTAATGATTGATCATCTATCTCGTCTACAGTGTGCTCCAGTTCAAGTTCATTGAGTACCAAGTACGATCCGGATCTTTTGAAATCCGATGTCGCGCTCGCGAGGAGTCGAGTTTCCCGGCTGAAACGAGAGCTCGAACAGATCCGCGCTGAAATGAACTGTACACAACGAGGAGTGGACACTCTTGCAAGGTATGTCGTTACTGTCTTCTTTCAAGATTTACATCAGACATCTAGTGGAACTCGTAGAAGTACGGATTTACATAAATATCATTTATAATTTTATCGTAACAGAACGAATAATCTACCGAGGACACGAGTTTCAATGTTTCCTGTTATTTTTGATATAGCGTCGAACAGAAATTGAGCGGACATCATGGCGGTTGTTACAACATCACCGAGGCCCAGGCAATCATGACGGAGCTTCGAAACATTCAGAAATCGCTGAGTTCGGGCGAAAAGGAGAAAGCCGAGTTGATGCAGTCTCTGGCTCAATTGAAGGACGAATTGACGAGACTACAGCTCTGCGAAGGTAGTCCCGAGGCCAGCACTCTTAGCTTACCTCAGGAGAAGCTTAGTACAGCGTCTCAGACTGATCTCTCCGGCGAATTGGTCCCGATCGGTACTCGCCTGGCCGAGATGGCACGGATGAGGTTGCAGTACGACGAAGCAAGGAAAAGGATACAGCATATACAACAACAATTGGCGGACCTCGAGGAAAAAGTAACTCCTGGTCAGACAGAAAGCGATAAGGACAAGTTGTTGCTGTTCCAAGAGAAAGAACAGTTGCTTCGAGAGTTAAGGAGTATCACTCCGCGTACGAGAACGCAACAAGATATGAAGAAGATCCAGAGTGAGATCCGTCGCCTCGAGCAGGATCTAAACAACGCGCTTGAATTGTCGAACAAGACGATTACGGATCGCGTGCGACTGCACGAAGAGAAGCAACTGCTGTTGCAACAGTTGAGGGACGCTTTACGCTCGATGGCGATGCTCGAGGGTCAATTGAAGACTCTCAGTGCAAGCACGCTCTCGGTGAGCAGCAGTTCCAGTCTTGGAAGCCTTAGCACGACCAGTAGCAAGGGTTCGCTTAGCTCTGGATTGAGCTTCACTGATATTTACGGCGGTCCTCAGTGTCTGGGCCCTGTCAGCTCTCAACAGGAGCGACCAGTCGACATGGTTGATCTACATAGACGCGTAGAAAGATTGCTCAGAGGATCGGAGCAGAATAATCTCGTCAGTACGCCTTCTCCTGGCCGATCGCAGCCAAGTTTGTCGCCAAGATCGAGTCTCTCCAGCGTCAGTCCACCGGTCTCGCCGCTTTATGAGAATGCCCCGATGGGCCCACCACCTGCGTATGAACACGTAGAGATGCAGAGAAGGCAACATCAGAGACCTACAACCTCGTCGAATGCTCACTTAGATGGAAATCAGCTGGAGGACCGTTTGGCGGAGCTTAGGCTTACTCAGCAGCAAACGTCGTCCCACGAACAATCCTGTGTTGCGCCTCAGGATCGTCTTAAGTTGGTCGGTGGCCCACATCCACCCGTCGAATTGCAATCTGGAAATATGTCCCAAGGAAGCGGCCTTGGCAGGCCTGTATGCGTTATGCAGCATCAAATGTCTCCGCAGGAACCACCGCCTCTTTCGCCTATAAGTGAGACACCTCCTCCTACTGGTATTCGTTCGAGAGCTAGCAGTTCTGGTACGAACACCAGGTCCGTCTCGGCAGCTGTTTCCGACGAAAGTGTCGCGGGTGATTCGGGAGTATTCGAGGCTTCTAATCGAAGGAAACTGCCCGGAGCGATTGGCGATGTCAATTCGTTGGCGCTTGGCGAGATGAGCCTGGAGACGGCACAGGTGCAAATTAAGCTTAGGTTGGTTTTATGTTTATATAATTCTGTTTCATAGATTGGAGATCGAAGAGCCATATGAGATATGTAGGCGAAGAATTGGGAAATGTTCGGTTCGTGTTTCTGTGATCTCATTCGTCATCCGTGAGTGAAGTGATAACTTACAGTGACAGTGATTTATGTAACAGACTGGAGGAGTTTTCTCCTTTAAAGGAGTCTAGTCGAAATTAGTTTATATCTCATATGGTTCCTATCTTGTAGAAACAATAACGTAAGTGCTTAACTAAACAATTTGTTTGTTTAGATATTCTGTAAGTGACGGTTTGCTCCATGTTGGAATCGAACGTGCCAGAAATTTGGCTGCACTTTTCATACCTAACAACGCGCAAGTGTGAGTATTTATCTAATCGTATAATTTTCCTATTATTCAATTATTTCAATTCGATTATAATGCACGTGACTGTCAGAAGAAATAATTTTGTTACATATTTAATGTTAAGATAATTTATTCGGTAAATTTTTTAAAAACAGTGAAAAATATTATGATATTTTTTATAGAGTATTGGGAGAATGGAAAGAACTGGCATAACTTATTTTAACTATCTTTTTTTATTCGAAAGTTGGAAGTGTTCTTGGATCCTTCCTTTCTCTTTTTAATCGTTATGATATTTCTTTTAATCCGAATAAGAATATAAGAATGTAATTTTTTGATCGTAAAGTATCTTTATGTAAATGTAGCGACATTTTACAAACAAGAAACGTTTTCAACGAGACATAAATATATGCGATATTTAGAGTCACGTTGACGAGCCTGTTAGGATGAAGATTAAAAATGTTGAATAGTAACAGTTGTTTTTTCCCTGTTTGCGCTTTAGATACATAAAGGCTGCATTGCTTCCGATGCAACCGCCCGTTAATCACATGTGTTGTACGAAACCTGTTGTGGATCTGCGCAAACCAACCTTCGGCGAAACATTCCCGATTGCAGTACCACTCAACAAACTGTACACGAAGACATTGCAAGTCAACGTTTGGTGTACGGGTAACGAGTCTGAGGAGTGCTTGGTACGTGTGTCTTCCGGCTCTTTCTTGTTTCTTTCCTTTGAATATCAAGATGGCAATAAAGTATTGAAATCGTCGAATGCTTGTCTAACGCACGATAAGATTCTCATCAGTTACCAATTTATTGACAATTCAATGGCTTTTATAATGACGTTGAATGCAGCCATAATAAACAAGATATGATCGCGTATACATTTTTTTGTAACGTGATATGCTTTTTACGAACTTCAGGTTCATTTATCTTAAATATGCTAATATCTTTATTTTGTTTATTTCTACTAAACAAGATACAATAAGAAGTACTGTAAATTATACTTACTTTTGATAGCAAAATATTAATTTAATGACGTTTGTGTTTATTACAATATAGGCATTCTCTTGCCTTTGGAGATCAACAATATTAAATTATTATAATTAAGAGATTTAGAATATACCAATTATATTCTTATTTCTAGTCACTGTATTTTTCCAACTGATTAACTTTTTAACCTTTTCATTGCAGGGATCCGCCCAAGTGTCCCTTGCAGACTTTAGTCCAGAATCGCCAAGCGTGAAATGGTACAACATACTTTCCTTTCGCTTCATGCAACCATCCGACAGCCCGAGCACTAGCACCAGCAATAGCAACAGCATTTCCATCAGCGTAGCGAGGCAGGCCAAACACGACAAACAAGAATCAGACTTATCGGTATATCGTGCTGGACAGAATACGAAAGAAGAAAGCAGTGACGAGAGCACGATTATCAGTTCTCAAACGTCGACTCTGACGAGAAATCAGGGATGCGATGAACTGCAAACGGCAATCTCGTTAAGGCTGGAGGAGCTAGCCAATTGCTTGGGAAGTCCTGAAGAAGAGGATGAGAACGATGGAAGTGAAAGCGGAAGTGAGGACAGTGACGAGGAAGGAATCATTGTAGAATTTACGATGGAAGATAATGTTCTGGAGGATGTGTTAGAACATGAGGTAAATAATACTTTAAGGTACTATCTTCTGGTATATAATTTTCTATGGATAGTTGCCATTAAATATTCTCAAAGCATTTGTTGTAAATTGCTTTCTAAATTTGTAAAGTTTTATTATAAATAATTATAGGAGGACGAGGAATTAAACGAAGAAGCAAGACAAACTCAGGACAAAGAAACTAATACCGAGTGCGTCTTCATCCCAGAACAAGGGAAACAGAGGAAACTTTCGGCAGCCGGTGTCGTTTCTAGTGTTATGCACGATGATAAAAATTCGATCGTAATCAAAAGAAGTCAAACGTTTTCACCCAGTGCTGCAGTCAGCAAAAATCACTATATTTGTCGGGTGAGCATTGCTTTCTTTTTTAGAACATTATCTATAATTTTTAGAAATTTGGTCAAGTAGTCTAAAATTTAATTTGATTATTTATTGCAATCGATGTTTCATATTACAGCTCAATCGAAGCGATAGTGATAGTAGCATGCCGCTTTATCGCAGAGGCGGACCATTTCAACGAAATTCGGTAGAAAGACGGTCTCTTCGATGGCGAAGACCTTTGTCCGCTCTCAGTTGTAAAACTGCCTCAAAAAAGTCTACCAATTTACCACCTACCGCTAGAACCTCACTGGATCTTGAATTGGATCTTCAAGCACAGCATGCCAGACTGAACAATCTCCAGGACGAGTTGAGTAGATTGCGAGAATTAAAGCAAAGGTTAGAACAAGCGCGAGAAAAGGGAGACACAGACTTTGCGGCATGGTTGTTAGAGGACCACAAGTTCCAGAACCTGATGGCACAAGCCGAAAGTGGAAAGAACGGCAAAAGTGCCGAGGATAAAAGAGTAGAGAAGATGTTGAAGAAAACTTCGAAAGAAATCTACAAACTACGGAAAACAAAAGCTGGGAAAGGAAAACCTGATATTATTTCGTTCAAGTATGTACATTACTGTTTAATATATAATATCTGAAGTTTCTATTTTAAATTGTTAGAAAAAAAATTATGCGGAATTTCTAGCGTCTAAATGAAAATTATTCGTCTACTTTTTGACCAATTTTTCAAAACATTAACTTATACCATAAAACGATATTCGATAAAAATATACAATAAATAGTTACATTCACTGGAAATGTTAACTTATAACATTTTTAACGTAACTTTAATTTTGCATTTTAGAGAAAAGATGGCTTTCTTCACACGCGTTAATCTCAATGTTCCTGTACTTCCACCCGAAGATTCATTGTGTGAGAATCCATCGTCACCATCACCATCACTTATTCAGCACAGGAGACACGCCTCGGAACCAATTGCCACTGAATACATGGTTACTAAGCTTGGTGCTCAAGGTGTTTCAAATTTGACCATGCGGTCAAATAGTGTTCCTAGCGGGAATGCGTCCGCGGTGAAGACTGACGGTGCCGCGACCAATAACACGACTACGGTCACGAACGTGATCGAGGACGTTCCGGCCAACAGTACAAATAAATCTGTGAACGCGAAAGGTCGATCTACCGAGGCGAACGTGCATTGTCAAGAAAATGGTCAAGGTAGTGAGAGCCTAAAATCAACCGAAGAAAACGATAGCGAAGAGCCAAGGAGGTACGAATACGTCGTCGACAGAGTTCTCGGTGTCGAGGTGTAACGTTTACACCCATATTTTTGCCAATAGACAAATCGTTCGAATCGTTGGATAATTAATGCGTACCAGTCTGGTGACTTTCAAAACGGAAACGGAGGATTGAAAAAAAGAACAAGAGAATGTTGTTGTTTCTTTAATTTTTTCGAATTCCAGGTGCCATGCACGATGAGTAAAGAAAAACTAGATGAAGAACGTTTATCGAAAAACACTTGAACGGCATACACATAGTGACTATAACTAGTACAACAAATTGAACGATGTTGCTGATATTTGTTATTGTTTTCTTTTTTTAATTATTGATTATCGACAACGCGATGCCTTGAGAGAGTCATTCTAGAAAGACTTTTGAAACGATAGAAAAAAATGCGCGAGACAAGCGCTTTGTACATACGAGAATCGTAAATTATTTAAATGAGATTTTATGCGAGAATTATTTAATTTCAATCGATTCCATCGGGTTCCTCTCTTGTATCCCGGTTCATTATTTTACGTTATATCGCTTTGCTCATTTCCCCTTGCATATTCCCTCTTTAGAGCATACATGGCCCCACCGAGCAGCTGGACTGCAATATTGAAAATGTAATAAACGAAGAAAAAGAAAGTAAAGGGAAAGAGGAAAAAGCTGTCGCCCTGGTTGGCTGAACTCTGCCTCGATTCCATTACTGCCATTTCGTAACGTGTTCGCAATTATAATTTCGGATACTCTTCCTTCCGGCTACATCGAATGATATAATAAGTAAGTGTCTTTTTATTGTGTTTTTAGCGACGAGTTGAGTTCAGCTATGTTCCGTTTCAATTAGATTATTCTCACTCGGCTCAAAGCGTGTTGCAAAATATGTTAACGTCGTGAAATTGTTGATCCCTTTATTGACGAAAGAGATATAGCGAGGTCATAAAATTAGTCATAGTCGAAAATACATGGTCTTCAAATGTCGAAGCAAAATTTCGAAGAAGAGAAAGAAGAAGATCTAAGGGGAGAGATAAGGCGCTTGAGCTTTGCCGAAAATGTAAGATGTCAACTTAGAATTAATACTTCCTTTACAACTGTAGCTTTATTTTTACCAATACAGTGATTATTATGAAATAAAAAACGACGGAGGTTGTTAATACCGCGTAATTTTAATGTATGTCTACTTGATGCTTTAACTTATGACCTCATTATATGACACTGTACATGATATCGATCCAAGCATCTGCATGTACACGTATGTATTTGCGTTAATTCTTTAATATATCCAAATACAGAGTCATTAACATTTTATCGATTGAAAAAATAATTAGGTGTATCGATAGTACGAATGCAGCGATTACTTGAATTTGACTTTAATATTTCTGTACCATTTTTGCGAGTATATCGAGGAACCTGGTAGAAATTGAATTTTCTTGTGGAGGTTAGTAAATGTCTTTGAAACAACAATCATGTAAATAACTTTGTATATACGCATCGACAATCCTGTTTACGCGTCTATAAAATATAAATATATATAGATACAAATTATATACATATATCCATGTATTTACGAGTGCATGCGTGTGGGTCTATATGTTGCAACATATGTTACGCGTATACATGTATGTATGTATCTATAGTGCGTATAAGACAGAGAAATTTATGCGATAAATTTGTATGGTCCGAGAATGCATATTTTTATAGTAAAATACGTGCACAACTTGTACAACAGCTTTTATTACTTCATTGACAACACAGAGGAAGAAACGGAAGTAGTCTTTTCTGTAATAGAATTACGTTTTCAAAGTGCAGGACCTATTACGTATGTATGTATTTAATTAACGTGTTGCATTAACGTATTGTAAACCAATCATTCGACTAGGTGACGTAATGTCTTACGGTGTTGAAATCAAGTATGACAATGATGTCGATGACAAATGTTAAACGATGGGGCGACGATAGTAACTAAATGCGTTTACGATGGACGGTAGCAAAATAAAAAACAACGATAATGCTGTTAATAACGGTATCAATGATAATGGCAATGTAAAGTGGCGGCAATGAGTATAATAGAACATGAAATATGAATCATGGTACTGATATCGATAAGAATAGTAATAACGATAATAATAAGCTCGTAATGAAATATACACATACATAAACACGTACATCCTCCGAGAAACAACCACAATATGACTTGTAAGTAATAATAATGATTTAAATGGTAGTGATTCATATGATAACGATTAAAAGGAAAAAAATACAGTATATATATTCTTGCCATATTATTTTGTATCGTAAATTTTGTTTCTCAGACTTTTAGTGATTAATATACTTCTTTTAACTCCTGAACCGTTTTATGTGACTAACTACAGCAGTGGTGCAATAAAATTATTCTACCATAGTCCGAGTAGTACGAAGATTCGACATATTTTCAAATTTGGAATCTCATATGACGCAGCTATTTAAATGCAATTCAATTTCCGTAGAAATATTTTATTCACCATTATATGGAATAGTGAAATAACAGGCATGAATTTTTTATAATTGATATTAACACACTATGTGGTTTATGATTTCCCACCATCTTAAGTTTTATCGAATTACTAAAATTTTGCTGATGTTTGCCTTGGTATATTCATTTTCAAATCAGAAATAACTAAAAAATGTATTATTATTGAACATAAAATATTTCCAATTCTATTCGTAAATGTCTGTCAACTATGTTTCAATCGAAATATGTCATAACTACAAATATTATATCATTCATGGTGTTTAGAACGAACTATGAACTTAGAAGCTTAGCTTAAACAACGCTAATTTATAAATTTACAATATTTCAAATATTATGTTTGCACCTCTGAATTCTAACTTGGAAGGAAGGTACGGATATTTGTAGAGTATATATATATATATATTTATCGAAGTCTTAAAAAGAAATAAAAGAAGTTGAAATCTTTGCACGGTATTAATGAAAATAACGTAGAAGCAAAGAATAAAATATCCTTGCGCATGTTTGAAAATCACGCCGGCGCAGTGAACGGAGTACTCGAGTTCGTTCGGATTGGCTGAACGGTTCAGTAGACTTGTGGACAACGTCTCACCCCTTTTAGTATAGCCGAGTGCATCCGGCGCGATGTTGTTGTGTGGTGTTTTGTGTACTGCATTGTCAGTTTCCTTCGGTGCGATCGTACAAATTCTAATATTTCTTCTGCAAAACTCGAACATCTCGAAAGTGCAAGCTTCCCTTCCACCGGGAGCTGGTTAGTTTTTATTCCAGAGATACTATAGATTGAAAATATTCGATATCAAGGTTTTGTTGCGTTATACTGACTGATACAATAGGGTCTATGTATATGATAAGGATAATTACGATTAAAATATACTAGGAAGTTCAAATTAATTAGAAAGTTCAAGTTTGTTTTCTTTTAACTTATTTGATAATACGATTAATTTATTCCATTAAAACATTTTTTACATTCTGTTTAATTTTGTCGCACGTTCATGTATTTTTCCTTACTTGTCTAGTTTATATACGAATATTTAAATAGTCGAACAAAAAATTGCAAGATTATTTGAATTTAAGAACAAGATTTATCTACTTCGAGAGACAAGATACTCTTACTAAACATTTGTTCCACTCGTCTATACGCGTATCGATTCTCATTCAATCGTTTCCTCGCTGGCGCGCTTTTTTTGAAAACGAGTACGTTCATGGTAATGAGTTTATCTCTCGAAGAAAGTTTACAATTCGTGTATCATAGAATCCAAGCTTTCGCGACCATGTATATTATTGCAATGCATGTGTTTCGTGGATTACACGAGTGTCGAGTCACTGGAAATCGTGTCACTGAATAATCTAGGTGACAGAATCTCGAAGACGTATTACGATATGTAATTCAGCGGTCAGCTGTGAATGTTCGTCGACTAATCGATATTATTATCGACACCATGTTTTCCGCACCGGGAATCTCGGTATATATATACATACAATATACATACGCACATGTGGATAGCATCAAGTTCTACGTAAGTACTATACAATTCGCTGACATACGGAGCATTTAACACTGGTTTGAATCACGCTTCCCCCGAACATTCCCACGCAACCAGAACTATCTGTTGGATCCGAATAATGTTGAACTTGAATGCCAAAGACCTTTGGCTAATTACGTCAGATCGCTTTATAAGACGATATTTCGACGTAATGTAAATATGCAAACTGTGTTTTATTTAAAATAGAATTTGATACAGGAATGCGTTAAATAACACATAAACATCTCTAAATTTGGCATTAACTTAATATATAGCAGAAATAAATTGATGTAAATAATATTTATCTTACGAGCAAAACATTGGTCCATATGTTATGTGATTTATATTGTCATATGTATATACTTTTAGTCGTATATCTTTTTTCAATATTTTTATCTTTATACAAATATTTAATTTATTACATGGTAATAAATATAGTAAAATAATTCGGGCTCGTTGTTTATGATTCAAGCATATGAAAAATATAGTATTTAAAACTCTAAATTATTTGTTATTTTATTTCAAACCATTAATGAAAGCGACATATTACTAGAAAATAATTTATTTCATTTTGATATACACCTTTTTAACCTGACACTAATGGTACATATTTACATTTTTAAGTTGTAAGGTCGGAAATAAAATGAAAACTACCTTTTATTTACAACATACATTTATTAATAGAAAAACACGAAACACAGGGAAATTTAACTAATAATGGTACATCAGTGCTACATTACGAAAATAAAGATAAGCTTTAAAATGTAATTTTCCATTTAAATTCTCTTCCTGAATTCTCACTCGTAACCCCAATTAATAGTTAAGATAAAAATAATTAATCAAAGTGATTGGTTACTTCGAAACACATATGATATCAAGTACATAGCGGTAACATGGTATCAGATCATTTCGTTTAAGTTAAAAATGGCTCGACGAGTATCCACGAGCTATTAATTAAGGCAAAACATTCTGTTCAGGATAATGAGCCGATTAGAGAACGTAATTGAAGCTCTCGCAATGAAGTTCGGTGTATTGCACGATAAATTGGAGTTGGATAACAGGTGAGAGTATAACTAGATACGTGACCAGCAATAATTCGTAACAGTGCGCATCGGAAGGGGTTGTAAACGCATGGTCTCTAGCGGAATCGAACTGGTAAAGCCTGGAAGACTAATCAGAATCAATTTACATTATTTTCACCATAGGAACTCGGTTCCCTATCGATTTAACACTACCACCACTGGCTAAAAATATTCAAGGTGTACATAGCAAATCTTTACATTACGCGATGCATGAAAAGTTTGTACAAGCGAGAAATCGCTATTTGCTAAAATACACAAAAAGAAGGTTTGCGTTGAAAATTCTATATAAATACGTTAGGTTTAGACATAGATGGCCTGATCGAGGAAATACGACGAATGTATTAGAAAAGGAAAGGATTTTTTATATTCACGCTGTACGACAGAAAGTAAAATAAAAAGAATCACGTTTAAACAATCAGTTTGTTATTTCTTGCGTTTTATAATTTTGTCAAAGGTTCTTCCTAACCTGTTGTTATATTTTACTTTTTATTCTTAGAAACAGTAATGTATCGTCCGTTTTTTAATTAATACATACGCTTGAAACGATTTCACTGATTACAGAATTTTCCAACTTGAAATTATTTTAACGCACCGTGAGGGTAGCGATACTTTGTCTGCTTATAATTCATTTTTATGTTTTATTCGTCATATGCATAATTCGTGAGTGAAATATGCTAAAGTAAGTATTAGTCAATTTCAAGTGAAATTGAATACATAGGTACTTACCTATTCATGGAACAAAGTTCCAATAAAAGAGAATTCAATGACCTCGTGCAAATTAACGAGCAATTTATAGTCACGCAGTAGTACGACAAACTTTTTGACAGATTTTCTCCTTCCACCGGAAGTTTTTAACTAGTATGTACTCTAATTGGTTACTTCATAGTTTTTGAAGTCGTTAAAATAGTTCCCTACACTTTTTAGCCTGTCTCGCACATG
This sequence comes from Bombus vosnesenskii, assembly GCF_011952255.1. Lineage (NCBI taxonomy): Eukaryota > Metazoa > Arthropoda > Insecta > Hymenoptera > Apidae > Bombus > Bombus vosnesenskii. The sequence continues at coordinate 9,528,483 of NW_022882923.1, forward strand.
AGAAATTAATCCATCACGATCAATATTAATTGAACAATCGGGATCGCTTGTTGTCTCGATAATATCAAGCCAATTTTGTCGTTTCATAAAAACGTCTAATAATTGTTAATTACGTAAATCGAATAATTATTAATACTGTATATATATGTATGTGTACCTGTTTAATGTCGGGTGTTTAGGACCAAGTTGGTCTATTCGTTATATTTAATGTCACATTGTCTCGTAAACGATTCGCATGACTAAAGGTCATTGCCCTTGTCGACGATAAGTTCCTATGAAAGTGAAGCTTTCACGCACCACCGCTTCACGTTTGTCTGTTCCTCTTTCATAGCAATGCGGAAATAAATATCATGTAATCTGAAATTACATAACCTCAAAAGAATATTTTACTCGCGAGATGTCCTGAACTGTAACATTTCATTGAAATTTTCAAATAATTATTTTGTATTATTTTGCGTATATTAATTTTACGCTTGTTTTTTTAAATAAAATTGACATTAACAGCTGTAAGCGTAAGCAAGACGATTATTTATATAAAATTATGTTACAACGTTTAATTCTTGATAGATTTTATTTTGGATGCTTTAGCAAAATGTTTTACGAGAATATACTTGTCAACGAATAACAGTTACAATTCCAACGATATTTAAAACAATATCACGCAGCGATTAACCTATATCCTGTATATTAAAAAGAAAAACGGTATTTGTTCTACTTTTGTAATCAACGCAGTTAATTTCATAAGACAAACCTCGTTTATACATTACCACGTTTACACGATGCAATAAAGACGGTTATCGTTGCATTGAAGCATAAATTTGAATCGATTACTCGTCTTAATCAAACTGAACACTCGAAAATATTTATTCTTCGTACTACTACGTATCGTGAAATATGATATACAATTTCTTGTTCGACTTGATATCACCGTAATCTATCCTCAGTTTGCTAAGTAATAAATCAAATAAATATCGTTAAAACGCGCCTTTCACTTCCATCCTTATTAATCGAGGCGTATAATTTACGAGTAAAATGTTTGTTACCTCAGAGGATGAAATTATTCTGATCGAACATCTGCCAGGACGTCGAGTACATCTGCAAGACTTCTTTTGGTCAGATGCCAAGGATGCCCCACCATGGGTAGACGCTAATCAAGGGCTGACGTTTTACGAAACCAGAACAGTTCATCATACCGTAACATTGTACTCGCCGGCAGAAGACAAAGATAATCACAAACCATTTCCCGATCACGCTGAACCTAACGAACCAAGATGTACTACTTGCATCGAACCAACGCCTAGATTGGACGACGACACGGACCAAAATATCGGTGTCCTTATCGGAGAAGATCCTGGTCCAAGGTGTGTATTTATTTGTTATTTTCCAGATTGCGAGTATTTATGCGTCTTGTGCACGAATATTTTCGCACTTGGTGCCATCCGATCAAAATATAAATATTTTTATTACACTTCCAACGGTATGTTAGAAGAATGTTTCTCTACTCTTAATTATCGTGTTTCTTGCCATAACCGGGATTAAGTGTTTCGGTAAATTGAAACTGAATATATATGCGTTAATCAGACTCCGTGTTTGTTTCTAAGAAATAGCTGGCACTACAAAAACCTTTATAAACTGCAAGAACGTGACTGGAAACACACGTTCCAATTAACCTAACATCACAACATTGCACAGGCGATCGTATCCAGCGTTCGTAGCTTCGCGTTTTCTTACGGACAAGACATACATAATTACGTTATAAGTAACGCCACGAACAACACTTTACGCAGAATAATTGAAATATTCTTTTTTCGTTCTCCACGATTTAGATACTGGTTGCTAACAGTTCTTCGGGCAGGTGAAGCCATACCGCCAAAAATCGAATTGAAACTAGCCCGATTGTATAAGACTGCGTTTTCGAGGCAGCAGCATCGTCATCTTGGACTTTCACAGACGAACACACGATTTCGAAGAATTACAAGAGGGCACGCGCTCCTTAGAAACAAGGTACGCTTGCTGAATCAACGTACAATGGAACCCAACCTAACCCCAATTTGGCAGACGCGATCATAAACGTTCATAGATATATCCTCTAAATTCATTAAAATATTATCACCATATAGCGATGATAAGGTGAAATTAATCGCTATTACGCTCTTCGTCGTACATTGTCCCGCTCCTTTTCTAACAGGAGCTGAGATACCTTCACGCGCGTTCTATTCTCCGCTCCTGTTACTTTCTCGCGATTCGACTCCGATAGATGGCAACACTGTTATACGTATATCTATCGTTGCCACGTAATATCGCGCTCCATGTCTATCATCGATGATTAAAGAAGGTCGGAACTGCGGGAAAGTAACAGGAGTATAGAATGTGCAAGGAGGTATCTCAGCTACTGTTAGACAAGCAGAGCTGTATTGTCCGACAAGGACGGACATACGTGACGTCACAGACAAGGAAAGCTATATTGCGCGAAAAGAACAGAAGTACTTCTCCCTTTAGTTTCACGATTATTCGTTAATTACGCTTTTCCCTGATAAAATTTATGAATTTTCAGGATCGTACTACAAAGGCAGAATCTCTGGCAAGGTTCACAGATCGATTTCGACCGGAATTTCCTTTTAATTAATTAGGTACATGTCTGCGATTTTCCATAAATATTAACCTTCTGCTGCATTAATTCGCACTCTAAGGAAATGTGGAAGCTTCCATAGATCCTGTACTAAATTCTTCGTGCGTAAAAGTTCGTAAATCAATTACGCGTGGCGAAAATTTGCGCCGTGTCCCTGGGTGACGAGGGGATGTCGTGGATAGTCGTTAAAAACTGAATAATTAGGCAGAAATTTTGGTCGAAATCGGTCCAAGACCGTTCCCAGAGATCCCCTCTATATTCTTCGATTCTAAAAGCGAAGGATTTTGTAGCAGGAACGGAGCAATTGATGAAAATTCGAAGAATTAGAGAGAGAGAAGTATGTGTGTCCTTATCGCACGGTAGTGCGCTCCTTGTCTACGATCGATGCTGCTATCTATCGAAACCGGCTAAAACTGCAGAAAAGTAACAGGAGTATAGAACATGCGAGGAAGTACTTCAACTCCTGTTAGATAAGAAGAGGTATATTGTGCGACAAAGACAGACATACGTGACGTCACAGACAAGGAAAGCTATATTGCGCGACAAGGACAGACATACTTCTCAATCTAATTTCACGATTGTTCCTTCGTTACTCTTCTCCCCGGTAAAAATGATGAACTTTCAGGATCGCAAGGCAAAGGTGGAACCTCTGGCAAGATTCACACGCCGATTTCAATCGGAATTTACCTCTAATTAATTAGTTATGGACATTTATCGTAGCTAATGTCGCGGCTAGCCCGGTACTGGTCTGCGACTTTTTACAAATACCAACTTTACGCCGTATTAATTAGCTCTCTAAGGAATCGTAGAAGCTTCCTTAGATCCCGTAGTAAATTCTTCGCGCATAAAAGTTCGTGAATTAATTACGCGTGAGGAAAATTATGCGAAAATTTGCGGCGTGGCCCCTGGCTGACGAGGGGACGCCGTGGATAATCGTTAAAAACTGAATAATTAAGCGGAAATTCTGGTCGAAATCGGTGCAAAACCGTTCTCAGAGATCCCCTCTATATTCTTCGATTCTAAAAGCGAAGGATTTTGTAGCGGGAACAGGGCAATTAATGAAAATTCGATGAATTAGAGAGAGAGGTATGTCTGTCCTTGTCGCACGGTAGTGCGCTCCTTGTTTATGGGCAAGCCATGCTCCGTCATCTGTGTGTGGAAGCTGGAACATAAAACGTTATAGTGTGTGAGAATAGATGGCAGTCGATGTTTGTTCGCAGACAAGAAACGCACTAGTGTTTTAGAAGGACGGATATATATTCTCGTCGCAGGTAAAGGGGATTGAAAAATTAGTTCCGCTTTCCACCGCTATGCGGTGATAGCATCGCTGTCCCTAAAAATATGACAGATTATGAGTTATTAAGATAATGTAAATTAAGATGAAGTGTTCTTAGTAGAAAATAACATTTTCGTAGAAGTAAGTAACATAAAGTATACTTCACTAAGGCTATGGATTTAAACCAAAGTTATCTATAGTATGTAGATAATTTGTAGCTTACGTATGAATGTAACTATGGACCTATCTTAAGATTCAGTTTAATGGAAAAAGTCGAACAAATTCTCTTTATTAAGAAAGGCTAATTAAGAGAATTCATCTGTGAACTTTTAGGTTTGCGTCTACCGGATTGTATCATCACCTTTCTTTCAGTCTACAAACTGTAAATATAAAGATTTAAAAATTTTGCGTGATAGATTGAAGCACTCGTATGGATAGTATTTAATTGTTCGCAAACTACGTTCGAAATATGAATCGTAATTTCTCCTTCGACGTAGTTAAAGGCGTAAACCTCGAATAAACGTATACACGTACAATGCAAGTTAATTGCGCGAAGGTGAGAAACTTTTATTTGTTAATTTCAAAGGGAAAGAATTGTCACTCTAATTACCGAATATTCGTTAATTACTCTTGCTTTTAAATCATAATTTTAGAATCTTGGAATAAAGAATGGCTGCCAGACAACATTCACATACATAGCTTTCAAGATGAATCTGTGTTTAACGAATTGGTTATTAACAATTATTTCATAAAATTGGCACCACTAATATACATGAGTTTTTATTAATACGGAACTTTTAAACGATTTCGATTTACAGTCCGTGCAATCATAGAAGCTTCCTTAAACCCCGAGCATTCCATAAAGTACACCTTCGTATTTCTACAGTAACAGCGAATAAATTTATGAGAGTTACTTTTAAAGGTTTATATATATATTTTTTTAAATACAAGGTAACGTGGCAAACATACAGTTGCAATAAATATTTCTCGAACGTTGTTTCAGCCAGAGATCGCCGGTCAGGGAGAAATGCCGCGAAATTCCACGATCTCATCGCCTAAACTAAGGATTCCAGGGAATTCAGAGTCTCAGATCTCTACGATGCCAAACCAAATAAAACTACTTCAAGTATCCAGCTTCAAAAATACTCTTGTCCCAACGACGACAAGCGTTAACGATGTTGGGAATCGCAACGAGCAAATTCAAATGGACGATTTTCAATTAAAAATCACAAAACCTAACCCCATCGAAGAGAAAATATCGTACGATAAAGATCTATCTGCAACCACGTCGTTAGACTTCAATGAAAACACGACAGAGTATCCTGGTCAACGATCGTTGCAGTACGATCTATCTTTTAATTCGTCTTCTAATCTTTTTAATGATCATCGCGATCGTACGAACAATCGTGCTACGTCAAGGGAAGAAATATTAAACGATGGCGGTTCAGACAGCACAAATACAAGCAAATATTCCGAGTTACGTTCATTGGATCGTTCTGGCGACGAGGCTGTCCAAGTTAGAATGCAAAATACAAGTGTAACGGACAGTGGGGCTACGAAGTTGATTTATTCGGTTCACCTAGGAGGGAAACCTGTACCCGCGGAAACAGCTGCCAGGGATATGGCTCTTTTGTCACCTCAAGAGGTTGCATTGGAACTTGGCGCGCCAGTTCTTATTCAAAGCGAACGTAAATATTATACTTGTAGCTCTTACTTATAGTAGTATAGTGTATTATTATTTTCCATTAAGAAGTAAGATATCTTAGCACCGCTTTTTCGTAATTAGGTGTGCGAACGAATGATGCGAATTTTCCAGTGAGATTCCAAGTCTATTCAAAAAGAAGGTACAGCAGGTGGTTCGATCAGAACATTTGCCATCGCTCTCTATGATTTTAAGAGACGATTCGCATGGTCGGGTCGCGTCGAGTCAGGTCAAAATCGCTTACAGGTAATTCAACGAGATTATTCGCAGTTGGAGGTTCGGTCGAGTCGAACGAGAATGTCTTGACCGGAGCCTGACTCGACGTGATCTGACCGTATCGTTATCGCTAGTCTGAATCAAACTAGAGCCATCTATGAATTCTTTCATTAAGTTCTGAATGGCAAATCATGAATTCTCTCATGGAAAAATGCTGCGTCTCTAGACAAGAACCAATCGCCGAGTCATTTCTCTATCTCGTCCGCTAATTGAAAGTGAGTATCGGATGAGACGTGTTACGTCGATCAGAACAGGTAATAATCCTAGGGAGTAACGTCTAGCGAATAAGTTGGCTGCTACAAGGTATCCCAAACATGATTCATTATGACAACATGAACAACTTGAATCTTCTTTAAATAAACTTTGAGTTCCACTGACAAATTTGGATTGTTCGTTTGCACATCTAGATTGTAGGTGTATTTATTAATATATAATCTAAATAAAATTTATCTTCTTTTTTTTAATTAAAATGGGTACGAATATTAATATCTACAGGCATAATGATCAACTTTTAATATATAAAAAGGACACTTGATATATATCTTACAGTATATCCAATATATTAATGTATTACATTCCTTGTTTTAAGTAGTACTGATTTATAAGCATTTTGGGTTTCAATTGAGTTTCAAGTTACTTTGCATTTTTTGTGTACATAGCGTACTTGAAAGAAACACGACCATTGGCTCTTTCGAGGAAAAGGGATGCATGGCTATTAATCGGTGCAGCAAGCGCTGGTTTTATTCTGTTAGCATTGGTTGTCACGGGATTAGTTCTCGCAGCAAAAAGGAAACGAGCACACAGCGCTGTAGCTGCACCACCGAGTCATCATGTTTTAAGAAAGAAACAAGAATATATACAAGCAGCTGCCGGTCTTGATAATAATGCTTGTTCGACATCCGAAATGGAAATTAAGGTATGTGAGAAATTAGAGTAGCAGCATAGGAAACGTGAAATAATATTATCTAAAATAACGTGATTGACTGTTAAAAACAAAAAAAAAAAAAATATAGCGATTAATAGACTGTAAATTTTCATATGCATTTGTGCTAAATTTAAAAGTGCAAAGGTGTAAAGAGATTTAAAGTACTCGTGTAATATTTAGCGTATAGTATAAATATCTATTTAGATTCTCACTTTAAGCACGCAAGCTATGGCCACTAATTTTGTTAATAGTTTGCGCGATATTGAACATAAATATAAATGAAAAAATCCGGAATAGTAAGAACACTGTCCAATAATCGAGCCAAATGACTAGCTGGAATTACAGGGACAGACTGTTGCGTTTATTCGACTATTGACTTGGGGCGAATATTCAACCTTCGTTTACTCTGATTTATTGCGAAGCAACTCTATCGATCTACTGCACATCCTATCCTTTTTCGCAGACTGACGGTACCAGTCAGAGACAGACTCCTGGAAGTTTATCGAGGACTCCGGTGTCTCTCGAAACCCCCGACAGTCTCGAGGCAGGAATTCATCAAGTTTCGAGCGACAACGACGAAGAACAGAAAAGTAAAACGCTAGAACCGAGACCGTGGGAATACTCCTCGAAAAGAACCAGGTACATCCAAGTGTTAATTGCAAGATGATACAAATTTCATTTGATAAAATTTCTTGGTTTGTTTTCAGGCTTAACTGAAGTCCCATCTTCGTATTTTGAAATTTCTAATAATGTTGAACCATATCTTAAGATCTAATTTTTTTCTTTTAAAGCTTTTAATTATATTCAATCTTATCTTTCTATCTTGATACTTCTGTAAACCTGTAAAGAGTATAACGCGATATTTAATTGTTATCGTTCAATTATAGAATGGCACATGGAAGAATGTCACGAACAAACGCTGTTGACACGCCTCGAACATCCGATTCAATGGATGTCATTGTCGATCATCTAGAAACATTAGATTCTTTGGAAAAAGATTACACGAGGCAAGAAGAAGCCACTGCTTCACCGCATTCTTACCTTTCTATGCCATCTTGTAAGCCATTCCCCAGCATGAAAAGTGTTGAACCACTTTCTAGAGTACTCGAACCAGTTATGGTGAGCAAACTTTAATCTTGCAATAAAAGTTGTAACGAAAACATGGCATAAAGTTATTCCAACGAAAACATATTAAATATTTAATACTTTACGCGTACTTCTCACAGATTTTATGTGTTCTATATTTGTTTTATTTAGGTCAAACATCTAGACATAGACTCTCCAGAACTGGTAAGGCGAGAAAACGATCGTTTGGGTCTTTATACGGGTGATGGTGTGAATGATAAATTTTTTGCACGAACTTCGAGTGCTGTCAAAGACCCTGGAGTTATAGGACCAATAGTATGGAATCTTCGGCGGCAAAACTTGTCTGCAGAAGGTATCTGTTTCAGCCCATTTATTCTAGTATTTTCCGGATTAAATTTTCTTATTACGTAATTTGAACTGTGATTTAAGACAATGGTACATCCGGAACAGATGTTGATCCAACTTATGCAATGCCATCCGGTCCTGTGGGGAAAGCAAGGAGAAGACTTCACGAACTCCTGGAAGATTCTTTCAGTCTCTTTGGAAGTAGAGATGCAAAATCAGAAGCACAATTATGCGCCACAAGACCAACTTCAGCAGCACGTGCACCGGATATTCTCACGATATTTTCCGAAACTAAAGGAAGAATCACTCATGCTAGGTATTTTTATTTAGAGATTGTAATTGAGAAGCATTCTGAAAAAAGCTCTGCTAAATTAAGAGTCTATATTGTAATTATTAATTACAATATAGTTAGTGTTAAAAGTCAGAGACAAAACTTATCTAGAAAGCTTATCGATTACTTTTTTAGTATATTCTGTTTAAAATTCATGTTAATGTCTGTATTTAATTTCGTCTTTAGTCCTACATCTTCACCATTAGCGGAAATGCAGGTTCGACCTCGTACGTCGTTACCGGTGAAATCCAACGACGGTGATATTGCAGAAAATGGACATTTCCAACCACCGCGATCTCGCAGTGGTTGGGGTTCCAGACCACTAAGTGCTGGTCCCTTTCATAGGCCTAACTTGCCAGATGTTGATACGAGGCGTATACTTGTCGACAGCCAACTTCCACCAGAAGATCCAGCAGTACCGTTAATAGCTTCGATTAAAAGAGAACTCGAAAAGTTTTCTCCGCAATAAAATAAACAATCGAAGGGGTAACGACATTAAGCAATAACAAGTATTAAAAACTAAAGTACAATTGAGTTAATTCGAAGATTGACGAACGTGCAAACTCCAATTATACTTCCTACACTGATTCTACAGAGATTGATATTATTGAGGATATTCTAATGAAGAATTAATAGAAAGATTTTCCTGAGACTGTTATTTATAAGTGCAATCAACTACTGCTAATTGACAATTGCTAGTACAACATTAATTTCCAGCAGTTTCAATCTCTAAGAAATTAATATTACAACGGCTCTGTTGAGCTGACTAACCGAGTTAACAATTACCAAAGAAAAAACGATATTTATAAGATGGATAAAAGACATGAAAATCAGTATTTGAAATTACATTTATAACAATTGTAAATATTTAACAAATTTTTATACGTACGTATTCACTGAATTCATTCACATCAATTCATTCATGGAAGTAATATTTTCTTGAAAGACTGGCGAAAGTAAAAAATTATTATAAAATATCTATTGATACACACATATTGATGCTATTATAGTTATTATCAATTTATTGTTAACGAAATGAAATGCTGTTGTTTTCATGAAGATAATTAGAAAGGAAATGACTTTTTAAAATAGTTTTTTTAACATAATTTTGTTATATTTTTGTTTGTACAGATAGCAAGGTTAAAAGAACCAAAAAGACACTGTTACGATATTCACTATCAAATTATTTATTTTTTAACTAATACGCTTATTGTATTTTTCGTTTCCCATTGTATATATCACGAATTACTGTAAGTTAGCTAATTTTAATGCATGATCATTTGACATAAAGCGACCATTTCTTACTAAAAACTTTAGAATTTTTTAATTTTAAGAAAGTACGACTTTATAATTAATTCCATCCAGTATAAAGATATTTTTAATCCAAGTATACTCTAATAATGTATCAGAAAACAAATAAATTATTGATATTTTTAATTATGTACATATACATATATTAATTAATTCTATAAACATATATGAAGAAACATGTAATGTATTTTATTTTGATTTATTTATTGTAAAAAATATTTGTACATTAAACCCTTTTACGAGAGTTTCACTATCTCAACAAATCGATCATTGTTACAAAAATCTTTGTATGTATGTGCGTACTGAAGTTTAAGAACGGAATATTTTTTTGTAAAAAAGCGTATGTATTCAGGATGACTTGTATCAACTTCTAAAAGCAAACGTCCTCCCGGCTTTAAGGCTGTAGCAGCATATTTTAGTAAAGGTTTAATGACTTTTAAGCCATCGTCTCCTCCGTCAAGTGCCGTTAGATCTTCGTAACTGAAGAATACAATTTAAATTATAAATATTATATATATGTGAAAAAATATTAATTTACAATGTTTAAAATGCTTTTTTGACTTGATATTTATTTACATTTTAATTTCTGGAGTTAATGTAGGTATCTGTTTGGTCGGCACATAAGGAGGATTACTAACTATTATATCGAAAATTTTCGAATTAAAATCGAGATCTTTGGTTTCACTTAATGCGTTCGATATTTCTATCGATCCATCGTCTTTCAGGGCTGCATGCACAACTGCAACTCGATCTTTTAAATTTAACCTATCTCGATTTTCTTTTGTTAATTCGCACGCGTCTGGATTTGAATCGATCGCTATACAATTAACCTAGAAAAATTGGTCTAGTTTTACGTATGAATCCTATTTGCAATAGTTATCAGAGAAAATGATTTCCAATAAAAGTAAGTAAATATATGCAAGATAGATAGCAATTGACTGATATAATAGTTACTGTTTTATCAGCATGAGCGATCGCAAGAGATATGGCTCCAGAACCACATCCAACCTCTAAGATTTCTTGTTTTTTATTTTCAGAAGAACGTAATGCTTTTAAAGCATAATGAACTAACATTTCAGTTTCTGGTCGTGGAATGAAAATTGGCGGAACTAATTTTAAAGTAATATCTTGGAAGTCCCATTCTCCTATTATGTATTGAACCGGCATTCTGTAAAGATTCGATTTTAGCCAAAGAATGATGAACAACAATTCTGTGAAAACTTTTTACCGAGATAATCGGCATTCGCACAACAAATCCAGTGTATCGCGCTGATCCGACGTAAGTCTTTTATTTCGCGCGTTCACAACATCTAATATCTGAAAATAAATTTTCGCTGAAATCCTATTTTTAAATATCGAATTTAATTACAAAGCAAATTTCATCGTTTTCGTAAGATTAAATAAAAATTGTATAAAAACAACTTATGTGTATGTATTTGCTTATATATTTTTTAAATATTATTTTACTTCGTACTCATATATACTCCATTTACAGGAGTAAAGATTATAACAAGATTTAACGAAAGAAAATATGTTTAAAACAATGAATATCAGTTGATAATTATTTTAGTGGTTGGTACTGGTCATCATGAAAATACGAGAAAGAAGAATTTAAATTGTACGAGCATTGAATGCTTGGTAATGGTAATACCTTGCTAGTGCCTATAACGTGTGCAACGATGTGTTCGATCGATTCTACGGGTTCCGGAATACCTTCGTTCTTAAACCGGTCGCTCCATTGTTCAATAATTTCACCAACAGTAGGACATTGTACGTTCGTTGTGCACAAACTTCGCGTTGGTCGACTAAACGTGATAATTTTACCTTTACTACACTGTATACATGTTTCGGCACTTACAACACTGAAGAAAGCACGAGCACTCGAAAGACATCGAAGCAACATTATGTTTCATATAGAATAAGTTGTCGTCACCATCAAATTGTGTTCCTAACCAACAATTATTTCACGTGATATACGAAATATCAAAATATCCTCCATTTATTAAACTCACGATTGCCAGGCACGAATCACGATTCGTTATTCGTTTAATCCTGCTATGTGCTGCCAGCTGTTGAGAAATATATTTAATTACATTTTCTCGCAATACAACGTCGATCGAGCAGAGAAAGGATTGACATTGAAGAAGCAATGAGATATTTATGGGGCAGGTAAATCACTATATCAACATATAATTGTAAATGCTTACAATTACACAATACGTACATGAATACGAAAACTCATTAAACATGTGAATGAGATACACGGATTTCATAAACGATACAAGGCAAAATATGTGTTGCATGTCTGGAAAACCTATCTTGTTGAAATCGTTGTTATTTCGTAATATTGACCAATTAAATGGTTAATATCACACATGTCAGTCTTTTTTAATTCATAAGAAAGATTCGTCTTGCGTTCAGTCGATAACGTATCATCGATTAGGGGCGCATGCGCAGAATTGTATAACGGAAAGAAGGGTGCGGGCCTATAGGCCATGATTCGGTTTAGGACGCCAGCAGTCGCCACTGGTCCAACTCGCAACTTGCGACTCAGTCTGCCATGACAGTCGTCGGTGTCACACGAGTGCGCCGTTCAACTTCCGTCTATTATTGACTGTGTCTTTCTGACAAAGGGAACGATCCAATGGGCTAGGCTGTTATACGCTCCGACGGACACGTGTACCATCGTTTTCGAGTGACTATCGTATCGGACGGTTTGGATCTGGAGAATTATACGAATTGCACGCGTCTTTGGCCTAGTGAATGGCGGCGGGTGGTGTGGTGGCGGTGTTGTGACGTGTGTCTCGTGCTGCGTTGACTGTCAGTTTCGTCGTGTATCGAAAATCGCGTCGGTTCTGGATCTCGTGTGACATCATCGATCGTTGTTTACGATTCGCTCGATTATATCGCAAACAACTAACCGATACACACGCCGCCCTGTCGCAACGCTTAACATTCCTCTCTATGATTGTACGGCATTTGTTTACGAGCAGAAGCTTTCCGTCGCTTAAAGAGCGTGAGAGTAAGGTGTGGTGAAAAATGACATGTAGATTCTCGCTGCTCTTTCGCTCTTGCTTCTCTTTCTCCTTTCCAACCTTCCCCCCTTCCTCTTTGTTCTAGGCACGCGTATTCCTATCCTTCCCTTCCGCCTTCACCCGACGGTATACCGGCGACTCGAAAGCCTCGCGAAGGTAAAAGTTCGCTGTCACGCGCGATTGTCACGATATTGTTTTCACACGGAACGATGCTTTCCGGCGATGAAATAACGGAGAAAGGAATTAATACGATCAGCCCAAGAATAAACTATCGAAGTGTATAAAAGTTGTGCTTTCGATCAATCGTCTTGCATCATATACGAAAGAACACTTTCAATTAGCTTTAACCAAGAAGAAGAGAGTGAGAGAGAGAGAGAGCCATTCTTCTGTTCATAAAGAAACAACGTAAGAAATAGAGCAAGAGGAAGAATATTGTAAAAAAAATACAGTTTCGGAATATCTTGCTTGGATTAAATGCCGGAAACGACCGGCCATGAAGAAACAGTTTGCTCTGGTAGGTTCACGCCCCTTTACGCGTCACGTCTCACCGTACCGTCAATCATCGACTGAAAATCTATCGATGTATTCGGTGTTTCGTGATCCGTGTCGCGTGAAAACCTAGTACTTAAAAATTTATCGAGTGATGCGCGAGTGTTGCTTCGTGTCTATCGGTACCGTTTCGATGTGGGAATAGATCGAAGCGTGGTGAAGAAAACGTGCCTCGTATTGTATCGTAAAATAACGGGGCATCGAAAGTGACGTATCGTTTACTCGGAATTCGTTCGTGACAGGGAATTTCCTGTTACCGATTTGCGCTCGCTTGGCGCGTACGCAACGTTGCGCGAGCGTGCACGCCCCTCCTCCCCTTCTTCCTCGTCGTCTTCAGAGTGCGATCGTGTATAGCCGTCGTAGGTCGTAGGGGAGTGATTCCGTCGGTTGTTTAGTGTTTGCACATAAGCGGCGGTGTGACCGGGCACACATAGTCGTTTCGATGGACAGTGTCGCGTTATGCGCGCGGGTCGAACCGAAATACGCGACACGGCGTGAAACTGTGCACGCGCCAGCTATCAATAGAGAAGAGATATCCTGTGTTATCTCTTTCTCACATTCGACTCAAGATCCGTGCTGTGAATGAGAAGATGTTTAACTTTATGAAGAAGGCTGCGGAGAAGGACGACAAGGAGAAGCGGAAGCGAGAGAAGAAGGAACGAAAAGATGTCAAGAAACGAGATCGCAGTAGTATGTCCGCTGAGGAATTGCTACGTTTGGATGAAGTACGTCTTTCTGTTTTGTTTGTTTATTTTTGTAAATTAATCTAGTTGAAACAGTAGGTTGAAGGTATTAGATATATGAATGATTAACACATAGTGTTAGTTTATTTTTAGTACAGTATTCTTCTCTTTTGGTACATGAAATATGCGTAATATTATCTTGTTAAGATTTATCTCGTTCGTCCGATAAAAATTTGTCGAGATACGTCCATGCTGAATATGTTGAATGTTGACCTTTACGCGTTCCTTTCGTTGTGCTTATCTACAAAGTGGATATAGCGCGCGGATAATTCCTACGATTTGTCGAGTTTGAGTCATTGTGGATAATCTTCATCTTTTATCTATGAGTTCTGTTTTTTTGGGAGGTTCGAACACCTTTAAAGAAGTTTGTAGGGTAGCGGTTTGACGAGCGGTATGTGTTCACCATAGTAACAGCATACCACAGATATTCCGTCATACGCTTTAGAAGAATTTTCCGGCTTTATTTCTTTTCTCTTCAATGTGTATATTTGAACCTTGATATTTAATACATTTTTCTAAGTTTTTGTTTATCATGATGTCATTATTAAAGATTATAAATGCAAATAAGTAGCTGCATTAGTCGCGTTTTACTGATTTGTTAATTTATGAAACGTAACTGTATACATTCTTTAAACTTTACACGTGTATTAAAAGTAGGCCATTTTTTATATACATTTTGTGTGTTGTTGTAATCTTTACAATTGATAACAATTTAAAATTCGCTGATTACATTCTTTTGTTTATTGAGATAAGACGTTTCATAACAGTTTGTGTGAAAAAGATTGTAATTCTTTAACGGATAACGTATTACACGTTAAGTAATAAGTAACAGGGTTTATACGTAGAATGATTCCATAGTAAAGTATATAGGATGTCTTAAAATAAATTTTGCTTGAAATAGTGCATAGTAGCAATTTTATATGAGAAAAGTAGAAAAAATATTTGTTTCGTTGTTTTTGTAGAATTTAATGAAATAAAAATTGCCTGTACAATAAAAATTTTAAGATTTCATTAATTTTATATTCTAAATAAAATTCTCCATTGTTCCTGATATTTATTTTATATTAAACTAAAGATGATATCATACTGACCTCGTGCAAAGTAACCTCGAGATAATTCAAGGTCATTCAGTAGTATGTGAGAGATACATGTATTGGTAAGAACAGAAAATTCTTCGAATATTCGATACATTGTAACGTCGGTTTGTTTTCTTTTACAAACGTAAATAAAAAATTAGATTGCTACTTTGAGAACATATTAACGCATGTAAATATTCCAAATTATTCATCATTACGATATTTTTTACACAAAATGTATAATTTTGTACAAGATACAAAATATGTAGTTACGCTTTTAAATTATAATTAAGGTGACTTTCATATAATATAATTAAAGTGTGTTGAATCATTTTTTAAATTTAACAACACATCAGCTTAAGGATATGGTGATTTGTGTAAGTATTTTTTGTTCCTTTCCTTATAAATCATGTAATAAACGAGGAATTCACATTATCTCTGCATCCCGCTCTATTTTTCGTAAAAATTGGAAAATATCAATTTTTATTTGTACTTCGTAAACTAAAATTTTCTCATCTTTCTTGCCTCCATATAAATGTTGAAACTTTTTCGTTGTTTTATATTAATTTCAAATTGTATCATTATAATCATAATAGTCGTACATATCATTACAGTGTTTATGGAAACAATTTCGTATAACATATATTATAATATGCTCGGAAAAATTGTCTACGATAAGTGTTCGAATACTTTCCCGAATCACTGTACATAATTCGTTAATTCAATAGTATTTATCGTATTTAATATATAGACGTAATAATAAAAAAAAAAAACAAACAGTCTGCTCACTGTTTCGTTCATCGAATTAAAAAATAGTCAACGTATCCGAGAGACGTTTAATGCAAAGTGAAGCGAACGATGTTAGAGCGTTAGAACGTAACGTGGCTGTTTAACATTTATTTCTATAAATTCTTATATCAGTTTCTCTCTCGAACTTTCTGTGACCGTATATTACGTTTTTATAACCTTAATCATTCTTCATGCCCGTCCGTTTTATTTAGAAACATATTTGCCGTTGTGCACGATGATAAATGCCATGAAAAATTCTCTGATGCATTGGAAGTAATTTGTTTGTCGTGGACGTATAGTAGTAGTACCGTATGTACCTTGTAATTAGAGAGGAAATGCGGATGCATTATCAGCAGGTAATGGAACTCAAGTGAAAGTGTTATATCATTAAGTCTTGTTCAATTCTCAGTCGGTGATTATTAAGATATCAAGATCTCAACATTTGTGCTAAGGCATATGCAATTGCAGATCTAAATATATAATTATGTATTAGGTTATAATTATCATGTACTTTTGTGTATTATGTAGCTTAGAAAATAGTCTTTTATTCAGAGTACGGATAGAACTGTAACTTACTTGCAGTTAGCATAATTCAGGTAGGATGTTACAGCGTGCAATGTTCTTGCACTTTATTTCTGCAAACGATGTATTATTAGTTTTTTTGTTTAGTTTTCAGAGACTTAAAAAACAGCAGTTTCATTCAATCATCGATTTGTTTCGAAGATAATTGAATTACAGCCCAGCGCTGTATTTAATTAGAGACCTTTTCGAATTACGAAATCGAGGGCACTTTCATAGTTACTTAATTACACTTGAATTTGTAATTGTTCCGACATCGGTCATTGCTCCCTCTCTACGTATGTCTGTTACACGTAGTTTCATCGTATCGTATATCTTCGCGCTAATTTTTCTCGGAACGTACACGATTACTTTTGTTGTAAAATAGCAATAGCGGAAAATAGTCGATAGAAGAATATTAAAATATTTTCAAATGTTAAACTATTTATTACTCGAATCATGAACATATATTGTTAGTTTTTTAATTAAATAGAGCACACGTAGACGAATAATTTTCCATTGGTGGAATTTTATTAATTAACATTTAAAGTTTATACTTAAACATCGAAGCTATAATTAGTTTTTCACCCTATTCTCACACAACTCTGCTATTTATCTTTTCCTGTTTTGGTATCTAATCTCGGATATCAGGCGATTATTTCCTCTCTCTTAAATTCTTTATCGATGAAACATGTTTAGAAAATCTGTATTTCCAACAATTATTTATTGACCAATCTCCTTAGTATTTTTTTTATTGGTTGACAAATATCGTATCATAAAGTTCATTAAAAGATAGAGTCGTGAATGGAAAGTATCGTAGTAAACTTGTTATGCATTATTAACTTGAAGTGCATTTATACGTCATTTTCGCATACTCTTATGCAAGGATACTTGATACGAAAGATCTAGGAAAAGGAATAGGCTTTAGAATGGATACGTCATTGTTTCATCACGTACGGCTGCCTCTCAGGTATTCGTTTCCTTAGATCTTTCGTATCGAATATCTTTGTAGTATATACCTCGCAAACAGCATGTTTCTTATTAAATATGTCCTTAATATCTTTTTGATATTGCATCAAATTTCAAAGAAAATAATATTGCAAGTGGATGAGTATGTGGGCACATCGTGTGAGAGAAAAATGATCCAGTACTATCTTGTTTTTCATATTAAACCAAATAACTTTCTGGGAAACTAAATTTCCGTTTGGCAATGAAAAGCAGTGGAATATAAACCAAGATGCATACGTTGAAACACCAAGTTCAAAATCTTATCTTGTATATTTCACGTTTTATTACTGTACATTTGCAATAAAATGAAATTAAAGGAAAGAAGATCGTATTAAGAAAATCATTAGAAAAGGAAACTATGTATTAGATGGGTAGAAAAGTTCTGTCGAGTTTTATACGATAAAGATATAACCAGTTTTTTAATATTTTAATTTCTTTTCTATTTATGTATTTTCTACACTAAATGCTTCCTTATCTATTTCTTAACGTAAATAATATTTACACGCCATTGTATTTATTATATAGCATTAAAAAATGGCAGTTACAAGAATTTGGTATTATGAG
This sequence comes from Bombus vosnesenskii, assembly GCF_011952255.1. Taxonomy (NCBI): domain Eukaryota; kingdom Metazoa; phylum Arthropoda; class Insecta; order Hymenoptera; family Apidae; genus Bombus; species Bombus vosnesenskii. Next base: position 9,546,686 of record NW_022882923.1, read on the forward strand.
AATGAAATTTAAAATCTAGCTTTAAAAAAGGCTACATTGGAAAATAAGGGTATGTGCGAATACTTTTTCTGGCTACTGTATAACATTGTTTCCTATTTATACCTATAATATGTACATTGTAACAAAGTTTGACTGGAAAAATGACCAAGTGTATCTGTTTCATTTGCAGGTTCGGAGATCGTTAAAGATTCCTGGTCGCCGGAAGGAGAAGGAAAAGTTGCCGAGTGGTATCACCGCAGACTATAGTGCTTCGTTCTTCGCTTACTTGGACCGTGATATCTTAGAAAATTCGCAAAACTCTTCAAGCTCAGGGCAAAGTGTTCGCACTGGTAATAATTGGAATACGAGAACGCCGGATGGTTTGACACAGAGTGACTCTTCTGAAACTTCTTTGACTTCATTGACAATCACCACCACTACGTCTTCGGTTACACCAACCAACGTATCCGGACAATCAGGGAAGAATCTGCCACCACTGCCGCCAAAGCCTCCGAAGCGAGGAATTCTCAAGGGACCACGTCTGAGTGTCAGTAATACTGTGAATTCGTTGTCAGAGGAAAGCCATCTGCCGAACGGAAACGAGACCAATTACCAGGAGGCCAGCAATTTACTGGTCAGAAACACGCTGCAGAACGAGGTGATCGCTTACCAGAACGTGCCCACACACTTGTCAGGATTTGGAAACGCTGTTAGCAAGGAGGAAGCTTGTAGCGAGGAGGAAACGCAGACAGGACAAAGCTCGTGGCAGGTATCACCTCAGCGAACAGTTCAGCAGGCTCAGCAGCAGCATCAGCAGCAACACCAGCAACAACAGCATCATCATCACCACCAAAGCGACACCAAACTATTGCAGGTTAGTTGGAAGGACCTAATTGGTTTCTGTTAGAGGCTTTCGCTGGTATTCCAGGTGCTCGTGGCTTGAAATTCATGCTGTTCAAGCTCAGCTTCGCAGCTGAAAGATCTTCGTGTTTCATTAGCCTACAGAGAGAGGTACAAAGAGGCTAGCTAGTCTGGTACTATACCTATGTGTCTCCTAATGCAAACACTTCTAGCCATCAACTCGTACTTTAAGGGAACTGTTTTCAGTAGTATGGTAATGCGAGTAGTTGATAACTCGTTTCATGCAATTTGTAACACTAGCGGTTTCTGAATTTTCTACTCGAGGCCATTATTACCATATCGTTGTTACATAAAATATTACCGTACGAATTAGACTGGTTTGCACATAATTTATTACTAAATTACGATCCTAACTGTCATATTTCAGCCTCTCTTGATTGCTTTTGGTATACATTGGTAGCATTTAAATATTTTCTCCCTGTAACTGCTTATATGTGCGACACATTTTATTTTATTGTATTTATTATAATTTGTGTTTGACGATCGAATTGCAATTTATATTTTACAGGTGGTGACCAGTGCAAGCCCCTCCGCAGACTCCCTAACAGACACTACGAATTCCAGTTTCGCAACACCACCTTTCAGCCTGTCGCCCGTAGGAGAATCCCAGGGTTTGTCGAGGTGGAGATCCTCGGCGTCCTTTGAAGAACAAGGCGTCGAGTTGCAGTTACCAGAGATCGTCCCTCTGGAACTGCCCGAACCTCGCGAGCTTACGATCCAAAGGCAACCACCACCGCGAAACGATTTCGGTTTCTCGTTGCGTCGAGCTGTAATCGTGGAACGAGCCGCAAATGGTGTCACACAGATGAGACCTGTGATCTTCGCTGAACCAGGTTCATTGATACAACATAACAACGACACCGGGTTGCTGCCAGGCGACAGGCTGATCGAAGTCAATGGAATTAACGTCGATGACAAGTCACGGGAAGAAATTATCGATCTCATTAAGGGCTCCGTTAACAGTGTTACCGTAAAGGTGAGTCAAGACAATGATTATAAAATATTTATAAAAAATTGCTATCCATCTTGGTAGAGTTGAGATGCTTTATAGCACAAGTTTAATACTAACGTTGCAACATTTAAGAGTTTGTTATTAGATCATTCATAAGTAATGCAAATTTTCTCACCTGCTATATAGGGTGCCCTATCATCTACTTTTGTAAAATCTTATAAGTAAAAATGAGAAAAGGATATTATACTTACATCTAATGAAATATAATATTCGTTTGGAAGGAGAACAGAAGGGTCAAAAAGTCGATACTTCGTTCCGATGCGAGCAACAAATTCAAGTAAAACACGATAAAAAGGATAATCCAAAAATATAATCTATACTCTAAATTTTTCCAAAGTAAGAAGAAATCGATAAGCAGCATCTTTAATCCCCACTTTCTTGTTTCGTTCTCCACGATGAAAATGGTTACACGGAATCGTTGGCGTTGCCGGTAAAAGTGAGAGCGTTCACAGGTACGCTTGGTCGGTTCGAAAGGTGATCGGTGTACGGAACAGAGAAACTGGTGTGATCATGGTTGGTTCATTGCCACTGATGCACCGAATATAGCGGGATCGTGACTCATGACCCATAATAAAACTATACTTGGACCGGGAGCGTTGCGTGAAAATAACTTCTTACCGTGGGATCCAACCGATGATCTTCTATTGGTCCTTGGTTGTGACAGTTGGTCACGAACTCGGAGAATTAAGTACTTAAGTACTTTGTTAGACTTCTTACTGTCAAAGCTGTGCAAGCGTAATTAGATTTGTCGACATGAACTTGCGATACGATATTTTCTATTTCTGTGTGAGATTCTCAATGCCCACTGCCGATAAATAGGCTTTCTTTTTATTGATTCTCCTATCGGGTTTACAACAATAAACCCATCGTGACTTACGCAGGGTTTTATCCTGAGTTAACCGGGAAGAATGAGTCAACTCGTCGCTCGGATTTATAATCTCTAGAATATAACAGATTCTTTATTTGCGAATCTCCTCTCTTTTAACGCGCCGATCATTTTTCTTAAAAGTAAAAGGGAATTAACATTGACCCAATTATGGAATTAATTAGTGCTATAATTATATAGAAGCTTTTGATTAAGAAAGATGCTTGGAACATACCATACATACTCTAGGCTTTCTGAATTAAAAGAATAGCAAAATTTCTCAAAAGATCTCCTCTGCAAAAAGACTACTCACATCGACTCCCAATTGGTATCGTTGTGTCACGGATGACACATGATCGGAGTTTGGTTTAAGTTATGCAATTTCTGCAAAATACACTATTTCTGTTCGCATCTATGTATCCTATGTACCCGTTCCTTGTATAAAATGACAAACAAAACATACTCTCGAAGTAGCATAAGTTTGTCTAGTTTTATCGTTGGAACATTTCCAGTTCTGGTTGTAAAGTTCCTAGAGGAGGATGTATCGATTAGGCTTGGGGGCCTTCGTACAGGTTCATGCCCTGGTTCTCCTTCTCGGTAAACCAAACGGTCTTAACAGAAAGAACGTAACGTGATTTACATACTTATACTATGTACAGCTAGGTCGCTTGCAGGTGTTCTCTCGGTCAACATCCTGTTTCCTGTGCTGTATACGCTAGACGGAAACCACTTTAATCTTCTTGAGCTCGCACACGCGGCTAGAAAGTAGTCTGAGGCATCCGTTACACGCGTGATATCTGTTTAATGCGTGCGATTAGCTATGATCTTATCAACGTGTACAGTTGATCCTTTATTATCTGAATTCCTACCATCCGAATACCGGTAACTCTTGTACTACTTGTTAATTGCGGTAATTCCTTTGGAATAGCGAACTACTATTATTATCCTTAGGGAATGTTACTCGGGATATACTGGCAAACTGTATTGTGTGTATTATTGGCTTGGAAACTAAGCGATTGCGGGTTTTGTCATTAGGTGGTAATGACAACATAGATACAATAGATTTGTAAATTGTAAGTTGTAAGTCTGCAAGTGTAACAAGTTCGTTCTCGTTTCTTTGGAGAAATTTTTATATGATCATAGAGAAAAATATTAGAAGTAGATATTCGTGTTAAATCTTTATTTTGATTTTATCACTGGAAAGCAACATCAAAATATAAGATAGTTCAATGGGAAAAATTTATTGGATCCAACGATGTAGTTTGAACAGAATGGAAAAACATACGTTCAATGGAAAAAATAAATTAAGAAACAATTTTGAAAACGGATTTAATGAATAATTGAATTTTAAGACTGCCCCTCTGTTCTTTTAAAACTTCTCATCTTCAATTTCATTTCAGTTCCATGTTAAACATTTTTTTTTTTAAAAAGTTTGTTCGTTAAGATAAAAGTGAAATTGAAATATAAAAGTTTGAGGTTCCCAGTAGAATAGTCTGAAAAAATTGCCTCGTTCGATCGATCCAAGCTTTTTCTTATTCTTATGTCACGCAATGAAAATGTGGTTGGTTAAAGCGGAGACTAATTAAAACGGGATCGAATAAGAGAGTGTCTGTTGTATATAATAAACGTGTAATAGAATGCGTAATGGAATACTTTGTTGTTTGCAGGTGCAACCGGTCGCGGAATTGTCGGAATTATCAAGACGCGGTGGTAGCGACGGACGCCAGGTCGAACTTGCGGCCGCGAATATTCGTGGCGGTACACTTCGTCGATCTGGTAGTTTGCGGTTTCATCAAAACATGGTGAGTATTCTGTTTTCTGTCTTAATCCCGCGGTGAGATCGTTTTGCAAAGAGTCTTGGAAGATTTCTCTCCCGTCACGCCACAAAAGAGAGTGCACACCTTTTCAGTCGCCTGTTTGATTTAATAATAAAAAAAAATGTAATAGCCATTTATTTAAATAATGGCCAAGTTCGTTTGAATTGTGATAAAGTACACTTTATTAATCAAGCTTTCTACGAGATACAGAAGGATTAATAAAAAGAGAAACAGAGAGAAGAAGAATGCTTTGGATAATAAAAGTTTTATTATTTAATTGCAAATTGAATTACAAAATGAATATCGATGAAATACCAAATAGCAGTTGGTTTATCATTCGATTGCAAATCGTGTTAAGAAAATGAATACAATTGACGAAATATCAGATACAAAAGGAAACGAAACGAGAAACTATGGAGAAGACGAGGTAGGAAATAAGCGAGCGGAAAAAGTGAAAGACGTGATGGGATTGTTTGGTACTCTAACTCTAACAGGAGGAAAGGTGTAGAGGGAAAAAGACAATAGTAGGGACGGATGCCTTCCACCCACATTCCTCGCGGCGGTGCAGTGGCATAGTAATCGCTTAACGGTACATCTGCTGACTTGCCCGTTCCGTAATACCAGCTTTCTGTCGAATCAAAAACCGGAATCCTACGATAATAGCGCAATTACACGGTAATGAAGCTTTGTCACTTTTTATCGCCGCAAATTAAGTAGCTAGTCACAGTGGCAGTTTATGCATATTAATTATTCGTTTATATCTAGACCGCGGATTTTTATACGTTGATAGAAAATTCGACGGTGCAGAAATGGACAGAATTCCAAAGAATATCTAATTTATATAAAATATCCAAAACGGAGTATGAGTAACTGATGATAAATATAGTAACTTGCAAGTTGTACGTGGTTTGAAAGGGTTGATCGTTCATATTTTTCCTGATATGTGGCAATGAAGTAGGTATTTATAATGAGATATATCGTACGTATGTATGAGAACAAAGTCGAAGAAACTAAGGCATTTTTCTAGATACAGTGGTGCTCCTTTGTTCATATCACGACGTTGTTATTAATGTTTAAGCATGTCGTGTAATTTTGTTGAAAACGACGTACGCGAAGACTACATTTTATTTCAGCATTATCGGCGTCAAACCGCTTCGATAACCGATGTTAAATTGCTGTTTGTTAACGCTGCAGTAAGATTATTAGGAATAAATATAACAGCATCGAAGATAACGTTTAATCTAATACAATAAAGGAAGGTATTATTTGTTGAATGCTCGATGCTTTCGAACCGTGCCTCTTGCTTACTCATTGTTTTCTAAGAAAGTGCTTTAAATCAATTTTCAATATTTCTAAAAAATAAATTAACCTGAATGGAAACTGATTTGCTATCGATCATACGACATACTATGCAGTTAACGCGATATTTATTAATTAATTTCGAGATTAATTTTTATTTTCTTTCAGCGCGTACCCAGCGACTTGTTTCAATTTGAATATTTAAACGAGACACATGCGATGATCACGATTTTAATATTTTATCAATCAGTTTCAATCGTAAACACTTACGTTCGAGTATGTATATCCAATGAAATTTTAATTAAACTTCGGTAAAAAATTAACAATTGATGATTGATGATGTTATCGGCGGTTCGTGATTCGCATTTTAATATTTCGCATGATTAATATTTTCAGTTATCAATTGACGATTAAAGAATGGCATCAACCGATGAGATCGGTATAACGCAATGATTAATTTCTTTCGATCATGCACATCAATTAACAAAAATAAATTAAAAATTCTTATCGGTCACTTATGTCCGATAGTAATGTCTGGAATAATCGCAAAAGATTTAAGTGAAAAACAATCGAGTATAATTTATTTATACGATCTCTTCTCTAGTTAATCGAGTTTCACGAAATACCAAACAATATAAATAATAATAATAATAATAATAACGAATAATATAGTCGTGTCGTCTCAACGATTAATTTACGCTTGAAGAAAATTAAACAAGGTGAAGCGCCTCTGATTAAGCAATCACCGGCTGTTTCCATGATTTGCTGCCAGCGATAAATACCAAGTACAACTTCCTATCATTTCCAAGTTAATGCATAACGAGAATTCTGTCCGAGCCACGGCATTTTGCTGTCCGTTAATCGTCGTCGTTCGCGACAATACCGTGCGAAAGTGGTAGTTGCTGTAGAAATGTATGTTATTGAAACGCCTTGCACTCGCCTTGGGACGTGTAATAAGACGAGCGCGATAAAAATATGCAGGGTGCGTCACATGTAGAAATGGAACGAAAGTTCGAATCTGGTTGCATAGTTTCGAGTGATTCGCGAGTGCATCGAAAAAGAAAAGTGATGCCTTCAAGTAGAAGCTAGGCGAAGATAGTAGAGATAGGTTTGAACTTAAACTCGTTATACATAGGTTGAGAGATGTAAACGGTACTCTTTGATTTATTGAATCGAATTATATTTACTATACTATATAGATACTCGCAATATATGAATTTTCAAAAATTCGCAGAGGAGCTCCTAGTATGAATATTGTGTCTGTTGTTTTGTATTTTGAGTTGCAGCAATAAAAGTAAGGTCATATGTTATCTAGCGCTATGAGAGCCTTTTAAATGGCAAGGAGGTAAAAGCAATGCGATAGAATTTTCCGATAGCTGGCCTGTTAAAGTTACGCCATATGCTGTAAGGCTATCTTCTTTATTTCAAGAACTTTTCATTCCACCTCCTCGGTTTGTGCATTATTGACTTCATTCTATAAATACGTATATCAACAGGAAAATATGTATTCAAGATTAAATATCTGTCGAGTATATATTTCAAATGTATATTAATTTTTTGAAACTTACAATTTCACATTAATTAAGCGATTATTCATCATTTGTTGATCATTGTTGTTATTGTCTACTACGATTTCCTATTATATATGAATAATTAATTAACTAAATTTGTGTGAAAAAAATGTATTTGGTATATAATCCGGATTTGTATGCTATAATTGGTTGCAATTAGTCTACTCAAAACGAGGTTCGTATCTCTGCTGAAACAACATATGTGTATTTATATGTATTGATGGTTGGTAAAGTAGAGTACGATCGAGTGGATCCGATGTACTAACGGTCGATTTACTAACTCGGATGTACTTTAGCAACAACCTGTTTGTACCTTTGCAATGAGTTGACGAGCAAAATAAATTATTTCTGATCTCTTATTTCTGGATGATACTAAGAATAGTATTAGAATTATTGTTACCATATTGATGGTATAAATATTAATATTAACCATAAAAAGGAGGAGAAGAAAGGATGGAAAGAATTTCTAAGTTAAAAGTAGTAAAATTAATTCCTAAAGTTAAAAGTAACGATTTCACGGAAACTACCTTTTATATTTCCTTTTACATTCTTCGCGTCTTTCATCTTCATAACGTTCAAGTGCTTCTGTCTAATTATAGCAACCACTGTATGCATTATACTAATCATTGATCGCGTGTTCTTCTTTCATGTTATTCCAAAAGCAAACTAACCAACTGGCTCCTCCTGATAACTTTGTTCTTTGCGCTAAAATACAGATGGCTTCGTTTAATCTTCTACTTGTCGTACACGTGAACGGTAATTAATGATGTAAAACACGCACTGTTAGTTTGTATTCATGGCGTTCACGTTGATGTAAAATTGTACGATCAAAATTACACGCTACTGCATTACGTGTGAACGCATTATTCTGTCCATTTGAATTACCGTGCAGGATGAATGTGCTTATACAAGTAACAATGTTAATCGAATTGGATCAAGGTTTCTTGGTTATGACGTTTTTACAAATTCAACGAACGAATCTACGATTTAGAAAACAATTATTTCCTTATCCTCGAGATTTTCTTTATTTCTGGCGTCAGATATAGGTTAGCAACTAAGTGATTGCGGATTTTATCATTAGGTGGTGTTGACAAAATCCGCCATCACTTAGTTGCCAACCCAATAGATACTTTGAACTTTTTATAGGGAATATTGATACCTATGCTATGTATGGTGAAATTAAAAATATTTTATGGTCAGCCCGAGTCTTTCTCCAACTACTCTGTGTAAATGTTAATTTCTTCAGTTCGTGAATTTATTTCCTAGACAAGTCAGGCTTTGTCACGAAAATTTTATTTCCTAATGTTTGCCTGTCACGATATTTAAATGGCTAGTAATTAATTTGTATAATATGCTGTTACAAGTAAGCAGTAGTTACTTAGCAATGAGTAGTCTATTTCTGCTCCATTGGCTAACAGTTATCGATATAATTGAAGCGAGATCGAATAACGCGTTTAATAACACGGTGAAATTGATCCGTAATGCACTCAGGTAATATATTACACGCGTCTAAAATTAAATTACTATTGGCAGTCTAGGGAACTGAAGAACACAGTGTTACATATCGAGTTAGAATTAGCAATAAAATAGGTTAGACTACGTTTAAAATACGAACGTAATTATTTTGTTATTTCTTCATTTCTTTCTTTTCGTAGTGGCAGAGATCTTTTAAATTAGTAGAAAAATCAACGATATGATAAGCACTGGCTTAGTGGAATTGTAATAAATATTCGGAGACAGTGTGAGATACAAGGAAAAGAAAATAATTCACGCGATACATTAATTTTACGAATGGCGGCGAATTAACGGCAGTCAAATTCTTCAACATCGTCACTGTAGGGCTGTAAAGTAATGTTACGCAGGAACAGGCGGCATCGAAAAGGATGCACTTATAGGTGCAGTCCGAGAATGACGTCAACCTATTGCCTTTCTATAAATATCGAGTTTCCAAAAGAAGTTCGTTGCCCACGCTTGCAACGCGAACAACAAGGTACGAGAGTTTAATGACCGTCTTCACCACCATTTTAGCCTAAACTCTAAACCACTGAAACTCCCTTCAGATATTTTCTATTTTTATATTGATATTATTATTATACACATATACTAGGTACTGTTTTATGCATATTCTGATTATTTCAATCATTGCGATCGTTCGTAGCTAGATAAAAAGTACTGTAAGTTGACGAATCAAAACTGCAATTATTATTAATTTTTTTTTACGCCAGGAACCCAAAGAAAAATTGCCAGCTCTCGTATATTATGCCAGCAGTTTAATATAGAGAAGTTTCCAACACGATTTGGCGATACTTCGAAGCAAAGAAAGTTAGTATTACGTGCAATATACATTCATTGATATACACTATATTCATATCAATAACGTGAATCATTTTACTTAAGAATATTTACATAAATCTTTGGTCCAATTCCATCAAGTTGTCAAATATTCGATCACTCGTTCTATTAGGTTGGCAACTAAGTGATTGCCGATCTTGTTATTAGGTGGTAATGACAAAATCCGCAATCACTTAATTGCCAATACAATAATGTACATAAAATTCAATATCTTTCTACTAGAAGTAATATTTTATCGACGGTGTACGTTTAAGGTCTAACATTTTCCTATTAAATTCAATTTATAGTAAACGCTATGGATACTCGAACAAATCGGTATTTCGTAAAAGAGTGGATAGGTTGGAGATGAAATTCGAACTCGACCTGGTCGCGATTATACGATCGGTAGGTAAGAGGAACGATCTGTAGGCAAGGAAGCACAATGCAAATATTGAATGTGGTTTGCAAGAGGATAATGCTGATGACTCATGTCGAGTGACAGGCCGGACTGACGTTGGTGAATAAGTACACCGGTGAATATTGCGGATTGTTGCGAGCACACGCACCGATACACGACAAAGCCGTGGCATACTTACGCCTATCCGAAACGAGGCAGTTTTCAAGCTGTAACATCATTCGTGTCACGTTCGCTGTTTTTTCGGACGTAAAGCAATGCAAGTGTTGCCTACGTTCGCTCTTATACGCAAAAGCAACCCCGTGAAAAGGACTCGAAGAAACGTGGTTGCAGCTTTTTCAAAGGCAATCGAAATGTTCATTCTGCAACATATTTCGAAGTTGCTGACGTACGTTATCGCTGAAAGGTTTGGAGCATCCTTCGCTATTCAGGCAAACAGGTCGTTTCAGGCAAAAGGAGGATACGACTAATTTAGAAGATTCGTTTCTTCGCGAAATAGAGAAGTAGAGCGCTAGGTGTTATGCTGCGATTCTCCAATTTTTACATTTCAATTTATTGCTCTTGTTTTAGCGTACAAAGAGAAGAAACTTTGATATAGAATCTAAACCAGGAACCGTATCACCCAATTTTCACATCAATAACAATTTTTCCATATTTTCTTCAAACTTGAGATGCTTTTTAACATTAGAAAAATGCGGATGGACTGTAATGGACTGGAATATCGAATCTTCTTATGAAAGAACGTAGCTGGGTTAAAAAAACGGTGAGAAAAGGGAACTAATATCACGCTCTTTCGGAATCAGTTACCTGCGAACTTTCCTTGCCAAATCTGTCTCCCTGTTATCAGATCTTCCATACAAGAAAACGTTATTCACATTTCGCGAAACAGTTTCATAGAAGAGGCGCGAAAGCGAGATGAGCGGGAACTCGTTGGTTGATTAATAGAAGCAGCAGTTGCATCAAGCCACGTTAGAAAGTAAAGGCTAATTAAATCTGCGCGATTGTTCCTCATGATTTGTTGCGCTACTAGGTTGAGTCTGTTACGTTACGGTACCGCTACAAGGATCCAGCCTACGCTTTAATTCTAGTTGTTTCACCTTCCACAGCCTCTCGTCTCGGCGCCGTACCTTGTCATTTTCGCATTCAAGATTTTACCATACTTTTCGAATAGCATTCTTTACTACTCGCGAACGAATACGTTTGTGTTTTTTAAAATCGTAATGAATTATTCATAATCATAGCATACCAGTGAATTTTTTTTCATTCACTATTCATTTTCTTTAAATACCTATAATATGCATAAAATTTCCATATATAACGTTTAATAGGTGATACTTGAAGTTAATTACCCTATTAAGATCGTGTATCGAGTAACTGATCGATAGAACGACATCCGACAGAGGGAATGTCGCGTAATGTTTTGGAAGTGTCTGTCTGTACTGATATTAAACTACGGGGCAAGAGTTTTTTAAACAGAGCAACGTTGCCACTTGGAAAATAAGCGATGTAGAACTAAAGAGAAGTAGGAGGGTGGTAACTCCCAAATATAACTTTTAAAGTAGTGTCGTCAGTCTTTGAAGCGGTTGTTACGCTCCACTCAACGAGATTTCAAGTATTCTTCGGTGTACAGCGGGCAAACAACTCTTTGAAGTAGCGTACTAAAACTTCTACACGATCGTAAATTTTAAAAAGCGCCAGTGAACCGTAATTGCCTATTTCATCTCACATACTCAAATTCAAAATCTCGTCAATGTTCTGTCTCAAAAAGGAAAGAAAAGAAAGAACATAAGGAATGGCTAAGTGATAGAAAAATCCTCTTTTTAAAATGATAGATATTTTGAATATTTGTTTTCATTACAGATTATCCATTCATAGTGTCCGCTCACAATTGTTCTCTACGTCACACGCTTGGATTGTCTCTGGGGAATGCAGCATCCATAGAAAAGTCTATAGAATTCTGTTACAGTGCGTGAATCTTTTTAAAGCTTAAGAAATATTCGCCCCTGAATGTATTAACATAGCCGGCACGGGAATCTTGTAACAAAGCTCAGAGCCGGCATATTCTAAATACTTGAGCTCGTAAGCAAACACGTGTCTCAAATTTTCTCCCATACTTTCTTAACTTGCGCAAGCTGGACGGCTTTGTTGGATCTAGAACTCGGTTGTCCACGTATGTACCGTGTCTCTGGGCTTCTATGAATCGGCGTGTCACGTAACGACAGCGTAGAAATTGTGCTGTGGTAATTCGCCCACGCTTGCTCGCACAGCCTCGTCGTTTCTCGCCTTTTGCCCGTATAATACATCTCCGGTTCGTCGAAGAACGCGTGACGTCGATGTGTCATCGGACCGGGATGATTTTAGGTACCAGCCAGAGCACGGACGACAACATATTTCACTCGTTTAAAAATCTGGCTACAAAGGAATTCTTCGCAGCTATTGAGAACCCGGCTTCCCACGCCTTCCGCAATGTATTCTCGTTCATCTGTTACGTGTCGCCTTTCAATGCATCGCGTAATCATGCGTTTGATCTTCCCCATTTCTTCTGCCATGGGACACGGTTTACGCCTCATCCTTGTCGATCCGATAGTAAAGGGAATTTTTAAATGACGGACTTAGAGGATAGATGGATTATGTAGACAGGTTCACTAAATACTAACGATAGTATACTAGAAAGTATCGTATTGTATTTACGAATATATTATATTTGTAAATTTTGAATATAAATATTTTACAATTTTATTAGCGCTGTTACGACACTGAGTTTTTTTTTTTTTATTCAATTTGTACTTTACAATTTGTCCAGCTGGGCATTTGGTAAATTTGTCTATCTTAATCGCTAAATACCATGTGGATGGCTACCCCCAGCGGGATACCATCTTCGAGTTTGACTATTTTATTTCTTTAGTGAGGTCAGTGGAGTGTTTTCTTTTTAGTCTTCTTTCTATGAGAGTTTTGCTCGCTTCAACAGCCAGCTGATGTGTATTGGTAAAATCTGAAACAAATCTGAAAATATGTTCCATAGAAATTATACGCAACATATAATCATAGTAACTAATAATTAGTAATAGAAATATATTTCACTAATTAACCAAATCTATTAAATTACCGTCTTTTATTCTTACAAGTTTCTAATTGAAACTTTTATCATGTAGACCTACGATTGTACATATACAAAAAATATTTAGTACAACAAACTCACTATCTATATAGTATAGTTATTATACCCAAATATAAATATCAAATGTTCTTTTATCTGTATTTCAGATCGCAATCTTTAGCACCAACACAAAACTCTGATTGATTGGTCGTTTGCCTGATAATTTAGATTAATTATGACATTAGTAGTCGTTAACTGTAACATATTTATGATCCTGTAGTGCATGCGTAACCTGGCTGTTTTAGGGATTTTATAGAAATGCGTCTCTTAAGTGGGTAGATAAGTGTTAGGCGTAGGTCGAGAGATTTCGTAGGCAGATTTTTTTCTCCTTGTCAAGTGTTGTCAAGTATTTCTAATATCAGAAATATCATTGAAAATGTTTTCTCGTAGCTTACCAGCAATGTTTATGAAATAATGAGTTTTTTCATTTTCCATCCATAGTTGGTGATAAAATCTATTTCAGGACATTCGTGTGTGGCATATAAATGTTTAAGTAGCGTTCGGTTATATTGAATTACTAGCTTAATCAGGAAATGACAGGCGTGCATTTTATGTTTGACCTTGACGGCAACAACGTAGACTCCATACAGAATATTATTCATCCGGAAAATTCCATTTCACGTAATGTTTAAAACATACACGCGATTGAACTGCAAATGACTTGTAACTCTAAATTCCAGTTGAAGAAGTTTCTCGCTATTGATCGGTTTGATTACTATGTTCATTTACATTTCTTTGTATGTTTATCCTAAAGTCAAAAGTTAATCTGTTTGCGCTAAGAGAAGAAAAGAATAAATATAAGTTACGATTTCCAGCGAAGATTATCTCGTTCCCGATATCTTCCACTACGACGACGATTATTCCAGGAAAAAGTTGAACCGTTAAACGCAACTATTGTACATCGAATCTGGAAGTGTAAAAAGAATTAGAAAACGGTATACACGTTTACCACGTTGTGTGTGGGCAAATGGAAAAACTTTTGCTTCGCTCGTTCCCTTCTGTAATTTTTTCTCTGCCCGAAAGTGTAATCGAGCGTCCCTGGTTAGCTTTATGAATACACGACAATCTGTGGTGGCATACATCACCAGAGGATCGCACAAAAACAGAAGCCGCTTGAAGTTTCTTGCGACGCGCGTAAAAGAGGCTGAGTGGAAAAAAGGCAAGTCCCCAACTGTGAGACGCGAAGACGAGGCATTTGCAGACTCGTCACGTGCGTCCTGGTGCACGCGATCCGCGTGCTGAGAGAGCAACAGAACGAACAGAGTCACGGGCTTTCGAGAAAAGATGCTACTATTTTAAGAAACTCGTAACACCGAAGATTAGGCACATTAAAACTGTAGTCTCTCGTATCTGCGTTACTTTTTCCGTTTTTTTTGGTCCTGTAAGATTATCCCTGGCTAGTAAACTGTCATTTGGTATCGAACGAAGAAACGATAACAGAGGAAGGAATATTTTTTTTTTATTATTTATTAAAATTACAATCAATTCTCGCGTTGAGAATTTTCAGTAATTTTTCTGGCGTAGCGCAGTAACATGGCTAATTATTTATAATAAGTTAATACTTGTTATAGATAAGTATAATTTGTACGTAAGTAGGGAGGAATATGAAACTCTATTTTTAATCTCGTTTCTTTCACATCGAATCTACATTCCTCTTTTCACTTTTGCTGCTATAACATTTTAATTCTGTTGGATTGGCAACTAAGTGATCGCGGATAATGTCATTAGCTGGTAATGATAAAATCCGCAATCATTTAGTTGCCAACCGAATATTAGGAAGCTGTAATTTGCTACCGAATCGATTAATGGAAAATGGATTACAAAGGAAAAATGCAAATATTGAGATTGGTGGCTAATATCGAAATTCTTAGAAGATACTATACTATACATTGACTTTTTGTCATTAGTACACTATGGACCAGAAATTCTTAATTAATTAAAAGATTATAATAAAAATACGGAGCATCGACGAAACGACTTTTCTTTTTATTTAATTTGTACTTTACAGTTTGTCGAGCTGGACATTCGGTAAATTTTTCTAGCTTTATTGCTAAACAACACGTGGATGGCTACCCCCAACGGGATACCATCTTCGAGTTTGTCTATATTTTCTGTTTTGCCCAGTGAACAGATTTTTAATTGTATATCCGAGCCGTCCTTATTTTTATTAACATCCTGACGATAATAAGTTTCGTCATGGAGAAGTTCCGGCCCGGAATAACGCAACGCGTCTTAAATGAACGCGACTCGTTGTTGTAATCTCCTTTGATTACAGCGTAGAGCAAGTAATTTCCATAATCACAAAGCATCAGGTATGCCAACCGTGTAATTAAACTGTCCCCGTCGAAATTTCCACGTAAGTTAATTGTTTTATTCGCGTTTCTTTTTTCTCGTGTTTTGTATGTTGAACATTTTTAACAGTGGGCAGAGATTTTCGAAAAATTGGCAACTGTTGGGGAAACATGGTGAGTTTAGCAACTTTTCATTGAATAATCCCATTAGTGAAGACTATAGACGAAGAATACGACAAGTCGTATTATCCATGTTTTACGGAACAGCGTTTTTAAAATTCGGTTCTTTGTCGTTTTATCTTCTTATCCAATCGATGCTTATTACGTCTCTCTCTCTTGCGATCTTCGCGTATAATTTGCCAAAAGAATTGAATCGATTATCGAGGATGCAATTACAGCGTGTTTCAATTAGTCGATGTTGAACTCGTCGCATTTGTCGTGGATTTAACAACGACGTTTATGGTGATCTATGCTCGCAGGGAAAGGTGACGAGGCCATCGAAGAGATTAAAGATGAAAATACATCCTCCATGTGTACAGATTTTCTTTTCTTCTCGTGTTGTTTCTGCGAAAACCGTGTTTATGCAAATTATTGGCTGAACGGAGCGCTTGAATCGCTCCCTTCGAGTGGAAAGGATGGCGTTAAAAGGTGAATCGATAGTTCTTTGCTTTAGAACCACTTTAGCATCCTCTGTGTCTATTTTATAAAGTTAGCTGTTTGATTTAGGAATTTTTTTAATCATGTCACTTTCCTTCGTTATGTTTGCGAAACTGTATTTTATCTTATATTAAGATAACTATGATCGCTGGCATTTTTTAAAGTATTTAATAATATGCTTGAAGATATAATTTTATTGTAGAATGGGAGGAAAGTTTTATAGGAGCAACTAGTGTCGAGTGACGAGAATAAGTTTCCATTTTTATTGCCGTACATGGAATATAATCTGAACGTATCATAACAAACGTTCGTGCAACATGACAAAACCTGTTTCGCAAATTTTCAAACCGTATCGTTCGGTCGTATCGTTATACAAAATGTTCAGGCGAATGAAGCAGGCGAATCATGAAAGACGTTGTTTCTCTCGTTTTTCATTACCGGGAGCAAATATCCACCTGATTTTTCGAGACTTCTTGTTGATAAACTAGTCTCAAGTCGTAAATATATTTATCGATCGTATCTTTATTCTACTATGTTTCCCTTTTGTTATCCATCTTATACTTGTTCCAGCGTTTTTAATATATAGAAGAAATATACCTCTAAGGGAAGATCATAATTGGAGCTTTATACGACCGTCATTATGAAATTAATACGTTTCTATTTATCTATGGGGCATTGGAGGGTTAAGAGTTAAGGGAAGCCATTAAAAATACTTGAAAGGCTTTGAGAACAGACAGAATGGTACACGATAAAATAAGATTATATAATCTTTTATTACGATTTATGACTGACGTAACTGAGAAGAAAGGAAGGCTAACGCAATATTAACCCTCCGTAAACAGTATTTCATTTCGTTACGAGAAGAAATGATTGTAAGACGATTGTTTCCTCCAACTTCCACTGTTAACGATTACTAAAAAACAATCTTGCTTAATTAAAAAAAATAATTTAATCTTAAACGAGTTAAGAGCTATATAAACGATGTGTTCTAGAGGTAGGTAGAGGTACAGGTTCTCGTTTGAAATTTTACACCGTGTACAATGTTCGCACGTGCGATCAGGTGTGCAGACCATATAGCACCGTGGAAACTAAATATCGAAGGTAATCCAGAGTCAAAGCGGCCCACGAATCGGCAATTCAATCGATCGATCGATCGCTAGAAAACTATTTGTCATGGAAAAGATATTTTTCTCCGCGACAACGAAATCAATCGTTTGTAATCAGTGAAAATCTCATTTGCGGAGGATAATCACGAGGACACGAGTAAAGTGAAAGAGTTGGTGTACGGTGACGGAGACGGAGACGGAGACGGAGACGGAGACGGAGACGGAGAACAGAGCGAAGAAGGGAGCAGCGAGAGAAAGACGTCGCGAAGCAGAGAAGGAACGCCTCAGTCGTGGGAGCACGCCTGCCTCTTTCGTTTCTTTTTGATCTGCTTCGGTCTCGGGATACCACCGCTGTCTCCTGCCTCAGTCGAGACTCGGTGAGCTCGAGGTGCTCCTCGGAATGGAGCCCTGCTCTCCTCGCCCTTTCCTTCCCTCCCTCGGCTCTCCCAATCTGGACCAAACAGGAAGGAAGCGAAGATTCCGTTTCGTTGGTCATTTTGGAATTTTCTAAAATTTCGCTGCAAACATGTTATTAATATTCGTCATCTTTTTGAACGTTAAGTAATCGATTTAAAGTGTCTCGTTAGTTTGATTCTCCAGTTCACGCGCGTGTATATGTCGACAATGAGTTCGCGCTACTATCGATCGCAATGTTGGATCCCTGCTGAGTTTGTTGTTCGATCTGCTTTAATTTCAATGACGAACGATTCGGGTATTTACTGCTCAATGTCGTCCTCGTGTTTGGTTACTAACAAATAATGTTTTTTATGTCTTGAAGTGTAAGGTGCTATGTATCGCGAGAGGTGTCAGTTGGAGAGAAACACCGAATAATTTAGGTGCTGGTGCAGTGAATAATTGTAAAGATTTTGTACAATTTTTAGGAAGTATTCTATTTCGATTATAGCAATTGTCGGTGATCGTTGAATAACTTGGTGTATGAATCCTGTGAGTTCTAAAAACGGTAGATATCTCGCGAAACCATTTGAAACTGATATTTCGGAACATTTGGAACGTCAGACGTAAACAATGAGAAACAACCGTGACTAACGCATCCTGAAGATAATTTTCGTACTTTTGATTGGACACGAGTCTGGACACTTGAGTTGATGAAATATTGCAAGATAATAAACGGCGTGTTTTTCAGAAATTGTCTTCGCAATAATATGGTACGTGGAAGGTGATGCATGTTTAATAGAACGGATAAAAGCAACGTATATCAACTACTGGTGTCAGATTATTATCAAGCGGGTAGCAGATAGCGTTGCGAACGCGTCCCTACTTTTACCCGTGTAAAAACTCGATTCAAAGTGGATTTTCACAACTAAATTCACGAGTTACTTTACGAAAGTTCGTTTCGGCGGGAAAAAAGAGCGCCTGAATCAGTTCGTGAGACCGGATGATCCCGTAGCTGGAAGAAGGGATAATTAACCGGCGTGAAAGCGAGAGGACAAAAACGAGAAAACACAGACCGAGAAGAACTGTCGGCGCCTTTTTCCATCGAGATGCCTCTAAACAAGGTCGACGAAGAGTCCCTGAGAGCGCATCACTTGCTTCACAGGTCGTGTCGCGGTAAGGCTCACGGGAATGGCATAGCGAAACAAAGCAATCGTCGCGCGACTATCTGCTGTCCTGTTACCAGGTTCCCAAAAGACCGGAACTCCGTTACATTGGACGAAACTTCG
This sequence comes from Bombus vosnesenskii, assembly GCF_011952255.1. Classification (NCBI taxonomy): domain Eukaryota; kingdom Metazoa; phylum Arthropoda; class Insecta; order Hymenoptera; family Apidae; genus Bombus; species Bombus vosnesenskii. Next base: position 9,565,789 of record NW_022882923.1, read on the forward strand.
GTCGTGGCAAACGTGGCGACAAAATTGTCTAACAGAAGAATCAACAGAACTGGCACCAGTTCTTGGGAATGCAGCGACAGCGACAGCTTGCATTCTTCAGAAGCTGGACGCGAGAACGTGATCACGACCACAAATAACAATGATCGTTCGCCATCGGAAAATGCATCTGTTCGTACCACTGTCAAGTCACCTAATGTTTCAAGCACGAAGAAGAAAACTAACAGGAACCTGCACGTATCCCCCTCGTTATCGAAAACATCAACGAAATGCAATAGAAAGGAGAACTGGGCAGACACGTTGAGGGTGAATTCGATCGATGATAGGATCAAACGGATGGAAGAGGGTTGGGACGACAGCAACGTGATCAAAACACCTAGAGAGCGCAAGTGGAGGAGGATCACAGCTGAGATCGAGCAGAGGGTGCCTAATGGGAAGTCTGGTGACTTTAGGATCCGCGGTCTGAGAGGATCGTCGTTGAAAGGATGGAACAATGGCTCGCAGAAGAGGAACCGGAAGAGCGCGGCGTTTCAAAGAAATTCGAAACCGATCGAGGACATTATCGAATGGGATGAGATCGTGGAGATGGCTCTGGCGAAGAAGATAGGCCATGCAAAGGGCAAGAGAAGACGGAACGGCGAAGATGCGGTGGACGAGGGCTCGGATCGTCCAAGGGTTGAGGGTGAAACGGTGAACAACGCGGGGGAGTGCATGAAACGCCTCGAGGTGCTTCTGCAAAATAAACTACCGCCGCAAACAGTCGAGGTATGTCATTATCGACACGCCTTCGGAAATGAGAGTTACAGCGGCTCTGTCTCTCTTTCTCGATGCATGCTATGCGAGGGATTGGGTGAGCCGCGTATGAAAATTATGGTTGCGCAGCTATAGGGAATTCGTAGAGCCGATGAATGCGGCTATTCATGACCGGTAAATTGGATGTTTCGTTGGCGGCCGCGTGTTTCCAAGGCGTTTAACTAGGTGTATACATATGCGTGTGTGTGTGTGTGTGCGCCTATCTTAGAGCATTTTACATGCACGTTTCTCGAGATCGTTGTGGGAGAAGATTGGCTGGAAAAAACTGGGACATGTTGCATAATACTTTAGTTAATTACTCGTATAAATATAACATTAACAAATAATTCTCATACGATATTTGCCACGTAATAGTGTAACATTTCACGTATATTTCGTATGAAAATGTTGTCGTGATACATATTTAGTTTACGCCCCAGATTAAAGTTTGCACTCTCAGTAAGATACGTTACACGTTTCAACAGACTCTTCGGATTCCTTGTTCAACGCTATTTGCTGTGCGTCTATTATTTTGTTCTCTTACAGTTTATGTTACTGTATGTGTACATGCTATAAATGTAAAGACATAAATATATACAACGTATACTACATCGGTAGTAGATGAGTGTGTTTAACGCCATTTATCTCTGTCGCAACACGTGTCTCCCTCCGAATAACTGTCAGGGCTCATATGTACTAATTTTTAAAATTGATACAGAAGTTTCAAGTTTGTTTCGCACTCGCGTCCAGTTTAATTTTATCGATTTCTTAATGCTAGACCTACTAATCCCTCGTATGCGATTAATTATATTAATTAATTACGGCAATACAACAAAAATAGATAAATAAGTACGTAATATCTATGTAAGCACATCTTTATCTTAATAAAAGTAAACATTAGCATTATCAAGAAACACCTGTACCTATTTAATAATTGCCAGGACGATAGATCCGACACCAGTTGTTTTTACTGATTTCTTAGTCTCAGTGTTAGACAAAGATAAAACTGAAATACAAAGACTAAATAAATAAATAAATACATACGCATAGACTGAAAATACGTACCGATTTGCATCGAAATAGTCATATGCAATACACGTACACAGCGAACCAGTTGAACGCTCATTTCCATGCCTAATTATCGACAAGGTGTAATTGACAAGGTATAATTCAGCAAATGAGACAGAAATGGAGATTAGTTGATGCAGCATGAAACAGATAAAAGAGCAACACATTGCAATCGTGTAATTTTCCCATTTAGGATCTTTTGTGTTCGAAGGCACGCTGTGTTCTGTTTGTTTCACGAAACAATGCGATCGTTGTACACGCTGGAGCCCGGAGCTTGATTCATGGTAATTTATTACCAGGAAGTCGTACGAGCCGTCGTTCTTACATGGTAGAATAGAACAAGTCAGTACGCTTTCTAGCAAAACGCCTGACACGACACGCGGAAATCGATATGCGTGCACCTACAGTTGCGACTCATCGCGTGATTCACGAAATTAGGGGAATTGTTATCGAACCGGCGACATTCACGCGCTCCGTGCTATGTGAAAATTAAGTTTGGCCAGAGTTTTGAAAGAAAAGAGCCGTACAATATGTTAATAAAGATGTCGAAATTTTATTTGTCAATGCAGGAGGAAGCGCGAGGAGGGAAATATGGTAAATATACCGATAACGTTTATGGGAACGCATAAAATTGCAATTGATCTCGCTGTTACATCTGAATTGGTAGCTGCTACACCAGACTTTTACAAGCCTTGAATTTTAAGCGTTCTACTTGATTAAGGTCAGGCATGTAAAGATGGTATGTAAATGGCGGTATTAGGCGTACAAAACCGGTGCTAATAACGCAGACGTTTTCAAGGATGTTGATAATTTAAACGACAGTTTCGCATTTTTTTTACAAACATATTGTCGTTCAGAATGGGACGCGTTATTGGTCGAAAACACTTCCAGATATTTTTGTATATTATCGATAGTTCGTTAGCGGGGTGTTGCTGTTAATAAATATTTCTTGAACGTCGAAAAACAGCTTTCCGAATGTGTGACCGAGGGGATTTTCCAAAGAATGAAATTTGAAATTTCCATTCGAGGAAGATCCTTATCGAGGATGAAAATTCTGAATAATTTGAACTTTGTATAATCGCATAAACGAATAGTTGTGCACGGTTTGAAGCATAGGCGAAATTGAAACTATTTTGCTGGATGGTTTTTGATGGATGGCTCGTAGGTTGAACTTCGAGGTTGAAATACATTTTTCTAATCAATGATGTAATTCATTTAATATGGATTCCCAAGTACGACTAGTGTTCTAATCTACACAGCTCGTGGGTGAGCAAATACTTTCTTTTTGACGTGTGGTAACATCGGAAAGGCAGAGAAACATGTGCAAAATCATATAATTGAAGTTCTAGATTTACAACTTTTAGATTTCTCTTGAAATAGAAAGAGTCGGCTACGCCATGGAAACAGTCCATTTTTGTTTAATTTCAATTTGCAAAATACGTTACATTCGATGATTAGAAAATTCGTATAGGATCTTAAGCAATTTTTTTCCTTTTTTTTTGTCGATGACTAGGCACGGTCCGAGGAGCATCTGGCGCAAGAACAAGCATGGTTGAGTTCCGAAAGAATTTGGTTATTACATCGAGGTGGTTTTACCCCTGCGACGAAATGTGGTCCAGCAGATCCGGACACAGGAAAGCTAAGAATTCGTTTAACCACTTCTGGCGAGGAACTTCTCGTCGATGAAGAGGACGTTGAAAAGGTATTCGTTTGATTAAATTTATTTGACATTGAATATCAATTTTCATAATGTTAAAGTATTTAAATTCTAAGTATTTAAAACACTTGAAGTATAAGGAATTATATTCTATGTTTTCAATTTAATCTTTCATATAGAATCTTCCCGATTATACTCCTCCCGATTGCACCACCAATTACGGTAATTAAAAAAAAAAAAAAAAGAGAAAGAAATGAAAAGTTATTACTAGACTATGAATTTCTATGCAAATTATTATTTTCATGTGCAAAATTAAAGAAATGCGACTTAAACAGAGGTTTGTTTTTTTAATAATAATATAATAAATACCCTGAATATTTTATACATTTTTACAAGCGTATATTTCCCATAAATGCATAAACATCCGTAGTCTAGTTATTACGATGATTCGTAACACACAGACGCAGTTCTCTAACAAGTAGGTTAAATCAAACTAATCATTTATTCCTCTTCTTCGCAGGCCAACCCTCCTCAGTTTGACAAGGCCGAGGAACTCTCGCAATTACGTTTTCTCAATGAATCTTCTGTTCTCCACACACTGAGACAACGTTATGCCAGTAATTTAATACACACGTATGCGGGAGATAGCATGATCATTATCAATCCGGTGGCGCCATTAGCGATTTACTCTGAAAAGGCAAGAGACGTTTACGCATTCCTTTATTTCTTTTTACCATTTTTCTTTTTTTTTCTTTTTCTTATGAAAGAGGAATAAATTGAACATTCTTGCTTTTAGTCTTTAATGGAATTTGTAATTAAAATTTATTAGTGGTTTGAAACCATCCTTCTTTTCAAGTGAGATAAAAATCTTACTTTCAATTTATTCAGAGAATGAAGACGTTACAAACCACACAGATTTTGCTAAACTACGTTGCTTATTTTTTCCTCTTTTTTTTTTCTTTCTTACCTTCCAGGTAGCACATATGTTTAGAGGATGCAAAAGCGAGGATATGCCACCTCATATCTATGCGATGGCGCAAGCAGCTTACAGAGGGATGTTAGCCACTCGAAGGGATCATTCCTTAGTGTTTCTTGGCCGTAGCGGATCTGGCAAAACGACAAATTTTAAACATGCTCTCCATTATCTTGTATTGGCTGCAGGCACAGTTAACAAGGTGAGTGAAAATTTATAGAATTTGATAATATTATCAGCTTACCTTTATAATAAAAATGAAGGAAAATTAAGATAAATAGGAATTCCTTTTTTTTTCAATTATTGCAGATTTTACAAATCATTCCATCTTTTAAAATCTGTCTATTCTGATTAATGTTAAAGATTTTGACCATTGAGAAACTCAACGCCCTATTCACAGTTTTGGAGGCATTTGGAAACAGCAGAACACACATGAATTCCAATGCAACACGTTTTACACAGCTCTTCAGTTTGGACTTTGATCAATCGGGCCAAATAGCATCGGCTTCTTTACAGGTAATACAATTATGCGTTATCGGATAATCGTTTTGTTCAACTACATGTTATTTCATGAAGTGTAAATCAATTAATAATTTATATTTACCGTTGATGTACAACATTATTTAATTCATTTTTATTTGTAGTATATTTTCTAAAAGTCAAAATATAAATTACATGAGAGTTAGAGAATTCTCTTACTGTGGTAGTGCTATGGCTTCGGGGTGTAACGGCCTCGATAAACGCACAATCGATCCAATGAACACACCCTCGAAAGTAGAGCATATCAAAAGAGCTTGAATTATAATTTGAAGATAAAAAACTATATTTTAAGCGAGTTTACGTTTTTGATCTTTATTGAAATGTTACAAAATGTTCTTGTTGTACAAAATACATATATACATATATGTACCTAATATAATTATTTACTTTAAATATGCCATAATTTTGTAAAAATATCCAAGATATATTGACCTGATTTTTATTTTGTTCGCAAGGTCCTACTTTTAGAAAAGTCGAGGATAGGCAGAAGAGCGAATGGAGACCCAACTTTCCATGCAATTTACCGTTTACTGGCAGGCGCAGAGGGTGCTCTTAGAAAGGAATTGCACCTGACCAATCTAGTCGCAGAGAACAATGTGTTCATTACACCTTTGCAGAAGCACGAGGACAAACAGCGTGCCATGGTGGAGTTTAATCGAATCGTGGCCGCTTTCAGGATTCTCGGCGTCTCTGAGTCCGACGAGAAAGTCATTTGGCTAGTCCTTGCTGGCATATATCACCTGAGCTGTGCTGGTGCGGTTAAGGCTGGCACCAGTTCGCAAAGTCGATGGCAGTTTGCAAGAGTGGAATGTGCAGAGAAGGCTGCAACGTTATTGGGTACTACCGTTGAGGAATTGAGTAGAATAGTGTTTTCTTCTAATGGAGGCGGTGCTGGTACACCGAGTACTCCGAGGCCTGCTTTACGTACGCCAAGTCCTACCGAACAAAGCAAAGATATCATGGGATTAGATGCTCTGGAAGGTCTTTTGATTGGACTTTATTCCGAAGTGTTCCATTGCGTAGCTGCTCTCATCAATAGGTTTGTTCTTTTTGTGAGTAAATAGGGATAGAATGAGAGTAATGATGATAATGTCGTTCTTTATTTTTTCACAGATCCATATCATCATCCGTGCACACAGTGTCTTCTTTGTTGTTGTGTGACTCGCCAGGTTTTCAGAATCCAGCCTCTTGTGGACGACAAACGGGAGCCTGTTTCGAAGACCTGTGTCACAATTACTTGCAGGAAAGGCTGCAACTGTTGTTTCATCATACGACACTGGTGGCACCAAAGGACAGGTACATTGTAATCTAATTAATTAAGTTTATATATATATATATATATATATAGTGATTAATTATTGTTTTGGATCAGATACTGTAGAATGAATATGACTTTATTCAAAATAGTTTCATATAATTATCTCAATAATGCAGGACGCAATAAACAGATTATTCTTACGTTTAAATACAAAATATTCTTTATTTTGAATTCAAAGGTCGATACATATCGATATTCGATAATCGATATTGTCATTCGATGTCGATAATCGATTAAGGCAGGTTGTTCATATTTTCAATCTCTTTCTAGTTTTCCTAAATTTAAGTAAAAGTAACGTTCCTCATGAAATATTTCAATTTTATCTTAAAATATCGAAAGAAATGGAAGATGAATCGATTGATGAATGTTTCAAACCAGTTTGTTGTTACGAAGATAGTGTGTGCTATAACTTATTTTTGGTAATGATTTTTCGAATATAATTCGATAATTTTGGAACAGATGATAATAAAAAATAAAGGAATAATGCATAGATCAAATGAAATAAAAATTTTACCACAAAGAATTTGAATCAAAGAAAATTTCATAATGAAATAAATGAAATAAAACTTAAAAATCTTTGATATAGATATGTTTTGCATATTACCATTGAACTCATTCGTGTAATTCAGGTACGTCCAAGAAGGAATTGACGTAGATTACGAAGATGACTGCGACGAAGATGGAATTGGATCACCTCAGGGTTTAATTTCGCTATTAGATCGTGGAAGTTCGCAAGGTGCAACGATGTTGCGAACTAGCCAAAGTGACCTTAGTGGAAGTAGACAAATAGAACGAAAGGGTCTTCTGTGGCTGTTAGAGGAAGAAACAGTATGTCCTGGCGGCAGCGACGAGACATTTTTAGATCGATTGTTTTCTCATTATGGAGATAGAGGTACTTAAATACGTTTGGTTTTTTTTTACAAATTATGATGAATTATAATTTTTTTTTATGTTATTGTACCAAAACTCCATATTACTTTTCATTTTCCGAATTAATTTTTCTTATACATTTCAGAAAATTATGAAAAATTGATTGCATTGGAAATACATATGCTAGGTTATCGTAGTTGATAAAAATAGAAAAAGATTTTCTTTTTTATAATGATATAGCGTTTATTATTCGATACAGTGATATAATATATGATCATTCTGTACATTGCAATACTTACTTATCTTTTTAATTCTGTTCTTCTAAAACAGATCATCAATTATTGTTAAGAAAAGCACCTGGGAACAATCAGTTTGTCTTACAACATTTATTGGGTACCAATCCTGTACTTTACACAGCAACAGGATGGCTGAAAGCAACACGCGAGAATCCTGTTACTAAAAGTGCCATTACAATACTTCAAGAAAGTACAAGGTATGTAATTTAAATGTTTTTGTTTTTCTAATTGTGTACAATTCTATTAAAATCTTGATCTTATTTCTCCTTATCTTGAAACTTTCCTTATGTTTCTAAGATAATATTTTATTAAAACATGTTTTGAACTAAAACGTTTATACATTTTTCAGTATAATTTTGTTTAAAATAATCAATAAATTTTTATTAACTAAAATTTCTTGTTGCCACTAACTAATATTACATTTTATATTGATATCAGGGAAGATGTGAATATGCTGTTTGTTAGTGCACGTGGAGCAGGAGTATCTGGAGCTTTATGCAGTTCCATGCCTGGTTTGGAAGGTTCACAATCTTTGAGAAGAGCTTCTAGTATACGGCGAACATTCACTACTGTTAAAAGGAAAAATATATCTCTTCAGGTTAAATTCACTGTTGTAAGTATAAAAGTCATAAGACTAATATTCTTATCTACTAATCAGAAATAAATATTCTATGAATAATTGAGTTCTGGATAACTACATATTTATCTGGGAATATTATGATTTTCATGAGTGTATACGAACATGAAAGATAAGGTCATATGTCATGTTACATATTATATTATCTTCAAACGATGACTCAGTTGATATAAGTTTACTACTAACTTCATAAACGAGATACGTAATGAAGCTGAAAATGTTTACTGAATTAAGATGCACATTGTTATGGTACCACTTCCTGTTTTTGTTTTTTGCTTTTATTATCAGTTTACGTGTAAAAAAGGCAAGATGCAATAACTAGTTCTCTTCTAAATTAATCATAATTTTTTATTTGACATTAATGAAGATATGATGTAATTTGTTATAGGATGGACTGATTGAAACTTTGCGGAGAACACGAGTTAAATTTGTCCATTGTATACTACCGCAACACAATGCTGGATGTACCGATAATAAAAGTTTATTGTCAGTAAAATCAAATCAAAGCGAAGACAGTGTTATTAACGTACCGCTTCTACGATCACAGGTAAAAATTCTCTTGCATAAATGTATAATATGAAAAATTTAATTAACACAATCCATGTAATGTTTTTACTTAAATTTTTAACAATTTTACCCATTTACAATTTTTAAATTGTATTTAATGCAAAAATTAAACAGATTAGTAATGCAATAATAGCAGGGGAAATTTTTGACAACAGTTATACAAATATACGTATATTAATTTTATCTAGTGCAATAAATTATATCTTCTAGAATATTAGTTTCAATCTTTGATTAAAATACTAAAAAAATATTTCAATTTTTGTTACAGATTCGTGGAAGCCAAATAATCGATGCAGTTAGATTGCATAAAGTGGGATTCCCTAAGCATATAGCTTTAGGTGAATTTAGAAGACGATTCAGTTTATTGTCAAGTGATGTAAACACACGACCAGGCAGTCCTGTAGCTGATGAACGCCGTGCTGTGGAAGATATGATGCTTACCATCGACGTCGATCCAGCTTTGTATCGTGTTGGACAAAGCCAGGTAAGTCATATCTACTATTTTGCATTTTTCTCTATATTAAGGAGTAGTATGGTTCCAAAAATTGCGAAATCCCTAAAGGGGATATCTACAAAATACTACTTTGTCTGTATTGTTTTTTAAACAAGTATATGTATTTGGTATGTACTAGAAATTTGTAGATGTAAAAAATATGTCTAGAGAGCATTATTTAATTTTCTATCATTTTCATAATGTGTTACAAACTGAATGAATATGAAAACATATGTTTACCTATGAAGGGCTAATTTTTTAGCCAAAAATTCCAGTATTACGGCATCTTCTATAAAACTTTACATTTATGTATATATCTCATTCATATCTCAAAACTATGCACAACTTTCCATTTCATCTTTTTTAACTTTCAATTTACATGCCACTGTACTTCAGCAAGGATCGAATGTCTAGTATCATATCTTTCACTCTAGTAGAAGCACTTTCACTTTTTTCCGTACAGGTAGTAATGCTTTTACTCGATGTTCTGGTTATCAAAACAAACAAAATGGAAAGGCATATCGATAGCGTTATCCTAACTTGTAATACCGGTCTTAAATATCACCATCAGGCGGCATAGATACTTGAATTAATACCACCTTTGCTCATAAGTATTCGAAGTGCTTCCGCAATTCGATTCACCGTAGGTGGTTTGTTCCAGTGTGAGAATTTTGGTAACGTCACATACTTGAAACGAACATTCGTTTTCTCAAGGAGAATCGCTTTACGTGATTTCGGTCAACTTTCTCCACGAATTCGATTATGGTTTCGTCAGTACACCACGGACAGAGAATTGGTATCGATGTGAATTCACTGATTAAAACGATCTTCACCGTTTGGTTAAATGGATTTTTATTCTAGTAGCTCGTCTAATTAAGTATATAATATTAATGATTTAAATATAGCTACGGTAATACTAAAAGTTTTTTAACTCTATGATTTGAGTAACACTTGATATTTTATCTCAATTGCGATACGAAAATTTGCAAAGACATTATAAATACTAGAAGTCATATAATCTTATAGAAAAGAGAAAATAATAATAATAATAATAATAATCTTCAATAATTGTTTCAGATGAATTTCTATTTAAAAAGACTCGAACAGTTTTTCTGTTATATCAGAATGATCAGACTGTTGCATGTAACTGCAACTGAAATGAAAATTCTTGCCACATTCTGCATATTTATGTAGAGTAACGTTTCGTAACGTAACTTAGGAAGCAAATTACGTGAACGTGGTCTGTTTTCTTTTTGTGCACAAGCATTTTAATTTGGTGATTCCATGGAATCGTAATCGTGACAAGATCTTATTTATAAATGTCATGCAAAGTTGCACACGCGTTAGGTGCAATCGCGTGTCTTTATTGGCACTTTTTACTATAGAATGGCGAAGTGACATTAAAATTACTAGATCCAAGCTATACTTACGTTAGGGATGGCCGTTTAATGTGTTTTCTACTGGAAAATTATTAGTATGTTGTTACTTTTTAATGCGTGAAAGTAACGTTTCGATTATAGATGCGGTTTGTACATCGTAATGTGTGTTTTATTATTTTTTTTTTTTTTTAATTCAGACCTCTGTTTTATGTGAAATTTTTTTAGAACGTCAATGCGGTTTTCAGATACATTGAAGACAATTCACACCTTTCCTTCCCTTTAACGAATATATGTAAATATTTAACAGGGAAATTCACATTAAAAGTGTATATTGCAATGAAATTATTATTTAAAGTCATCTCTTATTCGTTGCTAACGATCAAGTACAATTTCTCTGCAATATAACAATTCTCGGTGCTGTAAAATAATTAAATACTCTGAAATAGATACCTGAATAGATTTCAACGAATTTATGCAAAATTTGCACGTTGTATTCAGTGAAAATCACGCCAAATTCAAAAGACCTTAGCGTCATATTTATAATACTAGTATGTAGTTCAAGAAATTATAGCGGGGTTAATTATAATTTGTAGGTTCCAAGATTAACAAATGCATATTTCCACTCCATAGCAACTATGAAAATTTCTACTTCGGGGTATTCACATTATTTATCAGTTTCAGTTCCTCGATTAAATTTTCAAATATTTCTCAGTAGCCGCAATCTGACGCTGCGAAGTGCACCAATGTGGCTCATTTGCTGCCAACTCTAATCATCGATTATCGTTGCAAGGTTAATTCCCGAAGCCGAAAAGGAGATCATTTAACCGCGAAAGTGCAAAAGGGTCGAATAACCGTGGAAAAAAAAGCGACACGCGCTAGTGACTTTCTCGTGGCCCATATAGAAATCGTTGCACTCTTCGGAACCTCTCCTTGTTCGCAGAACTCGCGTTGCCCGAGGCCTTTTCGTCGCGAAAGTGTTCCACCTTGCACGTACACCTCTTCTTTTCTTTTTTATCGGGCCCGTCTGTTTTACTTCAAGACTAAGCGCGTGGTCCAATTTGTTCTCCGCAACAGATTCGAGCCAACGAATTAAGGAACACGGAAGTCGAGAGGAGCACGACGTCATCGCGATATTCTAGATAACAACGAGTAATCGAACCCTTTTATTTCTCGTCCAACAGACGAGAACAATGATGTTGGTTTTGCAATTACGCTTTAGATAGAACAGGTAACGTACACGGTACGGTTTTTTTTTAAAAAGAGTTTGAAAAATCCGAAGTAATTAAGTGTTCGTTCAAGCGTGAATTGTTTAACCAGAAAACATCTCTGTTTCTTTAGTTGCATCGGACAGAAGAAATAAAAAAAAAAAAAAAAAGTTTTGAAACTTGGAAAGTCGGTCGAGGTTACTTGGATAATTTAGATATACATGACATGTTAATTATCGTAATCAGTGTATGCCAAAGAAGATAATAGATATTAATTATCGTAACGAAATGTCAACAGAGAAGATTATTGAGAACTTCTTGCACACCATCTTTAATCTTCCATATATCTTATTTATAAACTTTTCTTTTTGCGATAATTCATTATTACCGTGTACATACGTACTTTACCACCATAAATACATCATTTATCAAGAATACTAGAGTACCTGCTGGTATTTCTAATAATACAAATGGAATACTTTTAGTTGTACTTAATTTCTAGTTATTCTGTACTGCATCGTATCTTTTAATCTCGAATATGCTGAAAATTTATATTAGTAAGCTTTACTGTATATTATCACGACTGGTGTCGCATTTTTAAATAACGTAACCATGATAGGGTTTCCTGTTGCTTCATTAATGTAGCTGTATGTGTTGATATTAAATATGTCAGTAAATGGATGTGTGTGGATGAACACCAATTGGAGACAGTTAAACTACTTGAATGTACAAGTAGAAACGGTTCTCAATAGAATAAATTTAGAAAGTATATCATAAATACCGCATAATGCAACGGAAGTACAGTTAAACTGGCTTTTCCAATACGGGTACCGCGTATGAAACTTTCGGTATAAATAGAAAATGAAGAATTTGTAGTACATCGATATTCCAACTTTTATGGAAGCAAGCAAAAATAAAAAGATATTAGAATTTTCGAAATAAAAGAAAAATAGTAGGTTTATCACATACATTTTGTCATTATGTTGCTGTGTTTTGTGTACCGTATCGCGGATAAATGGACAAAATCATGTAACCTCGTTTTATACAATACATAATTATGTAGTAAGTTATCCAAGGCGGTTATGTTAAGTGCGTTACCCTACAAAATATTAACCGGATGAAAGAAGTGGAACGCATGGCCCGCAGTTATGAAAATACAATCGATAACGAGTATACAAAAGCTGTTGGAATAGTATCGCTTCTGTTTAAACGCTCAGCTAGGAATCTCCACTCCCGAAATATCCGGACTAAGGTTTCCACGGCGGAAATGTGACCGTTGATCGTGTGTGCCTGCGATTCGTGCGTGTCTGGCATCGCAAATAATTCTCTGTTCGATTCCACCAGTCGATAGCTTGCACCACGAATAGATGCGTGGACTGATTCGTTAGAAATTAATATCGGTATCAACGATGACTTCAATATCGCCGCTAACTCCCGTTATCGCGTCTCGCACTCAAATGTTTCTTAATTTCTTATTTCATCAGGGCAACCTACGATACGAAAGTATTAAAGTAACACGTTCTTCTCTTTATTGGCAACATTTTATTTAAATTTCTGTTTTAGAAATTAATGTTCATTGCCAAATAAATGAATCGTTTCGATATTTTAAGAGAAAGACAGAGAAAATTTGTTGAACGTACTGGATATAGGAATTATTATAGAAAAGTATAATGCTTATGTAAAGATTTGGTCGACAAATTTTTACCCATTCTTCGAACTTTATTCTAACGTGTATTTGATTTCTGTAGCTCTATTAGTAGAGTACTCATTGTCAGTCGTTGAGTAAGTCGGTTTTCCGCGTGGTGCTAATGCCTGTTGCGCGTTCGGAAATCCACCACAGCTTGGTAATAGAGAAACGCGACGAGTTTTAATTTAACTGGCTAACAGGCTAGGTCAGGTTCGCACGACAAACGCGGTAACTTGCCAGATCGTGATCGAGATCATGAAATCATTAGCATTACTCCGTATTAATTGCTGTCAGCTATCATGTAGGTATAGGAGAAACAGCTGTAAAATCTACGTGCGTAATCCGTCTCTATGTTTGTCCTAATTTTTCTTTCGTGCGAAGTTGCAGCTTTCTAAGCTTTACAACTGCTTTATGCTGTTGTAACTTTATATTCAGTGCTTTTGCGAACAAAACTCGATTCTAAAGCATTGACGTGCTGAAAGATTAGAAACTTCCGTTTTATTTCGTGTTTCTTTTGATTTACTGATTCTTATTGCTATTGGATCTGGAATTTTTTTACGTTTCTTATCCTTATTTAGCTAAAACAGAAACAGTAGTAGCCTATTGAAATTTTAGCTCGTGAAGTAATCTCAAGTTCTAGTAAATTAACTATAAATAGAGAAAGGATATAATTTTAAGGAGTAATTAAGTTATCAAAAATATGAAATTCTTGTCTCTAATTTTATGTGAACAACTTTTACGTCTTGTTGTGTACAAAATAGTAGTTTGAGAAATACTTCCTCATAGATGCACATCCGAACCGGAAACATTGAATATTCATATGAAATCTCTCGAAAGATTCTCAAGAAAATTAAACATGTTTTCTATAGAATAGCATTTCTCGTTACGATTATGTTTCTGCATTAGTAATGGCTCTTTCATTCATTTCTGCTTATCTAAAACATCATCGATTTCTGTTATTATTCTACGAAGGTAATGAGAAAAATTATAACAAGCAAACTTACACGAAAAGTATGATTTTCTTATTAATCAATCAAATCTCGTATAATTATACGTCGTATGAAGTTGAAATAGAAATAAGGAATCTAACTCAATTATAATACGTTGGAATACGTAGTAACGTTCAACACGAATTTAGTTAGTATACTTTCGGATCTTCGATACTCTGATACTTCTTAGTCGTAGTGTATCTGGCATTTTTCCATCATTTGACTTTCGACCGAAGTCAATTTCGAAGAAAAGCCGCCCGATGGAATGGAGTGGAATGCGTGGGATATAAATTTTCTACACCAGTTCTTTGAAGAATGCGTTGTGGATGATAGAGGATGCGTTCCTTCGAGAGAATGACGCGTGTCGTCCGTATAATTTTATATTTGTCACGAAACAGGTGCGGATATTTCATCTGAATCGTAGAATGGCGGAAAATAGTAGAACGGTGTGAAAAGAATGCGAAAAAGAAGCGAAAGTGAATGATTTTTACCAGCGAAAGATGTATCGTCCAGATAGTTTTTATTTTCCTTTGAAATGTTTAAACAACGCCTTTTATTCTACATGCTCCACATAAAACAAACAAACAAAAAAAAAATGAGTAAAACGGTATTACATTAAGAAAATGATCAATCCGTCGAAAATGATAAAAATTCGACAAATCGTGGAATATATCATGATTATAAAATGATCGCAATAAGATCTCGTTGGAAAGTGACGTCTGTTACGTACACTTAATAAAGAACACAAAGGTAAATGTTAGACAAGGTTTTTGAGCCTTGCAGCTATCTCTTCGCTGTTACGCTGACTAGATAAAATAGCTTAGATCGGATGCAGATATATCGAAGAGGTTATCGCAGTTTACAATGAATTTCTCGGACGAGGATCAGGAGAACGATCGACGCCGTCGTTAATCGCTTTCGCATATGTGAACCGTCTAATTCAAACGACCACGCGGCTTTGGTCATCGACTCTCTCAATTCGTCGATCAATTGGGGTTTCGAGGAACGAGTTGAATAACGAACCCGTGTGCTAATTAATTAAACGACCACGCGGCTTTGGTCATCCGACTCTCTCTAATTCGTTGCCCGTTTAGGGATCAATTGCCGGGTTTCGTTTCGAGGAACGAAAGAAGCAAAAAACCGTTGGGTGAATATTATCTGTTCGGACATTAACGCCATCTTATTCTATTTTTAATAAACAAAATAAAATTGTAATTAATGTATCTGTAGCGCGTGAATATCCCGCCAAAGTAAAACAGGCTGACACTCGACAGCCATACTCTTCCTGCGTGTCTGACATTCTCTTTCTAGGAAGAAATTTCTCGGCTATCCGTACACCTTTTACGCGCGCATACTATCACTAACAATTGAGAAGTGGACAGAACGGCATCTTCGCGTTATAATGTACGGTACTTTGGACGTCCAAGTTACCGATATTACGTACATGTTTCACATTACTTTTATCCTGAATTTAAAAAACGAAAATATTCTCTCGACCATTTTACATAGCCTATTAGTTTTTTTAAGCAACTGTTCTAGTTTTGTAGGCGCGGTTTCTCTGTAATTAATTAGAAAACTATTTCTGCAATTACATGTTAGATTACATGTTAGAATCTTAATTTTGAAGATAAATATCCCCATTTCGATAAGGCTAGTTTTATCAAAATTGAATCACGCATGGACAATACACTAAATAACGCTAGAATTTCAAAAAAATTGTAAGAAGGTCGAGGAAGGTATTTTCCTCAGACGTAACAAATATTCTAATTATAAAACGGCACAATTAAATTGAAAATCTTTCGGGACAGACAAAAGACATAAAACTACAGCTACAGAATTTCTAAAATCTTTGCTTTGTCCTCTTTGTTTTACTTTGATTCATTTATTTAATTATCCATATAAGATATCAGAGTTTCTGAAAAATACTTGGGTACTTGAGAAACTCATAATAAACCTGAATAATTAACCCGTAAGCGACTATCAACATCCTTTTTACATGTCTTATTGTGCGTCAGGCAATTATTCGTAATTAATTAGAAAGTTTATATAATATTTGAAAAATACGTGCAACAAGTGGCTGCTAAGACTGATATCAAAGTGAAACTTCGGAACGAAGTGGTTTAACTTTGACAATAAGTACGTAGCATAGTTCTAATTAGCAACGCTAATAACGTCTGACAAGATGGAAAACCGCACATGCTTTGCCATACATTCGCCAGCGATTAAAAAGTGAAAAGGAATCTCGTATCTGTCGCGGCAGAAAATTTGTTAAAATTATCGTGAATATCAATGGCAAGCCACGTGGAACATCTTTCATAAAATAGACGCGAATATTTCGTTCGTGTATTTAATACGCTTTCGCTTTTCACATTGAATCTGATATCTTCTTGTTTAGAACTGTTTATCTTTTTAGAGCTAATTCTCCACGCATTCTGTTTCTTTTAATAAGTACAACCGATTAACGAGTGTAATTCTTTATTCTTGGAAAATACGTATTCGTAATTAAATTCTGGAGTCATTGAAGAAGTTTCAAGATCCTGAAATTAGAATAATGCTACATAAATAATAGTTGGGTTGATGTAATGTTTTGCTATATATTACTTTCATCTTTTTACTTGTACCGTGCGTGGTGTATAACAATTTGCTTACAGATATAATATGAATATTTTCCAAACAATTGCATAATTGTATTCCATTTTTAGAGTTACTATAATAATTTCATCTTGTTTCGCTGTTTCAATTCTCCTCCTTCTCGTAATTCTCCAACTTTCTTGTTCGAGATGTAACTTACGTAAAACTACGTTTTTTACTTATATGCAAATATGTGTAAAATTTGCATGTTAAATAGACGTAGCGATGTAAATATAAAATAGGGAAAGGTGTGAAGCGGAATTCAACCTGTTTAATTAGAGTGTAAACTTAATCGGTTAGTCTAATGATAGGTTGACTAATGTCCTGTTTATAAAATTAGGAAGAAGAAGCAAATTTCTATAATAAGAACCTTTTTTCTAATCCTTTTTCTCAGATAATAACACGCAATTAATTATGTTCTCTAATTAGCGTACACGTTGTCTATCTGTACACTGTGGAATATGTTGTTGTATCAAATTTTTTGTAAAATCTTTAATTATGTTTGTATATATCATCCATCAAATTTTCAAACTCACGATCGCTAAATGTTTTTTAATTGTATCCATTTATTTCATAAAATTAGCGTCTTCTTGTTACATGTATATGTAATTTCAAATTAATTTTCGCCTCATCTTCAATTTTACTGACTTAAATTATACAGTGGTTTCACCTGTGTTGGCTTACCGTGTATGAAATATGCTCTTATCATAGATCCTTATCGATTACGTGTTTTTAATTAGTTCGTTGAACAGTTCAGATTGAAAAATGTCTTCGCTAATTTCTACTGCGTATAATGACACGAAGATTTTCCATTGATTATTCAACGATGAATGAAATAGTATTTTTATATAAACTCATCATTTATAGTATGAAACGTGCTTTTGTATGATCGATCAAGGTAAAAAATAGATTTAATTAAACAGGAAAAGGAAGGCAAAGGTTACAGGTAGACAAAGATTACACAGAAGGAAAATTACGTTGTATACTTAGTGGAATTAAAGAATCGTTTATCGAAAACCACTTTCACCCAATGAAACTACTACCGCGATCATTTGTATGTACATAGCAAGTTGATCGTTTAAATATGGCGCTAATGATTGTGTGCGTCACGTTGATAAATAGAAAGGACGTTATGCTGTAATGTGACAGTAACAGCCTGTCTTCTAGAAACTATCTCATCTGAATCAAATGAGAGAGAGAGAGAGAGAGAAACCTCAACCTTCGTTGAACCTAATAAAACCGTGCGACTTGGTTACAGACCAAGTCGTCCGTATCTTACAAATTTTATTTGTTTGTTTTCTTATCGTTGAACTGTTAATTCCATTACTATATTTCTGTATTTCAAGCATACACATTCTGAAATTGATTTCAAACACCAACATAATCGCGACAGTCGTGCCTTCTTACAGTGCTAATTAAAATTTCAATATAATTTACGACACAAATAATATACACATAAATGTTTTCTATGGTAAAATATGGTCAAATTTTTTGTATGGTCAAGCATCGCCGGCGAGCCAGTGTGTTTTCGATTCGCGTAAAAAGAATCCCCGCGATTTCATAACGCGGCCAGGGCTCTTTTCTCCTGCGATGCTCTCCCGTATCTCCTCCCATGTCGTCTCCTTTCTCCTGTTCGTCAGTAGGCCAGCGGACATTCCCGGCAACAGCTTTCCAACGCGTTCCCGACATGGCTTCAATTTCTCGATGCAGCTGCCATCTCCGCGAGATCTATCGATCGGACTTGAACGCCACGGCCTTTTCTATGCGTACACGGAGGAACGGCCCGCGACCTCGCTTTCGCGAGACCCGCGAAATTTCCGTCGCGACTTCTGTACGCTGCTTATGTACGCGGTGTTCCGGAAGAAGCGCTTCGAATTTTCTACTTTTCAACGATCGGAACGAATATCGAGAAATTTCAGTTTTATTAATCACTGAAGCGAGCCTTTGGAGTCTTTGACTCGGTTCTCTCATTTCATCGTGTAATAAATTTCTAAGTTGGTAGATCAAATTGAAAATTGTGAGATCGAAGATTAAAAATTATATGGAATAATTAAACATTGTTAAAGATTGTGTCCGCGATTGACGATAGTTGCGCGGTAACGTTCATTTCGATGTAAAGAACATGCTTATCACGGTTTCGATTATTTATTTACCCTGTGTGTGGCATTCGATTGACGATCTTTCACTAAACAATTTAGTTCCGAGTAATTATATCGCCATCAGCGTGGCGATCTTTTTTCTTATTATTCACTGCCAGTGCTATATTTAAATTCATAATTAATTTCCCTCGCAACTTTCCTGCTCGTTTTTCTTCGGCCATTTACATACACGTTACAAATAATCTTTCACGTTACGCTCGCCACGACGTGTGGTTATTATGTCATTTGCAGCTGATTTTTCTATTAATGCATAGCAATTAACGTGGCGGTAATTTCACCAGGGACTGCCATTTGTCGACGACTTAATGCTTAGCTGGCGGACGTCACGTGTGACTACTTTCGTCCACGCTGGTTATAAACGACTGTGTGCATGAATCAGAACGCTTTTACTCGAATCGTCGCAAATCCGACTGCCGTTCGCCGTTTATTTATGCAATTTTAAAGACCTTACTTAATTAAAAGCAAAAGTTGCATATTTGTCTTCCTTTTTCTCATTTCTTTCATAAAGCTTCGTTAACACTGTAACGAGACACAGATACTTCGATTACATATATTGGCCAGTGTGCGGACTCCCATAATGTTCGCAGTACCCATGAAATTTCAAAATGTTCACTACGAAACAAACAACAAGATTTTATAAATATGTAAAATACTTTTACGAGAAACTGTAGCTATAACGAGAAAGTAATTATTTCCAAAAAATGATCATCCCTTTGTTGTGCGTAGAATACATTTGAAACCTTAGGAAGAAAAAGGCATCTCTAAACTAGTAGAAAATAGAAACGTAAAATAAAGAATAGAGAGAATAAAAGAAAAATCGTCAAGTTCTTTTTGTTTAGGTAATTATAGGTTTGTAGGTCTTTTTGAAACGATACGCCATGCTAGATAATTAAATAACGGAGAATGAGATATTCTGCTATCCTCTTCAGATTCATTACCTGTAACACTTCATGCGCGCAGAAGCACTTGAAACTCAACCCACTATATTATTGCACAATTATCCTGAGTGGCACTGTTAAAAACAGTCGATAAATCGTGAAAGAAACATCTCATACAGATTTTCGACGGGTCATTCTTTATATAATATATGAAACGTGGAAACTTTTTGTTATATCTCGTTAGAATCAGGTTTCCACTGCTGTAGTAGTGAACTTTGTATAGTTAAACGATGACATAATAAATAGCTGAATGTGCATATTATTTTGTTTCAATTCGTCACGCTGGCCGCGAAATAAAACTTGCGGAATTGATTATGAATGGTTGGGAAAGAGGAAAATTATTTATAGTCGGTGAGAGAAAGTTGCGGGTTCTGACAAACAGATGCTTGTGTATGTATGTAAAATTTTCTTCCGTATTGAGAACCGCTTCGTTACAAACGGAACATGGATATTAATCATGCGAAATACTGTTTAAAAGTAATTATGAAGAATATAAAAGCAGGAACTGCTAGAAACGATTAGCAAGTAAAAAGTATCATTGTGCACTTTTACAGCATTGTTCAGTGTTTGTTAACAAACTCATACTCGATATGAGAAAAATGATGATTTTACAGAAGGACAAAGATATTTTCTTTTTAATTCTTGTTCGTCTATTTTGTACACTTATTTCGCAATAAATTTTTACGTTTTAACATTATTTAAATAACGAAAAGAATTATTTAATAGTAAATCTACGTAGCCGTGAAAACAAAATTGTTCGGCGTGTTAGTTTACCATAAATTTGCATAGTTTGAATCCGTAAGAGAAGAGCGAAGCAATTGCAAGCGAATTTTCTCCAGTCGCGTCCTCCGAATTCCTTAAATTGAAATTAACGAAAGAGAAAGATTCGAACGCCGCAGAACATTGTAATTCGTTTTCTTTCGTATCCCTGCTAACGAGAATACTAATCCGATCATTATGCAATGGTCACACGTACCGCTACCCTTAACTTAACTCTACTTCGTTTACAAAAACAACTTCTACATATTTAAGTGGAATTCTTGGCTATGCAGTGCTATTCTTTACTTTAATTTATTCCTGAATTTCTGTGATCCACTTTGCATGTATAATATGCTTAAGAGACCGTTATTGGCGTCCATTTTACATGCTACAAAATGAGAACGAAATATCACGCGAGATTTGATGAAAAGATAGAAGAAATACACTTTGATAGAAATTACGGCGGATCTGAATCGCTGAATAAGTGATATTGACCCACATTCGCACGGAAAGGACCAGAAGCAAGATTCCTTGCGTTTAAAGGGGTTAAGACGTGTGTGCCTTGCTGTTATCTTGGCCGAATGAACTGATTAAAAAAGACCACGTCGCAGTTGAGCAGTTTTTCGAAAAAAAGAAAGCCTATAACCTATGGCGTATTCTTTGATCAAATAGTCGAATTATTAAAAAATATGCATTTGTTTCGTAAATATAAAAAGAACAAGGTTCTTTAAATGCTATTACAGTCATCGATTTAAACTTACCTAATACTAAACATATATTAGGTTGTCGGAAAAGTTTCTTCCGTTTTATAAGATGATAATGGATGAACAACTATTTCTGTTTTATATTATTTTATTGAATTAGGTGTCCATTTCGTTATATTTCTATTATTATGTTCGTGCATAATTCAAAAAACTAATATAAAACGAAAAAACATTGCGCGTCCATTCTAAGAAACTTCTCGGACAATCTGATAGAATTAAAACTTGCAACGCAATTTGCTCGGTTCATTTCGTCTTATGGATCCTTTTCCCAAAAAAAATCTTCCATTTATCCTTCGCTTCGTTTCTTCATTTCATGATCTTTCACGAGTCTATACAGTACACACACGAGCTAGATACCAAAATTATTCAAACTTACACTACTTGCAATTAGAAAAATATCCCTTTATAAACATATAATATAAACGACAAACGGGAGCTAAGTATCCTCAATACACATCTATAATCTTCAATGAAAGAAGAAAAATTTAGTGATGAGTAACAACGAGCAGAAAATGCAGTAATACATTCCATGCTTCCATCAGCGTACCTAAAGCGATTCAACGGTACATGTACGTAAGTGTACTCGGTTACAAACATCTGGTTGAAAGCCTCGTTTGAAATTCCCACTTTTCGCGAGATTATCATTCGCAGAGATCCAAACGCGTTACTCGCGCTCCCCCATTAGATTGTTCTCTCTTCAGGCTGGAAGACGGTGCGTGTAAAAGGGAATAAACTGTTTGAACCGGCACCGCGAGAGACCCGCGAGGGTATCGTCTGGTAGGGGAGCCGACTGGTCGAACGAGAGGGACAGGAACTTGCACCTGACTCGTACAAAGTTTTCTGCACTCAGTCAGTTCGCGGTTGGTCTCGATTCCGATCAGGGGCATCGGTTCCACACATTCACGATTCCGTCGTTAGTCTGCCGGCTGGGAATACGGTCTCTATTCACTTTCGTTTCGTCCCATTAAGATTTCGTTCGGTCACGCGCGCAACCAGCACGCATCGTTTGACTTTCCAGTGGTTCCGTTTTGGTGCGGGGCAATCGTCGTAGAATGGGACGATCGGTCGACTTGATCGAACACGTCGACGCGACAGGCTATCGAAGTGTCTTTTGAGCTTCGATCGCTTCGAGAATTCTGATCGTTCGATGCCTGTCTCGTATCAGTGTACCAAAGGGGAAGCTCCATTGGCGGTGAATCGAGTTGTTTCGCGGAACAAGTGTAAAAAGTCATTCATTGTCCAGTAGGTATGTAAGAAACTTGTCGATAGATAGAACGTTGGGGACATCGAGCACGCTAAGTACCTATTAGCCATCGTCAATTCCTTCGATTGCGCCAACAGCGAAACGAAGGAACGCAGACAGAGAAGTAGAGAAGAGAAACAGGTAGCGGGGAGAGTCGACGATTTCTCAATTAACTTATGGCAGAGAGAAAGAGAGAGAGAGAGAGAGAGAGAGGAGAAGAAGGAAAGAGAGTCTATGGCCTGTATGGTACCTTTTAAGTTCGATAACGGTAAATACAGATCCGAGCTGGAAGTAGCGGACTCGCATTCGCGCGCGCGATCGCACACCGCTACTCTCCTCATGATCTTCGCTTGAATTATCCTGCCGAAAGCATTTGCTCGGCCCGATCGTTCGATCATAAAGCCCCGTTCATTTGCTTAACGTCCTCTCACAACGCGACAAATCGAATGGCGTTTTAGTTTAACGATAGAAAGTCGCTGTTGTAACGGGATATTTTTCGGGCTGACTGATTACGTTCAGAGACGATGTTGCGTGGAAGATCTCATCGGTCATGCTTGAAATATGCCAGTCTGCGAATCCTGATAATAGGAGATTTCACGAGGAAAATCGTCGGAAGGAAACTGGCGACAAATGTGCCGATCTGAGCCACGCGAACTTTGCGTCGTTCGAGATGTTATGAAACTTTTATACGGCTTTCAATGAGGCAGTATAAAGGCTTGCAATGATATTAGGCGTTCTTATCTAACGAATAAAACGAGGTTTATGAGTTCTACCGATCGATCATCTTACATTTTTACATTCAATAATCACGACAATTTGCTCTTCCTTTATAATTTCTTTCATACGATAAGTTGACTCGAGGAAATTTACTCTTCTGGTTTAGTTGTGCCTTGTAATATAAGAATTGAACTATGGTAAAGTTTAACTATGTAACTGGTTGAATATTTTTCATCTCTGTTCATCCATTCGAGGGAAGGTTTTTCAAAGAAAGGTTGACCGATTTAAGTTGGATTCATTCCGTGTTTTCGTATATATGATAGTTATGTTTTTTTCTTATTTCACACAATTTTATCAAATCTTAGAAACGTTAGTCGTTGCTATTCCTTCGTAAATTACGTAGACACCTATGCCATGTTTTTAATTTATTCAGCATTCACCGATATTGTATCGCTTTCATTTGATTTCCACTTAATTTCTCTTTAACTAACAATGAGTTTGCCAAGTGGAATTAATTTGATGCGAGGGAAATTTTTTTGTTATTCCTTAATTACTAATACATTCAGATCAATTAAGAAAAGTTTTCAAAGATAAGCAGTCGACAATGTCTGTTCAAATTCTCCACGATATTAAACAATAGCTAATTTAAAGCACCGACATTTAATTAATAGCGAATAACGCTTTATTTGCCATTATATTCCTTTATCTTCTTAAATATTACAGCCCTAATTTGTAAGAAGAAAGTTAGACGTATCCAGTTAAATGAAGCAATAAATTACTCTGATTTTATAGGGCAATAGAAAATCTCGCATAAAAATATCCAATATTTACGAATATATTCCTTTTTCTAAATATTTTGCTCATCGAAGAATTTAGGTACCTGAAAAAATGGTAAATATGCGAGTGCAAGGTTATAAGGATAAGGGAGAAGGTGATAAAATTTCATGTTCCAATTCATCTTATTCGTTTCTTTGATTTTGACTCCATTAAAAGTGGCTATTTCTATTTGTCTTGGCTTCTTCCTGTCACTTAACTCGCCAAACTCGCTTGTTCTTTTTCTTTACCGCTCCTGTACGCGCCGAGTGACGAACAATCGTAGAATGGGTGTAGTTTTATTTGAAATATCATCTCTTTTATCGTTGTACACGAATTGCTCTCGATAATGTCGTTTAATTTTACCTATTCTCGGGTAGAAGATCATCTTGAATTATATAATCGTCGTCAAATTATTCCAACGTTTGCATAAGTTTCTCGAAATGGCAAGCTTCAGCCTCAATCTCGATGCATCTTCCAGTTCTAAGCTAATAAACAAGTTCCGCCACTACACCGATGATTTATGACGTGAAATAACGAATTTCCAGCGACTTTGTTATGTAATAGCACTTCGTAGTCTTAAATTAGCCATAGATGACCACATAACAGTTTAAATTCTACTATAATTTTAGAATATCCAATCCTGTTTTATATCATATTCCCCGTGAAAGTATAATTTATCGAGGCCAGTACAAATGCAACGTTGGACAAAATCTAGGAACTTCTCGAACTCTAAAAAAGCATTTCGCGTGTATAAATTTAATACAATGATCTTCGTTCTTCCGCGACTTTTGCGCCAAGTACTGATCATGCCAAGTCATGCGTTACATAAATAATTTGTAAAGTACATTCCAATATTCAGATGAAACGTGTCTTGTCATTTTTCAGAATGATCATCTCGGTTTCGTTTAGCAGTAAAAATCAAATATATATATATATTCATATAAAAATTATATATCATGTATATTATTGAAAAATTGTGATTAGAAATGTGTAGAATCGAGAAAATGTCGAATATTTTACATCGAGCGAGAGAAACGACCGTCTTCAATGAAAATGATGAAACACCGGTCGACTATATGATAAAACGATCGAATCTTCGCGGAGTTCTGTCGCGAAGATGCAAGAAGAAGCGGCACATAGACAGTCTTCCCCTCTGTGTCCCTTTCTATCCATTTTGTTTCCCTTTCTCCACACTCCTGATACACTCCCCTCTGCCTCTTTCTCTCTCTTCCCCTCTCTCTTTGGCGACCATAAAACGCGCGTCCACTTTTACGCGGCTTTTACGGTACTTAGTCGCGGCTCGTTCTCCACGCAAGAGGAAGCTTCTCGAGGTCCATTCCTGAACGTGTTCGAGTGCAGGAAACGTACGCCACGGTATCCAGGAGCAGCGGTGCTTGCAATGACGGCTGCTGATTCGAGGAAAAATGCCGGTGTTGATCGGCGCGGAAGAGGAAGACGGGATACGGAGCACCGGTTGCTGAAGCAGCGAGTCCACGGAAAAGTCGCTTGGATTTTTGTATCGAGGTCGCGCGCACCCTGTCAGCGAAAGAATCATCGCCGCGATTATTTGGATTATTCGGACAGCAAGTGTCCATTCTAACTGGAATACTAATCGCCCGCGAGTGTACGAAAATTGCGATCGCAGATTCAGTGACACTTTGAAAGCACTTGGTTCGATGGAAAGTCAACCAGTTGCAATTGAAGATTCGATAACATTTTGACGAACGGTGTCAATGACCTGGAATTGAAGATTCGGCCACACTTTGAAGATTCTTCCGCCAATTACACACGTGTAAATCGTTAAAAACCTGTTTTGTTGTGTATATTTTCATACATTCGAAAAGAACATCGGCGAATTTCTGTCGTTAAACTATCGTTGTTTAGTCTGACGAGAGGATAAGGTGGAATTGAAAAAACTTTGGAAACATTTGAATCGACAAGAAAGCTGAGATAGTTGGCTTGACCAATGACATACGTATAACCGAATCGACGAGACTAGTTTCATATAGCTGCGAAAAGAAATTGACAAATTTTTTTTTTTAATTTCAAGACACAGCTACTTCGTCAAAATGTTAGAGAACGCAACCAGATGGCCAGGTAACGCGGGTTCGCGATTGGTGAAGGCTAGAAGCAGCCCAAATGTATCGAAAGCATCCCTATCGGTTCCTAGGAAGCAAGCAGTGCCCGATCAGAACAGATCGACTTGTACGAGCAAGCCTCCCGAGTTACAAAAACCACGGCACCTCCTAGAACAACTGCAAGATCGTCTCTAACGACCATGCCAGTGCTCGGACGGCTTTTTCCGCTGAATCGAAGACACGCGCTTCCTGTCCAAGCAAGTCTCGTCGATCGACACCAGACGGTCGGACAGAGGCAACGAAATGTTCATCAACGACCGTGAAAAACGAGAAGAGGCAAGTGACGAGATCCATTAGCTCCTCGTCATCCTGTACGATCTTGGAGGATCGAACGCTTCTGAAAAAGGGTTTGTCGTATGCTCCAACGAAATTGCCGAAGAAACCGGAAGCTCTGAGGAAGAAGGCCGCTCTCGATCGTTCGGTTAGTTTAGGCTGCGTTTCAGTGGATATTCGCGGCTCCGAGGAATCTTTCAGAATGAGCAGTTCCTTTAGTTCCGAATCGAATAGACAGATGATGGAGAAAGCGAGGAAGCAGGAAATTCCAAGAAGAAAATCAATCAACAGGTCTACCAGTTTGTGGAACGTGCAGGCTATTTCAAAGAACGATGTTCCGACCAGAAGAATGTTCGGAGTTTCGTCGAGGCCCAGCAAATCCCTCTTCTGGCGCATCGGAACACGCGCGTGGGTCGATCTCTGGCCGATCTATCTCGGGTAGATCGAGCCGTGGAGCCGACAATGCAGCCGGTGCATTTCGACGACGTCGACCTCGATCGCTCGATGGACGAACGTATCTACGAGAATTGTCGCGAAGCGTTCAACTGCACGCCGACGCAGAAGCCAGCTCGAACGTACACCAGCAATTTGGAAGAACGCGTGGCGCGACTGATGGCAGAGCTGGACGACGATGTGGATGACGATGAACAGGCCCGAGCGACGATGGTCGCGTCTACCGACTGCGTGGACGCTGCTCCTCCTCGTAGAACCAATTCCGTCTACGAGGTACGGGAGATCGATGTTAAACGAAGCAACGAGTCGAGTGTTAAGCTTATTCAATCTGAGCAATATACCGCCACGGTGATAAGGATCGAAGGGAGTTCAGAGAGGAGGGATGATTCGATGAAAAAGGTAGAAAGTAACGAGAAGAATAACTTGCAGGAGACTAGGAACACGATGAACGCGGTTAAAGGGCTGAGAAGTCGGGAGCACGAGAAGATCGATCGACAGGATGTCATCGAGGAGTCGAAGAAGAAGAAGGAGACGTCGAATATTCAGGAGTTGAGGAAGAACTGGGAGAAGCAAACGGTCAATGGATTGATCATCAAAGATGAGAAGAAGATGGAGTTTGCGTCTGCTCTAGTTTGCGATACAGAACCACCGAAGACCGCTTGTCAGAGGAACAACGAGGCGAGACAGGAAGCGAAGAGCAAGCAATCGGTGGGCAAAAGAGCCAAGGAGATCGAGCATCTGGTGAATTTTTTCAACTGTAAGAACGCAGAAGCCACGAAAGAGGTGAAAGATCCGTGGATCAAGACTCGAGCCACGCCAGACACGACGACGATCGAACCGATGACCACGTTGAAGAAGAACGTCGATGTTAAGAGCATACACGACTATAATGGGTACACGTCTGATGGCAATTGTTCGGAAGACGAGTGGTCACATGAGCAACGAGAACAGGTTGAGTGGAAAGGTGAAACTCGAGATTTTGGGGAAGAGCAGTTTTCGAGCAAAACGAGGTTCGCGGAATCGGTGTGTACGATGGTACGTCGATCGTGAGCAGGTTGGAGCCGGAAAACAAGCCGACGATGGTCGTTCGAAGCAGCGTATCGACTTCGAGCGGTGCCAGCAGCATCGACAGCTGTAAGGGGAGAATACGAAAGTCACGGTGCACTCTGGTAAAGACCGGTGGAAAGCTTGCAGATCCTACAACGATGGACGACAGGTCCGTCGCTTAATTAATGGCCTTCTAAACCCATTAGATACCTAGTGAGAACGATCGCTAATTTGATCGAGCATCGATAATAATTCAGCTAGTGAGAAGTCTCCACATTCGTCGATGAATTTGAAATCTTTCCTTAGTTTCAGCTTCGGATAGTTAGCTGCAAATTTATTGTCCGCTAATTCAGATTTCATTTATTTCTTATTTCCTATCGGTTTAGAAAATTTATCTCTTTCTGCGGTATTTTTACATTTCTACAAAACTCTGGATTTTTATTTTTAGCATACGATATCGCATATGTTATTTTCTTTTTTTTCTTTTAATTATTCGGTATGTTATATCGCGAGAAATAAAAATGTTGTCAGTCGTTTAAATTATGAAAGTTCATGTTCTACGAGTAATAACATTAAAAATGTTTTTACGAAATATCGATCATTACTAATGCATTAAATATTAATTAATAACGTTCCGCAATATATATGTGACAGCTATGAGGTCAATTCATTAATCAAATACCGCGGAAAAACTCGAGCAATCCATCATTTCTTCTAATCTCATGATACAATTAAATCGTATTTTTGTCGCTACCAATCGATCAACTTTCCTGATAGAAAGTGCACTTGCAACTTTCAAGCCGAACTGCTCTCATACAAGGAGAACGGCTTGAAAATGATTTATGTTAAGCGCTGTGAGAATGTTTACAAACAGTCAGCAAGATAATATTTGAGATAATAAACGTTGATTGTAAGAGTCTAAATGGGTACAATTACGCTTGCTTCAAGCACTGACTACAGCCGCTACAGTAGAATCAGACCAGAGAAGTTTGTCGTCTTCTTGACGCTGAAAAATGTTCCAGCAAACTCTTAGAGACAAATTCCTATTTGCTTTCTTTTTTTATTTTTACTTCTTACGATTACATTTCGTTACTGTAATTTATAAAACCTTTTGAGATGTAGCAGTTAAAAAAGCAATGAAATATTCGTGCTTGGAAAATTAAAGGAATGATATAGTAAATTATATTAGCTTTTATTTTGTTCTCTTTCGTTAATTCTGAATATTACAACAATCGAAAAAGTGTACGAAAAAATAATCGAATAAATAAAGTAATTGAACGATTACTAAGAAAGCAGAGACTAGGCTTAGAGCAATAGATTTTTCCATCTATCAACATGGCATTTTATTGTTTAATTACGTCTGAGAGAGAGTACATTTTACCATAATGTACTTCACGCGGTATGTAATCGTGAAAATCGTGTCAGGGATATCCTCGTTCCTTTTTCTATTCTATTCTTTTTCTCGTGAGTTCTAGTACATAAGTACATACCAACTGCATCAGCGCAATTTTAATGAATTCCAATGAAATGTGGTACTTGACTCGTGCATTCTGCAAATTTCTACCTCCGATCAAATTGTTCATTTATTATCGCGAACCTTAATATTTGCATAAATCAAATATTCATGTTTGTCATTTGCATAGCTTGACTTTTTACTGTTCAAAATTTACTTAATTTGCAAAAATAAATAAAAAAAAAAAACAGAAGGAAAGGAGAAGATAGAAATGTGGAAAGAAATGATTTTTTAAAAATATATCGGTAGAATTATGTTAATTGCTAAGGGATTCTAATTAGAAATTACACTGCGGTGAAAAATATTGAATACGTGTTAATCTCTCGGTTTCTTTTTGATAGATATTTTTCAGATCAGGTACTCTGGAGCGACTGGAGGCTCAGAGAGACGAGAAGCTAACTGGACACATTATTCTTCTTCAAGCAAGATGCAGGGGTTATCTGGCACGTCGCTCAACACTTTGAAAGTATGCCATGACATCTTGAGTTTGTAAAGTGCACCTTCACTTGTCAGACCGTACAGTAGTTTTCACTCGTCCCAAGAAATTTCAAAGTGGCTTCTTGTGTATTTCCGTAATGCCTTAACGAATCACCTTTTTCCCCCTTGTTTAACCGATCGGTTTCTTTCAATGTGAAGAGTTTTGTTTACTTCAGTTAGACAGCATCCGTCAGTCTCGATAGGGTTTTATTTATATTAGACACGTTTTACTTGCTTTATAAAACAAAACGAAAAGGAAACTGTAAAAAGATCTATGGAACTTTCATGGGATAATGATCGCAAGTTCCACATTCTCAGCGATAATTCCGACGCGTATTTAATAGAACGCCCGCATTATTTAATCTACACACAATATCGCACTTATTGTTCTTTCGTTTATTAATTAGTAATTCCAAATTAACTCGCCTTATCAAAGTTCCCCATCAAATTTCACCATGAAAATACAACGTTGAACATTCAAATTAGATTGCTTTATTAATGCGTACGATTAAGGAAAATTAAACCCGAAAGATGGCGATTGATTTAATTAATTGGTGAAATTAATCATCAATTCTTCATAATTACAAATATTAACACTTTACCGACCGATAGTCGATTAATCGGTTTTTTGTCGCCGACGCTTACCGACCGATAGCCTATTAATCAGGTTTTTGTCGCCGATGCTTACCGATCGATAGCCTATTAATCGGCTTTTTGTCGCCGACAATCTTTCTCATTATTTGAGCAGTAATTTGTCATTTAGCACTAAGGTATCACCTTGCTCGGTTGCGTTGCTCTGTAAGCTCGCACAGTTTTATACCAATTTGAAAAACTTACCGTTCGCGACGAACCAAAAGAATGGTATCGAAGAGTCTAAACCGAAACAGAGTGGTTGTATCGCTAGCGGTCGGTAAAGTGTTAATCGTTGATACGATGGCAGATTTAATAAAAATTTACTCGCGGTTAATAACGAAGTAATTGCGTTAAATATTACCCAACATTGCGAAAACTAGTATACCATGTAAGAATTAAAAAAAAAAAAATCGTTACGATGTTTACGTATTACATCCTTTCAGCTGCAAGATCTTGCGGTTAGATGCATACAGAGGAACGTTAGGAAGTGGATGTCCGTAAGAGAATGGCCCTGGTGGAGGTTATACGTGAAAGTTGAACCTTTATTGAACGTTCATAGAACAGAGGATCAATTGAAGCGAAGACGGTGAGGATATGCCTTCTATTTTTACGTGTTGATCATTTTCCATCGTTACATGTGCAAGAGAGACGTTGAACGGTCCATAATACTCTATAGTTTTCGTAATACGAAATGAAAGTACATTTTTTTTTTAAAAGAAGGTTACAAATTGTTTCAGTTTTTAAGATCACTGTTTATAAAAAGACGATCTCGTTGAAATTGGACCGATGAAATTAACGAGTATGTAATTGTGTCTCTTTGAACAGGAGGAGCTCGAGACTCTGAGAGCAAAGGTCGAAAGATTGGAGCAGGAGCGGAATCATTTGAAACACGATAATGATAGATTGGAGGCTAAGGTATGACCAAAGATTGTATACTTTTTATTTCGTTTTGCCATCTCTTAATTTTCTTTTTATTTTTACTAGAAACAATTTTTTTACGAACTTCTAATTCACGAAAGAATCTTGTTTGATTAAAATTCTTAATATGGTATTCAACGTTTAACTTTCAACATCAGAGGAAGATTAGGAATTTGAACGCTAACGACAAAGGCCTGTAACTCGTATCTCGTATCTACCTGTATTTTATACGAGAAAATCTTTTTAATGAGACACGAAAATGATGTATCGTTTACTACAACTGACAAAGCGGAGTAGAATGGAAGATCTGCTCAAACGATTATCCTTTCTGTAACTTAAGAAGGTTCACTTAGATCATTTACCTACTTGATCGTACTAATGCAACTTCATCAAGTGTACCGTAGCAAATCGACACTCGACTAGAATTCGCATATTCAGAAGTACGAGGAAAGTTTATTAAGTAGCGTCGTTTGTCCGAGCACTTGTATCGTGCAATTGGGTTAACTGCGTGAGACGAAGCGTGCCGCTCTCGGCGCTCGTTTATCGCGTTATGAATCTGATCAGCGGAGCATCGCGCGAAGTACCGACCTCCGCCGCGCGTTGCTTTGCGCTCAAATAAAGTTCCAGTGACCGACATTTCCTGCCTACTGGCCTGGTCGTATGAAAATTCCCCTCACGACCTTGGCATTGCTGTGTACTCCACGCCACCAGTCACCTGCGATGGTCGTTTGCCGGTGTTGTTCCGAGATTTCTAACCGGTTTCGTTTCGCTCGTTCGACCTTTCGATCCGCCGTCACTGGACTATTTCAACCGATCTATCGAACGATTTTCTACTTCCTGTCCGCCTCTGAGCTCGCCTCTTTTTGCTCCGTTTCCCTTGCCTCTCGTAGCGGTCCTCCGTCGACTTTTCTCGCGAAGACCTGCCGACAGATTTGGCTGCGATCCAAAATCATGGCCCGTGCTACCTACCGCGCTGCTCCTCGTCCGCTTTTTCCATCTCGCTCGCACCCGTCTCCCTTAGAATAACTCGGAGGTGACCGTCTCCACCAACAGACCACCGCCACCGGCCCGTGTATCGGCTGACCCAGGAAGAGTAGGCGTTGCACCGCGACTCCTTCTCGATACGGGTGTCGACGTTGTTCGACTTCGTTACGCAATTAAATGCTCGTGCCAGCCGATCCGATCAAATCCAGAAGCAGAAGGCCCGATCCACTAACGAACCTTACTATAGCAACCATGCAATTCGATCGCTGTTGGGCCGTATCTCGCGCGATTGTCCGTTGCTCTCGCTGCTGAAGATCCCGCGCGACCGGTTATTCCGCTGGGCAAGGCGGTCGATATCGATCAAAGTATCGTAAACAAAATTCTCTGACAGTCCGATCATCGATCTTATGAAACTGCACGAAGAATAGGAAACGTTCTCCGAGATTAAGGACGATGGTCCCATATGGCAAGAAATATCTTCCTTCTTATTATAACGAATTATAGTGTTGCACAAGTGTCTTGGAAAATTATGCTGTCGACACGAGATCAAAATTGAGTTGATTCAGGATAACATCACCAGGATGCCGTCACTGCCGACCACATACTCTGGCGCGATATCGCCCGTTTCGAACAGCTCGCAGACCTTCGAAGAGCCATTGACCGGTAAAACGATGACCGACAGAGTCAGCGATTCGGATGATACGATTACCGAGAATTCAGCAAGACCTATAGAACCGATGATATTTGCGAAGAGACCACCGTTGCCACCTTTTAGAAGACCAGCCAACAGATTGCGCGTTAGCCATGACAAAGAAGTCCATCGCCGTTAGCCTTTCATCTAGTCTGTCTTGTCGCTCGAGGTCAATGTCTGTGATGTCCTCGAGGCCTCGAACAAGCCTCGATTCACCAACCTTCTCTACTCCACCAAGAAGGATGTTTCCTATAGAAAGCAGGTCTTGTTTGGATTTAGAAGACGTGTCTGTAAAAGAACAGGCTCCTGTAGTATTCGACGCTAGTTTAAATTTCGTGTTAGGCTGCGACAAGCAAAAGATCAGGCAGTCTTTTAGGCCAACAGCTTCTCACATGGAACCTTCGACAGCATCTTCGTATTTGTCATCCAAGATCTCGCAGTTTTGAAAAGAACCGATCATATAATGGACGAGTGGCGAAGTCTGGGTCACAGAGATGACGCGGACAACGATTTAAATCTGCCGTCAATGAGTCGAGGTTACGAGAGACGCGGCATGGGTAGAAGCCAGAGCGCCACAAACATCATGATACGCGGTTATCAGTATTACAGCAGGTCGAATAGCATCGGGAAAAGTTCCAGGCGTTCCCTTTCTCGCGCCTCGGAAGACAGGACGATCTCCGACGGTGCCGGTCAGGAGGTATATTGCCTGTTTTGTATGGATTTGGAAAGTTCGTTTCGTTTCGTTGCTTTGCTCTGCAGTTCTAGCTTTATTATTCATTGGCGATGTAAATTAATTCCGTCTTCGTCTTTCCGATCAAACTTCACAATTTATTTATGGCTCGCGTTAGGTCCTGTTATTTTCTCTAACTTCGGTCCTCTTTTCCATCTGGCGTTAGATCCTATCGTGAAAGAAACCACGATGATATAAATCCGCTGATTTACGATTTATCTTATGGAATACTATACATAGCTTGGACCTAACGATTTTCGATTCCATGAATTGGAACAAAATTTGCATGAACAATTCATTTTGGATGCAATTCTTGTTCTGCGATAGTTGGATCATTGTCTGTCACGAGCTATACTCGTGTAATACACATTATACTGTGTACAATTAATTTGATATATATATACTATAGTATTTTTTTCGTTCCTGGTTTTTCTAAACCTCGTATGTATCACGTAAATAACGCAGAAAGTAGAATAAGTAAAGAAAAAAAAAAAAAGAACAATGGAGACTTTAAAATCAGATTAGGCAGATCAATTTTCTAAGTTGTTCTCCTTCACAACTCACGCGTAACCGATCAAGAGTGCCAGCTTTTCTAAACACTCTGCCTAGTACGTTCTTTATAAACATCTGGACACACGTTCGAACTCTCGTTTCCTTCGAATTGAACAGACACGAAGTCGGCAGAGCGTCTGACATAAAGAAACGCCATTCAATAGCTTTTAGAGAAATAACACTATGCTGATCTGTGTTGAACCAGCCATCGGTACGCTATTACGTTCGCTTGTGTTTTCGGGTAACATTAGCTTTTGATACTATATTTAATAGGCAGCTCGGAAAATACGCCTCTAAATGTCACGTTAGTTTTAGAGCACAGGATGAAGTTGTAAATTCTGATGTGCGCCACTAGGAACCGTGTCATTTGATAAATGAAAGACTCTGAATCAGTGGTATATTGTTTGTGCTTTGATTTTGATGAGCAAATGGACCAGTGAAGATCATCTTACTTAAATAGTGTCAAGTAAATGTTTTCGTTAGAATTGTTAGGATCAAGATGTGTATTTTCCTTTCTTAATGGGCCATAATAAATAATAAATGAATCGTCGACAGTGTATGTAAATTAATCCAATTAATGTTCATGATATTATCTGTACTACGCGATACTACATGTTGGTAGAGAGATTAAGAATATCCGTAAGCTAGAAGCGTTTGTAAATGAAACATAAATAATTTCTTATCTTGATTCTTATTGCAGCTGAGCGAAATGACTGCCGACTTTGCGGAAGAGCACTCAACATCGACGTTGGCGGCCGAAAGGATCGACGCTGAGACTTCGGAACGTCTACGACTGGAAAGAGAGCTGCAGGATGTGACCGAGGCGAACAAGAATCTGCAGCAAACGACTGAACGTTTGGAGATGGAACTTTTGTATGCGAGGGCCGCAGACTTAAACGGCGTAGTGTCCGATGCTGAAGATGGTGAAGACGGTGGCGTTTACAAGCAGAGATACGAACATGCTGTAAGGGAACTCGAGTTCACGAAGAGAAAAATGGCCCAGCAACATGAGGATGATCTTGAGCAGTTGGTTGGACTTAAGAAGCAATTGGAGAAGAAGGTAATTCGATCAAGACTTTACTTACACGAGCAACTAATAGAATAAGATAATAAAATCATACAAAGAAAGGATAAAATAAATATAAACAAATGTAATAAACTGGACAGCCTCGAAAACGAATACATTTTTTCTTCTTTTTCCAGCTTGTATCTACTTGTATGCTAAATTATTGGGTTTGAATACTAAATTATTACGATAAAGATTAAAACCAGAAGAGTAACCACGTGGGATGATGTTAAACGTAACATATTTTTGCGTTCCAGTTAGCTGATGCTTACGAAGAAGTCGAGGAACAACGTCAGGTTGTTGGACAATGGAAACGACGCGTGCAAAAACTGAATGGCGAGATGCACGACTTGAGACTACTGTTGGAAGAACAGACAGCTAGGAATAATCTTCTGGAAAAGAAACAGCGCAAGTACGTGCTACTTCAAACTTTCACGTCGTCTTTTTTTATTCGCTATTTCAATAGCGTTTCGCATTTGTTTCATCTTGGCTATGTAGAAAGTATTTTTGGAAACTTTTGCGTAAACGATACTGTACTAGTAGCGTAGATTCAGAGGATGTTCTAATTCTGTTATACCAGATTTAAGAGAAGATTTTTGAAGGTATTGAATTGAAAATGATCTTTCTCTAAATTAAAGTCGATTATTAAGTTAATATGGAATTATTTCTAACACAAATCAGTGTATCTTATATCCATTAAAGTTCCATCAAAATAGTTAAAATCGTTACGGTTTGTAATTTGATATAAAAGACACTTGAATTCATAATAGCACATTTTACGCAATTTCCTTTGGAAAACACGAATAGAATGAAATAAAATAAATAGTATCTTTCATACTTCAAGAAATCATCGCCTTGATTGTACTGATAAAATACGGTAACATAGATTGTTCACTTCTACAATTTTGGCTGAAAATTCTTGAAAGAACGATCGGTATATTCATTCACAAGAAAAAGTTTTTACTGGCGGCACAATTCTTGGTTACACGTTAAATTTGTCGAATTTCTACGCTATCGAGGGATGCTCTATTCTGATTTCGTTCGCGGCAACAAGTGTTTCTGGCAATTGTCCAGCTCGGTAATTTTGCGCGGCCAACATCAGCCACTGGTTGGAGGTTCGTTGGGTGCATAAACCGTGATTGACTGCTCCAAATATAGGTCTTGTGATCGCCCGGAAACTAGAATTTTGTCGCTACTATGGAAAAAAGATGTGCCATTCAGTCATGTTTCATGAATCAATTGTTACAATACTATATGTACATTAAAATTTAAATTGCATCTTTTCCCCTCCAATTTTCTTGGTCTTTTTTTCAATATTCAATACCTTTGTACCCTCGTTCTTCTATAAAAATTCCGACGATATATTCTATAAATATATTTTTTTTAATTGTTTAGATTCGATTCAGAAACTCAGAATTTAATGAACGATCTACGGCAAGAGAAAGCGCAACGTGAAAGATTAGCTAGAGAAAAAGAAATCGCGATCGCGGAGAAGTTTACCATAGAACAGAACCTTAGTGTAAGTATATTAATCTAAAATATTTCTATTTATCGAATTTAATGCTTTTTTAATTCCACTCTTTGTTTCTTATTCGTAACTACATTCTCATGGCTTACTTTTCAACGTAGGACGCAAGATTGGAAATCGAATTGAAGGAAGAAAGATTGCGGACATTGGGCCAAGAGCTTGAGGAATTAACATTTGGTGGCAAAACGGAGGAGGAAGTAGCACAGCTGAAGAAAGCGAAGCATGAGCTGGAGAAGAGAGTAAAGGATCAGGAAGAGGAGTTGGACGACTTAGCTGGCCAGGTGCAGTTGCTCGAGCAGGCGAAGTTAAGGCTCGAGATGAGCATCGAGCAACAACGCAAGGAAATACGCAAAGAGATGCAGCAGAGGGACGAGGAGTTAGAAGACGTACGTGGTAACGCTCTGAAAAAGGTGAAAGCTTTAGAGTCGCAGTTGGAGAACGAGCACGAAGAGAGGACGATATTGCTTCGAGAGAAGCATGAATTGGAACGTCGTTTGGTAGCTATCGAAGAACAGGATCGTGCTGAACGTGCGGCAGAAGCTGATACCATGCATAGGTATATTATGCGTTAAATGCGTTATGCGTTATGCCTGATTTTATAGTCGTATATGGGGAGACAGTAGATTCTTCGAAAAATATTTGACATGTCAATTCGTGAACTCTTTAATTTTATATTTTATACTTTATATTATATATTTTATAGGCTAAAAAGAGATTTGAAGAGAACCAAAGCATTGCTAAGAGACGCTCAAACGATGCTGGAGAGATCGAAAGGTGACTCGACGGGTAAAGCAGCTTTACGACAGCTGAAGAACCAGTTAGAAGATGCAGAATGCGCTAGAGCAGTTGCAGTTAAAGCGAAACAGGCACTGGAGCAAGAACTGAATGAGACGCAGGCTTCGTTGGAGGAAGCACTGCGGCAACGTTCCGAAGCAGAAGATCGTGCTAATGTAGCTAGTCGCGAACGAACTGAGCTACTGTCGCAATTGGAAGAAAATGAAGAAGAGTTGGCAGAAGTGTGTTTCGTATTTAATTCACAAATATTATCTATAGCGATATGTAATAAATAATTAACAATTAACAATTAATTCCAAAGGTTTTGAAGAAGTATCGGGCGGCTGTGCAGCAAGTGTCGGCGGAGCAGGGCCAGTTGCAGGAAGCGCAAGTGCAGATTGCTGCTCTGGAGGCAGAGAAATCTGCGTTGAAGGATCAACTTTCAGAGCTGACGCAACGGCTTGAATCCGTTGAGCAGCTTGGCGATCCCACTGCGAACAGTCTCGCTACTCGACGACTCGAGTTTCGTGCTAAGGAACTCGAAAGTAAGCTCGAATTGGAGCAAACGACAAGAGCGCGCTTGGAAGTAAGTTACTTCCCATTTGTTTAAATCAAGGGTTTGACATTTTGATGTTTTAAGAATTATTCATGACATTCTGAATTGTATTTCGTTATAGACTCAAATAGCTAGATTGAAAGAAAACGTAGAGAAACTACAAACTGAGACTGCGTTACTTCGAACAAAGGAACAGAGTGCCCAAGATGCCTCGAGAAGATTGCAAAGGTCGTTACGCGAAACAAGAGAAGAAGCCAGTTCGGCACTAGCGCGTGAACAAGAGTCCACGCGTGCTCGTCGCGAATTGGAAAAATCTCTTGAGGCTGCTGAAGCGGAGACCAAAGTCGCTAGAGACGATCTCAGGTTGGCGCTTCAACGAATTGATGATCTACAGAGCGCCATACAGGGTGAACTTGATTTAGATTGCAGCGAGGAAGGGACAACCGAAAACAGCGATAGGTATTTATTAATTGTTTAACTTATAATTAGTAATTAAGCCATGTAGTATTTTACTGTAATACATGATTAGTGAATTGTAAATACTTATGTATAAATGCTACATTTATACAATATATGTATAAAAATATACAAAAATCATATTTCGTATTTATAAGTACCTTTCTCTTCTAGTGATTGATGCGAACAGTTGTCGGATCTCGAATCCGACGGAAGCAAAGATAAGGAACCTACTGATCAACGTATAGCTGAAAGAATTACTGACGAATCGCCGCTCGTTGAGTCATCGATGGATAATTGTTAATTCACAAGGCTGAAAGGAGAACAACAAAGACAGAAAATCAACAAAAATGATAACAAAAGAAAAATGAAAACATACTAGTTCAAAATCGCTAGACTTAGTTTCTTACTATTAACGTCGTCACCACTGTCGGTCACATTCAACATTAGCGACAGCGAATCAAAATTGAAGGATATCAATCAAATCACTAATTATATATATAAGGACCTTATCTCACGCTAGAGTAAAATTTTTAAACAAAAACGGAAGAGTAACGAGTGAAATCCATCGATTTGTACGATTACAGTTAGCATAATTTCACTCGTGACTCTTTTCTCAACATAATCGAAAAAAATGACAAGCTCGTAGGTGGTGCTAATTTCAAATCCCAAAAAACGTGTTGATGTCGTGGCTATTTGTATTCTGCTTCTTACTACGTGTCTTTGGTGCTATATTATCCGACAGTAGATTTTGTCGACGGAGTACATTGTTGTTCCAGTCTTCCAAGGGGAAAAATCGAGCTTCTCGATGCAGAGATATCGAGATGTAAAAACACGTCCATGTGCACAATTATCAATGCCTTTCCAACGGCCCAAAGTTCAAACGTGCAACGTATCATGGAAAACGAAATATCAAAGCCTTACTTCTTCAGAAAGCATTTTACGCTTTTTAACACTTCGCTATACCTAGCCGATAACGTTGGCTATACAGTTTGTATTATAAAACGCGAGCTGCGCGCCGCGACTCAGTTTTTTGGTTTCTTATATAAGGATTCATATGTAACTTATTGCTTTGTAAAATGCAGATATCTTATTTAATTAGTTCGTGCGTTTTTACTTCTCCTTGTCTTCCAAATCCTCTTAGCTTATTGAAATATAATGGTGGACAAAAGAAAGGATAGCAAGAAAAGGAGCCAAATTAGTGTAATAAAATGTTATAATAATATTATGTGTGGACTCATCTTAATTAGAAAAGTTTTGAGCATTATACTGAAATTTTTATTAACAAAAGGTACAAAAAAAGAAAAAACGTTTTCATAAGAACTTTGAGAACGAAATCGCGATTACTGTGACTGATGGTGGGTATCGCGAACGTTATCCTCACAAATAAATTTTTACTTTGAAATTTCTTAAATAAAATTTTTTTAAAAATTCGCAAGAATATTTAAAATTTATTATACGACTTATAAAGCATTTACACGCAATTTGAAAGTTGATGTTAGAACAAATTATATGTTAAATTAATTAAATTAAATGTTACATATAATCTTATGTATTAATTCATTTTGTAATTTTAAAAGTTGCACAAGAAGTGGTGTAGTTATAGCGTACTGTATTTGTCAAAATAATCAGATATGGTGGCTATGAAGTATTATAATTTAGATAAAAAGTATTGCATCAATTTAACCTTTTTTCGCGCCCTCTGTGATGATAATCGAGGTTGAACTACATTTTACCAGAAACGAGTTGGGAGATCGCCGATGCAATGTTAAAAAAGTCAGCCAAAAAATGCGTGCTGAGAATGGAGGTCTCTAGCAGCCAACGACCGAACTATACGCACATTTCTCAGACGATCAGTGAAGGGTAAGGAAGAAAAAACATAAAACTGAAATCAGAAAATAGATAAGAGTACGTGAGATTTAAAAAATAGTGATATAAAAAACAAAGATCGCAAAATAGCTTTCGAAAATTCCGAGGCACAACGTCATTTTCAAGAAACGCCGAAATCGTGCCACCTGATTGATACAAAATCGTTATTTTAGAGGATACATTTTTTGCTCTCGGATTTTCTCAGAAAATGTCATCGTTTCCAAGAATTTCAGAAAGTTTCAAATATCTCTAATGCTATTATATTGTCTTGATACTTACTATTTTTCTAGCAGTTTCAAACACAGGAAGAAAGGTGCATATAGTTCGGTCGTTTGACCGCTAGAGGCGATAATTCGTGGAGCGTACTTTTTGGCTGAACTTTTCTCATTCACATCGGCGCCCTTCCTTACTCACCTCTGATTCTACATAAACGTCAATAAATTAAAGTATCTTGCATAATGTTCTTACAATAGTAATTTATGGATTTGAAACGACATTCAAAGTTTATTTGCTCATGTTTTTGTTAATCACTTCATAGACAAGTAGTAACATTAAAAAATAGGTATGTAATTTATAAATACTTTTAATAAGGAAGCACAGGTAGGATTTCGATAGTTATTTTAGTCATTGAACCGTAGTGACAATTGCAGTTGCAGAACTCTGTTTATGACGATTCATGTAATATAATCATTGTTTATTATAACATATTAATTGGTTTAGAGAGCTATTTAACTTCTCCATTCATAGCTTTCTAGGTTATAGTTGTTGATATTTTTATATTCGATTTAAATGACTTCTAACGCCCTTACTTTATTTACGAAATATATAAACAAATAAACCCTAATAAATTCACATAAATAAATGAATTTTATTATTATATCATACATTATCTAGTTATAACACTATTTACTTAATAAAAAATAACTGTTAATACGAAAAATATATAATATAAATAATTGTTTCAGGAAATATATATATATATATTAAAATTTTAAAAATAATTTTATCAACATGATCTTGACATTTCTTTATATGATAGCAACATCAATCCAGTCAAGGAGGATTGTAT
This sequence comes from Bombus vosnesenskii, assembly GCF_011952255.1. Lineage (NCBI taxonomy): Eukaryota > Metazoa > Arthropoda > Insecta > Hymenoptera > Apidae > Bombus > Bombus vosnesenskii. Next base: position 9,608,011 of record NW_022882923.1, read on the forward strand.
TTTTAAAAAATCATTTACGTAATTTATTTCAAGGAGATACAACCACTTGCCCATCAATAATGTTTTATAATAAAAAACAAAGTTCAAATAAAGGTAATATATTAATATTTACATTTGGTAACATTATAAATTGTTAATAAATTACGCAGTTTTAATATAGTTTAAAGATTATCTACATTTCTAAACTATAAAATAAGATTATATAAATTATTAAATTTTTGTTATATAAATTTTTAGTATATCACTGGTTATTCATAATAGTTATCCAATTGTTTACCATTTATTTTTATTATATATCTTGATGTTACACATATATCTTGCATACATGTAAATGAAGATATCTTATTAAATAATACTGATATTGTTCATGTAAATCGTATTACAATTACTTTTTTAGAACTTTTTTAAAGACTGGTATAAAATAAAAAAATATTGACTCATATATATACATTCCTGATGTATTTGCATTAACTAGACATGCACCTTATATTATCTATTATTTTTATTAATTTAATATTTCCTTATATTAACTTATGTTATAAAAATATTACAATACTTTGAAAAATAATTACACAATGACTTTAATGCATTATATGAAAAAGCTGTAACAAATGTAGGAAAACCAAAAATGTACATGTATAGTGCAGAAAATATTTACAATGTTATAATATCTGATTTGTACTTATTTCATGCTTTTTATTTTGATTCAAAATAAAATTCTTAAAAACAATACTTTGCAAATGTGATATAAATTGTATAACTTTAAATTATATAAATATAGCTATCAAGTACTATTATATCATTTCATCTATGTTTTATAAGCATACAGTATTGAGATTTGTTAATTAATCTGTAGTCATTATACAATAAAAAGAATAACTAGGAAATTAGTAAGTAATAAAGTTTTTATATTAAACCATTGAGCTTTATATTATATCTTCTATATAAGTTTTATGTATATGCATATAAATAATGTATTGTTATTATATTAATATGATTTGTAGCGTTTTAAAAATGTTTTAGTTGTATTAAATAAGAGATATTATTTATTTTTGTTGCATAATTTTGTGGAATATAGTTTATAAATAAATCAGAAAGTTTTATACATACACATCGTCCATTATATTTTGTAGATGATAATAATTATTTCTTGCTTTCACTTTTTCAGACCTAGGTGTTAATTGAATATTGTATTTATATATGTATGTAAATTTATATTGTTGCACAAAACAAAACTTATGTACAAATATCATTTGCCTTTCGATTGATTTTGTAAGTTTATTATCTATTTAACATTACACACATATTATGTTATTATTATAATAATCACTAATATATAACAATGTTTAGAACTAATAAAATCCTGCTAGTACTTGCATTTCCTTTTTGTGTTTTATTTGCATTCAGATGTGAATTGTTATGTATACCACATTATGTAGCAAATTTATGTTGCGACACAATTAGTGATTCATTTTATGTTACATTTTATTTTTATTATAATACATATTTCATTTTGATCCGGACCCTTAATACATTTATATATATGCTACATGTACATGCATATATAATTTGAAAACGTACTAAAAGATTTTTCAGTATAATGGATAATGAAATATTTTTTATTATTTTAAGAATCAAATTCTCCTATGAATGATTGTGAAAATGATGAATTTATGACTTCTTGTCTATGTGTGAATAAACGTGATGCTAGACTAGAAGAATTACTATGGTACTATGATGATATGAGATTGTGCACTATATTTCCACAAGTATGCATCAAGCAATAATACCATAAATAGACTCTATTGTAGTTGGTTAAATATAATTAATCATTGGGTTAATTACTACTTTCACCAGCAAAAAGTTGACATCTCAAGTTGGTTAACGTATCAGTATGGAAAAACATTTTTTCCTTTGCATACAAATAATCGTAATGGAACTTTGTTACAATCAGAGTACAAACTTTATATTCTTGTTGAAGCTGATCTTAAAAGTTATAATCCTATTGCTGCAACACATGCTACTAAGGTACTATATCTATTTATTCTCCTCATTTTTTCCATTTTGAATGTGATTATTTTGTATGAAGGGAATATGATATTAGTAGTTTATTGTTTAAAAAATAAAGAGAATAAACATATTATTTGAAAGTTTGTGTCTATTGAAATGAATATAAATAGACATGATATTTTATGATCTGACTATCTAACAAAGCTTATGTAAATTTTTTACACGTAAAAACATTCCCACACTACATACGTATAAAAATGTTTATTTAAGAAGCTAGCACTGCGTTTAAATATGTTGTGTCTTTTAGGTCGAGGATTACGGTTTAATTATTACATGGACGGCAAATAAAAATATTGATTTAATTATAGAGTCCGATTTAGATATGGTTGCAAAATTTCTTATTGCAGCAATGGAAGGTCAATGTTACATTAATAATGGCTTGTTATTGAAACGAATAGAAAGTATGTATAGATTTCAACCCTGTTTACTAAAATATCCGGATTATAATAGCTTTATATTTTTCCAGCTGTCCTGATATCAGGAAAGCCTTGTGTTTACAATAGTGATGTGTTGAATTCACCACCAACTAAAAGTAAGAATTTTATGTAATTAATACTATTAATAGAAGTTTTACGAAATGTAAGAAATTTAAAATATAAAAATCGAAATTTTTTGGTGGATGAATTATCAGGCATTTGATATTGTTACTTTAATCTATTTTCAGTTGAAAGCATAAAGCATTTATCAGGGATTACTACATGTAGTTATTGTATGTACTTAGTTAATTTATCATTGTGGATAATAAGTCACAATCAAGCAATGTGATCTTAATTTATCTAAAATAATATATATACATGTAAATGTATAAGTGGAGGATAGAATTCATGATCATCAAGTCTGCCAGTAGGATTTCTGGCATACTGTTTTCTGCTTGTAGTAAAACTGAGAACAGCTTACTGCATTCAAGTTCATAATTTAAGGAATATGTAATCTTTACTAATGCTGCTTCAAAGTCTTCTATCTTCTTTTCTTAACCGTGAAGAAATATATTCTCATTATTTTAATATACCTGACGACTTTTGCAATCTTATACAACAATTCTTAATTATGTAATAGGTTTTCAAAAATAGGAAACAACTTGCTCTTAATTGAAAAATGGCAATGATTATCCAATAGGCTATGAATTTCTATATATCACGAATCAGATGAAACAAACCAAGATTGAAGAAGTTTTTCAATAGATAAGATGTACTTTTTTATTTAGGGATGGAATATTTCATAATACTCATATGACATATCTTTACAATCAATTCTCTATTTTGCCCATACTTGAATTAACACTTACATTCAGTTGTAAATATTGAGGAACAAATGCGCGATCTCTTATCCACGAATATGAAATGATTCACTCATTGTGTTTAATTATTTTAAACGTGGAGTTCGCTAAGTTAACGAAAGAACTGAATAATGCCAAAAAATTGTCGGTTTTTCACGTTATTGCTAATTCCACAAAAATCTATATTGCCGATTGTTCGGATTTTTGTTCATACGTTGCGAATGAATGATGAACTCGAGAGCGTTCTGATCGTTACAAAAAGAAATTGTACCTTATAATAAGAAAATATACCTATAAATGAGAAGGCATAAAATAAGTTTCGTATATATTTTTGTAAGAATTTATAGACAAAGAGGAATGGACAACGCATGCAGAAAAATTAAAATCATTAAGCGACACTGCCAAACTCGTATCCGAGAAGTGCAAACCATTTGAAGTTAAGGATCTTCCAGGTTTAATAGTATATCCAGAACATGCTGTAACAGACGCAGAACTTGAACTGATGAAGCGTGTGGAGTCCAATGAAACGTTAGGTATAATAAAAAAGTTATTAAACACATGAACACAAATTCTACAAGTATTTTTCTAATATAATTCTCATGTATATAAGTTAAATGAATTTGTGTGTTATAGAGAGTGAAACTAGAAGTCAAGTTTCTACACCAGTTTCAGTAAACAGTCCTCAACATGAGAATCAATTATCACAAGATGAAATACAAAAGATCACAAAAGATACCACTGAATTTCAAGGTGTTCCGCATTCTACTAGTAAATCACTTGATATGCTTGACAATTTGGATGTATCCAGTACTATAAGCACCAGACAAGTATCTTGCAGTGATATAAAAAGTACAAGTAAATCTTTTGAACCAAAGTCTTTTTATGATGCTAAGTATAGTAAATCCATAGCATCTACAAGCCCTTTTAAGTAAGTATTCTATATTAAAAAATAATTATTTAAAAGATCTAATCTTTCCTGAGTAAAAAAGGAAAGATTCAGAAATATTTGATAAATTCATTGAAATCTCCATGTTATAGGAATTCCATAGCGGAGATAACAAGAAAGTTATCAAAAACTAATGTAAAACCACCAAATGTCCTAATATATGCTGATAGTTTTATTGCACGTAACAATGTAAAAGGTGTTTTGGAAGAATCTCTTGACACAAATAAGTATGATTGTTTGTTTTATTATCTTTATGGAAAAATGTACAAAATCATCTTTATTTTAGTCATTTAGAATGGCATTAAACTTTTTAAGACATTAAAAACACGTCAAAAATATAAAATTTCTCAAGATCTTCGATATTTTACAAAATTTCTTACATTTGATATTAAAAGAAATTTTCTTTTAATATTAGGTACACCATTTACGCATTATCTCCAGAAGAAGCACGTAATGACGCTTGGGTAGAAAATGCAGCTTTAGTCGTCGTTTGTGGAAATGTTGGCAATGAGATTGGAAATCGAATCGTGGAGTATATTCTTCACGGTGGCAAGTTGCTCGCTTTGTGCTCCGACGTAATTCATATTTTACTTCCATCGTTTAAAACGGCAGAAGTACGAGAAAACGAACTGGTTCACTTTTCTTATGGGAAATGGAAGCATGTACGCATGATGCATCATATCTTCTGTTATCAAGCATCCCCTGTAAGAACGAGATTTTCACAGGATCATGAAGACGTAAAGTAAGATTTTTAGCTATATCTGTTTTTCGCACTTACAAGTTAAGGTATAAAGTTAAATTGTAAATGAAAAAAAGATACTATAGTTTATCTTTAACATTAATATTTATGTTTCATCTGAAAACATTATTCTTATATGATTATAATTATATTTTTTGTTTCTAATGAAAAATAATCCTCCTGATTAATTATTTCCAAATTCAGTTCAAGACATTTCAGTATTTTTTACAGAGTATCTAGTGTGTCTCCGCCAACGACAGTGAGCGTGAAAGATAAAAAGGGAAACTCTCATTCGTTTGATCTAAAGGTACTTGGAACGGAAGAAACATGGCACACACCAAGTATTCTACTTGCCACCCTACTAGGAAGTGGCGGAAAGCTTGTTTTTTCTCAAATACATCTAGAAGTGGATCCAATGCAATATGAACTCGAGGAAAGTAAATTTAATGCTTTGAAAGAAAGTAACGCAACTAGACTGGAAATATTCAATGATTTATTAAAAACGCATCTTGAAATAGAAGTTCGTAGTACTGCAAAAGTAACTGCGCATATAACTTATACGTCTGCTTTCTTTTTGGGACGACATGAGGTATGAAAAATAATTGTTATTTCGAAAGAAAATATTTATATATATTAGGTAAACTATTAACAATTATAATTATGACATCCTTTATTTAGGTGATTTTTGTTCTATACAAACTACGTTTGCACATAACGAAGCAATAAGGATTATTATTCTCAATATTTTTGACATTACCAAAATTAGGAAAAAATTTATTGAATAAAGCATGGTAGAAGGGGGCCTGTCAACATTACTACATAATGTTGTTAGATGCTGTTACTGTCATTTTGTATACAACGTCTTTCAACTTTGTTGAAAGAAATAGAAAATTGATATGTTCTGTGAATAATTTGCAGACTGACAACTGACTTCAATGACAGTGTGTAATAAGTAATTTTTCTCTTTCTGGTAACCACTAACAAAGATAATTCTGCAAATATAGTACATTCTTGTAAATATAATACTACTTACTAAAAGCGCTTGTAAAAACAAGTAATGCTATATAATAACTAGGGGTGGAATCAATTTCGATATGTTTACAAGTTTAAATCAATTCCAATATAGTCAAATCAAATTATTACTCATGAAAGTACGTACTACTTATAAAAGATTGAAACCTATCTTGTCTAGATTCGAATTTGCATGGTCAATAATCTGTGTTTTCCTTTTCTTGCAAGAACTCATAAAACTGTCCAATTTTATTTGCATTATATTTGATTCCATCTCTGATGGCTCCCTTTATACTATGAAACATTCTTCAATAAATTGTTCTATAACTACTATCACTTCAAAAACACTAAAGCTAGCGATTTCTGTCGATTCATGCTATACTTCTTGCTTTTGAATTAATTATGCTTCTGTCATGTTAAAGTTACTAATTTTTTGCGAATATTTTTGTGTAATTCGTATATTTAGAAGATTCGTAACTAAAAACAAAGAGACTAGTATTTACGTTTACTTTCTTTCATGTTGATAGTTGAAACTAGAAATGCTAGAAAGATTGAAGGAAGTAATGACAGCAAACGATAGTTTAAAAATGCCAAAGCTGGAAATTCAGTTTTGTAGAAGCAGCACAGTTCCACGACCTGCTTCAGCTTTGTTTCTACCAATTATGATTCATCAGTGTCCTGACAATTTCTCAACCGTAGAATATTTTGAGGTAATTTTTCTTTTAAATTATATCAGCTGTGATAAATTTGACTTCATTTTTTATTCAGTTTAATTGTATCCATTATTTTATTGACTTATCATACATACTTTTCGTGCTATAGAATTTATCTACCAAGGAATTAGGGCGTTTGGTTATATACGTTGATATAATGACATCATCAATGGATGTATTTAATGGTCATCAATTAGGACATGGTTTAGCTGTTATTGTCCGTCAGCAAACTCAAGGACGAGGTATGACAAGGATCTCTATTCAATAGATCGAAGACTTAGCTGCTATAATATTTAATTTAATATTTATATCTATAATAGAATTGTACGTGAACATAGTTTAAAGCATGTGCAACAACTTTCACTAACAGTTTTGGCTCTTTGTTTAATCGATTAAACCGATCATTATTATTAACAAATGTTACACAAGAATGGTGCAATGAACTTAGGCACAATTTACGTTCCATTGAATTGATTTATAAACCTTTATGCATGTAGAATAAAGTAAAAGTAAAGAGGAGCGTCCACAATTCCTTAGGATGTAAATTCGTACAGTTTTAGAATCATAGAATAAAGAGAGAAGCCAAAACATTCTTTAATCAATTAGTTATTACCAATTATTGATTTTTTTTATCATATAATGAATATGTTTTGTATGAATTTTAAGGAAGGAGTAAAAATATTTGGCTCAGTCCAAAAGGTGCAGCACTATTCACTTTGCAACTTCATGTGCCTACTGATACCATACTTGGAAGACGAATCTCAATTTTGCAACATTTGGTTTCTGTTGCAATTATATCCGCATTTAAGTCTCTATCTGGATATGAAGTACTACATCATTAATAATCATTATTTATATTTATCATTATATATGTATATATGTATATATAATTAATTAATTATTAATTTTTAATTATAGGATATCGATTTAAGATTAAAATGGCCTAATGATATTTATGCTGGTAATAATGTTAAAATTGGTGGACTGATTGTAGAAACTCATGTCTTGTCAGATCTTAATATATGTAACGTTGGTAAGTATTATTATTGTCACGCGTAATTTAACATTTAATAAAATCACTTCTCCTTTTTTTTAAATAATTATCATTATTAGGAGTTGGAATAAATTTGTTCAATAAAGAACCTACATGTTGCATCAATGATATAGTTACTACATTTAACGAAATATATCAGAAAAAGTTAGAAATGGTATCATACGAACAATACTTTGCTATTGTATTCAATGAAATTGAAAGATGGTTAAATATCGTACAAAGTGGTAATATAGATGATTTTCTGGATGCATATTATACTTATTGGATGCACACGTAAGTTTTACTTACAATTCTTTTTAATTGCGTTTACTATCTGTGAATTTCATTATTGAGAAATATTGTTAATTAAAATATATTTTATGTTTCAACAGCGACACAAATGTGACGGTATTATCAGCATCTGGGGTGTCACAAAACGTTAAAATACTAGGTATAGACGATTATGGATATTTACGTGTACGAGGAGAAGATGGAACGATGTTTACCGTACATCCAGATGGTAATACGTTCGATTGTCTGAAAGGTCTTATAGCTCCGAAATAATCAGATTTAGAAGTAGAACTAACATGTCTGTTGAACGTGTTTAATAGTCGATTGTACACTGTTGTTCTTTTTTATTTTTATACATCTTGTATATATTTTAAATTATCATAAAAATGAATATCAATCAAAAAATGCTGATAAATTTAATTTATAATTTTTAGTTTTGTTATTTATCATTTGCCCATACAGCAAATGGAATATATATAATGTAAGCTACTTTATCCAAGTCCATATTTCTTGTTACGCGATTTGATGTCATATTTCCTGCTATGGAGAGAAAATAATAAACAAACATTGTTAACTAAAAATCAAATAGTTTTCTTTTTTCAGTATTTATTGGCTGACTATGAAGTGTTTTTTTTCATTTTACAAATGTATAATTGAGGTTACATTTATCTCGGTTGGCACCAGAATATAAAATTGTATTTGAAAAATGAGAAACCTTATTATAGCTCACTAGTCCACTTATTAATTTGTATTTCATTATTTCCTTGTATATTCTTCTTTCATATATACTATATATGTTATATATTCACTCTAAACATACAAACATACAACAAGTTGTATTCAGATATCAGAATTTTTTCTTAAAAACTACATAACATGTCGCGTGTGAATCATTATACGCATGGTTATTAATTAGTGTCTAAAACGTAAAAGTAAGAATAAATTGACCTTTGTTATCTGTACGTAACTACCTATCAGGTCACCATTGCATTCATTATTAGAAGAGAGTAATCAGATGTACTCGAATTTCAGTTATCTAATTATTATAATACATGTATATTTTTAATCGCTATAACAACTGTAATAAATTCCAAAGCACACTGAGAAGTGGATAAATTCTTTCTCTATCGATAAACCTTGAACAAGGTTCAGAATAATATTTGATTCTCATAACCGTTAGAATTATGTAACTTTTTTAAGTCTTACAATTGTTGCTTGTAGCTTTTATGAATATTACCTTTACGACAAAACGTTTTGGGCTCTATATTTTTCGTTGTCTACGCTTCTGCGACAATCAATTTTCCACTTAATCGCTATACATAAATTCGAAGTAAACATCTTTGATTGTTGATTGTTCTCTCATCTCGTTTGATCTCATTCAAAAAATTAAAAGAATTCCTTCCTATTTAACAATTTAACTTAACGATACAAAATAGATTTCCACTAACAAATTTCTTTAATATTATAATAATAGTATTCAATTTATTTTATCAAGATAAAATATAATTTCCTTGACTCATTTATAGCTTTCGTCTTTCTGGTCATTTTTTTACAAATCATTAATAATTATTGAAATTAGTAATCTAAGTCAAGCAAAGATGTTTAACCGTTTCATCTCTCGCATAGTCTTCAGAGATATTTTTGTAATAAGCACATAATCAGACATCTTCAAGATACTACGAGAGTAATTAATAATTTTGTAAAAGATTATTTCATTACGCCCGCATTATCATATTAAAATGTCTTTTAAACCTTTAACGCGTGATCTAATTTTTTCAGATAACTTTCTGGAAAAATTTACAGTACGCAAAATTAACAAAAATACGTGTCTAATTTTTGTACAACGTTGATGTAATAACATACGATATATCTATAAATAAACATCTATGTAATTTAGTACTAACAATGCAATTAATATATATTAATATATATATATATTTAATAGAAATATTCAAGTGAGGATACGTGGCGTCTAATTTATTTAAAACGCTTCTCGTTTAAAAGTCATTTTATAATACAGTATATCCTATTTGTTCACGTAATTTCTCAGCGTTGTTGGCACATATTTAGTCAAAAATTCACGCTCATTTATTTTTCACGTACACATTTACACACGCACACGATCTACATATGTCTAATTTTTGTTCTTTATAGCTATTTGACTTTTTAATCGTCGGCAGTTATATATATTTGTAAAAGTACACATTTATTTACCGTATTGGACATTTCACTTCCAATATTAGTTTTATTGTACTATCTATGGTAATATTTATTTAAGAACTTTGGCATAGTCAGAAAGATCAGATGTTGATGTCTCATTAAGAACTAATAACTTAACGAATATTTATTAACAGCATAAAAAGTTGTATAAATAAAATATTCAACGTGAAGCATAATGATAAATGGAACATCCGAAAGTGACAATTTTTATAGATATCTATAACATAGATAATTATATAAAATTTATTTCAAGAATTAACAATATCTTCTAAATCATATTCTGATTTATGATTATCACATTTAGATGTTATGCGATATAAAAGCGTAACAAACGGATCCAAAAGAATTCATTGTATTTTTAAATTATTTTCGTTTAAGTGAAAGAGATTCATTTACAATTAATAATACGACAGCAACAAAATCTTTGTATTTTTGCTCATTGAATTAAATATAGTAAGCGGAAAGAAATTGTTCCTGTTTTGATTTTTCTATACAGATCAACTAGAAGTACGTAGCAATTCGTTTCGTATTCACAGTTCACGAGTGTTGTTAAAAAGTGTCGGTACTTGGAATGAAATTCGTTGTTTGCGCGCGTTCAATGAAGACGAGAGGCTATCGTTTTTTCGTACACGGATCAACAATTGCTTACATAGCAAGGGCTCCAAGTGCTCATGAACGTTTGTGCATAGCTATTGAAACCCTGGCTTCAGCAAGCATCAGCATTCGTGCGCGTCACGTGTCTGCGCCAACCGCTTAAGTGGTTCACAAACGTTTGCAAGCCACTTAAGAGAATGGTGGATATGTGTTAATAGTTTCGCGACTTCTGCGAAGAGAGTGCTCCAAATATTCTTTACCTAGCAACAGATTTCAGAAAAGTAAATTAACTTTTCACGGCTGATTTAGTTTCATACATATGTAGAAATTGTGGAGAACATATTTTTATTATTATGTTAAGTGGGCACGACATCCGAATATGTTCAAAAATAGATAAAGTTTGAGTATCTTGTCAGAGACAATTGAGGAATGAAAAATTTAGATCTTTTCGGATGATATCAATGTAGCATTCAGCTTTACATTCCAATTTTCTTGAAGGAAGAAATGCGAAAACAGTGGCGATTTTCTTTATCATATACGATACCCCTTCTGTTAGTGATTCGTTAATTTGTCGCATACGTACTTCTGGAACAATCCGTAAGAGGATAAAATATTTGATAGTTCTATAAAATAGTTTGCAAATAAATGTGTACAATATATCTATTCTACTGATATTCTATCAAAATTGTAATCAAGACTTTATCCTCGTGAAGTAAATTAACATTGTATACATATAAAATAAGTATAAATATTTTGTACACGTGTTATCAACTTCGATTGAATGTCGTAATATATAGTACGAAATATTGCAATATTTATCCCTAAGAGATGTATAAGGAACTAACGAATCGAGATTATTATCCTTGTTCATCGAACAACGTAATATTAAGTAGTTCACCTAAGTAAATTGCGTTTTAATTCGTGTCTGTAGCACTGATGGGAAATATCTCAATACGAATCTCTAATTCAAGATTTGAAATAATAAATTCTGCCAAAACAGCCAAGGCAAAAATGAACAACCGGAAGAACGTTGAATAAATTAGAATTAAAATTTAGAAGAAATTGGAATTAAAATCTGCTAAGAAGCTATATAAAAGGTATTTGATTTTCTAAATGTTTTGAACAGTAATTTCGCACTTACATATATGTATGCACTTTATATCTAATTTGCCCTTGTGAGGACAAATGCGAGGCTAAAAAGACGTCTTGGCACCGTTAAATAATTTTTCGCATGTTAAAAAATGACAGTTTTTCGTTACCTTGACATTACATGTCGTGATTTACGATGAAAAATCGGAAAACGTCGGTGAATCGCTGTAGACGTGGAAAGTTTGATCTTCGCTTGGGAAAATGTTAGCTTCAGTTTTATAAGACTCCACTTTGTCGGAGATGCAACTGATCGTTCCCATGCGATTTTTACGTGCTGGATCGCCCGACTCAAAAAAATAGTTATAAAAATATAAATTAGAAAAGTTTACTCCTAGCGTACAAGCATTAATCAATATTTATTCGATCAAACTATTTAATTTCTCGATAACAGAGTGATATGCAAGTGAAGAAAATCAACTTTTATGAAATAAGGATCGGGAAAGTCTCTCTTACATTTCTTTTTAACAACGTTTGATCGAAAATTAGATTGAGATTTGTAAGACTTAGTGAAACATCGATCACCTGGTCGGAATCGCTGGAAATCGACTTCCGACTTCGATTTCGGCAATTTTCCGCGAACATCGAAGGACTGGAAATGTCTCTTGATTCTGACACTTCCTGGATAGTAGAGAGCTTACGGTCCTCTTCGTCATCGTCGTATATCTCCACGGTGGTCTCATGAATTCTGGCCTGACACTCTAGACAGGGAGGGATGTGTATGAGAGAGACCTAGCTAACCGAGGTCTCCTCGACAGACGGGCTCGCCAGTGCTTGTGTCTCACCGTTGGCATGTTTCACCTCGTCCTGGCTTGGACGTGATGCCGGTGGACTGCTCCGAGAACAGGAGGTCATGCTCTGCATTGTTTGACTACGACCGCCAGAAAATCGCATGCTGTATACTGCGCGGTTACCACTTTGAAGTCCACCCGTCTACAATAGTTTAACGAAACACTTAAGATCCGAAATATTATATTATAATATTACACCGAAAGTATAATTATTCTTATTAACTTAGAAATTATAACTTTGATTAGAATTACGTTGAATTATTCTTACGTTAAATTATTTGGCAGATCGAAAATATTTGAACAATATCCTAAATAAATGTATTTACGTAACAATATATTCACGGTTCTTTTACAGTGCTAATAAAATATTTCTGAAACTTGCGACTTCTATTCGTGTCGTAAATTCATCGAAATAGGTATAGATTCTTATGAAAGTTAAAGAATTATCACTTACAATGTTTTTAATATGAAACTGATGTAAGGATCACGTGAGGAGAGGTAGCAGAGATAGCAGTTTTATTTATTTGGAAATAAAAACGTGAAGCGCCATAAATTAATAAATTCCCAGCAGTTTATGTGTTCCTTTATTAAAGTAATTCGTCAAATCCAAATAAAATAAAAAACGCATAATACTTTGAACAGTAGAGTGCAGTGAACTAGTTCCTAAAACATATCTTTTTCCAATTGATTGTATTTAATATCACTCGTTAATAAGAAGAGCTACCTACTATTAGAGTAATCGTTTTGATGCGATATGTTTTTTGTTAAATTTTGTATTACTCACATTAGCATGTCCAGGCCGAACATTTTTATATGGTTGAAAAAGTACCAAATATACTTTCGGAGTGAAAAGACAACCGAGAGCTACTGACGCAGAGATGTTGATGCACATGCACATGCTCGCGATTTGCACCTGTAAATTTATATTTACGTTCGTTTAATTCTTATTTCACCGAGAGCGGAATAACAATAAAGATAATAACAATCTTTCATATTTAAAATGTTCATCTACTTTAAAGTTTTTAAGCAAAGCTCTTGAAGTAAAATTACGAAGAATGTCACAAATTAATAATATATGGAAAGATGACTAAATATAAATACATTTATAATACAATTCATTTTGTATTTTCTTGCTGCATGCCTACAAAAAGGTTTTCTAATTTGTACTGTTATATGTATATACATATATGTACATATATAAATTACACATTAAACTGTTTTGAAACAATAAATTTAAAAAATCGTATCGAATTACCATTAATTGGTTCTCAGTTTGATACGCATAATCGCAAGATAATACGTGTCTCCTATGATTTTAGATACCGACCTTGTAGTCATTGTTTGAGCCAAAGTAGATGGGTACGAAAGCTAACCATACAATGCAAGTTGAATACATTGTAAAACCAATGTATTTCGCTTCGTTGAAATTCTCCGGTATCTTACGTGTTTTGAATGCGTACAAAGTGCACATGAGTATTAGAAACATATTGTAGACGAGGGACATCATCAATGAAAACGTGGAAACGCGGCATGTGAGTACTGCTGATAATGGATACGGATGAATTTCCGTGGTATCCGGTGGTTCAATGATTAGCCAGACGATAACACCAACTAATTGCACTGCGGTGATCCCTATAAAAACGGGAGTTACATAATACGATATCAAGAGGAAGAACAAGTTAATCATGCCGACTACGGTAAAAGCATCGCAACAACTTTGTAAAATTTTAGATTTTAAGCTTTTAATTTTGATGGAAAAGTAAAATTTCGATATTTTATCAAAATATCCAGGCATATCCTTCGAGAATTAAAAACTCACCGATAGCGATTACAACTTGGCTCTTCGGAGACGTATAAGAAGGCCTCTTTATACTCTTAGTTCCTTGATTGAATATGCGTGATATACGATTTGTTTTAGTTAGTATCGCGCTATAACAGATGCTTAAGCACAAGCCAAGACCGATTCTCAGATATGTGCAATTCCATGTAGTTGGCTTGCTTAATATCACGAAACTCATGCCGTAACACGATAGAATCCCTACTAGCAACACGTAACATAACTCGCGTCCAGAAGCCATAATTACCGGAGTACGATTGAAACTGGAATGTAATTAGTCAATTAGTATCGATAAAATAGAATAAGAGCAAGATTCTTATTCCGAGGTAACAATTTTGGGAAAATACATTTTAGAACATTTAAATTCTTGAAATTATTAGTCGCGTATTTTTTACGTTAAAAACTGGGACAATTTGTAGGGTAGACTGTGAACATACCGAATGAAAACTATCGTTGTAAACAAAGTACTAAGTATGCCAATGGATGCAAATATCAATGGCACCAATGCCCACGGACTAGTCCATGGAATAACTTCTGCTGTTAGTTTGATGCAACTTGTTACTGTTTCATCCGGTGCATATCCTGGACCACAGCTGCGACAAGTGTCATTAAAAACGTAAGCGTCTTCGCGACATGCCACGCAACTCCAACAACAGGCTTCCTGGAAATATCGTTACGTTACAAAATATTATTTCTAAGAATACAAAGTTGAATAACCTTTATACATGAAAATTAAACTGTAGTTACTTTGTAAACCAGATAGAAGGATATTAAATTAAATTATTTACTCGTATTATTCACCTGAAAATTGCGTACATGACCCAGCGGGCAATTATCGCTGCATAAACTTCGAGGGATGTGCATTTCTCCGGGTCCTGTTGCCCACCTTGTCATGTTAATATCAAGGTCCAACCTGAGAATAAGAATTGCAAAATTTCATTGCGTTTATTATCGAGATTTATATGAAATATCCTTCAAAACTTCCTTAAGATAGATTAGAGATATTTGGACGAGCAGCTGGATAGCTAATTTAATAAACTCGGATAAAAAATTGTTATAATTGTAATGCTTTACTTACTCCTCTTTCCATGTACCGATAAGAACATAATCAAAACGACCGTCTTCTTTTCTTTGATACTGATATATATTATAAAATCCATACGCATCGCCATCGGATTTGAATTTAATTTCAGTACCTTGACGACCTGAATGTTATTTAAAGAAAGTGCAAATTAATTGTATGTACAGGTCTATCCACAAAAAATAATGTTTGATAATGATACGAATTAAGGTGAAAGAATGATAAATAAATTTATTTATAAGATATCTGCAGATGTAAATTATCCAATTTCAAATTGTAAGTAGAATTGGAGAAAAACATTACGATCAAAGATTCTACGGAGGACCATAAAGACCATACTTACCGATAAAACTAACATTTCGAATATGTTGAAGTAGTTGTTGACCGTCTGGGGCTGGACGAAGATCTTCACACAAATAATGGTTAGTTCCAGCATTATTTATACATTCCTCGTTTATTAAATTATGAACACCATGCGCCATTGCGTAAACTGCATCAACTAAAATCAATCAAGCGTAGTGTTTTTGGTTTTTTGGAGGGAAAAGGGTGTAAATTTTGCAAGCGTTAGCTGCAGTTTATTCTCAAGAAGAGAGATAAACAAAAGTTAACAGATTACAAAAAAGTCATTTTATTTCCTATGTTCTTCTATTATTTAGATTATTCTTTTACTTATACTTTCCCTGCGAATACTTTCGTAATTAAATGGAATTGTTGATAGATGAAATTTAATTTCTATGCTCTCCTTCAGACTTGCTTAAATAATTTCATGAAGTCATATATAAATAATGGAGATATCTCTCACCGACAAATGGCACCAATCCTTCTTGCTCATAATCAATTAATTTCTCGTTACCAGTACAGGGTGTCATGCCAGCAGACAAATTTGCATTGAAGCTGCATTTGTGATGCTGAGACCAAAATTCTCGAAACCAAATATTTCGACAATTTACTATTTTTCCAGGCAATTTCTTGTGTGGCACATTACTTTCACTCTGACCATTACACTCATTATCCACTCTTGGTCGAAGGCTTAAATAATAGTCATCAAAATCTGAAAATAATAGTTATTTTAAAGCATTGAATGTATCTACGATATCTTTAAAACAGAGATTTAATTTGCTATATTACACAGCTTATTAAAATGTTAGCGTTAGGTTTAATATTGAAATTTTGAAAAATGAGGTTTCCACCGCACATGTTTAACAAAGCAAACAGGATCTCACATAAATAATTAATATCTTTAACTAAGATATTTTTCTTTGATCCTACTCATTAACCCAATTGATTTTGATCGCAGAAGTCTCGCTTTGCAATTAGCCAATTGAAGATACTTGTACTATCTCCCAAAGATACCTTACGAATCCTTTTTCTCTTACCTTTTTATCTTATCCAGAAACTTCAATTTTGCTCAGAGCATGGAGAATTTCAAACAAGCTGAAGTTTCTTTCTAATTGGATAATTATCAATCATTTTTTAGCCTCGTTTTCTCGCGTTTTACTCAGACGAATCTTTACTTTTTCAAAGTATTATATGGAAAACCCCATTATTGAACAAAGTTTGTAAAAATTTAAACAACACAATCGTCCAGAAGGGCGAATGGAACAAAAATGTTGAGATTCTTAGATTCGTCACTCGAAACTCGACCAAGTATTTGTAATCAATTTACCTTGAAGGGATGTTCTATAAGGCAAAATTGTGATTGCACCCTCCGCCGCGAATTCTTGATCTCTCACGGGATATACTTTAGCACCCCACGAATCGCTACCAATCCACATGAAATGGCCTGTACGATTAGCTCTAACAGCTGCCTGTAGAAGTTTCCTGCGAATAATAAACAATTTCTTTTTGAATGAGAAACAGCAAATAATTCTTATCAATTGACATAGAGAAAACTGGCAGACAATTGAAATGTTTGTTACACGACGACACATTTTATATAGTTATTTCATATATATGTTACACACTTAGCAGCATCGAATTAACCCTTGACATCTTTAATGAAAGATATGGTTGATATTGGACCAGGTAATATCGTTGAAAGAAATGATTAATGACCTGCTTGGAAATGACGTGCAAAAACGGTTGAGTGGAGTAAGGAGAGCAAAAAGCAGTCGATTTTTACCTTATGTTATCTTCATCGACGAATAAAACGACACCCCTGGCATTGTGTTTCGAACCGAGTCTTTCGACGATTTTATCGAAATCTTCGGCTTTCGCGTTTCTCAAAATCTTCTCGCTGACTGCTACGCAGATACTATACTCCGTCGACAATGAGGTAAAACTGGCAATACCCTGTACGGAATGGACGAGTAACAGTTAATCGAGGTGGTCGATTAAACGTTGGAACAATATGAAAAATGTTTTTACGAAGGGATTTTTTATTATTAGTCAGAAATGTTGTTAAAGTAGTTAGATTTATGGCACGAACTTTTGACAAGTCTATTGTTGAGAATGCATTAATTAAAACTTTTATAATCGACCATAAGAGCTAGATATTATATCGTGAGCGAGGAAAGTCAAAAAGTTCAAATTGATAGGATAAGGATTTAAGATGCGTTCAAAGAGATTCATAAGCTTCTTTAAATTTAGATCTATTAGTCTGTCACGACATAAACAATGGATGATATCCTGGGAAAATTAAAGTAAAATTTGTAGGATATTGTGTTGCTTTGTGAAAAACACGTAAAGATCAATAATGTCATGGAAAAATTTGCATAAATATTCACCGTCTACTGATTAACGTAAAAAGTTGTATTCCTTATATAAAACGCGGGTTATTAAAATATTAATCCTGACGAGAAGCATAAACGATTACAAATGTACGATATATCATTACGGTACTTTTTATAACGGATCATTCCAAGTCATTATCCTGGAGGAAATAGAAGCGAAGATGAGTATAATTAGAGAAAAAAATGGAATTGTTGATACGCATGAAGAATGTACAAGTATTAATTACCTTCTCTCCGTAATCACCTTCAACTGCAACCGTAGATACGTATTTCCAACCGAGTTGATGAATGATTTCCACCATGGCTTGAGCTTGAAAATTATCTGGCGGCACTACCCTACTAAAATATTCGAAGCGACTTTTATCCGACAGTTCTGTGCTCGTTGATGCGTAGCTTATCTGTGGTATCTGAAACCGGTGTAATAATCATCTCTCTTTCCACGTTTCAACAAATTTTTTACGATATTAACGAACGAGTGTTACTACGTTTTGTAATAGAGGTATTTAAAACGTTAATAAAATCCATATCTTTTGACATGGAACAAGCGAATAATCGAAATATATGAAAAGTTTGATCTTCCACATAAATGAAATTGAATATACAATTTTAGAAGGACATAGAAAATATATATTATCCTTTTCTCGAAGTTTGAACAGAAGAACTTTAAACAGTTTTCAACGTTGATAAGAAATGGTAGAAAGTTCGAAACGAGTAGTTTCTAATTTTTTCCACTGAATTGCTTCAAGAGCTATTAATTAACTTACTGGGTTCGCGTCAGCACTCGAAATAGAAGAACAAGAAACAAAACCGCGAACAACGCGCTGGATTTAAACGATCTAGCCTGACAAACAACGCTTAATTGAATTAACGCTCGGCAAATTGCGCTACAAAACTCGGCGTGTTTGATACTTTTTCTATAGCTGCGCATTTTGTTTGCGAGTTTTCAATGAAAACAGTAATCTGTTCGGTGATGCGTTACGAATGACGAAAATTCAAGATTACAATATTGTTACGCTATTTGTACAGAACATTTTTAACTGTTTATACCCTGACAGTGTTTCATAGTATCGCTCGGATTAAAATATTGCCAGAAACGAAATACTCTTGGCCCTCGACTAAGATTTATACGTATCATTTCTTTTAAGATCTCCGAGGTGCTATAAAGCTCAGTGGTACCAGCGCTCAGAGACACCATATTTAATTACAGGATGAGGAAGTACAGTAGCGGTGTCGTTTTTGTTCCTGCCAATTCATTTCGTTCGTTTTTCTTTCGGCAACTTGTATTCTTGCGCTCTTGATTAATCACTCTTATAATTGTTTTTCACAGGATAACGATGATTTCATACGTTCCATCTTTTCATATACATCCGCCCTTTACAGTTATTTCGCCGATAATTTCAGTATCACGGGATAAATCAAAGCATGCGATATATTCGGAACAAGGGACGTCGAGAAATGATTGAACAGTTTGCAAACTGAGGGTCCATCCTTAAGATTCTGAAATTTCCATTGGAAACATTTTTTCACGCAGCTTTGAAGTTGGAATCTTTTGATATGTATGATTTTATATGATGTAAATGCGTTCAAAACCGTGCAGGTGGAAGAAGCATGCGGAGTATGTGGGCGGACGGGTTGAACGGTATTAAAACGAATGGAAAAATGCAAAACGGATTTCACTGATTTATTCGAACATTTCTCTGTAAGCCTATATATGTAGTTGAATATCTGACTATAGTCTTGCACGTAATCGTTTAGCTTCGATCAGTCGAGGGAACAGGTATCGAAAGACAATAAATGATTTTGAACATTTGAATTTTACATATTTCTGGATAAAAAGTCGTAACGTGAAACGATGAAAAATCTGTCCGCTATTTTAACATATCTTTCCTACACCGATAGTAAACGTACGAATTTTTCACTTCGATGAGAATGATTTTTAACTACTGACCTTGAATAATCGCAGAATATTGGCTACCATAATGGAGACTACGCTAAACGAAGCTCCTATAACACCCGTGACAGGTTTATGGGGCACATACATCGGTGGTTTGTCATTTTCACATTTGTATTCCGATATATCCTGAAAACGAATAAAAGAGAAATCACGCGTGTTTGTATCGTGTCTATTCTACTCGTCGATCAGATTTGCTTATATCGATGCTTTGAATTAAAAACTGATATCGCATATATACGCATGTATATGTATATATTGTATAAATGGAAATCATTGAACGAACAGATTGTATCGAGTAGTTTATCGTTAATATCAGAATCGGTAGCCTATTGCACTTTGTACAAAAGAACTTCATTGGTTAATGTGAATGTTGATTTTGTATGCATAAAAATATCCATTCGAATTTTTGTTAAATCAAGTTGGCCATTTTGCGTCTTTTATTTCCACTAATTTCTCTTTTACAATTTTACATTCATTCTGCTTGTTCTACCGAAAAATATCGTGGAAATATACTACAACCATCTATTTTGCTTAACTAAGTCACTAAAATAAAAGCATAATTTTCAAACAAGGTTTCGCTTCATAGTTGCATAGATTTTTCAAAACAGATATAGAGATATTTTCAGAAAAACACGTACAAAATGTTCGCAGCGTGATTGAAAAACCAGTGATGTTTCATGCACAAACAAATCGCAAATACGTGTATGAAATCAAATTTTATCATACCTAGTTTTATACGAGGAGCTGAATGTTGGGAGTATATTAAATATACATACGTGCGATTCGCTAGAAGGCATGTATCGTTGCGTTTGTAAATGTAAATTTAATGAAATTCTCATTTTAATTTTTAATTTTCATAAAGTCTAATTACTAATCGTTGTTGCAACCGAAGCAGAAAATATGACGCCCAAGTAATTTAAAGCTTATTTCTAAGGTAGAGATACACAGTTATGAAACATTCAATTGATCCACTATGGTTATTGATTCGTTTACTAGTTTCTTTATCGACAATCTCTATTTAACATAAAATTATTATCTCGTGTTCTAAATAATAATCGATCGTTTATTAATAGATATAAATGTCCGGACGAAATTTATGTAAAATGAGGGATAGGTAATTGGAGCTCAGTTTGTCGTCGAAGAGTTGTTGGTTACGAGTCTGGTCAATGCTAGACTTATGCTACTTAT
Organism: Bombus vosnesenskii; assembly: GCF_011952255.1. Lineage (NCBI taxonomy): Eukaryota > Metazoa > Arthropoda > Insecta > Hymenoptera > Apidae > Bombus > Bombus vosnesenskii. The sequence continues at coordinate 9,629,633 of NW_022882923.1, forward strand.
ACATAGTAGCAGCGTCCGTCATGCTTGAAACGGACGGGAGATGACAGAGTATCGATTCTAAATTTTCTACTTCGCGTCAGATACCAAAGAAATAGTGGTCTCTGCAAAGGTTATATCTGCATCAGTGCTATCGCCGCATCTAGGTATATAACGCCAAAGCAGGGAGTAGCAGATGCTCTTCCGAATCATTTCCACTTCACTAAGAATACTAAATGACACCGCGTAAAATGTTCTCCACCATTTTCCATGTTGTTTTGCAGAGCAAATTAAAGAAAGATGTAGTCTTCTTCGAAGTTTCGTCGTAACTTAAGCATTTTCCGACATGTAAATCACTGGTACTATGCATGTACATCTCTGTTGAAAAGTTTTGCAATAGTCATCGTATTAGTTTAAAAATAAGAAAATGTAAATAAAAGTTGAGAAAAATACGATTCAGAAATATGATTCAGTTTGAATCATCGTACGGCAGAAAATTAATTAATGTATCGCTTAGTTTACCGAAAAATACATGTAATAACTTATTACGATAAGTAAGTTGATATGTAAGAGCAGTTGTAATTATATGAAATAATTCTTTGAGAAAAATTAATAGCCTGTAATATGTGTTTTCTTCCTACTACGTTATTATCAATCGATAGTCGATAACTTATTAAAATTCGTTAGAAGAGGTAATTTATTTAAGTAATTTTCAATCAAGTCTATCGATTGATTCTATTGCAAATGAATATTATTTTTAAATACGTAATATCCTATAAAATTTACTATACATGGAGCTTCGAGTGTTAAACGGACCGAAATTGATAAATCTGGTCTATTAATTTCTGGTGTTAGATGGCTAAAGATTAATCTACTGCCTTGAGGGTATACTTAAACTTGATAAGGTAATCTAAGAAGATACCTAATTTTGTATTATTTAAACATATATTTTACATACGCTTACGTTATTTTAAATATTTATCGAACAACTATGATTTTATTTTTTCTATCTTTCGTACCTTAGCTTGGCTTTATGGATAAATTGGTTGCATCTATTTAGAATTTACTTTTTTACTAAAAAGAAAGCGTACAGACAAAACACAAATATGTAATTCGTTATTATTCGTATTTTTTCAATTGGATATTTTTTAAAACATTTGCTTAGAAGTGGAAAGATTTCCTATCGTAAATCCTACAGAAGAATACTCGAGGTACTGCATCGTACAGAATTCAGATCTATCTGACATAATCATGGTTTCAACAAGTAGAAAATATGAATGAAAATGGTGAATTCACATATTCCGAAGACAAATCTGGCGATAAAGTCGCGCATAAAATGATTTCTCAAAAGGGAATATGCAATCGTGTAGGAAGAAGATTTGTAAGGAACATTACAGTTATTTTAACAGAGAGAAGAGTAAAAGGAAGAAATCTTCGAATAAAACTGTGTCTTACTAATTTGTTATGTTAAACGATATCTATCACGCGAAAGACGACGCATGAGTTGTCAAGTTAAGTAATGGTATTGCAGTGCTAAAGATTAGATACGTCTCTCCTACAAATGTAAAATTTATGAGCTTAAAATGTCTTAATACTGTACATGTACTTACTTGATTCATATAAGATCTGACGAATTCCATACTCTGATCAAGTGCATATGTATCACTGCTGCAGGAGTCGAGAATAAGCGCGCCTAACGTGGTGTTTGGCAATAACTCATCGTCTGAATTTATTTCATCGAGAACGTACAACATAGCCTCCAAACGTTGCATTCCTTTTTCTTCTTTCACTGCTCCGCATGGTGATTGACCGATGGAACCTGCCACCTATGAATAAAAATATGATTATGAATAAAATCCATGAAAAATATGATTGATTTCCAGTATATACTCGATAATCGTGTTCCCTTACACTTACTTTTTAAAGATAAATTTAACAAAAGCTGCTTATTGAATTGTATGCTACCGTATATCAAAAATATACAAGTCATACATCGCTTACATAAATAGATTTAAAAAAATGTACACTCATGTGAAAACATATCATAGAGTTGGAAATAATTCCGTTTCTACCTTTGCATTTTTGCGCATGTAAGTAGCGAATTATTAACGAGTTGAAAAATTCTTATGAAATCTTCGAATTTGTTTGTTTTTTCCCAGATTTATCCCGGCACATTTTTTTACTAATTTATTAATTACACGTTTATTTATTTCGGCTGGTTCGTTTGATAATATTCATTAGTAAACAAGGGTTTATTGATTTTACAGCGCTTGGCAATGTTTTTATCCAAGTGCTATAAATGCTCGAACCAGTTGTAGTCGGGATTTTGTGCTTACAGCGACGATAATTCTTTCCGTCGAAAAATTTCCTTGTAATTTTACGTTTATGCGTGAGATAATTGTTTCGTTAGAAAATAAATGGATCCCAGTGGTTCATTATTTTTTCTCAGCGGACTGTTGTACATTTTTTCGTAGTAATTTTTTCATATCTCTGACCGTGTTAATGTGTCTTCTATAAATTGTAAATCGTCTGCCGTAATTAACGAAATGCAGCCAGGTATTAGCACAGATCCACTTCAGTGTTTAACGGTCGCACTAATCACGATGATCTAAAAATCTCTGCCCATGTTTTTCATTGGCTAAAAATTTACGAATTTTGTAGAATAAAAAGAGTGTGAATGACATTTTTGGAAAAATTGTTCTTTCCCGTGGAAAACATTTACGAAAAATTTAAAGAAGCAAAAATGCACAAAATGCACTTATGTGGAAAGATATATAGAACTAATTGTTGGATTTGTTTAATTCCTACCGTGCACTCTAAATATCTTTAGTCGCTGAATCTGTTTAATCGTCCTTCTCAGAATCACTTGGTTTGCTATAAATGACTGTCCTTTTAGTGCTCATTGTCATGCCTGGTGATATCCTATCTCTTTTACTCGCATACAAATTTATATCTCTTGGGTAAAAAGACGGAATTTAGGTTTCAATTATGTACAAGAGATTAAACAATTTTTTACCACCTCTTTGCTTTCGTATCATGCGATCCTATCGCACCATAATTCTCCGTGGGCGTGATCTTAGACGGTTTTCTGCAGTTCCATTTCGTTTCAGATGATTTACTATGTTCGGAAAGCTTCCTGCGAAGATATTAAAATCTGACGCGATTTTTCCAAGCGTGTCTTCTTTTATCCGCCTATTAAATATACCTAAGTGATCTTTTATGTAGGCATAACTTCACAAACTTTCCACTCTTTAAATTCACAGTTCCCTTTAAATGCGAAAGTATAGATTTGAGAATCGGCGCTGTAAAATAAAGCAAATGTTCGAGCGATTCTTATTCTATTTATTTTATCGTATGTGCTTTCTCTGACGGCAAGACGGAAAATAAGAAAAATAAAATACTAAAATTACTCGGCAGAAAACTGTCGCTCTTGGTATCATTTATGCAGCAATCGAGTCAACTCGAGCACCTATCTTCCACATAATACAAGGTGTTCCATGTTTTGGAAACTTTACCAGTATGTAAAGCTTCATTAAGTAGTTATAATAAAAATACGAAATACAGAAAGAATAATATAAATTTTGGTGACACGTTATCAAGGGAAACGAATCTTTCTTAAAAATTATAAAATTCAATCTATGGTTTCAGGGAAAGAAAACAAGTTAAGAAGAAAGAAAAAAAGAGGAATATATCAAAGGAATATGGATACGTGTGGTGAATTGATACAAAGAGATAATTGATTCATTAAGATGAATTGGAATCAAAATGAACTTAAAGTATTAAAATTAATAAAGTATTAAAATTCATATCTTGAAATGAAATATACCAATTTACCATAACTTTTTAATGAAGTTTCAAACGATCTATATTTATATAACGTTTTTGTCTCAGTTATACTCATAGAATATCCAAAAAAAATTTGGCCTCGGAAAACTTAGAGCACCACGTATACTCTAACACCTGCACGCTTCTTCTGTTTCTATTTCATTCTGCCTTTAATCCCATTCAAGTAAACTACGCAGACATTTTCAGGACACATTCGATCAGGTTGTTGTCTTACGGACTAAGGATACATAAGAACCTGAATCAGAGTACTACGCTACTAGCTCTGGATATATGTCATGGCGTAATTCCAATTGTTAACGTGTGTGTACATTGTACATCGTAAACAATTAGCTGCATCTAAAAGAGAATGTACTTGATGAACCCTATAAGCTAGCAAAGTTTCGTTAAACATTGAGCGAGACAGTTGGACAGTTTTCCTCGTTACTTTGGATAACACAAAAGCTGTTACAACTCGTTCATACTTACAAAGTGGAAGAATTACAGTCGCATATTCTCTTCTGTTATAATAACGTTGGAATAATTTGTTACTTGATATCAAAGAGAATATAAAATGTACTCCGTATCTCGCTAATCTTACAGACGTTTCTTCATAAGTACAATATAAAGTTCGTTATTTATGCGTTCATACAGCGTTAATAAATTCGTTGAAAATTTTTTTAAACTGCAAAACTATCAGAATTTTCGTATAATTTTTAACATTTACAGTATTTCATTAATTATTCCAACAAATGGATTGTAAATAGAAAAAGAAATTCTTTCAAACGTCACTCTGAACGCATCTAATGTTACGAAGTTTCTCTTTGGGATCTGATGTTTGTTATCTTGAGATAAGTTCCATTTTCTTGCACAAATACGTTTGTCTATCAAGGAAAAACTGACCCTAGAAGATCGAATCGTCTATCTGACCTATTTTTAGTACGCGAAGAAAACTTAAATGCGCGCCTGTCGTGATTTATGTAGTAAGTACGTACATGTTTCTTTCTCTTGATATTGGGTCAGTCCATAAGTTCGTGCGCATTTCTGTACATTTGTGAAAAACACGTGATCCGTAAAAATCGCCTTACGAAGATGGAACTCAAAAGCCACCGTCAAGATGACAGAGAATTATACGTATAAACATATTGCAGATTGAAGACAAGCTTAACATCACATTTTCAATTATTCTGTTAGATTATAGTAGTACGAATTTTGTGAACTAAATTGTTAAACGATTAATAAATTGTTATTGTAGTTACTATAAACAGTTGCTTCTACTTTGTATAGTATACATAAAGTAATAATACAAAAATATATATATTCGTCCTTTTTTCATAACAAATACCATACATCGTTTTAAAAGTTACATCTCAGCTATTACTTCGATAAAAATGTATGGTGATCGACGATGATCCAGCGTTTTTGTTTTTTTTTTAATATGACAATTTCGTCAAATTACTCTTCTCTATGTATTATTAAAAGACAACGAATTGTAGGCATTGTATGACATTTATCTATGAAAGGAAAGCCCTAAGTTACTAATGCTATAATAATATCTGTCGTATTAGCGTCAAATAAGAATCGTATAAAATGGAACAACCGGTAACATTTCGTGACTCGGTGCATTCACTTAAAGATTAAGTTAGGGAAGAAAAATGCATTTCACGTTCAACTCTCTGGAGCTTCTCTGAAACATGCCAGTTCTACCGATACGTTAGAAGCGAAAAAAGAAACAGAGTCCAATATTTCCGACTACATAAAAGGACCACGTGGAATAAAACGTTTCATCGATCAACATTATATGGCAAAGAGCACATTGCCTTGTCTCGTTAATTAATACCTTTTGCCAATTGTAGAGTAATTAAAGTAACTTTTGTTACGTGATATAGTGTGAGAGTGTATTAATATTAATTAAAATAACGCGATAATTAAAAGAGCACGAAATCTTTATCGAGATATTGTTGAATTTTTTAGCCGTTGTGACTTCGCGAAGAATAATCATACAATATGCGATCCGTGTGAATAAATTTTGGAAGTAATAAAACGGCGAAACAAATTTTAAATTAGCTCCTGACGGATCGTTATAAAGATCAGACTTTGACATTTACGTTCGTAATGATTTGGGTGAAGAAAAGGAATGTCCTGGCTCTACAGAGTAGCTTGACTCTGTAAAATTTTCGTGAGAAAAACCACCTTGACTTTCGTGTCGCTTGCTAGCGTGAAAGCATCTTCGAAGGAAATCAACTTATGGAGGTGAAAGTAGATACTTGCTCCTTTAAAACGTATCCAGGCGAATTATTGTATGATTTTTCTTCGCCAAGTTCTAGCAGTTCGACAATTTTTCGATCAAAAATACCACGACCCATTACCTTCTACGTCCGATATCACAATTTTACAGAATTTTATAAGAAACGAATGTTGTGAATTATATAATAATTCATTCATAAAATAATATGAAAGGAAACGGTTGAAAAAGTTGATCGTTTACAACGTAGCATCTAAATGAATATCCCTCGCACTTCTTTTCTCCTTCTATTAATATTCAGCGCCATGCATTTTGAGTTTAAAAAACGTTAAAAAATTTGTTTCACGGAATACATATTCCTTTTCAATAATATCGTGCGCTGTTTCCTGTTCACTGAAACTTTTCAGCATTCGTGTTTCATTTGACACGACTCTCTTCTAAACATTCTCAATTTTCCTCTGCAGAGATAATGCTGATTTCGATAATTAATAATGTAGTAATGTGTATTGTAAATGCGGCGAAGCTTTCACGTGTCCTATGTAGCACTACAATAAGGCAAAACCCGTATTATTTTAGTGTTAATAATACAACAACAACAACATATATATAATTAAATTAATGAAACAAAGTAAAATGAATGCAATATGTGAGTATAGTAACAGAATTTGCTTGGACATTATTTTATAGGAAAAGAACCTATACATTCTGCATACATACGTAACTGTTTTACACGAAAATTCAGAGAAGCGATGTACGTATGATCTATTTTCACATTTATTCTTCTCTCTGTTTTAATGGAATGGAGAATTTTTCAAATGGGATGTTTAAATATTGAAACTAATAATTTATGTACGTCGATGCAAACGATGAAAATGTAGAAGCTATATAGTTCGATATTGGAATATGAAAACAAGGGTGTTTAAATTTCCAATAGAGATAATCCCCTTTGATGGGAGGAAATTTTTATTTCGTAGTAGAAAGTTAGCGGTTCGTGTGTATAATACTTCAACCACTGTGTATTCAAAGTATCGAAGGTATCTTACACGCGAATAGACAATGCAAATTAAAGTAAAATAGATGAAACGTAAAAATTTATAAGGTTTGTTCATTTTAATGACTCCATTGTGTAAAAGAATTTATCAATACTGCCATCTTATAACTTGCAACTTGCAAAAGTTCGCTAATAATACTCTTTATTTCCGAAATATTCGTTTCGGAAGTGAAACTGTTACGTAATTTCTGAAGTTAGTCGAAGTTGGTAAGTGGCTTAATTCCTTTTCACCGAACTTAGTAATGAAATTTGGTGACACAATGAAGCTTCGAATACCGTAGAATTTTACATTCATACGCCAATTTCAGACCATTTGTTATCTATAGAAAATACAATAGAATTATACATACTTGTTCGTGCATAGGAAAGATTCCTCCGAGAATTACATCACCATTGATACGTATAAGCTTCGAACCATCCTCGTCGCGTCCCTTTCGGATGTGGCACTCGCTTATTATGATAAAATATAACATCCATGTTAAAATCTTGCCCACGCTCATCTTGTACGCGGCAGCTCCGATTCTTTCCTAGTATCTGCAACGTGAAATTGAAAAATTACTTTCTTCCATTGTAAATAATTAATTTCTGCGCAATTTAACGCAACACGCTCATACAAATTTGTTTACTTCGTTTTCGTACATAGACTGCTATCCAAAGGTTTGATAAAAGCTGGACTTACATACATAATAAATAAATATTATATAATATTTGATAAATAGTAAAATAATCTCTTTGCGACTCTACGAAATCCAAAATTGGCGAATTGGTCTTTCTGGTCCTTCGAGTTTTATAGGCTACTATGGAATACTCGGTTTAGGAATTAGGATGCGACACAAGTACAAAATGACTAGATGCTAGGACTGTACTCATTCGTTGTAGTATCTTTGTAGAGTCATTCTGGGATAGTAGCTAGTATATACAATGCAGAATTCGTGGGGTTGTTGTTCCTGCGAGCTATGAGGATGTTTGAAAGCAGTTAGACCCCAGGTGTTCAGGCGTTTAATGGGACCGTTAATTGTTACGACGCGTCTCCAGGTTTATAATACTTTGATCCTCGGGAGTTTAGAATTGCGTTTGTTACTAAATTCACAGTAATACGTGACTTCTACATTTTCACTCTCGTTACAAAATTAATATTGTTTGCCACAGTTATCTGCTCAATGGACTGGTTCCATCGCGTGCAATAAAATGAACGAAACTGCAATAAAAAGAATATTTTGGTTAAACTTGTTCAAACTTGATAGAATACGAATATATTATTAAAAATTGATACTTCGAATATTCTTAGGATCAAGCAGATAAAGAAAATTGTTCCGGACAGAGACTATCCGTTATTGCCATATATAATTACAACAATTTCACGGTAATTGGATTCTCTGTTTTGTTAATGACAATCTATTCGTTTCTGTATAATTCGCACACGTATTGGGAAAGGTTCGCAAGATCTCGATATTGGTTAATCCGTGATTGAAAACAGAAGAGGATTAATTAGAAATTTCAAGTCGAATTAAAAAAAAAGATAAATTTCTTTCTTTCTTTCGGCTATTTCGTTCAGACTCGTTCAGTTCATTCCCTCGATTAAATTAGTAACATTTACAAGGAACAGCCGGTCCCTGCAGAAGACCTGCAAGTTCGACTGCGTTGACGGGAAGCAACGCTCGGATACTTTCGAGACAGTCAGCTTCTAAAAGTTATGTAAACTCAGTTTTGCCAAGTATTTTGGGATTGCTGCTTCAAGCATAACGCCGCGTTATGAGATGTAGCGAAGTTCAACAGCCTCGTAACCCTAACAAACATTGTATTAAATACCACAAGATTGCACAGTTAGTTGTACAAGAGGACGCATTTGCAAAAGACAGTAGCTAAATTGAAGGGGAACGAGATGATCCAAACATATGGTGGGACTAAGAATTCGCGTGGATAACGAATGGTTGAGAACCAAACGAATATTTATGTTGGAACGCTAGTTACAAGAAGCAAGAGCGATTCAGAGAATGCATGGCGAGACTTAGCGTGCATGGCATGCATAATGCTTTGTTGTGCGTATGAGATCTTTGAAAGTACAAACTGATCGAGAAAGTCAACCGTGAATTTTCAGAGAGTCGACCAGAGCCAGAATTAACCCGTAATTAGGAAACTTTCTAATACGCGCACGAATACCTGTCATTATTGAGAACTCCGCGTATCGGAAAATGGCATGATATTAGGTTTTCACTTCGAAGGAACACGAATATTAATAATTACAGCCTCGTCGTCGCCCGTTCAATACCAGTTGCTGTGTTGTAATCTCGCTCGTAGATTCGACCACCTCAACACGTGGCCCCTTGATTGATGTAGATGCACATTGCTAAGGTACTGTTAATCACGGGAAATTACCTATCATAAATTACCAACTGACTGATAACCCACACTCTCATTCAGGATGGTACAGCGACAAGAAACATTACCTAAGTATGACGCGCGAATTTTCACGAAACTTTGTACATAACTTTTTTTACCGATAATTTTCTATATTTAGAGGAACTGGCTTAGGGAATGTTTGCAGAAATTTAGAGAATGAAAGCCCGCAAAGAGACAGAAAATATATTTTCTTAGAATATTTTGGAGACTATCAGAGATAAAAGCAATTCTATTAAAAAAAAGAAAAAAAATGGAATTGTTGCAGTTTTGAGTACACTGACCGATACAATTTTCCACCCTCTATAAGTTATTCGTTAATTAATACATTGCTATTATTTATTATATTTATGTTATAACACTTCAAACTTGTGAAATTAATGTCGTTAAAAATCGATAATGAAATAATCAAAGAGAAAACATATAAAAATTACGAACTAATTTAGTAGTTATTTCGATGTTAAATCTGCAGTCGCCAACGAAACGTTGACGCAGTGGACACTTCTTTAACGTCACACGGTTTCCGTGATATGAGAGATATCCGAAGGGCATGCGAGTTCTCGCTTGGATAATGCTCGCTTAAAATAAAATTATATTAAATAAAATTGTACAAATTATACATTGTAACGAGTAAATTATTAGATAAAATATTTTCTTTCATAAATCATACGATCTCTCTTTCAATGAATTACATGTACAGTTCCGCTCTCTTGTCACATTTTGAATAATCTCTTTTCGTTAATTTTTTCAAGTGAGATACGTTTTATAAAATAAGAATGCATCCAATCTCTGCTAGTTTACTACTATTACAAAATATCGTAATAAAACGTCGGGACAAAACGTTTCACGTTAAAAAGTGTAAATTAAAGATTGTACCATACATTATTTATTAAAACATTAAAGTAGGACATATTTGGAGAGTTACAGCAAAATAATAAAAAGTAAATGCGAAATGTATTTCAATAATAAAACATTGTGTTTTGTATATAGAAGTATTTTACCATAACTACAAAATAAGATGTCTCGTGAAAATAGTGTAGTCTCGTGAATATATTTGCCATGTAATTTTTCCTTTAATAATACCCCTCACAGATTCGATTATTTGATAATTGTTTATTCTTGCCTTTATCAACTCTCAACATACACACAACATGCACATCGACAACCAGAATAAATTACTAGCAACTCAACGGCAGACTATTAAATGGTAATCTATGTATGGTGTATGATTTATGAATTTGAATCAATAATTCTCGGTTCCGCGTTGCAGAGACACGTCGCATCATCATCGATTGCATGCAACTTGGTATCAGTTATAGCGGCATATAATACTCTCAATTCCATTTCATTCCATTATGCTATTTTCTCGCGTAATAATATCCTCGAGTTGCAATTACGTTATTTTCGCTCTGCGTACGCATTTTCCACCGCATAGTCCAAGAACTGGTCGAAAAATAATTTCACAATTTTCTAGCATTCGAAAGTTGAAGAGAGCTTGTCGATCGAACGATCTGATCGAAGTGCAAGGCATTTAATCATTTCGAGAACTGACGCTGAGGAACTCGTTGAAAGATCGAATATTCTTCGATGCGAAATAAAAATTCTTCCAACATCTACGGTAGCTTTTAAAGAAGAAGCGACAAAATTAATCGAACCGTTCCTTCGGATATCCTTCACGCTGAATTTCCCAGGAATTTCAGTAGATCGTGAACTATACAAACAGACAGGCGACCACCGACTGCCACGAGAAACTTTTGCACACCGCAAGAACGTTCCTTAACATTCTGATATTCGAAGACGCGGTTAATAATCGCCGATAATAATCGTATAAGAAATATGTATGAACGTGAGCTAAGACTTGTTGTACGGCGGCTCTTACTATGCGGCCTGTGATCTAAAAACAGAGAATGCAGATTTTGCAGCCCTCTACATAGCCGTACACTCTGAATAAGAACAATCATATCGGGGAACTTCATCCTGATTGTCACATCACCGTGGAAAAAGGAATTTCGTGTGAATGTTTATGGCGAGTAACTGAATTTCGAGCGGTCGTGCTTTGCTCTGAAACGCTTGAAAGCAAAGTGTGAAAGAAGAGTACATGGCAGCCCAAGCTTTTGAGTGGACACGATGGTACGTACATAGATGTGTCCTGGGAATATCTGCGTAGTTTGCCTGGACTGAGTGAAAAAGAGTGTAAAATGAAGAAGAGGAAAATGTGTTGGGATTGCTGCATGTTGTGTGAAAGAGTTTAGTTCCTCGGGTGGTGCCGAGAGTGAGAGTTTTGTGTCGCTGAGTGATTTTGTTTCCTGTCTTTCGTACGATCAAATTGTAGTTTAATTGAGAGTAATAACAATTAGTTAGAACCGCATCATTAAACAGATTGTATATTTGAACGATACAATTTGAATGGGTTTCATTAACGTGGCTAGTGAACGAAAATTCGGCCAGACTGCCGTTTCATTTTTCACTTGTTTCATCTATCGACACGTCTATTGATTTCGGCTGGCAGTGGAGCAAAGGAAAGGCATCTGTCGAAATGCAAATAATCCACGTAAAGGAAATGTCAATAATGTTACCGTCATAGAGCTAGGATTGTATCGACGAAAGGAGAATTGAAAACTGTGAAAATAGTTGGTTTTGAAATTGTTCGATAAGTTCAAGGTTACGTTAAAAATCGTTTGGCAAGAACAATGGCAAAGCAAAATTGAAGAAAGTAAAATTAATAAGTAGATTACGAATTTTTACGCATTTTTGTAAAATTTTAATGCGTAGAAAATATGTATAAAAATATGTATATGTATATGTATAAAAAACATATGAAATACTCAAAGTATAATATTCGTTATGATTTCTGTATTGTAGTAGGTATAATTAAGCGTTAATTCCTTGTTTCTATCTGCCTCTGCAAAATTATTATAACGCGTAGAAAGATTATGCAATGTGAAAATGTTGGAAGCCCTAAATCAAAGATAAACATTTAGGATTACTTTATGGATCGTGCTTATACATATATCTTACATGCTTGAATACCTAATTTGTTCAAACCATCCATCACTATCTATCTATTCAGTATATCCTGAATTTTGGAATTTTCCAAACAAAATCTATATTTGGTACCGGTTATTTAACTAACATCGAACGTAATATTCAAGATATCAAAGATCAATATTTTATAAAATATTTGTCTCGGTATTGTAGCAAATATGAACAATAAATTTTTAAACTGTATAAAAGTTGGAATAAACTAGCACGTGCGTTTCATATTTTCTTTTAATAAGTCAGATGAGGCGAGAAACGCTTTAGAAGAGAAATACAGTAGCGTTTCCTTCCTTTTTCGTTATTTTTCATCTCATTCGGTTCGTTGAGAGGCGAAGATCACGGTATCATATATGCCGAGAGAAGATCGCTATACTCTCATTTTCCTAAATAGGACTTTTATTAAATTTCTTTTCCTACGTTGCCACTTACCATAATTTCAGTCAATTTCGATAGAAAAGGAATTTTGTCGCATCTTAAGAGTATCCCATAGGAGGAATACGTATAACCAATATTTTTAGATTAAAATGGAAAGCATACAGTTTCCTAGAGGAAGCGAAGTGTAACTCGAGAATAAAAAATGATATTTGCTCTGGTATTTTAAAACAAACCACGGTAAACACGAAATTCTTACTATACAGTATGAAAGACTATGAAACTCGTGAGACTATGAATCGAAACAAATTGCAATTCTTTGCGTGATTGAAAATAGATAAAACGTATATGTAGACAAAATGAGCTACTTTTATGTCAATGATATTCACGAAATTCACATTTACACTTTCTATTTATATAACAATGCGTTAAGAAATTAATTGTCGTACATTTTTGAAGAATTACAGAATTGCGAATATATGCAGTTACTTTAAATATTCTACAATTTTACAATCGCTTCCTGTACCTTACTCTTTAAACTTTCAAGTTCAAAATTACGTGGAACATCCCGAATGTACGTAAAATATGGGGGAATAACATTTACAAACAGCATATAGCAAATATTAAATTTCAGAGGCGTTTCATTGCGGCAAGTCTGAGAATTATCGTTTAGTTGAAACTTTAAAATCAATTTCGCTCTGCATCGTTAAAAGGTGCTCTGCTTCATAGTTTTTCCAATACAGAAAACGTCCACCCTTCTGACAAACTTTGGGTAACTGCTAACAAGGCTTGTCCTTTAAGTCTCTTTGATCCCATCACTTGAGATTCCAGAAGCAGCCACGGAGCTCTCGTTTTAGACAGTACGTTAATCATTTTCTTTTTCTTTCATATTCCATTTTCATTGTCCTTTCCTTATTCTTAGAAACGATCCCTGTTGTAAGAACGTGATTAGATAATTCTGATTATTAAGCATAACTGAATTATGAATAATTTGGTATATCGGTACTTTTTCGACAGAAATCTATTACGTTTTTTAGATGGATGAATGGATGGACGTTTCGTTTGAAACAAGGCAACAAAATTTGTGTTCTAGACACGTAGAAGTTTCAGACTAAACAAAAATTAACTTTAATTCGCAAATCTACATTCGAATGCGCATTTATGGTGGAATCTAAAATATCACGCGAATAAATTCGCCTATCGAAAGAAGACAGAATTATTTGAAATTGCGAGGGAAAACTGGGAGGAAATACTACAGATAAAAATATTAATAATACTTCGTTAACCCTATGACAGGCTCAATTGATACTTTGTAATTTTAAATTAAAAATTTGCTGATTTAATAAGGATATTTTTTTGGTATTAGTTAAAATTCTTCTAGATGAACATATTTCAAATAAACGTATATGTATACGAGATTTAATCTAGCTGGGAAATTGTGTAAGTACGTAACTCTACGCGTACTGTTTCCTCACGCTGCACATCCTGCTTTACTTTGTTTCACGGCTTTAAATTCCTTCGTGTACGAATTATTAAAAGTTGAAGGAGAAAAAAACGTTCCGTTTTCTAATTATCTCGCTCGGCTACACTTCATCCATTCGTCTTTACGGGTGTCTTTGTCTGAAATTTAAATAAGTGGGCAAATATGCTGTCCGCTGCAGAAGAATCGCGAAATTTCGAGGGCATCTCCTGCTAATGCTGTCGGCGTCCTGCATGCTCGCCTGTCCATCAAAGTCAGGTGTGCCGTGCGTTCATGTGCCGGTCAACGTTAATTAAGAAGTCCGCTAGTCCAGATATGCATTGTTGTCCACGTATGCCAGTGTTTCTCAACCTTTTTCAAACTACAACTCCATTTCCCTGTAAAATAACGTATGACCGTACTCTGCTAAAAAGACGCTTTTAATAGAAGGAGCGTTCAGACGATCAATATTATTGACGATATTATTGTCAATATTTGAGGTTTTCAACATTATCGTGGCTAGAAGACCCCTAGACGATCAATATATTATTGTCAATACGATGTTGAGAATCTTAAATTCATCTATAATGTTGCGTATTGATCAGAACCATTGGTGGAATATTACGATGAAAGGCTGCTGGAAGTCGTCTTAACGAAGCTTTCTATAAAACTAATTACAACTGTCGGATTGTTGGAAATTTAAGAAAAATTGAGGCACAATGTTGAATAATATCTGCTAGTTTCTTTGATGATACTCTGCTGCCTATAGAATGGCTTGCACGAGCTTCTTTTTGAGAAACTCTTTGTCATCTTCAATAATAGATTCCTTCAAGTAGCTTTAGACCATCCAATTTTTTTCCCACTGGAGGATTTTATAAAAAGTAGAATAAATGATAGTAAGCGTGTGTCATATTCGATATATAAAATGAACGGAATTGAATATCCTAGCTGACATTCAATATTCTTTATCTAGTTGGAAAACGAAACCCTTTTAACTAATCAATTCTGAATTTTTCCTTTTTAGCTAAAAATAGGAGATGTTTTCGTCATAGAATACCAGTATCTTAATAAAAGTGCGATAAATAATTTTATGTTTCCGGAATTTCCGGGACAAGTCGATAATAAAATAACTACGACGATCTCCCAGAAAACATTTTGTCAACATTTCCTCGAGTTTGGAACGTCACAGGTTGAGAATCTATGACGCGAAGGTTCAGTTTTTTATCCGAAGAAATAAAATTACGATATTTAAAAGATTTTCGTCTACTGAAAACATTATGCCACCGTAAATTTCATTATAATGTAAAGACATTAAAGTTGTAAGAAACAACAAATGCTTTGTCCGAACTGACTTATACCAAACTGACTGAAAAACTGACTTATACCAATTCTACGAGCAGGTAGAAAATGGTTTACAGGTAGCAAATTAGAAAAGAGGATAGTAATAAAAGCAACAGAAATAAAATTAAAATCTCATGAATGAAACATCAAGGAGATATCGAGACGTGTAGTAAAACATATTTACACGAAGAGGAAATGTGTATACGATGAAATGAAATCTAAGCTGTTCTCCATAAAAGAGGAATGCAATTTTACTGTGTAATAACGCAGCGAACATTAATTGGAACGTGAGCTATGACAGAACAAAATTAGTCTCTTCAAAAAAATTAATCGAAAATGCAACAGAAATTTTTTATCAAAGGGGTCATTTGCAGAGAAATTGATTTTTTAAAAATATCGAACGCATCTATACTTGTCACGTAATGTATGATGTACTTCAGTGAGATTTTTCCCCTCTAATAATATCGATAGTACGTACAATAATAAATTATATAATAAAATGTTTTCGAATAATTGCTTCGTTGAAACCGTGAAATAAAATCTGTAGAATTTTATTTGTTTTATCATCGAATATGCTACTATATATTACGCAAGAATTGCATTATTATCGCTAGCTATTATTATTACTACGTATTTACATACTATGTATACTATTATTTATTATTTAGGAGAATTACTACAATACTGTTGTACCGAGTACTGATAACGTGTTTAAAGACTAAATAATTATTAAAACGATTGTTGCAAAATGTACGTAGAAAATGTTTGCTCTGAAAGCCACCTAGTTTGTTAACTTATTCACTGGCATTCTTTCTCGCACAATGGATATTAGTCAATAGCTAGACAAAGATGCATTGTTCATAACTTCTAGCGTAGCTTAACTTTATGTAGCATGAAAAGTTGGAACAACTGTTTGCCGCAGTTGTTCGACTTTCGTTATGTTTCGAATATAGATAATCGATATGGTATGTTTCAGTAAATGAAAATCGTGCTTACAATTAGATTTCATTATATCTGATTAGATATGCACGTACACAAAGTGATTCTAATAACTGGGCCAAACTATTGGTATCTCTGTTCTAAGCGAAGTTACACAGGAAAATTTTCCTCTGTTTAACTAACTATACCATCCTGTGGCGCGAGTTTTCTCGCAATAACATCCACGCCTGTGCAAACTGCGATTCCACTTTTATTCTCATATGGAACCACTTTTTATACAATTACTTTTTCTCCATAAATTGATTTTTTTTTCACTTGTTTCGCCAGCAACGTTATTGAAAACTCGATGATTATTTCGATATCAATATTTTTCATCCCGCGCAAATGCGAAAATATTTCATCGTATTTAAAATAAGTATATCAAGTTGGACAAAAGTTGAGAAAAAGATAATCGAACGATATTGTTTTTGGGCAGTCGTTTTGTGTTCGAGTGTGCATCAATTACATGTTGCAGAGTTTAGCGTAGTTCATAAATGAATTGATGTTATGCAGATGTTGGACAAAATAATGTAAACACCCCTTATACGATATATATACAATATAAATATGCAAATTTGTGCTCTCGCGAAACATATGTAAAAAAGTGGAATCCAAGCAAGCGTTATGTTTTTCCTACTAAATAATATTTTGAATATTGTACTTTTTTTATTCTATATATTTTTGCATATATATCACGCACATACACGCACGTTCTATGCATTTTTACACCTTTTAATTTTTCACGGATAAAAATTCGCAATCTATCAATAACAGCTCTCGATAACTAATTAGTACAGACATGATACATGTTTATTAAAAATATATTTTTCAAATATCCGAAATATAAAATAAATACTTGCCAAGGTTCCTTACACTTTTACTGATTTGATCACGTTATACTTTAATCACTGCGTATACTGACTATGTCATTCGTCCCTTTGAAAACGCTGTGCGAACGTATCGCGAAATTTTCCCCACGGAAAGATTTTAGTAAGTGAAAATGTTCTGTTCCAAATGTTTCTTTAATTACTGGAATTTTCTGGCTGCGCGACTATGGGATAGCGGAATTATGAATTTTGTAACAGCTGTGCAAAGACTTTCGGATCTTTTCCAGTCGTTAAATGTGCCACTAATGAGATGCGTTATCGTCACACGCAAAAACTGAAGAATACCTAGCACAAGGTTTATATCTGTTCAAAAGCATTCTTCTAAGAGTCTGAAAGATCACCTTGTAGATTACGTCCTAGTCCGGTCTAATGGCCCTTTCGCGGATGATATATCGCGCTTCAAGTTCTAGAGACGAGATTCCTTTGCATCGGCATCGCATAGCTGGAGCAATATTAGTGGAAAAATTAGAAGAGCAGCCAGCTGAAAGAGTAAAAGAAATACAGTTTGGAAAAATTCACGTTGTTTCCCTTCAGAAATCCAGGTATGGAACTACGAAAAGGAATTTGAACAGTTAGCGATTAAACTACTTTTGATCAGAAGTTTAAGTAAAAATAGCATATTAGTTGAGCTAAAACTCGCAAAGGTAACGCGTTCGAATATTTTCACCTAGCCATTTCTCATCTTGAATTTATGATCGGCCGAAGTACGAAGCGTAAAATTTAACAAATCTTTGACGACAAGTGCGAAGCATCGTTGGAGCATCCTCGAGAAATATAAAACGAATGCCTGTTTGCTAACCTTGTCCATTTGTAGTAACTCGAAACTCGTGGAATATGCAATGTTCTATATGTTATACAACTCTAGCATTTCGAACGTTTGCAAGAACCTGTCTGAACTCGTAACTATGAAAAAACAAACGAGAATATCTTACGCTTGGTCTGTCTTATTTGAATTCTAGAGCCATTACTTATACGAACGGTGTATTTCAAATGATTACGTTGATAAACTTATATGAAGTAGCGGGACGAAACTTATACGGCAATCTAATATAATGCGGAGGAAAGCGGCTTCAATTTGGAAATGCATGCTGGCCGAATACTGTCCAACGTTGGAATAAGAGCGGTTGAAGCTATTGTTCATCGTCAATTCATCCTCTACGAATCATAGCTAAACAATCGTAACTATTATATCTGCAATTGGACTACTGCCTTCGTCGCCTTCAATTATATTAACGTAATCTCGATACAGGATCATTGGTAATGTAAGTAGACGAGAGCCAATTTAAGTCTGTCGATAGTTACGTTGTATCTGGAATTATGGAAACTCTAGCAGAAGGCACATCTTCGTGAATTTCATTTCTTTTCACTATTATACGTGAAATAATAGTATTTGCAGCGCTCTATTATCAGCAGACATTCTGCTCGGATAGCGAAACGTTTGGATATTGCAGCAGAACGTTCAGATATCGAGATACTCGGATAATGGTGTTCGGATACGAGAGGTTCTATTATGCTGCTACAAAATTTGAAAGGAAACTGCTATTGTTAAATTCGTCCATAACTCGTACGAAATTAGAAAAATTCATATTAAAACGATAATTATTCTTCCTTGTTGTATGTAACTATTTCTCTAATTTCCACAAATTTTGGAACAAATTTGTAATCGATATGAAATTTCTTGGAATTTAACAGGATAAAACTATAGATTCACTGCGTTTTTGCGCCTTCATTATCGTCTGTGACCAGCACTATTGATTCTTCTCTCTCTCTCTCTCTCTCTTTCTCTCCCTCTCTCTCTCTCTTTTTCTAGAATTGAGAAGCAAATTTAGATTAATGTAATGTTAAGATACATACACACACAGATATCATTTTTAAATATTTCACGCGTGTATTGTACGTAATATTTCAATATGCTCAATATGTGAAACAAACATATGCAGGAAGATATAATGTTTTAACTAAGACATAATACAATATGAAAACTTTCATTCTAAACGTGTCACACAATTCCCGGTAATCGGACTGTGGTGAATAAGAGATTAAGTGGCCTTATTTCTCGTTTAAACAAGTGTCATGTACAGCTGTTCAAGAAGTCGAGTTTATGAAGTTGTCGTGCAATAAAGCAACTTTAACTTTGAAATCTCAGTGCACTTATAGTGGAAACCAGTACGGTGCCTGGCCTCAAATCGATTGAAACTTATATTTCAATTGTCTTCTCTCAATTACAGAACCTGTCTTCCCATATCGCATATGCTAATTGTTCTTTATTTATAGTTTAAACAAAATTACGTAGTTGACCAAATAATTTTGTAACGTGCTCGATGGAAACGCGCTATCGCGAAACCAAGGGCCGTTAAACTAATCGAACAAGAAGGATAACACGTGGCCAACGCACTGTTTAAATAAAGAAGAAAAAGAAGAAAATATCAGCGGATCAGCAGCGATTAAATGCCTAATCGATTGAAAATGCATCCTTGTTCATGAGCATTAGGATGCCTAATGATTTTACACCGAAAACGATAACAGATTCACATTGTTAGCAAAACGATTAATCGGTTAGAAACTTAAAAATCCGGGGGGAAAATTCGTAAGAGTCGTTTACTAGAATTAGAAAGAAGTACGGAATTAATCATTGCAAGAAGAGCGAAGATGTAATCATAAAAATTCCAATTAAACTTCAGTTCGATAAGCAATACAAGAAGTAATCGCGTTGCTCTCGAAAGAAAGTGGAAAAACGCTTTCAACAACAAAGAAGTTAGCCTGAAAGTACACGCATGTATACTGTAACAAGTACTTTTTTTACTTGCACACACGTATATACCCAGCGTTCTTTCAACCCTTTGAATAGTGAAGTGGTTGCTTGACCAAGTCAAGAATACAGATGCCAGGGTTACTGTGACGTGATGTTAAATTATGCAAATAAGAAAAGTGCTTTTTCATGTAAATATGTAGCATACATGTACACTGACGATCACACATTATCATGCAAAGTTGTTCCGCTTCTCTGCTATATACTTTAAACTTTTTAACGTGGTGGAAATTTTGTCCTAAGGCAAGCGACGATATTACGCTGTCGATACTGTTACGTCCACATTTATAGATAAAACACAAACATTTGACGTTCGTATCTGACATGTAGTTGAAATTTTCATTTGTTACGTTAATCAATCTCGAGAGTGAAAATTTGCGGAATGGCAGTTTCACTATGAAATAAGAAATCGTTAAACGAAATATATAATAGACACGGCTACAGCAATTGAATAGTAATAAAACATTTACTTGACTTTATTGATTTCTAAAACGAAGAGAGACGTATTGGGACGAAAGTTCACTTATGACAGCATGAACGTAACGCTCTTTGATCCTGAACGTTCAAGGGTTAATACGAATATATCGAAATAGGTTCTGAATAAATTTCTCGGCGAAAATAAAATGAAAAATGATCGAAGGCTACAAAATTGCTTGAATTCATAGGGTTCAAACTTTCAGGAAGTGCAAAAGTCGGGTATGCAACGTACTTAAAAATGTTCTCAAGAGGAAAAGTTCTTTATACACGGAGAAGGATTCTCTTGAAAGACCATGGGAAGAATGTTGTTTTCCTTTCGTTCCAACGAAGAAACGTGTACCAAGTAAGAATTTTACATGTAAAATTAAATTCACCTATCGTGCCATTTTTATCCCACATCGTACCATTTTTCCCTCTCTAGAATCTGTTGATAGAGGAGCTCTAAAACCATTAAAACCCTTGCGCCTGCAAAAGTCAATTCCGATTAGCATAGCTTTTATAATCGTTTTACTTTCAGCCACCTAAGCGAGTCGAATCGTGCTGTGCATTCAGATCGGTTAAAATGGTATGGTGGAAATAGAATATATTAAAATAAAATTCTCCGCTCGATTCCGTCCCCGTACGTATACTAAACATCATAAAGCTCATTAACAATGTAAGCAAGCTTCGTACAAATTATTTGCAAGTTGCGACAACTTTCAACACTGTTCTGTTATATCAATTTGTAGCGTATTAGTGTTGGTTTAGTATTTAATGAACTTAGGAGCTGTTCTAACAACAAGTCAGAGTTTTTCAGCGTTTTCAAATGAAATTACTATAAACAGTTGTACTATCCGATAATAAAAAGTATAGCGACCCATAAAGGTATTTGAAAATTTTTGTTCCATATGTTATATGTGCTACAGGGAACTTTTTGAAATTTTAGTAGCAACGAGGTTTGTAAATTGATGAAATTATACTGCTAAAACTTAGAAGTAACATGAAAATGTGTATAAAAAAAAGGTTACAAGTTATTTACTGCAAACAGATATAAATAAAGAAATAAGTATCGGTAAAGTACAAGTTTGAAGTTTAATAGTCTACAGTTTCCCATCTCGTAAATTGAACGTGATTTCTTATGATTGCACGTTTCATAATAAAACTGGATCTTTTCACTGAACTTTCCCTTTGAGTTCGTATAAAATATTTCATCTAATCAGTGATTTCATTTGAACGAGTTATTCATCGAAAAATATGTGGATACGTAGTATATTTCTATATGAAAAGATATACTGAGACTGAGACACATCGAATAATTGTCACTTGAAGTGCCTATTTCAAAAGAACCCATTTTAACATCGTGCATAACTAAACAGGCAAAGATAAAAATGCCAGTGTGTACATACTATATAAATGTGCGTATATAAAATTTAGCTGCTTTTTCACAGCAACAGGTTGGAGAAGTTATGAAAATAATATTATAAATCTTAATTTATTACGAATCTACGAAGTAAACATATTTTGGCGTAGTTCGTCTCTAACAACACGATAGATTATCATTAAATATTTTGATAATAGGTATGCTTATAATCGAGGGATTAACAATTACTTGTTTTCAAGCAAGTACACGATATAGTAATTAAACAACAGGGTAGAAAATTACTAATGGTTTGTTATGTGTAATATATTTGTATCAGTTGTCATTCTGTGTGAATTGAAAAATCAAATTGAGAAGTTTTATCGACAAACAAGGAAAAACGTCCGCATTTCCCAAACGTGCCAAAACATCTATTAAAAATGATCGCAAAATTCATTCAACATTCGCTGCCAATTAAGCTAACATTTTATTTCGCTCAGGTACTTGGCAACTCTCAGACAAATATCTGTATTTCGAAACTTTGTTTATTCCACGCTTGCAGCATTGTTTTATTTATTATTATTTTATACTATTTTGGTAAACTCTCATAATATTTTTCAACGATAGTTGTATCGTTGCGTCGAGTGTACTTAATTGTTGAACATAATTTCTGATAAGGTCTCTAGATATATTTGTTTGTCCCATTGAATTCTGTGTATTAAATTGGATATTGATTTCACGTGAAAGCTATTACGTGTTCATAAATATCGAATAAACCAAAACGCATAATTGGAAAGACACTGTCCGAAAATCCAAATTTCTATGTTCATGTATATCATAAATTACCGAACCAATCATCATTGTCTGTTTAATTATAGTAATAAACTATTTGATAGATTCATTGTCGGAGAATTACGTAGGTATAAAACATCCAACGGTATTTTATCCGTACAGTTTAACGATCCAGTTTTTATTAATAATTCCGCAAGAAATTGAAAGATGACCCACTTAATTGTTCCACGTTCCGAGTAAATCAATTCCTCGAAACAAACGTTTTGTATACGAAGTAAATTTTTCCCGTGAATATAGAAAGTATTCGTACAGCAACCATTTTCGACAAAAATGTCGCGGTACTTTATTTCAGAAACATTATATCTTCCCTATAATTAACCGAATTATGTAAATGAAACGTTGAAGCAGTTGCACGAAGAAAAAACTACCTGAGGAGCAAACTAGAATTTTGAAACAAGTATCGGAACAAGTAGTTAAGGTCGAATATTTATCTTGCTTAAATATTATGTAGCAGCAAGATAAACGAGCGGATCGATCATTCATTATTCAGCAGATAACTTCCTCTCCACGATTCCGTCTTCCTTGACACTCTCCAATGCTACAAGTGGTAATGCTCAATATGAAATACCAAGATCTTTGTGCGATATAATTACCAATATATCAATCTTTTAGTTTTTCGAAAGTCAACTGTTAAATAAATTTCGACGTTATTCAATTAATAACGATTCACGATTGTTGAGTGTATCAAATATTGTTCAATTGTATAAAAACTAGAATTATATACAATTATCAACCACATAAAATATTATTTAACTATACAGAAAGTAATTCAGGTATTCGTATTTAAAGTAAAGAATATAAAATAGATCACGTTCTTTTTATTTTATCACTAGAATATAGAATTTATTTTTTTATTTCTACATAGAACGTGCTCCTTCAAGTAGAAACTAGTTGCTTCGAAAAGAGCAGTCACGTTTAACCGAAAGTCGAATAAATGTTATCGATTGGTCTCACTGACATCTCCTAGTATCGAGTAAGACAGACATTTATATTGTACGTCGCGTCGGTTCGATCCCACAGCAAATATTTCATGTTTGTACACGCCAAGTAAAAGTAGAATCTTTATACACTATACATATACATGGATATATATATATACATATACATATACATATACGTAAGTACGTTTTATGTAGGAAATTGGCCGATTAATTATTTCGAGGTAAATTGAGCGTATAATTAAAAAAGAAAAAAAAGAATAAAACATAAACTGCATGACACTAGAAGTTGCTAGAAATGTAGTATCACACAGCCATGTAAGTTTCTATCGAAAAAATAAAAGCAATTACAGAGGAAGAATCGTAAAAGGTTTACTGTCGATGATCCAGATATTGGATGCGGTCCAATTGTTATTTCACTCAATTTGATCGCTTGATAACGAACAATGCAATGTGTGCGGATGTGCGGCACGTGCATCTATAAACGACACGTAGGTATACATTGTGTATGTTGATACAGTAAATTTATCTTATCAAGGTGGAAAATTCATAGGTACTACTAATGAAAACCGAAGTTTTGTTACCTATGAACCGATATGACGACAAATTGAGCGCCTAAAATAGCATCTTCAATAAGGGTAGTTCTTCCACGATCTAACACTATCGTTTATAAGTATCCAAACGCTTTAATCGATCTATAACGACGGCAAATTAAATTTCACTAAAATGCACGAATTAACGATGGATTACATTCATCATATTAATCAAGTTATTAATCGTATTAAATCAATTTAATCACGTCATAATATCAGTAACAATCTCTCAGAAGGATTAGGTTGAGATTAATTTTCAACGTTTCAAGATCGTATCTATCTTTTTAAATGACATTCTCTATTATTTTATCTTCAAAGAAACCATTGGATGATCTCGATAGTTCATGGCGTAAAATTATTCGCTGCTAAATAAGAGCGTAAGATAATAATGATAAAATAAAAATAATGATTCTTATTCGACGATTCACGAGAGACTTTCAGAGTGGCGTCGTCTATTTGCAATTATCGGATTGGCGGGGTTCATGCGCTTCTTATCACTTCCGCATTAATTGTAGCATACGCTGCAATGAATGGCTCCTTGTTTCCTACCTTCTAACATTGTCGTTGTATTATTCGCTAAGTAATGTAGCGATATGATGGATGCTTTGCGCATAATACACGCACAGTAAAAGCTATAATCAATAGGATCTTCCCGAATGGGTAGATAGGTTGTGGCGAGCCAATTTCGTGAACAGCTCGTCCGTTCGGCGTAACGCCACTTAAGTTACTTCTTCAGAGAACGCCAAGACGTATCGCGTAGCAGGAAAAAAGAAGCCAAATACGTCGGAAGGCATGAAACAAAGACGAACGATCGCAACGTGTGCTCCGATCAATCCGGAAGTGATAAGAAATGTACGAGTCCCTTTCATCTGTCGATTGCAATGTCACGTCTGCCGACGCAAACGTACACTATACCACTTCGAGCACCCTTTGTGACTTGGGAATCGGTGGTCTGCCGTTTTATTTGTCATCGGCTTGACCTTGTGCTATAGGTCATTGAAATCTCCTAGATATCTACCATTGTACTGCAGATATGATAAATTGTAGCGTATCGCTAAAAAGCACAATGACGACAAAAAGTATCGACACATGCTCTCGTTTTTTGATAAAACTTGTTTGAAACTTTCTTCTACTTTGATGTCAGCATGCTTTATGGCCTCTTCTACGTCGATCAACTTTTGTGAATGAAATTTTTTTCGTGTCTCTAGAATTAACGAAGATAATCGAGTTACTTTTTATGCGTGCGTACAAATGTAAATATTTGTGCGTAATTTTACTTTACAGGAGTGTTAAAGATGAATGTAAATATTTAGAAAAGTCTAGACAGACACGCTCGGTTCTTATTTATGTACTTTGGAATATTCCTTTACTTATTAAAGCGTTATACAATTTCCTGATAAAACGACAATGAACGATTAAATAAAGACTTGCCCACTCTGCTTAACGTTTTAAAGTCTTTTCCGCGGAAAAGCTTTAAGACTTTCAAAGAGACGACTTTCAGACAGATACGCTACAATGTTAAGCAAATGAAAAACACCGCATCAAATAAATAACATACATTAAAGTAAATAGTTTAAGCAATTATTACCCGTAAGATATTTCTCGAGATAATATCTTTTCGAGTCTGTCGCGATTTTACAAAAATCTTTTTTTATGACATAAAAATAGAGTAATATATTCTATTGAAAACAAATAAATTTCAGGATATATATATCGTGTCAATAGAGAGTAAAAATTGAAAAATACGTTATCGAAGCCGAAAACAACAGATAGATGCCCTAACTTTTCAGTGATACTGTGATATTTTGCTGCTTTCTATTCAAGTTCGCGTGCATGACGTATGAAACGACATATCTCAGACAGAAACTATTCACACTGGACAAATATTGGTCGAACTTTGCCAACCAACTATGTTAGTCACGCTATATATTGATAAATTGATCAATTGTGCTACTATTATAGTTACGTGAAATTGAAACGATAATCCATCATTGGTTAATAATAATAAGTTCTGTTTCATTGTAATTCCATTAGTCGCTTAATGTTCTATACGATGAAACGTATATAGCGTACATATATACAAGTGTATTTTTCCCTTGATAGTGCTTTGATTGGTGTGTGTATATATATATATATATATATATATATGCCATGTTTTAGAGCAACTACCGGTATTAAACTTTGAATTGTAAATGAAATAGTTGCACGTAAGTACATAAAGCTGATTGCATTCCTCTCTTCGAATTGCTTTGTCCTAGAGAGTTCAAAACACGCTTAAGCTCACTTTTTACCGATCACGCGTGTTTTTGCCTGTTTTCCAGATCGACAGAGTGTAGGTATTCGTCGTAATCTATGGAAGGAAAAGTTTATAAATTAATGTGTCGGAAGATATATTTCATTAATTAAAACGTAAAATGCGAGACTGCACTGACATCGCTTTCTATAATGCCATTAGAAACTTTTCACTGAGCGAGAACGCGAAAAGAATGCACAGTTAAACACGCATTTTATCAACTGCTATTGTTTCCACGGCTATAAACGAGGTACGAAGTTGAAGGTATAGAATCCTTTCCTGTTTCTAGGGTTAATTATAATTTTGCTAGATTTGAAAAAAATGCTGAGAAAATTGAGGAAACCAAAGGCAAGTTGAAACAGGCGATAAAGAAAGAAAAGAAAGTTTTAAAGAACAAACGGAGAAAGAGAGTAACCGCGACTACGAATTTTTATGCAAATTCATATTTTCATGAATACAATTAAAGAAATGGAATGTAAGTAATAATAGGATCCGAGTACTTTCAGTGTCTTATATTTTTAGATATTCGCCGCGTTCCCCGCAATTTTTCATCTACAAACGCAGACGAAAGAAAAATAGAGGAAAGTCTAGAAAATCTTATGATAGAAAATTCGTATCTTCGCGAATACAACTAAAAAGATCGAATGTAAGAAGAATGTTATTTCTATTAAATTCCAAACCGTTTTATACGTTTTTTCGCCTTTGAATTTTTCGTAAACATTTTCAGTATAGCAATAGTTACATTCAGCAGCTGAAAGTGGTTATTTTCTCGTCACAATACCGGACGAAACGCTAACTATAACGTATATTTACGCTTTTATTGGCGTCTTAAGTAACTGTCAGAAAATGTTACGATCCAGCGACATTAACATTTGACATATTGGTCGAGGCTCAGCCTTTATTTCTAAAGTTGGAGATGAACCTGCTAGGATCGATAGTTGGAAACTACTGATCGTTCAGTTATGTTAAAGTTGCCGGAGTATATAATCAAATTTCAATTGTAAACCGTTAGAAAATTTACAATTGATTAGAAGAGAATACGAGCCAGCGTTCCATTATGATTTCAAATCTATCGAACAGCACACGGAAAACAATCACGTGGCTGGCGATTGTAAACCGTGAGAGATCAGTCGTTGTTCGATCAATTTGATGACCTATTATACGACAGAAATCACCGATAATAAAAGAAAATTGCGAGAAAAAACATGATATGAATATTTGAAGGAAATTCACAAATTCCACTAAAGTCAGCAATTTTTAATAAAATTGTTAAATATTCCTTCGATATTGTTCGATAAATGCTGCTTAGATATTTTATTAATACTTAGAACTATCGAATATTAGCGAGTATTGATGAATAATTAAGATTATCAAGAAGTATAATTAATTAGAGGTACATAATACTTAATGGACCGTAATTATCTTAGTAGTAAATCCAAAATTCTTCATCGTGTTTTATATTTTGAAGAGCAAAAACCGGTTAACGTATAATATTAAAATATGTGAAAATACAGTTAATATCAATTAAATAAGTTAACGACTCAACAAATAGAAGATTGTTGTATGTTTCCACCAAGAGAATGCTAATTGACAGAAATTCAATGGATTTTCGATTAAAGCGTCATTATTATCACATTATGAAGAATGTACGAACTTACAAACCACTGAGAATCAATTTCATGCTGTTTTTAAAACATCCCTCTCTTTCCAGAACTATGCGAATAATCGTTTGTGAGTAAATAGCTATTTCATTGTTTCGCTTAACAGACAATTATGGTATGTTGTGCTGTGTTATTAAAACGCAAATATCATACGTTTGAAAGAGTCCAAATCATGCAAAACTCTATATTAAAGGCAGATTACTTAAATTATAAAGCAGATGCGATTAAATATCGAATGCTTATTAGATAAAATTTCAATTAGTTTAATCCTCCATCGTGCTTACTGTAGCGTTGTATAATTACTGCTATCTAGATTCCATTTCAAACTCTTACTCAACTTTTTCTTTCCTTTTGTGTTCACCGTGGCTAATAAACTCAAGTCGGTACTACAAAGTAAGAGAAAAAGTAAGTCTAAGAAGGATAGAAAGATAATTGTGGGAATACAACAAAGTTATCAATGAAGGTACAGTTGACAGAAGTAAACAATCTAAATTGCATTAAGTAAAAATTATTGCATCCATTGGAAAATTAACGAGTCATTCAAATGACGTAATTGCTCAAACACATACTCTAATGTTAATTTTGTGTGCTATATCTCTCTCTAAATTCTCTTTGATTAACGCTATGAAAGCTAGAACATAGTAAATGAACGTTCATGCAAACGTTTAATGAACTCTTTTGCAAATATCGATATTGACCAAAAATTAAGAATCAAACGACATCTTGTATTAATTTGTCTACGTTTTTATCGTAGTAAAGTATCATTTAACGTACTGGCGAGGTATCTTTATGATAATGTTGTTTGACAACTAAGAAAATATCGAATTATCGTTCAACACGGGCCAATAGCTACGTTACTCTGCTTTCGCTTTAAAAAAGCTCTTTGTCCACGAAAAAGTAAAACATCGCGGTAAATGTCGTCTAGGAAAGGTATCGAGGAACTTTTAGTTTCAAAGTTCGAAGTCAATAGAACGTTTATGGAAGCGTCGTGAATTGAAATTAGAAAAAGAAATTCAAAGGCGTGCTGGAATTAATTAACAGTTACGCCTTCAAAGGCTTGCAATGATAGATCCTTAAAGCGAAAACTTCTATCTCGAGTTCGAATATTTCGAAATCGGATCTAGTGAACGCTCGATCGAGTTTCTATTGATTAAGATACAGCAATCGTTTCGATGACAACGAATAGCGGATGCTGGTCTCGCGGTACAATGCCGTAAAACTTGTTGGCAAGAAAAATGAAAGCGCGGAAAGCCTGGCAACGCGAATCGACATGCACGTCTACTGTATGAATACGACTAGAGGCACGGATATGTCCAGTTTCGTCGGTTTCAAAGGTTACGAAAAGAGAGTAGAAAATTTCTCTCCTTACTTTCTTTCGCAGTCTTTGTCGAAGCTTATTCAGGAAACAGCGAGGACGACGAATAATACGCGCGTTGCATTTACGTCTTTTCACCGCGGCAGACTGGTCCGTCGCACCGTTGGCTACAAATTTCAGAAAGAATGCTATTTACGACGAAGCTTTGCAACGACAATCACGATCACTAAAGGCGAATAGATGAAAATAACAGGCAACTACTAGCAAAATATGGACGTTTCTTTCGATGTGAACGTACGCTGATCGTCCAGGATGCCGACGTCGCTGCTGACGTTGACGACGCTGTCCTGTCTATCGCTTCAGAAAGCCGGAGAAGGGAGGAAAAGCTGCTCTTTTTCTCAGTGGCGCGCTATCTTTCTTTCTCTGTCTTTCTCCTGTTTCCCCGAGTTCTCCACTTCTCGTACTCCACTCTCTTTCGCCAGTCGCCTTGCTCGCTGGTGCCGCGCGCGCCAGGGAATGATCACGCTCTCTCCCTCTCTCTCTTTCTCTTTTTACCCTTACATACACATACACACACACTCCCTCCCTCCCTCTCTCTCTCTTCCTCTCTCTCTCTCTCTCTCTCTCTCTCGCCTTATCGTTCGTTCTTTGTCACTGATACGGGAAAAGCAACATAGCGACAACGTCGTCCACGAAAGGGCTCAGGGGAAGGAAAAAAGCAACGAAACTAGGAACGCGACACCGGTACCACGGGGTGGACTGAAGTCCCTACGAGCGCCGGTCAGATTCTTATAGCTGGCATCGGGGCGCAAGCGCTGATCGAGCTTCTCGCCGCCTAGGGATGGGCCGCCGGTACGTTTCGAAAAGAGGTGTTGATCCTCTTCTCTCGGCCGATCGACTTTTCATCGCAGGATGAGCCACGAAAACAGCTTCCCGATAACCTTCCTTACTCTCCTGGTCTTTTCCCTCATTTTCTTTGGAGCCACGAGATATCCAAGACAAAGTTCACTCTGGCCATCCCTGTCGATATCACCATACTCGGTACTCTCGCACTGCGTCAAATGTTATTGTAGAAATTGCAACCCGTCCATTGCCTGTGGCATGTACCAGCGACTGTGTTTGTCATCGTCTAACATCGATGAATCAAACATACCGAATCGATAGACGTTGCTACCTGGAACGTGTTCGCGCTGGACCTCGAAAAAGATTCGAAAATGATCATTCGTACGAAGGAGATGGAACGTAGAATTAAAAGCATAGCAACTGCTACGAGAGAGAACAGAGAAATTCGATTTTCTTTTCCATTTTGAATATGATATCGAGATAGCCTATTTGCGGATTTCACTTATCGTTAGTATCAAGCGATTATTAATTTGAGTAATTCAGCGTTGAAAGGAATCTAGAAAGCACTCGTCTTTTGTCTTTTTAACAAACGTTAGATGAACGTAAATACTTTTTAACGTAAACACGATCGTAGCTCTTAGCTTTCTTTTAATAGTGAATATTTTAACAATACATGTTCTTTCAATATTGAATATTTTATATCAGATGAATTTGTTATCAGATGCTATTTAGAATGCTTTCAAGGAATGAATATCGAGGCATATAGGATTAAACAGTATCCAATTAAGAATGGTAATAAGTAAGGACAATATGAAAGTTAACGAACACTGCTTTTGTTCGTACGGATCTTCTGCTCTCAAAAATAAATCAACAAATATCGACACATACGCGCAATTCTCTGTATCTTGCTTGTTGACGCCATACGTTTATACTTTCCCCGTTGTTGTTTGCTTTTAATTAAAATAAACAAGGAGTTGCTCTCGAACGATCAAGTTTCTAAATTCTGACGCTCGATGACATTCTAAATATTCCTTCTTGTAGTTTATATATATATATAATAAAATTATATAAACAACTAATTTGTCTTTTGGAATAAAAAATTGTTTCTTTTCTAATCTGATTTGAGAAGGTAAAATCCTCGAGTCAGATTACAAAAGTCTCTAACAAAAAGATTTGATCACATACGTCACATATGCTAAAAATGTAAAAAATAGCTTTTTATGGAATCGGTGGTTAAGTTAGTAAAGCAATCCATTTCAGGGTTTTGGTTAAGTGCTACGTTGTTACTCACAGTCATCTCAGAATCAGTAGAACGTACTTCTGTCTTCTCTATTCTGTGACAGACCCTCTAGGAACAATGTTTCCCATTTTTCAAAGTAACGCAACATCAGCTTACTTGCCATTTATAAACTCCTTCGCACATTTTCCAAACTATCGATCTTATGACATCCGTTATTAGTCATTCCTGATCATCTGAATTGCTCATGGTTTACAGACGTTCCTTGTACCTACATACAGAATGAATTTATGCCGTAAATCGTACAAAAGTAAAATTTCCAACTACCTTCGACGACCTTTTTAAACATATGTCGTTGTAATACAAAATTAAAGTTTCAAACGTTGATCGAATCAGTATATGAATTCCAAGTTTTCTGATATTGTACAATTTATGATGTGTTTACGCAAAATTTAAAGATGCAAAAATCTACAGATTATGCAAAAATATATAAAGTACAAAAAGTACTGCATCCGTTTTAATTTTTGATAGATACACTGAATCATCACTTAGTTTCTATTTCGTGAACCGAGTTCATAAAAATATGAATTTGTACAAAAGTCTGCAATCCGCTGTGAACCAATAAATATTAGTAACTTAATGCATTATTTATCAATTCAGTTGAGAATTATTTTTGCCTTAATTTATTACATTACGTAGAAAGGAAGACTAAAATCTTTTCATACAGAGGACGAAATTTACGAGTAACGGAAACCAATAAATTTACAAATAAATGTTCATATTGCATACCATATATGAGACAGATAATCGATATGAAAAACGCAACATCACTTTTAATTAGAAGTATGAAGTATATAAAATAAGATTAATGCTGCCGCTGTTCACCTCGACTTTAAAAATAATTATTATGAATGTTGAATACGTGAGAGGCATAATTATTAACATTTACTTAGTTATAATCACGCTATATAATACTGAGCATATACCATTTTCCAACAAAGTATAAAATGAAGTGGGCATTCATGCTGCAGTAGAAGAATACTGTAAATGTTGGCAATTGTGTAGAAGATTGATGATCGACTGTACAAATTCTTTCACCGGGTAATGTTCTGCTTCCCTTGAATCTTATGATCTTCGATGGATTAACTACTACCGATTTTTCATCTTCAAATTTAGAAGACGGTTTTCCCTAAAAAAAATATTTTCAGATAAAGACAGAAAAATGGAGCTTGAAATCATTTTTTTTCTCTTGATTATGAATATAACTTTTTTTAAAGAATATAAAAATTACCACTTGAAGCTTCCAACTTCTTTCCTTTGAAAGAAAAAGAAACATTTTTCGTTCAGGATAAGTTTAATCTAAAATATGATAGAACGATTACGCGATAAATATGAAAGTAGCAAATATTCTAGCTTCAGCTACATTTTGTAATATTACTCGAGTAATTAACGAAGCTAATTAGAACTTGCACACATCTGTCTTTTTAATAATGTTAATAAATGTCGTAACTCATTTAGGCGTCTATTTATTTAGTAAATTTAAAGTTTTATTTTTTCGTAGTCCGTCACAATTCCTAAATAGTCTTATAATATCTGAAAATATAACTCTGTCAGCTATTAAAAGTTAGTCTTTCGAATCGTCCTCGCCATCAAGGATGAGCATTTCATATCTTTTTGCCGGTAATTAAGTTATCTGAAGTAGGTATAATTTCATTTTGTAATTCGTACTAACTTTCAAAATTAGTACACGAATGTTCTTATGAAATCTTACTATGATTTAAATTTGTTATTACATATTAGCAAATCATGAAATATCTTCAAGTTTTAAATGAACAAAAATATTCTATAAACTATCATAAATAATACATTGTTCTTAATAAATGAACTACCGCGTAGCCTCATTTTGATTAAAGTTTTTAAAATAAAATGGAAGAAAATTGTTTTCTACGGAGAATTGCGATTCCATTGAAAATTCTCTACCCTTTCTTCTCTTATCTGATGTAAGAAAAATATAATAGTTCTCAGAAAATAGAAAGTATCAAATAAATAAGAAGCATGTAGAAGAATTTCTCAGGCAAAAATTCCTCGTATTATATTCGGTACACAAGATCCAAAGGTAAGTCTCATTAGAAAACCGCAGATATCAGCAGCACGACTTTGTTAATTAACGATACTTGTTTCAACAGAAAGTTATCCGAAAATTGTCAAAGTTCTCAAGGCGACAAATAAATGTTTTTGTCAATAATTTAGCTGCCATTTAAACGCCAATGTACTGCAATATCTGATGTCATTAAGGGCACTTCGCTATCTTGAATTTAGGTGGAGATTCGCACTTCAGCATACCATCAGTGTTAGGGAGATCCTATATTCGTACTTCGCACCTTATTGTTTGCCTTTCCTACATTATCACAGCGCTTCATATTTATAGGTACTTGTGTCCTAATATCATTATTCAGCTCTTATTTCTCTGATCCTTCGTATCTCTTCCCAAATTTTAATAATTTAAATAATTTTTCATAAGAATTAAACCGTGATGCCTAATTTTTTTAGTGTTCCAAGCTTCGAAAAGAGAAAAGAAAAGTCTAAATAAAATAATAAATAAGTTCTAAATAAAAAAATAAAATCCGTTTTGAAAATATTCAGAAGTGAAATTCGATGAACTCGGTGTATAAAAGACTCAGGTTCCATCAATTTCACAAATGAATGAATCAATTCATTGTATAATATATAATAATGTGCGCAATTAATGCTTTTTATTTTATAAATACCAGTTTCATATGTGAATGGATATCTGCATAAAATCGTATATCTGCGTACTAAGAAACGTACACGCATATGTGCAGAAAGTTCACGGAAGACAATTTTCCTTTCTTTTTCTTTTTTAATAACGCGTTGCATACAAGTGACCTTAACTATTTATGTTACTATCTACGTGACTCAAGAACACCTTGTCATCTTTATCCCCGGGGCAACTAATAGCCTCGATTCTCGAAATGTCGTGATAAGTACTGGCCTTTAACCTGACCAAGCTAACTTCCCTTTATACAGATCGAGAGTACTAGTAAAAGATTTTATTTTATGACATAATTGCATTATAACTTGCTCTTTTAACATTTTCCGATAACAATGATCAAAGTTATATATGTTCGCATATTGTTTTAAATAAGCGTTTGTTACTTAAACGATAGTGTGTACACATATGTATATATAATAATGAATTTCATTTCAAAATTGAAATCTATGTATATACTATTCTGTCACTCTATATTTTTCTGTGTTAACCTTTACGGCTATAATAGTACACTCAACAAATTATATTTCACTACTTTTGTTAAATACTCTATAAAAAATCAATTTTTTGAATATCGTGATCAAAAACATAGAGAAATATACAATAACTTAATACTTAACGGTTATGTATCCTCAATCCACACAATTAATATTTATGCAGTTTAGGGTCGTCATCGTAAAAAAGCGAAATGTTTATATCGTAAATCCTTCCTTTCGTAAATATACTGTATCGTAAATATACTATGTATTATCTATCACATTTTTATTCATAATAATATTATAAAATAATAAAATAAAAGTAAAATACCAGACAATTGTTGCTACAATTTTTGAATGTCCGACTTTCTGCTGTAAACTTCAGTCCACTACATTGTCCAGGAAAATACACATATGAATTATTCCATTTACACATATTTCTTCGATTCATTCGATAATAAATATTTAATTAAAAAGAAAATAACATCGACTGCAATATAAAAATGTCAACATTTAAAATCATTTTCTAATAAGAATATCTATTCAAATACCTTTCAAAATTTTATAATTTCTCTTGACGAAGTTGAAATTCAAAATAAGTATTTGTTTAAAAACAAACTGCATATATGTGTAACTGCATTCACTCGTAAAGTATCAAGCTTGCTTTAAATTTATGTTCTGTTTGTAAAAAAAAAATGTACATAGCACTTAAATGAAATGGAAATCATCAAAATTAATTAATCGATACAAATTACTCTCCTCTAATTTATTGTACGTTTATATCTAAAATGATACGCGTCAGATGTCGCTTCAGCATACCCGTGAACTACAAGCTTTATCTATAGTTAATGACTGAACTTTATGTTGACTGACGGTGATGTCCCATAGGAAACAAGACGCTAACCAGAAAATGTGAAATGCATTTATTTCTAAGTGAGCACGAACGTTGTGAAAATCTTATTTTACTAGTGTTAGGATATCGAAGGTAACGATGAATTGGGAAATTAGCTGTGCCGACATGTGTCGAGCGTGCATGAAAGTTGACGGCGTTCTTCTTCCTATGTACGATGATGACACGATTAGTCAAAAAAATTTGCCTAATAAACTTGCAGAGCTTGCATCGATAGAGGTTAGTTATAAAATATCATTTGGTTAATATATTTTCTGTTTCTTGCTTTGTTAAGTAGTCAGTCATTCTTTTATTATAGTTAATCGTGCATAAATTTGTAATTTTGTAACATAACCTTAAAATGGTGTCATCAAATATTCATTTATTAGATATACCTGCTATTTATTTTGCGATAACAAGATACAGATGTTTAAATGGAAAAAATAAACTTTGTAATTAAATTCAATTGAATGACATTTATTCCATTGTAATCTAAATTTTTAGAAATAAACAAGTCGAACAAGATTAATTTATGTTGTTATATAAAGTATTACAGTAAAGTTTTACATGTAGGATTAAAGTTACAAAAGAGATAGTTATAATAACATTATATACTAATTTGTTGGTTAATTGTATTATGAATACAATGAATGTATTATGAATATAAATAGAATTTCAAAGTAAAATGTGAGTTACTTTTTCTTGTATTAGATTTCAAATTGACTAATGAGATATAATACAAGAAATGTTAAATAGGAAACTTGTTTCGTATTAACTATACTGTATAAGTTATATTATACATATCAGCTAACTTGGTTAATATAGTTTACTTTTTTTAAATAGATTGACAGGTTCGATGGGTTACCAAATATGCTTTGCGCAAAGTGTGCTTATCGCACAGATGCATTTTATGATTTCAAGTTGCAAGTTCAAGCTACTGAAAGGAAACTCCGCAAAATGTTTGAAACACAAATTCGCTATAACATAAAGGTAAGATACCTGGCCTTTGTAATTATATAATTAAGATTACATTATTTTACAATGTAGTGATTTTCTTATGTTAAAAAGTTTTGTAAATGCAAAAACATGTTTTTGATCTTCATATGTTATACTTTTTAACCTAAATACTGTTAGTTCATTAATATTGGAGTTATAAGTTCTAGTTGCATAATACATACAAAGACAATGCTTTGTTATGTAATGTCGACATAACTGATTAACATTACTAATTTTTCGATTTTAATTCTATTACCTTGTTCATTCTCAGTAAATAGTTAATTTTCATAGATGTCTAGTGTAAATAAAAGAAAGTGTAAACACATGACGTTAATATAGGTATATGTTAATATTGAATGATAATGAATTTTATTTATTTGCAGACATGTAATTACATTTACTTAATTTCTATTTGCTTGCAAATATATGTATAAAGTAGTACTGAATAAATTATAATGATCAGTGACTTATATTGAAAATAATGATGTTTTAAGAAGCTAAGGCAGTTGAAAGATTATTATTAAAATGCATTAATTAAATTAATTTGATTAATCATTTAACATTAAAATTAATGCAGGTGTATACTAAGTACAAAATTTGATATGTTTCATAATTCTACAATTCGTTATCAAAAATTCGTGTCCAACTTTTATATTTTTAAACAATATTTTATACTTGTTTCTTTTGTTACTACGTACAAAATATACCGATGATATGGAACGAAATTTATTTGTTGCGTATACTAATTAATATTTAGTAACAAGCTTACCGTTTCGCTCCAATTATAATTTAATCATGTAAAAAGAGCTTTGCAGTTGTATATTTTATTACGAATAAATCAGTTATATATTGAAAAAGTAGCCTTAGAAATCATTTGTACAAGGATGTATCAAATACAAAGATATTAGTATATAAATAGTAAGAGAATAAAATCTTTCGGGATGATAATAGTACGATACGCTCGTATTTAAGCAACCAGTATTCAAAGAGTGAAGAATAATTTTTATTTTATTTGATTGTTCTTATTATATTATCTTCCCATAAAGATTACCTTCCTTGTATCGATCCAATCTCAGCTATATGCTTGCATTTTCTTAATTTCGTTAACTTCGTCATAGCATGTAATTGCACGTAATGTGGAAGCATTAACATCGTTCCCAACTTGTTGGTATTGCCTTTCAGGAGGAGGCAGTGGGCAATGATTTTGAACAAGACTGTTCAGAACAATCAGACGAATTGTTAGAAATTAAACTATTAGATAACAAAGAAGATATTAAGCCTATCATTGATGTGGATAGTTCGGAAGAATTTTTGTCCGAGCGAATTACTATAAACGACAAAGGAGAGCAAGCGTTAGAGCTCGACGTGTCCGAACTGGTAGAAGAAAATGGCGAATTTAACAAGGCTAGCATATCTGGATTAAAAGGTATTATCATTTCGAAGCTGTCAGGAGCAGAGATCGATCAAGACAAACGGCTGAAAAACGAGATACCTGATGAAATTTCGAAAATTTTGGAATCCCAGCAGCTAGATTATACCATAATGTATATACCAGAAGATGTTTCTTTAGAGCACGTAGAGCATGTGAATACGCAGAATACGCTTTCTTGCGATACTGTGATTAAATTAGAAGATAGCAAAAAGATTACCGAGGCTGACTGTAATGGGGAGCTCCTACACGAAACTGTGGATAATGAAGAATTTTTAGATGCCGTGTGCAACGAGAAGATTGTGGAATCAAGGGGGGAAGATAATAAAATCAGCGACGATGAGGTGGCCTGGAAACCTACAATTCCGGAAGAAAAATCGATGGAAAGACTAAACGAGAAAAACATACAAAAACATTCTCCGGAATCGAATCAACAGCCAGAAGAGAGCGACGACTCTGACTCTGATTATTTTGTCGACCCGAAAGATAATATATTAGGTAGCTTGAATGATACAATAACGAGAATAAAGGAGATAAAACTCGAAGACGATGTGATACAGTATCAGTGCACTCTATGTTTGCAAAATTACGATAAGCTGACCGGTGTCTTGTTGCATACTATAGACAATCATGTGCCGAGTAGCGGTCCATTCTTTTGCGTGGTATGCGAGAAAGACTGCCAGAGTCATAGAGAATTGCGTGCGCATGTTAAAACGCATAGAGGCCAGTTCCCTTATTCCTGTTTCATATGCAACAAAGCTTATACGATGAAGAGGTATTTAAAGAGGCATATGGTGTGTCATACGGAGTTTCATAGGCATCGTTGTCCAAAATGTGGCCTCAGATTCAAGGTTAAATCAGAGTTAGAAACTCACATTACGACACACATACGCGGTGCGCCTTACTCCTGTAGTCAATGTCCACGACTGTTCAATCATAAAGGTAACTATAAGCGGCACTTGATTACACACTTGGATCCGCAAGGTCTTCACTTACCCAAGTACCCCTGTAAAGTTTGTGGAAAAAGATTTCTAAATAATCGCACTTTAGAGACACATATGCGCGTTCACACAGGTGAAAAACCGTTCAAATGCGAGATATGTGGACGATCGTTCTCTCAACAAGGAAATTTGTTGAATCATGTAAGAATCCACTCAAACCCGCGAAGCTACACGTGCGAGGTTTGCGGAAAGCGATTCAACCAAAGGGCCACTCTGAGAGATCATAGTCTTCTACACACTGGGGAAAAACCATATGTTTGTAATGTTTGCGGAATAGCGTTTACTTTCAGTGCCGCGTTGAGACGCCACATGTGGACTCATACTGGTGGAAAACCATTCGGATGTGAAATTTGTAGTGCTCGTTTCGTGGGCAAATATGATTTACGACGACATATGAGGATACACACGGATAGACCGAGAACGAAACGAAGAAAAAACGTGATCAAATCGAACAATGAACAGGAAGGAGCAATTAAAGAAGAAGATGTTACAGTTTCGGAACATCCTGATACAGAGACCGTTTTAATAGAGCAAGTTTTGTTAACTCAAAACGTTACGCAGGTTGTGCAACAAGAGTCTGAGAAGGAAAATGTCGATGCTCTTTTTAATCTTATACAATATGGTTAATAGAACCTCTTCTTTTTACCACACTTGGATCACATAAGTACTGATTCTAACTTTTTAATTTAATAATATTTATTAATATTAATTTAATAATATTAATATTAAGAATACGCAGTTTTTTGTTTGGTAATTAATTATCATAAACATTAATTGAAAAATATCAAAAAGGCGCCCATAAAAAAGGCGCTCAAAATTGCCCATAATACGTAATTTGAAGGTATGATACAAAATTGTTATTACAAACTTTATATTTGAAAATACTACGTTACTATATTTTCAGAAAATGTATATTTTTGTCAAATAAATGTATATTGTTATTATTTAACGTTAACAATGAATATTCGTGATTCTAGAAATTTGTGATCTTAGATGTTAGAAAGTAAAAGACATATGCTATCTATGATTTTTATTGATAATATTTTTCTCATGAAGCTTATCTTTGAAAATTTCTTATTTTCACAAACTCTTCATCCATGTAGATGTAACATAGCAAAAATATTTAAACGTTATAAATTATGTACACTTTCATTTTTAGTTCCATTTGAATCAATATGGAAAGGTATTATAGAGATGTATTTTAGTTGACTAAGATGTGTTGATGTGTAAGTTAGACAATTATGTTTATCCTCTATTCTCTTATCATCATGCACGTGAGTGTACACAATAGATATATACAATAGATCCACAATGATGTGATCCACAAAATATAATTATATATTTCAACACATTTGCTGTTTGTGTTCCTATATCATGAGTTTGTAAAATAAATGCATCATCGTATTAATTTATAGATATATTTCACGGCAGTATCTGAAAAATGAGCGAATGTATATGACAACAAAATGGATCATTGGAAAACGTATAAGCATGTTTCAAAATTGTTATTGATCAGCGGTAAAAGTATGAATGAAAAATGTAATGTATAAGATAATAGTGAAAGTTATTTATATTATATTATTTATTAATATTAGACACGTGTAGTATGAGATAAATATAAAATATGTACTTTGAAATACCAAAATATATAGATCATAATTCATTTTATCAGCATAGTTGGATGAAATCGACCTGATTTTTCTTTAGTTGTTCAATTACAATTAAAGTAATAATGCAAACCTAAATGGTACACATGTGCGAAAAAAAGGTTTATTGTAATGCAGCTTTTTAACCATACTCTTTTGTATGA
The DNA here is from genome assembly GCF_011952255.1 of Bombus vosnesenskii. Classification (NCBI taxonomy): domain Eukaryota; kingdom Metazoa; phylum Arthropoda; class Insecta; order Hymenoptera; family Apidae; genus Bombus; species Bombus vosnesenskii. Next base: position 9,670,946 of record NW_022882923.1, read on the forward strand.
ATTTATCATTTATTGGGAAATTAATATTTTAACTATATAAGAGTAGTAAAATTGGTGGAAAACAAATTGAATTCAATGAAATTCATAAATCTAATTACATAATATTATCATATCTAATTACTATGTAGCTTAAAGAAAATCTATATGATTCGCGTAGTTATAATTTTGTAAAAGACTGTGGATGTTTTAGATAAATATAATTTTATTAATTTTTTAAATGCTGAGAATAGGACTAATAACAACTGTCAATGGTTATTGTCATCTCTTTAATTGATATAAAAATATACTAATTAAAAATTGTGTTCAAAATTATTAGATTTAATTTGCACATACAAATATAATATAAAACATTTGCACATGTCTAATAGTAATAGATATTACATACTTATTTTTAAAATAATAGTCTGTGTAGTTGATTTAAGATTAATATATACCGAAACGTTTTCAACACAAGTATTATATTTTCAAATATATATAAGATTTTTTCTTTTAAAGAAGAATCAAATTTTTGTCATATTTGATCGAAAGTGTATTCCATATTATTTTTATAATCGCATAAATTAATATGCAATAATCACTGATAGTAACAAATATTGTATAAAGTATGTATATAATGCTCTTTATAGTATATTATATAGTACAGTATATTTTAAACCTATGATTTGCTATTACAACTTCATAAATCTATAAATATATCGAATGATAATAGATAAGATATTGAGTGAGTGAAGAAATGTCACTACACATCTGTAAATTTATGTATTTTTCAAGTCAAAAAAGATTTGAATTATTTAATATACTGCTCAATACTTTAAATCTTCTGTCTAATTTTTTCTTCTCGTGATATTAATCGGCATTAGGAAGCTATACATATTTACAAATATTATAAAATTAGTTGTAAATAAATTATAAAAAATATCAAATAATATTTGGGAGTGCTACAAAAATAATTAAGTAAAACTTTTTTCTCGATATGTTCATATGTTACTAATATTCAAATAGAAATATTCGCGCGCGGGAACTTGCGTGTTGAAGTAGAAAAGAACGCGCGCGACGATTCATATGGGAGGCGATGCTTGCGCGAGGGTGTAGTAAAAGTTCACCATCTTTGTCGATGTTATCAAAAATGATTCTTCCATTATGCGGATCAATAATTTAGTAATTTTTCGATTTTTATACTATGTTTACACTCTCAACAATTTATTATAAGAACAAATATTATTATTTATACATATATTTTTACAGAATTTCGTTTATACTTTTATGGTATTAGTTTTCATCTTAGAACTAAGTAAAAACATTTGAAATGATACTTATTGACAAGAATAGCTATATATTAGCAAAAAGTCAGTTTGACCGGTGGATGCCGATCAAAAGTGATGGTATGTATAAAAAATAACGCTGACTCTAAAGTAAAAATTTTCTCGAAGACAAAAGAATCTATATATTACAAATATCTCAATATGTAATAATTTAGAAATTTTACTGGGATTTTACTTTATCGTTTATAGAGACAAAATTCTATATTTCGTCCAAAATAAAAATAATCTATAATTCCATAACTACGTTAGATTTTGATTCCAACCGCTACTAATGTTGTACTCCTGTACTAAATCGACAACATCGCATGTGACACGAAAATGGTAAAGGGATTGTCTGATTCCTTAAATCGTAAACTATTAAAAAACGTTGCGTGTCAGATTTAATCTGTTTTTTGTTACGATTTTATAACGTCATTGTGTCTGCCAATTTTCATAGATTTTGATGATTATCATTTGCCGAAACAATAATTTTCAAGTTTCTGTCGGTAATATATATTTTGTTTTTTTCTTCTTTTTTTATTACGATTTGATTATAATTTAGTATAGAATGACGTCAAGTAACATTTTTAAATTATTCGAGTAATAAACAGTTTTTATATGCATATATATGTGCATGCTATGTTTAATCTATAATACTTAGTTACAATTTCTCCACAACAGAGGGAAGCACTTCATAGGTTGGTTGATTTTGGTACGTAAAGATATTGTTTATTTAAAATATTTTTTATAACAATATATTATTATTAATATAGAGATAATTAGTTGGCTACATACTTTTTCCATAGTGAAATACTGTTGCAATTATTTAAATAATTCCGAAACTACAAAATCGATAAAGGGTTTAAATACATGCTAGTGTTTGTTTAAGATATGTGGTATAATTTGTTTACATATTTATTTTCAAAAAATAGAGTAAAAAGGTATTAAAAATGGATTTATAGAGATAGACATGAATCAGGTTCAGCAGGTTTCTTAAATAATGTTGAAATATTTTATGAATTTAATAGCATTTTAAAAATTTTGCCTAATTGAGGTTAATATTACTAATTATCTTGCTAAAATTCAGTTAATCCTGTTTTGTTAGAAATTTATGTTGCAATAAAGTATGTTATGAGGCTAACAATATGTGCACATGTATATAAGAAAGTATACATTTTACGTTTTTTGTTAAAAAAAAAAAATATACATATTCATTTTCGTTTGTCGTAGACTTGTCACATAGACTACTATTCGGGTTTTTATCTGAAAAGTTATGAACGTAAAATTACATATAATTGAAATGTTTTAATAGCTTTGCATTGTAAATTACATTTAAATATTTTGACCTCTTCGAGGTAAACGAAAGTATAATCAACTGCAATTATTCGTTATCACGAATACTGCAACTATATCGAATGACTCATTAAAAAAATGTTCCTTACTTAAAAATGCATATACGATAGCGTAAATTGTTTCTTCCGTGTTAGACTTAACACGTCGCATATTGTAGTTTGTAATAATATGATCATAAAATGGTTATAAAATTTCAAGAGAAGTATGATTCTTATCTTCTCTGAAATTTTATATTTCAAGGACAAATATTTGAGAATGTAAATAAACGTATTTATTATCGCATTAAATAACTGAAAAACCTCAACTTGTCAGACTGTTGTATTAAATATTACTATAATAACAAAATGTTTTTTACTAAAAAATTATTTTTTCGTCAGGATCACTTTGCCATATTATTTCACACACATAAATGTTTATTAATGACAATTATTGCACAGAATAAACATTGATGCATTTGTATGTAAAAGAAGATCAAAAGACGTTTTTTAAAATTTCAATATCTCGTATGTCTATATGTAGAAAATTCTTTTTATCACTATCGCATTTTATTTCAACATAATTATACCGCTCGAAGAATCTACTTATAACTGTTATTACTTTTCAGACTTGAGATGAATCATAAAACGTTAACAGCGAAATATTTGTCACAATCGTAGAGGATAATTACATAAGCGGATCATTTTAAACAAGACACTCTATATAACTGATCATACTATAAGGTAATATTCAACGTATTTATTACACTTTTTCACAAGACCCGAAACAAATAATAAGAAAAGAAAGTTTCGTAAAAGGCAGATTGTATACGTCGCAGCAAATGATACAAGATGTTACCAGTCGCGCAGTCAGCGCCCGATTAAACCTCGCTGCGTCGCGGGAACGGTTGCGCATTGAACGTGTGCGCATGCCGCGCGTGCGTGCTGCGAAAGTGGTGCTACAGTGGCGCCAGTAATGGCGGCGGAAAACACGCGCGCACGCCAACACCGCCGCCGGTTTGTTTCTCCACGCCTCTACCTCGCCTCCACCACCGCCACCGCCACCGCCACCGTTCTCACGACTCGCGGGTAAGTACCCTCACACTCCAATCAGTCTGCACTCGCATGTCCACGAGGTTGCTCGCACGGGCCTGGCGCCTTCCTCTTGTACTCACCCCTCTCTTGCACCTGGCTCACCACGTTTAGTGCATTACCAGAAACCCGTACCCGGGTGACCGAGCCACTAGTTGAGGTACTCGTCGGGTATTATCATTCGTCGAGAGGTTAGGTCGGAGTGACCTATAGTGGCGGGATTATATGACTCGTTTGAATTTGAATTCACCCGCGTCGCATCGTTCCGTCCATTATCGTTCAGTTAACTTTTTCAAATACGTTGTAACGTGATTAACGGGTTTCGTACGACAGGCCACGACAGCTGTCAAACGAGTTTACGAGTTTATCGGAGGTTTACGCCGCACGTCGAACCGCGTGACAACCCACGCGTTGAGGTTAGGTTGTTCGCTGTCTAACGCGCCTTTTTCGAATAGATTCCTCGCCACGTTACACGGTAAATCGATTTATGCGGATATTAGTGCGAAGGAACTGTTAGTGATAAGAACACGTTTCCTAAGCAACGGATAAGAGAACAATGGGATCCGTGAAAATAGAGTGAATGTTTTCGAACGGTCGTATTTCGTGCAGTGACTTCTTTGGTGTACAGCAAAATGTACGCGTGATGGTGATTAATATATACGCGCATTTTATACACATTTATACACATGTACACATATGAAAGATATAAATGCATAGGCATTTTTATTTTTCATCGATCTTGAAATGTTGACAACCGATCAAACCAAGGTTAGCCTGTTGCGTCGTTGCATTGCCAGTGTTCATTTTTAGATGATTCGTCCTCGAAATTTGAAGGCGTTTCTAATGTCTCTGATAATATTTCAGTACATGCATATCTTTCCTCGTTATGCTTAAACACACACGAATATTAAATAATCGGGTAATTAACTTGGCTAAATTTGTCAAACGTTATAAAGACAATGTTTGTCGTTGTACGTTTTAATATCTTTAGTAGAAAGGATTTGCTACAGCATGTAAGAATAAATCATAGGAATAATTGGCAAAATATAAAACGATACTGGATAGCTATTAAAACATGGATTCTTTAACGTTGTGTTTTTAATATATTGTTATGAATTTTTCAAAGTTAAATTCTCACTATGTTATTTCCTATTTACGATGCATAATAGTCTATGCTTGATTTCCCGAGCATAAAATATTTAGCATAAAAAGAAGGAGATTTTATAAAAGGTGAAATTATGAAATCCGAGAGTAATTTTCATTCGTTATTGCCCACTGGTTGTACAGAAAATAAATAATCGCTGAAAACATTGGTCGATAGCATACGATTTAACGAGTATATTACAAAGATTAGCTTTGAGCGATGCAGCATGGATAATCGTACGTAGAATATTAAAACGGTAAATTTTTTATTGAAAAACCAATTTCTAAAGCCATAAAATTCGACTACTTTCTCGAATTTCAGTCCTATCTTCTCGCTGAAATTCAGCGGTAAGTAATATTATTGTGTAATGTAACGCGGATTGCAATTAAATTTCGATGACGATAATATACAGAGTGACGCAAATTGTTAAACGTTGTTACGTTAAACAAATAAACGTGAACACCCGCAAAGCATCGAAACACACGGGTTTACTCGATTCCTCTGGACTTCTTTCCGATGCCTTCCGACGCCTACTTTATTCCACTTTTCAATATATTTGATCAAACGAGAGAGAAAAGTTGATACAACTGCGATCGATGCTCGTGGATCAAATTCGATAGCTCTCGTTGAAAGACTAGAAGGAGCAGAAATCGAAGTCATTTGTTGGTCGAGTCATTAACTATATCGTGTTCGATTGTCTTCAATAGCTACAATTACTATATTGCGTTATCTTATTTTGCCTGTCGTTTCCTTTATGACTTTCTATCGGTCGCTTTCCAGTGATTAATACATGCTAATTAGAAACATTTAAATATGTAACTTGTAAAACCTATCTAAAGAAAGGTTTCGAATATCTTTCACTCGCGTTCTCTCTATTTTGTACTCGACTCTTTTCTCTAAATAAAATATTTTTCTCACCTGATAATCATGAAAAGACGAATATTTTCTTAAATTTCAATGCCGGTATGTTGTTGTGGATATACGAGAAGTTTAAAAGCGAACAATATTATATCAAGACGACCAGCTATTTGGTAATCGAATCTTGTTCATGAATATTTTGCTTTCTAGATTTTTAAGCAAGTTTCAAAGGAATTTCGAAGCATACGTTAGAAAAGAAGTCCGAGGAATTCTCGACGCGCGAATTTCTATCACCATACGTTATTCAAGCGTATCTCCGTACTATCTAATAAAATAATTGTATTAAACGGAGATTTCAGCTTGCCAGTAGCTAAAGAGGTTGAGCAAAAACTATTCGAATAAACTGTCGTAAGTACTGTTTCCCACCAAGTCGAATTCCTTACGATCGTTCCCGGCGCATACTTCTAATTTCTCTGTTTGAATTTCCAGCGACAGATTACTTGGAATATAGAAACATTTCCTGTGACTGTTATTTATATCACTAACGAAGAAATTTAATAACGCTGCCACGCCGATTCTTATTTAGAAAATCTTTGTCTGTGAAAAGTCCACGACCGTGCGCATCCGTACGAATATATAACGACGCTGGATTTGGTATTAAACAGTACTTACAAAATCAACACACACTTCACACACTTTTCATCGACTACTCACCGTCGTGTCGCCATGTCGTTGATCGAATTTCGATATTTTCTCACCGCGGTTTAACGCCGCGAAAAATCGGTACGCGCGAGGATGGTCCAAGGAAGATTGAGAAATGGAACACGCCGATATCTGTTCTAGATGGATAATTCTGCGTATGTGCCGAATCATCTACCGCCGCCATCCCTGGTCGTGTTTTCACAGGCCGGGGGGCTGCCGGAGGCTCTGAGAATGCAAAGACCCTTCAATCCACAAGTTAGTGTCCTATCGTCCTCGCCTATACGCCTAAGCCTGTCTTTGCTTTTCTACTCCTGTTTGTTTACCTATGCGAAGATCTGGTGAAAATAATATTTCCGACAACACGTCACAGAGCGACGATTAGCCCCGGTATTCTCCTGACACGGCTTCTTTTCTCTTCCCTTTTTTTTTTTTTTTTTAAATCATTGCCTTTTCACAACTACAGTAGCTTAACGCGTGTATAGGAAAATTTGTACGCTGGTAAATCCGATCTATCGTCACACGATCGTTTTTATTTCCAACTTTTTAAGGACAAGATTTCAATGCCGTTGTCGCTTCTTACGAATCTTTTTCTTTTATTCTTTTATTTAATTCCCCGATCTTCTCTTTTCCATTTTGTTAAATCGTCGCTCCAGTGTTTATAATTACTGTTGCTTGATCCTTGTTCCAAATATTATTTTAACCAGTCTAGGCGAGAACTATTGCAACTAAAACAGAATGGGTACTTGAAATTGACATTATAACGTTAACTATGCCTTTAAGAAGGAAGAGAATGATATGTTTATAATTACGATATTAACTATTTGAACTTTTATGTAATAGACTTTTTGCATACGAAACTCGGTGACCAGAGTGACTAGACGAGGATATAGGAAAACAGATTTTTACATGGAAATAAAAAAAAGGAACGTTATTCTCTGGCGATATACGTACTTTGGATAATTTATTGCGAATTCATTTTCCTACTATATCATAGTGAATAATAAAAGGCTGCTGGCCGATCTTTATGCTTCGAAAAATGTCAATTTCAATGGACCAACTGCAGTTGCCATCGTTTCGACCGCTAGCCGCTTTATGCACACCAATGGTAATTAATGCACGCTTTGAATAGGGATTTTGCTGAATGTGTACGAACGAATGTAGTACATATATGCATGCACGAATCGTAGAGAACAAGTTGTTGTAGACAATTCATTATTTTACATTTTGATGGTAATGTAAAGAAGCATAATTATATAACTGAATTGGCGATGCGTCGCAAACTATCGTAAGTATTAGATATCGTCCGTAGATGTATTTATATCGAAGTATTACCATGGCAAAATCACACTTTAATAATTAACGATCGAACACGGTACGTTTTATCTTAATAAAGACAGCGTATAATTTTATACAGCGTACACGAACATCCTTGCGAATGATCGTAGATACTTAAACAGATTTGTATTTCATCCAAAGCCAGTTGCTTTTTACCATGTTTATCCACGTAAGACGTAACATTGTATACAAAGAAAGTTTAGAAAACAGGAAAGGGAAAATGGTTGAATCTGTCTATGTTGGCAGTGTTAAGAAATCACTTGCTGGTATAGGTATACAGCTGTACTTGTTTATAATTAAATAGTTGCCTAAAAACAGAGGCGATTATTCATCGATAGGAAGACAATGAAATAATATCCATCGGGGCGTTGGAAAATGTATATTTTTAAAGTGTTTATTAACGAGCTCGTTTAAATACACGTCACAGAGGGATATTGTATTATTGAAACCGATTGCAGTGTATGCTTGGAATAAAAATAGGGGCTCGCTACCTTTCGAGACACGTACAAAACGATTGATTGGAATCGGATAATAAAACGTGGCAGCATATCAAAATTCGGTGCCGTTAAAAAATGAGATAATTTCGTTGGAAATTAATCGCGGCGGAACGACGAAATTTGTACGCGTTTTTGATCAGAGAAAGAGAGTGGAAGAGGGAAACAAAAAAAATATCTTGTAAATATGCAAAAGCGTGTGGCTATCGACCCGTCAGCAGTTTCAAAAAGACAATTACTATATCGTAACTGAAAAACTACATTGTACTCGATCGTCTGGAAAAACTACAATTTTCACGATTACCACGCCTTGTCCGCTCTGTCTTTTCTTCCTTTACTTTTGTCACTTCTCGTCGATCTTCGGTGTGACTGAGTTCTAGCGACGAAAACACTCGACGATCCGAAGCATTTAAATTCAACCTCATTCTTCGTAATTCAATTTTATCAGAGAAAAGGGACATCTTGCTCGGTGAATTGCGAGAAGCTGGCGAAAGCGTACGGAAGCTTGCAGAAACTTCATACGAACGTGTCACGTGAATTTTGAAACGAATATGGTTTGCGACAAATAAAAAAATACGCACACGTTCCTACGTATTAGCGAGACTGTCCTTGACGCTGGTTCCACTCTTTCTTTGTTAACTTTCTCGATTAACTTCCACGTACATCCTCAAACTTTACCAATGAATAATCAAATCTCGTTACAGTACTGAAAAGTTTGCAAAATGCTTTACACGACACGCGATGTGTATCGGGATTGGCAACTAAGCGACTGCGGATTTTGTCAATAATTTCGTCATTTAGTTGCCAAGCCAATACATGGAAATCTTCTGTCCTAAGTACTTGAGGTACACACTGTGTGCAACAGAAAAGGTCTCAAGCATTTTCTTCTGAAAGATTGCAGCAACCACCATCGTGTAATTGAAGTAATAACGAATGACTAATAAATGAGTAATCGGACGAATGTAGAAATGCGGGCATCGACAAACGAGAACCTCATTTCCTCGTATAAAAGAATAATAAACTAATCGTGCCGTACTAATTCCCGTATAACTGGTCGGCTGCATCATTATTGCCTCGATGAAATGTTTATCCGGAAATCGCCTATCGGATGCGACGAGTTGGCGATTTTCTGCCAGCTTTTTAACCGTTTGGCCGGCGACTCCGTTTCCAGGAATAATATTAAAAACGTCAGGAATCTTGATCGGTACAGCCATTCGGCGCTCGGAATATTATATCGAAATTGAAATGTAATAAGTTTAATTAAAATCACACATGGTGCTCGTGCCATGTATTAATCATAACTAATGACCGTGCGCCATGTAATTAATTTGTGATTTTTAATTAATCGCTCGGCAATGCATAACAATCGCCAACGATTTTTCAAAAAATACACCTTTGTTCCGGAAATGTTTACACCTACGCTTCGGTTACGATGAAATTCGTTACTTTCCGTCGGTAGCGTTACATTCTGCTACTTTTTCCTTCGATCAAAGAGCTTGCGATAAACGATAAGCGATTCTTGCACAGGTTTGTTCTTATTCGAGAAAGCAGAAAAATATAGCGTTTTCGATGCTGTTCGGTGTTTCTCAATCGTTTCAAAGAAAATATTCATCGTATCGCGTAATTGCTCGGCGTATCTGTAATTAGTTGTAATTAAACGACAAAGTTGCGCGTCTCTGGTCGAAAGTGTTTGTTGCGAGCTCTTTCATTTTTTGAGAAATTAAATTCAAATGTCCATAGATTCGACTTTCTTTTTTTCTTTTGTAAACGTGTATTTCGTGACAGTAACCGAACTTTGAAATATTCGAATTTGTAGTTCTGCAAAGACGTAATACGCTATTTTAAGTTATATTTTCAATAGAATATTTTAAACTAAGGGGCAGGGGCGTAATAAAAATAAATACGTTGAAAATCTTTTACATGCAACTGTTACATGTACGAACATTGTGTGCGAAAATTTGTCAAGATATCGCATCTGAATCCTCCAGCATGAATTAACCAACAACGTTGAATATTTACAATATTTTAACAGCTGTAACTTGTAACTGGTAAATTCAACAATATCGTTAATCGTCAATTTATAGTGCAACAGGCTCCTGTTAAATACAATGAAATCGAGAGTAGCTTTTAAAAACGTTTCAAGAATGAATTGACCAGAAATAAAAGGAACAACCGTTGGGTATAAGAATTTGCGAATGTAGCGACTTTGTTGTCAAATTTCAACGTTTCTCTCGTCCGATTTTTAAACATATATTCACGCACATCTAAACTCTAAAATCGTACAAACGTAGCGTAAGCGTAGGATGTTGGGCAGAACACCTACGCGACCAGGAATATCGATTTGATAGTGCGTAAGCATTGTTCAAATATTGGTATTCGATTTTCGATCGGTAATAAGTAGATACGTTTCCATTTCTGTTTAAAATGCAATTGCTCTTTCGTAGAAATATTAACGGCTGATGCGGAACCGGCTGGATCAGTCGCACGAATTTTTCCATCCAGCCAAATATCCTACGTAGACAGATATTTGTCGAAAAACAAATTCCACTTAATATTTGTCCAACTCTAAATATGAATGTTTAGCGGTGTAATGACGATTCTATTTGTTGTTGGAAAGTGTGACACACAGCTATACAAAGGATGATCAATATTAAATCAAAATTAATGAAATACTGATGTCGCAAACATCACGTAGACAGATAATGCAACGTTGTGTCAATATTCCGTGTATATTATAAATACGAGTAGTGCATCGATTCTGCCTCGTTCTTCGAGTTCTCGTGTCGATCGTATTTTTCTATCGTTGAAAAATTCCAAATTTTCGCGATACTTTTTTTCCTAAGCGCAGGACAACATGCGATTCTTCGTTTCAATTCTTTGCTGCAAGTTTTACTATGCGTAGGTCTTTTCGTTTGTTCTATTTTTTTTTTTTTTTTTTTTTTGAAGACGAAGTGTATAAATCTGTTAGATAAAAAATATGAGATCTAATTTTATAGGAGAAACTTTGGTTCCAGATAATTTGTCTTTTATTCGTTTTTACTCGTTTTAATACTCGTGTCGTTTCGCGCGATATTCTTTGCAGTGGGCGAGATCGATAATTGATGAATGGAAAAACTGATTGCGTTAATAATTTAAAACAGAAAATTTGATAAACAGATAATTTGATGCATTAAATACAATTAGGGTAGGCGAATGATAAAACGTTATTCGTAATTAAAGTAGGTATTTTATTCGTGTGCAGCTTTTAAATAAATATATCGGGATTATAATATTTTTCTATATTCTTCTTCCACGTATTTACTTATTCGTTAAAATTTCATTTCAAGCAACCGTTGTATATTTCGTGTCCTCTCTGATTAACGAGGATATAGAGGAATAAAATAGAATGGAAATTATTCTACAAGCTCGAGGAAATACTAATTTCTACGTGTCTAATGTACATCACGACAATAGTGTTTCGATGTTGCAAGTTGTAGGAAGAAAATTACACTGCGAATAATACACGGTTAATCCATTTTTTTTTTCGTCGAAGAGAAGAGAAAATAAGAAATTGAATTAAATGTATGTACAATGTCACTGAACGATCTAAAAATATATATCGTTTCTTTCGAGGTCTATAGACGATATTTTTGTTTCTACAAACTTTTTATTATTAGGTTGTTCGAAATGTTTCTTTCCTTTGGTAAGAAAATAATAGACGCACAATGTTTTTTTGTTTTGTATTAGTTTATTGAATTATGCACGAACGTAGTGATAGAAATAGAACGAAATGGATGATACGTAGTTCAGTAAAATAATATAAAACAGAAATTGTTGTTTATCTATTATCGTCTTATGAAACGAAGGAAACTTTCCGGACAACCTAATACAGGACCATTGTTGGGCTTCTTATTTTCAACAGATTGTAATTTCACGAATTTGCGCTGAAACGTTCATCGATGAAACGTACAACAGCAAATCCTGTTATCAAATATAAAACGTAAAATAATTTCGTGCATTGCCAAATAAAATTCTAAATGCGGTGTATAAATCCAACAGAAAACCATAATTAACGAAACAACGCAGAAATGATTGGACAACCTAATATTTATCCAATTAAAAAAAAAAGAACTTTTGATATCGTTACGCTAACGTAGCAGCGAGGAAAGACGGTTTGATATAAAAATTCAATTTCATGAAATATCGCGATGCTACACGTAGATTTGTAAAGAATTCTCAACAGTCGTTCCTCTGATAATCCGATAATTCTCATTTTCTAAATTAATGTAAAACAGAAATTGTTGTTTACCTATTATCACCTTATGAAACGAAAGAAATCTTCCGGACAACCTAATATTTATTTAATTAAAAAAGAAAGAACTTTTGATATCGTTACGCTAACGTAGCAGCGAGGAAAGACGGTTTGATGTAAAAATTCAATTTCATGAAATATATCGCGATGCCACACGTAGATTTGTAAAGAATTCTCAACAGTCGTTCCTCTGATAATCCGATAATTCTCATTTTCTAAATTAACGTAAAACAGAAATTGTTGTTCACCTATTATCACCTTATGAAACGAAAGAAACCTTCCGGACAACCTAATATTTATTTAATTAAAAAAGAAAGAACTTTTGACATCGTTACGCTAACGTAGCAGCGAGGAAAGACGGTTTGATGTAAAAATTCAATTTCATGAAATATATCGCGATGCCACACGTAGATTTGTAAAGAATTCTTAACAGTCGTCCCTCTGATAATCCGATATTTCTCGTTTTCTAAAATATCCGGCAAAATTCGTGGATAAAACTTGCGATATTATATAACCGGATATCTCATTTGCAGTATGCGGGTATTTCTATGAATTCGAGCACATTGAAATAGCGTATAATACCAAAGCAATATGGCATTATACTGTTAATAACGCGAAACCACTGTGTTATAATAATCCGTCAAAATGTGAAGCTTCCCCCCGTCAGTTGTATCATTCAATTCGCCGTGATTGACGAGTCTATTAAGCTGGCATAGTGAATGCCTCGATGGAAATCAACGAGTTCTGTTTTGTAACGTTTGTAATAATGGAACACCAGGCCACGGTAAATGTCATCGTTGCGAATCCACTCGATCGCTATCGAAATCTTTCGAACATTTAGTACACGTTCTGTTTGCCCTTTTCTCAAACGAGAAATTAAATTAACGTTATCATGTATTTTTAATAGAAACTGCCATCTTTCCTTTTGTCTTTTCTTTGGCAAAGTGTTTTGGCGAGCGTAGCGACCAACGTAGGTAAAGTAAAAGGACAGAAAGCTTCAAACAAAAGCATCTTACGCTCTGTTCCATGTAAAGATGTTCGTTTCACGAATGAAGTTTAAATAATACTGCGCCAGCCGCTGTACGTATTATATTTTTGATAGATCTCTAGTGTAACCTTGCAAGTTTCTGTAATGAGATTTATAGTTGAGATTATAATTAGATGGAACTTTGGAAAAATTTATGAGTAACGATCATGAAGATAGAGGAAAAACCATTTAAGTAAGAAATGTTTCCTAAAAATATATGAAGTAAATTGGCGTAAGATTTCTACACAGTACCGTATCAGATAATTAACGTACGGTCGTAATATCCAATTAGAAGCGTTTCCTTTCTTCAATTATGAATTGCAAAGCAGAAATTTGAAACGATTCGTGTAGTGAGTAAATTTAATATTAAAACCTTTAATTACATTATATTATGTAGAATAATTAATATTTAAAATATTCTATAAACGGCAATTTCGTTCATACCAGTTATTACACGCTAGCTATAAACTTGAAAGAGTTTAATTATTCCAAGTTTGTTAATAAACTGGTTAATTAAGTAAAAAATAATATTTAAATAAGCTGCGAGCTTGAGATACGCGTTCTAAGATTTCAAACATTTTTCCTTACATTAATTCCTACAACTAAACTTTAATTAGCTACAATGTTGCTTGTCTGATAGTTAATAAGTTATTGACGATAACTTTTATGCCCGCTTGTACGTGTGATGGTAACCCAGTTCCGTGTAAGCATAGAAATATAAATTTGTGTAAGTATCTACAATCTAACAATCGCAAGTTACAAGAATAACACAGTCTACGCCTAATTTTCTAATTAAGCTACTACAGTCTATCAAAATCAACTAACGATCCAACCACTTTTTCACGGTAGTGTATTTATCCCATAACAATCTCTCCGTGACTAATGATATTCTTCTTTATTGTTCAGGTGACCGACTCGAAGGATCTCCAAGTGCCGTTCAGCACTGCGGCTTCTCTGGGTTACGGCCTCCATCATATGCTCCACTTGCCGCCGCAATTTTTGCACCCTCTGGATCACCGTTTACCGTTCGGAGGGTTCAGGCCCCTGGGGCCATCGGCTTTCGCTCCGCCGAGCAAGTGTCTGAAAGTGGAAACAGGAAACGGCCCGGTCACCGGTTCCGGTTTGCCAAGTATCGGTTCATTGTCGAGCATGTCGAACATGTTCTCGCCTTCGTCGTTGTCCTCGGCCAGCGGAGGCGCCGTCGTCTCTGTTTCTGGAGCGTCGGCGAGCATCGGAGGCGTCGGAGGCGTCGGAGGCGTCGGAGGAGGTGCGAGCGCGGCAGCGGCACAGGAAGTCGCACCGCAGAGTCCCGCTGGCTCTACCAGCCGATCGCCTACAGGGACCGGAACCGGTTCGGTTCCTAATCGCGGCACCACTCCGGAGGACGAGGATCGCGATGCGAATGCCACGCCTGGGTCCGAGAACACGGAAAGATCTACGCCCGAGGAGGGACGACCGTATCGACGTGAGTCCGCTTTTCTCGTTTTTCCCTTCTTCTGGCAACAGTTGCGGATTTTTGTGCATTTGTGGCAAATTTAAGTACCGATCAACGTATAAAACGTAGTTTCCATCGCGTCTGAGTCGGTTAACGCTGCAACTACCAGCGTCACCGAAACGAATAATTCGTAATTCATAGATTTGTAATGGTGTACTCTTACGAATAATTTTTGCGTGAAGTATAAGAGTAGTATGGTAGACTGTTCTATTTCTTGCACTCTAATTTCTTTGAAACAAGTTTTGTACTTTAGTCGTGGGTAGCTTTATCGTTAATATCACTGATTCGTTTACACTCTCACTGTATGTCATTTATCAAGCGTGCGTAATATGTAAAAATATATAAAACGTTCAACGCGAAGTTGTCGTGACAGTCGATTTGCGAGGAAGACGTTTAGCTTCAGTTTTCTTGATCGTATCCGTAAGAAAGTGAATTTCAATGCATAAAAATCCGCAATCCGTTCACGAGATTATTCGCTCTTGTAGTTACTCTCTAGATCTTCTTTATCCCTATCTGTCTAATATTTTTCTTGTTCTCTTTCTCAATATTTTTTTGACACTTGTATTATTGGACACGGTCTTACGATCCTCGGTGTTTCGAATATAATGGAATCGCAACTAGCATAGAAAAAGATCCTGTGCTTTTAACTCTATGTTCTATCCTCTTTCTTAAAAGAAGTTAGGCGTTTAATTACGTAATAAAAAAGGGAACAAAAAGAACGAAACGATTAAAGGATTAAAAGTATAATTGAAAAGATAATCGCGCGCGTAAATATTTAATGCTGCATTGTTTTTGCGTTTTCACTCGATGAAACATTTATCCACGATATTACAATTAATAAATATTTTCTCTTTTATACATGTAACGCGACGATGCATGTTCCTTTACATTTTAAATACCGTGTTTTAGCTACGATATCGTCTCGAGTTCGTTTTGCCAGTGTCTCGTGTAATATCTATGGATAGATATCGTTAGTTCTCCTACCTTGAAACTCTTCTAGAAACCTAAGATTTCTCTCAGCGGAGACTGATGATTATTCATATTCATACATATTCATATTCGATATTGAATATTCGTATTTAGTTTTTGTAGTACCGTAGCAGATTCTGTGTCGGATAAATGACAGATGAAAAAATTCTTTATCGCGTGTAAGTTATACGAATGATAAATTAAACGAAACGAATAAGCGTAACATCGGTGGCGTTGAAACGCATTCGAATAATAAAAGAGTATCTTGCTACATCTAACAACGCAGCCGGTAGGTTTCATGATTTTTATGTTGACAAACGTTCTATGTATATACAAAGAGCAGCTGAAACGTATATAGGAATTTGCAGAGGAGGAACCACGAAGATTTGTATGCTTAATCTACCTAAGTCGTTTATTTGAATTCTCAGGGGCGCAACAGCTGTGTCGCGTCTGAAAGCTCACGCGGGCTTTGTTTCCATGTGTTTGCTTATTTTTCGGTACAGTCTTAATTACCGAAAGATAGAGCCATTCATTTTTCTCGGATACGATTCTCGCGGTGAACCATTCTTTCTTTTCTTTTTTTTTTCGCTATTCTCTCTCTCTCTCTCTCTCTCGAGCTCAACGTTCATCCAGCATTTGGCTGGATCATCCAGATTTTTATCGTTCATCCTCTTTGCACTTTGCGTTCGAAGAAAGTACTTTGTCCTTTCGTCGACCAAACAGTTTTCGCTCTGTAAATTCTTTCTCTTATTAAAACCGAAAACAGCACGTAGCGGTCAGCTTTTCCTGTAACTCTCTTTTCCTCTCTTTCTTTCTCTTTCGCCGGCTGTCTGCTCGTTCCACCGCAGCTAATTTTCGTTTGATTGCGAGACGAGAAAAAAAAAAAAAAAACGGGGGTTGGAAAAGGTCGAAGGTGTGCAACCTTGGCGTCAAGCAGCAGACTTTTTAGGTTTATTTTTCGAATGGTTCAGCGCCAGGATAACGATGTCCTTTGACCGTGGCGAACCCTATGACGTTAGCCGCGTCGCTAATTAGTCGATATTCACTTTGTGGCGGCGAGTCTGCGTTTCAGAAGGGACACCGATTCCGCAAAACTGCACTCAAGCGGTTTCGAATTGAAGATCCTTTTTTCCCAACTTTTGTAGATTTTTACGCGCGCCTCGCTCAACTGTACTTTCCTCTGCGTTTTGCAATAATTAAGCCCGTAGTATAAACTTGCTTCTAATAAAGCTTCGCACGCTGCATAGCGTTCTTGTCTCGTATACAGGGTGTCGCAGACTTGCGCAACTGCGTATTCTCGGAACAACACTTGGGCTTCTAACATCGTCTGCTTTCGTTTACCGGCTTTCTGTAATCCAGATACGCCATTAGACCATTGATAATTTTCAGCCGTGTGTACAGTTAACTGGATATCTGTTAATTATTTCCAAACATATCGGTTCTCTTGCAAATTCGCGTGCTTTCGCAATTGCAAATCTGAAATTCTACCTCTCGATGGATCATAGCCGGCACAAATAAACGTAATCATTCTGCGAACGGATGAAAAAGAATCGAAGAAAACTAAGAGAAAATTGACGACGAGGTTGTTGATTTAACGAAACGACGAAAATAACGTTCGTAGTTGCGCGCTATTACGCGGTATAACGTTAAGACGATATCGACGTGTGTACGCGCGTGAAGATTTTTTTTTAACTGGTAGAAATTAATTGCGTAATCTACGTATAGAGTTGGAGAATTTGCGGGGAAAATCGTGAAATGATCAGCAAATAATTTGATCGTGCGCCTGTGAGCTGTTGGTGTGCGTTTTAAACGCAACGCTGCATCGTAAATGCTCGCATAGCCGCCCGCCCTTTTTGGTAGCCGCGCTCCAGAAGGGTGTTTCAATGTATCGATACCTACGCATGAAATATGTTCATAATCACGATTGACAGGGAATCATGGTAAATAGTCATTTGCTACTCCATTCGCGAATTTACATTACGCCTCTATTTGGATCTGACGGCGCAGAAAAATCTGCAATTAATATTAGTATGCTGGCTATGTATAACTATACGCGTAATCATCGACCTTTTGGCGATACCCATGATTTATCATATTCCGTTACGGGTAAGCATTATTTCTGCTCTGTGTTATAATTAGACGAGAAAAAGATTTATAAAGAGACTTGAGAGCAATCTACAAAGATTTACAAACGGACGAAATATTTCGATAAAGTATAGCGAAATAAAGGGAAGATCTGTTAGGTTTTTCTGTTTAAAGTAAAATGAGATTTAGAGTTGTCAGAGTAGTAGAAACGATGAATTAATCATTTTTCGTAAACATTTTACCCAACTAAATCGCATTATTTTCTTTATATTTTGTTATATATTTTATCGGATATATGTTTGTCCAAATTATATCCGTATCATTTGAATCTCAATATTTCATTAGGCGGCATAGTGATATTAGCTTGAGAATAAATATAATACAACACAAATACAGTACAAAGATATTTCTACTTACGAACGAAATCCATAAATGCTATCGATTAATTACATTTTTCTATCAAAGTGACGAGCGATGGTCGCGCGAGAAGAAACAGCTTTGGAATTTTCTATCGAAATCAAATCGATTATAGTGTGATCGTGGAACAGGGGCTAAAAAGGATCAAAAAAAAAAAAAAAAAAAAAGCGAAAGGGCGGAGTAAGAGAGATATGAAATATGAGCACGGAAATGCAGATATTTGTCAGGAAATTGATAACTCGAATAAACTCGTCGCAAAACGTTCAAACAGTCTGCCAAACGGGACGATTTTACCTCTTCTCCCGGCGGCAAACCGAACTATGTACAGACATCGGTCGACTACGGCAAATGCGTGATGCGTGCGCGTGTACGTGCGCGTGTACGTGTACACATCCTCGTATGCATCCGCGTATTACGACGATTCGGTATAAAATTCACGCGCTACTCTGATATACTATTCGAACAACTGATTGTACACGAATTTTATAGCTATTTGTATTTTTCGCTAATTCCGTTGTGTAACTTTTGCAGAAATGTGGCATTACGCTGATTGCGCGTAGATTATACCGTAACTTTAGCATAACCGTGTTTTTCCACGTTGATCCCAATAATAAGATCATCATCGTTTTATACGATTTTCAGTTCGCGTTGGAAATATTATCGGTTACCTTTGCTCAATTATCATTAACATTTCGCGTCGGTTACGTGCAAAAATCCGCGCGTATATTCGTATTTCCCGCGATTCTCTGTTAAAAGCATAGTCATCCCTATGGCAACGAGATATCGGCTTGCTTTTTTCGTAGAATTCGAATTCGTAAGAAACGCGATCCTTCGCTCAATTTTTTCCCTAAAACGTAAGAAACTGTGTTGGGAAGCAGCTGTGACATCGATCTCGTTTTCGAGGCTCGTAACATTTCGAACATCAAAACCGAATTTTACTTGCGATCGGTTTCTATGCTTTTGCAATTGCGTCAAGTATATAAATGTAGTTTAGTGTTAAAGCAGGGTTCGTTCGATCCGTTTAAACTTTATACAACGCTGTATGTACCGTGTGTCTTTCGCAGAAAATTTGCAACGTCAAATACAGCCAACGTCTGTGGATGTTCATACAATTTCTCATTGGCAAGGTGGTACATTAGTTTAACACTGATGCACGCCGTGCTTCGTTAACGATCAACGTTATTGGCCCATACTGATTTAGCCTCGGTTACCTAAAATTCATTCGCATTAAAGAATGATTGACGTATTCTGGCGTTTATACGATTTTACTGTAAAATCGACCTAGTAACGTGCACGTTCTCTATGATGCAAAGACTAGCGGAATAATTTATCCTTAACGCGATTTGTTTTTAATAATCGGTCGTATAATCGGCGTGAAATTTGTCCGTAAAAAGTACATATAACTTTCGCGTCTGAATCAAGCAAACGTTTCTTTCACTTATAACTGAGTCGTCGATCATTTGTCTGCTACTTGTACCATTTTTTCACAATGTTAAAACGATCAACTATTTTATCGTACAGTTTGATACGTTGTAGCTATATCTACACTATTTTGGAATATTTAATACGATTTTTAATAAAAATAGCTAGCATTGCGGGGCTTCCAACAATTTTGGAATTTAGTTGAGATAAAGAAATTTAAAATCCTTGCGTACGTATCTTGTCATGGCGAAATTTGTTTCAAAAAGCACGTACAACTTTCGCGTCTGAATCAAACAAACGTTTCTTTCACTTATAACTGTGTCGTCGATCATTTGTCTGCTACTTGTACGATTTTTTCACAATGTTAAAACGATCAACTATTTTATCGTACAGTTTGATACGTTGTAGCTATATCTACACTATTTTGGAATATTTAATACGATTTTTAATAAAAATAGCTAGCATTGCGGGGCTTCCAACAATTTTGGAATTTAGTTGAGATAAAGAAATTTAAAATCCTTGCGTACGTATCTTGTCATGGCGAAATTTGTTTCAAAAAGCACGTACAACTTTCGCGTCTGAATCAAACAAACGTTTCTTTCACTTATAACTGTGTCGTCGATCATTTGTCTGCTACTTGTACCATTTTTTCACAATGTTAAAACGATCAACTATTTTATCGTACAGTTTGATACGTTGTAGCTATATCTACACTATTTTGGAATATTTAATACGATTTTTAATAAAAATAGCTAGCATTGCGGGGCTTCCAACAATTTTGGAATTTAGTTGAGATAAAGAAATTTAAAATCCTTGCGTACGTATCTTGTCATGGCGAAATTTGTTTCAAAAAGCACGTACAACTTTCGCGTCTGAATCAAACAAACGTTTCTTTCACTTATAACTGTGTCGTCGATCATTTGTCTGCTACTTGTACCATTTTTTCACAATGTTAAAACGATCAACTATTTTATCGTACAGTTTGATACGTTGTAGCTATATCTACACTATTTTGGAATATTTAATACGATTTTCAATAAAATTAGCTAGCATTTCGAGGCTCTCAACGTATATTAATTCAAATATTTTTGGAATTTAGTTGACATAACGGAATTTAAAATCCTTGCGTACGTATCTTTTTATCGCGTATTACCTTGTTGTTTTTATACAAACATAAAAAGCACGCGATTGGACAGTTCACTGATATACGAGCACGAGTGTCACGGCCCCCTGTCATTTATGTGATGCACGCGGTGCACTTTGCACTTTTTTGTGTGAAAACGCAGCTTGTAGTCGATCGTTCATACACATGATCCGTGCATATTTCCGTGAAATGTCCGAGTGAATAACGAGGGGCTGTGTTTTATTTTATTGTTTTATTATTACAGATTAATTTTCGTTTGATTGTTTCGCGCTGCTATCGAAAGACGTGACGCGAATTTATCGGGTTGAATTTCGTAGGAATTTTATACGTTCCAAGTATTAAGAGTATGTGTATATATATATATATATATATATGTATATATGTTTGTTTTTTTTTCGTAACATCTTCACGTATCGGAAAATGAAATTTTTGGTGGTGGAAAAATTAGAGAATTTCACGTTATTCGTCGTTATAATAATTACTTTGTCGCTTTAGGATCTCGCCACTGTATAATTCGCTAATTTTCAATGTCGTTACGTTTATTCTCGCTTTTTCTTTGAAAGAATAACGCGTTACAGAATTTCCATTTTGTGCCTCGCAACCGTAAAGAATAATTTGCTATATAATATCGCATAACGTATTATAAATATTATAATTCTACAAATGAACGTACGTAGAGCTACCGAAAGTACAACTTGACAAAAACATACGAGCATCGTCCGTATATATCATTGTAGATTTTTGTACACGTGTGACGATGGAATTATGTACGCTATAGAACAGAGGTAATAAGTCTCAGAGTAATATGTGCTTTTGATAAGAAACTAAAAAAAACAAAACAGAAAAATCAAATAGCCGGACAACAGTATAAATTTGTTCCTATCTCACTGCTACTCGGTGCTCTTATAATTCCTTTTTTTTTTTTCTTTTTTTATTATACAGCGAAATAGGTACATTGTATCGTTTAACGGAAGATAAAGTTCGATTTTAATGCTTCTTGCGTAATTCGCCGGTGAATAACTTGAATAAATTTGTATATTTCGGCGGAATATTTCGCTGGAATATGGTAAATGATAATGTACGTGGACAGGTATCGTATTTTACGGATAATAACGTTTCTCGTCGTTAGGCAGATTATACAAATAGAAAAGGACATTTCTAATAAACTAATTTAAGAAGAAAATATCTACTACAAGATAAAAGATAATAGAACGATCGAGTCTCATTCGTTCGTTTAGATGGCGAGCGAAGACAACGATCCGAGAGAACGTTCGCTAGTCGAATTGCAGAAGAATTAATTTTGACAACGTGTCTCGCGTGCAAGCGGCTGGCCATTGTTGAAATCGCTTTCATGGCACGTTTACACGGTATTCCTAATGGCCTTCTCACGCAACCACCGTAAAATAGAGAAATCATTGTAAAAGGTCCGAACGACGTGCACCCTTCCGGTCGTTTCTCCCGAGATAAGGGAGGAGGGTGGAAAAATTTGATTATCAAATAATTCGTAGGACGTGATAGTAAATCGCGGCATGGCTCGCCGCTCGCTCAAGGAATACAAATGAGGGTAACTGCTTCCGTGCGCGAAACGACGATAAAACCGTGCGGATGGACAGCTTAACGAAAACCTAGCGGATCGTAATCCTTCGACATATGTACGTCGGTAGATAATTTTTCAATTTCGCCTTGCTTTCTTTCAAACGTACGTAGCTACGGCGATTGAGTGGGGATCTTTTCTGCGTTTATGGGAATTTACGGGAAAGCCACAGAAATATATAAAACGCGGATAAAGGAACGCTCGTTGTGACTCTTCGTACATTTACATTTATATTTACGTGTAAATGCAATTTTAAATGCAAAGGGTAGAACCAGCGCAGTTTTATTTATTTCTAATTTTATTAAGTTCTCGTCACGGTGAAAATAATTAATCCAAGTGCCTGCATACCTGTTTC
The DNA here is from genome assembly GCF_011952255.1 of Bombus vosnesenskii. Lineage (NCBI taxonomy): Eukaryota > Metazoa > Arthropoda > Insecta > Hymenoptera > Apidae > Bombus > Bombus vosnesenskii. Next base: position 9,693,999 of record NW_022882923.1, read on the forward strand.
GAACACCGTAAACGATTCTAATGAAACGAACGTGCAAGATTGATACTGCGAAGGTCTCTCGCTTCGTTTCATAACTGCAGGTGTGAAATTACGTAGTCGTACGCCGTTGTCCTCAATAAGAACGACGCTTATTAACGCTAGAACTATCAGACCAGTGAGAACGAGTGTTTCCAAAATTTTCGAGCTAATTTCTTTCTTTCATTTTTTATCGCAACGATACTCTATCTTGATTGTTAGTTGGAAATTGCACGCGTTTCGAGATATAATTACCGAAGAAACGGCCATCGACTATCGATAGGTAATTCGAATAATTATGACCAATAGTGTGTATCTGATATCACGATGATTTTAATGATCGAAATCGAGCAGTGACTGTAACATCGCTGCGAACTGAAACGCTGTATTTCCATTGTGTTCTTAATTAGAAATTGCGGGTGTCTTAAATTTTAATTATTCAAAAGATGGACCGGTGGATTATCGGTGCAATAATTGCGAACAATAGAGTACGTCCAATACCATAATCGTTACATCGATCGAAATCGACTAGTCGTAGGAACATCGCTGTCGAGCGTGCGCTTTGATGGCGCGTATTGCCGAAAAAATTGGCCTGTGCCAGGTTATAAAATACAGGAATAGAAACGCGCATGATCGAAAGGGCGGAAGGGTGGGAAATGGACGCTTGATGACGAGGGTCGCTGTGTCTCTGACCTATATTACCGTTCAAATTTTTAATTGCATTTTTTCGATTGTCAAAGAGAGACAGAGGGTGCCTTATGGCCCGTACCAATCTCATGTCTGACCATTGTCCTTCTGTTCGTTTGTGTTCGATGAGAGAGCACGGCGACATTGCAGACGCGGTGCAGCCAATTACCAATCACTCATGCGGAACAATAAAGCGGAACCGTGGAATTCTTGTTGGAAAGTATCGCGTTTCATATGTATACACCTAACACGTTAACGTAGCATTACAATCATTGTGTGTGTGCGTATATACATGTAGCGGCACACATGAGTCATAGGACGAGGCGGATGGAGAGCGACTCGTGTGTTGTTGCGCCTCGGAACACGGACGCAGCCTTGACGCACGAGACATATCGATAGACAAACTCCGAACAAAAGAAAGCCACCGTTATGGGCAACCGTCGATCTAAGACAAATTCAAATTTTCCGACTCCCCCCCCCCCTGACCAGTATAAACAAACGGACGCGATCGCGAGCGAGTTAGTATATACCGAGTTAGTATATACATATACAGGGTGGTTGGTAACTGGTGGTAAAAGCGGCAAGGGGGTGATTCTACGCGAAAAAAGAAGTCGAAAATATAGAATAAACATTTTTCGTTGGAAGCTTTGTTTTCGAGAAAATCGACTTTGAGATCCGTTATAACTTACCGCAGGCGTGCCGAGCGAAAATTCAAAGTCGATTTTCTCGAAAACAAAGCCTCGAACGAAAAATTTGTATTCTATATTTTCGATTTCTTTTTTCGCGTAGAATCACCCCCTTTCCGTTTGTACCACCAGTTACCAACCACCCTGTATATTTTCGACTTCTTTTTTCGCGTAGAATCACCCCCTTTCCGCTTGTATCACCAGTTACCGACCACCTTGTATATAGAAAAGGAAGGAAAAGTTACATCCGTGAGAAATAATTGATAGAACGAGGAGAATTACGTACGAGACATTAGCTGTGATTAAAGATAGCGAGAGATTCGTACGACAAATAGCGATATTGTTGGTGTACGTATTGGATTGTTCGGGAAATTCGCAGCGAAAGATAAAACGGGTCCAACCAATAACGAGATTGTAACGTATTCGGTGAACGAGATAGACAAAGACGAGGATATTGCAGCTACGATGAACAATTTCTTAGATAGACGGACGTAAAAGTTCGTATAAACTTTTCTGACATAGCTGTCTCTTTCGTTACGTAGCTACCTGTGACATGGACAACAGAGGAATTCGTTAAAATCGCAGCATATGGATTTACGCAAGTGCGAGTAGCGTAAATTTCTGCAACTCGTGAGGATGATAAATAGAAAAGTGCAGCAATTAGGATAATTAAACGGATCGGTGGTAGAACGTCTTATTTGTTGAATTAGGTCAACGAATATCCTGAAAAGACTGGAAACGGTAAATCGCGCGGTCGTTTACGACGAATATCTGCTATGGTCACACGATGGTTAAGCAGCAGCTGGTGGAATGCTGGTCATTTGTAACTCAATAATTCTACTTCGTTTGGAATCCGGTAATCTATACTGCGGCTCGTTATTCACGCATCATAATGAGTTTCGCGTTACGCGCCTTTTCTCGCTGCGGACGGCTGGAAAGTTCCTCGTAATGAGTTGTCGATACTCGGTTATGGGTATTTGCGATAATTGTAATAGAGGAAACGTAGCGTAACGGATTTCTTGGATAGAATGGAATATCCGTGTTAATTCGTCCGTGCCATACGTACTTTTCGCAAAAGAACGTACAACGTTATTTTTAACAACGTCTTTTAATCGATCGTGTGATAAATCTTAATAAATCATTCCGTTTTTCGCTTCCAGTTTTTCCCGATTATGAGAGTTAGCTGGCAAAATTTTACGAACAGTCTTTCTTAACGCTATAAAGTACTTGGTACGGTATTTTAAATCGATCTGATCGAAAGATTAAGCAATAAAATATGTGGTTTCGACAAAATTCGATAGATCATCGAGTGTAAGACTAGCTGGAATTATTGGAATTCATTTTTCAAACTTGGGTTACTCTTAACTTACTTACTAATACTCCTAATTTACTTTCCAAGATCCGAACGACGATATTTATACCTTTTAATACCCCGTTTCCATCGTTGCACTCGCTTCGCGTTACAATCTCTACGCAGAGATAAAAATAGAAAACCGTCTTAGCAGAATGCGTATCGATGTAGTCTCGTACGCGAGTATTGCATCACGGATTCGATGTTTCCTTCGATCGCAGTCTAGGTGTCTCGAGGAAACCATTTGTCCGCAAGTATATACGTTTCAAACGGGTACACGCTGAGCGTTGTGATAACCAGCCTAGCCATCTATACCTCGAGTAGTACTTAATATTCACGACTGTATCGAATATCCCAACGTATACTATTTCTCGTGTCCTCCTTGAGTTTCAAGTTGACAACCATTCTTCGCGCAGTACGTACACCGTTTCGAGTTTCAACAAACTCGGCCGAACTTGTGCCTAAGAAATACACGCTCGCTCCTCTCTTTTCTCGCTGATTCCAACTATTCCGTGCTATGTAAACCGGGAGAATAGCGTTTCTCGTTCCATTGCTGGCGTAAAACGTACCTACTAAAATGGACGAAGCCGAACGATACGGACGGAAGAGGGGAGCGAGTGAACGTTACGACGGGGAGAAAGACGAAAGATAACCGTGAGAAAGACGTTCGATTTATTATACAAGAGCAGCAGGTGCAGTTGCAACTGCGGCGACGTCGAGTACGCTCCTCCTCGTGATAGGGTATATATAGTCGAGCTTCGGAATGGGAGAAGAAGTAGGAGAGTGGAAGGTAGCTCAGCATTGGTGGCGGCGTTGCGTGCAGTAAAATAACTGAGACTTAGCGTCCTCCTCCTCTCAACTGCAGCCAACTAGGCGGAGCTCTATATACGCGCTGCATGTGCATTGGGTAAAGACTCCTCCGCCTGGATCCTTGCGCAATGGAAAGGACCGTGCTTGCTTGTCTTGCTCTCTAGATACGCGTATTTCTTGTCATGCTTAGCCTACGCTCCTACACCTTCCAACTTGCCACATAGTCCTGCGCGCATCAACCCTACTACCTCTTTCGACACCGCACACGCTGCTCTCAACGCTCTTCCTTTCCTTTCTGCTACTCTGCTCGTCGATCCTCGGTCGTCTTTACCGGATTATGCCAGTAATCGATTTCTTTCCTTCCTCGTCTCTCGTCGTTTCGTTGCTACTCGTAGCTCGTTAGGTTTCTTCGTATTTCGCGTATTTATACGGCGCTTCGAACATCTTCCCATTTATGACGATTGTAATTTATCGTAGAACGCACGGTATAATTCGGAATACGTAGGTTTGCTACAAAGTCCTGGAAACGCGTCTCGCCCGTACGCTCTGTGGCCCTCGAATACTCGCAACGATACGAACGATCGGTCATTTTTACGAACACGGTCGAAGAAGAAACGATATGATCGGAAGGAAAGGAATCGTTCAAGCAACATCGATATTTCGTTTATTTTATCTAGTACGCGATACTTGCAAGCTGAATCGAACAACCCTGTCACAGAGTTCTCTCAATTATCTTTAACGTTTCGATATTTCTTCTTCCGGACTGACTGGACCTAAAGTACGACGCGTCGAAGACCAACAATGTACAACAAAATTGTATACAAAGTATCAGAGTCTTAAAACGTCAATAAAAATAATCGTAGCTTGCTACGTTTCTTAAAAGACCTAAATACATCGGCACGATGTTCGCTGCTGAGACAGCGAGCACGCTCGATCGCACCGTTTTTCCGTACCGTCGCACGTTCCTCGCCGCATTCGCTGTATATTTGCGGTAACGCATGGTTAAGCTCGTCGGCGACGGTTAAAGTAAATCGTGTGTATTCTTCTGGTTTGCGTTGGCCGCCACCCCTTTGGTAACTGTATTTCCGGATGGTTGGCACGAAGTTTGGAAGAAGGAGATGGCTGGATTCGCATAGATGCGCGTACAAGCGCAATGGCGATCTCCTATCGTTCGTTCCCCTTCTCCTCCGCTAACCTAACTCCTACGCGTGCTCCTACTCTTTCCGTGCTCGTCTTTGCAGCGTCGAGACGCGGCGCGACGCGGCTTCCGCCGTTCGTTTAACGATCCCCCGCCACCTTCTGCCCGGGATAGAAATAGATGCTCCGCCTCCTAGACGAGTTTCTCTTCGTCGACATCGAAGGTGGCGCGGAGGAACGCGCGCCGTGTAACGAGCACAGCCACACGGTCGAGAGAGGGAGAAAAGTCATCCGCTACGTGGGTGGATCTTGAGGTAGCAACCTCTTTGCCAGGTTTTGGGCGTGGTGAGGGAGGAGTTGGCTTTTATCGTATATAGAAGTCTTCCTTTGTATTCACTATCGGCCCGGATACCTGTACACCAGCCACAGACGTTATCCTGCCACCGGCTCCCAATTATCCTGTTACGCATCGATGGACCCGTTTGCGCGCCGATTTACTCGCTACGCGATGTCCCGAGCGCAATCTTTGCGCATTGCAGACTCGAAAAACGATAGCTTCGATGTTCTGGTTTATCGCGATGCGACGCTCTTTCTTCTTCGTTCTTTTCAGCGATGGTAGCTTTATTTCTGGTTAACGTCTCGGGTTAACCAGTTTAGCTTCGACGCTGTGTGCAGGGATGGGTACGTTTTAAAGAGTCGTCGATCAGACGCGCGCTAAACGACGATGGCGATGTTACGATTTCTTCGGAGAATCGTTCGGAACGCGTGTTTCCAGTATCGGTATAATCGACAAGATTGATTTCAGTGCAATTACGTATGGTAGGCCTCAACTCGAAACGTTATGCATGTCTCAGTATTATTTCCATTGGTTTCACTCGCCAATTGGACTAGCAATATAGTTCAGTAGCGTTCGCTGGTATTTCGCCAGAATGATTCTGCTAAACTTAAGAATTTCTCCTCTGGCTTCCATCGAATCTTAAAAATCGCCAACTTCTATCAGATGGTCGCGGCAGTTTTATCTTTCCCGTGCTGTTTTCAAAGAAACTTTGCGATTACGTACACTACGCTCGATACACAAGGTAGGTTCGGTGGAATAAAAAGGAAAGCATAGCCAGAGAAGAAGAACGAACGTTTACGTACGTACATTCGTCGTTGTTTCGCGTCCGTGTACATTCGGAACGAAAATCAAACTGCAAAATGTGCAGGCGAGTTGATTTGAGAGTCACTGGTGCGGCGTAACCCGCGACGCATTGGCAGCCGCGAATTTTCTCCGAGATGCGTCCCACGGATTCGCGCTAAACCTCGGCGCATACGTAAACGGAGGAAACGATGGAAGGACAGAGACAGCGGATAGGGTCAGAGGATGTTTGAAACGGGAGAAGAGAACGAGAAAGAGAGGCGAAAGGGCGCGGGAGGAGGGGGAAAGAGGAAGAGGCGTTTTGCAGTATAACGGGCCGCGTTGACGTTCCGTGCGGAACACTCGACTCGTGACAGAAATTACTAAACGGTCGGGGCACTCGTAGCTCGCACAATCGCGAGCATACGTAGTTCTACGTGTTCACGCACGTATTGTATGTTTCGCAAATGGGAGCAGGAATGAAAGGACGACAGGACGGCGGGCGCAGCACGCGGCTGAAACCGAAGGACGGAGAATCGGAGGAGGGCCTGCGGGGGTTTGAAGCGTGCGAGCCTCGCGCATATTAATCTGTTCGACCGCACATCAGCCTCCGCTTCGCCTCTCTCCGAATCTCGTTCGTTCGCGTACTTCATCTCCCAACCCGTTAACCGGTCGCGCACCTACGCACAACGCCTGCGGGAAATTGGCAAACTGCGGTGCCAGTCCGCCTTCCTCTTCCTCTTCCTCGTCCTCGTTCTGGACCACGATTCACGTGAACGTGTGTCGATCATGGTGCGCCAGCCACCGACGAATTAATATCGTTCCCTTAAACTGGTTCGTGGCGTGAAATTCCCAGTAATTCCTTTGTGAAACTAGCGGCGTCGTTGCCTCTTTCTTTCGAAATTACGAGAGATAGCGAACGATTAGAAAATTGCCGAAAAGTATCTCTTTCCTGTAATTTTGATGTTGATATTCCATTTCTCGAGTCTGCGCTGACCGATCAGTTAATATCGTTTCTGTAAACCGATTCCTTTGAAATTCGTCGCGCTTCCTCTGCGCGTAAAAAACTGCGTGATGCGATATGGACAACGATCGTACGACTACCGTCTGAAACGATACAACGGTTCGCCTTCTCTTTGTTACTTCGACTTCCACGGCCACTTGCTCGCCTTTCTGATCGCCACCGACGAACGTCTGCAGTTTGGTTCGCGTGAACTCTACGCTAATCCCGTTGCAGACCGACCGAGCTGTCCTCTGTTTCTCTTTCTTTAGAAATTCCAAGAGATACGAACGAGAATTGCACTGGTCAGAGCTATTAGAGGATCGTCTTTCACGAAGCTGTGAGCTCGTAAAATTAATCAGGCTTGAAAGTACACGAGTGTTGATCGCCGAAACAGAAATTTGAGAAGATCTAAGGGGAGATAAGGCGCTCGAGCCTGCAGCTCTGTCAGAAGCGTGAAACGTCAACTCGGAACTAATACGTTGTTCGCGATACGCAGCTAGTTTTTTTTCCTGTGGGCTAATTTCCGCAGATACTCGCGCGTACGTAGTAGTCGTAGGACAAAGAAATCGGAGCTCGACGAACGAACGACCGATTTGCTGGTGCAACTATCTACGCGCGTTCCTCGTAAATGTACGTACCAACGCACACCTGCGATCGACCGTCTGTAAATGAAAAAACACGACAGAAACGACGAGAAAAAAGAACAAAAAGGAATGAAACTCGTTCGATAAGAAACGCGCGTTAAATCGTATTATTTGTTTTGCTGATAAATTGAAGGGATCCCAGGTACTTTCGAATCCGCAATGCGACTCGAAATTCTATCTGGGAACATAGTCGATAAGATTACACGGGTACCTACTGGAGCGAAACTCATGCAACATGATTTTATAATATCAACGACCAGTCGAAAGAGGTGAAAACATATGGAAAATACCATTGGAGAAACGACGGTGATTGGGTAGGGGCAAAGAGAGGCAGAAATCACGCGTGCGGTTTGCGGCCAGCATTTCTGACCGCCGAACGCCGAAGTTCGGATTGAACTGTCACCATCAGCCCGTACAACGCGGCGGCGTGCGGTACAACCACGTGTCGTATATTCGTTCGTAATAACTGCGGTCGACTAGTCACGACACTCGACCAACCAGCGTTTTATGGCTAACTAGCAAGGCAACCGTTCGTTGCTCATTTTTCTCGTTTCATGCTCTATCAGTTTAATTGCCTGCCTCGGTTAATGTTCGCTCCTTATGCAATTTGTCTTTTGCTTTTACGCAATCTTAACGTTATTCCCGTCAATTAGCTACCTTTTACATACTTCGCTAACTACTAGTTTCTATGCTCTTTTTCCAATCAGTGATTTATATTTCGATTTATATTTATATTAGAGTTCGAGGATACGGTCAATCGTTCGAAGAAGATTTTACAAGGCATTTTACAGCTGACTCTTTGAATAAATACGTATCAGACAGGAAAACGATGGTTAAACTCGATAATGTAAATTGAACGTGATTTCTTTTCATGGCAAGACGCGGGATTAAGGAATTAGGCATTGTATTCCTACTCGAGCGTGTATATGATGGGCCATAAAAATACCAGCGAGGACCGATACATTTGGTATTATTAGAAGGTCGAAACAAGATTGCTCGGTCGTTCGATAGCTTCGTATCTCTTTCCCTTCTTTGGCTTTAGCCCTCCTTTGGTTTTCTTCCTGGAGTGACGATTCCCAAGGGCCGCTGCTCCGCCACTTCCCCTAATCCACATTCCAAATACTTGTATTCGGTATCCCTTAACAAATGGGTTTCTTTTTACCATAAAAATCCGTTGTAAGCAGTAAGAATGAAAAGCGAGGGAATGGTAACTGCAATTAAGCCATTCGGAGATCGAATTGGCCAACTGCTTTTTTCATAAATTTTCATTTCGTCGCTCGGATACACGTACGACTTCTCCAAAAGCGAACAACTCGTCTCGACGATCCAATTTATCGTACACACGCAAAACATGGTATGTGTATGTATAGCCATATACGCGTGAAATTCTTTCGCGATAAGCGTCGGAACACTGGAGTCACCGTACGAGACCAATTATTCCGTACAAAGTTCGAGATTGCGTTTTAACACGGTGAAGACTGTGGTGCGCGACTCGAATAAGCCTACGTTCGGACGCGAGAAAAGAAAATAGAAACAAAGAAGTTGAAAGCGCGGAGAAAGAGCTGTCATTTAGAAAACATTACGAATGAAATATTAAACGAGGCGGATTGCGTGTGTGAAGAGAAGTCGGCGGAGTTGGGTGTATCGTGCATGGGCATGGTAGTGGTCGTTTTCAGAAAAGACGAGGAGAAAAGGAAGAAACGGCTTACGAGCGAAAGGTTAAGCCGGGCTAAACTAAGCCTACCGGAGTAAGACGTTCTACCTTTAGCCCTTTACCCGTGGCGCCTTTAGGGATATTTACAACGTCGTCGCCCGGGCAGAAGCCGAGCCATGCAGTGAGAAATGGCCCCGCCGACAATTAACTGAAATCACAGCGGGCCAAGGCGGTTTGTCACTGTCTAACCCTCGACTACCGTCCCCCCCCCTCTACTACCATCTCAGTTACTGCCATTGGTATTATCGTTAGCGCTACCGAGAGCTGTTAATGTTACGCCACCTATTACTGTCACGCTCTTATCGTTTACATACGGGATAGCTTCCCATTTCAGTTTTTCGTGCATCGGTGGCCAAGACGTATCGTTGATCGATGCAGTGAACCACGAGCCGATGACGAAACCACCTCGCTGGCTATGTTTCATGCCTTCGATAATTGATAGCGCGATCTTTTTACGGTACCACGCTGCTGTGACAACGACCATACCCAAATCCACGCCATTCCGTACTAACTGACAGCGAACCGTTAGGTTTTCACTTGACCTTTGCACATAGCCCGACATTACACTTTCGTTACATTACGTAGGGCAATCGGGATCCTCCCCTTGCCCCTCGACACCTACAAACGCCACATATGAAAACTGTAAGCATCGGATCACGAGACTAGTCTCGAGTCTTGCGTACAGTTCGGTCGTGATTTGAACAACTATTTTAACTTCGGTACTTCATTGTAATATTATACTTAATCATTTTCGCGAATAAATAAATTATAATGGCACAGTCAAGATAAGTTATTGCTCGACTACTCCTTTTTCATCGTTAATTCTACGCGACACCGGAATGCGCTTGTTACGATTACTTTGCCAATTTTTCGCAATTTTTCATAGGAATAACCGGCCGATAAGGTTCCAGCTGATTTGGAGGATAAAACATTTTCATCGGTCAAGTCAATTTATTATCAACGATAATCACATTCGTGCGATTTACGTTATTTGTATTATATTTATTTGTCGCAAACTGTACGCTTAATGCTACGTTTCTTACGAACAACTATTTTTAGGAAAAATTTATTCGATGGACTCGGCGCGTGTGTTGTCCGCCGTTCGTCTGCGTTCCCTAGCTCTGCAATATAATTTTTCATGGTCGCAACGCTTTTCCAAGTTGCCAGCTACGCGTAACGATGCGCTTGTTTATACCCAGTCACTGCAACGATACGTTGCGGAGAGACAAAGGCTACGCTTCGTAACAAGATCTATTTACATATTTCTAAGAAATGTTGCCGTGCACTCGTGTAAAAGATAAAAGTTATGATACTTGGGTTGAAGGCGAGTTTCGAAGGAAAGCTCTATTCAGCAGGATTTCACCAATAATTATTATCGTTTGTGTCAAAGTGAAATCGTCACAATTGAAAGCACATAGTCGAAGTTTGATCGTAATAGGCGGCTTATTTCAGGCTAATTTTATGTACAATGCTTTGGGACTGACATTGTGTCAAGGATAGTCGATCGATAACGTTATCCGCGATTATGATAACCAAATCCTATCGTACTGCGATTAACGCAGATTTTTGATTCTGCGCGAATAGGGGAGCTTCTAACGAGATCAAAATTTTTACGCAAATTTATATTTTTATGGTCGCGATTAAATGTTGCAGCCAATTTATATGTTTCCAAAAAGAAGAATCTCCAGTTTGGAGATCCATCATTTTTCCTTTCAATTTCACGTTAAACGTCTTCTTCCAGACATTACGAATTTTCTTTCTTTGCTGATGTGAGAGCAAGACGAAAGATATTATAAATGGGATATTGGAAAGTACGCGTGACAAGCGTCCTACTTTCCATATTTTACGTCTTTGTGTCTTTTTCCCCATCTCTAAATTTCACACGAATGTATAAAAGTCTGCAATCTGTTTCGCGACCAGTTCAAAGAAGTTGCTAAATACACCGAAGAAATTTGCAAGACGATCGATTTACTGCGTTCGAAGTAAGTCCCTTCTCGAACAATTCGATGAACACCGTGTAATTTCTTCTCTAGAGGGTTCATGAGAAAGTCCTATGTGCAATTTGTCTAACACTAGACAGAATAGGTAGAATAGCCGATGAAAAATTGAAATCTCAAGAGAATTTAGTTTTTATTTGGAAGAATTTTACGATCAATTCTCATTGAGAATTATAAGTAAATTATTTTGGCGTGGTACTATAACTTGAATAACAAGTGTTTATCGTATGTTTGATTCTAGTTGAATCTAATGTTTAAATCTAATGTCTTTTTAGCCTGCGGATCTGATCCATCGTGTCGAGTAATTGAGTAACTAGTGGGTTTTGGTGGTTGTTAATTCTTGTGTTATATCTACTACTGAATTTGCATATTTCTTCTTTAACTGTAGGTATCTTAAGGCATTGTTTCGTTGGTAACATACCAACGTGCATCTATTAGGAATCCTAGAGTTTTTGATCGGATCGCAAGAGAACGAACCGCGAAATTCCACACTCGTACGATCGGTATGATCCTTAGAATACGGTTAACGGTGTAATGCTATAAATTCTGTGACAAAATTACAAGAGAGAAGCGCATGTCGTGTATCGATTTGTTCCGGCACGAGATCCTGAAATCACGTTAATACGAAACGGAGAGCGATATAATTTAACGAGATGAACGTACGAGCCTGGTGGTAGATGTTAGGTAATATTTTCGTTTTAATTGCCGAAAGAGAAGACGGATTTAAGTCGACACGCAGCCGTAGGTACAAGACTGAAAGGAAGATTGAAAGCATGTCGGTTGGTCGAGGATAATTTATTGATTTAGACGAGGCGAGAGAGGAACGAAAGAGAGGAAAAACGAGGCGATACAGAGGAAAAGAGAGGTAGAAAAAAAAGAGCACGGCAGCGACTCTTCATCAGCGATTTAATTCGTGAACGGCGCGCGGCTTCGAGTTTATTTATTTTTTCGCTGGCTCGTGACCGGCGCCAAAACGAGGGCGAAAGAGGGACAAGATTAAAAATCCCCTAATTACTTAATCGCGTTACCCCGATACGACCGTGTCAAAGAGACGAGCGAGGCCAGATCCCTGTGCTCCGGCCGAAAGATACCAAAGAGGTAGCCCGCTGCCTTTCACCCCTTTTTTTCTTCTCCGGTTTTCAGAATTCAAGTGCATTATTCGTCGTCGACATTCGTCAGAGATTTACCGATTCATCGGTATTGAACTTTTACTTTTCACCACTTGGTCGTATTCACAATATCGTACCATTACGATCTCTCTGCAACGATCACTCGATCCTCTCCGAGTGTAATATTTCACTGACAGAACCGATGCAGATGCGTTTCATGATTTTCCTCTGGTTCACTGTTCCAATCTAACGATACAAAATGGTACTGACGTTTCAAGAATCACGGTCAGATCGCGGCGTCTTCGGCAATTTTATATTTTTATTAATACAATTAAGGCGGTGAGATCTGCGTGAAGATCGAGTTCACCCGTTAAACGTTACAACAGAATTACTTCGCTCTGAATAATTTCTACAATTTTGCATTTTTCAATCTTCTATAAATCACGTAGAATTTCTTACCTTTTTAATATTTACGAGACGAAAGTGAACTTGAACAGTGAACTCGACGTGACTCCGTTTAATTCGACGAAATTATTTAGAGAAATTTGAAACATTCAGTCGTCGTATCAGCCGTTTAAAAGCAACGCTATTGAGGATTGCGGAAAAGTAATGATGTTACGAACGCTTTTTAAAATTTACCTCGCAGTTTACCATTATTTACGTAATCTCCCTGCAACGAACGATCTTCCGGTAGGACTTGTTTCTCGAAAATCGTATATTATCAACGGCAATCGTAAGCTGATAATAAACGTAGTCGTACTGTTGGTAATTTAGTGTAAAAGCGAGACTATCGACGTTTACAGCGACGAAAATGAATACGAGGACAGAACGCGGTGAAATCGTTGGCGTGTTCGAACATGTCGTTCCTACGCGTTTAACAGAAGCGGTAAACGCGCCGGGTCGTTCCGAGTTGGGTTTCGGTTTTTGCGTGTGTCGGCTTCGACTTTGTTGTTTTCTAACATTTGACAATTATTCGGTAATTTATCAAAACGTCGGCGCACAATGGTCCACAGCAAGTTTCGTGCCAAGGGGATGCCCAATGGTCTCTCCTTTGTCAGCCTTCCATATAAGCGGTGTTCGTTAAAGTATTCATCGCTGATTTTTTTCATTACTATATCTTACTGTCATTATAGTCCGTTGCCTCGTGTAACCAATCTGTTCAAGGAAAATTAAGGTTCCTACGTGTTAACGCCCGTTCGTACGCTTGGTCGAACGTGTTAAACGCGAAATAAATTGTACAACGTGCGCTTCTCAGGTGTACGTCGCGATTGCCACAATATTTACAGCATTGCTTTCTCTTTCGTGTAAAAGTATTCATCTTCTTCCGAACAAATCAGAGGATATAAAAAAAAAAAAAAGAAGGGAAATTCGAATATGTACGAACAGCAAAATGTTCGATTTCGACAAATTTATTTGCTACAGCGGACGTAACGGAGCACGTGCGAGTAGGGAAACATTATCTCGTTGGAGGATACGCGGTTGATTTTTTCGTTGAATTATTTGGAAAAATTATAACACTCGTTTGTGAAATGACAGTTGACGAATTATCTGGACACCGGGTAGACTGATATCCGTGGTATGGAACGTGCTTTGAACAAGGAGAGAAGCGAAACAAGCATACGGCTTCCAAGGAGCGGTGGAACAAAACTATCTCATTGTGTGTTAATACGTTTCGCCGCTGCTGCGTTGCGTCGCGCCGCGCCGCCTCGGTTTCAGCCGCGTGCAACTGCAAGTATGCACCTCGCATACTGTTGCAACGCTACAAAGTCGCTCCTACCGTGATATTAAGTCGATGATTGTCTCGGACTTTAATTTTAAAAGGGCAAGTGCCTGATACATATGAATGACAAAAGAAAAAGAAAATGCTTTTTTCCTAGTTATCTCGCAACGCGTAGCGTATTTTTCTGTTCATACGAAGATTCAACGTTGCGCTAACGACCAGATGATTATCGACGACTGTAGACAGCGCGTAGATTCGAATCGACGTCAGATATTGTTGTATTTTGTTGGTCGTAATCGCGACCATCAAATTATCGAGTGACGACAAATTAGGTAACGTGGAAGATTTTTCTAGCCAAAGGAAGACTTTCTACTTGTACTATTTTTTTTTTATCAGAGTAGCCGAGTAGCAGAGTAACGAATTGTCGTTTATTTTGATATCTTCAACCGCCGATAAAGTACATCGTGTTCGTTTCTGAAGATTCTACAATTAATCGAAGAAATAAGGAAATAAATAATCGTTGCAGGTATTTGAGAAAGTTGAAACGGAGGAGTAAACGGTGGTAAAATTACGACAAACTCGGTGGTACTCCATTCGTAATGCACAGAAATATATGCGTGTAGCTCATTCAAAATAGATCTGTGGTCTTCCGAAAATGACGGAGTAACACTTGGGTGTTTGTTTGCGCGTGAAAACTGTCGGAACATCGAACCACCTGGATCTTCCGCTTGTCCTCTCGCGCCGTTTATTTTTCGTTTCAAAGCTGCTCTTGCCGGTGCTCCTTGAACCTCTTCTCACCGCTTGGTTCACGCCACCGGAAGCTCTCGAGAATTCTTCGCGCAAACTCGAGTATACAAGTTAACGCTGTTCGATGATACGCCGCAACCCTTTCAGTGCTAGGATTTTAATAACCGTGACGGAGGAGCCTCGTGTTTCCAGATCAGACGGTTTTCCATTTGATCTTTGCCCGTTTAAGCGTGTCTCTGGAAGCTTCTTTTTAAATGTCGAAAGATTCGACAACTCGAAAATTAACAGCAACGAGCGCGTAGAATTTCGATCGAATGCTCGTACAGCGAGAGTGAAAATCACCGAGCATACTCCGCTCGAAGAAACTCGTTAAAAAGCTCTTACACGCGTGAAAATTCATTAAAACTATGCAAATTACGTAGGCGTAAAAACTGCCAGTAAAAAGTTAATATCGTACAAAGTACATTTTCGTAAGATGTATACTCCCTTTTGACTCCTAAAAATTATATGCTTTCTACTGTATTCGAATCGTAATTTCCACTATTAGAATATTCCTTGGCTCGAATAGCCTTCCGATTCGAGTTAGTCGATATCCGTTCGTTTGCCACGAACGCTTGAAAATCCGCGGTCTACTGGCAAAGAAGAAACGAGCCTATGAAGAGAGTACGAGGGAGCCACGTACTCGCATGGCAAATTACTCGAAAATTCGTGGGCCAATTTTCAGCAGATTAGAGAAGGAGGTGTTGGTTCACGGTATCTTGTCAGGTTCGGCACATTTAACGGGTATGGGGGCACCACATATTGGATCATATCGTATCTTCTCACAGTCCATGAATAATGCATCTGAGAGGTCGCCCCTCTGGACCCATCGTCTCTCCCCCTTTCCTGACCATCTTCTACCGCTATTCGCCTTCTACACTGGCTACCCCCTCGCCTCGCTAACTCTCCTCTCCTCGCTCTCTTCTGTCTGTTCTCCTCTCTCGCACGTACACAACACACTTTGGCCAGTCGCGTTCCGAAATCTCTTCGTAATTAAAGCTGCCATATATTTTACTTTAATCGAGGAGATCGGCCGGCTACCATTGGCCACGACGATTTATCACGTTCTCTGACTCTTCTCCTCCACCTCCTTCACACTTCATCGCGCCTCAAGAAGATTATACGGCCGAAGATGTATTCACGAATATGTACATATAATTGCACGATCCTACCGGGATTTCTCATCGATCCGATGTATACGTGTTTCATCTTTACCGCTGCTGCGTGTACGTGGATTACATATACAAACGCCGAGCCTGTCCTTTTGCTCGTCGCTTTGTCATGCGCGATAATTTGTCAGACTTCCTTGTAATCTTGGGTTATGGCTATATTGATTAACCTGATATAAATCGAGTTCTTGTAATAACTCTGCTGAATTTATCGCGGAACGCGCACGTTGTATAGCTATTTAATGCTTCCCGTTTTGCTTCTCTTCGTTCTCTTTTACACGCGATCACCTCTGCTGAAAGTTTCACGTAACTTTTTCTATATTTTCCTCTGTGGAGGATTGATTGAGAATAGATAATATGTAAACTAACGAGAGCAAGAGATTGCTGTCGCAACTCGTCAAATATATTTCTCAGGTGTAAGCGTTGTCCGTGATAATTGTAGAGCTGCTGGCTGTAGAATGTCGCTGATGGGGTATTGCTGTTTTTCTTCCATTTTTGATGCGTAGAAGAAAAATCGGACTACGAGCGCCGGGGTTTGAACCCGAACGTTCGTAATCTAAGGCGCTAACCACTGCGCTGCCGTCGTCCGGTGTTAGTTAGCATCGAGTGGCGGTGTTTGTTGTCGAGTGCCGCCACATTTCGAATAAGTTAAATAATTTAACAAATAAGTAAAAGTACAAACTGCCGTAAGACGCTGGTTTACTGTATTCGCAACAAATATTATATGTTCGCTCGCGGAAAACCCGACTTGTAGATGATGATCGCTAACATGTGTCACTCGGTATAATACTGTCTCGCTCGCGACCGCGTCCGTTTGTTTATACCGTTCCGAGGCGCAACAACAACGCGAGACGCTCTCGATGCGCCTCGTCCTATGGCTCGTGTGCCGCTACATCTCTCTATGCTAATTCTAAATTAAAAACACTCGTGAAGTTTCTTAATCTTTCGCGTGAACATTTTCTATATTTTATTCTGTATACTAATTGTAAATTAAAAGTAGTTGTGAAATCTCTTAACGTTAAAAAATATTGCATTGAATCGTTGATTAAAAAGTGTAAAGTAGCAAGCATGCGTTCATCGACGTCGATGAAACAACGATATGGTGTTCTTCCGTGAGGTGGTTGTCGGCTTCTCTCTCTGCCTCGGTAGATCGGTGGCAATGTCGCAGAAGCAGCGAGGAATCCGGTAGCCCTTAAATCGCGCTAGAAGCACCAGTCCCGCTGTCACAGTCTGCGAGGATAAATCTTGGATTACCACGCGCTCCCTTTCCTGATGCTTCTTTTCTCCTTTACTCCCGTTTCCTGAGTACCTGGCATCGCTCCATCTTCCTCCTCCTTTTCGCCCTTTTTGTATCTCCCTTTTCGGTATCACGGCCTTAACACCGTCTTATAACGCGCGACAACACGAAAATACCGTGTAGAACCCTCGTAAAAGACGCTGCGCCACTTTATATTTTCCTATTTTCCTTTCGACGATCGATCGAACAATTAAACCCCAGCAATTTCTTCCCATCTCTCGCACGGTTCTAGTTTCCTCTGTTAGTCGTCCACGGAATTCCTTAAAATCTAACTAATTAGCGGTTTGACTTATAATTTTTATTCCAAGCTCGTTGCTTGCCCGCCTCGTTTTCTCTGAAAATCCAATTCCTTCGATTAGTTTTCTAATGGACGTATCGATGATCGATGAACTGAAAGCACCGCGAAACTCGTCGATACTCGTCGCGATGTTCGCTGGGTGAAACGAATTTCGTAGGTCCTCGCACTTGGCGTTGTTACGTCGAAGCTTGCGAGCGAAACTCGGTGTTAAACGCGATTGGATTAATCGTATTCGCGAGGATGTATCGGTATTAATCGACTAGCTACGAGAGCTTTGAATAATCGAAGTAAGTTGGACGAAGTAACTTTGTTTCTCTAAAACGTTTTTCAACTGGTCGTCTACCGTGTCGTCTTAACAAGCGTTCGAACGAAACGAGAAAATGGAGAAGAAAACTAGCGGAAAGCGCTAGTGTGGGGGACGAGCAAAGGCTGATAAGGAAGAGGACGAGACCCTCTTCGTTTTCTCGGTGATCCGCGAGATGCCAGGAAACTCTCGGTAGATCTAGTCAGACATTGCCTGCCAAGAGTACCTCGAACGAGCCCTCTTAAATTAATTACAGGGAAAAGATCCTCGCATCCGATTCCTCCCCTGCTACCGCTAAAGCGAAGGCCGACGCAGTCAGGCTTGCTCGAGAGACGAACAGAGCAAAAGAGGGTTCTATGTACTTACTACGTTCAAGCGAGTGTTTAACGGCCGGGAATGCTCGTCAAACGAGGAAAAGAGCATCCTCGTTGGAAAAAATCTCCGCTCGTCGTGCATTTAGTCGTGAAACTTTAAGCAGCGTATCTACGATTTTCCATTTTTAAACGCTTATGGCTTTCGGTATTCGCTTCGAACCAGATACATTCGCGTCCTTCTTTTTTTATGTCATAAGACTACTTTATTTTAATCGTACGGCTTTTTAAGGCCAGTTCGTTATCCTTCGTTATCGTCGAGAAACGAAATGATCGCGGATTTTGTCATTACGTGATATTGACAGAATCTGCAATCACTTAGTTGCCATCGGTTCTACGACAGCGGTATTTTTCGCACGATCGAATTATTCGAACATCGTTCCTGACTTTGTTACAAAACGAGATCTTTTACGGTTATCCAGCGAACATAATCGAAACTCGAGCCTTTTTTACGAAGCTTGTTCTCGTTGCTGACGAAGGTAGTCGAGGAAATGACGATAGCCGTTGATATCTCTCGAAAATCATACTTGCGATGATAATTATTAAAGTTGATAGGAAGTATCGTTCGCGTCGTTTCGTTTCATTTTATAAGAATTTTTCTTTTTTGACAAATCGTACAAACTTATTCTTTAAATACAACTTACGATATAGTGGAATATATTTGCAATTGAAATGTAATTCCGCACGATCGTAAACGTTGACTTTTAAACTTGATGGAAAAATTGTTGGAAAGAGAAAGTTTGTCGTCGCAAGTTGCCTGTGCAATGGTGAACTACGCTAGGAAGGGTTGCGTGTTACGGGACAGTAGGGCAAAGAGGGTAGAACAGCCTATCGGTATTATTCCGACCAGTCATCGGGACTTATACCGCTTATAGGATTACACAAGCATTAGTAGACAGCTTGTTCTCTACCATTTTGTACGAGATGTGTGATAAAGCTCGGTATTTCTACCAACCTGTTCGTCCCAACGAGTCGATATCTTTATTTATTTCGTCGCTTTCATTATTCACGGTATAATTAATTTTAATTCGTTTTATATGTCGTGTCGCGTACTTTTCGTTTCTGAAATTAACTAAACGGAAGATTAATATAATATCATGAATATAATACAACGAATATATCGTATCTTATCAATTTATACGATAAAAATAATCCTTGTGAATTTTTTATTGATTCTAGCATATCTTACCTGATATATTTAAAATATATTTCATATAAAATATGTAACAGATTTTATTCAAATGCTATTTATATACGTATCTGTCAAACACAAAGTTAAGTAAATGAATTACTTGGCAAATATCGAATAACTTGCGTGATAAAATTAATCGAAAAATTGCTATGGCCAAAAGTATTAAATAAAATTTCATTCGGTCAACGTGATTTCGTTGATTGTGATACGCTTTGAGGTTGATTCGTAGTGATTTGCGCCTGCTGCGATGATTCATTCTCTCACGCACATCTGAATCTGAGAGAATTAGGAATTATCTTCGAACAAGGAAACGTTTAATTGTCGCGAATAACGTAAGAAAGCTCTTTTAGTAGTACTATAGTTGCCACGGTATGCAATGTGGTTTCTCTTCTCAAATTACCTGCTCCACAGTTTTTCAGTCTCACGATACGTCAGGTTTAGGAGTAGTTCGTTATACATAAATGCTGAAAGTAACATGAGTTGGAGGAAAGTAACGCGATATCGTTGCATATTTTTTAAAGCTACGTAGCGTCAATGATTTTCTGTCATCGATACTGTTATACAAATCTTCATTGCCCCTTTTTTTTCCTTCTCGTTTGAAGAATCTCCATACGCTTGCCCCGAGGAAACTACACCAATTAACCCTTAAATGTACATAGTGCGATCATTTGGCAATATCAATTATATTTCTTCACGCCAAGATATTTTCTTTTTCATTATCTTACTATCTTCGTAATCTTATTATTGTACTGAAACATTCATAGAAATGGTGTTGCGTAAACAACGAGTTAAGTTGTAATCGTACGTTCGAAATAATTACGCTATAGTTTGTTCTCTTTAAAATAGAAAAGTAGGAAAAAAGTGAAACGGAGTTTGCGTTCCATTCTTTTCTCGAATTTCGTGCCACGTGAATTGTCAGATTTTTCGTCCTTTGTTATATTGGGCTGGCAGCTAAGTGATCGCGGGTTTTGTCAATACCATCTAATGACAAAATCCGCAATCGCTTAGTTGCCGACCCAATATTTGCAAGAATCGTGGTTTCAAGAGTTAATTTCTTAACAGGGTGTAACGTAAGAGGCGTAACATAATTCGATGCATACATTTCTAAATGATTACTATGAATTGTCGCTTTCTTATTCCTTATCCGGTCTTGCGTTATGCCTACGTACCGTGAAAAGTAGTCATTTGCATAAAGTAACGATGCAAGAGTACATTGTTGCTTGCACGACACACGGCACATGTATTATCTGAAAGAACATCGTTTATATTCGTCTGAATATACAGGGTGTTGCAAGTTCTCCCGCTGGAATATTCCTAATAAACAAACATAGGTTGCTGCAACTTTGACTTGCGACTATTGTACTTGTTGAGAATTGTGCACTTTAGTCGTAAAAATAAACGTATGGAAATACTCACAGTACACGTAAAAATGATATTAAAATAGCTTCAGATTTATTTAATACGTGATGTACAAGATATTCGTAGATACGCGTTGCACGCGTCTCGGCAACCTTTTTGTCTCGCCATCTTCTTTATCACCGTACGTACGCAACAGTTGCATTCTTCTGTTTTACGAGACGCTGCGCACGCATATACTCCCGCACACACTCATACCCATATATGTGTGCCACTACTACGCGGCCAATCCAATGCAGCACGCAAAATTACACGTATCTCAATAATACTAAGCAAAGGTTAAAGAGTGAGTGTAACATGCAGAAATTCATAAAACGTCCAAATTGGAGTGTAATTGTCGTAGCATACGAGGTATTTCGAGTAACTGGCACGCTCTATAACTCTGTCCCGAGCGAAGTTAAACTGCGCTCTTCTTTGAAACGTATCTGTACAATTTCTTGTACGTCTTGCACTTTCTCATTCTCCGGAGGAACAAGACAAAACGCAGGGCGGAATGCTCGTGTTTGTGTCTTTTTTTTTTAGTCTTTCGTGCGTTAGATTCGACGAAATCGACATTGAGATATCTTTCAGACTCGGCCTCGTTGCATCGTTTTTCCACCCAGGCACCCGGATACTTTCTCGTTGAGCAAAAATCCTATGGTTACATTTCAAAAAAGAGTGCGCTTGGTCTTTGCATCTGCGTTGAAGCACAACGGTGGAACATTTTTCTCTAACTTTGCCTGCAGCAAGGTTACAGTCTGTCCAAGTTAATAGAAACACCCTGTATAATACATAAACTAGATTTTTACTTAGATTCCATTTCTTCGATTTATCAGTTAGGTTCTCAAACGTCTAGAATTGCACAGACACTCGCAGTCTACTGATAATGGTCGGCTGGCAAAACGAGAAACACCCTGTATAGTAGAATCGAGGAGGATATCGCGAAGGCGAGTCGCAGGCCGGTATAATTTATTTAATTATATCGAATTCACGGTGAGAAGCGCGTGCCTGGAGTTCTCACGGTAGGACAATAAGGACATTCATTCGTCCGTTCGAGCCACGGTGGCTCGGACAAGCGGTTTCTCTTAGGTCTTAATCGTTTGCCACGGAATGCGCGTTTAATGCAAAAGAGGACACAGGCGGCTTGTGTTTGACTCGGCTTGTATTTTCTCTGGCTGTCCTCGCGACACCAGGCCACTTACTTTACGAGCTGCTCCATAGGCTCCCCGAGTTCCTCGAGCTCCGAACGATCTTACGAAATCCTTCGAGTACCGCTTGACGCTAATGATGCCTACTATCTAAACGACTAAACGACTAAACGTGGCTAAAACGATCTCTCCCTCTCTGTCTCTCCTTTTTCCCATTCGTTTCCCCGATACTCGTCCTGTCTCCTCTAATTAAATTCACGAGTTTTTAGGATGCCAGGATAATCACTTACTCTCGTTTATACGTGAAGTATCGCGCTATTATCACGTCGACTGGCACACGGTATTGTTAACAACGATCGAAACTTGGATCACGTTGTGAGAAAAGAAACATGCACGTAAATATTTATGGCGTTGGTTATAGTTGTGGTGTGTCTCAATGCATGGTGGATCTGGCAAGAAATATATAAAATTCGCGTAGCGTTGATGATCGAACGATCGACTCTTTGAAACGTTCGTCGTTGATAGTTTTATTGAAACCGATATTTATCGAGTATAATCCAGTGTGCATTCAATAGACTTTGAACATCGTAAAATAAGATTATCGCGACGTGTGTCGTAAAACAAGATTATCGATTCATCATCGATTCGTATAGTTCGCTCTGGTTACTCAGCAGCGGATATTCTACGCAAGCTTCGCTCGATCGAGTACAGTTTCGATAAAGAAACACGTTGGTTGGAGCAAACATCCGAGGACGCGCGATACCAACGAAAATGAAAAGGAAAACGAAGGAACGAGACGCGTCTAGGGAAGCTTTATAGTCGAAGGTTTGCAGCCGGACGCGAAACCACACTTTACTCGATGGGGTATACACCGGTGGAGGAGACACGGTAATAATACGTGAACAATATAGGCAAAGTTAGGTACTGGACAGGTCGACACAACGAAGGGGTACCCCATTGCACACTCTGTATGAAATATCAACCACCGTGAAACTTGAACGCCCTGAGAAACTTTGGGGCCATTCTCCGTCATCTCTTACTTTCGCTCGATCGCCAATCTGCCCGGTTGCTACGAGCTAGGACACCAAAAAATCCCCGGAATTTCTATGAAAAAGCAGGGAAACTGTGTGGCTGACCAGGATCAACGTTGTCAGAAGCAGGCAGAAGCAAAAGGTTGGGATATAAGAGGTGGAAAGGCAGAGCAAAGGCATCCTGCCCGTCAATATTCACTAAACTATGCGCGAGTATATCAAATGCTGGCCTCGCTTTGCTTTATGAAAAAGTTGTAAAATTAATAAAGAATCTTGCTCGGTCTCGTTCCTTATCCCTAAGAGATCCGACGATACACCGAGTCGAGCTTCTTATACCGCGCCTTCATCTATACCATAGCTCTTTGTATATCCAACGTTTTTTAATATCGTCGTTTTCAATTCTGCCAATCACGCATGGGTTCTTTGAAAATAGTTTTTAAAAATTTCCAAGTGTCCAAGTACTAGGTTGTCCGAAAGATGTCTTTCTTTCGCAAACCTGTTTTTTACAACAGCGCACCTTCGTACAGACGTGAAACCAAAATGTCTGTGAAATGTCAGTCTGAAAGTCGGTGCGTCTATTATTTCCTCATGAAACGAAAGAAACTTTTCGGACAGCCTAATAGTTTCTGCAGGTTCGTAGAACGTCGAGTTTCGTCGAGATCGCACGAATACGACGAATAGATAGGATCGAACGTTCTAACGACAAACGCACGTTTACACTAGGTCTACGTGCTGTCCAAGTTGGTTCGTTAAAATTTGGTCACGCGTCTTCCTCGGGAAGCTGAAAATTCGTAGACGCGGAAGGAGATTTTGGAAAATTGTGCAGGATGGTGAACGCATCTTGCTACGCTAATAAGTTGAAGCATGACGTTCGTATCAGATTCTGTAGCAGTGATTGTTAAACTAATATTGAAACGGACGATTCGGGAACCGCCGCTATTTATGTCCCCGTTTGAACTGGCGGACTTCCGCCGCGGGATAATACGGTTAACCACGTTGGCCATTAGTCTTTCCACAATCGATACACGCCGGCTGTTACAGTGAAAATCGACGTCGATTATCATCCAACAGCTTCGATGGCCCTTGTCCACCTTTCCCATCTTCGTTCTATCATTCTGACTTGCAGCCGATCGAAGAACCAATAACTTTCCTCGCTGCGCTATATGTTGCGCATAGACGTCACATAGAAATACATCAAACTGTAAAATTAGCAAATGCGTTTATAGCGTAAATTCAGAGCGTAGTATAACTCGATTCCGACAAACAGGCGACACTCGTCGATCCACTGTCTGATTGTACGCTGATTTGTTCAAATTCCTGTATCGTTGTATCTTCTCGTTTGAACGAATTTTTTGAATCACGCGTCGAACAAAGTCTTCTTTGATCAGTTCTCGTCGTCAGGAAATTTTTCCGACTTTTCTCCACGATACGATCGGTATTTTCTTAGATACAGAGCGCGTATCTACCTACGTGTATTTCTCATATCGTAGAATCGTTTTATAAATTTTTATTTGATCGAGTTTTATCATGGAAGAAATTTGCCGCAACAAATGATTGCCACGTTGAACGCCGCTTCTCGATTCTCTTTCCACCTTGTTATCATTGTTTTCCGCTCTTCGTGTATATCTTCATTTCGATATCGTGCCGTAGCTGAAAAGGTCTCACGCCGGGTATCGAGCCGGCTAACTCGTCGCAACGCAATCCACTCTCCGGTTCCAGTCTGAACGTCTCGTTCTCTGCTACTTGTTCTCTGACAGAGTAACCGAACTGTCTTCCTTCCCTGCGATGTTCATCCTTGCGAAAAAACGACCTCGTTTTTTCATGCACGTAGAGCCTCGTCGTTGTTGCATCTGCACTTTGATGCATCCGCAGGACGTGCAGATCATTGGCGTTGAATCGTATTTCAGATATTCTACAACGACCACGGAAATCGCGTTATCTCTGCCTTCCATCCTTTCGCACTGTTGCTGTATTAGCAAGAAACTTGCTACGGCTCGCATCGAAATGTAGTTGAAATTGTCGTCAATTGCACTTTCTTAGAATTCAAATATCGCTACTGCTTTTAATTTCAACGAATTTTTTGAGTCACACGTCGATACTTCGCTTGATCAAATATTTCCAGGAAGTTTTCAGTTTCTTTCGTTCGTACGAAGTTCCATTATTCGTAATTGTGATCTTTAGCGACGATTTCCTTGTAACATGTCTGGTTCGTTTTGTATAAATAGAACCTTCAGTAGTACAATTGCACGAAATATAATTTTCTATATCTTCGTATAATACGTTGCATTTCACGCATCTTCGCGCTTTCAAATTCCTTCAAATAGAAGTCTAATCGAGACGACAGGGACTTTCTTAAAATCGGTTTAATCATTGCAATTCGTCTTTGTAATCTTTCGCACGAAAACAATGATCGGCCGATCGTGCAGCGTCGAATCTGCCTACATTTGCGGAAAAATTTCCAACGACTCATCCATCGTCTCGTGATAAATCGGCGAAGAATCGTATGAATGAAGAAGAACGCGACGAAAAAGAAGAAAAACGGAGAAGCTCGAAGCAAAAGTGGAACTTGGGAAAACAGTGCGGACTGCCTAACATGGCGCACAAAACGATTGTGAACCGTGCGATTGTTGCGCATCGTGATCACCGCAGCTGACAACCGATTCTGCGATCTTAATCTGGTCGACATACTCGCAAGAAGGGAGAGAACTGTCAGAACGTAGGGGAACGAAGAGAGAGAAAGAGAGAGAACGGAGCTGGAAGAAGGAAAAAATCGGTAGCTGGTCGATTGAGAGGACGGGAATCCGTCTGTCGGTTTATACGGTTGAGAGACCGGATCAAGAACCTTGAATAATTCATCGAGAAAGCGAGACTCGTTGCTTTAGCTTCGGTGCAAGGACTGACGTTGTTCCTTGCCTGTTTGCACTGTTAGTCGATTCGCTTTCTACCCTACCTCCTCGTCTCGGCTATTTCTGACACCCTGTATCAGCCTGTCTGTCCGCTTCGTGTTTCACCATGTACATCGAATTTTTCTTACCCATAAAAGTACCTTACACCAGCGATTCTCCGTTTCATCCATGCAGACATTGTAATTCGAAGCTCGTTGTTTAACATTAGAAATGTCACAGCAGTGAAAATGACTGGTTCTATAATTTTAGAAATTTATCGACCCTCGTTTAGGGATCGTGGATTCAGATGGATTGATAATAGCAAAGATGTACTTCGTAACGTGGAATTGCTTCCGTAAGAAAGCAATAAATCACTGAATATAAAAATGTTCTGTTATTAGGTATTTTTTAAAGACCAGTCATTTTCACTGGTTTTTGGTAGAAATAGCTTCGTGTTAACTATCGGTAGTTCTGGTGTTAACCATTATCTTCGTACCACGTGCATCGATTTAGGTTCGATGCTGGGTTTTCGATCGTTAAAAATCAAAGTGTAGATAGGGCGAGTAGGTTTGACGTTGGGAGTATCCAGGACCGGAGTGTAAAAGCTTAGAAAGGCGAAAAAAAGACGAAGGAATAGGAATGAAGGATTCACGGGGAATTGCGAAGGGACCATGGGGAAAAATGGGAATCGAGTTTCAGCGTTTCTGCAAAAATGAATTTTTTTTTTCGATATATAGCCTAGTGAGTTTATATTTTCTCGCGTATCGACGTAAAAAGCTCTTGTATTCTTCCTTTTATTTCTAATTTTTATTTATAATTTGAAGCAGTATAGAACAGGTTAAACTGATTAAACTTCCAAAGAATGGAAATCCTCAATTTCTCGTAATTATTTATCAATACTCAGAAAATTTAATTCTCAATACGTACACATAGAGCTTGCGAAAGGACGTTTAACTCAAAATTCGTTAAAATTGCCCCTTTCTCGCGGAAAATAGAAGAAGGTTTGGTCCACGTACTTTGCAAAGAACCGTTCAAATCTGTAAAATTGTATGGTTGTATAAAATATGTGTCGTGTAAGGAAAATGAAAAACTGATACATTTTCATAAAATGAATACAATACTTTGTTAAGTAACGTACACAACGTTGCCATTTAATAGACAAACCTTCAATAGACGAATCATAATTCTACCACACAGATACGATATCTTTGGTGAATCTTGCCGCGTTTCCCAATGAACTTTTCAAATATTCCGATATTAGGAATATTCCTCTTTTTCCGTTTTAATTATTTCTACGCGAACAGTCACCCTCTTTTCGGTATGAAGACGCTTTAAAACGACGAATGAATAGAAATAACGTTTGGAAACGAAACTTGGTTGGCGTTTAAGCGAGTATCTTTCGGTAGGACGAAGTTCCAGAAGATTGCTGTCAAATTTCTTAAGCAGCAGGAGAAGCTTTTTTGTTGCTAACGCGACCGTTAAATTTTTCATACGGGCGACTAAGGGGGCAAAAGGCGCAGGTAAAGAGAACCGTCTTTGAGGTTCTTTTCGCCGCCTAATTGTATCGGGTGTCTTAATCAGTGTGTAAGCTACTAAAGTCGAAAGTCTGGAAGAGGGGAAGGAACGAAGAAAGAGAACCTCCGCGTTCTGCATCTCAAAGGCTGAATTTTAAAAGTGTGTTAAGCCCCTGGCATTATGCTCGCTGCATTTATCCTCTCCGAACATGAATTTAGATTGTGGCTTAGGCACGATATTAGGCTACGTGCTTCTATCCACCGAATCTAAAATATACCTTTTTCGAACAGCTATTCCCTTTCTTCGTCTACTTTCTTTCTTTCTTCAATTTTTTCTCTTCCCTTCTACGCGAATATAATTACAGCCAATACGAGAGCAAAGTCCGTGCAATATCCACGCTGCGTCTTATCTTTTATCGTCTTTTATTTGTATCGTTAATTAACGCAACGAGAGACAGGTGAATTGTAGTCGAACTGCAGCAAGATTTTTTCTTCTATCATTTCGTTCCTGTTCTTCGAGCGGAAGTAGCTTTCCGCTATTCTTCCTTTAGCAGATCTAACGTATTGTACTTTCGTATCGACATATAATTAATCGTCTGGAACGCGTATCGAGTCAGCGAGAGATTTATTTCAAGGAATAACTCGTATGTTATTCTTCGATTCGTAGTTTTGTTACGTGCATTTTCCCGTGGAATTTTGATCGTTACGTACAGCTGTTAAGGAGACAGCGATATTTCTGTGTATTATTAACAGAGGAATAGCGAAGAACATTGATCGTGGCTTTAATTCGGCGGATATGAATCGCAATGATGGGATTGCTTCAGATGAAAAAGGGTCTTTCGTGATCAACCCCATGCCACGTGCTGACTCGATGCTAAAAACCAATATAATGTTTCGTGAAAGCAACCACGACGTACCAATATCGATATTAACTTGGCAATAAATTAATAATCCTTTACTTTTGACTGGAACGATCAAAGTTCAAGTTCAAACTCAAGCCAAAGTTGTCTAATAAGCGCACGTTTTTAACGCCCATGGAATGTCCTATTGAGATACGTGTCATCGCTCGAGAAACGTATTTGAAACGCGTACTTAACAGTAAACTTTCAGCTTCAGAGATACATACGTATAACTCCATTGAATCGAATAATAGTTCTTTCCCGATGATTATTTCAAAAGTACTTGTGAGACGACAAAACTATTACCTCTAACGTTAAGATATATCGAAGCTCCAATATTCGTTCACACTTTTCTATAAAAAAAAAAAAAAGAACAATCCAAGTTCCTTCTTCATGAAATAATTCCAAACTTTCGAGCAATAACACACGTGATATGATAATTGTTTGAAAAATATCCAGAAAGAGTTCTAACAATCTTCTTCAAAACTCCAAAAACACTACATACAGGGTGGTTTATATAATTGGTGGTACAAGCGGAAAGGGGGTGATTCTACGCGAAAAAAGAAGTCGAAAATATAGAATAAAAATTTTTCGTTCGAGGCTTTGTCTTCGAGAAAATCGACTTTGAATTTTCGCTCGGTACGCGTGCGGTACGTTGCAACGGATCTCACTGTAGTTCGTTGTCTCGATGGAAAAATTAAAAAAAATTTTTATTCCATATTTTCGACTTCTTTTTTCGCCTAGAATCACTCCCTTTCCGCTTGTACCACCAATTATACAAACCACCCTGTATATAATATATTAATGTTACAATAACCAATATGTTAACATTTGTCGAAACAGTTTGCATGAACTCTATAGATGTAAATGTGTATACTATGTATAACGACCGCTGTATAATATATATTATAATGCATAGATGATGTTGATGACTGATGACCGTTGTTATGTGGGTGATTCTAGTGGGGCCTGTGTTCGGGGGCCGATGCGGCGCGGAGGCGCTCGGGCTGGGGTTAGGGCTGTCGCTGGGCCCGGCCTACAGGTTCGCTCTGCCCCCGGGACTCGCTGCCAAGACCACCCGCTGCCTTGTATTCGACCAAGGTAGGCCTACCAGCCATCTTCATTGCCTCTACGATCTCAGATAGAACAGATCTCTTCCACACGATCCCCTGCCCCCTTTCATTTAAGTATATTTCATCCCTAAGGTTGTTGCTTCTTCCTATTCGATCGGCAACTGAGTGATTGCGGATTTTGTCGATATCACCAAATGGCAAACTCCGCGATCACTTAGTGGCCAACGCGATATGTTAGCTCGTCCGAGAAGATTCTTTCGTTTTATAAGGAAATAATAGAGGGACAGTGTTTTTCCTTTTATATTAGTTTATTGAATTATGCACGAACGTAATAATAGAAATATAATTCAATAAAATAATGTAAAACAGAAATTGTTGTTCTTCTATTGTCGTCTTACGGAACGAAAGAAACTTTTCGGACAACCTAATATCTTCGCCAGTATCAGATTGCCATTTCCTTGGGCGATCTTTAAACGTCTGTCTCCTTATTTGCAAGAATAGAATTCTGTTTAACTCCGTATCGAGTTTAGGCGTGTAATAGTCTACGCGAATTAAAATCTAAGTGAAAATTGATCGACATTTAAATTTTTCGAAGGGAGTTTGTTGCAATATCGTTCAAACAAACTCTCTGAAAATCCATTTACTCGGCTGATCGTCGATCGCAATTACAAATTTCGTTTACCATTCAGACGATAGGGATTTACCAACAAATGATACATTTAGGCTATATTTTTCGCTGTGATAAGAATTTACTAAGTTTACTATTTAGCGATGAGAAAGCGTAAAAGACGACTTAAACGCGGTCCTGAAAACTGAACGATTCCACGAACGGAATATGCGAAAGGAATCGAGTAGTTCTATCTGGGATTCGAAGGATCTATAAATAAGTATTATTTCTTTGACAAATATCTATATTAACCACTGACAATTACGATTTTCGCTTGATGGACAACTAACCCTGTTTTCAATCTATTATGCTGCTTAATTGAATAACGAACGCGTACTGGGAAGATTTATTTTTCTAATTATTATTTACCAAGAGGACCATCGGCCAGATATTTGAACTCGTCTAAACAACGATTAAACGCAGGTAATTCGATCGTCGTAGCACCTAGCAAGCGTTGTATGTCGTGGAATCGACAAATCACGTTAAGCCTGTGCGTCGTCAAATTCTAACATTTCCCAACAGAGTGCTGATATATAGTAGGCTTAACAAACTTCGATCGGTAGGGTAATGCGGCATGGCAGAGTTAGAAGATTAGCCAAAAATTTACCGTCACGTATTTGCTGGCTAACAGCGACTCTAACGATCGCCGAAACGAGGTCTGTTACCTTCTTAACGCGCTGACTACGGTTTATTCAATTTTTTCAAACGATTTAAGCGAAATAAACTTCACGTGGATTAGCAAATGTTCAACGATGCGAATGGTTTGGATAAAAAGAAGCAGTCGCTTTGGTGATTTCGGCTGGCCAGAAGTAACTCGATGAATTGTTTGCCATTTACTCGAACGCGGAACAGCTGTAATCTGAAATCTAAAGGGTCCTTCTCAAAGTCGATATCGTCCCGTTGATGAATTTCGGCTTAGGATATCGATTTTAGTGTTCATTGCCGCGAATCTGCTGTGCTTAAAGTCGGCCATCGATCCCCGAAATCCAGCTGCAAGATCGACTTGCGCGTTTGCACGGACTAAGCCTACGAGCTATGCTCATCTTCGTGTCCACAAATCTAACAAGACCGATTGTAAACGAGCTTGCGCTTTCGTCAGCCGACTGCAGTCTGGTTAAACGTCGGCTACGTACACCATCTACGTTAGAACTAAACACCTGCGAGTAACATGAAAATTTCATCCATCTGCTAAATTCTCGAATACGTAATTCTACGAACATTTGTCTGATCTGTTTAGTTTAAAATTCCCTACTTGGCATTGTTTTTTTTTTTCTATTTTAAGACACTTTGAGATATCGCGGTTTCCGTGATTTTTACTTGTCAAATAAAATTATACTTTTTGAAGATCGTTACGAAATAGATATCGGACCAAGTGTTTTAAAACGTATCGAAGAAAGACAAAAGACCTCGGCTTGTCTCTTCAGTTTCGAAACGACGGATGGAACATTTCGTCGAGACAAGGAATATTGTACTGAAAATTAATTAGTAGGAATTTTAATGAAAAACGATCGAAAGTACGAAACAACAAAGCGTGGAACGATCGATTTAACGATACAACGTGCAAAGTAATTCTATTCTGAAAGAAAGCGGTACCTTATATGAGAAACAATGAGAAGAGCAAAGCAAAAGTAGGCGAAAAAATTCGATCTGGAAACACAGAGTCCCCTTCTGGCTTCTAAATTATGTATTCGACGATAACTCGGCTAGGATGCACATGATTCGGCTATGAGAGGTGAATTTCAAAGACGACAAACAGTGACTCGTTTCGGGTTTTTCTTCGCTCTCCTCGATCGTCTCCTGGCGCTGAAACGACGACGAGGATCTTACCGGAGAGCAGATATTATTTTTCATAAACGCGGCGTAAATGGTCGTTTCGCGTGATTGCATGGATCCAGTGGGATGAACGCGTGTGTTCCTGGTTGTACTCCGGTTGAGACGGAGCGGGTAATTCCGCCGATCCTATTTAGCCCTTCTTCCTTTTCTGCCTAATACGATCGTGAATATGCTCGGCTACGATAAACGCGTGTATTTTTTCATCAACGATATTTTCATTCCTCTCGAAACTACGAAAATATTATTCTTTATTTTACCAATTGTTCCTCCTCTTCGGCTGAAACCAACATAACAAGATGCAGTTGTATTTTAAAGTTCCACTTGAATTTCAACTTTATACGAAATAATCAAGGTCACCGCGTATCGTAAAACGTCCTTGGACCGATAAATATCGTTGAAGTAATTAATTCAAGAAAAACTCTACATCTTTATTTGTGTACATCCGTGACCTGGACACTGCTATTACGCAGAAATATTGTAAATATTTTGAGAGCTGCATATTATTGTACCTTTGAATATACAGTATGTTTTGGGCAGAGTCGGCGTGACCTTTTGCTGGGCCTGAGTACACGTTCAAATGCTACACTTGAATTTTACAACGAGAAATTATTTATTGACAAATGTTGAATGATTAATGATGGATATTAAATAATAATACAACCTCTATTTTTTTAAGCAGTTTAAACAAATCCAAGTAATATTTTTTCGCAGCGATAATGCAAAAAACTATCGATGTAGTTTAAATTCTCTAAAAAGTACATTTCTATGAATTCCGCCTGGAATTTTTTATCTAAAGTAGTTTCCAGAATATGAGGACTTTATGCAGGACTTTATGATAACAATTTACTTGATTTTCACCTCACACGCTATGCCTGTACTTATACTTGTTTCGATATACTTTTCTATTACAAATTCATCCACTCGTTGTTCAATCAGACAACCTCAACCTCAACCTCGACAAATACAACAAGCAGGTTCAGCGAGAAAGAATACCAAAAATTAGAAGATCAGTCGGACGATTGTACGAAAAATTCGCGTTAGATGGTTCGAAAAATCGATTCCAAAGAAACCTGTTAAACTTCAAAGAAAGATAAAGCGATCGCTATACCGTCGTCGATAATTATACCGACGTTTGCTTACTTTTACCAAAATGTAACTTAGCTAAAAAATTACAAATAGAAAGACTCTTTGATTTTCCGGAGCAGCTTTAAAGAAAGAAAAGAAGAAACGCGGCTTCCACCTTGTTTGAATTCGTTTACTTTCTATTACTAGGTTTTTATCGAGGGATGAGATCATTATGCCGGTCTCTCTGCCGTTTCCCCTCTGCCGGTCTCCATGTAACGTCTTGCATCGCCACCTTTTCGGCCAACATCCTCTCACCCCGTGGTCCTCCTCGCCCCGTTTGCTTCTCGCCTCTTCGCGCGACAGTAATTTTACTTAATTAAATTCCGTTCTTTCTGCCTTTGCTACTACGACCCCTCTGGCCATATCCCCATCCCTCTATCGCCCACCGAGGATCGTCAGTGATTTTTCTCGCATCTTTTCTCTCTTCTCGCCTCGCAGCTTCAAACGATTTTTCCACGATTTCGAGCTCGTCCCGGCTGGCTAAGAGCGTTCACGATACACGGGAGATTTTGGTTTTTACAGCGATCGCGCCCCGAATCTGTCGCTTGCTGCGCGTTTCCCTGTATTTTTCGATATTATTCCAATTTTAGTTTTCCGATTCGACTATAATACGTCAAGAAACGCACGCTGTTTCGCATTATAGACACGCGTACATTTCGTTTCTCGTAGATTCTCGATGTCGTTCTTTAAGAAAAATAGAAGATTCTGTATATATTTTATTGAACACGAATATGCTGTCTTGGTTAATTACTCGAATTAAATTTAAATACGTCGCTTGTTGTACGAACGTACGAAGCATTTGACGCAGCTTGAAAATGCATAAAATATTTTTTTTTAACTATATTTAAGCGCGCGATCCTTTTTAACTTTGAATAGCTTCCTATTAAGCTACCTTTACAATATTTTGCCTTATCTTATCTAACATACTCGTTCTCGTTGCAATTTTATAATCTCGGTAAATTAGAATTGAAACCAAAAATATGCAGAGATCTCGACTTGAATTTCAATTATTCGACAGAAAAAAAAATGTAAATATTGGACAGAAAAGTGTCTCAGACTTGCGATCCTTTTCAGCTTTGAATGGCTTTCAATTAAACTACTTTTACGATATCTTGCCTTATCTTATCCAAAGTACTATTCTCGTCGCGAAATCCATCTTCTCAATTTTATAATCTCGGTGAATTAGAATTGAAACCAAAAATATACTCGACACAGACCTCGACTTGAACTTGGATTATTCGACAGAAATAAAAATGAAAATATTGGACAGGAAAATGTCTCAGACTTGCGATCCTTTTCAACTTTGAATGGCTTTCAATTAAACTACTTTTACGATATCTTGCCTTATCTTATCCAGAGTACTATTCTCGTCGCGAAATCCATCTTCTCAATTTTATAATCTCGGCGAATTAGAATTGAAACCAAAAATATACTCGACACAGACCTCGACTTGAACTTGGATTATTCGACAGAAATAAAAATGAAACATTGGACAGAAAAGTGTCTCACACTTATCCTCTTTGGTACATCAATTTCGCGTCTTTGGCTCTGTTCAAAACGAATTCCACAATTCCCAATTAATCGATACGTACGAAAACCCATAACGATTGAAATAAATTAATCTTAGGGTGTAATTTAAAAGAAATATTCAATGGATCGCTGATAATATCCGCGTTTATGCACTTTGCGCGATGCGCAGAGAGTCGTAAACGAGAGAAAAATGTCTGTACAGTGGGTTTCCTTGCATAATATTTGCGGCTACTCGTTAAGCGGTGTAAGAATTAAGGGGTGCGAGAAGGGTGGCTTGGCGAGGACTAGGGGGCTTCTTATTACCACTTCATCTGCAATTAACATTTATGGACGGCAACTGTCTCTGCTCGAAAAACTAATTAAATATTCCGTGGCAGGCTGGATAGGGTGTTTATCGTCGACCTTGGGAGTAAAGAATAAAGAGCGTAGAAATGAAATAAATAGATAAGAGAGGAGAACAATGTTCGACAGACTGTTGACCATTAAACCACTCGTCTTATTTTTATCCAGACATCTCGATGAATAGAATGATAATGGAAGAACGAGGGCGATTATATTTTCTACGATGTAACGCGATATAAAAAATGCAAAGCAGATTAAGAAACGTTCGATCGTTTTGTCACCAAGTTAATAATTAACTGTGCGTTTCGAAAGGAAAATTTAAGCAGCGAGTTATTAGAACGAACACGAGTACAAGTACAGTGATAATAAATACGACGGACTATGATTAACTGCGTTAAAAAAAATATATAGTTGTTATTTGTAGTAGTTGTTCATTTTCATTTTAATACGTAGATATTGTCTGGCGCGATAAAATAGTATTTAAAAAGCAATTTTTTAATTACGCGATCCTATTCACTGTTCAATTCATTTTTAACAACATTGCCAACACTTTTAGCACCTCGATCAATATTCAATTATATAGCTAATATTGTTGGTTCGATATGTTTCTACTGTGACCGTGTTCCTGTATGCTTTTTAAACGTTATGGTTTTAAATAAATATTCCAACGAATCGTGTTTCATTTTAAACAGTCGCGTTCGTTTTATTACCGTGTTTTGTAAACTGTTGCCATTTTTTTTTTATTTCTGTATAAATTTGCGTAACACCATGAATGATAATTGAAATCAATCTTAATATCTGTTAGAGGGGAAACACGCTTGTGTTTATGTCGAATCCCGGCGCACCTGTAATTATTTTTCATCCAATTTTTTCAACCTTTGACACAATATACTATGTATTAAAATGAATATTTCACGGTTCTCCTCTTTACCGCGATGCTCGATTGCAAATTAATTACTATCTCTTCTAGAATCGATACCAATCTATCGCATTCATATATATGTGTGTATATATATATAGCTATGTGCTTTATTTATTTTTACGTGAATAGTAAGATCAAAAAAAAAAAAAAAAAAAAAAAAGAAATTAAATTAACGATACGATAAATTAATTATTGGTAAAACCGCAGTTGCTTGACAGTAACGTGTCATGCAGCTTCTAATTATTTATTATTGTTATTTATTATCTTTCTTCTCATAGTCCTTGCCCTCCACGTTAGGACACACTTTCAGTTACGACGAAGTTTTTAATTAGAAGAGAAAGAACTTAAGAACGTAGAAATGTTATTTGCATGCATTGCTGGTGAGAACAATTTATCAGTGGATTCGGAAGATACATTTCTAACGCGTCGTGTCGCGCATATATTAACAGGGATCGATAAGAGTTGTTAATTCCTGTCGATTATGACGCACGTAAATAAATCTTCATTTCCAGAGTTTTTAATTCCAGAGACACGTTTTTCCTCGTTTCACTTAATACGTCGCGTGTTTCCGGAATTTTGTCGACCAATCGACAGAAAGTTAAAAGATATCGTAGATACTGTACGTAGGAGGTTTTAATCGGAAATCAATGATCGGGGAAAAAATGCAGGTGATAAAATAATCAGTTGAAAAAGATTGTATCGATGACAGGAAATTAAGGAAATTTATTAAAAATAATTTTCGCGATAACAAAAATGAGGTGTTTTATACGAAATAGAAACAGTTTCCATATTTTTCACGATGATAGCTATACGTTCGAAATACGTTGGAAATTCATAACACTTGAAACGGTTGAGATTACATTTTGTCAAAATTTACGCGAATAACCCAAAAGATAAATACTCTCTTTTTTTTTTTTTTTTTTATCTTTACTTTTCACATAAATGGAATCAGCTTTTCGTAGTTTGTCACGTTGCTCGATGCATTCGTTACGACTTTTATCGCTAATTATTAATTGATCAACAAGCACCGCTTTAACAAGTACCTGCATAGACAAATAGCATGGAAGATAGAACTTGCAAGATTTCCTAACAATTTCCAAACAAATTCCAAAGGCTACGAAATCGTCGAACCTGGAAACTTCGCGTTATCGCGAAAGCTTACGGTTGTTGCTAATAAAAATAGAAAAACGTTTAACCCTTTGCACTGCTGCGTCGAGTGTGACTGGCCGTCAGTTTTTATCTCGGCAGTTCCTTTGTCGAGTCCCACTCGACGTTCTTTCATTGCCATCTTTTTTCGTGGAACGTGCGAAAGAAAAGCAGGATCGCATTCTGGAAATTGTTTCGAGATACGTCACACGCTTAAAAAATACGACGATAACGCGAATAAAACTGGTATCTAAGTGAATTTCTTTCTTCCTTTATTTATTTAAATTCTCATATTTTTTTTAGTTCAAGTAAATTTCAAAGGAAACACTTGAAAGCGTTGGCAGCAGCTGCTAACGAAATGGAAATAAAATTCCGAGTGCAAAGGGTTAACGCGTTGTAACGCAACTTTGATTCGTCGAAATCGACGATATTTCCATTTTCAAAGGCAGATGACTCGGTTGCCTATTTCTTTGTGCGATCAAACTCCTCGTGTAAACAATATCAAAGAGCGAGGGAAAGTAATAGGCAGAAGATTCGCAGAGCGAAAAAATCTGCAAAGACCGGTCGCGTCATAAACCGGTCGCGTTCGAAGCTTTGACGAGGGTTGTTAGTGTTCCGCGAGGGCTTCGGCGATCTTAAGAAAAGTCGTAGATGTTACGCGCGGCAAATTTTTCGGTACAGCACCAGAAGATGGTCGATTAAGCCGGTTCACAGGCCGCCTTCCGGCTCGGTAGACCACGCCAGGTATTTTTAAAGGTGTGCCGCAGTTAGTGGGCAATGGAGCCGAGGAATATATAAATTTTAACGGCGACCATGTTGCTTCTTAATATCCTCGTGGCCAGTTTTCGTCCCGAGTTACTGCCTTTCCTAGTACACTGTGGTGTACTGCTGGTAATCGCGTTGCACCGAAACGCCGGCTTTTGCGGCTTCTCGTCGAATCTCGTCTTCTTCTCACGCTTCTTCCGACCACGCTCGTATCTCTTTATCCGTTTCACTGAAATTTGTTTCGTTCGTTGAAATTCAGCTGTTGAAATTCAATCGGGCAACCTGTTCATCTTTGGAGAGTCGTCGGTTGTTACGTGGCTTGCGATTCAGCTGTTTATTGAGGTGCTCGATCAACGCTGTACGTCGAAAGGATGCTATTGTGGATGCTATTAGGCTGGAAACTAAGTTTTTTTTTTATTTAATTGTTTACATTCACAATTTGTCCAGTTTGGACATTTGGTAGAATTTTTTAGCTGTTTGATTATCATGTGGGTGGCTACCCCCAGTGGGATACCATCTTCGTGTTTGCTAGGTTGTGTCCTTTGCGAGGTCTGCTGGGTGTTTCCTTTTCAGTCTTCTATCCATGTTTGGAAACCAAGTGACTGCGGATTGTATCGCTAGGTCGTAATGACGAGGTCACCTTTGTCTTTTGTAGTTTGTAATTTGTCTTATTTGCTGTTGTTAGAATTTAATCTTAAAGTTAAGATAAATAATCTGCGGAAGACACGATGTTTATGTTGAGATGATATTAGGTGATATTTATTAAACAGAAATACAGAACCAAATGTATTTCAAATATAAGCGAGTGTTGTGAATTGTTGACAGTTCACTCTCAGACTGACTGTACGTAGTGACCCATGGTCCCTCAAAAGATTTTCAATCCCACTCTCTATACAGTAGTGAGTACGACCTGTGCAAGTGTCCTGTTCAAATGCCTGTGTAGGTGTCTGTATAAGATTAATATCGTTGTATTCCAACAGCTGTTATTTGAGTGGTAGTTTCCCGGTAAATGGGTGTAATGGATTTATTAAAAAAAAGAGTATTTTAACTTGTTGGATAAAATTCAGCGTAGAATTTTGTCGAATAAAGTATTTTAGGAATATTTTAGGACATTCTGCGAATAGATTCGAAGCATTTTCACGTAGCACGAGATATAATGGCAGCGTGCGTAATCCATTTCTATGGAAACACGCGAAACATTTCGTACAGATAAACCGTAAACTATTAACAGCTCTGTCTGCATAATGTAGCATTGTCGAAATTTGAAGGATAGAAAGGGGAAGAAAAATTTGACGATCCTTGGGACGAATTCGTTTGTTTATTTATTTGTTATTTTTCTAATTTTTTCGCCAGGTATTTATGAAAATTGTTATATTTATTTGCCGCACTACTAAATGTAGATGGGAAGAATATTTAAAAGGAAAGAATATGCAGAACCGACGAGGAAAAACAGATATGAGAAACGTGTTGCGGCACATTTTTGCCAATACAAGAGAGAGAATAACAAACAAAAGTGCGCGCTTTGTATTTTTCGATGGATTACGCTGATGATATTTGTGCGTGCGTATCCTGAGCGGTTCAAAATTTAATCGGAATTATTCCGTGAAAATTACACGCGTTACAGAGGTCAGAGGAGCTTTGTAATCGTCGATCGAATCGAAACAGTGCAACTCAGCACGCGCATAAATTCATATTTTATCGCAGAATGCATTATGCATCGTTCCGGCATATTTTAGCTGCAGTTTTTGCTCTGTTGCATTTCACCCGCATTAAAATGAACCGCAGAGTTTTGCTATGCAACGTGTTTTTAATCGTGCGCGTTACAGACAGGTTTTGTAAACGGGGCTGAGGCTATTCGAGTACTCTTCGCCACGTTGTTCGCGTATTTTTCATTTTTCACTGTATCAATCCCACGAATTTATCGAATTTTATTTACCATTCGGTAATTTTTCTTTTCGCTCCATCATTAGAATACCCGATATGGCGGATTTTTTCCACCAAAATGTTCCTGCTATTTCTTATTGCCCGATAATTATGCGAAATTTTTCCCATTCGATCGTATCCTATTCGAACGTTTATTATTTCCTGATTTTATGTCTCTCTGATAAACCGGGTGTCCGCAAAGTGTGTGTAAATTGCGTGTAACATCGTACGAGCAAAAATAGCAAGAACGTGTCGCGTGAACGTAGATTGGCGGAGGATTCGTCGCAGTGTGACAAGAAAAATTCAAAAATGACGATCGATTCGTCTCTCGTTTAAGTATTACGCTGAAATTATAGAAGCAGTTTCTTTGTGCTTAAAACCATCGAACGTTAAACGGTGGAACTTTGAAAGGAAACTTTCGCGTTAACAAAGAAGCAAATGGAAATCAACAGATAAATAGCAGCATCGAATAAATATCAAAATTTCGGTGATGTATCGTGTAATTATGAGACGATCGAACGAACGATGAACTGGATTTCTTTGGCCAGGACTAATTAAACTGGTAATTAAAATCGAGAAAGTAGCTGGGAAGGGGGAAGAGACAGCGAATCCACGGCTATTTTCTTCTCAGACGGCAGGGAATAAGACGAGATCTGTTAATTTATCGTAATCGTTCGGTGTGACTAAGTAAGTGTGCTGCGACGTTCTGCAATATTCTTTATTAAAATATCGAACTGCCTCTTCCTTCTCTACTTCCCTCCAAGTATTTCACCTGCCACGTAACTTAACGAAATACTCAGATTTTTAATATGCAAAGTACGAGAAGTATATATTCCAATGGAAATTAATTAATTGCATAGAAGATCTATTTTACGCGAGTTTATAATTTTTATGAAGATAATTGGAAAGGCGAAGACAAATTTAGAAATGTATTTCCAAGTTGAAGAATTAAAATTCTATATATTAGGTTGTCCGAAAAGTATCTTTCTTTCGGAAATTTGTTTTTTTACAATAGTGCACCTTCGTACAAACGTGAAACCAAATTTGTGAAACGTCACACTGTTAATCTCAACGGAACAAAATGGATCGTACGTAATTCGACAAAATAATATGAAACAAAATACGTTGTGCGTCTATTATATCCTCATAAAACGAAAGAAACTTTTCGGACAACCTAATATATGAAAATACAACGATGTCACATATACAAGCGAACGAACAATATTCGTTTAAAAAAAAACCAGAAAAAATTGGTTTTCGATTTAAAGTATATTTCTCATATTCTACCACAGATGTTTTTTTGTATCGTACCACACAGATGTTAACGCTACGTATTTGTTAGTCGATATGTTTCAACCGATACGCATCTCGATAAGGATCTGTCGATTTACATTGGAATAAAATTGACTTACACTAGAGAGCACAATATACGCATTGCTGTATATCATGTTTCCTAGAAATATTATAATGTTTTACGCGAACGATATTCCCTTTAATCCACAAATTAACTTGCTTCTGTACTTCTGGTGGTTCAATTATTCAATGCATTTTTGGTGGCACACAGTTTGTTTGGAAGTCGTCTTACTATTAGGTTGTCCGGAAAGTCTCTTTCGTTTCATAAGATGACAATAGCTGAACAACAATTTTTATTTTATATTATTTTATTGACTTACATTAGAGACCACAATATACGCAGTGCTGTATATCATGTTTCCTAGAAATATTATAATGTTTTACGCAAACGATATTCATTTTTATACGACGAATTAACTTGCCTCTGTACTTTTGGTGGTTCAATTATTCAATGCATTTTTGGTGGCACACAGTTTGTTTGGAAGTCGTCTTACTATTAGGTTGTCCGGAAAGTCTCTTTCGCTTCATAAGGTGATAGTAGATGAACGACAATTATTATAATGTTTTATGCAAACGATATTCATTTTTATACGTCGAATTAACTTGCCTCTGTACTTCTGATGGTTCAATTATTCAATGCATTTTTGGTAGAGAACAGTCTGCTCGCAAGTCGCCTTGCTATTACGTTGTCCGGAAAGTTTCTTTCGTCTCATAAGATGATAATACGCGAACAGGAATTTCTATTTTTTAATTATTTTATCGAATCAGGTATGATCTATCCTATGAACCTGGTAAATAAAAATTAAATTTTTCTTTTGTTCCTCGTATACGTACGACGCACTTTTTCTCTTTCACGTCTCGTGCATTATCCTATCGGTTAAAAAATTCTTTGCTTCTTTATTTGTTCGCACTAGCGTATTTAGCGAAACACGAAGCGGAGAAGCAAATGAAATCTGTTCGTTTTTGTCCATCGAATGTATACCAAACTTAATCTGCGCTCTTTAGGTCGTAACGAAAGAGGCGAACGTTACATGCTCTTTGAACAGGCTGCAAAATGTTTTGCATTCCCTGCTGATTTGTTTGCTTTGTTCAAGACCGAACGCGACGATCGAAAACAGTCTCGTGAAAACATATTTCAATATCCGGCCTGCGTTCCTTTTTTAACAAATACACGTTTCAATATCCATTTCCTGTATAACCTGCATTTTTTTTTCACCATAGCGTTTTTTTTTCTTTTTCCTTTCTTTCTTTTGCAACTCGTTATCTGGTATATCGGCAATGCTTGTATACGTGGCGAATCAAACACGGCTCACACTGATCGACCATATCTCCGCTAGTTAAAATCACATAACAATGCGTTTTTGTTACTTTCCAGCGTATTGTACAGCCACTGACCTACTTAACTTGTCGAAAAAGCGCTACCACGCACAGGCAGAGAATATTTTCCTTTGGTCCATTCCGTGTTTCGTCGAAATTCATTAGCCGTTTTCCAGCTTTCGCTCTTCGTACTTTCGTCCAAATCGAAAGTATCTTTGGCGCGTGATATGGCCACGATCTCGCTAATAATTAGCATTTACATTCGATTTATTCGCTAATGGTTACGTTGCCTCTGATCAACCATTCGCGAGTCGTTTCGACTTGCACCGCGGCTGTCATTTATTTTTCCGCATATGTATCGTTTATCTCCAAAATTTGCATACAATTGCAACGTCCGGAGCACCGTGTTTGCGCGGCCAGTCGCTCGGTCGATTAATTCTTTGATAATTAGAAAATTATTACACACAGGGTAACTCGTAATGCTATTAGAAAATTATATCTTTCGTGCAATCTGCAAGCATCGATCCAGGGAACAGATGCGCTCTCTCCGTAAATGAAACGCTGTCGTTGAGAATTAGGATCATCCTTCCGCCCTTACCGTCTTTCCAAGAATCGACCAACTTGTCGCGCTTTCTCCGTCTCGAGACGACAGTCAGCAAAATTCGGCATATCCACGCTCAACGTTATTCTCTCGCTTCGACGATTCCTATTTCCTTCTTCATCTGGAAATTTATCTCCTTTTAATCGACGTATATGTCGAGCCAAAATCCTGAATAGAAAACGAAATTAAAGAGAAATTGAAATCACGCCCTATCGTTTAAAAGTACGTAGATGCTTACACCTTTCCATGGAATATAACTAACAGTTAGTCACAACGTTTGGAAGAGAAAGAGCCACGTTTGTCACACATTCGCTGTGATTAAACGACGTTTCGCCAGAAGCTGCGCGAAAAGCGGCTTTTTACTTGCAGCGACCACGTTAATTTCGTTATTAACGTCGTTTCGCCTTTGCGCGAAAATGAAACGCCAGCCATCGCACTATCCACCGTCTAATCGACGAAAGTTTCTTCAGCGATTAACACGAATGTGAAACTTTAAAGTATTCTATACATAGCTGAGGTTGGTCAGGACAATTTGGACAATAAGTTGTCGTTTTCTTCAAATTTTTTCGTGCCTTTGTTCGGTCCATTCGACGTCTTTTATTCGCATAACTTAGTTTGCATGCGCGTCTAATGCTTCTCCCGGAATCATTTTTCCGAACGGCGATATTACGCTGACTCCGTCGAAGACAAGGATTTTTTGTATTTTCAGACAACCTTAATAATTTTGCAACTAATAATCGTCTAAATATTCTAATATCTATATTTTTACTTGTTGCAATTTTGTAAACCGTCAAAGCGTTTACTACAGAAATTCCCAGAAAGAATCGAATGTCAAGTTTTCCGTGCCATTTGATTCCTTTTCTGATTGTGGCGGCATAAGAAACCATTTGGTCGGAATAACCTATAGCACACTTTCCTTCGTTATATTCGACAACAGCTAGTGGTTTTAACGTTGCGAACAAACGAACCGAAAGATCATTCTCGAGACTACCGCTTGAGCGATTCGCATTACTAAAATATCGATGGGAGCACCTAGCAGAGAACGCTTGGCACTGCTGTACGCGTGGCCTGACG
Source organism: Bombus vosnesenskii (assembly GCF_011952255.1). Classification (NCBI taxonomy): domain Eukaryota; kingdom Metazoa; phylum Arthropoda; class Insecta; order Hymenoptera; family Apidae; genus Bombus; species Bombus vosnesenskii. Next base: position 9,737,949 of record NW_022882923.1, read on the forward strand.
GAGATTTCTTTGAAAACACGCGTGGCAGTGAACGTGTTAAACCTCACCGACCAACCGCCCTCTACGCATAAACCTCTAGAAATTGGTTCCACCATGGTGGAACAGCGAAAAACATCTTAACACCCACGAGCAGCAAGCCGCTACAAATCATCGCAACAGCGCTGACAAAAGCCGAATCGAACGTTATCTTGTCGCCAGCCCGTAACTTTCGCAAATTTTCCCGCTACGATCTTGCCCCGCTACCAGCGGAGAACAAATCGCATCGCAAGCACACATTCATCGTATGGCAACGAAACGCAACGTTGGTGGAAATTTGCCGAATGATCGGAACAGTAGGAGATTGCCGATCGGTATTGCAGGTACACAGCGTTTGGCCACGTTGGTCCGCGTTTACGTAAAACACGCGTCATCTTTCACCATGGATGGATGTCGGTGCAAACATAGCATAATCACGATACGTTACTATTTGTCAGCAGGTCGTAACCGTGGATGGGGGCAGAGGTTGGCGGTGTAATAGAGGGATGGGGGTAGTGGCGATATCAGGGTGGTCATAGTTGGCGGTGATTGGGTGAGAGTATATTTGGTAGTATGGTGACGGTGTGCGAGGCATCGTAACAGTGGTGGTGGTGCAGCGGAATCCACCTAAGCCCCTCACACACGATAAGCATTGCGATAACAGTCGACCCATCCCTCTCCTCGATTCCCTGGCTACCACCACGAACCACCAACCCCCACGTGTCACGGCCAGCAAGGGGGCTAAGCGCTTTAAATTTTCACCGATTTTCTTTAAACTCGCCGTAGGGGAGGACACCGGCGTGGAAAAGAAAAGGACGGAAAAGTGGATCGGAGGGAAAACAATCGTTGTGCGTTTGGAGGCGCGCAAGGCGGCAGGAGATAGCGCTGACGGATAGGGCTGGCTTTCGAGGGACGATGAGAGCTGTTTAGAGATTTTCGAAACGATAACGCGCAACCACGGAACGTTGGAACGTGTATGTGCCAGGTTAAATGTACGCGCATACGCGAATCCGTAAGCGGCTACGGGGAATTCCCACTGATTTAGTTTCCTCCATTTTACCACTGTGTCGCGTCCTCGAACGCGCGGCTCGTTCGTTCTTCCTCGCGATTCTTTTCGAGCTTTCTTCCTTGATATTTCTACTCCTTTTCGATCGTTCCTTTCAATCGGATCGTTTGGTCGCGCGATTACCAGATGCAAATGTTTTATGCGGTAGGCGAGAGAAATTTTAATTTCGTCGACAATTGGGTTAGATATCTCGGATTGACCGATCTGGGTCCGCGAGAAAATTTGATCGATCACGCGTATTTTTGTCGCTGATATTTTAACAGCTTTCGTTCGACCGGATAGAATTTCCTTGTAAAAATATAATGGAACGTTTTACCGTATGGCGTTTAGAACGTACGTGGCTGCACCTACTTCCATTTCCTATGCTTGCCAGGTATTAGGTTGGCCGAAAAATGTCTCTCTTTCGTAAATTTGTACAACGTACAAACGTGGAACCAAGTCTGTGAAACGTCGCGGTGTTTATCTCGACGGAACAGAATCGATCGTACGTTATTCGACAAAATAATATAAAACAAGAAACGTTGTGTTGTTTATTATTTCTTCATGAAACGAAAGAAACTTTTCGGACAACCTGATATTTCTAATTTTCTTCCATCTCTTCTCTGTAGAAAGAAGCTTTACGTTACTCGGATTAGAAACTTAGCGGCATATGCGTCTTAGGACGTTTCGATTCGACGGTGCCTCACGTAGTTATTTTACCACAGAGGATTAACACTGTACGACGTACATAATAACGCAATAAACAAACTCTGGACGAAGCAATTTCGCTACTACGCGCAATCGACAACCGACGACAAGTTCGAACCTTTCAGTACTCCCCTCGACCAGTGTAAATAGACAACTATGTTCTCCAGACATAGTCAGTGCGTCAGTTACGCGAATCAATATCGGTACATCGAATCATCGAGATCGTCGGTCGAGCGAATAAGTATAACGAATCAGTCTCAGTGTCGGTAATGAGTATCGGTAGTGCAGTATCGCGCAATCTTACAACGAATAGCATCCAGTTAAAATATCTGTAAACGTAGTTAACGAAATCAACTAGTCTCGTTATTAATTTAACCAACAACACGTCTCGTCGTCCACCACAGAAATTTGACAAGTTTTCTGATCGGGTTATCGCGACTGCCGTATGAAATGTTTATACAGGGTGGTTGGTAACTGGTGGTACAAGCGGAAAGGGGGTGATTCTACGCGAAAAAAGAAGTCGAAAATATAGAATACAAATTTTTCGTTCGAGGCTTTGTTCTCGAGAAAATCGACTTTGAATTTTCGCTCGGTACGCGTGCGGTACGTTATAACGGATTTCAAAGTCGATTTTCTCGAAAACAAAGCCTCGAACGAAAAATTTTTATTCTACATTTTCGACTTCTTTTTTCGCGTAGAATCACCCCCTTTCCGCTTGTACCACCAATTACCAACCACCCTGTATAAGATTCAAGCGCGGCTATCTTTGCATTCTTCGAAGTAGCTTCTTCGTTCTGCGATATAATAATTTTGACTGATCGGAGAGTAGCTGTTGGAAGTGCGCGATGTAACGTTGAAAATGGCAAGTGGAAAAGTTAGAAGTTTGCCGGTGATGTAGTTTAAACAGCTCGGAGGGTGACAAATTCTCGCAAACGACGCACTTACGCGCACGCAAATCCACGTACGTGTGCGGTGCGATAGCACACGGGGGATTCTAACCCGATTCACTTCCTTCGATTCTATTTCTTTCCCCACGCGTTCAAACGCGATTTACAAACGCCGTAACTCGTGAATCTGTTTAACGCTATCGTGGCGTTAACATTTCCGTCTCTCCATCTCGTCGTTCGTTATCGATAATCTCCCGCTACGGAAAAAGAAAAAATAGTATTCAAGGGTCGTCCATTTGCTAATATTTACGAGCTGGCTCGTATTGCATTTGCTTTCGTCGCTGCGTTCTTTCCACGCCAATTTTTATTACGTCGTTTTGTCTTTGGCTCGTTAAACTTCAAATTACAATTGTCGTTACACCGCATTGGCCAATTGTTTCGTTCCAAGTGTGGCGATCCCGACAACTGTAAAGTATCGCGTACCATTCGCGGGTCTTTAAAATCGTCCCACTTTAACACCTTCGCTGCCACGTCACCCATATTCGGGTGACAGCAGAGTTTATTTTTTAAACGTCTTCTATCTGCGTGACGTAGTTTGCATGCGCGTCTAATGCTTCTTCCGAAATCATTTTTTTATATTACGCTGACTCCGTGGAAGACAAGGATTTTTTCTATTTTCAGACAACGATAATAATTTTCTAAATCTTCTACTATTTACATCCTTCCTTGTTGCAATTTTCTGATACAAGTAAGTTTATTATCTCTGTTGAGAATCGTGGATCTTTGAAGCCGAAATAATGTTATAGGAACACTAAATTTATACTTGGGATTAACATTAGAATAGTAATATTTTATGGACGATTTCTTATATATTCATCGATACACACTTGCACGCGTCTCGGCACTTTCTTCTATACCCGACTGTAAACAGACTGACTTTCATTCATCTGTTTACATTCATCTGTTTTCGAGACGCCGCGCACACACATACTTCCACACACTGATACCCACATACAAGTATCTCTACTACGCATTTAACCCAGTCCAGCACAGAAAATTATACATATGTCAACGATCTCGTCATCAACGAACAGCTCAAACACGTCACACGGATCAACATCGCCAGGTAATCGCCTACACCGCGATCGTTCTGAATCTTCTCGCCAGACGATCTCGTACTCTCTCGTACTCTCTTGCCAAGAATCCTTCGTTTAGGCATCTCGTTAGGAATCTCCTGCGTGGAAACGTGGTCGAAAGATCCATCGACGAGCAATCGGTGGATGAAAACGCGTAACCGATAAAGTGCATCATAGATCGAGTAGATCGCGACAGGTGAACGCGAGCAGGAAGGAAGGGCAGCAGGGTGGTTGGGGTCTTAGGGTGACGATAATAGCCGGAATCGTTAGCGCAGAGTGGATGGGCAGAGATTGAGCGAGCGAGTGCGACCCAGAAAGACAGAGAGACAGAGAGAGAGGTCGCTGGTAAGCGAAAGCGAGAAACCAAGAGATAGAGAGAGAGAGATAGAGAGAGAGGGAGAGGGAGAGTGTCGTCGTGCTCGTATGAAGTACTATCGTAGCTGTCGCGTGGGCAGCCGCTTTATCGCTTTAGCGTCAGATTAATAAGCCGCACGCTCGGCAGTAACACACCCACACGAACGTACCTATACAACGTGTATATCACTCCGCGGGCTCGCGCATAAAGTCACGAGCTCGCGTGCAAACAAACGCAGCCGCGTGTACGCGTACACAGCGAGTCGTGACCGCCGGTACACGTTGAAAGCCCTTAGTATTTATTTTATTTGGCTTATTCGTTTCCGGCGACGTTACATCGCCGTTTGCTGGAATTCAATCTCCGTTCGTGTGAGTGCCGACCGTGCTATGGTCCACGTGCACACAGATTACAAACGTTACTTATATATGTGTGTATACTGTACGCGTATACCAAAAGGGCTCGCGCGTATGTACGTACGCATCTCTCTCTGTCTCTCTTTTAGCGTGCACCTCTGCTACATCGTGTCTCTACATGTGTTATTCTCTCTCTCTCCCTCTCTCTTTCTCCCTCTGGCCATCTCTGTTTGACTTCGTGTACGCGGCTTTTGTGTGCATGCGAAGAGAACGAGGGTGTGCGTGGACTCACCCTCCTCTGTTTCTCCTCCACCGGCTTCTGCATGACATATGATCTTCCATATTGCCACGGTACACAGGCTGCGCACGTACGAGCGCAAAAACGCGCGCGCCAACGCGCCAGCGCCAGCCACCGAGCCGGCTACGAGACGAGAAAAGGAACGTTTGTCACCAAGTAGCCCCGGCTGCCACAAGGCTACGTTATACGTATCTCGGGGGTTACACACCGTGCTCCTCGTAGCCGACTGCAAATAGCAGCGGTGGTTTAATAAAAAAATGACCGACCAGCCTGAAAAGAAGTTATGAAGCGGAGAGAAGATGGAAAACATCGCGATACCCCGACGGGGAAACGTCCGCGAGATAAATTTCGGCCGACGACTTTATTTCTACTTTCCGCCTTTTGCTACTCTTGTTCCCTGCCTTTCGCTCCCACCCCACGTATCCTCGTAATCCGATCTTATCGACTGTTTAATTCGCGTTTGCATCGTTGCTGTGGTCTTTGTTCGTCCTGCCGTGCGCAATTCCACGTAGAAGAATCGTTGGATTTTTTTAATCGCGTTGCCACGTACAGTGCCGAACCTTTTCGTTCTTCGTTTTACGATGTCACCATCGTTAAGAATGTCGACGTTTCGTTAAATTGTAATTTTCCGCAAATCGATGACTCGCGACGAGAGGAAGATTTTAATTAACCGAGGTAATAATATCGTAAGAATTCGAACGATCGAAATAAAATATCGCTGCTCTATTTGCGACAAAATCTCACTACCATCTTTTTACCAGGTTCTATCCTCGATTTTCCTAGTTTCGAATTTCTTCAATTGTACGAAAGATAGCAAACCACATGAAATTTAATACACTTTAAATTAATTATTAAACAATTAAAATCGTAAATATAACCTGTAGACAAGTAGGTAGATAAATCGCATTAAAATTTTCTTCGACGAGGAAGAAAAAGAAGAAACAAAAAGGTTGAAACGATTAAAACAATAATTAGATTAATCATTAAGCAATTAAAATCGTAAATATAACTCGTAGACAATTAGGTAGATAAATCGCATTAAAATTTTCTTCAAAGAGGAAGAAACAGAAAGGTTGAAACGATCGTACGGAAATAAAATAGCAATTTGTATCAATATCGCAGCTCTACTTGCGACAGAATCTACCATTTTTTTACCAGATTCTACCCTCGATTTTCCTAGTTTCGAATTTCTTCAATCCTACGAAAGATACCAAATCACGCGAAGTTTAATACACTTGAAATTAATTATTAAACAATTAAAATCACGTAAGTGCTATAACGTAAATATAACTCGTAGACAAGTAGATAGATAAATCGCATGAAAATTTTCTTCGAAGAGGAAGAAAAAGAAGAAACAGAAAGGTTGAAACGATCGTTCTGATCAGGTAAAGCGAACGTACTAGCTTTAAGCTGAACCTACAGATAACCCTGATTTTCCTGGCGACTCGAAAGAGCGGTGGAATAGTGGATAAGGGGTGGTTACCATAAAGCACATAGCACAAGTCATCCATGGCGCGACTCTTTGTTCCAGTAACAATATAAGGGTGAATCGCGGTCGGGGATTGTTTGTGTCTCGCTGCGCGAGGGGAGGGCATGATTCTACCATTTATTACGGCGACATTCCAGCCTGATAATACTACGAATACGACTGCTAACGGGAATGTTGGTTCGTTCCTTGTCGTTGGATCAAGAAAGGCGTTTATAAGCGAAGGAAAGGGAGAACTGTATTTCGTTTCGGTATGATATTCACCCCTCTTACTATTTCATATGATTTTTACAAATGGAAGGTAGGTTAGCTCGATTTTTCCACGATTTTTCTAAGCTCGATCAACCGTTACCTTCGTATCACGATCTCGCCCTTCTTTTCTTGTTAGTCGAAGCGTCGTATTTTACGTTTCCAAGTTCTTTATCATTTCAATTTCGGTTCAATTTAAAGCGCTTAATCGTCGTGTCGTAACAGTCTGTATCGTGTCATTTCGACTTACCGAAAAAGGAAAAAAGAAGACAAACACAGGAATGAAATTGGATAAATAAATTTCTGTTCTATCCAAATCGATAACGAAAGTTCGATCGACTGTCGTTTTAGCGTAGATACCTCACATTCACAGGTAGCAATTATTTCATTTATTCGATAGAAGAGCACGTCGTATCGCGAAATTGAACGACCGCGTTTGCGATCCGCTCAGAGATCGCTTTTCTCTTCTTCGAAGATCGCTCCTTGTCTCTCGATCCTCCTACTTTTTATTCCGTTTCGTTTCCGCAGTCGCATCCACCAATTTTCTTCGATATAATTTTTATCTTCGCGATCGAAGCGTTAAGAGATCAAATGATCCTAATTCTATGTGCAGGTACGATACAACGACAGAGATTAAAAAAAAAAAAAAAAAAAGAAAAAACGAAATATCGTGGAAAAGTATAAAAAAAAATCGCGTGGATCGGGTTGGCCTCGATTAGCAAACGGTAACGAATAATCGGAACTGTGCGCGGTTTCTCTCGCGGTTTCGCCCGTTAGCCAGCCTCGCAATATTTTCGTTTCATTGACAAACGCTGTTTTGATAACACTCGATCGCGTGATATTTTTTTTTTGTTCGGCCGAATCGCTTAGTCCGCCGGATGATTTGTCTCCCGTTCTCGTTTCTGTCGTCGGTCGCGTTTACATCGATTTATTACGGCCGAGCTTTCGAGCCCTTTCCGCGCGCGAGAGCGGATACCGAACGGCAAACGGTTAAGTGTGGGTGGCGAGACACCGCAGAAACCGAGTTTTGCGGTGCTAAAATCAATTCCGTGTTTGCCTGTCAATTTATCGCTAATGGCCGACCAGGTAACAGCTGATGATAACGCGATGCTCCCTGGCAGTTTACCTCGAATGTCGATTTTAGTGTTCAAGCATTCGGATGGTCGCCACCTCGCAACAGCCACGCGTGTATACTTTTCGACTTGCTATCCAATCCCTTCTATCAATCCCTCTAATTGTACCGAATGTGTGTTTACTCTTCATTTTCCAACCACATTTTTCACGAATTAACGCGCGTACAGATTCTCCTTTAAAAGGATCGGTTACTTTAGACATCGTGGACCGTTCTATCGTTGTTGCTGGATTTGTAAACGTTAGAAACTCGCAGTACGATACGGAGCGATATTTTTGACGTTACGTATCGTTTGAAAGGTTTGAGAGATCGTTGAGAAACGTTTCGAGAAAATGTTTCACGCGGAGAATAAGTTGTACGGAAAAATTGTTTCTCGAATTTTTAACCGAGCATTCACGATATAGGTTTTCATATTACGTACATTTTCATTTGAAAATATCAGAGCGTCCCCCGTCTTCGATACGAAATTTGATGTTTGGTTACGGTATTTGTGAATTTTAAATTTCCCGCGTGTTTTCACGTAAATCTTTAGTGCATCAGCGACGTTCCACGCTGCGTGTCAGCCTAGCGATTTCTATACAAGCGACACGCTTCGTTGTGACACGTGTCAAGGTCTTACAAGAGCCACCGGCCTAACGATAGCCACGAGTTCCGGTTTGCCGACGAATCGCAAGAATCGTAGGTTTGTTTTTATGTATATAACGTTTATTGTCCAAGAAAAATATAAATACGTACGTGTGCTCACAATGAACAATGGATTTCTGTTTGAAAGTGATTCTGGAAAAAGTACCATTGCGACGTGGCCATATTTTGGGTTGGGTTTACGTTTCTGACATTACAGTTTGTAATTTAATTTAAGCCGCTCAAAAGCGATATCGTCTTTTCTCTCTTCTTCTGTCCTGAAAACTTCAGGAATCCTGGGCGTGTAATTTTGAACGACAAATTGCAAGAGGCGCGAATTGTACAATTTGATCGTCGTACTTGATCCCGGGTGTATAGCCATAAAAATGTTCCGAAGGATCTGTCCACGGAGTGGGAAAATCGACGAATCTTCCGACAAAAGGACAATGAGTGGCGGAGCTCGGCAACTTACCGCAGATCCTTGAAGGCACCGAGTCGTCCGAAGAATTTATTCCTGCCGTCAAAATGACGACTTTTCTCCTTCGCGTCGCCTTGTATTGGATCCTAATTGCAATCATTCTCGTGGTATTTAGATAGAAAACTGCATGGAAAACTGGTTATCTGGATATTAAATTTCGCCTAGATATTGGTTTGGCGACTAAGTGATTGCGGATTTTGTCAATACCACCTAATGACAAAATCCGCAATAACTTAGTCGCCGATCCGATATGTGTATAATCGGACTTTGATCCGGAAGCTGGAACAGTCACGAATACAACGATTTAAGGTAAAGAGAAAGAAATAAAGCGGACCTGCCATCATTCCGTAGCTCTGTTATGGTAGCGTGAAAGATGGACCGTACGAATAATAACGTGGATAGGAATCGATATCGTAAATTAAAAAAAGCAGGATCGATCTGATGGTCGGACACGGGAATCGTATAATCGTAAGATTTAGTGTGGTAGCGCGACCCCTCCAGCAGGCCGAAAGACGTGGCGTTGCGACGCATCGCCACAATAGCCCCGATGATTTACGCACATATAAATACCGATCGTCCTTCTTCTCTTTCTTTCCTTTTTTTCCTCTGGACCGCGAAAACTTTGGCTACTCTTCGATGGATCACAAAGAAGCAAGGGAACCCGTAGGCCGTACGAAGATGCAATATCACCCCGTTATGACGGCCCCCGTATTTTAGTAAGGTGCGTAGGGTGAGATTCCCATTGGCTGCCCCATTGCCATGGTGTGTATCGTAACGCGGTACCGCTCAGCACGGTACACACATCAATCACCGGCATTTTAATATCGGCTACCGTACAATACCACCAACACCGATATTCCCTGGTACTCTACCAACCCACCCACCCTCTCCTCCACTACACACACCCCTTCTCCGCTGGAAAACCAGTTTTTATGGCGAAATTCTTCTAATTCGTTCTCCGATCCTCCCTCCTGTCCTCTTCATCCTCCATCGACGTCGACAATCGTTTCCACTCGTTTGTTTTACCATCGTTCGGTTTTCGCGTCTAATGACTAGCTGCTTGCATTTTTCCTGCAACCGTTCGTTTCGCCTTCTAATTCTTCTGGACGATCGTTTTAACGACTGTCCGATTATATCGGGTTGTCCGGAAAGTTTCTTTCGTTTCACAAGATGATGATACAAGAACAACGATTTTTATTTTATATTTTATCGAATTAGATATGATCCATTTCGTTATATTTCTATTATTATGTTCGTGCATAATTCGATAAACTAATATTGGATGAGGATCAGTAATATATAATAACAGGAGCGAGAGATCGCTGCTGCATGTGTCAAGTGTATTTTGAATAAAAGTAATAAATTCATGTACAGGCTATATTCGCTGAAACGCTCGTATAAGTCGTAAAATAAGATCGCTAATGACTCGTTAATTAGATATCTGATAATTCGTTGATAACCGAGTGATAATTGATTCACAACCGACTGTAACTCTTTTCGGTTGCGTCCGTTTGTTTATACCGGTCGGGGGAGAGTCGGAAAATTCGAATTCCTCTTCGTTCGACGGCTGCACGTAGCGACGACGTTGTTTTGCCCGGAGTTTATTTATTCTTACATCACGCGTATCCTAACGATCTCGATACTCCGAGGCAAAATAACAACGTAATTTGAATTGTCCTCTAACTCACGTGCCGCCACACTAATATAAAACAAACAACGTTGCGCGTCTATCGTTTGCTTATAAAACGAAAGAAACTTTTCGGACAACCTAATATTTCGTTCGCAACTCTGATCGTCTCCAAATAAAATTGTCCGAGTGGCGATGTTCGCTATGTTTGGACCAGCGACAGCCACCTAATCTCGTCGTGGCGATCGTTTTAAAAATTGTTTGGGGAGATGACGAAAGATAACGCGCGCGTGTCAAAGCGTTCGCTGATTCGTCCGTTTGCTTGTTTATTCATCTCTGAGCGATTCAGGACGTTCGAATGCGTCACCACAATTACGGAAATCGCCAGCGAAATGTGCATTGATTAGGTTGCTGCTGGACAGAACGCTGCGGTGCGGTCGCCCCTTTGTACTTCAGTGCGCGCGATACGCGTTGCATCTGCTCGTGATGCGCAATTAGCAGCCCTAATCGCGAATTTAGGATCGAGGTCGACCAAGTTTTCCATTGGTCGTTCGATTACCAACGGCGGATGAGTACACGCGTCCGAATCTGTTGGAACGCATCCGTCCAAGGTTTCCCCTATTCTCAGCTTCTCTATTTTTATTCCCAAGGACAACGTTTCATATCACGATCTATAGATCGCTGCATTTTTTCTACGTAAATTTTTTACGAATTACCGGATCGCAACGCGAATTCGTCCTATTTTTATCTTCGCTTGCAAATACATCTCACAACCTGATACTTTTATTACGAAGATTCGCAATATTTTATGTTTCTTTTTTTTTTCAAGTCTGCCACGTTGTTCGTATTCTTCTACCGTTTTAAAAAGTTTCTCAGATTCGAAGAAAACGTTCGCGTCGAACGTATCCAATGACGTTTTCAATATTTCGATGACAATATCTTTTTTAATCAAGTCTTTTCGCTAAAAAATTGCTCGAAGTTTGAAAAACACAGAGAAGAACTATGCGCGTTAACGCATGTGACTTTTCCTTCCAATCTTATGCTAATTATGTCGTTTAAATCATCCACGGTGCTTCCATTCGTTCGAATAAAATACAGTTTACGATATAAAAATTGGAAATATACTCTGGCTGCGTTTCCTCGCGTCTATTTTAATCTTACTTTTTCTAACAATAGCAGAGAGACAGGACCAAGTTACGCAAAAGGGTTGTATAGTTTGGCTACAAAGGCTTCGTACAGTTGAATGATGTGGCGAATCAACGAATACGGGACGAAGGAACGATTTATGCCTGGTTGAATTTTGTTTTCAGTTTTCCAGAACAAAATAACATAAATATTGACGATGGTTCGCATCGGGGATCGATTCTTTTGTAATCCATACATTACACAGGCTATATTTTCATTTTTATTTTGAAACAGTTGAGGGTAGAGAGTAGGGTGGGCACTGGATGCTTTTATGGTGACTGGCCGTGTTGGTATAGAGACGCGGGTGCGTACAGACGCGTACGAGTGTGGCGGCTAGCCTGGCCCATGACGAGAGATGAAATTCACCTGGAACACGTGCTGCCCTTGTTCGCCTCGTGACGCGATGACGTAGGCACTGAGAGGATTATTTCTCCGTGAAAAACTGATAGGCCACTGTTAGTCGTACAAAACTGCGCCAACATTATGTAACGACATTGCCCGGCTAAAAGATTTCCCAAACTAATACCGTCATTTCGCTGTAGCAGATTACGCGCGTCGTTACACCCACGCTACTTGCGAAAAAAGTTATAATAATACACATAAGTAGAATATACAAGCAAATTAAGCATCGTAAAAATAGGATAATTAGTTAGCTTGTTGTTCAGTTATATGCAACTATTTATAAAGTTGTTTGTGATGACGTCAAATGCTGCAAATATTAGGTTGTGCGCCAAGTGTCTTTCTTTCGCAAACGCGTTTTTTAACAACGTGCAAACGCGAAACCAAATCTGCGAAATGTCGCGCTGTTTATCTCGACGGGGAAAAAATCGGTCGTACGTAATTCGACGAAATGATATAAAACCGAATGCGTTGTGTTGTTTGTTATTTCTTCGTAAAACGAAAGAAGCGAACCTAATACGAAATAACATTAAATGCCGCGAATAACATTAAATAAAATATCCCAGTTGTAAAAATAATAAAACGGTAGGATACAAATGTAGAAATTGTTGAAAAAACGAGTGAAAGATTTTAAACGCTCGTAATATTCGTCGATAGGAGAAGAAAATTCCCGATCAACGTACACGTGGGGGTCCTGCAGTTCTTTCGAACAACGTTTCACGTTGCGACTGTTTCTTCGTCGAACGTAAACAAAGAGATTAATTCGGAAGTATGTTACAAAGTTATCGGCAGAGATTACTCCGTAGATGTAAACGAAGCAAAAACCTTCTATGCGTAGCAGACATTCGACGTTGCCCTTCCATCACGCTGGGACACTCGTATCGACGCACGTCGTATCGTCGCGCGCGTCCAAATATTCTTATTCGTTTCCGTGCGTTTAACGAAGAAACACTCGCAGCATGAAGCGATCAAAATTGGGCTTTCGTGGAAGGAACGTGGCGTTCTTTCCTCCTTTCGTCGATTCCGGTGAGCCCTTACGATCTTTTATCTTTCTCTTCGTCGTTTTGTATTTCCGTTTGGAACCGTTAGGTTGTCCGGAAAGTTTCTTTCGTTTTATTATTTCATCGAATCACGCACGATCGATTTTATTTTCTCGAGGTAAACACCGCGACGTTTCACCGATTTGGTTTCACGTTTGTACGAATGTGGACTGTTAAAAAAAAAAAAAAAATAGAAAAGAAAGACACTTTCCGGACAACGTAACACGTATCGCTAAGTATCGTTTCCGATCGTTGGTTTTCCCCGTTAATTCATATGCTGTTAACTTAATAATCGTTTGTGGGAAAAATCATTGTGTATGTACAGTTGTAGCTGATTGAGATGACGAGAAAAATAATCGTTATTCATTGAGACTGTCGTAATATATCGCGATATACTATATATACTCTGCTTATCAAGGTTATTATTAATTTTTCGTTTCGTTAGAGGAAAAAATAACGAATTTATCAAGATTAAAGAGAGAAGCTGAAATATCGTGGCTGTGTTAACAATAGAAACGGACGGGTAACGCCGGTAATATCCGATTTTTATAATATCAGGGATGAAAAAAAACACACGGGGTCATCGAGGAAAAAATATATAGCGGCTAAAGGCGAATTATTGCCACGGTGTTTTCGAACCCGACGTCCGATTGTTTACTACCGTAATCTGCGCCAATGCGTCAGTTAAATTAATCATTTGCTTGCCAATGTTACCGATAAGATCGTTCTTTTTCTCTTTTTTTACTTGCGACCATGCGTATCAGATTATGCCACGCGATTAACATAATCGCGTAAACAAGACAGACGAAACATTTTCTTGTACAATTTACTTACGCGATGAACAAGAAAGCGTTTGATTTTTTAATTAAACTACAACCCGTATCGACGTTTCGCGAGAATTCTATCCGATCCTTGAAGCAACCGTTGATCGTTCGCGTTGATACACGCTACGCTAACTTTCCCATGAAATTCATTCGTTCGTTTATTATTGATTTTATCGAAATTCGCGTTCACTGTCCACGATCGTTAGCAGCGACTATTCCTATATATTCGGCGGCTCGTTAAATTCTCTTCAACGTTCTAATTTCTCGCGAGTCGACGATCTTTCGTTGGGATCGGATCGATGCGAACGTATCCTTGAGATCATCGTCGACGTTACGTTTTTGGTCAGTTTGTTGGTGGCGATGAAATTTAATGAAATTTTATTCGAACACGGATACGAAGTAGCGGAATACTTTGACGATTAATCGCGTATCGGTGTATTATGATCACGGTCCAACTATTTAATTCGTCGACCGGTTTCAGCTCAAAGCGAATCGCAGTAATTACGATGAGCGTCGCCTAACGTGCTAACGACTAGTCGGCTCGGATATTCCGCTTTGATTCGATTTCGTATCGAAAAGTACTCTTCGGTATCATCGTCTCTGTCAACGGTCTCGCTATTATTCGCGATAACGGTCGTTATATCAGGTTTTCGACATTTGAAATTCGCACCGAGCCGGAGGGCAGGTGACGCTCGTTGGCGCTCGTTACCGCTCGTGCCAAGCCCTGCACCGTTCATACTTTCGCAAAAGCTTTCGTACGAAATATAATCCACCAGCAGGTTAAATTACAGCCACGTTAAAGCTTGCAACGCGCAAGCAGCTATTCCAATTGACAACGTCATTCCGGGATAGTTATCGACTACCGACGCCTACGTTTCTACGTAGAATACCTTTTCTTCCTTCTCCCTTTTCTCCTTTTCTTCGGTAAACCGCGCAACAATTGATAAATATTTTGTTAGTTAAACGCTTCTGTCTGTCCATGTTCCTTTCGTGTTTCTCCACAGATTCGTTAAACGAGCGTCCTCTTCCTATTTAGATGCGACATTTTCAGGCGAACTTCAGGACAGAGAATGGCCAGACAAATAGGCAGCAAGGACTGTAAGATATTTTATACGCGTTTCGTTGTATCTTCAGAGAAATTAGCCTAAGTTTTATCCGATTGTCTCTACTTTTACGTCAATTATGTTGACCTTCGTAGCGTGTCGATTCAAATGGCTGTCGCGGTTCGGTTCGCTCTGGTTATTTAGAATCGATAAATCAAAGACAGTTTTAATTTATCCTCTTTGAATTAATTTTTTACCGAATGTAAATATTGCCTGTGCGGTAGTATTGTACGTTCGCACGACTTGCTACATTATAGCGAGACACGTTCTCGCTTTACTTTGAGAAGTTGCTGTATCAATTATTCAAGAACGCGAGTATAAAAAGTCTACTTATCGTCCGTTCAGTTTCTCTTTGCTCGTATCCTATGAAACCAACGTTATTATACAACGTTGGAATCACCGTGCAAAGCAACCAGACGCAGCCACGACGATATCTACATTTCTTCGAAACATTCGCGTCATTTAAAAAACAATATCTTTTTAATACGCGTTTCCGTACGCCCGATATCGCGGCCAACTAAACCAACGGATAATTCGATCCGATCCGAACATCTACCAATTTTGTCCTAACTCGCGTCTCCGTGAAATTCCACGGCTCGTCGTTGCTCGCACCATATTTTCAAGTGGACGAGATTTAGTTGGCAGTTTCACCCTTATCGAAAATGCTGCCTTTATCTTCAACGCGCGCCGCCTGTTAATTCAACGAGAATTTACTATCCATCCGCGGTTCTTGTTCCGTGAACATATAGGGGGAGAGCACGTTGGATTACTCGACAGGAATATCATTTTATTTGACGTTGAACTCATTCCGGAATACATTTGTTATTAATTAATAAATGCCAGTGGTCGCCTCTGCACAGAGCTATCGGATTTAAAGCAAGCTCTCGTTTCTCCTCCCTCTCTAACCCCCCTCCCCTTCCCTCCCACTCGTCCTGCAACCTCTTCCTCCTCCTCGTCCTCCTCCTGCTGTACCTACACCTACACCTACATCAACAGCTCTCCACCTACTGCTCTCACAAACCTGCTGTGTATGTGCGAACGCTGATTGACCCACCCACGAGTGATCGTTCGGCCATGAACGCTACGGATGGCTCGGCTGCTCATTTTACACCCACAATGGAAAATTCGAATTTTTCTTTTCCTTTTTTTCTTTTTTTTGTTTTTTTTTTCTTTCTTTTTCAACCATTTGCGATAATCCCGAGCGAGACCGTCCCGCTCTTCGTTTCGTTTTCTCTGCGTTTTTTTTCCTTGCTTCGACCCTTCGTTTCTCTGTTTATCGCGGAAAATGACGCTACTCTTTCTCCGCTTGTTGCGCCTTTCGCTTCTGCCTCCTTTCTCGTCGCTCGTTTCCCAACGACACAGGCTACTGGGAATCAGTCTTGCGGTGCAATCCTTTCGGTCACGGAACACCGTTCTTATCGGCGATTTTACGGAAATACGAGTTTTATCCGTTACTTTTCTTCCCTGTTTCTCGTCCAGACGGAGGACGACGCTTTTGTTTAGTTTGCGCGTTGGTTGGTTGGTTTGGTTCGGTTTGGCTCGTTCGACCTAGCTTTGCGGATAGCTACGCGTAAGAAGATTAAAACTAGCTCGTTAGTTTAATCGATGGTTAATCACGCGTCCGTTGCTCTCATTATCGTTGCTGTAAATATTTTACAAAAGAATTTTCCTGCGCGTTTCTCTGGGATATTTCCTTGAGAAAAGTTAAACGAGGGTTAAAGTTTCTCTCTTTTTTTTTTTTGTTGTTTGATATTAAGAGAAAAGAGAAATATGACTTTTGAAGTAAATGAAACATTTCTATCGTTCGAATATTAAATCCGGGGAACATACGGTTAAAATATTTTATCGTTTCAACGTCTTTTTATACCGTCAGGCACTAGATTATCGCGAGATAGAAACGTTACACTCGTATGTGTGCGTACAATTTAATATCGATCTGAGGGTATCGAGAACGATATTGAATGGCGATGACAATATGCTTTTAGGTTTTTAAGCGATTATAAAACTCAGAGAAGATAATTCGATGCACGCAGATACCAATAGAAAAAGCAACGTTATCTCTTTGTTCAAAGTTATTCTTTCTATTTGCATTTACGGGAAATAAAGATTTGACAAGGAAACAAAATTTGCAATTTTTCTCTATGTTTTTCTCGATACTATCATCTCTAGATCGAATCACGAAAATGAATAAATCGAACCCTTGGACCTATTATTTTTCCAAACCGACAGAATTATCCACAAGCCTTTACTTTTGTATTATCCTTATCCGAATATTTTATACTTTATCTTTAATAATACTTACATGGAAAAGTGGATTGTCGCGTCTTTAGACTGTCGGCCCTGGAACAGTCAGCTTATCGGACGAGTTTCGAAAGTTGGCAGGAAATTAGAAATTTCCACGTCGAGCAATCTTCTCGCCGCTAAAGTTTTCGATAATAAAATCATCTTGCGCGGCTAGCCGCACGAATCTCGCAGCGCGTCCGTTCCTTTCGTTAATTACTAATAATATTCAGACAGCTCTGGCGATGGGGTGGGCGTGAAATGTACACGAGGGTTGAAAAGTGTTGGGTCGGTGTGGCTGGAAGAGGAAACGGCGGTCGGACGACACGGCATTTCCATAGGCAAACAGAAAGCTGTAGGATCGCTGGCAAGAAAAATGAATAAAATTATGAAAGAAGGGAAAATTTGAAGAGTAGACGACGCTGCAGAGAAAAAGAAAGAGGCATCAAGAGAGAGCTAGCTGCACTGTCAGTCGTCTGACAGCGAGGGGATGAAACGTGCTGGAAGAACGAGCACGCGAGTCACCAAGAGGGTGCTACTGCCTCGTTCTACGATCTTCCTACGACGTGTGTAAATCATCGACCGGCAAATTTCCGTCTTTCGTTCTTTCTCTTCTTTCTTCTTCCTGCGTTCTTCGTGTTTACCCTGTCGGCGTCGTCGTCGTCGTGTTCTTGTCCAACCAGACGCGCACCTTCCATTATCGTTTCGCGTCTTCATCTGGAAATTTTACGTTTCCCGTAGGAATAAAGTATTGGGTTGGCAACTAAGTGATTGCGGATTTTGTCGATATCGCCTAATGGTAAAATCCGCAATCACTTAGTTTCCAAGTAAATAGACGAGGAAAAACGAAGAAACGACGAACGTAGACAGGGACGAGTTATTCCTGCGAAATTCTATTGAGTAAAAGTTTCTTTCGTTTTATAAGGAAATAATAGGTGCACCGTGTGTTTTGTTTTGTATTATTTTGTCGAATTATGCACGAACGTAATAATAGAAATAGAACGAAATGGATGATACGTGATTCAATAAAATAATGTAAAAGAGAAATTGTCGTTCATCTGTTATCACCTTATGATACGAAAGAAATTTTTTGGATAATTTATTATATGAATTTATGCAAATTGATGAGTTTTGTGTTTTTTGATCGTTTATTCTTATCGCACAGCTATTTGACGATAGCGAATGGCGTTGCGTTTAGACGTTGAGTTGAAAAGTCGCGTTTAAAGGGAAGATTAAATAGAGACGATTAAATAGAGACAATGTTTCGCAGATTTACTCAATAAAATAAATATTCATTTGAATTAACGACGAAACGAAGGTAGTGTAATTAAAGGGTCTAAACGCTAGTTAAACTACATGATAACGTAACGTACTAAACGTGGCTAATTTCTATTTGTAATTAATGATGACAGAGATACATTATTCGTTCATTAATCGTTAACAAGATTGTCAGTTGTATACGTTGGTAAAATTTTCGTACCAAAATATGTTACATATAACGAATAGCGCACATATGTAATAAGGCTATTACACATCGTGCGTCATGTCGAGACACGATAGAAATCGATCTTTTCGCGTTGAAAATTCCCCATTGGTTATCAACCGTCTTCTCTGGTATTTTTCTACTTCTCTTTTACTTCCAGCTCGACTTCTCAACTATACTTAGACTAGAAAGCTTTGACGAATATCATCTAAAATGAGAAAATTAACCTTCTTTTAAAAACCAAAAGAAAAGAAAGAATAAAAAAAATCGTTTCGTTGACAGAAGGTTCCTACTTCTCTTTTATTTTCAGCTCGACTTTTCAACTATATTTAAAGTGGGAAATTTTTACGAATATCATCTAAAATGAGAAAATTAACCTTCTTCTTTTAAAAACCAAAAAAAGAAAGGAATACTCGTCTCGTTGGCAGAAGGTTTCTACTTCTCTTTTATTTTCAGCTCGACTTTTCAACTATATCTATAGTAGGAAATTTTGACGAATATCATCTAAAATGAGAAAATTAACCTTCTTTTAAAAATCAAAAAAAGAAAGGGATACTCGTCTCGTTGGCAGAAGGTTCCTACTTCTCTTTTATTTTCAGCTCGACTTTTCAACTATATCTATAGTAGGAAATTTTGATGAATATCATCTAAAATGAGAAAATTAACCTTCTTCTTTTAAAAACCAAAAAAAGAAAGAGATACTCGTCTCGTTGGTAGAAGGATGGCATTTACAGGGAGCACACGCGTCGCACACATGTGACAAGGCTATTGCATATCGTGCATCATGTCGGGACACGATAGAAATCGATCTTTTCGCGTTGAGAATTCCTCACTGATTATCAACCGTCTTCTCTGGTACTTTTCTACTTCTCTTTTACTCCCAGCTCGACTTCTTAACTATACTCGAACGTAGAAAACTTTGACGAATATCATCGAAAATGAGAACATTTCTACGATATTTTAAAAAGCAGAAAAAAGAAGGATACTCGTCTCGTTGGCAGAAGGATGGCATTTATAGGGAGCACAAGCGGCGCACGATGATCGACAGAGCGGGGCACGTGATAGCTTTATAAATTCGTGCCTCTCTATACGAGCGCACATGTGTCCCTAGTCCCTAGTAAATAAATACGCGGAAGCACGTATTATTCACCGGGGATCGAAGTGGAGAGTATTATGGAATTTATTTAATCCACCGGGCGCACTGGCTTTGTCGCATACGAATGCAGAAAATTGCAATCGATCATTATATCCTGGTGACTCGTGTAAACGAAAACGTTCGTTAACGGGATCTTGAAACGTCCAATTCGACGAAATTTCAACTCCAATCTTGCCTTTCCCTTTTTTTTTTTCTTTTTTTTTACATTTTTCGCCCCTTCGATTCCCTTCCACCTTTCCCTCCCTTCTTTTTTTTTTCCCTTCTTTTCCCGTTTTCGTGTTCGACCGTGTCGGCGCGAAACGAATTCGCCGCTGTTTGGACGTAGTGGTAATTAATCTTAATTAAGTAGCCGTTAGTGACCCGGTAATGTTCTAACAACGATGGTTCGTCGTGGAATTTATTTCACAGACGCGAAACTCTCGAAAATTCCGAAGATTCCAGCTTGTTACGATATGATATGATATTACAATGGGGCAGGGCACATCGATCGCCTCATGGATTTATTAATACACGAATTTAATCCGTCGAACCACCGATGAAACTATTTGATGAATATTAAAATATCATAGTACGCGCGATGCTTCGGCTGACGGTTTACAGATAATTTCCAGCTCTCGCTGTGTTTTCCACGAACAACATTTTTCCAGCTAACCGACGCGCAATTTCAATGCTTTCATCGGTATTTTCCCTCCTCCTCCTCCTCCTCTTCCTCCTCCTCCTCCTCTTCCTTCTCTTCCTCCACTGTTTATGTACGTATTCGTTAACTTCGCACGTATATGTAACGTCTATTCTTTTTATCATCGTATCGTCCACTTTTATCTTCAGCTTTATTTAGGTTGATATTGGCGGTTGATTAATTGTTCGTCGTAACAACGAGCCAATGATTAGTTTCTAAAATTCAGCGATTGATCAAGATTATACGAATGTTCGCATTTGCTATTGATTGATCACTTAACGATACTATTTGGTCGATGGTTTCATAATATGCGTTAAATTCGCAGGACAGGATCGCCTGTGAAATATACAGAGTCTGCCAATGATTTGGAAATATCGTGATTATTTTTAACCCTTTGCGCCGCTATGTCGAGCGTGACTTGACGCGAGTTTTTATCTCAGCAGCTCCTTTGTCGAGTCCCACTCGACGTTCTTTCATTCGCACCTCTTTTCTGTGAAAAGTGCGAAAGAAAAGCAGGATCGCATCCTGGAAATTGTTTCAAGATATATCATACGTTTAAAAATTAGAAAATACAAAAATAGCGCGAATAAAACTGGTATTTGAGTGAATTTCTTTCTTCCTTTATTTATTTAAATTGTCTTATTTTTTTAGTTGAAGTAAATTTCAAGCGAAACGCTTAAAAGCGTTGAGAGCTGCTGGTAACGAAATTAAAATAAAATTCCGAGCGCAAAGGGTTCAAGATACAGAGAAATTTCGTTGTCGAGATAGTGAGACGTAGTTCGATTTTGGATTATTTTTAATTACAGGATACGCTTTTCGTTTGTATCGAATAGAATGCACGATTGCGGTAACTTTGTAGCGGAAGATCGTTCGACGTTAAAAGTCTGAAGTTTAAAGTCTCCGAAATTGTATATTTTAATCGGCATCGTTAATAAATTAATTCTCTATGCTATAATCCGATAATCGGATTAATACAATAGGATTTATACAATGTCATATCAATTACAATTAAATTCCAAGAGATATCAAAGTCGAGTTTATCATATTTTACACCGTTCGTCTGGAATTTTAGCAGCTATTATAAAATAGCACGTTTATATCTGGCAAATATTATTATTTCAGCGAAAATAATCCTAGTAACTCGTCCATGAACACTTTCCATAACCAGGTTAAGTGGTATAATTGTAATTTCGCAGCGAAAATCAGCCAACATTTCACTTCGGATGCAACTTTAAGCCATCCATTATTCTACCTAACAGATATAAAATTATTCCGTTAAAATTACGTTACGCAGGCAGTGACGTCTCAAATACTATTTTTCTTTTTTTTATTTTAGAATTTGCTATTATTTTCCAGTCACTCGTTCTCTTCTCGAGAATCCAACATTAACGCTTGAACCTCTTACAATCGTAAAAATTGAATAAAAATTGACAGTTAGGGCGAAATATATACAAGTATAATTCCTATATTCCATCCTCTGTTTCCAGATCTGTTTCAAGTTTCACCAACGTGTACAAATACGATAGTAGTGTCTCGTTACGATAGCAATGAAGTTTCCAAATCTTTCGTCCCCAGTGAAACACGTGATTTCGGCGTGACAGTCAAAGTGTTAATGGAATTACTCGAGTAATTGAAATAAGAAAGAAGCAACGCGGTGTTAAGAAATTGTCGAAGTAAAAGCGAAATTGGTCGATCCTAGAGACTCGTATCAACGCTGGCTTTATATGATCGGTGCGAGTAATAGCAAGTAGCAAATACCTGGAAAGTATGAGCGGCAGCTTCTTAACGAGAAAATCGAGCAGTAAGAACGCGGACGTCTAAGACCGCAGAGAAGTTCTGTCGATTTGTCGCATCTGTGCACGTTAGGAAGTTACTACGTTAGCCTGCCACTTAAATCACTGGCGGGAAGGGCCGGAGGGTGTAACGGGACGAACGATGCTTAGTTTCGTCTTGCACGTATAACCTCGTCACTGAAAGTTCATCCCCTTGCCGGATCCGGGGACAACCGACTCTTTATTACACCGTAAAGTTTTCCGCGATGGACACGTGTCCCTGATCGCTATCAATCCCCTTCTGATCCTAGGAAACACGCTACTCATCACCCTGTCGTTTAAAAGATCCATTATCGACCTGTAAAACGTGGCCACATTGCGAATACGTTGGCTACGTTCTATTTTAGTTGGCAACTAAGTGATTGCGGATTTTGTCGTCAGATCGTATGGACAAAATGCGCAATCACTTAGTTGCCAAGATCTTAATCATTTAGATGAAAGGGTATCGTACGGTGACGTTTACCGATAATTTGATTTTCATACAATTTGTCGCATGATTTGTCACGCGACAACTTGCGACTCACAGAATATGGTACTTCGTCGACGAATTGGTTAATTATAATTTTGTAATTCTAGTTTTGTTATAGTTGGCAATTTTCACCTGTCGCGTGTTCTTTCGTGAACGAATTTTAGCGAAAATGTACGCATCTGTAATGACACTGTAATCGAACAGCGTAATATATCAACGAGAAGCAGCGTTGATCATTTTGTTGAATTGCAAAAATATTCCGAATATTCCAAACGAGCGTTCTAATCTCAGGAAACGCAGTAGGTCGTTCGAAAAGCTTCTTTCGTTTTATAAGGAAGTAATACGCGACATTTTCAATTTTATATTATTTCATCGAATTACGTATGCTCCATTTTCTTCCATCGAAATAAAGATCACAACGTTCAGAACAGATTAGGTTTCACGTTTGCATAAATATGCATCGTTGCAAAAGACGCGTCTGTAAAAGAAAGACGACCTAATGTGTTTTCTCTAATTCGCGAAATACTTCAATTAGTAATAAACTATTCTTACGAGTTTCTCATCCTTTCAAAATGAAAGTGTTATCGGTTAAAAGGATGTCTAAAACAGGAAACGTTTAATCGTAATAATTTTATGCTACTTCAACTTCTTCGTCGACTTCCGCCAACGAATTGTCCGTCAAATATTTCATTAGCGATTAATCTGAAATTTCCTAATGATATTAATAATTACAAAATATCCTCGCACGACCGATGTGAATCTAAAACGAAGATAAGGAACGATGGAAGTACGATCGGAGGCGAGTTAAAATTAGATGTTGGAAACCGAGAAAGGTAGATCGTACGGGGTTGTTAGAGCCGCGGACGAGCAGTGCAGAGCACGAGGATGGGGTTAGAGAGAGGGATAAAGGGATGGAGAAGCACCATACGGACGAGCCATTTAAACTTCTCACCCCCGAAACCACACGGTTGTCCGCATTCTGACTTATACCAGGCATCGTTCACCCTGTCGTCGAGTCCTCTCCCTCTCTGCTCGTCCTCAGTCACCCCTTACTCTCTGGCGCTATTATACGCGTTTGACATTCGCCACTTTAACCCTCTTTCACCGTACGACGAATCGTTTTGGAAACGGAAACGAGCCGCTTACTACTTTTCTTCTTCTTCTTCTTCTCCTTCCAAATGTCTCATACCGTAGATATAATTTCGGCGTGGAAAAATTTCTATTAGAATCTTTCCTCTCTTTTTCCTCCTCTCCTTCTTCCAACGTCTTTCTTTTTCTTCCCTTTCGACCAATATCCACTGTATGAATCGCGTTATTATATAGTTTGTTATCATAAATTCGATGTATCGTGCTGCGAAAGAGACGCACGTGCACGTTAGACATGGAACTTTTGAAACACGCGATACGACACGTGCAAATCTATCGCTTCCGTGCGCCACACGAGGAAAGATCTTGTCAGGGCAACTGACATTTCCAGTGCAAAGAATTAACTTGCATCATCGCAATCTCCGAACTCCATCGTATCTTTGTTCCTTTTCTACGTACGAATAGAGCGTTAGTGAGATTAACAAGTAGATCGACGTATGTCTGCATCTGATATTCGTATCGGGTTGGAAACTGAGCGACCGTTCGTCTATCGAATATTATTAATTAATTACCATTGTCTATAGAAGAGTTAGTCATCATTTTGTCGACCGAAGAATCATCATCTTGTCAACCGAAGAATTTTATATCCGTCAATTGTCAATATCGACCGCCTAATGGCAAAATCCGCAATCACTTAGTTTCCAACCCATATACAGGGTGATTGGTAACTGGTGGTACAAGCGGAAAGGGGGTGATTCTAGGCGAAAAAAGAAGTCGAAAATATAGAATAAAAATTTTTCGTTCGACGCTTTGTTTTCGAGAAAATCGACTTTGAATTTTCGCTCGGTACGCGTGCGGTACGTTATAACGGATTTCAAAGTCGATTTTCTCGAAAACAAAGCCTCGAACGAAAAATTTGTATTCTACATTTTCGACTTCTTTTTTCGCCTAGAATCACCCCCTTTCCGCTTGTACCACCAGTTACCAACCACCCTGTATTTATAAAACAGACAGAGAAATATTTCTCTGGATTTTCCCGAAAGTTCATTTCGAGGCGCAAAATCGAGCGAAGAAAATGCAGATGCAAATTTATCCTTGATCGGGTAGCAGCAGGAAATTGGTTTAATCGTGGATCGTGTAATTTGAAACGATCGCATGTATCGTTACGTTGGTATCGTCATTTTCCTTTTGTCTGGCAGTTGTAGTTCGCTAATAGAATATGAAGTTGCGTATCGTTGGAAAATGAATACTTTGCAACTATTAGCGTCGAATCAGAAGCTAGTTTACCGTTTATAACAGCGTGTATAATTGACTGTAATATCAAACGTGGCGTTGGTTCGGTGCATATGATATTAGTTAAATTGTCGTTTATCAATATTGATATACTGGAGGAGAAAAAAGTGGCCGGTATCGATATAGAATCACGGAATCGTATGGCTGTAAACTACAAGAAACTACATTGTGTTAATGCAAAACGATCGATACCGCAAAATTGCACGATCAATATTTGACCGATACTAATGAAATACAGATATTCCAATATAAACGATTACGATGTTATGACAATCTTGTGCAAGTACACAATATCGCGTTACTCGATCGTGTGCCGATATCGGTGCAGCGATATTGATACAATACAAGATTTTAATCTGCCTAGAAATAGTAGCTTAAACTGTACGTTGATAGCCAGTGGTATTGTTAATGATTGTTTCTATTATCGTTCGACGTACATCAATTTAGCCGATACGAGTCATTTATACAGAGTTTACATGTTTCTCGTATTATGTACAAGTTTGAGAACGAATTCGCCTGTCGATAATAGATAACATAGAACGCTGTTCTTGTAACGTGTATTTTACATCTTTTATTTTTGTAAATCGTTTTATATCGGCTTGTCCGAAAAGTTTCTTTCCTTTTGTGAGGAAATAACAGTTGTATATACAAAATGATAATTATTTTGCCGAATTACGTACAATCCATTTTGTTCTGCTGAGTTGAATATCGTGACGTTCCACAGACTCGATTTCACGTTTGTACGAAAGTGCATTGTCGTAAGACACAAGTTTGCGAAAGAAAGATATTTTTTGGACAACCTAATATATCGCGTTAAAACCAACAATTTTCTCTTTACCGAAAGAACGATATTCCGTAATTTTTTTTTTTTTTTTTTTCGTTCTTCTCTGTCTCGTAATTCGAATAAAAGACACGTCAGGTCACAAGTTAGAAAACTTCTTTTCTTGTTGGCAAGAAGAAGCTAGATTGGCTTAATCGCCGGTAGGGTATGTGGGTCCGATAAGGGTCAACAGCTTACACTTGTAACGTCATGCGGGAAGGATTAATCTCCGAATTTGCTGGATATATGTGTTTTTCATTTTCTGACTTGCTACGCTTTTCCAATTCTATTTATCCCCATCGATATTTCTTTGTCTATTTCCTTTCACGCGAACATCGCTATCGAGTACGTACAACTATTAACTATCGTACCAACTATTGTACTATTGTCATTGTTGAAACTTTGCTGCTATTGCAAACGAGGAATAATTGTCGCAAATTTGGAAAATTCGAGCATCGATTTAATCGAGCCATAATATGATATTGCACGTATTTTTTAGATTATAAAGACGATATGAGAAGAGTCGGATCATTTTGCAGTTGAGACACGTGTTGTCAAAAATGAGCAACTTTTTGATCGCTGCCATTGGCTTGGCAACTAAGTGATCGCGGGTTTTGTCATTAGGTGGCAATGGAAATTGCCAAACGAATATATCAATCAAAGATTCTCAATACTCAGTGAAAAATTAGTGCATACGCTACGAACAGTAGTCTCAAACGTACAATTACCGCTAAAGACAATCTCGCTGCATATCGTAACTTATCGATATAATCGACTGTTCAGATACTTGGCGAAATATATGCGTACCACAAGTATAATTCCCATATTCCATCCTCTGTTTCCAGATCTGTTTCAAGTTTCACCAACGTGTACAAATACGATAGTAATGTCTCGTTACGATGGCAATGAAATTTCCAAATCTTTTGTCCTCGGCGAAACATGTAATTTCGGCGTGGCAGTCAAAGCGTTAAATTTCAATTATTCGACCGACGTCTGTCGACTTGGGAAGTCGTTCGTTGGTCCAATGACGAGTAGTATCGCATATGTAAAAGTATAGGTGTATAGCTGAGGGAAGATCGGCGAGCTGCGACGCGAACTATAGTTAATGGAGATTTCACGGTGGAAGCTATCGGTAGGAAAATCTGCGGCTCTTATGAATGACGGGGCAAAAAAGAGTAGGATAGGGGTTGGCTGTGGAAGCTTAAGCCAAAGTGTCAGGGTGATTAGCGAGCATTGGTACGCATTAACATTTCGACAAGGCTCGGTTACAAATACCCTGGCAGGGCGGCTCGTCGACGCGCTGACCCGGCAGCTGGCTGCTGTCTAATCTTTCCTCGATTACGGGGCGTAGATGTAAATCAAATCCGAGACCCTATATACCTACCTACTATATACATGTACCCACATCCTTACTCCCTACGTTCGATTGCCGCTAAAACTCCGTGGCTTTGCAAATATCTGCTCTCCGCGTCGTACGCCTGCTATCCGTTTCTCCGTGTTTCACGAACCTCTGATCGACGATCAGGCCAATCTTGCAGACGTTCGCGTTTTATTTCGTTTACGAAACGATCGACGAGCAACGCTTCGTCGAGTGAAATCGCGAAAATTGTCCAGATAATTCGGCTCCGATTACTCTGATTTACACGCATTTCTAGAAAATTTGTTGGGAAACCTACGACGCTTTCGCTCTTGCATACTCGATGTTCGTGCGTTCTGCTTGGACGAGTTGTTAGCGAAGATACAGATATCGTTCGTCGAGAAATTTCAGAAATTCCAAGAAATATCAGAAACACTCGCGTCTCTTGATAATCGATGGAATAACGTTTCTCCTCTAGTTCGAAAGAGATGCAGTGTTGATGGAATTAAAGGAAACTCTCTGGTTGTCGATGGAACAAATCGCACGAAGCTCGTTCTCAGCACGTTGTACGTCCATATACGCGCAACAAGATACAACGCAAACGGAACCTTAAGAAATTTGTTGTACATTGGCAACCGAGTGATTGCGGATTTTGTCGTTTGATGGTATCGAATAATTTTGACGATTCGAGGTGAACTCGGGAAAAATTGTTAGACGAAGTATATATACGCGAGACACTTAGATAAATAAAAGAAATAGTAAAATGAAAGAAACTACGAGAAGAATCGTTAAAAGAAATATCAGGAAGCTAAAGAGCTCGACTATAGAGGGACGAAGCTACTGCTTCGAGTGAAACGTCGAAGCGTGCAATGGCGTGAAACGGAAGGGCAGAAGGAAAAGCAGAGGAGGAAACCGCAAAACAGGAGGTTAAATTAATCGGATTATTCAATCGATCGCCCTTCGAGAAGCAATTCTACTAATCGTCTTTCTCTCACCCTTGCTCGTGCACAGGATTGGCGAGATAGCGTAACGTAGCACAGCGATCTCGCGTCCTCGTATTCGACGAAACGATCATAGATCACACGAATTTACTTGCACGTTCAGTTGCACGATTTACCTGCGGTGAACCGCCCTTTACACGACGGAATAACATTAATTATAAGCGGAGGTGGATGTTTTGATTTCATCGCGCGGCAATTAATTCGTAATCCGGATGCGGTCCAGCCGCAGTGACATTATACGATTCGCTTGGCCGAAAATATTCATGCACATGGAAATACCGTTACGCATAACTGGATCCGACTAAACGCTATGCTATCGCTCTGTACACCGTTAATTCGTTACTTTTACTTTCTAATAGGTTCCATTGATCTCGTACGTCAACTTGATTAGCTGTTGGCACGTTTCGCTCGTCAAATTTATCTAAATGGCAAGCGATCGTTTTCTACCGTTTCTCTTTCCAATTGTTTCTACGTTGTTTCGTTAATTATGGTTTTCTGTTTGGATCGGCAGATTCGATCGCACGGATTTACTTTCTTCTTCCATCGCATGTAGAATTTTATTTGGCAATGCAGGACACTATTTTACGTTTTATATTTGATAACGGGATTCGCTGTTGTACGTTCGATCGACGAACGTTTGAGCGCGAATTGGCGAGATTGGAACCTGCTGAGAGCAAGAAGCGGAGGAATCTGCTCGCATTAGGTTGTCCGGAAAGCGTCTTTCGCAAACGTGTTTTTCACAACAGTGGAAGCCTTCGTATTGGCTTGTCCGGAAAGTTTATTTCGTTTCGTAAGGTGAATAATAGACGAGCGACGATTATTTTATTGAATTATATTTCTATTATTATGTTCGCGCATGATTCAATGAACTGATATAAAACAAACAACCTAATAAATATCGCGTTCGATATTGTTTCGATGAAAAGTGTGTTAACGCGTTGACGCCAGTAGACGAGAATCGACGTGTTGCGTTTTTCAAGCCACGCGAAAGGCAGACGCGAGACGACGTTTCTTTGTTTGTTGCAGCGTTGTCGCACTTTCCATTTACATATTTAGCTTGGAAAATTATGCGGGAGGCGAGACTAGACTATACGTGTACGCGGCAGCATACCGACGTCAAAGTATCAAAGCCGGTATTAAACTGCAGTACATTAGAATAAGTATAAGCTATATCAGATAAAGATATCTGTACTACCATAATATACGTACATTGCTATATATTACTGTTAGAACGCGTTTCTTGAATTTCATGCTTCGCTTGAACTACAGCCAGATTGTTGTAGCCATGAAATATTATACGTTCGTATAAGAACTGGAATTGCCTTTGATCGATCCAATCCACCTAACTGTATGCCCCATATAATTATCGTTTTCTAGGTGAAAAAATGTCACGTGTTATCAAAGTCAATCGATCAATTCGATCGATCGTAATTCTATCTATTCGACGTCGTCCCCATCGTTCGATAATCTTCTCGTTTGTCTAAAACTGAAAAATACGAATTGTTTTACATGTACATTTTTATTTACGTAGACTGCCATTACGCAGAAATATTCCAAATAAGAAAGAAATCTCGAATATACATTTTATTTTGGGTTGCAAGCTACAGGAACAAAGAAACTAACGAATGCCTCGGCAAACAACGAAACGTCCTGATCTTACTACGCGTAGAAGCTTAGAAGACGCGCAGACGAGTCGACGAACGACACACGGAAGAAGGCAAAGACTTTTAAAGATCTAAAGAGGAAGAAGCTAGACGAAGGAAGACATCCTGCGAGTTTGTACGGTCGGCGTGGGCGCTTCGAGAAAATTAAATGATTATGGGTAAACGATATCAAAGGGGAGACGAGGCAGTGTGGGAGAAGAGGGTACGTGTATTTCAATTCTTCAGCCTGACGGGGCCGCGAGATTGCGTATTTTTAGCAGAAAGAGGAACGGATCCAGCGATCTGCGGACCCCCGTCTTTCCTTCACGCCCTCGAGCGGATTTCGCCTTCCGTTTCGTTTCACGCAGCAACGATTCGCCGGAACGACGTCTTTCGCTTAACCATTCCGCTCGACGTTCCGAAAGACGTTTTTCCTTCATCTTTTCTTACACTTTCCTGATCCCGAGATTCACCTTTCCGCGCCACGATCCTCCTTGATAAACCCGAAACTAAGAAATACCGAAAATTTCTTACGACTGTGAGAAGCAGACTCTGTGTGCTTTTCTTATTATTATATGTAGCAAAAGGATCCTGTAATCTGTTTGTCGAACCTTGATCAACCAGTTTCCTCGTTTTCTACAGCTTGCCACGCGTTTTTCAAATTTTTACCGCGTATCGTTCTGTCGAAGCGGTCACCGCTTCTAAGAGAATTCTACATCTGGTTTTTTTAGTTTTCTCAAGCACCGAAGCTATCGACAGCGTGTAGACAAAAGACTGCGACGAAAACAGACCATAAACAGTAGACAGGCGACGTTGGCTTCGGGCTTTTCAGTTATTGGGTAACACAGCTAGCGTACGGATCTGGACCAGCTCAAATTGTATTCTTACTTATAATTACACTTCTATTTAAGTATATTTTCTACCTTACAATTTATCCACGAGTTTCTCTGTTTACACGTCGAATAACCTCAACACGTTCAATTTGACGATTTCAGTTATCAGTTATCAGGAGGCTACTTATACCAATACTAGTCAAAAGGACTGGTACTTGTCAAGGCGTAAAAGGGTCCTGCAATCCGTTTATCGAACTACAATTAACCAGTTTCCTCGTTTTCTACTACTTGCCACGCGTTTTTCAAATTTTTGCCGCGTATCGTTCGATATGACGATATCGGATATCGGGAAAATTGCGGATCGATCGCTAGATCCACCACAGCAGTGGAAATGACTGGTTCTACAATTTTAGAAATTTGTCGACTCTCGTTTAGGGATCGTGGACCCAGATGGATTAACGAGAGCAAAAATGTACTGCGTAAGAAAGCAATAAATCAATAAATATAAAAATATTCTATTATTAGGTATTTTTTAAAGACCAGTAATTTTCACTGGTTTTGGTAGAAATAGCTTCGTGTTAGTTATATCGATAGTTCACGTGTTAAAACAACTCTGTGTTCAATCGAGACGACGATCTCATGATGTGCGATATCACTTTGTCAAGTAATTCCTGTACTGATAAACAGCTCGATTTTCGAATAGATTTTTGTACATATCTAAAAATCGAAAATGTATTTATTTCCCAATACGTCGCTCTACTAACGACTATATAATGGAAGATTACAACGAAAGAAACGCGTTTACACACACGTGGACACAAATATAATTCGAATCTCGCACGCTTCGATTTCCCTAAAAAGAAATATATGTATTATAATATTGAAAATAATTATCCTGCAAATTGAAAGTTAAAAGAAGCTATAAATTCCCCTTTGGCGATGGAACCTGCCTCTTACAATCCATACCGTTCGTATGCGAAAAATCTGAAACTCCGTTCTATTATTATCAATATCGCAATGTTTCTGGAGAAAGTAAAAAAGTTGTCATAAACGACGCCGGACAAAGGAAAGCCGATTTAACTGCTGGCGGAATGTAAGAAAGGGGGACAGTTGTTAAATCCGATGGTTTTCGAACGGATACAACGATAAAGGAAGAATAACACGAAAGGAAACACTTTGAATGCAAACTAGAAGGTGGACGTATTTCTGCATCACCAGGTCCGATTTCCATCGGTTATTGAATCGTTAAGCTGGCCCTGTATAAAGAGATAGAAGCTATACGTTATATATCCGACCGCGTAAACGGCTACGATCGCGACATCACCCTGTATTTCTTCTTACATGACACTGGCCCCAATTTCTCTCTTTTTCTCTTTCTCTTTCTCGTTCTCTTCCCTTTTAGTCGTACGGCAACACGTTCGCTGGTTTCAACCCTGGCTGGCTTCACCCCTTGTCCGGGTTTTCTGTTCTCTCGTCGCGTCGGCGGATGATCGTGTCGCGTCCCAAGGAACGATGGATACGAGCGCGAATAATATTTCCAGCCGTTAAAACGTGTCAGCTCGCTGATCCCCATTGACATTTAAATATCCGTCGCTCCCTAGGCCAACGGATATCAACGGCTCCAGCCGATATTTCTCAAGCTTTCGCCAATGTGCTTACCGATATTCCGTTTACTTCTTTTCGTTTTTTAGTGGAAACGTTTCTTCTGGTGAGATACAGCGACTGGAAAAAGGGGCTTGTATTTATTATAGCCTACTATTTATAGGTTTAGCAATGATTAGATGCAGGTTTTTTGCGTATTTAAGATAAAAAGGAAAAAAAAAGAAGCAAGAAAAAGCGGAGAACTCGTTGGAATTTTTAGTACGACGAATTGCTACGCAGGTTTCGTTTCGTTGGTTTTCCCCGTAGAAATACGAAACTGCGTTGAAAACTTGCAGTCTGCTAACGATCAGTTATTGGCTT
This sequence comes from Bombus vosnesenskii, assembly GCF_011952255.1. Lineage (NCBI taxonomy): Eukaryota > Metazoa > Arthropoda > Insecta > Hymenoptera > Apidae > Bombus > Bombus vosnesenskii. The sequence goes on from NW_022882923.1 coordinate 9,770,781, forward strand.
GGTAACTAAGCGATTGCGGATTTCGTCGATACGTGAAATTGACAAAACTTGGATACAGCTGCGGTATTTCGTTATTTAGACGATAGAAAAATACGATAAAAGCAAATAAACAGAAGCAGTCGATGCTGCTTTCTTGTTAGATTCTTATTAGACGGTTGGTCTCAGAACAAAAAGTAAAAGGGAAAAGGCAGGTGAAAACAGGTGAAAAATAACATAGTAATGTAATTTTGTAAAATAATATAACTTGCGCGTTAATCTGACAAATACTTCAGTCGATATAAGAATTAATGAGCTAGAAAATCAAGCCACTTCTACGTTCAGTCGCAACGGAAAAATTGACAAAGTGTCGCGTACAGCTGACAGATCTTCCTTTTCATCGCACGAGTCTGTAGAAGAGACGAAAGCGAACTCGTCTTTCGACGAGCAATCGCAACATCTCGGCTCTCAAACAGTTCTACAGCTTTCCTTGCTACCTCGATAACCACGAGCACTAACCATCGGTTGTCCACCGATCTCCTTTCTTCTTCCAAAGACGTTGCGATATTTCCCACAGACTCCCACTGCTTCCATCTTCTTCTTCTCCTCTTATTCCGAGTTGTACAATTTCTTAATATCTGACGATGTAGCCAATTAGACAAACGTGTTACGCGTACGTATGCGTTGTAATTATGTAATTAACAGTAGAACTACCACTCAGTCAAATCGACTGCTCTTATAATTTTATTTTAAAATTCCTACTTTGTTATATTTTTTCCACAATGATGTAACGACTTTTGCAACGATAACTAAAAGAATAATACAATGAATTTTATTTTGTTGTTATGTATTCAAACTGGAAATAATTTTGTATCGAGGCTACTTGTACCAATAATAGTCAAAACGACTGGTACGTGTCAAAGTGTAAAAGGGTCTGTTTATCGAATCTCAGTCAACCAGTTTCCTCGTTTTCTACAACTTGTCACGCGTTTTTCAAATTTTTACCGCGTATCGTTCGATTTGACGATACCGGTTATCAGGAAAATTGCGGATCCATCGCTAGATCGCTAGATGCTAACACTAGAAACACCACAGCAGTGAAAATGACTGGTTCTACAATTTTAGAAATTTGTCAACCCTCGTTCAAGGATCATGATCCTTGATGGATTGATAATACCAAAAACGTACTACATAACATGGAATTGCTTCCGTAAGAAAGTAATAATTGTTCTATTATTAGGTATTTTTTAAAGACCAGTGATTTTCACTGGTTTTGGTAGAAATAGCTTCGTGTTAACTATCGGTAGTTTTAGCGTTAATCGTATGGCGAACGATACGAGTCTTGACGTTTTCCTTCCACTTTCTTTAGCAGCGACCTTACAAAAGTTTTTCTTCGTAGCTTTTCATTCGAAATTCGTCGCGACTCTGATTATTCCCAGCGAGTTTAAGATCCGAACCGCATCCGATCTTTGCGTATGAATTTTCATATGGAGAAACCTGTCGCTGATATCGCGCAAATATAACAACATTCGCCGATATGTTTGCCCGATAGCTTAATCGTTGCCCTATTAAAAAATCGACGATTAAGATAACTCGGTGTTTGAAAATTATAACGCGTTATCGTAACGTTGTATCGCCATTCTCTATGCAGTAAAGTGATCGCGTGTAAAGTCTATTTTACCAAGTTTCCTCTTAACTTGCTTTTTTTCTTTTCCTTCGTAACATCAACGTATAAACGAACACACGTAGGATATTTTTCTCTCTCTCTCTATATATATATAGATATATGCAACCAGTTAGCAACATTTACACTTTTATGATGTAGAATAATTAAGCAGATAATAAGGTTGCTCCATCCGATTTCCGTAATATCTGGCGTATCTCTCGAGCAACTCGAAACGACTCTCACAATCAGTGAAACGTAAAAGAGTGGAAACTAGTATTCTCAAATATTCCGAGAAACGTTGCAGCGAATTTTATCGCGCTCTCTTTATTACGATATTTCGTATCGTCCATGTAGTCGACATATTACCTGTAATTCGTGGATCTTAAGAGATGCAGGTATTCGAAACGACCATTACGAAGACTGAAAGATAGTTACTTAGTTATTCGAACATGTTGAAACATATCGAAGAAGATAGGGTTCGGTCGTTTTCGAGGAAATTAACCGACCAGGTAATAGAAGTTTACAGCACTGGCATCGACGATTATAATATAACCTGAACGATAGAGAGTCGTAACCGATGGACAAGTTGCTAGCAAGCGATTCGAAGCATATGTCGGCTCTAGCGGGAAAGAATTTCACCGCGAACGCCACTCGGAGACTTCAACGTCGGCCAACGAAGCATTCCGCGACTCTCGCGTATTTCTTCTCATCTGTGTGCAAACGTTTATTTTCATCGATTTATTCGACGAAACGACCGAATCGAATAAACTACTTACTTTCTTGTTACTCGCCTCGAAATTAATCAAGCTATTGCCATTTACCGGTATACTCGTCGTAAATTTTGCAAAATTTCTATCGTTTCGTAGCTTAGAATTTCGTCTCAATTTCTTTATAAAACGCTCGATTCACTTTGCCAATGGTTCATCTACGTTGTACGAAATTGTTTGAAAGTTCGTTGACGTTGCAACGTGACGTTACTGTTCCGATCGTAGTAGCAAATTTTGAAGCTAATCCAAAGATATGTTCTTTTTTTAAATGATCTTGCAGCGCAAAAGAGAATCTTACGAATAATGTTTTTAATGTTATCCGTTTCTCGTACTTCTTGATTTATCAATCGGTTGATCAATACGACTTCCGAACGATAATGATAGAGAAGACTGCGGCTTTCGCAATTGTTTGGTCAGTTTGGGTCTCTATTCTGCATTATTTTCGAGATTATTAATTACCATTTCCCTGATGAATTCGTATGAAAGAAAATTGAACATCGAGCTACCGAAGGAAATATCGAAATCTTGCAGTGCAAAATAGAATCTGACGAATAATATTTGCAACGCTATCTCTTTCTCGTACTTTTCAATTTCATCATCGAAAACTGCAGCTTTCGCAATTGTTTGGTCAATTTGGGTCTCTGTTCTGCATTATTTTCGAGATTATTAATTACCATTTCCCTAATGAATTCTTGTGAAATAAAATTCAGCATCGAGCAAACGAAATATCAAAATCTTGCAGTGCAAAAGAGAATCGAACAAATAATATTTCTAACGTTATCCCTTTCTCGTACTTTCCAATTTTATCATCGAAAACTACAGCTTTCGCAATTGTTTGATCAGTTTGAGTCTCCCTTCTGCACTATTTTCGAGATTATTAATTACCATTTCCCTAATGAATGGACGTGACGCGTGTTTCATTCGCGTAGCGATAATTCGCAGGAAAGAGAACGCAGCATCGAGCTACCGAGGGAGATATCGAAATGCAATTAAAAGGATCGGCGTGTTTGTAAAAATGAAAACCCGTAGCAATTCTGAGAAATGGATTTCGTCGTATTTCTTCGATTACCGCGAGCCACGTGTAAAACTCGGTTCTGTTTTACGCGTTCACGATCAATTAAGGATAATAGGTTTTCGTATTTCTGCGTGGACGTTCAGGGTCCTCGACCAAAGTAATTAAATCTCGCTCGCCTAACAAAGTTTTCGTCCTGTTGTTACGAGTTTTGCCGAGAATAAGAACCAGCTTATTTTTCCACGCTTATAAACGAACCGCCGGCTAATTTGAAATTTTGTAAATCCACAGGCGGGCGGTAGCCATTTCGTGCGGTTCGGTCTCGCTGACTCGCCGTCAGCAGCTCGAGAAAGTAGTAGAAGTTGGTAGTATAAGTTTACAGCACTGGTTTGACACGGCGATTAAGCGGCAAGTTTAACGATCGATCGGGCCAGCCGAGGTCCTTGGTCGACCGAAAGGCGAACAGATCGAAAGATCTTTCGCCGCGTTTTTACCTGCTCTGACGCGCAAACTTCCGAAAAATCCTGTTCCAAGCCAAACACCGATCGATATAAATCAGCGTATGCGAACGTGAATCGCGTTTCTCTACGTTCGTTGGTAATAAACGTAAATGGACGTAGCGCGTTCTTCTCGTCGTCCTCCTTTCATCGTCCAAGCGCAACTGCTCGATTCTTGTCGCGACTTGCCAGCGCCAGAGAACACCGTAATCTTAGAAAATCACAGCGAGGTTGCACGGATTTCGACGTTTGAAAAGGATCTAGTCATTCGGAGTGGCAGAAATTCGTCGAAATGGTATTCTTTTAGCGGTTTCGAGTATTGGGTTGGCAACTAAATGATTGCGGATTTTGTCATTACCATCTAATGTCTTTATTCTTTATATATACAGGGTGGTTGGTAACTGGTGGTACGAGCGAAAAGGGGCTGATTCTAGGCGAAAAAAGAAGTCGAAAATATAGAATAAACATTTTTCGTTCGGGGCTTTGTTTCCGAGAAAATCGACTTTGAATTTTGGCTCGGTACGCGTGCACTTTATCACGTCTCGTTATAACGGATCTCACTGTAGATCGTTGTCTCGATGGAAAAAATTAAAAAAAGAAAAGAATTTATTTTATATTTTCGACTTTTTTTTTCGCGTAGAATCACCCCCTTTCCGCTTGTACCACCAGTTACCAACCACCCTGTATATATAATAATAATAATTCCAAATTGACATAAAATTTTATAACAATGTAGTATACTATAAAACTTCTCGAAGATAAAGTACAGTAATTGTATATTTCAACTAAAACCTAATTTCTATACAAATTAAAAAAAAATAAATTTTAACTAAATGTATAAATTATATCTAAATATCAGTAAATAAATAAATCGTCATTGCCACCTAGTGACGAAATCAGCGATCACTTAGTCGCCAACACAATAATAGTGATGTCAAACTCTTAGAAATATGTTCACAAGTGGAACTTTACGATTTGAGTAGATTTAACGCTGTCGCTTTCTGGCTTCTTTTTTTTTAGCCCTTTTATCAGGTCGTCCGAGAAGTTTCTTTCGTTTTCGAAGGAAATAAAGTTGAAAAAATCATTTTCAGTTTTATATTATTTTATCGAATTACTTACGATCCATTTTGTTCTATCAAAATAAAGATCACAACGTTCGACGGATTAGGTTTCACGTTTGTGTAAAGACGCATCGTTGTAAAGGATGTGTCTGTAAAAGAAAGACACTTCCCGGACAACCTAATAGCTTTCTTTCGTTGGTATTCTTTTGTCGAAAGAATCGATCGATTTTTATCGGAGAACGAGAGACAGCTGGAATTTTCCATTTCGAGTTTCGTATTATACGCAACGTTACTGGCAATTACCTGTGCAAATAGTTTTCGATGTTCCGCGCAGTCCTACACTTCAACGAAACTGATCTCAAAGAAATCCGCGATAATTCCATACGTCGTACAATTTTCGTAAGCGAGGAAAAACACGTTGTCTCTCTGATCCGCGAGAAACTTGCTACGAGATTAACGCAAGCGTCGAGCAACCTGACACGATCGAACGAAATAGTTGTACCATCTTCGACGATTCTAAATCTGTGACAATTCTATCCAAACGTTTCGCACGACTATGATCGTTAATTTTGAAACGAAACGAAATGGCGGATAAGCAACCGCGCAGGTATTTTTGTAGCGCAGCGTATGCTGGAAACACCCGTTAGATGACGAGGAGGAACGCGCATGCACGCATACAAATTTGCAAGTTTGTTACTAAGCAGACGGAGAGGCTGACTTGTCGTTCGTCGGCGTGAGATGTGGTCCGTCAAAAAGCCGTAAAATCCTGAGGGCCGCGTCGTTCGGTCTTCTCTCGAAGCCACGAGAAACGAGCAAAAAGGACGAACGTGCGTGGCTTCGTACACGCGCGAACATCCCGTCTATACAGACGTAGGCAGAGTGAGCTTTCGCGCACGCGTTTATACGGCCGATCCTTAAAACTCTTGGTCATTCCGTGGCATCGCCTTAAGCGGCCCTCGCCGAACATAATAAAAGGAGGACCCACCTCGCCGGCGATCGACCCGGTAAACACGGCGACAACGATTCCCAGACGTATCACCGCCAGGGAAACTCGTTGACCAACCAACTTGTTCCGTCGTATCGCGTCGCTTCTTTCGAATTTCCATCCTCTTCCACGTTTCACACCGCGACTACCAAAGTGCTGAAAAGCGACCAATTCGTGATCTTTCGTAGGAATTTTCGTAGGATCGTTGAGAATTGCGCGTCTTAATCGGCGGAATAAAAGTAAAGGAATGCTAAGATCACACTTGGAATTTGTATTAAAATAGCTTTAGATTTATTTGATAAACGATCTCCAGGATCTTCGTCGATATATTAGATCGTCCGGAAAGTGTCCTTCTTTCGCAAACGTTTCTTGCAACGATGCACCTTCGTACACACGTGAAAGCGAGTCTGTCAAATGTCGCGGTGTTTGTCTCTGCAGAAGAAAATACGTAATTCGACAAAGTAATTCGCGTCTCAGCACTCTCTTTGTCTCGCCATCTTCCATACCACACTGCTGATCTGTTTTTCGAGGCCAAAATTAGCACACAAAATTATACAAATCTGTAGAGGATGGTAGGTCGATGAGGTTTGAACGACGAGATTATTTGTTGTCGAAACCGTCCAGTGTATTTTAAAATAATAAATAAATAAGCACAGACGATATTCGCTAAAACGCTTGTATCAACAGATTCGCTAAAGACAGTGTGTAAGTCGCTAATAAGATCGCTGATAACTCTGATCTGATAACTGAACTGAACTGCTTACGATCGCGTTCGTTTATTTATACCGATCGAGGGAGTACCGGACGATCCAAATTGTTGGCGACATTGTTTTGCCCGCAGTTTATTTGTTATTACCATTTTATTATTATTACTTTTATTCGTGTGTTTATTATTATTATTTATCACGTGTATCCTAACGATATCGATACTCCGTGGCAAAACAACAACAACATGATCCAAATTGTCCTCTGGCTCGCGTGCCGCTGCATATCTCGATGCAGATTCTCCGACGTTTCGCAAATATTTTCGGTATAACTGGTCTGGAATTGAACGACGCAGCATGTTCGCATCTAACGACGCAACGTATGCGTCATCGTTCGTGTTCGTGGAAGGAATTTTTGGTCGACAGGAAATCTTCTGATTTAATAACTACGTGACTTACTTCGAGACAAGTTAGTTGGCAAAGAATCGATTAACTTATTCCACCGAATAATCCAGGAAGATTGAGAGACGACAGGATGAAAGAAATGAGATATTTGGCGTGGTAGAAACGAAAGGAATACAGTAGCAGGAAAGAAACAAACGATCGGCGTATCCAGATAATACAAGGCAGTTTGACATAGTAATAGCTGTGTTTACGGTGGCGGTGTAGACGAGGCGGTGGGTTGGATGGACGAAAATGGGGGCGAACGTGACCGCGGATCAACGTGGAGCGCCTTTTAATTTAGACAAATCGTGGCGATTAGCATAACGGGATAAATTATACTCGAGGACCCGGCCAATGGGGTGACGAGACTAGCAAATCCTGAAGGCACGTCCAACGATGGATGATCCATTGGTCTGTCTGGAAGCGTGGACAGAACTGTTTCTACCCTACTGTCGTGCTTTTCGCTGCTAAATTTCACGTTACGCTCGAACCTGCGGGTTTTCCAAAGCCGAGGAATTGTTTCGTTCTCTTCAAACTCGTCGTCTTTTATCAGCCAAAATTATTCGAAAGATCCAAGCGTCGATTAACGCTAGAACTACAGTCAAATTGCCTGGTTTTGTAATTTTATTTTCAAATTCCTACTTCGTGTTATATCTTTTTCCGCAATGATGTAACGTCTTTCGCAACGATAATTATAATTTATATTCAAACTGAAAATAATTTTGTATCGAGGCTACTTGTACCGATACTAGTCAAAACGACTGGTACTTGTCAAGGTGTAAAAGGGTCTTGCAATCTGTTTATCGAACATTAATTAACCAGTTCCCTCGTTTTCTACAACTTGCCACACATTTTTCAAATTTTTACCGCGTATCGTTCGATTTGACGATATCGGTTATCAGGAAAATTGCGGATCGATCGCTAGATCGCTAGATGCTAACGCTGGAAATATCACAGACAATTTTAGAAATTTGTCAACCCTCGTTTAGGAATCGTAGTCCCAGATGGATCGATAATACCAAAAATGTACTACATAATAAATCAATAAATATAAAAATATTCTATTATTATGTATTTTCACTGATTTTCGTAGAAATAGTTTCGTGTTAACTATCAGTAATTCTAATGTCAACCGACTAGTTGGAATCGTATAGTTGCAGAAAGAATGCACTGTAAAATATATCGTAAAATGCAAAGATTTCAAATCTTTGGTTATTTTTTTTCGTGTTATATGCGATAAACAAAATTGACACGAAGCTTCTTTCCATTCGGAATTCAAATATTAATAATTTCAATGTTAACCGAAATATGTTACACGAGGAACATATAGTGTTTGACTTTGCGTGTTTAATCCCCGAGGGTTGGCTGGACGAAATTATCCAGCCGCTCGATACAGACAACTACGTCTCGTTACGTTGGTGGGAAAACGAAAAACACTAAAAGACAGAATTCTACAACGTAACAGATGTTACAGCCTGAAGAATACTAAAGACGTAGACAGGACATTTATGTTGGAATTATTTTTATGTAAGACTACTTGCTGCCTTAATAAACTTTATGCTAATCTGCGGTAAAAGAGATGCTGGCGATTTGGCTACCTCGGCTAATTACGAGTAGCGAACGTGGATGGTTTAATTTGTTTCTTTACGTGGTCAAAGAATTTACCCATCCGACCAGACACGTTTATTCGCCGCTTACTTTATTACCTTTTTTATTGCGTTTCCACAACCAACAAACTAATAACGCACATCAACCAAACGAATCGATGTACCGGTCAATTATCGACGATTTTAGGTATGCTCGGTATACGGTAGATTTACAAAATTGTTACGAACATTTCAATGTATAGTTTACCGTAAGGTCTTCGGGTATCGCAAAAATAGAATATTTGTCAAGGGAAGAAATGAATTTCGATGTTCGTCGTGTGTTTTGATTTCTGAAATTTTCAACCTGACAATCCTTGTCGTACAAAATGAACGAAAAAAAAGGAACGATAACTTTGACATCATGAATTTCTCTATTTATTTATTTACTTATTTGTTAGTTTACGGGTTATACACTGTGGTACAATTAGTAGATACAAATAATAACAAGAAGACGTACAGGGCTACATCAGTGAGATAATACAAAATAGAAATAAAGCTAAATAAAAGTACGTGTAAAGTAGATTCTGCTGGAGTTTCGACTGATAGTAACGAGCCGCCAAAGAAAATGTATTTCTTTTTACCTTCGTGTAGCGTTCAACCCTTAACCTACGATTTACGTTCGAGAATTTTGGGCCGAAAACGTAAACAAGCTTTTATATATTATATTATACAGGGTGGTTGGTAACTGGTGGTACAAGCGGAAAGGGGGTGATTCTAGGCGAAAAAAGAAGTCGAAAATATAGAATAAAAATTTTTCGTTCGAGGCTTTGTTTTCGAGAAAATCGACTTTGAAATCCGGTATAACGTACCGCACGCGTACCGAGCGAAAATTCAAAGTCGATTTTCTCGAAAACAAAGCCTCGAACGAAAAATTTGTATTCTATATTTTCGACTTCTTTTTTCGCCTAGAATCACCCCCTTTCGGCTTGTACCATCAGTTACCAGCCACCCTGTATATTATATTTGGCCCGATCATCGCACTACGGGCTATGCCCGCAATATTTACGTTTGGTCCGATCGTCTACTGCGGGCTATGCCCATAATATTTACGTTTGTTTGTTTGTTTGCCCATAGTTGTAGGTTAAGGGGTTAATATAGTCGCAAACGACTGTTTCTAAGCTTTGATGTATGCAAATTGACAAAACACAACAGGAGATTCTTGAAGAGAAATTCGAAAATCTCGATTAATTCTAAACAATAAACGATAAATGAATAACGTAAAAGACATTTTTAAAACGAAATACACGAGTCAATTGTGCAATCTATTTGCATATAGATATGTAGATTTTCACGATAAGCTCAAAATCAAATAAATTGTTATCATTATTTGTTAACTCAATATATGATATCGTTCAGGTTGACTGATAGAGGAACGAGTGGATGAATTTGTAATAGGAAAATATATCGAACTAAGTATAAGTATAGTGTATGCTGATGCAGATCCTCACTCTTATAGCGTTAGAATAAAATAGCAGAATCTACGACAGGAATATAATAGGAATAATAAATTATATTAATTTATATTCAAATATATTTATAATTCATACATTTATAGCAAAGGACATCAGCAAAAAGTTCACTTTCTATCTCTGTTCTTTCTACACCTTGCAACCCAAAAAACATAATTTGCATTCAAAGTCACGATGATACGCTTCTCTTCTTACTCCAAATTTTTTATTTCACCGAATTCTATTCTCTTCGTAACAGCGATCTGCAGTTCTGCAGGATATACAAAAGTAAATATGTAGAGTGTTTCTTAAAGTAATTACTTTGCAACGCGAACAAACAAATTTTGCTCCACGCTTTCCACTGATTTTAATATATAGGCAAATCTTATTCCACGTTTTCCACTTATCTTCGTATGTAAGCAAATATTCAGGCCGCATTTCCCATTTATTTTCCTCTGTGTGTGTGTATGTATATAACGGATGAAGGATATCGAAAGATGGTTAGCAGTGTCTTTTGTCATTATTTCATCGTTACGTGGATACATTGGACAAGTCGGAGAGTCCGAAACCTGGCAGGACCTTTGCCCCCTCCGAAGGGACGATGCGCGTGTTATCGCGTGGAAATCCCGCGGATGATGAGACTTTAGTTTATTGTACGTGCGGACAAAGGAAACGTGGACGTTTCGATGTGCGAGGGCGTGTATCGGCAGGGAGAATAGGTGGAAAGAGGTTAACTCGATGTCCACGGATTTGTTTCTTCTTCCTGCGGGAGCATCTTGGCAATCGAAGCGGTCAGACCGGCCTGAAATCCTAGTCCGTACGAGACTCGCCTGCGAAATGAGGTTTCCTCGAAGAAAGCAGGATAACCAGCCGAAGAAATTTCGTGTTTCTGTCAGTGGCTTTCAAGGATCAGCTGATCTTTCTTTCAAACATTTTTGCCGAATTATAGAAATATAGGCACGTACGTGTCTACGAACGAATTAAATCGCTCGAAGCAAAGCCGTGGTTCCAAGTAGATTTGGTATTTCGATCGTCTAATTCGCCGTACATTAAATTTTTAATGGTTTTTGGCATAACATCTTCAACGGGAGACGAAGACTGGTCGTTGCTGTAAGATCGTGGCAAATGAAAACCATTGGAAGCCGAAAGGCAACGATTAAATAGACGAGAAAAGAAAGAAGAGCGAGGTGAAATTTCTTCTGGAAAAATCTTCGATTGATCAACGAACCAGTTAATTACAACGGTGATTCGTAGTGTTATTTTACTGCTCCATCGTTGCTTGCCTCGCTGCATTGCAAGGGAATTTACAAACTTCGATAATTTTAATCGACCGTATTTCTAATTACAATATTTTCTTACGCGTTTTCTACTACGTTAAATTATTCCACATCGTTCGCAAATATATTAAAAAAAAAAAACAACAGCGTAACAAACATAAAATCACCTGATAATCTTCTCAAAAATTGCAAATGAATATTTGCAATGAATGCGAAGAGACCAACATTGGTCAACGGTGGATATAAAAGTGAGATAATTTCAATTTGATCGTCTGCATTTCTATTTCACTTGTATTTCACGAAAACCATCAGCTATTCGGCTACTTTTCATCATTTGCGTATGAGCTACTTGGACAGCCGCGAGGTCGATGACTACGATATGGACGATGATGCCACAGTTACCATAGCTGGTACCACCTAGTCTCTTGCTGTCGTTATTACCGTTATTAGGCCGAGGAAGAGAGGCAGCAAATGTGGGAGTGCTAATATCCTATCACGTTGCTTCCTCCGGCACGGTACGTTCGATCGGCTAATTTTCCATAATTAATCCACGATAAAGTCCGCCACCGATCGACAGGCTCCGCTCGATGTGGCTCGCTTGGTTCAGAACAGTTCGAAAAGAGAGTTCATATCGATCACCTTCTATCGATTTTAGTGGAAAGTGTTACTCTGTTGGAACAACACGCGTACGATTATTCGTGTTAATATTCACACAACACGATTTTGATATTCGTTGTGGAAGGGAAGGTGATATGAATATCACGTTGCTTATCATAGAGACAATTTCCTCGCAACGATACCGTTTAATTGAACAATAGATTTTGAAGAAAAATTCTTTCGTACGACCCTGGCAAATGAGATTGACAAATTTTTGAATTGTCAAGTTTCGACTTACATTTCGTTCAACTGCTGCAAAATTCCTTCGAAAATTATTTTAATTAAATTATTCGTCGTTACACCTGTGCAAAATCAGGATAATTACAGAAATTAGAAATTGGAAAAATGGGAATTCGTACGAATTTCTTCGCAACGATACCGTTTAACTGAACAGATTTTGAAGAAAAATTCTTTCGTACGACCCTGGCAAATGAGATTGACAAATTTTTGAATTGTCAAGTTTCGACTTACATTTCGTTCAACTGCTGTAAAATTCCTTCGAAAATTATTTTACTTAAATTATTCGTCGTTACACCTGTGCGAAACGTCATTAATACATTTTACAAGATGACGATAGTTATGGAAATTAGAAATTGGAAAAATTGGAATTGGAACGAATAACGATAGCAAGTTTGATATAAAATGTAGCGTAGAGTTTGCAGGATAAGATGTTGATTAAAGTCGAATAATTGAAAATGTATACACGATCGTGGTGTAGGAAATAGCCGAATTTTATTCAGGTATTCGTACGTACATACTTAGTAGCTTTCACGATACTAAGCCATATAAATCTGGCCATCTTACCGAGGCATAAGCCTGCGGATTAACCGGCATTCTTCGCATCAGCAGCCCGGATTCGTTCAACGTCTTCTCTTTTTCTTGAGCCGAGGCCACGCGAGGAAACCAAAACCACAATCTTTCGCTCGCCGTCTCGCTTTTCCTCTCCATCCTCCTTCTTGCTTCTTCAACGCCTCGATAAATGTTAATTTCCTTAAGTTGAGACTTTGTTCTTATTCGGTGAGATTCTCTCACTCGATTCGTCATGTCACCTCGGATACGCTTTGCTCGTTTCACTTTCCTCGAATTACACTCTCGTCCAAACATTTTATTTCCAATCTTCCACTTTTAACGAAACCTCGATATTTCATGTATATCGTGAACTTTTTTTTTTTTTTTTTTAAGGAGAATCGAGGAAATGTAACGCGTTAGAATCGTACGATTATCTTCCATATTAAAGTAAATTCCATGTAATTGTTCTCTTATAGTAATCATAATTGCAGATTATCAGTGAAATCCAGGAAATTTGCATAGTAGATTCTGGCTGGTATGTGCGATATCACTTTCGAAATGTTGATTTCGCGCCACGGTTACCGGCCTCGAAGAACGACACAAAGAGAACGCACGATTGCACCGCAGATACACCGTGCGTTTGAATAGAACCGGGCCACATAATGACAGTCAGTTTTTACGTCGTAGACAACGTTCAATTTGCATCTCGGCCTTGTACAATACGTTTGCACGTCCAACTTATGAACGCTTATGGATAATCTGCGATTTCTCGACAGCTCGATTCGACCAACAGAAACCTTCCCTTAATTCGAATATTTCGATACGAATAACAAACGAAAGACGAGAAAAAACACCGAGGAACGTCGTAAAACAGTTTCGTTAAATAAACACCAAGTTTTACAGACCGACAACAAAAATTAAGTTAAATTAATTGTGGATCTTAATCGCCGAAATAAAAGTAGGGGAATACTAAGATCACACTTGGAATTTATGTTAAAATAGTTTTGAATTTATTTGATAAACGATTTCCAGGATCTTCGTCTCTTTGTCTCACCATCTTCCATACCTACACTGCCACACTGTTTTTCGAGACACACATACTTCCACACGCTCATTCGCGTACGCGTGTCACTACTACTCGACCAAAATTAGCACACAAAGTTATAAATATCTCGATAGCTACGATAAAATCGCGCCAATGCAGCAAATAGAAAGTCGTAGGAAATTGTGATAAAGATTGACTTTGATATAATAATTAAAAAAAAAAAAAGAAGGAACCTACAGTCACAAGAAATGGATATGAAAGACGAAGTGATATTCCATTGGGCTTATAACGTTGGCAAACAAGTAGAATTCTTTAACGTAATATATTGTTATGGGTATGCGAAACATGCGAGTAGGATGCAGAGTAAACAGTGAAATTCAGATGCAGAATACTCGGCATGAAATTGTCAGTCATTCAATCGACTGTACTGAACTTGTATATAAATCCTGAATTGTACGGATCGTCTGTGATTTGCATGTGTAAGTGTAGAGGCCTAGCCTGAGGGCTAATCTGCTGCATACATGACGTCCCTCGATATACTCAGAACGTCCCTCGGATACGTATCCGATATCCGAGCATTGTGCTCTCCTCAACGTCGCGCAGCAACACATTTTTCCTGCCGACAATTAGCTGTCTAAATAATCCTGCGGTTTCAAAGTTTTCGCCTTGTAAAATACGTGAACGTTGGAAACCTGCAATTCTCGCTTTCCCCCTGAAACCTCTAGCTGTTTGAATAATTTTCGGATTTCGGCTACTTCGTCTTTGCAAATATCACGATATTACGATATTAAAATTAATCATAAGCGAAGGACGTTGAGGATGTTCAAAGAGTCACTCGTTGGTAAAATATTAATTCGCCATGAACTGTTATTCGCGTGATAAAATAACGATAAAGTAAGAAATGTTCGATTATATTATTAAACATTTTTCTAAAATTTAACGCGTATTTCGAGGGCTAGGATGACACGTAGCAAGTAAGTTTGAAATGTAAGATAAACGAAAGATTATTTTATTTCGATAGATTTCTTTAGAATTAAGACGATGTCGAGTATGTTTAAAACGTGTCGGATAAATACGTGAGATCGGTGACCAACTTCTCACGGTTTTTACTTTTCCAGTAGACCACTTGGTATTCGTTGCACCCTCGATGCGAGTTGCCAGGGAGGTAGGTAACGAAATGTTAGGACGGGGGTGGAATGGGAGAGGTTGAGAGAGAGAAGATACAGGTTTCCCGGGGGCGGCTGATGAGGTATTGATGATAGGATCGCGTCAACACCAGCTGAGCCAATTACACGCCTAAATCTCCGCTCTCCTCTCCTTCTCTCTCCACCGTCTGTCTCCCGGTCGTTTCTCTTTTCTTCTCTGGACGCGTCTCCTCATCCTGCCGCGTGCATTCGATATTCCACTCTTTTCATTTTTTCTCTTCCTTTTTTTCTCTTAAATCCACACGATCTTCCTTCTCGGAGAATCTCGCGCTAAGAAGACGAAAGACGAGATCCGAAAGTCCGAATGTTATTCGACTGTTATTTTCAATCGCAGGAAATTGTCTAAGATTTCGAGTTGAGCAAATTCGGAACCAAATTTGACCAGGTCGATTAACGATGATTTCTGACGTTTACTTTCTATACGTGTCCTTTCTGACTATACATTGGGCTGTGTACTCCGTCGAGCATAAGCACGACGACGCTGATTATCCATCGCTGCTTTTATCTTCTAACTCCTTCGTTACAAGATCCGTCGAATGTCATCATCGTGCTTTAAAATATCGAAGAAGGTAAACAATCGTAAAGAAAGTGAATAAAATACGAAATAAGTAAACTAGAGAAAGCGGATCAATCGGTAAGAAAAGATTGCTAAACGAAGTAGATAAAATATTAAATAAACCAAGACTTGTCACTCTTCTTCTTCGATAAACGTAACGACTCCTCATGGCAATTCTGGCTATCGTAAATACGTGCCAATCGCGTCTAAATGCGAGTTAGCGTTCGTTGGAAATTAAGGCTAATTCACGAACACCCGGTGTATACGTTCTACGTCTCCACCTTTTGTAAACCAGTAGAATTTAAAATTTCTAGAATGTCGTTACGTTCCTCGTGCTAATAATACATTTCTCTTCTCTGTTGCAGGTAAGTGATCTCGTGTATCTCGAACTATTAGTCGACCAAGTAGTACGATATCACAGTGTTTTCATCGGCGATTTTATCTTTATACCGGCGACACGCACTCGTAAGTAGGTGGATATGCTTTTGGGGTGAGAACAGCATGGAAAAAGAAGGGAACATACCTTTCGATGCAATAGCCACGCGCGAAATTGTATTCGCAAAGAAATCCGGTTTTATGAGATCGTATATCTTAAAGGTTATCGACATGAAACCACTTCGCGTTACATACGTATAAAAGTTTTATACAATTTTACGAAAACGTATAACGCCTTTCACGCGGCCATCGAACTCGTCACTTTTCCACTTGGCAACGTCGTTACTCGACGAATGTCGACGAAAGTTGCAATTAGCAGCGAATTATTACATTTAGCTGAACAGATGCGTTTAACCGGCACAAAGTTTCCACGTGGACACGCATGCCACACTTTATTTATACGCGCTGTGTTTCAAACGTTATCAATAAGTTGCGAATATAGAAAAATGTGACAGACGAATAGCTATCGTTAGTTTTAAATAAAATGCTCGTCGTTCGTTCCAGTAGGAGGCTTCTGTGACGACAAAAAACTGAGTTTCTTCGGTTTGATCGTTTCCTTTCGACCGTTTATTTTTATCATTTTCGTTTAACGAACTTTCTACTTGCATCTACTTTGCGCGCGATAAGGAGCAGCCCGACACAGGACACACTCGCGCATCGAACAATTAATTTTGTCCTTTGCGTTTTCGATTTTTATTCTCATCTTTTAGCAGAGTTTCGAACGACCGAGCGTCGTACGAGGCTCATAGAAATTGAGAGATCGAGATCGACATTTTTGAGAGATCGAGATTCCATTTTTAATATCATTTTTTAACAGAGTTTTTTAACTTAGCGTCGTAGAATTTTCCTGACACCGAGGTGCATAGAAATTGAGAAATCGAGATCGACACGCGAGGGTTGTCCTTTGCGTTTTCCATTTTTAATATCATTTTTTAACAGTTTTTTAACTTAGCGTCGTAGAATTTTCCTGTCACCGAGGTGCATAGAAATTGAGAAATCGAGATCGACACGCGAGGGTTGTCCTTTACGTTTTCCATTTTTAATATCATTTTTTAACAGTTTTTTAACTTAGCGTCGTAGAATTTTCCTGACACCGAGGTGCATAGAAATTGAGAAATCGAGATCGACACGCGAGGGATATAAGTGCTCGTTATAGTAAAACAAATTGTAAGTTCAGTTTTTTCGAAATTATTCGTAAAAATGCAAATTCTCATCGCCAAGTGCTCGAGGAACCCGCAACGTACGCGAACCAAGCGCAACATCGACGAGCGATCGACTACGCTCGCGACAGCTTCGCTAACAAACGAAACTAAAACGAGACGTTTGAAATATTTTTGATCGGGAAAGCATGGCGAGGCGATAGAAAGGAGAAAGCGACAGAGCATACGTTATTCGTAGGAAATATTTTGGCATAGGAAAGATGGAGGGTGGGAGAAGGAAGGAGGGCTATTTGTCCTGGAGACTCGTCTTGCCGCTTCTGAATAACAAACTGGTAGGAAATAACAAACGCGTCGGTACATTGAAATAGCTCTGACGGCCGTATCTCACGGCCCTGGGTCCGGAGGGTTGCGAGAAACCGACCGAGCGAGGGAAAACACGGACGTGCAAGCGCAACAGAGACGCCTTATCGAAAGAAAGCAAAGACACGAAGAAGGATAGGAAAAGGCTGGTGGAAGATGCCCGTCGACACGCTCCTTCTCTCGCGAAATCGCCTCCCAAATCTCGCGTGAAAATTACCCTATTGTGTCTGGCCCGACACTCCGCCCCCGTGCCAACCCCGTATTTCATCCCCCGGGTTACATAATCGGCTTTTTGTTTCACCTTTTTATCCTCCACTCTTCTTCCCCTTTTGCGTCGGTGCAAAAGCTTGGATATACGGCGTTTCTCTCTTGCCTTCTTTTCAACCGGCAGAACCGAGAGGACGGAGAAAAAGTGGCCTCTGGATATATCGTAAACCTCGTCTCCTTTGCTCCTTCTCTCTCGCTCTCTGTGCTCTGGACGCGGTCGATTTGTTGCTGAGCACCTCTTGGCGGTTTCATCGCTGGCCCCAGGATCTTCTCTAAATCGACCAACTTCCCTCTTCTCTTCTTCACCTTCGACCAACACCCTCTTCATCTCTCCATTACCTTTACGGACTTAACCTTCTTTCTAGGTTCGCACGGCTCCATCGCGATTAAGTAGAATTGATTGGTTCGATGATTTCTGATTAATGGCAGAGTTCGTCGTTCAGCGGAGGGAAAATAGCGAAACGATAGGAGGCGAAGCTTTGCAAAGACTGGGTCAGGGCAACGCGTAATTTAAATCGTTTATGCCTTGGAATATAAACACGTGTCGATATGTATTTGTGAATTATGTAATGTTAAGTAATGATACTTTATACGGAGATAGATTATATTAGGTTGTTGTAAAGTTTCTTTCGTTTCATAAGATGATAATAGATGAACAACGATTTCTGTTTTATATTATTTTATTGAATTACACTAGAGAGCACAGTATACGCATTGCTGTATATCGCGTGTCCTAGAAATATTATAATGTTTTATGCGAACGATATTCTCTTTTATACCACGAATTAACTTGCCTCTGTAGCTTGGGTGGTTCAATTATTCCATGTATTGTTGGTAGCGTACAGTCTGCTAGCAAGTCGCCTTACTATTAGGTTGTCCGGAAAGTCTCTTTCGCTTCATAAGGTGATAGTAGATGGACAACAATTATTATAATGTTTTATGCGAACGATATTCTCTTTTATACCACGAATTAACTTGCCTCTGTAGCTTGGGTGGTTCAATTATTCCATGTATTGTTAGTAGCGTACAGTCTGCTCGCAAGTCGTCTTACTATTAGGTTGTCCGGAAAGTCTCTTTCGTTTCATAAGGTGATAGTAGATGGACAACAATTATTATAATGTTTTATGCGAACGATATTCTCTTTTATACGACGAATTAACTTGCCTCTGTACTTCTGGTGGTTCAATTATTCCATGTATTTTTGGTAGAGAACAGTCTGCTCGCAAGTCGCCTTACTATTAGGTTGTCCGGAAAGTCTCTTTCGCTTCATAAGGTGATAGTAGATGGACAACAATTATTATAATGTTTTATGCGAACCATATTCTTTTTTATACGACGAATTAACTTGCCTCTGTACTTCTGGTGGTTCAATTATTCCATGTATTTTTGGTAGAGAACAGTCTGCTCGCAAGTCGCCTTGCTATTACGTTGTCCGGAAAGTCTCTTTCGTTTCATAAGGTGATAGTAGATGGACAAAAATTATTATAATGTTTTATGCGAACGATATTCTCTTTTATACGACGAATTAACTTGCCTCTGTACTTGTGGTGGTTCAATTATTCCATGTATTTTTGGTAGAGAACAGTCTGCTCGCAAGTCGCCTTACTATTAGGTTGTCCGGAAAGTCTCTTTCGTTTTATAAGGCGATAATAGCTGAACAACAATTTCTGTTTTATATTATTTTATTGAATTACGTTTCTATTATTATGTTCGTGTACAATTGATAGTATAAAAGGAAAAACATTGTGCGTCTATTATTTCCTGGTGAAGAAGACTTTTCGGACAACCTGATACAAATGAGAAATAGAAGAGAGGATATTGGTGATTTAGAAGGAGACTAATTTACTAGTTCATACTCGATGAATATTTACGTTGCTTCATCTTACACATCCGTGTTATCGCAATTTGCGAATTATTAACTAGCTTGGCGATAAACGCATTTGATTTTGAAATTCAAGCTTCATCGCGTCGCGTCTGTCTCGCAAAAATATCGCAAGAAACGTGGTACCTTTCGGTATCTGAAAAGGAATTAGGTATCTTCGTCATAAAATTATAGAATCTGCGTGGAAGAATAAACAACGACGAGAAGAAAAATATCTGCCAAGAAAATTCTTCGGATTTCTTTGAATTTTTTTAGCCTAAAGCTGACAGAAACACCGATTCACGTATCAAATATCACTTTCCAATCAATCCGTTTTAATAATCTCGCGCGTTTTAATAATCGCTTTCTTTTTACCTTTCGTTTCTGTCTTTTTCTCCTCTTTATATTTTATTACTTTTTCTTTTATTTTTTATCGTCGGTCCTCGACCGATTGTTACGCGGTGAAATATTAAAAAAAGGCGAAAGTATGCGCGCTCGGTTTGCAAAGGTAGTTGTGTCGAGGTTTGCGTAGTAGTCGGCTATTATCAGGGGTTATCGGTGTACAGACGCGAAAGGGGACGAAGGTGGATGGTGTGAGAGAGCAGAAGCGGGGATGAAACGACGAGCTGGAGAAGCTGCTATGGTGGAGAGGTCGGCCAACACCATATGCTGTATGGGTATGCGCATTTCCATTCTATTCGCGACCAAACATTTTCATTATTTGTTGCATAAATTGTTTATACATTTGTCGTGCCACGTTCGCACAACGTGTCTTTACACGACGTTTATCGCTATTTTCGTAGGAGAATTTTCTATGAAATTTATTCATCGAATTACTGTAACAAGGAACTAAACGATAGAAAGATTATCACGAAGAGAAATTGCTGGTTGGATAGTTGTAAATTGGGACGAATATAAATAATTGGATGCTGTTAATATTATTTGAATTATTTGCTATATCGAAAGGCAAACTTTCTATGAAATTTATCTAACATTGCAACGAACAACTGTACGATAAAAGGATTATTATAATAAAAGATTGGTCGGTAAATGCTCGTGGATTCGAATGAATATAAATAATTGGATATTATTAATATCGTTAAAATTACTTGCTATGTTGAAAGACGCAAACTTTCTATGAAATTTATCTATCACTGGAACGAGCAACTATTGGATATAAAGATTATTACGAGAAAAGATTGCTCGTTAAATACTTGTGCATCGAAATGAATATAAATAATTGGATATTATCGATATCGTTGGAATTATCTGGCATGTTGAAAGGCAAACTTTCTATGAAATTTATCTATCGTTGCAACGAGCAACTATATAGCAAGTAGCTTGTTACTACGATAAAACGACGTATAGTTTCGATTAGGTTGTCCGGAAAGTCTCTTTCGTTTCATAAGGTGATAGTAGATGGACAACAATTATTATAATGATTTATGCGAACGATATTCTCTTTTATACGACGAATTAACTTGCCTCTGTACTTGTGGTGGTTCAATTATTCCATGTATTTTTGGTAGAGAACAGTCTGCTCGCAAGTCGCCTTACTATTAGGTTGTCCGGAAAGTCTCTTTCGTTTTATAAGGCGATAATAGCTGAACAACAATTTCTGTTTTATATTATTTTATTGAATTACGTTTCTATTATTATGTTCGTGTACAATTGATAGTATAAAAGGAAAAACATTGTGCGTCTATTATTTCCTGGTGAAGAAGACTTTTCGGACAACCTGATACAAATGAGAAATAGAAGAGAGGATATTGGTGATTTAGAAGGAGACTAATTTACTAGTTCATACTCGATGAATATTTACGTTGCTTCATCTTACACATCCGTGTTATCGCAATTTGCGAATTATTAACTAGCTTGGCGATAAACGCATTTGATTTTGAAATTCAAGCTTCATCGCGTCGCGTCTGTCTCGCAAAAATATCGCAAGAAACGTGGTACCTTTCGGTATCTGAAAAGGAATTAGGTATCTTCGTCATAAAATTATAGAATCTGCGTGGAAGAATAAACAACGACGAGAAGAAAAATATCTGCCAAGAAAATTCTTCGGATTTCTTTGAATTTTTTTAGCCTAAAGCTGACAGAAACACCGATTCACGTATCAAATATCACTTTCCAATCAATCCGTTTTAATAATCTCGCGCGTTTTAATAATCGCTTTCTTTTTACCTTTCGTTTCTGTCTTTTTCTCCTCTTTATATTTTATTACTTTTTCTTTTATTTTTTATCGTCGGTCCTCGACCGATTGTTACGCGGTGAAATATTAAAAAAAGGCGAAAGTATGCGCGCTCGGTTTGCAAAGGTAGTTGTGTCGAGGTTTGCGTAGTAGTCGGCTATTATCAGGGGTTATCGGTGTACAGACGCGAAAGGGGACGAAGGTGGATGGTGTGAGAGAGCAGAAGCGGGGATGAAACGACGAGCTGGAGAAGCTGCTATGGTGGAGAGGTCGGCCAACACCATATGCTGTATGGGTATGCGCATTTCCATTCTATTCGCGACCAAACATTTTCATTATTTGTTGCATAAATTGTTTATACATTTGTCGTGCCACGTTCGCACAACGTGTCTTTACACGACGTTTATCGCTATTTTCGTAGGAGAATTTTCTATGAAATTTATTCATCGAATTACTGTAACAAGGAACTAAACGATAGAAAGATTATCACGAAGAGAAATTGCTGGTTGGATAGTTGTAAATTGGGACGAATATAAATAATTGGATGCTGTTAATATTATTTGAATTATTTGCTATATCGAAAGGCAAACTTTCTATGAAATTTATCTAACATTGCAACGAACAACTGTACGATAAAAGGATTATTATAATAAAAGATTGGTCGGTAAATGCTCGTGGATTCGAATGAATATAAATAATTGGATATTATTAATATCGTTAAAATTACTTGCTATGTTGAAAGACGCAAACTTTCTATGAAATTTATCTATCACTGGAACGAGCAACTATTGGATATAAAGATTATTACGAGAAAAGATTGCTCGTTAAATACTTGTGCATCGAAATGAATATAAATAATTGGATATTATCGATATCGTTGGAATTATCTGGCATGTTGAAAGGCAAACTTTCTATGAAATTTATCTATCGTTGCAACGAGCAACTATATAGCAAGTAGCTTGTTACTACGATAAAACGACGTATAGTTTCGATAGAACTTTCAACAACAATATTCTTCAAGAATATGCAATAACATTTTCAACATAATCGAACGTGACATTCGAACGAAACGCAAAAATCGCTGATTCTTTTAAAGCGCTGTTTGTATGCACGTTGTATGCACGATGAAACGACGTATAGTTTCCTGGTATTTTTCATTCGTTAGGATTTTCAACATAATCGCACGTGAAATTCAAACGAAATGGAACAATCGCTGATTCTTTTAAAGCGCTGTTTGTATGCACGTTGTACGCACGATGAAACGACGTATAGTTTTGTTAGAATTTTCAACAAGAATATTCTTCAAGAATTTGCAATAACATTTTCAACATATCGTACGTGAAATTCAAACGAAATGGAACAATCAATGATTCTTTTAAAGCGCTGTTTGTATGCACGTTGTATGCACGATGAAACAACGATTAGTTTTGTTAGAATTTTCAACAAGAATATTCTTCAGGAATTTGCAATAACATTTTCAACGTAATCAAACGTGAAATTCAAACGCAACGGAACAATCGCTGATTCTTTTAAAGCGCTGTTTGTATGCACGTTGTATGCACGATGAAACGACGTATAGTTCCGTTAGAATTTTCAACAAGAATATTCTTTAAAAATTTGCAATAACATTTTCAACATAATCGTACGTGAAATTCAAACGAAATGGAACAATCAATGATTCTTTTAAAACGCTGTTTGTATGCACATTGTATGCACGATGAAACGACGTATAGTTTCGTTAGAATTTTCAACAAGAATATTCTTCAAGAATTTGCAATAACATTTTCAACATAATCGTACGTGAAATTCAAACGCAACGGAACAATCGCTGATTCTTTTAAAGCGCTGTTTGTATGCACGTTGTACGCACGATGAAACGACGTATAGTTTCGTTAGAATTTTCAACAAGAATATTCTTCAAGAATTTGCAATAACATTTTCAACATAATCGTACGTGAAATTCAAACGCAACGGAACAATCGATGATTCGATTAAAACGCTGTTTGTATGCACATTCCTATCAGTATATTGAACGCTCTCTCATCAGGGATGTGTAGTCCTCGACTCGAGTCCTCTTCGGCCCCTCTGAATCACCCTCTCTTACATTTTACAACGATAATTGATGTATTATTATATCGTATTCATCGTTTTACCTCGATACCAATCGTTGCGCATCGTTCTACGATAATTTCCAACCGATACGTATCTCGTTGAAATGCAAATTTCGTTCATGCAAAATTCAATCCTATCGCCACTTGGACAAATAAAAGAAACAAACGAAACTAGCGAGTTCTAGTCGATTCTTAAAATAACGTCTCTCGTGGAGGCTCACTGAAAATACGCGTTGAAATAATTTTCATAAAGATCGGACAAAGTCAACTAAATATCGTCTTGGATTTTCTCGATACCGCCTAATGACAAAATCCGCAATCGTTTACTTGTCAACCAATAAACGCCAAAATAAGATGATCGCATCAGCATCAGAGTTGGCACTGTAGAAGCCTCGATTTGACTTTTTAAATTCACAAAATTCGTTCAAAAAAAAAAAAAAAAAAAAAAAAAGAAAAGAGAGAGCAATCCTACACAGAGGCTTTGTCCTTTGTATCTCGTTTCTTTGATCGTCCAGCGATACTCCGCGACGTTACAGCGCCGAAAGTTTCTTGATTATTTCGCGGTAGCAAGTTAGCGCGTCGACAAGTCCCGTTGCACTTTTCTGGAAAACGTTGGCAGCCAGCAAAAAGTGGATACCGGAGGACGTAGAGTTAGCGTCGTCTCTTATTGGCAAACTTGATCGTGAGCCTGTCACCGGTGTCGACAAGGGTCGACTGATGTCCCGTTAATTTACAATTTGCTAACGTCGATATTGACCATCTGCTACCGATTCACTACGGTCACCCTATTCTGCAACGCCGGTGTTACCCGTATAGGTGTCGTTTTGCTTCGATAACGATGACGAGAGATGAAAGATAGCCGGATAGCAAATTCCTCCGTTTACCTTTCTTTCGTTCGCATCTCGCGATATCGAATTAACGCCGTTTTGTCAGCATTCTGCGGTAATTGATCAATAGATCGATTTAAGAGATACGCGCAAACGATAGATAGGTTTTGTATACTCGAGTAATTGCGTCAATCGATCAATTTATGAGATACATTAATAGATACGGTTTTTAATAGAGATAGGCTAATTCGTAGTAGCACTGATTGACAGTGCATAATGGTGAAATTAGTACGATAGGATTTGAAGAGCGAGGATGAAGAACGTGTTAAATCATATTGGCTTGGCAACTAAGTAATCGCGGCTTTTGTCGATACCACCTAATGGCAAAATCCGCGATCATTTAGTTGCCAAGCGAATATTTCCTATGTTTCGTTTTTAGCTATTTTAAAATGTGAATATGCTATCGAGCGATTATTTTATTACGTCGATCGAACGACTTAAGAGCGTAGTAGCTTTATTCGTATTCTTGCGTATTGCCGCTTTTATTCGATTTATTTTCTACACCTTTCGATTAAGTGCATCAACATTTTATTTATTGCGGTTGATATAAATGGAAGAAATGCGAGATGGAAAATATAGACGGATCTCGAATAAAACGAACGTTCTATATATATATATATATACTTTCAATTATTTTCTGTTTTCTTTTGTTTATTTGTTTGTTTTTTTCTTTTTTTTTTTTTTTTTAGTCTTTCTTTTTCTCCGAGTGCAACATTCGTTGAAGCGGCTAAGTCGTTTAAAGATGTTGGCGTAGGCAAGGCTATAAAATGAAAAAGGTGTACGGTGTAAGAAGACTGTTTCTATATTGCTTGTTCCAGGGTTTCCTTGGACTTATGCGAACGAATGGTAACTCGGTCGACCAAATGTTTCTAAACGTTTCCCTGTTGTATCGCTTTATTAGACCTTTACCGCTATCATCAGCAGCCTGATGGCAGATGGATCTGGCTTTTGTAAATGAAATCCTCGCCTCTTCGCTTCACTCCAGCAAGTTAAAAGAGAACAGGTTTTCTTAGCGATGGGATCAACATTCTCTCGAATATTATCCCAAAGAATTTCCTCTTTTTCTTCCTATTATTATTCGTTAATTGTACATTTTTTCACGCGCAACGTTAATTCTACCTACGTGAATGTAACACTAGAACTACCACAGTCAAATCGACTGGTTCTACAATTTTATTCTAAAAATTCCTACTTCGTGTTATATTTTTTTCCACAATGATGTAACGACTTTCGCAACGATAACTAACAGAATAATTATAATTTATATTCAAACTGAAAATAATTTTGTATCGAGGCTACTTGTATCAATACTCGTCAAGGTGTAAAAGGGTCCTGCAATCTGTTCATCGAAGCCCAATTAACCAGTTTCCTCGTTTTCTACAACTTGCCACACGATACGATGATATCGGTTATCAGGAAAATTGCGGATCGATCGCTAGATCGCTAGATGCCAACGCTGGAAATACCACAGCAGTGAAAACGAGACTGGTTCTACAATTTTAGAAATTTGTCAACCCTCGTTTAAGGATCGTAGTCCCAGATGGATTGATAATACCAAAAATGTACTACATAATAAATCAATAAATATACAAATATTCTATTATTAGGTATTTTCGCTGATTTTGGTAGAAATAGCTTCGTGTTAACTATCGGTAGTTCTAGTGTTAACAACAAGCAAAAGTGATTTCAGACATTTTCATAATCGTCAGATTTGCTTAGATTTTCCGGATGGAAAAACACTGGAAGCAGACAGAATGTAATTGACGTTTTTGAATTGACGTAATTTGAATTGACGTTTTAGATTATAATAATAATTTAAACGATAATAAATAGTACGCGAGATCAGACGATGTATAACGTATATTGCTTGTCCGAAAAGTTTCTTTTCTGAACAATTTCTGTTTTATATTTTATTCAATTACTTATCATCCGTTTCGTTCTATTTCTATTATTACGTTCGTGCATAATTCGATAAACTGATATAAAAGAAAAAACATTGTGCGTCTGTTATTTCCTTGTAAAACGAGAGAAACTTTCCGGGCAGACTAACGTATAAGAATAAATAATAATGACAATAGCGTATCTTGGAAAATATTTTATAAAAATAAACACAAAGAGAAACATTGGTATCTCTTGAACCGAGTAAAAATATTTTCAAACGATTTTGTAAAAACTCGCTAAAATTCGTAGCGATTTGTTCGGAACCCGTTGATTGGGATCGATCGGTCCCATCGCTGATGTTAGACGTTCGTCTGGATACTTAGTTGTGGCGAGGAACGTCTCTTTTAAGTGTCACTAAATCGAGTTACCGGTAGAAACGTTGCCTCGGCAAGGTAATAAAGTTTCGAGGAATTGAAAAGTTCGTAGAGGAAGAGAGATGTTGATGGAGATCGAGATCGACATCGAGATCGGTGTTTGGCTTATTGTACGTTGACTGAGATCAGCGTGCAGCTCTTTGAGCGCTCGTCGAGCCACAGGGACTCGTCTTCCTTTTCCAAAGTCGTCTCGGAAGATTCCTTCGGTTTTCTGCCTTTATCACTTTTATTGCACTCCGTTTGCTATGCCCATTGAGGCCCAGTTTATGGTGCCGGTGCCATTCGGTAGACAGGAAATGCCTGCTCTTCGTAACCGTAGGAACTCTTTCACGCGTGCACACTCGATTGCCACCATAAATTGCCCGACACGATGAATACCACGTCATATCGTGAAACGTAAAAAAAAGAGAAAAAAGAAATAGAAAGAAATGGAATGGAATGGGAATTTGAAAAGACTGGCGTGGATTTTGTTAACGAAGCGAATGATTCAGCCTTTCGGAAAATTATTACTCAACTATGGAATCGATTTTCAATTCTTTGGAAACAGATCGGTTGATTCGTTAAGTTCGTTCGATAAGTACGTTATACGTATTCCCTCTATTCCCGTAGGAAGCTGAGCCATATGATTTTGAAAAAATTAACTACGAATTCGATTTATTTCTTTTTACCATTCTTGTTCGTATATTTTTGAACGTTTTAATCGCTCGATATATCATCTCGGCTGGGCTTACATCGCGCAAAGTTTTCCATCGAACTGTTCAAGCTTAATAGAGACATTACCGAGAAGATAAAGAGCGATTAGGCGAGGCTGCGCGCTTAGGTCAGGCCACCGACTATAAATCCACGATCACTGACGTTTATATTCGTCAAAGGGAACAATACGAGGCGTATATAACTTGGCTGCGAACTTGCCACCTCTGGCTCTGGAGAACTTGCACGAAATCCACTCACCTTCGTGTGGCCAGATTCTTCTATCGCGACAGAGCCTGCCTGTAGACACCTAGTCGTTTACTGTAAATCATCGTTATTGCTTCCAGCCGATTGCCTTTAACATGATTTACCGCTGGGTCCTTTCTTTTCGTGAAATTGGGTCGATATAATTGACACGTTTACCGCTACTCACGCATATGCTGCGTTAATGCGATTACTTCGGTAACGATATCTGCGCAATTGACAGAAACGACTTCCGTCGATTATCTAGTTGCGTAGCTGGCAATTAGACGAGTTCAGGTACTTGGACTCGTCAGATTTTGAAGCTCCTATCTTATTATTATCTTGAAAACTAGATGTTTGATGTAATTTTGTTATTCTCGATTCTCGTCTTATTTTAAGCCATAGAATCTCCCTGGTCCAATTTTGATCAGAAATTACGAACCATCCTGTGTTTCCTTTGCCAATATTTACATCGATGTATTGCACTGGCAACTAAGTGATCGCGGATTTTGTCGATATCGCCTGATGACAAAGGCAACTATCGCTTAGTTGCCAAGCCGATATCAAGCCGACAATGAGATCTCCTCGATTATTGTTAGTTCGATCGCTATCAGACGCAAACGAACGTTGGATACGCGACGAATGAATTAGCGGAGGATAAACACAACCTACACAGTCGTATCGTTGATTAATAAGAAAAAGAAAAAAAGCAGAGATCGTAACGTGGATGTAATAAATATGGCCGGAGGAAACGAATGGTATTTTTGAAAAAGCGATCCTTCTTGTATTTTCTGCGTAATCTGTTGACATATTAAAGGCAACAAGATATGAAATGTATGCATCAGCACGCTTCAGCTCTCATTTATCATTCGTACGTCTACGAAACAATGTCGCCGGAATAACTGATGGAACGCTTTTTTCCTTCTACAATGCAAGACGATTAATTCCTTTAACGCGAAATGCTAATTCCTTTGTGCAATTATAAAGTAACTGACACGCTGGTTTTCACCAGACATTATAAAGCTTTCGCTTCTGAAAACGCTCGGTCCTTCGACTCGCTCAGTTTTGTTAAGACTGGTATCTTAGCTGCAAGGCTCCTTCTTCGTGCTGCTAATTTTGCATAATAATACGTATAGCAGTTCAATAGTCGCATACTTCGCAAAATTCAATGCCCGTGTTAATTTCCAATTATTTTTCATTTATCGCGTACACCAGAGAACAGGAACGAACGAGCAGCAAGCGACGATACACGGAAGCGTAACAGTAAGGAAACATCGGATACCCGTGCTTGCCGAGACATCTGAGATATTTTCGAAAAATATCGATCGTCCAACGTTTCAACTTATTCTCCGTTTTCCTTCAATTTACTTTTTCACATCGACATTTATCCAGTAAACGATCGGTGCAGGCGTTTATTCTTATTATTTCAAATTATGTTAAATAATTATTATACGAACAGCAATGTGGTAAATCTTTAAATCGAATCTTATTGTTGCGGTATTCTGCTTTCGAGGAGCAGGCAATTAAATTAAATAAACAAAGAGACTACGTTGACTCCTATTAACACTTTGACTGCCACGTTGGTAATTGGTGACCAGAGCGCTTGAACTTCTTACAATTGTAAAAATTGAATGAAAATTGACTGTTAGGGTATTTTGAGTATAACCGATAGATAGAAGATACTTTGGAATAAAAACTGTCCCATTGTGCGATTAAACATTTTTATTGGAACATCGATAAAAAAAATGAGAACAAATCTTGCAGCTAACGGTGCACTGTATTTGCATCCGTATCTTTGAGGGCTAATCTACGAATATTATTACAAACACAGCTTAGAAAATAATCGTAAATGTTGCTTTGTAATCGTATAATTGAAGTTAGAAGCGTGCACATACCTTGCTATTATATATAGAACGAAAAAATACCGTTTACCAATATCTTCTTCGCGTTTCAGCGATATATTCCGCGCGTTTTGCATACGACGAAATAACGAATGCGAATGGTTTGTTAAAATAAACGAAGCCTCGTTATAATACGTCGCTATCGACTGTTATCAAGGCACCACGGTGGTCAACGGTGGTCTTACATCGTCAATTTATTATTATTTTGCCATTGTATGCTTCGAATAATAAAAATACTCGCGTGGCGTGCTCAGCGAAACGCGTGATTTCCGCGTGGCAGTCAAAGTGTTAACGTTTACGATTTTACTCTCAAAGTCTACAGTGGCAACTTGACTGAAAGGAATTTAAATTTACCCGGACGATCTAAGAAAAATAATTTAATTAATCGTAACCCGTAACTTGTCTCGTAACAAAATAATTCTCTCGCGGAGATTCGACAAAGAACAACGAGAAAGTGTGACATTTTGTAAAATTTGCTCGAGTGTCACGCTGAATGGTACGTAATTGGACGAAATACTATAAAAGAAAGAAACATTGTGGATCGATTGGATTGTATAGTAAAAAGGAAGATATAAGAAGGGAGAAAGATAGAAAAGCTGGTAGAAGGAAACGTTAATTTTGCTATTAACAGTCACCTCTCGAACGCTGGTAAATCTGGCGAACCCCAGCCACAGCCGATAAGTGATTTTTCTAAGGTCGTTCTTATAATCCTGCTCCCTAAGGGTAGATTGTAAATGGTTTCATAGTGGAAGGATATTAATATAGGATGATGAGTGTCCAGGATGATCGAGCCAAAAGCACGATCGTTCCTTTTCCCGAACAAGGGGAGTTTTACCTCTTTTCTTCTTCTTTTATTAAATACCAACGTAAACGCTCTGATCTGCAATATACGCGCAATTATAAATATCGATATTTGTCTTATACAGATTTTTATTTTTGCCTGTATGTTTTGTTTCCGCTTAAAAAGGGAGAATCGATGCTTTTAAATAATAACAAACGTACGATCAAAGTATCCTTCCCTTATTATTAAAAAAAAAGAAAAAAAGAAGAGAGAGAGAGAAGATGATAGAACGTTATTTGTTATACAGTCGCTGATATACGTTCCACGAAACTTTGAATTTTAATGCGACTTAACCAGGCGACCCTTTAACGATGCGAATATATTTTCTACACTTTCAAATGGAAGAATCTCGTATGACAAATAAATTCGTATAATATGAAAATATTCGTAGCGACTAGAATGCACAACGATATTTCACTACAGCTCGATTTAATAGAAAACGAAATTCAATCAGGCCACGTATCAAATAACCCTGGATACAATATGATACAAGCAAAAAGCTGGTGAAATCGAACGCAAACCAACAATCTCCAATCAAAAACGGAAGGGGATACGTGGCATCGTTAAACGTAGAACAGCCGCAAGGAGCTGAAGACTGTGGAAACTGCTGGATAAAGAACCGTATCGTACTAAATATACAATTTTAAATAAAACAAAAATCATTCCATAAATCACTCACATTCGTCTCGTATTTTATCCTTTTCGAACATATTTCTCATGCACAAACGCACTAAAATTTATCTTCTTTATACAAAACAGGTATGTCCGTATGAATTTTGCTTCGCGAAAGCAAAAATACACCTGAGATTGAAAAAGAAAACACTGTTCTAACGTCTTTACCGTATAAACTCGATAGCTACGTATGCAGAACGTATTAGGTTGTCCGAAAAATCTCTTTCTTCAACGCAAACGTGTTTTCTACAACAGTGCAGCTTCGTACAAACGCGAAGCCAAGTCTGTGAAACGTCATCTCAACAAGTTGTTCATCTCAACAGAACAAAATGAATCGTACGCAGTTGGACAAAATAATATAAAACGAAAAATATTGTGCGTCTATAAAACGAAAGAAACTTTTTGGACAACCTAATAATACGCTTCGCGAATATTCAAATACGTCGTCGAGATCCACGTTGTCAGTATTTTCGCCCACGTGTTATCTTCTTTGCAACCTCCTCTAAGCAACGTGTCACAGTTATCCGAAAAACGTGCAGCAAGTTCGAAGCTTCTCGTATATTGCGTTGGCAACTAAACGATCGCGGATTTTGTCAATACCATCACTTAGTTGCCAAGCCAATAGCTCTGCGTTAGCTCCGCTGGAAGGTACAAAGATCATTGCGAAAGACAATGAATTTTGCCCGATAGAATTGAATCTCCAAGTAAGTGGAATCTGTGTGCCTAATCGGATACACGGGGTTCGTTAATTTTCCAACGATAGAAAAACACGATTCGGCGGAAAATCGGGCAAGGACCGTACGAGGGTTAACGAGGATTAAGTGTCGTGGCCAAGACCCGTGGCTATCTTTGAGAATGCCGTATCGAACGTTGGACATCGGAGGATCCTTTGAACGTAGGAGATGCTGGTAGCCAGCGTCCCGGACGTAGCGG
The DNA here is from genome assembly GCF_011952255.1 of Bombus vosnesenskii. Lineage (NCBI taxonomy): Eukaryota > Metazoa > Arthropoda > Insecta > Hymenoptera > Apidae > Bombus > Bombus vosnesenskii. The sequence goes on from NW_022882923.1 coordinate 9,803,386, forward strand.
GTCATGGAGAAGGTGAAGGAAGGAGAGGTAGCACGAGAGAGGGGGGCATCAGTCAAGGGATTAGCGGGATTAGTCCTCGAGGGGGACTTGTTAATTGCTCGGTAGGCTGCCAGCAGAGACGAGCTGGCTACGTATAGTGTAGTATACTATGGTATAGTATGTATAGTACAGTATAGTGAGAGCAGAGCAAGCTGTGGCAGAAACGGAAAGGGACAGAGGCCAAGAGAGGACACAAATCACGCTAGAGTTACGGACTTAAGGAGGCTTACTAGCTGCTCGCGACCGTCTTGTTGCACTTGCACCACCCTGGCCCACCCTTGCTCCTACAATCCGGAAATTTTCTCTACCATATGTAGGATTTTATTTGTTATTTGTTTAAAATCAATTAAACAGAAAACGATGGTTGTTTAACGCGAACTAAATACAACAATGTGCTATAACTAAGACAACTAAATAGTTAATTTGCAAGTCTCGTCACTATGGTTCCAACGCTCTCTTTCACGCGGACCATGCTCCTCGACGACGCTGACTCTCTCATTTCTCCACTCATACCGATTGTTAATTCGTCTTTCTCCCTTGAGCATCTCTTTGCCTTTTCTCGTAATCCCACCGCGTACGTGTTCACATAGGCCTTTTTCTCGCGTAACTGTGATACATTGATGGGCCCGTCGGCACTTTGGCTTTCTCGCGACATTGTTTATAGTTCACCCGATATTTCTTAGACCATTTGTTCACGATACTACGCATATACAGCTGGATACGTTTACCAGTGTCCGTAAGTAGCCACACGCTGGCTGGTCTCTGCAGGTGAGAAACGTGGCAAACGACGGATTGCTTTAGATTTTCTGCTTATGCGCGATATGGATGCAAAATACGAAATAGAGAAATAATCGTAGAAATTATTTAAAACTGTCGTATGCTACAGCCGACGAAGGGAATTACGAATTCTCGAAGCAATCCAAAGCATCCGATCGAAGATCGGACACTCGACCTGGACACATTCGATCAGTGCAAATGTTCACAGCGACGAATTGTCAAGGAATATCGTTTTCCGTGAAGATACGTACTGCAAGCTCGATGCAAAGTTACAATTCGAATCTATCAGGTCGTCGGAAAAGTTTCTTTCGTTTTATAAGGAAATAATGGATGCACAAGATTCTCCGTTTCGTATTATTTTATCGAATGGTCCATTTTGTTCTATCGAAATGAAGATCACAACGTTCGACAGATTAGGTTTCGCGTTTGTACAAAGATGCGTGGTGTCTGTAAAAGAAAGATTCTTTTCGGACAACCTACTAATCGAACGATAGGATGTCAGCGAGAAATAAACAGAGGAAATGCATTTAGAAGATTTAGCGAAACTCTTGTTCCATGAAATTACGTAGAAATTGCCTTTTGGAAATATAAATCTGTTCGTTGCGTTGATTTTCGTCAGTGGTAAAAACCAGAAAGATGAGAAAAGAAGAAACGACAGCCCGTAAATTTCTTTGATGTTGGCTGACACGATTTTTCCGCATTAGCGCGTCGAGAGCCGAAAGAAGCCCGGCGATGCGTTTTTCGGATAAGTGGCATCGCGTACGCGTAATAGCGCGATACCTGATGGACGGCCGTATATGACTAGTATAACGCGCAAAGCCGCAGCCGTACATCACAGCTAAATCGCGATCCAAAAAATATACAATGGCTGACAGGGATGGTGGTGCCGTCATCGCGGCTAACAATGTGTACCGCATCGCTCGGTATAAATGACATTCACTCCACGATGTAACGCTCCCTCTCGGTTCCCCAGTTTGCAGCTCGCACTTCTCCCTCTGTCACCCCTCTCACCCCGCTCTTATGTTTCCCATGATACTCGGCAAATCGTTGGAAAATGTTCTTCAAATAGAATTCCACTCTTGGCTGTCCTTCTTTCATTTTTTTTTTTTATTCTCCATCGATTATCACCGATCGAAACAATTTTCAGGGATTGTTCGGAACGATCGTACGTAACTGAATGTGACTTGTATGTAACTGAAGAAAATGGTGGATGGTCAAAAAATGGTTAGATCGTACTGTAAATTTTATTTTATTTATAATGCATTTTACGGGTCGCTTTTTGTTCTCTGTAAAAAGTTGAAATTATAAGATTTCTTGTAGGAACTAAAGAAATGGAAAAGAACGTTCGTTTGGATTTATTCGCCGTTTCCTAAGATCGTCAAAGGGTCGATTTTTTAACGTTTAAAGAATTGTCCTTTGATTCTTCTAACTCGGTCAGAGCAACCGGTTCAATGTTCTTAGGTATCGATAGAAATTTTTGGAATATTCGTGACACATATTTTTATCTTATTCGCATTTCGGACATGTACAGTCTTATATATAACGTATGGTTTAAGCTACACCTTATAATTTTTAGCGTGTAGACAAGATAAGAATGATACATGTATTGCGGTGGAATTTATCCTCTGTCCACTCAAGATCTTCCATTATCCTGTTATTTCATTTTATTTACATACGCTGCACGATCTACGTTGTAATCCGCAGAATGTCCAACCCTCTTACCAGACCTGCTACAAGATACTTCTTTTTCCATCGTTTGCTAATCTCCGTGAAAACGATTCTTATATTCTTATGTTCGATTTATGTCGTCGTTTATTTTTTTTCCCCTCTCAGTGGGACAGTAAAAGTGTAAGCGTAGAAGTGGCATGTACTTGTGAAATAGTCAAAGTCGAATAATGGTACAACGCGATCTTCTTTCATAATCTCGATAATAATCGGTGTAATAATCAAAGGTATTAAGTTTTGATAAGGTAAATTACATGTTACGCTTGTAATAAAAACACATTTTAATTAGCATAGGTTTTTCGTTTTCTCTTTTCACTTACAATTCTTGAATTACCATTTTCGATTGAAAAATGGTAGAAGATAAGAATAAGAAAAAAGAAGTGAGTGAAACTCACGTTCGTTGTTACATATTTTTCTACCGAAAAATTATATTTGACTTATGTTTCTTCTTTTTCTCTCTCAGTGTGACAGTAAAAGCGTAAACGTACAAGTGACATGTACTTGTGAAATAGTCAAAGTCGAATAATGGTACAACGCGATCTTCTTTCATAATCTCGATAATAATCGGTGTAATAATCAAAGGTATTAAGTTTTGATAAGGTAAATTACATGTTACGCTTGTAATAAAAACACATTTTAATTAGCATAGGTTTTTCGTTTTCTCTTTTCACTTACAATTCTTGAATTACCATTTTCGATTGAAAAATGGTAGAAGATAAGAATAAGAAAAAAGAAGTGAGTGAAACTCACGTTCGTTGTTACATATTTTTCTACCGAAAAATTATATTTGACTTATGTTTCTTCTTTTTCTCTCTCAGTGTGACAGTAAAAGCGTAAACGTACAAGTGACATGTACTTGTGAAATAGTCAAAGTCGAATAATGGTACAACGCGATCTTCTTTCATAATCTCGATAATAATCGGTGTAATAATCAAAGGTATTAAGTTTTGTTAAGGTAAATTACATATTACTCTTGTAATAAAAACACATTTTGATCGTCATAGGTCTTTTGTTTTCTCTCTTCACTTACACTTCCTGAATTGCCATCTTCGATTGAAAAATAATAGAAGATAAGTTAAAAATGTAACTCACGTTCGTTGTTACGTGTTTTTCTGCCGAGAAAAAGATTGCTTGACTCGAATAATCATCTGTCGTACTATTGAGTTGGCAACTAAGTGATTGCGGGTTTTGTCATTGTCACCTAATGACAAAACCCGCAATCACTTAATTGCCAAGCCAATATATGACAAATAAAATTTACCAGTTTCTACCGCGAGTCGAATAAAATTCCTAAAGACGATTTAACGTTTTAAATCGACGTCGGTTGGAGATACAACGAAAGATAGAAACGTAGCCACGATAAAGGGAAAAAACGCGTAAGATGGTTTAGCAGAATGGAGCCGCTATATCGCGAAACTAGTGGTAAATCAAACAGTTCCCCTGATAGAACGGCCTGTTCCAGCATGTCAGCGGTCGTGTCACGCTATTAGAAGGCTTACAATGCATCGGGGTTCTACTGCGAGCTATTATGTCGCATTTCGTTACGTCTCCCAATACAAATATCCCCGGGGCGATGCCAGTGATAAATCAGACTTTTCGTACGATCTGCCATTGTGCTCACCCCACTGACACGAATGGATATCGAGAGATGCGCGTGCTTTTTTCGTCTAACCGGTCCCATGTGTTCGAACAACGGAGTCCTTGTAACTGGTGGAACTTGCGAGAAATTATAGTCTGCGGTCGTACGTGTCGATCGATGCAAATGAAGGGTTCTACGGATGATCGAGTGGCTCGTCCATGTCCCAAATAATGTCACGGTCGGCCAATCAAAACGCCACCGTTCTCAGTCTTTTCAAAATTGATATACACTATGAAAAATCGAATCGAAGATCTCTTCTATCCTGTATCCTACGTTATTACCAATATACCGTACTTTCTATGCCGATATTCTCATTTTCAGTGATACGTGTATTTTATGAACGTCTACTTCGTTCAATTTCCCATAAGCACGACAAACATCTAATGTTTTAATTAATATGCTCACTGGGTTGGCAACTAAGTGATCGCGGGTTTTGTCATTACCTTCTAACGAAAAAAAGCTGCAGTCACTTAGTTGCCAACCAAATATTCGCTACGCTTTTATATATTTTGCCGTGGCAGGGAGAACAGATGGAATTGCACGAGTCTAAATCTGAATAATTCGTTGAAAATTTGTCATTCGGATGAAACTAGTCGGGTCTTAATCGTCTGGAGAAATTCGGTAAAACGCGAATGGCTTGAACCGGCGTTAAAATGAAATTTCCTGCTTGCGGATAATCTGAAAACTAGCGTCGATATTCGATTACTCGTGCGTCCAAAACGTTGGTCCAAGTGCGCCGTAGCCGAGGATCAGCGCGAATATAAAAGAGGCACAAGGGGGTGAAAAGTGGAAAGTTTGAAAAATAAATAACAAGGTGCTAAGCAGACCGGGGAGGATGGTCCGTGGGTTGTGCGCGCCAGAGGGGAAAGAGCGGGAACGTTCGGGCAACTGAAATCCGCTTGGATCCCTCGAGAGAAAGAAAGATGGAGGTCTCGGAGAAAGGGGAACCCCTGGGCTGACTGCGGTCGAGAGGCCTGTTTAACAGATTTAAAAAATCACCAATAATTCCAAGTAGGGAGGCTGTTTGCTTGCCCAGAGGGGTAAGGTATGTAACTACCGAGTGGAGCAAGTGAGATCGCCGCGGGGATGTCAGCGAGAATGTCATTTTTCATTTTAATGGTAGCTTCTTTTCGCTTCGAGTCTCTTTCTCTCCTTCTTAACGCCTTCCCCCTTCCAGTCTGCGCCTCGCCTTCGTTCTTCACCTTTCACTCGTATCTTCTGCCTCTCGAATATTTCTCACTCTTCTCCCTCTGGTCCGATCCTTTCTCTTCTTCTCTATTCCTCCTCGTCCACACAGACATCTTTCTATACCGCTTTTATCCACAGTCTCATTCTCATTCTCATTCTCATCCTACCGACTGTCTCGAGTTTCTTCTCTTATCCTTTCTTCTTCTTCTTCTTCTTCGTCTTGTTTCTATTCGTGGTTTTCTCTTCTTCTTCTCTTCTTCTTCTTCCCTCTTCTGATTCTTCGGGTCGTAGCCGTCTTCCTCGTCCTGTTCTTCTTGTTTCTCCTGGTTCAACAGCTTTCTTTTATCTCGGCGCGAACGTCTTAATAGCCTACAGCCTCTCTTCGCGCCCTGTCCCCACCAACCGATCCTTCCTTTCTTCTTTCCCTCCGCTCTAGCTGCATCCTGCATTCAAACCGAAAACCAGTGTAACTGTATCGATCTAACTTCCGTGCGACGTATTTATTAACCCGTCGGCGACCAGCTTTAATCCTGGAAATTATATCCGTCTTTAGTATATACAAAATGCCAATGAAACGTATGTTAATTACATATTTATAGACAACGTTGCGTTTTAATCCGTTCTTCGTATCCTCTACAGAAATATTCTGTATTTTACGGCAGAATTATTCGCTGGCCTTTTTATCCTCTGCACGCTATTCGCGTCTTTTACTCATATTTCACCATGGAAATTTAAACATTTGCTCGGATAGTATTCGAGTTAATTTCGTTTAATCGATATGCACAATTGCTTTTGGGCAATTGCGTGCTGAAACTCGCCGGTGAGCTTTTTAAAAATGCTTTTATATTTGCTTCGCAGAGACTAAGTTATCGCAAAAGCGTATAAAAATATTAGTTTGTACATTTTCTATCGAATGAGCCACGTGTACCACGTTGTCGCGCTATCTTCTATCGGCAACTAGGTGATTGCGGATTTTGTCAGTACCACCTAACGACAAAATCCGCAATCACTTAATTGCCAATCCGATATTACGCGAAGACGACGAAACATTCAATTTGCATCTCAGGTGGTAAACAAACAGTCACCGTACAAAAATCTAAATTAAAAGAAACCTTCTCGACTAATTCGTCGATTTGAAATATTCGCAAAGCTCGTGAAAATGGGTTGGCAACTAGGTGATTGCGGATTTTGTCACTAGATTGCATTGACAAAATCCGCAATCACTTAGTTGCCAACCCGATATTACGCGAAGACGACGTAACATCCAATTTGCATCTCAGGTGGTTAGCAAATAGTCACCGTACAAAAATCTAAATTAGAAGAAACCTTCTCGACTAAGTTCGTCGATTTGAAATATTCGCAAAGCTCGTGAAAATGGGTTGGCAACTAGGTGATTGCGGATTTTGTCAGTACCACCTAACGACAAAATCCGCAATCACTTAATTGCCAATCCGATATTACGCGAAGACGACGTAACATCCAATTTGCATCTCAGGTGGTTAGCAAACAGTCACCGTACAAAAATCTAAATTAGAAGAAACCTTCTCGACTAAGTTCGTCGATTTGAAATATTCGCAAAGCGCGTGAAATTTTCCAGCTCGCGAATTCCTGGATCTGACTGATATTGTATAAATGATTCGTTCGAGACGATATTCCGCGATCTGCAATTAAGGTACGCAATACGGAAGTCGGTGTTCTTGTGTTCGCAGCGTGGATCCGCTATCCTTTACGGTTCTTTGAAATCGTCCTTGCGAGCTGTCTTTGTTTCTCTTGGCTGAAGAGCCCTCCAACTTGTGTCGGTGCTCATTCGCTGGAAGATTAGCCACCCCAGATCGGAACCACGGCCATTTACGCGGGCAAACTTCCACCAAGCCCATGATTGCGCGTCTCAGACGGCGCTCTTAACAGAATAAATTGCTCGTTTTGCAGAGACGCGGAACTTTTCTTCTCGCCCTCTCGCGTTACTCTTGCGGCGAAGAGCGTAGGTTGCCTGTCTTGTCTTTACACGCGGCTCCCTTCTTTTTAATTTACTCGTTCGATCGTGGAATAACGAATTTTCCTTAAAATCGAAATTACGGTCCGTGGTCGATGGTGACATAATCTTGCAAAGAGAAAGTTTCTCCTAGTGGAAGTATTCGTATTAATGCGACACGAAACGGACGAACGAATACGCTGGCTCGTAGCAACGTGATATAAAAATTCTGCTCCGATCGATTCGCAATATTTATCGGAATTGCCATAAGCGATACGTTGGAAAGTACGTGAAATTTGAGATAATAATCATCGCGTAGTTGGTTATTACCGCTATTGATAATTATTATCGTAATTACTAATAATCTACTTGTAGTTAATTATTATTGTTGCACATAATAATTCGTTAAATAGTCGAATGGACAGGCGTCGTAACTGCTGTCAGAATATTCGTATATCGATTCGCTAAATATCGATGATTGCACGCGTTCAAGTTAAAAGCGCTTACGTACAGCGATCAGCGTTAAAATACGAATTGACGTAGGCGTGTTCGGTGCACTACCACTTAAAGAAACAGCAAAAATGAGAAAATTGCAACGTAAAAACGTGGCAATCTCTCGTGCGTAGATTAAATCCCGTTGAAGAAGTCGCGTGCTAACGCGTTACTCCGTGTCTCGTCCAATTTTCCTCGGTCCGTGTAATCTTTATGCGAGTTGCAAAGACGATTTCACGTGACAAGGAAATTCGAGAAGAGCGATTCAAGCAGGGGATATCGTAGATGGATTGTCCCAGGCTAATGACATTCGGACTAGCCGAGTCGTCGTGCCATGGCCACGGAAGGTGAGGAGCGGTGGGAGGAGGACTAGGAGCTGTCAACTCTGCCATGTGTCACTCACGTCACTCCCTTCGACTGCTCTGTTGTTCCGAGGCTCGCTTCTGCTACTCCACTTAGCCGACAGTCGGACCTGTCGTGTCCCCTCTGTTCGCCGCTGTAACCAACACCTTGTACTCGTCAACCGTCAGCCGTCACCGAATGGATAAAAAACCGGAAACCCATGGAAAAATTCTCTCGGAATAACGACACACTACCACCGTGCTTGTCTACTAAGTGGCAACTGGCAACGCTCTTCTTCCTTTCTTGCTTTCCGATTTTCTAGTTGTTCAGCTCATCTTGCTCCGATTCTTCCTCCACGACCACCGTATTTTTTCGTATTTATACGTCGTTTAGTTGTTTGTCGTAGTGACAGCGATACACGACTACTGAGTACATGGGAGAATAATTAAATAGCGTGTGTTTTCAACGCGATGTTTTCTCAGCGTTATTCGCCGTGACGCGGTAAGTAGTTACACCACGTGTGAAAATATTATTGGAAATGGTGGTAGGAGGCGATGGAAAAGGAGAAAAGTTTATGAAACTAGTTGCCCCTCGAAACAGGAAGAACCTGCCAGGCCGTCGATTCCTGTTGACGGCCGGATAACGTGAATTTCGCTTCCGGGGAAAGAAACTTTACAACTATACGTCCAACATGTCCGTGTTTGCTATCCGATCTTTTATCGCAGCTGCTTCTCAATAAGGCAACGCTATTTAGCTGCGCCATATTTCACAGAAAATTTACGCGATCGCCGCGCGTCTGTCTGCCATCGTGACAACTTTTTTCCTGTAAAACGTTAAGCTTTAAAAGTCAAAAGATCGATACGATCGGCAGAAAGAAAATTCATCCTGTAACTGGCCCCAAACCTATTGCTTCGGTAATGCTCGTACAGATGTAACTCGCGTATCAGCTCGGAAACTATAAATTAAAATGCACAGCGGATTACCGCGAACGTTACGTCTTTTTCTCCAACGTGAAATTGATAGTTCTACGAACGGAAGAAACGATTTTCATTCGCCGCTTGAGAAAATTTCGGCTTGGCAAAATAATCAATACGCAACGTTAAGAGTCGCTTGGACGGATAAAAAGTCAATGGTGCACGCATCGTTGGGTGGAATGTTTTTTCGTACGAGCCGAGGAAGAATGCGCGATATCGACGAGGAAGGCAGGCAGGTAGAGAGAGCCAGTTTTCAATTCTGTATTGACATGTAACTGTCATCGATAGGGCTTACAGCTGTCCGGCTGCAGTAGCGAAAGATGTTTCTTGTGCTCAATGACAACCGGTTTCCGTGGCGATCGGCAGAACACACCGAAGGGGCCGAGTATCAAATCGACTCACGGCCGCTTCCAATTGCAATCATTGCGGCAAAAAAGGTGTGCGGCGACCCTTTGGACCGCGCCACTCGCCACAATTTTCTGCTCGACGATTCGATAACTGCAGTTTCCGTGCTTACACGCGTCTGCATTCCATCTTCTTCCCAACCTGTCCGCTCGTCCTCCTGCGAGCCTTGCCCTCCTTCTTCCTTTTTTTTACATTCTCTTCCATTTCGGCTAACCCGCTTTCTTCTTCGCCTCTTCCGTCTTCGGGCTACACGGCATTCTCTTGACCCGCGTCTTCTTGCAGCTAGCTAGCTATAAACCGCTGGTACAATACGACCTCGATTAAGTCATCATTTTTAATTCTATTACGTCTGTCACGCCGTAAGAGTGAACTTTATCGCAATCGCGAATAATCGAATTTCATAGCGATAAAAGCGCACTAGATGCGATAGAATAATATTGGTACCGGTAGCGATATCGGGTAAGGTAGGGTTGGGCGAGGCAGAGGTGCATTTGAGCAAGATTTGCCTTGTAATTCGGCAAATTCAATCGCGAACAACGTTTGATTGATCTACGTTTCGAAACAGACTGTTTGACCCGATTAATAGAAATACCGCAAACCCTAACACGAACTACCTCAAATCGAGTGCAAATTCGCTTAATTGCTTACGAGTCGTACAGGTGGCAAAGTGCCCATCCGCTTTTTCCTTCTTATCAACTGCACCTAATCAAATCCGGCATCAGTTCGTCAGAAACAGAACGCACAGTTTCGCGTATAACTAAGAACCACTAAGACCCGACTGCGGTTACACGCAAGAGAACAAAATTATTCGACACAGAAATCGCGACAATGTACTCGGAGTTGGTCGGACTTAATGAGATGTCGTTCGTTTGAAATAACTGGCACACGATCTTCCACCGATAATAATCGATAGCTTGTTAGCCAAAAAGCAAACACAGCGTCCGATAAAACGCTAAAGAACGGTTAATCATCGACACGGTCCGGCAAGAGTACACGGTTCGGTGCAGTTTTTATCTGTTGCGTGTTTGTGCCATAGCTCACGAAAACGTATCTTTATGCTTGTTAATGTATTACACGGTGTAGCGAGCGAAAAGTCGCATAAATAGCGAGTGGTACCGAGCAGAGGATGCAAAGGAGGTCCGAAAGGGCAAGGCGAGCAGGAAGATGGCCTCTTGGAGCAGAGGTGCCAGATCGCTCGTGTATAACTCAGGTACGTACGAGGTACTTGGGCTACCCGATTAATGAATAATCCGTAATGAGGATGTGATGGCCGCGACTCGTGCCTACACGTTGCGATCCGTGACACGGCCGAGCGCGAGAGAGAAAAGAGAAGCGGACGGTTTAGGGTGTTGCGGAGGAAAACAGTTGGCAAGAAAGAGACTCGTATGATTTAACGGTCGTGCGGCAATCTTGCCGTGTGCAGTCCACGTGACCATTAAAATATTGCCAACCGCGAGGAAGCCCCTTCGGGAATCTACGTACGATCCGAGCTACGGTTGTAAACCTCCTCGCGGTGTACATGCAAACGTGCCTCAGCCTCTTTTTCTCGAGCAAATTATTTCTCACCGGCGGGAACTCGGGGATTAAGAAGTTGGCCAGGAACAACACGATCATCAACACGATCGAGTAGGCGCCGCGATCGTCTTTCCCTTCCAACATTTCCACGAAACGGATACGCAATTGACGATGTCAGTCGCGTACGGCTATCAGATTAGTCGGACGTCTTTGAAATTCCTGGGGATCGGCTAGTCCTGCGCCGATAGTTTGGCGTCTCATACTGTTTTGATCAAGTTTTCCTTGCTACAATGGGGCGATTGAATTTTTCAATTTGCGTTACGTTTATTTGGTCGTCATTCTATAATTTTGTAGGCATAGTGATTTGTCAGTTGTTTCTCGATCTTCCGTCTGTTATACGGTGTACGATATTGAGGAATGTTACGATGATAGATAAGTATAATATTTAGTAGAAACTAGTGATAAATCTGGTAGAAAGGAGGACGAAAACTGACTTTCAGTTGAACTGACTTGAACTGACGTTCAAGAAATCTGTAGCTACTTTACTTGTAGCTTCGTCTCTTTGAATAAAATAAACATAATATCATGGTAGATATAACATTCTTTTTCTAACATTCAACGTTCTGTACACTTTTCTATGTTTTACTACCCAACGTCGATAATATTAACATTTAGCAAAGTACTTGACGAGCATAGGAAAATGAATACAAAAATATGAATTATTCGGTCATAATTTGTGAAAATATTTCAAACTTGCGAAACTATGAACATTTCGAACTGAGGTTAGATCAAAGCCACGATATAGAGTGTTCTATATTATTTGGATCGAGGTATAGGATTAAAAAAGGAAGATGGAAGAGGACTAAGAATGAGAAGCCGGAGGATGCGAGGTAAAAGGGAGATGGGCCAGGTATGACTGCTGCTGTCATATATAATAACCGCATAAAACAGATACGCGCGAACCAACCAGCCCACGAATATATTATGTTGCCGCGGCTAATTTACGATTATAACGTACGTGTATAACTATCATTGTTGATATACTGCCACGACGGAGCAGCCAGAAGCGAGCTTGTAGATAGCCAGCGTGAAAGAGAGAAGCAACGCGAAGGGAAGAGAGTCGTTCGGGGTCAGACAGAACTCGGTAGGGACTGCCTCGAATTACTTCGTTGCCAGGAGTAGTCGTTGAATTTTGTTTTAACGTAACGTAGCTGAAGCGAACGCAATCTCTTGGACAACGGCGACGATACGATGTTTGCCAGCAACTGGAGGAAAAACTTCTTCGATAAGGATCGACGTTATCGTAAGAATTCTGCCGCTTGCTACCTCGTTAGCTCGTTTAAGAGCCAACGTTTAGATAACATTCGCGATTCTTTCACGCTCACTTTGGCGTACAATTTTTTTAAACAAACGTAATCTATGAATGAAATAAATGAAATTCGATTTTTTGTATAGTAAGTTCATTTAGAATCTCCTTATTCTCTTATTTCTCCTTCCACGTAGATTCTACAATTTTAAGTTGCCAGGGAAAATCTAGAAGAAATACGTTCTACGACAGAACGTGTGTTTAACGATCACACGTGAAGGAAAGCTTGGTATTGTTATTACGCGCGTGTATTAGAAATTGTAGAAAGTTTGGTGAAATTGGAATATCGAGATTTCTTTGCTTCTGTCGAGTATCTGCTATTTTAACTCTTTGCATTCGGAATTTTATTTCAATTTCATTACTAGTTATTTTATCTGAAATTTACTTTAATTAAAAAATAAGACAACTTAAATAGATAAAGGAAGAAACAAATTCGTTTCTCCTGCGTTTCTCCTGTGACGCCACGGTTGCCATTGGTGGCCGGAGTGCTTGAACTTCTTACAGTTGTAAAAATTGAATGAAAATTGAAAGTTACGGCATTTTGAATACAACCGATAAATAGAAGATACTTTGGAATAAAAAGTGGTCCATTGTGCGATTAAACATTTTTATTAGAACGTCGATAAAAAAAAATGAGAACAAATCTTGCAGCTAACGATGCACTGTATTTGCATCCGTACCTTTGAGGGCTAATCTACGAATATTATTATAAACACAGCTTAGAAAATAATATAATTAATAAATAAAAGTATAATTAAAGTTAGAAGCCTTGCTATTATATATACATACCTTGCTATTATATATAGAACGAGCAAATATCTTCTACGCGTTTCAACGATATATTCCGCGCGTTTTGCATACGACGAAATAACAAATGCGAATGGTTTGTTGAAGTAAACGAAGCCTCGTTATAATACGTCGTTATCGACTGTTACCAAGGCGCCACGGTGGTCACCGGTGACCACCGATAAGATAAACGGTCGATCGGGGAAGAATGTCGTCTTACATCGCCGATTTATTATTATTTTGCCATTGTATGCTTCGAATAATAAAAATACTCTCGTGGCGTGTTCAGCGAAACGCGTGATTTCAGCGTGGCAGTCAAAGTGTTAACGCGGAATATTTTTATGAATTACAGTATGTGCGTGATACGAAACTTTCTCGCATTACATTAGCATCGTAATGAGACACGACTATCTTGGTTGGTCGATTGTATTTGTACGATTTCAAATTAATCCGATATACGTAAAAGCAGGCATTCGTTGCGAACATATACTCGGTGAAAAATTAGCATATACGCTACGAGCAGTAGTCTCAAACGTACAATTACCGCTAAAGACAACCTCGCTGCATATCGTAGCTTATTAATATAATTTAGTGTTCAAATACTTGACGAAATATATGCGTGCCATAAGTATAATTCCTATATACCATCCCCTATTTCCAGATCTGTTTCAAGTTTCACGAACGTGTACAATGACGATAGTAGTGTCTCGTTACGATGGCAATGAAATTTCCAAATCTTTTGTCCTCGGCGAAACACGTGATTTCTGTGTGGCAGGCAAAGCGTCGAGGAAAGATATTTCCAAAAATCCGATGAAAATAGCCACGAGTAGATCGAAATAACGTTAGCCAAGCCACGTATCAATGGAGATTGAAGATACATCGGGAGACGAGTGAGATATATTAATAATTCAGGGACCGATACAGCTGATCGATAGGGTTTTTCGAATCGTAGCTATCGTTCTATCCTAGGTATCGTTATAAAGCTTTATCTTTGCTTCTTTTCTCTTCCGACACGAGGTGGCAACGGCTGTAAATTCGTACGAGGAGAAATCAGGCTGCACAGTGAGAATAACGACGTAGGAATGTTGGGACGTCTGTCGACGAAGCGGTCGTGTCGTACGTAGGCGACATACGCGCGACTCCCTCGAGTCCAGAATCGATCGATAAAACACGCCCGTAAATGGATAATGGGTGGACGAGTAACGGAGATTTCACGAGAGCTGGAATCGCGGACCGCTGCCAGCTGCCGGTTCAGCCATTAACGATCATCATCCTCGCGAACTTTGCCTGCCCTCGTAAAATCTTTATTTTCCAACCGACCGTGCTTTTCCTTCCTTTTCCTTTTTTACTCCATCAACCGATACGGTTCGATCGCACAGCCTTCGATCGATTCTTCGAATTCTTATCGTTTCGAATTGTTAGATCGACCATCTTCGATTTTGTATGTTTATTCGTATGGGATACACGTGGCTCGAGGTCTCGGCTCGATTTCATCTTTGTCGTTGTTTTAAAATGTGTCAGAGTCCGCGTGTGTATCGACCGATAAACGTATTTTATTTATTATACTTTCGGTGTATTAATCTTCGATAGAATTTCTGGCTATGTAAATTTCATTTTTAGGTTCTTTTACTTTATTTTTTAGATTACGTTCGTCGTTGGTACGCGATTTCGACTGTTGTTTTTATTTTATTCTTGCGATTCGAAATATTATTCGAGCAATCGATCGAAGTAAATATTACGTTGTTAAAATAGTGAAATACAAGTAACTTGGTGGCAAAATATAGAGATCATTTCCGACATAAACCTATTATATTTAATATGCTTCAGGATATTATTAACAATTAGTATCCATCAAGCTCGTATGATAGCACGGGTAATATATTTACAATGAAGATACAACGTTTCAAGTGAACTAATTTGCATGTGGGTCGATATCAACGATTCTTGTTAAACAAATATTCCATTCCCCTTGTCAACTCTACAAAATTATTTTCTTTTTTAGTTTTCTGAAAGAGTAGACCTTTAGAAGTATATCCTCAGAATTTTAAAATAAGTACGAACATTTTTTGTACGCCATACTGCGATTACACCAAAATCATTAATCTTCTCCCATTTTTTTAAATCTGTAAAGTCTTTAATTACGACCTTAATTACATACCGACTATTTTCTTTCGTTTTAGTATCAGTTACGATCCCATTCGTTCTAGTCAGAAATCTTTTTGAAATTTCAATCGATCGGAATGAGTAGAATCGCGAATATCACGACGAGACATTTTTTTAAACGAAATTATTCCAGACTTTATATTATCCTGCCAAAGATCTGTTGATATTATTGAAACACGACGACGAAAAAATGTTCACAGTATACAAAAATTGTCATAAGAGGCGTAAAGAGAAATCTTCTGCAGTAGAACGTACCCTCAACGATCAGACGTACAGAAGAAGACATTTCTACTGCTACATAATTGCTATTTTATTATCATTACATTCTACACTTGGCTATTACATACGCGCTTTTGCGAATTTACTTGTGAAATTTGAAAAATGGACAGAAATATGTGCACAACAGCACAGTGTGAAAATAGCAAATGAAATATCGAAATTTCATGGTATTCGTTAGAATATCTAATCTAAGTAAAACAATTTCATACGCATGTTGCATTTTTACACGAACATATACATTTTCCTAATTTGTCACAAATAGTTCGTCACTGTTGGAGTAAACTCGTATCACAGTGTGAAAATAACAACTAAAATGTCGAAATTTCATAGTACTCAATATCTAATTCAAGTAAAACAATTTCATACGAATGTTGCATTTTTGCACGAACATATAAATTTGCCTAAATATACGCACTGTTTATCACAAATAGTTCACCACTGTTGGAGTAAACTCGTCTCACAGTGTGAAAATATCAAACAAAATATCGAAATTTCATAGTACTCAATATCTAATCCAAGTAACACAATTTCATACCCATGTTGCGTTTTTAAGTTATTTACACGAACATATAAATTTTCCTAATTTATCACAAATAGTTCGTCACTGTTGGAGTAAACTCGTCTCACAGTGTGAAAATATCAAACAAAATATCGAAATTTCATAGTACTCAATATCTAATCCAAGTAACACAATTTCATACCCATGTTGCGTTTTTAAGTTATTTACACGAGCATACGAATTTGCCTAAATATACGCACTGTTTATCACAAATAGCTCACCACTGTTGGAGCAAACTCGTATCTAATGCCGTTTCCATCATCGCTGATGGAACATCAACGCATTTAGAAACGAACGTATATCGGTGGAGCAAAAGTTGGATGAATCGTTTCGGTCAGTTAGTAATTCATTAATAACATCAAGTGATCGAAAGCAATTGAAACGCGTGAAAGATAATGTTGACGCGCAGTGTGTCGGTATAGAAAGAGCAATTTTTACGCGCGATACGATCTGTTTCCGCGTCTGGCAGCTCGTATCGTCACTTTCCGGATCAGTGGACGAGAGAACTGTTAGTATCAAAATTGATCATCGTTTTTTCCTTGCAAATAAATATTGAAAAAAAAATGCAGGCACCCTGCTGAAAGATAATTTATAGGCACTAAAGTTTGGAAAAGCAATTTATAGCTGGCGGTGATACAATTCGTACGGTCTAATAACACTTGTTGGATAACCGTTGCAGGAATACTGAAATAATTGTGCAACTAAAAATTGACAAACGATTAATCATAGCCAAGTGGCACGACAGTATAGAAATTTACTAAGCAAACAAATAATATATTATACTTTCGTTGACGTATATCATTAATATTTCATATTCGCTGGTCATATTATTTCTTTGCTTGTCATTTTTGTTAGAAGCTTTGGCAAATTCGTCTGTGGATGAATTATCCGTATCGCGGTGGAAAAAAAAGTAGGGAAATTTTTCTACACGTTGTTACTCGCGAGTATTTCACTGACGCGTTGTAAACATTTTGTTAAAAAAAAAGTTTTTTTCTAAAAGTTTCTTTCCTTTTAGAAGAAAATAATAGACGCAGAACATTTGTTGTTTTAATGCAAACGAAACGTGTTTCGACAGCTGGAAGACGATAGAAAATAAAAATCACATTTGACAGATTAGGCTTCGTGTTTGTGTCAACAGATAAAGCAACTGCGTACAAATAGCGAAAGTCATTTTTGGGACAACCTGATACGTACGACGACGCTTGTAAAAAGTTAACGCAAAACGGAGTTTATTCATCGGGTTGTCCGAAGAAATCCTTTCGCTTCATAAGCGAAATAAATAGATTTTTTATTTTATATTATTTTATGGATTTATGTATTGGATCGAACGTAATTCGATAAAATAATATAAAACAAGAGATATCGTGCGCCTACTACTTCCTCGTAAAAAGAAAAAAGAAAAGGGAAATAAAATAACACGTTACAGAAACGAGAAGCCGCTTGCGAGCACAAGAGAATGAAAGATTTGTCGCACGTGCGAATCTGCTAAAATTGGCGGGAAGTAAAAGAGCGTGACTCCGATGTCGTAGCAGTGGCACTTTGTATGGGATACGTATGGTGGTAGAAGGGGTTATAACAGACCACAACGGTAGCCACACATTTCGAGCGTTCGGTTGGTCGCGCGGGTCGCATTATTTCGTGATTGTCGCCAGGCTACCGGTGGAGTGAGAAGAATGTGTTAATTTTGTAGCGATGTGTCAATGTGCACTCACGTATTCCCCTCTTACGCGATTTCCTCTTTCCTTCTCGTATTTTCATTTCCACTCTCTTCTCCTCTCTTCCTTACTATCCGTCCAGAATCTCGACTGTGTCGATTATTAGCGCAAAAGACCTTTTAATATATAACTAGGGACGAACATTTTGATTTATCTAATACTATTCTAATTAATTAATTGTTCTATTACTATTATTAAAATCGCCAAAAAAAAAAAAAAACAAAAGAAACACTCTGTGATTTATCTTTATCGATTGAAAATGGCACGAAACGTGATAATCTGTGACCGAAGAGAATTCACAGAGCTAACATTTTCACCGTGATATTTTATAATTTATATTGAAAAGGTAAACTGCCATAACAGACTGCGTATAGAGAAAAATCGGTGAACGTTGGACAACAAGACCGCGAAGTGGCGAGTGATTGAGTTTCATAGACGGTGGATGGGGATGGAATTCGCGGCTGAGGATCGGCACGCCAGGG
This sequence comes from Bombus vosnesenskii, assembly GCF_011952255.1. Taxonomy (NCBI): domain Eukaryota; kingdom Metazoa; phylum Arthropoda; class Insecta; order Hymenoptera; family Apidae; genus Bombus; species Bombus vosnesenskii. The sequence goes on from NW_022882923.1 coordinate 9,821,804, forward strand.
GCAACCGGCTAATAAATAAATCGACGGAAGATTTCGTGGCGACTTGTCAACGAGCGAGAAATCCGATAATCTCGAACGAGGGAACGCGACTTTCGCCGGCAGACAAAAAAGAAGAATTGTCTGGGACAATTAATAATTCGCTTTCTGCTCGCCAATTTGTCCGGCGCGAGACGAATTCCATTGCTTCTGGCTGCAGTTTTTCCTCGCCAACAAGTCAGACACGCGAGATCGTTTCTCAAAGCAGTTCTTATCCAATCGTCACTCTTTCGCCAAACCTTTTACGATTACCGTGTCACCGGGTTACCTTCTATACGACCAATTACTGCGCCTCTTTGAACGCCCAGACTCTGTAATTGGATTTCTGATTTCACGGCTGAATAATCGTTTTACTTGCTTCGAGTGGTATACCTGCCAGTAATTAATCAAATGGATGACGAAGGCAAGAATATTTTACTCCTCTTCGCTCCCGAGAAGCGTCTTTTTATCATAGCATTTAGGTCAGGAAATTGTACAGTGGCTCGTGAAAATAGTCGAGCACTTGCGGCAGCACATTTTCGTCGATATTGCCTTGGAAACTAAGCGATTGCGGATTTTGTCATTAGATGGTATTGACAAAATGCGCGATTATTTACTTGCCTGCGTGCAAGCGTTTATTTAGCGCAGACATATACAGAGAAAGTTTGGGAAGATATTTTGAAATTTCATTTCCAGCGTAGTCATTCCGCTGGTAAAATTTGGATCCAATCTATCAGGTTGTCCGAAATGTTTCCTTCGCTTGATAAGGAAATAATAGACGCACAATGTATTTTGTTTTATTTATTTGGTTTATTGAATTATGTACGAACGTGATAATAGAATCATAACGAAATGGATTATTCCTAATTCGATAAAATAATATAAAACAGAAATCACCTTATGAAACGAAAGAAACTAATATACTGGTACAATTTGGAATCGATTTGAATTTGTTTAAATATCCCGGTGACTTTTACGAAGAATACGCATCTCGTAACTCTTACGTGTATTTCTACAATAAATTGTTTCCAAATTTTACCAGCCAAACGACTACACTCGTATCTCATAGGTTGCAGCGTCAATGAAATTTCGAAATATTTCCCCAAATTTTCTCGGTGTATGTCTGCGCTAAATAAATACTTGCGCGAAGTATATCCAACGTTAGAAGCTAATAACCAGTGGAAGGAATAAATAAATACTTAGAAGCAGGAAGGACCGTTTATTAAAAAGAAGGAGGTCTGCGGAGCATCGAAGAAAAGACAGTTACACGCGGAAAGCACGCGAAACATTTTCCTCGAAGATTCTTGAACGAGAATCACTTAAAACAGGACGTTCCTGCTGGCAGATCCTTGAAAAGGATCAAGGGAATTCGTTGTCATCGTGCTCTCGGCATTGTAACAAGAACGAACGTTTTTAATAAGCGACAATTAGCGATGGAAGAGCGTCGAAGGAGGCGGCGAACCACTCCTTCCTTCCTTCCTTCCTTCCTTCCTTCCTTCCTTCCTCGAGAAATTTTACTCGTTGGACCTGGCTGAAACCGATGTCGCCAGGTATACGTTTCCAAGGATCGAGACGACTGCCTCGTAAACCCTGTAAAATATTACATTTGACGTCAGACTACGATTCCTTAACCTTACTACCTTCTCGCCACAGTCAGCAGAGAAGGTGATTAGCCATCAATGCAGCTGCGTTTCAATTCTATCCGATCAAAGCGGTGACGCATCGCTACACGGATAATTAAGTCCCGCGATAGTATTACTTCGACTTGCAGCCAAAGAACGCCGACATTTGCAATTTCATCGGAACGATCATCCCGCAAAATAATTATCTTACAAATACTTATCGAACAGTCTTCGTTTCTACGTCGTACAGATTGTTTCTCCGTCGATATTTTTGCTTCTTTTGGTCCTTCGATTTCTTTGCTTCTCTACGATTAACCAGAAAATTATTGCATATAGAGTGGTTTAAAAAAAGTGTATCGAGCACTGTGGTACAAAAATTTCCATCGGTCCGATACTCTGATATTCTTCGAGTTCTGGATGTACGAGTATGCGAATTGAACGTCTGATAGTCATACATACGCTATTTTAAGAAGATAAGAAAGATTAAGAAAGAATTAATTAATTGATTAATCGATCGATCGGAATTGTTAGTTTAGTTGGCAAAGAAGCATTTGTAACATTGGCTTGGCAACTAAGTGATCGCGGATTTTGTCGATACCACGTAATGAAAAAATCCGCAATCACTTAGTTGCCAAGCGAATATTTCCCATGTTTCGTTTTTTAGCTATCTTAAAATTGAATATGCTATCGAGCGATCATTTTACTACGTCGATCGAACGATTTAAGGGCGTAGCTTTATTCTTGCGATCTGCTGCTTTTATTCGATTGATTTTCCACACCTTTCGACTAAGTGCATCAACAGGCACATTTTATTCATCGCGGCCAATATAAATGGAAGAAATGAGAGATGGAAAACGTAGACGGATTTCGAATAAGACGAACGTTCTATATATACTTTTAGTTATTTTCTGTTTTATTTTGTTTTTTTTTTCTTTTTGGTCTTTCTTTTTCTCCGAGTGCAACATTCGTTGAAGCGATCACTTGGTTGCCAAGCCAACGTTCAAAGCGCAATCAATGTGAGATCAGGTGTGTTAGGTTTCGGATACGTCGTTAGAATGTCAGGTAAAATAGCGGGAAATAGCGACGATGTGACTTGTACTATCCGAACTATAAAGAAAGACAGCGACGTACAGAATACATTGGCATATTGCACACTCCAATCGAAGAATTGTCGTAAGAATAAAAGTGAAACTACGTTTATATAGATCGAACCATAGCGATGTTTATTTCAGTTGGATAGTCCTCGTTTATTGAAACTGATCGCTATTATTAATTTTTGCTCTGAACGATACGAAAATTATTTACAGACGTATCGTACAATTGTCGGACAATTTTTCTACAATATGATACAAGAGCTATAAGAAATATCGTAAAAGCTATTGGACGAGGTAGTTTGGATTAAAAGACGAGAAGGAAAGGAAAAGAAAATCGGTGGGATCGGTTACCGGTCGATTTCACTTGGCACACCCAGTAGAGTGGCTTGGGGCGCGCCAGCTTGATACTTTCTTGTAAATTGTATTAAAACGCCCGTCTTTTACGACCGTGTCAAACTACCTACACGAGCATTCTCGAGAGTCAGGCAAAGAGAGTCGCAAAACGAGAGGGCTGAAAAGGGGGGGAAAGGGGGACGAGAGGTGCAACATGCATCGAGAAACACGCAAGCAACCATCTTTTATTTTTTTCTACACGTTTCTGCATGTACAGACGTATGTTTTCCGCCCTTTCGAATTTTCCCACTAGAAACCACGAGAAGTACCTTTCTCGTTCTTCCAAAGGTATCGGCTATCGTCAAATACCATCGGGACGAAACTATGTCAAATTGAAATATCCCTGGTATTTTACGAATTTTTCTGAATTTATCAACCAACTATTTATTACATTATCCTGTTGTTTTCGCACGTTGCGATCACGTACTTCGAAGATTTGTATGCAAACAGAAGATGTTAAACGTCCTACGAAAGAGTATGACGTTTCTAAAAGTCGACTATCAAAATTGTAAAAACTGTTGTTTATACAGGGTGGTTGGTAACTGGCGGTACAAGCGGAAAGGGGGTGATTCTAGGCGAAAAAAGAAGTCGAAAATATAGAATAAAAATTTTTCGTTCGAGGCTTTGCTTTCGAGAAAATCGACTTTGAATTTTCGCTCGGTACGCCTGCGGTACGTTATAACGGATCTCACTGTAGATCGTTGTCTCGATGAAAAAATGAAAAAAAAAAATTTTTTATTCTATATTTTCGACTTCTTTTTCACCTAGAATCACCCCCTTTCCGCTTGTACCACCAGTTACCAACCACCCTGTATACGTACAGTGGCTCGTGCTCTTAAAATTTCAACAAATTTTACACGTAACATTGTGTTGTAACATCTCGTGGACGAGGGGCCTGGGGGTGTGGGGCGAATTATAAACAAGCGGTTGCACGAGACGAAGGACACGAGGCTAAGACGAGAGGCAAGGGGTTGCTGAGGGACGAAAAAACGAATTAACAGTCGGTGTTCATTGAGAAGTCAGAGATTGCGAGTTGAGAAGTCAGAGAATGTTGCTAGTATTGCTGAGAAAACGTTGGATCGTGGCAACGATAGTTGCAAATTAATTATCTGGTTGTCTTAATTATAGTACGTTCTTGTAATTAGTTTTGCTGTTTAATCAACGTCTGTTCGATCCATTTATTGTAAATAAACTAATTGCAGTAAAGATGCTACATTGAAAACGTATTTCCACAAATATCCGAATAAACAAAATCTACGTGAAAATATGTTGGTTCAAGTCAGGATACACCGTGGTCAGATTTTTGAAATATCCTGTAGAGCTTGGCATCAGTATGCATTTGTACTAACCGGCAGTCGATCCGTACTTTTATCCGCGCATAAAAACCTGCATAACTTGGCACGGTCGTTCTTCGTGTTGCTCTAACGGGCACTCGTCTCGACGATACTCCACCCCTCGCTCTGATTTCTTCCAAATTCGCGAATAAAAGTTTACACCGCGAGCGTCGTCTCTCGCGAGGGCATCATAAAATCGGGATTCAATATCGTAAGGGTGGAAGGAAGAGAAGGGCTGTTGTCTAAGGAGAAAGAGAGGAACGGAGAAAGGGAAGAAAAAGTTGGGTGGCCTTGTTGACGCGATCTTCGAGGGAGAGGACGCGTCGTGTGTGTCACGCGCGATGAACATTGCCATCCACGTTCCTTTAGTCTCTTTTTTTTTTCTTTTTTCTTTTTATAGCATTTAAGACCTCCATAGAGATTTATTTTGTCTACATGTGATCCATAATATCTATATATCTACGCCATATCTCTTCCATGACCTACGATAATTAAATATTTACATCAGAGTCTCGTAAAAAAAGAGAAGACACGCAGACACGTTGGAACGTTTGGTTCTGCGACCGTTTGCTTCCCGCTGAGGGGTAATTGCAATTTTATTTTCAACAGTTTCTTCGCCAGTTTCTCTTCCACGTTCGTTCAGACGTATCTGTGAAATTTTAACTCCTTTACGATCTTTCGATCATTCCCGGTGTAATAGAATTTTTCTAACGTCAAGAAATATGAAGAAACGCGAATTGTCGTTTCATCTCGGATTCGCGATTACGTCGAGCAACTAATCGGACGACAAACGTTAAGATGAGAAGGAAAGATAGCAGAGGGGTAGCAAGATGATAGCGCGGAAGAAGGAGGCCGAGAAAAGACGTGAAAACGTGGAGATGCAGGAAAAGAAGGAGATCCGTAACCTTTGTTCGTCGAAAAGTTTTACAACCGTTGGAAGGTGGCTCGGATACGTTCTTGAAACGTTTCGTATCCATAAAACGAAGATAACCCTAATAGTAGTACCATAATACCGTTTCGAGCAAGCGGTTGCTATTAATTAATGCTTTAGCAGCCGTATCGCCTGTCTCTTTCGAGTGGAACGGCGGTGGCGGGTCAGTTCAAAAGGATCGGAACGAGCGGGACGAAGAAGCAAAACGAAATGAAATCCGCAAGGCAAAAAGGAACAAGTATCCGGCACAGTCCTTTTCAACGTTTCACTTTGTAGCCACTCAGAATCGGCCCTTCGAACCCTCTAAGAACCCTCTAATCGACGCTACTAAACCAACGAGATCATTCTACGGTCGCTACGTTCGTGCGTCCGTAGTTTCTGCATAACTCCACCTCTCGAAGGGCGGCGCAACACTGTACATCGTAGAGAACCGGAACTATTTCACTCCGGTCGAAGGAAATCGTAATTTCCCTTTACGTTGAAACGTCTTTTTCAACGATTTATGTTTCCTCGTTGAGAATTAGCGGTCGGTGCACGTTTAGAAGAATTTTCTATCTTTTTTTTTTTTTTTTTTTGAGAACTTCTTCTACTGCGAGTGTTCCTGCGAATTTGTATTTTTGCAAAGCTAATTAAATTGATCGGATGTGAACGAAAGTCGATTTTGGTCACTGAATATTACGACGAGTGGTATACTTTGGACGTTTTCTGTATTTTCGCATGTTTTTCGCAATTTTTAATTCCATTTAAGTGCAAATAGAAACGCTCTGTCTGTCTGTGAACGCGATTAACGCTAGAACTACCAGGCCAGTTAAATTTAATGGTTTTACAATTTTATTTTCAAATTCCTACTTCGTGTTATATTTTTTCCCGCAATGATGCAAGGACTTTTGCAACGATAACTGAAAGAAATAATACAATGAATTTTATTTTGTTTTTTATGTATTCAAACTGAAAATAATTTTGCATCGAGGCTACTTGTACCAATACTAGTCAAAAGGTGTAAAAGGGTCCTGCAATCTGTTTATCGAACCCCAATTAACCAGTTTCCTCGTTTTCTACAACTTGCCACGCGTTTTCCAAATTTTTACCGCGTATCGTTCGATACTATGATATCAGTCGTCAGGAAAATTGCGGATCGATCGCTAGATCGCTAGATGCTAACGCTGGAAACACCACAGCAGTGAAAATGACTGGTTCTGCAATTTTAGAAATGTGTCAATCCTCGTTCAAGGATCATGATCCTTGATGGATTGATAATACCAAAAACGTACTACATAACATGGAATTGCTTCCGTAAGAAAGTAATAATTGTTCTATTATTAGGTATTTTTTAAAGACCAGTGATTTTCACTGGTTTTGGTAGAAATAGCTTCGCGTTAACTATCGATAGTTGCATTATTAATAATATATTTGACAGTAAAATGAGATTTTCGAAATTTGACGAACATTTAGATATTTTGCAACTTTACATCTTTATTCTTATATTATCTAAGCATAAATGCAACTGTAATTTTCCGTAAAACTGTGTATAATTATTTGTAAATAAGTGAAATAGCATGTAAAATAGAAACTTCCCTGCTATGTTCGTTCGTTTGTTTACAAAACAATTTTCGTGTGCAATTATTTCGAGGAACGAAACTAATTTATAATTTCTATAAAAAATTAATTGATAAATTAATTTCATAACGCATTTAATATGTGTAACTTTGAACATTGAATATTTCACACACATAAAACAGCGAATAGTACGAAAGATCGTTCGTCGAAAAGGAATAACCGGAAAGTAAAAGGAGGGTCGAGGGCTGGTTGAAGTGGCTACGAAGCAGACGCAGTGAGAGGTAGTTGGGCGATCATCAACAGGGCGTCGCGTTGATATCAAACAATTAGCTAAAATCCACCCACTCTAGTTAACCTGTAGAAGGGATAGAGAGTAGCAGGGTTTGGCTTGGAGCCGGTTGTACCAACTAATATCCTTTAGTCTTATCCTTATTATTATCCACCCCTTGACTGTGCCTTAAGCGTGACTACGCTGAGAAACGGTTCGTTCCTATAACCGGCTGCCTACGGATATTAAAGCGCATCTTAGCCCTAATTTTAGCGACTAATTTTACGCAAGAACACCGGCTGATCCTTAAACCGGGCGATTACCTCAGTGCGCGGCGCGCACCTTCTTCGAATTTAATTTCGCCGATGACAAGCTGAGATCGCGCATCGATAAATCATTCAGGCGAACGTATATCCACGTACACGGTGTTTGTTCGTCGTCATTTATTTTCTTGCTCGAGCAAACTTCCTAGGAACGTGATTTATTTGAAGTTTCGGTTTTATTGGAGAAACTTGCATTTTATTTTCATTTTGAATAGTAAATTTTTCAGAACGTAAATAAAAAAGAAAGTAGGGGCTGGGTAGAAGAAAATCGATTTACCTGGCAATTATCGTAGAAAGCTCTACGAGACGATATTTCGTATGTTTTTTTATCTTTTATATTTAAATTGAAAAGAAAAATGTATTCCTTTTCGGTATAATTGATACAGCTTGTTGGGATAAATTTATGTCGCAGAGTCTCGCTCGAGGAATAACGCGACTTATCCAGCAAGGTTTTATTCCAATTGTGTCGATATTCTTCTGGAAATATAAAAAGAAAGTTGTTTTTTAACTTCTTTTAGATAGAAGTTAAAGTTCCTTCTTTTTTTTTTCAGAATTAAAGTAATCGAATAGGACAAGTCGAGTAGCGTGTTTTCTTGCACGTTTGTCTTTCTCGTATCGAGAACGAGCAATCCATGTTTGGAATGTTAGAGATTGGTTCGTGAAACCACATTACCTATGCTTTGTGTTATTTCAAAGCGAGCAGATCGGATTAAATAAAAACCGCAAGATCGTGTTCTTACAGTAAACTATCGTCTCCCCTCCTGTCAACTAACCCGCCAAAAACAGCCACTGCGACCACATTTTCTTGAAACGCGATCTCGTATCATTTTTATACGTTCACAATCGAACGATCAACGTTTCGATTTACGTTGTGAAATGTATTTGTGCGCGAAGAACTATTGGGTTGGCAACTAAGTGATCGCGGATTTTGTCAATACCATCAAATGGCAAAATCCGCAATCTCTTAGTTGCCAACTCGATAAGTCGCGAGTTAAAGAAAATCGGCTACTCTTTTCTAATTCATTGCTTCTTATGTACGTGTTTTTTCTATGATATTGCTATAATTTTATAATGTGCAAAAATAAAATTTATTCATTTTCAGAATATTACTACAAGGCGAAATAACACGATGAAAATAAGAAACGAATCGTGATACGAAATTAGTACATTTTTGAATATTTCCCAGCTGGAAGATTCGATCAAACGTTTGCGTTAAAAAACTGAAGGAAAACGTGTAATCGGGAAATTCCAAATTTCACGCTCTTACATCGAACTATTTTATCCTCGTTCTATCAAAAATATGTTCAATTTCTATCCGGACGAAATAAATTATGTTTGCTGTCAATGGCCATGTTCCATGTACACGATATTATTGCTACTCTAATGTTAAATAATCGCAATCTTCAACGTGAAATATCAAAAATGACCTTTTTTTACGTTTACTCAACAGTCTTCTACAAAACGTTAAATATTAAAAATATTAATTTATTACATTCGCGAGCTATCATCTGGCGATATACTTATTGCAAAAATAAACAGACACACGAAAGTGACCTAAATTTGCAAATCTATCTCGTAAACTTGCGTGAGCCATAAAACAATTGCAACAAATACGAGAATTCGCGTGGATTACTTTGAGGCAAGTATTGTGCTGGCAACTAAGTGATCGCGGCTTTTGTCGTTACCGTCTAACGACAAAACCCGCGATTACTTAGTTGCCAGTACGTATTGGGTTGTCCGAAAAGCGTCTTTCTTTTACTGACACGTCTTTTACAACGACGCATCTTTGTACAAACGTGAAACCTAATCTGTCAAACGTTGTGATTTTTATCTTGATAAAACAAACATGATCATACGTAATTCGATAAAATAATATAAAACGAAAAATTGTCGTGCTCGCATTATTTTCTCATAAAACGAAAGAAAGTTTTCGGACGACCTAATATTTACAGTTAAATGTGGAAATGGTTGGGTCGAGGCAAAGACTGTTCGGAGGTGGACGAACGTTCCTTTAAAACGCGATACACAGTTCGATCGCAGAATTTGAAATATAATATTGATTTTAGTCGACACGAAGGTATGGCTGTTCGTATCCATAAAACGTATGCATAAAACCGCAAATGCTGATCCTGAATAATATTCTGCCCGTTTAATCGAATCTGTATGTTAATTAATACCGGGGACTTTGCTCGGAATTGTGTGCATACCTCTTTAATTTCATATCCCATCTTCTCCGTTTTATGTTTGAAATGTGTCCAATTATACTACATTACAATAATGCAAACTAAAAACTTATTTTGTTGCGAATTTACATTTATGACAGCAATTTTGGCTATACTTGACGTTTCGCATATTAATGTCTCGTATTAATGTATTGGCCCATACACTCGTTCAATTTTGCACGTGGAATTTAAATAGGCTTCATAGGGAATTGAAAATGAATAATTTAAGAAGCAGGAACGCAGATTTATCGCTTTTAATGTTTCCACGTGTAGCTTCGTGTGTTTCGATCGTTGACGAACGAATAATTCAAAGATGACGAGAAGGAGCAAGAGACCGTAGGGAATCAAAGTACAAGCGGAAGGGAAGAAAATCGTCAAGTAAAAACGAGTAAAAAAAAAAGTATGTGGAACATTTTTTGAAGTCTGTAAAACTTGACAAATTTTTTAAATACGTTTTATTTAAATATTCAATTTATTATAACGATTGTTAATAGTCGAATATGTAGCTACAAAGGCGATTTATCTCGTTTATTCCACTCATTAGGTGCTATAATCGTAATGAAGGATATTCGTCGAGTAGAATCGAACAAATTTTCGAAGAAATTCGGCAACTCGTATTTGACGCGAGTTTCACGCTTGCGATAGAAATGCAGAGAGCCGAAAGAAACTAAGATTCGTTGAGGCATAGGTGTAGAATCGAAGAATGTGTGTATGTGTGTGTGTGTGTGGATTAAAAAATATAATTTGATTAATTTCTCTAGAATAAAATCGTTAATTTCTATGAAATAAAATTTCTAGCACGATATCTCGTTAGGAGAAAAATGAAAATACGTTTTGAATAAATTTATTGTGTTTTTCTACGTAGCTTCGCTACCTTGAAAGAAGCATAGAAACGTTCCACGCCATTGGCAGAGTTCAGTCTGTGGAAAAATAGGCAGGTGTTGGGAAACCGGAAGCCTTTAGACGCGCCGCTGTATTCTGTTCGATAGACCGACAAACTCGAATTCTGACTTTTGACTGTATAATCCTACCTTGAACCTTTTCATGCCACTGGGAAAGATCTCGCGACCGGATTTACTGAATGACGTGCCTTTTGAATGAAACGCGCTACGATACTCGGTTCGAGGCCCAAGTACCCTTAAATGGACATTCCTCTTTTATTCGATTTCGTCCGATCTCTTTTTCAATTCATCGTGTATCAGAAGAAAGTACAACGCAAAAGTCATTAACCACGATAAATTAACTAAACCGTATGAAACTACGTAAAAAAAGTAATATAAAAAAGAGTAACATTTACTTTATCGATCGAAGCAAGATGACAATTAAATTAATCTGATCTGTAAATAACGTACAGTATTTTTTATAACAATGTCTGCGATTTTTAATCCCAACCGTCGGAAACATTTTATCACGGATCCTGGAAAGTTACCATTTCGTCAAACGCATCGGTTCTTTGATTTTTTCGAAAATAGATTCTCAAATTATCACACGCACTAACTTTTGTACCAGGCATTTTTAACACACCTATTCTGCGATCTATAAATAACGTACAGTATTTTTTATAACAATGTCTGCGATTTTTAATCCCAACCATCGGAAACATTTTATCACGGATCCTGGAAGTTACCATTTCGTTAAACGCATCTTCCAAAGTAGATTCTCAAATTATTATTCGCGTAACGCACACGCACTAACTTTCGTACCAGATATTTTCAACACACCTAATCTCCGATACGATATATTTTATAATGTATAATGTTTCGTCCCCTGTGCAAACATTGGATTGGCAACTAAGTGATTGCGGATGTTGTCAATGCCACCTAACGATAAGTCCCGCAATCACTTAGTTGCCAACGCAATATTTCATACGAAGATACAATTTCTCTTCTTAAACGTGACATTTGCGCGTCCCTCTCAACTCTTAAATTCCCTCTCACCTGCTCCACACATCTTCCTACGATGGATGCGATCTGACACCTTCGAATTGCCCGCAAACGCACAAACTTTGCCAGTCTGGCGTTAATCGCAGCACGCTGGTAATATGGTTAGAAAAGAGCAAAAGGGAGAAAAGGGGGGGGGGGGGGAATGAAGGTAAAGCAGCGTTAAATGTCAAAGGGAGAGTCATTCTCCTTTCCTTTCCACCTATACGCCGCTGACATCTGTATTAGCAAGATTACCGGCTGGTTTCCGTGGCGGAGGGTTCCGGTACGTGACGCACACCCGGTTTTCGAGCGTGCAATAGGTGTGAACGAGGATGATAGGATGCAAGAAGAGGGGTGAGGCTTGACCAGGGATATTCGGTTCTTTGCTCGACATGAATGACTTTGTATATAAGTCCACTAATCTGTAGGCTCGCGTACAGTCTCCCTTTTGTGTAGCCGGTTAGCACGAGAGTCAGCCAGTCAGTCTGTGAGTCAGTCAGTCAGTGAGTTGCGCTGTAGCCGGGTTCTGACGCTTCATGGGATGAGCATTAGGGTTGGTTACCAATACAGAGGAAAAAGCTTTCAATTCCATGCAATGAAATCATCACGTACAACACCATTCAGCAAACCTTTGACCGAATTACAATTGATACGTTAAAATTGTATTCATTACAAATGCTATATAATTCTGTAATATTTCAAATACTCTGACAAAGTAGCTACTGAATTTTGAATAAAATTATTGGCTAAACGAGACAGGAAATTTTCCTTTGAAACAAAGCTTCATTTCCTGTTATTGCCTTTCTGTAATTACATCTTTGCGTATGATTTTGCAGCTCGTTTTTCCTAGCTTGCTATGTGCGCGATATTTAACGTCAACGATACACGATTAAACTGTTAAACTGTTCGTATAAAAATACGAGCCAAACATCACCAATCGAATACTTTATTATCATCAGTTATCGATCATGTTAAAGGAAAGAGACTGAGAAATTTACCAGAAATCACGGTATATTCGCTGACTCAAACCTTATTGACCTTTTTGATTTCTCCATACGAACTTGCCACAAATGAGACTAAAGTACCTGCAGACTACAGTGAATCCGGCGAATGAAAGAACTGGATGACACACGCCTTGTACTTGATACTTAGGAGCAAACAGGACAAACAGAAGAGTCTCGTTGAAGCTTGTCGCAGAACTTGCCGAATCTCTAGAATCTGTTCGTATCAAAAACGTGCACTCGTTTCCAGCGTACGGAACGAGATAATAACCGAAGAACTCCAAGTTATAGTAAATGAAGGAAACTCAGCAGGAGATGCGAGAATAAGAAATAAATAAATAAAAAAAAAGAGACGAATAAAAGAAACGTGAAACGTTTAAGCTGCGTAGACTAACCCGGAAGAGAAGTTGCAGGAAGATGGATGAAAGAAGAAAAGTATAATAGTTAGGACAGGCCGTGACATCCGTGGACCCATCTAGAAATCTGATTGGGGACTACCGCTAACAGGGGTGCCGAGGCAGCTTTCACCCCACGTTTTAACTCCTCCCTTTCCCCGCCAATTCGGAACATCCAGACCAAGTCAGGCTGACAGACGAGCGTACCGGGCTACTATTAGTTCGGTTTCGATGGTGCGCTAGTCAGTTACTCGGTACGACGCTTTCGACCCTTCCGCGTTGAACGGTCCGTGAATGGTCACTTAAAGCCGAGTACACAGGCCCGTGCGGTTGTGAGATACGCGCGCAAATTTCACGATGTATCACAATTTCAATTTGGCCTTTCTCTGGAACCTACACTGTGAGTATTCGGTTACTGCTGTTCTTCGCTGCACGTGCACGTGTCAGTGAAGAACATGATACACAAGCGAAACAGATCGTTGCACGATTCATGGACATGTATTTCGTTGGTTATATCTGTAACTTCGTATCGGAGATGTTATTTAACGTTTGCGTTTCGTCGCACGATTAAGAACTAAGATTGCATTTGGTATGGATATTACTGGGATTTTTCGAAACGCAATTGGTAGTTCTGAGAATGGCGACGGGTAAGTTGCATACCTGCCTTCTCCCCTCTATGCGAATAGCAACGAACTATTCTATTAGGTTGTCCGAAAAGTTGCTTTCGTTTTATAAGGAAGTGGTAGACGCACGATATCTTTTGTTTTATATTATTTTATCGAATTAAGTTCGATCCATTTTTATTCTATTAATACAAAATGGATCATACGCAAATTCGTAAAATAGTATAAAATAAAAAATCTATTATTATTATTATTTCGCTTATGAAACGAAAGGAACTTTTCGAACAACATGGTAAATAAACGCCGTTTCGCGTTAACGATACGCGTCGTCTTAACTTTTTACAAGCGTCGTCATACGTATTAGGTTGTCCCAAAAAAAAGTTTTTCGCTATCTGTACGCAGCTGCTTTATCTGTTGATACAAACATGAAACCTGATCTGTCAAATGTTGTGATCTTTATCCTCTATCGTTTTCTAGCTGCCGTAGGACACGTTCGTTCGTATTGAAACAAAAAATGTCGTGCGTCTATTATTTTCTTCTAAAACGAAAGAAACTTTTACCACAACGTAATACGATCGCGCGATAATCTGACGACGATGCGAAACTATGCGACGGATTTGCAGGTAAACGGATATCCATTACGATATACAAAAATTATAGTCTTTGGTTTGTACGCTTCGAAGAACTGTTTAAAAGAACGCGAAAGTATTCGAGTTGTTTTCATGGTGTTTTTTTAACTACTTTATATATTACGTGTGCGTCGATTCTCTGTTTCTAACTATATAATGGGCAATATCGTGGTATACGGTTTACTTTGAGTTGCGCCTTAAATGAAACGTTTCTCCAAATTATACATTTAAAGACTCGAGAGATCCCGGAAATCATAATTACGCTGCATAAACCTGAGAATGTTATGGCCAGCATAATTCATTTACTAGATCTGTGTGCAGCGTATCTAAGAAACCATAAACTTGCTATTACCTGTGTGCAATAACCGACAATCCGTTCGCCGCTTTTTTTACGTTTACACGTGCGTCAAATTATAACTGCCGATCCCGTTTTACTTTTACCAAACGACGCAACATACCTACATAACGTAGATTTATATTTGATTTCAATTAAGGCAGCGTTCGAGAGACCAGTTTCAAGCGGCAATTCCTCTAGCTCGCGTTCTAACGCTGTTGTTGAGTTAAAAATCTTCAGTTGAAAATTATCACCTTGCTTTTCTTTGAAACGTACGATAACGCGCGATTTGCTATAGTGCCAAATATTATACGATAAATGGTGTCTATCGTGACTCGTGAGAGTAACCGATTCATGGAATGAACTTAACCTAACGATATGCCAAAAAGTTCCACTTCCTTCTGTTTTATGACGGTGTAATTAAACTGCGAGTCGTATAGGTCCGAAGATAGAATTTAGGATGGCTGACAGACTTTTACACGGAGAAGGTGGAAGCTAATTTATATAGGAAGGAAAGAAGCGAAAGGACGAGGCAGCAAAGATAGTTGGCAGAGTGGCGAAGACAGAGAGAGAGTCGTGGTATTTACGATGGAGGCTGTACGTATGTATCGACGCATTATGGGGTCCATGGTATCAAAGAGGCCGCCTTTACAACGAGCCATATACCGTTTACAGCGTCTGAAATCTGACATCTATATAAGAGTTCTACAGCTTTCGTTGCTACCTTGATAACCACGAGTACTGACTATCGGTTGTCCACCGATCTCCTTTCTTCTTCCAAAGACGTTGCGATATTTCCCACAGACTCCCACTGCTTCCATCTTCTTCTTCTCTTCTTATTTCGAGTTGTACAATTTCTTAATATCCGACGATGTAGTCAATCAGACAAACTTGTTACACGCATGTATGTGTTGTAATTATGTAATTAACACTGGAACCACACCAGTCAAATTGACAGGTTTTACAATTTTATTTTTAAATTCCTACTTCGTGTTATATTTTTTCCGCAGTGTATAATGTACAACGTATAATTTCCGCAAAATAATACTACAATGAATTTTATTTTGTTTTTTACGTATTCAAACCGGAAATAATTTTGTATCGAGGCTACTTGTACCAATACTAGTCAAAACGACTGGCACTTGTCAAGGTGTAAAAGGATCCTGCAATCTATTGACCCTAATTAACCAGTTTCTTCGTTTTCTACAACTTGCCACAAATTTTGACAGTGTATCATTTAATACGATGATGTCAGATATCAGGAAAATTGCGGATCTAGATCGTTAGATGCTAACACTGGAAACGCCACAGCAGTGAAAATGACTGGTTCGACGATTTTAGAAATTTGTCAACCCTCGTTTAGGGATAATGGTCCCAGATTGATTGGTAATACCAATGTGTACTACAAAATAAATCAATAAATATACAAATATTCTATTGTTACGTATTTTTTAAAGACCAGTCATTTTCACTGGTTTTGGTAGAAATAGTTTCTTGTTAACTATCGGTAATTCTAGTGTTAAACCTCGAGCGATATCGTTGTGTTATATGGCAACTAGGGTTGCAGGTCCTGGGTTTATCAATAGGTGGTATCAATAAAATCCGCAATCACTTAGTTGCCAACCCAATAGATGACAGTTTAGGTGTTAAATTACTTGATTTACAGAATTCACGTAATATGAAAATGTACATCAAATATTGGGAATTCTATTTAATGTTTAGCGTATGAAAAGAGAAACGTTTTCTTTTACTTTGTTCGTAGAAACTTGAATGTACACACGCATACACGGATTAATAAGAATAATCAATTTTACTAAATAATAATAAATCAAAAAGGAAAATCAAATTGAAGATGCAATAAGCGAGCGTATCTGTAAAGCTACGTTACTAGCTGGTTGCAGAAATGGAAGAAGTTGTCGAGGTTTTGATAATAGAAAGAAGAACATCGTGTCCGGATGTGATACGATTTAAAGGATAATGAAATAGATATCTGGATTCAATCGCCATCTGCTTTGTAACGTGGAAACACGTACTGCTTCGTAAATCGTAATAATAAAGCCGGACACTATCGGCTAGTTTACTTCACTACACGCCCCCGCTGTCGTTGTTATTACGAGAACGACTATCACGACTGCTCTAGTAGCTATAACGTACGGTAGTGTGTCAAGTATAACCGCTACAGTTAGTCCTGTTAATGTCAAAAAAAGGCGTAGAAATGCTGTGTCTCTCCTTTCGGAGTTTCCATCGACCAACCAAGGACGATTTAAATATTGTCAAAGAACGAAATTATTAACAATAAAAAAGAACAACATAAAAGAATGTTCCTAATTTTTCAACGAAATTTTCTACAAAATTGATGAAAAATCATTGTCCATCAAACGGCAAGAAACGTACGTTCATAAAATCCATCGGACACTTTCCTAATTGACATAAAAAAAAAAAAAACTGAAGAAGAGCGAAATAGTAATTTCTGTCGCTGTACGCATCCGAAAAGTTTCTTTCATTTTATAAGAAAATAATAGACGCACGATGTTTTCCGTTTCATATTAGTTGATTGAATTCTGCAGGAATAATAGAAATATAACGAAATGGATGACACCTGATTCAATAAAACAATATAAAACAGAAATTGTCGCTCATCTATTATCGTCTTATAAAACTTTTCAAAGAAGAAACTTTTCGGGCAACTTGATAATTAACGAGCGATAGAAAATTGCAGGGCAAACAGTGGTGCGCGTACACGCGGACAAATGAAAATCTGCCGTGGCATTCCAACACCTTGTAAGAGAATGACACTCGGGGGATGAAAGCTTTGTGGACAGGTGCGATGTTCGCAGGTGCCGGAACGTAACACGACAAACGGATATCGTGGTACGTCCGCGCGCCTACCTTTGCCCTCTTTCTTCTTCTCCTGCCCTCTGTGCACGCTATTCAGGCGTAACGGAGAGTTTAATTAATATTCGCACAGTGGGTTGGCCCGTTTGATTAGCTCCACGTTGCGCGGCTTGATGGGTAGGCATGCATTCGCGTAGAACCTACATAGGCAGAAACTGTGTGACGGGGGTTGAAGAGAGAGGCAGGGGTTCTGCGTAGTGTGAGTTGGAGCGAGAATCTAGCCGAGAAGTAGGGGTAAGAGTTGGGTTATAGGGAGCGGGAGAGAGAAAGCCAGACAACATTCCGAGAGACTACGTACCAACTGTAATATCACAATCATAACCAGACCCCTCGTCAGTCCGACCGTCCGTCCATTCGTCCGCCCGTCTGGCGTAACGTCCTCACGCTTCAGCGATATCAAAGAACTGGCCACCGCTCGTAACGTTTACGTTACGTTCGCGATGCGCTAACATGTCCTGTTTCTGGTCAGAATTTTGTCCTTCCCTGGGACACAAAATTCTTGCCGGTCATCGATCCCAGTCGAACAATTCCATCGAATATTTCGTTATAGCATGGACAAAGTGGAAAACCATCGACCGCTAATAAAATCCGATCTCGTATTTGTCGCAACGTGGTTTCTCAAATTTCATTTACGAATTTCCGACGACTTATTTCGTTGTATATTCCGGCCGCGTTAATCTTCTGCGTGTGCCGAGTTACGAATTGTTTCAGCTACATCGACGTGGGTATTTTTGAACGTCTTTAACTATGCGAACTGGACCATAAAATTCATCGAACATTTTCCCAATTGACGTAAAAAAAAAAAAAAAAAAAAAAAAAAAATCTGAAGAAGAGCGAAGTAGTCTTTTCTGTCGTTTAACTCGCTGTATACGTGTAATTAACGAGCAATAGAAAATTAGAGGATCAACGATGGTGCACATACATAGACATACGTACGATATTTTTAATTATAAATAATTAAGGGTGTAAGAACATTTTTTGCGAATATTTCGAGAAAAGTAAACAGTTAGTTTATATCGTCAATCGCGTGTGTTGCAATTGGTGTGCCGCAGAAGCTGGAGAGGAAGCTATACGCGATCCAGTTTGGGATACTCACCTGGATTCCCACCTCTGTACATCGTTGACAATACCTGAAGTCGAGGCGTTATCTCGATAACGGTTTAAATTCACGAGAATAGCCTTATCTTCTTACAACGTGCATTTCTTCACTCTGATAGTATGTCGTCTTATCTGGCGAATACACTTGATTTAATTATTCGATACAGTACGCGTTATCCTGAATTGCATTCATCGCTATAACGCGATATCGTTGAAAATTGATAGCGGTAGCTCGTGATAATCTTGTCGTAAATGTCTTTCGATATATTGCAAGTTTGCTTAATTTCTGTCTGCTTTTTTCGCCGTATTATTCCCATGAAATTAGTTATCCGAAAGAAGCGATCGAATTCGGATAAAAGCTCTGCCTCGTTTGATCTTACAATCGGATTTTTCCGATGTTCGCAATTCGATAGAAAATATATCTATTAGTATGCACCAATGAAATTCGCTATAGAAATATTTAACGAGGATAAATAAATATCGAGTATCGTGTTTCGCGTCGTATTTTTAAGACCGCGTGTTAAATATTAAAATTCGATTGAGAAACTGAAAATAGAGAGCGATAGTGCTGCGTTACGTTACCCGATATCGAAGTTAACTAAATTTCGCAAATTTAAAACTGTCACGTTCGCTAAATTCTTTATAAGCCGCGATTTTCAATCGTTGCTTAATTTCTTACTTAAATTACAACCTACATTTCCAATTATAAATAGAGCAACTGTCGCTGGAACGAGATCTAATCGAATCTTAAATTCGCCTATCGTTCGTGTATCGACGATAACGACACGTAGATTCGATGAAACACGCTGATCGAAACCTGATCGAGGCGAGTTTTCCGCGTGAGTTCACGCGGTGGAAATAGCAGGCGATAAAATCGCATATCCTTTCACGGCAAAGGTGAAATCGGCAGAGGAGCCTGCAACGATACAAACGCGTAAAATACAACGGCCACTTAAATTCGAAAGACCGAAGAGGAAGGAAGAAAGAGGAAAAAGTAGGAACGAAAGCGGGAGCAAGGGAGGACCTGGTGCGTGTTGCCCGATACTATAATAACGTAGAAGTCTACTTCATAAAGAACGTTCTCTTAACCGGCCAACCTCGTTCATCCTCTCCCGCCTTGCTCTTCCTCTTTATCTTTATCTTCTTTATCTGGCAAAGTGGCCACCTTGCGGCAAAGAACAGCGGGTCAACCGCGGCAGCAGCGCCAGAGAGAAAAAGATACGGAGGAGCTTCTGTGGATTTACATTGGCAAATGTACGACTCATTTTGGGCCAGTAAATCTCTGGATTCTTCCTGTCGTCCCCTTCGCCTTCCTTTTTTATCTTCCCCCTCCTTTTCTATCTCTTTTCTTCTTTCTTATTGAATCGATTCGCTCGTCCTGCCATTCGTCGTAAAGTTTCACTGCTAGGGAAATTGATTTCGAAGAATTTTTTCACATTGAAAATACCGTAGGGGAAAAGGAACGTTCACCCTAATTTGTCTTGCCTTGTACTCGAATGTGTTTTAAGTTCAAGGTTACTTGTTCGCGTATAGAAAGACGAATTCCATTAACGTCGATACGCTTGGACCGTAGATTAACAATCATCTAGTGTACGATATATTTTAGGTATTGTCGCTAGATACGTTTTATCTCGTATTTCGCTAGATATATCTTCTCTTAGTAAGTGTTTTATGCTACTAAACGAAAGAAAAGAAAAATTCCTACTTTCATTCGTTCAATGGATTATGTGTTGTATTCGGCAAATATTGCACCGAGCAATTTTTTTTTTGCGATCGTTACGCATTCGCAATTAAAATTCAAGAAAATCAGAGGATCAGAGAGAAAAGGACGAGTTTGACGGAGAAGAAGAGAGGAAGAATGCAGAGGAGAAAGGACGTTGGTCGGTGATTAATTTTGTATTTCGAATCGCCGGACCAAAGAAGAAGAAACATAGCGCGAATACTCGACGATTCCAGGACGAATGTGACGAAGAGAAAGAGAATGCAGCCGAGTGTAAGTTACTCGTTGTGATTAGTTTGATATATCTGGAATGAGATAGCAAAGGATAAAGAAGAAGATAATCGGCACGTTTCAGCTGCACGCGCGTAATATACGACCAACATCGATGAACGATCGATTGGAGCGTAACAGAGGGTAGATGAGGTAGAGAATGGCCGAGGAGGGAAAGGTGGCTGCCTCCTCGGACAGAAGTGGTTACACCGGCAAGAGAAAGATTACAAAGCGGTGTGCACGAGTACCGAATTGAAATTGATAGCCGGTCGATCGTCGCTACCACGTGCGAACTGCGCCCGGCAGCGATCTCGCAAAAACGAACAGGCCGACAGCGTGAGCGTATAAGAGCGTAGAAAGGAAGAAGAAAAGGATGCCGCGGATAAAGCGAGAGCGGTTACGGTTTAAGGTTGAGCAGCAGGCGCGAAGAAGCAGCGACGAAAATTGCAGTGTTGTATTATGCAGGACAACGCTTTTCCAATTACCACGGAACCAGCTATAAAGTTGAAGTGTGGGTAATCAGCCATCGATTGAGAAGATACGTCGATTAGCTGCGAACGTCGGATCTATTACCTGATAATAATTATATTTCGCCTGATATTTACAGCACACGCATACTTCATAATTCATAAAAATATTTCGCGTTAACACTTTGACTCGTTAAATCACGCGTTTCGCTGAGGACGTCACGCGAGTATTTTTATTATTCAAAGCATACAATGGCGAAATAATAATAAATCGACGATGTAAGACGACATTCTTCCCTGATCGACCGTTTACCTTATCGGTGGTCACCGGTGAACACCGTGGCGCCTTGATAACAGTCGATAGCGACGTGTTATAACGAGGCTTCGTTTATTTCAACAAACCATTCGCATTCGTTATTTCGTCGTATGCAAAACGCGCGGAATATATCGTTGAAACGCGTAGAAGATATTTGCTCGTTCTATATATAATAGCAAGGTATGTGTACGCTTCTAACTTCAATTGTACGATTACTAAGCAGCATTTACGATTATTTTCAAAGCTGTGTTTGTAATAATATTCGTAGATTAGCCCTCAAAGATATGGATGCAAGCACAGTGCACCGTTAGGTGCAAGATTTGTTCTCATTTTTTTCTTTTTTTTTTTATTGATGTTCTAATAAAAATATTTAATCGTTCAATGGAGCACTTTTTATCTCAAAGTATCTTCTATTTATCGATTATATTCAAAATGCACAGGAGAAACCGTGGCAGTCAATGTGTTAAGCGGTTGAAGATCTTCCTCAGTCACTGTATATATCGCGGAAAACATTTTGAAATTTCATTAGCGCTGCAACGAGACACGGCCATCGCGATTACATCGATAAAATCTGAAACGATTCTGCCAATGTATATACAAGTTACGACGCGTTCGTTGCAGGCAAAGATCGCCAAAGTATTTCAGCAGCTCGATTACTCGCTGTATTAATAATAAGCGCGTGTTCGCGATAAGCATCTTGTAACTGCCTTGCACGCTTTCCGATCAAATTTTACAAACGTAACGTCGTGTCGCGTTACGCCGTTAATGGAGTTCCGTAATGTTCTATGTAACGCGTGCAATATGAACAGAAGAGATGTTTTCTAGTCTAGAAACTTCCGAATACTCTGTTCAATCGTTGTAGCTGACTCGACGATCGAACGAATACCGAAACGCGTTCACCAACGACTTATGTTACAGCTGCGAACTTGCTTTTGTACATACGCGTACCGTATAGCCCGGATGCTGCAGCGTGCACATCTCGCCCGAAAACAACTCGTTCACTAACATGCCAATATTCATAAACACGTCCGGCAGCCGGCAGTATCTTATTCACTGGCTTCCATATAAGCATTTACGAGATAGGAAAAGATGATAAACGAAAAGACCAAAGAAAGAACGGTGGCACGTCTTTTTAAACTCGTGCGACCACACCCTGCTATTCTCGAACGCGACTGCTATTGCTTTTCGACTGTTCGTCGTGGACATCGTTTAAATAAAATATTGTGAGATGATTACCTGAATAATATATATATATATATATATATATATATATATATATATATATATATATATACTAATTTAATGTTATCGTAGGATATAGAAAATGGGGATTGAAAATAGGAAAGATTATGTTTCGCATTGATTTAAGAAATTGATTGTTACGAATTTCTTCCAATTGATACTTTTCTGTATATTTTTTAACCCTTTTTCTCTTGTCTCTGTCTGTCTGTCTGTCTGTCTCTTTTTCTACATATGGACGTACAAATTGGCCGCAATTATAATTAGCAATTAAATAAACAAAAACAAATACTGTTCGTAATCGAAACGATTACATAGAACAGTGGACGAGTACGAGTATCGTGAATTAATCAATAACAGTATCATATTTCATCATATAATACGGAGAGATTGGAAAATTGAAAATTCCTACTGAGCTGTAAAACTTAAAAGGTTAACAAGTTTTATCGTTATATGCAAATTGTTTAAATTTATAAATAGGTTTATTTCCAAATATATATATATACACACACACACACACACATATGTATATATATACGTATATATTAATTTCAAAAGGAACGCTTCAATTTCATCATCAAAAGCTGGTGTCCGTTGAAAAAGTTATATTTTGATTTCATTAAATAAAAATCACGTTTTATTCGAGCACAAAGGTAAAAAATATATCGAAGCAAATTCAACGATATCAAATATCATACGATTGTGTGAAAAAAAATCGAGAAATGCCAAGTGCGTGTACTGTTAATTTGAAATTAATTAACGAATTTATATGCGCTACTCGACTCGCTTTCTTCGTCTAATTTTAATTACATAATTGAACAGCTCGTAACGAGAACGATCCCAACATCTTCGATCTTCGTTTTCTTTTAGAACGAAATATTCGTCGTGTTACGTATCGTTGGAAGATTCAGCGAGAATCTCGGTTTTACTATGGAAAACCGATCGATTATTTCTGTATCGTAACCGAATTACATGAAATATTCCCAAAATCGAACACGATGAAAAGAAAAGAAGAAAAAGAAACTTGCCATTATTGGGAATTATTAGTTTGCTAACTCGTTTCTGGTTAGTTGTTCCAATTACCGACGTTGCACCGTGTTCGATCTGAAACGCGATGCCAAGCAAAGAAACAAAAATATTAACGAAACAACGATACGCGAGGTCGGCCGACTAGTCGTCTAATTATTTCATCAATTCTAGTTTCCCTGCGATTTGGTTACAAATTGTCCCTCCGCCATCGTGTTTTATAATTACTGGAAATCTTTCGTCTATGCCGCTGTCTGTGCCTTTGCCCGAGATCAAGGTAACTGTTAATTAAAATTCAAACCTGCGTATATTCGGAATATCGATGATCACGCAGTCGGTGGTGATCGATACGCGGAAATATTGGCTTGGCAACTAAGTGATTGCGGATTTTCTCGTTACTACCTATCGACAAAATCCGCAATCGCTTAGTTGCCAAGCCAATCTATGAGAAACTTCGAACTTGCTATACGCTGTTCGGATAACTGTAACACGTTGCTTAGAGGAGGTTGCAAAGAAGATAACGTACGAGTTCTGGGCAAAAATACCGACAGCGTGGATCTCGACGACGTATTTGAAAATTCGCCAAGCGTATTAGGTTGTCCGAAAAGTTTCTTTCGTTCTATGAGGGAATAATAGACGCACGGTATGTTTTATTTTATATTATTTCGTCGAATTATTTTTGTTAAGTTGAGATAGAAACGGACTTGGTTTCACGTTTGTATGAAGGTGCATTGTCGTGAAAAACACAGGAAAGACAATAGGTCTACTACGATGCATCCTTAAGAATTTAGATGATTGTCGAACCATTTCAGCTAGATAACTTGGAATCTTCGGGAAGAAATTATTTTCTAATATCTCACAAATTTATACGCGAATTATTGCCAATTGTTGAATGAATTATCGGTAATTATTTAATTGTTCGTACGAAGCAGATATTCGTCTGATTCGACTCTGTCATACAGCGATACAATTTCATCGATAACGTGGAAATTTGTATGGTTAAAAGAGAAGACATCATAAGAAGAGAAAAGCGAAGATCTGTCTGTTCGATGACTATATTATCCGAGAGAAAAAGTAAATTACCAAGCTATCGACATCTGTTGTGGCGAGTAGAGGCAAGTGCTGTTATACCACGAAGAGGACCACTTATATAAAGCGTAGCGATGATATATAAGGGATTTGTCTCCGTGGCAGCGTCATACGTCATGTCGCAAATATTAACTCTGATACAGGCCATTCATTCACTTAATTACAAACAGCCGTGATTTAAGGGATACCGTACGGCAGGGGGTCCAAGCACAGACCACGTTTCAGTAGGTGTCCGAGGTGTAGCTGATACGGTGTAGCTTTCTTTACGATCCCTCATTTACACAACAGGACCTGCAGCCACTTCGCCAAACTTATTCTCTTCTTCTCTCTTTCTCTTTCTCGTTCACTCGATCGTCTAAGGGCAAGGGCTTCACCTCGAAATCCCTACGAACCGTATCGATTTGTATGGCCGAATGCTGCAACTATCGTTCTTATCAATGGCTGTAATTGTGATTTGAGTTGTATAGGGTTTGAGAGAGACGGCTACAGTTGTCAGAGAGATGATTAATATCATAGATTGTGGATTCTTATGCAAATTTGTATTTTTACGCGGCTGAAGCAACGATACCTAAACACACAGTTTGTTTCATTCGCTGAATCTTACAACGATCGTATGTTGGCTATTCTATACGTTTTTCTCTATCGTATTTTATGCATTTTTGCTCTTTCAAACGAAGCAATAGGCTCGTTGTTTTGGTTCTTTTTCTACGATCAGCATTTTTTCTTTCTTTTTTTTTTTTTGAGTTTGTTTAGATAGATTTAGCAGATGGGTAGATCAAAATTAAAGAAGTGATTGTTTGGAAATTCTGCTGGTAAGTCAATGGAAGTTCGATATCCGATGAATCCAAAGTATCGTTTTCGATTTTAATCGACCACGTCCCTGCAAAGGAGATCGAACGTAGCGCGAGAAGACCTTGGTTCTTTTTCTACGACCAGCATTTTTTTCTTTTTGAGTTTCTTCAGTTAGATTTAGCAGATGGGTAGATTAAAATTAAAGAAGTGATTGTTTGGAAATTCTGCTGATAAGTCAATGGAAGTTCGATATCCGATGAATCCAAAGTATCGTTTTCGATTTTAATCGACCACGTCCCTGCAAAGGAGATCGAACGTAGCGGTCGTCTGTTAGCTGTGGCGCGAAAAGTCCGAAGCGAAAGACAGGAAGCAGGATGTAAGAAGAATAAGGAAAGAGCGAGAGGGGAAAGGAATGTCTATATGAAAGGTTAGAAGAGACGAACAGTTAGGGGAACGTGGACGCGGTGACGCGTGATTCTGCACATCGGCCAAAGGAAAGATTACCATCCGGCCGCTTTTTCCCAAAACTACGTACGTTCTTCACTTTGTCGCTCCCTTCTCTCGGCTTCTCCTGCCACGCTACAGGAAAACTCTTTGATATTAAGCGTGTGCGCGAAAATCCGAGGGGTCGCAAATCGTAAGATCCGCGCGGATACCGAGCATCCGAATGAGCAAGGAAAACAGTGTTCTCCGGAACAGCAAGCAGCTCTCTTTCAAATAACCGCCCCTCGTTCTACGTAGAAAAATCTGTCGAAGATCTGACGATGCTTGTACCTGTCTGTGCTTCCAACGACCACGACGAATTACGATTAATCGCGATTCTATTGGCGAATTAGCAGCTCAGACAATTTTTCGGCACAAGTTTAAGTAGACTTTTTTAACGCTAACTTTTATTTCACATTTTTCAAGATTTTATATCGAATAATAGTAAGAAGAAATATTATTGAGAATTGAAAAACTTGATGAAACGATCGAATTACTCGGTTGTCGATGTTTATCTTGTTTGCTGGTTGCGAGATAATTCTACGCGATATTAACGAGCAATTTTCCGTAAGAAAGTGAGTAGAAAATTTATGTTTGAGTGGAAGTTGTGTATATGATGTTTTATTGGATTTAAATGTACTTTATCGAATTGCTTTTTATACTTTTCTTTATGAAACTTTAGATTAATGAAACGAATGTATACGCGTTAAAAGCTCGAGGGACAGATGACGGAAGTTGAAGAATTTGAAAGACACGCATGTACAATATGTACGTATACGATTGCCTTGTGTACAAATGGCGAAGTGACGATGTTTTTATTTTTTTATCAGCAGCGAGACTCGCGTCGGAGGCTGTAAAAGCGAATTAGAAGACCCTCGGCTTTTCTCGCGGAACACGTTTTCTTCGCGCGTATTCCTTCAATTTATGTGCGTATCTTGCTTGAAAACATGTGTCACGCGAGAACGGAATACTTCTTTACGACGAAGCATCAGAGAAACTAAATTTCACAGAGTCGACAAGGGGCCAGCTTTTGAATTACGATATAAAATCTTGTCAACGTGAGACGGAAAAACTTGGATGAAACATTTATTGCTTAAACAATGTCTCGTTATATCGATCCATGCTACGGAGAATAATATTCCCATATGATATACACAAAACATGATAACTTCATTTCCATTAATTCTACCATCTCAGTAAAAGTCTACCATCGCAAATTAATTCTTTAACATTAAAATCATTTTTTAGCTCCATACGAATGGAAGATAAACGTACGGTACAAATACGAAATATATTGTGTTGGAAACTAAATGATCGCGGATTTTGTCATTAGGTGGCAATGACAAAATCCAAAATTTTATATTTGTCAAGTGAAATGTTCTACAAATTAATTTTTTAGTATTAAAATCATTTTTTAGCTCGATACAAATTGAAGATAGACGTACGATACAAATACGAAATCTATTGTGTTGTAAACTAAGTGATTGCGGATTTTGTTATTGCCACCTAATGAGAAAATCCGCAATCACTTAGTTGCCAGCCCAATAGAACGGACAATCGAATTTTTTAAATATTTCATTATTATCAATTATTTCATCAGCAACTATTTTTATATTTTTATACCCAATTTATTGTTTTATTCAATTCCGTTTAATATCTGTAGGATCGCGTGGCTGATCGATAATCTCACATTGCAAATGTCATATACTAAACACATGGTCTATTTCTCAGTACGTACGTACGTGTCAGTCGAGTGTGTCCTGATCTTATCCTTTGCGTTATTACGGTTTGTTCTGTACGCTTGAACTTTTCACTTGTCTTCAAACCATAGAAACTAGACGCTGATACACGCAGCGAGATTATATCGTAATTTTGCCATAATACGTTCCAATGTATTTTACGATGTGGTACAGCTTGTTGCATATTTAGAGAAGTTGATTTGCTTCTTAATAAATATTTCAGATAGTACAAAAGCACATAATCTCGATCGCGAAACTTTATCCTTTTTCAATCGGTTTCCAATCTACACGACGTACCATATGTTTTCCAATAAATTTCTTACGTGTTCAAACTGCGTAATCACTTTTGAATCTCGTTTTATATTATACGAAACTTGCGCGTTCTTAATTCGATGGCCAGATTGTTCTCATATCGTTATTCGATAGATATTGTCCTACTTGCGTAATATTCACCAATTTATCAGAGTTAAACGATGCACCATAAGTTCGCCCGTTATGGATATAAGGGTTCGCCGAGGTTCTCGATTGCTCTGCATGCACGAGCTTTCATAAGTACAGACTTCCTGAAAGGGTCTGGTCCAAGGACAAGCTCCCTTTCATGCATACCGAATTTTCCTTATCTCGTGCGCGCTACTTTACGACAGAAATGGAAAAGCCTGGCTGTTAACTCGACAGACCTTCCTTCTCAAATTTCTTCCTGATCCCTTCGGTTAAACGTTCAGGTTAAACATCGGATTTCCTTACCAATCGATCTCCCGAACAGATACATTTTGAAATTCCGACGATTATACGCTTGCTGCGTTATTTTTGCAAACCATAATCTAATATTTACGTAATGGTTTAATAAACAAATTTACGTAATCGTTTAATCAGACCATTCCATGAATAATATTTTGTTTTGTTTTTGTTGAGGTTGAGGTTGACTGATAGAGGAACGAGTGGATGAATTTGTAATAGAAAAATATATTGAAACAAGTATAAATACAGGCATAGTGTATGAGGTGAAAATCAAGTAAATTGTTATCATTATTTATTCATTTAATATTGTTGAGGTTGACTGATAGAGGAACGAGTGGATGAATTTGTAATAGAAAAATATATTGAAACAAGTATAAATACAGGCATAGTGTATGAGGTGAAAATCAAGTAAATTGTTATCATTATTTATTCATTTAATATTGTTGAGGTTGACTGATAGAGGAACGAGTGGATGAATTTGTAATAGAAAAATATATTGAAACAAGTATAAATACAGGCATAGTGTATGAGGTGAAAATCAAGTAAATTGTTATCATTATTTATTCATTTAATATTGTTGAGGTTGACTGATAGAGGAACGAGTGGATGAATTTGTAATAGAAAAATATATTGAAACAAGTATAAATACAGGCATAGTGTATGAGGTGAAAATCAAGTAAATTGTTATCATTATTTATTCATTTAATATACGATATTGTTGAGGTTGACTGATAGAGGAACGACAGCAAAAGGGCATTACCAAAAAAGTGAAGCTTATAGCTTTAGCTAGGGGTTACAAGGAACATAAATAGAAGTCTGTTTATAAATTTTTTTGTTCCTATACCTTGCAACCCAAAACATAATGTATATTCAAGGGTACAATAATATGCATCTCTCCTCATTTAGAATATTTCTGTGTAATAGCAGTGTCCAGGTCACATGATAATCAAACAGCTAAAAAATTCTACCAAATGTCCAAATTGGACAAATTGTGAATGTGAAATATTAAAAAAAAAAAAAAAAAACAGTATATCTGATATACAGTGATTTGTACAAGTATTTAGTCGAATAGAAAAACTTAGAAAACTTGTATTTTTTTTCTATTATTAATTACAAGTAATCACACGTGTCTAGATGTTAATTTCTGTCATTATCGTTCCTTTGCTCGATCACCATTAGCCAGCAGCTTACACAGCAATTTACTGCTCTTATTAACGTGTCGCGGTATTCATAAAGCGAACTAAGAAACAGCTGTAAATAATCGACACGTTGTTGCACTTTCTGCTTCGAATCTGTCTGTGACTCGTTGCGTTTGCCTGCTCCGTATCTTCGATTTACGCCCGGTCTGATCGGTATTGAGATAATTAAGCGGTCGATTAAGATCGAGATGATCGGTACGACAGGTGTGCTCTCGTGCAGCGTAGAACGAAAAGGCGTTAATAATGATGGAGTTGGCGCGATCGCCGTTCTTACTACTTCGCGTATGTACCGCGATCCCATTACTTTCTTACGAGACCGGCCAACCAGCTATTTTAATATTTCACCGACCAAATGAACATCGCCGCGCTCTTTCGCTGTTTCGTTCTTCTTTCGTTTCGTTCTTCTTGTACGTTCCATTCATTCGCGTGTTGCCCTTGTCTTCGCTTCCACTCGGTATAAATACATCGATGATAATTATTGCTATTGCTACCCTTCATATCGAAATATTCTTAGTCAATCTTATGTTTTATTGCGCGATCAAATCGCTCGTGAGGTTTACGACGGGATGTGTTTGCGGAGAAATTACGCTATAAATTAGGAATTCGTAGGGAAGGTAATACGTTCGCGCAACATACTATCAGCGAACGTTTTTCTCCGTGAAAAACGTGTAGGAAGCATCGGTTGCAAAACTTCGGATCACGGCGGATATCTCGATTTATTTATTAATTTGTTAGAATTTATATAATACGGTCACGCTCTAACAACTGCACCGCGGCTCTGTCGTATGCAAATTTGTGAACAATTCGTGGAATAGAATCGCAGGCAGAAATTTGTTTCGCCTGTTAATATCATAGCCAGATTAGGGAATTTTGAAGATACAAAAATCTACAGAACGAACGTAATGCAGAAATATATAAAATAGGGGGGAAAACGTGTTACGTGTTACGATATTTGGAAAAGCAATTGCTTATTTAACTTCCAGTTTTTTAATTATACAGATAAAAATATGAATTTGCATAAATATCCGCGGTATAATTATAACGAATGCTCTGCTATGGATATTTTGTATATTTTTGCATGCTATATATCTGCCGTGCATTTTTCACGTTCGGATTTAATATAATTTTTATTTTAGTATAAAATTCTTCGTAATTCTGTTTCATGGAACTCTGCTGTTGAAATTCAATTAGCGCATTCCTTCTTGTATTTAACACATCGCTGTTATACGAATATTTTCGACACACCCTGTATCTCTGAGAAGTTAAGGAGACGAAACATAGAAAGACCTTGCTTAAATTAACAAATTTTATTGGCAAACATCGCGATACTTTCCTCGT
This sequence comes from Bombus vosnesenskii, assembly GCF_011952255.1. Classification (NCBI taxonomy): domain Eukaryota; kingdom Metazoa; phylum Arthropoda; class Insecta; order Hymenoptera; family Apidae; genus Bombus; species Bombus vosnesenskii. The sequence goes on from NW_022882923.1 coordinate 9,852,876, forward strand.
GGGTTGCTAATACGGCCAGCGCTGATTGGCGCTGACTTGCCGCTTAAAAGAAACCAGTTCTTAAACATGTCGAGTCGGATCATTCGCAAACGATCATGCATCTTTTCCTGCCTCGTCTTCAGACGTGAATTTTAAACAGCGTTGTTACCGTACGCGACAGAACAAATCTTTAACAAGCTCAGTCGCCAACGTTTATAGTCCTGATGGTCAAATGTGACCATTTCCTTTTCTCTTTCTTTCTTTTCTTATTTTTTCTTTTTTTTTTTCTTCTTCTTTCTTTAAGGAGATTCCGTTCGCCGATGACTTTCAGACTTAAATAGGCAGCTGCATGCGACACTTTACGTGTTACGAACGTAGCAAATTTTACGTTATCAAATGTTGCAAAGTTTCCGTTGAATTGCAACAGCCAAGATATCAGATTATGCCAGTCAATTTATCGACGAATTTATTTCCAAATTAGAACAAATTTAAGATAATAAATTTCCCTCGCCGTATTCAGTTTCCTGTGAAACGTTTCACCGTCTTTTCATGCTTGCTATCTGCTATCTTACGTTATTTTCATGTTCATCGTAGATAGAATATTCACGTAATTTCTTATTTATGCGAACGTAACTGAAGAAATGAAGACGTAAGGAAACTCATACATCTCGTGAAACAGTAGGATCGTGTCTGTATATTAATTAAAAAAAAAAAGAAACACTTAGTTTTTTGCATTTTTCTGTCTGTACTCGCGTTACGTAAAACCTGGCCAACGGAATCCGATGGAATTTTCTTCGCTGTACAGTTTAGCGTCCGGCGAAGAAAATAGGATACGTTTCGTCTCGATCCGTTTTGTAGAAGCTGACACATAGTCTGACATGTGAGTTGTATGCGTTGCCATACTTGGTACAGCTCGACCAACGACGATTATCGTCGTGTTTGTTCTGAAATCGAACTTTTTTGTAATTTGCAATATTTTCTAATACGGCGAACACGCACACTGTTATCGTAAGAAGAATGCGTAGGTACGTGGTTCGTAAAAACTGATCTGCCTAAAAATTGTTCCGTAGATTAGTAGCCTCGGCGAAGGATGCCGCTGGCAAGAGATAGCAACGAATAAATAAGAAAATAAATTGCAAAAGTTAGATAGTCACTGCGGCATTACCGCATAACGTTCCACTTTTAAGGACGACTCTCACAGTGTATCGAGTCTCCGATGGCGGTATCCTGCGGTGTACATTTAGCTTTTTCCTTAGCGAGGCGAGTTTACCCAAGACGACAGGTTGCGATCATAGAAAACCAACGATATTAAAACTGTGTAGAGCAACGATGCCCAGCTCGTACGACGATGTAAAGGAGATTCAAGGGAAATCTGGAGATCTTAAGAAATCATAAATATTTAATTAACAATTTCGATTTATGTACCGGCTGCATATACGAACAGGTAGAAGAACAAGTAGCCAAAGATTTTATGATTTTTAGTAGATTCCTTGTGTATCAGTTTCTTCTTAGTTTTCTGCCGGTTCATACGACTTCGTTATTTTTCCATATAAACGGAGAATTTATTAAAATAGACATTTTAGCTGTTATCGGGTTGGCAACTAAGTGATTGCGAATTTTCTCATTAGGTGGCAATGATAAAATCCGCAATCACTTAGTTTCCAACAGAATATATTTCGTATTTGTACCGTACGTCTATCTTCAATTTGCATCGCGCTAAAAAATTCTTTTAGTATTAAGGAATTAATTTGTAGAACGTTTCACCTGACAAATATAAAATTGTGGATTTTGTTATTGCCTCCTAATGACAATTTAGTTTCCAACACAATATATTTCATATTTGTACCGTACGTTTATCTTCCATTTGTATGGAACTAAAAAGTGCTTTTAATATTAAAGAATTAATTTGTAGAACATTTCACTTGACAAATATGAAATATATTGTGTTGGAAACTAAGTGATTGCCACCTAATAACAAAATCAGCAACTACTTAGTTTACAACACAATAGATTTCGTATTTGTACCGTACGTCTATCTTCAATTTGTATTGCGCTAAAAAATTCTTTTAGTATTAAAAAATTAATTTGTAGAACATTTCATCTGACAAATATAAAATTGTGGATTTTGTTATTGCCTCCTAATGACAATTTAGTTTCCAACACAATATATTTCATATTTGTACCGTACGTTTATCTTCCATTTGTACGGAACTAAAAAGTGCTTTTAATATTAAAGAATTAATTTGTAGAATATTTCATTTGACAAATATGAAATATATTGTGTTGGAAACTAAGTGATTGTCACCTAATAACAAAATCAGCAACTACTTAGTTTACAACACAATAGATTTCGTATTTTTACCGTACGTTTATCTTCAATTTGTATCGAGATAAAAAATGCTTTTGATATTAAAGAATTAATTTGTAGAATATTTCACCTGACAAATATAAAATTGTGGATTTTGTTATTGCCTCCTAATGACAAAATCCGCAATCATTTAGTTTCCAACACAATATATTTCATATTTGTATCGTACGTCTATCTTCAATTTGCATCACGCTAAAAAATTCTTTTAGTATTAAAGAATTAATTTGTAAAATATTTCACTCGACAAATATGAAATAAATTGTGTTGGAAACTAAATGACTGCTGACTTTGTTATTAGGTGGCAATCGCTTACTTTCCAACAGAATATATTTCATATTTGTATCGTACCTTTATCTTCAATTTGTATCGAGCTAAAAAATGCTTTTAATACTAAAGAATTAATTTGTAAAATATTTTACTCGACAAATATGGAATATTCTGTCTTGCAAACTAAGTGATTACGGATTTTGTCATTGTCGCCTAGTGGAAGCGTAAAAATGAAATTTTTATTATATTTCCAACTTGTATACATAGAGATATTTTTAAACTTAAATCACGACAGAGGTTGCTCGCTTTAATCGAGGCACATAAGCGAAATTCCTTTAACAGATAATTGATGCTCCGATGAAATCAACGGTCGGAGGAATTGTCAAGCAAATCTGTTTGCAAGAATGCAAAGAATTTTCGTAAAAATTCCTTTTTCGTAAGAATGACGCGCGCCTCGCTGAAAGAAAACGAAGCCACGAAACAGATTAGCGAAAGAGCATATTGCAGAAGTAAAGGACGATGATCGTGGCGACGTGTCCAGGGGCAGTAACCCAGCCCATCGAGACAACAGTTGCGGTTAAATGCCTGAGGGATTCGGTGATGGTGACGCCATGGCACGAAACCACCGACAACCCTTTCTGGCCAACGAGCTATACCGTACGGTACGTTTCACCGCACTCACCGCTGACTTAAAGTTCGAATATTTTCTCAACTCGAGTATCACGTACATACGTGCGATTTATTTTTGTTATTCGAACCATTGTTATCGAGTTACGATCACACCGACGCCAGAGAACGCTTCGACTCGCCTTTCTTCTTCGGACTACGCGTTTTGTCAAATTCCGATAATTTTAAACAGAGTTCGACCAGCCAACTGATAAGACGTTTTTAAATAGTTTAAGAAGCTGTCGAGTAATTTTTATTTCCTATTTATATTTTATAAATATTCATCGTGAAGAAGCGTATCGTCGTGTATATTAGCAATGTTTTACAATTGAAATAATATTATTAAAGCAATCTTTTATTATTAAAGTAACTTCTATTAAAACGTTCCTCTGCTTAGAAAGATTAAGGTAACGCGTGGCGATAAAAAAGCTATTGCACGATATTCTGGAAACTCTCAGGAGTATTCGGGAGCTTTGGGGAATTTTTTGACACACAAAAACCTAAGAAATAACTGCGATGAGATAAGTTTGCGGATGGAGGAATAAATGAAACATTAAATACAACGCATAATATCGACTTCTTTATTTTCTTTTTTCAATTGTCTGTAAATTTCTGGATCGTCTACGTGAAAAGATAACCATCGTAACAACTTTAGATTAAAATACATAGTCTTAGCTTCTCTATATATTGGATTGGCAACTAAGTGATTGCTTATTTACCAATCCAACACACGTAGTCTTCTGCTTAAAATAGTTAGCAGTTATACTTCTGAAAGTTACAAATTTTGCTGAATTTTTCACACAGGTTTATACCTGCAGATAGAACGAGCGTCTACTTAAATCACATTTACTTTCATTTGTTAAGCCTTTTTGTGTCAATCCTCTCGATGGTACGAATGTGTACACATCATCGAACCAAACGCTATACAACGCTATACAAATAGAAACATATAAATGGTAACTCAACAAATGAAATAAACCAGAACTATTTCACAAAGTTTGACGATATTTATATCTAAAACCTTTCTATATTTATAGCATCTAAAAATACCAAAAATACATCTGTCGATCTTACATTTCGGAAGGAGAATAATTGTCAAAAAATTCGTATGGAAACTGGGATGTTCGATTGTTTTCGTTACGTTAAGTCCAATAGAAGTTGTACGAAAGCAAGTTCGAAAGAAAAAGGCAGAGGGTGACTGGCATGGAGAGTTAAAAGGGGGGAAGAGAGAGACAGAGACTCAGTTATTTAATTAAAACCGGATTATACGTGGTAGGTAGGGGCCTATCCTACATCTGTAACCACCAACCTGGCACCATCGATATATACTAATTGCTCTATCCGGATTAAATGGCCGTAAATACTGCACGAGCTCCCAGCTAATTACCTGCAGCTTGTATTTCATCGACATAGGAGTCGGGCATCCTTCTTTCTTGAATCTTTCATGAATGCTGCTACAAATACGTTTGCGAAATCGTATAAGATATGTGCGAATATGTAATACAGCGAGCTGAAAAATAGTAACCTGTTTAATAAATACATCGGAAACGTTGTGATATTAATTTATCGGAATAACCGATTCGATGTTGCGTGGAGAAAACGAGAAGAAAGTAGGAGAATGAGAAAGTATGAATACGCGTCGATGATTAATTTGTTTGTCTGCTGGCTTTTAACGAACAAAACGTGACATTTTCTTTTCTCTTCTTATTCGTTTCTCGAAGAAAAAGTACTTGTACGAATAAACGTAATATTCGTATTCTCGTTGAAACTCGTGTACGCACTCGTGTAGATAAATTTTCACCTAACGTTTTATTCGTTTCGCGCTTCTTCAGTCTGGTTTTTGTGTTTTTCAAACGTTTAATTTATAGGGTGCGTTTCTCCTCGCCTACTTCCTTTCGAGTTTTTCATCCAGGTCTTGTTCGAGTTTTATACGTCTTTTTGTATGTTACGTAAAACACTTTTACTCGTATGCTTGTTCGTAAATTCAATTAATTATACCATGGAAAGTTTTATTTCCCTTTCGTGTAATAAAAAGTTGTATTGCCATCTTTCAGCCAGGGTAGAGAATTTACAGACAAATTCCTTGCACTCTGAAACGCCATAAATATTTCTCCGTTTGTGTTAAAAATCAAAATATAATTATGTATTGGGTCGTCCGAAAGGTTTCTTTTCTTTTGCAAGGAAATAATAAAAGTACAAGATTTTATCGAATTATGTATATACGTTTTGTTTTATCATGATACGAATCACAACGTTTGACAGATTAGGTTTCGTGTTTGTGTAAAGATGCATCGTTGTAAAACACGTGTCTGCGAAAGAAAGACACTTTTTAACCTGATACGAAAGATATAGAAATTTCGTTGGCATCGTAACGAGACACTACTATCGTATTTGTACACGTTGGTGAAACTTGAAACAGGTGTGAAAATAGAGGATGGAATATAGGAATTATACTTGTGGCACGCATATATTTCGCCAAGTATCTGAACAGTCAATTGTATTAATAAGCTACGATATGCAGCGAGATTGTCTTTAGCGGTAATTGTACGTTTGAGACTACTGTTCGTAGCGTATATACTAATTTTTCACTGAGTATATGTTTGCAATGAATGCCTGCTTTTATATACAGGGTGGTTGGTAACTGATGGTACAAACGGAAGGGGGATGATTCTACGCGAAAAAAGACGTCGAAAATATAGAATAAAAATTTTTCGTTCGAGGCTTTGTTTTCGAGAAAATCGACTTTGAGATTCGTTATAACGTGCCGCGCGCGTACCGAGCGAAAATTCAAAGTCGATTTTCTTGAAAACAAAGCCTCGAACGAAAAATTTTTATTCTATATTTTCGACTTCTTTTTTCGTCTAGAATCACCCCCTTTCCGCTTGCACCACCAGTTACCAACCACCCTGTATATATAGACATCATATCTAACAATCACTTAAAAATTCTTTTTTATTCTCCTAAAAATTATATAGCATTAAATAAATATTTTTTTATTGTTACATATATGAAGAATAAAAGTAATTGTACTTCAGGTAGAGCAAATAACAAAAATGGTTTTATTCAGAATTTTTTCGGCAGATTCGCCCTTTAATAACGCGATACCCTTACGACGTAGAGTGAGAAGAATCTTTTCATTCCGCACTCCTAGGCAGCCGACTCTTTTAATTAAAGATACGCTACCACTCTATCTTCCGTAGTCGTTTTAAAGTGTAAATGATAGCGCGGTTATGGTCAGAGTCGCGGGAGATAGCTTCTCGCGACGACGACGAAGGGAGTAGCATCGTCGTTTTATCGAAACGAGGGGCAAAGAGCAGCGAAAGCAGTTACGAAAGGGCAGAAACGCTGGAAAGTAAGTAGAAGAAAGGAAATGAACGAAAAAAGTCAGGAAGTGAAGCAACTCTGATTTTCCTTGAAAAAAAAAAAATTTGCAAAATTTATATTACGATAACGATTTCCCGTTTGCACGTAGTTTGATTAAACGCTTTCGTTATTTAAATTTCTTACGTTTGCATAAAAATTTCCAAGCAGATTCGACAAAATTTCAATTTTAAATTTTCTTCGTTCTGTCGCAAATCCACCGATTTATACTTAACCTGCGATATTTTATATTTGGTACTATATCTTCTATTGTAATCATTGTTTAAAAAAATGATATATCTATTTGTATCATTGTACATTACGTATAGTGTATTAGTTAGGGTATATTGTTTAATACTTATCGCTATTACATCACTTGTATCTGGATATCGTATTTTCAACATCTATTGAAATGTTCCACTTTCGATTCAAGTGAAATATTCTACAAATTAATTCTTTAATATCAAAAACATTTTTTAGCTCGATAAGAATGGAAGAGAGTCGTACGATACAAATATGAAATATATTGTGTTGGAAACTAAATGATTGCTGATTTTGTTATTAGGTGGCAATGACAAAATCCAAAATTTTATATTTGTCAGGTGAAATATTCTACAAATTAATTCTTTAATATCAAAAGCATTTTTTATCTCGATACAAATTGAAGATAAACGTACGATACAAATATGAAATATATTCTGTTGGAAACTAAGTAATTGCTGATTTTGTTATTAGGTGACAATCACTTAGTTTCCAACACAATATATTTCATATTTGTCAAATGAAATATTTTACAAATTAATTCTTTAATACTAAAAGAATTTTTTAGCGCGATGCAAATTGAAGATAGACGTACGATACAAATATGAAATATATTGTGTTGGAAACTAAATGATTGCCACCTAATAACAAAATCAGCAATCATTTAGTTTCCAACACAATTTATTTCATATTTGTCAAGTGAAATATTCTACAAATTAATTCTTTAATATCAAAAGCATTTTTTATCTCGATACAAATTGAAGATAGACGTACGATACAAATATGAAATATATTGTGTTGGAAACTAAATGATTGCCGATTTTGTCATTGCCACCTAATAACAAAATCCGCAATCACTTAGTTGCCAGCCCAATAGTTTCGTTGTGCCGAGGTATATCGTCATCATAAGTGAAAATTTCGAAAAGTGTACAAACTATATGAAAATTTAAATTGCAATTTAAAGGGCGATATGGACGATATTATAAAACGTTCAAATTTATAATTTGTAATTCATGTGAACGTAAAAGGGAAAAAGTAGAAGGTCGTGCTTAAGAAAATGAACATCTTAGATGAAGGATAAAAACATTCAGAAGGTCCTTGCGGTTTAGCCATTGAGTTTCCCCTTTCTTTCCTTTCTTTTTTTTTTTTTTTTTTTTGCCCCCTTTTATGCGAGACCCCTGCACGCGAAAATGGCACTGCCTCCGTTAATTATGTCAGCAGATGGAACTCTGTAAATGGAAATCGCATCCCTTGACGATTTTCCAGGGTTTCGATGATAACATCGATAAGACTATACGACCGAAGGAACGAGTTCTTACGCTACCCGAAGCAGCCTTGTAATTCCAAAGATTACGAAAAGATTACGAGTTCCAGACGAGTGCCATTCTATCGAATCGTTTATCAATTTATATCGTCAAATTTACATTGCCATTCGCTGTTGCGAAACACTTTTCAAAACTAGACGTAACTTTCGAGAAAATTACTGGAAAATATCAACTTTACCTTCCATTTTCAACAGTATGGAATTTTATTGCTTCTTTTTAACATTTCTCTTCGATCTTCTAAAGCTTAGAATACGAAAATTCAGTTTACTTGTCTCTTGGAAAAGGAGCTTGGATTTTTTAATCACCGCAGTACAAACGAATATTCAAACATTTTAAATTCAACAAGTACACTATCGTTGATATTACTGTACAAACGATAGTCGGATAATTTCCGAACAAGTGAATTATCATCAACGTCACTCGCAAAGATTCGATCGAACAATCCAAATTTCTTTCTTTTTTTATTCAATATTTCACATTCACAATTTGTCCAATTTGGACATTTGGTAGAATTTTTTAGTTGTTTGGTTATCATGTGGGTGGCTACCCCTAGCGGGGTAAAATAATCCAAATGAAAGAAAAATTCACGAAACTGATCGCCAAGAACCTCGCTGTTCGCGTACGATTCCCATAAAATGTACGTTGAAAAACGCACACGCGATAAAAGTACGACGACAAATTAACCTTCGCTCGTCTAGCTGAAGAGTGCAGGCGCTCGAAATATCAATCTAAATAATAAGCAGTAAACCGGCGAGATTTCCAGGCCAATATCCTATCGGCAGGATTGTGCAATAATCGAACGCGAACTGTCGTTGTATTATGAAACGCTGGAACGAGGAAACGCACTCGCTGGTATTTTGCATCGCGATTATTTCCAATCGGAGCCATCCGCAATGCCTATAAAGGAAACAGAAGGTGTCTGTTTCAATAAAGAACGGAATATCGAGTGCACGGGGTATTCCGGGGCGCGGACATAAATTTCCCAGTGTACCTAATTGAAAGGGGAAAAGAAAACTGAGACGAGAAGAAAGTTTGCGACTTGGAGCGACGAGGAGGAAGGGAGGTGAAAACTGGAAAAGAGACGAATAGAATCGGTTTGTAGGAGAGAAAAGAGGAAGGACACGAGGGAAGAGAACCGCTTCGGGATATGTTAAACGGCTCGAGAATAGCCGGTTGCCGTTCTCCAAATAAACGACGCCAGAAGCGGTGAGGGCACACGGTAGCTTTTCGAAACAAGATTCTTCGTGTCGATGTAACTTACGATTCTCACGGCTGTTCAGCCAAATCCCTACTAACTTACTTCCACCCACGAGAACGTCGTTTAGGCTACTTTTGCCCCAAAGTATCCGAATATCTGCTTATTTTTCTCAACATGCGTTTTAATTGCAAGATTAGTCGTTCTACGTTTGTTTGGAAAATTAGAATATTTTACGTATATATTTAATTGAACGTTCATTGAACTGGGACTTGTGTTATTGGACGTATAGTGGTCTCGCGGTATCGTAGTATAATACGTAGCGCAGGTGTGATGCTTGGCAGTTGTAAATTTCAATGGCAGCAAATTAGTAGCAAGATGGGAATACGGTTTTAGTCCGGTTACTCTTAGAATTGCGGACTAAATTGGTCAAATTTTGCTAAAATTTCATAATTATTCCTCTCTGATGACGAGTCCCAGCAACGTGCGGTACAGGGATCCTGCGTATAACGCGTTACTGTCGAAACGCGATTGGAAAATTGGTGAAAATCTGGCACGTAACGAGAATTTTGGAAAATAAACAACGCCATTCGATATTTTTCGGAGCAAAAGTATGTCTGCTGTCTGACAAGTTGCGTGAATTTTGGAATACCGTGATCTTTCGTTTATTTTTAGATCGCCAAGTATCAGCCCTCGAAAAGTTTTTCCTGCTATAGGAAAGTAGCAACTCGAACACTCTCTCACTTTTAGTTAATTATTTATTGTTAATTATAATTATTATAGTGAAAAGATCGTGTACTTACACGGCATTTGTTAGGAACCTAATTGTAGCGTTGCTCAATTTATAAATGCAAGTTTTTATTCGAATCAAATGTTTCTCTCTCAGATTGTTTCTCTGTGATATAAATTGCAATGGCTAAATTTGTTACAGTTATTCGGATGAATTAATTACTTGCATTATTTTTAATAGTTACAGTCGCGTGTTCTTATGGTTTGATAGTTTCCTGTCGAATTTCCAACGTCCTTTATCGAACGTATTTCGCTAGATGCTATCGGTTTTTAATTAATACAGAAATTGAGATACATTGGAAAATCGATACGCTATGTATAGAATTAAAGGATTCTTTTAATTATCGATAATTAGGATTTGCGGACTTTTCGTTTCGAAGCGTTGATCAATTTATCATATTCTTTTAACACGTTTAATCGACTGAATTTGAACGAATACAGAGGAACGATGCATCGCGTGCAAGTCCGTATGAAAATAATTTTTACTATGAAACAGGTTTCCTTAAAATTTATGTTAACGTGGAAGGTACGTAACAGGTGTAACCACTCGACACAGTTTATTTGACTTCTGCATCCGGAATCTTCTTTGTAAACTAACATTTTTCAGTCTCACAATTCTTTTGGACCTCGGTTGATAAATGTTTCTTTTAAGAACGAATATATCCGACGTATGTTGGATATGCGAATATAATAAAATTACGCGAAACGAAAATTAATTACGCTGTAAACTCGCTGAATTTTAGGAAAATTCTTCATCAATCTACGGTGAAAGAACGTTTAAAATTAGCATACTCAATTAGTGTGAGTAACTTTTGTACTAAACATTTTCTATCATATTGTTTAACTTATTTTGGGGTTTATGTCACATTCGTTCGTTGCTTTCGTCGAATATAATTCTATTTCGTAATGTCGTGGTGCCTTTTTGTGCCTCTTCTCTCTGAAACAATCTTCTGCTCGTCATGCACGAGCTTAATCGCGCGAAATTCTTAATTCGCTTACCGATATTCTTAGATCTCTCGTTGTTAAGAAGAATTAGAATAGAATAGAATAGAAAGCGGACGAACAAACGTTTGAAATGAAGTATGCGTGGTTTAATTTGTGACAGGATGACAGTAACAGGGTGTAATCGTGTTTTAGGCAAAAAGAAATTTCCATCGGATCCGTCCTGTTGCCCAGCGTGCGGAGTAACTGTAAGGCCGCAGGAATTGGAGCAACATTTCGCTCAGGAACTCGACCGACTTTACAAGATATCGTCGGCATCCTCTCGAGCGCGAGCGTCAAGGTCGAGTTTGCCTCCTGGCCATCCTCAAGACCATCCCCATGGACCGATGCTCCATGCCCCATCAGCCGCTGATGGAACGCCTCATGGAAGATGGGAGACTTACAAGAGAATTAAAGCCAATAGACAGGTAAATAAATAGTGTAGTATTATGGACAAATGGTTTAAGAAATATCGGGTGAAATATTGCGGGAAGGTTTAAGTGCCGTTAGGCTAAAAAGGTCCTGGCAGTTTTTATCAGGTGAACGATAAACAATGTTGCGAGAAGGCCTATTTGTCGTTAGACCAAAAGGGCCTGGGAGTTTTGCCGGGTGGTTGTCACCTGCAAAGTTGTGAGTGGAGAGTCGAGTTGTGAGCAGTCGAGTCGTGAGTTGTGAGTCGAGTTGAGATAATTGTGAGTTGAGAGTCGAGTTGAGATAGTTGTGAGATGAGAGTTGAATTGAGATAGTTGTGAGTTGACAGTTGAGTTGAGATAGTTGTGAGTAGAGAGTCGAGTTGAGATAGTTGTGAGTAGAGAGTCGAGTTGAGATAGTTGTGAGTAGAGAGTCGAGTTGAGATAGTTGTGAATTGAGAATTGAGTTGAGATAGTTGTGAGTTGAGAGTCATATAGTGAAGAGTCGAGTTGAGTTAGTTTGAGATAGTTGTGAGTTGAGAGTCGAGTGGTGAAGAGTCGAGTTGAGTTAGTTGTGAGTTGAAAGTCGAGTTGAGATAGTTGTGAATTGAGAGTCGAGTTGAGATAGTTGTGAGTAGAGAGTCGAGTTGAGATAGTTGTGAGTAGAGAGTTGAGTTGAGATAGTTGTGAATTGAGAGTCGAGTTGAGATAGTTGTGAATTGAGAGTTGAGTTGAGATAGTTGTGAGTTGAGAGTCATATGGTGAAGAGTCGAGTTGAGTTAGTTGTTAGTTGAGAGTCGAGTTGAGATAGTTGTGAGTAGAGAGTCGAGTTGAGATAGTTGTGAGTTGAGAGTCGAGTGGTGAGAAATCGAATTGTGAGGAGTCGAGAGTTGAATGGCCGAGTTGTTTTCAGTTGTAGACTATTAGTTGTGAGTTTTGAATCAACTATTTAACTATAACACATTATTTAGTTCACGTTAAGTAACCATCGTTTCCCGTTTAATCCATTGTAAATAGATCCATCGATCAATAAAATTATCATATAGGATAGTAATCATTGGAAACCCTAATTTCTAATATTTCTAAATAAATAAAAAAATCCTACACTATTTAACAGTTATTCACTACTATACAGGAGGAACAAAAAAAAGTCTTTGTCGCTTAAAAATTAATTACCCAATCGGTTCTGCTAAAGATAAAAAAATACATTTCCTTTTATTAATTTGTCGATGTTATTCTTTGATTGTACATCAACTTTTATTCTGAATTTTGTTGATATAGCGTGATTACGCCTGTCACGATATTTCTAAAAAGTGGTTCGTAAATATGTGCAGGCTAGAATCCGTGTGAAGAACCGGAAACGGAAAGCGGATGAACCTTCTTGCCCCGTTTGTAGCGAGAGGCTATCTGGCACGCCGGAGGAATTGAATCAGCACGTCGAACGATGCTTGAACAAACACAATAATGGAAATCCCGCTGGTCAGAATAATTTGGACGAAGAGGAGGTGGACGTGGAGGGCGATGCTGAAACTTTCGAAGAGTATGAATGGGCTGGTCAAAGAAGAGTGCGGGCAACGTCGATGCTCGTCGGAGGATTTTCTGGTAAATTAAAGCGAATAAATCGTTCTTCAACAAGATCTATAGCTTTCATTTTCATAATATCACATTTTCCTAGTCGTATTCGTGTTTCTTTTTAAATCCTATTATTTCTGTATAATTTTTCTTGAGAGGTTAAAAACGTATTCACTGCACGAACAAGCTTTTCTTCCTCTCGAATCCATACGTCTGACAGTCGTTAAATAGATGGTACATTTATACTGTACGTGTGAGAGTGTTTGTGAGCGTCGAAGAACGTCCAGGTCCCGGTTGGGACAAAAGCGATTAAAAGCGATCAAAAGCGGCTAGAAGTTATTAGAAGCGATCAGAAGAAAAGAAAGAAGCAAACAAGCGAGTAGGTCGTCGAGTCGTTCAGAGAGTAACGTACATGAAGAGCAAAATAATTTGTAAAGAAATTTGAAACTTTTTGTTTTTCCAAATCCTCTCTGTACCTTAACAACAATGATGTGCGATAATCGTTGACTCGATCATCTGGCATTTGGATTGAAAGCAATCGAGGATTATCGGACTTAAACAATTGCATATTACGATGTTGTGACCTGATTAATTAATTAAAGATTACAGTTAATCGAGACTAATCCACGTCTTAATCATTCTCACGGTACTATATTTAACATCAGATTAATAATTTTCTCCTTTTAACAAAACATCGAACGTTGTATGAAATTTGTAGAAATGCTCTGTAGTATCGTGAAAAAAAGGCCTAATTAGAGATCGATCGGATCATGAAAACAATGTCGTCTACCCTTCAGTTGTCAGTTTACGTCGAAGAAAGCCTATGTGACTAAGGTCACCTAGTTCTTGTGGAGCATGGGCGTGGTGAGATTAAAGAAAAAAGAAAAGAACGCCAGAGGAGAAGGACGATTTTGGGATCAAAGAGCGCTAACCGAGAGGTGGGAGTGTGTGAATCGAGAAGTGAGTGTAAATCGAAAGTCAGAGTTAGTGGAGAAGTCGAGGAGTAGAGTTGTTAGCGTTGTCGAGTTGCGAGAGTTGTTAGCGTTGCTGAGAGATAGAGTTGTTAGCGTTGTCGAGTTGCGAGAGTTGTTTCAGTTGAAGTACGATTCTTGTATTTAGTTCCAGTTAAACAACCATCGTTTTCTGTCTAATTGATATCTGTACAGTCAATTTATTGTAAATAAATTGTAAATAATGGGCGAAAAATGTATACCTAAAGTTCATTGCTTGTTGCGTTCGTAGCTGCAGGTTTGGCGACCTCATCGAGCAATCGTTCAACCGCTGGCAACGGTGGATCTAATCAGCAGGAAGAGGAAGACGTGGACCTGGTGGTCGATGGCGACGACGCTGCCGAGTTTGGACCTGCACAGTATTCCGAAGCCGATGTGATCGCGCCACGTATGGATGGCACGCCGAGAGAGCAAAAGGAAAGAGACGCTCTTCGAGAAGCCGTGATATCGCCAAACGCGTCCAACACGCCTCACACGCCGCACACACCCGAACAAATCGGTCAAGGTTTGGTCGAGGTGAAACCGGAACCAGGAACAGCGACTCCTCTTGGCCAGAACGAACAAGACGAGAGTGCCTCGACGTCGCCTAGAAGGGACGGTGACACGCCAGTAATCGAGGCTCTTCGAGGCAGAATTCGGGAATTAGAAGCGGAAATGCGTGGCCAACCGTTTAAGTGTCTCATCTGCATGGTAAGTTCTTGCTAGTGGCAGATTCATTAGCGTAGATGATTATGGAAAGTGGCATAAATCGTATATTTTACGTCTCGAGATATTTAACGTTGCGTGCTTGACGTCTAAACTGACTATCATCGTTTAGCGAGGCAACAAACAACTCGATGCAACAGTTGAATTTCACTTTGCAAAGATCATTTTAGATTATCGTAATGTAAATTCAAAATGATACACGCATTTTTCTTTTTAGATTCTTTAGATTCCTGATTTAGACCACGACTGTCATAATTTATTTACTTCCCAATGGGACTACAAGTCATTCGGTTACATATCTTCTCTTACAAACTGCATCTCTTCCGCCATCTCTTCATACTAACTTACATAGATTCTTCGTTTATGAGTTTTTTTTGTTGTTATTAAGTTATTAGAGACCAAGCAGTAAAATGCAGTAAAAGGCATTTCATTTTCGTGGTTATCTTCCAAAATGATTTTTCAAATTTTGGAATCTCTTCACGCCATGATATTTAATACACTTTTTATTTGTTACAAAATACTCATATACGGATATGTACGTGCATTGGGTTGGCAGCTAAACGATCGCAATCACTTAGTTGCCAGTTCAATACATTAAACCTGCTGTCATCCTCGTTTCTTCTTCGGTTAGTATCTCTTCGGATATCTTCTTTTTTCCGAACTATTTTGTTCATAGAAAGCGTGGAATGCACGGAACGTCCAACAAATTTAGTTGGATAATAAAATATTTAAATACTATGTATATTGTAATAATATCTGTTGAAATTGAACACTTTTGGGTAATGTAGAATTAAGAAAGACAGCAGGGTTAAAATGTAACATTATACTGTCTATTATAAATATATTTACTGGATATTATTTGTTACGCTTCTCATAGATCTAGCTTCTTAAAACGTTGTCTTCTTCTTTCTAATATTTCTGTTCTCAAGCCTTTCACCTAGTAATTCTTCTGTTTCTTCCGTTCACGTAGCAATTTTATTAAATAATTTCGGAGGCTGAGAAAACACAGAAGCAATAAATATGAAGCTCGTTGCTTGCTAATTAACAAAAATATTTCATTCTTTTATGTCCTCAGGAACAGTATAAAAAGCCTGTGACTTCGGTTTGCTGCTGGCACGTTCATTGCGAACAATGCTGGTTGCACACATTGGTGAGTTACCAGTATTTTGCTAAATTTACATTTATAATACGTCTTTGAATATAATTTCTCTTTTCTTTTCTTTATTATAGTAATTCGTATATGAAACGTTCTCACCAAATAGAAAGTATACTTTGACAAAATTTCTCGTCATTTAATTAATTTACTTGAATTATTTATTATTTCCAGAATTTCAATGAGTAAAATTGAAATTCCGAATAAAAATTGAAGAAAGGCATTGATCCTTGTCTAAACGATATATTAACAATTCTTTCTCTGACACGTTGCTCTCGATTCACCCGTGGAATATATTTTAAACTTTGCTTGTTATCTTATACATTACATAAAGAAATATATCGCAATTATTATCATAATATTTCATTGATATTTAATTACATTAAACATAAAATAATGAATAGTAAATCTCATATCCAAAATCATTTTATATAAACACGATGAAATAATCGTTCGATATGCTATCAAATTATCATACTCCTTAAAACCTAGTATTATTTCTCGATAGAAACTGTTCCTGTCAAAATTCTTCTTTCTTCTTCACTCCTCAAAAAAAAAACGCCCATTGCGATATAAATGTTTTTCAACTTTAATCGCATTGAATTATTTTATTCGATTTGCCGCTAATATATTTTTGCCATACGGTACAACTGTCAAAGAAAGAAAGTTGAAAATAGATAGGAAAAAATTTGTTGAGGAGAGTTGTCCCTTTCAGGGTGCGAAAAAGCTGTGTCCACAATGCAACATGATAACGTCGCCTTCAGATTTGCGACGTATCTACATGTGAAGGAAGTCGCGTGTGCCAAACAAGAAATTGGGTTGTCCGTAGAAAAATAATGGTCGATTTTTTGCCAAAGAATCGACGCGTTTCGATATGACTCGATCGTGTAAATATCTGTATATATTTATGCGTCACGTTAAATTAACTCCTTTTAGATTTACCACGTACGAATTATGCACTTAGTAGCGTTAGTAAATTAAGCCGTGAAAGGCGCGCGCGAATCATGTCTCGATCATGCTTTATCGCTCGTCGCGCAGACCAATTTTCATCCTGCTATAATATATAGAAATATATATAGAAAAATATTTCCTCCTCTGATAAGTTATCGTATAATGTTAGTCGACAAGTTGCTACGCTACTCTTCACAAGTATTTGGACACCTGCGATTCGATCAAAAAATTCATATTTTTTTTATTTATGAACAACGTTTCTCTATTCTTCACCATTTTTCTCTTCTCTTAAAACAATTATCGCGAAGATATTTTCTTTCGTCTATGCGAAATCGAAAATAAAACGAGGAATATATCTGCATTACATAAATTCAATGTTTAATTATTTAATTTCCTATACTTTTAATCGTTCCTCTTTAATTTGTAACAGTTAAGAATTATTTTCTTCCTTGAGATAAAAATCTTCGCTCTTTTTCTCTTCTCATAGGCGGCAAACTATGTTAAAACAATTATCGCGAAGATATCTTCTTTCGTCTATGCGAAATTGAAAGAAAACGAGGAATATATCTGCGTCACATAAATTCAATGTTGACCTGTAATGAATAATTATAATTATTTAATTTCCTATACTTTTAATCGTTCCTCTTTAATTTGTAATAGTTAACAATTATTTTCTTCGTTGAGATAAATATCTTCCCCCTTTTTCTCTTCTCATAGGCGACAAACTATGTCAAAACAATTATCGCGAAGATATCTTCTTTCGTCTATGCGAAATTGAAAATAAAATGAGGAATACATCTGCGTCACATAAATTCAGTGTTCTAATGAATAATTATAATTATTTAATTTCCTATACTTTTAATCGTTCCTCTTTAATTTGTAACAGTTAACAATTATTTTCTTCGTTGAGATAAAAATCTTCGCTCTTTTTCTCTTCTCATAGGCGACAAATTATGTCAAAACAATTATCGCGAAGATATCTTCTTTCGTCTATGCGAAATTGAAAGAAAACGAGGAATATATCTGCGTCACATAAATTCAATGTTGACCTTTAATGAATAATTATAATTATTTAATTTCCTATACTTTTAATCGTTCCTCTTTAATTTGTAATAGTTAACAATTATTTTCTTCGTTGAGATAAATATCTTCCCCCTTTTTCTCTTCTCATAGGCGACAAATTATGTCAAAACAATTATCGCGAAGATATCTTCTTTCGTCTATGCGAAATTGAAAGAAAACGAGGAATATATCTGCGTCACATAAATTCAATGTTGACCTGTAATGAATAATTATAATTATTTAATTTCCTATACTTTTAATCGTTCCTCTTTAATTTGTAACAGTTAACAATTATTTTCTTCGTTGAGATAAATATCTTCCCCCTTTTTCTCTTCTCATAGGCGACAAATTATGTCAAAACAATTATCGCGAAGATATCTTCTTTCGTCTATGCGAAATTGAAAATAAAACGAGGAATACATCTTCGTCACACAAATTCAATGTTGTAATGAATAATTATAATTATTTAATTTCCTGTACTTTTAATCGTTCTTCTTTAATTTGTAATAGTTAAGAATTATTTTCTTCGTTGATATTTGCTAACTGTAATATGGTTGCGTACAGTAAGATCAAAATTACATTAAAAAGTTTCAATTGAAGAACTTATTTTCTTATCAGAACAGAATTATTATATTATTACTAATATAATAATATAAATATAATATATATATATTATTATATATTATTCTATAAAATATGCAATGATAAAATATATAAATATGCAATGATTTGTGTCCAAATATTTATGTACGGTAGCGCGCGTTATTTTGCGCGATACTTATTTCAAGACTTAAGAACCGAATGAGGGACATTTAGAATATTACGAACACAGATATTCGAACAGTTTAATTATAATCGTTATAATTAATCGTTTCATCTAGTTCCGCCGTATAGTTTCAAATAATTAAGAAATCTGTTAAAAGGAGGAATGCTTGCAGTAAAACCGAACACGACGAACTTTTACACTCGATCGTCGATTGATTAAAGTTCGGGGACGCATCATCGCCAAGCATCTTCGTCGAATCTGCTCCTAATCGAAGACTATTCGCGCGTACCTGAAATTCCTAGGTGTCATTTCGAACGACTAACGTCTACATTAAAGTCGCCCCTTTTCGCCGGATCTACCGTTTTTCTCTTGAAACAATGTATCTGTGTCTACGATTCATCGAGTTCAATTTACAAAGACGAATATTATGTATGTGTAAAATATAATCGACAACTTTGTTAAATCAGCTATTTCCAGTAGGCTTTCCGTAACCGTGAAAAAGAACAAAGAAAATAGTCGGAAATTATCGTATTTAAAATACGAGCAGCACTCACCAACACTACGTGGAAACACGAGTCTCTTAAACGTTTATTACGAATGTCCAGCAATCTGTTGTTGCAATCTTCTTTTAAGCCGAACCTAACGAACCGATTAATTTAATTCGAGGCGCACAAACGATATGGAAAAATGCGAAGAAGAATAACGACGAGTATGCATTTTGTTTCTAATGTATGATATGTAACATTCAGCTACTATATGCGACTTAGGCAAAACACTACACAATGTAAAGAGCAGGCAATATTAAGTTTTCTCATTAGGTTTAATTATTTTTTTATTTTTATCCATGGAAACGTATATTTATTCTATTTTATCAGCAATAAAGAACAATTTATTATCGATAGTATCTGTTCGAAAAAAAAAAAAAAAAAAAGGAGAAGCTAGATTTTATATTATTTATAGTATGTTTCCTATCGTTACCAGGGTTCAATCGTCCATTTTTCCAAATACAAATTTTCCTTGAGGAATACTTCTTTAATTGTCTACGATCGATAGAGAATATTCGTAATGGACGATTAATTCGTTGTACGGATAAGATGCACGTTAGAAAGGAACGAATTAAAAAGGCAATATACGAGGTGAACTTGGTTTTTTTTTTTTTCTTTTAATTTCCGTTGTAAAACACGCACTGTTTGCAGACTATGGCGAAATCGATAAATCACAAGACGATACACCAGTGTAATCCAATCGACCAAAGTTACGATACAAACAAACAGACAGAAAAATGTGGATAAGTTAATAATTGATATCTATTAAAAGGAATAACGCAAGCTCGCCTGTTTTTCCCTTGTCTTATGCATGTAAAACGGAAGGAACGTTGTTTATTTTGACTAGAAAAATTCGTGGAGGAAAGTACGAAGAGGGAGAGAATAAAGAAATGCAGATAAGAAAGGAAGGGAAAGACGGACCAACGCGTATATCAACGATCGATCTTCTTTCGAAAGATTCGTTTCTTATTTTCTAAGTATATTATTGTTCCATCTGCTAAATCATTGATACAATGATCAGCGATTAAGCGAACCAATGAAAAATGACGAAAAATTGTTTGACATTGAGAAGACAGATAATTCGACTGGACATGGCTCGATGAGTTATGTTACATTGGAAATATTTGAAATTTTATTTCATATTAATTTTCTTGTTAGTATCCAGCTTTCGTAATATTTCATATTATAATTATCAGTTAAAAATTTTCTTTCGTCGCTTCTCCCACGTTCGAGGTACCAAAATTTAACGACCGAAACATTGCACGCGCGTCCAATCGAATTTTGTCACTCGTTGTTGATAAAACGTGAAACGAACTTGCGGAGGCAGCAATTATCTTTGTTTCGAGACGAAGTATGCAGGTCGATCGACCGCAGTGATATGCACAAGTCCAAGAGTTGCTTGGATGCTGGTCAATGTTTTTTAAAACAATAGAAACGTCCGAATTTTCTCTTCTTCTGCTTCTCTGTCCCTGTTGATCAAGATTTTAGATTGCTGCGTGTCCCCTCGTGCACGCCGAGAAAGTTCTTGTAAATACATACAGAAATCGAGTTAAAACCAGCAGGAGAAATCGGCTCCCCGTTGCGAGCGTTGTTCTGTAATCGAAATAAAACGATCATGGAATGTAGAACTATCGTTTACAATCAGTTTCTTCGTCGCCTTGTTCTTCTTCTGCACGAAATTCATTTCCTTCCATTTCAACGATACGCTGTGCATCGATGGAATATTACGATCAACGTTCCAACAATTTTCAAGCTGAAACGCAGTCAAAGGTACGTACTGCTCATTTTTCTTTTTTAACGATTACTTTTAACGATTCTCAGAATCAAGTGATCGAAACGAAATAT